>NW_026991713.1:124404589-129404589 GCF_029215605.1 Mirounga angustirostris
TGGTCTAGTGACTTCCAGAACATGACCCGCTGTATGAGAAAGGCCATGCCATGCTTGATGAAAAGGAGAGGCATAGGTATGATGAGCTTCTATTTTGATAACTTCTCCAATTCCACCCCCACACATGGACAAGTCGGTACCAACTGAGCGACATGAGCAACTGGCAAGAAGTAAAGGCTCACTTAAGTGTCTGTTCAGCCGATGAACAGTTTTTGTTCTATCCACCTTCAACTCCACACTGATGAAATGCAAGTTCAGCCAAAAGCACTCTAATATCTTCATGAGCATCGTGGCCTCTTTACAGGCTTGTGACCAGCCATTGTTATTCTCCTTGAAATACTAAGAAGAGCCACTTTTATAGGTTTGAGGGGAGAGCTTGGACTTTAAATTCTCAGAGCCTAGGAAGGTAACATAAAGATATTTACTTTCCAGGCACCCGGAAATTTCACCTGAGGACATTTCATTTCAATGTGGCAAATATTTGCTAAGGATCTAGTAAGTCCAAAGGAGGATACTATGAGAAACAAAGATGAAAAAGGAATAATCTTTTCACAGGAAGCTGAAGAGCCCCCAACACGGTGCCTGGCACATGGTAAACATTCAATGGGGGGGTTGATATTTTTTATATATTGGTGGGACACCTATGATATTAAAGTGAACGCAGTAATGTTGGAAAAGAGGTACAAAGCAAATGTTCTGGGAAGATGCATCTGGATGACATTCACTGGTACTGGAGGAGCTGGGAGGGCTTTCTGGAGGAGGTAGCATTTAGGCAAGGCTGCAGAAAGATTTTTACAAGGAAGCATCCCGGTGGCATGAGCGACGAAGGGCCTGTTTTGGGATTTGTAAGCAGTCTGTAGAGGCTCATACACAGGATGCATGGCAGGTCCACAGTGAAAGCACGATGCATGCACTGGGCCCAGAGGAAGAGACCTGTGTTAGGATGGTAATTAAATGGGCAGTGTGAGGATAGGCTGAATGCTGGAGACAGGAGGCCAGGGGAGGAGTTAGGAAACTAAAGCAATTTTCATTGTTCCTTGGGGATTTTAAGAGCCAGAGAACTACATTTCAGGGCAAAGGAAGCTTGGAAGAACACTCTCCCCTCCCCCCCGCCCCCCCCCTACCATGATAGCAGTGTAAAGTACTCTTCATAATCATACTATAAAACAAAATGTTGAAAAAAAAGTAAAGTCTTAAAAGTGGACTACAAACAGCATGACTTGAGTAATTTTCGACCTCTCAAAATGTTTTATTGGTGGGAAAACATTAAATCAAAATATTTGCAATTAGGAAGTTCACAGTAATTGAACTCTGCACACTCAAAGCCACATGATGACCACGATTAATATAACATCGTAGGAAGGTCTTCATAAAACTCTGACTATATTGAAGCCCTAGCTTTCTATATTGCTGGTTTCATTACCTTCAAGAGATTATGGAATATCAAAAGTATTATCTACAATAATAATGCGGTGTGTTTCTCTGAAGAGCTATAGGCACTGTACATACTTTAATTAAATCTCCTAATGTCCTTGCGAAGTTGGCAAGGGATCCGCAGAAGGTGAGTCATCGAAAAGTATCCAACTAGAAGACTGGACCAGAGGACCTACTTTTAGATGAAACCCACTTTTATTACTATTGTTCCCATCTCACCAATGAGGAAATGGAATTATTATTCAGAGAAGGAAGATGAGCTGTCCTCCATTTTCACTAAAGGCAAAATACACTGCTGTAGGCTCTGTAAGCATTTGCTGGGAGACCTTTAAAAATAGTACAAGAACCATGACCTCTGAGGTTTCTCCTTTGAGAGCCAACCAACATTTATTAATCAATACCTAAAATGTGCACCAAAGAGAATATACATTGCCCCTTACTTTCTTTCAAAACAGCACAAGACAAGGAACCCAATTTATCATGACATATAATCTCTTAGCTTTAATGGACTGGTTGACCAGTAGTTCAGCTAAGTTCTTTCCATAGCTCCCTTCTCTATATCCCCAAGCTTCCCCAGGCAACAACAGAAAGAAGAGTGGGCACTGGTCTTTAGGAGGTAATACTGGGAGTAGAGCTGGTTGGGTTGAAGACACAGTACAAATTGCAGGGCTAGAAAAAATTGAAAAGAGTAGAAAACAGAGCAAGTGCTGACTCTTGGTTCTACCCTTAGGATAGTGGTATAGAATCAAAACTCAAGGGGCACCTGGGTGGCTCAGTCGTTAAGCGTCTGCCTTCGGCTCAGGTCATGATCCCAGGGTCCTGGGATCGAGCCCCGCATCGGGCTCCCTGCTCCGCGGGAAGCCTGCTTCTCCCTCTCCTATTCCCCCTGCTTGTATTCCCTCTCTCGCTGTGTCTCTCTCTGTCAAATAAATAAATAAAATCTTTATAAAAAAAAAAAAGAATCAAAACTCAAGAGGGTGAAAAACAAATGTGCATGTAGTTATCATATAGGATCTTGTTTATAAACCAACTCCACTTCTAATAAAGGAAATGAAAGGGCTCATGCCACTTTACCAGAACATGATGCCACTGTCTCAATCTAACCACTTGCTGGCATCCCGGAAAATGCAGTCATGGCTCCAAAACAGAAATCCCAGTTTGGAAAAAAAAATTCATGAAAAAGGTAAATGCTGTTGTTTTAGGCAATAATTTTGTATCACTGGGGTCTTAAAAACAAATGAAAATATGAATAATGAAATCCTATGGCAATATTTGGTTGTAAGATGGTTGTATTGATCCAGACTATGCTTAAAATTGTTTGGTTTCGGGCGCCTGGGTGGCTCAGTTGGTTGAGCGACTGCCTTCGGCTCAGGTCATGATCCTGGAGTCCCGGGATCGAGTCCCACATCGGGCTCCCTGCTCGGCGGGGAGTCTGCTTCTCCCTCTGATCCTCCTCCCTCTCATGCTGTCTCTCATTCTCTCTCTCTCAAATAAATAAATAAAAAATCTTTAAAAAAATTGTTTGGTTTCTCATAAAAATGAAAAGGCAAAATCAAAAATTTTGATGAGAACTTGTGGACTCTCAAGTTGGGGGAAAATATCTCTAAAAGACAGCCTTTTTAAATGGAACTAGGGAAGAAGGCAAGATGACAAATTTTGCCTAGTCCTAAAAAATTGTGGCACCTGACACAGAAACCTCTTTTTTGGGAAGACTAGTATTCGATGTACTAAAAATAGAATAATAAATGGCTCATTTCTACTCCGGAAAGCAGATTTACTACAATGGGATCAAGGGCAAATCTAATAACTTCATGGGTCATAGAGCAATAATCTCTCCTTCCCAATCTTTGAAATGGCAGGGGGAAAAAATGCCCTAGTGGAATTCTCTAGATTAAAAGACTCACCAAATTAGGAAAATTCTCTATAGCCAAACAACACATTTTTAATTAACCAATCCCTAGTCACATATCTGTATTTAAATATAAAGGGAATGTAATTGCGTATGTATTTTCCCCGTAAAAATAAGGTGCCCTAAAAGATTTAGAAAGGTTTGTCTAGTGCTATATTTTTGAAGTTTATTTTATTTTTTATTTTATTTTTATCTTTATTTTAGAGAGAGAGTACATGCATGCGCATGAGTGGGGTTGGGGGACAGAGGGAGAGAGAGAATCTTAAGCAGGCTCCACACCCAGTGGGGAGCCCAATGAGGTGCTCGATCTCATGACCTTGAGATCATGACCTGAGCCAAAATCAAGAGTCCTGCGCTTAACCAAGTGACCCACCCAGGCACCCCAATACTATATTTTAATTTGGCATCTCAATCATTACTGTCACCCGTTTCCTAAGAATTCACAGAAAGCATGTCTTTTAAATATTATCCAACACAAGTATTTATCTATGTATTTACGTACAATTATGCAAGCAAAAGTTTCCTTTTACTGCAGTTCTGACCTATTTTAACAATATTGCCAGTGTACCAAAGGGCTATAATCTGAATCTCCTTTTGATAGATTTATATTTGTAGCTTTAATAATTTCAATAAGTTCTCTAAATAAAAAAAGACATTTTTAAGTCAAATTACAAATCTGCTAAAACACATCAAATTATGAAATGCGTCTAAATAAGGTACAGGTTTTTTTGTTTTTCTTTTCTTTTGTTTCGTTTTTTAGTAGGCTCCATGCCCACTGAGGAGCCCAACACCAGGCTTGAATTCACGACCCTTAGATTGAGACCTGAGCCGAGATCAACAGTCAGACACTTAACAGACTGAGCCACCAAGGTGCCCCTAAATAAGGTACAGTTTTGAATTTAGATAGTAGCTTTAAAGTAAAATCAATAATTTATTAAATATTATAACAAATATTTTTAATTAACATATATAAATTTCAGTTAATGTTAAATGCTATTTGATCTCAGAATTTTTGAGCAGGAAGAGACCATGGAGATCACCAAATTTGATGACTTCATTTTTAGGTGCAAACACTAATGCTTGATCTTTTGAAGGCAGACAGCCCAGACTAGAACCAGTCTCCCAACTTGTCAGGCAAATATTTCTTTTCTTTAACCATGCAGATATTTACTATAAACATCACATAACATTATCCTGTGTCCCTTAGTGTGGAAGTACTATTCAGAGGTAACATCACTCATTGGCCTAAGGAAGAAGCTACAATTATCTAGGACCGGAAAATCCTATCCCACCTCCACTGCTGATTGGATGACATCAAGCAAGCCATTTAATTGCACAGCAGCCTTCCTCTTCCTAATTATAAAAATAAGGGCTCCAGTAATTTAGACTTCCCTGCTTAAATTGGTTGTTGCAATAAGTAGTAATAAAAATAACTCTAAAGCATACAGCATATCTAAGTGCAAACGAAATACTTAATAGCGAAAACTCATCTTCACTATATTTAAACCAAGGAGTAATAACCACTTTTAGTCGTAATTAGGAGGGGGATATATTAGCTGTTGTGTGTCCTTATAACATCTGAACAAGCTAATGCAAGGGTATATCTAACAAGTTCAGTAGCTCCTAGTTTTTCGTAATCTCTATGTTGACCTAAGCCAGATAGTAATTATTAGTTGAGAATAAACGAGAAATCTTTGACTTCTGAAATGCACCACTTTCCTAACAGAGAGAAGTGTTAACGAACTACCTATATGTTGCTAACAGAATCAGAAAGTTTTACTATAGAATCATCCTGTAACTGATATATGCAGAGTATAAACCCTACCAAATACTATTCCCTAACAGTAAAATATCCTTTCCTGGGTAACACGTAAAATCATCCAGCCTGAGCTGACCTTTAAAAGACAAACAAAAACTTATCAACCAGATTCTCTTGGATAAAAAATAGATCTTGCAACTGGGAGGGATAGAAAGAATGAATAAGTAGGCTTTGAAAAGCATTGTATAACACAAATTTTTGTAGAAGAAAATGTATCTACTTTGCATAGAGAATAATTGGAAAGAAAATACCCAAAGATACTAATATGTGTCATTTCTAGGGGATGGAATTTTAAAACATTTTTTTTCTTTTCTCCTTCATGTTCTGTTTTAGAACATGAATTAATTTTGTTGTATTTTTTTAAGAGGTTACTTTTAATGGAAAAAAAAAAGTGCTGGAGTCTCTTGTGTGGAGGCAGTCAGGGACTATCATGCCCACTTCAAGAATGACACAGGAAGGCTTGCAATGTGAAGTGGTGGTCTTGCTAGAAAACTGGTGGGATCCGCGGTCCTCGTGTCCTGATAGTGGTTTTGGGTAATGAGAGCCAGCACACACGGAGAAAGTCTGGGGAGGCCACTTTGCTGTGAGCTTCCCACACCCAGGAAGGACTGAAGGGCAGAGTTGGGAATGGTTTCTCGCCATCCTCAGCTCTTACCTGGCATGCATCCTTTAGCCACGATTTCCATTTTCTGGATGGTAGGTCTCCGTCTTAGATTTAAACAAGCATTGCTTTCGGTGTTTAATTACAATTTAATGGAAATACTACTCGCATTCAAATTAGCTTTTAGTTTTCGCATCACGAGTGTGCATGCAAGTTATTGTGTCATTATAATCTCATGTTATAATGGCTTCATAATGCAAGTCCCTACAGGGTTGAATTAGTAGTTTCCTATGGTAATCGCCCATCACTATAATATCATAATCACATAAGCACAGTCCCCACATGCTTCCACTGCAATCATTTTGACATTGTAAGAGCATTTTAATAGTATTAGCATAGATTCTCCAGAGAAATCATCTCATTGTCACTGCATTACCATGTAAGATTAATTGTGGTATGAAAGCCTAAAAAAAAAAAATAAGATGATGCTCAGCAATAAAGCATTTCACTTTTCCAAAGGTCACTGAATTTTGCACTAAGGTTTGTGACACAACCCTTCATTGAAGAGACGCCCTTCCACACCACGGACATTTTTTTGTTGTTGTTTTGGTCTGTTTTGCTTCTTGTTTGTTTGCTTAGGACTCAAACTAACAGTCATCAGTTAGTTTGTGCTAGAGAAAGAAACAGCCGTAGTCCCTGTCCTCAAGGAGTTCACAATTTAATCAGGTTTGCAACAAGTTATATACAGCATATAGGTCAGTGCAGTTAATACCGTTGGGATTAGCAAAATACTTGGAAGTAACTGGCATGAAGCAGATGTGAGAGCAAACCACACAAGGTGTTCCTGCAACTGTGCGGCAGAAATGGAGCGCACGTTATCAGGGTTCACAAGAGTCTGGCAGGCGTCTTCGTCTTCACTGAGCCTGCGCAGGAGGGCCACCTTAGGCACCAGTCGTGGACACGGACGCAGCCCCAGCCCCAGCCCCAGCCCCAGCCCCAGCCCACGGAGCAAGCAGAAAGCACGGGTGACGGACAGGAAGCGCCTGGTCGGCACGCATGTCTCCCGCTTTGAGGGGGAGAGTGGAAGCCCGACCTTGTTGTTTATGGCTCAGAGAGTAAGCACAGACCATCTACCGAAGCATCAGATCGAGGGCCAGCAAAAGGAAACGCCTGCTCAGAAAAGCACCACCCAGCCCCTAATACTCTCCCTGGGTTGAAGTCACCGTGTAAAACGACTCCGTTGTGTCGTCACGGACAAATGGCACACGCTGCAGAGACGGACAGGGTATTGTGTTCCTGTGAGCGGCCTCTAATCCTCTGGTCCTGTCTGGGGACAGCACGGGAGAAGTGCAAACGGAGGATCCTAGCTCTCAAGGAATCCTCTGCTCAGCGTCTAAAGCGAGAGGAACGTCCCAGCCCGCATTCAGCACCCTGCCGGGCCCATGGCACGCACCTGCTGAGCGCTCGGGACGGACGGCTGAGGAAATTCACACGACTGGAAGGAGCGCGCAGGCTTCCGAGCTGCCGTGGGTCTGATGGGCGCTACGTCCGCCCCGATAGCACTAACAGCGGAGGAATTCACACCTGGCAATGTCTCTTGTATTTTTCAAGACTTGCTTGCCTTCTGGTTCCGGTAGATCCTGAGCATTCTGAGGAGTAATGGTTGCTCATTGCCCTTTTCTTAAATCGTGTGGGCCTGGGAGAGCTCAGAACTACTCAGCGGCTCCGTTTCCGAAAAGAAGTAATACTGTTTTTTTTTAATTGCAACACAATGAGGGTAAAGGTTGCTCTCTAAGTGCTCAAAACGACTTTTACCAACAAGCTCTGGAGCAATATAAACTTATTACATAAACAAAATTAGCTGTCCTTCCTTTAGAAGTTATTTTTAACTTCTTAGGTAAAGTCTATGGCACCTGCTACCCTATTCTTCCTTGAGTTCTTGTTCAGGCATCCTATGTAATTAAGCTCTTCTGACTCATTCTTCACAGTGACATCTGCCATTATGAAGTGATATCAAAATTTACTTTTATTGCCTTTGATTACCAGTGTTTATTATTATTTGCTTTGTCATTAGACATAAAGAGGAAAAGTCAAGAATCAAGGATGGGATGTTTAAATCCAAATGTCCTCCCCCTAAGAAGAAAAATTTTATTTATTTTGCAAAATATATCTTGAGACTGCTTAGAAAAATGTCCTTGTTTTCCTCTCTCATTCAAATGTATTAAAGGCAACAGAAAACAGTCCTGATAATGTTCAATAGGGCAGAGTTGGGAATGGTTTAACCCATTTCTGTGTGGCAGAAATGAAGCGCACGTTATCAGGGTTATCAGATTAATAGGGTTAATCTTTTATTTGATACAAACAATAGTCAGTAGCTATTTAATATCTGGAGTGCCACCAAACATTAATGCTGAACTGCTATATTTCAAAAATGGAAGAATGCACACAGATGGGACAACAGAATGCTCTTATGAACACGTCACTATTTCCCTGATAGGGCGAAATGCTACAACTTCACCAATAGCATAAAGGTTTCAAAAAGTTGATATGACCAAAGTGGGTCTTTAGGCCAACTTAGCACGTGAGCCTCAGTTTTCTCCCAGTAAAACAAAGGAGTTAAACAAGGTGATCGCCAAAGTTCTTTCCAGATACAAATTCCATGATTCTAGGCAAGAAGGCAGTAAATGACCTCTAACCGACCTTTGCAGTGGCTCCCCATGAGTACAACTTGTTTAGACATTAGATAAATGGGGATATTAAGGTAGGAGAAAATCAGGCAGAACGTTTCTATACAAGAAACGAGAAACCTATTGATACTGTTCTAATTCTTTTTCTGAACCATTCTCGAACAAACTATATGACAGTATTTACTTTATTATAAACTTCAGATTATTACTAACAGATGAATGAAATAAAAATACCTCATAACCCATATTATGACTTTCTTTATTATTGCTCTCTATACTGCTTATGACTAAAATAGAGGCTAGTATACAATAATCCCGGCTCTATTAGCCCTCAAATAAATGATGCTGAGTGTCTAAGCAAATGAAAACTCCCAGCTATTTCCCAAAGAACAGCTAAAATGATCCATTATGTGCATATATGTATATATATATTTATACACATACATATCCAGTGTTCACTGTCTAATTATCAGCGTGCAAGTACAGAGACTATTCTGAAAATTGTTTTGTGCCAACTTTACAGCCAAGAATCATTTTATGTCTTAGTGGACAGTGAGGTAAGTAAAAAAAAAGTCAGTCATATGCTTGTTTTTTTGTCAGTGTTTTGAGAAGGTGTGATATATATCCCACTGGTGATTCAGACCAATTTTAGGTGATATATGGGCATTTAAGATGTCTTAAACACATATTTGTTTATTTTAATGTGTTTTAGAATAAAAGTAATAAATGTTGCAAGCCTCTGATTTTATGGATATTATTGTTTAGGATGAAGCTGAAGTAAAAAAGTGGGTTAGTTTAAAGAAAAACATTAAGTAATTAGAAAAGGTAGTACCTGGGCATAACAAACATGCTTTATTTTATTTTTTTAAAGATTTTATTTATTTACTTGAGAGAGAGAGAGAGAGCACAAGTGGTGTGGAGGGGCAGTGGGAGAGGAAGAAGCAGACTCCCCACTGAGCAGGAAACCCAAAGAGGGGCTCGATCCCAGGACCGACTGAGCCACCCAGGCGCCCTGGAAACATGCTTTAAAAATGATAGGAGAATGAATCAAATTTGACCAATTTGATAAATATTAATGAGTGATGAATTCTTTCATTCTGATAAATATTATGCTGAATTTGTGAAAATTAAAAGGCATTTAACATCTCTACAATATCTTGTAACACATTTATTTTCTCTGGTCTATGAAAGAGCTAACTCCTGTTCTGGGGGTAACATTCTCCTAACTCATCAGAAATATAATCATGACTTCTAATTAGGCAGAGAAAGCTGTCATCCAATTTTAACTCTCAGACCTTTTTGTTGGTCCTATAATTGTTGACATCATTTTAAATGATGTTGATTTAAAGATATGAATATGATGTATGGTGTCAGGGCACCTGGGAGGCTCAGTTGGTTGGGCGTCTGCCTTCGGCTCAGGTCATGATCCCAGGGTTCTGGGATCGAGCCCCACATCGGGCTCCCTGCTCAGCGGGGAGTCTGCTTCTCCCTCTCCCTCTGCCACACTCCCTCTCAATTAAATAAATAAAATCTTTAAAAAAATATGATAATATGGTGTCAAGAATATAGATGGAGACATTATGGTCAGACACGGTACAGCTACTGAGGAAGTTCTCCAACTTTAATAGAATAAAACTCTGAAGTTGACTACATCATTCTTTGTATAGAAAAACGACATATAGATAAAGAAACTTTCCTTTCTGCTAATGCTATAAAAATCATTACATTATATAAGAATAATTAATGAAAACTTATTTTACCAAGATATTCCTAACACAAAGATAAAAGTAAATAAGTGAAAACAGGTTCACAAAAAACTACATCATCCCTACATAATGCATTGTGCAAATTCCATATAAAAAAACCTTTTACAACTCTGATTTAGTCTACCAAAAAGCAAAGGAATTTAGAAATTAATCCTTTTGACGTCACCGTAGCAAGAATAAGTAGTAGCAAAGGTCCAGGAAGTGTCCCTAATGCTGGAAACTGTATATGTTCTTTTATACATTTTAAATCTAACAATTAAATGAAATTCAATAGACAACAAATAAACTATATAGAATCTTCACAAAGATCATTTTAAACCTGGATCTCTTAGCTTGAAATATTTTGGTCTTTCTACTGAAATACACTGATAAACAAAAAGTGAAAAAAGAATGCGTGGGAGGAATGAATTATGTCAAAAAGGGAAAACTGGGCAGTGCAGGTTACAGGAAACTCCGCCCCCCCCACCCCCCGGAACACCCACCAGATCAAATATGGCTGTAAGGTCAAAGGCTCAGTAATGTCAGTGCTAAAAACAGCAGATTCTTTACTTCTTATACCCTAAGCTGCTCCAAAGTATTTATACAGGACAAAGAGGAACACCTTGAAGATGCACCTCTCTGAATGAGAACATGGTGGGGGGTGCGGCAAGTTCAAAGAAACCCAGAAGCCAAAGGGAATCAATGTCAGGTCTTTTGACTTATGCAGAAATGTGAGTAAGACTCGAGAGAGAATGGCCCAGGTCAGTCCCTCATCCTACCTGTGGAAGCTTCGGGAACTTGGATGGGCAATGGCAGTGACAGGATGGAGACAGGGCTTTGGAGTAACAGTCCTCGAAGTGAACTCAGCAGAGATGTTTTCTTGCCTAGTGGCAACCTGGAAAGACCCTTCCTGCAGTAGCAGAGGACATTTTTTATAGAAAGTACTAGGCAGAAGGCATTCGCCAGGCATGGTGCATTGGAAGCCAGCACCCTCTTCTTGAATTCGCATGTGAAATGGACTTGTGCAACTGTAAATGGAAAGTGTCTGAAGTTAAAGACTCAACTTGGAGAAGATGCAGCCTGAGCAGCTCTATGACTGGTAGAAAGGCAGACTCATGAAGTGATAGATATGCCATACGCCAGGGAGTGATAAATAAAAACGTGTCAAATAATCTAGGTCAAAATTAGCAAAGACTCTCTTGTAGCCTTTCTGGATAAGGGTATCAACAATACTTTTCTATGGAGTGACTGGTAGTAAAAACCACACTCTACTTACACATGTATTGTCTTACATATGCACGCATACCTCATTATTCAAATGTAATTTCTCCCTGAAAACATGATGGGTACCAAATTTTGCATTGCAGGAGGTTATGTATTACATTCATTTTTTTTTTTTTTTAGTTATTTCATTTAAACTTTTTAATGTCGGCATTTTCAAAAGCTTGCATATGTGGAAAGAATAGTATAATGAACCTCTAGGTATCTATCACCCAACTTCAACAATAGATTCCAACAAAAGAAGTTTTTAAGGGGAAAATTAATGTTTCACAGCTCATTCAAAACCACCAACCAGTTATTCCAAATATTACTAATATACTCTTATGACCCATATAACAATCTTCTAAGGATTTCTGGCAATTAATTAACTGCAAAAGACATTTTTTAGAATTAAAAAAAAAACCCACAATTATTCTATTCTGAAGGCACACTGTAAAGCTTTCCAGAAACAACTCTAGGACCCACGGTAGATGTAGACAGGTGATAGTCAAACTGAGGTACTGGATGCTTTCACATTCCCAATATTTTTTCAAATGTAAGAGCTTTACTACCTTCTTATGCTCATCGTCTCTCTTAGACATTTTCAGTTGATGACATGAAGGCAACAAGGCACAACACATTTAACAATGTGAGCACAAGATGTTGCCCTTTAGGGGGGAGATCTGAGCTATAGGACCACAGTGTCCTCTACGTCTTGTTGCCCTTTTTGATGGCACAATATGTGGACTGATATTAGCAAGTTGTTGGTTCAAAGAGGAAATTCTGAGGAAAAATATTGGTGAGTAATAACAAATATTTGGATGGTGGTAGTTCAGATGGCAAGGTATATTTAATTATGTATACTTTATGGTTAACCGCTTAATAAAGTACATAGGATTCATGTAATCATGTTGCTACAATTTTTATCTAATTACTTCACTGTTTTAAGTCACAAGCATAAAGCTCTCCTCCAAGTAATGTTAAGAAGTTCCTAAGCTGAGTAGACCCTCCAAAGACTTGTAGTCATCACTTGGTTGCTCAAATTTTATAATCAATGAAAATAACTCCAAAAATGGTAGTTTCCACAGACCATTATTATTACAGTTCAGTAGTATGGACTGAATTGTGTCCCCTGCACCCTATATGTTGGAGGCTTAACCTCCAGTACCTCAGCATGTAACTGGGTATGGACATAGGGCCTTTAAAGAGGTAATTACATTAACTACTTTATGTAGTTATGAGCAGGGATTAGGAAACATAGACAAAGGGAAGACCGTGGGAGGACACACGGAGGAGCCAGCTACCGGCAAGCCAAGAGAGGCCTCAGAAGAGACGAAATCTACCAACACTTTGATCTTGGTCTTTCAGCTTCCAGAACTGTGAGAAAATAAATATCTGTTGTCTAAGTCACCCAGCTGGTGATATTTTGTTATGGCAACCCTAGCAAACTAATGCCATCAGTAATGGAGGTCGCCTAATCCAAGCTACAGAGGTGGCCTTTAATTACACCTGGGGGGATCTGGGTCTACAGAGTAGAAACTTTGTTGAAAGGACTGGCCAGGCATGTATGATTCAATCTGATGCTTTGTGACAAATTTTGATGACAATCAGGTGTATGAACGCGGAGTTATTTATTTCAGTTATTTGTCAGGGTAAAATATAGGAGGCTTGCTGAAAAGTTAAGCAGATATCACACAAAGATGTTTTAGCAGGTGTATCATGTGAAATACCCCTGAACTGGGGGCTGGGCTTTATATTTCCTCCAAACCTTAGAGAGCAAGACTAATAACATTGAACTTTTCAGATATATAATGAATATAATAGACAAGACATGTAGAAATGTGACATTATAAACATGATAACTTGAGTTTATGAAAATAATTTAAATATTTCAAAAATCAGGGGGCACCTGCGTGGCTCAGTCAGTTAAGCATCTGACTCTTGATTTTGGCTCAGGTCATGATCTCAGGGTCGTGAGTTCAAGTCCCACATCTGGCTCCACACCAGGCGTGGAGCCTGCTTAAGATTCTCTCTCTCTTCGTCTCCCTCTGCCCCTGGCCCAGGCTCTCTCTCTCTCTCAAAAAAAAAAAAAAAATCAAAAATCAGTACATATATAATTTTGAAAATAGTAAGCAATATTAAGAAATCATTGTCACTACACAGTAATACTAAGGGGTTTTTGGTTGCAGTGGACTTGGAATTACACAAAGGAGCATTATATTCACAACAATATTTACCAATATTCTCCTCAGAGTTCTTTTCAAACACTAAATAATTACCCAATTAAGCCACTGAAAGATAAGCTGTTATTACTCTGGATTTAGTGAAAAGGACTAATAATTACTATTTTAACAATTTCTGTGAAGAAAGTCTCAATGTTTACCGAACACAACTGTGAGAACACCCCATCCATTTAGCAAGTAGGGAACAGAAAAAAAACAAAAGGTTGATTAGTTAAGTGAGCTCAGGGAAAGACAGAGTTGATTAAGAACTAAGAACCATGACCGTGAAAACAGAGAACTTAATATGCAAAGCAATGACCAAAATTGGCAGAAGGCTATTTATGAATCCTGCCAATATTCAATGTTGCAGACTGACAATGGAGAATCTGTGGTCATGCCCTCAACAACATAATTCATCACATTAGTGCTTGGGGCAGTCATGTCCAAGCAATTTATCATCATCATATCACTCGTCTGAGTAAGAGAGGGGGAGAACTTTGATTGTTAACCTCTAGGGAGAATGGATTTATAGCCAACATCCCTAAGAATGCAGCACGGCTCTGCCCAAAGCAAAATGTTCCCTGCTTCGCTTCTGTTTAACTCAGAGTAGAAGTGTGAACACATTGCCTCTGGGACATTGAGAGCAAAACCTAGGTCTAATGCTCTTAGCTCAAAAATAAGATAGCCAGGAAACCATATTTAAAATCATCAAAGCTGCTTTAAAAAATGCCTATGGATGACACATTTCAAATGTCCTTTGGTGACAAGATCATTTCTGAAATGCATCCATGGATAATCACATTTGGGAAGAATCACCATCATCATCATCTTTTTTTTTTTTTAAGATTTTATTTATTTATTGGAGAGAGAGAGCATGAGCAGGGGGAGGGCAGAGGGAAAGGGAGAAGCAGACTCCCCGCTCAGCAGGGAGCCCAACGTGGGGCTCGATCCCAGGACCCCAGGATCATGACCTGAGCCGAAGGCAGATGCTTACCTGACTGAGCCACCCAGGCGCCCCAGCATTGAGCCTTTCTGTATTTTACATTTTAACAATGGCTGCCCTTACAGGATGTAATTAAACACCTAAATGCCATTTTGCCCCCTTTGATTAAAATCATGAAGCTGAGTTAAGCATGTGGAAACAAGTATGCCTGCTGTCTCCCCAACAGCAAGGGGAGCATTACTCACTATATAGCAAAAGCCTTCTACAGCACCTTCCCTCTTAGGCTTCCATGGTGTCTGGTAAACTGGAGATCAGTAATCCCTGGACGCATGTGGCTCAGCTCTTACCTGAGTCCATTAGTCAGGATAGGCTAGTTTCTGCTGTGGTAACAAACAAATCAACCAAATCTTGGGGCGTAAACACAACAAAAGCTTATTTCTAGCTCTCACTACATGCCTAACACAGGTCAACAGGGGCACTGCTCCACGTCCTCCTGTCATGTCCAAGCTGACAGAACAGCCACTACCTGGAAAATTGGTTGGTCACTGTGGCAGAGGGAAAGAAAGTGTGACAGATCTCTCACTGGCTCTTAAAGCATCTACCCAGAAATGACATGTCACTCCACTTACATTTCATTGGCCAAAGCAAGTCATATGGCCATACCTCACCGGAAAGGGACAGAGAGATGGATATGACTCGTGACTCCCATGCAGAGCAGGCAGAAGCATGTGGACTCAGGCAGATGCTGCTTCATGAATGGGCACTCAGAACCACCGAGCCAGTTTAGGCCAGGTGGCCAGGTGGGAGCAGGTATTTTATTTTTCTCCTTCTTCCTTTTTTTTTTTTTTTTTAAGTGAGGGAGGATGTCTATGAATGAGAGGCTTTTTTTTAAAAAAAATGAAAATCTTTTTAGAAAAACTTGGACTACTGACAATATACCCTAGAGAACATTTGGTGCGTGAAAAATATATTCAACCATCTTAGGTCCTTCTATTAACAGTGAAGTTCATAGGGCTACTGAGCAGGACACAAGGAATTAATTTTCCCATTGTTATTGGATGGCTCACTGGGCTATTTAAGACATTTGAGGAGAAAGACTCCTCATATGGTAAACGCTATAAAGCGTATGGAAGGAAGAACGGGCATTTTCCAAGGTTGGTAGTTCTTCCTATGTTATACAGTTCATTATTTTGTCTTCAAGCTTAATTCCGAGAGTAACCTCTAAAATTCTTACATAGGGGCTCTCTACCAACTATAATACTAGACCAAGAGGACACTGAGGATGTAGATGTAGATTGCTCAAGCCTAAATGTCCTAACCTATATATGTGTTCTCCTTTCTTTTGTTTTTATCTGGGTTAAAATTTAACTACTCACACTTCAAACTATCTTAAATTGCATTTTTTTTAAGAAACTCTTTTCACTTCAGCCATATTCAAGTTATTTTCTGCCCTACATGGAGAAGGGGAAACTTGTCCAGTGAAATCTGACCTTCAGTTCAGTCATGCCCAGAACACACACTGTGCTGGTTCTCTTCCCACCTCACTGGCCATCCTCCTTTGCTGGTTCTTCCTCCACTGACCTCTAAGCATTGGGCTCTTGGGTACTAGGTCCAGGTTCCTCTGCCCTTCTCTACCTATATTCTCTCCCCGGGTCCTGTTATACACTTCCAACAGCTTCATATATATGATCAACGACTCCCCAGTAATTATCTGTAGCCCAGATCTCTCCGTGAGCTGCAGTAAAATATACCCACCAGCCTATATGACATTTTATAGACCTTGAACATCTCATAGACCTTGGGGTAAGGCAGATGCTACAATGGCACCCAAAAACTCCATCCTTCCTGGTATTCACACCCCTGTGTTGTTCCCCTCCCCTCCAACACACACACACTGCACCTGGGTTGGTCTTTGTAATCAACAGCAAACAACAGAAGTAACAGTATGCTACTTCTGAGATCAGGGTTTTTTTTAAAAAAAAGACCGGCTTCTACCTTGGGTTCTCTTTCTCTCTTGGAACATTTGCCCTGGGGGAAGCCACATCATGAGTAGCCCTATGGAGAGGTCCATATGGTAAGGAACTAAAGTCTCTGGCCAGCAGCCAGCTGAAATCTGTCAACAGCCATGTGAAGAAGCTAAGAAGCAGAACTTACGGCTCCAGTCAAGCCTTGAGATGAGCATAGCCCCGGCTGATGGGTTGACTGTAACATTATGAGAGACTCGGAGCCAGAACAAACCCAACCATGCCATGCCCAAATTCCAGACCCACAGAAACTGAAATAACAAATGGCTGTTGTTTTAATCCGCTAAATTTTAGGGTAATTTTTTAAATGTGGTAATAGGTAACTATTCCACACATCAGAGATTTAATATGCACCAAATGGAAATTTACATCTCCCCTACCCCAATTCCCAATTTGTTCTTTCCCTAGCCTTCCTCTTCTTAATTAACATCTACATTTGCCCAGTTTCTGAGCCAGCATCTTGAGAATCATCCTTGGCTTCTCCTTATCTTTCACTACCACCTCCCATTCATCAGCAAGTTCTATAGAATCAAAATCCAAAGCATTTATCAAATCCATCCTTACAACAAAATGGATTAAGAGCCCACTTTGCATAAGGCACAGCATCAGGTGCTGGAGAAACAGCAATAAATAAAACATGCCAACCCTGCCCTCATGTAGTTGACATTCTTACAGGAAGGAGTAAAGGATTCATAAAATATATAGTATGTCATATGGGAATAAGTTGTATGCCAGAGAACTAAAGGAATGGAAGGATGGGAATGCCAGGGGGTTCGAGGGGTGTTAGAATGTTATTTTAAATATGGTTGTTAGGAAGGCCCTACTGGTAAAGTGGCAGTTGAAGATTCCACATTCCCTAGCTCTACCGCTGCTACCCGAGCCTGAGTTACCACCATCTTTTGTTTGGGCTACATCATAGCCACCTCCATGGCACTCCCCTGCCCACAACCCTTCAGGGGCTTTCCATTGCTGTTAGATGAAAATCTGGAGAGCTCACCAGGCTGCTCTACTCTACCAGAGTACCTTTAGTTCCTGTAGGACAGGGGCAGACTTCTGAAAAACACAAATACAGGGTGGCTAAGTGTTAGGAGCAGAGGTTTTGGAGTTAGACATGAATTCTTTTCCAAACTTTCCGACAGTGTGGGTTACCCTTCTGAGCCTTACCTTCCTCCTCTGTAACACGAGAACTGTCCTAGAGCAGTGTTAGGGTGCATAGAGCTCAAAGAAGACCCCTGGTGATTTGCTTTTACTAACTGGCATAAATAAATAAATAAATAAATAAATAAATAAATAAATAAATAAATAAATAAATAAATAAATAAATAAATAAATGGGGGGGGTATTCCTATTATGACTCTGAGATCAAGGAATGGAAATAAAATGCATTTTGCTATTTTATGCCCCAAATCTATATTACAGATATTTTAGTAACTTTTATAACAATAAGACAACATCTAGCCTCCACAAATGAAAAACATAATTTCATAAAGTAGCACGCTGTGAATTTTGTGTTCGATTTATCCTCTTCAAAATTAAGTTGCTGTCTTGCTATCAAGTGCAAGTTGTCTAATCTCTTTTTCCTTGCAGTGCGCACGGAGATTTTAAGGGGAGTTAGTTATTTCCGGAATTACATCAGGCCTTTAGGATAACTGCTGTACACCCCTGCTACGAAGCTCTCCTCTCTAAGTGTGTCCCCCTCGGAGGTGTCACTGCACCCGAGACGTCTTCACAAATATCACAAAACTGCGGCTGTAAATACCGCGCTCTTACGCACAAGGCAGGCGCACCTAAGTGTGTTTGGAGTATCTTTATGATAGAAGAACCATGAGACGGTAAAATAAAGGGCAAGGCCGAGGACCAGGCTGAGAGGTATGACTTCAAAGCTTATCAAAGGAGAATGAATATGCAAGAGAAGCCCCCAGCCCAGCGCAGCTGCCGGAGGACAATTTCGGCGCATTTCTGTCGAGCAACACTGAGCTCGCGCCACGCTGGGCCCTCGGGCCTCGCTCCGCGCGGCACTCTCGGCCTCAGGTTTCAAAGCCAGGCTTCGCTGGACTTTAGACTTTGGGGCTACCAGCTGCTTCTAAGCCCAGGCCCGCCTCCTGGGCTTCGCGCGGCCTCGCGATCCCCGTCTTTGCAGCTTCCCCTGCGCATCTGGGGAAACGCAGCAGCTTGCCAAAGCGCGGCTGCTTTAAACCTCCCTTCCCCAGGGGGACCTCTGCGGGGGCTCTCCGCAGGGATTATTAACGCGAAAGGACCCCGGCCGTAGCGGCTCCCCGCGGACCTCGCTCTTCCTACCCTGCCCACAGCTCCAGCGCCCGCTCCGGCTCCCGCGCACCTTCCCTCCGCTCGCCGCGCGCAGCCTTCTCCCCCGGGACCCTCAGCAGGGCCAGCTGGCAGGGCCTTTAAGGTCTCCCCACTCCCCTCCCACTTCGCCCTCGGGCCTAGTCTATTCCCCGCCCCGGGGTCGCTGAGCCAAGTTCTGCTGGGCCCGGGCCACGCCCCGCCCAGCCCTAGGTCACGCCCTGCGTGATGCTGCGCCCCATCTGGCCCTACGCCACGCCCAGCGGGGCCCAGGACCCGCCCAGCCCGCCTCCAGGCCAAGTCCGCAAGGCGTCAGGCTGGTGGCCTGCCCTAACCTTGGAGCGGGCAAAGAGCTGGTAGCTGCAGGATCCGTTCAGCGGCTGAGCTGGGAGACCACTTTCTCTGCGTAAGAGTCTATTGTAGGTACCCCCCAAATGTCCTGGCAGGAAAAGGACTAGGGGCTAAATCCCCCAAGGGGAAAGGAAGCGGCTGCATTTTCCCAGGATCGCACGTCTTACAGAAAAGCCTGGAACATGGAGGCTTTAGTAGCGATTTTAGCTTTCTCCAAGGATTACTAATCAGAGGGGTGCACTGGCAATTTAATATCTCGAACAGGATTTGGATCATCATTCTGAATACAAAGCAACTTTGGGTTTGTTTCTCCACTGTTTCATGTCCCTGGGCCTGAGGTTTCTCATCTTTACAGAGTCTGTAGGGAATAGTAGCGCTTGAACTGGCCTTAGCACTTCCTATAGCAGCTGGCTTAGTGAAAGTGAGGGCCTCTGTCCACAAAAACAGCGCTAGGAACAGTTGTCGTGATACAGAGTAATTCCTTTAAGTAGTACACTGTATTCAATTCATTTTATCCCGAATTCTGGGAAAGAGGATGGGGACTCAAATGGGAAGAATCTCCAGGTATCATTTGAAAGGAAGGTAAACCTTTAATGATGATGATGATGATGATGATAATGGATAGAGTTTCCTGAGGCCAATGCTGCTACTCTAGGTGATGCGTATATGTTATCTTGCTTAATTTTTAGAACAACCTACATGTGGTAGGATCATTGTCTCCTCCAATTCCAGATGAGGAAACAGATCCAGAGAGAGAAGTACCTTGTGCCTGGCCAGGACTAGAACCCACTTCGGTCGATGTCAGTACACCACACCTTCTTAGTTGAGAGCAGGGCACTTTGATAGGAGGCTTGGTAATCAATTGATTTATTTAATCAGAAAAAGAAGAGAAAAGGAAATGAAGTTGTGTGTGTGTGTGTGTGTTCATTTTTTAAGGAGGGTAAAACTATGAGAAGTTGCTTGGTAAAGGCTAGGCAGGGAGACAGAACTGAAGGAGAGCAATGGTCCTTAAGGATGGCGGCTCCTCAAATCCTAGGAACAGGGAAGGGGATAAAAATAGGGTCCGACAGGAGGAGAGACAAGAATAAATGTAGAGGTTAAGAACTCTGGAGGGATGAGTATTGAGAGCTGTATATCACTAGAGAGCTGTATATCGCTGGGGCTCATACTGAGATTATATAATGAAGAGATGGATCGAGGGAAGCTTCTAGAGTGATTTCGGTGCTGGCTAACACTTTGATTGTTCATGCTGCAACCATGAAGCCGTATAAATGTGTACCTGACAATAGTTGTGGAGAGACCTAAAAGTCCATTATTTATTATGCTACGCATTTTGCTAGTCCGTACTGCCGGATGTGAAATTAGACGCAAGATCCATGTTTAAAAATGATGTCAGCTTTTCTTTATGGAAG
The DNA here is from genome assembly GCF_029215605.1 of Mirounga angustirostris. Classification (NCBI taxonomy): domain Eukaryota; kingdom Metazoa; phylum Chordata; class Mammalia; order Carnivora; family Phocidae; genus Mirounga; species Mirounga angustirostris. The sequence continues at coordinate 124,425,301 of NW_026991713.1, forward strand.
TTACTAAATTCTCCACTGCTCCTGTTGCACCCATTGGTGCAAGATTTGTGATAGATTTCACATGCAGGCTCTTACTTTCTTTGGCTTTACTCCTTAAAAGATAGTGTTCAAGAGAAACTAGTCTACATTTTATTTCTCTTTGAAAGAAATACCTTCAAAGAAACTTCAAATTAATAATGTAGGTGTCTTAGAGCAGGAGCTTTATGAAACTATTGTGAGCACGTGTGCTCAAACAAGGGGAGAGAAATCCATGCAAATCCAGTGTACCACAGTGAAAAATGTTGGTGGCATATGGTATTGGTGGCATGGAGTATATACTGTATAATTCCATTTCACATCATAAGTGATTTAAACACTACTGTTGGTTAAGCACCAAATGCTATTTTACTGAAAAATAATTAAAATAAGCATTCTCCAGTACTGGCCCCCAATATCCGCTAGCCCTGGGGATACGCAGACAAGAACGGATAAAAGGGGTCTTTTATGATGTTCTGCCATCAAGAATGATAATCTGGTATCAAACCTTGTGCCCAACTTCATTTTTCAGCCTTTCGTCCTGGAAAAGCTGAACTTGGGGATATTTTTTGAAACCTAGAATATCAATGTACTGCTATACGCCTGTGATGAAATAGCCAAGTTAAAAATCATATTATTAAGGAACCAAAGGTTTCCAAATCAATCTGTCAGAGAAGGATTTAGTTCAAATGTGCTCTCATTTCCACAGTACCTGCTTTTCATTTTTATAGTATCTTTGAATTTTGACAGCACTTGTACTCAGAAACCTGAAATTGGCAGAGAGAATGAAATCAAAACCAAACATCCAAAACCCCTCGCTGTTTGGATGAAACTTCTGGAAAGCACTCAGGTTTTCATCACTCTAGTTAGTTGTTTTAAATATTTACACAAAAATAATCTGTGGGGAAAAAAAATCCCAAGAGGTCAAAATATGAAGTAATCCAGATAATTATCAGATGAGCTGCAGACACAAAGCACAGATGACGATATCAGTTTGTAAATGGTGGGCTGTCAGGTTTTCATTGTTAATTGGAAGTTAAAATTGACAGTGCTGCAGAGATTTTCTTGGTTTAATTTTTAGTCGTAGTATGATAAACTAGTCCCATCATTTCCAGGAAATCTATTAGATACCAATGTCACAAGAGGGCTAGGACAGAGCCTTCAACACACGTTTTCGATCAAATTCCTCTTCTTTATGCCTCCCAGAGAATACAACTAATTACTCAGTATTTTTTATCACTTCACTTAAAGGCAAAGGAAAAATGAAATTAAAACTTTTCTAGTTCTTACAGAGCTATATTGAAAACAGATAGTCCCCCAGTTTGGGAAACTTTTTAATGGGGACTGTACCTTTACAAATGAGTCATTTACAACCTTTTGTTGAAGCCAATTACAAGTTTGTCTCCAGAGCTGTTCTGACTTTCACAGCCACTGTGGAAAACAGTAGAGCAGTTCCCTAAAAAATTAAACACAGAATTACTTAATGATCCAGCAACTCCACTTCTGGGTATATAGCCCCAAAAGGGTGAAAGCAGGGACTTGAACAGATATTTGTACACCTGTGTTCATAACAGCATTACTCACAATAGACAAAAGGTGGCAACAAGCCAAGGGCCCATTAGCGGATGAATGGATAAACAAAATGTGGTAGATGCATACAATGGAGTGTTATTCAGCTTTAAAGGGAATGTTGATAATGCTACAATACGGATGATGAGCTTTGAAGGCATTATGCTAAGTGAAATAAACCAGACGCAAAAGGACACATGCTGTATGATTTCACTTACAGGAAATGCCTAAAAATGGTCAAATTCATAAAGACACACAGTAGAATGTATCTTCCCAGAGGCTGGGGGGAGGGAGAATGAGGAGTTAAGTGTTTAATGGGTACAGAGTTTCGATGTGTGGAGGTGGACAGTGGTGACAGTTGGCCAGCAGTGTGAGAGTGCTGAATGTGGTTGAACTCTACACTTAAAAACAGTTAAAATGTTAAACTTTATTTTATGAATATTTTATCATCATAAAAAAATTTTGCCCTTAGCTGCTTGTAAATAACTTGTAAAAAGTGGACATGAATTTAGAACCTGTTACTCTCACTAGATTGGCTAGTATACATAAGAGGTCATAATTTTCAATTATATTATCATTAATTAAAAAAATACTTTTTAAATTGACCCTATTATTTGTTCTTGCCTAGCAGATTTGGCATCTGTGGCAGAGACTCAATTTTATTTGGCGGCTAGGTGCTCACGAAAGCTATTTCCTCCTTCTCCTGGGCACATAGCTCTGCTACTTCCCAGCCTCCCTTGCAGTCAGGTGTGGTCTACCACTGGGTGCCAGCCAATGGGATATGGTAGAAGTGACACCCAGAGGGCCCATCTGAAAACCTCCCACCCACCCAGCATCCTCCACTCTTTCTCCATTCATGGGTAGGATGGAGAGAATGCCTAGAACCTGGAAAATGGAACCATAGGACAGAAGCAGGCTGTATTTGAACGGACGTGGAGCAGAACGCCCGCCTACCAACCCTAACTGTGAGAAAATGTGATTGAAAAATTTACTCTTATTGTCTTAAGCCACTGAGATGTGGGGATCATTTGTTACAGCAGATCGTCGACCCTAATTAATATGGTATTGTCCTGGTAAGAGGACTGGGTGGTTCCGGATGCCACTTGAAAACCACCGACCTTTAGCCAGCTAATATTAATAACTAATATTAAATGGCTTCCCAAATCCTTGGGAGAATTATTTAAGTGTTAGAGGCATCTGTTAGCACAAAATAATGCGATTATTGATCTCTAATAAATACAGTGTTGAGAGCTAAGTGAAACAGAATGAAATTAAACCCAAAAAAGTCAGCAGGGAAGCTATTCATTAACTGTAAGCCCAGGCATATGTGTCTGTGAAGAATACCAAATAGTCGTTGTCTCTGTGTTGAAAAACAAAGCAATGTGGACTTGAAGCAAATGTTAAAGCGATGGCTTGAATTTATAATTCAAATAATTCTACTGTTTTCTCTTTAAGTAATATGGATAATTTCCTTGTTATCATTTCAGGATATTTTTTTGATTATGTGTGTGTGTGATTTTTTCCCCTCGCAAAATTAATTTAAATTGCTCCTCAGAGACCTGGTTGGAATAATGGTTTGCAATATTTTGTACTATGTGAGGAACACAGCCTTTGCAACCTTAGCTCTTAAAGAATTCTTCTGTGTGAATAGTTGGCTTGATTGTGTCACTTAGTAAATATTAAGAGAAGTAACAATATACTGGGATATCTAAAATTGTAGGAGGGTATATAAAAACCATGTTGTAGCTAAAATAATCAGAGAGAAGAGTTTGCTTCAATCTTCCAGGTAGAATGGGGGTGGGAATCAGGGACAAATCTCCTGACAGAGGGTGCCAGACAAAGCTACATTCTCAGCAAACAAGGGGAACCAGGCAGCACCGACAGGTACCTTCAGACGTAGCTCCAGAGTCTGAAAGACCTGACTTCAGTTCCTGGCTCCTTGACTTTCAGGCTGTGGGACCTCTTAATTTCCCTGAGTCATGGGAAATGAAAATACTATTACCTGTGAAATGAAAATACTATGACCTGTCTCTGGCAGCTTGCTGGCTGTCCTGAAAATATGTTCTTTGCTTTCACACTAATAATTCCCCAGGATTCATGGCCACCCTCTTCAAGATACACCCATCGCAGCCTCTCTGAAAGCTAAGCATAGCCACGTGACTTAGCAGGTTTGATACGTGCTCCATCTGGCTGGGAGGTGATAGGAATTGAAGGGGCTGTCTTGGGACCAGAGATAGAATTTGTATGTTGAGGATGGAAGAAAACCTTCATAGGGTTTTTGTGTGGGTTAAGTGTGAGGGCTCTGCGAGTGTCTTATCTGGAGTCTTCAGAACAGTGCTGGGGGAGGGTGCTAGGCAGGAGGTGTGATGAGGGTTTAGGTACAGAGAAGTCAGATATAGGAATAGAACAAAGTCAACAGCGTGAGAAGAGTAGGTGGGCCTCAGGGTGTAGCACTCTAAGGATTTCACCCCTGTGGAGACCCCAGGGTCCAGAAGGTCAGGAGAAGGGATCTGATACCCAGGCTGGGGGCAAGAAAATCAAGTATCAGAGCTGCAGGCAATTCCTAAATCAAGGACTTAGGAATATTGGTCAGTGTGGTGGTGCTGGTAATAATACTACTAATAATAACAACAAATAGCATTTTTTACATTTATGACAATCTGTGTGCCAGTCTCTATTCTAGTAGCCCTTTGTCAACATTTTTAAGATTTTATATTTACATAATCCCCCATTTTACAGATGTGAAAACTGAGGCTCAGAGATGTGAATTCTTTTTGCTCAAGGTTTCATAGCTGATAAAGGGCTAACCTGAGATGTAAATCTAGGACTGGTTGACTCCAAAACCCAAATGCTAAGAAATAATGACCCAGTAATCGAAGTTAAGTGCTTAACACAGGACATAGCAAAGGGATCAAGAAACATTTGCTATGGGATGCCTGGGTGGCTCATTCAGTTAAGCGTCTGCCTGCGGCTCAGGTCATGATCCCAGTGTCCTGGGATTGAGTCCCACATCGGGCTCCTTGCTCAGCAGGGAGCCTGCTTCTCCCTCTGCCTGCTCCCCCTGCTAATGCTGTCTCTCTCTCTCTCTCTGACAAATAAATAAATAAATAAAATCTCAAAAAAAAAAAAAAGAAATGTTAGCTGTTATGATCTAGACAAGAGAGTGAGTATCTGGCACACATCAGCAGGAGCAAGATTGGACCTAAGCCGGAGACTCCGTGAGGCCAGGCTCCTTGTATACTGTGTGTGTGTGTGTGTGTGTGTGTGTGTGTGTGTGTGTGTAGCAGAGGTGGGACAACATAGGAGGTGTTGGGCTGGTGAATCTCACTGAAAAGTAAAGAACTGGGAAGTCAGGGAGCAAAATAGTTCCTGACTCCCTGCATTCTTCTTTATCTTCAATTGTGTAAAGAAGGAACCAGATGCTTTGAGAACAGGGAAGCTGGAAGGCAGGCTAACACTTTCCTGTATTGTCACAGAATCAGATTTTTAGAGTCAGAAGAAGATCTTAAAAACAATCTAGTATCCAACTCTCTTCTCTCAGAAAGAGGCAAAGGACATTTGCTGGGATTTTTAAAAATCACCAACCACTGAGAAATAAGCAAACTCAAAAGGGCTTTTAACTCAAAGAATCTGAGGTCCCAGAGAAAGGTTTTAACTTCAGAGAAACAGAGTGAGTGAGTCAGAAAGCACTCCCATCATCATGGCATATGTGTGAGATTAAGGTTAGAATTTGTGTTAATAGTAACAGATGTAATAGGAAAACATCTATATTAGATTTTGGCATTCTTTTCTTAAAGTTCCTTAAAATAGAGCATTTTATTATTCTGATGTTTTCATGGTAATAGGATGTGAAGATTATGTGGTCATTTTAATACAGAACTATCTTAACGTTAGGTGCATAAATTTGTGGAAGCTTTAACAGATAGTCCTATTTGAATATCAGGTACATGGTATTTTTTATAATTTTTTTTAGAGAGGGAGGGAGGGGCAGAGGAAGAGGGAGAGGGAGAGGGAGAGAGAATCTTAAGCAGGCTCCATACTCAGGGCAGAGCCCACCATAGGGCTTGATCTCAATACCCTGAGATCATGACCTGAGCCAAAATCAAGAGTTGGATGCTTAGCGGACTGAGCCACCCAGGCACCCCCCAGGCACATGGTATTTTTAATTGATACAGAAGAATATATTCAATGAACGTTATGGATATAAAATAAATAAACATCTGTAAACCCACCACCCAACACTACCAATACCATAGACACCCCAAGCACTCTCTCCTCTCTGGTCTCATTGCCCGCCCACCCCTACCCCCTCCAGAGGCAGCCACTCTCCTACTATTAAGACATCCAGTAGTATTTCAATATTTCAGGCAGCACCATATCCTGGATGCAGGATTCCAAAGAGTAGGGAAAGTATTACTGTTACAAATCAGACTTGCAAAGTGACAGCAAATGCCATACTTCTTAACACAGTTTTGCCAAATTTAACTTGTCTTGAAAATTAGCTAATGATAGTACTTCTCGGAGACACAAAAAATAAGGTAGAAGTGACTTATAAAACTTCTCTCACAACAGAATTAAGCACATAGGATGCTAGTTAAATTCCACAACAAATGAATAAATTTGACTTGGTCTCAGCCTTACAATAAGGGATTACAATTCCCCCAAGGAATAATGTCTACAACAGGTACATATTGAGAAGACTATTTTTTTTTTTAAGATTTTATTTATTTATTTGACAGAGAGAGAGACAGTGAGAGAGGGAACACAAGCAGGGGGAGCAGGAGAGGGAGAAGCAGGCTCCTGGCCTAGCAGGGAGCCCGATGCGGGGCTCGATCCCAGGACCCTGGAACCATGACCTGAGCCGAAGGCAGACACTTAATGACGGAGCCACCCAGGCACCCCAATATTGAGAAGACGATTTTAACGTTAATATTCAAAATCCTATAATGTTCAGAGCATGAGTATACAGACAGAGGCTTAACAAAGTCATAAAATATGTATTTGTGAAAAAGGCTATATTGTACTTGGCAGATTCGGGGTGAAGAGGAAGGCCCCCTGGCTTGCTCCTCTTCTTAAATCAGGGATCCGAAGCATTTCCTGGTGAGACACTGTGACACTTCTCACAAAGACCCCCCCCCTTTATCTGTGTGGTGTGGGGCGAGGAAATGATGCGGGGAGCAGTGTAAGTTGGTAGCATTAGGGCTGGCCTTACGGGCCTCCCTGCTAGAATTAGGACTGGGGCAGATCTGGAGAGCCTGAGCCTGGAGGGGCACCCGGAAGGACTCACTTCCAAGGCAGATCGTGCTGGACCTTGGTCAACTTCACAGTGTCCCAGGAATACCACCGATGGTAGGGACTCCATCTCCACTCTGCTTGGCCTGTCCCTACTAAACATTCTGACCCGGTCATTAAACAGAAAGAAACCTGGTAACCAGAGCCCTGGAGCCAATGATTATTTGAAATAGGAAGGCACGTGACTTTGTCAGCCAGTGGAGTAGAGAAGACCATGCAAGGAACTGCTGGCTTCGTTTTTGCCCAAAACAAACAAAAGGCGACGATGTTAACTAACTTGCTTCGCTATTTTGATTGCAGCAGTGTTTGGTATCATTGATCTGACCCGTCATGTTGGCGGTATCTTACTTTGCAACCAATCTTGGTGCGTTTCTAGGCGCCTTTGGTTGTGTGCTCTGGAAACAATGTTCAGTCATAGCACTGGCCAGGCTTTCAGACCAGAGATGCCGGTGGACATCTGTTTATGCTGGGCTTAGTTTAAAGCAGCCATGTGCAACTGAGACTGTGCCATAAAATTCCTCTACCTGATCAGCAGAGTGGATAGAAGTCCCTTTGCCTTGTCTGGGAGCTGTTTCTTGCCTGTGAATTGCATGAAAACCTAGTCTGACTCTTCATTGCTCATGCCTGACTTCGCAGATGCACCTGCCCTGAGTCATTCCTGTGGCTCAGATTCGTGATCCTCAACCAGTTTTATTTGAAAATGACTTTGTAATGGGGGGGGGGGGCAGGGGGATAGACAGAAAGGTAGAGAAGAAAAAAGGTGGAAGATACAGGATTTGAGATTAATCAAGGACTTAAAAGGACAAGCTATTCTTAACTCACATCACTGATTATGGTCATAGAAAACAACATACTATTTTTTTTAACATCAGACAAATTCAGTATTTTAAAATAAATCATGTAGGAATAAGATGTCACTTAGACCTCTCAGAGGTGGGATTATTACTTTCCTTCTGGCATCAGTGAAGTCATGGAAATGTTTATTTCCCTAATTTTTTTGCTTGCCTTCTTTCCTCTTTCAGATAACAAGACAGCCTGACTTAAATCAGCATAAAAAATATTTCTGTCAGCATTCAGAGAACATGGGGTAAGTGGAAAAGGAGAGTAGTTATGTCAGCCTGCACTTTTAACCTAAGCCTAGATGCCAAGAGCTGCACTAAATTTAAAAAAAGACAGAACTTGCAGGCCGTCACTCTAATTAACAGTTGATATAGTACAAATATCTTAGCACATCACATAGCAGGCAGATTGGGCCTTTTGACAGGCGGTAGAAATCTCACATGAAAATATTTCATTGAATGTGAGTATTAAGGTGGAATACATGACTTGAAGTAGGAAGAAGGGAAAAAACCCCTCCTGCTGTGGCAAGACACGTTTTTCCTTCAGTTGGGAAAGGATCAGTTCAAAGTAACAGTCCGCACATGTATCATGTCTTCATTGAATTACGGTGCTGACGTGCTCTTCTCCCAAAATAGAACCTCTGTCACCACTTTTGAACCATATTCAGCTATAATGAGAGGCAATGCACAAAAGTTGCTTTTAGGTTCAAGTGAAGCCCTAATTCTTTGAGATATCTGAGAACTTTAATTTTAAAATTGACTAAAACTTCACTTTGCAGGAGAAATTAATATCTCATGCAGGAGAAATTAATATCCCTAGGAGTAGAATCTAAAACTCTCATCACAAGAATACATGCAAAATTGTGGGGTTTTTTTCTAGCTTTGCTGTATATACACTTTTAACTCATGCCCTTATTTTTTTTCTATTATCTTTTTTAAAAAACTAATTCCAGTGAAGTTAACATACAGTGTTGCATCAGTTTTGGGTGTACAATATAGTGATTCAACACTTCCACACATCACTCGGTGCTCATCACAACAAGTGCCCTCCTTCATCCCCATCACCTGTTTCCCCTACCACCCTCCCCACCCACCTCCCCTCTGGTAACCATGTTTCTTCTCTATATTAAGAGTCTGGTTTTTGGTTTGTCTCTTTTTTTCCCCTTAGTTCCTTTGTTTTGCTTCTTAAATTCGATGTATGAGTGAAATCCTATATATGGTTCTGAGTGATGGTTTTAAAAGAGTGAAATGAACCCATTTTCCATAAAACAAAGGAGTTTGAATGTATCTGGTGTTCAGAGCACTGGAGGGTCACACTATATTGTATGTTAGGCATTAACTTTGCATTGCTGGAGGCCTCCCCCATTTTGCACACCGTAATCATACTCCTGTATGTTTGACAGCAGAAAGAATGACATTTGGAGGACTCTGAAACAGGGCGGGCTGTAATGGCTGGCTGCCCCTGGAAATAAGAAATAGTGAATTTTTCTCCTGGTTAAAGTAGTCTGAACCAAAAGATTTCCATGAACAAAAATTGCCTTTAATGCCTCTGTCCATTTCCCCTGTTCACTTCCATTCTGGTCTGTTTGGTGATTCTCTCATGTTCTCTGGACTCCCCATTATGCGCTCTCTCCTCGTTCTGAGAGGGGTAGTAATTCTTAGTCTGCTACACTTGAGTCCACCTGCCAGGCAATCCTCCTCACCCCCACCATCCCCCTCCAACACTCATTCTCTTTCATGTTCAAACGTACATCCCTTGTGGCTGCAAGTTTCTCTTCTCTGAAGCTACTTGTTTTGATGGAAAAAAACAAAAAGCCATGCTCAAGTATTCATGAATGATAATAAGTTCATGACTTGTCCATCTTGTTAGGACATTTGCATACTATTGGGGGTCATCTGGGAAAGATGCATTTTCTAATCTTAGAAAAACCTAAAAATTTGGTAAGATATATTGTTTAAAAAAAGGGTCTCTTATGGCCAATCAAGTTTGGAAAAACCCCATATGTATAGTCTGTTATTGGAGATTCATAACACTTTGTAGTTTTTCCAAGCACAGGTAAGTTCTACAGTAAAGAGATCTATTTGTTTAAACCTGAGATTTTCCCCAAATTTATGAGCACTAATGAACATATCTGTCTGTATGGTTTTTTTTCTTAGGATAACAACTATTAATGCTCCATGGAGAATGCACTTAGAGATATACTTCATTATTCCAAAGTAGGGATTTGTCCAACGGTGTGAATTTCAGATACAGTGGTGGCACCTTGAGTAAGCATTTTGGAGTTTTAGATTGTCTTTCAATTCTTCTAAAGTCACACTGTGTGATAGTCGTCTCCTCCACCTATGAGTATTTGACTTTCTTATCCAGTTCACTGTAATGTGTGATCACTTCCGGTTGTAAGTTTATGTAAACGAATCATTCACCTGTTCTTGACGTCGTCATTGAGGTTGAAGTTCTCTTCAGCAGCTCGTTCAAAAGCAGCGCGTATTGCTTCCCACAAAGAAAGTGTGTATTTTCTGTCTACAAACAAAGGCCTTATCTTGATTCTTCCCACCAAATTTCGACATTTCTCTCCACCTGGCAGAGGGAGTCTGTGATATTAAGGGTCGTTGCTGCGAGTGCGTAATTCCCACAACATCAAATCCTGCAGGACCAGCGATTGATCGTTGTCGTCATGCAGAAAACTGAGACAGATGTTTCGCTGGCCATGCGTTTGTACTATCCCATCAGCAACTCTGGACTGTACTCCAACTCTTTACCTCGGGGATTCGTGTCACCTGGTGAAGCCAAACCTTCTTGACGATGTCTTCAATCATTTCCTTCCTCTATAAGTTAAGTTGGAAGGACGTTGGAAAGAGGAACATTAAGGGAAGCATAAATGCTCTCATTGGAAGCTACTGTAGGATTCAGAATTTCTTGTTGAAAAGTCAGTGGAATGCATGGCTTTGTAAAGAAAATAATGCTCTAAGAATTTACTGGAAAAAAAGGAAGATTTGTCCATTAAAGCTTCATTTGATAATTTATAGGGGAAGATGTTCTCCAAAAGCAGATCAAAGCTAAAACAAATTAAAAACAAACAAGAATTGGAGAAAAAGATATATTAGAATCTTAGTTTGTCCTAAAACAATGAAAAAAGGTGTATTTGTTTACATTTCCTTAGCTTTATTTATTTTTTTGTAAGATTTTATTTATTTATTGAGAGAGAGTGAGCCTGAGCCGGGGGGGGGGGGGTGTGGGGGGGGAAGGGAGGGGCTGGGAGAGAGGGAGAAGCAGACTCCCCACTGAGCAGGGCACCCTAGCAGGGCTCAATCCCTGGACCGAGGGATCACAACCTGAGCCAAAGGCAGATACTTAACCAACTGAGCCATCCAGTTGCCCTACATTTCCTTAGCTTTAACATGATTTCTAAAAAATATGGCTCAGAGATTTCAAACATGACTCATGAAAGCAGATTAGAGAAAATGCTTAATTTTTAAAAATGTAGCTTAAAAAATTTAATTTTACATATAAATTTAAAAATGTATAGTACTTGGGGCGCCTGGGTGGCTCAGTCATTAAGCATCTGCCTTCAGCTCAGGTCATGATCCCAGGGTCCTGGGATCGAGCCCTACATCAGGATCCCTGCTCCGCGGGAAGCCTCCTTCTCCCTCTCCCTCTCCCCCTGTTTGTGTTCCCTCCCTTGCTGCGTCTCTCTCTGTCAAATAAATAAAATCTTTAAAAAAAAAAATGTATAGTACTCAACTAACCGATAGCTTTGATGAATTCCTCTGAGTCTCAGTTTACCCCTCTGTAAAAGGGATTATAGACTGGACATATAATTTCATGGGTTATAAGAATGTGAAAGTATTTTATAACAAAAATACTAAGCAGATAAAGTTACTATCATGATAATTCAAATTGCTTTTAAGGGAAATTTCTAAGAAAGCAAGCTATTCTATTTAGAAGAACATGATAAGACAAAACCACATTCCCATGCCAGCACATTTCAATCCATCCAGTGCCTTCTACATATAGTCTAGGTGCTTTTCCAACTGCTATTTTTTCACTGGGTCTCAAGGCAAGTGAGAGCTCACTTGAGCCCTTTAAAAGGGGAAATCTCAGTTTTCTACACTACTCTGGGTCCTCTAGACATCAGCCCTGTTGGTTTTCCAAGCCAGACATTTTGGGGGCTCATGTCTCCAATGCAGATCCCAGGAGTTGGGGTACCTCATGTGGGTTACCAAACCCTGTTGTGTGTTGCCACTCCAGGGCTGGGGTTTTTGGTGAGACCATTATCTCCATCTCTCCTGCCTGTCTGGATGTGGTTTTTCTACCCTTTGTTGTGGAGAAGCAATTCATCTAGTTTTCAGATATTTTTCAGAGCTGGAGCTGTGGATTTGGTTTGTCCGTGGGAGGACGTGAGTTCAGGATCTTCCTACACTGCTGACTTGCAGAAGTCTCTGACCCCACTGCAGCATTCTTTCCAAGAACCGAGACATGGAAACAGCCTAAGTGTCCACCAACAGATAAATGGATAAAGAAAATGTGGTATATATAAAATGAAATGTTATTCAGCTGCACAAGAGAAGGAAATCTTGCCATTTGCAACGACACGGAGGGAACTTGAGGGCATTATGCTAAGTGAAATGAGACAGACAAATACCATATGATCTCACTTATATGTGGAATCTAAAAAATAAAACCAAATGAGCTCATAAATACAGAGAACAGATTGGTGGTTGCTAGAGGCTGTGGCGTAGGGGGTGGGCAAAATGGGTGCAGGTGGTCAAAAGGTACAACTTTCCAGTTATAAAATAAGTAAATCATGGGGATCTAATGTACGGCATGTTTACTATAATTGATAATACTATACTGCATATTTGCATGTTGCTAAGAGAGTAGATCTTAAAATTTCTCATCACAGGAAAAAAATTCTGTAACTATGTGTTTATGGGTGTTAACTAGACCTATTCGGTGATCATTTCACAATGTATACAAATATCGACCCTTTACATAGTACACCTGAAACTAATATAATGCTATATGTCAATTATACCTCAATTAAAAAAAAAGTAAATAATAGCTTTTTACACTCTCTCTATTCTCCATCCTTCTTCCATAATTTGCTGAAATCAAGCTTCTAATTGCTCCTATTATTTCCATTTTTGCTTCTCTGTATATTTTTTTATTCTATTCATGGGAACCAAGAATATTCTTGGCAGCCTGTTTTCCAATACAGCGCACGAGCTCATTTCCTTTATATATTTGCTCAAGGTTACTGGATGACCATGTCAATCATCTGGGTGCTTGTTAAAAGCAAAGATTCCTGGACCCTTCTGTAGTCCTTCTGTATCAGTGTTTCTGAGTGTGGCCTCAGAATCTGAATTTCCAGAAGATTCTTGTGTGTACTAAAGTTTGAGAGCTACTTAATTTTTTTAACTTACTTTTCTCACTAGTTTCTTTTATTGCAAATGGGAAAAGAAAACTTTGCAATCCACAAAGAGCCTATGTCCTAGATGGCAGAAAATGGAACAAGTGCTTAAGAGTATCAACATGCATTACACAATCAAGTCCTTGTATTTTTTTTTTCTAAAAATCAGGACCTGTGGTTGCTTTGAAATGAGTCTAGACATAGTCTCTCTTTCAGTATCTTGATGAATTATTCCTGAAGAAAAGAGAAGGTACAAAAGATTGACAGAGGGTGAGCCCCTCTTTCTTTTGAGGAGGTGTGAGATGTAGACAAGAACTAGATGCCCAAAGACATGACTGTTTTGTAACTTTGGATGGGTCCCTTCCTTTCCCTGGGTCTCAGGTACTTCATACACCATTGAGCCAAATAATCTCTTAGTTCCCTTTGAGCACTAATAAACAACATATCCTTCTTCTTCACCAGGGAATGCATAAAGCCAAACCAAAAGATGAAAATGGAAATGAAGGTAGAAGTTCCCTTAAACAGCAAATACTGAAGATGTGTGCTTCATGGCCAGTTTTCCTTCTTACATTTTTTTTGGAGCGGGGTAAGGGGATGGGTTAGCCTGGTGATAGATGTTAAAGAGGGCGTATAGTGCATGGAGCACCGGGTGTTATATGCAAACAATGAATCATGGAACACTACATCAAAAACTAATGATGTAATATATGGTGATTAACATAACATAATAATAAAAAAATTTTTTTAAATGATGTAAAAATAGCATACAGCAGTGGAAAAGAATAAAATACACATCCAGTTGGATACATCTCAGGAAATAATACTGAGGGGAAAAAAATCAAGTTGCAGAAGAATTCAGGGATTCCATTTATATCAGCTCAAAACATTCAAGACTCAACTGCACATTGTTTGAACATATCAACATATGTGCCAGACTACAGAGAAAAGCAAGGGAATGACAACCCAAAATTCAGGGTAGTGGTTTTCTCTAGGGAGAAGCCCCATGACATGATGGAGTGGCACACGGGGGCCCTCAGAGGTGCCCAGAACACTCTATCTCTTACCCTGGATGGTGGTTTTATGGTCGTCAATTTTACTGTAACTCATCATACCTTATATGCATGTTATAATTATTCTTTGTATCCAATCAGTTTCTAATGAAAGCAAAAATAAGTCAGGAACATATCATATTTTGATATATAGTAAATTTTTCTCCTCTATTATGTGCATTTCTGTGCTATTACTCTATTTCTTTACAGACTTCCATGTTTAAGTAAATAGATCTTTCATGAGAAACATAAAACAAAACCCTGTACTTTGGAAGTTCTTCATGTAAAAACAAAACAGCATCAACAACACAAGGTAAGAGAACATCAACAAATATGTAACAGGTACCTTTGCTAAAGTAAACTAGAATTGTATAAACACGGATTGTGTAAGGCATGCATTTCTGCAAACAGAGAAATTTGGTGCCAGATTTCCAGAGCATCATCCTCTAGAGCTATTATTAGCTCCTTCCATTTGAATAGCACAAGTTCCTTTTATTCACAAATATTAAAAATTATGGCTTATTCTTCCCCATCCCCTTGGTCATAAATGCAATGATTCATTTTTAAATATCATTATCCAGACACTGCTTTGCAAGAACTATTCTTCAAAAGAACACCAGGTTGTGTGAATGTTGAGTCTGGATTTCTTGGCCACACTGTTGAACCCAGGAGTCTCCCACTGGTAGATCAGTGATTTTGCAGCTTCGGAAAATGCTAAATTAGTCATCATGCCCCTTTACTGAAGTTGGCCAGGATTCTCAGCTCAGAGGAGATAAAATGTCTTCTGAGGTAGAGAAACAAAACAGCACGAGGTCCAAGATTTTAGATCTTGTGCACTTTCCCCCAAGGCTAAACGCCACCAGCCGTGACCACCATGTTCCCCAACATGCGAACACACTCTACCGCACTCCCTCCTTCACTAAATCCCAGCCATGATTCAGATCCTGGAGATCACACAGCTGTATGTGTGTGGTAGGGGAGGGGAGAGATAGAGGAAGAAGGCGAGGGAGAGAGATCGGCTTCCTCAAGCATGTCTAACTCCTCCATTCCTCAGATTATATATAAAGAAAATAATCTCATATCTCATGTAAGTGCACAGCACCAGAATTCGCTTCCCTGAAATTCGGCATCTAACACAGGTCACAATTAAAGATGTAGTTACAAATAGAAATAATTTACTCAGCTCTTTTTGAGAGACACGTAATAAATTTTGGGGCTTGTTCTATCTGTGAATGCTATGGAAATGCATTTAAAAGGCAAAAATCAAAGTAGCTCATAGCTGTTTACCCTAGAAAATGCAAAAGAAAGCCATATCCTTTCTTATATCTTGTTGCTATGGAAGGTTTCACAGTCTGGATATGCACCCTAAACTGTTTTCAAAAATGGAATAGACAATGCAATAAAAGTGAAATTCATCGTTGTTCTAAACATTTAAAACAGAGGTAGCATTTACTGGTAAAATTAAAAAGTTTGCTCTTCTATTAAGATGGAAAATAAGTTTTCTCCATTCATAATTTTTATGAAGGCAAGGTCTTTTTTGTAGTTGTTCAAAAATAGGGTGATAAAAGTGGATATAACAGAGCTCACATACATGATGCCTAAAAATGGATGTGAAGACATACATAGCAACTGAAGACGCGTGCCTGAAGAGATGTGCGTGGAACCCCGGCTTGAGGAACCTCCTAATTTGGTGGGTTATTACCAGATATCCATTTGTTTGCACTAAAATGAAAGCAGAGAAACAGTTAAGTGCGTAGAGAAACAAGATAGGAGCCCAGCCTTATGTACAAGTCCAATTAAAGGGCCCCATCATCAACATGATCCAAAGCAGCTGGCATTTCTAACACAAATAAGACCTGAAAATTTGGGTGGAATTGCTTATATTTCTCTTCAGACTCCCAAAGAAAGACCCTATTAAGTCAAACTAAATTGTACCAAGTGCCTTAAAGAGGTGCCTGTCTGTTTTACTTTTCCTGACACTCCTCACTGAGGCTTGGTCTAATAGTGATTGTGTAGCGCTATTAGGAATGCCTCTGATAGAAAAATGCAGTTGTCAGCTAGTGCTTTATTATTTTGATGTTATACAATAATTTCTCTCATAGCTGTTGTTACATAAAAGGATATATTGGCCTTCTAGCTCAGCTCCTAATTAAGCAACAGTGAAATTTTATACTAATATCAAATTTAAAGGGAAGAATGCAAACGCATTTATCTTCCAAACCTACCTGATTGTCATTAGTGTACTATTCTAAACCATTTTAGAAATGGATTGAACAAAAGAAATCCATTTTAGAAATGGATTGAACAATGCAATGCCTTTTGTATTATTTTTCTGAAATCTAATTCCTGTTGGGTATTTAATACTTACCTGCCCTTTAAAAAGTAGACCGGAATGGGGACGCTTGGATGGTGCAGCCGGTTAAACATCCGAGTCTTGGTTTCGGCTCTGGTCGTGATCTCAGGCCATGATCTTGGGGTCGTGAGATGGAGCCCCGCATCAGGCTCTACGCTCAGCGTGGAGTCTGCTTAAGATTCTCTCTCCCTCTCCCTCTGCCCCTCCCCACCATGCTTTCTGTCTCTCTAAAATAAATAAATGTCTTTTTTTTTTTAAAGATTTTATTTATTTATTTGACAGAGAGAGACATTGAGAGAAAGAACACAAGCAGGGTAAGTGGGAGAGAGAGAAGCAGGCTTCCCGCCGAGCAGGGAGCCCGATGCTGGGCTCAATCCCAGGACCCTGGGATCACGACCTGAGCTGAAGGCAGACGCTTAACGACTGAGCCACCTAGGCACCCCAAATAAATAAGTCTTTAAAAAAATACATAGACTGGAATGACTATGTGTGACTGAGACACTTTAAGGCACTTTTTTTTGCATGTATTACAAAAATAGGTGCTATAGAAATGTTACATTTCATCAATAACTTGTTTTGATTTTGAAGTGATGAACCAATCAGATAAACACTGAGCAGGTATGAATTAATCTGAAGGAAATAAGGAGGTCTTTTACAAAACTAGCAAGAACATCAATGCGATCAAAATAGTTACAATGAAACCAACAAACAAAAAGGATTGATCAGCAATCTGCCCCTTGATGCCATTGGATCTAATATAGGCACAGGTCAGTGTTTTTTCTCAACATCAGCTATTTTTGTTCCCATCTTGGTTTGCCATAATTTGGTATTTCCTGGCCCCGGCCATCATAATCATCAACCTGCTGGCAAATGCCCGGGGAATCTGTATCTGCCTGTGTTTCTGCCTATCTTCCTGACCACCCCTTCCTTCCCAGTACTGCTGAGTTTGATTCTTGCCCTAGTTGATCGAATACTATTTCAGCTCTAACGGACCTCCTGTTGTTAGCCTCAAATTGTTTCTTTGGTGTCTAGGCAATATATTTCCAATTTCATAAGCTATCAGGAAATAAGTGCCTCCAGATGCTGACAGGGACTTTACATATAATATTTAATCAGCAACACTGCTATAGAGTAGATATAATTATTCTCATATATATGTAAATATATCAAGCCAAGACTCAGAAAAGAAAATGACTTGCCTAAAGGTTCTCATAGCTTTTCAGTGACAGAGGCAGGATTTGAAACTTGGGCCAGCAAACTTTGCAATGAGTCCTCTCCCCCTTTTCTCCCTGGGCCACACCCTCTGGATAGAGACCTTGGTGGAGTTATCAGCCCAGTGCCTAGGAAAGCAAAATGGTCTGCACAGGGACCATCTAAGAGGAAGTAAGGGGCGAGTCGCCAAGGATAGAATGGATGAACACATTTTGGAAGAGAGGCTTTAGATATCTGAGAAGTTGGTGATGATGTCAGATGAGTCTTACCGGGTATCTGAGTGGACAACAGACTGCAGATCAATGGAAAGCAAGGTAGGGTTTGGGGCAGCACTTCTCCACTGGGAGTGATTTTGCATTCGCCCCTCCCCTCACCCAGGAGCATTGGCAATGTCTAGAGACGTTTCTGGTTGTCACGGCTTGGGGCGGTGGTCCTAGCATCTTAGTGGTTAGAAGCCAGGGATGCAGCTAAATATCCTACAATGCACAGGACAGTCCCCCCACCCCAACAAAAAAATGCCCTGGCCCCAGATGTCAATAGCTAGAAAAGCCAGGTCAGGGTGACTTGAAGGATCAGAGTGGGAGAATATTGCTTCAATATGGTCCATTTCACTACACTGATCTTTCTTTGTGGGGCCAACTGTTTTCTTTTTTTTTTTTTTAAGATTTTATTTATTTATTGGAGAGAGAGTGAGAGAGAGCATGAGAGGGGAAAGCGTCAGAGGGAGAAGCAGACTCCCCACCGAGCGGGGAGCCCGACATGGGACTCGATCCTGGGACTCCAGGATCATGACCTGAGCCGAAGGCAGTCGCTTAACCAGCTGAGCCACCCAGGCGCTCAAACTGTTTTCACTTAATTATGTTCAATGAGTTGGATTTAAATCATGTCAAAATGAATGAAGCAATTTTCAGCTTGTTCATTTCTAAAGGGTTGATAGCCGATTCACTATTATGCTACAGACAGAAAGTCTTCAGTAATCTATCTTCTCTCGATGTTCTTTGACTCTCATGACTTTGAAGTAACTACTAACTTAAAAAGAGCACTCAGCTTTGTCTATGATGGAGAGAACATCCTCACTCTTGCCATTGTTTTTAAAGCAGAGGTAAAAAAAAAAAAAAAAAAAAAAAAAAAGTGCTTCTTCGCATCCCGTCTTCTGTTTGTGTCGAATCCTATAGAAATCCGGGATGCTATTTTGGCTGGTGACAAGAGACAGCTTCTCAGAACTTGATATCACACTTAAAGATAAAGATATCCAATCTTTAAGTGGAGACACTTCCTCTTCATTCTCTGTGGGTTTCTTTTCAAAACACCACAATGAAATCATTGCTTTTCCCTCCAAGATGGAATCTTAGATAGAGCAGAGTATTAGCAGCTCATATATTCATCAGCTTTTTTTTTTTTTGAAGATAAGGTTTCTTCTGTGTCGCATATGAAAAGGCATTTTAATGCTATCTCTCTGACTTATTCTCCCGTGCTTTTCCCTTTACATGCTCACATTATTCATAGCAATACCCACTCTTATTTCTTTTTAAATAGTGTGGCTTTTAAGCTGGGCAGACCCTGGTGGAAATGATCAGGGAGGATTTCATGGAAATATTGCTTCTTTGGCGGAGCTTTAGTTCCCATCCTAACAGATTGAAGGAAAGCAGTGTTTGTCCTTGCTCAGCTCCCTGGCGCGGAGAATGTTTGCCACTCTTCCTTATCAAAATCCCCTCCTCTGGAGTTCTTGAAAGATGGAATGGAAATAAAGTTTTATTTTGTTTTTTGTTTTTGTTTTTTTTCCCATGTCAGCCATTGATAGCCATTCGGTGCTAAAGGATTTTGATTATGATCTTGGGTGGAGAATAGAACAGAAGGATGGAGGGGGCAGTTCTCGTCTGCGTTGTTCATTTTCCCTCTGACAAGCCGCCGCCTTCACAAAGCAGAGTCACCTGGTGGCGTGTCACTGGGGGCCTCTGTGTCCTCATCGGCCAGAAGGGACGTGAGCAGTCCCTTTGGCCTCCTCCATCGCTATAGCAGGTGCTTGATTGCCCCGCAGATAATAGTGTGCAATAGCTACAAGACTGTCAGGAAGACCAGCTAGCTTTTCAGTAAATATTTATCAAGCGCTCATATTTATCAAGAGCAGAGTCATGAGGATTGTGCCCGACGGTTCACAGGCAAAGGACGTGGTTTGCTCCAGATATGCGCCATTGTTATTGTCATAACTAAGTTCAAAAGGCTGGAAGGTGTGAAAACTATTGTAAGGATCAAAGGTCAAGAGGAAGTACATCACACTGAAGTCAGAAACTTTTCATTCCCGGATAACCCCGTGAACCAAAGCTCATCTGAGGGAGCCAGACCTGCTCGTGAGATTCTGTCTCGTTGCTCTTCTGTGTGACGTCCCCTCCTATCCACCTACCCGCAAAAGACCTGCTCTAATCTGAACAGGCACTCTCTCTCCATAGAATGCTGCCCCTTTGCTCGATTGTTCTGTAGCAATGTCTCTCCTTTCTTCCTCTAATACTGAGCACTAATTGCCTCCTCGGCTTAAATATTATGACATTTCCAGAAAAGAAGTGCTATTATTAGCTCTCATCTCATAGGTAAGAGACTTCAATTTGGATAGTTAGTGACTTGCCCGGGGCTCACACAGGGAGAAACTGGTGGCTCTATACTTGGACATCCTGTGATTTAACTTCAGCCTCAGTTGCGTCTTCTCAGACAGACCGGTTTATTTATGCTCCCACAACCAGAGAAATGAATCTATACTTGATGAACCTCTTGCTCCCAAACTCATCCTGGTCCTTATCACTACGGGGACCTAGACATAGTATGAGCCACATCCCTTCCCTCATGGACTGTTGAAGATCACCTTACTTAAACATTATTGAATGGAATCATTTTTTTAGTGAAAAGAACTGAGCCCTGACTTACAGTAAGGAGTTATGAAACTGGAATCAAAATTAAAATGTTGAGTTCTTTTCAAAAACAGAGTGCACCCCTGAAGAAATTAGGGATAATTCCATTTATTTACAAACTCAACATTAAGTAAAAGCAGAACACGGGGGCTCCTGACGGGAGCCTGGTTTCTTGCTATTCCCGTCGCTGAGAGAGGTATGAGATCACTTTCTTCTCCACTTTCTGAGATGTCTTTCAGTGATTTCCACATTTTACTTTTCATTTTGCTTAGAGAAAATTGAAGGCCCCTGTTGCTAAAAATAAGAGAGATGAATCGATAGTTAAGCGTATTAAATAAAAACATTATATTTGGCTGAATGTGAGAATAGCAAAACATAAAAAGTACCATTATAATATATTCTACTTCTCTTAATTTGACACAAAGCTGCTTGCTTGCTTTTATATGTAGTCAACATCAGTTCACCGGAAGGATGGTAGTTAAGAAACAAGCTGTTAAATATTAAAGCTGAATCTATGTAATTGAATGTTTTTGGTATGGCTGTGTTCAAAATATATGCTATTAAGTTACTGTTCCACAAAGATATTTAATTACTGACATCTAATCATGTTATTGCTGTTTCTTTAACCAGGCAAAAATATGAAATGCTGGAAAGAAAACAGTTTCATTTTAAACGGAAACATTTTATTAATTTCAGCAATAAAACCAAACTCAAATCTCCAAATGAAATCATCCCATTTTTAAAGATAGCACTTCTCAGTTTGGTAATCCTTGTGTAATGCTGAGATAGATGGCTATACTTAACGTGTTCAAACATTTTCACAAATAATGCGCGCAATAAAAGTTAATTATGCTCGTTTATTACATCAAAATAAAATCTAAACCATGGAATTCACGAAGGAGAATTTCATAGTCAATGGTGGAGCATTATAGATGTTTATGACCAAACATTTTTAATGCCATAGACAATTTGGGAAGACGTTAAGGCGACAATCAGAAAATCATAATATCTTTCACTGGTATAGTGCTTGCACAGATTCACAAACATGATCACATTTCATCATAATAACAGTAGTGTGAATTAGGCGAGGAAGATATTGTTAGAAGAATTTCACATATGGGGAAATTGAGGCCACAGAAATGTATGTGACTTGTAGTTCACGTGGCAAGTCCAGTGGCAAAACTGGAATTGGGACCCGAGGCTTTTAATTTCAATTCTTGGGAATTAGAAGATAGGTTAAATGTGAGTTTTATAATAGCAGTTTCTGATGGTCATTCTCACATTTTTTAAAATTAAAGGGGTATTGTTTAAAATGGTATGGCCAAAATGATTTGACCAAGAATTATTTTTCTCTCGGACCAGACATACTAAATGTTCTGAGTTCATGGAAATATCAAAATAATGGCGTTTGTTTTTTTCCTTTTTCTTTTCTTTTTTCCTTTTCTTTCTTTTCTTTCTTTTTTTTTTTTAGCTTACAAAGCCATCTTTGTTAAAAGGTAATATTTCAGATTTTTTTTTTTTTTACTTCCTGACTTTTCTTCTCATTTTCATTTTATTTCCTCTTACAAATAGGTCAGTTTCTACTAGGAGAATTGAGAGGCTATTTCTCCCTAATATCTGTGAGTGCATTCAGGGAGGCAAGTAGGAAGTAAAAACGATGCATCTTGAATGCTGAAATAATTTTCTAGGGGTGTCACTTACGTTAAGCACTGACCAGATGACTTGGTCCATATTCATAAGGAAGGAGTTAGGAGATTTGAAGTTTGATCACTGCATAAAAAATTGGACACACCACTATCTTATCTCAGTTATAGACGTTCAAAATAAATCAGCTGACCAGCTTTATAATTTCATAACTGGATTAGAATATCAGCCTACTCGTCCAATAGGTAAGAGGGAGGCCAGCTATATAGCTGGGGGTTCAGCTGCCATGATGGAGTTAAGTATGTGAATTCAGCTTTCAGAATGGTTCATCCAACCTGTCTGGGACAAAATTCTGATTTAAGATTTTTCATTTTCTAGACGAGGAGTCAGCAGATGTTTTATGTAAAGGGCCAAGTAGGAAATATTTTAGGCTTGCAGGGCATATAGTCTCTGTTGTGACTACCCAACTCCGCCACTGAAACACCATAGCTTCCACAGCCAATGTGGAAACACATGGGTACAGCTGTGTTCAATGAAGCTTTATTTACAAAAACAGGGGATCACGGGCTGTAGTTTGCCAGCCCCTGATCTAGACCAGCTGGATTTTGTTGTTCCATGAAACATTATGTCAAAAATGCTGAATTTGATTGTTTTCCCAACCATTGGTTTTGGCGTATAAAATTTCATTTATTGTACTTCATTGTCAAATAATAGCCTTACAATTAAGTTGTCCTTGCTGGTTTTTTTTTTTTTTCCCCTGAGTTTCTTTCCCGCAAACATTTATTTGGATTTATTGAACAGCTGCTGAGTCATAAGCAGAATTCTTGTCACTGGAGAAATAACAAGACTCAAAGTATCTTCTTCTGGGACACAGTAGCCTGTAGAATGGGTATTATAAATGAACTACATGTGAGCGTCATGCGGCTGGCGGGGACATTTGACAAAGGAGGATGGGGCTTCAAAAGGAGGTGCGGTAGGGGCTCAGTCCGTTAAGCATCTGGTCCTGATTTCGGCTCAGGTCGTGATCTCAGGCTCTGTGCTGGGTATGGAGTCTGCTTAGGATTCTCGCTCTCCCTTTGCCCCTCCCCCCACTCTCACTTGCGTGTGTGCGCTCTCTCTCAAAAATAGATAGTCTTAAAAAAAAAAAAAAAGGAGGTGTGATAGACAGAATAATGCACCCTTGACCAAAGCAGGCTATGTCCTGATCCCGAGAACCTGGGAATATGTTTTACCTTACATGCAAAAGGGACTCCGCCGATGTGATTCATTTAAGGATCTTGAGATGGGCAGCTTACTCTGGATTTAGCCAGGCGGGCCCAATGTCATTAGAAAGGTCCTAATGAGGGAAAGAAGGAGGCGGGAGGGTCTGTGAAGGGGAGGGAAGCAGAGGTCAGAGTGATTTGAGGGAGAGGTCATGAGCCAGGAAATGCTGGCTGCTTCCAGAAAATGGGCAAAGCAAGGAAACAAAGTGTCCCCTGTGGTCTCCAGAAGAAACACAGTTCTACTGACACCTTGATTTTAGGACTTCTGACCCCCAGAACCGTTAAGATGATGTTTGGGCTGCAGTAAGTCACTGAACATATCGTAATTTGTTAGAGCTGCAACAGGAAGCCAACTGGGGGAAGAGTCCATTCCTCTCAGGTGGGGTGGGACACGGAAAGGATCTTGGGGAGGTGGTTCCTGCACTGGCTTTTGAAAGATCACTTTAGTGTTCTGGAGGCAGGAGAGGGGTGGGGAAGGCAAGTCTGCAAAAACAGAGTTGGAGATATGAAGAGCTTGGTGTATCTGGGCAATGTGGGGAAATTTGCTAACTCACTGGCTGATTGAACACAAAGTTCTATTCAAGCAGGGTTCTGGAGAAAGAATGAAATAGGATGTGTGTGGCGAGGCAGGGGATACATTTGTAAGCTGCTGTGGTGGTAAAGTGACATGGCCTTCTCTCATATGCCCCAAAGCTCTCAATGTCATGGCTGCAGAAAAGGGGACCAACCCAGCACCTCTGCTCACTGTTGCTGAAATTCAGTAGCTGAAGGCTTTGCTATGATCCTTTGTCTTCCCAGCTTGGTCGCCCCTCAAGGGCAGCTTGCAGCAGCAGGGGTGGGGAGAAATATTGCAAAAAGTGTGTTCTGATCCTAGTGCTAATTTATTGACTAAACCCTTTTGGACCCAAAACTAAACTCTAAAAGAAAAGATAGCCAGGTGCTGGGGGAGCGCTCACATGCTGAACTACACTATTACGTTGCTCAAAGCAGATCTCTGACCCTTAAGCAGAAAAGGCATCTATGTTTCTAATTGAACACATTATCAGGTAGTTACTAAATATAACTGAATACCTTACACTGTGCTCATGGGGCATGCATCCTGTAATAAAAAGGCAACCTAAAGTTTTGGTCATGTGTGTAGAAGTACGTTTGTTTCAGAAAGATATGCCTCTCTGATCATTGGTTATTTCTGTGTCCATCATAAAAAATGGGGTAAAGTCTAATTGATCATTTGAGAAATGATTTTTCTCTGGTTATACTATTTAAGAAATGAAAGGGGCTTTGAATTTCTGCATCTCCTACCAGAGATGTGGACCCAGGACAGCATTTTCAAGTGGGAATAGCTCTGACTTAGACATATACAGTAAAATAGGAAGTTGAGGAAAAAGAAAATTCATTAGTGTTTCAGTTGGACAGATGCTCAGTTTTCCTTTAAAAAGCTGGAGTTACACTTCCCAAAGTTTAAATTCCAGTGTGTTGTATTTGAGTGTAAACGACTTGAAGGTGAGGATCCTATCTATTCTTCATTGTTCTTTCATAGTTCCTAATATAGTATCTTACACACTCTAGGTGTTTGATGATGAATGAATGAATGAAGAAATAAATTAAGGATAAATGAATGATGGGGCACCTGACTGTCTTAGTCAGTGGAGCATGTGACTCTTGATCTCAGGGTTGTGAGTTTGAGCCCAGCGTTGGGTGTAGAGATTACTTAAAAATCTTAAAAAAAAAATAAGTGAATGGGTGGATTTTTCTGCTTTATGTTGGTAGAGTTGGAATGGAGAAAAGAACAGAAACGATGATAGCATTTTGGCCCTGTTGCTTATTGCCATATTTTCTTATCTTTTCCAAACTGTTTTATTGAATTGGATTTCTTTTTTCCTCTTGCTTACTCCCTTCTTATAAGAATGGAACTCTCTTTTCTAGGGACTGGTGAAAAAAATATCACGAGTTTCACACCAGGTTAACAGGACTTCAAACAGGAATTCAAACCAACTCTAGCAAACCATTGAAATTCTGATCTCTTTCCCCATCCATGTCTGTGCTGTATGAGAGGATATCATATTGCTGCACTTTTAATAAGATTCAGTCATTCTGATAAATATAAATTATTTATCACTTACTTCCCATTTTATGGCCTTGATGGTATTTAGAATTATATTAGTCGGCATCATAATGCTCCGTTTTCCACTTCTCGCAGTACTGAGCCCCTCTGCTAAAGGGACAAGTTGGCAAATGCAGCGTAAGGGTGACAGATAGATGACATGATTGTATAATTTAATCCCAGCCACTTACTGCATAGAAGCCTTTATGAAGGAGAGAGTCACATTAGCCATTTCTCTGCTTCAAGGATATAAGCAAAGGGACATTAATCTTCTATGATTGAGGTACTGGTTTGATTGCTTGGCAAGCATGCAGCACCCTTCACCAAGAGTGGAGTACATAGCATGAGCTATGTGGGTTGTTAGTCTCCCATAACAGCTTGATAAGGAGCCCTCAGATAGCTCAAATCAGAGACTGTCTGGGAAGAGGTGCCCTGGCAGATAGCTGAGCATCTAATTGCAGGGAGAGAAATATGAGTGCACGAGGAGACTGGAGATCAATGCATAGTGGCTTGCCAAGGTTATTAACTCCAACACCCTCCTGGTTGACCTCCAGAGTCCAACTCTGTTCCTGGAGGTGAACAGAAATGAGCAGAAACCAGAAATAAAAGCAGAGAGAAAGGAAAGAGTTCATCTGATTTTGTATGACTCAGACTAGAGCATTCTCTGTCAGATGTCTGTGGGCATGGAAGGGATAGTCTACTTCAGAAGATACAAGTGTAAACTGATGCAATACTGGAGTTGAGATTTGGCAAGTTGTTCGAAGTTTTCCTCAAGCAAGGTAAACAGCCGGTGTTCAAGATCATCTCATCAGAAATAGGAAACAGCACCTGTGTGAGTTAAGCAGCTGGATATGTGATTCAGGTGGACAGTCTGGTCTTGGGAACATCAAAGATGTACACACCAGCAACACCAACAATAAATTAATTGGAAAGGAGGTTCTGGCCAAAAGACAAGAAAAATGAAGTAATCAATATGTCAGAGGGAAGTTGTTTGCAGTGATGGATGTAACATCTGGTAGGTGGTGACCTCCTGTGAAGAAGTCAATATTGATAGAGTTAGATGGTCACTTGGGGATGTTTAAAAGGGGGATGGGGCCAGAAAATGTGCTCTCTATATGGATAGACTGCAATGCTTTGGAGAAGCCAGTGAAATATTAATATGGAGTGATTTCATGGATAAGCAATCTTGGGATTTATTTAGACTGAAAAGTATTCATTCAGATAAGTCCTTCTTGGCACAATTATGCTTCCTTTTCACTCCCCATGTCCCCTTTCACTTTTTTTTGTGTTCTCATAGTGAGGAAATTACCAAAACTCCTCTCATAATTGTCTCCTGGCAGAATATATGCTCTATGAGGGCAGAGAGTGGGGTTGGGTTTTTGTCCCCTGCTGCATCCCCAGTGCCTAGAATAGCATTTGGCACAGAGTATGTGCTCCATACACATTCACTAAGGGTCCATACTCCCTTTTTGTTTTTCCCTTTCTGTTCATGGTTGATTTCTGCACATTCTTCTGCTTCAGCTTGCTGCTAGAACCCTGAGCTAGCTACGACAAAACAAATCACAGAAACCTTTCTTTGGAGTTGAAAGCATTTCCGATTTATCACTCCCCTTTCCCAACACTCTCAGTAGAGAGAATCTATTTTGTAGCAATTCTGACTATGA
This sequence comes from Mirounga angustirostris, assembly GCF_029215605.1. NCBI lineage: Eukaryota > Metazoa > Chordata > Mammalia > Carnivora > Phocidae > Mirounga > Mirounga angustirostris. The sequence continues at coordinate 124,452,615 of NW_026991713.1, forward strand.
CGTTACTTAGTGTTTGATGACCCTCACATTGGGGAGCTCACTTCCATTCTCAGTTCTCCATTGCATATTTGGAGCTATTTCACTGTTTCATTGTCTTATAGTTAACTTAATACACCTTCTTACAGTTATCACATACTTAGGGTTTTGCCTAGCACCAACAGTGTAAGTCTACAGACAATCCATTATTTGAAGAAAGACAAATCCTTCCCCCCAAACCCCCCATACTATCACAGGCAGTCTATGTTAGTTTGTAGCAATCCCCTTTTGGACCCATGGTAGTTTGAGAATGACTTCTTTTAAAATGTCATGCTCAAAAATGCCTCTGTTCCAAAAAATATATACAGTTTGACCAGCACAGAATAGAGTAGAACTATTCTCTTCCAAGAATTGGAAACAAAACAAAACAAAACAAAACACCACCACCATGTATGGGTAAGAGTAGCAGGAACAGTATTAAATAGTATTTTATTGTTGGTTCAAATAAAACTTGTATTAATGATACCTTCCTGAAGCAGTTCTGATTTTTTCTTTTCACTCATGCTTCCATAGACTTTATGATCTTTTTTGTTCTTGATTCTCATTCTCATTCTCATTGTTGTTGGGATTACTTTGTAGCTTGATTGTTATCTTTTTCTGAGCATTTATTTCTTCCGTGTTTTGCATAATCTACATATTTGTAAGCATGCTTCCTAAATTTCCATCCAAGTTAATAATAACAAGGTTGACCAGGACAGAGCCAGAGAGCAAGCATCTTGTCTTTCCACTGGAAACTTTGTTTCAAGCTTTCAGTGGCTGCTAATCCACCTTCTTCGGTAGATGTCCATTTCAGCTAGCGTTAAACTATTTTATCTCCAGGTATATAAAGAGACACCTGATCTTGCTGAAATCATGGTAAAAGTGACATATGTGTCTGAACAGCATGCTCTTTATCTATAATTGGAGTAGACCTATCAAGTAAGAAAATGTACAAATCAGATCTCACCTCTAAGTGTGGAAAGGAAGGATTGTAGAAAACTGGTCTTCTGAGCCAGGCAGAAACATATGTGGAGTCCTGAGAGATACCCAATCAGTAGTTTCAGGTTCAATTATAAGCAGGGGTTCTTAGACTGAATGGAATTCAGAATCACCTAGGTGGGGGTAGAATCCTGGGCCCTACCTCCAGATGTCCTGATTCAGTGGGCTGGCATAGAGTGGAGGAAATTGTGTTTTCATTGAGGTCCTTAGGTGGTTCTAATGTAGATAGATGACAAGCTGTATTTGGACAAATAGTGTCTACTAAGACCATGGAGAGCATCAGTCTTGGCTTTTGTTCATTATCTCTCCCATACTCTCCAGGAGCTCCCCCCCCCCGCCCTTTGGGATGCTTGCAGATGTCATCCTTTGCTCTTGACTTTTGCGCTTCTTTCTTGATGTTTAAGTTGACCCATCCTGTGATGCATTTGTTTAGAGCCTTACTTTCTAATATACCAAATATGGTTACGCATTTAATATTAAGGTTGAAGCCAAATATATTGCATTTGGTTGGTTCACACATCTCACCAGGGTTCAGTGTGGCATATTTTAAGAAGGGTTAACCTCTGTATAACCTGCCAACAATACTGCTGTGTAGTAGGCTTCTCTGCATTTATTTAATGCCAGATCCAAGTATATGGCCTGTGAGTCTGGTGAGAATAATACCATTTATTGGACAATTGCTATGGGCCAGTTACCTTTTATTTATTATTTATTTATTATGTTTTATCATTGTACAAGGGTAGAGCCAAGATTTGTGGGGCCTGAAGTTGAGAAGTTCTCTTTAGGGAAAGGAATAACAAGTCCAAATACAGTATTAGGTGTGGAGCCTGGAAGAGACCCATGCAAGTGAGCAGCCCTGAATACGAAGCTTCTTCAGCTCCACTGCAAATTGAGGGTCTCCAACAATGCTAAGAGATGGATGTGCATAGCTCATGGTACAACTGAGAAAACTGAGACTCAGCTAGTTTGAACACCTTGCCAGGGATCACCCAGCCAACTACAGTAGAACTGGGATTTGAACGCAGACCCGCCTCACTTTGAAGGTTATAACCCCCATGTAACAGTGGACCTCTTCACACAAAAGATGCCCACGGCTCCCAGTTGCTGTTGATTTGGTGGCAACTTGTTTTAGGATGTCCCCACACACCCTGAATTGAGGATGAAGAAGAATGAAGAAATCTGAAGTGAGAAAGGACATTTGGTTGATGTAGAAGGAAGTTATGTCTTTGATGAGGTTCATAAATGGGTATGGTTCTGTCTCAGTCCCTTTCATCAATCTCCCAAAGATTCACTACATTATGAGTCCAAGGATTTAAAAACTCCCTTTTTTTTTTACACTTTATGTTCATGAAATAGCAAATAGAACTGAAATAGAATTTTATTATTTAAGGATATTTAACAAAGTCTGGACAAAAAGATTGTTAGTGAATAGGAAAGAGAGGTAACTCATATTTTTTGAGAAACTATTACATGCTGAGCATGTAATCCTTACTGTGAACCCACGGGATAAACACACAAATGTGTTTTCTTCAATGATTGAGGGAATCGAGACTGAGAGATTAAGTAAATACATTAAATCTATACTACTATTGCAGCAAAGAAGAGGCTGCTATTTATTTTAAATGGCAGCAATTTAAAGTAAAGAAAATTTCTACAAAGCACCATGTCAAATCCACATTCATTTTAATACAAATTAATTTAACACAAGATAGTGGTTTTGGGGAAAAGAAAAAAAAGATGAATTTTATTTTCAGAGACGAAATATGATTTATCCTATATGGTACAGCATGGTTGAAATTCTTTAATTTCAGTCTATTTAAGAGGTTAGTTAAAAGGAGTTTGAAGGACCTATTAACACCCAGTACAAAAATATGACAGAAAAGCAAAAGAATAGACAACTCCAACTTCTAATTGTGAGATCATTTGGTGTTTGGGTTCAGTGTGATTTTCAGTAAGCTCATTAAAGTCCTGTGAGGGACCATGTCTCCAGCCAGAACTGATTGCCTGCAGTTCTCCCTGAGAAGCGTTCTGACTGCTAGTCCACGTCTTTCTGTCATCTGGGGCTCCATGACAGCATCTGACCTTCCGAGGGTGGGAACTTTCCATGAGGGCTTAGAAAATATTTTTCCCCCTTGTTTATCTATAGAGAACCGTCCCTGGATTGTTCTCAACGCTAAAAGTAACCCTTGTGAGTACATCCTTTGAAGGCCTTTGAATGTGTAGAGTAATAAAGAGAAGTATGTATGTGCCTTACAATGCATACATTAACTTCTGCCTGGAACAATTTTATCCCAGCTTGTTGTATAGTGCGAACACACCAACTTCACACAGGAGTAGCAAACTAGGTTTTTGGTCTTGTTTGGCACCCTGGGCATTTATTATGCAACCGAGATTATATAATACAGATATATATTTTCTTATATATTTCCTCTCCTCATCTATATTTCTATAATTACTAATTCTTGTCAGAGGATGTCTCAAAGAAAAGTCACAAACCTATTTGGGGGCAATATAGAAGGAAAAATACTTAGGTATAGTTCCTCCCTTAGTAGTTAGGGTCTCAGTATTATAAAATCTGACAGTTTATAATCACAGTTAAGCTCCCATTACCTTCTCTGACATTTCTGTAGGCTCATGTTTTTCCTGGATTGTCTTCCTCCTATATTGCTAGCAACGTGGTTGACTGATTTAAGTCCAGTTGTGTTTTTGCAAGTATCCATCGGTACCCTTTCCTAGGGCTGAGTAAGTCTTACTCACAGAATGCTGACCCAGACCACCTGAGCAGGGGCAGCTGGGCTACATCAAAAGTTGGCATGTTTTCCCTCCTCAATCTCCAGCCATATGCCTCATTCCACACTCTGGCATGGACCCCACAGGCCTGCATAGATAGAACAGCCTAATCGGCAATCGCAGCCCCTCTAAAGAGACAGCCCTTCTGAGATAATCAGATAAGCTTCCCCTATGGTGCTGTGGATTTTACCTTGCCCCTCTATAGGATGAGAGCCTCTGATTATTGCCATGGTGATCAATTTGTCGCCCGGGAACCAGCCGGAGACCATCACACTGATTCTATGCAGGCCATTAGGTAATGCTGAGAATCTTGGAGAGAATTGCATTTTTGTATGAAAGGAATCCCTGTGGGCAACCAGCACTAGGTTTAATTGGACTGTATAGTTAATACTGACTGAGAGGGGACAAAGGGTCCGCACAAATAGTCTCAGAAGTGACCTGACTGATGGGTTAGTCATATTCTGCTCCATTGTCCTTTTCTTCCCTTTTTAGATATTTAGCAGGAAGGAGGTGAATCTTCATGTTTTAGGGCCTAAAGTTATAGGCTATTTTCAAGTAATGGATTTGTAGATAACAAATAGTTGGGAAATTTTTAGAGTACAGCATGTATTTAGGTCTTCACTGACAGGACACCTGAAAAGTAATTGTTGCTTCTTAGACACCAATTACTAGACATCAGCCCAGTTGGAGACCACATTCCCTCCCTCCTCCGTTCCGGCTGAGATTCTGCCACAGAGAACTAGCCATTCCTGAGCACCATTTTGAACCTTGAGAACCTCACCCCCGTCTTCGCACACATTACCTAATCAACCCTGCTCTGCTACCAGAAAAATCCATCATGTGTTTAAATACCACAGCGCTCTTGCTCCAGTTTATGGTGATTTCTGGGTGAGTACTTATGCTGTTAATGAGAGCTTAGGTGGATGCCCAGTTTCTCTGCCATTCTGTGCATGCTGTTCTAGGCTGTATTTTTAGGCCCCGAGGGAAAAGCCATCAGTGACTTGGCCTGAGTGGTCATACAGCCAATTGGAGAATGGCTTTAAGACTAGTATTAACAGTCTTTTGGCTTAAGCCAGATGCCCTTGAGGGTCACAGGATTTCATGAGCCTTGATTGCTCTTCTTTTCTGCTCAGATATTCCAACTTTAGTATGGATTGGGCTCACCTGAAATAGTCCCAACTATGCTGACCCCTAAGTCCAAATGCTTTTCTCCTACTGGGATTTCCATGCCAAAAGAAAATAAGATTGTCAGCAAAGAAGAGGAGCATCACATTCTGGACGATTCTAATCCACAGTGTCAAGCCCCTCCTCTCATGTGGATTTTTGCAGTTGATGTAGTTATACTTCCATTTTCCCCAATATCTTCCCAGGCCCCAGTTATGGCCACCACTTATCTCAGGTATGTGTGTGGAGGGTCGGTCATTCACACACCTACTTCAGCTGGCTGATGTGCTGCCTTGAGCTCTCCTCTCCTCCAGGACACTGCACTGTTCCTTTTTCACCCAACCACTAAAATGCTCTTGAATTCCCTCCTCTCTTCAGGGTCCCCAGAGATGAGCATAGAGCTCACTATTTCCCCTCACAATGAGCATGTTAAACTTAGTGGCTACTTTGCTTGATGCCATCTTCATTTCGTACATATGCCTTAGTTTATGTTGCCAAGAGGCATTCATTTGAGTAACTACTCAGTGATAATATTTTGGACCATTTCTGATTATTTTATATTCCTATATACGATAATCTTTGTCTAACAAAACAACTAGCAAATTATTGTGCTCCTAATGTGTACCAAAGTGACATCCTAGGTAAAAACTAAGAATATGAAATTTTCTTGCAAAAACCACAAAATCTCACCAGTCGTACACAACTGACATTTACTAGACCCTTCTGGAAGATGATGGTGATGGTTTATGACATTCGGTTAGCAAATCACACCTGTTCAAATATGATTGAAAAAATACCCAATTTTAGTTGATGGCCTCAAAACTCTTTGAATTGTGGATTTCATTGCTATTATTCTGTGTTATTCAGAAATTTCTTTCATTTTGTTTAATGTCTGTAAAGTTTTATTCTTCTGAAGATCCAGCTTTCTTGAGTTCTTTTCTCTCCTTTCATTTTATCTTTATTGTTTCCTTCCTAAGACTTAATTTCTATTTGATATTCATTTTCCCATAGCTTTAGTACTTCCTGAAAATGCTTTTGTCATCACTCAGCAACATCCTGCCACCACTTCTCTATATTCTGGTTGCCATAGCATTCTCCCTTGGTGCCGACACTATGAGTAGCAGAGGAAAAAACAAATTTTTCACTCATTAATCATTTGCTCAGTCTCCAAGTCAACTGAGCCCATAGCAGAGGTTAATCATGAAGCAGATGTCCATCCATATGGGACAGTGCTCATGGATAGCAGTCACCAATGGGTCATCTCTGAATCAAGAACTTCTGTAAATGATTATTTACTTTTCAAGTAAAGGTCAACCATTCGGTCTGAGTTAAACCACTGGTTGAGTCAACTTGCAGAAAGTAATGTACACGTCAAAAAGTAGATTAGCAATGTAGTAAAAATTACTTTACAGTGGTCCTCGACCTTTGCACTCCTCAGTAAATGTTTTCTTTTAATGTACCTTTCTAGTTCTTTGTCAAAGGATTCTTTGGACTAAGGGTAGTTTCAGATAGCCCTGAAGTTTTGCTTCTAATAATTCATTAAATCATACTTAAGTTTGTTTTATACCTTATGAGAATCTCCACTTAATGAAAATTTCATCACTTTTTAAAGTTAATTCCATTAATCTTCCGAGTCATTCCTTGATCTTAGGAGATATTAACTATTGTTATGAGTTCTTCTCTGTGGAGAAATATGTTTATATCTCTTTAAACTCCTTGTTAATTTCTATTGAAATATGTCTAAAATGTTAGGATGTAGAAAAAAGTTCATCTTTTTTTTTTTTTTTTAAAGAATCTGTATCAGAGGAGGCCATATTGGTTTGATAGATAGGTTCAAATATTGTACTCAAATTCAAAATGACAAAAAGCATAATTTGAATGGAGAAACAGTTGGAGAAACAGTTGAAACAGAAATGGAGTTAGACACAGGTATGTCCTGCAAGCCAAAAGGGGAAAGATAAGGAGGATGAGCTCTGAAATCTAGCATTGTCAGGAGCCTTGGTTAAGCCACTTATGAGCTATGTGACTCTGGACAAGAAAGTCAACTACTCTGCTTGTCCTTCTTGCCTGTGAAACGAAGGTGATAATACTTCATAGACTTTATAGGGTGGTTCTGAGGAATAAATGAATAAAGCATTTTAGGAGGATGCTTGGCACATAGGATTACTAAATATTTTATTTGGGGGAGGGTTATTATTCATGCTCTGCTTTTATGTATGTTTAAAATCTAGATAAAATCTCTTGATTGTTTAGAATGCTTATTAGGAATCAAGGATATTACTCAAGATCTTCCCACATTTAGGGGAAAAAAGTAATAGATAAAACTCAGTCCTGACTGTATAGGAAGCACCATTTTTCATTGACTCTAAGTGAAATTTAACCTAAGTTAAATACTGATTAGTCTTGAATAAAGAAGTTTTAGAGTAAATAAAGGAATGTTTTCCTAATCTGGAAATATAAGCAGGGTCAATATAAACTGAAATTGATAATAGTCCAAAGGGATATTTTTAAATTTATTTAAATCTTAGCCAAATAATATATCATATTAGATAGTGCTTTCTATGTAAGCTTACCTGTAGGAGAGTTGATATTCAAAAAGATCTTATATTAGCTTTGTTGAGCTGTTCGGAATATGATGTCATTAACTGGGCATTATTGCCCACCTGATAGTAATGTTACTGAATTTCAGGGTCAGTGACAATGAGAAGTAATGGCCTCTGGGTAATATCTTTGTAAACTCAAATTTATAGAGTGATTACAAACATTCACCGTTTTTTTCTGGAAGTATATATATTGGTTGAATTGTGTTTTTTCACTTGAGACAGGAAAATGGGAGTTATTTCCTGAGTAGCACCTGTAAGTATTACATCTTAATTACATCAAATATGTGACATACAGATTTGTTATTGTAAAGAAAATTCTTTTGTATAATTCAGTAACAGTCTCATAGGATGGATCACTGTGGTCTCAAACCTGCTGCCAAGAGCCCAGTTTGGCCAGGTAATTTGTTTTTCCAGCTTTATTGAGGTATGATTGACAAGAATTGTATATATTTAGGTAGTACCAAGTGTTTTTATAAGCTATATGATGTGATGATTTCATAAATGTATTCATTGTGAAATGCTTACCACAGTCAAGTTATATATATCCATCCCCTCACTTAGTTACCATTTGTGTGTATGTGCTGAGAACACAAGATTTACACTAAAATGTTTACAAATAGCTTTTGAATTTAAATGCCTTTAGGTAGACATGATCTTTCTAGTTTGTAACAGGCTCCACCATTCTTACTGTGTTACACTGCACCCTCTTCCCATATTTCTCCAATCCCTGATCTCATACAAAAATAGTGTATTTAGTGAAACCAATCAGTTTAAGGTTTTTTGGTGTGTGTGTGGAGAGGGTTGTAATGGAGTTGTAGTTAAATTCCAGCCCTGTACTTTAGGGGACCCCATGTAATTGCAAATACCCAAATACCTACCATGAGTAAATGCTGGTGCTCAGCATGGGCACAGCTCATCCATAATCTGAAACATCTGCTGTGGTGACTCACACCCTTCAGGTCCCAGGGAAAGTATATCTGTATTTCCTGCTCTTTGACCTCAAAACAAAAGGTGATATTGTATGCCCTCAAGGTTTTTTGGATTTGCTGACTTTGGAATGTTGGGTTGCAGAATGGGCTGGGGGCTGGGGGTAGGCTTTGAATAGAAATGCTTAATTAAAGGAAAGCCAATTAGTTAAATTACCAAATCTTGGGCGCCTGGGTGGCTCAGTTCGTTAAGCGACTGCCTTCGGCTCAGGTCATGATCCTGGAGTCCCGGAATCGAGTCCCGCATCGGGCTCCCTGCTCGGCGGGGAGCCTGCTTCTCCCTCTGACCCTCCCCCCTCTCATGTGCTCTCTGTCTCTCTCATTCTCTCTGTCTCAAGTAAATAAAAAATAAAAATAAAAAATCTTTAAATTACCAAATCTTTCTTTTAAGATGGAATGAATCGAATAGATTCTCACATAAATGTAATTTCCCAGTAGAACCTACAGTTTTCTGCTTTCCTTTCTTTTCTAATCCATGGTTTTGGATTTATGCACAAAGTTTTATAATATTCACAATAGTTGCAGGTGTTGGCAGAGGAATATTTTGTGATATTAAATAGTTCAGACCACTCTTACTTTTGTATATATGTAAGTCTAGGTGTGTGGAGCATGATAGCAATTCTTTACAATAGCAATTAGATTAACAGTGAACCCTAAAATTACAAATGGTATTATTTTTTATAAGTATGTTTAATGAGTTTTACATTTTCAAAAAATAAATGTTTAAATATTTTTGCTTAAATATTTCAGTTAAATTGATTAAATAAAAATGTTGCTATACATTAATATATTTTATATTTTCCCTTTATTTTAATTAATGTTATTGAAAAAATGTATTTTAAAAAGTATATGAAAAATGCCTTTGGATATTTTACATTTACATTAATTTACATATTACATGAAAACATATTCAAATTTTATCACTGAAAATCACTGCAGTAAACAATTCTTAAGGTGATTACTGATAAAAATTATATGAATATCTTCATTATAACAACATAATTGTTGATTTGTGGAAAGGACAATTAGAAAAATTTTATGGAATTATTTATAATTTATGTGTAAAATGTCTTTATCTTATTACTCACTTGTATATCAACAAAATATCCTGATATATACAGAAATAAATTTAGTCATTTGCTATTTTTCTGATTTTCAGTGTTATAAAAGTCAGAGCTTTATATGCATTTTTCCATTTTGTTACAAAAAGGTATACTTGTTAAGGTGGTAGAACCTATTTCCTAGTTATTAACCTAATTTTTAATATGTAAATATTCAGACAAATTTATGTCTCCATTTGTCATCTTAACCCCCATCCTGCAAATGTTAAGGGTGGGTCTCTACTGAAGCAGAGTGGAACATCTACGGGGAAATGGTAACTTTCATTCCCTTCCTGAGTTCAAGAGATGACTTCTAGAAATGACCTTTATGGACACAGAGAAATCACTCAATACTTACCTCGAAGCTGACTCATGCATCCCTCTGTGTCAATTAATTGTGGCCCCATATTCAAGCTCCTTGATCTCAGAAATCTCTATAGCTGCCCCTCTTTATCTCCCAGCCTTTGTCTATAGAAACAGTTCCTTTGCTAGTAGAATTATGTCAAACATAGATCTAGAGAACAAAAAGAAATTAGAGCATGGAATTAATAATACCCACTCTTCTAAAAGAATTGATGTCTTATTGTGGGAAAAATCAGAAACACTTAAAAAGAATCATTTTACCTAAAATCATGCTTACATTTTGTGTCATTTTGGGGATGACATATTTATGTACAATGCCTATACAAAAACGTTATGCATCTATTTACTGTGGTATTTAAATGAAAAAGGAAGCATTGTAGATGCATTAGTAACTGTCTTCTCATACGAGGTATGCATCATACTGTTATTACGTGAATTCAAGATAAAAATAAATTTCAAAGATCATTCTTTACAGAATTTATATCATAATTTCAGTTCTGTTTTTTTCCTTTTAAGTACTTTAAACAGAGATTTTGTATTACCAAAAAAATACATCTGTGAAAACGTGACTATGTCTGTGCTGATGTTGAATTTTGCTGACTTTTTTTCAACTTACTCTATTCTGTCAGTGAAATTAATCTGGAGAGTCCTGGACAGTGCAGGCCATGTGACTTGCCATTAGGGAAAAGTCTTGAATTTTTCTGCCTAGCACCTAAGAGCAAGTGCCCTTCTCTCCTCCCTCTTGGCTTCTCTCATTCTATAGAAAGGCTTAGAGTGAAGAAGGTAGAGTTGAACAACCCAGGAAAGTGAGTTGACTTGCCTTAGTTATTCCTGGACACCCTACTTCCCCAAGCAAAAATAAGTAAAGGATGACTGAGCAAAACTGATTCCTTACACCCAACAGCTGCTGCCTTTCTGGAAGACATCCCTGCCCATGACTATCTGATGACTATATCATTTTTATCTCTTCAACAGTTGAATAGCTTGACATTGCTGATTTTTTTATGTTTCTTGTGTTTTTTATGTTTCAGGGCTGTCCTCCAGGAAGCATCAAGGGTAAGGACCTGAGTAGTAAGCTCCTTAACTCCCAGAGAGTATGCTCCTCCTCCCAGAGAAGGAGGAGCCTAATTCTGGTGTCCCAGCTTCAATACTTGAATTTTCTGATAGTCATTGAAGTGACTTTTGCCTGAGGTATTGGTTTCTTCAGACTCCCAGAAAGTGTGCATTATAAATATTCAGTACCTTTTTACATTCTGAAGTGAATGGAATCTACAAATGAGTATTAAAAAATGAGTATAATTACAGGTGGCCCCTGAAATTTGAGTCTTGCCCACATTGTAAATTTTATATGTTGATAATCAATGCAGAGAGGTAGTTTTGTAAAGTGATCCAAGTACTTCCTAGTCATCAGGATCACCTGTAGGGCTTTAAAAAACTCAACTTCCTGGGCCTATTATTTACCTACCAGATAAAAAGTGGGGGGCAGTGAGAAGGATCGGGGGACTTGGAAATTATGCTACATGTATTCCATTTGCCTCTCCACATCCATGCTCTGTACAAACATTACTGAGCACTGTTGCCTTCTGGCTTCCAGGCGTATTCAACAAAGGGGGACCCTAGAAGGAGACAGGAAGGAAGAAGGAGGGTGAGTCTGGGAATTTATTCCTCACCCCCACCCACTCAACACATCCCTCCCTATAGGATTTTTCTAGCTGGTGACCTCCCTCCTGAAGGTCCAGTCAAGTCAAACTCTCCATAAGAGTCTCTTCTATATCCTGAAAACCTTTGTCCCTTTGGTCTTAAGGTGGTAACCCTCTGGATTACTGCACTTTCTCTTACAGTTTCTTTATATCTGCCCATGTCTTTTATTTATTTATTTAAAGATTTTATTTATTTGAGAGAGAGAGAGAGAACAAGTGGGGGGGGGCAGAGGAAGAGGGAGAATTAGACTCCCTGCTGAGCAGGGAGCCTGATGTGGTGCTCAATCCCAGGACCCTGGGATCATGACCTGAGCCAAAGGTAGACGCTTAACTACTGAGCCACACAGGCACCCCTCTGCCCATGTCTCTTAAATAGTTATTTTATTTAATAATAAATTCTCTTATTAAATTGTCCGCAGATTATCTGAATGTGTCATGTCTTTTGTTGGAATCCTGATATGGAGTTCAAAATATTCATCTAAGAGTTGCAGAATCTCTTTGTTCCTGGAGATAGCCCATTGCTATGTATCTTATGAATACATTGAGTTTATTTAGAATGAGTTCTCATTTTGTATATGGTTGTAGCTAGTGATTTTTTTTATTTTTGACTTTTTTTTTAGTATTTGTAGAGTACTTTTTTATTTTTTATTTTATTTTTATTTTACTTTATTTTAAATATCGGTATAGTTAACATACAGTGATATATTAGTTTCAGGTATATGGTATAGTGATTCAACAGTTTCATACATCATCCAGTGCTCATCACAAGTGCACTCCTTAATCCCTATTGTCCCACCCACCTCCCCTTTGGTAGCTGTCAATTTGTTCTCTTATAGTTAAGAGTCTGTTTCTTGGTTTCTCTCTCTCTCTCTTTCTCTCTTCCTTTGCTCATTTTTTTTGTTTGTTTCTTAAATTCCACGTATGAGTGAGATCATGTGGTATTTGTCTTTCTGACTTATTTTGCTTAGCCTTATACTCTCTATCTCCATCCATGTTGTTGCAAATGGCAAGATTTCATTTTTTTTGGTTGAATAATGTTCCTGTGTGTGTGTGTGTGTACACACACAAACACAATATACTACATCTTATTTCTCCATTCATCTATCAATGGATGCTCGGGCTACTTCCATAATTGGGGTATTGTAAATAATGTTGCTGTAAACACGGGTACATGTATCCCTTTGAATTAGTATTTTTGTATTTTCTGGGGGGTGTTATATGCAAACAATGAATCATGGAACACTACATCAAAAACTAATGATGTGGGCGCCTGGGTGGCTCAGTTGGTTAAGCGACTGCCTTCGGCTCAGGTCATGATCCTGGAGTCCCGGGATCGAGTCCCGCATCGGGCTCCCTGCTCGGCAAGGAGTCTGCTTCTCCCTCTGACCCTCCTCCCTCTCATGCTCTCTGTCTCTCATTCTCTCTCTCTCAAATAAATAAATAAAATCTTTAAAAAAAAAACAAAAAAAACTAATGATGTAATTTATGGTGATTAACATAACATAATAAAATTAAATTAAAAAAACAATAAAAATAAATAAAAACAACAACAAAAACTAATGATGTAATGTATGGTGATTAACATAAAAAATAAAATTTAAAAAATACAGAAACACTAATTCAATTTAATTTTGACTTTTGAAAAAAAATTTATTATACCCATTTTAAGTGTACAGTTTGAGTTTTGAAAAAAAGTATATACCTGTATAATTATCCCAACAATCAAGTTAAAGAACATTTTGATCACACCAAAAAGTTCTCTGTGTCCCTTTCCAGTCTATTTCTTCCCTACTTCAACCCTAGGTAAAAACCAATGTAATTTTTGTCACTATAGAATAGTTTTGCCTTTTGGAGTTTTATATAAATGGAAATATACAGTATATAATCTTGTGTCTGTTTTCCCACTCATCATAATGCTTTCAGGATGCATCCGTGTTGTTGTGTCTGTCAGTGGTTTGTTCTCTTTTTATTGCTAAGCAATATTTTAATAGATAAGCATAACATAATTTGTTTATCCATTCTGCTATTGATGGATTGAGTTATTTCCAATTTTGGCTATTATGAATAAAGATGGTATAAACATAACTGGATTTTTTTGTGGATATTTGTTTTCATTTCTCTTGAGTAAATATCTGAGTGGAATTGCTGAATTATAGGGCAGGTATGTGTTCAGCTTTATTAACTGACATCTTTTTAATATTGCTCTTATAATTCATAAATGTAACATTTATCCACTTATTAAATCTTGTTTAATTTCTCCCTGTAATTTCTGATAGTCTTCAGAGTAGAAATCTTGCATACCCTTGCATACTTTTAACTCCAACTTACTTTGTGTTTGGTGATGCTGTTGTAAATGGTATAATTTTTAAGATTCCAATTTTTGTTGCAGATCTTTAGAAACTTAAAAAAAAATTGACCTTGGAACCAGCAACTTTGCTAAATTTACTGACTAGTTCTAATAGTTTTATTTTCTTCTGTATTTTCTATGTGCAAAAATTGTGTTAACTGCAAACAATGAACACTTATTTCTTGCTTTCTAATTCTTAGGCTTTTTTTTCTTGCCTTATCACACTGGTTAGAACTATATGATTTTAAATAGAATTATTAACAGGCATCCTTGTCTTTTTGCCAATTTGAGAAAAGCTTGCATACTTCACAGTTAAATATGGATTTGGGGGAGACATTCTTGTTAGGTTAGAGAAGTCCTTTCCATTCTTACTTTTTAAGTGTTTATTTGTTGTCATGAATGAGTGCTACATTTTTCACAAGTGCTTTTTTGGAACTTACTTAGATGTTTATCTCTCTATCACTTTTTATAGATTTGTTATTTGCACACTCATTAATTTTTTAATAACCTATGCTTTTATTTTCTGACTCTACCATCACTTGGATAGTTTCGTTTGATGTTTTCTTTTTTTCTTTTTTTGCATATTTCCCCCAAACCTCTGAAAAACCGTTATCTTGATAGTCTGAGTAAAAACAACAACAAAAAAGTATGTTTATTCAATTCACATTTTATAACTTTTATAAGCTGATTAAAACCACTTACTCTTTTTATGGGAAATACCCCAAAACATATGTTTAAACTCTCAGAACTACTTGCATTTTTAATCTGTTACAGTCTGTATGAGTTGTATTATTTCCTGTGAAACTAAAACTCAAATAATGATTGTATGCAATTTTAGAACAAATAAAGCTAACAAAATAAGTGTGAACTATATGTGACTGAAAGTAGGGAAATAATAATTGGCAATAATGATCTTTCAAAAACATATCTACATCGCTAGTTCTTATGCACTCAAAATGTAAAATTGTTGATGACTTTTGGGATCAATTTGATGCTTATTGTCATAGGCCACATTCCCTCATAAACAGGCTTTGAAGTGGAGATTAGATTGCCAGAGGTTTATTATAAGCCTTACCTGTGAAGGAGGGAGGGAAGTCAAATGGATCAATGGAGAATTCCGAGTGTAATGCAGTAATAACAGACACCTCAGTGATTTTCTTCTCTTTTATTATTGAAATATAGTTGACATACAATGTTACATCAATTTCAGAGGTACAACATAGTGATGTGACAAGTGTATAATGATGGTATGCTCACAAGTGTAGCAACCATCTGTCAATATACAACACTTTTGTTATAATACCATTGACTGTATTCCCTATGCTGTACTTTTCATCCTCCTGGCTTATTCATTCATAAGTGGAAGCCTGGACCTCCTATTCTCCTTCACCCCTTTTTGCTTATCCCTTCTTCCTTCCTCCCTTCTGGAAACCACCAGTTTATTCTCTGTATTTAGGGATCTGTTTTTGCCTTTGTTTGTTTGTTTTGTTTTTTAGGTTCCACATATAAGTAAAATCATATAGTATTTGTCTTTTCCTGACTTATTTCACTTAGCATAATACCCTCTAGGTCCATCCATGTTATTTCAAATACAAGATCTAATTCTTTTTTATGGCTCAGTAACATTCTACTGTACATATATACCATATAATCTTTATTCATATATCTATCTATGGGTGTTTAAATTGCTTCCATATCTTGACTATTTTAAATAACCTGCAAGAAATTTAGGGGTGCATATATCTTTTCAACTTATTATTTTTGTTTTCTTTGGGTATATACCTAGTAGTAGAATTATTTGATCATATGGTAGTTCTATTTTTAACTTTTGAGGAACTTCAATACTGTTTTCCACAATGTCTGCGCCAAGCTACATTCCCACCAACAGTGCATGAGGGTTCCTTTTTCTCCACGTCCTGGCCAACTCTTGCTTTTCTTGCATTTTTAAAAAGTTTTATTTATTTAAGTAATTTCTACACCCAACGTGGGGCTTCAACTTATGACCCCAAGACCAAGAGTCATGTGTTCCTCCAACTAAGCCAGCCAGGCACCCCTTGTCTTTTTGATAATAGCTATTCTGACAGGTGTGAGGCCCTATCTCATTGTGGTTTTGATTTGCATTTCTCTGATGATGAGTGATGTTGAGCGTCTTTTCATGTGTCTGTTGGCCATCTGTATGCCTTCTTTGGGGAAGTGCCTACTCAGGTCCTCTGCCCACTTTTTTTTTTAATTTATTCATGAGAGACAGAGAGAGAGAGAGAGAGGCAGAGGGAGAAGCAGGCTCCCAAGGAGCAGGGAGCCCGATGTGGGACTCAATCCCAGGATGCTGGGATCATGACCTGAGCCGAAGGCAGACGCTTAACCATCTGAGCCACCTAGGTGCCCCTCTGCCCACTTTTTAATTGGATTGTTTTTTCGTGTTGAATTTTATAGGTTCTTGATGTATTATAGATATTAACCCCTTGTTGGATATATAATTTCTTCTTTTTTTTTTTTTTTGGATATATCATTTCTAAATAGTTTCAGTGGGTTGCTTTTTTTGTTTTGTTGGTGGTTTCCCTCACTGGGCAAAAGCTTTTTATTTTGGTGTATTCCTAATAGTTTATTTATGCTTTTGTTTCCTTTGCCCGAGGAGACACAAGTAGAAAAATATTGCTAAGGCTGATGTCAAAGAGAATACTGCCTATGTTTTCTTCTAGGAGTTCTATGGTCTCATGTTTTACATTTAGGTCTTCAATCCATTTTGAGTTTATTTTTGTGTGTGGTGTGATAAAGTGGTCAGTTTCATTCTTTTGTAGGTAGCTGTCCATCTTCCCCAGCACCATTTATTGAAAAGGTTGTCTTTTCCCTATTGTATGCTCTTGCCCTCTTTGCCATAGATTAATTGACCATATAAACATGGGTTTATTTTTGGGCTCTCTATCTTAGTTCTATTAATATATTTGTCTGTTTTTGTGCTCATACTATGGTGTTTTGATTATTATAGCTTTGAAGTATATCTTGAAATCTGGGATTATGAACCTCTAGCTTTATTCTTCTTTCTTGAGATTGCTTTGTCTCTTCTGGGGTTTTGTGGTTCCATACAAATGTTAGGATTCTTTTTTCTAGTCTGTGAAAAATGTTATTGGTATTTTGATAGAGATAGCATTGAACCTGTAGATTGCTCTGGGTATTATGAACATTTTAACAATATTCTTCTATTCCATGAGCATGGAATATCTTTTCATTTGTTCATGTCATCTTTGAGGCTTCAGTGATTTCCACAGGAATTTCTATGACTGAAATGGTCTTCAGAGTCTTCTCATCTCAAGGCAAGTGGTTGACTTTATAAGTCATCTCTGGGCCAGTTATTGGATATGGGCTTCCCTCTGGAAGGGCACATGACCTTGGACTAATGGCAGTTCCTGGAGAGGGACCAAGCTAAGAATCCAGTCACCAATATTTCCAGCATCTGGGGAATGAGGACCTCAATCCTGAAGGGGAGACCTGGACAGCACACCAGAACATCCACTATGGTTCTGTGTTTAAGAAAATATGATATTAAACCAAATGATTTAGACTTGGGTCAATCCATCCATCTTCTATGATAATGTTTTCATTTTGTTTATATAGTGCCCTGCAACACAGGTTCAACTGTACTATGATGTGCTATGATAGAAAGAGTTGGAATTTGGATATAGAAGACTGTTTTTGATTGTGGTTCTGCCATTTTGCAGCTCTTTACATACTTGTAAGGAGGGTCACTTAAGGAATCTGCATCTCAATTTCCTATTTTAGTCAATGAGAAGAATTATACTGTTGACTCTTGAACAACATGGGCTTGAACTGAGCAGGTCTACTTATATGCAGATTTTTTTTCAATAAGTGTAGTACAGTACTGTAAATGTATTTTCTCTTCCTTTTGATTTTCTTAACATTTTCTTTTCTCTAGCTTACTTTATTGTAGGAATACAATATATAATACATATGGCATACAAAATATGTGTCAATCAACAGTTTATATTATCAGTAAGGCTTCCAGTTAACAGTAGACTATTAGGAGTTAAGTTTCAGGTGAATTAAAAGTTATACACAGAATTTTGACTGTGTCGGGGGTGGGTGCCCTTAACCCCCATGTTTTTCAAGGATCAACTCTGTATCTTAAATTTTAAAAGCATAAGAATTTTGTTGGTAGACTGCTACATTATACATTCCTTTTGTGTTTTTGCTGAAGAACTTTCTGTTCTGTAGTAATTTGCAGATTTACTTTATCTATTTACAAACCCATTCCCATGGAGTGACTTTAAAAATATGGGGCTCCTGGGTGGCTCAGTCAGTTAAACATCTGACTCTTGGTTTTGGCTAAGGTCATGATCTCAGAGTCATGAGATCTAGCCCCACATTGGCTCCGCACTCGGTGCAGAGTCTTCTTATTCTCTTCCTTCTCCCGTTCATGCATGCTCTCTCTCAGCATTTGCCTCTCCCGATCATGCATGCTCTCTCTTTCTCTCAAACAAATAAATAAATAAATAAATAAATAAATAAATAAATAAATAAATAAATAAAATCTTAAAAATATTTGGCTGCACTATTTTATTTTATTTTTTAAAGATTTTATTTATTTATTTGACAGAGAGAGACACAGCAAGAGAGGGAACACAAGCAGGGGGAGTACGAGAGGGAGAAGCAGGCTTCCCGCCGAGCTGGGAGCCTGATGCGGGGCCTGATGCGGGGCCTGATCCCAAGATCCTGGGATCACGACCTGAGCCGAAGGCAGACGCTTAACAACTGAGCCACCCAGGCGCCCCTTGGCTGCACTATTTTAGAAGCAGGATAAAATGGTTAATTCTAAGGACCTCTGAATAAATTAGTTAGTTTCACATAGACTTAACTTTCCCTAAAATATATAGAAGCTAAAAGACAGTGGACTTTTCAATAGAGCACCTACTTGAACCCCATAAAGAGCTCTGTCCTTAGGATCAGCATTACATTTAGTTTCAAAAAAAGAGACTGTCTTTACTAGAAGAGCAAATGAACTCTGAGAGTTGATATTTTTACTATTCAGTCATACATTTTTGTATCCAAACCCAAATGTTAATATAAGCAAGGAAAAAAATGGAATAATACAAGTTAGTGAGTTACTCATTTCCAGAAAAATACCCTCTAAAACTTTCTTGCTAAAGATGGGATAGTGTCTTTTCTTTGAATAACCTTTTCCTTGTCACATAGATGCAGTGATTGTTCTTTTCCAATCAGATATACATGATCTTTCTTTTTCTTTGGCACAGATTATCAACTCATAAGCAATGACTGTTTGGGACTGAATTTTTATTTCCCTTAGATTATAAGTATATCTTTTCAAGATATACTTCCCTTGGTATTTTCCCAGTGGTTCATCCTTAATGAAGACACTGAACATGGAGGCTGTATCTGGATTCAGAGGGTGGAGTACAGTGGGGAAACCTACCTGGAATTAAATAAGGGCGACTAGTCAGTTGTCCACCTTTGTTACTCTACATGAGTGTGAGATGTGTTACATCTCCTAAAAAACTCCACTACACTGCATTTTCTTCTTTTCTCTCCTTGCCCCTGAAGTGATATTATGTGATTTCCTCTTGTATGCAAGTTAGTTAATAGCTAAATTCAGTCAAAATCAATTTGTGAGTAAGTAAACACCTTGTAATAAATAACACACTTTCAAAGTGCATCTTTTTTGGATTGATCTAACATCATCCAATAAGATCTGCCAATATCATTTTACATTAACTTCTGTCATGTTTAAATGCTTTTATAGGCTAATGGGGCAGTTTGTAATTTTACTCTACCTATGCTATTTCTCAGATATGTGGCACATAACAGATAAATAGGATGTCTGCAAATGTATTTGTATTGAATGTTCATGGAGGGCTTCCTCTCTCACTGCGCTCACACACAGAAGCTACCCTGGGAGATGAATGTGCCAGGATAAGTTATCTGGAGCTCATAAAATCTTTTTCAGAAGATTGAAATAAAGTCAGTGCTTGCAGAAGACAAATCAATTGTGACATTTCTGAATAGAGTGCGATGCATTTAATTAGCACAAGACATACTGGCAAATGCTGAATTACCCAATAAATCACTGGATGCTGGAACCCATACAGAGTGGGGAATCAGCTGTCTTGTGAGATGTACAGCAAGTGATAATAGGGAGATCTGGCCATTTGTATTGTCACTTTGCTTCATTTTCTGTTAAATTTTTTCTATTTTGACATTTGCCCATGGAGCCCATTTAATTATTTGAAACTATCCGCGAACTCTGGCCCCACCTACTCTGAGAATATTTTACAAATATTTGCATTTGCAAAGGACATTCACTACTGTTGACGTGATATGGCAGATGTGGCATATAAGGTCCTCTGTGGAGGGAGAATTAGTGTAGATAGAAATCCTCAGCACAGACATTCTGAAAAAGCAACAGGGTCATTGTATTGCAGTTCATTGAAAATATTGGAGGTGTTACTTTAGTCATATTTCCATCTCACAAAGCTATCTACCAGTTTAGGCAGAAAAATGGCTTACTTTAGTGTTTGACACCTTTGGTGTTTAAACTTTTTTTTTTAACCTGTAATTTAGGTGCTGCTTCAGTCTACCTTTTTGAAATGCTACAGCTAAAAAGCATTGAGGCTTAAATCCAATGTTTTGGCTATGGAGAATTTGGGAAAAAAATTGAAAATGAATTCTAAATGAGTGTTGCTGGCTCTGGAAGAAAAGGCAGGACATTCCCTCCAACTGAGGGATATCTTATACATAAATTGATGGTTCTACTAGTGAGCCTTTTATTAACTAGCTTTCTATGATATAAACATTAAGGTAGCTTCTCAAAGAAACACTAGATCATGTGAAAGACTCCTGTCCTACTCCCACTCCACATGGCTTCTCTGCCCCTGATACCATATTAAAGGGTGACATTTCAACCTTTTAATGATAGATAGGGGTAATGATGCTACTGACTATGAAAATATGGGGGTACAATGTAAAGAAACAAGCAATCCTTTATTTATAAAGGGTCTTCATCCTGGAGTCTGATTTTCCTGGAGTGTGGCAACACTAAACACACTAGCACCACTTGTCTGAAGTCACGGAGGTCCAGCTTGTATTGCTATGGCTTCTAATTACAATGCAGAGGAGAGAAGGAGCCTTGGAATCACCTAGGAAGGTCCCACTTCTTCCCTCTCCCAATATTCTAAAATGTGGATGGGGAAGAGATCGCCTTACCCCAAGGAATCTATAGGGGTAGAGAGGCAGGCATACATTAAAAAATAAAATCCACAGGTATCCAGTAATACCCGCTGCACAGACACAACCCAAATCCATCAGCACCCTGTACCTTTCTTCCTTGTTTTCCTTATTACTGTGCTTTGAGAAGATGGCTTCCCAGCCCCAGGGGGCTGAATCTTGATTAGATTAAGCCCATCATGCCAATTCCATTTCCTTTGCCATTGACTGGTTGAGGAAAGCGGTTGTCAAACAGTTTTGACTGATGGGATGTTGGTGAAGTCTGTTGGACAGGTTCTAAGAGTTCATTTGCTCTTATATAGAGGCAAGGAGAGAGACTTGTTCTTTTCTGTCTCTGAATATATTTGGATGAGGAATATTAGAGCTGATGTAATCATTTTTAGGAGCAAAAGTACAGCCTGAGGACTAAAGCTAACACTCTAAGGATGGGGGAGTTAATTGGGTGACCAACCATCCCATTTGTCCAGGACTGAGGGTGTTTCCAGGACATTGAGCTTTAAATACTAAAACCAGGATTATCCCAGGCAAACTGGAACAAGCTCATCACCTTAGAAAGGAAATGGTTGGGTCTTTGCTGATATAATCTAGCTGCCACATTAGCTAACTCTTCAAAAGACCTACCTCTGGACTTTAATTATTGCGATGAATGTCCTTATTGTTTGTGCTATTCTGAATTTCCTTTTGTTTACTGCAGCTGAAAGTGTCCTAAATGGCCAGTATAGAAAGAATTTTATTCTAAATAAAACTCAACAAAAATTAGCGGTACTATTGTAACAGGAAGATGTGGCCTTTTCAAAATGTGTTCTTCTTAATCCTAAACCTTTCACTTATAATCATTAACTAATTCATGGACACATTAAAATGCATGTAATAGGAATTAATAGTTAATAACCAGCCATATCATTTTGACCTAACGTTTTATGTGGCCATTCTCTGCTTTTACAGTATAGTGATTTCTTAGAAATATAAATAACCATAAAGCAGACCAACCATGTACTATTGTTCAAACATCTTTAACATCAACAGTAATAAATGTCAAATGAACAGATAAGAATTCAAAAAGTGAAATAAAGTATTGATTAGCAGTTTCAAACGACCAAAACAGCAATATAGCAAGCAGTGACAAAAAGGGGCCACAGTATTATCTTTTTAAAATTAATTTTTAACTGTTAGATAACTGTAGATTCAATGACTATTATTTTAATTGTCTGGAGCTGTATTTCTCATTCTGTGCTTGCAGGAAGAAGGGTTGCATTAGAAGTCTGTCTCAGAGTCTAAGCAAAGCGTTAAGACAAACAGAGATTTGTACTCTTCAATTTGTTCCTCACTTGACTTCATCACAAACACCATCGAGTATCTGTGTAGTGATTGTTGAGTACTGACCTTATGTGTGACCTCAATCAGTTCTGTCATCTATTTAAGCACAAGAAGGATGGTAGAACTCTACGCCCACAGAATTGCTTAATTGCCTCGGTATCATGGCAATAGCAACTCTGGAGAAAGTGCCCCGGATAATTGGACACTATAACATTTGGCAATGGTATTTCTGATCTAGAGGGCTCTATTTCTGTGAGTGTATGGGGGATCCATTTCCAGCCATCTCTCCTGTTAAATGTGCTATGATACCACTCAAGAAATGAGGAAATGTTGACACTGGAATCATCAGCTCACTGACCGCACTCAGCTATTTATCTCTCTTTGAAAGAGCTGGATGGTGGCAGGTTTCAATGTCTGGTCAATTGAGGTGCTGAATCAGTACAGGCGGGGCTTGTGACTGACAATCTGTCATGATAGCCATCTGGGGGATATCCTCAGCAGACAGAAGAAGGTCTCACCCTTGGTGAAAAGATACATAATTGCATTTTGTAATTTGTACAACTTGAAAGGGTATTTCTGCTTTAAAAAGATGAGAATACTTAAAGGAATCCAAAATAAGCCCTTCTTCTAGTTCCATATTTTTCCTTTTCAGGCCAAATAAGAAAATCGATTAGCGAGAATATCTGATTTCCAAACTAATAGGTTATTTGGAATTGCTGCTTTGCAACTGAGTTTTAATTAATGTCTTCCCTTGCCTTCAACCATTGCAGCTTCTTCTTGCAAAACTTCTCTCTGATGAAAAGATAGAGTTATAAAATGCTGGATTATATCAGTTTGTCAGTCCTCATCTCTTAACTTACCCAGAGAAGCTTCACTCAGCCTAATTATTTTTACGAATGGACCCATCAAGCACTCTGAGTATGCACCATAATAAGTAAAGGTTTCTCTTTCTGTAAGAGAATTAGAAGTTAAAAAGCAAATATCAAGTCAAAAATGGCTTCAGGAAAGATTTAGGGAAGGATCATATAAATCATTTACAATATTCTCCAAAGAAAATCAGAAGAATCCAAATTTCCACCTAAACCAATACTCTAGAAAAAAAGTCCCCGCCCGCCCCCCCATCCCCCGAAATGAGATAGTAGAGCACAGAAGCTAAGATTTGGAGCCAAGATTTTGCAATCCTACAGACTTGAAATTCAAAACCTGGGGTTGCCTGTGTGGAATGCAAGTTAAACTTTTAGAGCTTCAGTTTTTCTCATTTGAAAATTGGGATCATAATATCTACTATATAGGATTTTTTTTTCCAATTAGATGATGTAAAGCAATTAGCAGAGTGTGGAGTAGTTCTCAATAAATGGTACCATTGTAATTAGTAGTAATTTGGATTTGTGTTATTTTTAACTATATGTACAGTTTCTTCACTTGACTTCATGTTGTTCTCTCAGGCCTGATGCATTCATCAACCTGCTAATTTGTCAGATAGTTTCGTTTACCTACTATTTTCGGAATATTTTCTTATTGTCACTAGTCTTTCAGCCAAGCACCTTGGTATCACCTTTGACTCTTTACTATTTATTTATTTATTTTTATTTTCATAGTGAGAAATTTGATTCTCCTTTATAGATCCATGTGATAAACAAATATACAAATTCTTTCCCCATACTGCAAATTATTAACAATATCAGACAGAAAAACAAAAGAAAAAAAAACAGAAATGTGTCTTGTTTTTTGCCCCACTGTTTGTTTTAAAAGAATTGACAACTGTTATTAGTTTCCTAGGGCTACCTTAACAAATTGCCATAAGCCGGGTGGCTTGAAAAAACAGAAATTTATTCTCTTAGAGTTCTAGAGTCTAGAAGTCCAATATCAAAATGTTTCCAGGTTGGTTCCTTCTGGGGGCTCAGAGAGAGTCTGCTCCATGTCTCTCTTCTAGCTTCTGGTGGTTGCCGACAGTCCTTGACATCCCTTGGCTTATATCTGTATCACTCCAATCTCTGCCTTCTTCCCTGTGTGTCTCCTCTGTGTCTCTGTGCACCTTCAAATCTCCCTCTCCTTCTAAGGACACCAGTCACTGGATTTGGAGCCCATCCTAATCTAGTATGACCTCATCTCAACTTGGTTACATCTACAAAGAATCTCTTTTCAAATAAGGTCATATTCTGGGCTTCTTGGCAGACATGAATTTTGGGGGAACACTGTTCAACTAGGTATGACTATAAATAAAAATTCATGTTTTGTAAAAAGGAAGAAATAAAGTAAATTTGTACTTTCCTAAAGAATCTGCCACTAAAGCAGTCTTTTGTATTTGCTCTCTCTTTTTTTATTCTCATTGTTATTGCCCTATATAAGGTTCTAATGTACAAAACTAATATTTTCAAATGTGTAATCCAATCCTTTTTCCTTTCTCAAGTCCACAAAATTGACCCTAATTGGCTTGGGACATTCATCTCCTGGTTGTGGGAGGTGGGGATTAGGATTTGTTACAGGTATAGAAATAATGTCATCTTTCGACATTCAAAATACGTCTTTGCAGCCAAGATAATTATCTTGTAAGCCTATCTATTTAGTTGAAAAGGAATTTAATAAATTATTTTTGCACTAATCCCCCTACATTTTGGCATATAAATTGCTAAACCAGGTCATAGAATACGCTCAAAATACATAGAAAACATGAGTATTTGTGATTGCTTAGGCAGCCATTTGGAATTGGAAAGAAGGAGGTATATAAAAACACCTCTGTTTCCTGGGTTGTGGGAAGGAAATTGGGAGGGAAAGGGAGGAAAGTGAAATAAGATAAAGGTCAAAAATTTATCTTGTAGCTAGGATGAAAAGTACCTGACAAACCATTACTCCTGCCATAATAGAATAAGTAACTATAAAATCTCTATATATTTTAAAGCTAGTAGAGAGCTATGGATGCAAAGAAATATAAAGGAAATACATTCCAGAAAAGGGCGAACCTTTCCTAAGTGAGTAAAGCCAATTTCATCTCACGGGCAAATTGTCATGTCTGAACATGGGCAAGACAATTATATATAGCAGAGTCTGCTACAGGGAGATGGACATTCTGGGGTAAAGAGAGGCCAGCAGAACTTTAAACCAGCTGGTGACAGATTGGAACATGGAGCTACCTCAAATTCAGTATTCGTTCTCCTTAATTCCTGCTTATTGTACGTCTTTTTAGCATTTTGCTGAGCACAAGTAGATGTTGGAACATGAAGGTGGAGCTAGGAAGCAGAGAGGGATCAATACACACGGAGCAGATCTTGCCTTCAAAACATTTGAAACCAGAAGTGAACCAAAACTAACTAATGGAGCAACTCAGCTTCAACCCAGTGCTATTCCTGCTTGGAGCAAGATAATTAGTTACTCACACTAGTTGTCAGGCATAAGAAATTGTATTTCCTCTCTGGTGGAAAACACTACTTCCTCCAGTTTCTACAGTTCTTTTATCAGAATACCTGACATACAGTAAAAATAGTATGAGACATGCTAACAATTATGAGAAAATAAACAAGAGGAAAAATAGTTAAAAGAAGCTGACCCATGGATGACTCAGATATTGGAAAGAACAGATTAAAGACTTCAACCATTATGATTCTTTTAAAGAAATACATGAAAAATAGGAAAAATCAATGAAAGGATGGAGAATTTTAAAAGAACAATGAAATGCTATGGAGGAACCAAACTGACAATATAGGACTGAAAAATACAATATCTGAAGTTGGAAATTCACCAGGTGGGCTTAATAACCAACTGGACACAACAAAAGAAAGGACCAATAAATATGAAGATGAATAGAAATGCTCTAAACTGAAATAGAGGATGAAAAAGAATGGAGAAAAAATAGCATTTGTGACATGAAGGACAATTACAAATGGTCTAATAGTTGAAATTAGAACCCCTGAAGGAGAAGAAAGAGAAAATGAGGCAGAATAAATATTTCAAGAGAGAATGGCTGAAAATTCCAAAAATTTTTGATAAATCTCAACCTACAGATTCAAGATTATCAAACTCCAATGTGGAAAAATATAAGGAAAGCTACATCCTGGCATATCATAGTCAAATTGTTGAACAGCAAAGAATAAGAGAAAATCTTAAAAGCAGCCAAAGGGTAAAAGACACATTATATTCAGGGGAACAACAAATAAATGAGATTGACTTCTAGTCAGAAACAGTGGAAGCCAGAATATTATGGCATGATTTCTTTAGAGTGCTGAGTAAAAAATATACTCAGCTAGAATTCTCTACTCAGCAAAAATAAACTTTAAAAGGTGTTATGATGTGCACTGGGTGTTATATGTAACTAATGAATCATTGAACACTACATCAAAAACTAATGATGTACTATACAGTGGCTAACTGAACATAATAAAAAAAATAAAATAGAAAAAATAAAATGAAGCTAACATAGAGGTGTTTTCTAATCATAGGTTGAGATGATCTGATACTATAAGAAATAATACAGAAAAATTGTCAGGCTAAAGGAGAAATATTCCCAAATTGAAGAATAGATCTATAGAAATGAAGAGTAACTTAAGAAGTAATTCTGAAGGCTTTTGAATGTTTTCTATTGATGTACTTTATAACATACATAAAAGTAAAATGATAAAACTAGCACAAAGGATAGGAGGGGTTAGTGAAATTTAATTTGTA
This sequence comes from Mirounga angustirostris, assembly GCF_029215605.1. Classification (NCBI taxonomy): domain Eukaryota; kingdom Metazoa; phylum Chordata; class Mammalia; order Carnivora; family Phocidae; genus Mirounga; species Mirounga angustirostris. The sequence goes on from NW_026991713.1 coordinate 124,479,909, forward strand.
AGGTTCCTATATGTGAAGCGACAGAACAATTCAAAGTAAACTGAAAATGTTGCATATACATATAATAATGTCAAGAGTAACCACTGGGGGCACCTGGCTGGCTCAGTTGGTTAAGCGACAGCCTTAGGCTCACTCAGGTCATGATCCTGGAGTCCCGGGATCGAGTCCCGCATCGGGCTCCCTGCTCGGCGGGGAGTCTGCTTCTCCCTCTGACCCTCCTCCCTCTCATGCTCTCTGTCTCTCATTCTCTCTCTTGCAAATAAATAAAAAATCTTAAAAAAAAATTATAAAAAAAGAGTAACCACTGAACAAAATACAGAAGTATATAGTTAAAAAGAAAAACTAAAATGAAAAAATAAAATTTTTGTTGAAAGGAAGGCAGAGAAGTTTGAACAAAGGACAGGGGACAACTAGAGATTAGTTAGCTCATAGACTTCCATCATATCAGTAATTGCATTAGATGCAAAAGCAATGAATACTCTGTTGTCAGTTTCTGTTTTGTCTGAATAACAAAGCAAGATCCAACTATGCGCTGTTTAGAAAAGACACACTTTACATATAAAGACACTGATAGATTGAAAGTAAAATGATTTAAAAAGTTCTACTATGCAAACATTATAAAAAAAAGCTGATGTGGTGCTCGCTTCAGCAGCACATATACTAAAAAAAGCTGATGTGGCTCCATTAATATCAGACAATATAATTCAAGATAAAGAGCCTTATCAGAAGTAAAGAAGGACATTTCAAAAATATAAAAGGGTAATTTCATTAAAAAGCCAATAACGATCTCAAATGAGTTTGCATCTAATATGTAGCTTTAAAAAGCTCTGTCGTTTTATGAGAGATATTAGCAGGATATGACACAAACTATCACACATTCCTCCCTGATATCTTCTTCACATAGCTTCCAGGACAACATTCTCATGTTTTCCATGGGTTAATACTTCTTATGTTAATAACTTCAGTACCTTTTTGTGAATGTCTCTTACCCCATAGTCCTGAATATGGACGTGTCTTAGGGTTCAGTCCCTGTTCCTCTTCTTTTCTGGGTCTTCAATGATGTTCTCATCCTCTGTAACAGTTTTAAATATCACTACAGTAATAACTACCAACTCTTACATCTACAGCCTGAGTTTCTCTCTCAAATTCCAGACTTGTACATCCAAATGCCTATTCAAATCTCTACTCAGTTATCTTAAACTCAACTTGGTCAAAACTAAACTCTAATTATTCAGCCTCTGCTGCAGCCTTTCCATATTAATTGAAGGCAACTATATTCTTTCACTTGATAAGTCCCAAATCCTTGGAATTATTAGAGATTCCTTTCTATATTTCACAACTCACATCTAATCCTGAAGGAATTTCTGTTGGCTCTACCTTCAAAATACACTCAGAATCTAACTACTTCTTACCACCTCCATTTCTTTTCTTTTCCTTTCTTTTTTTTAAAGATTTATTTATTTTAGAGAAAGAGAGCACAAGCCCTGAGCACAGGGAGGGGCAGAGGGAGAGGGAGAGAAAAACTTAGAAGTCTCCGTGCTGAGCCGGAGCCAACATGGGGCTTGATCTCACGACCCTGAGATCATGACCTGAGTCAGAATCAAGAGTCAGATACTTCCCCGGCTGCACCACCCAGAGCCCCTTACCACCTCCATTTCTACTACTCAAACTGGCTTTCTGCCTTACGGTGCTAATTGGAGTTTATACCCCACTATACAGAATTTTTTCAATATAGCAGTTGGAATGATCTTTTTAAGAATGAGATTAATATTTTTTGTTTGGATGAAGCTAACATAAAACACATTTTAATGTGTACAATTCAGTGCCATGTAGTACATTCATGATGTTCTGTAACTACCACATTTATTAAGTTTCAAAACATGTCCGTCATCCCAAAAGAAAGCCCCATACCCATTAAACAATCACTCTCCTGGTTCCTTCCACCCCCTATCTCTATGGTTTTACTTATTCTGGGTATTTTATATAAATGGAATCATACAATATGTGACCTTTTGTGACTTTCTTCACTTGTACTATTTACAAGTTTCATCCTGGTATAGCATATATCCGTATTTCATTTCTTTTTATGGTTGAATAATACCCCATTGTATACAACACATTTTATTTATCAGTTTATCCATTGATGGGCATTGGTTTGTTTCTAGCATTTGGCTATTGTGTATAGTGCTGCTATGAATGTGAGCAAGTATTTGTTTGAGTACCTGTTTTTAATTCTTATTTTTAATTGTTTTAAAATTTTGAAGGTATTATGCTAAGCAAAATAAGTCAATCAGGGAAAGGCAATTATCATATGATTGCACTCATATGTGGAATTTAAGAAACAAAACAGATGATCATAGGGGAAGAGAGGGAAAAATAAAGTAAAACGAAACCAGAGAGGGAGACAAAACATAAGAGACTCTTAACTGTAGAAAACAAACTGAGGGTTGCTGGAGGGGAGGAGGAAAGGGGGATGGGGTAACAGGGTGATGGGCATTAAGGAGGGCACATGATATAATGAGCACTGGGTGTTATAGGAAACTGATGAATCACTAAATTCTACCTCTTAAACTAATAATACACTATATGTTAATTAATTGAATTTAAATTTAAAAAGAGCAAAAAAAATTGAAATAACTACAAACTTACAGAAATGTTCAAGAACAGTACAAAAGGGACACCTGGGTAGCTCAGTCGGTTGAGCATCTGCCTTTGGCTCAGGTCATGATCCTTAGTCCTGGGATGGAGTCCCCAGTCAGGCTCCTTGCTCAGCAGGGAGCCTGCTTCTCCGTCTCCCTCTGCTCCCCCTGCTTGTGCTCTCTCTCTCTGACAAATAAAAAAATAAAATCTTTTAAAAAAGAGAACAGTACAAAAGACATTTTTCCTGAATCATTTGAAAGTGTGTTGCTGTCCTTATTACCTTAGCATATATTTCCTACAAACAGGGATACTCTCCTAAGTAACACTACCACTAGAATTGATACAACAATCTAGTCCTCAGACCTCACTCAAATTTTGCCAGTTGTCCTAATAATGTCCTTTATGGCAAAAGGATTCAGTGCAGAATTGTGTGTTGTATTTAGTTGTCCGGTCTTTTTTAGAGTCTTTAGTCTGAAATAGTTCCTTTGTCTTTGACTTACCTAACACTTTTGAAGATTATAGGCAGGTGATTTCTTAGAACGTCCCTCAATTTAGAGTGTCTAAACTTTCCTCATGATTAGAATCAGTTTATATATCTTGGTCAGGGATATGATAGAAATAGTGCTGTGTCCTCTCAAATGATACATGATCAACTGCTGGTAGTGTGTACTCTTTTCCTATTTGTAATTACCAAGAATTTTGCAGGGAGGAGGTTCTTTGAAACTGTGTAAATATCTCATTTATCATCACACTTTACAGCTATTTAATTTAATGTATGGACTTATGATTTCCTATTTTATTTAATGAGTTCTAATTGGTTTGTGTTATCATGCTCACATTGCCACATATTTGGCTGGTGGCAACCCCTTCAAGATAACTTCTCTGTCAACATATTCTTTTAATACTTCTGTGATTTCTAGTACAAGGAGATGTCCCTGACTCATCATATGCATTCCTTGCCCTGGGTTTGGAATCAGCTACTTCTCCAAGGACCCCTACTTTCCTTATAGTGAAATACAACATTTAGAAGCCATGATTTGGGTGCTAAAAGTGCTCATTGCTGTTGGGGTATCATTTTTCCCAGCCATCTCAGTGGGCAGAGTTAGGGAATGGGTGTGTGTGTGTGTGTGTGTGTGCGTGTGTGTGTGCTTGTGTATACACATATATGCACATCTAGATTATTTTCATAAGTGTATATGTGTGTGTGTGTGTGTATTGAAAAGCAAGAGGGGTTTTGTTTTTTGTTTTATTTTGTTTTTTACCAATTACCTTCCAACACCACAGGGTTTACTCTGATTTTCTCCCCTTCATATTTATAACTCCCTTCTGTAACCATGAAAAACTTGGCTCTCATTATTTCTAATATATTTCACTATTTGTAACCACTATTCCATCTGCACCACCACCCGCTCCCTAGCATAGACACCCTCCTCACCCAACTTGGGCTGTAATAGCACTCTCTGGGCTGCACCCCACGCTTCCCACACACAGATGCTCTGATTCCCACACCAAACCACCTCACTGTAGAAGTGCCTTCTACAGACCCTCAGACTCTGATTCTTCATACCGGATCTCCCCTGCGCTGGTTCTCCTCTTCCTGCTTGGACTCCAGGACCCTTGTCAGGCCAGTCCTCCACATAGATGCCCTCCTTACCCTGCTCGGTCTCTGACACCCTGTGCTAGGCAGGCTTCCTGTGTGGCTGTCCTTCTCACTTCATTTAGGGTCTGACGCCCGTTCTGGGTCACCATGGGCCCATCCCTCAATTTTGCTGGTATGGATGCCTCCCTTGCTTTATGCTACCAGATGGCTTTTGGATTAAATTGTTAAAGAAGAGGGGGAAAGAAGAAAAGAATGATTGTTTTAAAATCTAAGTCTGACCAAAATGGTTGTACAATTTGCTTTGCCTTTAGCAGTTTATGAAGAATCTCATTCTTCCATAGCCTCCTGAAATGCCTTCCTATCCCATTCAGAGCAAAAGCCTAAGTCCCCATAATAATATTCTATGCCCTACTTACTGTTTCTCATTACCTTGTTTCTTCAACTCTTTCTAATGTCCCCCAACCCACTTCGTACTCTAGCTTTCCTTCAGACACCTGCTTTCCTTGCTGCTCCTCAAATATATAAGGCAAGCTCCTGATTCAGTATTCTTTACTGTGGCTGTTTCCTCTGCTTCAAACATTCTTCCCTCAGATTCTTCTACAAATATCTGTGCAAATCTCATCTTAGTGAAGCCTAACCTGATGCATTGGTTTGCTTGGGCTGCCATAATAAAATAATACCACAGACCGAATGGTTTCAACAATAGAACTATTTTCTCACGGTGCTGGAGACTGGAAGTCCAAGATCAAGGTGTCAGCAGGTTTGATTTCTTCTTGCTTATAGATGGCCACTCCTTACTGTGTCCTCACATGGTCTTTTCTCTGCACATGCATGTCCCTGATGTCTCTCTGTGTGCCCTAATCTCCCCTTCTTATAAGGACACCAATCAGATTGGATTAGGGTCTACCCTAAGGACCTCATTTAAAATTTTTTCTCTAAAGGCTCTATCTCCAAATATAGTCACATTCTAAGGTATTGGGTGTTAGAACTTCAGCGTATGAATCTAGGGATGCCACAATTCAGTCCACAACACCTGATCCCTGATGTAATGTTGAAATTTGCACCAACCTGGTACTTCCAATCCCCGTTACCTTGTTGTACATTTTTATTTCCACAGCTCTGATCTGTTTCTATCAGATGATTTGATCTATACCTCTATATTTTTTATCATCTGTCTTCTCCAACTGGAATATAAATTCTACAAAGGACTAGAACAGTGCTTAGTATATAGTAAGCACTCCATGCACAGTGTTGAATAAATAAAATTTATCCATTTACTATTGATGAACTTTTGAGTTATTTCTAGCTCAATGTTATGAAAAATTGCTATAAATATAATTTTACAAATGACACACATGTGTAACACATGGTATATCTATATGTGTACATTCTATACAGTATATCCAAAGAGTGGAGTTGCTGGGTCCTAGGGTGTGCCTATTGTATTAGTTTCCTGTGGTTGCCATAACGAAGTACCACAAACTGGGCACTTTAAGCCAACAGAAATTTATTTATTCACAGTCTAGAGACTAGAAGTCTGAAATCAAGGTGTCATCACAGCCCTGCTCCCCCTGAAGGTCCTAGGGAAGAATCCTTCCTTACCTCTATTAGCTTCTCATAGTCATCAGAAACCTTTGGCTTGTGGCAGCATAACAATCTGTTTCCATTTTCACTTAATCTTCCCTGTGTGCCTGGGTCTCTGCCTTTCTCTAAACCCTCTTTCCATCCTCTTACATAGGTATCAGCCATCGGATTAGGGGCCATTCTTATCTTGTATGACCTCATTTTAACTTAATTACATTTGCAAAGATACTATTTCCAAATAAGTTCACATTCACAAATGCTCAGGGTTAGGATTTGAACTTATCTTTTTAGGGCATACAATTCAATCAACAACATGTATTTATCTACTTTTAGTAGATAAGGCCAAAATATTTTCCAAAATTGTTGTGCCAATTTACACTGCCACCATGGTGTTTGAGAGACTGCATTTCTCCATACCTTCTCCAATATTTATTACTGTCAGACATCTTGATTTTAGCTAATTTGTTGATTGTGGTAAAATCTCATTGATGATTTAATTTTAGAATGAGCTTGCTAAGTTTCAGAAAATAATTGCTATATTTGGATTTTGATTGCATTTTACATACAAAACAGTTAAGCAATAATACCTTTATGGTATTGTCTCCCAATCCATGAATATGGTATATTGTGCCATTTATCTGGTTGTCTTTAATGTCACACAATAAAGTTTTATAAGTTTCTCCATTAAAAAAATAACTGAAGTCCAGATTTTTTCTTCTCTAGTTTAGGTTCTAACAAGAGCAGGCAGAGCTGCCATGTGTCAACCTGGAGCGCAGCCCCAGCAAATTAAACTAGGGGGCACAACGCATCAGACAGAGGGAGGATCTGCATTGTAGTGTTTTCATGCTTTTCCATAGTCTGAACATAGGCATTCTCAGTTTTGGCCTGGTTCAAACCTTGCAACTGGGCACTGCATGGCAGGGAGAGGGGCTGACAGCAGAGGTTAGAGACAGATCACTGGGCAGGTAGATTGGTAGATGGTGCAACACTGTGTGTGCCTGGAGTAAGTAAAAAGTGAGGCCAGGTCAGCTGGGGTGTTTTCCCAAGTTCTGGATACACTGAGAGAGATCAGATTACAAGGCACATAAAAGGCAGATTGCAGCTGCAAGTCTAGCTGGGGAAGTGATATCTTAGGGAAAAGACTTTAGGGCTGAGGTCAGTGGATGCCAGCCAGTGCTCACCTGAGGACCAACACAAAGGCCTTTCCCTCTTCCTCAAGTCCATGAGGACACAGAAGTCACCCTCCTCCCTTCATACACATGAACATCATCTTAGAAAAGAAGGGGAGATGGAGATGATCTTAGAGACTGAGTGCCATTGTCCAAGAGATACTCAGCGAGAGATAGAAGGACTGGGTAGATGGTTATTAGATAGAACAGTGTTTTAAACCAGATTAGGCATTTAGTTTATCTTTGCTTCACTGATGTGCAGGTGTAAAGAGGCCAAATTAATTAAAGACCAATTTAGGGGTACAGTTTTTCTGCATATGAGTTATGAGTGCGAAAAATGCAGCCCTACAACTGACTTTTCCCACTTTTTGCCTCTTCTGCTGCTATCCCATTGCACGTATGAGGAATTCTTACAACACTTGCTTATTCTCTTGTTTCCTATTCTTAATGAACGGTGCACCAATTGCAGGCATTGTGCTCTCCACGGTGCTGCCTTAGCCCACTTATCTAAGTGTGGTGCCTACAACCTTGCAACACACCTTCAATCTGCATACAGTCAGCATCGCACCCTGCCCCAAACTATGTCCCAAAATATTTCATGTTGCTGTTTCTCTACAAATATTTGGTTATGATATTCTTTTTGCTAAAGATACTCTTTCTCCTTTTTTGTTCACTCTGACCCCATTTGTGGTCAGGTTTAAACCCAAAAGTCCTTTCCATCTAATATAGTTTATTCTAAAGTCTTAGCCACCTTATTGTAGGTGCTATATTTTTTTCTAATTATTTGATGTGTATCAGTCTTATCTGCTCCTTTGGGAAACTCCTTATACCATTTTCTGTTTCTTTATTACAGTTACCATGACAGCAGGATAGCATATAGATATTCAACATGTAACTGATAGTGGTCCAGACTATTTAAAAAGTAGGGGAGAAAAAAATAGGACCCTTACTTTTAGTTACAGGTTGCAGTTTTAATTATTCCATTGTTATTTTACGTGGACTGGTGTATCATATAGTTGTTTCTACTCACATAGGATACTTGTTTATACATGTGCCCATGTAGTGAGAAACCTGCCTTCCATTTACCCTTCATTATCCCAACAATATTTAGATAATTTATGGCCAGATCCCTTAGCTAAGGGATATTAATATTGTTATCATTTATTGAGTAACTACTACATTCCTCTGGGTATGAGCAGCCTCATTTAACAGATGAGGAAACTGAGGTTTTGATTGGTTATTTGTTTAGTAACACCATAAGCTAAGCATTGAGGAATAGGGATTTGAACATGCATTGGCTAACTCTGAAGCCTAGGCTATTGAGCCCCTCTGCATAATAAATTGAAGTTGAGAGCTTTAAAGTTAGGATCAGACAGAGCAAACAGAGCCAGAGATTTCTGAAACTGGAGAGAAGGTGAGGGGTGGGAGGTGGGACAGTTGCAAAAACTTAAGTTTAATTTGCTGTACTCTTCAGTCCCGCACCTTCATTGGCCATGAGGTTACAGTGTGCCTTTAAGAGGCACAAAGTGGTCTTTTGAGAGACTTTTCTAGAGGCTGTTTAAGTCTTCCCAGAGTCCCTCTTGTCCTTGTGACACAAGGGGGAATAATCTCATTTTCATTTAAGAGGTAACGAGACTAAGATACAAAGGAATGCAATGATTTTGCAATATGCTATTTCATGGTGAACATTAAAATGAGAAATAAGAATAAACTCAGTAACACTCCCTACCACCCTGAGTCCAAGAAACAAACCATTGTTCTCCCTGTTGAAGCTAAGGATTCCTATCAGGTCCTTACTTCAGTCTAATGCGATATTGCAATTTCTTTGCGAATGATAAAGTTTAAAAATTAAAAAAAAGTAAAATCAGTGGATATTTATGAATAACTGTTTTGGACAATGAAAATACATTTGGAAAGATATCAAAATAATCATAACAATAAGTGAGTCTCTATGACACAAGAGAAGGGAAGAAAAGAAATGCCTATGCTTACATGATAGTTTTTATTGTGCTAGGGTTCACATTATTCTGCTTGTTCAGTATAAGAGGTTAAAGACTATGAGGAATGTGAAGCAAATATGTTGCTGCTAAAGTGGTAGTGGTTCGGATTTCTTTTTTAAAGAGGAGCCTGGAGTTTCCCTCTAGGCTTTGTGCAACTCTAGGAATGCCATGGAGCCAACTCATTCAATCTTCCTGACTTAAACATCCATTCAGTTGATCCCTCCTGGGCTTCCAGAGCCACAAATCAGGCAAGAGCAGGTATGTAGTGCCTGCTCCGGAGAAAATCTCTCACTTAGGGAGAGGGCAGCACTCAGTAATTTGTAGGAATTTAAGATGCCGTAGAAACCTAGAGTCTTTGCTTTGGATACCAGAAAAACATAAGATACTAATAGTTTGTAATTGATTGTTAGGTTATATGTGTTCAACTACATATGTGTGTACTTGCATATAAAATTGTGATATTCATATTAGTTACTACAAATACCGTGTGCTGCACTGATGTTATTTAAAAAAAAAAAAAAAAAAAAAAGTTTGTGACCGTGGAGCAATCATTTTGACCCCTTCTGTGACTCCTATTCAGAAGCAGATTGTAGGTCCATTACAAAATGGGGTAGTACTAGGGCAAACACAGGAGGCAGTTTCAGAAAATAGGAATCTAAATCTGCAAACTTCAAGAGACAGGAAATAGAAGTTATCTTCTCACTGACTTAACCAGGAGGGAGGGTGAAAGAAAGACACACACCAACTCATTCATGCATTTATTCATTCATGCAACATATATGCACTGAGAACGTACTCTGCTCCACATGCTGAAGCTACAGAGGTGGTGGGGAGGACCTGTCCCTGCTCCCATGATGCCGATGGTCTAGTGAGGCTGGGGTGATCCCTACAATACACCAAATAACCAATTAAAGATATGAATGACTCATTCAAGCAGCACACTGAGTAGGCACTGTGGTTATACCTGGTATGGAGAATTGGCAATTCTTAAACCGAACTGTTAATCTGCAATTCAAATATATCACCCACCTTTCACAGGCAAAGGATAGATTCCTACCTAACCCTACCTATGGTATAGACTCCTCTATTTCATATAAAGGAGTTCACAGTTTTGGAATAAAATGTTCCCTTTAATTCTTTTTTAATTTTAGATGTTTGGGCAAAACTCAGGGCCAATGTTCACTTTGCTATGTTTTGATTTCTGTACCTTGGCAAAGCAAGGGATTTTTGTGGGTGAAAATTCCTCTGAATATTTTTTTCTGGATTAGACATGCCACCTACACGATCCTTTCATAATCATCACACTCTCCTATTAATTTTTGCTTTGAAGTTCTTAACATATATGAATACATTTTCTCTATTTAGGTATGAACTTACTTATCATATACCCCATTATTTGTGATAGCATTACGTAATACATCCATAGCTTTAAAATACCCATTCCTTTCAAATGTAATTTGAATTCACTAGTATAAATATTTTGGCATAGGGAAAGCATTTTTAACAAGCGGGTGGCATTTAAACAATTTTATGAAGATGGCGTGAGCCCAGAAAGCTTGTTGGAATTTACAAATAATCTTTTGATTTATATTTTACTTTGTAAACCAGGACCAGGAGAACTACTAATTAGAACCATGACTCGAAGCTATAAGGAGTACTTGTTGATTCAGATCATGAAAAGACTGGAATGATCAAAAGCAAACATCCATCCCCCTCTTCATCCAGAGTTCAGGGAGTTAAGTGCTATTTGCTTCAAATCCTTGGCATTAACTCCATCTTTGTAATAAAGAAGACAATTAACATCTCTATCTATTCACAGTTAGGATGTAGTATATTAATTAGCAAAATCACTCAATTAACAGCACTCAGTGAAATATACCACTTGTTTCTCACCTTTACTCATCTATTTGAACACATAAACAATAGTCACATTAGAAAGTGTCTAAAACCCTAGAATGTGTCCCTAACTTATGTTTCAACAGCACTAAGAATAGGTGCGCTGTTATAGAGTGCATATATAGACATAATCTGTGTAGACATGATCTATTCACTCTATTTAATTATATCACACAATTGTAAACTTGTACTCACAAATAAGCATATATAGAAATGTCTTCTCCCTTTACACGTTTTTGAGGCTCAGAAAGGTTAAGTAATTGCCTCGGGACACATAGCTATTGTTAGTAGTAAAGCTCAGGTTTTAACCTAGGTTGGGGTGTCTTCAGAATCTGGATTTTTTTTTTTTTTTTTTTACTGCTATGCTAGATGGCCTCCTAGGAATGTGTAAATGTCACAGAATAATCAGAGATGTGGTTAAATACTTATATACAAGGTTAGTCATCTTAGCATTATTTCAAATAGTGAAAAATTAGAAACAACATAAATGTCTAACCATTGAAAATGATAAATGATTTATGGTACAAGAGAATATTATTACCCCATTATTATGTTTTTCAAAAAACAGAGCCGTTTGAAGATACTTATAATCCATTGCAAAGCAGAGAAATAAAAACAGCTTACAAGTCAATAGGGACAATATCAGTCTTATTTTTTTAAGAAAAAAAATGTGCATACATAAAGCGTATAGGAAAAAAAACAAGACTGGAAGTGAATAGACCAAAACATTTTCAGATATTATTTCTGTTTCTTGATTTGGGATAATGAATGATTTTAATTCTGTATATTTCTCTGTATTTTAAAAATTACCTACAATGATCATACATTAGTTTTATAATTAGTAAATTCCATTTTCTGAAAGAAATGTACAAATAATTCTTTAGCTTATTGAAATCCTTTCTTCAAACCATTCAGCAAATATTTACCAAGTAGCTACCATCTTCCCTGTGCTATGAATCAAGGCAGGATACAGAGTGCTAATACATGGGCTCTGCCTTCAAGGAGCTTCCAATCTAGTTAAGAAATGGAGAAGGGCATACATATTGAGTATGAAAATGATCCACACTAAGTATATACTCAACATCTCCTATGTTCTAGATTCTGAGTTAATCATAGTCTCCTTTATTCCAGACAGTTCTGTGAGGCTGATGTTTTTATTCTCATTTTACTTAAGAACTGAGGCACAGAGAAAGCTGCCTAAAGTAATGGTGGGGCTGACATTCATAGTGCTGGCTAGCTGGTTCCCCAACGTTTGCTATTCCGACTGCTTGTGGGGCTTCTCAGGATGAGAATCTGGAGCCCAGAGAGATTTATCTTCTGGTGAAACCAGAATTGCAGTTTAAATGGAGAGATTGATCCACTTTGACAAGTTTAATGAACTGATCCCCGCCCCCTTCCCCTGGCCTGTACAGGATTAACTGAATTGACAGGTTGTTTTATTGTCACCTGAAAGCCAGAGGTTGATAGGAAACGAGTGTGTGTGTGTATGTGTGTGTGTGTGTGTGTGTCTTCCCTATAGCCTCTATAGAATGAGATCATATTTAACCACTGGTTTGTTCATTTATTCAATCAATATGTACCTTCCACCTTGTAGGTAGCAACAACTAGGTATGGTACTGAGGATATATGTAAGATGGAATTAGTACCCTGTAGATGCTCACAGTGGGGGTGATCTGCTGAACAATTAGTTATAAAATGTGTGTGAGAAGTGCTGTGACAGAGGGGTACAGATGGGCTGAAACCCCACCAAGAAAGAAGCTTTTAACTCTTCCTGTGGAAATCAACTAGATTAGAAGCTTACTGAGGGCAGCAGCTCAGTTTATTTTCCCTCCTCTCTTTGGAACTCTCAGTTTCACATCACAACAGAAGCTCAACACATGTGAGCTAAACTGTGGAAGTTGAAGAAGACAAGAGTCAAGGAAGGTCATCATTTAAGTTTACATAACCAATCTAGGCAATTTCCACTTGGTCTTTTCCTCAGAGCAGTTTCCATTTTCCCCCACTACCATCAGTCCACATCTTCTGAAGATAAGACAACTCTTAAGAGCAGCATCAGGAGACCCAAAAGAACAACTATGTTTTCTTCCCTCTTAATCTCGGATCAGTCACAGAAGCAGGAAACATGTAAGTATTATGGTTCTCCATCCTACTCTATCTGGATCCATGGATATCAGGATCTTCTCTATGTTCTATAAATCTACGTTACCCTTTTCCCAATTAAATTACACTTTCTTTGCTCTAGCCCACCCAGTGATGGCACTCGGTCTCATGCATGCCAGTGAGGTTCCCACTCCCAACCTTTGCTCGCATCATTTTTACTACAAATGCCCTCCTCTTTCCCTTCTCCCAACTGATCCATGATACCCACTTTGCTATCAAATTCTCAAATGTCTGTGGTATTTGACCGACTACCAAGAATTTACCTTGCTGATTTACTTCCAAAAATTTGTCAAGATACTTACATGGGGCTTACAGAAACTTTGTCAATAAATTAGAAAATCTGGAAATAGTTGAAATACCATCTATTGAAAAGAAATCAGGAAACATCAACATGATGAAGTACTATGCAGCCATCAAGGATTGCCATTTCCAATCCTTGAGTATTTTAAATGGAATTATCCCTATTCACTCAGGCCTGGTTTGTACTGTGTAGCTCCCCGCCCCCCCCCACTTTATCTCTGAACTCTTCCATTTTCTACCCTCCAGCTACACTAGCTTTCTTTTTCTTCTTGGAATATGTCAATCCCATTTCCACCTTGAGATCTTTGTATTGGCATTCTTCTCCCCATATCTCTCCATGGCTGACTCTTCCTTGCCATTCAATTCTCAGTTTGAACATCTCCTCCACAGAAAGTCCTATCCTGGCCACCTAATCTGGGGGTCTGCAAACTTTTTCTGGTAAAGGGCCAGATAGTGAAACACGTAGGCTCTGCAGGCCAACAGGCAATGCCTTCAATGCTTTGAGCAACTGTTCTCATGGAAAACCAATGATCTTTTTTTATATTTAGAAATGTGAAAACTGTTTTTAGCTCATGGGCCATACAGAGACAAGATGGCAGACAGGATTTGGCACAGACCATAGTTTGCCTGATCTCTGATTTAATTTAAAGAAGCTTTTCTGGTCATTCTTTTTTTTTTTTTAATAAAGTTTTTAGTTTTTTTTTTTTTTTAATTTTATTTATTTGAGAGAGAGAGTGAGAGAGATTGAGCACAAGAGGGGGTAGGGTCAAAGGGAGAAGCAGACTCCCCGCTGAGCAGTGAGCCCGATGCGGGACTCGATCCTGAGACTCCGGGATCATGACCTGAGCCAAAGGCAGTTGCTTAACCAACTGAGCCACCCAGGCACCCTTCTCTGGTCATTCTTGATTACAATGTCCTGCTATATTTTTACCATAGCACTTATCACTACCTACAATTTTATTTGTTTGTTTATTAATTGTTTATCTTCCTGCAGTAGAGTGGGAACATTGCCTATCTTGTTCACTGCTCTATGCCTAGTACCTATGAGAGTGATTGGGACATAGCAGCTGCTCAACAAATATTTGTTGACTGAGTGGTTAAATTTCAAGGCAGACTATATGCTCTTTGGGGGCAGGGGCCAAAAGAGAATCATCTCTGCATGATTCATAGTACCTAAGAGATTATGTTAGATTTTTGTTCTATGAATGAAGAGCTCTTCAAATTTGGCCTGTGCTACTATGATTTTGTATAAGCCCACTTCAAATAAATTGCTCTATTTTCAAAAGAAGCAAGAGTAAAACCTTTGTCTTCATGAATTTAACATTTGTGGTTGTCTCTTTGCAGGTAATGCATAAGTTCATGACATGAAACAATTTGCAATTTTGCTGAGAGATTAATTTGAATCCTAGAAATTGGTGAATAGGACTCACTCTCTTAGAGACTAATGTGGCCAGAAGCCAGGGTGCAGCCCAGGATGTGTGCATTTGGGGGTGGGGTGGGGCTCAACTTATGATCTTGTGTGTGTATGAAAATATTTTTCTTCTGCAAGAGAATATTATAAATGTTGCTTGAAATAAAAACAACTTCTAGAATGATAAGATGGTGAAGGAGACTAAAAAAAGTATTATTAGTTTTTCGCCAGAAAATAGACCTTTTGGATTAAGAGTGAAATCTTAAATTCCTTGGTGACTAGAAGCTATGATAGAAACAAGCTAACCATATGTTCTTTAGGAAAATTATAAAAAGCGAGATTTGTGAAATGGATTCGGTAAGTGTTTGCAGCCAGGACAGAAGCTGATCATCAAGTGAGAGTTGGATCATTTACATATACTTTTGCAGTTAGATGAAACTACATTGTATAGAGAAAATGATATATAATGGTGATCTTTATGAATTTATGATTTTCAAGGGTTTCAGAAACTCTCCCTCATGAGTTAAAGAATCTGTTGTTGTTTAATGAATGCACAAGAAGTTGGCATCTTCATAAACAAGAGGTGGAGATTAACCTATAAAAAAGAATTAATTAGATAGGATGGTAGGACTGGCAGAATGTGAAGATAGGGGATGCTCTGTCCTGTTGTTGAAGGATCTATTTCTCTGCTCTTTCCTCAGCCCCCTTCACATTTCACTCTCCTCACTAAACACTGTTGATCTCTGCCCCTCAATTCTCCTGCCAGCCATTTTCCCCTGGAAATGTTTTACCATTAACAAATGCCTTGCTGTTTAATGTTCTCTCTGAAAGTTCAGGAAATGACATACACAATGTCTAATTATTAGCTTGCACAGTATGACCAGTGTCAACATTGTTATGTTTTGCATAATTTCATGGACAGAATCTGTTTTACTTAAATACCATCAGACTAATTTACTCTGGATCAATGGGCAAGCTGATAACAATTACAAGATGATTGTGTAGACAGAGCCTATTCTGGGGGCAAATCTGTTTCATCTAAATGATCAAAAAATAATAGCATAATATTTGATATATTAACTGGTGTACTTCATTCCTGGCATTCCCTTGAACCTCTTGCCTTTCCCCATTTCAATCAGTGGCATGCCACTGGTTAATACGTTAAAATATTTATCCTGCCACATTTAGATCATTTGATTTAAATTTAGGGAATAAGAGTACAATTCTTTTTTGTTTTTTAAAGATTTTATTTTTAAGTAACCTCTTCACCCAACATGGGGCTCAAACTTACAACCCCGAGATCAAGGGTCATATGCTCTACCAAATGAGCCAGCCAGGTGCTCTGAGATTATGATTCTTAACTCTTTCAAAGCTGAAACCCGAGGATAAAATCTTTGGATGTGGAAGATATATACAATTAGGTGTTTTTTTCCTGGAAATAGATAAAAGTTGTCTAGACTGGTAGATGGAGAAGGATAGCTGGAATGGAAGCAAGGGAGCTGAGATTTATGTCTCAGAAAATGGACCTGGTACTCTCCCACTATACCAGACTGACAGTCCTAGATGGGAATGAAATAGGGTGAAAGAACTTCAGATGGTTTTTAGGAATCCGCAAGCAGAGAGTAATTTTGCCCTGTGCTTCCTGGGTACTACCCAAAAAAGCAGCAAGACCTCAGGTTGCCTGCCCTGCAGGGAATGTATTTAATTATCCATTCACTCATTTGCCCACTCAGCATGTATTTTTCTGCTTACCCAGTGGTAGGCACTGTATTTAGCAATGGGAATACCAATGTGTAGAAACATGGCCTAAGAGCAAAAGTGTAGGGCCTGATACTGTTCAACAAAACTCTTTGTCCACAGTTTGCCCTGCCAGGCTGATGGTAATTCATTCCTCCATTGTTCAGGATAAAACCTTGACATCATTTTTGACTCATCTTCTCACACCCTATATCCAATAAGAGATTCTGTTGGCTCTACCTTCAAAATACATCCAGAATCAAAAACTTCTCCCCACCTCCATTGCTACTGAAATGGGTCCCCTTGCTCCAACTTTCCTTCTGTAGTGTGTTTTCAACATACAACCAGAGCAGTCCCTTGATGAACTAAGTCAGATTATGTCACTCTTCTGCTCAAAACTCTCCATGAATTCCCCATTTCACCCAGAGTAAAAGCCCATCCAATTCCCTTTCTGAATGTGTCTCTTGCTTTTCTCACTCTTGCTCACTGTGCCACAGTGACCTCCTTGCTATTCCCTGAGCAGGTTTGCTCCTATCCCCAAGCCTTTGCACCTGCTCTTCCCTCTGCCTGGAATGCCCTTTCCCTAACTACCCCTTGACGAACTTCTTCACCTCTCTCCTCTGCTCACATATTACCTTCTCAATGAGCTCCATTCTGACAAGCCTACTTAAAAATTCAAACCACGACCCCTAGCCTGCACTCCTAAATCTTCTTTACCCTGCTCTGCTTTATTCCAAAGCACTTAACTTCAAACATACTATGTTATTAGACTTATTTATTATGCTTATTATTTATCATTTATTTCCTCATCCTAGAATGCATCCTTCACAAAGCCAGAGGTTTTAGTCAGTTTTGCTCACTAAAGTATCCCAAGAGTCTAGAAAGGGTCCTGGAACAAAATGAAACTCATCCTCAAGCTCAGAAGATACTTGCCGCTAGAGATTGTTGAATGAATTCCTTCAAAGTACAGTGTAGGAAGCAGTCAAATGATTTCTCAAGCATGTAAAAGCACAATAGTAGTGGAAGGTCTTAGTCCCATGAAGTTCCCTGACCAGGGAGGCATGGAGGAGGACTAAGAAATGGCTGAGAGATTGAAGTCAGCACAGGGGGTATTACAGCAGTGAATGCTGTGGATCAGTGATGGGGACCCAAAGAATGAGGGTTATTGAAGTAACTGAGTGAAAGGCAGGGAGAGATCAGATGGTGTTGGCCACCCGCAATCAGACAGCCCACACCATGCCAGGACTCTATAGTTATGTAGATGTAACTTTGGGTAAAAGGCAGATTAATTCTTCTTCTCACGGCAGAATATGGGTTACAAATGAAAGTAATGTCACATACAGAAAACATTACATGCCTTGTGCACTTGAGTTGTGTGGACTGAGATTTGTACCTTCTATGAAAACAACTTGGCCAACTTCTGTGATTTCTCAGTAAACTTGGATCTAGTCAAATATCGTGTAGCAGACAAATGAAGTATGCTACTGATAATGAATAAATGAAGTAGAGAGAAAAAAATGACAGCCTTTTACCATTTTTCCTTAGTGCAGAAAGTCAACTTTTCATGTCATGAACTGTTTTAACGGTCTTCTTTTTCAGATTTTCAGATTGTGGTGTAATCACAGAAGTCTGATATTAGAATTCTATCATTAGATGATATTTATTCCAATATCCTGTCTTGCTTGTTCTAATAGGCACAGTGTACTTACCTTGCAGACAATTAAATGGGAAGTTTGCTTCCATTTATGCATTTAAAAAAACCTTACTAAATACTTACCATATGTGAGACATTCTCTACAAATGAAGCGCATACAAGCTGAATTGCCAGCAACCTCATGGATTTCTCCATCTGTGTTCCACTGGGACATCAAGAATAACATATCTAAAATGAAACTCATCCTCAACCTTTAAATCCACTTTCCCTCTGTTCCTTAACTTGGCTAACGTCCACTCCATCCATCTAGTCAGCCAAACCAGAAACCCTGGAGGCCTTCTAGCACAGTTCTACTCAAAGTGTGGTCTGTGGATGAGTGTTGCACCACAGATTACACTGTGGCATGATAAATACACAAATTGAAAGTAAGCATTAGAAACTCTTATAGCGGTTTGACATTTCTGCAAAATCCAAGCACATGATCATTTTCTTTTGTTTTATTTTACAAAAGTATTGCTCCTCAGTGGCTATGAATTCTATAAATTGAACTTGATTAAGGTAGTTTGAGAAGCACTGTTCTAGACTGCTTTTTTCTCCTCACCATCTATCCAAATATGTATCAATTCTGCAGTTCCTTCTCAAATATATCTCAAATTCCTTCTCTTCTCTTCTTTCAGGTTAGGCTCTCATATCTTACCTGGCTTATGACAATTGCTAGGTAACTATTTTCTTTCTCTTAAGACTTCTATGCTCTTCTTGCAATTACAAACCATATTGTTTCCAGAGCAATATTTTAAGACACAAATATTATCACATGCCTCTCTGTTTAAAATCTGACAGTGATTCTTGACTAGCCACAGAATGAAGGACATGTTCCTTTACATGATTTCCCAGGTCTTCCGCAATCTGGCTCTTGACTATTTTTTATTTAATCTTCTGTCACTCTTTGTTCTTTAGTATACACTATCTATATCAGATTTATTTGAGTAACTAAACACACCTTACTTTTTCACACCTCTATAACTTTAAATGTTATGTCCCATGAAACTGTAAGAATTGTCTGTATTTGCTTCTTGGAAAAGATCTTTCTTTTCGATAACACTCCACTCAACAGAATCAAATTGGGATTGTAATAGTAGGAGAAGGACAAAGTTCACTGGCACATCTAGGTCAGAAGTGAGTAAGGGGGTGAGCATATTAGGGCCAGTAAGAGAAGATCTAAAGCTCGGGGTGAGGTTTCTGAGCCAAATGAAAAAGTCATTATGGCTCTGAGCAAGTCCAGATCTAGGCAACAAGAACCAAGTTAGGTCTAACAAAGAATAAATTGTGGTGGTCGTATTGAGGCGCCAAAGCTGATGTCAAGAGAAATGTCACAAGACATTCCCCAGAAATGAAAGCTGGGGAACCAAATAGGATCCAGATTAAGGTACTATCTGAAATCTCTGATAAGAGTATGGCATGTGCACGTTCCATCTATCCTGGGGTCTGCTTAGTGCCTTGATGCTCCAGCTAGTTTTTGCTTCCACATGCTCATAGGCAGAGGTTCTCACTGTGGGATGCTTTATGTCAAGGAATCTGGTATATTCTGCTCAGACACCACCTTCTTTCATCTCCTTGCTCCAGTTTGCTTATGTGTGTATGCTTATATATTTATTAGCTGTTATCTCATTGAATTGTATTTATTTATTTATGTATTTCCCACTCTGTAAGACTAGGAGCTTCTGGATTGCAACACTGTACCTTAATTATCTTCATATCCTTAGTGTTTAACATAGTTCATTGGCATATAGCTGGCATTTAAACACATACTTGTGAAATGAATTATTAAGTGAAAACACAAGTGCTAATTTAGGACATTAAAGAAATAAACTTAGAGCATCCCTTTTGGTTGTCCTTTAGTATGCTTCATGACTCCTGTAAAATCTTGGGTAATGTCACACACCAGGCAGTGATCATTTGACCTCAATCTTCCATAACCTACAACTAGTACACAACACAATATTGAGCTGTCCTGGGAAAATAAGTCCAGGACTAGATTTGTATGAGAAATTGAGTTGCCCAGTTATAAATGAATCTAGTCCAGAGGTCAGCAAACTTTTTCTGAAAAAATCTGAATTCTAAATATTTTAGGGTTTGCGGTGTATACAGTTTCTGTGACAGCTACTCAGCTCTGCATTTGTAGTGTGAAAGAAACCATAGACATTTCATAAATGAATGAATGTGGTAGTAATCCTATAAAATCTTATTTACAAAAACAGGCAGCAGGCCAAATTTGATCTGTTGGCTATAATTTGTCCACCCCTGGTCTTGTCAGTTCATTCTTCTGATACTTCATTATCAGAAGGGATCAGAGTGGAAGAAAAAAATAGACACTGATGGTCACTACTTATCCTGAGCTAGTTACTTGAGATTAGTTATCTCATTTATCCTTCATAGCATTCTGCAAAAGATATAGTATTATCTCATCTCACGGATGAGAAAAGTAAATCATTCAAACTAAGTGGCTTTGTAAGATCATAGAGCTGTAAGTGCTGAACCCTCTACTTCAACCAGATCAAGGTGACTACAAAACTCATGCTTCCTTTACCCAAATACACTGTCTTTACTCTCATTGACCCTTTGGTGTGAGAGATGTAAATTGTGGCAAGGTTAAAGTTATCTTTTATCTATCAGGAGAGGCATGGCTGTGTTTGGTAATGACCCCAATAATTTCAAGTATCTTAAATGCCAGTGTGGGCTGTGAAATAGAGCACAGCTGTGAAAGAGTGTTTAGACCTTAGGGCCATGAGGGCATTTGTGTGTATGTGTGTGATTCTGTGAAAAGTTTAGTCATTTCCAGAGAGAGCAGAGAGGGTAGGCCTAGTGCATGTAGTATGGTCCTTACTCATTCTGCACATTCATCTTAGAGTAGCAGGGACCCTTCTTCATATTTTCCTCACTCTGAGGCCCCAGATTGAGGGAGACCCAACCTCTAGGATATCATTTGCACCTATGGCAGGGACGTGGGAACAAAGCAGATCATGCATACATCTTAGGCTTCAGCCCAGAATTGATACACATTAGTTCTACTCACTCTTCAGTAACTAAAGAAAGTCAGATGGTTTTATCTGACTTCAAGGGGGACATGTAGCTGCCATGTACCCAGGATGAAGAAAACTATAAATACATGTGAATAGCACTAATGAGTACCAAGACTTTAGTAGGAAATTAAGATTTTTGCTAAGTAGATTAAATGTCAAAAGTTTTTCTATCTGAAATTATGCCAATGTGTGTGGGAGAAAGTGAAGGTCCAAACGCCTTCAGAACATATTAATGTTAACATCACCTTATGTATTAAATACAAAAACATTCTTTTCTGCCTTATTTACCCTGCTCTATATTTGGATAGGAGTATCATCCCCAAATATTTTGGCAATGGGAAATGCAGGCATTCTACAAAGTATTGGATATTATTTAAAATCTTGTGGAATTGTCACATCAAAGTTTGAAGAAAATTTAGTGATGTTCGAAGTAGCATTTATATGATAATAAATATTATTGATTCTTCTACTTGGAAAGGCAGAATGAAAATAATATAGCCAATTTGGAAACAAATGATAATTAGGAAGCTGAATATAGGTAAACTTGGCTCTTTGTATATGTTTGATACAAAGCCAACTTCTGTCCTCATTGACCCCCTACACGATTTTTGCCATCAGAACTGGGTCCTTTGCTACTACGTGTAAATGTACCTTAGGCTATGTCCAACCTCTAACACCAAGGACATGAATAACTACTAGAAAACTGGAGGGTAACTTGCACGGGCCCAGAGCCTATGACCTATTTTCACTGGCTGCAACCCACAGGGGGTTCACACATTATGAGACATGGCTTCACTCATCACCATGGCCACTGGATGATGAAAGACCTCCAAGATTTCAGGGCTCATGCTGATCTTAATGCTGCTTCTCTCTTGTGTTTATTAACACTTAGGAAGGGATGAGTGACGGGATTGAAAGCAGCAGAGCTTCCTGCTTTCATCCAGTAGCTGAAGTGGAAAGGACTACGATCCAGGGTTCATGTTTCAGCATGATGGTATTGTGTGTACTGATTTCACATTCCCACCCCTTAAGCTTCTCTTTATGTAGGTCAGTAATGCAGAAGGGATCCAGCATATTCAATGGGGTTAAAAGTCTAAGATGACTCCAAGTTTAGTGACTATATTGTGACCTGGCATCTACTAACCCAGAAGTGCTGGTCAGAAGTTGTACAGTCTCTTTAGATCAATGGCACTTTTGACTACAGAGATGTCTAAATTATTATTATTATTATTTTTAGGAAGGGTAAATATCTTCTAGTCAGTTTAAGAATGCTAGTAAATGCATTAAGCTTACTTCCTTGGATTCATTCTTGATCTTTAGGCGAGTTCATTCTCTATCTTTTATTTTCTGTAAGTATAACAGAAAAGTCCATGGAAATCTGTCTTACTACATCAGAAGGCCATGTAAACAAATTTTAGTAAATATTTTGTTGTTTCTTGGCCAAAAAATTATAATCCCATAAATTGTAGCACTGTAAGAAATGGTGTGCTGGGTCATACTAATGGTACATCCAGCCAGCATCTTATCTTTGGCATTGGTGATTCTGACCAACAGTTTTTGAGGAGAGTGCAATGTAGTGCCCTTTTATTAAGCCAACCTCAAATGTGCCAAAATATTTTTAACTTAAGGAAGTTGTGTTACTATTTACTTTTTCTGAAATCATATTATGTATTGATAACAGTGGAAAGAGCTTAATCTAAATGCTCCTGAAATAGCTTTTCATTTTCCCATCACACACTATCATTGCACTATAGATAGATGATAGATAGATAGATAGATAGATAGATAGATAGATAGATAGATAGATGATAGATAATAGCAAGCCTGTTTGACCTCTCATATCATGGAAAGGGGAGAAGTGTCTGTTGAGTTGGGAAGTAGATGTTCTATTTCTTTGGGCTTCTAGATTCATGCCTCTCCCTTTTTTCTCAGGTCTGTGCCCTGGAGGGTGGACATTTGTTGACTACATCAACAACTCTTGCTTGCCTTCTGACTTCCATTAGGTTTCAGCCAATGGGAGGAAGTGGTAGGAAATCAGAGTGTAGGAAGAAAGAACGGTCAAGGTATTTATTCCCCTGGCATCCTGTCTCCATGGTCTGAGGTTGGCAAGCGCTCCATTTGTCTATCAGAGCCTACAGCTACTGCATTAGGTCTCCCTGAGTTTTGGGAGCAGCTCCCATGCCTTGCCCTTTTAGTCCAAAGTTTGGTTTCTCTTTGTTGCTCCTCCTTAGATGCTTTATTATCCCTTCTTTACTACTACTTTTAACTCTGCCTACTCTATTGCAAATAACCATTTTAATAATCTCTTTTAAACTACTCTTTTTGAAGGAGCCATCTGTTCCCTGTTACACCACTGACTGATACAGAGTGGTTTCTAGTACTTTTATTTGGGTGCTATGCTGCTTAGGGTAGGTGCAGAGACACTGAGCAACTAATGGAGTTAGATGGGTCTTATATCCTAAGTACCAATTTTGTTCAGCTCCACAGAGTATTTGCTGGGGGAAATAATTGATGGGAGTTTTTCTCCTCTGTGCCTAGCAGGAGGAAGGAAATTTAGTGTCTTCCTGTATGCTAAGAAGGAAATTAAACTGAATATAGCCTTGAACAGTGTATTAGTTTCCTATTGTTGTTATAAAAAACTACCACAAACCTAAGTGACTTAAAACAACACAAATTTATTATCTTAGAGTTCTGGAAGTAAAAAATACAAAATGGGTCTCACTGGGCTAAAATTAACATGTCAGCATGGCTGTGTTCCTTTGAGAATTCTAGGAAAAAAACCATCTTCCTGTCTTTTCCAGCCTCCAGAAGGTGCCACATCTTTGGTTCATGGCCCCCTTCCATCTTCAAAGCCAACATAGCTTCACTATGTTTCTCACATAGCTTCACTCTGACTCTCTACTCTCATGCTTCCTATTTTATTTATAAGGACACTTGTGGTTACATTTGTTCACCTGGATAATCTAGGATACTCTACCAAGCCTCAGGCTAGCTGATTGCCAACCTTCATTCCATCTGCAACCTTAATCTGCCCTTGCCATTTAACATAATGTATTTACAGTTTCTGGGGACTAAGAATTTTACTCCTTTGGGACCATTATTCTGCCTATAGATAAAGCTTGATATTACAGAGTGGTTGCAACTCTATAAAACCAAACATTATGCTTCTGTCACTACACAAACACAGAGGCAGGGTAAAGAATATTACCAAGGAGTTCAGGGACTTTAAATTAGAAAGTGTGAATTCTGAGAGCTCCTCCATCACCAACCAGTCCTGAGACTTTGAGAAAGCAAGAATTGTTCCAGCCAAACTCTGAATTTTCTTCTAACTCGGACAGACAGTAATTATTTTCATGGGTAAAGGAAGCATTTTAAATTCTAGTACTCTGAAAGAGGACCCAAATTTCTGTTATTTACTTATGATTTCAGTGGAAAAGTTTCAAAACTTAGGACCACAGTGTACCAATATCTTTACCTGTAACACATACTACCTGTAACACATTACAGTCAAGAGTTGTGGTGATACATTTATGGGACCAAAAATAGTGGTTACATTGACTCTGACCTATGAGGTTTTCCTATGCAACCTACCTATTGACCTACATCGACTTTGCTAGAATCTTGGTCTGCATTTATTCAGTGAGGTCATTGTACCTTTGCTTAAAACCAGAACATGCCATTGAAATAATAAGGGACTGGTTTGTACTCCATAATAAAAGATTTTCAAGGCTTAGGAATCAGTTTTCATCTCCAGGCTCCCCAGTAGAAACCAAAAAAGCAATGTGATAGTGTGAAAATAATAAAACAAAAACAATCATAGAGTATCTCCAGAAGTGAAAAGTATTTTCCAATTCTCTTAACACATCATCTAATTCATAGATGATGTGACATTAAGACTGCTGATACACAGAGAGCTGGGGCCCTTGTCCAAAATGCATTAAAATTCAGGGCCATATTTTCTGTGCTGAGATAGGTGCTGGGAATTTGGAACATGTATATTTTTTGAAAAAATGATATCATATCTATTTCCCCAACCATTTATTTTTCCCTTCCAAAAACCATAGTAATAACCTTTTCTAACTACATAAAAACTGTGTTCATGCCAAAAAATTGCAACAGCTTATGCTAATTCGGTACTGTAGTAACTTCATAACTTGATACTGCCTTAGAAATGAAGTGAGCCCTGAAACAGAGTTTGAATTGAACCCTCTGAGCAAATTCTAACAAAGAAGGTAAGTGGTGCTGCCTGTATCAAAGCCCAGGACTCCATCTCCTGGCCAGGGATGGACAACATCCCTTTGAAGCATCTTGTCAAACTTGAGAAAGGAGAAGCCACAAAGAAAAGTAGAATATGAGAAGAGGCACATATCACATGTTTGACATGAACATATTCTGGTATCGGCATGCAGACATGTCATGACTGGTGACTCAGTCCTTTGGGATTTGGAGGTAACTGTAGGACCCTAACAGAAATACTTTGACTTTGAAGGCATCGTAGGGTTCCCTTCCCTGAATATTGGAAAGCAGAATAGATTCTTACCTGCAGTATTCTTTGCAGTAAGCTAGTACAATCTGGACCTCAAATTCAACCACTTGATACACGTACATACGACCTTGTGTGTCGTGTGATGTGGGAGTAACAGAAGGTTAAACTCAGTATCTGTGGCTGTCAAGTAGATGAGGAGATAAAATGTGAAAATAAATAGATAATGAACAACACAAGGCCGTACTTAACTAGTCTCTGCTGAAACCAAAAGAACTTATGTTGTCCTGTCTTATTTTGGGCTCTTTATCAAAATACCATCCATCCTTAAAGCCCATCCTCTAAGAAGTCTCCTCTGATCCTCCTGAGAAGAGATCTTTTCCCCTTTTATAGCTTCATGGCACTATATACTGCTTTTGTAGAATTAAAATATTTATTTGTGTGTATATCTCAATTACCCTACTGAATGGTAACACTTAATTACCCTACTGAATGAGGACAAGAAGTAATATGAGGTATACTGTTTCTTCATGGTGTCTGTTTCATGTTTCACCTACAGGATGAGTCCAGTAAATATTTATCAAATGAAAAACTGAGTATATTCTTGTTAAATTAAAAAGCAAGATAAAATAAGAACTTAGAATATAATAAGGTGGTTGCTTTGCTTGAAATGTTGAGGGAAAAAGTTTAATGGTAGAAGTAACATTTAATTCCCTTTTGGGATTATTGTAAGAGTAGAGTCCTTGCTAATATGTCAAATTCATGGTACATAAAAGGATAAGATTTATACATCTCTGAAGAGACATCCAAGGATAATATTATGTTCCTTCTCCACCAACACCCACTCCCCTCCTGCCCCGCCTCCCAACACACACAATGCAAGGATTTCTGACTTTCAGGATTTAGAATGTTGTCTGGCACACAAGAGGTCAGTAAAACTTGAATAAATGATTGAAATATTTTGATGAAAAAAAATTCCTCTCAAGTCTTTATTGCCAGTCAATAATTTCTTCATTTTTAAAGAACAAAATTGAGATTTATTAAGACCTCCATTGTAGGAAATTTCACATATATTTTCTAACTTCAATTCTGGCAACAATGATGTGAGGCTGATATTATTGCCACCATTTTCATAAAGAAAACTGTTGGTTCAGTGAGATCAAGTAACTTGCACAAGTGACAAAGTAAGTAAAAGAGTGGCAATTCAAACCTGAAATGATCTTTCCATTATGTAGAATAAGTGGATAACACAGATGACGTAGGTACCTCTCCCTGTGTGGTTAGTTCATACTTTAAAACAGCATTGTCATTCTTATTTTTAACCTTGCCAGCCATGAATTAAAAAATTTTTTAGACATCACCTTAAGAAGCTATTGTGGTCTTTCTCTTGAAATCACCCGAGTCTCCCATCTTAACCAAACCCTCTGGGTTTAGAGAAATGTTCATGAAATCTTTCCATCTTTTCCACAGCATTATTGCAAACCTGGTTTCATTTTTACATTAACACATCCTCTGGTATTATATATATAAATAAAATAAACTAAATTCGGTGCTTCTTGTGCATCCTGATTGGCCAGGCCAGATGGAGTGATTTCTGAACTAGAATTGAAAATCAAAACACAGTGCTTTTTAAAGAGGTGGAAGTTTAGAAACAACTGTTCATGGCAGACTTAGCTTTAATTCTAAGGGGGTTAGGGTTTGTTTTCAAGCCATGTTTGATGATGGAATATTGGAATCTCCACCCTTGAGCTACTATATATGTATCACACATCTATATTGCCCTTGACAAAGAGGGGGGCATAGCTTCAGCTGAACTGTAGGGTTTTGCAGAGCAATGTGGCTGTTATTATAGTCATGGTAGAAGCGACAGTTGTTTCTACTTTTGATTTTTAAAAGCCTGTATGCAGAAACCAAGTGATGCAAAGTCCCTTTGTTGAATAGATTCTGGGAGGCCCCGGAAGAACAAATACTGAAGAGTAATACACGCTAATTTTCAAGCACTTACTACGAGCTAAATTCCTTACACTAGCTATCTGATTTAATCTTCAGGATAATCCTATAAAATCAACATTACAATTCCTGTTCTGAGGATACATGAGATCTTTAGGTTCACATAACTAGTGTGAGAAGAGCCGATTTAAAAATCAAATGTGTGATCCTGAAACCCTTAACTCATTGCAACACCAGCTCTGAACTTACTGTCAGGAATGTAGATTCATCAGAAGACAGGTTTCCTCTGTCACAGAGAAGAAACGGGTTAGAATATATCTCTAAGTGATGAGATTAGTGTTCTGTGATATATAAAGCTGGGGGATATCCCATGCTTGTTTTTACTTTTCACCAAGACCAGACAAAGGATGTCATGCAATAGGACAGTGTAACAATGATGAAACCCATATGGAAGGCATTGTGGCATAATAGCTTATAGGATTTGGATCCAGAAAGTTTTAGAGGTGGACTTCCACTTCTTTTCCTGGCTAGGTAACCTTAAGCAAATTATTTACATGTTTAACTGTTTCCACATCTGTACAATGAAGATAAGATAGTCAATCCTCATTATTCATGGATTCTCAACTTCCAAATTTGTGTACTCACTAATTTGTGTTTTGAAACCATTTTTGAGGTATGATTAATGTATAAAAAGCTGTTCATATTACTGCATATACCTAGATGAGTTTGGGGACAAGTATACACCTGTGAGATCATCACTGTCATCTGGAACAGAAACATATCCATCACCCCCCAAAGTTTCTTCCTACCCTCATTATTGTTACTGTTGCCTTCTTATTTATTTGCTTTTTTAAATTTTATTTTATTATGTTATGTTAATCACCATACATTACATCATTAGTTTTTGATGTAGTGTTCCATGATTCATTGTTTGCATATAACACCTAGTGCTCCATGCAGAACGTGCCCTCTTTAATACCCATCACCAGGCTAACCCATCCTCCCTCCCCTCTAGAACCCTCAATTTGTTTCTCAGAGTCCATAGTCTCTCATGGTTCATCTCCCCCTCTGATTCCCCCCCTTCATTTTCCCCTTCCTACTATCTTCTTTTTTTTTTTTTTAACATATAATGTATTATTTGTTTCAGAGGTACAGGTCTGTGATTCAACAGTCTTACACAATTCACAGCACTCACCATAGCCCATATCCACCCCAGTGTTTATCACCCAACCACCCCATCCCTCCCACCCCAACCACTGCAGCAACCCTCAGTTTGTTTCCTGAGATTAAGAATCCCTCATATCAGTGAGGTCATATGATACTTGTCTTTCTCTGATTGACTTATTTTGCTTAGCATAATACCCTCTAATTCCATCCACATCGTTGCAAATGGCAAGATTTCATTTTTTTGATGGCTGCATAATATTCCATTGTGTATATATATACACATCTTCTGTGTATATATATATATATATATATATATATATATATATATATATATATACCACATCTTCTTTATCCATTCATCTGTTGATGGACATCTTGGCTCTTTCCATAGTTTGGTTATTGTGGACATTGCTGCTATAAACATTGGGGTGCACACACCCCTTCAGATCACTACATTTGTATCTTTGGGGTAAATACCCCGCAGTGCAATTGCTGGGTGGTAGGGCAGCTCTATTTTCAACTTTTTGAAGAAACTCCATACTGTTTTCCAGAGTTGTTGCCTTGTTATTTTAATGCAAGGTAGGATACGCCTTCTTAGCAGTTTTAAGTATACAGTACAGCATTGTTAGCTAGTAGCACTATGGTGTATAGTAAATCTCCAGAACTTACTTATCTTGTAGCACTGAAACCTTCTGCCTTTTATCCATCACCTCCTCATTTCCCCATCCCCTGGCAACCATCATTCTGCTCTCTTCTTCTATGAGTGTTGATTTTAGATTCTGTATAAAAGTGAGATCATACAGAATTTGTCTTTCTGTCTGTCTTATTTCACAGAATATAATGTCCTCCAGGTCCATTCATGTTGTTGCAAATGGCAGGATTTCCTTCTTTTTTTAAGGCTCAGTAATATTTTATTGTATGTATATACCAAAATTTCTTTATCCATTCGTTCATTGATGGACACTTAGGCTATTTCTCTATCTTGGTTATTATAAATAATGTTGCAATAAACATAGCACTGCAGATATCTCTTAGAGATCCTGATTTCAATTCCTTTGGATATATACCCAGGAGTGGAGTTGCTGGTTCATATTGTTGTTGTATTTTGAACTTTTTGAGGAAACTCCCTAGTGTTTTCTATAATGGCTCTACCAATTTACATTCCTACCAACAATGTCTAAGAACTTCCTTTTCCCTATCTCCTTGCTAACACTTGTTATCTCTCTCTCTCCTTCTTTTTTTTTTTTTTAAGATTTTATTTATTTATTTGACAGAGAGAGACACAGTGAGGGAGGGAACATAAGCAAAGGGAGTGAGAGAGGGAGAAGTAGGCTTCCCACTGAGCAGGGAGCCGGATGCGGGGCTCGATCCTAGGACCCTGGGATCATGACCTGAGCTGAAGGCAGATGCTTAATGACTGAGCTACCCAGGTGCCCCATCTTTTTCTTTTAATAATGGTCACCTTAATAGGTGTGAGGTAATATAACATTATGATTTTGATTTACAGTTATCTGATGATTACTGATGTTGAGTATCTTTTCATGCACTTGTTGCCCTTTGTATATCTTTTGAGAAATGTCTGGATCCTTTGCCCATTTTTAATCAGATTATTTGGGTTTTCTTGCTAAAGAGTCATATGAGTTCCTTGTATATTTTGAATATTAACCTCTTATCAGTTATGTGGTTTGCAGATATTTTCTCCCATTTTGCATGTTGCCATTTCATGTTGTTGATTGTTTCTTCTCATGTACAGAGGCTTTTTATTTTGATGTAATCCTACTTGTTTATTTTGCTATTGTTTTTGGTACTTTGGTGCCACATCCATTGCTAACACAACTGTCATGGAGATTCCCCCTATGTTTTCATCTAGTTTTATAGTTTCAGGTCTTTAGTTCAAGTCTTTGACCCATTTTGAATTGATTTCTTTTGTATGGTGTAAGGTAAAAGTCCAATTTCTTTCTTTTGCATCTGGAATCCAGTTTCCCCAGCACCATTTGTTGAGAAGACTATCTTATCTCCATTGTGCATTCTTGGCACCCTTGTCAAAAATTAATTGACCATCTATGTATATGTTTATTTCTAGGCTTTCTATTCTGTTTCATCTGTCTATATGTCTGCATACCAGTACCACATTGTTTTGATTGCTTTAGCTTTGTGATATAATTTGAAATCGAATTTTCTTCTTCTTGCTCAAGATTGCTTTAAGATTGTTCTTTCTATTTCTGTGAAAAATGCCATTGGGATTTGGATAGAGATTGTGTTGAATCTGTAGAATTTTTTGGGTAGTATGGACATTTTAACAATATTATCTTTTTAAAAAAGATTTATTTATTTACTTGAGAGAGAGAGAATGTGAGCAGCAGGAGGGGCAGATGGAGAGGGAGAGAGAATCCTCAAGCAGACTCCCCACTGAGTAGGGAGCCCGACACAGGGCTCAGTCTCAGGACCCTGAGATCATGACCTGAGCCAAAATCAAGAATTGGATGCTCAACTGACTGAGCCACCCAGGTGCCCTAACAATATTAAGTCTGTTAGTCCACGAGCACTAAGTACCTTCCCATATATTTGTGTCTGCTTTAATTTCTCTCATCAATGTTTGATAGTTTTAGGTATGTAGATAGATTACCTTCTTGGTTAAATTATATCTAAATATTTTATTCTTTTTGGTGCATATTACTCCAAAATCAGTGCTTGTGAGGTTTTGAGATCACAGAGCTGCAGATAATGTGAGTTGCTTAATGCACCCATTCCCCTCCAGCTGAGGTTGAGCCAGGCAACACTCTACCTTCCTTTTTCAGCTCTCATACTATAAACAAGTGTTCTTTTCATGGTCCATTGAGTGGCAAATATTTCCATATTTGTGTGCCTGTGTGTTCTCAAGAACACAAAAATGTGTGTGTTTTTTTGGTGATTTTGCTGTTAAAAATGGCCACTAAGTATAATGCTGTAGTGCTATCTAGTGTTCCTAAGTGTAAGAAGGTTGTGATATACCTTACAAAAAAAAATGTTTGTTAGATATACTTTATTCAGGCATGAGTTGGTGTGTTGGCTGTGAGTTCAGTGTTAATGAATCAACAATACAGTACCTCCAGCAAAAGGAAGAAGAAATTTGTCTATCTGTGTGTAAGTCCACTCTGAAAAAATGCTAAAGTAATATCTGGAGTGTATGATGAAACAATGGAAAATATGGAAATACAGAAAAATTTGTGGATTCATGAGTTGAGTTAGAAAAACATGGCCCCAAATGTTTCTTTTAATGGTTAAGGGATGCTTCCCCCATTATTATTTTCTCAGCCTGTAGTTTTTTCTTTTAGAGTTTTTTTTTTTTTTTTTTTTTTTTGTCACTAGAGCAGGTAAATTTATTGGACTAGTTATACAAAATTCAGCAGAGGAGAGTCTTTGGCAAATAAATTAGAGGAGGGGTAGATTTGGCAAATATCTGGGTCACTGACCCAGAATGGGCTATGTCAGGCATGGGGTGATGATAGGGTAGTGATAGAGTGTGCAGTTGGAGCAGTCCTGTCACTCAGAAGGGGTAGAAGAGATTTGAGTGCCTATAATGGGTTGGAGGGCCCAGTTCAGAAGGTGAGGAGAGAAGACACAGGTAAAAAAAAAAAAAAAAAAAAAAAAAAAAAAAAATAATAATAATAATATGAGTCTAATAGGATATTCGCTTGCTTACTTTATTTCATAAGTTTGCCCAGAGTCTTGTTGAGGCTTACAAGAAATTATTTTATTGACATGCCTCATGCAATGAAAATTTAGCCCATTTGGCTCAAAATAGCATTGTAGTTATTTAGAATTTGTGCTATATGCTATTTGTGTTTCATCAAATTGCTTTATAGCCATTAATTAAATAATTACTCAAATTGAAAATGTCTCTTTTAGGAGAATATTAAAAAATAATGATAAAGAACATAATCCTCATTAAGAACTATTAGTCCAAGTGTGACAAGCTTCATTTTGTCTTATAGAAAACAGAGATGTGATTTGGTATTTAGTCAAAATAAATGGGTTATGACACATTCCACCCTTTAAAATGTTCCAAGGCTGGTGGGATAAAAGAAGGAGATCTGCAGATGGTATGCCGAGCAAAGGCATCTAATGAACCTAGCGTTGCTACATAGCAACAGCATTAGCATTTCATTTGTTGGAATGAATTATTTGAATTTTTCACTTTTTCAAAGGGTTTATGCACTGATCTTTATGCAACGGTGTAACTAATGATTAAAAATGAACAAAGCCTTGAAAAATAGGACTTAATAACAAAGGTTACAAGACCTGAAATAATTAAATCTGGGAGAAGGCTGATGGAATTATTTAGTTAGGATTTTTCAGTGCCTGAATGAGGACTGTCCAGAAGATAGTAAATAGCTGTTCTTTCTCTCCAGGGAATGAATATATTAATAGATCTCAAAGGATGTCAACCTGAACTACAATAGGAGTTATTGGGGTGAGTTATGAGAAAAAAACTTCCTGACTCTTTTGGTAGAAAAGATTAAAATAATTAAGTGAAGAATATGTACGATCTTGTTCCCCTAAGAGTTTTTCCTGTCCCTCCCCCCAAATTAGAATCAATTCTCTTTGGCCTGAGTGATATGGGAACAGTCCTGTCTGAAGATAGAGGACCAAATGGTGTTTTGATGTCTCTGTTTTCAAAAGGTTTCGTTGTTGCAGTCAATGTAGTGTGTTCAATGCTATATAAGCCTACTACTATTCTAAGACTGCACGGCTTTATTCTTTTTATAAGAAAGATCTCAAATTAGAGGTTGAAAATGTAAAAATAACGATTGCTTTAGCCCCGAGGAATTCTTAAAGCATATCCATTTTCCTTGCCTCCTAGAACTACGAGTTCATTATTAGCAAAAGCAATTTTATTCGTATTTCCTTACTTGCTTCCTCCTCCTTTGTCCCCCTCCTTTTTCCTCTCTCCCTTAATCTAACCATGCAGAGTGGTTACTTGAGGGAATGGTTTTATGAATAAAGACTGTATCCTTTGCTCAAGAGCCTTGGTGTGCGATTATAGATTAAAGCTTTCATTTTGAAAGTCAGAGCAATATACATCCATAAAAAATAGCAGTAACAGCATTATTTTAATTACTGCATGTAAAAGCATAAGAAAGGTTCAAGACAAATACAGCACTGTAGATTGTAGGCTTTAAGGGCTGCACTCTGGCTAATTGTACCAGTGTTCATGCTGGGGCCAAATAGCCACCTTTTGCAGAAAGTCACGGAGGTTATTCCTGTGTCACATATTGGTGGCTCTGATTCTGTGCTTCTGTTCATCCCTCTGTCCTGTTGGTTTTGTTTTAGATCCCTTAGTTACTCACTTCCCTGCCACATATAGGCACTATGGCCTTCTAATCCTCCACCCTAAGAATTTACCTTGTGGCCCTCAACTGCTGTTTCCAAGTGATCATCGAAAATAATAGGCCCCATGCAATATTTGGGACATACCTACACTAAAAAATTACTTACTGTTTATCTGAAATTCACATGTAACTGGGCATCTGTTCTGTATTCTTATTTCCTAAATCTGGCAACACTACATCTAGATGGTATTTTCACTAATTTGATGGTGTTAAATGTGATTATTTCAAATGGATGGTGAGTATTGGAACTCCATAGTACTGAATACTGAAAATTCCTCAAGCACAGCAATTAACGGCAAACTCAGAGTTTAACTTAGAGGAAGTTAATGATTTAAGAGTGACTGTCACACTTTAGAGTGAAGAAGCAGAATTCAGTTTTGTTGGCTGACCAAACAAAGCAGACAAGGAGAATAAGTTGTGTGGACTTATCTATAGGTTTGCTCTGGACTACAGACTTTTTTTAAACAGAATGGGAACTTTGTGATTGTAACTATTTAAAGAACTTTGTGGTTGTATTTGTTTTTATCTATGAAATTAAAAAAAAAAAACACATAAGAAGTTATGTGGCTCCCCATGAGCTAGAGTGGGGAGGTTACCATATAGATCAATGCTCTTGCTTGGAGTGATGGAAATGAGATATGTATCCAATTTTGGTAAATGTTCTGTGTCACTCAAGAAGAATATGTATTATGCTGTGTTTGCACAGACTACTCTTAAATGTCAATTAACTCAAGTTAGTAGGTCTCAACAAGATACTAGCAAATTGAATCCAACAGTACATTAAAAGAATCAGTCACCATGATCAAGTAGGATTTATTCCTGGGCTGCAGGGTAGTTTAATATTTGCAAATCAATCAAAATGATATACCACATTAATAAAAGAAAAGATAGGAACCATATGATCCTCTCAAAAGATGCAGAAAAAGCATTTGACAAAATACAGGATCTATTCTTGATAAAAACTCTCAACAAAGTAGGGACAGAGGGAGCATACCTCAACATCTTAAAGGCCATATACAAAAGACCCATAGCTAACATCATCCTCAATGGGGAAAAACTGAGAGCTTTTCCTCTATGGTCAGGAATAAGACGGGGATGTCCACTTCCATCATTACTATTTAACATAGTACTGGAAGTCTTAACCTCAGCAACCAGACAACAAAAAGAAATGAAAAGAATCCAGAGGTGCCTGGGTGGCTCAGATGGTTAAGCATTGACCTTCAGCTCAGGTCATGATCACAGGGTCCTGGGATGGAACCCTGCATCAGCTCCCTGCTTGGTGGGGAGGCTGCTTCTCCCTCTTCCTCTACTGTTCCCCCTGCTTGTGCTGTCTCACTCTCTCTGTCAAATAAATAAATAAAAATCTTAAAAAAAAAAAAGAATCCATATCAGTAAGGAAGAAGTCAAACTTTCACTATTTGCAGTTGACAGGTACTCTATGTAGAAAACCCAAAAGACTCCACCAAAAAATTGCTGGAAATAATACACAAATTCAGCAAAGTCACAAGGTATAAAATCAATATACAGAAATCTGTTGCTTTTCCATGAACCAATAATGAAGCAACAGAAAAAGAAATCAAGGAATCAATCCCACTTACAATTGCACCAAAAACCATAAGATACCTAGGAATAAGCCTAACCAAAGAGGTAAAAGATCTGTACTCTGAAAATTATAGAACACTTATGAAAGAAATTGAAGAAGATGAAAGAAATGGAAAAACATTCCATGTTCATGGATTGGAAGAGCAAACATTGTTAAAATGTCTATACTAGCCAAAGCAATCTAACATTTAATGCAATTCCTATCAAAATACCACCAGCATTTTTCACAGAGCTAGAAAAAACAATCCTAAAATTTGTATTCTACACAAAAGACCTTGATAGCTAAAGCAATTCTGGAAAGAAAAGCAAAGCTGGAGGTATTACAATTCCAGACTTCAAGCTATATTACAAAGCTGTAGTCATCAAGACAGTATGGTATCAGCACAAAAATAGACACATAGATCAATGGAACAGAATAGAGAACCCAGAAATGGACCCACAATTATATGGTCAACTAATCTTTGACAAAACAGGCAAGAAAATCCAATGGAAAAAAGACAGTCTCTTCAGCAAATGGTGTTGGGAAATGGGCCACTTTCTGACACCATACACAAAAATAAATTCAAAATCATTGGAAGACTGAAATATGAGACAGGAAACTGTCAAAATCCTCAAGAAGAACATACGCAGCAACCTCTTTGACCTTGGCAATAGCAACTTCTTACTAGACATGGCACCAGAGGCAAGGGAAATGAAGGAGAAAATGAACTATTAGGACTTCATCAAGATAAAAAACTTTGGCACAGCAAAGGAAACAATCAATAAAACTAAAAGGCAGCCTATGGAATGGGAGAAGATATTTGCAAATGATATATCTGATAAAGGGTTAGTATCTAAAATCTACAAAGAACTTATTAAACTCAACACCCAAAAAACAAATAATCCAGTTAAGAAATGGGCAGAAGACATGAATAGACACTTTTACAAAGAAGACATCCAGATGGCTAACGGACACATGAAAAGATGTTCAACATCACTCATCATCGGGGAAATATAAATCAAAACTACAATGATAACACCTCACACCTGTCGAATGGCTAAAATTAACAACACACAAAACAACAGATGTTGGTGAGGATGCGGAGAAAGAGGAACCCTCTTGCACTATTGGTGGGAATGCAAACTAGTGCAGCCCCTCTGGAAAACAGTATGGAGGTCCCTCAAAAATTTAAAACTAGATCTACCTTATGAGCCAGAAATTACCCTACTAAGTATTTACCCAAATGATACAAAAATACAGATTTGAAGGGGCACATGAACTCCGATGTTCATAGAAGCATTATCAACAATAGCCAAACTATGGAAAGAGCCCAAATGTCCTTCGACTGATGAATGGATAAAGAAGATGTGGTATATATACATGAAGGAATATTACTCAGCCATCAAAAAGAATAACATCTTGCCATTTGCAACAGTGTGGATGGAACTAGAGTGTATTATGCTAAGTGAAATAACTATATGGGGAGAGAAAGAGAGAGAGGGAAACAAACCATAAGAGAGTCTTAAAGATAGAGAACAAACTGAGGGTTGATGGAGGGATGTGGGTGGGGGATGGGCTAGATGGGTATTATGGAGGGCACTTGTGCTGAACACTAGGTGTTGTATGTAAGTGATGGATCACTGAACTCTACTCCTGAAACCAATATTGCACTGTATGTTAACTAACTAGAATTTAGATAAAAATTTAAAGAAAAAAATAATAAATCAAATTAGATGGTGGTATTCAAATCTGCGTTTTTGTTCAACACAGTACTTATTGAAACAATTACTGAGAGAGGGGATTAAAATATATAATTATATCATGAATTTCTCTATTTCTTTTTGCAGTTCTATCAGTTTTTGCTTCAGGGGTTGTGAAGCTGTTGTTAGAGGACTAAACATTTAGGATTACTATGTCTTTTCAATGAAATGATCCCTTACCCTTTTCTCTTTATGAAATGATCCTCTTTCTCCCATAAAATAAACTGTATTCTGGAATCTACTTTGATATTAACGTAGCCACTCCAGTTTTCTTTTTCTTGTATATGTGTATACACATCACATAAAATTGTGATGTATATATACATGATATATATATATCACATCTTTTTTTTATTATTATGTTATGTTAATCACCATACATTACATCATTAGTTTTTGATGTAGTGTTCCATGATTCATTGTTTGTGTATAACACCCAGTGCTCCATTCAATACATGCCCTCCTTAATACCCATCACCAGGCTAACACATCCCCCCACCCTCTCCCCTCTAGAACCCTCAGTTTGTTTCTCAGAGTCCATAGTCTCTCATGGTTCATCTCCCCCTCTGACTCCCCCCCCTTCATTCTTCCCTTCCTGCTATCTTTTTTTCTTTTTTTTAACATATAATGTATTATTTGTTTCAGAGGTACAGGTCTGTGATTCAACAGTCTTGCACAATTCACAGCACTCACCATAGCACATACCCTCCCCAATGTCTATCACCCAGTCACCCCATCCGTCCCACCCCCCCACCACTGCAGAAACGCTCAGTTTGTTTCCTGAGATTAAGAATTCCTCATATCAGTGAGGTCATATGATACTTGTCTTTCTCTGATTGACTTATTTCACTCAGCATAATACCCTCCAGTTCCATCCACGTCATTGCAAATGGCAAGATTTCATTCCTTTTGATGGCTGCATAATATTCCATTATATATATATACCAGATCTTCTTTATCCATTCATCTGTCGATGGACATCTTGGCTCTTTCCATAGTTTGGCTATTGTGGACATTGCTACTATAAACATCGGGGTACACATACCCCTTTGGATCACTACATTTGTATCTTTGGGGCAAATACCCAGTAGTGCAATTGCTGGGTAGTACGGTAGCTCCATTTTCAACTTTTTGAGGAACCTCCAGACCGTTTTCCAGAGTGGCTGCACCAGCTTGCATTCCCACCAACAGTGTAGGAGGGTTCCCCTTTCTCCGCATCCCCACCAACATCTGTCGTTTCCTGACTTGTTAATTTTAGCCATTCTGACTGGTGTGAGGTGGTATCTCATTGAGGTTTTGATTTGGATTTCCCTGATGCTGAGCGATGTTGAGCACTTTTTCATGTGTCTGTTGGCCATGTGGATGTCTTCTTTGGAAAAATGTCTGTTCATGTCTTCTGCCCATTTCTTGATTGGATTCTTTGTTTTTTGGGTGTTGAGTTTGATGAGTTCTTTATAGATTTTGGATACTAGCCGTTTATCTGATATGTCATTTGCAAATATCTTCTCCCATTCTGTCGGTTATCTTTTGGTTTTGTTGACTATTTCCTTTGCTTTGCAAAAGCTTTTTATCTTGATGAAGTCCCAATAGTTCATTTTTGCCCTTGCTTCCCTTGCCTTTGGCAATGTTTCTAGGAAGAAGTTGCTTCAGCTGAAGTCAAAGAGGTTGCTGCGTGTGTTCTCCTTTAGGATTTTGATGGACTCCTGTCTCACATTGAGGTCTTTCAACCATTTGGAGTCTATTTTTGTGTGTGGTGTAAGGAAATGGTCCAGTTTCATTCTTCTGCATGTGGCTGTCCAATTTTCCCAACACCATTTGTTGAAGAGACTGTCTTTGTTCCATTGGACATTCTTTCCTGCTTTGTCAAAGATGAGTTGACCATAGAGTTCAGGGTCCATTTCTGGGCTCTCTATTCTGTTCCATTGATCTATGTGCCTGTTTTTGTGCCAGTACCATGCTGTCTTGATGATGACAGCTTTGTAATAGAGCTGGAAGTCCGGAATTGTGATGCCGCCGGCTTTGCTTTTCTTTTTCAACATTCCTCTGGCTATGCGGGGTCTTTTCTGGTTCCATATAAATTTTAGGATGATTTGTTCCATTTCTTTGAAAAAAGTGGATGGTATTTTGATGGGGATTGCATTGAATGTGTAGATTGCTCTAGGTAGCATTGACATCTTCACAATATTTGTTCTTCCAATCCATGAGCATGGAACGTTTTTCCATTTCTTTGTGTCTTCCTCAATTTCTTTCATGAGTATTTTATAGTTTTCTGAGTACAGATCCTTTGTCTCTTTGGTTAGATTTATTCCTAGGTATCTTATGGTTTTGGGTGCAATTGTAAATGGGATCGACTCCTTAATTTCTCTTTCTTCTGTCTTGTTGTTGGTGTATAGGAATGCCACTGACTTCTGTGCATTGATTTTATATCCTGCCACTTTACTGAATTCCTGTATGAGTTCTAGCAGTTTTGGGGTGGAGTCTTTTGGGTTTTCCACATAAAGTATCATATCATCTGC
The DNA here is from genome assembly GCF_029215605.1 of Mirounga angustirostris. Taxonomy (NCBI): domain Eukaryota; kingdom Metazoa; phylum Chordata; class Mammalia; order Carnivora; family Phocidae; genus Mirounga; species Mirounga angustirostris. The sequence continues at coordinate 124,519,970 of NW_026991713.1, forward strand.
AAAGAGTGAGAGTTTGACTTCTTGTTTGCCAATTTGGATGCCTTTTATTTCTTTTTGTTGTCTGATTGCTGTGGCTAGGACTTCCAATACTATGTTGAATAGCAGTGGTGATAGTGGACATCCCTGCCGCGTTCCTGACCTTAGGGGGAAAGCTCTCAGTTTCTCCCCATTGAGAATAATATTTGCTGTAGGTTTTTCATAGATGGCTTTTATGATATTGAGGTATGTACCCTCTATCCCTATACTCTGAAGAGTTTTGATCAAGAAAGGATGCTCTACTTTGTCAAAAGCTTTTTCTGCATCTATTGAGAGGATCATATGATTCTTGTTCTTTCTTTTGTTAATGTATTGAATCACATTGATTGATTTGCGGATGTTGAACCAACCTTGCAGCCCAGGGATAAATCCCACTTGGTCATGGTGAATAATCCTTTTAATGTACTGTTGGATCCTATTGGCTAGTATTTTGGTGAGAATTTTTGCATCCATGTTCATCAGGGATATTGGTCTATAGTTCTCCTTTTTGATGGGGTCTTTGTCTGGTTTTGGGATCAAGGTAATGCTGGCCTCATAAAATGAGTTTGGAAGTTTTCCTTCCGTTTCTATTTTTTGGAACAGTTTCAGAAGAATAGGTATTAATTCTTCTTGAAATGTTTGGTAGAATTCCCCTGGGGAGCCATCTGACCCTGGGCTTTTGTTTTTTGGGAGATTTTGGATGACTGCTTCAATTTCCTTAGTGGTTATAGGTCTGTTCAGGTTTTCTATTTCATCCTGGTTCAGTTTTGGTAGTTGATACATCTCTAGGAATGCATCCATCTCTTCCAGGTTATCTAATTTGCTGGCATAGAGTTGCTCATATTATGTTCTTATAATTGTTTGTATTTCTTTGGTGTTGGTTGTGATTTCTCCTCTTTCATTCATGATTTTGTTGATTTGGGTCATTTCTCTTCTCTTTTTGATAAGTCTGGCCAGGGGTTTATCAATCTTGTTAATTCTTTCAAAGAACCAGCTCCTAGTTTCGTTGATCTGTTCTACTGTTCTTTTGGTTTCTATTTCATTGATTTCTGCTCTGATCTTTATTATTTCTCTTCTCCTGCTGGGTTTAGGCTTTATTTGCTGTTCTTTCTCCAGCTCCTTTAGGTGTAGAGTTAGGTTGTGTACTTGAGACCTTTCTTGTTTCTTGAGAAAGGCTTGTATTGCTATATACTTTCCTCTTAGGACTGCCTTTGCTGCATCCCAAAGATTTTGAACAGTTATGTTTTCATTTTCATTGGTTTCCATGTATTTTTTTAATTCTTCTTTAATTTCCTGGTTGACCCATTCATTCTTCAGTAGGATGCTCTTTAGCCTCCATGTATTTGAGTTCTTTCCGACTTTCCTCTTGTGATTGAGTTCTAGTTTCAAAGCATTGTGGTCTGAAAATAGGCAGGGAATGATCCCAATCTTTTGGTACCGGTTGAGACCTGATTTATGACCTAGGATGTGATCTATTCTGGAGAATGTTCCATGGGCACTAGAGAAGAATGTGTATTCCGTTGCTTTGGGGTGGAATGTTCTGAATATGTCTGTGAAGTCCATTTGGTCCAGTGTGTCATTTAAAGTCTTTATTTCCTTGTTGATCTTTTGTTTAGACAATCTGTCCATTTCAGTGACGGGGATGTTAAATTCCCCCACTATTATTGAATTGTTGTCAATGTGTTTCTTTGCTTTTGTTATTAATTGCCTTATATAATTGGCTGCTCCCATGTTAGGGGCATAGATATTTACAATTGTTAGATCTTCTTGTTGGATAGACCCTTTAAGTATGATATAGTGTCCTTCCTCATCTCTTATTACAGTCTTTGGTTTAAAATCCAATTTGTCTGATAGAAGGATTGCCACCCCAGCTTTCTTTTGGTGTCCATTAGCATGGTAAATGGTTTTCCACCCCCTCACTTTCAATCTGGGGGTGTCTTTGGTTCTAAAATGAGTCTCTTGCAGACAGCATATCGATGGGTCTTGTTTTTTAATCCAGTCTGTTAGCCTGTGTCTTTTGATTGGGGCATTTAGCCCATTTACATTCAGGGTAACTATTGAAAGATAAGAATTTAGTTCCATTGTATTGCTTGTAAGGTGACTGTTACCGTATATTGTCTGTGTTCCTTTCTGGTCTATGTTGCTTTTAGGCTCTCTCTTTGCTTAGAGGACCCCTTTCAAGATTTCCTGTAGGGCTGGTTTTGTGTTTGCAAATTCCTTTAGTTTTTGTTTGTCCTGGAAGCTTTTATCTCTCCTTCAATTTTCAATGACAGCCTAGCTGGATATAGTATTCTTGGCTGCATATTTTTCTCATTTAGTGCTCTGAATATATCCTGCCAGTCCTTTCTGGCCTGCCAGGTCTCTGTGGATAGGTCTGTTGCCAATCTAATGTTTCTACCCTTGTAGGTTACAGATCTCTTCTCCCGAGCTGCTTTCAGGATTTTCTCTTTGTCTATGAGACTCGTAAGTTTTACTATTAGATGTCGGGGAGTTGACCTATTTTTATTGATTTTGAGAGGGGTTCTCTGTGCTTCCTGGATTTTCATGCCTGTTTTTTTCCCCAAATTAGGGAAGTTCTCTGCTATAATTTGCTCCATTATACTTTCTGCCCCTCTCTCTCTTTCTTCTTCTTCTGGGATCCCAATTATTCTAATGTTGTTTCATCTTATGGTATCGCTTATCTCTCGAATTCTGCCCTCGTGATCCAGTAGTTGTTTATCTCTCTTTTTCTCAGCTTCTTTATTTTCCATCATTTCATCTTCTATATTACTGATTCTCTCTTCTGCCTCATTTATCCTAGCAGTTAGCGTCCCCATTTTTTATTGCACCTCATTAATAGCCTTTTTGATTTCTACTTGGTTGGATTTTAGCTCTTTTACTTCTCCAGGAAGGGTTTCTCTAATAACTTCCATATTTTTTTCAAGCCCAGCTAGTATCTTTAAAGTGATGATTCTGAACTCTAGATCTGACATCGTACTAATGTCCGTATTGAGTAGGTGCCTGGCAGTCGGTACTACCTTTGTTCTTTTTGTTGAGGTGATTTTTTCCGTCTTGTCATTTTGTGCAGAGGAGAATAGATTAATGAGAGAACAAAATGCTAGCAGAGTAACCACGTCCCCAGAAAATATACTCTAAACAAATCAGAAAAGACCTGAAGCAGTGGGATAAGAAAGGGAAAGAGAGAAAAAAGAAAAAGAGAAAAAAAGAAAAGGATAAAGATAAAAACAAAAACAAACAAAACAAAACAACAACAACAAAAGAAAAACCAGAATGTGATCAAATATGATCTATATGGTATATAGATCAGTGCCACACACTAGATTTGGGGTGTATTTTGGTCTTTTATAAGAAAGTGCCTCCCAAAATTTTAAAGAAAGAAAAACTTATATATGTACAAAAATAAGGGTTGATATGATGAAGGGATGGAATATGACTGTCAAAATGGAAATTATAAAAAATTTTATAAGAGGAATTGATAAGAAGTTGTTTGAAAAAAGAAAGAAGAGGATTTAAAAAAAGAAAAAGAAAAAAAAAGGGAGAGGATGTGATCAGGCAGGGGAATAGAAAACACCATATACTAGAGATTTAGGGTATATTTTAATCTGTTAGAAGAAACTATCTCAAAAATTTAAAGAGAGAAGAACTTATATATATAAGTCAAAAATATGGGTAACTACTATTAAGGGATAGAATATGACTCTAAAAATGAAAAATAAAAAATTTTTTTTAAAAAGGGATTGATAAGATGTTGGTTGAAAAAGGGAAAAAGAAAAATTCAAAAAGAAATAAAAAGACAAAAAGACAGTTAAAAAAAAATTAACTTTAAAAGACTAAAGAATCATGGTAAAAAAGCCGTGAATTCTATGTGCAGTGGTCCCCTAGCGCTGGAGTTCTGCCGTTCTCATTGATCGGTAAACTTGGTCTTGGCTGGCGGTTCTCGCTGATCTTCCGGGGAGGGGCCTGTTGCCGTGGTTTCCAAATGTCTCTGCCGGAGGCGGAATTGCCCCGCCCTTGCCCCCTCCCGGCTAAGTAATCTGCTCGGGTTTGCTCTCCGGGGCTTTTGTTCCCTGCGAGCTTTCCGTACAGCTTTGGAGGCGGAGAGTGAAAATGGCGGCCTCCCAATCTCCGCCCCGGAGGAGCCGAGAACTCGGGGGCCCGCTCCTCAGTGAGCCCCCAGAGAAAAGCCGTCAGTCACTCCCGTCTCCCCGGTCTGCAGCTGCACTCCGTGCTCACCCAGCCTGCGACCGCGGGCCTCTATCTCTGGCACCCGACCCCGGGTGGAGTCTCCAAACCCAGCAGATCCCTGCAGTGCGCTCCCGCACGGCTCCTCCCGGGGGAGGAAGGTGAGTCTCCCCGGATCTGCCGCTTGTGGGGTCCCTGCTGGAGGAGCAGGGGCCCGACTGGGCCGTGGATCACGGTTTATGGCCACCCCGAGCTGAGAGCCCGCGCCTGGGCTCCACCTCTGCAGCCGGCTTCCCTGCTCCGTTACCTGGGAGCTCTGCCACACTCAGGCACCCCCGGTCTTTCTGTGACCCCGAGGGTCCTGAGACCACACTGTCCCGGAGGGTTCCACCCCCCGCTTAGCCACCAGAGTGACGTCCCTCAGCGGAGCAGACTTTTAAAAGTTCCGATTTTGTGCTCCGCGGCTCTATCACTTGCCAGATGTGGCCGATGGAGGCCCCCTCCCCCGCCGTCTATCCTCCTGAATATTGCCTCGGATTCGCTTCTCCACACATCCTACTTTCCAGAAAGTGGTCACTTTTCTGTTCAGAGAATTGCTGCTATTCTTTTCTTTGATCCCCTATTGAGTTCGTAGGTGTTCAGAATGGTTTCATCCCTACCCAGCTGAATTCCTGGGACCAGACAAAATTTAGGTCTCCTACTCCTCCGCCATCTTGCTCCTCCTCCTCACCTCCACTTTTCTTGTCAATTATGCTTTGAACCATTCTTGCTGGAAGAGTTTAAGTAATTTGACAGCTACTTTGCAGTTATGATAGGAAAGGGCCTCGATTGTGTTTAAACCACTCCAATTCTTATCTGTTTGCTCTTATGGGATCACATTCTGCCTGTAAATTGTAACTTGTTCTCACCCTGCTACTTATGCCAAGGTAATAATTGATTTCTGCTAATGATCCAGCTGTATATTTTAATAATAGTACATTTATTTACTGGGACAAAAAAGAATTCTAAATTACTGCTTTATGTCCCAGAAATTATACATAACCATTCTCATTAAATATTATTCATTCACCATAATGTTCTCAACAGCACTTTTCACTCCGATTTTTTTTTTTTCACAGAGTTTGCTTCTTACAGAACATTCTAATCATTCTGTGTATTTCTTCTATGTGGGCTTACCAGTACCTGCACAGGCTTGCTCACCAACATTCCAGCAATCCCTACACTCTGATTCATAAACTTTAAAGCCCACTTGCCCCAGGCACAGACAAATCCCTTCTCTAAGATTTGAGCCTGCTCCCTCCCCAGTGAAAGTTAAACCTTCTCACCAAGGAACCCTAGGAAGGACTACCTCCTGATATTCATAATTATATGAGAGTGGTACCATGGTTCTTCCAATTTCAAATCTCAGAGTTATCTTTGATTCTTCTTTCTTCCCAGACTTCATATCCAGTTATTCACTAAGCTGCACTTCAAGCATGGAGCTAAAAAGGCATTGCAGGGGTACCTGGGTGGCTCAGTCAGTTAAGCGTCTGCCTTCAGCTCGGGTCATGGTCCCGGGGTCCTGGGATCGAGTCCCACATCGGGCTCCCTGCTCAGTGGGGAGTCTGCTTCTCCCTCTGCCTCTCCTCCCTGCTTGTGATCTCTCTTTCTCAAATAAATAAATAAAATCTTTAAAAAAAAATAAAATAAGAAAAATAAAAAGGCATTGCAGTGGCAATTGGGAGCATAGGTTCTGACCTGGGCTGTGCTTCTAATTAACTGAGAAGCTCTGCTTTGCCCACAATTATCTTTACACTTTCTTCCAAACATTGTTTACTCATCCTAACCATAGGTTCCTGAATCCCTTCTCCCAGGCTCTGCTCTTCCTTACCAGCCACCCATGCCTCCAGCTAGACTACCACACTGCTTGCTCCAAATGCACAGAAAAACAATACTCAAGTGTGGGCACTTTCCAACCTAGAAACTCTATATAACTGCTGCAGGTCACAGGTTTAGTTTCACATTAATCAGTTTCAATCCTGAGATACTATACAGTAAAACTCAAAGGTCTTATGGAAGACACTGAGATAAATTTTCTTCCATTTCAGAAAAGAGAATGAATTTCCATTTGTTGTGGTTTGATAAGTGGACTATTATATTACTTAAATTGTGTACAAAGTTTTAGGCTTCTTAGTCACCATTTTAATCAACTTCCAGGTTAGGATTTTCCATATTTCTATATTGCCTCTATAGTATATATAGTTTCTTCACTAAAATATTGATGGGAATGGTATTCTCCCTTCTTGATGATCTCATAAGTTATTCCCTCCTATTTGTTCCTATATTTTCTCTCCCCACGCAATTGTTATGGCAATTCTGAACTTTAATCTTCAATTTATACTCTGCTTATAAATGAGCAAAGTACATAAAAATGAGAAAAGACTATATATAGTCTTATATATGGAACTATATATATATAATATATAGAACTCAATATGTTTTAGTATTAATGAGTTGGAATAGACTCAACAAGAAAATGTATGAGTTTTAGTATTTTTCAGTTATTCTTCAATTGAGTTAGGCTGGACACTGATAAATTTTCATGTTTGATAGAAGAGTTAGTATACCTTTCTTTGTTAAAAAGTTATGTTTAAATAGAGAATTCTACGGCACCTGGGTTGCTCAGTCGGTTCAACATCTGTCTTCAGCTCAGGTCATGGTCCCAGGGTCCTGGGAGTCCCGCATCAGGCTCCCTGCTCAGCAGGGATTCTGCTTCTCCCTCTAACCACCCCTCCTTGCTCGTGATCTCCCACTCACCCTCTGTCTCTCAAATAAATAAATAAAATCTTTTAAAATAATAAATAATTTGAGAATTCTATTAAAGTACTCAACTGCTAGTGTAGCAGAATGGTGTGTCTCTCTTTTTGGGAGTAATAGGATCTTAAAGATTAGTGTGTAACTTGACTTATTTAAAATACATGAAAAACTACTGGTGGGAGTGTAAACCAGTAAGCCACTGGTCAATATCCAGTCAGGTTGAAAACATGCATGGTCTATGGCTTGTGAATTCCTCTTTTAGCCATATCAAGGCATTCTTCCAAATATGCACTTTTGTAGCAGATAAACATACTTTTTACTAGCTAAAGAAAATAGTATTAAAAACTAACAAAGATTGAACATTGCTATTTGTTCCAAGTACTTTATATCTATAATTTCATTTAATCCTGTTGCAATTTACCATCTGAAAAAAAAAACCTCTTATATTAGTTGTAGTAAGTTTGAGTTGATTTTCCTGAAAGCATAATTCCATGAACCTGCTCATTATAATTTTTTTTAAGTATTTATACTTGCACTGCTTTTTTTTTTCTTGCACTTTTTTTTTTAGAAGTCTAAGTTTATTGGATAAAATTTCTAAATTGGTGTTTACTCTAAAGGTGATGAAGCCATTCTGACATTAGCATGAATAATCCCAGTGTTTCACCTTAACAAGTGAGTTGTTTTAGGGTCCTTATTTAGGTAAACAATTGTAATACATAGGCATAAATTTAATAAAAATGTGTTGTAGTTACATAAAAAAAAGGTATACCATTTATTCAGTGGATGAAAAATAAGATTTAAATAAATGGAGACACCAAATTGACTCTATGCAAGTTCTCTTCAAATTAATATGTGTTTTGCTTGCATAAAATTACAGCAGTGATTTTGTTAGATCTTGAAAAATCCTATCAAAAGGAAGAACATATGAAAATATTTCTAAGTGTTATAAGGGAAGATGGAAAGATGAATAACTGAACCAGATATTAAAGCTTGTTCTAAAGTTGTAATAATTAAAAGTGTGATGTTGATTCAGAGAGAATTCAATGTTCTTTTTTGCTGCATTCTAGCCTAGTGACTCAAGCTTGTCCTTCACATCACATTTCTTCCTTGTCTCATTCTGCTTCCTTTTTATTCCTACCTGCTTCATAACCATTTCTTCCCTGTCCCTGTTACTAATTATCTCATCATTGCATATTTCATCTCTTATTTAATAGCCATAGCTTTGTTTTTTCTTGAAGGGACACATCACATGCAGTTTGCTTCTATTTCCTGTCATAATTCTCTCAAATGTACTTTATTCTTTTTATCTCAGTGCAGTGTTCTAATTTTTTGATATTGCAGATTCTTTTCATGGATTCCACGTTTTTTAATTTTCTCACTTGCAGTGAAAGAATGTTAACAGAGTATACAGTACTTCTACTCACAGATTTTTTACTGTGAGAATCTTCCTGTAAGATCTATGATTGATGGTTTATTGAAACAAATTTTCAGTAATAGCAACAAAAAACAAGAAGAAACCCAGAGCCATGGGAACTCTGGAAAAGAAAACTTAGTTTCTGTAAGGTTTGATCTGTGTTTTACTAGAAATCTCTTTTTATAGCTAATTTTCAGTTTTGCCTGCTTTTCTTGCGCGGTATAAAATGTAACTGTGTTCTACCAAATAATCCTATTGAAAATCCTTTTGAAGCACAGAGTTTTATTCCATGAATAACCTTTTACTTCGTATACATTAGAATTATCACTATGCAAACCTCAGAGTCAAGGAAAATGTCAATTATTGATTATGATTGACTCTCTAGTAGGCACTTTTCTCAGTAATCCATGTAACTATAAAATAAGTATTATATTCCCATTTCACAGACAAGCAAAATGAGTTTTCAAGAAGATAAGAGAATAAGTACCTAATAAACTTACCTAGACTCATTCTATAAAATCAGAAAAACTGAGCTTTCAATGAAAAGAATAAAATTCTACAAATTCCCCTGGAAGTCATTTATATTAACCTCTTAGGCAAGGCCTGAATGCCTTTTAGAGTGTCCCTATCAAGCAATCATTTCCCATGTGCTTGAAACCTTCCATTGACAGGAAGTGTTTTTCTTCCAAGACACCCAATTAATCTGTGATCAGGTCAGAGCTCTGGCCTGGGAGCTCATGGGGTTCTACTCCACAGACTTTGAAAATCATGTCTACACTCTCTCAAGTAATGACCTTGCAGTTATTAATTTGGACAATGATGTTACCCCCTTCTCCAGAAACTAGTTCACTAATAAAAAGAGGGTGTGTGTGGGTTGAAGTCATGTAGGAAGAAGGGCAGGTATAATGGTAAATTACTGGCAGTTCTGATAGGTCACACTGGCCCCCTAGAGGCTAATCAAGGGAACACATTTTCTCCTTGGCAGAGCCTCTGAAGAACGGAGAGCAAGAGCATTAAGAGGTATGGCTGGCTCCTCTGATTTCAGCAAATAGGGTTCTCAAAGCCTCTTCATCTATAACTACTGAGCTTTCCCTTTTGTTTTAAATCAGTACATTCTGGGTATGTTGCTTTATCTTCAAAAATACTCCATTTTGGTTTGCATTTTAGTTTTTTCCTAAAAGCTACATTATTTCTCCCTACCATCCTACTTGGATATATTTCACTTAATTCCTTTTCAGTCTGCAGTGACTTCATTCAGAGATTCATAATACCAATTTGCATCTTTAATGAAAACTCCCACTTGCCAAGGGAAGTTTCCTCTGTCTCAAATACTTTAACATTCACAAGACAGAGAGCTCAGACCTCAAGCTGCCCAATTTCAGACATTTTAGAGCAATCATGTTTAGTTCGTGATTTTATGATTTATAAGAAAGCAGAGAGTTCCTTGAGGGTAGGTGTCAAGTCTGATAATTCTCTGCCCCAAAGCCAGAGCCAGGTCAGTGCTATACTCAGCATGTACTTGTTAGATGAAGAAGTACATTCTACTCAATTTTGTGTCTTAATTTTTGAATTGTTGTTCAGGGGGTTTTGTTTTCACCCAAGTGGTAAATAAAATGTCTACTCTCATAAACACTACTGAAATGATCTCTTGACAGGGGGAAGAGCTGCAAATCTGGAGTTCGATTATAGGAGAGGAGGAGAGATGAGAGTTAAATTGGGGAACTGGAGTAAGAAGGAAGAATTTACATATTGGACATTGGGGTAGCAAATGGACTTGAGTCACAAAGGGAATGGCAGAGAGGAACATGCAGGTGGTGGCAGCCATGCTCTGTGTGTGTGTGTGTGTGTGTGTGTGTGTGTGTGTGTGTGTGTGTAGAGACAGAGAGAGAATTAGTGAGGGTGGGAGGATGTCAGTAAGGGGTTATTGAGAAGGAAACAACATCATAAACCCAAATGAGATGAAAAACTCCTTGAGTAAAGGCACCTGGGTGTCTCAGTCAGTTGGTCGTCTGCCTTCAGCTCAGGTCATGATCCTAGGGTCCTGGGATCAAGCCCTACATGGGGCTCCCTGCTCAGCGGGGAGCCTGCTTCTCCCTCTCCCCTGCTCATGCTCTCTCTCTCTCTCACACACACACTCTCTCTCTCTCAAATAAATAAATAAAATATTTTTAAAAATTAAAAAAAGAAAAAAGAAAAACTCCTTGAGTAAACTAGTGGCACAGAAGGACAGAGAAGAGATGTGGCTGATCCTGAAATAAAGAGCCAATGGGAGAGCCAATAAGACACACCTCCCCAAACGGAATGTTTATAAAAATAATGAAGACATGGAAAAGAAGATTGTTTTAGGTGAATGACAAAGTATGAAACAGAATGAGCAAATGTTCATTTAAGGAAATCTCAGAAACATACAGGACAAAAGATGAACACAGCATGAAAATTGAAAATGCAGCTGAAATGAAGAAATATAGAAATGCAATGAAGATCGGTCAATGGACTGGAGAATAATGTCCTAATCAAAAAAAATAGATGTAAATTTTCATTACTTATTTGCTTTGGAATGAAAGAGCTGATAAAAATGAAGGTCTCAGAAATGAGGAGAGAATAGCTCTGTGAAACCAGCAAATATAAATATAATTAGTATATATATATATTCCACAAAAATAGGTGGAAATAGTTCTATTTTCCAATAACAATAATAAAAATCAAAGTAACTTAGACCACTTTATATGTTTCATGAAAATAGAAAATGGCAAAATTGTGAAAAATGGGGCCTCTCCCCAAACATGGTCATCTTCTATAGAGCAGGCAAATCATCCTAAAATGACAGTGGCACGGTCTTTGATGCATTTATTAGCAGCTAGTCCACTATGGGAGAGTTAGAAACAATCTGAAGTGGCTTTCGTTTGTTTGTTTTCTTTGTTTGTTTACATGTAAATTACTGGGGCCAAAACAAAGTTACTTTTGGAGTTCAATTGCCAATGTCCGCTACATAATTTTTTTTTTTATTATCTTAGTCACCATACAGTACATTATTAGTTTTTGATGTAGTGTTCCATGATTCATTGTTTGCGTGTAACACCCAGTACTCCATGCAATCCGTGCCCTCCTTAATCTCCATCACCGGGATAACCCATCCCCCCACCCCCCTTCCCTCTAAAACCCTCAGTTTGTTTCTGGGAGTCCATAGTCTCTGCTACATAAATCTATAACTTCACCTCTCCAATGTCTCTGTTTTATACTCTCTTTTTCCCTTTTATGTCATTCCGCTTTTCCAGTAGAGCTTCCTTAAGCCTCTTTGCCAATACATGATGGTCTTTCCTGCTCTGAACGTTTAATAGATAATCCTACTCTGAAATCTTTTCAAACACTACCCTGATCTAATAACCTAAAGCAGTTCCTTTGTCCCTTAACACCCTTCCCAGGTATTCAAATTGTGCGAGTATGTGACAGTTCACCAAGAATCACTTTATATTCCCAATATCTGCCTGTGATATTTGAGTTCTTGAGAAATTAGGGAAATTAATGGACCACTTATAAAATCATAGAATGTTGGAACCAGGAGGGAATTTTAGAGATCATCGAATCCAACTTATTATGAGTCATTTGTTAGCAGCTCCAACGGACTCATTCACAACAAGAAATATAAACAATTAGGGCCTCTTTAAAAACTCTAGAGTAAGAAAAATTACAGGATTCCCCCAAGGAAGGAAATGAAGCTAAGTGTGCTAATTTGGACAGATGCTTGAACAGCATCTCCAACACATGCAGGCACAAATGCAGGGCTATGTTGATTCAATACAGTAGATGAGACTTCAAATCAAACAGAGACATTTATTAAGCATAGCATCATGATTAAGATATGCCCAAGGTATCACAGAACTGAGACTGTGTTCCAGAAATATGAGAACACAGTACCCAGCACATAGAGAAAAAACACAGTCCTCATGGACAGTCAGTCATGCTTCTCTTTCTAAATCTGTAGCTTAGTAAGCTTGGTGCTCATGTTACCGAGGAACTTTATCACTGAAGAGCTTGATAAGGAGACTTAAAGAACATCATCCCCCCGCTCCCCGAATTTATATGGAATACACTTGCTAATACCCTTGTACTGCTCTAGGGGAAGAATGTGACTTCCCTAGTTCCTGCTAAAGTCATTAAAATGTATTCAAGTTAACAATTACATTTTCCCCACACAAACTTGACAATAACCGGGAGCTTTGTATTGTATTCACTGGGGGTGTGGGAGGTCTGCCTGAGCCTTTCCTGTAGGTTTTCTCTGGAAAGTGCTCCCAGGGTCTTAGCCTGGAGAAGTCCTCAGCTGGTAAGCCCCACCTTATATTTTGCCTTCAGTGTGAAACTTCGCTGACCTCCACAGCCGAGGCTGGGCAAGGTAGAGTCAAGGTCTCTCTCCTTGGGCTCTCATAGCTCTTTACAGAGGACCAGCAAGGCAGTGTTCCCTGGGAGGTGGTGCTGCCTTCTATAGGGCATTTTGGAAGTCTTTGAGGAGTTTTTGTTGGGTGATAGCAGGCAATGTTGGCATTTAGTGGGTGGGAGCTGGTTTCATACAATAAAAACGTATTCTGTGTCCAGCATTTCTGCATAATTTTAATGTACGGTCAATTTTCTAAGAGTTCAGCTGCCATATAAATTGAGTGCAGACTGCACATTGTTTCATTTGAAATGTTACTGAGTCAATGGCAGCACCAATTGTGATATTTGAGCCGCCAATACCTGTCTTCTCTCTCATTCTGCACTTGTAATTTATGCAGTTAAGGAGAACCTATGTAGAGGGACAAGTATCTGTTTTATTATGTCTATGATGTCTGTTTTATTAAGCATGTTTTATTTTATCATAACTTTCATTCCTTTTATTCCTTCTTTATTTTGCAATCAGGAGACAGCACTGATTTTTCTGGACTTGTACAGGCAAATATATATTGTCTGTGAATTTCATTGCAGGACAATAAAGGAGATATTACAAATAATTATTATAGAAAGAGAGCATTGGGTCTGATATGGATGAGGTGGAAAGAGCAGGAGCTTTGAGGTCATATCTGGATTCTAGAATGGTCTCCGCCATTTACCAGTTTTGGGAATTCAGGGATGTTACTTCTTTATGTCACCTGTTCCTTATCTGCAAAATAGATATAATAGCCATTGTGATTTATGTAAGTTCCTGAGACATAGCAGATGCCCGGTGTTCACTCTTTCCCCTTCCTTTACTCAATCAACAAATATTTATTGACCACCTACTTTGGACAGGTATTAGTTTAGCTGCTTATATAAAGCAGCGAACAAATGGGACAGTCTCCAGCATAGTAGAGGTCACATTCAAATTACGGAACATCATGTAGTTTCACTATTTCACATGAATTCTGTTGCTGTTACAATATTTTATTATGGTGAATTGAAGGTATATGACAGTCTGTGTGCCAAATTACTCATCCTTGAAGCAGGAGTAATGTATTCACTTCTAGCAACTGGCACAATCTTCTACCATCAATATTTTTGAATTGGATTGGATTATCAGATATTTTCCATATTAAATCTTTAAACCTCAGAAATTCTAAGACTTAAAATTAAGTTTAAATAGTATAAAACCCAAGTGAAAATCGATGTAGTGAGAATCAAGAACATTCTTTGCATGATTCCATAGTGTTTATTGGTGACCCAGTTTTCCTTTTGCTTAGTTCCACCTTAAATTGGGTGAGACAGTGCCCTGCTCTGGCCCTACTGTGGGATGTCCTTTCAGTGAGGTGAGAAGTCCATGGAGCTGGTGTGGGGTTGGGGGCAGATGCTCACTCTGAGCCCGCACAGCCCCCTTCTGGTCCATCTTAAGTTATCTGCTTGGTCTGCCCCATGTCTGATTCCAGGAACTCTGCAGGTGTCTTTCCCAGGTCTGTTCTTTTTTTGGGGGGAATGCATGCCCTTAGGCTCAAAGGGTGGCCAAGAAATAGTACCTGGAGAGGATGTGAATGGAATGAATGTGACAGCTGAGCCAGGGCACTGACCTGCATGTATGTGAGGTACCTGTAGTGTCCCATAGAACTGGCAGTAGAAAGTCCCCAAGGGTGCGGGTTACAGGTAGGTCATGTTCTGATGTGGAGTTCAGAGGAATCACAGAATCAAAATGGAAACTTTGTCAAGGTAAATAGATAGAAATAACTTATTTAATGGTTTGTTACCATGATTTGTAACTTTCAAATATATCCATGTATTATATGGGCCTCCATTTTTCAGTTTGCCCTGGGTTCCACAAATGTAAAAGATGGTTCTGCTTCTGGGTCTTCTCTTCTTATTAATTTAGAACACATACAGGTGTGTATGTAGTTGTTTTAAAGATGCTGCTTACAGTATTTCTCTGATCTTATTTATTCTAGCCAGAAGGAATTAAAAAAATCTTTTACTTATCTATGAGAGTATTATTTCTTTCTGTGTCATTAATCTAAACTTTTATTTTCTATTATGTTGTAAATAGGATTCCAGATTTCAAAAAAATTGTCACATCTCTTTTTCCTTTGTGTAGCATATTTCCCCCTGAGAATAAAAAATATCCATACATATATTGATAGCTATATTCTTAGATTCCAGCATGACAATATACTTTGGAGTTAAAGATATCCTTAATGTTATTGGGATATTCTGTTGGAATTTCTTTGGGTAGAATCTTCATAGGAGTTTCTTTAAAAGGGAAATACATGCAGTTGTTTGTTTTTTCCATATATCCTGGAGTATTTTCCCTGTATTTGCATATTACGTGCAGAGTAATTATGAAACAAAGTTCCTGTCTGCCTAGTTGCTGGCATTTACAATTTTTACATAGCTGTTACAAATACATTGATATGTAATGGTATAATTTGTGATGATCTTTATGTATTTCCTCAAGATATTTTCCATGATACATAGTTTAATAGAATAATTTTATTCCTCTTTATTTATATGGTAGAGTCTCTTTTTGATATATGCTTGTAGTTTAAAAATGTATATTTCAGCTTGTTCACTTTGTATGTTATATATTGCATTATAGCATATTATTAATATATTTTCTTATGTATGTATGCTTCATAATTTTCTCTTTTAAGAGGTTACTTAATTTGTTAAATTTATTTAATTTTGTCTATTATAATAACTCTCTGTTAGTTCTAGTACATTAAAGTATTAAAATAATTGTACCCAATTATAATTTTTAAAAGATTTTGAATGGAATTCTTGTTGAAATCTTAGCCATTTAGTGTTGTGCACATTGTTTCTTTCATATGATTAGTATACTCATTGACTCTTCTCTGGCTAATGCAATCAAAGCAATCCTTCAAAATACAGCTTACATATTACCACTGTCATAACTTTGACATTCATTCATTTATTTATTCAGTAATTCAACAGAATTTATTCAGTGGCCATTATGTTATATGAACAGTGTAAGTACTGGTGATAAAAGAGTGAGTAAAAACAAACAACTAGTCTCTGTTTCCAAGGTGGAGAGAAATTCCTCTAGGATCACACTCACCAGTCTATAACTTCCAGCTGAGAAAGGAACTTAGAAGAGAAGAAACAGGGCTCTATGAGAAAGATATGGAGAAAACATGACTCTGACCAGCTCTAGGTCTCACAGGGTAGTAATAGCAGATCAAACCCAACAGTCGGACAGTGAAGTTAACACATCTCTGATAGACTGCTTGCCAAGATGGATGCAATAATCCTCCATGTCTGTACACAGGGCTCTTTCCTCTGTGACTTTACTGCTCTTCCCATAAAGGGTGCAGTCTGTTTCCCCTTTCCTTAAATCTGGGCTGGCCTTTTGTGTTGCTTCAGCCAAGAGAATGTGGCAGCTCACATCATGTGAGCCCCAGAACCTAGGTTTTAAGGGGTAGTGCAGCTCCCCTTCTCACTCTTGTGGAACGTTGCCTGAACATTAACATGTAAGGAAGTCTGCGCTGGCCCTATTGAAAGGAGAAGGAAGGGCCACATGGAAGAGAGTGGAGGCTTCCAGCCAACAGCCAAAACCAACTATCAGACATAGAAAGGAGGTTCTTAGACCAAATTATCTAGTCCTATACTGCCAGGTGAGTGACTTCAGGTGTGACTTCCCCATGTGCAGCCCGACGAGTGACTTCAGGTGACACTAGCAGAAGAGTTACCCAGATGATTGTAATCCAGATGGCTGAGCTCCTTGGTCAAATTTATTCCTAGGTGTTTTGTTCTTTTGATGCTTTTGTAAATGGGATTGTTTGCTTAATGTATTTGTCATGTTGTTATTAGTATATAGAAACACATCTGACCATTTTAAATTGAGGTATAGTGGACACAAAATATTAGTTTCAGGTGTACAATACAGTGATCAGTAATTACATACATTATGAAATGCCTGCCATGATAAGTGTAGTTGCCATCTGTCACTGTACAAAATTACTACAATATTATTATCTTCCCTATGCTGTATATTACATCCCCATGACTTATTTTATAAGTGGAAGTTTGTACCTCTTAATCCCCTTTACCTGCTTTGCCTATCCCTCCACCCCTTTCCCTTCTGGCAACCATCAGTTCTTTATACTTATGAGTCTGTTTCTATTTTGTTGTTGCTGTTTGTTTGCTTTAGATTCCAGATATAAATGAAATCATTTGGTATTTGTGTTTCTCTGTCTGACTTATTTCACTTGGCATAATACCCTCTAGGTCCATCCGTGTTGTTGAGAATGTCAAGATTTCATTCTTTTTTTATGACTAAGTAATATATCATTGTGTAAATATACCACGACTTCTTTATCCATTTATCTATAGATGGGCACTTAGGTTGCTTCCATATCTTGGGTATGGGAAATAATGCTGCAATAAACAATGAGATGCATATAAATTTTCAAATTAATATTTTCATTTTCTTTGGGTAAATACCCAGAAGTATAATTGCTAGATCATATGGTATTTCTATTTTTAGTTTTTTGAGGAACCTCCATACTGTTTTCCACAGCATCTGTTCCAATTTACATTTCTACCAACATTGCACAAGGGTTCCCTTTTCTCCACATCACCCCCAATACTTGTTATTTCTTATCTTTTGATACTAGCCATTCTGACAGGTATGAGGTGATACTTTAGTTTGGATTTGCATTTCCCTGATGATTAGTGATGTTGAACATCTTTTCATGTGCCAATTAGCCATCTGTATGTCTTCTTTGGAAAATGTCTATTCAGGTTGTCTGCTCATTTTTTAAATCAGATTATTATTATTGTTATTATTGCTATTGAGTAATGGGTTCTTTATATATTTTGAGTATTAACTCCTTATCAGATATATCATTTGCAAATATCTTTTCCCATCCACTAGATTGCCTTTTTGTTTTGGTGGTGGTTTCCTTCATTGTACAAAAGCTTTTCAGTTTGATATACTCCTGATTGTTTATTTTTCCTTTTGTTTTTCTTGCCTAGGGAGAAATATCCAGAAAAATATTGCTAAGGCTGACATCCATTATTTTACTGCTTATGTCTTTCTTCTTTCTTTCTTTCTTTCTTTCTTTCTTTCTTTCTTTCTTTCTTTCTTTCTTTCTTTTTCTTTCTTTTTCTTTCTTTCTTTCAAGAGTGCATGTTCATGCACGGGTGCACAAGTGATTTGGGATGGGGCAGAGGGTGAGGGAGAGAGAATCTTAAGCAGGCTCCCCACCCAGCATGAAGCCCAATGCGGGGCTCAATCTCACAATCCTGACATCATGACTTGAGCTGAAATCAAGAGTTGGATGTTTAACAGACTGAGCCACCGAGGCACCCCATACTGCCCAAGTTTTCTTTAAGGAGATTTATGGTTTCATGTTTTACATTAGGTCTTTAATCAATTTTGAGTTTATTTTTGTGTATGTGTATGAAAGTAGTCCAGTTTCATTCTTTTGCATGCAGCTGTCCACAGTCAAGTGGGATTTACTTCAGGGATGCAAGGATGGTTCAGTATACACAAATCAGTAAGATATACCACATTAACAAAATGAAGAATATGATTATGTCAATAGATGCAGGAAAAGCCTTTCACCGAATTCAAGATTTATTCATGATAAAAACTCTCAACAATACAATATAAGAAATATATCTCAACTCATACAGCAATTCAGTAATGCGGCAGGATACAAAATCAATGCACAGAAATCAGTTGCTTTCTTATACACTAACAATGCAACTGTAGAAAGAGAAATTAGAGAAATGAATCCATTTAACATAGCACCCAAAACCATAAGATACCTCAGAATAAACCTAACCAAAGAGGTAAAGGAGCTATACTCTAGGAACTACAGAACACTCATGAAGAAATTGAAGAAGACACAAAAAGATGGAAAAGCATTCTATGCAAATGGATCGAAAGAATAAACATTGTTAAAATGTCTATGCTACCCAGAGCAATCTATACCTTCAACGCCATCCCGATCAAAGTTCCAATGACATTTTTCAAAGTGCTGGAACAAACAATCCTAAAATTTGTATGGAATCAGAAAAGACCCTGAATTGCCAGGGAAATGTTGAAAAAGAAAAACAAAGCTGGGGGCATCATGTTGCCTGATTTCAAGCTATCTTACAAAGCAGTGATCACCAAGACAGCATGGTACTGGCACAAAAACAGACATATAGACCAATGGAACAGAACAGAGAACCCAGATGTGGACCCTCACTCTATGGTCAAATAATCTTCGACAAAGTAGGAAAAAATATGCAATGGAAAAAAGACAGTCTCTTCAATAAATGGTGCTGGGAAAATTGGATGCCTATATACAGAAGAATGAAACTCAACCATTCTCTAACACCATACACAAAGATAAACTCAAAATGGATGAAAGACCTCAATGTGAGACAGGAATCCATCAAAATCCTACAGGAGAACATAGGCAGTAACCTCTTCGACATCAGCCACAGAAACTTCTTTCAAGATACATCTCCAAAGGCTAGTGAAACAAAAGCAAAAATGAATTTTTGGGACTTCATCAAGATAAAAAGCTTCTGCACTGCAAAGGAAACAGTTAACAAAACAAAGAGTCAACCCACAGAATGGGACAAGATATTTGCAAATGACACTACAGATAAAGGGCTGGTATCCAAGATCTATAAATAACTTCTCAAACTCAACACCCAAAAAAACAAATAATCAATTCCTGTTACATGTATTTGGTCAACTTGTTCCCTTGATCCACGACACTCATTTGGAACTTCCTACCTATCCTCAACCTCAGCCTCACTCTCTGTCTGCCCCACCATCATAACTCATAAACACACCTGCTTCTCATTTTTGTCAGTTGGCTTCATCTCTTCCTCAGGAAGAATTAAAGTCATTAAAAAGTCATCTAATTTTCTACAATTAATCATGCACACCATTGACGTGTGCCCTCTTTTTTCTTCTTTACTCCAGTTACTTTAGAAGGGGTGTCCCTCCTCCTTTACAAGACATGTTTGTCCACCTCTCTTTTGGCTTCTAATCATGATCATCTGAACACTATGTGCTCCCCATATGCCAGCTCTTACTAAAAGTACTTTACTCATAATACTCTCAACAATCCTAGGAATTAATCCCATAATTGCTCCCATGCTTCATATGAGGAAACTGAGGCATAGAGTGATTGTATAACTTATCCAAGGTAACCCAGCTAGGAACTGGTAGAGGCAGGTTTTAATTCCCGGCAGCCTGGTAACAACAACTCTATACTGCCTTTTAGGAAAGTGACAGTACAACTATCCTTTCTATACCTTGCTTAATCAACTGTTCCCTCTCATCCGAGTCATTCCCAACAACATCAAACATACCCACATCTCTTCCATTGCTCTTATTGATCTCTCATTTCGTCCAACACCCTCTGTTTCTTTTTAACAGCCAAATTTCATGAATGAACACTTTTTGTATTTGTTGTATTCAATTATTCACCTTCCCCTCAGTAATCCCACTCACTCCAATCTGGATCCCACACCCCCACGAATTTAGCAATCAAAATAACTCTCAGTAAGGTCATCACTGATGCCTGTGCCCAAGATTCAAAGGGCTTTTTGCAGTGTTTAACTACTGGCCTTCTTAGCAAACTTTAACTTTCTTGATGATTATTTATTAATGAAAAGCTTTATTTAGAGATAATTCACATACCATACAATTCACTCATTTAAAGTGTAAAATTCAGTGGCTTTTTGGCATTTTCAAAGAGTTTTGCAAACATCACTACAATCAGTTTTAGAACAGTTTCTGTTTAGAACATTGTTCTAAAACAATTTTAGAACATGCCCTTTAGCAGTCACCCCCACTTATCCCCAAACTGCCAACCTTGGGCAACCACCAACTTATTTTCCATCTCTGTGCATTTGCCTATTATGGACATTTCATGTAAATGGAACCATACTATATGTGGTCCTTTGTGACTGGCTTCTTCAACTTAGCATAATGTTTTCGAGG
This sequence comes from Mirounga angustirostris, assembly GCF_029215605.1. Classification (NCBI taxonomy): domain Eukaryota; kingdom Metazoa; phylum Chordata; class Mammalia; order Carnivora; family Phocidae; genus Mirounga; species Mirounga angustirostris. Next base: position 124,540,783 of record NW_026991713.1, read on the forward strand.
GTCATCCACAGTGCAGCATATATCAATACCTCATTCCTTTTTATTGTCGAATAATACTCCATTGCAAGGATAGACCACATTTTATTTGTCCATTCATCAGTTGATGGATATTTGGGTTGTTTCCACTTTTTGGCTATTATGAATAATTCTGCTATAAACATTTGTGCACAAGTTTTTGTGTATACATATGTTTTTATTTCTCTTGAGTTTATATCTAGGAATGGAATTGTTGAGCCATATGGTAACTCTCTGTTTAACTATTAGAGGAACTGCAGAATGTTTTCCTAAGAGGCTACACCATTTTACATCCCCACCAACAGTGGATGAGAGTTCTGATTTTTCCACATCCTTGTCCATATGTGTGATTATCTCACTTTTTGATTCTAGCCATCATAATAGTTGTGTAGTGGTATCTCATTTCAGTTTTTAAAGTTTTTTTTTAATTTTTAAATTGAAGTATAATTGACATGCTATCCCCTATTTACAGGTGTACATCATAGAGATTCAATATTGTTATACATTATGAAATGATCACCATGATAAGCCTAGTTACCATCTGTCATTTTACAAAGTTATTATAATATTGACTACATACCCCCATGCTGTGCATTACATCCCTATGACTTATCCCTCTTATAACCGGAAGTTTGTACCTCCTAATCCCTTTTGTCCAGTTTGCCCATCCTCCTACCTCTCCCTGCTCTGGCAACCAATAGATTGCTTCCCATATCTAGGAGCCTCTTCTGTTTTGTTTGTTCATTTGTTTTGTTTTTTAGATTCCATATATAAGTGAAATCACATGGTATCTTGGGCCCATTTCACCCAACACAATACCCTTCATGTCCATCCATGTTATTGCAAATGGCAAGATTTTTATTCTCTTCCATAGCTAAGTAACATTTCACTGTATATATACACCCTATCTTCTTTATACATCCATCTATAAAGGACACTTAGGTTGTTTCCATATACCAGCCATCATAAACAGTGCTGCAATGAACATAGGGGTTCATATACCTCTTCAGATTGGTGTTTTCACTTTCTATGGATAAACACCAAGAAGAGGAAGTGCTGGATCATACGGTAGGTCAATTTCCAAATTTTTGAGGGAACTCCACATTACCCTCAACAGTGGCTGTAGCAGTTCACATTCCCACAAACAGTGCTCAAGGGTTCCCTTTTCTCTACATCCTCATCAACTCTTGTTATCTTTTGTCTCCCTGATAATAGCCAATCTGACAGGTGTGAGGTGATATGTTACTGTGGCTTTGATCTGCATTTCCTCACTGGAAAAATGTCCATTCAAGTCCACTGCCCATTTTAAAGTTGGGTTTTTTGTTTCTTTGATAGTAAGTTGTGTAAATTCTTCACACATTTTGGATATTAACCCCTCATGAGATGCGTGATCAGCAAATATCTTCTCCCATTCAGTAGGTGGCCTTATCATCTTGTTTAGTTTTGGTTTACTTCACTGTGTAAAAGTTTCCCAGTTTGATATGATCCCACTTGTCCATCCTAATTCCTGTTTCCCTTACCTGAGGAGAGCAGTCCAAAAAAATATTGCCCAGATGTCAAAGAGCTCACCACCCATACCTTTCTCCAGGAATCCCACAGTTCCAAGTTCTATAATCAAGTCTTCAATCTACCCTGAATTCACCTTTTATATGGTGTAAGAGTGGTCGAGCCTCACTCCTCTGCATGTTGCTTCCAGTCCTCCCAATACCACCCATTGAAGAGACTGTTCTTCCCCCATTGTATACTCTTGCCTCTTTTGTCATAGATTAACTGACCATATATGCAAGGATTTATATCTGGGCTCTCTATCCCATTGATCTGTGTGTCTGTTTTTATGCCAGTACCATAATGTTTTGATTATTGTAGCTTTGTATTAAGTTTAAAATTTGGGAATTTGGTACTGCCAGCTTTGTTCTTTCTCAAGATTATTTAGCTATTTGGGGTCTTTTGGGGTTCCATACAAATGTTAGGATTCTTGTTCTAGTTCTGTGAAAATGTCATTGGTATTTTTTTAAAAGATTTTATTTATTTATTTGAAAGAGAGATACTGAGTGAGAGAGAGAGAGAACATGAGCAGGGGGAGGGGGAGAAGCAGACTCCCCTGCTAAGCAGGGAGCCTGACACAGGGTTTGATCCCAGGGCCCTGGAACCATGACCTGAGCTGACAGCAGTCACTTAACCAACTGAGCCACCCAGGTGCCCCGTGATTGGTATTTTGTTGGGGATTAGACTGAGTTGTAGATAGCTTTGTGTTGCATGGACATTTTAACAATGTTTATTCTTCTAATCCTTCATCAGTGTCTTATTCTTCTACTTCTTCATCAGTGTCTTATAGTCTTTCACCTCCTAAGTTAAATTTATTCCTAGGTATTTAATTTTTTTGTAAGCAATTGTAAATGGAATTATTTTCTTATTTTCTCTTTCTGATAGCTTGTTATTAGGGTATAGAAATCCAAACAGGGGCGCCTGGGTGGCTCAGTTGGTTAAGCGACTGCCTTCGGCTCAGGTCATGATCCCGGAGTCCCGGGATCGAGTCCCGCATCGGGCTCCCTGCTCAGCGGGGAGTCTGTCTCTCCCTCTGACCCTCCCCCTTCTCATGCTCTATCTCATTCTCTCTCTCAAATAAATAAATAAAATCTTTAAAAAAAAAAAAAAAAAAAAAGAAATCCAAACAATTTTTGTATGCTTTGTATCCTGTGACTTTACTGAATTCACTTATTAGTTCTAACAGACTTTTGACAGAGTCTTTAGGGTTTTCTATATATAGTGCCCTGTCATCTGCAAATAATGACAGTTTTACTTCTTCTTTTGAATTTGGATGTCTTTTATTTCTTTTTCTTGCCTAATTGCTGTGGCTAGGACTTCTAATGCTATTTGAATAAAAGCGACATGAGTGGACATCCTTATTTATGATCTTAGAGGAAAAGCTTTCAGCTTATCAACATCAACTATCATGTTAGCTGTGGGCTAGTTATATATGGACTTTATTATGTTGAAGTCCATTCCTTTTATATTCACTTTGTTCAAAGTTTTAATCAAAATGGACCTTGAATTTTGCCAAATGCCTTTTCTGCATCTATTGAGATAATCATGATTTTTATCCTTCATTTAGTTAATGTTGTTTTGCAGATGTTGAATCATCCTTGCATTCCTGAAATAAATCCAACTTAATTGTGTTGGATTGTTGACTTTGGTTTGCTAATATTGTGTTGAGGATTTTTGCATCTATGTCCATTAAGACTATTATAGACTGTGTTTACCTGGTAGCCTTGGCAGGCTGGCTGGACCTGTGGTGGATGTGGCAGTGGGGTCCCAGGATGTACCATGTTGAGACCACTTTGAAGGGATGGCTGGAGTTGGAGCAGACAAAGGCTGGGGGAGCCTGGAGCATGCTGTGCCATGGCTGCCTTGGCAGGGCAGCTGGGATGGACCCAGGCTGGGAGGAGTCTCAGGGCATGTCATGCTGAGGCTGCCTTATTAGGACAGCTAGGGCTGGAGTGGATACATGCTGGGAGGTGTCCTGTCATTTCAGTTTTGATTTACATTTTCCTGATGTCTAATGTTGGAACTCTTTTATGTGCTTATTGGTCATTTGTAAAACTTCTTTGCAGAAAACCTATTTAGATTATTTGCCACTTTTTAATTAGGTTATTTAGTTTTTGTTATTGAATTATAGAAATTATGTATTATAAATGTAAGTTTCCTATCAAATATATGATGTGTAGAAAATTTCTTACATTTGATGGGTTAACTTTGTGAATGGTGTCCTTTGAAGCACAAGATTTTTTAATTTTGATTATATCCCATTTATCTATTTTGTTGTTGTTGTTGCTTGTGCTTTTTCTATACTATCTAGAAACTATAGCCTAATCCAAGGTCATGAAGATATACTCCTATGTTTTCTTCTAAGAGGTTTATAGTTTTAACTCTGATATTTAGGTCTTAGACATATTCTGAGTTAATTCTTATATATGATATGAGGTAGGGGACTCTATTATTCTTGAAAAATCCTCTTACCCTGGCTTTCAGGAAACCACATCTTTCTCATTTCCTCTTGACCCTCCACATGGTCCTTTCCAGTATTTTTTTTTTTTCAGCTTCTTCTGTATTTTTAAATGTTGAATATTCTCAACATTTTGTAATAGTTTATCTTTTCTTCTCCCTAAGTACTCTCTCCTGGGGAACCTCAACAAGGGCTGAACTTCAATCATACCTGTATACTGATGACTTCTAAATTTATATCTCTATCCCAGACTTCTCTGAACTCTAGACACTTTCATCGAACTGTCAATTTTGTATCTCCTCTTAGTTATCTCAAAAAAATAAAAAAATTCAGGGTCTTCAAATTAAAACATGTGATATTCCCATTTCCCCAATCGGGCACCAGTTGTTAATTGTGAAAGCTTAAGACTTACGTGCCATCCTTGATGCTTCCTTCCCTCTTACTCTGAAGTCCAATCCATTACCAATTTCTCAAATTTACCTTCTACACATTTATAACAGTAATCCAATGCTTTGTAACTCAACTATAATCATCATACTGATGTTACTTTCTTTATTTTCCTAGATTTTAATAGATTTTTTAACAGATCTCCAATCACCTATTCTAGACCACCTTGATTGTTTTCTCCACTCTGCATCCAGGGTGTTTCCAAAATATAAACCTCACCCCACCAATGAAATACCTGTCCCATCAGCAAAAATAATTGAGCCCCAAGGCCCCAACAACTAAAAACAAAGCAAACAAAAAAAATCCCAAAAAACTTCTCCATTGCTTCTGTGGATTGGCCCCTCAAGCTTGATCATCTTAACTCTCCATGTCTAGACATACTGCCTTTTTTCTTCAAAATGTCAGAGTACTTCACTTGACACTATGGACTTAAATATGAGCCATTCTATCAGACCAGACCTTCCTCCCCTACACTCTCCTATTTAACCCCTTCCCATTCTGACAAATTTCAAGTCAAATATAATTCTTTTTTTACTGAGATAACTTACATATAACATCGTGTAAGTTTAAAGTATACAGCATGTTGATTTGATACTTTTATATATTGCAGTATGATTACCACTATAGCTTTAGCTAACGCCTTTATCACATCACATAATTATCATTTCTTTTTTTGTGGTGAGAACATTTACAATCTAGTCTCTTAGAAATCACGAATAGACATTTTTCCAAAGACATCCAAATGGCCAACCAGTACATGAAAAGATGCTCAACCACAAGGGCTGGGGCATCGGGGAATCGGGAAAATACTGTTGAAGGGCACAGACTTCAACCAGAAGACAAGTTCTAGAGGTCGAATGCACAGCATATTGATCATAGTCGAGTGCTATTCTTTGGTGACACTTTGTCTGATTCCCACCTGCTCCTATTTTAGGTCTTGCCTCCTTGTTCCATGATCTCCTAGAGCAAGCCCTATCTCTTACCTTTTGAGTGTTTCTCTCACTTTGTAGTTTCACATTTAAAAGTGTAACTAGTAGATTAGTCCCCTATGAGGAAACAGTAAGACTGAATGGCTTGGTTACCAGCATATTACCAGCCTTTAGCACTGTCCTTGAAAATGGTAGGTGTTAACACATGTTTTTTTATTATATGAATACAAAGAATGGATACATGTGTGTTTATTAAGAAAAAAATAATAGTACTTCCACAGAGGTTTGATGTAGCTGACTAGATTGTAAACTCTTTTTAGCCAGGAAATCCTCTAAACTTGTTATTAACTAGGTTGTAACTACACAGCATGACTCTCACTAAGAATTTGGAGATGAGCATGAAAAAAAAAGAAAAAAAGAACATTAATCCATGTAGTGCAACATATGACTCATCAAACAGTTTTAAGTCTGATTTTAAAAATTATACTAAGCAACTGTGTGCCATCCCTGCTGAAGTTATGCTTGCTTTTCTGAAATAAGGTAATATGTTTAAAACGTTGGGCCAGCTAACTCGCAGTGACTGGCTTTGAAAAATTAGTCTAGAAGTTCACTTTGGAATTACATTATTTTCAGAACTTGGCTTTCAGAAAGTGAAGAACACCAAAATCCAAACAAAACAAACAAACAGAAAACACCAGAGCAAAGAATATGTAATGAAATCTTCTCCACCTGATATTATTCAGGCAAATGAAAAGAATGGGAAGAACATGGCAAGGGGGTAGTGATGGTGAGATCCAGGGAATCAAAAACGTGACAGTCCTAAGAGCAAATAAGCTTTCAACAGTGAGTGCAGGTAGAAGTCTGAAGAGAAAAATCATAGACATGAAAGGTAAGAAGAATATGTGTAAATGCGAAGAGAAGCTCATTGAAATAGAAAATGGGCAAGAGAGCTCTCTTGAAGGAAAGAATGGTTTTCTTATTTTATGCCTGCCTCTAAGGATCTTTTCAATGAGAGTCCCGAAAGAATAAAGAAATGGTATTTGTGAAAAGCATCCTGAGGTATTTCTGAAAAATAGTGCCAGATAAATCCAAGGTGCTAGTAGAGATCGTACTGGTGCAGATTACAAAGGAGAGCAAATGTTGAAGGATAGAGCCACGTGCACAGAGACAGCTTATTTGTAACCACAGAATCCAGCTGCATTTCCAGACTGTCACCATCAGGTTTGCAAAGGTGGTTACAAATCACTTTGCAAGTTGAAATTGTAGCTTAAAGGTTAGATTAGCAGGATCATGCTATCACAGGGCAAGCAGAAGCTAAGTCAGTGGAAATGTCCCCTTTGCTCACCATTATATTTTACAGACTTTGTGTCCAATTTTTATTTTTCTTAAACATAAGGGAAGTTCTGTACTTGTCATTGCACAGTTATCTGGCTTCAGGTTAAACAGCAAGTGTTAGACTAGAAGCAGCAGTGGGTGTGAAGCCTTTCAACTTTTGGAGTTAGAAATTCAATATTGTGAACAGATGTCTGAGTTAGATTTCTGAGAAAATGGGGTGAAGGGCCCCTGAGAGGACCAGCTTCTGACGTGGGAGAAGCAGGAATATCCACTTGGCCCTAACACATGGGGGCAGAGTCTCAGGAGCCCGGATCTCTTGACTGGAGACTGCCCAGTGGCAGACTACCCACCACCCTGCTGAGCAGTCAAGAGCTTGAAGATGGAGGACAGTGGCTTCTCCCTGCCGCTGTGATTCCCACAGCTCCCCCTCTGTGATCTCTTTACACCCTCCCACACTTGCCAGATGCCACTGTAACAACACAGCGCAGTACTCCCTCTGTGTGTGCGCTGCTCCTCAAAGCCCAGAACCTTCCCCCTCCGCCCTCCCTGCCAACCCACCAACTGCACCCTGGGTATACTCCCTCTTCACCAGCCCCCTGACACTATCTTCCCCCAAACCTCTCTTGCCTTTGGTCAGCTCAGGGATCAACTCTGCAAACATTTTGCCTCTTTTCAATCCTATAAATTGAGTCTTTAGAACAGGAGGCCACTGTATCTATCTATAGGAGGTACAAGAAGCCTGGCGGGTCCATTGCCAGGAGCTCCAGCGTATTCTGACATTCCTTTCCCTCCATTTGCTGCCGCTGCTTGAGAGAATATGGCACTTAAAACCAGGAGTTAGGAAGTCTGGATTCTCCCCTAAATTGGCTACTACCTGGTTTTGCGAGCACGGAGAAGTCACTAAGCTTATCTCCTATCCCTTTCGACAAGGACATTCTATAATTCCCAATTCCTCCTGCCCAAGCTGTCTCTCCTCACTCTCTGTCATTACCCTGTTACCTGAGTGGACTGATCACAGAATGGGGACCTGCCCTGTGCTTGCCCACCCACCACCTGGCTTACTGAGCACCCTCTTAGTCTTTTCAGTAGTATTTTTTTGAGTGCCAACTAGGTGATGGACCTAATTTCTGGGTTTAAATTAATAAGCAAAATAGTGGTATTTTCTTTCTTCCAAGAGCTTAGAGTTTAATGTGAGTGAGACAGACAATAAACAACAACAACGAAATGTTAAAAATTCTAAAATGCAAAGCTCTGTGAGTGAATCGCACACATGAAAAATCTTTTCCTATTATCATTTTCTGAAACTCAAGCTGCAGATCTTGTTGTGTCATGTAAATTGGCCTTGAGTTTGAGATCCAGATAACCCTGACACTTTCAGATTGCAGAATCCGCATTTACACAGCTATGGTCTTGGAAAGACTGTAAAGATCAGAAGTTCATGAGAAGGCTGAGCAGGCCTGTGAATGTCCCTTAGGTTTCCTGAATGTTCAAAACATATTATGTGTGGGACACTGTTTAGAAATAGGTATAGGCCTATAATTCTCTCTCTCTCTCTCTTTTTCTCTCTCTCATACTTTAAAATGCATTTATGAATAATGTATCCCATTTAGTTTGACTTCGTAGTGCATACATTCAAGGTTTCCAGTTTCTGGAAGCCCTGAGAAATAAATTATACATTGGCACTTTAAGAGGCCCTCATTAACTCCTAGTTAAGGAGAAGAAAAGAAAACGTTCAGAGAAGCAGGATAGCCGGAGCCAATGAGTGGGATCCAAACAGCACCCAAGTCCAGTTTGTTTCTGTAGGCTGTTTGAGTAGCTGGTTCGCATAGCACTTTTAAATAATTCCCTGACTATGGGAAGTTCGTGGTAAAAACCATAACTTGGTCCAGGCTTTGCTGCTGGGTCATTACAGACCAGTAGCCTTGTAGTGTGGAGGTGGTATCTTGCAAGTCAACCCCAAGAGAATGGAATTGAAGAGCTTTGAGGGGCTGGTTCCTAGGCACACAAGAGAAAGATTCCCTGGAAAATGCTCCAGAAATTTGCGGGAATTCTTTGAGGTGAGCAAATTTCTGGAAATGAGGAAGTATAACCTTGTTTTCTTGTTACAGGCTGCTGAGGCTGGGATTTTTAGTATAGATAAAATTTCCTCCTTCTTCCCCTAATTCCTCTCCAGTATGTTTGGGAAAGGCCTTGTTATTGACTCCCCGTTGACTGAGTATGGTTTTGTAATTTCCCCAAGGTCACAAAACAGTCTTGGGATATAAGCCTTTTCTCCTGAGGTGCCATGTGATCTCTCCTACAATGTGGTACGTCCTTCCTAATAATTAAACCGGTGTTGGGAAGGTGGACAGGCTCCATGGAATTAAAGCTACAAAATGCTTTTCCAAATTCTTCCATTATGCTTTGCAGTCAAATCAAACTGCTGTTCATTTGGAGACTAAGGATGCAATGTTCTGGATACAGTGTTCTCGGTCCTATTCCCCGTGGATGAGTTGCTACGGATCACAAATCACACAGCTGATGTTAATCGTTGCTTATCACCCTGCAGCTTCTCAAATAGCCTGCAGGTTTGGCATGAGAGCCCTTGGGTGTGAACATTTAGGTTCTCTGTTAGATTGTTTCAAAGCTCTAAGACCATGTCCCGTGGTGGTTTCAGATTCCTTTAGATTCATGAGCTCCTGAAAGTTAGGGGGTGTGAGGACTCCATCACAAACAGACATGGGCAATTCTGCCAGTGGACTGGGAAGAAAAAGTGAACAATGTAATACGCTCTACAAAATCATAGTCCAAGTCTCTGAAAATAAGCAAACTCAATCAGCTACCAGGCTTTTCGTTAACTTTGATTCACTGCTTATTTATTGATTTAATTCTATTATCACTTGCTAGCAGTAATAGGCATCAACTACTAAAGAAATCTTACGGGGAAAAAGAACTTAAATGAGAGAGATTTTGATACAGAAGTTTCTTACATACATCACCTCCATTATTTGATTTTTCTCTTTTTTGAAAAATGGAATACCCCAATCTACCTCTCAAAAGATGTATTTTTGGGCCATTGCTATTGGATCAAATATAATTACATTTGATCTCAGGAATTTGTAATAATAGAAGAGTCAGTTTGAACTTGTTATTTGTCTTAAGATCCAAATGGTTTGTTAATTGTGTTAATAGCGAGAGCAGAAGGAAAATTCTTAAGCTAGGTAAGATTTTCAATTTTCCACGCACTTTTAGACACAGATATATGTCCCTTGCCATGTGTTTACTGATACACCTTATTTGTTGATTGCCAATCTGTGAAAAGATAGTTGATCTTGAAAAAGATACAGTAAGCTTCATTGTCTCCTTCCTTCATCTTTCTCTCTTATCCCTCTCCCCTTAGAAGAATCAACACTCAAACACCATGGCTTCTCAGAAGACCATTTGAAAACCACTTTGTAGTAATTTTCAATGTTCTCAACACATGTTGCACTTTACACTTAAAGTGCAATTCATATTTTTGTTACAACCTATTGATCTGTTAACTGGAAGTCATCCAAGGCTGTTGAGTCTAATCAACACCAGGTGTAAGACTGCAAGCTCTGGGAGGGCACGAGTCCTGCTCCCCATGCCCCACACAGACTAGTGTGGTGTCCTTGTAATAATGTTGCTATTGACCATGGTAATGACAGCTAAGACTTACATAGTTGGCTGTGTCCTAGCACTCTTGTAAGCACTGGACACACATTAACACTCAGTTCTCAACAACCAGTGAAGCCAGTACTTTTATCATCCCCCTTTACAAGTGAGCAAACCCAGGCACTGTGAGGTTGAGTGACTGTTTGAAGGTCAGTAAGGGGCAGAGCAGGATTCAAGACCAGGCAAGCTGACATCTGGACCTGCGCCCTTCACTGTCACAATAGACGGTCTCTCAGTGCACGAAAATAAAGTGGCACACCTTATGAGAAAATTTTATTTGATCTCAGCTCTTCCCTGACTGTTCCCCTATTTGCATGACATTTTTATACCTTTCTTAGAGCTTCTGCATATTTTACTTTATAATCAAGTTTTCAAATGACCAGGTTCTAAATCACTACAAACCTTTCCATTTTTCCAAGAGCCGTGCTTTGCATTACTCATAACTCAGATGCAGTTTTTACTTACCTGATTTGGATGAGGTTGATGCTATTAGCTGACAGGCTGAAGGCTGTATTTACCAGTCTTTTCATGCTGTGGACAACATCACTTGTACATTTTCAGTTGGGTTATTCTCTAGTCTACAGAGCTTTACTGGCATAAAAAAAAGTGATCAATCTAACGAGCAATTTGTACAGCTACTCATAGTTCTTTTTATTTAATGTTATAACTTTGCACTCTAAAGCTATTATAGTTGACGTATGAAAAAACAACACAATACCAGAGTTTGACATCCTAAAAAAAGCAAAACTCAAGACTGCTCCTCTGTTACTCTGAGCCGCCTCTAACTGCTTCCACCCCCAGTAATAATGGAAAGTGTTTGAACAGTGCAAAAAATATGTAGTCAGGTCACAAATGCACTTACACTGATCTTTCTCATCAAGTGGCTGTCTGTTGGGTAGAGGAGAAAAACAGAACAGCTTAGTTTAGTTTGATATAAAACAAGTAAGACAAAATAATTTTTATCTATATGCTTAGGTTTAAGCATTCTTAGGACAACTCTTCAGTGTTTCAGATTCTCCTACATTCTCTTTGCTGTTTTCCAAGATGGCAGCCAAGAGTATGAGGCAGGGACCACAAGACAGTGGAACTGGGAAAGGTGGGTGGGTGTGATAACTAATGTCAACTTAGATCCATTATGGTTCTACCCAGCAAGGCCTGATCCTAGGTAATCTGTTGATATCTGTTATTTATGTCTTTGGTGTATAAATACACAATATAGGGTTTTTCAGGGTCTCAGAACTTTGGAAAAGTCTCTCTGATGACTAAGCCTCCTGTTAACCTTCATCGGTTTTGAAGACTCCTTTGAGTCACTGCTATATCTATCATTGGGCCCCTCAGTCATGCTGACTACCCCAAAGCCTCTGCTGTGGGGTTACCTTGCCCGTGGTGGGCTCCATAACAGCCTCCCTGCCTTTTGCGTTAATGCCCGTGCCTTACAAGAAACAGAGAACTATTAGTAAACTCCGTCTTCAGTTTTCCTGGCCATGCCCACTTGGGTATGTTGAAGCCATCTGAAATGAGCTCAGAGCCCTTTGTTCCAAGGCTTCCACCAGAGAGGGAACTGGAAAAGAGCTCCTCTGCCTTCCATGTTGCTCTTAACCAGTGTAACTGATGTCCTCAGGCCTGGATTTCCAGCCCCGTACTGCAGATACCAAAGCATGTGTCTGCCTGCATCCCACCCTTAACTCTGTTGCTCTTTTTCTTCCTACTAACAACTGGAAGGGAGGGGCAGTCATTTTTACCTTCCTCTTTTGGCCTGGGTGGGCTAATTCCCTAAATAGTATCCACCCTCTTCCAGAATTATGTATTCTCTCCCTCCATTTCTGAAACTAAAGTGATAGACTGATTTGGGGGAGAGAGAAACTGACTTACTGTAAAGGAACATGAAATGGGAGATAATTAAAAGTAATGCTCCAGTTACAAATGTGTTTTAGCTAATAGAGGCATTTAAATACCATTTTTCAGCAGTAGATGCAATCAAATTCGTTGATTCTGAAAATACATGGCAAGCAATGAAAATGGTCATTGTTTTAAAACTATTAGTAAACAATATAGCTTTCAAAATAATAAATTTGGTATGATTTATTCTCAGTGCCTTCAAATCCTAGAATGTTAGAACTGTAAAAGGAAAGAACTAATGTTTAATGAATGCCTGGTATGCTCTGGATAACTTCAGGTAGATATTTATATTATCTCATTTAACCCCCTAATGAAACTTACAAACTTTTAAAACCTATTTGTTAGCATTCATAAAATTTTTAAATTACCTACTGAGGCAACCAGTAAGAAGACAAAAGAGCAGATTCAAAGAATGTTTTAGGGGGGTACCTGGGTGGCTCAGATGGTTAAGTGTCTGCCTTCGGCTCAGGTCATGATCTCAGAGCCTTGGGATCAAGTCCTGTGTCAGGCTCCCTGCTCAGTGGGAAGCCTGCTTCTCCCTCTACTGCTCCCCTGCTTATACTCTCTCTGTCAAACAAATAAATAAAATCTTAAAAAAAATGTTTTAGGAATAGGGATTTGTGAAGACAGAAGAGGTTTCTGCAAGTACAATTGCTAAATTAGATAAACCATTAGTTAACTTTCTACATCTTTCCAATTTCAGATGTTACCCTTTATTTTTACTGGATTAGAATTAGCTGTGTTTTCATTAGCTGTGGATTATTAGTACAATATATCGTAGCAGAATTACATTTTCAGCAGGACTATCAGAAAATGCTACAACATAACAAAGAGTTAAGTACTCATCATTTTGGCTCTTTGAGTTTGGAGTGATATTTTATTTCAGACTCTCTCATGAATTGAGTAATGATCTCCTCATTTTATTGATAAGGACACAAGCACAGTGAAGAGAAATAACCTGACCAAGAATTTAGGGTTATGCTATTGGGAAACAACTCTTCATGGATCTAGCATTTTTGCACGTGCTGTAGACAGAGTCTTTTGTTCTGGACCATCTTTTCAAAGATACTGTAATGGTAGGCAGACAACATCTCCTTCCAGAGCAAAAGTTGGACAATTTCTTTGCCGCCTTATTGTAAAAGACTGGAGTTTGCTAAGCTCAGGGTCCCTCTCCCATAAGTCAGCACATAGAGGTATCCTTAGACCTTTTTGTATTGCCCTACAGGAACTGGTGGTTGAGGAACTGGGGCAAAACAATGATGATCCTGTAGGTGTTGCTGTTAGTAAAACATTGCCCTTTGTCTCTAATCCAGAAGTGTCGTGTCTTCTGGCAGCTTCCTTGAGATTGTGGGAGGTTAACTTGTTAGTTTGCACATGGGGTAGAATCTTAGGGCCTTCACAGTTGCTGCCATCCACTGGTGGCCAGAACTAGAACTCAAGATTCTAAACTCTTGGCCTATATTCTTTTCGTTTTACCATGTCCAGCCCTAATTTCCCACCTCCCTCAATTTCTTGCCTTTGTATCTTTTTTTCTTGTTCTAGTACATCTAGAAATTCTAGACCACCTGTTTTCTCCTGACTTCAAAAGACTAATAATTTACCCAGGATAGGCTACTCACCACCAAGCCTCTGAAAACTCCTTCACCTCTAACTCACTGGCTTCTCTTTGCTCTAGGAAAAAAATAGTCCATAAAACATTTAAAACCAATAACTCTTACTGTCCCATACTGGTAAGTTTAGTGATTTTCAACCAAGAATGCATGAGAACAATATTCCTCTAACTGGAATATATCAGAGAGTGGAAGAAAAGGAAGAAGGTATTACTTAAGCAAGGTTTCTCTTGATCTTAAATTGCTTAAGTCCTTTAGCCTAGGTGTCAGAATGAAAGCAAGGTCCTACTGGTATCTCATCCTTACCCTCCCCACAGACCCATGATCTTCCTATCATGCTACTTAGAATACTTTATGTCCATTATAAAACACTTAGATGGCTCCCCACTCCCTCAGGATAAAGTCCAAACTTCTTTGTGTGTTGTATAAGGCCCTTCTAGTCTACAGACTTCTTCCCTCAACTTGTTCCTTTCATTCACATCTCGCCTCATCACATTGAATCCCAGGCTGTTTGTAAACCTACTGAGCCCCTTTATGTCTCTATGCCTTTGTGTGGAAGTTCTTTCCTCTTCTTCCACTGCCTATTTGCTACTTAACGTTCAGAGGAACTCTTCTTAGAAGGCTTCAATGAGTGTGGGTCCTCCCTCTCTGCCCCCACTGGGCTGAGCATTCCCCTCCACTCTGGCTCTTTCTTTGTGACCAAGTTGCCAAATTGCAGTATTCCCAACTTATGTTTCCCCAAAATACCACAGACAGTTCTGAGTGTTCAAGAGAGTAATGGTGTCCATTCAGCAATAAAATAATTATTTAAGCTGTCAAACAGTAAAATAATTATCTAAGCTTTTTCTTTCCTTTAAAACTGATTCATTAGAGAGTTTCCGAGGATTGATGATCAAGAGAGGCAGTTCCTGATCAGTAACCATGACCAATTCGGATGTTTTAGAATTCGGCCAAACCCTACTACCCATCTTGTGGTAATAACCATTATACAACTCTTAATTATGTGCTTTTGTTACGATAGGCTGTATATTGTTTAATTTAAATCCATTTAGCAGGCTTGATAAATTATATGGAATACAAAGAAACCTGGTTTTGAAATTCAATAAATTAACAGGGAGATACAAATGATGTGACATCTACAAATTTGCCTCAACATAAACTTTATCAGAGCCATTAATCACACTCATGTGATCGAGTGTTTTACACTGAACTTTCAGCAAAAACCAATACTCCAAAATCCAATGTTAAAAAGGAGAAGCTATACTGATGACTATTTCCAATTTGATTTTTATTTATTGGGAATTAAGACTATCCCCACTCACAATATGTTATTTATAGAAATGTACTTGCAAATAGGAGTCTGAAACCTGTTTTTTTTTTTTAAGCACAAAATGCAAAACTACTGGGTATAAGATAGTGAAAACAATTTTGCCTTTTAAATAGTGTTTACCATTTAGTTAAATTTTATATTGCATTTTAATATATATTCTCAAACCAAACTTGTCATAATTAAATGTATGTGTTGACAGATAATGCTTTTTCTTGGGAAATTTAAAGTAAAATGAAACACTTGTGCCATGTGTTAAATGGAAAACAAGTCAAAATTTATCTGTACCTAGTTTGAATGTTATTGATTTTTTTTTTCCCAGATAGCTACATGATTTAATCCAGGTCTTTACTCAAAAGTCACATTTACAGTGAGGGCTTTCTGACCACTCAAATTTAAATTGCAAGACATGCCCTACCATCCCTCCTCCAGTTGTTGTCTTTCCATGGTTTAGTTTCTTCTTAGCACTTTTCACTTTCTTATATACTATACATTTTACTTAAAAAATTTATTATCTAGGGCACCTGGGTGGCTCAGTTGGTTAAGCGACTGCCTTCGGCTCAGGTCATGATCCTGGAGTCCCGGGATCGAGTCCCGCATCAGGCTCCCTGCTCAGCAGGGAGTCTGCTTCTCCCTCTGATCCTCCCCCATCTCATGCTCTCTCTCTCTCTGTCTCATTCTCTCTCTCAAATAAATAAATAAAATCTTTAAAAAAATTTATTATCTAACTTACCAGAGTATAAACTCCAGCGGGGCAGGGATCTTCTCTGTTCCATGCACAATTGTATCCGTGGTGCCTAGAACAGCGTCTGGCCCTTAGCAGGTGTTCAGTATATATTTTCGAAAATGTTACAACTTCATAATATTTTTTAAATATACTGATCTAGCAGGAAACGTTTTCTACTCAAACACAATTGTATATCATTTGCCATCATTAATATTTATATGTATTTTTATATTACCGTCTTTGTGGGAGTTTATAGTGTTATAGATTGCTTTCAAAGTGTAACAAATGGGGAAAGAAACTAGGAAAAGTGTGTGTTGTTATGTTTGTCTTTAACTAGACTGTGACCTTTTGTGGTTGATGCTACTTATAACATTTTTTTCTTTGTTTCTCTAGTGCTACTACAACTTGGCTCATTGTTGATGCTCAAAAATAGTTACTGAATGAATAAATGATAAAATTTCAGAGGGGGCCAACATGAGTTCGTGTGAGAATGAATTCCCAGGGCACAGAGCCACAAGGCTACCCTCTGATACCTATTGCTCTTAAAGGAAAAGACCCCAGTGCTCTCCTTCGTTTCTGAGAACACCTAAGTTAGAGAGATTAAGAACACGATTTCAACATGGATCACTGGTCTAGGCTTGAAAGAAGAGAGGGTGATTTTTGGAGGCTAATGAATATCACCATTAGATGTTGGGCAGGTCAGATCCCTGTGTCTTGGAGCAGTCTTCACCTGTACTCCCACTGTAGAACTGTGGTAAGGATATATTCTAGTTAAAGGAATATAATTTTGAAATTTCAGCATATAAATAGTGGACTGTAGACAGTAATCATACTATTTATTTTCCTGGCAGTTTTGTTCTTTACAAGATTTCCCCTCAACCTTGACCACACATTGTTTTCCACTCTCAACTGGACATGCTGGCATTAGGGCATTCATCCTGATTTTTTTTTTTAATCTTTAGCACTGGCTACTTCTTTATATAAAGAACTTGTCTGCACAATGCTTTTTTCCAAATTCTCAAGGAGCATTGTGAGGGGGTAATTAAAGCAGTCTGTTTCTCCAGCACGTTCTGTCTGTTTTTTCTTTTCATTATTAGATGTGATGACACATTTGCCTGTGTGGCTTCCCACAGATGGCACAGAAATTTTGTGATCAAATGGTAAGAGTAAACCAACTGTCGTCTCAGATCACAGCTTACCATGTTGTTCCCCATGTGTAGGAATCTCACTTTAATAAAATGCTTGCTTCTTTTTAAAGTGGTATTACCTGGTATGCAGAAGATTTTAGAATGAAGTTCAAAACGGTGGAAAGGCAACTGAACGTCTAAGTTAAGAGCTAGTTGTTATGTGTTATGTTTTTGTTTTTTTTTTTTTAAAGATTTTTATTTATTTATTTGAGAGAGAGAAAGCATATGAGAGGGGGGAGAGTCAGAGGGAGAAGCAGACTCCCCGCCGAGCAGGGAGCCCGATGCGGGACTCGATCCCGGGACTCCAGGACCATGACCTGAGCCGAAGGCAGTGGCCCAACCAACTGAGCCACCCAGGCGCCCCTATGTGTTATGTTTTGATTCTGACACAAAAGTGACTTAATGGAAACAATATGCCCACAGGAAAGTTGGTGATTAAAAAATAATATAAGTTAACTATGTTTACAAGAGAAGCAGAAATGACAGAGTTTGGGTTTTTTTTTTAATCTTTGTGAATCGATAAAGAAATACCATGAACTTTGTTTGATTTTTAAATTTATATCCTACATAGGCACACAAACCTAGACTCTTAAGCAAGACACTTTTTCTTTGTCTACCAAAAACTGAATAGAACAAAATGACTCCAGAAGGCAAAGAACTTTATTAAAGTGGCTATTTTAACATTTATTAGAATAAAGCTTAAAAATTAGCTTTGACTTTAAGAGCTAAAGGCAGAGAGAGACTACATATACATCATTTTGAATGTAAAAAGTATGATGGCAACTTAGTGAGCTACCTTTCATTACAGGTATTTTCCTTTTGTGTTTTGGCTGGAGGGTTAAGTCAGCAAAAGAGAAGAACCAGGCACATATTGAGCATGAAAGTCACAGAAAATAGGCTGGGTTGGAATGGTAGTTGGGGGAAAAAGTAGAAGACAAAAGCTGCCTCACTGAGTGGCGAAGAGAAGAACTTTGGAGCTGAGAAGTTGGGAAATGGTCATCCAAAGCAGGGGTTGGAAGAGTGAGTGTTCTCATCAGTGTTTGTGGTAGCTGCCCTGAAGTACGGACAGTTCAGAAGAAAGCACAGACTGGAAGGTTTCAGATCCTAAAGCATGTGACTCAGAATTATATCAAATAGTAATTGATAACACATGCTCAGTACAGTGGAAACAGAGGTTGAAAAATGCAATATTTGAAATCCATGCTGAGATTCACCACTAAGTAGCATGTTGAGCTTTTGAATGAGTCCTGTAACCCCTCTGAGAATCAGTTCCTGTGTGTGTGGAACAATAGCTGGATTAGGTGGACTCTCACCTACCTAGTAGTGCAGAAGCTCTATAAATCCTTTTTGAACCCAGACTTGAAATTTGCTTTAATCTTCCTAGCTAATTTGTTATACTCCATAATTAATGACAATTTGATAGGATCTTTGGATTAAAATAACAGTAGAAATTCACTTGTCAGTGTTATATGGGGTCTCAACCATTGGGTTGAACAATTACGGAGCCCTTGGACTTGGAGACTTGAAAAAGAAGTGTAATTGTTACCAACTCTCTTGAGTTTTGACAAATCCAGACTCAAATCCCAACCTGTCCACAACTACTTCTGTGATATTGAGAAACAAACTTTACCTTTACTTTTATCTCCTATAAATTGGGCAGTTCCTTTTACCTGGATCATGGGATTACTATGATTAAATGCAGCAATGCTGGTAGAATGTCTGGTTCATAATGAATGCTTATTATTTTGATCCTTTTGGTATGATATGCTCTAGAATATTTACTATTCTCTATATGTTTGAAATTAGATTCTGTATTGGTTTTAATATTTCTACCTAATTTATGATAAGCACCGATTTTAATGACTAAGAGCAATTTGCTATGATGATTAGGTGAAAATAACTCACATGCAGGCAATAGTTCATTATCTGTAGACCAGGTAGCCAGGATGTAGCAATTACTGAGTGTCTTTCTTGCTTTAATTTCACCATTTTCAGTATATAGGCAGTCACTTAGTATTTCCAACTCATTTACTGTTGTGTAAAGTAGGAATCGTGGCAAACATTCTGTCTGGATTTTTTGTTTATTTTGTTTATTGGTGGTAGTGTTAGTTTAAAATACTTAACTGTTTCCCTGAACTATGATTTCTGTGAAAGAGATTCATACACTAACTATGGCATAAGGATAAACTGATATATCAATGGAACAGAATTGAGTCAAGAAACAAACTCTGAAGTTTCCCATCTATTGGTTTTTAAGGAGGGTGGCAAGACAAATTTAATGGGAGGAAGAATAGTTTTTTCAACAAATGGTGCTGGTATAACTGGATATTCACCTGTAAAAGAATGAAGTTGCGCCCCTACCTCATACTGAACATAAAAATTAACTAAAATGGGTCAAATAGATGTTAAAACGACAAAAATCTTACAAGAAATGATAGACCTATATCTTCATGACCTTGGATTAGGCAATGGTTTCTTAGATGTGACACCAAAAGCACAAGAACAAAAGAAAGATTGATAAATTGGACTTCATCAAAATAAAAGTTTTGTGCTTCAAAGGACATTGTCACAAAAGTGAAAGAACAACCCACAGAATGGTAGAAAATATTTGTAAATTATATACCTAATAAGGGACTTGTATCTAGCATATGTAAAAACTCTTAGGATAATAACAAGACAAATAACCTAATTAAAAATGGGCAAAGGATTTGAATAGATATGGTCAGTAAGCACATTGGCAAAATGCACACCAGTAGTCATTAGGGAAATGTGAATCAGAACCACAGTGAGATACTACTTGACACCCACTAGGATAGCTGTAGTCAAAAAGACAGACAATAGTGTTGGGGAGAAAGTAGAACTTCTATATACCATTGATGGGAATATAAAATGATGTAGATTATTTGGCAGAGAATCTGACAGTTTATCGAAAGGTGAAACAAAGTTAATATATGACCCAGCAATTTCATGCTTAGTGGTTATAGAGCTATTAGAAATGAAAACATAGGTCCACAATAAAATGAATAAAACATGAATATTCAAAGAAGCATTTATTCATAGTAGCTCAAAAGTAGAAATTTTCCAAAATGTCTATCAACTGATAAAAGAAATGTGGTATATCTATACAATGGAATATTATTTGGCAATAAAAAGGGATAAGGTAGTAATAGCATAGTACAGTATTGATGAACCTTGAAAATGTTATGCTAAATGAAGGGAACCAGTCCCCAAAAAATCACATACTTATGATTTCATTTATATAGAAGGTCCATAATAGTCAAATCTATAGACAGAAAATAGATTAGTGGTTGCCTAGGGCTTGAGGGATTAGGGAGAAATGGAGAGTCACTGCTAATAAATATGGGGTGGTGAAATCTAAAATTAGTCACTCTTACTGGCTTATAGACAACAGCTTTCTCATCATTGCTCTGTGCATGCATGGAAAGAGATCTTTGGTGTCTCTTCCTCCTCTTATAAAGTCACAGTCCCATCAGATCAGAGCCACAACTCTGTGACTTCATTTGACCTTAATTATCTCCTTAAAGGTAGTATTTCCAAGTACAGCTACATGGAAAGGGGTTAGGGCTTCAACACAGGAAATTTAAGGGACCACAATTCAGTTAATAACACTTTATTGGCTTATAGTCTCCAGAAGAAATTCAGGCCTATTGACACTTTAAGCCCCATGAGACTTTTGACTGCAGAATTTTAAGATAATAAATTTGTATTGTTTTAAGCCACTGAATTTGAGGTAATTTGTCACAACTGCAGTAGGAAACTAATACAACATTCTCATTAGTTTTAAAACCTATTTTCCATGTGGTGGATTCATCATTATTGATAGGCTAACATAATACATGGCTGCATTAAAGAATACGTGCTGGGCCCCACCACTCTGCCTACTCTATTGTGTGAACGCTTGTAGACTTGTACACATCCTGGCCTCCACAGATTTCCGTTCCAAGAAGCTTTGGGAATTCTTGCAGGCTGACAACTACTTTTGATTTTTTTTGTAAATTGACCTAAGTTGGGAGGAGTGTATAGGTAGTTCCTTAATTTCTAAGGAACTGATCATTTTAGGATGCTTTTCTGATCAACGTGTAATGATTCACTCCTTCAAGTAATTCAGGCACAGACCTTCATAATTACCCCTTGTCTTTTCTACTGAACTTTAGGCTTAAAAGATTTGTCTAAGGATATCACACAGGATCTAGCTTTGTGTAGCTATCCAGAGGAGCAGGTATGCACTATCTCTGTATGAAGGTGAAGGATATCCGGAAATGTTCAAATGGGCTCCTTTGCCACAGAGGCAAAATGTTTTCTGTCCATCTTGAGTTCGCATTTCCAGAAGTTGAAGTAGAAGACAAAGTGTTAGAAGAAGAATGGAAATAGATTAAAAGCTCATTTGGAACAAGAGGGTGGAGAAGCCTTTTAAAAGGCCTTACTAATGATATCTAGATACACATGGCTAACCTGAAAAGAACAGATGGTCTTTTTGGGAAGATCTAGAGGTGCCAGACTGTTTTGTCCTGAATCCACAGAGAAGGCCTTGTGGAATCCTCTTAATAACAGAAAGATTGTCACATTCCCTGCATCTGTCCTGTGTAGGGTGTTCTAGAGTTGAAAGGTGCCCAAAATACTGAGCACAATTAGATGGTTCTTGGTAATCTTTTCACTAATATGGAATTTTAGGTATGAGAAGTTTCCCAACACATTTTTCTGAAAAAAAGAGAACAATTCAGTCATTTCACCAAAATTTCATCCCTTGGTATTATAAAATAACTGTATCATTTATAACTTCAAGTTTTACTTAAAGGAATTTTTATGTGGGAGCTAGGAAAAATCTCATGAATTTCTAGCTTACTTGCTCAGGGTGTGATTTAACTCTTTATCTGCTTTATTTTTTAACTATTCCTTGTGGGCTACCAGGAGAACGTATGCTTCCTTATTAATATAAGTCAACAGAGCCTTCCTCTGCCAAGGATCATGCCAAAAATTGCATCTTAAGTGTCATTGTATGAGGTTATTGGCTCATTTCACTATATAGTGAAACCAGACAAAGGGAATTACTTGCAAATACCTTCTGTAAGTATTTTTTTTAAGCATAGGATGTTATTCGCAAAAGTGCTACAATTTTTAGAAATATTTCACTTCTAATGAGAAAACATAAAATTCTTTTTAAAACTCACACAGATTTAAACTTTGTACATAATTTTCATCCATTTTAACTATGGCGTACCACAATTAATGTTCAGCTGAATTTTTAACAGGGCTTTCAGTGAAGAGAGTTTTGCTGTGTAATACCCCAATACCCTCTGTATTTTTCTCCTCTTGCAAATTTTGTTCACATTTACTGAAACCTCCTCTTTTTTGATCATGTGGAAAATAACCAAAAGATCGTACTTGATATTCCAGTTAGAAGCATATCATTTTTCCTTTCCTTTGACTGGAATGGTATAATTGGGAAATAACTTCTGGGCTTCATGTAGCTTAAACATTGGCAAGAAATTGTCCTATTTACATAGCAGATATCAAAAAAACAGTCCTCTGTAATGAAGGCAGGTTCTGTAAGTATTATGTCACTGTGGATTTAGATGGAATAAAAGGACATGATTAATTTAAACAGGTTCCAAACAAACAGTTGACAAGATTTTTTATGTGTTTTGTTTTTCACTTTGCCTCATAATGGTGAACACAAACACCTAGTAAGAAAAACATTTTCCCCCTGAATTAGCAGTTCTTTGTTATGATCTTTTTCAAAGGTGTGGAGGGTTGGGTGGGGGGAGGTACTGCTTGGTCAAGGCCCCCAAATCTACTGGAAGTGAGGTTCTTGAGGTAGTTGTGAATACAGTGCTTCTCAGGGACATCTCCTTGGCTTCTCTTTTCTATTTATGTTCTTTTATACCACTTCTTTAACTTCTGACAGAGAAATGGAGACTATGGAGGTATTTCCTTAGTATCCTGTCTTCTAACAGTTCGAGATACACTTTTCCCATTTTACTGAGACAAAATTGACATAAAGCACTGTGAAAGTTTAAAGTGTACAGCGTCATGATCTGACTTATATATGTTCTGAAATGATTCCCACAGTAAGTTTATTAACATCCATCATCTCCGGTAGATATAAAAAATAAAGAAAAAAGAAAAATGTTGCCTTGTGATGAGAACTCTTAGGATCTACTCTCTTAACTTTCACATGTACCATACAGCAGTGTTAGTTATAGTCATCATGGTGTACATTCCAACCCCAGTACCTATAACTGGAAGTTTGTATCTTTGCTTCCTTCCAATTCTCCTGCCCCTTCTGGTAACCACAAATCTGGTCTCTTTTTCTATGAGTTTGGATTTAGTTTTTATTTTTTACATGTATTTTTTAGATTCCACTTATAAGTGAGATCATACAATATTTGTCTTTCTGGCTTATTTTACTTAACATAATGCCCTCAGGGTCTATCCATGTTGTCACAAATCGCAGGATTTTTTTCCTTTTTATGGTTGAATAATATTCCATTGCATATACATACCACAACTTTTTTTTATCCATTTATCTGTTGATGGATGCTTAGGTTGTTGCCAAGTTTGGATATTGTGAATAATGCTGCTGTGAACATGAGAGTGCAGATAGCTCTTTGACACAGTGTTTCATTTCCTTTGAATATATTCCCCAGAATGGAATTGCTTGATCATATGTTCTGTTTTAAATTTTTTGAGTAACCTCTATACTGTTTTTTATGTTGGTTGTACCAACTTATAGTCCCATCAACAGTACACAGGGTTACCTTTTCTCTACATCCTCACCAACATTTGTTGTCGCTTACCTTTTTGAAAATAGTCATAGGCATGAAGGTGGTATATTGTTGCAGTTTTGATTTGCATTTCCCTTATACTTAGTGATGTTGAGCACATTTTCATGTACCTGTTGAGCATTCATATACCTTCTTTAGAAAAAAGTTTATTCAGGTCTTTTGCCCATTTTTTAATCATTTTTTCCCTATTGAGTTGTATGAGATTTTTATACATTTTGGATATGAACTCCTTTTCAGGTAATCTGATTTGCAAATATTTTCTCCTATTCAGTAGGTTGCCTTTTCTTTTTATTGATGATTTCTTTTGTCATGCAGAAGCTTTTTAGTTTGTTGTCCTACTTGTTTATTTTTTATTTTGTTGCTTGGCTTTAAGTGTCCTATTCAAAAAGTCATTGACAAGAACCATGTTAAGAAGTTTTATCCTGGGCGCCTGGGTGGCTCAGTCATTAAGCATCTGCCTTCGGCTCAGGTCATGATCCCAGGGTCCTGGGATCAAGCCGCCCATCGGGCTCCCTGCTCCGCGGGAGGTCTGCTTCTCCCTCTCCCGCTCCCCCTGCTTGTGTTCCCTCTCTCGCTATCTCTCTCTGTCAAATAAATAAATAAATAAAATCTTTAAAAAAAAAAAAGTTTTA
The DNA here is from genome assembly GCF_029215605.1 of Mirounga angustirostris. Lineage (NCBI taxonomy): Eukaryota > Metazoa > Chordata > Mammalia > Carnivora > Phocidae > Mirounga > Mirounga angustirostris. The sequence continues at coordinate 124,565,375 of NW_026991713.1, forward strand.
TCCTATGTTTTTTATAGGAATTTTATGCTTTCCTATCTGGAATGTGTTTTTAATATTTCCTTTTTCTTTCAGAAAGATCTAGAATGATAATGCTGATGACAGTAATCATAATTTCCATTTATTAAATATTTACCAGATAGTAGGCACTCTGCTAAATGCTCTTTGCATATTATCTCACTTTATTCTCTCAACAAGTTTGTGCTATAGATACCATTACTACCTCTATTTTATTAATTGGAAAACTGAGGATTTGAGAGATTAAGTAATTTGTTCAAGGTTGTATAGCTACATTGGGCCATAATCAGGATCTGAACCTGTTACTTACTGAAGAAGTGGTTCTAGTTTATAGTTTTACCATTAAGATATAATGATCCCTTGAATTATCAGGACCTTATTGTCATCAATTATAAATGTTGGGATTGGATAGATCAGTGAGTAAACAGCATTATATAAACTGGGAATGTACTTGGTTCACAAAGTTTTGTTGTTGCTGTTGAACATGAAAAATATTAAAAAAAAACTTTTTGAAGTAATTACAAATTTTTTAATCAAGAGAAATTTTACAAAAATTTGCATTCTGAATGTTTCATGAAGACTCAGAATCTCTGTCATGCCTGGCTTGCATTCCATCACCACAGTGATTGGCTAGAGCTGAGTGTGTCAGTCCCTTTAAAGAAGATGGGCCCTTTCAGTTCACCATTGTGCCTGGGAGCTTCACTCATTCAGGCTGTTTACCTGATTCTTGCAGGCATTTGAATTTTGGCTCCAGGATTAGCTGATTCTTAATGTTTATTTGGTTTTCAATTGAGTGATTCTTTATCCATACTACAAGCTTATCTTCCTGGTAAACTAACTTTCCTATTACTGAAACATGGCCTCAGTGTATAATAACTGGAAATCTCTTTGGAAGTTCACATTATAAATTTATAGAACTAGACATAAAATCTATCCTGAATTCCTTTCTGAGGAAATACAAGAGCTGCAATGTGCCAGCTTCTGCCAAGCATTCTTAAGAACAGATCACACAGAAGTTATACAGTATCTTAACAGTCACATTAAAGTGAAAGCATTGTAGAAGACAATGCAATGCCATGTGTGTTTTGTAAAAGTATTTTTTTATTTCTACATGAGTTGTGGATGAATGACCTGCAGAATCTAAATAATGGAATCGGTTATATGTTTTCTAACTGATGCTTTACTTAAGGTGAGTTTTTCCCATTGGCTATAAAAAAAGCTAATAGTGAAGATGCTTATGGAAAATGTGATAGGATTGTTTCTTTATAAAATATTTCATAATGCTGTAAAATTTCTCTTCCAGCATCATTTCGAATGTGGTGTCCATTTTTTTTCAAGCTGGCAAACTAACTTCTGAAGCCATGCATTCATTGCGTGTGTGTGTTTGTGTGTGTTTCCCTCGTAACAAAATTGAATAATACAAAAGAATTGAATTAGGCCATAACATATGACACAATGGTCTTGTTTCCATCACACATAGAAACAAATAGCTTGTTTTAATAATCAAATACGTTTCCTAAGGGTGTTGTTAAATTGCTGAATGTAAATTGCAATTGGAATTGACAATTAAAGATCTTGGTAGAGTAGGTTAAACATCTGTTCAATTTATTACAATTTTATTTGTACTTCAGCTGTAACTGGGGCAATTAAGCCAATCAGAGCAAGCAAATCAAATCTAATTTACACTCTAATGGACTCAAAATGAATGAATAAACACTGCACTACTAGATCCAAATGATTAAACATGTCTCTAAGGATTTTTTTTTCTATTTCAGTGTAGAAAATCATGGTGCTCATACTATAATTAACCACCTAAGGATGATGGAAACAAATCTGAACATCTCTTTATTTTTTCATGTTTTTATGACATTGCTAAATAAAAATCAAGAATATAATAAATTAGAGTCCTTCTTAACTCAGACAACTTTACTTACAAAATCGTTCATTAAATCCAGTATCTGAATGCCAGAATTTTTTCTATTGGAGTGTAGTTGGCATACAGTATTATATTGCCTTCAGGTGTACAACAAAGCAATTTGACATTAATATACATTATGAAATGTCCTCCACAATCATTGTAGTTCTCATCTGTCACCATACGAAGTTATTACAATATTATTGACTATATTCCCTGTGCTGTACTTTACATCCCCTTGATTATTTTTTTAACTGCAAGTTAATACTTCTTAATCCCCTTTACCTATTTCATCCATCCCCCATCACGCTACCCCTGGCAACCACCAGTTCCCTTAATAAGTGTTTCTGTTTTGTTTGTTCATTTGTTTTGTTTTGTTTTGATTCCACGTATAAGTGAAATCATATGATATCTGTCTTTCTTTGACTTGTTTCACTTACCATAATGCCCTCTAGGTCCATCCATATTATAAATGGCAAGATTTCATTTCTTATTATGGTTGAGCAATATTCCATTGCATATACATGCCACATCTTCTTTACCCATTCATCTATTGATAGACATTTAGGTTGCTTCCATATCTTGGCTATTGTAAATGCTGCTGCAATGAATATAGGTTGCATATATCTTTTCAAATTAGTGTTTTTGTTTTCTTTGGGTAAATACTGAGAAGTATAATTGCTGGATCATATGGTAGTTCTATTAGTTGCCTGAGAAATCTCCATACTGTTGTCCATAGAGGCTGCACCAATTTACATTCCCACCAACAGTGCTTAACAGTTCCCTTTTCTCCACATCCTCACCAACACTCATTATTTCTTGTCTTTTGGATACTAGCTATTCTGACAGGTTTGAGGTAACATCTCATTGTGGCTTGGATTTACATTTCCCTAATGATGAGTGACACTGAGCATTTTTTCATGTGTCTGCTGGCCATCTGTATGTCTTCTTTTGAAAAATGGCTATTCAGGTTCTCTGCCTATTTGTAATCAAATTGTTTGTGGGGGGTTTTTGGTATTTAATGGAATGAGATCTTTAAATGTTTTGGACATTATCCCCTTATTGATCATTTCAAGTATCTTCTCCATTCAGTAAGTTGCCCTTTTGTTTTGTTGGCAGTTTCCTTCACTGCAAAAGCTTTTTAGTTTGATGTAGTCACGATTGCTTAGTTTTGCTTTTGTTGCCCTTGCCTGAGACAGGTCCAAAAAAATACTGCTAAAACTGATGTTCAAGAGTTTCTTGTTTCCTTTTAGAATTTTTATGGTTTCAGGTCTTACATTTAGGTCTTTAATCCATTTTGCGTTTATTTTAGTGTAAGATGTAAGAAAATGGTCCAGTTTCATTCTTTTGCATGTAGCTGATATAGAAAATTTTATTTAACAGTATTCATGAATATTCAATATTCATGGCTAAATGCCAGAATTGAAATGGAACATACAGACATGAATTTTGTTAAATTTTCTATATTCATTTTTTTTTTTAACCTTAGCCCTGGGCTGTAATAAGGAAGAGTAATAATGGATTTAGCATTGTCAGTTAAAATTTTGTTGATCTTTGTTGGGCTCATACAATTTAGAAATGACAACTTGACAATACAGAAATGTGCCATTCAGCACCCTATCTAGGTGGAACAAGTTAACATCCATCTTATCAGGAACTCGAAGTCACTAAAGCTTCCAACAATACACAGGAGCCCACATCCCCAAATACAAGTTGAATATTGTAAAGAGAGCACTAGGATTTGGATAGAGGTCTAGGCTGACCTAACAGGAATGTTTGGAAAGCTGCTTTTAAGGCTCAGCAAATACCAAACAGAATACCATTATATAATATGCACCAGATTGAATAAAAATTAATTATCATGGAATAATAACATACCATGCAGTGTGTTAGGATCTTTTACAGACTACTTACCCTAGTTGGTGAACTAAAATTTCTACATTTGGAAAAATAACCATAGAGTCAATATCCTATTTTGTCTAATTTTTACAAGGTTTTTATTTTTTTTTTATTTTTTTTATTCGAGAGAGAGAGAGAAAATGAGAGAGAGCACATGAGAGGGAGGAGGGTCAGAGGGAGAAACAGACTCACTGCCGAGCAGGGAGCCCGATGCGGGACTCGATTCAGGGACTCCAGGATCATGACCTGAGCCGAAGGCAGTCGCTTAACCAACTGAGCCACCCAGGTGCCCAATTTTTACAAGGTTTTTAACACTCTCCAACTGGCCCTTCCGTAACCTCACTGGTAACACTTGTATAATTTGATTTGGGATCTGAGGGCTTGGCAGATGCTATGAGTCCTTTTGCCTCCAGTGTCTGATGAAAGCAAGTTCAGCAAGGTCCATTTCCTCAAAGGAAAGTGTTTACAATTGACTTTGGCCATATGTCTTAGAACACGTTAAGTCTGGCTCAAGGAAAGCCACCAAATCAAGGAAAGACACATCCAGGCTAGATGTCTACTACTGCACATCACATGTGTACTTCTCTCCTCCTAGATGTGCTCTTTGCTGTACCTAGGAAAAGTTCCTACTGTACCTAACCCTTCACTCAGTCAGTCAATCATTGCTAACTGCTTTAGATAAAGCAACAATTATTTATCAAAAAGTTAACACAAACAGTCATAGGCTCAGTCACATGCCTTCAGGGAATGTATTGTATTATGTCTGGATAAGTCCCTCCCTCCTTCCTTTCTTAGTCCCTCAAATAATTTTGAGGTGCCATTTAGTGCCAGGTGCCAGCATCGTCCCAAGAATATAATTATAAGCAAGAAAGACTTATTCCCTGACCTCACAAACCTAGGGGGGGAAATAAAAGCAATTAAATATGCATACAATGAATGTGAAAATGAAACCTCAGTAACAATTACAAAGGTAAAGGCAGAATACAAAGAAAACACAGTATATTCAAGGCTTCTTGCCTAGTGAGGTTGGAGAAGGCTTTCCGGTGAAGGTCAGGGAAGGATCTATCAGGCTGAGAAATGAAGGTGAAATTGGAGTTACACAGGTAAAGAGAGGAAGAAAGAGGGTTCCAGACAGAGGAGACAGGTATATATGAATATCTGGAAACGCTGAAGTAATGATACTTGAGGGACACTGAGGGAAGGCTATGGCTGAGAAAGCCTATGATAGCAGAGTGAGCTGGGGCTTCTCAGAGGGGTGGGGAGGGGCTGGGATTTATAGAACCTGTAAACCATGTTAAGGAAGGTTGCCTTTATGTTAAAAGCACTACAGACTATTAGGGATACTTAAGCAGAAGTTCAAACATCACTCTGCCTACCGGGAGGAGAATGAATTCATTGGAGCGAAGCAAGAGTGCCTGAACCAGCAGACGGGTTGGGAGACCATAGACTCCAGTTGCAGGAAGATGCTGGTTTAGGTTAGGCTAGTCGTGGTAATTAAAACAAGTGGACAGATGGGATGCGGGGGTGGGCATAAAGGTATACATTTTGGTTTTGAGTTACTCTTTGTTTTAGATACTTTATGTTTACCATTGATTTTAAGCTTTATCCCCAATAAAGGACAAACTTCTCCAACCCAAGTTTATCCTTTCTTCCCTTTTCTTTTCCCCCTGGCTTTACCTTCCTTTGCTGTTGTCTTATCCACACGGTGGAACCCAATTTGACTTGGAGGAAAAAAAAAACACCTAAACCAAACCTTTTAAACTCTGATGCTTCTTTTCAGCTGAATGATCCATTTCTTTTTTGTTGCTGTTTTTGGTGGAACAGCTATGGAGGGGTGAGAGGTAGAAGGAGGAGGACTTGAACACATTTGGAACATGGCCAAGACATCTTTACCTTTGTGGAGTCCTGATGAAATCTGGCTGTTATGAATCCTAAGTGAGTCTCATGATGTTTTCCAAGCAAATGAGACCACTTTGTAAAAAGCAAAAGCATCTTCTCACCAGGAAAGGGGGCCATGTGCAAGAGGAGGAGGTGTAAATGGAGAGGAGCCATCAGCCCTTTGAGAAGCTACATGATGTAACAGCCCCACTACACTGCCTCATTTGTGCTGGAAAATTTTAAATAGTCAGAGAAATAGAATCCTGTCCCATTAGCATAGCAACAAGTATGTTCTCAGCATAATAAACATGGTTTCAGGGTGGCATTCAGCTCCATTTTGCATGCCCTTCTGTCTCACCTTTTATTGCCAATGCCATTGAAGTCCTAATGGAAAGACAGCCTTTGAAAGAACCCCACTGGCTTTTTGGCTGCCTGTTGGCAACAGAGGAGACAAGGAGGACAAGAATATACATTTGTAAAGTTCCATTTGCTTATCTTACTTAGGGACAGCATTTTCTCCTTTCGAGCTCATCTCCCAGCCACTGTAATTAGGCTCTCTGGAAACAGCCTTGCAGATGTCTTGACATTACAATAGCATTTTGATAAGCTCAGACAGTTACCAGTTCATCCATCTGGCAAGACATTGCCGCATACCCACAGGTTTCACTGTATCCTGGTGGATGCCATTGGTTCTCAAAGGGAAATGGAAATATTTTTATAACAATATGCAAAGAAGTCACTCAGAAGCAGACTTAGGGGGTCAAAAACTTCTGTCTTCAAACCTAGCAACCAGTCTTCTCATATTAAATCACTAATTTTCCAGGGCATAAATGAGCCTAGAGTTCTTTCATTAATGAGTAGGCAAGGCAAAAGACAATCAGAGAGAGAGGGAGGGTATGTGACACCGAGGGAGATGTACATGGACAAAGGGAGAGGACAAAAAAGGCAAGAAGAAATGTCTTCAGTTGTAAGCTTCCTGAGGTCAAGTTTCAAGTTCCCAGTACACTGCTGCTTTTGAATGTGATCTTGCATATAGTCAGGTGGGACTGTGACTAGTAGGAACTCCCCCCCATTTAAGCATCAGTGGGTTTGCAGTCAGATTGAAGGCCTCTGTCCTGTATCAAGGTCTTCTATAATGGGAGAATCTTGAATTCAACCAGAATCGTCTACAGCAGTGACTTCAGGAGCCTCTTCACTTAACGTGGAGTAGGGTTATCCAATAAGACTAGCAATGATGATGGAAACGGTCTATTTCTTGCTGTCAAAGCACTTGAAATGTGACTAGTGCAAGTAAGGAATTGAATTTTTTAATTTTAAATTTCAATTGACTAAGCTACATCTGTCTGATGGCCACCATATTGGACAGCGCACTGTGGAGGGCTGAAGTTACTTTTAAGGATTCATATACCCTCCTATCTGAAGAAAAAACAACAGTCATCTCCCTTCATCCCAAGACTAGAATTATTCTGCAGTCATTAACTTAATGCTCTGAATAAACCTCACACTCTCAAGTGGGAAAGAAAGGCATCTGAAGGACAGAACAGTGGCTCAAGCCCTTGGGCAAAAGCCATGCCTCTTGCTCTTGAGGGCTTCACTCCATTTCTTCTGAAAATCTAGTCATTGCAAGTATTTCTACCATCACTGCAGAAGGAGAATAACTTTTGCTTTTGATTAACACCTGTAGGGTTAGCACAGCGCTGAGTCTCTCCTTGAGAGATGCTTACTAAATAGATTCAATGTGTGTTCGAAAAAGGTAGTCCTCAAATTTTCCTGTAATAGGACTATCTTTATTATGAGACACAATTTCTTGATCCTGGGAGGCAAGAAAGCATATTCCTCCCTCTAGTTGAGGGTGTGTGGTTGCTTTTAATAACCCTTTTGCTTCTAAGTAAGACCCTTCATTTGAGCCATAAGCACAGTTATTTATGTTTTTCAGAAAACATCTGACTGAATTCTGCTGTCATCGACTCATTGAGGCATTAATGAATAGGACAGTTGCTATTCTGGGCCAGCTTTTGCCCCCTGGTCCTTGTGCTCTGCCTGTGTGTATCAGTAGAAGTGGCAATGCAGGCAAAAGGGGGAAACAGCATTTGGCCCATTGATTTCACTGCAGCTGCTAAAACAGAAACGCCAACACAAAGCTGAGCCACTAATTGGAAATGGAATAAACTGAAGAAATATTGGTTCAAATGGCAGCTATATTTTTTAAAGAGAAGATTTCAGTTGAAATGCCATGGGAGACAGTTAGCCAAAACATTTGTCTGTGGAAATTTCTCTTCTCAATTTTATTCAGATTTACAGCTGGGTGCTAAGTGAAGCATTTCTTGAGAACACATGCCATGGATAAACCAAGATGTTTATTTTCCTCAGTAGCAGATCAGACTGAACTCACAACAAATAGTTCAATTAGCATGATTACTAATAGGCTGATTAGTGCAGGCTACATTGAATGAAATAGGATGTGTTGGAACTGAGCTCCTAGGTGGGCCGTACTAAAGGTAAAGCTGTTAGCAGAGCAAGACCCCTACAGCCGGTTTTTCAGTTTTTATGGAACATCAGGGTGAGAAAGATCGAGAAGGTGTCTGCATGCTCTGTAAAACTGCTACTTACTTGATACATTGTGTATGATACTATTCTCCAGTTCTTACACAAGGACTTCTGGATGGAGTTCTACAATCCTCTTTGAATTTAGTGTCAGAAAAACACTTGCTTCTCCTGGTGAGCTACTTTAATTCCTTCTATCAGGCAATAAAACTCCACATCTCATTTTCATGTTGGTTTTTCCCTGAAGTTCTGGAAACTCAGCTGAATTCACCATTCAATTACATTATTAACCTTGGCTTTTACTCCCCCCACCCCCATCTGGTTAAGAGCAAGCCCCAAAGATACTGGTGGTCCATGGAGTTTACCCCTCTCCTTTCTGAGTAATCTTGAACAAGTCTCCCTTTCTGTCTGAGCCCTAATTGACTCATCTGTGAAGTGGGCAATAATTATTTTTTCAGAGGTGTTTTGCTCCAGTGATGATTCATAGTAAACATTTAAACATGCTAATTATAGGGTTGTATGATGACAGATGGTAGCTACACTTGCCGTGAGCACAGCATAATGTATAGAGAAGTGGAGTCACTATGCTGTACACCTGAAACTAATGTAACATTGCATGTCAGCTGTACTCAAAACATTTTTTTTAAAAACATCAAAAACCAAAAATGCTAATTATTGAATTTCCACCAACAGTGTAAGAGGGTTCCCCTTTCTCCACAACCTCAACAACATTTGTTGTTTCTTCAATTTTTGCCATTCTAACTGGTGTAAGGAGGTATCTCAACATGGTTTTGATTTGAATTTCCCTGATGGCTAATGATGATGAACATCTTTTCATGTGTCTGTTAGCCACTTGTATGTCTTCTTTGGAGAAATGTCCATTCATGTCTTCTGCCCATTTTTTGACTTGATTATTTGTTTTTTGGGTGTTGAGTTTGAGAAGTTCTTTATAGATCTTGGATATCAGCCCTTTGTCTGTAGTGTCATTTGTAAAAATCTTCTCCCATTCCGTGGGCTCCCTCTTTGTTTTGTTGACAGTTTCCTTTGCAGTGCAGAAGCTTTTTATCTTGATGAAGTCCCAAAAGTTCATTTTCACTTTTGTTTCCCATGCCATTGGAGACGTGTCTTGAAAAATTTGCTGTGGCCGATGTCAAAGGGGTTACTGCCTATATTCTCCTCTAGGATTTTGATGGATTCCTGCCTCACATTGAGGTGTTTCATCCACTTTGAGTTTATCTTTGTGTATGGTTTTAGAGAATGGTTGAGTTTCATTCTTCTGTATATAGGCATCCAATTTTCCCAGCACCATTTATTGAAGAGACTGTCTTTTTTCCATTGCATATTTTTTCCTACTTTGTCGAAGATTATTTGACCATAGAGTGAGGGTCCACATCTGGGTTCTCTGTTCTGTTCCATTGGTCTATATGTCTGTTTTTGTGCCAGTACCATGCTGTCTTGGTGATCACTGCTTTGTAATAGACCTTGAAATCAAGCAACGTGATGCCCCCAGCTTTGTTTTTCTTTTTCAACATTTCCTTGGTGATTTGGGGTCTTTTCTGATTCCATACAAATTTTAGGATTGTTTGTTCCAGCACTTTGAAAAATATAATTGGTATTTTGATCAGGATGATGTTGAAGGTATAGATTGCTCTGAGCAGCATAGACATTTTAACAATGTTTATTCTTTCAATCCATGAGCATGGAATGCTTTTCCATCTTTTTGTGTCTTCTTCAATTTCTTTCATGAGTGTTCTGTAGTTCCTAGAGTATAGACCCTTTACCTCTTTGGTTACTCCACTCTCAGCAATAGACAGATCATCTAAGCAGAAAATCAACAAAGAAACAAGAGCTTTGAATGACACACTGGACCAGATGGACCTCAGATATATACAGAACATTCCACCTTAAAACAACAGAATACTAATTCTTCTCCAGTGCATATGGAACTTTCTCCAGAATAGACAACATACTGGGTCACAAATCACGTCTCAACCGATACCAAAAGATTGAGATTATTCCCTGAATATTCTCAGACCTTAATGCTTTAAAACTGGAACTCAATCACAAGAAAAAAATTGGCAGAAATTCAAACACTTGGAAGCTAAAGACAACTCTGCTCAAGAATGTTTGGGTCAACCAGGAAATCAAAGAAGAACTTAAGCAATTCATGGAAACCAATGAGAATGAAAACACATTGGTCCAAAACCTATGCGATACTGGAAAGGCGGTCCTAAGGGGGAAATACATAGCCATCCAAGCCTCACTCAAAAAAAAAAAAAAAAAAAGAAAAGAAAAATCCCGAATTCACCAACTAACTTTACACCTTAAAGATGTTGGAGAAAAAACAACAAATGATGCCTAAGCCACACATTAGAAGAGAAATAAGATTGGAGCAGAGATCAATGAATTAGAAACCAGAAATACAGTAGAGCAGATCAATGAAAGTAGAAGCTGGTTCTTTGAAAGAATTAATAAGATCAATAAACCACTGACCAGACTTATCCAAAAGAAAAGAGAAAGGACCCAAATTAATAAAATTATGGATGAAAGGGAAGAGATCATGACTAACATTAAGGAAATAGAAACAAATATTAGAAATTATTATCAACAACTATATGCCGATAAATTAAGCAACCTGGAAGAAATGAATTTCAAATTATTCTTTCAATATACAACTTAGGGGCACCTGGGTGGCTCAGTCAGTTAAGTGTCTGCCTTTGGCTCAGGTCATGATCCCCGAGCCCTGGGATCGAGCCCCACATCAGGCTCCTTGCTCAGTGGGGAGTCTGCTTCTCCCTCTCCCTGCTGCTCCTTCTGCTTGTGCTCTCTCTGTCTCTGTCAAATAAATAAATAAAACCTTTAAAAAATCTGCAGTTTAATCTAAATCATAAATCATATTTGGAAGCAAGTATGACATTAATGAGACAATCAAAATATGGTTGGGGGGTCATTATTTCAAGGATGAACCAAAATGGATACATTGACATTGCTTTTCCTGTGTATTTACAGTTCCCTCTAAAGTTAAAATTTACATTGAATGAAATGTACAAATCTTGTGTACAGCTCAGTGAATTTTGACAATGTATATACTCATGTAGGCTATCCCCCTATTAAGATGTAGAACATTTCTTTACCCCAGAAATTTCCCTTGGGCCTTTTTAAGTCAACCCCTCCTCAGACAAAGCTTTTGTGAGTCCTTTCACTGTAGAGTCCTTTTCCTGTTTTAGAAATTCATATAAATGGAATCCTACAGTGTATACTCTTTTCTGTCTAGCTGCTTTTCTCAACAGAGGTATTGAGATTCATCCATATTTTTGAGATGGATGTTAAATATCTTTTAATACTAAGTATCTCCTGTTGTATGAAGATACCATAAATTATCTATTTTCCTGTTGAGGGATATTTGACTGTTTCCACTTTCTGGCTATTATGAATAACATTGCTGTGAACATTCTTGCACCAGCCTATTGGTAGTCCTTTGTTTTTTCAATCCTGGAAAATTTCATAAGAATAAAAAGACTGTATAAAGTAAGTTGTACCATTTTACATTCCCACCAGCAAAATAAGAATGTTCCTTGCCAAGATTGGGTGTTACCAGCCTTTTTAAAAACAATACAAAAAACATGCTTTTATATATTTATATTTATATATTTTTAAAACTTTAACTTTTGAATAATTTTAGATTTACAGATAGTGTGGAGACTTGCAATATATCCCATACTTAGTTTTCCCTATTATGAACATCTTACGTTAGTATGGTACATTGCCACAATTAATGAATCAATACTGACACATTACTAAGAAATAAACTAAAGCTCATATTTTATTCAGATTTCCTTAGTTTTCCCCTAATGTCCATTTTCTGTTCCTGGATGTCATCCAAGGTACCACATTGCATTCATTAACCATATTTGCTTAGGCTCCTTTTGGCTGTGACAGTTTCTCTGACTTTCAATGTTTTTGACGACCTTGAAAGTTTTCAGAAGTACTGGTTTTGTATAGAATGTCCCTTAGTTGAGATTTGTCTGCTGTTTTTCTCAAGATGAGTCTGGGTAATGTGTTTGGGGGAGGAAGATGATGGAAGTAAAATGCCATTCCCATCACATCATAAAAAGAATGTGTACTATCAGTAGGATTTATTACTGTTGAGGTTAAGCTTGATCATTTGGATGAGGTAGTGTTTGTCTATTTTTTCTATTATAAAGCTACTCTTCTCTTTCTTCCTTTCCATATTATACTCAAAAAGAAGTCACTATGCACAGACCACACAAAAGGACTAAGAAATTATGCTGTACCTCCTTAAGTGTGGAGTAGTTACAGAAATTATTTTGAATTCTTCTGCACAGGTGCTTTGTCTACTGTCTCAGTTTCTTATTTAATCATCTCGGTATGAATGCATACATATTTATTTTATACTTTGGGTTGTAATCCAGTACTAACTTGCTTTTTTTTTTTTTTTTGGATGCTAAATTGTTCCAGCTTTGGCCATTGGGAACTCTTTCAGAGTCTTTTGTGACACTTCCATCGTTTTATGTGCCATTTCTTAGTATTTTCTCACTTTTCAGATTATAAAATGCTCCAGAGTATCTTGTACATTTCCTGCCTCAGTCTGAGAACCAGCCATTTCTCCAAGGAGCCTGGGTTCCTTTTACTGGTTTTACAGGAACACAGTCTTTAGAAATCAAGACCTGCCTGCCAGGTATGCTCATTGTTACTGTGGCATTCTAAGGCCCCCTCAGTGGCCAGAGCAAGGAAATAGGTGTGTATACTATCCTAGGTTTGTATACATATCTGCAAATATTTCTGTATGTGACCATCTGTGTCTGTATAAAGCTAAATATGAGCTAATACTGATGTCTCTGATCCATCACCACTGGAGCATTCTAGCCTACCTCCCCGCCTTATCTGTAACCTCCCATAGCAACCTCGAGAGTCCTGCATCCCAATCTGCTATCCATAATTTTTTCCCCAGATGGTATTGGTGTTATATTTTTAAATGCATCACCAAATCTAAGGTCATGTAGATTTTCTCCCATGTTTTTTTTTCCCGAGAAGTTTTATGGACTGGCATTCTAGATTTTGGTCTGTGATCCATTTGGAGTTAATTATGTATAAGTTATGAGGTTTGTGTCTAGATTCTTTTATTTTTTTGCATATGGGCATCCAATTGTTCTAATGTCTTTGTCAAAAAGACTTATTTCTCCATCAAACTGCCTTTGTTCCTTTTCTCAAAAATCAGTTGATGGTGTTCATGTGAGTCTATTCTGTTGCATGTATCTATATGCCCATTCTTTCACCAATATAACACTGTCTAGATTACTGTAGACTTAAAGTTATCTTGAAATCAGGTATTGTGAGTCTTCTAAATTCATTCTTCTTAAGCACTGTGTTGGCTATTCTAAGTCCTCAATAGTCCCAGTAAAAATGTTAGGATCAATTTGTTGAGATCGACAAATGAGCCTGCTAAGATTTTGCTGGGGCTGAAATTGAAATTATAGGTCTAACTGGGAAAAATAAATATCTTTGCAATACTGTCTTTCAACCCAAGAACAAAAAGTATCTACTTATGTAGATCTTCATAAGTCTTTAATTTTTTTGGTTCTCTGCTTATGGATCTTGTACATCTTTTGTTAGATTCATGCCTAAATAAATAATTTGGGGGGCTATAAAATGGTATTGTTTTTAATTTCAAATTCCAATTATTTGTTGTAGGTACCTTGTACCTTGAAGCCATGTTGTAATCACTTATTAGTTCCAGCTGATTTTTTGGGTGGTTGAGTCTTTGGATTTTCTAACATAGATAATCATGTCATCTGTGAAGAAATATACTTCTATTTCTTCCTTCCCAGTTAGTGTTTCTTTTATTTTCTTATTGCACTAGTAGGTCTTTCCAGTACAGTGTTGAATAGGAGTGGTGAGAGGAGACTTCCTTGTGTTATTCCTCATCTTAGGGGGAAAGCATCCAATTTCTCATCATTAAGTTTGATGTCAGCAGATTTTCTTTTATATATTATCTATCAAGCTGATGAAGTTTCTCTCTATTCCTAGTTTTCTAAGAATTTTTTTTTTTTAATCATGAATGGGTGTTTGGTTTTGTCAATTTTTTTTTCTGTGTCAATTTATAGAAATGTAATTTTTCTTGTTTAGTCTATTGATGTAATGGATTACATTGATTTTGTTAAACCAGATTTGTATACCTAGAATAAACCATACTTGGCCATGATATATAATTGTTTTTATACATTGTTAGAATCTATTTACTAATAATTTGTGGTATAATTTTATGCATATGTTCATAAAAGGTATTAGTCTGTAGTTTTCCTTTCTTGTAATGTTTTTTCTTTTTTTTCCTCTGGTTTTGGTGTTAGGGAAATGCTGGCCTCACAGAGTAAGTTAAGAAGTGTTCTCTTTGCTTCTATTTTCTGGAAAATATGGTGAAGAATTGATATAATTGTTTCCATAAATATTTGGTAGAAATCACCAATAAATCCATCTGGGCCTGGTCTTTTTTTTTTTTTGAAGGTTAAGAATTACTGATTCAATGTCTTTACTAAATGGAGTTTAGGTTCTCTTTCTCCTTGTGTGTTTTGCTAGTTTGCATCTCTCAAGAAATTGGTCCATTTCATGTAAATTATCAAATTTATGGGTGTAGAGTTTTTTTTTTTTTAGTTTTTTATTATCTTTTTAATGTCCAAGGGATTACTAGGCATTGGCCCCTCTTTCAATTCTGATTTACATATGCTCTGTTTGTTAGCTAAAAATTTGTCAATTTTATTAATCACTTAAATAAGGTTTGATTTTTATGGAATTTACCTATTTTCCCATTCTCAATTTCATTGTCATATTCTCTAATTTTGGTTATTTCTTGTGTTTGCTTTATGTTTAAATTGTTCTTCTTTCTTTAGTTTCCCTACGTGGACATTTTGGTTATTGATTTTAGGTTGTTACTCTTTTTATAATCTATGTGTTTAATGCCTTCACACCACTAATTTTGCTGCATCTCAGAAATTTGGTAATTTGCATTCAGCTTCCATTTAGCTCACAAAATTTTTATTTTTGAGACTTCTTCTTTGATCCATGTCTTACTTGAAGTGTATTCTTTATTTTCAAATATTTGGAGATTTTCCATCTATCTCTCTATTACTGATTTCTAGTTTTATTCCATTGTGATCTGAGAACATATTTTGTATGATTTCTTTCTTTTAAATTTGTTAAGTGTGTTCTGTGGCCCAGAATGTGGTCTGTCTTGGTGATAGTTCCATAAGAACTTGAAAAGATTTTTCATTCTGCTGTGTGTGTGTGTGTGTGTGTGTGTGTGTGTTTGCTTACCCTTTTTTTTTAAGACATAACTGACATAACATTATATTAGTTTCAGGGATACAACATAATGATTTGATATATATACTGTGAAGTGATCACTGTGAAGTGATCATTTTTTTTGAAAGGAGTATTCTGAAATTGTCAGTTAATTCAAGTTGATTGATAGTGTTGTTTAGCTTAACTATATCCTCATTGGTTTTTCCTTGTTTGATCTATTAAGTACTGACAGGAGGTGTTGAAGTCTCTATAATAGTGAATATGTCTATTTTTGTCTTTCAGTTCTATTAGTTTTTGTTTCACTGTTGTTGTTCCTCTACTGTTATGTGCATATATGGTTAGGACTGCTACATCTACTTTGTATGAAATTAATATAGCTACTTCAACTTTTTTTTAACTGTTAGCATGGTGTAGCTCTCCCTTTGCTCTTAACCTGTCCATATATTTTTTTTTAAAGATTTATTTATTTATTTGACAGAGACAGAGAGAGCAGGAACACAAGCAGGGGGAGTGGGAGAGGGAGAAGCAGGCTTCCCACGGAGCAGGGAGCCTGATGCGGGGTTCAATCCCAGGACCTTGGGATCATGACCTGAGCTGAAGGTAGATGCCCAACAACTGAGCCACCCAGGCGCGCCTTAACCTGTCCATATTTAAAGTGGGTTTTTTTACAAATAAGAGAGCTTTGTCTTTTCTTTTTTAAAACTACTCTCACAATCTCCATCTTGGAATTTTTTTTTCCTCAAGATTTTATTTAAATTCCAGTAAACCTACAGTGTGATGTTAGTTTCAGGTGTAGAATTGAAAGGTTTAAAACTTAGATACAACCTCTGGTGCTCACCATGACAAGTAAAGTGGGTTTTTTACAAATAAGAGAGCGTTGTCTTTTCTTTTTTTAAACCACTCTCACAATCTCCATCTTGGATTTTTTTTTTTCTTCAAGATTTTATTTAAATTCCAGTTAGTCAACCTACAGTGCGATGTTAGTTTCAGGTGTAGAATTGAAAGATTTAAAACTTAGATACAACCTCTGGTGCTCACCATGACAAGTGTCCTCCTTAATCCCTATTACCTATTTCACTCATTTCCCCTCCACCTCCCCCTCCCCTCTGGTAACCATCAGTTTGTTTTCTATAGTTGAGAGTCTGTTTCTTGGTTTGTCTCTCTCTTTCCCACCCCCCATGTTCATTTGTTTCTTAGATTCCACATACGAGTGAAGTCATGTATTTGTCTTTCTCTGACTGATATTTCACTTAGCATAATACTCTCTAGCTCCATCCATGTCATTGCAAATGGCAAGATTTCATTCTTGTTGATGGCTGAGTAAGATTCCTATATATACATACACACCCGCACACACACCCCACAACTTCTTTATTCATTCATCAGTCATTGAACATTTGGTCTCCTTCCATAATTTGGTTATTGCTATACCCCATGCTATAAACATGGGGGTGCATGTATCCCTTCAAATTAGTAGTTTTGTATCCTTTGAGTAAATACCTAGGAGTGCAATTTCTGGATCATAGGGTAGTTCTAGTTTTAACTTTTTGAGAAACCTCCCTACTGTTTTCAAGAGTGGCTGCACCAATTTGCATTCCCACCAACACTATAACCGGTGTTCCCCTTTATCTGCTTCCATCTTTTATTTAGCCTATTTATACCATTCATGTTTAAATGATTACTGATATATTTGAGTTAATAGCGATTATGTTTGTAATTGTTTTGTATTTATTGCCAAAGGCTTCTTTTCTGCTTTCTCTGGTTTCATATGGGCATTTTAAATGATCTTATCCCCTTTTGAGCATATCAGTCACACTTTTAAGAATATATACTTTTAATGGTTTCTCTAGAGTTTAAAATATTTAAATTTAATTAATGTAAGATCACCTTCAATTGTGTCAAGCGCAGTGCAGGTGCCTTCTAATAGAGCATTACTAATTCCTCTCTCCTGCTTCTTGTGACAATTCTGTCATTCATTTCTTTTACCAATATGCTATAATAACCCAATCCATAATTACTATTAGTACTTTAAACAGTTACATTTTATTTTAGTTAGTAATAAGAAAAGTACAAGGTATTATTTTACTTTTATTCCTTCTCTGATGCTCTTCCTTTTTTAGATATATCCAAATTTTGATATAAATATAATTTTCCTCCTACATGAAGAAAATCTCTTCCTATTTCTTGCCAGGTGGGCCTGCTGGAGGTGACTTCTGTTTCTGATTGTCTGAGAAAAACTTTACTTTTCCTTCACTTTTGAAATAGAATTTTGATAAAATTTTAGTTGAGCATTTCTTTTTTTCTTTCAATACATTTAATATTTCCCTCCACTTTCTTCTTGCTTGCATGGTTTCTGATAAGAGAACTTCTGTAAATCTTACCCTGTTCCTCTACAGGCAACATGTATTGTTCTCTACAGGCAAAGGCTTATTTCAAGATATTATTTTTGTCTTTGGTTTCCTGCAGTTATGATATATGTCTACGTATAGGTTTTTTTAAACTATATTTGGATCTATGGTTTGATGTCCATCATTACTTTTTGAAAATTCTCAGCTATTATTACTTCAAAAATTATTTTGCTCCATTCTCTTTCTTCTAGTATTCTAATTATGCACATGTTACATCTTTTGAATTTGTCCCATTGTTTTTGGATATAGCATTCTATTCTTTCATTCTTATTTCATTTGCATTTCAGTTCTCAAAGTTTCTATTGACCTATCCTCAAGCTCACAAATTCTTTCCTTAGCCTGTTGAGTCTGCCAGAAACCCTATAAAAGGCATTCTTCATTTCAGCTACAGTGTATTTAATTTCTAGTATTTCCTTTTGATTCTTTTCTCAGAACTTCCATGTCTTTGCTTATATTATCTGTTTTTGCCTGCTGCCTACTTTTTCTATTAGAGCCCCTTAACATATAAATCATAGCCATTTTCAATTTGCTGCCTGGTAATTCCACAATTTGTGTCATAGCTGAGTCTGATTCTGATGTTTGCTTCTTCTCTTCCCATTGTGTTTTTTCTTGCCTTTTAGCATGTTTTTAGTTTTTGATGGAAAGCTGGACCTAAATTGTGTAATAGGAATTGAGGTAAATAGATTTCTAGTGTGAGTTTATGTCCCTCTACTTAGGAGGTGTGTTTCATCTCATGCTCTCTTTAGGGGTATGTACTAGATGTTTCAAATTCCTCTAGTGTCCTTTTTTTTCCTTTTAACTTTGGGGATCCCTAAGTATTCTTCCTCAGAGAGACTCTCTTAAAACTCTTGTGGCTGTAATCTACTATTATTAAATTGTGTCCTTGTGGGTGTGCGAATAATCTATAAGGAGGGGATTCTATGAACTTCCACTTAAATCTCAATCTTTGAGTTGGCCAATGTCTCTGACCTATGATTTCCACAAGGAAGTATTGTTTGGGTAGTGTATTAGTTTGCTAAGGCTGCCATAAACAAAGTGCTACAGACTAGGGGGTTTAAGCAACAGAAATTTACTTTCTCAAAATTTTGAGGGCTAGAAATCTGCGATCAAGATGTCTACAGGCTTGGTTTCTTGTGAAGCCTCTCTCCTTGACTTGTAGCTAGCTGTCTTCTCCCTAGCTCTTCCCTCTGTGTGCCTTGTCCTAATCTCTTCTTATAGGAAAACCAATCTTGTTGAATTAGGGCCCACCCTAATGAGCTCATTTTAACTTAATTACTTCTTCAAAGACCTTACCTCCAAAATCAGTCATATTCTGAGGTACTAGGGGTTAGGACTTCACAGAAATTTTGAGGGGACACAATTCGGCCCATAACATATAAATTACTGCTCTTTCCCTTACGTGAGAGGAGTCTGGAATGAGATCAGTGCCCTCCCCGATGGCTCTTGAACAAGGCTGTGGTAAATTCTTTCCTCCTGGAGAGTAGGTCATTCTTTTTGAGAAAATTCAGGGCATATTTAATAAGCTTTACTCTTCCCTTTCCCCTGCCAGAGCCACAAATGGCTCTTTTTCCGATCTTCCCTGTCTGGTGGGGTTCCTCAAGGAAAAGCCCAGGAAATGTGGAGGTTTCTCTAGGACTGTAGCTCCTAGGAGTTTCTCACACTTGGGCTAGTCAACACTTGGCCTTCAGGAATTCTTCCAAATGACCATTTTAGTGTTTCTACCACTTTTAACTCCATTGGCTTCTGCTCCAGTTAGGCATGTCTGGGCTACACCTCAGGATTCACCCGTCTTTCCAGATTCTAA
Organism: Mirounga angustirostris; assembly: GCF_029215605.1. NCBI lineage: Eukaryota > Metazoa > Chordata > Mammalia > Carnivora > Phocidae > Mirounga > Mirounga angustirostris. The sequence continues at coordinate 124,585,155 of NW_026991713.1, forward strand.
GGCATCAGTTTGACTTACAAACTCAGTTCTCTGATAGGTACAGGAACAGGCATTAACTTTGAGTTTGTCCAACTTTTTCTTGTAAGCATGGGATTAATGACTTTTAAAATGTTTACATATTAGAGTTAAAACCAGAAGTTTTGGTTATACTTGAAGTCATTCTATTTATTGAGAATTAAAAATTAAGAAAAATAAACCACAATTGATGAAAATGAAAGTTTCTCTTTTCTCCCTGCTGTATAAGAAACTCCAAATTGCATTATCTCTCTCTTCCCATTTTTATACTTTTTGTTGATTCAAACTGTGAGTTTAGATTCTATAAGATTATTGCATTTTTGGAATATGAATCCATTTGTCAAATGTTACTACTGATAATGTATTAAGTCTTGTCCATAATTAGTTGGGTTTAACTATGTTTTACAGACTACATACATTGTTCATCTTCAGTTCTTTTGTACCATGACTTACAGGTTTTCTTATCTGGATTGAATTCTTGGTCAGCTGAAATGTGTTTTAGAAAATACTTCAGGAAGAATTCATGTATAATTTGAGTTCTTCAATGACTAAGAATATCCTTGTTACCTTACACATAATCATCAACTGATGTGAGCATGAAATTCTTGTACTCAGTCTCTCTTCAAAACTCTGTAGACTTTGCCCTGTGACTTTTGCCATTTAGTGTTGCAGAGCTATTCATAGTCCCCTAAGATATTTTTCTTTCCTTAGTTAGTAGACTTTTTATGCCTGGTTCCAATATTCTTTATCCTTGATTTTCAAAAATTTCATCAAGGTACGTCTAAATGTTTGTCTCCTCTCTAATTTTGTTTGTAGCTCTTGACCTCTTTCCATTTTATTACTCAAGTGTTCCTTCCAGCCAGAAATTTTTTTTTTATCACAAAACACTTAAAACACAAGAAAAAAAGAATAAAATACTTAAAATGTATGCCCCTATATCTATCACAAAGTTTTAGTAAATTGTAATAGTTTGCTATGGATGCCACAACTAAATTTTACAGCTATAGTTGAAATTTATTGTGTGTCCTTCCACTGTCCCATTCCCCTTGAAGCCTAAATGTAAACACTATTCTGATGTTTGTGTCCATCTTTCTTATACATTTCTCTATAATGTATATACATGAGTTCACATATATGTTATTTTGCATTTTCTGACTTTAGATATTATGGAATCATATTACATATATATTTCTGAACCTTATTTTTTCCATTGACCCATGTTATTTTTGAGATTTGTCTATGATGGTAGCTGCTGCTCTCTTTTTCCATTTTAATGTACTGCCTCATACAGTTATGTAAATTTAATCATTATTAATTTATCCATTTTTATGTTGATGGAGATTTAGGTACTTGCCAAATGTTTACAAAGATAAATTAATGCTGCAATGAATATTCATTTATATGTCTTCTGGTACACAGGTGAGTTTCTCTAGGTTTTGTACCAAGAAATGGAGTTCCTTGTAATAGGCATGATGACCTTTGATAGTAATATTATTAAGGACCTAGTCCTTACATAGCTCTTACTATGCACTAGGCCTTATTCTAAATACTGAGCCTATATAGACTCATTTAACCTGTCAGAATAACTCTGTGAGGTAAGTACTATTTACCATCCACATTTTAGAATGAAAAGACCGAGGCATAGAAATTTTAAGTTGTCCAAAGTCACACAGATACAGTTGTAGAACCAGGATTTTAATTCAGGTAATCTTTTTCAGAGTCTGCACATTTAGCCACTATGATATAATGTGCAAAAGTATTCTACTTCTTGATTCCATTTTAGAAGCCTTATTTTTTCTAGAAATTTGTGTTAAATTCAGATATTTTTTCACCTTTTTCATCACGTTCTCCCTATTTTTGTCATCTTTGCTGTATATATGTTTGTCTATTTTTGTATTTTGAATATTTGTTATGCTTTTTTCTTCTTTGAACATAATGGAATATAGGTATAATATTTTAATGTCCTCATATGATAAGTCTAACATATCAGTTCTGGGTTGGTTTCTATTTATTAATTTTTCTCCTTATTACAGGTCATATTTTCCTGACTCTTACTTGCTTGATAATCTCTAATTGGATGAAAACACTGAGAATTTTATTTTGGGGAGGGCTCATATTTTTTGCATTCCTATAAAAATATTTGAACATTGACCTGGCATGCAGTTGAGTTATTTGGAAACAGCTCCATCATTCTGGGTCTTGGTTTGAAGATTCATTAGATGAGACCATAGCAGTTGATTTAGTCTATGGCTAATTCTCTACTACTGAGGCATTACCCATCGGAGTACCATACTCAGTGCCTCATGGATTGTTAGATTTTCCAGTCTGGTTTGTGGGAACAGGCACTATTCCAGCCAGGTCTTCTGAGTTCTACTGCTAACTCTAATCCTTGTAGATGGTTTTTCTCCCAGCCCCCAGGAGTGTCTTTTTGCATACACACTAATTAGCACTCCAAAGAATACTTAAGGGGGATCCTAAGCACACCTCTGTGTTTCTTTTCTGTATAGTTCTTTCTCTTTGGTACTCTGTCCTGCAAACTGTAAGGGCTTCTGTCTCCCTTGATTTTCTGGCATGTGCCAAATCAGGAGTCTGATGAGCTCCACCTGTGTTCTCCCTCCCTGCACTGCTGCCGGGAAACTCTTAGAGTAGTAAGCTGGACAATCATAGGGCTCACTTTGTTTTCATTACTTAGGAATTTCTGTTTTTTTTTTTTTTTTTTTTACTGAGATCCAATGTTTTGAAAACCATTATTTCAGATATTTTTTTCTTCTTTCTTTCTTTCTTCTTCTTTTTTTTTTTTTTTGTTTGTTTTTGTAATTTCTTGTGGGAAGATGCATCTGGTTCCCATTTTTAATCTTGGCAGAAGTTACCCTTAAAAAAAAAAAAAAAGAATTAGATTGTTTGGTTTCTTATTGTTGAGTTCTGACAGTTCTTTATGTATTCTGGCTACAAGTCCCTCATCATAAACGTAATTTGCAGATATATTCTCCCCATCTGTAGCTTGATTCTTTAGTCTCAACACTAAGAAAAGTCCTAAATTTTAATAAAGCCCAAATTACTACATTTTTCTTTTACAAATGGTTATTCAGGTGTTATATCTAAAAATCTTTTGCCAAACCCAAGTTGACAAGATTTTCACTGAAATTTTCTTCTGGAATGATTATACTTCTATGTTTTACATTGGTCAGTTTTGAGTTAATTGTTGTATAAGATATGATGGAGGTTGATTTTTTTCTTTTGCATATGAAAATCCATTGTTTTTAGTATCACTTATTGAAAAGACTATCTTCATTTAATTGTTTTTGGTAACTTTGTCAAAAGTCAGTTGTGTGGGTCTATTTCTGGACTCTCTTTTGTTCTACTGATCTATGTGTCCTTTTGCCAAGTTCACCATGTCTTGTATACTGTAATTTTATATTGGAATCAGGTAGCATGAGTCCTCCAACTTTATCCTTAAATTTCTAAATCATTTTAGTTATTTTAGTTACTTTTCCATTTCATAGAAATTTTGGAATCTTTTTATCTACAAAAAAGTCTGCTGGTCTTTTTTCTGAGATTGCACTGAATATATAGATAAATTTGGGGAGTCTTAATTTCTTAATAATATTGAGTTGTCTATTCCATGAACATGCCAAATCTTTTAATTTATTAAGTTCTCTGATTTATTTAATAGATTTTTAGAGTTTTTAATATACATACTTCACACATATTTTGTTATGTTTGTACATAAGATTTTTTTTTCTGGGTGACATTTAAATGGTACTTTAAAATTTTTTTCAAATGCCAATTTTTCATTGCCAATTTACAGAATTACAGTAAACTGTTTCCATATTGACCTTTTGTCCTGAGAATTGATGAATCACTTATTGTTTTAAAAGCTTTTTGTACATTATTACAGATTTTCTACATAGAAAGTCATATCATCTGTGAAGAAAGACTATTTATTCCTTTTGGATGTGGGTGTACTATCTAAAATTCCAGTACAATCTTGAATAGTAGTTAAGAATAAGAACATCCTTGGCTTGTTATATTATGGAAAAGCCTTCATTCTTTCACCATTAAGGTTGAGATTAGCTGTCATTTTTTAAATAATATTTCTCATCAGGTTAGGCAATTTCTATTCCTAGGTTTCTGAGAGGTTTTTCTTGAAATAATGCAAATTTTGTCAAATGTTTTTCCTGATTTAAGATCATTTCCTACATTTTTTCTTTAGTCTGTTAATACAGTGAATCACATTGATTTTAAAATATTGAGGACTACTTTAGTTATTCTGAAGTGTCCTGGGCCTTATAGGAAGAATAAATATGAAACTAGATGCATGTGAGAACAGCCTGTGGTTATAGCTTCTCAGAAGAAACTTCCTTGTCTTTTGGAACTATGTCAGAGAGAGAGGTTCTTGTTTCCCTCATGAAGACTCCACCGCCCATCCCACCCCCCAGTCCAGCTTCTTTATAGGAGGTAAATTTCTTTCATTTGAAGTTCCCAGCTTTATGCAGAGGTATCAAGTTCACGTACCTTCCTTGCAAGGGCTCAATGCCACATCTTCTGCCCCATTGCATACTAATCTCTGAATTTTTAAAATTTTATTCTGGCATTCGCTCTGAGTATTACTGTTTTCCAAGATCTTTTATCAATCTGGTTTGATGATCTTGTGGTTTGTTTTGTTTTAATCCTCGGGATATTTTTTTTCTTAGATTTTTGAGAATGCTACAACACAACATTCAATATCCTTGTCAGACTTCATTTGGCATTTTGTTATTTTTCAGTTGGATATCTTTTCAGAAGATTTGAACCATTGAAGTGATTTCCCTGTCTTACCAGTATTTATTTATTTGAACTTTTGGCTATAGTTTTGATTTAGGTGTATCTCTTCAGAAGAGCAGATATCTTTTTTTGCTCTTAAATCTATCCTGAGAATCTTTCAGCAGATAAATTTACTCTATTTCTATTACTGTTGTTACTGATATATTTAGAACCTTTCCTTTGTTTTATTTTATCAAGGATCTTCTGATGATCCCAGTGAGTTACTACTGCCAAGATTTTGACTTTTCTTGCCAGTTCATTCCTTGGCATGAGAAGCCCAAAGTACCTAGGTAGCTGCTATAACTTAAAGCTCAGTGATACTCTTGCTGTCGCTTGTATGAGAAGCTGGGCCTTCCTTTGGGAACCAGGTCTTCTATATCTGTAGAGGCCAGAATTGTGTGCACAAAATCCAAATTCTCAATGGGTCACTGGAAGTGATGATAAGCCAGACTACTCCTTACACTCCATTGTTCCTCAACCCATATTTTCTACCTATTGGGACATAGAATCATGCAATAATCATTGATTTTGAGCATATACCACATCCTGGTGTCCTTCTTAGGGTATTGTTTCTAAAATGACATCTCACTGTGCTCTCAACAGTCCATTCCATCACTCAGTTAAGACAACAGCTTTACAGGAGGTACTGTATGTTTGTGGCTTGTATCCATATACTGAGCCAAACATTTAGCTTTTTAAAAAATACTTTATTATTGAAATATAGTTGTATAACTGGAAGTTTATCTCTCTTAATTCTCTTAACCGATTTGGCCTATCCTCCCACTCACTATCCTCTGGCAACCACCAATTTTTTTTTTTTGTATTTGTGAGTCTGTTTTTTTGTCTATTTGTTTTTTAGATTCCAGATATAAGTGAAATCACACAGTATTTGCCTTTGTCTGACATATCCTTTAGCATAATATTCTCTAGGTCCATCCATGCTACTGCAAATGGCAAGATCTCATTTTTTATGTCTGAGTAATATTCCATTTATGTGTGTGTGTGTGTGTGTGTGTATGTACACATACACACTACATTTTCTTTATCCATTCATCTATCAATGAACACCTGGGTTGCTTCCATAGTTGACTATTGTAAATAAAGCTGCAATAAACATAGGAGTGTGTGTATCTTTTTGAATAATGTTTTGGTTTTTTGGGGGTAAATACCAGTAGTGGAATTATTGAATTGTATGGTATTTCTATTTTTAACTTTGTAAGGAAACTTCATTCCCTAAAGGTGAAGTTTTCCCACAGTGGTTGTATCAATTTACATTCCTACTAATAGCACATGAAGGTTCCATTTACTCCACATCCTCACCAACACTTGTTATTTCTTCTGCTTTTGATTCTAGCCATTCTTACTGAGGTGATGTCTCATTTGGTATTTCATTGTGGTTTTGATTTGTACTTCCCTGGTGGTTAGTGATATTAAACATCTTACCATGAGTCTGCTGGTCATCTGTATGTCTTCTTCGGGAAAATTCAGGTTGATTCAGTCCTCCGACCATTATTTTTTAATCTACTTAGTCATTCTATGTCTTTTGATTTGAGCATTTAGTTCATTTACATTTCAAGTAATTATTGATAGGTATGTACTTACTACTACTTTGGTCATTGTTTTCTAGATGTTTTTGTTGCTCTTCTCTGTTCTTTTGCTCTCATCTCTTATGGTTTGATGGCTATCTTTGGTGTTATGCTTACATTCCTTTTTCTTTATTTTTTATGTATTTATTATAGGTTTTTGATTTTGTGGTTCCACTGGGTTCATATGTAACCATCTTATGTGTATAGCAGTCTATGTTAAGTTCATGATTGTTAAGTTTGAACACATTCTAAAAGCAGTAAATTTTTACCCCCTCACATTTTATGTATGTGATATCATATTTTATATCTTTTTATTTTGTGCAAAATAAAATTTGTCCCTTGACTAATTATTGTAGATATAATTGGTTTTGCTACTTTTGTGTTTTCACTTTCATACTGGCTTTATAAGTAATTAGTCTACTATCTTTACTATATGTTTGCGTTTACATGTGAAATATTTTCCCTTCATAATTTCTTCAATTTATGGCTTTTTCTTACACTGAAGAATTCTCTTCAACATTTCTTGTAGGGCTGCTTTGGTGGTGATGAACTCCATTGAGTTTTGTCTGGAAAACTCTTGATCTCTCCTTCAACTGTGAATGATAATATTGCCGAAACCTATTAGTTGTTTCTTCTTCTTCCTCCTATCCAGTAGTCAAAATAGTCCCACATGTGCACTGGATAGTTGATGATGGTTGAAAGAATAAATTTTCTCCATCTTGAATGGTATACATTTATATCCCTTTATTCTTCAGTACCTGCATCTCAGTTTCTACTTCCTGCTTTTAACATAGACTTACACAATATTTCTACTCCATTTGGTGTTCATTTAGCTATTTATCTAGATTTTCAGTGCCACCTATATATATATTTTTGTTTTTTTCTTGTTATTTTTTTTTTCTTTGGTGTTTGAAGGGGGAGTTCATATAGCATAAAATTTCTTCATTCTTTCCCCATAAAACTTAGGTATGTATGTATGTATGTATTGTAGTTTCAAGGTTTTGTTTAAATTCCAGTTAGTTAACATACAGTGTAATATTAATTTCAGGTGTGTGGAATTTAGTGATTCATCACTTACATACAACATCCAGTGCTCATCACAACAAGTGTCCTCCTTAATACCTGTTGCCCATTTAACCCACCCCGCTTCCCACCTACCCTCCGCAACCCTCAGTTTGTTCTCTGTAATTAAGAATCTGTTTTGGGGGGAGAAGCAAGATGGGGGAGGAGTAGGAGACCTAAATTTCGTCTGGTCCCAGGAATTCAGCTAGATAGGTATCAAACCATTCTGAACACTTACAAACTCAACAGGAGATCAAAGAAAAGAATAGCAGCAACTCTCTGAATAGAAAAGCGACCACTTTCTGGAAGAGTCATATTCAATTCCTTCATTGTAGTTAACCTTATTTTGGGTATATATATAAGTTGTTCTCTCTTTTAAAATTTTGGGATACAGTTTCTTGTAACAGATCAAAATATACCCTAAATCTCTAGTGTATGGCTTTGTTCTAGTCTCCTGCTTGATCACATTCTCTTCCTTTTTTTTTTTTTAATTTCTCTTCTTTCCTTTTCAACAAACTTATCAATTCCTTTTATAAAATCTTTTATAATTTTCATTTTACAGTCATATTCTATCCATTTATTGTATTTACCCTTATTTTTGTACATATATAAGTTTTTCCTTCTTTAAAATTTCGGGAGGCAATTTCTTCTACCAGACCAAAATACGCCCAAAATCTAACGTGTGGCACTGATCTACTCACCAGCCTGATCATATTTGATCATATTCTTTTCTTTTTCTTTTTCTTTTTCTTTCTTTCCCTTTCTTTTCCCCTGGTTTCAGATCTCCTCTGATTTGTTCAGCATATATTTTTTCTGGGGTTTTTGTTACTCTGTTAGCATTTTGTTCTCTCATTCAACTATTCTCCTCTGGACAAAATGACAAGACAGAAAAAAATCACCTCCACAAAAAGAACTAGAGGCAGTACCAACGGCCAGGGAACTAATCAATATGGACATTAGTAAGATGTTAGAACTAGAGTTCAGAATGATGATTTTAAAGGTACTATCTGGGCTTGAAAAAACCATGGAAGATACTAGAGAAACCCTTTCTGGAGAAATAAAAGAACTAAAATCTAACCAAGTCAAAATCAAAAAGGCTATTAATGAGGTGCAATCAAAAATGGAGGCTCTAACTGCTAGGATAAATGAGGCAGAAGAGAGAATTAGCAATATAGAAGACCAAATGATGGAGAATAAAGAAACTGAGAAAAAGAGAGATAAACAACTACTGGGTCACAAGGGCAGAATTCAAGAGATAAGTGATACCATAAGATGAAACAACATTAGAATAATTGGGGGAAAAGAGAGAGAGGAGCAGAAGGTATAGTGGAGGAAATTATAGCAGAGAACTTCCCTAATTTGGGGAAGGAAACAGGCATCAAAATCCAGGAGTCACAGAGAACCCCTCTCAAAATCAATAAAAATAGGTCAACACCCCGATATCTAATAGTAAAACTTACAAGTCGCAGAGACAAAGAGAAAATCCTGAAAGCAGTTCGGGACAAGAGATCTGTAACCTACAATGGTAGAAACATTAGATTGGCAACAGACCTATCCACAGAGACCTGGCAGGCCAGAAAGGACTGGCAGGATATATTCAGAGCACTAAATGAGAAAAATATGCAGCCAAGAATACTATATCCAGCTAGGCTGTCATTGAAAATAGAAGGAGAGATAAAAAGCTTCCAGGACAAACAAAAACTAAAGGAATTTGCAAACACCAAACCAGCCCTACAAGAAATATTGAAAGGGGTCCTCTAAGCAAAGAGAGAGCCTAAAAGTAACATAGACCAGAAAGGAACAGAGACGATATACAGCAACAGTCGCCTCGCAGGGAATACAATGGCACTAAATTCCTATCTTTCAATAGTTACCCTGAATGTAAATGGGCTAAATGCCCCAATCAAAAGACACAGGGTATCAGATTGGATTAAAAAACAAGACCCACCGATATGCTTTCTGCAACAGACTTATTTTAGACACAAAGACACTTCCAGATTGAAACTAAGGGAGTGGAAAACAATTTACCATGCTAATAGACACCAAAAGAAAGCTGGAGTGGCAGTCCTTGAAAGGTGGGGTGGCAATTCTTATATCAGAAAAATTAGATTTTAAACCAAAGACTATAATAAGAGGTGAGGAAGGACACTATATCCTACTTAAAGGGCCTATCCAACAAGAAGATCTAACAATTGGAAATATCTATGCCCCTAACATGGGAGAAGTCAATTATATAAGCCAATTAATAACAAAAGCAAAGAAACGCATTGACAACAATACAATAATAGTAGGGGATTTAACACCTCCCTCACTGAAATGGACAGTCATCTAAGCAAAAGATCAACAAGGAAATAAAGACTTTAACTGACACACTGGACCAAATGGACTTCACAAATATATTCAGAACACTCCATCCCAAAGCAACAGAATACACATTCTCCTCTAGTGTCCCTGGAACCTTCTCCAGAATAGACCACATCCTAGGTCACAAAGCAGGTCTTAACTGGTACCAAAAGATTGGGATCACTCCCTGCATATTTCCAGACGACAATGCTTTGAAACTAGAACTCAATAACAAGAGGAAAGTCAGAAAGAACTCAAGTACATGGAGGCTAAAGAGCATCCTACTAAAGAATGAATGGGTCAACCAGGAAATTAAAGAAGAATTTAAAAAATTCATGGAAACCAATGAAAATGAAAACACAACTGTTCAAAATCTTTGGGATGCAGCAAAGGCAGTCCTAAGAGGAAAGTATATAACAATACAAGCCTTTCTCAAGAACCAAGAAAGGTCTCAAATACACAGCCTAACCCTACACCTAAAGGAGCTGGAGAAAGAACAGCAAATAAAGCCTAAGCCCATCAGGGAAGAGAAATAATAAAGATCAGAGCAGAAATCAATGAAATAAAACCAAAAGAACAGTAGAACAGATCAACGAAACTAGGAGCTTGTTCTTTGAAAGAATTGACAAGATTGATAAACCCCTGGCCAGACTTATCAAAAAGAAAAGAGAAATGACCCAAATCAACAAAATCATGAATGAAAGAGGAGAGATCACAACCAACACCAAAGAAATACAAACAATTATAAGAACATATTATGAGCAACTCTATGCCAGCAAATTAGATAACCTGGGAGAAATGGATGCATTCCTACAGATGTATCAACTACCAAAACTGAACCTGGAAGAAATAGAAAACTTGAACAGACCCATAGCCACTAAGAAAATTGAAGCAGTCATCAAAAATCTCCCAACAAACAAGAGCCCAGGGCCAGATGGCTTCCCAGGGGAATTCTACCAAACATTTCAAGAAGAATTAATACCTATTCTTCTGAAACTGTTCCAAAAAATAGAAATGGAAGGAAAATTTCCAAACTTGTTTTATGAGGCCAGCATTACCTTGATCCCAAAACCAGACAAAGACCCCATCAAAACGGAGAATTACAGACCAATATCCTTGATGAACATGGGTGCAAAAATTCTCACCAAAATACTAGCCAATAGGATCCAACAGTACATTAAAAGAATTATTCACCATGACCAAGTGGGATTTATCCCTGGGCTGCAAGGTTGGTTCAACATCCACAAATCAATCAATGTGATACACTACATTCATAGAAGAAAAAACGAGAACCATAAGATCCTCTCAATAGATGCAGAAAAAGCATTTGACAAAGTACAGCATCCTTTCTTGATCAAAACTCTTCAAATTATAGGGATAGAGGGTACATATCTCAATATCATAAAAGCCATCTATGAAAAACCCATAGCAAATATCATTCTCAATGGGGAAAAACTGAGTGCTTCCCCCCAAAGGTCAGGAACACGGCAGGGATGTCCACTATCACCACTGCTCTTCAACATAGTATTAGAAGTCCTAGCTACAGCAATCCAACAACAAAAAGAAATAAAAGGCATCCGAATTGGCAAAGAAGAAGTCAAACTCTCACTCTTTGCCGATGATATGATACTTTATGTGGAAAACCCAAAAGACTCCACCCCCAAACTGCTAGAACTCATACAGAAATTCACCAAAGTGGCAGGATATAAAATCAATGCACAGAAATCAGTGGCATTCCTATACACCAACAACAAGACAGAAGAAAGAGAAATTAATGAGTAGTTCCCATTTACAATTGCACCCCAAACCATAAGATACCTAGGAATAAGTCTAACCAAAGAGGCAAAGAATCTCTACTCAGAAAACTAGAAAATACTCATGAAAGAAATTGAGGCAGACACAAAGAAATGGAAAAACGTTCCATGCTCATGGATTGGAAGAACAAATATTGTGAAGATGTCAATGCTACCTAGAGCAATCTACACATTTAATGCAATCCCTATCAAAATACCATCCACTTTTTTCAAAGAAATGGAACAAATAATCCTAAAATTTGTATGGAACCAGAAAAGACCCCGAATAGCCAGAGAATTGTTGAAAAACAAAAGCAAAGTTGGTGGCATCACAATTCCGGACTTCCAGCTCTATTACAAAGCTGTCATCATCAAGACAGTATGGTACTGGCACAAAAACAGGCACATAGATCAATGGAACAGAATAGAGAGCCCAGAAATGGACCCTCCACTCTATGGTCAACTCATCTTCGACAAAGCAGGAAAGAATGTCCAATGGAAAAAAGACAGTCTCTTCAACAAATGGTGTTGGGAAAATTGGACAGCCACATGCAGAAGAATGAAACTGGACCATTTCCTTACACCACACACAAAAATAGACTCCAAATAGATGAAAGACCTCAATGTGATACAGGAGTCCATCAAAATCCTAAAGGAGAACACACGCAGCAACCTCTTCGACCTCAGCTGCAGCAACTTCTTCCTAGAAACATCACCAAAGGCAAGGGAAGCAAGGGCAAAAATGAACTATTGGGACCTCATCAAGATAAAAAGCTTTTGCACAGCAAAAGAAACAGTCAACAAAACCAAAAGACAACCGACAGAATGGGAGAAGATATTTGCAAATGACATATCAGATAAAGGGCTAGTATCCAAAATCTCTAAAGAACTTCTGAAACTCAACACCCAAAGAGCAAATGATCCAATCAAGAAATGGGCAGAAGACATGAACAGACATTTTTCCAAAGAAGACATCCACATGGCCAACAGACACATGAAAAAGTGCTCAACATCGCTTGGCATCAGGGAAATCCAAATCAAAACCTCAATGAGATACCACCTCACACCAGTCAGAATGGCTAAAATTAACAAGTCAGGAAACGACAGATGTTGGTGGGGATGTGGAGAAAGGGGAACCCTCCTACACTGTTGGTGGGAATGCAAGCTGGTGCAGCCACTCTGGAAAACGATCTGGAGGTTCCTCAAAAAGTTGAAAATAGAGCTACCGTACTACCCAGCAATTGCACTACTGGGTATTTACCCCAAAGATACAAATGTAGGGATTCGAAGGGGTACGTGCACCCCGATGTTTATAGCAGCAATGTCCGCAATAGCCAAACTGTGGAAAGAGCCAAGATGCCCATCGACAGATGAATGGATAAAGAAGAGTTGGTATATATATACAATGGAATATCATGCAGCCATCAAAAAAAAACCACAATGAAATCTTGCCATTTGCAGAGACGTGGATGGAACTATAGGACATTATGCTAAGCGAAATAAGTCAATCAGAGAGACATGTATCATATGATCTCACTGATATGAGGAATTCTTAATCTCAGGAAACAAACTGAGGGTTGCTGGAGCGGTGGGGGGTGGGAGGGATGGGGTGGCTGGCTGATAGACATTGGGGAGGGTATGTGCTATGGTGAGCTCTGTGAATTGTGCAAGACTGTTGAATCACAGATCTGTACCTCTGAAACAAATAATACAATATATGTTAAAAAATAAAAGAAGAAGAAGAAGAAGATTGCAGGAGGGGAAGATGAAGGGGGGGAAATCGGAGGGGCAGACAAACCATGAGAGATGACGGACTCTGAAAAACAAACTGAGGGTTCTAGAGGGGAGGGGGTGAGAGGATGGGTTAGCCTGGTGATGGGTATTAAAGAGGGCATGTTCTGCATGGAGCATTAGGTGTTATACACAAATAATGAATCATGGAACACTACATGAAAAACTAATGATGTAATATATGGTGATTAACATAACCATAAAAATTAAAAAAAAAAACGATGCTCACCAAACTAGGGAGAAGAATGTAGGAACACAGTAAGAACTTTAACAAATAAAAAAATATAAGGAAGAAACATCAGAGCTGAAGAATACAAAAACTGAAATGAAAAATACATGAGGAGAAATTAACGACATATTAAAATATACAGAAGAATGGATCAGAAATAAGGAAAATAGAATAGTGGAAATCACCTAATAAGAACAGCAAAAAGAAAGAAGAATTTTAAAAAAAGATAGCTTAAGAAATCTCTAGAACAACCTCAGGTGGAATAACATTTACATTATAGGGGTCTAAGAAGGACAAGAGATAACGAGACAGAAAACTTATTTAGAGAAATAATGGCCAAAACCATCCATCACCTGGGGAAGGTAACTGACATCCATGTTCAGAAAGCACAGAGAGTCCCAAGCAAGATGAATCCAAAGAGATCCACACCAAGACATATAATTAAAATGACAAAAATTAAAGATAAAGAATCTTAAAAGCAGCCAGAGAAATACAAATAGTCACATATGAGGGAAACCCCATAATACTCTATGGCTTCAAGTAATTAGCAGGATATATTTAAAATGCCAAAAGGGAAAAACTCAAAATCAAAATTACCCAGCAAGATTATTATTCAGAATTAAAGGAATTAAAGAGTTTCCCAGACAACAAAAAACAAAAGAAGTTCATCACCACTAACCTGGTCTTACAAAAAATGTTAAAGGTATTCTTAAAGGAGAAAAAAAGGCCATAACTAGAAATAAGAAAGTATATGAAAGAAAAAATTACTGGTAAAGGCAAGTATAAAGGTAGAGTATCAGCCAATGAAAAAACTAGCATGTGGGTTAAAAGACAAAAAAGAGTAAAATAAACTGTAACTAAAATAAGTATACAATAGACAAAATTAAAAGATATAAAATATAACATCAAAGCATAAAACATAAGGGGAGGGAGAGTAACAATGTAGTGCTTTTAGAATGCATTCAACCTTAAACAACTATCAGCTTAAAACAAGGTGCTAAACATATACATACATATGTATGTGTGTGTATAAATATACATATATGTCAATATATATGAACTTCATGGTGATTAGAAATAAAAATCTATAATAAATACACAAGAAAATGAAAAGAAAAATAAATGAAAACATAACACTAATGAAAACATCAAACCACAAAGGAAGAGACCAAGCAAAGACAAAAGGAGCAGACTACAAAAACAATCAGAGAACAACAAGCAAAGTGGCAATTAGTGTATACCTACCAATAATTACTTTAAATGTGAATGGACTAAATGCTCCATTCAAAAGACCTACGTGGCTGAAGGGAGAAAAGAAACTAGACCTATCTATATGCTGCCTACAAGAGACACACTTCAGATCTAAAGACACATACAGAGTAAAGTTGAAGGGATGAAAAAAGATATTCCATATAAATGGAAAAAAAAAAAGCTGAACTGTCACACAAAATAGATTATTTTTAAAAAAACCTAATAAAAAACAAAAGGCATTAAACAGTGATAAAGCGATCTATCCAACAAGAGAATGTAACAATTGTAAATAATTATGTACCCAACATAGGGGCATGTAAATATATAAATATTAACAGACATAAAGAGAGAAATTGACAGTAATAAAATAAGAATAGGGTATTTTAACCCCTCACTTATATCAATGGATAGATAATCTAGACAGAAAATCAACAAGGAAACACTAGCATTAAATGACACTTTAGGCCAGATAGACTTAATAGATATACACAATGCATTCTATTAAAAAAAAGAAAGCAGAACATACAGTTATTTTCAAGTGTAGTTGGAACATTCCCCAGGAGAGATCACATTAGGCCACAAAAGAGGTCTCAATATATTAAAGCATACTGAAGTAATATTAAACATCTTTTATGACAACCATGGTATGAAACTGGAAATCAATTACAAGAGAAATGGAAAAAACACAAACAGAAAATACAAACAGGTGGAGGCTAACCAACAAAAGAGTCAATGAAGAAATCAAAGAAGAAATAAAAAAAAATACATAGAGACAAATGAAAATGGAACACAATATTCCCAAATCTATAAAACACAACAAAAGCAATTTTAAGAGGGAAATTCACTGTGATACAGGCCTCAAGATATACACAAAATCTCAAATAAACAACCTAACTGTAGACCTAAAAGAACTAGAAAAAGAACAAAGTTCCTAGTGGAAGTAAAAGGAATAGAAGCTTAAAAATAAGAATCTGAAATTAAATGCTGTTTCTTTGAAAAGATCAACAAAATAAAAAAACCTATAGCCAAACTCATCAAGAAAAAAAAAAGGGGCACAAATAAAATCAGGAAAAAAAATAAAGAGAAGTTACAACTGACAACATCACAAAAATAAAAGTTTTAAAAGAGACTATTACAATTATATGCCAATAAATTTGAAAGCCTAGGGGAAAAAAAATGGAAAAACTCCTAGAAACACACAACCTTTTAAGACTGAATCAAGATGATGAGAAAATCTGAATAGACTGTTATAAGTAATGAAATTAAATCTGTAATTAAAAACTCCCAAGAAATCTAGGTCCAGGACCAGATACCCTGACTGGTAAGTTTTACCAAATATATAAAAAGAGTACCTTCTCAAATTATTCAAAAAGAATGAAGGGGAAAAAATAGTTCCAAACTCATTTTATGATAGAATTATCCTGATACCTAAACCAAACAAAGACATACACACCAAAACAAAACAAAAACAAAACAAAAAAACCCAAGACAATATCTGTTATGAACATAAATGCAAGTATTTTAACAAAATAACGAAACAAATTCAACAATAAATTAAAGGGAGCATACACCCTAAGTGGGATTTATTCTTAAGATGCAAGGATGGTTCAACATTCACAAAAGAATCACATGATATACCACATTAGTAAAACATAGTAAAACATTAGTAAAACAAAAATCATATAATCATCTTAGGAGTTGCAGAAAAACCATCTGATAAACTTCCATAGCCATTTATAGTAAAAACTCTCAGCAAAGTAGGTACAGAAGGGACCTACCTCAACATAATAAAGATCATACATAACAAACCCATAGCTAACATCATACTTAAAAGTGAAAAACTTATACACTGGAAAACTTTTCCTCTAAGTTCAAGAACAAGACAAGGATGCTCACAATCACAGTTTTTAGTCAACATAAAGCTGAAGGTTCTAAGTGATAGCAATTAGGCAAGAAAAAGAAATGAGGCATACAAATTGGAAAGGAAGAAGTAAAACTGTCACTTCTTACAGATGACATGATACTTTATATAGAGAAACCCTAAAAACTCCACCAAAAAACTATTAGAATAAATGAATTAAAGTTGCAGAAGACAAAATTAATATATAAAGATCAGTTGTGTTTCTACACACTAATAATGAGCTACAAGGAAGAAAAATTAAGAAAATAATCCCATCTACAATCGTATCAAAATTAATAAAATGCTTAGGAATAAATTTAATCAAGAAGGTGAAATCCTTTGTATTCAGAACTGCAAAACACTGATGAAAAAAATTGAGGTAGTAAAAAATGAATGGAAAAATATTTTGATGCTCTAAGATTGGAAGAATATTATTAAAATGTCTAAAGCCTGGAAATAACCCTCCACTTACATGGTCAATTAATCTATGAGGAGATTAGGAGACAAGAAATTTACATGAAGAAAAGACAGGTTCTAGGGACTTCTGGGTGGCTCGGTCAGTTAAGTGTCTGCCTTCCGTTCAGGTCTTGATCCCAGGGTCCTAGAATATTACCCTGCATCAGGCTCCCTGCTTAGCAGGGAGTCTGCTTCTCCCTTTCCCTCCGCTTGCTGCTCCCCCTGCTTTTGCTCTCTCTCTCTTGCTCTCAAATGAATAAACAAAAAAAAATCTTTTAAAAAAAAAGAGTCTTCAACAAATGGTGCTGAGAAAACTGGATAGCTGTATGCAAAATAACAAAACGGGACCACTTTTTTACACCATAAACAAACATTAACTCAAAATGGATTAAAGACCTAAATGTAGGATGTGAGACCATAAAACTCAGAGAAGAAAACAGACAGTAAACTTTGGACATCCAACTTTGCAATGTTTTTTTTTGGATCAGTTTCCTCAAGCAAGGAGAACAAAAGCAAAAATAAACAATTAGGACTACATTAAACTAAAATGCTTTGCAAAGCTAAGGAAACCATCAACAAAACTAAAAGGCAACCTACTAAAAGGAAGAGGATATTTGGAAGTGATTTATTTGATAAAGCATTATTATCTAAAATACATAAAGAACTCCTAAAACAACACCAAAAAAAATATAACCTGATTGAAAAATGTGCAGAGGACATGCATAGACATTTTCCCAAAGACAGAGACAAAGGCACAGGCATATAGGGATTCTTGACTTTACTAATGTAAATCAAAACCACAATATCACTTCACATCTGTCAGACTGACCAGTATCAAAAAGATTAAAAATAAGGAACCTCTGTGCACTGTTGGTGGGAATGCAATTTGGTGCAGCCACTGTGGAAAACAGTTGCTCAAAAGATTAAACAAAGAAATGCCTTATGAGCCAATAATTCCACTACTGTTTACATAAAGAAAGTGAAAACACTAATTTGAAAAGATATATGCACCCCTGTTTATTGCAGCATTACTTACAATAGCCAAGATACGGAAGAAATCAAGTGTCCATCAATAGATGAATGGATAAAAAAGATGTGATATACATATGTATGTATGTATATACAATATAATATTAGCCATAAAAAAGAATGAAATTTGCCATTTGCAACATAGATGCATCTAGATGGTATAATGCTAAGGTAAATAATCCAGAGAAATATAAATATCATATGATTTCACTATATGTAGTATTTAAGAAAAAACCCAAAAGAACAAATAAAAAAAGAGACAAAAAAGAGACAAAATACAGAGAACAAACTGGTGGTTGCTTGATGGATGGTGGGAGGGAGGGATGGGTGAAATAGACAAAGGGGATTGAGAGTATATTTATCTTGATGAGCACTGAGAAATGTACAAAATTGTAGACTTACAGACACAGGAAACAAACTGTTGGTTACCAGACAGGGGAGCAGGTGGGGGGTGAGAAAAATAGGTGAAGGGGATTAAGAGGCACAAAGTTTGTTATAAAATAAGTCATGGAAATGTAATGTACAGCATAGGGAATACAGTCAACAATATTATACTAATTTTATATGGTGACACAACAACTAGACTTATTGTAGGGATTTCATAATATATAAAAATATTGAATCACTATGTTGTATACCTGGAACTAACAAGGTATTGTAGATCAATTATAGTTCAATAAAAAAATATTTAGCCAAAAGTGTTATTGTGCATTTTATATAATTTATTATACACTGGAAAAAATATGTGACATATGCAATACAAATTAATTATTATTAGGAAAATAGAGCAATCAGAAATAAGCCATTTAAAATCAGTAGAGGCAGCAAGAGATAAAAACCACAAATGCTGCAAAAAAAAATAAGAAAAAGACAGGAAACAGCAGATTGACTACTATGTGAAACAGAGTTGTAAATTAGATACCAAGTGGTAGAATTTTTTCCAAAATTTAGAGAAATTCACAAAAACAATAAAATGATGAATTTATTTAAATCATGAAAAAGGTGATGCAATAATCACTAAAAAGGTGATCCAAATATATAAGAATAATTCTGATGAAAAGATAGCAAACAGAAAACACTTAACAAAGAAATTACTAAAAATTTAACTTCTGATCAAGACTCTGCATACTCATCATCAGGGAAATACACATCAAAACTACAATGAGATTTCACCTCACACCTGTCAGAATGACAAAAATCAAAACAGGAAACAACAGGCGTTGGCAAGGACGCAGAGAAAGGGAACCCTCTTGCACTATTGGTGGGAAAGCAAACTGGTGTAGGCACTCTGGAAAACAGTATGGAGCCTCCTCAAAAAGTTAAAAACAGAACTACCCTTCAACCCAGCAATTGTACTACTAGGTACTTACTCAAAGGATGCAAAAATACTGATTTGAAAGGATACATGCACCTCCATATTTATGGCAGCATTATCAAGAATAGCCCAATTATGTAAAGAGCCCAAATGTCCATCAAATGATGAATGGATAAAAAAGATGTTAGATATATACATATACATATATATATATGTATGTATATATATATATATATATACATATATATATACACACACACACACACAATGGACTATTACTCAGCCATAAAAAAAATAATGAAATCTTGCCATTTGCAATGATGTGGATGGAGCTAGAGAGTATGATGCTAAGCAAAATAAGTGAGTCAGAGAAAAACAAATACTATATGGTCTCACACATGTGAAATTTAAGAAACAAAACAAGTGAAGCAGGGAGGGGAAATAGGCAAACCAAGAAACAGATTCTTTTTTTTATTATTATGTTATGTTAATCACCATACATTACATCATTAGTTTTTGATGTAGTGTTCCATGATTCGTTGTTTGCATATAACACTCAGTGCTCCATTCAATGCATGCCCTCTTTAATATCCATCACCAGGTTAACCCATCCTCCCACCACCCTCCCCTCTAGAACCCTCAGTTTGTTTCTCAGAGTCCATAGTCTCTCATGGTTCGTCTCCCCCTCCGATTTCCCCTCATTCATTTTTCCCTTCCTACTATTTTTTTTTAACATATAAAGTATTATTGTTTCAAAGGTACAGGTGTGTGACTCATCAGTCTTAGACAATTCACAGGACTCACCATAGCACATACCCTCTATCACCCAGCCCCTCATCCCTCCCACCCCCCACCACTCCAGCAACCCTCAGTTTGTTTCCTGAGATTAAGAATTCCTCATGTCAGTGAGATCATATGATACATGTCTTTCTCTGATTGACTTATTTCGTTTAGCATAATACCCCCTAGTTCCATCCATGTCTCTGCAAATGGCAAGATTTCATTGTGGGTTTTTTTTTTTTTAATAGCTGCATGATATTCCACTATATATATATATATATATATACCACCTCTTCTTTATCCATTCATCTGTCGATGGGCATCTTGGCTCTTTCCACAGTTTGGCTATTGCGGACATTGCTGCTATAAACATCGGGGTGCACGTACCCCTTCGAATCCCTACATTTGTATCTTTGGGGTAAATACCCAGTAGTGCAATTGCTGGGTAGTACGGTAGCTCTATTTTCAACTTTTTGAGGAACCTCCAGACCGTTTTCCAGAGTGGCTGCACCAGCTTGCATTCCCACCAACAGTGTAGGAGGGTTCCCCTTTCTCCACATCCCCACCAACATCTGTCGTTTCCTGACTTGTTAATTTTAGCCATTCTGACTGGTGTGAGGTGGTATCTCATTGAGGTTTTGATTTGGATTTCCCTGATGCCAAGCGATGTTGAGCACTTTTTCATGTGTCTGTTGGCCATGTGGATGTCTTCTTTGGAAAAATGTCTGTTCATGTCTTCTGCCCATTTCTTGATTGGATCATTTGCTCTTTGGGTGTTGAGTTTCAGAAGTTCTTTAGAGATTTTGGATACTAGCCCTTTATCTGATATGTCATTTGCAAATATCTTCTCCCATTCTGTCGGTTGTCTTTTGGTTTTGTTGACTGTTTCTTTTGCTGTGCAAAAGCTTTTTATCTTGATGAGGTCCCAATAGTTCATTTTTGCCCTTGCTTCCCTTGCCTTTGGTGATGTTTCTAGGAAGAAGTTGCTGCAGCTGAGGTCGAAGAGGTTGCTGCGTGTGTTCTCCTTTAGGATTTTGATGGACTCCTGTATCACATTGAGGTCTTTCATCTATTTGGAGTCTATTTTTGTGTGTGGTGTAAGGAAATGGTCCAGTTTCATTCTTCTGCATGTGGCTGTCCAATTTTCCCAACACCATTTGTTGAAGAGACTGTCTTTTTTCCATTGGACATTCTTTCCTGCTTTGTCGAAGATGAGTTGACCATAGAGTGGAGGGTCCATTTCTGGGCTCTCTATTCTGTTCCATTGATCTATGTGCCTGTTTTTGTGCCAGTACCATACTGTCTTGATGATGACAGCTTTGTAATAGAGCTGGAAGTCCGGAATTGTGATGCCACCAACTTTGCTTTTGTTTTTCAACAATTCTCTGGCTATTCGGGGTCTTTTCTGGTTCCATACAAATTTTAGGATTATTTGTTCCATTTCTTTGAAAAAAGTGGATGGTATTTTGATAGGGATTGCATTAAATGTGTAGATTGCTCTAGGTAGCATTGACATCTTCACAATATTTGTTCTTCCAATCCATGAGCATGGAACGTTTTTCCATTTCTTTGTGTCTGCCTCAATTTCTTTCATGAGTATTTTCTAGTTTTCTGAGTAGAGATTCTTTGCCTCTTTGGTTAGACTTATTCCTAGGTATCTTATGGTTTGGGGTGCAATTGTAAATGGGAACTACTCATTAATTTCTCTTTCTTCTGTCTTGTTGTTGGTGTATAGGAATGCCACTGATTTCTGTGCATTGATTTTATATCCTGCCACTTTGGTGAATTTCTGTATGAGTTCTAGCAGTTTGGGGGTGGAGTCTTTTGGGTTTTCCACATAAAGTATCATATCATCGGCAAAGAGTGAGAGTTTGACTTCTTCTTTGCCAATTCGGATGCCTTTTATTTCTTTTTGTTGTTGGATTGCTGTAGCTAGGACTTCTAATACTATGTTGAAGAGCAGTGGTGATAGTGGACATCCCTGCCGTGTTCCTGACCTTTGGGGGGAAGCACTCAGTTTTTCCCCATTGAGAATGATATTTGCTATGGGTTTTTCATAGATGGCTTTTATGATATTGAGATATGTACCCTCTATCCCTATAATTTGAAGAGTTTTGATCAAGAAAGGATGCTGTACTTTGTCAAATGCTTTTTCTGCATCTATTGAGAGGATCTTATGGTTCTCGTTTTTTCTTCTATGAATGTAGTGTATCACATTGATTGATTTGTGGATGTTGAACCAACCTTGCAGCCCAGGGATAAATCCCACTTGGTCATGGTGAATAATTCTTTTAATGTACTGTTGGATCCTATTGGCTAGTATTTTGGTGAGAATTTTTGCACCCATGTTCATCAAGGATATTGGTCTGTAATTCTCCGTTTTGATGGGGTCTTTGTCTGGTTTTGGGATCAAGGTAATGCTGGCCTCATAAAACAAGTTTGGAAATTTTCCTTCCATTTCTATTTTTTGGAACAGTTTCAGAAGAATAGGTATTAATTCTTCTTGAAATGTTTGGTAGAATTCCCCTGGGAAGCCATCTGGCCCTGGGCTCTTGTTTGTTGGGAGATTTTTGATGACTGCTTCAATTTTCTTAGTGGCTATGGGTCTGTTCAAGTTTTCTATTTCTTCCAGGTTCAGTTTTGGTAGTTGATACATCTGTAGGAATGCATCCATTTCTCCCAGGTTATCTAATTTGCTGGCATAGAGTTGCTCATAATATGTTCTTATAATTGTTTGTATTTCTTTGGTGTTGGTTGTGATCTCTCCTCTTTCATTCATGATTTTGTTGATTTGGGTCATTTCTCTTTTCTTTTTGATAAGTCTGGCCAGGGGTTTATCAATCTTGTCAATTCTTTCAAAGAACAAGCTCCTAGTTTCGTTGATCTGTTCTACTGTTCTTTTGGTTTTATTTCATTGATTTCTGCTCTGATCTTTATTATTTCTCTTCCCTGATGGGCTTAGGCTTTATTTGCTGTTCTTTCTCCAGCTCCTTTAGGTGTAGGGTTAGGCTGTGTATTTGAGACCTTTCTTGGTTCTTGAGAAAGGCTTGTATTGTTATATACTTTCCTCTTAGGACTGCCTTTGCTGCATCCCAAAGATTTTGAACAGTTGTGTTTTCATTTTCATTGGTTTCCATGAATTTTTTAAATTCTTCTTTAATTTCCTGGTTGACCCATTCATTCTTTAGTAGGATGCTCTTTAGCCTCCATGTACTTGAGTTCTTTCTGACTTTCCTCTTGTTATTGAGTTCTAGTTTCAAAGCATTGTCGTCTGGAAATATGCAGGGAGTGATCCCAATCTTTTGGTACCAGTTAAGACCTGCTTTGTGACCTAGGATGTGGTCTATTCTGGAGAAGGTTCCAGGGACACTAGAGGAGAATGTGTATTCTGTTGCTTTGGGATGGAGTGTTCTGAATATATTTGTGAAGTCCATTTGGTCCAGTGTGTCAGTTAAAGTCTTTATTTCCTTGTTGATCTTTTGCTTAGATGACTGTCCATTTCAGTGAGGGAGGTGTTAAATCCCCTACTATTATTGTATTGTTGTCAATGCGTTTCTTTGCTTTTGTTATTAATTGGCTTATATAATTGACTTCTCCCATGTTAGGGGCATAGATATTTCCAATTGTTAGATCTTCTTGTTGGATAGGCCCTTTAAGTAGGATATAGTGTCCTTCCTCATCTCTTATTATAGTCTTTGGTTTAAAATCTAATTTGTCTGATATAAGGATTGCCACCCCAGCTTTCTTTTGGTGTCTATTAGCATGGTAAATGGTTTTCCACTCCCTCAGTTTCAATCTGGGGGTGTCTTTGGGTCTAAAATAAGTCTGTTGCAGACAGCATATCAATGGGCCTTGTTTTTTTATCCAGTCTGATACCCTGTGTCTTTTGATTGGGGCATTTAGCCCATTTACATTCAGGGTAACTTTTGAAAGATATGAATATAGTGCCATTGTATTGCCTATAAGGTGACTGTTGCTGAATATTGTCTGTGTTCCTTTCTGGTCTATGTTGCTTTTAGGCTCTCTCTTTGCTTAGAGGACCCCTTTCAATATTTCTTGTAGGGCTGGTTTGGTGTTTGCAAATTCCTTTAGTTTTTGTTTGTCCTGGAAGCTTTTTATCTCTCCTTCTATTTTCAATGACAGCCTAGCTGGATATAGTATTCTTGGCTGATTTTTTTCTCATTTAGTGCTCTGAATATATCATGCCACTCCTTTCTGGCCTGCCAGGTCTCTGTAGATAGGTGTGTTACCAATCTAATGTTTTTACCATTGTAGGTTACAGATCTCTTCTCCTAAGCTGCTTTCAGCATTTTCTCTTTGTCTCTGAGACTTGTAAGTGTTACTATTAGGTGTCGGGGTGTTGACCTATTTTTATTGATTTTGAGAGGGGTTCTCTGTGACTCCTGGATTTTGATGCCTGTTTCCTTCCCCAAATTAGGGAAGTTCTCTGCTATAATTTCCTCCAATATACCTTCTGCCCCTCTCTCTCTTTCTTCTTCTTTTGGGATTCCAATTATTCTAATATTGTTTTGTCTTATGGTATCACTAATCTCTTGAATTCTGCCCTCGTGATTCAGTAGTTGTTTATCTCTCTTTTTCTCAGCTTCTTTATTTTCCATCATTTGGTCTTCTATATCACTAATTCTCTCTTCTGCCTCATTTATCCTAGCAGTTTGTGCCCCTATTTTTGATTGCACCTCATTAATAGCCTTTTTGATTTCAGCTTGGTTAGATTTTATTTCTTTTGTTTCTCCAGAAAGGGTTTCTCTAATAACTTCCATGCTTTTTTCAAGCCCAGCTAGTATCTTTAAAATCATCATTCTGAACTCTAGTTCCGACATTGTACTAATGTCCGTATTGATTAGGTCCCTGGCAGTCGGTATTGCCTCTTGTTCTTTTTGTTGAGGTGATTTTTTCTGTCTTGTCATTTTGTCCAGAGGAGACTAGATGAATGAGAGAACAAATGCTAACAGGGTAAAAATGTCCCCAGAAAATATACTCTAAACAAATCAGAAAAGGCCTGAAACTAGGCGAAAAGAAAGGAAAAAGAAAAAGATAAAAACAAACAAAAACGAAACAAAACGACAAAAAAAGAGAGAATATGATCAAATATGATCAGGCTGGTGCATAGATCAGTGCCACACACTAGATTTTGGGTGTATTTTGGTCTGTTAGAAGAAAGTGCCTCCCAAAATTTTAAGAAAGGAAAACTTATATATGTACGAAAATAAGGGTTAATACGATGAAGGGATTGCATATGACTGTAAAGATGAAAATTATAAAAGATTTTATAAAAGGAATTGATAAGAAGTTGGTTGAAAAAGAAAGAAGAGTATTTTAAAAAAATGAAAGAAAAAAAAGGGAGAGAATGTGATCAGGTAGGAAACTAGAACAAAGCCATACACTAGAGATTTAGGGTATATTTTGATCTGTTAGAAGAAACCGTATTTCAAAATTTTAAAGAGAAAACAACTTACATATATATGCCAAAAATAAGGGTAACTACTATGAACGGATAGAATATGACTCTAAAAATGGAAAATAAAAAAAAATTTTTTTAAAGTGATTGATAAGATGTTGGTTGAAAAAGGGAAAAAGAAAAATTAAAAAAAAAGACAGTTAAAAAATTAACTTTGAAAGATTAAAGAATCATGGGGAAAAAGCTATGAATTCTATATGCATTATTCCCCTAGCGCTGGAGTTCTGCCGTCCTCATTGATCAGTAAACTTTTTCTTGGCTGGCTTTTCTTGCTGAGCTTCTGGGGGAGGGGCCTGTTGCTGTGGTTCCCAAGTGTCTTTGCCAGAGGTGGAATTGCCCCGCCCTTGCCAGGTCCGGGTTAAGTAATCTGCTTGGGTTTGCTCTCGGGAGCTTTTGTTCCCTGCAAGCTCTCTGTACAGCTTTGGAGGACGAGAGTGAAAATGGCGGCCTCCCAATCTCTGCCCGGAGGAGCCGAGAACTCAGGGCCTGCTCTTCAGTGAGCCCCCAGAGAAAAGCAGTTAATCACTCCCATCTCCCTGGTCTCCAGCCACACTCTGTGCTCACCCGGCCCGTTACCGAGCATTTCTATCTTTGGTTCACAACTCGGTGTGGAGTCTCCAAACCCAGCAGATCCCTGCAGTGCGCTTCTGCGCTGCTCCTCCTGGGGGAGGAAGGGGAGTCTCCCCGGATCTGCTGCTTGTTGGGTCCCTGCTGGAGAAGCAATGGCCCGACTGTGCCCCGGATCATGGTTTATGGCAACCCTGAGCTGAAGATCCTGCGCCTTGGCTCTGTCTCTGCAGCCAGCTTCCCTGCTCTGATACCTGGGAGCTCTGCTGCACTCAGGCACCCCCGGTCTTTCTGTGACCCTGAGGGTCCTGAGGCCACACTGTCCCACTAGGGTTCCACCCCCGGCTTAGCCACTGGAGTGACGTCCCTCAGCAGAGCAGACTTCTAGAAGTTCTGATTTTGTGCTCCATGGTCTATCACTTGCCAGAAGTGGTGGATGGAGGCCCCCTCCCCCGCCATCTGTCCTCCCGAATGTCACCTCTGATTCGCTTCTCCACACGTCCTACCTTCCAGAAAGTGGTCACTTTTCTGTTCAGAGAGTTGTTGCTATTCTTTTCTTCGATCTCCTGTTGAGTTCGTAGGTGTTCAGAATGGTTTGATCCCTATCCAGTTGAATTCTTGGGACCAGATGAAATCCAGGTTTCCTACTCCTCCACCATCTTGCTCCCAATCTGTGAGCATCTTTATGACTATTACTTTTTAAAAAGATTTTATTTACTTGTTTGAGAGAGAGAGAGTGTGTGCAAGAGAGCACAAGTGCAAGCAGTGGGGAGTGCCAGAGGGAAAGGGAGAAGCAGGCTCCCTGCTGAGCAGGGAACCCGACTTGGGACTCGATCCCAGGACCCTGGGATTATGACTTGAGCCAAAGGCAGACATTTATCTGACTGAGCCACCCAGGCACCCCTTCATGACTATTACTTTCAATCACTTGTCAGGTAGATTAGTTGCCTCCATTTTATTGTCCTCTGTCTCCCAAAGTTTCATCTTGTTCTTTTGTTTGGAACATATTCCTGTGGCTCTCATTTTGTTTTACTTTCTGTGTTGATTTCTGTGAATTCAACACAACAGCTACCTATCGTAGTGTTGAAGGAATGACCTTGTGTAGGAGCAACCCCTTTGTAGACTGCAAATGACTAGTGACTTTCAAAGGCCGGCTGGAGCTGAAGTGGGCATGGGCCAGGTAGTTCTGGGTGTACTCCTCAGGGTTGCCTTAATGGAATGGCTGGAACTGGAGTAGGTACTGGCTAGAGGGTCCTACGAAACATATTGCTTAGGTTAGCTGGAATCGGTGTTGGTACAGCTCAGGGCTGCCCTGGTGGGATGGTGGAAGTAGAACAGGTACAGTCTTAGGAATACCAGGGTGTACAACACCTGGGCTGCCTTGGTGGGGGCAGCTAAAGTCAGGCAAATGTCATTGGGGTCTTGGAACTTGCTTTACTGAGGACCACTTTGGTGGAGTCTTGTGGGTGTTGTCCCAGGGCTGTTGTACCTAGGCCACTTTGGTGGCATAGCAGTGGATGGAATGGGCATGGGCTGGAGCTATCCCAGAGCACCCTCCCCAGGGCTGCCCTGGTGGATGGTTGGAATTAGAGTAAGCATTGCACAGAAGGGTCCTAGAGTGGGCCATGCTGGGGCCACCCAGGTGGTACAGCTGGAGCTGGAGTGGGCCAAGGGTCTGGGATTTGCTTGGCTGACCTGAGGAGACCTGTTAATGTGCCTAGACCCTGCTCCTGTCTGCACTATTAAGGTGGAAGAGAAACTTAAAAAATGGTGCTTGCATTTCTCTGACCCAGAGAGAACTCAATCAGTTACCTGCCCATTCAGTGAATTCTCCATGGTTAGTAGAGATTTCCTTCACTTAGAGTCTAATTGCCCTTATAACTGCTGCTTTTTTGCTGTGCACCAAGATGGATGAGTCTGCCTGTGAACCCCTCAGTGATATTCCTCCCTACTGCAGGTCACCACATCAGGGATGGTGTTCACATTTTTATTGTGTCTCTTTGTCTTTTTTTACCCTTTCTTATGTGGTCCCTCTACCATCTGCTGTGCAGGAGTTGCTCAGTCAGCCCTCAGTTCTTCAGGAGGAATTGCTCTGTATCTAGGTACAGTTTCAGTCTGTCCTGGGGAGGAGGTGAATTCAGGGTCTTATATCGCCATCTTGGACAACCTCTCCCAGGTAATTACTATTACCACTCCACTCTACAAATGGGAAAATTGAGACAAGATAGTTTTAGAATAGATCAATGATATTAAGTAGTTTACAAGTAGCAGAGCTTTGATGTGAACTTATTGAAGCCCTTCTTAACCATTCCTCTACATTGCCTGACATTACATGAAATGTTCTCTTGGATTTTCTTGAAAAAGTGAATTAGAATACCTCTGAATTGTTCTTGTTTCCTGTATTAACTATTTCCCAGAAGACTTTTGTGCTGATTCTTCAGCATGTTTCTTGCCTTTGAACTTGAGTACTTTTTCACATAAACTGTTACTGTTCTTGAATCCTTATTGGGGAAGATATATCCATGGTTAGTGTTGCCACCCAATGTGGTTTCTCCCAGAATTTGTCACCCCTGTTTGAAGACTTGGGACTTAGTAGACCAAGGGAGAGAGGAATTGTGGGCTTATTGTTGTGCTGTGTAATCCTTCAGATATCCAAACAACTTGCGAGAAACAGTAAGAAGAGATTTGCAAGCGTTTCCCCTCTCTGCTCAAGCTTCCCCCTCACCCCATATTTGACATAGCAGCTGATAGTCTTTACCCAACCCTCTTGCCTTTCAGGGTCCCTATAACTTGTCAGTAGGAACCTCATCTACAAATGAAAATTGAGTAAGCATCACTTTGGCCTTCCCTTTAGGTATGTCCTGTAGTGTCTGGTGCATTCCCATGCTTACTGAAACTGAGAGGAACTTCCTAATCAACCCATAGCCCACCCCATGTACAACTTTTGCCTGAACTTCAGGGGTGTTAGTGGAATTCCATCATAGGGCCTCTAAGGCACGTTGTTACTTCTCATGCAGGCAGTGGAGGATCAGGATAGTCTTAGTCTTCCATCCAGTTCCATTTGCAGAAATTTCTCTGTTCTTGGTGTAGATCTGGAGTTTCTAATGTCAAGCAAATAATGCAGTTCTTTTTAAAAATTCCATTTTAATAGGAATCTAGGAAAAGGACAGGAGAGGTAGGCACCTGCATACAAATTTGCTTTTTCACACAGAATCCTAAATAGCAAATTATGAGGTGTACCATTAGATCATGGTAAAAAACAGACTATAAATTTCATAAGTTTCCAGACACAGTGTTCTTAAGTTATATCTATGCCATAAGAGCAGATTTTGAGTTTTGGCAAGGCCCTTGCAAAAACTGTTCATGGAAGCTCTGTAAAATCAACAGTAGACATTATTAGGAGGGTTTATTCCTGGCAGAGGTGGGGGCCCACATCTTAGCAGAAATGAAGAAGGGAGAAGTTCAATTGTCTGTAAACTGGCTTCATTGGAAGGGCTGTGCTGAGAGGAGCAATGCTATTTAGAATGGGTGATGCTCATCTTTTCACCGAGATAATCCTCTGATTGCAACACAAAAAAGCAGATGTAGCATTTGAAGGGACATTATGCTTTTCAAACTCTAAATGTTTTCACATTCCAATATTACTCCCAATGAACCCAAAAGTCACAGAAATAATCACCTTGAAGTTCTTGTACAATGTGAAGACCTCAAGAAATTTCAGGCCTTTTACCAGAGAAGATCCCTGAACTCAAAGCCTCATATAAATTGGAATTTTTGCCTTCTCTGTTGTCTTCCATGTAGTCTCTTGCCTCTTTGCTAAATATCAAAGATATTTATGCTTAAACAAATGTTGTCTCCCTCTCTCCCTGCATCCTCTCCTTCTGGCAGGGAAGTCATCATGCTGAATTAGTGGCACTTTCCATGGCAACAGACTGTGATGTCAGAAATGTGGTGCCAAGCAATTAGATTTTGGAGGTGCCACAGTTGGGAATCTAAAGCTCCAAGGATGATTATGAGACAGAGCAGTTGTTGTAAAAGAAAATCTCAGTAAAGACTGAGTGTCTAGTGTGTGCCCTCAGAGGTCTGTTGCTGAGTAAGGGTGACAGCAAATGAAACCAGGTGAGGGGGAAAGGGATGCAGTGTTTGAGACAAGATTTCAATGGAGAAGTATGTTGATAAAGAAAATTTGCAGAAGTTCATATTCAGACGGCTGGCACTCTGCCATGTTCTGCAGCTTTGATGCTTCACAGGTGTTCTCTAAGGTGTAAAAAGAAGCTCCAGAGACCCACTGTCTCTCACTGAGAGAGACAAAGGAGTCAGGACAGAGAGAAAGAGCCAACTCTTTGCTTTCCTTTCTTGAAATTAGGAATGTGGCAACTTTCACAGTTCAGCTGCTTTCAAGGATGGAGCACCTTGACATCAAGACCTTTTTGAGACCTGAAGAGTGAGGATGGTGTGATAAGAAGGATGCCCTAGGACTGTGTAAGATTTTCAACAAAACCTTTCAAGAGGAGGCAGTGGATGGTGGTCTCTAATGTTAGTCATAGGAACAATCTGGGCGTGTCTGGAAATGGACTTTCAAAATCTTTGCCTGTTCTTTATAGGGTCTATGTTGAATATGCAAAGGATGAAACCAATACCGGTGAAAAATCATACATGAAGTTTTAAAATACACATTTCAGTGATACAGTATGGATAAATTTGGACTGCATATGGCTTCTTATGTAAAGGAAAATTTCTTCTCCTTTTAGTAACACATTGTCTGCTGCCTGTGCTTAGCACCTTCTGCCATATACTCCTTAAAACAAGCTGCTGCAATTCAAGAACTAGCCCTAGTAATTAAGATCAAAGGAGCCAGATGAAGAAAATGAGCTGGTGAACCACATGCCAATGGAACCCAGCCTTTTTATATTAAAAAAAAATGAGGGGGGAAGAAAAACAACTATTTCCTAATGGACTACTCTGAGTATTTGTAGGCAATCCACATTCAGAATTATCATTAATGTTTATACCTGTATTTTGAATTGTTCTGGACTTGAATGATTAGCTCTGTGGAAATATTTGCTGTTGGATCCTGGGTATTGCCTATGTATTATAAACAACAGTACTTAAGCCTCAATCGCATACAATTTATTTCATGAAAAATAAATATAATATAGAAGGTGCTACAAAATAGTTTGAGATTAAGCCTTAAAAACCCTTGGAGATACTTGGCCTCTCATCTTTATATTTTAAGTAGAGAAGTTGAGGTCCAAAGAGAGTGAATTACTTTCCTCTGGTCACCGAGCTATCTAAAGACAGAGCTCAGATTAGAACGTGGGTGGGATTTCTGACTCACTAGTTTAGCAGTTCTCAGAATTGAGTGTGCATTAGAAACTCCTGGAGGACTTGTTAAAGCACAGATCACTGGGCACCACCTCCAGAGTGTTTCTCATGGGTTGAGGCCTAGAATTTTACCTTCCAAACAAGTTCCCAGGAGAAACTAATCTGTAGGCATTACTTACAAATTTATGGTCCATGCTTGGAAAACCACTGGTTTAATTCTTTTTTGTTTATTTTGGGGTTTCTTAAACAGTGGTGGGGCCTATATTGGAATCAACTGGAAGAGGAGTTGTTTATTAGAAATAAAGATTATTGGGTGCATCTTTTTTAAAAATATTTTTATTTATTTATTCATGAGAGTCAGAGAGAGAGAGACGCAGAGGCAGAGGGAGAAGCAGGCTCCCCGCCTAGCAGGGAGCCCGATGCGGGACTCAATCTCAGGACCCTGGGATCATGACCTGAGCCGAAGGCAGATGCTTAACCATCTGAGCCACCCAGGCGCCCTATTAGGTGCATCTTAGAGATACTCAGTCTGAATCTCTGGAGGTCTCCTTTGTACAAAATCACCTCTGGTAATTTCTGTACACATCAAAGTTTGAAAGTCACAGTACTTCAAAAAGTCAAACTCTGAACTTCTTGGTGAGATGATAAAATTAATTGTCTGAATTCTACTTCATCCTTTCAAATCTTTAAGTAAATGACCAAAGGAGTAAATAATTAAAAATCTGGGGGTGCCTGGGTGGCTCAGTCAGCAAAGCATCTGCATTCAGCTCAGGTCATGATCCCAGGGTCCTGGGATCGAGTCCTGCATCGGGCTCCCTGCTCCACAGGAAGTCTGCTTCTCCCTCTCCCACCCCCCTGCTTGTGTTCCCTCTCTTGCTGTCTCTCGCTGTCTGTCAAATAAATAAATCAAATCTTTAAAAGAAAATCAGAAGTTTATCTCAAAACAAAACAAAACAAAACAAAATGTGAACCCAAGATGGGAAAATGAGAAAGGTGTCAGTCCTATGCCAAAAATTTCTAGGAATTGTTGTGAGATATTGTGCAAATGAGATGTGGTGGAGCAAGATGTGTTAGACCTCTCAGCGTCTAGAGAAAGCAGTACAGTTTTAGGGTGAGTAAGGGGAAAAAGTCATAGCAGAGCTCCACTAATACTCACTGACATGGGGGGCAGGGGGCAAGTTGACACTAGAACAGAAGATGTGAAATCTGGTCTACCACTTTGGATAAGTTGCATTCTAACCACACGCATGTGGAGAAGCCTGGGTTTTCTTGGTGATGGCTTATGGAAGGTTAATTGTGCACGAGGGTATCATGACAGGTAGACAAAGTACCATTCCAGTAAAGATGTGTGAAGTGACACCATGGGGGCCCAGGCAAAATTGTGAGCAACAGCCAAACAGTTTTGCTTGAAAACAATCATGAAGGAAAAACTGCTCCAAGATAGGGTTCCTCTGCTCAGGGCACTCACATTGCAGGCTTTATCCATAGTTACACAAGCCAAATGAAGACTTCACTAAAAATTACATTAATCAGCTTGGCATTTTAAGACTCAAAGGCAGTTGATAAGTGCAAATGGGTGTGCTTTGTGAGGGAATTCAGAGAGCACACATTTGCCTGACAAGTGGAAAAGCCGAAGCAGAGAAGTCTGGAAGACTTTTCTTGCTTCACTATGGAACCTAAGAATTACATACTGAACAAATTGTCAATCATGCATAATAAAAATAGAAAGATATTCTAAGGAATGCAAGGAGTCATAAGGAAACACCTATGTGCTCTTCCAGAAAATATGGTGTAGTAGACAACCAAATGATGAATATGACAAAGAAAAAATATTCCAATAGAAAAATGGGTAAAAGGATAAACAGGCAATTCACTGAGGAAACAAAAGTAAACATATGAAGAGATCCCTAGCTCCACTAAGTAAATGTAAATTAAAACAAAGAAATGCCAACTTTTTGCCCACCATTTTAGCAAAAATTTGAAAAATGTGAAAACATGGAAAAGGATATGAGGAAATAGTCACTTATACTCTTTTGGAGGGACTTTAGGCAATTTAGAATACAATTTTAGAAGGCAATTTCATAATATGTATCAAAAGAAAAAAATATTTATACCTAAGAATTGACTATCCATTACAGTAATTCTAAATCAGCAGTAATAATGAGACCTAAAAATATTTATATGTAATAATGGGCATTATGACATTAATATTAGTGAATAGTTTGGAACAACTTTAATATACAAATATACATTTAAATAATTAAATATATTACGAGATGGTCATGGTAATTACTGAAGAGCATTTAAGGAATATCAAAGATCAAAGTGTGCTCAGTATTTTTAAATGCTAGTGTAGGTTACCAAGTCATATGTTTAGACATAAAAATTATACCTGGAAGGAAAAGAGCTAGAAACATACACCTGTCTTCTATCTTTTCCACATCTTGTGCAGTGGAAATGTTTTGTTTAAAAATATTGCAAATAGTGTCTAGTTACATAAATATTCTGCATAATTACAATGGGATACTATGCAGCCATTCAGAGACAAAAGCAACTTAGAGCTATTGATAGAGAATAAAAAAGTAAGGTACAAAACAGTGTGTGACCATGTTAAAGAATAAGAACTTAAAAACAAGGTATATTTAGGTAAAACTGACTCCTTTCTCACTCCAAACACATAGAAATGGTGAATAAAATATAGTAACCATAATTGCTTTCTATACATAGCAAGCTCAAAAAAGAAAAAAAAAAAAGCCCAGGTGCTAGAAATTAAGATGGAATAGAAATCAAGTTACGAGTTTCACAAACTGAGAAAGCTGCCATGATCCATGGGAGTAGTGGACATAACAATAGGCTTTAAGGATGTGGGTCTAAAGTCTTAATGACAATGTGAGGATAGGCAATATTGCCTTAAGCTTCCAAGTCAATAAGCTGGCATGATATCCCTTCAATAATCTTAGAACTGGTGCCTCTTTGGGACTAGGAGATTATAATCTTTAAATTAGAGTATCAGAAATGTTGCCTTTATTTAAGATTATAGATAGAAATAAAGAAGTGTCTTAATAGTTGAAACCCCAAACAAGTGACATATGCAGATGTGGAGTTTGAATTTATAGTGACCTTGGAGTTCAGAAATTTCAAGCCAAGAAATGAGCATATAAAGGATGCTGGACCAGTGAACTTTGTAGGGCAGCTGACAGAAGCATATGTAAATCCACTCTTTTGGGACATTCCCATAACCCAGAAAATCAGGGACTCCCTCAGACATAGTCACTTTGAAAACAAAGAGGGTTAACATCCCAAGAACCTGAGAAAAGAGAACAGTCAGATGAAAAAGGGCTTTAAAAATCTTTAGGACATTAAGGAAGTATAACTGAAATCTCAGTGATAGACTAGAATACTTTGACAAACAAGACTGGAAATAACAGAGAATGCTGGATGTTATATGAGCCATTGAATAAAAGAAGCTTTCACAATGTGGATGAGATATAATTTTACAAGAATGGGTAAATTGGGATATATATTAGAGGGTATTATACAGAAGGCAGCCCTTAAAAATGGTTGGGAGCCATGGAAGATTGAGTGATAGGAGTTCCACAAACACAGAATAGAACTCATGGGGGAAAGACAAGATGACGGAGATTCACAGAATTGCAGAATGCCCTGACTTGAAATGGAAGAGTATGCTAAATAAAAATCTACATTGAGACCATCATAGTGAAGTTGCATCTCACCAAGGGCAGACAGAGAACTTAATCATTATCATGGCAAACTGGGGGAGAAGAGACATGATAAAAAGAAGGCACAAAATGAATTTAACTATATCAGTAATCACAGTAAATGTGCACAGATTCACTTGCCAAAAGAAAGAGATTTAGGTGTACCTCTTTAAACAGCATCGCCTACTTTTTTTTTAATTTTAAAAAGTAAAGGGATAAAAAAGTAAAGAGATGGAAAAAGATGCCAGTACACACAGAACGGGATAATAGTGTATAGGGCTATTAAGATCAGGCAAAGTAGAAAATAGAGCAAAACAAAGTGAACAACAAAGAACATTTTAAAGATAAAGGAGTCATTATAAGTAATTTTGTATGCCTCTCAAAACATAGTCTTGAAGCACATGAAATAAACCTAAATCAAAACGGGAGATTTTAACATACCTGTCTCAGTAATTTTTAGGGCAAGGACACCAAAAATTATTAATGAACCAGTATCTGATAATACCACCAACAGACTCATGTAGAACCTCCACTATAAATATATATTCTTCTATTTTTTTTTTTAAGATTTTATTTATTTATTTATTAGAGAGCGAGCGAGAGAGAAACGGCATGAGAGAGGAGAGGGTCAGAGGGAGAAGCAGGCTCCCCGCTGAGCCGGGAGCCCGATGTGGGACTCGATCCCAACACCCCGGGATCATGACCTGAGCCGAAGGCAGTCGCCTAACCAACTGAGCCACCCAGGCGCCCGAAATATATATTCTTCTAAAGGAC
The DNA here is from genome assembly GCF_029215605.1 of Mirounga angustirostris. Taxonomy (NCBI): domain Eukaryota; kingdom Metazoa; phylum Chordata; class Mammalia; order Carnivora; family Phocidae; genus Mirounga; species Mirounga angustirostris. Next base: position 124,621,372 of record NW_026991713.1, read on the forward strand.
AAGGGACATTTATGGTAAATAATCATCTAGTAGACTATCAACAAAGTTATAACAATAGAAAAGAATGTAATTTAGAACACATTATTGACCATAGTAAAAAAATAATTTAGAAATTAATAAAAAGGAAAAGAAATTAACAAAAATATCTGAAATATCATACCTTTGAAAATTTAAAAACCTGCAACTGGAAGATCTGAGAAAAAAATAAAAGGTGTCAGAATGAAATAAAGAATATATTACATAGCAAATCATGTATAATGATATTAAAGGTAGTAAATTTAGGAAATTTATATTAGAAAATAAGATGGAAAATGAATGTCCTAAGTGTTTAACTCAAGACTTTAATAAAATAGTACAGTAAACCCAAAGTAAACTAAAAAGAAGGAAATAATACATATAGGACTTTAAATAATAGAGAAAATAAGATGAACACAGCCTAAAATTTTTGAAAAAAAAATTGAGACAGGAAAATATGTTTCAAAAGATTAAATGAGTAGGGGTGCCTGGGTGGCCCAGTCATTTAAGGGTCCAACTCTTAATTTAGGCTCAGGTCATGATCTCAGGGTCCTGAGATGGAGCCCTGTGTCAGGCTCTGTGCTCACAGGGGAGTCTGCTTCTCCCTCTCCCTTTGCCCCTCCCTCCACTTGCATGCTCTCTCTCTTTCAAATAAATAAAGCTTTAAAAGATTAAATGAGTAGCTGTTAAAAGAGTTAAGAAACTGAGATTTGGGGCAGAGAATTGGAAACTATTAAAAATGGAAAGTCTAGGGACACCTGGGTGGCTCATTTGGTTAAGCACCTGCCTTTGGCTCAGATCATGATCCCAGGGTCCTAGGATCGAGCCCCTCATCGGGCTCCTTGCTCAGCGGGGAGCCTGCTTCTCTCTCTGCCTGCCACTGCCCCTGCTTGTGCACTCAGGTGCGTGCTCTCTCTCTCTCTGACAAATAAAATCTTTAAAAAAATGGAAAGTCTAGAACAGAAATGATGGGTTGACTAAATGGATGGAGCTAAGTGGTTGTAATAATAGATTAGGGATGATGAACTAGATGACAGCTTACAAAAATACATGAAGAATGAAGCATAGAAAATCTGATGGAAAATAATAGAATAATGGGTGCAAGATGTAGAGAATATGTAGAGAAAGTTTAGAGTATGGGAAATCTCTAGGAGAGAAGAGAGAAGCAGCAGTTGAAGACCTTATATAGTGGAGGATTTTTCCAAACTGATGGAAGACATCAGGCCACAGTTTCAAGGACTCCTAAGAACCCCAAGCATGGTAAATATTTATTTACATAAATATATAAATTTACATAACAGGGGGCTGCCTGGGTGGCTCAGTCAGTTAAGCATCCAACTCTTGATTTCAGCTCAGGTCATGATTTCAGGGTCAAAGAGGAGATTGAGCCCTGCTTTGGGCTCAGGGCTGGGTATGTAGCCTGCCTAAGATTCTCTCTCTTCCTCCCCCCCTGCCCCTCCCCCCTCTCTAAAATAAATAAATAACAACTTAATTCCAAGCAGAAAAAATAATTTGATAAATCTCAACCCAATCATGAAAAAAAACTCCTAGTAAACATAGTAAAAAAAAAAAAAAGAATAAAAGAGAATCCCTTAATTGATAATAGGTACCCATCATAAGTGTACAGAAACATCATATTTCATGGTGAAACAGAAATGGTCTCTTTAAAATAAGTGGCAGGTGGGGGGGGAACAGGATATTTTCTATTACCATGACTGTTCCACAAAGTCACGGCAGTCTTAGGTAGTGCTTCTACCTTGTTCTAAAGAAGAAAAAAAATATATAAGAATAAAAAGAATCCTAAAATCTTGCCATTTGCATATTAAATTCTTCTCTAAATAGGAAATCCAGAAAAGTCTATAAACTAATAGAAAAAATGAGTTTTTTAGAGTAGATTGGATATAATACTGATATGCTAAAATCAATAGGCACAAAGAGTAATAAATAGAAAATGTAATAATGCTAAAAGGATCCACTTCACAATAGCAACAAGTACTGTAATTTGTAATTACTGTAAGCAATTGTAAGAAATAGCTCAAACAACAGATGTGCATGACCTTTAGCAAGAAAAATTTTTAACTTAAGGGATGTAAGTGAAGATCAAAAAAAATGATTGGTATATGAATGATGACAGATGGGAAGATATAAAAATGATCCACAAATTAATTTCTAAATTCAGTGAAATTCTAAAAATATATTTATTAGTTTTTCCTGGATTTAGTAACAAATTATCACAGTTTTTGGCTTACACAATAAAAATTTTTCTCAGAGTTCTGGAGGTTACCAGTCAAAATCTGTATCACTGGGTTGAAATCAGGGTGTTGGCAAGGCTGTACTCCTGGGGGACTTTAGGTAAGAATCTGTTCCTTGTTGGCTGCCCCCTTTCTTTGGCTTGTGGCTGTATTCCTCTGTTCTCTACCTCCATCTTTATTTGAATTGTGTGTGTATGTGTGTGTGTTCAAATATGCCTGTCTTCTCTAATAAGAATTTGTGAGATTGTATTTAGGGACCATGTGGATAATCCTCCCTTTCTCAAGATTTTTAACCTAATCATAATGACATAGACCCTTTTTTCCAATAAGATAACATTCACAGGTTCCGGGAATTACAGTGTGAATGTCTTTTGTGGGGACCATTTTCTGGCCCTCAAAGATTCATGTTCTTCCCATGTGAGAAATCCCAACGTACCCAAAAGTCTGAGCCCATTATAGCATCAACTCAAGTCCAAACTTTCATCTAATTATCATCATTCCCAAGTCTCATCATTTAGATAAATCTGGGGTGGGTGAGACTCTGGTTTTGATCCATCCTGGTCCAGACTTTGTCTCCACCAATGGACTTGTGAAAATAGAAAACAAGTTACCTGTTTTAAAAATACAATTATGGGACAAGTATAATATACTAATTATAGATATATACATTCCAAAAGGTAGAAAATGGAAGGAATTAAGAGGTCACTAATCCTAGACAATTTTTCAGTCCAGTGGGGGAAACTCCATTAGGTTTCAAGTCTCTGGGGCTTGAGACTCTGGTCTATGCCTCTGCACCTGCAGCTTCAGCCTCTGAGTTCAAGGCTGTGCTCTCAGAGTCATCCTCCCTTTTTCTTGAAAGGTAGCATTTCTTTGCTGCTTAGTAGTTTTATCAGCCTTTTTCCAGCCTATTAAATATTGAGAGACTGAAAACTTTCTTTCATTTTGTCCTGTGTCTGTTGCTTTTAGTCCAGGTTGTTTCTTCTGGGATAATATTATGATGGTTAATTTTATGTGTCAACTTGGCTAGGCCATGATGCCCAGATAGTCAAACATTATTCTGGGTCTTTCTGTGAGGGTGTTTTTGCATGAGATTAACATTTAAATCAGTGAAACAGACGTGGACGGATCTAACTAGAGTGTATTATGTTAAGTGAAATAAGTCAGACGGAGAAAGACAAATACCATATGACTTCATTTATATGTAGAATCTAACAAAACAAACAACAACAGAGAAACAGATTCATAGAGAACAAGTGAGTGGTTGCCAGAGGTAGAGGAGTAGGAGGATAGGCAAAATAGATGAAGGGGTTAAGAAGTACCAACTTCCAGTTATAAAATAAGATGGGGCCAAAAAGCATAGCATAGAAAATATAGTCAATAATATTGTAGTAATTTTGTGTAGTGATGCATGGTAATTATATTTCTCATGGTGCGCATTTTGTAATGTATATAGTTGTTTAATCACTGTGTAATACACCTGAAAATAATAGACGTCAACTATACTTCAGTTAAAAAAAAAAAAAGTGAAGCAGATTACTCTCTATAATGTGGGTGGGCCTTGTCTAATCAGTTGAAGTCTTGACTAAGCCCAAAAGGCTGACCTTCACCCTGAGCAAAAGGAATTCTGCAGAAGAGGGATTTGGGACTTGACATGTAACATAGGCTTATTCTGCATCTCTCTCCTGCTGACCTACCCTGCAGATTTTGGACTTGCCATTCTATATAATCACAAGAATGAATTACTTATATATTTTTTCTTTCTTTTTTTTCTCTAGGGAACCTTGTGTATGTCACAGCCATTCACACCACCAGACAAGTGGGACCTTCACAGATCTTTGATGGATAATCCCATCTTCATTCCTGGCTTCTGATGAGATGTTTGAGGCAATCCATGAGTCATGTATCCAATGTCTTCAGCACTAACAAAGGTTGAATAGCCATAAAACTGGACTTCTTTTTGGTAGAACACACTTTGGCTAAATTTTCTGCCCCTCTGAAACAAGGAGCATCTTTCTTCCTCTTTCCAATAACACTCTCCTTATTTCCTTCTGAATCTTCACAAGCACGCTTTTAGCATTCATATGTCTACAAACATTCTATTTATGATGATATGTTTTCTCTCAGATGACATAGATTTTCACTACTGTGCTTTTCATTTCCTTCTGTGTCTTCACCAACAGCTCCTTTAACACCCATATTTTACCAACAGTTTGTTTAAGGCAATTGAGGCCCCTTCTATTCACTACAACATTCTGTACCATTATCCATTTCCATTATCCAATTCCAAAGCCATTTCCACATATTTGATTACTTATTCCAGAAGGATCTCTTCTAGGTATCAAAATCTGAATTAGTTTTCTGTAGAAGCTGCAACAAATTATTACAATGTTGTGGCTTAAAACAGCAGAAGTTCTGGAGTTTGGAAGTCCAAAATCAGTATCACTGGGCTGAAATCAAGGTGTTAACAAAGCTGTTTTCCTATACACTCTGGGAGAGAATCCATTCCTTACCTCATGTTATTCCTTGGTGTGTGGGTACATCACTCCAATATCTGGCTCTGTCTCAAATCACATTCTTCTGTGTGTGTGTGTGTGTGTGCAAGTTTCCTTCTGCTTCTCTAATGAGGATCCATGATTACATTGAGGGTTCAATGATTCAATGATCTAAGATAATCTCATTTCAGTAATCTTTAAGAAATGAAACATAATGTTATTAGTAGAGTAGACACATAGACTAATAGTGTGCAATAGACAGCTCTGAAAGCGACCCATGAAGATAAGGCAATTTGGCATGTAATAGAATTGGCATTACATGTCAAAGTGTGAAAGATGGATTATTTAAATTCATGATATTTAGACAATTAACTATCCATAAGATAGAAATTAAAACTAAATTGTTACTCAACATGATACAGAAACTTTCCACTAAAGATCTCAGTGTTAAGAGCAAAAGTTTTTTATATGAAAATATCTTAATTAACTTGATATAAAGTAGGATTATTTAATTAAGAAATGAAATAACATACCTAAAGGATAAAAATGAGGTATGCAATTATATTAAAATTATAAACTTCTTTCGTTCAAAGCCAAACACCAGTAACAAAAGTTTCAGTGTATTCTTTTAATTTTAATTTTTTTAATTCCAGTATAATTAATATATACTGTTATTTTAGTTTAAGGTGTACAATATAGTGATTCAACAGTTCCATACATTTCTCAATGCACATCATGATAAGTGTACTCTTAATCCCCATCACCTTTTTTATCCAACCCCTGACCCCCGCCCCCGGCAACCACCACTTTTCTCTCTAAGACTCTGATTTTTTTGGTCCCTTTTTTCTTTGTTTATTTTTTTTCTTAAATTCCACGAGTGAATTTATGTAGTATTTGTCTTCCTCTGACTTATCTCACTTAGCATTATACTCTCTAGATCTATACATGTTATTGCAATTGGCAAGCAATCTAAGCCACATATGGAGAAAAGATATTTGCAGATCATACAACCAACAAGGATTAGTATCCAGAATATAACAAGAACTCTTGGAATATTTAAGAAAATGCCAAAACATGTAATAGAATAATGGGCACAGATAGAGTAAATGTCATGGAAAATTTAGAACAAGGAGAGTTGCTCAGTTATACCAGCCACCTCTTCTAGCATGGTGAAAGTTAAAATTTTTGAGAATATAAAGTTTCGGTGAGGATGTCAGCAAATAAAAATTCTTATGAACTGCTATAAATTGTCCTAATCAGGTTGATGTGTTATTTGACACTATCTAGTAACACTGAAGATGTGCATATTCTGTGACCTAGAAGTCTTTCCACTAGGTTTGTCCTTAATGCTGTTCAGAAGAATCTTTTGTGATGACAGAAATGGCTTATATTCATACTGTCCAATATGGTAGCCATAGCCCAGAAAGTGACTAATATGGATAATGGGTACTTAAAATGTGGCTAGTGTGAGAAAATAAATATTTAATATTTAAATAATTTAAATTGAATTAAAGCATGTGGCTAGTGACTATTACCTTGGACAACATGGCCTTAGAAAAATCTCATAGGACATAGACGGAAAGAACTTCAATTCTGCATTTGTTGCAGGAGCTAAAAGCTAGAAATAATTGTAACTGGTCATAAATAAGGAAATATATAAATACATTTGGGTATATTCTAGGACAGTTAAAATGAATGAACTGGAACTATGCGTATTACACTGGTTGGGGTAAATACCAAACTGCTGTAACAATGAAAACCTAAAATTCTGTGGCTTAAATACCATGGAAGTTCTTTGCTTTCTCATGGAGCAGTCTGTGTGATCAGTCCAGTGAGTGGAGGTACATCTGTCATCCAGGATTTCAGGCTCCTTCTGTCATTTGGTTTGCCCTCTGTCCTCATCTGTATGATCAAAGCTGGGTCATGAGCAAGATCATATACCAAATGCTGGGGAAAGAGAAAAGAGGAATAGAGTAGCCATTTCCTTTTAAGAAAGTAAGAGGGAGTTCTACTCATTTCTGCTAGCATTCTAAAACCTTAGTTACATTAGAGATGGGAAATGAAGTCTCTCACTGGGCAGGTATAACCTTGGGAAGAAAAGCAGAATGGATTTGGGGAGACAACCAACAATGTGACTCGCTTTTTCCTACTGGCCAGTAGGAAATATCTCTAGACACATTTCTTCTCTCCCATAGAACACTCCCCTCACAAGATAGACAATTTAAAGTTCCAGACAGTATGGCAGACAACTGGCCAAAATTTCTCGGCTAGATGTGGTTGTCTCCATTAGGTCTGGACATATCTTTCCATGGTCTAGCCATTTCTGAAAACAGGTTGTGGCCCATGCACCCTCCTACACTATGACATAGACACATCCAGAATGCAAGAAGGAAGAACTGCAATAACACCCTCCCATTCAGTGATCCATAGAAGTCACCAAACATTGGTGCTCTGTAATCGGAGACACTCTTTGCCCAGACAGAGAAGTAAGTTCCTTGCTTTGCCTATCTATCTACATCTGCTTCTACTCTCTTGTAGGGTAACTCCCTTTTTTTTTTTTTTATTATGGTCCCTGTCTTACCCTCTAAGAATTTCTTTTTTGTCCATTCATCTTGGGACACATATGAGGAGGGTGTTTGTGCTCAAGATTAAACCATTCTTGGGGACTTCACGGGTGAAACAATCAGGGAATTTTGCGAGTTAGAGTTTGGATTTTTTGATAGTACAATTCTTTGAAGAATTTTGTGTAAGCTAAATCTGTTTACTTCCTGTCCACTTCTTGTCCCATTAGCCACATGCAAAATTCTTTATGGATGTGGTTCTTAAACCTTACCTCTTTTATTTCCTAACTTTTTGGTCCAGTGACATGCCAAAGAGAGGAGGCAACAGGAATGTCTGACCACGGTAGAAGCTATGAGTCTGTAGAAAATTTAAAAGCAATGGTAGACCAAAAGATGGGCCCCTATTTATTTTCCGCATTCCCCAGCATTTCTAAACATCGTCAGTGATAAAAATATATTCCTCCACCAAGGCATAAAACTTCCACAGCTCCCAATTTCCTAGAGATACTTGCTTTACTTGCCCTCCCCCTCATATAGTGGTGTTGGATTAAGATCACCTAAAACATTAAGCTTGGGTAGGAAGACAATACCCTTAATTTTATGTTTGTCCCAGCTTTATTTCCGTTCAATAAAAATTTCTTAGCTGGCCTTTGAAAAAAGGCCATTCTTGCCTGAACTCCTCTCCTTTTTTTGATGATACTTTGCTAAAGTCAGCAAAGAACAACCAGGGAATCATAATCTGGTACCTGTACAGCAACAGACTTGAGAAGTATTTGGCCAATTTTTTCACCATAGCATGCATACACATTGATTTCAGGGAATGTTAGCCTCAGGGAAGGAAAAAAAAAAAACAGGATTATTGGTGGATTCAGCTGTATCTCCAGCATCCTATTTCTTTAAAAAATTATATTTGAAACAAAAATCACAAAAATGTTAAGCTTTAAAAAGTCTAGGTGTTAAGTACAGGCTATCTACTACATTATGCAATTTCTGTATACTTGAAATATTTTAGGTTTTAAAGAAAATTTTAAAATTAAAGAAATATGTATATATCTGCATTTGTATGTATCATATACATATGTAAATGTGCTTAGGTATGCGTAAAATATTTTGGAAGGATCCACAAACCTGGGGAAGGAGATGGCACTTCTGGAATACTAGGAGATGAGGAAGACTGAACTTTTAAAAATTTTGTGTTACTTGTATGAATTAACTAATCTAAGTAAATAGTATCTAATTAAATGCATTGTTTAAAAAAGCCAAGGCGTTTAAGTAATTTTAAGGAATTTTTCTCAGGGTTGTGTTAGATCATTTCTGGGCATTTGTATTGCTTTATGTGTATTGTTTAATGCTACCATATTCAACTTCTTTCTCTTTGGAAGTCCTCAGTCTAACAAGATATTTAATGTCTAATCTGCTTGCCCCCTTTACCTCCTGAAATTTCTCAAGAAATACCCAGTGCCACTGGAATTTGATAGCCTGGATACTTCATGAATATGCTCTTGTTTGCCAAAATAAAGGAATAAAAGCTTTTAAGAGATAATGAGCTATGGAGTGCCTGGGTGGCTCAGTCGGTTAAGCATCTGCCTTTGACTCGGGTCATGATTCCAGCGTTATGGGATCGTGCCCCACATGGGGCTCCCTGCTCAGTGGAGAGCCTGCTTCTCCCCAATCCCTCTGCTGCTCCCCCTGTTTGTGTGCTCTTTCTCTCTTTCGGTCAAATAAATAAATAAATCTTAAAAAAAAAAAAAAAGATAACGAACTGCAAACTCTTGGATTTCTTTCCAGGTCAGTGATAAATGTTACCTCCTCCCTTCATTTTGTATACTATTGACACTTCAAATACATTAATTTACCAAAAGGCAGTAATGTGTTTGTTTTCTTGAAAGATCTTTAAATCTTGGTTGTAGTCTTAAAATTTTGATGTGTTCCCAAATCATTTAGAGATATCTTTCTAGAAGCTCAGGTTTATTGATTTTTATTATTATTTTTTAAAGATTTATTTATTTGAAAGAGCGAGCGAGTAGGGGAGGGGCAGAGGAACAGGGAGAGAAAGAATCTCAAGCAGACTCCCTGAGCCCATCAAGGGGCTCCATCCCATGACCCTGAGATCGTGACCTGAGCCAAAATCAAGAGTCAGACACTTAAACGATGGAGCCACCCAGGGGCCCCAAGGCTCACTTTTAAAGATAGGAACAGCAGGACTTGATCCACAGAAGGAGAGTCGATTTGCTCAACTTCTTTTAAACTTTGAGACTGGCCATTTCCTACAGTTAGGATTACCTTATTCCTGGTAATTTTTCTTAAACTCTTTGTTTTGTGCATGTTAAATGTATTCAGTAAGATTATAAACTCAGTGAGAAAAATCTTCTTTTCTTCTCAGTTGTCCCAAAGCAGTTTAAAAGAAAATCCCTAAGTAGTCTTTTTGTGTCAGGCACTGTGCTAGGTGCTGGACATCCAAGAGCGAACATGACACTCTGGGCCTCTGGGAGGTTCATAGTGTTCTTACCTAATATTCTATAGGAAGTATTTAATAAACTCTTGTAACTGGAGACACAAAGAAAACACAGTCTTTTCACCTACCCAGTCAAGGAAGAGGACTGGTAAGAGCTATAATCCTATTATCTCTTTAATAATATCCAGACATACCTTAATTTCATCAAGCATATGATAAATTTGAGAAAAAATATTTTAGTTGGAAATCCCAGATTTCTCTTTTCAGGATATTAGGGAAATAGTCAATTGTATTAGGGTCACTGATTATCTCATGAGTAGAATTTCACTCTCCAACAGGTGCTTCTATTTTTTTAAGCCAAAACTGTAAACAACATTCTCTTCATTTTTAACAAATTATTTTCTGTAAGTGAACAGAAATTATGTGTCTACAAATCCCAGCAACACAGAAAACCTGCCACTTACAACTTTCCCTTGATTGGAACACTGGATGTAATGCAACTTACTTCTCGTACTCAGATCCTGAAATTTATATCCCCTGTGGACAGGCCCCAGATGAAGAAGCTCAACTGAGTTTTATCTGTTTTGTTTTATTTTGTTTTGTTTTTTTCAAAAGAAACAATTCCGAAGTTCTATAAAGGAGAAAATAGAGCTGGGGGTTGTCACTTTATATCCAGCTCAGGGCAAATGTGTAATATAAATAAAAGGTCTGTGGAACTGTCCTCATTCTTCTAAAACTCATTTCTTAAGCTAGAGGAGAAAAACATTTTCAAAGATACCACAAGAAGTGGAAGAAAAATGTAAAAATTTTCTGCAATTGGTGAGATTGTTCTCTGCAAAATTCTCACTCACTGAGTCAAATGAGTATTTAAAATCAGGTTATCCCAGGTATACGGTGGTGCTTACTGGAGAAAGACAACAAAGGTTTGGGCAAGAATTCTAGGGTTTGCACTTGCAATAAAAGAAAGAGATTCATTAAGAAAAATTTTATGCAAGATGAATCTGAAATTCAGAATGAAATTTAGTGTGAAACTCTGTATGAAGGAAAGTGTTCACTGAGAGAGAGTCCTTACCCAGAAATGGAGCTTTCATTCTTTAGGGCAAAATTCCACTTGATGGTTTAGAAATAAATTGCATGAATTTTTATCATTATAGTAAGCATTTATAGTCATAGTAAAAGTAGTTGAAGTAAGATTTCAAGGGCCTGCATCAGAGTTGAGAGTATACTTTGTGCTTCCCTTTTAAGCAGTGGGAGTCTGGAATCTCTGCTGTTCCAGGTTTAAGCAACATTTCAGATTCCTGCCTTTTTGGTTTGTGCAATAGTATATTCCTCTATTTTTCTTTACCATTCACTAAAGGCCTCTGTTGGTAGTCTATACTCCTATTTGGTCTTAAAATTCTTTTTGCCTTTCACATATTCAATAAGTTGGATCTAGTGGTTCTGAACATTTGTATCAATTGGGGAGGGCTTTGGGAGAGACACAGCTGCTACAGGGTCTTGTAAAACAGTGTCAGAAATGTTAAGAAATCACAACATGAAGATCCAGCATCTTTCCCCTAGCAGAAAAATGGAGCAGTGGCATGTGATTTGACCTGTCTCTCCTGGTGTAATCCCTCCAGCCCCTGTCATATACTGTGGGTGGTTATGATGTTGTCTTGGCAAAGAGCTGAAATTGGAAAGAAGGTCTGAGTAATGCTTTGCTACAGGAAGGGGTTTTTGTGGTGTATCTAAGCCTTATTAAAATCTGCATTGACAGCCTCCCATGTAATTCTTTGGCTATTCACAGAATATAAACCCCCGGAGTTATTTCTAGGTACATTGGTCTTTTTTTTTTTTTTTAATTACTGAGATCACAAATTGCCTTGACAATGGAAAGTGGGTCCCGATGAGTCAACCTCCCCCACCAAAGTAGTGAACATCGGAGGAAATAATGCATCTGGCTAGGCAGTACCTGACACGCAATAGGCATGTAATTAATGTTTGTTCTTTAAAAGATGCTGAGCAATAATCTGAAGTTGACATTTTTTGTCCACTTGAAGGGAAAGAGACCTGCAACTTCATTTGAAATGAAGGTGAACTTGACCCTGGAGGGACCTTGCTGTAATTTGAAATCCTGCTGGCTGTCCAAAGGGTGAGGTAAGACCATGCTTATCCGGTGTTGCCCTCATTTCCACAGCAAAGTTCACCAAGTCAGTAACACAGACCCAGTAAAGAATGTGCAGAAACCCATTTTCTTATCTGGGTACAGTGAAATACTTTTTGCATAACCTCTAGGAAAAGAGGTAGGATAGCCTTTTGTCTTTCATGGGCATATTCGAAAGCTCCCCAGTTTGTTAGAGGAAAAGGTAAGTAAAGTGAATTGGAGGGGACTGAGAGGCTCAAGAGCTGACTTGTTTTGATCAACTTTTATCCATACAGTTGTGTTCATATTAATATTTGTATTTGTTCACATTATCTGCTAGCCTAGTGGAGAGGTATTTGGTGGTACAAGCATGAGCTATGGACTTAAACAACATTTCAAATGCACAATCTCACTTAAATGTAAGTGGAGGAGGCCACCTATATTTAAAGAACAGAGAAGATACCAATCGAATAGAAAAGAGAAAAATAATAGAAAAAAAAAATCAATGCAGCCAGAAGATGTTTCTTTAAGAAGGTCAATACCATTTATAAAACTGATATATTAGGAGCATTTGAGTAAATTGAAAGGAATTTATGGCCTTTGTACCTAAATATTTTTAGTGATAACCCATACATATATAGTATTGATTTCATTAATTAAGACATTAAGATCTCTTACTTAAAATGGAAAATACAGTTGTTAAAGGTTAAACTATAAAGTGATTATTAGCTAATAATACCTTAGGGCTATTATATTACTGTATTAGTTGAATCCCGAAAGATGGGACAAAGAACAGTGATGTTTCAGGGAGGGAAAAGTTTAGGGAGGTTCAGAGGGTACATAATGTTTAATCTTGTTGAAGGCAGGCCCAAAGCAATAAGGAAGAATTGTACCTTATGCTGAATCTCTGATTGCATTTCCAGATTGTTTTTTCCTCTTTGGACATTTGGATGAGTTTGTGTAGATTGAAGTGTGACTTCTGTTGAAACATATTAATTCTTGCATCTTTATCCTTCATATACAGTAAGATGCAAAAGAGTCTAGCTAGCTATAGTCAGAAAGCAGAGTATAGAATGATAAAGAAATAAAGTCACGACTTAAAGCAGGCGAAAAATACCGTGTGTGAGGTGTGGGATCACACATATATCTACATCTACACTTAGAGGCATGAGCATATAAGTCTCCAAGCAACTTTCTGTGCCATTTCACTGAAGTTGGGCAAATGTTGGTGACCAGAAAGAGACATTTTTTATAGAAACCCTACTTTGAACAGTGGGATAAGTGATGGCCCTATTGAAGCTATTTGGGCACTTAGAAACCTTCTAAGTCCTGCTCCCAATAGAGAGTTCACTTCCTAGAAGTGAAAATGTTTGAGCCTTAAAGTTACCAGTTTTGTGTCTCAGTCTATCCTAAAGTGTGTCCTAGGCTGGAGGACCGGTCTCATAGGACTCAGGTTCTGCTTGTGAGCTTCCTGTGCAGTGGGATGGTTAATATTGGCTTAAGAGCCTGGGTCTGTCTCTTACTCTTTTCCCATCCACTCTAAATTTCTATTATGTGTTTTTTTTCACATTTGTAATCTTTTTTTTTGCCTAGAATTTGGGCTGAAATTCTGAGGCCTAGATAGGAACCAGTCTGCTTGAGTTGGGCAGGTATAAAATTGTTGAAATTTTACTTATAAAACAGTAACTAATTTTGAAAGGGTACATAAAGCCAGAGTGGCAGCTCTGCATGGAGGTGATGGTGTTCAGAGTGTGTGTGTGTTTCTTAGCAAAAACATTGCTTTAAAAATAAAAGTCATGATTGAAACTCCAATACCAATAAAGATAAAGTGAACAGGGGAGTAATAAATGAATTAGCAGTTGGAAAGGGTAGTAAGTGTGAACATCATACAAACAAAAAACGTCAACTGACACTTCTTGGAACATAAATAATGAGAATGAATTAACAGCGCCTCTCTTTTCCTCACCTCCTTGATGGACTCTAGAAGAAACAAGATAGGAATATGGTCATGCATAAAGGAATCTTTTTTTATATTTATCTTATTTCCAATAATTTATTGTATGTGATTATTCTTTCTGACCGTGATGTATGATTGAAATCTGTAGGGCCTACTCGCTCTAAAGTGGCAGATCACCCTCTCAAGCTTAAAGGACTATTATCCATATATGGTTCTATGATCTTTCCTTTTAGGAAAGACCATGAAAATTGCTCAGAGAAGGAATCCCATGTTTAAAAGTTCCTAACATATCTCAGGTTGTCTGTTTGACATATTACTTGAGAGTATCAGTAACACTATATATTTAAAATGGAAATCACAAACTTTCTCTGTCCCCATACAGTTCTATTTTCCTCCTTTCCTATATATTTAATTTTCCCACAGTTTTACATATCACCATCCTTGAAACTGTCAGGTATTTCTAGTTTTTTTCCTTTCCCTCATCCCCACAACCCATACATCAATCTCTAACACTAGATGATTTCTCCTTTCTTAAGTTGGTCTTTTCGCTATATCATTTTAAGTTCTTATCCATCACTTCATTTGAGGATTGTTTAACTCCCAGATAGTATTCCTGCCTCAACCAAAATATACTTAAAATTAATTTTTTTATTCTTCATTATTTTTACATAGCCTCCCAAATAAAGACCCCTAAAAATATTCCCATATTTTTTTATCTGTCATCCAAAGACTTTTATAGTTAGGTGTTTCCTGTGCAAGCCATAAGGAAGCCATATATTCTTTTTGAGAAGAGCTTGTTTTGGGATAAAAGTGTTACTGTAAGAAAATTAGGATCTTCTCAGTTTTCAAGGCATTTTGATACAAAAAGAAATTGTAGATTAGGGCTCTTGCTTAAGAGTTTAAGGCAACAAACCAGGCACGGTAAGTCAAGTCATGAGCAATATTGGACACCATAAGACTGAAAAAGAAGAGATCTAAGTGATATGGACAGAAAGAGAAATGGAGACACACAAAAATCTGACATTTTGGATAGCCTGTGCATCGAGCATAATGATAAAAATCCTATCAGAAGTACATAAATAAGAAGATGAATCAATTTAGGGGCCAGAGAAAGAGAATTATTTCTAATTTAGAGATTCTCAGTTTGAGATGAAGGGGTGTAACCAAATGTAAATGGCCAGTAGGTAGTCCAGGGCTGAAATTCAGGAGATGGGTCTTGCCTACAGATAGGGACCTTATATCATCCCCATGGTTGAACTGCTGAGTGTGGATGAGTGTATAGGTAGGAGACAGTGTAAATAAAAGAAAACAGAGTTAATGAGGACCAATTTTCAGAACGCTGTAGTTAGGGAGTAGGGAGATAAAAAGAAGAAGAAAGAAATTGTAAAAGGGGAAACAATGAAGTAAAGGGAACACTGCACTATTGTGTCATGAAGGCCAACCAAGAGAAAAATTTCAAAAGCTCAATCCAACAATGTCAAGACAGAGATAATGAGCAGTCAGGATGTCGTGAAATTGATGACAGGGCCACTGGTGACCTCTGCAGGAGCATTATTGGTCCAGTGATGGGAGGGAAGCCAGATTTCAGGATGCCAGTGAGAATGGCTGGTGGGACATGGAAAGTGAAGATTTAAGAGACTGGCAACAAACACAAGGAGAATAAGATGGTAGCCTCAAAGCACAAGATAGTCATGCTTTTTTTTTCTTTCCTAAATGGAAGGAGACTTGAGCTTATTTTAAAGCATAAAAGAGAGGAGACAGAAATGTTGTAGATAACCCCAGGAGGGTCTCATGACATACAGAATGAAGATAGAGGAGATTCACTTTAGAATGTAAGACACTGCTCCCCTGAAAAGAAGCATAAGAGCATAGATCTAGAGGGAAAGGAAAAAAAAAAAAAAAAGAGTGTTAGGTGAATAAGGGATAATGTCAGCTGTTAGCATGAGACTGAAATGGAGGATGTGGAGAAGAATGTCTAAAAATAATCCAATAAAATAAGTGAGAACAACAATAAAAGCCTGGTTGAACTCGATGGCATGGCTTTTGGACGACAAGCATTCAAAGAAACTACACAATTGTTCATAAACATTTACTGATATAGCACCACTTACTACTTGCTAATTAATTCACTAAGATTGATAAAGATTAAATTGGGATAGTGAGATAACTGGAAAATTTTATTTCCTGATCCTACGCACTCACACTCAACATGAGCCAAAGCTCTGGTTGTCAATGGTTACACCACTGTGATTCAGAAGAAAGCTGTTCCACATTAGTAAATTAGATTAAAAACACATTGTTACCTTCAACATTAGCAAAAGCCACATGGTGTGTTGCAACAAAGCAGAGGAATAGGGAGCATAAAATCTTTCCAAACTAAGTAAGGCAGTAGGAATGGTGAGTACTTACTCACTTGCACCTCAGCACTACCAGAGTTAATCTTACTTAAAAAGAATTAATTCTAAGGGAATAGAAAAAAGGCTCTGTTCATCAGAGAGACCAGAAAGTGAGAAATAGGTAAGTAGAGTTAGAGCTATGTGAGTGAAGCATGAGAGAAATCTGGTAAAAGTAATAATATGCTGAGAAAAAGAGAAAAGCAATTTAGGAAGTAGGAAACCAGTAGCTGCTATGATTAACTATCTGGAAGAAAGGCGCAAGGAACAAGGACTAGAAATCCAACCAATAATGTAAGTTGAAATGTAGGACAGTTTCCTCACATGCATTTTTCTCTTTATTAACTAGGAATTGAATTGAAATTTGAACGTAGCTTCCCAGAATAAATCTGGGAGTGTGTCCAAACTTCTTATCCCACCTACAAAGTCAATGAACTAATATTTCAACAGCATGCATTTGACTTTCACTTAAGATAATTACAAGCTGGTTCATTGCAGAGGAGATTCTTCCTATATTCCTGATCCTTTAATGTAGCCCATCCCAGAGGGCACATGCATCTGGATGTTTGTAGACAAAAACAAACAACAAAAACAAAAACAAAAAACCCCACAAAAAACAACAACCTGAATCCATTCTGCTTTAAGCCTAATATGTGGACTTATGATAACAACATAATCCCTGGAGGTAACCCTGCAACTACAGGTTGAACAACAGATAAAACACCAAGAGACCATTTTTCCTGAGAAAGTAGAAGAGCATCACAAAATCAATAGAGTTCTTGCTAACAGAGTATTACTGTCGGCATTCTGGGGGGCCTGGAGACAAGGGTGGGCTCCTGGAGAGGATGGACACATATTTACACCTGTTTCTGTTGAAAGCAGCTGCACCAAAGGCTCAGGATTTAAGCAGTGACCACACCAAGTAGAAAGTCATCATGCTTTCACTTAGACACATGACAGACAGCAACATCAGGACAGATCAAGCAGGATTCCTCCATGGAGTAGATGATGCATTAAAAAGGCACCTCAGGAGTGGGAATTTACAGATAACCAAGGGGAAAAGGCTAGAATGACCCATGTGCTAACTGATTAGATTTAGAGACATCAGTATGAAGTCATGTTTATCTTAATATAAATACAAGTTGTTCATATAGAAATATTTATGGACAAATGTATATATAACATGTTACAATTTACATATAATATATTTCTTGCTCTATAATCTGAGGGATCAATAACAATGAGCATGCCTCATATCCAGATCTCACTTTCTAATACCATTCTTCAATAAAAGGGGGCAGGGCTCCTTGGAGAAGTGGTTGATTCTAGGACTAGGGCAGGGAATATACAAGATGAGTCTGAGCATTATGCAGTACCAGAAAGTAAGGAACTACCAAGAAAAAAACCCCCACAATAATGGAGGCATGCCACAGGGACACAAGCTTATCTGAAGGTACTCCCTATTGCCAAAGCTATTACAATTTGATAAATAAATAAAGTATTGCAATTTAACCCTAAGTGTAAAATAAATATCCACAAGTTGATATTGGTATAAATAAAATGATTGGATAAATAAATAAGCTAAAGAGAGACAAATCTCCCATGCAAAGGAATTCCAAATACTTTATGTAGATAAATGGGGTCCTCAAGGAGGAAGAGCATGACTTTCCACTTCTTAAATGTAGGCTCAGCATAATGACTTCCTTCCAAAGACTAGAGCATGGAAAAGTGGGCAGTAACTTTAAAATTGGAAAGCCTACACACACTGCCTCAGGCAGGTAACCAAATCATTTAAAACATTAGGTGAGGCAGGGAAAAACAGGTTGTGTTTGAACTGTTTATTGTAGGTTGTGGTTTTCTGTTCAGTTTAACTGTTCAGGCAGTTGTATTTTCTTTGCCTTTCCATTTCTTAAATGTTTTACTGCAAAGATATCCATGGACTCCAGTTTTCTATCTACTCTCCTCAAATGATGGAAAAAGATGATGGAAAAAGATTTTCTGCTTAGGTCAGGAACTAGACAAGGATGTCTGCTTTTTCCACTTCTAGTCAACATAGTATTGGAAGTTCTAGCCAGAGCAATTAGGAAAAAGAAAGAAAAGACCCTTTCTTTTCAAAAGAAAGAGGTAAAATTGTCTCCTTTCACAAGATGACATGATCTTATTTGTAGAAAACCCTAAGGATTTCACACCAAAAAAAAAAAAACCAAAAACAAAGTTAATGAACAAATTCATCAAAGTATCAGGATTCAAAATCAACACACAAAAATCAGATGCATTTCTATACACTAACAGTGAACAACCCAAAAAGGAAATTTAGAATATAATTGTATTTACAATAGCATCAAAAAGAATAAAACACTAGGTAATACACTTAATGGAGGAATTAAAAGGATTGTACAGTGAAAACTAAAAAAAAAAAAATTAAAAATTCCGAAAGCAATTGAAGAAAACAAATAAATGGAAAGACATTCCATTTTTATGAATTGGAAAACAATATTGTCTGTTCATGCTACCTAATTTACAGATCCAGTGTAACCTCTATTAAAATTCCTAACAATGTTGTGATTCCAGAAATACAAAAATTCCAGACATATAAAAAATCTAATTTAATTTCAGAAATAGAAACACCCATCTTAAATATTCTATGGAATCTCAAAGGACCCTGAATAGTCAAAACAATCTTGAAAAAGAACAAAGTTAATTACCTAACACTCCTGATCTCAAAATTTATTACAAAGCTATAGTAACCAAAACAATGTGGTACTGACATGTAGACCAACGGAATAGATTAGAGAGTCCAGAAATAAACCCTTCCTATATGGTCAAATGGTTTTCAATGAGAATGCTAAAATCATATAATGGGGGAAAGGACAATCTTTTCAACACATGATGCTGGGAAAACTAGATGTCTACATGTAAAAGAATGACTTTGAGCCCTTACCTAATAATATATACAAAAACTAACTCAAAATGGATCAAGTGCTTAAATTGAAGAGCTAAAATCATAAAGCTCTTAGAAGAAAACCTAAGGACAAAGCTTCATGACACTGATTTGGAAATGATTTCATAGGTATGACACCACAGTCACAGGCAATAACAAAAAAATAGACAAATTGGGGGCCTGGGTGGCTCAGCCGCTAAGCGTCTGCCTTCGGCTCAGGTCATGATCCCAGGGTCCTGGGACTGAGCCCCGCATCAGGCTCACTGCTCAGCGGGAAGCCTGCTTCTCCCTCTCCCACTCCCCCACTTGTGTTCCCTTTCTTGCTGTCTTTCTCTGTCAAATAAATACATAAAATCTTAAAAAGAATTAGACAAATTGGACTTGATAAAAGTTAAAAAATTTTGTGCATAAAATCAACAATATCAACAGGAAAAAAGATGATGGAATGGGAAAAATTATTTGTAATTCACAAATCTGGTAAGAGATTAAATCCAGAATATATAGTTAACTTCTCAAACTCAACAACAAAAAACAACCCCATTAAAAAACGGGCAAGAGATTGAACAGAGATTTCTCCAAAGAAGATGTACAAAGTCCAGTATGCATAAAGATGCTCAAAATAACTAATTATTAGGGAAATGCAAGTCAAAACCACAACAAGATACTAGGTTATTCCTCTTAGATTGACTTTTTAAAAAAAGAAAAATAAAATTTGGCAAGGATTTGAAATATCTGGAACTATAGTGCATTGTTGGTGTGAATGTAAAATGGTACAGCTATTGTGGAAAACAATTGGGTTGTTCCTCAAAAGTTAAACATAATTATCATATCATCCAGCAGCTCCACTCTTGGGTGTGTCTCAAAAGGATTGAAATCGGGGATTAAGAAAAATAGTGTACACTTGTGTCTATAGAAGCGTTAATCACAATAGCCTAAGTGTGGAAATGACCCATGGGCCTATCAACAGATGAGTAAATAATAATAAAAAAAAGTTGCATAGAAATACAGTGAGGGGCACCTGGGTGGCTCAGTCAGTTAAGCGTCTGCCTTCAGCTCAGGTCATGATCCTGAGGTCCTGGGATCGAGCCCCACGTCGGGCTCCTTGCTCAGCAGGGGCCCTGATTCTCCCTCTGCCTCTGCTGTTCCCCCTGCTTATTCTTGCTCTCTCTCTGTCAAGTGGATAAATAAAATCTTAAAAAAAAATACAGTGAATATTATTCAGCCTCAAAAAGGAGTGAAAGTGGGATGTATGCTAAAACATAAATGAACCATAAAAATTTTATATTAATTGAAGTAAGTGAGACACAAAAGGATTTATTAAGGGTCAAAGGAGAGGGCAACAGTGAATTATTGTTTAATGGGTACAAGTTTCTGTTTGGAATGATGAAAATCTGGAAATGTATAGCAATGATGATTTCACAACATTATGAATGTACTTAATGCCACGGGACTGTACGTTTAAAAATGGTTAAATTGTAAGTTTTGTTATATACATATATTACTGTAGTAAGAAATGTATTTTTAAAAGGGCATAGCAAACAACAGAAGGAACTCCTAAGATGAAATGATTTGAGTATCAAAAAGATTAATCAGGGCGCCTGGGTGGCTCAGTTGGTTAAGCGACTGCCTTCGGCTCAGGTCATGATCCTGGAGTCCCGGGATCGAGTCCCGCATCGGGCTCCCTGCTCAGCAGGGGGTCTGCTTCTCCCTCTGACCCTCTTCCCTCTCTTGCTATCTGTCTCTCATTCTCTCTCTCTCAAATAAATAAATAAAATCTTAAAAAAAAAAGAAATACTTTAAAAAAAAAAGATTAATCACAGGAACGGAATAAAACACAACAAAAATAATAAGCCATTAGTTCATAATTATTAAAAACGGTAATTAAGAGATAACCAAGGATTTATTCTGCCTATCATATAAAACTATATTTCATGTTAATCAAGGAGTTTTTAAGGAATGTTCTCCTTTATAGAAGAATTATAATGAATAAATTCAGATAAGATGAAGTTAGAAAATCACCATTTTTTTCATCCCTCATGAAATAGTGGATCTAGGCAACAATGATTTATGGATGCAGAAACTGTATGAAAAAGCAAATACTTGAAGGATCTTTCTTATTTGTGTGTACTTATAAGGGCAATGAAGGGGATACACATATGAGAACATTTTAGAGCACCAAAGTGGGTACTTGTTACTATCTTTGTTTCCTAATGCTTGTGTTCTTTCATTAAAAATCATTTTAAAAAATACCAATTTGTAACTACTAAAATAGCACTAGTAGAAGCAACTTATATATCAAGAATATTTGAATTTGTAGTAATTTTCAACACGTAGGCTCCGTTAAAGTGCAACTTTATATTCCAAGCAAAGCAAGTCAACAATTTGATTTGAAGAAAAAAGTAATCTGGCAACGAATTCAGGAAAGGTGCAGAATACAAAATTAACACACAAAGACAGTAGTGTTTCTATACACTAACAATTAAATTTCTGAAAAAGAAATGATCCCATTTATAGTAGCATCAAAAACAGTAGAATAGGAATAAACTTAACTGAAGAGATGGAAAATCCCTATAGTGAAAATTACAAGGCATTGATGAAAGAAATTGAAGACACAAATGAATGGAAGACAATATTACTAAAATGTCATTACTACCAAAAGTCATCTATGGATTCACTGCACTCTCCATCAAGTTTTCTAAGGCACTTTTTACAGAAGAAAGGACACTCCTAAAATTTATGTGGAACTACAAAAGACCTCAGATAACACAACAGAAACAAAAAGCAAAACAAAACAAAACCCTGAGAAAAAAAGCACATGGGGTTACCTGGGTGCCTCAGTTGGTTAAGTGTCTGTCTTCAGCTCAGGTCATGATCCCAGGGGTCCTGGGATCAAGTCCCACATCGGGCGCCTTGCTCAGCGAGAAGCCTGCTTCTACCTCTGCTTGCTACTCCCCCTGCTTGTGCTGTGCTCTTTCTCTCTGACAAATAAAAAGTCTTTGAAAAAAGCCCACAAAACAGAGGCATCACACTTCCCGTCCTCAAGCTATACAATAAAGGTAGTTATCAAAACAGTGTGATAATGGGATAAAAATAGACACCTGGGGCACCTGGGTGGCTCAGTAGGTTAAGCATCTGCCTTCGGCTCAGGTCATGATCTCAGGGTCTTGGGATCGAACCCTGAGTCAGGCTCCACACTCAGTAGGGAGTCTGCTTGTCCCTCTGCCCCTTCCCCCACTTGGAACACTCTCTTTCTCAAATAAGTAAGACCTTTACCAAAAAAAAAGAGAATATATTACAAACAACCAGACGCATAGATCAATGGAACAGAATCAAGAGTCCCAAGATAAGCCCAAGTATATATGGTCAACTAATATTTGACAAGGAAGCCAATAAATGGTGCTGAGATAATTGTATATTCACATGTAAAAGAATAAAACTGGACCCATATCTTACACCATTCACAAAAATAAACTTGAAATGTATAAAATACTTAAATATAAAAAAATACATGAACAAAGCTCCTTGACATGGGTCTTGTTAAGGATATTTTGGATATGACAACTAGCACAAGCAGCAAAATAAAAAATAAACAGGTGGGACTACATCAAACTAAAAAGCTTCTGCACAGCAAAAGAACCGTCAACAAAATGAAAAGACAACCTACAGAATTGGAAAAACAACAACAACAACAACAACAACAACAACAATATATGCCTGAGAAGGGGTTAATGCCCAAAATATACGAAGAACTCCTACAACTCAATAACAAAAAACAAAACAAAAGAAACAAACCGAAACCCAATTTAAAAAATGACTAAATAGACATTTCTCTAAAGAAAATACGTGAAAATCCAACAAGTACATAAAAAGATGTTCAACATCACTAATCATTAGGGAAATGTAAATATCCATTTTCTCATATGTCTCATATAGATACTAAATAAAAGAAAAATGAAGGAAAAATATTTATTCTTCTAATAAGAGCTCTTGGGGTTTACTTTCCTAACAACTTCCCTGTATATCATACAGCTGTGTTAGCTACAGTCCTTATGTTGAATATTACATCTCTACTACTTATTTATCTTATAAGTGGAAGTTTGTACCTTTTGACCACTTTCCTCCAATATCTGCCTCCCTCCAACCTCTGCTTTTGGTAATCACAAGTCTGATCTCTTTTTCTATGAGTTTGGTGTTTTGTTTTGTTTTGCTTTCACATATAAGTAGGATCATACAGTATTTCTTTTTCTGTCCTACATTTCAGTTAGCCTAATGCCTTCAAAGTCCATCCATGTTGTTGCAAATGGTAGGATTTTTTTCACTTTTCATGGGTGACTATTCCTATACATATATAATAATATTCCTGCGTATATTATTAATTCTGACATTTGTCAGATTTCCTTAATAAATTTGAATCTATATTGTTTAGCTCTTTAAAATATAGCAGAAGATTTCATAGTATCACCACAAGAACTTTTTTTGAGAGCCTAAAGATTTAGTTCAGTCATTTCAAAAGATTTTAATGGGGATTTAGTTCTTGGTAAATTTGACATTGTGATATAGATATTACTTTAACATTTCTCCTGAGCCTTAAGTAGTATAATGTCAGGTGTACCATTCAAATATTTGTGTGTTCAAATCATCAGGTTGTTTTTGGAGACATGCAGGATAATTTTTAAAAATAACTTTCCAAGAATGATCTACTGTCATGGCCTCCTAGACCAGGAGTAAAACCCCCCTCAAAATAATTTTTCAGTGAGCTAATGTTTGAAGATTTGCTTTTTCAATCATAATTTTATTAAGTATTCAAAACCCTTCTTGTACTCTAGTACTATCACATATCTGAGCAAGTAGATGATTACATTAGATTGGAGTTGAGTATTCTCTTCTTGGGTGGTGTGTAGACATGAAAAAGGACAGGAGACCATCTTTAAATTTTCCCCAAGTTGAGCCTGGGGTTTCCTGAAGAAACATCTACCTGAAGTCTGATTAATCATGCTAATGAAGGCCCAGCTTCACAAATGTTTTGACTTAAGGTGCTTTCTGTGAAATCAAAAAGTTCTTTTTCTTTTTTGTCAAACCCTTTAAACAGTGGGGTGATGCTTATATATCTAGCAACTTCGAACATCTAAAATATTTATGACTAATAAGATGAAGACATATGAAAGAAACAAATTCATTGAATATGCATTCACTGTAGCTAAAATACAATGATTATTTTTTATTATCGATAACCCAACCTTAATAATAATATAGTAACATTCCTTTCTCTTGCTTGTTGACTATAGTTTTCCAAAGAGCCAACTGGAAAAACTTAATGATCAAACAAGACTAGGTTTGTCAGATTTTCTAGAGTAGGAAAGAATAGTACCTAGATAGGTGGATGGATGGATGGATGGATGGATAGATGACAGTGTCTCAGGAGCATTCCAGAAGTAGAAAGTCAGGAGATGACTCAGGTTTGAGCTCAAGTGGATTAAGACTCTTTCAAGGTAGGAAAAAAATGGAATTGGACAGATTTGTGACATAAATAGTTAGGATCTGTAGATACAGTAAGATGAGGTCTTGTATAAAGACTTGATAAGTAAACTGTTTACCAAAAAGTGAGTTGTTTGTTCAAGTTGGCAATCTCTTGTCCCAGTAGGAAAGCTGTTTGCCCACAGAAGCAAACTGTTAGCCTGGTCAGATTGGTTGCAAGAATTTCTTGAAGCAAACAGCAAAGTAATATACTGATTTAAGGCTTTTTTCTCTCTGGAATAAACAGTTAAGTCATATTGACACAGATGGCTCTAAATCCTAGTCTCAAAAGTTAAACTATATTGATACAGGTTGTATTAATCCTCACCTAGGGACATATTTCTCCTTATATTAGGCTGTCCTCAATAACATTACCTTTAATATCCCCTAGAATTAAGAGGCATGTTCAGGCATGAGTCTTAAATCAAATTTCCCCAATTTGATTAAATTTTATCCCCCCAAAGAGCAGAAAAGCTAATGACACACTGGAACCCTGAGACTGCTGATTGCTTATCCCATCCATCAGGTTGCTGTTTTCATTAACAAGAACTTTAGTGGGACATATATTTTATACTTTATAACATCATAGGCAGAATGGAACATGAAAATACCTGGGCAGATGTTTAGCCTCATAGGGAACAACTTCACGGGATGCCAGCTCAAGTGAAACTGGAATTCAATCATTCCATTCTAATGATGCTACAGGAAACAGGACAACGGATGGAGAAGGCAGAGGAAATGATGGGGGTTGGACACCCATGGCTTGAAAAATAGCCTGAAATGGTGTTTTCTCCATTCATAACTTAACAAGGCTACCTAAGGGAATCCTTGTAAGTAGAAGTGAAATTGTAATTCAAAGTATGAGCTGTTAGGATAAAAAGAATACTGCTAGTCCTGCTACTAAAGATTACGGAACAGAGGGATTGTTCCTCTTCAATATCATACTGGACTGTGGAGAGATGGCATGAAGTACATTTTGAAGTCAGAAGGAAAACTGAATGTGGAAAAATCATAGGAAGTTACTAAGGGACTTATGGGGAGAGAGAGGAGAAAAGGTTTTCCATGTTAAGCAACCTTGCAGACACTTTAAGGCACTGGTTTATTCCATTTCTTTTGGCTTGGCACCTCACCCTGACCCCCAATTCCCAAAAGTTTTTCCATCCACAAGTTAGTATTTATTCCCCAGGAGAAGTAGAGTTGCTCACCTGCTGTTTCTAAAACTACTATTACTAGAGCCCCCAAAGCACTCCTGTCTCCCCATCGAGTCTCAGAAATAGTAACACACTGCAATCTGCAGTGGAAACTTGTCAATTAAAATAATGGATCTTTAGTCACGAATCGTTATCACAGTTTGACTTTAAAGTGAATGGATGAACTATGGTAAGGGTAAAGGAAGGGCGATGGCAGAGAAAAACTTGCCAATGATTCCAGAAGCAGCTGATTTTTCATAGAAGGCTGGGGATACAGGGAAAAGAATCAGGTTCCTATGGCATTGAGACTGACTCAACAGGTATTAACTCTGAGGACAGACAGGGACACCTAGGCATTCTGAAGGCTCTCAGTATTTCCTGGTTTTGTTTTTTATAAAAATATTTACTTGAAGTACAACAAAATTTAATATATGCTATGTGTAAGTGTACATATATGGTTGAAAGTTCACAAAACAAATATGTTCCTATACTGAGCACCCAGATAAAGTAAAAAATAGTAGTGACCTGGAAGCCCCCCGTTTTCGCTTTTCCAGTCCCATCATCCCCCAAATATAACCACCCTTCTGTCTTCTATTGCCATTGGTTATTATTCCCTGCTTTTCTGCTTCCTGCAGGGAGACTCCTACCACACTTACTCTTTTGTGCCTGGTTGCCTTTGCTCAGTATCACATCTGTGAGGCTTCTCCATCTTCTTCATGTGGTTGTACCTCATTCTTCCTTTCTGCGGTGTAGTACTGCGTCCTGTGAATGAATATACCACACTTTATCTATTCAGCTATTGATGGACATTTGGGTGGTTTATAGTTGTGGGCTATTACACACAGTGCTGCTGGGAAAATTCTAATACGTGTCTTCTGTTGAAATACATAGATTTTTTTCTGTTGGATATTTTGCTAGAAGTATAATTAGTGGGTATGTACATGTTCAGCTTGGTTGAGCATGTTGAGTGGGTTCTGCCAGTCAGTCTTCCAAAGTGGTCATATCTATACACCCTATGCCAGTCATACTAATGGGATATGAAGTTCCATTTCTCTTGCAAACAATTGGTATTTTCTGTCCTCCCTCCCCATATTATCTTGTTTTTATATATCAAGTCTCTCTAGTCAAGTCTAGAATTTTAGCCTTCCCTTCATCATGCAAAGTTCAGATACACAGTCCTTCAAGACAGCAGCATGATCAAGGGGCCTCTAGGTTCCAACAAAGGGACCCAGATATGGTGGTAGGACAATGTCAAAATTCTATAGGGTCAAAGTAGGTAATTTCCAGGAGGTTAAGCCTGGATTTTTTTTTTTTTTTTTTTTGGTCACGAAATTGAATATTCCTGTCACATAACTCTGGTTATAAAGTATGTGCAAAAATTATCTTAAATTTACAGAAAAGGAAATTTATGCACAGAGGTTAAGCATTAAAAACCATCCCCTTTAGACTCAAGTGCATATATGCATTCACAATGTCTTTCTGCAAGGCTATATTACTTATTTATTGTGTGTACACATTTTTAAATTACAATATCCCAGATTAGCTCTGTTCAATATTTCTTTTATTCCACAAATTTGTTCATCTTCACGTCTATATATTTATTCATCAATTTGTTTAATTCTTTATTATCTGACTACGCACTAGAATACATTTCACAAGGGGAGAAGTTATGTCTGACTTGTTCAGTTTTTCTGCGTCCAGTACTTGCTGTGTCTCTGGCACAGAGAATAGGTGCTCAATAAACAGTTTGGTGGGAATGAATTGAATGACTACATGACTACTGAAAGGAATTTCACAAACACATGGAAGAATGAAGAATGAGGCATTTTTTTAAATAATTAAAATGGAAACATTCTTTTTTTTTTTTTGCTGCTCTTCCTCATAACTTTATTTTGGGGGGGCTTTTTAGGTTTTTATATTAATCCACTTAACATACACTGTTCTGTTAGTTTCAGGTGTACAATATAGTGATTGAACAATCGCATACATCACCTGGTGCTCATCATGACAAGGAAAACAGTCTTTACTGAAAGCAACTGAATCTGACGGGAAGTACCGTATGCTTAACAATTTCAGACAATTCCTTTTATGGCAAGATTTTGTGAACACATAGTTAAAATAAGTCTGTAAGGAGCCTCTCTAAGAGTTAGGAAAGCTGGTATGCCAGGACTGAGGAGGGGAAACAGAATTATAAAAGCAAATTCTGTGTTCTTTCCTGTCCTATTCCTAGTTACAATGTTTGCTATTAGTTTTATGTTCCCATAAGTAACACATCTGCACTATTTTTAAAAGTATCTAATATTGTCTTCTAGTGATGGGGAAAGCAAAGCAGCTGTTACCTTTTGTCACTATATTTAGTTCTTATAACTACTAAGTTTAGATACAGAGTACTGAAGTGTTATTGCATGCATTTATCATTTACAATTAGGTGACTGCAAGTCTTAAGAGAGCCATTTAATTCTTCCTCTTTTTCCAGGTATTTAGCCATTCCAGATGCATAGTTCTCTACCAAATTTTTAAAATTTCTATAAGATGAAATAAAATTACCTACCCTCTTTTGCTATCATACTGAAGCTTCATATCCTTAAGCTTTAGCAACCTTCTTTATGTTTTATCCTTACTTGTGATATTACAGTTTGAGTTCATTCCTACCTCAGAGAACTGCTTTCCCTTTCAGGTTTTAAAAAACCAAATGGTCTTTCCTTCCCTGGTCAATCTCAGAAGAGGCTGTCATCTGACCCAAAGGCACACTGTCCTGTCCCATGTACAATTATGCTAGTTGTGTCTTGCTGTTCTAATTTGCATTGTAACTAATGTAAAGGTGGATGGTGCTGTTTGCAGCCACAGGAATAGCAAATGCAGAGGTGTTGGAAATACTGTCATAGTTGTTGGAGGAAGTCTCTGTCAGCATTTTTCAGAAGAAGGAAACAGCCAGAGCTTTTTATAATGTAACCTTAATTACAATGGCCAAGCACCCTGGCATAGGCTGAGGATCTGTTTATGATACACCTGCCAAGAATACTTAGAAATGCCTCATGACATGTGTCTCCTAAGAGGTGTCACCCCCTGCAGGTGCTAGCCAGCAGTTCTTTCTTTTCTTCCCTCATCCCTGGTCTGTTCACTGTTTGTCTGGCTACTCAAATACACAGCAACTTAAAGTTAAGAGCCGTAATTAATGAGGTGACATTAACAAGCCACTTAATAAAGCTACTATATCCATTGGCATGGCTAATTACTTCCAATGTTCACGCTGTGATCTGGAAATCTAATAAAATAAAATGGATCATTTCTCACTTTGTACAATTAAGTTTATTTGTGGAGATTTGTATTTTGAACGTGACCTTCAAAAGCCTAGATGGATAATGAAACCTCAGAAAACCAACCAGCAGATGGCAATATATAGACTTCCCTGAGGCTTACTGATTGCCCATTATATAGGACACAGTTAAATTTATTTACGATTTAGTTTGGCAGTTTACAGAAATTCTGGGAAAAGGAAATACTTAAACCAAACAAAGGAGAGCAAGCAAGTTTTATCTATTGGTGATTACAATAATTTTTTGTAGGTAATTTTACATTTTCTCTAATTCTTGGGGATTATGTATTAGATAATAATCACCAAGGTTTTCAGTTTCCTGTTTTTAGCGTAACTCTTTGGAATGCAGTTGATTACAAAGTAAAACTAAAGCATTTTTAAACACTTTGAGTAGATCGCCATGTTTAAGATTTTAGGAAGAATTATAAAAATTCAGGACAGTAATATTAAACTTCCTGATAAATTTATTTCATATGTATTCTGATGTTGGTAAAATCTACCTGTTCATAAAATATTTCAGAATTTTACATGAAGATTCTGGTAAGAGGAATATATGGTTGTCTGTTGCAAGAGTTGTGTTATTTCAATAGAGACATTAAAGAAAGCAAATGTCTATGCTTTCGGGCCACTGAGAGGATGAACACTTCTTCTCTCTTCAAACTCACTCTCTAATCAGAAAATTAGAAAAGATACAGGATCTTCACTTCCCCTTACTGACCACTGAAAGCAGCTGTCCCTAACTTGGATAGGGAGTAAGGAAGCTGGAAGACCATTATCAGTAAGTTGGTAACTCTACTATTTGTCTGCCTCAGAATATGAAATGAAAGGCACTGAGCCCAACATTGCATATTGTATAGCTTTTTCTCTAATGGAAGAATAACCTGCTAATATTAATTATCAGCCAGCACAGAAAATCTAATACAAAGCATTCTTACAGTGTTACTTTTCTCCTTATATGTTCTGCTAACTCATGCACACCAGGGGTGTGAGTGGATATTGAAATCAGTAGCAGATGAATGATGGATGAATCATAAATTGGCTTGTGTGTTGGTTTATTTAATTAGTTTATTAGAGTTCTCTGGAATCATCTAGGCACTGTGCAAAACTAATATATACAAGAATATTTAGCTGTCCAATTAGGAAAACATAAATTAGTCATATCGTCTATGCTGTAAAAACCACAACTGCCAAAACAAATTAAACAAATGAAAGGCTAATAAAAATAAATGTTTTCCATGTAATCTCAATGCCCTGTGCATGAAGGCAGTGCAGTAGCCCAAGCTATTAAGAAGGAAACTTCTTTGAAATGAGTTTGGCCATTTGGAACAGTCAGTTTTGCCTGTATTATTTATTTGCTTATTGATTGATTGGTTGATGGTGGGAAGTGGTCTTTCCAATAGCAGAATTTATGAAATTTCTGACTTTATATCTAAAATTATATCACAGAGGGGCACCTGGGTGGCTCAGTCAGTTAAGCATCTGCCTTCAGCTCAGGTCATGATCTCAGGGTCCTGGGATCGAGCCCTGCATCACATCGCGTCAGGCTCCCTGCTCAGTGGGGAGCTTGCTTCTCCCTCTCCCTCTGCTTCTCCCCTCTGCTCGTGTTCTCTCTCTCTCTCTCAAATAAATATTTTTAAAAAATAAAAAGTAAATAAAAATTATATTACAGAACTACAATAATTATTAGAACATATCCTTTTGTTGTATGCTTTTATTTTTGAGAAGCTGAAAGTTCTACTTGAGTTAATCATCTCTTTTGTTCCTATCCACCTTGAAGATGACAAACCATTAGTTGGACATGGATCACCATTGAGCTGAGCAGTAACTCTAGTTAAAAGAAAACTTAATGCACATTAGGATCTGCTTTATCATGAGCTCTGTGGATTTTTCAAAGGTGATTTTCCCATCCAATAGTCAATTCTCTCAGTCTTTTAATTTTATCAATAAATCACTAACCATAAAAAATCATGGAATCTGGACTAAAAAAAAAGTAAATGCAGTGATTGCATATCCTGTATAACAAGCCTAGGATTTAACTCTCTTAAAACTGACAGGTTTATGATCATTATTAGTTAATGTTAAAAATGAAATGACTATTCCTCAGTAGAAAGAGGCTGTGGATTTGAATACAGTCTTTTTTTCCAGTTATCTCTGAAGCTTGAATAACTAATTGATTCCCATTTGCAATTCTAGGATCATATGATTTATAATATAAACTGTAGACTACATATAAGCTATATATTATACAGATACATCTATCCATATATAATACGGATATATGTATCCTTGTTGCAAATGGCAGGATTTCCTTTTTTCTCAAGGATGATAGTACACACACACACATACACACACACACACCTTTAGCTATTTCATCCACTGACAGACACATAGGTTGTTCCATATCTTGGCTACTGTGAATAATACTGTAATATCCACTAGCGTCCATATATCTCTTTGATAACCTGTTTTCATTTTCTCTGGACACATACTGAGGAGTGAGATTACTGGATCATATGGTAGTTCTATTTTTTTTTTTTTTGAGGCATCTCCATACTGTTTTCCATAGTGGATTGACCAGTTTACAATCACACCAACAGTGCATAAAGTTTTCCTTTTCTCCACATCCTCACCAACATTTATTTCTTATTTTGATGATAACCAATTTAACAAGGATGAGGTGATTTCATTGTGAATTTAATTTTCACTTCCCTGATTAGTGATGTTGAGCACCCTTTGATTAGTGATACTGGCCATTTCCTCTTTAGAAAAATGTCTATTTATTTTGTCTGCCCATTTTCTAATCAGATTGTTTGCTTTTTTTTGTTTTTGAGTTGTATGAGTTTTTAATAAATGTTTGATATAACCCCTTATCTGATACATGATTTGCAATATTTTCTCCCATTCTGTAGGTTGCCTTTTCATTTTCTTGTTTGTTTCTTTTGCTGTGCAGAAGCTTTTCAGTTTGATTTGTTGATTTTTTTTGTTGTCATTTGTGCTTTTAGTGTCATATCCCAAAAATCATTGCCAAGATTGATGTCAAGGGGCTTTTTCTCTGAGTTTTCTTCTGTGAGTTTTATGGTGTCAAGTCTTATGTACAAGTTTTTGATCCCTTTCCAGTGAATTTTTCTGAGTGCTGTAAGATAGAGGTCCAATTTCATTGTTCATGTGGTTATCCAGTGTTTCTAGTATCATTTTTTGAAGAGACTGTCTTTTCCCCTTTGGATGTTTTTGGTTCCCTTATCAAATAGTATTTTTCCATATATGGAGGGGTTTCAATTTGAGTTCTCAGTTCTGTTCCATTGGTCTATGTGACTATTTTTATGCCAGTACCATACTGTTTGAATTACTACAGAAGGATCTTTGGTAGTTCTATATAAATTGTGGGATTGTTTTTCTATTTCTATAAAAAATGCCATTGAAATATTGATAAGGATTATATTGAAGCTATAGATGATTTTGAATTGCATGACCATTTTAACAGTGTTAACTTTTCCAATCCATGAACACAGGATGTCTTTCCATTTGTTTGTGTCTTCTT
This sequence comes from Mirounga angustirostris, assembly GCF_029215605.1. NCBI lineage: Eukaryota > Metazoa > Chordata > Mammalia > Carnivora > Phocidae > Mirounga > Mirounga angustirostris. The sequence goes on from NW_026991713.1 coordinate 124,654,118, forward strand.
TACTTTCTTCCAACAAAGTCTTGTTTTCATTGTACATATCTTTCTCTTCCTTGGTTAAATTTATTCCTAGGTATCTTATTATTTTTGATGCTATTGTGAAGAAGTAGTTTTCTTTATTTGTATTTCTGATGTTTCACTGTTAGTGTATAGAAATACAGCTGGGTTTTGTGCATTTATTTTATATCCTGCAACTTGACTAAAATCACTGATTAGATCCAACAGTTTTTTAGTAGGATCTTTGGGATTTTCAGTATAAAAGATCATGTCATCTGCAAATAACAAATTTATTCTTTCTGTTTGGATGCCTTATATATATATTTTTGTCTTGCCTAATTGTTTAAGCTTGGACTTCGAGTACACTATATTAAATAAGAATGATTAGAGTGGGCACTCTAGTCTTGTTCCTGGTCTTAAAGAAAAGCTTTTAGTTTTTTTCTGTTAAGTATAATGTTAGCTTTGGGTTTGTCATATATGGTGTTTATTATGTTGAGACATGTTCTTGTATACCCAATCTGTTGAGGGTTTTTATTATGAAATATATATATTGTCAAATGCTTTTTCTGCAAATACTGAGGTAATCATCTGATTTTTAACTTTCATTTTATTAATGTGTGTGTTGTATTTATTGATTTGCATATATTAAACCATTCCTGCATCCTAGGGACAAATCCCACTTGATTACTGTGAATAGTCATTTCAATAAGTTCTTGAATTTGGTGTGCTAATACTGTGTTGAGAATTTTTGCATCTGTGCTCATCAGGGATATTGGTCTATAGTTTTCTCTTCTTGTAATATTTTTATCTGGCTTTGATGTCAGGGTAATACTGGCCTCATAGAATAAGTTTGGAAATGTTCCCTCCTCTTAAATGTTTTGGAAGAGTTTGAGAAGAATTGGCATTAAATTTTCTTTTTTAAAAAAATTTTATTTTATTTTATTATGCTATGTTAGTCCCCATACAGTATAAATTTTCTTTAACTGTTTGGTAGAACTAATCAATGAAGCCATCTGTTCTTGGGGTTTTCTGTGTTGGGAGATTTTTGTTTACTGATTCCATCTCCTTAATCATTATTGGTCTTTCAGCCTTGGTATTTCTTCCTGATTTAGTCTTGGTAGGTTCTATGATTTAGGGATGTACCTATTTCTTCTAGTTAATGTAGTTTATGTTGTATAATTAATTGTTCATAGTAGTTTCCTATGATCCTATATATTTCTGTAGTGTCAGTTGTCATTTCTCCTCTCTCATTTCTGATTTTATTTATTTGAATCTTATCTCATTTTTTCTGTTTCACAAAGGTATGTCAGTTTTGTTTATCTTTTTGAAAAACCAGCTTTTAATTTCACTGCTCTTTTTTCTTGCTTTTCTGGTCTTTATTTCATTTATTTCTACTCTGATCTTTATTATTATCTTCCTTCTGCTAACTTTGGGCTTAATTTGTTGTTCTTTTTCTAATTCTTTGAGGTATAAAGTTGGATTATTTATTTGTGATCTTTCTAATTTCTCAATATATACATTTATCACTATAAAATTCCTTCTCAGAACTAGTTTTGAAGTGTCCCATATGTCTGTGTATGTTGTATTTCCATTTTCATTTGTTTTGAAATATTATTTGATTTCCCTTTTGACGTTTTCTTTGATCTACCGATTGTTCATAAATGTTGTTTAATTTCCACATACTTGTAGATTTTCCAGCTCACTTCATGCTCTTGATTTCTAGTTACCTACCACTGTAGTTGGAAAAGACACTGGGTATGATTTCAAGCTTCTTAAATTTGTTAAGACTTTCACCATATCATATGATCTGTCCTTGAGAATGGAGCAGAGTTCTTGATTTGATGGTGTTTTCACTCAGTGTTTTGATGATAATAGTCTACCACTTTAGTCTTTCACAGAAGCTCTTAAGACAACTCTTCTGTCTCTGTCATTTCTCAGAAGGCAATCTTTCTTTTTTTCTGTACTTCTTAAGGATATTTAAAAAAACAATTATGCTGGGGCACCTGGGTGGCTCAGTTGTTAAGCGTCTGCCTTTGGCTCAGGTCATGATCCCAGGGTTCTGGGATTGAGCCCCGCATTGGGCTCCCTGCTCAGCAGGAACCCTGCTTCTCCCTCTCCCACTCCCCCTGCTTATGTTCCCGCTCTCACTGTGTCTCTCTCTGTCAGATAAATAAATAAAATCTTAAAAATAATAATTATGCTTCCTAAATCTCATCAATTTTTAAAAGTTCTCAGCTACTAATATGTTCTCTTTCCCATTCTTCTACCATCCACTGAACTCCAAGTAGATGTATAGTGTATCTTTTTTCATCCCATCTTCCATATCCCTTAATTGTCTCTTTCTCTATCTTTATCTTTCTATGCTAGGTTTAAGTAGTTTTTTCCCCATAATTATCTTTCAGTTAACAAATTTTTCCTTCACAAATATAACTTACTAATTATCAACTATTTTTTAAAAATATATGATGATACATATTTTTATTTCTAGAAACTTTATTTCTTTCTCGCATCTGTTGGTCACTTTTGGTCTCGCATCTGTTGGTCACTGTTGGTCACATAGTTCTTGTTATTTGTACAGCGTTCAGATTACCTGTTATTTCTTCAAACTTGTGATTGTCAATCTTGTATTTGTGTCTGATAATCCCAATACCTGACATCCTCGGGGTTCTAATTATGCCTTTGGTTGTTCCTGAAGACTTCAGTCAACATTGTTAACTCTTTTATGTATTGAGTCATTTTAGATTTGGAGTTTAATTTTGGCTTATCTCAATCTGTGGACATGCAGGGAAACATGGCTTATGGATGTTTTCTGCCTGAGAGTTTATGTGTGTCCTTTTGCCAGGCTCCCATAGCACCATAAATCCAAAATTAATTTCTTGACTTTACCTCTTCCAAGAAGTGACAGTAGGTAGGTATTTTATAGCCACCTCTTTCAATGAAAATATCACTTTTGATGTCCCAGACTTTATGCGAACATCTCAGCTCCAATTTCTTGAGGTTTTTCTCATTTCTTCTGAATCATTAGTTGCCTTTAGAATGTTATTGATTTTTTTTCTTTTATAGAGATAGAATTCTTACATCTTAGAATTCATCCTTACTTTATAGTGTAAAATTCAATAGATTTTAATATATTCACAAGGCTCTGCAACGAGCACCACCATGTAATTCTAAGACATTTTCATCATCCTAAAACTAAGCCCATGCTCTTCAGCACTCATTTTCTATCACCTCTTCCCCTAACTCCTGAGAACCACTAATCTCCTTTCTGTCTCTATGGAGTAGTGATTTATGGATGTATCATATAAAATGAATCATATACTTGGAGACTTCTGTGTCTGACCTTTTTCACTTAGCATGATATTTTCAAGGTTCATCTCTGCTGTAGCATGTATCAGTATCTCCTTCCTTTTTTATGCCTGAATAATGTTTCATTATGTGACCATACCACATATATTTTTTCATTCATCAGTCTATGGACATTTACATTGTTTCCACTTCAGAGATATTGTAAATAATGTTGCTATACATGTTCATTACCATTTTTTTGTGTGGGCGTGATTTTTTTTCATTTGTCTTGAATGTATATCTAGGAGTGGAATTGCTGGGTCATTTGATAACTCTAGCTTTAACATTTTGAAGAAGCACCAAACTGTTTTACAAAGCAGCTTCATCACTTTACATTTATTGCATTAATTTTCAATGTATGAAAGTAGAAATTTCTCCACATCCTTGCTTACACTTAGTGTTTTAATTATTATTGCCATCCTCATGAGTGTGAAATAGCATCTCATTGTGGTTTTGATTTGCATTTTCCATTGACTAATGATACTGAGCATCTTTTCATATACTTATTGGCCATTTGCATATTGTCTTTAGGAAAATATTGATTCAAAACCTTTGCCCACTTTTTAATTGGACTGGCTTTTTATTTTTGAGTTTTAAGACAATCCTTTGTCAGATACAAGATTTGCAAATATTTTCTCCCATTTTATGAGTTGTCTTCACTTTCTTGAAAGTGTCCTTTGAAACAAGAAAGATTTTAATTTTAATGAAGTCCAGTTTCTTTTTTTTTAAGATTTTATTTATTTTTTTGACAGAGAGAGACATAGCGAGAGCAGGAACACAAGCAGGGGGAGTGGGAGAGGGAGAAGCAGGCTTCCCACAGAGCAGGGAGCCCGATGTGGGACTCGATCCCAGGACCCTGGGATCATGACCTGAGCTGAAGGCAGACGCTTAACGACTGAGCCACCCAGGCACCCGAAGTCCAGTTTCTTAGATTCCTTATACTTTAGTCATCATTTTTTTAAAGTTTTTATTTATTTATTTGAGAGAGAGAGAGAGAGCAAGGGGAGGAGCAGAGGGAGAGGGACAAACAGTCTCCACACTGAGCACAGAGCCCGATGAGGGGCTTTATCTCATAACCCTAAGATAATGACCTGAGCCAGAATCAAGAGTCAGACGCTCAGCTCACTGAGCCATCCAGGCATAGGTATCATCTTTAAGAAACCACTGGGCTGCTTTTTCACTTGCCAGTTATGCTTCAGCCTCTTTATTTATTTATTTATTTTGACCCTTGGGGATCTCTCTGACATTTGTGTATGGTCAGGTATGCATTTAATAGGAGCTTTGTTGTATTTTTTCATAGCTTTTCTAGATACTTTGTAGTGGGAGGGGTTGCCAGAATATCTAGATATTTTGTAGTGGGAGAGGTCCTACGATTTTACTGTGTGGAGTCAGTAAAACACACGTCAAAGAACACTTTCTTGGGAACTGAAGAGATTCAGTCTGAATATCTTCATGGTAAAATAGAGCTAATCGTAATAATATGTAATTCATGCAGTTATTGTGAGGGTAAAACAAGATAACACATAATATATGTGGTTGGTACATTCTGAGAAATAAGTGTTGTATAGTTATATCATTATTCATAATAAAGTTCTCTTCAAAGTGTCTTTAGAAACTGCATGTGTCAACTACTTAGTGATTTCTTTCAGCAAGAGCAAAATATTTTGGAAATGCTACGTTTCCTGAATGGGAGTTTATTGATCACTATATATTTATTAATTTGTTTTACAATAGGACAGTGAAGCTGAGAGAGACATAATAGGCTAAAGAATTGTACAAAATCAGAAGATAATAGAACTGAGACTTGAACTTAGCTTAGCTGACTTGGCAATACGTTACCATTTTTACTCATTTCAAGAATCTCTTATATGTAATTTCTCATTCTGTGTAATAATTATCCACAAATCTTATCCCATTATATGTGATGGTTTTCTCTCTACATCTGTTCAATACTGTAGTCACTAACAATAAGGAGCAATAAGATTTAGATTCAAATAAATTAAATGGAATATTAAAAATTTAATTCTTCAGCTGTACTAGCTACAATAAAAACCCTTTCTATCCCTATGTGTCTAGTAACTATCACATTGAGCAGCACAGATATAGAACATTTCCATCATTATAATAAGTTCTGTTGGACAGTATTACTCTAGATTTTTTTTTTTTCATTGAGGAAACTACATCACGGGTTGTATCAGAGCCTTAGTTTGTTCCCTCATTGCCCTTTGAAATCATACCAGGCACTTTTGTTCACTGCAGTCTGCCCTTAACCATATCAACAACTGTAAGCTGGGGAAAAGACTCCAATTTGGATGGCATTTGTACTTGGATTGCCCTATGCTTTGGGTGAGTGAATAAGGTACTGCTTTCCTATCCTAAGCTGGGGTTTGGTAACCATCCCTCCTGGGGCATACAACAACATTTCAAATCAAAGTGACTCACTGCCTGAAAATAAGCTGAAGCCTAGCCCAAATGCAAGTATATAAAAATTATTTTCTCCTAAGAGTTAACCCTGTATAATCATTTATTTCTATTAGACAAATTGTGGAAACCGTAAATTGTGGAAATTTACTGAGTCCTGTATACTATAAACCTGTCTTGTATAAAAAGAAAGAAGGATATTGCATCAACAAGCATTTATCTCAATTTTAAAGAAATTGATTAACCAAGCAGGGCACTATTAATAAAAAGTGTAATACTTAGTGTCTATCAAGTGAAGATCATAACACCTTTTGCTTATTGTTCTTAACTTCATGATTCCTGGCAGAGAAATTGAAACAAATTATAACAAATATGTTACAAATATGAATTACAAAGCTGAAGCTGGAGTATTTCTCTGACTCTTGGATCAATGATTTATTTCAACTTTGGTGTATTTGTATTTTAGAGGACTTCGTGGCCAGTATAATTTTGATTTCAAGATGACTCATTAGTTAATAACTGAAGAGAAAAGGAATGAGAACCTCTGAGACTAGAAGCCAACCTCTGATTTGGCATTATCCTCATTTTACAATTTCATTTATGCAATAAATGAAGCAATTATACAATTTAGGTTATACAATAAATTTGCAATTTATACAATTTCATTTATCAGTAAAAATATGATTTCATGGATTGGTCCTCAGTAATAAGACAGTGCTTAGAAAACATAGCACATATTTCCATAATTGTAATACCTGGTGAAAAAATGTCATCTTTTAAAATTGAAGGTAATAAGAGGCAGCAGAAAATACATTTGTTTGCAAGAATTGGTTTGTAAACAGTAGACTCTATGAGGACAGTGATGAGTCTCTCTTATCACCTCATCTTTGCTACTTGCATAACACCTGGAAAAGGCCAGTCACTCAATAAATACGTACCAATTCATGTGGTCAAGATGAAAGAGAGTTCCAAATATTACCTGAAAACATAGCCTTTATAACCATGACTAAAGAGAATATAAGATAAAATGCTATTTAAGTTTATCAAAATGGATGTTGCCTTAACAGATAGGTAATGGTCTGCATTGAACACAGAAAAAGGAACCCAAAACTCAGAAATTATCTAAGTAATATGTTAACAACACTAATGGGGAGTAGAGAGTGGCACTTTGGTATAAATGACCCAGTATGTATAGTATAGGTCATCTCTGAACAGAAGTATCTTCAGAGAGGCATGGGTAATTCATGATGGTTGAAGTTGTTGGAAATATGCCATAAGAATGAATATACAACTCCCTCTTTCTTATTTATTTCTTATTTCTTTTGTTCATCAACCTAGTTTATGATCAGTTTTCCCATGATAACCTATCCATTCATGTCAGATAGTCTAAATACATGACTATTGTGACAACCACATTTCTAATTATTTTATAAATCAGCTTTCTCTTTTACATGTCAATATCTCCTATCTTGGGGTTAATGGGACTCACTTCTCCCAAAACTTATTATCCCCTAAGAAACTAATAATAGAAAATGGCTAGGCTTGGAAAAGTTTGATCCATGATGACTCCCAAGACACAGAAATTTGATTTCTCAGTGAAAGAGCTACTTAGTTTTTTATCAGCCTTTTTCTGTAATGGCACCATGACTGATGAAAAAAACAAAAGTCAATTCCTGGTTTCTAGTCTGACCTATAATGAGCTTAGAAGTCATTACTCTCATCCTCATAAGAAAAAAGTGGAACACACTAAACATGAACCTGAAAGACTTCTTAGATCCATTAGAGAATTGAGATCACAGGGCAAACTGCTGCCCTGAAAAATGGAGAGATGGACAGGAAAACTTAAACAGTAATTGCTTAATTTGGGGGGATTGAGTGTGGACCAAATTGAGAGATAAAAATGTCTGGGACCCTAGGCTTGAAAGGCCCCACACTTTTATGAGTTATATCCCTAGGAGCACCACTAGGACCTCAGGGTGAAGATCAGAGAAAAATTCCCTTCTGTTCCCAATGAGGTAGAGGAAAAGTAATTATTTTGCAATACATCCAGATCATGCTGTTCTCCCTAGAAAGCTCTGCCCTCTCAGAAAAGTACATTACCAGAGCCTTCTTGTATGAACTGACGCAGGGAGTAGGGAGCTGGGAGACATTTGTGAAGGTCACAGCCTACGGGCATGGGCCCACTGAAAGCCTGAGTCCTTATCATAGGTCTAGAACATGGACTATATACCTCCCCACCACATCAACAGGGTCCTGTATAATAACAGGGGATTATAGCTGGAAGACCTGCCAGGCTCAGACTCTGTTTAAGAAGGAGTCTCTAGGGAAACCCAAAGCCAACAGGTGAGACAAAACCAAGAATGGTAAAAGAAATCATAGACTCTAACACCTGCAACTATTGGAAACAGTAAACACAACCTCACTCCCAGCCAGATAAACATAAAACCTCATTCTAAAGGCCTCTTTCCCTCAGTTCCATTTATCTAATACATGATGCCTATCTTTCACAAAAAAGTACAAAGGAAAATAAAAGGCAAAAAAACAAAGTCAGTAGGGACAAGGTAAGTGTCGTAACCAGACTCAGATATGGCAGAAATTTTGGAATTACCAGAGCAGGGATTTAAGATAACTATAATTAATATTCAAAGGACTCTAATGGAAAAAAGTGGGAGACATGCAAGAAGAGATGGCTGAAGTGAGTGAAGATAGGGGAACTCTAAAAAAGGATCAATAGGAAATCCTAGGTATTGAAAATCCAGTAACAGAAGTAAAGAATGCCTTTGATGAGCTCATTAGTAGACTGGACATGGCTGAGGAAATAACAGGGAAGCTTGAGGATATGGCAGTAGAAACTTCCCAGACTGAAAAGTAAAGAGCAAAATAATGGAACAGGATATTCAAGAATGGTGAGACAATTACAAAAGAACAATGTAAGTATAAAAGGTAATACGAGAAGAAATAAAAAAAACAGAAGAAATCATTGAGGTAATAAGACTGATAATTTTCCCCAATTAATGACAGATATCATCAAACCACAGATACAGGAAGCTCAAGCACCAAGTAGAATAAATACCCAGTCCACACCTAAACATAATATATTAAAATGACAGATAATCAAAGTCAAAGAGAAAACCTTGAAAGAAGTCAGAAGGGGGGAAAATTTACCTATAGAGAAACAAGAATAAGAATTATGTAAAAAAAAAAAAGTTACATCAGACTTTTCTTCAGAAACCTAGCAAGTAATAAATAGTAGAGTTAAATGTTGAAAAACCCATTCAACTAGGATCCCCTCAATTTTTTTTTTTTTGAAAAAAGACTTTTTTTCACCTTCACTTTGAAGGAAAGCTTAACTGGATGCAGAATTCATCAAGAGTAGACTTGTTTTGCAAGAAAGTTAAATGAAATTCTTCAATGAGAAGAAAAATATAAATCAGAAACTCAAGTATACATTAAGGAAAAAGCATTAGAGAAAGAATAAATGAAGGTAAAATAAAATATTTTATCTTTCTCATTCTTAATTGATCTTACAAATAGCAGTTTAAAAATAGTAACAATGATGTATTAAATGATTATAACATGCATACGTGAAATAAATGACAAGAATGCAAGAAAGGATAGGAGAAAGGAATTAAAAATATTCTAAGGTACCTGCACTTACATATGAATTATACAGTGTTATTTGAAAGTGTACTGAAATTAGTTGGAAGAGTATATTGCAAACTTTAGGGCAACCAGTAAAAAAATTTTTCAGGAGAAATATAATTGATATACTAAGAGAGAAAATGGAATCATATAAAATGCTCAGTTAAAACCAGAGAAGGCAGAAAAAAGAAGAGAAAACAAAAATATAAACAATGAACAAAAGCACTGAATAAAAAGTTACAAATAAAGTAGATATTAATCAACTCTAACAATAATTACTTTAAATATGAATGATCTAGATACACAAAAGACAGATTTTCAGAGTGAATAAATAGCACCAAACGGCATGTTGTCTACAAGAAACACCCTTTATTTTTTATTAAGAATGTACTTATTTATTTGTCAGAGAGCACGCAAGCAGCGGGGAGCAGCAGAGGGAGAAGCAGGCTCCCTGCTGAGCAAGGAGCCCAATGCAAGACTCCATCCCCCTGATCCCCAAGACCCTGGGATCATGACTTGAGCCGAAGGCAGACGCTTAACCTACTGAGCCATGTAGGCATCCTGAAACACACTTTAAATATAAAGAAACAAGGGGTGCCTTGTTTTATATATATATATACATAAAACAAATAGATTAAAAGTAAAGGTGTGGAGAAAGTTACACCATACTAAAACTAATAAAAAAAAAGATGGGAGTTGTTGTATTTCAGACAAAACAGATTTCAGAGCAAGGAAATTATCAGCAATAAGGAGAGGTATTACATAATCATAAAAGAGTAAATTCTCCAGGAAGACACAACAGTTCTAAATCTGCTGAGCCTAAGAACAGAGAATTAAATGAGGCAACGAGTGTCCACTGATTGATGAATGGATAAAGAAGATGTGGTGTATATGTGTGGGGGGATGGGTTCACCCGGGGATGGGTATTAAGGAGGGCACATATTACATGGAGCACTGGGTGTTATACGCAAACAATGATTCATGGAACACTACATCAAAAACTAATAGCATACTGTATGGTGACTAGCATAACATAATAAAAAAAAGATGTGGTATATATATGCAATGGAATATTTTTCAGCCATAAAAATTAAAATCTTGCCATTTTCAATGACATGGATGGAACTAGAATGTATTATGCTAAATGAAGTAAGTCAAAGACAAATTGCTTATGATTTCACTCATACGTGGAATTTAAAAAAACAAAACAAAGGGAAAAAAAAAAAAGACAAATCAAGGAACAGAAGAGAGCAAACCAATGGTTACCAGAGGGGAGCAGAATGGGAATGATGGGTGAAACAGGTGATGGGGATTAAGGAGTGCATTTGTCATGATGAGCACAGGATGATGTATGAAAGAGTTGAATCACTATATTGTATACCTGAAACTAATATAACACTGTATGTTAACTAACTGGAATTAAAATAAAAAACAGATAAGTAATGAGACAAATATATAGAACTGAAAGGATAATAGACAAATACACTACTGTTGTTGGAGACATAAATACCCTGCTATCTGTAATTAACAAATCTAGCAGACAGAAACTAATAAGGACACATTGAACTGAGGGTGTCATCAATCAACTGGGTCTAACTGATATTTATAGATCCTACAAGTGTAGAATATACATTCTCCTCAAACTCATTTGAACATTGACCAAGAAAGATCTCATTTTGGGCCAAATAACTCATCTTAATGAAATCAAAAGAATAGGAATCATACAAATTAGGCTTTCAGACCACAATGAAATTAAACTAGAAGTCAGTAAAAGAAAGATAGCTGGCGAATCTCCAAATATTTGGAGATTAAACAACACACTTCTAAATGACACATGAATCAAAGTAGTCTCAAAATCAAAAGTATTTTGAATTAAATGAAATGAAAGTACAATTCATCAAAATTTATAGGATGCCACACAGTAGTGCTTAGAGGGAAACATATAGCATTAAAAAGATATATTGGATAAGAAGAAATAAAATCAAGAATCTAAGTTTCTATTTTGGGAAACTAGAAAAAGAAGAACAAATTAAATCCAGTGTGATCAGAAGAAAAAACTTCCCAACTTGATCTATAGATTTAATGTGATTCCAATCATAATCCCAGAAAGTTACTTTGTGGATAATAACAAAATGATTCTTGAGTGTATATGTAAAGGCAAAAGAACCAGTACAGCCAACATGACTGACAGTACTCAACTTCAGGATTTGTTTTAAAGTTACAGTAATCAAAACTCTTTGGTATTGGTGAAAGAACAAATAGATCACTAAAACAGAATAGAGAGCCCAGAAATGGACCCAAACAAACATATCAACTGATTTTTCACAAAGGAGCAAAGACAATTCGGGGGGGGAAAATGGTAGTCTTTTCAACGAATTATGCTATAACAATTGAACATTCACATGCAAAAAAGAAATAAATATATACACAGACCTTATACCTTTCACAAAAATTAATTCAAAATTGATCATCCTTAAATGTAAAATACAAAATTATAAAACTTCCAGAAGATAAAGTAAAAAAAAAAAATTAGGTAACCTTGGGTTTGGCAATGGGATCTTGGACAAAATTTCCAAAGCGTGAGGAATGAAAGAAAAAATTGATGTACTTCATTAAAATTATAAACTTCTGCTCTGTGAAAGACACTGTTAGGAGAATGAAAGACAAGTCATAGACTGGGAGAAAACATTTACAAAAAGCATATTTGTTAAAAGACTGTTATCCAAAATATACAAAGAACTTTTTTTTTTTTAGGTTTTTTTTTTAAAGTAAGCTCTGCACCCAATATGGGGCTTGACCTAATGGCCCCAAGATCAAGAGTCGCATGCTTTACAAACTGAGCCAGCCAGGTGCCCCTGCAAAGAACTCTTAAAACTCATTGAGACAGCCAATTCAAAAATAGGCAAAAGGCTAGAACAGACATTTACTGAAGAAGATAAGCTGATGGCAAGTAAGCATATGAAAAGATGCTTAACCTCTTATGTCATTAGGGAAAGAAAAAGCAAAGTGATCATGAGATACCACTGTTCCCATTAAAATGGTTAGAAACCAAAAAAAAACTGACATCACCAAGTGCTGGAGAAAATGTAGAGCAATGGGAACACTCATTCATTGCTGGTCAAAATGAAAATGTATGGCCATTTTAGAAGACAGTGTAACAGTTTCTTACAAATCTAAACTACTCCCAGCATATGATCCAGTAATTGCACTTCAGGGCATTTACCTAAATGAGTTGAAAACTTAGGCTGTTATGATCATCTACCCCAAAAATATGTATTGCAGTTATAATTACCAAAAATAAAAACAAGCCAAGCGTCCTTCAATAGGTAGTAAATGGATAGATAATCTGCGGTATATTCATGCAATAGAATATTATTCTATAAAACAAGTAAATTTTTTTTAAGAGAGAGAAGAGAGCAGGGTTGGGAATGGGCAGAAGGAGAGGGAGAGAGAGAATCCCATGCAGGTTCCATGCTGAGCACAGAGCCCAATGTGGGGCTCCATCTCACAACCCTGAGATCATGATCTGAGCTGAAAGCAAGAGTCTGACGTTTAACTGACTAAGTCACCCAGGTGCCGCTAAACAAGTAAACTTTTAAGCCACCAAAGACATGGAGGAAATTAAATGTATATTGCTAAGTGAAAGAAGCTGGCCTGAAAAGGCTACATTCAGAATAATCAACTGTATGACATTCTGGGAAATGCAAAACTAGAGAGTAAAAAGACAGGTGGTGACCAGGCATTCAGGGAGAGGGGAATATCGATGAATAGGTGGAACACAGGGCTTTTTTAGGGCAATGGAAGTATTCTGTAGGATACTATAATGGTGGATATACTGGTGGATGACAAATGGTATGCATTTGTCAAGACCCACAGAAATGTACAACACAAAGAGTGAACTCTCATTTAAACTTATACTGTATCAAATTTGGTTTATCAATTGTAGCAAATGTGCTATACTAATGCATAATACTAATCATAGGGGAAATGGTGTCTCTAGAGGTGGGGTGAGTGGACAAAGTGTATATATGGACTCTCTTCTATAATGCTAAAGCTACTCTGGAAAGTCTATATTTAAAAAAAAAAATCAGTTCCATGACTAGTAGGACATGCTGAATTGTTTTCATGGTATAACTTTGAAATTTAAGATACAATAACCAGTTGATAACATTCAGTAAGCAACATGTTAGCTGTCATTTTGATGTACTAATCACTGGAAAAAATTAACAGCAGCCCCTAAAGATGTCTGGCTTACAACAAAAAGAGAGTTGGGAATAAGAATCTGGCTCACATAATATTTCCTGCATCATCCCACCCTTAATGCTTTCTGCCAATTTGACTAATCACTTAACTAATTAAGATTTAAAATTTTTTTCATGATTGCATTTAGGGAAAAATTTTGGAACTTACATATTATTATACATTTTGTGATCTGGTAGTATCACTGAGAAAAGTTAGAATTAAGAAGAAAATCTATTATTAATCTGCAAGGAAGTGCTACTGTGCCAATAACAATGTACTAACTTGCCTATACACCCAAAATTTCAACCTGTTCACTTCTCAAAATAGTAAAAATATTCACACACAGCTGTCAGCATAAACAAAACTGTGCTCTCTGCATCACATAGAGTGTGTTTATAAAAACTAAAACATAAGCATGACTGAGTCTGTCTCTACACAGGTTTAAAAGTTATCATTTTTGTAAGGATCAGCAGTGTACAGAATGTTTGAAAAACTTGAAATAAAAATACATAACTAAAGGATTGCAGTTGAAACAGGAAATCCTGAGATGTTATCTAGCTGAAATTAAGTTGATGTTAAAATGTATGGTGCTAACACTTTACTAAGGGTGATATAGCCCTAAATACTGAGTGGGAAAGTTGGGAATAAGAGAAATTATTCTAGTCTGTAGGCAATGAAATAGAATACTTAAAAGTTCATTCAGAGTGGGCTTTTAGAAATAGATGTTATTAAATATTTCTATGCATTATTGAAATCTGTTTAAAGGCACTCAAGTTCCACCTTCTGATAAACGAGTCATAGATAGGTACTGATAGAAGCCTCCAAAGTTAGCTGTCACAAACCAGTATCCCCTTAACACACACCTATTATCTCTGATAAAGGAAAGGAATTTTTAAGAAGTGATAAAAAGACACTGCTGGTCAACCATCAGTGAATATGGATATTGGCTCCACTCAGGTCCATCTTCAATTAGCCACATAGCCTTGAGAATGTCATTTGGACTTTCTGAGACTCAATACATTTATCTCTAAGTAGAGATAATTATACTTATTGTGATAATTAAATGAAATAATAAATGGTATATGAATTATTGTTATTTAACATCTATAAGAATGCTTGGCAATGAATGAATTTTCTTTTCTGTTGATGGTTACATAGGGCAATATTGGTTTGGATTGTAATGCTTTTAAGGAAAAGTAATTTCAGGGGGGAGGGAGTGATGAATAGGTAGTGTATAAGAGATTTTTAGGTTAGTGAAACTATTACATATGATGGTAGATACATAACATTTGTCAATACTTACAGAACCAGAATGCCTGGGTTGCTCAGTCGTTTAGCGTCAGCCTTTGGCTTAGGTCGTGATCCCAAGGTTCAAGTCTTGCATTGGGCTCCCTGCTCAATGGGGAGCCTGCTTCTCCCCCTGCTTGTGCTCTCTCTCCCTCTCTCTCTCTGACAAATAAATAAAATCTTAAAAAAAAAACCTACAGAATCACACAAAATAGAGTAAACCCTAATCTCAACTATGAACCTCAGTTAATGATGTATCAATATTGGTATACAAATTGTGACAAATGTCCTAATGCAAGGTATTACTAATAGGAGAAACTGTGTGTTGTGGTAGGGAGAGTAGTTTATGGGAACTCTCTGTACGATCCTTCTGTAAACCTTACACTGCTCTAAAAACAATTGCACTAACTTAAAAACTTTAAAAGAGCAAGAAGGCAAGGGGAAGAGGGAAGGTAGGGAGCATCGTGGTGTGATGAAAGGCAGAGCAAGCAGGCTTGCGGCTGGATGAGAGACATCCGAACCGAAGGGCTAAACAATAGGACAAAGAGAGAGGAAACAAAGGGAAAGGCAGAGAGGGAAGAGAGTGTGAAAGAAACATCAACTGGACAGAGGCAGGCAGAAGGGGGGAGCAGGGACAGATGTAGTGCCAACTGGTATCACACTGGGGTCTAGCACACGGCTTTATGAATGTGAGCATCATCTGTTGAAAGCCCCAGTCTAGCTATTATACAGTAGAGGAATTAACACTGGAGCACGACTGCCCTGGAACGTTATTCGTGGACTTTCCAAGGGATTCACTGGTTAGTGTGACTTCAAAGTTCCCAATTTCTAGGTCTTTCAGTGCACATTCATCCTCCTTCCTAATGTTACTTAGGGTCCCCCTTCCTCCTCTCCTTTATTCCCATTTACAACAGTCTTTCTCTTAATCTATGGAAGGGAGGTTGCCCCTATCTCCTCCTGAATCTTCTTCCAATGATGCTCTCCTGGGGGTGTTAAGAAACCAGAGAACCAAATAAAAAGAAAATTCAAGATTCTGTTGTGGAGAATCTATCTACTTTTAATTGTCAGTCAAGTCACCATAAAATCATAAGCCTTCTAATCTTACCCTTGTCTCACACGTATTTCTGTTAAAAAAAAATATTAGAAATGGAGTATTCCATTCTTCTTGGGCTATTCTGAAGCTAAACATTTTGTAGTGTGAGTACTAGGAATAATGGCAATTTTTGTTTAATGATCTCACCTCTTCCATTCCTCCGTTATTGGAAAAGGATGCATTGTTCTTTGAACAAGGGCCATCTGAGTTAGGGGGATTGAAGTTTATAAAATTTGGGAAACCTCATTATGAAAAAGAATAAAAAATTACCATTACCAAATTATGTACAAAAGTGATGATTTAAGAATGAGAAAACAATCCAATATATGATATTCGCTTCAAATTTGAAAATGCTGACAAATGTGACCAATACCACAAAATTCAGAAAGGTAACATTTTTTTCTTAACCACCTGAATGAAAATATCCCTCAATTTTTTCCTCTGTTTTTTGCCTGCATATATTTTAAGCATCTCTTCATTTAACAGTTTGCCAATGTCATTTCCTGTGGACAAAATAGAAGAATAATAAATCTTTCGTCTAGCATGATTGATGGAAATTTTTATCTTAGTCTTGATAACATAGAAAATTTTCTGTTAGTTTTAGAACTTGTTATTGGTACTATCTGGTGACTCTTCAGGATCATTGTCAAACATAGGACAATCGCTAGAAAGTTTCCTATGTGAGCTATAAGATTCAGAAAAACTTCCCCAATATTATCTAGCTTCTCCCACGCTATCCACAAATTTCCGGTAGCAAGATTCATCAGACAGGTTCCCATCGTGGGTCTGTAAGTTCTCATCAGTTCACAATGCGGGGAGTATTCCTGAAAGACATTTCTATATTAGGACAGCTAGGGTAATCAGGGTACATGGTAGTGACTAACCTAATAGCAAATGATATAAAAATATTCTATTAAACCCAAAATAAATGTACTCTCAACTCTCCTTTCTTTTAGTCACTTCATCCAAAAAGCCTGAGGCCACTCCAGCACCGAGGGAAAGAGGAAGGAAGGGAGGTCTAAGTGAAAAGAGGCAGCAGTTAGTGCTTGGGCCCTTCTAAGGAACACAGTGCTTGGGCCCTTCTAAGGCCTGGTCTTGGTAAACCTATGTGCAAATCCCTGATGTTTCTACTTCTGTACTGTCACAGGAAATCTGCCTTTTTGTTTAAGGGAGGGACAAAGGCCAAGCCAAAAGAAAAAAAAAATTTTTAAGTATCACCAATAAGAAGTAAGGAATCCTAAGAATTGCTTGTTTTCTGCATATTTAAATATAAGCCATTTAAAAAATTATTTACAATTCCCATTTCTGGGTCTTGGTATTAGCAGGAAAGAAATGGATCTTTAAATATCAGAAGCAGCTTAATGAGACTGATTCAATTAAAAGTTATTTGAATATGTCTTGGGACAATCAAAATTTTCAAGCTACACTGAATAAAAACTATGGATAAAATTTTACATGCTTTCTTTAGAATCTATGCATGGTATTCAAAAAAGAACATAAAATTTACTTTGTCAAATCAGATAAAGGATTGTACAATACCAACACACTATACAAGAAAAAGAATTGTACTCTACAAAAAATTATACCATAGTAAAATACTCTAAGTGCACTCTATCACCAAGTTATTTCATTTTACAAAATGTTTAATATTATCCACTTCACTACAAAAAGTACAATTATATTCTAACTACCCAACCAAGATTTTTTTAGCAATAGTTTTTGTCTTCATTGAATGTTGAAGAAAAGTACAATGGGGGCACCTGAGTGGCTCAGTTGGTTAGGCGTCTGCCTTCGGCTCAGGTCATGATCCCGGGGTCCTGGAATCAAGTCCCATGTCGGGCTCCCTGCTCAGCGGGGAGTCTGCTTCTCCCTCTCCTTCTGCCCCCCACCCCCACCCCCAGTCAAACTTGCTTTCTCTATCAAATAAATAAAATCTTTAAAAAAAAGATTAGTATGGGCGCCTGGGTGGCTCAGTCGTTAAGCGTCTGCCTTCGGCTCAGGTTATGATCCCGGGGTCCTGGGACTGAGTCCCACATCGGGCTCCCTGCTCGGCGGGAGGCCTGCTTCTCCCTCTCCCACTCCCCCTGCTTGTGTTCCTGCTCTCGCTATCTCTCTCTCTGTCAAATAAATAAATAAAATCTTTAAAAAAAAAAAAAAGAATAGTACAATTATGATGTTTCAGATATTGATTTTGTTATCTCAGCTTTAAAATGTGATTTTTACTTAAACATCCTCACGTGCTAAGCATACATGCTAAACAAAATTTACTGAAGGCATGCCATATGTTACTTCATAAACAAATTATAATCCCTTAACTAGGTAATATATTGGATTATAACTAAGGAATGTTAAAATGAGAAAGAAAATTTCTTTTTTTATAAATGAGTATGATGCAGATAAGTAAATTGTATTAGATAATTTTAATTTTTATGACCTTTTGTTCTCATTCCTTGATACGAACCTTAAGACATGTATCTGAATTGAAAAATCAACTCAGACTTTTTCTGGAAGCTGGACTGGACCAATTGTTGATGGTACTAGATTTGCCTATTAGATTGTATCCAGCCAATTTTCCACAAATTGAAGGAGCTCAGTCTCTGGCTCCAAAATTTGGATTGAAAAAGTTGTTTAAACATATGATAAAACAAAGGCACTTAGTAGAAAACATTATAGCAAAGATGTATTGAAGTAATTAATCCATGTTTAGATTTTTCCAACTCTTTCTGAATCTGTTGGCTTATGCAAAGTGCCTCAAGCAGGCATGATTAATAATTGCTAAATCTTCATAAAGCCTTTGGTATACTTCCCAGAAGTTAAAAAATTGAAAGCTTCTATTGACTGAGTAACAAATGCTTTTGCAAATCAGGTCATTTCCACTTCTTTCTTTCCAAAATATTTGAAGGAAGACCTATTCATATTGTCAGCTCATACATCACTGAAAAGTAATTTTGATGATACATCACTATCTGATATTTAGCATATACGTCAAGAAAAATTTGAAGAATCAAGTAACATAGTTATAAAATTCCTTCCATTCCTACCTACTTATTCAGATGAAGCCCTCTCAGGCTTTACAGTAATAAACACAATGAATTAAATAACATCATTGTTGTGCCCCATCTCATTCCAGCAACAAATAATATTCATTCATGAGTACATGAACTGATAGAAGTAAAAACAGCTCTAGTTATCTCATCATGAGGTTTATTTACAATTAAATGTTACTCTTTGTTTAAATGACTTTCTAAGTTTGCAATATATTTATTGTGTTAATTATATCAATATATTACTAATAATTCTCATCACTCAATCCAGAAAAATTATTTTTGAACATTTAGAGACCTATGGTCAGAGAGAATTTAACAAACATAAAATTTCAATTTATATACATATTTTTGTATCAGATGTATATTTTATAAAATTAATACAGACTCAAGAATAAAAATATATTACAAGAGGAAAAAATGTAGGGAATGTGAGATAAAATAGAATATGAAGGAGAAAATATAATACTATAAAGCTGTCCTAATAAAGAAGAGCCATGAATTTTTTAAATTGAAATCGTGGGTATTAAATTCTTAAGACATTTGAAGTCCATTGGATACATATATTTTTATTTTCATTGTGGTTAGAATGCCTAACATGATCTGTACCCTCTAAACAGATTTCTGAGTGTGTGGTTAACTGTGAGCACAGTGGTGTATGGTACATGTCTAGAACTTTCTCATCTTGCATAACTGGAAGTTTATATTCAATAAGCAAAGATTTTCCCTTCTTCCTGGCCCCTGCAGATGCCATTCCACTCACTGCTTTTTTGAGTTCAACTTTTTGAGATTCCACATATAAGTGAGATTACACAGCATTTGTCTTGATTTGTCAAGATTTTTAGATGGCCATTAAAAAATATGCCAAGGATATATAGGTTTTCCAGATAATTTTAAGGGCTAGCAGAGAAAAATATTTGAAGACTACTGCTATAAAGGCTTATCAAGACCCTGCTAATGGTGTGCTTTTTTTCTTTGAAATAATTTCAAGGGAACATGAAATTTAATCATTCAATAATAATATTGTGATTCTAATGAAAAGTAATCCTTGGGGCGCCTGGGTGGCTCAGTCAGTTAAGTGTCTGCCTTCGGCTCAGGTCATGATCCCAGGATCCTGGGATCGAGTCCCACACTGGGTTCCTTGCTCAGCGGGGAGCCTGCTTCTCCCTCTGCTTGCTGCTTCCCCTGCTTGTGCTCTCTCTCTCTCTCTGTGTCAAATAAATAAATAAAATCTTTTAAAAAGAAAAGAAAAATGGTCCTCTTTTCCCAGGGGTCAAAAAAATACTTTCCACCAGCTCTTTTTATAAAATGTAGATTTATTGGAACACAGTGTCTATGCCCATTTGTTTCCATATTGTCCAAGGTGGCTTTCACACTACTACCAGCTTTTACTGCTACTCTAAGGAAGGAAATGAATAGTTGTAATAGAGACCAAATGACCCACACAGGCTGAAATATTTAGCATGTGGTCCTTTACAGTAAATGTTTGCCAATCTCTACTCTGTCACATCCTTCTTCATTATCAGTGAAGCAGAAATTATAACTCTTTGGGCTGTATCTTCTGGTATTTAACTCTACATTTGCAAATGCCATGTGTATCACTATCTCTTATCCTATATTAAAAGATAGACACACATGCAAGTTCCCCAAACCAACACACAAACACTTCCATTTTGCTTAAACCAGGATTTGGTGTTTTCGGTTTTTTTTTTTTTTAACTTCCTATGAC
Organism: Mirounga angustirostris; assembly: GCF_029215605.1. Lineage (NCBI taxonomy): Eukaryota > Metazoa > Chordata > Mammalia > Carnivora > Phocidae > Mirounga > Mirounga angustirostris. The sequence continues at coordinate 124,674,915 of NW_026991713.1, forward strand.
TATGCTGTTATTGTTAACAGTTGACACATTTCTTCTCTTCCCTGCGTGATCTTTTGATCTTCCTAAAGTTAGAATCACTTCAATGTGTGTAAATACAAAACAATACTAATATAAACTGCAAATTGTATAGCACTGAGCGCTTTCAGAGGAATTCATCCATATGCCCCTAATATAAGTGCATAAAAGTATATGGATCTTATGTGTGCAGCTTGATAAAATTTTGCAAAGCGTCACCACTCCCCAAATCACAATATAGAACATTAGCACCCCCAGAGTGCCTCTGTGTTTTCTCCCAGTCATTATAGCCCCTAAGTAACCACTGTTATAATTTCCATCCTTATAGATGTGTGTTCCCTGTTTTTGAACTTGATATAAATGGAATCCTGCAGCTATTACTCTTTTGTGTCTCATTTCTTTCATGCATGTCTGTGAGATATATTCATGTGGTTGCATACAGGTAGTTAAAATACTTATCATGATTTGTTTTATAAGAAATTGCCAAATCATCTTCCAAAGTGTCTGTACCTGTTGGCTTTCCCACCAGTGGTGAGTAAGAGCTCCTTATTCACCGTAAGCATATGAAAAGATGCTCCACATCCCCTCCAGCAGTTGTATTGTCGGTGTTCTGGATTTTGGCCATTCTAACAGGTGTGTAGTGGTATCTTGTTTTAATTTGTTTTAATTCGTTTTAACATATGATGTAGAGCATCTTTTCATAAGTTTACTTGCTATCTGTATATCTTCTTTGGTGAGGTATGTGTTCAGGTCTTCAGCACATTTTTTTTCTTCGGGTTCTTTATATTTTTGGGATAATAGTCCTTTAATCAGGTGTGTCTTCTGCAGATATTTTCTCTCAGTCTGTGCCTTATTTTCTCTTTTAACAGTGTCTTTTGCAGAGCACAAGTGTTTAAGTCCAGATTACTTCTTTCACGGATTGTGTTTTTGGTGTTACATCTAAAAATTCATCTCATATCCAAGGTCATCTAGATTTTTCTCCTGTTTTCCTCCTTTTTTAGGAGTTTTATAGTTTTGCATTTTATGTTTAGGCCTATGAGCCATGTCAAATTAATTCTTGTGACAGATGTAAGGTCTGTGTTTTTTTTTTTTTCTTTTGTGTATGGCTGTCCCAAGTCATTCATCACCATTTGTTGAAAAGACTTCTTTTTCTCCATTGTATTGTCTTTGCTCCTTTGTCAAAATCTTCTGGCTCTTTTGAAAATTTCCTTTTTCTTTTCTTTTCTTCTCTTTTCTTTCCCTCCCTTCCTCCCTTCCTTCCTTCCCTCCTGAGTAGAGGGTACAATTTTGACCTGATGTGTCTACACTTTTCTCTTTCACTTGTTTTGATTTTGTAGCCCTCCTTGATTATGTAACATGATAGCTTTCATGGTTTTGAGAAAATGTTGTCCTCAGTATTCTTTCCACAATTTCTTATGTTCCATTCCTTACTTCTCTCTTTCTAGGATTCTGTTAATGCACATGTTAAATCATTATATTTATCTTATATGTGACTTATGCTTCTTTTTTTTTTTTTTTTTTTTTTACATTTCCTTCCTTCCTTCTTTGGAAGGAATTTGAATTCTTTTCACTGATCTATCTTCCAGTTCACTAACCCTTCCTTCTGTATCTAATATGCTATTAAATCCAATCACTAGATAAGATTCTTCATTTCAACCCTGTTTTTCAGGTCTAGGATTTCCACATGATTCCTTTTTATATATTTCACATCCCTTTTGAAAATGTCCATCTTTTCTTATACGTTCTTGAATGTTTTAATCATAGTTGTATTTTAAAGTATATTTCCCATCACCTATGGGTCTGTTCCCTGTCTATTTTTTTCATATTACATCTGTCTTCTAGGATAACTAGTAATTTTTTATTGAAAGCTATTAGGAGATTCATCCAAGTGGGATCCATCCTGGAATAATAGTCATTCTCATTCTAGACTTAATAGTCACAGATTTATATGAGAATAATAAAGCAGGTATATACACCCACAGTATTTGCTGTAATGATTTTTTTTCCCCAAGTGGCCACCTTGTAGTAGACATTTAACAAAATGTAGACATAATTATACTCAATTTGTTGTCCATGGGTATTTACATTACTCAAAAACTCACCCAGTTTTTGGCCAGCAGAGGCTGCTCTAAGAAAAGATTCCCCCTCATTCATTCATTCATTTATTTATTTACTTATTTATTTATTTATTATTTATTTTTTAAAGATTTTATTTATTTATTTGACAGAGAGAGACACAGTGAGAGAGGGAACACAAGCAGGGGGAGCGGGAGAGGGAGAAGCAGGCTTCCCGCTGAGCAGGGGGCCCGATGCGGGACTGGATCCCAGGACCCTGGGACCATGACCTGAGCCGAAGGCAGATGCTTAATGACTGAGCCACCCAGGCGCCCCCCCTCTTTTATTGCTGCTCCAGTGTTATGATTTTGTTCAGTGTGGTGACATATAAACTAAATCAGCATAGAAGTCTGCCTTCCCATAACCTACCAGAATTCTCTGTCCAGGTCAACAGTGTACCCATTTATTTCTGTCCCTGTTCATTTCTTTCTTTCCTTCTGTCATTTTCATGTGCATGTACGCATGTTGTATCGATCGGGGTCTAATCAGTAGACAGAAACCACATGAATTATTTTAAGAGATAATTTAATATATATTATTGTTAACTAGGTGCTGGAGGATGCAATAAGCAAATATTGACCACTTAGGTATCACTGAGTAGAAGCTGTAGGATCTGGCTCGGGGAGAAAAAGGGATGCAATTAGAATTACTGTAAACAGAGAGCTTAGAGGGGAGCCCCCATGGAGCTGACACTAAGACCTCTGAGAAGCCAGTGTCACGTGGCCAGTGCTGATGGCTCTGAGAGAGGGCAGTGCTGCTGGTTATGGGAATGCTGTCCACGTGCATACTGCAAACAGTGGCTGTGACTGGGGCACAATGCTGATCCAGGATAAAGAACTTGTATTGCTGGAATGATGATGAAAAGAATTGGAAACGAAACAGGAAATAGGAGGCAAAAGAAGAAGGAGAAATTCCCTTGTCCCTAATCTAGCCTTCCTTTGTTCCTCTGGCAATCCCCAAGAAATGGTCACCTGGGAAAGAGACAATAGCATCATATTTTGCCCACTCTGGGATGTATATTTATTTCACATTTAAACATATCTGGAATGGACATAAATCTTAAAATAGGTGGCATGTCGGGTGCCTGGGTAGCTCAGTCGTTAAGCGTCTGCCTTCGGCTCAGGTCATGATCCCAGGATCCTGGGATCGAGTCCCGCATCGGGCTCCCTGCTCTGTGGGAAGCCTGCTTCTCCCTCTCCCACTCCCCCTGCTTGTGTTCCTTCTCTCGCTATTTCTCTCTCTGTCAAATAAATAAATAAAATCTTTAAAAAATAAAAAAATAAAAAAATAGGTGGCATGTCATTGTTCAAGTGGTAATGTTTTTCTTTCTTAATGTCATATAAAATCATGATGTTCCTCATAATCAATGATTTCTTCCATTTCGTGAAAGATGGTATTTTTAAAAGCGTAAAATGATTTCTATCATCACAGCTTCCAACCCTAGTAATGATTGTTTTCTCTTTTAATTTCTCACATACCATCTGTTAAATAGTTCTACGGTTTTGCAAGAGTCCACTATTAATCTTTCTGATGTATAGTTTCTGCATTATTTCCCCATGTTTTAAATCATTTTCCCAGGATTATGGTTAACATTCTTATTTTCAGTCAAATCCTCTCTCAAAAGACATTATGACATCTTCTGCATTTTAGATATCAAGTGGTGATTCTGCAATCACATTTGTAGGCCCTTTCTTGTCTTGGGTTTGAGTCATATGGCCATGAAAAGTACCCTACTCTTCTCTCCTACTTTAGTTTCAAGTTCCCTGTTAGTAGTATTGGTTACTCTTCATAGCTTGAATGTTTTGCTTCAAGATTTACGGCAACTTTTCATTATCCGTCAATAGCACCAACACTGACACCATGATGAATAAATCCATGGTTTCCTGGATCTTTCCAGGGAAAGATGAAACATAGTCTAGAAACTTATTTCTACTTTATAGAGTACCACAAAAGTACTTTGTGTAAATTTTGTTGTATCTTTTTCTGATCATAATGTTTTATATGGCTCTCAAGTTAGACCTCTTCACTTCATTTTGAGTTTGGTTTGCAAATGTTTTAAATTTTCAGGAGAAATATAAACATGTAGTTGGAGGAAAGGTCACACTTTTCCTTTCTCTTTGTATTTGATGTGACATACCAATATACAGAAAGAGAAGAAATACCAACTTATAACACTACTGGAGAAAAATAATTTTGCCAACCAAAATGAGGGGCTCTATCTTATTTATTAGATAATGTATTTAGTTGGCTATTTCTGTTAACTGCCCCCAAACTCAAGATGTTTGTCTGAAAATCTCAATGAGAAGAGTGTATTCTGTATAATTCTATTTTCTAGGTTATTGCTGGTGACTCTAACCAAAGTTATGCTGCTATGTAATATAGATGACCATTTTCTCAGAAGGTTTTGTCACTTTTCATCTGGTCTTTTATAGTAATTTCTTCATTCCCCACCACCTCTACCTGAATTCTATGTCACCTATTTTAGGATTATTTTTTACAGAAGGACCCCACTTGAGGATACTGCTGTCTAGATTAGTTCATTCTCACCTCCCCCAACAAAGACCCCTCCAAATTCAATGGCACATAATTATCATTTATGTAATTCTTATGGACATAGGGGTCAGGGGGGTCTGGTTGACCCAAACTGGATCAAGTAGCTGGCCTTGGCTCCAAGATACAGGTTGAGCCCAGGTCTTCTCCACATGTCTCTTACCTTCTTTGGGCCAACATGTTCTTCTCATGGCAGTGGTTGAAATAGGAGAAGCTAAGCTCTTCTCCACAAACATGTTTCAAACCTATACCTAAATCATGGCTGCTAATATTTCATTGCCAAAGCAAACTCAATGGTCAGGGAAGCACATTCTACCCACAGTAGGAAGAGGTTGGGATGTATATTTGCTCAACAATAATTTAAACTATTCTAGTGGTTAATCATAGAGTAAACATAAAAATCTCAGATAAAGTTCCATGTTAATTGATCTTTTAGTGTTTCTGTAATTATGCAAAAGTTAGTCACCTCTCTTTCCACAGTTCAAGGACATGCTTTGGCCATGGTAATTCAAGCAAGAGTCTTTATTTGTGGCATATTTGTCCATGACTTAGAAAGTGGCACAAACAGAATAGTCTTGAAACTACACAGATAATGTTATGAACTGAATTGTGTTCCCTCAAAATTCATATGTTAAAGCCCTAACCCCAAATGTGACTGTATTTGGAGACAGAACTTGAAGGAGGCAATTAAGGTTAAGTGAAATCACAAGGGCAGGGTCCTAGGCTAATGGAACTTTGCGTCCTTATAAGAAGAGGAAGAAGGACCAGAGGACTCTGTCTCTTCAGAAACACAGAGGAAAGTCCATGTAAGGACATAGTAAAAAGGTGGCAGGGGGAGAAGGAGAAGCAGATGCCCTGCTGAGCAGGGAGCCCAACTCAGGGCTCAATCCCAGGACCTTGGGATCATGGCCTGAGCTGAAGGCTGATGCTTAACCAACTGAGCCACCCAGGTGTCCCAAAGCCTGGTGGAGAATTTAAAGAAGAATTAGAAAGATGGTTGGAAATCAGTCTTCTAGACAAAAATAAAAACAAAAAAATTAGTAGATTAAAGAGGAGATGATACTGTAGCCGGAGCATAGGAGTACAAGAGCACCTTGCCCCGGGGTCCCAAACAGACCAGGCTTGGCCACTCACTGCTGACAAAATCCAAATGCAAAGAGATGAGTTGGGGGTGAAACAAAAGAGGAATTTATTTCAGGGAGGCCAACACCAGGAAATCAGAGGTCTAACATCTCAAAGAATGTCTCCAAAGTGCTAAAAATACTTCCAGGTTTATATAAGGAAAATGTGGCACAAAGGTCAATGGGTACCTGCAGGGGTGCAGTGAAGGTCAGGTGGATCACTGTCATGGGGTCTGTCACGTGGGCTCTTGCTAGCTCAGGGCAGTGCCTGTTGCTTGAGGGGTGAGTTTTGGTTCCCATCGCTGATGCTTTGCCTGCCGGGTTTTTTGCCTGAGTTGAGAGAGAAGCTGGAAAGAAGAACTCAATCAGAAAGTACAGACTGAGGTCACTATGGAGGTAGTTGGAGTCCTCTCTCAGCAAATCAAGGACTTTAAGATAGATTATTTATAATTATGACCTACAATTAGTCCCCATCTCTATGGAGATTAGAATTGTAAGAAGCTCACCTAAGGCTCAACATGAGTGATATTAATTTGAAAAGAATAAGTAGAAAAGACACAGCTCTGATGACCTGTTGAAGTCGAATGTAGCCCCGATAAAGGAAGCACAATGAGTATTCAACTAGTAAAAGTGAAAGCTACTAAAATGGAAAATGTTAAATATGTCTTCCCATAAAATATATTTATAGTGTTTATATGGTTGTAGACACACATGAATGCATGTAACATAAATATGCATCTCCTTTCTGACCTTTGGAAATAGCTTTTTCTTGACAGAGAATGCATGCTCAGAGAGAAACCCAGGAGATTTTCCCCAAATCTGAGCTGTGGCTATCATTTGTTAAAATCAGGTGCCTTTGTTTTGATGGCCTTATAAAGAACAGACTTAAAAATGTAAAGAAGGTTTAAAAAAAAAATAATGAGAACAGAGCACAATGCACAGCCAGACGCAACAGTTAATAGACCAGTTAGTAAAACCCTCTGTCAGACAGGTTAGCATCTTTGCACCAATAATCATATATTTGTTTTTCTTTTTATGTACAGGTGTTTCAGGCCTCTGTGCTCCCAATTAATTCTGTGAGTCCTGACTATCTCTCTGATATGTGCTCTCCAGCTGATCCCTCTTTGCTATTATTGTACATCACTTAAACCAGAGACATTTACTTTGAGATTGAAGGGGGTGGGGAAAGAAAGAATTTTGCTTGGTAAAATCTTCTAGAAGGTGTAAACTTCCCATCCTCAAGTTCTCAGTATACCAAAATACTTCACCACCTTCACTTCCCACAAGGTGCCTGGAACTGTGGTTATATAAGAGCTAGTAACTTTGAACTCTCCCTTCAGGGCCCATAAGAGAAGAAATCATTTTGATTCTCCTGAGTGTCATTTGGAAATGCTCCCAAACTGCTTTCCACATTTTGATAAATAATGTCAACCAATTCCCCAATCCAAATAAAGCATAATACTGAGACTTGTAGTTGTCCAAATATTGAAACATCAGGAGGTCATTATGCTCCAAGGATCTAATCTACAAATACATCTCTGGGGCTGGTTTTCTTAGGAAAAGAGAATAATCCATACAGCCCAGGACTGTGTATGCTATGCATTTTGCAACCCCCACCCCAGATGTTGTATCTGGCAGGTCTAGGGGGCTTTCCTAGGACCATGACTGGACTGTCGGTGTGCTTTCCCAGGGTGGGAGAGAATGGGAAGAGGGTGGTGGTGATGAATAGTAGAAGGAGGACCAATTTACATGAAAACACAGCAACAATCTTTCTCTTTCCGTATGTGCATAAATTAGAAACTAGCTGAGTGGTACTTCATCCCACGAGATCTATTCTCTGAAGCATGTGTCTACCTCCCATTAGCCTTGTATGAATAAGGCTTTTGTAATAATAATGAAGCTCAAAGAGGGAGACCTTTGCTACCTAATCCATAGGGGTATATTCTTCTCTTGATAAACCTATAATTCCTATCACAGCTAATGGGAGTTCTAAACTGACATCAAAAAAGCTGTCTGTCCCATTGAAAAAGGTAAAGGTCTCTCCTTGCAAGCCTCATTATCATTCAAACCAATCTTTTCTCTCCTGCTTCTCTCTCAAAGGATGTGCCTCTCCCTCGAGGTACTTGTAAGAAGGGAGAGCCTTGGAAATTACCCATCTGGTAAATAGAACAGATTTCAATGCAGTTTATGATTCTTAGTCTGTTTCTCTTGGATACAAATGAAAAGGTTTGAAACTCAGAAAAGACATTATTCTTTCAACAAAATGGGTTCACGTTTACTCACAGAGCATATGTTCTGCAAATGTGATATAGTGAAGGTTATTCTGAAATCATAAAAGTTTATGAATTCTTTAGTTCTAATGAATGAAATCAGACAAGCTATTCAGATCTCTCTCTGCATAGTGTAGCCCTTTTCTTTTTTTTCCTACATAGAATTTTTAAAGCTATTAAGAGAATGGAAGTAGGGAGTAGGAAACGAAACTGGTATGAAAAACATTCTTTTTTAAAACAATGTTTTTTCAGCATTTTCATTTTTTGGCTGTAGCATTTATTCTTATGCTTTATGGAATGATAGCTTACACTGTTGAATGGGCCATTTGATCTCTCCTTTGAGAGGATGTCCTGCTCATAAACACGAGCTATGTATGCTATGCATTTTGCAACCCCCACCCCAGATTTTGCACCCCCTTCACACAGTGTTCAGTAAACCGAATGGACTGTGGTGGTTTGTATTGTATCAACAAGGCTCAGCAGACTCTTCATCATATGTTTCCTTGTTTGTGGTACAAAAGAGAAAGTCACATTAAATTTGGAAGGTGGCAGGAAAGTAGCATTCCCCTCATTCTGTAAGTTCGCATGCTGGAAGGCAGTCTGAGAGCCTGACAGAGCTGTGGGCAATTCCAGTTTGTCCTCCCTCTCCCTCTGAACATGTGGTGACCCTCACATACTTCAGCAGATGCAGAGGCAACAGCCTTCCTCTGAATGTGGAAGTGGACCTCTTCACAAGCCTCCCTCATGGCCCCACCCCAGAATCCGGACCTGCTTGGCTTCCTAGATTCCTTAGCAAAAGGAATCTAGGTAAAGCCTCTTTACACCAATGCCTCAGAGCAGATGCACAGTGACCCTCCTATTTGCCCATCTTCTCCACATTTGTGTCCAGCCTTATTCTTAGAATAAATCTCTTCTGCTACGATAATAGGAGCTTGGCTTCCCTGATTGAATCTTGACACATAGGCTTGTATATATTAGTATAAAATGTGAGACTTCTAGCATTCCTTTGGAAAATAAAATTTCTGAAGCATCATAAGGTTTTAGGTACAGCAAAAACCTGGTTGACTCTGGAAATAACGCTACTTCATTCATTTGACATTGACATAATTGAACCAAAGGGTAACTTTGTGAAAGAAGGGCATACCATGTAAATTTGCAGTAAAACAAGATCTTGGAATAGTTTCCGAACTGAGAGGAAAAATTACTTTCTCCCCTTACGCTGTTCATAATATATAGAAAAATCCTTAGTATTAAAAAAAGGATAATTTCACCTTAAAGTTACTTATTTAGATAACTTAAAACAAATACTTAAGAATGATACAATGTCACTTAAATACGTTTCCTAATTCTGTTAGTCTCTTCCATATTTGAATTAACAAATATATCGCATATTCTATTTTGTAAAAGGGAAAATAAGAAAAAAGCATTCTGGCCATCGTGTAAATTACTATCCTGCCAAGGCTATGTTATGCTTTTTGTAACTCAAATTATGCATTTATAATATTGGGATATATTCTTTGTTCTATAATAAGAGCAAAATGTTTTGAGAAAAATACAAGTTGTAGTGTGGAACAGAAATTAAAGTTATCTAAGTTCTAAATAGTTCTAATAGTTATTTTTAGGCCTCATTTAGATAGCATTGGTGATGTTTTACATGTTTAAGAAGTATTATTCTATTCTCAAATAATTATTTGGCTCTAGTATAATAAATCCATTTGGTTCCATAGTCATAAATTTGTTCTAAATTCTTCAGTCTCAAATTTTGTGGCTTGAATTTGACAAATTTTATAGACTTAACCATAACTCTATTTTTATATCCTATAAGGCCCCAAGTTTCTACCCTAATATTAGCAGACTTCCATTGGCCTTGTTTCACCTGTAACACAATGAAGTGTGTTTCCACTTCACCTTAGGAATAAGGAAAACATTTATAGGAATACATTGGTGTTTTACCATGTGTCCCAAACCATCTGCAAGTCCTATAAAAGCCTTATGTTCACTACATGGTTCTTTTTATTTTTGAAGATCTAAACAAACTGTAAAGTAATATTTTCAGTCTGGAATTAAAGCAGATATATAGGGAATGCTACCTGAATCAACTACCCAGTGGGGTAGGTATAAATCTTCTTAAGGTTTATTCAAGAGCAGAAACATTTCTTACCCTTAGCTGTATGTGCTTAGGGTGCTACCAGAAAATAATAAAATATTGACTGAAAGGTAGCACTGAGGGTTCAAACCAGAGATGGGTGTCTAAATGGATTGTCAGGACAGAGAACTGAAGACAGCAGCAGCTAGGACCAGGGGTAGAAGCTAAGAGATAGGAAAGCCAAGAAGGTCTAAAGTAGGTGATATCTGATGCTAGTAGAAAAATAGGATGGAGGGGCACCTGCGTGGCTCAGTCGTTGGGCGTCTGCCTTCGGCTCAGGTCACGATCCCAGGGTCCTGGGATCGAGCCCCGCGTCGGGCTCCCTGCTCCGCGGGAAGCCTGCTTCTCCCTCTCCCGCTCCCCCAGCTTGTGTCCCCTCTCTCGCTGTGTCTCTATCAAATATATAAAATCTTAAAAAAAAAAAAAAAAAAGAAAAGAAAAAAATAGGATGGAAAAGCTGGAAGTCTCCCAGACAGGTTGCTGTGCCTGATGCTGAACTTTTATACCCTGTCAGTGACAGTGTTTGTGTGAGAGGAATGGACCCATTTAAAAGCATAACTAAAAGAAAGACAAGAGTAGCTTTGGATTATTCTTAAGTCCACTCTCTGTCATTGATCGAGGGGTCACTGATTTAGATACAACTTTGTCCAACAAAATTCTGCCCCACCCCCCCCAGGTTTTAAAACTTTTTATTTGCATATTAAAAACTTGTGCATTCCATGAGATCTTGCCATTTGCAACGACGTGGATGGAACTGGAGGGTATTATGTTGAGTGAAATAAGTCAAACAGAGAAAGACATGTATCATATGATCTCACTGATATGAGGAATTCTTAATTGCAGGAAACAAACTGAGGGTTGCTGCAGTGGGGGGTGGGGTGGGAGGGATGGGGTGACTGGGTGATAGACACTGGGGAGGGTATGTGCTCTGGTAAGCGCTGTGAATTGTGCAAGACTGTTGAATCTTAGATCTGTACCTCTGAAACAAATAATGCAATATATGTTAAGGAAAAAAAAAAAAAGAAGATGGCAGGAGGGGAAGAATGAAGCGGGGGAAATCGGAGGGGTAGACGAACCATGAGAGACAATGGACTCTGAAAAAGAAACTGAGGGTTCTAGAGGGGAGGGGGGTGGGAGGATGGGTTACCCTGGTGGTGGGTATTGAGGAGGGCACGTTCTGCATGTAGCACTGGGTGTTATGCACAAACAATGAATCATGGAACACTACATCTAAAACTAATGATGTAATTTATGGGGATTAACATAAGAATAAAAAAAAAACCTTGTGCATTCCAGTAATTAAAATCATTTGAGAAAAAAAAAAAGGCACTCTAACTGCACTGCATTTGACAGCCTGCAGAGCACCTGGGACTGGCTTGGTTTTTACCCTCGATTTCATGGTCATCCCACCCAGCTTCTTCCTTTACCAACATGCAAGTTCTTTTCTTTCCCTGCCAGCCGGACAGGCAGATGGGAGAGGCAGGCGTGGCCTTCCTGGTCGGTTCTCCATACTTTGATGTACAAAGGGATAACAGTCATTTAAACTTGATCCAACTCTTTGCATCTTACAAAGTTAAACAGCTAAAGGAAGTAAAGTGAGAAGGCAATGCTGATGGAATGGAGAGTGCATGTATCTGTGGCGCCTCCTTAGGATTCCTCTGCTTGCTTCTCCTGTTCCGTCGTCTCTCCTGAAGGCAGTGAATTTTTCTCTTGCGTTTCTGTCTTCTTTAATTTTGACTTACCGAATTTCTCAATCTCAGGCATACCAGGTTTGTCAGACATGGTTGCAGAGGAAGCCAAGCAAGGTGTGGGAACTGGGAAGGTCTGGTCTGTACAGTGGCCACCGTTGAGTGCCTCCAGCAAAGTTTTCATTATTTTTACTTATCCCCAATCTTCTGAAAGAAATATTGAGCACTAGTATTCCAATTTTGGGTGTGAAATCTACTAAGCATGACCTTGACCTAGCTGTCATGGTTTTTGACTTTGCCTTAAGAGTTTTCTGGCTCCCAGTTCAGGGTGTGAGATGGAGAATTCTCTGCCCTTGCTTTGGAATCAGACCTCACTGTGGCCACAGCAGATAAGGATTGACAGACCTCACAATAGCCTTGAATCTGTTTCCAGTCCCTCAGCCTGGTGATCCTGATATGCAAAGCTCTGGCTGGGGATTCTAGAAGGGCCACCAGAGTACTCTATAGCCCATGTAAAGTTGACTCTGTGATTCTGCTTAATAATGCAATTGAACTGTATTTTGGAAAATAGAATTACTTCTCAAAACAAACAGGGATAAGCACCCATCAGTGATCAACTGACATGCTTATCACAGAATGATGTGTGTTCCCCACGTGCCTGCAGAGTCTAATGTTGAGGGTGCGGTTATACAAAGGTGTTGATGCTCATCTGGCATCAATAATACAGAGGATGGGGAAGAAAAGGGAAACGAGGTGTCAGGATAATAAGAAAGAAGAACTCAAAGGGAGACTGAGCCCAACAAAGAAAATAGGAAAACCAGGAGGAAGTACATTCTCTCTGTTCAGAAAGTCAATATTTATACTAAAGTTCTAATCCCAGTTCAGTAATTTTCCAACTTTGACAACCAAAGTAGGTAATTGAGGCCCAAAGTAGGAAAACAGACGCCTGATTGTCATTAACCAGTTTTTGCCTGAATTATCTAGACCTTTACCTTACTTTTCCACTCAATCTTGTATGGTCTGTCCTGGGAGAGAAATAGCAAGAGAGAAAAAATCCACTATTCCCTGGGGACTTTGTGTCTAACTAGTGGAAAGACAATGGCAAAATGAGAGGGAAAACAAGAAGGAAATAGTGCAGCAAACGTGCCATGAAAACGCACACATACATCATTTAATTTCTTAGCAGAGAAAACCTTGGGAATTTACTTGTGGGTTTGTTTTTTGTTTTTTGTTTTTGTGGGTATTCTTTTAATGGGATACCAGTCAAGGATAAAAAATGATACTGAACTTCCCTAAAAAGTGCATACATAGATACACGAAAGTTGAACAAAGACTGTAAACACTGAAAAAATAATTTCTTGATGAGATTTGGGGGTAACTTCTTAGACTAACTGTGGCTATACATTAACACAGCAACAAGGGGAACCCAGAATGTCTCCGAGCTCAATGTGAGGGAAAGGTAAGGGAAAAAGATGAAATACCCAGTCTGTGATTAAGGACAGCTCTGTGTGCAGTAAAGTATTGTTTTTGTAAAGTTTTTACGGACATAAAGAAAATGTTTGCAAAACATCAAAGAAAGAAAGGAAATCTCATCATCCATGATCTAAATATCAAAAGTCTATGCATTTTCAACTTTGGCAAAATTGGAGGATCTCCTTACCCCAATAAGGACCCTACAAAGCTGCAAATATCATCTGAGAGTAAATAGATGGGGGAAGAAGAATTAAGGGACAGTAGGTCGATGGAGTTGGAAAACCTGTAATTATTTGCAACTTCTATTGATACACAGCAGCTATATTTGATATACACAGGCACACTTAACATAATAAAACAACAATAATCATGCTACATACGTACAAAATTGTCTGTTTATCCTTTGTTGAGATTTTCTTTGTGCATAACATTTTCACTGACTTTTTTTGAGCCTGTGAGAAGAATCAAATTATGCTTATTAAAAATATGTGTATTTCTGGAGGGATATGCATTCCTATAACCTTCATTATGATGCTTTAATTAACCAATATGCCTCATAATAAAGTATCTAGCTGTCACCAAAATCAACACTTTTCAGTTATTAATAGATTAAGGAAAGAATGTTAATTTCTTCAAGCTCCATTTCATTTGGTCTCATTACTTCAGGAGCCAGATGGTTACAGGGCTGGACCTGTCAACAGTTGCTGTGAGGAAGAATACATTCAGAAACACCAAACTGAAGTATGAATAACAGCGGAAAAATGAATTTTGAGATAGTTGTGCACAATGCAGAAGGGAGGGCAGAAAGTTATTCTGCTGAGAAATAGAGAAAATTATGAATCAGGCACATTTTAATTGATGGGGTTTCCCACACACACACCGAACACCCTCTCCTTTCCTACCCCAACCCCATTAAATTGTCTCCCCCCCCAATAATAGCCACCAGTTCCAGCTGTGCTATGGAGCAGCCTTCCATTTTTCAGGTGTCTGACGATTTCTCTTGTCCCTCATGCTGCTGGAATTTGACAGTTCTCCTACACTGTTGGTTGATTGATGATGTCAACTTGGAAGAGACAGTTCCACCAGCAGCCAATTTTTTCAAGATGTTTTCTTCTTTGATTTTAAAAATTCTTTCTGAGTGCCTCCAAAGGAAGCCACCCTGAAGGTCACCTCCAGCTCGGCTCCTCAGTCTGCTCTGTGGCTGACTTGTGTTGAAGGAGGTAAAATGAAGGAGGTAGTTGCTCAGTCTACGGCCCCAGTTGGGTGACCCAATTTCTAGGTTTCCCAACAACTTTCAGCCTCCATCGTGCTGTAATTCAGCTGAGTGATGGTCACTGTTCAAAATTAAGAGACAGGATGTTGGAGTCTGAGACCGCATTTTTGGTGAAATTTCTGTGCTTTTGAGCAAGTCATTTGCTCAGAGTATACCACAGCCTCTGTTATGGGCCAGAGAGGATCAATATTTCCTGCTTGTAAAATATTTTGTGATGTGCAAGTGTGAAGTGTCACACACCTTGCATATCTATGCCACAGTAACTCATGTGGTACTGTTTTGTATTTCTAGTCATTCTTAACCACAGATGTGTCCCAGCACCTGCCCCCTAGTGGACCTGAAGCAATTTGCAACCTGCTCTTTTTTTTTTTTCAAGGGGCAACTCAAGTTGCACAGATTTGCTGATTTCAGGTGATTAGTACTTATAAGCCTTGAAATTGAAAATTTTAGCCTTATAGAGCTTGAAGGAATCTTAGAGCTTTCTTGTCCAAAACTTGCACTTTACACAAGCAAACTGAGAAACGACAAAGACTTGAAACACCTGTGTAAGGTCCTAAATGACATTTAACCAGCTTCAGATTGAAAAAGTAAAGAAGCAAAACGGAACTCAGAGCTGACCCCAGGCTATGAATCTTACTAAATTAAAACAGTTACATCTCTTTATAAATCCTGAAATTCACTTATCCATGCTTTTATTGATTATTTATTTGTTTGTTATTTATTTATTGAGAACCTGCTGTGTCCTAGGTGCTATTATAGGCATTTGGGGATACCTGATGACAAGCATATCATCCAGGGGTTATTTTCAACAATCTTTTCAACTTCTACAGAAAAATTAACTTTAGAAAATTAACTTGCCCTCAATCAATTGTTTCATTCTTAATGACAACTAAAGGGTGCTTAATTAAAAATAAAAGTATATTACTTTCAGGATACATTTTCTTCCATACAATGAAAAAAATTCTGTGATTCTTTTATCCAGGCTGGTGATCTGAACTTTAAAAGGGGTGAGAATCTAGTTGAACTGTCTAAAGGAAAGAAATTCTAGTAGATCTGAAGAGGAACATTTACTGTCCATGAGCTACTTAACGCTTCTCTCTGAAAGCACCAGGCTCTTCAATCAGCTCTGTCTTGAAAGTTTCTCTCCTCCTTCCCAAGTTGATTAGAACCAATCTTCTGAGAAAATACAAAGGTGTGAGCAGAGCTTGGTTCTAAATGAGCCGTAGGCAAACTTGATACAAAAATAACCTTCAGAAAAAGGAATCTGTCAACGGGACACATTATTTTTCTCCCAGAATTCAAAATGATCACAGGTACATTGAGTACCATGGAAAAGTAAGTTATAGGCTTCCAGGTAAAGATAATCTGCATAACTAAGTAGAACAACGCCAAAATGAAACTTGACACTTAATTCTAGGCATTAAAATTTACCATATAGTCAACAATTATGACACAAGAGAGTCCTCTTTCTATTCTTCCATCTGGGCTAACTGTATTTATCCTGAGAACTCTAGTAGCTCATCATTGGTGTAGACTGAGAATACCACTGGCAGTTAGACTTGTTTGGGTAAACAAGGCAAGCAGGCAGGTCAAGCCCTGGAAATGTTTATCTGGATAAGAATTGAGTAGCCTTTGGGGAGAGATCCCATCCTAATGGTGGAGCAAGACTTGCATATTAAGTTTGGTTCTATAAAGTGTCTCAGCCATTGGAGAGCAAGGTAAATCTTAATATAGTACATGGTTTGTCACTGGTATTTTCCCAAGCCAATTCATCCACCTCTGTGTCCTTGAGACCTGGAAAGGGGAGAATGAATAGAATAAACTGAATAAACTCTTTTCTCACCAGCTTGTTGAAGTCATTGGAAATCCAAAGCATCTCGGATTATAATGAAAGGGAGGCATTCTCTTCCTTGGGGCATCGGGTATTTGACACACGTTGGGCTCCAGCCCATGATTCCAACCACAACTCCAGTTATAATGAGAGCTGGGGTCTGGCTTGGTTTTTGTTTGTTTGTTTTGTGGTTTGTTGACATTATCCATCACCCATAGCCTCAGCAGCAGCCAGAGGCAGTGCCTGGTGGTGCCGGAGGCTGGAACAAGGGATGACATTGTCTTAGATGTTCCTTGGCAAGGGACCTCCAGCAAGAGCAAGAGCAAGGGCTCAGGTGCCAGATCACCAAAGAGGATCAGAGAAGGAGGGAAAGAGAGTGGGAGGCACCTCTTGCTAGCTCAAAGGATTTGTTTGCGAGTATACAATAACAGAACCCCAGGGGTTCCTGCAAATAGCTGGGGGAAGGAGGTAGAGACTTTGAAGGGAATAAAAGGTGTTCCAGAGGTTTCACAGTTGGAGTTATAAATAAAGCCCAGGAAATACTGTTAAGTGGCCCCATTTTACACTTAGAATGATGTGACCTGGGAATTAAAAAAAAAAAAATCTTTTAAGTAGTAGGGTAGTCCTTTGTAAAAACAAAAACAAAAACAGAAGAGAGCCATGATTTCTATGTTTAGTCTTTGTTATGCCTCTGACTACCAGACCTTGGAAAGGCCCTTCTGTTTTTTAATTCACCATGTTAGAATGTTATCATTGGGTATCATTCAGGTCTTTGGGGAATCATATTTAAAAGTCCTATAGCTGTAGCTATTCATTCTCTACTATTTAAAAGAGCCCTAACATTCTCAGCTTTACTAAACTTGGGACAGCTTTCTTCCTGGCTATAAGCCCCTGACCTCCCTTTCCTTTGGCATTTACTTTAGAAAAGTTGTGACTATAAATTCTTTCTCTATCCCTTTGGGATCTAAATCTCCCAGCTTCTTGCCAGTTTTAATCCAGGGACATCTTTCTCAAAGACCTGGGAGCCATCCCTTTGACATGTAATCCTCACGAAAAATAACACCCTGTCTTCCAGCATCTGATTTCCATAAGCACCAATTAGCAAATCCTGGTGGCCTAATCTCCCCACTAACATTCTTTAGTACTTTTCCCCTAGCCTATCCCAGTGCTTAAAGCTCTCCCACCTCTTGTTCAGTGGAATTCCGTTTACTCTCTCCGCTCTATTGCAGTAGTCTTGCATGAATGTTGCTTTTTAAATTCTGTCCAGTGCGATTTTTCTTTGATACCACCTGTAGACCAGACTCTTTCCTCTGTTGTCTAGACTAACCCTGGCCGTGGGCAGGAGGGTTTTTACCTGATCTAAGATCCCCTTGGTGCTCTTCTGAACCCAATATAAACGAACTTCCCTCTAGTTCTTAAGGTACAACATTACCCTCACTCCTCTTGAGATGTCCCTGTTCTTACAAGTAGGATTTGCCCTCAGTCTGTGTTTCTCAATTTTCTTTCTGGGAAACTGCCTGGTTTTTGTCTTGTGTCCTGACTGTTACCCTGTCTTGGTAGGTATCAGTTCCACATTGTTCTCTTCCTGCCTGTGGACATCTCTAGGCTTGTTACATCAGCTTGGATTCCATGTTCCCTGCCTGGACTGAGACTGGCATAATGTTGAGGCCCTTTGGAGGCAAAGTTTACCATTTCAAATGATACAGCCTTTGGGCATTTGCAGCCAGGTCACCTCTCCCTGGCTCCCCTTATCTTGACTCAGTGTATTAGTCTAATTTCAAATCCTTGCTCCTGCCTTTCTGGCTTATTTTATTGTGATCTGGTGAATTCTCCCTGTTGACTTCTGAAGTTTTTGAAAAGGAAAATTAAGTGGCCTCTGGGTCAACCTTAAAAGGTAGATTGGGGTGCCTGGCTGGCTTAAATTGGTAGAGTATATGACTCTTGATCTCAGGGTCATTAATTCAAGCCCCATGTTAGGCTTGAAGCCTACTCAAAAAAAATGAAAATGAAAAAATAAAAGGGAGATTATAAGTATTCATTATTATAATCCTTTTAACATCCTATGAAAGAGATATTTGCTACCCTCATTTTAGAGAAGAGTAAACTGAGGCTCAGAAAAGTTGACTTGTCCAAAGACACAGGACCAGAACTCAACGATACTGTTGAATTTCTTTAAATGCTATTTTTAACTGGAATCCTCCTGCTTGTAAATCTTGCGCTCTCTCTTCTGTACCATGCTGAATTCCTTCTGGTTGTAAATAGTATTAATGAAACACCTTCACAAAGTTTTCAGGGGACCAATGTAAAATTTAATTCAGCAATTTGGGATATTATTTTCAGTGGAAATTTAATAAAATTATAAGGCACTGTAATAAATACTATAGATAATTATATATGCCTTGCATAATTATAAGGCCTACCTGAATACTTTGGGAATCCTTAAAAACTGGTTTTGGTGAGTCTTTTAGTAAACATTTTAGAGATTTGTACTTGTGCTTTTTTATATGTATACTTTATGTTTTCGTGAGAGGTGTTTTTCCTTAGCATCTGCTTCTCTCACCCCATCAAACGTATTCTCCCACACAGTTTACTCATACTGTATTATGCCTTTCTATTAAATATTCTTTCTGTCTATTGAGCTATTTTCTAGGATTCTACCATCATATCAGTCACATTTAAAACCCCAAGATAAGAATTGACAAAGCAGTATAATGTTTTTTGGTTTATATTAATCTGAGAAGTTTGGGACAATAAGGGAAGGTGGGTCTAGTGTTTCCTGAGCACTTTTTAGTTTCCAAGCATAATGGGTTCCTTCCCCAGGGCAAGTTGGCCAACTTTTAGAGTTCTAGTCATTAGGTGGTAATTTTTAGGGCAGTGCATCCTGCTTCCCTCTAAAGTATGAGGATCAAAGTACAGATTACTGCCCCCTGTTCACAGTTCACTTGAAACATTGCTCACTAACTCACTTTGAGGCAGGAATGACACTGGCTAGATCACCTTAAAATGATGTATTAGTTTTCTATTGCCACTGTAACAGATTGCCACAAATTTACTGGCTTAAAGCAACACAGATTAATTATTTTACAGTTCTGGAGGTCAGAAATCCAAAATCATTTTCACTGGGCTAAAATCAAGATGTCAATAAATTTGTGTTCCATCTGGAGACTCCAGGGGAGAATCTGGGTTTTCTGGGGTTTGTTTGTTTTTGTTTGTTTGTTTTTGCCTTTTCCCGCTTCTAGAGATCACCCAAGTTTCTTGGCTCATGGCCACTTCTCTCATTGTCAAAGCCAGTAATATAGCATATTTTCTCCTTTCTGACCTCTGTTTCTATCCTTTTATCTTCTCTCTCTGACTCTTAAAATGCCACCTTTTTATGATGACCCTGCAGTTAAATTGTGCCCACCAGGATAATCCAGAATAATCTTTCCATCTCAAGATGCTTAACTAAATCACATTTAACAATTCCCTGTACCATAGAAGGCAACATATTTATAGGTCCTAGGGATTAGGATGTGAACATTATGGGGGAACTATTTTCAGCCTACAACAAATGGTTTCTCTTTTTTAATGCTGATGGCAAAACAGGTAAAAGAATAAAATAGCCTAACCTGTTTTTCTTTCTTTTCTTTCTCTTCCTTCCTTCTTCTTCTCCTTGTTTTCCTTCCTCCTCTCCTCCTTCTCTTTCTATGTCCCTTCCTTTCCCTTTCCCTCCCTCTTTCTTTCAACATTAGATCTGATCCTTTTAGAAAGAGTGGGCTTCAGGGTGCTGGGAAGACTACATGGAGTGATAAACTATAAACTCTGGGTCCTGGTTGTAACTCTCCCATTGTTATCAAAGAATCAGAAACACTACTTTCTGTTACTCTGCTATCAATCTGAAATACATGAATGGTGCATTTTTATTATTGAAATATATATCAATCCCATTCTCTCTCGTTCAGGGAAAAATTGGTCTAAAATAGAAGTCATACAAAGATCATACCTCATATTTTCTAAATTTTAAGAATAATAATATTATTTTGTAATACATTGCTATACAGTATCATTAGGGAACCTCAAAAACATAACTCTGCCATAGTAAAAAAAAAAAAAGACATGCAACCATGTAAAGTAAAAACAAAATAATTCATTACATGGGATTATTTTCTAGCTTTCTTTTTATCAAATACTGGCTGGATTCCTCAAACTCAAAAAAATTTTTTGACAGCTGAACGTATTCTTTCCTAAATTTTAACATGTCTTAGGGGATAATCAGTAGTTTTCAAAAGCTTATACAATAACTCCAACTGCATGCATTTAGCAAATTACTTGTTCCAGTTCTTTTCTAGAAACAAATACACCGTAAGGTCAATGCACTTATAACAACTGTGGATCATCTGGAACTTTAAAAATCTGAGAAAAGAGCTGTTCCCATCAGTCCTAATAAGCAGGTGAAAAATAGAATTCTCCAAAGGGCTTTACCTACATATATTTTAAAATTTCTCATGTCAAAAGAAAGCTCTTCTGCTTTTAATATAAACAAGGGACAAAATTAAATGCAAAAGAGTCTACTAATGCAAGATTGAGATTCTCAGAGGAACATCAATTTTCCCACATTCCACACATTCTGAATATTAAGGTATCACATTTAAGACAGTAGCTAGTTCTGAAAAACACAGTATTTGAAGTATAATGGATACAAATGAAAGGAATGGCAGGCAGTCTCACTTTTTTAGTATGTATGACCACAGCAGAGTCAATTCTTGATTATTCAGTCTAATCATTGAGAGTTAATATGATCTTGGTCTCTCTTGTTTTCCCCTTCCTTTTCTGTTTCCCCTTCCACTAAAGGACCATCAAGCTCAGGAAGAAGAAATAAAGGAGAGTAGGCAATTTGGTTTCCAATTCATTGCTCAATTACTGGTTCAGGAAATGTGGATGCAGGGCCAGATTGAAATCATCATTAATCAGAAAATATTACCCATATCTTGTCCCTTGAGTAACTTATCATGAAAATCAGGATCTTAGGCTTTTACTCTTAAATGGTTCCTACAAATGGTCTACAAATGACCACCAAAGATGATTTCCTCTAAAGCCATTTGAATTTTTTAAAATTGTACTTGTTTTTTTATTTCAAGGAAAGGTTACGTATATAAGAAATAGGATAGAGGCAAACTCAGTGGACAGTTTACCAGAGGTGGAAACAGGTGTATGCCA
Source organism: Mirounga angustirostris (assembly GCF_029215605.1). NCBI lineage: Eukaryota > Metazoa > Chordata > Mammalia > Carnivora > Phocidae > Mirounga > Mirounga angustirostris. Next base: position 124,696,593 of record NW_026991713.1, read on the forward strand.
TATGAAATAATCCATACATTTTGACTTGACCACTCTTCCCAGCTTTTAAGAAATATACAGAGAATTTGCAGCAAAGATGCTGTTGAATAACAATAGCAACACTCTGTATTTATATAACACCTTTCTTTCAGAGAGATCAGAGGGCTTTATAAACAGTATCTCATTAATCTTCACAACTTCCCTATATGGAAGGCAGTTTCAGCTATCATTACTCACATCTTTATCAACAAGGAAACAGTTGCCTGCAGAGTGGCTAAGCAACTTGTCCAAGGTCACTGAGGGAGTCAGTGGCAAAGCCAAGAATAAAACTCAGGGCTTTGACCTTCCAGTTTAGTATTCTCTCCAGGAAGCCACATTGAAGGAAGAGCAACTACTAACATGCATATTCATAAGTCTCCCAAGAAAAATTTAGCATTTCTCAATATTTTCATCAGCCCAACTTTGATGCTAATTGGTGGCCATTTGATATAAAATCCAATGGTTGTAGTAAGAGGGATCTATTCAAACTGTACTGAGATAACACATAGGTCTTAGTCCCTAAGCCCCTCATTAATCACCTAGATTCTAGCAGTTGACTGCACATAACTCATTGGACCAACCAGGAAAAAGAACACTGAGGAGCATACAGTGGCCACACAGGATAGGAAGACCCTGCTTGAAATGACTAAGCTGTCAGTCTCCCTGCCAAAAAATAGGTGGGTAATTCCTGTTAGAGTAAATCGCCACTAGTTAGTTCAATTAACGTTTCTTTATTATTTGTCATTTATTGTGTGTTAGGCATAAGCTAAGGGTGCACACCTGTCCTCAGGTAGTTTATGATCTAGTGGAAAAATAGAGAAATGGGTGCACAAGTCATCATAGGAGAGGATGATGACTATCTTGCCTGGGGTCATTAGAGAAAGCTGAAACCTAACTCCAACTCCCAAAGCTCTTGTCCAGCCATGCCATTAGATTCAAACATGGCATCTCCTTTTCCTGGACCTTTCTTCCACTTCTGCTTGCATGGCAGACATGTTCTAATCTTCAGGTAACAGCTTCACTGCATCTCCTCAGAGAGGTCTTCCTGACCTTTCCAACAGGTTCCCCCTTGTTGTTGTCAGTCACAGAACTCTATTTTTCCTTAGAGCTTTCCTCTACATTGGTTTAGTAGAGCTGTTTGTTAACCAGTTTATAATCTGTCTCCCTCTCCAAACTGTAAGCTCCACAGAGAGCAGGAACCATGATTATTGAATAATGTGCACTCAGACAGGGTGACACCCCTTAGCTTCTCTCTCACCCTACATAAAATAAGAATCATGACACTTACATCCTAGCATTATTATAAAAATTAAATGTATAAATAGACACAAAACTGCATCACATGACGTTAGGCACAAAAATTCAATAAATGGTAATCTGAATGGTATTAGATGTCTATGGACTTAACAATGTGCAAGTTATTGATTACTTTGTCAAATGTCATTTTTTTGTGTGTGTGTGGAGCAATAGGAGTGGAGTTGAAGAAGCCAAGTTAATGAATAATAACTTTTTTTATAGACGTATAATTGTGAAAAGAAATCAAAACTCAAATTGCATAGGAGAATGTAGGATTGCAGGGTATGTGTGTGTGATGGGCTTGTGTGTACGTGTCTGTGTGTATGAATTATATGCTGAGAGATTGAAAAATAAATACAGGATAAGAGAGGCAGAACTGATGGAAGGTGGTATCAATGAAACATGAGAATATGAAGAAATTAGTCTTCGACATAACAAGGAACAGCTCTGTGAGATAGGAGAGAAAGATGCACAGATGAATGTATAGTGAACATTTCCTGAATAGTCACTAACTGGTAAGCACTATACTAAGTGCTTTCTTACGTGAAAGTACGTACCTTTATTTTCATCAGTTTCTATGTAAGGAAACCAAAGATTAGAGGGGTTACATAACTGCTGAAGGTCACACACATAACCAGTGGTATCAGCAGGTGTTGCTGCCACCATGACAGGTCGAAATCACACTGCTAAGTTACTTCTCACATGCATAAGTCAGTGGAGGCAGTTTCTAAATTCAAAGTGCTGAATCCTGATCATCTTTAATTTCCCGGGGAGGAAAGAAATCATTTTTGAGAGTGTATGTACGTTTGAGAGGGTATGAGGGCAATATGATGTTGGAAGAATTTGAGAAGAATGTTGAAAGTTGGAATAATGACCATGGGATTTGCAGCAGACATTAGGTACCAGAAGTTGTGCGTTTCCAGTGTCCCTCATCTCAGCTCCATGAGAAGCCTCAGTATTAGAAAGACTAGGAGAATAGTTAGCTTGACCCAAGATTGGAGAGTTGTTGCTGAAGTCTAAGGGAGAAAGAGGATGGATGATACTAGTAAGGAGGTGAATAAATTGGCTAACCATGAGATCTAGACTAGATAGGTAAATATGTGAGCCCAGGGGGAGACTTATAATTGCTTAGGGACAGAAAAGAAAAGTCAAAGAATTGGAAAACAGTAAGATCAGAATGGGAATAAGGTAGCAGGAAAAATAAAAGATCTGATTTAGTAATTTCAGGAATATACTAAAAGTGAAAGATGACAAGACCCAGGGGAGGCTCTCGAAATTGAATAAGGATGGAGATCTTAAAACAATACTATGTGGAGTTACCCAGAGAAACTGGATTCAAAGATGGGGCTTTATGGTATATAAGCATAAGTCTTGTGGATGTAAAGTGTGGTTTTCTAGTAGAGAGGACATTCTTTGTCTCTGATATGTCTGAACATACCCTGGAATCCCACAAAGGAGGCTACCTGCTTTTCCTTGGTTTGTGGTTTGATAATGTTAACTATAAAGAAGCCCTTTGTCTTTATCTCTCACACTAGTTGGCATTCTCTTAAAACAATCTACAGTTTCTGCCAAAATATGTTCAGGAAATATGAGCTACTGCAGTGTGTGACCCCTTTAGATAACCACAAACTGAATCATGGAATACAGTTCAGCTGAGTAATAAAATATAATCAGATTGGCAGGCAGCATCAGACTCGGCCATGCCCGTACAGACCTTCTTTTAACCCAGTTTAACAAGTTGCTCTCCAAAAGTTATTTATTCCCCCTGTCAACATTCTTATTGTGGAAATGATAGCCATCAAATCTCTTTTAGGTCCTAATCCTATTCTTTTCTCTTCTGCCTCAGGTAGGGAAACGCCTCATAGAAGCAATATCCTTTGAGTCAGCCAAGTGATTTGTTTGACATTGATCATTTGCTCGAAGGAATAGCTATCAACTAAAAATAATAATAATAAATGTAATATCCTCATCATTAGCCATGTAGGAAATTCAAAATAAATATCTGCAACCAAAATTACTTTGAAATCTTATACTTGGATTAGTGTAGGTAGCTGTCCAACCAGAGGTAATCTGCCATCTCACTCCAAATGTCAGTCCTACTTAGTATAGCATCACTACAAGGTACTCCTAGACTTTCACATGTCACTCTAAACCCTATTCTTAACAGAGCTCTCAGGCTAATAGGGCCACATGAGGTTGGTAGCTACATAGAGATGATCTTTAAACTGAATCCCATATTTAATAGCAATGACAAATTTAAGAAATTACTGTATGGATTCACCGATTTAAAAATGATAATAAATCATAGGAAATCAAAAGTTAGTCAGGATCATTGCTTGGCAGATCCATTCTTAGGTCTAACCAAATGTCTTTCATAATTTGATTTGTATTTATTGGCTATTTTCTCTGTGCCATATACTGTTCTTAGTCTTTTTGAGTGTGTCTTTTACTACATTCAATGCTATTCTTATCTTTATTCTATAAACTAGAAAAATGAAGTTTGGGGAATTTAAGTACCTTGCTCCCAACTAGTAATTGATGGATTCTGAATTTGGACCTAGGTAGTTGGACTCTAGAGACTGAACTTATAAGCACTGTGTTAGTCCACCTACGTGTGCCTCTCTTTCAAATGGGATTTAAAACGGCAAAAAGAATATCCTGCTCAGGAGTTCTTAAATCTTAAAATCTGATTGCCCAGAGAATTTTGGGCAGTCACATTCCTGAAATTAAAAATTAAAAAGTAGAGAGTTGTGTTTCTGAAGAAGTTCTGTATGGTCACAAAACGTCCTCATTACTGAAGTAACAAAAGGAAAATAACAGATCAACCTAAAAAAAATCATGTTTTTTTTTCTTTAGAGGTAAAAAAAAGCTGTGGGTGCACAGAAGTCTAAATTAACAAAATTCTGGAGTGAGAGGTCTTTCACTGGTAAGCAGGGGGACCAGTGACTGCTTCCATTATTGGACGTTTGCAGAATTTCAACGCATGAGCAGAGGAAGAAGTATGCCTGCCAAGGACAGAAGAACGTTGTTGAGAAAGGAGAAACCAGCCAGCATTTTAACAGCTACCCATATCCTGGCATAGCAGTTTAAAATACAGAAGATGACATCACTGATAAATTTCATCAAGCATTTAAAAAATTATACCCATCTTACACAAACACTTTCAGAAAGAGAAGAGGAATGGTATATCTTTCCATTGATTTTTCTGCTTTAAGGTCCCAACAGCAGGCAGAAATTTAAGATGGTCCAATGACTTTTACCCCATGATTGTTTTTTTATTTACACACAAAAGGATTGTGTAGATATAATTCAGGTTACTAATCAGTTCACTTTAATATAGAGAAATTATGTGGTTGGGCCTTACCTGATGATCACATGAGCCCTTTAAGAGTAGAGAGTAGAGAGTTTTCCTTGGCTGGTAGCAGAAAAGGAATGCAGACATTCAGGGCTTGAGAAGGATTCAGTGTAAGGGAGGTTCATTACTGAGATGGAGTGAGCCACAGAGCAAGGACCTAAAGGCAGACTCTAATTGCTAGAGACACCCCCACAGACAACAGCCAGTAAGAAATGGGGAGCTTAGCCGTTAGATACAAGGAACTCATTTCCACCATAATCTGAAATTAGCTTGGAAGTAGTTTCTTTCCTAGGAGTTCCAAATAAAAGCCAACCCTGACTGATACCTTGACTTTGGCCACATGAGTCCCTAAGCAGAAAACTCAGCTTAACATGCCTTTATTCTTTTTTTTTTAAGATTTTATTTATTTATTCATGAGAGACAGAGAGAGAGAGAGAGAGAGGCAGAGGGAGAAGCAGGCTCCCAAGGAGCAGGGAGCCTGATGCGGGACTTGATCCCAGGACTCTGGGTTCATGACCTGAGCTGAAGGCAGACGCTTAACCATCTGAGCCACCCAGGTGCCCAACATGCCTTTATTCTTTACCTACAGACCTGTGAGATAATAAATGACATGTTTTAAGCTGCTAAATTTGTGACAATGTTATGCAGTAATAAAAATTATTACAGTCCATTAATAAAGTTTTATAATTTCTTCAAAAAGGTACTGAATATCTCTTACTAGATATATACCTAATTTATCTTTTATTGCAATTGAAAGGGTCATAGTTTTTTTTTTAATTTGCATTTTCTGACTGTTGCTCATAAAATTTCTTAATACTAATCTTATATTCAACTGCTGAATCATCTTCCCAGAAGTTTTAATAATTTGTATGAAGATTATCTTTGAGATAATCATATTGTCTGAAAGTGAAGAGAGGTTTCATTCCTCCTTTCCAGTCCTGAAATCTTTTATTAGTTTTCTTCTCTATTTACAGTTTGTTAAGTACTTTTAAAAATAACAAATAGGTATTGAATTTTACCAAATGCTTTTTCTGCTTTGAGCTTAACAATTATATAATTTTTCTCTTTTAATGAATGTGCTATCGATTTCCTGAGATATACCTCAGTCATATGCATTTTCTCTTTTCCATATTATTAAATAGACTTCAACAAGATAATTTTCTCATGATGATCTGGCCTATTCTTGCTCTCTAAGTAACTAGTTTCAGAATTAGTTGAGCTGTATTTGGTTTTTAATGTTTTTAGTGTTTGGCTCACAAATGCATAAAATTAACCCATAATCTTTATTTCATGACCCCATCATCTCTAGTCATTGCACCCATTTCTGGCCTATTTTTATTTATCCATTTTAATAACAAACATCCATATACCCAGCACACACTTCAGCATCTAAAATATTATCAATAACTTACATCTAGGGGTGCCTAGTTGGCGTAGTGGGTTGAGTATCAGACTCTATTTTAGCTCAGGTCGTGATCTCAGTGGTGAGATTGAGCCTGCATTGGGCTCCGCACTCAGCAGGGAGTATGCTTAAGACTCTCTCTTTCTGCCCTCCCTTCCAAAACAAATAAATAAATCTTTAAGAAAAAAATAACTTTTAAACTACCTAAACTCCCCTATCCCATCACCTCTTTATCCCCTGAAGATGACCATTTTTTTTCTGTTTCTGTTTTTTGTTTGTTTGTTTATACTTTTCATTTCCTTATTTAGTTACTTGGTTGCTTTTACTCACATATGTATAGGCCTAAATAATCCAGTTTTTCTCATTTTTGAATGTTTAAAGAGAATATCATACTCTATATAGTCCTGTGAGACTTGCCTTTGTCACTTTGTTACATTACTAAGATTTATTCAAGTTAGTGAATATAGCTCTAGTTCATTCATTTTCACAGTTTGAAAATAAACTTATCCTGGGAATATAATACAGAAGTGCACAAATCATAAGTGTTGAGCTCAGTAAATTATCACAAAGTGAGCATAGTCAGATAGCCACCACATAGATAATAGAGAAGCTTTTCAGCATTCCAAATGCCCTTCAACATTCCCTTCATAATCTCTCCCCCAGCCCCCTCCCCAGGTAATCCACTATGTAGATGGGTAATACCATGGGTTAGGTTTCTGGTTTTTACATTTCTCTGTTGTCTCATAAGGTTGAGCACCTGTTCATATATTTAATGGCCACTTGGATATCCACTATTGGGAAGTGGCTACTGTGTCTTTTGTTAATTTCCTTTTAGACTGACAAACATTTGATTAGTGATTTGAAGGAGGTTTTTTTGTTTTGTTGTGTTTTAATAAATTCTGAATATGAGTCAGTTGTGAGGTGTTCATCTTGTAAATATCATCTACTACCCCGTGGCTGGCCCTTTTACCCCCTTACTGGTGTCTTTTGATAAAGAAAAGCTCTTCAGTTAATTAAATCCAATAATAAATTTTTCCTTTTAGATAGGATGTGTATGTATAAGAAATTTCTCCTACTCTAAAATCTGGAAGATAGCTTCCCATGTCACTTTCCAGAAGCTTTATTATTTTATCTTCTGCTCTTAAGATTTATAAGCTATTTGGGCTTGAATTTTGTAATGGTAAAAGGTAAAGATCATATTGTTAATGCATGTTTTAATTCTATATAAATTTTGAATGCTGGAAGCCAAGATTATTGTTCTTTTACAGTCACTATTTATTTGATTTTCCACTTGTTTATCCTTTCTTTTACTCTTCTTTTCTCCCTGCTTCTTTGTACCTTAGTAGATGCTGTTGCCTGAGGATCACCTTTAGAATTTTCTTTATCTTAAGTCTGCTGCTGATTAAATATTTCAAGTTTTCTCCAGAAAGTTCTTTATTTTTACCTTCATTTTGAATGATTGGGGGGGGTGGGAATTGTAGTTCTAGATGGGCAGTTATTTTCTTTCAACTTTTGTCTTCTATCTTTATTATGGGCTGAATTGTTTATACCTCTGAGTTTGTAGGTTGAAGTCCTAGCTCCCTGTACCTCAGAATGTGACTGTATTTGAAGCTACGGTATTTAAAGGAGTAATTAAGTTAAAACGAGGTTATGAGGGGGCTCCTGGCTGGCTCAGTCGGTTAAGCATCAACTCCTGATTTCAGCTTAGGTCATGATCTTGGAGTCGTAGGATGGAGTCATGTGCTGGGCTCCCTGCTCAGCACGGGGTCTGCTTGTCCCTCTCACTCTACTCCTCCCACTGTGCACTCTTGCACTCTCTCTCTCTCTCAAATAAATAAATAAAATCTTAAAAAAAAATTAAATTAAAAATGAGGTCACGGGTTGGACCCTAATCCTATATGACTGGTGCCCTTATAAGAAGAGGAAATTTGAACACAGAAATGAGGGAAGAACATAGGAAAACAGAGAATGATGTTAAGAAAGACGTTAGTGTTCGAAGCCGATGGCCAAGAAAGAATTCTTGAGATGTCTTTGGTGCAAAAAGGTGATTTAATTAAAGCACAGAGACAGGACCTGTGGGCCGAAAGAGCTGCTGCACCAGGGTCTTGAGGAATGGTGATTATATACTTGGGAGTTGCGGGGAGTTAAGGGAAGTTTCAAAAGAACTTTCATATGCTAAAGAGGACAGACCTACAAGATACCTACAAGATACCAGAGGCCTTGCGGTTGTCAAGGTATTTTTCCCCTCTAGCAATGCATTAAGATAGTTGGGAGATTCCTGGGAGAATGTCACGCATGTCCCACCCAGGAGTGGGATGGGGGTGGGGGCGGAGGTTGCAGGGTGTCAGCTTGTGCTTTGTCTTCAGCTAGCCTTCTGCTCCCTCATCAGAGAAGGCAGCTATCTGCAAGCCTAGCAGAGAGGCTTCAGAAGGAACCAACCCTGCTGAAACATTAGTCTTGTATTTCTATCCTTCAAAACTGTGAGAAAATACATTTCTGTTGAAGCCATCCTGTCTGTGATATTTGTTATGGCAGGTCTAGCAGACTCATACAGTCTTCTTCTGCTTCTATTGAGAAGGTAGTTGTCTCATCGTTCATCCTTTAGAGATCCTACTTCTTCTCCTGGCAGTTTTTAAGTGTCTTTGTCTCCTGTTTTCAACACGTTAATGTGATAAGCATAGATAATGATTTTTCTGTTTGATTCTACTTGTGGTTTGTAGTTGCCCCTGAATCTGTGGGTATCTTTTGTCAGTTTTGTAGTATTCTAGGCCACCATCTCTTCAAGTATTGATTCTGCCCTCTTCCCTCTCTCCTCCTTCCTAGGACTCTGATTTCATGTCTGTTAAGAAATTTTAAACATATGCCATACATCTCTTATGTTCTTTCTTGTATTTTTGTTCTTTCGCTTCTGCTTCAGTTTGAATGTTTTCTTCGTATCTGTAATACAATTCACCAAATGTGTGTCAGCTATGTCTAATCTGCTGTTAAATTCACCGATTTAGCTCATAATTTGTTACATTGTTCTGATTCAGGGTTGTCATCAGATTCTTTTTTTATAGTTTTCAATCCTGATGAAATTCATAACTGTTTTAAAAACTTTGCTTGATTACTTCAATATTTGTATTTCTTCTAAATCTATTTCAGTTGGCTTTTTTTCCCCCCGGTTCATTTTTCATCATCTTCTTTGCCTATTTGTCTTTTGCTGAATTCCAGAGAATTTCATTATTAATGAAACTTTGAAGAGATAATTTGAGACTTTGGATAATGATATCTTTATTCAGAGAGGACTTAGTTTTGTTTCTAGCAGGCATTTAGGATATAAGCGCATCACTTTAAAGCAAACAGGGAGGGTGCCTGGGTGGCTCAGTTGTTAAGCGTCTGCCTTTGGCTCAGGTCATGGTCCCAGGGTCCTGGGATTGAGCCCCACATCAGGCCCCCTGCTCAGCGGGGAACCTGCTTCTCCCTCTCCCTCTGCCTGCCACTCCCCCTGCTTGTGTTCCCTCTCTCGCGGTATCTCTCTCTGTCAAATAAATAAAATCTTTAATAAATAAATAAATAAATAAATAAAGCAAACAGGGATTCCTTGGTTACTAAGGTTGGTTTTCAGTCTTTCTGGGGATAAATCTATTTCAAGTTCATCTCTATACTTGGGTATACTTGCCTTTTCAAGACCTCAGTTGACCTCAGTTGACCTCCTAAACTTGACTCTGACTCCTTACAGCCATTAATATGCAATCAAAGCACAACTTCCTTCTAAGCTTTTCAGCCTCTGAGCTATTGCTTTTGAACCAGCAAATGTTTTACATGAAAAAGGAGGACCAAACGTTGCATTTACCTCATTAGATTCTGCAGTTTGTGCTACCATTTGGGACTATTTTAACTTCAAGAATTACTTAAAAGTATTTCTTATAGTGGGAGTCTGCTAAAAATAAAGCTTCTCCACTCTCAATTGTCTTGGAACACATCTTTGCTTCAGTTGCAATTTGGAAGCACATTTCAGTGGGTACAGAATTCTAGGTCAGCCTTTTTTTTTTTTTTCACTACTTTAAAGATATTGTTACATTGTCTTCTGTCTTCCATAGGTCTGTTGTGTAAGCAGTCAAATAAATATCTTAGTGCTACTCCTGTGAAGGCGTTTCTTTTGTTCTCTGGCTATTTCAGACTTTCCACTTGGTCTTGGTTTTCATTAGTTTGACTATGGTATGGTTTTCTCCTTACTGATCCTTCTTTTGATTCCCTTAGCTTTTTGAATTTTTGAGTTGACATCTTTAATCAGTATTGGAATTTAAAAATTGTATATATATTTTTTACTTACTAATTCTTCTAGTTACATATGAATTCTAGTATGGCTTCTGTCTCATTCTTTTTTCTGCTTTTGATAATTCATTTACATGTTTGTTAATTTCTGTTTTGTTCTTTTTATTTTTTCTTTGTGTTTTGAATATTTTCTATTAATTTTTGTTTCTTTTGTGTTTTGGACATTTTCAATTAAACTAACTTCAGGTTTGGTCATCCTGTCTTCTGGATATTTAGTAAAATTGAGTTCAACTGTGGCTCATTCTTTTTCCCCAGGTTTGGCCCTCCTTGGTTTTTGATTGAGTTGTGGTTTGTCCCTTCTCCTTAGCTCTAAAATTGACTTAAGAATCAGTTCTATTCTTTGGAGATTTTGAGCTTAGCTCTTCAGCTTCTATCCCACCCAGTTTAAGATCTGGCAAATGTCTTGAGAGACACTGTGTATTTGTGTCAGACTTCCTACTATAACAAGACTTGTTTCTTGTGCACTGTGGGAGATTTTACTCTATCTATATAAGATTTCTTGGCTGTGTCTCCGTGTCTTGCACAATCCCAGAATTTAGCTAACATCGCATGGTGAAAATTGTCACTTGTTTGGGAGTCTTCCAGGTTCCAATCCATCACATCTGTCAAAACTCTGCTGGTTTCTCTTTTCCCCATCAGGGTGCCTTTCCCTAGGTCAAGTAGATTCTCACCTGCCCTTAGAATCAGTAAATCCCTCCAAGGCAGGAAATGGCTAGCAATTATCAGCCCAGACAAGAAGAGCTCTCTGTGGAATTTTAATTAACCAAATTACTGTAACTTCTACAGTATCTTTACAAATATCATTTTTAAAAAATATACCCATTTTCTAGTTGCTTAGTGCTGGCCTGCTGAAATACACTAAACCTGATTTAGAGGTAAAAGTATGAGACTGGTAAGGATAGGTCCATTATTTTTCCTACCACAATATCCCTTATTCCATGAATCAGGCAGGCAGCATAGGGATTCTTTCAGTTGTTCAGGGCATCTATTCCACCTATTTATGCAAGAACTTGAATAATATTCATTATTTAACTTGCGGTACATTAGGCCTCCTAAAAATTCTCTTAGAACTCTATCACCAGAAATTCTAGTCCTATTCTGGTAGTCCACAGTTACAGACTTGACTGCCATACATTTATGAATCCAAAGAAAATAGTGTTGGCTATACTATTAGGAGCATCTATTCATCTCCCCCCACTCACTGGCAGTGTTTGTTTACTTCTTTTTCCCTGGTACTTGTATGAGATTTAATAGTTCCTCATTCCTTTAAGAAAGGTGAGGTGGGGTTTTCATAATATATTCTTGTATCACATAACAGAGTGTTTAATCAAGTGTAGTAAGCTTCTTGCTTTTCAAGCAGCAGTGCATTTGTAAACTGAACCAAGCTAAAAGAATGTGATGAGACAAGTAGTTCAAATTAGGCCTCTGATCAAAATATCTTCAAGAAACGTTTTTATTTACCAAATAACTCCTTAGTGAGTTCCTTATTCTGTGGACTCTATGATTATTTATCCATAACTGCAAATAGCTGCAGTTTGAACAATTTTTAAGGATATTATGACTATACCTGTTTTATTGCCTATTGATCTATCCTTGCCCACTTTGCTTTTATGTTCAGTGTCTGCCTCTAGGCTGAGCTGCTCCACAGATCTCCAGTCTCAGTCCATTACAACTGCAGTCCTTTTTATCAGAATTCATGGACTACAGAGACCTGCTTGTAGAGTGATTTTTTAAAAATTCTAGTGCTTCTCTCACCATTATATTCTGCAGGGATATTTTGAGGAACAGGGGAGAAAATGGAGAAAAAAGAAAAAAGTTACACTTGCAATTCTGGGATAAACCCTATTTGATCACATTGGATTATTCTTTAATATACATTATGGTTTTATTTCAGCTTTTTGTGTTATTTAGGATTTTAACAGGAACATTCATAGATTAGTATAGTTTCTTTTCTGTGCTAGGTTAGGGTATGACTAACTCCATCGAATTCGTTGTATTCTGTTCCTTAAAACTACATGTTTAATTAGAAAGAAATCATTCATCACCCTAACTGAGAAGACTGTTTTAGAAGACATTCTCTGACAAATTTTAAAATTTATTCATTTTCAATTTTTTGATTAAAATTTTGGTTGGTCACCTTTTTTTTTTTCTTTGAAAACCAAGTGTTTATCATGATTTTCAAATACATCAGCCATGCTCATGATTGTTTTTCTCTTATGATGCTAATTCCCTCTGTATTTTTTCTCCTGGTCTGTTTGCATTCTCTCTCCTTTAGATTTGCAATAGATGTATCTCTATTTTTTTAAAGATGTTGACCTTACATTTACTTATCGAAATGACTGTTTTCTATAATTGTGCTATATTACATTTATTATGTATTTTCTTACAAAATGATAGCTGTTGTTTCCTTCCTTAGATTTAGAGTTGCTCTTTTAGTTCATTTGTGTTTAATAATGAAAACTTTAAATTTATAAATTTTCTTGAATGTCGTTTGGAAATATCCTATAATTTTTTTGAAAGAAGTCTATGTTTGAACATACAGTGTTTGCTTAGTATAAGCATCCATTAATCTTTTCCCACCCATCCCAAAGTTGTATTTCCCTTCTCTTTGTACTATTATTTAGGTTAATGGCTATTTATTCTTTTTAAGGATAGGCTAAGAGGAATTTTCATAGTATATCCTGTATAAATCTATTTGATTTGCAAAAGTTTATGGGGGAGCTTTAAGCTATTTCTAATTTTCACTGTCAAAAATAACGCATAATAAATAAACTCATTCATCAGTCATTTTTTATTTTGAAATTATACCTTTGGAATTGATTCTGAGAGGTAAGGATGCTGTGTCAAAGGGTAAATACATGTGAATGCTTTCCAAATATTTCCAAATTCCCCACTATAAAGAATTATATCAATTAGCATTTATATTCTCAGGACCAGTGTATGAGAGTATCTATTCCCCACAGCCTTGACTGAAGAGTATATTGTCAAATTTGTGGATTTTTATCAATCTCATTGGGTAAAGCTATCTCTCCTTGTAGTTTTTCATCCCTGTCATCATTAAAGGGTAATAATGTGTCATGAAATAAATGGAACTTAAGTGGACAAATATATGAGCTTGTATAACCCACCCTTCTTTCAAGATAAAGAATATTTTCATCATCTTAGAAAGCTCACTCATGTACCTTTGCTCAATTCCCCACCTCTAAGCAACCTCCTGTCTTATTCTGACCACCATAGATTAGGTTTGCCCATTCTAGAACTTCATATAAGTGGAACATACAATATGAATTCCTTTGCTTCTTTCACTCTGTATAATTTTTTTAAGATGCATTAATACATGGTAGCATGTATTAACTGGCCATTCATTTTCACTCCTGAATACTATTCCATTGTGTGAATACTAAAATCTTTTTATTTGTCTGTTGAGGGACAAATGGGTTGTTCCCAGTTTACTCATTCTAGTGAGTATAATTGTGTTATACTCTCAACTCATTTGGTTATAATATATACTTCCCTAATGTCTAATAATCTTGAATGCTTATTTTTCTGCTTAGTGGTTATTTATGTATCTTCCTTTGCAAAGTATCTCATCGAATGTTATTCTCATTTAAAAATGTATATGCTTCGGGCGCCTGGGTGGCTCAGTCGGTTGAGGGACTGCCTTCGGCTCAGGTCATGATCCTGGAGTCCTGGGATCGAGTCCCGCATCGGGCTCCCTGCTCAGCGGGGAGTCTGCTTCTCCCTCTGACCCTCCCCCCTCTCATGCTCTCTGTCTCTCATTCTCTCTGTCTCAAATAAATAAATAAAATCTTAAAAAAAAATGTATATGCTTCTTTTTTTTTCATTTTTGAGTTGTAGGAGGTATGTATATATCCCATATATATCACCTTTGCCAGGTAGATGCATTGAGAATATCTCCCAATATGTAGCACTCCTATTCATTTTCTTAGTGGTATCTTTTGATAAGCACAAGTTTTAATTTTGTTGGTGTTAAATTTATTGATTCAGTTTATCAAATCTATTTTTTTAAGTTTGTGCTTTTTGTATCTAACCTAAAAAAAACCTCTTTGTTTAACCTAAGATCAGAGAAATAGCCTCCAATGGTTTTTTCCTAGAAGTCTGATACTTTTAAGCTTTCATTTAGTCTATGACCCATCTCAAATAAATTTTTGTACAATGTGGAATAGAAACAGAAGTTCATCTTTTTTTTTCTATATGGATATCTAGTTCCTCTAGATAAGTAGTTGAGAAGATTTCCCTTTCCCTGTTGAATTGTGGTGACATTTTTGTTGAAAATAAATTGATTATATATGAATGGGTATCCTTTTAGATAATTCATTATTTTCCATTCTTATAACACACACTGGATAACTTAGTGTAAGTTCTGAACTTTTTATTCTTTTGAAAAAGTTCTCATTATTTTAAATCATTTTCATTTCTATGTAAATTCTACAATTAGCTAATGATTTTGTGAATAATTATTACCCTAACAAGATTGAGTTTTCTGATCCATCGATATGGCATATCTCTCCATTTTTAAAGTCTTAAGTATTCAAGGCTGTACTTGTATAATTCATGCCTAAGTATTTTATACTTTTGAATGCTATTATAAGTAATAACAGTTTTAAAATTACTTCTCCCATTTGCTTATTGCTAGTTTATATACATACAAGTGAGTTCTTTTTAAAGTTTACCTTTTTTAGTATGACCTTTCTAAATTATTCTATGTGTTTTTATAGTTTTATTTTAATTTTGTAGGTACCCCATCATCATGTTAGAGTAAATATAGTTTTGCTGTTTTCTTCCAATCCTTACACTCTTTATTTCTTTATACTCCCTTGTTCACTGGCAAAGATTTCCATTATGGTACTGAATAGAAATGGTGAGTGGGAGATTCTTGCTTTGTTCCCAAACTTAAGAGGAAAGTATTCAGTCTTCTACCATTAAGTTTGATGTTTGCTGAAGTTTTTATAGAGGTACTTTACCAAATTGAAAATATTTCCTTCCACTTCTAATTTGCTGAGAGTTTGCTTTCTATAGGTGTTTTTAAGTAGTTTTAAGTATACATGTACACACATGTAATTCATCTTTTTTATGTGTCCAGATTGATCAATTTGGCAAACCATATATATACATATAGTCATGTAATCAGTGCTATAAATAAGATAGAGAATATTTGCAGTACTTCAAAAGCTCACATTGGTTGTGTTTATATGAACTTATTATGAGTTCTGTATTTGAATTTTCACGTTGTTTTCTTTACCTTCTATATAAGCCATGTTCTGCTTGCTTTGAAAAGAATCCTAATTTTATTTCTATTAGTAACTTTTCTCAATCATGTTTTTCTCTAAGTAACAAACTCAAAAGCAAAATAATAACTCCCCATGAACTTTATAATTTTTAATGCCTCTAATTTCTATTCTCCTCATTTCCTATGTTATTTAATCTGCTTGTGATTGTTATAAAATTACTATTTTGCAGTTGTTTGGTACAATAACATTTTTTGATTTCCAATTGTTTTGTGGTGATAAGAATTCTTAATATGAGATCTATCCTCTTAAGTTTTTAAATGTACAATACAGTATTGTTAACAATAGACATACTTATGTCCAGATGATTTTTAGAATTTATCTCGCAAAAAAATGAAAATTTATACTTGTTCAACAGCGAAACTCCCCATTACTCCCTCCCTCCCAACCTTGACAATGACCATTCCACTCTGCTTTTATGTGTCTGCCTATTTTAGATACCTCACGTAAGTAGAGTCGTGCAATATTTGACCTTCTTTTGCTGGATTATTTTATTTAGCAGGTCCTTCATCTTGTAGCATATGGCAGGATTTCCCCCTAAGGCTGAATGATATTCCATTTTATGTATATACCACATTTTCTTATGCATTCATTTGTTAGTGTACATTTAGGTTGTTTCATGTCTTGACTATTTTGAGTGATGCTGCAATGAGCACGGGAGTGTTAATATCTTCTTGAGATACTGATTTAAATTATTTGGATTAATACATAGAATTATTCCAAGTATGATTGCTAGATCATATGATGGTTCTATTTTTAATTTTTTGAAGAGCCTCCACGTTGATTTCTGTAGGAGCTATTCCCTTTTACATTCCCACCAACAGTGTACAAGGGTTCCGGTTTTTCCTCCCCATCCTCGCCACCGCTTATCAAATTTTGTTTTTTTATAACAGCCATCCTTATAGGTGTGAGGTAGGATATCATGGTTTTAATTTTCAGTTCTCTGCTGAATAGTGACATTGAGTCTTTTCATGTACTTGGTGGCCATTTATGTCTTTTTTAGAAGTCCTTTGCCTGTGTTTTAATTGAGTTACTTGGGGGGTTTTGCTATTGAGTTGTGGGACTTCCTTATAAGTTTTAGATATTAACCTCTTACCAAGTATATGATTTGTAATAATTTTTTTCTGTAGATTGTCTTTCCACTGTATTGATCACTTCCTCCACTGTACATAAGCTTTTTGGTCTGATGTATCCCACTTTTCTCTTTTTTCTTGTGCTGCCTGTGCATTTGGTGTCATATCCAAGAAGTGGTAACCAAGACCTATGTCATGAAGATATTCACCTGTGTTTTCTTCTAGAAGTTTTACGTTTCCTGTCGGTAAAGCATGCAATTCTTTTTTTTTTTCTTTTTCAAGTTGTTATTTAAATTCCAGTTAGTTAACATACAGTGTAATATTATTTTCAGGTATAGAATTTAGTGACCCATCATCACTTAACACACAACACCCAGTGCTCATCACAAGTGTCCTCCTTAATCCCCATCACCCATTTAACCCATCCCCCTGCCCACTTCCCCTCCAAAAACCTCAGTTTTTTCTCTATAGTTAAGAGTCTCTTTTCTGGTTTGCTTCTCTACCCCCAACCATGGTCATCTGTTTTGTTTCTTAAATTCCACATATGAGTGAAATATGTTATTTGTCTTTCTCTGACTTATTTCACTTAGCAAAATACACTCTAACTCCATCATGTCATGGTAAATGGCAAGATTTCCTTCTTTTTGATGGCTGAGTAATATTCCATTGTATATGCATACCACCTCTTCTTTATCCATTCATCACTTGATGGACATTTGGACTCTTTCCATAATTTGGCTATTATGGAGAATGCTGTTATAAACATCAAAGTGCATGTATCCTTTCGAATCAGTATTTCTGTATCCTTTGGGTAAATACTTAGTAGAGCAATTGCGGGATCATTTTTAACTTTTTGAGGAACCTCCATACTGTTTTCCAGAGTGGCTGCACCAGTTTGCATTCCCACCGACAGTGTAAGAGTGTTCCCCTTTCTGTGCATCCTCACTAACATCTGTTGTTTCCTGTGTTAATAATTTTAGCCATTCTCACAGGTGTGAGGTTTTATTTATTTGACACAGAGAGAGCAAGAGAGCACAAGCAGGCAGACAGAGGGAGAAGCAAAATTCCCACTGAGCAGGGAGCCCGATGTGGGGCTCGATGTGGGGCTCAGTCCCAGGACCCTGAGATCATGACCTGAGCCGAAGGCAGTCACTTAACCTACCGAGACACCCAGGTGCCCCTCATTGTGGTTCTGATTTGTATTTCCCTGATGATGAGTGATGTTGAACATCTTTTCACATGTCTGTTAACCGTATGTATGTCTTCTTTGGAAAAATGTCTATTCGTGTCTTCTGCCCATTTCTTAATTATTTGTTTTTTGGGTGTTGAGTTTTGTAAGTTCTTTATATATTTTGTACATAAATCCGCTATCAGATATGTCATTTGCAAATATCTTCTCCCATTCTGAAGGTTGCTTTTTAGTTTTGTTGATTGTTTCCTTCACTGTGCAGAAGCTTTTTATCTTGATGAAGTCCCAATAGTCTATTTTTGCGTTTGTTTCCCTTGCCTCAGGAGACATATCTAGTAAGAAGTTGCTACAGCTGATGTCAAAGAGGTTACTGCCCCTGTTCTCCTTTAGGATTTTGATGGTTTCCTATCTCACATTTTGGTCTTTCATTCATTTTGAATTTATTTTTATGTATGGTATAAGAAGGTGGTCCAGTTTTATTCTTTTGCTCTCTAATTTTCCCAACATCATTTGTTGAAAAGACTGTCTTTTTTCCATTAGATAGTCTTTCCTGCTTTGTTGAAGATTAATTGACCATTTAGTTGTAAGTCCAATTCTGGGTTTTATATTCTGTTGCATTGTTCTGTGAGTCATCTTTCGTTCCACTACCATACTGTCTTGATCATTACAGCTTTGTAATATAACTTGTAGTCCAGAATTGTGATGCCATCAGCTTTGCCTTTCTTTTCAAGATCACTTTGGCTTGTGGTTCCATACAAATTTTAGGATGTTTGTTCTAGCTCTGTGGAATATGTTGGTGGTATTTTGATAGGAATTGCATTAAATATGTCATTGCTTTGGGTAGTATAGACATTTTAACAATATTTGTTTTCCAATCCATGAGCATGGAATGTTTTTCCATTTCTTTGTGTCATCTTCAATTTCTTTCGTAACTGTTTTATAGTTCTTGGAGTACAGACCTTTTCCTTCTTCGGTTAGGTTTATTCCTAGGTATCTTAATGTTTTTGGTGCAGTTGTAAATGGGATAATTTCCTTGATTTCTCTTTCTGCTTCATTATTCTTGTAAAGAAATGCAACAGATTTCTGTACATTGATTTTGTATCCTGCAACATTACTGAATGCATGTACCTGTTCTAGCAATTTTTTGGTGGAGTCTTTTGGGTTTTCTATATAGAGTATCATATCAACCACAAATAGTGAGAGTTTGGTTTCTTCCTTGCCAATTTGGATGCCTTTTATTTCTTTGTGTTGTCTGATTGCTGAGGCCAGAACTTCCAGTACGGTGTTAAATAACAGTCGTGAGAGTGGACATCCCTGTGTTGATCCTGATAATAGAGGAAAAGCTCTCAGTTTTTCCCCACTGAGAATGATATTAGCTGTAGGTTTTTTGTATATGGCCTTTATGCTGTTGAGATATGTTCCCTCTATCCCTACTTTGTTGATGGTTTTTATCATGAATGGATGTTGTACTTTGTCACATGCTTTTTCTGCATTTATTGAGAGGATCATGTGGTTCTTATCCTTTCTTCTATTAATGTGGTGTATCATGTTGATTAATTTGTGATAATTGAACCACCCCTGCAGCCCAGGAATAAATCCCACTTGATTGTGGTGAATGATTCTTTTAATGTACTGTTGGATTTGATTTGCTAGTAGTTTGATGAGAATTTCTGCATCCATTTTTATCAGAGATATTGGCCTGTAGTTCTCCTTTTTAGTGGAGTCTTTGTCTGGTTTTGGAATCAGGATAATGCTGGCCTCATAGAATGAGTTTGAAAGTTTTCCTTCCATTTCTATTTTTTGGAATAGTTTGAGAAGAATAGCTATTAACTCTTCTTGAAATGTTTGGTAGAATTTCCCTGGGAAGCCATCTGGCCTGGGATTCTTTTTTGTTGGGAGACTTTTGATTACTGATTCAATTTCTTTGCTGGTTATGAGTCTGTCCAAGTTTTCCATTTCTTTTTGTTTCAGTTTTGGTAGTTTATATGTTTTTAGGCATTTATCCATTTCTTCCAAATTGCCCAATTTGTTGGTGTATAATTTTTCATAATTTTGTCTTATAATTGTATTTCTGTGGTGGTGTTTGTCATCTCTCCTCTCTCATTTGTGATTTTATTTATTTGAGTCCTTTCTCTTTTCTTTTTAGTAAGTCTGGCTACGGGTTTATCAATTTTATTAATTTTTTCTAAGAACCAGCTTCTGGTTTCACTGATCTGTTCTACCATTGTTGTTGTTTTTTTTTTTTTTAGTTTCTATATCATTGATTTCTGCTGTTATCTTTATTATTTCCCTTATTCTGCTGGGTTTATGTTTTGTTTGTTGTCTTCTTTCTAGCTCCATTCAGTATATGGTTAGGTTGTTTATTTGAGACTTTTCTTGCTTCTTGATGTAGGCCTGTATTGCTATATATTTCCCTCTTATGACCACTTCTGTTGTATCCCAAAGGTTTTGGACTGTCATGTATTCATTTTCATTTGTTTCTATGTATTTTTGAATTTATTCTTTAATTTCCTGGTTGACCCACTCATTCTTTAGTAGCATGTTCTTTAACTTCCATGTAGTTATGGTCTTTCCAAAATTTTTTTTTTAAAGATTTTATTTTTATTTATTTGACCAAGAGAGACACAGCAAGAGAGGGAACACAAGCAGGGGGAGTGGGAGAGGGAGAAGCAGGCTTCCCATGGAAGAGAGCCCGATGCAGGGCTCAATCCCAAGACCCTGGGATCATGACCTGAGCTGAAGGCAGACGCTAATAACTGAGCCAACCAGGCGCCCCTCCAAATCTTTTCTTGTGGTTGACTTCGTTTCATAGCATTGTGGTCAGAAAATATGCATGGTATGATCTCAATCTTTTTATACTTGTTAAAGCCTGATTTGTGACATAGTATGTGATCTCTTCTGGAGAGTGTCCCATGTACACTTGAAAAGAATGTGTATTCTGCTGCTTTAGGAAGAAATGTTCTGAATATATCTGTTAAGTCCATCTGGTCCAGTGTGCATTCAAAGCCATTGTTTCCTTGTTAATTTTCTTGTTTAGATGAACTTTCTATTGATGTAAGTGGGGTGTCAAAGTCCCCTGCTATTATTGTATTATTATCAATGAGTTCCTTTATGTTTGTTATTGTTTTATATATTTGGATACTTCCAAGTTGGGGTCATAAATATTTATAATTGTTAGGTCTTCTTGTTGGATAGACACCATTTTTAACAGTCTTTGGTTGAACATCTAGTTTGTCTGATATAAGTATTGCTACTCTTTCTTTTGACATCCATTTGCATGATAAATATTTCTTCATCCCCTCACTTTCAATCAAAGGTGTTTTTAAGTCAAAATGAGTCTCTTGTAGGCAGCATATAGGTGGGTCTTGTTTTTGTTTTGTTTTGTTTTGTTTATCCATTCTGACACCCTGTGTCTTTTGATTGTAACATTTAGTCCACTTACATTTAGAGTAATTATTGATATATATGTATTTAATGCCATTTTATTATATTTTTTGTTGTTGTTCCTGGAGATTTGCTTTGTTCCTTTCTAGTCTTTGTCACTTTTGGTCTTTCCTTCCCACTCAAAGAGTCCCTGTTAGTATTTCTTGCAGGGCTGGTTTAGTGGTCATGAACTCTATCAGTTTTTGTCTGGGAAACTCTTTTTCTCTCCTATTCTGAATGATAACCTTGCTGGATAGATTATTCCTGGGTGTATATTTTGCCCATTCAGCACACTGAATATATCATGCTACTCTCTTCTACCTTGACAAGTTTCTGTGGATAGATCTACTGGTAACCTTATTGGTCTTCCCTTGTAAGTTAAGGACGTCTTTTGTCTTGCTGCTTTTAGGATTTTTTCTTTATCAGTATATTTTGCAATTTTGCCTACAATATGTCTTGGTGTTGGCCTGCTTTTGTTGATTTTGATGGGAGTTCTCTGTACCTCCTGGATTTGGATGCCTGTTTCCATCCCCAGATTAGGGAAGTTTTCAGCTATTATTTCCTCAAATAAACTTTCTTCCCCCTTTTCTCTGTCTTCTTCTGGGACTCCTATGATGCAAATGTTATTACATTTGATGGTGTCACTGAGTTCCCTAAGTCTACTCTTGTGATCCATCATTCTTTCTCTATTTTGTTCAGCTTCATTGTTTTCCAAAATTTTATCTTCTATATCACTTAGTCATTCCTTTGCTTCTTCCATCCTTGTGGTCATTACACCCATTTGGTTTCAAATCTCAGATACTGCATTTTCATTTCTACCCGATGGTTTTTTTAGCTCTTTTATCTTTGTGGTAAGGGTCTCCATAATATCTTCCATGCTGTTTTCAAGCCTGGAGAGTATCATTATGACTGTTGCTTTAAATTCTGTATCAGGCATATTGTTTCAATTTGATCTCTGGCCATGACCTTTTCTTTTTCTTTTTCTTTTTTTTTGAGTTATACTTTTCTTTTATTGACTCTACCTCCTTTCCTATTTTTTTTTAATTCTTATGTTAATCCCCATACATTACATCATTAGTTTTAGATGTAGTGTTCCATGATTCATTGTTTGTGCATAACACCCTGTGCTCCATGCAGAATGTGCCCTCCTCAATACCCATCACCAGGCTAACCCATCCTCCCACCCCCCTCCCCTCTAGAACCCTCAGTTTGTTTTTCAGAGTCCATCGTCTCCCATGGTTCGTGGCCATGACCTTTTCTTGGTCTTTCTTTTGGGATGAATTCCACTGTTTTGGCATTTTGTCTAGGTCTCTTCTTCTCTGTGTTAGAAAATCCTATTATGTTTCCTGCTCCTGAGAGTAATGGTTTTATGAAGAAGATGTTACATAATCTCCAGGGTCTGGAATTTGAGGAAGTGTCTTTGGTGTGTTCTGCCTGCACTCTGCTGCTGTATTTTGGCTGCTCTATCCCTCATGTTCGTCATCTGCAGAGGTTCTCTTTGACCTCAGTGGAGAGTGTTTGGACTGGCTGGAGTGTGGCAAGTTTTAAATAGTGTGCTATGGTCTGCTTGTTAAAACAGACCTCATGCTATTTCCACCAGAACTGAAGCTTTGAGGAATTCTGTTGTCAGTAGATGTGGGGCGTGTAGGAGTTTGTGCTGGTTTTCTGGGCTGGTTTTTCTCACTGCACTAGTCCTAAGGCACAGTTGCCTAAAAAAAGCAGTACCAGCAGAGCGTAGGGGTGCAGGACTTGATATAAGGAGATTGGGCAGCCCCGGTTGGTGCTATTTGGTTTACTGAATTTGGTTTAGAGCATGGAATTCTTGATGTCAGAGTTGTGAGTTCAGACATTACTTCAGCTGTGGAGCCAACTTTAAAAAAGAAAACTTAAAAAAAATAGAAGTTTTATAGTTTTAGGTACAAGTCTTTCATCTTCCTGATTAACTTTATTCCTAATATTTTTATTCTTTTTGACCATTGTAAATGGGATTGCTTTCTTAATTTGTTTTTTTATATTCCTTTAGTAGTTAATAGCAATTCAAATGATGTTGGTATGTTGATTTTGTATTCTGCAACTTTACCAAATTTATTTATCAGTTGTAATAACTTTTGGTGGAATAGAGTTTTCTAAGTATAGGATCATTTGTTTGTAAACACATAATTTTACTTCTGCCCTTCTTATTTGAGTGTCTTTTATTTCTTTTTCTTGCCTAATTGCCCTGGTTATGACTTGTAGCACTGTGTTGAACAGAAGTGAGAAGAGTGGGAAGCTTTGCTTTGTTCCTGATCTTAGAGGAAACACTTTCAGTTTTTCAACATATATATATGTCCAATATATATATATATATATATATATATATATATATAATGTTAGCTGTGGACTTTTAATATATTACCTTTATTATATTGCAATAAATTCCTTCTATACCTATTTTATTGAGTTTTTTATTGAAATTTTTTTAATTTTGTCTTATACATTTTTTGCATCTATTGAAATGCTTATGTAACTTTTGTCCTTTATTCTCTTAATGATATGTATCACATAATTGATTTTTGTATGTTGAACCATCCCAGCATCTCAGGGATACATCCTACATGGTCATGGTGTATGATCCTTTTAATGTGTTGTTGATTTAAGTTTGCTTGTATTTTGTTGAGGATTTTTGCATCTATGTTCATCAGAGATATTGGCCTGTAGTTTTCTTTTCTTGCAGTGTCTTTGTTTGAGTTTGATATTATAGTAATTCTTGTCTCATAAAATGAGTTTGAAAGTGTTCCTTACTCTTCAATTTTTGGAAAATTTTGAGAATGATTGGCATTAATTGTTCTGTAAATATTAGGTAGTATTTATCACTGAAGTCATCTGGTTTTGGCTTTAATTTATCATTATGAAGTTTTTGCATACTAATTCATTCTCCTTGTTTGTCATAGGTCTGCTAAGATTTTTTATTTCTCCATAATGTAGTCTTGGTAAATTGCATGACTCTGGGAATTTATCTATTTCTTCTATGTTGTCAAATTTGTTTGTGTATAGTTATTTATAGTAGTCTCTTATGATCCTTTTAATTTCTGTGGCACGATAATATATTTTTACTTTCAGTATTTTTATCTCTAATATCAGTTAATGGTATTTTTTAAAAACATCTTTTGGATCATCTTTACAGATTTGATATTGGTATTTGGGTGTTAACAGTAAGGCACACCAAGTCTATTCTCATGCTAACCCAGAAATTCATATAATGTTGTTTTAAATACATTACTATAATTTTGATACCTGCTTTTTCAGTCCAGGTTTGGTGATTTTCTTAGACTTCTGTACTTTTGGTTTTTGTTTTACCCAATGACTTGTATGCTGTTGCCAACCAATGCTCAATATTACACAGATTAGAAGATAAATCTTTGCTGAAGTATATCACATTTATGTCTTCCATCTATTTCTCTCCACAGAATCTATCATCACCTACAAGTTAAGCTTTTTTTTAGTAGGAGGTAAGGAACAGAATCAATAGATTTTTCTCTGTGTTTGAACACAAAAACATGAAATAAAAAGGTTACAGCAAAAGCAATATGTATGTTCACCTTAAAAGGCCTACATTAATAGTGAATAATACAATTTGCAACTCTTTGATAATATATATGTTTTAAGGATAAGCAACTTGTAAATATGCAGCCCCAACCTGTTAGGTTTCCCCAGTTTTAGTGGAAAGAAAATAGAAGAAGGAGATTTCTCATCTTGGCTTAATAACCATGAAACAAGAGCAGAACACTAAGGAAGATAAATCTTTGCCAGTATATCTTGCACTTCTTGTTAGAAAATAGGGTTGAAAAGAGAAAATCCTACTAAGATTATAAAATCTGCTTTAAATATAAATATTACATGTTAAATAAAATAATATAATCTGGGGCATGTTCTGAGTGTTTAGATAAAACTATCAGAACCCCCAACTTTTGGTGGCTTAACACAATATAGGACTACTTCTTACTTCCAGGATGTTCTATGCAAGAGTTACTATCATTAGTAACTCTCATATTCATAGAGATTTAGGAATCCATAATTCTTTCATCTTGTGGCTCCACCATTGCCTCAAATCATGGAATCCTTTATACCCCCCTGGCAGTTGAAAGACAGGTGTCTTAGTCTGTTTGGACTGCTATAACAAAATACTATATACTGGGTGACTTAAAAACAATAGAAGTTTATTTATCACAGTTCTGAAGACTGGAAAGTACAAAGTCAGGTGCCAGAAGATTCAGTGTCTGGTGAGGATCTGCTTCCTGGTTTATAGACAATCATCTGGTCTCTCTGTTCTCACATGGCAAATGGGGCAAGGTTACTCTCTGGGGTTTCCTTTATAAGAGCACATACGATTTGGGGGTGGGGGGGGACACAAATATTCAATCTATGGTAATGGGTATGGAAAATAAATCTATCATTCCCAAAACACTGGCCTTGAAGTCACATTCGTGACTTGTGTTTGTGTTCCACTGATTAAAAATACATATATGGCCCTTCCTGAATGTATGAGCACTGTGAGAATAAACAACAATATGCAGTGTCTATGTAAGCAGCAATTTCCCTGCAGTGGCCCTACAAATGGAAGGGAGACATTAGTTTGTGATGGACCTGCCATTAACAGAGAACTATGCATTGCCTCCTCAGAAACCATGAACAAGTCACTTTTTTATTGTCTTTATCAACTGAGGAGTCTGGAAAGTTAAAATAATCACTTTTCAAGCCAAAATTCAGGTGAAGTTGAGTGATACATTTCTGGATCATGAGATTTAGCCAAAAGTCTGTTCCTCAAGGAGAAAGTTATTTTGTCTCTTTGATCTTCTGTCCCACCCCCGCTTTTTTTGGTATAGAAAATGACCAATGAGATCCACAGTTAACAATCATGAGTATGAAGGCCCTCACATCAAAGAATAAAAAGATGGAAGGAGCTTGGATCAATGACATTGTTGAATAGTCGCAACATCCTTGATTGCCGACCTCTGGGTTTTTTTGTTATGTGAGGAAATTAACTATATATCTCACTTTATTTAAATAGCTATTTATTGGGGTTTCACTTAGCAGAAGCCATAATCCTGATATATAATTAAACAGATTGTCCTATCCATGCAATTAAATTTCCCTTGGGACAATAAAAAAAAAAAAGTCTTAAAGTAAATTCTTAATCTAACTACCCATCTTCTGCTTTTATATCAAAAGTTATTCTAAAATTCATATTGCCCAAATTTCACATTATTCTTTGCATCATGGTCATGAAAACAATATGAATTCGAATCAAGCTGTTTAAAGAACTCCTGTTACATTAATTAGGCAAGTACTCTCTAGAAAATAAAAATTAAAATGTCTATTATTGAAACAAACATGAAAAATACATGAGAATAAAAATACTAAAATGACATATGATAATGTGGCAGTTATATATCATTAAAGGAAGTATGTTGAAAGAAAGGAAGCAAAAAGATTTAATTGGATGGGGGAAAAAAGAATTATCTGATTTCGAAGACCAGAGTTGTGAGTACATTATGGAGAGAAGGGGAAAAAATGTAAGAAGAAATTTAAGAAATGAAAGTGAGACTATTGAGCATGAAGGCAGTAGACTAGTCCAGCAGAGTCAGGCAACAATACCCTGTCAGACTGAAAGCTAAGAATCAGTTTACAAACATATTGCTGCTAGATTATGCATCTTAATTGCTATCCTTACCTCAAGAACAGATACCCAACAAGACAGACAAATGACTATTACTTTCAGGACTTTCTTAAAATTAAATGAATATGTCAGGTATATTTCCAGAAAAGGCTCAATTTTCCCATTTAGTGCTTTTGTGACATTTTACCACTTATACTGAGGAAAGGATCATCCCTCCCACTCCCACTTCATTTCTTGTAATGTTTGTTCATTGGTTTTGTTTTTGGTTCTTGTAATTTAGAGACTGAAATTGTGTGCAAAAAAGAAAATTCATCCCCTTTTGATTTCCACAGCTTCTCTGAGCTTTATTCAATAATGTATAAATAAGGCATTTATTACATATACATTAAAAATATCTATACATTCCTTCTTAACTATTCCTCATTAGTAAAGACAAGTCCATGTTTGGATATTACTTTTCCATTATCTTGGAGTGAATCAATGTTCTGTTCTTATTACTATTAGTTATGACCTTCCAAAGTGTAGATCTTTGAAAATAAAAACAATAGCAGCCAAATTATGGGAAAGCAATAACTCTCATAATAGAATTTTAAAGTTTTCCTGACTTACAAAGTTATTATACATTTTAATTTTGTTACTATTTTCATATGAACAGTTGTTTCTGCAGCCAATTTGCTTACAGAATGTGGCTACTCATCCCACAGAACTGTTTGTTGAACTCTACAAATAGATATTATCACATAATTGGGATTAATGCATAGAAATATCTTTAGCATATGGCAAATTGAAAGGTACTTGGGGAAGCAAATACTGAATGTCACTTGGCAGTGGTTTCTGTGCATTAAATTCGTGCTTTTTGTGGAGATTGGAGTGGGAAAGAGAAATGTGTGCAAAAATCTTTGACAAATTCACTAATACCTTTTCGAGTATGTGATCAGTTTTTCAAAGTCAAGTTTGTAGAACAATTTAGGGTTCCCTGTAAACTCTTTAAAATAATGATAAAGCAGAATAGCCTATAGGGTCTAAAGGGCATAGCTAAATTAAAAAAACTTACTCTGTATGTCTTGCATGATGCTTTGCAAAATTAAAACCCAGGAATAAGATTAAATTTTTATAAAAGCATTGGAACCATGGGTTGTTTTTTTTTTCCAGTAGAATGAATGATGGAGAAAATTTAGAGTGGATATTAAGTACATATGTATATATTTCAAAACAAGAATGTCAATGAAGCTGCAATCATCTTTAGTTTTTTAAAGATTTATTCATTTATTTTAGAGAGAGTGCATACAAGTGGGGGGAGGGGCAGAAGGACAGAATCTTCAAGCAGATTCCCCGCTGAGCTCTGAGCCCAATGTAGGGCTCAATCTCAGGACACTCAGATCATGACCTGAGTTGACACCAAGAGTTGCAGGCTTAACTGACTGAGCCACCCAGGTGCCCCTACAATCATCTTTAAAGGAGATAATAAAAATTTTCCAAATAGATTTAATGAAAACTCTAAAATACAGTTCAATCTAGCAATCTATATTAGGAAAGATGGTATTTGTGTGTACCAAAAAAACATACTGCCACTCTTAGTTTCCAGGTTATTTTGCTATTCCTTTGACCATAATTTCTTTTTAATAATTTAGTTTGTAGCACTAGAAAGAAATGTGAGCTATGCTCAATACCCCCAAAACAAACAAAAATAACATTTTAAAGATGACAAACTGCCTTGGCTGAAGCTTTCTGTCTTGTGTTCTATGTCAACCTAGCATTAACAAAATCACGAAAACATGGAAATCTAACGATTCAAAGCTGAATGGGAAGAGGAAGAAATTTTAAAAACATTAAGTTTTTTGATCCATGAATGCAGAGAGTTTTCCTTTTTCTTTTTGTTTTCTTTAATTTCTGTCAGGAGTTTTTATAGCTTTCAGTGTACTAGTTTTTTGCCTCCTTGGATGAATTTATTCCTAATTATGTTATTCTTTTAAATGGTATGGTAAATGGAATTATTTTCTTAATATCATTTTAAGATTGTTCATTGCTAGTGAATTGAAACACAATTGATATTGATTTTTGTTTCTCTGTTCCGCAAATTTGCTGAATTTGTTATGAATTCTAATAGCTTATTTATGTAATCTTTAGGGGTTTCTATAGATA
The DNA here is from genome assembly GCF_029215605.1 of Mirounga angustirostris. Lineage (NCBI taxonomy): Eukaryota > Metazoa > Chordata > Mammalia > Carnivora > Phocidae > Mirounga > Mirounga angustirostris. The sequence goes on from NW_026991713.1 coordinate 124,725,773, forward strand.
AGACCATGAGCTGGAAAGTATTCACTCCTCTGATATTTGGGAGAGTTTGAGAAGTATTGTTTTAATTCTTCTTATGTTTGCTGAATTCACCAGTGAAGACATATGGTCCAGGTCTTTTTGTTTTGTTGCGAACAATCTCCTTACTAGTTACAGGTCTATTTCTGTTTTCACTTTCTTTTGGAATAAGTTTTGGTTCATTACATGCTTCTAGAAATTTGCCCATTTTATCTAGGTTTCTTTCCTTGTGCTAGCTCAGGTATTGATTTTTCCTCTGGATGTCCCCAAGGATCACATTCCTAGGCAGCACCTAGACCCAGGGGTTGGAATTTGAGAGAGAGAAGTCAGATCTCCTGACTCCCTACTGGCCAAACCACCCCCACTGGAGGCTGACAGGTGAACCACAAGGGGTTTTAAACCTCTACATGGGAGGGGTAGGTACCTGGACAGAGCGGGGATGGGCAGGGTCGGGATGGAACTGCAAAGCCACAGCCTTGAGGCGACATCACCCATGACAACCCTTGGGACACAAGCCTGGATGCTGTTGCCTGAGATGGAATCTCGCCAGGCACCACTACAGACCTGATGCTACTCAACACCACCTTGCTTCCTCCCAAAGTTGTCCCCTCACCATCATTCCTGGTACTTGCAGCCCAGGGCCCTTGCCCTGGAGGGTGAAGGGCCAAGGCAGAAAGTGGAATGTAAGACTAGTGCCAGGTGTGGGGGACAGGGAAAGACCCAAGATGGGAAAGCAGTATCAGAGAGGACTTTGGACACCTGGAGAAACTTCAGCAGGAATTGGGGAGGGGGGCAGGAAACGTGACCCTAGAGACTGGAGATTCCAGAGGGCTGGTGCCTAGACTATTTTATATAGTGATCCATTTTAATTCCCTTCTCAAGAAACCTAGACTGCCACCATTTGGGGGAGAACCCCTTTTCTTTGATAAACTTTTTTTTGCTTGGGCTTTTCCTACTTTCTCCACTTCCCTCCAGTCCTCCCTTTCTGACAGATGTGGAAGAACCCCAAGACTAGTTTTTGGACTTCTCTATTTATTTCTTTATTTTATCTCATTCATCAATATGGTATGACTCCCACATGTGTATTTTAAGTTCAGACCTCGCTCTCACAGACTCCAGATGCATTTCCAACTGCCAGCTTGACTCCCCACTTAAATGTTCTATAGACATCTGAGGGTTTGTATTTCCAAAATGGAATTCTTGGTCTTTTCTTTCAGATTTGCTCCTCTTTCAGCCTTGCACATCTCTGTTGATTACAGACTTTAATTTGTACAGAGGAAAAACTTGGGATCATTCTTGATTCTTGTTCTGCTTTCACTCTCTACACACAAATTGTTACCAGATTTTTGGCTCTACTTTGTAATTATCCAGAACGTACTTTTACCATCCCCTCTACTGTTATTCTTATCCGAGCAACCATTATCTCTCATCTGGATTGCTCTTGGGCAGCTTACTTGCCATTGAGTCTTGTAGTGACAAGTTTCTCTACTATTTAATCTTAATACAGCCAAAATGACTGGTTTAAAATGTAAGTTAGGCTATGACACTTGTCTCCTCAAAACCATGCAATAAATCTCATTTTATTCCTAAATAACAGCCAGTGTTTTTACAGTGGCCTTCAAGTACTTCTGAGAGTACTTACTGGGTACACCTGCATCCAAATCCCCAATGTTGAGTAGATTATGCTAGTTAAAATTCAGAGTCCTAGGCCTCATTCCTGACCTTCTTGATAAGAACATCTGGGAGGGGATCTTAGGGATCGTGAACAGTCCCCCTGGAAATTGTTGTGCACACTGAAGTTTGAGCACCACTGTTATATACTCTGTATATTATCTGCCCCTCTGATCTTGGCTCCTGTGATTCTTTTTGTTTACACTGCTCTAGGTACACTGGCACCTTGCATGTTCCTTGAAAACCTCACCTTTGAGTAAGAAACTTTGGAGTCACTGCCCCTTCGTCTGGCAAGCCTTTCTCTCAGACTAGTGCACAACTCAGACCCTCACTGACCTCAAGTCTTTGCCCAAATATCACCCTCTCAGTAAGGCCTACTGGGACTCCCCTATTTACACTCACTTCTTGCCCTGCTTCTTATACTTTTGACTTCCCTTAACCCTCCTCAACTTTTTATTTTTTCCATAGCATATAGAATTGTTAACATTCTGTGTAAGTTATTAGCTTATCACATATATCATATATGTCTGTTCTGTCCTTCTGGAATATAAGCTCCACAGGGCAGGGATTCTTGTTTTGTTCACTCACAAATCCCAAGTGTTTACATCAATGTTTGACATATAGTGTGGCTTAATAAATATTTATTGAGAATAATTTGGGGCAGTAATTTATATTGTGGAAGTATATTCTAAATTTTTATTATCTTTGACATAGGAAAACATATTAAAAGAAAGATTAAGAAAAGTACTTATAATAAGATAAACATAAATAGGGAAAGCAAATCACTATATCTTCAGTAGATTTCTACTATAAAGTATACAAAGTTTTTCAGGAAAGAAGTTCATAAAAGCAAACACTTTGAAACAAAGATTTGTTAGAATAGTGTTTTAAAAGACCAGCCATCTCCTTCCTTAAGAAATACCCAGAATTATTACAAATTCTCTCTTTGAAGATTTGTCTTGTGGTAAGCAATCTGTCATTTTTAATTTTAACTTTCTTTCTTTCTCATATTTTTGGTTAGTATTTTTTCTACCAAATATCTATAATCTTGCATTCCTTATAATTAAAAGACATGGAGATATTAAATTCCATCTAAAAATAAGATACAGTAATTTTCTTTTTATATAGTAATTTTCCTTTTCTACACTGAGTCAGCTTAGATATTTTTAGTTTGGAAGATGGGATAAGCAAAATAAGAAGAAGCAAATATACATTGTCATTAAAAAAATATTCTGAGTAGTCACCTATATTTCCATAGAACTCTTTCAAGAGTCTTTCAAGAGCCTAATCTGTTTAGTCCCCCAAAATGAATTGTGAACTTGAGCTAGGGTGAATTTTGAATGGTTCTGCTTGTAACTATGTATAACTTGTAACTACTTGTAATAAATATGTTGAGCAGTGATAAAATGAGATAAAGAATATGAACTAATGTATTAGAGAGAAGGGGAGGCTGCTGAAAATTATCCCACCAATTCAAGTGCCAGTATGAAGAACCTCCTAATTCTTTGCCCTAAATATCAGGATAAGCTGAATAATTGTGCTTATTATAATCTATAATAATAAGAGTAGTAGTCAATACACCATCCATATTACAAAAAAGTAAACTTTTTAGTAAGTTATGATTTAGAAAGGATGTTTTGAAAGAAAAGCATGAAGAATAGAATTCATTAAAAATAATCATTTCAAGATGGCAAAATTCATCATTCTCATTTTTATTCTTCTACCTTCCATTGGGCTGTATTATTCATTTTTAGCTCTAACATATATCATACATGAGAAATGTTACAAATGTTTGTTGAATAGAAACGTGAGAAGATGCACTTTAAATGTTTTTAGCTTAATTCTCTTCTTTAAAAATAGCCTCAATGATAATGGCTATTCTTCCTCTAGAGGTTCTGATACATCGATAACCTGAGTTAAGTATCTTAAGGTATTTATGCTAAACAAGAGGTTTATTTAATGAAAGCAAAACTACTCACCCATCAGTTTTGATCAATTGCTTTGCGGTCACTTTCATTAGACTGTTTAATTTGAACCACAACTAGATTTTATCCTTTTAAAGATTCTTTAGCCATTAATTAAAGGTTCTAACTAAGGTTAGTTACAAGATGGATGTTATGTACCTTCCACTGGTGAACCAACTCAGCAAAATAGTATACTTCTGGTTTAAGAAGTAAATATTGTAACTCTAATAATGAAAACTGTACCTTCTTCCTGGAGCAGGTAGACATGAACTCATAAAATGCTTTCAGGTGTGCTACTATAGCAAACTGCCCCCTAGGATTCCATAAGGGTTTACAGGGTGCATACCAGCAAAATAAATCTATAAATGCTATTCTTTTATGGGAATATAAATTCATATATATAATTTATAAATTGTTTAAAATGAGAATGTCTAAATAATGATCTATATTAAACAGTTCTTGCCCCTCATTAAAGTAGTGAAATGAAATCCCAGTTGTCAAATGTCCAGACTGCATGTGACATACTTATCTGAAAGGCAATGTCAGAAACAACTCAAAGGTGGAAGTTTCTGCATCTTGGAGAGGTAAAAGCTCAGGAATAGCCTGTAATGCCCAAGTCTGCTATTAGTGTTCTTCTCCCCTCCTGCCTTTAAAAAGCACTCCAAGAGGAACTTTCGTTTTTGATCAAATCAAAATAAAGATTTTTAATAAATCATCTAAATGAAAGAGATAAGATGAGTGGGAAGTTTACATTTTCAAAGAGATCACATGATCATATGTAAAAAGACCTATACTTCCATAATAAATTACTTGTTTAAAACAAAAATAAATAGTGAACTCCTATACGATGCTCTTTCTCTTAAATGGTGAAAGTCTCCTTCATTGCCAAATCTCAGGAAGGGAATATAATGCACTGGTAAAAATCATGGGCACAGGTGTCCAACTGCCCACTCACTTACTGCTCCTGTGGATCTGGTGACCTTGTGTGTATCATTTAACACTGACAGACTCTTATCTGTAATATGGTGCCTTCTTATAGGTTTGTGGTGGAAATTAAAAGGAATTTATGCAAAGTATCAAGCACATTTTATGTATCTAGCATATTTTATACTTTCTTATTTGTTATGGTTTGCTGTTTTTACACAAAGAATTGTGTAACATAGACCCTACTGTCCACTCTTGCTTTCTTGTCTTTAGTGGGAAAAGTGGCATGTCATCATCTCTATGCTAATTCAGATAAAAGGTCTGATGCAGGTGAGAATGTAAGGAAAGATGCAGAAACAAATTGATGTGAGGCAGTATCCCTGTGAGGCTACATTGGTTTGCAATGTTTGCATTTGTCTTTAAAGCTGTAAAAAGAGGTGGCATGGATATCATGAGATAGAATCTCCTTTTCCTGGTAATTAGGAGGGCCTTGTAGAATTTCTAGTCACAGTAGAGTCAAGCACACAGTAAAAGGGTGTTACTAAACATTTTCTGGGGCATCTCCAATACCCAGAGCATTCAGGATTAGGTCAGAGGCAACTTAACTTTCTCAATTTGGATGGAAATCACTGTAGTACAAAAAGGAAGCAAAGATAATAAGTATCAAACATAATGTTTTAGGCTATGCTATCCTAGACTCATCTACCTTTCTTCCCTTACAATTTGATCCAATCGGGTGTATACATGCTCAGAGACGATAAGAATTGTGTAATATAGACCCTACTGTGCACCCTTGCTTTCTTGTCTTTTGTGGGAAAAGTGGCATATCATCATCTCTATGCTAATATGAGAAGCTTCACTCCTCACTGGCAATGAAGTTGAAGGTATAATAGCCCATAGCTACTCTCAGCTGTGATTACTGCCAAGTAGAAAAAACTGGTGTGAAAGAATGGAGATGACAAAAACAAGAGATTATGATGAAGTCCTAGTGGTGGTAGAGTTTCTATTTCCTATTATCCCTATTTTTCCCAGAATAAGGTTGCTCGTGGTTTAGGTTTAGGAATTACTCCTACAACCTTCTCATAACTTCTTACAGTGCCCTCAGTCCAACCTGTTACCTGCCATGTTGCTTAGTTGGCAGGCACCATTAAAAATAAAAAGATGTTTAAACCTTAAAATCACCTACTATTTATTGAATTTCTACTATTGCATTCCTGGCACTACTGCTGGGGATCTTTTATAAATCATCTTATTTAGTCTTCACAGAAATCTCATGCAGTGTTGTAGAGCAGAAACTTGGGTACAAAGTGACTAAGTGACTTACACAGGTACTAAGTGAAAGAATAATGTTTCGCATTCATATCTGTGTAACTCTAAAGCCCATTATTATTGAGACTACTGGTAGTAAGGATATCAAGTATAGATATTTTTAATCTATTGCACTCACTGAAGCTCTCCAAAACCCACAAAAAATCTAAAAATAAAACATTGTCTTCTATGAAAGTAGGGTATAGCCATAATTTCAACACAGAAAGAAATACTGTCTTCCAAATTTAGTGCAATTTGGAGCAAATTAAGGGAGAGCACAGAGGTAATTTAAGTAGCAGATGTAGATATTTCTAAAAATAAATCACATGCTCCTGGAAGTTTCAAACAATATTTAATTTTCTTGGAACAACAAAGTCTAGGGCTATGGATAAACCAAAGACAAAGAAGGACATTCCTATAAAAACTTAGTTTGATCCCATGAAAAACAAAAGTTAGCAGAACTAAAAGAAGAAATGGACTAATCCACAATCAAATTAGAGTTGCAAACTTAACTCATTTCTCTCAAGAGTTGACAAAAAAAGCAGAAAAAATCAGAAAAAACATAGAAATTTTACTCAACACAACTTCCAACCTTGACTTAATTGGCATATATGTAGCACATCACCCAGCAATTATGATTTATGTTCTTTACAAATATGTATTAAATGTCTCCAAAAAATTATATGCTGTAACAAAAAGAAAAGTTTAATACATTACAATGATTGAAATAATTCAGAATCTGTTCTCTAATTGTACTGAAATTAAGCTAGAAATCAGTAACAAAAACATAACTAAAATTTCCAAGCTACCTAGAAATTACATAAAAATTCTTAAGATATCATATGGAAATTAATATAAAAAGGGTCTCTCCAAAATCTTCCATTCAAGTATTCTTTGCATAGTTATAAAATATCTACATTTTAGGCAATAAAGTAAAGAAGTTCTAAAAAAGAAGAAATATGATTGGTCACATTCTATAAAAAGAATAAAATATAGAAAACAGTCAAATACCTAAGAAAATAATCCTGGGACACTGAAATTTGATTTGATTAAAACTTTGGGTTAAAGGAAGAAATAAAAATGCAACTGCATTTTCCCCTTATACCTCCTTTTATTTTTTTATTGAAGCGTACTTGGCAAACAATATTACATTAGTTTCAGGTATAAAACATAGTGATTCAACATTTGTATACATTATAAAGCAATCACCAAGATAAATGTAGGTCCCGTGTGTCACTATACAAAGTTGTTACATATTATTAACTATATTCTGTAAGCTGTACATTTTATCCCCCGTCTTATTTATTTTATAACTGGAAGTCTGTACCTTGTAATCCCCTTCCTCTATCTTGCCCATCCCCCTACCACCCTTCCCTCTGGAAGCCACCAGATTGTTCTCTGTATCAGTGAGTCTATTTCTGTTTTGTTTTGTCTGTTTCTTTTGTTTTTTTTGGATTCTACCTGTAAGTGAAATAGTACATTTGTCTTTGTCTGACTTATTTTACTTAGCATAATACCCTCCAGGGCCATCCATGTTGTTGCAAATGGCGAGATTTCATTTTTTTATGACTAATATTCCATTTGTATACATACACACATACATATACCACATCTTTCTTTTATCTATTGATGGACACTTAAGTTACTTCCATGTCTTGGCTATTGTAAATAATGATGCCATGAACATACGGGTGTATATATCTTTTTGAATTAGTGTTTTTGTTTTCTTCAGATAAATACCCAGAAATGGAATTGCTAGATCATATGATTTTTCATTTCTATTTTTCATTTTTTGAGAAAACTCCATACTGTTTTTCATAGTGGCTGCACCATTTTCCATTTCCACTAACAGTGTACAAGGGTTCCATTTCTCCACATCCTCACCAACACTTGTTCTTTCATACCTTTTTGATAATAGCCTCTCTGACAGGTGTTAGGTAATATATCATTGTGTTTTTGATTTACATTTCCCCAATGATTGGTAATGTTGATTTGATATATGTCTATTAATATTTGCTTTGTGTTGAGATGCCCCTATGTTGTGTGCCTAGATATTTACAAATTTTATATCCTCTTGTTGGATTGATCCCTTTATCATTATGTGGTGTTCATCATTATCTTTTATTACAGTCTTTGTTTTAAAGTAATTTTTGTCTGATATAAGTATTGTTATCCCAACTTACCTTTCACTTTCATTCACATGGAGTATCTTTTCCCATCCCTTCACTTTCAGTCAGTCTATGTGTGTCTTTAGATCTGAAGTTAGTCTCTTATAAGCGGAATATATATGGATCTTTTTTTATCCATTCAACCACTCCATAGATCTTGATTATAGCATTTCATACATTTACATTTAGAGTAAGCATTGATAGATATGTACTTATTGCCATTTTTTTATTGCTTCTGGTTGCTTTTTGTAATTTCTTCTCTTTCTTTGTTCTTGTTTTGTTGTCTTCCCTTGTGACTAGGTAACTTTTCTTAGTGTTATGTCTGTCCTTTATCTTTATTTTTTATTTTTCTCTTTATTTATCTCTTACAGATATTTGGTTTGTGGTTACCATGAGGTTCACATATAATATCCTATGTATACAGCAGTCTATTAGAAGTTGATGATCACTTAAGTCCAAATGCATTGTAAAAGTACTGCATTTTTACTACCCCCCCAATGTTTTATATTTTAACATCATATTTAACATCTTTTTTTTTTAATTTATTTATTTATTTGTCAGAGTGAGAGCACAAGCAGGGGGAGTGACAGGCAGAGGGAGAAGCAGGATCCCTGCTGAGCAAGGAGCCCAATGTGGGACTCAATCCCAGGACCCTGGGATCATGACCTGAGCCGAAGGCAGACACTTAACTGGCTGAGCCCCCCAGGTATCCCCATATTTTACATCTTATTATTTGTATATCCCTTGGCTAATTATTGTAGGTTTAGACTTTTATCTTTTAACCTACATACTAGCTATGTAGGTGGTTGATCCACTACCTTGACTGTTTGTTTACATTTATCGGTAAGATTTTTTCATTCTTATTTCTAGTTATGGCCTTTACTTTCAATTTAAAGAAGTCTCTCCAACATTTCTTGTAAGGCCAAATTGTTGTTGAATTCCTTTAGCTTTTGTTTTTCTAGGAAACCCCTTATCACTGAGTGATAAGTTTTCTGGGTAGTGTATTCTTGGTTGTAGGTTTTTTTCTTTCAGCACTTTGAATCTATTGTGCCACTCCTGGCATTTAAAGTTTCTGCTGATAAATTAGCTGACAGATTTATGGAGTTCTCTTGTATGTAACTAGTTGCTTTTCTTTTACTACTTTTAAGATTTTCTCTGTGTCCTAACTGTTGACACTCTGATTGTAATGTATCTTAATGTATATCTTTTGGATTTAAAATATGTGGCATTCTTTTTTTTAGAATTTTATTTATTTGAGAGACAGAGTGAGTGAGAGAGAGAGCATGAGTGGGGGGAGGAGCAGAGGGAGAGGAAGAAGCAGACTCCCCACTGAGTAGGGAGGCCGATGCAAGGCTTGATCCTGGGACTCCAGGATCATTACCTGAGTGAAAGGCAGACATCCAACAGACTGAGCCACCCAGGCGCCCCAATATGTGGCATTCTCTGTGATTCCTGGACTTGGATGTCTATTTCCTTTGCCAAGTTAGAGAAATTTTTTGCCATTATTTTTTCAAATGATTTTCTGTCCATTTTTCTCTCTTCTTCTGGGACCCCTGTAAGTGAATATTAGTATGTTTGAAATTGTCTCAGAGGACTCTTGAAATATCCTCATTTTTTAAAATTCTTTTTTCTTCTTGCTGTTCCACTTGGGTGATTCCACCAGCCTGTCTTCCAGATCACTGATCCATTCTTCTGCTTAATCTGCTGTTGGTTCCCTCTACTGTGTGTTTCATTTCAGTTATTGTATTCTTCAGCTCTGATTTGTTCTTTTTTATATTTTCTTTTTTGTTGTTGAATTTTCACTGTGTTCATCCAGTCTGTGCTTGATGAGCATCTTCATAACCATGACTTTGAACTCTTTATCTGGTAGATTGCTCATCTTCATTTTGTTTAGTTCTTTTTCTGATTTGTTATCTTGTTCTGTCCTTTGGAATATAGTCATCTGTCTCCTCATTTTGTTTAACTCTCTGTTTATTCCTACTTGGTAGGTAAATATGTTCTGTCTCCCAGTATTGAAAGAGCCACTTTATGCAGAAGTTATCCTGTGATGCCCAGTAGCACAAACCCCCTGGTCATCCAAACCAGGTGCCCAGGGTGCCTGTCCCTTATGTGGGTTGTGTGCACTCTCCTGTTGTGGCTAGATTGTGACTGGTGTAGACTCACTGATGTGCATAGTTATCCCTTCTAACTGCTGTTTGTGAAAATCAGCCATGACTGCCAAGCATGTGCTGTTATGCACGGTTGGCCTGCAGCTCAGCTGGCTACCAGGCATGGCTGTGATGTCTGTAGGCATGCTGATGGGCAGGGAAGGCCTCTGGCAGAGTTTTCTGTGAAATCCTGCTGCAACCCTGGTAGGCCATTCTTTGTGCAGGGATGGCCCCTTGGTGGAGAGGCACTTGGGAGGGGATCAGATGCCAGCTGAGGGTACCCTCTAGGTGTGGTGGAACTGTGAGCCAGTTGGGAGGTGCTCCAGGCTTGGTGGGCAAGTTGGGCAGGGTGAGTCTTCAAGGGAGTGCTGGTATGGGGCAAGCAGTGCTAGTACAGTAGATAAAAGTGTCAGAAATGGAACCTGTCAGGATTTGGTAAGCTAGATAGAAGGAAAGTGACCAAACAGAATGTGCCCATTAGTGCTTCTGTCCCCAGAGGATGTTCCAACAGATCTCTGTTCCTCTCCACATGCCCTAAAATTAGTCAATATATCTCCTTTACATGTAACTTAGGTACTTTTCAAACTGCTACCTCTGCTGGGACTTAGAGCAAGTTAGATTTACATGTGCCTTTAATAGTGAGTTTTCAGTTTCCTAATACCTTCCAACTCTCATGGACATAAGCCCCACTGCTTTTCAAAGCCAGATGTTTTGCAGGCTCATCTTCTCTATGCAGGTTCCTTGGGCTATGGAGCCCAATGTGGGGCTCAAACTCCTCAGGGAGGGTGTTTACAGTTTTTATATCACTCCTGCTTGTGGGTCATTGCACCAGGTATCTGGGTCCTCACTAAACCATGTCTCTGCCCTTTACCCATGTCCATGTGGCTTTTTCTTTATACTTTCATTGTGTATGATCAGTTCTTCTAGTCGTCAGTTTGTCCTCAGAGATAATTGTTCTATTTACAATTGTAGATTTCGGTGTGTGCATAAGAGGAGGTGAGCTCAGGATCTTCCTACTCTTCCATCTTGATTGATCCCACTTGCATTTTTTACTGTAAACAGCATAATTCAAGACAAATGGGAAACTGTTTAATTCAGTGTTTTGAGGAAATTTCTAGCCTTTGATAGTTAATTTAAAAAAGAATAAAATGATCAAACTATGTATATAATACTTTTACTATATTGTTGCATTTGATTTGGTAAAAATTTTTAAAGAATTTTTTCATCTTTCTTTGTGAGGGATATTGATTTGTAATTTTCTGTGATGTCTTTGGTTTTTGTACTAGGGTAGTAATGCTGGTCTCATAAAATGAGTTGGGAATTATTGTCTCCTTTTTGATTTTCTGTAAGACATTTATAGGTTTGTTGCTATTTCTTTGCTAGATGTTCAGTAGAATTTACCAGTGAATCCACTAGGCCTAGGTTTGTTTTATGGGACAGTTTTTAACTAAAAATTACTTTTCTCTTATTTACAAAGATATTTGTTATTTATTTCTTCTTGAGTGAGCTTTGGTCATCTGTCTTTCAAAAAATTTGTGTTTCATCTGAGTTGTAGAATTTATTAGCATAAAGTTGTTTATTATGTTCCCTATTATCCTTTTAATTTATGTGGAGTTATGGTGATGTCATTGATCTCATTCCTAAGATTAATTTATATCTTCTTTTTTTTTCTGATCAGTGTAGCTAAAGTTTGATCAATTTTACTGATATTCCCAAAGAATTGGGTTCTTTCTTTGGCAATAGTTTTATTGACATACAGTTCACATACCATATAGTTCACCAATATAAAGTATACAATTAAATGGATTTTTGGGCACCTGGGTGGCTCAGTTGGTTAAGCGACTGCCTTCGGCTCAGGTCATGATCCCGGAGTCTCTGGATCGAGTCCCGCATCTCCCTCTGACCCTCCCCCCTCTCATGTGCTCTCTCTCTCTCATTCTCTCTGTCTCAAATAAATAAATAAAATCTTTTTAAAAAAATAAATAAAATAAAATAAAATAATGGATTTTAGTATTTTTCTGGAGTTCAGCAACTATTACTAAAGCAATTTTAGTAGAGTTCATCAACTCAACAAACAAAAACCCATGAAGAACTCTCATACACTGCTAGTATGAATATAAAATAGCATATCCACTCTTTAATTTTTAAAAAGAAATGAAAGCATAGGTTCATACAAAGTCATACACCTGAATGTTCGTAACAGCTTCATTTGAAATAGCCCCCAAATTGCAAATAACCCAAAGACAATGAAGAGTTGAGTAGATAGATTTGTAAAATGACATACACCTCAGCCTTTAAAATGAATAAAGTTCATATATGTAACAGTATGAATAGATCTAAAAATCTTTATTCTGTCTATTACACAATGAAACAAGGCTCATATTATCAAGACAATATATTACAGACCCAACATTCGAGGACCTAAATATATAAGGCAGACATTGATAGCACTGTAGAGAAAAACAGACAGCAATACAATAATAGATTTCAATTCCCCAGTTCCAACCATAGATAAATGATTCAGACAGAAATCAGTAAGGCAATAGTGGACTTAAACAATTCTGTAGACCAAATCGACCTGGGAAACATATACAGAATATTCCACATAGCAACAGCATAATACTCTTCTCCAGTGCACATGGATGATTCTCAAAGATAGCCCACAAAACAAGTCTTAGCAAATTTAAGAAGATTGAAACAACACCGAATATCATTTTGGACCAAAATACAATGAAACCAAATATTAATATGGAAGAAAAATTTTAACATTCACAAATATGTGGAAATTAAATAGCAACTCCTGAATAACCAATGGGTCAAGGAAGAATCAGAAGAGAAATGAGTAAATGTCTTAAGATAAATGAAAACACAAGAAACAAAACTACAGGATGCAGCAAAAGCAGTTCTAAAAGGGAAGTTAATAGTGATAAACCCCTACATTTTAAAAAAGAAGAAAGATCTCAAGTAAACAATGTAACTTTACACTTCAAGGAATTAGAAAAAGAAAAGTTATCCCAAAGTTGGCAGATGGAAGGAAATAATAAAGATTACAGCAGAAACAAATAAAATAGAGTATTTAAGAAAACACAGTAGACAAAAATGATCAAAACTAAGAGTTGGTTTTTAGAGAAGATAATCAAAATTGACAAATTTTTAGCCAGACCAACTAAGAAAAAAGAAGACTCAAATCACAAATGGAGGAGACATTAAAACTGATGTTGCAGAAATAAAATAGTTTATAACATATTACTGTGAACAATTTTGCACCAAGGAACTGGAAAACTGAGAAGAACTTAACAATTTCAGATACATACAATCTACTGAGACTGAATTATGAAGAAATAGAAAATCTGATCAGACCTATAATTAATGAGGAGATTGAACAAATAATCAGAAATCTGCCAAAAAAAGTTTCCAGAACCAGAATTAACTAGTGAATCCTCAAGCTTCACTGGTGAATTCTACCAAAAATTTAGAGAATTAACACAAGTCCTTCTCAAGATCTTCCAAAAAATTTGCAAAAGGAGGAAACATTTTCACACTCAATTTATAAGGGCAGCATTACACTGATAGCAAAAGCCAGACAAAGACATCTTAAGAAAACTAAGGACCAATGTTCCTGATGAATGTAGATGTAGAAAACCACAACAAAATACCAGAAAACTGGTTTCAACAGTGCATTAAGAGGATCATACATCATAACCAAGTGGAATTTATCCCGAGGATGGAAGAATGGTTTGGCATGTGAAAGTCAATTAATGTGATAAATCACATTAGCAGAATAAAGGATAAAAATTATACGATCATTTCAGTAGATGTAGAAAAAGCATTTGACAAAATTCACTGTCCTTTCATGATAAAACTCTCAACAGACTGGGTATAGAAGGAACATACCTCAATATAATAAAGGTCATATAGGACAAGCCCACAACTAACATTACATTCATTGATGAAAACTGAAAGTTTTTTCTCTAAGATCAAGAACAAGGCAATGACACCTACTCTTGCCACTTATAGTCACATAGTACTGGAAATCTTAGCCATAGCAATTAAATTATAAAAGAAATAAAAAGAATCCAAGTTGAAGAAGTAAAATTATCTCTCTTTGTAGACAAATGATCTTATATGTAGAAAACCTTAAAGGTACATAGTTCCCCAAAATTAGAGCTAACCAACAAATTCAGTGAAGTTGCAAGTTACAAAATCAATATACATAAATCAGTTGCATTTCTATGCTCTAATAAGGAAATACCCAAAAGTGAAATTAAGAAAACAATTCCATTTACAATAGTATCAATAAGAATAAAATACTTAGGAATATATTTAACCAACAGGTGAAACTATCCTAAAATTTTTGTGGAACTAGTAAAGTTTCCAAATAGCCAAAGCAATCTAGAGAAAGAACAAAGTTAGAGGCATCACATTTCCTGATTTCAAAATATACTACAAAGCTACAGAAATTAAAACAGTATGATATTGGCATAAAGACACACATCTGGATCAATGGAACAGAATAGAGTCCACAAATACATATACAGTTAACTGATAATTGACATGGGTACCATGAACACACAAAGGATAAATGATATCCTTTTCTACACATGGTGCTGTGAACGCTGGATATCCACATGCAAAAGAATAAAATTTACTCCATAAATAAACAAGGAGATTACCTTAAACTGAATAGCTTGTGCCCAGTTTACAAACCAACCAACAGAATAAAAGGCAAGCAATTGAATATGAGAAAATATTTGCAAACATTATATTTGGTAAGGGGTTAATATCCAAAATATATAAGGAACTCCTACAACTCAATAGCAAAAATCAAATAAACCTATTTAAAAACAAGGATTTGAATAGACATTTCTCCAAAAAAGACATACAATGGCCAAAAAGTATATTAAGTATATTAACATAATTAATCATGAAGAAAATAAATCAAAACCACAATGATATATCACCACACATTTGTTAGGTTAGATTTTCAAAAAAAAATTATTGGTGAGAATGTGGAGAAATGAGTTCCTTGTACACTCTTGGTGGGAATGTAAAATGGTGCAGCTTTTTTTTTTTAAGATTTTATTTATTTATTTGAGAGAGAGAGAATGAGAGAGAGCACATGAGATGGGAGAGGGTCAGAGGGAGAAGCAGATTCCCTGCCGAGCAGGGAGCCCAATGCGGGACTCGATCTAGGGACTCCAGGATCATGACCTGAGCCGAAGGCAGTCGCTTAACCAACTGAGCCACCCAGGCGCCCAATGGTGCAGCTTCTAATGGAAACTGTACAGAGCTTCCTCCAAACATTAAAAATAGGATTACCAAATGATCTAGCAATCCCACTTCTAGGTATATATTCTAACTTCTTGCTGGAAATGTCTCCAGAGGCAAGGGAAACAAAAGGAAAAATCAACTATTGGGACTTCATCAGGATACAAAGCATTGCACGACAAAGGAAACAATAAAAAAAAAAAAACTGAAAAGCAACCTACAGAATGGGAGAAGATATTTGCAAATGACGTATCAGATAAAGGGGTAGTATCCAAAATCTATAAAGAACTTATCAAACTCAACATCCAAAAAAACCAAAAAATCCAGCAAGAAATTGCAGAAGACATGAAGAGACATTTCCCCAAAGAAGACATACAAATGGCTAACAGACACATGAAACAAATACTCAACATCACTCAGCATCAGGGAAATACAAATCAAAACCACAACAAGATACCACCTCACACCTGTTAGAATGGCTAAAATTAACAGCACAGGAAACAACAGATGTTGGTGAGGATGCAGAGTAAGGACAGCAGAGGAACACATTTGCACTGTTGGTGGGAATGCAAAGTGGTGCAGCCACTCTGGAAAAAGTTAAAAGTTTAAATAAAGTTAAAAATAGGGCTATCCTATGACCCCGCAGTTGCACTACCAGGTATTTATCCAAAGGATATAAAAATAGTGATTCAAAGGGGCATGTGCACCCCAATGTTTACAGCAGCAATGTCCACAATAGACAAACTATGGAAAGAGCACAGATATCCATCAACAGATGAATGGATAAAAAAGATGTGGTGTGTATACACACACACACACACACACACAAACACAGTGGGATATTACTCAGCCATCAAAAAGAATGAAATCTTGCCATTTGCAAAGACATGGATAGAATAGAGGGTATTATGCTAAGTGAAATAAGTCAGTCTGAGAAAGACAAATACCATATGATTTCACTCACGTGTGGAATTTAAAAAACCAAACAGATGAACATAGGGGAAGGGAAGGAAAAATAAGATAAAAACAGAGAGGGAGGCAAACCATGAGAGACTCTTAACAATAGGAAACAAACTGAGGGTTGTTTAAGGAGAGGTGGGTAGGAGATGGGGTAATTGGGTGTTGGGTATTAAAGGAGGGCGCTTGATGTAATGAGCACTGGATGTTATATGCAATTGATGAATCATTAAATTCTACCCAGAAACTAAATACACTATATGTTAACTAAATTGAATTTAATTTAAAAATGTAAAAAAAAAAAAGGAATTGAAATCAAGATCACAAAGTCATATCCATACTTCCCTGTTCATTATAGCATTATTCATAATAGCCAAAATATAGAAACAACAAATGTCCATCAGTTTATGAATGGATAAAGGAAATGTGTGTGAATGTATAAAATACGCTTTGCTTTCTATAGGGGTGATTGCCCATTTTTATTCTAATAAAATTTCTTCATTCTATTTTCTTTTATATAAATTTTATACTTAGTTCATCCCATTTCTTGTAAAAATCCTGTTGATATTTTGCTTCACCATACATTGATTGCTACTTTTACAGTATTGAATTGTTAAACCCACAAGTATGGTAAATATCTAAATTTGCTGTGATTTTTAAATATTTCTTAATTTGTTGTCTTTTAGTTTTGTTGATGGTTTCTTTTTCTCTGCAAAAGCTTCTTATTTTGATGTAGTCCCAATAGTTGATTTTTGCTTTTGTTTCCCTTGCCTTGGGAGACATGTCTAGAAAATGTTGCTATAGCTGATGTCAGAGAAATTACTGCTTGTGTTCTTTTCTGGGATGTTTATGGTTTCACCACTACTGAATGGAAGAAGATACTTGTAATTGTTATATCTGATAAGGGGTCAACATGCAAAATATATAAAGAAGTTATATAGCTCAACACCAAAAAGCAATCCAATTTAAAAATGGGCACAGAACCTGAATTGTCATTTTTCCAAAGAAGACATAGAGATGGCAAATGGGCACATGAAAAGATGCTCAATATCACTAAATCATATAGCAAGTACAAACCAAAACCATAATAAGATATCACCTCACATCAGTCAGAATGGCTAAAATCAAAAACACAAGAAAGAATAAGTGTTATAAGAGGATATGTCGAAAAAGGAGCCCTTGTGCACTGTTGGTGGGAATGTAAATTGGGCCAGCCACTGTGGAAACAATATGGAGGTTCCTCAAAAAATTAAAAGTAGAAATATTGTATGATCCAGTAATTCCACTCCTGGCTATTTCCCCAAAGAAAATAAAAATGTTAATTTGAAAAGATACATGCACCTTTATGTTTGTTGCAGGATTATTTACAGTAGCCAAGATATGGAAGCAAATGACTGTCCTTCAACAAATGAATGGATAAGGAAGATTTAGTATAGATATGTCATAAAATATTACACACCCATTAAAAAAGATGAGATGACAACACAGATGGACAGAAAGCATATTATGCTAAATGAAATATGTCAGATGAGAAAGATGAATACCATATGATTTCAGTCATATGTGGAATAAAATATGAATAAACAAAAAGCAGAGTCACACTTGTAAATATAGAGAAACTGGTGGTTGCCAGAGGGGAGGAGGTAAGAGGATGGGCAAAATGGATGAAGGGAGGCAGGAAATACAGGCTTCCAGTTATGGAATGAATAAATCATGGTAATAAAAGGCACAGCATACGGAATATAGTCAATGATATGGTAATAGTGTTGTATGCTGACAGATGGTAGCTACACTTGTGGTGAGCAAAGCATAATGTATAAACTTGTTGAATCACTATGTTGTACACCTGAAACTAATGTAACATTGTCAACTATATTCAAATAGAAAAATTTCTTAATTAAAATATTATTTTTACATTGTTTCAACCTTTTAGTAGGCTTATTTCTTAGCTATATTAGCATTCTTGTATCCATTATAAATGGTGTTTTCATATTTTTGAACTATTATAGTATAGAAATGCTACTGATTTTTCTACATTGAACTTTATACACAATCTCCCTGATGTCTCTACTTAGTTTTAATGTTTTTTTCAGGTTCTCTATGTCTATGTGTAGACAGTTACATAATTTCAATATGGTGTCAGTTTTGCAACTTTTTTACTTACTTGCAACATTTCCTTCAGTTTTCTTATCCTACTTTTCTATTGTTTGAATAGAAAGTATGAAAGTGGATATCTTGTATAAATGACTTTAAGGGGACTATATGTAATACTGAACCATTAATTATGATGTTTGTGTAAGTTGTTGACAGGGATTTTTTTGTCAAATTAAGGTAGCTTCTTATATTCAATATGACCTGTAATTAAAATGAGGTTCCTAAAGCTAGATTATCTGGTTTCAAACATGATGCAGTATTTATTAACCAAAGTTCTAGGAAGTTTTATGTAACTACTCTGTGTCTGATACAGCTTCATCAACTTTTGCTTTTGGCATAGTATATGTGCAATATTCAAAGACATTTCCTATATATGTATACCACATCTTTGTCCATTTATCAGTTGATGGACATTTGGGCTCTTTCCATAATCTGGCTGTTGTTGATAATGCTGCTATATACATCGAGGTGCATGTATCCCTGTAAATCAGTATTTTTGTATCCTTTGGGTAAATACCTAGTAGAGAAATTCATTCTTTTTTATGGTTGAGTGATATTCCATTGTAGAGACATACTGAATTTTGTTTACCCACTCATTGGTTAATGGACATTTGGGTTGTTTCTACTTTGGAGCTAATGTAAATAATGCTGCTATGAACATTCATGTACAAATTTTTGTGGAGACATAAGTCTTCATTTCTCTAGAGTGTATAGCTATGAAGGGAATTGCTGGGTGGTGTGTTTACTATATGTTAACTCTTCAAAAAACTGCCTGACTACTTCCAAAATGGCTGCACCATTTTACTTTCCCACCAACGATGTACAAAAGTTTCATGATCTTGTCAGCACTTGTTACTATTTGTCTTTTTTATTTTAGTCATCTTAGCGGGTGTGAAGTACTATCTCATTGCATTTTTTTTTTTTAATTTTTATTTGAGATAGAGTGAGAGAGAGAGCACAAGCTGGGGGAGCAGCAGAGGGAGAGGGAGAAGTAGGCTCTTCACTGAGCAGAGAGCCCAATGTGGGGCTCGATCCCAGGATCCCAGGACCCTGAGATCATGACCTGAGTCAAAGGCTGATGCTTAACCAACTGAGCCACCCAGGCATCCCTTCATTGTGGTTTTGATTCACATTTCCCTAATGGCTAATGATGTTAAGCATCTTTTTATGTACTTATTGGCCATTTATTTTCTATGGGGGTATCTATTCAGGTGCTTTGCTTATTTTTAAACTGGGTCATTTGTCTTTTTATTTTTGATATATAATATTTCTTTTTAAATTCTGGATACAGTTAATTTATCAGAGCTTAGAGATACAGAATTTGCTAATATCTTCTCCATTCTATGAATTGTATCTCCATTTACTTGATGATTTCCTTTGGAGCACAAAACTTTTTTTTTAATATTGATGAAGTCCTATCTGTCTATTGTTTCTATTGTCACTTGTACTTTTGGTCTCCTATCTAAAAAGTTTTTGCCTATCCCAAGGAAAAAAAAAATTGTTCCTATATTTTTCTTTTAAGATCTTTACAGCTTTAACCTTTTTCATTTAAATATTTTATCTATTTAAGTTAATTTGTGTATAGTGTGAGGAAGAGGTTCAGCTTTTTTTTTTTAATGTGGATATATAGTTTTCTGAGCACCAGTTGTTGAAGAGACTATTCTTTGGACTCTTGTGGAAAGTTGACTAAATGTAATGAATTATTTCTGTATTCTCAATTCTGTTCCATAAATCTATATGTCTATCCTTATGCAAGTACTACACTGTCTTGGCTGCTATAACTCTGTAGTAAGCTTTGAAATTGGGAAATGTGAGTCCCCCAACTTTGTTCTTTTTGAAGATTGTTTTGGCTATTCTTGGTCTCTTGAATTTCCATGCGAATTTTAGGATCAGTTTGTCAACTGCAAAGAAGCCAGCTGGTGTTTTGATAAGGATTGTGTTGAATAAATGTATAGATCAGTTTGAAGAGTATTGCCATCTTACCCATTTTAAGTCTCATTTATGCACCTGCAATGTCTTCCCATTTATTTAGATCTTTAATTTCTATCAACAACATTTTGTAATTTTCAGAGTATAAGTTTGCATTTACTTTGCTAAATTTGTTCCTAGTATTCATTCTCTTGATGTTCCTATAAATGTAATTGTTTTCTTAATTTTGTTTTTGTTTTTTTATGTCCACATAAATTTGCATTTTTCAGAACAGACCAACAGTTATGCTGGCAAAGATGTCAAAGTAAGCTCTCAATACACTGAAAAGCAACATTATTTTGCATGTCTACAAAGTATACATTTGTTCGGAAATGTGACAAAGTTTACCCTAACAGAACTTTTTCACCAAATCATAGGCATAGATATGGAAATCATTATCAAACTTGATGAAATACACAGAAGGTTTGGCTTCCACTTAGTGACTGACCATGCCAGTCAGTTTGGAGCCTGGTATATTCCACATGTTTACCTATCGAGCCATCTACTACTCTTCCTGGCTCCCTTTCTGGTGGAGGGGACTCACTGGACTCTGGCATGATACTGAGGTCTGCTTTATAATGATCTAGAAGTTGGTACATGTACAAGATAGGATCTTTCTCATAGTAATGAATGGAGGGGAATGGTCTTAGCCCAAGCACCTATCATGAAAGCCTGGTTTAATTTTGTTTTTGGATTGTTTATTGCTAGTATAGAAATGCTTTTGATTTTTGCTTATTTTGAATTGATATGGATCTTGCAACTTTGATGAACTAATTTATTATTTCTAACAATATTTTAGTGTATTCCTTAGGATTTTTTATATACAAGATTATTTGATCTGCAAATAGAGGTAGTTTTACTTCTTTCTAATCTGGAGATCTTTTATTTCACTACATTGACTAATTGCCCTAAATATAACCTTCAATAGAAAGTTGAATATAAGATTATTGGGGGCAGAACAAGATGGCAGAGGAGTAAGAGACCTGGATTTCGTCTGGTCTCAGGAATTCAGCTGGATAGGGATCAAACCATTCTGAACACCTACAAACTCAACAGGAGATCAAAGAAAAGAATAGCAACAACTCTCTGAACACAAAAGTGACCGCTTTCTGGAAGGTAGGACATGTGGCAAAGTGAATCCCAGGTGATATTCGGGAGGATAGATGGTGGGGGAGGGGGCCTCCCTCAGCTGCTTCTGGCAAGTGATAGAGCCGCGGAGCACAAAATCGGAACTTTTAGAAGTTGGCTCTGCTGAGGGACGTCGCTCCAGTGGCTAAGCGGGGGGTGGAAACCTTGCAGGACAGTGTGGTCTCAGGACCCTTGGGGTCACAGAAAGACCGGGGGTGCCTGAGTGTGGCAGAGCTCCCAGGTATCAAAGCGGGGA
Source organism: Mirounga angustirostris (assembly GCF_029215605.1). Lineage (NCBI taxonomy): Eukaryota > Metazoa > Chordata > Mammalia > Carnivora > Phocidae > Mirounga > Mirounga angustirostris. Next base: position 124,747,701 of record NW_026991713.1, read on the forward strand.
AGCCGGCTGCAGAGACGGAGCCAAGGCCCAGGCTCTCAGCTCGGGGTTGCCATAAACCATGATCTGCAGCACAGTCGGGCCACTGCTCCTCCAGCAGGGACTCAACAAGCAGCAGATCTGGGGAGACTCCCCTTCATCCCCTGGGAGGAGTGGCACAGGAGCACACTGCAGGGATCTGCTGGGTTTGGAGACTCCACATGGGGTCAGGTGTGGTGAGCTCGCTGACAGGCCAGGTGAGCATGGAGTGCGGCTGGAGACTGGGGAGACGGGAGCGATTGACTGCTTTTCTCTGGGGACTCACTGAGGAGTGGGGCCCTGAATTCTTGGCTCCTCCTGGGCGGAGATTGGGAGGCCGCCATTATCACTCTTGGCCTCCACAGCTGTATGGAAAGCTTGCAGGGAACAAAAGCTCTGGAGAGCAAACCTGAGCAGATTACTTAGCCCAGACCTGGCAAGAGCGGGGCAATTCCACCTCCAGCAAAGATGTTTGAGAACCATGGCAACAGGCCCCTCCCCCAGAAGATCAGCGAGAACAGCCATCCAAGACCAGGTTTACCGATCAATGAGAACGGCAGAACTCCAGCACTAAGGGAATACTGCACATAGAATCCATGGCTTTTTTACCATGATTCTTTAGTCTTTCAAAGTTAATTTTTTTAACTGTCCTTTTTTTTTTTTTGAATTTTTCTTTTTCCCTTTTTCAACATCTTATCAATCCCTTTTTTAAAAAATTTTTATTTTTCATTTTTAGAGTCATATTCTATCCCTTCGTAGTAGTTACCCTTATTTTTGGCATGTATACATAAGTTGTTCTCTCTTTAAAATTTTGAGATAGTTTCTTCTAACAGATCAAAATATACCCTAAATCTCTAGTGTATGCTTTTGTTCTACTCTCCTGCCTGATCACATTCTCTCCCTTTTTTTCCTTTTTTTTTTAATCCTCTTTCTTTTCTCAAACAAATTTTTATCAATTCCTTTTATAAAATTTTTTTATAATTTTCATCTTTCAGTCATATTCCAACCCATCATATCAACCCTTATTTTTGTACATATATAAGTTTTTCTTTCCTTAAAACTTTGGGAGGCACTTTCTTCTAAAAGACCAAAATACACTCAAAATCTAGTGTGTGGCACTGATCTAAGACCCAGCCTGATCATATTTGATCATATTCTGTTTTTTTGTTTTGTTTTGTTCTGTTTTTGTTTGTTTTTATCTTTTTCTTTTTTCTTTTTCTTTTTCTTTCTTTCCCTTTCTTTTCCCCTGGCTTCAGGTCTTTTCTGATTTGTTTAGAGTATATTTTCTGGGGATGTTGTTACCCTATTAGCATTTTGTTCTCTCATTTATCTATTCTCCTCTGGACAAAATGACAAGAAGGAAAAAATCACCTCAACAAAAAGAAAAGAGGCAGTACCGACTGCCAGGGACCTACTCAATACGGACATTAGTACAATGTCGGATATAGAGTTCAGAATCATCACTTTAAAGATACTAGCTGGGCTTGAAAAAAGCATGGAAGTTATTAGAGAAACCCTTTCTGAAGAAATGAAAGAACTAAAATCTAATCAAGTCAAAATCAAAAAGGCTATTAATGAGGTGCAATAAAAAATGGGGACGCTAACTGCTAGGATAAATGAGGCAGAAGAGAGAATCAGTGATATAGAAGACCAAATGATGGAAAATAAAGAGGCTGAGAAAAAGAGATAAACAACTACTGGATCACGAGGGCAGAATTTGAGAGATAAGCGATACCATAAGATGAAACAACATTAGAATAATTGGGATCCCAGAAGAAGAAGAAAGAGAGACAGGGGCAGAAGGTATATTGGAGCAAATTATAGCAGAGAACTTCCCTAATTTGGGGAAGGAAACAGGCATCAAAATCCAGGAGGCACAGAGAACCCCTCTCAAAATCAATAAAAATAGGTCAACACCCCGACATCTAATAGTAAAACTTACGAGTCTCAGAGACAGAAAACCCTGAAAGCAGCTCGGGAGAAGAGATATGTAACCTACAATGGTAGAAATATTAGATTGGCAACAGACCTATCCACAGAGACCTGGCAGGCCAGAAAGGACTGGCATGATATATTCAGAGCACTAAATGAGAAAAATATGCAGCCAAGAATACTATATCCAGCTAGGCTGTCATTGAAAATTGAAGGAGAGATAAAAAGCTTCCAGGACAAACAAAAACTAAAGGAACTTGCAAACACGAAACCAGCCCTATCAGAAATATTGAAAGGGGTCCTCTAAGCAAAGAGAGAGCCTAAAAGCAACATAGACTAGAAAGGAACACAGACAATATACAGTAACAGTCACCTTACAGGCAATACAGTGGCACTAAATTCCTGTGTTTCAATAGTTAGCCTGAATGTAAATAGGCTAAATGCCCCAATCAAAAGACACAGGCTATCAGATTGGATTAAAAAACAAGACCCACCAATATGCTTTCTGCAAGAGACTCATTTTAGACCCAAAGACACGCCCAGATTGAAAGTGAGGGGGTGGAAAACCATTTACCATGCTAATGGACACCAAAAGAAAGCTGGGGTGGCAATCCTTAGATCGGACAAATTAAATTTTAAACCAAAGACTGTTATAAGAGATGAGGAAGGACACTATATCCTACTTAAAGGGTCTATCCAACAAGAAGATCTAACAATTGGAAATATCTATGCCCCTAACATGAGAGCAGCCAATTATATAAGGCAATTAATAACAAAAGCAAAGAAACACATCGACAACAATACAAAAATAGTGGCGGACTTTAACACCCCCATAACTGGAATGGACAGATCATCTAAGCAAAAGATCAACAAGGAAATAAAGACTTCAAATGACACACTGGACCAAATGGACTTCACAGACATATTCAGAACATTCCATCCCACAGCAACAGAATACACATTCTTCTCTAGTGCCCATAGGACATTCTCCAGAATAGATCACATCCTAGGTTATAAATGAGGTCTCAACTAGTACCAAAAGATTGGGATCATTCCCTGCCTATTTTCAGACCACAATGCTTTGAAACTAGAACTCAATCACAAGAGGAAAGTCAGAAAGAACTCAAATACATGGAGGCTAAAGAGCATCCTACTGAAGAATGAATGGGTCAACCAGGATTAAAGAAGAATTAAAAAAATTCATGGAAACCAGTGAAAATGAAAACACAACTATTCAAAATCTTTGGGATGCAGCAAAGGCAGTCCTAAGAGGAAAGTATATAGCAATACAAGCCTTTCTCGAGAACCAAGAAAGGTCTCAAATACACAATCTAACCCTACACCTAAAAGAGCTGGAGAAAGAACAGCAAATAAAGCCTAAACCCAGCAGGAGAAGAGAAATAATAAAGATCAGAGCAGAAATCAATGAAATAGAAACCAAAAGAACAGTAGAACAGATCAACAAAACTAGGAGCTGGTTCTTTGAAAGAATTAACAAGATTGATAAACCCCTGGCCAGACTTATCAAAAAGAAAAATGACCCAAATCAGCGAAATCATGAATGAAAGAGGAGAGCTCACAACCAACACCAAAGAAATACAAACAATTATAAGAACATATTATGAGCAGCTCTATGCCAGCAAATTAGATAACCTGGAAGAAATGGATGCATTCCTAGAGATGTATCAACTACCAAAACTGAACCAGGAAGAAATAGAAAACCTGAACAGACCTATAACCACTAAGGAAATTGAAGCAGTCATCAAAAATCTCCCAACAAACAAGAGCCCAGGGCCAGATGCCTTCCCAGGGGAATTCTACCAAACATTTCAAGAAGAATTAATACCTATTCTTCTGAAACTGTTCCAAAAAATAGAAATGGAAGGAAAACTTCCAAACTCGGTTTATGAGGCCACCATTACCTTGATCCCCAAATCAGACAAAGACCCCATCAAAAAAGGAGACATTACAGACCAATATCCTTAATGAACATGGATGCAAAAGTTCTCACCAAAATACTAGCCAATAGGATCCAATGGTACATTAAAAGGATTATTCACCACGACCAAGTGGGATTTATCCCTGGGCTGCAAGGTTGGTTCAACATACGCAAATCAATCTACGTGATACAATACATTAACAAAAGAAAGAACAAGAATCATATGATCCTCTCAATAGAAGCAGAAAAAGCATTTGACAAAGTACAGCATCCTTTCTTGATCAAAACTCTTCAGAGTATAGGGATAGAGGGTACATACCTCAATATCATAAAAGCCATCTACGAAAAACCTACAGTGAATATCATTCTCAATGGGGAAAAACTGAGAGCTTTCCCCCTAAGGTCAGGAATGCGGCAGGGATGTCCACTATCACCACTGCTATTCAACATAGTATTAGAAGTCCTAGCCACAACAATCAGACAACAAAAAGAAATAAAAGGTATCCAAATCAGCAAAGAAGAAGTCAAACTCTCACTCTTTGCCGATGATATGATACTTTATGTGGAAAACCCAAAAGACTCCACCCCAAAACTGCTAGAACTCATACAGGAATTCAGTAAAGTGGCAGGATATAAAATAAATGCACAGAAATCAGTGGCATTCCTATACACCAACAACAAGAGAGAAGAAAGAGAAATTAAGGAGTCGATCCCATTTACAATTGCACCCAAAACGATAAGATACATAGGAATAAATCTAACCAAGTGGTAAATGATCTGTACTCAGAAAACTATAAAATGCTCATGAAAGAAATTGAGGCAGACACAAAGAAATGGAAAAACGTGCCATGCTCATGGATTAGAAGAACAAATATTGTGAAGATGTCAATGCTACCTAGAGCAATCTACACATTCAATGCAATCCCCATCAAAATACCATCCACTTTTTTCAAAGAAATGGAACAAATAATCCTAAAATTTGTATGGAACCAGAAAAGACCCCGCATAGCCAGAGGAATGTTAAAAAAGAAAAGCAAAGCTGGCGGCATCACAATTCTGGACTTCCAGCTTTATTACAAAGCTGTCATCATCAAGACAGTATGGTACTGGCACAAAAACAGACACATAGATCAATGGAACAGAACAGAGAGCCCAGATATGGAACCTCAACTCTATGGTCAACTCATCTTTGACAAAGCAGGAAAGAATGTCCAATGGAAAAAAGACAGTCTCTTCAACAAATGGTGTTGGGAAAATTGGACAGCCACATGCAGAAGAATGAAACTGGACCATTTCCTTACATCACACACAAAAGTAGACTCAAAATGGTTGAAAGACCTCAATGTGAGACAGGAGTCCATCCAAATCCTAAAGGAGAACACAGGCAGCAATCTCTTTGACCTCAGCTGAAGCAACTTCTTCCTAGAAACATCACCAAAGGCAAGGGAAGCAAGGGCAAAAATGAACTATTGGGACTTCATCAAGATAAAAAGCTTTTGCACAGCAAAAGAAACAGTCAACAAAACTAAAAGACAACCAACGGAATGGGAGAAGATACTTGCAAATGACATGTCAGATAAAGGGCTAGTATCCAAAATCTCTAAAGAACTTCTGAAACTCAACACCCAAAGAGCAAATGATCTAATCAAGAAATGGGCAGAAGACATGAACAGACATTTTTCCAAAGAAGACATCCACATGGCCAACAGACACATGAAAAAGTGCTCAATATCGCTTGGCATCAGGGAAATCCAAATCAAAACCTCAATGAGATACCACCTCACACCAATCAGAATGGCTAAAATTAACAAATCAGGAACCGACAGATGTTGGCGGGGATGCAGAGAAAGGGGAACCCTCCTACACTGTTGGTGTGGTGGAGCCACTGGTGCAGCCACTCTGGAAAACAGTATGGAGGTTCCTCAAAAAGTTGAAAATAGAGCTACCATACGATCCAGCAATTGCACCCCTGGGTATTTACCCCAAAGATACAAATGTAGGGTTCCAAAGGGGTACATGCATCCCGATGTTTATAGCAGCAATGTCCACAATAGCCAAACTGTGGAAGGAGCCAAGATGTCCATCAACAGATGAATGGATAAAGAAGAGGTGGCATGTATATATACAATGGAATATTATGCAGCCATCAAAAGAAATGAGATCTTGCCATTTGCAACGATGTGTTGCAAATGGATGGAACTGGAGGGTGTTATGCTGAGCGAAATAAGTCAATCAGAGAAAGACATGTATCATATGACCTCACTGATATGAGGAATTCTTAATCTCAGGAAACAAACTGAGGGTTGCTGCAGTGGGGGGTGGGGTGGGAGGCATATGGTGGCTGGGTGATAGACACTGGGGAGGGTATGTGCTATGGTGAGCACTGTGAATTGTGCAAGACTGTTGAATACAGATCTGTACCTCTGAAACAAATAATGCAATATATGTTAAGAACAAAAAAAAAGAAGATAGCAGGAGGGGAAGAATGAAGGGGGGAAAATTGGAGGGGGAGATGAACCATGAGAGGTTATGGACTCTGAAAAACAAACTGAGGGTTCTAGAGGGGAGGGGAGTGGGAGGATGGGTTAGCCTGGTGATGGGTATTAAAGAGGGTACGTTCTGCATGGAGCACTGGGTGTTATGCACAAACAATGAATCACGGAACACTATATCAAAAACTAATGATGTAATGTATGGTGATTAACATAACAATAAAAAATTTAGAATAAAAAAGTTGAATAGAAGTTGCAAAAGTGGACAGTCTTGTTTTGTACCTGATCTTAGAGGAAAGAATTTTAGTCTTTCAATAGTGTGACATTAGATGTGGGGTTTTTTATAGATTCTCTTTATCAAGTTGAGGAAATTTCATGTACTCTTACTTTGTTTTTATAATAAAGGATGTTGGATTTGCTGATAATTTTCTTGGGTCTATTGTAATCATGTGGTTTTGTTCTTCATTATATTGAGTTATTACATTAATCAATTTTGTAATGGTAAGACAACCTTTAATCCTGCAATAAATTTCAATTTATAATGCTGAATAAAACCTGGCCTATATGTTACTGAATTCTGTTCACTTGTATTTGTTGAGAATTTTTGCCTTTATATTCATAAGAGAGATTGGTTTCTAAATTTCTTTTGTTATTATGTCTTTGGTGTTGTTATCAGGGCTTTACAGAATGAGTTAAGAAATGTTTCCTCTTTTCTATTATTCAAAAAATTTGTGCGTGATTGGTATTCATTCTTCTTTAAATGTTTCAGTATAAATCACTAGCAAAGCCATTTGGCTCTGAATTTTTCTTTGTGAGAATTTTTTGACATTACTAGTTCAACCTTTTTACCTATTATACAACCATTCAGGTTTTCTGTTTCTTCCTTAGCCAGTTCAATAGTTTATGTTGTTGTTGTTGTTTTTAAGAATTTGTCCGTTTAAAAAAAAAGTCCATTTAATCCAAGGTATCTAATTTGTTGGCATACAGTTGTTCATACTATTCTCTTGTAATCCTTTGCTTTTTTTCTGTAAGGTTGGCAGTAATGTCCCCCTTTTTCATACTTCATTTTAGATAGGGGAATGGATTTTAAGTTAGGGAATAGATTTGAGTCTTCCGGGGTTTTTTCTTGATCTGTCTAGCAAAAAGTTTGTTAGTTTTGCTGAGCTTTCAAATAACTTTTGGTTCATTTTTTTCTATTTTTCTGTTTTATATTTTATTAATTTTTATCTAATATTTATTATTTTCTTCTGCTGGCTTCAGGTTTGCTGTTCTCTTCTTTTTCCACTTGGGATCAATTTTTAGTATTTTATTATCAGCATTTAATTCCCAAATATGCAGGCAATGTAAATTCAGCCTCCAAATAAGCAAGGAACTCATTACTCAGCATCAGTTCACAGCTTACCCCTCTGCGTTATGATTCCTCTTCATTTCTTTGAACTAAAAAAAAATTTTCCATCTTGCAAACCTGCTTATGTATTTTTCTAAAGCTAATATTTCTAGGTAGTGTGGCAGAAAGAATGTCTTTTGCATGTGAATAATCCCATGCACATCACTTATAATTGCTGGTTTGTGAAAAGTTAGGTCTAAAACTTATCCTTCTGCCCAATAGTCAATCCTTAAGGATGAAGGCAAAGTAGACTGCTTGTAGGTAGGAAAGTATTTTGCTTACGCCTTCAGCATTTAAAGAGTAGAATAAGATTTTAAGTAGAGGGTGTCCACTTTGCAGAAAAAAACATGAGATAGCAATATACAACAACTATTTTCCTGCACCCAAACTGTTTGGCTCTGTCTTCACATAAGCTATTTGCTATTTGCTAATGAGCTATTTGCTCATTAAAATGAAAATACCTTTCTAATAAAAGTGTTAGATTCAATAACAGTAGGTGATTATTAGTATTTTGAGTATAGTTGACACTCATTGTTACATTAGTTTTATATGTACAACATAGAGATTCAACAGCCCTATATGTTATGCTGTGCTTGCCATAAATGTAGCTACCATCTGTCACAATACATTATTATTAATAAATAAAAACCAAGTGAGGGTGACATCATTTTCCAATTTTTACTGTTGTTTTTACACAAATCATTTGTACATTAGGGAATGTATTTTTTTATAATTAGTACAAATTAGAAGTTGGTTAAGTAAATCTTTTATAACTCTCAAACTTTTAAGATCTTCAAAAAAATCATTCCTGACTGTGTATCTCATTTCTTTATCCACAAAATATGATTAATGACACTAATCTGGGGACAATTTATAGCAAAGATGCAAAAGATAGAGCAGAATCTGAAATGTAATTTTTGCCCCTTATCAAGGAAACTTTGTGTAAGAAAAGGCTGCATTATTCAGATGCTGCTCAGTATCCCAATTGCTTGATATTATTGGAGTTGTGGGAATGCTGTAGAAAGTTAAATAGTTCACTATGTGAAATCTGCCTTTTTTTTTTCAATTAATACTTTGAAGAGAAAGAGATCAACTGAGCCAGGTGTCTCAAAGTCATCTTTGTTGTTTTCACCCATCATATTTACAAATGTTTTGCTCTAGGCTTTGCCTAATTATATTTTGGGTTTCCTATATATTTTTAATCTAGCTAAAATAATGAGCATGCTTCCAAATGCTGAATGCTAAGCAAAGCCTGCTTGTTGCCCTTGGGAAAGGTCCCATTGTCATATTAGGTGGCCCTGCATTTCAGCTCCCATCATTTTTCTGTGTGTAGCCAGGGTACCAGCTCAGCTGCCAAAAAGCCAAAGTTGAGAAAAGAAAATAATAATCTCAATCAGTTTGATATTCATTACTAATAGCCATTGTTCAGAAAAAAAACATGAAAAATAAATCTGAACATGAGATAAAGAAATACACTTAGATTTATTAATCAGATGAAAAAAAAGAAGAACTGGTGTCTGGTTTTAGAATATTGTTAACCTCCACACAAGACTTATGTTCTAGATTTACTTTTTTTTTTTAGTAGGATCTAAAAAGAATCCTTGACTTAGCCTTTTCTTCTGATTCAGGGACCTGAAAAGAACCATATTCATGCCAATTTAAAACTCAAGAGTTGGAGGCTTTCCAATTTAGAACTTAGAGCTTTGTTTTCTTTATATCTAACCCACCTTGAAACCTACTCATCACACAGTTATTATGCTTAAAAATCTTAGTAAAAACAACGCTTGGAGTAACAAACTTAGAGTAACAATATAGTAGTAAGCCCCTTTGATGACTGGGACTGTGTTTTACCATAGGAAGCATTCAGTAAATATTTGCTCAACAAAATAAAATAGAAAAAATATAAATTTGTGAAAATCACAAATTGTCAAGAACATTTCAGGTGCCATTTCAAGTAATTATGGAGACTTTTGATAGGAGAGATATGCATGAGGAAAAACTTCAGCTATCGTCCATAGGTTATTTATGTCACAAGAAGAATGAGTCTGATTTAGAGGCATTTTTTAAATTTCCCAGGAGAAAAAAATTAGAAAACAAATGAGATACCCATTTATATTAACAGTGCTTCAGTCTATTCTCTTTCTTTCTTTGCTTGTTTGCAAAAGCAGGCACAAAAAAAGTAAACACTTTCCCAATGCAGTCATTACCAGCCATCTTTCCCCCATGATCTGGACTCTGCACAAGTTATTAATTTGAGTTAAGAGGACAGGTAAAAATCATCACCATGGCTCAAGTTTCCTACTTCCTGTCACTGAAAGCAGTTCACAGATGCAAATAAAGAGATGGGAAAATATGTGTGATTCTCTTGTCTTTTGATAGAAGAGAAATTTCTGGGAAGAAATTCTTAAAGGAAAAATCTCATCAGAAATCTTTCCAATCTAAAATAACATCAATAAAAATCATAATAATACTTCATTATTCAGGCATTGCAAAGTCCCATATAGAGGAAAGAAGACCTTTATTCTTGACTCTTATAAAAGCAAAAATGGATGACAGAAACCAATACTCAGTCTCCAAACAGTGTATCATGTATGATCTTCCAAATCAGTAGCCTTCAGTATTGATATTCAGTAGCAACCTCCACTCTTCATACTACAGTGTGATTATAGTCTTGACAAAATTACTGCCATTTTAATTAGTCACAAAGCATTACCATATATAAGCTCTAAAGCAAACACTGAACCACTTCTTGGAGATACAGAAGTAAACATTTCCGTCCTTGCCTTCAAGGTGATTGCTGCAGTTCATTCAGATTGCTATGACAAAATACCAGAGTGGGTGGCTTACGAGTAACGTAAATATACTTCTTATGCTTCTGGATGTTGGGAAGTGCAAGAATATGGCACCAGCAGATTTGGTGTAGTGGCTGGTGAGGGCCTCCTGTTTCATAGACAGGACCTTCTTGCTGTGTCCTCACATGGTGGAAGGGGCAAGAAAGTTCCCTTGTGCATCTTTTATAAGAGCAGTACTCCCATTCATGAGGGCTCCTTCCTGGTATCTAATCGCCTTCTGAAAGCCCCACTACCTAATACGATTACCTTGGGGGTTAGCATTTTAACATATACATTTTGAGTTGACACAGTCAGACCATAGCAGTGATATTCTACTGAGGAAATAGACAAATAGGCCATCACAAGGAATGTTTGAAGAGATAAAAGGGCCTTGGGGCGCCTGGGTGGCTCAGTCGTTAAGCGTCTGCCTTCAGCTCAGATCGTGATCCCAGGGTCCTGGAATCGAGCCCCACATCAGGCTCCCTGCACCACTGGGAAGCCTGCTTCTCCCTCTCCTACTCCCCCTGCTTGTGTTCCCTCTCTCGCTATGTCTCTCTCTGTCAAATAAATAAATAAAATCTTAAAAAAAAAAGAGAGAGATAAAAGGGCCTTCATTGGGTAGTGTTGGGGTAAACTGGTGGAGTATCCAATTCATTCTTGAGTAGACTAGGAAGGTATGTGGGAAAAGTGACTTCTAAGCTGAAAACTGGAAGATGAATAGAAATTAATGGGCTATAGCAGGAAAAAAATAGATGAGACTAAGTCATTCAAAGCAATAATCATATTCTAAATCATTGGTTATTTTTGTTATTTTTTCTCTATTCTAATTTTTTTCACATTCTCTTTATGTGTCCAGAAATAGACTTAAAATCCTAGCACTTATACAAACCAAAATAGACACATAAACTCTCTCTTACACCTTAGCACTCCTGATAATGTATACAGACCCTGAGCTTCTGGTGCAAGTGGAAGTTTTCATAATTCTTTTGTAATTCATGATAAAGGAAGAGTGTTTCATATAAATATCGTAGCTTATAGTACAATTCTAAAGAAGCTACCCAATTATAAGAGAGAGAGAGAGAAGTCAGTCAAAAGTAAAACATATTTTATGCTATTGAGTTGTTGGATTTCTTTATATGTATATGTATTTTGGATATTAGCCTCTTATCAAATATGTGGTTTGCAAATAGTTGGTCCCATCTTGTGGGTTGTCTTTTTACTCTTCTGGTTGTTCACTTTGCTGTACAGATGCTTTTTAGTTTGATGTAGTCTCATGTGTCTATTTTTTCTTTGGTTGTTTGTGCTTTTGCTGTTATATCCAAGAAATCATTGTCAAGACCAGTGTCATGAAGCTCTTATTTATTTATTTATTTATTTATTTATTTATTTATTTATTTTTAGGATTTTTAGAGTTTTAGGTCTTACACTTTAGTCTTTAATCTACTTTTAGCTGATTTTTGTTTGGGGATTAAGATAAGGGTTCAATTTCATTGTTTTGCCTGCAGATATCCAGTTTCCCCAACACCATTTGTTGAAAACTATTCCTTTCTCCATTGTGTATTCTTGGCATCTTTGTCAAAGATCAGTTGACTGTATATGTGTGTATTTATTTCTGGGCTCTCTGTTCTGTTTCATTGGTCTACATGTTTGTTTTTATGTCAGTACTCTACTGTTTTAATTTCTCTAGCTATGTAATATTTTGAAAACAGGAAAAGTGATAACTCCAGCTTTATTCTTTTTTCTCAAGATTCTTTTGGCTATTTGGGGTCTCTGTGGTTGCATATAAATTTTAGGATTTTTTTTTTTCTATTTTTGTGAAAAATGTCATTGGAATTCTAATGGGGTTAAAACCGTATACTGTGTTAAATCTGTGTATTGCCCAGGTTAGTGTGGGCATTTTAACAATATTAATTCTTCCACTCAATAAACATGGATATCTTTCCATTTATTTTTGTCTTATTCAATTTCTTTCACTATTGTTTTGTAGTTTTCAGTGTATACATTTTCACCTCACTGGTTAATTCCTACATACATTATTCTTTTTGATGCCCTTGTAAATGGGATTATTTTCTAGATTTCTTTTTCACATAGTTCCTTATAGTTTATAGAAACACAACGTGGTTTTTATATGTTGATTTTGTATCCTGCAACTTCACTGAATTTGCATATTAGTTCTAATAATTTTTTGTGGCATCTTTAGAGTTTTCTTTTTTTTTTTTTAAGATTTTATTTGTCTGAGAGAGAGAGCACAAGCAGAAGGAGGGAGAAGCAGGCTCCCTACTGAGCAAGGAGCCCAATGTGGGACTCAGTCCCAGGGCCTCTGGATCATGACCTGAGCCGAAGGCAGATGCTTACCGACTGAGCCACCCAGGCATCCCTAGAGTTTTCTACATGTAAGACATTCATCTGCAAACAGAGACAGTATTACTTCTGCCTCTCTGATTTGGATGCCTTTTATTTCTTTTTCTTGCCTAATTGCTCTGGCTAGAGCTTCTAGTACTATGTTCAGTGGAAGTGGAAAAAGTGAGACTCCTTGCCTTATTCCTGATGTTAAAGGAAGACCTTTTTTTTTTTTTTCACAGTTGACTATAATATTAGCTGTGGTCTTTTTATATGACCTTTATTATGTTGAACTACGTTTCTTTCATATATAGTTTGAGAGATTTAATCATGAAAATGTGTTTAATTTTGTCAAATGAGATTATATGAATTTTATCCTTTATTCTGTTAAAGTGGTATATCATATTAATTGATTCTCATATGTTGAAACATCCTTGTGTCTGGGAATAAACTCTACTTGGTCATGGTGTATGTTCATTTTAATATGATGTTGAATTCAGTTCACTAGTATTTTGTTCAGGATTTTTGCATTTATGCTTATCAAGAATTTTGGTCTATAGTTTTCTTACAGTGTTTTTGTCTGGCTTTGGTATCAGGGTAAGGCAGGCCTCATAAAATGAGTTTAGAAATGTGCTCTCCTCTTCTATCTTTGGAAGAGTTTGAAAATGATTGGTATTGCTGCTCCTCCTCCTCCTCCTCCTCCTCCTCCTCCTTCTTCTTCTTCTTCTTCTTCTTCCTTCTTCCTTCTTCCTTCTTCCTCTTCTTCTTCTTCTTCTTCTTCTTCATCTTCATCTTCTGTGGTAGAACTTACCAGTGATGCCATCTGATCCTGAACTTTTCTTTTTGGGGAGGTTTTTGATTACTGACTTAATCTCCTTACTAGTGATTTGCTCAGATTTTTTATTTCTTCATGATTCATTCTTGGTAGGTTGTACATTTCTAAGAATTTACTCATTTTTCCTTGGTTACCTAGTTTGTTGATCTGTAATTTTTCATATTAGTCTGTTATTGGGTGAAACACTTGAATAGACATTCTCCAAAGAAGACATATAAATGGGCAACAGGTATATTAAAAGGTGCATATATCACTAATAATCAAAGAAATGCAATTCAAAACCATGAGATACCACCTCACACCTGTTAGAATGGCTGTTATTTTAAAAAAGGTAACAAGTGTTGACAAAGATGTATAGAAATAGGAACTCTTGCAATGTTGTTGAGAATGCAAAGTGGTGAGGTTGCTAAGGAAAACAGTATGGAGGTTCCTCAAGAAATTAAAAATAGAATTACTGTATGTTTTAGAAAGCCCATTTCTGGATATATATCTGAAAGAATGGAAATCATTCTTTGGAATGTGTATACTCTCACATTCACTCAAGCATTATTCACAATAGCTAAGATACAGAAACACCCTAAATGTCCATTAGTAGATGAACAGATAAAGAAAATGTAGTATGTACATACAGTGGAATGTAATTCAACCTTAAAAAGTAAGGAAATCCTGCCGTGTGCAACAACATGGATGAACTTGGAGGACATTAAGCTATGTAAAACAAGCCAGTCACAGAAGACAAATACTGTATGATTCTACTTATATGTGATATAAAAATAATCAAATTCCTAGAGACAGAGTAGAATAATGACTGCCAGGGGTTGAGGAAGGGGAAAATACAGAGTTGATGCTCAGTGGATATTAAGTTTTAGTTATGCAAGTTGAATAAATTCTACAAGTCAGCTATACAAACCTTGTGCCTGTAGTTAACAGTACTACATTGTGTGTGTAAAAATCTGTGATTAGATCTCATGTTAGTGTTCTTACCTAAAAAAAAGAAAAGTAGGCTGGATGTAGCCCATGGGTTGTAATTTGCTCTCTTTATGGCATATTTTTGTAACAGAGTCTCAATCATGGTTTTGTTTAATTTCTCTACTTTCTTATTTTTTCCTACGTTTCTTAGTTTTATTTTTCTCCTTGTTCTTTCTTTCTCTCTTGTGTTTATGTTATTTGGTTGTTTTATGTAATTGTGCAGCCTTTCTGGTATGTTTGAGCAAGTAAGAAATAAATATATAAGTATAAAATTTAGAATTAAAGGAAAACATTGTAAAATACCTTATTAAAGAGAGATTAAAACACATGTGTACAGTGGATCCGGGGCATTTGGTATCTCTTGGTATTATGCTTCCAGAAAACAAATGTCCAGAGAAAAATAAAACAAAATATTAATCATATGTGTTATTAAAATCTGGCTGGAAATAAGAGTGCATGAGGATTTCCCAAATAGAAAGTAAATTTTTTTTAATCTTGAGAAAAAGTAAAGTTATTTTCTGAACCATGAAAATATCCCTTCAGGATACCAAAAAGGTAAAAAAATGCAGATCTCCTGCTTGAATAAAGTTGAATATTTAGTCATTAATGAAAAATACATAAAATGGAGTTAGTATTAATGGTGGGTAGTTTTATTAGTGAATATTCATTTTTAATAATAAGTATATATTTTTAACACTAAAATGCACATATATCTTCTTAAAGATCTTTTTCATTACTGATGAGATATGTATAACCTTAACTAAGAATATATTTAATAGTATATCAAAACCCATCTGATAGTATAGAGTCACTGGCTATGTTTTCCTTGCAAATATCACACTTCACAGCAGGACTGTCTGTAGTTAACACTAAATTTTTGAAACGGGTAATAGTTAAGGAATAAGAAATGACTTTTCTATAACACTGACTTACTGCAATTCTTTCTTTAGGTGATTAAAATAAAAGATAGATTATTTGAAAAAGGACTAAAATGAAAAGGAAACTTACTTTAAAAAGAAAGTAAAGGAAATATAAGAATAATTTAATTATATGAGTGGTTGCATATTTGGCAAATTTCCCATCAAACCAAATGATCCTTCCATAATTAATATTAACATGGGAAAGAAACAGAATGACTCTACTTTTGATCTGAGCTGCATCACTGCTTATCTGCTGATTAGGCAAGCTGCTTCTCTCTAATTTATCACTTTAATGTTACTGTTAGTATAAATGACTGGCTTGCAAAACACTAAAACACAATTATAAATAGTCCGACCAGCTTACAGAAGTGCCAGTGTAAGCACCAGCACAGGTCTTCCATTTATCACCATTTGCTTTGATAGAGCAACATTCATTTCATTTATCACTTGATCCCTTTCTATTATTTCTTCCATGGGAGGGTGTCTAATCAGCATTATTTATCTCAAATTGTATTTTCTTGGAAGATTTTAAGGAGCATTTAACAAGGGCACAATTGCTGTAATCATTTAAGGAAATACCCAGTCCCACAAGTCAGAGGTTCATATTCTGATTGTGCTTTTAAAAAGTGAATTATTTAAAGCGTTCTAAAAGATTAATTGTAGGGCGCCTGGGTGGCTCAGTTGGTTAAGTGACTGCCTTCGGCTCAGGTCATGGTCCTGGAGTCCCTGGATCGAGTCCCGCATCCGGCTTCCTGCTTGGCAGGGAGTCTGCTTCTCCCTCTGACCCTCCCCTCTCTCCTGTGCTCTCTCTCATTCTCTCTCTCAAATAAATAAATAAAATCTTTAAAAATTAAAAAAAAATAAATAAAAATAAACGATTAATTGTAAACTTTATGTGGCTTCCTGCTGTGTGTGTGTGTGTGTGTGTACTAATCAAAACAACACTCATTAAAATGAATGGACTAATGGAGTGCCACATCTTAATTGACATACTCAGTAAAAAATGAATGGTTGAAGGGAGATTCTATAGTCCAGTGGTTAATATGGCAAATGAAGAGTTAAGAATTGTGGAATCTTTGCGGTGAACTTGTGAGGTTGCTAAGGATTGTAGGTTATCCACGTTGCAAAGTTATTCACTGCTGAAAGAAGAGACACTCACCATTGCTGTCTTTATGTCTTACTGGCCAGCATGTATTTGCTTTTTCATTTCCTCTGAAAGCCAGGAATGGTATTAAACATCATGTTTTGCATGATAGGAAAAATCTGAAATTCTTGGATAAAATGGCTATTTTTGCAAATTTTCCTTCTATGATTTTTTTTTTTTTTTTTTTTGCCAGCAGGGCATGCTCCTCCTTATACTTTGAAGTTCATATAGCAGCAGTGCTTGATTTTGCCTGTGTACGTGACAGTAGCCACGTAAAAACAAAGAGGTGGAATTCGAAGATGGGAGTGGGTCCCCAGAAAATCAATTCTAATCCAAGTTCTATCATTAAGAGGTTGGGCAACTTACATAACTTCTAATATCCGTGGAATAAGTATATTTGAGTAGACATTCTAATAACTTTTAAGTCATTTTTGTCATATTCACATTCAAATATAAAAACAACATGCACAAATATGCTGGGTATGTTTCTAATAACTTTAGCTTTAATAGCTCATTTAATCTTCATATCAACACTGTGATGTAGGTACCATCTTGATTCTTATTATACAGATGCAGAACCAAGATTGCACAGCCAGTAAGTGGTAGAACTTATGTTTCAATCCAGACAGGCTGGTTCCAGAATTCATATGGTTATGCCCTATATTGTTATGCAATTTATTTGACCTTTTCTCGATGTCATTTCTCATTTGTAAATGTTTTCTTTTTATTTTAATAAATTTACTGCAAAGGAAATCTTATGTCCCCCCCAATCATAAATGTAAGACGAATGTCATCAACATAAACAGAAGTTTGCTATAAACATTAAAGAGATACAAAATAAGGTTGTTAATTTAAAAATAATAACATAGGGGCACCTGGGTGGCTCAGTCGTTAAGCGTCTGCCTTCAGCTCAGGTCATGATCCCAGGGTCCTGGGATCGAGCCCTGCATCGGGCTCCCTGCTCCGCGAGAAGCCTGCTGCACTCCCTCTCCCACTCCCTCTGCTTGTGTTCCTTCTCTCTGTCAAATAAATAAATAAAATACTTAAAAATAAAAAATAAATAAAAAATAAATAAAAAAATAAAAATAATAACATAGAAGTTTTAAGAAATCTAAGTATCTCTAATTTTGCTAGAGGATACAGACTGATTTGCCCCAGATTTCAGAGTGGTTTCATTGAACATAGGGAAGACAATGTCACTATTACTATTTTTAGCCCACAGTTCTGTTCACCATACCCTTGGTCACCCTTTCTCATGTCCTTAGCAGTTCATCAGCCTGCTGGCTCCTCACAGGGCCTCTATTTCCGAGAAATTCCAAACCCCCACTCTTAATAGCATTTACTACTTCTCTGTCTCTGAAAGTTTTATTGCTCATTTCGTATGCCTTCCCATTTTCCTATCCCACATGCTTTCCCAAGCAAGCATTCTTCTCTTCTACTCTCAATGGGTGTGGCTCCCTTTTGGGGTGCTGAGTTCTACAGCCAGAGTTCTCAGTGTGTCATGGAAGGACTGAGAAGTCTATGTGAATCATTGAAACCCACCTCCCTTTGGGTGCTTTCCGCATCAGCCCTCTCCCCTGGACAGGTGTACACATGCATACAAACGTACACACTCTCTGTCTCTCCCTCCTACTCTCAAAGCTTACAACCCCCAGTGTCATAGGAGTCAAATACCTTTGCTTTAGTTCTAGATGGGTTTCTTGGCCTCTCTTTTTCTTCTGGCTCACCTTCTCTTTCCTCTATCTCAATTCCTTTCCCTCCCCCACCGCCTTCATAGTCTTGATGTTACTGGGAGTGATTATACAATGGTGGAAAAGATAAATGCCAAGATCAAGATATTTGATCCTATACTACCTAAAACTGCCTCATAAACTACCAGCAACACATACCCTACACTTTTACAAGTGCTGCATAGATGATATATATGGCCCTTTTCAGTCTTAAAATGAAGAGATTGAAAGTGGGCCAGGTCAGCCAACTGCTCATCAGTAATCTTTCCCTAATAATCACATTAAGGCTTCATAGCAATTGGAACCAGTTGGTTGATTACTTTCTGACCTGAATCTAACTAGCAGTGTTGAAGGCATTGCAGCTCTAGAGCTTTCTGTGAGAGCTTTTTTAATTGAAATGACACCCTCTATCCTAATGTGACTGTGAACTCCTGTGGCAACATGTATGTGGAATGAGGTGCTTGTGTATCTGCAAGAAAAGAAGGGAACTTGTGAAAAGGGGTTTGCACTGACTTGAATAGGCTAAGGTCCTAATTAAACAGAATCAGGGCAGTTTAGAAAAATTAATTCCACAGAAACACAAATTTAACATGGAATGCTATACTTAAAGGGAACATTTCATAATATGCGAAAGAGTTCTTGATCATGGAGAGGCACAACCTCAAGAAATAATAGAGCAGGAAAAATAAGGTTTGAGGACTAGAAAACTGTACCTTAAGGACTAGAGGACTGAAGTGAATGTGTGGGGGCAAATTTTTTCATGAGTCTCAAGTCTAGAGTAATTGAATCTAGAGACTACATGAAAATATAGAAATCACTGTTATTCATCACATAGTATAAAAAGAAATGAGATGGCTAATAATCTTGGATATTTCAGGTTCATTCTATTTTGCTTTTGGTGGTTTTGGGTGGGTGGAAGGAAATCATAGATTTCCAACCTGAGAATGGGGACCACGACTTCTAGAACTTGGCATAACACACAGTGGATTAGCTATGCAAAGATATGGCAAAGAATTTTATATAACTGCTAAAGTGGACCAATTTGAAATCTGGTACAAGAAGTGAAGAGAAAAGCACATTTCTTAGTAAGTTCTCCCATATATATAGCTTCAGGCACATCCACATTACAGTGGGGAATTAGAGCTACATTTTTCAATTGCTTGATTAGTTGGATACTTGCCCCACTAGATATTACTGTGTCAGGGTGTATTTTATTGTATTGTATGCCAGAGTGAGGCAAAGAGGTGGCTAATATCACTGAAGACATTAAAAATAACCTATCTGGTTGGAAAGATGCACATCCACTTCATTCCAAAATACACTGTCCTAGTTCAAAAATTTCATCTAAAATGTCCAGATGGAACTGTACAAATGTATTCTCACCCAATCCCAGATGGACACCACCATGCTGGATGTCTATACCGTATATACCATATGCCATGAGTAGGCAGAGAGGAAACCCCCTGAGTCTACTTTGGCTCCCAGGTAGTATGGAAAGAATTCAGATGTTCCCCTCTTCCAGATGGAAGAAGCCAGAGGTGAGCAATAACTGCCTAAGGTCACGGTGCTTGGATCTCAGGCCCCTTTCCAGAATGAAAGCGTGAGTGTACTATCACCTAGCTGCCTAGGGGGAAGTGGGGATGTAGGAAAACATCTGAAAGACTGAACATTTATCCAGCACATTCAGTTGCCTAAATCACATGGCTTAAACTACAGAAGATCAAGGCATTTTTTTTTTATTTTTTTTATTATGTTATGTTAATCCCCATACATTACCTCATTAGTTTTTGATATAGTGTTCCATGATTCATTGTTTGCATATAACACCCAGTACTCCATGCAGAATGTGCCCTCTTTAATAACCATCACCAGGCTAACCCATTCTCCCACACCCCTCCCCTCTAGAACCCTCAGTTTATTTTTCAGAGTCCATCGTCTCTCGTGGTTCATCTCCCCTTCTGTTTTCCCCCCTTCATTCTTCCCCTCTTGCTATATTCTTCTTCTTCTTCTTCTTCTCTTTTTAACATATAATGTATTATTTGCTTCAGAGGTACAGATCTGTGATTCAGCAGTCTTGCACATTTCACAGCGCTCACCATAGAACATGCCCTCGCCAATGTCTATCACCCAGTCACCTCATCCCTCCCACCACCCACCACTCCAGTAACCCTCCCTTTGTTTCCTGAGATTAAGAATTCCTCATATCAGTGAGATCATATGATACATGTCTTTCTCTGATTGACTTATTTTGCTCAGCATAATACCCTCCAGTTCCATCCACATTGTTGCAAATGGCAACAGTTCATTCTTTTTGATGGCTCTATGATATTCCATTGTATATATATACCACCTCTTCTTTATCCACTCATCTGTCGATGGACATCTTGGCTCTTTCCACAGTTTGGCTATTGTGGACATTGCTGCTATAAACATCAGGGTGCATGTACCCCTTCGGATCCCTACATTTGTATCTTTGGGATAAATACCCAGTAGTGCAATTGCTGGATTGTATGGTAGCTCTATTTTCAACTTTTTGAAGAACCTCCATATTGTTCTCCAGAGTGGCTGCACCAGCTTGCATTCCCACCAACAGTGTAGGAAGGTTCCCCTTTCTCCGCATCCCCGCCAACATCTGTCGGTTCCTGACTTGTTAATTTTAGCCATTCTGACTGGTGTGAGGAGGTATCTCACTGAGGTTTTGATTTGGATTTCCCGGATGCCGAGCGATGTTGAGCACTTTTTCATGTGTCTGTTGGCCATTTGGATGTCTTCTTTGGAAAAATGTCTGTTCATGTCTTCTGCCCATTTCTTGATTGGATCATTTGTTCTTTGGGTGTTGAGTTTGATAAGTTCTTTATAGATTTTGGATACTACCTCTTTATCTGATATGTCATTTGCATATATCTTCTCCCATTCTGTCAGTTGTCTTTTGGTTTTGTTGACTGTTTCTTTTGCTGTGCAAAAGCTTTTTATCTTGATGAGGTCCCAATAGTTCATTTTTGCCCTTGTTTCCCTTCCTTTGGTGATATTTCTAGGAAGAAGTTGCTGCGGCTGAAGTCAAAGAGGTTGCTGCCTGTGTTCTCCTTTAGGATTTGGATGGACTCCTGTCTCACATTTAGGTCTTTCATCCATTTTGAGCCTATTTTTGTGTGCGATGTAAGGAAATGGTCCAGTTTCATTCTTCTGCATGTGGCTGTCCAATTTTCCCAACACCATTTGTTGAAGAGACTGTCTTTTTTCCATTGGACATTCTTTCCTGCTTTGTCAAAGATGAGTTGACCATAGAGTTGAGGTTCCATTTCTGGGCTCTCTGTTCTGTTCCACTGATCTATGTGTCTGTTTTTGTGCCAGTACCATACTGTTTTGATGATGAAAGCTTTGTAATAGAGCTGGAAGTCCAGAATTGTGATGCCGCCTGCTTTACTTTTCTTTTTCAACATTCCTCTGGCTATGCGGGGTCTTTTCTGGTTCCATACAAATTTTAGGATTATTTGTTCCATTTCTTTGAAAAAAGTGGATGGTGTTTTAATGGGGATTGCATTGAATGTGTAGATTGCTCTAGGTAGCATTGACATCTTCACAATATTTGTTCTTCCAATCCATGAGCATGGCACGTTTTTCCATTTCTTTGTGTCTGCCTCAATTTCTTTCATGAGCATTTTATAGTTTTCTGAGTACAGATCCTTTGCCTCTTTGGTTAGATTTATTCCTAGGTATCTTATGGTTTTGGGTGCAATTGGAAATGGGGTGGACTCCTTAATTTCCCTTTCTTCTGTCTTGTTGTTGGTGTATAGGAATGCCACTGATTTCTGTGCATTTATTTTATATCCTGCCACTTTAGTGAATTCCTGTATGAGTTCCAGCAGTTTTGGGGTGGAGTCTTTGGGTTTTCCACATAAAGTATCATATCATCTGCAAAGAGTGAGAGTTTGACTTCTTCTTTGCTGATTTGGATGCCTTTTATTTCTTTTTGTTGTCTGATTGCTGTGGCTGGGACTCCTAATACTATGTTAAGTAGCAGTGGTGATAGTGGGCATCCCTGCCATGTTCCTGTCCTTCGAGGGAGAGCTCTCAGTTTTTCCCCATTGAGAATGATATTCGCTATGGGTTTTTCATAGATGGCTTTTATGATATTGAGATATGTACCCTCTATGCCTATACTCTGAAGTGTTTTGATTAAGAAAGGATGCTGTACTTTGTCAAATGCTTTTTCTGCATCTATTGAGAGGATCATATGATTCTTGTTCTTTCTTTTGTAATTGTATTGTATTACGTAGATTGATTTGCGGATGTTGAACCAACCTTGCAGCCCAGGGATAAATCCCACTTGGTCGTGGTGAATAATCCTTTTAATGTACTGTTGGATCCTATTGGCTAGTATTTTGGTGAGAATTTTTGCATCCATGTTCATCCAGGATATTGGTCTGTAATTCTCCTTTTTGATTCCACCCCTTCACTTTCAATCTGAGGGTGTCTTTGGGTCTAAAATGAGTCTCTTGCAGATAGCATATCGATGGGGCTTGTTTTTTTATTCAATCTGGTAGCCTGTGTCTTTTGATTGGGGCATTTAGCCTATTTACATTCAGGCTAACTATTGAAAGATATGAATTTAGTGCCATTGTATTGCCTGTAAGGTGACTGTTACTGTATATTGTCTGTGTTCCTTTCTGGTCTTATGTTGCTTTTAGGCTCTCTCTTTGCTTAGAGGACCCCTTTCAATATTTCTTGTAGGGCTGGTTTCATGTTTGCAAATTCCTTTAGTTTTTTTTGTCCTGGAAGCTTTTTATCTCTCCTTCTATTTTCAGTGACAGCCTAGCTGGATATAGTATTCTTGGCTGCATATTTTTCTCATTTAGTGCTCTGAATATATCATGCCAGTCCTTTCTGGCCTGCCAGGTCTCTGTGGATAGGTCTGTTGCCAATTTAATATTTCTACCATTGTAGGTTACATATCTCTTCTCCCGAGCTGCTTTCAGGGTTTTCTGTCTCTGAGACTCGTAAGTTTTACTATTAGATGTCGGGGTGTTGACCTATTTTTATTGATTTTGAGAGGGGTTCTCTGTGCCTCCTGGATTTTGATGTCTGTTTCCTTCCCCAAATTAGGGAAGTTCTCTGCTATACTTTGCTCCAATATACCTTCTGCCCCTGTCTCTCTTTCTTCTTCTTCTGGGATCCCAATTATTCTAATGTTGTTTCATCTTATGGTATCGCTTATTTCTCAAATTCTGCCTTCGTGATCCAGTAGTTGTTTCTCTCTCTTTTTCTCAGCCTCTTTATTTTCCATCATTTGGTCTTCTATATCACTAATTCTCTCTTCTGCCTCATTTATCCTAGCAGTTTGTGCCCCCATTTTTTATTGCACCTCATTAATAGCCTTTTTGATTTTGACTTGGTTAGATTTTAGTTCTTTTATTTCTCCAGAAAGGGTTTCTCTAAAAACTTCCATGCTTTTTTCAAGCCTAGCTAGTAATTTTAAAATCATCATTCTGAACTCTAGTTCCGACATCGTACTAATGTCCATATTGAGTAGGTCCCTGGCAGTTGGTGCTGCCTCTTGTTCTTTTTGTTGAGGTGATTTTTTCCGTCTTGTCATTTTGTCCAGTGGAGAATAGATGAATGAGAGAACAAAATGCTAATAGGGTAACAACATCCCCAGAAAATATACTCTAAACAAATCAGAAAAGACCTGAAACCAGGGGAAAATAAAGGGAAAGAAATAAAAAAGAAAAAGACAAAAAAAAAGGAAAAGAAAAAGATAAAAACAAACAAAAACAGAACAAACAAACAAAAAACAGAATATGATCAAATATGATCAGGCTGGTGCACAGATCAGTGCCACACACTAGATTTTGGGTGTATTTTGGTCTGTTAGAAGAAAGTGCCTCCCAAAATTTTAAAGAAAGAAAAACTTATATATGTACAAAAATAAGGGTTAATACGATGAAGGGATGGAATATGACTGTAAAGATGAAAATTATAAAAGATTTTATCAAAGGAATTGATAAGATAAGAAGTTGTTTGAAAAAACAAAGAAGGGGATTTTTTTAAAAAAGGGAGAGAATGTGGTTAGGCAGAGACTAGAGCAAAGCCATACACTAGAGATTTAGGGTATATATTGATCTGTTAGAAGAAACTGTATCTCAAAATTTTAAAGAGAGAACAACTTATATATATATATATATATATATATATATATATATATATATATATATATATATATATATATATGCCAAAAATAAGGGTAACTAGTATGAAGGGATAGAATATGACTCTAAAAATGAAAAATAAAAATGTTTTTTAAAAAAGGGATTGAGGGCGCCTGGGTGGCTCAGCTGGTTCAGCGACTGCCTTCAGCTCAGGTCATGATCCTGGAGTCCCGGGATCGAGTCCCACATCGGGCTCCCTGCTCAGCGGGGGGTCTGTTTCCCCCTCTGCCCTCTCCCTCTCGTGCTCTCTGTTTCTCATTCTCTCTCTCTCAAATAAATAAATAAAATCTTAAAAAAAAAAGGGATTGATAAGATGTTTGTTGAAAAAGGGAAAAAGAAAAATTCAAAAAAAAAAAAGTTAAAAAAAATTAATTTTGAAAGACTAAAGAATCATGGTAAAAAAGCCATGAATTATATGTGCAGTATTCCCCTAGCACTGGAGTTTTGCCATTCTTATTGATGGGTAAATTTGGTCTTGGCTGGCTGTTCTTGCTGATCTTCTGGGGTGGGGCCGGTTGCCGTGGTTCCCAAATGTCTTTCCTGGAGGCGGAATTGCCCCGCCCTTGCCAGTCTGGGCTAAGTAATCTGCTCGGGTTTGCTCTCGGGAGCTTTTGTTCCCTGCAAGCTTTCCATACAGCTTTGGAGGATAAGAGTGAAAATGGCGGCCTCCCAATCTCCACCCTGGAGGAGCCAAGAACTCAGGGCCTGCTCCTCAGTGAGCCCCCAGAGAAAAGCGGTCAATCACTCCCATCTCCCCGGTCTCTGGCCGCACTCCGTGCTCACCCGGCCTATGACTGAGCATTTCTATCTCTGGCACCCGACTTGGTGTGGAGTCTCCAAACCCAGCAGATCCCTGTGGTGCACTCCTGCGCCGCTCCTCCCGGGGGATGAAGGGGAGTCTCCCCAGATCTTTTTTTTTTTTCAAAGATTTTATTTATTTATTTGACAGAGAGAGACACACAGTGAGAGAGGGAACACAAGCAGGGGGAGTGGGAGAGGGAGAAGCAGGCTTCCCACGGACCAGGGAGTCCAATGCGGGGCTAGATCCCAGGACCCTGGGATCATGACCTGAGCCGAAGGCAGATGCTTAACCAGCTGAGCCACCCAGGCATCCCTGAGTCTCCCCAGATCTAATGCTTGTTGGGTCCCTGCTGGAGGAGCAGTGGCCCGACTGTGCCGCGGATCACAGTTTATGGCAACCCCAAGCTGAGAGCCTACGCCTTGGCTCCATCTCTGCAGCCAGCTTCCCCGCTCCGATACCTGGGAGCTCTGCCACACTCAGGCACCCCCGGTCTTTCTGTGACCCCAAGGGTCCTGAGACCACACTGTCCCGCGAGGGTTCCATCCCCTGCTTAGCCACTGGAGCAACATCCCTCAGCAGAGCCAACTTCTAAAACTTCCGATTTTGTGCTCCTCTGCTCTATCACTTGCCAGTAGCAGCCAATGGAGGCCCCCTCCCCCGCCATCTCTCCTCCCAAATATTGCCTCGGATTCACTTCTCCACATGGCCTACCTTCCAGAAAGTGGTTGCTTTTCTGTTCAGAGAGTTGTTGCTATTCTTTTCTTTGATCTCCTGTTGAGCTCATAGGTTTTCAGAATGGTTTGATCCCTATTCAGCTGAATTCCTGGGACCAGACGAAATCCAGGTCTCCTACTCCTCCACCATCTTGCCAAGATCAAGGCATTTAATTGGCAAGTTTAATGTTCTTCTTTCCTCTTTCAAGCCCTGGTAGAGTACAAGGAAGATTAAAAGATAAGTGTTCTTTTGCACATCTGATTAATAGCCTGTAAATCTGTGGTCTTATCTGCTCTTCCCTCCTCCCTCCCTCCCTTCCTTCTTTCTTCTTTAACCTCCTTCTCCATCCTGTATTAAATAAACATTTAGTGCATTCCTCCTATGTCTCTGATACTTTGATAGGTGCTCAGAACAAAAAGGTAATAACTGTAGGTCCTGTGTCCAGGGATCTGATAGTCTAAGGGAGGAGTAAAAATCCATAAATAAATAATTACATTACAGTGTAATAAGTGCAGAATACAAAGGTGTTGTAGGTGAAGTGATTGGAGGGACTAGTTTCTTCTACCTGGTTAGTACTTGGAGATTGAATATGATTTGGAAAAGTGAATAACAGGATTCTCAGACAATATTATAGTTTATGTAGAAACCCCTAAGGAAGTGATTTTAGAAAGGTCAACAAATACAAAGACAGTTATAAGGATCAGTTCTGGCATATCTATATACCGGAAATGAATATTTGTAATTTGTAATGTGAAAAACAATCTCACTTATAATAAAACCCAAAACAATGAAGTATTTCACCAAATATGTGTAGGGATCTGTATGTTGTAAACTACAGAACATTAATGAAAGAAATGAAAGATGTGTTCAAATAAAGAGATAGATCATGTTCATGGATTGAAAGGCTCAATATTAAGATGTCAGTTCTCCCCGTGTGATCTATAGATTCAACTCAGTCATAATCAAAATACCAACAAGCTTCTTTGAAGATAATAACAAATTGAATCGAAACTTTATATGGAAAAGCAACGAAACTGGAATAGTCAAAATGGTTCTAAAAAGAACACAGTCAGAGGGCTAACGCTGCTTGGAGGCAGGACCTGAAGTTGTTGCTTGATTTAAGACTTACTATAAAATACAATGATCAAAACATGTAGTTTGGTAAAAGGATAAATGCGTATCAGTTGTCAATTTGTGAAAAAGAATAGAGAGCCCAGAAATAAACCCACACAAATACAGTCAATTAATTTTTGAAAAAGGTAAAAAGGCAATACAATGGAGAAAGCATAATCCTTTAACAATAGTGCTAAAACAAGTAGACATCACATGCAGAAACATAAACCTTTACACAAATCTCACACACATAAAAATTAACTCAAATTGACCATACACCTAAATACACAGTTTAAAACAATAAAACTTAGAGAAGAAAGCATAGGATGAAAGTCTATGTGGCCTTGGGTTTGGCAATGAGTTTTTAGATACTACTCGAACACCACAAACCATGAAAAAAATTGATAAATTGGACTCATCAAAATTACAAGTATTACTCTTTGAAAGACACTATTAAGAGAATGAAAAGACACAAAAAAAGGAAAAAATATTTACAGATCATATAACCTTTAATAGACTTGTATCCAGATATACAAAGAGCCCTTAGACCTCAACAGAAAGTAAATCAACAACTGATAAAGGGCAAAAGATCTGTACAGAATACTTCACCCAGGAAGACATATAGATGGCAAATTAGCACATAAAAAGATGTTCAACATCATTAATCTTTGAAGAAGTATAAATTAAAACCATAAGATACTACCACACAGCTATTCAAATGGCTAAAAAATTATTTGAATAAAAATTATGTATATCTAAAGTGTATAACATGTTTTAAAACGTATGTACATCATGAAATGACTATTATAGTCAAGCGAATTAACATATCCATCTCCTTACATAGTAATCATTTGTGTGTGTTTGGTGAGAGTACCTGAAATCTATCTTAGTAAATTTCTAGTATATAATATAATAATGTAATATATAATATAAAAATAAAATAATATAATAATGCTATACATTAGATCTCTAGACATATTCACTGTAAATAAATTGAACTTTGTACTCTTTAACCACCATCTCCCCATTTCCCCCACCTCCCCACCCCTGGTGATCCTCTTTCTATAATATGCTTCTATGTATTTGACTTCTTTAGATTCTACATATAAGTATCATTGTGTAATATATTTCTGTGTTTGGCTTATTTCACTTAGCAAAATGTCCTCCAGATCGATTCATGTTGTCACAAATGACAGGATTTCCTTTTTTTAAGGCTAGACAATATTCCATTGTTTGTGTGTGAGTGTGTATCACAATTTCTTTATCCAAGAATGGCTAAAGTTTTTTTTTTTTTTAAGAGAAATTGATAATATGAAATGCTGGTGAGACTTCAGAGTAATAAAAATGCTTATGCATTGCACTTAGAATGCAAAATGGTATAACCACTTTGGAAAATGTTTCGGCAGCTTCTTCTAAGATTAAATATATACTTACCATATGACCCAGAAATCCTATTCCTGGGTATTAATGAAATGAAAACTTATGTCACATAAAAACCTACATATAAACTTTTATAACAACACTATCCATAATTGTGAAAAACTGGAAACAGCCAAGGTGTCCTTCAACAAGCAAACGGATAAACAAACCATTGTGAATTCAGAGAATGGAACACTATAAAACAATAAAAGAAAAAACACCTTGTGATTTGTGCAACAACATGGATGACTCTTTTTTTTTTTTTTTTTTTTTTTTTATTTTTTTTTTTTTATTTATTTGAGAGAGAGAGATGAGAGACAGAGAGCATGAGAGGGAGGAGGGTCAGAGGGAGAAGCAGACTCCCTGCCGAGCAGGGAGCCCGATGCGGGACGCGATCCCGGGACTCTAGGATCATGACCTGAGCCGAAGGCAGTCGCTTAACCAACTGAGCCACCCAGGCGCCCCAACATGGATGACTCTTAAGTACATTTTTTCTGAATAAAGTGAACGAGACTCCTAAGGCAATTTGTATTATAATTCCATTTATATGACATTCTAGAAGTGGCAAAACTGGGAGCAGAAAACAGAGTTATAACAGTTTCATCTTATGTTGACATATTGGCCTGATCTACCTATTGTCTCAACCTAGAGAATTTGGATCTTGCATATGACCAGATCTCAAAGCTTAATACTGGGGGAACCTGTTCTGCTCTGAGCTAGTCTCTTGAAGATACACTAGCCTACTGTAGTCTTCTTGGCTTATATATACCCTTGAGACACACACTCCAACTAGCCTCCCTCTATTTATTACTTAAGTTCCTATTCTAGGAAAGACACAAAACCAATTTTATAATATATTTTTTCTAAAGGCCAGCATCTGGCCTTTTCAGTATTACCATAATCATTCTCCTTCTTTGGCACAGAATACATTCTTCACAGGAATAGTACAAGCACTAACCTGTAAAATCTCAACCAGGAGGAAAAATATCAAAGCAAAGACCAAGTGCAAACTAATAAAGCATAAAACACTTGCACCATAAAAAACTGGAGAAGTATCATTAGTGTTGCACATTATTGGAAGAGTAATTATGCCCAAGATGTTCAGGTACTTGCTACATCTTGCTTGCAAAGAACTGATGTAATGTGATAAGGAAGTAAAACTGTCAGCCCTCACATGTTTGAGAGGATAAAGGTTTGAACATTAGATTAAACTAGTTATACAAACAAGTTCAGTGACAGCGCAGTGAAAATCGGACTGTGTGGGTGTTTGGGGGTGTGTATGTGATGGGAGCATTTTTATGCCTGTCACAGGTGACCTTGGACTGTTTCATTGTGAAGAGAGGAAGATGAAATTTTCCTCTCAGATACTGCCATTAGTTACTTTTCCAAAGTGAAAAGGCCCAGAGACTGTGTATGTGCCTGGGTGGCTTACTTATTGAAGTGATTAGGATGTAGAGGTTTCTCAGCAGTTGTAGGGATGTTGAAACATCCTCTGACTAGTTCATCGGGGGCTTGCCAGGTTTGTGACTTTACAGATAGTCTTGGTTATAAAATCATACTTCATGAAACCATTGCGATCCAAACCACTCATACACAAACTAGGGCATGAGCAGG
The DNA here is from genome assembly GCF_029215605.1 of Mirounga angustirostris. Taxonomy (NCBI): domain Eukaryota; kingdom Metazoa; phylum Chordata; class Mammalia; order Carnivora; family Phocidae; genus Mirounga; species Mirounga angustirostris. Next base: position 124,778,103 of record NW_026991713.1, read on the forward strand.
TAGGTCTCATGGGCTGATTTGATGGCATAATAATACAGTGGAGCTTATAACATACTCTCATTTAAATTTCATTGTATTGGGGCACCTGGGTGGCTCAGCCAGTTTAGCATCTGCGTTTGGCTCAGGTCATGATCCCAGGGCTCTGGGATCAAACCCCGCATTGAGCTCTCTGCTCAGTGGGAAGCCTGCTTCTCCCTCTCCCCCTGCTGCTCCCCCTGCATGTGCTCTCTCTTCTGTCAAATAAATAAATAAAATAAATTTCTGTCAAATAAATAAATCTTTTTTTTTAAATGCCAGTGAATTCACTGGTTTCTTTCTTTTTTTTTTTTTAAGATTTTATTTATTTATTTGACAGAGAGAGACAGTGAGAGAGGGAACACAAGCAGGGGGAGTGGGAGAGGGAGAAGCAGGCTTCCCGCGGAGCAGGGAGCCCGATGCGGGGCTCGATCCCAAGACCCTGGGGTCATGACCTGAGCCGAAGGCAGATGCTTAACGACTGAGCCACTCAGGCACCCCTAAATCTTTAAAAAATAAATTTTATTGTATTGTAATATCTTTCGAATGAAAAAAGCTAAATTCTGAAGACAGTCACATATTAATCCTGGCTTTTCCAAATTCCTAAGCCATTTCCTAATTGTAAATTAGGGAAGAATTCTTCTGAGTTCTCCTTTAATGCAAGCCAATTGTTCACTAATTTCTACTGAGCTAAAAATATCCCTATGTTACCAGGAAAAACAACCTTCTTTTCCTAAAGATATATGCCCATGGATCAAGGATCTCTTAATCCTATGTCTTCACTTGGCTTATGAATACTTTTGCCCTCCATATTGTTGGTTGGCATTAGAATAGGGCAAGTCCCAGGGAAATTTCAGAGAATTGCATTTCATTATATGGCTGTTTAGTGGTGGTGGCTTGTATATTATTGTTTTACAAACTAAGATAGCTTGCTTTGTCTTTAGGCCTGTCTTCTTCATTGGAATCTTTTAGTAATATGCCAACTAGAAATTATTAACATTTATATGAGGCCTTATGTCTTAAATGACACTTTCATATGTATTTTCTCCTTAGAGTTTCTAGTTATCATTAGGCAGTTTGATAATATTTTTATTACATATAAGGAAACAAAGACTTCCAGAAATAATTTGTCCAAGAACACTTGGTCAGTAACAGTAGGGCCAGGATTTGAGCCAAGATCAACCAGTCCCAAAGACTAAGCTTTATCCAGTATCCCAAGCTTTGGCACTGGATGGATTTTGTTCTTTGTAAGGATAGAGTTTATGTCAAGTCTAAGCTGTCTTGCTTTCAAAATCATTTGATAACCAGAAATCTAATTAATAAGTGAAAACCCAATTGGTGATGTTAGAATACAACAGGAAGAGTTGGTTGAAGGAAAGATAATGAATTCCACTTTGGACACATGGACTGTTTAAGAGGTGACATGGGATGTAGGGGTCTAGAGCACTAGAGAGAAATCTGGGCTGATGATAGGGATTTGGGAAACCCTGGTTATAGGTGGTAATTAAAGTTCTTGGAATGGAAGAGACCTCTCTGAGGCTGTTGCTTTAACTTGTATTATGGTGTGAATAATGTTCAAGGGAAAGAAAAGTCATTTCTGCTTACATTACCACTTTTTATAACTATTAACATACCAGAGTAAAAATAAGGAAAAGAATGCTGTAGTCTTGAAGTACTACCCAGTGAACAACAACAAAAAATTTTTGTGGTTCGCTACATATTACATAGTGATAAAACATGACATTTAGACTTAAGCACTTTAAATAGTCCCTAGAGCTTTGTTCAGGGCACAGAACAGCTGTATGTATAATTAAATAAAGCTAATTTAAATAAATTAGATTAACCAGAAAATCACTCAAAGTTTGCATTCATAAAAGTTTTTTATGTAAGAAGTTGTCAGTGCTGTTTCTACAAACTGCGTATTTTAGAAAATGGTGGGCTCTGGGATAAGGAATACATTTTAAAGCTGTAAAAATAGAAAGATTTTCTTCACATTTTGTATTGAAAGTATAATTTTCCTGATATTTTACACAGATGATTTGCAAGAGAATGTTTGCAATATAATTGTTACTGAAGTCACCAAGAAAGACAGTGAAGTAGAATGAAAAATATGCTTCTTTTAGTTTCTTTTGCTGCAATCATTTTAAGCACAACACATGCATCTGGGAAATATTACTCTTCTTTTTTGTAGAAGCTACCATCTGAACACACGTTCACATCAGTATTTATATGAGGACCTATATTCAAGAAATTAGTCAGTTGTATTTGTTCCTGGACTTGAAAAGGGGGATGTTGCTTTAGCAAAGCTAAGAATTTATTAGAATAAAAATAAGCATATAACTAGCTTTAATGTTCCTGACTGCTAGACTTTTACAATGTAATCATCAAGAGCTATGAAATTGTTTTCATCAAAAAGCTATAAGGACTGTTTCTGGGAACCAAGGTGAATTAGGGTGTGACCTTTTTTAATATTGTCTTTCTCGACACTCTCTTTCATAGATACTTGTTTTCAGATTTCAGGAATAAAGTGCATTGATCCCATTTTTAGAGATCAGTCATAGGGGTAAGCAGAAGATTCTGTGATTTATGAGCAAACCTGCTGATAGTTCCTTAGAGAGGTACAACATTCACAGATGGAGAGCTGTTAGAGGAACCAGGGATTCAAACATTTCAGGGAAACAGCTCCACTCAGTCCCCATTTTTGAAATGACAGTAACTTCAAGTGGAAATTTATTAGAACCCAATATAAAGAAATCTAATATCTAGCCAATCCATAATAAACAGGTTTTTTTTTTTTTCTGGCCTCATGTATGATTAATCACCTCATTTTATCTCATTTCTTCTTTGGATGGCCTTGTGCAAATTTTTAAAAAATACACTTACATCAAAGATGGAGAGAGGCTTTGGGCTATTTAACTTAATCCTGTTCTAGAACCAATGGTCAGGGGAAACTTAAGCAACAGAAGAGCTTTAAGAAAAAAATTACAGAACAGTAGAATTGGCTGTCATCAGCTTTCAGTATGATTTCATAGCAGCCATGCAAAAAGAAAATATTGTTTGCTACATCTTTGTTAGGCATTAAGTGTCATGGATACAAAATAAAGCAAATGCAATAATTACCTATAATGCATTAATCAAAACCACTTTCTCCTCAATACAAGTCTTTCAAATTAGGCTTTACAAAAAAAGTATTTTATAAAAGATGTATCACATTTACTGAAGAATTAGATGCCAGTATGTCAGAGAGTTAGATGTTTCACCTTATTTTAAAAAGCGTATGTAAATATATATATTATATTTGACATATATATGACTTTTACCCTGAGCATTTAATTTTTATTAAATAAAGGTGTTTTGCAAAGCTTAGAATAATTTGCTTAGTTTCGCTTCCTTTTAAAATCAGAACATAAAACAGCAGTACTTTGCTACTCTCTTTAAATTCCTCTCAATTATGAATGGAAATCTTATTTCTTTTTCCTTTAAAATAATTCCAACATTCTAATTCTCTCCTAAATTATGATTGCCCACAAAACCAGAAAGCAAGGAATATTTTTTTATCCACACCCCTTTGTGTTCAGAGCTAATTTTGTTTTCCCAGTGTTGTTTGGACCAAGTGCTTCTGGTAAAATGTACTTATGGAATCAAACTGTTTACTATTGACTGTTAGAAATATGTAATAGTTATTTCACATTCTCAGTTTGAAGATATTTGAACTCATACTTTATTAGGTACTTTCAGCTTAGTGTTCATTCTTTAGTTTGCATGTAATAAAGCCTGTGCTTGTGAGAGATCTCCCTGGGAACTGGTTCTAAAACTCTTATAGATATAATGCTTTTGGGAGATTTAATGACAATTTTATTGATTATCTACAAACTACCCATATGTAATGATGAAGGGACCAATAAGCTTCAAAATCAATGTTTGGAAGTTTTTAAATGGTGTAATCCATGCACAAATTCCAACTATAATAATTTACATCTAAGATATGTGCATTTCTTCCTTTCTGTAAATACCAAGTATTTTTAGAAGCCCATCTGTATACTGGTCAACATTTTAAAATTTCATCTAATTTTAAAGCAAACTATTTCTTTTTATTCCTAGAAAACAAAGCTCTTAATGTAATTTTAGTAGTTTTTATCATAATTGCACTAAACACCAAATTATGCTTAAACTAGTGTGCCTCATCTAGTTAACTTAGTTGATTAAATCCTGTCAGAACAATGTTTTGGTCTTGATATATAATTCAAATTTGCATTAAGAAAAATATTACCACAAGAATTTCATTTCCAAGAATAATAAGAAAAAATACCTTGCTCAGTCTCCCACAGGTCAAAAACAGTGAACAGTTATGGATAAAGTTTTTTATAGTCTTAAATTCATTGAAAAGTGGGCAAGAAGTTAAGAAATTCCCAGGTCAAAAAAATCTCTGGAGTAATTGGGGTCCTTCCCTGTAGCTACCTTTTACCTAATGTCCTTCTGCCTAAGATAAATCGGTACTTCAGTCTTCCAGAACTCCAGTGGCACAGGACATCGAAAACAAAGCTCAAGGGCCACCAAAAGCACAAAGTCTAATAGATCTTCCTATTTGAAAGCTGGGATACCCTCCCTCCAAAGAGACCCATTGTAAGAGTTAACCAGAAATATCTACATCCCCTGCAAGAATTCTCACAAAGGATAAACTTAACACTAACTGAAAGACATGTATCATTTGACCTCACTGATATGAGGAATTCTTAATCTCAGGAAACAAACTGAGGGTTGCTGCAGTGAGGGGTGGGGTGGGAGGGATGGGGTGACTGGGTGATAGACACTGGGGAGGGTATGTGCTCTGGTAATCGCTGTGAATTGTGCAAGACTGTTGAATACAGATCTGTACCTCTGAAACAAATAATGCAATATATGTTAAGAAAAAAAAAAAGAAGAAGAAGAAGAAGGTAGCGGGAGGGGAAGAATGAAGCGGGGGAAATCGGAGGGGTAGACGAACCATGAGAGACAATGGACTCTGAAAAAGAAACTGAGGGTTCTAGAGGGGAGGGAGGTGGGAGGATGGGTTAGCCTGGTGATAAGTATTAAAGAGGGCACATTCTGCATGGAGCACTGGGTGTTATGCACAAACAATGAATCATGGAACACTACATCTAAAACTAATGATGTAATGTATGGTGATTAACATAACAATAAAAAATTTAAAAAAAACCTCTAACCAATTTCTATTCAGAAGGTAAGAAGAGTGACTACTGACCAGCTAGAATCAAAATATGGCTATTAGGAATATTTACAGCTGAAATTCACATGAATTTGGATGCCAGTGAATCTTAAGGCAAAATGTAATTTAAAGTTGTCTTGGACAGTAATGGCCCCAGCCATCTAGAAAAAACAAATGCAAATTCTCTCTAAAGGAATTTATCTTCATTTCAGGAAATGCTATTGCTTATCCAGAATGCACTAGTACATTCATGTTTCTGTTTTTGTTTTTTACAGTTGCTGTTGATTCTAATTGAGCCAGCATCTTTTTTTAAGTTTTTGTTTAAATTCCAGTTAGTTAACATGCAGTGTTATATTAGTTTCATATGTACAATATAGTGACTCAACACTTGCCTACAACACCCAGTTGAGCCAGCATCTCTTTAGATTACTGGATATCCATGACATATTAGTTTTTAAATATTTTTAATATGAACCCTATTGGAACTATCATCAGTTTGGATTTCATAGTGTTCATCTATCTCATAGAAGTTGTTAGTTTTGATTATAATTCTGATCTCAGCCTAAAAGAATTGCTAAAAAATTTTCCAAGGAAATTGAGCAGCTCATAGTAATATAACAACAACCACCACCACCAAACACAAATAGAGACAACAACTTCATAAAAAAGAAATGGCAGAAACAAGAAACAGACTAAATCTGCAAGTACTTCAGATACTATAATATCAAACCATATCATGAAAAAACAATGTTAAATATGTGTACAAAATAAAAGGAACGCTTAACAATATGTACAGAGGGGGGAAAAAACTATAAAGAATGACCAAGAAGAATTTGAAAAAGAACCAAAAAGAAATGAAAAATTTATTCCTTGAAATTAAAAAATAGATGGATGATTTAACAGAATAAACAGAGCAAAAGAGAGAAGTTAGAAGACTGGAAGTTAGATTTGAAAAAATCAATCAGAATTCAGCAGAGATTTAAAGAGACTGAAAATATGAAAGAGAGAATAAGAGATATGAGTGCAAGAGGGAAAAAAATTAACAAATATAAATTTGGTTCATTAAAGAGATTAATAAAAATCAAATGATGCTGGCAATATTTGTCAAGAAAAAAAGGCAAAGATAAACAGTAAAGGAAAAGGAAAACATAAGTATGGGTTCTGCAGATGTTTTAAAATGAAATAAGTTAATATTATGGACAGTTTTATGCCAAATTTGTGAAAACAATTGAAATAGATTCATTTCCTACTAATATATAACATATAAACAGGCTTAAGAAGAAATGAAACAGCGTGAGACTATGGTCAAATGTCTTACATAAAGGGAAGTTCATAGCAAATGTCTTTACTTTGAAGTTCTACCAAACATTCAAGAATAAATAATTTCAATTATAAACAATCTGTTCCAGACTATAGAAAAAAATGGTACTCCTTGTTTCATTCTATGAAGCTAGAATAACCATAACTCCAAAATCTGACAATGACAAGGTGAAAAGACCACCCCAAAATTTGGGTGGCATAGAAATATATAAAGGATTACTACAAATCATTCAGCAAAATGTAAATAACCTAATATGGAAATGGGCCTTATTGTGATTGCCCCACAGAGAGCAGGATCCAAAATTTCCCCCAGTCTAAAGTGGTCAGATGTCAAGACTGATGATGCCATGTATGCCCTAAGGGGAATAAAGTGATTTCTGTCTCATGTATTGAAGCTTTTGGGGGGAAGCAGAGTAGACACCCAGGGCAGTCTGAAAATGGTTTGTGTTTTTATTATTATTAAGAGGTGGGTCTGGGGTGAGTGTTCCCATATGCAAGCCAGGATTTTCAGGGTCTAAATCTCTCAAAGTGCAGAAGGAATGATTGCTTGGGCTTTCTTACCCAAATGTGAGGGATGAGGGGGAAAGAGAGGGATGAGGTTTAAAAACTGTCCTCTCTCAGACATTGAAAATGGAGTCAGACTCTTGACTGCATGGACAAAATACATAAATAGGCACTTTACAAAGAGAAACCTGAATGGCCAACAATAAGAGAAAATATTCTCAACCTGATTAGTTGGGCAGTGCAAATTAAACCATGAAGAATCAAGGACACATGACATCACCAAAGGTCATAATAATCTTCTAATAACTGAACCCAAAGACACAGAGATCTGAAATTTACCCAACAAGGAATTCAAAATAGCCATTTTGAGGAAACAAAATTATCTACAAGGAAACATAGTTCAGTGAAATCAAGAAAACAATACACAAACAAAATGAGAAATTTAACAAAGAGATAAAACTCATTAAAATGGAAACAAGCAAAAATTCTGGAGATGAAGAATTTCCAGTGAATAAAATGAGAGCAATACAAACACCAACAGCAGAAGCGATTAGACAAAAGACAGAGTCGGTGAGTTTTAGAGAATAGGAACTCTGAAATAAATCAGAGGAGAACAAAGAAAAAATAATGAAAATGAATGAAGAAAGCCTATGTGATCTGTGGGAAACCATCAAAAGAATCAAAGTCAGAATCACTGGAGTCCCAGAAAGAAAACAGAAAGAAGGGAGTGATGCTTATTTAAAAAAATAATGGCTAAGAACTTCCCAAACATACCATGCATATTTTCAGAACACAATGCATTGAAACTTGAAATCAACCACAAGAAAAAATTTGGAAAGACCTCAAATACATGGAGGCTAAAGAACATCCTACTAAGAATGAATGGGTTAACCGTGAAATTAAGAAATAAATAAAAAAAATACATGGAAGCAAATGAAAATGAAAACACGACAGTCAAAAACCTTTGGGACGTAGCAAAGGCAGTCCTAAGGGGAAAGTATGTTGCAATATAGGCCTACCTCAAGAAGTGAGAAAAGTCTCAAATACACAATCTAACCTTACACGTAAAAGATCTAGAAAAGGAACAGCAAATAAAGCCTAAAGACAACAGAAGAAGGGAAATAATAAAGATTAGAGCAGAAAAAAATAATATAGAAACATACAAAAACAGGAGAATGGATTAACAAAACTAAGAGCTGGTTCTTTGAAAAAATTAATAAAATTGATAAACCTCTACCCAGACTTATCAAAAGGAAAAGAGAAAAGACCAAGACAGATAAAATCACAAATGAAAGAGGAGAGATGACAAACACCACCACAGAAATACAAACTATTATAAGAAAATATTATGAAAAATTATATACCAACAAACTGGGCAACCTGAAAGAAATGGACAAATTTCTAGAAACTTACAAACTATCAAAACTGAAACTGAAAGAAATAGAAAATTTGAACAGACCCATCCAGCAAAGAAATTGAATCAGTAATCAAAAATCTCCCAACAAACAAAAGTCCAGGGCCAGAAGGCTTTCCAGGGGAATTCTACCAGACATTTAAAGAAGAGTTAATACCTGTTCTCTAACTATTCCAAAAAATAGAAATGGAAGGAAAACTTGCAAAGTCATTCTACAAAGCCAGCATTACCTTTGATTCCAAAATCAAAGACCTCACTAAAAAGGAGAACTACAGGCCAATATCTCTGATGAACATAACATGGTTGCAAAAAACTCAATAAAATACTAGCAAATTGAATTCAATAGTACATTAAAATAATTATTCACTACAATCAAGTGGGATTTATTCCAGGGCTGCAGGGTGACTCAGTATTCACAAGTCAATCAATGTGATACACCACAATAATAAAAGAAAGGATAAGAACCATATGATGCTGAAACAAATAATGCAATATATGTTAAGAAAAAAAAAAGAAGAAGAAGGTAGTGGGAGGGGAAGAATGAAGTGGGGGAAATTGGAGGAGTAGACAAACCATGAGAGACGATGGACTCTGAAAAACAAACTGAGGGTTCTAGAGGGTAGGGGGGTGGGAGGATGGGTTAGCCTGGTGGTGGGTATTGAGGAGGGCACATTCTGCATGGAGCACTGGGTGTTGTGCACAAACAATGAATCATGGAACACTTCATCTAAAACTAATGATGTAATGTATGGGGATTAACATAAGAATAAAAAAAAAGAACCATATCATGCTGTCAATAGATGCAGAAAAACCATCTGACAAAATACAGCATCCTTTCTTGATAAAAACCCTCAACAAAGTAGGGATAGATGGAACATCATAAAGGCCATATACAAAAGACCCACAGCTAGTACCATCCTCAATGAGGAAAAACTGAGAGTCTTTCCCCTATGGTCATGAACAAGACAAGGATGTCCACTTTCACAATTACTACTTAACATAGTCCTGGAGGTCCTAGCCTCAGCAATCAGACAACAAAAAGGAAAAAAAAAAAAAGCATCTGAATTGGCAAGGAAACTTTCACTACTTGCAGACAACATGATACTCTATGTAGAAAACCCAAAAGACTACACCAAAAAACTGCTAGAACTAATACATTAATTCAGCAAAGTTGCAGGATATAAAATCGATGTGCAAAAATCTGTTGCATTTCTATACATCAATAACATAGCATCAGAAAAAGAAATCAGTGAATTGATTCCATTTGCAATTGCACCAACAACAGTAAGATATCTAGGAATAAACCTAACCAAAGAAGTAAAAGGTCTATACACCAAAAACTACAAAACACTTATGGAAGAAATGGAAGATGACACAAAGAAATGGAAAAACAGCCCATGCTCATGGATTGGAAAAACAAATATTGTTAAAATGTTTATATTACCCAAAGTGATCTACATATTTAATGTGGTCCCTATCAAAATACCACTGGCATTTCTCACAAAGCTAGAAAAATCTTAAAATTTGTATGGAACCACAAAAGACCCCCCAATAGCCAAAGCAATTCTGAAAAAGAAAAACAAATCTAGAGGCATCACAGTTCTAGATTTCAAGCTATATCTGAAAGCTATAGTCATCAAGACAGTATAGTACTGGCACAAAACAGACACATTGATCAATGGAACAGAATAGAGAACCCAGAAATGGATGTACAACTATATGGTCAACTAATCTTCGACAAAGCAGGAAAGAATATCCAATGGAAAAAGACAATCTCTTCAACAAATGGTGTTGGGGAAACTGGACAGCAACATGAAGAAGAATGAAACTGGACCACTTACACCATATGAAAAAGTAAATTCAAAATGGATTTTGGTGAGGGGGAAGCCACCAAATCCTAGAAGAGAACAGGCAAAAACCTCTTTGACATCAACTGTAGCAACTTCTTACTAGACATGTTGCAAGAGGCAAGGGAAACAAAAGCAAAAATGAACTATTGGGACTTCATCAATATAAAAAGCTTCTGCACAGCAAAGGACAGAATCAAGTAAACTAAAAGGCAACCTACAGAATATGAGAAGATATTTGCAAATGATATATCTGATAAAGGGTTAGTATCCAAAATCTATAAAGAACTTAGCAAACTCAAAACCCAAAAAACAAATAACCAGTTAAAAAATGGGCAGGAGACATGAATAGACTCTTTTGCAAAGAAGACATCCAGATGGCTAAAATATACTTGAAAAGTTGCTCAAAATCACTCATCATCAGAGAAATACAAATCAAAACCACAGTGAGATACCATCTCTCACCTGTCAGAATGGCTAGAATTACAACACAAGAAACAACAGGTGTTGATGAGGATGTGAAGAAAGGGGAATCCTGTTATACTGTTTGTGGAAATTCATGCTGGTGCGGCCACTCTGGAGAACAGTTTAGAGGTTTCTCAAGAAGTTAAAAATAGAACTACCATATACCCCAGCAATTGCCCTACTAGGCATTTACCCAAAGGATACAAAAATACAGATTCAAATGGGTATATGCACCCCAATGTTTATAGAAGCATTATCAACAATAGCCAAACTTTGGAGAGAGCTCAAATGTCTATTGAATGATGAATGGATAAAGATGTGGTGTGTGTACACACAATGGAATATCACTCAGGCATCAAAACAAATGAAATCTTTCCATTAGCAATGGCATGGATGGAGCTAGAGTGTAATATGCTAAGTGAAATAAGTCAGAGAAAGACAAATACCATAGGATCTCACTCATATGTGAAATGTTTTAAAAGATTTTATTCATTTATTAGAGAGAGAGCACAAAAGGGAAGAGGGTCAGAGGGAGAAGTAGACTCCCCATTGAGTGGGGACCCCAATGCAGGGCTCGATCCTGGGACTCCGGGATCGTGACCTGAGCTGAAAGCCAACACTTAACTGACTGATCCATCCAGGTGCCCCTCACATATGAAATTTAAGAAAGAAAACAGATGAACATATGGAAAGGGGAAAAAGAAAAAAAGAGAGAGACAAACAAACCATAAGAGACTCTTAACAATAGAGGACAAACAGGATTGATGGAGGGAGGTAGGTGGGGGATGGGCTAGATGGTTGATGAGTATTAAAGAGGACACTTGTGATAGACACTGGTTGTGGTATATAAGTGAAGAACCACTGACTTCTACTCCAGAAACCAATATTGTATGTTAACTAAAATTTAAATAAATTAAATTAAATCAAATTAAAGGGCGCCTGGGTGGCTCAGTTGGTTAAGTGACTGCCTTCGGCTCAGGTCATGCTCCTGGAGTCCTGGGATCGAGTCCCACATCGGGCTTCCTGCTCAGCAGGGGGTCTGCTTCTCCCTCTGCCCTCTTCCCTCTCGTGCTCTCTGTCTCTCATTCTCTCTCTCTCAAATAAATAAATAAATCTTTAAAAAAAAAAATAAATAAATAAATAAATAAATCAAATTAAAACTTTCCAAACCTAGGGGGAGACTTGAATATCCAAGTTGATGAAGCTAATTGATTAACCCATTATTTTAATTCAAAATGATCTTTTCCAAGACAAATTATAATAAAACTGTCAAAAATCAAAGAAGAGAGAGAATCCTAAAAGCAGCAGTAGGAAAAAAGTTTATAAATTTAAATAAAAACTTAAAAAAAAAAAGGCACCTAGAGAACAGAAAAAAATAGAAAAGAAGATTATAATCTACAAAGGAACCCCCATTAGGCTATCAGTGGATTTCTCAGCAGAAACTTTATAGGCTAGAAGAGAGTGGGATGTGGCCCTTTCATAAGCATATATTCAAAGTGCTAAAAGAAACCAATTGCCAACAAAGTATACTATGTTGGGCAAAGTTATCCTTCAGAAATACTTTCCAATACAAATGAAAGCTGAGGGAGTTTATGGCCACTATACCTGCCTTATAAGAGATGCTGAAAGGAATTTTTAATCTGAAATGAAAATACACTAATTAGTAACATGAACATGTACAATACACTGATTCAAAGTAAATGTGTGAAAGATTCAGAAAAGTCTAATTCTGTAATATAATATGTCAATTATATTAAAATGTAACTATTGACATTTAATTTTACTATAATTTCTCAACAAATACACAATATGAAAAGAGGTATCTTGTGTCATTAAAAATAAGAGAGTAAAAGGGTGGATATTTTGTATACCCATTTAAGTTGCTATCATCATAAAATGGACTATTAACATCTATGAGATGTTTTATGTAAGCTTCATGCTTACTTCAAAGTAAAAACATATAGTAGATTCCCAAAAGATAAAGAAAGGGAATCAGAGCATACAACTATGGAAAATCATCATTCACAAAAGTAGGCATCAAGGGAGGAAAAAAGGAACCATGGAAATACAAAACAATTAGACAGCAATTAATAAGATATTACTAAGTCCTTACATGCCAGTAATTACTCTAAATTACTCTATGAATTGAATTTTCCAGTTAAAAGGCAAGAGTAGCTGGAAGGATAAAAAACTAGACTCACATATATACTGCCTACAGGAGCCTTGCTTCAGCTTTAAGGATACATATATGTTCAAAGTGAAGGAATGGAAAAAAGATATTCCATACAAGTGGAAACCAAAATAAAGTGAGGGTAACTATACTTATGTCAAATGAAACAGACAGTAAGCCAAAATAGTAACAAGAGAAAAAATTCATTATGTAATAAGGGATCAACGAATCAAGAAGATAAAACAATTGATAAGCATGCTCAACATTGGAGCACCTGAATATATTAAGCAATTACTAACATATCTGAAGGGAGAAATAACAACAATACAATAATAGTAGGGAATTTCAACACCCTACTTTCCACAGTGGGTAGATCATTCAGACAAAACTCAACAAGGAAACATTAGACTTGAACCATAGTTTAGATCAAATATCAGTATATAATATTCCATTCAACAGCAACAGAATATACATTCTTCTCAAGAGCACACAGAGTATTCTCCAAGATAAATCATACAATGGGTCACAAAAAAAATCTTAGCAAACTTAAGACTGAAATCATACCAAGTATCTTTTTTGACTACAGTGTTAAGAAACTAGGAATCAACACTCCTGAACAACCAATGTGTCAAAGAAGAAATCTAAAGGGAAATAAAAAAATATCTTGAAACAAATGAAAATGAAAACACAACAGACCAAAACCTATCAGATGCAACAAAAGCACTTCTGAGAGAGTTTATAGTAATAAATGCATATAGTAAGAAAAAAGAAAGATCTCAAACAGAACTAGAAGAAAGGACAAACTAAACTCAAAATTAGAATAAGGAAAGAAATAACAAGGATCAGAGTAGAAATAAATGAAATAGAGACCAGAAGAACAATAGAAAAGATCAATAAAACTAGGAGCTATATTTTTAAAAGATAAACAAAATTAACAAGACTTTAAGGAGGGGCGCCTGGGTGGCTCAGTCGTTAAGCGTCTGCCTTCGGCTCAGGTCATGATCCCAGCGTCCTGGGATCGAGCCCCGCATCGGGCTCCCTGCTCCGCGGGAAGCCTGCTTCTCCCTCTTCCTCTCCCCCTGCTTGTGTTCCCTCTCTGGCTGTGTCTTTCTCGGTCAAATAAATAAATAAAATCTTTAAAAAAAAAAAAGACTTTAAGGAAAAAATAAGGCAAATCAGAAATGAAACAGGAGATATTACAACTGATACCACAGAAATACATAGGATCATAAGAAACTACTATAAACATTTATATGTCAACAAATTGAATAACCTTGAAATGGATAAATTCCTAGAAACATACAACTTTCCAAGACTAAATCAAAAAGATACAAAAGAATCTGGGGAAGAAAAGATGGCGGAGGTGTAGGGCACCCTATTTCAACTGGTCCCCAGAATTGAGCTGGATATCTACCAGACCACTCTGAGCACCCCCAAAACCAGCCTGAGATGTAAGAAGACCTGGATCTCTACAAACAGAATATCGCAGGTGGTTGGTTTCGAGGTACGAAGCAGGGAGCAGTGATTCCATGGGCAGATATCGGAGGATAAATGGCAGCGGGAGGGAGCCTGGCCATGGGGATCCTACACTGCTGGTGAGCGGCAGCCTCACTCACTGGGGATGGGGTGGTGGGAAAGGATTTTAGGGCAGCCCCCTGGGGCGGAAACCCGGAGCTGCAGGGTGCGAACTGGGAGCAGTTGGCGGTTTTAGAAGCACAAAGGGCAGAGACATGCCCTGATCTGGAGGCAGGACTGGGAGCCTGCGGAGGGGCGCACAACCCAGGATGCTGCAGTTTATAGCAGCATGGACAGAAACGGAGACAGTGTGGCCTGGAGAGCTCACTGAAGAACAGACTGCGGTCTCTCTGCTCTGAGGCAGAGGGTTGGAAACGGTCTCTTCTGCTCTGACTTGTGGAAGAGACGCGGAAAGCCGCCAGGGAAAGCCACCAGAGAACAAAAGTCCCAAAAACTAATTCCCACTGAGCCCATCCCCCGCCACAGGGGGGCAGGGCAACTCCACCCAAACAGGGTTGCCTGAGTAACAGTGCTGCAGGCCCCTCCCCCAGAAGACAGGCTGGGAAAACAAGAGGCCAGCAACCTTAAGGTCCCTAGAAAACAGATGCATCTTGCTTGGGTTCTGGTCAATAATTTGGACTCTCTACATTCCCTCAACCACCCATCAACAGAATGACTAGGAGGAGGAACCCCCAAAATAGAAAAGACTCAGAGATTATGATTTATGCTGCAGATTTACAAATGGATGCAGATATAACCAAGACGTCAGAGATGGAATTCAGGCTAGCAATTGTGAAGACAATAGCTAGAATGGAGAAATCAATTAATGGCAACATAGAGTCTCTAAGGGCAGAAATGAAAGCTGAATTGGCAGAACTTAAAATGCTATCAATGAGATCCAATCCAATCTAGATAATCTAACAGCTAGGGTAAGTGAGGCAGAAGAATGAACAAGCGACCTGGAAGACAATATAATAGATAAAAAGGGAAAAGAGGAGGCCAGGGAAAGACAACTCAGAATCCATGAAAATAAGATCAGAGAAATAAGTAACACCATGAAGCGTTCCAATGTCAGAATAATTGGAATCCCAGAGGGAGTGGAGAGAGAGAGAGGACTAGAAGATGTATTTGAGCAAATCGTAGCTGAGAACTTCCCTAATCTGGGGAATGAAACAAACATTCGCATCCTAGAGGCAGAGAGGACCCTCCCAAGATCAAGGAAAACAGGCCAACACCCCGGCATGTAATAGTAAAACTTGCAAATCTTACTGCTCAAAATAAAGCTGTTACCTTTCTAGCCCTGTCCGCCATGGTGCTTAGCAGCCAGGAATGCATGGTCTCAGACATGTTTACCAAGTAAAACACTGACTTGAGGGGCGCCTGGGTGGCTCAGTCATTAAGCGTCTGCCTTCGGCTCAGGTCATGATCCCAGGGTCCTGGGATCGAGCCCCACATCGGGCTCCCTGCTCAGCGGGGAGTCTACTTCTACCTCTCCCACTCCCCCTGCTTGTGTTCCCTCCCTCGCTGTGTCTCTCTCTGTCAAATAAATAAATAAAATCTTAAAAAAAAAAAAAGCTTGCAAATCTTAGAACCAAGGAAACCATCTTAAGGGCAGTTGGGGGAAGAGATTCCTTACGTACAGAGGGAGGAACATCAGAATAACATCAGACCTATCCACAGAGACCTGGCAAGCCAGAAAGGGCTGGCAAGACATATTCAGGGTACTAAATGAGAAGAACATGCAGCCAAGAATACTTTATCCAGCAAGGCTATCATTTAGAATGGATGGAGAGATGCAGAGCTTCCATGACCGGCAGAAACTGAAAGAATATGTGACCACTAAGCTGGCCCTGCAAGAAATATTAAGGGGGGTTCTATAAAAGGAGAAAGACCCCAAGAGTGATATACAACAGAAATTTACAGGGACAATCTAGAAAAACAACGTCTTCACAGGCAACATGATGACAATTAATTCATATCTTTCAATAATCACTCTCAACGTGAATGGCCTAAACTCTCCCATAAAATGACACAGGGTTGCAGATTAGATAAAAAGACAGGACCCATCCATATGCTGCCTACAAGAGACTCATTTTGAGCCTAAAGATACATCCAGCTGAAAGTGGAGGGATAGAGGTCCATCTTCCATGCCAGCGGACCTCAAAAGAAAGCTGGGGTAGCAATTCTTATACCAGACAAATTAGATTTTAAACTAAAGTCTGTAATTAGAGACACAGAAGGACACTATATCATTCTTAAAGGGTCTATCCAACAAGAAGATCTAACAATTATAAATATCTATGCCACCAAAATGGGAGCAGCCATCTACATAAGCCAACTGTTAAACAAAATAAAGAGTCATATTGATAACAATACATTAATTGTAGGAGACCTCAATACTCCACTCTCAGCAATGGACAGATCATCTAAGCAGAAAATCAATAAGGAAACAAGAGCTTTGAATGACACACTGGACCAGATGGACCTCATAGAAATATACAGAACTTTCCACCCTAAAACAACAGAATACTCATTCTTCTCGAGTGCACATGGAACTTTCTCCAGAATAGACAACATACTGGGTCACAAATCACGTCTCAACCAATACCAAAAGATTGAGATTATTCCCTGCATATTCTCAGACCACAATGTTTTAAAACTGGAACTTAATCACAAGAAAAAATTTGGCAGAAATTCAAACACTTGGAAGCTAAAGACCACTCTGCTCAAGAATGTTTGGGTCAACCAGGAAATCAAAGAAGAACTTAAACAATTCATGGAAATCAATGAGAACGAATACACATTGGTCCAAAACCTATGAGATACTACAAAGGTGGTCCTAAGGAGGAAATACATAGCCATCCAAGCCTCACTCAAAAAAATAGAAAAATCCCAAATTCACCAACTAACTCTACACCTTGAAGAACTAGAGAAAAAGCAACAAACGATGCCTAAGCCACGCATTAGAAGAGAAATAATTAAAATTAGAGCAGAGATCATGAATTAGAAACCAGAAACACAATAGATCAGATCAACGAAACTATAAGTTGGTTCGTTGAAAGAATTAATAAGATCGATAAACCACTGGCCAGACTTATACAAAAGAAAAGAGAAAGGACCCAAATTAATAAAATTATGAATGAAAGGGGAGAGATCACAACTAACACCAAGGAAATAGAAACAATTATTAGAAATTATTATCAACAACTATGTGCTAATAAACTGGGCAATCTGGATGAAATGGAGGCCTTCCTGGAAACCTATAAGCTGCCAAGACTGAAACAGGAAGAAATTGACAACCTGAATAGGCCAATAACCAGTAAAGAGATTGAAGCATTGATCAAAAACCTCCCAAAAAACAAGAGTCCAGGGCCTGATGGATTCCCTGGGGAATTCTACCAAACATTCAAAGAAGAAATAATACCTATTCTACTGAAGCTGTTCCAAAAAATAGAAACAGAAGGAAAGCTTCCAAACTCATTCTATGAGGCCAGCATTACCTTAATCCCCAAACCAGGCAAAGACCCCATCAAAAAGGAGAATTTCATACCGTTATCCCTGATGAATATGGATTCCAAAATCCTCAAAAAAATCCTAGCTAATAGGATCCAACAATACATTAAAAGGATCATCCACCATGACCAAGTGGGATTTATCCCCGGGATGCAAGGGTGGTTCAATATTTGCAAATCAATCTATGTGATAGAACACATTAATAAGAGGAGGGAGAAGAACCATAAGGTCCTCTCAATTGATGCAGAAAAAGCATTTGACAAAACACAACATCCTTTCCTGATTAAAACTCTTCAGAGTATAGGGATAGAGGGAACATTCCTCAAGTTCATAAAATCCATCTATGAAAAACCCACAGCGAATATCATCCTCAATGGGGAAAAGCTGAGAGCCTTTCCCTTAAGATCAGGAACACGTCAAGGATGCCCACTCTCGCCACTATTGTTCAACATAGTACTAGAAGTCCTAGCAACAGCAATCAGACAACAAAAAGAAATAAAAGGTATTCAAATTGGCAAAGAAAGAGTCAAACTCTCTCTTTTTGCAGATGACATGATACTTTATGTGGAAAACCCAAAAGACTCCACCCCCAAATTACTAGAACTCATACAGCAATTCAGTAATGTGGCAGGATACAAAATTGATGCACAGAAATCAGTTGCTTTCTTTTTTTTTTTTTAAGATTTTATTTATTTATTTGAGAGAGAGAGAATGAGAGACAGAGAGCATGAGCGGGAGGAGGGTCAGAGGGAGAAGCAGACTCCCCGCCGAGCAGGGAGCCCAATGCAGGACTCGATCCTGTGACTCCAGGATCATGACCTGAGCCGAAGGCAGTCGCTTAACCAACTGAGCCACCCAGGCGCCCCCAGTTGCTTTCTTATACACTAACAATGCAACCGTAGAAAGAGAAATTAGAGAAACGATTCAATTTACAATAGCACCAAAAACCATAAGATACCACAGAATAAACCTAACCAAAGAGGTAAAGGATCTATACTCCAGGAACTACAGAACACTCATGAAAGAAATTGAAGAAGACACAAAAAGATGGAAAAATATTCCATGCTCATGGATCGGAAGAATAAACATTGTTAAAATGTCAATGCTACCCAGAGCAATCTATACCTTCAATGCCATCCTGATCAAAATTCCAATGACATTTTTCAAAGGCCTGGAACAAACAATCCTAAAATGTGTATGGAATCAGAAAAGACCCCGAATTGCCAGGGAAATGTTGAAAAAGAAAAGCAAAACTGGGGGCATCATGTTGCCCAATTTCAAACTATATTACAAAGCTATGATCACCAAGACAGCGTGGTACTGGCACAAAAACAGACATATAGACCAATGGAACAGAATAGAGAACCCAGATATGGACCCTCAACTCTATGGTCAAATAATCTTTGACAAAGCAGGAAAAAACATGCAATGGAAAAAAGACAGTCTCTTCAATAAATGGTGCTGGGAAAATTGGACAGCCACATGCAGAAGAATGAAACTCGACCATTCTCTAACACCATACACAAAGATAAACTCAAAATGGATGAAAGACCTCAATGTGAGACAGGAATCCATCAAAATCCTAGAGGAGAACATAGACAGTAACCTCTTTGACATCGGCCACAGCAACTTCTTTCAAGATACATCTCCAAAAGCTAGTGAAACAAAAGCAAAAATGAACTTTCGGGACTTCATCAAGATAAAAAGCTTCTGCACAGCAAAGGAAATAGTCAACAAAACAAAGAAGCAACCCATGGAATGGGAGAAGTTATTTGTAAATGACACTACAGACAAAGGGCTGATATCCAAGAGCTATAAAGAACTCAAACCCAACACCCAAAAAACAAATAATGCAGTCAAAAAGTGGGCAGAAGACATGAAGAGACACTTTTCAAAAGAAGACATACAAATGGCTAACAGACACATGAAAAAATGTTCATCATCATTACTCATCAGGGAAATTCAAATCAAAACCACATTGAGATATCACCTTATACCAGTTAGAATGGCAAAATTGACAAGGCAAGAAACAAATGTTGGAGAGGTTGTGGAGAAAGGGGAACCCTCTTACACTGTTGGTGGGAATGCAAGTTGGTACAGCCACTTTGGAAAACCGTGTGGAGGTTCCTCAAAAAATTAATAATAGAGCCCCCCTATGACCCAGCAATGGCACTACTGGGTATTTATCCCAAAGACACAGATGTAGTGAGAAGAAGGGCCATATGCACCCCAATGTTCATAACAGCAATGTCTGCAATAACCAAACTGTGGAAAGAGCTGAGATGCCCTTCAACAGATGAATGGATAAAGAAGATGTGATCCGTATATACAATAGAATATTACTCAGCCATCAGAAAGGATGAATACCCAACTTTTACATCAACATGGATGGGACTGGAGGAGATTATGCTAAGTGAAATAAGTCAAGCAGAGAAAGTCAATTATCATATGGTTTCACTTATTTGTGGAACATAAGGAATAACATGGAGGACATTAGGAGAAGGAAGGGAAAAATGAAGGGAGGGAAATCGGAGGGAGAGATGAACCATGAGAGACTATGGACTCTGAGAAACAAACAGGGTTTTAGAGGGGAGGGGGGAGGGGGGATTGGTTCGCCTGGTGATGGGTATTAAGGAGGGCATGTACTGCATGGAGCTCTGGGTGCTATATGAAAACAATGGATTGTGGATCACCACATCAAAAACCAATGATGTATTGGATGGTGACTAACATAACATAATAAAATTTTTAAAAAAAAGATACAAAAAAATCTAAACAATCCAATAAAGAATAAGGAGATTCATTCAGTTTGGAGTAGAATGGTAGTAACCAGGAGCTCGGGGTGGTGGCAGAGGAATTGGGAGATGTTGGTCACAGGGTACACACTTGCAATGAATAAGTTCTGGGGATCTAATGTACAGCATGGTGATTATAGTCAGCAGTACTGTATTGTATACATCAAAACTGCTAGGATGTTAGAACTTAACTGTTCTCATCAGAAAAAAGAAATGATCATATGTGCTGTGACAGAGGTGTTAGCTAAAAGCTATGATAATAATCATATTGCAATATAAATGTATCAAATCAAAAGGCCGTTCATCTCAAATTTTATGATGTTATATGTCAACTATATCTCAAAAAATATCAGATATTCAGATTTTATCTATTTCTGGGTTCTCTGTTCTATTCCTTTGACCTATATGTATATTTTTCACCAGTTTTATTGCATGAGTTGTAGTTCGTGTGTTTGGAGGAATTAGTTCATTTCATGAGAATGTGTGTTGTGTTCCCTCATTGCCCTCTTAATGAGGGTAGAATCAGTTGTGATATCCTTCATTTCATTCCTGATATTGGTAATTTCTGTCTTCTCATTTTTTGTTGTGTGTCTGGCTAGATGTTCATCAGTGTTTTTGATCTTGTCAAATAAACAATTTTTTAGTTCATAATGTTCTCTGTTGTTTTGATATTTTCACATGGTCTGCTGTTACATTTGTTATTTCCTTCCTTGCTTTGGGTTAGTGATGAGATTTTCAATTATTGATATGGAATTTTTCATCTTCTCTAACGTAAGCATGTAGTGCTATAAATATTCCCTCATTACTGCTTTCTCTCTGTTCCACAAATATTGATGTTACAATTTTATTTCATTTTTATTCAATGTAATTTTCTTTTACTTCCCTTGACACTTTCTATTTGACCCATATATTACTTAGAAGCATGTTGTTTAGTTCCCATGTATTTGGAGATTTTCTTATTATATTTCTGTTATTAGTTTCTAATTGATTTCACTGTGATCATGGAATTTTAATTCTTTAAATTTGTTGATTCGTGTTTTATGGGCCAGGATATGGGCTATCTTTGCATGTGTGCACTTGGAAATTGAAAAGATGTACATTCTACTATTGTTGGATGCAGTGTCTAATAATGTCTATTAGAGTCTGTTGGTTGATGTTGTTGAGTTCTTCCATATCCTTTTGATTTTTTGTCTATTAATTGTTGAGGGATGGTTGTTAGTGTCTCCAACTATAATTGTGGACTTGTCTGTTTCCTCTTTCATTTTTATTAGTTTTTGCTTCATATATCTGAGCTTTGTTGTTTGGTGCATACACATTTAGGATTGCTATGTCTTTTCAGGAGACTAACATTTTTATCATTATGTGATGTTCATCTCTTTAGTAATTTAACATGCTTTGAAGTTAACTTTATCTGGTATTATTAATATAACCATTTCTCCTTTCCTTCAATTAATGTTTGCCTGATATCTTTCTCCATTCTTTACTATCAACATACCTATATCATTGTATTTAATGAGTTTCTGGTGGACAGCATATAGTTAGGTCATGTTTTTAAAGCCAACTGCCAATCTATGTCTCTAAATTGGTATAGCCCATAGACATTTCATGCAATTATTGATATATTAGAGTTTAAGTGTCTTGTTTGCTGTTTGTTCTTTTTCGTTTTCTTTTCCCTTCTTGAGGATTACTTGCATATTTTTTAGAATTCCATTTTGGTTTATCTTTAGTGTTTTTGAATGTATCTCTTTGTAAAGCTTTTTAAGTGGTTGCTCTAGGTATTGCATTATATTGCATTATATATACATAACACTGCCATATTAACGTTTTACCAGTTTGAGTGTAGTGAAGAATATTACCACCTGTTTATAAATGTCTTAAATGTTTCCTTTATGTTAGTGTGGAATCACATAAGACAATATTATATTCTACTTTAATCTCAAGAGAAGGAAAATGTATTTATTGTACTTTACTTTTTCTGTTGTTCTTTTTTCTTACTAATGTTCCATGATCTTGCTTTTATCATTTTCTTTTTGTTTAGACAACTACATTTGCCAATTACTTTCAGGTAGTTCTGCTGGCTACAAATTCTCTTACTTTTCCTTCATGTAAAAATGTCTCAAGATACCCTTCATTCAGGATGTTTTCACTAAATATAGGATTCTGGATCGATGGTTCCTTCCACTAAGAACTTAAAAAATGTGTGCCTCTTTCTTCCAACCTTCATGGTTTCTAATGACAAATCCACTGGTTATTAAATTATTTTTTCACTGTAAGTATGGTGTCATTTCTCTCTTGCTGCTTTCAAGATTTTTCTTTTTCCTTCATATTCAGAAGTTTGACTATGATGGATCTTGGTAGACTTCTTTGGATTTATCTTTTTGGAGATCTTTTTCCAAATTTGGGAAGTTAAGTCATTTAACCTTGCTTTCTAAGGACACAAATGTTGGATCTTTTCTTACAGTGCCACAGATTCCTGAGGTTTTGTTAATTATTATTTTTTGTTTGTTTTCTCTGTGCTGTTCAAATTTGGGGGTAACTTTTATTTTTCTATCACTGATTCCTTCCTCCATTCTGTCCTTGAGCTTTCCTTTTAGTTTTTTTTATTTTATTTGCTATATTTTAAATTCTAAAATGTTCATTTGGCTCTTCTTTATATCTTCTTTTTCTTTGCTGAAGCTTTCTACTTTTTTTTTTATGCAAGCATGTTGATAATTCCTCATTGAAGCATTTTCTATTTTATTTTTTATTGAGTTCTTTTATTTTAATTCCAGTATAGTTAACATGCAGTGTTATATTAGTTTTAGGTATACAAATAGTGATTCAACAGTTATTTACTCCATGCTCATCATAAGTGTACTCTTTATCTACTTCACCTATTCTTCCAAACACCTCCCCCCTGATGTTTTATTTTAAATGAGTATCCTCAGTTAAAGTTATTTTTTCAACAGGAACATTTTTTACTTGAAGCATATATCAGAATTCCATTCAAGAAAAATAGAATGCACATTTTATTTAACTACCCACAGAAGAATCCCATGCTTAAATCACATAAAAAGAGGCATAACAAATATTACAAATTTAAGAACCTGAAATCATATCAAGTATATTTTCCAACCACAGTGGTACAAAACTAAAGATCAGCAATAAAACAAGTTGGAATATGTACAATGTAAATATTAAATATTTAATATGTAAATATTAAACAACATACTGCTGTACAAGCAGTGGGCCAAATAAGAAATCAAATGGTAAATCAAAATATGTTTAAAACAAAAGAAAAAACACAATATTCCAAAATCTATGAGATGCAGCAAAAGCAGATGTTCAAGTGAAATTTATGCTAAAAATGCTTGTATTAAGAAAAAAAAGTTCAAATAAACAACATTCCACCACATGGAACTAGAAAAAGAAGAAAGCTGAAATTTAGTGGAGGAAGGAAATAACAAAGAAAAATCAGAAATAAATAAAATGGAGATCAGAATAAACCATAACATAATATTGAAAGTAATTACCATTTTTTTCCAAAAAAAATACACAAAATGGACAATGCTTTAACTACATTGATTAAGAAAAAAAAAAGAGAGGGAGAGAAGTCTCAAAAACCAAAATGAGAAATGGAAGGGAAGATAGTACAACAGATGACCACAGAAGTACAGTGTGATAACAGATTACTATAAACAATTATATACTAACAAATCAGATAACTTAGGGGAAAAAAAACAGATAATTCTTAAAAACGCACAAGTTACCAAGATTGAATCATGAATCTTGAATCCAAGAAATAGGAAATCTTATTTTTTTTATTTTTTTAAAGATTTTATTTATTTATTTATTTATTTATTTATTTATTTATTTATTTGAGAAAGAGAGCAAGAGAGAGAGCACAAACCAAGGGGGCAGGGGTGGTGGCAGGCTGAGGGAGAGGGAGAAGCAGACACCCTGCCAAGCAGGGAGCCCAATGAGGGACTCAATCTCAAGATGCTGAGGTAATGATCTGAGCCAAAAGCAAACGCTTAACCAATTGAGCCACTCAGGTGTCTCAGGAAATCTTCTTAGAATGAAATTTGAATTAAGGTTCAAAATTCTCGCAGCATAGAAAAGCTCAAGAGTACATGGCTTCATTGGCAAACCCCACCAAACATTCAAAAAGTAATAATTAATGAAGATCTTTATCAAAATCTTACAAATAATGGAATAGAGGAAACATATTCAAAATCATTCCATGAGGCCAGTACTACCCCGATACCAAAGCAGAAAAAAACAATGCAAGAACAAAAAAATCTATTTTGTCCAATGTAAGTATTGCTACTTGGACTTTCTTTTGACATCCATTTGTGTGATAAATATTTCTCCACCCCCTCACTTTCAATCTGCAGGTGTCGTTAGGTCTAAAATGAGTCTCTTGTAGGCAGCACATAGATGGGTCTTGTTTTTTTAATCCATCCTAATGTGTCTTTTGATTGAAGCATTTAGTCCACTTACATTCAAAGTAATTATTGATAAATTTGTATTTATTGCTATTTTATTACTTGTTTTGAAATTGTTTCCTGAGATTTTATCTGATCCTTGCTTGTCATTGAAGCATTTTTCTGATGGCTGCTTTAAAACTTTTTCAGGTAATTCTACCATCTCTATATCTTATTTAAATCTTGTTTTAGCTGACTTTCTCTGACAGTAGTCTAGTAGGTAAAGCAGACAATGGAGGGGCTGCCTTGTTATTGCTGGATGGGAGTAGGTCTCGGTTTATCTCTCATTTTATTGTGTTCACACCTTGGAGAAAGCCTCTGTGTTACTTCTGGTCTCTTTTTTTCCCTCCCCCTGATACCTTCCTGGCTGGGAGAAGTGGGAGTGTCTTGTTACTACCCCTCATGTGGCTTTCACCAACATAATAGGAAGAGGGAAGTCTTACTATCCTTGGGTCATATTAAAGGTCCTAAATCCCCACTAGGCTAACTCTGACACCACCCCAGCAGGAAGGTGATGGGGTATCTTGTTAGTACTGTGGGGGGGGCAGAGCACAAGCCCTCAACATGGCTCATAACCACCCAGTGAGAATGAAAAGTGTCAAATCTGTACCTGGCCTCCTCTGACACCACCCCAGTAAGGGGCTTTTGGTTGCCTCATTAGACAGTCTGGCAAGGATGGGTGTGTAGTCTCCCCATTTAACATTTGCCAGTAGGGGTCAGAAAAAAATCTGTGGTATTTGTTTGGAGTAGAGCAATTATTGCTTAGACCTTTTCTGTCTTGCTAGGCTATCCTTTTCCTGTCCTTCGTCTGGAGATGACAGGAATTTATTAGAATTTTTTTCTCCATCCTGTTGACATTTCTAGATTCCCAGGTTCTTCAGCTCCAAGTCTGGGATATATGAATCAAAAAGAAAACCCAGGGAATTTGGTCTTATTTTTTCTGGTATTCAAGATCCCTAGCCATTCTACGTTCTTCTCTTTACCTTTCAGAGTCCACTTATATTTGTTTTACATGAAATTTCAAGGGAAATTTCAAAGTAAAGAGGGAAAAATACATCTGCATCCTCCTTGAGGCAGAAGTCTACTGAGCCTTTTTACATATCCACCCCTTTTTTCCCTCTTCTAGGAGTTGTTTTCTGTGTTGCTGGTAGCTATATTTACCACTTTTGTTTAAGCTTAAATGAGTTCATATGATTTCAGTGCTTACTGACATGGCTCTACCTGATTCCCCTTCTTTAAGGATTTCACTTTACTTACTATGGTGTACTAGAAAGTAAAATTTTGAGTGATACTTTTAGGAAAGAGATAACAATTTTTACTTCCTCAGCCCTAAAATATCTAAGAATATCTTTCTGTTTCCATCATATTGGTAGCACATGTCACTATAAAATTCTTGGGCTTCCAATTTTCTCTCCAAGTCTCTGATCAAAACTCCTCAATATTTTCTGATACCAACTTGATTATTATCTTAGGGCCACTTGTTTTATCTCCTTAGATACTTATAGAACTTTATTTTTATTGGACACTTTTCACCACATAGTTAACATATAGGGCACTTTTTTTTTCTTGGTTGCAATTTTATACACTGATAATGAAATAACAGAAATTTTTTAAAATCCCATTTATAATGGCACCAAAAATAATAAAATACTAAGGAATAAACTTAACTGAGGAAATGAAAGACCTATAGTCTAAAAACTTATAAAACACCGATGAAGGAAATTGAGGATGACACAAATAAATAGAAAGATGTCTATGTTCATTGGAAGTATCCATATTGTTAAAATGTTTATACTATCCAAAGTGACCTACAGATTCAATGCATTTCCTATAAAAATACCAACAGCATTTTTAATAGAACTAGAACAAAGAATTCTGAAATTTTATGGACACAAAAGACCCCAAATAGCCAGAGCAAGCTTGAGAAAGAAGAACAAACCTGGAGTTATCACAGTGCCAGATGTCAAGATACACTACAAAGCTGTAGTTATCAAACTGTATGGTACTGGTACAAAAAAAAATGGATACATATATCAATGGAACAGAATAGAGAGCCCAGAAATAAACCCATGCTTATGTGGTCAATTAATCTATGACAAGGAGGCAAGAATATACATACAATGAGGAAAGACCCTCTCTTCAGTAAATGGTGTTGGGAAAACTGCACAGCCACATGCAAAAGAATTAAACTGGACCACTTTCTGACACCATACACAAAAATAAAGTCAAAACGGATTAAAGACCTAAATGTGAGATGTAAAACCATAAAAATCCTAAAAAAGAACATAGACCTTAATGTCTCCGACATCAGCTGCAGCAACTTTTTTCTAGATATATCTCCTAAGGCAAGGGAAACAAAAGCAAGAATAAACTATTGAGACTACATCTACATACTTAATACTTTTGATTCATGGCTTTGATGCTTTTCCCTGGTCTAGAAAGTTTGTTTTTAAACATATAAGTGGTTATTTCATTTGGTCCTTCTGCACTAGTTTCTAAGCAAGTTTGTAAGTTGCAGTGGTTGCTTTGCAGTTATCCACCGGGATCTTCATCTGGTCTTTGATCATACAGATTGTTTAGCTTTTCTTTCTCCAGCTGTGAGGATAGTGTGTTTTGCAAAGATTTTTCTAGAGTACATTAGTTCAGGTTTGCTGTCCATCTGGAAATGAGCAGGGTCTTGCTTGGCTATGGCACAAAAGACATCAATTATATCAAAGTCCACCACAGAGGGATGAGACATTTCCAGTTCTCTAGTAAGAATAACTACAAATTCCTCCTAATCTCACCCTTTTCAGCATGATGAAAACAGAATTTCTTTGTGAGGTTCGATTTTATAACTTCTGCAAAACTGGAAGTCGAAAGTCTGCTACTTTAAAAGGTCTATGTCACTTCGTTGGTGGCCATTCAGAGTACATAAGACAATTTCCCTTCAATAGGCAGCTGCCAGGAAAAAAGAGATAACTCAAAGATGCTATGTATTAAGAAAAGTTGCTGCTTTGACAAACCCAGTTGTCATGTAATTGGTGTAATAAAAAGAGATTCCAGAGTTGGGATCACACATGTATCATCTAAAAAATAAGAAATCTAGGAACAATAAATCCTGGTTCTTTATTGTCTTCTTTGACATCTCCACACTTTCTATGGGCTGAGGACAAAGACCATGCCCCTGGACAAAGGAAAAGAGGAATGGGTCACCTTGTGCATGGAAATTGGGAGTCACTTTCAAGGGGCATCAAACTTCAATTCCTTAGGATGAACAAATTCTAGAGACCTGTGATACAATATAGGGTCTACAGTTGAAAAGACCATACTGTGCATTTAAAAATCTGTCAACAAGGTATAGTTCATGTTAAGTATTTTCACCACAGTAAAAAAAAGAAAAGAAAATTACATGCAAGCAGAAGCCAGGGGTGGGCAGGCGGGGGTTGGCAGTGGTTTTGTGAATACATTTGTAGAATGGTTCACACATCACTAAAATCCCCTAAATCTCTACTCTATGCCTTTCATTACTCTTTATTTCCTCCTGAATTCTGAAAGAATTGTTTAATTTTGTCTTCTGCTTTACAATTTCGTTTTCTGCAGCATCTAAGCTGATGTATATGCCAGTCTGGTTTTTATTCTGCAATCATTTTTAACCTCATGTAGTCTCTTGATTTAAGTTTTTCTATTTTGTTTTAGATAATATATTCTCCTAAATGACATAAATAATGTGAATCAGGAATTTTCTCCTTTTTCAGTAAATCTATATTAGGGGAGGGTATCTGTTTTGATTCTTTGTAGTATCCCTCTTTTTTGGGACTGGAATAACATTTCTGCTTGCGTATCCTTATGGCAAGAGGTTCACTGGCTTCTGGTTAATTCAGCATTCAAATGGGGTCTGTCAAAGACTGATGTGGAATTTTGCCCAATTCTTTCATATTTAGACAATAGGGAAAGGAAAAATATAAATCTACTGTAAATTATCATTACCAATTCACAATACAGCAGCCTGAGGGAAGTGGAGCAGAAGCTGAAACCCTGGGCAGTCTCCACAAAGATCTGAGTCTCAGGGTCACTTATTCTCTGTGTTTCATGAACTGCTGTTCTAGGTTCTGCCTCTCAGGACAACCAGTTTCTGTTTGGTTAGTCCAGTGCCAGGTATGAGCTGCAACAGTACCTGGCAATGGTAATGCCCCTCTCTTCTACAGTGCTTTCATTCACTTTATTATAGCTCATCCCCCAAGTGCAAATCTGAGAATCACCCACAGTTGCAGTTGGCTTCTGAGGGTGCAGATAGAATGTTTACAGTGAGTCCCTAATAAGTCTCAGGACCCATCTTTGCTCTCCCCCTCTGCCATCCATCTACTCATGTGTTATTAGTTGCATTTGCCACTATGGTTTTACTTACTTTCTTGGGATACTTTTTTATTAGTAGGATTTATCTCTCTCAAAAGAAGGAGTTTTAACTCAGAAGGATTTTCTATATATCCTTTGTTACATTCAGTTAGTCGATTCATCAAGAATCTAGGAGGTGGCCATTAACATCATTATTTTCTGTTCAGTACCTTACTCCAAAATCCTTCCTACTAAACTGAACACTAATGTTGAACATCACCTTCAGACTCTTACAGCTGATGTCTTTTTTCTTCTTTTCCTTTTCTTTAAAACATTCTGAGCAGACTAAAATTGTTCCAAAGACTTAAAAACAAAGTATGGCACCCTCAGAAACTAAGACTTGTATCATTAAATTAATTGCTGCACTAAATATGGAAGGCCTAGCAATCATATTCCTCCATTTTATGCATGCAACAAATATTTATTCAACACCAACCATTCAAATTCTATGGTAAACATTGGGAAAAATACTTTAAAAAATATATACGGCCTCTTTCTTTAAAACACCTTGGGGAATAAATAGCACTTAGGCATAGAATTCTAACTTAGTGTGTTAAGAACAATAAAAGATGTGCTGGGAGGGCGCCTGGGTGGCTCAGTTGGTTAAGCGACTGCCTTCAGCTCAGGTCATGATCCTGGAGTCCCTGGATCGAGTCCCGCATCGGGCTCCCTGCTTGGCGGAGAGTCTGCTTCTCCCTCTGACCCTAACCCCTCTCATGTGCTCTCTCTCATTCTCTCTCTCTCAAATAAATAAATAAAATCTTTCTAAAAAAAAAAAAGATGTAGTGGGAGCACCTAAACAATGTTGTTCTAATGCAGATCAGAGGACTTGATAAATGAATTTTGAAAAAAGAAAAAACACAGATGTTGTTCTAAAAGTGTTGCTTGATGGGAATGGGAAGAGAAAATTTCAACGACAGCCAAATCAGCTTCTGCTGCATTATCATTCAACACCCATATTTACATTCTCCCATGAGCATCACCATCAGACACCCATATCTACATTCTCCTGTGAGCGTCCCCACACAGTATCCATATCTACATTACCCATGACAGGCATCACCATCCACACACCCTTATCTGCCATTCTCCCATTATTTAGCACAACTGGCTCTACCCTGATAAGTCAATAGATATATGTTTTTTTAAATAGATGGCAAGTTTTCTTAGCCCCCAGAACAACAACGAGAAACATAAGATTTAAAGAAAATCATTCTCATGCAGCAGTGTTCTTTTTGTTTGTTTTTGTTTTTGTTCCTAGTGTCACCATAGCTGTAAGCACTGGGGGAAAGAGCTTCAAAATCCGATGAGCAGCTCATACTTGATGCATCCCTGTAGAGACTGCTAAAACCCAGGAAAAGCATCTCTAGCTGTGACTTCTAGCAAGATAAATCCATAGTAGTTCTTTGCTTTTGTAAATGCTCAAAACACTGATGTCACGGGGCATGATCTAGGCAAGAATGAACTCAGTGAAAGGATACACCAGTGCTAAAACAATCAAGGGGCTCTGATGAATGAAATGGGACCTCAGCTGGGCTGTGGAAGATAAATTATAAAAGGCAGAGGAAAGGAGGATGAATAAAGTGTTAGAATTGGGTAAAACCTTGACTTGTTCAGGAAACAGTGAAGACAGGGACATGAATAGAAGGAGGGATTCAGAACAGGGAGTACTGTATCTGGAGACATGAGTCAGTGCCAAATTGTAGAGAATCTTAATTGTCCCATGGAGAAGTTAGAATTTTTTCTTTTTAGAAAATGTTTGTGATTTTTGAGAAGAGTAATGACATAATTTAAAAAATAAAGTTTAGGGAAGATTAATCTGATGTTTGCATAGTAGCTGATTTAATAAAATTAAGTTAAACAAGTATTTAAGATATTGATCACTCCCTCCTGTCCCAGCAATTTCTCCTACATTGTGCAACTACATACTGTATTCTTCAGCTTTACTTCCAACTAATTTCATCTTTGTCCTTTTTTTTCCTCAGACTTCTTAAAGACTTTTATTCCTTTCATTCATTCATTATTTACCCATCTATTCATTTAAGACAGATATTGTCTGCTGTGAGCCAGATAGTACACTTGATGTGGGGTTAGTGTAGTGAACAAACTAGTCATGGTTCCTGACTACTTGGAGTTAAATATAACTTGCACCATTATTCAGTCTTTGATCCTATTTTTGCCTAATTCTACCTTTTACCCACAATACCAGACACTCCCATGACTTTAATAACTCCTTATTCACATCCCTTGTATGGCCTTTTCTCCTAAGCTTCATTCTTAAATTTCCACTTCTAAACTATTTTTCTCCTCCTGGATACCTTGCACATGCCTCAAACTAAACTCATTATCTCATCAATTCTACACACCAAACCCTTCTCCTCCAAAGATCTCTCTTTTGCTTAACAATACCACAACTTATCCAAGTATTATAAGGTGGAAAAATTAACAGTATTTCCTCTTTATTCCTCATATATAAGTGATCTCCAATCCTGTAGACAACAGCTCCAGAATGGCTCTAGAATTAAAGCCCATCTTTCTTCATTGTCTTTGATGCCACTCAAAGTTTTGGCCATTCTTCCTTAAGTTATTTGGATACTATTAGTTTCTTTGCCTCTGATCTCTCCCTTGCTCCAATTTATACCCGTATTTCTTCACAAAATACAACACAATTCTGCTTGTTAGTCCTCTTTGTAAAACCTTCCTACATCATCCCTTTGGTTATGAGGATTCAAGAGCATTCACAATCAAGATCTAACTGGCCTTCCTCATTTCATCTCCAGTTCCCCCAAGTCCATTCTCCTGTGCATTTTTACACCTCTATCTTTGTTCTTCTGGGAGAATCTATTCATCTTTCAAACACAGAAAAATCTTAATCCCATCCCGAGACAGGATGAAACTTATTTCCCTCTAGCCACCTACTTCGCTCCTGTAGTGTATATTGGAAAGTAATGAGGTTTTATGAGATGAGCAATGGGCTTTGGAGCTAGATAAACTTGGAATTAGCTCTGATTTTAGCCTCACAATTCAGTGTCTCAGTGACTTGAGCAAGTTATTTAACCTCTCAGAGCTTCAGTTTCTCAAATGAGAACAGTGAGAAAATATGCCAATCAGAATTGTAAAAATAAAACAATATATGTGAAGTGCTTTGCAAGAGCCAAGCATTCATCCATTTATTCACTGGCTTTTGAGTGGCTCTATGTACTAAGAACATCATAAATGTATTACACATGTACACACCACAGTTTCTACTTTCAATTAATGTCTAAGGTTGAATTTAGCTTTTTTGGTAAATCTATCTCTAATTTTCATTCTTATTTCTTTATGTAAATAAAATTATTTAATCCCACCTACATAAAGAATATTGACATTCTCTTATCTCTCTGTTGACTCTTTCATAATCTGAGTGATTTTGAGTGATCATAATCTGAATGATCTCATAGGGTGCTGTGAAATTCTAGCTGACATGTGTGTTTACTTCAGTATTACCTCATGGAGAGTAGAAATGCCAGCTTGCAGAAAGAGTCACTAATAATATCATTTATTAATAGACCCCCTTATGTACAAGACTGTTTATGATATTCAACATATATTTTTAAGCTCTTTTTTCCAGGTATGATATGCTAGAATTTGAAACCATATTGAGCAAAAGCATTGTCTCTATCCTCATGAAGTTTATAAAGAGACATCCATCAAATCCTCACACTCAGGAAGGTGTAAAGCTATCAATGCAGTTAGCACTATGGTAGTGTTTAAGAGGCATGGGTGTTTAAGAAAGAAATTTGACTAGTGTAGGAGGATAGTGAAAGGCTACCCCACAGAAGCATTGATTGATTGGCACTATGAACGTTGTGTAACTAAGTTGGATTAATTTGAGGGAAGAGGGGAAGAAGCTCTAGTGACAGGGAATATGGCACATCCCAAGACTCCATAAAATACTTGTGCTGGTGTTTGAGATGGATGATTTTAAAAGTTGTCTCACAGAGTTGTAATTTATATCAACTTTTACTGAATGTAATTAATGACATTCAGAAAACATTGATCTGACACAGCCTGGGTATACCAGTGAAGGAATGATCCTTGATGTAAAGGGACCCTACATGATTTATGTTTTAAAGGAGACAGAAGCAAACAGTGGAAGAAACATTGGCTTTGATGTCACACAGATCTGGATTTGAATTTTGACTTAGATGCTATCTGAATGACCTTGAGCAAGATTTTTACTTTCTCTGAGTTCACTCCACAGGTTTATCTGGAGAACTGAATGAATGGAATAGCATGTGTAAGCCATCAGACATTCGGTAAATGTAACATCCCTTAAAGAAACATATTTAAATGATCCTAGTGGCTTAAGAAATGACGCTTCTTTGTGTTTTGTTGTTTGCACGTTGTTAATGATCTCAAATTAATTGGTTTGGCATGTAACTGTGTGTGTGATAATGAGTTAGGAGTGTGAACAGATTAATTTATTTGTGCTATTCTACTTCCATGTGTTTAAGTGGTTCTATTCCTCATTTACTCTTGCAGGGGCCTTTATGTATATCTCTTCTACCAATTACAGTTTGATAATGTGTGATTTCTTTGCATTTTAAGTTCTCTATTCAGTTTAAGTTCTGTTTCCTCACCTATATTGAAAATACTGGAGGTCAAGGACTTCATCGTATGCCTCATCACAGCCTAACTGCCCAGGAGGATTTCCCACTCATAACAGGAGCTCAATGATATTGGCTCATGGTAACAATAGACTAGATCATCAAGTCATAGGGTTTTCTTATATGGAACCATTATCCTAAGCCTCAATAGTAATAATATGATTTCTTTAAAATTAGATGGGAAAGAGTGTTACATGTCATAGCTGTTTATAGCAACATAGAGAAAGACAATTTTATTGGGAAATAGAAGAAATGAATATGAAGAAAAATAGAACCTAAAAGAAACTTTGTATAAGTGTATAAGTTTGAGAAAGGCCTGAGAAAGCATCAATGAAGTAAACTTCTGTGTGTTAACCTTCATTACAATAACTTATAATGATACTGATTTTATTTTTACCTTAGACATAAAAGTTGCCATTCACAGTATAAATGAAGACACAGTTTTAGTAAAATTAATACTTAAAAGCTTTTTGAAGTTATGCATTGGGGATAAAAAATGACAAACTTTATAAATATAATTATAACCCTACCAACTTGAATCTTACTACTATTGGTAAACTATACCCCTATAAAATGTTTATTTAGGGCAATTGAAATTAATTAGAAGACCTTTAATTAATGAAGCACTAGAACATCAATAAATTTCTAATACCATCAGTTCTAACACAGAGTGGGTAAAAAGAAAAGAAAAAAACCTGGAATACAATTGAAAATAGAAATTTGCATTTGGGACTTCTGAAAAAGAAAAGAATGGCATGTGACATATGACATATTACATGGGTTTTTGGACAATGTGGTAAGTTATGTAGGTAGCCATCCACTACCACCTGCCAGAAAGGCCTTCTATTCCCAGGAAATTTTGACTGGCCAAGCTAACTCCTTTATTATTTTTGTTGACTTTAGGATGTAAAATATAGTCATCATACCTCCAAACTAACTGCCCATGTTCTTATCACTAATAAACTGATGGCACTTAGTGAATAATTATTGACCATCAGAAATATCAGACTGAGTTCACTCTTGATTTGAAAGTGAAAGTTGTGGTACATCTAGCCAGTTGTATGCATGATCTGTTTACCATATCCATGGATGCTTCCTGATGTGATTTGACCCACAGTGTATGTGGAAAGAGAAACAAATAGAAAATGCTAATACTCTTTTCAACCAACAAGATTAGATAGAACAGCATTTATGCTTCCCTGGATAATGGGATTGCCCTGTCATTCTTTGTAGGAATATCTCTATAAACTATAAAATATATAGTTTATCTAATGAGCAGTACATATTGGATATATTTCTCACATTCTCATCACTGAAATGCACAATATTGCCTGACTCAACTATGCCTGCATTAGAAGGAGGTATTGGTTTAATGGGATGTTTCTCCATGATTTCAAGGGGAGCTATATGAATATATTCCTTTGTTGTTGTTGTTGTTCAAATTGCTTGATGTTCCAGGGCCTTTGACACAAGAAAACAGCACCTCTGTGTAGTAGCAGCTGTTTTGCAACTTTATTTCTCATTTCATCTCAATCTCTTGAATAAGTAAGCCCTGACCCAGTGTGAATTTTTAATCAATATTTTTCTTTCCTCCTGTTATTTCCAAGGCCAATTCCATCCCTAAGGAGTATGATACTTGATTTCTCACATATTTTTACATCAAAATGTACCTGATCTCCCATGGATCTTAGTGCCTTGAATCTTAAACCTCTCCCTCTTCACTGATACCTTTCACAGTCTTCATAAATGCACTATTTTCTGCTTATTAAAAAATAATGTCTTCCTCTTCTTTTAACTTTCTTAGGATTCTCCGTACTTTTAGTTCTCAAATTCATAATTTCTATTCATGCTTAAATTTTCTCAATACCCATTACTTACCAGGTCTTTGTAACTCTGCTTCTATAGTCTATCAAATCACCTGTGACACATTTCATGTCAAATTAACTGACCTTAGCAATTTCTCTGTGGATTTTGGTGTTTTTTTTATCATCTTCTCATTCTGATTTTGTTTCCATGGCTATGCACATTACTGAGTCTTTTCCTATTTGTATCTGTGTTGTTGAGTTCTATTTCTTTTTCTATCTTATAATTGTAAAAAAAAAAAATGCCCAAAGTTCAGTTTTTGGAAATTCTGTGTCTCTGATCTGAAGTGCACAAAAGAATGAGCTGCTCCAGCTTCATTGTTTTAATCATTATCTCGTTGAGGATGAATCTCAAAATTAAGTTTATTAGTCTCATCTGACACTTAAACCTTCATCTCCAACACATTGAAGCATATTACACTTTTTCTTTTGCTTTATTCCAAGCCCAATATGCAAGTATCGATTTTACAGGTTGGTACAGAGTAGATATTTAATACATTTTTGTTAAACACATGAATGAATAAATCTTTACGAGATGTCCTAATGTTTACAGATTCCATTGTTTATTACTTTAGAATTATTTAATTATTAATCTTTTTAAAATTTCCATCATCACTCTTTTAGTTCTTGCCTTCATTATTTTATGCTTAACTAAGATAGTCTCCTATAAAGTTACTCTGACTCAGTTTCTCTTGGCTGTAAATTTCAGCCCACATATTATTACCATTTGACCCTTCCAAGTCCCAAATTTAATTTTATTACTTCCATACTGATAAATCTTCATGTTTCCCACTACTTAGAGAATTTGAATTGGCACACAAGGCCCTCCCCAAAATGAACTCACCATTAAAGCTAGATTCAGTAGTTTATGTATTTGGCAGGTATGCTAAATTGTCTTCTGTTAAGTGTGGTAACAACACTTCCATGATGTCTTCCCAAAAGAAAGGAACTATCAAGCCGTGAAGAAGACATGGAAGAATTGTAAATACATATCACTAAGTGAAAGACGCCAATCTGAAAATGTCATCTACTGCATGATTCCAATTATATGACTTTCTGGAAAAGGCAAAACGATGGAGACAGGGAATAGATCAGTGGTTGCCAAGGTTTTGCAGGAGGGAAGGATGAAAAGGCAGCACAGAGGACTTTTAGGGCACTGGAACTATTATAAGTCTAATAATGGTAGATATATGTTGTACATTCATCAAAACCCCTATAATGTACAACATCAAAAGTGAACTGTAATGTCAACTATGGAGTTTAGGTGATAATTATGTGTCAATGTAGGTTTATCTATTGTAACCAGTGTACTATTCTGGTATAGGGTGTTGATATAGTGGAGGAAGTTATAGGCATGTTGAGGCAGGAAGAATATGGGAACTAACTCTCTGTATTGTTTGCTTAGTTTTGCTGTGAATCTAAAACTGCTATGAAAAATAAAGTCTTTTTTAAAGTGTCTCCCCAAAGCCTCATCATACAACATATGATGAGACTTTTAGGTTTTTGCCCATAGTTTACTTGAAAGTGGTATCTTAGAGTTGTTGTTAATTTTTATTTCTCTTAGTATGAATGAATTTCTTTTTTCCATGAACTCTATTCATGTTCTTTGTTCATTTTCTATAAGGTAGTTGGTTTTTTCTTACCCATTTGGAAGTTCTTTTAATAGTTTTTTTAAACAAGTGTCACTTGTTTTTCCTTGCTTTGTTGAGATTTAGTTCCTTTTGTATGTAGGTTTCACTTTGTCCTAAAGGTTCTCATTTAGTTACACTCTTATATGCTGCCTTTAGGCTCCTAACGTAAACATTGATCACATCACTGCATTTCACCTTCTACCCTTTCTCTTCTCGCTCTTCCACCATTCACTTTCAGCCAATAATATTCTCTTGTGTTTAGTTGGTATTCTGAAGTACTTCTATTTAAATAGGGTTGATTACTTGATTTGTTGTCTTTAAATATTCTTTAACTCCCAGCTATCATAGATGAAAGAGTCATTAAACTCCCTCTCCCTCCCTTGTTTTGCTCTTCCCCTCCTTGTTTTTGATATTTATGGCATTTCTCCATCATCAGGGTACATGCTACTTACTTACTTACTTTTCTTTTCACCCCAATCCCAACACCTGTTTGAGTGCTTGTTCTTCAGGTAATTATTTTCAGTGCTCACCAATAGTACTTGTATCGTAATTTCCCCAACCATCCCTTGCTTAGCTAAAGTCACCCACTAATATTTTATCCAAGAAGTTTTTGTGGGAAAATTATTCCTTGAGTTCTGGTATTTTTAATGCAATTTGTCTATATACTAGAAGAACTTTCTAGATATGAAATTGATGGCTTTCTTTAAAAATTGTGGATGTGGCAGTTCTCACACATATTTTGGCAACTGTGGCTTAAATTTGTCTTCGAAGATTATTGAAGATGGATTTTACCTTTTTTGTTTTCCTCCTTCATCAAGTTTTTGGTAATTCCAGGAGAAGAGAAAAAACACTGAGTTGACTTTTTTTTAAATTTAATTTAATTTTATTATGTTAGTCACCATACAATACATCATTAGTTTTTTATTTAAACACTGAATTGACTTTTACAAAAGTTTTATAGACTTTCTTTTACTCTGTCTCCTATTTTCTGAAAAGAAGCAAAATGTATCTGTGGTTACATTTTGCTAATTTCAATAAAGTCACATTTTACCTAAATTCAGCTGTCCACTTTTTAGCTTCTATTGTCAAAAATAGGGAAAGAACAACAATAATTTAATGTATAATTGCTTGCAATGTGTTTTTACGTTCATTTTCTTGAATAATCTTTGATTATGAAGTCAACAAGATATACATTATGTATGTTATATTATATATTATTATGCATAATATATAATTATTATAATATATAATAGTATACATTATTATTCCTATTTCACACATGAGAAAGATGTATTACCACTAGTTCTACCATGTACTATAGTGACAGTGTTAATTATAGATTTTATAGGCCAGATCATGATAAATCACACCTACATAAGACCATTTTCTTCGTGAATTAAAACAAGACATTTTGAAAAACGAAGACCTGGGGAATCTTTCTTCCTGTAATGCTCCAGCTCCCTTGGAGCACTTGATTTCATATGTGCTCATAGGACATAAAGGTGTCCAAAAAGTGCCTTGGCACTCTGAGGAGGACCCTGTTTTCCATTGATCTGTGTTATGTATCCGGTTTCCATGTAAGATTTCACCTGCCAAACTAGTTCATCAGCTAAAACAATAATGCTAGGAAACCTCTTATCTACAGAATAAGAGAAAAACTTACCTATGGCATCTTTGTGATAATTCTAGGAAAGTCACATTTTCTCATAATTAGGTAATCCTTTTATTTCTTCAATAGCCAGAGAGAAATAGAGAGAGAGAGATTTTGGCCTCTAATTTATTTATCAGTAGCTTGAGTTTCACTAAAACTGAGCATTAAAGCTCAAGTAAGACTTACTTGAGGAAAAAGTGGGGATGGGTATTAAGCATTGGGGGCATCATGAGTGTATATGGTATGTGTAGAGAACCACATAAAGTTCAGAGCTGCTGGAAGGAATATAATATGAAAGTAGATGTTTTAGTGTCTTAATCCACGTTTAGAAACTGGAGGAGCTCTTTTTATTGTTACCACTTAACTGTCATTTCTATATAAATACGCGTATCTGTATGTGTGTTATGTATACGTACTTGCTTTACGATGACTTTGATGGTAATTTCTGATTTTCCCATTCCTGCATCTTTTTTTTCTTTGTAACCTCTTGTATCTCCCTTGAAAGAATAACTGAAGACCATGTAATTTTTGAGTCTGGAGCATAGGAAAGAAAAAGCAAGAGTTTACAGAGGTTTTGAGATCAGAGTTTTGCTCATCAATCCATAAGAGTCACAAACTGGCACTCTGCCAGAAGAGGACGGGCTTACTATGCTGTATTTTTCCATCGTCATCTGACATCTAAGTTTAGATCTGCCTTACTGATGGAAGAAACTTTCCTGTGACACTTCCATATGCTTCTTCTCTTCCTATCTCTATCAATGTTTATGTAGGACTCTGTGAATTTAAAAACACAAATAACTTATGTGAACTTGAACTCCTCTATAAATACGCTTGATGACAAAACACTTAACTTTAGAACAACCATATAAGGACAATCTTATAAGTGCTAGTCTGGAATTTTCCTCATTTGAGAAGGTCTGGAATCAAAGCCACCCTGGTGGATATCTCTTTTCCATTTGTCTCTTTCATTATGTAGTTACTATTCTCCATTATCTTTCATTCCATTAACCATCAACAGGTCATACCTAACCCAGCTGAGATGTGCTCACTTTCCTTCTTTCCCAGCACCACAGAAACTGACTCAGTGAAGAAGTGTTCCAGAGAGGCTGTGAACAGGTAGAATTCCATAGCATTGGGAGTTTATTAGAATTTTTGGAGTCAAGGACATGGGTAACAAAAAAATGCACATTTTCCTGATGTGACTCCTGTGGGGACAAGCCCTTTCCACCTCCCACTCCTACCCCTGACTATATGGCCTACCCATTTGGGCTGCTTTCTTAATCTATTGAGGTTTTACGTGATGTGCCATGTCACAAACTGATTTTTACAAGGTACCTAAATGTCATGAAAAGAAGAAAAGAAACTTCTCAGGATAAATATCTCCAAAGTGGGTGGAAAGATTGCAGCAGCAAGCTGACTAGTCCCTGACATTGCAGCTGGTTGCTGCAATTATAGTAAAATGCTAAAACAAAGAATATATTAATTATGAAAACTTTCAATGAGACAAGAAATGGGATGCGGGGCTTTTTTTTATATATCTCTATTCCAAATCTACCCCTTCAAGATAGGTGGGGGGATATTCACATTCTCATCATTGAGGTACTGTGATTATTATAAACCAACAAAATCCAAGATTCTCAAGCCAAACAAATTCCATTTATTAAATGACTCAATAATGTTTATATAACTTGAACCACCTACTCATAACACCATGCCAATCTCTCATCCAACATTTAACTGAATAAATTCATAAGTTTGGCTAAGTCTGTCTGTCTGTTTGCCTCTCTTTCTATCTCTAACTTTGTCTCTGTCTCATTTGAAGTAAAAGAATCTGAGCCAAATGCTGCCTGAGTTTCATTATGGGTGGATCATTAGTTTGAAGGTCGATAAACCTGAACCCCCAGTTACCAAGCTACCCAAGGTAATGTTGTTCACAAGGCTTGTTTTTTTCATCTCTTCCTGGATTTCAGTGAAGTGTCTATGCTTATAATAAACACATTTTTTGGTGAAGTAGTTGGAGCAGGCTTAGGTCCCTTGCAATTGAATTGTCCCCATGGTGCAGTAGTCTCTGTCCTCAAGGAGCTGAGAATGAGAGCAAAAATTTAGTATAATTTTATAACCTAAATGCTTATATAACCTGTTTATTAACTGGACACAACTTCTTGGGCATATAAATGAAATGTTTATTCCAATGATAGCCTTCTTTAATAACATGTTGGCCGGATTCTATACTTTTTCAGACACTTATAGTTATTAGAACCTTGTCGTTCTAGTATTTAAAATTCAGGTCTATTCATTTTAAAAGTTTTAGTTTCAGATCTGACTCAATGTTCTCCTTGTCTCTTCTCCATAGAGATAGGAGGTGATGTGGCTCATGCACACCTTTCCCCCCTTCCTCTTCTAGATTCTTGTTCCTTCTCTGTTGGGGATTTGTGAAAGGAAATAGAAAAGGCTAAGTAAGTCTTTACTTAACTGAGCTTATAATTGTTTCTTCTCGATCTAAATAGACTAGCTGTGAATGTTCTCTGTGTTGCCAGCACATTGCTGATATCCACTGTGTGGTGGGTGTGATTATAGGTAGAATATTCAGGGTGTATGAATGGACACCCCCCTATAGCACTTCTGCAGATCTTGAAGGAGGACTTACAGAGATTTCCCCATTACTCAGTTTCCTGGTAAGGGAGATTTACTTCCAGTTTGACTACTATCTTCCCTCTTCCATAGCTCACAACACAGGTGGATTGTCCAACAACTTTTAGCTGCTGGGATCGTTCTCCTCTCCAGTAGAGTATCAGCAAGTTGACTCATCACATTCCTAAGCGTCCACTTGACACATGAAAATCATATAGGTTTACCACGCTAGGTAGTAGGAAAATAGGCTGCTGTAATACCATTCCTATAATTATCTTTGACATCTTTCTCTTTCCCCTCTCTCCACACTACCTCAACAGAATTAGTCATGGGGATCCAAGCAGAATAGGGGACAATTCAGAGACTCACTTTACAAGTGATTCTCATGGAGTCTGCTTCCCTTGGCTTCAGGAAAGGTAATATCCTCCCCCCTTTGAAAGAAGTGAGGCCAGGGAATGCCCTGTCCCATAGAGGAATGTAGTGGTTCATTGAAAGCTCCCTGAAGGGAGTGAATGTCTAAGTAGAGAACTGAAAGTTAAATCGTTTTCCAGGATAAGAATAAGAATGGGAAAGTGGCAAGGAAATGAGAGAAAGCACAGATATTTACCCCATAACTAGGATCAAAAGTCTCTCTCCCTCCAAATCCCTAACACTGCCCCGACACAAAACAGGCATCCTACCAATGTATATGGCATCACCTATTCATCCTATATGAAGATTTCCAGGATAATTGGGCCGGTTGCTCCTTGTGTACTTAAATGTCCATTCATATACTTAATTATGATCACAAACATTCCTTATGATATTTTTTGAACACCTTCTGTAATAGGCTGGATCATGCCCACCCCCAAAGATGTCTACTTTCTAATCCCAGAAACTTGCTAATTACCTTATATGGTGAGAAGGACTTTGTGGATGTGATTAAATCAAGGATCTTTAGATGGGGGAGATTATCCTGGACTACCCAGATGGGTCCAATGTAATCTCAGGGGTCCTTTTAAAAAGGACATAGGAAGGTTGGAATCCGAGAAGGCAGTTAGATCATGAAAGCAGGAGTGATGTATCCAGGAGCCAAGGAACAGCAGCAACTAATAGAAGTTGGAAAAAGCAAGAAATGCATTCTCCACTAGAGCTTCCAGAAGAAGCACAGAAGAAACACAGCCCTACCAATACCTTGATTCTTGCCCACTGAGACCGATTTTGGACTTCTGACCTCCACACCTATAAGATAATAAATGTGTGTTACTTTAAGCCACTAAGTTTGTGGTAATTTATTGCAGCAGCAAAAAGGAAACCAATATACTTTTCATATCTCTTGCTCCTCTGTGGTTTCCCTTCATATTCCTCTTTTTCCTCTCTCACTCCCTTCATTGCAGGGGCCAATTCTCCCTA
Source organism: Mirounga angustirostris (assembly GCF_029215605.1). Taxonomy (NCBI): domain Eukaryota; kingdom Metazoa; phylum Chordata; class Mammalia; order Carnivora; family Phocidae; genus Mirounga; species Mirounga angustirostris. The sequence goes on from NW_026991713.1 coordinate 124,821,523, forward strand.
CAGCTTGCCTCCTTCCTGTCTTAAATAGTTTAAGCTGGGGGCACCTGGGTGGCTCAGTCTGTTAAGCGGCTGCCTTCAGCTCGGGTCATGATCCTGGGGTCTTGGGATCGAGCCCCACATCTGGCTCCCTGCTCAGCGGAGAGCCTGCTTCTCCCTCTCCATGTGCCTGCCACTCTGCCTACTTGTGCTCTCTCTCTCTCTGTCAAATAAATAAATAAAATCTTTTAAAAACATAGTTTAAGCTGATGATCTTATAAATGTGACATTAAAGTTTACAGCTCTTCCTCACACTCTACAATTTTCACAGGCTGCGTGGTGCCAATTCTGCCTGCTTGCCTTCTTCACCTGGACCCAGTCTCTGGGCTGGGCTCAGTTTCACTGTTTAGTGTTAGCAAACAAAGAGATGTTTTCTTGTTGTTTTTGTTCTTGTTGGGGTTTTTTTGTTTCATTTTCATCCTAGAGTTTTCCAACAAGTGAAAAATATTTGTACAATATCTTTCTTGCAAGGAAAACTAGACACATATCTCTTTTCTCAGCAATAATGAGGACGGAGGAAAGGGAAAGTCTATCTTTAGTGTGAAACGGAAGATCTGAAATGGATCGTATGAGTATATTGAAACTTCTCTAGCTCTTTCTTTCAGAATCCAAACAGTCTGAGTCAGAGAATAAATAGATTTAAGACCAAACTTGTATTAGACAATTAGTGGAGAAAATAACTTTGTCAGAAATTGAAGTTGAAGGCCAAATTGTATTTTAATTCTTTGCTATGCTTGTCTTTTTTGTTGTTAAAGATTGGAAAGTACCTTGGGTGGTATTTCTGATGACTTCATAGCCCCTCATTTTTCTCTTCTAATTAAAAAAATTAATGAGGGGCCCATTTTATAGTTGATGAAAGTTAGTGCTCTAGCAGTGAAAATTGTCTTTACGATATCATCAGCATCTTCTTAAATGTCTCCAATAAGCAGCTCCTCATAGTTAGCCAATGTTGCCTTTGGAAGAGAGTACAATGAAAAGTATAACATTCTTCCTCACTTAGACTGAGATTCTATATTACTATGACACACATTTTTAATAAGTCAATTATTATGCATATTATACATTATACATATGTACACATATATAATTGTTTTCTTTTGTGTATTGATTTAGAGGATTAAAGACATGCAAACAAATACTTTGAAAATTCTAATTTCTGAAGTAATACATGTGCTTGATGAGGCCTCCTGCTCTTCAGAAATGCAGTTGAACTTGGCCTAAATCCCAAATCCATAGCCTATCATGGTCCAGAGAGGTTCCCACAATTTTTCTGGCATCCTAATTGAACTCTCACTTTTCTCTCTGCGCCCAAATGATTTAATCTTATTAAATATGAACACAAAATACCCACTTTTTGTCCTCAAACCATACATTCACCCCAACTGTTCCATGAGACTCATAATTTAGATTTGAGAGATTAAGGAAAGATCATAATACAGAACATAAAGCCTTCTGTCTTTCCCTGGTTCTGCCCCATTATTTTTCCCTTCTCGCATCCTCTTTCTTCCTGATTCAACCAAAAATTTCCCCTCCTTCTCTCATTCAGGGCAAGCCCAAGCTCCATTGGGATCCAGGCTTCCAGCATGATTGGCTTGCCAAGTAATTTCCTCCAAACAAACAATAATCTCCTTGAAGGGAGGCTGTAGTGAATATCCTTGATTCCACCCTTTGCACAAAAAAATGGTGAATCAGTTATACATCTATCAATGTGGGGTGAACATTTACCTTTTTGTTTCCTCCTCCCTGACTGCTGTCATAGGTAAAGGCAGGTATCTAAAGTCTCAGCTGTGGAATCTATTGAAGATAAACCACAGTGTGGCAGAACACTGGCAGGGCACTCAGAGACCTGGCCCCATTACGCCCTTGCCTTGCTTTTCACCTTGACCATGTAGCCTCTCAGAGTCTCAGAACCTCACCAGGTTGTTGGGACTATGAAATCATCACTTGCATGTGGAAATAATTTGAAAAGAGTACCGTGCCATACAGGTGTCTGTTGTGATTATTCCTGTGATGTTCATTTAAAGCAACAAACAGACCATGTGTAGTTGAACACAGTTGTAAGGAGAAGACTCACAGTTTGCACTTGATAAGCTTCCCAGATTTAGCAACATCTTGGCTGCATGTTTGGCCAGGAAACTCGGTAAAGATCTGTTTTCTAGGGGAGAGACTAAGGACTTCCTTCTCTCTTGTAGGCTCAAATTCGTGAGACTGTCCTTTCTGGGTGTTTTTTTTTTTAACAAGTCCACCTCCAGTCCAGATGGCATAAGAAAGCACAGTGGCAGGACAAAATAACAAACAACAGCAATCATACTTTTTCAAATATTCATCCATTTGTATGCAATTCAGGAGACTGGGAAATGTTTGAGGACAGCTTCAAGGATAAACAAGATCAGCAAAATATAGGCTATCAGTGATTCAGATGCAGGGAATAGCGAAGTGACATTTATTTATGCAGGGCTGGGATAAACAGTTTTTTTTCTCAGTCACTTCCCCAATGCTCTTCAGCTTAGACCCACAGGAGGAAGGTGAGAGGATAATAACCCCTGGAGGAGCCCTCACTGAGTCTGGAAGAAGGCCAGTCTCAGGAGGAGCAACCAGAATGGGCAGAATGTCACCTCTCAGCTGACACTCGGTCCAGGATGCAGTAGCTCCTTTATGCCCCCTGATCCTTATTGTGTACGTTTCGTAGCCAGACCATCACCCTGGTAGCCTGAAGTATTGCCTCTCTCTTCTCAGTGTCCTGAAGTCATCAGGGACCCCCTCGTTGCTAAACACAGCAGCTTTACCTGCCTTCTCTCCCTCTCTCAAGTCTCCATCACGTGAACACCCATGACCACCATTTGGTGAAGGTCTCTTGTGGGCTGGCCTCTGGGCCAGCCTCTTCAGATTCCCCATGGTGTCTCATAGCCCCTTCTGTCCTGGCAGCTCTTCAGAGGCCAATACTCCAGTGTAATGGTTATGCCAAGGATTTTGTAGTGGTTCTTTTTCTTCCTCTCTTAACCCTCATGTCCTTGGAGACTCAGCTAACTCATGGCCTCAGTTTCCAGTTTAGTTGCTTTCAAACAATACAGCTTCATCCTTAATTTCTCTCCCCATTTTGGCCACCATCAACTACATCTATAACTGGGTGTCTTATCAGTAGCCATGAGTCACTCTTCAAAAATGAAAGTCATCCTCTCCTTCCTGAGCCTCCTGTCCCTTGTTCTCTGGTTCAGTTAATAGCACCATTGTCCCCAGTCCAGGCCCTACCCCCAACCATTTCCCACCCACTCCCCTAACATTTACATTGCAGTTTCTTCTGTCATCTCTCTCTCCATCTCTCCCACCCTTCTCCCTTCCCCTTCCACTTTTTGTTTTTCCATTTTCCCTCATTAATCGGGTGTCAAGATGGGTCAATTTTATCAGCTCAGTTCCTTGGACTGTCTCTCATCCCTCCATTCATACTGCTGTTAACCCAGAACAAGTTCACTAACCTTTTTTTTTTTCTTTTTTGATTATAAAACATTTCAAACTTAGAGAGGTAAGAAATATTTGTGGAAACACCCAGATATTTCAAGTATTAACTTTTATATATTAAGACATATCACATTGAATATCATTCCCTCATCTTCATTATCACTGTGACTATACATCCCCCTCTCTCCTTCTCTGAAGTTACACTACCCTGAAATTGGAAGATCTCTCTCCCAACCAATAACATGCCACAATTTATCCATTCACCTACTGATTTGTTTCCCAGTTTTTCTTTAGTACAGTGTGTACGAAACAACACCAACTCTGGAAGAGGAATTATTGGGCTTGTGCATCCTCAGTTTTGGTGGAAATTAGTGTCAATTGCTCTCTAAGTGACATATCAAAATACATTTCCACCACCACCATGTAGAGATCCTGCTCCCACAAGGAGCATCCCTGTTCTTGCCGACACTTGATGTTCTTAGGATTTTTAATTTTTGCCAATTGAATGAATGCAAAACTATATCTGACTGTTGCTTCAAGTTACATTTGTGTGGATGTTCATGAGATTAATCATCTTTTCATGTATTTATTGGCTATTTAGGTTTTCTTTTCTATATATCTCCCATACTTATCACTTGATTATTTTTATATTGTCATTTTGTTGTTGATTTGCAAGATTTTTAAAACATTCTGTATATCAATCTTCTTTTGTTTATATGCAAATACATTTCCATAGTTTATCTCATTTTTTAAAAGTCATATGATATCCATTGTTACATGGAAAATACTAACTTTAGTGAGGCCAGATTCCCAAATTTTTCTTTATATTTAGAGTTTTTGAGTCTTACTCAAAAAAATATTTATCTAAGCATATATTCTTCAATTTTTAAAATAATTTTTAATTTTTTGCTCTTCTTCAACGCTGTTTTGTAATTCCACTTTTATCATTTGATATATGTATGGGTAAAGTACATCGTAATATCTAGTAACATACATCTTTTAGTTATTTTCTTCTTTAAGATTTCTCTATTTTGGGGGGCGCCTGGGTGGCTCAGTCGCTAAGCATCTGCCTTCGGCTCAGGTCATGATCCCAGGGTCCTGGGATCGAGCCCCGCATCGGGCTCCCTGCTCAGCGGGAAGCCTGCTTCTCCCTCTCCCACTCCCACTGCTTGTGTTCCCTCTCTCACTGTGTCTCTCCCTGTCAAATAAATAAATAAAATCTTTTAAAAAAATTATATTTCAAATTTTTGCCTCTAATATCATGACAGGGATCAGACTTTGCTTTTTTTTTTTTAATGTCCTTGTTAGGTTTTACCATGAAGTTTATTCTCATTTCATAAAAGGAATTGGTATGTATTTCTTTTTTCTGTATTCTGCAACAGTTAGTACATGATGATGTGATTTATTTTATTTTTTTGGGAAAGAGAGAGCACAAGCACATGCATGTGAGTGGGGAGGAGGGGCAGAGGGAGAGAGAGAATCTTTTTTTTTTTTTTTTAAGATCTTATTTATTTATTTGAGAGAGAGAATGAGAGAGAGAGAGCACATGAGAGGGGGGAGGGTCAGAGGCAGAAGCAGGCTCCTCGCCGAGCAGGGAGCCCGATGCGGGACTCGATCCCGGGACTCCAGGATCATGACCTGAGCCAAAGACAGTCGCTTAACCAACTGAGCCACCCAGGCGCCCCGGAGAGAGAGAATCTTAAGCAGGCTCAATACTCAGCCTAGAGCCCCATGTGGGGCTCTATCTCACAACACCCTGAGATAATAACTTGAGCCAAAATTGAGTTGGATGCTTAACTGACCGAGCCACCCAGGCACCCCTCATTTTTAAATATATGGGATAATTCACCTGTAAAGCCATCTTGTTGTGGAGTTTCTCTTATTATGTGTTTTTTAATGATTCAATACTTTTATATAAATAGAGCTACTCAAAACTTCCGTTTCTTCTATTTTCCTAGAATCTTTCTTAATATTGTCTAAATTATTAAATGTAGTGTTAGAAAGTTGTTCACTTATATCTTCCAGTTGTCCTTCTATTGAGAATTGTGTCAGGATAGTGCCCAGTTTTTCATTCCTGATGTAATAATTTGTAATTTTTTTTCTTAATATTTTCAAAGAACCAACTTTAGTTTTTGTTGAATTTTTTGTTTTCTATTTTTTTTATTGAGATGTAATTGACATGTGAATTTATATTAGTTTCAGATTACAACATAATGATTCAGCATATGTTTATTGCAAAATCATCACTACAATAAGTCTAGTTAGTATCATCACCTCACCTTTTAAAAAGTTAAAATTATTTTTTCTTGTGATAAGAACTTTTAATATCTACTCTCCTAGCAACTTTCAAATACACACTACAGTATTATTAGTCACCATGCTCTACATTATATCCACAGGACTTACTTATTTTATAACTGGAAGTTTGTACCTTTTGATCCTTTGTTTTCTATTGCTTTGATTTATGCTGTTATTTTTATTATTTATCTGTTTCTACTTTCTTTGGGTTTGTTTGTAGGGTTCCTTTTTCCTAGCTTCTTTTTTTTTTTTAAGATTTTATTTCTTTATTTGAGAGAGAGACACAGCGAGAGAGGGAACACAAGCAAGGGGAGTGGGAGAGGGAGAAGCAGGCTTCCCGCTGAGCAGGGAGCCCGATGCAGGGCTCCATCCCAGGACCCTGGGATCATGACCTGAGCCGAAGGCAGATGCTTAACAACTGAGCCACCCAGGCGCCCCTTTTTCCTAGCTTCTTAAGATAGAAACTGAGCTAACTCATTTTTAGCCCATATTCTTTCTAGGAAATGCATTTAAGACTATAAATTTCCCTCTAAGCACTGATTTTCCTATATCCCATGGTTTGAAAATCATTTATTTTAAATATTTTCTAAATTCCATATTTTGGTTCTTGAGTTATTTACAAATGTATTGTATGATTTCTAAATAGTTTGATATTTTTTAGTTGTTTTGACTTCAAATTCTAGTTTAATTCTTCTGTGGTAAAATAAAATTATACACATTATTTCAATCTTTAAAAATTTGTTAAGATTTCCTTACTGGCCCAGAATATGGTCAATTTTTGTATAAAATACATGTGTACTTGAGAAAGACTATGTTTTCTGTCTTCTTGTGCAGTGTATTAATTGTGTTGTTCAGATTTTCTGCATTCTTGCTGAATTTTATTTTCTCATGTAAATTCAAATTTTAGATTCCTTTTTTGGAATAAAACAGGCTCTTCACTATTCATAAGGTTAAATCTGAGTTGCAACATGAGTTCCTCCATGTTTTTTTAACTCCTATATTCCTCTATTCAATCTTAGCTGCCACAGTCACATGGAAAATACAAAGACACTTTTTCTTGCATCTGTGGGGGAAACCAAGCAGCAAATAGTAACTGCTCCAGGTCTGTCAAATAGATACATTTGAATTTGTTGTCTGTTTGTTCTAAACGCTATTGAAAGAGATATGATAGTGTCACATAATCGTGGATTTGTAATACCTCTCCTTTTAGTTCTATAAATTTTTTTATTTTTATATTTTAAAGTTATGTTATTTGATATATACAGATTTATGACTGTGTTATCTTCACTGTGCATTGAACCCATAATTATTATGAAATAGTACTACTTATTTCTAATTTTACCTTAATCTTCTATGAAAGGTATTAGTGTTGCTACAGGACCTATTCTTTGGTTAATATTCACATAGTTTACCTTTTTCCCTTATTTTTTCCCAACATTTCTGTTTTCTTACATTTAAGATATGTTTTTATAAGCAGCTTATATTGAATTTGGTTTTTGTAATAGGTCTTTCAATCTTAGTCTTCAAACAGATTATATAGTTTGCATGCACTTAATGTGTTACAACTCTATTTGTATTTAAAATTATAACCTAATATGTGTTCCCTATTTGCACACCACTCCCATTTTACAATACTCTTTCTGTTTTATTGATTGCTTTATTTTCTCTTCTGTTTTATTGATTGACAGATATCTTTATTATTTAACTTCCCCTCTTTTAACTAGTTAGGTCTACATTACTTTCCTATTCCTTTCATTGTTGCCTTATAACTTAAAATAGGGATATTTTACCTAATAAAATCTTCTGCAAAAAATTTAAAAAATAAAAGAGTAAAATCTTATGCAAATTAATACTTGACCACTTCCAGGAAAATACTAGAGTTTTAGACCATATCAACTCCATTTACCCTCTCATATCTTTGTATTATTGTTGTAGTGTAATTTAATTCCATACATATTCTAAACACCCAAGAAAGTGTCTTGTTTTATAAAGTCAACAATCATTTCTTTTTTACGGGGCTCTTCATTCATTGTTACATTTTTGTGTGGGGTCATTTTACTTCCAATGAAACTCTCTTACAATTTATTTTAGTATAGGTCAGCTGGTGAAAGGTGGTCTCACTTTTGTTTGTTTAAAATGGAACATTATGGAAGGAATTTTTTTCTCTGGTTATAAAATTCTAGGATGGCAGTTTTTTTTATCTAATTATTTCAATGATGTCATTCTATTTTCAGTCGGCTTCCACAGTTTGTTGGAAAATCAGCTTTAAGTCTTATGATTGTTCTGTAAAATGTCATTTTTCTTTGGCTGTTTCAGAGTCTCTTTGTCTTTGCTTTTTAGCAGTTTTGCTAATGTTCTTAGGTGTTTATTTTTATCCTTCTTGAGGCTTGCAGAGTTTCTTGAATCTGTGAATTGATATTTTTCATCAGCACTGGAAAGTACCTGGCCATTCTATCCCCAAAAAATTCTTTTATGGGGGGGGTTCCTTTTTTTTTATTTTAAGTTCAATTAATTAACAATATAGTGTATTATTAGTTTCAGAGTTAGAGTTCAGTGATTCATCAGTTGCATACAACACCCAGTGCTCATTCCATCATGTGCCCTCCTTCATGCCCACCACCCAGTTACCCCATCCCCCCCCCACCTCCCCTCCAGCAACCCTCAGTTTCTTTCCTATGCTTAAGAAGTCTCTTATGGTTTGTCTCCCTCTCTGGTTTCATCTTGTTTTATTCTTCCCAGGGTTTTTTTTGTTTGTTTTGTTTTTTTTATTAACCAGAATCATGCTGTATATATTGTTCTTTGATGTGCTTGTTGGAGATGTTCTCAGCCTAGCACACTCCTTTTATCCATTCTATATTCCACCGAAATAGTTAGATGTTTTGGTTGTTTCATTCTGCTATTATAATTATGCCCACTTTTGTGCACAATTTTAGCACAGGGGCTGGAATTTGAGGGGAAGAGTGTCAATTTGAGCCCTTGGCAATCTGGGGTGAAGGCATGTTGACTTGGCCTTGAGCAGATGGCAGGCCGTGCATGCTGACTCGGGTAAGAGGGCGGCTGGACTGTGAATTTGGGACCCACAGGCCGATGGCATTGTGTGTGACAGGGACGTGACTGGTTTTGCTTTTAATTTTTGTTTTTCTGGGAAACTCAATCTCTCCCTCTATTCTAAATGAAAGCCTTGATGGATAGAGTATTCTTGGCTGTAGATTTTTTCCTTTTAGCAGTTGGAATTTATCATGACACTTTCTTCTGGCCTGCAGGGTCTCTGCTGAAAAACCCATTGATAGCCATATGGGGTTTCCCTAGTGTGTACCTGCTTTCCTTTCTCTTGTTGCTTTTAAAATTCTCTCTTTATCACTACTTTTGGCCATCTTATTTACTTTGTGTCTTGGCACAGACCTCTTTGGGTTGGTTGTGGTGGGGGCTCTCTATGCCTCCTGGATTTGGATTTCTCTTTCCTTCCCCAGATTCAGGAAGTTTTCAGCTATTATTTCTTCAGACAAATCTTCTGCCCCCTTTTCTTGCTCTTCTCCTTCTGGGATCCCTATCATGCGACTGTTAAGCCTGACAGTGTTGCTGAGTTCCCTGGGTCTATTTTCATTTTGTGTATTTTTCCCCCCTCTCATCTGCTCGGCTTGATTACTTTCCATGACTCTGTCCTCCAGGTGGCTGATCCTTTCTTCTACTTCCTCTTGCTTGCTATTTATTCCAGATGGTCTATTTTTATTTCCATTTAGTGAGTCCAATAGCTCTAATTGGTCTTTTTTTACATCTTCTATCTCTTGGTGGAGGGTCTCATGGAGGTCCTGCACTCCTTCCTCAATTTCAGCGAGTATCTTTATGAGCATTACTTTAAATTCACTATCAGACGTATTACTTATCTCCATTTTGTTTAGGTCTCCTGCTCTGATTTTGTCCTGTTCTTTGATTTGGGACATATTCCTCTGTCTCCTCATTCTGTCTCTTGTGTTGTCTGTTTCTCTGTGTTAGGAAAGTCAGCTCCGTCTCCTGCACTTGAAAGTAGTGGCTTTATGAAGAAGAGGTCCTGCAGTGTAATGTCTGTTCCCCAGAACCTGGTGCTTTGGGGGGTGTCTCCTATGCGTGTTGCTCCAGGGGTGTCCTACGGTTGTTGTTAGGATGTGTTTGCCTTCAGTCCTGTTGTCTGCGATGGCTCTCTGCCTGTTGTGGACAGAGTCTGGTGCCCATGGTGTTAGTGGGCTGGTCTGGGGCTGCCTTGGGCTTGAGTTGAGTCAGACCAGGAGTTTGCAGCACCAAACTGCAGACGCTGTCCCTGTGTTGTCCCCTGAGAAGCTTTTGTTGGTGGGTGGGGCCTGCAGTCAGACCCACTGCTGGGGTCACCGTCAGACTGGTGTGTGGTTATCTTCCCCTCTCCCTGGGGCAGGACTCACTTTGGAGTGGTGCTGACCCTTGTCTGGGCTGCACACACACTGCCAGGCTTGTGGCACCGCTTTGACGGGATCTTGCCAAGAGCGATCGGAATGGGTGGATCTGCTTCGCTGTGGCCTCTTGTCTATGCCGGGCTGCGGAGAGTCTGTTCTGCCAGTTTTCAGGCTGCTTTCTGGGTTACTTATGCTGACATGGGTGCTCTCTAGGCGGCCACGTGGCAAGAGGTGACTATCCCCCCAAAATTCTTCAGCCATATTCTCTCTTCTCTCTTTTGGAGCTTCAATTAGATGATTTGAAGGATTTTTACTATGCTTTGCATAAGCCTTCTGTTATTTTCTCTATTTTTCTTTATTTTTTTTCTGTGCCTCACTTTGTATATGTTCTCCTGACCTGTCTTCCAGATGACTAAACTTATCCTTCATTATGTCTTTGGTGCAGTGGATTTTTTTAGTCTTTGCCTGATTTCAGTTGCATTGATTGTTCTCTAATCATTGAGTTTAGAGTTCTTTTTATATACTAGATAAAAGGTCTTAATCAAAAATGTATTTTGAAAATATTTTTCTTTCTTTCTGTCTTATCTTTTCATTCTCTAACAGTAAATTTCAAAGAATAGAAATTTAAATTTGATGGAAAGCAATTTACCATTTTTTCTTCTATGCATTCTGTTTTGATATCGGACCTAAGAAATCAGCATCACACCCAAGATTGCAAAGATTTATTCCTATCTTCACTTGTATTTTTATTTTTTTATTTATGTAGTTAAGAGAGCTCGCCTAAGTGGGGAGAGGAGCAGAAGGACAGAGACAAGCCAACTCCGCCCTGAGTGCAGAGCCCAACACAGGGCTCAATTTCACGACGCTGAGATCATGACCTGAGCCGAAATTAAAAGTCAAACGCTTAACCAACTGAGCCACCTAGGCAACCCTCTCATATAAGTTCTATAATTGTACATTTTACATTTAGGTTTATGATCTATTTTTTAAAGTTCATTTTTGTTTATGGTGCAGGATATGAACCAAGGTTTACTCTTTTTCCATATGAGTATCCAATTGTTTCAGCACCATTTATTGCAATAAATATCCTTTCTCCATTAAAGTGCCATTTTCTCTTTGTTGAAAATCAGTGGGCCATATATGTGCCATTATATTCTGTTCTACGCATTTTTATGTCTATTCTTTTATCAGTACACTACTGACTTGATTTCTGTACCTGTAGAGTAAGTCTTGGAACCAGGTATTTGGAGATGTTCAAGTATCTTTTTGTTGTCAATTTCTAATTTAATTTGCTAGGGTTAAAGAAAATACTTTGCATGATTTCTGCCCTTTTAAATTTCCTGTGTTTTCTTTTATGGTCTAGAATATCTTGATTAAAGTTCTATGAGCACTTGAGAAGAATTTTATTCTGTTGTTATTGAGTGGAGTGTACTATAAATGTCAATTAGATCAAATTGGTTCATAGTATTGTTTACATTTTCTGTATCTTTGCTGCTCTCCAACTTGTTTTATTACTGAGAGAAAAGCATAATGTGACCCCTTACAACTGTGGCTTTGTCTATTTTGCTCATCACTTTTATAACTATTTGCCTTACGTATTCTTAAGCACTGTTGTTAGATGTTTACATATTTTGGATCATTATATTATTGTAAATTATTAGTAAATAATAATCTTTTTCCCTCAAAATATTCCTTGTTATAGATATATTTTTTGGTCTGGATGAAACATTTTTATTTTCTGTCAAATACAGTAACTGATTTCCCATCTACAATTACTTAAGATAAAAAAAAGAATTTCAACTGAAGAAACAGCCTTGGCTTTACTGAAGAGGAACCGGTGTGGTGATAACAGGCCTTCTCCAAGAAGGCTCTGCAGCACCTCACACACTGCTGGTAGACAGTCTCAAAATTGGACTCATTCCCATAATAGGGGTCTTCAACAATAAGTTGATTCTGTGGATCATAGCAAGTAGTTCAATTTTAGCTTGCAGTTTTTAATTTACTTTTTCTATTCAAGCCTCTCCGATTGCTTTCATCCATACATAGTATATAATCAAAAGTGACAAAGTCTTCCTTGGTAACCTGCAGGGTGATGTGATTCATGGAAATACCATGCGTTTTCATGCAATTCTGCCCTCAATAATCAGGAGGGTTTCCTGTTTATAAAGTCAACTCTCTGATATCAGTATAGTTATTTTAGTTTTATTTTGGTTATTGTTTGAATGGTTCTTTGTATATCATCCTTTCTCTTTTTACCTATATATGTCTAGGTTTATAATGGGTTTCTTGTAGGTAGTATGCAGTTGGTTCTTTTATTTTTAATCCAGTCAGACAGTCTCTGTCTTTTAATGTATGTACTTAAACTATTTAATATTTAATGTAATTATCGATATTGTTATTAAAAGTAGACTATATTTCTAGTTATTTTTTATTTCATCTGTTCTTTTATTCTGTCTTCCTTTTTCTGCTGCCTATTGGATTGAGTACTTTATGATTCCACATTTGCCTTCACTATTAGCTTATCATTTATAACTCTCTAAAATGCCATTTTTCATTTCCTTAGAGTTTATATATACAACTTTAATCACAGCCTCCATACAAATAATATACATTTTCACATATAGTGTGATGAATTTACAACAGTGTGCTCCCCATTATTTACTTGAATCTTTTATAAAATGTTTACCATATAGTTTTTAATGTTAGCTGTACACAATACACACAACACAAACACACATCACTACTATTTTTGTTGTAGAGAGACAATTTTCTATTAGAGCAATTTAAATAAAAAAAATAATAAGTTTTATATATACATTCATTCATGTCATTTCCAGCACTCTTCATGTCCCTGTGTAGATCCTAGTTTCTGTCTTATGTATTTATTCTGCCTGAAGGGGTTCCTTGAACATTTCTTACAGCACATGTATTTTGGCTACAAATTCACTCAAGTTTTGTCTAAAGATTTCTTCATTTCTTTTTTATTACTGAAAAATATTTTCCTTGGATACAGAAATTGAGGTTGACAGGGTTTTTTTTAATTTCAATGCTTCTAAAGATCTCAATGAACTGTCTTTTACTTTCATTGTTTCTAATAATAAATCTAATGTAATTCTTAACTTTATTTCTCTGGATGTAATGTGTCCTTTTTTCCAGATACTGTCAAGACTTTGTCTTGTTTTTTAGCAGTTTGAATGATTGTCTGGGTGCATTTCTTTGATATTTATCCTCTGAGTTTCCTGGAGCTATGTTTTGGTATCTTTCATTAGTCCTGGGAAATTCCCAATCATTATTTCTTTAAATGCTTTTTTCTGCCCATTCTCCTCCCAATGTTCCAACTATACGTATGTTAGACTGTTTGATATGTCTCACAGCTATTGGGTGTTCTTTCTTTTTCTACTCTTTTTGCTTTGTTTTGTGTTTGGGTAATTTCTATTGACCTATCTTTGATTCACAAATTCCTTCCTCAACAGTGCGAAATTCTTTCCTTTGGATGATTCCATCAAAGTCATCTTTTTATTTCTGTTACTGTATTTTTATTTCTACATTTCCATTTATTTTTTTCTTACACTTTTCACTCCTCTCCTGAATACTCCCATCCATTCACATATGTTGTCTACCTTTTCCACCATTAATCATAATAATACATTAACTATTGTATTTTAAAATCCCCATGTGATAGTGCCAGTATTTGGATCATATTGGAGTCTATTGCATTGATTTTCATAACAGTGTGTTATTTTTTCTTGCCTCTTTATGTTTCTCATACTTCTTGTTTGAAGGTTAGGTATATTGTACAATAGTGTCTGACATAAATAGCACTTATACCTGGAAATGGAAATTGTTTTTGCTGTGGTTACCCTTTTGTGCACCCCAGAATTCAAATTCCTTTGGTGGCAATTTATGCTTAGGGTAGTCACTGAATTTCTGGAGTATTTTTATTAATGTTTCATTCTACCATCAGCCTTAGCTTTTCCCTGTGATCTCAGCTCTGTAATGCATTCAGGAAAGGTTAAGATTTCAGAGACTAGCCATCTTCTTCTTACTGTAAGGATGGTAGCAATATTCTTCCCAGCTTTCTCCATTATAAGCAGAATCCCTGAAAACTTGATTTTTAAGTTTCTTTCAAGCTACAGTGTTCTGATACAATATCAAGACCAAGAAATCTCAGGAAAAGATTGTCCAGAGCACTCCAAGAAAGATTAGACAATGGATTGATGTGCTTTGCAAATTTTTACTTGGTGGCCACAAGTTTAACATATGCAAACATGAGTTATGTGGATCCAGTAAAAAATTTCATGTTAACTAAAAATAGTTATAATGGTTAACATTTATAAAGTGGTTAAAATGTGCTAGGCACCGTGCAAGGTGCCTAGCATCTGTCATCTGATTTATTATCTTACCACTATAGGATAGGGACTGATGTGATCTCCATTGTATGCAAGAGGAAGCAGGTTCAGAAAGCACATAATCTGCCCACTATCAGACCACTCTAAACTGTTCTGTGATGCTCCAAAAGTCCCAGTCTTGACCGCTTTGTTGTACTCTTTCATTTTGCTGCAATTGGGTTATTTTTTCCTCTCTTGTGAAAAGCATTCTCCTTACCTGTTTTTCTGTGTTCCTTTTTAAAGGAGCACAGGTTTAAGAGTTTGGCAAAATACCGTATCTATTATAGCTTTTGACTTTATTTTTCTGTTACAAAAGATTGATGAGTTGTATACCTTTTAAATCCTGTGTATTATTTACTGTATGATATAAAGTTAGTAAAAGTTTTGAAAATGGGGTACAGAAAAATTCTCTATTTTTATTCTGAAACTATGATGTTTCTCTCTCAGTTTTAGAAGAGTTGGCCTGCTCATAAATTCCATCACTCTCTTGCTGCTATTTCTGTCTAGCAAATTATTTCTTTATTCACGAGGCAATAAAAGGTCACTGGAAAGAAGAATATAATATTCACTCTCATAAAATAAAGTTAAACAGTAGTTAGCATTTATATCTTTCCACTGTAGTAAACAAAATATGGTTTATTTGACTCAATGAAGACCTATGATACCAAAAAAGATAAATCTAATGATTTGTTTGAACACAGGAAGATAAATCTTGCACAGCATGCCCTCAGTGATGACATGTTACCATTGTCCTAGTTCTCTGTAAAATTAAGTAGAAAGGCAAAGCAGGCCTGGCTTCTTGTTCCAAAACATCCAGATCCTAGTCCAGGACTATAGTGTAAGAGAGCCAACTGAATAAGTATAATTCCTTTTTTTTTGTTGTTGTTTTTGTTTACTTGCTTTGCTTTTTATGCTACTTATTGAAATAAGACTGACATGGTGTCCTGTATTTGCAAGAGAAGACAGAAAAAAATAAGGTCAATTGTTCTTTTTAATTTGCTTTTAAATCAAGGTTAGTTTTCTGACCTTTTCTCATAGATGCCATGAGATAATTATTTCCTTTATAAATTTTTTTGGACATTCATATTTGTGGTTAAAAAATTTAGCACGTGCATTATCAAAACTGAATTGGGAACTTAATATAAATGCAAATTTCTCATTTTTCCAAAACTCCTATAAATTTTATTTAGAAAATAGATTTTACACAAAATTTGCTAAAGAAAATGTTTCTTTATAGTTCCAGTGATCTTTGCTCCCATAATTAAAATAACACAACTAAAATACAGTTAGTGTTTTTGAGCAATCCAGATAGCAAAATAATTCATTCTTCCTTATAAACCACATAGATTTAAGTATTTTTATACAGCGTTCTCTTCAGTGGGAAGACAGTGATTTAAAAAAACTGTAAAGGCAAACAAAAGAAAAACAATAGAAGCAAATGTTTCAAACTATGTGGGGGGCAGTTTTTACACCTTATTTATCAATCTAGGCATTTCCAAAATGTTTTGATGCTTTCTCATATAATAAAAGTAAATCTAGTTTGAAAGTGTGCTAATTTCTGCTGAAGTTATTTACAAAAAAAAGAAAGAAAACCCATTTAGTGCCACTTCATTGCTTAACGTCTTTTTTTTCCAATTTCTTTTTTATACATTTGCCTCTCATTATCAAATAAAAATCTGTCTCATGCTCTTATAAGGCTTTTAGAAAGGACTCCCTTCACTGAACAGTAGAATGTGGTCTTTTCTTTTTATCTCTTAATTAAAACATTGCAACCTGGGGAAACTATCAGTTAGTTCTCAGGAAATGGCACTTATTTTGATCTCGTTTGGTATAGCAAGAAAAATGGTAAAGTGAACTAGAAATGTCTTAGTCCCTAAAATTAGATATAAACCCACTAATATGCAACCTACAGAGTCTTCTGGGTCTTAGAAATGGCACTCAGGGGCGCCTGGGTGGCTCAGTTGGTTAAGCGACTGCTTTCGGCTCAGGTCATGATCCTGGAGTCCCGGGATCGAGTCCCACGTTGGGCTCCCTGCTCAGCAGGGAGTCTGCTTCTCCCTCCGACCCTCCTCCCTCTCATGTTCTCTGTCTCTCATTCTCTCTCTCACAAATAAATAAAATCTTTAAAAAAAAAAAAGAAATGGCACTCAGTAATTCATTTTGACATAAATCAACTTGCTTTCATTCTACAGCTCAGCTGTACTAAGATCAATTTTCAAAGGAACTTAACAGTTCAAGATTGTTCATGCATTCTGGAATCCTACTTCTGTATTTTTGTAACTCTGAAGTTGGAGTCAAAGACCATATGTCATGATATAACTCCAGTACTTAGTAGGCTTATCATTCTGACTACCATTTTGTGTTCTTTTTTACACTCTGCAAAGTCATACTGTATCTGGTCAGCATGATAGTCTGGAATTATGAGGACTTTTTTATTGTTTTCAATAGAAAAGTCCTGTGCTCTATTAGCAAAAGCATAGCCAAGATCTTGATAATTATACCAAGCAGTTCCTCTTTCCTTTCCTATGTCCCAAGAGTATCAAGAAGGCCATGTGTCATGGACAAAATGTTCTAATAATGGTTTGCTTTTAAAAAGATTTCTTTTGAGGTACATTCTCCCAAATAAAGAATGTCAAGCAAACCGTATAATCAACTTATGTTTAATGAGCATTCATAAATATTATGACTGTTTGAATGTTTACAGGATAGTTAAGAAGCAGTTTCTCAAGAAATTTGGTTTCTAGTATAGCAGATATTCTGAGGCAATATGTGTTAGGATAGATCATGAATATAATTGATGTCAGAATTTTGACTAGAATATGCGATAAAGGATATCTACCATTCCTGTAAGAAAACCAGGCTAATTGGTAGTTGTGTAGTAAATATTTAGTCCATAAAAGTTCCTTATCTAAAAGAAAATGGCTTCTAATATATGCCAAAAATTTATCAGATAAAGGGTGATTGAAATTGTTTTTAGTGTTGTCACAAGGTATCGGTAGAGTTAAGGTTTTCTGGAATGAAGTTCTATTTTGGCAGATTTTATATACTACTTAGAACATAGGCAAGCATTCTTTTTCCTCAGGTTAGGGGGTGCTGACCAGTCTGTATCCACAGCATTCTCTGATTCCTTTCTCTTTAGACTGTAGGAATGGACATGACCTTTGAGGCCACAGTCTCCCATCCATTTAGGAGAGAGTGGCTATTGGTC
Source organism: Mirounga angustirostris (assembly GCF_029215605.1). Lineage (NCBI taxonomy): Eukaryota > Metazoa > Chordata > Mammalia > Carnivora > Phocidae > Mirounga > Mirounga angustirostris. The sequence goes on from NW_026991713.1 coordinate 124,839,312, forward strand.
CAAGTGGAAGGAAGAGTGTTACAGTATCTTCATGCCGTCTCATCAAACAATTTAGTGCCTCCTGAGAGGAAGCAAATCAAAATATGTGGCTGTCTATGAACTGTTTGAGGTTAGCAAGGGAGGCCGCCCATGAAATGTCAACTTGATTACTAAAGTCTATTTGTGGTTTCCTATAGATCTCTGTGAAAAGATGTTGTGGTCACTAAAACATAGTTTGCCTCTAATGTTTCTATCAGGCCGAAGCAGTTATCGTAGAAACAGTGCATGTAACTTTTTTGTGCCTGATTAAATTTCAAAAACCCTTGGTTCATGCTTGAGAAAACACAATTTGAAATAAGACCTGCTGAAAGGTGCCTATTAACCCTGCTAATAAGCAAATATAATTTTTGTCACTTGCAGACAACACTTAGTATGTCTTTGGGCTTATATTTCAGAGAAGACTTCCACTTGAGGTTCATTCTAGCAGAAGAAATACTTTCTGACTGCTGACCTGAAGCAGGTCTCCTGGATGTGCAAGTTCTATGGCAGATGCCAGATTGGCCTGAGTCCATCCTTGGGGGTTGTTCATAAAAGCAAATTCCTTTATCTGAGAGACTAATCTCTTGTGATATTTGACCATCCTTAGACATGGCAAGGGCATAGATAGCTCTGCTTTGTCTGAAACCTCTCCTGCAGAGTCCTCTGATTTTTCCATCTGACTTAGAGAGTCCTTCCAGTAGGCAGAAAATGAAGTGTACCAACATGCTCCATGCAATATTGAGCACATGATCAACCTTCATTAAAGCATTTGTGATCATAATAGAATTGATAATGTTGAAGGAATTCGTGAAGATTTGGGTGCCCATGACTAAATGAGAGCTTCAGAAGAGGTGGAAAGTAAAACAGAATAAAAGAGTATTTCTAGTCATCTAAACAAGCTCCCTATCCTCATTCAGGTATTAGATCTCCATGTTATTAGTAAGGCATTACCCTTCTAAAGAGATGAGATGACTTTTCCAAGTTCACACATAGAAGGAAGAAATGCAAAGGAAAATATAAGCCCCTGGTTGTTACCCTGCCACACGGGTGCTCGCTTATTTATCAGCAAATATTTTATTGAGTGCAGGGTCCAAAAGGAATGGACACTATTGGCAGAATGCAACAAAAAGAACAGTTTTTACCTTTGACAAACTTACAGCATATGAAGAGTCTGAGGACATAACTGAGGACACTTCATTAGTTCTCTAACTGCTTTAGCCGAAGTATTTTTAATCAATTTTTAAACATGGAAAACATGTTTAATAGTCATGTTATTCATTGCAATATTTTAAGGGGGGTGGACTTCTTGCCCTGGTCAATTAAGCTAATATTTCTTTCATATATGTTAGGGAAAGTCCTATGTTTAAAAAGAAAAGCATTGGGCGCCTGGGTGGCTCAGTTGTTAAGCGTCTGCCTTCGGCTCAGGTCATGATCCCAGGGTCCTGGGATCGAGTCCCACATCGGGCTCCCTGCTCGGCAGGAAGTCTGCTTCTCCCTCTCCCACTTCCCCTGCTTGTGTTCCTGCTCTCGCTATCTCTCTCTCTGTCAAATAAATAAATAAAATCTAAAAAAAAAAAAAAGAAAAGCATTAATGAAACTCTAACATAACTACCACTAAGTTTTTGGGCATGATTACGGTCCATTGTTTTGGATAAAAAATAAAATATGTAATTTACTGTGATTTAAAGCTTAATTTTAAGTCTTAATATCTTTAACAAATTTGATTCAACAGTGAGCACATATGGGCAAGGCACTCTAGGGAGTACAAAAATGAGTAAGATTCGTTATCACCTTATCACTGAACTGCAAATACAAAAATATCCTTAACAAGTGCCTAAAGGACGTAAAAACAAAGTGCTTTGTGAACACAGGTGAAAAAAACTATATTGTCCCCTGGGGGAGTCTGGGAAATACTTATAGAGGAGTAGTAATTGAACTGAGCCATGAATCATGGCTAAAATTTCAATAGAGGGAGAGGAAGTCCCTCTAATGAACAAGGGAGGAGAACAGCATGCACAGAAAATCATGACATAGGTAGTCTGCTTACTGGGGTGGAGGTTAGTAGAACAAGACTGATAAAATATAAACCAGGAGAGGATTACTGCCTGTAGGAATTCCTAGGTGTGACCTTTATAATACAAGCTGTGAGGAGTCATTGAAAATTACTTAGCAAAGAAGTCGCATGGTTAGGATTGTACTTAGTGAACAAAACTCTACAGCGGTGTGTCAGACAATGGAAGGGAAAGACTCTGAAATAGAGATAAAAGAAGAGGCTACTATGAAGTACTAAAAGAAACATAAGGAGATTAAACAGACCTAAGACCAAAAGGAAAAAAAAGAAAAAAGAGCATTGAGATCCTGGTGGCAAGATAAATGCTACAGTGATTTTTGTATAATGCACGTGGTCAATCAACAAATATTCACTGAACAACTGCTAAGTGAGAGGCATTGCATTGAGTGTTGAAGACACACCAATACAAGATAAACAGTCTTTGCTTCTAGCTTATAGTGTAGGATGGGACAGAGATAAACATGGAACAATTACACAATATAAATAGGAATAATAAATATGAAGGGATGTTCCAGAAGGAGGAACACCATATAGAAAGTTCAAAAGTGGGACAGAATAAGTCTGATGTATTCAAGGAACTATAAGTAATTCAGCCTGACTGGAGTGTGGAGGATAAGGCAGCAAGTGGAAAGAGATAAAACAAGAGGCTTAATAAGCAGGAAGCTGATAATGGTAGATCCTATAATCAACACTGAGAATCTGTGCTTGATGCTGATGCCAATGGGGAGAGTGAGGAAATGACATGACCAACTTTCACTTCAGGAAGTGAAGGATTTTGGGAAGAAGATATGAGCAGGTTACAATTTTATTTAAAAAAAATAAAAAATGGAGAAGAGTATAAAGGGAGAAAGTCGGTGATGTTGAGAAAATTATAAATACCCAAAAGGTTTAACAGTTAGGGATCAGGATTTTTGAGAAGAGAAAGGACAATGGTTGGTTTCATGATTTTTTAAGTTAAGAACCAAAGGGGAAAGGTTGGATTAGATAATTGTTAAAAAGGGGGGCAGGATCTAGGAAAGGGTTTTCTTTTGTTCAAAGAGTAGAGACATAAAGTTTTTTTTTTTTTAAGATTTTATTTATTTTGACAGAGAGACATAGCGAGAGAGGGAACACAAGCAGAGGGAGTGGGAGAGGGAGAAGCAGGCTTCCCGCTGAGCAGGGAGCCCGATGCGGGGCTCGATCCCAGGACCCTGGGATCATGACCTGAGCTGAAGGCAGACGCTTAACGACTGAGCCACCCAGGCGCCCTGAGACATAAAGATTTTATCACAAAAAAGGAAAAAGCCCAAAGAAGAAATTGGATGTAAAGGAGGTGAAAAAAACACTATATGGAACAAGGAAGGAACAGAACCAAGATGCAATAAGAACCTGAGGGAAATTTCTCCCAAAAGCCTAGATTCAAAGATAGAAGAGCCTCATCATGATTACTCATACTTATTTAGGAGAAATTAAATAAATATAAAATATTTTCCAGAAAGTTGTGTTGCAAAAAGAATCTGATTGAGAACTCCATCACGTGCAAGATTTATTTAACAAGCCCATGGTGTGAGTTAGAAGCTTACAGGACCATGCAGAGTCCACCTCCCCATTTTAAAAGAAGACACTTTCAGCTAGGATTTCTTAATGTTTTGGCAAAACAAAACAAAACAAAAACCTGCAGAAGATGCATGGCAGTCTTTTCACTGAAGTTGATGAGAACTCATTAATGTTTCTTCCCATCCAAAATGGTTTGTAAGATTTAGATCGTGATTCCTGCTCTGTTAGGTTTAATTGGATAATGAGGTGTCCTTGCTGGGTGTCTCTTTTCTTACAAAATGCAAAAATGCCTCAGGCCAAAAAGAGTAAGACAGCCAGCTGAGAGCACAGCTGGAGGTCTGGACGGTCTGCCCTGTCAGGGATCAAATGTCCTTCCTTTGTGCTGTCTAGTCTTCTGCCAGGCAAACACCCAACACTTGAAAAATGTTTTGATGGGAACAATGTGTTAAGGGGAACACCATCACTATCTTGAAGGAGAAGGTTTCAGACAACCATATACTGGCTTAAGTATGGGATATAAACATTACAGGAATTGTTGGGGACTTCAGAGTAGTTTGGAAAAATAGAAATAAACCACCACAATTTCATTTCACTCATATTTGCCTCTCTTCTTAATGTATTTTCTTAATGCATGTATTTTTTTTTGAAATCTTGTAATTTTTAAAAATTTTTTAATTCCAATATAGTTAACATACAGTGTTATATTAGTTTCTGGTGTACAATATAGTGACTTAATAATTCTATACATTACTCAGTGCTCATCATGATAAGTGTACTCTTTAATCCCCTTCACCTAGTTCACCCATCCCCCCACCACCCTCTCCTCTGGGAACCATCAGTGTGTTCTCTGTAGTTCTTAGTTTGTCTCTCTCTCTTTTTTTCCCCTTTGCTCATTTGTTTTGTTTCTTAAATTCCACATGAGTGAAATCATATGGTATTTATCTTTCTCTGACTGACTTATTTTATTTAGCATTATACTCTCTAGCTCCATCCATGTTGTTGCAAATGGTGAGATTTCATTCTTTTTTATGGCTGAATAATATTCCATTGTATATCTATACCACCTGTTCTTTATCCACTCATCTGTCAGTGGACACTTAGGCTGCTTCCATAATTTGACTACTATAAATAATGCTGCTATAAACAGGGGTACATGTATCCTTTTGAATTAGTGTTTTCCTATTTGGGGGGTAAATGCCCAGTAGTGCAATTACTAGACCATAGTGTAGTTTTATTTTTAAATTTTTGAGGAAGCTTCATACTGTTTTCCACAGAGGCTGCACTAGTTTGCATCCCACCACCAGTGCACAAAGAGTCCTTTTTCTCCACATCCTCACCAACACTTGTTGTTTCTTGTGGGTTTTTGGGGGTTTTTTTGGTTTTTTTGGTTGTGTTGTTTTTTGTTTTTTTTTTTGTTTTTTTTAGCCATTCTGACAGGTGTCAGGTGATATCTCATTGTGGTTTTTTGATTTGCATTTCCCTCATGATGAGTGATGTTGAGCATCTTTTCACGTGTCTGTTGGCCATCCTGGTGGTGAACCTGGGGTTATACAAAGCCTGAACTAATCAGAAGAAATAAAGGCATTAAGAATTGACCCTCCCAGGACACAAGAGCTCCAGGGGACAATCAAGTGTTGGTTGGTTGGTTGGTTGTTTTTTTTTTTTCTTTTTTCTTTTTTTTTTTTTTTTTGGTCGGTTTTTTAAAGAAGGCTCTTTCTTCCTCTGGAGAAGAAAAAAATGAATGAAGTTACAAATATGCCATATTTCATTGAACGTAAAGCATAATTGACTGGAACACATATTCCAGTTTTAGATATGCCAAACATGAAAAAAAAATGTCTTGGAACCAAAGAAATATGGCATCCTGAGATGATGAGACTGAGAATTGATGAAAATCAACCTCAGATTATCTTAGTGTTCTCTGTAAGATAAGAGACTATGTTGTCAGCTGAGAATGAGATCATCTTAGGATACGATGAATGTTGAAGACAGCAAGAAGTGTGCAGAAAAGTAATTGATGGAGATGATTAGTAAAAGAAAAAAAAAACTTTCTATGCAAACTACGCTTTGTCCTTGGAGTACTACCTTCTCTTCGGGCATGCAGGCTGGAAATCTGGGGTTATCTCTAATTCTCTTTTTCTCTCTCCCATACCTTGCTAGACACCAAGTTCCATTAATTCTGTGTGCTAAATATTTATTAATTCATTGTCTACTTTATTCTCCCACTGCAGTTCCTTTCACCAAGGCCCTTATCTTTTCTGGTTTAAGATATTAATATAACCTCTTCTGTTGACCAGCCTCCAGGATGGCCCCCAGTGATCCCTGACTCCTGGTACTCACCATTGTGTAACTGCCCTTTCACTCCTATATTCCATCAGGATTTTTAAATGGAACCACTAGAACATGGGGCAAGTGTTTCACGTCACTTCTGAGCCTAAGTCATAAAGGACATCATAAATTCTGCTTTGCTTTCTTTCTCTCTGGGATCACTCACTCTAGGGGAAGTCAACTCTTACATCATAAGGACACTCTGACAGCCCTGTAGAGAGATCCACATGGCAAGGAACTGAGGTCTCTGCAAAGAGCCAATGAGAAATTAAGACCTATCAACAGGCGTGTACGGGAAATTGGAAGTGGAACCCTCAATCCTAGTTAAGCCTCTAGATGACTCTAGCCCCAGCTAAATCTGTTTTTATTTAAAATCAAACATTTTATTGAGGTATAATTGACATGTAATATATAAATTTAATGTACATATGTACTGTATGCAACTTGATGAGTTTGGGAATGAGTTTACACTTGTGAAAACATCACCACCATCAAGGCCATAAATATATCCATCACCTCCCAAAGTTTCCTTCTGCCCCTTTATTTATTTATTTTTTGGTGTGGTAAGAACATTTTTTTTTTGCCTTTATTTTATTATTTTTTTTAGAACATTTAACATAACGATCTGCCCTTTCAGAAAATTTTAAGTACACAATATAGTATTGTTAGCTACCAGCATTATGCTATATAGTAGATTGCCAGAACTTATTTATCTTGCATAACTGAAACTGTGTGACTTTTGACCATCACCTACCCATTTTCCCCTGCTCCTAGCCACTGGCAACAACCATTCCACTCTCTGCTTCTGTGATTTTGACCATTTAAGATTCTATATATAAATGAGATCATACAATATTTGTCTTTCTGTGTTTTTCTTACTTAACTCAGCATAACGTCCCCCAGGCCTATTCATGTTGTCACAAGTGGAAGAATTTCCTTTTTTTTTTTTAAGGCTGGATAGTATTCCATTGTATGTGTATACACATTTTTTAATTTTTTTTCAGTTTTATTGAGATATATTTGCCATAGAGCACTATATAAATTTAAGGTATACAGAATAATGACTTGACTTACACACATTGTGAAATGATTACCCCCTCCAAGGTCTATTCATGTTGTCACAAATGGCAGGGTTTCATCCTTCTTTATGGCTAAAAAAATAATCCATTGTATATACCCCATCTCCTTTATCCATTCATCCATGAGTGGACGCTTATGTTGCACACATGTCTTGGCTATTGTAAATAATGCTACAGTGAATATGGGGGTGCAGTTATCTCTTTGACATAGTATTTTCATTTCCTTCAGACACATACCCAGAAGTAGATACACTACATCAAGTGATAGTTCTATTTTTAATTTTTGAGGAACTTCCATATTGTTTTCCATTGTGGCTGCACCAAATTTACAATCCCAAGAGTGCTAAAGGGTTTTCTTTTCCCTACATCCTTGCCAGCATTTGTTGTTTCTTGTCTTTTGATGATAGTCGTTCTAACAGGCATAAGGTAATACCTCATTGTGATTTTGATTTGCATTTCCTTAATGATTAGTGCTGCTAAGCATCTTTTTATGTACCTGTTGGCAACTTGTATATCTTCTTTGGAAAAATGTCTATTCAGGTTATTTGTCCATTTTTTAATCCAATTATTTGTATGTATATGTGTTTACTATTAAGTTGTATAAGTTCTTCATATATTTTGAATACTAACCCCTTATCAGTCTATAATTTTTTTCCCATTTTGTAGGTTGTCTTTTTATTTTGTTGATTGTTTCTTTTGTTGTACAGCAGCTTTTTAGTTTGATGTGACACATTAACTTTTTATTTTGTTGCTTGTACTTTAGGGGTCATATCTAAAAAGTCATTGCCAAGACCCATGCCAAGGAGCTTTTTTTCAGTGTTTTCTTTGAGGAGTTTTATGGTTTCTGGTCTTACACTTAAGTCTTTAGTATGTTTTGAGTTAATTTTTGTGAGTAGTATAAAGAGTCTAGTTTCTTTCTTTTACATGTATCAGTTTTCTAAACATTTATCAAAGAGATTGTCTTTTCTCTATTGAATACTCTTGGCTCCTTTGTCAAATATTAGTTGACTCTAGATGTGTGGGTTCATTTCTGGGCTCTCAGTTCAGTTCCATTGGTCAATGTGTCTGTTTTTATGCCAGTACCATACCTTTTTAAATTATGATATCTTTATAATATAGCTTGAAATCAGGGAATGTGATGCTTCATGTTTTGTTCTTCTTTCTCAGAATTGCTTTGGCTATTCAGGGACTTTGTGGCTCCATATAAATTTTGTAACTGTTTTACTAGTCTGTAAAATATGCTATTGGAATCTTCATAGGGATTGTTCTTAATCTGTAGATGGCTTTGGGTAGTATTGACATTTTTAACAATATTAATTCATCTAATCCATGAACATGGGATACCTTTCCATTTGTGTTTTTTTTTATTTCTGTCACTAATGTCTTACAGTTTTCAGATCTTTCACCTCCTTGGTTAAATTTATCCCTAAGTATTTTATTGTTTTTGATGCTATAATAAATAGGATCATTTTTTATCTTTTTCAGATAATTCATTGTTAGTGTATAGAAATTCTACCTATCTGTGTATAGCAATTTTGTATACTGCAACTTTACTGAATTCATTGACTAGATCTAAGAATGTTCTGGTGAAGTCATTAGGATATTCTATATATAAAATCATGTCATCCATGAATAAAGACTATTTTAATTTTTCTTTTTTAGTTCTGATGATTTACTTCTTCTTCTTACTTAATTGTTCTGGGTAGGACTTGCAGTCCTATGATGAATAGGACTGATGAGAGTGGGCACCTTTGTCTTGTTTCTGATCTTAGAGGGAAAGTTTTCAGTTTTCACCACTGAGTGTAGTGTTAGCTAAGGGTTTGTCATATATAGCCTTTATTATGTTGAGGAGCATTCCTTCTACACCTAATTTGTTAAGTTTTAAAATCATAAATAGAGGAATAATCTAGTCAAATGCTTTTTCTGCATTTATTGAAATGATATGATTTTTTAAATTTTATAAATGAGAATGTATCACATTTACTGACTTGCATTTGCAGAGAACTTAATTGAAGAAATAATAGCTGAAAACATTCCTAACCAGGGAACAGACATCTAGGCTCAGAGAGAGTTCCAAACAAGATGAACCCTAGGAGGTCCATACCATGACACATAATAATTAAAACATCAAAATTTAAAGATAAAGAGAGAATTTTATGGGGTACCTGGGTGGCACAGTTGGTTAAGCATCTACTTGGTTTTGGCTCAGGTCGTGATCTCAGGGTCATGAGATTGAGCCCCACATTGGGCTCTTCTCAGCTAGAAAAAGAAAAAACTGAGTCCAAAGTTTGCAGAAAGAAGGAAATAATAATGATTACAGCAGAAATAAATGAAATATAGAGCAGGAAAGCAATAGAAAGAATTAAAACTGTGAGTGGGTTCTTTGAAAAGATAAAATTGATGAACCTCTAGCTAGAACAACCAATGAAAAAAGAGAGATGACCCAAATCAACCAAATTATAAGTGAAAAAGGATTCATTACTACTGATACCAAAAAAATATGGAGGATTGTAAGAAGCTACTATAAACTACATGCCAACAACTGGACAACCTAGAAGAAATGGAAAAATCCTTAGAAATATATAAACTAGCAAGAATGAATCAGAAATATGAATCAGAAATAGAATATCTGAACAGTTCAATTACTAGTAAGGAGATTGAATCCATAATAAAAAATCTCTAAATGAAAAAAAGCCCAGGACCAGATGGCTTTACTGGTGAATTTTACCAAACATTTAAAGAAGAATTAGGGGCACCTGGGTAGCTCAGTCAGATAAGTGTTTAATTCTTGATTTCAGCTCAGGTCATGATCTGAGGGTCCTGACATTGAGCCCTACACCAGGCTCTGTCCTGCATGTGGAGCTTGCTTAGGATTCTCTCTCTCTCCTCTCCCTCTGCCCCTCCCCCCCTCACTAATGCACTCTCTCTCTCAAAAACAACAAAAAAAAAAGGTAAGAAAGAAAGAATGAATCTCAATCCGTTTCAATTCTTCCAAAATATAAAAGAGGAAGGAACACTCTGAAACTCATTTCATGAGTTTTCTTTATTCCTTCATCTATCAATGGACATTTAGGTTGTTTCCATATTGTTATAGTGAATAACGCTGCAATGAACATGGAAGTGCAGGTATTTCTTCAAGATCCTGATTTCAATTCCTTTTGCTACATATCTAAGAGTGGGGTTGCTGGATCATATGTAGTTCTATTTATTTGTAATTTTTTGAGGAACTTCAATACTTTTTTCCAAAGCAGCTCCACCAGTTTACATTCCCACCAAGAATGTACCAGGGTTCTGTTTTTTCCATATCCTCACCAACACATTTTGGTTTTGTTTTTGTTTTTTTTTCATGATGACCATTCTAAAAGGTGTGAGGTGATATCTCATTGTGTTTTGATTTGCATTTCTGTGATGATTAATGATGTTGAGCACCATTTCATATATCTGTTAGCCATTTGTATGTCTCCCTCAGAAAAATGTCTTTTCAGGTCCACTGTCCATTTTTTATACGGGTATTTGGTGGAGTTTTTGTTTGTTTATTTGCTACTGAATTGTGAGACTTCCTTACATATTTTGGCTATTATCAGACACATGGTTTGCAAATATTCTTCCCAATTGACACGTTGATTGCTTTCTCATGATAGAACATAGCTAGACCACCCAACCAATCTGTTCCTGAATTCCTGAGCCACAGAAACTAGGAGATAATAATTGTTTTTGTTGTAAGTCAGTAAATTTTGGGATAATTTGTTACATAGCAATAGAAAACTAATACACTTCTTAAGTTGTAATTGACTATAGGAGGTCAGAGGGTATATGACCTTAGAAAAGTTACGTTACCCTTCAGTGTCTCCTCTCTAAAATAAAGGTTGCCATCAAGTTTAAAGTACATGGAATGGTGCTAAACACTAAATAAATAATAACTATTAGAAATTATTATTGGGGCGCCTGGGTGTCTCATTCTGTTAAGTGACTCTTGATTTCAGTCAGGTCATGATCCCAGAGCCATGAGATGGAGCCCCGCTTTGGGCTCTGCATTGGGCCTGGGGCCTGCTTAAGATTCTCTCTCTCTCTCCCTCTGCCCCTCTCCCCACTTATGCATGCATGCTCTCTCTCTTTCTCTCTAAAAAAATAAAAATAAATAAATAAACTTTAAAAAAGAAATTATTGTCTTACTCATTCCATAACCGGAAGCCCTTATCTCATTCTCATCATCTTCAAAGGTATTCAGTTAATATTTGTTGAATGATTTGTATGGATACTTCTGCCTAGCTTTGTCTCTCTCTCTCACATATCATATTATATCACTAGAACAGTATGTTATCTTATCAAAGTGCAACTGTCATCATTCATTCCTGCTTAAAACCCAGTACTTAATAATTCAAACCTCATACTCATTTTTTTCTCACCACCCTGCCTTTTTATTATTTATTATTATTAAAATATATTCTTCTCTTTCTTGTCTTTATCTTAGCACTATTTATAGGAAAAACAAATAAAATAATTGCTACCCAAAAAAGGAAAAAGAGAAATAAAGAGACTCAATCTTTGATAATTTAAAGGGAGATTGTTACCTGTGTTTGGCTATCATGATTTTTTTTTTTTTTAGTCCATTGTCTACATCTGCTCTATTCAAAATGGTAGCCACTAGCCATGTGTTTATTTAAATTTAAGTTAATTAAAATTTAAAAATTAAAATTCATTTCCTCAGTTGCACTGGCAACATTTTAAGTGTGCAATAGCTTTAAGGGTGCTGCCATGCACAGTTGTAGAACATTGCAGAATTACAGAACATTTCAGTCATTGTAGATAGTTCAATTGGACAGTGTATAGTAAATATAGTAAATATTGACCTGAAATTCTTCCATATGGAAGTTTTTTCTTCTTTTTTCCCCTATCCCATTTGTAATCTGGTTTTTGAACTATTTTTGGTTTCTTTTAATTGTCAAATATATCATGCATGTGGAAGACTGTATATAACCTTTTATGTACAGTTTAAGGAGTATTAATAAAAAGAATACCCATCATGCAACTCAAGAAATACAATGTTACCAATACCTTTAGAATATCCTGTGTCCATCCCTAAACATATTCCCTTTCTTTCCCCTCAAAGTTACAACTATTTTATGTTAACCTCTTGTGTTCCTTTATAATCTTATTTCCTATGTGTTCACTAAATCAAACTACTTTACTAGTTTTACCTGTTTCTGACCTCAGATAAATATGTATTTCTGTATTTCTCTGTTTCTTAACATAGGATTCACACATGTTGATAAAGGTTATAGTTGATTCCATTTTTAACTCTTGCATATTTCTTTGGATATTCCACAATATACCCAGGTTTCTGTCATTAAGCATTGTGGTTTTGTTTTGCTTTGTTGTAATATTATAAATCATGCTGTCAGGAACCGGGAGGATGTAATTCTCCATTAATCTCTCCTATTGCTAAACCTCTAGGCACTAATAGCCAATGGGCTTCAGTATTATCATTTTAAGAATATTTGTATAAGCAAAGCCTTGGAAAGATGGGGACAGTGACTTGATCTGGAACTAACTTGTGTTCCCAGATAATAAAAATAGAGACATCCCCCTTCCTAAAGACATTCCAGAATCATAAAGATAGAGATGACTTCCTCTTCTCCGCAGAAAGAATTGCTTACATTTCAGGCTAGTAGGATAACGTCACTCTCTGGAAGGGAGGAGGGAAGGTTTGTCAGCAGCCCTTACGTAAAATCACAGTCTTAACCTCAGGCTTCTCTATAATGCATTCTTACTGCTTGAACAGTAACACCTGGCCCTCACCACATCATCCTGTGGAAGTTATGGGCTACAATGTTACTCTGACTTTTGTTGTGTAAACTGTCTTTCTGCCAGCATCTGTGAAACTGACTAACTTGTTACCTTGCAAGTAGGATGAAATCTCAGATGCTTTCACAGTTCCTGACTTGATTTAATATGATTGTTCTTGTGCATGTCTCTTGGAGCAATTGTTCAATAATTTCTTAGAGAATATACCTACAGAAAGGTTATAATTTCATTATGGGTTATAATTTCATTAGATATGCCGAATTGTTAAAGTGGTTAAACCAACTTATACTCCACTCAACAATGTTAAAACAGTTTTTGGTTTTAAATCTTCACCAGTGCTTGATACTCTTAGTTTATTAAATTATTCTCATCCCATTTGGTATAAAAAGTCCTCTTGGGGCTTTAATGTGCCATTTACTGATCTGATGCCTCTAAGCAATTTTTCACATATAGAGAGTAGCTATTATTACTTCCTTTTCTAGGGAAAACCAGTTCATGGTTTTGTTCCATATTTCTATTGGGTTGATTGTCTTTATGTAGTTAATTTGTATTAATTCTTATATCTTCTGGGGCATAGTTATTTATGAGTTATATGGGGTGCAAATATCTTCCCCATTTTATTTTTTATTTTTATTATTTTTTAAGATTTTATTTATTTGTCAGAGAAGAAGAGAGAGAGAGAGAGCATAAGGAGGGGGGAGCGGCAGGCTGCGGGAGAAGCAGTCTCCCTGTTGAGCAGGGAGCTGTATGCGGGACTCTAGGATCATGACCTTAGTGAGCCAAAGGTAGACGCTTAATGAACTGAGCCACCCAGGCATCCCTCTTCCCCATTTTTTTAAAGATTTTATTTATTTATTTCAGAGAGAGAGCGTTAAGTGGTGGGGAAGGGCAAAGGGAAAGGGAGAAGCAGATTCCATTTTGAGCACAGAGCCTGACTTGGGACTCAATCCCAGGACCTGGGGATCATGACCTGACCAAAGGCAGACACCTAACTGACTGAGCCACCCAGGTGCCCCATCTTCCCCATTTTTTGCCTTCATTTTCTGTACCATGTTTTTTGATAACTAGAAATTTTTATCTTGAATGTAGTAAAATTTATCAATGTTTTTCTTTGCTATTTTTTTTCCTTTTGGGAACTTATTTAAGAATTATTTCCTACTCCCAAAATTGTGACAATGTATATTATCTTTTGAAATTTAATGTTTTGTGTTTAATAGTTATTTCTTGGAACTATTTAGAATTTATTTCTGAATATGTTATAGAGGAAGAATCCACTTGAATTTTTTTCATGTGGATAATTGTCAAGAGTACAATTTATTAAAGTGTTCATGCTTTCCATACTGATATTAGTGACATTTTTCTTTCCTCTTAATATTTATAATTTTAATTTATTCTTCTCTTAGATAACTAACTAATTAACTTTTGGAAAATAATGTACATAAATGGTGTTTTATTTATCAATTTTAAGGAAAATGCTTGTAAAATTTCCCATTGAGTGTGATAGCCCTTTATGAGGCTGAAAAATTTTATTCTTCTTAGTTTACCAGGAAACATATAAATTTTGACCTTATAAAGTGCTTTTTCCTTGTTTTGTGAGATAATCATGTAGTAAATTATAATAATAAAATTAATGAACTTTTTAGTGTTGATACAACTCTACATCTTTACACTAAACTCAGTTTTTATATATTGGAGCACTTGGATTATAACTTTTTTTGAATTTTACATCTTTTTTTAATTTTTATTTTTAAAATTTTAATTCCAGTGTATTTTACATCTATTTTAATCAATTGGAATTTTTACTTCTATTTTTGTGAATAAGAGTGACCTGTGATTTTTTTTTTCCTCATTGTTGTCTATTTCTTATTTGGACATCATGATTATTCTAGCTTCCCTTAATTCCTTTATCAGATCTTTTTGAGTGCCTTTTATGTGTTAAGCATGGTTCTGGTGCTTTGGAAAACTTATTGAATGAAGCAGTCAAGATCCCTGTCCTTACTGAGCTTACCTTTTAACATAGCAAAACTGATGACAAAGAGTAAGTGTAATAAATAATTAAACTCTATATTATATTAGAAGAGGATATGTGCCATGGAAAGAATAGCATATGGGAGAAAAAGGATCAGGAAAGCAAGGAGGGGGCGAGTTGCAATTTCAAATAGAGTGTGGTTAGGGGAGCAGACATGGAGAAGTGACATAAGAGGAAAGCCTTGAGGAAGGTGAGCAAGTGAGACATGCCGGTACTGGAGACAAGAGCATTCCAACAGACAAAAGGCCCTATGGTGGTATGGACATGATGTGTTCCAGAAACATCAAGGATGACAGTGTGGCTAGAAGGGGTAAGAGCGGGGGAGTAATCATGAGATATAAGATCAGAAAGGCAGTTTGGCCAGGTCTTATGGGGCTTTGGGGATTATAAGAACTTGGCTTTACTCTGAGGGAAGCCAGGAGCAATTCTAAGGTGTGAGCAGGAAAATGACATGATTGGTCTTACATTTTAGGAGGATCACACCAGCTACTATGTTGAGAATTAGACTGCAGGGAGGCAAAGATAGAAGCAGGGACATATCAGGAGACTGTTGCAACAACCCAAGCAAGAGACTAGGAGAGCTAGCAGTGGGTGGTGAGAATTGCTCAGATAATAGATATTTCTTGAAAGTAGATCCAACAGAATTTCCTGACAGATTGGATATGGAGTGTGAAAGATGATTCCAAGGTTTGGGTCTGAGCAACTGAGATGCGGAAGACGTAGGTGGAACAGGTTTGGTGGGGAATGGTGGGAAATCAGCAATTTAGTTAAAGACTGTTAAGTTTGAAAAGCCTCTTAGATACCCAAATGGAGATGCCTAGTGGCAGTTGGATATATAAGTTGAGAGTTTAGGCAGTAGAGACACATATATTTATGAGTGAATACACACTCTTCTTCAGGAAAAAGAAGATGAACCTACAAAATAAACTGAAAGTGACAAAAAGTTTTGCTTGCCCTTTTGCAGCATATAGTATGAATTCAGGCCCTAAGCCCCTCTGAATGTGAGCTTGTGGCAGGAAATTCTTACAAAACGATTCCGTTCTCCTTCTTCACCTAGATCCCTCCTATATCAGCATTGGAGACTTTCTGGGTCAAGTCTCCAGTCCAGCTTCCCACCATTACAACCCTCTCTTTGACTCCTCTCCACTGCTCTTGTAACCCCTCAAAATGCAGATTCTAGGCCAATGCACAGAGTCACTTACCCCAAGACAAACATAATACTGAGGATCCATGTATTCTTATCATTATTAACCAACAAAAAATTGCTTTACTTTCCATCACCTCAATTGCACATTTAAAAAAAAATTATTTTTTAGCTAGAATTTAGATCTTCCTCTACTTACGATGTGATTGTGTTCCTTTAAACTGATCATGAGTCGAAAATGTTGTAAGTGTAAAATGCATTTAATACACCCAACCTACCCAACATCACAGCTTAGCCTGGCCTACCTTAAATGTGCTCAGAACACTTACATTAGCCTCCAGTTGGGCAAAATCATCTAGCACAAAGCCTATTTTATAAGTGTTGATTATCTCATGATTACTTCACTGAATGTGAAAAAACAGAATGGTGCTTGAGTACAGAATGGTTTTCAGTGTATATCAATTGTTTACCCTCGTGATCATATGATGACTGGGGGCTGTGGTTGCCGCTCCCCAGCATCATGAGAGAGTATCATACCATAGATCACTAGCCCAGGAAAAGATCAGAATTCAAAATTCTCAGTACAGTTTATTTTGAATGCAGACTGCTTTCACACCATCATAAAGCCAAAAATCCTAAATTGAATCATCATAAGTCAGGGACCTCCTGTAATGTATCCGGATAGATTTCTTTACACCTCTAAAATGCTACTTTTCCTTGTTTAGATTTCATTATGTTGGTTGTGGGATACAAAAAATTAAAAGAAGTCTGAGATAACTGTAAGGCTTTTGGACTGACAAACTAGTAGAGTAGCCATTTACTGAAATGGTGAAGATTAAGGGCTGAGTAATTTTTTCATAGGGTAAACACAAAATCAGTAGTTGAGACATTAAAAGGTAAAAAACTGATGTTTTGATGAAAACTTCAGAAGTTGCAAATACATACATACAAATCCCAAATTAAAGTTGTCTATTTCAAAGTAACCATCTTGGGAAAACTTTCGTTTATTCCAATGATGCTGGCATTTCAAAATCATTTTTGGGACTTCTTTTTAAAGACTGCCTTCAAAACCTGCAGAATATTTTTTCTTAATATCTCCTAGAGCAGTAAATCTCTTGTCTGTAAGAAGGAATTTGTTTTTTAGAAAAAGTCAAAAATTCATTTAGTACTGGGTCTCTTGAAAATGGTGGTTGATCAAAGGAGAGAATTATTATTTGGGATAGAAAAAGAGTATGACCACAATTTAATGACTGGTTTTCTTTTGTAATGTCTACACTGGATTGTGTATATTTTGACACATGTGATCAATGTGTATTTATTGATGATGAGCCTCTTTATAACATGATCAGTGACCCTGGCCAGAGTGAGTCAAAATCATACACCTTAAATCTGAATGAGTAACTGTGAGGAGGCAGAAGGATTCCAAGCACTTTCTAATATATTTTGCCCCTTTGTTTATCCACTGGAGTTCAGGCTAGCCCTACTAAGGATAGTGCTTGTCAGTGGTGCTGACTTTGAATGACAAAGTCTTCACATAACCTTCAAGCAACGCCTCAGTCCAGACCTATCATGGGCAGCCCAGGGAATCCCTCAGCAGCAATAAATGTCTCATATTCATTTTTCACCAGATAACAGTGTGGCTCTTGGTCCTGGAAAAAAAAATGCACACAACTCTATTACATTTCAAATGCTCCTGATTCCCTTATTTACTGGCCTCCCTTTAAGGAAAAAAAGAAGGAGTTCTCTTTGTCATTTATTTTTTGTCCATTTATGTCCTTTCTGTTTCCTTTTCAGTTCAAATGTCCTAGGTAATTGTATTGTAAATAATCTTAAGTGACTCTGAAATCCACTTTAACACAATTTTCATGGATTTCTTCATCTATAACAGATACATCTGTCTTGGCTTTGGTGACAGTGTTAATAATTTTGAATCATTTTACCATTAAAGTGTGATGCTGGCAATTATAATAAAATATTTCTACCTCTCTCTTTGTACGATGTGTATTTTAAAACTATGGATTTTTGCATGACAATAAGTTTTTTAATGTAAAAACAGCTAAGGGATATGATGTCTGACTTTATTCACTGTGTAAATCATGTGTTTATAAATAGCTGGGTGATTTGTATTAGGCTTCACCAAGTTGTATTTCTATTTTTTCCATGAAAAGTCATGATGGTTCTGAACTGAATTAAGAAATATAAAATTAAAAACCCCCAAATGTTCATAATTCTATTTAGAGAATAATTTTTAATTTAGCTGTATGTTAATAGCTAAAATAATTTTTATATTCACTTATAGTTCTCATGGTTCAGTTCATTTTTTTCAATTTTGTGATTTTTGCTATATTAAGTAGAAAACAAACCAAAGATGTAACAAAATTTGTCTCCTAGATTGCACAGAGATTTTGATGACATATCAATTCAATGTACACTTTTCATAAATTGCTTTTTAATTTTAAACACAGTTACAGTGATAAACTGGGAAGACAGAAAAGAAAGTCCAGGCATAAATGTGGATCAGAAGGGGTCACCTGCACAGGAAGGGGTATTAGACTTTTAAGTGCTAGTGACAAGGGGTCAAGTGTATCAGGTCCAAGGAAGGAATTCTTCCTCTTGACCCATAGCACACCCACTCAGCAAGGTGAAAAGGAAAGAGTGGATAGTAAGTGAAGGAAGGTGACTTCAGGTGATTTCTAATTTTATAAGTGAATTCCTGGTCATGGTCAACCTATATGCTCCAAGTATATAGGAATATATGACATGGACCAAGTCCACCTCTTCATTGCCTGACCTATATAATACAAGATAAGCTGCTATTATCTGAAATCTAGTTTGTTTGGTTTTTTTTCAAATTTTGCTTGAGCAAATAAAAAAATGGAAATGTGCAGGCAATTACATGTCCTGAGAGATACACAGAAATGTTTATGAATGCATATGCATTTGCACACAAATACAACTCCTTGTGTGCTTTATATTGGATACAAAGTACTATTGGTTCTTTTGAGTTTAACAAATATCCATTAAGTACTTGGGAAGGAAAGACGAAAATGATGTTAATACCCTCATCAATGATGAGCTATTATAGAATGATCAAAATTAATTATGAAGAGGCATAGAGACAAACATTTATATTAAGTGTAAATACAAAAATACTCATAAATTTGAGTGAAATTATTTAAAACACACATATATATGGACAAGGACTAGAATATTATATTAAAAATAAAGAGCTACAGCACAATTACTTATGCATTTATTCTTTGACCCAACAATCCTATTTTAAGAAAGGATTGTTTGGATAGGGTATCTTTGAATACCCCAAAGATACACAAGCAAACATACAAAATGGTACACGTACGAGAATATTCTTTGTGATCTTATTTATAGAAGCAGTAGACTAGAAACAATCTAAGTATTCATAAAAAGAGGATTTGTTACATAAACTATAGAACATCCACAAATTAGAGTATTTTTCAACTGTAAAGAGGAAGGCATGTGATTCTCCATATTGATATGGGCCAATCTCTAAAATATATTAAGTGAAAGAGCAAAGTGAAAAATAGTCTTCATGTTTAAGAAATTGGAGAAATATCTATGTATCTATATAGGGATATATTTCATTTATATTTTTCAAAAACATCACTGGAAAAAATAAAGCAAAACTAATAAAATTGGTGTCCTACATTGGGAGAAAGAGAACAGAATGGAGAATACAGGGACTGAATTGACCCTTCTGTGAAAATACTTAGTTTTACTATTATGGCTTTGGAATCATATACATGTCTTATGCAATTAAAAAACAATATAAAATCAAAAGAAATGGAAAGCAATCCCTAAATACTAAAAACAGATTGAAAGAAATTATTCTGTGCATACAAATAACATAAAGTTAATGAGATAACCACATTGACAAATTTCTTCAACTGACTTTGAAACATGGTATTTTGACTGTATATTCTTTTTTTATACTATTACCTTATTTTTTTTTTTAGTGTTAGGACTACCTTTTAGTTTTTTAGAACAGTTTTAGATTACCAGAAAACGAAGAGTTTCCCTATATTTTGTACCCATTTTCCTCTATTAACATCTTGACTGTATATTCTTAATGGAATATACTCAAAAGGCAAAAGAACCACAAAGGAATCAAAGTGCATTCAGTATCATATTATTAGTACTAATATTAGCACTGTTGTATTGAAATTTAAGAGTGTATTATAAGATAAACACAGATAGTTCCCAACTTTTGATGGCTTGACTTACAATTGTTCAACTTTATAATGGTGTGAAAGTGATCCTCATTTTGTAGAAAACTTTGAATTTTATATTTAGAGCTATTCCAGGACTAGAGATAATCTAGTGATGCTGGACAGTGGCACTGAGCCTCAGCTCCCAGTCAGCCACGTGATCATGAGAGCAAAAAACTTATACACTTGAAACCATTCTCCCCCATACAACCGTTGTTTTTCGCTTTCAGCATCACATTCAATAAATTACATGAGATAGCCAATACTTTTTTTATAAAATAGTCTTTATGTTAGATGATTTTGCCCAACTGTAGCCTCACGTAAGTGTTTGCATATTTAAGTTAGGTAGGCTAAGCTATTATGATAAGTAGGTTAAATATATTAGATGTATTTTCAACTTACGATATTTTCAACTTAAAATGGATATAACAGGACATAATCCCATAGTAAGTCAAGGAAAATGTATAGTAGCAATAGATACTATGGACATAAAACTAAGAAAGTTTTCTAAATATTCATAGAAGGCAACCATACAGAACTCTTCAGTGGAGTTCTAAAGATGTAGCATGGAGCAGTATGTAATCCACTGTGGACTATGTCCTAAAAATAATTTTAGTGCATCCCACTCTTAGGCTTATAGTTATAGAAAACACAAACCTCCTACTAAAATAAAACACTCAAGAAATAATAGAATAGTTGAAGGATAGGACTATTTCATTTGGGTGACCTGTTGTCAGTATTTCTTTCAGAGACTATATGAAGAAGAAAGTAGGCTTTAAAAAATTATTATTTTGGGACAGTGGGTTAGTTATGTTACTCTGTAACAAATAATTCTCACATTTAAGTACACTAAAAATTTTGCCTTATGTTAACTCCTCCTTAAGGAAAAAATAAAATTAAACACAAATATCAATATTAATATAGCAGTAATCAGAACCATAATTCAACTCATAGCTGTCCAAATTAGATGATTATTTGGAGTTTTAGGTACAATTTATTGAAAAAGTCATTTTCATCGTTTCTCTGGAATCATTCCTTTAGAATAGCCTCAATTTTTATTTAAAATTATTTTAGGGGTGCCTGGGTGGCTCAGTTAGTTAAGCATATGACTTTTGTTTTTGGCTCAGGGCATGATCTCAGGGTCATGAGATTGAGCCTGCATCAGCCTCTGTGTTCGGTGGGGAGTCCATTTAAGATTTTCTTATTCTCCTTCTCCCTCTACCCCTCCCCCACTGTCTCTTGTGCAAGCATGCTCTCTCTCTCTCTCTCTCAAGTAAATAAACAAATCTTCAAAAAAATAATTAAAAAATTATTTTAAATGGGCCTTCATCATCTGTGCTATATCCTGCCCAACATTGATGTTCCAACATAATTATTTTAAAACATTATGTAAAAATAACAAACCAGTTGTTGGAGGTATATTTTTAAAAATAATAAACCGAAACAATTTTTAAATGCCCAATAGAGGGAACATAAAAGAATAAAATAATGAACAGGTTCAGAGTAAAAAAATATTAAACATCTATCAAGAAAATGTCTAAAACTAATAGTAAACAGACAATATTTTGGAAATCATTAATTTTTTTTTTATCAACAAGACCATTCATTTAAAAGCCTGCAGACATTACTTACCAGATTGTTTTGTATTATTTATTTACCTGTTCTCCTCCACTGAAGGTGAGCTCCTTAATGGCACCAGCTGTGTGTTAATCACATGTGTATCTTTAGTGTTTGGTATGTAGGCTAACATTCTCAGCACAGGTTTGTTGAGTGGGTAGAGGAATGAATGCGTGCATGAATGAATGAATGGGTAGATGAATGTAATCAGTATTATTACTTCACATTGACTTCATAGTGGTAATAGGCCTGGGGTGGCTTGATGATACCTAATTAAGTTTCCTAGTAAGTTTCCTTGGCACGGTTTTCCAGAGCAGAGGTTGAGCCTTAAAAACCCAAATACATTTTGGAACACTTGATGGTAATAACTGTCTCTTATGTGATGGGTCAGAAACTCTGGGATGTGAGCCCAGAAATTCAGACATGGAAGAATGAGAATCAATAAGATAAGGACCTCTTGAAGCAGACATATTCTGGAAAATATATGGATCTTCTTTCATTTCTGATAGAGCCCGCTTCTTGTTATCCTTTCCTAAATGACCCATAGCAATTTGTGTCAGAGTTGGCTCTTCAGTAAAAATTAATGATTGATTTGAAAAAATGACTCATTACACATTCAACCCAAAAGTTCTGATTAGCATGTGACTAATTGGTTCCCTTCTCTTCAAAAGAAAATCCAGGACACATAAATTGAACTTTTTGGGGTCAAAGAAAGCAAAATATATGACTTTGCAAATTCGTCTCAAAGTTTTCTAAAAGTTGTGATGAGATGTTTTCAAATATTTCATCATTCAAGATTAGGCAGACTAAAAATAAATATTCAAGGGTGGTTTAAGGTTATCTTAAGGGACCTTGAAAAGGGACTCTCTTACTCAAAATATTTAATAGAGAAAATACATAATTCTTTTTTTAAAAAGTAATTTGCAAATCATATTAGGTTAAACCTGTAGAATTTTAGAAATAAGTGTAGAAGTGTTTTCAATCCAGGAAGCTGTTTACTTAGCTATCTAGCTGTAGCTGAAATACACATAAAAATGCATGCTGTGTAGAGAATACAATGATCTGCCATCTACGCAACTTAAACTGAAAGTATCTGAACAACCAAAGATAACTTTGGCAAAGTATTTGTTAGCATTTAGCTGCAAAACACACCCTGTTGGGCACGCATTTAATTCCTATAGTTTTTTGTAGCTAAGAAGAATTATAATCCAAAAATCTCAAAAAGAAACTTCGAACCATTTGCACTTCCATTCCTATCCTATGCTTGCTTAATTTTGTAGAGTAAATAATTGTTTTTTTCCACAAATCCAATTTGTACGACTTCATAAATGTCTTCATGACCAAAAGGAAACAGGAGTTTGGGGAAATATGTTACGTGGGATTTATTGTCTGCTTGAGGAGTCTACATCTGGCTCTGTTCAGCAGAAAGGTTTAGGTCAGTAGCCTTAAAACTCTGACTCAAGCACTGACAAAAGGATTCTCTCAATGGTAAGAAAAGGGGAAAGGAAGCTGTGGGCAGGGGGAAGAAAGGCAGCTGTTTATTTATTAGGATTAGGTTTAAGAGACAAGGACCTGGTGTATGTGACTTGCTGATGCTTTGCCTATATCTATTTCTTCCTTTCCTCATGTACCTTCCCTTTTCCTGTAACTGAATTTTATCCTCAAAGAATTTTTCAATCAATCCCAAAAGACATAGGAAGAGAGTAAGGGAAAACAGCAAGGAGATTCAACTGTTCCATGAAGTTTGGCAAGGGGCATTTGCAAAGAGGTGTACGGAAGCATGAGGAGTTTCTCTTTTTTAAAGGAGAAAGGAGTGATTATTGTTGTGGTCATGTCTCTGAGTAGGCACAAGGAAATGGAATCCAAAATCAAAATACAAGTAGAAGTGCTGGCTTTAGGTGGGAGCACAGACATGGAAACAGAAGGTAAGGCAGGATAGAAGCTTGTAGAAGTTCTCTTCTTATTATTTGGTCAGAGAATTAGGAAGCAAGATCATCCCAAAAAGTGAGAATTGCTAAGGGGGTGTCAGATGTTTGAGAAGAGATCATTCAATATAAAATGATCACTTAAGAGAGAAAAAGAGAAATTAAATAGATAGGTAAATACAACATTTCTAGGCATCATTTGAGGTTGGTGGTTCAGTTAGCATAGTTGGGTATTTTTTTCTAGACAGGCTCAGCAACACAGAGGCCTTGAATAGTCAAGTTTGAGTTTAACTAGTGTTGAGGTTTTACTATGGAGGACAATGGGATAGGGTTGGGTATGGGTTAGGAGGAAGCATGATAGCTAAGTGTAAAAGCACTAGAATTATAATTGTGGACCATGGAATCTAAGCTGGGTAAGAAGGAAGGTGACTACAAGAGAGGGTTGAGAGACACTGAAGCATTAGTAGGGCCAGTGAATTATAGGACCCAGAAGGGTTGAAAAATTGTTGGACATCGGTTACTGAAGAATGTGAGCTGCAAAGTGGAATGCAGTGGTAAAACAGTGAACACTTAAAACTAAGATTATGGAGCCTGTGCAGTTATTAGTCATGACCAAGTCTAGAGCATGTCTACAGGGCCTGGGGGAGAAGGGACAACAAGGTCATTCACAGAAAGGAGATCAGGTACTGAGAGACTAAGGTATTGGAAGGATCATCTATTTATATACAAAAACTACTGTAAATTATTATAGGAGTAGTATTAGAAACAGCAACAAGGAGGGGTGCCCGGGTGGCTCAATCTGTTGAGCGTCTGACTCTTCGTTTTGGCCCAGGTCATGATCTCATGGGTCATGGGCTCAAGCCCTGCATCAGGCTTTGTGCTCAGTAGAGAGTCTGCTTGAAGATTCTCTCCCTCTGCCCCTCCCTCCACTCGCACTCATGCACGCTCTCTCTCTCTCTTTAAAATAAATAAATCAATCTTAAAAAAAGAAACAGCAATATGGATCTATAAAAAACTACTCAAGAAATAAGAGGAGAAACATGGAAGCCTAAAAATGGATAAAACAAAGAGGACTTAGCATAGTAAAAAAACAAAAACAAAAACAAAAAAATAAATAAAATTTAATAAAATTTAAAAAAAAAAACAAAGAGGACTTAGTATGTTGTATGAATTCAGATTATGGCATGAGTTTGAAAATGGTGAGAATGAGTAGTTAGGGGGTATAGAGGGGGAATGATCTGAGAACAAGAAGGGCCAGTGCTATAAGCAATGTAAGAGAGAAAACAACCACCTTCTTAGGGTTGCAGAGAAACAGTATTCTGGAGAGACCAAATTTCACTTAAGGTAAGAGGGTAAAGAGAACACTTGGAAACAAGGTTGAGGATGTAAAGGATTTTGCTGTTTATAGACTGTGGATTCCAGAGGGCACAGTGTAGGGTTTTGAATGTTGGGAACATATACAGAAGGGGTCAGATTAAAGGATGTACAGAACCACACTGTGGATAAAGATTCAGGTAACAAGAAAAGATGTGGGAACTTTGAATTCCCTGTGGTAATTGAAGTAAATGGATGAGGAGTGTGATGGTAATAGTCTCGTGCTCTCACTGAATATCATCCTGGTCCACTACATTTATGACATTGTACTAGTTACCTCTGGAGAAATGGCAAGCATCCTGAATGTCTAGCATTTTATATAAATATATATATTTATAAAAATATGTTTATATAATTATATATATTTATATATAAAGTTATACATAACTTTACTACAACTTTAGTGAAGTTTCTGGAAATCCAGTGGGTCATGTAGGGATGACCTACTGGACTGGGAGGGAGAAGAAGTAATCAAACATCTTGAACTCCTTACCCACTACCTACTGAGTAACTTTGGATTTTAAAGGTAAAATGTCTCCTCGGAAACTTTGACTCATTTACCTCTTCTAAGGGGCCAGGAGCAGTGGAATGCTTTCTAGGTAATCCAGGCTATGCTAGCCTACTGCCCCATTACCATGACTCAACTTTAGAGTGCTTGCTCTCTTAGTACCAGACCAGGTACAGTGTGTGCATGCTATGGTAAACTCCAATAAAATAATTTTAACAGGAGCTACTGGATTTGAGAAAAATTAAAAAAAAAAAAACACTCTTTAATTCAAAGCTATCATCCTTTGGAAACAAAGCTCTTGCTTGTGACTAGAGTGTTAGAGTCTTAGTTATTGCTTGAGAGATACCTAGTGTCCATGTAAATTGAATTGTGCTTCTTATAGTGTGAGCTTTCTCCATCTGCCAAGCCTCAACTTTAGATATACTCAGCAGTGTTCCATGTTAAATAGAAGTGGTATTTATGGGACCAGACACTCAGAGAACCTGAAATGCAAAAATATATACCTACAATTTGCTACTCCATTAATCTTCCTTCCAGTCATCTTCACTCAACCAAATCTTGGGGCTCCCTGTGCTCACTGACAGAGTAAGAATATTGACAGGATATGAAAAGATTTGACCTTTGTTCAGGGAGAACTCTGAAATCCATCTCCATCTACCCTGTAGTTCATGGAAATTTCTACCAGTTACAAGAAAATATTAAGTGCTGGCCTTACTTCCATATTCTATCACCATGGTTTCATCTTTTTATGTGCTTGCTCAAAGAATTTAACAGGAACTTGAAAAAAGCTACAGCTGATTTTTGTTATTGGTGGCAGTTGTATTCCTTCTATAAAGTCCCTGCAAACATTAAATTAGTGAATACAGAACCATTGCTCCTAAGGGATATACAGATTAGGTTCCTGTGAGTCTCTGGTCATGACATTTTCATCATCCAATTAATGCATACCCTTGGTTAATGAGTCTTTCTGTTTAAAGACACTTTATTTGGTATGTATTGTTAATTCATTATCTTTCAGGTCACAGCCAACAGCACTATACCTCATGCCTCAAGGAAGCTTATCTAACCCTCATATTTTCTCTGTAAGGCACATCATAGTCTTCTTGACCTTGGGAACACTGGAGAGCACTTTAGCACTATGCTTGGAGGCCATTTTAAACAACAAGGTCACCAATAAAAAACACAAAAATACAAAAAAAAAAGTAGTACTTAATAGACAGTGAGAAAGACACCTGTTTACAGAATGAGATCTGAAACAAGGAGGCAGGGCAATGCCCTGTTCAACCTTAGCTAGCAATATGCACATCACACGACTCAACTTTTTCGCTTCTCTGCAGTTGTCTGTCAATGACTGTGAAGCGTTGCATTTCATTTGGGGATTACAGATCAATTTTCGTGAGTATGTGAATTCACAAATGCAGAATCTGCAAATAATGAGAATCAACAGTAAATTAGAAAGAATCCCTGGCAATGTGTTGGTGCTGTTCCAGATGTCTTATCTGAGAAAGCTAGACTTCAGACAAGGTGCCTTATACAATTGTCCCCCAAGCTACCCACACAGGAAAAATGATGTGAACACTCCTAGCATCACACTGATCAGAAGAAAAAAAACAAACAAACTGTGGGGTCAGGGGCATAATCCTATTTACTCGTTATTGGACAAAGGTAAAGGAGAATGGTAGCACTAATTTCCTGTGTTTCCTAATTTCCTGCTACTGTCAAACTAAAATATTCTCAACATTATCTTCTTTAGGCTGGGCATGTTTAGAGATGGGTATAAACTTTTTTTGTCTTTTTAGATAACGACTTGGCGAGCACCAGGCCCTCTTTACTCACTTATTCTAAAGAGAAAGTGATGGAGTCTGATCTCACCATTCAAACAAATAGTCATACCTTAGGGTCTGGTCTCAGTCCTCTTACAGAATGTGAGCCCCTACTCACACACTTCCACCAAGTCCTGTCCATCAGAAGTGGGGCACACTCCTTACTTGTCCTCTTTCTGGTAGTAATAATAATAGTTAATGTCTAATGGGAGTTTACTATGTGTCAAGTCTTCTGCTAAGCTTTGTTTCATTTGATCACTCTAATAACCCTGTGAAATAGTATTATTATCTGCATCTGATGCAGATAAGGAGCCTAAGGTTCATAATTTCATTTAGATAATTTCCTCAAGATTACAGAGCTATTTAGAGTGTAGCCAGGATCAGAACTATATGGGTATATCCCAGTAGGCACTAAACTTGTTGCTTCAGAAGCATGATGTTTCAGCAAGGATAGGCTGGGTTCTGCAACAGTAACATGCAACCCCAGTATTGAGGTGACTTACAAGCACAGAGATTTCTTTCTTGTTTATGCTACATATCTATCCTGAATCAGCTGTGGGCCTGCATCGTGCTGTCTTCATTCCAGAACCCAGGCTGATGGAGCAGTCACCTTCTGGAATATTGCTAGTCACCAGAGTAGAGAGAAAGAAGGGAGCACAGCAATCTCATATTAAGTCACAAGCTTCTTCCTGGAAGTGAGATATTGCCACTTCCACTCACCTATGAGTGGCTATAACAAGTCACATGACCAATCCCAACTCTAATGAGTTGGAGGAGTGAAATCCTAGGAAGTCGAGAAGAGGTGGAATATGTAGTAAGTAGCATTAATGACCACCATACAGGAGCTTACTTTTTAGCATCTTATTTAGCCTGAAGACTTCTCAGGCTAAGAAATTTCTACTTGACCTCCCAGGAATTGTGACATTGGGAGAAGGGATGACCTCGTGAGGAGGTATAGGTTTACCTGGTAACTGGAACTCCCACATTAAAATTAATAAATTGACTTTCTGATTTAAATGCCTTTATGTCACCTTACTGAGCCTGAAGACTTCTCAGTGAAGCAGCCTTTCTCATTTCTAGCACAACTATTATTTTGTTCTTATAACATGTATTCCATTTAGCCAGGAACTAAAACACTTTTATGGTCAGATCCTGCTGGCCATGTAATTTTAATAGTGAATATATATTTCTATATCCTTATCTAAATAGTTACATAATATTCCATTATATCACTATTCCATTAGTCATTAAAAAAAATCCCCTACCGTTAGACATTTAAGTTGGTGTCAATCTTTCACTATTTTAACACAGAGCTGTTATAAATATCTTCAATTGGGGGTAGTTCATGTTTTATCTTACTGGTTTGAATATTTGATTTTTAGTTAGTAAGAGGCTTTTCCTGTCACAAATGCTACAGATAGTTTTCATGATTTTTCTCTTTGCCTTTTAGTGTAATTATAATATTTTTGAACAAGGGAATTTTCAAGAACTTTGTTGAAACAGCCACATATGAGCAGAGGAACATTCCATTTCCATCCTCTGCATCATCTCAATAGTCAGAGCAAATGAAATCTGATTATGAGCTTTGGGCCTAACACCCCATAGCTGTCCTTATCTTCTAGCATTTTTATTTACTTGTGTTTTTAATTGAGTCCTTGGATGCTCTGATCTGTATCTCTACAAACAGTAAAGAATAATAAATGAGAAAAAAGAAAAAAACAAGTTTTAGCATTATTAAAAGGAAAAGGAGAATGCCAGTTTAAGGAGACAGATAGGGAGAATGGATATCTCTAAACAATGACAGATACAGAGATACAGATCATATTATATTTCTCCAGGTCATTCTCTAAGGTTTTTTTTCCCTCATTCCTTAGCTTCTAGCATTCAAGTGTACTTGTTTTTCAGCTTCAAGGCACAGATTTCAAAGGCTCATATTTGCTCACTTTGGATGACATCCAAGTACAAGTCTAACATTTCATTCTTCGACAAGAAAGCAACTTAGTTATCCTCTGGTAATGCAAAAATATAGTTTTAAACTAAGAGTTCTTTTACCATCAATATATTCATCAAACATTGAGATATTATGGGATTTAAACCGAGGGTTTTAAAATTTTTACTTGGTGTACTTCTACACCACCTGAATTTTTCACAGGTGTTTGTAATTATTTTTACCAGAACTGTTAGTGTGTGATTGATATATAAATGAATTTAGGAAATATTTTTTAATTGAAAACATAATATTCTTAACTAATTTGTGTGATGCTAAGAAATTTCTAGAGATAAATACAAATGGCTTTAAAGTATGATGGTGATTTGGAGCAAAGTGGGGAAGATATTTTATGTTACTTTAAAGTTGAAGGGGTATCAAAGTAAATAAAATTTTGATTTGACCATAATTCATATGACTTCTTTGAAATGCATTATTTAGCATTACTTTGTTCATGCTTTTTTCTCTTGAAAACAAAACACTGAATTGATCCAGAGGATCTATTCAAGAGTTATATCATAGAATATAGTGTAAAAGTAAATTTGATTTAAAAGAAGAATAAATTTCTCAGATGACTTAAGTAATGAAATAAAGTCATTCATTTACAAATCACTGACATCAACATGTACTATGTAGGTGTATTATCACCAAAGGAATTTGTTGGAAATTATATTCTGTTAGGAAAAAAGAAAGCCTCTTATTGGAAAATAAAAAACAAATTATGTGTTCATTGCAAGATACAGGAGATAAATGTTCTATAGATGTTTTGAATGTTGTTCAACAGAAAACTTTGGGAATCATCCCATGATTAAGAAAGATCTATAAAGAAAAAAATGTATTGGGTTAAAATAAGTCATCTCCTGAGAACTGTTTCATTACAAGATTCAACTTCTCCTGACCTTATGCTGATTATATGATAAAGTTTTATAAGGAAGTATAAAACTAGCTGCTACCTCAGGTGGAGGTGGGACAGGCCAGTAGCAAGTTCACTGCTTAAATTATTTTAAGTAGCAGCACAGAATTATGGCAAAAGATTTCCAAAGGATAAAAATCATAAATATTTTAGGACCCTGATTGATGGACATTTTGCAGTAGTTTGAGATATTTTAAAGTGGGTAGTTTATTTTTCTCTAGGTGAGAGCTATAACTTAAATTTAAAATGACTATAGTCTCAGGTCTAAACTGAGTTGCAGTAGTATTAGGTCAAGGCATCTTGAGGAACTATTTCTTTGTTGTATGCCACCCCTAAAGAAAATATAGTGTACCCATTCTTGTCACAGAGACCCATTTTTTACATAGCTTAGCTTCACATATCCTACAGAGGCCTCTTGAGACAGATCTAGCCATGTATAATATCAATACAACATCTCACTGACACATAAGCCATTTGTCCACTAACTTCAATTATCTAGAAAACAGCAAATATCAAAAAATGATGACTATAAGCCAAAACAGATAACATAGGGGTGGTCAGGTGGCTCCGAGGCCAAATTTTATGAGTTCTATGTTCTTTGAAGAAATCTTTAGGTCTTTGTTTTCTGTACTTAGCACTGACTTCAGAGGTAATTTTAACTGCTTTGTTGATTTGCTTTCCCCATCGATAGCAAATTGACAAAGGAAGAACAGATAACATATAGCCTGAGCATTAGAGATTAGGCAGAACAGAATAGAGCACAGATTCAAGAAGTCAACAATAACAAAAAAATAATAGTAATAATACTAATAGTGATCTGTTGCCATTTAGTATGCCATAATTGGCCCTTGTGTTTACCACGATATAGCTGAGAGAAAGGCTGGGTGTGGGGTGGGCACATTCCTGTATGAGAGATATGCCAACGTCTATGGAGAAGGTCTCCCTGTAAACTTTTGCCACAAAACATTGCTGAAGATTTGCACTAATCTGTGCTCACCAAAAAAATTTCTTCTTAGTTTCCCAGGAGTCATGACATTGGGAGAAGGGGTGACCTTGTTAGGAGATTTTATACACACACACACACACACACATACACACACACCCCTAGTAACTGACTGGAACCCCCATATTAAAATTAATAAATCAACTTTCTGATTTCTATGTCTTATATAATGTAAGTCCATTATGAATCATATCATCTTTATTTTACTAATAAAATCCAGTTGTTAGAACTGCAAGTGTAAAGAAATGAACCTTAGTTCCTAGTAAAATTACTAAGCCATGCCACTGCTTGAGGCCTCTGAGTACCAGCCTTCCCCCATATCCTCCACATATTGATAATTTTTCTTCAAGCAAAGTTTCACTAGGAAGATTCTGATATAAAAGCTTTCACTATTATTTCCTTG
The DNA here is from genome assembly GCF_029215605.1 of Mirounga angustirostris. Taxonomy (NCBI): domain Eukaryota; kingdom Metazoa; phylum Chordata; class Mammalia; order Carnivora; family Phocidae; genus Mirounga; species Mirounga angustirostris. Next base: position 124,871,119 of record NW_026991713.1, read on the forward strand.
AGGAACGATTCATTTTCTTAAGGAAATCCTAAGAGTACCTCCCATTTGTATAAGGCAAAAACATTCTTTACTAAGTCACAGGCTGTGATATTTTTACAAATGACCCAATTACTCCTCTTTTAGAATCTTTAAACATTCACCATTAAAGAATTTCTGGTCACACATACAGACATTTTTTATAATTACGGGGAAAACTCAAAAAAATGTTACTAGAAGCAAAAATAATACTTCTGGCTTGCAGCCAAATAAAGTTATTTAGGATTTACACATATTTTTGTGATTATAAACCAGCTTTTGGAGAGGAAAATTCTGAGGTAGCGTTGCAAGCACTCTGTCCAGAATAAAACTGTAAGTCTTAAACCTGTATCTGTAAACAGAAACCACCCGAGGTGGCGGTTCTTGCAATCTTCTAGCATCACAAATATTAGTTGACTCCCTTCCATGATTTCTCATTCAGAGGGCAGTTCTAGGAACCATGCAAAGTATATTAATAATCATGGTTTCTCCTTACACCAAACACAATCATATTTAAAACCCGCGCCTGTAGAGAAGCCAAGAGTAGACCTGCTTGCTTTATTTCTGAGTGTACTTATGAGAGCTGCATCTTTAAACAGGGTCAGGGCAGTGGGATATGGTCTTCTCTTTTCCAGTTTATCAGACAAGACTTCATGGTGAAGAGAGGAGAAAAGGGGAGTACCTGTCGAGTAAACTGTTTGCCATTTCTTTATAGTTGAGTCTCCAAGTCATTCAATAAAGATGCAGTTGCTCGGAGCCACAGGTGGTCAGAGTAGGTATCGTACAAACGCAGGTGTGTATACTCACAGCCACAGTGTGAGAAAGCGTGCCCACCTGGACAGCCACATGACATGAGGGCCCTGCACTCCCAACGAAGTAAAAACTAATGAGAAAGAAAACCAGGTATGTTTGACAGCCTCTTCCAACAAACCCTCCCCACCAAAAAAGTTTTCCACCATCAGAAGACATGTTTAGAAGATGATCTCACATATAGTAATCAACTGGATCTCGTAGACAGTGCAGATCTAAAAACAGAAAGCCAATAACAGCCCTACAGAAAGCATGGCAAAAAGGATGGAAACCCCATGTCACTGTCCCTTTGGGTTCTTATTAGTTCTGTTCTTCATCAAGCCTCTGTTTGTTAGCACAAGAAAGCGCAATATGATTTGCTTAGAACATTTTTCATGATTTATGAAGCATCACTTGGCTCTTGACTCTATCCTTCACAGCTGGACACTTAATCTTCCTATGCATCACTTGTCTTATCTGGTAAAAGGGTGTAATAATGCATATCTTCCCAGATTGCAGGTGGTACTAGAGAGAGTGCACGTAAAGCACCCAGCATAGTGCCTGCCATAGTAGGTTCTCAATAAAAGGAAGCTGTTACTGATAGTAAGACTTCATCCCCTGCCTGTGTCTGTTATCTCAGTATTATGTTCTGATTTAGCAGACATGTAAAACGTTACTAACTTTCCTTTTTGATGGTTTATCCACTTGTAAAGTGAGGCTAGCAGGCCAAAAAGCATATCTAATCAGAGATAAAAATTACGTTTGCAAACTGGAACCACTTGAGAGAAAGACATTCTGAATTGCATCCTTGGTACTTTAGTAGAAATAAAATGTTGCCTTGGGAGTAAAGTTTCTCCTCATTTATATAATATAAAATATTCTTCTATAAAACTTAGTGTATTCGCAAAGGCTTTCTTTATTACTAAGAGATTGTTAAAATAATAAAAATCTGTGGCAGAAAAATAAACCATGAGACTATGTATCCATGGCTTCATAGAAAGATCCCCTAAAGAAAACCTGAGAGAAAGTTCAGAAATCAAAGAGCAAAAGAAATAAATAGCTCAAAAATAGATTTCTGGGGGTGTGTGTGTTTCCTCTTCATTTGCTTCACTTTTTGTATGCGAGGACTTAATGATTAGAGAAATTTATTCAGAAATACCTATTTTTTTGGCAACTATGTGTTGCCAGATTGGATATCTGCATAAATATTCTTCTGTGAGTAGTTAGTTGAAACTGATGGTTATAATAATGAAAAGAAACTCAGTAACAAAATTATATTATAGTCAGGATTTTCATGATGTCAAATAGATTATCTTCTATATTTATGATTCATGAAAGTATTTGAACCCTTCAAAATATACCCAGTATTTTAGTTTCATAAAATCCATTTCAAATACATTCAGAACTCTCTCTAAAAATTAATTTTAAAATATGAAGAAATAAAATTGATATATTAAAAGATTTGGGGACTTGAAAATCAGAAGACGAAGTCTGTGCTTCATACTGTTTAAATGAAATTTAGATACAACTAAAGGGAATTTTCCACCTTATCTAGCTTAAATGAGAGGACAAAAGGGTGGATAGTCCAGACTACAAGCAGTGACCTGTAAGATTAAAAAGAAGTCTCTTTGTTGCAATTTTATCATCACTTGTAAGTGATAAAGTGCCAAAAGACAGGCTTGTGGCAGTGGCAATACATTTTCTTTGAGGCAGTAAAATCATCAACAAGGTGTCTTATATGTGCGGCCCTGCTTGAATATGAAAGCAATTTTCCAAAGCCCGGTAGCTTAATTCTATTGTTTTCATCAAGAACGAATATTCTAGATCACATTTTCGGTGACTGATTGTAATAGACACAGCTTGAAAAATGGATGAGAAAGCTCCCCAAATGATTACTGGACAAGGGTCCAATACCATCAGCAGCAATATTTGCATTTATCTAAAAGAGATTAAATGCTAACAGAACTGCTATATATTTGTCTGCATAGCATCCTTGCATTCTTTTTCTATTAAAGTAAGGATAGGGCAAGATTGGAATAGAACAAAAAAGAAGAAAATTTAAATTAAATAAATTTAAGTAAAAGTTTAAGGGAATGTTATATAGCAATACAAAAATCAATACACATATTCAACTAAAACACTGAATTTTTAAAAAACATTTAAAAATAAAACAAAATACAAAGATAAAAATACCACTCAAAATATAAATGCCATTTGGTTATATCACTTCTAACGAGTTCATTTTAGGCTAAATTTTCAGTTCTAAGGTAAATCCAAAGTTGGAAAATATTAACATGTCATCTTTAAGTGTGTAATCCTGTTATGACCAAAGGCAATTTTAATTATTTAGATTCTCAATAGCTTTTATGGATAATTTTAAGGCCAATGATTACTTATGTAGGAATGTTGCTTTTATGTGTAAAGAAATAAGGTTGTCAAAAATTAATTGCTCTCTCTGTTCTTTCATTACCACTGATTGTGATTGGGTAAGTTCATGCTTTGGAGGTTTTCTTATCCTTGGAAGGGCCTTTTTGCTGGTTGTGCCACAAGGGGGTGTACATAAATGATAATCTCAAATCAGAACTTGATGATACTCATTTTGTGACATGCATAAGTGTGTGTACTTAAGAGAGTGACAGGGGTACTTGAGTGGTTGTTTTTGAGACACACGGGATAGCAAACGACAGGGAAGTTAAAGAAGATTACAGGACACAGGGGAAAAGAAATAGCAGAATATAGATGACCTGACAATTTTAACTCAAATACTTTGGAATATACTAGGGAGAAAATAGTAGCATAGAATTCTCAGAAAATGTTTCAATTAATTGTGTTTTTAGACATATTATAAGAAAAACCTTACTTTATTTCTTAATTTTGAAGATGTTTCTAACATGAAATATTTTGTTTCATTAATTAGCATAGTAAGTGGGATAGTTCCATCATTCATTTGTTCTGTGATGATTTAAGATGTTTCAGAAGTTCATTCTACACTTTAAATATCATTGTAAGGGCACCTGGCTGGCTCAGTTGGTTAAGCGACTGCCTTCAGCTCAGGTCATGATCCTGGAGTCCCGGGATCGAGTCCCGCATCGGGCTCCCTGCTCGGCAGGGAGTCTGCTTCTCCCTCTGACCCTCTCACCTCTCATGTTCACTCTCTCTCTCATTCTCTCTCAAATAAATTAAATAAATAAATAAATAAATAAATAAATAAATAAATAAATAAATATCATTGTAAAATTCTAGAAATGTAGAGGAAAGAGGTATAGAAGATTGGGTTTAATGTGGGTAAACCTAGAACATCTTTAACAAGTAGATTGTCATAAACTCCCAGTATTATCTTGCCTTTTGGAGATTTGCTTTCTAATTTTTAAAAACAGCTTTATGGACAGGTTCTGGTTCATTGGATATTCCTATCCTTCAAGATTTCACTTCACTAGAAAAACATGATATGGAGAGATAAGCAACTTTATCTTGTGAAATGCTATACTAACCACTCATTTGAAAATTCTTGCTTACATAAGTAATAGCCCATAATGATGAAGCCAAAACAATAGTCAGGTTTCTTCAAGACACTTTCTGAGAAACTCATGAGATCTCTCTCCCTAAAAATCCTCTAAGCAATTAGTCAATAGTCTGGCTAAAATGATTTAGCAAAAAGTAGCCCTAGAAGGAAAAGTGTAGAGCAGAGGAACCTATAATTGCCCTCTTACATTCAACTCTATGAGTCTATCCTTCATACAACAGAATTTAGATGTCTTTTGGGGGGGGTGGGTGAAAATATATCTAAATTCTCTATTATTAAAAAAAAAAGATTTTTCCATTATTTCCCCTATCCTATATTGATTCCTCATTCCCACTCTAATTCTGACTGTTAAGAGAAATCCACATTGAAATGTACTGCAAAAGTTGAAAAGAAGCCTGTATGTCATCTAGTCAATCCTCTTCATTTTATAGAAAAAGGAACGGAGGTGGATAGAAATCAAGTGATTTGTTCAAGACCACACAAGTAATTCCTTCTATAGCAAGAACCAGAACCCCAATCTTTCTCTGCTAATATATGAATGTTTCATATTTAACAAGGACAGTGATTCTGAGTTAGTCTATGACCAAACTACATATAACAGTTGAGGCAATATCTATAAAAATATTCCTGTATTATGGCACATATGTTACTTTACATTATGGCTTTTTTATCTCTCCATCCACATTTTTCTCACCTCATTAATAAGGTCAAATATCCCATTTTGTTCCAAATAGATAATCCCAGAGGATTTGTTTCTCTGAAACCATAATTTAGACCACATTCTAGAAGGTAATTGTGTCCCTGGAAGTAAATGAATGTTATTCCTGCTGCAGAAAATGAGTTTAACCTTTACCCTGGGGTATGGAAGGGTTTACTTCTCTCTGGTTTAAATGCTTTAATGTAGAACTTGCTAGTCTTTATGTATTTTAGTTCATTAAAAACCAAATGTTATTTTAAATAATTTGGGTTTGATTTAACATATTAGTCTTTAGAGTTTAAGAAATAGTGTAAAAAGATAAGCTAGATCAATTGTAAATTAACACATCATGTCAACAAATCTGGTTTTTTTTTTATTTACCAGTTGGTAGAAAACATAATTTCAAAAAATCAGATGGTGAGTATATAAGCAAATTTCTACAACCTGAAATATTTCGTTTAATACTATTAATAAATTCAGAGTTGTAAAGAGGTGGAGACTTTCTGCATAACATTATGCCCTAGATTTGAGTTTATATGCCTAACAGGGGAGCCATATGATAAATATACACTGCTAATCTCTTTACATGAAAGACATTTTCAGAGAAAACACAATTTCTATTAAAAAGATCAGATTAATGGTGGGATGAAATGGGTCAGTATAAAATAACTCTGAAAGAAAAGCATTTCTGGAATGCCAATGTAAGGACCTCAGAAAATCTGTTTCTTCATAAAATGAATGAGAACCCTGGGGAAAATGGTCAAAATCAACTTTTTTATGACTCTAAAAATTAACCAGTCTTTCAATGATCCAAGGAGCATTTATTAAAACAAACAAACAAACAAACAAACAAACAAACAAACTGAAGCTCAGTAAGGACAGTGAGCTTTGTGACATTTTAACTTCTTTTTCCAGCTCTTCCTCCATAGTTCCAAAGTCACCCTGAAGACCAACAGGCTTGCAACTATGCTGAGAATACAAGCATCCCAGCAGCCACTGAAGGAAGCTAAACAAGTTTGAGTCTTCCCCCAAAAGCCCTGCTTCCACATAATTGACACTACTTTACCTGTCTGGAAGGTCCCTGGAAAGGGGACACCCATTTACAGAGCTTACCTCTATTTGACCTGAATCGGAGGTCACTCAGTGAGGAAAGTCCTATATTTATATAAATATAAATATCCCTAAATTGTTAGTCCAAAACAAAGACATTGTTTAACATCCCATGCAGCTACCTGAGGTGATAATACTTTTGGGGCAAAAAGATTCTGGCCAAAAACCTTAAAAGGAAATACAGCTAATAAGATATACATAGGGTGCAAGCTTCAACACATTCCTTAGGATTTAGAGGACTATAAGCATGTACAGGAAACACATTAGAAAGCCTAAGCTCTCAGCTCTGGTTGACCTTGATACTCTGTGTAAATATTAGGTGAAGGCTAAGGCAGAGCTGTAAAGTGCTTGTATGCTCAGGGCTTGCCATGAAACAAGCACAGAGCCCGTCAGCAAAGGATGGAAGACTTATTGGGCAAGAAACAAGGAAACCTCTGTCCAGTCATTACCTGATCATTAAGCTAACTAAGCAATATCACAATGGCTGCACACCTTACAAAATTAGTCCAGGAAAATCACTAAACAAACAGTAGCAGCAACAAAAACTCTAGAGAAAAAAGTGAACCTGATTTCTCGGTATTTACATTATGTCCATAATTCAACAAACATTAGCAGACATGCACGGAAACAAACAAACAAACAAAAAAATACAAATGTAAACAGGAGAAAGAAACAGTGAATAGAAACTTTGCCTGAAGAAATTCAGATATTGGGCTTATTAAAAGACATTAAATCTTGTTAAAAGAAAGACATTAAATCTAAAGCTGGTATAAATATTATCACAGAACTGAATGAAACAATAAATAAAGTATGAAGACAATGTTTCATTAAATAGAGAATATCAATTAAGAGATAGAATCTATACCAAAAAATAAATAAATAAATAAGTTTTGGAGTTAAAAAATATAATCACTAAAATAAAAAATTTGCTAGAGGGGCTCACCAGCAAATTTGAGCTGAAAGAAGAAAGATTCAGCAAACCCAAAGATAAGTCAACAGACTATAAAGTGTAAGGAAAAGAAGAAGAAGAAAAAAAACAGCTTCAGAGACAAGTGGGATTACCATCAAGTGTACCAACATACCCATTATGAGAGTCCCAGAGGAAAGCAGGGAGAGAAATGAGCATAAAGGTGATTTGATAAAATCATGGCTGAGAACTTCTCTAACTTGATAAAAACATTAGCTTACCTAGGAAGTTCAGTAAACTCAAACTCAGAGATCCGTGCCTACACACATCATGGCCAGACTGTTGAGAGCCCAAGATAGAGACAGAATCTTGAGAGAATCAAGAAAAAAAAAGACTCATTATCAATAAGACTGACAACTCAAATTTCATCAGAAACAATGAGAACAGAAAGCAGTGGACTGACATAGCGTTCTAAAAGAAATAACTGTAACAAAGAATCCCATGTCCAGAAAACTATCCTTTAAAAATGGAGAAATTAAGACATTTTCAGATACACAAAAACTGGGAGAATTTGTTAGGTCAAATATAAAATGGTATAAATATATTTTTGCTTGTATAATATATATATTGTATAATATATCTTTCCTGTCTGATTTAAGAAACAGCTGCATAAAACTATTTGTAAAACTGTGTTGACAGGCTCATAATGTATAGAGATGCAAATTGCATAACAGTAATAGCACAAAAGATGTAGGGAAGAGACAGAGCTGTATTAGAGCAAAGTTTTTCTGAATTGTTGAAGTTAAATTGGTATTAATATAAACTAGATAGTTTTAAATTGAAATGCTAATTTTAGTCCTCAGGAAAAACACTTAAGAAAATAACTCAAAAATACAATCAAGGAAATAATTTGAAAATCAAAATGGTACTCTGAAAATATTTAATACAAAAGAAAGCAATAATGGAAAAACAGGAAAAAAGACACAAGACTTGTAGAAAACAATTAGAAAACTGGCAGATGTAAATTCTACCTTATCAGTCATTATATTAAATTTATATAGGTTAGATACTCTAATTAAAAGGCAGAGATTAGAAGGATCGAAAAGAGTATATGCTATCTACAAGAAACAGTTTAGATTCAAAGACATAAACAGGTTAAAAATAAAAGGATGAAGTGTGTATATATATACATATATATGTATATATTAGGTTATATTGGTTTTTATATATATTGGTGTATATATATATGTATAAGTGTGTGTATATATGCGTGTGTGTGTATATATATGTGTATATATATATATATATGTGTATATATATATTTGGTTTACTGTTTGCAGGAAACCAAAAGAGAATTAGAGTAACTTTATTAATATCACACAAAATAGACTTTAAAACAAATTATCACTAGAGACAAAAAAGGCCATTTTATAATGAAAAAAGTTTAATCCATTAGGAAGACATAACAATTGTGAATGTATATGTACCTAACCACAGAGCCCCAGAATATATGAATCAAAAGCTGATGTAATTGAAAAGGAAAATAGATAATTCAGCAATACTTGGAGACTTCAGTGCCCCACTTTCATTAATGGATAAGGCAACTAAGCAGAAGATCAACAACAACAAAAAAGAAAATTGAACAGCACCCTATATCAGCTAAGCCTCACAGACATCTCTACCCAATAGCAGAATAGACATTTTTCTCAAGTGTCCATGAAACTTTCTCTAGAATTGACCATAAGTTAGGTCTTAAAACAAGCCTCAATAAATTTAAAAAATAGAAATCATACAATATATATTCTATAACAGCAATGGAATGAAATTAGAAATTAGTAACATTGGGAAGTTTACAAATAAGTGGAACTTAATGTACTCTTTAATAACTGATGAGTCAAAGAAGAAATCACAATAAAAACTTTAAAATACCTTTAAATAAATGAAAATTAATACACAGCATACCAAAACTTATGGATGTAGCTAAAACAATGCTTAGAGAGAAACTGCTAGCTATAAATGCCATATTTTTTAAAGACTCAAAAAATAATCTAATCTTGTGCCTTTAAAAACTAGAAAAATAAGAGCAAACTAAATCCAAAGCAAGTAGAATAAATGAAACAATAAAAATAAGAACAGAAATAAGTGAAATAGAGAAAAGAAACACAATAGAGAAAAGGGATGAAACCAAAGCTGGTTCTTTGAAGAAATCAATAAAAATTATACATTTTAGTTGACCTTACAGAAATACAAAAGATTATAAATTAAAAACCTTATGTAAATAAATTAAATAATTTAGATGAAATGGACCAATTCCTAGAAAGACACAAACTATTAAAACTGGCTCAAAAAGAAATAGAAAATTTGTATAGACCTATAACAAGTAAAGAGATTTAATTAATAATTTAAAAACTTCCTACTAAAAAAAAAAAGCTCAGGCCCAAATGGCTTACTAGTGAATCCTACAAAATGTGTAGTCAGCACTAATTTTTCATAAACTCTTCCAAAATATAAAAGAATAGGGAACACTTCCCAACTAATTTCATAAAGCCAATATTACTTTGACACTGAACCAGACAAAAACATCACAAGAAAACTATAAACCAATGCCTTTTATGAATATAGATGAAAAATTCCTTGACAAAATACTAACAAACTGAATCCAGCAACATGTAACAAGGATTATCCACCATATCAAGTGGGATTTGTCCCAGGATTATATGGTTGGTTTAATGTCAAAAATTCAATTAAGGTACTACATTATATCAATAGCATAAAAGACTCAAAAAATTATCTCAAAGAATACAAAAATAGGAATAGAAAAATAAAACCATTTCATGAAAACTGTCAACAAACTAGGAAACAGTCATTGATTTTATAAAACAAGAAACTAAAATCACACTTAATGCTGAAGGACTGAATGTTTCCCCCCCAACATCAGAAACAGGATGTCTACTCCCACTATATCAGGTCAACATTATAATGCAGACTCTATTCAGGAAAATTAGGCAAGAAAAAGAAAAGATATCCATATTGGAAATTAAGTAAAATTATATCTATTCATAGATGACATGATCTTATATGTAGAAAATCCTAAGAAATCACAGAGAAGTTGTTAGAACTAAAAACAATGAGTTTAACAAGTTTTCAGCATATGAGATCAGTTTGCTATACAGACAACAAATAATACAAAAATGAATTAAGGAAACAATTCCATTTACAATAGAATCAAAAATAATAAAATACTTATGAATAAATTTCGCAAAAGAAGTGTGAGACTTGTGTACTGAAAACTGTAAAACAATGAAAAATTAAAGACTTAAATAGATGAAAAGAAATCCCATGATCATGGATAACAAAACAACATTCTTAGGATGGCAATATTTTCCAAATTGTTCTACAGATTCAGTACATTTTTTATCAAAATCCCACTTGCTTCTTCTAAAGAAATTGACCAAGTGATCCTAAAATTCATTTGAAAATGCAAGAGGTCTAGGAGTCAAAACATTTTTGAAAAAGAACAAAGTTGGAGAAATTACATTTCCTGATTTCAGAACCTACTACAAAGTTACAGTAATCAAGACAATATGGTACTGGCATGAGGATACTCTTGTAGTTCAGTAGAAGGGGATTGAGTGTTGAGAAGTAAACTCTTAAATTTATGGTCAGTTGATTTTCAAAAAGGATGTCAAGATAAATCAACGGGGAAAGAGTAGTCTTTGGCAAATGGTGTTAGGACAACTGGATTTTCACATTCAAAAGAATGGAGCTGGGTCTTACTTCACATCATACACAAAAATTAACTCAAAATTGATAAACCTAAATGTAAATTTTCATAAACTGGGGTTAAACAATGATTTCTTAGATCTGACACGAAAAGCATGAGGAAGAAAAGGAAAATAGATAAATTGTACTATGTCAACATTTAAAACTTTTATGCTTCAAAAGATACTATCAAGAAACTAAAAACACAACTCACAAAATAAGACAAAATACATCCGCAAATCCTCTATCCAATAAGGAATTTATTTTCTTATTTTATAACTGGAAATTTGTACCTTTTGGCCACCTTCACCCATTTTGCCCACCCCTCACCCCCTGTCTTGGACAACCACCCATTTGTTACCTGTGTCTATAAGCTCAGTTTTGGGTTTTTTGTTGTTGTTGTTGTTACTGGTTTTAGATTCCACATGTAAGTGAGATCAAACGGTATTTGTCTTTCTCTGACTTATCTCACTTAGCATAATGCCCTTAGGGTTCATCCATGTTGCCACATATGGCAAGATTTCCTTTTTTATAACTGAATAATATTCCATGATGTATATATACCACAACTTCTTTATTCATGCATTCATGAATGGACACTTATGTTATTTCCCTATCTTAACTATTGTAAATAATGCTGCAATAAACATGGGATGCATGTTTTTAGTTACTGTTTTCATTTTCTTCAGATAGATACTCAGAAGTGGGGTTGCTGGATGGCATTTTAATTTCTTGAGGAACCTCCATACTGTTTTCCATTGTGCCTGTATCAATGTACATTCCCATCAACAGTGCACAAGGGTTCCTTTTTCTCACCTCCCCACCAACACTTGTTATTTCTTTCTCATCTTTTTGATACTAGTCATTCTGACAGGTATGAAGTGATACCTTACTGTGGTTTTGATTTGCATTTCCCTGATGATGAGTGATGTTGATCTTTTCATGTGTCTGTTGGACATCTATAGGTCTTCTTTGGAAAAATGTCTATTCAGATCCTATGCCCACCTTTCAATTAGATTGTTTTTTTGCTAATGAGTTATATGAGGTATTTCTATATTTTGGATATTAACCCCTTATCAGATACACAATTTGCAAATATTTTCTCCCACTCAGTAGATTGCCTCTTCATTTTGTTGATGTGCGGAAGCTTTTAATTTGATATAGTCCCACTTGTTTATTTTTGCTTTTGTTGTCTTTGCTTTTGGTGTCAAATCCAATCATCACTAAGACCAATATAAAAGAGCATATCACCTATGTTTTCTCCTAAGAGTTTTATGGTTTCAGGTCAATGTTCAAGTCTTTAATCCATCTCAAATTAATTCTTGATATAATGTAACTGAACCAAGATAGTGACCCAGTTTCATTCTTGCATGTAGCTGTCTAGTTTTCCCAATACCATTTACTGAAAAGTCTATCCTTTCCCTATGGCATATTCTTGGGTCTTTATCTAAATTAAATTATCATAAATTAATTGACCATATATGCATGGCTTTATTTCTGAGCTGTCTATTCTATTCCATTGATCTATGTGTCTGCCTTTCTGCTAATTATTGTGATAACTATAGCTTTGTAATATAGTTTGATAGCAGGGACCATAATGTCTCCAGTTTCATTCTTCATGCTTAAAATTGCTTTGGCTATTCAGGAAGTTTGTGGTTCTGTACAAATTTTAGGATTGCCCTATTTCTCTAAAAAATGCCATTGGAACTTTAATAGACATTGCATTAATTCTGTAGATTGTTTTGGATAGCATGGATGTTTTAACAATATCAGTTCTTCCAATGTATGAATATGAAATATCATTCTAATTATGTCTTCAGTTTCTTTCATTAATATCATAGTTTTTGGTGTACAGGTCTTTCACCTCCTTGGCTAAATTTATTCCTAGGTATCTTATTCTTTTTGATAAAATTGATAAAACATTTATATCCAGAATATGTAAAGAACTGTTAAAACTCATTAATAAAAAGAGGGATAACCCAATTAAAAATTGGGCTAAGGAAGGTTGGGGAAAAATAAAAAAAGAAATTGGCCAAAGGATTTGAATAGACTTTTTTCTGAAGAAGGCATGCTGATGGAAAATAAGCACATGAAAAGATGTTAAAGATCTTCATAATTAGGTAATAGAAATCACAATGATATAGCACTTCATACTCATCAGGATGGCTATAATCAAAAAGAGATAATAATGCGTGTTGGCCAGGATGTGGAGAAATTGGAATCCTCGTAATTTGCTGGTGAAATTGTAAAATGGTCCAGCCAATTTGGAAAATGGTTTGGCAGTTTCTTAAAATGTTAAACATTGAGTTACAGTTTGACCTAGGATTTTACTTCTAGGTGTATATCCAGAGAAATAAAATTATAATACATCCACACAAAAACTTGTACATGAGTGTTCATAGCAGCATCATTATTAAGAGCCAAAGGTGAAGCAACCTAAAACAACTGAAATATGTGATATATGTGGAATAGTCATACCATGAAATGTTATATCTCAGTAAAATGGAATGAAACAGTAGGTACATGCTACAAAGTGGATGAACTTTGAAAACAATATTCTCATTGATAGAAGCTAGTCACAAAAGACCATACATTTAGGATTCTATTTATTTGAAATGTATAGAAAAGACAAATCCATAGAGATAGAAAGTAACTTAGTGGTGGCCAAGGGGAAGGGAGAAAGGAGAGTGACTGCTAAAGGCTGTGGAGTTTCTTTTAGGGGTAGTGTAAATGTTCTAAAATAAGACAGTGATGATAGGTGTACACCTATGTGAATGAACACTGAATTGTACACTTTAAAATGGTTATTTTATGGCATATGTATTCTATTTCAATAAACTTGATATTTAAAAAAAGATTTTAAAAATTCCATGTCCTACCTAAGATCTAAATGGAAATAAAAACAAAAAAATAAATCAAGAAGTGAGAAATTTAAAGTGTTTATAAAAGGCATGATCACCCCCCAAAATTATATGATATAGTAAAAATATAACATAACACAGCATAACATAGCATAAATCAAATAAATAGAATATAATGATATAATATGAGAATACTAGACTACAGTATGATATGATATGACATGACACTTGGGTGGTTGTTGAAAATGTAGCTATGTAAGGATCACACCAGCTGACTTGGAAAATGACCTCTAACCAGTGTTCTGGGAATCAGAGAAGTGAGACAGTTGTTTTATCTGTCTTTTCCTTGGTGTTATCATGGAATGAACCTTTCCAGAACTACTTATCATTCTTTGGTGAAAGCCAGGTCTTTTTTTTTTTTTTAAAGATTTTATTTATTTATTTGACACAGAGAGAGTGAGAGAGAGAGAGAGAGCATAAGCAGGGGGAGTGGCAGGCAGGCAGAGGGAGAGGCAGGCTCTGTGCTGAGCAAGGAGCCCGATGCGGGACCCGATCCCAGGACCCCGGGATCATGACCTGAGCCGAAGGCAGACGCTTAACGACTGAGCCACCCAGGCGCCCCAGAAAGCCAGGTCTTAAGAGGTAAACCACAATGGACTAGAAGCATAGGCCTTGAACTACCCTCCAGTGTGAGACATGACTTCACACTCAGTCAGCTAGTACCCAGTTTTTTAATGGCATGTAACAGTAAAATTAGAGTCTACTTAAAATACCTCTTTTTCATTTCTGTGACTTATTCATTTCATAACTGGAAGCCTGTACCTCTCAGTTCCCTCCATCCATTTCACCATCCTCCCACACCCATGCCCTCTAGCAACTACCAGTTCTCTGTATTTATGGGACTGTTTCTGTTTGTTCATTTTAGAATACCTTTTTGTATTTAATTTCTTTATACATATATAAGCAAATATACATACACATAATTTAGAATACCTAATACTTATGCATCTATTCCATATATACATAATTTTACATAAATGTGCAATCATGAGTATACACATACTTATTTTAAGTATAATTTCTTGTTTTTCTTTTCTGCATGGTTATTCCTTCCCGTATGCTTTCCTCCTCACTGACATCAAATACCCTCCCCCAAATAATCCATATTAAAAATCTAATATTATTCATATTTTTTCTGTGTTACTGTAATCCTATATGGTTATGCATAGTCACACACTGGGGATTATCTTGGTTTATAAAAATGAAGTCATGGTGCACTGCTTTTCTACATCTTGATTTTCATTCTAAAATACCTTGTGAAAATTCTTTCAAGTTATCTGATACAGCTTTAATTCATTCTTTTAAAGCTGCATAATAACAGTTGTGTCCATTCCGTGACTGTGCTGTAACATATTCAGCCATTACCTCACCACTTGTGAATATTCATTTTGCTTCTACCTTTTTACTACTATGAAAAAAAAAACTATAATAAACAACTTCTATTTTTAGAAGTATATGTCCTATGTATGTTTTTGTTTCTTTTTTTTTTAAAGATTTTATTTATTTATTTGAGAGAGAGAGTGAGAGAGAGAGAGAGCACAAGAGGGGGGGAGCGGGAGAGGGAGAAGCAGACTCCCCGCCGAGCAGGGAGCCTGATGCGGGACTTGATCCGGGGACTCCGGGATCATGACCTGAGCCGAAGGCAGTCGCTTAACCAACTGAGCCACCCAGGCGCCCATATGTTTTTGTTTCTAAAGCATAAATTCCCAGGAAAAAGATGAATTTTATATATATATACCATTAGATATATAAATACACTTATATTTATAATTTAAATTTACATATAAAAGCCAATGGATGTTTCCAGAAAGACTAATACTTTATATATCTACCTCAATATATATATGTATATTTTTCTACATCCTTTGGTAACAGGGATTATAGTTCTTTTTTCATTTTTACTATGTATTTGTCTTATACTATGTATATGACAAATATATATGACTTATACTATGTATAAATTAATCTGTCCATTTCAAATTTAAAAAGAGATTACCAGACTGCTTAACCGAAAAGGGAATAGATTTGTTCATATAATATTATCAAGACTTATTTTCTCCGTTTCTCTCTCTCAGCATTCCCTCCTTCTTGACTTCATTCTCAGATTAGCTCTCCCCTTCCAGTCACAAGATGGTGACCAACAACTAGGGCTACATTTTTCCAGCTTGAGATACAACAGGAAAGAAACAATCTGATTTTAGCATTACCAGCAATAGTTTTGAGGTGTATTTCCACTAAATAACTGAAGACATCTTTGAACATAACACTGGGTGGGTGGGGAAATGTTATGACATGTTTGGCTTAGATCTGAGTCACATGCTCTACCCTAGGACTAGAGATAGAGTCTCAGCCAAATTATCTGAGATGGGGGAATGAGCAGTCCCTCCAAAAATATCATGATTGTTGCCAAAAGAAGAGACAATAGCAACACAAATGTCCACTACATCTTTCTTAATATGTGAAGTATGATTGCATCTTATTCATATCACAACTGTTACAAAAGGATATGTTCATCATAAGTTAGTTATGGCTCACCCCTTTACACAGCCTTAAATGTTAAAATTACAAATTTAACCTTTTGTTGAAAATGTTACTAAAGTATACTATTTCTTAAATGATAATCATATCATCTCGTATGTTATTACTTCAGAGCAATCATTAGGAATCTCTGTTACTATAATGTGCTATATTCCAAAATAACTAGGGTCTATGAGAAATATAGGGCTATTGGCTTTTAATGATCTTTTCTTAATTTCTTAGTCTTATATCTTTCGTTTCCCTTTTTTCATGATATTATGTAGCTTTTTCTAGCTTTTTCCATTTCACTTCTCCACCTTGAAACCTACCATTTGTAATATGCAAGTTGTCTGTGAAATAAGAGATAATGTTCTCTGGATGAAAACCTAAGGTATTCCTCCATACCAAAGTATACTAACTTTAGAACAAAGGCCCTGGGTCACATCAAGTCAGTCTTGATCACAATTGTATATGAACAACTAAAGGCTCACTTATTCATTGAATGGATATAATTATTTAAGGTACTCAGAGGTCTCTTTTGCTCACTTTCTGGCCTTTAGCTCAATCGGAGGTAATTGAGGTTATCAGGTAACTAACTCAGGGTAAGTGAGGTTTGTGTGGTGTGTGTGTGTGTATGTGTGTGTATACACATGTACATGTAGTATATTGTGTATTATAAATATGCAGATATAATAGGAGCACAGGCTCCAGAATCTATGTTCAAAATGTGGCTTCTGGAGCACCTGGGTGGCTCAGTTGTTAAGCGTCTGCCTTCAGCTCAGGTCATGATTCCCAGGGTCCTGGGATCCAGCCCCACATCAGGCTCCCTGCTCAGCGGGAAGCCTGCTTCTCCCTCTCCCACTCCCCCTGCTTGTGTTCCCTCTCTCGCTGTCTCTCTCTCTCTGTCAAATAAATAAATAAAATCTTTAAAAAAAAAAAGTGGCTTTTGCACTTACTAGCTGTATGATCTGGAGAAATATACTAAGCCTCTCTGTGTTTTAAGGCCTCTGTTAAAATGGCAATAATAATGATATCTCCCTAGGAGGGTTGTTGTGAAATTGACATCATCATTGTGAAACTCAGCAAAGTGCCCCATATGTAATGTGTTCAATTAGTAATAATTGGTATTATTTGTTCACTTTTTCCTCCCCACCAGATTGTAAGCAATGACATTCCCAAAACCTAGCACAGTGCCTTGTTCATGCTAGGTTACACATAAATAGTGAATAAATTACTATAAACTACAAGGTACTTTTCTTCTGTTCATAGATATGTACATGCATATTTACACCATCTCAGGCAGGAACTGCTAGTCTTAAATATTGCTGGAATAGGAATCAACAAGTATAAAATGAAATGAAACTGTATATGCCTGGATTTATAACAAAGCCATCATAATTCCTGAAAACTGTGCTGAGAAATCCCTGAAATGGAATTATGTTTTCCTGTTTCCTTTTAATAGTTCCCCATTTTCCTGGTCAAAAATTCTTCTTCCAGCAGTATTTTTGCAGAGAGACTGTAATTTTCAAAAAGATAAGGCAATTAAGAGGGAAAAGAGGGCGCCTGGGTGGCTCAGTTGGTTAAGCCACTGCCTTCAGCTCAGGTCATGATCCTGGAGTCCCGGAATCGAGTCCCGCATCGGGCTCCCTGCTCAGCAGGGAGTCTGCTTCTCCCTCTGACCCTCCCCCTTCTCATGCTCTCTCTATCTCATTCTCTCAAATAAATAAATAAAATCTTTCAAAAAAAAAGGGGGGGAAAGAATGTTTAACAATTTGAATGAAGAAATAGTGGAGTCTTTCTTTTTAGAGCTATTCAGATCCTGATTTGAGAACTGTTCAGATTTTAAATAACATTGCCTGAAGTCACCCCGGGACTCCGTCCCAAACGCACTGACCCTGTGGTGTCTTTGGGATGTCTTCACTACATTTGAAGTACCAGGCTTTATTTTAAAAATCAAACAAAAAGAAAATCAAGATTATACAAAGATATTAAGAACCAAAGCTTTGCCTTCAACTTTCAATCCTCTTATTAATACCCATGTCATGACTCTTGTTGAGAAAAAGGTTTAGTGTCACTGTCCTCAATCAGTGTTCTTTCATTCACTTTCATTAGGAGCCATGTTTTCCTGACAGAGGATAACAAATGGACACTGTTGGTCCCTAATGTGCTTTTGACTACAGATCCTGCACCATTTCTCTGGGAAGCAATTGCAATTATTTGTCATTTTAATATGAGTTGGCAAGGAGGTCCAAAAAACATGGCTGTTATTCATCAATATGTATATTTTGTACTTATATTAATATTAGAATATCATTATCACTCGTCTCACATTATACGAGCAAGATAAAATTACACCGTGTAAAAAATGCATGAAATTCTCTTAGGCTGCACTCATATAGGAAAAGTAAAGGTAATTTAAGAGCTTGCACCATTTATATGCTAAATGCTACCATTTATTATTGTTAGTGGAGAAATGCTTTTACCTTTGCACTAATGGATAATATATCAATATGTTTCCACTGTTAATTGGAAATAATATTGCTAATCCTAAAACTCAAATCTTTTAAAGTATATTTATCCATCCTTTTATATTCCTTAATGTTCTAGTGTCTAATTTTTCTATCACTTTAGATAATGTAAATGTAATTTCTGTACTAGAATATAATTCTTGAATTCTTTAGTTCTGAGCTCTTTCAGAAGATTTTGCACGTAGGATTAGTTGAAACTTTTGAATTCAAGAACTAGCTTTGTAAATTGTAACTACTCATGGTTTTTCAGCCAACCTTTTCTCAATGGATAATAGTTAATCTTGTAGCATAATTGTGACAAAAAAAGTTAAACCCATATCCAGTTCTTTAGCTTTATTTTTTTATTTTTTTAAAGATTTTATTTATTTGAGAGAGAGAGAGAGTGAGAGACAGTGATAGCGAGAAAGAGCGTGAGTGGGAAGGAGAGGGAGAAGCAGGCTCCCCACTGAGCAGGGAGTCCAACCCAGGGCTTGATCCCAGGACCCTGGATCATGACCTGAACCAAAGACAGATGCTTAAGTGACTGAGCCCCTAGTTCTTTAGCTTTAAATTGTTTCTGTAATTTTATCACTCCTCTTTTTCTAATCACAGACAAAAGCTAAGTAAAATTCAAGTGCGCTGCAAATAAACACAAACAATTTTTAAGTTGGTACATGATAACAGAATGGAAGGAAAGGGTAAGTTTACTAGACTGTTTCTCTGAATTAAGGGCAATACACACACACACACACACATTCATACTGTGATAAAAACCAGAGAAAGTCCAATCAGGTGGGCTCCCGTGTTTCTAACATGAATAAGACCTGTATCATCATAGCTCAAAGTAAAATTAAACTTCTATTCTTTCAATCATTATTTTTTTACTGTAGGGATCCAAAGGGGTACGTGCACCCCGATGTTTATAGCAGCAATGTCCACAATAGCCAAACTATGGAAAGAGCCAAGATGTTCATTCAATCATTATTTATCAAGTGTCTTGCAAAAGTCCAGATACATTTTTTTAATCACCTACTATGTACAAGAGACTATACGAAGACCTGATTTCAGCTCATAAAACTTAGAAAGTTGGGGTGCCAGACCACAGCCTCTTAGTTTAGGAAGAAAGCAAAGGGCAGAAATCACAGCAAAACATCTTGCTTGTTTGTGTTGATGGGCAGGATGGGTAAGATGGAAGAAGGGAGAAGATAAGAAGCATTTAAGAGAGCATTGCCAAACCCAGTTATAAGATAACTGTAATAAAATAAATTGAGCTAAAGAGAAATATGTATATTCATAGATATTCATCCCATTATTTATAAAATAAAGAATTGGTTAAGCAAAATATAGATTATCTGTACAATGAATTATCTAAAATGATCTTTTATGAAAATTATAGCTATGAAAACACTTAAAGTCATGTCTTAAAAGTGTAGTTTTAAATATGGAAATGTACAAATACTTCAAGTGAAAATAGATTTTTAAATGAATGTACATGCATAAGAACACAGATATATACATGTATAAAGCAATAGGCTACAAAATATTTACTAAGTGACAAGATTATGGGTGATGTTAATTTTCTTCTTTATACTTTTTGTATTACCCAGATCTTCTGCAATGAATGTATTCATCAGAAAAAAAAGAAGTCACTTAAAAGGCATACTGAAATATTAATTAGAGATTATTTTTTAATGTTTAGAATTTAAAACTTTTATTTTTACAACTCAATACTGGATTAAATTATGGATTTCTGTTGAATGTATTAGGAGGCTTAAAGCTGTGCTAAATAACTTTTGGCCCTTCTTAACGATATTTTAAATATTGATGCTTTAATTTTTTAAAGTATCTATATGAAAGGCTAAGCATTGTAGGAGGTATATTAAAAACTTGCTTTTATCCTAAAGAAATCACAGAACCTCTAGGAAATACAAAAACAGTTATTTTTTAGGGAAACATTAATAGTGTAACCTAGTTGTTTTGTTTTTTGTTTGTTTGTTTGTTTTTAAAGATTTTATTTATTTATTTGGCAGAGAGAGACAGAGCAAGAGAGGGAACACAAGTAGGGGGAGTGGGAGAGGGAGAAGCAGGCTTCCAGCAGAGCAGGGAGCCCAAAGCGGGGCTCGATCCCAGGACCCTGAGATCATGACCTGAGCCGAAGGCAGACACTTAACGACTGAGCCACCCAGGCGCCCCTTGTTTTTTTTTAAATGGGACACTCAATGACAGTTTTATCCTAGTGTTAAATCTAAAATACGGATGGATTCCAAAAGTGCTGAAAAGTGATGTAAGTTTTTACTGTTTTACTGGACAACTCTTGAGGAGACAATGAAACATGAATTACACTATATAGCACATGATAAACCCCCAACGTGATCTTTCAGCATCTCTTCTCCTCAAATTTCTACCTCTAGCTCTCTCTCCTCTTAGATGTCTTTATGGCTTTCTGCTTGTCTACAAAGTCTCTCTTTGCCCAACTTCTCCAACCTTCTCCTTCCTCTGGGAGCATTCCTGTCCTACCATGTCTAGAAAACTATTATTGCATTTCTTTTTTTTTTTTAAGATTTTATTTACTTGTCAGAGAGAGAGAGAGAGCGAAAGCACAAGCAGGGGGAGGGGCAGAGGCAGAGGGAGAAGCAGTCTCCCCGTTGAGCATGGAGCCAGATGCAGGACTCCATCCCAGGATCCTGGGATCATGAGCTGAGCCAAAGGCAGATGCTTAACCGACTGAGCCACCCAGGCATCCCTCTATTGCATTCCTATAAGCAGATCATTTTTAATCTTGCTTGGATTCTCTTCTCTACTATCCATCCTAATCAGCACTTGAGCTTATTCATCTATAAAAATGTGAATATTATTATCAACCTCAGAAAAGATGAGTAAACTAGCCTGCCATATAGTCCATGGTCAGTAAATATTAACTTACTCCTTTAACTATGATAGCTCTGTTTTAATCCTATCAATCTCTTCTCAACCAAAATATAACATGGTACATTAAGAGTCTTTCCGCCCCATTATCTTTTGTGAAACAAAGTGCAAATGAAAAAACAATAAAGAAAACTCCAGTTTCAATAGAATAGCAAATAGTCACAACATTAAACCGTTCTCAAGAGTAGCTACCAAATACAGTAAAATTTGTGGTGAAGTGAGGGAGATACCTTGTGTGGAAATAGATCCTTGATATCCCATGTATCTTGTTTGCCAGAATCTCCAAGTATAGCTGAAGTTTTTCTGAAGGGCCCAGATATGATCTTTTCCTTAGACCTGAAAGATGTTGGGAAAGTTTCATCAATATCTATGAACTGTGTTCAACAATGAAAATGGCATAAAAGGTAAGGCTGAGAGAGAAAGCTCAGAGATCTTTTATATGGAAAAAATGTGTGCAAAATGCCTAAGTAAAAAAGGACTAGCCCAAGAACTTAATATCAAGCCAAAATGTCGTACACATTTAAACACAATAGGCATAAGTTTTCATAACCTTGAATTAAGCAATGGTTTTTTAGATATGTCACCAAAAGTATAAGCAACCAAAGAAAAATACAGATAAATAAGAATAAGTGATACCCAAGTTTTAAATTAAAATGTAACCTTTTTTGTACTCCAAAGCACACCATCAGGAAAGTTAGAAGATAATTCAAAGAATCAGAGAAAAGTTTTACAAATCATGTATCTGATAAAAATATATAAACAATTTTACAGTACAATAATAGAGACAAATAACCCAATTAAAAAGTGGGCAAAGGATCAGAACAGACATTTTTCTAAAGAAAATATACAAATAGCCAATAAGCACTCTCTTTTTTCCTTTGTTTGTTTGTTTGTTTTTCTTAAATTCTACATAGGAGTGAAATCATATGATATTTATCTTTCTCCGACTGACTCGTTCACTTACCATTATGCCCTCTAGGTCCATCCATGTTGTTGCAAATGGCAGTAGCTCATTCTTTTTTTTTTTTTTAATTTTATTTATTTATTTGACAGAGAGAGAGCACAAGCAGGGGGAGCAGCAGGCAGAGGGAGAGGGAGAAGCAGACTCCCCACGGAGCAGGGAGCCCAATACGAGGCTCAATCCCAGGACCCTGGGATCAGCACCTGAGCCAAAGGCAGTTGCTTAACCAACTGAGCCACCCAGGTGCCCCACGCTCTTTCTTTTTTATGGCTGAGTAATATTCCATTGTGTATATATACCACATCTTCTTTATTAATTCAGCTATGGAGGGACACTTGGGTATTTACCCAAAGAAAATGAAAACACAAATGTATGTATCCTGATGTCTATTGCGGCATTATTTACATAGCCAAGATGTGGAAGCAATCTGTTCTATGGATGGAAGTGTCCATCCATAGATGAATGGATAAAGAAGCTTTCTTTTAAAAGGAATGAAAAAGGACTTTGTGACAAAAATCCCTAAGTCACTATTCTATCCGTGTCACTTCAGTGTTGTCCATCCATCCCACCTACAGGGTCCCTCCAGATCTATATTTCTCTGACAGTTCAGCATCCTCAGGTATCAGCATATCATTTCTAAGTCAGGTTTGGGTGCAGGAAACTCCAGGAGTCACTTTCCTGAGGTCCTGTCAGCATAGAAATATCATTTTGCTGCTCTTACATTATTCTGTGCTTTCAGGTCTTCTGCCTAGACTAGCCATGTAAAGGCTTTCTCCTCTTAGTTGTTTGTTGTTGTTGTTTGGGTTTTGTTTTGTTTTGTTGTTTTGTTTTTTCCTCCCAAGCCTCTACCCAGGAAGGAAAAGGACAAGAATTCTGTGCATTTGGATTTCCTCAAACCTATCAGGATTTTGTTTCATGTACTCTCCCTCCTAGAGCCTAACCAGGTGGCCCAAGAGAGACAGGGTCCAGGACCCCATCAGTCACTTAAGACATTTTTGCTTTCTCTTACACACTCCTCATTACCCAAGGAATTACTATTATGTAATATCTGATGTTTACATTTTTTTTAAATTTTCTCAAATTTGGGGGCTTTCTCAGAGACTGTCTCAACATTTCTCACAAGTTTGTATCTCTCAAACTCAGTACCTCAGAAGATATATTTATCTATTTATTTTTCATTCTTCTGTGTCATCTCTATCATCCTTTCTTCTGTCATCCATTGCTTTTTGAATGAAGAAGAATCAAAGTTAAAAAGAAATACCATGGCGGGGGGCGGAGCAAGATGGCGGAGGAGTAGGAGACCTGGATTTCGTCTCCTCTCAGGAATTCAGCTGGATAGGGATCAAACCATTCTGAACACCTACAAACCCAACAGGAGATCAAAGAAAAGAAGAGCAACAACTTTCTGAACAGAAAAGCGACCACTTTCTGGAAGGTAGGACGTGCGGAGAAGTGAATCCGAGGCGATATTCGGGAGGATAGACGGCGGGGGAGGGGCCTCCGTCGGCCGCTTCTGGCAAGTGATAGAGCCGCGGAGCACAAAATCGGAACTTTTAAAAGTCTGCTCCGCTGAGGGACGTCACTCCGGTGGCTAAGCGGGGGGTGGAACCCTCCGGGACAGTGTGGTCTCAGGACCCTCGGGGTCACAGAAAGACTGAGTGTGGCAGAGCTCCCAGGTAACGGAGCCGGGAAGCCGGCTGCAGAGGCGGAGCCCAGGCGCGGGCCCTCAGCTCGGGGTGGCCATAAACCGGGATCCGCGGCACCGTCGGGCCCCTGCTCCTCCAGCAGGGACCCAACAAGCGGCAGATCCGGGGAGACTCACCTTCCTCCCCCGGGAGGAGCCGCGGGGGAGTGCACCGCAGGGATCTGCTGGGTTTGGAGACTCCAGACCGGGTCGGGTGCCAGAGATAGAAACGCGCGGTCACAGGCCGGTTGAGCATGGAGTGCAGCCGGAGACCGGGGAGACGGGAGTGACTGACGGCTTTTCTCTGGGGGCTCACTGAGGAGCGGGCCCCGAGTTCTCCTCCTCCGGGGCGGAGATTGGGAGGCCGCCATTTTCACTCTCCGCCTCCAAAGCTGTAGGGAAAGCTCGCAGGGAACAAAAGCCCCGGAGAGCAAACCCGAGCAGATTACTTAGCCGGGAGGGGGCAAGGGCGGGGCAATTCCGCCTCCGGCAGAGACATTTGGAAACCACGGCAACAGGCCCCTCCCCAGAAGATCAGCGAGAACAGCCAGCCAAGACCAAGTTTACCGATCAATGAGAGCGGCAGAACTCCAGCGCTAGGGGACCACTGCACATAGAACTCATGGCTTTTTTACCATGATTCCTTAGTCTTTTAAAGTTAATTTTTTTTTAACTGTCTTTTTGTCTTTTTATTTCTTTTTGAATTTTTCTTTTTCCCTTTTTCAAACAACATCTTATCAATCCCTTTTTTTAAAAAAAAACATTTTTATTTTTCATTTTTAGAGTCATATTCTATCCCTTCATAGTAGTTACCCATATTTTTGGCTTATATATATAAGTTGTTCTCTCTTTAAAATTTTGAGATAGTTTCTTCTAACAGATTAAAATATACCCTAAATCTCTAGTATATGGTGTTTTCTATTCCCCTGCCTGATCACATCCTCTCCCTTTTTTTTTCTTTTTCTTTTTTCTTTTTTTAAATCTTCTTCTTTCTTTTTCAAACAACTTCTTATCAATTCCTTTTATAAAATTTTTTATAATTTCCATTTTTACAGTCATTTTCTATCCCTTCATCATATCAACCCTTATTTTTGTACATATATCTTTTTCTTTCTTTAAAATTTTGGGAGACACTTTCTTCTAAAAGACCAAAACACACCCCAAATCTAGTGTGTGGCACTGATCTATATACCATATAGATCATATTTGATCACATTCTGGTTTTTCTTTTGTTGTTGTTGTTTTGTTTTGTTTGTTTTTGTTTTTATCTTTATCTTTTTCTTTTTTTTTCTTTTTCTTTTTTCTCTCTTTCCCCTTCTTATCCCACTGCTTCAGGTCTTTTCTGATTTGTTTAGAGTATATTTTCTGGGGACGTGGTTACTCTGCTAGCATTTTGTTCTCTCATTAATCTATTCTCCTCTGCACAAAATGACGAGATGGAAAAAATCACCTCAACAAAAAGAACAAGAGGCAGTACCGACTGCCAGGGACCTACTCAATACGGACATTAGTACGATGTCAGATCTAGAGTTCAGAATCATCACTTTAAAGATACTAGCTGGGCTTGAAAAAAATATGGAAGTTATTAGAGAAACTCTTTCTGGAGAAGTAAAAGAGCTAAAATCCAACCAAGTAGAAATCAAAAAGGCTATTAATGAGGTGCAATCAAAATTGGGGGCGCTAACTGCTAGAATAAATGAGGCAGAAGAGAGAATCAGTAATATAGAAGATGAAATGCTGGAAAATAAAGAAGCTGAGAAAAAGAGAGATAAACAACTACTGGATCATGAGGGCAGAATTCGAGAGATAAGCGATACCATAAGACGAAACAACATTAGAATAATTGGGATCCCAGAAGAAGAAGAAAGAGAGAGAGGGGCAGAAGGTATAATGGAGCAAATTATAGCAGAGAACTTCCCTAATTTGGGGAAAGAAACAGGCATGAAAATCCAGGAAGCACAGAGAACCCCTCTCAAAATCAATAAAAATAGGTCAACTCCCCGACATCTAATAGTAAAACTTACGAGTCTCAGAGACAAAGAGAAAATCCTGAAAGCAGCTCGGGAGAAGAGATATGTAACCTACAATGGTAGAAACATTAGATTGGCAACAGACCTATCCACAGAGACCTGGCAGGCCAGAAAGGACTGGCAGGATATATTCAGAGCACTAAATGAGAAAAATATGCAGCCAAGAATACTCTATCCAGCTAGGCTGTCATTGAAAATTGAAGGAGAGATAAAAAGCTTCCAGGACAAACAAAAACTAAAGGAATTTGCAAACACAAAACCAGCCCTACAGGAAATCTTGAAAGGGGTCCTCTAAGCAAAGAGAGACCCTAAAAGCAACATAGACCAGAAAGGAACACAGACAATATACGGTAACAGTCACCTTACAGGCAATACAATGGCACTAAATTCCTATCTTTCAATAGTTACCTTGAATGTAAATGGGCTAAATGCCCCAATCAAAAGACACAGGCTAACAGACTGGATTAAAAAACAAGATCCATCGATATGCTGTCTGCAAGAGACTCATTTTAGAGCCAAAGACACCCCCAGATTGAAAGTGAGGGGGTGGAAAACCATTTACCATGCTAATGGACACCAAAAGAAAGCTGGGGTGGCAATCCTTATATCAGACAAATTAGATTTTAAACCAAAGACTGTAATAAGAGATGAGGAAGGACACTATATCATACTTAAAGGATCTATCCAACAAGAAGATCTAACAATTGTAAATATCTATGCCCCTAACATGGGAGCAGCCAATTATATAAGGCAATTAATAACAAAAGCAAAGAAACACATCGACAACAATACAATAATAGTGGGGGACTTTAACATCCCCCTCACTGAAATGGACAGATCATCTAAGCAAAAGATCAACAAGGAAATAAAGACTTTAAATGACACACTGGACCAAATGGACTTCACAGACATATTCAGAACATTCCACCCCAAAGCAACGGAATACACATTCTTCTCTAGTGCCCATGGAACATTCTCCAGAATCGATCACATCCTAGGTCATAAATCAGGTCTCAACCGGTACCAAAAGATTGGGATCATTCCCTGCCTATTTTCAGACCACAATGCTTTGAAACTAGAACTCAATCCCAAGAGGAAAGTCGGAAAGAACTCAAATACATGGAGGCTAAAGAGCATCCTACTGAAGAATGAATGGGTCAACCAGGAAATTAAAGAAGAATTAAAAAAATACATGGAAACCAATGAAAATGAAAACACAACTGTTCAAAATCTTTGGGATGCAGCAAAGGCAGTCCTAAGAGGAAAGTATATAGCAATACAAGCCTTTCTCAAGAAACAAGAAAGGTCTCAAGTACACAACCTAACCCTACACCTAAAGGAGCTGGAGAAAGAACAGCAAATAAAGCCTAAACCCAGCAGGAGAAGAGAAATCATAAAGATCAGAGCAGAAATCAATGAAATAGAAACTAAAAGAACAGTAGAACAGATCAACGAAACTAGGAGCTGGTTCTTTGAAAGAATTAACAAGATTGATAAACCCCTGGCCAGACTGATCAAAAAGAGAAGAGAAATGACCCAAATCAACAAAATCATGAATGAAAGAGGAGAGATCACAACCAACACCAAAGAAATACAAACAATTATAAGAACATATTATGAGCAACTCTATGCCAGCAAATTAGATAACCTGGAAGAGATGGATGCATTCCTAGAGATGTATCAACTACCAAAACTGAACCAGGATGAAATAGAAAACCTGAACAGACCTATAACCACTAAGGAAATTGAAGCAGTCATCAAAAATCTCCCAAAAAACAAAAGCCCAGGGCCAGATGGCTTCCCAGGGGAATTCTACCAAACATTTCAAGAAGAATTAATACCTATTCTTCTGAAACTGTTCCAAAAAATCGAAACGGAAGGAAAACTTCCAAACTCATTTTATGAGGCCAGCATTACCTTGATCCCCAAACCAGACAAAGACCCCATCAAAAAGGAGAATTACAGACCAATATCCCTGATGAACATGGATGCAAAAATTCTCACCAAAATACTAGCCAATAGGATCCAACAGTACATTAAAAGGATTATTCACCATGACCAAGTGGGATTTATCCCTGGGCTGCAAGGTTGGTTCAACATCCGCAAATCAATCAATGTGATACAGTACATTAACAAAGGAAAGAACAAGAATCATATGATCCTCTCAATAGATGCAGAAAAAGCTTTTGACAAAGTACAGCATCCTTTCTTGATCAAAACTCTTCAGAGTATAGGGATAGAGGGTACATACCTCAATATCATAAAAGCCATCTATGAAAAACCTACAGCAAATATTATTCTCAATGGGGAAAAACTGAGAGCTTTCCCCCTAAGGTCAGGAACGCGGCAGGGATGTCCACTATCACCACTGCTATTCAACATAGTATTGGAAGTCCTAGCCACAGCAATCAGACAACAAAAAGAAATCAAAGGCATCCAAATTGGCAAAGAAGAAGTCAAACTCTCACTCTTTGCAGATGATATGATACTTTATGTGGAAAACCCAAAAGACTCCACCCCAAAACTGCTAGAACTCATACAGGAATTCAGTAAAGTGGCAGGATATAAAATCAATGCACAGAAGTCAGTGGCATTCCTATACACCAACAACAAGACAGAAGAAAGAGAAATTAAGGAGTCGATCCCATTTACAATTGCACCCAAAACCATAAGATACCTAGGAATAAATCTAACCAAAGAGACAAAGGATCTTTACTCAGAAAACTATAAAATACTCATGAAAGAAATTGAGGAAGACACAAAGAAATGGAAAAACGTTCCATGCTCATGGATTGGAAGAACAAATATTGTGAAGATGTCAATGCTACCTAGAGCAATCTACACATTCAGTGCAATCCCCATCAAAATACCATCCACTTTTTTCAAAGAAATGGAACAAATAATCCTAAAATTTGTATGGAACCAGAAAAGACCCCGCATAGCCAGAGGAATATTGAAAAAGAAAAGCAAAGCCGGTGGCATCACAATTCCGGACTTCAAGCTCTATTACAAAGCTGTCATCATCAAGACAGCATGGTACTGGCACAAAAACAGACACATAGATCAATGGAACAGAATAGAGAGCCCAGAAATGGACCCTCAACTCTATGGTCAACTAATCTTCGACAAAGCAGGAAAGAATGTCCAATGGAACAAAGACAGTCTCTTCAACAAATGGTGTTGGGAAAATTGGATAGACACATGCAGAAGAATGAAACTGGACCACTTCCTTACACCACACACAAAAATAGACTCCAAATGGCTGAAAGACCTCAATGTGAGACAGGAGTCCATCAAAATCCTAAAGGAGAACACAGGCAACAACCTCTTTGACCTCAGCCGAAGCAACTTCTTCCTAGAAACATCGCCAAAGGCAAGGGAAGCAAGGGCAAAAATGAACTATTGGGACTTCATCAAGATAAAAAGCTTTTGCAAAGCAAAGGAAACAGTTAAGAAAACCAAAAGACAACCGACAGAATGGGAGAAGATATTTGCAAATGACATATCAGATAAAGGGCTAGTATCCAAAATCTATAAAGAACTCATCAAACTCAACACCCAAAGAACAAAGAATCCAATTAAGAAATGGGCAGAAGACATGAACAGACATTTTTCCAATGAAGACATCCAAATGGCCAACAGACACATGAAAAAGTGCTCAATATCGCTCGGCATCAGGGAAATCCAAATCAAAACCTCAATGAGGTATCACCTCACACCAGTCAGAATGGCTAAAATTAACAAGTCAGGAAACGACAGATGTTGGCGGGGATGCGGAGAAAGGGGAACCCTC
Source organism: Mirounga angustirostris (assembly GCF_029215605.1). NCBI lineage: Eukaryota > Metazoa > Chordata > Mammalia > Carnivora > Phocidae > Mirounga > Mirounga angustirostris. The sequence goes on from NW_026991713.1 coordinate 124,901,260, forward strand.
CTACACTGTTGGTGGGAATGCAAACTGGTGCAGCCACTCTGGAAAACTGTATGGAGGTTCCTCAAAAAGTTGAAAATAGAGCTACCATATGATCCAGCAATTGCACTACTGGGTATTTACCCCAAAGATACAAAAGTAGGGATCCGAAGGGGTACGTGCACCCCGATGTTTATAGCAGCAATGTCCACTATAGCCAAACTGTGGAAAGAGCCAAGATGTCCATCGACAGATGAATGGATAAAGAAGATGTGGTATATATATACAATGGAATATTATGCAGCCATCAAAAGGAATGAGATATTGCCATTTGCAACAACGTGGATGGAACTGGAGGGTATTATGTTGAGTGAAATAAGTCAAACAGAGAAAGACATGTATCATATGATCTCACTGATATGAGGAATTCTTAATCGCAGGAAACAAACTGAGTGTTGTTGGAGTGGGGGGTGGGGTGGGAGGGATGGGGTGACTGGGTGATAGACACTGGGCAGTGTATGTGCTCTGGTAAGCGCTGTGAATTGTGCAAGACTGTTGAATCTCAGATCTGTACCTCTGAAACAAATAATGCAATATATGTTAAGAAAAAAAAAAAGAAGAAGAAGAAGAAGAATGTAGCAGGAGGGGAAGAATGAAGCGGGGGAAATCGGAGGGGTAGACGAACCATGAGAGAAGATGGACTCTGAAAAACAAACAGGGTTCTAGAGGGGAGGGGGGTGGGAGGATGGGTTAGCCTGGTGGTGGGTATTTAGGAGGGCACATTCTGCATGGAGCACTGGGTGTTGTGCACAAACAATGAATCATGGAACACTTCATCTAAAACTAATGTTGTAATGTAAGGGGATTAACATAAGAATAAAAAAATTAAAAAAAAAAAAAAAAAAAAAAAAAGAAATACCATGGCAAAAAAAATTTGGTAAATACTATCACATACAAAAAAACCAATTCTTTATATAATCAATAACCAGTTATAAAATATAATGAAAGAAAGATTTCATTTATATTGGCAATGGTAGACATAAAATTTCTACCAATAAAATTAGCAAGAAAAATATAGAATCTGCAGTAAAATAAAAAAAAAAACTTCAGAGCTCTTCAGAGAAACATAAAAGGAAGACTAAAATAAATAGTAGAATATACCTTGTTAATGAATAAGGTTCAATACTTTTAAAATGTCATTTTTTTTCTGAAGAAAGTCTATGAAATTAATACCAAAGCAAATACCAATAGAGTTTCTGTATGAAAAACTGACTCTAAAGCACATAACATCTTTGTGTCATCTTCAGTTTCTTTTATCAGTGCCTTATAGGTTTTGGACTATAGGTCTTTCACCTCCTCAGTTAAATACATCCCTAGATATTTTATTCTTTTGATGCAATTATAAGTGGAATTGTTTTCTTGATTTCTCTTTCTGATAGCTCATTATTAGTGTACAGAAACACAACTGATTTCTGTATATTAACTTTGTATCCTGTCATTTTACTGAATTCATTAGTTTGAATAGTTCTTTGGTGGAATCTTTAAGGGTTTGATTATAATATCATATAATATGCAAATAGTGATAGTTTTACTTCTTCCTTAGCAATTTGGGTGACTTTTATTTCTTTTTCTTGACGAATTGCCATGGCTAGGACTTCCAGTATTGTGTTGAATAAAAGTGATGAGAATGGACATTCTTATCTTGTTCCTGATCTTAGAAAAACTGAAAGCTGAGTATGATACTAGCTTTGTGTTTATCATATATGATCTTTATTATGTTGAGATATGTTTCTTCTATCCCCACTTTATTGAGAGTTTTTATCATAAATGTATGTTGAATTTTGTCAGATGCTTTTTCTGTATCAATCAAGATGATCATATTATATTTAGTCTTCATTTTGCTACTATGGAGCATTACACTAATTGATTTGTGGATATTGAACCATCCTTGCAATCCTGAATTAAATACCACTGGATCATGGTGTATGATCCTTTTAATATATTGTTGATTTAGTTTGCTAATATTTTATTGAAAAATTTTATTTCCATGTCCATCAGGGATATTGGTCTGTGGTTTTACTTTTTTGTGGCATCTTTGATTGGGAATCAGAATTAATACTGACTTCATAAAATGAGTTTAGAAACATTCCTTCCTTTTCAATTTTTTGAAACAATTTGAGAAGGATAGGTACTAATTCTTTTTTTTTTTTTTAAGTGGAGACACAGCTCAGCTTGAGTGGTTTCTTTCCTTTTTTTTTTTTTTTTTTTTGTTAAAGATTTTATTTATTTATTTGACAGAGAGAGATACAGTGAGAGAAGGAACACAAGCAGGGGGAGTGGTAGAGGGAGATGCAGGCTTCCTGCCGAGTAGGGAGCCCAATGTGGGGCTCGATCCCAGGACCCTGGGACCGTGACCTGAGCTGAAGGCAGATGCTTAACGACTGAGCCACCCAGGCGCCCCACTAATTCTTTTTTAAATGTTTGGTAGAATTCACCAGTGAAGCCATCTTGTTCTAGACTTTTGGTTTTGGGGAGTTTTTAAATTACTGATTCAATCTTATTGCTTATAATCAGTCTATTCATATTTTCTGTTTCCTCATGTTTCAGTCTTGAAACATTGTGTATTAAATTATTCTTAGTATTTTAAATGCACTGGTATCATGTTTAAAGCATTCAGTTAATTGAAGGTTTTTGTTACCGGTTTAGTGCACTTGGTCTGAATGAAGATGACTTTAAGATGAAAAAATATATATAAAATAAAACAGAATACATGTTTAACCATCCCATATATATGAAGTTCAAGAACAGGCATAACTATTGCTTAGCATAGGAATTTTGAGATTCATGCTGTTGTGTAGGTATTAGTAGTTCATTCATTTTTATTGCTAAGTAGTGTTTCTTTGTGTGATCATGCAACAGGTTATTCATTCACTGGTTGATGGACGTTTGGCCTATTTTCCAGCTTTTGCCATTACAAAATACCCTCTATAAACTTTTGTATAAATCTTCATACAGACTTGTGTTTTTAATTCTCTTACATAAAAGCCTAGCAGTAGAATGATTAAATTGTATGGTAGGTATATGTACAGAATTTTAAGAAACTGTCAAACTGTTTTCTAAAGTGATTGTACCATATTGTATTTCCAACAGCAATAAAATAGAGTTCCATTGTTCCTACACTCTCACTAACACTTGACTTCATATGGTTAGTTTTTTAAATTTTAATTTGTACTTTATCTCATTATGGTTTTAATTTGAATATCTTTGATGCCTAATGATGTTGAGCATGTTTTGAAATTATGGAATATCCAAACTAATCTGTAGTGACAAAAAGAGGGAAGGTCAGATTTCAAAGTGGCAGAAGTAACTTTTGGGAGGGGCAGAAATGTTTATAATTATTATTATGGCAATGGTTTCACTGGTACACCAGTAATTCCCTCCTGCCCCCCGCGACATGTTCTAAGACCCCCAGTGGATGCCTGAAATGACCGATAATACTGAGCCCTATATATGTTATTTTTTTTACCTATACATACATACCTACGATAAAGTTTAATTTATAAATTAGGCACAGTAAGAGATTAACAACTAATAATAAAATAGAATTATAACAATATATTATAATAAAAGTTATGTCAATGTGGTCTCTCAAAATATCTTATTGTACTGTACTTGCCTTTATTCTCATGATGATATGAGGTGATACAATGATTACTGGATGAAATTAAATGAGGCAAATGATATAGGCATTGTGCCATAGCATTGTGTCCTTAGACTACTATTGACCTTCTGATGATACATCGGGAGGATCATCTGCTTCCAGACTGTGGTTGACCACAGGTCACTGAAACCTTGTAAAGTGAAACTGTAGATAAGGGATACTACTGTGTACACATATGTACATATAGTATAGTTCACTTATACCTTAATAAACTTTTTTAGGGCGCCTGGGTGGCTCAGTTGGTTAAGCGACTGCCTTCGGCTCAGGTCATGGTCCCGGAGTCCTGGGATCGAGTCCCACATCGGGCTCCCAGCTCAGCAGGGAACCTGCTTCTCCCTTGACCCTCTCCCCTCTCGTGCTGTTTCTCTCTCTCTCTCTCTCTCTCAAATAAATAAATAAATAAAATCTTTTAAAAATAAAATAAAATAATAAACTTTTTAAAAATAAAAAAAAGGACAGGCAAAATAGTCTTTGATGATAGACATCAGAACAATGATTATCTATGAGTCATAGAGATCACCTGGAAGAGAGCATAAATGAACTTTCTGGGGTGATAAGAATGTGTTATTTCTTGATTAGGGTATTGATTAGGCAGCTTGTGCATTTGTCAAAACTCATTGAATTGTACACTTAAGTTCTATGTATTTCACTATACATAAACTTTACTTCAGTATCTTTTTTTTTAATTCATTGTTTGAAATTTTACTTCACAATGTCCTTATACTTCGACTGTTCTTACAAGGTTGTAATTTTTTTTTCCCCTGGTCAAACAGGATTAAGTTTTGGATCTGATCTTTTATTTCTTATCAAAAGTAAATACTTATATCCAAGAATATCAACAAACTGGCAAATTAATGACAGAAACTGCAGCATGCAAGGAACAGTCTGATTGTGTGACAGTCACTATTTCCGTCTTACCAAAGAATTCATTCATTGACCTTAGAAGTCATTTAGAAAACAGAAATTTCAGTTTCATAAACATGAGCAAAGGCTAATTGAAACAATCATTGCAAAATGATGACAGTTACCATTTTCTTGCATTCTTGCTTAATGCCACTCTACTGAATGTTAAGCCTCTCCCTTGAGGGGTTCTTCCTCAAGTAAGGACACAGTATTTGTGGCAACATACTCAAAGATTTCTTCTCCCCCATGATCTTTGCCTCTTGGTGTTCCTACCTTTGCATAATCCCTCTCCCTTGAGTGTGGGCAGGATCTTTGACGTGTTTCTAGCAAACAGAATATGGCAAGGGTAATAGGATATCACTCTCATAATTATATACAGTATGTAAGACCCAATCTTTCTAGCTAACTCGCTCTAAAGATCCTCTCTTCCTAGCTGTATGTGAAAAAGTTAAGGAGCCATGTTAGAAATTCCAATCGGTTGAAATTTTCTGCTCTGGTCAGCCTCTAGGTACGGAGGGCAGACTCCAGCTGTAGGACAGTAGAACCAGGACCTTCAGTCCTATAACCAAAAGAAAATTAATTCTGTCAATAACCTGAGTGAGCTTGAAAGAGGGCTCTTCCTCATTCAAGCCTCCAGGTGAAAATGCAGCTCCTCCAAAATCTTGATTACAACCTCTGAGACTTTGGGCATTGTACCCAGGTAAAGCACATGCACACATCTCTCCAGTAGAAACTGAGATGATAACCATGTTGTTTTAGGCTGCTAGGTTGCAGTAATATGCTATGCAGCAATAAAAAGCTAATATAGTATTTTCTCTTGGAATGTGCTATTTGAAGCTCTTCAGACACATTCTGTGTTCTCTTGACTTCCCAGTTTATTGCTAAAGCTTCAGCTCAGGTCACAGTCCAGGGGCTCCAGAGTCAGTTCTGCCAAGTGTGTTGATGTTGGCACAGAATTCTGCTACAGCTCAAGATTCTAACGAGACCAGACACATTTCTTAATTCCTCTGAAGAGAAAAAATTACAACTCCATTTGTGGCCAAGAAAATAATTTCCCACCTGTACATAATAAAGGCTGGGCTTGTACATTCAACTAAATGATGTTAGGAAGCAACCCCAGGCTAAATAAGCTTAATAAAATAAATATGTAATATGGTAGAGAAATTAAGGGAGTAATTTTGGCAGTTTAAAATTTTGAATTAGGCATTGCCTTTTCCTCATTTAAATGACTTAGAAAGCAATTTCTTAAAAAGATCTCACTGCCAGAAATATCATCATCAAAAGAATTCTTAGCAATACAATGTGACTTACATTTCAGAGCTTCTCATTTTGAGAAGTCAAAGGAGAAGAGCTACAAAGGAATTTTTATTTTCAGTTTTATTATTTTTCTTAATTTTTAAAATTTCAAGACCATAAAAGAATTTTACCACCTGAATGTCCTTTTTTCCTCTTTAATGCAAAGCAAAATAATCTTACCTTAGTCTTACTGAGATAGCTCTGCATTCCTGTTGCAGTTCTTCAAATACCAACTATCTTTAGTGTATTTTTTTAAGCACCTGAGTGAAGACAGAACACTTTATTTCTTTTTTTTTATTGTTATGTTAGTCACCATACAGTACATCATTAGTTTTTGATGTAGTGTTCCATGATTCATTATTTGCGTGTAACACCCAGTGCTCATTACAACATGTGCCCTCCTTAATACCCATCACCGAACTAACCCATCCACCCCCCAAAACCCTCAGATTGTTTCCCAGAGTCCATAGTGTCTCATGGTTCATCTCCCCCTCTGAACTCCCCCCTTCAGTTTGCCCTTCCTTCCCCTAATGTCCTCCTTGCTGTTGCTTATGTTCCACATATGAGTGAAACCATATGATAATTGTCTTTTTCTGCTTGACTTATTTCACTTAGCATAATCCCCTCCAGTTCCCTCCATGTGAAAGCAAATGGTAGGTATTCATCCTTCCGATGGCAATATTCCATGGTATATATGAACCACATCTTCTTTATCCATTTGTCTGTTGAAGGGCATCTCAGCTCCTTCCACAGTTTGGCTATTATGGACATTGCTGCTATGAACATTGGGGTGCACGTGCCCTTTCTTTTCACTAAATCTGTATCTTTGGGGTAAATACCCAGTAGTGCAATTGCTGGGTCATAGGGTAGCTCTATTTTTAATTTTTTGAAGAACCTCCACACAGTTTTCCAAAGTGGCTGTACCAACTTGCATTCCCACCAACAGTGTAAATAGGGTCCCCCTTTTTCCACATCCTCTCCAACATTTGTTGTTTCCTGCCTTGTTAATTTTTGCCATTCTAACTGGTGTAAGGTGATATCTCAGTGTGGTTTTAATTTAAATTTCCCTGATGACTAATGATGTTGAACATTTGTTTCATGTGTCTGTTAGCCATTTGTATGTCTTCTTCAGAGAAGTGTCTGTTCATGTCTTCTCATTTTTTGACTTGATTATTTGTTTCTTGGGTGTTGAGTTTAAGAAGTTATTTATAGATCTTGGATACCAGCCCTTTATCAGATATGTCATTTGCAAATATCTTCTCCGATTCCGTGGGTTGCCTCTTAGTTTTGTTGACTGTTTCCTTTGCTATGCAGAAGCTTTTTATCTGATGAAGTCCCAAAAGTTCATTTTTGCTTTTGTTTCCCTTGCCTTTGGAGACGTGTCATGAAAGAAGCTGCTGTGGCTGATGTCAAAGAGGTTACTGCCTATGTTCTCCTCTAGGATTTTGATGGATTCCTGTTTCACATTGAGATCTTTCATCCATTTTGAGTATATCTTTGTGTATGGTGTAAGAGAATGGTTGAGTTTCATTCTTCTGTATCTAGCTGTCCAATTTTCCCAGCACCATTTATTGAAGAGACTGTCTTTTTTCCATTGCATATTTTTTCCTGATTTGTCAAAGATTATTTGACCATAGAGTTGAGAGTCCATCTCTGGGCTCTCTATTCTGTTCCATTGATCTATGCATCTGTTTTTGTGCCAATACCATATTGTCTTGGTGATCACAGCTTTTTAATATAGTATGAAATCAGGCAACGTGATACCCCCAGCTTTGTTTTTCTTTTTCAATATTTCCTTGGTGATTCAGGGTCTTTTCTGGTTCCATACAAATTTTAGGATTGTTTGTTCCAGCACTTTGAAAAATGTCAGTGGTATTTTGATAGGGATGGCATTGAAAGTATAGATTGCCCTGGGCAGCATAGACATTTTAACAATGTTTATTCTTCCAATCCATGAACATGGAAAGTTTTTCCATCTTTTTGTGTCTTCTTCAATTTCTTTCATAAGTGTTCTGTAGTTTCTAGAGTATAGATCCTTTACCTCTTTGGTTAGGTTTATTCCAAGGTATCTTATGGTTTTTGGTGTTATTGTAAATGGGATAAATTCCCTAATTTCTCTTTCTACAGTTACATTGTTAGTGTATAGAAAAGCAACTGATTTCTGTGCATTGATTTTGTATCCTGCCACATTGCTGAATTGCTGTATGAGTTCTAGTCATTTGGGGGTGGAGTCTTTTGGGTTTTCCACATAAAGTATCATGTCGTCTGTGAAGAGAGAGAGTTTGACTTCTTCTTTGCCAATTTGAATACCTTTTATTTCTTTTTGTTGTCTGATGCTGATGCTAGAAATTCTAGTACTATGTTGAACAATAGTGGTGAGAGTGGGCATCCTTGTCGTGTGCCTGATCTTAAGGGAAAAGCTCTCAGCTTTTCCCCATTGAGGATGATATTCACAGTGGCCTTTTCATAGATGGTTTTTACAAACTTGAGGAATGTTCCCTCTATCCCTACACTCTGAAGAGTTTTAATAAGGAAATGATGCTGTATTTTGTCAAAAGCTTTTTCTGCATCAATTAAGAGGATCATATGGTTCTTGTCTTTTCTTTTATTAATATATTCTATCACATTGATTTGCAAATGTCAAACCACCCTTGCATCCCAGGAATAAATCCCACCTGGTCATGATGGATAATCCTTTTAATGTACTGTTGGATCCTATTGGCTAGGATCTTGTTGAGAATTTTGGCATCCATATTCATCAGGGATATTGGTATGTAATTCTCCTTTCTGATGGGGTCTTTGCCTGGTTTTGGGATCAAGGTAATGCTGGCCTCATAGAATGAGTTTGGAAGTTTTCCTTCTGTTTCTTTTTTTTTTTTTAAAGATTTTATTTATTTATTTGACAGAGAGATACACAGCGAGAGAGGGAACACAAGCAGTGGGAGTGGGAGAGGGAGAAGCAGGCTTCCCACGGATCAGGGAGCCCCATGTGGGGCTCAGTCCCAGGACCCTGGGATCATGACCTGAGCCAAAGGCAGATGCTTAACGACTGAACCACCCAGGCCCCCCTGTTTCTATTTTTTGAAACAGCTTCAGGAGAATAGGTATTATTTCTTCTTTAAATGTCTACAAATATTTGATATGGGTCCCTACAGCACTTCCAAAGTCAGTATTAAGTTTAGACTTATTAGTTTTATTTAGACTTATTAGTCACTTTAGAATAACCAGAGTGAAACACTGAATTCTGCCATTTTAAAGTAGTAGTATAATAAATCAATCAGTATATTTCAAGTTTCTACAGGGTACAACATTGTGGCACAGATGTATATATATGTTTCTAATTATATGAAAGAAAATTTTTAGTCTTAAACATTATTTAGAGTTGACAAATCACATACAGAAGACTAGATGGGATAATGTAAATGAATAAGAGAAACTCATTGAGCTTAGGCTTTGTTTGTATATTACATGGGCACCTTGGAACTGAATCAAACTTTGTCATTGACTTGAACAATAATTTTAAAACAAAGAATATAGTCAGTAAGTTTAACACAAGCTCAAAAGTTAAATGTCTTTTTCATCAGTACAGAAAATGGTGACCGGGAAATCTGAATAAACTAAGTTTCTCAAAGCATTTTCCTCCTAATCAAACAGTAGTAAAGACTCTGGGTCATTTAAGTACAGAATATAGTGAGTATACTCTTTCTCAAAGTAGTGATCTGAAGAACACTGTTCAAGGGAAATAGATTTCATGGTAAAAACAAGTTAGAGATATAATTTTTGGTGATACCACTTTTTTTTCTTTTATTATGTTATGTTAATCACCATACATTACATCATTAGTTTTTGATGTAGTGTTCCATGATTCATTGTTTGCATATAACACCCAGTGCTCCATTCAATACGTGCCCTCTTTAATACCATCACCAGGCTAACCCATCCCCCCCACCACCACCCTCCCCTCTAGAACCCTCAGTTTGTTTCTCAGAGTTCATAGTCTTTCATGGTTCGTCTCCCCCTCCGATGTCCCCCCCTTCATTTTTCCTTTCCTACTATCTTCTTTTTTTTTAACATATAATGTATTACTTGTTTCAGAGGTACAAGTTGGTGATACCTCTTGAAGGTTCACAATCATTGGCATTTTAAAGCTGTTGAGAGGTCCTGTAATAGACAAACCTCTATAATTGTGTTTAACACGGTATTTTCTTTCTTTTTTTTTTTAAGGTTTTATTTATTTGACAGAGAGAAAGACAGCCAGAGAGGGAACACAAGCAGGGGGAGTGGGAGAGGGAGAAGCAGGCTTCCCGCGGAGCAGGGAGTCTGATGTGGGGCTCAATCCCAGGACTCTGGGATCATGACCTGAGCCAAAGGCAGACGCTTAACGACTGAGCCACCCAGGTGCCCCAAACACAGTATTTTCTAAACCTATTGAATATAGAACACTTTCAAAGTCTCATTTACTAACATGCTTAAGAACAAATTTCTGGGAGTGCCTGGGTTGCTTGGTCATTAAGCATCTGCCTTTGCCTCAGGTCATGATCCCATGGTCCTGGGATCAAGCCCTGCATCAGGCTCTCTGCTCAGCAGGAAACCTGCTTCTCCCTCTCCGACTCCCCCTGCTTGTATTCCCTCTCTCACTGTCTCTCTCTCTGCCAAATAAATAAATAAAATCTTTAAAGAAAAAGAACAATTTTCTGCAGAATAGTGTCTCATGAGACATATATGGTCAAAATTAGAGTGTAGCAAGAGCCCTGAGCAAGCTTTTGGTCCAAAGTGGTGTAAATCTAAAACTAGATTAGATCTCACTAAATTATTATGAGAATGGGAAAAATAAGAATATCTTATAATAAAGATAAGAATTCAAACAATGAAAATAAAAACTAAAATCTAATTTCAACATCTGGGAGGAATTTGTGTTGGTACAGTCAAGTCAGAGCATAGCCTGGCTTTGAATACTGAAAAAGAGAACTCCTGGAAAATGTTAACAATGTGCTTACTATCTTTTCTACCACCATCTCAAGGGTCAGATACTTAGAGATCTAGCTGTTGTACCTTTGTACCTGTAGATGCTATGCTGCATGGTTGATTCTGAATTACTTTGCATTCCTACCCTTACTCCCAAAGCTTCTCCACCAACTTTTCCCATCCTTCAGAAAAATGTCATGCTTTAGCAGGAAGCAAATGTCTTGGTAGCAAAATCCATATTCAAATCATGTAGCCACAGCAACATTCTGAAGGCAGCTGAGGGTAGAATTCTAGTAAACTAAATAGTAGAAATTAGAGTTCCTATCAAAGTCCCTAAAAATAAGGGAGCTGAATAATGCTGCTTACTGAAGAGGAATTGGTCTGGAAGCCAGAGAATTAGCCAGGACCTGTAAGTTTCAACCTGCTCTATAATTACAGATCTAAGGAGAAATTAAAATCACCAAATAGTTGGGCAAAGAACAAGATGGAAAGCAATTCACCTGTAACATTTTTCTACAGTTGTTGAATCAGGAAAGATTCCTTCTTTTGAATATGACTAGAAAGTGAAATAACATAGAAGAAAGAGAAAACTGTGAGTTAAATATGGCAGAACGAAGGGGAGGAAAGAATACCAATAAGCCTTTGAAATTTACCAACTATGTGATCCACAAGAAACTTCTGCATTTAAGTGTGAAACTATTCAGTAGCCCCATAGAATGCAGAAAGGTATATCCATTAAGAAACAGGAATAGGATGTCGGGATAGTCTGGGAATAAAACATAATAAGATGCTCAAAAAGAGACTTAAATAAAACAAAAAGAGAAATTAATACAGGGATACTCAAAAGCAACACTCAAGTTACAGATAATCAAAATAGTGACATAGAAAACAGTTATTCCAAATGCATTGAGGAAATAAGTATAATAAGGAGGGGGGGGAATGCAGTAGATGTGAAGGATAGAAGTAAGCAAGCCAACAAATAAGGGCAGGAAGGAGAGCTGCTTCCCCTCCCTGCTGTTGTCCCCTGTGGAAGAGTATCACTCACAGAACACCCCATCTCCTGTGCTTCACTCATTACCCCCTTCCCAGATAAAAGGAACCCACCTGCCCACAGGAAGTCAGTGTTGTGCTCTTTTGTCTAATCCTTTAGATTTAGAGAATCAGGCTTTCCCATTAATGGGGAAGTTCGGAGAAGGGGATAGTAAATTCATCTTGTAGTAGTATTAAAATCTAATGCCTTAAACAGGGAACCCTTAGAAGTAAAGATTTGAATGCAAGAGCTAAAATAACAATATGGAGAGGCCAAATTAGGCTAGGGAATGCAGCTTCATTTTTGGACTTTAGTTAAGCACATGACATTGAGAGTTTGTGGAGACTTTTTGGGCTAAGTGATTTTTTACAGTTATCGTTCTGTGTTTTTCATGTCTATAGCACAGTACCATGGGATTTTACATTTTGAGGTCACCAAATCTTATGGTGGTTTTGTCCATAGTGTACAGGGACATATGCCAGACCATAAATCTATGACTCATGGGTGTTACCTTCCTTAAGCTGTATCAAAGTCCTTAGCAAATAGCCAGCCTCTGGAAGCAGCAAGGAGCTCAGCCAGGATGTTAGAAACAGTACTGGCCTCAGCAGATGTGGGTTACTCAGGTACCAATAAGCAAACACTACAAAGAGTCAACAGGCAAATGCCAGCCATGAGGTCTTCACCCAAGTCTCAGCTAACCCTAAGTTGGTCTTGAAATTCACAGCTTTACCCTGGTATTACAAGTTAGACTGAGGCAAGATTAGATAGTTCTAGGTGTTTAGGAGCAGAATAACATTTAAAGCAGCTGAGTTCTGCAGGTACTATAAAATATTAGCCAAGTTCTAGGTTTAAAATATTAATGTTGGATTTGGGGGTTGGATCTGGAATTCTTAAACAGAGGAGGGAGGAGTTCACAATAACATAGAAAAGAGGAAAAACATCACAATTTCTTAGACAAAATAAGAATAACCTTGTGCTATAGACTGAATGTGTCCTCCCAAAATTCATATGTTGAAGTTTTATCCCCAATGTGATGATATCTGGAGGTAGGGCCTTTCGTGGGTGACTGGATCATCAGGGTAGAGCCTTCCTAAGTAGGATTAGTGTCCTTATAAAAGAGACTCCAGAAAGTTCCCTACCCTACACTGCCACATGAAGACACAGAAAGAAGATGGACTTTTTTTTCATTTGACAAACATTTAGAAGAACCCAAGGGGGCAGCAGAGTAGGAGGACCCTAGACTCGTCTTGTCCCATGAACACAACTAGATAACTGTCAAATCATCCTAAATACCCAAGGCCCCAGCCCCCATGCTCTGGTGGGACTGTCCTCAGTCAAGCTTGCCTCAGTCCTGGAATGGTGGGCCCCTCCACAAAAAGACCAGCACAAACCCCTGCCCACATTACGTCTCTTAACCAAAGAGTTAGGCAGGGCCTCAGTTCTGGTGGAGTTAGTGTCAGGTCTCATTCTGCAAGCAGACCAGATCTAAGTGAAACAGATATAAGTAACATGCCTGGAGGAGAATTTAAAGAACCAATCATAAGGATACTCACTGAGCCTGAGAAAAGAATAGAAGATGTTAGTAAGACCCTTACCACATAGATGAGTTAAAAAAGAATTAAAGAGGGCATGTTCTGCATGGAGCACTGGGTGTTACACACAAACAATGAATCATGAAACACTACATCAAAAACTAATGATGTAATGTATGGTGATTAACATAACAATAAAAAATTTTAAAAAAAAGCACTCAGTAAGTACTAGCTTTATAGATAGGGAGCTTATTATGGTCCCTGTTTGAATAAGAGGAAATTGAGGCTTAATTTGAATCAGAACTTGAATTTTGGTATTCAGACTCCTTGGTTATATCTAAGGTATGTTTCTTTTCCCAAAATGATTGAGTTATACTGAAATTTTAGGTAAAAGTATATCTTTTGCTCCAAATTGGCTTTCCAGTAAGAAATGATATATTAAATACAATTATTCAATAGCTTTTTATTTCTCTTAAAATATATGCAATTAATGAATCATTGAACACTGCATCAAAAACTAATGATGTACTATATGTTGGCTAATTGAACATAATAAAAAATTTTTAAAAGATAAAAAAAAGAATAATCAGATATGGAGACTGCAATAAACAAGATTGAAAACAGGCTTGATGCAAAGAACAGCAGGCTAGAAAATGCAGAGGAAAAAATTAGTGACCTAGACGTTAAAATAATGGAAGATAATGAAGTTGAACAAAAGAGAGAAAGAATTATGCAACACAATAATAGACTTAAGGAACTCAGGGACTCCATCAAACATAGTAACATTTGTATTATAGGAGTTCCAGAAGGAGCAAAGAGAGAAAAGGGGGCAGAAAATTTATTTCAAGAAATAATAGCAGAAAACTTCCCTAATCTGAGGAAGGAAACAGACATTCAGATCCAGGAGATACAGAGAACTCTCATCAAAATCAACAAAAGCAGGCCAACACCAAGTCATAGTGGAATTAAATTTGCATATATAGTGATAAAGAAAAAAATCTTAGAAGCAGCAAGACAAAGGAAGTCCTTAACTTACAAGGGAAAACCCATAAGGCTAGCTGGAGATTTCTCAACAGGAAATTCACAAGCCAGGAGTAGCATGATGCATTCAATCTGAATAAGAAAAATCTGCATCCAAAAATACTCTATCCAGCAGGGCTGTAGAAGGAGAGATAGTTTCCCAGACAAACAAAAACTGAAGGAGTTCATGACCACTAAACCAGCCCTGCAAAAAATATTAAAGGGGACTCTTTGAATGCTAAGGAAAGGCGAAAAATGACAAAGACAAGAAAGGATCAGAGAAAATCTCCAGAAACAATGAGAAAACAAGTAATAAAATGAAAATAAATACATATCTATCAATAATTACTTTGAATGTAAGTGGACTAAATGCTCCAATCAAAAGACATAGGGTATCAGGATGGATTAAAAAAAAAAAAAAAGACCCATCTATATGCTGCCTACAAGAAACTCATTTTAGACTTAAAGACATCTGCAGATTAAAAGTGAGGGGGTGGAGAAATGTTTATCACACAAATGGATGTCAAAAGAAAGTCCAAGTAGCAATACTTACATTGGACAAAGTAAAGTTTTTATTCTTGTATCATTTTTATCCTACTTTGGTATCAGGGAAGTACTGGCCTCATGGAATGATTTTGAATGTGTTCTCTATATCCCAATATATGTAAGATTTTGATAAAGATTGTCATTATTTTTTTTAATGTTTGGTAGAATTCACCAATGAAACCATGTAGTCTTGGATTTTTCCATGCTGGGAGATTTTTGATTCCTAATTCAACTTTCATTCTTGTTATTGGTCTAAGAAGTTTTCCTACTTCTTGGATTCAGGATTCATGATTCCATTTTGGTAACTTGTGCATTTTTAGGAATTATCTGGTTTTTCTAAGTTATCTGATTTGTTAGTATATAATTGTTTATAGTAATCTGTTATCACACAGTATTTCTGTGGTCATCTGTTGTACTGTTTTCCCTTCCTTTTCTCATTTTGGTTTTTAAGTCTTCTCTCTTTTTTTCTTAGGTAATGTAGTTAAAGCATTGTCAATTTTATTTTTTTAGAAAAAATAGTCATTACTTTCAATGTTATATTATTGTTTATTCTGGCCTCCATTTTATTTATTTCTGATTTTCCTTCCTCTACTAAATTTCAGCTAACTTTCTTCTTTTTCTAGTTCCTTGTGGTGAAATGTTGTTTATTTGAACTTTTTTTCTTAATACAGCCTTTATAGCATAAATTTCACTCTAACATCTGCCTTTGCTGCATCCCATAGGTTTTGGAATATTGTGTTTTCTTTTTCTTTTGTTTTGAGACATATTTTGATTTACCATTTGATTTCTTATTTGGCCCATTGCTTATGCAGTAGTGTGTTGTTCAACATTTACGTATTTAATATTTACATTATAGATTTCCCAGATTTGCTTTATTGTTGATCTTTCATTTTGTGCCATCATGGTTGGAAAATATACGTGGTAGGACTTCAGTCTTCTTAAGTTTGTAATACTTGTTATGTCTTTTTTTTAGGTGATTTAACCAGGGGATTCTTCTGTGTGTATTTGAAGAAAATGTGAATTCTATTTTTCTTGGATGGAATAATTTATATACATCCTTTAGAACCATGTATTCTGAAGTATTCTTTAAGTAAAAAATATTCTTTTTAAAAAAATAACTTCAAATGAGGGCACTCATTTAAAATAAAGCGTATCACAGGGAGGTGGGGGGATGGGTGAAATCAATGAAGGGAATTAAGAGCACATTTAGCATGATGAACACTGAGTAATGATGTCTAGAATTGTTGAATCACTATATTTCACACCCAAAACTAATGTAACACTGTATGTTAACTATACTGGAATTAAAATAAAAAACTTAATAGAAAAAACAAGCAAACTTTTATTAAGTAATTATTGTGTACCAGATATTGTGCAAGTCAAAAGGTAGAAATACAGCTATTACCTCCATATGTCTTTTCTGATTGTTTTCTTAAATTGGAATATAATTGACATACAATGTTACATTAGATTCAAGTATACAACATAGTGATTGAACAAATCTATACATTACTCAATGCTCAGCATACAATGTTATCACAATATCATTCATTATATTTCCTATGCAGTACTTTTTATCTCTGTGACTTATTAATTTTATAACTGGAAGTTTGTACCTCTAAATCTCCTTTATATATAATACCCATACAGCCATCCACCTCCCCTCTGGCAATAATGAAGTCTCTGTGGTTAAGAGTCTATTTGGGTTTTCTTGTTTGTTCTTTTGCTTGGGTTATTTTATTCCACATATAAGTGAAATCATATGGTATTTGTCTTTCTCTTTCTGACTTGTTTCACTTAGCATAGTACTAGTTCCATCCATGTTGTTGCAACAGGAAAGATCTCATTCTTTTTTATGACTGAGTACTATTCCATTCCTTATATGTGTGTCCCTGTGTGTGTACACCTCATATCTTTATCCATTCATCCATCAATGGACACTTGGGTTGCTTCCATATCTTGGCTATTGTAAATAATGTTGCAATAAATAGAGGGGTGTATATATCTTTTTGAATTGGTATTGTCATTTTTCCTTGAGTATATACCCAGTAGTGGGATCATGGGATCTTATGGTATTTCCATTTTTAATTTTTTGAGGAAACTTCATACTGTTTTCCACAGTTGCTGCACCAATTCACATTCCCATCAACAGTGCACAAGGGTTCATTTTTCTCCACATCCTTGTTAATACTTGTTATTTCTTCTCTTTTTGATTTTAGCCATGCTGATAAGTATAAGGTGATATCTCCTTGTGGTTTTCATTTGCATTTCCCTGATGATGAGTGATATTGAGCATCTTTTCATGTGTCTGTTGGCCATATGTGTGATTTCTTTGGAAAAGAACCTATTCAGGTCCTCTGCCCATTTTTTTAAATCAGATTGTTGTTGTTGTTTTTAATTTTGAGCTGTATAAGTTCTTTACATATCTTGGATATTAACCCCTTATCAGATATATCATTTGCAAATATTTTCTCCCATTCATTAGGTTGCCTTTTTGTCTTGTTAATGGTTTCATTTGCTATGCGAAAGCTTTATTTGGGGTAGTCCTAATAGTTTAATTTTGCTTTTGTTTCCCTTGCCTGAAAAGTTGTATCCATAAATATGTTGTTAAGGCCAATGTCCAAGAGATTACTGCTTATGTTTTCTTTTAGGAATTTTATGGCTTCAGGTCTTACATAAACTACTTGAGCTCACTTTTGTAAATGGTGTAAGAAAGTGGTCCCATTTCATTCTTTTACATGTAGCTGTCCAGTTTTCCTAACATCATTTATTGAAAAGACTATCTTTTCCCATTGTATATTCTTGCCTTTGTCAAAGATTAATTGACTGTATAGGTATGGGTTTATTTGGGGGCTCTCAAATCTTTTCTTTTGATTTATGTGTCTATTCTGGTGCCAGTACCATACTGTTTTGATTACCACATTTTTATAGTGTATCTTGAAATCTGGGGTTGCAATCCTCCTGTTTTGTTCTTCCTTCTCAAGATTGCTTTGACTATTTGAGGTGTTTTGTGGTTCCATACAAATTTTGGATTATTTGTTCTAGTTTTGAAAAAAAAAGCTATATATATTTTTAAGTTTTTTATTTAAATTCCAGTTTGTTAACATAGTGTAATATTAGTTTCAAGTGTAGAATTTAGTGACTCAACACTTATATACAACATGTGGTGCTCATCACAAGAGCATTCCTTAATCCTCATCCCTATTTAACCCACCCCCCTCCCCTCTGGTAATCAGCAGTTTTTCTCTATAAGTAAAGAGTCTGTTTCTTGGTTTGCTTCTGTCTCTCTTTTTCCCCCCTATGCTCATTTGTTTTGTTTCCTAAATTCCACATATGAGCAAAATCATATAGTATTTGTCTTTCTCTAACTGACTTATTTTGCTTAGCATAATACTCTGGCTCCATCTACATCATTGCAAATGGCAAGATTTCATTCTTTTTTATGGCTGAGTAATAGTCCATTATATAAATATATGTGATACATATATATCACATCTCCTTTATCCATTCATCAGTTAATGGACATCTTTTAATGGCTATTTCCATAGTTTGCAAAAGTAGTTCTAAGAGGGAAGTTTATAGCAATACAGACCTATTTCAAGGAGCAAGAAAAATCTGAAATAAACAACCTAACCTCAAATATAAGTGATCTTGAAAAAGAAGAACAAAGCCCAAAGCTAGTAGAAGGAGGAAATAATAAAAATTGCCTAATAAGGGTGCATGTATCACTTTGAATTAGTACTTTTGTATTCTTTGGGTAAATACCTAGTAGTGCAATTGCTGGATCATAGGATAGTTCTATTTTTAACTTTTTGAGGAATCTCCATACTGTTTCCCAGAGTGGCACTTATGGTATTTTGGTAGAGATTACATTGAATCTGTAGACTGCTTTGGGTAGTATACACATTTTAATGATATTAATTTTTCCAGTCCATAACACGGTATATCTTTCCACTTATTTATGTTATCTTCAATTTTTTTCATCAATGTCTTATAGTTTTCAGAGTATAGGTTTTTAACCTCCTCAGTTAAATATATTCCTACATATTTTGATGCAATTGTAAATGGGATTGTTTTCTTCATTTCTCTTCCTCCAGTTTCATTATTACTGTATGGAAATACAATATATTTCTGCATGTTAATTTTGAATTCTGCAACATTACTGAATTCATTTATCAGCTCTAATTTTTTTGTGGAGTCTTTAAGGTTTTCTATATATAATATTATGTCATCTGCAAATAGTGACAGTTTTACTTTTTATTACCAATTTGAATGCCTTTTATTTCTTTTGTTGTCTGATTATTGTGGCTAGGATTTCCAGTACTATATTGAATAGAAGTGGTGACAGTAGACACCCTTGTCTTATTCCTGATCTTAAAGAAAGAAAGCTTTACCATTGAGTATAATGGTAGCTGTGGGTTTTTCATATATGGCCTTTATTTTGTTGAGGTATGTTCCCTTTAAACCTACTTTGTTAAGAGCTTTTATTATGAATGAATGTTGCGCTTTGTCAAAGGCCTTTCTGCTTCTACTGAGATGATTATAAGGTTTTTATCCTTCCTCTTATTAATGTGATGTATCACATTGTTTGATTTGCAAATACCAACCCCCTCCCTTGGAATAAATTCCATTTGATTGTGCTGACAATTTTTTTTTAATATATTGTTGAATTTGGTTTGCTAATATTTTGTTGAGTATTTTTGCATCTATGTTCATTAGAGGTATCAGCCTGTAGTTCTCTTTTTTTGTAATGTCTTTGTCTGGTTTTGGTGTCAGAATAATGCTGGTCTCATAGAATGAATTTGGAGATTTTGCTTTCTCTTCTATTTTTTGGAATAGTTTGAGAATACTAGGTATTAACTCCTCTTTAAATGTTTGGTAGAATTCACCCATGAAGCCATCTCATCCTAGATTATTGTTTGTTGGGAAATTTTTGATTACTGATTCAATTTCTTTGCTGGTTATCAGTTCAAATTGCCTGTTTCTTCCTAATTCATTTTAGGAAAAGTATATGTTTCTAGGAATTTATCCATTTCTTCTATTTGTCAATTTGTTGGCTTATAATTTTTCATAATTATCCAATAAGTCTTTGTATTCTATGGTGTTGGTTGTTATTTCTCCTTTATTTCTGGTTTGATTTATTTGAGTCCTCTCTTTTTTTCTTGATGAGTCTTGCTAAAGGCTTAACAATTTTGTTTAACTTTTCAAAGGACCAGATCTTGGTTTCATTAATCTTTTCTATTGCTTTTTTTAGTCTCAATTTCTCTTATTTCTGTGGCAATTTTTATTATTTCCTCCTTCTACTAGCTTTGGGCTTTGTTCTTCTTTTTCAAGATCACTTATATTTGAGGTTAGGTTGTTTATTTCAGATTTTTCTTGCTCCTTGAAGTAGGTCTGTATTGCTATAAACTTCCCTCTTAGAACTACTTTTGCTGTGTCCCAAAGATTTTAAACCATTGTGTTTTCATTTTCATTTGTTGCCGTGTATTTTTAAATTTTTGCTTTGATTTCTTCATGACCCATTGGTTGATTATTAGCACGTTATTTAGCCTCCATGTGTTTTGGGGTTTTTTTTCAGTTTTTTTTTAATAATTCATTTCTAATTTCATAGCATTGTGGTTAGAAAAGATGATTCATTTGCTTTCAATCTTCTTAAATTTATTGAGATTTGTTTTGTGGCCTAACATGTAATCTATTATGGAGAATGTCCCATGTGCTCTTTTTTTTTATTATATTATGTTAATCACCATACATTACATCATTAGTTTTTGATGTAGTGTTCCATGATTCATTGTTTGCGTATAACACCCAGTACCCATCACCACGCTAGCCCATCCCCCCACCCCCCTCCCCTCTAGAACCCTCAGTTTGTTTCTCAGAGTCCATAGTCTCTCCTGGTTTGTCTCCCCCTCTGATTTCCCCCCCTTCATTTTTCCCTTCCTGCTATCTTCTTCTTCTTCTTTTTTTTTTTAACATATATTGTATTATTTGTTTCAGAGGTACAGGTCTGTGATTCAACAGTCTTACACAATTCACAGCACTCACCATAGCACATACCCTCCCCAGTGTCTATCACCCAGCCACCCCATCCCTCCCACCCCCCACCACTACGGCAATCCTCAGTTTGTTTCCTGAGATTAAGAATTCCTCATATCAGTGAGGTCATATGATACATGTCTTTCTCTGATTGACTTATTTTGCTCAGCATAATACCCTCCAGTTCCATCCACATCGCTGCAAATAGCAAAATTTCATCCTTTTGATGGCTGCATAATATTCCATTGTATATATATACGACATCTTCTTTATCCATTCATCTGTCGATGGACATCTTGGCTCTTTCCATAGTTTGGCTATTGTGGACATTGCTGCTATAAACATCAGGGTGCATGTACCCCTTCGGATCCCTACATTTGTATCTTTGGGGTATTCTTTGCTGATGATATGATACTTTATATGGAAAACCCAAAAGACTCCACCCCAAAACTGCTAGAATGGACCTCAACTCTATGGCCAACTCATCTTTGACAAAGCAGGAAAGAATGTCCAATGGAAAAAAGACAGTCTCTTCAACAAATGGTGTTGGGAAAATTGGACAGACACATGCAGAAGAATGAAACTGGACCATTTCCTTACACCACACACAAAAACAGACTCAAAATGATTGAAAGACCTCAATGTGAGACAGGAGTCCATCAACATCCTAAAGGAGAACACAGGCAGCAACCTCTTCGACCTCAGCCGCAGCAACTTCTTCCTAGAAACATCACCAAAGGCAAGAGAAGCAAGGGCAAAAATGAACTATTGGGACTTCAAGATAAAAAGCTTTTGCACAGCAAAGGAAACAGTCAACAAAACCAAAAGACAGCCAACACAATGGGAGAAGATAATTGCAAATGACATATCAGATAAAGGGCTAGTATCCAAAGTCTATAAAGAACTTATTAAACTCAACACCCAAAGAACAAATGATCCAATCAAGAAACGGGCAGAAGACATGAACAGACATTTTTCCAAAGAAGACATCCAAATGGCCAACAGACACATGAAGAAGTGCTCAACATCACTGGCATCAGGGACAAATTGAAACCTCAATGAGGTACCACCTCACACCAGGCAGAATGGCTAAAATTAACAAGTCAGGAACCGACAGATATTGGTGGTGATGTGGAGAAAGGGGAACCCTCCTACACTGTTGGTGGGAATGCAAGCTGGTGCAGCCACTCTGGAAAACAGTATGGAGGTTACTCAAAAAGTTGAAAATAGAGCCACCATACGACCCAGCAATTGCACTACTGGGTATTTACCCCAAAGATACAAATGTAGGTGTCTCATGTGCTCTTGAAAAGAACGTGTTCTCTTCTCTTTTTGGATGGATTCTTCTGGATATATCTGTTTGGTGACCTCTGATCTAATGTGTTATTCGAAGTCACTGTTTCCTTGTTGATTTTCTGTCTGAATGATCTGTCTATTGATAGTTGTGGGGTATTAAATTCTCCTATTATTGTATTGCTGTCAATTTCTCCCTTTATGTCTATTAATATGGTCTTTATGTCCCCAGGTGCTCTTTGTTTGGTGCATTTATCGTTACATAATGCTCTTCTTTGTCTCTTGCTACAGTCTTTGTTTTAAAGTCTATTTTGTCTGGTATAAGTCTTGCTACCCTGGCTTTTTTTTTTTTTTTTTTCACTTCCACTCACATGGTACATGTTTTTGCACCCCTTCACTTTCAGTGTGTCTGTGTCTTTGGGTTTGAAGTGTCTTGTAGGCAGCATATAGGTAGGTTTTGGTTTTTTATTCACTATATCATCCTATGTCTTTTTATTGGAGCATTTAGTCCATTTACTCTTAAAGTAATTAACTTAGGTGTGTACTTATTTGCATTTCATTTGTTGTCTGGTTGTTTTTTTAATTCTTCTCTGTTCCTTTCTTCAGCTCTTACTCTCTTCCCTGTGGTTTAATGGCTTTCTTTAGTGTTTATGCTTACATTCCTCACTTTTTTTTTTTATGTGTCTATTATAAGTTTTTGATTTGTAGTTACCTTGGTGTTCATATATAGGATCTTATGTGTAGAGCAGTCTGTGTTAAGTTAATGGTCACTTAAATGTGAACACATTCTAAAAGCACTAAATTTTTACTCTCCCTCCACATTTTATGTACATTATGTCATATTTTACATTTATTTTGTATATCTCTTGGTTAATTCTTGTACATATGATTGACTGTAGCATTTTTGTATTTTAACCTCCATACTGGCTTTATAAGTGATTCCTCTACTACCTTTTACTATATGTTTGCTCTTACCTATGATATTTTTTCCTTTCAAAATTTTCTTCTAGTTCTGGTCTTTTCTTTCCATGGAATTACTGTTGACATTTCTCGTCAGTCTGTGTTTGTGTTGATAAGCTCCTTTAACTCTTATTTGTCTGGGAAACTCTTTATTTCTCTTTCATTTCCAAAAGATAACCTTGCCAAGTAGGTATTCTTGATTATAGGGGTTTTTTTCTTTCAGCTCTTTGAATATATTGTGCCACTTCCTTCTGGCTTGCAAAGTTTCAACTGATAGCTTCTTTCCCTTGCTTCTCTCTTGCTGCTTTCAAAATTCTCTCTTTATCTTTAATTTTTGACATTGTAATTATTATTGTCATATGTCAATTATTATTATATGTCATGACATGAACCTCCTTGGTTCACCTTGTTTGGGCCTTTCTGTGCTTCCTGGACCTGGATGTCTCTTTCCTTCCCCAGCTATGGATGTTTTCAGCTATTATTTTTTCAAATAAGTTTTCTGCCCCATTCTCTCTTATTCTGGAATTCCTATAACATGAATGTTATTATACTTGATAACATCGTGGAGTTCCCTTAACCTATTCTCAGTTTTTATTATTCTTTTATCTTTTGCTTTTCAGCTTTTTTTTTTCCTCTACCCTGTCTTCCAGATTGCTGATCTCTTCCTCTGCATCCTCTAATCTGATATTGATTCCCTCAATAACTGAAATATTTTTTATTTCTCTTGTTGAATTCTTCAGCTCTGATTGGATCTTTAATTTATATTTTCTATCTCTTTGTTGAAGTTCTCACTAAGTTCATCCACATTTTACTCAAGTCTGATGAGTATCTTTATGACCATTACTTTGAACGTTTTATCAAGTATATTCCTTATCTGCATTTCATTTAGGCTTTTCTACTGTGATCTTATCTTGTTCTTTCATTTGGGGCACATGGCTCTGTCTTCTCACTTCTTCTAACTCTGTGTTTGTTTCTATGTGTTAGGTAAGTCATCTATGTCTTCTCGTCTTAAATGTAGTGGCCCTTGTGTAGCAGAGTTCTATGGTGTCCCTACAGAGGACACCATAGGACACCATAAAACTGTCCTATAACACAGTCTCCCCTGTCACCAGATCCAGGCATTCTAGCATTGTCCCCTTTGTGAGCAGCATGCACCCTCCTGCTGGGTGTACCAGGGCAGGAGCCACTTGGGATAGATGTCTGTCAAGGTGGGTGGGTTGGATAGGGCAGATGTGCAAGGGAACACTGGGGCAGGGAACACAGGGCTAGCAAGATAGATGAAGAATGTTAGCGCTGGTTCTCTCAAACATCTGACTATCTAGGGTGGGGAAGAAGAAAAGAAATTGTGCCCATCAGCACTTTTTTTTTAAAAGATTTTATTTATTTATTTGAGAGAGAGAGAATGAGAGAGAGAGAACACATGAGAGGGGATAGGGTCAGAGGGCAAAGCAGACTCCCTGCCGAGCAGGGAGGCCGATGCGGGACTCGATCCAGGGACTCGATCCAGGGACTCCAGGATCATGACCTGAGCCGAAGGCAGTCGCTTAACCAACTGAGCCACCCAGGCGCCCCTGCCCATCAGCACTTTTGTTCTCAGAGAAATCACCTACACATCCCTGCCCTTCTGGCAAAAGTTCTAAGATTAGTCAATATATAAACCTTCACATATACCTCAAATGCTTTTCAAACTGCAATTCTGTGCTGTACCTTAGCCAAATTACTTAGTTTGTTGGCTCTCTAAGGTCAAGGACTCAGTTTCCTATCACCCTCCAGCTCTCCCAGAGGTAAGCCCTGCTAATTTTTAAAACTTCCAGGATTAAGCCCCACTGGTTTTTAAAGCCAGATGTTATGGGAACTTTTCTTTGTGGTACAGGTTCCCTGTGCTAGGGGTATCCGGTGTGGGGTCAGATCCTCTAGCTTCTCTGTGCTTATGGCATCCCTCTAGTTTGTGGCTAGTTGCACAGGGAGTTTGATTCCCAACTCTGTCTCTACCATTCCTATCCTTTTCCTTGTGGCCTTCACTCTGATTACTTTTGCCATTCTTCATGTCATTGTCACAGTTAGTTGCATAAATGTAGCTGTTATCTTGGTCTGTCTATGGGATGAGGTGAGCTTTGGATCCTCCTGCTCTGCCATCTTCCTAATTACTCTTATGGTGGACCTCTATGAACCAGAACCAGGTCCTCATCAGACATTGAATTTGCAAGTGACTTGATCTTAGAATTCCCAGCCTCCATGATTGTAAGAAATAAATTTCTGTTGTTTGTAAGCCAGTCTGTGTTATTATGTTCTAGCAGCCCAAACTAAGACATCTTGCTGAAGAAAAAAAAAACAAAACAAAACAGGTAAATGTAGAAACAAGAAATAAATAAATAGCACCTGTGAATAAACATACAAAAACTTAAGTAAAATGTTAGCAAATTAAATGAAGACATGTATATGTACACACACACACACACACACACACACACACACACACACACCCATGGTCAGGCAGGAGTAGTCTCATAATACAAAGAAATTTTAATATATGGAATCTTATATAATTAAACAAGTGGAGAAGTATAATAAGATCAATCTAATAGATGCTGAAGAGCAATAGATAAAAGTCAAAATCCATTCCTACTTTTAAAAACAATTTTTATAAACTGAAATTAGTAGGATAATTTCTTTAAAAGATAAGTAAAATATATAATAATGTATAATAAAAATGTATCAGTATTGGTTTATTAGTTGTAAAAAGTACATCATCTATGCAAATTATAGGGGAAACTTAATGTAGGCTATATGGAAACTTTCTACTATCTTTGCAATTCTTCTATAAATCTAATTGTCTCCTGCACTTTAGGACAATTGGATGACCAAATTCTAAAAAGTAAATAGTGCCCCCTACCTGGCATAAAAAACTGGCATTATTTCCAGGAAATCAAAGAGTTAAGTGTAAAAGTTGAAGTTGTATTTTATTAGAATAATAAATATATGGTATTTGTATGTTGTGGGAAAATGTTTTCTAAGCATAATACCAAAAATAACAATAAAAGATGAATTTATAAATATTAATAAATTTGACCACATAAAAAATTAAACTGATGTATATATGAAATTATGATAAACAAATTTTACCTATCTGCAATATAGATGACAAAGTGTTAGTTTCTTTAATATATAGTGCACTCTTATGAATCAGTGAGAAAAAATAGTTCATCTAAATAGAAAAATGCTTTTTCAGAGCACACATACACAAATTACTGAAATAGAAATGCAAGTGAAATTACATGAATAAACCAAGTTACAGAGCCAGTTCTGTATCAAATTATTCAAATCAAAATATTTATAAAAATCTGTTAGAGAAAACTGCTACTAAGGTTTTAACCAGTTTTCTTTAAATGGCAGCGCTAAGTATCTTAGTATCTGGTTAAGAAGAGAATTGCTTTCAAATAGGTGTTTCCTACAAACATGAAATAAACTAACATTTGTACCATGTGTTTTCTTTCTTTGAAAGTACTGTGGACTTCACTTTCTATTGTTGTTGTTGTTGTTGTTGTTGTTTTTAAGTCATTTGCCAACTGGAAAACAGTATGGAGGTTCCTCAAAATGTTAAAAATAGAGCTACCCTATGACTCAGCAATTGCACTACTGGGTATTTACCCCAAAGATACAGAGGTAGTAAAAAGAAGGAGCACATGCCCCCCAATGTTCATAGCAGCAATTCCACAATAACCAAACTGTGGAAGGAGCTGAGATGCCCTTCAACAGATTAATGGATAAAGAATATGTGGTACATATATACAATGGAATATTATTCAGCCATCAGAAAGGATGAATACCCACCATTTGCATCAACATGGATGGAACTGGAGGGGATTATGCTAAGTGAAGTAAGTCAAGCAGAGAAAGACAATTATCATATGGTTTCACTCATATGTGGAACATAAGCATTAGCACAGATGACCATAGGGGAAGGGAGGGAAATCTGAAAGGGGAGATATCAGAGAGGGAGACAAACCATGAGAGACTATGGACCCCGGGAAACAAACTGAGGGTTTCAGAGGGGAGGGGGGTGGGGGGATGGGGGTAACAAGGTGATGGGTACTAAGGAGGGCACATGTTGCGATGAGTACTGGGTGTGATATGCAACTAATGAATCATTGAACACCACATCAAAAACTAATGATGTACAGTGGCTAACTGAACATAATAAAAAACAATCACTTGCCAAAAAAATATAAATGCTGACATAGAAAGGGCTCAAAAATATTGGAGGGATAGATGGAAGGGTGAATAGATAGAAGAATGAGTAAAGGGAAAAAAACAATGGATGGATGGATGCATGCATGGATGCATGGATGGATGGATGGACCAACCAAACATGTTTCTTAAAAACCACCATGTTCATATTCTCACTCAAAGTCATTATCTTCTAATTGTGGCATTATAATTATTATGCCATAGGTAACTGGAAAATTTTTAACAAAAAAAGCAGTAAGAAAAGACAGAAGCAAAGCATTGTGTTAATTTTATTATAAAAATTATTTTAATAGTTCCAGTTTCTCAATCTAAATGAAAAACATATTCTTAAAAGAGAAATTAATAACACCTATGCTTTGCATTAAACACTGAAAAGACTTTTGTGATAAAAAGTAGTACAATTTTTTTAACATAAAGGCTTTTGAATTTTTCAAATAGGGCTTCCAAATAGATCTACATAAGTCTCTTAATTGATTTACATCTCAATTCAAAATGTATCTAAATATAATATGACAGATTTCAAATATTTTGAGGAATGTTTCATACATTAAAGGAAAGGAATTTAAAGTTTACTTTAGAAAAAATAGTAAATACTTTCTAAAATAGACCATAAAGATAACACAGGCTTTCTTTTGATCCTCATGAGTATACTTTATTTGTCCTTGAAAAAAATATATCCAATGTACCTTTCAGAATGATTTATTAGGTGTTATTGTTATGGTGTTCAATATTGTTCAATACTGAACTACTATACTGATTACCACTCTCCACTCTGCTTTAGTTCTATCATGTGCTTTTATTTACCTCCTGAGGCAAAAACATTTTAATTGGTTTAGAGAAGCTTGAACTCTCTTTTGTCAATGACAGATTTCATCAAAATGGAACTAACCCAGGAGCTGTAGTCCCAGGGCACAAAAACCCTGATCCATTTTGGGTTTCTAAGGTTTAAGACTTATAAACCAACATTTTAAAAAAGGAAAATAAAGCGTCTTTGTAATCTAAGAACTTTTTACATGATATGCATATATATGTATGTAAACACACCACACACACATATATACACATACATATATGTGAGTGCATACAGATATGTGTAACACTCAAGTTTAATTTTACAGAAATGCTCCAAGTTATCAAATATATCGGAATGTCTACAAAAGTCTTTAACATGGCAAAAGTGGTTTATAATTCTAACTTATGGAAAGTAGATGAAACAACTAGTGCTTCTATTTTGTTTTGTTAATGGGCTGCTTGCCAAATTATCCACACATTGAATTTATAGAATACTGCAGTCAATTGTGAAATAATTTATAGTTATAGTAAATCCTAAGTGCATAAACTTGGGCACATGGTGCATTATTTTAATAGGTCTATATTTCTTTAAGTATTCATTTCACAGTGCTCCATTATTTATGAACAATAGCACAAGAAATAATTTGCTCATTGTACAGAAACTGAATTCATTTAATAGATTTTAGTGCCACACAGATTTCACTCTTTCAAAAACTGAAGCTAACCTGATTTGAACAGAGCCGAACATTAATTGTAATACACAGGTAAAACAAATACTATCACAGTGATAGTCACCCGCTTTTGGCTGTCACTTTATCTTACTTTGTTGTGATAAGAACACATAACATGGGTTCTAACCTCTTAACAAATTTTAAATATACAATGCAGTATTATCAAAAGAGCAAAAGATAAGTATTGGTGAGGCTGTAGGGAAACTGGAACTCTTGTGTACTGTTGGTAGGAATACAAAATGATACAGCCACTGTGAGAAACAGTATGTCAATTCCTCAAACAAGTTAAAAATAGAACTACTGGATAATCCAGCAATCCCACTTCTGAGTATTTATCCAACAGAATTAAATTCAGGATCTCAAAGAGTTATTAGTACTTATACGGTCATATGTTCATTGCAAGATGAACATAAATAGCCATAAAAAAGAGGGATAGAATAAAATTTTGCTCTACCCAAGGCTTCATTAACAAATAGCCAAGATGTGGAAACAACCTAACTGTCCATCCATGGATGATTGGCTGCCAATTTAGCCAAGCAAGAGGACAATAAATGTAAGCCACTAGATATAGAAGAGCCTGTAGAGAGAAACCCAAGCTCTCCCTACATTCCCATTGCAAAGAGGCACAACATTTCATTGCATTGAATTTTAGCAAAATTAATTATATAAATCCAGTGGTCACTCTACACATAAGGAAGGTCAAATGGATTGTTTCAAGTGGATCATAGCTGCTGTCCTTTCAGTAAGTTCTCTCTGTTTATGCCCAGTGAGAGTCTTCTTTAACTTTATTGAGCACTGATTTTTATTGTTCATTCCATTATGCATTTTTTTTGTCAGCCTGAGCAAAAGCCCCTGAAAACTACAGGCATTAGTTTTAATGTTTCCTCCTACAAAGTTAGAGGCTTTTCTAGCACAGAGTGTTCATAGGAGACTGAAGTCATCTCATATTACCTAGTTGTGTTATAACTAACACTGAGTTATTTTAGTGAGTTAGTGAAAGAAATTAATTTCTTCTGAAAAACAAACTTGTAGAATAGGTGAGAATGTAGGGTCATCTCTGTAACGTAATATGAAGGATACAGACAATCTATTTCTCTCACCACAGTACATAATTCCAGTGCATTCACATATTATTCCAGTGGACTGAATATACACATGTATCTAAACACTTTATTCCTTTGGATTAATAGATATTCTTTGTTAAAAACAAACAAAAACTTCTGTAAAAGTACACTTTCAGTAGACAAACCAATCAAGTATTTACAGAATACCTGCTCCATTCTCAGCTATGTGCCTAGCCATTATAATAAATATATAGGGATAGATAAAATATAAGACACCATTCCTCTTCTTAAGCAGCAGCTCATAGTTTGGTTGGGTAAAAAATAAATTGAACTCAACATCAAACAAAAAAGATCTTACTACTTGAACTTTTAAATTTTATGGTCCCAATGAGGGGTCAGCAATTTTTTTCCTGCAAAAATGCAGATAGCAAATATTTTAGGCTTTGGGAAAAATAAAATCTATGTCAAGACTTACTCAACTCTGCCACTGGAGCAGGAAAGCGGCCAGAGACACTCCTAAATTGTGAGTTTGTCTGTGTTCTGTGTTCCAACAAAACCTTATTTATAAAAAACAAGTGGTAGGCTGGCATTGGTCTGCCAAAGTAATTTACTGACCCCTATGTCCATTTAATAAATGTGTTTACATTTTGTTAATGAAGCCTTGGGTAGAGCAAGATTTTATTCTATCCCTCTTTTTTAAATATTTTTACTGAACTATATTGACATATAACATTGTGTACATTTAGGATATACAGTTTGTTAATTTGATACCTTATATATTATAATGTGATTGCCATCGTAGCAATAATTAGGTCCTCTATCACATTACATAATTATCCTTTCTTTCTTTTTTAATAATTTTTATTGTTATGTTAAGCACCATACATTACATCATTAGTTTTTGATGTAGTGTTCCATGATTCATTGTTTGTGTATAACACCCAGTGCTCCATGCAATACGTGCCCTCTTTAATACCCATCACCAGGCTAACTCATCCTCCCACCCCCCTCCCCTCTAGAACCCTCAGTTTGTTTTTCAGAGTCCATCGTCTCTCATGGTTCATCTCCCCCTCCAATTTCCCTCCCTTCATTCTTCCCCTCCTGCTATCTTTTTTTTTTTTAACATATATTGTATTATTTGTTTCAGAGGTACAGATCTGTGATTCAACAGTCTTGCACAATTCACAGCGCTCACCATAGCACATACCCTCCCCAATGTCTATCACCCAGCTGCCCCATCCCTCCCACCCCGCACCACTCCAACAACCCTCAGTTTGTTTCCTGAGATTAAGAATTCCTCATATCAGTGAGGTCATATGATACGAAACCATTTAATTCTAGTCTCTTAGCAGGTTTGATGATTATGACACAATATTGTTGTCTATATGTAGTACACTTTGCATTGGATCTCTAGGATTTATTTACTACTCATTGCAAATTTGTACTTAAACATCTGTCCTATCTTCTCCACCACCCTCCCCCATCCCCTGGTAACCACCATCTTATATTCTATTTTTATAGTTTGGCGTTTTTAGATTCCATTTATAAATGATATTATACAGTACTTGTCTTTCTCTGTCCGGCTTATCTCATCAAGTGTAATAGGCTCAAGGTTCACCCACATTGTCCCAATGGCAAGATAGCCTTCTTTCTAATGGATGAATATATATATACAATGTATACATATATATACACATTATTCATATATATACACATATATTTATCATGTATGTATCTTCTTTGTTTTCTTTCAACAAAATCTTTCATTTTTTGTTGTACAGATCTTTTACTTCCTTGATTAAATTTATTCCTAGGTATTTTGTTGGTTTTGATGCTGTTGTGAATAAAATAGTTTTACTTCTTTCATTATTAATTTCATTATTAGTTTATAGAAATGCAATTGACTTCTGTATGTTCATTTTATATCTAACATTATTGAAATCACTTATTAGTTCCAATAGGTTTTTGGTTCAGTCTTTGGGATTTTCAATATACAAAATCAAATATCTACAAATAGTGACATTTTACTTTTTCCTTTCTGATTTTGATACCTTTTATTTCTTTGTCTTGACTAATTGCTCTGGCTAGGACTTCCAGTACTATATTGAACAAGATTAGTAAGCATAGGCATCCTTGTCTTGTTCTTGATCTTAGAGAAAAGGCCTCCAGTTTCTCCCCTTTGAGTGTAATGTTAGCTGTGGGTTCATTATATATGGCCTTTATTATATCAATGTATGTTTCTTCTCTACTCGGTCTGTCAAAGGTTTTTATCATAAAAGGATGCTTTTTTTCATGAGCAAATTTTTTAATGAAGCCCATTTTATCATTTTTTTAATTTTAGGGGTATGTTTTCTGTGTCCTCTTCAGGAAAATCTTTCCCAGCCAATGCCACAGTGGAATTATATTAAAAGGACTCAAGAGCCAGCTTTAGTCTTCCACTGGTCAAAATTATGCCAGTTTTGAGCATTGAAAAGAACAAGATAATATGATTGTTGAATGTTCAGTAAAACATTAAGTCAATAAAAATCAAGAAATCCATAGTAATAGCCAAAAAGGGGGGAAAAACAGAAAAAAACTAATTGTTGTCTTTTGCATTGCTGTTAAATCAATTTTTCTTTGATAATTGGGGAGGGTATGTGCTTTGGTGAGCGCTGTGAATTGTGCAAGACTGACAAATCACAGACCTGTACCTCTGAAACAAATAATACATTATATGTTAAAAAGAAGAAGAAAAAGAAGAAGATAGCAGGAAGGGAAAAATGAGGGGGGGAAATCGGAGGGGGAGAAGAACCATGAGAGACTATGGACTCTGAGAAACAGACTGAGGGTTCTAGAGGGGAGAGGGGTGGGGGATGAGTTAGCCTGGTGATGGGTATTAAAGAGGGCACGTACTGAATGGAGCACTGGGTGTTATATGCAAACAATGAATCATGGAACACTACATCAAAAACTAATGATGTAATGTATGGTGATTAACATAATAAAATATTTTTAAAAATTGGAAATCAAAGGGAAAATCAAATACATATATCTCTATCTTTCCCAGAGTAGCCATATGGCCCCAGTTCATGAAGGAAAGCTCTACTTTACATAAGACTCAGTTAATAATCATGAAGGGAGGGGTGCCTGGGTGGCTCAGTCAGTTAAGCATCCAACTCTTGATTTTGGCTCAGGTCGTGATCTCAGGGTCGTGGGATTGAGCCCCATATTGGGCTCTGTGCTCAGCACGGAGTCTGCTTGAGATTCTCTCTCTGTCCCTCTCCCCCTCCCCCCACTCATGCTCTCTCTCTCTCTAATAAATAAAATATTTTTTAATTAAATAATCATTAAAGGAAGGATAAAATTAGGAAAAACATCAACATTTTGCAATGTCCAGTAAAAGTATGTATTCAGACAAGGATTACAAATTAATTTTAAAACCATTGCATAAATGGTTGATTGAGAAATGTGTGTATATATGGTGTCAAAGTGCACCACAAAAATTCTTTCTTGGTTGCAAAGGGAAATTTTGTTGAGTAATGAAGAAACAAGACTGACTTCTCCCCAGTTTGGTGGCCAGCTTTTAGTTTCAGTGATGGTAGGCCAGCCAGGTTATAGGTTATAGGAAATACAAGATACTGAATTATAAAGTTAAATGACACTATTAGGAAAATATGAGGCAGCGCCCAAAAGGTCAAGTTCCTGGGCATGAAATTGTGGTCAAAAGAGATTTCCAAGTTGTGACAGTCAATTCAACATACGGCCCTGGATTCAATAATGTTCATATAAACAACTGTGAAGGACAATTGAGGAACAGTAGAGGAAATTTAAATATGGATTTTCTCTTAAATGTCAGTAAGGAATTATTCCTAATTTTGTCAAGTATGATGATGATGTTACTTTGTCTATATAGTAAAATGGTTTTACTTTTTAGAAATGCATATTCATCTTTTATGTGTGCAGTGTTGTAACATCAGTAAATTGCTTTTAAATGCTTTAAGGTTAACAAGGATTATTAAAAAAAGTGTCCTCACTCCACCTCCTCCCATGCTCCTATCCCTGGCCCACTTTCTAGCACAGGTTGTATTTTTTTCTCCATGATAGTTATCACTAACTGGAAAGATTTGGTTAGTTTGTTGGTTGGATGATTCCTTGGTTGCTCATGTCCCTCCTCCAGAATATAAATTCTACAAGATATGGGATCTTGCCTATCACATGCACAATTGTACTCTTAGCCCTTGAAGAATACATGGCACATAGTAGATGCTCAGTAAACGTTGTTGAATGTAAAAAAAAAGAAAGAAAGAAAGAAAACAGAAAAAACAACTTGTACTAAATCACAATTAACATTTTATTTGTGAAAATTTTATTTTGAAAATTTCCTTTGCTTAGTTTGAAATGTGGTTTCCTGTGGAAATAGGTTGACAAAATTAGGACTGGGATGCTTTTTTTATTTAACATATGAATGGCATTTTTGTTCCATACTGCCAGTTAACAAAGGGGGTAAAAAGATGGAAAGATGTTTTTTTGAAATCACATGTGAACAGTCTGCTGTGCACTGCTGGAAGGCATCCCTGTGAAGTTCAAAAAGCTGAGTGTTCTAGCACCTGTTTCTGAGCTATAACCTGTTTACACTTTTCATAATAAGATGAAACTCAATGTTTTCAAAAAGCCAGTACATGAGCGTTCTAAACATATCCTGTTGGAATTAAATCTTCAGTCCTAAAAATAAAGCTTGCAGTGCTCAGATGAAAGAAAATTAAAACATTTTATTTAAAAAAAATATGACACTGAAAATCATAATCCAAAGTAACTATACCAGTGTGAATAGGAACATCTTTTCTGTCTACAGGAGGCATATATTACATTCAAGATCAGGTTTAAATTTATAGACTGCAGAGACTCTTTGGCTCAAAAAAATACTAGTAACAGATTTTTGTCATATATAAAGAGACTAGATTCCAGAGAAAACTAATAATAAAACCATAAGCTTATCATTTTATGACTTGACATTGAAAAAACTCTGCCTGAAATAATAAAGGCCACCCAAAGATGTCTACTAGGTGACATGTCTAATGGTTCATTCTATATCTCTTACTCTAATCAAAACATAAAGATCCGGGAATAAGCACCACTGATAACCACATTCAGAACAGAAAAGGACTGTTGGGTGGACGTATTCTCACCAACAGACAATTTCTCACAACTAGAATTCTGCTTCTCTTCTAGGTTTACTTGCTAATGAAGAGGAAGATTATAAGTACGGGTACAGAAACACTCGGGGTAAGATCTAGTCAATAATGAGAAGTAAAATCTGTCCTTTCCCCAGCTATGGGAACCGCAGCTATTTAACAAATACTTAGTGAGATTCTACCACTTGCCACACAGTATGTCAGGAGCTGATGATACAAAGAACACAAGGAACATGGTCTTTGTCCGCAAAGGACATACACTGTAGTGGAAACTGCCCTGTTCTTACAGTGTGCCCCATCAGGAGCTACATGAGTAGGGAAAAATTTATCCTAAATCTATGCAGAAATAATCAGCAAGTCAAGGTTTTAATATTAACATTTTTTCTTAAAAGGCACAGGGTAACCTGTTAAATAATTTGTTAATGCTATGGTCTGAGTGTTTGCGTCCTCCCTAAATTCCTATATTGAGATGCTAACCTCTAAAAGTGATGATATTAGGACAGATGTTTATATCAAGAGGGTAGAGGTCTGGTGAATGGGATTAGTGCCCTTATAACTGAAATCTCACAGAGCTCTTTAGCCCCTTCTACCATGTGAGGATTCAAGAAATCTGCAAACCAGAAGATGACCTTCATTGAAACATAACCATGCTGGCGCCATGCTGGTGCCTTGATCTTCCCAGCCCCCAAATACCAGTCTGTGGTATTTTGCCACAGCAGTCACATGGAATAAGACAGTTAATGTGTTAAATGTGTGTATCATCTGGAGATTGATGAGGCATTATAAAAGAAAATGTTTATCAAAGTTTAAGGCACCAAAAAAAGATGATGAATTTATTAGAAAGAGTTATCATCCAACTTATTTGTTGATGTCAGTATAATTTGATGAAAAGTGGACAGCTTAAAAATACCATACACCTACCTAAAATATGAAATGTATAAAGGCAAAATTATAACTAACATATGAAAATCTAATACGGTCTGTTCCAGGAATACAAAGAGACCTCTTTGTAAATTAATTTACTATATTAATATAATTATCTACATGGATGCCAGAAGGATTTTAAAAGAACTCATCATTCATTCAGAAGAGAAATAAATTTTCTTGACTTGATAAAGGGGGTCAGAAACCAATAGCAAACACTAGACTATAACAGTGTTCCCTCCAGTGTTTCCAATGTGAAAAACAAAATCTATCTTTTAGCTTTATTGTGAGGACTAAATTAGGTCATGCCCATAAGATACTTACAGCAATGCTTAATGCACAACAAATAGTCTTTTTTACCTTTTATGTTTAAAAGCATTAGAATGATTCTTAGTTCATGAGTCATACCAAAAAAGACCAAATCTGTCCTTTCCCCAGCCATGGGAACCACAGCTATTTAACAAATACTTAGTGAGATTTTACCACTTGCCACACAGTATGTCAGGAGCTGATGATACAAAGAACACATGGAACATGGTCCTTGTCTGCAAAAGACATATACTGTAGTGGAAACTGCCCTGTTCTTACAGTGTGCCCCATCAGGAGCTACATTGGCCATTGGCCATAGTTAACTAGACTTATTGTGGCCATTGGCCATAGTTTACCAACCTTTAATCTAGAAGTCTAAAACTAGCATAAAATATGTATCAAAAATTAGGGCAAAAAAAAAAGATGTTTTTAGACAAGAAATTCTCAATAATATTCAAGGATTTAAAATATACCAACCAATGTTCTGATAACAATGGTATTAACACAAAAATTAAAAACAAAAATATATTCCCAAACAACAAACATTTGGGAATTAAATAGTACCTTTTAAATAATCCTGAGTCAAAAAAATTGTAAGAAAATTAGAAAATATTTAGGGGCACCTGGGTGGCTCAGTCAGTTAAGCATCTAACCTTCTGCTCAAGTCATGATCCCAGGGTACTCAGATCAAGCCCCCACACACACACCCGTTGTGCTCCCTGCTAAGCAGGGAGCCTGCTTCTCCCTCTACCTCTGCTGCTCGCCCTGCTTGTGCTCTCTGTCTCTCTCTCTCTCGAATAAATAGAGAAAAATCTTTAAAAAAAAGAAAATTAGAAAATATTTAAATGATAAAACAATCAGTAAAATTTGGGGGTATGTCTCTGTGTTAGAAAAGAATTACTTTTCAATTTTTTATTGAGGTGTAAATCACATATAGCATTATATCATGTTTAGGCGTACAACATAAGGATTTCATGTTTTTATGTACTGCAAAATGATCACCACAATAAGTCTAGTTAACATCCAGGGGCACCTGGGTGGCTCAGTCATTAAGCATCTGCCTTCAGCTCAGGTCATGATCCCAGAGTCCTGGGATCGAGCCCCGCATCGGGCTCCCTGCTCAGTGGGAGGACTGCTTCTCCCTCTCCCACTCCCCCTGCTTGTATTCCCCCTCTCTCTGTGTCTCTCTCTGTCAGATAAATAAAATCTTAAAAAAAAAAATCCATTGCCATATATAGCTACAAAATTTTTTCTTGTAATGATAACTTTTAAGATCTATACTCCTAGCAAATTTCAAATATGCAACACAGTATTATGGTGGTTGCCATACTGCATAATACATCCCCATAACTTATTTATGTTATAACTAGATGTTGGTACCTGTTAGTCCCCTTTACGCATTTCTCCCACCCAACAACCTGTCTCTGGCAACCACCAGTTTGTTCTCTGTATTTATAAGCTTGGTTCTGTTTTCTTGTTTCTTTGTTTTTGTTTTTATTTAGATTCTACATCTAAGGGAGCTCATGCTATATTTGTCTTTCTCTAAATTATTTAACTTAGCATAATGCTTTCAAGATCCATCTGTGTTATCACAAATGACAAGAGTTCATTCTTTATGACTGAATAATATTCTACTGTGAGTATATGTGTGTGTGTATATATATGATACATTGTCATCAATTCATCCATCCATGAAACTTAGGTTGTTTCCATACCTTGGCTATTGTAAATAATGTTGCAGTAAGCAGGATCATATGGTAGTTCTGTTTTTAATTTGTTGAGGAACCTCCACACTGTTCTCCATAGTGGCTTCACCAATTTACATTCCTAATAGTGCACAAGGATTCCCTTTTTTCCACATTCTCGCCAACACTTGTCATTTCTTATCTTTTTGATACTAGCCATTCTAACAGGTGTGAGGTGATATCTCATTGTGGTTTTGATTTGCATTTCCCTGGTGATTAGTGATGTTGAGCATATTTTCATGTACCTGTTGGCCATCTGTAGATCTTTAGAAAAATATTATTCAGATCTTCTGCCCATTTTTTAATTGGATTGTTTGGGTTTTTTGCTATTGAGTTGTATTTCTTTATATATTTTGGATGCTAACACCTTATCAGATACATGATTTGCAAATACTTTCTCCCATTCAGTAGGTTGCATTTTCATTTTGTTGATGGTTTCCTTTGCTGTGCAGAAACTTTTAGTTTGATGTAGTCCCTGTTGTTTATTTTTGCTTTTATTGCCTTTGCTTTTGGTGTCAGATCCAAAAAAATCATCACCAAGAGGAATGTCAAGGAGTTTACTACCTATGGTTTTTTTTCTATGGGTTTTATGATTTCAGGTTGTATATTCAAGTCTTTAATCCATTTTGAGTTAATTTTTGTGTATGGTGTAAGATGGTGGCCCATTTTCATTCTTTTACATGTGGCAGTTCAGTTTTTTCAACATCATTAATTAAGAGACTGTCCTTTCTCCATTGTATATTTTTGCCTCCTTTGTCATGAATTAATTTACCATATATGCAGGGGTTTATTTCTGAGCTCTCTATTTTGTTTCATTGATTTATGCGTTTGTTTTTATACTAATGTCATAGTGTTTTGATTACTATAGCTTTGTAATATAATTTGTAATTCAGGGAGTGTGATGCCCCTAGCTTTTTCCTCCAAGATTGCTTTGGCTATGTGGGGTCTTTTGCGGTTCCTCATAAATTTTAGAATTATTTGTTCTAATCCTGTGAAAAATGCCATGGGAATTTTGATAGGGATTGCATTGAATCCACAGATTGCTTTGAGCTATATGGACATTTTCACAATATTAATTCTTCCAACACATAAGCACAGGATATCTTTCCATTTATTTGTGTCTTCTTCAGTGTCTTTCTTCAGTTCATTTTTAATGTATCAGTATTTTACCTCCTTGGTTAAATTTATTCCTAGATATTTTATTCTTTTTGATGCAATTATAAATGGTATTACCTTCTTAATTTATTTCCTAATTCCTCTTCCTGGTAGCTCATTATAACTATATAGAAATACAACAGGTTTTTGTAAATTGATTTGTATCCTGCAACTTTGCTGAATGAATTTATTTATTTATTTATTTATTTATTTATTTATTTATTTATTTATTTATTTATTTATTATGTTTATTTCAACAGGTTTTTTTGTGGAGTCTTTTAGGTTTTCTATATAATAATATTGTGTCATCTGCAAATAGTTAGTTTTATTCCTTTCTTTCCAGTTTGGATGACTTTATTTCTTTTTCTCATCCAGTTTCTATGGCTAAGACTCCCAATACTATGTTGAATGTAAGTGATGAGAGTGGGCATCCTTTTCTTGTTCCTGATATTAGAGGGAAACTTTCAGCTTCCCACCATTGAATATAATAGTTGTGGTTTTGTTAAATATGTCCTTTATTATGTTGAAGTATGTTTCCTCTATACCCATTTTGTTGAGTTGTTATCATAAATGGATGTTAAATTATGTCAAATGGGTTTTTTCTGCATTATTGAGATGATCATGTAGTTTTTATCGTTTATCTTGTTAATGTGGTACATCACATTGATTTGCAGACATTGAACAATTCTTGCATCCCTGAACTAGATCCCACTGGATCATGGTGTCTGATCCTTTTAACGTATTGTTCAATTTACTTTGTAAATATTTTGTTCAGGAATTTTGCATATATGTTCTTCAGAAACATAGGCTTATAATTTTCTTGTGGTGTCTTTGTCTGGTGTTGGTGTTGGGGCAATGCTGGCCTCATATAATGAGTTTGGAAGTGTTTCTTCCTCTTCTATTTTTGGAAGAGTCTGAGAAGTATTGGTATTAATTCTTTAAATGTTTGGTAGAATTCACCGGTGAACCATCTGGTCCCGGACTTTGTTTGCTGGAAGGTTTTTGATTACTGATTCATTTTCCTTATTAGTTCTCTGTCCATATTTTTTTTAATTACTTTATGATTTAGTCTTGGAAGTTTGCTTCTAAGAACTTATCCATTTAGGAAGAATTATGTTAAATCAGTGGTCTCAGTTTCCATAAGAAGTAGCTGTAAAGAGAATGTTTAATATTATGAAATTGAAAGGTATAGAAGTTTTTTCAAAGATTCATTTATATGAGAGAGAGAGAAAGAAAGAACACACACATGTGCAGGGGGGAGGGCAGAGGCAGAGGGAGAGAGAGAATCTTCAAGGAGACTCCCCACTGAGCATGGACCTGAAGCAGGGCTTGATCTCACGACCCATGAGATCATGACCTGAGACGAAACCAAGAATCAGATGCTTAACTGACTGAGCCACCCAAGCACCCCAGCAAAGATATTTTTTAAAAAAACATAAAATGTGTTAACCTTAAAAGATAAGATTATTTAGACCTCATTAAAATAGAAAATACCTTTTCATCAAAAG
This sequence comes from Mirounga angustirostris, assembly GCF_029215605.1. Taxonomy (NCBI): domain Eukaryota; kingdom Metazoa; phylum Chordata; class Mammalia; order Carnivora; family Phocidae; genus Mirounga; species Mirounga angustirostris. The sequence continues at coordinate 124,942,185 of NW_026991713.1, forward strand.
ACACCATTAAGAAACTAAGTAGGGAAACCGCTGCTTGGAAAATATATTCTCACCACACATCTGGAAAAGAACTCATACTCAGAATATCTAAACAAAATTCCTACAAATCAACACTAAAAAGATGAACAACCCAAATTTTTAAAAAGGCAAAAGATCTGAACAGACACTTCATAAAAAATAATATATCAAGGACTAATAAGGACATGAGAAGTTTCTCCAAATCATTAATAATCAGGGAGTTTCAAAATAAAAGATAACACTACACACTCAACTGAATGATTCAAATTTAAAAGACTGGCAACACCTTATGTCTGTGAGAAGAGAAACAATTCCAACATTGGTACACTGTTGATAGGAATGCAAAATGGAATGACCACTTAGGTAATTTCCTACAAAGTTAAATGTTTAGCTACACTGTATCCCAGCAATTTTACTCCTACCTATTTTTGCACAAATATCATCACCATCATCATCAGAGCAGTCATTCATAGTGGCCAAAATCTGGGGGGAAAAATCAATCAAAGGAAAATAGGGAAACATATTGTATATTTTGAATACTATTCAGCAAGGAAAAGAAATGAAGTATTAAAATACACAACATGGATGAATCTCAAAAATTAATAATGAATAAAAGAAGCAGATACAAAAGAAGAGATACTTTATTATTTCATTTATATTAAGTTCATATAACAGTTATAATGAACCGTTAGTAGAATTCAGAATAGTGGTTGGTTCAGAGGCACACAGGACCTTTTTAGGTAATTATAGGTAATTATAATACTCTAATCTTATTTGGGGTTTACATCATGTAAGGTCATTGAACTAAATACTTCAGATCTGTGCATTTCATACTTTGTAAATCACACCCTTAAAAGTATTATAAAACAATAAAAATAAATATAAAACAAAACCAATATGTGCAAATATATAGAAACATTGTAAATATATTTAATGTCACTGAATTGTACACTTACAGGTAGTTAAAATGACTAAGATTGTGTTATATATATTTAACTGCAATTTTTAAAAATGTTGTATAGGAAATAATCATAAATTCACCCAACACTGATACCAGGGGTCACAATGGAAAATAATTTTGAAGGACAGGAGTGCAATAAATTTCACCTTTACCTGTAAGCTTCACCATTTACCTGTAAACATCCAATTTTCTCACTTGTAGTATTTTCTCACTTGTAGTATTTTGCATGGAAAAATGCAAAAATAATTATATGACAAGTGACTCTTGATCTCCTCACCTTTCAGACTGCTCTATTTATTAGTAATTGTAAAATATTCCAAGAGTAAAGAAGTCTAAATCTGAGCCAGAAATACTTCCCAGTCTTTCATCCTACCCCATTCCCTTCCTTCCTCCCCATCCTCACCCCAGCTCACTTTACCTTCATTATAATGTCTACAAAGGAATCTCTAATTCATTGTACAGTCATCTTTAAGTTGGAGGAACGTTTTCTGCGCAATTTGGCCAGTGACTTTGCCGGAGAGGGGCAGGGTTGTTTTAGTTTCCCGTAATGAGCTTTAAATAGGACCAAAGTACTTGCTTTTATTTATGACTCTGGTCCTTCTCTGACTCAAGTTCCCTGGAACTAGCGATTCTTCACTGGCCTACATTCCTTCAAAGATAGAAATTTCCCTCATACATGTTTTTCTTTCCCTTTCTTCCTTTCTTCCCTTCTTTCCTTCCCATTTCTCCTCCTCCTCTCGTCCTCTTCTCCTCCTCTCTTTCTCCTGCTCCTCCTCTCCCTCCTTCCCCTCTCCCTCCTCCAGGAGAAGCTTGCTTTAGGTTGGGAACCCATAGTTCTGCATCCCTGACGTAAAATTGAACTGGAAGTTCACAGGACCTCACTGGAAGTGCAGTCCATCTTTGGAGCATCTCAGTCTCTGATACTGGAATGAGATGATCCCAGATTGCCGGGACTCTCAAAGGCCTGGCAAAAGCACATATAAAGCCCTCTCTGGAGGAAGATAACATTGTCTGAAGTTTCAAATTACTTCTATAAACAATTCTGCAATTGCAATATCTGGCACAAACTAAACAATAGCTAAGCACCAAAGGAGAGATGAACACATGAAGGAAAATGAGCAGAAATGTCACAGAACATAATCAGACCCAAAGGAGATCCAGAAATAAATGTCAACAAAACAGATTTTAAAAGAAGAATGAATCAATCAAACAAACAAATGGTATTTCTGTTTCTAAAAATCACCCTTAATAAATTGACCTAGGAAATAAATCCTAAGAGAAATGAAAAGTAAGTCAAGCGTTCAGCAATGGTTTGTCTTCGAGTCCTGTTTTAGGTACTGAATGAAGGAAGTACCTTCCCAAGGCTCTGGCGTGGGACAGTCATGGAGGTGGGAGGGTGAAGGACACTAACAGGAAGGAGAAAGAAGAATTAGGATGTGGAATCTCACCTTGCCCACATTCTGCTTTAGGTGATGTGTCTAAAGAGGGATCCTAGGGTCTTATTCCTTTCCCTGGATACAGTTCAGGAGTATTGGTCTAGACCTTCAAAGCCTGAAGGGATTTCCAGGACTTAAAGAATAAGACAGGACATACTTGACAATTTGGACAAATATAAGACCTACATGAAAATTTTGGAGCTACAACCATTCAGAAGATAATAGCCTGGGTATCCTCCAATGTTGAGACTCAACCATAACACTACAAACTTTACTTATCGAAGTATCATATTGCCTACTTGATTGTGAACTTCATGATATCTGGACCTATGTCTCTCTTACTTTGTTTTTCCCAGTATTTATCATAGGCCTGGTATTGAGCAGAGATTTAAGAAAGGTTTGATGCAGAAATATATAGTCACAAAAACCTTAAGCATTAGGTGAGGCTTTCATTAGCATATTTTATGTTAATTAAATTTAACTGTATTGAGACTAACCTATGCAGAGCCACTCAAGTCAGTGAATAAAGTGGGACTCAATTCAACAATTAATAATAATAGCTAATATTTATATAACTACTATATACCAAGCACTATTCTAAGAATTTTATACATATTAACTTTTAAATAGTTTTATTTAGTATTTTAGGATCCTCATTTTTACAAATAAGAAAACTGAAACACAGAAAAACTAAGTAATTTTCTCCGGCTCATGTGACTAGTAAAGGGGTTCTATTCAAAGGCAGGTAGGTGGTCAGACCCCAGAGCTCAAGCTATTAATGACCACTTCCAATTCGATGGGAAAAATATTAAGGATTTAAATCTATATTACTTCTTTCTAGATTTCTTCATCATATAATGCTGCCCCCTTTTCAAAATGCAATCTCTTCAGTTAGAACTTCGTCTTGACTCTGAATTTTGTTCTCTTTGTGAGGCCTCATATTAAATATTTTTCTTTTCTTAAGTCTTTAGTAGGTTAAGCATTTTATTTTTTATAATATATAAAAGTATTGATGTGCTAAATCAAAATGTGCTGTTACCTAAATGAGTTGGTTTTAGAGGAAACTAGTCCATTCCATCCTACCCAACTATGACAAAACGAAGTAAACTGACATGCAGTTTTACTTAAAACATGTTTGACGAACCTGCTAAACATACTAAATAAATCTTTTCCAAAGGACTTCAGATTTTTCACATTTTTTGGCAATTATGGGATACAATGTTTGCAGCAACATACAAGTTGGACTCTACCATTTTGGTAAACAGTCTAGTGACGTTTTTTTAAGATTTTTATTTATTTATTTATTTGACAGAGAGAGAGAGAGCACGAGCCGGGGGAGCTGCAGGCAGAGGCAGAGGGAGAAGCAGGCCCCCCATGGAGCAGGGAGCCTGATGCGGAGCTTGATCCCAGGACCCCGGGATTATGACCTGAGCTGAAGGCAGACACTCAACAGACTGAGCCACCCAGGCGCCCCTGGTCTAGTGACTTTTAAACTGCTGGTTTCAGTTAAGAGTCCACTGCCAACACTGGGTGCTTTTCCCATTGAGGACCATTGGTGTGTTTGTCAAAATACTAAACTGTGTTTACTATTCTACACATACATATTTTTAAAGACATTAATTTGCTATATCAGCATGTCAATTTCAGGTAAGTATCAAATACATGCTACATATCTGTAGTTTGATGGACTCAATATGTATAAAGTCTTCTATTTTCAAATTTATTTAGACATCAATATTCTCTTTAGCCAGAAATGTGAAATTGTTATCTACTCAAGTCCAATATAGAGCATAAAGAGGATTTTCATAGGATAAAGCACCATTTACTCAAATTTAAATTGAAGGAAGTAGTCTAAGATAATACACTATTTGAAAAAATTGCATATTGCAGGCAATACACAGTGAACCCAGTTGGAGAAATCTCTTCACGTTATTAAGAAGAGTGATGCAAGAGGAAAGCATTTTAGTGAACTGAGAAATGTTTTCCCTTATGGAATGAAATATCCCATTAGTGCAAATGTGGCCCTGAACTCTGTATGAAGATGAACCTTAGGTCAAAAGCAATGTAATCTGTGGAACTCAATTCAACCACCTTCCAGCTAATACTGTACAATTGAAGGCTTTTGTGGGCTCATCATTTCTTATCACCCATTGCAGTTCCCGAAGGTCAGGATTGCTTTAATTGCACTTAAATAAAACTAAACACAAGGAAAGTACTGATACAGTGGACTTGTTTTTTTGCTGATTTTATGGCTTTCTTTAAGCAATATGAATATTCCATTGAGAAAGTACCTGCATTATCACAAACAGTGATCACCATGCCCTGTAACTCCCAACACCCTCCAGATCCATTCTCCATCCTTCTCCATGGATGCAAGAGGAAGTCAGCCTCTAAGGCATAGCAACATGGTTGATTCCTCCATGGCTTGCTGTTGGGTAGGTCAGTCTGGAGACCGGAAGACCAAAAGGAGAAAGAAGAGTGCAGTTGTTGCCTCTGGATGGTCCTCTTCCTTGACAGAAGGTCTGTTTCCCTCAAAACATATGATTTTCTTTTTTCAAGTTCCAGTACTCTGAGGGGGTGGCCACATCCCTATTGATATTAGCCCCAAAGTTCTACACTACCTCTTGAAATTTCTCACCCCTTTTCTGCACTCCCCTTATGAAACATATCCCAATCCCCCTCCCCCCGCAGTGAATTATCCCAGTTGGAGTGTGCCGTCAGATTCTACTTGGGGCCCTGGTTTATAAAAATTAACAACATAAGAAAAAAATGTTTTAAGCTCTCAAATGTAATACATTAGCATTTAGAAGTTGTATTAAAATTCTCTGTGAATCAGGGATATATAACCTCCCTTTTACGTGTAAAATAGTTTAAAACATTTTAACTAAAATAACCAGAGAACTTACTAAATCCTTTCTTTATCCTTTACTGGACAATATAAATGACATATCAATTTCTGACTTAAAAGACTGTTCTCCTTTTTTTTTTTTTTATTGAGCACTTATTACATACCAGGCACTCTGCTAAGCTATGGAGATTGTAATGATTGATAAGAAAGTGATCTCTGCCTCTGAGGAGCTCAGATGTATAAGCTGATAATTATAATGGCATGTGACAAGTATGATGATGAATAAGAGAAAGAACATTATAAAAACTCAGCTTGGGAATACATGAGAGAGTGTCCTGCAGGAAAAGGGATTATTTTAAAAGATGTAAGAAATTGATCTTTTTATGGCCTTGAGAGAAGGAGCAAATTCCTGGAAAAGATACCAAAGTATTGAATTAAGAGTAGAACAAAATTAAGGTGTCATAGTCTAATGACATATCTTTTTAAAAAAAGAAATTCTTTAACAAGAGATACCTTCTGTTTACTTGGATGATGCATGGTAGAGTATTTTAAATTATTAAAATCAGTTCAAGTGCTGCAGTCCAGAAGGAATCTATCTCAACCTGAGGATTTATTATCACTCAGCCATCTGTGACCAATAGTCCCAACAGAATTGTTCCAAATTTATTTTCCAAAGTTAAATCTATGATAGAAAAAAAAAAACTGGCACCTTTTCAGTAGGTGAACATCTGGATTCATTCTGAACAGGTAAGAACCAGATACCTGATATTTTAAATTTTTAATGACCATAAGGAATAATGTAGAAATATTTTATTCTATTGTAATAAAGTAGAAAGAATTACCTAGGGCACCTGGGTGGCTCAGTCATTAAGCGTCTGCCTTCAGCTCAGGTCATGATCCCAGGGTCCTGGGATCGAGCCCCGCATTGGGCTCCCTGCTCCATGGGAAGCCTGCTTCTCCCTCTCCCACTCCCCCTGCTTGTGTTCCCTCTCTTGCTGTGTCTCTCTCTTTAAAAAAGAAAGAAAGAATTACCTAGCTATACTGGAAGAATACTGAAAGTGGTTGGGATATTAAAAGGTCTACAGAACTGCAGAATACAGTTTTAAAGATTTCTTTGTAAAACAGCAGGCCATTGGGGGAAAAATTGTTTAACTTAGGATGGGTAGTCCCCAACTTTCTTTAAAATGAAAGACTGGTAATTTAGAAGATTATCTTGAAAATGCATTTCAAATCTGAATGTCTGCAAGTGAGGTAACATGCATATAATAGGGCTGGTGAAGGGGTGGAGAGCAAAATATTATAGAAAAATTGTTAATTATAACCTCCCTAAGACCAAGGAACTAGGAGCATAAGAGTTATCAGAAACACCAGTTTGAATCTATTTCTATTCCCAGCAGTCCTGAACACAGGGTGCTTCCCCCCTCACCCCGATCTACCCTAGGGGTCAATGCAGATGGATATGTAGTTCCTAATCTTTAAACCTCCTTTTTAATAAGCAGTGAGTACCACATTTTATATTTTCCATTCACCCTCCAGAGCCACTCTCACTTGTAACCTGCAAAAGTGATGGAGGACAGGGGTCTGTCTTCCCAGGCCACAAGACTAGAAGCAAATCGAGCCTCTGTGCTGCTCCCTCCCAGATTGTACTATACCTTGAATGTCTGTGTCCCCCACCAAGGCCATTTGTTGAAATCTAATCCCCAATATAATGGCTTTGGGAGGTAGGGCCTCTGGGAGGTGATTAAGTCTGAAGGTGGAGCCAACATGAAGGGGATTCGTGCCCTTTTAAGAAGAGACTCCAGAGAACTCTCTCACCCTTCACCATGGGAAGACACAGTGGGAAGAGGGGTGTCTGTGAACCAGGAAGCAGTCCATCACTAGACATAGAATCTGCAGGTGCCTTCATCTTGGACTTCCAGCCTCCAGAACTGTGAGAAATAAATTTCTGTTCTTCATAAGCCACCCATTCTATATTATATTACAGCACTCTGTAAGGAGTGCTGTGACCCCTGTGAGGTCATCCACATAGGAGCTGGGGATTAAGATGTCAGGAAGGTAGCTCTCTCTTGTCAGGAGGTAACATCAGAGCCAGAAGTGAGGAGTCCCTTATGAAAAGGCAAGCTCTGGGCCATGGCCAGCAAGGGGGGTTCCAAGGGTCACTCCTGGCCTTGCCATCAGGAACTGTGAACATCCCTCTCTTCTTCAAAAGTAATGGGATTATCTGCACATTTGCCTTTATATGAGTTTTCTTATATTTCCTTAGAATTTATAAAGGATTCTTAGTAGGTTAAGTGTATGAACTTTCTAAGGTCTGTGGCATACACAACCACAACCAAGATCCTTTCTAGAGAAAGTGTAACCAATTTTCACTCCTACCAACAGTCTATGAAGCGTTGCCAACAGTGAGTAGCATCTTCTTTCTTTCGGGTGTAGCTAATAGGTGCAGAATTGTTTTATGTTGTTATTATAAACTGTATAAATGTGATGAGACTAAAATTGTTTTCCACTTGCAGTCACTTCTGCGATGTGCCTGTGTGTGTGAGTTGTCTTAGGTTGCCATTCTTTTAAATTGGCCGTATCAATATAATTTCATCTCTTTACATACTAATGTCATGTCATGCTAAGTACAATGGAATTTAGTCATAAGGTTACCCAACATATGACTTCCAGCTGTTTGAGGGAGCTTTCAGAGACTGTGCAGTATTTGCATTTTGGTAGAGGAAAATTATGAATATTTGCTCTATCCTTTCTAGGTTAGTAAGTCAAAAACCTTAAGAAATTTATGGAGAAATGCCCTAGGCTTGGCTTAACATAGCAAGTCTTATAAATAGATTAAGTATACAAAATTCATTTACTCAAACAGGGTAGTACCCATACAACACTTTTTCCTTCCTATTCAAGGGCAAAGTATGGGAATGAACTCATTGTTCTAAATAACGAATATATCAGTGCTATATTTTTTATAACATGTCTTGATTCAACACATAATGCATCTTTAAAATAATACTTTTTTCCTTGTAAGGGATCCACAATCATTTTGCAAGAGAATTTCTTAACCACATAATGTTTCTTAACAACTCGAGATATTTTAAGACATTTAAATATATTTCATATGCTTTCTCCAATTCTTATTGTTAAATCCTCAACTTTCTAATTAGCACAGAGTTCTTTCTTACAACTATTTTTCGTTTTAGAATGAATAAAAATTCACTGTCAACACATTAGTGTAATACAAATATAGGTAATTTCAAAGCCCATTATTGCTTTGATACAGTATGATAGCCCTTCATACTGTAATAATTTAGCCACATATTATACTTTGATCCTTTTATTTATTGAGCAACCACTATGAGCTGACACTGTGCTCTGAGGTTATGAATATGAACAAGATAAAACTCTACTATCAAAGTGCTTATGATTAGGGTTACCCAGCTTGTCAAATAAAAAAACAAAATGCCAGTTAGATATGAATTCCAGATAAACAATTTTAGTATAAATGTGTACCAAATATTTCATAGGACATACTTAGACTAAAAAAAAAGGATTTGTTGTTCATCAGAAATTCAAATTTAACTGGGTGTCCAGTATTTTATCTGGCAAGCCAATTATGATATAGTAGAAGAGTAGCAAAAAACATTAGTTCTTCTAATAAACATAAATAGTTGTATTAATGCTATAAAACAGGAAATTAACCATGCTATTCAAATTCAGAGTTGGGAGATCAGAGGATTATTAAAGAGTTATTTCTGAACTGGGTCTCAAGCAAGACAAATTTAGAGAGGTGATCATCATTGATGGTTCAGAAAAGGAGAAAGCATGAGTAAAGGTGGATGGGAAAGGAAGAGCCAAAAATATCTTGGTAATTATAGTCCATTTCGACTGGCAAAGAAATTCATACCGGGAGATATGTAAAAAGGAGTATCATAAACAATGTATGCAGAAGTCCCAAATTATAAATTATGAAGGATATTAATTATAAATTCTAGGGTATAATAGTTTAAACTATAGGTTAGTGGCGTTATTATACCTGGAGAGAAAAAACTCTTTATATCAAGAGTCATAGCTCCCTCTGCTGGTCAAAAGTAGAAAAATCCTCAACTATCAAAGATAATTGTAAGGTTGAGACAAAAACTGGACATTTCATTATAAACTATTTGGTAATATTAGCGATATCTTGGAAGATCTTCTTTAAAGTTAAGCATGTGGGGTTTTTCTATATACCGCAATTCAGAAACTTCTTAGTGACAGAAAAGGCTCGAAAAGTTGGGGGATTCGTTCAAAGCCATTAAATGGAAAATGTCAAATTGCTTAAATGAACTTTTCCAAAGGTCTTTCTTCCTCATCATGGCTGTCTTTTCTGCCTAATCTCACTGAAGTCAGGGCAAACACTAAATATGTTATCAAATGCATTTTCTAACTATCTAGAATAGAGCTATGCATAAACAAGATTCACTCTGCAAGCTTATAAAAAAACTGTTTCTATCCAAAATCCACTGAAACATAAATGCCAGAAGAGGGGCTTGCCAATCTGCACTTTTTTAAAAAAGATTTTATGTATTTATTTGACAGAGAGCGAGCGAGAGAGCACAAGCAGGGGGAGCTGCAGAGGGAGAAGCATGTTCCCCGCAGAGCAGGGAGCCTGACATGGGGCTCAATCGCAGGACCCTGGATCATGACCTGAGTTGAAGGCAGACGCTTCACCGACTGAGCCACGCAGGCACCCCCAGTCTCGACTTTTAACAATTGCCCCAACAATTCTTTTCAGACTAGTGTAGGAAACACTTCTCCGATACAAACATTCCTTAACAAACTAAAACTCTTTAGCTAGCTTGTTGCTGAGCTGCTGACTTCTGATTATCCTCAATTAAATAGCACCACCTGTTTAACAAAAGTGAATCACTCCCCGTTGTCTATTAGATCAACTCTCAAACCACTCTCTGGCAGGAATTCAGGCTCTCTACCAGCTGGTCTTGTCTCCTATGCTCACACCCATGTCTGAAGCCCCAATTCCAGCCAGGCTGCTCTTCCACTGGTCCCCACTCTGCCCTGTATCTCCCTGAACAACAATTACCCTGCAGGAAAATGTGACTTCTCCACTTCTTTTGAGGCTTAGCTCAAGTCTCCACATTTACAGCACTGACTTATACAGCCTACCATGGTCTTAACTCTCTGAATCCTATATGTGTTTCCTGTTTTAGACTTGCTTCTAAGTGCTATGTAGTATTTATTGGTTTCTTACCAATTTATGAGCCGGTACATATGTGAGCAACGCCAACAGGTTTCTAATTCATAATAGTTAAACATTAGTTTAACTTTTATGTAAAAGAGAGGCTGGGGCGCCTGGGTGGCTCAGTCGTTAAGCGTCTGCCTTTGGCTCGGGTCATGATCCCAGGGTCCTGGGATCGAGCCCCGCATCGGGCTCCCTGCTCCGCGGGAAGCCTGTTTCTCCCTCTCCCACCCCCCCTGCTTGTGTTCCCTCTCTCGCTGTGTCTCTCTCTGTCAAATGAATAGGTAAAATCTTTAAAAGGAAAAAACAAAAGAGAGAGAGAGGCTGGTGTGATATGGGGGAAGGACACAGGAGTACCAAATGCTCAGCCACTACTCTACTGTTCCCAAGACTTTCCTACCCCACTCCCCAAAACACAAACCCTGCATTATGGTATGCCATCTGGGCACCTCACCATTCTCATCTTCGTCATCAAAAAAGCTACACAAAAATACTTATTCCAACTGCCCAATGTACAGACCTTAGAAAAGTGCCAATAATATGATATTTTCAGTCCTTTTCATTTCTTTTTTTATGTTTGGCAAAGCCTACAGACATGAATGTGCAGTTGCGGGGCCAGCCTACCTCATGGCCAGCTCTCCGTGTATCAGAGATAGGTCTCAGCTACCCAGCAAAAATGTCTAGCTATTTTTTTTAGACTTCTGTATATACCATGGGATCTCTCATGATTCAGTGCACACTAAAGCTCTTCATTAAATACTGGAGGAGTTGACCAGAGTGTGAGCAATCGTCATCATGCCTTACTTAGCATAAAGTCACTTTAGCAATTCCAAACCTGTGGAATTCATTAATACTTCAGTTTCTAGCTATATGACTGACTAGTTAACCTGAAAACATCAACCCTAGGGTATGACAGGTGCTATATGAGGATAAGCAAATATTCTTTTAGATATATTAAAGACAAATTTTTAAAAGATTTTATTTATTTATTTTTGCAAGAGAGAGCAAGAGTGAGCAAGCATCAGTGGGGGGAGGGGCAGAGGGAGAGGCAGACTCCCCACTGAGCAGGGAATCCGATGCTGGACTCAATCCCGGGACTCCAGGATCATGACCTGAGCCAAAGGCAGGTGCTTAACCAAACCTACTGAGCCACCCAGGTGCCCCTAAAAGCAAAATTTAAAATCACTTCCCATATACCCAACATCCAGCCAAACAACCATCAACCACTGTCAACCCATCACCCCATCCAAACTCCCATCCACTCCCTTCAGTCCACTTAATATGTGAAAGCAAGTTTCTTATTCGCCTGTATGGATTTGCATATGAATCTCTAAAAGGAATGACTTTTTTTTAACAAAACCATATGCCAATATTACACCTAAAATATTCCTTACTATTCTTAAATATCCAGTGTATAAATTTCTAATTGCCTCTTAACCGTCACTAACGGATTTTTTTAAGCATTAAAAAATACAAGATCTATTTCTTAAAAATAAGAGAATCAGGATATCATCCAAAAGTTTTTTAAAAATTAAAATACCAAAAAAATTATAAATGCCAGGCATATTTGACAAAGAACCAAACAGAACTAGTGATTAGGAGATAAATGTACTTGCTACAACAGAAGCCCCTTGAATAGTCAAACTTTAAGGCTATTATGTTCACTTCTCTGACATAAAATTTTTGTCTGCAATTATGTCTCTGCTGTCATGAGCTAGAACATCAAACTGTTCTGACTATGTATATTATATTCAGGGTTGATTTTCAGCCAGATCCCTGCAGAGTGTATGAAATGTAGAATATATTCCATAACAGTTTGTTACTTGATTTGAAATGACCAAACTGCCTCGGACTAAGCACTCTTGCCTACTTAACAAGCATCAATTCGATGTGGGAGCACCTATCCTCTATTAATTAGACAAACAAATAAATAGACCAAAACAGAACAGAAATCATGTATCCAATTGATCTGATGAGGCTGCATATTAGTTGTACTAGTTTCCTATTGCCTCAAAGCAAATTACTACAGACTTTGCAGGTTTCAACAATCCCCATTTGTTATATCACAGTTGGATAGGTCAAGGGTCTGGGATAACATGACTGGGTGAGACTAGGGTCTCACAGGGCTGAAATGAAGGTGTCAGCAGGCTGGTCTGTTACCTGGGGGATGTAGCAGAATCCACTTCCAAATTCATAAATATTGTCGGCAGATTTTCATTCCTTTGCCGTTGTAGGACTCAGGTCCCCATTTCCTTGCTGGCTGTCAGATCCTGGGAGTCATTTGCCATCCATGGCCCTTGGTCCCCACCAGTAACAGTGCATCACATGTCCCTCAAGCTTTGGATCTCTGACTTCATTCTCTTCTACCAGTTGTTACAACTCTGCTTTTAAAGGGCTTGTGAGATCATATTATGCCCACCCAGATCAACTCCCTTTTGCCACATAATATAATCATGAGAGTTGTATCTAATTTCACCACACTCAAAAGGGAGAGGAGTCTACAAAGGCAAGAGTCACTGGGGACATCATAATCTGCCTACTGCATATGTCGAGTATATAACTTAGTAGTTATGTTTAATTTTTTTTAAAAAGATTACGTGTGTATTTATTAATTCTGCAAACATTTATGGCACTCCAGCTATATACCAGGGGCTGTTCATACAAAGTTTAATAACCGTGGTCGGTGACCTCAAGGAGAGTGAATTATGAATCTATCTTTGATGAATGCAGCAACAGAGACCCTAAAAGTTACTCTGGTGGCATAAAGGAAGGAGGGGGCAGATCTGAATTTTGATGTAGGATTGTAGGTGGGTAGTTGCTTAGGAAGAGGATACTAAAGCGAAGTAAAGAATTTTTACTAAAGTAAAGAATTTTTACTCTACTTCATAGACAGGCTAGAGCCATTGGTGGTTATTATGCAAGAGAATGAGATTCTCCCAAACACCAGACACTGAGACTGTGACGTTATCGCTAGCAATAAATAGTACAATACCAGCTACACCATATGCAGACTGACTCACTATTATCGTTACCGCGTTTGGGAGAAGTGAATTCTGATGACCTAGTGGCCAAAAATGTTTGTGCAATCTTCAAAAAAACCTAATTTATAACCAGATCGTCACCTAGGCACTGAGAAAATCTGACTCAGCCTGGCATCTCCTCCATCACTATCCTGTGACCAATTTCTAATTTATCATAATCTATGTCATACCTCCGAAATTCCATGACTTTCTCACCCACCCTCTTCCAGACTTTTCAACTACCTACAAAAAAAGGTTTTCTTTTATATACTAGAATTAAAGCTTTGCACACATTAAAAAAAAAATGCACATTTCATACCTATACTTGCTTCCTGAGAAAAGGTTACAGGAATCTCAAGTAAATTTTAATGAGTTAGATTCTTAGGTCTCAGAACTGATTTATGTGGGGAAGCATTTGAGATTTTGTGTAAGTTCACAGTCAACATGAATTATCATGTAGGTGTACACCATTCCACATGCATTGTCCCCTTATTTTAAAAAGTATCCAAGTTACAGAAACGAAATAATTTTTAAATATCACTGTTGGATCTCTGGTAACTAAGTATTTAGAAAATCAAATTTCTGTTTCCTAGAAGTGACTCATCATTAAGTTTTCATCGGTGAAATACATTGTTTAAGGAAATAAAAGTGAGGGAGGAAAAATTATTTCCTGATTAAGATGAACGGGGAAATTAAGTAGCTCCATTCCCATTATCTTCTGTATTTGTACATCCATTCTTGTCTCCCTCATGTTACCAGACATGTGTATGACTCAGATTCTATTTGAAGTTTCAGCTCAACTAGTCTCCCCTTAGAATGGAGTTTTCTGCCAAAATCTATGAAGTAGAGAATTAGAGGAGCATGAACATTCAAGGTTTCTGACTTACAAGAAGACAGGTCTTGGGGCACCTGGGTGGCTCAGTCGGTTGGGTGTCTGCCTTCCACTCAGGTCATGATCCCAGGGTTCTGGGATCGAGCGCCAAGTTGAGCTCCCTGGTCAGTGGAGAGTCTGCTCTTCCCTCTCCCTCTGTGCACACACACAAGCGCACACTCTCTCTCTCTCAAATAAATAAATAAATCTTTGAAAAACAACAACAACAACAAGACAGGGCAACATTTTTAAATAGGAAAGATAAAAAATCAACATAGTAGTAGAAACTCAAAGGAATATAATGTCATCTTTTGTATAGATATTATTTCAGAAATTCATATCACTATAAGGTAATGGGAAATTTTAGGGCTTCTAAAAATTACCTTTTAAACTATCTAAATTTCTCAAAACCCATTTTATTTTATTCAACCAAAAAAAGTTTTCTAAGAACTTACTGTGTGCCAGCATTCTACTAGGCATGAGAAATATAATAGTGAATAATGTACTTCATCAGATTTTATTTTAACCATAGGGTGTTGGGAGTCTTGTCCAATTTTTTCAAATACCAACTGGATATAGGAAGTGGGTTTTTTATTTTTACTTCATTTTTTTTCATTGTTATTGATACTTAATTGGCATATAACACGATGTATGTTTAGATGTATAATGTGTTGATTTGATACATTTATATATTACAAAATAATCACCAGTATACTGTTGCTAACACCTCCATCCCATCACATACCTACCATTTCTTTTTTGTGGTGAGAACATTTAAGATCTACTCTCTTAGCAACTTGCAAGTATATAATACAGTATTATTAACTACAGTCACCATGCTGTACATTAGAACCCAGAACTCATTCATCTTGTACCTGGAAGGTTGTACCCTTTGACCACACATCTCCCCATTTCCCCCACACCCAGGCCCTAGCAATTACCATTCTACTCTTCGATGAGCTTGGCTTTTTTAGATTCTCCTTATAAGTGAGATTGTACAGTATTTGCCTTTCTCTGTCTGACTTATTCCACTTATCATAATACCTTCAAGCTCCCTCCACGTCATTACAAGTGGCAGGGTTTTCTTTCTTGTGTTGAATATTCTATCACACATATATGCCACATGTTTTTGATCCATCCATCTGTTGACAGACACTTAAGATGTTTCCATATCTTGGCTATTAAATAAAATGATCTTCCCAACCAGATGTTATGTCTTCTCACTCTGAAGAATCCAATTTATGTTTGTCTTTCTTAGAGCCCTTAGCCCATTCTTCTTTGTATTCAAATTACTTATCTATTTGTCCATTTAATCACCACTGTCATACCATCACTGTTCACTATACCCTACCCCACCCAAACATACCTCTTCTGAACTAAATCTCCTAAAACAAGGACTTTCTGTTTCTTCCACAGCCCTCAGCACAAGTATTAAGGAAATATTTGTCAAAGTGAAATGTGTTGATTAAATACATGTAATTATCTATAACTTCAGTGACTCAGTGAAGATTCCAAGTTCATGATGTGAGGATTTCATAGAGCTATGAAGGAGTTTCATGATGCTTCAGAGCACCTATTCCTGTGGTCTCACAGAGCTATGGAAAAATCTATTATTTTGCCTTTCTCTGGATTAGCAAAATTGCCAAAACACATAAAGCCCATTGAATAGTACTAAGGAATAAAATATTATTTTCGGACACAGTATTAAAAAATGGATTGTCAGCAATTTAAAGGACATGTTGTCCGATTCCAAGGATAACTCCCAGAGTCATTTGGTATCCACAAACCAGGTCAGCCAAATTTCTGTGAGATAGGCCTCTGGGCAATTTTACACGTTGAAAAATTAACCTTCCTTGCCTTAAAAAATACAATAATTGGATAATTTTTACCAACATATATAAGAGTATTTAAATCTTTGTTCCTACATCAGCCAAGATATTAGATGTATTGAAGAATATGGAGAATTAACAAATATTTCTGGAACTTTGGATAATTAGCAAATAATAGTTTTCAAGAACAAGATTTAATTCACTTAATCTACCAACAGGCTCCAAATTCACAGACTTTGAGTGCAAACTAGAACACCTACCTTTTGGCTGGAGATCTTCTGAGTGACAAATAGCTTCCTCTCATGCTACCAACAGTGATGGAAAATGGCTCATGAGTGATTTTCTTTGTGGTAAGTACCTTATCTTATACTTTTCATGAGATAAGAACATACTAAAAATAAGATAATTCCCGCTCTCAACCACACTCTACTGTTCTAACACTCACCCCTTGAAATCAGATAGAATCCTTGTTGTAACAGCAAACATTTTTAGCAATGTCCTCCTTAACTTGAGCCCCCTGATATTAACAAGCATTCATATTTTGGAAGACACTTGACCAGACTGCTGTTAGCCTAAAGTCTTTATTTGACAGGGCCTGGCAGGGAAAGTTCTCTAGGGGTATTCTCTCCTGGGAGAGGAAAACAAGATGTTTTATAGGGCAAGAGAGCATCACCAAAGTGTAGAGGAACTGTTACTGAAAGTCAAAGGAAATAGAGGGTGGAGAGGAACAAGTACCAGAGACAAAAACATGTAAATGCCAGAGTGGGAAACACTCAAGTCTGAATTCCTTCAGGGTTTACACAGCATTGGTAAGTATGTTGACAGTAAAGTCCAAAACAGCCTAAGAAAATCAAATTTTAATAACATACAACGACAAAAACCCATAGTAAGTGGATAGCTTCTAGCTCACTACATGTGTCATTTCTAATAGTGGCTTTTGTTAAAAGTCTTTTCCAGCTCCAGCTGAGTAGAGGATATTAATCTTTGTTAACATTTTGCAGAATGATGGGGTTACTTGTTGGCAGAAATCAATTTCAAACAATGGTTACATGAAGTCTTTTTGTGATTTAAAACAATATTAGCTTTGGTTACGTGATTTTTGTAAGTATTTCTGTTTTGGTTGCCATGTAAACTGCAGAATTACCTTTTATGCATTTGTTATTTACTTGTTCATTTTTAAAATAGATATTTATTAAACCACTAATAGAAGTAAAATGTTTTGCTAGAAAATAAAGTGTTGGATTTAGAGGCTTTGACCTGCTTGGGATAAGATAGAGATAAAAATATTAATGAGGATCATTGGCATAAGATAAGTGTCTATATGTTTATTTTTCATACTGTGAATTTTAATTTATTTTACAACTAGTATATATTTTTTAATTTAATTTAATTTTATTTTATTATGTTATGTTAGTCACCATACAGTACATCAATAGTTTGTGATGTAGTGTTCCATGATTCACTGTTTTCGTATAAACCCAGTGTTCCATGCAATACGTGCCCTCCTTACTACCCATCACTGGGCTAACCCATCCCCCTAATCCCTCCCCTAAAAAACGCTCAGTTTGTTTCTCAGGGTCCATAGTCTCTCATGGTTCATCTCTCCCTCCAATTTCCCCCCCTTCATTTTTCCCTTCCTTCTCCTAATGTCCTCCATGCTATTCCTTATGTTCCACAAATAAGTGAAGCCATATGATAATTGACTTTCTCTGCTTGACTTATTTCACTTAGCATAATCTCCTCCAGTCCCATCCATGTTGTTGTAAAAGTTGGGTATTCATCCTTTCTGATGGCTGAGTAATATTCCATTGTATATACGGATCACATCTTCTTTATCCATTCATCTGTTGAAGGGCATCTCAGCTCTTTCCACAGTTTGGCTATTGCAGACATTGCTGTTATGAACATTGGGGTGCATATGGCCCTTCTTCTCACTACATCTGTGTCTTTGGGGTAAATACCCAGTAGTGCCATTGTTGGGTCATAGGGTAGCTCTATTTTTAATCTTTTGAGGAACCTCCACACTGTTTTCAGAAGTGGCTGTAGCAACTTGCATTCCCACCCACAGTGTAAGAGGGTTCCCCTTTCTCCACAACCCTTCCAACATTTGTTGTTTCTTGCCTTGTCAATTTGGCCATTCTAACTGGTATAAGGTGATATCTCAATGTGGTTTTGATTTGAATTTCCCTGATGACTAATGATGATGAACATTTTTTCATGTGTCTGTTAGCCATTTGTATGTCTTCTTTTGAAAAGTGTCTCTTCATGTCTTCTGCCCATTTTTTGACTTCATTATTTGTTTTTTGGGTGTTGAGTTTGAGTTCTTTATAGATCTTGGATATCAGCCCTTTGTCTGTAGTGTCATTTGCAAATAACTTCTCCCATTCCATGGGTTGCTTCTTTGTTTTGTTGACTATTTCCTTTGCTGTGCAGAAGGTTTTAATCTTGAAGTCCCAAAAGTTCACTTTCCCTTTTGTTTCACTTTCCTTTGGAGATGTATCTTGAAAGAAGTTTCTATGGCTGATGTCAAAGAGGTTACTGCCTATGTTCTCCTCTAGGATTTTGATGGATTCCTGTCTCACATTGAGGTCTTTCATCCATTTTGAGTTTACCTTTGTGTATGGTGTTAGAGAATGGTCAAGTTTCATTCTTCTGTATATAGCTGTCCAGTTTTCCCAGCACCATTTATTGAAGAGACTGTCCTTTCCATTGCATATTTTTTCCTGTTTTGTCAAAGATTATTTGACCATAGAGTTGAGGGTCCATATCTTGGCTCTCTATTCTGTTCCATTGGTCTATATGTCTGTTTTTGTGCCAGTACCATGCTGTCTTGGTGATCACAGCTTTGTAATATAGTAGCTTGAAATTGGGCAACGTGATGCCCCCAGCTTTGTTTTACTTTTTCAACATTTTCCTGACGATTCAGGGTCTTTTCTGATTCCATACACATTTTAGGATTGTTTGTTCCAGCCCTTTGAAAAATGTCACTGGAATTTTGATCAGGATGGCATTGAAGGTATAGACTGCTCTGGGCAGCATAGACATTTTAACAATGTTTATTCTTCCAATCCATAAACATGGAATGTTTTTCTATCTTTTTGTGTCTTCTTCAATTTCTTTCATGAGTGTTCTGTAGTTCCTGGAGTATAGATCCTTTACCTCTTTGGGTTAGGTTTATTCTGAGATATCTTATGGTTTTTGATGCTACTGTAAACGGACTTGATTCTCTAATTTCTCCTTCTACAGTTCATTGTTAGTGTATAAGAAAGCAACTGATTTCTGTGCATTGATTTTGTATCCTGCCACATTACTGAATTGCTATATGAGTTCTAGTAATTTGGGGGTGGAGTCTTTTGGATTTTCCACATAAAATATCAAATCATCTGCGAAGAGAGAGAGTTTGACTTCTTCTTTGCCAATTTGAATACCTTTTATTTCTTTTTGTTGTCTGATGCTGATGCTAGGACTTCTAGTACTATGTTGAACAATAGTGGTGAGAGTGGGCATCCTTGACATGTTCCTGATCTTAAGGGAAAGGCTCTCAGCTTTTCCCCATTGAGGATGATATTCGCTGTGGGTTTTTCATAGATGGATTTTATGAACTTGAGGAATGTTCCCTCTATCCCTATACTCTGAAGAGTTTTAATCAGGAAAGGATGCTGTACTTTGTCAGATGCTTTTTCTGCATTAACTGAGAGGACCATATGGTTCTTCTCCCTCCTCTTATTAATGTGTTCTATCACATAGATTGATTTGCGAATGTTGAACCACACTTGCATCCCGGGGATAAATCCCACTTGGTCATGGTGGATGATCCTTTTAATGTATTGTTGGATCCTATTAGCTAGGATTTTTTTGAGGATTTTGGAATCCATATTCATCAGGAATATCGGTCTGAAATTCTCCTTTTTGACCGGGTCTTTGCCTGGTTTGGGGATTAAGGTAATGCTGGCCTCATAGAATGAGTCTGGAAGCTTTCCTTCTGTTTCTATTTTTTGAAACAGCTTCAGGAGAATAGGCATTATTTCTTCTTTGAATGTTTGGTAGAATTCCCCAGGGAATCCATCAGACCCTGGACTCTTGTTTTTTGGAAGGTTTTTTTTTGTTTTTTTTTTTTAAAGATTTTATTTATTTATTTGACACAGAGAGACACAGCGAGAGAGGGAACACAAGCAGGGGGAGTGGGATAGGGAGAAGCAGGCTTCCCACAGAGCAGGGAGCCCGATGCGGGGCTCGATCCCAGGACCCTGGGATCATGACCTGAGCCAAAGGCAGACGTTTAATGACTGAGCCACCCAGGCACCCCTTTGGAAGGTTTTTGATCAATGCTTCAATCTTGTTACTGGTTATTGGCCTATTTATGTTGTCAATTTCTTCCTGTTTCAGTCTTGGCAGTTTATAGGTTTCCAGGAAGGCATCCATTTCTTCCAAGTTGCTTAATTTATTGTCATGTTGTTGTTGATAAATTTGTAATAATTGTTTCCATTTCCTTGGTTTTAGTCGTGATCTCTTTCCCTTCATTCATAATTATATTAATCTGGGTCCTTTCTCTTTTCTTTTGGATAAGTCTGGCCAGAGGTTTATTGATCTTATTAATTCTTTCAAAGAACCAGCTTCTAGTTTCGTTGATCTGATCTACTGCGTTTCTGGTTTTTAATTCATTGATCTCTGCTCGAATCTTAATTATTTCTCTTCTAATGTGTGGCTTAGGCATCGTTTGTTGCCTTTTCTCTAGTTCTTTAAGGTGTAGAGTTAGATGATGAATTCAGGATCTTTCTATTTTTTTTTTAAGATTTTATTTATTTATTTGAGAGAGAGAATGAGAGAGAGAGAGCACATGGGGGGGGGTCAGAGGGAGAAGCAGACTCCCTGCTGAGCAGGGAGCCGATACGGGACTCGATCCCGGGACTCCAGGATCATGACCTGAGCCGAAGGCAGTCGCTTAACCAACTGAGCCACACAGGCGCCCTATTTTTTTGAGTGAGGCTTGGATGGCTATGTATTTCCCCCTTAGGACTGCCTTTGCAGTATCCCATAGGTTTTGGACCAATGTGTTTTCATTCTCATTGGTTTCCATGAATTGTTTAAGTTCTTCCTTGATTTCCTAGTTGACCCAAACATTCTTGAGCAGAGTGGTCTTTAGCTTCCAGGTGTTTGAATTACTTCCAAATTTTTTCTTGTGATTGAGTTCCAGTTTTAAAGCATTATGGTCTGAGAATAAGCAGGGAATAATCTCAGTCTTTTGGTATCAGTTGAGACCTGATTTGTGACCCAGTATGTGGTCTATTCTGGAGAAAGGTCCATGTGCGCTAGAGAAGAATAAGTATTCTGTTGTTTTAGGGTTGAATGTTCTGTATATATCTATGAGGTCCATCTGGCCCAGTGTGTCATTCAAAGCTCTTGTTTCCTTATTGATTTTCTGCTTAGATGATCTATCCATTGCTCAGAGTGGAGTATTGAGGTCTCCTACAATTAATATATTATCATCAATATGACTCTTTAGATGGCTGCTCCCATGTTGGGGGTGTAGATATTTACAATTGTTAGATCTTCTTGTTGGATAGACCCTTTAAGAATGATATAGTGTCCTTCTGTGTCTCGAACTACAGTCTTTAGTTTAAAATCTAATTTGTCTGATATAAGAATTGCTACCCCAGCTTTCTTTTGAGGTCCGTTGGTATGGAAGATGGATCTCCATCCCTTCACTTTCAGTCTGGATGTATCTTTAGGTTCAAAATGAGTCTCTTATAGACAGCATATGGATGGGTCCTGTCTTTTTATCCAATCTGCAACCCTGTACTGTTCTATGGGAGCATTTAGGCTGTTCATGTTGAGAGCTATTATTGAAAGATATGAATTTATTGTCATCATGTTGCCTGTGAAGTCCTTGTTTCTATAGATTATCTCCGTAAATTTCTGTTTTATATCACTCTTGGGGTCTTTCTCCTTTTATAGAACCCCCTCTTAATATTTCTTGCAGGGCCGGCTTAGTGGTCACATATTCTTTCAGTTTCTGCCAGTGTTGGAAGCTCTGCATCTCTCCATCCATTCTAAATGACAGCTTTGCTGGATAAAGTATTCTTGGCTGTATGTTCCTCTCATTTAGTACCCTGAATATGTCTTGCCAGCCCTTTCTGGCTTGCCAGGTCTCTATGGATAGGTCTGACGTTATTCTGATATTCCTCCCTCTGTATGTAAGGAATCTCTTCCCCCTAACTGCCCTTAAGATGGTTTCCTTGGTTCTAAGATTTGTGAGTTTTACTATTACATGCCAGGGCATTGGTCTGTTTTCCTTGATCTTGGGAGGGGTCCTCTCTGCCTCAAGGACAGAAATGTTTGTTTCATTCCCCAGATTAGGGAAGTTCTCAGCTATGATTTGCTCAAATATATCTTCTGGTCCTCTCTCTCTCTCCACCCCCTCAGAGATCCCAATAATTCTGACACTGGAATGTTAATGGCATCACTTATTTCTCTAATTCTGTTTTCATGGATTTTGAGCTGTTTCTCCCAGGCCTCATCTTCTTCCTTCTTTTCTATTAATTGGTCTTCTAGATTACTAATTCGTTCTTCTGGCTCATTTACCCTAGCTGTTAGAGTATCTAGATTAGATTGGATCTCATTGATAGCATTTTTAAGTTCTGACAATTCACCTTTCATTTCTGCCCTTAGAGACTCTATGTTGCCATTAATTGATTTCTCCGTTCTAGCTATCATCTTCATAACTGTTACCCTGAAGTCCATTTCCGACATCTTGGTTATATCTGTATCCATTTGTAAATCTGTGGCAGAAGTCATAGTCTCTGCATCTTTCCTATTTTGGGGGTTCCTCCTCCTAGTCATTCTGCTGAGGGGTGTTTGAAAGAGTATACAGAGTCCAAATTATTGACCACAACCCAAGCAAGATGCACCTGTTTTCTAGGGACTTTAGGGTAGTTGGCCTCTTGTTCTCCTAGCCTGTCTTCTGTTGGAGGGGCCTGCTGCACTATTACTCAGTCAACCCTGTTTGGACAGAGTTGCCCTGCCCCCTGTGGGGGGGGGATGGGCTCTGTGAAAGCTGGTTTTGGGGGGCTTTTGTTCTCTGGCAGCATTCCCTGGTGGCTTTCTGTGTCTCTTCCAAGAGTCAGAGCAGAAGAGACCATTTCCAACCCTCTGCCTCAGAGCAGAAAGATCACAGTCCATTCTTCAGCAAGCTTTCCAGGCCACACTATATCCATTTCTGTCTGTGCTGCTATAAACTGCAGCATCCTAGGTTGTGCACCCCTCAGCAGCTCTCCCAGTCCTCACCTCCAGGTCAGGGCACGTCTCTGCCCTTTGTGCTTCTAAAACGGCTGCCCCCCCCCCCCAGTTCACTCACACAGCCCCACAGCCCTGGGTTTCAGTCTGGGGGGCTGCCCTTAAGTCCTTTCCCTGCTGCTCCCAGTCTGTGGGTCTGTGCCCCTCCCCAATGCGGGAGGCTTTCACTCCCCGGAGTTGCGGGATTCCCATGGCTCCCTCCCCCTTCCATTTATTTTCCAATATGTGCCCGTGGAATCACGGCTCCCTGCTTCATACGTCGAAACCAACCGCCTGTGATACTCTGTAGAGATCCAGATCTATCTGTTTACATTTCAGGCTGATTTTGTGGCTGGTCAGAGTGGTCTAATAGATATCCACCTCAATTCCAGGGACCTGTTGGAATAGGGTCCCCTACTCCTCCACCAACTTTTTTTCAATCTCACAACTAGTACATTTTTATCATTTTTAAAAACTAGAAAAACAGAGAAAAATATGTTTTAAAATTAGCTGTAATCTCTCCTTCTAGGTAGACAATATTAAGACTTTATCTCTTATCTTTCAATCCTTTCCCCACACATATTGGTGAATCATATGTAGCAGGGAAAAAATTAAGCATCCATAGTTCTGTGCTGGCTTAGAAGGATACTGTCTGTCATCAGAGCTCTTTGTTGCTTACAATGCAGAATGCAGTTGTAGGAGATGGAAAGTTATAAAAAAAAAAAAAATCAAGACTGTAGTCCTAACCATTTCTTTTCTGTTTGTTCTCTATAGTTAAGTCTGTTTCTTGGTCTCTCTCTCTCTCTCTCTCTCCCTCTTCCTCTTTCTCTCTCTCCTTTTTTTCCTTTGCTCATTTGTTTTGTTTCTTAAATTCTACACATTAGTGAGATGGTTACCAGAAGTGAGGTGAGTAGGGGGATGGGAGAAATAGGTTAAGGGGATGAAGAGTACACTTATGATGAGCACTGAGTAGTGTATAGAAGTCTTGAACTACTATGTTGTACACCTGAAACTAATACGACACTGTACGTTAACTCTACTGGAATTAAAATTAAAAACTTAATTTAAAAAAAAAGACACCACCATGGAAAAAAGACTGGAAGGAAATATACCATTCTTTGGATGATTTAAAAAAAAAAAAGACTCTAGTCTTACTTGCCTACTTTTGCTTTTGGTGTCATATCTAAGAAATCATTGCCTTAGGCCAATGTTATGAAGTTTTTCACCTAAATTTTCTTCTATGAATTTTATAGGTCTAGATTTATAGATTTAAATCATTAATTCATTTTGAGTTGTTTTCTTTGTATGGTGTAAGATAAGGGTCCTATTTCATTCTCTTGCATGTAAATATCTAGTTTTCCCAACACGATTTGTTGAGACTATCCTTCCCTGTTGTGTATTCTTGGAATCCATGTAGAAAAGTAGTTGATGGTATATGCATTCTGTTCCATTGGTATGTATGTCTGTTTTTATTCCAGCACCATATTGTTTTAATTACTGTAATATTTGTAATATACTTTGAAATCAGGAGATCTGATGCCTCCAGGTTTGCTATTCTTTATCAAGAATGTTGTGACTATTTAGGGTCTTTTGTGATTCCACATAAATTTTAGGATTTTTTTTTTCTGTTTCTTCAAAAAATGCCATTGGGATTTTGACAGGGACTGCATTGAATCTGTAGATATCCTTGGATAGTATGAACATTTTTTTAAAGATTTTATTTATTTATTTATTTATTTGAGAGAGAGAGAGAGAGAATGAGAGAGAGCACATGAGAGGGGGGAGGGTCAGAAGGAGAAGTAGACTCCCTGCCAAGCAGGGAGCCTGATGTGGGACTCGATCCAGGGACTCCAGGATCATGACCTGAGCCGAAGGCAGTTGCTTAACCAACTGAGCCACCCAGGCGCCCGATAGTATGAACATTTTAACAGTATTAAGTCTTCCAATCCGTAGACATGAGCTGTCTTTCCATTTTCTTAGCCAGTCACAGAAGAACAAATACTATGTGATTTCACTTATATGAGATATTTAAAAGTCAAACTCATAAACAGAGTATAGAATGATGGTTGCCAGGGGCCAAGGGAAGACGAAAATGGGGAGTTGTTGTTCAATGGATATAAAGTTTCAGTTATAAAAAATGAGTAAATCCGGGGAATGTGCTGTACAACATTGTGTCTACAGATAACAATACTGTATTATGCACTCAAAAGTTTGTTAAGAGGATAGATCTCATGTTAAGTGTCCATACTACAATTTTTCTTAAAAAGTAAGAAATACTGACTTGAATGATTTACATAGAAAAGGGCACTGAAAGAAAATAAAATAGATGTGGAATATGGAAGGAAAAGAGAAAAGAAGATTGTAATGAAAATGAATTAGGTAATCTGACAGTAGGAAAATAAAGCTTTGACTATCAGGTGTGTGTGTGTGTGTGTGTGTGTGTGTGTGTGTGTTCAAATGGTTGGAATATGTTCTACTGCTATTTACTTAAATGAAGACCAAGAATCATATATTTACATATTTTATATAATGCCTGTGGAATTTGTACTCATTCCATAATCATTCCCCTTTTGGGAGCTAAAATGGAGGCATAGTAGGAGGACCCCAGGCTTGCCTCGTCCCTCGAACACAGCTAGATAACTATCAAATCATTCTGAATACCCAAGAAATTGATCCTAGGACTGACAAAAGAAGCTGTACAACTAGAGGGAGAGAAGAGGCCATACTGAGGAAGGTAGAAATGAAGAGACATGGTTTGGGGGAGAAATGAATCAGGGTGCTGCAGAAGGACGGGAGCCCTGGTCATGGAGAAGGCCAAGGGAGAGTGGAATGCACAGGGATGTGCGCAAGGAAAACACTTTCCCAAAGCCATCTTCTGGGAAAACAAGAGGGGTTGATTTTCATGAGTTTTTGCAACCAGCAGGGCTCAAAGACTGGAGTTTTAGAGGTTGGCAAACTTGGCTGGAATAGAGCCCTGAGGGCACTGCCCTACTCCTGGAGAGAAGGCAGGCAAGCAACACCAGGGCAGACTGCATGATCTGAGAATTGCATAGGGCTCACGAGGAGAGACTGTTCTCTCTTTGCGGAGTGCATCTGTGAGAGGTGGTGTTCACAGAGATGTCTCTTCAGGGACAAAAGAGCCAGCGGGCGCCATTGCCCTCCCCTGTCCCTCAGCACAGGCACAGAGATACCTGCTGAGGGCAGCTAAACCAGACACTGGCTCTTTGGCCTGCTTTGTTCCAAATCCCATGCCCCTGTGCTTTGGCATAACTGCCCTTCTCAGTCAAACTTGCATCTGTCCCAGTGCAGGCCACTGCCATAATATGTCCATGAAGTTTAGAGTTTTAGAAGTCAGCATACTTGGCTGAGATAGAGCCCAAAGTGTACTGCACTTGCTCCAAGCAGGCAAGCAACCCAGAGACAATGTGAAAACAGTGACCTGAAAAACACTAGGATGCATGCGGGGAAATTATTCACTCTTCTGGGAGTGCTTCCCTAAGAACAACAAGCACAGAGACCCCTCTCCCAGAACAAAAGAACTGGCTAACACCATTTCCCTCCCCCTGTCCCTCAGCATAAACCAACTTCAGTAAACAGCACAGCACCAACACCGGCTGCCTAACCTGCTTACACCAAGTCCCAAGTCCCACCCCCCAACCCCCTCACTCTTAGGCAAGTGTTCCTAAGAACAGCACAGCAGGCCCCTTCCCCAGAAGGCCAGCAGAAACCCTGGCACACACCATGTCTGCTGACCATAGAGTTCCGCAAGGCTTCAGTTCTAGTGGAAGTAGCATCAGGTCTCATTTAACAAGCAGACCAGAGCATGCCTAGTTAAAACTTGCCAAACATTGGCCAAGGTCCAAACACTGCCCATTGCAGGCAAGGAGAGCCTCTACAAATGACTGACCTAAGGGATAAAGCAGCCAAAACACAGCGGCAATGTGTTCACCACACACACCAGAGACGCTCCCTGAAGCACTAGGCCCTGGACACTACATGACTTCTTCTACATAAAGCCATTACAGTCAGGAGCAGAAAACATAACAGACTTTTCTAACACAGAGAAGACAGAAACCTAGACAAAATGCTAAGATGGAAGAATTTATGCCAACAGAAAGAACAAGAAAAGGTCAAGACAGAAATCTAATCGAAACAGATATAAATAATATGCCTTATGGAGAATTTAAAGCAACAACAATAACGATGCTCACTGAGCTTGAGAAAAGCATGGGAGATATCAGGGAGACCCTTTACCATAGAGAGAAAACAGTAAAAAACAGAAATGAAAAATGCAGTAACTGAGATACACAACCATCTAGATGTAATGACCACAAGGATGGAAGAAGCAGAGGAATGAATAGTGATATAAAAGTAGAATAAAGGGAAATAATGAAGCTAAACAAAAGAGAGAAAGAATTATGGGTCATGAAAATAGAGGTAGGGAACTCAGTGACTCTATAAAGCATAATAACATTCATATCATAAGAGTCCCAGAAGAAGAAGAGAGAAAAGGGGGCAGAAGGTTTATTTGAGGAAATAATAGCTAAAAACTTACCTAATCTGGGGAAGGAAACAGACATCCAAATCCAGGAGGCAGAGAGCTCCCATCAAAATCAACACAAGTAGGCCAATACCAACATATAGTTAGATTTGCAAAATTTAATGATAAAGAAAAAAATCCTAAAAGCAGCAAGACAAAAGAAATCCCTAACTTACAGAGGAAGACCCCTAAGGCTAGCTGCAGATCTCTCCACAGAAACTTGGCAGGCCAAAAGGGAGCAGCATGATATATTCAACATGCTGAATGGGGAAAATATACAGCCAAAAATACTCTATCCAGCAAGGTTGTCATTCATAAGAGGAGAGATAAAGAATTTCCCAGACAAACAAAAACTCAAGGAGTTTGTGACCACTAAGCCAGCCCCGCAAGAAGTATTAAAGGAGAGTCTTTGAGTGGGAAAGAAAGACCAAAAGTGACAAAGAGTAGAAAGGAACAGAGAAAATCTCCAGAAACCATGACAAAACAAGTAAGAAAGCATTAATAACTAATAAAGCACTAGGAACAAGCACTAAATACATATCCATCAATAATTATTCTGAATGTAAGTGGACTAAATGCTCCAATCAAAAGATATACAGTGTCAGAATGGATTTAAAAAAAAAATCCATCTACATAAGCTTACAAGAGACTCATTTTAGACCTAAACACAACTGCAGGTTGAGAGGGAATGGAGAAACATTTATCATGCAAATGGATGTCAAAAAAAAAAAAAAAAAAGCCAGAGTAGCCATACTTAAATCAGAAAAATTGCATTTTAAACCAAAGACTGTAACAAAAGATGAAGAAGGGCACACTATCATAATAAAGGGGACAATTCAACAAGATCTAACAATTACAAATACTTATGCCTCCAACATGGGAGCACCCAAATATATAAAGCAATCAATAACAAACATAAACAAACTCATTGATAATAATACCATAATAGTAGGGGACTTTAACACACCCCTTACATCAATGGACAGAAAATCAACAAGGAAAAAATAGTTTTGAGTGATATACTGGACCAGAAGGACTTAACAGATATATTCAGAATATTTAATCCTAAAGAAGCAGAAAACATTCTTTTCAAGTGCACATTGAACATTCTCCAAATAGATCACATGCAGGTCACAACAAGCACAAAAAAATTAAGATCATACCATGTATCTTTTCTGACCACAGTGTCAACCACAAGAAAAAAAAATTGGAAAGACCTCAAATACACGCAGGTTAAACAACATGCTACTAAAGATGAATGGGTCAACCCAGAAATCAAAGAAGAAATACAAAAAAAATAGAAAAAAAGTGAAAATGAAAATATGACAGTCTGAAACCTTGGAGATGCAGCAAAAGCAGTCATAAGAGAGAAATATATAGCAATACAGGCTTTCCTCAAGAAGCAAGAAAAGTCTCAAACAATCTAACCATACACCTAGAGGAGCTAGAAAGAGGACAAGAAACAAAGTCTAAAAGCAGCAGAAGAGAAAATAATAAAGATAGAGCAAAAATAAATGATATAGAAACTAAAAAAAAGCACGTTAGAACAGATCAATGAAACCAGGAGCTGGTTCTTTGAAAGAATTAATAAAATTGATAAGCCCCTAGCCAGACTTATCAAAAAGAAAAGAGAAAAGACTCAAATAAATAAAATCACAAATGGGAGAGGAGAAATAACAACTCTAGAGAAATACAAACAATTATAAGAAAATATTGTGAAAAATTATATGCCAACAAATTGAACAATCTGGGAGAAGTGGATAAATTCCTAGAAACATATAAACTACTAAAACTGAAACAGGAAGAAATAGAAAACTTGAACAGGCCAATAACCAGCAAAGACATTGAATCAGTAATTAAAAATCTCCCAAGAAACAAAAGTCCAGGGCCAGCAGGCTTCCCAGGGGAATTCTACAAAAACATTTCAGGAAGAGTTAATACCTATTCTTCTCAAACTATTCCCAAAAATAGAAATGGAAGGAAAACATCAAAACTCATTCTATGAGACCACCATTACCCGGATTCCAAAACCAGACAAAGACTCCACTAAAAAAGAGACCTACAGGCCAATATCCCTGATGAACACGGATGCAAAAATTCTCAACAAAATACTAACAAATTGAATCCAACAGTACATCAAAAGAATCATTCACTGCAATCCAGTTGGATTTATTTCTGGGCTTCAAGGGTGGTTCATTATTCACAAATCAATGTGATACACCACTTTAATAAAAGAAAGGGTAAGAACCATATGATCCTCTCGATGGATACAGAAAAAGCTTTTGACAAAGTACAACATCCATTCAAAATAAAAACTCTCAACAAAGTAAGGATAGAGGGAACATACCTCAACATCATAAAGGCCATTCGTGAAAAACCCACAGCTAATATCATCCTCAATGGGGGAAAAACAGAGCTTTTCCTCTATGGTCAGGACCAAGACAGGGATGTCTACTCTCACCAGAGTTAACATAGTACTAGAAGTTCTGACCTCAGCAATTAGACAGCACAAAGAAAAGAGAAAAGGCAGCCAAATTGGCAAGGAAGAAGTCAAACTTCCACTATTTGCAGACAACATAATACTCTATATAGAAAACCCAAAAGACTCCACTGATACACTAATTCAGTAGAATCACAAATCAATGATGTACACGATCAATGTACAGAAATCTATTGCATTTCTATACACCAGTAATGAAGCAGCAGAAAGAGAAATCAAGGAATTTATTCCTTTTACAACTGCACCAAAACCGTAAGATACCTAGGAATAAACCTAACCAAAGAGGTAAAAGATTTGTACTCTGAAAACTATAAAACACCGATGAAAGAAATTGAAGGTGACACAACGAAATGGAAAAACATCCCATGCTCATGGATTGGAGGAGCAATTATTGTTAAAATATCTATACAACTCAAAGCAATCTACAGATTTAATGCAATCCCTATCAAAATACCATCAGCATTTTTCACAGACCTAAAACAAGCAATCCAAAATTTGTATGGAACCACAAAAGAGCTGAAATAGCCAAAGTAATTTTGAAAACAAAAGCAAAGCTGGAGACAATTCTGGATTTCAAGTTATATTACAAATCTGTAGTGATTAAGACAATATAGTATGGGCACAAAAATAGACACATAGATCAATGAACAGAATAGAAAACCCAGAAATGAACCCACAAATGTATAGTCAATTAATCTTTGACAAAGCAGGAAAGAATATCCAATAGAAAAAGACAGTCTCTTCAATAAATGTTGTTGGGGGGGCGGGGGAGGGTGCCTAGCTGGCTCAGTCAGTTAAGTGTCTGCCTTTGGCTCAGGCCATGAATCAGGGTCCTGGGATCAAGCCCTCCAACGGGTTCCCTGCTCAGTGGGAAGTCTACTTCTCCCTCTCCCTTTGCTGCTCCCCCTGCTTGTGCCTCTCTCAAATAAATAAAATCTTTTTAAAAATGTTATTGAAAAAAGCAGGAAGGAATATCCAATGCGGGGAAAGATAGTCTCTTCAACAAATGGTGCTGGGAAAACTGGATAGCAATATGCAGAAGAATGATATTGGACCACTTTCTTACACTTAACACAAAAAAATAAATTTAAAATGGATAAAAAGACCTAAATGTGAGACAGGAAACCATCAAAATCCTAGAGAACACAGGCAACACCTCTACGACATCGGCCACAGTAACTTCTTACTACATAGGTCTCCTGAGGCAAGGGGGAAAAAAGCAAAAATGAATTATTGGGACTTAATTGAGATAAAAAAAGCTTCTGCACCGTGAAAGAAACAATCAACAAAACTAAAATGCAATCTTCAGAATGGGAGAAGATATTTGCAAATGACATATCTGATAAAGGGTTGCTATCTAAAAATACATAAAGAACTTACAAAACCGAACACCCAAAAACAAATAATCTAGTTATGAAATGGGCAGAACATGAATAAACATTTTTCCAAAGAAGACATCCAGATAGCTAACAGACACATGAAAAGATGCTCAACATCACTCATCATCAGGAAAATACAAATCAAAACCACAATGAGATATCACCTCACACCTGCCAGAATGGCTAAAATTAACAACATAGGAAACATGTGTTGGTGAGGATGCAGAGAAAAGGGAACCCTCTTACACTGTTGGTGGGAATGCAAACTGGTGCAGCCACTCTAGAGAACAGTACGGAGGTCCCTCAAAAAGTTAAAATTGGAACTGCCCCACGACCCAGCAATTGCACTACTAAGTATTTACCCAAAGAATACAAAAATACTGATTTGAAGGGATACATGCACCCCAGTGTTTATAGCAGCATTATCCATAATAGCTAAATTTTGGTAAGAGACCAAATGTCCATCAACTGATGAATGGATAAAGAAGATGTAGTGTGTACACACACACACAAACACACAATGGAATATTACTCAGCCATAAAAAAGAGTGAAATATTGCCATTTGCAACAATTTGGATGGAGCTAGGCATGTATTATGCTAAGCTAAATAAGTCAGTCAGAGAAAGACAAATACCATATGATTTCACTCATATGTGAAACTTAAGAAACAAAACAGATAAACATAAGGGGGGGGAGAGAGAGAGGCAAACCAGAAAACAGACTCCCTTTTTTTTTTTTCAGACTCTTACCTATAGAGAACAAACTGAGGGTTTCTAGAAGGGAGGTGGGCAGGGGAATGGGTAAAATAGGTGATGTATATTAAGGAGGGCCCTTGTTGTGATGAGCCCTGGGTATTGTATGTAAGTGATGAAACACTAAATTCTACACCTGAAACTAATATTACACTGTGTTAACTAACTAGAAGTTAAATAAAAAAATTTAAAAATAGAGTATTTAGAGTCCCCCCAAAAAACTAAGTTTCTAATATCTCCTGAAGCTGGTATTTTCAACTTGACCCAGAAGTTATATAAAAAAGGTATTTTGTATATTTCTAGGTATATTTTTATTAATCCTTTGATATTAATTTTTATTTTATTGTTTTGGGACCAAAAATGTGTCCTATATAATGTAGACATTTACTGTGAAATGTATTTGTGACCTAAAATACCATTGATTATTATATATGTTCTAAGGCAATGTTAAAGAGAGTGTTTATACTCATTTTAAGAAGCAAAGCTTATTATATCCATATATACAAGTATGTATTTAACTGTAAATTCACTTGGTTTATTATATCAATCACATGTGCATTTTTGGAAATATGATATACAAAATATCCTGACGTTTTTTTCCCTCTTCAGACCACCTAGAAATGATAGATAAAACCAAACAAGCCCCTTTAAATTAAGTGATGAACTTTCCAGAAGTAAGGAAAATTCTTCAGAAGATAAACAGAAGTGGAGTGTAGGCAGCAGGAATCAGAGTGGTAGCTGAAGCTGAAGCTTATTGACTGTTTTTATGAGACTTTTCGGGGACAGGAAATACACCTGTACTTACCCCAAGGAGTTGGAACTGAGAACCTACCACTCACAGCTGTTAAAAGTTGCAGGGTTTCCAACATACATAGAAGTAAAAAGTATGGCAGTAACAGCACAAAGGACAGGACAAAGGAAATGAAAGTTCACCATTTCAAGATTGGTACACTCCATGTGAAGAGGTAAAGGCAAGCTCTGATGATTTAAAGATACATAGTAAGCCCAGAGCAGCTACTGAAAGATAAAGCTAGCCAAGGAAATAAAATGGAATTCTAAAAAATATTCATTTGTTACAAAAGAGGGCAGGAAAAAAGAACAGATAGACCAAATAGAAAACAAAGAGCAAGAGGATAGATTTGAAGGTCACCGAATTGATGATAGTACATGTAAAGTAGGGACCTAGAAGACTCAGTGAAACAGACCTGGGCCAGAACTTCATTTATTACTTTGCCCCATATACCTGTACTCAAATGGGAAGTGTGGGGCAAGGATGTCATTATTTTGGGTCCCTCAATAGCAGCATCAGCTTGGACCTTATATCCATCAGTTTACAAATGATCTGGGAGTTTCCCCTTCCTCAATCTACATTTATCAAAGTAAAGGGTCTTTGTTAAAGGACTAGGAGAATCACTATCTTCTACACCTGCTGTGGAGTTGCAGAATCCTTGCCAAAGTATGAAAAAGAATTAAAAATGTATCCAAATTAGAAAAGAAGAAGTAAAATCATCTTTATTTGCAGATGACATCATATTTTATATAGAAAATCCTTGGAATATCACTCAGCCATAAAAACAAATGAAATCTTGCCATTCACAACAACATGGGTGTACCTAAGGGTATTATGCTAAGTGAAATAACCCAGAGAAAGACAAATACCATATGATTTTACTTTTATGCAGAATCAAAAAACAAAAGCAAATAAAGGTGCAAACCAGCAAAAAACACACAGACTCGGGCGCCTGGGTGGCTCAGTTGGTTAAGCGGCTGCCTTCGGCTCAGGTCATGATCCTGGAGTCCCGGGATCGAGTCCCACATCGGGCTCCCTGCTCGGCAGGGAGTCTGCTTCTCCCTCTGACCCTCCCCTCTCTCATGCTCTCTGTCTCATTCTCTCTCAAATAAATAAATAAAAATCTTTAAAAAAAAAAAAAACACACAGACTCATAAATACAGAGAACAAACTTGTGATTACCAGAGGGGATGGCAATAGGGGGTTGGGCAAAATAAGTGAAGGGGACTAAGAAGTACAAACTTACAGTTATAAACAAGTCATGGGGATGAAAAGTACTTTTCATAGGGAAATTAGGGAATACTATCAATAATATTGTAATAACGTTATATGGTGACAGATGGTAACTAAACACAGTGACCGCTGCAAGTATATATAGAACTGCTGAATCACTATGTGGTACACCTAAACTATCCCAACATTATCTACTATACTTTGATCAAAAAAGAAAATCCTAAAGACCACCAAATTCTGTTAGAACTAATGAATGAATTCACTAAAGGAAAAAAGAAAGAACGATGAGTGGAGGCTGAGGTTTGTGCCCCAGTGGAAAATCATGAACCTTTGTCTAGTGACTAAATGCCAGAGCTAATTTTCAGACTCTGAACTCAATAACTGAGAAAGAGATCTGGTTTCCATGAGGAAGGACTCTGTGATAGATAGATAGATAGATAGATAGATAGATAGATAGATAGATAGATAGATAGATAGATAGATGATAGATGATGATAGATAGATAGATAGATGATAGATAGATAGATAGATAGATAGATAGATAGATAGATAGATAGATAGATAGATGATAGATAGATAGATAAATAGATAGATAGATGATAGATAGATGATAGATAAGCGAACAAACAAAAAACTCACTTGATATTTGGTTGAGGAATTTTGCATCTATGTTCATCAGGAATATTGACAGGTAATTTTCTTTTCTTGTAGTGTCCTTATCTGGTTTTGGTATCAGGAGAACACTGGCCTCATAAAGTGAGTTTGGAAGTGTTCTATCCACTTCAATTTTTTGGAATAGTTTGAGAAAGATTGGTATTAATTCTTTTTTAAATGTTTGGTAGAGGGGCACCTGGGTGGCTCAGTCGTTAAGCGTCTGCCTTCGGCTCAGGTCATGATCCCAGGATCATGGAATCGAGCCCTGCATCGGCCTTCCTGCTCGGCGGGAAGCCTGCTTCTCCCTCTCCCACTCCCCCTGCTTGTGTTCCCTCTCTCGCTGTGTCTCTCTCTCTCAAATAAATAAATAAAATCTTTAAAAAAATAAAAAATAAATGTTTGGTAGAATTCACCAGTGAATATATCTGGTCTTAGACTTTTGTTGTTGGGAGGTTTTTTATTATGGATTTAATCTCCTTACTAGTAATTAGTCTATTCAAATATTCTTTTTCTTCATGATTTGATCTTCATTCTTTATTTTTTAATACATATATTAAGCAATACCTTTATTGACTACTGTTTTGGACATTGTGGTGCCCCACTCAGATCCCTCCTCAGTGAAGGACTTGATATCCCAGATGCTGGTGCCAATGACAGTGGCAGATAGTCTTCAGCTGCCTGCACTCTCAGGCATCACCTGAGCTGCAGAGACACCCTCAGTTAAGGTCACGCCCCTTCTCAGAGTGGTACACATCCAATGACTGCTTGATGCAGGAATATAAAATGCTAGCACTTTGAGGCACCCAGGTGGCCCAGTTGGTTAAGCATCTGCCTGCAGCTCAAGTCATGATCCCAGGGTCCTGGGATCAAGCCCCACATCAGGCTCCTTGCTCAGCGGGAAGCCTGTTTCTCCCTCTCCCTCTGCCTGCTGCTCCCCCTGCTTGTGCTCTTTCTCTTTCTTTCTGTCAAAGAAATAAATGAAATCTTTTTAAAAAAAATGCTAGCACTTCACCTCAACTTAGGACAACTCTATAGGACCATTTTGGCTCCAGAGCTCTCATGTGGTCAGTCAAGGCTGGTGTTGGGTCTGCAACACAGCTGGATCTTCTTCTGCCCAATCTTGTTTCCATGCCCTCCCTTCCACAGGTGATTATTCCAAGTACACGTCTAATAAACATCTGGAACACTAAACTCTATCTCAGAGCCTGCTTCCCAGAGAAGCCAAGCTGCAACAATTGGTACTAGAAATAGTCTGTGAAAGCAGGAGATAAGATGGGGCTTTGGAGCTGGATTACTTGCCATGAGGACAATATCACTGTTAGTAGGCAGAGCAATGAGGACTATATCACTGTTAGTAGGCAGAGCATAGGTAGTCCCAGGAACAAAGTAACAATCCAATTGTTAAAACTTTCACTGGTGATGAACTGTGGTGGTAAGTCAGTGGACGAGAATGCACTAACTGCTGTAGTGAATCAAGCATTTGAGAGATATGGTGGAAATAGTAACTACAGGGGCACCTGGGTGGCTTTGTCAGTTAAGCGTCTGCCTTCAGCTCAGGTCATGATCCCAGGGTCCTGGGATCAAGCCCTGCATCAGGCTCCCTGCTCAGCGGGGAGCCTGCTTCTCCCTCTCCCATTCCCCCTGCTTGTGTTCCCTCTCTCGCTGTGTCTCTGTCAAATAAATAAATGAGGACTTTAAAAAAAATAGTAACTACAAAAATAATGAAAACAGTGACTATGGTTAAACTGTATTAAATGCTGGAAAAAGATAACAAAAAGCTCAGAGTGATTAGTGACCAGCTGAAAGCTTAGTCTGAAATCCAGATGGTTTCCTTTGTAGTTTATCAAGTATTGGGAGGGCAGTGAAAGCTGAGGATCATGCCCAGGAATAAATTTTCAGTGTACAGTTACACTGAAACTCTAAAGAAAGATGAAGTCAAAACTGAGACCGTTCAGGGTCGGGGTCTGATTGGGTAAGAATGGGTCCTGACACATGAGAAGGATACATCTGGCTTAATGGTCTCAAAATCTTGAATCCCAAGATTCCCCTGAATCTTCTGAACCTGCACAAGTGTTCCACCCCTATTAAAAGCTAGCATCCTCTTAAAGAGAATGCAAAAGGCTTTTCAAAGCAACATGTACCCTTCTCAAGATCTGCCCCATCTCCTCTCTTGGTGTCTAGGCCTATAACTAGGATTATGTCACAATATAACCCAGTCAGGAACGTGCTGGGCCTGATTATGGAAGAAAAAGACTATACTTCAAAAGAACTACAAGATTAGCTTATATATACTAGAAAGAACCAGGAATATTCTCATAGGATTAGATTCTAAGGGAGTTAAGATGAAATGAGCTAGTACATAAAGTTGAATACCTATTCCAAAGATTCAGGATTTAATATCCTGGCAAGGACCCCAGAAGATGGTACTAGAAGCATGGAAAAAGCAATGGACCACACTATAGGAATTTGAAATACCAGAAATGCCTTGGAATATAGTAGAAAAACAGATTAAAAGGCTCAAAGAAGTGTTCATGCTAGAATGAATATATCATGTAAGGCCAGAAAGCCTATCAAATTATTATGTTCTATTGGAAATACAAAAGAGACATTATTTCCAGTCCATAAGAAATACACTGGTGAGAGATCACCAATAACATTAAAAACTTCAGTAGTACATCTCCTATGTAGTCTGGGACTGACTATAGGAGAGTCCTTTAAAAGGAGTCTCCCTGGTAACTATGGGGTTGATAGAAGCCCTTACAAGTTAGAGTCCAGGTGAATGCACATAATCACAGGAAACCAGTTAGGTGCAATTATAATGGGTAGCAAAGTTGGAAAGGCATCTAGTTGGACCTTATACACAGAGAGTTGTGGAGATGGTTTAATAGAACATGCTCCCCCAGGGGAAATATGGATGGATAGCCAACAAGGTTACTATTCAATTTGTCCCATCAAAAGAAAGAGAGGATTGATATTGAAGGCAATTGCCACAATTTTTTTGTGGCAGCTTCCAGACTTCAATCAGGTTTTAGAGATGGAACTCATTGCCTTAAAAAAAGACTGGGTCTCCAGGAAAAAGGATCTTGTAACAATAAAGCAAGTGTACACAGGTATTTACTCATGTAACTGCACTGGGGAAAGGGAAATACCCAAACATTTCTAGAACTCTTTTCAACACAGAATCCAAGTTAACAGTGACACCCAGAGAGGCGCCTGGGTGACTCAGTTGGTTACACAACTGCCTTTGGCTCAGGTCATGATCCCGGGGTCCTGGGATCGAGTCCCACATCGGGCTCCCTGCTCATCAGGGAGCCTGCTTCTCCCTCTGCCTCTGCCTGCCACTCCCCCTGCTTGTGCGCTCTCTCTCTCTCTCTCTGTCAAATAAATAAATAAAATCTTAAAAAAAAAAAAACAGTGACACCCAGAGACCCAAAATACTATTATGGCCCCCTATTATTTCAGGAGCATATGGGAACAAGGCATTAAAAAGTTCTGGACAAGGTGTGACCCTCAGTGGGTTCACTGGGTCCATGT
Organism: Mirounga angustirostris; assembly: GCF_029215605.1. Classification (NCBI taxonomy): domain Eukaryota; kingdom Metazoa; phylum Chordata; class Mammalia; order Carnivora; family Phocidae; genus Mirounga; species Mirounga angustirostris. The sequence continues at coordinate 124,981,050 of NW_026991713.1, forward strand.
ACAAACCTGATGGTCAATTCCCTGGATCCTAAAAGAAAAATTGGAATTGACATTACTTAGAGATTAGCACAACCCCCACCTTGGGTTCTTGGCCTACAGGGTAAGATCTATCATAGTGGGAAAGACCAAGTGGAAGTCTCTGAATCTGCCTCCCATTCAAGTTAAGGTAATAAAAAAATTGTCATATTGGGCATGGGTCAGGGGCAGAAATGAGTGCCACTCTTAAAGATTCAGGATGAGGGAGTGATGGGTCCCACTACCTAATTCACCAGCCTGGCCCCTGTAAAAATTAGATATTAGAGAATGACAGAAGACTACCACAGACTTAACCAAGTACTAGATTTAATTGCAGCTATGTTGCTAGATGTGGTCATCATTGCTAGAGAAGATTACTAAAGCCTTGGGTACGTGCAGCTGTTGATTTGGTCAGTGAATTTTTCCAATCCTATGATCAGAATCTGTTCACGTTCCCATGAAATGGACAACAATATATACTATGAATTTCCCCAAGGCTCTAAAGCTCCCACCTTCTGTTAAAATATTGTCTGAAAAATATGTGGACATCCTTCAGAATATCACATTGATCCACTATATTGAATGTTATCATGCAAAACATCATGTGGCTGGCATGCTGGAGACCTTTGTAAGACACATATATTCCAGAGGTCAGAGATAACCCTGCCAATACTCAGGGCCCTGCCACATCAATAAGATGTTTAGGGGTTCAGTTGTCAGGGGTGCACTAGAATATCCCATCCATGATAAAGGACAATTATGACATCTTGTAACTTTCACCAAGAAGAAGGAAGTACAAAGCCTGATAGATATCTTTGGAGCCTAGAAGCAGCATATTCTATACCGGTATATGCTCCAACCCATACACTGGGTGGCAAAAAGCCTGGAGCAGGAAAGGACTCTATACCAGTTCCAGACTGTGGTGTAAACAGTCCTGTTCTTTGGTCTGGACTACCTATTAGACACTATGATATTAAAAGGATCAATATTGGGAAAAGTTGCCATGTGATGTTTTTGGTAAGCTCCACATGAGAATCACTATGCAGAGCCTTAAAGTTCTGGAGAAAGGCCATTCCACCTTCAGATATGCTACTGGGACCTAGTAAAGACTGTATCCAACTGATGAGACAACAAGAGATCTTATGGCTACAACTGCCCATCTTGAGGAGATTTCTGTTAGGCCCAACAAGTCTTCGTGTTCAGAAGCCCAGCAATAATCCATCACAGGTAGCAGTAGTACAACTGGGATCAAACCAGAGCAGGACCAGAGAGCACAAATAAGCTCCATGAGCAGATAGCCCAGACCTCCAATCATCAGCACAGTTGTACTAGTACCTGTGTCTAAGTCACATTGAGGGATTCCTTATGTCCAGGTGACAGGGGAGGAAAGAGTTCAAGCTTGATTCATGGATTGGTCTTCTTGGAATGTGGGTGCAAGCTGAAAATGGATGGCAGTATAAATCTACTCAAGTACAGCCTTGCAAAACAGGAGAGGAGTGCCTGGGTGGCTCAGTCAGTTAAGCATCTGCCTTCAGCTTGGGTCATGGTCCCAGAGTCCTGGGATCAAGCCCTGCATCTGGCTCCCTGCTCAGCAGGGAGTTTGCTTCTCCCTCTGCCCCTCGCCCTGCTTGTGCTTGCTCTCTCTCTCTCCCTCACTCTCTCTCTTTCTCTCAAATAAATAAACAAGAAAATCTTAAAAAAAAAAAAAAAGAAAATAGGAGAGAAGAAAATACCCTCCTTGTGGCCAGAGCTTTGACAATGTACCTGGTCAGACATTTTATGGAGAAAGAGACATTGCTCAAGGTTAAAATATATACAGACAGATTCTTGGGCAGTGAAAATGGCTTGGTCATCTGGTCAGGGACATGTAAGGGAAGAAAGGTTAGAAGATTAAATACAAGGAGGTCTGGCATAGAGGCATGAAGATAGGCATGTCGAAAGGGCATGAAGTATGAAGACATTCATGGTACTGTCCATCAGAAAGCATTCACTATGGATGAAGTATGACTCAAGCAGATGACATTAGCCATCTCTGACATCAGTTGTTCTACCACTGGCACAATGGACACATGTCCAAAATTACAGGGATTGAGGACTTTTGTAGAGTAAACATGGACCCCACTTAACCAAATGTACCACACACCAGCAAAAAACTAAATCTGAGTCCCTAATATGGCACCATTTCTTGGCCATTCGCTGGCAAGATGACCACAATGGACCTTTTCAGCCCTGGAAGAGATAGGAATTTATTTTAGTAGAAATAGATATAGCCATTACAGCTTATGCTATCCAAGTTCTGCAGTTCCTTTGATGAATAATCCCCTTCTTTCCTAAGCAAACCCAGAAATTCTCCAGCTGGGTTATGTAAAAGCCATCAGGAAGAGCCACCCCCTGGCCAAATTGGAGGCATTTGCGGCATCAGAATAAATAATGATAGTAACATATTCAATGATGATTTAAATGATTATAAAAATAAACAAATTAAAAATTTCATAGCAAATACACCAGAAATTAATTAATTACTTTAGTACTTGATGACATATGAAATGTTTACATAATTTCAAAGTATCCCATTATAAAATACTTATTAATGGCAAAAGAGGAAAAAGTAACTTTATAGTAGAAAGGCCTGGAAGTCACTATTTTGATCACTTGAGTGACCAAAGTGAACATCATTAGTAATGGGATAAATTGAAATCATATGCCATTTGACAGGATGCCATGAAGAGAACACAGCATCACTATCAAAGATGTATAACCTGAGTCTCATCATGGAAAATATTAAACAGATGCAAATTGACTGATATTCCACAAAATAAGTGTCCCATATTTCTGAAAGTGTCAAAGCCATTGTTATGAACTGAATCATGTCCCTCACAATGCATATGAATGTTGGATTGAAGCCCTAACCTACGATGTGACTGTACTTAGAGATAGGGCCATTAAGGAGGTAATTAAGGATTAATAAGGTCATAAGAGAAGGCTCCTAATCTGATAGACTGTTGTCCTTATAAGAAGAGGAAGAGAGAGAGGAAGATAAGGTGTGTGAGAGAGAGAGAGAGAGAACAAGAGATCTCTTGGCGTCCGTGCAAACAGGAAAAGCCATATGAGGACACAATGAGAAGAATGGCTGTCTACAAGCCTAGAGGAGAATGAGGTCTTATCAAAAACTGACACTGACATCAGCTTGATCTTGGACTTGCAGCCTCCAGAACTGTGAGAAAATAAATGGCTGTTGTTTAAGCCAGTCTGTGGTATTTTCTATGGCAACCCTAATAGACTAATACAGCGTGAAAGTCAAGAAGACTAAGTAACTGGCTTTGCCTTTCTAACATGTACACATGAATCTTTCTTAAGCAAAAGAATTTCTGAAATTATATTAGCCATACTATTTATCTCAAATGTCTTCTTTATGAATTTTGTAGAAAACATTGTCGTTAACTCCTCAAAATCCGATTTCATCTTTCTGCCAACAGAAACCATATTTACTCAATATGGTTGATAAATTGCTTGAGCTCCAGGAATGATTTCTGATTAATACAAACCAATCATTGCAATCATAAAACTCTTCTTACAGAGTGGTTCCTAACTTCAAACTTAAACCAACCTCCGCATAGCAATCCCCTGGCAACAGAGATGGATTTCTAAACTATTGGCCAAATTAAGGAAGAACAATTCTTCAAAGGTTGAGGAAGAGATGTTCTCTTTATTCCACTTAGACATGAATGAGGAAATAGCCATCATCCTAAAATTCCAAGATGAACAAGCCTTAAAAAGAAGCATATACTTTATATACCGGAGATGAGCAATAGTAAGATTATAGGTCCTTGAGGACATTCTTGAACTACTGGATCAACCAATCTTGACCTTTATTCTACTTCTGGACTTCTAGTTATGTGAACCATTTTCATTAATGATTTAAATCAAATTGACTTGTGTTTTCTATGTTGCAGATTAAAGCATCCTAATCGAAGCAGTAAGCAATTATTTTTTCAACAAGTACAACCATGACCCAGGCACTCTCCTATACATGAACAAAGCAGAAACAATTGCCTTTCCCTCGTATAGCTTATTCTAGCCAATTATCTTTATTTTGATTCTCTATCCTCTCTACCTACCATTACCTTACACATTGCTCTAATCTTTTGTATAATCTTCCTTCTACTTCCCTACTATATTTTTAGTTTCTTCACAATCCTCTCCTATTGTGAATCCATTTGGTGTCATCCATCTTCACTTTCCTTTTTATCTACTAACATTTTATCTCATATTTTCTATCTTCATTGGTTTTTTGATAAATAAAGGGAATTTCTTTTTTATGCTACTGATGATGCAAACAATATCTTAAGTTGAACTCCTACAGTATTTTCCACTGAAAGCATATTGTCTTCAACCTATTGTAACTTCACCTGTTCTCCATGACCTTCAACAATAACAAAAAATTAAATCCTCTATTTCCCCCGGTTTCTTAAGTTATGCAAACTTCATTTGTTATACATTTATATGTAATATACAATATGAATATATATAACCACTTTGCATAAAATTTCTGTGAAAGAAAATGATAAGCAACAACTTTTTCAATGAATAAAAGCATGCTTTCTGCTATCAAGGAATACAAAGTCTCAAAAAGATAAAAAGTCCAGCCTAATTAAAAAATCATTGTTCACCTCCCTGGCATAAAGAAAAAAGGGGCAAATGTAAAATCTTATGATCTCTCATAGAATGGATAAGTACCTGCAAACAAACTTTGAAAGAGCATATGGCAGATAGGATTTGAATATTAACAAAATAAGTCTGGAATATGCCTTTATTCTGTTTTGTGCCAGGAAAAATGATACTCCCCACTCCTAACTACTCCAGCCAGAAGAAGAACCACATGTGAAAATCAGAGATTCTGCCTTCCTAATTTAAACCCTAATGAAGAATCACAATATGGTAGGATAATTCATGGAGAGGATAGGATACATATCATCTGTTAACATGATTTAATAGAAATAACATTTGTACTATTCTGTACACTGCCTTTGTCCTCTTAACTTCCTCACTTACTGTACTATAGAGTAACTATTGTAGATAAAATTTAATTTTTTCAATCCCCATTTTGTAATGAAAAAGAACACAGAAATTAGAGTGATCTGGCTTAGTCTAGGCTACAACACTTAATTTCAGTGTAACTTTTGAAGATTTATCTTAACTGAATTGTGAAAAGAAATGGATTGTTACAGAGTTGTATAGTAAAATCAATGAGAATAAATTTGAAAATATGTCTTTAAACCATAGAAATATGTTTAAAAAATTACATATTAAGTTTTTCACTAAAGGAACATAATTTTAAGAATATCTCTTAGCTTATTAATAAAACCAAATGTGTTTACTGTTTGATAATTGTATCACTTAACATATAGCCCCTAACTTGGGTCTCTGCTCCCAAATGGATTATATTTTATCTACTTTGAACTGAATTTTCCATCTGCTGACCTACTCATCTAACCAATACAAATGATTTTAAATATGTTTGTTTCATTTGTTAATATTAGTGTTGCCTACATTTTTAGTACTGCTGAAGAACGGTATCATTTTCATTTACTTTTTCTCAGATCATCCATATCAACAACACAGGACTAATTAGCTTAGAAGAGCTAGCTGTTCCTGAAATCACTGAGGAGAATCACAAGAAGCCCCAAAGTAATCTCTGTCAGTGAGTTCCCACTTCTTATTCCTACCTTCTGTGATCATGCTGTGACTTTGACAACCACCCTTGAGGGAATAGTTTTGCCAACTTACATAGTGAATCAAAGGCAGAACTAGGAAAGGGATGGAGCCCAGTATTTTCCACTATTTGTCATCTTTATGCAGTGCATACAGGGTTTCCTATTCCAAACTGACCCTGCATGACTTGCTGCAACATGATAGCATCCCCACAGTGGTGTTATTTCTGGGAACACTTAGGTACAAAGAGAGCTCTTGACATAGCTGTGACCAATATAATATTTAATAGCATACATAAAGGAAAAAACATAAATGGGTATTGTCTTGCTCTTCTCGGTATTAAAAAAAATGCAGTGTTTTTACAAATATAAAAGAGTACTTTGAAATTTATAAAATTAAAATGAGAATTTGTGATGATCTAAAATATTAAATCATATATTGTAGATAAGTAGATATCAAAATATGTAGCTACCTGTCACAAATATTATTTTTGGTTATGAATTGCTTTGTAAACAAAATAGCATACAAGTGCTTCTACAATTTCTAAAAGTATAGTATACATTAGAAGAATCTGGCCAATTTTATTCCACATGATTCTAATAATATAACAATTTTATAAAAAGAAAACCTAAGGGCGCCTCGGTGGCTCAGTTGGTTAAGCGACTGCCTTCGGCTCAGGTCATGATCCCGGGGTCCTGGGATCGAGTCCCGCATCGGGCTTCCGGCTCAGCAGGAAGCCTGCTTCTCCCTCTCCCACTCCCCCCTGCTTGTGTTCCTGCTCTCACTGTCTCTGTCTCTGTCAAATAAATAAATAAAATCTTTAAAAAAAAAAAAAGAAAGAAAACCTAAAATCATGGGGAACCTGGGTGGCTTATCGGTTAAGCATCTGACTCTTGATTTCAGCTCTGGTCATGATCTCCGGGTCCTGGGATGGAGCCCCGAGTCAGGCTCCCCGCTAAGCAGGGAGTCTGCTTGTCTCCCTCTCCCCCTTAACCCTCTCCCTGCTAGTACACATACTCTCTCACACACAAATAAATAAATCTTTAAGAAAAGAAGGAAACCTAAAATCACATTTCTTAGGGCACAAAAGCAATGACAGAATCATCTAGAGAAGGTGGTGAGATGCTGACTGATAGGTGCAACTATTCCAAAATGTTTTTTTTTTCCTTTTGCAATATTCAAACCATAATACAATGCCACCACCTATTGATGGAATGGCAGAATTGAAATCCAAAAATTACAAACAACACAGTATCAAATATTCATGGGAATTATAAATCAAGGTACAGAACATAGGTCATTAACCATTGATTAGATGACATATATCAGTAATACATTTAGATGGTAATTGATTTGTTTACATCAGTTGCTTCTTTGACTTTCTGGCATTCTGTGGTAGGACACAGCATTTTTTTAAGGGCTAATTATTGCTTGAACATAAAATATATAATTGATTTTAGTTTTCTTACATATATTTAAAAGTAGATTTTAGAAGAAAATATTGTAAGAATTATTTTTTCATATAACACATAATCACACTGGATTGAATATTAGGGATCTGCAGAACACATTTTGGGGAATCTAGACTTCATTTTCTGGAAATATGTTGGACTGGATAACATCCAGTAAAAACATTTAAAAATAAACTTTATAATAAGGAAAATATACTCTCCAGTGCATACTTACCCTTACAAGAAAGCAGGAGACATCCCCATACACCAAACCTGAAGAAGATCCCCAAAAGAAGAGCCATAGCCAATGAACTAAATATCCCCCAACTGTCCTGAAGGAATGTGTATCTGTGTTTGGGGGATAGGGATTGCTTTCAAAGTTCTTGGGTTTTAAGAGTCAAATCAAAAGATAGTAACTTGAACTTGTATGATGTTTTTAGATGAAAGTGAACCTTTCAAATAGCTGTACCTTGAGTAAAAGTACAGAATAGAAAAAAAATACACCCACCAACTTGGGAAAATGACAAGGAAGTTTGTGTTGATGCGAATCTAGATGGATCAATAATAAGTTGGGCTTAAGAATTTGTGATATTGGAGTTTTCCTCTGACAGGATGAAGTTCTTATTTCCACTATGTATATGGCCCAGGAATGTTTCAGCTGAGAAAGCAAGACAAAATTAGTCTATGGCTCCATTACTGTACAATATCACTGGAATATCTGGATGAATGAAATTCAAAATCTCTTTGAAGGACAAATCATCTAGATCATACAGCCATACAAGATTCTCACAAATAAAGCTTCACAGAAAATATGCTTATAATCCAAAATCGTAAAACCAACAAAGAAACATTTCATCATAAGTGAGTCAGATAACACTATTAGAAAGCTCTGGCAAATCTGAAAAACAACCAAATATTTTGATTTGTACAAATTAAAAACAATCATTGATATTTAAAATTCAATAAGTTGGTTAAAAGCAGGTAAAACAAAGTTAAGTAGAGAATTAATAAATATAAGACTTTATTTCACATATATAATGCTGCAGAGACAGATAAAGAAATGAAAAATATGAAAGACAATTTGAAACATAGAATATTAAATGGTATATATCATTTATATATAACCTAATGTGTGTTTCTTCAGATTTCCAGAGATAGACAATAAGTGGAATGACTGAGAGAAAATATTAAAATTTAAGTGGTTGATATATTTCCCAAGTTGATGAAAAACATAAATCTCGAATTTGAAAATGTAACAAATACCAAGCAGGATAAATAGAAAAGAACCACACCTACACAACACAATGAAACACAGAAAGCCAAAGGTAAAGAAGTACTCTCATGTGCAAGCGGAGAGACAAGACAGATTTCCTAAAAGAAATGACAACTACATAAACCACAGACTTCCCAAAAGAAACAGTAAACAGCAGACAATGGTAGAATGTTATGCTTAAGCAATGGGAGAAAACAACTCTCACATTATTCATGTATTTTATTTTATTATTTTATTTTATTTTATTTTATTTTATTTTACTTTTATTGATGTAGGCTTGACACATAACATTACATTAGTTTTGGGTGTACAGCATGGTGATTCAACAAGTCTATACATTATGCTATGCTCACCACAAGCTTAGCTGCTACTTTCTGTTGCCATACAACAAATTAACAATATCATTGACTATATTCCCTATGCTGTATCTTTTTTCCACTTCACTGTTTCATTCCATAACTGGAATCCTGTATTTTCCACTCCCCTTCACCCATTTTACCCATCCCTTTTTCCCCTTCACCTCTGGGAACCTTCAAATTGTTCTCAATATATATGAGTCTGTTTCTACTTTTTGTTTTGTTTTGTTTAGATTCCATGTATAAGTGAAGTCATATGATATTTGTCTTTCTCTGTCTGACTTATTTCACTTAGCATAGTATCTTCTAGATCCACCCATCTTATTGCAAATGGCAAGATCTTATCCTTTTTATGGCTGAGTAATATTCCATTGCATATATCATTTCTTCTTTATCCATTCATCTTTGGATGGACACTTGGGTTGCTTCTATATCTTGGCTATTTTCAATAATGTTGCAATCAACAAAAAGGTGCATATATCTTTTCTATCTAGTGTATTTGTTTTCCTCGTGTGAACATCCAGTAGTGGAATGACTAGAGCATATGGTAATTCTGTTTTAATTAATTAAAGGAATCTCTAAATTGTTTTCAATAGTAGCTGTACCAATTACATCCCCACCAACAGCACAAAAGATTCCTTTTTTCCCACATCCTCACCAACACTTGTTATTGCTTGTCTTTTTGATTCTAGCCATTCTTTTTTTTTTTTAAGATTTTATTTATTTGACAGAGAGAGACAGTGAGAGAGGGAACACAGGCAGAGGGGGAGAGGGAGAAGCAGGCTCCCCGCTGAGCAGAGAGCCTGATGCGGGGCTCGATCCCAGGACCCCGGGATCATGACCTGAGCCGAAGGCAGACGCTTAACGACTGAGCCACCCAGGCGCCCCTGATTCTAGCCATTCTGACAGGTGTAAGGTAATATCTCATTATGGTTTTGATTTGCATTTCCCTGATGATTAGTGATGTTGAGCATCTTTTTATGTGTCTCTTGGCCATTTGTACGCCTTCTTTGGAAAAATGTCTATTCAATAGGTCCTCTGCCCCTTTTTTAATTGGATTATTTGTTTCTAAGGTGTTGAGTTGTATGAGTTCTTTATATATTTTGGTTATTGATCCCTTACCAAATATATCTTTTTCAAATATTTTCTCCCATTCAGTAAGTTGCCTTTCTGTTTTGTTGGTGGGTCCCTTCTCTGTGCAAAAGATATTCTTTGGTGTAGTCCCAATAGTTTATTTTTGTTTTTGTTTCCTTGCCTGACAAGACACCTCTGGAAAAATGTTACTACAGCTGAGGTCGAAGACATTACTGCCCATGTTTTCTTTCAGAAGTTTTATGGCTTGAGTTCTCACGTTCAGGTCCTTAATTCATTTTGAGTTTATTTTTGTATATGATGTAAGAATGTGGTTCAGTTTCATTCTTTTGCATGTAGTTATCCAGTTTTTCCAACACCATTTATTGAAGAGACTGTCTTTTCCCCATTGTATATTCCTGCAATGTTTTCATAGATTAATTGACCATATAAGTGTGGGTTTATTTCTGGGCTCTCTATTCTGTTCTATTGATCTATGTGTCTACTTTGTGCCAGTACCATACTTTTCTTATTATTACAACTTTGTAGTATATCTTGAAATCTGGGATTGTGATGCCTCCAACATGGATGTATCCTGGAGAATGTTCCACATGCACTTGAAAGGAATGTGTATTCTATTGTTTTTGGATGGAATGTTCTGTTTATATCTGTTAAGGCCATCTGATATAAAGTGCTATTCAAAAGACACTGTTTCCTTATTAACTTTTTTACCTGGATGATCTGTCCATTGATTTAAGTGGGTGTTAAAGTCACCTACTATTATTGTATTACTGTCAATTTCTCTCTTTATGTATGTGTTAGTATTTGGTTCCTGAGCACTCTGCACCAGGGGTGCCCTAGCAAGCTGTCTGGATTTGAAGTGACAGAGACCTGGAGTGTTCCCAGTGCAATGGCTGGAGCTGTAGAAACAGGAGTGTCGCAATGTGCACCATGTTGGGACCATATAGGTAGAATGGCTGGAGCTGGTGTGGTCTAGGTGACCAGGACTCACTGAGGCAGCAGGCTGACTATAGAGTCTAGAACCTTGCTCTTGTCCACACTACCAAGGAAGAGGGGGAACATAAACTGGGACACTTGCCAACCCCTATGACCCAGAGAGTTTCAGCAGCTCCTCCAATATTTGTCATAATTCTAGGCCTCGTTCCTTTATATTCTGTTGCCTTTTTTTCTGTGCCCCAGGGCATCCAGAGCTGGGGAGGGCTAGGGATCTTGCTCACCAAGGCAGCAGACCAGCTATGGTATCCAGAACTAAGTATCAAATACTACCACTACTTATACTAATTCAGGTAATTACTTATAGCTAAAGGAATAATTTTCCAGATAGAGATAGCAATTTTAAATTCATGGACACCTAATATAAAATATAGCAAAATATAAAGCTATATCTGTCACAATAAGAAAAATATTGACAAATCCTCCTTAACAGTGGGAGATTTAACATTCTCTCTGAATGACTGATCAACTAGATTTTTTAAGAAGTTTTTCAGATTGTGGATGGATACAACAATGAATTAATCTCTTAATCTATTAGTGATACATAGGATGGTATACTAATACTATATATTGCCATTGATTGAATCACGGTCTGAAGAAACTAGATTTAAAAGGAATTGTATGAACTAATAGAATCATATGGATAATATTAAATAATATTAAATTATTTTAGGGAATGATTAATTTTGTTAGGTGTGATAATACTGTTGTGGTTATATAGAAAAGTGTCTTAGTTTTAGAGATGCATACTGAAATAATTAGGAGTATATTGTTATAATATCTTTAATTTATATTTAAAAATTTACCAAAAACAGATGAAACCAATGATTTAATTGTTAAATCTAAGAGATAGGTGTTTATAATTCCCTTCATTTTTTGCATATTTGAAATTTTTTATAATAACAAGTTTCAAAATAAAAAGCAAAGAAAATAGAAGCAGCCTCAGAGATCTACTATTCTTTGCTAATGTGAACCAGACGTTGGCCCATCTAGGCTCCAATCTCACCTAAAGCTGCCTCCCAGTGTTGCACAATGTATGGCACTGAAAGGTTTAGGGGCAGAGGTCATTCATCCCACAGCAAGCGTGGCATTCTGCCATGAGTGATCATGACACTAATTCAACTTTCTCTGGTTTTATACTTAGCACTCCAATACGAACTTGAGTCAAGCAAATTTGGACAGCTCCTACTTGAGATAACCAAGAAAACTGGGAGACGTTCTGAGATTAAAAGCAGTTTCAACTCTTGGAACCAATTTTCCTATCCAGTTTTACCATTGCTGACTTGGTTTAAATCCTGCAGAACATTTCTTTTCTGGCTGTCTCATTCTATCCAGTTTATAAGTTTTACCCAACAGAAGTTGCCATTCTTCTTCCAGAATATGGAAAAAGAATTATATTCTTATATTGATAAAAATTAAACAGCTGAACTTCATATTCATTAATATGAGCTTCAATCTATCCAAAGTGGCATTCAGTATGTGCTGTGAGGGACTCACAGATAGGCAAGCCCTAAAGGAAAGCATAAGTGACATTGGGAGAGAAAGATCTTGAGCATTAAAGGCAAACTTTGCTACAGAAATTCAGGGAAAAAGTACTACCTATAGAATGCAACATGGGGCAGGCTATGAATAATGACAGTTTTGTTTCTATCTTATTCACCCTTTCATTTCTTTTTCTTGCCTTGCTGACTATGACCTCATTTATTATGTTGAATGAGAGTGACAATAGCAGGCATCCTTTTCTTGTTGCCAATCTAAAAGGGAAAATTTTCTAGTTTCTCCACTAAGTATGATGTTGCCAAAGGCTTTTTTACTTTTCATTCCTGTAATGGATTCTATTGGTTTCCCCCAAGGTTCTTTTCATTGAATCAGTCAGTGTAGCCCACGCCCAGCTACTGAAAATTACTGACAGTTAAAGTTTACAGCTGCCCTTTTCCACAAAAAAAATTATCCTGGATCAAACTGGAGCCAGGATGGCAACCAGTATCTACTGAGTGAAATAGGATTACAAAGACTGACCACTTTGTAAATACCATTGGGACATTGAAGAAAGAAAATTACAGGCTCAGGTTTATTAATCAGCAGTCTAAGACAAAGTATGAGACTCAAAATTCTCCTTGGCAGCATTAAAAACAAAATTTCTTACAGTAAGGGAGTAAACAAAGCTAAAGGCTAGATATAGAATTTATTTGTGAGAATATCAAAAATTCAGAGGAGGCCAGATTCTCCTTGCCTAGGTCAGGGCCCTCATAATAAAGTGGGATCCTGAGGTTTGGGATAGGATATGCAGCCTCACGTCCTCTCTATATGTGCCTATCCACAGACAGCTTACATATCTTCCCATTATGGCAGCTGGCTTCCCACAAAGTGGAAGATCCAAGAGATCAGGCAAAAACTTCAATACTTTTCATGACCTAGTTTTAGAAATCAGGTACCATTACTTCCACAATACTGCACTGGTCACACAGTTCAGTCCCATCCAGTGGTAGGAAACCACTCAAGGGCATGAATATCAAGAAGCATGAATTATGGTTACCATCATGGAGGCTGAGTCCCACAGACCACCATTTGGCTTTTAATAATTCAAGTCTCTCCTACACATGAATATTCATAAAGTCTCATACCCTTGCCACATCAGCTTGAATTCCACGGACTTCATCATCTAAATTAGGGACAAGCATGTATGAGCTTCCTTGAATGTAGTTTCTGAAGACTAGTGAATGAAGAGACAGTTATCTGGTCTGCACATCCATCAAAATGGTGGGGCAGGGATAGGATAACTACCACAGACTCTTCCATATAAAACTGGTAAAACAGGAGGTACACAGGAGTTATGGGCCCATTTCTAAAATCTAGAACATCAGACACATGTTCATAGATCCTTGATTAGGAGTTAAGTCTTGGGAATGATTCAGTGTGGTTCTGGATCTGCCTTCTGAACTTTTGGTTCTACCCTTCCTTTGCTATGAAGGGTATCTCAAGTTTACAACTGGTCATGTTCTCAGCCTTCTTCCTACATGAATTTGAGGATTCAAAGTTCAATTTTTATTTTTATTGTCCCTGTTCCTTTCAGTTCAAATTAGTGCTGCTTCCACAAGTATGATTATTTTCAAATTATACATTAGTGTTTTTTTAAGTTTTTATTTTAATTTCAGTTAGTTAACATACAGTGTAATATTAGTTTCAGGTATACAATATATGATTCAACACTTCCATACCAGAAATGAACTCACAACTATATGGTCAGTTAATCCTTGACAAAGCAGGAAAGAATATCCAGTGCGGGAAAAGATAGTCTCTTCAACAAATGGTGTTGGAAAAACTGGACAGCAACATGCAAAAGAATGAAACTGGGCCACCTTCTTATATCATACACAAAAATAAATTTAAAATGGATTAAAGACCTAAATGTGAGACCTGAAACCATAAAAATCCTAGAAGAGAACAAAATATGTTTATTTTTAAAATCTTTGTGGTTCTCCTAGGAATCTTACTGAAGTTTAGTCCTTTAGATAATAGCCACACTGCAAGTCTCTTTGAGATAACCCTTTTTCTAATTGGACTTCCCAGTGAAGCTACTGAAGTATAACACATTTTAGATTCTTAGAAGCCCGACTATTTAAAGTAGAAGGTCCATGAGACACGACTTTAAAACATTACAAGGACTTTTGTTTGACTGATTTTTCTAAGGTCTTTACAGGCACATTGTCCTCTTCATCTTTAGACCATATTTTCCTGAACTTTTCCTGCACTTAATCTTTGCCTGGAATCCATTTTTAAATGTTTACATCATTCGTCCTATGGAAAGTCCAGGAATTCTCCAAACCAGCAAATCCTTGATTTTCATGTTTAACAGTTATTTCATGAGCATATCTCTCTCTTCTTGGATTTTACTACAGGCAACAAGAAGAAGCCAATTGTCATGTTCAACAGTGTGCCTAGACGTTACCCAGTTCACTAAGGAAATTTTCTACTTTCCACGTTAGTGAGGGAGACGGCATGTTACACAGGGATCCCCTTCTCTCTAGTTTCCAATAGTATTTTTCTCACTGTCCTTTAAGCCCTCACTGTCCATCTCCTTGGGATCACCTGGCTACCATAAACAGTCTCATTGCTGCCATTTCCCTAACATTTCTTCTAAAGGTCTTCCACCTTTTACCTCCTTCCTAGTTTCAAAGCAATGCGCACATTTTTTAGATTTTTTTATTTGAGTGGCATCACAGTCCCAATATCAAAATCTCTATTAATTATCTATTGCTACATAAACAATTATGCCCAAATGTAGTGGTTTAGAATAACAATAAGTATCTTCTATCTCTTAGTTTCTTTAGACAAGAATTTAGGTGCAGCTTGGCTGGGTAGTTCTGGCTCAGGGTTACTTATGAGGTTCAGTCAGACATCAGCTGCGGCTGCAGTGATCTGAAAGCACAAATGATCTGGAGGATCCACTGGAAGACGGCTCACTCCCATGGCTATCAAGCTGATGTTGGCTATTGGGGGAAGGTTTCAGTTCTTCTCTATGTGGGCCTCTCCGTGAGACTATCTCAGTATGTCATGACATGTTAGCTGGCTTCTCCATGAATAAGAGATCCAAAAGAACTAAGGCAGAAATTTTAACACCCTTTATGACTTAGCTTCAGAAATCACACAATATCATTTCTGCAGTATCTTATCTTCTGAGGTCACACACCTCAGCCCTATTCACTGTTGGAAGGGACTACACAGGGCATGGATGGCAGGAGGTAAAGGGCACTGAGAGCCATTTCAGAGACTAGCTACCCTGAGATGGCTCCCTTCAACCAAGACAGAAAATCAAATACAGTATTTCATTCTGGAAAGAATGTCAAAGATTAGTGCCATGCTAAAAGACTTAAAGGATGCGGAATAGTGATCTCCATCATAGTCCCCATTTAATTCACCAGTCTGGTCCCTTTCAGAACTGGATGAATAAAGGTGGATGTTGGTAGATTACTACAAACAGCTAAAGAATAGCCCTTCTTGCAGCTTCTGTGTGGGCTTTGGTATCTTTACTACAGTAGATTCATACAACTTTGGATGTGTGGAATGTGACTACTGATAAAATAAATGTGTTTCTTCGATACTTTTCTGTAAGAAGGATCAGAGGCAGTTCACTTTCACATGGGATGGACTACAATACATATGCGTTATCTTGCCCCAAATTTGTATTATGTCTACTGCTTTCTGTTACAAGATAGCCCCAAGAGATCAGGACCATCTAGAAATTCCATGAACATCACACTGGTACAGTATATTGATGATGTATTATCTGTTGCTACATAATGAAGTGCCCCAAACCTTAGGACTTAAAATACCAATAAACATTTATTACCTCACATGGTTTCTGTTGATCAGGAATTTGGGAGAAAGTTAGGTTTTGGCTCACGGTCTCTGAGGATTTTACAGTCACGGTGTTTGTCAGGGCTGCAGTCATCTGAAGTCTTGACTGGTGGTGGAAGTCCCACTTTCAAACTGGCTCACCCATCTGGCTGGCAAATGGGTGCTAATGATTAAGAAGAAATCTTAGATGGATCTCTCCATAGGGCTACTTGAGGGCCCTTATAACATAGCAGGCAGCATCCCCTAAGAAAGCAAGGAAGAAGTTTTCATGACCTTGCCCTGGAAAGATTGCCCTATTCAATGTGAGAGAGGAATGCAGAAATAGAGGAATAGCAAGGGGAGAGAATCACTGGGGACAGGCTTGGAAGCTGGCTGCTATACATAACATCATGTTAATTGGACCTGATAACTAAGAAATGGCAAGTACAGTTGATCCTTGAACAACAGAGGGGTTTAGAAGTGCTGACTTCTCATGCAATTGAAAATTTGTGTACAACTTTTGACTCTTCAAAAACCTAACTACTAAGAGCCTACTCTTGGCAGGAAGACTTTCAAATAAAATAAGCAGTCAATTATCATGTATTTTGTATACTATATGTGTTATAGACTGTACTCTTAAAATGAAGTCAGCTAGAGAAAATAAAATGTTATTAAGAAAATCATAAGAGCTGGGGTGTCTGGGTGGCTCAGTCAGTTAAGTGTCTGCCTTCGGCTCAGGTCATAATCCCAGTGTCCTGGGATTGAGCCCTGCATCGGGCTCCGTGCTCAGCAGGGAGCATGCTTCTCCCTCTCCCTCTGCCTGCCTGCCTGCCTGCCTGTCTGCCTACTTGTGACCTTGTTCTCTCTCTCTCTGTCAAATAAATAAATAAAATCTTTTAAAAAATTTAAAAAAAGAAAGTCATAAGAGCAAATTCATAGTACTGTACTAAATTTTAAAAATCCACATATTAAATAGATCTGTGCAATTCAAACCTGTGTTATTCAAGGGTCAGCTGTACTCTGGATGCCTGGTAAGAAATGTGCTCCAGAGGGTGAAGGATAAACTCTACAAAGATACAGGAGTCCTATCAAATCAGTGAAACGTTTCTGGGTTTATTGGTCCGGGCGTTTCTGGACGTCCCTCCAAAATAACAGATAAGTTATGTACCTTGTACCTCCAACCACTAAGAAAAGAGCACAATGCTTAGTAGCCTGCTTTATGCTTCAGAGGCAGTACATTCCATACCTGAGCACGATATTCTGTCTCATTTATCATGTGGCACATGAATTCTTGAGTGGAGTCAAGTGCAAAAAGATACCTTGCTGCGAGGTCAGGCTGCAGTAAAACCCCTCTGCCTCTTCCACCATATAATCTTACAGACCTTGTGGTTCCCAAGATATCTGTGGGAGAGAAAGAAGCTGGGTGGACCCCTAACAAGCCCCAGTAGGAAAGTTGCAGCAAAGAAAAAAGGCTATTTCCTCATTTGTCCCCAACCTCAGTGTGCAGCCTGCAGTTCTGCCAGCTAACCTGGCTTTCTCTCCTTTTGTCTTTGCAGGTGATATTTCCTCTGCCTGAACTATTTTATTATTGTATATCTTGGCTCACTCTTTCATGGTTCTGCTTACATGCAACTTTATCACGAGTTAGGGAAGGACTAGATAAAATTGCAACCCCTACTCCTCACCCAGAGCTCTCCTTCTCTGCTTTACTTTCTACAGAGGGTTTAATGTAACACACCAAATACTTCATTTATTTCTTTTTTGTATGTTATCCATATTAGAATGTAAATTTGATGAGGGTAAGAATATTTGTCAATTTTTTAACTACTGGATCCCCAGTGTGTGTATATATATAGAGAGAGAAAAGTGCCTGTATAGTAGACAGTAGGTAAATACTTATTGGATGGATAAATGCTAGACCCCAAATTTTAGTGAACATCTAATGAACATCTTCATATCAATGCCCTTGAGACACTGATCATTATCTCTCATTCCATTTGGCGGACAGAAGAATACCTCCATCCAAAGATGTTCAGGTCCTAATCCTTGGAAATTGTGAATATAACTTGTGTAGATTATGTGGAAAAGGGGAATTAGGTTGCAAAGGAAATTAAGGTTGTTAATTAGCTGACCTTAAAATAAGGGCATTATCCCAGAGCAGCTGCGGGGACTCAGTGTAATCACATGAGTCCTTAAAGCTGGAAGAGGAACAAGAGGAGGAACTCAGAGTGGTGTGATGTTAGAAGAATGCAACTAGCTTTTGTTAGCTTTAAAGGTGGAAGAAGGGGGTGACAAGCCGTGGAATGCAGGCAGCTTCTAGAAGCTGGAAGAGGCAAGGAAATGAACCTTTTCCAAAGCCTATAGAAAGAATAGCCTTAGCTTTAGCCTGGTGAGACCCTTGTCGGACATATGACCTTCAGAACTAAGGAAATACATTTGTGTTGTTAAGTCACTAAATTTTGCGGTAATTTGTTATGATTGCAATGGAAAATTAATACACTTCCTCCCTGTTCTCTTTAGATCTACTTATTCTCCTACACCCTCTTTATTACCAGGAACACAGTATAATACAGTGGTCATAGCTTGCTTTCTGGAGCAGGGTCAGCCTCCTCAAATCCAGTTTCTAGGTAGTAGCTTCAGGAAACTTCAGCCTTCGGAAGACAAACTCCTACTTATTTACTCCTGTTTCCATATCTGGAACCAAGCCCACCTATAGCTTTGATCCCCATTTGTGTTTCTATTCTATTTCTGATCAACAGAGATGCTAATCTTGTATTTAAGCATAGTTAAGTTTTATTAAATTTTTAATGTCCCCTTCCTTTCATAGTAAATCACCAAGTTTTATCCATTCTACTTCTAAAGTGTCCAAGGGATTTGCCCCTCACTGAAATTGCCACTAATACTGTTCTACTTTAAGTCCTAAGCATCTCTTCAAGGATTATTGCAGTATCTTCCTAACTGGTTTAGCTGTTTCCAGGCTTTCCCATTTTAAATCATTGTCCTCACTGCATACTGCCAGTTATAATTACAAGGATGATGTTATTACTACACCATTGAAAAATCTTAACTAGCTCCTATTATGTTTAGAGTAAAGTCCATACTATTAAGAACTGAGTAGTATTAAAGGCCACAGGCTCTGGAATCAAACCGCCTGTGTTCTGAACTTTTTGTTTCAGTACAGGTTCTGGGTCAGAAAAATCCGGATTTGCATCCTAGTTTTCCATGTATTGCATGACTCAGGGCAAAGTTTTTACCCTCCTAAGAGATCACTGTAGTACTTTTTTCAGAATGGTGAGGGTTCTATACTGTAATACATGTAAATTCCTTAGTACCGTGACTGGCATAAAATGTGGTCAATAAATATTAGCTGCTTAACTATGTAAGATAGTATTCACTGTTATTAAGATTCTGGCCCTTTATATTAGTCTGCTCAGACTGCTATAACAAAATACCAAATATTGGGTGACTTAAGTAGCAGAAATTAATTTTCTCACAATTTTGAAGGCTGCAAGTACAAAGATCCAAGTGCCATCAGGGCTGGTTAATGGTTCCTCCTGGCTTATAGACAGCCACCTTCTTACTGTGTTCTCACATAGCCTCTTGTCTCTGTGCATGTGGGATGAGAGAGATCTCTGGTGTCTTCCTGTTCTTATTAGGACACCATTGGGCTAGGGCCCCATCTTTATGACCTCATTTGACTTAATTACCTCTTTTAAGGAACAGTCTCTAAATACAGTTACACTGAGGGTGTAATCCATCCAACATATGGATTCGGAGGGGACACAATTCAGTCTATGGCACCCTCCTTAACCTGACATTCCTGACTCATCTCTTTCTAGTGATACAAATGCCAAGCTCCTGCCATAATAGTATTTTGTGTCAAAAATGCGCGTCCTCCCTTTCTTCTCTAGTCAAAATTCCCGCTCAAATGCAGAAATAACTCATCTTCCATCTTTGCTCCTATGGTACTTTGTTCAAGCCCTTAACATAGCTAACATAAGATTAGTATTTTTCAGTTGCATATTTCTTTTACATAAGATGTTTTCTGTTAAATCTCATAATCATTATATGATGTAATTATTATTAATGACCTTCCTTTATGAATGTGGCAACTGAGCCTCAAAGAGGTTGTTTATTCATCCTATCAAAATTGAGAACACTGAAAAATGTGCTTGTTTGTAGAGGATGGTACTATTCACTGATTATGAAACATTGAAAAAGGAGTAGGTTTTATGGAAAAAGATGTTTTATTTGACACATAGCAAGTGCAAGGTGCCTATGACACATCCAAGTATGCAAATATTCTGTACCTATTTAATATAGCCAGTCTTGGATTAACATACAATTTGGGACTTAATCTTCTCATTCCATAATGTTAGCACAAGTAAGTGTTAAGTGGCAAATAACCTCTTTTAGTGGTTAGTGAAGAATAATGTGTTAGTGAAGAATAATGCTAAATTATTTGTTTATTCTATATGCTCGACATTCTTTTTCTTCTCACTCTTACCATATATCTTAACTTCTTAGCAGACAATTTTTTAAATCATAGAAGTGGACAGAATCTGAAGTGAATGACATTTTAAGAGATTATCTAAAGGTAGTTCTTTTAATTTATAGATAAAAAAATAGTATAGTTAAAATGACTCATCCAAGGCCACAGTTAGTACTCACATAAGTAACATTCATATTTTCTTTTTTTAAATTTAAGTTTATACCTCTTAATCATATTCATATTCATAACATTCATATTTTCTCATTCCAATCAAAAGCCTATTCCATTATACCAGTGATTCTCAAACAGTATTCTGCAGAACATAAACTATGTGAGAAGCTCAGTGAATAAAATTGTTCAAATGACTTTTAACCCTGAACACAATCCTCTCTCTGAGTTGCAGTGAACAATTAACTTTATTTAACCCAGAATTTAATGATAGAACCCCTTTTCCAGCATGTATTAATGCTAGTAGAAGATGCTTTGGGAAATGATGCACTATGCCATATTTTAGAATGACAATGGTGGGTTTAAATGCTTAGTAGGAAAATTATCCTGCTGAGATGACGTCAGGCTAATGCAAAGGAAAGAATTTCACTTGTTTGATAGATTTATGCTGTTATTGGAAGATGTAGGGCATATTAAAAAATAGTTTTATGGGGCACCTGGGTGGCTCAGTCGTTGGGCGTCTGCCTTCGGCTTAGGTCATGATCCAGGGGTCCTGGGATCGAGCCCCGCATCGGGCTCCCTGCTCAGCGGGGAGCCTGCTTCACCCTCTTGCACTCCCCCTGCTTGTGTTCCCTCTCTCGCTGTGTCTCTCTTTGTCAAATAAATAAATAAAATCTTTTTTAAAAAATAGTTTTATTAGTAAGTGAGTTATGGGATTGTTTGAGTAACTTGCCTAGAATGTATTAATCATATTGTAGGGTAGGTTTTTTAAAGATCTGATTTTGCTTAGGTAAATGGAATGTAAATACACTAAATTGGGTGTTTGAGGGCTTCCAGTTGGAGAATTCTTCTTTCCATGGTAGTTGCTGGGAACCAGGTAATGAAGTCATTGTGCTTTGTTTGACAGAGAATTTCTGGGAAAGACAGGAAACTAAACACAGAGTTAGGATTTGATGGAGTAATTAATTCTGTTGCTGTGAAGTAGTAAAGAAGGCTCAAGGGAATTAATCATGATGGAAATCTCAGCCCAGTTTTATGGCTGTGCACTGACTTGAATTTGAATTAAAGGGAAATATTACTAATAAAATTTACATATGAACAGAAAGTTTCTGATTTTTTTAGGACTCTCTTTTAGGACTAAAGCTCATTCATGCAACCTGTGTACATCTTAATGATACACATAGATGGTACTAAGAAATAAATATGTGCTAAAATATGGAGCAATATACATACTTCAAGGTAAATTTATATAATTTTCAAGTTATTTTGGTAAGAGAAAGGCATTATTGTCCTGTACCAGATATAAATGCAACAAACTTGACTGCTTTCAATATGTATTATGTTTATATACAGTGAATAAGAAAATTTTAAATATTAATTTGCATTTCTATTGTATTTAAGCAAGTTCACATTTTAGATGTTATAACTAATGAAATAAACAACATAAATAATTTAACATTAATCAAATATTCCTTGTTAAAAATATGCCCTGCTAATTAAAAAATCTTAAACATTGCAAATAAAGAATACAACCTAAAAGTGGAAAGGACAGATTTTGCCAGCTCTTTGTAGCTGGAAACTTAGAAAAATCACAGATCAAGAAATATTCTATTTTTAAAATTACATTTTGGAAGTTTAGCCCTTTTCCCCCATATCTATAGATAGTTAATCCAATCTATAACTACCTGTATAGTAATGGAAAGAAAACAATTGCAGCAAACACCTCTGAACTTAGAGGTCTGCCACTTACATCCTCTATGAACATAGACCCTTCTATGTCTTGCAGGAAGTGAAATAAACCTATAAATTGTAAACCACCAAGCAAACATTAGATATTTAACTGGACCAGTCAGTACTACTTCCCCTGATCCCTCACATGCTGAAAGATAATGAATTTTTAAATTCCAGTAAAGGCAAGTATCATTCCTTCTACTAATACTTATTGATCCAGCAATGTTCAATGCACCATACTAGGTACTATGAATAAGACAAGCCCTTGACTTCCATAAATTTATATCCGTAGTATAAGTAAGTAATTCTTTGCAAATACTAGGATGAGTTAAGTAATTCTTTGCAAATACTAGGATGAAGGTAACGGTCATAAGCAAGTTACAGAGAAGTTACCACTACAGGCTGCTTTGAATCTGTTTCCCTATAAATAGCTTTGTAATTCTGCATTACATCCTGCAGAGATATTTCTATAATGCACATTACACCACACCCTTCGGTAATGTATATAATAGTTGGCTAGACTTTATACGATTTATCGAGGCATACAGGCTGACAGCCTTTACGTTATTGGTGGCTCTCCACACAAACATGGATGTTTCCTCGCTGAGACCCAACCATCGTCTTAGAGTGTAGTTCAGTATAACTAATATTACAAATTTTAAAGACTAGGCTATGTTCAGGCCCTAAGGTTTGGTCCTCAGAGCCTACAGCTAAGACCACGGCAGTGCGCCGAGGAAGGTGTTCCTGGATGGTAAAAAACATGCCAACGCCCAGGGAACGCGGCGTGTCCGCCAGCACAAAAGGTACCACCCCACCTAAGGCCCGGGGCTGAGCTCAGGAAGGCGGGCGACCTCCCGAGAGGTCCGAAGCTCTTCCTGCCCCCCCACTTCCGCTTCCGGGGAGGTGACTCCGGGGCCCTCCTGGCGTGGGGGGCGGTAGCGAAAGGGGAGCCGGAAGTGGCCCGGCACTTCCGGTACAGGAAACTCCTTGCTGCCGCTTTGGCTGGCTTGACAGGCGGTCTTTGCAAGTAGATCTCTCTCCTTTCGTCTTCCTCGCGTCCGACCCCCGAGCTCTTTTGCCGCTGCCGTCCCGCAACTCCTGTCTCCGAAGGCGCCCCTTCCCCATGTTCCGGGGCAGGAGTCCTGAAAGCGAAGACCCGCTCGCCGGTACCCCATCATGTCCGAACTGACTAAAGAGCTGATGGAGCTGGTGTGGGGCACCAAGAGCAGCCCCGGTCTCTCTGACACCATCTTCTGCCGCTGGACGCAAGGTACCCTGGCTGGGCTCTGACTTCCAGCCGCTTGCTGTGCCCCCTGTCTTGCCCCGCACTCTGTCCCGGTTGCCCTGCTCAGTTCTGAAACTGGACTTTCTAGAAACGCCCTGCCTGCCTTGGGGGGAGTGGTTGGGTAGGAGAATGGTAACAGCTAAATGGTTACGCTAAAGCCCCGAAGCGCCTCTGCCGCTCCCTGGGCTGCCCTCCGGCCGGAGAGCAGGGCTGGTTGTTGGGCTGCAGTGTGCGACACTGAGGGTGCGCTCGGTGCCCCGGTGTCAGTTTCTCGGGAAGTGTTGCGGCCCCCTGAGTCATTACCCACGAACAAGGCTTCCTGACGTTTGTGTCTGGATTAATTTTGGAGAGAGCGAAGTCCACGGGAAAGTCAAAGTGGCTAATTCCAGAAAGCAGCTCTGTTGTTTGTATTTTAATTACGTGGTTAGCCGTAGTCCTCGGTGTATGAATATCGTGTGGCTTGCCATCAGGTGCTCTCTTGACCCAAAGCATCCCGGGCTTTGAGATGGTTTAGTATATATTACAGTTAAAAGGGAAATGTGGATCATAGCACTTTCTGTGCTGGTCTAATTATCCAGACAGGATTTTGAGTTATGTAAGAAGTTTTATTAATACGAATACTAATGAAATAAAAACTACCATTTATTGAATTTCTGCACTGTGCCAGGCCCTGCGTTAGGTACTTGATGCTAGCAATTATCTGTGATTCTGAAATTATAATAAAACACAACATTGCACACTATTTAAGGTGACTTCAGAAAGACTGGTGAAGTTAAGTGAGGTTAAGAGCCTTTGGAGTCCGAAGGATTGGTAATGTAAGTATGTAAAACATCACAGGCCAGTAAATAATAGTTACTCATTCTTATTATTAAATCATTTATTTAGAGAATACCTGTTCTCAAAGGATTTGGGGCAATTTTAGCATAGTAAATCCAAGTTCCTACCTCATAGTGTGTATTTTGTAACAAAAATTCGGGGTTTAAGTAAATCCCTTCCTCTCCCAGATATGCCTCATTTAAGAGCTGGTAAAATTAGACTCATAATGTATTACAGTCAGCTTATTTAGTCCATCACTCTTTTTTTGCTGATCAGGAAGATGAGTGGTGGGGCTAAACAGGACAAAGTTGCACAAATTTATAGAATGGGAGTGAATTACAAGGCTCCCAGTTCCTAATACAGCACTATATTCCTTTGAGTTTCCAAACCTTAACATGTAATTAGTTTGGTTCTTTTTACACATTTTAATTACGTCACTGAAGTAATATTTTCTGAAATCTTGGGCTCTTGCATTTGCAGATTTTAAAAAGCTTACTTTCTACTTTGACTTAATTTATCCTAATAGTGAACAGCCCAGAAGTACACAAGGCTGTGAAGGATTAAGAAAAAATTTACTTCCTGTGTAAGTAGTTAGCATTAATTAAGCTTTTACAACATAGAATAAGATAGTATTCAGCCTTGTTTATGTTAATGCTGTGGTGCAGATTCCAGGAGAATTCAGAGGCCATTCTAATAATGGTTAAGAGAAGGCTTTGGAACAGGTGTGCTTTGGTTCCAGATTCAAGTTGTTTAATTTACTTAAGCCTCAGTTTCCTTCTCTGTAAAATGCAGATAATAGTAGTGTCAACCTTACAGGGTCGTTGTGAGGATTGAAGGCATGTAAGTCCATTGAGGCACTTAGCACGATATCTGACATACAGTAAACACTCAAGACAATGGAGGTTCTTAAGACTTAATTTAAAAAGCGTTTAATTGTAGGCTAAGCCAAAGATCACTCTCTAGCCGTGACCTGACAATTACAAGAAATTGTTTATTTGATGAATAATCATTATTTTTTTACTTTTATTTTATATTGAAGCATAGAGGATACATGATCATTATTTAAAATACAACTTTATAATGACATTCGAAAATGCTGTGCCACAAGAAGTTCCTTAAGATTCATTCAGTCATTGCCATTTAAAAATAAAGGATTTTTTTTTTCTTTTTAGAGTATGTTTATATTGTGGATATATAATTCCTCATGGTCTTACACTGATCAAGATTTTCAGGTGACCAAATATGTATTTTTAAGTTACCACCTCTGAATCAGAGGAAGGTTGTTACTGGCTTTGCGACGTTAACTGTTGTATTCATTTATTCATTTAGAGACAGAAATCATTGCTAAAGATTGCTTTGGCAGTCATTTGGGATTATGAGAATAGGCACAAGACCTTGCTTTGCTGCATTTGCTTTAATGCATTTGTAATGTGACACCAACTTTGGCTCTATTTTCTAGTCTGTAACTGTGCTTTGACAACTGTAATCTTACAAGTTTTTGGAAGCAAGTTAAAGTGTAAGATGTTTAGGGTAAATATTTGTAAAATTATGTTGAGGCATATTCCATTTATGAACCCATGTTGATCACATTAAATTTTTTTTTTTTTTTTTGATACATTAAAACAAGCTGCAGGAGTTGCTGCAGCACAGAGTTGGGTTTTTTTCTTAATTGATCTGGCAGTTTCAGATAATACGTGAAATCAGTGAGCCACAGAAGTGGCACATAGTTTAATTCATTTGGCAGTTTTAGATAATTCTCTTCTGCAATTCCTTTTTCTTTGCGGAAAAAAACAGGGTTTTATGGGGTTTTGGTTTGTGTGGGTTTTTTTTTTTTTTTTTTGCCAGTTTTTCTTTGAAAGACAGTAAGTCACATAATTTAAAGATTTGCAGTTGTTATTTTCTAACTTGGAAATTGAGTCTCTACTCCTGCCTCCTTCCCTCCTGCTCAATTGCCTGTGATCATTTTTTAAGAAAAGTGCGTATTTTCTACCTCTTATTCAGAAGCACCATTTATCCTCGCCCCTTTCCCACAAACTATATCGGTGTTCCTAGGCCTCTGCAGGTTAGACTTGGTAGGTAGGATGGGAAGGCAGACAAATAATAAGCATAGCACAAATGAAGTACATGTAATAGTTAGAAGGTAAAGAAATAGGGAGTTGTGGAATGGGGTGGTGTGGCTAGGCCTTATTTTAAGAGGAGATTTGAGCAAACACTAGAAGCAACTGAGTTAGTTATGCAGTTATCTGAAGAGTGTTCTAGGCAGTGAGAATAGCCATTATAAAAGACTTGATGCAGAGTATTCCTGGCTTTTTGTTCAAGGAGCAGGAAGGAAACTAGTTCAGCTGAAGAGGGAATGAGGGAAGGGGAGAGTAATAAAAGATGATGTAAAAAATAATTTTCATACAATGGCCAGTAAAGCCTTATAGGCCATGGTAAGGACTTTGGCGTTTATTCTGAATGAAATGAGAGGTCATTGCAAGGTTTGGAGCAGAGGAGAGAAATGACATGACAAGTTTTTAAACTGACTGCTGTGTTTGAGGATAAAGTGTAGTGGCTTGAGTGAGACAGCAAGATCAAACAAGAGACATTTGCAGTAATCCATTGGGGTAGAGATGGTGGCTTAGACCAGGATAGTAGTACTGGGGATGGTAGCAAGTGGTGCGATAGACCAACTCCCAGCAGAACCAAAATAAGAGTCATCTAGATCTGATAGGAGTAAGCATAAATCTTATTATAAATGAAAACATTTTGACTTACTGGGAATTTGTTTTCTTTTCAGTATTGATTGTCTAGTTCAGTGTTTGGCAGACTTTTTCTGTAAAAGAGTCAGCTGCATTTGTTGTTTCTGTCTCCTCTCTGCCATTGCAGCAAAAGCAGCCCTAGATAATATAGGTATGGCTGTGTTCCAAAACTGCATTTACAGAAACAGGTCAACCCCTGATCTAGATTATAAGCTCTGAGAAACCTTTTTTTTTTTTCCTTTTCCCCCCTCTTTCTCCTAAGCTTTAAGTTATTTTATTGTTTAGTGTATAAGGTTAACCCAAGAGAGAGAAACACAATTCCTGTTTATACCAGTTCATTGTTTTGGGGGGCCTCATGGAGGTGGAAGGGGAATGGAGCTGTAGTTGGCTGAAATTAAGAGTTTGGACTTTTGATATAGGACAATTTTTGTTATGTAATATGAAAAAAATAAAATTTAACAACATGATAAGTGAGGGATCAGTTAAAATATAAGTATCAAATGTATTTACAAGTTAATACATTTATTATAATGATTTAACATTTTACCAAAGTAAATGATAAACCAGTATAATTATTATTGTTGTTATTATTGAGAGAAGGTGAGCAAGCATGCACAAGTAGAGGGAGGGGCAGAGGGAGCTAGAATTTTTAGCGGGCTCCCAGCCCAGGGCAGAGCCCAACATGGGGCTCTTTCTCATGACCCTGAGATCATGACCTGAGCTGAAACCAAGAGTCAGACACTTAACCGACTGAGCCACCCAGGCACCCTAATACACCATTATTAATTAATTTTTCTTCCAAAATGAGAATAATGTGGATCATATCACTTCAGAGGTTTTTGTTGTTGGATGCCTCTTATTTCTCTCAAGGATATACTCCTTTCTCCAGCCTACCTGAATCATGTCACCTAAGATCCCGTTCTTTTAAACTTAAAATTTGTAAGCTTATATGACAAAGTTAATTTCTTGGTACTTTGAATACAAATACTTTTGTTTTTTAGTTCAAAGTATCTATCATAATATCTTACATTGCATTATGCTTTACAGTTTTTGGAATTCTTATTTAATCCTTGCAATAACCCTGCGAGATAGCAAAGGATAAATGTAGTTTTCCTCATTTTTATAGAGGAGGAAACTAAGGCACAGTTCAGATTTGACTCAACCAATATACATTGAGTTTGTAATGACAAACCAAGTCTTCCTAAGGGCTTTGTTTACTTGGGAGCCTAGAATTATGGAGGCAGAAGTTAAAAAAAATGATTTGAATAACGTATATATGCATAGTAAGTCATATGAAAGTAAAAGATTGGAAAATTACAAAGAGGTTCATGGCTCAGGTTTAGATTAGTTATGAGCTATAAAACAGATTTCTATGTAGTACTGTGGAATGTGATACAAAATTATGTATTTAGGATCAGATGCTTTAGATGGCTAATTTCAGATCTAATCAGAAAAAACCATTTTGTGAAAAGATAATTCCTTTTAAAAGTAGGAGATAATTTGAATATAAGAATACAAGAAAAATAACTATATCCTAAAAAATTAAACTCAAGTGAAACCTTATTATAAAGGAAGAAGCCTACTTAGCCTAGTCCTGTTTTAGCATAGAATACTTAATTTACATTTAGTTGACTTTATTTCATTATAGCCTTTTGCTCATTATCAGTTAGCACACTCAAACATGTATACATAATTAAACAGAATTTGGAGTACAGCAGATCTGCCTAGAATTCTCGCCATGGGATTTTTATACAAAAGCAACTCATTGTAGTTCATTTCAGCTCTAAGCCCCACCCATGGATCTTGAAAACTGCATTACATTATTAGTAA
Organism: Mirounga angustirostris; assembly: GCF_029215605.1. Classification (NCBI taxonomy): domain Eukaryota; kingdom Metazoa; phylum Chordata; class Mammalia; order Carnivora; family Phocidae; genus Mirounga; species Mirounga angustirostris. Next base: position 125,010,342 of record NW_026991713.1, read on the forward strand.
TTTTAAGGAAGGTAAGAATTCATTCCTGATTCATGTTTATTACATATCCTGAATGTTTGATAGATTCTAGTTTTCGCCTCTGCCCTTAGGCCCAACGTCAGAGATCCTTTGCTTATTTCCAGTAGGAACAGAACTGGACAGAGTGGGGGGCCTCTTGGCTTCATCTCTTGTTCCTGTGTTGGACCTCAAATTTGATTGTCTTGACATGATAACCAGCACCCTTAGAGCTCATTTGTCCTGTGCATCATACCTGTTTCTCATCCTCCATATAGCCTGTCATCATTTCGTTTCTCCCAGGCTGCTACATATCAATGGAGAAAATTGTGGTCAGCATCAATACAAATGCAGTAATCAAACCTTAGCTGAGCCCTCAGCATTTCTCTCAGTTCTTTATCTTGTCAGCTTTTCCTGTTTTTTAGAATTAACATTCTCCTCAGTTCTTTCTCTCTCTCTCTCTCTCATTCCCCTCCTTCTTAACCAACTGAGCCACCCAGGCGCCCTATTCCCCTCATTCTTATTCAGTAATATCACTTCCTCTTTGCCTATATATTTAATTTAGAAGCCTGCTAAGATTCACTTCTTCTGCTAGGCCAGTGGCTTTCAAGTTTTTTTAACTTGGGGCCCCATTATACTCTGAGAAATTATTAAGGACTTCAGTATGAAAAATAAAATTAATGAGACCTGAGGCATTGTTTTACATTTCTGTAAGTCCCTCTAATGTCTGGCTCATTAGAAGACAGCTTGGATCCTCACATTTGCTTCTCTGTTCAATCTGTTGTAATATGTTGTTAGGAAGTGTATGCAGAAAATCCAGCCTCACCAAGATTGTAATTGGTAAGGTAGGAGTCATACAACAGCCTTTTCAGGTAATTGTGGATATTTGTCTTTGCTACTACACCAAAACTTGACAGTAGTTTCTTAGAGGTTATTCTCAATACGCAATCTGAAACCACATGAATGAATTTTTTGTACTCTGTTAAATTGAAAACCATTGGTTTGTCTTGTACTTTGAATGGATCTTTACCCATGCATTCATTTCTAACAGCATGCATCAGTCATTTGAAAGTTATTGGTCCAGTGGTTTATTCAGACATTCCAAATGATAACACATTTCAGTATCAAAAATCACATTTATTACTATCACCGCTGATCTCATTAGAAAAATATCTAAGAATTGAGATGTCAAGTTCACAGTGGTAGATGCAGGTTTTCCAAAATTTTAGTTATGCTTGAAAGCCTGAAATTTTATCACTGGCGAATGTAACTGAAAGTTATTTTTCTTGAAGTATCAGGCTCACTTCATTCACTTCTGAGAAAGGGTTTGCCACATACCCAAGTCTGAATAATCATAGTTTGTCAGTAGCTCTTCAGAATAAAAACAGTGCTCTACAAAAAAAGTACTTACAGCTTGCAATTCAGAAAATTACACACATGCTTTTTCTTGAGACAAAGATCAGTCATCATCAAGGTATGTAGCACAGGTGCTTTGTGGGTAGTTTCCTTTTTGTCATGCAGAATAGCTTGAAAAAGGACGCTTTATTCAAGGTCAAGATTTAATAAAATTAGCATCAGTGAGGGCATTCTTTAGTTAAATTGGCTTTTGTGTATGTGTGTTTGAGAGAGGGTGGTTTTGTTTACTGGTATGGTAACTGCTAATACAGTTTAATGACGCTGCCTTCGTGTGTGTGCTGAGACACCAGCAGTCACACCTACATCTGCTTTTGTACCATGGCTCTGAATGTCAACACAGTGTAAAGGGCAAATAATGTCTTAGTATCCTTATGAGAATTATTTTTACCCCTAGTAGATCCCCTGAAACAGTCTCAGATTTCCAAGTTTCCATAGACCACACTTTGAGAACCTCTCTTTATCCAGTCCTTCCCCCCTCACACACCCCCCAACCACACCACAACTCTAAGACTTGGAGTCTTTGAAATTCCTCTTTGCCATGTAATCACTCTTTTCCTGTTTTTAAACTCATGCCCTTCAGTCTATATAAATAATAATTCTTTATCCAGCTACCCTTCAAGTTACCATATTTTTTGCCTTCATTTGTTTAAAAAGTAGTTTGCTTTTACTCTTTCTCCTTGTATTCTGAATCACTTTAAATCACTTACTCTCTCCAGTGCTCTAGATTTCTTTTTTTGTATTTCCAGTGATGTGCTTAATCCAGTGTTTTAATTTATGTTTTTACTCTACTCAGCGGCATTTGTAGCAAGTGACTACTCTTTGCTTCCTGGAGGACTTCAGTGTGTTTTTCTCTTACCTTTCCAGTCTTTGTCCATCTTCGCTGACTCAGCCTCTGCTTATTTTTTAATGTTCCCAACTCCATTATTTTTGTTTACTTGTTCTCATTTACTTTGACTGCCAGTGTTGAGGATGATTCAGATTGCTGTGTTTAATCCTAATCCCTGCCCTGAGCTTCAGACCCATATTTCCCCACTTCTAAGAAATGTTGCCAAATGGTGCTTGAGTGGCCCATTCAGTTAAGCATCTGCCTTCGGCTCAGGTCATGAACTCAGGGTCCTGGGATCAAGCCTGGCATCGGGCTCTCCTCCCAGCGATGAGTCTGCTTCTCCCTCTCCCTCTGTGATCTCTCTCACTTTCACTCTCTCTCAAATAAATAAATAAAATGTTAAATAAATGTTGCCAAATGGTTATCTCACAACTGAACTTGGCACACCTAGAAACAGGCTCCCCTGTTATCTTTCCTTGCAACAGTTGAAAAAGCATTTATTGAGCATTAACTATACTAGGAAAACTGGTCAGCAGAACAGGCAAGATACCTGTAAGGCAAATAATAAACAAGTAAACAAGCAATAATGAAGTAATCATAGATTATGAAAAGTACTGGTTATGCTGATGGTAGGAGAGACCTACTTAGGTTTATCAGGGAATATCTCTGAGAAGTTAACACCTAAAATGAGTCCTTAATAATGAGAAGGATTCAGGTTTCTAAAGAGAGAAGGGGAAATGCATATAGAAGGAACAGCAAGCACTAGGGCTAAAGTAAAGCCCTTGGGATGTTCTAAAGTCACACGAGAAGCCACTGAAATGTATTAAGTAGGCTATGACAAAATCCGATTTCCAAGTCTGAAATATTCCTCTGGTAACTCTATGGTGAACATATAAGGATGGGGGGTGGGGTAAGTGGGGAGGAATGGGGGCATCTACTTGGAAACTTAACAGTATTCTAGATGAGAGATGACAGTGGTTTGAACCTCAGGGTAGACCAGAGATGGGATAGAAATGGACTGATACAAGTCATGTTGTGGGGTCTTGAACCAAGAGGATCTTGCCTCAAGATGACAAAGAAAGGATTAGCAGGTGTTTCAAGTGCAGGGCACAGTATGTTCAAAGGGTAAGAAACCTGACAGAAAATGGATATTTGAGGACCTGAAAGATGCTCAGCATGCCTGAAGTCCCAAGAGGAAGAGTGGCAAAGGATGAGGTAGGAGATTTAGGTAGAAATCATATCATACAGGACCATGTTAAGAAAACTAAACTCTGTTTATGTCTGGAATTATAATCTGGGCTCTATTTGAGAATTCTCTCATTATAACCAGTAATGGAAATCTTGAGAGTAGATGAGTTACCTAAGGAAAATATATGGAATGAAAGAACCATAGATCCTAAAGCCAAGGCATGAGGAACATTAGCATTGAAGAGGAGTTGACCAAGGGAACTGAGAAGAAACTGAAAAGGAAAATTTGCAGCAAGAGAGACCAGTAAAGCCAAGGGGCAAAGGTTTTTCAGAAGAAGTCCATGGTCAGCATTTCAGGTGATTCTCTGGAGAGTAAATAAGAAAAGACTTGAGAATTTGCCTGTATTGGTCACTGATGAACTTGGTGAGAATGAATTTGGTGTAGTCAGAGGTTGAAAACCAAATTTTGGGGGTTAAATAAATTATAAGGAGAATAATATTGTAAGGTTGAATAATTGTAAGGAGATTGAGAGAGTGCATATAAGACAAGTAGGTGGGCTTTGAGAGGGTGGTGGTTGGAGTTTTTGGTGTGTTTTTTTTTTTTAATGGTCAGCTGGATTTTTTAAATTTAGACTTTACTTTTTTAGAGCAGTTTTCGGTTGACAGCAAAACTGTGGGGGAAGCTACAGAGGTTTCTCATATACCTCCTGCTCCCACAACATGCGTAGGCTCCCCTATTAGCGTTACACCCCAGGGTGGAATATTTGTTAATTGATGAACCTGCACTGACACATCATTATCACCCAAGGTCCACAGTTTACAGTTCACTCTTGGTGTTGTACATTCTCTGGGTTTGGACAAATGTATAATATGGTTTCACAGTATTTTCACTGCCCTAAAAATCTGTGCTTTGTGTATCATCCCTCTTCCCTTTCTCCCTCCACCAATCCCCAGAAACCACTCATCTTTTTATGGTCTTCATAGTTCTGCCTTTTCTAGGATATCCTATAGTTGGAATCATACAGTATGTAGCCTTTTCCAGTTGGTTACATCATTGAGTAATATGCACTTAAGGTTCCTCCATGTCTTTTCATGACTTTTAAGCTCATTTATTTTTTAGTGCTGAATTATATTTTGTTGTCTGGATGTACCGCAGTTCATTTACCCCCCCATTCAGTTACTGAAGGACAACTTAGTTGCTTCCAAGTATTAGCAATTATGAATAAAGGAGCTGTAAACATCTGTGTGCAGGTTTTTGTGTTTACATAAGTTTCCAACTCTTTACTAAAAAGAAATTTGGGTGGATTCTTAAGGAGGATTTTTTGTTTTTTAAATATGTGAGACATGTTTAAGTACTGTTTGAAAGAGAGGGATTGAAAGGTTAAGAGAGCAGAGGTGGGATGGAATGGGCGGCTCTGCTGTTTCTTATCTCAATTGTTATCACCTGGTGTCTCAAGCTAGAAACTTCAGAATCTGCTCTCATTTCTTTGCCCCACTTGCACATACTCATCAAATCTTAATTTTTACCTAAGAAATACTATTTAGATAGAGTTTCCCCTCTCCATACTATTGTCAGTTTTATTCGGTCGATAACATCTCTGTATGGCTGTTGAAACAGTCTCATCCCCATTCTATTCCTTTAAAAAAGGAAAAAAAAAAACAGTATTAAACATATTACAGTTCAATTAGTACTTGTCAGGGTCTGGCCCTTCCCAGTATTAACCTCTTGTCGGCTTTCCCTCCTCCCATTTACCATCTCTCCCATCCTACCCCCCTGCTACCCTTAAGCTACGTTAAATTTCCCCCTGCCCCATAAACTTGTCTTGTTCTTACCAAACCTTTTTCCTTTAATAAAGGTAAGTTTTCTGTACCTGAAAGTCATGCTTCATCCTCGTCCTCACAAATTCCTGTTCAAGATCAGCCTCAAAGTCACCTGTTGTGACTTGACTCAGGCAGAGTAAATCGTTCCTTTCTGTATCCATAATACTGTCTTCATACTTCTGTTTTTTTTTTAAGATTTTATTTGTTTGACAGAGAGAGGGAACACAAAGCAGGGGAAGTGGGAGAGGGAGAAGCAGCCTTCCCGCGGAGCAGGGAGCCCGATGCAGGGTTCGATCCCATCAAGACCTGAGCCGAAGGCAGACGCTTCACGACTGAGCCACCCAAGCGCCCCCATACTTCTGTTTTAACATTCACTTCTTCTTTATTGTTTATTTGTTCATATGTCCATGTTCACCTATACTGTTGGCTCCTGCAGACCAGGGACTTTGTCATTCATGCATACGTCCTAGATGCTTGCTGTAGTATTTTATGTTCATTAAGTGTTCGTGGGATGAATGAGTGAACTACAACCATTAGTGAAACTTTACATATTCCTAGCGTGTTGGAATTGGAAACGATCATTTTAAAGATAAGTACACAGAGACCTAGGGAGGCGAAATGATTTCCCAACAGTGATACAGATAGTAACTCAGTCCTCTGGACTTCTGGCCCTATGCTGTCTGTAGGAACATCTACTAGTTGCTCTCAGTCGGTGCTGCTTGGGTAACAGTGAAATTGAGATAGGAGCTAGTATGAGCACATTCCCTGTCTATGATGCCTTTAATTTTTGGCTTATAGAATGTGACTCAAAGATTTGGTTGAAAAAATATTCTATATGGAAAGGATCCTAAAAATTCTATTTGAATTCAGTAGATAGACTTGTCTTTCATCAAATAAAGTATTTAATTTAGTATTCTTTTACTAAGGTCCACACTTTATCCCCTTAGTTCACTTAGAGGGATCCCTAGGTGCAAATTTTGTGTGCGCACGCGTGAGTGTGTGTGTGTGTTTACATGCATTTGGGGCACAGGGTGGGAGCATAGGCTCCAGATCTTTTTTCAGCGAGTTTCTTGATCCCCCCCCAAAATTAAGAACCACTGTGCCTGAATAAATTGGAGATATTTTGCTTTTGTAATAAGTGACCTTTCTCAAAGCAAAGTACGTTAAAAATTCTTTGGGCTGCTGTTTGAATTACCTGTTTAATCTTTGCTACTTGCTTCCATTTTTAGGGTTTGTGTTTAGTGAAGCAGAGGGATCTGCATTAGAGCAGTTTGAAGGTGGCCCCTGTGCTGTTATTGCACCTGTTCAGGTAACACAGACTGCTTTACCAACTCCTTAGGGGGACATGTTCAGACGTTTCATACTTGACTTTTCGTTTTCTACTGTCTATATGTAATGAGACATGATCAGTTATCTCTTAACTTTTGTTCATGTAAATTGCTATAAATATCCAAAATAAAAAATGAATGCAGAACAGAAGCAGGTTATGCAGCAATAGCCTTTGGACTGTCTTTATTTTCAAGAAAACATAATAGGTGTTCCCTGACCTTCAGAAAATGAGGAATTAATGATAATGACATCTTTCTAATACAGTGATCCTGTCAAGTCGTAATGTTTTATGCTATTGTTAGGTATATCATAGCAATTCTTTTCATTTGTTCTTTCTGTAAAAATGATTTTCCTACAAAGTTGACGATAAATAATATTTTCATGCTCTAAAACCTTATACATTTTTAAAATAAGCTGTATTTACAGTTTTAGACTGTTGGCTTTTAAAATAAAATTAGTAATAACTGACTTCAAACAGAATTTCCAAAATTTTTTAAAAAGGTCTTTGGGCAAGATAGTGTTAATCTGAATATATTTATATATATATATATGATTTTGAATCCTAACGTATTGTTCGAATTTCAAAGGCCGATTTGCTGCAGATGTTACGTTGTTAAAACCACAAATTGAATTTTCAGTTTACTGTAATACTTAAAATGTCTGAGCAGCAGTGTCACTTCACATCTGTGCTAAGAGAAGCTGGAATTTATTATGTTTTAATCAGCATGTTTTGAAAATACATATTTAATGTGATATTTATTATTCATTGGGCATAAGGAACACATTCCTGAACTGTTAGCTGCAAAGTAAATTTGTCTCAAGCCTTATACTCCACATTATTAAATTAAAAATTTATCTCTGAAGGAGGCAAAAAAATCTCCTTTCATGCCTGATTCCAAAATAGAACCTTTATAGGTCATCATTTTATTTCTTTAAAGGGTAAAATTGATTTTTTTTTTTTTTGCATTAGTAGAATTATTAAAAAAAATTAAGAAAAGTTTGAATGTTTGAACGTTGCCTGGGAGTAACTGAATATAAAGAATAAAATTTAACTGTAAATTAATATTAGAGTTGTTACACTGTTATGCTGGGGACAGGTTTTGGTTGCTTGCAGAATCTTACTATCTGATTTTGAAGATTCGTTGTCCTGTCTGTGTTTAAATTAGATTATATTAATACCGCCCCTTCTGGGTTTTACTAAAAGTATGAATGTTGTTAAATGCAAGGTATACCATAGGAGCTCCCTCTTTTATAAAATTCAGTATATTTCCACAATGATAGCTGTTTTTTGCAAGGGATAATTGTAATGTTCAAAGCCCTCTTGTATCTTTGAGGTAGTAATTTAGTTTCATAGTCACATAAATCTTTTCAATCATAGAAGAATTTTGGTGTTTTTTTTTTTTAATATTTCAATGTAAAAGTCAAAACTAAACCATTAAGCCTAATGAAGGGAAATGAGCAAGTCTAGATATTAAAACTTTTTTAAACTATAAAAATTAAAACATGGTACTATTGCCAGAAGAATAGGCATATTATGGAACCCAGTAATTAAAACAGGAGTAAACCACATTACATATAGCAATTTACCAAGAATTTATCACATACTACAAATCAGTGGTAGAATAAAATGAAATTTAATGAATGTCACTGATACGCCTGGTTGCCAATATGAGGGGAAAAATGAATTTAGATCATCTGATACCATATACCAAATATGTTCTTGATATAATATTTAATCAGAGAAAAACTAAACTGATGTATAGAGAAAGGATGAGTTCCAGGCTCAGAAAAATATTTGCAGTGAATTAATATTGCAGTAAGTGGATATTGTCTTCTTACACAAAGAACTTGTACAAATTGGTTAGAAAACACTAAAACTCCAGTGGTGAAATGATGTGTATGCAGTCATCACAGGTGGAATAATGATAGACAACCAGAGAATCAAGATGTTCAACCTCACTGGGAATTCAAAAAAGCACAAATAAAACTGTAACTATATTCTATTGGTTACTCTTTCTAATTTTTAAATATAAAATAATTGCCAGTGCATATATGGGTAGGATGGTGCTGGCATATTCATATTACCATATAGTACATTTGTACTTTGATTTGGGGAGGGAATTTACATTATAACAGGAAGCATAATGCAGATTTTTTTTGATGAAATCATTGTACTTCTATGAATCTTAAAAAAGTAATCCTTAATATGGAAAAGGTTGTGTTCAGTAAGTTTTTATAGTAGTAAAAGAAAAAATTATAAACCTAATATACTGTAATGTAATTTACACATGAAACGATGTTTGAGTACATTTTGATAGCTCAGTAGACATTTAGTGATTAAGAATTACAGTTAGGAATCCTGTGGGAAAACAAAAATGGGAAACATAGTCACATACCTGTTATGCTTCTCACTTGTAATAAAAAATAAAACAGGTATGAAAGAAAGACTGGAAGAAAGCATATCAAAATGCTAACAGCGTTCGTATTAGTGGTGAAATAATGGGTATCCCACCTCATTTTTCCCAAATTTTGGAATGTAGTTATACTCCTCAGTTTTTTGGTTGTTGCCGTACTGGGGAAAAGTCAGAAACACTTGATTATAGTATTGGTAGATTTTACTTCTATAAGAATGTTGTAGAATATTACTTAGTTTTTTGTTAAAATATTTTGAAATGATTGCTTATTAGGTGGCAGGTACTGTGCTAAGTGTATTACGTAGATTATTTCATATAATCCTCACTGCAGCCTTTTAAAGTTTATGCTATTATTATTTTTAGTTAAGTAGTGGAACCAAGATGCATACCTAGGTGTGTCTGACTAAAAGCAGTCCTCTTATCGGCACACTACTGCTTTCAAATATGTAAGTGAGAAGCATCGAAGTAACGTTTTTCTTGGATCTGCCCCGTGGAAATTCAGATACAGCAGGTGGCACATAAGGGTCTTCATTTTTAATAAACAAGTCAGGTGACGAGGGTGGAAGTGGTCCGTAAACTGCATTTTGAGAAGGAAACACTACTGAACTGCTTTCTATCAAATCATTAGTATAACACACTTGACTCACTTAAGGAAAGGTGAGAGGTCAGTTTGTTGTTTTTTTTTTTAAATCTTGTAACTTTTTTTAGTTAAACCAGAAGTTGGAACTCATAATAAAGTGATGAGACTTGTAGTGATATTCTCATATCACAAATCAGAGCTAATAGAGCAGAACCACGTTTGTATTTTGATTTCTTTTTCCCCAAGGAATCTAAGAGAAATGTAGCCTTTTTCCTGTTTCTAGGGTCTTCACTTTGTGAATGGACAATGAGTTTCTTTATGTGTTATGTTATGCGTCTGTTATTTTGAGTCAATTGAGTCAGTTCTTCTATTTGCCAGAAAATACGTATCATGAAAGAAGAATTTTACGGATCTAGAATCAAGTTTATATAGTAGTATATTCTGAATAATATGCTCAATTACTGTTGAATGTGAAGGGAAACTATCTGAAATTTTTATAGCACTACTTAGTAGATCATAAAGGGGTACAAATTAGGGTTTTTTTTTTCCATTTTAAAATAATAGAGTAAGGTATGTTTATAATGCATTCTAATAATTATTCCTTTAATTGTGTAAAGGCATTTCTTTTGAAGAAGCTCCTGTTCTCTTCAGAGAAGTCTTCTTGGAGGGATTGCCCAGGTATGGTAGTGGTCTTCTATAAACTTTTCCTTCACCTTCTAATTTATAGATGATCTGTGCAGCTTTCAGTGGCAGTAGTTTAACTGAAATTATTTATCTTAAAAAATAAACTATAAACGGGATATTTTTTCTTGAGGTTTATTTTTTTCAGTGTTTCAGAGATTTTCATCAACAGTGACTCCAAATGTTAATATGTGTATTCCCAAATTTGGTTTACCCAGGAGGTCTAAGACAGGATAATAGAACTAAGGACAAAAACCTTTGGCCTCTCACTAAAAAGTGGTGCCATTTCCCTGAACTGTTAAATGATAGCATACCATAAGGAATAGTCATTTGTGTTTGTTTTGTGTTACTTAGCTCTGAGCAAGAACTGAGTTGTCTTTGTATTCCTGCAGCTTTTAGTACAGTGCCTTAAACAGTGCAGATAACACTGCAGATATCTCTGGATTAAACTGCAAACGAGCTGTTCTAGCTTCTGCAATATGAACAGGTCAGAGAGCTGTGTGGTGCTACCGGATAATAACAAACATTTGCATTCCACTTGACAGTTTACAAAGTCTTTCCTTCAGTAAGTGAACAATTTCCTGGGAACATCACAATAACTTCTGGAAGAATGGTATAATCCTAGTTTGATATATAAAGGCAAAACAGTTTCCATTCCAAACCATACCCTTAGAATCTTCTAATGATTGTGAACTTAAGAGCTGAAGTGTCACTCATGTATTTTTTATTAATTAATAGCTGAAATGCAAAATAAATTGTAGAGAAGAAACCAAGAGATACTATTATTAACATCAGTGTTTTATTTATAAAATTTGTGATATTTGTTATACAGGAATATATTCACATTGATAAAATATATAGCATTGTCATAAATGTAAATGTCGTGGTGGTTATAAAATGACCTAATTCTTGCCTTTAAAGAACTGCTGATCTATTAAGAGAAGTAGAATTCTCCCCCTAGCACACAATTTTACATAGGATGTGTACACATCATATCCCCTTTGAAAGTTTCAGGGGCAGTACTACCTTTGGAGAGCTATACTGCTTGAAAAGGGGAGGTGGCTAAGGCTCAGGAAGAAGTTGTCTGAGCATTTTCTGATTGCCCTTTTCTATAAAAGTCTAATGTCCAAATCACTGCAGTATAGTATCGGGAGCTTCTGTATTATGCAGCATAACCATGATGGCGTCTGCTAATGTAAAGAATTGTGGTATTGTATGTGCTGACTATGTATTATCTCATTATCCTTACCCCTTTGGGACAAGGAGACCAAAGACATTAGACTAACTCAGAAATGAGGAAAAAATAGAAGTCTCAGCAGGCCCTCACACTGTGCTTGGTTCTGCAGTCAAGGAGACCTCATGGCTCCAGGGCTCCCATTGCAGCATAAGGAAGGGGAGCGATCAGTACCCGGTTATTCCAAGTAACGTATTCTTTCTCCTAATGTTTAATTCTTCATTTTTCAGGATTCTTTTTCTAATTAATGGCAATATTTAATAGTGATGACATATTAATCCTCAAGCACATTGTTTTTTTTTTTTTAAACAGATTGTTTATTGGGGGGGAGGAATCCTCCACTTAAAATGCTTGAATTTCATTATTAAGTTAAAAGTCTTAATATTGTTATCCATGACAGGATTTTTTCTTTTCAGAGAAAACCATTATAACTGATACTTTGGTTATTTTTAGAGGAAGAGCGGAAGGAACTCCTTTGTCATACCTTATGTGATATTTTAGAAAGTGCTTGTTGTGACAACTCTGGATCATACTGCTTGGTTTCCTGGTTAAGAGGAAAGACAGCTGAGGAAACGGCTAGTATTTCTGGGAGTCGTGCAGAGTCTAGTTGCCAAGTGGAACATTCTTGTAAGATACATTTTTATTTCCTGAAGTAAATTTCTTGTACCTTTGTTTTAATAAAACTATTGAAAATTTTAAAGAAAAAATATTTTAAAATTTTCATAACACATCTCTTTTTTTAGCCTGAGCTTAATTCATGAGCCTTATTATTTTTCATTTCCCTGTCAGTTATTTTAGTTGTTGGAGGATATTGCACTTACCGTGTCATTTTTAGAAAAAAAAATTGCATCTTTTAAACTTTTCTAAAAGTTAATTTCTGCTTGATGACAATCTCTTCGGAGCTTTGGAACTCTCATTTAAAAAGTTTAAAGAACATAATCCTACTTACTTTAGTTTTAGATGCTTTAATGTTGGTTTTCTTAGTATTGGAAGAAAAGGATTTTGGGGGACATTAGAAAATTTCTTAAATATCTTTAGTTTCTTAGAGCAGAGATGGGTACATTATTCTTCATTACATATTGTTTCTTTTCCTCCTGAACTTTTTGGACATTATGTAATACAGTCTACATATATGGATCATTTTAAGGTAGTTTTAAAAAAAGGATTTTAATTATTCCTTCATTTAAGTTTTTTTTTTATTATTATTATTTAAAATTTCTCTATTAGCTATTCTTATTCATAAAAAATATGCTGTGGAATTTAGCCTTTGAAAATTCTTATGCAATCGACCTCAAAACTGCCAGAATACACTAGTAAAATGGAGACTTCTGGTGGTACTGAAGGTAGATAAAGAATTGCTATTCCTGTTTTACTTTTCAGGAATTCTCTTGCTAGTGTGTGACTTTTGATAATTGGTAGTTCCACGTGCTTATATTGAAGAAGTGACTTATCCTACCTATGATGCATTCCATTAACTATCATCTCTGCAGAAATTATTTTTAAAGAAATTGGACACCTGATTTATAGAGAGTAAATTTTGATTACTCATGACATAATCTCGATTTCCATGTAGGATAATCCCTGAGGCACTATTGTCTCCACAGGCTGAAATGACTGATATGTCAGCGTCTTCTTTCTCCTACAGTTATAGGGGCAAATTCTACTAGGAGTACATTTGCAAGGAATAATTTTTAAAATTTAAACAGTTGAACGATGTTTCTGTTTGAGGCCTCTTTAAACATAGCCTTTCAAAAAGAATTTAACATACTTTGAGAGTTGATGATGACAGTTGAAGAAAACAAGTGGAAAATATTCACAAGGATGATAGTCAAAAATCTTAAGGTTGGCTTTAAAATATTTTCCAGGTTTTACTGGGTTTCATGAAAGCGTGTTTAATAGTTGCATTTAGGACATTAAAATTCTGATAGAGGAACAGTTGAACTAATTAAAAGTTGTTTTAAAGAATATCTGCATAAAGCCAATCTATATATTAATATGCAAGAAAATAGTAAGATCTTTTAATATTTTTTGTTAGTATTTTTGTAGTACACTGTACTTACCAATGGGGTATACTACTGTACATTTTTGTAGGTAGAGGTTAAATCGCTCTAGGTTAAATAGCCTCATAATGTATTAACTTTGGTACTTGAGTAACTAATTTAGGTGGGCATATTAGATTTAATTTCTCTTCAAAAAACATAGTAGTTTTCCAATTTGCTTTGCCCCATTTTAAAAATGGATATGAAATAAAACCATATTAAATCTGTTTTTAGGACTGTAAAAATTTGAAAAGTTTTGTTAACTGAAAATTTGAGAATTTACCTTAGATGTTGACAAATGTAAAGAACTTACATTAAAGTTTTTATTCCGTATAACAATCTTTTACCTGTTCTTTCCTTTGTTCCCAGCTATGTTCTTTTTCTTGTGTTTTATATTTTTTCACCATCCTGCCTGCTAAGCTTTTTATTTTGCTTGCCTCTTTTTTCTAAATTACTATCTTTATGTCTACTTTCATAGTGTATACCCAGTAGAATTATTTAGGTAATCAAGCGCTGCACAGCAAATTAGTACAATTTGGAAAAGGTTAGGTCGAATTTTTATTTTATACTGAAATTTTACATGTGAGTTGTTTTCCCCTTTGTCAGTAGTACATTGTGCACAAACATTAATTTCATTGGCTTGTGTGGTGTGTGTAGTTTTTGGCTTTTGGTAACGCACACTTGTTTGCAGTAGTGAATGCTCAGGTTCAATTTCAGTTTGTTTCCCACACATGTCAAAAGCTTATTGAAATTAACCCATTTGGACTGGTAAAGATTTTTAAAAGTAGTTTAAAACATTTGAAAATTAAAATGATTTTAAAACGATAGCCTAAAGAAACATTTTTAATTGTAATTCAAAAAAATCCAAATTTTGAATTCATAATGAATTTATTTCATTCTCTAGTAAGAATATTTAAAGTACTAAGATTTGCCTTATAAAATATATATGAAATTGTTCATTGTGATAAATTTAGAGTATCTTGATTCATGTATGAGATCTTTAAAGATGTTATCTTTGTAAAGGGAGCCAAGACTCTCTGGATTCAAATCTCGGCTCTGCTGTTTGTTGCGTTGTGCTCCAGGGAGGCTTCTTCTCTGCCTTAGTTCCTCTTCTGTAAAATGGGGATGATAGGGTTGTTAGAGGATTAAATGAGATAAGACCTGCAGAGCATTTAGAAAGGGCTCTGGCACTTGGTATAAAGTGCTACATAAACATTACCTTGGATTTAAATGATTTATTTCCTGTTTTTTTTTAATTTATAATTGTACTGTATTAATGATCATAATCTAAATAAGTTACTGAAAACTTCTCTAACAGTTGTACAAACAAATGCGGAAACAAACTTAAAGCTGTCGTTGAACCTGTGTAGTTTCAAAGTGCTATGCCTTTTTATACACATTAGTTTAATAATTAAACATTAACCTAAAGATTTTATGTTATAAAGAAGGAAGATTAGCTATGGTGATTTTATTTGGATCTGTGAATTGAAAGATTATTTAAAAGTGCAGGACACATTTCAGTGATGTGTGAAGCACTCTCAATAATTTCTCATATTTTATATACTAGCCTAACTGAATTGAAAATAAATGTTTATTTAATTACCCTCTACATTCTCAGTAGTATGTCCATTTTAGTTATAATCATGGTAACTAAGATCCTGAAATATAAATTTGTGTTATAGTAAAGTTGAAAATAAACTGAGAATTTTAAGGGAATAAGGAAATAGGGAAAATTTTGATTGCTTGAAAGTATTTACAGCCTGCTGTGTGTATCTTGTGTCATTTATTTGCCATGTGTAGTGCTGAAAAGTGTCTTTTATGTATAGCTGCCTTGGCTGTCGAAGAGCTTGGCTTTGAGCGATTTCATGCATTAATTCAGTAAGTAACATTGGAACATTTAAAATACTTACCTTGTGGACACATTGCCATTTTAAGTCTGTTCATACTGTGGAAAGGTACTTAGATTTATATACTTGAGGATTAATTTGTTTTCAGTTCTTTTTAATAATAATTTATAAATGTTTACTTAAATTATTCTGATTCCTAAATTAGCTAACTACCAGAATACTTTTTTATATTAAAAGCTTCTTCATCATTACAACGAAAAAAATCATTCTAGCTTAATGTTTCTCTGACCTGAATGAATACAAAGATTTCTAATAGTATAAATATTTGAATTACTATTTCATTTGCCAAAATATGCCTTCTATGATTCTCGTCAAAAGTGCCATATTTTCATTAGAGCGTTAAACTTTTTATTGTAAAAGGTAAGGATAGCTACATTGATAGAATTACAGGTGGCACTTGAAATACGACATTAATTTCTTTTAAAAGAAGCCACAAATGTACACCTTATCTTTGGTATTCAGATATTTATTACATAATTTTCAGGCTTTACAGAGTCAAGTTTTCTTTTTTCTTGAACACTTCTTAGAGCTATTTCATTCTTTAAAAATGTATAATTATTGTAGAATTTATTGATGCCAGACAGTTCACCTAAGTGATGAAGAGTTTTCCTGCCAAGTAGGCATTCTATTTTAATGGTATATATTTAGCGACATTTGTCAGCAATAGCTTTTGCTTTTAGTGGCTAAATTTGTATTTGAAAATTTGAGACCCAGAAATCTCATTTGTACATATATAGTTTATAAGACGATTTAAAAATATTCCCATTTGTCAGTGTAGTCATTCTTGTCATAATACTAACACTTAATTCTTTTTTCCCCCTAGAAAAAGATCATTCAGAAGTTTATCAGAATTAAAAGATGCTGTCTTGGACCAGTATTCAATGTGGGGAAACAGATTTGGAGTATTGCTTTTTCTGTATTCTGTGTTACTGACAAAGGTTTGTTTCTTCTGGCTTTTATTAGAGTTCAGTACTGTTTTTCATGCTGTGATGAGTAATTTTATTTTTCATACTGTTTCTAAATCTCAGATTAAAAATCTCTTAGGCTGATAATAAGGAATCATCAAGTTCTCTTTCCTCACCACTCACTTAGTACCTAACCACTTTCAAACTTAGTTTTACCCCTGATCTTCTGTGTTATAGAGGTTATCAGTAATGTTCTAATTATGAAATGCACTCAGTTCTTCTGAATTTTATTTTCTTTCATCTTAACAGTATCTTGCATTTGACACCTTAATGCCTTCTGGAAGCTCTTTCTGATGCTCAGTCCCTCTCTTAACTTACTGATAAATCACTGTGCTAGTTCCCTTTTTTTAATGTCTAATGATCCCACTTCCTCTCCCCCCCTTTTTTTTGATAGCTTCATTTTCTTCTTTCCCTGTTAACTCCTCTTTTCTCTCCCCGTCTAAGTTTTTATATTGCAGAAGTTTTCAGTCCCTGTCTACTGTGTGCTTTTTCTTTTATGGGCATTTTATTCTCTCAACTTACTTTTATGTGGTTAATTCCAGTGTGTACACTTCCTGTCCTACCTTTTTTTCCCCCAACTGCTAATCTCCTATCTCTAACAGCCTGTTAGTCTCAGTTGAGAATCCTGCTAGATTTACCATGTCTGCTATCAGACTTCTGTCATTTGACAGATGTTTATTGGGCATTGACTCTCTGCTAAAGGTTGGAATTATGAGAGAAACAATTTTTTTAAATGATTCCTCTTCAGTACTATAAAAAATAAATTGACACATTAATAATTCCATGATGACACTGTTTTTAGATGTTTATTTGTTGCATGCACAAAGCATGGGGGGAAAATAGAAGAAGGTATGTCTGAGTCTTAGGTTTGGTTTTCTTTTCTTTCTTTTTTTTTTTGGTGGAATCAAGGACAGACTATATAGTAGGGACGGTGTGGTGGGTATAGCGTCTTGATGGATGAGGAAAAGTTTTCTAAATGGAAAAGCTGTGGGAAGATTTTCTGAGCCATGGAAACAGCAAGTATAAAGGCATAATGAATTTGGGGGTGTAACACCGGAAGAACTATAAGGAGTTCAGTATTATTACTGCAGCATAATATACCAGGAAGGCAATAATGGGAGATGAGACAGTGCACTTACGTAAAAAAGGCTCAGAATGTGAAGGGCCTTGTAGTCTGAGCAAAAAATAACTGGCAGTCTCACCTGGCCGAAATTAGAACGGAGCAAAAATTTTGGACACGGTAATAAGATCTTTTTGTTGATAAGGTTCCTTAAATTGAGGTTAGAGTTCTACAAGAGGGAGTTGGTGGTGGGGTTGAAGACTAGAGTCAGGAAGACAAGAAAGAGTGGTTACTGAATAGTGAACCTCAGCTAGGGCAGTGACCGTGGAAATGGAGAAGAAAGCATATTTAGAAGCATGTTCTAAATTTGGAAATTTAAAAACATTTTCGGAGCACGTTTAAGAGAAAGAAGCAAAAGTACTTTGTAGTTGGTTAGATGTGAAGAGCAATGAGGGTGGGATCTGAGATGACTGATCTCTTAGGAGTTTGGCTTTGACTGTTCATTATTCCCCCCATTTTTTATTCTCAAAACTTTTGATACCTCCTCTTCCCTTTACAGCCAATAAACCATCATGTCTAGTTGTTCTTACTTGAGCTGGTCTTTGAGATGATGTCCCCTCCCTCACCAGTGATTGTCACTTGTTCTTATTATTGCTTTTGGCTTTATCATGGCCTGCTTTGTATTGTTTACAAGGCAGCAAGTGCAAAATCTCATACTTGTTTGTATTGTCCTACAATATTTAATCCTTAGAAATGCCCTTAATCTGATAGAACCAGTGGTTAAAGTTGGGTGAATAGCACGGTGACAGGCAGTTATTCTTTGTTCTTTCAGGGCTGATGAAATGAAAATGACCAGGTCTTGTACTTACTTAGACTTCTGGGGATTTGGATGCCCTTTTGAGGAATTAAAAAAATATCAGAAAATTGGTTTTTAAGAAAATAAGTTCCTGCCCTCCTAGTTTTACACTTTATTTTGTCAGTACATGTTTAAATTACTGATATTTCTGAGAATGCACAATCAACTCTGTTTTCTTCTGTACCACTTAGACATTTTGTGTATTTAAATAGACATCGCTATCAACACTCGTGTATGTCTTTAATACCAATAAGTTTTTTAAAAGGCCTAATACTTCAGATGCCTTAGCAGACATATTAAGTCTGAATTTACTTTAGCCTGAAATTAAATGAATATT
The DNA here is from genome assembly GCF_029215605.1 of Mirounga angustirostris. Classification (NCBI taxonomy): domain Eukaryota; kingdom Metazoa; phylum Chordata; class Mammalia; order Carnivora; family Phocidae; genus Mirounga; species Mirounga angustirostris. The sequence goes on from NW_026991713.1 coordinate 125,028,989, forward strand.
AACTCTTAGGATTTAATAATTTTCTCCTCCCGAAACTTAAACATCTCTCAGTACCCCTTGCACCAACATGCCGTGAGATCTATTACCCATGAGACAGTCAGTGCTCTTTGTATAGAGCCGAGGAAAGAAAAGATATTCTTAGAGGAGCTCCTTCTTAACCATTATCATCTCATGTGTTCTCCCACATCAAATCTGGATAATTTTTTGGGAGAAAAGTTACTTAAATAAATGTGTTTTATTCATTTATAGTAAAAAATGGTCAGTTTGTAAACTACTGTAATTTTCATTTTTAGTTTTTAAAATAAGTCAATGAATTTTTTGGTTCCTTTAGGGCATTGAAAACATAAAAAATGAAATTGAAGATTCAAATGAACCTTTGATAGATCCTGTATATGGACATGGCAGGTAATTAACTGAAATCTGTTCTCTCCCTACATGGACTTAAGTTTTTAGAAACTTGACTTAAAGATAATCTGAGTCAGATACTTCCGTCAGTGTTGACAGCATAAAGTATGTGGATTTGAGTAGTCTGTGCTTTATGCATTGCTGGCTTTATGTACGAAATGATAATTTCCACTTCACATTTATGTATGCATTGCACTTACCGTGGCACATATTTTCTTTAAAGATGACAGCGGGTGGTATTTTAACAAATTCTGCTTTATGTTCCACTTAATTTTTTAATGAATTTTTAAGTGTATCCTTACCTATTTGTAAATGCTTTCCTGCTTGAGGGAAATATTTTTTCCTTATTTTTCTCTGAAACCGTTCCCCCAAGCTCTTTACAGTTCTATTAAAATCAGTGAAACAGTGATAGTTAACCCACTCTATTGCATAAGTCCTTCTCTTTAGATCTTTGTGCCTCCGATGTTAAAATTCAATTGACCATCAAACAAAAAATAATAATTACATATATATTTATAGATGATTATAAATATTAAGTTATTAGTCTAAGTAATCTTTTTTCCATCCATTTAAACGTGGTATCTTTTTTTTAAACGTGATATCTTAAAGTTGTTAAATTTAGATGAATATATAGAACAGTAGATACCGTTGTGATGATACACTCAGTGATACATTTCGAAAGCTGTTGTTCAGTTGAGTGTATAAAATAAAAATGGAAGGTATTCCCTAACTTTGTTTCTTAACCAACATAATGTAGAAGTCGTTACTTTATGCTTTACCACAGGGATCATTTGATGTGAAAACTAGTTTATTCATGCTTTAATTACTTTTAAATTTTTATTAATAGCCAAAGTTTAATTAACCTCCTACTGACGGGACATGCTGTTTCTAATGTGTGGGATGGTGATAGAGAATGCTCAGGAATGAGTAAGTATATTTTTTGCTGTGTTTACTCTTTGATGAGGACTATTTCCTTAGAGTATGGTTGACTGTTACTCATCTACTTAATGGCTCTGTGTTACTTAGAGGTTAACATAAGTGCTTTAATATAGAAGAATCCTTCCCTGTCTTCAAGGCACTGTCACTTAAAGAGTGTGGAATGGAGTTTGGAGGCAGACAAACTTGGATTCAAATTCCAAGTGTAAGACTTTAGTCAAGTTACTCCTCCCACCTTTAGTTTTCTCTAGTATGAAATACTAGATGGGATTGCAGAACTAACTTCATTAGAAGGTGTAGATCTCTTTTTATCTATAAATCTAGTACATATTTATCCAGTGGTATCTGTAAATCTCAGACATTATTGCATTTTCTTTTTTTTTTTTTAAAGATTTTATTTATTTATTTGAGAGAGAGCACATGAGAGGGGTTAGGGTCAGAGGGAGAAGCAGACTCCCCGCCGAGCAGGGAGCCCGATGTGGGACTCGATCCAGGGACTCCAGGATCATGACCTGAGCCGAAGGCAGTCGCCTAACCAACTGAGCCACCCAGGCGCCCCTATTGCATTTTCTTAATATTGAGAATTACAAGTAACGCACTTTGAAATATTTGGTGAGTCTAGTGGTTTTTTCCTATATTACATTTAGTGTGTATAATTTCCTTTAAAATGCTGGGCAGATTTAATGTTATCTGAGAATTTTAAACTACCACCCCCTCCACCACACCTCCATTTCTGGTCTCAGTGATTTCTTTGCTGTAGTTTCGTGCGTTCCCAGGGACCTTGAAGTGAAACACATTATTGGCCAGTTCATCCACTTAAGAGCCGATAGATAGTTCCGAATAAAATTCCCTTCAGCTTATTACCGGGTCAGTCTAAATTCGGTTATTTACTCATTCAACTTATTTTTTTTTTTTTAAAGATTTTATTTATTTATTTGACAGAGAGAGAGACAGCGAGAGAGGGAACACAAGCAGGGGGAGCAGGAGAGGGAGAAGCAGGCTTCCCGCTGAGCAGGGAGCCCGATGCGGGGCTCGATCCCAGGACCCTGGGATCATGACCTGAGCTGAAGGCAGACGCTTAACGACTGAGCCAGCCAGGCACCCCTCATTCAACTTATATTAACTACTATGTATCTCTTTTTGGAGTATGTAAAGCATAGGATGGGAAGCTTCTGTAGTTTCTACAGTTCACAAAGAAATTTATTTATAATATTTATATTTTATAATATTATAAAATTTATAATAATGAGATGAGACTGTCACCAGATAGCAGAAGCAAATATTATGATTGAGTTGCTGCTTTTTACTCCCATTTAAATGAGGGAATCTTGATCTTAAATTTGAATTTTTCTCAAATTTTAAAAATAGGTATAGTGAAGAAACAGGAAAGGATATAATATTAAGAGAGGGAAAGGTCAGTAAAAATTATAGAATTTCAGGTTTAAAAGCACCATAGCACAATCCAGCCCTTCATTTATTTAAGAAATGTAATAACTACCTTCCCACCATACATGAGATAAAATAGGCAAATTATTCACTCGTGTTTAGGTTAGAATGAGAACCTAGTTTTGCTGATTTTTGGCAAAGGACAAAAAACTCATGGACAAAAAAACTACACAAATTACCTTGCTCTGTTTTTTGTAAGTGAGCCCATTCTATTCTTGAACCTCCCTCTGATTCAAAGCTGTGAAGGCATTTAATCCTGCCAGTTAAAGGTATGTCATTCTTTCTTCAGTAATATGCCCTCACCCACATGGCTTCTACACACCCTCTCTTTTTCCTTCCCCCTACGGTTTCTGGGGCCTGAAGTATCTTAGATCATCTCAGATGATCAGGGAAGGAATATCTGGTTCCTGTTGAACTTGGGTTGAGGTATCTCATCCCACCTGTCCCTGTGTTGGCTACTCCTCATAATTCTACAGCTCATAAGTCTTTCCACCTGGACTTTGGTGCATTGCTCTGGCTCTTGATACTAGTTATCATGGTCCTCCTTTCTCTTCATTCTGCAAATGCTCCTAAGACTCTCCTACTTTCAGACCCAGGCTGTTCTGTCTCCCTAGGCTTTTCCTCACCTATCCTCCCATAGGCTTTTTTTCTTGCTGTGAATTTGTTACTTTCCCCATAGAGTATTAGTTACTTATCCAAGTTTTGGTTCTTGATGTGTACAAATTGATTCTTTTCTATTGCTTGAAGTATTAGCTTTGAAAGCTATTGTCTCGCTGTGAATTTTTTTTCAGTATAGTTTAACTATCAAAACTAAGCAATGACTTTAAAGTACTTATCTTGGAAAAGAAAATAGGCAGGGCATTATTTCTTTCATTTTCCCTTAATTGTTAGGAATGTTGACTTGAAGTTGAATTTGTTTTCAGTCACCAAACTTAAAAATCTGTATGTTATTCGGCATTTATTGGATGTTTTTCTGATCTGACAACATGGGAGGAGGTTGTGATATATGTAATATACAAAGAAAAAGTATAATTAAAGAGTTACTAGTTGTAAAATCCTTAGGCAAGCCACTTTACTTCTCCTAGCTTCAATTTACTTAGTTATAAAATACGGAGGTTTAATGCCTTCCTCAAAGGGATGTTATGAAGATTAAGATCATATTTCTAAAATGCCTCAACTGGCCCATAGGGAGAACTTAACTTTCCCTCAAAAGCACACATACCTAGTCTGGGGAATTAAGAACGTGCACACAAATAACTATAATGCAATGTGAAATGAAGCATGTTGAAACAAAGTATTACAGAGGAAGGAGAAAACTTCTACTGTGATTATGTTGGGGTAAACAGAAATACTTTAAGTAGGAGTTAACATTTTAATGGGGCGAGATGGAATGAGCGAGAGGGCATTTTGTGAAAAATTGCAGGTTGTGTTTAGGGGCTGGAGACAGATCAGACTAGCACCCTGGTTCTTAATCCTGACTACACCTGACCACTGGGGAGCTTAAAAATATGTCCATGCTATGGCCTCAACCGAGAGTAAATAAATGTTAGGATCCCTAAGTGGTAGAGCCTGGGCATAATAATTTTAAAATTACCCCAGGATGATTCTGATGTGCAGGCAGGTTTGAGGACCAGCAGATGAAAGCACTGGATCTGTGAAGGACACTAGTAAGAGGAAGGATCATAAATGTGGGGCTGAGTAAGAACTCAGAGGATCTTGAATACTAAGAAGTTTACATTTTAGATGGCAAGCATCAGGAAGACAGTCACTGAAGGTATTTGGAATAGAAGAAAAAAGAGCAACCAGTATTTATGTACTTTGTGCTAACCAGTATGTTTTTAGATATGTATCTTAACTTTGATAGATAAAAGGCGAGCCTCAGATGATTGAGTAATTTGCCCGGCATCAAACAGCAGAGGCATAAACTGCTTTGGACCACATCCAAAGCCTGTGCTCATTCCACCATAGCACGTTCTGCCTCTGTTGGAGAGACTACAGGAAGGTAGAAGCTATAGAATTCAACTGATGAGATGCATGAGAGTAAAGTACAAATAACTAGTAGGTTTTCCGATAAAGCTTATTGAATAAATGAACACATGAAGAAACATGGCAAGCAGACTTGAAGTGTCTGTGGATCTTTTGGTGGCGGAAAAAACAGTCTTTGTCCTCAAGTATTTCATTTCCTTTGAAGAGCGGGTACAGCTACTGATGATGGTCAGGAGTACTCATTGTACAGCAGTGGTGAACATTTATTTAACAGTGCTAAGCACTGCTCTTAGTACCTAATTACTGTATTTTCCCCCCATTTACTCACTTCATTCTTAGAACTACTTTGTGAAGATCATAGAGGAAACTAAGGCACAGAGTGTTTAAGTATCTTGCTTCATTTCACACAGCTTAATAAATAGAGCTGAGATTTGAACAACCGTAGTCTGAGTCCATGTAACAAGCATACTTAATCATTACGATAGGCTGCCTCTTATACTACGTTTCACAGAATCGAGCGCAGTAATAAATATGTAAGATGATGTGGGAAAAGTTTATCTTACTAAATTTCATACCGTGAGAGGTAGTTAGTTGCCTCATTTATGGAGAGATACTGATTTTGAGAATTTAATCCAAAGATTCTTGTCCATGAAACAGAGTCAGTGAATGAGCCATGCTGTATTTCTCATTCAAGGAGAATGAGGACTAAGAATAGGCTATGAATTTAGCAGTTCACAAGGTCTTCGCGTTACAAGAACAACTGAGGTAGAAACCAGATCATAGGGAGTAAATATTTCAGCCATGTAAGCAAGGAAATTTTACTGGTGAAAGAGGGAAAGTGGAATTGATTGCCCAGGTGAAGAGATGGTGAATGTAGTTTTTGTTTTAAGGTATAGAAATCACTTAAATTGTTTGTTGGCCCGATGTTTATAGCAGCAATGTCCACAATAGCCAAACTGTGGAAAGAGCCAAGATGTCCATCGACAGATGAATGGATAAAGAAGATGTGGTATATATATATACAATGGAATATTATGCAGCCATCAAAAGGAATGAGATCTTGCCATTTGCAACGATGTGGATGGAACTGGAGTGTTACGCTGAGCGAAATAAGTCAATCAGAGAAAGACATCATATGACCTCACTGATATGAGGAATTCTTAATCTCAGGAAACAAACTGGGGGTTGCTTGAGTGGTGGGGAGTGGGAGGGATGGGGTGGCTGGGTGATCGACATTGGGGAGGGTATGTGCAATGGTGAGCACTGTGAATTGTGCAAGACTGTTGAATCACAGATCTGTACCTCTGAAACAAATAATATGTTTAAAAAAAAAAAAGCAGGAGGGGAAGAATGAGGGGGGAAATCGGAGGTGGACACAAACCATGAGAGACGATGGACTCTGAAAAACAAACTGAGGGTTCTGGGGGGGCGGGTGGGAGGATGGGTTAGCCTGGTGGTGGGTATTAAAGAGGGCATGTTCTGCATGGAGCACTGGGTGTTATACGCAAATAATGAATCATGGAACACTACATCAAAAACTAAGGATGTAATGTATGGTGATTAACATAACATAATAAAAAATAAAAATAAAATTGTTTGTTGGCCAAGGGAAGGGAGCCACTTTTAATCAAAGTAAATGGGGTCAGGAGTAACAGTAACCTTGGAAAGATGCACAGTTCTTCTAAAATACGAAGAAAGAATGTGCTGAGAAAAGAAAAAGACATTTGAAGTGTGAAAGATTAAAATAGGGAGAACTTTGAAGTCTTCTGAGAATGAATGGACAGAGGTAAAGTTGGAGGCATAAAAGGAGAGAAAGAGTTTGAGTCCACTGCTTTAAGAAGGAGTGAAAAAATGGATCATGGGAGAGATTCTTAAAAGTGCAGTCAGCAGTAAGAGGTAGAGATGAGTTTACATAGAGTGATTTAGAGTGGATCCAACCGGTAAAGCTTATAGTTAGGCTTTTTCCTGGCAGTAAGCATCTATCTGGCAGTTGGAGAGAAAATGAATATTATATATATCTAGGAAAGTCCAAGAAGGAAATAGGGCATTTTTCTTGCCTTTAACTATTAAGGGTATCAATGCTTGATCTGTCATATATTTTTATATATGTGTATATATATATATATATAATATAACGTACAATCAACATATTTTTCCTAGTTTGTCTTTTGCCTTTAGTTTGCTTATGGTGAACATGTATATTGTTACCATTTTTGACTGTTATAAACAAAAACTGCAGAGAACATTTTTATATATAAATTTTTACATACTCAAATATTCCTATAGGATAGATTTCTAAAAGTAGAATGTGATAAAAATTTAGGCATGTTAATTTTTGTTACTAATAGCTTTATCAAGATAGAATTCACATACCACACGTGATACTATTTAAAATGTAAATTCCATGGTATGTATGTATGTATTTCAATTCTGTGGTTTTTAATATAGTCTTAGAGTTATGTAATCATCACCAGATCAATATTAGAACATTTTTTTGTGCCCATTTGCAACCACTCCTCATAATCGCCTGCCCCTCAGCTCCTAGCAACAATTAATGTTTTCTGTCTCCATAGATTTGCCAAAACTGGGGATTTCTTATAAATAGTTCTATAGGTAGTTCTATAAGTAGTTCTGTAAATAGAATCATATAATATCTGGTCTCCTGTGACTGGCTTCTTTTACTTGGAGTGTTTTCAAGGTTCATCCATGTTTTAGCATAATACCAGCACTGTACTCCTTTTTATTGGTGAATAACATTCCATTGTGTAGAGAGACCATATTTTATGTATTCATTAGTCAATTGATGGGCATTCAGCTTGTTTCCACTTGGCTGTCCTGAATAATGTGGTTAGTTAGGAATATTTATGTAAGCTTTTGTGAGGATATATGTTTTGATTTTTCTTTGGTATCTATGAATGAAAATCCTGGGTCATATGCTAACTCATATATTTAATCTTTGAAGAACATTTGTAAAACTGATAGATAAAGCCAGATTACCTTCTAAAGTCTGCTTTACCAACTGCTAATGTATCAACTTGGCTTTTAACGATGTAGGGGGCTTCCTGTTTTTCTGTATCCTGGCCAATACTCAGAACCATGCATCTTTATTATGTCATCTTACTGATAATTCACATTTCTGATTCCTCATGAGCCTGTGCTTGATCATCTTTTTTGTGTGTTTGTCAGCTTTTAGTATTTCCTCTTCTGGGAATTGCTTCTTTCTAGCTTTTGGCATTTTGAAGGGAAAGGTTATTGTCTTACTCGCAATTGCTAGGAACTCTTTATAAATTCTTTCTTTTTGTTTTAAAAATATGTTGCAAATATTTTCCCTCAGCCTTTTCTGTCCCTTAACTTTGTTAATGGTATCTTTTATCATACCCAAGTTTTTCATTTTTGTAAAGATAAATCATTTCATCTTTTCTGTTATGGCTTCTGTTTTAATTTTTTTCTTGAATCAGTTTTGTATTTCTCCCACCACAATATTAAACTAATATTTCCTAGTATTCTCTTCAAATGATTTTGTAGGCCTTTTTTTTAATGTTTAATTCTTAAATCCATTTGGATTATTTATTTGTGAGTGGTATGGTATAGAGATCTACTTTTTTACTTTTTCCCAAAGAATTGCCTGATATCCTAACTTGTCGTTTCTCCACCTGACACACCTACTTGATCAAATAACAGATTTTCCCATATTTATGAAACACTCTTTGTACTCTTCTATTCCACTAATCTATTTGTGAGTTCTTTGCCAAAACTACCTTATTGCCTAGTTTTATGTTCTTTGATATTTGTCAGCACATTTCCTACTATTATTATAATAAAAATATAATAATGTAAAATTATTATAGCCATTTTTACATTTTTTAGTCCAATTGAACTTCTTTCAGCTTTTTAAGTTGCAGTTTTAAGAAATTCGTGAGAATTCGAATGAGTTATGTTAAATTTGTAGATTATTTTAAAGAAGTGCCATCTTTACAGTAGTAAGTCTTCCCATTTAGATTGGGCTTTTTTGTACCTTTTAATGAAAGTATATAGTGTTGATCATATAGGTTCTATAGTTCCCGAATCCATGTACTTTATTCTACCTCAACTGTTAAACTATCTTTTGCTTCTACGATAGAGTACACATAAACCTGCAGTAGAACTCATCACTTAATTTCATTTTTGCCCACACTCTAGTCTGTCACAGTGGCTAGTGGGATATTTTAAAAACTAAGTCAGATCATGACAGTTTCTCACTTAAAACCATTCAGTGACTGGCTTCCCCATGCACTTCGACTCTTTACGAAGGCTCTCAAAGCCTTTTGTGGTTTGGCCCCAGTCTACCTGCCATCTGTCTTTATTTTGTACTAATGCATGTCTTTTGAACAGAGATTTTCTTTGCTTTGTTTGCCTATAGATCGGTTTTTCGATGGTCTCTTTCCTACCTTTAAGGCATTCTGTTGTATTTGTGCGCTGTGTTATTGTATGTATTGTACATTTATTGTTTATGTTTATTTGATTATTTGAATGTTTTCTTCATTTTATGGGATTGAGAGAGTCAGCTCTTATCAATCAGAAACCCAGAGCTTGCTTTCTTTTTCCTTTTAATAGAAATCATTATCACAGTCCATCCAGGCTACAATTAAATAGTTCATTGAACGTTGATGAACTTAGGATACTAAGAGAATCTAAACTGAAAATTAAGATCATTTTGATTTTAAGTAATATGAATTGCAATTAAGTGGCTAGTTGGTATACAAATTTGAAGTGTTTCGTTTATCAAAATTTGAGAAAGGGGCAGAAGTGCTTATTTTCTCTATATTTTATTACTATAAAAGTTAATTAGCTGGAGCTAAGTTGCCAGATAAAATACAGGACTCCAAGCTAAATTTATTTGCAGATAAATCATTTTTAGTATAAGTATGTGCCATTCAACATTTGGAATATAGTTTTACTAAAAAAATTACTTGTTTTTTTTATCAGAAGTTTAAATTTAACTGGGCGTCTTGTGTTTTTATTTGCTAAATTGGGCAACCCTAGCTATATGTCAACACTGTAGCAACCTGACTTCTTAGGAATATAACAACCAGTAAATGGGTTTGAAAAGCTTTTCACTTTCAAAAATAGATTCATAGGTTCATAGGTCAGATTGTTTATATTTATGCAATTTATATATCAGTGAGATAGCCGAATCTTTCTCAGTATCTTACTGCTTTGTAGTTTAGCTGTTCTAACATTCTTGCAAATAAGTCCATTCTTTTTTAATTTTTCTAACTACAGATTTTTTACCTTACTTACTCAAGGACCCTGTATAATTTCATTCTAGCTTATTTTCCAACCATCAGAAACCTATGCTTGAAAAAAATTATGCCACTTGCTTTTATTTCTTTGTTCATGCTATGCCTTTTGCCAAAGACCTGTATCCCTCCCATTTGTGCCTATGCAGTCCTTCACTGCCTGCTTCATATGCCATCCCTCCATGGATAGCCTCCTGATTCTCATGGCCGAAAGTGATGTATCTTTACCTCTGAGCATTTTGTTTTCATGGCACTTAACACATTCTACTTTGATACCTACTATTGGGGGGGAATTTTTTTAATTGTAGTAAGAACATTTAGCATGAGATCTACCCTCATAATGATTTTTTAAGTTAAGATACAGAATTAACCCTAAGCACAAAGTTGTACAGTAGATATCTAGAACTTACCTTACATGACTGCAACTTTGTTGAATAACAACTCCCCATTTCCTCCTCCTTCTATTTCCTGGCAGCCATCATTCTGCTCTACTTCTTTGAATTTGACTATTTCGAATACCTCATCTAAGTGGAATCGTGCGGTATTTCTCCTTCTCTGACTTGTATATTTCACTTAGCATAGTATCCTGAAAGTTCATTCCTGTTGCCACATATGATAGGATTTCCTTCTTTTTTAAGCCTGAGTAATATTCCATCATCTGTATATACCACAATTTCCACATCCATCCATTCGTTGCTGGACTTTTAGGTTGTTTCAACATCTTAGCTGCTGTAAGTACTGCTGCAGTGAACATGAAAGTGCAGATATCTCTTTGAGTTTCTGATTTCAATTCTTTTGGATTGAATACCCAGAGGTGGAATGGCTCTGTCACAGTAGATGTATTTTTAACTTTTTGAGGAACCTCCATACTGTTTTCCATAGTTGCTATACCATTTTACATTCCCACCAACAGTGTACAAGGGTTCTAATTTCTACATATCCTCACCAACAACTTATGATTTGTTTTTTTTGTTTTTTTTTTTAATTTATTTATTTGACAGAGGCACAGTGAGAGAGGGAACACAAACAGGGGAAGTGGGAGAGGGAGAAGCAGGCCTCCCGCCAAGCAGGGAGCCCGAGGCGGGGCTCCGATCCCAGGACCCTGGGATCATGACCTGAGCCGAAGGCAGACGCTTAACGACTGAGCCACCCAGGCGCCCCAACTTATGATTTGTTTTGACTTTCTTTTTGATAATGGCCATCCTAACAGGTGTGAGGTGATACCTCTGTTGGGTTTTAATTTGCAACTCTTATGATTAGTGATGTTGAGCATCTTTTCATGAATTGTTGGCCATTTATATGTATTCTTTGAAGAAATGTCTCTTGATGTTCTTTGCCCAATTTTTAATTGGATTATTTGGGTTTTTGCAGCTGAGTTTTAAGAGTTCCTTATGTATTTTGGTTGTTAACCCCTTATCAGATATATGGTTTGCAAAAAGGATCTTGTCTTGCTTCATCTTTGTAGTCCCCATGGTAGCTTTGTATTCCTGCAATATGCAGCATTGTTTTTTTGTTTTTTTTCTCCCAATACTTGGCACTCAGGGTATGTTTCTTAAATAAATGCAGTGCAGTTATCTGGTTTCCAAGTCAGCATCAAATTTAAAAGGCCAAGTGGGCCTTCCGTAGATGCACTGACAGCAGTGAGAAGTGACAGCTGAAGTGGAAGAGAAGAAGAAAGAGAGGCAAACTGAGGAATATAAAACTTTGCATGTATATACGGTCTCACTGACTGAAGCAGATAGGGTTGATAGGGACTCAACATGATTAATCTTAAATGCAAGGCTAAGCAAAGTTAGAAAATTCTAAAAATATAAGGACACAATTATTAGGGTGTTCTGCAAATGTCTTAATAAGTCTTGAAGTCAATTTACAAGTCTTACATAAGTAAGTTCTGTAAATTGTACTATGTGAGATTGATATATCCTCACTACATTTACAACTTCGTAAACTAATAAATACTCCTAAGGACGCACATTAGCTACTAAAGATAAAAATTTTAAATATATATTCATTTTGTTTAAAGAAATAGTAATTTTTAAGTATTGCCATTTAAACTACATGCCTAAATATGTGCTTACTGACCTAATCTGAATAATTCATTACCCAAGAATTATGAACAGCTAGTTTGCTAGAGTTGGTAGCATGATATTATTATAAATATACTGTTTCAGGTATTTGTTTAAAATTCCGAGGAAATAGATATTGTAGTATCTAATCATAACACTAGGTGGTGATCTGATTTTAGAAATTAAAGTGTGGAAATGTTTCTCAACATATGTATTCTTTGAACTTGAAAACATTTAGTGCTTAAACCTCAGAAGGAAGAGGAAGGAAAAATTAGTAAGGTAATGGAGTACCATTTTTACCTATTAGGGTTGCTCACCCGCACTCCCTTTTTTTTCCTTTGAATGCAATAATCCAGTGATTCACATGTTGTTTGGTTTCATGCCCTTGACACTTGTTTTTGTTTTGTTTTGGGTTTTGGTTTTTTGTGGGGTTTTTTTCGTGGGTTTGTGTTTGTTTTGTTTTATTTATTTATTTATTTATTTATTTTGCTCTTGACACTTTTAAAAATGATAGAAGATCTTGGGGCACCTGGATGGCTCAGTCGGTTAAGCATCTGACTTGATTTTGGCTTAGGTCATGATTTCAGGGTCATGAGATCAAGCCCCATCAGGTTCCACACTGGGCATGGAACTTCCGTAAGATTCTCTCTCTCCTTCTGCCCTTCCCCCCCAGGCTGTCTTTCTCTAAAAAAATTTAAAAAACAAATGATTCAAAATCCCAAAGAGCTTTTGCTTATATGAGTTATAACCAAATAATGTGCAGTATTTTTCTTCTTAAAAATTAAGACTGAGAAATTTAAAAAGATGTATTAACTCATTTTAAAATAACAGTAATATACCCATTACTTGTTAATATAAATATTTATAATAAGTAACTTTTCTAAAATGAGAAGAAAATTAGTAAGAAGAGTGACATTGTTTGTAAACCCCTTCAGTGTCTAGGTTAAGGTTATTAGTGGACATATCTGTTTATAGATTCAATCTTTTGAGGTAGAACAAACATATCATTTGGCCTCTGGAAAACTTCACTCTACACTCATGAAAGCTTAAGAGAAAAAAGCAATTAATGTTTTTCTAATGGAAAGCATTTTGATTTCATGTAGTCTCTAAAAGGGTCTTGTGGACCCCTAAGAATCCTAAAACACAATTTGAGAACTATTGTTATACCTCCCAAGTACCTGTAAGAAGCTAGTGAAAAAATACAAACTATATATATTATTACATACACATTGTTAATTTTGGACTTGCAAATCCAAAAGGTTCAACAACCAGTTCTTAGCTTATACTGTCTGAATGTTGTTATTTAAGGATACATAGTATGACCAAGAGTTGATGATATTACATTAATTAGAAAAATACAATATCTTAATAGAAAAATGGACAAAACATGACCAGATGGTAAAAAGGAAACAAAGTTATAAATACATTGTATTTACAATGGGCATAATTTTTAACCAGAAAAAAAATGCTTTTTAGAAATATATATGGACCCAAATTACTATTACATTTCCATTTAATTACGTTAGCTGAAAGCTAGTCTATAAAAGATTTGATTATCATTATAATTACATCTCTGTTGTGGAATAATCTATTCTTCATTTTCTGAGCTTTGTTCTTTATTATCCACATGCATGACCTCAATTCTCATCTCTCTGCTGATTCCCAAAGCTCTGTATCCAACCCTGACCTCTCTTCTGTGTTCCTGAGCCTTACTTCCAGTTGTGAATCCATCTCTAGCTAGAAGTCCTGAAGTTTTCTCCATCCCAGCTTGTCTAAAACCAAAGTCGTGTTCTCTCTCCATACCACTTCAGGACTTAATTTCCTTTACTTAACTTTCTTTTAGTTAATCACCATTTATCAGGTTCCCCAGGCTAGAAACCTTTAAAGAAAGGTTTGACATATTCAAACATTAAATACATAACTTTTCATACTTTGTTATTTCCTCCGCCTTGAATTTTCTTCATATTCTCTTCTTGGTGACCTGCAAATTCCTACATATGCTTAAAGATTCAACTCAAATGTTGTCCCATTTGTTTTTTTCTTTTTTAAAGATTTATTTAGGGATGCCTGGGTAGCTCAGTGGGTTATGCATCTGCCTTCGGCTCAGGTCTTGATCCCAGGGTTTTGGGATCAAGCCCCACATGGGGCTCTCTGCTCAGCGGGAAGCCTGCTTCTCCATCTCCCTCTGTGATCTCTCTCACTCTTGCTCTCTCTCAAGTAAATAAAATCGTTATTAAAAATAGATTTACTTATTCATTTGAGAGAGAGCTGGAGGGGACAGGGAGGGGAGAGAGAGAATCCTCAAGCAGACTCCCCCGTGAGTGCAGAGCCCCATGTGGGGCTCAGTCCCTCAACCTATGAGATCATGACCTGAGCCGAAATTAAGAGTTGGACACTCAACCTACTGAGCCACCCAGGCCCCCCTCACAAAAGTTTTAACTTCTGTCTTTTCCATCTGAAAAATGATTTCACACTTAAAAAAACAAATTCCAATATACACCTTCCCTAATATAGTAAGCAGATGTTCTTTTATCACAAGATAAAGTGTATATGGGGCACCTGGGTAGCTCAGTTGGTTAAGGGTCGGTCTCTTGGTTTCGGCTCAGGTTGTGATCTCAGGGTCATGGACTCAGCCCAGGTACCCCCACCCCACCCCTCATCGGACTGTGTGATCAGCATGCAGCCTGCTTGAGATCCTCTCCCTGTCCCTCTGCCCCTACCCTCTCTCAGGCCTGCTCGCTCTTGCTCTATCTCAAATAAATAATTAAATCTTTTAATATATATATATATACACACACAGTGTATACGTATATGTAAACAGAAAAAAGACACATTCTTTTCTTGTCTTGATAAACTTAGTCTTTGTAAGGCAGACACCTTGTTCCATTTGTCTTTATTTCCCAAATCTTAAGCACACTGTATTTGTTTATAGGAGAAATGGATGGTATCAAATACCCGTGTTTTAAGTATTGTGCAAGTAGGTTCACTGCTATACAGTGATAAATTTTACAAATAAAGATTAGCATATTTATTTGTTTAAGTCAAACTCATTCAAGTTGGCTGTTTTGCCTGGATATTATTAAGTATCTCTTCTTTATTTTTGTCAGTAATTCCTTGGGTTTCAGAGGGGACAGTGTCTTCATTTTAAAAGTTAAAGTTGAATATAAGGTTTTATAAAAATACATTTAATGTACATCTGAAGCATCACATCACCCACCACAAACATGATCTAATGGTATTTTGTAATAAGTAGTAATATAATGATAATTATATCATTTTAAATTTTTAAAGTATACTTTTGGGGAAATTATACTTTTGGGATAATTATATCATTTTAAATTTTTAAAGTATACTTTTGGGGAAAAGTAAAAATTTTGGTGTAAAATGTATATATGTATACATCTATATTTATATTAAGTAGTTTTCAGATTTATGTATGTTAATGCAGTACAAACTTTTTTTTGTAGAACTTCTTGGTATACATGAACAAGCTGCTGTAGGATTCTTAACATTAATGGAAGCTTTAAGATACTGTAAGGTAAGTTGATTTTTACAGTATTTTTCAATGTTTTTATTCACACCTCCACTGTTGTGGACAGTATTTTCTCCTATGATGACATGTAGCTTACTGCTTTTACTATGTACTTCTCAGTTCTTTCCTGATCTCCTTTCCTAAACTGACAGGCATATTAAGGGTAGAATTAAGTTGGCTGATCATGCCAAGTTTCCTCTTTGTGAGGTTTATTCCTTTCTGAGGGTAGAGGGCAGAGCCCAGTAAAAAACAGTTCATAAAAATAGACACACCATTATTGAAAATATATTTTTTGGTAAACCAGGGGAAGAGGATGTATTGTTTCTTCCTCATAATAGTATACTTCACGGAAACAACTGGTAATACTTACCAGGCAAAGAAAAAGAATTTGCTAGATGCCTGAAGTTTGAACTTTTGTCTTTTCCATCTGAAAAATGATTTCACACTTAAAAAAAGCAAATTCCAAGCATTTCACAGCATTAAATTCTTTAGCACATGGGCTAAGGTTAGGAACTGCCATGAACTTCTCATTTATTGATAAATATTTCATTGTTTTCCTGCATCATCTGAAATAACTATTGGATGTTCCAAATAGTTTTAAACGGGGTTCAAATCATTACACTTAATGAGATGGCCTGATTTTGGAGGAAGGAAGAAGTAGATCTAATTTTCTTTTCCATTTTAGAATGGTGGGTCCCTAGCAGTGGTTCAGGTGATGGTGATTTAGTAAAATAACGGTGTCTTGCCCTCTTTCTGTCTGTCTGTCTGTCTTTTAACTGGAAGTATTCCTCTTTCCTGACAACGCTTGGAAAGGAGTGATATGGGTATGATAATCAAATAGGTTTCATCCTGCCCTTATCCGTTAGTAGGGATCGTATTGTATCACAGTAGTAACTCTTTTATTTTTGGTGACTTTAATTTACAAGCTAAAGCTATTCTGAAGTAGCGTGGCAACCAGAGCATCAGGCTGCATCCCATTCTCCCAAGAAACACACACAAACATTCATCGATCCAAAAAGTGTGTGTGCATGCCTGGGTGCATGTGCACACACGTACAAATGATAACTACATAGAAGTGAAGACTATGTTAATTAACTTGATTGTGGTGATCTTTTCACAGTGTATACATATACAAAAACATTAAGTTGCACACTTTTAATATACACAGTGTTCATATGTCAAGGATATTTGAATAAAGCTGTTTTTTATAAAGCGTGTGTGTGTTTTGCAGGAGGATCGGGTGTGGAGATGATACACTGTGAAATCTTCATCGTCTGGCCTGTAACGCCCTGATCTAGGTCCTGTCTGTCCCTCTTCAGTTGCTTTGCCCTCTCCACTGCTGTGCTCTAGCCCTGCTGGTTTCCTGCCAGACTCTCAAACACACCCAAGCCCTTTCCTGCCTGATAACTTCATTCATAGTTGCTGTCATGTCTGCCTGGAATACTCCAGCTTGTAAATGGACAGCTCCCTCTCCCTTTCAGGTCCTACTTAAAGTGGTGCCTCAGAGACCTTTTCCTCAGCCATTCCTTCAGTGACTCTTTTTCACAATGTCCTAAGAATAATCACTCTGTAATGATCTTTTCTGTTTACTTATTTTTTTAATCTTGAATTTGCTTTTTTATTGTCATCCCCAGTGGATTATAGACTCTCTGAAGCCAGTGACGTTGTCTTTCTGGGTACATATACAGTGTTCAGTAAACATTTGTTGAATGAATGAATAAATGGCCGATTTCACCAGAATTGTAAGCTTTTCTAAATCATGTTTTTGCTTTTCTTTAGCTGTTAGGTAGAACAGGGGAATGCCTGTTTTCCTCCTTAGATGTTAGTGGGAAAACAGTAGTGGCTGTGTATTCTCCTATTACATATTGCTCTAGAGTTCTAGCAGTAACTGGTAGTTTATAAGATTTAAAGATTCTTTTAATGGCCGGACACAACACAGTGGTACTCAGATAGATGAAAGGCAGAACTCTCCGTTACTTTCACTTCCAAACAAGGGAGGGCTACCAGACAGGGCCACCGAGGGGATTATACCTGTGGACAGGGCAATGGTGAGGTGCGACCATAGGGGGCGGCTTTGGTATGGATGTTGGGATGGAGTTAGGTAGGTTTCATGGGCTCCCTGTGGATTAGATAGTTTCAGTGAGTTCTAAGGTTCAGGGGTAAATCTGCTTGTCTGACACCTGGCTCCAGGGCACTTAGGGCAATACAGAGTGGCCCGGAGTGTGGGAGACCTGGAAGGGAAGTGGTTGGGGTGGTGTGATACAGCTTTTTTGGAAAAACTGTGTTACACTGGTGTGTTCATCTGTACGTAACTGTAGATGTCCCTCTGAAAACCTGTAGACATTTACTTTTCACCGAACATTTAGAGAATAACATTAAGGAAATCACTGTGTTATTAGTTTTATGAACCTGAACATTTCCCGTTTTTTAATATTATAGCAAATTGCTCTTTAGAAATCAACATTTTCATATCATTTTGACTATATGTGTTCATTAACACAAATGCAAGTCTACACACACAAAATGAATGAAGAAGGTAAATGAGTGCTTTTGACTGCCCCCCCCCCCCCTTTTTGTTAAGATTTTATTTCAGGGAGAGAGAGAAGAGAGTGCTAGGGTGGGGGGGGGGGAGGGGCAAAGGTAGAGGGAGAAGCAGACTCCCCACTGAGCAGGGAGCCCAACACGGGGCTTGATCCCAGGACACTGGGATCATGACCCGAGCTGAAGGCAGACACTTAACCACCTGAGCCACTCAGGCGCCCTTCTGTGCCCTTTTTTTAATAGATAACTCACATACTATAAAACTCACCATTTTAAAGTGTGCGGTTCAGTGGTTTTTCACAAGGTTGTGCAACCATCACCACTTACCTAATTTCAGAATGTTTTTCTTAACTCTCACAAGATCCTCTAAACCCATTAGCAGTCACTTCCCCACTCCTCCCCAGCCTCTGGCAGCTTCATTTCTCTGTGGTTTTGCCTATTCTGGACATTTCATCTAAATGGAATCATAATCTGTAGCCTTTAGTGTCTGGCTTCTTTTCACTTAACGTTTTCAGTGTTTGCTCTTGTTTGAACATGTATTAGTACTTTGTTCTGTTTATGACCAAATATTCTGTTGTATTATATATCAGTTTTGTTTATCTGTTCATCAGCTGATGAACATTTGGGTTGTTTCTGCTTTGTGCTGCTATAAATAATACTGCTAGGAACATCCATGTATATAAATTTTTTGTGAACATGTTCTCATTTCTTTTGGATGTATACCCAGGAGTGAAATTGTTTGTCATATAGTAATTACATGCTTAACTTGCTGAGGAGCTGTCAGACTGTTTTTCCAAAGGGGCTGCACTATTTATGCACTCTAACTTATTTATATTAGTATAAGACACTTAATGAGTTCATTCATTTACCTTTTGATCCTACCATATATTATCCTCATATTTTACTTCTACCTTAATTAAATAACACACAAACACACATTTTCTAAAAGAGAAATTAAAGAACCACTAAACTTTTCACCACAAGAGGCTGCTACCACATGAGGAGTCAGAAAACCTGAGTTTTAATTCCCGCTCTGTACTAGTTACCTGTTTGAATTCAGACAAGGCACTGATCCTGTATATTTGTTTCTGATGTAAAATTGAAGGCCTTATGCTGAGCACCTCTGAAATCCCTTCTACTCTGAACCTGTGATCAGAGCTTTTCCTTTGTCTTTGTCCTTTGCTCTTACTCTCTGTTTTCCCCAAACCATCATCCTTCCTGCTCTCCTAGTTCACCATTGCCATCACATCCCACTCATCCTTCCCATCATAGGACAAAGATACTGGTGCTTCTGTCCATGAATACGAGAGAGTACCTATTTCCCACTTCCTAATGATTAGATAAATTCCAAAGAGCCATCGTGGTGGTTGAAAGCAGGGATCCTGTCAGGGCTGTTGACTAATGAGGGAAGAATGGCCCTGTTTGCTGCAGGTAGCCACTTGGCATTTCCCCATTCCAGGGAGTCTGTGTGAGAAAAGAAAATAAACCAAATTAGATTGGTAAGGTTGTTTTTAAGTTGTACTCTCTGTCCTCATAAGAGTATAGAATTGATTGATGTGAACATGATGGGATTTCCCAAGTCTGTTTTTTTGTTTTGATTTTAAACTTTCTCAGTCACACACAAAAATGAGACTCTCAAACTTTGGATACTGTGGTTTTTATAGATTAAATATATAGCCATGAGACAGGCTGTAAGTGTAACTTTTTGTACGTTGTAAGGAGACTTCATATTGTAGAACTTAGAACTTACCTCCAACCATGAAGAATCAAGTGACAGGATTCGTTCATATTTTTAAATATTTTGGACTATATATTTTGCTTTAGAGAGATTATCATATTGCCCTGGTTCTTTGAAGACAGGGTGTGCTTAAGGCTTTTTCCCTTTACGTTATTTATTCGTAAGTATATTCATTTGTTAATTTATAATTGCTCTCCTGATAAAGTAATTATCATCAAGTTTGTAGTTTAAGGATTTGAGAACAAAGCTGAAAATCTAGAAGTGGTCATTCTGTTTAGCAACTTTAGTAAAACCTGAGAATGATTCTTAGGGCTAAACTAAGTTTTTCCAGCTGTGTTAAATCTGTATTATTGTTACTCTGAGGTAAAGGTATGATATAAGCTTAGCCCTGGCTGTCTTTATAACATTGATTTTTACATTCAGCATTTGACCTTTATGGGTGAGGCATTCTGGCACAATACATTATTCCATTTAAGTATGAATTGGACACTTCAGTTATGCTTCTAATATTCGTGGGCAAATATTCAGCAGGCAGTATAAAATTTTCATTTGTTTATTTTGCTACCTTTGTTCTAGGTTGGTTCTTACTTGAAATCTCCAAAATTCCCTATTTGGATTGTTGGCAGTGAAACTCACCTCACCGTATTTTTTGCCAAGGTATGCTTATATAGCAGGACTTTTTTTTTTTTTTTTTTTTTAAGTATGACATCAGGCAACGAGTAATCTAAGTCCATATTTAGTTTGGATCTTTGTGCAAAATTCAGTGTATTCCTACTAACAAGTGGATTGTTCCAAAATCTAAAAAATTAATAGTAAAGAAAATATTGTTACACTGCTCTATTTTACAATTATTTCAGTAAACTCTGTCATGATTTAGTTATAATTTCTTTATCTTTTATAACTTTAGAGCTTTGGTTTTCAATATTTTTCAGAAATCACTGTTAAATAACTAAAAGTTTTAGAGTGCTCTTCTGTAGAGAGGTTAAGACTAATTTACATAATATAATTTTATAACATCTAGGAAAATATTTTTAAATCTATTAATAGTTCAGTGGTATAGGAGTGTTCTTTTAAGATGTAATAAATTCTACAGTTTTGATATATATATGGTTACAGTATTGACATAGATTAAATGCATTTGAATATGTTTATTTTCAAATTCTTAAAACAAACCTGTTTCTAAATTTCATCCTTTAATGATAGTATTTCTTTCTCCACATGGAGTGGTTAAGAGCTTTGGAGTGAGACAGACTTCGTTTGAATCCTAGCCTTCCCACTTCCAAATGTTGTTCAGCCTCTTTTCCCATGTCTTTAAAATAAGGGTTTCTGATAATACCTCACTCTTAGATTTGTCGTCAGGTTTAAATATAAAATGTTTAGCATTACCTAATGTGAGTTAAGTGCCCGGGAAATTTTGGCTGTTGCCATCATCATCCTCACTGCCATCGTCATTATTCTGCATTTATTGAACATGGAGTTGCTGATGTTGGAGTAAAGGGAGAAAATACAGAATTGTTTATTTTGAGGTTCCTTATGTCTAGAGGACTTTGCTGATTACCCCATGTGCTTTTTTAGATTGTACTTGTTAGTGTAATTTTACTAGTCTGAAAGAAGTATGACTCATATAAATTATACCAAAGAGTGAGCTGACGTGCTAAGTTGTGGGGATCTGTTTCCTCACTTATTACTGGGTTACTTTTAATGTGCTGCCAAAATCTAGTGAGTGGATTTAGAGCAAGACACGTACTTACCTTAAACATAAAAAGCTATAAAATATAACTCAAAAAGTACAGACTTCGACAGAACTACAGTAGTAAAAGTACTAAGTTAAATTTAGTCTGAAAGCTTTTGCTGTTTTAGAAAAGAAGTTAAAAACATAATGTAAACTATAAAAACTAAACAACTTTGAATTCCAGAGGGAAGATTTCATCAGTGACTAAATTTTGTGTCAAGTGTTCTAAATTTCCAGAAAAGAAAATCAGTTCCAATTTACATGCAAAAATGTAGTTTCAAGCCAATTATTATTTTTATCTCCAGCCCCATTTTTTTAGCACAGGAAAGCTAATAAATTCTATGAAACAATATAAGTTTCATATATAAAACATAATGAGATGAAAATATTTTAAATCTTAAATTTTATGATTGATATTTAAGAAATGAATTTGTTGTTAAGTATCAGAAGAGATTTTACAGAAGGTTAATGGAAGGAACAGTGTCAACTGAGCTATACACATACCCAGGCATTTTGTATTTTAGCATCTGTTAGGTCTTTTGATAGATACCTTCTTTTCTATGAAACATACACTTTCTACCCACCTGCTTGGTGTTCTTCGTTGTTTCCATAGCATTTGATCTGTTGTGCAATTGCATTTATCACACAGTGCATAGTTCCTACTTCCCATACCTTTTTTTGTGTGTCCAGAGAGCCTTGTGTAGGGCAGGGACCCTCTCACTCATCTTAATCACAGACCTCAACCACGTGCAACAAAACGTTGAATGAGAGATGTGACGTGCATAGAGAGAAAAACCCCTGTCTCACAGAACAAGCTCCGTGTACGCCTCCTAAGTCAGACAACATTTTCAAATCTCCATTTACTTGCATCCCTGGAGCTACCGATAATCCTGATTGGAAAATGCACAAACGCAGAAAGTGATTAGAAAGAATTTTATGGTAAGATTTTAGGGTCTTCAACTATTTAGGGTCTTCAACTATATAATAAGAATCACATATATCAAGTACCTTTTTTCTCTTTTAGAAGTCTTGACTTTATACTAATTGTTTTGGTACTTACCTTTGTATCTCTGGATCTGGTACATAGTCTGGCACATAGTGTAGGGATTCATTAGTTCAATGAATAAAGCCTGTGCATAAATTTTCCGTACTTGGGTTCCAGTGATATTTATATCTTCTAAAAATATTTTTTCATGACTCATTCTGAAGCTTCTTAAAAGCATGAGTACTTCCTCTTCAGTGTATTTTAAAACAACTGAATTTAGACTGTTTGAACATGGTTCTTTAAAAAGAGTTGCAAATAAAGAATTTTTCCCTTTGAGATAAAAGCTGGGAGATCACATAAGTAGTGAATGAGATCAGTAATGCTTCATAACATTTATTAGGTCCAGTTTAAAATTTTTTTAAATAAAGTAGTATTTATGTAGTCTTCGTCAGATAGAAAATACGTAAATTGTGCTGTTCTTTACATTATAAGACCTATTATTTGATCATTCTTTGATATTTCTATATTTGACCAAGTAATTTTGGCCTTGTTTTTGTTACTCAAAAAGTAGTCTAGAGGTTTGTTTTTCTTATTTATTTTTGAGTTTGGGTTTATTTCTTTTGGGGGATTCTCTCACTTTATGTTCCATGGCCTGCAACAAACAGGAGCATAATGTAAATGCTGAGGTCTTTTTCTGTAAAACTGATATGTTTGTATGGATATGTATTTCATGTGATGATCTCTTTGTGCTGATTATGATTAAGTAAAAAAGCATGTTTAAAGGTCACAATTTTCAAAGCGTTCTGTAATTTAACATTTTAAAATGCTTTTGGAAAGCAGTGCAATTCTTGATGTGACACACCGGAGGTGATGGTAGTTGCAACTGTCCTCCTTCGTGTGTATATTCATTTGTCAGAAATTTACTGGGCGTATAGTATGTGCCTGGCATTATGCCAGGTGCTGTGAAGACAGTGGTGAGCAAAAATAGATGTGCTTCTGTTCTTAAGGAGGTATACATTCTAATGGGGGAGGCATTCATCAAAGAATCACTTATAAAGCTATAAAATTATAACTATGATGAGGGCTGACAAAGTACAGGTCTATAAAACTCTTAAGAATGTATCTTAGTTTTGGAAGATTAGGAATGTTTCCTTGAAGAACTGATGTCTATAATGAGCATCAAGGCATTAGTAAGATGAAATTATGGGAAGAGGGAAAAAAGCCTTCCCTAGACAAGAAATAGGAGCCAAGGACTATGGTGGGAACAAACTGGAAGAGAAGAGCGGGAGCACTGAGGATTCGAGGGGCAAGGTGTAAGATGAGGGTACAGAAGCAAAAACAGGTCTTTGACTAGAAAGACTCTGTTCAAAGAGTAATGACAGCAAAAATCGGTTGTGGGAATAGTTTTGGGGGAAATAGGAAGGAAAGAAACAGGATTAAATTTGCATTTTGGAGATGACTATGGCTGATTGTGGAAAACAGACATCCTGAAGGATAACCTAGGGAGTGGGTAAAGAAGACTTTTGTAGTATTCTAGGTAAGCAGGGGATGTGGTTTGGCCAGGGTAATGATGGTAGACATTAATGGAAGTACATAAATTTGAGAGATCCATTCCTGTGGTAAACTGACAGGACTTGGTGACAGATTGGATTGGATAGATGAGAGTTAGAGAAAGCTAATGAGATGAGTGTTTTTAATGATTAATCGTAGAGTCTCAGAAAGAGCTCAGCAGCTTTGCTCTTGTTGAATGTACCCACTCATGATTAAAGCAATTTTTCATTGGGCTCGTTGACCCAGTCAAGAGTAAAGACTGAGACACTGTAGTTTGGGGTATCTCAACAAAATGGCCCAGCCACATAACCCCACAGTGCGGTTTACAAGCCCCACCCACATGGGCAATGCTTGGAATGCTTACATGAAAAACAGAAATCAAAGCAATAGGGGGAGTACGTGGATGGGTTAGCCTGGTGATGGGTATTAAAGAGGGCACGTACTGCATGGAGCACTGGGTGAACAATGAATCATGGAACACTACATCAAAAACTAATGATGTAATGTATGGTAATATAACATAATAAAAAAACTTAATAGGGGGAAAGGAACTCAATAAAATAAATTAAAAAAAAAAAAAGAAAGAATGGAGATAGTATAGGACAGTATAGGGCTCAGAAGAAAACTTCAAAAAACCAAAAACTGTAAGAGAAGTTATTATATCCATGAAATTCTGGAGGCTATGAGGAAAGAACATTTGACAGACAAACTAGAAACTGAAAAGTTACTGAAAGAATTGAAAGACAAATTGGAGAAATCTCTCCCCTAGATCGTTGGCAGTAGCTTCCTAACTGAGGACTATGCTGTTGCCCTTTGAGGAGCTATAGTATCTTCTCAATTCAGCAACTAAAATGGCCCTGTTAAAATGTAAGTCACTTCATGTTACTCTTATGCTCGAAACCCTACATTGGTTCCCCTTCATTAAGCATAAAAGCCAAAGTCCTTAGAATAACTTAGTAGGCCCTACCTCACCTCATCTGATTGCCTTTCTAATCACATTTCCTACTACTCCCCTTCCTGTCTTGCTTGGCCACGCTGATCTTTCCTCTAAGTCAGGAATGATGCAAGCCCTTTGCACGTGCTGTTCCCTTCGCCTAAAATGGTCCTGCCTCAGGTGTCTATATACAGGATTCTTTTCTTCCTTCAGGTCTGTATTCAAAAGTCACCTCCTTAGTAAACCTTCCCTGGTTACCTTTTCTAAGAGGTCAACCCCTTACTCCCCCCACCTTTTCATTAACATTCTCACAGATATAGGTATATTTTAATTGAGGTGAAATTCACATAACAAAATTAACCATTTTCAAGTGAACAATTTAGTGGCATTCAGTACATTCAGGGTGTTGTGCGACCACCACCTGTAACTAGTTCCAAAACATTTCCATCACTCCAAAGTAAAACCCCATATCCATTAAGCATTCCTTCTCTCCAGAACCCCAGTAACCACCAATTTGCTTTCAATCTCTATGAATTTACCTATCGTGGATATTTCCTATAAAAGGAATCCTACAACATGTGACCTTTTGTTGGGGATTCTTCCATTGAGTGTAATGTTTTTGAGGTCCGTCCTCTTTGCAGCACGTTATTATCACTACTTCAGTCCCTTTTGTGGCTGAACGATACTCTGGTGTATGCACAGAACACAATTCAGTTATCTGCTCAGTGGACATTTGGTCTGCTTCCACCTTTGGCTAGCGTGAATAATGCGAATGTTTCTCTACAAGCACTTGTTTGAGTCCCTGTTTTCAATTCTTTTTGGTAAATATTTAGAACTGGAATTGCTGGGTCATATGACAATTCTATGTTTAGCTTTTTGGGAAACTGTTTCCACAGCAGCTACACCATTTTACATTCACATCAGCAATATACAAGGGTTCCAACACTTGTTATTTTCCTCTTTCCTTTTTATTATTATTATAACCATCCTAGTGAGTGTTAAGTGGTCATTGTAATTTTGATTTGCATTTCCCTAATTAGTGACTAATGATGTTCATCATTTATTTAATATACTTTTTGGCCATTTGTATATATTCTTTGGAGAAATGTTTATTCAAGTCCTTTGCCTATTTTTGAATTGGGTTGTTGGTTTTTCTGTTATTGAATTTTAAGAGTTTTTAATATATTCTGGTTTTAGGTGCATACCATATATTTGTTTTATATATCTGTCTTTCTCTGAAGGCAGGATTTTTGTCTCATCTCCTGCTGTTTTCCACTGCCTAGAACAGTGCCAGACACAGTGTTGGTGCTCAGTAAATTTTTGTTGAACAAATGAATTCCAGAAAACACTGAAGATTTTTCTCAGCAAAAACTGTGATATAACCATGTTGGTATGTGAATAAGGGGGAGAGATGGGGACTTAGGAATACTAAGTTGTCTTTGATCGTAAGAATTCAATAGATCTCTAAGCTTATAAATCAAGAAATAACAGTTAATGTATTCAATATCTATACGGAGACTAAAACAGAAGAACTCGCTTTTGCTCTTCTGCCTTATCAACTTGAATACACATACAGATTCTTTCTCCAGATTAGTGAATAAAAACAACTTTGATGAGTATTTATAAATAAGCATTGTCACATATACTCTATCATATTTAAAATTTCTGTTCATGGTTTGAGGATGGGTAAGAAAATTGTTCCTATTCAGTAAAATAAGTTTATAGTTTATTTTAAAAGAGGTGTAAAGTTTGTGATTTTAAATTTGAGTGCCAAACTGTTTACTTAATAAAGTTACCCAGATATTTGAGATGTCCAGTGGCCCAAAATAAAAAAATAACTTTTTTATTTTATTGGAACCCTCTTCCTGACCCATGGAGATCATTCAACACATTTTGTAGGGTAGGTAGAGATTTTTCACAATTCAATCTTATTTGAAAATCAATGGTAAAAGTAAATTTAATAATTGACTTTTTATGAGCAGCTAAAACTTCAGATTATAACCATCTTTTTTATCTCCTTTAAGTTTTTAAATTTAACTATCTGCCACATTTTATAAATCCTTACTCTTCCATCTGACTTAGACAAAGTGATCTTTCTTCTTATTAAACCTCTGTATCTTGGAAACAACAAATATGATATTGTACTCTTTGATGTATCTTAGAGGATGTGGTTGCAAAACATACATAGAAGCCATCCTGTATAAGTGGGACTTTTATAGGTTATGTGCTATTGCTCCTCAATATTAACTGCAGGGATCGCATAGGAACTCAGATTCATCAAGCAGCAGGGGTCCCACAGAACTGTGTAATAAGAGGATGTGGGTGAAAATGGACTTCTTCAAAGAAGGAAACTTAATTTCCATTAAGTAGGGTGGAGAATTCTCCAAGCAAATCATTTGAGCCATGACAGAATAAAATTTTCAGATCGGTACATTGTGAGAGAGTGTGCCTTATAGGTATGGGTAGTATGTTAAAAGTCATCGTACCATGCTACTTTTATTTTTAATTCAAGTACCATGGTACTTTTGATAAATTGAAAACTTAAGAACTTACTGCACAGGTAAAAGAAATGATTTTGAGTAGTAGATGCTTGAATACAGAACCTATATTTTTAAACTTATCTTTTTTGAATCATTTCCCTTAATTAAAAAAAAAAATAGCTCTTATTGTTAAAATAGTCTGTGTAACATTTTTAAATAATCTTTTAGGAGTCAGGTCTTTTCCTACTGAAACATATATACTTTAAATGCCCAAATATCACCTGACAGAATATTTGGGCAGTTGTCTACTTACCTTTTTCTTCTCTCTAACCATCAATTTTCCCTTTGATTTTTTGTCTTCCTTTTTTTATATTTTGGTTTTAAGATTAAATTATTTGGGTCATTTTCATTATTCCCTCGTGAATTGGAACTAATTATGAAATTAATGTTTAGAGCAAATTGAAGATGAGGGCTTTATGTTTGAAAATACACTTTTGATTTTGTTAGAATTATATGTGTATAAAGTAGACAAAATAAATTTGTTGTTTTTGTTTTTATTGTGCATTTCAATCTCAATGTGGGATGACAGCTGCTGGTTCAATATAAAAATAGCTGGAACTCACCTATGTAACATCTAGTTTCATCTTCGGAAGATCGGTGACTAATTTCCCTGGTAATCCATTTCATACTGTCTTTTGAAGTTGGAGGGATGAGTTTTA
The DNA here is from genome assembly GCF_029215605.1 of Mirounga angustirostris. NCBI lineage: Eukaryota > Metazoa > Chordata > Mammalia > Carnivora > Phocidae > Mirounga > Mirounga angustirostris. The sequence continues at coordinate 125,057,319 of NW_026991713.1, forward strand.
CATCTCTTTTTGTTCTCTTTTATGGTTATAAAAAGGACTGTGTGTGTGTGCAGAGTATCACCTTTGACCTTTGCTGTGATAAAGCAGTTTTCCTTTTAGGTAAGAACACATAAGATGAAAACACATGACTGTTGAAACTCAGAATATATAAAGAAACTGAACTGAATGCGAAGGAGGAACAAAACATGTAACTGTTCCTGCATGAGCTGACTACTCTTATGGTGGTATCTGTTACTGGGAGTCTGTTTAGAATTTTTTCTCCAGGGCAAGCTCCTTTTGTGTGTTCATCCTTGGATGTAACGTTAGGAAGACTACTGTGATTAAGTGTTAGGTTTCTTTTTTTATCTGTTTAAAAACTGGACAGCCCTACTTGACCATTAATACATTTCTCTACATGTCATAAACACAATTTTAAGAAAAAGTGAAACAATGCTTTAGAGACTTTGTTATAAAGAAAATTCAGGCTCTGTGTGTCTTTCCTTGTTGGGTCAAAGTCGTGGAACGTGGAAGGCAGGTTAAATTCACAGGTGGGCATTCTGTAACATGTAGAATGTTGCAGTTTGCTATATTAATGTAGTTAGTCACCCCATCCATTTATCTTAAGTAGATTTGTGAGTCTGTGCTTATGTTTCAATGTCATGCCTTCTCTACTATAGAAAAGAAATGGATTTGAGACCTAAAGTATTTATTTTTATAGTTAAAGTCATAACTTGTCATGTGTGCTTCTAACACCTATCCTCTAACGTAAGAATAGCATCTGGTATTTGAACGACTTGGAAAGTTTGGGTAGAAGTCTACATAAATTAACAATTTTCATTTATTTAAATTATTGAAAAACTGTGAATTTTTAACCACAGACTGCTAACTGCTTAGCACACTTTGGAGCTAACCCTCATCAGCTATCTGTAGGGTTATGCCAAGGATTTGAGCCGTCATAAATTTTATTTTTAACTGTTTTTATCAGAGATGTTTCAAAATATATTATAAATATTCTTGCCTCCTTAAAGTGACAAATTGCTCTTACCTTCTCTTTCATACTACTCTGAATGCCCTTAGGCAGCCGTTTCTGTGTCTGGTTTTTATTTTTAGGATTTTGCTTGTTAATCATGTCAGTCATGTCAGCCTGCTGACTGAAGGCCATCCCTCTTTCCCTTTCAATTTGTTTCTAATATTTTTTTGTGACAGTAGTCATATAATTATCCAAACAAGGTAAAATATCATTGATAAAAAGGCCTACAGTAGGTGTTCTGTCATGAGTTTTAATTAGAATCGGTGTTGATAGGTTGACATCTCTAGGTGTCTGTCTATAATTGATGGAAATAATTGCAGTAGATACACTGGCTAGCAGAATAGAGCAAAAGGTCTTAATGTATATAATGTATGATAGTGTTAGCAAGTTTGTGATTTTATTTCTCTGTGTTTTTATATATGTCACCCTCTGCCCAGAATGTGACCAAAATCCTGCTCATTATTCATGGTCCAGCCTTGATGTCTTTTGTGTTTTGACTCCTGCTTCTCTTACTCCCTTGTTGCCCCTAAAATTTCTTCCAGCTTTTTACCTCCTTGTGATCACTGATGTGAACTGCGCTTTACCTGTTTTACCACAGGACCCAGTATAGCTACCATTAGGCATTGTACTAAGTCCTCTTGAAGTGCAAAGATGAATGATGCGGTGTAGTAATTTTCTGTTTCCGTTTACTGAGCGGCGCCTGTGTCAGGCATTATGCTAACCATCTTGCATGCATTCCTCATTTAGTCCTCAGGGCACCCCTGTGAGGTAAGTACCGTTTCTCATCTACATTTTCTAGCCTGGGGCCAGTGAAAAATAACCTCTCCAGAGTTATATACTAGTGAGCGCCGTAGCCTTTCACTTTTTCTGTCCCTTAGGATAACAAAAAACAAATAATTACACAAGGGTGGAATAGAGACTGGAAGAGGGCAGAGGTGAGTGCACAGGATATGATACTTGAATTAAAGGACATGATAAGTTTTTGACTTAATATGAAGTAAGGGCAATATTCTAGGCTTGGAGAAAAGATAAAGCGAAAGGACGAGATGGGGGATGTGACAGTCCATGCTGTATTTGGGGAATAGTAATTGGTTTGGTATGGCTGAACCATACTGGTTGTGCTAGAAGACTAAGAAGGAAGCAAAGGTTGGGATCAGATATGGGACCAGCTGGAATAATCCTTTATTCCCAGACCATCTTCACCCTACTGTGTCTGCATGCTTAGCTTGATATGGAAGGCTTAATGTGAATTTCCAAGGCATGAATGTAAAGCATGTACATGAAAGTAGAATAACCTTCGTAACGAACAAGTAGAACTTTTCCGTAAAGCTCTGATAAAACTTAAGAGTATTAGAAATTTGAATATTGTGACTATTTTTCATAGTCAAACCCTGTTTCAAATAATATAAAGGGAAGGATTTGTGGGCGAGGGAAGGGTGTATGGTCAGGGTTGTCCCTTACTTTGCATTGATAACTAATGCAAGCCTGCCAAGCTTAAATTACATAGTGTTATATGGACTACAGTGTAATCTTCGTAGGCATTCATTTTCATATGAAACGTAGAAAGTCTATATATGTGGAGATTCCCCTTTATGCAGCTTACAGTATTACAATCAATGTCAGAGGGTATACATGAAGGGAAAGACAAGAGGAAGAGGTAGGCCAACTATGAACAGGAAGAGCAAATGTACATGTGGCGCAAGCAAAATAAAGCCCCAGCCAGAATATGAGATTTTAATTCCTTTTGCCAGTTTCTTGAAGTAACAACCCTGAAATTCCAGTGATTTATTCCATATTCAAGAAGGAGGCGGGCACCTGGGTGGCTCAGTTGGTTAAGCGACTGCCTTCGGCTCAGGTCATGATCCTGGAGTGCCTGGATCGAGTCCCGCATCGGGCTCCCTGCTCGGCAGGGAGTCTGCTTCTCCCTCTGACCCTCCCCCCTCTCATGTGCTCTCTCTCTCTCTCTCTCTCTCATTCTTGCTCTCTCAAATAAATAAATAAAATATTAAAAAAAAAAAAAAAAAAAGAAGGCGGCAATGAGAGCAGTCCATCCCAGGCAGGAGGGATATTAGACCACTAGAATTATTTAGATTTCCCTGCATGTGTTGGTGATTATGAAAGCATTTCAATAAGGTGAGTTTTGTTATATTTAAATCCTCTACAGACAGTGCACCCCATATTTGCCTATACTGGGTACACTGCTCCCACCATACCCCTTCTCCCCAAACACACACCAGAGCTTATTTCTCTCTTAGTTTACATGGTGGCTGCAGGTGTGTTCCATGTGCCTTCTTCATTCTAAGATCTGGACTGAAGGTGCAGCCTGTCAGAAATGTGCAATTCTCCTGGTAGAGGGAAAAGAGAAAGACACTTGGCAAAGCCACAGGTGGGCACTTCAAGCTTCTAGGAGCTAGCAGAATGTCACTTTTGCTTATATTGCTCTGGCCAAAAGAAGTCACCTGGCCAAACCTATGTCAGTGAGGGTAGGAAGTAGACCCCTCCCAGAGAGGTACTTCACAGCCCATAGCCACAGGCCTTGATAAATAATCCTCTTACAAGGCTGGGAGATGCAAGAAATTGAGAACAACAATACCACCTAGCACCATAAGTTACTCTGTGTCCAGGTGTTTTAACTGAATTTAAAACGATTCAAATGATAGAGTCTTTACTTAGAAATAAGGAGGAATTTTCTGATTTTTTATCCAAGTGATCATTGAATATTAACTTAAACCATTTAAAGAAGTCGGAAAAGAGGTTTTCTTGAATTATGTAGGTATTCATGTGCGGAGAGAGGAATGGCTTAGGTTAGCTGTTCTCTTCATGAAATTCAGTAGTTGAAAGGCTAACAGCTTCTTCACCTGCTTCTTCACATAAGCAAGAGAACACAGAAAATGATTATAGATAACCCAGCAGAGTCATTACTCAAAGCGTTAGGCCTTAGGGATGAATTCTTTGGCAGAAACCAGTTGAGAAAGGCTAGGATTATTAAGGTGAGTTGTATAGTTACGACAATAGGGAGAAAAAGAAGCCCGTTCATTAGTATTAATAATAGTAATGATTCTAATCATGTCCATTGGAGATTTCCTCCTACTGCCGTATTTCTGCTTGTACATTTAGAGTGGTTTTTTTTTGGAGAAAGAATCTTGAAGGGCTTTTCTTTATGTTCCTTCCCTGACTTCTCTGCTAATGCAACACAGATCAGCACTACACAGCAACGGGCTGTTGTGGAGAGAGCCAGGGGCTTTTGCCCATTTTGGGAGAAGTAATGGAAGAATAAGGAAAAAGTCCACTGTCCTAGCTACTTTCAGTTGACGTGGCACTACCTGAATTGTTTCTGACATTTGCACTGAAGAGTATGATGTACTTGAGAGCATTTGGTAATTGATTTAAAATTGGTTTCGTAGTGATTCCCAAAATATTTCCAGAAATGTAGTTAGTGAGTGTGAGTCAATATGAAATATAAAGTGACTTTAAAGCGAAACATTACTTAAAGCTTAAAGGGAAATTAGGTACCAGTTAACTTTTTTCTTTTGAAGAGCTCTTTGTGGCACTATGAAATGTCTGCGAGCTAAAATGTTATATGTGTGTGATCATTCCTGAAGTTAGGTAAAACTCTCACAGGTTCTTTGATTACTTAGGAGATTTATCTTGATAATGATGAAAGGTATAATGAATAAACTTTAAATAAGACCTTTTTTCAGTCATGAGCTACTTATACCTAGCCAACGAACTGAACACAGGCCTGCCTTATATTTCAGTAGGTGTTTAGAAGGATAGCTAATGTTACAACATTTTAAAAGGTTTATGGTGAACAGCGAATAATTAGAGGAATAGTGCAGACAGAACTACATGAAAAAGAGATACTTGTTTCATGACTATAGGATATTAGATAGTCCCATTACAGCTTGGCTTTCTTTTTCCCCTTCTCTTCTATAGCACTTTGTCAGTTAAGGAAAGTTGGTTGGAGCTAGATAATTTTAAAAAGCTATATTGTTTAGCAATCCCTGTTGGCCAGTAAATTGGCTAAATTGAAATTGTTTGTTCTGACATTCCTCTGATAAAAGTATCTGATGATATTTGACCAAGTAGAGAACTACTTTTAGAGTAAAAATAATGTTGATGGTAAATCAGAGTTTAGATAACTAAAACACTAATAACTATTAGGTTTAGTATCTTTTCCCAGTGGAGGTACCTAAAAGAGTTTCAGATGCAATACCCATGGAAATTTTGTTCTGCTTAATAAAGCTAGGATAAAGAAAAGAAAATGCTTACAGCTAGCCTTGTTGACTTGGATAACTTGGAATTACATCATTAGAAACTCTGTTTATAACTCAGTGGTTTTCAGAGGGCAGGGGGTTGATGTATGTTTGGATTTTATTTTAGGAGGTAATTTTCTCAATACTGTTCATCAACATAAGCATATAGTAGCATATTTTTCTCTTTTCCATTAGATTGTGACCATAAACATACAACCTAGGTCTTTACCATTTAACAGGCTTGCCAGCCAGTATTCAGAACATTGTGGGTGTGTGCGTAGTTGTATGCAAAAAAATGTATTAAATATATAAAAGCTATTGCTATATGAAGTCCTAGAAATGGAAACCTGAAAGGTAAAGTTCTCGCATTATTCCTCACACTACAACTGTTACTGAGAGTTCTCTTTAACTTCATCCTTTATGGTCAGCGACAAAAATAGAGCAGTTGTATCCCTCACTAAAATATTTTGTCTTAAGATTATAAAGGACACTTTCTCAGTTGAATGAATTCTTTACTTCCCATTCAAACGTGCCATGCAAGTATGAAATACATTTGACATTTAATATATTACCAGATTCACCACATGGATCATTCTGTTCAAGATCCTTAAACCAGGAACCTTGTTCAGAAGTCTTTAAGTTAAATAAATTGGCCAAAATTAGTGTTGGTATTTGTCATTTTAAATCAAATTGGAAAGTTAAAGTGTTCAACATGGAACACTTTAATGGGAATAGGTAGTTTTATAACTTCCCCAGATTTCATCCATAAACATTTAAACATTACATAAACTTAAACAACCTTTAACAAAACATCATTTTCTATGATAATCTAAAAGCGTTGTAAACAGTCAAAATAGGCAAGCCAGTAATCAGTTGGGAAGACTATACTGGCTTTGATTTGTGGATGAAAACTTTTGGAATGTTTTCATTGGAATTTAATATTGGGGGGTGCTTTTCCTTTTCTTTTGTCCCTCTAGCATAAACACATCCTAAAATGAGTGGTATGATTAAAAACAGTTAATTTCTAAGGAGTTTAGCCAGTTAGCTATTAGTATATCATTGAGACAAAAGGAGCAAAACAAGATTTAAAAAAAGATCATGACGTAATTTACTTTATTAGTAATCACCATTACAGTTGCTGGGTTCATTATGTGGAACCTGACCAGTGCCATTGGGTTTTATTTTGGGAGGAGAAAAGGAATTTCTCTTGAGGTAGTTCACATCTGGGTTGTTTGCTCACATCCAGGGTTTGGAGCTACTTATTTTACACTTCTGAACTTCAACCACAGTTCCTTTCTGCAGTCCTCCATTCTGACATCTTTAAAGTAATCTGTCCTCCGTTTCTGTGTCTCACCTCGTAGGTTCTCCAGCCCTGGCCTCCTCCAGTGCTCAGGTCCTGCTCCCACTGGCCTATGAGCATCTTGCAGTTGGCAGGCATGGAGTGTTCGTAGTGTGCTCAGCATTAGGAGAACTCCATGTGCTCTATTTGGATACATAACCGTCACCTCCTAATCCCTGGTGTTCACAATCAGACTCATTCTTTCATCAAGGCTGATTTCCCTTCCTCACTGCGGCTTTTCTCACAGTTCTAGTCCCCCACCCACAGCTCTGCTAATTCCTTCCAGCTAGGATTCCCTACCCTCTTTTGAGCTGAGAGCAAAGTATCTTCTTCGTAAAACTTGTTAAGGGACACCTTTGTATTCCCAGATGTGTCAGAAAGAAGGATGTTGAATATAAGTGCCAGTGCACTTGGGGAAATAATATATTCTCTACAGCGTGGGGCAGCAGACTGGCCCACAGGCCAGACGAAGCCACCAGCTAGTTTTGTAAAATAATTTACTGGAACACATCCATGCTTATTTATGTATTATTGTATTGTCTTGCTGCTGAGATCATATGGCCCTATTTACTCTCTGGCCCATTACAGAAAAAGTACGCCAGCCCCCAAATGTTCTAAATGAACATTTGTTAAACCAGAGTACACTGGGAGTTGTGCCCAAGCTTCAAATGATCTTCTAGATCAGGCCAGCATATATAGCCTGTTCAAACAAGAATAATACATTTTCTAAAGCCTAAGTTTTTTTTTATGTTCATAACCAGAGGTAAGCGATATGCAGTGAACATTTCATTAAATCTGTTTTAATTCTTCTCTACGTTAGCATATTTTTTTATTTATTGCACTTAGAGCTTAGAGATAAGGCATCAGGTAGTTCACTTTCAGTTCTTTCACGCACCTGCATTTTCTGACATATTTAATGCCAGAGAATTTGATGTAAGCCTTTTTCTGTGGCTAACACTGGACTCTTCCTCGTTAGCTCAACAGTAATTTCCCAAAATTTCATTTTGTAAGAATATTAAAGTAATACTTCAGCTGTATTCTTTGCCCCCTCTTCCCCTGAAAAGATTTTCTTTTGTGACCGAGAAAAACAGTATTTCCTTTCCCTTTATTTAGATAATTCAAAGTCCTGTTTTAACACCCATTTTAAGCTTTTCCTCATCACTTACTAATAACAAAGGTTGAAATGCAGCAGATGGTTAATAGAAAGAATGTATCCTCATCTTGGGCCAGTATAAGTTTACCCTTGGGTAAAATCTCATCTGCAGCTCTACCTTCTCCTCATCCAGAATTTTAGTGACAAATCCCCAAATTCCAACAGCCATGCTAAAGGGAAGAATCGAAAAGAAGTGGGGTTGGAAATAGTTAAGAAAACTAAAGCTTACAGTGAACTACATGGAGCAACTTTTGTAATTACAGTTGGAAGTGATAAAAGTAGCTAGGGGATCATAATAATAGCCCCAGTGTTAGTAATTGCTCCCTAAATCAGAGAGCTGACAACATGGCAATCCTAGCGTCAATACGAAGTTAATTATAGGGCTAAGGCCGTACTGGTGATGTATTATAAAAAGGAAAGAATGTTTAAGAAATACTATTTTAAATAGGCTAAATAAACATAACCCAAGAGTCTGGCATTATCAACCCAAATTACAAATGCATTCTTCCTTTGACCCAGCAGTCCTACTCTGGTGCTCGATCCTACAGATAAAACTGTGCATGTATGAAAATTACATGTTCAGGTTTATTTGGTGCGGCTGTGTTTATCACAGCGAAAGATCAGACATTGTCCAAGTATCCAGCAATGAAGGACTGGGTGATAAAATCAGAAAGGGTTTGAAAGGCCAGATGAAAACATGCCACTTGACATGCAGTTATCTGCAAAGTAATATTGAAAGTGCAGGGAAAGGAGACCCTAAAAGTTGCTATCAAGGGATAGTAAATGGGAAAGAATTGTACATTCCCAAATTTTACTGTGTTATAAAATAGCACTTTTTAACTTTATTATGTGAAATATGTGTAAGGGCTTGCATCTGTTGTTTTCCCGTTTCCATTTGACTTCTATTTCCATACAAACTGAAGCACCTCGTCTCATCGTAAGAACTACACTAATTGATTCTTACACTTTGTTCCTTCATCTTCAAGATAAAGAGGGGGGCGGTGATTAGGCCAAAAGTTACTATAAAAATTTATTTCCACAGAGGAATAGCATTTCAAATTGTATTTAACAGTTTTATCCTATAACTTGTTAAAGAGGATTCAAGAAGGTAAAAGGGGATAGTTAGAAACTTGTTCTCTAATGAGGTTTGTATGAGTGAACACAATTTTAGACAAAAGCTCAGGCCAACGCTACGAATAGAGGAAAACAACTGTAGCTCAGAGTCTAGATTTCTATCAGTCAGATAGAATTTCGTAACAGTTTAAATATGTGGAGCAAAGGTTTGTGAAGAGTCTAAGATAACATTGAATTCTGTGATTTTTTTTGATAAATTGTAATATTGCTTACTATGCAAAGAAATTAGTCGTGATAGAGAATTTTATGGGAAAAAGAAATCTGCCTTCAAGATATTTCCTCTGAGTTAAGAAAAATTAAACTTCTGGACATGCAAAACTTGATTATTGATCTGTGGCTAGGTATTGCTATAATAGGTTTACCAAAGTAATAAATACCAAATGTATTTCTGTGTAATTGCTTGCTATCATATCTCTGGATTTAATTCTTAAATATTTGAAAACTAGATATATTGTAAGTTTTATTTCTTTTTATTTGAACAACGATTAAAGCAAAAGTGTAAGTCATTACTTTTTGCAGGTTGCATTTTTATAGTAATTATTTAATACTAGATTTTCCACATGTTTTTATATAAAGCTTCAGTATCATGCTCACAATAATTGCCTGTGGTTGCACTATTATTCCCATTTTTCAAATGTCCAATTAAGGCCCAGAGAGTTTGTGACTTACCTAGTCACACACATCTGATAGAAATATCACTCAAAATCTTCTGACTCTCGATTTCCTAATTTCCTCACCCTAGCCTCATATTTGTTCTGTTTATTTTTAAGGCCGTGATATTATTGTGGCTGGTTGATAGCAGGCTTTTTTTCTTTTCAGGACATGGCTTTAGTTGCTCCCGAGGCTCCTTCAGAACAAGCCAGGAGAGTTTTTCAAACCTATGATCCAGAAGGTAAAAGATTTTCTTTTATTATCATTGACTCGGTGTTTTATATCTTTATATGTTTGAAATGGATTGATACCTGAGTTTTATTCAAAAGTATTTTTGGATTATTGAATAAAATGTAGGTTGCATTTCTTGAAAATTTTAAATTGGAAACGTAAAAATGGGAACAAATAAGGATGCTTAATGATTGTCAAATTCTCACATGGTGTAAGGTTTGCAGGTTTCTTGGGGTAACAGTTATGATTACTTGCATCTTGACTTCTGAAAGTCTGCGTTAAACAGGAAAATATCACCTTCTAAACAAGCTTTTTGAAAAGGTATTCCTTTATTCTGTTATTCAAATTAATATTAAATAAGTCTTCCAGAATACTTTTTAAAATTGAAATAGACAAATATTCTGTAAATTGTGGGTATACAAAGTGTTGCTTTGATAATTTATATATTACAGAATGGTAATTACGGTAGCATTAGCTAACACCTCTGTCATGTCACATAGTTACCATTTTTCTGTGGTGACAAGATCTAGTCTCTTAGCAACTTTGAAGTTTATTTATAGCACAATATGTTATACTATAATAACTATGCTGTGCATTAGCTCTCCAGAACTTATTTATCTACTAGTTGCAAGGAACATCTTAAAACACCTCCCTCACTAACCTACCTCCCCAGCCCCCGGTAACCATCATTCTTCTCTTTTTTTTACAAATTCAGCCTTCTTAGATTCCACATACAAGTGACATTGTGCAGTATTTCTTTTTATTTGTCTGACTTATTTCACTTAGCGTAATGCCCTTGAGGTCCATCCATGTTTTTTCAGAAGGTAGGAGTTCCTTCATTATCATGGCTAATCAATATTCCATTGTATATATAGGTATATAAACCACATCTTCTTTATCCATTCATCCCCTGGTGGACAGGTAGGTTGTTTTCACATCTTGGCTGTTGTGAATAATGCTGTAGTGACTGGGGTAGTGCAGATAGCTCTTCAAACTATTGATTTCAGTACCATCAGATAATACCTACCACTAGGATTGCTACATCGTATGGTAGTTCTGTTTTCAATTATTTTTTGAGTAATTTTTTTTATATGTTTTCTTTAGTAGGTGTACCATTTCATATTTTCTCTAGCAGTATATACTGGTGCTCTTTTCTCCACATATGCATCAACATTTACCTCTTTGGATAAAAGCCATCCTAACAGGTGTGAGGTGATGCCTCATTGTAGTTTTGATTTGCACTTCCTTGATGATTAGTGATATAGAGTATCTTTTCATATGTCTATGGGCTATTTGTTGTCTTTAGAAAAATGTCTCTTCAGACCCATTGTTCTTTTTTAATTGGATTATTTTATTTTTTGCTAGTGAATTCTGTGAATTCTTAAGGGGTTAACGCCCCAAACACATTATCAGATAGAGGCTTTGGGAAGATTTTCTTCCATTCTGTAGGTTGTCTTTTCAATTTGTTGTTTCCTTTGCTGTGCAGAGGCTCTTTAATGTGACCCCACTTGTTTATTTTAGGGGTTTTTTGCTTGTGTTTTGATGTCTTATCCTAGAAATCACTGCCAAGACCAATGATGAGGGTTTTTTTTCCTATGTTTTCTTAGAGGAGTTTTACAGTTTCAGGTCTTACATTTAAGTCTCTGATCCATTTCAAGTTAATTTTTGTGAGTCATATAAGGGGTCCAGTTTCGTTCCATTTCATAGCCATCTCATGGAGATACCGAGTTTTCCCAGCACCATTTATTGAAGAGACAATCCTTTCCTCAGTGTGTGTTTGTGGCATCCCTGTCAAAAATTAGTTGACCATATATGAATGGGGTTAAACCTGGGCTCTCTACTCTGCTGAACTGGTCTATGTGCCTGTTTTTATGCCAGAACCATACTCTTTTGATTATTATAGCTGTGTAATACAGGTTGAAAACCAGGTAGTATGACACCTTTGGCTTTATTTCTCTTTCTCAGGATTGCTTTGGCTATGCAGTCTTCTGTGATTCCAAACAAATTTTTTCTATCTGTGACAAATTTCTTTGGAATGTTGATAGGGATTGCATTGACTCTGTAGATCGCTTTGGGTACTATGGACATTTTCACAGTATTCTTCCAATCCAAGTATACAGGATACCTTTCCATTATGTATCATCTTTGATCTCTCATCAGTGTCTTCATTTTTGGTGTATATGTCTTACATCTCCATGGTTAAACTTATTCCTAAATATTTCATTGTTCCAAAGCTATTGTAAATGGGATTGCTTTACTTTCTCTTTCAGCTAGTCCGTTCGTGTATAAAAATGCAACTGGTATCAGTACGTTGATTTTGTATCCTGCATATAAAATGAAACCATTTATTAGTTCTAACAGTGGTTTAAGGGAGTCTCTAGAGTTTTATAAGATCATGTCATCTGTATGAATGCCTTTTCTTTCTTTTTCTTACCCAATTGCCCTGGCAAGGACTTTTTTTCATCATTGAGTATGATATTACCTGAAGGTTTGTCATCTGTGCCCCTTATTACACTAAGGAACATAACCTCTATAAGAAATTTTTTGAGCGTTTTTCTCATGAAAGGATTTCCATTATGCCAAATGCTTTTTCTGCATATTGAGATGATCATATTTTAATTTTATTAATGTGACATGTACCACATTTATTGATTTCTGTATGTCAAACCATCCTTGCATCCCTGGAATAAATCCCACTTGATCATCATGTATGATCTTTTTAATGTGCTGTTGGGTTTGGTTTACTAATATTTTATTGATAATTTTTGCATCTGCATTCATCAGGGATATTAACCTATAGTTTTCTTTTCTTGAAGTGTCCTTGAAGTGTCTGGCTTTGGTATCAGGATAATACCGGCCTCATAAAATAGTTGAGGAGTATACCCTCATCTTCAGTTTTTTTGGTACACTTTGAGAGGAACTGGCATTAATTCTTTAAGTGTTTGGTAGATTCACCAGTGAAACCATCTGTTCCTGGGCTTTTGTTTGTTAAAAGGTTTTGGATTACTTTGTCAATCTCCTTTTTGTTAGTGATCTGTTCAGATTTTGTGTGTCTTCATGATTCTGTCTTGGTAGGTTATATATTTCTAGAAATTCATTTATTCTAGGTGGTCTAGTTTGTTGGTGCATGATTGTTCATAATAGTCTCTTCTGATACTTTCTCTGGCATCAAGTTGTAACGTTTCCTCTTTCGTTTCTGATTTTGAGCCCTCTCTTTCTTGGTGTATATAGCTAGAGGCTTGTCTGTTTTTTCCAAACCAAGCTCTTAGTCTCATCTTTTCTATTGGTTTCCTGGTCTCTCTTTCATTTATTTCCATTCTGATCTTTGGTATTTCCTTCTTTCTGCTAACTGTGGACTTAGTTTGTCTTTGTTTTCTAGTTTTTTGAGGTGTAATGTGAAGTTGAGGTCTTTCTTAAACTTCTCTTAAAACTGCTTTTGCAGCATCTCATAGGTCTTGATATGTTGTGCTTCCATTTTCATTTGACAATATTTCTTGATTTTCCATTTGAGTTCTTCTTCGACGCATTGGTTGTTCAGGAGCATGTTGTTGAATCTCCATGACTTTGTGAATTTTCCAGCTTTGTTACTGATTTCTAATTTCATACCTTGCTGGTCAGAAAAGATATTTGGTATGATCTCAATCTTCCTAAATTTGCTAAGACATTTTTTGTGATCTATCATGTGATCTATCCAGGATGTTCCATGTGCACTTAAGAAGAATATGCATTCTACTGCTGTTGAATAGAATCTTCTGTATATGTCTAAAGTGTCATTTAAGTCCACTGTTCCCTTACTGATTTTCTGCATCGATCATCATTGTTAATAGTAGAGGAATTCAATACCCCACTTTTATTTCATTGCTGTCTAAAATTCTCCCCCGTGTTAAGGAGTGTTTACTAAATTGAGGTGCTCCAAAATATGGTACATAAAGGTTTACAATTGTTATATCCTCCTGATGAATTGATCCCTTTATCATTATATTGTGACCTTTTCTCCTGTAATGGTTTTTAACTTAAAGTATTTTATCTGATATAAGTATAGTTAGCCCTGTTCTCTTTGGTTTCCATTTGCATGGAAAATCTTTTTTTGATCCCTCTGAGAGTTTTTGTAGGCAGCATATAGTTGGGTTTTGTTTTTTTTTTAATCCATGTAGCTACTCTTTTCATTGGAGAATTTATTGATAGGTAAGGACTTATTATTGCTATTTTCTTAATTGCTTTCTGACTACAGTTTTGTAGTTCCTTTCTTCTCTTGCTGTCTTGTGACTTGATTTTATAGCAGTATGCTTTGATTCTTCATTTATTACAGGTGTTTGCTCTGTGATTACCGTGAGGCTTTCATCGTATGTCTTACAGCCATCCATTTTAAGCTGGTAACAGTTTAACTTCAGTTACATCACAAAGTTCTGCCCATTTATGTGCCGTACTCATAATTTATTTTGATGTCCCAGTATACATCTCTTTATACTGTGTATTCATTAACGTATTGTAGCCATAATTACTTTTAACACTTTTGCCTCTTAACCTATATGCTAGAGTTCAAAGTGATTTACACACCATTACAGGGTGTGAACGTTTTGTTTTGTTTGTTCATTGAGGTATAATTGACGTAAGACTATTTCAGCTGCACAACATAATGACTGTGTATATTGTGAAATGCTCACAAAGGTTTTTTTCTTGTGGTGAGACATTTTAAAGTCTATTCTTTGAGCATCTTTCAAATATGCAGTACAATATTACCTGTAATCACCCTGCTGTACATTACATCCCTTTATTTTGTAACTTGAAGCCTACACGTTTGACACCCTTCAACCTTTACATTCTCTATCCCCTACCACCAATCCTGCCCCAAAGCAATAAGTCTGTTCTCTTTATCTGTGAGCCAACTTTTGTTTTTAGATTCCCTATGTAACAGAGATCACATAGCATTTGTCTTTCTTTGATGTATTTCACTTAGCCTAATACCCTCGCCTTCCATGATGTTGTAGAAAATGGCAAGATTTCCTTTTTTATTGATGAGTGATATATATATATATATATGCGCACTCACAATAGAATATTTTTTTTTCCCACTCATCCATTGATGGACACTTAGCTTCCATATCTCGGCTATTATAAATAATGCTGCAGTGAACATGGAGGTGCACATACCTTTTGGAGTTAGGTTTTTAATTTTTTTTTTTTTCCAAAGATTTTATTCATTTGATAGAGAGAGACACAGCGAGAGAAGGAACACAAGCAGGGGGAGTGAGAGAGGGAGAAGCAGGCCCCCCCACTGAGCAGGGAGCCCGATGTGGGGCTCGATCCCAGGACTCCGGGACCACGAGCCGAAGGCAGACACCCAACGACAGAGCCACCCAGGTGCCCCTAGGTTTTTAATTTTTTAAGGCACTTCCATACTACTTTCCAGAGTGGCTGCACCAACAGTGCACCAATGTTCCCTTTTCTCTACATCCTTGCCAACACTTATTTCTTGTCTTTTTGATAATAGCCATTCAACAAGTGTAAGGTAATAATGCATTGTAGTTTTGATTTGCATTTACCTGATGACGAGTGATGTTGAGTACCTCTTCATATACCTGTTGGCCATCTGTGTATCTGTTTCAGAGAAATGTCCATCCAGATCCTCTACCCATATTTTAATCAGATTGTTCAGGTATTCTGCTGTTGAGTTGTATGAGTTTATGTATTTTAGATATCGACCCCATATCAGATATATCATTTGCAAATATTTTCTTCCATTTGGTAGGAAGTCATAGCTAAGCCATGTCCTAGAGCTTTCCATCTATGTTTTCTAATAGGAGTTGCATGTTTTCTGATACTGAATTTTTATGTATGGTATAAGACAGTGGTCCAGTTTCATTCTTTTGCATGTAGCTCTCCCAAATTTCCTAATGCCATTCATAGAAGAGACAGACTGTCCTTTCCTTTTGTGTGTTCCTTTGTTATGAATTGGCCATTTGTGGGTTTACATCTCTATTCTCTGCCATTATGTGTCTATTTTTATGCTAGTATCATACTCTTGATTACTGTAACTTTGTAATGTACTTTGCTATCAGGAAGTGTGATGCCTCCAGCTTTGTTCTTCTTTCTCAAGATTTCTTTGGGTATTTGGGGTCTTTGTGGTTCCATACAAATTTTAGAATTGTTTATTGTAGTTCTGTGAAATATGCCGTTGGTATTTTGATAGGGATTGCATTGAATCTGTAGCTTGCTATGGACATTTTAACAGTATTAATCCTTCCAATCCATAAGCACAGATTTGTATCTTTCTTTCTTTAATGTATTATAGCTCTTTAACTTATTAAATTCCTATTTCTTTTAATGCAATAGTAATGGGATTATTTTTATTAGTGTATAGAAATGCAACAGGTTTTTGTATTCTGCAACCTCACTGAATTTGTTAAACCATTTTTTAGTACTCTGCACATAGTGACAGTTTTACTTCATCCTTACCAATTTGGATGCCTTTTCTTGCCTAATTGCTTGGCTAGGACTTCTAATACTATGTTGACTAAAAATGGTGAGGGTAGACACCTTTGTTCCTTACCTTAGAGGAAAAGGTTTCAGCTTTTCACTATTGAGTGTGATAGTAGCTGTAGGTTTGTTAAACATGGCCTTTTATTGTGTCGAGGTAGTTCCCTTTATAAATATCTGCTATGTTGAGAGTTTGAATTGTGAATGGATGTTCAATTTTGTCAAAAGCTTTTTCTCCATCTGTTGAGAAGATTTTTTTATCCTTCATTCTGTTAACATGGTATATTATATTGATTGAGCTGTGGATGTTAAACCATCCTGGCATCCCACTTGATCGTGGTGTATCATACCTTTAGCGTATTGTTGAATTTGATTTGCTAATACTTTGTTGAAGATTTTTGCATCTGTATTTATCAGGGATCTTGGCCTGCAATTTTCCTTTCTTGTGCCATTTTTTGTCTAGTTTGGGAATATTCCTGCCTCTTCTCTTTTTGGAAGAGTTTGAGAAGAATTGGTATGTATTCTTTTAACATTTAGAATTCATCAGTGAAGCCACCAGATCCTGGACTTTTGACAGGTTTTTTGATTACTGATTCAATTTCCTTACTCACAGTTAGTCTGTTGTAGGTTTCTAAGAATTTATCTGTTTCTTCTTGTCTAGTTGTCCCATTATTTAGTATATAATTGTTGATAGTCTCCTCTGATCATTTGTATTTTCTGTGATCGTGGTATCAGGTGTTGTGTCTTTGATTCTGATTTTCTTTGAATCGTGTCTTATTTTCTTGGTGCATCTAAATTCAAAAAAACAGCTCTTAGTTTTTCTATTTCATTTATTTCCACTCCGATTCTTGTTCCTTTTTTCTCCTTCCATTAATGTGGGACTTCATTTCTTTCTAGTTCCTTGACGTGTTTGACATAAACAGTCTTCTGTTACACTTCCAATAGAGGATTTTGAATTTGACTGTATAGTCACCTTTATTATTGACTTTTATACTTACATTTTCATGTTACTAATTTAGTGTCATTTCAGCCTTAAAAACCCTAGTATTTCTTATAAGGTGGGTACACGGTGATAAATTCCCTTAGCTTTCCCAGTAAAATTGTAATTCAGAAAGGAAGGACAAGTAAAGTATTCTTGTTGACAGGTTTTTCTTTTGAGCACGTGCTCTCCTGGCCTTATTGAGATTCCTTCTGTTGCTGCTTTCAAAGTTCTCAGTCTTTGATTTTTGAGAGCTTGATTACAGTAACATGTTTTGGTGAAGAAGATCTTTTCAGTTTTCACAAGGGAAACCCTATAAGGCTATCAGCTAATTTTTTCAGCAGAAACTTTGCAGGCCAGAAGTCAGTGGCTTAATATGTTCAAGTGCTGAAAGGAAAAAAAAAAAACTTAGAGCCAAGAATATCAAAGCACAGCAACCAGTTAAAGGAGGGTCTCACCAGTAAACCAGCCTTACAAGAAAGGTTCGAGGAACTCCTTTAAAAGGCCACAACTAGAAGAAAATTAATTATGAAAAGAAAAAGTTTCACTAGTAAATGCAAACATTATAGTAAAGGTAGTAGATTATGTATAAAGTCAATATGGAGGTTAAAACACAAAAGCAGTGAAATCAATTACATGTACAAAAATTAGTCAAGATGCAAAAAAATATGTAAACAGGACATTGTATACATAAAATGTGGACTAGGGAATAATAAATATTTAATGCTTTTAGAATGTGTTTGAACTTAATATAGACACACACAGCATGCTGTATATGAACCCCATGATAACCAAAAGATACACAAAGAGAAAGCAATTCAAACACTAAAGAAAACCACAGCACAATGGCAATACATACATAACTATAAAAATTAACGTTAAATGTAAATGGACTAAATGCTCCAATGAAAGGCTATAGGCTGACTGGATAAAAGAATAATATTCTGATGTAAGTGGGGTGTTAAAGTCTCCTCCTATTACTGTAGTACTCTCATTGTCTCCCTTGAGGTCTGTTAATTTTTGCTTTATATAATTAGATATTTACAATTCCCATGTCTTCTGTTGGAAGGATCCCTTGATCATTATGTAATGACCTTCTTTGTCTTGTTGCTGCCTTTGTTTTAAAGTCTATATTTTGTCTGGTATAAGTATTGCTATCTTGCTTTTTTTTTTTAAACTTCATTTGTATGAAATACCTTTTCCCATCCCTTCACTTTCAGTCTGTATGTGTCCTTAGGTATGGAGTTTCTTGTAGGCAGAATACAGATCAGGAACAAGACAAGGATGCCCACTCTCACCGCTTTTATTCAGCATAGTAGTGGAAGGTGCAGCAATCAGACAAGATATAAAAGGCATCCAGATGGGTAAGGAAGAAGTAAAACTATTTTCAGATGACATAACAACTATATATAAAAATCACAAGGACTCTGCCTCAGGAAGGTTGTAGGATACAAAATCAATATACAGAAATAATTAATAAGAAGGGAAAGGAAGGAAACCATGCCATTTACAACTCTATCAAACAGAATAAAATACCTAGTAATAAATCTAACCAAGGAGGCAAAAGACCTGTACTCTGAAAATTGCAAGACATTGACATTGATAAAAGAAATTTAAGAAAACACAAATGGAAAGATAGACCAGGCTCTTGAATTGGAAGAATATTGTTAAAATTATTGATATCACCCCAAGCAATCTACAGATTCAGTGAAATCCCTATTCACAGAACTTGAACAAAAAATCCTAAATTGCATGTTGAGCCACAAAAGCCATAGCAAGCTTGAGAAAGATGAACAAAGTTGGAAGTATCACGATTTCAAGATATAATACAAAGCTATAATAATCAAAACGGTATGGTGTGGCATACAGATCAATGAAACAGGATAGAGACCCCAGAAATAAACCCATGCTTATGTGGTCAGTTAATCTATGACAAAGGAGGCAGGAATATACAATAAGGAAAAGACAATCTCTAAAATAAATGGGGCTGGAAAAACGACCACTTTCTTAAACCCTACACAAAAATAAACTCAAACTGGATTAAAGACTTAAATATGAGACCTGAAACCATAAACTCCTAAAAATGAACCCCCAAAAAACCCAAATTGGCAGTAGTTTGGATATCAAACTTAGCACTATTTTCCTGGATCTGTCTCCTCAAGGGAAACAAAAAAAATAAACTATTGGCACTACATCAAACTAAAAAGTTTTTGCACAGCAAAGGAAACCAGCAAAACAAAAAGGCAAGCACTGAATGAGAGAAGGTATTTGCAAATGATATATCTGATAAGGGAGTAGTATCCAAAATATATAAAGAACTCATACAGTTCAACACCAAAAAAACACATCCCCGCCATACACATTTTCCCAAAAAAGACCTACAGATGGCCAACAGACAGATGAAAAGATGCTCAACATCACATTAGTGGAAATGCAAATCAAAATCATGGTATCACCTCACATCAGTCAGAATTATCTGGTATCAAAAACACAAATTAAGTGTTGACAAGGATATCGAAAAAAAGGGACCCTCATGCAGGGGGGGTGGAATGCAGGCTGGTGCATTATGGACAGCAGTATGGAGTTTCCTCAAAAAACTAAAAATACAAGTACTACATGATACAGTAATTCCACTTCTGGATATTTACCAGAAGATAAGGAAAACATTGATTTGAAAAGACAGAGACACCCCTGTGTTTACTGCAGCATTATTTATAATAGTCAAGCTATGGAGGCAACCCAAGTGTCTATAGAAGAATGGATAAAAATGTGGTATATACACAGGAATGTTACTCAGCCATAAAAAAGAATGAAATCTTGTCGTTCACAACAACATCGACGGACCTAAAGGGTATAAGGCTAAGTGAAATAAGCCAGACAGAGAAAGAACAATACCATATGATTTTACTTAGATGTAGAATCTAAAAAACCAAGGAACAAGCCAGCAGTACAACAACAATGGTGACAAGAGAAACGGACTCAAATCGATGGTGGCCAAATGAGAGGAGGTTGCGGGGGGGGGGCAAAATGGGTGAAGGGGATCATGAGGTACAAACTTCAATTCCAAAATTGAAGCCACAAGGATGAGAAGTACAGCACAGGGAATACAGTCAATACTGTAATATGCTTCTCACAGTGAACATTTGTAACATACAATTGAGTCCGTGTGTGTGTGTGTATACACACACACACACATATACATACACTAAATATCAGCTACAATTCAAAATTAAAAGTCAAACGGCTTCCTAAACTGCTAAGAACACTTCTGTTGGTATCCGACAGCCTGGATTCAAATCCCACCTCTGTTACTCAGCTGTGTGATGTTGGACACGTTCCTAACCTCAGTTTTCTCCTCCCTAAAATGGACTTAATACCTACTTCACATGGATTATTCAAGTACTCAATAAATTGACCATGTCGTTGTTTAAAAAAAAAAACAGGTGGCACAGAGCTTAGTCTTCTTCAAAGCACTGAATTCTACATAGATGGTATTTGAAATGATAGACACAGGTTTGTGTATTACACACAATGGGATTTGTTCTGTTTTCTCTTATTATTCTCCCTCAGCCCTCCCCCCTGGTATAATTACATTTCAGGAAGCAGCCCAGTTTGGGCAAGGGATATGTATTTGGATTTAAAAAGAGCCCCTTAAATGCTATTTCTTTAGGTTGATGAGATACAGTGACTGTTTACTATTCATCAGCCCTTAGACATTCTTTAGAAATTGCCTTTTGTTCAATTCAGTCCTCTCTATTCCTCTTAAATGATACCATTTTCTTCTCTGTTCCCTTGCTACTCCCCTCCCCCCCGCCCCCCATCCTCACCTTGCTGTAGCAAGGTCAGCGCTGTTTGGTGTAGGTTTCTCTGTGTCCCGCCACCATGTTTTGTTTTGTATCTTTCCTATCACATAATACAGGTGGTTCTGCAAGACAAGCCATAAATTAACTACTCCTTTCTTTCTGATTTTTCATATGTTTACAAAGCATTTTTGGATGAACCATGGTGCCTGAACAGAGTACTTTGTTGAAACTTTAAGTTAGGATTAGCTTGAATAATTAAATATAACAAGAGTTGTTGAGCAGCTGTTGTGACAAGCAACCTCTGCTTGGCAGGAACTCACATCTACTGGGGAGCCAGATGAGCAAACCAGTAGTAATACTAAGGCAAAGAGGCCAAGGAACACTGAAAATGAAAATGTCTTAATTTCGCCTAGGGACAAAAGTTGCATACTTTTTTCTATAGGTTATATTAAATTGCAGCTATACGTTATTAAATTTTTAATAGGATTAGGTAAAGTATAATATAGTGTTTAGTAAAAAGGAATTTACTATTTGACTAAAACAAATGGCATTAAATTACCTTTAGATCTCAATTTTATTTTCTATTCCCAAGAAACTTGACTCTCACACCTACAGTGGTTTGAAAATGTTAACAGTCCTAAGTGCTGCTGTGTTCTACCCCATCCCCTCACAAGTCTCCTGCCTTCTCTGTTAATTCCTGGGATTTGCTTTCCTCCTGCAGCAGTTTAACCAGTGACAGCACTTGCCAGGCTCTCCCTTTTATTCCCTTGGCTTTCAGAACAGAAATCAGGATTCAGTGTAAATGGTGAGCTGATCAGGAAATGACTCACTTAACTGCAAAGCTAATTTACAGTTAAAGCTTCTAATTTTTAAACACACAGCTTTTCCCCCTTTTTTATTTTTTTTTAAAGATTTTATTTATTTATTTGACAGAGAAAGACACAGCAAGAGAGGGAACACAAACGAGGAGTGGGAGAGGGAGAAGCAGACTCCCACCGAGCAGGGAGCCCAATGCGGGACTCGATCCCGGGACTCCAGGATCATGACCTGAGCCGAAGGCAGTCGCTTAACCAACTGAGCCACCCAGGCGCCCGCTTTTCCCCTTTTCAAGTGTTTTAAAACAATTTAACTGCTTAAGATCACAACTGGTGCACCCTCTTGTCCTCTCTCCACCTCCTGTTCCTCATTGTTCTGAGCCTTAAAGCCTGTGGAAGTCCATTTTATGCTCATCTGGTTAAGTTACCTATGCATTCAAGCTGTAGAGTGCTGATGAGGTCTGGGTAACTGGTCAGCAAATGGTCCTCACTGGTATTTCCTCTGCTCTTGGTACCAAGGGCTTATCATTGCATCTCTACTTTACTCATCTCTCAGGCATTCATTGCCTAAATACTAGATGTCCTAAGCTTCATCTGCTTTCAGACTTAAGGATTTCTTTTTCTAAAGAATTTGTCTGATACTTTATTTGGTATGAATTCAAGAATAAAGTAACATCACTATAAAGGTTTTTTGGTAAGGAGTTTTCCAAATCGCCTCTTCTAATTGGAGGTATAGTAAAAGTCTTTGGTATATTATGAAAATTACATTATAGTCTAGCTTTAAAATACTGTATGCACTAAATGTAGAATCACTGAGTTGGTAGTTACTGTTGTTCTCTAGAATGTCTGTCCTTAAGATACTCATAGGTATCTTAAAAATATGTTGGAATATCTATGTTTGAGGTTAATCGTGTTTGAGTGAAGAAGGTTGTTTTCCTAGTTGTTGTTTGCCTCTCTATAGTGCTAGTTAGCTCCTTATCTGGGTGGGAGCTGAGTCTCTAATTTATGTTAAGAAGAGATAAGACCTCCCACCATTCAGGGCTCCTGAGGAACATTGTAATACAGACTGTTTATCAGGTGGATATACACGATAGCCCAAAAAACAAGGAAACCTATGCGGAGAATTGTTCTGGTCAACTAGTGGCCAAATAAAGCCTGTTTTACATTTTGAATGCTGAGGTTTTAGCTGTGACTTAGCTAAACAAATGAGTTTTCTACCTTCTAACCTGAGCAAATTTAAGCTTACAAAGCTTGAATATTTTCACATGTACCTTCTGACAAGTTCTTTACTTACTCTCTATGCCTCAAATTACTGGTAACTTGAAAATTTGGATTTAAACCTTCACTTTTAAAAATTATACATGTTTAATTATCCTAAATGAGGGGCTATCCTAAATGAGGGGGACCTAGGTGGCTCAGTCGGTTAAGCTTCTGCCTTCGGCTCAGGTCATGATCTCAGGGTTCTGGGATTGAGTCCTGCATCGGGCTCCCTGCTCAGTGGGGAGTCTGCTTCCTCTCCCACTCCCACTGCTTGTGCGCTCTGTCAAATAAATGAATAAAATCTTTAAAAAAAAATCCTAAATGATTCTTGGCCTTTTAGTCAAGGCCCATTTTTCTTCAAATGGCTAAGCATCTGCTTAAGAGGTTTAAGACTGTAAAATCATAACTTCTTTCCTTTCTGGTAGAGTCCATGCCACATCCTGAAAGAACCACATTTTATTCTGCAGTATGATTATAGAAGCGGGTCTTTTGTACATCTTGTTCTCCATGACAAGACTTTGTTTCTAAATTATCTAATTCCTGAAAAGGATATTGTGTAGAAAGTTGATTTAAAGCTGAAACAGTCTCCAGGAATGAGTAAATGGGTAGAGAAACTCAGACATTGCACATTTAAGGGAATGAACTTGCTTGTTCAAACAGTGATTTCAAATGACCCTACACGCCTTCTTTGTGTGTCATGTGCTATTGCATCATCCAAGTTTGGGCCCTTTCCCAATGCTATTTCCTCAGCAAGCCCAAGAAAAGGAGTTTTTTCCATAAACTAGTCTTCATCAACCATTTGATTCTGTTCTGCATTTCAACTTTTGAATTTTTCCCACTAAATCTATGGCTTTTATTTAAATGAAGTCTGTTACAGGGATAGCTCTTGGTCCTGTATTGTCAGATATCTAAATAACAGCACATCATTAACATTCTTTCAAAAAGAATGACATTATAACCAACATTGTAACTAAAGGAATTTGTTGGTAAAGACTTATTTTAATTGGATTTCTTAAAGGGAATTTAAAGGTTCACATTGTTATTCAAAGACAAAATTACTAAATAATTATGAAAACTTTAAATAGAAAAACACTTTTATCGTTGAAATTTATAAGCCTCTTTAAAAAGGAGTAATTTGACTTTCAAGTTTCCTTGGAATTCTCAGGTAGAAGTCATGTGGAGTTTTTTTTATTAGAAAAATAACTCATTGCCTCTGTGCCTAAGAAAACTCAAAGAAGAGAGTAATAATAGGCACTTGATTTTTCTCATAGCATTTCTTGAAGCAAACTCTTATTCAAGATGCTAATGCTATTTTTTTTTCCCCCAGATAATGGATTTATACCTGATTCACTTCTAGAAGATGTGATGAAAGCATTGGACCTTGTTTCAGATCCTGAATAGTAAGCTAAATAGGAAATATTATTTAACTGACTCAAAAGGATTCCATTACATTTAAAACAGTACACACATTTTGGCCTTTTTTAAAAATCTAAACCTGCATATCGGCAGCTTAGTTCTTTATATAAAGCAAAGATTTAGGAAGAAATCAAACTAATCCGTATTTATAGCAGAGACTCAACAAACTCTTTTTCTATTGTTTTTTCTCACTACAAAACCTTTTCCATTTTTTTTAAATTTTGTTCATATCTGAAAGTAATGACAATTACCTATAATGTCCGTATTGCTAGTCGCCCTGCTTAAAGGACCAGCAACCTTCTGACTTGGTCTTAAAGACATTTGATTGAAGACACTGGACATTCTATATCATTAAATTGACTGACCTAAACCTTTGTAAGCAACCCCAGTATGTTATGGAATATAGTTTTCAGTCTTGCCAAATGTTAATATCATGTCCTCTTTATTCTTTTATATTTTGTACATTGATACATCTATAACTTCTTTCATAAATTTGTGCTTTTTGTTATCCAGGAGAATCTCTCAGTAAGGGGATACATCTTTTGCTCAAATAGGAAAATTTAAAGATCACCTATGATCTATACTAACTTTTCCTCCTTCTGCAGTTTATTTTCAGTCTGAAAGTTATCTGACAATGAACAAATTAGAGCTTACAAAACATCACAGGAAAAGATTCAGCAAAAGCATCATCAAACATATTAATATACGCAGTTTTTAGAACTAGATATATATAACTGTTCTTAAATAGCTTGGTGTATTTTCTTTGAGAGTATGAAACACAAACATTTTCAAATTGCTCACATCTGAGTTAATTTGTCTCTTGCTACCTAGAGCTATGATATTATTAATTGTTTCCAACTTAAAGAGGAACTCAATTCAGAAGATTGAACTTGTCCAATAAATGGTATAATTGTAATTATGATTTGCAATTTTACGAAATATGTATTTATTCTGAATGGATTTCCAAGTAGAAGCCGTCTTGTTTATTGACTGTAATTTGCAAAAGAGAATTGAACTCAAGCTATCATCTACTTAATTTTCCTTTTTTCATCAGAATACATAACATACCTTGAATTATAAAGTTAGTATACTAAGTTAGACTGGACGGAGTTCTTCGTTCTGTATTTTGGTCTACTCACATTTAAAATATGTGATGGCCTATAAACGAACAGCACCTCCTTAGGATTAATGAATTAAATACATTAAATATGACCTTGCCTTCGTTTGTTTCATGTCCTAACCTGCTGCCTTTACTCAGACCCACTCAACCGTCATATCCTTTGCATTGTAGAACGAGGTATATTTACCCTGGGATGTAGGATTGGGGAGAGAACATGGAAAATGAAAATTTTCTGCAAAGACCATTTTCATTTTTACAACTCTGCCCTCCTAGTCACACATAACCCCTTTCACCAGCCTTGGCTCCACCTAAATGGCAAGGGCTAAGCAAAGCACCATTCACTGGAGACTGCTTCTGGAATACTATAGTCCATGCCGCTCACTGTCCTTCACTACACCTCAGCTCTCTTTACCTCTTCACCTTTACCCTCCAGGTTACATCGTCTAAGCTTAAATTTTAAGCTTCCTTCACATTTGGTTCTTGAAAGTAAGTCTTTTGGGAGATGTTTTTGATTATCTGATGTGCCTTTTGATACTGTTTCTTCTTCTCTTTGAGCTTAAACATTTTTTTAAGTTAAATGCCTCATATGATTGTTAAATTTAGGCATACTATGAAGCAAAGAGAATGGCCTGTGGGAGGTTATAAGCCTGCCTTTACAAGCCAAGCTTTTTAAATTACTTTACCTAATAAGGGACCATGTTCCAAAGTCGTCATCATCATTTAAATTCTAAATAGTAACAGAGAGCACTCTGGTTTAAAAATAACCAAGTTTTGGCGAATTAGATGTCATTCCTGTGTATTTGTCATTAAGGGTCTAAAAAGAACAGCTCTTAAGATTTTTGGCAGTCAGATGTGTTATAGTACTAGTTATTTAATCTTTATGAAAGAAGGAAAATAAGCTTTTTCTCCTTTGGTATCCACTGATTTTTTTTCTTTTTTTCCCTCCCCATAGTATAAATCTCATGAAGAATAAATTAGATCCAGAAGGATTAGGGATCATATTATTGGGTCCATTCCTTCAAGAATTTTTTCCTGATCAGGTAACATAGTTGAAGAAATAGTTAATGTTTTGTTCTACTGGGATGAGCATTTTGTGATTGTTTCAGCATTTCTTTTCTATTCATGTAAAATGGTCTAACATGCAGATAGAAGACGAAGAAAGCACAGTTATGATGTAAGTACTTTTCCATACAGAGAGGGTAGAAGGGTATGTGTGTTCCAAAACAGTAATACAAAATTTCTGGGGAGGGGGTAGTGGAAGAGTATACATGCACCACTATATACACATTAAGAAACAGGTGGAGTAAAAAGAGAAAGAGCCTCTTTATCCACCTGCACCCTATTTTCCTTCTCTCAGGTCACTGTTATTCATAGATGGTATGTATCTTTTGGAAACTTTTTAAATACATTTAAATAAATAGAGAAGGTAAAGGAGTACATATGTTGGGGAAACGCCTAAGTTCCAGGAGCATTTTAGTTGAGTAAAAGAAGACCCTTTGAGAGGAGCTGTGCTATTTCATATTAGGACTTGTCTTCCACTGGGTCTTGAGAGGAGCTAGTCTCAATACTCCTGAGTTATGACTACATCATTGACAAAGCCCATTCTGTAGCCTACGCCTGTCTTTTCTTCGTGTTTCCTATCTCAGTGAAGGATTTTACTGCTAAACCAGATGCTAAATTTAGGCCAGATATAGTGGGATCGTTTCATCAGATACCATTGTGGTTTATGTTAAAGATCATTGTTTCAATAGAAATGCCAGTTTCTATTTCACCTCCCTTATAAAGGACATGTACTGCCAAGCTTAAAATGATGGAGGGAAAATGTCAAGATATAAGTGTTAATTTGATGTTTCAGGTTTAAATTATCTTTAACAGAGTAGACATTATTGACATTCAGTCTTGGTAATTAAAAGAGAACCCATATTTTCTGAATCTGGATCTGCTATGGTTAATGTGAGGAAAGAAAGTGAGGTGAAATTCAAAAAGTCAGTATATCACAGGATAGCAAGACTTCTTTAAATTTTGGTAAATGCTTCATGGAAAAAAAAAATACTCTTTTCTGACATTATTAAAATGACTACTGGATTGTGGTATCCTCTCTGTTTTAGATATCTTAATGTTCAGTAAATGATAGCATTAACTTTATAGCATTAAATTAAAAACTATTGCCCTAAATTTGTGCGCAGATTTTGAAAAGTGCTTGGGAAATATAAACAAAGTGGGATAGTTACCAACTCTTTTCAGATGTGATTTATTACATAGTAGTATTTGTAAATATTCTAAGAACTTAGTAGTTCAAGAAATCAAATTTTTAATTGTAGTATTCCTTGAGGTAATTTAAATCCCCTGGTTCTTTCAAAGTGTAATCTCCAAAAGCTTATTAGAAATGCAAGTCCTCAGGTCCCTTCTCCAGGTGCCAGAGTTTGAGACCTGCTGCTTCTGAGGAAGACTGGTCACACTCCCACCTACTCTCACTCTTCTGAACTTTCTGTGGCGCATCTCTTCTGACCACCACCCACACCACTGAGGTCATCTTTATACTCCTTTGTACCTAACAGACCAATTTTGTGAAACTCAGTAAACATTTAATCAAGTAAAGTTGCAAAACTGGGGTCAGAAGGGCAGCCAGGAAAATACCTAACTTGAGTAATCCACAAATGCTTAAAGTAGGTGCTAGGGAAGAGCAATTTCTTTGCCTGGAGGAAAGGCAAATTGGAGAGGGAGGTTAGGGGGGCTGCAGAGGAATACAGAGAAGCATTTCAAGGCAATTTGTTTATAATAAGAATAGCAGAAGCAACTACCATTTTTTTAAAGCTCATAACTGTGCCCGGGGTACTGTGTGCCTTATAATTTAGGTACTATAGTCCCTCCATTTTGTCAGTGAGGAAATTGAGGATTAGAGAATGTAAGAAAATAGCTTGAAGTCATACAGCTAGACAGTGGCTAATTCAGCAGTCCAGGGTAGGTACTGGCCACTGTGTTACAGTTACTTTCTGTTGATATTTTAGCATTTTCTGCCAATTGTTAATGAGTGGAACTAAAGAATATAAATTGTGTATCATGTTTACTTTCTAAGTACTCTGAAAATAAACAGCCAAATTATCTAAGAGACTAATTCTACATCAACTCATGTATACAATTAAGAAAATGATCACATTATTGATTTTTCTATTTTTTGTAAAGCATTTTGAGTAGGATACAAAGAATTATAAGCTTAGATTTATTAGATCTCTTTTTTTAAGATTTTATTTATTTGAGAGAGAGAGAGCATGGTGGGGGAGAGACCGAGGGAGAAGCAGGCTCCCCGCTGAGCAGGGAGCCCGATGTGGCGCTCCATCCCAGGACCCTGGGACCATGACCTGAGCCGAAGCCGACCTGAGCTTACCTAACTGAGCCACCCAAGCACGCTGCTTTATTAGATCTCTTCTCAACTTTCAAGAAGTTTAAAAAAAAAAAAAAAAAAATGAATGTACAAAGAGCCAACAACAAAAAGTCTTTTCATGGGAAAATGACTTAATACGTTTGTCTGAAACAGAAAATTCAGACAACCGAGTAGATGGAGAAATGGCAGAAAAGGTAGATTAGGTCCTGTATTTTAGGATTCTTGGTTGCAAATCACAGTCTGAATTGACTGCAGTGGGAGGAAAAGGTAAGAATTGTGAGGAGTAGCTTACAGGCATTCAGGAACGGAAGGAGGGAGGACTGGGGCCGTCTGTCCCACTCCCCTCCTTTCTCTAGAACATTGAAGCCACTGTTGCCAGCAGCTCTCTTCTCTTAGTTCCAGAAATGGAACAAATTCTAATACGGACCAGGACCAGTTTTTGTCCCATGTGCATCCGTACATCAATCAGATAAGGCAAGGAACACAAGGCCCTAGGCCTTGAGGGAAATAACTGGAGCCAGGTACCTCAGGTGGGGCCAGACCATTAATGGCCTTGAATACCAGGTTAGGAGAATTGAACTTGATCTTTAGCTGAGACCAGAAGGTTAAGGCAGTAGGGATAACATGATCAGATTTCCTGCAAGTTTAGTAAAATAGGAATTTATAGGATTTCACTTCTTTATTGGATATTATTAAAGGCTCTCAGCACTATAATTTGTGTTTTCATTTCCCACAAGGCTCTTCTCACTATTTCAAAGTTGACAATATTTAGATGGGGGAGGGTGGATGGAAACCCCTAATTCAGTATGGTAAGCCGAATGGAAAATATTGGTACAGAGATGTTTGCAGGCTAACGAAAAGTGACATTACTGCTCTTACGTATTTATTGAGAGGAACAAATTATTTACAACCAGTAAAAGAGAGGTAAGATTTTAGGAAATATTTTTGTGCTTTAGAACCCTGTCCTTTAAAAAAAAATAAACCAGTACAGAAGAGCTTATGATAAAAATCAATACTTCCCCACTTTCCTGCGTCTTCCCCAGAAGCAACTATTTCAGTTTTTGTTTTCTAGTAGATAAAGTCTTAAGTTTCTTGTTTCAGCAAATGATTTTCCAACCAAAATTTTCCTTTCAACTGCTAATTAGAAATTGCCTAATATAAAAGTATACTTTAAAGTTTTAATAGTATTTTATTTATAATAGGGCTCCAGTGGTCCAGAGTCTTTTACTGTCTATCACTACAATGGATTGAAGCAGTCAAATTATAATGAGAAGGTATGGTCATTCAGAGTAATTTGTCTTCACCTTGAGTATATCACAAGGTTTGATTCCCATAAAACTTTCTAAGAGTCTCTACTCTCTTTACTGTTACAGCGTATTTTAAAACTGGTTATATTTTGATCTGATCAGTATATGTTAGTCATTGAGATCCTCACTGGAGTTTTGGAACAATAGTTTCACTGTGACAAAATAACTACATTTTGTTACTCTTGGCTGTATAGATATTACTAAATCAAGTTTTGCCCATGAAATAGGTCCTGTTTTATCTGATAATTGTAATAACTTGAGTTAAATTCTTTGTGGACAATTTTTCAGAAATGGAAGTTGTACTGTGGGGAGTTAAAAATGTGAGTTGTAGTCTCATTGTATTAAATTTATTTCATCACAACTAGAAAGTAATATATTAATGCAAATAAAGATGCAAATGTGTTTTTATGGAAACTCCCAGTTAAAACTAAGAAAGCTTATAGCTTTTATATTGGAAGAACATAATTACTATCATGTGTACCAAACACTGAATATATAAACATACATGTACTTTGGAAGAAGGCAGTCTGTATCTGTTCCTTTTAAATTTTACATTTGGAATTTCTCTTCCTACAAAAAGAGATTAATGACTGACTCATTTAATGTACACAGTGAGCCCTTATAACGGGGTGGGGTATTAGTATATTATTTCATAGGTCTGAAAGTTTATTGCAATTAAATCAGAATAAAACGTGTTTCCAATATCCATCTGCCCATGTATATTTTATATGATCATCGCCACTGCATATAAGCTACCTGGCTAGTTTTCTGCCAATTTTTTTTGTTTCTGTCCCAACACCCTTCTTTTCTCCGTGATTTTTCATGCAGTACGGAGTACACTCATGAATAGCATTTCATAATTACAATAGCAAATTTGCCTCCAGCTCTGGAAATTTAACACTTTTAAATTGAAAGAAAGTGAAGTCCTCCTCTGAATATATAGCTCTATTTCTATTACAGTTTCTCATCTCATGAGACAGCATTTCCATTCCAGTGCCTCCATGTTAAAGCAGGAAGAAGTATATGTTATATAAATAAACATTTCTTCCAAATGGTATATGTTAATTAAAGGATGATTTTTTCCTTTAAAAAAAAGTGAATCCTAAAATACATGCAGGTTTTTTGTGATAAAGATTTTATTTATTTATTTGACAGAGAGAGACACAGCGAGAGAGGGAACACAAGCAGGGGGAGAGGGAGAAGCAGGCTCCCTGCAGAGCAGGGAGCCCGATGTGGGACTCGATCCCAGGACCCTGGGATCATGACCTGAGCCGAAGGCAGTCGCTTAACCGACTGAGCCACCCAGGTGCCTGGGATTCACATTTTTTAAATCATGATCTTAAGCTAAAAATCAACTGCCAAAGGGCGCCTGGGTGGCTCAGTCGTTAAGCGTCTGCCTTCGGCTCAGGTCATGATCCCAGGGTCCTGGGATCGAGTCCCACATCGGGCTCCCTGCTCTGCGGGAAGCCTGCTTCTCCCTCTCCCACTCCCCCTGCTTGTGTTCCTGCTCTCGCTATGTCTCTGTCAAAAAAATAAAATCTTTAAAAAAAAAAATAAAAATCAACTGCCAAGCTATCAGTTAAAATGTGTATCATCATTTTGTTTCCAAATATATTTTCACATTAACTAGTAAGCAAATATTCTTGCTCTTATCTATCAAAATAAAATTAAATATACAGTTCCATATGAAACAATATGCAACGCCTTGTTTGCTAGCCTATGCAAAGTTTTATATCCTTCATAAGAATTGGCTAAGAATATTGGTTGACCTTTGTGGCTTGCTTTGTTCAACAGGTAATGTATGTTGAAGGGACCGCAGTTGTTATGGGTTTTGAAGATCCCATGCTACAAACAGATGACACTCCTATTAAACGCTGTCTCCAAACCAAATGGCCATACATTGAATTACTGTGGACCACAGATCGCTCTCCTTCACTAAACTAATTTGCCTATTTATAAGGAATATTGTAATAGCAGATGTTGAAAGGGATGCAAGACTGGCAGTCGGCTACATTAAGCTATACACTGGTATCACTGATTAACTGTAAATAACAATTAAAAACACATTTTCGGTGTTTAAGATATGTTTAAATTATTTGTTTTAAAGCTTTATGTTAAAGGTTATCCTATTTTAACTCTTTATGTGAAATTTACTAGCAAATTTACTAGCTTTAATCAGGGTTCATCACTTTTACAGTCAGATAATTGATCATTTATTGAAGTGTAAACATCCTAATACTATACAGCATTTGTATATTGAGTATCAAAGTTACTATTTATAAACTACTTTGGGTTTTTATTTCATTCAGACATTTTATGGTTTCAGTGATTCTGGCTTGCAGTCTATCAGCCTCCACATTGAAATGCACAAGAGTTAAATCTTTGTTGTTTCTTCTCTACAATCTGGTTTCCATTAGGAATACTGATAAATTATCAACCTGGATTCTTTGCCAATTGGCTTAGCTCTGGCATGTTTATAAAAAGTAGAAACTACCATTTATTCACTGATATTTAGAGGATGTATTTCAAAAAAAATGATAGGTAAGAGAATCTGTTGATAGTCTTAACACTGTTAACTTACTGTATTGCCAAATACACTTTTCCAAATTTGTCCCAGCAGCCCTGTAAGCCAGCTTTCTTGTATATTTATGTGATAAATGCATGAGAACATCTGTTATTACATTAGTATATTACATTATTTATTATGATCCTGGTGGATGGTCTAAATAAACATTTTTTTTTCTTTAACTGTAACTTGGCATTTTTTCTATTAGTGACTCAAAAGAAACTAATACTCAACAGTGTGTCTGCCCAGCAATCCTGAGAGTACATCATAGAACAAATGCCTAATGAACTTCCACAACACCTTGAAAAGGAGACCAAACCATATGCTGACCTCAGAGTTCTGTAACTTACTTGGACAGCCAGGAGTACTAGAACCTGAGTAGACAAAGTTAACAGAAGCCCCATCCTGTTTATTTTAAAGAGAGATTTTACTTTATTTCAATAGGTGTTGCCCAGCAATTTGAAATGTGAATAGCCAGAAATACATTCCTTCCTTCACTTGAGAAGCATTTGTCAAGTATCCTCTTAGGAATTTAAGAACTGAATTTTATGGGCACCTGTGGAACTCAGTTAAGTGTCTGCCTTCAACTCAGGTCATGATCCCAGAGTCCTGGAATCAAGCCCCATGTTGGGCTCTCTGCTCGGTGGGGCCTGCTCCCTCTCCCTCACTCCCACTCTTAAATAAATAAATAAAAAATCTTTAAAAAAAAAAACAAAACTAAATTTTACCTTCATTGTTTAGCTGAATATGTATTTGCTCTGTGAATTTGGGGTTTTATTTAAATTTTATTTTGATAAATGTTAACAATTCTAATATAAGTAGGTTTTAGCATAAGAAAAATTTTGGTGACATTATGTTCAGGAGTGTGATACTAGCTACTAGAATTACAGCTGTGCAATGTCTTTTTGTTGTTACTCTTGGCTTCTTCCAAATGTATATAAAACACATTGTGCTAACTCTGGTCCCAAATTCCATAGGATTATGAAAAAGCATAGATTTTCCCGTAAACGTTGAGCCTACAAAATAGTGTTTACTTTTTATGATTGTTATATAACAAACCATCCCCAAAGCTTCGTGGCATAAAACAATCATTTTACAAATTCTGTGGCTGTAGACTGTAGAGCACAGTGGGGAGGGCTTGTCTGCTTCTCAATCTAGAGGCTCAGCTGGGAGACTGGAGGGGTCTTTACTCACATGACTGGACCTTAGCTCGACCTAAGAGACAGATATAGAACACTACACTTAAGGCTGTGGATACATTTTCTTTACACATGCATGTGAGATGCTTACCAAGATCGACTATATGTTGGGCCATAAAGCAGTCTAGAGAAATCCCAAAAGTTGGGAAATTAAGTAGCACACTTACAAATAACGCAAGGGTCAAAGAAAAATCGGAAGTTAGAACATGTTTTACTGAATGATTAAAAGCAAAAATTATGGATGTGACTAAAGCAATACTTAGAGGGAAATGAACAGCTTTAAATTAAAGGTTTGGAAATTGGAAAGCTAAGCTTTCGTCTCAAAATAAACCAAAGAAAGTAAACAAGATAAAAAGAGGTATTCACATACAAAAGAACATTTGTACTCCTACCTCACACCATATGCAAAAAATAACTTAAAATGATCAGAGGTCTAATTGTAAGAGCTAAAACTATAAAGAGTAAGTCTTCATGACCTTGAACCCATAGCAACAGTTTCTCAAAATACCAGATAGAAAAAGATTGTCTGGACTTAACCAAAACTAAAACCTTTGTGTGTCAAAAGACCTCATGAAGAAATGTTTTCTCCCCATAGAATGGGGAGAAATCATAGGTATCATAGGGAATTTGTATCTAGAGTATATAAAGAATTCATAATTTAAATAAAAAACAAGTATTTTTCAATGGGCAAATGATTTGAAGAGCTGTATCTCCAAAGATGATACACAAATGTCCAGCTAGTAAACACATGAAAAGATGCTCAACATAGTTATTAAGCAAAATCCAATCAAAACCACAAAATAACCATTTCACACCCACTAGAATATCTAAAAATCAAAAAGACAAGTCTTTAGCAAAGATTAGAGAAATTGGGACCCTCGTGTTGGTGGAGATACGAAATGGTAAAGTCACTTTAGGAAAATAGTTGTATGGTTTCTCAAAGAGTTAAATACAGAGTTAGCATATGATCCAGCCATTCAATACTAGCTACATATATTTGCACAAAACGTTTACACAAAATCTTTTATGTGGGCGTTCATAGTAATGTTATTCATACTCACCCAAAATGGCAACAACCTAAATGTCCATCAAATGATGGATGGGAAAATATATACATACAACTGAATATTTGACCAAAAAAGATTTACACATGCTACAACATAGATGAACCTTGAAAACATTACAGTTAAGTTAAAGAAGCCTATCACAAAAAGATCATATATTATATGATTCTATTTTTGTGAAATGTCCAGAATGGGCAAGCCATAGAAACAGCAATGGGATTAGCAATCACCAGGGGTTGAGGATAAATGGAGAAGAGAACATAATTGGAGAATAACTGCTAGTGTGTATGGAGTTTTTTGGGGGGGTGATAAAAATGTTCTAGACTAGATCATGGTGATGGTTGCATAATTCTGAACAGGCTAAAAAACATTGAACTGTGAGAATAAAAAAGGAAAATGAAATAAGCAGATACATAATAGGGAAAAAAAAAATCCAGAAGTTAACATTTGCTGAATATGGATCCTATGTGTATACATACACACACACACACACACACACACGGTGGCATATTACTCATCCATCAAAAAGAATGAAATCTTGCCATTTGCAACAACAGATGGAATTAAAGTGTATTATGCAAAGCCAAATAAGTCAAGGAAAGACAAATACCATACGATTTCACTCATATGTTGAATTTAAGAAACAAAACTGATGAAAGGATGGAAAAAAAGATAAAAATAGAGTGGGAGGCAAACCGTAAGAGACTCTTAACTATAGGAAACAAACAGGGTTGCTGGAGGGGAGGTGGCTGGGGGCATGAGGTAACTGGGTGATGGGCATTAAATGGAGGGCACTTAATGTAATGAGCACTGGGTGTTATATGCCACTGATGAGTCACTAAATTCTACCTCTAAAACTAATAATATGCTATATGTTAAGTAACTTCAATGTAAGTAAAATCTAAAAATAGTGAAAAAAATTAAGAATGAAATAACACACTAGAAATTCTCTAGGTATTAAAAGTACTGGAGGATATTTATTATGCCAATAAATTTAAAATTTTAGATGAATGGACTAATTATATAAGAAATAAAACAACTGACACAAGAAGAAAATCTTACATCCGTTAAAGAAGTTTAATCAATACTTTAAAGCCTTCCCTCAAAGAAAACTCTTGGCCTATAGGGTTTCACTAGCAAATGCTTCCAAACACTGAGGAAAAGATAATACAAATTGTAAACCAGTACCCCCAGGAAATAGACAAAAGAGTATTTATTTTATGAAGCCAAAATGGTGCTGAGAGGAGAACAGAATCTGACAAAGACTTTATAAGAAAGATTAAAAATCAAATATTTCCGATGGTCATGAAAACAAAAATCCTATACAATATGAAACCCATCAATAAATTTGTATGTGTGTGTGTACAATGTGTTTATATGTAATACATAACTAGTGAGTACTGCAGAAGTATTAAGTTCGTTTAAGATAAAATCAGTAGTTTGGGGCGCCTGGGTGGCTCAGTTGGTTAAGCGACTGCCTTCAGCTCAGGTCATGATCCCAGGGTCCTGGGATCGAGTCCCGCATCGGGCTCCCTGCTCTGCGGGGAGCCTGCTTCTCCCTCTCCCACTCCCCCTGCTTGTGTTCCTCTCTCGCTGTGTCTCTCTCTGTCAAATAAATAAATAAAATCTTTAAAAAAAAAAATCAGTAGTTTAACATTAACAGATATATAATGGTATGAAACTAGAAATCAATTTCAAGAACTGGAAGAAATACAAACAAATGGAGGCTACACAATATGCTACTAAACATCCAACAGGTCAATCAAGAAATCAAAGAGGGAATCAAAAAATATCTGGAGAGAAATTAAAATGTAAACACTAGAGTTCAAAATGTTTGGGAGGCAGCAAAAGCAGCTCTAAAAGGGAAGTGTATAGCAATATAGGCCTATGTTTAAAGAAAACAGCCCTATGTTAGTAGGAGGAAGAAAATAATAAAGATCAGAGCAGAAATAAAAGAACTAAAAAAATAATAGAAAAGATCAATGAAACTAAGAGCAGACTCTTGGAAAAGATTTTTAAAAATAGTGACAAACCTTTAGTCAGAATATTCAAGATAAAGAGAGAAATTCAAGAAAGAATGATCAGTGAAAGAAAAGTTACAACTGCCACAAAAGAAATACAAAAGATTATGAGAGACTGTTATGAACAATTTTACTTTCCAACAAACTGGACAACCTAGGAGATGTGGAAAAATTCCTGAAATGTACAAATATGTAAACTTCTAAGACTGAATCAGGAAGAAATAGAAAATCTAAACAGACTGATTACTAGTAACCAAGTTGAGTCAGTTAAGAAAAAAAAAAAATCTCCCCACAAACAAAAGTACAGGACCAGATGACTTCAGTGGTGAATTCTACCAAACAGTTACAGACAAGTAAGTAACCTATACTTCTCAAACTATTCCAAATAAATACAAGAGGAAGAAATGCTTCTAATCAGTCTATGAGGCCAGCATTACCCTGATACCAAAACCAGACAAAGATATTACAAAAAAGAAAATTACCAATACCTCTGATGAACATAGATGCAAAAGTCCTCAACAAAATATTAGCAAACCAAATTCAAAAACACATTAAGAGGATCATTCACCACAACCAAATGAAATTTATTCCAATGATTTAGTATTTGCAAATCAATCAACAAGATAAACCACATTAAGAAAATGAAGGATAAAAATCATATGGGGTGCCTGGGTGGCTCAGTTGGTTAAGCGACTGCCTTCGGCTCAGGTCATGATCCTGGAGTCCCTGGATCGAGTCCCGCATCGGGCTCCCTGCTCGGCGGGGGGCCTGCTTCTCCCTCTGACCCTCCCCCCTCTCATGTACTCAGCCTCTCTCATTCTCTCTCTCTCAAATAAATAAATAAAAAATCTTAAAAAATAAAAAAAAAATAAAAAAATAAATCATATGATCATCTCAATAGATGCAGAAAAAGCATTTGACAAAATTCAACATCCATTCATGATAGAAACTTTCAACAAAGTAGGAATAGAAGAAACATAATAAAGGCCATTATAACAAACCCATAGCTTACATCATACTCAATGGTGAAAAGCTAAAAGGTTTTACTCTAAGATGAGCAACAAGTAAAGGATGTCCACTCTCTCCACTTTTATTCAACATAGTACTGGAAGTTCTAGCCACAGCAATCAGACAAGAAAAAGAAATAAAAGGCATCAAATTGGTAAGGAAGAAGTAAAACTATTTCCAGATGATATACTATAAATAGAAAACCCTCAAGACTCTACCAAAAAAAAAAAAAACTATTAGAGCTCTTAAAAAGAAAATCACAGGCCCAAAATGTGATGACTTAGGTTAAACTGGTTATTGATAAATTGGAATTTTCTGGTCAGCATCAATGAGATGACTTGCCACATGGGCTGTCTTCATCCCCAAAGGAAGATGAAATGGTATGCAAAATAAGATCCCTTGAACTTCCTTGTAAGAGAAGGTGATCTTGCCTGAAACAATCCTTCCTTTTATTTTGCTAATTACTTTCTTGGCCCACCCTCCTTCCTATAAAAACCTTCCATTTTATACAACTCCTCAAAGCCCACCCCCTCTCCCCATTTACTAGATGGGATGCTGCTTGATTCATGAGTCATTTCTTAAAGCCAGTTAGATCTTTAAATTTTACTTGATTTTTTTTTAACAGATTTAATAGCAATGGGATCCTAAGTGAACTCCAATAGCATTTGGAGACAAACACAGGCATGGAACCCAAGAAGCTTTTGAGTTCACTTTCTTGCCATTTCTGAGGGCTGTGGGTAAGCTTCTCTCAGTTGTGAGCTCCAGTTTTTTGTTTTGTTGTGTTTTGTTTTTTACATTTGAGCTCCCAAACTAGTTGTATTTCCTTTACAGGGCAGGTCAGCTTGAGAGCGCTGATGGTTATGCCTGGAGCCCAAATGAGCTGGCAATTTTGCACAGAGCCCCACTGAGCTGGCAGAAGGGGCTGCTAGAGCTAAGCCCCTAGCCTTTCAGACCACAATTCCCTAGGTGGAAAATGTTGGTAAGGTTCCATGAAAATTGGTGGTGCACAAAGGGCCTCCTTGTGTCCCAGACACAGTAACATCTCTTGATTACTCCAGATACATTAAGGTGCAAGTTTGTTTGCCTTCTTTAGTGTAGATAAAAGCTATTGCTAACAGGGATCTTGAAGACCAAAAAGCTGCAAAAATTGGTGGGCACAGGTCAATCATTTAAAGGCTGTTAGGGTGCTCACCACCTTAAGAAGACTCCCGTGATAGAAAATTTGGCCACAGCAAGGGTTAGATTGACACTATGTCACCCACCAACCTCAAGAAAACTTCTGTGCAATGAGATACACTGTGAATCACACACAATCTCCAACCCTGAGGCACAGTCCTTCTTCTAGGTAT
The DNA here is from genome assembly GCF_029215605.1 of Mirounga angustirostris. Taxonomy (NCBI): domain Eukaryota; kingdom Metazoa; phylum Chordata; class Mammalia; order Carnivora; family Phocidae; genus Mirounga; species Mirounga angustirostris. The sequence continues at coordinate 125,096,858 of NW_026991713.1, forward strand.
CAGTTCTGAGAAACCCAAAGGCTTAGCTAATGGGATCCTTAGATTCTCAAGAGTCAAGCATACCACTTTCCAGCACACCTGTGTATTTTACATCTCAGAACTAGAGTCCCAAAAATTGCAGATACCTAGCAAATACAGCAAAATCTTACTAAGCTTGTTTCATCTCCTGAGGAACTTGGCTTGGTAACCATTAGATGGAGATGGGGGTGGACAAAATAAGGCCAGACAGAAATGTGGGTTAACTCCATTTCCAGCTAGGGTCCTACCAAACTGCTACCAGCCCTCAGGGGAATTACGACTTAGAAATACAATGATCATTGTGAGGAATGTTCCAGTTAGTAAGATCACTTAAGAAATGCACTTGAAAGCAAGGATTCTAGTTAAGTGGAATGGGATACCTATTTTAACTGGCATGAAGAAGTATCCTGAAGTTTTCAAATTTCCAAAGTAGTTTCACTGAAATTCATTACGGAAAAAAAGCTAAGGAAAAACAGGAAAAGATACCTAGAACTAAAGATTGTAAGACTGCTATAACTCCTGATGTTCCCCTCTTTCATTTGAGTACTCATCCTAGTAATTCTCTGTCTGAACTGCTTTTCCACTCTGAAGTGACTATTATGAAATTACTTTTTAAAATAAAGGTAGCCAGAGGGAAAAAAAAGTCATTCTAACATAGGTGGATAGAGGTTAGTCTTTAATATCATTTAGATGGCAACCCAATTCTTTGAGGAATTAAAAACTGTCCTTGGAGGGCGGAAAAGATGGAGGATGAGTAGGAGACCCTATTCCAACCAGTCCCCGGAATTGAGCTGGATATCTACCAGACCACTCTGAAAACCCACAAAATCAGCCTGAGATGTAAGAAGATAGATCTGGATCTCTACAAACAGACTATCGCAGGCGGTCCTGTGATTCTCTGGGCAGATACCAGAGGATAAATGGTAGCGGGAGGGAGCCTGGCCGTGGGCATCCTACATCCCCGGTGAGCAACAGCCTCCCACGTTGGGGACGGGGCACAGACTCGCAGACTGCTAGCGGCGGGGAAAGGACTTTAGGGCAGCTTCCTGATGGAAACCAGGAGCAGGGGACCACGTGTGCAAACTGGGGGTGGTTTTAGAAGCACAAAGGGCAGAGACGTGCCCTGACCTGGTGGCGAGGACTGGGAGCGCTGCGGGGGGCTCACAACCCAGGACTCTGCAGTTTATAGCAGCACAGACAGAAATGGAGATAGTGTAGCCTGGAGAACTCACTGAAGAACAGACTGCGATCTCTCTGCTCTGAGGCAGAGGGGCTGGAAACGGTCTCTTCTGCTCTGACTCGCGGAAGAGACGCAGAAAGCTGCCAGGGAAAGCCACCAGAGAACAAAAGCCCCCCAAAAACAGTTTTCACTGAGCCCATCCCCTGCCAAAGGGGACACGGCAAATCTGCCCAAACACGGTTGCCTGAGTAACACTGCGGCAGGCACCTCCCCCAGAAGACAGGCTGGGAAAACAAGAGGCCAGCAACCCTAAGGTCCCTAGAAAACAGGTGCATCTTGCTTGGATTGTGGTCAATAATTTGGACTCTCTACATTCCCTCAACTACCCCTCAACAGAATGACTAGGAGGAGGAGCCCCCAAAATAGGAAAGACACGGAGACTATGACTAATGCCACAGATTTACAAATGGATTCAGATGTCGGAGATGGAATTCAGGCTCACAACTGTGAAGACAATAGCTAGAATGGAGAAATTGATTAATGGCAACATAGAGTCTCTAAGGGCAGAAATGAAAGCTGAATTGGCAAAACTTAAAAATGTGATCAGTGAGATCCAATCTAACCTAGATAATCTAACAGCTAGGGTAAGTGAGGCAGAAGAACGAATTAGTGATCCTGAAGACCAATTAATAGATAAAAAGGTAAAAGAGGAGGCCAGGGAAAAACTCAGAATCCATGAAAATAGAATCAGAAAAATAAGGGACACCATGAAACGTTCCAATGTCAGAATTATTGGGATCCCTGAGGGGGTGGAGAGAGAGAGGACTAGAAGATATATTTGAGCAAATCGTAGCTGAGACCTTCCCTAATCTGGGTAATGAAACAAACATTCATGTGCTAGAGGCACAGAGAGGACCCCTCCCGAGATAAAGGAAAACAGGCCAATGCCCGGCATGTAATAATAAAACTCGCAAATCTTAGAACCATGGAAACCACCTTAAGGGCAGTTAGGGGGAAGAGATTCCTTACGTACAGAGGGAGGAAATTTAGAATAACGCCAGACCTACCCACAGAGACCTGGCAAGCCAGAAAGGGCTGGCAAGACATATTCAGGGTACTAAATGAGAAGAACATGCAGCCAAGAATACCTTATCTGGCAAGGCTGTCATTTAGGATGGATGGAGAGATGCAGAGCTTCCAAGACCGGCAGAAACTGGAAGAATATGTGACCACTAAGCCAGCCCTGCAAGAAATATTAAGGGGGGTTCTATAAAAGGACAAAGACCCCAAGAGTGATATAGAAAAGAAATTTACAGGGACAATCAATAAAAACAAGGTCTTCACAGGCACCATGATGACAATTAATTCATATCTTTCAGTAATCACTCTCAACGTGAACGGCCTAAATGCTCCATAGAACAGCACAGGGTTGCAGATTGGATAAAAAGACAGGACCTATCCATATGCTATCTACAAGAGACTCATTTTGAACCTAAAGATACATCCAGACTGAAAATGAAGGGATGGAGATCCATCTTCCATGCCAACGGACCTCAAAGAAAGCAAGGGTAGCAATTCTTATATCAGACAAATTAGATTTTAAACTAAAGACTGTAGTTAGAGACACAGAAGGACACTATATCATTCTTAAAGGGTCTATCCAATAAGAAGATCTAACAATTGTAAATATCTACACCCCCAACATGGGAGCAGCCATCTAAAGAGTCATATTGATGATAATACATTAATTGTAGGAGACTTCAATACTCCACTCTCAGCAATAGACAGGTCATCTAAGCAGAAAATCAATAAGGAAACAAGAGCTTTGAATGACACACTGGGCCAGATGGACCTCATAGATATATACAGAACATTCACCCTAAAACAACAGAATACTTATTCTTCTCTAGCGCACATGGACCTTTCTCCAGAATAGACCACATACTGGGTCACAAATCAGGTCTCAACAGATACCAACAGGTTGAGATTATTCCCTGCTTATTCTCAGACCATAATGCTTTAAAACTGGAACTCAATCACAAGAAAACATTTGGAAGAAACTCAAACACTTAGAAGCTAAAGACCACTCTGCTCAAGAATGTTTGGGTCAACCAGAAAATCAAGGAAGAACTTAAACAATTCATGGAAACCAATGAGAACAAAAACACATCAGTCCAAAACCTATGGGATACTGCAAAGGCGGTCCTAAGGGGGAAATACATAGCCATCCAAGCCTCACTCAAAAAAATAGAAAAATCCTGAATTCACCATCTAACTCTACACCTTAAAGAACTAGAGAAAAGGCAACAAACGATGCCTAAGCCACACATTAGAAGAGAAATAATTAAGATTAGAGCAGATTTTAATTAGAATTAAAAACCAGGAACACAGTAGATCAGATCAATGAAACTAGAAGCTGGTTCTTTGAAAGAATTAATAAGATCGATAAACCACTGGCCAGACTTATCCAAAAGAAAAGAGAAAGGACCCAAAGTAATAAAATTATGAATGAAAGGGGAGAGATCACAGCTAACACCAAGGAAACAGAAACAACTATTAGAAATTTTTATCAACAACTATATGCCAATAAGCTGAGCAACATGGATGAAATGGATGCCTTCCTGGAAACCTATAAACTGCCAAGAGTGAAACAGGAAGAAACTGACAATGTGAATAGGCCAATAACCAGTAACGAGATTGAAGCAGGGATCAAAAACCTCCCAAAAAACAAGAGTCCAGGGCCTGGTGGATTCCCTGGGGAATTCTACCAAACATTCAAAGAAGAAATAATACCTATTCTCCTGAAACTGTTTCAAAAAACAGAAACAGAAGGAAAGCTTCCAGACTCATTCTATGAAGCCAGCATTACCTTAATACCCAAACCAGCAAAGACCCCATCAAAAAGGAGAATTTCAGACTGATATCCCTGATGAATATGGATTCCAAAATCCTCAACAAAATCCTAGCTAATAGGGTCCAACAATACATTAAAAGGATCATCCACCATGACCAAGTGGGATTTGTCCCCGGGATGTAAGGGTGGTTCAACATTTGCAAATCAATCTATGTGATAGAACACATTAATAAGAGGAGAGAGAAGAACCATATGGTCCTCTCAGTTGATGCAGAAAAAGCATCTGACAAAATACAGCATCCTTTCCTGATTAAAACTCTTCTGAGTATAGGGATAGAATGAACATTCCTTAAGTTCATAAAATCCATCTATGAAAAACCCACAGCGAATATTATCCTCAATGGGGAAACGATGAGAGCCTTTCCCGTAAGATCAGGAACACGTCAAGGATGCCCACTCTCACCACTATTGTTCAACATAGTACTAGAAGTCCTGGCATCAGCATCAGACAACAAAAAGAAATAAAAGGTATTCAAATTGACAAAGAAGAAGTCAAACTCTCTCTTCTCGCAGATGACACGATACTTTATGTGGAAAACCCAAAAGACTCCACCCCCAAATTACTAGAACTCATACAGCAACTCAGTAATGTGGCAGGATAAAAAAATCAATGCACAGAAATCAGTTGCTTTCTTATACACTAACAATGCAACTGTAGAAGGAGAAATTAGAGAAATGATTCCATTTACAATAGCACCAAAAATCATAAGATACCTCGGAATGAACCTAACCAAAGAGGTAAAGGATCTATACTCTAGGAACTACAGAATGCTCATGAAAGAAATTGAAGAAGACACAAAAAGATGGAAAAACATTCCATGCTCATGGATCAGAAGAATAAACATTGTTAAAATGTCTATGCTACCCAGAGCAATTTATACCTTCAATGCCATCCCAGTCAAAATTCTAATGAGATTTTTCAAAGTGCTGGAATGAACAATCCTAAAATGTGTATGGAATCAGAAAAGTCCCCAAATCACCAAGCAAATGTTAAAAAACAAAGCTGGGGTCATCATGTTGCCTGATTTCAAGCTATATTACAAAGCTGTGATCACCAAGACAGCATGGTACTGGCACAAAAACAGACATATAGACCAATGGAACCGAATAGAGAGCCCAGATATGGACCCTCAACTCTATGGTCAAATAATTTTTGACAAAGCAGGAAAAAATATGCAATGGAAAAAAGACAGTCTCTTCAATAAATGGTGCTGGGAAAACTGGACAGCTATATACAGAAGAATGAAACTCGACCATTCTCTGACACCATACACAAAGATAAACTCAAAATAGATGAAAGACCTCAGTGAGAGACAGGAATCCATCAAAATCCTAGAGAACGTAGGCAGTAACCTCTTTGACATCGGCCACAGCAACTTCTTTCAAGATACATCTCCAAAGGCTAGTGAAACAAAAGCAAAAATGAACTTTTGGGATTTCATTAAGATAAAAAGCTTCTGCACAGCAAAGGAAACAGTCAACAAATAAAGAGGCAACCCACAGAATGGGAGAAGATTTTTGCAAATGACGCTACAGATAAAGGGCTGGTATCCGGGATGCCTGGGTGGCTCAGTCAGATAAGTGTCTGCCTTCGGCTCAGGTAATGATCCCAGGGTCCTGGGATCGAGTCCCACATCGACCTCCTTGCTCAGCAGGGAGCCTGCTTCTCCCTCTGCCTGCCACTCTCTCTCTCTGCCAAATAAATAAAATCTTAAAAAAAATGTTGGTTCCAAGATCTATAAAGAAATTCTCAAACTCAACACCCAAAAAACAAATAAGTCAAAAAATGGGCAGAAGACATGAACAGACACTTCTCCAAAGAAGACATACAAATGGCTAACAAACACATGAAAAAATTTTCATCATCATTGAGCCATCAGGGAAATTCAAATCAAAACCACATTGAGATACCACCTTACACTAGTTAGAAGGGCAAAAATTGACAAGGCAAAGAAACAACAAATGTTGGAGAGGTTGTGGAGAAAGGGGAACCCTCTTACACTGTTGGTGGGAATGCAAGTTGGTATAACCACTTTGGAAAACAGTGTGGAGGTTCCTCAGAAAATTAAAAATAGAGCTACCCTATGACCCAACAATTGCACTACTGGGTATTTACCCCAAAGACACAGATGTAGTGAAAAGAAGGGCTGTATGCACCCCAACGTTCATAGCAGCAATGTCCGCAATAGCCAAACTGTGGAAAGAGCTGAGATGCCCTTTAATGGATGAATGGATAAAGAAGATGTGGTCCATATATACAACGGAATATTACTCAGCCATCAGAAAGGATGAATACCCAACTTTTCATCACCATGGATGGGACTGGAGGAGATTATGCTAAGTGAAATAAGTCAAGCAGAGAAAGTCAATTATCATATGGTTTCACTTATTTGTGGAACATAAGGAATAGCATGGAGGACTTTAGGAGAAGGAAGGGAAAAATGAAGGGGGGGAAATCGGAGGGAGAGATGAACCATGAGAGACTATGGACTCTGAGAAACAAACTGAGGGTTTTAGAGGGGAGGGGGTGGGGGATGGGTATTAAGGAGGGCATGTACTGCATGGAGCACTGGGTGTTATACAAAAACAATGAATCATGGAACACTACAACAAAAACTAATGATGTATGGTGACTAACATAACATAATAAAATTAAATTAAAAAAAAAAACTGTCCTTGTTCTACAAATCTAGTCTTCATAAAACCAGAAGTGTGGTTCCTGAAATGATTCAAAGTCCGCCAATCCTTTGTGCCAATTCCAAAAACCTCCCCTATGTATCTCAAAAGGCTTTTAAGTATTGTAAAAATTCTGACCTTAAGGGAATCGAAGTCCTTCCAAGAGGAGTGTGCATTCTTCGCCCTGTCTGTTATAGGTAAATTTTTTCCAAAGTCTTCCCAAGAACTCTCACCTAGCCCATCTCTTTGATAGAGAAACTTCAGGGGGGTAATTCATATACATTTTAAATATGTATACATACATATATTTATAAAATATATATGCCAAAGGGATGACATATAAATCTTTTTTTTTTTAAGATTTTATTTATTTATATGACAGAGAGAGACAGCGAGAACAGGAACACAAGCAGGGGGGGCAGGAGAGGGAGAAGCAGGGAGCCCGATGTGGGACTCGATCCCAGGACCCTGGGATCATGACCTGAGCCGAAGGCAGACACTTAACGACTGAGCCACCCAGGCACCCAACATATAAATCTTAATTGTGTTCTCCAAATATAAGTGGAAAAGCTTAACCTATCTAGACAGGTAACTTTAATGTATTCCATCTACCAGAAAAATACATTTAGATCCAACTTTTATAACAATGACAATAATTTTAAAACAGAAGCCATAAGATCTCTGGTTCTGCATGTTCATGTGTGTCAATCCATATGTGTTACAGGTATGTGGTGTTTTCTACCTCCAGATGGTATTGTTAAAATTAATTTGTAAGCTCTATTTAATTGGCTAAAAAAATTAAGCACCTATGTAATTAAATTCTCAAATATAATGGACACAACCCAAATGTTTTTCAAGTTCATAAGATCTGGGTTTAATCTTCAGTAAAATTAAAATTTAATTAAAACAGACATGTTTAGAATTATCAATATTGAATATAATGCAGATAATCATCTTTTATTCTACCTGAATTCACCTGTTAAATTCATGTTATATCTGTTGCAATTTGTCAGCAAAAATTACTTAGAATGGTAGTTAATTTTGTCTAGTTTTTAATGAAGTTTTCATAGGTAATCTAGACATAAATGTTAAGAACAAGTAGATGGAATAAAAATTTTTAAGTAAGCTTTTTAAATAGTTTCCCAAATCTTAGTAACTTGAAACCTTAAAGGTTTGCTAAATGATGAGTTAAGTTAAATTCATTGAAAATCTATGGGGCACCTGGCCTGGCTCAGTCAGAACAGGCGACTCTTGATCTCAGGGTTGTAGGTTCAAGCCTCATGTTGGGTGTAGAGGTTACTTAAAAGTAACATCTTAAAAAAAAAATTAAATTCATTGAAAATCTAGATTATTTCCCAGTAAGATAAAATAATGCAACATTAGTTACTGTACATAAGTTTATCTACTTTGGCTTCTTACTACAGAGAAACCAGAAGATAACTGGATGTGTTAGTGAGATATTTGAAAACTGAAAAAGGCATATGTTTCTAGAAATTATGAAATATATTCATAAATTTGCAAATTTAAAGAATGCTGGTAAAGCAGTTTCGACTCATTTACTTCTTAGTTTTCACTAGAAATTAAGGTTTCTGAGCATTAAGAATTCAAAATAATAGATGTAATTAAATATACTAAAAATAATAAGGAAAACATCTTTGTACGCCAGGAAAGTAGGATTTGTTTTCAGTAAGAGAATTTATGAGAAATGGAAATACACTTTGTCGTTGAGGGAAAAGAAAGCAATTTGGTCCTAAAGCGAGTGTGATTATTTAAAGAGGAAAAACATCAGACAACATCAGAATGTAAAACAGAAAGTTGCAAGTTTGTGGAAAAGGAATCTCTAATGTGTAGTCAAGCTGGCTAAAATTAAAATGAATTTATTTTAAAATGAATTTTAATATCAAAAGTAAGCTGCCGCAGTTTTAGAATTTGGTTTTCTTTCTGTTAAAAGAACAGTATTCTTGGACTTCTGGTCTGCTTTTGGTAACAGATTGTGAAAGTTTATCTTTAAATTATTAAGTTTCATGATTATCTGTGATCCAATTTAGGCAAGTGCTTTAAAAACTTTAATATTTTTTCACAACCTTTCCCAAAATCAAATTCTAAGTGAAATCTTTTTTAACCTGGAATATTCCAAAGGGCTTGGTAAAGTAACTAGGTTTAGTTGATATGTAAATTATAAGGGAAACATTTAATAGGTAATACTAAGCCTTCTTTAGATCATATTTCTAAGATTGCAGCATGTGTAAAGTCCATTCTCATCCTGCAAGAAACGGCTCCTCATTGCCAGACTTTTGCCATCCTTTTAGTATGGCAATGGTGTGCTCCTGAGTCAGAAATTAAGATGAGTAAACGATGGCTTTAGCAGTCAGGGCTATGGGAAACCCAAGACAACCACTTCGTCCTTGCTGGCGCCCTGACCAGCCCCATTTTTCAGTTTCTGCATTCCTTCACCTACCATAGTGCATTTAAACTGACTCCAATTATGAATAGACACTGACAGAGACTCCTATACATTTTTTTAAACATTCTACCAACAATGTCTGACCTGTTAGTTCCATAATCCTAGAAAAACTGGCTTTGTTCCCAGAGGCTTCAGGCCTCTGTCTGGACCCCTTGAACACCTGCACCCTGTACTTCATTCAACTGCCACTTAGTATGAGTTATCCATCTGTTCTTGTTACTGTAGGTGTGTTTTCTGGATGGGTTGAAGCTTTTTCTGATTCAAGGCTGATGATAAAGAAACTGTTAGAGAATGTTTCCCACTTGCTATACCTTCCTCAAACTACAGTGATGGAAGCACCCAGTTTATAGAGCTCCTATCATATGAGCCTTAACAAAAACCTTGCAACCTTCTTGGAATTACCATTGTCCCTACCATTCTCAATCTTCAGGCAAGCTCAGGAGGACTAATGGGATCATCAGACTTAAAAGTAGTAAACTTACCAAAGCTACCAGACTTCCCCTGGCCTAAGGTATTGCTTTTAGTCTTGCTGACTGTTCTCACTATCCCCTTTGGAAAACAAACTCTTTCCACACAGGATAGTCACTGATAGACCAGTGTCTATTGGTATACAACTTTCTGTTGATCTCTCATTATCTCTCATTATCTCATGCTAATATGACCAGCTCTGGTCAATCTTTAATGTGTTATGCTAAAGCCTATCATCAACAGGTTAAAGAAGCCTTCCTGGGCGCCTGGGTGGCTCAGTTGGTTAAGCGACTGCCTTCGGCTCAGGTCATGATCCTGGAGTCCCAGGATCGAGTCCCGCATCGGGCTCCCTGCTCGGCAGGGGGTCTGCTTCTCTCTCTGACCTTCCCCCCTCTCATGCTCTCTCTGTCTCATTCTCTCTCTCAAATAAATAAATAAAATCTTTAAAAATAAAGAAGCCTTCCTGGATTCCAATTTAAAGGATCCTGTTGGTCAAGTGTGAAGCCTGGTGATTAGGTGTTCTGGAAATGTCATCAGAGGAAAACAGCCCTCAAACCTCATGGGAAAGTACCTTACCAACTGATCCTGACCACTGACAAGGCTGCAAAATTAGAAGGCGCTGAGCCTTGGATGAATATCTCATTGTTGAACAAGTCGTCACCTAACACTGGGTCCTGGATAGACACTCGGGACCTCCAAATCAAACTGATGCAGAAGAGAGGTAGCTGACATTGGGGTAGACTGCTTCTACCCAAGATGACTGATAAAGATTTTCTACTTTAACTGAATATAAAAATATTTCTTCTTCTTTTCCATTACTCTAGCATTGCCCTGGAAAGATAATGCCCTCATTTGTACTTCCCAGGCCATTGGAACGACATTAAGAACAATATTTCAGCCATTGAGAAAATCTAACCCTGCTTCTAACTTTCCACAAGCAAAGATATCTCATTAGTTAACTCCCCTGACTTTGTATAGTCAAGTTAGAAAAGATCTACTAGCAGGCTTTCATGATTCAGGATTCACTCCTTCTGGCAGGTCCTATTTCCCTGGCTAAAGATAAATGTAAATGAGGCTATCATCAACTTCTTAATTCTTGAAATTACTGAAGAATCTGTGGCTAGAGCAATAGCTGCCCAATACAGAGCCTTAGACTTTCTGGCCAAAAGTTGTATTTGGTAACAGGATAGCTCTTGATTATTTTTTAGCTGAGCAAGGAGGATTTTGTGCTGTGGCTAACATCACCTGCTATATCTGGATTAACACTTCTTGGGAAGCTGAAACTCAGTTACAGAAGATCACTGAGCAAGCCCCTTGGCTTAAAAGGGTGACTCCTTCAATGGGGTCTTTCTTCAGGAGTTTCCTATGTGTTTTGCTTGCATTCTTCAGTTGTGTCTGAGTCACTTTTCCTTTCAGTCCAAATGACTGCACTGACTCTCTGCCTGTTGTAGGCTGTGCTTGATCTCTATGATGTTAGTGGGTCCCAGGCTGGCCACCTCTGAGGGGGCATGACTGCAGAAGGGCATGGGGGCGGGGCGGTTGTGTTAGCAAAATTGGCACTGGTCCTAGGTCAGATCCCCTGAAGTGCTGTGGAAGCCTGAGGTGTAGAGCATGGTAGTGGTGGTAGCCTGGTCTGGGTTCAGCACACATGATCTATGCATAGTGGTGGGGCATGGAGCATAAGGGATAGGGCATACAGTATCTGTGCAGCTGGTGTCTGGGTGGGGTGCACAGAGTGTAGCAAAATTGGTGCTGAGCCCAGGACCAAGGCCAGCAGGCTCGGAGTGGGTGATTCCTCAGACCTTATGGGTGAGGCACACTGCTAGCAGGTTAGTTAGCAAGTGTCTTTGTAGCACTAACTCCCACAGGTGGCTCTGTTTTTATGCTGGGTTGAGGGAACAAAATGGCACTCACCAGCTCCTTTGTTGCCAGAGAAATACCCCCAACATGCAGATCTCCCTCCCATTGTGCAAACTGTGCTTCTATGTTGCCTCTCCTCAGGCTGTTGTCTTTTTAAGGGAAAGGACCAGGCTATCATTCACCCTCCAGGTTCACCTAGTCCTGAGTCAACTGACTTCTAAAACTCCAGGATCTAAATCAAAAATTACATGGAAACAAATGAAAACAAACACAATCGTCCAAAACTTTGGGGATGCAGCAAAAGCAGTTTTAAGAGGGAAGTTTAGAGCAATACAGGCCTACCTCAAGATGCAAGAAAAAATCTGCAACAAGCTAACCTTAAAACCAAAGGAATTAAAAAAGAACAACAACAACAAAAAACCATACCAGCAGAAGGAAGGAAATAATAAAGATTAGAGCAGAAATAAATTATATAGAAACTAAAAAAAAAAAATAGAACAGCTCAATGAAACCAGGAGCTGGTCCTTTGAAAAGATCAACAAAACTGATAAACTTTTAGCTAGACTCATAAAAAAGAGAGAGAGAGAGAAAGGACTAAAATAAAATCACAAATGAAAGAGGAGAAATTACAACCAAGAGCACAGGAATACAAATAATTTTAAGACAGTATTATGAAAAACTATATGCCAACTAATTAGAAAAATCTAGAAGAAATAGATAAGTTCCTATGAACATATAACCTACCAAAACTAAAGCAGAAAGAAAGAGAAAATTTGAACAGACCAATTACCAGCAAGGAAATTGAGTCAATAATAAGAAACTCCCAACAAACAAAAGTCCAGAACCAGATGGCTTCACAGAAAAATTGGACCAAACATTTAAAGATGAGTTGATACCTATTCTACTCAAACTGTTCCAAAAAATAGAAGAAAAACTTCCAAATACATTCTATGAGGCCAGTATCATCCTGATAGCAAAACCAGATAAAGATACCACAAAAAAAAAAAAAGAGAGAGAGAGAGAGAGAGAGAGAGAACTACAGGCCAGTATCTCTGTTGCACATAAATGGAAAAGTCCTCAATACTAGCAAACAGTACACTAAAAAAATCATTCACCACAATCAAGTGGGATTTATTACTGGGATACAAGCAAGGTTCAATATTCACAAATCAACCAATGTGAGATAGCACACCAATAAGAGAAAGGATAAAAACCATATGATCATTTCAATAGATGCAGAAAAAGCAGTGGACAAAGTGCAACGTCCATTCATGATAAAAGCCCTTAACAAACTAGTTTAGAGGGAACATACCTCAACATAATAAAGCCCATAATTATGAAAAGTTCACAGTGAACATCATACTTAATGGGGAAACACTGAGCGCTTTCCCCCTAAGGCCAGAAACAAGACAACAATGACCACTCTATCCACTTTTATTCAACATAGTACTGAAAGTCTTAGGCACAGCAATTAGACAATAAGTAGATGATAGATAGATAGATAGATAGATAGATAGATAGACAGATAGATAGATAGATAGATAGAAAAAATCCAAATCGGTAAGAAAGAGGTAAAACATTCACTATTTACAGATGATATGATGCTATATAGAAAACTCTAAAGGGGCATCTGCGTGGCTCAATTGGTTAAGCATCTGCCTTCGGCTCAGGTCATGATCTCAGGGTCTTGGGGTTGAGCCCCGCATCAGGCTGCCTGCTCAGCAGGGAGCCTGCTTCTCCCTCTCCCTCTGCCCGTCTCCCTTGCTCATTCTCACACTATCTTAAATAAATAAAATCTTAAAAAAAAAAAAAAAACCTAAAGACTCCACCAAAAAATTATTGGAACTGATAAATAAATTCAGTAAAGTTGCAAGATACAAAATCAGTGTACAAAAATCCACTGCATTTCTATACACTAATAATGAAGCAGCATAAAGAGAAATTAAGAAAACAAGCCCATTTACAATTACACCAAAAATAATAAGATAAGAATAAACCTAGCCAAAGAGGTGAAAGACCTGCACTCTGAAAACTATAAAACATTGATGAAAATAATGAAGAAGACAGAAAAAAATGGGAAGACATTCCATGCTCATGGATTGCAAGAACAAAAACTAAAATGTCTATACTACCCAAAGCAATTTATACATTTAATGCAATCCCTATCAAAATACCAATAGCATTTTTCACAGAACTAGAGCAAAAAAATCCTAAAATTTGTATGGAACCACAAAAGATCCTGATTAGCCAAAGCAATCTTGAAAAAGAAAAGCAAAGCTAGAAGTATGATGATTCCAGACTTCAAGTTATATTACAAAGCTGTAGTAATTAAAACAGTATGGTACTGACACAAAAACAGACACATAGATCAATGGAACAGAATAGAGAGCCCAGAAATAAACCCACGATTTTATGGCCAATTAGTCTTCAACAAAGGAGATAAGAATATCTAATGGGAAAAAGAGTCTCTTCAAAAAAATGGTGTTGACAAAATTGGACAGTAATCTGCAAAAGAATGAAACTGGACCACTTTCTTACACCATACACAAAAATGAACTCAAAATGGATCACAGACCTAAATGTGAGACCTGAATCCATAAAAATCTTAGAAGAGAGCGCATACAAGCAGTCATTTCTCTGACATTGGCCATAGGAACATAATTTCTAGACAGGTCACCTGAGGCAAGGAAAGCAAAAGCAAAAATAAACTTTTGGGATTAAAAAGTTTCTGCACAGCAAAGGAAACAATGAACAAAACTAAAAGGCAATCTACTGAATGGGAAAAGATACTTGCAAATAACATATCCAATGCAGGGTTAGTATCCAAAATATATAAAGAACTAAACACCCCAAAAACAAATAGTCCAATTTAAAATGTACAGAAAGGGCAGAAGCAAGATGGCAGAGGAGTAGGAGGCCTGGATTTCATCTGGTCTCAGGAATTCAGCTAGATAGGGATCAAACCATTCTGAACACCTACAAACTCAACAGGAGATTGAAGAAAAGAATAGCAGCAACTCTCTGAACAGAAAAGCGACCACTTTCTGGAAGGTAGGACATGTAGAGAAGTGAATCCAAGGCAATATTCGGGAGGATAGACGGCGGGGGAGGGGGCCTCTGTTGGCCGCTTCTGGCAAGTGACAGAGCTGCAGAGCCCAAAATCGGGACTTTTAGAAGTCTGCTCCACTAAGGGACATCGCTCCAGTGCCTAAGCAGGGGGTGGAACCCTCATGGGACAGTATGATCTCAGGACCCTCGGGGTCACAGGAAGACCGGGGGTGCCTGAGTGTGGCAGAGCTCCCAGGTATCGGAGCGGGGAAGCTAGCTGCAGAGATGGAGCCAAGGAGCGGACTCTCAGTTCGGGGTTGCCATAGACCGTGATCTGTGGCACAGTCGGGCCACTGCTCTTCCAGCAGGGACCCAACAAGCGGCAGATCTGGGGAGACTCCCCTTTCTCCCCTGGGAGGAGCAGCACAGGAACGCACGGCAGGGATCTGCTGGGTTTGGAGACTCCACAGGGGGTCGGGTGCCAGAGATAGAAACGCTCTGTCACTGGCCAGGTGAGCGTGGAGTGCGGCCGGAGACCGGGGAGACGGGAGTGATTGACTACTTTTCTCTGGGGGCTCACTGAGGAGCGGGGCCCCGAGTTCTCAGCTCCTCCAGGGCAGAAGTTGGGAGCCGCCATTTTCACTCGCAGCCTCCAAAGCTGTGCAGAAACCTTGCAGGGAACAAAAGCTCCCGAGAGCAAACCCGAGCAGATTACTTAGCCCGGACTGGCAAGGGCAGGGCAATTTCGCCTCCGGCAAAGACATTTGGGAACCAGGGCAACAGGCCCCTCCCCCAGAAGATCAGTGAGAACAGCCGGCCAAGACCAAGTTTACCAATCCATGAGAACGGCAGAACTCCAGCACTAGGGGAATACCGCACATAGAATTCATGGCTTTTTTCCCATGATTCTTTAGTCTTTCAAAGTTAATTTTTTTTTATTTTATTTTTCTCTTTTTCTATTTGTTTAGTTGAATTTTTCTTCTTTCCTTTTTCAACCAACATCTTATCAATTCCTTTCTAAAAATCTTCTTTAATTTTTCATTTTTATAATCATATTCTGTCTCTTCATTGTATTTAACATTATTTTTTGTATATATATGTTTTTCTTTAAAATTTTGGGATACAGTTTCTTCTAACAGACCAAACTCTACCCTAAATCTAGTGTATGATGTTGTCCTAGTCTCCCACATGATCACATTCTCTCTTTATTTTGATTTTTCAATCAACTTATCAATTCCTTTTTTAAAATCTTTTAATTTTCATCTTTACAATCATATTCCATCCTTTCATCATATTTACCCTTACTTTTGCATATATATAAGTTTTTCTTTCTTTAAAATTATAGGAGGCAATTTCTTCTAACAGACCAAAATACACCCAAAATCTAGTGTGTAGCTCTGTTATATTCACCAGCCTCATCATATTCTTTTTTTTCCCCTTTTCTTTTCTCCCCTGTTCCGGGTCTCTTCTGATTTGATTAGTGTATATTTTTCTAGGGTCATTGTTACCCTTTTAGCATTTTTTTTTAGCATTTTGTTCTCTCATTCATCTATTTTTCTCTGGACAAAATGACAAGATGGGAAGACTCACCTCAAAAAAAAGAACAACAGGCAGTGCCTACTGCCAGGGACCTAATCAATACAGACATTAGTAAGACATCGGAACTAGAGTTCAGAATGACGATTATAAAGATACTAGCTGGGCTTGAAAAAAGCAGAGAAGATACTAGAGAATCCCTTTCTGGAGAAATAAAAGAACTAAAATCTAACCAAGTTGAAATCAAAAGGCTATTAATGAAGTGCAATCAAAAATGGAGGCTCTAACTGCTAGGATAAATGAGGCAGAAGAGAGAATCAGTGATATAGAAGACCAAATGATGGAGAATAAAGAAGCTGAGAAAAAGAGAGATAAACAACTACTGGATCACGAGGGCAGAATTCGAGAGAGAAGTGATACCATAAAGTGAAACAGAATAATTGGGATCCCAGAAGAAGAAGAAAGAGAGAGTGGGGGAGAAGGTATATTGGAGCAAATTATAGTGGAGAACGTCCCTAATTTGGGGAAGGAAACAGGCATCAAAATCCAGGAGGCACAGAGAACCCCCTTCAAAATCAATAAAAATAGGTCAACACTCCGACATCTAATAGTAAAACTTACGAGTCTCAGAGACAGAGAAAATCCTGAAAGCAGCTCGGGAGAAGAGATCTGTAACCTACAATTGTAGAAACATTAGATTGGCAGCAGACCTATCCACAGAGACCTGGCAGGCCAGAAAGGACTGGCATGATACATTCAGAGCACTAAATGAGAAAAATATGCAGCCAAGAATACTATATCCAGCTAGACTGTCATTGAAAATAGAAGGAGAGATAAAAAGCTTCCAGGACAAACAAAAACTGTAAGAATTTGTAAACACCAAACCAGCACTACAAGAAATACTGAAAGGGATCCTCTGAGAAGAGAGAGCCTAAAAGTAACATAGACCAGAAAGGAACAGAAACAATATACAGTAACAATCACTTTACAGGCAAAACAATGGCACTAAATTCCTATCTTTCAAGAGTTACCCTGAATGTAAATGGGCTAAATGCCCCAATCAAAAGACACAGGGCATCAGATTGGATCAAAAAACAAGACCCATCAATATGCTGTCTGCAAGAGACTCATTTTAGACCCAAAGACACCCCCAGATTGAAAGTGAGGGGCTGGAAAACCATTTACCATGCTAATGGACACCAAAAGAAAGCTGGGTGGCAATCCTTCTATCAGACAAATTAGATTTTAAACCAAAGACTATAATAAGAGATGAGGAAGGACACTATATCATACTTAAAGGGTCTATCCAACAAGAAGATCTAACAATTGTAAATATCTATGCCCCTAACATGGGAGCAGCCAATTATATAAGCCAGTTAATAACAAAACCAAAGAAACACATCAACAATAATACAATAATAGTAGGGGGCTTTAATACGCCCCTCACTCAAATGGACAGATCATCTAAGCAGAAGATCAACAAGGAAATAAAGACTTTAAATGACACACTGGACCAGATGGACCTCACAGATATATTCAGAACATTCCATCCCAAAGCAACAGAATACACATTCTTCTCTACTGCACATGGAACATTCTCCAGAATAGATCACATCTTGGGTCACAAATTAGGTCTCAACTGGTACCAAAAGATTGGGATCATTCCCTGCATATTTTCGGACCACAATGCTGTGAAACTAGAACTCAGTCACAAGAGGAAAGTTGGAAAGAACTCAAATACATGGAGGCTAAAGAGCATCCTACTAAAGAATGAATGGGTCAACCAGGAAATTAAGAAAGAATTAAAAAAATTCATGGAAATAAATGAAAATGAAAACACAACTCTTCAAAATCTTTGGGATGCAGCAAAGGCGGTCCTAAGAGGAAAGTATATAGCAATACAAGCCTTTCTCAAGAAAAAAGAAAGGTCTCGGAGCCTGGGTGGCTTAGATGGTTAAGCATCTGCCTTCGGCTCAGGTCATGATCCCAGAGTCCTGGGATCGAGTCCTGCATCAGGCTCCCTGCTCCTTGGGAGCCTGCTTCTCCCTCTGTGTGTGTGTCTCTCTCTTTCTCTGTCTCTCATGAATAAATAAATAAAATCTTAAAAAAACTCTCAAATACACAACCTAACCCTACACCTAAAGGAGCTGGAGAAAGAACAGCAAATAAAGCCTAAACCCAGCAGGAGAAGAGATATAATAAAGATCAGAGCAGAAATTAATTAAACAGAAACCAAAAGATCAGTAGAACATATCAACAAAACTAGGAGTTTGTTCTTTGAAAGAATTAATAAGATTGATAAAGCCCTGGCCAGACTTATCAAAAAGAAAAGAGAAAGGATCCAAATAAATAAAATCATGAATGAAAGAGGAGAGATCACAACCAACACCAAAGAAATACAAACAATTATAAGAACATATTATGAGCAACTCTATGCCAGCAAATTAGATAATCTGGAAGAAATGGATGCATTCCTAGAGATGTCTCAACTACCAAAACTGAACCAGGAAGAAATAGAAAACCTGAACAGACCCATAACCACTAAGGAAATTGAAGCAGTCATCAAAAATCTCCCAACAAACAAGAGCCCAGGGCCAGATGTCTTCCCAGGGGAATTATACCAAACATTTAAAGAAGAATGAATACCTATTCTTCTGAAGCTGTTTCAAAGAATAGAAATGGAAGGAAAACTTTCAAACTTATTTTATGAGGCCACCATTACCTTGATCCCAAAACCAGACAAAGACCCCATCAAAAAGGAGAATTATAGACCAATATCCCTGATGAACATAGATGCAAAAATTCTCACCAAAATACTAGCCAATAGGATCCCATGGTACATTAAAAGGATTATTCACCATGACCAAGTGGGATTTATTCCTGGGTTATAAGGTTGGTTCAACATCTGGAAATCAATGTGATACAATACATTAATCAAAGAAAGAACAAGAACCACATGATCTTCTCAATGATGCAGAAAAAGCATTTGACAAAGTACAGCATCCTTTCTTGATCAAAATTCTTCAGAGTGTAGGGATACCTACATACCTCAATATCATAAAAGCCATCTATGAAAACCCACAGCGAATATCATTCTCAGTGGGGAAAAACTGAGAGCTTTCCTCCTAAGGTCGGGAATATGGCAGGGATGTCCACTATCACCACTGCTATTCAGCATAGTACTAGAAGTCCTAGCCTCAGCAATCAGACAACAAAAAGAAATAAAAGGCATCCAAATCAGCAAAGAAGAAGTGAAACTCTCACTTTTTGCAGATGA
This sequence comes from Mirounga angustirostris, assembly GCF_029215605.1. Classification (NCBI taxonomy): domain Eukaryota; kingdom Metazoa; phylum Chordata; class Mammalia; order Carnivora; family Phocidae; genus Mirounga; species Mirounga angustirostris. Next base: position 125,116,299 of record NW_026991713.1, read on the forward strand.
TATGATACTGTATGTGGAAAACCCAAAATACTCCATGCCCAAACTGCTAGAATTCATACAGGATCAGTAAAGTGGCAGGATATAAAATCAATGCACAAAAATCAGTTGCATTTCTATACATCAACAAGACGACACAAGAAAGAGAAATTAAGGAGTTGATCCCATTTATAATTGCACCCAAAAATCGTAAGATACCTAGGAACAAATCTAACCAAAGAGGCAAAGGATCTGTACTCAGAAAACTATAGAATACCCATGTTAAAAATTGAGGAAACACAAAGAAATGGAAAAATGTTCCATGCTCATGGATTTGAAGAATAAATATTGTGAAAATATCTATGCTACCTAAAGCAATCTACATATTTAATGCAATCCCTATCAAAATACCATCAGCTTTTTTCAAAGAAATGGAACAAATAATCCTAAAATTTGTATGGAACCAGAAAAGACCCCAAATAGCTAGAGGAATGTTGAAAAAAAAAAAAAAAGAAAAGCAGGTGGCATTACAATTCCAGACTTCAAGCACTATTACAAAGCTGTAATCATCAAGACAGTATGGTCCTGGCACAAAAACAGACACATAGATCAATGGAACAGAATAGAGAGCCCAGAAATGGACCCTCAACTCTATGGTCAACTGATCTTTGACAAAGCAGGAAAGAATGTCCAATGGAAAAAAGTCTCTTCAACAAATGGTGCTGGGAAAATTGGATAGCCACATGCAGAAGAATGAAACTGGGCCATTTCCTCATACCACACACTAAAATAGACTCAAAATGGTTGAAAGCCCTCAGTGTGAGACAGGAATCCATCAAAATCCTTTAGGAGAACATAGGCAGCAACCTCTCCGACCTCAGCCGCAGCAACTTCTTCCTAGAAACATTGCCAAAGGCAAGGGAAGGAAGGGCAAAAATGAACTATTGGGACTTCATCAAGATAAAAAGCTTTTGCTCAGTAAAGGAAACAGTCAACAAAACCAAAAGACAACAGACAGAATGGGAGAAAATATTTACAAATGACATCTCAGATAAAGGGCTAGTATCCAAAATCTATAAAGAACTTATCAAACTCAACATCCAAAGAATAATCCAATCAAGAAATGGGCAGAAGACATGAACAGACACTTTTCCAAAGAAGACATCCAAATGGCCAACAGACACATGAAAAGTGCTCAGGGAAATCCAAATCAAAACCTTAATGAGATATCACCCCACACCAGTCAGAATGGCTAAAATTAACAAGTCTGGAAACGACAGATGTTGGCGAGGATGTGGAGAAAGGGGAGCCCTCCTACACTGTTGGTGGGAATGCAAGCTGGTGCAGCCACTCTGGAAAACAGTTTGGAGGTTCCTCAAAAAGTTGAAAATAGAGCTACCCTAGGACCCAGCAAATGCACTACTGGGTATTTACCCCAAAGATACAAATGTAGTGATCTGAAGGGGCACATGCACCCCAAAGTTTATAGCAGCAATGTCCACAATAGCCAAACTATGGAAATAGCCTAGATGTCCAACAGATGAATGGATAAAGAAGTTGTATACACACACACACACACACACGGAATATTATGGAGCCATCAAAAAATGAAATCTTGCCATTTGCAATGACGTGGATGCAACTAGAAGGTATTTTGCTAAGCGAAATAAGTCAATCAGAGAAAAACAATTATATGTTCTCACTGATATAAGGAATTTGAGAAAAAAGACCGAGGATCTCAGGGGAAGGGAGGGGAAAATGAAACAAGACAAAACCAGAGAGGGAGACCAACCATAAGAGACTCTTAATCTCAGGAAACAAACTGAGGGTTGCTGGAGTGTAGGGGGGTGGGAGGGATGGGGTGCTGGGTGATGGACATTGGGGAGCGTATGTGCTATGGTGAGTGCTGTGAATTGTGTAAGACTGATGAATCACAGACCTGTACCCCTGAAACAAATAATACATTATATGTTAATTTAAAAAAAAGTAAATAAATAAATAAAAATAAAAAATCAAATGTACAGAGAGGGGCACCTGGGTGGCTCAGTGGTTGTGAGTCCAAAACTCTTGATTTCAGCTTGATTTGTGATCTTGGGGTTGTGGGATTGAGCCCCATGTTGGGCCAGCATAGAGTCTGCTTGGGTTTCTCTCTCTCCTCTCTCTGCCTGTCTCCCTGCTTGTGCTCTCTCTCACTCTCTCTGTCTGCACCCCCCACCACTGACTAAAAAAATAAATCTTAAAAGAATGGAAAGACATGAAAGACATGAATGGACATTTCTACAAAGAAGACATCCAAATGGTCAACAGACATATGAAAAGATGCTCATCATCATTCATCATCAGGGAAATGCAAATCGAAACTACAATGAGATATCACCTCACACCTGTCAGAATGACTAAAATCAAAAACACAAGAAACAACAAATGTTGGTGAGTATGTGGAGAAAAAGGAACCCTCATACACTGTTGGTGGTAAAGGAAGCTGGTGCAGTCACCAGGGGAAAACAGTATGGAGGTTCCTCAAAAGTTAAAAATAGGACTACTACTTGGTACTAGCAGTAATCGCACTACTTAGTATTTACCAAAAAAAATACAAGAACATGAATTCAAAGGGATACATGTACCTCTATGTTTAATGCAGCATTATTTACAATAGCCAAATTATGGAAGCAGCCCAGGTGTCCATTCATAGATGAATGATAAAGAAGTGGTATACACACACACACACACACACACACACAATGGAGTATTACTCAACCATGAAAGAATGAAATCTTGCCATTTGCAACAACATGGATGGAACAAGAGAGTATAATGCTAAGTGAAATAAGTCAGTCAGAGAAAGGGAAATACCATATGATCTCACTCGTATGTGGAGTTTAAGAAACAAAACAAATGAACAAAGGGAAAGATTCAGACTCTTAGAGAACAAACTGACAGTTACCAGAGGGGAAGTAGAAAGGGTAATGGTGATGGAGATTAAGGAAGGCACTTGTTTTGATGATGTATGGAACCTGTTGAATCACTATATTGTATACCTGAAATTAATATAACACTGACTGTTAATTAACCGAAATTAAAACAAAAACTTAAAAAAAGAACAAATCAGAGAGTTGGGACAATCACAAAGGTTTGACAAACAAATAAAAGCTATAACAGGGTAGAACAATAAGGCTCATCTCCTGCAAGAGAATACTCCATCAAGACTGGGAAAGGTGGCTATTTTATCTACTACATAAAAACCAACATGGAGAATCAGGGAAAATAAAGAAACAGGAATATGTTCCACATGAACAAAAAGAACATCAGAAAAAGATGTTATGAAGAGGTAGGTGATTCACCGAATTAAGGGTTCAAAATAATAGTCATAAATATGCTCATCAAGGTCGGGAGAACAATGCATGAACAAAGTAAGATTTCACCAAGATAGACAATTTAAGAAAGTACCAAACAGAAAACAGAGCTGAAGAATATAGTAACTGAACTAAAAAAAATACATGGGTTCAACAACCGAATAAACGAAGCAAAAGAAAAGATTAGCACTACCCTTAAAAAGGGCAGTGGAATTCATCCGATCAGAGCAGCAAATTAAAAAACTGATGACACTTTAGGAATTTAGAGGACAGTATCAGGTAAACTAATATTGCATTATAGAGTCCCAGAAGGAGAAGAGACAGAAAAGGTAGAACACTTAAAGGAATAATGGCTGAAAACTTTCTTAACCTGGCAAAGGAAACAGATATCCAAGTTCAGGTATTTCAGAGAGTTCCAAATAAGAACCCAAAGATACCCACACCGAGTCATATAGGATATAAAAGAGTCATATAGTAATTAAAATGACAAAGATAAGTAGAGATCTTAAAAACATCAAGAAAAAAATAAGTTGTTGCATATAAGGGAACCATGATAAGAATATCAGGTTTTTTTGTCAGCAGAAACTTTCCAGGCCAGAAGAAAGTGGCACAATATATTCAAAGTGATGAAAGGAAAACAACAACCAAGAATATCCTACCCAGCAAAATTTTCCTTTAGAATTGAAGCAGAGATAGTTTCCTGTCTAGAAAACTAAATGAGTTCATCCCCACTAGATTGGTCTTACAATAAATATTAAAGGGAATTCTTTAAGCTGAAACAAAAAAAGATGTTAATTAGTAATAGGAAAACATGTTCAAATATAAATTTCATAGACAAAGTTAAATATTTATTTAAATACCTTAATGCAATTGTGGTGGGCTAATCATTCCTAAACCTAGTATGAATAAGACAAAAGGAGTAAAAATAATTAAAAATACAGTAATTTTTTAGTTGATACACAAGATAAAAATGTATAAATTGTGGCATGAAAATCGTAAAACATGTAGATAGAAGAATGCAGTGTTTTAAAATGTGTTCAGACTTAAGTTGTTATCAAATTACTAGACTGGTATAAATATTAGATTTTTATGTAAGCCTCATGTTAACCACAAAGGAAAAACCTATAGTACATACACAAAAGATGCAGAGAAAGGATCTAAGCCTACTCTTAAGGAAAAATCATCAAATCACAAAGAGAGCAAGGGAAGAAGGAATAAAGGAATTATAAAACAGCCAGAAACAATGAGCAAAATGACAATAGTAAGTCTATGCCTATCAATAATAATTACTTAAATGTAAATGAATAATCCAATCAAAAGACATAGAGAGGCTAAATGGGATAAAAACAAAACAAAACCCAACCATATGCCATCTACAAGAGACTCATCTCAGCTTTGAGGACACACATAGACTGAAAGGAAAGAATGGAAAGAGATATTCCATGCAAATGAAACCAAAACAAAGCAGAGATATTATACTTTTATCAGACAAAATAGACTTTAAGACAAAGACTGTAGTAAGAGAGATAAAGGTCATTATATAAAAAGAGGAATAACCCAACAAGAGTATATAACATTTGTAAATATTTATGCACCAACATATACCTAAATATATTAAGAAAAAATACTAACAAGTATGAAGGGAGAAATATACAGTAATACAATAATAGTAGGGAGAAATATACAGCAATACAATAATAGTAGGGAGAAATATACAGCAATACAATAATAGTAGAAAATACAGCAATACAGGGGCGCCTGGGTGGCTCAGTTGGTTAAGCGACTGCCTTCGGCTCAGGTCATGATCCTGGAGTCCCAGGATCAAGTCCTGCATCAGGCTCCCTGCTCGGCAGGGAGTCTGCTTCTCCCTCTGACCCTCCCCCATCTCATGCTCTCTCTATCTCATTCTCTCTCTCAAATAAATAAATAAAATCTTTAAAAAAAAAAAGAAAATATAGCAATACAATAATAGTAGAAAATAGTAGAAGATAATACAATAATAGTAGAAAATCAGTATGAAGGGAGATATATACAGCAATACAATAATAGTAGGGGACTTCAGTGCCCCACCTTCAACAATGGATTATCTATACAGAAAATCTACATGTTAGACTAGATGGACTTACACAACATTTCCACAACATTCCATCCCAAAGGAGCAGAATGCGCATTCTTCTGAAGCACAATGGAATATAATTCAGCATTAATCACATGTTCTATCATAAAACAAATCTTAATACATTTAAGAGGACTAAAATCATATCAAGCTTCTTTTCTGATCACAATGGTATGAAACTAGAAATCAATTACAAGAAAAACTGGAAAATTTAAAAAATACATGGAGATTAAACAACACGTAGTAAATGGGCCAAAGAAGAAATCAAGGGAGAGTTCAGAAAATATCTGCAGACAAATGAAAATGGAAATACAATATATAAACACTTATGGGGTGCAGCAAAAGCAGTTGTAGGAGGGAAGTCTATAGCAACTGACACATTAAGAAACACATTCTCAAACGACCTAACTATACCTCAAGAAACTAGAAAAAGAAGAACTAACTAAATCCAAATTTAGAAAAAGAAAAGAGCAAAGGTCAGGTGGGAAATAAATGAAATAGAGACTAAAGAGAAAACAGAAAAGATCAGTGAAACTAAGAGCTGGGTTTTCAAAAAGATTTTTTTAAGTGACAATTAGCCAGTCTCACCAAGAAAAAAAGAGAGGACTCAAATGAAATCAGAAATGGAAGTGAAGAAGTTATAGTGGATACCACCAAAATACAAAGGATCAGAAGAGACCATTATAAACATTATATGTCAAAACACCTAGAAGAAATGGATAAATGCCTGGAGACATTCAACCTATCAAAATTGAATCATGAATAGAAAATCTGAACAGACTAATTATTAGTAAGGATATTGAACTGATAACTAGAAACTTACCAGCAAAGAAAAGTCCATGACCAGATGGCTTCACTGGTGAATTTTACCAAACGTTTAAAGAAGAATTAACACCAATCCATCTCATACTGCTCCAAAATTAGAAGAGGCAGAAACCATTCCAAACTCATTTTATAAGGCCAGTATTACCCTGATACCAAAGCCAGGTAAGGACACTCCAAAAAAAAAAAAAAAAAAAAAAAAAAACCTATAGACTGATATCCCAGATGAACATAGATGCAAAAATGCTCAACAAAATATTAGCAAACTGAATTCAAGAATTTACTATAAGGATCACACACCATGACCAAGTGGGATTTATCCCTGGGATGCGAAGAGGGTTCAACAAATACAAATCAATGTGATACATTAATAAAATTACAGAAAAAAATTCTATCAAAATTCTAATGACATTTTTCACAGAAATAATAGAAACGATCTCAAAATTTATATGGTACCACAGAAGACCCCAAAGAGCCAAAGCAATCATGAGAAATCAGAAAAAAGACAGACATCGTATTTTCTGACATCAAACTATACTACAAAGCTAGTATCAGAACAGTGTGGTATATAAATAGACACACAGACCAATAGAACAGAATAGAGAGCCCAGAATTAAATCCCCACATATGCAGTCAACTAATATTTGATAAGGAAGCCAGGAACATCTGGTAGGGAAAGTTAATCTTTTCAACAAATGGTCATGGGAAAACTGGATAAACATACACAGAAAAATTAAATTGGACCCTTGTATTACCCCAGCAACAAAAATTAACTCAAAATTGATTAAAGACTTAAACATAACACCTGCAATCATAAAACTCCTAGAAGAAAACATAAGGAAGAAGCTTCTTGACATTAGTCTCCGCAATGATTTTTTGGATATGTCTCCAAAAGCACAAATGAAAAAAAAAAAAAAATCGAGGAGTACCTGGGTGGTGGTTCAGTTGCTTGGGTGTCTGCCTTCAGCTCAGGTCATGATCCAGGGGTCCTGGGATCGAGCCCAGTGTCTGACTCCCTGCTCAGCAGGGAGCCTGCTTCTCCCTCTCCCTCTGCCTGCCAATGTGCATTCCCTCTCTCTCTCTCTCTCTCTCTCTCACATTCTCTATCAAATAAATAAGATCTTAAAAAAAAAAAATCTACACATGGGACTACATTAAACTTAAAAGCTCCTGCACTCAAAAGAAACCATCAACAAATGAAAAGACAACCTACAGAATGGGAGAGAGTATTTGCAAGCCCATCAAATAATGAGTGAATATCCAAAATTTATAAAGAACTCATACAATTCCATTTTTTAAATTATTTATTTATTTATTCTTTATGTGAGAGAGAGAGGCAGAGCATAAGCAGGGGGAGGGGCAGAGAGAGAGGGATAAGCAGGCTCCCCAGTGAGTAGGACTCCTAGATCATGACCTGAACTGAAGGCAGACACTTAACTGACTGAGCCACCCAGGCACCTCTCATACAACTCAATTTTCAAAAAACCCCTAACAATTGGATTTTAAAATGGGCACAGAAAACTGAGTAGGCATTTTTCCAAAGAAGACATCCAAATGGCCAACAGGTGTAAGAAAAGGCATTCAGTAATCACCAGTGAAATGCAAATCAAAACTACATTATCACTTCACACCTGTATGAATGGTTATCATCAAGAAGACAAGAGATAGGGTGCCTGGGTGGCTCAGTTGGTTGAGCGACTGCCTTCAGCTCGGGTCATGATCCTGGAGTCCCAGGATCGAGTCCCACATCGGGCTCCCTGCTCGGCAGGGAGTCTGCTTCTCCCTCTGACCCTCCCCCCTCTCATGTGCTCTCTCTCTCTCAAATAAATAAATAAAATCTTAAAAAAAAAAAAAAAAGACAAGAGATAACAAAATAGGCAAGAATGGGAAGAAAATGGAATCCTTGCGTGCTGTTGGTGGGATTGTAAACCACTTCGGCCACTGTGAAGAACAGTATGGAGATTCCTCAAAAACTTAAAAACAGAACTGTCACACAATCCAGAAATCCTACTTCTGGGTGTGTATCCAAAGGAAATGAAAACATGTTATCGAAGGGATGGATGCACTCCCATGTTTGCTGAAACATTATTCACAAGAGCCAAGATATGTAAACAACCTAAAAGTCCATCGTTGGATGAATGGATAAAGAAGGTGTGGTATACGTTTACGATGGAATACTATTCACCCAGGAGAAAAAAGGAAACCTTGCCATTTGTGACAACATGGATGGACCTAGAGGGTATTATGCTGAGTGAAAGAAGTCAGACACAGATAAATACTGTATTACCTCATTTACACGTGGATAAAAAAAAGTGAACTCATAGACTCAGAGAACTTATTGGTGGTTGCCAGAGACAGGGGTTGGATTGGGGGGGGCTGGGAGGGGGGTGAAATGGACATAGGTGCTCAAAAAGTACAAACTTCCAGTTACAAGATAAATAAGTCCTGAGGATGTAATGTACAGCATGGTGAATATAGTTAACAATACTGTAAAATGTATTTGAACATCGCTAAGAGAGTAGATCTTCAAAGTTCTCATCATAAGAACAAAAGTCTATAACTATGTGTGGTGATGGATGTTAACTAAACTTACTGTGGTTATCATTTTGCAATACAGTATACATATATCAAATTATTAAATTATATACCTTGGACTAATACAATGTTACAGATCAGTTATATCTCAATTGAAAAAAGGCTGATGATAGGAATGTATAAATAATTATCGACGAACTAAGCAAAAGAGATAAAGGCTTATGAAACCAACATATCCCTCTTCTTTCAAAATCAAACACTGCTGAATGAGTAACACAGGATACCACTGATCTTTTAGGCTCACCCCAGTCCATTCCAGGAAGACGGACAATAAAGCAGAAAGAGCACTGGACTTGAGATTATAAAATCGGATTTTAAATCCTGGCTCTATTACATACTTGACTTACTCATTTAGAAAGCATGCAGTGACTAGCTGCTAGGTACCAGGCTGTGTGCTGGCTAGGTCACTAATGTTTGAATTCCAATTCCTCTGCTGTAAAATGGGAATAATTATACCTGTCTCACACAGTTATTACCCAAGTCAAATGAGATAAGTTGTGACTGTTCTTGACTCCCATTTCTACTCAGTCATAGTCAATTGAAAACATTTTCTCTTGTTTAATTCCTCAGCATAAGATTCTTGGTAACAATCAGAAAAAAGAGGCCAACTAGTAAAAAAGGTCACACCACGGGTCAAGTTCAGCATTAGTTCTGACAGTATGTCACGTATTACTTTCACAAAATTTTTCGATTATAATTAGAGACACCATTTCTTATGGTGTCTCTGCGTCAGCCACTGGGCTGGTCCTAAGACTTTTCAACAACCCTACTACACTTTTACGAGTGTAGTACTTAAAGTTTAGAGATGAAGTTACTGTGCATAATCACATGATCAGAACATGGCAGAGCTGAGATACAAGCCTGGTTTTGTCTGGCCCTTGTACCCTGTCCCTGACCACCAGTAGGCCACGGTGGTCCTGAGTCCAGAGAACAATGCCACCCATGCTTTCAAAGATAAGGTGACTTTTGCACAGCTCGGTACAATGAGACACAAAAATGCCTGGTCTCATCTCTGAATATTTGCTCCTAGCATGGATTTGGGCAACTTATTTAAATACTTTTATTTGTATTTTATGTAAGATGAAGTTGAAAATGACATTCATCTTCATTCACAAGAATTTAGTGGTCACTTCTGTACATACTAAATAACATATTAAAGATAAAGCATTCCAGCACATACTAGATGATCAATGGATGTTTTTTTCTTTTCTGCTCACCTCTTCCTCATGAAGAAGATGGAATGTGAAAATCACAGAACTGCCATATGGACTGGGAGACACTGGTACTGCATTCCAAATTTACACCAGCCCAGAAGTTGTAAAAACAACTATCTAACTGGAGGAAAAAAAATACATCACATGATTTACTGGCATATAAACATAGTATGTATCAGGCGCCTGGGTGGCTCAGTCGTTAAGCGTCTGCCTTCGGCTCAGGTCATGATCCCGGGGTCCTGGGGTCGAGCCCCGCGTTGGGCTCCCTGCTCGGCGGGGAGCCTGCTTCTCCCTCTCCCACTCCCCCTGCTTGTGTTCCTGCTCTCGCTATCTCTCTCTCTGTCAAATAAATAAATAAAATCTTTAAAAAAAAATAGTATGTATCATATCAGGGTATGTAATTAAAACAATTTTCTAAGTATGAAAAAAGTATTTTGCCATGAAAGTCTTCTGATTTGAGTAGAAGACTCACAGTACAAGTATTTTTTTCACCACGTTCCAAATCAGAATTAATACTAAACATCTCCACTGAAGAACACTAACTCATTCTATCAACACAGCGGTTACATTATGTAATTAACATTTTCCTCCCTGTCAATGCACTTCTTCTCTTGTCCTCACTCACTGGTGTTACATATTAAACCAATTGACTAATTCTAAACAAATATTTTGAGTGAAAGAGCAAATGCAAGCCATTTTTAGCTGTCTTGCAGAATTAAATTAAAACATTTTGTCACATAAATGCACATATAATCATGTTAAAAATTTAAGAGGGGAAATGTGCCATGTCAAAATCAGTGCTCCAGAAAAACAAAAAAAGGTGGTTTTTTTTTCACGTACTAAATTTCCTACAACGTTTTATTTAGTTACTGTCACACTTCTCATCTACTCATTTTTATAATTTCAAGAAAGTTGGTACCACTTTTTCCTATATGGCAGAGTTCCAGAATCCTAATTGAAATACACAACCTTGCAAGAAGTTGGAACCAAAGGCTAACCTAGTGGACGTTTCTGAGGGCATAGTGGACCCCTGACACTGGTCCTTCCATTCACTAGCTATGCATTCTTGAATAAGTTGTTTTGTTTCTATCTTGTTTTCCTCACCTATGAAATGGCTTATTGTGGAATTCTAAACATTTTGCATGCATTTTCTGGCTCAAAGTAAATAGTAGGTGGTGGGAATTACAATGTTTATCATTGATTTTCAGGTTATTCACTTGCCAAATAATGACTCCATACCCTGATCAACCAAAAATACTCGTTTTCTAAAGGAGATGGTGCACAAATCTTCTGGGACTAGACAGAAAAAAATAGAACTATTTAAAATATTCAAGCTCTCAAACCATCCAACTTCTTATGGAACAGAGTGACAGTTTTCAGTACATTCCCCAATGTAGGTCTGTGACCTCAGTTACAATGCTAATAATCACAGCAGTAAGTTTTGGGCTTCTAAGAGGTAGCACTAAATCTCATTCCCTTCTGTGGTTCTAATAACACCTTGTTGAACAAACTCGGGACTCAACCATGGTGTAAAATACTCATTTGTAATCCTTTTTAATAATCACCCGCTTGAATTAGGGAAATTTCATGAATTTTTTTTTTTAAGATTTCATTTATTTATTTGAGAGAGAGAGTGCTCACAAGCATGAGCATGGGAGAGGCAGAGAGAGAGAGAAAAGGAGAAGCGGACTCTCCACTGAACCGGGAACCCAGTGCAGGGCCTCGATCCCAGGCCCCTGGGCAGATCCTTAACCAACGGAGCCACCCAGGAGCCCCATGAATTGATTTTTCTCTTAAACTGCTGGGGTTATAAGAGTCCCCTTCCTCCAGAGGAGTCCACTGTCCTCAGTACATGTGACACCTGATACAACTACAGTAAAAGATAATTAAGAATAAAGTAACATATTAAGATTCAACCGACTAGGGCGCCTGGGTGGCTCAGTTGGTTAAGCGACTGCCTTCGGCTCAGGTCATGATCCTGGAGTCCCTGGATCGAGTCCCGCATCAGGCTCCCTGCTCGGCGGGGAGTCTGCTTCTCCCTCTGACCCTCCTCCCTCTCATGCTCTCTGTCTCTCATTCTCCCTCTCTCAAATAAAGAAAATCTTTAAAAAAAAAAAAAAAAAAAAGATTCAACCGACTAGAGGTCTCATACTCCTACAAATGAGGATATTGGGTGGCCCCACTGAATCTTGACTGGTGAAATCTGAAGCGGGGTTGGTTAGATTAGGTAAAAACCCCAGGTGATGGCATAAGAAAAAAAAAAAAAGCCTGCTTTAGGTATAAAGGATTGTTTCTCTCTCCTCCTGTGGAGCCAAACTTTGAGCAAATAGCAGCTTTGGTTTGGCTGCAGAGGAGTCTTACGTTTGTGGAGCAAAAGCACGTGGGGTTTGGGAGCAGAATTTTGCACTGAGGAGTTGAGGTCTCATGCTTAAATATTTAAGAAGAGGCCATGGAGAGTGCTGAGATTTCATAAAGACAGGTGGGAGGAGGCTAAACGTAAACACCCTGGTGCAACGTTTCTAAGAGGAAATGGTGTTACAGCCAGGACAGGGGTATTTAGGAGTCGGAACCAGACATTCCCAAAGGGCTGAAATCCAAGATGGGGGAACTCTTTCCAAACAGCAGGTAGGAGGGCTATCCAGAAAGGCAGACAGAGGCTACCTGGTAGAGTTCATGTTACATCCCCATTCCACAGGTGAGAAAGCAAAAACTCAGAGGTTGAGGCTCAAGGTCCCCAGTAAGTAGCAGAGCAGGGGCTCAAACACAAATCTTTGAGTAGGTCCTACCTGTCCCTAAGCCAAAGGCAAAGCTGGACTGACAAGCAGGGAGTCTGTGGTCTCCAGGGGCAGGGAGCCAAGCCAATCAGTACCTTTCCTTCTGCAGTCAATCCTCAGCCACCTCTACTACTGGTTCTTCCTAGTTCAGCAATGCTACACTGGTTCACTAGCTACCATCCTATCACCACTTTCCTCCTTTCTTTGTGTAAGAAAATGAGAGGAAAGGTGTCTGGGATGGTCTGTCCTTGGGGCAGTGCAATATTCAAAGGGCATTTCCTCAAATCATGTGTGAGAGTGGGTACTGGGCTCCCCTCCCTAAGACCAAATGAAAGAGGCATCAGGGGAAACACTTTTTGTAACAGTGGGTGCCTGCAACATTGAGAGACCTTCTCAGACAGCAGCCTGGGGATATGTTCATATGCTGTTCTGAACAAGACAGAAGAGAACTGGAGAAACCTTGACCCAGCAGTGGAACGACCTTCATTTTTACTGGGACACCAGTGGTGTGTGGGGAGGGGGGAGGGTAGGGGTAGTTGTGCTTGAACTACGTCCAGGTGGCCCAGCTGGGATAGCAGCCCCCAGGAGTCTAGTATGTCACACATCAGGCAACTGTAGAAGGGAGCCCCTCAGCCCACTGTAAAGAACTCCTCCATGCCCCCCACCCCCACCCCGGAGCGAGCACCACTGGGAACTCATCCATGAGAGGATCAATGGCAGGTTAGTGTCACCCAAGAAAGGAGTACAGCCAGCCAAGAGAGGGCAGCAAGACCTTCCAGTTACATCCCTTCCCTCCTTGTCCAGCACACTGGAGCATCATCCCCTGCACTTTGCTCACTCCCTAAAGTAGGCAGAGTCCCAGTAAGGGTGGGGAATGGAGAGAGATGAGCTTCATATGGAGTTTGAAATTCAAGCTTTAGACTAGATTCATTTCATAACTTTAAGTGAGCTGAAAGTTAAGGACTCTTAAAATAATTCTTAATCTCCACCCTGCCCCCTCCCCACAATCAAACCAGCAAAGGAACCCGTCAGGTTTACCTCCAGAATATGTCCATAATCCAGCCACTTCTCATCACCACACGGCTTCTTCTGGGTATAAGCCACCACTCTCTTTTTTGTAGATTGTTTTAAAAAGCCTCACCCCACTGGTATCCTGGTTCCCAAAACCTTGCCCCTCTACAGCTTATTTTTAACACAGCAGACAGAAGAGTCCTGTTAAAATGCAATTCAGATCATGTCACTCTCCTGTTCAAAACCCTCCAATGGTTGCCTTTCTTGTTCAGAATCAAAGCTTAAGTCCTTACACTGGTCAATATTGCCAGATATGATCTGTACCCACCCACGCCCCATTTCTTATTCCTATAACCACCCTACAAAGACACTCATATGTTCCAGCCACAACTGGCCTCTTGGCCAATTTTCAAATTACCCTGCACACTCCTGCCTCAGGACCTTTGCACTTGCTTCCCCTTTTCTTGAAATTCTCTTCCCCCAGATATCCCAAGCCTCACAGAAATAGCAGCCAACCTACAGAGGCCATATGATGTAATCTTTGTCATTGTTTTTGAAGGTCGTTACCACATAACTAACTCTAAGCTAACTGATACACTAATTTATTTTATTATCTGTATTTTCCCACTAGAATATAGGCTCAGTAAGGACAAGGATGTTTGCTTGTTTTGTTCACTAGTGTTTAACACACAGTGGGAACTCAGTAAGCATTTGCTCAATGAATTACTCTAGCCAAGAATTTGTTGAAGGATGGGAAACAACATTTGATAAATTATGGTTTAAGCCGGTGACTGGGGGGTGGGGAATGTTTTGACACTTTCACTACCACGGAGTTATCACACGATAATGAACCAGTTATCTGTGTGCTTGGGGTACAGCAAATGCTGCATTAAGGTGTATTATGCCTATTTTTATTTGTATGTCAAGGACATGAAACTGAAATGAGGGTAGAAAGGCCAAAGGTATTTCATCAAGGGAAAATTATGTGTTGGGGCTGGGATGCTGGGGTAGTGGGAAATTCCAAATGGCCTTGCTCGTGTGGCTGAGTTGGCAGTTCACATGGGAATAAAAGGAATATACCCTATTTGGGCATAACATTTGAAAACAAATTTTTTAGAAACATCAACCTGGCATCACTCTCCAGAATGTTAGAAAAATCACAGAAAGAAAGATCAATGGGACCTGCTTGGAGGGTTGAATGGGATATGGGGTACAAATAAAAGGGAGGAAATAAAGAGAACTCCAAATTTTTCCTTTAGAGGATTGAGAGAACACAACTTGAGAAAGAAAGTCACTTAGAACCAGATGTGGCTGAGTTGGCAGTTCACATGGGGTGGTGTCCAGGGTCCTCTGTTCTTTTCCACATGGACCTCAACACACAGCTGCTTGACCTTCTGCACAACACAGAAGCTGGACTCAAAAGGAGTGGCCCAAGAGGACCACAAGCCTCAAAGTGCTCATGCCAAGCAAGCCTCCACTCATGTTTCATTAGTTGATGTTTCAATGGCCAACAATGGACACATGGCCAAGCTCAGAGACAGTGAACAAGGTGACTCCATCAGGACAGGAGCATCAGGGAACCTGGGTCATTGGGAGGAGCCAAAGGGACAGCTTCTCACAGCCATCTCAGGGAGTATCTGGGCCAAATACAGACTAAACATCCAGCAGTTCAAGCTGTTCACTTAATCCAAGGGTAAGCTCATTTGAGAGATCATTTCACACAAACCAACTTTGCAAGAGCCTGATTTATAAATGATGTCAATTCGTTAGTTTTTCTTAGGAAATCTGCCTATATTCAAACTCTGTGCCATTCATGTAAGGCCAACAGGTCCTTATGAGGGGTCAACAGGAGACAAAAATTTCTGGCCATGTGGTAAGCAAGCAATCAGTAAAAAGGAGAAAAAATAAAGAATAAAATAAAAACTTTGCCTTGTCAAAAGGTCATTACAGCAAGTTAATAACACCTAGTGCTATCATTTTCCAAGTCAAAGAATATTTTCATCTCAGTCACTGGAACTAGTCATTAGAGTCAAAGCAAGGAGCCCCATGGGCAATGCTAAACAGAGCAACCTTATTTCACTCTTTAAAATTTCTACTTTAAAGACTCAATATTGGCTTGTGCAATTATTATTTCAGAATTAAAATACAACCAGATTACCAAGGACACATCTACTAGTTTAAATTTAAACTGGTGGTTTCTGGATAAAATTCAAGGATACCGGTTTCAACAGCAAAATACATACATCATATCTCACAGTTGATTAGTTACTCTAATAGTTAATCACATTCACTTCTTTATGCTTCTACTTAGCAACAATTGTACGGAGTGATATTTTTGTACTTGCCTCCAAGTACAAACTAAAAGGAATATGCCCTATTTGGGCATAACATTTGAAAACAAATTTTTTAGAAACATCAACCTGGCATCACTCTCCAGAATGTTAGAAAAATATAGAAAGACCAAAGATGGAAAAACAGATCAATGATATGGGCCATGACTAAGAAAGGGAAGAAGGAATCTGAAAAATCACAGAAAGAAAGATCAATGGAACCTGCTTGGAGGGTTGAATGGGATATGGGGTACAAATAAAAGGGAGGAAATAAAGAGAACTCCAAATTTTTCCTTTAGAGGATTGAGAAAACACAACTTGAGAAAGAAAGTCACTTAGAACCAGATGGAAGAATAGGATGAGAAATTACTGGAGGGAAGTGCTGAGTTCCAAATATATTTATTCAACAGATATGTTTTGAGCTCCCATGATGTGCCAGACACTGGTCTAAGCTCCAGGTCCCAGTGAGGGATAAGACAAGGATGCTGTCCTCAGGGAACTTACCTTCTGCTCGAGAGAAGCAAACTGCAAACATGTAGGCAAATAAGATAATTTCCCATAATAATAATTTAGAAATGCCATGAAGGAAATACAAATAGGAAATAGGATAGAGAGTGAATGGGACTGATAGGAGAAGTGGTAAACACATTACCTCAGAAGGTCAGGGAAAGGGGGCGCCTGGGTGGCTCAGTCATTGGGCGTCTGCCTTCGGCTCAGGTCATGATCCCAGGGCCCTGGGATCGAGCCCCGCATCGAGCTCCCTGCTCCACGGGAAGCCTGCTTCTCCCTTTCCCACTCCCCCTGCTTATGTTCCCTCTCTCACTGTGTCTCTCTGTCAAATAAATAAAATCTTAAAAAAAAAAAAAAAAAAGGTCAGGGAAACCTGAGAGCTAGGGGATTAAAGTGATCTAGTGAAGGAAGCATCTGGGAAGGCATCCCGGGCAGAGGGAGAAGCAAATGCAAAGGCCCTGCAGTGGGAAATAGCTTTGCAAGTCTGAGAGTTGGCACTGAGAAAGTAAGAGATCAGTTTGGGAAAGGTAGGCAGAAATGAGATAACACAGGGACTTCAGGCCATGGTGAGAAGTCTGGACTTTACTCTGATATTAATGGGGTGCCACTGGAGAACGTGAAACAAGGTGACAGGATCTGATTTAAAAGATCACTCATTCAATTGTCAAATCAACATGCTGTACACTTTAGACTGACACAATATGTCAATTACATCTGCAGAAAGCTGGGGAACACTCTGGCTGCTCAATAGGGGTATATCATAAAAGGTGCAGAGGTTGGGGAAGAGACCAATTAGGGAGCTCCTGCAGGACTCTGGGTAAGAGCGGCAGTGGTAAGAACTGTCCTACTGGTGGTGGATACACTCTGATGGAAGCCCCGCTGATGCATTCATGGGGGGATGTGAAGAAAAGAGATGAACACACAAGACAATCACCTGCAGACCCCAGAGAGAGATAATGTGAGAGACATACGCACAGAATTTGAGGGACAGCAAAAATAGGATTGCGAGATACTCAAGATGAGGGTATTCTCTAGATACCTAAAAATATAGGGCTAGAATTTAGGTGAGAAGTTAGGGTTGGAGGTATAAATTTAAAACTTATTAGCTTGAGTATGATGGCTGACATGTTCATGCACTCTAATAGACTAAGCATAGAGTGGGAATAGCTAGTCATGCCAAAGGGAATACTCCTACTTAGAAACTAACAAGATGAAGGAGAGTCACAGGGCCATTTACACACACAACTGGCCAGAGCAGGGAGAGAGCCAAGTGTACTGAAGCCGTGACTGACAGGCTCCAGGTCTAAGATGATTCTGTCTCTTAGCAATGCCCAAAATAGGGACTTGTTTGTTGGTTTATCTGATCTGAGACCCAAGAAAATGTTTCTAAAATCTGAGAGGAAGTCTAAAAGGCTTTAGTAATCCAGGAGGATGAGGTCTTGGAAAAGGCTAGGTAATTTAAAAAAAAAAAAAGAAAGAAAGAAAGAAAAACAACAACTTTTGGCAAACCTTGATGATGGAATCAATTAAAACAACAATGAGATACTGCTGGACACCTATTAGAAATGGGCAAAATCCAAAATACTGATAATACCAATTGCTGGCTGGGATGTGGAGCAACCCAAACTCATTCACTGTTAGTAAGAACACAAAACGGTACAGTCACTTCAGAAGACTGTTTGGCAGTTTCTTACAAAACTAAACCACCTTACCATATGATCTAGCACTCACACTTCTTGGTATTAACACAAAAATGTCAAAAAAAAAAAAAAAACTGTGCCCCCCCCCCCCCCGCCAAAACCTGCGCATAGACATTCATAGCAGCTTTATTCATAGTTACCAAAACTTGGAAGAACGAAGATAACCTTCAGTAGATGACTAAATTAGGTTATTGTGGGACATCCAAACAACAGACTATTTTAACAGCACAAAAAAGCAATGAATTGTCAAGTCATGGAAAGACATGGAGGAAATTAAATGCATACTGCTGAGTGTATGAAGCTAACCTGAACAATGTACATAGTTTGTAATTCCAACTATAGGATATTTTGGAAAAAGCAAAACTGGAAACAGTAAATGATCAGTGGTTGCCGGGGGTTAGTGGGCAGGGATGAATAGGCAGAGAACAGAGGATTTTTTAGGGCAGTGAAACTATACTGTGGGATACTGCAATGGTGGATACATGTTATACATTTGTCAACAAAATGTACACCACCAAGTGTGAACCCTAATGTAAACTATGGACTTTGGGTAATTATGATGTGTCAGTGTAGGTTAATCAACTGTAACACATGTCCCACTCTGGTGCGGGTGTTGAAAATGGGGGAGGCTGTGCATGGTAGGGGAGCAGAGCACAGGGTATATAGGAAATCTCTGTGCTTTCTGTTCAATTTTTCTGTTAACCTAAAACTGCTCTTTCAGTTTTTTAATTAAAACAAAACCAAAAACGGAATCAGAGTGGTATGGCCCAAAGGAAAAGAGAGTAGAAGCCCAGAACCACAGCCAGAGCAATCAGTGAGATAAACATGATTGTTGATTTTTGTTAGGTAATCTCCATTCTTCCCATTGCTCAGGCCAAAAACCATGGTGCTGTCTTCATTCCTTTCCTTCCAGTTCATGAGCAAATACTGTTGGCTGCACCTTCAAAATAGATCCAGAAGGTAATCATGTCTTCGTATCTCCATGACCTTCCTCCTAGATTATTGCAAAAGCCTCCTAATTAGACCTCTGCATTCCCTACCTTGACTCCTCAAAATCTATTTTCAATGCAGGAGCTGAGGGATCCTGTTAAGGTCAGAGCCAAAAGTCAGGTCTCCACTCAAAATCCCCCAGACTTGGGGTACCTGGGTGGCTCGGTAGGTTAAGCTCCTTGACTCATACCTTTGGCTCAGGTCATGATCTCAGGGTCGTGAGACTGAGCGCTCTGTCAGGCTCTGTGCTCAGTGGGGAGTCTGCCTGAGATTCTCTCTCTCCCTCTTCCTCTGCTCCTCCCCCCGCTCACCTGTGCATGCTCTCTGTCAAATAAATAAATAAATAAATAAATAAATAAATAAATAAATAAATAAATAAATAAACTATCTATCTTTAAAAAAAAAAAAAAATCCCCCAGACTTCCCATCTCACTCAGAGTACACATACTTTCTTAGCCTTAAAGTCCCCACATTGTGCAGCCCCTTCCTCCTCTCCCTATCAGTCTCACCTCACCTCCCTGCCCTCTCCTCCCGGAACTCTATCCACATTGCTTTCCTGTGCTCCAGATGCACTGGGAATGGCCTATGTGCCTCCTGCTCTTTCTGTCCAGAACGTTTTTCCCCAAGACGCCCACATGGCTCACACTCTCATTTCCTCTAGATCTTTATATAAGATCTTATTGGTGCGGCCCTCCCTGTCTACTCTAAATTATTAACAGCCCCCTACCAGCTTCTGACCAGGCATTTGCTCTCTCCTTTACCTTCTGTTACTTTCCTCCACACCACTTTTTACCATTTGGTATATCTTAACTGATTTATGATTTTTATTGTCAATCTTTCCTCTCTAGAATGTAAGCTTCATGACTTGAAGGATTTTTATTTACTTCTGCTGTGTCTATCCACCTAGTGTCTGGCACACCTCAGGCACTTGAAAAATATTTGTTGTTTGAATTAATAAATAATAGAAGAAATTCCCAACTTTTCAAAGAAATTGAAAAGTCAGGGACTGAGGCTGCTGAAATGTCTCTGTCTTAGTCCGTTTGGGCTGCTATAACTAAGGACCATAGATGAGGGGCTTCTAAACAACAAGAATTTGTCATAGCTGTGGAGGCTGGGAATTCCAAGATCAAGATGCTAGCACATTCGGTGTTTGGTTAGAGCCCGCTTCCTGGCTCACAAACAGCCTTCATTTTGTTCTGTGCTCACCTGGTGGAAGGGGCAAGGCAGCTTTCTGGGGTCTCTTTGATGAGGACACTTAATCCCATTAGGACCTAAACACCTCCCAAAGGCCCCACCTTCCAAATATCATTTCATTGGAGATAAGGTTTCAACATAGGGATCTTAAAGGGATACATTAGTCTATAGCACTCTCCTAGCAGAGTTTTTCCATATAATTTGAGAACAAATGGCATATTGCAGATTTTTATTGATTACAGAAGATCTGTGCCTGATTATTCTGCACTGACCAACCAAACTGATATACATTTTATATCTTTCATTTATATTTGACTTTTAAAGCTCATTTGCTCACTGTAATCTTTATGAAATACATGAAGTCCTTAGGGTACATGAAGTTGATTATAAACTCCAACAAAGCCTGAATTTAGAAGGTCTTTGTCTCTCAGTTGGCTATTTTTGGATGCCTTTGCTTGAACACTGCAACAATGAAACTAAAAGGAAAAACAACAAAAAAAACCACTACACACTCTCAAGGGCTAGACCACAAAACAACTGTCTTGTTTATTAAAACCTGATAAACTTTTCAAACTATGTTTATCATTCTTTTACAGACAAAGCAAATTGCAAACTGGCCAAGCATGTTTTTGGTGATACGTCAATTTGTGGCCATTAGGAAATTATAGCAAAAGGAGAAATCACTTGTCTTTTTTCTCAGTGCTACTACTTACTTATCAAGGCAATAGATAAAACCAGCTCAAGGTTTTTAACAGCACCACTCAGCAAGGGAAAACATTTATCACTACAATTAAGTAGTGCCACTGATATTTTCCTTTTTATCTTTAATTACTATTAATATCATAGTTAAAGAAAAACATAGATTCCTTCATTGAGCCGCTTGAAAATGGGGTCAAAATTCCAGATATTGTGATACCCTTACAATTACAGCTGTTTCTTTTCTACAGTTTTGTTATTGCTGTTCTATCCTCACCATCCCTTCAAACTCCCTTATTTAACCAGGAAATACATGGAACTTAATTAAGAAGGGTGAAGTATCTCAGTACTCTCAACGTGAGAGAATACTAGAAGTTCAGACACTGTTTGTGCTATGTATTAATAAAACAGACATGAGGCTAAAAGTTGTCTGTTACTTCTATTAAGAACTTTGCAAGGTAAAACCTCATGTGGGTCTCCATGGTCTATCTCTATGGGAACTGTTAAACATCAACACATGGTTAGAAACATACAGTATTTCTCCTACTGAACATAACAAACCACAGTTGAGTTGGAAAAATTCCTTCATGGCTAAATTGTTATCTATAGGTCCATGTTTACTCCCTTATTTCCTAAATCGGGGTTGGGACTAATTAACACTTCTTCTGCCCATCTGTCTACATAATAGAACTATAATAATTAATATAGTGTGCTACAGACCCAGGAACAGAGAGATGAATGTGGCAAAATAGGAGTTGCAGAAATGAGCTCATGATGCACAAGCACACATATGTGTTTAATATGCAGTATTTCAAATCAAAGGGAGAAAAATGGATTATTAGTATGCCAACATGTATCCATTTGAGGAAAAATATTAGTTAGATCCCTACCTCACACCCGGTAATAAAATATATTCAAATGCATTTGACACTATAAGAGTACTACTAAGTGTTCCAGTTGAAGATGGAGACACAGGAGCCTTCTGAAATTATCTCCTTCCATGAGCACAATATATCTACCACTATATATGAAACAATTCTCTCTGAAAGAAATTCAGAAACTAGTTGAGTAACTCCTACACAGGAGAGAAATCCCACCATAAATCCTACCTCTGGCACAGTAACATACAACTGGGCGGGAACTCACAATTCTTAGCTTCTCTCTTAGGAGGGAAAAGGTTGGACCCAACATCTAGTGCCCCAGTTTTTAAGACCTGCACCTGAGAGATGAAACCCCAAAACACCTAGCTCTAAGAGCCAATGGTTCTTGGGTCCACAGGACTCACAAGGCTATAGCAAACAAACAGGATCACAACGACTCACTGTGGCTAACCTCCCAGGGCTCAGCACAAAAGCAGCTGACTAAAATGCCCATCTCCCAGTCTTTCCATGAAAGAGGACTATTTGCTTATCTGATCTTCAGCCTGAGGTTCAGACTCCTAATTTAATACAAATCTAGGCATTGACTACAATCTTCTCCAGAGACTGGGGAGGTCAGTGGACACCATCTTTGTGCTCTCTCTGCCCTACTTCAGTCTCCATGAAGGGAGCTTTTGCGGCTGCCATCCACAGGACATAGCACTTGATTGCCTGGCTCTGAAGGTTACTTTCAACAATCCCAGAGGACTGTAACAAAGAAACTGGCTATTCCTCCAGAGCGCAGTGCAGAGGGAGAAATAGCTGCCTATTGCTACATATTTCCCTTTTAGGAACTGCTTTTGCTGTATCCCAGAGATTCTGGACCATTGTGTTTCCATTTTCATCTGTCTCCACGTATTTTTTTATTTCTTTTTTATTGCTTTTTGACCCATTGGTTGTTCAATATCATGTTATTTAGCCTCCACATGTTTGTATTTTTTCTAGTTTTTTTTTCTTGTGATTTATTTCTAGCTTCATACTTTTGCGGTTGGAAAAGATGCATGGGATGATTTCCATCAACAGACAAATGGATAAGGAAGAGGTGTGTACATACACACACAATGGAATATTATGCAGCCACAATAAAGGATGAGATCATGCCATTTGTAACAACATGCATGGATCTGAAGGGTATTATGCTAAATGAAATAAGTCAGACTCAGACAAGTACCAGTGATTTCACTCATATGTGGAATCTAAAAAAACAAATGAATAGGCAAAGAGAGAGCAGAATCAGACCTATAAATACAGAAAACAAACGGATGATTGCCAGAAGGGAGGTGGTGTGGGTGGAATTGGCAAAATGGGTGAAAAGGCGTGGGAGATACAGGCTTCCAGTTCTGGAATGAATTTAAGTCATGGGAATAAAAGGCACAACATAGAAAATATAGTCAATGATATTGTTATAGTGTTGTATGGTGACAGATGGTACCTACACTTGTGGTGAGCATGGCATAATGTATAAACTTGCCAAATCACTATGGTGTACACCTGAAATTAATGTAACATTGTGTGTCAACTATACTTGAATGAAAAACAATTTTTAAAAGGATATGCTGCCTACAGCCAGGCTTCTCATCAGCCTGCATCTAGGCGCTTAGACCCTTCCCTTTCAGACACTGAAAAGTCTTTCACCCTCAACTACTGGGAGCCACTAAGAGCAAAGGCAGCTTGGACAACCACAAAGTTCGGAGAAACAACCAAGAGCTAGGGCAGGGCTAAATGATAAGTTTCATCTCCCACAGGAGAACACTCCCTTAAGTCTGGGAGTGGTGACCATTTTATCTAATACACAGAAACCACAATGAGAGTCAAGGAAAATGAAGAAACAGAGGCATATGTTGCAAACAAAAGAAAAAGATAAAACTCAAGAAACAGACCTTAATGAAATGGAGATAAGTGACTAACCTGATAGTTTTATTTTTTTTTTAAGATTTTATTTATTTATTTGGCAGAGAGAGACACAGCGAGAGAGGGAACACAAGCAGGGGGAGTGGGAGAGGGAGAAGCAGGTTTCCTGCTGAGCAGGGAGCCCGATGCGGGGATTGATCCCAGGACCCTGGGATCATGACCTGAGCCGAAGGCAGACGCTAAACGACTGAGCCACCCAGGTGCCCCTTACCTGATAAAGAGTTTTAAAATAATGGTCCTAAAGATGCTCAGTGACCTCAGGAAAATAATGCATGAACAGAGTGAGAATGTCAACAAAGAGATATAAGCAAGTACCAAACAAAAATCACAGAGCTGAAGAATATAATAACTGAACTGAAAAACTCAATAATGGCGTTCAACAGCAGAACAGATGATGTGGAAGAAAGGGATCTTTGAACTCATATATGGGACAGTGGAATTCACCCAAATAGAGGAGCTAAAAGAAAAAAGAATGAAAAAAAAGTATATATTAAGGGATATATAGAACAACATCAAGCAGACCAGTGTTTGCATTATAGGAGTCACAGAATAAGAAGGGGCAAAAAGCTTATTTGAAGAATAAAGGCTGAAAACAACCCTAACCAGGGGAAAGAAACATACATCCATAACCAAGAAGCCTGAATGTTCCAGTTAAGATGAATCCAGGGAGACACACACTGAGACACATTAAAATTAAATTGCAGAAGTTAAAGACAAGGAGAGAAAAAAGGAATAAAAGACGCCCATATCAGAAAGGAAGACGTTGCCCCACATCAGGCTTCCTGATCAGTGGGGAGTCTCCTTCTCCCTCTCCCACTGCTGCTCCCCCTGCTTGTGCTCTCCTGCTCATGCTTTCTCTCAAATAAATAAAATCTTTAAAAAAAAAAAAAGGAAGAAGTAGAACTGTCTGAATTTTCAGATGACATAAATATTTAAAAAACCTATTAGAATAAATGAATTCAGCAAAATTGCAGGTTACAAAAATCAACTTACAAAAATCTGTTGGGTTTCTATACACTAATAGAGACCCATTGGAAAGAGAAATTTTTAAAAATCCCATTTATAATTGCAAAAAGAATAAAATATCCTAGGAATAAATTTAATGTAGGAGGTAATGCCCAGTTACTGTACACTGAAAATAGAAAACACTGATGAAAGACACAAATAAATGTTCACTGATGGAAGAATAAATATTGTTAAAATGTCTATTCTACCAAAAAGATCTATAGATTCAATGAAATCTCTATCAAATTTCCAAGGACATTTTCACAGAAATAGAACAAATAATCTTAAAATTTATATGGAACCACAAGAGACCCTGAAGAGTCAAAGTGATCTTGACCAAGAAGAAAAAGCAGGAGACATCACACTTTCTGATTTTAAACTATCTTACAAAATTATAGTCATCAAATCATGCTATTGGCATAAAAACATACATAGATCAATGGAACAGAGAGCCTAGAAATAAACCATATATGTATGATCAGTTTATGACAAAGGAGCCAGAAATATATGGGCGGGGGGGGGGGGGAGGAAAGGACAGTCTATTCAATAGTGATGGGAAAACTGGACAGCCACATGCTTAAGAATGAAACTGGACCTCCCAAACACAAAAATCAACTTAAAATGGATTAAGGTCATGAACATAAGACCTGAAATCATAAAACTCCTAGAAGAAAACAAAAGGAGTAAACTTATTGACATTGGTCTTGACAGTGTTTTTTTTTTTTAATTTTATACCAAAAGCAAAGGAAATAATAAAGGCAAAAATAAACAAGTGGGATTACATCAAACTAAAAACCTTCTGTACAGCAAAAGAAACCAACAAAATGAAAAGCCTAACTATTGAATGGGAGAAAATATTTGCAAATCTTGTATCTGTTAAGGGGTTAATACGCAGAATATATAAAGATTTCATACACTTCAATAGCCCCCCAAAACAAACAAAACAAACAAAAACAATTTGATTAAACTACGGGCAGAAGATCTGAATAGACATTTTTCCAAAGAAGACATACAGATGGCCAACAGATAAATGAAAACGTGCTCAACATTCTTAATCAGGGAAAAGCAAATAAAAGCACAATGAGGTATTACCTCACAGCTGTTAGAAGGGCTATTATCAAAGAGACAAGAAATAATGAGTGTTGGTGAAGATGAGGAGAAAAGGAAACCCTCACACATTATTGGTGAGAATGTAAACCAGTGTCGCCACTATCCAAAACAGTATGGAGGTTGCTCAAAACATGAAAAATAGAATTACCATATGATCTAGCTATTTTACTTCTGGTTATTTACCCAAAGGAAATTAAATCACTACCTTAAAAACGTATCTGTGCCCCCATGTTCATTGCAGCATTATATACAATAGCCAAGACATGGGAACAACCTATGTTGATATTTATCCATCGACAAAGAATGGATAAAGAAAACATGGTGTATATATACATGATAGACTGTTCTTCAGCTATTAAAAAAAAGAGTGAAAGAGTGAAATCTTGTCATTTGTAACACATGGATGGATCCTGACAGCACTGTGCCAAGTGAAATATGTCAGAGAAAGACAGATATTGTATTACCTCACTTCTATGTGGACTCTTTAAAAAAATTTAAAAATTGAACTCCTAGATACAGAGAACAGAGTGAGTTTGCCAGAGGCGGGGGTTGGCATAATTTATGAAGGTGGTCAAACGGTACAAACTTCCAGTTACAAGCTAAGTAAGGCCCGGGGTTGTAATGTACAACATGGAGACTATAGTTAACAATACTGTGTTGCATATTTGAAAGTTGCTAAGAGAGTAGATCTTCAAAGTTCTCATCACAAGAAAAAAATTATAACCATATGATAGGATAGATGCTAACTAAACTTATAACCATTTTGCAGTATATACATATATCAAACCATGTTGTTTACCCTGAACTAATACAACATTTTATATCAATTATATCTTGATAAAACTAGAGAGAATTTTAAAGAGTACTAGTAAAAGTTCTAAGTGACTTTATATGGGCTTGGAATAGAAAAAGACTTTCTAAGCGTGACATAAAGTGGGAAAACGATAGCAGGGACACATAAAATTTTATAATTTCTGTATATAAAAACCCATAAGTAAAATTAAAAAGGAAATGACAAACTAGAAAAAAAATACACACATATGGCTGACACAGAGTTTACATTGCTACCCTGTCTCAATAAGAAAATGCTCTTAGGATGTAATAGGACACTCACGAATGAAAAAACAGCTAAGCTTTAGTTTCTCTCTTGAAAATTAACAATAATGATAATGCATGTAAAGAGCTTAGTACTGGCCTTGCACTTACAGTTTCTAATACAGGTGGTGTTATTTATTGTACACAAGGGTACCTGCACAAACCAGCTCCACCAGGTTGCCCAGAACTGATCATGGGTAAAACTGAAAGTCCAATATTGCAGGAAACTCTTCAGTTGGCCAATTGGGATGGTTGGTCACCCTACCACACGCATACATACATACATAGTGAAGGACCTCAAAGAACGTACACCAAGCTTTTAACAGGGCTTAATTCTGGGAAAGAAGTATTACAGATTCATTTTATTTTCTTTGTTATGCTCAGTTGTATATTCTAACTTTTCCTATAAATAAATGTGTTGGTTTTATGATTTTTAAAAATGTATTCTAATTATTTTCTTTAAAAATTGGATTTAGGGGCATGTGGGTGCCTCAGCTGGTTAAGCATCTGCCTTCAGCTCAGGTCATGATCCCAGGGTCCTGGGATCCAGCCCTGAGTTGGGCTCCCTGCTCAGCGGGGAGTCTGCTTCTCCCTCTCGCTCTGCCATTCTGCCCCCCCACCCCCACCGTTGTGCTCTCTGGCTCTGTCAAATAAAATCTTTTTAAAAATAAAAAAAATAATTGAATTTAGCCTCTAGAACTCTTAATAGCTGTGGAATGATTTCCTAAATACAGACTGAGTCAAATATTAACAGTTCTTACCATAGGAGAAAAATCTTTTGGCCCCAATACATGATATGGTATCAGTCTGTCAGCACTAAAGAAACATTCCCTGTACATGGTTTCTGCATTTTAATGTCTTGACAATTAGCATGGAAAAATACAATAAAGTCGTTTAATAAATGGCAAGATATGCAGTTATATTAGTATGCAATGTTTTTAGTGCTGTCAGTAAAAATTAGAGATGCTCCATGTTTCTGTTGCATTTAATACAATGACACTTATGATGTCATCATTTCAAAGACTAGGACTGAAATTTTGTCCAATGGCTGGTGGGATTATGTGATTATGTAATGAAATAGATGGCATGCTGACAGAATTTGTGATTTATATTTAAATTGACGGATTTTATTTTATTAATTTCCTTAAAATTTTGAGTGTTCCTAACTTAAATACATACTTTAAAGTGTCTTTCTTTAGAGGAGAGAGGCAGGGGAAGGGGGGGGCTGGGTCCCAGAACTTTGATGAGGAAAAGAAAAAATCTTTTCATTATTCTTTTAGTACCCAGGGACCTGTAAATTCACGGAAGACAGATGTGGCAGAGAAGGACAAGCCATGGGGCTGCCTCTTCCTGTGACCAGGAAAAGCTTCACAATCCACACAAAGGTTCATCGGTACCAGTGGGATTGTCTCGCATTTCCTTATTTAGTGCCAGCAAACTGTTAATGGCTTGACTCAAGTCTTTCCAGTTACCGTATTTCTGAATACTTCCACATGAGATTTAGAACGTCTGAGTTGTTAAGAGAAAAAAAAATTTTTTGGAACACTGGAAGCACACAAGACAGCCTCTGATTCCTTAACTCTACTTCCTAAAGCTAAAATCAAAACATACACACACACACACACACACACAGAGCTCCTGGCCAGGACCTCATGTAAACAGAGATGTAATCCTGTAACTCAGCCCTATTCACAAACCCAGGCTCTGATTTAAATGGCTCATCTACATTACTAGAGCAGATTTAGCCGTCATTCCAGATGCGTCCAAAACCCTGTCTTTTGAATCTAGCACAATTTCCAGCCTTTTACACTTAACTGCCTCAGCCCCCTCTACAGAGAATTATCTGTGCTTATCACGGTTGGCCTTAATTACAGAGCCCCCATCAAGTATCTGGGATTACATTGCTGATATATACACTCCTCTCTGGCTTTGCCCAAGACAAAGGGTCTCTTTTCAGCAATTACAACTAATCAAAAACAAATTGAGCTTTGGGCTTTACCACTCTCAAAAACAAAACAAAAACAAAAGCCAAACCGCACCAGAAAATACAAATACACGCAAACTGAAAAAGAAAGTAACCCAGTAGATTTTTTTGAAGAATTCATGAAAAACCTACTTTCTGGCCGCTATCATAATTTGTAGAGAAGTTATAGGAGATATACACGGAATATCCCCCTAGAGAAGACACAGCCTTTTTTTTTTTTTAAGATTTATTTAGAGATTGAGAGAGCAAGTGAGATGGAGGTAGGCAGAGGGCGAATGAGAAACTTTAAGCAGACACTCCACTGAGCACAGAGCCTGATGCAGGGCTTGATCCCAGGACCCCGAGATCATGACCTGAGCTGAAACCAAGAGTCAGACACTCAACCAACTGAGCCACACAGGTGCCCCAGCCCTGTTTTCCTAGGACTGCAGCAGAAAGTCACACAAGTCCTTGAACATACACATGCTGTCAGCAATCAGAATTCTGTGAACCAGCGGTAGAACGTCTGATGAAAAATAAGCAGGCGTGGGGAACATCAGCCTGTAAAATCTGTCCCCGAAGTGAAGTCGTGGGGCTCAGGCCAGCTCCAGGACCCAAGACTGAATGACATGTGAGCCACTGAGTGGCTTGTTCAAAAGGGGCATCTCACTAACTCACACAGAGCCCGCGCCAGATTCTCCAATTTCCCAGGTGCTGGCAGCAGCATCAGTGTTCTTTTGGGCCTTGTGGCACCTAACCTTTCCTCCCTCACTCCTTCCATTCCATTACCCAGCCCCAAGTGTTATCCCTTTCTCCTCATGATGTAGCCATAGGCCTCCCCACCTCCTGTACTGAGCTAGCTCCTCACCAACCTGCCCCTGCCTCCTATTTTATGTCCCATCTAGAAACAAAAATCTAAGTTCCTCAGTACGTTTTTGTGATGCTTCCCTAGACCACAGAATCTATTCACTGACCCCAAATTACATGTATTGTTATGATCAAATAAACCAATGATGGATTATAGGGGAACTTTACCGCGTACTCTTTGCCCCATCATCAAACCACCTTCACCTCCAATTATGAACAGTGGCACCCACCCTCTCTCATCCCTTATTAACCACGGCTCCCACAGGCCACTGAGGCCAAAGTGAGCAGGTGGAACAATGTCTCTGAGTGGTTTGATTTTGAGCTACAGGGAGTGCCATGGCAGCACAGGGCAAGTCCATGTTCAACCCAGACTCTAAGCAGAAAGGGGTTGCTCCCACCAAAGCTGCTTAAAATAACTGCACAGAGTAAGTTGGCTGGACAATGGGATCCTCCTCTCCTAAAGAGAAGAAAACCTGTAAAGAGAATCCAAACACGGTTTGGTCCAGGCAGAGAGAAAAGACAGAGATACAGCATCAACCCAAAGAGCCTGGCCAGCATTTGCAGAACACGTTGGGAGAAGCAAAATCTTCCCTAAAAATCAGTTCACAAAACTCCATCACTCGGAGACTGTACTGGGAGGAGTGACAGGAGCAAAGACGAGTTATTTTCTGTGCTTAGTTACAGGGACTTTAAAGAAAGAAAAAAAAAGGAAGAAAGAAAAAAAGAGGTCACAGCTGGTGCAGAACAAAGGCCTGGAGAAAGCAGATTCCAGACATGAGTCTCTAGCCCACCCTGGTTAACACTAGGTTGATGATTGAGGAAGCACTGAAGACTGTTACCACAACACACTGAACATCTTTATTGCTTTGGGGGAGAGCTCTGGACAAATCTATAGTTTGTTGCTTAGAGCTCTCATTTCAGAATGTGTTCAGCCATTCTCCAAAAATCCTTTTGTTGAATTTGCACCGCCCCCCTTCTAGAAGGACTGGGTAGATCCTTCCTATCTTTCACGGACTCTTTCTAGAGGTCACTGATCATTTAACTAGAAAACCCTTTGAGTTCATTCCATTTAATTCTATCTTTGTATATGGAGATAGTGCTAGTTATGTATATTTTCATATTTCTTAGTACTTATACATGTATTGATATTTATTTGTCCTGCATTCCAAGTAAAAGATTATACCAGATACTATGAAGACACAGAGTAGATACAGCATGTTATTCTTGCCTTCAAAGGACTAATAACCTAGGAACATGAAATAAATAAGAGTTAAATAATGACAAAGTAATTAAGAAATAGCTCAGTACTTGTGGTAACTTCTAGGGCAATCGGAGGGAGAAACCCCATGGGGACTTGGTATTCTTCTACAGTTTCTTTCCTACATGCCAGGAAGTAGTATTGATTTTTCTTCCTGAGTCTTGCTGCATGTTTTGGGTCTAGCCCCTTCATCTACCCAAAGAATGGGAGTTCGGTTGCTGGGCCTGAGTTACGATGATCCATCCCAGGAACCTAGAAAGGGTACTGGGGAAAAAGGTCGCTTGACCACTAGAGACCCAAGAACCAGCACATTTGAGAGGAATTTATTACATCCAATTGGGAATTCAATCCCAAGAGGCTAGGGTTGGAGAAAGAAGAGATGGAAAGAAAACACAGGTGTGAGGGTGGCCATTGGCTAGAAGGCAAGAAGCCAGCTGAAGTGAAAAGATTTATACCAGGGGGAGGGCACAGAGTCTTAGAACACCCCCCCAACCCCAAAGAAATGGTTGCAGCTTTTATTAAAAGCAATTGCCCCCTTGCATTTTAGTGGGATGAATCATAAAAGGGGCTCACTGAACTTAGACACCACCCCCTACCTGCTATGACGCTTTCCTACCAGGAAGGGAGGGGTGGCACTACCCAGGGCAAACCCTAATGTTCCCTAGAACATTGCTGAGGTGGGAGAGGGGTTCCCTCAAGTACCTCTTTGAACCAGACACTTCCTAGTGGCTGATTTTAATGCCACTGGCTGTCCAGAACCTCTTCTAATACACTCTTTGTGGTCCAAGGTAAAGAAGGGAATCTTGAGTTTTGATGATCAGGATGAGCATGAGTAGAAGGTATGGGGCAAGATGACCTTGAAGGGAGCTTCTCTAGTTACCTTGGAGAGTCAGAAGTCAGGGTCTTTCAGCAGCTGGCATGGGCAGAATGTACATTGTGTTTGGAGGCAAGCCCAGACTCACAAATCTCCCTGACTCCCTCCCCTCCGGGCGCAGCATTAGCTATGGAACTCCTTATATGTGTATAAGGATAGCTTCCTTAATATTGACCAGCTGTTAGGTTAACAGCAGTGCCAAGGATGGCAGGGGACCAGCGGGAGTGGAACAATGATTGATACAAAAGGGAGTGTTCTGGCCAGTGGCTATGTGAGTCATTACAACTGAATTCTGTTAGGAATATGTAGTGCATGTGTCTTTTTTAGTAAGAGGTTCTCCTCTGGAGTTAATATAGAGTATCAATTGATATGATCCATATGGCTGATCATCTGCATACAGTGGGCAGATGGAACCAGACTTGGAATATCTAGAACAGTCAGCTGTTTGGTCTGAAAACAGAATCACCTAGGATATTAAGACTATACATCACTTGGCCTCCTCCTAGATCTACTGGATCCTAATATTCAGAGGTAGAACTTTGGCACAAAGTTTAAACCAAGTACTTTTTAAAACCCCACAAGAAGCATAGCCAAGGTGGTGAATTACTGTTCTAGAACAATGCTCTACAGAATTGGGATACAAAATGAGGATAAAATTCTTAAACTGTGGAAGTATGATGTGGCCAGATAATCTATGAGGATATATGGGACCAGGTCATCTATCAATGCTTAGCTAATCTGTGAACGTGTTTAAAATTAGAAACTGATAATTTTTAAATGTTTTAAACTACATAATAAATCAGATAACCTTCTTCTGGTCAGCTTAGTCTAGCTAGATACAACTCTTATTCCTAAGCAGTCCATTTAATAAGTTGAAAAAGTTGCACCAATAGGATTTGAGTCACTGTTCTTCTGACCACAATGGAGTCAACAGATCAGTGGCTTATAAACACTCACTATCAGAACAAGAAGAGCAGCCAGTGGGGACAAGGCTCTGCTGTGATAGGAATGGAAGGGAGGGACAACAGGAGGAGTGGTGGGCACTCTAAGAAAGCAGAGTCCTTGAAAGGTGGGACCACTACAGGAAACATGTCAATTAAGAGAGCCAAGTTTTTCTGGATGATTTCCACAGAGAAAGCAAGGGGGAAAACGTGGTATCTCGGTGAAATCAATCCAGGGTAGATTATTATTAACATCTCTTTTGCCAACCACATATGTCCCCATCCATTAAAAGTGGGACCTTGGGTAGAACAGATGGTAGATAGTCTATTGTTGCCACCACTTCCTTCTTTGACCACAATTTCCAATAACTGGTCACATTTCATTTTAAAGTTCCCAGTGTTAAGTGCTCAATTTGATCAAGAGGAAAATGGGTTCCAGTGGTCCAAATCCTTCTAAATAAATACATTAGTTGGCAGCATACTGTGATGTCATGGCAAATATAAGGCCACTAAAACTCTTGTTGGATGACATGTAATGTTTTGAATAGGCCCAGGGCTCAGCTAGGGTGTTGCTATGGCACAGACAAAGTACATGGGTTTAGCCTCCCTTGGTTGCTTTGTAGAGCTACCCTCCCTCCATATTCTTTCTTGTGCACCCTCCAAATTCCATGACTACTACTTCTTTTCAGGGAGGGGTCATTATACATAAGCACCACTCTGTTAGAGCTATAGCAGCACAAAGTTTTGGAGCCAAAGGACGAGGTATTTGTTGGTAGCCCAGGTATCTGCTGACCAAATATATTAGAGTTCTTTAGAAAGTAGGATGTGTATGTGTATACATATACACACACACACACATATATACATGCATATATGTGGAGGGAGGGAGGGAAAGAGAGAGCTTGAGAGAGACTGAGATACATTTTAGGGAATTGGCTCACACAGTTGTAGAGGCTGACCAGATCAAAATCTGCAGGGTGGGTTGGCAGGCTAGAGACCCAAGCAAGAGTTCAAATCCAAAGGCTGTCTGTTGGCAGAATTCCCTCTTGCTTGGGGGAAGTTGGTCTTTTGTTCTATCCAGGCCATCAACTAATTAGTTGAGGTCCACCTACATTATGGGGAGCAATCTGCTTTACTCAAAAGTCCACCAATATAAATGTTAATCTCATCCAAAAACACCCCCACAGACACACCCAGAGTAATGTTTGACCAAATATATGGGCACTACAGCCCAGACAAGTGGACATATAAAATTAACCATCACAGTGCCACGTGGGCACCCTAATCAGCTTAAAAGACCACAGGTCCTCAAGCATCAGATACAGGGGTGTTCTCCTTCCCCCAGGTTGTAGATGGGTGGCTAAAAGAAGTAGGCATAGATGGACCCCAAACAACAACAAAAAAAAGGTACCAACCTGGCCAGGGTGGTATTCATTCCCTCTGGAAATCACAGTGTGGGAAATAATGAGAAAACCTGATAGCGCTATTTGAAGAAAGTTCTTGTTTCCAGTGCATGTTAGCATAGGGTCCCTGAATGAGGACAGATGGATATATGTCGTGTTCTCAATGCATTAGAGCAAGGAGGAGGCAGTGTTAGGATGAGGGAGGAGTGGAATCTCACACAGTTCAAACCCCACTCTGCTGGAATATCTGCCCTTAAATGCTTTGAAGGCTGTATCCCAGGCTTTGGTTTACCATTTGTTTTCCCAGAAATCAAATTACAATATCTCTGGAAAATCTCTTAGTCTTACTATGGATCACATCCACCTTTATGAGTTTTACAGGAGCGCACACAAACAGCAGACAGTCTATTTTGTACAAGAACTTGGCAAAAGAATACTATTGTGACTCTATTCAGAGTACTTAAGTTTACCACGGTCTCTCTACTAAAAAGTGACCCACGTAGAGCCAGTGAAGCCAACCACAGTAGCAGAAAAGCAATTGAGTGAGTCACTGTCAGGGGCCTTGTCACATGCTGGGGCCTCTGAAGTTAGGAGTTCCCAGTTTGGCTCCACCAAGCAAACCAAACCAACGATTTACAGCACTTATAGGACTTAAAGGAAATTAGAGCAGGCTTAAGAGAAATGGATCTCTATCTGCACTCTCTCCAATAGACTGCAAACTCCTGAGGGTGGGAGCTTTGTCTTGTTCTTTGCTGAATGCCCAGAATCTGGCACATAACAACCTGTGCTCGGCAAACATGTTAACTGGCTAAGTGACTGGCTGGTTAAATAAAGTCCAAAGCAGTCTTCCTTAAAGTACTGACACATCATCAGAGTTGTCAAAATGGAATGGGACTTTTTTGTGTGTGTGTGTGTAGAAAAATTGGAATGTTCTCAGAGTGATTAATGTTGAAATGGATTTATTTGTAAAATGGCCACCATCTTTGCACATCTGCTTGGCCCTCTATAAAATGAGACTGGCATGGTATGTTTACTTGGCGCCCATACAATGCTTAGGGATACATCTGATAGGTAAATATGGCAAGAAGGCAGCCCCCCAAACTATTCATTCCAACAGCTCTTTTCCTTACTAGCAGAGGACAGAAGCTTCCAGGAAGATATTACCAGGTTGCTCAATCTGCCTAGATTTTAACTCCTGGAGGGCAGAGACCATGTATCTCACCCCCAGCACCTAGCACATTGCCTGACACCCACGGAATGTGCTCATGCGATGGTTATCCAATGCTTACATTCTTGTTTTTCTTCTTGCCAAGCAAGGAGATTGGAGCATGGCAGAATTTCAGGAAGCCTGTGATAACAGAAAACTGGTGAAGTGAGCAAAGATTATTGCAGTGGAAGATCAGAAAGAATTAAGAGTAGAGGAGGATATTGACAGAGAGAATAACACCTGAAGAGGCTAACTAGACTATTGAGTAGATGGGGGGCAATAAGAAGACAAAAGAAAGATAATTAGACTTGCAGTGAGTATTTATTCTGCCGAGTATGGAATTAGAGTATAATATTATGATATACATAAAAAGGTGGAGAGCAAGAGATCGGGCTTTGAGAGAGGTTCAAAGAACACAAAAGGTAGCGTTCCCAATCTTGAGTAGCTTACACAGTTCACTGTTTCATTACTGACAAACCTGAACCAAGTGTCATACCAAGAAATAATAATTTCATGATCAGGGATTATTATCACCTTGGATAACTTACATGCATATTTATCCTTCAATAATATCTATAAGTATTATAATGTTTTAAGTTTATATGTAAATACATTTACAACATTTCTCTTTTGTAAATTGCTAAGACATAGATTAAAACCCCGCAAGTACAAATTTTGTGTCATCCTAAAAAAAAGGAATTCAGTCCTTTCAAATGAATAAGGCCTGAAGTCACCATTTTGAATGCTGTAGGAAAAATCTCCAGCCCTTCTCCAAAATCATAACTATGAATGGACCCATAATTAATACCTATACTTTCATTTTAGTGGAGCAGTGAGTCTTGGCCATTTGGGGGACATCAGTGTTTTGATCAGCTGATGGAAGGTATGGACACCTTTCCTTCACACAATAAAGTATATACAACTTATTTTATTGAAGAAGGGTTTTTGTTCACATAGACAAAATATATAAAGATGTATACTTAGGTTTTTCATAGAAAAATGAATGTGTACTTCCTAAAATAAAATTGAACTAAATCAAAACTCACAAATAATAAAGAAAGATAAAATTTTAACTCTGCTCACATTTCAAAGAGAAGTCAAATTTTGTTTGCCTTGAATAGGAAAAGAAGATTACAACAAGGCCTTTGTTACAGTGATGTTCATGTCAGGGTAATGTTTGACATCTATTTAATTTTGACTTTTCTATCTGATGACTGTAGGTGATGAAAATTCTACTGTACAGAACTCTGAGGTGTTTGGTAACATCAGAAGAGCCTGCACTCATGTCAAGATTCACTGAAACCCCCCAATTCTTTGAACTTAATTAATGCCCCATCATTTCCTATGTCTCTGAAGTGACCTTAGGCAAAAATCTACATCTTTGATGTTGTCCTCAAAGACAAGAATTTTTTTTAAAGAGAGGAGTCATAAGAGAGACCATAGGACTTACACTGTTAGGAGCCATGACTTTCTCATCTCCTGGCCCAATAATGCTCTCATCCCCTTTCCAAGAGCCCCTTAGTCCTCTTTGCTGCCATACTTGAGGTCCTTCCTATTCCTACCTACCTCTCCTATTACTCTCTCCACACTTCTCCGCCATGTCCCTATTGAATAGCCAAGAAGGACCCCAATCCCACTGCAGCCAGGGAGAAGGACAGCATCGGAAGTGTGGTCTGAACCATTTCACCCCAGAAGCACCATTAATGTCGTGGTTGGGTTTTGTGATATACTGTTCCATTACGAGGCCAGTAGGAACAAACTAGTGGGCTGCCTTATTGATAACCACATTTGTTCCCATCAAAAAATACATTCCAAGTTCCATACAACTCATAAAGGCTGGCTCCTGGGACACAATCTGTCCAGAGCCTAGGTGCTGCGTGCATGTGATGTTACACTTGCACTAGACATGAATTTCACCCTCATTAGTTTTAATAGAACAGGGCAGAGATCCAGAGATATTTTATTCCTGTGGGAATAAATGTGTGATTTATCCCTGTCTACATCCCAATTGTCAGACACAGTAGTTCGTATTAAAATAGAAACGGGAGGTAAAAGCTTCTAACCACTTCTGTTTTTACCACTGGAGCCAGACCTCTATTTTCTTAATATTTTGTTCTAAGGGCAGAGTGGAAGGCTGCCGCTTTCACTGTTATTCTACAGGCATCTTGGGCCAAAAAAGCTAATAGGGAAGCTAAAAAACTACAGGGAGATCTCCTATCAGAGAGCTGACTTCTCTCCAGACTGTGTCTTCCCTATTTGGTAAAAGTCTGTGCCACATCTTAACTGATTCTTGATTAGCTTTGGTCTCGTGTCCTCAGAGGGTAAAATCAGGATGGAACATGAAACTGGACATGGAGGGAATGTCCTTGGATGTGTACACACTCTTAGATAGAATGCAACTTCCTGTACATTTTAAAATCCTAATCACATCACTATTATCCTCACTCTTAGTTACTAGCTATTGAGAATGAAGCTGTGCTTTTAAATTTACTGGGGAAGACATGATTAATTGAAGACATACAGGCTGATGTCTTGCCTCTCACATTATTATAATCTAGTGGTGTCTCATGGTCCCACCAAAAGGACCAATTTTCACCACAGCCAGCTTTCTGTGTTTGTGGTGGCAAACCTCCAAAACAGTGTTGTTTGACAAAAACAGGAGTGTTTTTAGCAACAAAATCCAAGACAATTGTATGCTACAATCTGAAACCAGCACATTGCTGGCCAATTAACTGAGCATCTGTTACATCTGGCCCCAAACTATTAACTCACAATCTTGATTATCTTCATGTGTGAAACCAAGTAAACACCCGGCTAGGTGTATTTTATTTTACTTTTTTTCACATAAGTCAAAGATTCAAATTTGTTTGCAAATGTTGTCTGGATGTTTTAAGCTTTCTAGATAATTTAGTGGGGTTTTTCCCCCTAGTTTCTGGTGAAATTTGTTTTTGAAAAACCTACTTATTTATAATTTATATGCCTAATATAAAAATTATTTGTGTTAGATGGCATGATTTTCAATGAAACCAGAAGAAACTCCAACTCAAAGTGACTTAAACAATAAAAAGTATTTACAACTCACATCACTGAAAAGTTGAAAAGCCAGGCAGATGTAAGGCGTGGTTCAGTCAGAACTCCGGCTCCGTTTATCTCTGCTTCTCCCAGTTCTTCCTCCATGACAGCGGTCAGCAGCACTTGAGACACTGCCTCCTCTTTCCTAATCTAGAGGAGAAAGAGACTCACCTCTCGTCTCTAGTTATATAAACCTGAACCAATCATGGTGGCTATTAGAATGCCAGGCACTGATTGGTTCATTACGAACCTCACCCCTACCAATCATGTGGCCAGATTGGTAGCCAAATCACAGGCTATTTGGCTAGTGCCAATCAGAGCCTACCTGGAGGCTCCAGTCCACTTGAACCACCAGCATACTCTGTAATGGGGGCCAGAATGTGGAGGGGCGGGAGGTTCCCCATAAAAATGGGAAAGAGAGGGGATAGGTGCTATGCTACCTAAGCAACTATTGAATGCCAACTTAATTCATTTCCCTTAAAAAACTTAATTCATTTCCCTTAAAAGTGAACTGATTTTTCTTTTTAGAATTGTAATAAAGAGCTATTACAGATATTTTTTGTAAAGCACCATACAGGGGCACCTGGGTGGTTCAGTCAGTTTAGCGTCTGTCTTCAGCTCAGGTCATGATCCCAGAATCCTGGGATGGAGCCCCAGAATGGGGCTTCCTGATCAGCAGGGAGCCTGCTTCTCCCTCTGCCCTTCCCCCCATCTTGTGCTCTTGCATGCACGCTCTTTCTCTCAAATAAATAAATTCTAAACAAACAAACAAACAAAACCCAACATATATGTTTTTAGATTAGAAAGAAATAGGATAGTATTTACCCACCCTCAAATAACAATTGTACCAATATTTATAATGGTTAGGAATCCAAGTGTTCTGGAATCTGAGCCCTTGGATTTAAATTGTATCTCCATCATGCACTTAGCTGCATGTCATTGGGTAAGTCAGTTAGTATCTGTGTCTCAGTAAATGAGGATAACAATAGTGCCTACATCATCAGGACTAAGTGAAATCATACATGCAAATAAATCTTGTAACAATAACAAGTGCTTCATGGTTGTCACCCACCCATTAGAATGCAGCTTATATGTGGGCAGGGACCTCGCCTACCTTATTCACTGCTGTAATCTCAGTGGCCGGCATATACTAGGTGGTTGATAAACACTTGAGGGAAGAGTGAAGGAATCTCCTTTCCTTCATCTCTCTCAAAAAGAGAGTAAGGAAAAAGAAAGAGTTAAGAAATTAGAGGCCAATACAGCTGGAGCAAGTTTTTGGTGGAAAGCCAGCACTAAAATCCAGGAAGAATGGGGTTTGGAGTTGTAGATCTACTTTGAGTGCTGTTGGAACAGTGCAGCTGACAGGGTCTGGAAGGGAAGAGGTAGAAGTGTTTGTTAAATCCCACAGCATGGGCTTCTTTTATTTCTTTTCTTTTTTTTTTCTTTTTAAGCCTGAGAAGCAAAGGATGAAGTTGGATCATCTGGTTCAGTAACATAATCTTAAAATAAAATGAAAAATCTGGGAGTCTCTCTGTGGGAAAAGGGAGAACAAGAGATTCAAAGGAAAAAGACAATAGAGGATTTAATCCAAAACATCTAAAAGCAAATATTGTTTTCAGGAATTTTCAGAGATTTTCTACAAAGGGAGAAAGACATTGATGACTAAGGCAGAGAGGGATAAAGCTGTGGAGATGTCTCAAATACAGGGACTGCACACATGCATCTTTAAAGTATGCCTACAGGAATTCCTCCTTCATACAGCTAAACATGCTCAGTTTTGAGCTGGCCCTCCGCACCCCAGCCTTCCTTATCTCCCGGGCTTCTGCCAAGATGTGGCACAATTTTAACTGCAAAAAAATGGGTCCTGCTCAGGGAGAACAAAACTGAACTAAACTCTCCTCCCAAGATAAAGCAAATAAAAATTCACTTTGGATTATTCAGAGAAACAGTGTAGGAGAGAAACTATACAGAAGATATAACAAATATGCAATTTTGCATGTGCGTCTTAAATAGACTTTTTAGGTTTAGAATAGTTTTAGATTTACAGAAAACTTGCAAAACAAAATAGTACAGGTAGTTTCTGTATATGCTTTGCATCCAGTATCTCCTGTTGTTAAGATCTTACATTAGTATGACGCATGTGTCAAACTTACCAACCAAATTGATACATTACTAGCTGAAGCTCATACCTTATTCAGATGTCCTTAGTTTTCACCTTTGAAATGTCTTTAGTTTTATATTTTGTCTTTAGTTTTATACTTTGTTCCAGGATCTCACCCAGGGTACAACATCACATTCAGTAATCATGTCTTCTTAGGCTCCTCTAAGGGGTGACAGTTTTTAGACTTCTTCTTTTGGCCATCCTTGACACTCTGGAGGAATACTGGTCAGATATTTTGTAGAGTGTCCCTCAATTTGGGTTTGTCTGTTGTTCTTCTCTTGATTCCATCGGGATTATAGTTTTGGGGAGGAAGACCACAGACATGGTAAAGTACAATTTCATCACATCATCAAGGGTACATTATCAACATAAATTCCTACTGAGGATGTTAATCTTCTGAATATTTACCCCCTTTCTACACTACACTCTTTGTTAGAAGGTCACTGTGTACAATCCACATTGAGGGGGTAGGAAGTTTCGCTCTACCTTCTTAAGGGAGCAGTGTCTACACACATTTTTAAAAAATTCTTCCATATGGGAACTTGTCTCTTCTCCCCGTTTCTTTATTTATTCAATCATTTATTTTTATTGCTATGGACTTGTATTAGTCTGCTAGGGTTGCCATAACAAAATACCACAAACTGGATGACGTAAACAGAAATTTATTTTCTTACAGTTTTAGAGGCTGGGAATCTAAGATCAAGGTAACAGTGGGGTTGGTTTCTGATGAGAACTCTCTCCTTGGTTTGTAGATGGCCACCTTTCACTATATCTTTATTTGGCCTTCCCCTGTGTGCACGCACAGAGACAGATCTCTGGTGTCTCTTCCTTTTCTTACTGGGTTAAAGTCCCATCCTTATGAACCTTAATTTACCTCCTTAGAAGCCCTATCTCCAAATATGTTCACACTGGGGGTTAGGGCTTCAACATATTGAATTTGGTGGGGTTAAGGGGGCACAATTCAGGCCATAACAGGGCTCATGATAATTTCTTTTATACTTTGGGTTATAATCCAATACTATATTATTTATTTTCTTGTTCAAGGAGCCTTTGGGAGCTCTTTAGGTTGACTCTTGTGTCCCCTTGATGTGTCCCCATCAGTTGGTTTTTTGGTTTTTGGTTTTTGGCTTTTATTTTTGTTTTTTTAAGTAGGCTCCATACCCATGGTAGAGCCCAATGTGGGGCTTGAACTCACAATCCTGAGAACGAGACCTGAGCTGAAACCAGGAGTTGGATGCTCAACCGACTGGGCCACCCAGATGCCCCCATCAGTTTGTTTTTTGAGCACTCCCATATTTTCTACATTACAAGATGCTCCAACTTAATCTTATGTATTTCCTTCCCTAGCCTTAGAATCAGCCATTTGTCTAAGGGACCCTGTTACTTTTATTGGAGAAAGATGTTAGACACATAAGCTGGTCCCTGGATCTGCTTGTTGCTAATAGGTGTTGCCTCTGGGCTCGCTCAGTGATAGCACTTGTTTTAATGCCCCTTGTGTTGATTTTTCAAAGAGTCTAATGATAATTTCCTTTCCCAAATCTAGCAAATAGAAATGGAGTAATAGAAAAAGTAAGTTCTTGGGAATCAGAGGGACATTCTGTGATTTATCCTCAGGTTTACTGCTTACCAGACATGTGAGCTCCTGCAAGTTAAATAACCCCATAAAATTTAGGTTTCCTCTTTTTCAAAATGGAATATTTTAAAAATATTAAAAGAGCTTATATATATATAAAGGGTAAAGGAAAGCATCAAGCTCATGACCATAAATATTAGTAACGCCTTAGCATATAGGTCACCTATTATCTCTGCAATTGGACCTTTGAGGAAGAGATAAATGTTTTGGTAAATATTCTTTTCTACATGCAAAATCTAATGCAAGAATCAGTTGACTTATTCATCAAAGTTCTGTCCTGTATTTCAAACCAACTATTGGACAACTCTACATGTATATATAAATTTTACTTCAAATTCAAAAAATTTAAAAAAAATTAAAAATAAAAAAAATAAAAGTATTTGAAGCTAAATTCTTTTCCCTAAACTAAGTCTCACATTAGAATTTTACATTTCTAAAAGGAGCACCATTATTCACCCAAATTATCCAGACTCAAACTCTGGTAATGCCAGACTAGATATTTCAGACTAACCCTTCTGCTAAGTACAATTTTTAGAAGTTGACAAAGTATTTTTTCCATAGTTTTAAAGGTATTGGGGCATTCATAAGTCACAAAGGAATTGCTGAGCCAATGTCCATGAGACTTAGTAACCAATATCTGGAGCCATGTTTCCCTAGAAGAATCTTTTATTTTTCTAATGAAATGGAATAAGGTGAGGTTGGGGTGGGAAGGGCTTACTGGGTTAAGGAAACAAAAATTGTAACCCATGGTCTTGGAAGAAGTTTGTTCAGTGGTAAATATTCCACACTTAATATTAAGACCCCAACAGTTTACACTCTAAGGATGAATTGGAAATAGATTGGCCCTTCCAGGAATAGAAGCCCAGATTTGAGTCATCTTGATCTATGAAAATTGATTAAAGTGAGTTAGCCGTATTGTTGCTCATAGAAGCCTGCCAGAAATAAGTGTAAACTCTATCTGGATAAGACAGATTCATTCTAGGCCTTAGGTTACTTGTGTGTCTTCTAATATACGATATCTGGCACTTAATTTTTTTAAAATGTTGCTATGTAAGAGGCACACAAAGAGACAAGATGTGACCAAAACACAAGAGAAACAACAGATAATATAAACAGACCCCTCCCCCACAATTCACACAATAAAGTTAACAGACAAAAACTTAAACCCTGAAAATGTTTAATAAAATAAAAATAAGATTAGTAACTTTGGCAGAGAACTAGAAACTATGACAATAAAATAACCTATAGCAATTCTGTAACTTAAGGATACGCTAACCAAAATGCAGAACTTGATAGACTGATTTAACAGCAGATTAGTCACAATTATAGAGATAATCAGTGAGATGAAAGATAAATCAGAAGAAAAATATTAAGATAAAACATGTAGAAATAAGATGGAAAATGTCAAATAAAATAAGAGGACAGACTATACTATGAGAAGGTTATAAACATACCCTAATTGGCATCTCAAAAAGAGATGACAGTGGAAAAGAAA
The DNA here is from genome assembly GCF_029215605.1 of Mirounga angustirostris. Classification (NCBI taxonomy): domain Eukaryota; kingdom Metazoa; phylum Chordata; class Mammalia; order Carnivora; family Phocidae; genus Mirounga; species Mirounga angustirostris. The sequence goes on from NW_026991713.1 coordinate 125,160,492, forward strand.
CAATATTTGAAAACATACTAGCTGAGAATTTTTTTAAGACAGTAACCCAGAGATTCAAAAAGTTCAAATTTAAAAGTATAGAAGTATACATTTAAAAAAATCACAACTTCACACAACACACCAAAAACAAAACTTTTGACTACCCATTGTCATTGCATTGTACCTCCTTAATTCTGATCTTTATTTTTCACATGTAGACCAATATAACTATGTACCAACTATTCTCTGTTTCTCCCTTATTTACATAACTTTTAAATTAATATGCCTGAAACATCACTTGTTACCCACCAGAAAAAAAAAAAAAAACCCTCAAGATTTTTTGGTAACCTCTCTACAAACTGCTATTGCCCAAAGGAGTATTAATTGAGAGGGCTCAACCAAGACAACAAGGCACAGTGGTTGTGAGTATGATCATCTCCAGGATAGGGTCAGGCAAATAGTGAATATCTGATGTCCCTGGTGAAGGGTAGGCACATGTAGATAATGGAGAGGGAAAGATAATGTCATTCCATAACCAATTAGAAGTGTAAGTAATAATAATGACTAACCCTTATATTGCTTTTCATATGGGCTCTCATATAAGTTTATACATTTCAACTCGTTGAGTCCTCATAGGTCTTTGTGATATATTGTTAGTGTCCTCACTTTACAGTTGGGGAAACTGAGGCATAGAAATGGTAAGTAACTTGCCCATAGTGTTATAGGTAAGTGGCAAAACTAGGCTCTGGACCCAGATATCTGGCTCTGGAATTCATGCTCTTAATGCCTACATTATACACAGCCTCAACACGTATGAACAGCATTGATTTCCAAAGAGAATCATACCATGATTGAGCTGACAGCAGAAATTTAGGGTTCAAGAGAGAAATGTCCACTATATTTAGGGCTAACCTCTCACCTTGCAAGAATGAGATGCAAATGAGTGAGATCACACAGTGACTAAGGGCTGAACAACAATCCCAACATTATTAGAAAAATAATTACAATTTAGAGCCCTTCCCTCTTTGGGATTACCATTATTTCCCTGATTTGGTACCATACTAAGTAGTGGCGAAATTTTTCGGGGATTTTGTAGGAAGTTACTCTAAGATCTACGTTAAACAAGTCCTCCTTGCAAACAGCTGAAAACCGGGCTAAGCCTAATCCATTTGGTTTAGTTTTCTCCTTCTAGTAACTCGATTTGGCGTCTTTCTTTTTCCTTTATGAGGGTATTTTAACTTTCATCTGCTGGCTTTAATTTAACTTGTCATATTTCTGTTTTTTTGTGCATGTGCCCAGAGGCCTTTGGGAAAAGGACACATTTTTTAATAAGTCAAAACAATAAAAACCAGAAAGGTCAACTTAAGTCAGTTAGTCACGTTTTAAGCAATCTAAGTAGAAGACCAAAAATCCACTTCCAACCTTCAAGTTGTTCTCTTGAAGACTGCTAAGACTGGAAACAAATTAGGGCATTCTTGAACAGAGGGAATTGAAATGATCAAGGCCATGGGCATGTGTAACTCACTGTCATGAATGAGTAGGAGGCCTTTTTACGTAAGTTACACAGATGACAAAATACATTGGTACCCTAGGAGCTCTAAATGCCCTAACTTGATTCCCTGTACACAGATAAATTCTGCTAAAACTAAACTTCTCTAAGTCAATGGCCCCAAACAAGTCATAGGATTCCTTGTTTTCCAGATCTGGGTGAACAGGATTATAACCATATATATATTTTTAAAGTTGTGGCATGAACAGTGTGTTTTATTCTTTGGCTTGTCGCATGTCTGTATTCTTTGAGGAAAAATATCTCATAAAAGCTTCTCCACCTTACCCTCACCCCCATTATTCTCAAAGCACACCTTCTTAGTTTTGCTCCTGGAGCTTATCAATTTATCCATTAATTATCATGTTATCAGGTGGCTAGCTTGTCTGCCACCTAACTCCTCATTGGATCATAGGCTCCATGTAGGGAGGAAATTCTATTTCTTTAGCTCACAATTGTGTCTCGAGGGCTGGCAGAGTGCCTAAGACATAGCCGGTGCTCAGGCTTGCTGAATGGTTAAAGAAAATGAATAAACAAACCACAAAATCAAGTACGCAAGTGAGGTGGAATCGGACACAGTCCTTACATGGATGATATGGAAATCTGATTTGGATTTTGCAGTTAGCTGGAAAAATAAGAAATATTATTTTTATGGGCAAATTCCTTCCTTCCATCCTTCTTGTCTATCTTCTTCTTTTCCTCTCTTTCACCTGATGATTTGCAAAGCCATAACAAGGAGACAAAGACAGTGTTGAATGTAGGAGAGATCAACTCAATAGTGGGAAACATTTTAATGAAAAAAAAAAACCATCGAAGTAGTTGTGAGATTAAATTATTTTTCATGAGAAAATTCCATAGGATCACAGACACTAGAGGGCAGTCCTAGGCACCCTGGCAGTGTCTTCCAGAGGCTGAATAAACACAGCAATCTAGCCTGAGGTTTAAAACACACTCATATCATAAAATCTTAAAATAAAAATAAATTAAAACACACTCATATCAACAAATCAGACGCTCCAGCCTTCCCGTCCTCCTGCAATTGGAGGACTTCCTCCATTACTTCCCACCTACAGTCCTTTCAGCCTCCAGGACTGTGAGAAATGCATTTTTGATTTTTATAAGCTACCCATTCTGTGTTATTTCGTTTTGGCAGCCTGAATGGACTAAGACACCTGGTATGTGCACAGGTGGGGAAGAATGCCTGGTTCCTCATTTTAAGTGACCCTCTTTCCCAAAGACTAGCATGGTACTGCCCTGAGCCAGGTTAAGGTTTAACCTTACTGAAATTTAATAATAATAATAATAATAATAATAAGCCTCTTGAATATATCCCTACGGCCTTATTTGGCCCTGGCAGCATAAGTTTAGGTTTGGCCTCGAACATAAGCTCTGTGGGAACTGGACTCCCCAGGTGCCATAGTCCAAGTTGACAGCTAAGATGTTGTGAGTTCCCTGAGCCCCCCCGGCCCCCAGAAGTTTGCTTCAGTCACTTTGACCAGTAGTTATGTAAAAGGCCCACCTCACCAACCCAGCCGACCTGTGTAGGTTCTTCAGGATTCTGGAGCAAACTGGCCCTAACGGAAACCTGTAAATCATTCAAGATCCCGAGTATACGTTCAGGTGCCCCTGGGGATTTGCCTCTCAGGAAGATTTATCCCCAGATGTCAAGGATTTGAAAGAGCATTATTTTCCTTAGTTACCTTCCCTTTAGAGGAAGACTTGTTTTATTTATTTTTATTTTTTGTTTAAAGCAGAGCTGTTTTTAAAAAGGCTCATTCTAAAAAGAGATCAAGTCAGGGTCTGTTTTTGACTAGTGGGAATTTTCCTGCAACTAAACTGTGGGCTGTGTTTGAACATCTGCCAACACGGGGACCACGGCTGTGCCCTTGTAACTCAAAAGTGGCTAGTAAAATCATGAAGGGAAATCACAAAAGAGAATTACGAACAAAATTATCAAAAAGACAAAAAAAAAAAAAAGATTTTTCTGTAATTAGAGTCACCCTCCAGGTACCAGAATAGAAAATTTGCAGACATAAGCTTGTGTTAGCAGAGACACTTGATGGATTTAAAAGTTTGCCCCAAGTTTAACTGACCGGTTTCTAGTAATCAGTTGTTTCTAATAATGCAAAAAAACTGAGCATAGTTGAGCAAAAGAAAAACCCAAGATCATCTCCTCCATCATTACCTAAAATACAAGATGAAATTGAAAAACTGCCTTTCATTTTTGGTGCATTCATTTTTCAAGCTATTGGAAACTTCAAGAACACACTGTTTTTACATTGGCTTATTTTGTAAATGGTTTAATTAACATAGTGAAAATGTGGTTGTATGAATGAATTAATCATGTCAGGATTCTCCTACCTCTTGATCTGAAGGCAGGATTGCACTTTATCACATAAAGAAATAGATTTAAACATAGTAGGAATAACACTTGGTTATTAAGTCACAAATGTATTTGGTCTTCTGTTAAAAAGTATGCACTAATGGTTAAATGTTACAGCATCTCTATTTTTAAGTATTCAGTACATGGCTGCAACCCAGAGATCATTTTTTCCTGTAGTGCTTTTTACTTATTTATTTTTGGAGAGTTTGGGCCAAATCTGTTCCATCTTTGACCTTTGGGTTCTTTTCTTTTTAGGGAAACAACGATGTATACCTTTCCCAGTATTAAACATACACACAAACTCACATGCATGATAAACAATTCCCAGACTTGCTTTTCTGACAAATAAATCAGTGCTAGCAGACCTTTAAAATGTCAAACTTCTCATTCAGCATGAGACCTGTCACTGTCCATGTGTTCTTTGACAGCACCCCGGCCTTACTGATTGGCATGGTTCCCATGTGTCAGAAGAGTGAAATGTACAAGACACCTATTCAGACCTATCCTGTCCCTGTAATTATTGCAGGGTTTTTTTTTCTTTTCTTTCTTTCTTTCTTTCTTTCTTTCTTTCTTTCTTTCTTTCTTTCTTTCTTTCTTTCTTTCTTTTTTTTTTTTTGCCTGGCTTCTTCAGAGATTTACTACTCTCTCAGGCTTCTGGCCTCCCAGGGAGGTCAAAGAGCTTCAAGTTAGTTTGCTTTCCCTCCACTCTTTCAATACCAGGGTACCACCAAACCTTGTTCCAAGACCTCTTGGAGAAGTGCACAGCTGCCTTATGCCACCTCTCAATCACTGCTCACAGGCATGCCCAAAGGGTCAGCCCAGTATAGTTTGCTAATTTTAGAAAGGTGACTTCTCATGATCATCACAACTTTAAAAAATGTTCTTCTAGACCTCATAGCATGAGGAACTGGTTTTGATATCTGACAGTCCTGGGTTCATATTATACCATTTCTTTGCTCTATAAATATGGATATTATTGCATTTCTCCAAACCTTAATGCACTCATCTGTGGTGTGGAAAGGGATGCCATTAAGAATATAAGTTTATTGTGTAAGTTAAGAACTAAGTGTGTATTAGAAAAGAGGAACAGTACATGTACCCATTTGTGTGGCAGTAAGTAGAATTCTCTTTCCCTACCTACTCTATTTTGAATACAAGGATAAAGAATACGCTGGAAATATTGCAAAGCAAGGGAGTACAAAAGGGGATACCCTGGTGATGTGCTGCCCTCTACAAATCAAAGCATTTTATACTATATAGTGACTTCTGCCCAGTAAGTCGGTACGGGGGCCAAGCACATGTCTAAGACAATGTTACTACTTTCAACCTAGTTAGGTATTCCTTTCCTACCTAATATTTGCCTGCAATATGAGGAATTTCCAAATTTCAACATGCCAGTGTCAGCAAGCCATCGAGTTGAGGTTATCCCCTCGTCTCAATGTCAGTAACAGCTCTGAATGTGACCATGTGTATGTTGCATATGAACTATTCATTGAAACTTACTACAGGGAACATCACTTTTATTAACATTGTAACCTGACCAGAGCCCAAGACTCCATGTCCAACACAAATGGACTTTTGGACTAAGAAAAAAAGTTTTCTACCATCTACTCTTAAGTCCTTGTCTGGAAAAGGACTATCCAGTTAGGAAATTATCCAGATGTGATGATTTGCCAGGTAATCCAATAGCTTATTGATTTTTTTACAATTTTTACGGGGATAAGACAAGCAAAGATAAAGACATAAAATTCAAATCAAGCTACCAAGTGAGGTCTGATGTGAGAGAGAGGAGAAAGTCCAGCTTTTCAGTGGGCTCAGAGTTTTCCTGTGGATAGCCTCCCAAATCTGCCCTGCCAGACTGACCACAGCTGGAAATTTATGCTTCCAGAGCCTCTGGGGCTGCCAGACTCAACTCAGGCTCAACAAGCCCAGCATCTGACTCACCACGGACCTTCCATCCTCTCCTTGCCCATGGCTACTGTTTGTATTCTTCTCTTCTAACTGGATACCTTCACACTCACCTTGGATGCTCCTTCACTTTCATCTGCCATTAATCCTCTGACCTTTTCCCTTCTCATTGCCTCAGTGGCTTTCTCCCCCCCCCTACTTTCTGTGAATCAGGTCAACGTCCTCATCACCCAGTGCATCTGGGCGATAGCTCCTTGGCTTTCCCTTGCTTCTAACAACTGCTACCCGCCCCCTCCCCCCACCTCCTTGCCAGCAAATGTTTTGAATCCCTGTGCGCGAGTCATGCCTCCGCTCTAGAACTGGCTCTCTCAGCCTCAGTAAATGTTCTTGTTACTAAGATCCTCTGTCTCCGGAGATCTGTCCCTATTTCCTGCCACTCCCTGACCCACTCTTTTATTCTATCCCTTATACAACCCTTCCTCCCAGCCTGGTGTCAGTGATACTTTTCCCCTCAACTTTTCTGCCCATAATGCCTAAATCCAAGCCTCTTATTCCAATTCCAGGCCAAGTCTACATCTGCCACCAACTTGCCTTAAAATACTTTGGAAACTGCTTACCTTTCCTGTCTCTACACTCCCTCGCTATTTAGCTCCATCCCCTGCACCCCCTCCCCAGGTTAACCCTTACTTAATCGCTCTGTTCGCCCATTAGCCCTGTTTCCCCATAAGAGCGTGTGATGTGAGCATCTATACCATTCTTCTTCATCCTACTCATTCTTCAGTCCCTCCTCCAAGCAGAGGACAAAAAAGAGAGCAATAGTGCCCCTGAATTGGAACTGAGGTTTGGACTCCTGTAGATTCCAACCTACAGCTTCTACCCCCGCTGAGGGTAAATCATTAATTCGAACGTTTCTAACTTTGTTACTCTTCATCACAGTTACACAGGGCCACGGAAGATTTAGTATCAAGGCATTCACATGGCCTACGTGCCTTTAAGAAAGCGCTAAATAAAGGGTTTTTTGTTTTTGTTTTTGTTTTACCAGTTACCCTGCAGGGGGTTCGGGTGGGGGTGGAAAAGTGTATTGTTGGATTTAAGAGCTCAGCCGCAGACGAACACACGGATGGACCCTGAGGGGTCATCAGGCTGCAGAGGTGATGCAAGGAGCCCAGCTTTATCTCGCCTCGTGGTGGGGTACGCTCTCACATTCTTCCATTGAGGAGAAATTACAGCATACTCTCGTCCCATGCGGGGGGGCATAGCTCCCAAAAGCAATGGCCTGAATTGGCATGTGCGAGATTCAGATCGTCCCTGAGATGCGACTGCAGTGGCTAGGCGGGCGGCCGAAGCAGGCTCTTGGCGCCGGCCTCCAGCAGGGGCGCGGGCGGCCCGGGGTCTCCGGGGCTCCCTCCCGCAGCCCGCGGACCCGCCGCTAGGAGGCGCTGTGAGAGCGCCGGGCCCCCTCCCGCTGCCAGAGGAGGGCTGGCATCCCCTCCGCCAGCCCCTGAGCCGGCCGGGGAGCAGGCGGGGAGCAGACCTCAGAGGACGCGCGGAGGAGAGCCGGGGGCTGTCACCGCCGACGCGACGCGCGCACCGACCCAGGACGCGGGCACCTGCGGACCGCCACCCGCCGCCCCCGCGAAGGAGCCGGGCCGGTGTCTTGGGCACCCGCTCCCCGGTGAGCACCCGCCGGGGCGGAGGGCGATGTCTGCCGGGGCCCGCCGCGGTCCCCGGGGCAGCCGGGCGCAGCCGCTCGCGCCCCTCTGGTGCTTCTCGGCCGCGCTGGGCGTGCTGTGGACCCCCGGCTCGCAGGCGTTCAACTTGGACGTGGACAAGCTCACGGTGTACAGCGGCCCCGAGGGCAGCTACTTCGGCTACGCGGTGGACTTCCATATACCTGCCGCTCGCACGTAAGTCGCCCAGCGCAGGGAGTTCGCGCGCGGGGGCGAACCCGGCCACAGGCTGGGTCCCTGCCCGTCTGCCGGGGGACCCGCGCCTGTCCCCGCAGCTCGATGGAAGGAGATTCCTGAGATTCCATCCCGCTGCGCACTTGGGGTCCCGTCCGGCTCCCCCGCCTCTTGTCCCCCTTCCATGCTAGATGCGCCTTGGGAATTTTGAAGTAGAGACATGCCACTTGCATAGAAAACGCAAGTCCTGGGGAGCTCCCAGGACGCGAGCAAAGACTCGAGCACCATACAAAGGGGAGACCGGGACCGAACAGACTCAGGCCGGTTAAAACAACGGACCACAACACGGTCTGTTTATGCATAGTCTGTAACAATTAAGTGTCTGGGCGCAAGTGCTGTCGGCTACAAGCAGCTGGGCTCTGTCCTTTGCTACTTCTTTCCCCTTTTCTCTCATCTCACTGTATACATAGCTCCACCTAGAGAAGAATTGGGACGATTTGCACCCTCTTCAAAACCAGGTTTCAGGCGCCCGTAGGTTTCCAACAGGAAATCAAGTTTGACAGTCGGTCTCCATCATAAATACGTTTCTGCCCCGACCCCCACCCTAGTCTCAGTGAGCACGCTGCTACGGGAGACTGCATCGCATGTGCACACTTTTATGATTGCCAGGGAGTGATTTTCTCCAATCCTTTTGCAGAGCGAGTGTCTTGGTGGGGGCGCCCAAAGCCAACACCAGCCAGCCAGACATCGTGGAAGGGGGAGCCGTCTATTACTGTCCTTGGCCCGCCGAGGGGTCTGCGCAGTGCAAGCAGATACCGTTTGACAACACCAGTAAGTGATATCTGTCCTTCTCAACGGTGGGTCCTGGTTTCAAGGAACCAGAGCCATCCTGGAGTTAATTCCCCATTTTGTTTGTACTCGGCCTGTCTGATGAGTCTGTGTTGTGGGCTGTTCAGGTTCCTAGAGAAATCAGCTTAAGCCTGATTGAAGGCGAGGAAAATGTCGCGTGAACCCCAGAGAGGGAACCTTGGTATTTTGACCTTGAGTATTTGGGTGCGTCCTAGTACCTTCTGTTTCCTTACTGTCCCAAGATGAGCGTTTTCAGGGTGAGTGGATGCTTTGAAGAAATACAAATGCTCCACCCTAACCTTGATTATGGAGAGTTTGGTTGTTTCCCAAGGACAAATCCAGGAAAAGACCGACCCTTAGCATTTCCAGTGCCCAAACTCCGGAGGCAAGACTCAGCTGCTATAAGACCCAGACATCACTCCATGTTGCTGTTTAATTCTTTACAGAAAGAAAGAATTTTCTTTCAAAATATTGGACATTGGAGGCAAACTAGTACAGGCAGAGTGTGGATGGATTACATTCATTTCCAAAATCCCTAGACAGATGTTTCTTATTTAATTAAAGGGAAAATACATTTTAACCAATTCAGGCTGGTTAGGTTTCCTCTCGTGTTTTCTCTTTGGGTCCTGAGAAAATAATTTTACCGTAACGCTTTCTAAAACATTAACACTGAATGTTTTAATTTGTACCTTTAAAACTTTATGAATTCAAAAGGTATACATTATCAGGAACCAAATATCTCTTTTCAGAAAAATGTGAACTCAAATAATGTTTTTTGATGATCAGTCATTTAAGATACCTTTTGCACCACACAACTATTTTTATGACATCATTCTTCATCATTGTTACATTAGTGTGCATTTAGAATGTATGTAGAAAATCCATTTTCACAGCATTTTGGTGAAAGTGGATGGGTTGTATTTACCTGTTACTTTATCCGATTTGCAACTTTCTATCTTAAAAAATAAGATAATTTTGATTCTATCAATATGAAAACCATTTCAAAGGGGAAAAAAAATCCTATGCAAGGCTTACCTTGAATTATGACCAAATTAGGAAAATACTTCATAAAAGCATTTTCAAATTATGTTTTTCATATGTGTCTGGATATAGTCACCATAGCTCCTCTACCATTTTATTAAGTAACTCAGTTACTTCGTACCAATTTTCATAAGCTTTTACTTTTAAATGTATTAGAAATTAGAAAAATTAAGCCACTTGATGTTAACTTGTAAAAGATATCTTTTAACTAGTTGTTTAATTGGGATTTTAAATGTTTCTGCTTACTGACCTACTTCCGTTTGAGAATAAATTTTCTAAATCAGGATTAAGCATAAAATTAATGGCTTTTTAAATAATCCATATCAAAACCATTTGTATTTGTATTTTTAAAAGACTCTAAAACTTAAGCCTTGATAAATAAAGACATAAATCAATAGTATTATTTGAATTTAAGTTAAGGGAAATAAGTATTTACATTTTTAAATCTTGTATTTTTACCAAGAAGCAATCTATAGTCATGGACATAAATTTTGTAACCTGCTAGAACATTCCTATAACATCCCAAATCAGGATCTGGTTAGTATATTTTTCCTTTGATAAAAGAAGAACCGATGTCTGCCCAGATAAGTCACATCTGAATACCTTTCTAAGTACTAATCCCAGTAGATGTCATCGTTCAACAGATGAAAACCAGAGAATACAGACAACAATATGAATTTTTAAAAACTGAACACTCCCAACCAAAAAATTTCCAATGTTAAATTACAATAGGTAAATTTTCCAAAAGTTCCTTCTAGAGCAACTGTTTGGAGATCTGAATTCACTTTCCCATGGAGAACTAATGCTGCAAGATTGTGCTTTGGTTTCCAGAACAGCCCACAGGAATGCACTAAACCCTTATTGTAGGGGAGTTATATTTGTAGTGAAACAGTAGGGGACAAACCAGCACAGTTTTAGCAATTAAATAAACAGAAAAATAATAAGAATGTCGAGAAAAGATCAGTGTTACTTGGAGAAAGAGCCAGGGGTGAATGGCATCCCTTCTGTGCAAGTTCTGAGGAAGACATCTGGATCTCTCAAAGGGCTCTAGAGAATAATGCTGTTGGTTCTACACTATATCTTATTTGACTTCTAAATGAATGGAGGTTTTTTGGATTTTTTTGTGGTTTTTTTTTGTTGTTGTTGTTTTGTAGACAGATGCCCTCTTCCTACTATTATACTTAGCAACCATAACTGTAGTGATTTGAGGATTCATAAATGGAACAAAATAAGGGGAAGAAACGGGGAGGGAGATTGATGTTTCTGAAATAATTGAGCAAAAAATGAAGATAAAAAAGAAGCAAGGCAGAGGAAGTCATACGTTTGTGAGAAATGAATGGTCCATGGTGGAATGAACAAAGCAGTGAGCTGGGAAAGCTTGGGGGAGTCCCACTGAGAAGTCTTTGAGAAAAGAAAGTTCTCCATGTTAGCCATCAGGGGGTACTGTGGGCCCAGGAACCTTGGTTGCTGTTGGGAATGGACTGGGAATGGTGGGGCAAAAGGAATCTGAGGACCCCGGGGGCTCCTTGTTGGCTACTGAGTGGGTGCTAGCGCGCAACACATCATTTCTACCGATTTCTTTATCCAGGCACCCCAAACAATGGGGCTCTTTGCAGTTGGAGTCCCTGTTCTTTGGGCACAGTGTGATCTTGGAACCAAAGATGAAAGGCAGAAACACAGGTGTTGCTGACTCCGGGTCTGGCAGTCGATGTTACCACATGCTTGATATTTATTGATCACCTACTACGTACCAGCCACTTATACAACTTATTTATAACCCATAAAACACATTTTATGAATAAGGAAACTGACATCAAAGGTGTTAAAAAAGTTACGTGCAAGACCACACCATGGTAAGCAGTAGACACAGGGTTGGAAAAAAGGTCTGCCTGGAACAGAGTCTGCCTCTTCACCCTGCCTTCCTTCCAGGACTGGGAGAAGTCGGTTCCTAATGGGGAGCAAATTCAGGGTTGGCTCCTATGGAGCTGACGCCCTGCTTGCCCTGCCTTCCCCACCTCCTTCCCCTCAACCCCCAATTACCTTCACAAATTCCAATGAAAATGATCTTCCAGAGAAGATCTAGAAGGGAAAAGCAGTTGGGGTCGAGGGTTGTGGAGAGCAGAGGTCATAGAAGGAGGGCTTTGTCTTGATGGGGATGATAGGTTGTCCACGCTGCTGGTTTGCCACAGCTCCTCACAGCGTGCTATGGCCCCTCAGTGTCCCCAGTCAACGGCCTCCTGTCTTAATCTCTGCCTGTTGGCAGCCATGTACAGTTTTCCCAAAAGAAGAAGAAAATTTCTCTGCTTGACAAAGTAGTGGCTTTGAGTGTTGAGCGCCCACAAACTGATGTTCACATAATAGAGCACCATGTCTCGGGCATAAATATGTATCATACTGCAAATATTCCTCTGAAAAGATAGTCGTGACTTCCCCGTCTTTTCTCCATCTGGCTTTACAGTAAATTTGACCTTTTAATGACATTGTTTCAACTTGTTCAAGCCGCCTGGGGTGACTACAATTTAGTGTTCACGGTGGTAACCTAACAAACTCTCTCAACCTAGGCATTGAAGGACACTGGCCTATAATTTAGTCCCCGAATCTGGTTGTGATCTTGAACTTCAATTGTAAGGTCAACTGCCTTTTTTCTTTTCTAAACTTCCATTTTGTTTCATTTTTTTTCATTAAATGATCATTTATGTTATTTTTACCTTATCGCATAACCTGGATCTTAAAAATTACTTCTCATCATGAATGAAAAACCAGGAAGCCAGAAATAGCCTAACACTTCAAATGCATGAATACTATTAAAATCTGTGGTCCTTTCAAGTATGGAGGAGGGAAACCTGAGGGAAGCATATGGGGGGGGGGGAGGTGCCAAGTGCAAAGAGTAGATAATTTTCCTCCTCTGTACAAAATCAAGTGCTTGCAAAAAAGCACTTCTCTCATCTCCCGTCTATCTTTCCCTCTTACTTCACTAGAATAAAATCCCCCCTTCACCAAATTGATTTCTTTCACTTTAGCCTCAGGAACTGTCTAGACTGTGCCCCGTGTCTTAAACAATTTAAAACATCACATCTGCCAAATTCATGCCTCTCCTTTCTAAATCTACTCCAAGGTTCATTTCATCTTTTTCCTACATTTTCCAAACCCATGTGTGGAGTAAATAAAACTGCTAGATTAGAGCCCCCCTGCTAAAAGGGGGAGGGAAGAAACAGAATGAATAGAGCCTCATCTTTGGAATGATGAAGGGCAAACTCATGGCAAAGGCGTAGTGTGCAAATATCTGATTATTTTAAATACACAAATGAAACATTTTGAGGAGAAAGATAATGGCATGTGCTAATTAATGATGATAATCATCATAACACGAAAAGTAATGGAGGCAAGACAGCTGGGAACACTGGCAATTAGGGACCCACATGAAGAATGAACAGGAAGAGGTGGGCGGTGGCATTGAGATTTGGAAGGCATCTGAGAAAAAGTACTAGAATTTGCCTGGCCTTAATTTAGTACCTTTGTGTTTAAAACAACAACCACAACAAAATGAAACCCTAAAATGGAAGACAGTTTGGTTAAGATATTTCAAAGCTCTGTAATGGTAAGATTTTTGTTAGAATTGTGTTTTAGCTTGGGGACCGGAAGCCTTTGGGTGAGGGGGTCTGTTTTATTTTGTGTTAAGTGAGCCCACAATAAGAAGCAGCTTAAAGCATCTGGCACTGTGACTGGTACAAGGTTGCTTTTTGATAATATTGGATGTGCCCTTTTTCTCATGTGAGGGTTGGGAAACATATTGGTCGCATAAGTCTTGCTTTTTCCAACTTCCTCAAAACGAAATCAGGTTTTGTTCAGGAACAAAGAGAAGAAAAATGTAGGTCAGAGCTATCAAGTAAATGACAGAGGAAATAACACAAAAGTGACAGAACTCATGGACAGCAGAAATCTGGGCTTTGGGAAGCTCGGTTGAAAGTGGAAAAGAGGGCGCCTGGGTGGCTCAGTTGGTTAAGCGACTGCCTTCGGCTCAGGTCATGATCCTGGAGTCCCTGGATCGAGTCCCGCATCGGGCTCCCTGCTCCGCGGGGAGTCTGCTTCTCCCTCTGACCCTCCCCCCTCTCATGCTCTCTCTCTCATTCTCTCTCTCTCTCTCTCAAATAAATAAATAAAATCTTAAAAAAAGAAAGTGGAAAAGAGGGGGAGGCAACTCAAATAGAACCTGCTCCATGAAGAATTCATAATGCAATAATTAGTATAAGTGCTGCTAATCAGAAACATATAGAGATACATATATATTCACTGCTGACCCCACTGAATCATTGAGGGTGGTTTAGCTGGATGGCCCACTTATTCTGGAAGCAACTCATGACGGCCACCACACCTGACACACTGCCCGGACAGATGCAGCCAACATCCCTAAGCTTCTCCCAAACGGCTCGGACTTCCATGTGACAGAATGCAACCGAGTCCTGATACGAGAAGGGAGGAGGCTGTGGTCCCTACAGCACATAGCAGCCGAGGAAGCAATTAGAAAAAGGAAGTCCTTGAAACTCTAACTAGAAATGGGAAACAGATCTGCTCTATGGCCAGTTGAGTAGTATGAGCATCAGGCGCCTGTTGCCTAATCTGCAAAATTCTTTCAAGAAACTAGAGGTCTGTGAGATGGAACAGGCTTCCAAGCTCTTGGCAGGAAGAGCTGGTGCAGTGGCTGCAGCATTCTGGAAGAAAGGTAGGAAATTGTCTTAAAATTATTCTGAAAGCAGAAAAAAGCACTTGGATGTAGAAGGTGACCAGTTGAGATGTGTGCATTCAAACTTTACCTGTTGTGTATAAAGAGCCCTGTATCTGTGCACGGTGTTGATGAAGAGTATTGCCAATCTTATCAAAAAAGTTCAGAGCAGGGCGCCTGGGTGGCTCAGTTGGTTAAGCGACTGCCTTCGGCTCAGGTCATGATCCTGGAGTCCCAGGATCGAGTCCCACATCGGGCTCCCTGCTCAGCAGGGGGTCTGCTTCTCCCTCTGCCCTCTTCCCTCTCGTGCTCTCTGTCTCTCATTCTCTGTCTCTCAAATAAATAAATAAAAAATCTTAAAAAAAAAAAAAGTTCAGAGCAGGTGCACCCTGACTGACACCATCCAGATACACAAACAGATTTTTGAGGAAGATAGATAGACTAATTATTGATCCTATTAAAAGCACTCACCTAGAAAATAATATTTAATTTTCAAAGTTCAGTTTAAGTATATCCTTACAAAAACATATTTAATGCATCAAGCAAGGTGCACCTATGTAATGAAACCCTGAAATAGATTAAAAATAGTTTTAATTCTATTATGGATATTTAAGGTACATAAGCAATCACAGTTCACCAATAGGTGATTTATACTTAAAATAATCTACCTAATACACCAGTATTATTCCACTGGACTTTAGCCAGGCAGCTCCCACACCAGTTTGGAAGAAATAAAGTTAAATCTCAGTCCCGCAGAAAGATCAGTTGCTGGATCTCTGATATTTTGTATATGGCCAAGATCTGCAAAATTTTCTAGATCCACAAACATTGGTAAAAGTGACCATTTACCATTTTAATTGTTTTTGGTAGAAATAAGGCATGGATTACAAATAAATCTTTATAAAAATGCCAGGCATTAGGGGTGGGAAGGAGGTGTTGACTCCAAAGGGGCAGAACAAGGGAGTTTGAGGAGCAGGGGGTAAGCCCACGGATGGAACTTTCTGTGTCTTGATTGTGCTGGTGGATACATGGCTGTGTGTATCTGTCAAAACCCACAGAACTATGTATTACCAAAAGTGAATCTTACTGATTGTAAGTGAAAAAAAAATGAGAAAGAAAATTTTTATGAAGAATGCTAGAGAGTTGTCTATTCGATGTAGGGATTCAATTTGGTTTTGTGGCCATTTGCTATGAGCATGTGGTCTTTAAGCTCCCGGACTATGGAAAGGTCTGATGTAACAATAACTGGCAGCATAAGGAGACACATATTACCCTTGAAGAGCTTAGGCTGCTGCCTCTAAATAAGGGGGAACAATCAGTCAGATCATCATGTAGGACCTTCTTTATCATTCTTTAACTAAAGGATTATATGTTCAGAGTATGGCAAGAGAACTGTGAATGAAAACATGATGAATAAGAATAAACCTTTGCAATGAAGCATCATACTTGTGTAATATTATCCTTACTGAAATTCAGACGTGGGACCCCTCATTGGTAATCATTAAACTAAGGAGACCTCATTTCAAACACATATTATAGTTATCGTAACCAGCGTAACTACCCTCAGCGTATGTACATATTAACATTTGTTCAGTTTTATTCTTTACCTCTGATACCTGACATATGGACACAGATTTGTATATGATATTGCAAAAGCCTCTGCATGCATCTGCCCTGGTTTCCGGGAAGTGTAGAGATTAAGAGGCACACACCATTACTACAGAAATAGGTTTATGCAGGGACGGTACACAGCCCACTTTATGCACAGCATCTCCCCACAGGTGTAGGGGATGAAGCCAACTCCCCCTACTCAGGTTATGGCTCCATTTCACATGTGTCTCGGTTGTTATCCGCTATGACTTGCCCAGATGTCTCCAGCTTCCCCCATCGCTCACGCTACTTATGTCTTTAGCACGATACATCACAGCACTGGGTATCTCTCAAATGTATATTACACATACACACATGGCTCTGCTCTCCCTGGGCCCACGTCCTCAAACATCCAGAACGTCTTCTCTCCCAGTCATGATTTTCTGGTACTTCCGGCTTCTTTCTTCCTGCCGTTCCCAAAGGGAAATACGTTTTAGACATTAATTCTGAAGCTGTAGCCAATCCTTTTTTAGAAGAAAGGAGGCATAAACACTGAAAAAGTAATGTTTTCAAATATCTTCAATATGGGTAGTCAAGCAAAGTATGGCCTAATCACTATGGGAAATGGTTTTAATGTTAAGTGAAAAACATAAAATTCAAAATTGTATCTAGACCTGTCGAAGAGTACAAGAAGGGATATAGGATGAGAGGCTGTCTTTGGGACATGTGATTAAAATTGGATTTTTTTCTTCTTCTTTCTATTTTTTAAGATTTTATTTATTTGTTTGACAGAGAGAGAGACAGCGAGAGAGGGGACACAAGCAGGGGGAGTGGAAGAGGGAGAAGAAGGCTCCCCGCTCTGCGGGGAGCCTGATGCGGGGCTCGATCCCAGGACCCTGAGATCATGACCCGAGCCGAAGGCAGACGCTTAACGACTGAGCCACCCAGGCGCCCCTCTTCTTCTTTTTTTAAATGCATTTTTTGAACCTCATTTTCAAAACCACGAACAGGTATTTATTTATGATCAGGAAAAATATTGGTAAAAATAAACATGCAAAATTTTCTAAATGAAGTTATTGAGTTCACTGAAGGGTTGTGAAGATTATGTATAGATGGTGGAGTAGTTTAAAAATGCACTATTTTTGTATGGGTACTTATGTTTCCAAATATTGAAGACCAAGGATGTTTTCAGTAACAATTATATGTGTAAAAAGAAGAAGATACAGAAGTATTGCCTGTTTTCATTTTCGATTGTCCCTGAATCAATAGGAATATAGACTTGATGGTCTGCCATAACAGTTTCTAGAGCCTTTTACAAGAAGGGGCTGCTCGTGGGGGCAAACCACTGTACAGATCCTACCAATTCAAATGCTAATTTCATCTGGAAACGCCCTCACAAACAGCTCCAGAAATAACGTTCAGTCAAAAATCTTGAGCCAGTCAAGTTGACACATAAAATTAACCGCCACACACATCTGTAAGACTCATAATGCATGTTCTCCTAGGAATGGCACTGAGAATTCATGAACTAAGGCAACCCACTGGGTTTGTAAGAGAGAACATTTATTGGTAGTCACTATTTATCTTCACATTTCTAAGGCCAAAACATACCCAGGTATTACTGTGGTAACAAAGGAGTCCAAATCTCTGGTTTCAAATAACTCGGGTGTATTGCTTGCTCACATTGTATGTTTAATATGAGTTGGTAAGGAGGCTCTGTTTATTCAAGTCACCCAAGGACGCAGGCTAGTGGAGGTTCCTTGTTGCTGTGTGCTTTCAAGGTCACCTCAACTGTAAAGGCAGGTAGAAAATTGCACATTGTCTGTGAAAGCATCTGCCTAGAATTGACATTTACCAGTTTTCCTCACATTTGGTAGGCCAAAGCAGGCCATGCCAACTTATTTCACACTTCTTCTTTTATCCACACTTAACAAAATTGTATCTACAACCTTTAAAAGAATACCAGAGAGGAAATGCAATAAAAGTGGTTGTCTTTGAAAAATGTGATTAAAACTCGTTTTTCTTCTATCCCTACTGGACATATTTTGTAGGACATATTTTGGGGACACTGAAATGGTTCTTTGGGACTACAGTCCCAACCCTCATACATTATGGTAGAGAGCAGATACATGGCAAGGAAACGAAGGTGTTTCTGTCAGCAGACACAAAGATATGAACAAAACTTTATACCAAAAATCAGTCCTTAACCTGATCCACCTGGACTCCATTCTCTACCACAAATATTGTCTGGCAAGACTGAATGTCCTTCATCCTTTCAATCAGGCTCCTTGGGGGACATGCTATTCAATCACAATGTCTTTTCCCCCCTCAAAGTGCCTTTCAGTAAATTTTAACCTTACTTATGAAAACATTATCTTAAGACAACAATGGAGTTGAAAGTAAAGCTTCTTGTTAGCAAACAATAAAATCAAATTTCAGTGACTAGAAGAGTGTTAATAATTTCTACAAGCAGATACTGTTCTAAACAGTTCTGAACAGAGCCCAAGGCCTTACCTAACTCTTATGGGGTTTACAGTGCATAGCCAGTGACAAACTGAGAAAAAGGAAGGTAAGGCCAAGGGAACAATGAGTGGTGTGTGTGTGTACTCATGTATTTATTTTAGATTGGGTGGGTATTATTTTCCTGGTGCTGCTGTAACAAATTACCACACATTTAGCGACTTTAAACAACACAAACTGATTGTCTTACAGTTTTGGCGGCCAAATTGAAAATAGGTCTGACTGAACTAAAATCAAGGTTTTGGCAGTTGTAGTCCTGCTGGAGGCTCTAAGGGAAGAACCTATTCCCTTGATTTTTCCAGTTTCCAGAGATTTGCCCACATTCCTTGGTTCATGGCCCTCCTGCATTTTCAAAACCAGCAATGTCAAGCTGAGTCATTCTCCCACTGCCATGTCTCTTGCCCTCCTTTCCTGCCTCCATCTTCCACTCCAAAGGATCCTTGTTATGGGTGCCTGGGTGGCTCAGTTGGTTAAGTGTCTGCCTTCAGCTCAGGTCATGATCCCAGGGTCCTGGCATCGAGTCCCACATCAGGCTCCCTGCTCAGCAGGAAGCCTGTTTCTCCCTCTGCCCCTCCCCCTGCTCGTTCTCTCTCTCTCTCTCAAAGATAATAAAATCTTTAAAAAAAAAAAAAAAGAATCCTTTTTATGACAATGGTCCCACCTGGATAATCTCTTTATCTTAAGGTCAGCTGATTAGCAAACTTAATTCCCCTTTGCCATGCCACCTAAAATATTCACAGATTTGGGAGTGGTTAAGATGTAAAATCTGGGGGGACTCTTATTTTGCTTACTACATGTGGTTAGAGTTTTATTGAGGAGGTGGTCTATCTGAGCAAATATCTAAATTAAGTGAGGGAGGGAATGAAGCAGTATTGAGGGTTGGGTAGTGTTCCAGCTTGCAGTGAAGTCATTGTTGAAATCTGGAGATGAGGGTGTCCTTGGGAGATGGAGGCCACTGGACTAGACTGAAGTAAGTTAGGGAAAGAGTGACAGAAAATGAGACCAGAGAGCCAAGTATATAGGCAAGTACCTTAAAGGCCAGGGTCAAGGCTTTGGATTTTATTCAAGGAATGATGGGCAGCCACTGGTGGTTTTGAGTAGACAGACAAGATAATTTGAATCATATTTTTCCAAGGATCAGTTTAACAGACTGTAGACAAGCAAGGAAACTAGATGGAAAACTATCCCCATTGTTGACTGACAGAGAAGTATGGTTAGGGTCGGGCGATAGCAGTTAGGGTTGAAAAATGGTTAGATCTGGGTTCCTTTGAAATGGTAGAATTTCATTAAGGTAGAATTTCAGGCGGTAGAATTTCATTACGGATCAGATGAAAGGTGTGGAAGAAAGAGAGAATTTTGAGCTGAGTAATGGAGGAATGGGACAGAGACAGGGAAAAATAGAAAAGGAGCAAGTCTTGGAAAAAAAATACTAGGAGTCCAATCCAGACAGGTGAAATTTGAGCTTCTTATTAGACATCCAGGTGAGGTCACATGGGAAGGTGGATCAGTAAAGTTGGAGCTCAAGCAAGAGGCTTGGAGACTGAGATTTGGAAGTCATGAGTATGTGGATGATATTCAGAACCACACCTTGGGGATTGAGTATAGTGGGAGAAGGGGGAAGCAAAACACAGCCAAGAGAAGAGAGAAGAGAATGAGAAGAGAGAGATCACGGTTGAGATTGTGTCCTGGGGCATCCCAACATTTGGAGAAATATTGGAGAATTGAGGAGGATGTGTAACAAGCACTGGGAAAGAGGGCCATTGAGGTGGAAGAAGTCATGAAGCCAGTGAAGCAGGTCTTGTGAGGTGGAGTGAAGTGAGGATGGAAATGGGAACATCTGCTTTGGCAACGGGAAGTTATTGCTGATAAAAGTGGTTGCGGTGGAGTTTTCGGGAGAGAAAATGAGAGGACCAAAGGGGACAGCATGAAATAAGAAGTGAAGTTATCAGCTGAGCATGAGAAGGTAGCATGAGAAGGTTGGGAGATTGAGGAAGTGTGAAGAGTAGTCCCAGGGTGGAATGAACTGAGTAGTGAAGTCACAGGAGTGATTAGCAGGCAGTGCGCAGGGACCGTGCAAATTTATAAATCTGAATTTATTTGTGAAAGGAATAAATTTTTGCCTCTGCCCATCTTACGGTGTGGTTCTACTCATTTGGGATAGGATTTAAGATCTCCCAGAGAACAATTCCATCCTGAGTGTTAATCTTCCATGAGGATATGCTGCA
Source organism: Mirounga angustirostris (assembly GCF_029215605.1). Classification (NCBI taxonomy): domain Eukaryota; kingdom Metazoa; phylum Chordata; class Mammalia; order Carnivora; family Phocidae; genus Mirounga; species Mirounga angustirostris. The sequence continues at coordinate 125,181,157 of NW_026991713.1, forward strand.
GACACAGAAGATTTGAATTCTGAAAAGCTGATCTTATGTGCCATTGGAAATGCTGATTCTTTTTTTTTTTTTTAACCACAAAATGAACCATCTTGTTAAATGACTGGTTGGGATCCTTTTTACTACATCTTCTGGCAGCAGAGATGAGATCCCAAGGAAAATGCAAGCATATGACAGGAGTTAGTGTAAATACATTTGCAAGCGTTATTGGGAGGCAAGTTTATACAGCCTTCATCCTGAAACCCAATCATATCCTGTATTTAAAAGCATTGCTTTGAGGTCATATTGAAGAGATTTATGTCATTTAATCTGCTTCCTGAGATTCCCTTGCTGAGAGGTTTTCATTACTTCTTGAAGCAAATAAATTGTTGGGCACTAAACAGAAGCATGCTGTGTGCCTGCTAATCTGACATAGAAGCTATATTGAGACTTGTCATTTCCCCAGCTGTATCTATGGCCAAGACATTGGAGACCAGGTGTGAGAAAATCTAGAGCTGAGAGAAAGTCTGAGGAATTCAAGGAGCTCAAAGAAAATCTCTGTGCTTGGGAACGAAGAGATGAACTGGTGAGGTAAGGGTGGTATGAGAACTCTGGCTTCAGGATAGAGAATGAATTTGTAAGTGGCAAACCGGGGGGAAGGGAGACCAGTCAGGAGACTGTTGCAGAAACTGAGGCTAAAGAAATGGTGGTCACAACTAGAGGAGTGGCAACAGGTATGGAAAAAATGGACGGATTTGAGAGGGCTTCAGAAGAAAAAATCAACAGGAACTGACTAGCAAATGGCATTTGAGAGTGCAGCATTGCTGATTGCCAAGGATGCATGCTGAGCCCCTGGCTTGGTTCATGGGGCCACCATTTTACTAGCTATAGAAAGCGAACAAGACAGACATACTCTCTGACCATGTGATATTCAAGTCCAATGGACAAGAGCATCAGTGTCAGGCAGCTGTAGTCTGAGACAAGTACTGTACAAGCAGAGAGTGAAGAAGGTTTTAGGTGTGCAGAAGAAGGGCTCCTGTCTCTGTCTGGAGGGGGGCTTAGTGTGTATCAGGGACAGCTGTTCAGAGAGGGCATCATTAAAGGTCAGAGCTGAAGCTTGATGTGTATGTGTATGTGTATGTGTATGTGTGTGTGCATGGGTGTGCCTGTGTGAGCTGTGTGTCTGTCCCAGGCGCAGGTGAATTGAAAGAGAAAACTGTTCTAGTCAGCGCAGATGAGTGGGGTGGGTTGGAGCAGATGAGGTCAAAGGTGATGTCTCTATACAATTCAGGTGTATTCAGCTCTGCTTTTCAGACTTTCATGTCATAGTAGGGAAGTTTTGTTTTGTTTTACTTCATGTTTTTAATCTGATCTGCCAGAGGTGGCTTACCATTTCCCTTTGGAGAGATGAGTCTTTCATTTATTAATATTTGCTCCCCTAGCTGCATCATATAAATTAACAGAACATCTACCCAAAAAATCACTTGCAGTGTACCAACAAAAGTCCATTTGTATTTCCAGAACAAACCTTATGTACGACCTGAGTTAACTGGCATATGAAAAACATTTCAAATGATATTATATGATATAGAAAACTCATTTGTATTATTACTAAACAAATGTCTGAAGAACACTGGCTAGGCACTATTGGTTGTTAAAAAATCAAGTTGGGAATATGATCTTTATTCTTGGTAAGACAATATAGATTTAGAAATAATTGTAGCTGAAAATTTATATTCTCATCCAGATCAGGAAAACTACATAGTATGTATGGAAACAAACATTTAAATAGTGATATGAAAATAATAATTTAAAATAAAGCTTTCATGATTTCCAGAAAAGAAATGTCTTAGACTAGAGGAATGAGCTAAAAGCCTCTTAAACTCTGAAGGGTTGGATGGGCTTACCAAACTTAACAGCTACTATATCCAGGGAGTAGGATTCCAATGACTTTCCACTTAGTGCCTTATATAATTCTTCATGCAAGTTTCATTACTTTGTAGTGTTTGAATTTTTAAAAACAAAAATATGAAAGAATTTTGATTTGAAAAGAGTTTTTGGCCCTACATTTTAAAACAGTTTTTTTTTTTGATGACACATATATTTTATTTAATAGCTTGGTTTACTTCATTCCACTATTTAGATGCAATGTGTGATGTTCATTTGTATTCATTCAATTATTTTGTTTGCTCATTTATTTATATTTGATAAATTTAACATATTAAAATTTATAAACTTAAAGCATGTTACTTTTATACATTTATATATTGTAATATGATTGCCACTGAAACAATATTTATCACATTATATCATTATAGTGCAGTAGTATTAACTAGATTCATTACACTGTGCATTAGAACTCTATGGCTTATTTAATACTCATTACAAGTTTGTGCTGTTAAACCCTATCATTCTTGTCTCCCTCCCCCAGCCCCCTAGTAACCACCATTCTACTCTCCGCTAAAAAGCAGGGTTTTAAGGAAGTGATTTGGATTAGTTGGCAAACAAGGAAGAATGGAATTTTGCAAGAAAAACATCATATATGAGGTCTAGGAATGGGACTCAATAGGGAACAGAGAGGAAGTTATCTGAATGGAAAGAAATGCTGTCCCTGGACATCAGGTGTGGGGCCCCAGACCTATGTTGTGGAGGGCAAGGCATTTAGATTTGATCTACTAGATGAAGACAGGAAAACTATTTTTGTGTGTCTGTGTGTGCATGAGTGCATGCATACACACACACACATTTGCGTATGTAGATAATATGTTTATAAAATTCATTTAATCAGAATAACACATTTCTGTCCATCAACAGATGAATTGATAAAGATGTGGTATATATATGCATTGAAATATTATTCAACCACTAAAAAGGAGAAAGCCCTGTCATTAGCAACAACATGGACAGAACTTGAGGGCATTACACTAGTGAAATAAGAGAGAAAGACAAATGCTGTATAATCTCACTTATATGTGAACTCTAAGAGAAAACAATAGCAACAACAAGAACAAAAACTCAGACAAAGAGATCAGATTTGTGGTTACCAGAGGTGGGGGGAATTGGAGGAAGGTGGTCAAAAGGTACGAACTTCCAGTTACAAGATAAACAAGTCCTGGAGATGGAACGTACACCATGATGACTATGGCTATCACTGCCGTGTAGTATATATGAAAGGTGTTAAGAGAGTAGATCCTAAATGTTCTCACCATCAGGGGAAAAAAGTTCCTTTTTTTTTTTTTTGTATCTGTATGTGAGAATAATGGATGTTTACTAAACTTACTACTGTAATCATTTCATGATATATGTGTGTGTGTGTGTGTATGTGTGTGTCAAATCATGATGCTATACACCTTAAACTTATAGTGTTGTAGGGCGCCTGGGTGGCTCAGTTGGTTAAGCGACTGCCTTCGGCTCAGGTCATGATCCTGGAGTCCCAGGATCGAGTCCCGCATCGGGCTCCCTGCTCGGCGGGGAGCCTGCTTCTCCCTCTGACCCTCCCCCCTCTCATGTGCTCTCTGTCTCTCTCATTCGCTCTGTCTCAAATAAATAAATAAAATCTTTAAAAAAAAAAAAACTTATAGTGTTGTATGGCAAGTATATCTCAATAAAACTGGGGGAGGAATAACATTACAATTTACAATTACAATTCAATTTCTTAAATGTTACATGGAAAAATGAATTTGTGATATTTCCTCAAATACTTGAAAACTCACACTAAGACGATGAAGAGTATGAAGCTGACAGAGCTGTTCTTTAATGGTTTTTAATAGTGGTTTTAGGGTATCGGGAATCACACATTTGGAAGTTTGATTTTCTGGGGCATAAAAATCAACACAGGTGCTTTTCTTGGATTTGTTTCTTTCCAACAAGGAGCTCTCCCGCCACCAGCTGTATTATTTTGAATTTTACAAAGGAGTAATCCCTGTTCTCAGATATGTAGTTTCAATTTAAATGAAACTTTTACAGCACACATTGATTATGGGAAAGATTACAAACAAACGTTTAAAGATCTCTTTTTACCCTTTTCCTGATTAAAAATGTCTGGACAGCTCCTGCAACAACTTTAAGAAAATCCCTAAGGCCCTGCGCTTTAAAGTGATGACTGAAGGTATAAGGAAGCTTTCTGTGTTCCAGCACGAGGTCGAGGACTTCTCTACAAATAGCTTTCAGGAATCCCCCCATCTACCAGAATGTTTTGCTGCACCTGTGTCAGTTTCGGATCTTCCCTTCTCTCCCCCGGGGTGCTCTATCTTCACTTCTTGTAATTCCTCCCATTTGACCAAGCTAAATGATTAGAAAAATCTGCTTGGAGCCCATATGTGCACCATATTCTACACTCCCTCATTCCTGCTCTGAAATGAATGTTCTCATGAGAAAGGAACCAAGAGTTAGTAGGCTTGCCACCCACTTGGATTTGTACCCAGACTGCCCGAGACCAAGCTTCCGATTTAAGAGAGGTGGTTTCAAAGCCCAGAAATGGGGGACAAGCCAAATCAATTTGATTGCTGCTACCCATCTAAATTTTCCAGTTTGGCCTACAAATCTTTTGATTTTATCTTTAGGGTGTTTTTCTCCCCCAGATCGCATTTTATTTTATTTTTTAAGATTTTATTTTTTTAAGTAGTCTCTACACTCAACAGGGGCTTGAACTCACAATCCCGAGATCAAGAGTTGCATGCTCTACCCGCTGAGCCAGCCAGGCAGCCCCCAGATCATATTTGAAATGAAAGTGAAATCATAATGGGGCGCCTGGGTGGTTCAGTCGTTAAGCGTCTGCCTTCGGCTCAGGTCAGGATCCCAGGGTCCTGGGATCGAGCCCCGCATCAGGCTCCCTGCTCAGCAGGAAGCTTGCTTCTCCCTTTCCCACTTACCCTTCTTGTGCTCCCTCTCTTGCTGTCTCTCTCTCTGTCAAATAAATACATAAAATCTTAAAAAAAAAAAAAAAAGAAAGTGAGATCATAGTAACCAATATCCTAGACAAACTTCTGAATAAATTATATGGGAGCTTGGTCACTCATTCTACAAACTTATGGAGGGCATACATGTGCCAGGCACCGTCCTAGAAGTGGGAAATACAGAGATGAAGCAGAGAATTAATGTCTCCGCCCATGGGATTTACATATATTCTGAAGGAGACAGAGAGTAAGCATGCAAACCAAGAAACAAGATCATCTCAGATAGTGCTCAGCCATGTGAAAAACTGTCACAGTGGGAATAGTAAATGCAATAAGAAGACAACAAAAGCTGAGCATGTCCAAGGGACAGAAAATCAATGTGTCTGCAGCTTAACAATCCTGGGCAGTTGGAGGAGTTGATGCTGGAAAGGCAGGCAGGGGCCAGATCATGTCCGGAGTTAATCACTGCAGAGGTAGAATTACAACTCTCCAAGAATAAAGATGGATAGTTCAATAACTGGTGTTGGGACAACTGGCCTTTCATATTGAAAATAAGTAAGATATCTGGGCGCATCATGTTAAAAAAAATAAATAAATAAATTCCAGTTGGACAATAGCCCCATAAACAAAGTTAAAAGACAAGCAAAAATCAGGGAATGATATTTGCAACATATATGTGGGGGAAAGAATCAAGACCCAGAATATATGTTGAATTCTTAAAAATCAAGAAAATGAATCACCAAACAAGAGAATGAGCAAAGGATAGGAACGGGAAATTCACAGAAGAAAAAGGTGTGTGCATCATAAATAGAAAAAGATGATCACCCTGCTAATAATCAGGGAAATGCCAATGAAGACAGAACAAAGGGAGGTACCATTTCATCTGGCTGGTCAGAAACTTAAAAACCTACAAGACAAGATCTGCTGGCCCTTCTCTTGGGCTCTGCTGGTGTGCATGGGAACTGTAGTTGCTGTGGCACAGCTGAGGAAGTAGATATGGTGACTCTGTGTGACCCAGCAATGTCATCTCTACCCTGGTGCCAGACAGACATTCATCCACATGTGTAGGTGGCGATGGATATAAGGATGTAGTAGGAAAATGGGGGAAAAAAAACCCAAATGTTCACATGTAGGTGGAATGGATAATTAAAATGGAAATGGAGTAGGATACAATGCTAAGCAAGAATTAAAACGAATGAACGAGGATTGCCTGGGTGGCTCAGTTGGTTAAGCATCTGACTCTTGATTTTGGCTTCAGGTCATGTTCACAGTGTGGGGAAATAGAGCCCCATATTGGGCTCTGTGCTCAGCAGGAGTCTGCTTGGGATTCTCTCTCTCCCTCTCCCTTTGCTCTTCCCCCTGCTTGTGCGTGTTCAATCTCTCTTTCTCTCTCTAAAATAAATAAATAAATAAATAAAATCTTTTAAAAAAGAAAGCTAAATCCATCCATCTATCCATCTATCTAAACACAGATATCTCTCACAAAGATAAAATTGAATGACAAACACCAGCACAGACTATTACACACAGACAATATAGTACCATTTTTTTTTTCCAATTAAAAGGAACGCACAAAGGCATACTCAATAAGAAATTGTTGGCAAACTACAACTAAATCTGACCCACCACCTGTTTTTGTATGGCCTGTAAGCTGAGAGTAGTTTTTACATTTTGTAATGGTTGGGGGAAAATTTGTAAAAGGATAACACTTAATAACACATGAAAATTATATAAATTTCAAATTTCTGGGTCCATGCACAAATTTAATTGGAACATAGCCAAGCCCATTCTTTTACATGCTGTCTATGGCTGTTTCCGTGACAAGAGCAGAGAGGCGTAGTTGCTACAAAGACCAGAGAGAGTGCAAAACCTAAAGTATGTCTTTTCTTTCCTTTAGAGAAAAAAAATTTCAGACTACTGTTCTATATTATTCATGGATATTATGTTTTAAATGGCCAGGAGTATACACATCAAATTCATGGTGGTGGATACCTCTGGATAAGGAAAGGAGGGGAATGGAGCTAGGGATAATTGTCAAAGGATACTGTCATGTTTGTAAGTGTGAAGAAGCTTGTCAATTCTGCCTGGTAGGAATATAAGTGTTTGTTATATTAAGTCCTTGTACCTTTTTCTACTTTCTTTAAGCCTTGGAAGAGCTAACAAAGAAAAGTATATTTTGTAGACATTATCCTCAATCAGTGCATACAAGTCTGTCATGTATATTTTAACAGTTGGATAGTAAACTATTTTATAGATAACAGGAATTTCTGTTTGAATCCCTTAGATATAAATATTTAAGCTCCAGTTTTGCTATCACAACCAGGATGGTAAATATCTTCATATTACATCTTAAAGCATTTGTGTAATTATTTCCATTGAACCAAATCCTGAAAGTTGAATTCTTTGGATAAAAAAAAAAAATGTACATTTAGGGGGCATGTGAAAAGATGGCAGAGGAGTAGGGGACCCTATTCCAACCGGTCCCCTGAATTGAGCTGGGTATCTACCAGACCACTCTGAACACCCACAAAATCAGCCTGAGATGTAAGAAGATAGATCTGGATCTCTACAAACAGAATATTGCAGGCAGTTGGTTTTGAGGTGTGAAGTGGGGAGCCGTGATTCCATGGGCAGCTATCGGAGGATAAACGGCAGGGGGAGGGAGCCGAGCCATTGGGATACTGCACCACCGGTGAGCGATAGCCTCCCATGCTGGGAACAGGGCACAGACTCGCAGACTGGAATCAGCAGGGAAAGGACTTTAGGGAAGTGCCCCAGGCTGAAACTGGAGTGGTAGGGTGTGCCTGCGAACTGGGAGCAGCTGGCGGTTTTAGAAGCACAAAGGGCAGAGATGTGCCCCGACCTGGAGGTGAGGACTGGGAGTGCTGCTGAGGGGTGCACAACCCAGGATGCTGCAGTTTGTAGCAGAACAAACAGAAATGGAGAGAGTGTGGCATGGAGAGCTCGCTGAAGAACAGACTGCGATTTCTCTACTCTGAGGCAGAGGGTTGGAAACGATCTCTTCTGCTCTGACTCTCAGAAGAGATACGTAAAGCTGTCAGGGAAAGCTGCCAGAGAACAAAAGCCCCCCAAAACCTGTTTTCACTGAGCCATCCCCGCAAAGGGGGCAGGGCAACTCTGCACAAACAGGGTTGCCTGAGTAACAGCGTGGCAGGCCCCTCCCCCAGAAGACAGGCTGGGAGAACAAGAGGCCAACAACCTTAAGGTCCCTAGAAAACAGATGCATCTTGCTTGGGTTGTGGTCAATAATTTGGACTCTGTACACTCCCTCAACCACCTCTCAACAGAATGACTAGGAGGAGGAACCCCCAAAACAGGAAAGATGCAGAGAGTGTGACTTCTGCCACAGATTTACAAATGGATACAGATATAACCAAGATGTCAGAAATGGAATTCAGGCTCACAACTGTGAAGACAATAGCTAGAATGGAGAAATCGATTAATGGCAATATAGAGTCTCTAAGGGCAGAAATGAAAGCTGAATTGGCAGAACTTAAAAATGATGTCAGTAAAATCCAATCTAATCTAGATAATCTAACAACTAGGATAAGTGAGGCAGAAGAAGGAATTAGTGATCTAGAAGACCAGTTGATAGAAAAGAAGGATAAAGAGGAGGCCAGGGAGAAACAACTCAAAATCCATGAAAACAGAATCAGAGAAATAAGTGACACCATGAAACGTTCCAATGTCAGAATTATTGGGATCCCTGAGGGGGTGGAGAGAGAGAGAGGACCAGAAGATATATTTGAGCAAATCGTATCTGAGAACTTCCCTAATCTGGGGAATGAAACAAACATTCATGTCCTAGAGGTAGAGAGGACCCCTCCCAAGATAAAGGAAACTAGGCCAAGGCCCCAGCATGTGATAGTAAAACTTGCAAATCTTAGAACCAAGGAAACCATCTTAAGGGCAGTTAGGGGGAACAGGTTCCTTACTTACAGAGGAAGGAGCATCAGAATAATGTCAGACCTATCCACAGAGACCTGGCAAGCCAGAAAGGCCTGGCAAGACATATTCAGGGTACTAAACGAGAAGAATGTGCAGGCAAGAATACCTTATCCGGCAAGGCTGTCATCTAGAATGGATGGAGAGATGCAGAGCATCCAAGACTGGCAGAAACTGAAAGTGTGACCATATGTGACCACTAAGCCGGGCCTACAAGAAATATTAAGGGGGGTTCTATAAAAGGACAAAGACCCCATGAGTGATAAAAAACAGAAACTTACAATCTATAGAAACAAGGACTTCACAGGCAACATGATGACAATAAATTCGTATCTTTCAATAATCACTCTCAACGTGAATGGCCTAAATGCTCCCATAAAACAGCACAAGATTGCAGATTGGATAAAAAGACAGGACCCATCCATATGCTGTCTACACGAGACTCACTTTGAACCTAAAGATACATCCAGACTGAGAGTGAAGGGATGAAGATCCATCTTCCATGCCATCGGACCTTGAAAGAAGGGGTAGCAATTCTTATATCAGACAAATTAGATTTTAAGCTAAAGACTGTAGTTAGAGACACAGAAGGACACAATATCATTCTTAAAGGGTCTATCCAACAATAAGATCTAATAGTTGTAAATATCTACGCCCCCAACATGGGAACAGTCATCTACATAAGCCAACTGTTAACCAAAATAAAGAGTAATATTAATAATACATTAATTTTAGGAGACCTCAGTACTCCACTCTCAGCAATAGACAGATCATCTAAGCAGAAAATCAACAAAGAAACAAGAGCTTTGAATGACACACTGGACCAGATGGACCTCATAGATACATACAGAACGTTCCACCCTAAAACAACAGAATACTCATTCTTCTCAAGTGCACACAGAAGTTTCTCCAGAATAGACCACATACTGGGTCACAAATCAGGTCTCAACTGATACCAAAAGATTGAGATTATTCCCTGCACATTCTCAGACCATAATGCTTTAAAACTGGAACTCAATCACAAGAAAACATTTGGAAGAAATTCAAACCCTTGGAAGCTAAAGACCACTCTGCTCAAGAATGTTTGGGTCAACCAGGAAATCAAAGAAGAACTAAAACAATTCATGGAAACCAATGAGAATGAAAACACATCGGTCCAAAACCTATGGGATACTGCAAAGGCGGTCCTAAGGGGGAAATACATAGCCATCCAAGCCTCACTCAAAAAAATATAAAAATCCTGAATTCACCATCTAACTCTACACCTTAAAGAACTAGAGAAAAGGCAACAAACGATGCCTAAGCCACACATTAGAAGAGAAATAATTAAGATTAGAGCAGAGATCAATGAATTAAAAACCAGAAACACAGTAGATCAGACCAACGAAACTAGAAGCTGGTTCTTTGAAAGAATTAATAAGATCGATACACCACTGGCCAGACTTACCCAAAAGACAAGAGAAAGGACCCAAAGTAATAAAATTATGAATGAAAGGGGAGAGATCACAGCTAACACCAAGGAAACAGAAACAACTATTAGAAATTTTTATCAACAACTATATGCCAATAAGCTGAGCAACCTGGATGAAATGGATGCCTTCCTGGAAACCTATAAACTGCCAAGATTGAAACAGGAAGAAATTGACAACATAAATAGGGCAATGACCAGTAACGAGATTGAAGCATTGATCAAAAACCTCCCAAAAAACAAGAGTCCAGGGCCTGGTGGATTCCCTGGGGAATCCTACCAAACATTAGAAGAGTAAATAATACCTATTCTCCTGAAGCTGTTTCAAAAATAGAAACAGAAGGAAAGCTTCCAGACTCATTCTATGAGGCCAGCATTACCTTAATCCCCAAACCAGGCAAAGACCCCATCAAAAAGGAGAATTTCATACCGTTATCCCTGATGAATATGGATTCCAAAATCCTCAAAAAAATCCTAGCTAATAGGATCCAACAATACATTAAAAGGATCATCCACCACGACCAAGTGGGATTTATCCCCGGGATGCAAGCGTGGTTCAACATTGGCAAATCAATCTTTGTGATAGAACACATTAATAAGAGGAGGGAGAAGAACCATATGGTCCTCTCAATTGATGGAGAAAAAGCATTTGACAAAATACAGCATCCTTTCCCAATTAAAACTCTTCAGAGTATAGGGATAGAGGGAACATTCCTCAAGTTCATAAAATCCATCTATGAAAAACCCACAGCAAATATCATCTCCAAAGGGGAAAAGATGAGCGCCTTTCCCTTAAGATCAGGAACACGACAAGGATGCCCACTCTCACCACTATTGTTCAACATAGCACTAGAAGTCCTAGCATCAGCATCAGACAACAAAAAGGAATAAAAGATATTCAAATTTGCAAAGAAGAAGTCAAACTCTCTCTCTTCACAGATGACATGATACTTTATGTGGAAAACCCAAAAAACTCCACCCCCAAGTTACTAGAACTCATACAGCAATCCAGTAATGTGGCAGGATACAAAATCAATGCACAGAAATCAGTTGCTTTCTTATACACTAACAGTGCAACTGTAGAAAGAGAAATTAGAGAAATGATTCCATTTACAATAGCAGCAAAAACCATAAGATACCTCAGAATGAACCTAACCCAAAGAAGTAAAGGATCTATACTCTAGGAACTATAGAACACTCATGAAAGAAATTGAAGAAGACACAAAAAGATGGAAAAACATTCTATGCTCATGGATTGGAAGAATAAACATTGTTAAAATGTCTATGCTACCCAGAGCAATCTATACCTTCAACACCATCCCGATCAAAATGCCAATGACATTTTTCAAAGTGCTGGAACAAACAATCCTAAAATTTGTATGGAATCAGAAAAGACCCCGAATCACCAAGGAAATGTTGAAAAACAAAGCTGGGGCATCACATTGCCTGATTTCAAGCTATATTACAAAGCAGTGATCACCAAGACAGCATGGTACTGGCACAAAAACAGACATATAGACCAATGGAACAGAATAGAGAGCCCAGATATGGACCCTCAACTTTATTTGACCATAGAGTTGGTCAAACAACAAATAATCAAGTCAAAGAATGGACAGAAGACATGAACAGACACTTCTCCAAAGAAGACATACAAATGGCTAACAGACACATGAAAAAATGTTCATCATCACTAGCCATCAGGGAAATTCAAATCAAAACCACATTGAGATACCACCTTACACCAGTTAGAATGGCAAAAATGGACAGGGAAAGAAACAACAAATGTTGGAGAGGTTGTGGAGAAAGGGGAACCCTCTTACACTGTTGGTGGGAATGCAAGTTGCTACAGCCACTTTGGAAAACAGTGTGGAGTTTCCTCAGAAAATTAAAAATAGAGTTACCCTATGACCCAGCAATTGCACTACTGGGTATTTACCCCAAAGACACAGATGTAGTGAAAAGAAGGGCCATATGCACCCCAGTGTTCATGGCAGCAATGTCCACAATAGCCAAACTGTGGAAAGAGCCGAGATGCCCTTTAACAGATGAATGGATAAAGAACATGTGGTCCATATATACAGTGGAATATTACTCAGCCATCAGAAAGGATGAATACCCAACTTTTCATCACCATGGATGGGACTGGAGGAGATTATGCTAAGTGAAATAAGTCAAGCAGAGAAAGTCAAAAAGATGGAAAAACATTCTATGCTCAGGACCTGTCCATGAATTTACAAGCTATTTAATTTCTTCTTCACTCTGCAATGCCTATTCAAGTCCTTAGAACTTTCTCCTGTACAATGTTAGTCTTTTCTTGATTCGGGAGTTTTTTATATATTAAATATATTGATCCTTCCCTTGAAAAAAGTTTCACCTGGATTTTCATTTATTTACTAATTTTTAATAGTCTTTTGCTGCTTAGAAAGATTTAAATCATATGCAGTCACTTTAAAACTTTTCCCTAGCTTATGGCTCTATTTTCTCCACAGTTGGTGATATGCCAAGGAGAGAATTGCTTAGGTGACTAACGGTCTCCACCATCTCCCAGAACCACTGGCCCTTCCAAGAGTTCTCTGGAGTTGACAATGCACTTAGGGTAACCAGTGTCCTTCTTCTGCTATAGATACACATTTCTCTATACTGATTGCAATGCCCCATATCATCAGTGCATCAGTGGGAATTTGGTCAGGAAAACCAAAACCACTTTGAATATTACAACTCAGAAGCAATTGCATACAGAGCCAGAGAGGCTCACCTGGCCATTGGAAAGACTGGGGCTGTGAAGGTCAGGAAGGTCACTATCTGCAGATGAAAAAATATGGAAGTTCAGGACTTGATCTCTGTTGCCTGATGCACCAAAAAGGAATTACTGTCAAGGGATGCTTGAGAGCTTCATGAAGAACATCACATCTGTCACCGCTGATGTGCACGCATGCCCGCAACCGCCTCCAGAATGTAATGGCTTCTCCATCTTCTCTTTTCAGACCTCTCATGAGCCTCTCATTCAACCAGAGTCTTACTTGTAAGAATATCTAGGAAATGTACATTCCAGGTTTTCAGCCCTCTGCCATAGAGAGGTGGGCTCAGTAGGACAGAAACTGTGCTGAGTATTTACAGATATTACCTGGGGGTTGTTGTCAGTAAAGATCAGATCAAATCAAATCAAACACATTGTCCTTGCATGGGAGGTTTCTTGAGCACCAGTGTGCAACAGATAGCATGGAGCCTTGTGCTGGGGTATTTGGCATGAAAGAATCTTGTTCAGAAAAGGAAGGTGGGAAATTGGGAAAGTTCACTTCCATAGTCAAGCCCAAGCATATTTCGCTCATTTGAAATTTTATGCAATTATGATATTAGATTTAAAGTCAAAGAACTTATTGGAATAATAAAGCAGAATTTTGAAAAGGTGGTTTGTCCACTTCAAAGATCATGGAATGGATGACACATCGAGATTGAATCTCATCTCTGTAAATAGAAACCAAGGACAGTGGAAGTCTCTCTTGTAATCCTTGGAATGTGTGTGGAATTAGTGAAGTCCATTCATTTGTATTCTTGGTCCAGAAGAAATTCGTTGCTGGGAAATAACCCATAGTTGACACTTTTTTTTTTTAAGATTTTATTTATTCATTTGAGACACAGAGATAGAGAGACAGAGAGAGAGTAAGCATGTGGAGGGAGAGAGGCAGAGGGAGAAGCAGGCTCCTCGCTGAGCCAGGAGCCCGATGTGGGGCTTGATCCCAGGACCCTGGGATCATGACCTGAGCCGAAGGCAGATGCTTAACCATCTGAACCAGCCAGGCGCCCCTCATAGTTAACACTTTTAATCCAGTTACTACACAGTTCAACCTCAGAACAGCAGAAAAGATGTCTCAGGAGTCACAAAGGCCAAGTCACATCATTTTCTCTAGCAAAACAAGGTCAATTTGTAAGTGGCTTCTGCTTTTTCCCAGAATCCATCTCCTTCCTCCCAGGAACCTGGGAGGGATCTCCTTTAAGGATATTTGAAATTTTGGAGGTGCTGGTCTTTTCATGGCTTTTTAGCAGATTGGAAATTCCAAAGCCACTGTGTTGTACTTTCTTCCTGTAATCAAGCAAAGCCACATCAACAATCTTGAGAGGTGTTACTAATTTCATTGCTGAGTACCAAAAATCACCAATAATAAATAACGTGTGTGTGTGTGTGTGTGTGTGTGTGGTCCTTTCCAGTTCTTGGACTTAGGTTGAGTTTCCAGGTTTCTAAGTAAGAGATATTTGTAAAGGGTTTGGACTTTCAACTATATGGCTACATGATTTCTGTAGTGTACAGCTTCTCAACTTATAAAGAAAGCACTTTCAGTTTCGTTTATCTCATGTGATCGTTATGACTTTGATCACCTGTGAAAGAGGAAAGGGGGAAGGTATTCTTAGCCTCATTTGATAGAAGAAATCAAAACTCCAAAGATTAAAAGAATTGTCCCCAGTCACTCAATTAATGGTGATAAGATTCTTTGTCTCTGAGTTCTACAATTTTCCAAAGTGCCTATATATAAATAGAAATGTTTATATTTTCAAATGTATGCTATAATCTGTAAGATGCTCTAGTTCTTTGCTAGTTGTGTGCATTTCTGGTAAGGATTTACAGAACTTGTTTTTAAAAAAAAAAAGCTCAGAAACAACAAAAGCATAAGGTTTTTAAGAAGGAAATTCATGATTTTCTACTAACATGTAAAATGTAAATTTTAGATTAAGATTGAGTATATATAGTTTGTAAAAGTCTGTAATCATATGTAAACACAATTTAATGTTAATTACATGTATATTTTGGCCTCACTTAATAGGAGTTAGAAGTTCATTTTGTAATGCATTTATTATAGAGTCAAGGAAGAAAAATGAAATGCATACCAAAGGAAACACATACAAATAAAATGCCTTGGTACAAATGTCTTTTGAAATTCATTAGCTATTACTGACGAACCTCCAGTTAGAACCATGCGGTTAGAACCATGTGGGAAATACGTTGACTGGGAATCAAGAGTGAAAGAAAAGATATCTGCTTTTTATTAAGACCTGAAGTGTGCTATAATTGGGTTGAGTTTCTACCCAGATGGCCCCCGTCATTCTGACATCTGCAAAGTGTATATAAAACTGCGTTGAGGTGTTATTTTCTGTGGCTGTGTAGAAACATGTTACTCAGTTAAAAGCCAAGACCTTGGAGTCCTTCACAATCATTCCTGCTAACTCATGCCAAGAAACTCGTGCTTCTCTGATCAGGGAGATTCCTGTGTGTTTCCCTATCGGAAAAGATTTGGAATTCCTTAGGGCAGTTATAAGTATCTGGTCTTCGATCTTTTATAAATCAATGACAAACGTGTAGATTCAAGACTAGCAGAGTCCTCATCAAGTTTGTAATACAGTTATCTCTGAAAACAACTTGTAAAAAAAATTGCTTCTTGTAAGTTATGAAACGTCATGTTCAAATATGCATTTTCGTTTGGTATTTTTCTAAATGAAAAATCTTGATTAGAACCTCCCCCTCCATGTATGAAAATTGTTTTTCAAGTATTTTTAATGGACACGTTCATTTTTCACGTTATATCTGGCTGCCGCATTTTACAAATTATTAACAATTCCATGTCCTCCTTGTCAGACAACAGAAAGATCAGAGTTAATGGAACCAAGGAACCTATAGAATTTAAATCCAATCAGTGGTTTGGCGCAACAGTGAAAGCTCACAAAGGGGAAGTTGTGGTGAGTATGAATCATGGGGATGCTTTGGAATAATATGTATTCTGAAATGTTTTAAAGCTCATATTTATAAAAATACTTTCATGTAAGGACATGCCAGATTTTTAATGATAAATTTATCAGCGTTCTAAAAATAAACTTGGTGCTTAAAATTAAAGAATCTATTCTAGTGTTCAAAGTTAAAGGAGATAAAGCTTGTTTTCCACATCAGTGAGATATTTTTGAACATTTCAAAACAACTAAGGAAGATAGAAAAATAAAAGCTAAATATTAAGGAGGTAAATATTTTATTGCTTAAGATTGATTTAAAGGGCTGATTACAAATTGACCAGAGAAATAGGACTGCCATTTGGATTCTTTTTTTTTTTTTTTAAGATTTTATTTATTTATTTTTTAGAGAGCGAGCGAGAGAAAAACAGCATGAGAGGGGAGAGGGTCAGAGGGAGAAGCAGGCTCCCCGCCGAGCCGGGAGCCCGATGTGGGACTCGATCCCAGGACCCTGGGATCATGACCTGAGCCGAAGGCAGACACTTAACCATCTGAGCCACCCAGGCGCCCTGCCATTTGGATTCTTTAAAAGTTTATCTACTGTGGCATCATTGATCATTTTTAAAGCTAAAGGAAATTTTCCTTTAAAAATATAACTACTAACTACGTGGTTCTCTGAATACATTAATACTTTTTAAAGCAAAAAATCTCACTCCCAAGTAGATATCATTCAACTTTAAAATGCTATGACTTTATAATTCTATTCTCTTATTGTTTCAAGTAATGATATATGTCTAAGTTATTGAGAAATAAATGACTGTATTAGGCCTATCTGGAAATATTTTTTTTGTCGGGAGAATTTTTTAAACCGTTGGCTTTGATTTCCTTACAACAACAAAGCAATAACTTTGCTTTTAGGATTTGTTTAAAGCTGCCTGAATTATAATTTAATAAGAATAAGTATCGAAAGGAAATGCCTTGCTTTATTTGGTCTGTGGTTAACCCCCCCAAGGAGATTTTGACATGAACAGGTAATGTATAAAATACAGATAGCCCTCTCCAGTTACAAATCCAGAATTTACAGTATGGTCTCTATAGGATTGTACTTGCACTAATACGGTTTTCACATTCCAGAATTGGTAAAAAATCTTTTTATCCTTTAGTGGTGTATGATATGTGAATTTCTTTGGAAAGCTAGCTACTTCCATCTAATAACTATTTAGGGTTAAAAAAATCTTTGGGGTACTATACTGATATTTTTAAGTCTTGAAAATTTATCTGTAGTTTACAGATAAATTATACAAGTTATTCAACACTTGTAGAAGCCTTCAGGATCACTGAAAATGAAATCATATGCCATATTCATAATAAAAATGGTTAATTTGGGGGCATGCTTGCATTTTCAAAATTATGTGAAAGGAAATAAGATAATATTAAGTATATTTCAAGTTAATTTTTTCCTTTGAGCACTGAAACTTAGCAGGGTAAGGAAATAAATTCTACCCTATGTGATAATTATCAGAACTTCAAAATGCTGAAGTATTCTTTTGAACAGCCAGGTGTCATGTGTATATGTTTTAAGTTTGGGTCACAGGCCAAATTCATCTCATCAGTATGTTTCACATCAGCGTGAAACTGAGCAGATATAAAAAGGGTAACTTTCTAGAGCTGACGGCAGGCAAGTACTGGGAAAAAGTTTCCTGGCATTTAAGTGTGCCGTGGGGATCCAGCAGGTGAGGTCATTTGGCAGACTACCGGTAGCACGGGTGAATGTCTGCACTGCCCAGACTCCTGCTTTTCACCGTGGGAACTTTATGTTAAACATATTAACTATATAACTTGTCAGTTTACCAAGAGGGCCCTAAGATAGGGAACGTGGATGAGATTCGCAGTTTTTAGGTATTGGCCAAGACCTCATAATACCAAAAAACTCAAGTAGTGGAAACACTCTTCTTACTTGAGACTCTAAGTTATTTTTACTAAAAGTAGTTACACAGGGCACTGATTATCAAGGACACACTTGGAATCATGAAAGGACTTTAAAAAACAGTGTCTGCCTTCATTTTCTTGGCATCGTTTTAAGAGTGATACCATCAAACTAGGAGGTAGGCTAGTGGTTCCGTATTCTAGGAATCTGCAATTATGTGTCCTGAGAATAATGAGCACTTGAATAATCAGGTAAAACACACTTATGGAGGATTCAAGCTAGCAAAACAAGTCAAAAAGATGCCTATGTTTTCTAGACATTTATTTCATTGCCTCTCTCCTTTGTAACAAAATTAATATTGTTTAATTTACTTAAAGAGGATTTCATATATTCTCTTTCATATTTGATACCCTTGCAAATACCATGCTTTTGTTTGAATCCAAGCTTCTGGAGAAGTGACCAGAGTATTTTATGCAAGCATCATGTTTTCTTACTGTTGTTTAAATTAATTTTTGTTTTGTTGTGAATAAAAACCATTAAATGAAAAGCAGTCAAGAACATTGTGAGAAGGGTGTCCAAATGAAAGTCATTGTTTAAAAAGTTGTAAGATCTACCGTCAGTGACAAACCAGGGATATCTGCAAAACAGAGGTTTACAAATTTGTCTGTATCCTTTGATTTGAAAATAACTTCTTAATGTAACAACTAGACAAAGAAAGTAACTAGTCCTCATTTTAAGACATCACACTGATTTATTCACTGCTTCAATGATCATTTGATTCTAGGTAAGTCCAATATTTTTAAAAAAGAAAAGAAGATGTGAGTTCTTTGCCATTAGGAAACAATCACTTTTTTTTTCATGTTATGTTAACCACCACACATTACATCATTAGTTTTTGATGCAGTGTTCCATGATTCGTTGTTTGCATATAACACCCAGTGCTCCACGCAGTACGTGCCCTCTTTAATACCCATCACCAGGCTGACCCATCCCCCCACCCCCCCTCCCCTCTAAAACTCTGTTTCTCAGAGTCCATAGTCTCTCATGGTTCGTCTCACCCTCCGATTCCCCCGCTTCATTTTTCCCTTCCTGATATCTTCTTTTTTTTTTTTTTAACATATAATCTATTATTTGTTTCAGAGGTACAGGTCTGTGATTCATCAGTCTTACACAATTCACAGCGCTCACCATAGCACATACCCTCCCCAATGTCCATCACCCAGCCCCCCATCCCTCCCACCCCCCACCACTCCAGCAACCCTCAATTAGGAAACAATCACTTTTGACACTTATTTAACTTAAAATCCTGTAGGGGAAAATCTCATTCCTTTCTATATGTTTAATTTGTTCTGATTCTGTGGTGCATTAATGTTAAAAAAAAAAAAAAAACTGGCTTTGGAAGTTTCATTAACTCTGACTACTGAGGTACTTACCAGCATGCTGGAAGCCGATTAATTCACTCCCTAATTTAACATAGTTTGACATGAATGTAGGTACCTTAGTCAACAAGCTATATCCTATCATGGTATGAGGAAACTATGTCAAGAAAATGTTGATTGGGGGCGCCTGGGTGGCTCAGTCGTTAAGCGTCTGCCTTCGGCTCAGGT
This sequence comes from Mirounga angustirostris, assembly GCF_029215605.1. Taxonomy (NCBI): domain Eukaryota; kingdom Metazoa; phylum Chordata; class Mammalia; order Carnivora; family Phocidae; genus Mirounga; species Mirounga angustirostris. The sequence continues at coordinate 125,200,711 of NW_026991713.1, forward strand.
CATGATCCCGGGATCCTGGGATCGAGTCCCGCATCGGGCTCCCTGTTCCGCGGGAAGCCTGCTTCTCCCTCTCCCACTCCCACTGCTTGTGTTCCCTCTCTCGCTGTGTTTCTCTCTGTCAAATAAATAAATAAAATCTTTAAAAAAAAAATAAAAGAAAAAAAAGAAAATGTTGATTGCCTTTCTTGTGTCACAGGCCTGTGCCTCTCTGTATCACTGGAGAACGCTTAAACCAACACCAGAAAAGGACCCAGTTGGCACTTGCTATGTAGCGATCCAGAATTTCAGTGCGTACGCAGAGTACTCTCCCTGTCGGAACAGTAAGTGATTTTATTCCTTGAAACTGTAATTTAGCTCAAGAGCCTTTCTGTGGTAGATGGTGCAGGCAATGTCAGAACACCGTTAATAAGGAAAAAGAGACAGGGGTGAAGGTTACGGACAGCCTTTCGGGACACCTTGCTGTGACATGGCGGCCAAGACACAGAATTCTGTTGATCCTCTTCCATGTTGTAGAAAATTTCTTTTAGATATTTTGCAGGAGAATTGCCTGGTTCCTTATTTTAGGCCTTAAACTCTCAGTTGCTCTTCAAAACTCATGCCGTGATCTGAAGAATGCTGACCACCCATTTCACTTTTTAATGGCAGGAGTGGTCTTAGCTAGCTACTGTGCTTGGAACTGGGGACACTCTGATGTAAGCTTTCTGTCCAGCCTGTGTTTGGTGTTTTGTTTTGTTTTTTAGAGAGAGAGAGCATGAGTGGGAGGGAGGGGCGGAGGGAGAGGGAGAGAGAGAATCTTAAGCAGGCTCCACACCCAGCACAGAGCCTGACATGGGGCTTGATCTCACAGCCTTGAGATCACGACCTGAGCCGAAATCAAGAGTTGGATGCTTAACCGACTGAGCCCCCCAGGCGCCCCGCAGCCTGTGTTCTTGACAGCTGTTGCTTTCTTTGGCAGTCATGTGCTCCAGTTATCTGCATGGCACACTTCTCTCCTTTAGGTGTTTAATCTACATTTTTTAAAAAAGACTCTGTACACTTAGAGTGTAAGTCTCATCTGGCCATTCTAGAGAGCTTCCAGCAAAGCATCCTCGAAAGCAAGCCTGCGAGTGCCATCTTTGGGGCACAGCTGTTTAATCACTTCTTGGTGGAACACTCCCGGACTTGGGACAGCATTTCCTTTTTTTTTTTTTTTTAAGATTTTATTTATTTGACAGAGAGACACAGCAAGAGAGGGAACATAAGCAGGGGGAGTGGGAGAGGGAGAAGCAGGATTCCTGTGGAGCAGGGAGCCCAATGCGGGGCTCGATCCCAGGACCCTGGGATCATGACCTGAGCCGAAGGCAGCTGCTTAACGACTGAGCCACCCAGGCACCCCGGGACAGCTTTCATTTCCAATTGGTTGATCTACTCAGTCTTTTTGTGAATTCTTCCAGTTTTCTACGTGTTGTGTCGGTCATTGGGATTTGTCAGAAAGCAACCAATGGATTTTCATTCATATTCCTGATAGTTTGCAAAACCACACTGAGGAAAGAAATGTCATTAGAAAGAACATTCTGGTAACTGGTTTCAGGAAATTGATTTTTTAACAACTGAATCCCAAATTAGATTTCCAAAACTGTAAGTAAAATTTCACCATTTTGTGTGAATATTTCTTTAGATTCAAGATTAATTTTGGCAGGGCGCTTGGGTGGCTCCGTTGTTAAGCATCTGTCTTTGTCTCAGGTCATGATTCCCAGGGTCCTGGGATCGAGCCCTGCATCGGGCTCCTTGCTCGGTGGGAAGCCTGCTTCTCCCTCTCCCACTCCCCCTGCTTGTGTTCCCTCTCTCACTGTGTCTCTCTCTGTCAAATAAATAAATAAAATCTTTTTAAAAAAAAAGGATTAATTATGGCAAGGTAATAAACACATATCAGAAATGAAACAATGAAGATAAAGAATGGATCAGTGATATCAGAGGGTTAATAAAGAAGCCACTGAGATTTAATCTGAAGATCAAAGTGAAGCAGCTAACTCAGATGGTTTTGGGGGAGGATTTTGGCAAAGAGAAGATTATGACTTTTGTTTAAAAATATTGAAATCAATCAGCCACTTCCTCACATCATGACAAATGTCAGCTGAATGAATAATCTGTGAAATTAAGGTTTTATTTTAAATGGCTTTAAAACAGAGGTTCCTTGTTGATAATGAGACTCGATTATGTATCTATTCAACACATTGAACATTAATTATTCTATGTTTGGGGAATAAAGCACAGAACAAGAGAAAATAAAACCCAATCTTTAAGAAACTTACATTCTAGTGGGGGAGACAGACAACAAACATGTAAGTGTTCAGATCCAGTCATTCTACATCTGGGTATATATCCAAAGGAAATGAAATCAGTATCTCAAAAAGATATCTGCACCCCCCTGTTCATAGCAACATTGCACACGGTAGTCAAGACATGGAAACAATCTAAGTGTCCGTCGATGGATGAATGGATAATGAAGATGTTATATATATGTACAATGGCATGTTAATTAGCCATAAAAAGAAGGAAATCCTGCCATTTGTGACAACATGGATGGAACTTGAAGGCATTATACTAAGTGAAATAAGTCAAACAGAGAAAGACAAATACCAAAGAAAAATACCACTTATATGCAGAACCTAACAAAAGCAAAACCACCCCCCTCCCGCCAAACTCATAGATACAGAGAACAGATTAGTGGTTGCCAGAAGTGGGGGGTGGGGAGATGGGTGAAAGTGGTGAAGGTGGCCGAAGGGTACAAATGTCCAGTTATAAGAAAAACGTCCAGGGGCTGTAAAGTCCAGGAGGGTGACTATGGTTAGGAATACTGTATTGTATATTTGAAAGTTGCTAAGAGAGTAGATCTTAAAAGTTCTCATCATAAGAAAAAAATATATGGGGCACCTGGGTGGCTCAGTCGTTAAGTGTCTGCCTTTGGCTCAGGTCATGATCCCAGGGTCCTGGGATCGGGCCCCGCATCAGGCTCCCTGCTCAGCAGGAAGCCTGCTTCTCCCTCTCCCACTCCCCCTGTTTATGTTCCCTCTCTTGCTGTGTCTCTCTGTGTCAAATAAATAAATAAAATCTTCAAAAAAAAAGAAAAGAAAAATTTATAATGATCTGTAGTGATGGGTGTTAACTAGACTTACTGTAGGGATCATTTTGTAACATATACATATAGCAAATCATGATGTTATATACCTTGGACTAATAATATGTTATATGTCAATTATATATCAATGAAAAGAATTTTTTTAAAAGAATAAGTTCATAATATAACGTCAGATAGCAAAAAGTGCTACAAAGAAAAAATATAATAAGGCAAGCGAGTAGGGAGTGACATGGCCTGCCTGGGTGGGGAGAGGAGCTTTGAGACAGGACCAAAGAACTCTCTTGGCAAATGGCTGTTGGAGAGGGCAAGCGGGAGTTTCCCAGGTATAGCCAACAGCCAACAGCCAACAGAGGCATATTTTGAGTCATGTCCCACTCGGAGTGTTGTGTTCCTTGGTTCAGTGTGAGGCCATTACTATTATGCTAAAGATAAAAGTCAAGTAGAGAGATAAATAAAATCCTGAACTTAGACATGAGTCTGAGCCTTTACCTGAAAATAAGAATTATAGCAGCCTTGTGTCTTGAGTGACATGGGCGCATTATGGTGCCAATTTACTTACTGTTTATTTTCCTATATAAAAGAACAGCTTGACCAAGGTAAAAATGGAGTTTATGTTGAATTGCAGAATAGCTAAATAAATTGCCAAGAATTCTTCCAACTCTAGTACACAGCTACAGTTTTCATATTCCTGTGGTCACTCTCTTACTATAAATACTTCCTCCTTAAATTCACCCAAGGAGCAGACTTCCTGTCCTTCCCTTGGGAGTTTACAGTTCATTAACACAAAGCCAGCTTGTTCAGGAGCATATGGTCAATATCACAGAAGGAACACCAGCAATATTATTTTCAAAAGAGAATTTAAAGAACTCTCTCGTGCTCATTCCCTATCACAAACATATCCCACCGATATGTTTGGCAATATGGGAACTAATCTGCTCATTCATATTCATGACATGCCTACAGCTCTTATGATCATTCATAATTCAGGTGAGGATTATTTACATATGGCCTTCCAATCAGCATGATTCCCTGGATTCTTGAGTTCATTCTGGGACATAATTTTAAAATTTTAGATGCTCTGAAGTTCCAGGAAGATAGATTCCTTTAGCTCTCATGAACTATAACTCTAAGAGAAAAAATTACCTCATATTTTCTTATAACCACTGCTTAAAATAAACATTTGAAGTTGGTTATTTTCTCAATGAGTTTCGTAAAAAATTAGTATTTTCTCTTAATTTTTTCAGTTTCCTGTTTTGAAACAAAATAATTTCAAAGAACGGTCATATTTCTTCCTTTTTGAATAATTTACAATATTAAAAATGAAAGAAAGACTTGGCTTTAAAAAAGGATTTCTAAAGAGCTTTGTACATTAGAAAAATATATTTCTAAATATACACAAGATTACACATATATGTTTACATGATCATATATCAGGTATTCATATAGAAATATTTACACACATGAACTTCCAGAAAACTGGTACCCAGACATTGGAGGTTATACAGATGAACCTTTAGGGAATTTTAAAGCATTTGGAACTACAAACCACAAAATATAACTTAAGGAAGAAATTTCATAAAAATATAGTGTAAGATGTTGTGCACTTAAAAATTGCAGAGGTTAAATCTCATGTTAAGTGTTTTTACCACAAGAAAACAAACAAGGAGACACAAGAATTTTTTTGTAGGTGATAGAAATCCTTATTACTTTGATTTTGGTGATGGTTTCATGGGTGTATGCCTTCGTCCAAACTCATCAAAATGCATATATTAAAATATACATTTTTATATATAAAGTATACATGAATAAAGCTGAGAAAAAAAACTCTTAGCTTTAAAAAAGAACCCCACAAGGCATTAATGGACATTTGAATTAAAAACAGGTATTATCATAAAAAAATACAGTGTATGTGATAGAACAGTATATTAAAATATACAGGGAGCATCTGGAGAAAAATGGATGATGACAACGCTAAAATTAGCTAAGGACTAACCAAAGGAAAGAAAAAACAGAAGACATTCTAGAAAAAGCTAGAAAGGCCAGATCTATCAAAAAGCTTCTGGAACAGACACTGTTCCAGAAAACAGTCTATATATTTCTCCTATGATGATGTCCATTTCCTTTCCTGCTCTCTTATCTTAGTTTCCATTCAGGAATATCCCTCATAAAAAAAAGGAGTAATTATTTGCATGTTCATATCAAACTACATAATGATTGAGATGCCCCCCCACTGATTTTACGCTAAGCATTTTAGAAGCTGTAGACAGGGGGTGCCTGGGTGGCTCAGTGGGTTAAGCATCTGCCTTCAGCTCAGGTCATGGTCCCAGGGTCCTGGGATCAAGCACGGCATCGGGCTCCCTGCTCAGTGGGGAGTCTGCTTCTCCCTCTACCCTTACCCCCCTGCTCATGATCAACCAGTCTCTCTCTCTCTCCCTCTGTGCCAAATAATAAATAAAATCTAAAAAAGAAGAAGAAGAAGAAGAAGAAGAAGAAGAAGAAGAAGAAGAAGAAGAAGAAAAAGCTGTAGACAGTAGTAAATTCCTGATCCTAATGTCCTAGAGACTTTTTATAACAATCCCCTGGGAACCCACAGGTTGACCTACCCATAATTTTAAAAACGGTATGGTAAGGACCTATTGGACATTCAGTTAGTGAATTATATTGGATAGAATACAAAATAAGCCATTACTAGAGAGCTTTCTCTTTTGCAAACACTGTTATTCCAATGTGCCCGTGTGGTTCATTGTGACCCTAAATGCAATTTCCAAATGTACCTAACTAATGATTATAGAACAACTTTAAATTAACTTCCTCTTGGCGATCATTAAAATTGGAATCCTTGTTGGTGCCCTCAGCAGAAAGCATCTGCCCAGGTGACGTTGTTTACCTCTCTCTTGCTCAAGGGATTTCTTTAGGAATGACACATGTGGCTTCTCATAGAACACTCAGGCAGCTCAGAAACACATTACTGCCACATGGAGAATGCAGAACATAGCTGAAAGAAGGAGAGTTTATTTCTTCAAACAAACACGAGTTGTAAAACCCAGTATAATGGCACCAAGGGACGTTATTCCTAATGATCTTATTAGAGACTCACAACGATATTTAGGACAAGAAAATAAATTGAAATATATTTTATAACTTACTCAGAATGAATTTAAAAAAATATAAAACACATATTGGTTATTTTAAATTTAGAAATACATAGAGAAAAAAACAGAATATCCTGAAATGGTTATTAAAATATATCTTGGGAATGATGATATTATAACATTTCTATATTTTGATCACTCTAGGTAATGCTGATCCAGAAGGCCAGGGTTACTGCCAAGCAGGATTTAGTCTGGATTTTTATAAGGTGAATTCCTTTGGTCTTGTAGCTTTTAATATTTGTATTATCTTTTTGATTTTTTTTTTTTTTTTTTTTTTTGCCCTCTTGCCCTCTGTCTCACTCCCATCCCCACCCCCATAAACCACAACCACCAAAAGAACCTTTAGGTATATACCTAGCCTGTTTTGGCAACTTCTTCAAATGTTTTTGTTTGCTCTTTATTTTTATTAATCTATGCAGATGACAAACTCTTAAAATAGCACAGAAATACATGTGATGAAAAGCAACAGTCTTTCTTCCCATCTCTTGTGATAGTCATTTTAAATGAAAAATTTCAAAAATTCAGTGGGAAAAATGTGCTTCCAAAAAAAATCACAAGAATCAGTGAATTGCTTTATCTCTTAGCTGTAATTCACTGATAAGATTTAACATTAGTGTTAAAATTCACACATCCTTTCACAAAAATAAAAACAGAGATGCCTAGTAAGAGGGTACAAAGATTTCATGGTTTTGAAAGTAGTATAGAAAAAATTCTTCAGCCTACAAAATTCATTGTCTTTTTTTTTTTAATCATTGTCCTTTTTTTTTCCACTGAAAGTTAAGGATGCAGAGGTTGGAAGGTGGGCTTGTAAGGAGAAGGAAAAATTTGTATTTGCTAGTCTGGAGTTTTTGCTTTCTCTCCTGAGAAGGGGAGAGGGAGGTGGTTGCAGATGTATGGAAAAAATAGGCATTACTGTGGCCTTGAGATAAATAGAAACTGAATTTTCTTTTTGTTGCCAAGGCTCAAAAGATGTCTGCTACATTACACAGCATTAAACTTGTGTATTTTTTGCTTACCTGAGGCAGTGCCAAAGAACTGAATTTATATATCCTCAAGGGAGAGAATTCAACTTAGCTAATTGAGCCAAATGAAAATTATTTACTATGCTAACACACTAAATAGTGGAAAGCAAGAAAAAGAAAGAAAACGAGCTGCATGCCTCTGATAGAAGGGCCTCATTTAAAAATTGCTTTTTTATGTATAACAAATTGTTAGAGCAACGCTTGTTAACAATGATTTGTCACCTTTAAAAAAAAATCTGTTTTGTTTTGTTTTTCCAACTGTTGCTGTTTTTGTTTTGTAGAATGGAGACCTCATAGTAGGAGGACCGGGAAGTTTTTACTGGCAAGGTAGGTTGCATGAGCAGAGAAGAAATGCCCATTTGTTGTTACTAACAAGAAGGTGAAGCACAAGTAACAATCAAACGTTGACCTTTTATTACATTCATTTTATATCCATGTTCATGGTTTCCCAAATGATTGAGCTATCATTTCCCATTGTACCTTGTTATATAAATGATATTTTAAAATACTGTTGCAACTTAATTCATTTATTCACCACATATTTATTGAGGCTACGCCAGGCTTTGTGCTGCTAGATGCTGGGGATACAGTGATGAGTAAAGACAGACATTGTTCCTACCCTCACAAGGTTAATACCTGGGGGAAGATGCAGGCATTAATCCAACACTCACGCAAGTACCTGAGACAGTCTGCACGTGGTACTCGCTGTGAAGGAAAAGCATGTCATGATGGAGCCATGAGAGTGTAGGAGGCTTCTCCGAGGGTGTTTCTTGCGGATGTTTTGTCCTCTGAACACTGGCGGACAGGGGACTGAAATACAACCTGTGCTCTGCTTCGGGAGCCCTGAACTAGATGTGGGACAGCATCTGCCCAAACGGGATGATGCCTTCTAATTCTTATAAAGGAGTTACATAGGCCAGCAGCTTCCCTAAGGTCAACTAACTTGGAAGCAACCAACCCTGAGCTGAGATCTGAACTTTGCTAGGAGGTAACTAGCAAAGAGAGAAGGGACCTTATGGAAAGGTTCTATGACCTGAAGCTGAGCAGTCAGGTGAGAGAGAGGGAAACCAGGGTGACCAGAGTCAGGAGATCGGGAGAAGCTGCTGAGTGATGTGGAGCATCCCCCCTGGCCATGAAGGGCTTGCAGGCCAAGGTAAGCAGATTTTTCTTTTCCTGAAAACAGTAAGAAGTCCCTGGTGGATTGCAGGAGTTTAAACAGATGGCCTTAGCTACAGTAATTAATTGTTGCTTGTCTTGAGAATAATGGGAAACCACTGGAGAGTTTTAAGCATGGGATGCTATGATCAGATCTGTGTTTTGAAAAGATCACTCTGGTTGTTATATGGAAACTGGATTGGAGGTTGGCCAGAGTGAAGTATCAGCAAACCAGTCATAAAGTGATAAGTTAGTTATAAGTTTATAAGCTAAACTAGCTATAAGGTTCAGATGAAGATGCTTGCTTCTTAGAGTGGTAATAGTACAGATTGAAAAGGGGGAGAAATTTGAGAAATATTTTGGGGGAAAATAAACAGCTTATCTAATGGGTTGGATATGTGTGGGTGAGGGAAGGGAGGATGCCAAGCATATGTTTCTGACTTTTGCAAGTGCATGGTTGTAGGTGGGTCTCACCCACTGAGATGGGAAACCCTGGAAGAGAACAGGTTTGGAGTGCATTGGAGAGGGAATTTTATGAGTTTGCTTTTGGTTATGTTGAATATGAAAATGTTTGAGATATTCAAGGTTCTTCACATAAGTGTTTAGATGTATGGGCTTTAGCTCAGAGAAGATATCCAGGCTAAAATACAAACTTCCTTCACTTGCATCTTGGTGACAATTAAAGCCATGCATGTGGATGGGATGCCTACATAGAGATGACAGAGAATATTCCCTGAATTTTGGCTGTAAAGTTTAGGATAAAGATGAGTAGACTATGAAAGAGATGAATAGTTGAGTGAAGTTTTTCTTTTAAAATGGAAGACACCTGATCATATTTAAAAGCCAATGGAAGAGTACAAATATTGGGAGTCTGGGAAAGATGGTGGAGTAGGAGGACCCTAAGCTCACCTTGTCCCACAGATACAACTAGATAACACTCACATCAGCGTAAATAGCCCAGAAAACAATCCCAAGACTGGCAGAACAAACTCCACAACTGAATGTAGAGAAGACGCCATACTGAAGAGGGTAGGAAAGGTGAAGATGTGGTAGGGAGCTAACCAGACCCCTGGGGCTGTCCTTGGGAGGGAGGGACACTGCAGGCACAGAGAAGGGAAAGAAATAGACTATCATGTCAGGGATCCCTCTGGGGGATGATGAATCCCTATTACATTGGCTTTGAAAACCAGAGGGGCCGACATTCACAAGTTCTTATAACCAGTGGGACTTTAAACCCCAGCATAAACATGCCATCTGCAGGAACCAGCATGGCTCTGCCAATACTTACTACCTAACTTGCTAACTCCGTCTGCACTTCAATCGATCTGCCCCACTCCAGTCAGACAGCTTTAGTCCCAGTTGCTGCAGGTCCCTTCCCATAGACCAGCAAAAAACTTGCTGACACCTTGCCTCCTGCCCCCATGCACTTTGAGGATCCACCCCTTTAACACTCTTGGCCAGAAGACATCCGAAGTGGTGTTATATGCAAACAATGAATCATGGAACATTACATCAAAAACTAATGATGTACTGTGTGGTGACTAATATAACATAATAAAAACAAAACAAAAAAATAAAAAACAAAAAACAAAGTGGTGCCATAAGCCTGGCAGTGTGCAAACAGCCCTGACATGGGCCAGCACTACTCCACAGTGACTCCTGGCCTGGGGAGAGGGAAAGATAACCACACACACCTGTCAGACTGTGGCCCCAGCAGTGGGCTGGGGACAGTCAGCTGTTCTGACTGTAGGACCTGCCCACCAATGAAAGTCTCTCAAGGAACAACATGGGGAAAGTTCAGTGATACTGCATCTCTGGCAAATGCCTGGTCTGACTCAACTCAAGCCCAAGACAGCCCCAGACTGGACCACTAACAGCACAGGGACCAAACCCTACCCACAACAGGCAAAGAGAGCCACTGCAGATGCCCGGACTGAAGAAAAAGTAGCTCAGCCACAGCAGCAGGGCACATACAACACACATAGGAGACACTTCTGAAGTGCCAGGTTCTCGTGAACAGGTGACACCACACTGTAGAGGACCTCTTCTTCATAAGGCCACTACTTTCAAGAGCAGGAGATGTAGCTGACTTTCCTAATACACAGTAACAGACACAGAGAGTTGGACAAAATGAGGAGACGGAGGATTATGTCCCAAATGAAAGAATGGGACAAAAATCACAGCAAGTGATCTAAGCAAAATGGAGATAAATAATACGCCCAATAGAGAATTTTAAGTAGTAATCATAAAGATACTCATGGAACTTGAGAAAGGAGTGGAGGGCATCAATGACCCTTATCAAAAAGATAGAAAACATAAAAAAGAACCAATCAAAGATGAAGAACTCAATAAATGACATTAAAAATACATGAGATGAGGGCGCCTGGGTGGCTCAGTTGGTTAAGCAACTGCCTTCGGCTCAGGTCATGATCCTGGAGTCCCTGGATCGAGTCCCGCATCGGGCTCCCCACTCGGCAGGGAGTCTGCTTCTCCCTCTGACCCTCCCCCCTCTCATGTACTCTCATTCTCGCTCTCTCAAATAAATAAATAAATCTTTAAAAAAAAATACATGAGATGAAATAAATAATAGACTAGAGGAAGCAGAAGAACAGGTCACTGGACCTGGAGGATAAAGTAATGGAAAGCAACCAAGCTGAACAGGTGAGGGGAAAAAATAATGCAAAATGAAAAGGCTTAAGGAATTCAGTGATACCATCAAGCATAGTGACTTTCACATTATAGGGATCCCCGAAGAAGAGAGAAAAGGGGGCAGAAAATTTATTTGAATAAATAATAGCTGAAAACTTTCCAAATCTGGGGAAGGAAACATAAATCCAGATCCAGGAGGTACAGGGAGTTCCGCAATAAAATCAATCGAAGGAGGTGCACACGAAGACACATAAGTAATTAAAATGGCAAAAAATAGCATATCAACAGGATTTATTCACAGAACTAGGACAAACAATTCTAAAATTTGTACAGAACCACAAAAGACCCTGATTAGCCAAAGCAATCTTGAAAGAAAAGCAAAGTGGAGGTATCACAATTCCAGATTTCAAGTTATACTACACAGCTATAGAAATCAAAACAGTGTGGTACTGGCACAAAAATAGACACATAGGCCAATGGAACAGAATAGAGAGCCAGAAATAAACCCATGGTTATATACTCAATTAATGTTCAACAAAGAAGGCAAGAATATCCAATGAGAAAAAGACAGTCTCTTCAACAAACGATACTGAGAAAACTGGACAATTACATGCCAAAGAATGAAATCGGAGCACTTTCTGACACCATACACAAAAATAAACTCAAAATGGATCACGGACCTAAATGTGAGACCAGAAACCATAAAAATCCTAGAAGAGAGCATAGGCAGTCATTTCTCTGACATCAGCCATAGCAACATTTTCTAGGTATGTCTCCTGAGGCAAGGGAAACAAAAGCAAAAATAAGCTATTGGGACTATTTCACAATAAAAATCTTCCACACAGCAAATTAAGCAATCAACAAAACTGAAAAACAACCTACTGAATGGGAGAAGATATTTGCAAATGATATACCCAATAAAGAATTAGTATCCAAAATATATAAAGAACTTCTACAACTCAATACCAAAAAATAAATAATCTAATTAAAAATGGTCAGAAAACTTGAACAGACATTTCTCCAAAGAAGACACACAGGTGGCCAACAGACACATGAAAAGATGCTCAGTGTCACTAATCAGGGAAATGCAAATCAAAACCACAATGAGATATCACCTCATACCTATCAGAATGGCTAAAATCAAAACACAAGAAACGACAAATGTTGGCAAGGATGTGGAGAAAAAGGAACTCTTGTGCACTGCTGGTGGGAATGCAAACTGGTGCAGCCACTGTGGAGGCTTCCTCTGAAAATTAAAAAATAGAATTACCTATGATCCCATAATTTCACTACTGGATATTAACCCAAAGAATACAAAAACACTAAATCAAAAAGATATATGCACCCCTATGTTTATTTCAGCATTCTTTACAATAGCCTAATTATGGAAGCAGTCCAGCTGTCCATCAATAGATGAATGGATAAAGAAGTGGTATATAAACAATGGTGGAATATTACTCAGCCATAAAAAAGAGTGAAATCTTGCCATTTGCAACTACATGCATGGATCCACAGGGTTTACTACTAAATGAAATAAGTCAGTCAGAGAAAGACAAATTCCATGATTTCACTCATATGTGGAATTTAAGAAACAAAACAAATGAACAAATTTAAAAAAGAGAAAAACCAAAACACAGACTCTTAACTATAGAAAACAAACTGATGGTTACCAGAGGGAAGAAGGGGGGACAGGGGATGAGTGAAATATATGAAGGGTATTAAGAGTACACTTATTTTGACAAGTACTGAGCAATGAATAGAATTACTGAATCACTATATTGTACACCTGAAACTAATATAACACTGTATGTCAACTATACTGGAATTAAAATAAAAAATAAAATAAAAAACTACAAATGCTTCTTTTTAAAAGCCAATGGAAGAGATCTGGGAGATGGGTTTATGATAAAATTGTATGTGAAATTACTATTTTTTTTAAGATTTTATTTATTTATTTGAGAGAGAGAGAATGAGAGAGAGAAAGCACATGAGAGGGGGAGAAGGAGAAGCAGACTCCCCGCCGAGCAGGGAGCCCGATGTGGGACTCGATCCAGGGACTCCAGGATCGTGACCTGAGCTGAAGGCAGTCGTTTAACCAACTGAGCCACCCAGGTGCCCCTGAAATTACTATTAAGCTTAATTCATACATGTACAATTATGAACATCAAATAATTAACATTTCAGTCTTAAAAATTATTTTGCAAATTGAAAAACTATATTTTATGCAGCAGATGGTTATAAAGTAAAAATTATGTGTGTTTAAAAAGATTTCTTCTAGTTCACTTGACTAGATAATCTAATTCACTTGATTAGATAATTCTTTCCTTTCTTTAAGTTAAAATGTCAGATACTGATGATTTGCTGAAAAGTAGCCATACCAAGGAGATTTAGAAGCATTGTCTGTGATAGGTAATGTAAAATTTTATTTAGGCTTAAGATTATAATGTTTATTGAAGCAACTAAAGAAAACAAAGGCAGTGTGTATGTGGGAGGTGGGAAGGGGATATTTAGCTTTAAACCAGAAAAAATTGGCAAATTCTGTAGACATTGTTCACAATCATTTCAGGCACAGTCACTGGGAAATATTTATGGCTAGATTTGATAGTTTTATTCCTTTTGGACTTCAAACAGAAAGATTGTGTAAATTATCAGTAAATTCCCAAAGAATAATTTGGCTTTAAAACTAAAATTAATATTAAATGTTAGTTTCTTGAAGTCATTTCTCCAGTTTTCTCCCAAGAAGCATGAGATCACACTTGTCCCTTAGATGTCCATTATAAATATAGGAATGCATGGAAATTGTGGTGGAAAATTGTTGGCCATCTTTTGGATATTTGACCACCCCAATATGATCATATTTCAGGACTTTTAATAGTGACTTTATTTGGGAGATATTAGCCAAAGTTCTTACCATATCATTGTTGGCAGCCATGGATTCCTTTTTTTTTTTTTTTTGCTAAAATTCTGGATCTCACTGGACCTCACAGCCTCCCATTGTCATAATTTTATGCTCTATGTATACATTTTAACATAAAAATTAAGAGCTCAAAAGTTATGTAATTCCCTCCCTTAACATAACTGATAGATTTCACAATCTATTAATTAAGTGATTTAGATTTAATCTGTATTTTGTGAGAACACAAAATGTCTTCTTAGAATGCCAAAGGAGACCTTGGTTGTAATGCCAAATATCCTAAAAGTGAAACCACATAACCTGAGAGAAAGCACTCATGCTCTCTGAGCCTCAGTTTCCCCACTTATAAGAAGTTATGCTTTGGCTAGATGATCTCAAAATTAGATGATGTTTCTTCTAGCCACGATGTTCCAGATTAAAAATTTAATTCATAAATTTTGCCAACAGGTGTCTTTACTCTGATATTTTTCTCATTTGGAAATGGAGGGAGTATGTATTATGAAGGCATTGGGAAGACAGATAAAATTATGTAGTTCATCTTTGGTTCTTCTGTCAGAATGGAAAGTTCTATCCAGCTGTAACCAGTTTTACCTTGCAATTTGGCATGTGGGAAAATTCATCATCAAAAATGCAAGCAATTCCATGATTATTTTCAAGGGAGTATATATTATTCACAGGGCCTGTCTCTTGCATTCATTCAGCTAATGTATTAATTTGTTTGAACACAGGTCAGGTGATCACTGCCAGTATTGCAGATATCATTGCAAATTACTCATTCAAGGATATTCTAAGGAAATTGGCTCGGGAAAAACAGACAGACGTGGCTCCAGCTTCCTATGATGATAGTTACCTTGGTGAGAATTGTTGCTCAACGCATTTGTTGTTTCTCAAAAGGCAAACATATTAAATGTAGATGAAAATTTTATTCCTCACTTATCTGATATTATTCTGCAACTTATGCAAATTTTCTTTCCTTATTAGCTTAGAATGGACTTTCTTTTGTTGAGCCATATTATATGTCTTTTCTTTAGGTTCAGCCTATTTTCTAGGCTCCGTAACAGAATCTTTCTTCAAATTCAACACCATTTTTTTAATTTTAAAAATGTCAATAAATTAGACTAGATGGATACTTCCTTCGCACAATAAAACATTGACCTCAGCCCCAAAGTCAATATCTTATTTAGTGGAGGATTTTGATGGTTACTTCTGTGTTTCAATTTAAGCGGTAGTATGCAGTTACGCAATCAAACACTAACCATCATAGTGTCTTGCACATAAAATATTTTGCCAATTGTAGATAGTATGAATTAGTGGGGCTGCCCAACACTGTAGGGGCAACATGCTAGTGGTCCTTTCCAGTTTTTAGAGCAACAACAAAAGACCTTCAAATAGTTGCTAGAATATTGTCAAAATGTATTACATGCAAACAATGTCATTGCACCTCTGTTGCTTCCCACTTTTGGTATCCTATTGGCATTTTGATGGCTTAATAAATTAAGCAAAATGTAGTTATATTTTTCACCTCACCTCACTTTTTTTGTTTTGTTTTTTGTTTTTTGTTTTTTGTGTTTCACCTCACCTTGCTTTAGAGGTAAGTGAAATTTGTGGAAAACCATCCTTAAAGAAATTAGGAAGTAGACCTTCTTGATGATCAGAAATAGCAAAACCTGAGCACAAAAGATACCTTTCAGAGTATCATGTCTGATCCTGATGAATTAACAACCTTAAAATGCAGTGGCCACCATTTACACTTTAAGGTGGATTATGAAGCATCCCTCAGAATCTGATTGTGCTGCCATTCTCAGAAGAAGCAGGTCTATTATGCATCCAGGATTTAGTACAGAACTGTTCATATTGGCTTCACTAATTTTTCCCTCTACAGAACCCTAAACTTTTATGTTGCAATATTTGTCGAGATTTCTGAACAAAGCAGTACTATGGTAATTCTTTCATTTTTCTAGACATAGCTCATTTGTAAAGCCTTCAAGCATGATTGGTTTTTCTTTTCTTTAACACAGGATATTCAGTTGCTGCTGGGGAATTTACTGGAGACTCTGAGCAAGGTGAGAGACATTATTGAATGTAAGTCATTTATAAAGCCCGGGAAAGATAAGGTGACCTAAAAAGCCCCTTTATAAATATAATTTTCGTCACTACACAAAATGTATAAAAATGGAATCCCAGAATGTATATGATAATAATCTATAGAAAAACAAACAAAATACACTTCAGCACAGCTTTATAAGTCTCAAAAAATTCCATAAGACTGAATATCAATCTTTATAAAATCTAGTTAAGCAATAAAAAACAAGTCCAGTAATCCCATGTTATGCATTAAAAAAAAAATAAGGTGATTAAATGGCCTACACAAAAGCCGTGCTGTTAATGACAGATCAAATTTGAAAAATCAACATCCCCCATCTTTACTTTAATTTCTGGGATCTCATATTGAACATGTCCATACTAAACTCTCCACCAGACTCCAACCCAACATCTCCACATTATTTCCTTTCCCCTTTGGACATGCTCAAGCCCAAAATAATGGAATGAATTAACCCCTATTCTCATATATGCCCCTCACCTCTGTCCTCTATATCCTGTGAAGGCTGTCATCCCTGGTTTTAATCCACTGATTCTGTAGCCACTCTAATTTCCAGTGCTCAAATGCTACTTTTTTTTAAAAGTATAATTTCAAATGTCATCTCCTCCAGAAATCCTTCTTTTACTCCCTTCTGTAAACTCCTATCTCATCTCATTTTTCTTTCTCCTAAGGCATTTATCATTCATTTATTTGTCCAAAATTTTTTGAGCACCTACTCTATGCCAGACTCTGTATTAAGTGTTGAACACATGGAGGTGAACAGATGATCCTTACTCTCAGAGTTTATGGTCTTAGTGGGGCTGACAGGCATTAAATAATGAACACAAAATACCTGATTAAAAATTGTAGTAAGTGCTAGGATAAAGCTCTAAACATAAAACTAATCCAATCCTCATGACCTAATCACCTCCCAGAGGCCCTGCCTCCTAAGACCATCTCACATTAGGGGTTAGGTTTCAATACTCTGAATTTGGGGGGGACACAAACATTCAGCCCATAAGAATACCTATCATATACAAGACTGGTATTGTTTATTGAATGACTCAGTCATCAATCAATCAATCAATCAATCAATATTTTCTTCTTGTTTCATATGAACCTTAACTACTTTTTACTAATGTGTTTTAATGAATTCACAAAGAATTAAGAGTAAATGAAATGTGGCCTTCCCTAGAAATCATCAGAGCTCTTTTAACTGTTTCATGTCAACAAGACCTACAAAGCAGAAATTCACAGAGCATAAAACACTCTTTATGCAGTGAAGTAGGGGTTGAAAGCAGGGTTTTTTGTGGGTTGTTTTTTTTTTTTTGTTGTTAAGAGAACATTTTTCTTTTAAACATAATTTTTAAAGGCCCTGTCTTTCCATTTTTTCTTCAAGATATTAAAAGACAATCTATTTTGGTAGTTAAAAGCATGGACTTTGGAGCTAGACCACTTGAGTTTCAACCCTGACTTTGCCACTTACCAGCTCTGTGACCTAGTTACCTGAATCTCAGTGCCTCCATTTCTTAATTTCTAAAAGAGAGATGGTGGTGATGATGATGAAGGTGATGACGATAACAATGAAGATGATAGTATTATCTATATCATAGGATTCTTATGAGGATTAAATAAGCTATTCCTATATGTTCATTAAACAGTAGAATAATTCCTGATACATAACAAATGCTATTTAAATATTAGCTATAAGAAGAAAGAACTCTTGGGTTAGGGACCATCAGAGATAAAATTGAAATCCTAGTACCCTAGAAGAGTCAAATCTTATAATCACTCAGTGATTTAGCAAAGGAAACTGTAAAATATGCCAAATGATTTTAAACATGACATTAAACTCTTGGAAAGTTCCCCCACCCAGTACAGCATTTAGTCCTGACCCAAGGAAATTAAGAGGGATGCATGACAGCGTATCACAGAGCAAGACGGTAGAAGATCAGTGATTTTCCGTCAGATCACAGGAATAACTAGATGGATCCAAGTTTAAAATGATTTGTGGATATGTAAAGGCACTATCAGAGATCATGATCCATTTATCAGACCACACCAAGCCATGACTACCCATGTTCACTACTTACTTAATTAGACTGGAAAGAATTGGAATTCTATGAAAAACAGTGAGTGACTTGATGTCCTCTAGATGAGAGGTCCTTAATATGGGATCCTTGGACTCTGGATGGTACATGGATGGACTTCACAGGATTTGCACCCCTAGAAATTATATGCAAGGTTTTGCAGGTATGTGAACTTTTCCAGTGAGAGGATCCATAACTTCCATCTACTTCCCAAGTGTGCTCATCATTCAAAAAGATTAAAATATTTTGTTCTTGTTTTAGAGTCTGATGTGGTGAACGAAAAACCAAGAAAGTGATCTGGCCAATCCTAGGGAATATGAATGCCTGCTTTTTAGAGGTTAAACAGTGGAAATATTATAAAGCATGTGGCACACTCTCTAGTGGGTAGAAGACATTCGATGGACACTAGCCTCCTTTCTGCTTCTCACTAATGGGGTTGATGGCCAGGTCATGTATTTCGAGGCCAGGTATCTAACTTTTTCCTCCATGTATTATTGATATTAAGAGAAGGTTTACCATGAGTTACTGAAATGGATCTAAGAAAAGTCACTTATTTTCCCTCCCAACTGAATATTTTTATAGTTGAGTGACAGTTCTAACTTACCTTAAACTACAAACAATTTCCCCATCTTGATCATTTGTAAATAATTATGAACATTTTTAACCAGCATTTACTTTTTTTTTCTTTTTTTTAATTCTTATGTTAATCCCCATACATTACATCATTAGTTTTAGATGTAGTGTTCCATGATTCATTGTTTGTGCATAACACCCAGTGCTCCATGCAGAATGTGCCCTCCTCAATACCCACCACCAGGCTAACCCATCCTCCCACCCCCCTCCCCTCTAGAACCCTCAGTTTGTTTTTCAGAGTCCATCGTCTCTCATGGTTCGTCTACCCCTCCGATTTCCCCCGCTTCATTCTTCCCCTCCTGCTACCTTCTTCTTCTTCTTTTTTTTTTTCTTAACATATATTGCATTATTTGTTTCAGAGGTACAGATCTGAGAGTCAACAGTCTTGCACAATTCACAGCGCTTACCAGAGCACATACCCTCCCCAGTGTCTATCACCCAGTCACCCCATCCCTCCCACTTCACCCCCCACTCCAGCAACCCTCAGTTTGTTTCCTGAGATTAAGAATTCCTCATCCAGCATTTACTTTTAATAACTCCTAGTGTTGTGGCCATGTGAGGTTGCAGACTCCAAAGTTATTGAGTGTGATGGTTGTTGTCTTTTAAATGAAATTCTGAATGTTTGTGGAATGCTTAGTAGTGGTTGTCATGTATTTCAAATGGGATAGTCAGTCTTCTGATTGATAGGCCTGATTCTGGAAGCAGTCAACTCCATTATATCGGATGGTGGTTTGTTGTTACATGCCAATTTAATTCATACCAAGTAAAGATTACTGAAAACTGAGCAGTGTGCTACCAGTTCTGCCACCTTTCCTAGAAATCTGTCCAGATAGCTTAGTTTTTCTTTCTTTTTTTTTTTAAGATTTATCTATTTATTTATTTGAGAGATTGAGAATGAGAGAGAGAGAGTACATGAGAAGGGGGAGGGTTAGAGGGAGAAGCAGGCTCCTCGCTGAGCAGGGAGCCCGATGCGGGACTCGATCCCAGGACTCCATGATCATGACCTGAGCCGAAGGCAGTCGCTTAACCAACTGAGCCACCCAGGCGCCCCGGGATAGCTTAGTTTTTCAGCCTGGTTGTATTCTTCAAGGACATGCTTCACCTTCTCTCCCATTGCTGAGGTTGAGCAGTCCATGCTCCTTTGTAAGGTTAACTCTCCACTTTGCACTAGGCTTCATTCCCTCTCATGACTCAAAGAAGGGACTCCAGCCATTCCTAATTCTCTATCTCATATCATCAGTTTTTTTAATCATCCCCATGAATAGACAAGCATACTGTTATTTCTCACATCTTAAAAAGAAAATCTCTTATTCCACTTCCGCCTCCAGCAAGCACCTGTATTCTCTGCTTCAAGAGCTGTCACTCTTCTCTGCCTGTATCTCTGTCTTCCAGTTCCACCGTCCCCCTCCTCTTAAACTCACTGCTCAGCTGAAACAGCTTGTGTCAAGCAAACCAGAGGCCTCATGCAACTCATCTTCCTTAACTCTCAGGAGCATCTGACAGAGTTCATCATTCCCTCCTCATTTCTTCACTCGACTACCCAGACACTTGGGGCTCCTTCTCCATCTCTGACTCCCCTTTAATTTCTCTCATCTCACTGAAGTGTCCCCAGGTTAAATATTTGGGCTTTTTATTTCCTCTTTGAGTTTTGGTACTCTTATCCAGTCTCACTTATTTTTTCCAGCTTATACTGAATTCCAGGCTTGTGGTACTTCTCCAGATTACACTGAATTCTAGGTTCAGGGATACATGTTCTAAGATCTAGAACCTCAAACTCAATACTCAACATCTCTATTTGAATAGCTGTCTCAGGCTTAATGTGCTCATGAGCAAACTCCTAACCTTCCCCCCGAAACGTGATCTACCCTCCAACAGCTTCATCTCAGTAAGTGACAATGCCATCCTCCCAGTTGCTCAAGCCAAATACCTTGGAAGTCAGCCTTGGGCTGTACTCTTTTTCTCACACCCCATCCATATCCAATTCATGAGTAAATCCTGCTAACTAAACTCTCAAAGTATGACCGGAATCTGACCACTTCTCACTTCCAGCACAGCTTCTACTTTATTGCAGTAGACTCTTACCCGGTCTCTCTGAATTTACCCTTGTCCCCCTGTAGTCTGCTCTAAATCCAGCAGCTAAAGTGGTCCTTTAGAAACAGAAGTCAGATTGTGTAACTTCTTTGATCCAGTGATTTTTCAACTCATTCAGTCTGAAATTCAAGTCTTCACAATGACCTGAGAGACTCCATTCATGAGGCTACTAGTTACTTTGACCTCATCTCCTACCCCTTTACTCCTCACTCCCTCTTCTCCAGCTACCGTGGTCTCTTTGCTATTCTTTGAATACTCCAGACACACTTCTACCTCAGGATCTTTGCACTTGCCATTCTTTCTGACTGAAACATACTTTTCCCACTTCTCCATAAGAAAAGCCTCACTTTCTTCAGTCTTTGCTCCAATGTCACTTTCTTGCCATGTCCTTTCCTGCTAATTGTGTCCTAATAAGTCATACGTCCTTCCCCATCCTACCTCCAGCACTCCCTGTACCATTTTACTGTTTGTTTTTTCTCACTCACTACACTTATCCCCTTCAAATATGCCATTTCATTGACTATGCTTTTTAAATTGACTGTCTCTTCCAACCAGAGTATAAGTTCCATGAAAGCAGGGAATTTTGTCCATTTTGCTCACTACTGTATACTCCATTTGCCTATAAATATTTGTTGATTGAATGAATGGATTTACTATTGAAAAGTCCAACATCTAACCCCAAATGAATCTTTTTTGATTATTAATGCTAATAGCATGACCATCCACCTCTGCTAGAACACAGCAAACCAGATATAGTTGATGCTAGAACTTGTGCTATACCTTTCAGGGCAGGATGAGGGGAAGGGAAATTTAAGTGGAAGGGGATTCTCTTCCAGGCCCTTCCTATTTAAATTAAACTAAATTTTTAACCCCAATGAATCAAAGATTGGTTTAGATTTATAGAAACAAGAACTGAAAGATTTTTGATAATTAGCAATTCCAACTCCCTCCAATTGCAGGTAACTGGAAAAATGAGGTTAAATGACACATCCCAGGTATACCAGGAATAACACCATTACCTTCTGAATCTAGAGCCAGATCATAGTGCAATGAGTTCTATGGACCCTTTCCCCCAGATTTGCCTCTTCTGTTTCTATTAGTGAAGCTTCCCTTCTGGGGGACCCTTAGTTACCAGGTCACCTGCTAATTCTGCTACCAGTAAACATTTCCAAGGGGGCCAGACTCGTGTCATTTATGATGGCTTTTCTTTAGGTAACCAGAATTGTTTTAACATGTTCATGTGACAGAAGCTAAACTTTTTACACTAATACAAAAGATGTCACCACAGTGAAAGCTAGAGAAACCCAGAGTAAGAGGTTTAATCTGCAAATCACACACAGAGCTGAGAAGCCAGGCTTATGCTATACAGGCAAAAACACATGGAGACCAGTGATGAAGACTGGTAAATCTCACAGTACAACTTTTGTTCTGTATTCCATAGTCTGTAGCAGAAGCAAAAGGAAACACAAAACCATGACTTCACACTTCCAGCTCTTCACATGGTGGTTACTCATGTAAAAAGCACTATCTTTAACTGATGTGTTGCATAACTTTAAAATATATGTAATCCCCCTTCTCAATGACTATTTTTATCCCCAGAACTGGTTGCTGGCATTCCAAGAGGAGCACAGAATTTTGGATATGTGAGTACAAAGAATGCATTGCTGGGTATTTTCTTATATATGCAAAGAAATGTTTCATTGCATTCAACTTTTAAATGGTTTTAAATGCCTTTTAATAGTGAGCTCCTATAGATCCATGCTTGTATGCTTGTTTGCTTACTAAAAAAGGAAGGAAAACCAGTGAAGCTAGATTTTTTTTTCCTGATCTATGTACAGAATCAGCTACAGAGTTTGTGGGACCTGGTGCAAAATGAAGATGCAGGACCCTTTGTCCAAATTTAAGAATTTCAGGATCACAACAGCTGGGCATTAAACCAAGGGTGGGGTCTGATTGAACGTGGGGACCAGTGTGACGGCGCAGGTCACACCCATGAAGCCCACACGATTCTTGTGCTTCATCCAGGAATAATTGCAGAGAATACTGTTGCTGATGTGCTCAGCATTTTAATATGCCTCATATGGTAGAAATGAGAAAATCAATTGTTATTACACTAGCGTATTTGTTTCCTGAGACTGCCACAACATTACCATAAACTGGGTGGCTTAAAACAATATAAAATTATTTTCTCATAGTTCAAGAAACCAGAGTCTGAAATCCCAGTGTCAGGCAGCGTGTCACTTCCTGCAGCGCGTCTAGCAGAGGTTCTTTCTTGTCTATTCCAGCTTCAGGTGGCCCCTGCCTTTTTTTGGTGTATGTCAGCATGACTCCAATCTCTGTCTCTGTCTTCAGATGGCCTTCTTCCATCTGTGTCTTTGTGTGTCCTCTCCTTTCTGATGAGAACATCAGTCATTGGATATAGGGCCCACCCTAAATCCAGGATGATTTCATTTCAAGTTCCTTAATGTATTTCATCTACAAAGACCTTATTTCCAAATATTGCCCTTATTTCTGGGCAACATGAACTTTGGAGGGATACCATTCAGACCCGTTATACCTACTTACCACAAAATTAGGAAAAGAAAATCAAGAGACCTTCTGAAAAGAAAAAGTTATATTTTAAATAATGTTTATTTTTTAAAAAGTCTAGTGAAATAGTATCTGCAGATTTTAGGTTGGCTGAATAGAATTAAAGGTAATATTTTTGCTATGTAGATAACATTTAAAATTTTCAGTTTTGTTTTTTTGTGAAGAGCCATAAACATCAGTTTCTCATAATAACGTAAACACAGAAATGAATTTAGACAAAAACCCTGATTAGATCAATTAACTGGCCATCAGGTTAATGGGTCTCAGAGTTCATTTGAATTCAATTTCTATTTTCCCTTTTCAGATTAGTAAGCATGCATTTTATCTGAAAGTATCACAGTCTTAACCATAAATAAAAGTTAAATTGGATTTTTTTAAAGATCATTCTTACGGGATTACATTTTTGTTTTACATATAGTTAATAATTAACTACTCTTTCCCAAAATTTAAAAATGACTTAAGTTGTAATTTAAAATGTTTTTTTTCTCCAATTCTGTCAAATGATGTAACCTATCTAATCTCTATGATTTCAGGTTTCAATCATTAACTCTACAGATATGACTTTTATTCAGAACTTCACTGGCGAACAGGTGAAGACCTTTTAATACCAAACAATGTCACTCAGGACTAATAGTAAATCGCAATATTCATATCATTTATTCATTCATAAAATAAATGTTCACCGAGTACCTACTATATGTTGGAACCTGTTCTAGGCACTGGGAATATAACCATGCATCAGACAGACAAGATCCCAGCTTTCATGCAGCAGTGTCACTAACTACTAGGGTCTGAGAACAATCCTGTTATGTTGTAGGCCCGTATATAGTGTGCCTGGTGGTGAGTTCTAGGTATCCGCCTTCCCTCTGAGAAAACACAGGCTTCTCGTAGGCCCCATTGTATCTGTCAGAGTCAATGGGCCTGTGCTCTGCCTCCCTTCTCACTGTGACTGGAGCCCTCCACCCTCCCAACATGATGTGGAGGTTGACAGGCTATCTTGTTCCGGTCCCTTCCTCCCAGGGACTAGATAGTGTTCCTCATCCACCATCACTGGCTGAGGTCTTATTATGAATGAGGGACGTGTCTGTCATTCTCCTAACCTAATATGGCCTGAGGTCATACTTTATCCACCACCCTGAGTTGTCCGGGGTATTGTGACCTGTTGAAATTTGCCACATTCCTTTAAACAATGAATGTGGTATGGCCATCTAAGGGAGCCAGTCGTTAATTGAATCAGTTTCTCGGGGCAACCCATATTCTCTCCTAACCAGAAGCCCACACTACTGAACTTCTAGGAAGCCTCACATTTGAATGTGGCCAAGTTACATCTTGACCTTCTGGATCATAGTTTAGGGCCCTTAGATGCTCCATTCTTAGATAGATATGTAGATTTGGAATAATATATTTGTCTAGCAATTTTGATTAATAAAGTTTTCTATTGAACACAGAGCATTTTTTACATCCCCCCCCCCCCATTAGGGCTTTGGTCTATCCATTACTCTGCAATTTTCAACAAAGCATTTAACAATGTCCCTCATGATACTCTTATGGTACATATGGAGAAGTAAGGCCAGGACAATACTGAAGTTGGATGAACTTATAAATTTTGAACTATTCTCAAGTGATGGTAATTAATGGTTTATTGAAAATCTGGCAAGACTTCTCTTTTATCCAGATTTGTTTCACATTTTTATCATTAGAAGCTCTTTAAACATTATTAAATTTGGCCTTTCTATAACTTCTTGTCCTCAATACCACCTAGTTCTTCAGTCTTGAACCTCAGCATTTAATGCATAAATGATGAAACTCCTCTGAGTGAAGTCCACACAATGCCACACCAGAAATAAGAACTTCACTGTATATGTTTGGAATAGAGAAGAGAGGTGGGAAAACTGAATTATTATTACACAGTTAACTCATGCATTCATTCCCTCTGCAAAGAGCATTTGGTACCTGGCAACTATATCCTAGTCTTCAGAATACTATAATAAAAATGCCATAGATTGGGTGGCTAAAAAACCCAAATGTTTATTTCTCACAGTTCTGGAAGGCTGGGAAGCCCAGGATCAAGAGGTAGGCAGATTCAGTATCTGGGGAGATTCATATAGATAGACATATTCTTAGGTCCTCACATGGTGGAAGGAGGGCTAGAGAGCTCTCTGGGGTCTCTTTTATGAGGGCACTAACCCCATTCATGAGGACTCCACCCTCATGACCTAATCACCTCCCAAAGGCACCACCTCCTAATACCATCATATTGGGGGTTAGGATCAATATTTGAATTTAGGGGAAGGAAGGGACACAAATATTCATCTATAGCAACTGTATATGTTTGAAATAGAGAAAAGAGGTGGGAGAATTTAATTATTTCATGACACTTGTTAACTCATGTATTCATTCCCTCTGCAAAGAGTATCTGGCACCTGGCACCCACTCTGAGCTAGACCCTAGTCAGGCAGTGTAGACAGAAGACTGAACAACACAGACCAAAATCTCTGCCTTCTGTGGAGGACACTTTCTAGTGGATTGTAGACTGATTACATTAGAAGATGATGGGAGGCTAAGTCAGCTAAAGCACTGGATGCCAAAACGTGGAAAAAAAACATCTCGACAACTTCAAAACTATGCGCTGAATCTGAAAAGATGATAAATGTTGAAAACATAGCTTGAAAAACAAAAAACTTAAGAGCTAGAATGTGGCTCACTAATTATACTCAGAAGAGATTTAGAAACCTTAGTTGACAATGAACTCAATATGAATTGATACTGAGCATGGTTTCCCGTGAAATTAAAACCCTTTTTATGCTTCATTGATATAAAGAGCCCAAAGCAAAGAGTGTAAATCCTACTTAACTCTTCTCTGGGCAATGCATTCATGGGGTATTATCTTTTCGTTGGTATCACATGCAGTATCTCTAAGAAAGAGAGGCCATGATGGTGAGCCAGCTACAAATATTTCCATATGAAATATCATACAGGAGTGGAATTAGATTCATTCTGTGAGGTTCAACATGGCAGAACTAAATAGGATTAAGGACTAGAAGTTACAGAAGTGCCAATTTTAGCAAAGAAAATTCTAATAATTGTGTCCACAAATTGAATGGGCTGATTGTTGAATAGCTGCAGAGGATGACCAAGCAGATGTCAGGGGTACTGAGGGGAAATTATGCATGGGGTCAGTCTGAATGACTTTAAGACTCTGTCCATGTCCAGGAGTCCATGAATTTAATGCAGAAGTCTGCTGCAATGAGATTCATCCTTCAGGAAAAATTGAGAGAGGACTATAAAAATTATTTTTGAACATAAACTATGTCATTTCACGGTTTTTCTTTGCAGATGGCATCTTATTTTGGATATACGGTCACAGTGTCAGATGTTAACAATGATGGGTAAGTTTATAAGAACTTCCTCACTCACCATATGTTATATTCATCCACAAAAATGTTGCATTTTTTTCCTTCATGAAATAGATCCTTCCATACTTCTTCAACAAGATAGAGGCTCTCTTGTTTTAATTGTTTTGTTTGGTTTTTTGGGGGGGGGTTCAGGGCAAGAGGATACATCTACTAAAGAATTCTATAGTCCTATTTTATGTCTCTATGGAGATTTTCCACATCTCCCACTTCCAGAAAAGGACTGTTTTACTTAGTTTTATCTTTAATTTAATGAACTGAATAGTCCTTGGCCATTTGAAATCCAAAGTCATAAAAGCATTTGCTCATCTGTCTCTCTTTACCCTTACTTAGCATGTGATACATTCATGGACCATTTGCACATAAATAAACATTTTTTTTTCTCCTGACATGGCTTTAACCAACATACTAGTAATGCCCGTGGAGAAGATGAAATAATAAGTGAACTTTTCAGAGTATGGCAGCAAATTACAATTGAGCTTGGATCAAACACCATGATAAACTATGGTTGTGTTTAAGTCATTCCTTAAAAACAAACTATTATTAAACATCTCTTTGGCTCACTAAAACCATCTAACTGATAGATAAAACAGATGACTAAATAAGAAAGCCAATACATTGAGATAAACTGATTAGCCATCCAATAAATATCATTGGAGCACCTACTGTGTGTCAGCCATTGTTCTTAGCGTACAGAATATGGTGGCAAATAAGGCAAAATAGGTCTCTGCACTCAGAGAGTTCACATTTTTATAAAAATCAAATACCTGCAGAATCCTGACTATGTTCCAGGATCTGGGCTAAGCAAGCACTTTAGATACATCATTGATGGACATTAGCTATGATCTTCATGTAGATAGAAATGTACTTTATATATTATGGTGGCATATGACTGGAGAAAAATTTAGTTACTTTTGCACCTTTTGAAAAATATATTTTTTTAAGATTTTATTTACTTAAGAGAGAGAGAGCACAAGTGGGGGAAGGAGCAGAGGAAAAGGACAAGTAGACTCTGCACTGAGAGCAGAGCCTGATGTAGGGCTCAATCCCACGACCCTGAGATCATGACCTGAGTTGAAATCAAGAGTCGGACACTTAACCGACTGAGCAACACAGGGGCCCCTGGAAAAGATCTTTTTTATTATTCTTCCATTCAACATATATTTCTCGAGCATCTACTATACACCAGCACTGTTCTAGGTGCTGGGATATAGCAGAGAACAAAATAGTCACTGCTACCCTCATAGAAGCTATACTAGAGGTGGGGAGTTGGGGACTACAGACAAAAAGTAAGTAAGTCAAGTAAAGCATATTTAGATGGTGATGAACACCAAATAGGAATAAAAAAAATGGAAGGGCTGAAACCAAGATGTCCTTCAGTGGGTAAATGCACGTTCAGACAACGGAATATTGTTCAGTGATAAAAAGAAATGAGCTGTCAAGCATGAAAATACATGGAGGAAGCTTAATTGCATATTATGAAGTGAAAGAAGCCAATCTGAAAAGATTACATACGGTATGATCTCAGCTATATGACATCCTGGAAAAGGCAACACCGTGGACACAATAAATGGATCACGGGTTGCCAGAGGCCAGGGGGGAGAGGAGGGATGAACAGGCACGGAGGATTTTTAAGGCAGTGAAGCTACTCTGTAAGAGACTACAATGGTGGATCCATGTTGCTATACACTTGTCCAGACCCACGGGATGTCCAACACCGGGAGTGACCCTCATGTAAACCACGGACTCTGGGTGATGATGACAGGTCACTGAAGCTTCATCGATTGTAACACATGCACCACGCTGGTGGGAGATGTTGAGAGTTGGGGGAGGCTGTGCCTGTGGTGGCCGGGGGTATACGGGAACTCTCTGTACTTTCTGCTGGAGTTTGCTTCGAACCTAAAACTTCTCTAAAAGATAGTCTATTAATTAAACTTAGAAAAGCAAAACAGAAGGGGGGGTAGAAAATATTGGGAGGGTTGTGACTTTAAACGGGGTAGATAGGGAAGGCCTCGGTGTTAAGGTTGAGGAAAGTTCAGGAATGATCTGCCGGAAGTGGGGTCCATGGGGAAGAGATTCCCGGAGGTGGGAGCTGCTGGAAGTCCTAGGACGTCAAAGAGGCTTGGAGAGGAGGCAGAGGGGCGCAGGATCACAAAGGTTTGTGAGCCACTGCATTTATAAACAGTCTTGCACAGTGCCACACAGGCTCTGCTAGGGATAGAATGAGTGTTTCCAAGAAGGACACATCTCAGGAGCCACTGGAGGATACTAAGCGAAGGAATGGCCTACTCCAACTTTGGTTCCAGCAGACACACTGTGTCTGTTGGGTCTCCTCGGCCGTGAGGCCCCCGGGAGCCCACTGCAGTAAGCCAGGTGAGGCAGGACAATGCCCAGGGCCAGAGCAACGAGAGGACAGTGACAGGAAACTGTAGTGGTTGCACTTTGGAGATATTCTGAAAGTATATTTGAATGGCAATCTTAGCCTGGAAGCAAGTCATTGAAAATTAAATTGCTTTCCTCTCCAACTGAGCTGTGAAAACAAAGTAACAATTAGGGCTGCCCTTCCCAATTTCCAAATTAGATGGACTGGATTTGTTATCAGCACCTTTTAGTGATCTAGAAAAAAAAAAGGTGCAGGGTGGCTGAAGAAGAACTTGAGTCCAAAACATGGCGTGTTGTCCCAATTGAGGAAGCCCACACTTTAGTAAAAACAACAACAAAAATCCCATGATGGCCTTTGGGATATGCGCAAACACATTTCTTTCAACAGATGGTAACACAACAAACACAACCTCCCCCCCACACCCAGGGGAGCCACGCAATGCCTTATTGGGACCAGATGAACTCAGCGTGTGCCCTTCCTTTCCTCCACTCTGCCCTGAATCCTTTCAGCTTTCCCCCAGTTCAACACTACGCCCTGCAGGGCACTGCCTCCTTCCTGGAAACACGTTCATTCCAGTCCATAGCAAAGCTCTGTGACAACATTTATAGGACCTTTTTTTTTTTTTTTTTTTTTTTGCCATGTTAAGAAAAGAGCAAGAACACTTGTGAGGAAAGGATCTCTTTTGTCTCCTGCTGATCAAAACAACATGGTAGTAACAAACACAGGAATTTTCCAGGGATAGTTTGTTCTTTCTTGATGTTCTTAAAAAATTGCTATGCCCATTATTTCTTTTTTATTAGGCAGTATATTCTTAATTCTTTAGACTGCATCAAAAAAATACAGCCATTATCTTAACATTGCCATTCTTTTTTTTTTTAAGATTTATTTATTTATTTGAGAGAGAGAGCAGGGGCAGGGGAAGAGGGAGAGGAAGGGGGAAAGAATCTCAAGCAGACTCCCTGCTGAGCACGGAGCCTGCCATGGGGCTCAATCCCATGACCCTGAGATCGTGACTTGAGCCAAAATCAAGAGTCAGACACTTAACCGACTAGGCCAGCCAGGCGCCCCTTAATATTACCATTCTTAACGTGCCCATAGATTCTCAGTCTGTATGTAATTTGCCATTCTTAGTTACTGTAATGCTATGTAAATTCAAGGCCCTATTATAAATAAGTAAGCTATAGAGGCCACTGAGCACCTTTCATCCCAAATACCAATAGACAACTCACATGAAGTCTGAGACTGCAATAATGAAGATATAAATTTGCCATCATCTTTGCAGCACCTGTGTTTTGAGAAAAACTGCTTGATATTATTGGCCTTCAAATAGACACCTTGTGTGGCTAGGTTTATACTTGATCCCAGGATGGGGGCCTGAAAACCACCCCCAGTAGTGACAGCAATGTCCTCACCTCCCTGGGTGGGTATTCGTCCCTGGGGAAGGTGCAGAACAACCCATCGGGGCAGAGACATAAACTATGAATTTGACTGTTTCAGATTATATATGTGTGTGTTTCAGTGTTTTACTCTATTTTTTGGTAAGAATCTACATTCCTGTTTATTAAGTGTGCATTTTATTAATTTCCATTATTTTTACAAGCAAGGTCATACTTCCACTTTATAAAAATATAAAATCAAAATTTCAGAGTTATTTTCACCCAGAGAACTTTAATAAGATTGTCTAAAAACAACTGATTCATGAGGCAAAATTCAGTTATAGTTTTTAGTGTCATGGTCTGTAAGAAAAATCAGTGTGTATGATTATATTAAAAATAGCTATACTAATCTGCTGCATTTTACTGAGTCAGTAGTAATGATTTATATATAATTTTACAGTCTATAATTCCTATATATTTTTTTACATTCACAAAACCCTTTTAGCTTTCCCAGCATTTATCAGTGATCAAGGAATCATCAGTGAGCATTAATCACCAGTAGAGTTCAGTATTAAAACTGAGATTTAATTCCCATATTTTACTCAAATTTCTAATTTTTCAATAGCCTTTTTTTTTTAAGGTCTACATCTTCTAAACCTTGGATCTGAGTGGATGCTATGCAGTGACTCAGTATTTGACATTTTCTCTACCCACTATGCAACAAAAGCAAGGTCCCTGCAAATGCTCAAAAATCTCGACATCGGGGGGGGGGGGGAGAAAAGACAATGTCATTAAGTAATGTTGACCAAATTAGTAGATTGGTGAACTTTCCCAATATTTTTTAATTTAAAAAAAATCTCCAGGTATTGTGACTCCACAAGTTAAGACCAAACGGTGGTGTTTGTGCTGGTTGGTGGTTGATACTGTCAAGCTTATGACTGTTTTGAAAATATAAACAAGCTGGTGAAATTAACTTTAGTTTAGTTATCTTAAGATAGCCAGAGCTATAAACTCTGCCAATGTAAACTGTTAGGAATTTCTGGACAAACTTAACAAAGGGAGATGGAATTTTTCATCTTGAGCCTAAGCAAGCAAATTAAGGTTTTTTTCTTTTGGCTTTTGAAACTTACAGTATTTATACTATTTCAGAAACTCATAGAATTACAATTTAATCGATTGGATTGTTTTTTTGCCTCTGCAGGGCCCAAAGGAGATAAATTTCAAGAAAATTTTAGCAGTTTGTTAACTTAAGATCATTTTAGAGAAAATTTATTTGAAAGGAATCAGCTTTGGGTAATTATGTTTTTGCCCCAGATTTAGCCTAAGTATGTGTTCTCTCATACAGGTTTTACTATTATGATTGAAATAAGTAGAAAATCCAGAAAACTAAAACAGAAAGAAGTTGTAAATTGAAATTGATTTCTGTAATGTAAATGATCAGCTATGTTAGTTCTTGTCCACCATAAAAAAATTCAGCTGATAAGATATCAACTCTAGTATAAAGTCTGCTAATCTGCATTCTGTTAATAAATAACCATGTTCCAAAAATTAATTATGAGCATTAGCATGCAGTATCTACTACTGGGAAAAAAGAAATATAGAAAAGTTTATATGTGAAACCAACACATTAACACCATTTGACTCAGAAAACTTGAATCTAGATTCTCCATATTGAATATTCTTATTGCTGGGTCCTCTCTTTCTCTCTCATTCTTTATCACTATTTATGCTTTGCTTTTCAAGAAAATATTTATAGTGTTTCTGTCTCAAACAATATGTGAAGGAAGAGAAATTGAGCCTTGCATTATATTATATTATCAGGGCAGATTTACACATAAAAAGAGACACAAAACCTGTGTGTATGTTACCCAAAGATGTTAAAGAAAATTGTGATTAAATATTACACATTTTGGATAAAATGAAACTTAGTGTATATATCCTTTGTTGAAGTGCCTTTACATAATAACTCAGATCTCATCCAAACCACCAATATGACCTAAATAGAAAGGATGGATTTTACTGAAAACCTCGTCATTAATAATAATAATATTTCTTCATCATTAATTTTTTGAGATTACAAAACCATACAGGCTGGGTATATATATATACATATATATATGTATGTATATATATATCTTATATATATATATATAAGAGAATATATATAATATTCCCTTAGAATGGTACCCAACCTATTACACAACTATGTATCAGAAAGTCAATGAAAAATACCTTTACTAATAAAATATTTTAAAACTTTAAACTTGGATTGGGCACATTCAAAACCAGGATTTGGCAAACTAATTTTAAAACAGTCCAATAGCACACATAGCCTACTGCAATGGTTTTTCAGGGAATTTTTTTTTTTTTCCTTGTGGTCCATAATAAGAAACACATTTGACATTGCAACCCGGCACACACACATAGAACTGAAAGAAAAGTTTCAGGGAACAATATTTACCCTCACATAATGTACTCATTCTATTTTCTGTTCTTTTCTATTTCATTTTTTAAAATTGCTTGTCAAGACCCACCGAATTGATTTCACAATCCACTAATGTGTTGCAAACCAAGGTTTAAAAACAGCAGCCTAAACAATATATATTGTGGCTCTTAAGTAGTATTGCTATAATAAAATAATATTGACACTAAGTGCAAAGTATTCTATAAGGCACATTGTACCAATTAAATCCAAGAGTTATTGTCTTTCAACCTTATGGGAAACACAATTATAAATGAAAAACAAATGTCTTTCTCTGTTTTTATGGCATTTAGAACATTTTAGAAGACTTACACTTAAATATCTGGGGAAATATATTTCTAACAAAATAAATCAATGCTGTCATAATCCTCCAAGAATCCAAAAGTTCCGTGGACGTGCTAGGCTCTCACGATGATGGGTCGAGTAATTTTCCATTCCTAGAACTCGGTGTTGGCAGTGAGAAATGTAGAGAGCAAACCATGTCAGTCCTGAATCGTGTTTGCACCCTCGGGGACCAATTATACGGCTTGTTCCTTCTTTATAGAAGGAGAAAATGGCCCCATTCCATCTCTACAATAGAGACCAGCCATTTCAGACATCTTTGAAGTACAAGGCAGCAACACACACAATTAGGTGTTTAACAAATGCCTCTTGACCCTGGCA
Source organism: Mirounga angustirostris (assembly GCF_029215605.1). Classification (NCBI taxonomy): domain Eukaryota; kingdom Metazoa; phylum Chordata; class Mammalia; order Carnivora; family Phocidae; genus Mirounga; species Mirounga angustirostris. The sequence continues at coordinate 125,234,521 of NW_026991713.1, forward strand.
ATAATTGTAACAGAAGGAGAAGCAACCGGGTTCCTGTGAGGGGAAGGCCAGGGGCGTAAATAACTCCAATCCTTGCTCTCTTCTGGTCCTGCAGCACAGCAGGATGGCAAGCAATGGGACTTTTTTTTTTTTTTTTAATCAAGTTACTTGTAAGATTTTTAAGAAAATGTTTTACCTAAGCATAGCAATCCAACTTAGGTTCTGGAATTTGAGATCAAAATAATGGCCATTCCTATTTTCCCAGCCCTCTACCCACCTCTGGGAATGTGCTTGTCATGATGAGCCCTAGGTGGTGGATAGAAGTGTTGAATCAGGGCGCCTGGGTGGCTCAGTTGGTTAAGCGACTGCCTTCAGCTCAGGTCATGATCCTGGAGTCCCTGGATCGAGTCCCGCATCGGGCTCCCTGCTCGGCAGGGAGCCTGCTTCTGCCTCTGACCCTCCCCCCTCTCATGTGCTCTCTCTGTCTCAAATAAATAAATAAATAAAATCTTTAAAAAAAATTTTTTTAAATAAAAAAGAAGTGTTGAATCACTATATTGTACACCTGAAACTAATATAGCACTGTATGTTACCAATATTGGAATTAAAATAAAATTCTTTAAAAAGAACAGAAAAAAAATAACCATTCCTGAGGTCTATCTATAACCACCCTTTCCTTATTACAAGTTGGCCAAGTAACACTTAAAGTGTTTCTAGCTAGAAACCATGTGTTAGGTCTCCTGCTGTGGGAGACAAGTAAGAGGCTATTATAGAAGTAGCTAGCAGCCCCCAGATGATCCCAAAGTCACATTTCCCCATGTTTCTGGCTCCTACAAGGTAGGAGAGGGAGAAGGGGGATACATTTTGCTTTTTTAACGGGAGCTCTTTCTGCTTACATTGCTATGATGTAAAAATATTGTGTGTTCCCTTCAACACCTGGGCCAGTGCCTTCATAATACCTATCATGTATTAAATACTGTAGTATGACCTGTGTGTATGCGTGTGCGTGCACATTTGGAAAGAGAAACACACAAAGAGAGACAGAGATGGAGACAGAGACCAAGGGAGATCTTCAGTGATGTATCCAATAAAGTAGCCTATTTCTACGTTCACATTTTTTCAGTAATGTAACTTGTTCAATAGGACACAATTGGTTACTAAAAGAGCCAGGTTTTAAATCTAAATCAGTATAACGTCAAAACTCATGCTTTTCTCATACGTCTGGACTCAATTTACTTTTCCAGTTATCTTTATTTTTTTTTTTTTTGTAGGCTGTATTTTTTAGAGCAGTGTGGGTTTATGGAAAACTTGAGCAGGAATTACAGAGAGTTCACATATATTCCCTCCTCCTCCCCTCCACCATCGGTTTCTACTATTACTACCATCTTGAGTTGGTGTGGTACATTTGTTACAATCGATCCACCCATATTGATACATTATTAACAAAAGTGCACAGCTTACATTATGGTCCACTCTTCCTTTTATACATTCTGTGGGTTTTTCCAAATGCATAACATCAGGTATCCATGTACAGTATCATGCAGAATATCTTCATTGCCCTAAAAACACCCTGTGCTCCATCTATTCATCTCTCTCCCCTCCCCTCATTCCCTCCAACTACTGATCTGTTTAGTTTTGTCTTTTCCAGAACGTTATAAACTTGGAATCCTTCAGTATGTAGACTTTTAAGACTAGCTTCTGTCACTTAGCAAAAAGGGGTTTAAAGTTCCTCCCTGTCATTTTGTGGCTTATTTTCTTTTTATTGCTGAGTAATATTCTGTTATATAATGTCGCACAGTTTATTTATCCGTTCATCTACTGAAGGATATCTCGGTTGCTTCCAGTTTTTGGCAATTGCAAGTTTTTGTGTGGACATAAGTTTCAACTCATTTGTGTAACTACCTAGGAGTGTGATTATGGCCTCATACGGTAAACCTGTGTTTAGTTTTGTAAGAAACTGCCATACAGTCTTCCCAAGCGACTGGACCATTTTGCCTCTTCACCAGCCGTGAATGAGAGTTCCTGTGGCTCCACATCCTTGCCAGCATTTGGATGCTAGCCATTCCAATAGATTTTTAGCGATATCTCGTTTTAATTTCCAATTCTCTAATGACATATGATATTGAGAATCTTTTTATATGCTTATTTGCTATCCATAAATCTTCTTTGATGAGGTGTCTGTTCAAATCTTTGCCCAGTTTTTAACTGGGTTGTTTTCTTATTGCTCCTAACATATATTATATATATTTAACATTGATTATGTATAACAATGATAATATATGTTATGTAATGTATAATAGTATCATATTTTATATGTTACTGTTATGTATTATTATTATTGCTATTTCATATTATTAAGTTTTAAGAATTCTTTGCATGGTTTGCTTTTCCAATTAAAATCATTGGCATCCCTCTAGCATGGAGCCCACCTGGACCACTCACTGGCCCTGACTCCACTCGGAAACGCTTGCTTTGGGCTCAGAACCCTGCCACCTGGCAAGCCTGCCTCCAGAACCACCTATCAGAATCCCACCCAGGTGCAATGCCATCTCCTCCAAGAGCCTTCCCTAACTCTCTCGAAGTTCCAGCTCTCTCTCTAGGATTCATTTTGGATTATTGATATGCTTTTTTTCACCCTGCCTTGTCTGTAGGTAAATGAGTGGCAATTTGACCTCTCTTGTACGTTCCTTAGGAACAGGGTTGACCTAATAGTCATTATATTCCTTGACTCACTTATCACAGTATCTTAAATACAATTGTTACACAGAATGTCTCTTGAATCATACAGGGAAATGGAGACTAGATGACCACTACAGGGAAGGCAAGAAGTTGGAGAGAGAGGCAGTTCAGAGTGTTGTTGGAGTGTCTGGCAGATGTCTCAGACCTTAAAGGAGGTTTTGTGTTCTCAGTAACTGTCCCACCTCGTCCCTGCCTTTTAGATGAATGGTAATATTTTTAGTTTAGTTGGCAAGTTTCTGCATGTTACCTAATCTATATAGGCATAAAAGTCAAGTGCAAATTTCTATTTATGCATGAGATCACTCTTCAGATTTTTGCATCTCCCAAGATAGGGGTGTCTGCAGAGGTCATTAGTATTGATCAATTAAATTATGAATTTTGGTTGATGTGACTTTTTCCAAAATTTCTAAAAAAAAAAAATGATACATGCATACGTTTTTAAGAACTCAAATAGCTTAGAAGGCTCTGTTCTATTCCTCTTCGTGCCCATTGGCTCTGGGAAGAAAACACCTTTACCCACTTGGATTTTGTTCTCCTGGTGGTTATAATTTATCTCTAAATAACTTGCATAGGCATTTGTTTCTTGAATTTTTTTCAACCTTAAAAATTATCTACTAGTTTCCTGCTATAATATCTACATTTATAAAGAATAACTATCAAGTCTTATTTGGGAGGAAAATTTACTTTCTATATTTCTAGGCCTCTGGCCCTTTCTATATTTCAGAGGCCCTCTCTGGCCTCTGTTTTATTTAAATGAAGGTAACAAGAGGACAGAAGGAGGCAAAATTTATTTTAAACCTTATTCCTGAAAGAAAACTTCATAATTTAAGGGTATAGTTCTATTGTTGTAGACAAACTCTAATCCACTTTGAGAAAAATCTTTTTTGATGTGTTTTACTTGTATAGCTACATTTTCCAGAAATGCACTAAGAAGCTTTTGAAAATGGTGAAGTATCTGTGGTTTCCTTAAAGTAGTCACTGTAACATAGTTTAAAGGTTCAGTGTATGGGCGCCCAGGTGGCTCAGCCAGTTAGGCATCCAGCTCTTGGTTTTGGCTCAGGTCATGATCTCAGGGTGGTGAGATCGAGCCCCACGTCAGGCTCCCCCCACTCAGTGTGGAGTCTGCTTCCCCTCTCCCTCTGCCCCTCCTCCCACTTGTACACACACTCTCTCCCTCTCAAATAAATAAATCTTTTGTTATAAAAAGAAGTTCAGTGTAACAATGAACCTACAATGTTCTTACAACATTCTACCCCAGAGACAGCAATGAAAGAAATACGGTGATTGTAAAATACTCATTTTCCTGGGAAAGGAAAAATACCAAGGAAAGATACTAATCTAGTGGATTAAAAGTGTACGCCAAAGAATCTCAGGTCTGTCAGTGCTCTGACCTCTCTCTTTGTTCCGTACAGAATGGATGACGTACTGATCGGGGCACCTCTCTTTATGGAACGTGAATTTGAGAGTAGCCCTAGAGAAGTAGGGCAAGTTTACCTGTATTTGCAAGTGAGCGCGCTTGTCTTCAGGGACCCGCAGATCCTTGCGGGAACCGAGGTTTTTGGGAGATTCGGTAGCGCTGTGGCACACTTAGGAGACCTGAACCAAGATGGATACAATGGTAATTGACACCAATACATGGAAACTGTTTATTTGTCATAATTCATGTTACCGGTACGTGAAGGAAACAATGACATCTTAAAGTATTTACAGTGGTGTGTGGGGTACGGTTACTATTACTGGTTTTTAATAAAGTATCAAAAACCTCAAGGCAGTTTAAAGTTTATAAAGGCAGCTCTAAATAAAGGCAGCAATTATTTTTTAAAGTGATATTCGGATTTAGTGACTCAAAGAAAACTAGAGAACCTTCTGTTATGTACAGAGTCAAGACAAATAAATACATGTCGATATGTGGACAAGTATATTGCCTTGTGATTAACCCACATGGACTATGTATAGGTTATGCTGAATTTTAATTGGTCTGTAGACTTTAGCTTAAGGGCAACTTCAGTGTTTGCAATAAAGTAGTGTTAAATTTTTAGTTTAGGATTATGATTCTTTCAGCTAAGAATTTGTGAATTCCTTGCAAGTACCTTCTCGGAAAAACATGCAAGCTCACACAAAGTTTTGCATACGTGTTCAGGACCTTTAAATTAAGAAGCAAGGTAAAATGGGTTTCTTAAAGTTCAAGGGAGTAACAGGAATTTGCTCCAGCAAAATAGCCTAGGGAGTGTTTGCATCAGATCAGTATTCATTAGTGCTTTTGGTATTTTATGTTTTCTTTGAAAAAAGACATCCCAGAAATGTATGGTTAGTAATTTTTAAAGTACCATAAAACATAAATGTATATTAAAAGTTCATGGTTCCAGGAAAATAATAAAAAAGAGACAAGTTCATCTTTAACTGATATGCTGCTTTCAGAAACTGCCTATCCCTGAGCACCAAGCGAAATAAATAATGCTAAATTATCTATCAAGTCATCTTTTCCACCATATTTTCCTCTATTTGTCTTTTTTCTCAAACCCTTCATGATATTTTTGAAAGCTAAGAGAAACATTTTTAATGACATTAAGGGGGTTCTGCCTTTCTGAGCCTCACTGTTTTTGAGTATAAAGTGGGCAAAATAATTCCAAACTGGGAGGAAACACGGGACAGATGTGGACTGACTTAGAGGAGGTGAAGGAAGGGCCCCTTTGCACCTGTCACATGATGATATCTTTAATTTCCACCATGATCTGAGATTTGAGATATTTATCTTTACCTGTTAAATGAAACTGGAATTATGATCCTCATTATGTAGTAAAATCAATTCATGATTTACTTAGTCTTATCAGACTTACTTAGGAGCAAAGAGAAATAAACGACAAAGTGAGGACACATAACTGTCGTCCACTGGGGTGAGCTATTATGTTATTGTGTTCTTGGTGCTCTTTTTTATGTAAAACTCAGTCTTTGTGTGTATTGTTTAAAACAATCCTGAAGAGCACAATGTGTGGAAGTTACTTTTCATTGAGTGCTCTATTTAAGTGGGAGTCAGGGGATAGGGTTCTTTCTAGGTTCCCCAATGTCCTCTACTGTAAAATGCATCCTGCCTCCCTCATGGGACAATGTAATCATTACATTATATAATCTTTGTACAAGAGATTGTTTATTTCTTTTGACAAGAAACTCATAAGTACCTTGCAAAGGTGCCTCCCCTGTTTTATCCAGTCTACTGATGTGACCCAGCCCTCCCTGTTTCTCGCTAAGTTCCCGTGTAGACCACGCTCTCCCTGCTCCTCTAATGGGCCCAGCTTTTTCGACCTTTCGACCTTGGCACACCAGTTCTTTCTGCCTGGAGTGCTCTTCCCTCTGATTTCACACAGTTGGTTCCATTTTGTCCCCAGCTTTCACTTTCAACACGAGCCTTAGCAACACCCTGTCCAATCACCGAATCTAGAAATAACCACCACTCTCCATTACATTAATATTTGTGATTCTTCTGCATAGAATGTATCACTTTCCATCTTTTTCATTTTATTTTATTATGTTATGTTAATCAGCATACATTACATCATTAGTTTTTGATGTAGTGTTCCGTGATTCATTGTTTGCGTATAACACCCAGTGCTCCATGCAGAATGTGCCCTCCTCAATACCCACCACCAGGCTAACCCATCCTCCCACCCCCCTCCCCTCTAGAACCCTCAGTTTGTTTCTCAAAGTCCATAGTCTCTCATGGTTCCTCTCCGTCTTTTCTTGATTGTCTCTCTATTCAAATTGTCTACTACCTGCCCTAGAACATAAACTCTAAAAGCAGCATCTGGTTTGCTGTCATACCCACTGCATCCAACATATACAGCAGTCACTCAATAAATATTTGCTGGATGGATAAAAGACAACAAATAATTTATGGTTGCTGCAGTATTACGAAATTTTCCTGGCAAACTTAATGAGCCCTTTGGATTCTAGGTTACTAGAAGGATTCTAGGTTAAGACTGCACTTAATTCTATCTCTAAAACCTTCTTTCCTTAAAAAATATGTTCATGTGTCCCCATTTGCAGACATTGCCATCGGAGCACCCTTTGCAGGCAAGGATCAAAGAGGCAAAGTGCTCATTTACAACGGGAACAAGGATGGCTTAAACACCAAGCCTTCCCAAACTCTGCAGGGAGTGTGGGCCTCACAGACCATCCCTTCGGGCTTCGGCTTTACTCTAAGAGGAGACTCAGACATAGACAAGAACGATTACCCAGGTAAGGGTTTCTTTCCTCTCCTGCCAGAGAGCCCACTTCCTAGGAAGAAGCCCGTTCTCAGGACGGTGCATCACATGTAAGCTTTTCCCTTGTAAAGGCGAAGGCCCAGCTTAACCGTGGACACCCCAGGGCTTTTGTGCATGATTCCTGAGTGACTTTCACGAGCATTTAAAGGCAGATAAAGGGATGCCTGAGTGGCTCAGTCGGTTAAGCGTCTGCCTTCAGCTCAGGTCATGATCCCAGGGTCCTGGGATCGAGCCCCACCTCAGGCTCTCTGCTCAGCGGGGAGCCTGCTTCTCCCTCTCCCTCTGCGCCTCCCCTGCTTGTGCTCTCTGGCTCTATCTCTCTGTCAAATAAATAAATAAAATCTTTAAAAAATAAAGGCAGATAAAATAACCCCTCCCTTTCCCACCAGGAAACAAAATATTTTTCTTCTCAATTATTTTCTTCACTTCTTACTACTATTCTTATTTCATAGGGCCATTTTGTTTTGTTTTGTTTAGTTTTGCCGGGGCATGATAGTGGATATTTATTGGGATCCTTGCACAGTCCACGAATCACCCCCTGCTTTCTTTGGAAAATGTCACCCTTTACCTCAGAGCCTATAAGATTCCTTTCCTTAGGATTTGGGACTGAGATAAATTGTAGATAGTCTCTTTGAGTCGGTAAAACTGCAATATGCTAACTCTAGAGCTGAAACAGTACTGTTCCTCACCGCCTGCCACCTATCCACTCCTGGGCACACTACTATGAAACCTCCCTATGTTAATGGCGGGGTGCATATGATGCCCCATTGGTTAGATAGCAGCAAGTATTCTTTACATGTTTTTGATAGAAGCCAGCTGCCTTTTGCAGGAAGAAAGAAAAAGGTTGATTGTGATGTTTGATGTATATTTATTGTGAATTACAGCTGTTTCATCTGCCAGACTGACTAGAAATCAGGTCACCTAGTACCTGAAATAACCAAAAGCACAGACATGTAAAAGGTGGTTTGATTTACATTTACTCTTTGTCACATGATCTCTTCTGCAAGTTACAGATGTTCTGTATTTGAGCAGAACCAGACACTTAGTTTCCTTGTCTTAGGGAAAAAGAATTCTACCAAAAAGCAGGCATGGGACCAATTATATTGCTAACATTATTGCAATTATAGCAATTATTACTACTATGCCATCTACTGCATAGAAGATAGATACAGCTCATATCCACTAGAATATTATTTTTTAATATTTCTCATGCGCACATACATACAGTCACACCTATATGTACATACATGTGTATGTATGCATGTGTATTTTGTGTGTATGTATGTGTGCCCCAAGAGAGTTTATAGGGTAAGGTTAGATGACGCTCCACTTCCTTCTTTTTGGGAAATATCAAAGCAGTATAAAAATAACCTATTAAAGTTAGCAGTGTGGCTGGGAGCAGGGGAAGGGAAATAAGACTGCCCAGGTTAAGATTCCCATCCACCACAGATGGGCTGTGTGGCAATGGACAAATTACTTGATTTCTCTGAGCTTCCATTTCCTTACCTGATATTATGGAGCCAACAATACTTCCTTCACTGCGTTATGTGTGTTTGCACTTTTTAAGTTGGGAAAAGATTTTTTACAAAATGTTATGAAATGGCTTAGAACAAAAAAGGAAATCCATTTGATTGACATGAACAGACTCAAAGCTACTTTACTTCACAGACATATTGGGCCACATAAACTGTTGAAAAGCCGCATTCTTAGATTCTGGAGATGCACAAAATGGGTTTCAAAATGGACTCCACAGTTTCCTAGCTGTATACGCATAAGACAATTTCCCAATCTCTCTTCAGTCTCCTTATCTGTGAAATTAGGTATAGGAAGTTGGTATAAAGATAAAATAGCATTGTTGCTATAATATGAAATGAGATGATTTGTTTAAGTTAAAATGGGATTACACAGAACATAATTTAAAAAATGGCAGCCCTCCAATCAAGTTTTAAAACAAGACTGTATTTTGGAGGTATTCTTTTCTTACGCACACTAGTTGACATTATTTTCTTTTGCTTATTTAATTTCCATGGCCCCCATTCTTAATTTACAACACCATATTTGCTTCTCCCAGCCCAGATGAACACTGATATTGGAGTCTCTGTTGGGTTGAGACGCACTCATAAAATTCTTGTTGCTGGACCCTCCCTAGAGGCTTCTGATATCAGGAGGTTATTGCCCTGCTATGATGTAGTTCCACCACTCACCCCATCCAACCTCCCACCCCTAAGTGGGAGATGAGGCATGAGGGACTTCTCCCATTTCTCACTACTGTGATTTACTGGGTGCCAAGAATGGAAAATGTTCTTCCTTCTTAAGCCCTTAGGCAGTTGAGGGCATTTACTGGACCTGAGCTAGGTGATAACGATGGCAACTGAAAGGAAAGAACTAAGGTAATAATGTAAATGAACAATAGTCAAGACTTGGTAATGACCTGCCATGATGGAAGGTAGAGAAGGTGGGGTGAGTAAGGAAGAGATGCTAAGGATGACTCTGGAATTTTGCTCCAGAGTACATGAGAAAAGTATGGTAGAATGGAGAGACATGGGGAGATTTTGTTATAGAAATATAGAGATTCTATTATAGAAATAATATTTGGAATAATTTTCCTAAATCTAGTTTGAACACTCAGTATTTGTTTCAATTTTTTACCGTGCATATTGTTATTGGTACACATACAAAAATAGGAGTCATGAGTATATTCATTTCTGGCACCAAAATTCCTTTTCCTATTTAAAATATGGATGTATTCAGGTCTCTGAGTTGGTGCTGATTGGAAAATGAGGGTTGGCCAGAGGAGTATCTTGTATACATTAATTAAGTGAAAGCATTTCAGAGAAGAAACAGCTGTGATAGTCAGAAATCCCTACAATTCAATGTTCTAGCCTAATCCTGTTAAATATGATTGTATAACAAGACCATTTGCTAAATGCATAGCCCAGATATTGGAGGGTGGAGGAGGGGAAGTGCAGGTTTTGTTGACGCACAGAAATCTTGCAGGCAATAAAAACTGGGGGAATACATGGGCTGAATGCCAAGATTATCATTGTCTTCTTCAGGCCTGTAATGTCTGATGATTATACCATGAAGCCATCTCAGGCAATTATACCAAATGAAAAATAAATGACTCATTATCTGTTTTAATGAGTGCTGTGTGTGTGTGTGCGCGCATGTGCGTGCATGCGTGCGTGTATGTGTGTAAGCAAACAACTGAGCAAGAAAGAACCTACACATAAGAAGAAATAAAAGGGTGGCTTTAACTAAGGGAACAATGCATAATCAAACACTGAGCTCCTTGAAATTGATTTGAAGTTTAGATGAACTAAATTCAAATCTTATAGTCAAAGTTTCTTTCTACTTCTCAAACTGATACTCAAGTTTTCCTGAAAAGTAAAACATGATACTCAAGTTTTCCTGAAAAGCAAAACATGATCCTTACTGAGCAAGATTTTCATAATTTCATTATAAACACATTAGAAATTAGTATATAACCTTTCTTATAAAATATCTTATGAATTAGATTAAATGGAATTAATTAAGTCAACTGACAGAGTTCCTGGACTTGAATCCAGGTCATAAAGTGGAAGTAAAAGTGAATGGAGAGATAAAACCCATGAGTTCTAGAACCATCTCTCCCAAGATAATGTTCCTTTAGTAACTCAGCTTCTCTTGGCCTGACATTATTCCCCTGAATGTGACATGATGCATGGAAAGCTTCTCCAAGGGTCTTTTTGAACTCCATGCTCCTCTGATCCTAAAATCCCAAATCTAGACTTACTGCTTTCCAGATAAAGATACTACCAAAAAAAGAGAACTATAAGCCAATATCTCTGAAGAAGATAGATGCAAAAATCCCCCCCAAAATATTAGCAAACTGAATCCAATAATACATTAAAAAAATCATTCACCATGATCAAGTGGGATTTATTTATGCAAGGGTGGTTTAATATTCCTAAGTCAATTAAAATGATATATCAATCAATAAGAGAAAGGATAAAAACCATCTGATCATTCCAATAAATGCAGAAAAAGCATTTGACAAAGTACAACATCCAGTCATGATGAAAACCCTAAACCAAGTAGTTTTAGAGAGCTCATACCTCAACATAACAAAGGCCATACATGAAAAACCCACAGCTAACATTATACTCAATGGTGAAAAACAGAGCCTTTCCCCTAAGCTCAGGAACAAGACAAGGATGTCCATTCTCACAACTTTTATTCAACACAGGACTGGAAGTCCTAACCACAGCAATCAGAAAACAGAAAGAAATAAAAGGCATCCAAATTGGTAAGAAATAAGTAACACTGTCACTATTTACAGATGACGTGATATTATATGCAGAAAACCCTAAAGACTCCACCAAAACACTACTAGAACTGACAAATGGATTCAGTAAGGTTTCAGGATACAAAATCAATGTGCAGAAATCTGTTGCATTTCTATACACTAATAATGAGCAGCAGAAAAAGAAATTAAGGAAACAATCCTTTTTACAGCTGCATTAAAAACAGTAAAATACCTAGGAATGAACTTAAACAAGAAGGCGAAAAGCCTGTACTCTGAAAACTAAAACATTGATGAAAGAAATTGAAGATGACACAAAGAATTGGGAAGACATTCCATGCTCATGGATTAGAAGAACAAATATTGTTAAAATGTTCCTGCTACCCACAGCAATCTATAGATTCAATGCAATCTCTTTCAAAATACCACCAGCATTTTTCACAGAACTAGAACAAATAATCTTAAAATTTTGTGATTCCATACAAATAATCTTAAAATTTGTATGGAACCATGCAAGACCCCAAATAACCAAAACAGTCTTGAAAAAGAAGAATAAGACTGGAAGTATCACAATCCCAGATATCAAGTTATATTACAAAGCTATAGAAATCTAAACAATATTGGTACTGGGACAAAAATAGACACATAGGCCAATGGAACAGAATAGAGAGACCAGAAATAAACCCACAATTATATGGTCAATTAATCTTCAAAAAAGGAGTCAAGAATATCCAATGGGAAAAAGATAGTCTCTTCAACAAATGGTGTTGAGAAAACTGAACACTTACATGCAAAAGAATGAAACTGGAGCACTTTTTTTTTTTTAGATTTTTATTTATTTACTTATTTGAGAGAGAGAGAACAAGCAGGGAAGAGGGGCAGAGGGAGAGGGAGAAGTGGACTCCCCGCTGAGCAGGGAGCCCAATGTGGGACTCAATCCCACAACCCTGGGATCATGACCTGAGCCGAAGGCAGATGCTTAACTGACTGAGCCCATCTGGAGCACTTTCCTACACCACACACAAAAACAAACTCAAAATGGCTCAAGGATCTAAATGTGAGACCTGAAACCATAAAAATTCTAGAAGAGAGCACAGGCAGTCATTTCTCTAACATCAGCCATAGCAACATTTTTCTAGATATGTCTCCTGAGGCAAGGGAAACAAAAGCAAAAATAAATTATTGGGACTACATCAAAATAAAAGGCTTCTGCACAGCAAAGGAAACCATCAACAAAACTGAAAGACAATATACTGAGTGGGAGAAGATATTTGCAAATTATATATCTGATAAAGGGTTAATATCCAAGATATAGAAAGAACTTCTATAACTCAACACCAAAAAACAAATAATCCAATTAAAAATGGTCAGAAGACATGAGCAGAGATTTCTCCAAAGAGACCATACATATGGCCAACAGACACATGAAAAGATGCTCAATATCACTCATCATCAGGGAAACGCAAATCAAAACCATGAGGAGATATCACCTCACACCTATCAGAATGTCTAAAATCAAAACACAAGAAACAACAAGTGTTGGTGAGAATGTAGACAAAGAGAAACTCTCGTGCATTGTTGGTGGGAATACAAACTGGTACAGCCACTGGGGAAGCTTCCTATAAAAATTAAAATTAGAATTACCATATGATCCTATCATTTCACTACTGGATATTTACCCAAAGAATATAAAAACACTAATTCAAAAAGATATATGCACCCTTATGTTTACTGCAGCATTATTTCAATAGCCAAATTATAGAAGCAGCCCAGTGTCCATCAATAGATGAATGGATAAATAAGAAGTGGTATGTATATACAATAGATTATTAGCCATAAAAAGGAATGAAATCTTGTCATTTGCAAATACATGGATGGATCTAGAGAGTATAATGCTAAGTGAAATGAGTCAGTCAGAGAAAGACAAATGCCATATGATTTCACTCACATGTGGAATTTAAGAAACAAAACAAATGAGCAATGAGAAAAAGAAACAAAACAAACAGACTCTTAACTATAAAGAACAAACTAATGGTTACCAGAAGGGAGTTGGATGGGGGGATGGGTGAAATAGGTGAAGGAGATTAAGAGTACTCTTATCATGATGAGCACTGAGTAATGAATAGAATTGTGGAATCACTATATTGTACACCTGGAACTAATATAACACTGTAAATTAAATATACTGGAATTAAAATAATAAAAAAATTAAAAAGGATGTTTTTTCTACCCATTCATTTATTCAATTTTTTATATGTGTATGAACTCATGGATATTTATTTTATTTTAAGGGCTATAATCCATTATAATATTTGTTTATGTTTGTTGCCTAATGTGTTCTATATCTGCCATTGGGAACCCTTTCCAGTTCATTCCTATGTTCTCTTAATATTTCCCATCCTTTTATGAGCATTTCCTTGCTTTATAACATCACAATATGCTCTTAGCTCATTTTGTATTTTCTGTGCGCCAGCCTGAAATCAACCATTCTTTAAAGACCTACAGTTTCTTTATTGAATAACAATATTTAGAAATCAAGATCTAGACACTAGGTTTTATCATGGCAGCTGTGGCATCGAGACTTGTAATGCACTTCTATAGATTGCTGGGGTGCCATATATTAACAGCTACGTTGCAAACCATCAACATTACTTGAAATCAACAAATGACATTTTCATTATTCAGCCTATATTTTGTAAGTCAGCATTTTTCATTTTAGTTGTCAACAACAGGTATTTGGGTAACGTTAAGGTAGATAATATATATAAGCAGTTAACACTCTGAACAACATGCAGGAGCAATTATTAAATATTAGTTATAAATGACTACATTGATACTATTTTGACATAATCCATGCCTTTAAGAAACAATGCAATCATGGAGATAATAAGGCATCCAACAATTAACTGTAGTACAAGACAGCATATGAGAAGAATTTTAAGAGGTAAAAAAGAATAATAATGAGTGAGTTAAAAAGAGAAGTTTCTGCTCGCTGAGGTGTTCAAAGGAAGCTTATCAGGTGATAAGGAGACAGCATTCCAGAAGAGGAACGCAGCACGACAAAGACTCAGCACAAGAAAAGGCAGTTTTGGAAGTGATTTGGTTCAAATTGAGGAGCGCAAAATGGAGAGATTCAATGAAAGGTAGATTTGGGGCTGGTAATGAAGGACCTTGAATAACATGTCAAATAATTGGTACTTTATTAGGAAAATAGTGGAAAAAGAGATTTTGTTTAATAATTCCAAAATGACACTTTTGCTTCAGTCATTAGCAATGAGCAGAATGAACTGTCATGAAAAAGGAACTTGAGGGCAAAAGCCATTAAAGCATCCCAGGTGAAAGCAGGGCACTGAACCAGGTGAGTACACTGGTAATATCAGAGCAGCCTGGAGGTGTGTGAGGATAAACAGGCTCGGCCACCTTCACCCCTTTTGCATTCCCACAAGCAGTGAATGAAAGCTCCTATAGTTTCACAATCTCACCAGCATTTGATGTTATCAGTGATCTGGATTTGGGTCTTCCTAATAGGTGTGTAATGATATCTTGTTTTAATTTGCATTTCCCTGATGAGCATCTTTACATATGCTCATTTGCCAACTGTATGTCTTCTTGGGTGAGGTGTCTGTTAAGGTCTTTGGCTCATTTTTTTAATGGGATTCTTTTCTTATTATTAAGTTTTAAGGGTTCTTTGTATATTTTGCATAACATCTTTTATCAGATGTATCTTTTGCAAATATTTTTTCCAGTTTGTGGCTATCTTCTTATTCTCTTGACAACAGAAGTTTTTAATTTTAATGTATCCTAGCTTATCAAGTCTTCCTTTCATGGACCGTGCCTTTCGTGTTGTATCTAAAAAGTCATAATCGAGGGCGCCTGGGTGGCTCAGTCGTTGGGCGTCTGCCTTCGGCTCAGGTCATGATCCCAGGGTCCTGGGATCGAGTTCCACATCGGGCTCCCTGCTCCGCGGGAAGCCTGCTTCTCCCTCTCCCACTCCCCCTGCTTGTGTTCCTGCTCTCACTATGTCTCTCTCTGTCAAATAAATAAATAAAATCTTTAAAAAAAAAAATTAAAAATAAATAAATAAATAAAAAGTCATAATCGTACCCCAGGTCATCTATAGGCTTTCTTCTATGTTGTCTTACAGAAGTTCTATAGTTTTGGGTTTTACATGTAAGTCTGTGATCTGAGTTAATTTTTGTGACATATGTAAGGTCTGTATCTAGGTTTTTGGTGGGTTTTTGTTTGTTTGTTTTTTGCATGTGGATGTTTAGTTTTTCCAGCACTATCTGTTGAAGAGACTATCTTTGCTCCATTGTATTACCTTTGCACCTATGTCAAAGATCAGTTGGCCATATTTATGTGGGTGTATTTCTGGGTTCTCAATTCTGTTCCACTGATTTATTTGTTTATTCTTTCACCAACACCATACTGTCTCGATTATGGTAGATTTATAGTAAGTCTTCAAGTAGGGTAGTGTCAGTTCTCCAACTTTGTTCTTCAATATTGTGTTGGCTATTTTGCATCTTTTGCCTCTCAATATACACTTTAGATCAGTTTGCTGATAGCCACAAAATAACTTGCTAAGATCTGGACTGGGATTACACTGAATTTGTAGAGCAATGACATCTTAACAGTATTGAGTTTTCCTATCCATGAACATGGAACATTGCTCCACTTACTGAGTTCATTGATATTTTTCATCAGAGTTTTTTAAATTTTCCTCATATAGACTTGTACGTATTTTGCTAGATTTATTCCTAAGTATTTCATTTTGGAGGGTGGATGGTAATGTAAATGGTATTGTGTTTTTAATTTCAAATTCTGCTTATTCATTCCTGGTATGAGACAATGATTGACTTTTGTATATTGGCCTTGTGTCCTGCAACCTTGCTATAATCACTTACTAGTTTCAGGAGCTCATTTGCTGAATCTTTTGTATTTTATACTTAGATGATCATGCCATCTGTGAATAGAGATAGTTTAATTCTTCTCTTCCCAATCTATATACCTTTTATTTCCTTACCTTGTCTTATTGCATTAGCTAGGACTTCTGTTACGATTTTTAAAAGCAGTGGTAAGAGGGGACATCATTGTCTTGTTCCTAATCTTAATGGGAAAGCTTCAAATTTCTTACCATTAAGTATAAAGTTAGCTGTAGGGTTTTTTGTAGATATTCTTTATAAAGTTGAAGAAGTTCTCTATTCCTAGTTTACTGAGAGTTTTTGTCATGAATAAGTGAGGATATTGTTGAATTCTTTTTCTACATCTATTGGTATGATCATGTGATTTTTTTCTTCTGTATTTTTTTGATGTAATGGATTACATTAATTGATTTTCAGTTATTGAATTAGCCTTGCATACCTAAATGACATTTGGTTGTGGTATACAATTCTTTTTATACATTGTTGGATTCAATTTGCAAATATTTTGAAGATTTTTGCATCTATGCTCATGAGAGGTATTGACTCATAGGATTTTTTTTCTTTGTATTTTCTTTGTCTCATTTTGATAGTAGAGTAATACTGACATCATAGAATGAATTAGGGCATATTCCCTCTGCTTGCATCTTCTAGAGGAGAATGTAGATAATTTATATAATTTCTTTTTTAAATCTTTGGTAGAATTCACAGGTGAACTCATTGGGGCCTTGTGCTTTCTGTTTTGGAAGGTTATTAATTGTCAATTCAATTTAATTAATAGATGTGGGCCTATTCCACTTACCTCTTTCTTCTTGTGTTAGTTTTGGCAGATTGTGTCTTTCAAGAAATTGGTCCATTTCACCTACATTATCAAATACGTGGGCATAGAGTTTTCCTTTATTATCTCTTTAATGTCTATGGGATCTGTCATAACATCCCTTTGTTTGTTTTGTCCTATTTTCATCTTATTTAGCCTGGCTAGAGGCTCAATTATATTGATCTTTTCAAAAAACTAGCTCATGGCTTTGTTGATTTTCTCCATTGATTTTCTGTTTTTAATTACATTGATTTCTGATCTAATTATTATTTCTTCTGCTTACTTTGGATTTAATTTTCTCCTCTTTTTCTACTTTCCTAAGGTGGAGGCTTAGTTTTTTTTATATCTTTCTTCCTTTCTAATTTATATATTTGATGGAATAAATTTCCCTCTAGGCACTGCTTTCACTACATCCCACAAATTGTGGTAAGTTGTGTTTTCATTTTCATTTAATTTAAAATATTGTTTAATTTGTCTTGGGTTTTCTTCTTTGAGAAGACAAAACCAGAGAGGAAGACAAACCATAAGAGACTCTTCATCTCAGGAAATAATCTGAGGGTTGCTGGAGTGTTGTTTAGAAGTATGTCATTTAATCTAATACTTTGGGATTTTCCAGCTATCTCTCTGTTATTGATTCCTAGTTTCATTCCATTGTAGTATGAGAACAAACAGTGTATGACTTCTAGTCTTTTAAATTTGTTAGAGTGTGTTTCATGGCCCAGATTATGGCCTATCTTGATCAATATTCCCTATGAGCTTGAGAAGAATGTGCATTCTTCTATTCTTAGATGAAGCAGTCTAGGGATGTCATTTATATCCAACTGATTGATGATGTTAAGTTCAATTATGTCCTCATTGATTTTCTGCCTGCTGGATCTGTTTATTTCTGATAGAGAGGTGTTGAAATCTCCAACTATAATAGTGGATTAATCTATTTCTCCTTGCATTTCTATTAGCTTTTGCTTCATATATCTCGACAATCTATTGTTAGGCACATACATGTTAAGGATCATTATGTCCTTTCTGCAAAGAAGACATCCAGATGGCCAACAGACACATGAAAAAGCCCTCAACATCACTCGGCATCAGGGAAATCCAAATCAAAACCTCAATGAGATACCACCTCACACCAGTCAGAATGGCTAAAATTAACAAGTCAGGAAACAACAGATGTTGGCGAAGATGCAGAGAAAGGGGAACCCTCCTACACTGTTGGTAGGAATGCAAGCTGGTGCAGCCACTCTGGAAAACAGTATGGAGGTTCCTCAAAAAGTTGAAAATAGAGCTACCGTACGACCCAGCAATTGCACTACTGGGTATTTATCCCAAAGATACAAATGTAGTGATCCGAAGGGGCACGTGCACCCCAATGTTTATAGCAGCAATGTCCACAATAGCCAAACTATGGAAAGAGCCTAGATGTCCATCAACAGATGAATGGATAAAGAAGATGTGGTATACACACACACACACACACACACACACACACACACACTAGAATATACACAATAGAATATTATGCAGCCATCAAAAAACCGAAATCTTGCCATTTGCAATGACGTGGATGGAACTAGAAGGTATTATGCTAAACGAAATAAGTCAATCAGAGAAAAACAATTATCATATGATCTCACTGATATGAGGAATTTGAGAAACAAGACAGAGGATCATAGGGGAAGGGAGGGAAAAATGAAAGAAGACAAAACCAGAGAGGGAGACAAACCATAAGAGACTCAATCTCAGGAAATAATCTGAGGGTTGCTGGAGTGGAGGGGGGTGGGAGGAATGGGGTGGCTGGGTGATGGACATTGGGGAGGGTATGTGCTATGGTGAGTGCCGTGAATTGTGTAAGACTGATGAATCACAGACCTGTACCCCTGAAACAAATAATACATTATATGTTAATAATTTTTTTAAAAAAGGATCATTATGTCTTCTTGGAGAATTGGCTCCCTTATTATTATGTAATGCCCCTCTTTATTTCTAATAACTTTGCTTAGTTTGAAGTCTACTATGTCTGAAATTAATATAGCTACTCCTGCTTCCTTTTGATTACTGTTACCATGGTATCTTTCTCCATCCACTTACTTTTATTCTACATGCATCTTTATATTTGAAGTGTGTGTCTTATAAACCACATATAGTTAGTTCTTGTTTTTTGATCCCCTCTGACAATATCTGTGTTTTAATTGGTGTATTTAGACCATTGAAGTTCAAAGTCATTATTGATATAATTAGATTAAGTTAAACTATATTTGTTAGTACTTTCCACTGTTGCCTTTGTTCTTTATTATTTTTGTCTTTCACTCTTTTTCTGCATTTTGTAGTTTTAACTGAGCATTTTATATGATTCCATTTTTTTCTCCTTACTTAGAATATACTTCTTTTTAACTTTTATTAAGTGGTTGCTCCAGGGTTTGCAAAATACTTTTATAACTAATCCAAGCCCACTGTCAAATAACACTGTAGTACTTCACATGTAGTGTGGGTACCTTTATAAATAACAAAATGCTCCCAATTCTTCCTCTCTATTCCTTCTATCAATGCTGCCATATATTTATATGATAGACACACACTATGTGTAAATAAAATATACATACATACTACGTGTAAGTTATATATATACAAATACAGTGGTGCTATTATTTTGCTGTTACATGTTAGATCAATTTAGGATAAGAAAAGTAAGATTTTTTATTTTCCTTTCACTTATTCCTTCTCCACCACTTCATTTCTTTATGTAGATCCAAGTTTCTGACTTACATCATTTCCTCCTCTCTAAAGAACTTCTTTTTAACATATTTTGAAGTAGTACTGTTGTCAATAAATTCCCTCAATTTCTGTTTGCCTGAGAAGGCCTTTGTTTTTCCTTCAGTTTTGAAGGGTAATTTTGCAGGGTAAAAAAAAATCCAGGGTTTTTTCTCTTAACATTTCAAGTATTTTACCTCATTCTCTTCTTGTTTGCATGGTTTTAGAGAAAAGTTGGGTGTAATGCTATCTTTTCTCCTCCTTAAGTAAGGTATTTTTCCCCTCTGGCTTCTTTCAGAATTTCTTTATTTTCCTTCTTTTTCTTTTGTTTTTTCTCTCTGTACCTTCTGTAGTTGTACCACAGTCCTTGGATATTCTGTTCTGTTCTTTCCAGTCTTCTTTCTCTTCGCTTTTCAGTTTGGGAGGTTTTTACCGATCCGCACTCTAGCTCAGATGTCTTTCCGCGGCTGTGTGCTGGTTACTGATAAGTCCATCAGAGATACTCTTCATTTCTGTTACAGTGTTTCTGATCTGTATCATTTCTTTTTGGTTCTTAGAATGTCCCTCTTTCTGCTTACCTTGAGCATCCGTCCTTGTATGCTCTCTATTTTATCCATTAGAGCCCTTAGCGTATTAATCATAGCTATTTTAAATTCCAAGTCTGGTAATTCCAACATCCCTGCCATGTCTGAGTCTGGTCCTAATGCTTGCTCTCTCTCTTCCCACTATATATTTTTGGCCTTTTAGTTACACCCTGTAACATTATGATAACTGGGCATGATATACTGAATAAAAGGAACTGCTATAAATAGGCCTTCGCAATGTGGTGGTAGGTGTTGGGGGAGGGGAAGTGTTTTGTAATCTTAGGAGTAGGTCTCAGTCTTTTAGTGGGCCTATGCCTCTGGACCGTGAACTTTATACATGCTTCTTAGTCCCCCTCTTTATGTTGGACTGGATGTCAAGAGTGGGCTGGAGTCAGTATTTCTCTTCCCCCAGGTCAGTTAGAACCTGGTAGACACAACTCACAAAAGCATGCCTTCCCCCAATCCCCCCCCCGACCCCCCCCAACCCCGCCCCCATGGCTGGATCCCCGTGGAGTTTTTAATCCCCAGAGTCGTCCACACTGAGCCTCCAGCAATTCATCAACTACTGTTCAGGTTTCTGCATCCCAGCACTGGTCCCATGGAGGTTGCTGCCCCAGTAAAATGGCTCACTGTATTTGCCTGTCAGTTCCTCCAATTTGGTGCCGCAGCTTGCCCTGTGACCTCACTTCTCTTAGGGATCTAAGAAGGGTTGTTGGTTTTTTTCAGTTTGTTCAGCTTTTTACTTGTTGTTAAGATGCAGTGGTGACGGGCGCCTGGGTGGCTCAGTCGGTTAAGTGACTGCCTTCGGCTCGGGTCGTGATCCTGGAGTCCCTGGATCAAGTCCCGCATCGGGCTCCCTGCTCGGCAGGGAGTCTGCTTCTCCCTCTGCCCCTCCCCCCTCTCATGTGCTCTCTCTCATTCTCTCTCTCTCAAATAAATAAATAAAAATCTTAAAAAAAAAAAAGATGGAGTGGTGACTTCCAAGCTTCTCCTGCACTGGACCAGAAACGGAAGTCTGTCAGTGTAACTTTGAACTAACTCCCCTTTAAACACTCAATCATAGAACCTTGCTTCTTTATGAAACCCCAGGCAACAATAAATATGACAGGATATCATTTATACTTGATCTTACTTATAAAGATATAGTTAATAAAAACTTGATGCCTTGCCATGGTCCCTTTTATGGGTGGAGGGGACAGGATGTGGAGGAGTGGGAGGATGTTCTCCTGGACTTAGAACCTCTTGCATTATTTCTTGAACTCCCACTGCATGTGCTTTCTATAAGTCATTTTTAATGCATTAATATGTGATTTAAAAGCCATATTTTAGAGCAGTCCCCTTGAAGTATCCCTTCTGTCTTTGTACACCCTGGACATTTTCCCGGGAGTTCACTTCCCACTTATGAACTCAGTCCAAATGTCGCTTCCTTAGGAAGTCTTCCCTGACTGTTGTCCTCTCTCTAAAAACACTTATCTGAGATTGAAATTACACATTTGTGTGATTATTTGATAAATATCTATTTCACCCCACTAGGCTGGACACTATATTAGGTGAGGGCAAGCACTGAATTTGCTTTTGCTCACTATGGAATCGCTTGTGCCCAAAGCAGTGGGTGGGACTGAAGGCACCTAGTAAATATGTGTTGACTAAATAAATGCAAATGAATGAGTGAATGAATGAATGAACGAACGAACGGATTTCCTCACAGCCACACACCTTGGCAGGTAAACTGTTGTTCTCCTCTCTTTTTACCTGGCCACTCTCTTCCAGCTCTGCTTAAATCCAGTAAACCATTTTACTCCTGTGCAGAATGAGAATGGAAATGTAAGCAGAGATGATGATGCCCTTTAACATAACCTGATATCTTCTCCTGGGATCATGGGAAGCTCGATTCAAGTGGTACACCCACTAGGCAGCCACTTCTAAATGGGACTGTTCCTAAACAAACATACTTTTCTCCAAGACTTTGAGCAACTGACTGGACAGCACACTTATTGGAAGTGTGGCCACGCCAAGGATAAAGTGAAATGCCTTTAATTCGGTGACACAGAATGCAACGAGTAAAGCATTAAGCAATAGCCGGGGGAAAAAGCTGATTCTTGCCGCTGCAGGACGCCAATAACGTTTGGAAAACTGTTTCCCTAAGGCGGCAGGCTCATCATTTGATATTTCACTCTTATTTTGTGTGGGATTTTTTTAAAAAGGAAAATAAACTCTCAGTAAATTAGAATGTTGCAACCTAATACTGCATTCCAACTCATAAATGTTTTTCTTCAGAGTTCATTTGGAAGCATTTCAGACAGATTGTTAGGATTATTACTTTCTGGGATAAAACCATGCATTTTTTTTTCCAAGCATTTCTTCCTCAACTCATAACCTTCCTCTCAGTAATATTTTGCATGTTGCAATAAAAAAGCAAGGAAGAAAGGCAGCCTCTGTCTATTTTTAGATTAATGCATTTGCCAAACTCAAGGAGACTTATCGAAATGCCTGCTTCCCACAGACATGAGCTGTTTCTCCGTTGCCAAACACTTAAGCCAATTTCATAACCTACTTACAAGTCAACATTGCCATATTTACTCACCACCTTTAACCCCATCATTTTATACATCATCTTTAATCCCACCATTTCTCTGAAGAGCATCCCTGTAGGAAAATGAGCAGAGCCCGGGTGGGTCGAGGTGAACAATTCTGCTGGATGACCACCATTTGTCTTAAAAACACTTCTAACCTGTGGGGAGCAGAGATGGTGCCTGGACGGTGAGGAGAAGGGCCTGGAGGGGATACTGTGAACTGTGAGCATCAGTAACATTAGGACAGGAGCCAGAAGTCTTTGGATCATGAGTTCAGGCAGCTGAGTCATGGAGGTAAGCAGGCCTGAGGCCTGAGTCTGGGTAATCCAGGGAGAAAGCCAGAAACTGGTCCCATCATGGGGGCAAGAGGAGAGGCGAACTCTGCAGGAGCAAGGCTGACTAACAGGCACGGGGGAGTCCTGGGCCAGAACAGGGCAGACAGGGCCAATTGTGCAGCCCCAACCAGTCCTGCAAAGCTCGTGGCTTTCTTGAACGACAAGAACCTTGAAGATTTCACCAGACATTTGGCAGAGAATAGCGACTTGTCCAGAGTCATTAGGAAACCAGCGGCAAAGTGAACTGGAATTTAGAATTCCCAATTTTTTTACCCTCCATTCCGTAATTTTCCACTTGAAATCAAACACTGCTTTAAAAGAGCGTTTCAAAGATGTTAGAGAGATTCAACAAGAGAATTTACAAATCAAACTCGGCCTGTAGATACACAAAATAACTGTACACGCGTGGTTCTAGTGACTTTCCCCAAACCGGACACAACTCAAGTGACCGCTAGCCAGGGATGGACAGACTGTGGGCCATACACACAGTGGAACCCTGCTCGGCAAGAAAAGGAGTGAACTCATGACACACCCAACGTGGTGGATGATTCTCAGATGCGCTGGGCTGATTGTGAAGGAAGCCAGTCCCAAAAGGCTACATACGGTGTGCTTCCATTTCCCTGCCATTCTGGAAAACAGATTCGTGGATGCCAGGGCTAGGGGTGGGGCAGGTTCAATGACAGGCAGCATAGACGACATTTTAGGATGATGGAACTGTTCTTGATCGTGGTGGTGGTTATATGACTGGATGCATTGATCAAAGCTCTTAGAAGAGGACACTAAAAAGGATGCAATTTACTGTATGTATAATATACTTAATTTTAAAAATTTTTAAAGAGAGAAAAAATGGCCTGGAGATGTGCTTCTGGGAAGCAGCATGGTAAAATAGGAAAGCGTGTTGGCTCTGCAGCCAGACTGCCTGGGCTTAAACTTGGCCTTGTCCCTTACTAGTTCGCTTCTCTATATCTCATTTTCCTCATTTTTAAATGGGAATAATTAAAGTGTGCATCTCCTGGGATTATTATAACTAAGGAATTCGTATATTCAAAGTGCTTAGAAAGTTAGCTTTTGTCTGACACATGTCTGCACAATTATCCAATAGAGCCTCAGGACAAATTCCTAGAAGTGCAAATGCCAGGGCAAAAAGTTTGCTTTGTCAGACCAATTGGCAAACTGCCTTCCAAGAAAATCATGCCCATTTACTGCCCTTCTCACAGACAGCCTGAGTTCTCAGTCCTCTGCTCTCCACCCAACACTGCCTGCCACGAATCCTTCATCTCTTCCAATGGAAAGGTCAAAAATGATATCTCATTGTTCCTTTCATTTGGATTTCTTTGCTGACTAATGAGGCTGAACATCTTTTTATATATTTATTGGTCATGGCTATTTATTTTTATGTAAATTGCCTCTTTACAACCTTTTTATTAGAATGTTTATAGTTTTATTATTAATTTGTGTGGGTTCAGTATGAATTAGGGTTAATAATAATTAATATTTATTTTTTTTTACTATGTACCAGACATTCTTGTTAGCATTGAAAAATACTCACATTTGATCAGGCATATACATTATAAACATCTTCCCCTGTTCCTTTCATTTCTCTTTGGACCCTGCTTTGACTTTTTGCAAGAGAATTTACACTTTAAAATTCCTTTGTGATTTCCACATTGTTTTGGTCACGTTTAAGGAGGCCTTCTGTCTGGAGTCTTGTAATCTTTTTATACAACTGTTAGCTGTACATTACCATATTTCTCAATTGTTTGGAAGTTCCTTATGGCAATTCTCATTGTCTAGGATTATTCTAAAACAGTAAATGTTTCTTAATTCCAAAATATAAAAGGAGGGCTCTGATGGCATCTTTGGCCACAGACATAAGCATTAGTATATTTCTCAACAAGACAAGAGAGTAGGAAGAAAAAGTAAGAAGGCTCACATCCTGTGAAATGTAGACGCTTGGATGGCCAAAGGGACTTCTCCTAAAGGATTCTGAGTGATCCTTTAACGCATTACTGTAGCTGCTCTTCCTGCTGTCTCCCCTCCCATTGGCCCCTGTCCCCCTACCCCTAGAAAGTTTCCACTCCCTCCTGCCTACCTACACCCACACTCAAAACAAAGCTGTTTTCACATAGAACTTCTTCCAACTCTAAAATTTCCTTCCTAGGTTAATAAAATCAGCCTCTATAGTCCAAGTACCACTTTAAAAGTTTGGCTCTTTTCTTCTTTCTCGTTTAATAATAATAATTTTGGAGAAATAGAATACAGAACAGAGGTGTAATACATATCCTATGACCTCACATTTTTAGGGTTATTTTTTCTTGCCAACTGAGCCTGCATTCATGCTAATGTTCCCCTTTTTGAATCCTTAAAAGTATACAGTTGTTTCATCAAAGGCCAAAAGGAAAATAAACTGTTTCCCAGGCAAAGTGAGGTGATAACAAAGGGCTCCAGCATTTTGGGAATAATTTTAGATTAAGGGGAAAGAACGGATTTTAGTCACCAGTTATTTCTTCAAGAAAAAAAAATAGCTGTGTCTTATATAAAGGCAAAATTTTTTGTTTGTTTTCAGAACCTGCCCTTAAGAAGTTTAGAAGAAAAGAAAATAAACATTAGATAATGGTATAAGACCTGTTATCTCAAAGCAAGAAAGAAAGTTTGCAGAGTTACGAATCCCAAGTATCAGTACCAAAATTACTTTCTCTTCAGATTATCCTTTAAATTCCTAAGCATGACGGAATTATGTAAGATTCAAAAAGTAGTGTGTATGTGCATATATACATGAATATATATACATGTCTATCTGTACAGACATGTATATGTGGATAGACATACATATCTGTGTATACATACATACGCAAACATCAATATATATGTATGTATATATAAGGATCATATAACTATGTGTGTGTGTGTATATATATATATGTGTGTATATATATATATATATGGAAACCACATAGTACTTATTAAAACAAATCATCTATTTTGAAGGGGCAAATCGGTTAGGAACACAAATTGGCAGATCAATTCTCCCCCTTAGAGAGATCCCAGAAGTTTAAAGTCCTGAGCATAAATGTTTCTGGCCTTCTCCAGCAGGCACAATACCAAGGTGGTGTCTCCAGATGCAAACATACTTTCCTGGTAGATAACTGTTTTGTTGGCCTCTGAATAACTGTGGCCACAGTCTCATGAAGAAAATTGTGGCCTTTTTTGCCAGTTACTTTATTTTTCCAGAGAAGTAAAATTCCAACCCTGAGGCATAGGAATCAAAGTTTCTAAAGGAAAAGGCCTCTTGCTCATTACTGTCAGGGGGTGTCTCTCATCTTTTTGTCTACAATGATGATTGAGTTGTGATGCAGCTTCTATACTTCTTTCTGGAATTTTCTAGAATCTGGAGTTTCTGTGTGTGTGTGTATGTGTGTGCATGCATCCGTGCACACTCACATATGCAGAAATCCAGCAGAATTTAACTGTGGTTTCCATGAGCCTGTCTTTTTTTTTTTTTTTTAAGATTTTATTTATTTGAGAGAGAGAATGAGATAGAGAGAGAGAGCATGAGATGGGGAAGGGTCAGAGGGAGAAGCAGACTCCCCGCGGGGCAGGGAGTCCGATGCGGGACTCGATCCTGGGACTCCGGGATCATGACCTGAGCCGAAGGCAGTCGCTCAACCAACTGAGCCACCCAGGCGCCCCTCCATGAGCCTGTCTTAACAACTGTCCCATTTTCTTCACCTTACTCATCTTTAGTACATTATCTCATTATTACTTATTCTCTTATTTCAAGTATTTATAAAGCCTCTGTTCCCAATCTGGCCTAGTGCCTGGTACTGTGGATGCAAAGATTTTTTTCTTTCTTCCTTCATTTATTTCACCCTGTACCATTCCATGAAGTAGTTGTGATATGTGAGCCCAAAGAAAGATTCCTGCCCTGGAAGAGCTCACAGTCTTGTTTTCTTGGCCATTTCCAGAGGAGTCCATTCTTAAAACTCATCTTTTATAAAGTATCTAATCTTGGTATATTAATATTTCACCATATTTGGAGCCAAAAACAAAGCACATAATTCCTCTGGAATCAGTTTTCATAATAGAACTCTCTTGTCTGGTGTCAGGTCAATAGATAGAGGTCAGGCTGAGGGCCATCGGTGTTCTGTGTAACTCCTGGAGAGCATGGTACACAGGGAGAACAGAGCTCACATTTCCTCAAATCAGTAGCTCTTCTTCCCCTGACATAGCAAAAATGCACGGATATGCTGGAAGAGACGAATGTAACAGGAAAAAATAAATGTGAAAATATTCGAAAAAGTTCAAACTCTGATACAATTTTTAAAATTGGTAGACTCCTAAACTTTGGCTTCTGGCTTCAAAGACTTGACTCTTTGGAAAAGACTATTTTATGCCATAAGTCATAGCTGGTCACATTGTCTTTTTTCTTACTGTGTCTTTTAATCTCACGAATAAAGAATTCTTCAAAATGAACTGCATTTGACTTCTTTGAACATTTGCATATGCGCTTTTTTAGATACGGAGTTTGGGAGTCCAGTCTCGAACCTATGACCCGAATCTGACTCTGTATCTATAAAACACGAGACATCTCAACTGTGGTTTTAACCTGGAACACGTTGAAGTCCCTTTCTTTTGAAAAATAAGCATTTTTAGTAAGAACTATTGTTGTTTTAAGTTGGGTTCTTCCAGCACAGACATTAAGACAAGGATTAGAAAACAAGCGGGTCATGTGAGAAATGGTCCGAAGAAACATTGCTAAGGGAGGAGGACGAAGGCCATGGGAAGGAAGATGGGTGCGAAGCAGGTTGACACAGTGGGTAGCGGGAGCTGGGGACATGTGGGAGACAGGGAAGAACATGCCTCCAGAGTTATCCCACTGGAGGGGTAAGGAAGCGGCCGTTCCTGGTCATCGCCTGTTTCCATCCATCATTAGCTGAGGGCTCAGGCCAGGGGCACTTCCGGCCTCCAGGGGGAATCATGCTTGCAGTCCGATGCTGCTCCTACGTCCAGGGAAGGTGAGTGCCGAGGGAACGTGGCTACAAATCATTTTCCTGTGCAGACTCCATTAGACCAATTTAATTCCTTGATTGGTTTTCCATATGGACTGGCCAGAGAAGTGCCCCTCTTTTTTTTTTTTAATTTTCATTTCTGCTCTCCTAGGATTAACCACTTATGGTCTCAACTGTGTAAGTTTTCTTCTGTGGCCCTTATTTCTACCAGGTCCAGTTTTCTCACATCAACACCTAAATTTTATTCTACAGATTCAGCCATTGTCATCTGTATGTTGGTTTGGTTGCATCTACCAAGAGGAATCATTATACATTAGATTTAGGAAAACAGACCGCTTTACCTGTGTTTTAGCCAAGCACTGCAATCAGCGTGAGGGTTATCCCTCAGACAGCCTAGGATTGTTCTGTTACCCAGCACTGCCATAGACCAGCCCCACCTCTCGCCTAGTGTGGACTTCAGTGAATTTATAGGTTCGCCTTCTTAAGCCTCCATTTAGCCACCTGCAGAACTGTGCAAATAATAGAGACTTCCTAGCTTCTTATTAGGAATAATTAAGGTCAACCCTTCAAAAGAATTCCCGGCCTAGAGCAAGTGTTCAACATGTGCTATTTATTATTATTGTTGTTGTTGTTGTTATTGAAGATCATTAAAATGACACATTAATTAGTTCATAAACGACCAATCCCTTTGCCAAGAGGATACTCACCATCCACACTATTCATAAAGAGCAAATGGTTGTGTCAAAAGGATGGACAGTCAAAATGTCCCATTTTGTAATAAATAATAAGACCAGTTTTGCAGGGTCATTGCTGGAGGGAAAGGGAAAGCAAGGTGTGTAACATGCCCAGTACATACAGGCACTAAAGCACATGGTTTTTCCCTTTCACTTTCCTTAAGATGTAGGCCTTCAGTCTGGAGGATAGGAGAAATGGCGTTATGATGCATTTTTAAAGCATTTCTAGAAAGCTGGCATTCATGAGTCCAGAAGGGATTGAGATCTACTGGTTTGTGTGTCCTACTGAGTTACAATGAAGTTCCAACATCCTTTCCAGAATGTCTTAAGGAAGGTGCAATTTACTGCTCTTACTGGATGAGCCTCACTCTACAATCAGCATTTCAGGATGCGCTATATGCTATTTATGAGTATGAGCTTAGATTGTTTCTATAAAATGTGTGCATGTGTTTTGAGTTTTTGTCTTTTTTTAGATTTAATTGTAGGTGCATTCGGAACAGGAAAAGTAGCTGTTTACAGGTACGTGGTTTGTAGTATGCAAATGTCCTCTAATTGTTTCAAGTGCATTTCCTTTTTGCTGCTAGTTTCGCCTTCAAGAGTATGTCCCAACTATTTATTTTGGAGAACATTTAGATGCTCCTTTTAAAGTTTGGAGGAAGTTTTGCTCTCTACTGTTCTCCTTTCTTTCATCTCTCTGTCTTTTTAATCTCATACCTCATGACCAAACTTCCAGCCCCTACCAACATAATGTTAAATGAAGATATGAATCTTAGCAGAACTTATAAAATGATGCATTCTTTAGATGTTTCTATGTCTGAATTCTTCTCTTTGCCTTGGAAATGCATTAAAACGTGTTTATAGAGAAGCGGTACCAGTGGGAGGAGGTTTATATAAATCAGGTGTGGAGACTAAGTTAGGGAAAGAAATGTACCAAAATAATACTCCAAAAGCAAGTATTGAACAAAAGTTCAAATCTGACAGGTCTAGATTCAAAAGCCTAGCCATTCCACATACTCACTCATGTGTAGTCTTGGGCAAGTTCCTACAACTTTCTGAGCCTCTGATTTTTCTGTCTGTTGAAGAGGGATAACAGTAGTTGCTTTAGAAGTTTATTTTTGTGAAGAGGATTAAGTGGGAATCTGCAGGTAAAGTACACAGAATAGTAAGTTACTGGTAGACAATGGTGCTCAAAAATTTTAGATTCTTTTTTCTTCTTAAAAAAAAAGTTTTATAGGAATTCAAGACATTAGATCAGGATATCAAAACAAAAGGCAGAGAGCAGCCCCACGTGTTCTGGGCACATAATACTAACCTAGCCCAACCCCCAGTGCGATTCTAAAGTTAGGTCTCCTCAAGTAAGTGAGATTTTCTCCATCAGTTCCAAGACATACTCATAGACTGATGTATACCCACCACTCACTGCTTTGGGTTATAGAGAATCAGATGACTGGAAAGCTCAGGTACCTAAAGGATGGGGCTGTGCTTACGGGGGCCATGACAATGCCCCACTCAGGGCTGATGAACTCATGGGCTAGTTGCTAAGGTCTAAATCCACCACCCAGTCCTCATTCCTTCCCTCACTCCTTCACAGGGACCAGACCTCCATCACAGTCTGACGGCTGGCTGCTAGCCTCCTCCCTCCCGCCTTTTTTTTCCCTCATAGGTATTTGCCCCAGTGATTGTCTTGCATGTCTAACTCAGTCTTACCATCTGCTTTTTCAAGGACTGGAGCTAACACAATATTAAAAACAAAATTATGTAACAAAGCACAGATAAATAGTGTAAAGGAGTTCGGGAATATTCCCAGGGGGGCTGTTGTGGTAATCATGAAACTGTTTAAAGTTGTGCCCTAAACACACACCATCCCAAAGCACGGCCCTCCCTCCCCTCAGAGGAAAACTTACCCAACTCAATATCATTTCACGTTGTCATCTGGAGACTTGGCTCTTAGCTCTCCTATCTTGGAACAGAGCTTTAAAAATTGCCCAGTCCCCTTCCCCCATGAGTTACTTGCTTGGCTCATTATCCTCACCTTGGTGAAAATTGAGTTTGCTGTACATTTAGTCCCTCTCCTCACACCTGGCTGCACATTAGAACCACCTGGAGGGTTTGGTTAACATTCCGACACCTGGCCCTGACCCCCTGAGGTTTTTTTACCACTCTGGGAATTCATTGGGTGCTTCTATCATGCAGTCAGGGTTGAGAACCACGGCTCTGTGTGAAGTACACAATGATCTTGTCAGCCCACCCTTATGTGCTTAGCTCAATCTGCAAAGCTTGGTTAGAAAATTATCCAACAAAATAAAAAACCATCAGCCCATCATGAAAGGAAATTTGCAAAAGTCAAGGACTTACAGGCATGAGTGAGTATAGAAGGATGTGTTTCCTCAGATACGAAGATAGCAGATCCCAGAGCACACTTCACAGCAATATCTCCAAAATACCTGGAGCCCACTCCACACACAAAGCAGCTCCGTGAATGCGGTTTTGCTTGACAGACCCATAGCATCCTTTATTTGTATTCATGAGCGACCACATATGTTTTAAGGTAGTGAGTTAAGTCTCACGCAGTGAGGCAAATTCTTGGCACAAGGGCTGGGAATGTTGGCAGCGGCCTCTGGAAGTGGGGTGTCGCTCATGTGGCTCATTATAACCCTGTGTCTTCTCCCTGCAGAGCAAGACCAGTTGTGACCGTGGATGCCCAGCTTTTGCTGCACCCAATGATTATCAATCTGGAAAATAAAACATGCCAGATTCCAGAGTCTCTGTCATCTGTGGCCTGGTGAGTTAGTCCAGTGCTTCTCCAACTCAACGTGGATGCAGATCACCTGGGCCTCTTGTGGTAATGCGGCTTCCGGGGTGGGGCCTGAGACTTTGTAGCTCTGAGAAGCTCCAGTCGAGTGTTATGCTGTGGGTCTGTGCACCCAATTTAAGTAACAAAGACTTAGTCTTTCTGAATGGATAAGGAAAATGTGATATAGATATATATATAGAGAGAGAGAGATAATTACTACATGTATAAAATACTACCATATATACAAATTACAATATATACAATACGTTGCGCTCTCTCTCTCTCCACACACACACACACACACACAAGAATTTTATGCAGCCATAAAAAAAAAAGATGAGATCTTCCCATTTGAGACAGCATAAATGGACCTAGAGGGTATCACTTTAAGTTAAATAAGTCAGATAGAGAAAGACCAATACCATATGATTCCACTCATAAATGGAATCTAAAAAACATGAATAAACAAACAAAAAGCAGAACAGAACTATACATACAGAGAACAAACTGATAGTTGCCAGAGGGGGTGGGGTTGGACAAAATGGGTAAAAGGGGGAAGGGGATACAGGCTTCCAATTATGGAATGAGTAAGTAACAGGAATAAAAGCAGAGCATGAGGAATGTAGTCAATGACATTATAATAGCGATGTAATGGGACAGATGGTAGTTAGACTTTGCGGTGACCATAGCATGATGTATAAACTTGTCAAATCACTATTGTACACCTGAAGCTAATGTAACATTTTTTTCAGCTACACTCAAAAAAAATTTTTTTTTATTCTTATGTTAATCCCCATACATTACATCATTAGTTTTAGATGAAGTGTTCCATGATTCATTGTTTGTGCATAACACCCAGTGCTCCATGCAGAACGTGCCCTCCTCAATACCCACCACCAGGCTAACCCATCCTCCCACCCCCCTCCCCTCTAGAACCCTCAGTTTGTTTTTCAGAGTCCATCGTCTCTCATGGTTCGTCTACCCCTCCGATTTCCCCCGCTTCATTCTTCCCCTCCCGCTACCTTCTTCTTCTTCTTTTTTTTTCTTAACATATATTGCATTATTTGTTTCAGAAGTAGAGATCTGAGATTCAACAGTCTTGCACAATTCACAGCGCTTACCAGAGCACATACCCTCCCCAGTGTCTATCACCCAGGCACCCCATCCCTCCCACCCCACCCCCCACTCCAGCAACCCTCAGTTTGTTTCCTGAGATTAAGAATTCCTCGTATCAGTGAGATCATATGATACATGTCTTTCTCTGTTTGACTTATTTCACTCAACATAATACCCTCCAGTTCCATCCACGTCGTTGCAAATGGCAACAGTTCATTCTTTTTGATGGCTGCATAATATTCCATTGTATATATATACCACCTCTTCTTTATCCATTCATCTGTCGATGGACATCTTGGCTCTTTCCACAGTTTGGCTATTGTGGACATTGCTGCTATAAACATCGGCATGCACGTACCCCTTCGGATCCCTACTTTTGTATCTTTGGGGTAAATACCCAGTAGTGCAATTGCTGGATCATATGGTAGCTCTATTTTCAACTTTTTGAGGAACTTCCATACAGTTTTCCAGAGTGGCTGCACCAGCTTGCATTCCCACCAACAGTGTAGGAGGGTTCCCCTTTCTCCGCATCCCCACCAACATCTGTCGTTTCCTGACTTGTTAATTTTAGCCATTCTGACTGGTGTGAGGTGGTATCTCATTGAGGTTTTGATTTGGATTTCCCTGATGCCGAGCGATATTGAGCACTTTTTCATGTGTCTGTTGGCCATGTGGATGTCTTCTTTGGAAAAATGTCTGTTCATGTCTTCTGCCCATTTCTTGATTGGATTCTTTGTTCTTTGGGTGTTGAGTTTGATGAGTTCTTTATAGATTTTGGATACTAGCCCTTTATCTGATCTGTCATTTGCAAATATCTTCTCCCATTCTGTCAGTTGTCTTTTGGTTTTGTTGACTGTTTCCTTTGCTTTGCAAAAGCTTTTTATCTTGATGAAGTCCCAATAGTTCATTTGTGCCCTTGCTTCCCTTGCCTTTGGCGATGTTTCTAGGAAGAAGTTGCTTCGGCTGAGGTCAAAGAGGTTGCTGCCTGTGTTCTCCTTTAGGATTTTGATGGACTCCTGTCTCACACTGAGGTCTTTCAACCATTTGGAGTCTATTTTTGTGTGTGGTGTAAGGAAATGGTCCAGTTTCATTCTTCTGCATGTGGCTGTCCAATTTTCCCAACACCATTTGTTGAAGAGACTGTCTTTGTTCCATTGGACATTCTTTCCTGCTTTGTCAAAGATGAGTTGACCATAGAGTTGAGGGTCCATTTCTGGGCTCTCTATTCTGTTCCATTGATCTATGTGTCTGTTTTTGTGCCAGTACCATGCTGTCTTGATGATGACAGCTTTGTAATAGAGCTTGAAGTCCGGAATTGTGATGCCGCCGGCTTTGCTTTGCTTTTTCAACATTCCTCTGGCTATGCGGGGTCTTTTCTGGTTCCATACAAATTTCAGGATTATTTGTTCCATTTCTTTGAAAAAAGTGGATGGTATTTTGATGGGGATTGCATTGAATGTGTAGATTGCTCTAGGTAGCATTGACATCTTCACAATATTTGTTCTTCTAATCCATGAGCATGGCACGTTTTTCCATTTCTTTGTGTCTTCCTCAATTTCTTTCATGAGTATTTTATAGTTTTCTGAGTACAGATCCTTTGTCTCTTTGGTTAGATTTATTCCTAGGTATCTTATGGTTTGGGTGCAATTGTAAATGGGATCGACTCCTTCTTAATTTCTCTTTCTTCTGTCTTGTTGTTGGTGTATAGGAATGCCACTGATTTCGTGCATTGATTTTATATCCTGCCACTTTACTGAATTCCTGTATGAGTTCTAGCAGTTTTGGGGTGGAGTCTTTTGGGTTTTCCACATAAAGTATCATATCATCTGTAAAGAGTGAGAGTTTGACTTCTTCTTTGCCAATTTGGATGCCTTTGATTTCTTTTTGTTGTCTGATTGCTGTGGCTAGGACTTCCAATACTATGTTGAATAGCAGTGGTGATAGTGGACATCCTTGCCGCGTTCCTGACCTTAGGGGGAAAGCTCTCATTTTTCCCCATTGAGAATGATATTTGCTGTAGGTTTTTCATAGATGGCTTTTATGATATTGAGGTATGGACCCTCTATCCCTATACTCTGAAGAGTTTTGATCAAGAAAGGATGCTGTACTTTGTCAAACCTTTTTCTGCATCTATTGAGAGGATCATATGATTCTTGTTCTTTCTTTTGTTAATGTATTGTATCACATTGATTGATTTGCGGATGTTGAACCAACCTTGCAGCCCAGGGATAAATCCCACTTGGTCGTGGTGAATAATCCTTTTTTTTTTTTTTTTTTTTTTAAAGATTTTATTTATTTATTTGAGAGAGAGAATGAGAGACAGCATGAGAGGGAGGAGGGTCAGAGGGAGAAGCAGACTCTCCGCCGAGCAGGGAGCCCGATGCGGGACTCGATCCCGGGACTCCAGGATCATGACCTGAGCCGAAGGCAGTCGCTTAACCAACTGAGCCACCCAGGCGCCCCGTGAATAATCCTTTTAATGTACTGTTGGATCCTATTGGCTAGTATTTTGGTGAGAATTTTTGCATCCATGTTCATCAGGGATATTGGTCTGTAATTCTCCTTTTTGATGGGGTCTTTGTCTGGTTTTGGGATCAAGGTAATGCTGGCCTCATAAAATGAGTTTGGAAGTTTTCCTTCCATTTCTATTTTTTGGAACAGTTTCAGAAGAATAGGTATGAATTCTTCTTGAAATGTTTGGTAGAATTCCCCTGGGAAGCCATCTGGCCCTGGGCTTTTGTTTTTTGGGAGATTTTTGATGACTGCTTCAATTTCCTTAGTGGTTATAGGTCTGTTCAGGTTTTGTCATGTATCGTCCTGACTTCTAATGTATTTCCAATCAGACCTATTCAGACTAATGTACCATATTGAATGTGATCATAAATTCAAGTTTGCAATTTAACTCTAATTAATTTTAGATCACAGCTTTCCCTGACAACTTAAGGGTACTTCATAATTAGATAAAGACATGTGAGTGGACCCAATTCTCTGGTATGTAAAACACATAGTGAATATATGTGTAGGTTTATGTACAATGTATATTTTGCTAAATTCAGAATGAATATTTCAACAAAAACACTAAAATTCGAAAAGATATACTCACCCCTATGTTTATTGCAGCATTATTTACAATAGCCAAGATAGGGAAGCAACCCAAGTGTCCCTCCATAGATGAATGGATAAGGAAAATGTGGTGTATTTATTTACAGTGGAAGAATACTCAGCCATTAAAAAAAAGAATGAGATTTTGCCATTTGTAACAACATGGATGGACCTAGAGGATATTATGCTAAGTTATTATAAGTCAGACAGAGAAAACAAATATCATGATTTCACTTATATGTGGAATCTAAAAAACAAAACAAAACAAAAAAACAGACTCATACAGAGAACAAACAGGTAGTTGGCAGAGAGGAGGGGTAAGAGAGATAAGCAAAATAGATGAAGGAGATTAAGAGGTACAGACTTCCAGTTATAAAATAAATAAATAAATAAAAGTGATGAAAAAGACAGTATAGGAAATAGAGTCAAAAATTTGTTTTAAATTTGTATGGTGATAGATGGTAGCTACACTTACCATGGTGAGCACTAAGTAAGATAATAGAGTTGTCGAATCATTGTGTTATTTGCCTGAAACAAATATAACATTATATATCAACTATATTTCAATAATAAACATTTTATTAATAATGCTTTATTTATCATAACTTCATAACATTTTTTGATATCTGATAGGACTATGTCTTTTTTGTTAAGTAGGCTCCCCACCCAATGTGGGGCTTGAACTCAGGACCCTGAGATCAAGAGTTATATGCTCTACAGATTGAGCCAGCCAGGTACCCCAATAATAAAACTTTTCTTAAAAAGAATGAATATTGGGCGCCTGGGTGGCTCAGTCGTTAAGCGTCTGCCTTCGGCTCAGGTCATGATCCCAGGGTCCTGGGATTGAGTCCCACATCGGGCTCCCTGCTCAGCAGGAAGCCTGCTTCTCGCTCTCCCACTCCCCCTGCTTGTGTTCCTGCTCTCGCTATCTCTCTCTCTGTCAGATAAATAAATAAAATCTTTAAAAAAAAAAGAATGAATATTTTGGTTCAGTACTATGAGATTTTGAGGCTTTCCTTTTACATCAGAACAAGGTGCTTGGAATGTTTTGACTCGGTGACTGTTCTATGAAAGACATCTAGAAACTGGCAGGTTTAGGCTGAGGTGTTGTTATCAACAATTCAGTTAAGTTATAGCAGTTATTTTAAAGTTGTATGAAAAAAGTCACAGTCATCCAGCTAATGATAGGGAGGTAACAGAGAGAGAGAACTAAGAAATATAGAACAACACTGACGTGTAATTGGTATCATTCATAAATCAGCTGCTAATCTGTTTGTCCATCAAACACCTTCTCACAAAGAAAAAATAATGTTCACCTCCAGATCTTTATTTCTCTTCCAGAAACTTTATTACTATTGAATTGTTCATGTTCAACAAAATACCATATATAAAATTATTTTAATTTACATAGGCTGATGATTTCATTACAAATAGGAACTTCTCTTGTAAAAGTTAATGAACTTTGTCTCTGATTTTGACAAGCAACCAGGTACTCCCCCCCAAAAAAGAGGGACACAGAAAAAAAACTCGATTTTGAAAGCCAGATATGCTGCAGAATCTAAAGATAGGGTTAACTATTCCATCTTTCTTAAATAATTCTAATTGAAGTAGAAGTGGGCTGGAATTTGTGATTTCTCAGGCAAAGTGGTACAAGCAGTTGTAATAGCAGAAACATCTCAGGAAACTATTGGCTTTTAATGGCATGTGGCAAATTATTTACCCTGAGGGGAGACACTGACTGAGGTCACGGCAGATAGATGAGTCCCAGATGTGACACATTTTCATTATATTCCACGCAGGAAGCTGACACATAATTAAAGTATGATTAGGGATTATTTACAGCTTTGGGATGCTGTCGAAATATTCCAATCCTACTGTAGTTATCTTATTAGTAAAATCAT
This sequence comes from Mirounga angustirostris, assembly GCF_029215605.1. Lineage (NCBI taxonomy): Eukaryota > Metazoa > Chordata > Mammalia > Carnivora > Phocidae > Mirounga > Mirounga angustirostris. Next base: position 125,272,415 of record NW_026991713.1, read on the forward strand.
GAAGACTGTCTTTAAATCATTATTTAAGTATTTTCTTATATTTTCACTTTCTTGGAAATGTGAAAAAGCCCCCTCTTGAATGCTGGCTTTTTAGGGCTTGACGTGTTTCAGGAGGGACGTGAGCACGTGCTGCAAAGTCAGACAGAGACGACTGGTCATTTCTCGTTCCGTCTTTGGCCACAGAACAGGTCCCAGGGTGGGTCATCCTACAAGCCATGGCAGATGTCTCTCTGGATTGAGTTTAGATCATGTTCTAGGCAAAACTATAACGTGTCTCTTGTGCATGTCTGCCCTCTCTTTATTGTGTCTACACACCACATCATTGTGCCTACCTAGCTTGAGACAGCCACGCTCAGCAACTCACGTTCTTTCTCTACCCGCCCCCCCACCGCCCTCCTGTAGGATCTCTGCCTCAAATTTTACCCACACCTAGCAAGTTACCACCAGGTTCCCTCCTCCTCCTAAGCCGAGTGGAGATGCGGGTTAATCATCTCATGGTGCTCCGTGCCTCTTAGGATGAAGTCCAAACTCTTTAACATGACTTTCAAAGCCCTGTTCCCTGTAGACCAACCCAACCAGCCTGGCCTCCTCGAGCTTCCCCGCCTTGCTCCAACGCTCCAACCAAACTGAATTTCTGTGGGTTCCTCAAATGGACTCATGTTCTTGCTCATCCCCGGGCTCTACCACTAGCTGTTCCCCTCCTATATGCCTAATTCTTCCCTCCCTAATACAGGGGCAATGTTCTTATGTATTTATGGAATAAAAGCAGCAAGTAATTGATTACTTAATCCATTGATTAAATCAGTTACCTTCTAGGAATACTTTAAAGTATTACCTTCCGATGTATTAATGTTACCCATCTTGATTGTGTTAGTGTTGTGGTCGATAGATAGATAGATAGATAGATAGATAGATAGATAGATAGATAGATAGATAGATAATAGATGATAGATTTTTCATATATATGTATCTTTAGTTAGCTGTGCGTGTGTATAATGAGAAGTACAGAGGAAAAATGATGTATTCATTTTATCTTGGGTGAGATAAAGTAAGATTTCTACTTCAGATTCAAAACTTTACTAACTTGACTCTTTATTTTCCTTAGCTTCTCTTTAAGAGTATGTGCATCTGTAACAGGCCAGAGCATTTCAAATCCAATAGGTGAGCATGTTTTCATTTTTACGCTCCTGTACTATACCAAGAAAAGTTAACAATAAGCATTTCTTGGCACAGACTATAGAAAACTTTGAAAGAGCCCTTTCTTAATATCAAGATTTCTATTGTATATATGGAAACTTCTACAAAACTACTACTTGAATGATTGGCGTTAATGTTATCTTTAAAAACAAATATAATAATTGGGGGGGGGGGAGAATGACCGTAAAACCATTACAAAATAAGGTTCTCAGTTTGGAGAGTATTTTCTAAAACTTTTTTTCAGCTCGTGTATTGTTTTTGATCCAACTATGAAAACAATGTTTTCTTAGTAAGCAAGTTGAAATAGAAATTCATTCAAGCACTGCATTCACTGAATACATTTCCTTTCCTGATTATATTTGCTTTATTTCGGTCCCTAGGCTTGACTGCCGAGGTGCACGTAGACTCCCTAAAACAAAAAGGAGCCATTAAGCGCACGCTCTTCCTTGACAACCATCAGTCCCATCGCATCTTCCCCCTTCCCATAAAGGGGCAGAAATCCCTCCACTGCCAGGATTTTGTCGTTTACCTCCGAGTAAGTGTTCCAGAATCACCTTTCTGGCCTCTAACGTTCAGATTCAAATTCCAACCATTTTTCTCTATGGAATCATTGTACTTGTCCACAGAGATCCACATCTATTTTCCTTTTATAGGAGCAAACTCTATTACAAGGCCCCTCGCTCCATTCTTGAGCTCCGAGGCAGCTGACCTGATGGTGTCTGGCTGTTCATTCCCGAGGCTTCTTTCTGTCTTGCACACTATCCTGATACTGATACTAACTCGAGTGGTTTTCATTTTTCACCGCCTCCCTCCCAAAAAAACCATAAACGTGAGTTATGTTTGGCCAGATGTTATCAATGCGCATTTCAGAGCCAACTCGGGAAAACGTTTAGGCAATTCAACACTTTTATTGAAAGTAATTGGTAATTATATTTTTAAAGAAATGTATATTTACAATAACTCCAAAGCCTACCATGAAATAGAAGAGCCAAAATATTGGGGTGCCTGGGTGGCTCAGTTGTTAAGCGTCTGCCTTCGGCTCAGGTCATGATCCCAGGGTCCTGGGATAGAGCCCCGCATCGGGCTCCCTGCTCTGCAGGAAGCCTGCTTCTCCCTCTCCCACTCCCCCTGCTTGTGTTCCCTCTCTCGCTGTGTCTCTCTCTATCAAATAAATAAATAAATAAATCTTTAAAAAAAAAAAAAAAGAAGAGCCAAAATATTTATAACACTATTATTCCAGCTTCTGAGCAGTTGTGGGATTTATCACTCTCTCTCTCGTTTTGTCTCCTCCCTTAACGGGACTTAGTGAGGGGATGAGAGAACCCAGTGAGGGCAGAGTTCACAAACGCGCTCTAGAATGCTCTAGAATGAAAAGCTGGGCGCATGACTCTTGAGTCTCATTATGACCGTGACTGGCACACATCTGAAGGTGGCATTTCCTCTGCGTGGTCTGAGGTGTTCCTGTGTGCTCAGGACCTCTGTTTCTGTTACCCCCTCCACTCTGAAGCGGGTTCTGTTTCATTTTCTGAGGAAGCTTCAAGGGCGCTGAAGGTGTTTTGAAGTTCATGCAAGCTTAAAGAGATGACAAGACAGGAGGAGAATCAAGATGTTTTCTCCACCTGAGCCCACGAGGACTCGTAAATGCTGCCAACCTCACGAAAACAAAAATCCCAATTCACGAAGTTTTCCATGACACCTATTACATATATAAGTAGGGTTTTTTTTTTTTTTTCCTTTGCAATTTGACCCATCTGGGTGGGAACCTGAAGACTGACTCCCAAAGCATATATTTCAATGAAGCCCCAGCCCTAAACGATTTCATCCCTGAACGTGTATTAATTAAGCTGCCTACCACATCCCACATGAACCTAAGCCTGCTGCCGTGATAATCACCTGACCATTCACTTCCACTGGCTGAAGTCAAATGTCGCCTGCCTTTCAAGGGCTAACATCTTGTAGCTATTTCCTGGAGCCTTCCTTGAGTGTGTGATTATTTTCCCTAGGATGAAACTGAATTCCGAGATAAATTATCTCCAATCAACATTAGCTTGAACTACAGTTTGGATGAATCCACCTTTAAAGAAGGCCCAGAAGTGCAACCGATATTGAATTACTACATGGAAAACACCGTGACCCAACAGGTAGGTCCCTGACAATCTGGGATGGTTGATTCCCAGTCAGGCCCCCGGGCATCGCTCCTGTGACTTTAACACCAAACCCAGCCTCTTGCGTTTGCATTTCTGCACACCAGCTCGTCCCACTGGGGAGATTTTCCTAACGTGTTTCCTGAAACACTGCATCATTGTGTTTTCAGAAGTCCTTCCCCTTGAGCAGCCGAGATTTAATTTGTTCAAACTGTGGCTGTTAAGGGAGGAAATACAGCTTGTGATCCTCAAAACACCGCCAGAGTGGCCTTCTTTAGGGACACGGCAGAAGGAAGGGGAATCGGGCTATGATGTCAATGAGGCCGTGTTGGGGGATCACTGCCTAGCCTAGGGTGTCTAGCGGGGCCAAATCAGGCCGCCAAGTGGAATGAAGGCTTTGCTTTAATTTGTGGAATCGCTCATACTTTTCAAGAAAAAGGATGTGATTCAGCTTTTCCCAGATTAATCCTGATGCCCGTTTGCACAACACAGGCTCACATCCTGGTGGATTGTGGCAAAGACAACGTGTGCATTCCTGACCTGAAGCTGTCAGCTAGACCGTAAGTTTAAATAAATAAACATGTGCGCTTTATCTAATGGAATACAGGTGTTTATTTAAAGCTTCTCTGGAGAAAGTATACACTTCCAACTACTACTACCAAAAAAAAAAAAAAAAAAAAAATACTCTGCATGAAATTCTTGAGCTTGGCTACACTTTGGGTTAGCCTGTGTTTGGGTCAGTTCTTTGTCACTGGTATCAAGTGACATACCCTAAGATTTTGCCTGGGCTGTTTCATCTTTCAGCAAAAGTGGGGGGAAAAGTGCTTGTTCAAAGTGAACCCCTCTGGGTGGGGGGTGGGGGGTGATTCAGGTTGTATGTACTTGCCTCAGTCCTAGGAGCCAAGACTCAGGCTGGTTGTACCTACACCTTACCCAAACTAGCTTTTGCAGCACCTCATGACTCAAAAGCATCCTTGAAATTGTCAAAATGAAATCAACTTTTTAATTTTCTGAAAAAAGAAAAATTAATGGCACTCTGTGGAGTAAAGCAGAAGGTGTCCCCAAATCAAATTAAGAATCAGAGTGCTTCGGGACCCCTGGGTGGCTCAGTGGGTTAAGTGTCTGCCTTTGGCTCAGGTCATGATCCCAGGGTCCTGGGATGGAGCCCCGTTGTCAGGCTCCCTGGTCAGTGGGGCTCCCTCTGCCCCTCCTCCCTGCTCATGCTCTCTCTCTCTCTCTCTCTCTCTCTCCCCCTCTCTGAATAAATACAAAGTCTTTAAAAAAAAAAAAGGAAAGAATCAAAGGGCCTCCCAGTTGCCTGTAATGGAGAGTCACCAATCCAGCACTGGTAACTGCACTACATTTTGTTATGGAAAGAAATGAGACCAAGATAAAACATCCTCCGTTTGAAAAAGCAGCAGACTCATGCTCCTCACACCCCAACACACACACACCCAAGGCCCATCCCACCACCAGTGTTTGGAATCTGCTTGGCAACCTTTCAGGGGATTTTTTTCCCAAACTTCCCATTTTAGCCAGTATCCAAAGCAATAGCTTTGATTAAGGGTCAAAAGTGTCAAAAGGCATTTCCAAATATTGGCTCAGTTTGAGGTTTGGAGAGAATTAAATTTCCTCGAAATCCTCAGTCAGCCATTTGAGATTTTATTTTACCTGCCTCTTTCTTCCCTCTTACGGTTCACTTGGCATTCACAACCCCCTCCCTTATTCATTTCTAAACCATCTCTCCCTTTTCTCCCACTGCTCTTCTTCTGTTGGGCATGTTCAGTGTTGTGTGTGTTCAGTGATGTGCTGGAGCGGCCTCATCCTGGCTTGTGAGCCAACTGTCAAATTTCCTGGAATTTTTGCTGACAGATTAAGTAGGTCAGTAGCCTGAAATTGATGCCCCTGGACTCAACACAGGAAAATTTCAAAAATTGAAATCAGCTACAAATTGGTATTCCCCTTTTTTTTTTCTTTTCTTTTTTTTTTTTTGAGAACTCGTTGTTAAACATTACCAGGATGTTTTCCTGCCCTGCCCATACATATGTGGTTCTCTCAGTTCTTTTTTTTTTTTTTTTAAGATTTTATTTATTTATTTGAGACAGAGAGAATGAGAGAGAGAGAGCACATGAGAGGGGGGAGGGTCAGAGGCAGAAGCAGACTCCCTGCCGAGCAGGGAGCCCGATGCAGGACTTGATCCCGGGACTCCAGAATCATGACCTGAGCCGAAGGCAGTCGCTTAACCAACTGAGCCACCCAGGCGCCCCTCTCAGTTCTTCTCACCAGACCCTCATGATGAACCATCTTCTTGTCCAAGTCTTATATTCCCACATCTTTCTTCTTTTCTTCCAAGTCCTTAAATAAGGTATCTACGAATCCAGAGAAGTATGGTACCTAATATTCCTTTTAAACTGCGTTTTTAGAGATAAGCATCAGGTCATCGTTGGAGATGAAAATCATCTTACGCTCATAATCAATGCAAGAAACGAAGGAGAAGGTGCCTACGAAGCTGAACTCTTTGTGATAATACCAGAAGCGGCAGATTATGTTGGGACTGAACGCAGCAACAAGGTAATGCCTTGCACATTATTCGAAGTAGGAAAAGAGCTAGTTATATATTGGAAGTCAAATCGATGTTAAGTAGAGCCATTTTAGCTGAGACTTTCTTCCCAAATAAAGGAGGACAAAAAGGCACTTTACTTTGGTCATCATAATAACAATGAGCCAGGAAAGGGGGTGGTCTTAATCAGTATTCATATCTTTCTTGGCCATAGTGCAGAGATAAATTGGCCAAAGATTGAGAGCTGAAGCAAGGAAGAGAATACAACTGGCTGAAAGGAGAAGCTCCCTAATGCAATCTATCAGCTTGATTCCCCTGCTCACTCCCACCCTCGCTGGCTGTTTTCAGACCTTTGTTTTTAGTTCCTTTACATTTCAAGCAGGGTCCCGGGAGGTCTGGTTTTCATTACTGCTTACGGAGGAAGGCCCGACCAGTCCCAGCTGAGCACTGATAACAGCCAAGACAGGCACTGGAAAGGAAACACGTTCATTTTTCTTCCTTCGTGCCCCACCTTTTTGGGACCGGGACCAAGAAAAGCCAGGTCTTCGTCATTTGTGGGTCAGGCAATGCCACCATTTATTAAACTGACAACAATGTTTTTTATAATCTTTCCTTATCAGACCACGAATCTTCTCGCTCAGGGCATCCTCGAGTTCTGCTGTGTTTTTAACCACTTGGTCTAAAAAACCATTATAAATACAGTGCAAGATATCGGAGAGAGTGCTTCGTCTTCAGAAATGTACAGAAATGTACAATCAAGAGTAGAGACCCAGCCTAACACTCTTTCACAGGAACCAGGCACAACGGGAGCTCCTTCAGGACATGCTGATGGGTTTACTCTTTTAACTACAGTTTGTTAACTGTCTGCTGGTTTCCAAATACCACAGACTCCAAGGAGTTTGAGCATTCTAATGACTACATACTTCAGTGAAGAATAATTCCTCTAAAGAAATGTTAGCGAGTTGTTGTGGTGTTGATACTTTATAGGCATTTAAAAACGTAAGGAATGCAAAATCCTCTACTCACACCTCTAGTCTTGTGGTTTATGTGTTGGTTAAATTATCTTCTTGGTAAAAAAAATAAACCCAGGTGAGTAATAATCGTGTATCTTTGGCAGTCATAAAATCATCATGAGTTTCTGTTGCAGAAATTTGTAGAAAAAAATCACCTAGGGCGCCTGGATGGCTCAGTCAGTTAAGCGACTGCCTTCCGCTCAGGTCATGATCCTGGAGTCCCGGGATCGAGTCCCGCATCGGGCTCCCTGCTCGGCAGGGAGTCTGCTTCTCCCTCTGACCCTCCCCCCTCTCATGTGCTCTCTCTCATTCTTTCTCTCAAATAAATAAATAAAATCTTAAAAAAAAGAAAAGAAAAAGATCACCTATGCACACTAACACACAAATAACTGTATAAACAAACAAAAAAGTTCAAGTATGTTATTTTTAAAAATATTCCAGGGCTCCGCTCCTATTTTCATTTGATTCCTTCATGTCCCTCCACCCCTGACTTCATTAAACAAAGCATCTATTCTAAAATGTTCTTTTAGCAAAACATCCAGTTTACTGTTCACTTTGTTGTGTGGAAAATATGGGAGAACGTTTATCGCTTCTATCTTTGGCTGTAAACATCACAACAGACATTATCCATAATCTCAAAGAAGTCCTTAACTATTTTTCTTCCATCAATTTCCCTTGGGCAGAGATTTAGCTCGGTCTTTGAATTTCACATGACTAAGCCACGTTCTAATTTATTCTTTGTTTTTAAGCAGTTTGAGGTTTTGTGTACCTTTTTATTTAAACTCAGTTCAAGTTTTTTTTCTTTTTTTTTAGACATTTTTCTCCAGGGGGAAACATATTAGGATTATCTGATTGTAAGTTTTGTTATTCTTTTGTTAAAAACATTCATCTTTTCGAAAATGTAGATGTTGACCATCTCTTTCTCTGGAAACCTTCACTGAGCCAGACTTCATACTTCTCTTTGCTGACTTTTTCTAATAAGGGCCTATGCGCTTTATATTATGATTCTTATTGATATTAGTATTGCTGTAATATAGATATAATATAAAATTTACCATTTTAGCCACTTTTTAAATGTGCAGTTCAGTGGCATTAAGTACCTTCTTGTGCCTTCTTGTGCAACACCTAGCACAGAACGTTTTCATCTTCCCAGATGGAGACCCTGTACTCACCCAACACTAAGTCCCTCTTCCCCCCGCCCCTGGTAAGCCCCGTTCGACTTTCTGTCTGTGAATTTGGCTATATGGGGGACCTCCCATGCTGCCTTTCTCGGCCTCACACCCACCTCACATTCAGCGTGTCCAGAACTAGGCTTGTCATCTTCCCAAACTCACGCTTCTCCCCCACTCCCATTTCTTGTCTCAGAGAATGATACCGGTAACCACCTCGTTTCTACAGCCCACTCAGCCCCGGACTCTCCAGTTCATCTCTTCTCTCCACCCAACTGCCACTGTCACTGCCTTCATCTGGGCTGGCGTGATCTTTTACTGAGATGACCACAGTCTTCTAACTCATCTCGCTGCCTGCCTGCCTCCACACAGGGTACTCCTCTCCCTACCATGTAAATCTGACCCTACTGCTTCTTGCTGAAGACCCTCACTAGGTCCCCATCACTTTTTGGATAAAATCCAAATCACTCCAATAACTAACAAGGCCCTTAATTCTATCGCCCCTGTTTACTCCTTTAGCCTCATGACGGGGCTTTGATTCTTTCCTTTACCCCACACCCTAAATTCCAGCAGGACTGATTTTGTCTCCGGTTCCTGTAATACCCATGTGCTCTCTTGCCACAGAAATTGCGGCTGCTGTTCCTTCTCTCGGACGCACCAACTACACTCCCTCCTCCCCCATATCCAGCTTACTCCTTTCTGTTCATCCTTCAGGCTTCAGCTCGGTCATGATTGAGGCTGCAAACATTTATTGAGCAATTGAGATGGGCTGGGCACTGCTCTGAGATCTTATATGGGTTTAATTTACTTAATCCCTATAACAGCCTTATAGAGAAACAGCAAGTCTGTCCATATCCCCCACTTGGTAGACAAGGAGAAATTCAGTAACATGCCCAAAGTTACACAGCTAGTATAGAGCAGAACCGAGACTCACACCTCCACTGTTAGGTCTGATCCCAGGCTCTGAGCCACTGATCTGCACTGTCCCCCACAGCTTTGATGTCACTTCTTTGGGGGGGGGGGGTGCGTGGGGGCGCTGCTCTGGTCCTTAAATCTAGGTGCATAACTTCCCTATCACTATGACTCTCTCCTATCCTAAAACTCCAACTGCACTGATTATGTTTCCATTGCTTGTTATAATTGCTTGTGATTACTTATTACAATTGTTAGGATCATTGGAAATTGAGTGAGGACATGGATCTTTTTTTCAATGCCTGGTAAACAGCAGGTACACAGTAAATATTTTTAGTGAATGAATAATATCTTAAGAGCTATAAATGGATTAGAGCAGGCGTGTCCCTGTAACAGCTAAGGAAAAGAACCTAGAAATATGTAGAAAAACAATCATTGTTTCACTCAGAGAAAGGAAATAAAGGTTAAAAAAAGAAAAAGTGGGAGGGTCTGGGGTAAGAAAAGATCTTTGATTGATGTGAAAAAAAGCTATTTCCAGAAAACTGGAAAAAATGTATATATAACTTTTAACCTTTAGATAAGATAAAATATTTACTACAGAAACTAAGTTCTTGAATTATATTCAAAGGACTCATGGAAATTTTGAAAAGCTTTTGCTGGGTTCTTTTTTTCTGTTTTCAGGACTGAGTTAATAATTCGAACACAAAAGTTCTCTCTGTACAATTAGGGTTAGATACAGATCCTTAAGAATTTAAATACATGCTAATTCTACCTTTCAGAGGAGAGAATGTTACCAGCTTTTTGAAACTGTTTCTTAGCTGCTTAGAATACTAACATGTCATTCAGATTATTTGGACAGAGCATGTATTGAATTGCCTCCAGATATCAGTCATTCACTCCTTTCTCGTGAGTCTAAACAGACTTTTCAGTGGTCGTGCCTCCCTGGTTGATTACAGGAGGCAGGATTTTATAGTTACTTGGGTTTCTGTCTATCTCATTTCAGACTCCTCTTAGGAAGTAGTGGGAGCTACTTCGGCTCTGCATCTCCCCTTTACTACTTTGTGCCCAACACTGTTCTAGGCTCTGGGAATAGAACAGATACAAAACCCCCTGCTTCCCTGAAGTTAATTTTCTCAAAGCATATGATTTACTTACAAAATTCTTTACCTGGATGTGTTTGTTTAGCACTTCTTTGTTTTGGTGTTGGATCTTGGTCTTTCTGAATTAAGTGGGAAGAATGGAATGGAGGACGGTTTCTGAAACTTTTACATGAAAAGTCACATTACTTCCTTAGATGAAATTTCAGTAGAGCTGACACCGATGGACCAATGGTCCTCATATTCAGAACCCTCTTCCTTGGACCTCTCCGGGGACAAAAATTCCCAAAAGGTTGCTCCTTTGTGAAAGTCTTCCTACTGCAAGCTTATCTCTGGGAATGAGGGTGACAGGGCATATATTAGTGGCACTTAGTAAATTAGAGGGAAATAATGCCTCTTCAAACTTGAGTTTTTATACTTTCTAACAAGAATAGGATATGGGGGAGGAAGGGAGCAGGAAGCACTAGGTAAACATAAAAGTATTCTCTTCCCATCTTAAGTATTTAGAGGATGGAACTATGATTGATTGTATAATCTCAAACTAGGACCATGGTGTGTAGGAGTTTGTGTTCAGAGCAAATATCTTGCAAATGCTCCTCGAGTCATATGGTATCCTCTACTAATACCTGTCATTTCATTTTTTGCAAGAATAGCTTTGTTCAGTGATATTTACTTATCTGTGATCTTCATGGCCCCAATTTAACATTAGCAGTAGTGAAAATAATTTCTAAAATGTTCATTATTTTATGTAGTAAGCATTTTCCTCCTCAGGGAAACACACTAAGTATATTTACCAATCCAATTTATTCCTATAATTAAACTTTGATTCTTTTTTTTTCTCTCAAGTTTCTCTTCTGAGTTAATGGTCACACATGAATTCTTGGGCACAGTTGCCCACACAGGTGTTTGAAATCAAGAGAAGCTTCCCGAGTTGCCTTTGGGACAGGATGTAACTTATTTGTCCCCTGAGCTCCAATGGTGGTGTTCTTTCCCATTGCAGGACCTGCGACCACTGAGCTGTGAGTACAAGATGGAAAATGTAACCAGGATGGTGGTATGTGACCTTGGGAACCCTATGGTGGCAGGAACAAATGTAAGAGAAAACTAGAAGCCCTTACTAAGTTCTAATTGAATTTTAAAGAGAGCTAGTACAAAGCTCCCCAATTAGCACTCAGCAGGTTAGCACCTGGCAACTAAAACAAATTAGGCAGGAAATTACCAGGGTGGTGGATTAAACATTCTATCCTATACAGGGTAGGGAATCTGAGGTTAAAAACTCAAAAAGATGAATACTTTTATATGCTTTCTCTTTTGACTTTACTCTTACATGTCTTTTAGATGCTTTATGAAGATGTTTTGCTGAAGATTTTCTCTTGGTATATTTTTTCTTTGAATGTCACTGCAATTTTTTCTTTGTATTCAGTAAATGACTTAAGAAATAACATAAAGATTTTAGCAAGGAAGATTAAGCTTTTATTTTTGACATACCTCCCATATAATATCATTCGCAGTATTTTTATATTAAAATGTTACCATAACCCAGCTTTTGAGTTAGCTTTACCAGGTCTATATTTTCCATGTATTTTAATTGAAGAATAATACAGAAAATTGTAGCAAGAAAAACAAAAGATAATAATGATCTGTAATGTGCTTTTGAAAGAATAAGGGCATGTTTTTCTTCTTCTTCTTTTTCTTTGTTTCCAGATTTAGGAACTTTTCATTCAGGATGACTTGTGGACAATAAGCTTATTTTATTCAATAGCCATTTAAGTACACATAGTAACTTCTTGTAATAAATATCTCAGTGGCAATACTTATGAAGTCATAAATCAGAAAAAATTCTGAAATCTGCAAATACTGCATACTTAAATGTTGCATAAACTAAACATACATATTCCTGTTTTAAATTAGATATTTATGATTATCAATAAAGTGACCTATTTGAAAAAAATTTTTCATAAAAATTTATAATTGCATAGGTTTGTATTAGAATAGCTTCCCAAAATATATTCCAAAGAGTACTGATCCCTTGAGATAAGGCTTTAAAGGGGCGTTCTGTGGTCAATGCTGAGTATCATATCCTCCTCTGGGGCATTCACATGCACGTTTGCATTTTAAAAGTGCTGAGAAGTCCTGCAGTAAATGAACCTTTTAGCCCAGGATCGCTCACATTTATTTGAGCATTTGAAACTATCAAGAAATACCTATTCCCAATTTATACTTTAGGGTATTGTGCTAGAATAGTATTTTTGCTTTTCTACACCCTAATAAACTCTATTCCATGATCCCAGGTATTTATGAAGTGTGCCAAGCTATAGTCTAGTAAACTCACTTGTTGGGTCAAAAAAAGTAAATATTTAAATGAAAGATAAAATTCTATAACAGATTTTTATTAGCTAACATGTACTGATTGCCCTCTGTGTTATAAGCCCATCACTGGGTGCTCTGTCTTTTATGTTATCTCATTAAATTTTCAAAACCAACAATCCCATGAGTTGAGTATTTCTCCTATGTTATAGGTGAGGAAACTGAGAAATGTTAAACATTATGCTAAATAAATTTCCCAAAGTCACACAGGTATTGAATGACAAAACCAAGGTTTGAACCAGGACTGAACACAAAGTCCATGTTCTATCCGGTTGTCAAAATTGTGAAAAGTACTTGGATAAAAACTAATGAATAGGGGCGCCTGGGTGGCTCAGTTGGGTAAGTGACTGCCTTCGGCTCAGGTCATGATCCTGGAGTCCCTGGATCAAGTCCCGCATCGGGCTCCCTGCTTGGCAGGGAGTCTGCTTCTCCCTCTGACCCTCCCAACCCTCCCCCCTCTCATGTGTGCTCTCTCTCTCAGTCTCTCTCTCTCAAATAAATAAATAAAATCTTTAAAAAAAAAATAAAAAAATAAAAAAAAGAAGTTTGTCAACCTCTAATTAAAAAAAAAACAAACTAATGAATAACAGATGAGATGAGATTTTTAAAAGAAGCCATGAAAGATAGAATGGGATTTCTAAGCTGAGAAGTTAGAACATTTTTCATTAGAATCCTTTTATCTAGAGACTAGTAAGTCCTCTTGCTAGTGTCCAAGAAAAACCCAACCACCTAGTTTGGTGTAGAGAAGAGGTCTACCCAAAGCCAAAGAGGAAGAAATTGACATGGTAGCGGCAGGATTTGCAACTAGAGGTGACCAGGCGCTCATTCCTTTGTCAGTATTAAAAGTGTTAAATCTAAACTAGAGATCATCTAAGATCATTAATAACTAAGAATAATCTTGGAACAAAAATTGGCCACGGGGGACATTCCAAGTGGACGGTAAAAATGGCAGTGTGGTCTTAACCACATATGTGTTTATGTGGCAGGATGTCAGTCCATTTTACCCGCAAATAATTTTTGGAAGTCAAGGAAGTAAATTGTTTGTATTCATTTATCTGTGAGGTCTGTAGTGGAAGAAACCTAATAGCTTTCTTATCTCGCCCTTTAATGCCCTTAAATACATCAAATTTTATTGCATTCTGTTTTGTTATAAAACATTTTGATTTATTTACTTCTTCATTTTGTACTTTAAAAAAAATAGTCTCAGTGGATTGTAGTAAAATTCCAAATGTAAAAGCAGTCCTAAATATTAAAAAGCATCATAAATCACCAGGACCATTTATTTTAGTCCCAATGTTTAAAAAAAATAATTTTCAAGAGACTTTTTATTTAATTTAATAAAACATTCTAGTTAGTATTCAGAAGTATTACTTCTGATTTATAAGTAGCAATGTCATTTTCATATAACATCTATATGTGCCAAAAAGAATTCATAAAAACTTGCAAAATCTCTCAATCAGCAAAACAAAAAAGTAGTGGTCCCACAGAGGTTCTTTAGAATCAATGCCCAGAGATCTGGTGTTCGGTTCTAGTTGAAAACACACGGGTCTCTTACCGATACAAAATTGTCACATCATTGTTGTGTCTTTGTCCCAGGATCAATTGTTCTATAACGAAGACCAACATTAGCCAGGCTTCTTCCCAACACAGTAAGATCCCCATCACTGGAACTGTGCAAACAACAGCACATTCCTTCACATCATTCTTTCAACCATTTTTATTGTACCCCTTCTATATGCCTGATACTAAGCTAGAGTCTCACAACATCAAGATGAAAATATACAATCCCCATTCAATAAGAAACTCAAAATTAGCAATATCAGAGGTTGAGTGATAGGAGAGTAGCAAAGAAGGAGATAGGGAGTAAAGAGAAAATTTCTGCCTGACCTGGCCTGTGGGACCATACAGTATATTGCAGGAGGATCTTTTCCCTGAGCTTTGAAGCGTGAGTAGAACCTCTTCAAGTAGAAAAGGCAGGAAAAGTTTTAAGAGGTTTCCAAAGAAGAGAAGAGTTTATGTGCAAAGTCCCAGAGGTCTGACCGAAAATGGCACATTTGGTATTATAAAGGAATTCATCGTGGCTGCAGCGTAAGGATGCATTGGCTTAATAATTAGACACACCTGGTTTCGAATCCCAGCTTTGCCACTTATCAGTTGTGATACCTCGGACGAGTCACATTGAAATACGAGAAGCCCCATGTTTAGGAATATTTGGAGCAATGCAATTATATGATGTATATAAAGCCACTAGAGCAGTTCCTAGCTGGTAGCACAATCAGTCAGGGCTAGTTAAATAATGATGATGACTTATGATAAAAATAAAGATTTACTAGTTCATATTATTACTGGTTCATATTAACGCAAGTTTTTAATCACTGATTTGATTCTCATAGCGTGGTAGCCAGGAGGAGTACAGGTCCCGGAGTCAGTTTGCAGGAATTTCAATTCCAACTCTACAGTTCCCTTGCTGTGCACCTGGAGGAGGGAACTTCATTTCCCTAACCCTCAGATTACTGCTCGATTGTAAAATGTCAGCAATCACAGTCCCTACCTGTGGGGTGGTTGTCATGATTATGTGAGACAAGGCATGTAAGGTTTACCACAATACATGGGAGAGTAAGTCATATAATTACTTAGCTCTTATTTTTACTTCCTTATTTATATTATCGTTGGATTTATTTTCCCCAACACTGTAAAAATCTGTCCTCAAATTAAAAAAATAAGAAGAACGGCTTCAAAACTTGAGAAAATAAAGAAAGGTGGAAAAAACAATCCGTACACTCATAACCTTAATATAACCATAGCATGTTATTCTGATATATTTTCTTACCATACACCCTCACTCCTGTACAGTAATTTTTCCATCGATAAACTTTTAAAACAATAGGTGAAACACGTTGCACTGTTTCTTTATGGGTCATCATTACATTAGAAGTATTTTCCACATCTTTGCATAGACTTCACAGCCATAATTTCAATGACTACCTAAATGTGCATCAAACACAAGCATTACTGTTATCCAAATCAATCATCTCTCATATATTTAGGTTGCTTTTAATTTAGCACATAGGAAGGTCGCCGGAGAAGAATTCATACGGGGCTAAATGAAGGGAAGGAAACACAATGTACGGGGACTTGAATTGTCTGGGCCCTGTCATCTTAGTTACATGACTTCCTCTCAGCAACCCAGGGTGGAAGCAAAGAAAAGGACAGCAATCTAGGATGGGGATTTGCAGGGATGACTTAAAAAAGATTTTTACGCTGTGTAGAAAGTCCCTCCCTCTCATAAACTTAGTGTCTTGTGATTTTTTTCTTCTAGTATTCTCTGGGCCTCCGATTTGCAGTTCCACGTCTTGAGAAAACAAACATGAGCATTAACTTCGATCTCCAAATCAGAAGGTTAGATTTTTAAGTGCCTAAAATTATGGTCAGCATTCAATATAGAGAGTGAAATGAATGGCCACTCTTCAAGCTCCTTAACCTTAAAAGTTCTCCTGAAATTAGAATCCAGACTTTCACAGATCATTTTTCCTTTGTTTCTGTTATTTCAGTTTTGTAATTTTTAAATTTATTTATTTATTTATTTATTTATTTATTTATTTATTTATTTATTTTTATTATTTTAGAAAAGAGATCTATTCTATAGGCCAAGTTATTTTACTAAAAATTTTGGCCTGGGTACCCTCCCACTCGCATTTACCTCCATTTTTCCTCATTCTGATTCACTTCCCTTCTCCCACCCTCACCAACACCCTACTACATACCCACCATGCTCTCAGCTGGGGGTCGGCTAATCCCTGAGAATAAAATTTTTGCAAAAAAGCATAGATTATGCATTTGCAATCTTGAAATCTAACTCTTCAAGAACCAATGAGTCTCTGATAGTTTCATTGTGAGCACCACGGCAGGAAGCAGGTGTGATCATATATTCATTCAGAGCCTTCATTCAGGGCCTTCTCTGGTAACTACAAGCCAAAGCAGGTAAGTAGCTGCCCCTTTTTCCTAAGACTGACCCTTTACAGATGTTCAAGTGTAACTACTTTTTCACTGTCTATTCCGTTTGCTCCTTCATGGCTGAAAATAATATTTAATGAGTGGGAAGTCTTGTAGGGAGCAGTGTGCATGAAAGCCCAACTGTGGACTTCAACCCATTAGCCAGTAATGGGATCAATTTAATGGCTCCAGGCCAGTATTAAAAGAAAAGGAGATTGAATAGAATGTAATATACCAGAGTCCTGTTCATGAAACAATCCAATTAGATAAATATAAATGTGTATAGTAAGATACCCTGTGAAATGTCTATATTTCTTTTGTGGTCTGCAATTTTAAATGTCTGAACAACATTGATATAAACAGCATTTGTTCAGTGTGGTGGACCCTTATTCTAACTATAACACAACTCTGAAGTCCGTCTCTACAGTTTGGTTCTCAAATACTAGTGTGCAGTGTGATTCAATCTCTAAACTTACCTTCTGTCCCGTAAGAAGTGATTGGAGAGTGTTAACTTTGTGCAATGGATTACTTTTTAATAGCTGCTTTGATTAAAGGTTTAGAGTTTTTTAAAAGTATATAAACTCTATAAGAATATAGCAGATTTTTAAAATCTATAACCTGGGGGAACCTGGATGCCGCAGTTGGCCAGGCAACTGACTCTTGGTTTTGGCTCTGGTCATGATTTCAGGGTCCTGAGATCAAGCCCCGCATTGGGCTCCACGCTCAGCATGGAATCTGCTTGGATTCTCTCCCTCTCCCTCAGCCCCTCCCATTCATGTTCTCTCTCTCTCTTTCTCTCTCTTCTCTCTCTCTCAAAGAAATAAATCTTTTTAAAAATTTTTTAAAAATCTACAACCAATATCACAAACCACATCCCCTAAATTTTATGATAGATTTCTAAGAAGGAAGGTTTTCTAACTTACCTTAGGTCCTTTTCTGACCTTAATTAGGTCTTTTTTAAAATTTAACTTGCTATTTTCTGCTAGAGATTTTTAAAAATTTTTACCCATCTTAGTGATGAGATGCAGACAGAATGAATTCTGTAATATCATTTTACCAAAAGCTTATTAAATCACTTCTTTGTATCAATATAAATGCATATCTTCCAAAAGTTTCAGGTAGTCCTAAATATTTTCATTTGGGAAATATCTGTAAGTTTTCAGAAAAAAAGAAAAAAAGTAAAGGCACTCCATAGTGAGGACCACCATCACTCCAGACAGTAGCCTGAAGTTTCTTTTTCTCACCATTACTGTCTGTGACATTGGTCCTGCAATGACATGAAGATACATCTCTCATGAAATATAAACCCTTTATTCAGAAAGAAAATCTGGTACAAAGATGTAAAGCAAATTCCTTGACACATCCTTCTTACTTTTGATTACAGTTACAGGTAACAGAATGAATGCAACTAGTAATTCACTCAAGGAGCAAAGGACACCAAATGATGTTCTAAATGCCTTCCCCAAATCCATCCTGGAGATCATCATTCAAATAGTGAATTCAGCAATGAAGTGCTAAATTTGATGGAAAATAGAAATGGCCACATTTTAACATCCCCCTTCATCTAAAAGAATGGACAGTGATTATATTCTATCCTTACATGCTATAGAAACTCATGACTATTTTAACATTATCTTGAAAAATATATATAAAAATGCAGAAATGAAGAACCAGAGAGACTACAGGGACATACATAAACCATCAAATTCCCAAAACAGACATTTCAGAGATGAAAATGTTTGAGAATACTTAACACTGAGGTGAGCATTTATCTACATGCTTTCCAAGGACATAAATAAGTATTTAATGGACAGTTTGCATTCAATTTAAATGTGTTAAAACCAAAAATAAATTAAACCAAATGCTCTGAAGTCTAAATTCTTAAGCTTTTGACCACATTGACCACTGTTACCCACATTTAATGTCCTTTTCCACAAACAGAACCCAAAAGAGAAACGGGGCTTTATTTATTAATAAACTTAAAATAGTTCATGTTACCAAATGTTTGCATTAAATGGTCTCTTCACGCCGTGGCTCTGTGTGACATGTAAACGTTCTCCTCCCTGAGTACAGTGGGTCTCAGATCGCAGTTCCCACATACAAATAGGTCTTCATGATGTCATTGACATCGCTTCCTCGGCCGTGGTGAAATGAACATCGTATTGTATTTGCTGACGTTCCAAAGACCACAGAAAGCACAGAGGGAATGTTAGAAAACAGAAAATAGGAAACAGTAAGGAGAAAGAAAATAGCATCAGAGCAATAAGTAAAAAATATGTTTATCCTTGGTGCATGACATAGGGTGTAGTCATGGAGAGGAAATCCATCATTCCTGCGTAGAACTAGCACCAGCAGAATAAATAGCTCAGCGTCCAGGCGGTGGGTGATGGATTGCTTGTTTGAACATAGCAGTGGTATTAGCGAGGGAGGTTTCCTTCCAGGAAAGAGGTCAAGGAAGCATCTAAGTTATATATCAAGCCCAGTGCCTTTCTTACCAGGACATACTGTTGATACTGCTGGTTGATTACAGCACCAAATGTCATGACGAGGCTGTGTGACAGAGGACAACTTTGAGTAGCCGGCCAGATCTAGTCTCCACATCTGCCCTTGCTCTCATTATTTTGCAAAATAGCCTCTGTCAGCTTCTGATGAGACTTCTGTCCGAAGATGATTTCAGTGCCTGACACCTATTTACATTTTCAGGGTGTTGTGAGTAAAGGCAATTGTGTCATTTCGACCACGTGGAAACAAAATGCAATGACATTATGGGACAGCTTAAATGAAACTTTTTTTTCTTAATTTGTATATCCACTGCTGCAAAGCAGTGAGAACTAGAAAATTGAACCAAGTCTGGGTAATGTGTGGAACAATGAGACTTAAATTTCTAAACTAAAGAGTTTCCCGTCATGCATTTGGAACTACACAATATGTGACAAGTAGAATTACTTATGACTTCTTGCTGGTTAGCAATTCAGTAATTAAAATATAAAACAAAACTCTTCAGTTGACTGATTTTCCCCAGATGTGATAATAATAAAGTGGCCTGGAAACTGGGGTTGAAACTTTGATGAACAAGCCCCCCTAGACTCATCACAAGGTTAGCCGTGATGCCCCATGACAGGAAATGAGCCTGACATTGGCCTGTTTATATCTTTTATGTGTGTTTGTGGTTGAAGTGGCCTTATCAGTATAAACAATCAGACAAGGCTTTTCAAAAAGCATTGTGGGAACGATTCTGTCTGCTCCTCCTTTGAAAGCCGGCTCTTATCATCTCTCCAGCTCCCACATTTGGAAAGCTTCAAAAGCCAGTCAGAACATACCCCATTACCACCACTGCAGTGTGAAAGCTTATCATTGAATCTGCATGAAAGTTGATGATGAAAAGAGGAGGCTTTCTCTTCTTAATGAGACCTGGATATAAACATGACCTGTCCGTGGTGGTGTGACCACATCTGTTTGCTGAAAGCTGCATTATCTTTGGGATATGAGGGTGACTCTAGGGAAAGCACAGTGGGGTTATAAAAGCAAATGGCGTCTGCATTCAAAGCTCAGCTACTGGTCCAGCCTCTTGTGAGAACATGTTTCATTTTCCTGACAGGACTGGATGCTTAACATGCATTTTTTAAAAAGTAAATTTCATATGTAGGCACAGCTGGGAGGCACATTCAGTTAAGCGTCCGACTCTTGGTTTCGGCTCAGGGTCGTGAGATTGAGCCCCACCCCGGGTTCTGCACTCGGCATGGAATCTGCTTTGAGTTTCTCTCTCCCTCTCCCTCTGCTCCTCAATCCCCCCACGCTCTCTCTCTCTAAAATAAATAAATAAATCTTTTTTTAAAAAAATTAAGTTTCATAGTAATTATATTTGCTTGAGAGAAAAAAAACAGCAGACTTAAAAATAATTTTGCCACTGTTCAAAGAAACATTATCAAACACGCACTTTCTATCCTGAGATTCTTGATGCACCTGACAACATCTATGTCATCTCCTAAATGCCTTAACATGAGCTGCCCAAATTCCTAGGGTCTTGCTTCTTCCCGCCATTGGCTATGATTTCAATTCACTCTCGCCCCCCACCCTAGTCAGCCAGTGAGCATGCAGTGAATGTACACTTATTTTAATATTACTGCAGAAATAAACCATAAGGAAGATAAATTTGCTGCCAAAACAATGTATGGTGTGATGCATTCCAGAGGCAAACACAAACGCTTTTTCCATTATGTGCTGCTCTTAGATTATCCATTCTAGTTCTCTTCTTTATTAGCATGGAGAATCAGGAGTTGATTGTGCCTTCCGTTCCCATTTAATGGGCAATGAACTTGATGCATGGAGAAGTAAGGAATGTGTCCAAGGTAGAAGCCGGAAAATGAACTCAGCTCGCTGCCTTCTTGGTTTAGCCATTGAAACAAAAAAGGGTTAGCTTTTCTAGATGTCTGTTGTGTTTTCAGATAAGATGTCTTTTCATGGAAAGTTATTACATTCCTTTTACTCATAAAGAATCTTAGCATTTCCATTTTCAAATGGTTATGATTTTGTAGAATGGATATGCCATTGTTTCCTGAATGATTGTATTAGTAATGTTTGTTGTTCTTTTGATCTACAGAATGTTATGGTGGTATATTGTAACATGTCTGAAAAAATATATTTAAATCATATTGTCCTTGTGTTTTAGTTCCAACAAGGACAACCCAGACAGCAATTTTGTGAGCCTGCAAATCAACATCACTGCTGTAGCTCAAGTAGAAATAAGAGGGTAAGTAATAATCAAGTCATTGTAGTAGTTATACTGTAATAATAGCTTTAATTATGAAAAAACACTAGTAAAAATTATACGGTATTTTCCTAATGCATTAGCAATCACAATTCATTTTGGTTATAAATTTTCATTCTTTTCTACCCATCATTAGACTTCCATTGAAAACTAGAGTAAACCCTATATGGTAATTAACTCAAAGGATATCAAAACAAGAGATCACTTTATTCCCCAAACTGACAGATCAGTAATCAGACTATAAAAACTAGTGATAAGAAGTCAGATAAAATCAACAAACCTGTGATTGCCCAAAACTCTCACTTCGCCAGTAATTATTTTGGAATAATGAAAACTCAGCCTTATCATTCTACATCTTGAGTTGAACAAATGGCTAACTCTTAGATATGAGGGTTTCTGGGATTTACATTTTTGTACATTGAGGTCTTTCAACCATTTGGAGTCTATTTTTGTGTGTGGTGTAAGGAAATGGTCCAGTTTCATTCTTCTGCATGTGGCTGTCCAATTTTCCCAACACCATTTGTTGAAGAGACTGTCTTTGTTCCATTGGACGTTCTTTCCTGCTTTGTCAAAGATGAGTTGACCATAGAGTTGAGGGTCCATTTCTGGGCTCTCTATTCTGTTCCATTGATCTATGTGTCTGTTTTTGTGCCAGTACCATGCTGTCTTGATGATGACAGCTTTGTAATAGAGCTGGAAGTCCGGAATTGTGATGCCACCAGATTTGCTTTGCTTTTTCAACATTCCTCTGGCTACTCAGGGTCTTTTCTGGTTCCATACAAGTTTTAGGATTATTTGTTCCATTTCTTTGAAAAAAGTTGATGGTATTTTGATGGGGACTGCATTGAATGTGTAAATTGCTCTAGGTAGCATTGACATCTTCACAATATTTGTTCTTCCAATCCATGAGCATGGCATGTTTTTCCATTTCTTTGTGTCTTCCTCAATTTCTTTCATGAGTATTTTATAGTTTTCTGAGTACAGATCCTTTGCCTCTTTGGTTAGATTTATTCCTAGGTATCTTATGGTTTTGGGTGCCATTGTAAATGGGATCAACTCCTTAATTTCTCCTTCTTCTGTCTTGTTGTTGGTGTATAGGAATGCCACTGATTTCTGTGCATTGGTTTTATATCCTGCCACTTTACTGAATTCCTGTATGAGTTCTAGCAGTTTTGGGGTGGAGTCTTTTGGGTTTTCCACATAAAGTAGCATATCATCTGCAAACAGTGAGAGTTTGACTTCTTCTTTGCTGAATTGGATGCCTTTTATTTCTTTTTGTTGTCTGATTGCTGTAGCTAGGACTTCTAATAGTATGTTGAATAGCAGTGATGAGAGTGGACATCCCTGCCGCATTCCTGACCTTAGGGGGAAAGCTCTCAGGTTTTCCCCATTGAGAATGATATTTGCTGTGGTTTTCCATAGATGGCTTTTATGATATTGAGGTATGGACCCTCTATCCCTATACTCTGAAGTTTTGATCAAGAAAGGATGCTGTACTTTGTCAAATGCTTTTTCTACATCTATTGAGAGGGTCATATGGTTCTTGTTCTTTCTTTTGTAAATGTATTGTATCACGTTGATTGATTTGCGGATGCTGAACCAACCTTGCAGCCCAGGGATAAATCCCATTTGGTCGTGGTGAATAATCCTTTTAATGTACTGTTGGATCCTATTGGCTAGTATTTTGGTGAGAATTTTTGCATCCATGTTCATCCAGGATATTGGTCTATAATTCTCCTTTTTGATGGGGTCTTTGTCTGGTTTTGGGATCAAGGTGATGGTGGCCTCCTAAAATGAGTTTGGAAGTTTTCCTTCCATTTCTATTTTCTGGAACAGTTTCAGAAGAATAGGTATTAATTCTTCTTGAAATGTTTGGTAGAATTCCCCTGGGAAGCCATCTGGCCCTGGGTTTTTGTTTGTTGGGAGATTTTTGATGACTGCTTCAATTTCCTTAGTGGTTATAAGTCTGTTCAGGTTTTCTATTTCTTCCTGGTTCAGTTTTGGTAGTTGATACATCTCTAGGAATGCATCCACTTCTTCCAGGTTATCTAATTTGCTGGCATAGAGTTGCTCATAATATGTTCTTATAATTGTTTGTATTTCTTTGGTGTTGGTTGTGATCTCTCCTCTTTCATTCATGATTTTGTTGATTTGGGTCATTTCTCTTCTCTTTTTGATAAGTCTGGCCACGGGTTTATCAATCT
Organism: Mirounga angustirostris; assembly: GCF_029215605.1. NCBI lineage: Eukaryota > Metazoa > Chordata > Mammalia > Carnivora > Phocidae > Mirounga > Mirounga angustirostris. Next base: position 125,295,839 of record NW_026991713.1, read on the forward strand.
TGTTAATTCTTTCAAAGAACCAGCTCCTAGTTTCGTTGATCTGTTCTACTGTTCTTTTGGTTTCTATTTCATTGATTTCTGCTCTGATCTTTATTATTTCTCTTCTCCTGCTGGGTTTAGGCTTTATTTGCTGTTCTTTCTCCAGCTCCTTTAGGTGTAGGGTTACGTTGTGTATTTGAGACCTTTCTTGTTTCTTGAGAAAGGCTTGTATTGCTATATACTTTCCTCTTAGGACTGCCTTTGCTGCATCCCAAAGATTTTGAACAGTTGTGTTTTCATTTTCATTGGTTTCCATGAATTTTTTAAATTCTTCTTTAATTTCCTGGTTGACCCATTCATTCTTTAGTAGGATGCTCTTTAGCCTCCATGTATTTGACTTCTTTCTGACTTTCCTCTTGTGACTGAGTTCAAAGCATTGTGGTCTGAAAATAGGCAGGGAATGATCCCATTCTTTTGGTACCGGTTGAGACCTGATTTGTGACCTAGGATGTGATCGATTCTGGATAATGTTCCATGGGCACTAGAGAAGAATGTGTATTCCGTTGCTTTGGGATGGAATGTTCTGAATATGTCTGTGAAGTCCATTTGGTCCAGTGTGTCATTTAAAGTCTTTATTTCCTTGTTGATCTTTTGCTTAGATGATCTGTCCATTTCAGTGAGGGGGTGTTAAAGTCCCCCACTATTATTGTATTGTTGTCAATGTGTTTCTTTGCTTTTGTTATTAATTGGCTTATATAATTGGCTGCTCCCATGTTAGGGGCATCAGTATTTACAATTGTTATATCTTCTTGTTGGATAGACCCTTTAAGTAGTATATAGTGTCCTTCCTCATCTCTTATTACAGTCTTTGGTTTAAAATCTAATTTGTCTGATATAAGGATTGCCACCCCAGCTTTCTTTTGGTGTCCATTAGCATGGAAATGGTTTTCCACCCCCTCACTTTCAATCTGGGGGTGTCTTTGGTCTAAAATGAGTCTCTTGCAGACAACATATTGATGGGTCTTGTCTTTTAATCCATTCTGATGCCCTGTATCTTTTGATTGGGGCATTTAGCCCATTTACATTCAAGGTAACTATTGAAAGATAGGAATTTAGTGCCATTGTATTGCCTGTAAGGTGACTGTTACTGTATATTGTCTGTGTTCCTTTCTGGTCTATGTTGCTTTTAGGCTCTCTCTTTGCTTAGAGGACCCCTTTCAATATTTCTCGTAGGGCTGGTTTCGTTTTTGCAGATTCCTTTAGTTTTTGTTTGTCCTGGAAGTTTTTATCTCTTCTCTATTTTCAGTGACAGCCTAGCTGGATATAGTATTCTTGGCTGCGTATTTTTCTTATTTAGTGCTCTGAATATATCATGCCAGTCCTTTCTGGCCTGCCAGGTCTCTGTGGATAGGTCTGTTGCCAATCTAATGTTTCTACCATTGTAGGTTACAGATCTCTTCTCCCGAGCTGCTTTCAGGATTTTCTCTTTGTCTCTGAGACTCGTAAGTTTTACTATTAGATGTCGGGATGTTGACCTATTTTTACTGATTTTGAGAGGGGTTCTCTGTGCCTCCTGCATTTTGATGCCTGTTTCCTTCCCCAAATTAGGGAAGTTCTCTGCTATATTTTGCTCCATATACCTTCTGCCCCTCTCTCTCTTTCTTCTTCTTCTGGGATCCCAATTATCCTAATGTTGTTTCGTCTTATGGTATCGCTTATCTCTCAAATTCTGCCCTCGTGATCCAGTAGTTGTTTATCTCTCTTTTTCTCAGCTTCTTTATTTTCCATCATTTGGTCTTCTATATCACTGATTCTCTCTTCTACCTCATTTATCCTAGCAGTTAGCGCTCCCATTTTTGATTGCATCTCGTTAATAGCCTTTTTGATTTTGACTTGGTTAGATTTTAGCTCTTTTATTTCTCCAGAAAGCATTTCTCTAATAACTCCCATGCTTTTTTCAAGCCCAGCTAGTATCTTTAAGATCATGATTCTGAACTCTAGATCTGACATCATACTAATGTCCGTATTAAGTAGGTCCCTGGCAGTCGGTACTACCTCTTGTTCTTTTCGTTGAGGTGATTTTTTCCGTCTTGTCATTTTGTCCAGAGGAGAATAGATGAATGAGAGAACAAAATGCTAACAGGGTAACAACGTCCCCAGAAAATATACTCTATGGGGCGCCTGGGTGGCTCAGTCATTAAGCGGCTGCCTTTGGCTCAGGTCATGATCCCAGGGTCCTGGGATCGAGCCCCGCATCAGGCTCCCTCTCCCACTCCCCCTGCTTGTGTTCCTGCTCTCACTGTCTCTCTCTCTGTCAAATAAATAAATAAAATCTTAAAAAAGAAAATATACTCTAAGCAAATCAGGAAAGACCTGAAGCCAGGGGAAAAGAAGGGAAAGAAAGAAGAAAGAGAAAGAGAAAAAGAAAAAGAAAAAGATAAAAACAAACAAAAACATAACAAAAAAAAAACAGAATATGTTCAAATATGATCAGGCTGGTGCATAGAGCAGTGCCACACACTAGATATAGGTGTATTTTGGTCTGTTAGAAGAAAGTGCCTCCCAAAATTTTAAAGAAAAAAAACTTATATATGTACAAAAATAAGGGTTGATACGATGAAAGGATGGAATATGACTGTAAAGATGAAAATTATAAAAAAAATTATAAAAGGAATTGATAAGAAGTTGTTTGAAAAAAGAAAGAAGAGGATTTAAAGAAAAAAGAGGGAAAAAAAGGGAGAGAATGTGATCAGGCAGGAGACTAGAACAAAGCCATACACTAGAGATTTAGGGTATATTTTGATCTGTTAGAAGAAACTGTATCTCAAAATTTTAAAGAGAGAACAACTTATATATATATGCCAAAAATAAGGGTAACTACTATGAAGGGATAGAATATGACTCTAAAAATGAAAAATGAAAATGTTTTTTAAAAAAGGGATTGATAAGATGTTCGTTGGAAAAGGGAAAAAGAAAAATTCAAAAAAAAAGACAATTAAAAAAAATTAACTTTTGGGGCACCTGGCTCAGTCGTTAAGCGTCTGCCTTCGGCTCAGGTCATGATCCTGGGGTCCTGGGATCGAGCCCCGCATCGGGCTTCTTGCTCCGCAGGAAGCCTGCTTCTCCCTCTCTCACTCCCCCTGCTTGTGTTCCCTCTCTTGCTATGTCTCTGTCTGTCGAATAAATAAGTAAAATCTTTAAAAAAAAAAAAATTAACTTTGAAAGACTAAAGAATCATGGGAAAATAGCTATGGATTCTATGTGCATTATTCCCCTAGCACTGGAGTTCTGCCGGTCTCATTGATTGGTAAACTTGGTTTTGGCTGGCTGTTCTCACTGATCTTCTGGGGGAGGGGCCTGGTTCCCAAATGTCTTTGCCTGAGGCGGAACTGCCCCGCCCTTGCCGTCCGGGCTAAGTCATCTGCTCGGGTTTGCTCTCTGGGGCTTTTGTTCCCTGCGAGCTTTCCATGCAGCTTTGGAGGCCGAGAGTGAAAATGGCAGCCTCCCAATCTCCACCTGGAGGAGCAGAGAACTTGGGCCCTGCTCTTCAGTGCACCCCCAGAGAAAAGCAGTCAGTCACTCCCATCTCCCCGTCTCTGGCCGCACTCTGTGCTCCCCCGGCCTGTGACCAAGCGTTTCTATCTCTGGCTTATAACCCCATGTGGAGTCTCCAAGCCCAGCAGATCCCTGCGGTGCGCTCCCGTGCCACTCCTCCCGGGGGAGGAAGGTGAGTCTCCCCGGATCTGCCGCTTGTTGGGTCCCTGCTGGAGGAGCAGGGGCCCGACTGTGCCGTGGATCACGGTCAATGGCAACCCCGAGCTGAGAGCCCGCGCCTGGGCTCCGCCTCTGCAGCCGGCTTCCCTGCTCCGTTACCTGGGAGCTCTGCCACACTCAGGCACCCCCGGTCTTTCTGTGACCCCGAGGGTCCTGAGACCACAGTGTCCCGCGAGGCTTCCACCCCCCGCTTAGCCACCAGAGTGACGTCCCTCGACGGAGCAGACTTTTAAAAGTTCCGATTTTGTGCTCCGCGGCTCTATCACTTGCCAGAAGCGGCCGACGGAGGCCCTTCCCCGCCGTCTATCCTCCCGAATATCGCCTCGGATTCACTTCTCCGCACGTCCTACCTTCCAGAAAGTGGTCCCTTTTCTGATGAGAGAGTTGTTGCTCTTCTTTTCTTCGATCTCCTGTTGAGTTTGTAGGTGTTCAGAATGGTTTGATCCCCATCCAGCTGAATTCCTGAGACCAGACGACACCCAGGTCTCCTACTCCTCCGCCATCTTGCTCCGCCCCCTGTCTGTAGTTCTCTTATGAAAGTGTGGACTCCATTGATTTTATTGTAATTCTTATTTCTTCAGGACAATCAAAGACGTGGCTAAAAACGTCAACTGGTATTCTGGGCTGAATTGTCACTGGGCTCCAGCAATCCCAGTTCCCTTTCCTTTTCCACGGTCCCGAGTGGTTCCCACTCCTCCATGATGGCAACTGTAGCCCCTGCAGTCAGAGCCATGGTCTCTCACTGCTGCCCCCTCCTCTCTCAATGGGAGGAGCCCTGCCTGCCCTCCTGGGACCAGTGAGGCCCACCCCGTGGATTAGAGAAGAAGAAGAATACCTAGCGCGGTTTTGATCCTTCCATGTGCTACCCCAGCCCATTAGCACATCTTAATATGTACCAGTATCCTCGCTGCACAGGTGAGGAAATTTTGGCACAAGGGGCTGAAGGCTACACAGCTAGGACATGGAGAGCTAGAATGCAAGTCCAGGCAGCCTGTCTCCAGGTCCATTGTTATAAATGATCATGCTACGTAGCCTATGAGAGAGAGTTCTTTGAGGCTTAGCTACACAAAATCTTGTTTTGTTTATGCCCCTGTGATATTTTTCAGTCAAATGAATGTTTTTGACTTTCACCCACTTTAGGGCATGTGCCTATAGTTCATTCATTTTAGTTGCAGAAGAGTTTAATATTGTAAAGCTACACCACACTTACTTATCCATTCTACTCCTGATGAACACTTGGGGGTTTTCTTTTTCCTTTTTTACAAACTTCCTTGTACCTATCTTCTGTACACATGTGGAAGAATGTCAGAAGGGTACCTGCTTAGAGGTAGAATTTCAGGATCAGTGTATACTATTTAACTTTATTAAATAGTACCAAACTGTTTTTCAAAATAATTATACCTACCTATTGTTCCACAAGACATGGAGGAAGGTTTTCACTGTTACATGTTATTAACTAACTCATAAAACGGTCACATTTTTCATTTTGAGCCAATCTGTTGGATGAGAAATACTATCTAACTCAAGGTCCAATTTGCCGTTCCCTGATTCCTAAATGAGACTGAGTAGCTTTTTCATGTGTTTGTTGTCTCCATTCTTGCCAAATTGGGTAATTCCTGCTCATTTTTTAGGTCATATTTCTACAAAGAGACTTAATTGTTTCATATTAATTCATAGGAAGGAACTCTTTCCTATTCTAGAGTTGAGACACTAATCCTTTATCAGCTACCCATGTTGCAAGTACCTTTTCACAGTCTATGGGGTTTGATGTGTGTGTGTGTGGTTTTTTTAAGTCAGGTTTATTGAAGTATAAATTAATAAAGTAAAACTTACCCTTTCTTTAGATGTTCAGTTTGAGGCATTAAGATACCACAAGGATGTTCAATGCAAAACAGTTCTGTCACCCCACATAGCTTCTCATGCACCTTTGTAGTTAACCCAGCCCCCACCCCCAGGCTCTGTCAACCTTGATCTATCTTCTGTCACTATATTCCCAGAAAAATCACATAAATACACTCATACAGAATGTAGCCTTTTGAGTCTGGCTTCTTTCACTTAGCATAATGCATTTGAAAAAACACCCATGTTCTTACATGTGTCAGTGGTCTGTTTCTTTTTATTGCTGAGAAGTACTCCACTGTACGGAAGTCCCACAGATTGTTCATCCATTCACAGGTTGGTGAACCCTTGTGTTTTTTCCAGTTTGGGGCTCTTAATAATAAGCCTGCTATTGGCTTTCACATACAGGTCTTTGTTGGGATATTTGTTTTCACACATGGAGCTGAGTCGTATGGCAAGGGTATGTTTAACTTTATAAGAAGTCGGCAAGCTGTGTTTCAAATTGGCTGTACCATTTCCAATTCTCATTCCCACTAGCAGAGTGTGAGTTCAGTTGTGCTGCGTGCTTGCAGGCATGGGCTTGAGGTTTGTTTTTGTTTGTTCGTTTTTAGCCATTTTAGTAAGTATGTGAAAGTATCTCTTTGAGTTTAATTAGCATTTTCTTTTTTTTTCAGATTTATTTATTTGTTTGTCTTTTTGTTTGTTTGTTTGAGAGAGTGAGAGCTCAAGTGAGCACACAGAGGGAGGGGGAGAGGGAGGAGCCGACTCCCTGCTAAGCAAGGGGCCTACCGACGAGGCTCGATCCCAGGACCTTGGGATCAGCACACGAGCCGAAGGCAGACGCTTAGCCGACTGAGCCACCCGGGCGCCCCTAATTAGCGTTTTCTAATGACTAGTGATATTGAGCATCTTCGAGGCTCGATCCCAGGACCCTGGGATCAGCACACGAGCCGAAGGCAGACGCTTAGCCGACTGAGCCACCCGGGCGCCCCTAATTAGCGTTTTCTAATGACTAGTGATATTGAGCATCTTTTCACTACTTATTTGCCCTTAGCAGGCTTTTTTGAAGTGTCTTTTAAAATTTTGCCCATTTATATTGAGTTGTCTTTCTTATTATCAAGTTGTAAAAGTTCCCTACATACTCTGGCTACAAAATTATTTATCAGATATATGTCCTACAAACATTTTCTCTCAGTTTATGGTTTGGCTTATTATTTTCTTAACAGTGATGTTCAAAAAGCAAAAGTTTTTAATTTGTATGAAATCCAACTTTTAAGTATTTTATAGTTTGCCCTCTCCCTTTCTTCCTAAAATAAATAAATAAATCCTTAAAAATAAATAAGTACATAAATATATAAATAAATATTTTATAGTTTGTGCTCCTTTTGTCCCTTATAGAAAAATTCTTCACTTTGCCCAGAGTCACAAGACTTTTTCCTATGTTTTCTCCTGCAAGTTTTACAGTTTTACATTTGGTCTATGATACCGCATTTGTATCTGGTGTGAGGTAAGGCCCAAGATTCACTGTTGCCCAAGAATATCCAGTTGCTGCTATGCTATTGGCTGGAAGACCATCCTCCCCCCACTGATTTACTTGACACCTCTATCCATCTGTGAGGCTCCTTCCATTCTGTTCCACTGATCTACATAATAAGTCTTGAAATGCAAGCAGTATCCTGAGATTTTGGTAGACTTGCTTACAAATTCTAGTAGCTTTATTATTTGTTGATTTCCTAAAATTTTCTATAGCATTGTCATTTCATCTGTGAATAGAAAGTTTGATTTTTTCCTTAATAATCTAATCTGTATGTGCAAGAGTTCAGCCAACTACAGAGTTAAAGGGAATAGTACCCACCAGAGATCACCCTTACTTCTGATACAAATTGCAGAGTTGTGTGCTTCCCAAAACCACCCTCAGGGTTGATAAATCACTTAGAAGGACTCACAGAACTCCCTGAAAGCTATTATACCCATCAGTACAATTCATTACAGGGAAAAGGTAAAAATTAAATTAGCCAAGGGAAGAAGTGTGTAAGTCAGAGCCTGGGGCAGTACCAAACACAAGGCTTCTGTTCTTATCCGCCATGGAGCCAGGACATATTACTTTCCCTATATGGATATATAGTATAGCAGCATGCCTGGAGTATCCCCAGCTGAGGAAGCTCCCCAAGTCTCAGTGTTCACAGTTTTTATTGGGGGTCCACTACATAGGCATGAACAGTTGATTGACTGGCCATTTAATTGATCTCAGTCTCCAGGTTGTCTGATATGATGCGATCAAGTTCCCACCCTAACTCACACTGTTGGTCTTTCTGATGTGGGCAACCCCCGCCCCAACTCGTGTTGTTAGAATACCCAGTGTGACCTAAACCCCCCAGGAAAACAAAGATACATCTTTCAGGCATAAAATTTCTAGAGCTTAGACTACCTCCCAGAAGCTGAGGGAGGGCAAAGGCCACACCACTTTTCGGGAAAAAGTTAAGTTGTTTACTACATAGTTATGCCTTTTATTTCTTTTTCTTTTTTTTTTTTTTTTTGCTTTATTTCTTTTTCTTCTCTTACTGCACAGACTAGGAGTGTCAGGGCAAGATTGAGTGGACTTGGTGCAAGAAGACATCTTTGCCTTATTTTTAGATCCTACCTTGATCTTAAGGGGGAAACATTCAGTTTGTCTTTCAAGGAATTTGTCTGTTTCATCTAAAGTGTTACATGTATGGCATAAAGTTGCTCATGATATTCTCTCATTTTCTTTTTAATGTATGTAGGATCTCATCATTCCCTGTATTGGAGATTTGTATCTTTTACTCCCCTCAATTTTTTTCCCTGATCACTCTGACTAGAGTTTAGTGAACTTTTCAAAGAACCAGTTTTTTTATTTCATTGATTTGTCTCTCTCTCTCTTTCTACCTATCTCTCTCTAAGATTTATTTATTTATTTATTTATTTATTTATTTATTTATTTATTTATTTATTTGGAAAGAGAGAAAGAGAGCGCAGAGCGGATGAGGGGCAGAGGGAGAGACGGAATTTCCAGCAGATTTCCGGCTGAGCGGGGTGCCCGTCCTGAGGCTTGATCTCATGACCTGAGTTGAAATTAAGAGTCAGACACTCAACTGACTGAGCCACTCAGGCACCCCTTTTTTCTCTCTTTGTTTGTTTTGTTTTCTTTTGCATTAGCTCCTGCTTTTGTTATTATTATTTCCTTCCTTCTGTTCACTTTGGGTTGGATTTTCCCTTTTTCTCGTTCCTCTAGGTAGAAATTAGAGCATTGGCTGGAGACCTCTCTTCTTTTCTTACACAAGCATTTAATTCTGTAAATTGCCTTCTAATTGCTTGAGCCCATACCAAAATGTTGATATGTTGGGTTTCAGTCACAGTGTTTTCTAATTTCCTTTGTGATTTCTTCTTTAACTCATGAGTTGACTCATGAGAAGTGACCTGTTTGGTTGGTAGATATTTGGAGCTAATCAAAATGTTTCATTTGTGTGCATTTCTTATTTAATTCCCCCATCTTTCTCATTGAGAAAAACACTAAAAAAAAATCAGAGAAGAAAAAGGCATTTCTTTATTATCTTATTTTTATATCTTTTAACATTTACAACTAGTGTATATGAAGTTTTGTCTCTTGCATTAAGCTTAATTTATCTTTGTTTTGCCAAAAATAAACTGAAACTGTTTTTTAATCCCAAAGCAAATTTTAAATTGGGAACTGTTTTTATTCCATAAGACATAACTCAGTCCAAGGCAGCAGAGGGTGTAATGTAGCTGTATTTATTCTTATATATCTATTTTATAAGATAAATATTTATAAATATATTTCCGCCATCATTTATGATACCAATATTTCTCAGTTAAAAAAGAAGGAAATTTTCTATTCATTTTACCAATAATCAAAACAGGTAATTAAAGTTGGGTTTCTCATATGGGTGCAATTTTTTAATTGCTAGATTAATGTCCAACAATTGACCACAATTTATTCTCTAACATGGGGTTAGAGTTCTTTTTAGCCATTTTGCAAAGTAAAACTCTTTACTCCAGATACTCAACAAAAATATTGTTTTCAATGTTCAATTCTTCAAGGAACAAACAGCTACTGTGTTGAAAATCTTCCATGCTCAGTCTTCAGAAAAAGCTCTTTTTATTTGCCAGTTGTGTTTATTCCAATGTATTTTATCACGCACTGTCTCTAGCAGTTCTTCTTCAGTTTAATGTTGTTTTTGTCATTTTAAAAATAAACTCAAATGGATTTATTCCCTCAATGGGAAAAAAATACTGAGAATTATTCTACTTATTTCAAAGCCAGATGGTGTCAACACTGTCTTTCAGCAGACTCCCATGGCATTTGTTGGTACAAAGGATTAATTTAGCATTAAGTCTGTAGGAAGTAAATTGGCCACAAGAGACAGCACCACATGCATCGAGCTCACGAAGAGTAATAAACGTATGTCCTCTTTCATATAATCAGGATTGAGTGGGTTTGATCGCGGGACACTGCAATCATAAACAACCATGGTCTGTGTAGATGCTGGCTATTGTGGGTAGAACTAACATTGTTCCAGACAATAAATAGTAGTCTGCTATTTGGGGCTTATAGTGTTTGATAAAGGGATTATGAAAATAGGGTTCATACCGTACTACCACAGCATTGGATTTGTACTTCTGACAGCATATAGACTTTAACTTACCAAAAACCTAATTCCTTGCTTCCCTAATCCTTTTCTAATGTCTAGTGTTATCATCGGTACCCCAATCTTCTTATCCCTGGCGGGGGGGTCTCCGTGGAATAATGTTCTATCCTCCATCTTAGAATGTGAGCACTATTCAGTAAGAGCTGTTAGGGCTGTTTATCCTTGGCTAATAGTTGATTATATTCTTCCTTCCTTCCTTCCTTCTAAAAAAATGATAATTTTGAAAACGGTGAACAATGTTTCACTTATTCATTTGGAATCTTCAGAGAGCCGTTTTTTTCTCATGGTTTCCCCAGATTTGAAAAAGTCTTAGACAGTACATAACTGAATTTTGTGAGCCCTAGCTTTTGAATGATTTTGCCATGATTTTGCCATGACCTATAATAGATTATCTTTTCCCTTACAGATTTCTATTTGATTTTGTTAAAGAAATGGGGCAGGAAGTTTCTTTAAGTTGTCTTTACTAAAATCACTGCTGCTTAGTGGCCCCTGTGGTGAATTATACAGTCGACTTTTGAACAATGCAGGTATTGGGCACCAACCCCCTGTGCATGTAACTTTGACTCCCCCACAACTTAACTACCAGTAGCCTGTTGTTGAGAGTAAGCCTTCTCGATAACATAAGCAGTTCATTAACACATATTTTGTGTATGTGTTATATACTGTATTCTTACAATAAAATAAACTAGAGAAAAGAAAATGTTATTAAGAAAATCATAGGAAGAGAAAAAAAAATTTACCATACTGTATTTTATATGAAAAATCATATATAAGTGAAAAAAATCCTCATATAAAAGAACCTGCACAGTCCAAACCTGTGTTTTTCAAGAGTCAACCGTATATTGGAAATAGAACAGTCCTGAGTAAACCTGAGCTGAGGTCTTCACCTGCAACTAACCCCTACTTTTCTGAACATCAATTTTCCTTTCATGTATTAAATGAGGGGTTTTGAACACACTGTCTCCATAGGACCTGTAAATTTCTAACTATTTATGATTCTGTGGTACTGGGGCATTTATGACCAGTCCTCCAGGATTGATGACCATAAGAACAAAACTCTTCAGAGAAAATATGCTCAGCTTCTGCTCTGTATTTGTTCTCTATGCAAATAAGTAAATGAATGAATGAATAAATAAAATATAAATAAATAAATAAATAAATGTTTTCCCTAGAACTTCACATTGGGTGTGGAGCATGGAATCAACTCTCTGTTGCCAAGCTAAGAGCAAAGTAAAGCTTTGGGTGCTTAGGTCGTGAAGGCTCCACAGGGACAGAAGTCCAAACTCTCTGGGATTCACTCGAATAAAAGTAACCTTCTGTGTTCTGTACTCTTCTCCTCACCAAGTCCCCAGTGTTTGATCTGAACATGATTTAATCAAATCAAGTCGGAAAGGGGAGCATGACATAACAACAAGCCAATATAAGGGTAGGGGATGTTGAGGTATCAGCCCAGCAAGGCTGTGCTCTGCAATTGTAATTTAATAGTTGCCCAGTAAGGATGAAAGCAAAGGGTTTCATAATTTAGTAGCATTTCTGTGGGTTGTCAGTTTAAAATATGTACTTCTTCCACACACCCCTAGAAGACAATGCAGCCAAAGTGACTTTGACCAAGAGCATTTGAGATGTTTTCCAATCATTACAACCCAAAGAGTTTATCATAATTTTCCAGATGAGGAAATAGGGACACACAGAAATTAAATTACTTGCCCTTGGGTCAGTGTTTAGCCCAATAAATTTTGCTTTCTACTTCAGAAAGAGATTACTCAGAGGGGAAAATAAAGATAGCATTTGAAGTTGCTAGAGGCTGTGTTAATTACTGATGCCCTTAAAAGGGCATTTAAGACTTCTGATTGCCAAAAGAGGGATTTTCTGTTGAAGTTACTTTCAGCTGGAGGTCTAGGAATTCTTTTAAAGTTACCTTCACCTAAAAATTGCTAGAAAAGCATTGTTCTTTTGAGAAGTATCCTTTTTAAGATTATAAAAATAACAATTTGGTTTGGAACCAGCTTTTAATGTAGAATAATGCCATGTACTGCATTGCATTCAGCCAGTGCTCACTTTCTAGGTGTAAATTGTAGGCAAAAAATATGTACGTGTCATGTTACTATCCTACTTACATGATTACATCATTTAACTGTCTCTCTCTCTCTCTCTCTCACCCTTGAGTTATCCAGAGGACAACTCTAGATCTTGATCAGGCTTTATTTTGGCTCTGGGCCTGGCCTTGGGGGAGGTAGGGCTGCATTAATGGGAAGCAAAAGAAATCTAAGAAGTAGGAATATACAAGTGGCCACCTTTCTACTCTGAAGTATTTAATTCAAAACTGCATTTCTTCACAACTCAACAGAATTCTAGATCTTTATCCACAAAAAAAGTCCCATTTCTTGATATGGCTTGAAACACCGATTACATAACCTGTATACACACACACCCACACCCACACTCTCTGACACTTACACAGGACCTATAGGTAGATGTATACATTTATGTGTCTATATGTTAAATTATCTCAACTCAGGGTTGCTCTCTGCTCTGCCCCCTAGGGCCCAAGAGAGGAGATACTGTAAAACAGTCAATCTCTGAGCTAGAAACCAGGACTTAAAAGCCTCGGGGGTAGGATGTTTCAGATCCCTTACTATTCCTTGAGTTATTTTGCTGAACATCACTTTATTTTTTTTTAAAGATTTTATTTATTTATTTGAAAGAGAGAGAATGAGAGAGAGCACATGAGAGGGGGAGGGTCAGAGGGAGAAGCAGACTCCCTGCTGAGCAGGGAGCCCGATGCGGGACTCGATCCCAGGACCCTGGGATCATGACCTGAGCCGAAGGCAGTCGCTTAACCAACTGAGCCACCCAGGCGCCCTGAACATCACTTTCAATACCTTCTTCCATATAGACAGTGTCTGTTCGAGGAAATTGCGGGCCACTTTTTCCCATTGCTGTTAGCATACCCTACACTAGTGAAGCATTCTTCACGTGTGTCATCACCAGCAATTAACAAAACATTCTGCGTTTCAGAGTATCCCACCCTCCGCAGATTGTTCTGCCCATTCGTAACTGGGAACCGGAAGAGGAGCCCCGCAGAGAAGAAGGAGTTGGACCATTGGTGGAACATATTTATGAGGTAGCTTTCATCTTAAAGTTGTGTTAGGAGTTTTTTCTTACGCTCTTTACCAATAAACTCTTCATAGCATTTTAAAAGACACCGATCCAAGATCTGAGCTTTATATACTGCTTGGATTTGTGCTGTTATGCTATCATATTGCAGTGGGGGGAGGGGGTAGAGTATGAGTCACTTGCTTTTTAGTGGTGAGAGCCATTATGCAGTGAGAATATTTTATCTTGTTACTGTTCTCTTTTAAATGTTCCTTACATCTCTTTTTTTTTAATATTTGGACAGCCTAACCATAAAAAGGACTAGCTCCCTGGACTTTATTTTGCCTCTTCCTACATTTTCAAATATCCTTAAAATCTACCCACCTCTTAAACTGAAAGTCACCAACCAGAAGGTACCAGACAGAGAAAATGTTATGGATTATTCGCTATGTACAAAAAAAAAAAAAACCCACACATATAACACACACACACATGAATAACTTATTCGGAGATTTGAAATAGTCCGTCCGTCGATTGGTAAAATATTTTCCAGAAGCAAATCAGAAGCTCATGAAAAAGCCACCTTCTGTTTGAGGTCCCTTCTTATTTACTGCTCTCTATCCCTTTCCTGTGTAACTCATTCCACTGACCTAGAAATCCTGACTGTGACTTTCATCTTAAGCTACAAGGGACATGAATAGCATTCTCTAAGGTTAACAACGAAGTCATTTCAAAACTGATGAGCTGTGTACATATGTGGGAAAGAAGTGTCAACTCCTGCATAACATCAACATGAAAACCTCTGTCATCTGCCCAACCTGTGGCTCAGAATCAGAAGCCCCATCCGCAGCTGGATCAAAGCTTTGCCCTAAGCTCTCTTGATAGCAAAAGGATAACATAGTCCCCAAGGCCACTCGGATTAAGAACCTTGCTAGTAAAAAATGCTGTCAAATAATTTATTAAACCTTGTGTGCACCGGTTTCTCTTTAAGAATGGTGAAACTTTAAAGTTTGCAAACATATTCAAACTCATTCTCAGGGCAGCCCTGCTTCTAATCTTAGCATAAACGGATCATAAAATTTTAGGGTAATAATCAGTGGTGACAAAAGCAATTATCACGTGTTTCCTACATGCTATTCTCATGTCTCAAAATATACTGTTATCAGTGGGTGCCATGTTGTTTTGATAATGTGAATTAAATGAGCCACCTAATAAGCAAAACCAAATTATAAATTGTTTTATTGATCATTAGAATTATCAGAACTGTGGGGAAAAAAAAAGACAAAAGTTCCCTGCTAACTTTGAAGTGAATTTTCAAAACCACAATAAATTTAAATACATTTCGTGATTTTCCCAAGCTGTTTTTGTGTCCTGTGAATACAGGATTCATGTGTTTAAAAAGCTCATCTCTTCAGGAGATGTGGCCTCTCTTTCTTTGATATTCACTGATTAAAACAGAAGGAGCTCAGCTTTGAAATGCGCACTTGATGTGAACTGTGGTGAGCCTGGACTATCTTTGGCATTTGATGGATAACCATTTTTCCAGAGGGTGAAAGAGAGTGCGTCGCATATGGTTGCAACTGGCAAGTCAGTAGTCTGGGAAAAGGCAGATTTCAATGTAAAGAAAGAATAACTAGGTTTTGAAAGCGTATCATTAAAATTGCATTTCTAGCCCTGCGATTAAATGAATATAAATTTTAGGTAAACATCGCAATGATCAGACATGGTTAATGTGGTCTTTGCTAAGGAGATCTGCCCTCAGAGATTCACAGAAGGAAGAATCTTCTCTGAGCAAAAGCGCCTCTTGTTTTCGGAGCTCTTCTTGCTTATGTAGATTGTATTTTTCTATAGCCACCATCATAGTCTGGATGCGTTAAAACCCAAAATACGCACTTTTTAGAATGGGTACAAAGTACATGGAGCTTGATTTCATCTTCCTGCCTTGTCCTGTACCATTACTTTTTCCTTTCTTGTAGCTGCACAATATTGGACCGAGTACCATCAGTGACACTCTTCTGGAGGTGGGCTGGCCATTCTCTGCCCGGGACGAATTTCTCCTCTACATTTTTCATATCCAAACTCTGGGACCTCTGCAGTGTCAAACAAATCCTAATATGAACCCACAGGATATAAAGGTAGGAGCCTGGTCTAACTAGCTGTTTTGCCTGTTTTTTATGGTAAGGAAAAAAAACTAAAACTGTGGTTTATATTTTTTAAAGTGAAGTAATTATAAGTTATTTCGGGCGCCTGGGTGGCTCAGTCGTTAAGCGTCTGCCTTCTGCTCGGGTCATGGTCCCAGGGTCCTGAGATCGAGTCCCACATCGGGCTCCCTGCTCCGTGGAGAGCCTGCATCTCCCCCTTCTGCTCCCCCTGCTTGTGTTCCCTCTCTCGCTGTGTCCCTCTCTGTCAAATAAATAAAATTAAAAAAAAAAAGAATAAGTTATTTCGGTGATAATCTATATGGCCTTTTCTTTTAGTGTTATGGTTAGAATGCCAGGTCTTGGGGCACCTGGATGGCTCAGTCGGTGAAGCATCTGCCTTTGGCTCAGGTTGTGATCCCAGGGTCCTGGGATCGAGCCCCGTCGTTGGGCTCCCTGCTCAGCAGGGGTCTGCTTCTCCCTCTGCCCTTCCCCCTGCTCGTGCTCTCTCGATCTCTCAAATAAATAAATAAAATCTTTTTTTAAAAAAATGCCAGACCTAACTTAAAATGTCACTCCTAGAAAACTTAAATTTCTCTTGATTTTATTGTTCATGGTAACCTGTCATTTATCTAGCCTATTTTACTAGATACCTTTTGCATATGGTTTGACTAGCAGCACAACAAAACCAAAATCATAAATAGACATGTCATGTTTGGAGAATTTGTACAAAATTCTATTTTTAGAGTCCTTTTGGTGCATTGCCAAAAGATATAAGGATCTTTGCAAAGTGGGCTTTTCCAGATGTTGCCAATAGCAAGTGGTAAAATGCGAGAATTTCCCAAAGGCCATCTCTGTGCCCCAAGAACCCCCAGACTGGAAATTTCTGGACCCCATTCTTTAGTGCAGCTTATAGAGAAGCCCAGAGCAGTGCTTTTCAGATTCTCAAGCTTATCCAATCACCTGGGGGTCTGGTAAGAGGCAGGGTCTGGGGGCCCTAAAACTCTGCCGCTCTACAATCCCCACCTGACATCCACGCTGCTTTGCTACTCACAGACTAGCCAGAAGCTCAAGTGTCCAAGGAGCTGATCTCATTCAGATTAAGATCCAAATCTGGCTTTAAGTTTCTTCTGGGAAGAAAAGAACATAATTAGCATAAACCCTTGAAAATGTCACATTTGAATGGAAAAAAAAAAACCTTTTAACCAGATGTTATCCTCAAAAGAGAACTTTATTTAAGAATCAACATTATCTAGTAGGTCAGGGAGACAGTGTCTCTATTCGAGGTGGAGCAAAGAGCAGGCTTCATGAAATACTAACTCAACCATTTGGGACGCAGGTCTGCCTCTACTCTAACTGGGGGCACGGGGACATTGCCGGTTATGAAAGGCTTTCTTCTTCAACCCAACATGGCTTCTAGTCCAAGGGAGGAAGACTGAAAGGGGTTCAGTATGAAAGGATTTATAGGACAAGTCTCCTTCTTTATGGGGAAATAATAAATAAGGTCACTTGTATCCCACAAAATTATTTAAAATACTTCCTCCCTGGAAATTTTTTTTTCCATTTCCTCTCTCTTGGCTCTTCATTGAGATGATTTTAATATCTTCAAGGACAGTAGCTTATTATAAAATAATAAATAGCTTATTATAAAATAAATAAAATAAATTTTTAATCAGGGGGCGTCTGGGTTGCTCAGGCGGGTAAGCATCTGACTTTGGCTCAGGTGCCCCTAAGCCTAGTAATTTTAAAAATGCAACTTAATTATGCTCCTTTTATAAAACTCTCAATTTGTGGAAATTGAATATAAGAAGATTTGATTACAGTATGAAGGAATAGCTCCCCAAAATGACAAATGGTAACAATTCATGAATTCTTGAAATTCAGAATGATGAAACAGTTGAAATGTTTTTACTTTCAGGTCCTCTGAGTACTTTTACTTATATTTAGTATGTATAACCCAGAGAGTCTAAAAGAGCTTTTTATCAATAAGTAGATTTTTTAAATTAGTTATCAGTATGTTTTACATAAGCAGCTACCAACAAATTGAGAATACTTGAAAATTATTTTCTTCTTAAGGTAATAATTTATTGGTGAAGTCTCTGTAAATTTACTTGGCAATTTATTTCTTCCTAGATAATACAAAGCTAAATAATCAATTCTCTGTTTTAAATATGAGTTGGAAATTAGTAAAGAATAAATTATTTATTATATCTAGTTATCTTCAATGGAATAAGTCTGGGAAATTTTTTAACTTAGGTATCAATTTCAGATTCTTGCATCAAATCTAATTACTGTTTTTTATATAGATATTTAAAGATAAATATAGTTTTTTAAAATATAGCTATTTAAAGATAAATATCTGTAGTTTTTTTTTTAACTTAGTTCTTTAAGAAGCAGAGAAAGGGTAGGTTTAATAAAAGGAACAAGGAGGCAAAATACATTCATATGGGCAAAAAGTAAATCCTAGTAGGACGAGTGGGTGGCTCAGTTGTTAAGCGTCTGCCTTCGGCTCAGGTCATGATCCCAGGGTCCTGGGATCGGGTCCCGAATGGGGCTCCCTGATCAGCAGGGAGTCTGCTTCTCCCTCTCCCTCTGCCCCTCCCCTCTGCTTGTTCTCTCTCTTTCTCTCTCTTTCTAATAGATAAATAAAATCTTTAAAAAAAAAAAAAAGTAAATCCGGGGCGCCTGGGTGGCTCAGTTGGTTAAGCGACTGCCTTCGGCTCAGGTCATGATCCTGGAGTCCCGGGATCGAGTCCCGCATCAGGCTCCCTGCTCAGCAGGGAGTCTGCTTCTCCCTCTGACCCTCCCCCCTCTCATGCTCTCTGTCTCTCATTCTCTCTCTCTCAAATAAATAAATAAAATCTTTAAAAAATAAAATAAAATAAATAAAAATAAAAAATAAAAAAAAGTAAATCCTATCATTCGATCTCACCCACTAAGATAAAATTCCTTACGATTTGGTTCTACAATTTCTTTATAAGCAGAGCAGTAATTAGTGAGTGCCTCTTGAAACATCTGCGTCTATGAGCAGGTCTATAAGTCTTTTCTGAGGATGCTCTAGTGCCCACTGGACAAGCCGCTGACATATCCCAGACCAGCTGCAGGCCTGTCAGAGGGAAAACTCCCACCTCAGCTTTCCCGAGGATCCTCTGGAGGATTTTCAAGTTCTCCACCATGTTTGCCTCTCCAGCCATTCAGCTGATTTCCCCTCAGCAAAATGCTTTCTCTTCAGGTCACATATACCTTTTTGTCCACTTCCCCCTCCCGTATATATTCTCATTTTTCCCCCCAATTAACCACTGAAAATAGCTCCCTCTTTCACTGCTTCTTTGCAGCTCCCACCAATGTCTAAGGAAATGTGCTGATGAAAAAGCAACTGTCCAGAGTTCCTTAGAAGCATTTTCTAGGCCACCTGCTCCAAGGAACCAACGCCACCAACTCTAAAACCTTTGAAATTCCCTGGACGCCCCCTGCAGAATCTCCACAACATCTCAAAATAATTTCTCACGTCTGCCTAATTAAACCTATCAGCATTTAATAGGATTAATGTATTTACCACGATGTGGGGGGGGGGGTCCTAATTTTTAAAAAAAATACTCAGAGAGCAACCTCTTGGCTTTGCTTTTTTATTACAAACACATAGTTTTATTCATCAAAGCCATACTGTAGGTAAAGTAGGGTTTTTTTTGTGGGCTGGTCTGAAAACTGAGCCACCATTTAAAAGATTGTCTCTAAAGAGAAATGCATTCTGAGTGCCAAACATCTAGCCTCAAACCTTCTGAAATATGACCCATCTGTATATTGAACAGGTATTCCAAATGTGATGCTCCTCACATAAGTCTCCAAGTCCCATAAGGCCTGAACGGGATTCACTTCTCACAACACTGACTGGTGCAGCTGAGTTATCCCACCAAGCGACCCTAATGTCCCCAAGATCTGAATAGCAGAAGGCCACCACCATGATCATAGGAAACAATGGGCCAAAGTTCTCACCCACACGTACCTCACTTGCTGCCCAAATACAGAGCATCAGTGACTAAACTGGGGACACACTCAGATGCCACTAGAAGTTCGTGAGGTTTTTTTATAAGGGTTTTAAATTAGTTTTCTTCTATTGCCACTTACCATAAAATGGATACAAATAGATTAATCTGCCAATGGAAAACTGATAAATAGCTACAATTTTTCCCCCATGACTTTATCACTGAAATACAGGTCACCTGCCTTGAAATAAGGGAAGAGTTTAAAGAAATGAGGACTTACTTACCCATGACATTTAAAAATATGATCTGGGAAATGGTGTCATTGAGATTGAGAAGTGATCATGTCTGTCCATGGTCTACCCATGCTGCTCTGTGTTATGTACTATAATCGTTTGCTCTCAGCCTCATATCAGGCTTCGTGGGGATTCACTTAGCCTGCTTTGTTGCCACCGTTCAAACACCCCAGTGAAGGTAAATAGGAGCACGTGTGGGTGACAGGGTTCAGGAAAGGTGGGTGAGCCACCTGGCCCCTGGTGGTGCCCGGCGCAGGCAAGCCAGAGGGTGGGACACTGCCTTGGGGACATTCCCTTCTTCTTTCCTTTTTGCCTCCCTGTGAAATGACTGCTGTCTTTGCTTTTAACTTAGTTAACCTCCCATGATGGTTTCACGTCATCAAGTTCATTTCTCTGCCTTCTGTGAACCACAGGGGCATAAGCAGATGGCCATGAAGGTTCTGCCTCCAGGCTTCAGAGATAGAGGATTTTAATGTGGCAATTTCGGCACATCCTGCCATCCAAAACATTGTGAAACAGTCAACTGTCTGCAGCATTCTGGCCAATCCATTAAATCTAATTCGTTCCAGATCCTTCTTGAAATAAAATTTTAGAGTTGAATAAAGCATTTCTCAACCATTCTAAAGGCAATAAAATAATGATTTCCAACTACCCATTATCTTATTTGGGTGGACTTTATCCTGAGGTTTGGAGAGTCCTCCAGACAGGCTGTGATCTCTAGATAAGATGTAGTTGAAAAAGCCAACGCTATTAAGGACCCAAAGCTGCATAAAGAGTAAAGGACTTTTTTTTAAGTTGGCAAGGTTTCTTCACGAACAGCCAAGTGTGAGAAGTGGGAGAAAGGGCTGTGGGATGTCACACTGTACCCAGGAGGGGAGGACAGGCGAGGTGTTGGCTTCAACCTGAGCTAGGATCACAGGACCATGTTCTGGGCCCCCCCACTCAAGAAAGGAGCCCGAGGTCCACATGATGTGACAGAGGCTAGACTAGGGTGACCGTAACAAGAGAGAAAGCCAATGTTGCATAAAGAACGGGCTTTGAGCCATGGAAGGCAGGAGGTTCCAACTATCTCGAACGACACCATTCTCACAGGAATCCCAAATTACAACCAGATATTACAAACATGGAAGCAGAAACACAGGTACCATCCACCAAGCCCTGCAATTAGTTTTTGGGGGTTTTTTTTGTGTTTTTTTGTGTTTAATCAGTGAGCATGCAGGCTGTGGCTTGCCTTGGCAAATTTGCATCATTTTGTCTTACCCTCGAGAGAATTTTTTTCTTCATAACTGCCTCCATTTACTTATTGCTCCTTATTTTTTTTTTAATTTTTAATTTTTTATTTTTTTATTCTTATGTTAATCCCCATACATTACATCATTAGTTTTAGATGAAGTGTTCCATGATTCATTGTTTGTGCATAACACCCAGTGCTCCATGCAGAATGTGCCCTCCTCAATACCCACCACCAGGCTAACCCATCCTCCCACCCCCCTCCCCTCTAGAACCCTGTTTGTTATTGCTCCTTATTAATTCAGAATGCAGGGACTTGTTACAGCTCGCAACCCACTTGTGTTCTCTCTCTCTGTCTCTCTTTCATGCGCCCCCCCGATAGAGGACTTTCATTCCCCTTTTATTTTTAACAGTGCCTATACATCCAATTTTCAGCCACCAAAGGGAATACACTCTCCAGGATCCATTTCTCTTTGCCTTATCTTCTCTTTAAGATGGTCTTCAGATTCTCCTGTAAATTTTATTTTTATTTTTTTTTAAAGATTTTATTTATTTATTTGACAGAGAGAGACAGTGAGAGAGGGAACACAGGCAGGGGGAGTGGGAGAGGGAGAGGGAGATGCAGGCTCCCCGCCGAACAGGGAGCCTGTTGCGAGGCTCGATCCCAGGACCCTGGGATCATGACCTGAGCCGAAGGCAGATGCTTAATGACTGAGCCACCCAGGCGCCCCTCTCCTGTAAATTTTAGAATCTAAAAACACGTGTCTAACAACTAAGAAAAGCTTCAAAATCACCAATGGAGTGAATCTATCCTTAGCCCCTGGAAAGAAAACTCATCTTGGTTCAGGTCATTCCAGTGGTAGCTCGGATGATCTATGAGATGTTTTCTGGTGATTTTACATGGTCCTTTGAGAGTGGCAGTGTCCGCCTGCAGATCTCAACTCCAGACATCAAAGATAACATCGTTGCTCAACTGAAACAGTACCGCATCCTCCAAACCCACGAAAGCTGGCAGCCCATGCAGCCCACCCCCAGCATGCAGCTACCCCCACCTGCCAGCCCAGTAATCATGAATGCCATCTTTTTTACAGTATTGTCCATATCGGTATTTTTTATTACTCAGATTTAACCAGCTTTCTTTCTAACAATGTTAGTGGCCTCTGATTCTCCACATATGCCTGGCTTTTAAAGTTGGTTTAATTTATGGAAAAATCACCCTTCATATTCCCCCTTTCTTATTGTACCCAACTATTTTCTTCAAAAGTTGTATTTCCAACAGTATTGCACATTCCAGCTAGACAGTATTCCTTTAGCTCATAAATTTAAACCTATCCCAGAGTGAAGAGTTTGGTGAAGAGTCATGCAAATAGAAAACTCCTGTTGGAGTCAAAAATCTGAGTAGCAGCTGGGGAAAGAACCGTGTTTACCAACAATTGTTTCCTTATTGCAGAAAAAGAGCAATTTTCGTATTTGTTCTGAAAAAGATACTTGAGTGTTCACCACCAGCTCCTCAGAGCACTTAGCAAATTGTTTTCTGAACTGAATGCCTGCCTAACATGGGCGCTAAGAGGCCCTCACCTCTAAGGGTTTCAGATTAAGGAAAAACATGACCTGTGGGTTCATGATCAATTGTGAAACAGGCTCTGAGAGTTCATCTAGAAAACAGGCTGTAACTGTGGTTTACATTTCTTGGATAACTTCTTCCTTGTTTTTTGTTTTTTGTTCATTTTGCTTTTTGGGTTTTGTTTTGTTTTGTTTTATATTTTGAAATAATTTCTGGAATGCCACTTTCGAAAACTGGTTGGTAAGCCTTTCGAAGACTTTCTCAGTGTGGCGTTTGGGAGGGACATTCCTCTATCTGCAAAACAACATTACTAAAAGAAAGAAGCATGTTTTCTCAACCCCTGCTGTGTAATACGTTCATTCTCAGGCTCAGAGTAAGTCCTGCGTGTTACTGAGAGACTGCTCGTAAGTATTTGTAAATGATGATGTACCAGGGGCCCCCACAAACGTGGTCTTCATCCATACACAAGCTGCATCTGACGCCACCACACAGGAGGCTGAAGAGCTGTCTTCTCTTTGGGCTATTATTTTACTATTACTGCTACTACTACAGGAATAAAGGAACATTCCGTAGGTCCTTCCAGCACCTTTCCCCTGTAGTTTGGTTATGTGCAGAGTTAATTCTGTAACATATCTCCCAGTGACCTATAAAAAAAAAAAGAAATTACACATGAAAATGTCAAAGCAGAAACCACACACACACACACACAAATATATGATAGAAGATATATATAAGGGAATCTTAGAGATGTTCACAATTTTCTATCTAAACTCAAATTTTAATCTTAGGCTATAAGGCATTTCTATCAGATTCTCCCCCATTGAGGATCCTTGAGCAACTCTTCAGCTGGCACTCCTTCCTGACCATGGTCCTGGACTATTCTAGCATCCTTGGGGCTGGCCTGCACCTCAGTGTCTACGTACTTCATCAGCCCAGTGCTGTGAACATCACTCCTAATTACCCCGTCCCTGAAATATTTAAGTGCACATCCAAGCCTCCAATTCAATCTCCTGTTTTTATAACTTTCTCACTTCCTCTGTCCACAAGACCTTCTCTTCCTTGATAGAAAACTTTCTCCGAATCAGTTAACCACCCGATTCTCAAGACTGCCACGCTGGGAATCCATGATGAATTGGCTGAAACATTCTTTTATAGGTTCCCTTATGTAACCTCCCTTCTCCCATGTCCTTCCAAGTCCCTGCCCTGAAAATCTCCATCAGGCACACTCCCATAATTTGGCTTCTCTGCCCCTTCGCCTGAGGGCACCAGGACACACTGATGGTGGGAAGTGCTCACTGGACAGCCAGTGGAGTGTGGAGAAGCCCCCTCTGCCATTTTAATTCCTCTCTTCATTTGTTTCTCCAAACCTTCACTACTGTTCTCGTACTTCCCATCCAGCCTCCTTAGCATCACTGTTAGTAGGTGACCTTACAGCAAGAGAATCTTCAAAGGATCCCTTTCGCCATCCCAAATCCCAGCTCCCAGCTCCCACCACACACACACACACACACACACACACACACACACACCTCTAATTGTCTCTTTCTCATCCCCAAGACCTGTCCAACACTTTCAGAAGAAGGAGAGCTCTTCCTCCAGTTCCAAATTTAACTTGCTACATCAAGTATGCCCTGTTTTCTATATTTTCAACCTCTTCTCCTCTACTGGTTCCCTCCTTGGATCCCAAAAACTTACTTAAATTTCTTCCACCTTCAAAACAAACAATAAGCAAATAACTTCAGTCCGCATCTTCTTCCAAGAATAGCCCCTTTTCCCTTCCATTTTTAGCTGATCTGTACTTGTTATCCCTGCTTATTTCTCTTTTATTACAATTATTAATTTTTTTTATTTTCATATTAAAGAGTATTAAATGCCCATCAAAAGAATATATCAGGCAATATATAAAAACAGCAGAAAATTTTTAATTTCTAATAATGTCTCCACCCATTTACTGTTATATTTCCTATTTATTTGTGCATTAATTTTTAATTTTTAATAATGTCTCCACCCATTTACTGTTATATTTCCTATTTATTTGTGCATTAATTTTTTTCTACTTCACTGTATATTGCCAGTAATTAAGGACCTCTTTGAAAATCCATAATACCATTATCATACTTGAAAAGAAGTTAGCAAAACTTCTTTTTTAATTTTTTTATTATGTTAATCACCATACATTACATCATTAGTTTTTGATGTAGTGTTCCATGATTCATTGTGTGCGTATAACACCCAGTGCTCCATGCAGAACGTGCCCTCTTTAATACCCATCACCAGGCTAACTCATCCTCCCACCCCCCCCTCCCCTCTAGAACCCTCAGTTTGTTTCTCAGAGTCCATCATCTCTCATGGTTCGTCTCCCCCTCCGATTTCCCCCCCTTCATTCTTCCCCTCCTGCTATCTTCTTTTTTTTTTGTTTCTTAACATATATTGCATTATTTGTTTCAGAGGTACAGATCTGTGATTCAACAGTCTTGCACAATTCACAGCACTCACCATAGCAGATACCTTCCTCAGTGTCTATCACCCAGCCGCCCCATCCCTCCCATCCCACCCCCACTCCAGCAACCCTCAGTTAGAAGTTAGCAAAACTTCTACCACTAGTAATATTTACATGACTATTCTCCCAGATTTTGTTTCTATTGCTAGATGTGCAAGGTAAATATACATCCATTTTTATTTTTTAAAAAATGCAATCTTGGGGCGCCTGGGTGGCTCAGTTGGTTAAACGACTGCCTTCGGCTCAGGTCATGATCCTGGAGTCCCGGGATCGAGTCCCGCATCGGGCTCCCTGCTCAGCAGGGAGTCTGCTTCTCCCTCTGACCCTCCTCCCTCTCATGCTCTCTGTCTCTCATTCTCTCTCTCTCAAATAAATAAATAAAATCTTTTAAAAAAATGCAATCTTATTATATATGCTATTTTATAACCTGCCTGTTCCTCTTACTAAGATTTCGTATTTTTCTAAATTACTATGTAGCTTTACATCATTTTTAAAAAGTGTCCTGTAGTCTTTTGCATAAATGTCATAATTTATTTAACAAATTATGAATGCCCACAAAGTTTTATGTTACTATCCTATTTCCATTATAAATAGCAACTAAGAACATCCATGTTTTATTTTGTTTTCTTTTGGTGCTTTCTTATTTGGAGGACATGGCTGCATCTCATCTCTGAGCCATGGAGAATTGTTTCAATATGAGAGTAAGATAAAGATTTAATTTTATATTTTTCAAATAATTATCCAATTGTCTGAATGCATTTACCCTTTGTCTTCTGCAGATCAATTTCCACCCATACCCATCCCCTGCTCAGCAAAAGGCATCTACAAATTCTTTTTTCTTTTTTTACATTGAGATGTAATTGACATATCACATATTAGTTTCAGGTATACAACATGATTTGGTATTTGTATACATTGTGAAATGATCACCATAGTAAGTCTAGTTCACATCCATCACCACACAGAGTTACAAATTTTTTTCCTTGTGATGAGAACTTTTAAGATCTACTCTCTTAGCAACTTCTAAACATACAATACAGTATTATTAATTAGAGTCACTATCTATACTTTACATCCCTAGGACTTATTTATTTTATAACTGGAAGTTTATACTTTTTGACCACTTTCACCCATTTCAGCCACTCCCCAGGATCCCTCCCCCTCCAAACTGGCAATCACCACCAATCTGTTCTCTATGAGTTAAGGCTGTGGTTTGGGTCTGGGTCTCTGGTGGTCTTTTTTTCTTAGATCCCACATGGGATTTGTCTTTCTCTGTCTTAGTTCATTTAACATAATGCCAACAAGGTCAACCATCCAGGAAATCCCATCCAGGATTTCCTTCTTTTTTATGTTTGAATAATATTTTGGTGTGTGTGCGCGTGCACACGTGTGTGTGTTCACCACATCTATTCATCGATCAGTGGACACAGGCTGCTTCCATATCTTGGCTACTATAAATAAAGCTGCCGTGAACATGGAGATGCATATATCTTTTCAAACTAGTGTTTTTGTTTTCTTCCGATGAATATCCAGAGTGGAACTGCTGGATCATATGTCCATAATTCCTTACATGACAAATTCAGTGACTGTTTTTAGTCCTAATTCTTTACTCCTCTGCAGGATTTGACATTCTTAGTCACTCCTTTATTTCTGCAACTTTCTTTCCCTTAGGCTTCCCTAGATTCCCACTTTCCTGCTTTCCTGGATTGTCTCTTTTTTTTTTTTAATTCTTATGTTAATCCCCATACATTACATCATTAGTTTTAGATGAAGTGTTCCATGATTCATTGCCTGGATTGTCTCTTACATCCGATTTCTCCTATCTCACGTTTCCTCACTGGATCTTCTTCCTCTCCCTGTTTCCCGAGATTGCCTTGGATGTTATATGTGACTCTATGCTTATCATTTTACATGTTCTCACTGGGCAACTGAGGCTGTTCAGCAGGCATTTACAGCACAGCTTGGTGGGTGCTGATGGGGGAATAGAGCTACCACATGGAAGGTCACACATGGGCTCAGGAATCATCCTGCTGCACGTCAGGAGTGGACAGAGGTTCTGCACATTGCTGAGCAGGGTGTAGAGGGCTCTCAGTAAAAAATGAGGCTGGAGCAGTAGGCTGAGGTCAGTACACAGGGGCTGTGCACAGATGCTGAGGAATCTGGACTCTATCTTTCTGTTTATCCAGTAGATTTTTCTAGGGTTTTAGGACATGCTGGGCATGATCATTCCATTTTCTGTGGTGCATCCTACATCCACAATATAGGAATATCTGTCTTCACCCCACAGAAATGGGCATACTATCACTGCCCCTGTGACTATAAAGAGAACGTGTGTGGGGGCGCCTGGGGGGCTCAGTCGGTTAAGTGTCTGCCTTCGGCTCAGGTCATGATCCAAGGGTTCTGGGATTGAGCCCCATGTTGGGCTCTCTGCTCAGTGAGAGCCTGCTTCTCCGTCTCCCTCTACTGTTCCCCCTGCTTGCGCTCGCTCTCTCTCTGTCAAATAAATAAATAAAATCTTAAAAAAAATTTTTTTTTAAGTAAAAAGAACAAAAGAACGTGTTTGGGGGACTTGGGGTAGGGGCAGAAAATTAAGGTTCTATATTCAGTCAGTCTAAAATGAAAAATTCTAATGGGGTATTATGTGTGATTTATTGGCATTTCAAAATATTTATTCAGCTATCAGATGTACCCAGCATGGAGCCTGAGATAAAATCATAAGTTCTAGAACAATCGCAAAACAAACTGAGGGCTGAAAACAAGCTCCCTTACAGCACAATGTTCATGTGGCATGCTTTGGAAAAGTCATTTTTATTAGAACACAATTCACTCCTGAGGGAGCGTTTCTTACAACTTCAGGAGCGTGGGGCTCAGGCATGCTGATGTCGGGTCCTCGACTACATCTGTTTCCCCACGGCCAGTGCCTCACTTTCCTGCCTCCTGAGGATCCGTCCCACCACACAGAATGTTCCTGGAGCTTCACCAGCACCGATGTATGAAGAGAGAAAAGTAACAGGAAAATAAAGACTCATGCTTGAAAAGTCACTTCCATCTGGGGAAATCACTTTTGCTTAAAATCTGACCCTTACAAGATAAACTTTCCAGGAAGGCATTCCCCATCCTTCAGGAGCTCCTATGGTTGGAGAACGGGAAGCCTTATCCCTTGTCCATGCATTTCATTGTGTGATTGAACACACTGCTGGCAAATCAGGACGGGTCTGGCTTCTATTGTGACTCCTAGCCCGCTGAGGGGGAAAATGCCTGGCGTTCAAGGCTAACGAAAAGGTGACGAGCATTTATGAGACTGATGTGCTATCTCTTGCTTTCTCTTTGCAGCCCGCCGCCCCCCCAGAGGACACCCCCGAGCTGAGCGCCTTTTTGCGAAACTCGACCATCCCTCATCTTGTCAGGAAGAGAGACGTGCGGATGCCGGAGCCCCACAGACAGAGCCCCGCAAAAATCCTGGTGAGTTATCCCAGTGCGTGCACATCCGAGAGGAAAGGCCAGATTGGACCAAACTCCCAAACACAGAAGGTTTGAACTTGGGCTGTTTGTTTCTCCATCCCATTCAATGCTCAGATATGCCTGCCATGTTTTTCCAGTACACGTTGTGAGCCAACAAAGTGACTCTTCCCTGCCTTCAAAGCCATATTTGCATTATAGGGCTTTCACTCTTCTAAACCTGCCATGCAGGCCACGTTAGAAAAATAATGATAAAAACCTAAAACATGGCATGCGATGCATTTGCAGAACACAAAGCTCCCGCTGTGAGCCCATTCCTAGACACTGAGCGCTGAGGGGCAGGGCTGTCACAAGTGTCCCTGCATCTCAGACTCCTCTGATGGTCCAGAAAAGACGAGAATGGGGTCTTCTGATTTCCTGGGCCCAAACCCTGCAGAGTCATAGCACGGGGAGCTGTGGTAGATCTATCCTGAGCTTAGTCAACCCTTTGCAAAACTGTGGAGAGCACTCAAGAGTTGGTATTTTCAATTCAATTCAATTCTCTTCACTCGTTCCAAGGTGAATGTTAATACCACCAAACTCTACAATTAAGAGGCTAAAATTAAAAAAAAAAAAAGAGTCTAAAATGTTTTGTTTTAATGTGTCTTGAATATGTTCTAAAATTCATAAAAAGTTTCAAACATGGAAATGGACAGAAACATACATCGAGCAAGTCTTATTCAGTTAAACTTAAATCAATAGAGGAATGTTTATTATAATAGAAGAACCTAAAGTTACCTGGCAAAAAGCTATGACAGGGGACAGATTTTGGTTCAAGTCCCTGTAGATTTTTATTTTTATTAAAATTTTATTTTAAAGCCATTTCTGACTTTGTTAACTCATGCTTTATTCTCTTTGTCTCTTATTGGTTCAAAAATTGCAAATCATACGCCTCCGCCTGTCCTCAAGTCAAAACAGTTTTGGATAGAAAGTGATTATACAAAGTTTATTCTAAAATCAAAAGTTCAATAAGACCTCCTATGGTTTTTGTTTAGTTAAAAACAACTTACTGAATCCCATTTCTGATTAGGAATTTGAAAGTGCAAAATGCCAGCATCCTGTGTTGGGATCATAATTTCCAATTTGCATAGAAAAAATTTGTATCTGTCACACTGAAATATACTTCTCCTCTGCCCAAGAGCGTCCTTGCCTCTCTCCTCTAGGACCCCTGCTGCTCTTATAATGACCATACCATCTCCTCCTCACCAGGCTTTCTTCTTGTCCCTTTCCCTTCTCGGCTTACAGAAACCTTATCTTTCAAACCTTCTTCAGCCTCTGATACTATTAATCACTTCCTGAAACTGTATGTCCCTTGGCCTCCCGCAAAACACTCTCTCCTGGTTCTCTTCCAGTCTGTTGGCCTGAGCCTTCTTAGAATTGTTTGTGGGCTTCTCCTCTGCCCATTCTCAGATGCCCCTGTACCTCAGGTCTCCATCCTCAGATCCCTTCCTTCTCCCACCAACTTCGCTCCTTCAGGGAAACGTACTGCACAATCATGGACTCCAGCCACGCCTATGGGCCTCCTGCCATCTTAGCAGTCCCTACTACACTCTAGACTCGAGGAGCTCAGTGTATACATTCCTCTGGATGCCTGATAACCACTCCAGCCCCAACACATCCAGAATTCTGTCTCCATGACCCCCAGAATGTGCTTCTCCTCTAGAATTCCCAAACGCAGGAACACCAGTGCCCATCCACTCGGTTCCCCAAGCCAAAATGGCTCCCTCCAGTCCTCCCTACAATCCTCCTTACAGTCCTCCCTCTCCTTCATCCCAACTTCCAATTTGTCACCAATGTCTCATCCTTCTTCCTGAACTTCCTTAAACTCCGTTTTCCTCTTTCCATCCCCATACCTCAGTTCAGGGCCTCTTCCCCTCTCCCTTGGACTCTTGCAACAAGCCCTTGTCACCCTCCTTGCTTCCCACTCTCCTCCTCCCCATTCTTGCCTCCCATACCACCTGCCCCTAAAACCCAAACCCCATTATAGCCCTTGCTTAAACGGGACCTTCTGAATAGAATCTAAACTCCTTGTCTCCAATAGGAATATTCTTTACCACGTAGACTTCCTCTCATTCCTTTCTCACTTCTATCTGTCCACCCTGCCCCCGAATACCCTTTTCTCCTCTTTTCTGAACATGCACTGGTCTTGTCCCTGTCTGCCTAGACGGCTAGGTCACTCTTTCTCGCCCTTCAAGACTCATTCTGAGCACAGTCTTTCTCCAGAATCCTCCAACAGAGCTAGCTCACCAGGACCAACAGGTCCAGGGAGCTTACAAGAATCACCCCCTTCTCACTCGCCTTCTTTGCCTCCAAAGGGTGGGATTGGAGATACACAGCATGTCAGTAATGAAGTGTAGGTAAACATGAGGGTCCTCACAGGGGACACAAACTGCAGCGCTTCCAGAATTCCTGCTCCTGCTGTAGGCACAAAACCCCAAACACCTCAGCTCCCAACCCTAGTAGAATAAGAACAGCCCCACCACCTGAACCTGGAAACAGCATGTCGAAATCTGACCTCCCTGGAATTTATCAGATGCCCCTTACTGATTGCTTTGTTTTTGGAGAATTCAGAGGTTCTCAAAAAAGATTTTCATGGCAATATGTCCCTCAAGCTACTCTGTGGTTTAGCAATTTCATTAAAGTAAAATGCCTCAGTTAAATCCTGCTCATACTAGTCAATAAACTAATGCTTATTGGGCATTGATAGTCCAGAGCCCAGTGCTTGAGACATGAGAAATAAATAAAGCATAGCCCACACGATAAGTTCAAATCAGTGAGGGAGTACAATTCAAGAAGTATCATCCTGTACATGGATACACAGAAAACAGATGTGAGCTGTCTATTTATTTCCATACTGGACCCAATCAAAAAATATGATTTGACAGGTAGAATGTCATCACAATGAATACTTCCCTGGAACATGCATTTTATATAATAAAAGTTGCCTGTTGTAAGTTAGCAAAATTAGGAACTAGCTTAAAAACAGCCTAATGGATGGAACTCGAAGGTTCTGCTTTATAACCAAGAAGTAATTTAGAAGGAAGAATGTTTTGGAAAAAATGGGTTGATAACACTGGGTCTTTGAGATAATATAGATACAGGGAGCTTCCTCCGAAGCCTTTTCAGGGCTCCTTTAGTCCAGGGTCATGTGTTGTAAGAGTCTATAAGAAATATCCTCCTGCCTTCTGAGAAATGAAATCAACAAAGAACAATCCAATCACTGCTGCAGAGAACTGTTTTAAGTCCTTAGGAAAAAACAAAGCTTAAATCTTATGTTGTATTTTACATTCCATTATCTCTACACTACCAGTAAAATTGATGCATCATTACTACCAAACTGGGCTTTCTCTTGGTTGTTTCAATGTAATTGTTTGTTGTGTAAATGAATAATTTATGAATTAGGTGGTGACTTCTGAGAAAATACCGTGCAGATAAGCTGACTTCAATGTTGATTTTCCACCACAATTTAAAAACACCGATTGGCCACCACTGATGTTGGGGTTTTTTTTGTTTTGTTTTGTTTTGTTTTGTTTTGTTTTGTTTTGTTTTGTTTTGCAGAACTGTACAAATATCGAGTGCTTACAAATCTCCTGTGCAGTGGGGCGGCTAGAAGGAGGAGAAAGCGCCGTCCTAAAAGTCAGGTCACGGTTATGGGCCAAGACCTTCCTCCAGGTAACAACACTGACGCTCATGCACCCGCTCGTAGGGAACCTCTCCTCAAAAGCTCAGCTGGAAGTTTTCCTAAAAAGGATTTTTAAATGTTTTAATTTTTAAATTTAGAAAAATTTGATTTTTTTCATTTAAAAAATTTAGATTTAATTTTAATTTTAATTCAACATTTTTTATTAATTTTTAAAATTTTTTAATTTTTAAAATTGTTTAAAAGAAGTGTCTGTGGAGACGTTGAGCCAAGGTCAGCTGGTCATCTTTCCCATCAGGTGAAGACCTTTTTTTTTTCCCCAGCTTTATTGAGATATTGCTGACATATATGGAAGTTTAAGGTATACAGCATGATGATTGGAGACCTGTATGTTTTTGAATGGTTACTACTCTGAATTTAGTTCATACCTCCATCCCCTCATGTAATTATCTTTGTGTGTGTGTGGAGGGCAGGTGATAACTTTTAAGACCTACTCTTTTAACAGCTCTCAAGAATCCAATACAGTATTGTTAATTATACATTAGATACTCAGAACTTATTCATCTTATAGCAGGAAGTTTGTACCCTTTGACCATCATCTCCCCAATCCCCCCACCCCGAGGCCCAACCTGATCTACTCTATTTCTGAGTGCTGCTTCTTTAGATTCCACATGTAAGTGATGTCATACAGTATTTGTCTTTCTCCGACTCATTTCACTTAGCATAATGTCCTCCTCCTTGTCCATCTGTGTTGTCACAAAAGGCAGGATTTCCTTCTTTTTTATGGCTGAGTAATATTCCTTCATCTTTTAGGTGAAGACAATGAAAATATCCTGAGTCCCTAAGGCCTTTAGACAGTAACTTAGCTTCGAATAAATCTATTTAGCTCACCACTTTCTACCCAGTGCCCAGCACATAGTAGTTTTCAGTAAATATTAGTCAGTGGAATGATGGCGCATATAAGAGCACAGTGTAAGCCATATGCCCCAAAGGGTCAAAATAGAAATCAATGAAGAAGGGAAAGGGGAGATTCCCACAGCCTGGGCCCCAGCCAGGATGCATCTTAGTGACGTTCCACATATGTGTGATTAAGAGGTTCTTGGCTGCTTCCGTGTATCTAATCTGTGGCATCCCACCCTGCCACAGATAATTCCGTGGACTGCGTGCATTTTAAAGTTCTAAGATCTCTTTTATACTGAACAAATTAATTTTTTCCATTTGGAAAGAGCTATTTATTCAAATGATACTACTATGTTGTGACCTTGTTGTTTAGAAAGGATTTAGAGAGGAGAAAATAAGATAAATTTAAAACTCTACCAAATCTATGCATTCTTGCTCACATTTTAACTATTAAAAAATTCATCTGGCTCATTGCACCATAGAAAATCAAATGGTAAAGTCCTTTTGAGTCTAACTAATAAATACAGAATTTCATAAGTCTGGATTTTCATGTTTTCTGGGATTCAAAATACTTCTGTAGTCTCGCAAATCCTATTTAATTTTGTTTCTAAAATAAATGGAAGGAAAGTTAAAGGTATTTATGAAATAGTGGTGAAGCTTTTTTATTTTTTAACTAAGGCAGGGTTTCTTAATCTCAGCATACTCTTTCAGATCAGATCATTCTTTGTTGTGGGGAACAATCATTATAGGATTATAGAATGCTTTATAGGAAGTGCATTATAGGATGCTTAGCAGCATCCCTGCCCCCCTCCACTAGATGCAACCCATTCCCCAGTTATGACCATCAAAACTGTCTCCAGACATTGTCAATGTTCCCTGGGGGCAAAATCACCCCCAGTTTTGAATGCCTGAACCAGGGAGAAGTGCAGTACACAATTTATTTGATTTTTAAATTTTTTCTTAGTTAAATCATTATTTATTCATTCACTAAACAAATACCCATGGAGTGCCAACTATGTACCAGGCTCCTCTTCAGGTATCGCTTCCTTTCCATCGATTTGTTCATGGTCACTCTGTTTTGGGGTTGTTACTACTTATCTCAGAGTTGAGGAGTTGAGGAAAGGAGTCTCACTGAATTCCCAAGCCCATACAGTCTTCAATGATAACCATACATTCCTTCTATTACTTTGGGTATCACATCCTACTGAAATAAGGGAGAATAACTTTTTGGTGAAACAGGACTAAAATCATTACGACACCACAGTCAAGGGAAACATGATTATTTAATTTTTTTAAAGATTGTTAACTTATTAACTTGTTAATTTGACAGAGAGAGAGAGAGCAGGGAGAGGGGCAGAGGGAGAGAGAGAATCTTGAGCAGACTCCCCGCTGAGCGCAGAGCCCGATATGGGGCTCGATGATCCCAGGACCCTGAGAGCATGACCTGAGCCAAAACCAAGACCAGAGAGAGTGGCTCAAGTCACCAGCATTTACCCACAGCCATAGCCCACATTTCCACACACCCAGTTTCTGCTTATTCCCTGTCTTGTAATCTGAGTGCTGAAGAGGAGTGCCTTCCTTATTGCAGTCTCTCTCCCTCGCTCCCTTCCTGCCTCTCCCACTCTCTCTAAGAATGTACTACATACTGGAGGTTTTTAACGGTTTTGTCATGCAATCCAGAAGGAGGTAAACATTCTCTGCCTTCCTAATCTGAACTAGAAAGTTTACAATTCTTGCATGACATGATTTGCTGCATTATGTTTGTTTCTGTCCACTTGGTGAGCATGCAAACCGGTCAGAAAAAGATTTTATTTAGAATAGTCCTAAATGATAACCTGTCCTGTGATTGTTGTTTGAAACAATCCTTCCCAGGGTAAGATTTCACTAGTAATCGCTTAGGTTTTATCAGCTCACAAGGCTTTGTTTCTGGCAAATGTTGAGTACTTAAACATGGGCTATGTGGTCAAAAAGAATTCTTGAGAAGGAAGTGAGCCGTGGGAAGGTAGGAGTGGAAGGGCTCATGACGTTACCAGCCACACCATGTATTTAACCAATTCAAAAGCCTCACTCTCCATTTGTTACCGACTAGAGGACTTGTATTAGTACCAAGACCGTGAGCAAATCATTGTGCAAAAGTGCATGACAGCTAGTGAGCTGCAAACCACGGTCGAAATGACGCAGAAATGAGAGAGGAACAGGGCATTTTCTGAGGATTAATAGCTAGCTGGGGCAGGTCGAAGGTCTCAGGTATTGTCAAGGGATATTAACTCCAGCTGCTTTTTCAGTCTTAAATTGCCTGCAATGTAGCAGTGATTGCTATTAGTTGAGTATATTGCTATATGGAAGAGGAGATTTCTTTTAAACCTAAGAATAATGTAGTTGTTATGTGAAGACCATGGCTAAAAGCATTCAACTTTGAACGTAGAATCAATAATATGACTCTGCTCATAATTGTTGTTCATGAATTAAATACTTACTTGTGCCATGCTTTTGACCTGCAGTCACAAGACTAGCGCGTCTTTGGCACCCCAGCTGATCATAGTCTAATTGCTTACATGTCCCCATTCCTTGGAGCTCCAGAGCATCTTAGAAAAATGAAAAAATAAATGCATTTTCCTACTGAAAAGGATGGAAGAATCTCGGGTTTGGAGAATAATTTAAAATAAGGAGTAGATCTGTCTATGAGTTGTATTGTTTGCAGGCTATTTGCCTACCACCTTAATTTGTTCAGGCCCCAGACTGTGTCAGTTTACGTCACCGAATCAAATAGTGGAGGGACAGGTCAACAGCCCGTTTTCATGAACCACAGCCCCCATTTTATGTCACTACCTTTCTTAGAACTTCTTGAACTTTCTAATCTAGTTGATAGTGGATGGGGTCCAATTCAACCATTGAAAGAACTAAACCTTCTATAAGGTGCTATAAAATGGGTGTTATGTGAGGTCGAAGGGTTCATTCACTGTCCATTTACGTGGTCAGTCAGCCAGGGTTGAAGCTGTTCGAGGTGCTGTGGAAGATATAAACATTATATCCCATGGTTTACACCCTCCATTTCTATATAATCTTGTTGAGGAGAAAAGTAATAGAGACAAATAATAAGTTAAACAACAATGTCAAAATTGCAAACAATGTAGGACAAATATAGTTTCATCCTCATCTTTCTGAATTAGAATCCCTGAGCCTGATCCCAGGTGTTTCTGAAGCTCAGCAAAGCCCACGGGGCTGTGAACCACTGGAAAGGATACTAAGGACTGGGGATAAAGTAAAACATGAGGAAAAATCAAACTATGGCCAAGAGCAGAGGGGGTAAAGGAAGGAGGTGAATGGAAATCCCCTCAGACAAACATGTTTCTCCCTGTTCTACATTCTAGAGTTCAAATCCCACCTTTTATTCATTAAGAAACTTCCATATTCATAAATGCAGAATCAGGCAGGACAAAACTTCCCATCTAGAGTTGAGACAGAGATGGAGGTCCCTATTGATTTGTTCCTCAAAGATACGACTTCAAGAGCAAGAGAATTATTTTCTATCAATTTTTTTAATTGAACTTGGAGACTAGAGAAAACTTGTTCACTGGAGTTTGGGGAGCATGGACACACATGAGTATGTAATTGTGATTCTTATGCAGAATCTCATGACCAGAATATAGTCATGTTCCTTCTGTGCCTACCAGCCAGGGTGCTAAAGAAAGTAGATTTAAATCACCAAGTACATGCCAGATTTTATGAGCAAAGTTTTTCCACGTTTTTTTTTTAAAGATTTTATTTTATTTATTTGAGAGAGAGAGAATGAGAGACAGAGAGCATGAGAAGGAGGAAGGTCAGAGGGAGAAGCAGACTCCCTGCCGAGCAGGGAGCCCGATGCGGGTCTCGATCCCGGGACTCCAGGATCATGACCTGAGCCGAAGGCAGTCGCTTAACCAACTGAGCCACCCAGGCGCCCAGTTTTTCCACGTTTTAAAAAACACTTTTCATACAAACAAACAAATCCAACTTTCAGTTAAAATGGAAAAGCCAGGAGACAAGAGAACATCAGAAGAATAACAACCAAAAAATAATTTTTCCAAATGAATAAAGTTACTTATCCTGGAATGTTGGCATAGAAAGAGAGAAAAAGTCAAAGATATAGTGACTTTAAGTATTTTAAAATGTTGCATACTCTTGCCTGTCCTTATCATCTAGAGGAAATGGGATTTATTGAAAAGAGAAAAACATTCAGTCACAGGAAGAAAAAAAAAAGAACTTCGTAAAAAAATGTAAACAAAATTATTACAATCCAACTTGATGGATTGGCTTCAAGAAACCCAACATTGAATTATAAATGGTGAAGTGCTGGTGAATGTTTAATAAACTGCTCTGTGGGAGTAGTGGGGGAAGCTCCAATGTGCAGCATTTGTTGATTTCCATGGTGTAAATATTCCCACCGTGGCCGATTTCAAGCTGCCAGCATAACGTCACCAAATCTGGAGTTGGGAAGAGAGGCACATCCCCTTCCAGATACAACAGACTTAAATAATATCCAGAGCATAGGTACTAGCAAAATACAATAAAATAGTTAATAAATACTGAGTTTGGAGTGTGTATGACCTTTTAAAAAATACAATTTTCTGAAAGTTACATAGATAGAAGTTTTAATAATGGCTCTGTTTAACAACTGATACTCAAAATTCCTGAAATTTTAACAGTCTGCTCTCAAGAGCCATTATGAACCAGCTCCAGCCTAAGACTGGATAGCTCTAATCACTGTCTCAAGTTAAATGGTGGGGAACCACAGAAATTTACGTTCTCAAATTTATGTTCCTTGACTTAGTCTTAAATATTTTCCTTTGACTTTAATCAACAGTTAATATGAGAACCAATTAAACAAAAAAAAATTTTTTTTGCTGAAAAGTTTTATCAAAAATTCTATGGCTTTAAGTCAGTGGTTTGTTTGTTTTTTTTTAAGATTTTTATTTATTTATTTGACAGAAAGGCAGATCACAAGTAGGCAGACAGGCAGGCAGAGGGAGAGGGAGAAGCAGGCTCCCCACTGAGCAGGGAGCCCAATGAGGGGCCCTATCCCAGGACGCTGGGATCATGACCTGAGCCAAAGGCAGACGCCCAACCGACTGAGCCACCCAGGCACCCCTAAATCAGTGGTTCTTAACCAAGGGGATTTTGCTCCTCGAGGGACATTGACAATAATTAAAGACATTTTTGGTTGTCACAATTGGGATAGAGGTGTTACTGGCCTGACATCTAGTGGGTAGAGGTCAGAGAGAGCTACATATCCTACAATGCTCAGGACAGTACCCCATCCAACTCCAAAATCCTAACAGTGCTGAGACTAAGAGAGCCTTTTCTGGATCTTCTGTATCAGATGAAATGTGATAAATTTCTTTATAACTTAGTATCAGTCTCTCTCCTAAAATATTTCCCTCTATCAGATAATAAGAATTTTATAACCCACTATATCTCCCCTTTGTTCTTCACTAGCAGCAACTATATTAATCTTTGTGCTTGATCCTTTTTAGGACTCTGATTTTCTGTTTTTATTCTAACGTCGTTGTACCAAGTCTTTTGTTAATACGACAAATTCTTTTTAGAACTAAGAAAAGGATGAATGACTGGATGGGCAGTTGGATGGACAGTGGAATGGGTGTCTCAAAGGATGTCTGGATGTATGATGGATGATCGGATGGGGAAAATTTTTTTGAAGAGAAAAATGAAAAAAGAAGGAAAAATGAAATTTTGCTTTGGAAAACAATTGGATGGCTGCCTGTATAACTTTTTTAAATATTTGCATGGAATATATTTAAATCAATATTTTCAATTTCAGAGAAAAAATGATCCCTATTCTCTTGCATCCCTGGTGTCCTTCAAAGTTAAGAAGATGCCTTATAAAGATCAGCCAGCAAAACTCCCAGAAGGAAGCATAGCAGTGAGTATCTGAAAAATATAGAGCCACAATAATTTTGTTGAAATAATTATTTTTTAAATCACAGTTCAGCTTGTGCTACATTTAAGTGCTTATTACATTAACTTGAGGAAAGTTTCTTCTCTGGATCACTCTTCTCTTATCTCAGTCTGGAAATTTCTTAGTGCTGCTTGATCAAATTTTTAAACTTTCAGTGTCAATTTCTACTCAAAAAAAAAAATCAGTGCAGGACTAATACCACTTTTTCATCAAGCCATTTTGTTTGGAAGAAGTCCAGATAGCAATGATCACTATAATGCAATCCTCCTAATTGTTTAA
This sequence comes from Mirounga angustirostris, assembly GCF_029215605.1. Taxonomy (NCBI): domain Eukaryota; kingdom Metazoa; phylum Chordata; class Mammalia; order Carnivora; family Phocidae; genus Mirounga; species Mirounga angustirostris. The sequence goes on from NW_026991713.1 coordinate 125,335,196, forward strand.
TTTTAAAGACAGCATGGTAAGTGAGGTGGGGATGCTGGGGGGAAACTCTTCCTTAGGGACAGCTGGATGACCTTGGTCATATCCTTTCTATGCAAAGAACTGTAATTTTCACCTGGAAAAAAAGCACACTATGATCTTCATTTGAATGACATGTTATTTTAAAATTGAGACTACTAAACATTACTGACGGGGGTCTATCAGTCACAACACAACTGCTGGAGTCCTCCACAGCTTGGCAAGGCCGTGGAGAGCAGACCGGGACACGGGGACACGGTCACCCAGACCCGGAGTTTACCATGAAGGTGATCACAGCCAGAGCTCTGGGAAAAAATATTAAGATTTAAATCTCTGTCTCTGGGTCATTCCATAGCTACAACCCCCACTTGAACCCTGGTCCCCAGGTCTTTGTTACTCGTGGTGCACTTGCAGACAGCACCATCTGCATCACCTAGGAAACTGTCAGAAATTCAGAAAGAAGCCTCACTCTAGACCTGCGGAGTCAGGATCTGCATTTTATCACAATCATGAGGGCCTCGTGTAACACAGTACAACTTGAGAGGCACTGCTTTGGATGGTATATAAGTTGATACATACCATATGACGTCTTATCGGTGAAGTCTTAAAATGTAATTATAAAATTTAATTTTTCTAGCCTGATGTACTTTTCGTAATTTAAATTGGATGAATCCATTGATTAGTGATTTTCAACCCTGAGTATGCAAAGCATCATCACTCGTGCAGCTTTAAAGATACATACATGCTAAGACCTCACCCCAAATATCGGGATTGAGGAGGGCTGGGCTGGGGCCCTGGCACTGTGCTTTAAAACCACCGAGGGGGGCGCCTGGGTGGCTCAGTTGGTTAAGCGTCGGACGCTTCATCTTAGTTAATCTTAGTTGATTGAGAGGACTGTGCTTTGAGCTAGCTTAATCTTCATCTTAGTTCAGGTCTTCATCTTAGTTCAGGTCTTAATCTCAGTTTAAGCACAGCGTTGGCTGGGTGTGGAACATACTTAAAAAAAATAAAAGCACTAGGAAACTCTAGCACGGGGTCAGGCAACACAGGGCAAGACTCACATTTCAAATGTGTTTCAGAAACAAACTGAGGGTTGCTGGAAGGGAAGGGGGTGGGGGATGGGGTAACTGGGTGATGGGCATGAAGGAGAGCACTTGATGGAATGAGCACTGGGTGTTATATGCATCTGACGGATCACTAAACTCTACCTCTGAAACTTATAATACAGTATATGGGTTAATTAATTAAAATTTTTAAAAATTAAATTTAAAAAATAAAAAAATGGGATTATATTATTAAACACACACACATTCTCCTGGGCCTCACCCTGGCTCCACCCACTCTAATTAGGAAACACTCAGGAAATCACCGTACCTCCCTGAGGCTGTTATATTCACCTGAAAGCATTGTTGAGAAGGTTAATAAAGTGATGTCTCTGAAGGCCTGCATTACACCTGGAACAAGGTACACTTCAAGCCTCAGTAATAGTAAACCTCCCCAAATGTCTCACCCTCCCTGGCTAAGTCAAGGAAGCCCAACTTGGAAATGTCAAAATATTTTTGTAAGCTTTGGTGGCATGTTAAAGTAAGGACGGCCACATCTTATTTCATTTAGCTTGCCTTTCTTTCCCTCACAAGATGTCTGCTGTAGTTGGATTTACGTTCAACCTAGAAGACAAAGGCTTTGGGTTTTAATACAGAATGTTCATCCAAAGAGGTTCAAAGGCTTGTCTCTCTAAGGGAGATAAATCTGGGTCCCTTTGTTTTCTCTGAGCATGTGTTCCATACCAGAAACATGTGTTACAGTCAATCCTGTCAACAGCATTGGGTTTTCTGTACTGGCCCCAGGTGATAGCCTGCTGTTCTCAACTCATCTCGATAGACCCACAAAACTATCTGTTACGTGTGCTTCCCCATCCCCACCACCCTTGTCACTGCATTTTTTAAAAGCCTTATTATCTGAGGTGGATGATTTACCACATCATTTATGGAAAGGTTATTGGAAAAACATTTAGGAATGAAGGTGCCCTTGGGTCTCCTAATACCTGACCGAGCGGAGATTGGGTCGGCAGAAAGTTTGCCCTGCACTACAGGGAAACGATTTTCCTGTGGCTTGATTTGAGAGGACTGTGCTTTGAGCTAGCTGATGTGTTTTGTTTTGTTTTTATAGTGAGTTCTTCTCAAAGGTCATTCTCATCTGGAAAAGAATGCAGCAGAAGGGAATTGCTTTAAGGGGCTCAATCAGTTGGAGTAGGTTGAGAATCATTAAGAGCTCCAATCCATACTCTGCCAATGGGGAAACCCTCTCAGATACTTTTGTAATGAGACTTGTTTTCCTAGGCCCTTGTGTGGGATGATTAGTGAGTTTGTCTTCCCTTGTCAACGTGGCCATGATTTCAACCATTTCTAGAACCCCATGTGAGCTTCACACACAGAAGAAAAGAGTGCCTCCTATCTGCTACCTATAGCATGTCTGTGTTTGTAACAAATGAACTCATGAAACGTGACCCTTGCCGTGTTCACAGGTGAGGGAAAGGTGGCCTGGGATGCAAAGGGCTATGACTGAATGTTCAATCATTACAGTGCAGCAGAAAAAACAGGATTCGGTTACTTGACCATTTTCTTTGCCTAGCAAGAAACGTTGGCATTTGTATGTCATGCCACTAAAGCTGAATTCCATAATTGACACCCAGGAGGGAATATTATTGTCTAGTATAACTCCAACAGTAGTTATTATAAAAGAGTTCATGAGAATCCTTTTTGAAAACCTCCATACAAAAACTGTGACTCCATTTCATTTGTTAGCACAACTTCAAAGCCTTAAAATGGATTTATTATATCAAACAATTGTTTGGAGTTCAAACTGCTTATCTCATAGGGGTTATTTAAATGTTGTTAAAATGTGTGTCCAGCTGGTCCACTCTATGATATCATTTTGTTCTAAATGGCACTGTAGGTAGGGTATCTTGGTACATTCATTTAAAACATTCCTGTGACCCCTATGAAGTATGTTTACACAAGATTTTGTGATACATAAATACAGATGTCAACATCAATTACAGTTGCAAATACAAGGGAGCTTTTTCCTTCTACCTTGGTATTTTGTCAAAATATACAAAAACATATCATAAATGTCAATGATAAAATGTAGGCATATTAAAAATTTATTTATGATCTTTCAACCATCATAAAGAGCAACAAGATTTATGACTTGATGAAGGTAAGATTAAATGTTCCCTACTTAGCATCACTTTAAGAAAGTCTAAACCACTTGTAATTTACGGATCTCACGTCCTAAAATTGCAGATAATTATAATAAAGGAATTGTTAAAATGTTATGTAGTTCTTTAAATAGCTGTAGGTTCTTGATACATGAAGATAAACTGAAACAGTTTGTTGATTAGTTGGCACACTTGAGTTTTTCTCCCTAAATTTTCAGTACTTACTTCAGTTAGTCACCATTACCCTTCTTTCTTAAAGCAGGTGAAATATGTAATCTCTTGTCCATATTCTTAAAGGAAACCTTTAGTTCTCAATATACCCCGCCTTCTGCCTTGGGACCACCTTGTTGATGAATGAATCTTCTAAGGAGGGACTTAAGTAAACGGGTAAATCACACCATTGTGTGAGATCATACAAAATGTTCTAGAGCTGTGCAGTCCGGTATGGTGGCCGTCAGCCACCTGAGAGGGGGCCACTGTGAGAATGAACTAGTAGTTTTACTTTAACTCATTTAAATGTAAACCTAAAAACTGTTGCTGTATAAGGTGTTTGTCCATTAAATGCAGCTGTGTTTTTTCTCTGAGACTACATTTCACTTTAACCTTTGAAAATCTAGTTTGTTGTTATGTGCTGCAAATATAAAATACACACTGAATTTGAGAGACTTCTTTTTAAAAAAAGACAGAGTTGGGGCGCCTGGGTGGCTCAGTCGTTAAGCGCCTGCCTTCGGCTCAGGTCATGATCTCAGCGTCCTGGGATCGAGCCCCGCATCGGGCTCCCAGCTCGGCGGGAAGCCTGCTTCTCCCTCTCCCACTCCCCCTGCTTGTGTTCCCTCTCTCGCTGTGTCTCTCTCTTCAAATAAATTAAAAAAACAAAAAAACAAAAAAAAGACAGTTTAAAATGTCATATGTATATTTTTATATTAACTGCATGTTGAAATGATAATAGTTTTGATATTTAGGCTTAAATAAATTATTAAAATTAATCTCATCTTTTTCCTCCTTTTTTAATGTAGATACTGAAAATTCTTTAATTACACATGTGGCTTACATTTTATTTCTATTGGACAGCACAGATCTAGAGCAGGGTTACAGAATGTTCCAGCTTGGAGCTGATGATAATACCTGCAGAGCTTCAGAGAACATGGGGTATTTAATAAATCTTATTTGAAATGAATGAAAAATTATTACAAAAAATAGTGCTTAGTCATGATAAACTGAAAATTAAGACCAAATTTTCTTACTACTAGTTATCCAACGGATAACTAAGTTTCTTGGGGGCTTATCAAAATGAGCTGCAAGACAAACATAAATACTAACAAAGTTCTAGTATTTTCCAACATTTTATTTCTTGGCAAGTTTTCCCAAAACCATTCTGTAATTTCCACAGCACTAATACAAATTTAAATAAGCTTTGGTCTTATAAAAGTGATCAATTTAGTCTTTCCCTAGCAAGCTTGCCTCTGTAGTTCAAGTTTCTAATTTATACAGAGCATTGACTTTTAGGAAAACTGGGCTTTACCTGTTTCCACCCATGAATGAAATGCCGCATTGCCATTTATACACATGAATATGTTACATGACTCCCTGATCAATGTGTCCTCAGAAAGACCTCCCTTTCCAAGACACGTACGACTCTTCCAGTGATGTGTCACCCTTGACTCTTCATCCACCCCTTTCCAGCAACAACCAATTAGCTCCCCCGCACTGGCAATCTGGAGAAATGCTCCGGGGCACTGTTGTTGATTTTCTGTATTTCCACTGTCCTCAGTGTAGTGACTTCTTGACTATGCGGTGCAAAGCCTAGGTAAGTTTAGGAAAACACCAGGGGCCAAGGAAGGTCTTTGCAACTGCTCATATTTTAGATTGAGAAGATTGGGCAGCCTCAGTGCCACATGGATGTCCTAAAGGCAACAGACAAGAAAAGCAGAATACAGGCGCAGGGGGAAGGTTTTCCAGTTTGCTTTCTTTTAAAATTCTTTGTCCTTTCCTCCTGGTTAATTACATATGATGACTTACAGGAAATGTACAAGACATGTATAATCTTAACTTTTAAAATACTCAGAGAAAGGGAATAGCGTGGTATTTTTTAAGTGAGCATAATGTTACTGGGAGCAGACTATGACCATTTGGGTGATGAGAATTTCAGAATTTTGGAACTGAAAAGGACAGTGGGGATCATCTACTCTCAATGTTTTTAAGACACTGCTGTCAAGATCTTTGGAAGTGATTGCAAATGAAAAGCCAGTAGATTTTGTAATTATACCTGGAAAGCTATTTTCTGCTTCAGAAGACCCTAATAAGCATATCCTGTTCAATTTAATATTTTATTCATATTTTCCATCATTGCTGCAAAAAAAAAAAAGCCTTCACATATCATTATTAACTCTTTGTAAGTGACCTCCCCTACCTGTTTCTACAGAATGACCAGTTTTTTAGATAATAACCTCGAAACCTATAGTAGCCAAAGAGGCAAAGGAACCCCGCAAAGTCACTGATAGGTTTTCTCCCATCCCATTGCTTTTTACTAACCTAACAATTTGAACAGAACATTCTGTGGCCCTCTGGCCCTTCTTTCAACTCCTTTAGCTAAATTGGGAGGCAATTTAAGATATTAATTAGGTAAATCAAGACAGGGAAGATGAAGAAGCATGGTTGCTTGTGTTACTGTAAATTACCTATTAGTAAATTTTGGCGATCTCTAACACATGAACTAAACATAGCCTGAAACTATGTTGTTTCCTCAGTGCACTTAGAGCTCAGGGGGAGGAAACAGTTATCAGAAACCTCAGAATTGGGGCACCTGGGCGGCTCAGTCGGGTAAGCATCTGCCTTTGGCTCAGGTCATGATCCCAGGGTCCTCAGCAGGGTGTTGGCTTTTCCCTCTGCCTGCCGCTCCCCCTGCTTGTGCACGTGTTCTCTCTCTCTGTCAAATAAATAAAATCAAAAAAAAAAGAAAGAAAGAAAAGAAACCTCAGAATTTTCCACGGCTCCAGATTTTCTCTCTCCTGGGTCATTGTAACTGGCCGGTGAGTACATGATCCAAAATTCTGAAATTCTCATTATCGAAACTGTAGGCGTCTGCTTCCAGTAATATTAGGATCATTTTGAAAGACCACTTCATGTCCTCCCTCGGAGCACCTTACGGTGAGGATTGAGCACTGACTTCATAGGTGTTACTAGATGTAATTCACCAAGGGAAAGGTATATAAAGAGAGGTGATTCAGAAGTCATCAGTCCCTGGCTTGCTCACGCAGCCATATACATGCAGAGGATCCGTGTAGAATAAGTTACGCAGGCTGCAGAATCCAGTGGCATCGTGACTGCTTTGAGTCCTTGCGGTGTATTGCTTCATGCACCACGTGCCCTGTCCTTAGACGGCAGCAAGCAGGGTGAGGCTAATCCCAGCATGGTCATGGAATGCTGCACTTCCTGCTGATGTGTTGGATGAAATAGGGACTGCTGGGCAAAGGGAGTTAGCAGGCAAAGGAGGAAGGTATAACAGTGAGCAGGTGAAGGCCAGCCTCTTTCTCACTGAGAGCAGGGATCAAGTCACTACTGGTGATGCCTTTGTTTAGTCTGGTTGTAAATGATATCTGGGGCTGGAGAATTGAGTGAATTAAGCCATCAGGATGTCTGCCGAATAGAGGAAATGGACCAAGATGAAGGAGCAGTGAAAAGCCAGACAGGCTGAGAAGCACAGAGGCAGGATGCTCCAATGTAGTTAAGAAGGCAGAGGAAAGAGCTGAGCATGGTCAGGGCCCCATACTTGGGTGCAGCCTATGAAAACACCCATATGTATCCAGTCAGGAAACATTCCAGAGCCACCAACCTTCGCCAGAGTTAGACTTTCTTAGCTGAGACCTGTGATCTTCTTCCCAATATGCTTGGAGTGAAAAATCTTTTTATGAAGCCTTCTTTTTCTTGTGTAATTAGTCAAGATCTCAAGCTTTTTACTGACATGATCCTATCAGCAATCCTCTGAGATGTTTCGTTGCAAGCACTACGCAGGTGCAATTAATATAGGTGATTAGGTGATTTTCTAATCTTTTGCACATTCAAGAGTCTGATGGATCCAGTTCAACTCACCTCTCAATGAGGTTAGCTCAGTTCTGTGGAGAAATGTGTGTGGACAGACTTGGCCTTCCAGAGGGTCTACTTTTAGTCATTACTGCCATAAAAGGTCCAGCCCGATTTAAAGTCACTCGTTTCCACCTTGTTGGTTCTCAGTCTTGGTCCACCTCAGTTCCATGCCAGGGTTTCTGGGCTGTTCGAAGCCAAACACACACCAGGTGTCTGTAATTAGATCTTCCATCCAACCTGGGGGACCTAAGAATGTGCTGGTTTTAAGGAGTCGTTGTCTGAGGGGCACCTGGGTGGCTCAGTTGGTTAAGCGTCTGCCTTCGGCTCAGGTCAGGATCCCAGGGTCCTGGGATGGAGCCCTACATCGGGCTTCCTGCTCAGCGGGGGGCCTGCTTCTTCCTCTCCCTCTGCTTCTCCCCCTGCTCATATTCTCTCTCTCTCTCTGTATCTCTGTGTCTCGAATGAATAAAAAAACCTTTAAAAAAAAAAAGATTCACTGTCTGAGTGCTGTAGACATTCAAATCTCCCCTGGGATGATTTCAATTATTGTATGGATCTTTGCAGAACTAACCCCCAGCCCCCGTGTTGTATTGGTAATTACTGCTTTATTTCACCCAATAGTTTTCAAATTTGAGCTCATTTGCTTTATTTTCCATTTCAGATTAAGACATCAGTTATTTGGACAACCCCAAATGTTTCCTTCTCAATCCCATTATGGGTAATAATACTAGCAATCCTTCTTGGATTATTGGTTCTGGCCATCTTAACGTTAGCTTTATGGAAGGTAAGTTTATTTCTTTTATTTTTCTTGTTGAGTAGAGAGGCCACTGAGGGGATTTACAAGGATACACCTAGAGATTTAAAAAAGACAATGCCAGAGGCATGATTTGGGGATTTTTAACAGTCCAAAAAGCATAACAGGAAAATTGTATCATGTTTGTTTTGGCAACCGTACTATGCCTACATAGCTGACATTTAAGAAGACCAAGAGTGTTTAATGCCGCTTTTATCTTGAGATTTCTTGTAAATAAATACAGAAAGAGTTAGACTTTCTTAGCTGAGACCTGTGATCTTCTTTCCAATATGCTTGGAGTGAAAAATCTTTTTATGAAGTCTTCTTTTTCTTGTGTAATTAGTCAAGATCTCAAGCTTTTTACTGACATGATCCTATCAGCAATCCTCTGAGATGTTTCGTTGCAAGCACTATGCAGGTGCAATTAATATAGTAATTAACTGATACTTGGACTATCAGGCCAAATAGATCGTGCATGTTATATTCTTGAACTTTTTTTTTTTATCTTGCCAATTAGTCCATCTCCATTAGGAAGATTTAATGTGTTTTACTGAAGTTTATTGTAAAAATCTACAATAGGCATTAATTTCTAGCCCCCAAACCAACACGACTGCCAAGTTTCACAGAGCTTTCCACTCCAAAATAGGAACAGTGTCACAGTGACATGACTGTAAGAGTAATCAATCCAGTCACATCTTAGTTAACCAGTATTGTTGTGGTTCCCCAAAATCATAGTGTATTTTTATTTTAAAACAATATGTGGCTTGCTTAACAAACTGAGAAAACCTTGCTATGTGAGTTAAATAGATCTTTCCTTATGATAATGATCATAAGCTGTTTTGTGCCTTCCTGAGTCTACAGAGGCTACTGCATAGTTTACCTTTAGAAATAGACTCTTATATTATTCTGTTATTTATACTATCTTTGTTTCCATAAATGGTACAACAACATATGGCAGTTGACAGAATATGGTACTAGTCCTGCAAAAAAAAAAAGACAACTCAATAGTTATCAACGAAACCCAGTGAATTTGGCTTCCAGTGTAAGAAACAATCAATAAGAATTAAGGTTCCAGGTTTCCAGACCAAATACTAATGGAAATTCAGGAGGATGAAGATTCTAGAATCACTTCTTCCTCAAGTTGCTGGTTGGTCTTTGGAAAATCACTAAAATATCCTGGGATTGAAAGAAATGGCCAATCTACTTTTCCTCTATATGCTATGTGCTCCACAAGTAAGAGCGATATGCAAGCATCTCCTCTCTTTTTCCTAAATTCCATCGCGAGGTAGCCTACAGTACACTTCAGCAGCTGGTACTTCTGCTGCTCCAGAAAGCATGCAGAAAAGCAGAGAGGAAGTCTTTGGGCCTTGTGGCTATAATCTCAGGGGAAAAAATGCCAGGTCCGTAAGTGGATTATACAAAACAGGGACATTCCCCCACTACCACGACATGGCAGGAGGAAGGACCCAAACCCTCTGCCCTATGCAACGAATTCCTCTCTGAAGGTAAAGAAGACTCCGCTTTCCCCTCCTAATTTGGAGAATCCGACAGATAATATCCACAGAGCTCCGATTTCCTTAGAAAACTCAGAAAGTGAAAATCCTTAGAATGAGGAGTTTCACCCAGTTCCCAGAACAACTTGATTTTATAGCCCTCTTTTCTCTTGTTCATAGTGTGGATTCTTTGACAGAGCGAGACCCCCCCAAGATGATATGAATGACAGGGAGCAATTGACAGATAAGAAAGCCACGGAGGCATGAGAAGTAAAAAACCCAAGCTCAAAATACACAAACACTGGTCCTGTTCAAGGAAAAGAAGGAACACAAAGGTTCAGTAAAGGTTTCCCTGTACTTGCCAGTGACCTAGGAAATGGAAGGGCCCCAGAAATATCACTTCATCTATGCTGCACTTTGGAGAAGCTGCCACAGAGCCCAGAGATCCTTCTGGGTGACGTAACGTCCATCCTCAACACTGTGGAAACCATTAGCAATCATGGAAGACGTCTTTTGCTTTAGTCATTCTGTCTTTGGCAGACACTCTGAAATGGGCACGGGAACTCAAGTTGCTTTCCAGGTAAATCCAACTCAAGTTGCAGAGATGAACTGTCTGAATCACAATCGACTTTGGAAGGTGAACTAGGACCAAACCTTCCAACGCTACTGCATCCAATGGAATATTCGACACCTCCCTATGGAAAAGAAATGTTTCTAATGAAGTTATGGCTCAGGGAGACAAGCGTTATGTTGTTAGTACTGTGAAAGTACTTTTGAAACGACAAAGATGATCTTGTAACTGAGGATAAAAATTTATTTATTTATTCTCCATGGCTCTAGGCAGATGTTCTGGTCATCTAGAATATTTGGACATTACAATTTGGTTAGCTGGTTTTTGAAATCACTCACTAAATTTCCTCCTAAGATAACCATCTTGTGCAGATAAATTAACAGAGCTTCTTCAGGATTTAGACAGTGTTAAGGAAAAGCAGACAGTTTCACTTAATACCATGCCACCTGCTACCTGAAATCACTTTTATTCACATTTTCTGGGGACTCACATCTGCTTAATTTAGCTTTGCAAAAAGATGTATTTATACTTCCTTTTAGAGAAACAAAAATCTTCCCATTGACTTAATTAGCTAGAAATACACAAATTTCAAGGTACTCCAGAACCTGTCTGGTGGTTAAAAGTAATGGTAAAATTTCTAGAGTCCATTAACAAAAAAGGAATTTTACAATATGGGCGAGCATTATTTTTAATATCTATAAGAAGCAACGCCAATATTTAGCTTGGGATTAAATACCTATTTTCTCTACTGTACCTCAAATTTATATACACAGGGAAGATGTGTTAAGCATACATGGTAAAGAAATATAAAGTTATGCAGATGTGAGATGAACCCAGAAAAGGGATTCCTAAGAATTTTATTTACCATTGTCTATTCTAACTTTACTACTCATTTTTACTGCTAATCTTTATAGTACATACGTTTGGAAAATAATCTTTATTCAAGCTATTCTCCTGTCATCTAAAATTTAACCATCACAAAAAGTTGATGTTTAAGACTCTTGTAAATAATCCATAACCGTGTGTAATGTCATCATTTTTGAAGTAAACCTGACCAGCCAAATTCATATAATCTGCACAATTTTGTATCCTTTTTATGATAATGAAAAATTACTATGAAGAAATCCTGAACAAATTTTATATTTATGTGCAATATTTTACAGACCTATGTATCTAAAGCATGTTTACACTGGCATTAGTTATATTTGTAATTAATATGCTGAATATTACATATAATAGAGCAAGCGGACAAAATCCTTCAGTTTACAAAGCAGTTGGAAAATTTGTATTCCCGATGTCAACAATCACACTTTATTTGAAAGATGAGCCAAACTCACAGACACTAAATTTTCTGTCATGCCTTGATCTGGAGGCAAGCCATTTGGCTACAGCTGCAGAGCTTCATTGGAAACCAAATGCACGGCACATGGAAGAATACTCTGATGCAGTTCATATTTTTCCCACTTGTGAATTAAATCCTGTCATGGTAGCAGTTTCAAGTGTGTAAGGACTGATGTCTGGCTCCAGTATGTATGGCTGACTGTGGGTGAGAACTGCAGGTGCCTCAGAGAGTTTGAGGGTCCCACACCAGCCTCTGCAGGTCTTCCATGTTAGTCGTCTAGGTAGAATTGGTTTTACAGGAAGGTGGTTGTCTGTATATGATTGGAAGAGTGCCTGACAGGTTTCTCTGCCCCCAAGTAATGCCCTAACTCTTGTCATTGTGCCTGACTTGGGCCATTAGGGATTAGCTCCTCAGGATTTGGGGTCATAAAAGGTCCCTGAGAAAACATACCCATTGCCTTTTAAGCTAACATTTGTGAAGGAACTCAGAACTTCTAGGGCTACATAAATGTAGAACCCCATGAACCGGGTCACACAGACAGCTGGAGGAAAGTAGAGATGACAGGAACAAGACTGGGACCCAGAAGGATCAAGGTCTGGGGGCTTCCTCACAGTCGTAGCCAAGAGTGGTCCTCTCTAGAGGGATGGGCACTGCTACCTACAGGCACTTGACAGGGGATCATCATGCACACCGTGGCCCCTCTCCCATCTCAGATGTGGAAGCAAATGGAGGAAGGGGGACACCTGAGGTCAGGTGAACCCACCAGTCATCAGTTCCTGAGCATCCCTTCTGCTTGAGGAACACTCTCTATCAATGCACTGAGAATATCTGCTTCCCATATAGCATCGTCAAATGCTTTCATAATTCATGTTGTACCGTGCCTCTGTTGGAGTCTATGTATATTTTAGATATCCCTGTTAAAATTCGTGCAGCTGGTTTTGAAGACGTGGGGAAAATGGGCAAATCAAATGGGCAAATCATACACTTGGAGGTTTTTATTCAGTAAACAAACAGCATGGACTAGTCGCCACTGAAACCCCACGCTTTCAACTCAACTCCTTTCTTTTTCTTCTTTTATTTAAATACATGTGTAGATATCTGTGAAGATTGTCACATACCTATTTACCTTGTCACTAATAAAATGAAAAAATAAAGACATGATGATGTACTTGTGGTTTGTTTTGCGCGCAACATAAAACTTTCCCACAATGGCAGAGATCAAAAGTTTCTGTCTTTATGCTTAGATTTTCTGTTATTATAAAAACATTTAATGTTGGAAGAAATTTGAAAGAGTGAAAATACATTTCTTTGGGATGAGGAGAATGTTCTAAACTTAGATTGTGGTGATGTTTGCAGAACTCCATGAACACACCAAGAAAATTTTGAATTGTACACTTTAAATGGGTGAGTTTTATAATATGTGAATTAAATCTCAATAAAGATACTTTTTAAAAATTTTAAGTTACTTCAAATACCTCCACCCTTATACAACTGATTATTTTTCTCTACATTGCATTTCAAATTTTGTCCATATAAAAATCTTAGCTCCTTTATGAAGCTTTTCCCTGTGTCTTCAGCCAACTTGAAGGCTCCTCCTGCACTCCAGTGGCATTTTGTGAATAACTACACTTTTCCATTTGTTTGCATGACTATCTTTAGCTGGACTGACCCTTAATGAGAGCAGGAAACACACATTTTCACCTTGTGTCTCCAGCACCTAGCACCAGTATCTGCTATATAATCAGTAGACATTTGAGAACACTTCTAGAATAAATGAATAAATATACCTATGTGCATAGTAATCACAGGGAACATGTACTTTTGTAATCTGCTTTCATTACAAAGTCCCAGGGTCACACACTTTTACATCCTCCTATTGCTAGTGTCCATACAATGTTATTATAATAGTTACCCAAAGTTCTATTCAATTAGTGGACCATCTTTTGTTTAACCATCCCCCCTCCCATCAGGAATAGTTGTTCACAGATTCCTATATTAACAATAACGTTAAATTGAACACTTTCATACAAGAGGCTTCTTTTGGTTACTTCAATGAATGAACTTCACATGTCTTTGCTTGGTCAAAGCATATGAAGATTTTTGTAGTTCTTAAAAACATATTGCTTCTTACGAGCACTAGATCAATTTGCATTAACCTAAATATATTATTTCCTTCCTAATTCTGTTGGCATTTTAAAATATTTTGGTAATTTCTTTCAAGCAATACTTTAATTCATATTTCACTAGAATTCAGTTATTTGTTATAAACATTTAATTTTGAGTTCTAATATTTATCATTCAATAGAGAGCAATTTACTGGTCATACCCTATAAGGTATTTAAATACCTGTCACTTCTGGGGCACCTGGGTGGCTCAGTTGGTGAAGCATCTGCCTTCAGCTCAGGTCATGATCTTAGGGTCTTGGGATCAAGCCCCTCATTGGGTTCCCTACTCAGCAGGGAGACTTCCTTTCTCCCTCCCCCCACCCCACCACCATTTATGTTCACACATGCACTCTCTCTCTCTCTCAAATAAGTAAATAAAATCTTTTAAATGAATAAATAAATAATAAATAAATAAATACCTGCCACTTCTCAGGCCAGTAATCATGAATCCCAATGAGAAGAACCCCATATTTCCATGCTTGCTTTATAGCCTAAAGCAAGCATTAGAATCCTTCACTTCATGTTGTATGTCACTCACACTTCAAAGCCTAAATATATCTAAAGGCTTATGATGGTTCAAGGGTGCCTGTGTTTCCCAGATGAAAAAATGGAAAACGCAATCTGAGATTCGGTCACATCAGAGCTGACCATCAAAGCACCATCCCAGGACAAACTCGTCTGAGTGGGGCAAGACCACCAGAGCACGCAAAGAAGGATCTGTTCCAGGCCAGCCCCACTGGAAAAGCCTGCACATGTTCACAGTGAGGGAAAAAACATCGTACCATGCCTTTTATAGTAGTAAACGGCTTTGTAGTTGTGTGTAGATGTGTGCAGTGAAATCTCAATCTTCCCAACAAATTCCATTAATATCTTTGTCACTCACAGCCATTTTATATGTATAGACAGTCATTTGCATCAATACTTTCTCTTTTTTTATTAACATATAACATATTATTTGTTTCAGGGGTATAGGTCTGTGATTCGTCAGTCTTACACAATTCACAGCGTTCACCATAGCACATACCCTCCCCAATGTCCATCACCCAGCCACCCCATCCCTCCCACCCCCCACCACTCCAGCAACCCTCAGTTTGTTTCCTGAGATGAAGAGTCCCTTATGGTTTGTCTCCCTCTCTGGTTTCATCTTGTTTCATTCTTCCCTCCCTTCCCCTATGATCCTCTGTCTTGTTTCTCAAATTCCTCATATCAGTGAGATCATATGATACTTGTCTTTCTCTGATTGACTTATTTCACTTAGCATAATACCCTCTAGTTCCATCCACGTTATTGCAAATGGCAAGATTTCTTTTTTTTTTTGATGGCTGCATAATATTCCATTGTGTGTGTATATATATATATACACACACATGCATCTATACATACATATATATACATCTTCTTTATCCATTCATCTGTTGATGGACATCTAGGCTCTTTCCATATTTGGCTATTGTGCACATTGCTTCTATAAACATTGGGGTACATGTGCCCCTTCGGATCACGACATTTATATCTTTGGGGTAAATACCCAGTAGTGCAATTGCTGGGTTGTAGGGTAGCTCTATTTTCAACTTTTTGAGGAACCTCCAAACTGTTTTCCAGAGTGGCTGCACTAGCTTGCATTCCCACCAACAGTGTAGGAGGGTTCCCCTTTCTCTGCATCCTTGCCAACATCTGTCGTTCCCTGACTTGTTAATTTTAGCCTTTCTGACTGGTGTGAGGCAGTATCTCACTGAAGTTTTGATTTGGATTTCCCTGATGCTGAGAGACGTTGAGCACTTTTTCATGTGTCTGTTGGCCATTTGGATGTCTTCTTTCCAGAAATGTCTGTTCATGTCTTCTGCCCATTTCTTGATCAGATCGCATAAATCTTTATAGATTTTGGATACTAGCCCTTTATCTGACATGTCATTTGCAAATATCTTCTCCCATTCTGTCAGTTGTCTTTTGGTTTTGTTGACTATTTCCTTTGCTGAGCAAAAGCTTTTTATCTTGATGAAGTCCCAATAGTTCATTTTTGCCCTTGCTTCCCTTGCCTTTGGCGATGTTTCTAGGAAGAAGTTGCTTCGGCTGAGGTCAAAGAGGTTGCTGCCTGTGATATCCTCAAGGATTTTAATGGATTCCTGTCTGACACTGAGGTCTTTCATCCATTTTGAGTCTATTTTTGTGTGTGGTGTAAGGAAATGGTCCAGTTTCATTCTTCTGCATGTGGCTGTCCAATTGTCCCATTTGTTGAGGAGACTGTCATTTTTCCATTGGACATTCTTTCCTGCTTTGTCGAAGATGAGTTGACCATAGAGTTGAGGGTCCATTTCTGGGCTCTCTATTCTGTTCCATTGATCTATGTGTCTGTTTTTGTGCCAGTACCATGCTGTCTTGATGATGACAGCTTTGTAATAGAGCTGGAAGTCCGGAATTGTGATGCCGCCAGCTTTGCTTTTCTTTTTCAACATTCCTCTGGCTACTCAGGGTCTTTTCTGGTTCCATACAAGTTTTAGGATTATTTGTTCCATTTCTTTGAAAAAAGTGGATGGTATTTTGATGGGGATTGCATTGAATGTGTAGATTGCTCTAGGTAGCATTGACATCTTCACAATATTTGTTCTTCCAATCCATGAGCATGGCATGTTTTTCCATTTCTTTATATCTTCCTCAATTGCTTTCATGAGTATTCTATAGTTTTCTGAGTACAGATTCTTTGCCTCTTTGGTTAGATTTATTCCTAGGTATCTTATGGTTTTGGGTGCAATTGTAAATGGGATCGACTCCTTAATTTCTCCTTCTTCTGTCTTGTTGTTGGTGTATAGGAATGCCACTGATTTCTATGCACTGATTTTATATCTTGCCATGTTACTGAATTCCTGTATGAGTTCTAGCAGTTTTGGGGTGGAGTCTTTTGGGTTTTCCACATAAAGTATCATATCATCTGCAGAAAGTGAGAGTTTCACTTCTTTGCTGATTCGGATGCCTTTTATTTATTTTTGTTGTCTGATTGTTGAGGCTAGGCCTCCCAATCTCCGCCCTGGAGGAGCAGAGAACTCGGGGCCCCACTCTTCAGTGCACCCCCAGAGAAAAACAGTCAATCACTCCCGTCTCCCCGGTCTCCGGCTGCACTCCATCCTCACCTGGCCTGTGACTGAGCATTTTATCTCTGGCACCCAACCTGGTGTGCAGTCTCCAAACCCAGCAGATCCCTGCGGTGCGCTCTCGCGCGGCTCCTCCCGGGGGGAAGAAGGTGAGTCTCCCCGGATCTGCCACTTGTTGGGTCCCTGCTGGAGGAGCAGTTGCCCGACTGTGTCGCGGATCACGGTCAATGGCAACCCCGAGCTGAGAGCCCGCGCCTGGGCTCCGCCTCTGCAGCCGGCTTCCCTGCTCCGATACCTGGGAGCTCTGCCGCCCTCAGGCACCCCCGGTCTTTCTGTGACCCCGAGGGTCCTGAGACCACACTGTCCCGGAGGGTTCCACCCCCCGCTTAGCCACCAGAGTGACGTCCCTCGGCGGAGCAGACTTTTAAAAGTTCCCATTTTGTGCTCCGCGGCTCTATCACTTGCAGAAGTGGCCGACGGAGGCCCCTCCCCCGCCGTCTATCTTCCCGAATATCGCCTCAGATTCACTTCTCCGCACGTCCTACCTTCCAGATAGTGGTCGCTTTTCTGATGAGAGAGTTGTTGCTCTTCTTTTCTTCGATCTCCCGTTGAGTTTGTAGGTGTTCAGAATGGTTTGATCCCTATCCAGCTGAATTCCTGAGAGGAGACGAAATCCAGGTCTCCTACTCCTCCGCCATCTTGCTCCGCCCCCAACATCAATACTTTCTAAAATCAGTGCAGAATTCTGTGACAAGGCGGAATTCCCTTAGGAGTTGCACACCTCCTCTGTGAAGTTTGTACCATACTCACAGGGTCCCCCTCGAGGACGCAGCACCCTGGCACCCTCCGGGAGAGCTAAAACATGAAAACCTTGGCCTTGTATCCATGAGGTCTGATGTTCTGTGCCCCAAATGTAGCAGATTTTCTCCTTCAGAACTCTAATGACATGAAAAGGTTGATTTCTTTAGCATGAGAAGTTTAAAGCATTGCAACTTTAGACTCCGTTGGGAGCTGAGTAAAACCATAACCCCCCAGGGGTGCTGAAGTCAATGACAAGTTCAGAACGGCCAGCATGCGTAAAGCACAATTCTGCTTTGCCACGTTAAACTCTCCCCAACCCCACCCCCAAAATACCATCTGCCTGACACACTGCCTTTTGGAATTGTTTATGAGCAAGTTCTCTGTTATTTATGATTGTTGGCCAAAATCCACATGGAAATGTAGCTTGATACCGGTGCCCCTTGACAATAAAGTCTTGAATTTAGCTTCTATCGGCACCATGATATGACACAGTTTGAATGTTCTTACGATCTCTGTGCTGTTGCTTATTCTGATTGTGCACTATGTTGTAGAAACAACCAAGTTATCAGCAAATTGCTGTGCTAGCCAATCTGTAGATGGGAACTTTTCTAAGCAGTAATGGTGGACCTCCCTGGTTTTAAAATTTTTTATTTAACTTTTATTCACTTAATTCATTGTAGGATCAGAGCATATTTAATAATTTTTAATTCTATAAGAATTTTTAACTATTAAAAACTCCACATTTCTTTTCTATATTAGCTTCCTAGGGTTGCCATAACAAAGTACCACAAATTGGATAGCTTAAAACAGCAGAAATTGGGGCACCTGGGTGGTTCAGTCGTTAAGCGTCTGCCTTCAGCTCAGGTCGTGATCCCGGGGTCCTGGGATCGAGTCCCGCATCGGGCTCCCTGCTCGGCGGGAAGTCTGCTTCTCCCTCTCCCACTCCCCCTGCTTGTGTTCCCTCTCTCGCTGTGTCTCTGTCTGTCAAATAAATAAATAAAATCTTTAAAAAAAAAAAACAGCAGAAATTTACTGTCATGTATTTCTTTAGGCCAGAAGTCTTTAAAGACCCTATCTCCAAATCCAGGCACATCTCAGATAAGGGGAGGTTAGGACTCCAACACAGATTTTTGGGAGGACACAATTCAGATCATAATATCCTCTTTCAAAAATATCTATCATGTAGGACAGTTTGACAAGGTGACAAAGTACATATGAATTAAAGATAGGCTGAAGATTTTAAAGAGGGTGTCTTTGTATCAGTCTTTTGATTCCTACCCACACAGGTAATACACTAGTGTTGCCAAGTACCGAATAAAAGCATACATATTTATGTTTCTCCCCACTGCCTGCCTTCATGCACTATTAGAAGTTAAAACAGTTGCACTTGTCATATAATTTACTCATCTGCTCCGCTTTGCAATTTTCTCCCACCACCACCAACACCCACATTCTCATCCCCCACTTTCCGCCTCTCTTGAAATAATCATCTTAGTCTCAGGATTAAGTGGATAGCTGTGAGCTTTGTGATATGAGGGACTAGGTTCCCTGCTGTTTAGAAACAAGGAGTCCTGCTACTGAGTTAGGGAAGTGCAAGGGAAGCTTCCACTGGGGGATGTAGGGCTTGATCCCTAGCCGCCCTGGTCAACACGGTTCTTAAATCTGCAATGACCCAGAGCTGAGAAAAACAGCTACCATCATGGACAACAGAACCAAGAAAATAAAGCAAAGATAACCAGCATTCACTGGACATGTGTTGCATGTGTCACTGAGCCACACACTTGGTGGTAGGAGGGAGTTTACCGCCCCCCCCCAGAAAAAAGAGAAGAAAGAAAGAAAGAAGATGGGTCCCTCAGTGCCTGACAATGGACATAAGTCTGGTTTCACAGTTTGGCAAATAGGTCCACTGAGTGGACCGTCTCTTGCTTCTGCTGCACCTATCTGCTCTTCCCACCATCTTCCTTCCCAGTCCTTACCAGGGAATCTCCATCAGCGTACATGTGGGGTACTGGATATTTTCCTTTGGCCACTGACCTCTCACCTCACACTCAGCTTCGGGAGTCTGTCCAAGCTGCCAAGCTCCAGGCATCAGCTGCACTGGTGGGATTTCATCGCTGAGAAAAGCTGCAGGGATAGGACAAGTCTCAAGCATGCAACGTGAAGAGGATGGCTAATCTGGAGAAAAGAACATCTGGGAGATCATCTGACTGGAAGTCCCTGAAGGACTATTGTGAGGAGGAGGAAGTAGAAGTAGGAAGGAGTTGGGATGGAATAGTAAAGGTAATAACATTGGAGGGGCGCCTGGGTGGCTCAGTCAGTCAAGCATCTGCCTTTGGCTCAGGTCATGATCTCGGGGTCCTGGATCAAGCCCCACATCTGACTCCCTGCTCAGCAGGGAATCTGCTTCTCCCTCCCCTTCCCCTTCTGCTCTGCCTCTCTCTCAAATAGATAAATAAAATCTTGGGGGAAAAAGGTAATAACAGTGGAAATGCATTAAGCTTGCACTCTGTGTCAAGCCCTCTGCTAAGTGCCTTCCACACATTTTTCATTCAATTCTCACAACCACCGTATGAGGCAGATACTAGGATTATCCCTGTTTTCTGGATGAATTGAGATCTAGAAGCAGTAAGTAGCTTGATCTACACCATAGTTGGTGGCAGAACTGAGATTCAAACCCAGGTCAGCCTAACTCCAGAAACCAAGACCAAATTAAGAGCACCTACTATATTCCATGTGGAGAATCGAGAAGGAGCTATTTAAGTAAGTACCCCTTCTGGGTAGAAGACAGAGCTACGGAAGACATTGTACTTTCTCTTTAAGTGCTTGGATCACACTATGTACAAGAATTGGTTTTTATCCATAGGTGTTGGAAGGGATGTATGTGAGGGGTGGGTGTGTGTGTGTGTGTGTGTGTGTGTGTGTGTGTGTGTACAAGAGAGAGAAAATGTGTGTGTAAAGAGGAGAATCTGCAATGCACGCTGGTGGGAAATCCTCTAAGGGAGCTGCACTGGGAGAGCAGAATGTGCTGTAAAGCCTCCTAAGGAACATTCTGCGAGCCTGGATGCTCAGACATGCAGACATGTCATGCTGTGGACAGGGACGGGTACCATGCGGAGCTCTGGTGAGTGAGAAGTAGCGTTTCCTTCAAGACAGACTGAGATGGGCACCATGAGGATTACAAAAGGGAAGCTTTGTAGAGTGACCGAACTGAGGACAGGGGAGCAAGGAAGGAAATAGGAATCCTCTATAAGGAATGTCACTTCCTGGGCACTCTGCCCAAGGACAATGGGAAAGGAAAGTTTAGCGTGAAGTTTATAACTTCTTTCCCTCCTACGTTGCAGTGTCTTTTGTGGATCCCATTTCAGTGGAATTCAACCCGCCCTTCAATAGCAGACTGCATGAATGGCCCTAATTCTTCACTCTTCCCCACATCTATGCCCTTTGCCATGTTGGCTTTGCTGTCCCTCCCATCAAAAGGCCACCTATCCTTCTCTACCATGATTCTGAGTTCGGCCACATGACATGCTTTGGCCAGGGGGATGTTAGCAGATGGGAAGCTCACAGAGGCGTGAAAAGATGCAGGCATAATAAAGCTTTTTGTCCAGTAGCTACCCTGTCATCAGGAGAGGGACACACCGGGGTTAACCTCCTTGTCCCAGGAGGAGGACGACAGACACCTGGAGCAGAACCACCCTCGCCCAAGCCCAGTGTAGATTACCCGACCCCTGCCAACCTGTAGACTCGAGGGAAATAATATATATAATAATATAAGTAGCTTGTCTGAGAGAAAGACAAGCTTGCAGGGGCCCGAAACCAGAGCCCACTCTTAAGCACTATGCCGTGCAGTTCCCGTGGAGGATAAAGGTGCAAGGCAAATAAAAGGAAATGTGACACGCCCTGACATCTTACCTCCACTATAGCCTGTTTGCAGGGAGTAGCATCTGCTGAGGGGGCCATGTCCAGGAGTTCCCAGTAGTAAGCGGGGCCCATGGTGGTCTCAGAGTAGGGAAGATCTTCCTCCTTAACCCTCTGCTCCGCCACCCTATCCCCTGGCCAGTCACACGCTGGTCTTAAGATAACCATAGGATAATGCTCCCTCACATACACCAGAGGAGGGAAAAATACCCCTTGGGCTACAGGTCATGATTTAAGTATAATGAAGTATTATATATGTGATCATATATACGTATTATGCAAGTATATACATATTATATGTGCACTGAGCGTTTTAAAAATGTGTACGGGCAAGTGTCATAGGTGTATATGGATGGGACTGTAACATGCTAACTAGGATGTTAGCAACCCTGCAATTCTTTGAAGTGTTGTCATCTGCAGACTTCATATATATATGCTTTTATAATGACACTGTTACTATAAAGCTGAAATTGTTCATGAATTGTTAAAAATTCCCGCTTTGAACTTCAGACCCTCTTCTAATCAAGTAAACATATATACTTATAAATACCACAAGCAGACATGTGACATTTTGCATTTTGTTTTTACCTCTACAAGCTAAGAACATGTCAATTAATTAAAATAGTGTTCTCTCGATCACACACCGATATGCTATGGGACTTCTCACCCTAGTCTTAGACTATGGGCATCCAGCTTTTTGGATTGTGCCCACAAATAGCTTTCCATATAAAATTCGGGCCCATTTTGTGCTTGGTAATTTGTAAGTCCTAAGTTTTTTTGGGGGGGTGGGGGAGCTGTTGGGTTTTTTTTTTTCAAAGATTTTATTTATTTATTTGAGAGGGATGTTTCTTGAAGTCATCCTGTTATAACCACCTGCAGAGTCAGGGAAGATGGCAGAGTGGAAGGATCCTGAGCTCACCTTGTCCCACAAACACACCAAGATAACAGCTGTATTCATTCAACTAACTCTGCAAACAATGTGAAGACTATTAACACGGCCGGAATAAGCCATTACACAGAGTACTGCCTAGCTGTCTAACCAGGGTCTCTCCCTCTCTCTCTCTCTCTCTCTCTCTCTCTCTCTCTCTCTCTCTCTCCCCCTCCCCCTCCTCTCTCTCTCTCTTTCTCATACACACACCTCTTCATCCTTAATACTATTGTCTGTGAAAGAGTCATTACTGATAAATTGTCCTTTTTAGTTTAGAACCAAGATTTTCCCTTGATACACATTACTATATATATTTTTTTAATCTAGTCCTTTTGATCCCACTCTAAGTATCCTTTTTAACTCATAATACCATCACCCTTATATGTATATCCAAGGGGCAGGAGAAAAACCATACCCTACCAAGTATTTATCACTGAAGCTGCAATTTCTTGTCTCCTGCTTTTGAGTTCACATGAGAAAAAAAAAAAAAATCTCACTTAGTTGTGTTTTACCCAAGACAAAAATTATGAGGAGGGAGAAGGAGTGAAGGGTTACATCTGGAGAGAGTTAAGTTCTGTGGCTTGCGAAGCAGCTGGGACGATGTAAGGTGGCCCCTCCCTCCCGCAGCCATTCTGCTTTAGCTGGAAAATGCGTGGGTTTTTAAATGGTGTGGGTTTTGTTTGGATAGAAGGAATAGAGTGTTTTTTCAGAGAGGACATTTAACATTTATTCATGCTCTTAAACCACTTTTTGCCCTAAATTTATTGACGGGGATGATACTATTAACTAAAATTGGGAGGTCTTGGGGAAACTCTAAATCTTGCACAGCCGTTAATTCCTGGGCACTGTGAGAGCTCTTGACAAGATGTTGTGGAGTGCCTTTTTTAAATGGTTCAAAAGGTAAGGTCTTTTTTTTTTAATTTCCTCTTTGATGCCCACGGTGCTCTCGCTTTACTTACTTCAGGACTAAGCAGCCTGATAATCCGAGCTGGTCGTCAAGGGATGGTGACCTATGGCCTGGAGTACCTCCTGCAGTGGTGTTCCTTGAATATCTGCGCCTTTTTAAAAAAGATTTTATTTATTTATTTGAGAGAGGGACAGAGAGAGGGAGAGAGAGACCGCACGTGAGCATGAGCAGGGGGGAGGGGCAGAGAGAGAAGCAGGCTCCCCACTGAGCAGGAAGCCCAGACATGGGGCTCAACCCCAGGACCCCAGGATCATGACCTGAGTCGAAGGCAGATACTTAACTGACTGAGCCACCCAAGTGCCCCTCAAATATCTGTGCCTTTGTTGGAATCACCTGAGAAGCCATCCCCCCTTCTCTTCCTCTGTCCGTCCACCTGCACCGTTTGATTAATGATAAAGAATATGGGCGCCTGGGTGGCTCAGTTGGTTAAGCGACTGCCTTCGGCTCAGGTCATGATCCTGGAGTCCCGGGATCGAGTCCCGCATCGAGCCTGCTTCTCCCTCTGACCCTCCCCCCTCTCATGTACTCGCTCTCTCTCATTCTCTCTCTCTCAAATAAATAAATAAAATCTTTAAAAAAAATAAAAAAAAAAAGAATAATTCTGCCACATAAAATCATTTTGAAATGGGGAAGTTCCCACCTGAGCATGAAACAGTGTTTTATCTACACTAAAACATGACCTACCTCACAAATTGCTGCCGCAAGTTGCTCAAAGGAAAAATAATTGCCAAAATGTTTTAAACTTCTTCAGGTTTAAGAAGAGAGAAGTGCTTGGAAATGCTCTTTTATTTACAAATATGTTAGGTTTCAAGGGGTGGTTCACAAGTGGAATTGTTTTTTTTTTGTTTTGTTTTGTTTTGTTTTGTTTAATTTTAAGGGGTTTTTTTTATTCTTATGTTAATCCCCATGCATTACATCATTAGTTTTAGATGTAGTGTTCTATGATTCATTGTTTGTGCATAACACCCAGTGCTCCATGCAGAATGCATCCTCCCACCCCCTCCCCTCTAGAACCCTCAGTTTTTCAGAGTCCATCGTCTCTCATGGTTCGTCTACCCCTCCGATTTCCCCCGCATCATTCTTCCCCTCCCGCTACCTTCTTCCTCTTTTTTTTTTTCTTTCTTAACATATATTGCATCATTTGTTTCAGAGGTACAGATCTGAGATTCAACAGTCTTACACAATTCACAGCGCTTACCAGAGCACATACCCTCCCCAGTGTCTATCACCCAGTCCCCCCATCCCTCCCACCCCACCCCCCACTCCAGCAACCCTCAGTTTGTTTCCTGCGATTAAGAATTCCTCATATCAGTGAGGTCATATGATACATGTCTTTCTCTGATTGACTTATTTCATTCAGCATAATACCCTCCAGTTCCATCCAGATCTTGCAAATGGCAAGATCTCATTCCTTTTGATGGCTGCATAATATTCCATTGTGTATATATATATATATATATATATATATATATATATATATATGCCACATCTTCTTTATCCATTCATCTGTCGATGGACATCTTGGCTCTTTCCACAGCACAAGTGGAATTGTTAATAAGTTCGAAGGTGGCGATTCCTGATGTGTCACCTCAAAGCAGAGAGTGAACAAGGCTCTAGGAGTCTTGAAAGTGGGACCAGAACTTCTCCCACTTACTGAGAAATTCCCTCTCAGGAAGATTCTCTCATTCCATGACTTCCCTTCACAGCATGACCTCCCACGGGACTTGTGTAGGGCTCACATCTCCACTTCCCTCGCTTCCCTGGGGTCGCCTGGTCCCCGGTGTTCTCCGTGAGGCCAAATCCAACGGCCGCCTCCTGCTCATCTCCAGTTCTCAGCCGTCTGTGCTCAGCTGACCACCCCGCCCTTTTGGAAAGAGTCTCTTCTCCTGGCTTTTGAATCACCACACCCAGCTATCTTCCTTCCCACTGACCACTCCTCCTTTGTCTTTTTTGAGCTCTCCTTTGCCCATTCATTGCTCAATTTCTAAATCTTGGAGCTTTGTAGTGTTCCATGCTGGGCTCCCAGTTTGATATATTTACACTCTCTCTGGATGACCTCTGCCAGTCCATGGATTTAGATGCCATCTGTATCTACAACAATGACTCTGATTCTTACCTTCAGTTATGTCATGCAGGCTCACCCACCATCCAACTCCTATTCAACACCTCTGCTTGGACATCTAATGGGAATCTCAAATTTAGTATATTCCTTTCTTTTTTTTTTTTCCAAGTAGGCTCCATACCCAGTGTGGAGGCCAATGTGGAGCTCAAACTCATGACCCCGTGCTCAAGATCTGAGCTGAGATTAAGAGTCAGATGCTCAACCAATTGAGCCACCCAGGCGCCCCTCAAATTTAGTACAAAGTCTATGATGAAATTATCCTGTTAGTTTTATGTTTATTCCTTTACTGTCTGTCTCCTGCCACCCACTTACATAGCAAGGACCAGGTCTGTTGTTACCACTATCATATCCTCACACATAAGTCAAAGTTTAGCACATACTAGGGATTCAACAAATATTTAACTAAATGAATAAATGTTTTTGTAAAAAAGAACAGCTTCAAAAGGACAAATACTGGGGCGCCTGGGTGGCTTAGTCGTTAAGTGCTTGCCTTCATCTCAGGTCATGATCCCAGGGTCCTGGGATCGAGCCCCTCATCGGGGTCCCTGCTCCGCGGGGAGCCTGCTTCTCCCTCTCCCACTCCCCCTGCTTGTGTTCCCTCTCTCGCTGTGTCTCCCTCTGTCAAATAAATAAATAAAATCTTAAAAAAAAAAAAAAGGACAAATACTGTGTGATTCCACTTATATGAGGTACCAAGAACAGTCAAATTCATACAGACAGAAAGCAGAATGGTGGTGGCCAGGGGCTGTGGGAGGGGAACGGGGAGTTCGTGTTTAATGGGTGCAGAGTTTCCGTTGGATAGGATGAAAATTTTCTGGAGATGGATGGTAGTAATGGTTGCACAACAATGTGAATGTACTGAACAGTACACTTAAAAATGGTTAAAGTGGTAAATTGTACATCACACATATTTTATCACAATAAAAAAAAAAAAAAAAGAACCGCTCCATCAATCATGAAAATCAGTTGAGGCAAATAAGTCTCTCCACCGAGGACATCCACAAATGTCACAGCAAACTCCTTAATGGCTAAATCAGTCATACTTTTGCCACCTCCTTACCCAAACAGGACCTGCACCACCTCCTTACCCAATCCATGGACATATCCACGGCTTGCCAAAAAAGTATCCGTAGGACTTCCACCGTGTATAATCCTTAAGTTTAACACATCGCTAGCCTTCTCCGAGAAAGCATTAGGTTAATAAGCATCTATTTTATTGTTGAGTCCGGCAACCAGCACTCACCATGCTTCCCATTTTGTCAATCACTTTTCTTCTCTTCTTGCTAGTTTTGAAGATCACATGGGCGTGGACTTTTCACGTGTCATAAGATTCTCTCGTTCTTTTTCAGAATCATGCCTACCCCCAAAGAATTCACCCACTAGGTGTGTGTAACTTCTGTCCTTTCCTGACCATTTGCTCGTGTTGTGTTTCCTCTAATATCTTCCCATCGTAACCATGGGCTTCCCTCACTAGTGTTTTCAACGGTGTCACAGCTTTTGCATGCATTGGCCGTGTCAAGGTTAATAACGTCCCAAAACATGTGACGATGAAGCAGGGGATGAATCAGTGTATTCTAGAAGGACAAACACAATGCAGCCTGAGGACATGACTTTCATTGTTTGTTTGGATTTCTTTGGCCCATGAAGTACTTTGTAAAAAAAAAAATTGTTTCCTATACGTAAAACTTTGGAGCTGCACATAAATATCCAGATTTATGGCCGTGTTTGAAAAACTAGAAGATCAGCAACTGGGTCTCCATTCTGCAACAGGAAGCAGCTAGCCCTGAGCAGCAGGGCCCCTTCCGACCAATGTGGGCTTTCTAGTTAACCACGGTCCCCACCCAGGCCTCTGAGTCCGGGACCCACCTGGCCCCGACAAGCACTTGAATTGGCGAGTCCCCCCAAGTGAACGGAAGGCAGGCTCGCATCCAAGATGAAGCCTCCTAAGACGCATCCACACAGAGGAAATTTTGCTATTTGATGTGGAATAACCCAGTGACAAATAAGCCTCAACTAATAAAACTGCCAATGTGTATAAAGTCAAGTTGGTGAGTTTTTAAGAAATAGATCAATCAAATATGGGTAAGCCATAAGAAAAGCAAACACATTTTTTTTAGTGACGAGAAATCATTAAAAAATTTTATTGTGCTTTTAAAATGACCTCCTGGTAATATTTAGAACTCTTCCTAGCTCATGTTTTCAAATGATGAAGAGAGGAATTTCATTAGGCTCAGCAATATTATAATGTGGAGCACACAAAGACAGAAGTGAGACTTGCTACAGCAAAATTCCATCATAGGGTACTGTCTTGCTGATATAATCCTGACACTAACGGTCAGATAGATTCAAACTGACCACATGTCTATACAGAGTTATACCCGGTGGTGTTGGGTGGGAATGGGCCTGCTTTAACACAGATCTTTTCAAAGATGAAAAAGTATTAGGCCTGCTGAATGCACACTCTATGATGAAAATATATGAAAGGAGTTTATTGGCTCATGTAGCAGAGAAATTCAAGAGCAGCTTGATCCTGGGGTCCAATCTGCCTCCCTCTCTTGGCTCTCAGCTCCCCACATTGCCTTCAGTTTTTGGCTCTCCGTGGTGGTAAAATGGCTCCCCATATCTCCAGGGTTCAAGCCCATAAGCCTCTCTTCCAGAGGTCCCAGAAAAAGTCTTTTACTCTTAATTGACTCACGTATGTTCTCCTCTTAATAACTATGACAGGCAAATGCAATGTTCCAGTTGGCCAGGTCTGAAATCATACACTCACCTCTGATAGGAAGGAGGAAAACTCCCAGCTCTGCGGGTCAGAAGTCTGAAATGGGTCTCACTGGGCTAAAATCAGTGTTAGGAGGAGGATGTCTTCATCTGGAAGCTCCACAGGAGAACCTGTTACCTTGCTTTTTCCAGCTTCCAGAGGTTGTCCGCCGTCCTTGGCTTGTGGCCCCTTCTTTCATCTTCAAAGCCAGCAGCCCAGCATCTGCCAATCTCTCTCTGATTCTGACCTCCTCTTCCATTTCTTCTGTCACTTTAAAGGACCCTTGTGACTACACTGGGCCTGTTTGGATATTCCAGAATAATCTTACTTTAAGATAACCTGTTTAGCATCCTTAATCTCCCCTCAACATGTAACACAGCATATTTCTGTGTTCCATGGATTCGAACATGGGCATGGGTGGGGTGGGGTGGGGTGGGGTGGGCTGGGGTGGGGGCTATCAGTTATCTGCCACGAAGTCCAAACTGAATTATCTTCTGTAATCTCAAGGTGATTGTACTCTACAATGTCTGCTCAGGATTTCCTCATTCTTCATGGCCCCTTCTGCTAAGTCCTTGCTTGTGAATTCATTTACTTACACATTTAATAGATAAGCATTAGTAGCTACTGTTAAGTTAATTAAACAGGGATTAGCCATTAGGCTAAGGTGGTTCTGATGTTGTGGTGGCCTATGTAAGCAGACCACAGTGTAAGTGTGTAAATGCTTCAAGCTCACAAAACTCAAATCTGAAGGGGCACCTGGGTGGCTCAGTTGGCTGAGCATCTGACTCTTGGTTTCAGCTCAGGTCATGATCTCAGGGTCATGAGATCAAGCCCCACATCAGGCTCCATGCTCAGAGGGGAGTCTGCTCGAGATTCTCTCTCTCTCACCCTCACCCTCTCCCCTGTGTGCTCTCTCTCTCTCTCAAAATAAATAAATAAATCTTTAAAAAAAAACCTCAAATCTGAGAACAACCAATCACAAACAGCCAATTAAGAATTAAGCTATAGCCTTTCCTTAAGCTGTAGACTAATTTCCTTTCCTTGTGTATAAGTCTTTTTCCTAACTCCTGTCAGCTGAGTACACCTAAACACTTCCGGTTTATCACTACCCAACTGGAATCAATTTTTGCTCAAATAAACTCTTAGAATTATTTTTTAATTTTTTATTGTTATGTTAATCGCCATACATTACATCATTACTTTTTGATGTAGTGTTCCATGATTCATTGTGCACGTTCATCGGTTTATCTATAAACTATATAGACAGAGCACTGAATATACAATGGTAAACAAAACGTTCCCCTCCCTCTTGGTGTTTATGGTCTCATGGATGAACTGACCGTAAATAACCTGATCGACAAGCAATATTTAAATACTTAATTGTTAGCAACCTGTTTTCAACAGAGGCTTTGTTTCCAAACTGGTTTGCAGATAATGGCCATCTTCAAAATTCTCCCGCTCTCTGTTTTTCTAACTGGACTCGGTCGGCACTCCCTCTAGGGGCCTTCAGGACACCGAAAAGAGGATATGGCCTGTTTGAGATGCAGTGGACAGGAAGTGGCACTTCCTGCTGAGAGTCGCAATTGAGACAGATGCCGATGGCGCAGAAACAGGGTGGCCGTGACTCTCCGTACAACATCTTTAAATGACGACACCTCCCCGACCCATGCTCCCCATACTTGCCAGAGCAGTGGTTGAAGGGTATTTACATTTTAACAGCTTCACATCTGACATTATGTTGGTTATATTAAGTAGTAAATGCAAAGCTACTCAGGACAAAACTGGGAGAAAAGCGACAGTTTCCATGGTTCCAATGAATGAGAGACAAGAAAGAGATAATCACAGTTATGTAGGATGGCTTCCCACTCTTTAAATATTATCTGCTTACAATTATTATTATTCCATCACGTAGGAGCTTTAAGTTTTTAATTCAGTCTTTCTGTTGTATCATCTTGGCCAAGTCTATGTGGTAGTGTTCTTATTTATAGGAAGTGGGAAAAAATGTGGCAATCCTTCACACAGCAGTAATGAGGTTATTTTTAAAGGAGTTTTAAGGCCCGGGGCAAGTCTTAGTACACAGGTCAAAGGGTTTTGTATACAATCACTAAAAATTCTTTCAGTGCTTCTGTAGCTCAAGATGCATTTTATCCTTGTTATCTCCCCAGAATCATAGGTCCCTTAAAAACATGACCTTGAAAAAATCCTTTTAATTATGTGTTGACGGCAGCACTGCCTACTCCCTCCTTTTCCCATTCACTTTCCTCCCCCAACAGAAATAACACAAATTCTCACCCCGGAAGATAGTTTCGTGCTACAACACACGGCCACAAACTTTAAATCTCAACTGAGCGCTGAGCCCCTCATATTGCGGAAACAATTCGTTAGCTTGTGCCCCAAATGAGCAACATCGTAAGAGTGGTCATCAACTAGAGACTTTGTTCACTGTATTTCCTTAAAACCTGCAGATTTGGGGCCAGATTACTAACGAGCTATCACATGCGTCAGCCTTGGCTGTCTTCCTCTAATCTACAACTTTGTCTTACAGTTTCATATTTGCATTCATTTCCTTTCCATGGCCATATTAATCAACATCCCAGCAGGACCCTTACTGAACATTCAAGGGATTAAACCAAAGAGCGTTAAAAGAATTATTTACAGAGGGCGAATCTCTAGCCAGACAGGGAAAGAATAAGAGGGATGAATTCTCTGACCTCTCCTTCATCCCTGTCCCATCTCCTACCAATACAGCCAGCCCCAGACAGACGCCAGAGGGCAGGCAACCCTGGACAATGCGGGCACTGGCTATCTGCCTCCTGGGGCACGGAGTGTATGTGACGGACTGGGGGCTGCAGCGTGGAGCCCATGCATGGGCCCTATGACACTGACTTTCCTTCCCCCGCCACAGCAGGGTGTCCAGACACTGCCATTCTCTTGTGCCCTCATTCACTGAACCTTACCACAGTGTGAGGTAGGTACTATTATTACTCTTCCCATCTCTCAGACAAGGGAACTGAGATACAGAGAGGTTGAGTAACTTGGTCAAGGTCACACAGCTAGTTGGTGGCAGACTGAAGATCTGAATCCAGGCAGCCTGGCTTCAGGGACTGTGTTCTTTACCCATACCTAGGTCGTCTCTCATTCTTTTTATTGTGACCCGAAGTAGACACTGGATTTCTATCCCGAATATAAGAAGGAATCCCAAAACCAGCAAGAAAAAAATCAAGAACCCCACTAGAAAAATGGGCCGAGGCTCTTGATAGGCAACTCACAGAAGAGAAATTAAAATGACCAATAAACATATAAACCATCACTAGTAGTAAAGGAAATGCAATTTTTTTTAAATGAGATGTGATTTTTCTTCACCCATTACATTAGCAGAAATGATCATTGCCACGTATTGGCAGGGAAACAGTTATTCTCATAAGCTGGGTTGGAATACAAATTCGTAGAACTTTTGTGGCACTATGTAATAAAAAGTTAAATACCCATTAACTGATGACTCAGCCATGCCCATTGCTTACCATCTACTGTAGAGAGAGATGTCCATTATGGGTACCATGATATCACTGTCATATTGGCAATAGTAAGATTTTGGCAAGTACCTAACCGTCGATTTCACATTGATAGTTTCAAAAAATGGCGGTAGCGTCTACGAATCACTGGCCAATAGTTCAGAAGCAAGAGAGGCAGTTACAGCGTGGTGGGTGAAGTTTGCGGACCCGAGTCAGACCCGTGGGTATTCCCATCCAGTGGTACCACTGTGTGAACAGCAAGCTCTGATCCTCTCTGTACCCTGAGGGCTTCATCCAAAAGTGAGTCTAACAATAGCACCCACTTTGGTGCGAGAAGTCAGGCAGGCAGGACCTGTAAAGATCTCAGAACTGCGTCTGACACCTGCCAAGTGCTCTGTAACTGTTAGCGGTTGTTATAAGTCACCCGGAAAGATCTCCTAGATACATGGTTTAAAAAAAAATGCAGACACATGCACGCATGCACCACACAGGATGACTGCAGTTATGTATATAAATATATGCATAAATAATATATGCATATATATGGATGAACATAAGCAGTCACTTAAAAGTGATTTGTATAATTGTCTCACCCTTTTTGGAAGGATAAATGCTATATCCTTTTAAAGAGACATTTAAAAAAATTATTTTTCAGGGCGCCTGGTTGGCTCTGTCAGTTGAGTGCCCAACTCTTGATTTCAGCTCAGGTCATGGTCCCCAGGGTCATGAGATCGAGCCCCATGCTGGGCGGTGTGGAGCCTGCTTAGGATTTTCTCTCTCTCTCTCTAAAAAAAAAATAATAATTATTTCTCAAACTTCACATAGAAAAAAGACTGGAAGAAAATATATCCGAATGTTCACAGTGATTGCTTTTGGATGTAGAAACGATGAATTCATTTTGCTTACTTTTTCTCTTCCAAATTTGCCTTTGGGCTTACGTATTACCTTAATTCCAACATTTAAGCAACTATGGTTTTAGGGAAACACATTGCTAACATATAGTAAGAGAAATGATGAAGCTTGAGACAAAAGGCCTTTCCTCAGCACTGATGATTTTCGTGTAGCTCAAATGAACTTCAGAAGTTTCCTTCTCTACATTTTTTTTCTTTCAAAAAGGCAGGAGGGTCTGAAAAGGAGCAGAAATGACTCCCCGTAAAGAGGTCATGTGCATAAAGATGAAAGGCTTTGGGACAGTTTGATTTGGAAGGAAGAAGTTCCCAAACTCACAGCCTCTCTTGTCGAGTGCAGCCTGACGTGCATTGGTTAGACTAGGGTGGTTCACTCAGTTGTGATTCTGGAAGCCTTGACACGACACACATGCTCCATTTTCTCAGGATCCCATCATTTCTAATTGCCTTAAACCCTTCGGCAGCTTTTATTTATGATCCTTGCCTGGTCCCTAAAAGCATGTGAGCCTGCAATGCCCAAGGAAGCCCTCAGTTCAGAACCAAAAGGGAACTGAGAACACGTCAAGAGATTGTGATTAAACACGAAGAAATAGTATTTAGGTTTAAATCAAAGAGAGCTTGCGCAGGCCCATTCCTGACGAACTCCGATGGCAGGCTATTTAACTGCGTGTCTCAGATGATTTTGTATACACTTTCATGGAGATCAGGCATTAAAATCCCACTGGGAATCTTGTAAAGCAGCAGGTCTCTGATGGGCATGGGCGTCCACATCACCTGCAGTATCCAAAGCACAGATTTCTGAAGCCATCCCACCCCCCACTTCACCACTGAGGTGCTGGATCAGTAGGTCACACTAAATCAGGGAAGCTTTGACCTCATTTCAAGAAACTGCATTGTGGTAGACACCTTGAGAGATGCCCGTGAAGCCCACAACCCCCTTCTCCACAGGATGCACCCACACAGCCCACAGCTCTGGCCACAGCAGACTGCACAGGGAAAGACATCTGCTCCCAAGGTGGGCCTGTCAGACTCTCTATCCTGACCACTCGAACTTGGAATTCAGCGAGGCTAATAACCTCCACACATTCTCCAACTGGAAGGAGGTGGGACGTGCAAAGTTGGAGGCGGGGGGGAAGGCCATCTTCTGCCTCCTGGATAGAGAAGCAAAGAAAGCTAATCTTTTAAGGAAATGAAGCAGCAGTGCAGAGAAAAACAAAACTGAAAGATGATGCAGTCCCGTAGGAAGGTACAGTAACTGCTATGACAAACAGCCCCAAATTCCAGTGACTTAACACAATAAAATTTTATTTCTTGCTCATGTAACTGTCTACGGTGGCATCTTTTGGTCAGTATTTCTATCCTGTGGCTCTGCCCTCCCTCAGGTCCCCGGAGGCTTGCGTTCAGCCAGTGGATAGGATCAGCATATAGGAAGTTTTTATGTGCCAGGTCTGGGAACAGCACATAGACTCAGCTGGCCAGAAGTCAGCTACGTGGCCCTGCTTAAAGACAAGGCATGCTTGGAAATGTGGTTTAGCCACATACCCCAAAGAAAAAGGGAAATGGAGTTTGGTGAACACATAGCAGTCTCTGCTAAGCTCCAAAGAGAGAAAAGTTAAAAGAACAGTTGCCAAACTATTATCAAAATGTAAACGAACAGAGTTACCTGGGGGGCTCAGTGGGTTAAGCGTCCAACTCTTGATTTTGGCTCAGGTCATGATCTCAGGCCCTGAGATCAAGCCCCATGTCAGGCTCCGCACTGAGTGTGGAGTCTGCTGGAGATTCTCTCCCTCTGTCCCTCCCGCTCATGCGCTCTCTCTCTCTCTCAAGTAAGTAAATTAAAAAATCTTTTAGAAAAAATGAACAAGCAAAAACCAGAAAATAAGTAACTGTGAGGATGTGGAGAAATTGGAACCCTTGTGCACTGTTGGTGGGAATGCAAACTGGTTCAGCCGCTGTGGAAAACAGTATGGAGGTTCCTCAAAAAATTAAACATGGAACTCCCTAGGGTCTGGAATTCCACGTACTCAGTGGAATTAAGAAAAGGAATCAAACAGGTACTTGCACACCCCTGTTCATAGCAGCATTATTCACAAGAGTCAAAAGGTGGGAACAACCTGAATGTCATTAAAAGATAAATGGATATACAAAATGTGGCTTATTCATACAGTGGAATACTATTCAGCCTCAAAAAGGAAGGAAATTCAGGGGCTCCCGGGGTGGCTCAGTGGGTTAAGCATCTGCCTTCGGCTCAGATCGTGATCTCAGGGTCCTGGGATCGAGCCCCCCATCGGGCTCCCTGCTCAGCAAGGAGCCTGCTTCTCCCTTTCCCTCTGCCCCTGCTTGTGCTCTCTCTCTCTCTGTCAAATAAATCAATAAAATCTTTTTTTTTTTAATTTTTATTTATTTGACAGAGAGAGAGACAGCGAGAGCAGGAACACAAGCAGGGGGAGTGGGAGAGGGAAAAGCAGGCTTCCGCGGAGCAGGGAGCCCGATGCGGGGCTCGAGTCCAGGACCCTGGGATCATGACCTGAGCCGAAGGTAGACGCTTAACGACTGAGCACCCAGGAACCCCTAAAATATTTTTAATAAAGGAAGGAAATTCTGACGTATACTATAACATCACAAAAGTACAAATATTTTATGATTCCACTAATACAAACTTTCTAGAGCAGTGACATTCATGGAGATAGGGAGTGGAATCATACGTACCAGGGGCTGGACGGAGGGAGGAATGTCTCTAGGCCGGGTTTATTCCTGAGCTACAGACATAATGTAAAAACAAACAAACAAACAAATAAAAAACATGTACACTCAGGTTCCACACATCCTATCTCAACACATCATCACCCTCTGCTCTCCGGAATCCGTTCCTCTGCTCCTCCTTCTCCATTCTCTATTTCAGCCAATAGTTCTGCTTTCAGTTGCCCAAACATCCAAAGAATTATTCTAGATGCTCTTTCTCTCCAACCCCACCATCAAAACCATCTGTTCAGCCAGAAGCGTCTTTCCCATCCTGTGTGTCACTGCTCTAGCCCACGCCTGCTTTAGTCTCCAGATTCATCACTAACAACTTGCTGATTGCTTTCAATACCTTCAATCTCTTTCCATCCTTTGCCCACGATTCCCTAAACGGATCATCGCAAAGTACGGGTCTGATTGTGTGTCGTCTGCCCTCCACCCGGACTCGTCTGCCCACCTCTCACCCTCCATACAATGGCACGTGAGACTCTTCATAGAACCAGCATTGCCCATTTCCTCCCGGACACCCCATCTCCCACAGCGCCCAGCTCACTCCCCACACAGGGCTACTTCTCAGGCTTCCATGACGTCACAGTGCTATTCCCCCCTGCCTGGAGTACCTCTCTCATCCCCTCCTTCACTTCTCTGTCAAGAGTCAGGTCAGACATCACTACCTCCTGAAAGCCTTTTGTGACTTCCCATCCCTATCCCTCATCTGGGTTAGTTGCCCCTCTGAAATGTCCTCCCAACCTCACAGATGCTCCTTGTACATTCATTTCTCCATCCACCCAGCTGCCAGCGCTTAGGTCAGGGACTCTGCTTTTGCCTCAAGGCCACCAGAACCCATCTCTGTGTCTGGCATGTGTAGACGCTCAACAGATGTCTGTGGTTCCCACTAAGGGGCATTCATTATTTCCTGGGAAAAGTTATAAAGACAAGGTGCCAATGGAAAAAGAAAAAAAAAAGAACACCAGACATGTATTGATGTGCTCATTACACATTCAATCAAATCTTGATTGGGGAAGACTGGTTTTTTTTGGACTACTGACCCTCACGCAAGGTATCACCCTATGCTAGGGGAGCGAAACTGAAAGCAGCCCTTTTCCCATCCCTGAGTCCGTCCCTGAACTGACTGTATTCAGGAATGCAGACACCGAAAACAATAAAACACAATTGGAAGCTAATGAAATACTCATTTGTACTCATCCTGGCCATGCTTCTACATGGGAGTAATTCCATTTACATCTCTAGAAAGAAAATCTGGGTTTCATTTTGTAAACTCAGAGCAGACATAAGGTGCCCAAAGACATCTTGACACTCCAGCAGTATTGTAGAGAATTCCACATACAGCACTTTTTGCTGATGACACCACCACTCAGAAATGTGACATTTTCTTCTTACAAAGGAGAAACTATACTTTGCCCATAATCTGGCAACTCACTTCTGAAAGCTGTGTTTAGGACTGATTTGCTCCAAATTCCCAGATGAACACATTCATGCAATTTCTATTTATAGGTTAAATCTAGTCACTACAAAAATGCACAATAACAAAAGATGGTTACACCCCTAGCGGATAACCTACTTGAAGGAAAACCACTGGTCCCTAGGAAAGCGCAGACCACAGAAGGCTTAACCCCAGCCTTGCTTCAGTGGAATTTGACCTGTGTAACCATGTCCCTTCCTCACATAACAGTTCTCCAGCAGCACTTCTCCGCGGGCTTAATCCAAACCTTGCTTGCTGCCTATCCCAATCCGTTTCTGGCACTTGGTATTTTGTGGGACTGGATTGAGTTAAGAGAGCCAGACAGTTTCAGTGGTGAGCAGCATGAATATATGAATGAAGGTATGACGAATTCAAGTGCTCTGACTTCAAGAAAGGGTAGGCACGGGGCCCAGGTAAGATACGAGGGTAAAAATCTGTCTCCCCTTGGCCTTAAAAATAATGAAAAGAATTTCATGGTATGCATAAACAACATCTCACTCCTTCTGTAGATGAGCATTTCACACAGTGTTCTAGTCCCCAACATTCATGCTTGCAATCCTTCTTTTCTCACATTCTTATTTTAAGAATAATAGATCAGCTTAGCTATTGGGATAGGAATGTGGAATCACATTCTTATTAGGAATATGGAAATCTTCCTCTTGCAGAGATCACTTTGGTACTAAGCATGAATGAGAATGACAACAGCGTTCAAAATCATGTCATTCTTTTTCTGGCCCTCGCTCACAATAATCCTTGCCCTCCAGTATTGTCAGTCTCCAGAAGATACATACCTAATTTCTAGAATCCACTCCCACTGTTACAGAAACCGTCCACAGTACAGGCACTGCTAGAGGTCTGAGCCAGCATGGAGACCCAGAGGCTCTGAAAGCACCCTCGAATCTGATACCATGCCCCAATCTTGAGGATTTCTAAAAGAACACACCACTCCAGGGCACTCAGATCTGCTCGGGTCTCAAGCATCCCAAGCATCCTCCGGAACTACGGGTGGTTATGATTCCTTTCCTCCTTCCAGGGTCACAAGATCAGGGCCAAGGGAAAATTACCGAAAACAAGACCATTGAGGGTTGACTTGCTAATATCAAAACATGCTATCCTGACACATTAACTATAAATAGCACAGAACTCACACAGGAAAGACAGATCAATGGAATGAAGCGTCCAGAGACTAGATGTAAGCACAAACACACACACACACACACACACATGCTCACAAATTTATTACATGATACAAATATTTCAAATTGGTGATTCACAGAGAAAAGACTCTTAGCAAATAAATAAAATAAATGGCCTACCAGTTTGGGGGGAAAATGAAGATTGATCCTTATCTTCCATTCCATATCCAAATAAGTTCTGAATAGATTCAGATTCAAATGTTAAAAAAAAAATCCCATAAAATAGCCAAGGAAAAGATTAATAGGTTTAAACTTTTCTATGCTTAAAAAAAACAGACATATGACATATGTTTATAGGTAAATAAATGCATCTTTGCAATGCCTCTTTTTAAAGGTGAATATAGAAAGGCATTTTACAAATCAGTAAGGGAAAGAGGGATTCTCCACCAGAAAATGGGCACAACACAAGGAGGCGATTCACAAAGGTAGAAATACAGATACTACAAAATGCTGGTAGAGATCAAAGCAAGTTGCATTAAACAACAATGATCTATCATATTTCACCTATCAGATTGGCAAACACTGAAAAGAGTGATCCTACCCAGGGCTGACTAGGCAATAGCCAAGGGAAATAAGGCCCTGCTTGTGGGAGTGGAAATCGATACCCTTTCAAGAACACCGTCTGGCGCAGGGCATCTAACTTCAAAATACATGTGTCATTTGACCGGCAATTCCACTCTGGGAATCTATCCTGAGAAACAGTCAGCCAGGTATGGGAAGAGGAAGGTGCACACGGTGAGGTCAGTTTGGGGGGATGGGAATGCAACAAAGGGATGTACAACAGGTCCCAGGGACTAGGGAGGACAGAGGGGAGGACATTGGGCAGATTTCCTAGAGGAAGGGATGCTGGAGGTGAGTCTGGGAAGACAGGCAGAAGGAGGAACAGAAGGGACAGGAGGACAGAGGTAAGGCACAGAGAGAGCACCGTGCACCTAGGAACATAAGTAGGGCCTTGGAGCTGGGGGCAGGGAAAGAGGAGGAAGGGAGTCAGTAACAAGAATACCAACAAGGGCTGCTTGTGATGTCCACTTTATGGATGACAAAACTGAGGTTTGGTTACACAGTTCAGGTGGACAGAGATGCTCACATTACTTGTAATGATAGAGTGGGAATTTGAGCCAAGGTTCCTCTGACTGTGGAGCCCAGGGCATGGTGGGGAATTTGGGCTTTCCCCAGCTGGCCACAGGCCACTGTGGAAGGCACGTGGGAGGCACGTGGAAGGCACATGGCGGGGGGTGGATTCACCTTCCTCAAGTTTGCTCTGGCGGCAGTGTGGAGAGCAGATCAGAGGCCTCCCAGGAAGAAAGAGGACAACCAGGTAGGCATTGATTGCAAGACCGATGAGTGAGGAGAGGCCAAGTAGGCATGGAGCGGTGGGGGATTTGAGAGAGAAAACCCACAGGACTTGAGGACCTGTTGAGCGAGAGGGGTGGGAGGCAGAGGAGGAGTCCAGACTGACTCCTGCTATCCCCCTGACATTTCACAATGAGCAAGTGATAATATCCAAACAATTGCTCTTGCTTCTTGGACACACCTCTATCCACATCTTTGCTCTCAGCCTTCCCTCCCATGAAACATCATCCCCGATTGCCTTCAGGGTGAAATGCCATCTTTCAAAGGCTATCTCCAATGCTACCTCCCAAAGTCACAGAAAACTCTTCTTCCACCCCACTTAGAGAGTGTCTTGGGGCATTTTGTGTTGGCCTTTACCTGCCTGACAGTTAATCAGTTGTGCAAATACCTTGTTTTCCTCTCTTGTCCACATGGCCACATCGTGCCCCTTCCCACATGTTTTGCAGGACAAAGCAGAGGCTCTTGGGCATGGTGGACATTTAAATAGTTGAAATAAAGAAAAACAAATAGCTCTCCCCCTCTTTCCGCTCTTAGATTTTGCCTTCTCAGCTTTTAGCAAAGAGCTTGCTTAAATGTTTCTTGCTCCAGAAACCAAAAGAGTTGGAAGGAAGTTTTGGAATGCCTGCGGGAGATTTTCTTAATCCTTAACTGGCTGATAACACTGCAGGAAACTAGCTTAAGGAAAACAGTGATGAAACAGTAAGGTCCTATTACCCCTATTACTGCTTCCCTGCTATACTGAACAGGACATTCTGAGAGTAATTTCCAGTGGAATGTCTTCCAAATGTATATAAATAGTCATGGTCAGCCTGGTGAAAGTGTGTGTTTCCAAGATGAACTGATAAACTAAGCAAGATAAAAGAGGTCAAGTGGACAAGATGGATTGCATAGGACATTTATAGATGAAGTTGGCTCATTTTGCTGGAAAGCAAGTGCATACGAGTTCAGACACTCTATGAATCTGCCTCATTTTAGAAAGCAGGGACAAAACTTTAATCTCAAAAACAAGGATAAATAAATAAGGGGAGACTGTTTACAGAACCAAAATAGTCCAAACTCTACAGTAAGTCAGGCACAAATAGATATTCATGCAAGAAATCAGGGTGATCCTTGGTAAAAATAAGTCAACTCAAAACCCTCCACCATGTAATGCTTTGGCCATTGTAGTGATGGGGTCCCAGTGGGGCCCCTCCTAGAGTTGTCTTTCCTCTCAACCATTCCATACACCAAACCAGAATTTCCCAAAGTGTGTTGCCTGGAACACTAACCCCAGAAAATTTTCCATCAAGGGGGTTCCATGGTCAAAGACAGTTAGGAAATGTTTATTAATACCATAACATCTCTTGGAGACTCACCATGCATCTTGGCATCACGGAGGCTCTGAAAACTCTTCTATAAATAAGCTTTCACTCTTCGTAAGCGTGTGTTTCCCAATTATTTGGTCATGGAACCTTCTAAGAGGAGCAAAAGTAAGACCATAGCACAAGGTTGATACAGTGTTCCCCAAAACCCAGTTGAGAACCTCAAGATCTTACCATCTCTGGTTTTCCTTCCTTCTTCTGAACCTCATCTCTTCACTTCAAAAGTCAATGGCCACATTGCTCTTTTCCTCAGAGCCCAGAGAGGTGACTAGAAAACATGAAGAGATCATTTAATTCATTTATGGATAATGACTTTTTTATTACCTCTCCCTGGGAACATTTACATTTTTCCTGAGGCCTTCTGAAATATAATGGCTAAATCCAAAGGAAGAGTGCAAATGCCAAGACTCTCATGCCTCTGTGTCACATCAGAAAAGTCAGCTCTTCTTTCCAGCATAGACTCCCCACCAGGGAGATGTAGGGAAGTTACACTCCCTCTCCTTGGCCATCAAAGCAACCCCCACAACAACAAAATACCATGTGTGCTAACATTCACCCTCATCTTTACCTTGTCATGCTTTAGGGATCAAAATAAGTATTGCTTCCTTCTCCCTGACCCCTGGATAGAATAACAAATGGGGCTATCCAAATTCATAAAACCCAGGACGTCCCCCTGCCCTGCCCCCATAGCATGTACCACTTTGCATGCTACAGTGGCTCACTTCTCTGTCTCTCTGTCTCCTCTTCTTCTGTGTGCCCAGAGCCTGGCCCAAGACAGAGTACATCGCAGGAAATCAATAACCTGACGAATGGAGAAATGTGTTTGTTGGTTGGCTTTTAATCCAACAGGACTAACAATCCCATTTCCAAGAAGAAATCTAAAAGGAGAAGATGAATATATGAGTCTGCAGCGGTGAGAGTCTAATGATCCCATTCATACTATTTGAGCATTGCCATATAAGGCATTATAGAAGAAACAACAGGAAAATAAAAGGTTTGTAAGATCCAATACCTGCCTTCAAGGAACTTAAAATGATGAAGGAACAATCATAACCCTTCTACTGGCCTGCAACATGGCTGATGCAGGAGAGCAATGCGGAGCGCTAGGAGTGTCCTGAACACCCTCTCTATTTCCATATTAAGAACACAAACAGTTATTAGATTGAAAGTTTCACCCTGGCCCCCAGTGCCAACAGCCTAAAATAGGGTAGCTGCCTGGGGCAAGGAGGCTTGCCCACGGGATACCTAACAGACATCGTGTGTTTCTGCTACTCAACGCTGTGTAGGCACCAGCAGAGCAGACAAAAGATGCAAGGGCCCAGGCTCACGGGGGGCTGAGGAAGTCGGGGTGGAGCTGTGCAGCTTTGCTGGTGTGCGTGATAGCAGCCGAATGGGGAACATCTGTGTCCCGTCAGAGTTTCCTAGAGGTCTTCTCTAACTGCAGTGTGAGCAAATTAAGATTGATAAATTGTAGGGCTCTTTCTGGCTTTAAAGATCCCAGATGCTCTGCGAAATTAATGAATGCTCTATCTCCACTCAATCTGACACCAAAACAGAACTTTGAAAACATACCAGACCCCTGCTCCCCCAACACCCAGGGCAGCGCTCCTTCTTTCAGCTCGGATTCCAGGGGCGCACACCCATATATTTAGTTGGCGACGGGGTGTGTGTGTGTGTGAGTGTGTATACATATGCGCACATGTGCATTTTCAGACCAGAACTATCTTCACTCTAGGGCATGTGTACACAGTCTTGACCAACAAATGTACCTCTGTTAACACAAACTCCCCAACTAAGTTCCTTAAACACCAAACTGTCCATTACAGAGTAATTCCAAGAAAGATGAGATCATTTGGGTCATTTGGAAACTATTGTTTTACTCAAACACAACGCATTGCTAATAATAATACCTAAGATTGTTCTGTTCTTATTCTCCAGCACTGAGTTCACTAACCTAGTTCTCTACATGGCCAACAGCATGTTTTATTTCTATCAGTAGAAAATAATCACATGTAGCTCGAGGAAAAGTATTTGAGGCACTTAACTAAAGCAATTCTATTTCTGTGAGATTCTGAAGATCAGATACAATTGGAGAACAGCCTTTTTGGTGGCCCCCCAAGTAAGCACGCAAGTCCAAATGAAGTATCTCTAACAATGGTAGTTCCCTTAGAAAAGGAACTGACTAGAAGGCAATATCCCTAACAAAGGAAAAGCATCCTAGGAGGATACCAAAGCCAAAAAAAGAAGAAATGCCCTACAAAATTCAGACCACTGGATCATCTACTTCCGTGTTCTCTTTCCAATTAGGGCATTAAAGGGAATTAAATAGTTTATCCTCTATAACATCATCCTCAGAAGTTGAAAATGTTCCTAAACATCCCTAAATTCCCTATCAAGGTTGGTGAGAAAACTTAAAGCAATGATTTGGGGTGTTGAAGCTCTTTTAAGCAGAGCATGCCTGGACAGGGGCCCCAAGTCAGCAGCCTCCAGCATGGGAACCACACTGGTTTCCTCTGCTGCTTGTTATCTGGTTTTCAAAGTTCTCCGTTTCCAGAGCCCAGGGATCATATCGGCAAGCCAGCTTCATTCATCCCCCCATTCATCCATTCAGCAAGTCTTTATGGTGCATTTACGATTCCACCACCTGGGATACATTGGCGCATAATAAAACTGTGGTCCTCAAAATCTGGTGCGGGGACCAGGGGTATCAGCATCAGCTGGGAACTTATTAGAAATACAAATTCTTGGGTTCCACCTCAGACCTACCACAAACTCGGGACTGGCTAGCAATCTGGTTTTTTAGCAAGCCCCCCAGTAGATTTGGAGGCGCATTTAAGTGGGGAACACTCTCACGGAGCGCACCCTCTTGTGGAGGAGATGGGCGATAATTAATAAATAACAAATGTGTGATATAACGTGAGGCAACAATTTTTAACTGTTTTTTTTTTTTTTTTAAGTAACTCAAGGAAACAGGAAGAGAGAAATAGAGTGCTATGTCAGATAGGAGGGTCGGGGAAGGAAAGCCTCCCTTCGGAGCAGAGCATGAAGCCAGGGCACAGGACACATGCACAGCCAGCCCAGCATCATCGCGGCATCCTGTCTCCCTTCAGAGCTTCCGATAAACATCAGACCACACTGGAGAGACGCTTGTCTTCCCAGCCATTCTAGAATGCCTATGGGAATT
Organism: Mirounga angustirostris; assembly: GCF_029215605.1. Lineage (NCBI taxonomy): Eukaryota > Metazoa > Chordata > Mammalia > Carnivora > Phocidae > Mirounga > Mirounga angustirostris. Next base: position 125,379,191 of record NW_026991713.1, read on the forward strand.
TGAATCTTGAGGAAAAGTAAAAAAAAATCTAGTACCTGCTCCAAACCTCCAAATAAGTTTTGAAATCAGAAGATTACAAAATAGCCAAAAGCCTCAATGATTTCACTTACCATTGGAATAGACGTAAGAGAGACCTTCTTGACAGGGAAGATTATGGAAATATAGAATGGGCTGCCAAAGAAGACACAGGACTGCTATCCTGAAGGAAGGATTATTCCCCAACACTCATGATTCATGTGAAATTCTGGTGGGATGCAAGTCTGAAACAGATGACCCTTTGGGGTCACATTTATGCCTGAGATCATAAACATCTGCTATACTCTTTTTCCAATGCTTTTAATAAAAATCCTCAAAGATATGGAAGAACAGAGTGAGGATCCCACATAGACGTGCCATCTAGAATCCAAAATGTTACTTTTTTCCATATTTGTTTTACCTAGATAGATAGGTAGGTAGATAGATAGATAGATAATAAATAGATATTGCAAGTCATTGGAAAATAAATGATACCCTGTCACTTTACCCTTAAATATACAATCATGCATCTCCTAAAAATCTATTTTTTCCGACAGAATCACAGTGTTATTATCACTCCTAAGAGAATTATTAATAATTATCTAATAATTTCTAATCCATATACAAGTTTCAAAGATTTCCCTTAATTACTTATTTAGGTGATAACTGCAAAATGCTCATCTTGGTTGGATAGAGATTTGAGTTTCATCTGGTTCTAAATACAGACATAGATATAGACATTGAAATTATACCAAAACTTAAGATGATGATGATCACTAACCCAATGGTTACAATAAACAATTTATGGAGAAATGTTAGAAAAGGAAGTAGGGATCCCAGAAAAAGAGACTGAGCCTGCTATCGGTTAAATGTCTGTGTCTCCCCAAAATTCATATGTTGAAATCCTCACCCTCCCCCCTACCCCGGACCCTGTGATGGCATTAGGGAGTGAAGCATTTGAGAAATAATTAGATCATGAAGGTGTAGCCCTCATGAAATGATTAGTGCCTTTAAAAGAATAATGAGAGAGCTTGCTTCCTCTTTCTTTCCATCGTGTGAGGGTAGAGCAAAACAGCGGCAGACTCTAAGCCAGGAAATGAGCCCTCACCAGACACCAGATCTGCTAACACCTTCATCTTGGACCTCCAGCCTCCGGAACTGTGAGAAATAAAAGTTTGCTATTTAAGCCACCCAGTCTGTAATAATTTGTTGTAGCAGCCTGAACTGACAAAGATAGAGTCTGAATACATTCATTCATTTATTCAGCAAATAGACTGCTCATCAGACCCGCAGAGATGTATGAGACAGTATTCATGTATTCTAGGGTCAGTTCAGTCAGTAGAGGAGAAGTCAGAATCGAGGAGAAATGGCCGCCGTGTAATGGGAATCCCTTTGTGGGCTCAGGACCTACCTATCCCTACATCTTTCATCTTACTGCCAGTCTTGAAAAATTCTTTTTACTTATAAAATGGGATTTTTTTAAAGATTTTATTTATTTATTTGACAGAGAGAGAGAGCACAAGAGAGCACAAGCAGGGGAAGTGGCAGGTAGAGAGAGAGGGAGAAGCAGGCTCCCCACTGAGCAGGGAGCCCTATGTGGGGCTCGATCCCAGGACCCTGGAATCATGACCTGAGCTGAAGGCAGACGCTTGACTTACTGAGCCAGCCAGGCATCCTTAAAATGGGATTTTAAATTTGCAGTGGACTCACTCATGGTTTAGAGGGCCCTGTGTCTCAGGGAGGTAACCTACACTTCTAGGATCAGAGTGCCAAGCAGATGGACACTGGGACACTGGGACCGTCAAGGTCATCTTGGATGGAGACACAAATAGAAGAACCAGGGGAATGCCAGGTCAAGGAGTGTCCGGGCCACACTGAATGAATCTTCGGCTTCTTTAGCATTTGAATGGAGGGGGGAAAGAGGGACATCTCTCCTGCATTCCTTTTTTACAGGTTTTGTCTAAACTCTGGCAAATTCAAGACATAAAGCTCGACTCTCAGGGACAAAAGTAATCTGTAATACCATAATCTTTAAACAGAATGCTAGAAATTTAAGAGAGTGTGAGGTCTAGCCATTGAAAAAAACATTTATGGAACATCTGTTAGACAGAAGAATTAGACAATTTAGGAGACTCAGACAATCGAGAGTTAGTGCCGCTCTTCACGAGGTTACAGAGCTTTAGGAAGGAAAGTACCAGTGACTTTCAGAGGACACATAGCTATTGTGGTGGCACAGTTATGTTTAAAACATAGGTTTCTTTCTTTACCACCCGAGGCTGTCTCCAGCAGCCCATAATGGCCTTGATGAGATTTAATATTACATGAGTCCTTTGTTAGTTTTATTACATGTAAGTTTCAGGAGGGCAGACGCTTCAATTTGTTCCCGGATGGCATTCCCCGCCCTCCTCCCCGCCCACCCCCCCAACCCCCACCCCCCCACCCCCACCCCCACCCCCACCCACCCCCACCCCCCCACCCCCGGCACAGTGCTGAACACATGTGCTGTATCTGGCACATAATAGGTGCACAATATATTTTCTAACTAAATGAACATGCATACCTGAGGTCATACAATATATTACAACATCTCCTCCCATTGTGTACTAAACACTTTTAATTTGTGTGTAACTTGCTTTACCTCCCACACTTCACAAGGCCAAAGAAGTAACAAGGGCAATGATGATGATTTAAATAGGTCAGGATATTTTGTTTTCCTCAGATCTGATCGTACTTCTCAGAAGCGCTTTATTTTAATTATTGAATTATTCTAATTTATTCTAATTCAGAATTATTCTCATTCTTATATAATGAAACCATGCCAGCAGAAGCTATTTCATCCTACTCTTTGAGGGGGAAAAAAAAATCAACACTATTGCAACACTAATGCAAGTCATTGGTGTAACTTTGACACTAATCCATTGATCCTCTTCCCATTTTATGAAAGCAAGGAGAACTACATCATAGATTTTTCTATGACTTAACAAGAACCAATGCTCTATCTAGCTAACTTCAGTCGTTCATGTATCACTTGGACGGTAGCCTAATTGGCATTGAACCCAAATTCTCAACAGCAAATACATTTTAGAGAATACATCTTAGAGACAATTTCGGTGGCTCCTGAGACCCTTTGGCAACTTCTCTAACTGTTCCTCAAGAGAAAGTAGATTAATCTTTAACTCTGATTGAATTTCCCGACACCAAATGGCTTCTCAGTCTTCTCTCAGTTAGCAATTTGCCAGTCATTTGGGATAAACAGTTAATAATTATCAAGACTTTGGAATTCTCCACACTCTGTGAGGTAATTTTTGTAAGTTTAATAACCATGCAGACAGCTCCCATTAACATTCTCAGTGCTTCCTGGCAATTGGCAATTGGAGGCATCCTCCAAACCTCACCATTTGCTTTCTTAATTCTATCTGCAATTATCTAAACACTCTATGAAGAGGTGATGGCATCTCTCTGTGGAGGTGGGATACCTACCAACAATGGCCAAATTCTTCCCACCTGGTGTTTCTCAGGCTCACTTAGAAACTCCAGCTGAGCTTCTGCTCCTGGCTAGGAAGAAGCAGAGCTGCATCCCATGGTGCTATTTTATTAACTCGCTCCAGGAAACAATGCAGTGAGAAGTAGACATTGTTCTTTGGTTGTCTGCTGATCAGCCTCAGTGGGAAGGAAATTATCCCTTGGACAGACCAGGAGTACAAAGAAGGTCCGGCAATGCATGGTCTTCCCCGACTTCGTTTTTCAGAGAACTAGGCAGTGGATAGAGTATCACTTCACTTCAGCTCATCAGAGTCACACTAAGTATGTACCAGGCTCGCTAAAAAAAAACAATACAGAGATTAACATCGCCCTGTGCAAATTCCTGGAGCATACTTTTAAATGTGATGCTATGTGAATTTTACCCCAACAAACAAATATGTAGACAAACAAATAAGTGCCTCCTAGACACTGGAAAATCAGCTAGGAGATATACATATTAAGTGGCCCTTCAGCTACATCTTAGGAAGCACCACCTGTCAAGTGGACAGTGAATGTAGCCAAGGGCAGTCTTCACTCTCGATAGCTACTGTTCTAGAATAGAAAACAAGGAAAAGAAAAAAGCCCCCCAAGTCAGCAGGACAAGAGAAAGGGAATTGTTTTAGAAAGGAAACCTCTCAGAAAATAATTTCATATGGTAAACAGAAGAAAATTCAAATAATCTCCCAGAATACAGAGAAAAGTTGAAAAGAAGGAGAGGTGATAGAGAAGACAGTGTTTTAACCTAAAAATTGCCATAGTTTCTGAAAAAGAAACCAAAATATTTGAGATAGAAGCAATATCTTAAACAAATTTCCCTGAGTGTGTAGATCAAAAGATCTCCAAACAAAATCAGTTAATATAAATCCATAATTAGATATCCTTTTAAAAAAAAGCGGATTATAAGAATGCCTCAGTCAATGTGTTAACAGGAACAGGAACTTCTGCAAGTAGGCTAACTGTGCATTTGTGGGGAGGGTACAGGAGAATCTCACAGAGGTCCACTGATGGCAATATGGGTGGACTTCTAGGAAAAAATAACCATTATCAGGAGTTTTTCTCTCTACCCCCACCTCCCCCAACTCCAAAAATTCAACTTCACTCCATGACTGTTTCATCCAAGTTTCTCCATGAACTGACTTCCCTGCTTATTTGCTTATACATAGCTCAAAATGGCAGCTCCTCAATGAAACATCAGCACTTGAGTCCGCATTATCTTTGAGCTTAAATTCCTACAGCTAAAAAAACTCAGTCCCTGCTCTCCACTTACAAGTTTCTGGATAAGATTACTGATGGCCCAGCTTTGTCCACCCATGGTCCAATTAGCTATAGCCAAAAAGGCAGGGCCATACTGTGATCAGAGCTGCTCCATGTTCTCTAGGAAGGGGTTATGGAATTGGAAGAAATTATTGAAACCTCCAGCCCAGTGAATTAAGAAAAACATTCTATAAGCACCCAGGCAGGAAAAATATTTACCAACTATGGAACAAAAACCAGTGTGGTCTTCAGTGACTCTGCAACATTAACTACCAGAAGACAAAGAAGCACAGTCCACTCGGTTTTGAGTGGGGAAAGGTCATGAATTTTGTATTCAACCAATATAAACATATTCTTTGCAACTGAAAAACGTTCTCAGACCCGCATGAGATTTTTTGAAAAAATACCTGTCCGCTAAACACATCAGATTCCTACTCAGGTGAAAAGAAGTGAATTAGGGCCCTGAACTGGGTGCAACTGGACCTTCTATTACCTGTACTGGGAGCCTGGAATCCAACTCTGAGACTGAGGCATATTATTTTATACACAAAGCTATACCCAAGTGCTCCCTGGTTACAGAGGAGACTAATCACAATTAATAACTCTAAGTATTGATAAGTCATAGACTGAATACTGAGGGTTTCACTCTAAGATTTCTGTGTATTTATAGTAATAACCCATATCCGGTTGATGGATAATGAGCACATCAAGGGGACATACATGCTGGCAAATCTCCTTTGTCACTGTCACTGACAAGGAAAGGAAATGTCTGGGTTTGCTACATGAACAAGATATGTCATTCTGGTTAAATCATCAACAGATTAAGAAATAAGTAATAAATAAAACATTAACAAAGGAAAGCCTGAAACAATAAAATGGTGATTTTATTTAGCACTCAACTGTATACAAGATGAGTGTGAAGTACGTTCTTTGCATTACGTCCTTGGGATCTTTACATAAGCCAACTGAGATATATGTCACTATTCCCATTTCAGAGATCATTAAATTGCAGCTCACAGAGATTAAAGAACTTATCCACAGTTGTGTGACCAGGACCAAGCTGAGAGCCACACTCAGATCTGTCTGATTCCAAAGCTTGTGCTTTTAATCACTTCTAGTTTATCCTCTTCTGAAAGCCAGTTACTAAGAAAGGCTGGCTAGGAAGGATCCTCTTGTACCAGATCAGTTAGTCTGAAAATCGCAAACCATTTCCCAACTACCAAAAAGCTAAACAAAATAAAATAAAAACTCCAAAACACAGATAGGTAGATACACAAAGCAGATATATTGAAATAGTAGAGAACAAATAAATGTCCTTCCTACCAAAAAGGAGTATTCTGAAGTTTAAAAAGTCACTCTGAAGTTTTTCTTTAAACATCAGGGAAAGGATATCCCAAAGAATGAACTAGAAAGATTGCTGCAAATTTTTCCCGTCTGATAAATATCCCATGTTGAAACAATAAGTTTCAGAATTTTCTTTGAAAGACTATGCTTAACATAAATGTTCTGAAATTTTCCTTTGTTTTCTCACAGTTTATGATAAGTGAATCAGAGATGACTGAGTTATATAGCCATTTAAATTAAGTTTATGAAATCTTTATAGCATGGGAAATGCCAATATTTCACATGATGCCATGTGAAAAAACCAGGATACAAATTTTATAGAGTATAAACTTCAGTATTTAAAAAAATGCATAGAAAATCAACATTAAGGACATACACCAAAAGGCTGAGAATTTGGGGTTTTGTTTGGACCAGTTATGAGTAATACTATTCTTCTTGGTTTTTTTCCAAATTTTTTTCCAAATTTTTTAGAACGTGTACAATTTTATCATCAAAAATATAAACTTTATTTTTTAAGAATTGTGACCTAGCCCACAACTCCGTTAGTGTCATTGGCTCAGTAGAAAGAGCACTAGATTCAGGAGACCAGAATGTTTTAATGGGAAAGTCTGCTCCATCAGCCCTGGTTGTCCAATAATGAAGTCACCAGCCCTACATGCCAATTCTCTTCATGTGCAAAATGAAAGGGTTGGAACAATGATCTCCAGTGTCCCTTCCAATTCCATGGAAGATTGTACTGCCATTATGCACACTCCATTGGGTAACTGGTGGCCATGAGAATTTGTCATGCAAACTTCCCACTAGAGGAAGTGTAATTGACTGGGAGGTCCAGCTGCATGCTCTGAAATCCATCATCACCTTTGCATCAGGGTCACATTTCCCACAGGCTGCTCTCAGCCCATGGCTGAGCACAGCAGGGCATACCTGGGAGGCGCAGGACCCCTCTCAGACACAGAACCTGGCTTTGGCTCAAGGACTCCCTAGCAGCCTTGCTGAACCTTCCTTGAACCGCACAGCAGCAATCTTGGATGTTTCCACCCAACCCTCTTCCTTCTCTTCTTCACTCAGGGTCAGACTTGCGTTGTGGTCTGATGATTCTCTTTCCTTTCCTGGCTTGCCCTGCATTTTTTTCTCACACAGGTGTGTCCCCTATAGATCTCATCTTGGCATCTACTTCTCAGAAGACCCAGACTAACCCAACCTACTGGTAGATCCACAAACTACACCTGTTTACTACAGTCCAAAAAGAGTTGTATTCTATTGCCTATAGACAGAAACAAAAACTTTTTTTTCCATGTCTTTACTGGGTTTATTTTAAATTTGCTCTTCTTTCTTCCTCGCTATCAGCCATATGTATCTCTTCAGCAACTTCTGACTCCCTACTTCAGACCAGAAAACACAGTTTGTTCTTCATTTCTGTCATCTGCAACATTAGAGGAATCTTCCTCTGAGATTTCAAGTATAATTAATCATTTTCATCCCAGTGTGACCCCCTCCGGATGAGTAAGGGACCGTTCCTTGCTAAAGTCCTCTATTTTTAATAGAGTAGCTTCCACCTTTCATGGTTGGTTGTCAGTCTTCGCCCATCATGGTTATTTGTCAGTCTTTGTGCACCTTAGAACTCCTTTGAAAATGTCAACAATTCACCATTCCCTGACTCTTCTGTCCACTTCTTCCAGGTTGAGGATATTGAAATCCAAAGGTCTTCCTGCTGTGCTGTTTAGAATCTTGTTTGTAAGCTGAATGAGGCAGCCTCCCAGATTTAAACTCAGAATTCCACATCAACATTTCAGAAAAGACACCCTTACGCTTTGCTTTGGTAATCAGGAGGAAAAACAAGCAGCTCTCCAGGGAAGTAGAGTCCTTTCTTTGATGAGCTCTGAGTAATCTAGGGACTCCATGGGAGACATTTCCTCCTCTGGGTGAGGGGCAATGGGTCCTGGGGAGGGTCACCACCGAGGATGCAGCCAGTGCCGCCCTTCCATCCCCCAGCAACGGGTTCTGTGTCGTGGGCCTTGCGCAGGGAGCGTTTCATCTTCTTGGTGATGTAAGATTTGGCTCAGATTCATGGATTCTTGGGGCGGCTGTTGTGCCTGTGCCAAACCCTTACATAGTGATGCTCAAAGAGATTAGGGAGGAGAGAGCCCCCTGCCTGTGCACAGACAAGATCATGCGTTTTGATGAAAGGTGCTTTGATTCTGACCCTTTATCTCCCTCAGCCAAGACTCCAGAGCTGTCTCCAAACTCACTCGACACAAGAAATCCTCAGGTTGCAGCAGGTAAGATGAACTGGAGGCCTGGTCAAAGCAGAAGGGTACTGCCAAGTTCCTCAGAGAGAGACCTGGTCCAGCCTGGGAGGGGCGGGATGGGTCTCACCCCACCAGACAGAACCCTCTGACTCCAGGGTCCCAGGACACTGAATCAGCAACTCTACTCGCTCGTTTGACCAAAATGACTAAATAGAAGGCTTTACTCAGTGAACAAATACCAGATTTTTTTCTACTTCTTATTCTTGTTTCTACTTTGTCCTTAGGGAATGTAGAAAAAGCAAATATTATCTATAGCGATTTCCTCTTCTCAGAGACCACATGCATGAGGCTTCATGTCTCCAAAGAATTTGTAAACTTTCTCTAATATAACCTCTCTCTTAGGTTATGTATCGTGACATTTCCAAAACAAACAACTAGACAACTGAAACACAGTCTTGGACAAAGAGGCTTAGGGACACATTGGTTTAGGGCAGCAGGAAGGACACCTGCCTGGGGAACAGAGGAGCCCATCCCTTCAGCCTGGTAAACTCTGTTGGGTTTCTCCAGTCAGCCACGAGTGCGTCAAGAATACATGCTACTCCCCCTATCCTCCCTGCTAAGGGGAGGGCACTTTGCGACAGAGAAACTCCAATTTCTGAACATAAATCTCCTGCTAATACCCACATTCCTCACACACCGCCTAGACAAGATTTCGGATTTTCTTAGTGTACTTAGGCTGAAAGTTCAAGACTTGTTGTTAATCAAGTTTAATCCCAGGTTACAAATAGCCTCACTAAGAAGTAAAGAATTCTATCCCCATCGGTATGGGTGCAATTCCCTTCCTTCCAAAAGTATTCTTTCTAAAACTAAATGCTATTGCAAATCTCCTAAAATGGAAGAAATGAAGTGGTGGGTGTCAGGGGGAGGGAACATCCTAGAGTCAGTAGCTAAAAGCATAATAAAATAGACCAAAGCTTTGGGGACTATGAAAATGTCATGAATTCAGCAAAAGAATGAGAAAGAAGACACTCCTAACCACGTTTGGGGATTTGGGATACATTCTATATTATGGATGGTCCCTCCGAAAGAATTCTCTTTAAATACATTTACCTCGGGGCACCTGGGTGGCTCAGTCGGTTAAGCGTCTGCCTTGGGCTCAGGTCCTGATCCCAGGGTCCTGGGATCGAGTCCCGTGTCGGGCTCCCGGCTCAGCAGGAAGTCTGCTTCTCCCTCTGCCCACTCATGCTGTCTCTCTCTCTCCCCCCTTTCTTTCAAATAAATAAATAAAATCTTCAAAATAAATAAATAAATACCTCACTCTTGTACAACTCCAGAGAACATTTCAGAAATGATTTGATGGGGGCGCCTGGGCAGCTCAGTCAGTTAAGCGTCTGCCTTCAGCTCAGGTCATGATCCTGGGGTCCTGGGATCGAGCCCCATGTCGGGCTCCCTGCTCAGTGGAAAACCTGCTTCTCCCTCTCCCACTCTGCCTGCTTGTGTTCCCTCTCTCACTGTGTGTGTCTCTCTCTCTGTCAAATAAATAAATAAAATCTTAAAAAAAAAATTATTTGATGCTATCCAGGTGAATTAAAAGCCATACCCATCCCCGAGAAGCTAAATTCTTTAAGCGGGACAATACAGTGAAACAGGATGGTCCAGTGGAATAAGTTAATATGAAGCTATTGTGTCAATAGCTCGATTGCTTTCTTAAAATCTTAACTGAAGGTGATTGTAAAGTGAGTAAGAAAATACATCATGTGATTTTCTTAAGGAATTGGGTTGGTGATACATGAACAGTGAACTCATTTGAGGACAGTGTTACAGCTGAGCAAGGGCATCTTTGTTAATGACTTGGAAGTTGACCAGTGGCTGTCTCAGTCAATAAAGCATGTGACGCTGGATCTCCAGGCCGTGAGTTTGAGCCCCACACTGGGGTGTAGAGATCACTTAAAAAAAAAAAAAAGGTAGAAAAAGTAAACAGAATTTGAAGGAAACCCAGAGACAAGTAAAATGGAATTAGAGGTGTGAAGTCTTATCCCAGGAAAAATTCTACTTCCAGCAGAAAATTACCCAAAATTCAGACTTGTAAAAGTATGGGTGAGCCTGGGACAGGTAAAGAAACTGAGGAGGGTGTGGGAAACATGTGCCTGAATTCATGCTGTGTAATAGAGAAATCAAAGACCAGCATTCTGTGCAGATTAATGATGCTGCTTTTCCTAAGGAAAGATGATTTTCCCACTCCCTACAAATTGCTTAATTTTCCTCTCCAATTCTGCAAAACAGAATAACTAAATTCCAATGACCTGAGGGAAATCGAAGTTTGGGCTGTATTTAGTACGATGCGAATTGGGACCAAGGTTCTCACTTGCTTTTGGGACGGTAATTCCTATAACACCAGAAATACTATAGTTGCATTTTTGAGTTCATATTAGTACATCTACATGCTTACTTGAATCCGTGCATCATGACCATGACCTAAGGAAAATATTTAAAAAGTGCATGCGTGGGTTTTGCCTGAAATGGCAGTGGGGAAGAATGGAGTGGGAGCAGCACCGTAAGTCAGGTGGAAATGCTCGCATATGAGGGAAGGCAGGAGTTTAGGTGAGGGGGACATGTCAGTGACACTTAGAGGAAACAGAAGAACCCCGCTCCCAAGAGTATTAGGAGAAAAGATTCTGAGATGAATAGCTTAAGCCACTTTATCCTGCCCCTTCAATGCCAAAACAGACAGCCCCCTGAGGTTGTCAGGAATATCCTAGAGCAACTGTGAAGAGGGAACCAGAACTACATTCATAGAACTGACTCCAGTCTTCTTCAGTGCTGGAAAATGCAGAATTAGGCAAGCTAAAAATGTTTATTGAGAATTGTTATGGACTTAGGACTGTCGGGGATACTTTAAACACACTAAAGAAGTGTGTAATAGAATCTTTTTTTTTTTTTTCTAATTTGGGATCCCATGACTTGAAAACAATTGGTGGGTAATAGAAGTCAGTGCAAAACTATATTGAGTTCTTGGGTTTAGTCATGATGCCCAAGAGAATTTCATAGAAGAGTGTGAGCAAAAGCATCCATGGGGGCTTCCCAGAAAATGTGATTTTGAAGGCTAAGTCGGATGTGAATGGGCAGCGAAGAAGGAAAGGATATTCTATAAAATAAAATAAAATAAAAAAACAAAAGGAAAAGACAAGACCGCAAACAGGGCTTGAGGGGACAGCAGACGGCCCCAAAGGGGCTGTGATGAGGAGCTCTGCGTGATGCATTCTCAGAGGGCAAGTGTGGGGTCAGATGAGGAAGAACTGCAGAGCAAGGCAGAGGGATACGTGTACTCCATAATAAGAAAATAAGGAGGCACTTAGTTTCTGAGCAGGGAGTCACGCCGACCAGCTAATAAGACTCGTGCCGAAATCCAAGCATGGGTAATGAGTGTAGGGTAAAAAGTGGTGGTTATAGCAACGTAGACAGGGGAAGGGAAGAGAAACATTCCAAACAAAAGATGAGAGAGACATTTCAAAGGCACAGTCCTGAGGACCTGGTGGCTAACCTCCTGACCCGGATCTCCAGGGGGCAGCCTCTGACTGCCCGCTGCCAGGAATCAGCTGCCATCATCTAACAGGACACCATGTGTAACTCATTCCCCCCAAGTACTCCTTGCTGGAGGGAGGTGGAGAGAAGAATCAGTACTCTGTTGACTCAAAGGCAATGTCTGAATACTGGGAATGAAGACCACAGTAGATGTTTGAGAAGGAGATGGAATGTGGAGCAATGTAGCTGTTACAGGAGTCACAAGCCCCCAGAAGTCCACACTGAGGTCCCCCTGCCCGCAACATCACTAGCGCCTAATGAGAAAGTGGTAAGATAAATGGGTGATCAAAAATACAAAAACACTAATTCAAAGGGATACATGCACTCCAGTGTTTATAGCAGCATTATTTACAATAGCCAACATATGGAAACAGCCCAAGTGTCCATCGACTGATGAATGGATAAAGAAGATGTGGGGGGGGGGGTGAGTGTATGTGTGTGTGTGTGTGTGTGTGTATATATATATATATATATATATATATATATATATATATATATATATATATATAATGGAATATTACTCAGCCATAAAAAAGAGTGGAATCTTGCCATTTGCAATGATGTGGATAGAACTAGAGAGTATAATGCAAAGCAAAATAAGTCAGTCAGAGGAAGACATATACCTTATGATTTCACTCATGTGGAATTTAAGAAACAAAACATATAAGCAAAGGAAAAAAAGAGAGAGACAAACCAAGAAAAAGACACGTAACTATAGAGAAGTTACGTGTTACCAAATGGGAGGTGGGAGGAGGATGGGTGAGACAGGTGATGGGGATTAATGAGTGCATGGGTCAGGATGAGCACTGGGTGATGTAGGAAGTATACCTGAAACTAATATAACACTGTATGTTAACTACACTGGAATTAAAATTAAAACTTAGTTTAGGGGCGCCTGGGTGGCTCAGTCAGTTAAGCGGCTGCCTTGGGTTCAGGTCATGATCCCAGGGTCCTGGGATTGAGCCCCGTATTGGGCTCCCTGCTCAGCGTGGAGTCTGCTTCTCCCTCTCTCTCCTTCTGCCCCTCCCCTCCACTCCTGTGCTCGCACGCGCATTCCCTCAAATAAATAAATAAAATCTTAGAATAAGCACCTTAATTTAAAAACAAACTATTTGCCCTTACACTAAAACAAAACAAAACAAAAAAACCAAATGGGTGATAGTGTCCCTTCCTTAAGGAAAGGGAAGAAGGACGGCTCATACCATGCTATTCCTACCCTTCCCCATTCCAGCCCCAACACCCAAATCCATTGGCATCTCAGGCTCTGGGATTTACAGTCTATCTAGCCCACTCCTGAGCCTTTCTACATGGGAGCCCCTTCGGGAGTTCTAACATTTTATCTCACGCTTCAGCCCCACTCACATATTCAGGGCATGGATGAGGCAGCTCAATGCTGAATCTCCCTTGCCTATAACCAATTACTGCAAGTCGAGGGGGAAGGCTGGGTAAGACACCTCACTGATTTTAAGATTACCCATTGTCTCTGCTTCATGGCTTCCTGATCGTCTGTTCTAGAACATTAAGCAGAAAGTCATAAATGTTATTTTAACTGCAGTCAGACGACTAATAGGGACTGCAAAGAAGCAATTACTGGAAGGCAAAGGCAATGCAGATTTCCCCCTAACCCTCAGTCCCTGCTCAAGGCCAGACCAGTTTGGCAACGACTCCGAGGTCTCCGGGAGTGTAATTCTTCATTGAATCAGCATTCACCAGACTGCTCTGAACACACTTCCCTACAATCATTTTTATTACTTATTTTAATAGTCAAGTGTGTCAGTAAAATCTCATCTAAAATGAATAGACTAAACATAACAATTTGTTAGGGTAAACCAAATGAAACAAAAACAACATAAATGACATTCATGTAGGAAATTATAGAGAAATTGTCTCTGTAAATGTGTGCTTAATAGAGACTTTGTAGTAAAATGTCAATGCAAGTATCATTCAGTTATCACTGTGAACTGTTGTTTTCAGGTAATTATCCGGGGACATTTTAACCCTAGGCTGGCTCACCTCACCATGTAATCTGTCTGGGGACCTCTTCCCCTCATGTTCAGTCAATATGCACTCACAGCTAAAACAATTACCAGACTGAACTAAACAAGCATAATTGTGAAGACCAATATTGAAAATAAATTATACAGTGGATTGTTTGCTCCTTGCTGCTTCTCTGTTCCTTCTGCCTGAATGTCCTTCCCCTTGCTCTCCACCAGGTGCAGCAAACCCCTGCTTATCTTCCAGAATCCACATCAGGCTTGGCTTCCTTGGAAATACCATTCATGCTGCCAGCCCACTCCCCTTCTAACAAGAACACATCAAGCCTCTCTCTTCATAGAACTTTCCGTTCACTCCGGTGACAGCACTTTTTCCTGGGTCTCTCCTGTTCTGCTCTTGCCTCCCTCATTCAGAAAGTAGATAAGGTCCTACTTTTTGCAAGGAATGCTGCATCTAAGTACCCTACCTCTTAACTGTGCCCTTTTAACTTCTCTTTTGTGTCCCTGATGGTTCTAATAATCATTCTATTAACGTCTTACATCATGTTATCTGTCTTTACAGCAAACCTCCACTACAACCTAGATGAGTGAGATGTGGATTTGCTTATATGTCAGAGCTTGGGAGCGAAGGACAAGATGAGGTAGAAGGAAAGGACAGTCAGCTCCGAGGAACGGCGTTTTCCTATCATTTCAGCAACAAATATTACACCTAAAAATGCTCAAATGGATTGGTGATCTCCTGCAGCATCTTTTCATCGATCATTAATGCAGTGTGAGTTCTCTGTCCCCAGGTGCAGCTGCCTTGTCTGTTGCTTGAGAAAAAGTATCCCATGATTTGTTAAGACATCTGTGATCCCCCTGAAAGAGCTTGCACTTTAAGACCAGTAACTGGAAGCAAATATTTTAGAGCAAGAAAAAGAAAATGAGTTTCAGGCATGCAGAAAGATGAGACACATATGTAGAAATCAGAGTTAAACTTTCTTGTCAACTCATCCATTCAACAAATGCTGGTTGAGATGATTCTATGCTGGTTTCTGAGTCTTCTCTTTTTTTCTTAGTTAGTGTAGTTAAAAGTATTGCCAATTTTGTTTTGTTTTGTTTTGTTTTTTGGAAAAACTTGTCATTACTTTCAATGTTATGTTATGCTTTATTCTGGTCTCTATTTTATTTATTTCTGATTTTTTTTTTGTTGTTTCCTTTCTCTCCTAAATTTCAGCTAAGTTTCTTCTTCTTCTAGTTCCTTGTGACATACTGTCGTTTATTTAAACTTTTTTTCTTAATACAAGCATTTATAGCATAAATTTCAGTCTAACATCTGCTTTTGCTGCATCCCATAGGTTTTAGAATATTGTGCTTTCCTTTTGTTCTGAGACATATTTTGATTTGCCATTTGATTTCTTTTTTTAATTTATTTTATTATGTTATGTTAATCACCATACATTACATCATTAGTTTTTGATGTAGTGTTCCATGATTCATTGTGTGCGTATAACACCCAGTGCTCCATGCAGAACATGCCCTCTTTAATACCCATCACCAGGCTAACCTATCCTCCCACTCCCTCCCCTCTAGAACCCTCAGTTTGTTTCTCAGAGTCCATCCTCTCTCATGGTTCGTCTCCCCCTCCGATTCCCCCCCTTCATTTTTCCCTTCCTGCTATCTTCTTTTTTTTTTTTTAACATATAATGTATTATTTGTTTCAGAGGTACAGGTCTGTGATTCAACAGTCTTGCACACTTCACAGCGCTCACCATAGCACATACCCTCCCCAGTGTCCATTACCCACCCACCCATCCCTCCCACCCCCCACCACTCCAGCAACCCCCAGTTTGCCATTTGATTTCTTATTTGGTCCTTTGCTTGTGCAGTAGTGTATAGTTTAGTATTTACATATTAAATATTTAATATTTACATTGTAGATTTTTCTGCTTTGTTTTATTGTTGATCTTTAGTTTTATACCATTGTGGTTGGAAAATATACTTGGTATGACTTCAATCTTCTTAAATTTGTAGTATTTGTTATGTCTCTTTTTATGTGATTTAACCGGGGGATTCTTCTGTGTGTACTTGCAGATAATGTGTATTCTATTTTTCTTGGATGGAATGTTATACACATATCTTTTAGAACCATGCATTTTTTTTTTTGAAAGAGAGGGTGTGTGAACCTGTGAGTGGGGTGGGGGGAGGGCAGGGAGAGAGGGAGAGAGAGAAAGAATCTCCAGCAGACTGACTCCCCACTGAGTGCAGAGTCCGACACAGGTCTGGATCCCATGACCCTGAAATCATGACCTTAGCCGAAACCAATAGTCGGCAGCTTACCTGACTGAGCTACACAGGCACCCCTAGAACCATGCATTCTAAAGTATGCTTCAAGTATAAATGTTCCTGTTTAAAAAAAAAACACACACACACTCATTTTAAAATAAAGCTTATCAGAGGGGAGGTGGGTAGGAGGATGAGTGAAACAGGTGAAGGGGATTAAGAGTACACTTACGATGAGCACTAATGATGTATAGAATTGTTGAATCATACTATATTGTACACCTGAACTAATATAACACTGTATGTTAACTTACTGGAATTAAAATAAAAATTTTTTTAAAAGACTGTAAATACATTGTTCTTCATTACATCTATTAACTTCTTTAAAAGGCATAAGATTGTATAAAGCAATAATTATGACACTTTGTTGTGTTTATTATAACAAATATAAATGTATACAAATGATCATAGTGGCACAAAAAAGGAAGGAATGAAGTTATATTGAAATAATGTTTCTAAATTTTGCTGGAATTAAGTAGTATTCTGAAATAAACTGTGATACTTCAGATGCATATTATAATCCCTGGGGTAACCACTAAGAAAATAACTAAAAATTGTATGTTGAAAAAAAGCAACAAATGATTTGAAATAATATGCTAAAGATACTTACACTAAAAAGACAATAAGGAAAGAAGTGGAACAAAAAGATATGAAACAAACAGAAAAAAAAGTGGCACTCAGAAATCCACCCATATCAATAATTATATTAAATGTAAATGGGCAAGATGCTCCATTCAAAAAAGAGAGACTGACAAATTGGGTAAAAGAGCAAGATTGAACCATGTGCTGACTGCAGGAGACACACTTATATTCATTGACATAAAGACATTCAAAATAAAAGGATAGAAGAAAAAGATATACCATACAAAAAATGACCATAAGAGAATTAGATGGCTATGTTAATAACAGACAAAATATTAATAGACAAAGAAGGAGCTCGTGATGATAAAAGGGTCAATTCATCAGGAAGATATAATAATTATTGATGTATATGTACCTGACAATAGTGTACTCATTTTTATTTAGTCCAGATAAATGAACAGAAGACCAGAGGATAAAAAATACCCAGTTTTCCCATGTCTGCACACACAGATATAGTAAAAAAATTAAAAATCACATAGATGACTTCGAAAGAGAAGGCTTTAAGAATAAATGACTTATTCCGAATTTCCAGGTTCAGTGGTTTCTAAGTAATGAACTTAGAGTAAATAAGAAAACAATGATTTCTAATCATGTGGCAGCCAGAGTGGTATTCAAAATTTTATTTACATATTAAGAGCATTTTTTCCTCCAAGCATCTTATGCTTGTTTGTCCTAAAGAAATCATCATCATCAAAAATCTGGGGGTCTGTCTATAGTTAGCAGTTGCATGTTTGAATAATACATGCATGCCTGTTGGTTGTGTGGATGTATGTAACCATTGATGGAGTCCATAAAGCTGGGGAAACAGACCAGTGGTGGCTAATGACAGATGCCAACTTTATATTCCTGCGCTAGCATTCGGGAAGTCTTGATATTTCTACGTGTATTTGAGCCTCCTGCTTGTTTTAATTACATTCATCTAATTCTAAGTGATGCATGATATCAAGCATGACCAGGAATGGAAATATTTCTTTGTGGAATTTTTAAAATCTTGATTGCTGCAAGGAAAAGACCTTTAAGAAAGCACAGAATCTTTCCAAACATAGAAGAGATTCCTGTAACTAAGACCATTCCCAAAATGAAATAGCATTACCGCTGGCCTATTTTCCCCACTC
This sequence comes from Mirounga angustirostris, assembly GCF_029215605.1. NCBI lineage: Eukaryota > Metazoa > Chordata > Mammalia > Carnivora > Phocidae > Mirounga > Mirounga angustirostris. The sequence continues at coordinate 125,397,230 of NW_026991713.1, forward strand.
CTATTAGTCATGACAATACGCCCCCCAAAAGGACAGAAATCAGAGAGAATGCAAGAAAAGGGCACAGAAAACAGAACCTAGAAAGCAGCGAGCGGGAGCACAGAAGTATTTTTCATGTCTTGGTCTGTGAGAGGAAAGAGCTGTTTATTCAAACCACTGCTTCAGGGGACAGGAAAACAGAGAGGAGAACACCAACCTAGTGACCTCCACAAATTACTGGCGGTAGCTCGGCCTCCCAGCCTCCCCTGCAGGACGCCAGTCATCCAGACTCAGAACTTCCAGTCCTAATCAGAAGGGGTGATGGGGCAGGCCTCGAGTGAGAAGGTCATGAGAATACTCTTGGCCACATTCAAAGTTCAGGGCCACTGTTTCCTCCCGGAGCATTCTGAGAGTCGCTGACAGAAGCTCTGAGGCCAAGGGGCCAAGGAAGCTGCTTTAAGGATTGGGAAGCAGAGAATGTTGCTTTTCTCCCAGGGGAGTTTGATGACAGTGGGTGGTCAGCTTTGGCTCCAAGTCCTGGATTAACAGGAAATCCTTCCTTCTGGGTCACTGAGTCACTGTGTCTTGGAATCACTAGCCAGACAGGAACCCTGCAGTCTCTTCAGCCCTCAGGTAAGACCACCTTGTCCAGTCTATGATGTTAGCAGGACCTGGTAGCTTCCATGAGCTGTGCTGTATCGCCCCCTGCTGACCAGCCTGGTGACACACCCGGGAAAATGGCCTTGACACTGATAAGCTATCCCATGACAGGTCAAGTCACTAGCAGTAGGACATGTGTTTCATTAGACTTTTCCTGAGGTTGATATTATTTTGCCTGGATCCATAGCACTCTTTTAATACCCATGGTGACCTACCCATGAGAACCTACCTGGATTATATGGCACAAGCTATTTTTGGGAACTAAGGGCATATCCCATCCAACCGTGCCTTTAGCTACAGCAAGAATCACAGATGAAAGATTAACAAAATCTCAAAGGACACTGAATCTCAAAGGACACTGAATTCCAATGTGTATCCAGTACTCAAGTCCCCGCTACATCTTTCCTGGCAAGGGTCCATTCAACTTGCATTCAAATATCTTCCAGGTTACAGTCTTTTTCCTTTTAAGCCTGTTACTTCTGCCTAAAGAGTCTTGATGTTAAGCTGAAATCGATTTCCCTATGACTTCCCCTGGACAATTAAGTTCCATAGTGAAGAAACTGTTTCTGTCTTATAAGGGTTGTATTTCACCACATTCCTCCATTTCATCCATGGGAACATCATGCGCAATCTCATCAAATATTTTGTTAAAATCTAAAGCACTGTATCATTCCCTGAGCTAGAAGCCCACAAACCCCTGCCACTGAAAGAAGTTGGTTCAATGTCCTTTTTGGATCTCATAATACATGATCAGCTTGTTCTTATGGAACATCAGCGAGCACCACTTCCTTCTTTGAGAACACACAAGTAATTTTTTAAATAATCCACTCTAAAATCTTACACAGCGTTGACATAAAGCTCACTGGCAACAGTCTCAGGATTTCTAAGAATTATGAATTGTTCCTAACACATACTTCAACATCATCATTCTGCTGAGGAGCCAAACATTTCTGCCATCAGAGTCATTTCTTAGGCATAATTTGGCATAAATTATCTGAAAAGCAATCTGGAAATACATAGCCAAAGTCTGTTGCATACTATTCTTGTTCTCAGGTCAAGACACAAAGACATTCACTTGAGTCTACCTTTTCAGGGCCCCAAATTGTCCCAAGGGAGACTGATCTCTGAATAAAGGCTTGCGGATATTGATAGTGATATTTATGACTGCATTCTTCATGAGAGGGAAAACTGGAAACAATCTAAATGCTCAACACTGAGTGTATGATTAAATAAGGAAATACTATCAATCACTAAAAAAGTGGTTTTGAAAATAATTTTTGACAGTATGATACATATTGTATAAATCCCAAATTGGATATGATCACAGATCTGTCAAAAAGAAACAATGGGGCGCCTGGGTGGTTCAGTGAGTTGGTTGAGAATCCGATTTTTTATTTCAGCTCAGGTCCTGATCTTGGGGTTGTGAGATGGAGGCCAGAGTGGAGCTCCATGCTCAGCCCCTCTCCTTCCCCCTCTGCCCACAATCCCCCCACTTGCTCCCTCATGTGCTCTCTCTCTCTCCCCCACCTCTCTCTCAAATAAATAAATAAAATCTTTTAAAAAAAGAAAAAGAAACAATCATTATGCAAAAAAAATATTGCTGAATAACAGGATAACTTTCCACTTTTTAAATATTTTTCAACTTTTCAGACCTTTAAAATATTTTTAATATCAGACTTTTTATCTTCTTTTTTTTTAAAGATTTTATTTATTTATTTGACAGAGAGAGACACAGTGAGAGAGGGAACACAAGCAGGGGGAGGGGGAGAGGGAGAAGCAAGCTTCCCGTGGAGCGGGGAGCCCGATGCGGGGCTGGATCCCAGGACCCTGAGATCATGACCTGAGCCGAAGGCAGACACTTAACGACTGAGCCACCCAGGCGCCCCCAGACTTTTTATCTTCTTAAGTCATTTCTTAAGGGTACAGCACTTTAGGACTGCACACATATGGCTATATCAAAGGGGACTGGAGTCCAACAGTATCTCTTTTTAAAAAATGTATGAAATTTGAAAGTATTTGCTTCTGTGGAGTTGTTTGGAGAGGAATAAAAATAGAGGTTGAGGCATGGGACCACTGTATTGTTACAAGCCTTTTAACACTATTCTGGCTTTCAAACTGCATATACCACATCTACTAACAATAAATAAATGTTGTTAAAATTATTTTTAAAAATAAATCAACATGTTTTGTGGAAATCATTATTAAAAAGTCATGAAAGTAAGAAAAGCTCTCCAAGGTTATTGGCATGTTCATAAAGTATCACAAGAGAAAGGGAGAATCGCATTTAAAGAATAGCTTTCTGTTAGGCATTCTCCCAGAATCTTCCTAACATGGAAATAGAAGGCGCTGTTCATACCCTCAAAGACTTTACATGTAGGTCCTCTCAGAAGAAGGTGAAAATAAGTACATAAAATAAACAAAGTGCAAGTTACCATATAATAATATCATAAATGACGTATTTTTAAATGTCTTTTTTATTTAAATTCATTAACATATAATGTATTAGTTTCAGATGTAGAGTTCAGTGATTCATCAGTCTTGTACAATATGCAGTGCTCATCACATCATGTGCCCTCCTTAATGTCCATCTCCCTATCCCCCTCCCCTCCAGCAACCCTCAGTTTGTTTCCTAGGATTAAGAGTCTCTTATGGTTTGCCTCCCTCTCTGATTTCATCTTGTTTTATTTTTCCCTCTCTTTCCCGATGATCCTCTGTTCTGTTTCTTAAATTCCACATATGAGTGAGATCATATAATTGTCTTTCTCTGATTGACTTATTTCACTCAGCATAATACCCTCTAGTTCCATCCATGTCATTGCAAATGGCAAGATTTCATCCTTTTTGATGGTTAATATTCCATTGTGTGTGTGTGTGTTTATCACATCTTCTTTATCCATTCATCTGTTGATGGACATCTAGGTTCTTCCCATAGTTTGGCTATTGTGGAGATTGCTGCTATAAATATTGGGGTGCATGCACCCCTTTGAATCACTACATTTGTGTCCTTTGGATAAATACCCAGTAGTGCAATTGCTGGGTCATAGGGTAGCTCGATATCAACTTTTTGAGGAAACTCCATACTGTTTTCCAAAGTGGCTGCACCAGCTTGTGTTTCCACCAACAGTGTAAGAGGATTCTCCTTTCATAAATGACATATTTTTAACAATGTTGTATGGCTGAATAAAAGGAAAGAGTATGTTGGAAGGAGTCAGAAACTGCTTTGTGGGAATCGCATTGGAAGTTAAAAGATACCTATGACTTTGGCAGGAAGAGAAGTGGGACAGAGGACCCCCAGTCTGAAGGCAGAGCTTGAGCAAGAATGAATGGAACCCACATGGAATGACTTTGGCCGTTGGGATGGGAGGGCTGGGATCCCAAAAAGTCACACTGACAAGGCACCACCCATGCTGGGTCCATAAATCTGGGGGACAGTAAATGTTTTTGAGCCAGAAAGTAATATAATCACACAGTTGTGCTTCAGAAAGATTAGTTTGACAAATTCTACAGGAAAAATAAAGAGCAGACATCAGAGACCAAGCAAAAAGATGTACGAACAGCCTGAACTGCAGAGAGGGAGTGTGTTGGGTCCTCACTGGCAGGAGCATTCAAGTACTTGCAATTATGTTTCAAAGCCGCCCCAATTTCTTTCTGTCTAGTTTCTCCTCCTTACATCGTCTTCCTCTCTCATTCTCTGCTCATTTCCTCCTCTCTTCCCTTCCTACAGGGCCAAGGATTCCCCTAACTTCCCTAAGGCCAAGGAGTTATTCAGTCATTCTGTGCACATTTCATTTGCTCCAGTGAGAAGCCCAATCGGAGACATGGGCCTCCCCTCAAAGAGCAGAAATGAGTTCCTGGAATCTTTGTAGAGGTCTTCCCTCAACCCGGAGGCAGTTGGGATGGCAGCGTCTTGACCAGGCCATGTATGCAAACTTCAGATATCAGTTCGTTATTTCATTGACCTTATTTTGTTTTCTGGTTTTTGTTTTTTGAGGAGAGAGAGAGCATGAGAGCGAGAGCTCATGCACAAGTGGAGGGGGCAGAGGAAGAGGGAGATGGGGAGTAGACTACCCACTGAGAACGGAGCCCTATGCTATGCACCAGGGGCTCAATCCCATGACCCTGAGATCATGACCTGAGCCGAAACCAAGAGTCATATGCTCAACCAACTGAGCCACCCAGGTGCCCCTCATAGACCTTATTTTGAATAATACATTTTTCAGAATTGAAACAATGGGTTCATATAACTCCAGTGAGTGTCTCTTAAGAACTTCAAGTTTAAAGGTTATGTTAAGTGGCTTTTAGGGGAAAAAATAATAAAATCACAGGAGAGGAACTGGATCTCCATACAACTATTGTTTGAATAAGGAAATTACAGATAGGGAGGCTTCCTTCATAAAACACAGAATTATGAAAACTTCCTTAACTTTAACAAATATAAATTGAGTGGCCTCATAGACTCCAGACATAATCTATCATCTGATCTCCCATGGCTCAGTTGATGTTAGGATCCCTCACAAAATGAAGGAATGTTAAATGCTAACAAAGAAAGTGACATAAAAAGATGCATGCTAAGAAATGATAAAGAAAATTCTTCTTAGCTAAATAAATACAGGGAAATGTTTTCCCTCATGAGGTCAGTCACAAATTTTACAATGTAATTTAGCAGAAGTGAAAAGTAGCTCAGGAAAGATTCACAGTTAATCTCAAAATGTCCTTCTAACCCTAATAGTGGTTTTCCAGTAACTCAATGCTGAGCTTGGGATTATAACCCCAAAACATTACTTCAGTATGAAACACCAACTGAATCCCTGTTAAATGGAACTCTTCTCCACACTACATGTTTCCATATGGAGGTACCTCCATCAGAGGAACACAGCTGGTCTCTTGCCTCATCCTTTTTCAGGCTTCTCTGCAGTAAAAGCGTGCATAGTTATGTGTGACAGACATCGGTCCGCATTTCCCAATTAAGGAGAGTTCATCTACTATAAGACTATAAGCACAGAGGAATCCATCTCTTTTTTTCCTCACTCACTTCTTCCCTGGTTAAAGTACCAGGGTGAATTTGGAAGAATGAACTAAGCATCCCACTGCATGACCTTCACTTCCTGTCTAGAGACCTGTGTCCTATTCTACTTTCTGGTAAAGGGAAATAATCTACCCTATGTGAGAGGTCTCATTGTGGAGCTGTGCCAGAACTCTGCAAAAAGGTACACCTAATTTCAGGTGAAAGCTTAGCAATCCCATTTGACTACAGACCCAAGCCACTTTCTGCCAACTACTTCCCCCAACAACAAAAGGGTAAATATTTTATATATACCCACCTGACTACTGAGTCTATCTTCCAATCAGGGCAGAAAGAAGTACTAATTACTGACTCCCTAAAGTCTCAAGGCACAGGTAGTAGAAACATTTTTTGTATCAACATTAACTGACAGGTGTAGAGAAGGAAAACAGCTCTTTCAGAGATATGGCCCTAAAAGTCTTCATAGTAAAAGCTCACCAAAGATGTCTTTGTTTGATGGTAATGTCAATTTAGATCAACAATTCCTTGACTACTGCATGCAGCATCTTCAGTGCAAACAGGAGCTGTGTGCAGTGAAGAAGTGAATGTTATACAGAGATAAGCAAAAAGTCTATAATCTACTGGGAGCACAGAGATACACACAAATAACTTGGATACAAAGCAAACCATGATAAGTGATATATAGATGTAATAACATTATAGACCAAACACTATGAGATTTTCAACAAATGGTGGTGGGACAGTTGAATATCCACATGGAAAAGAATGAAGTTGGAAACAAACTGAGGGTTGCTGGAGGGGAGTGGGTGGGGGGATGGGATAACTGGGTGATGGACATTGGGGAGGGTATGTGTTGTAATGAGTGCCAGGTATTATATAAGACTGATGAATCACAGACCTACATCCCTGAAACAAATAATACGGTATATGTTAATTAATTGAATTTAAATTAAAAAATAAAAAAAGAATGAAGTTGGACCCCTCTGTCACACCATACACAAAAATTAACTCAAAACAAATCAAAGATCTAAAACTCTTAGAAGAAAACATATTTGTAAATCTTTTTGACCTTGGATAAGGCAATGGCTTCCTTCTTTATTGTGGTAAAATAGACACAACATAAGATTTACCACTTTACCTATTTTAAGGTAGGGGTAAAATTCAGTGGCATTTAGTACATTCTTAATGTTATGCAACCATCACCTCTATCTAGTTCTGGAACATTTGCATCAGGCAATGGCTTTTTAAATATAACACCAAACGTATAAGTGACCAAAGAAAAAAAATAGATAAATTGGACTTCATCAAAATTTAAACCTTTTGTGCATCAAAGGACACTATCAAAAGAGTGAAAAGACAACCAGCTCAGAGAATGTGATAAAATATTTGCAAATCATGTGTCTGATAAGGGTCTAGTATTCACAATATGTAAAGAACAATTAAAACTCAATAATAAAAAGTTAACACAAATTTTTCAATGAGCAAAGGACTTAAATAGACATTCTTCCGAAGAATATATACAAATAGCCAAGGAGCACATGTAAAGATACTTAACATCATTAAGGAAATGCAAATCAAAACCACAATGAGATACCACTTCACACCCATTGGCATAGCTATACCTAAAAGAAAGACAATAACAAGTGTTGATAAGGATGTGGAGATATTAGAACCTTCCTGCATTGCTGCTGAGGGTATAAACTGGTGCAGCCATAATGGAAACAGTTGGGCAGTTCCTCAAACAGTTAAACATAGTTACCATATGACCAGTAATTCTACTCCTAAGTACATCCTAAGAGAACTGGAAACATACTTCTACACAAAAATTTATACATGAATGTTTACCCTAGTATTATTTATAGTAGCCAAAAAGTGGAAACAAAAATCCAAAAATCCATCAACTAATGAATGGATACACAAAATATAATACATCCACATGATGGAATATTATTCAGCCATAAAAGAAATTAAGTACTGATTTTGGCTACAATATGGATTAAACTGGAAAAAACATTATGCTAAATGAAATATGCCAGACACAAAACACCTCATATTTTTTTATTTCATTTATATGAAGTATCCAGAATAGACAAATCACTAGAGACAGAAAGTAAAGTTGTGGTTGTAAGGGGATAGAAGAGGGTGGGATGGGGCGTGACTGCTAATGGTAATAAGGTTTCCTTTGGGGGATGGTGAAAATATTTTAAAGGCAGATAGTAATGATGAGTGCACAACTTTATGACTATGCTAAAAATTGCTGAACTGTGCACTTTTCATTAATTTTTTTCTTAATGCCTTGTGGGAACAAAAGAAGGAAAGAAACAAAGTGGAGTAAAATGCAAACAATTTTCAATGCCTACAGGCCAGAAGCAAAAAAAAAAAACATAAGTTAAAACCAAACACATTATAATGATTATACTGATATTTATCACTAATAAACTCTCCAGTCTGGAACTTTATTCTAATATTAGCTGTTTTTCTTCTCAAAAGATCCTCTGCAAATGAGTGAGTCTTTCTACTCCCAAATATCAACACACTTGAATCTACTATATGACCAACTACCATTTAGGTAATTAAAAAAACATATACTCTCATAAATGTAATTAACAGAATATAAATTATAAATTACACGGTAGAAGTCTAATTTGTTGATACATCGTATGTATGCTCTCATGGCTGCATTAACCCTACCACACTTTAGATAATAATTTATACCCCAGAACTGTAGAGCTTTATGCTTTACAATATGCCTTCACATACATCTTCTCATTGAGTTCTCAGCCATGATTCTATGAGGTGGGCAAGGCTGGAGTCAATATTCCCATTTGACAGATGAGAAAAGTCAATCCCAGGAAAATTACAGTGTTTTGCCGAATGTCCCACAGCTCACTGGCAGAGTCATGACTATAAGTCAAGTCTTCTACTTCCTAGGCAGGTGCTTCTGGCAGGGGTCCCACCTCCAGCCAGATCACATTTCCTGGGATGAGCTATCTCCATAACCCATGTGGTTTGGCCATTCCCAGACTGGCTGGCCACAAAGCAGCCTCGACTGGACTCACACAGCACAAGCTGGCCACACAACAGATGACAGAAATGCTGCTTCTGTCTGCCTGAGAACAAATTCCCTTACAACACCCCATACACAATCCAACATGGAGTCCAAAGGCCTTGGTGGGGTCCAGCCTGAGGAAGAGAGCTCAGTAATCAGTGGAAAGTAGGAGCCGCTCTTCACACTGGGAAGTTGGGAAATGACACTCTGGGCATCCCTGTCTAGTAACCACAAAAACGCCACGACAACAAAATATCTTCAAAAAAAGATGCAAAAAAAGAAAAGAAAACAATTCTATCAACACAGTGACAATGTGTATTGAGAGAAAGAGTGAAAAATTCAATCACTTTTTTCCATGAAATTCTTCAAGTGAATTCCACAAATATCTTGAAATTTCTGGAAAGCTACTTTTTAAATCTCCAAATCTGTGGGGCGCCTGGGTGGCTCAGTTGGTTAAGCATCGCCCTGGGCTCAGGTCATGATCCCAGGGTCCTGGGATCCAGTCCCATGTTGGGCTCCCTACCTGGCGGGGAGTCTGCTTCTCCCTCTACCCTTCCCCCTTGCTCATGACCAATCTCTCTCTCTCTCTCAAATAAATAAACAACATCTTTAAAAAATACTAATAAATCTCCAAATCTGTATAGTAGAATGAATTTTTATTTTTCATTTAGATATTTAACTTCATGTAAAATAAAGTCAATATAAAAAGGCAATTTTTTCAAATAAATTCTATGAAATGTATATATAATGAAAAATGTTTACTGCATAGAACAGCTTGGTCAAATGCTTTATTTTCTGCTGTCCTTTTTGAAAGATAGAGACAAAGATGATTTTTGCCAGCTTGAGGACACTCTAGAGAGGTGACAGTTCCTATAACAGACACAGCTACAAAATAGCCCACTGCATTTGAACAGACTAAGACCAGAAGCTAGGTAGAAGTCATTTGTAAGACTGGAAGAAAGTAAGTAACGAATGAACTTTTGAAACACTCCCTAGGTTTACCAGAGATCACCAAGAATTAGACAACAGTTTATATAAACTCGCTGATTCTCAAAGGGTCAAGAAACAGGAAACTGAAAATTAGTAAAAAAAAGAAAAAAGTAGAGGTGGTGTCAGAAACTTTGATACATATGTGTGAATAGTTGATGGGGAAACATTCTAACTTTAAACAATATGGAATAAAGTGGGGGAAATCATTTGAATGTTGACCAACCTACTCAAATATTATGCATGTTCTGCCACATGACTTCATACAACAGATAATTCCCAAAAGGTTTCTTGAAATTTAAATAAAAAGGTAAAAGCACTGCAAGGTTATGAAAACAATAGGACACAAAATTATATATAAAGCATGGCCTAAATTTTGTAATTATATGTGTATGTAAAAAAAAGACTGAAGGGGAAATATCAAAATTGTGTAGCGCTTATCTCTGGAAATTGGAATTGCTGGTGGTATTTATTCTTTTCTTGTTATTTTCAGAATTTTTTAAAATAACCTACGTAGGGGCGCCTGGGTGGCTCAGTTGGTTATGCGACTGCCTTCGGCTCAGGTCATGATCCCGGGGTCCTGGGATCGAGCCCCACATCGGGCTCCCTGCTCGGTGGGAAGCCTGCTTCTCCTTCTCCCACTCCCCCTGCTTGTGTTCCCTCTCTCGCTGTCTATCTCTCTCTGTGTCAATTAAATAAATGAATAAAATCTTTAAAAAAAAGAAAAGAAAAAAATAAAAAATAAAATAACCTACATAGGTGTGTGCTATTATAATAAATACATGCAATTGATACTATAGGAAGAAAATAGCATTGTTAGTTCTTGCTATTTAGTTGAACCCCACAATCAACACATTTATAAAGATAACAATTCCTTTGTGTAGAACACAACAAACTTTCTAGTGCTTGTATGTGGTGAGTTTAGATTTTGACTTCATATCCAGATACTTTTACTTAAAGCAGATAAATTGTCTATAGTGAAGATGCAATGAGTGCTAGGTTTGTAATACTTTTTCTTCATAGTTACCAAGGATTAAGGAGGAGGGACACCTAAATGTCTCACCTACATGTTATGCATTTTATTGAAGTAAATATCAATATAAGATGTACTTATAGAGATATATTTCTACATATTCCTCAAATAAAAATGCAATGTTAGGATGATTTAAATAACAGACATTATTTAAAACTAACAAAATGACAAGATGTCATCAAGACTCCTCCAGAACTCCTGAAGTAATTTTCCTTACAGGAATCATTCACTTGACAATTGAAGGATCCCTTCAATTCCAACTGAGGTTAATGATTTGCATCTTTTTCTTTCAAGACAGAGAACCACGGGGGAAAATTCGTTTAGCTGTCTCTGCAGTGTCAGCCTGTCCAGACTCAGCAGAAGATCACCCAACCAAATTAGATCAGGAAGGGAGCAGTATATACTTTTAAAGGCTTTTGCAAGGTCTCTAAATTTTAAATCAGAGGTGAATGATGGGATGCAGAAAGCCTGCCCAACACTTCCCTGGGATAACAAGTATTTTCCAATTAAAGACATCGTGAACTAGAATCAGGTATTTGCAGTTTGATTGCTGGCACAGAGAGAATGAATGAACAGACCTGACCTGGTCTAAAAGCAAAGTGTCCACCCCTCTGTGTCCCCCAAAGGGAAGGCGGTCTCATTCACTAACGAACAGATGGCTCACTGAGGGCCAGGGGTCCCTTGGTGCACCTGCAGGTTACAGGGCTACCCTTCGCTTGAGGAAACAGGCACAGAGATTCTTCTGCTGATTTATATTAGGTTCTGCTCTCAAAACAAGACAGAAGGCAGCTGTTTGGGAGAAGGCCCTATCCGAGGAGCAACCGTGATGCACAGTGTTGGTGTTGGCTCTGTGAAAAATAAAACACACATCCAGCGCAGTTATCATAACAAGCAGAGAATCAGCGATGGAAACCATGCCAAGAGAAAGGCAAAGCCTTTGATTTCTGTCCACCCTTCCCCGCACTGTCACAAAATCTCATGAAAGTAATTCATCTTGGGTTGTGCATCCTTTCTGATAGTGTTTCTGGTCTTTATGAAAGAGGACGCTTGGGGATTTTCAACCTTTCGGGAGTGCCTTTTTTTCCTCACATTTTTCTGATTTCTGCTCCACTCTGCTCCATGGTGTACCTGCTCATGTCTGAACATTCTCCCTGGCCCTTTTGGTTCCCCTAAAATAAATATGACTTGTCCTCATTCTGTCCTTCTTCTTCCTCCGGGATATGGCTGGCTGCCATAAAGTCAAGGGTTGAGATCAAAGGAAGGTTGCTCCTACGCAAGAGAAAACATAGATTGTCAGCTGTACTCTCTCCTGATCTGATTCAGAAGAAGGGGGCAGCGAAGATTTAGGGATGTTTCCCACCTCTTAATGGTCTGAGTAAATGAAGCTGGCTGCCAACAGAGGGAAGGAAACTATTTTCTATTGAAATTTATGATCTGAGTCTAGCACAGCCTTCTGGAAAGTTACTAAAACACTGGGTGTGAATCTCCCCCTCAGAGATTTCTGTATGTCCTTTTGATAAACAAGCAAACAAAAAAATCAGAAACTCAATCCCACAGGATCCCCCTCATTACACCTCTGCCCCCAAACAAGAAGCAATAAAGCCACTCCAAAAGAGTCTTTCCCGAAGCCCTGAGATTCCCAGTCTTGTGTTTAACTATCTTATCTGTAGGAGTTCCACTTTCTGTAAAAGGACCTCACCCAGAGATCTCTTCTAAATCACACATGCCTTAATTTAAGGAGCTGGGAGACAGTGTTCTCTGTCCTACATCTAAGACAAAGTATTTCTATCCCTGGGCCTTTTTCAGTTTAAGAATCTCGAAGGAGGGAGAGAGAGAGTAAGGGAGGGAGGGAAGAAGGGAGAGAGACAAACTGGAGATGAATCAATACACAAATATACTGAAAAATGATGATCCACGTCTACTCAAAATTGGTCCAAATTTAGGAAGCCACAACACATGCCCCATGCAGAGAGATACTGTTAAAACAAAGTACACATTTGAGGGCATGAAATAAAACCAACCCATGCTTCCAGCTCAATTTGGAAGAGCAACTTCTCCAAACGATCGTCCTGCCTCTTACTGACTTACTTTATAGTCAACTGTCAACTGTGTTTCTAAAGAAATGTTGTGGGGAAACAAAATCAATCCTCATTGAAAAATAAGGACGTAACTGCTTCAAATAGGTAATTTGTCTCAGGTAAGTAACTTACGGATATCTTAGTCTTTCAGTTGTTTAACTGACAGCTGTAGTACTCAGGATATCGGGGATATTGAAGATACTACTGTTGAAACATAAGTGACAAGACAGCTTATCCTCAGCTAAGGATCTCAGGCTGTTCCTATACTGAACAAACAGACAACTGGAATTGAACATACAGCTTTACGCTAACAGACCAAACAAATATTGGCAACATTGATCCTTATATTCTTTAGAGCTTGAGGACATTAATCAAAATTTCATATTCACTAACAGTTAGATATAAATATGCACTGTTGCACTGTGAGCTGGTAACCCTTCCTATTTGCACAGGATTGGCTTTTGTCCAGAAAACAGGCTTATTCTATAAAACCAAATTTTTTATTTTCAGACAAGGTTCTTAAGCCATTCATGGGCTTCTTTTTTTTTTTTTTTTAAGATTTTATTCATTTAGAGAGTGAGAGAGAGAGTGAGCAGGGGGAGGAGGAGAATCTCCAGCAGACTCCGTGCTGAGTGCCGAGCCCGACACAGGGCTTGATCCCACAACCCTGAGATCACGACCTGAGCTGAAATCAAGAGTCAGATGCTTAACTGACTGAGCCACCCAGGCGCCCCACTCATGGGCTTCTTATTCTCAGGGCCAGGAACCTAATTTCATAATGACTGGTAGCCCTTAGGACATAATAGTTAGACAACTGTCAAAAACAAGTGGTATATTTGTTGTCTTTTTTAAAAATTTATTTTCAGTAAAAAAAAATGTTTGAATTAAAAATGATCTGGGGGTGCCTGGGTGGCTCAGTCAGTTAAGCGTCTGCCTTTGGCTCAGGTCATGATCTCTGCGTCCTGGGATTGAGCCCTGCATGGGGTTCCCTGCTCAGCGGGGAATCTGCTTCTCCCTCTCCCTCCGCCCCTTCCCCCCTCTCTCTTGATCTCTCTCTGTCTCAAATAAATAAATAAAATCTTTTTTAAAAAATGATCCATTAACTGAAAACATATTTTGTAAATGGCCACCATTTAATTCATCTTAAAATGTTGGGAAAAAAAACAATTTTGAAGTTAAAAAAAATTTCAAACTCAATGATGAATTTATTCCATGAACAGGAATGCTCCTCCTTATCATGTCATGTCATTGCCACACTATGCTCATTTCATGTTTCTTTAAAATTTTATTGTGTTGTGATAAAATACACATAATATAAAATTTGCCATTTATTCATTATTTTAAGTGTACAATTCAGTGACAGTTAGTACATTCACAGTGTTGACAACCGTCACCACTATCTAGTTCCAGAATATTTTCATCACCTCAAAAGGAAACCCTATTCTCATTAAATAATCACTCCCCCTCCTCCCCCCATCCCTCAGGCCCTGGCAAACACTAATCTGCTTTCTCTGTGGACTTGTCTATTCCGGACATTTCATATAAATGGAATCATACGCTATATGGCCTTTTGTGTCTGGCATAAAAGCAGAATGTGCATATTTCAGTCTTGACAGTGAGCATCACCATCATTTTTGCCTTCACATTGAAATTCTAGATTTGATTTCCTCTGTGAATTAGAGTCCTTCCCTGATTCCTGATATTTAATCCAGAACTTAAAAAATTTTGACAGTTTTCCGACTCATTCCAGAGCCAAGAACAATTTTGCTCAAGGTTTCAGAGCACAGGACTTCCTGCTTCCACCAGTAATATTACACCTAGATTTATACTTAGGTCTATTAGAATGCTCTTCAGTGGCAAGTTGCAGAAAACCACCCAACTATTGGTACATTAAACAATAAGGTGTTTATTATCCCATATAACAAACGAACAGAAAAAACCCAAAGGCAAGGTGGATTCAGGACAGTTCAGCACTTCAGTGTATGAGTTTCTTTTAACTTTCTGCTCTGTCATCCTCAGCTTGTTGGGACCTCCCACCCACCCTTCTCCTCCCACCAGTGGTGACCAGATGGCCACAGCAGCTGCCGAGGTCACTTCTTCACAGAGCTTGTCCAGAAGCAGAAAAGGACAGTTATTCCTCTCATCTCAATTTCTATTAGGGTGGGAGAACTTTCTCAAAATCCTCCCAGCAGATTCCCTCTCGTGTCCCATTGACCAGTTATGTCACAAGACCATACCTTCTACCTGGGGTGGGCAAGAGCAGTGGGCTTGGCACGCCAACACTCACTCCTGGGACAGGGGAGGACCCACAAAGCACATGGCCACCAAACACCTCAACATAATGGGTTCAGTTAGTGAGGAAGGCTCGGGAAATGATAAACTGATAGGCTACCTGCCTTGTCTGCCTTGGTATTTGTGTTGGTTTTAAATCAATTACTTTTCCAATCTCGTGATCTGAATGGCTCCCTGCGGTTGTGTAGTCTGTGACATCAGATCTGAGTAATTTGGTTGACCAGGCATTCATTAAAAGAGGTTCTTAAGAATGAACTGTTGGGGCGCCTGGGTGGCACGGTCGTTAAGCGTCTGCCTTCGGCTCAGGTCATGGTCCCAGGGTCCTGGAATCGAGCCCCGCATCGGGCTCCCTGCTTGGCGGGAAGCCTGCTTCTCCCTCTCCCACTCCCCCTGCTTGTGTTCCCTCTCTCGCTGTGTCTCTCTCTGTCAAATAAGTAAATAAAATCTTAAAAAAAAAAAAAAAAGAATTAACTGTCAAAACTCACATTTTACTTAGCTTGATAGCTGGTTAACAGAAAATAACAGACGTTTTTGCTACATCAACTTGGCAGAAACAAGACTAGAACTGCTACGTTATAGCACTATGTGGTGAAAAAGGCGATATTTTGAAAAGTTTCCTTTCCATAACAATGTCGCACTGGTGCCCTGGATTATTTATTCACCGTTCAGAGGTTATTCTAACAGGTTGTATTCCACTGATCAACAACTGGATCAATACTTTCCACCACCCAGGTCACTACTTTTGTCAGGATCTAGAGCAAACCCACCAGTGAGTGTCATGTAGATAGAGCCCTAAGGGAACAAATAAATCTAGAAGCCCATCAATTACAGTGATGGTTACAAGGGAGAAGAGCATAGATCACTCACAATTCAAAGGAAAAAACAAAGCACAACCCAAAATGGGAGTTGTCCTCTTCCTCCTCATCCTGTGGGGAGAGAAGCCTTAGGAAATTTGAGGAACTCTTTAGCCAAGAGAGTAATGAGGCATAAATCCTGCCGATAGCGAGAAGACTGGCTCAGGAAGTAACGCCACTAAACTAAAGGACCCTCCAGTGCTGGGGACAGTGATTAATGGTCTAAACTTGACACCGTGACTTGGAAAGGGTTTGCACCATTGATTTCCACTCTTAGGAGTGATTTGCAGAAACTGGAAACAATTTTGGTGACCATTGTCACCGTCTTGCCAGTTGCCTTTGCTCAGCCTCTAGCTCAGGGAGCAAGAAGAGAGTTGTTTATAACCTTTTCTCTTGGGACTTAAGAACCTGGGACTGTTATCTACGCGGTTGGTGTCTGCTGGCTTCCCTCTAAAACTGGAGGATGGGTTGTTAATGTTACAATTTATGGAGTGCTTATCAACATACTTCAGCTTGCAGATGGCTCCAGGCAAAGAACTTCACTCTTATCAGAGACCATTCTGTTCGGCTGTCATTTGTTGGTCTTGGATATTAACACAGGCCGAGCACCGTTGTGGCACACTTGGAATGAGAACAACAAAAATCTTGCAGACTGCCTTTTGGAGGCTGAGCTTCTGTCACCTCTTCAGAAGTCGGTCACGTCTCTTTATCACTAAGCGTTACATCTCACATATTTCCCAGAACACAGGAGAATTAAACAGGAAGACCAGCCACTCTTTAGGACTCACAGAGCCTTCAAGGAGGAATGTGGGAGTTTTTTCCCTCAGTCTAAAATAGAGAAGTACAGAAAGGGCAGGAATCCACTGGTTGGTTATTCAGTAACCTGTTAGGGTACAGATAGGTAAGTAATTTGGTTGCTGGAAGAGAAAGCCAGAGGGGAAGCTATCAATTGTCCCAGCAACACTGTCCATGGACACATTTTCCGCATTTTTGTGACTTTTTAAAAATAAGCATCCCAGGAAAACTGTATGGAGGTTCCTCAAAAAGTTGAAAATAGAGCTACCATATGATCCAGCAATTGCACTACTGGGTATTTACCCCAAAGATACAAATGTAGGGATCCGAAGGGGTACGTGCACCCCGATGTTTATAGCAGCAATGTCCACAATAGCCAAACTGTGGAAAGAGCCAAGATGTCCATCGACAGATGAATGGATAAAGAAGAGGTGGTATATATATACAATGGAATATTATGCAGCCATCAAAAGGAATGAGATCTTGCCATTTGCAACGACGTGGATGGAACTGGAGGGTATTATGTTGAGTGAAATAAGTCAAACAGAGAAAGACATGTATCATATGATCTCACTGATATGAGGAATTCTTAATTGCAGGAAACAAACTGAGTGTTGTTGGAGTGGGGGGGTGGGGTGGGAGGGATGGGGGGACTGGGTGATAGACACTGGGGAGTGTATGTGCTCTGGTAAGCGCTGTGAATTGTGCAAGACTGTTGAATCTCAGATCTGTACCTCTGAAACAAATAATGCAATATATGTTAAGAAAAAAAAAAAAGAAGAAGAAGAAGAAGGTAGCGGGAGGGGAAGAATGAAGCGGGGGAAATCGGAGGGGTAGACGAACCATGAGAGACGATGGACTCTGAAAAACAAACTGAGGGTTGTAGAGGGGAGGGGGGTGGGAGGATGGGTTAGCCTGGTGGTGGGTATTGAGGAGGGCACATTCTGCATGGAGCACTGGGTGTTGTGCACAAACAATGAATCATGGAACACTTCATCTAAAACTAATGTTGTAATGTAAGGGGATTAACATAAGAATAAAAAAATTAAAAAAAAAAAAAATAAGCATCCCAGAGGTCCACTGTGTCCCAATGATTTCTTTAAAGTAGTTATCAAAAAATTACAGTCGTTACAACATTGCTGCCATACTTAAAACATTTTTGGAACGGTCCCCTCAGAGCCACCCGCACATAGGAAAATTAGGCTCATTACTTTACACCTGTATTTCATTTAAGGAATAAAATAGAATTCTTCACCTTATACACCCACTTGATTTACAGGTCTTGTTCCTGAATGACATTGCTCCACCAGTGGAACCTCTGAAAGGCCAATATTTGACCCATAAAGAACATTCGATCAGCGCAGTTGTTGAGCGCTGTTTTGAAAGGAGTTCTAAAGGTGTTCTCAACCATAGGAGGAGCACAGGAACTGCTTAAAAAGAAACAAGAGGCCCCAAATGCAATCACTTGTGCTAAGCCCCATGCCAGCAAGCCAAGACTTAATACTTAACCTACTGCAATTTCAGCTTCTCCCAGAGGTGGAATTTTAAACCAGTCTGGAATTTTCTGATCAACACTATAGTAAAGTAGTCTGCATGATAGACCTCAGCCCTTTCCCCAAAGGAAGATGACCCTGCCTAAAATAATCCTTTCTTTTGTTTATGACTTCCTTGTCCCTGCCCTCTTTTGCCTATAAAAGCCTTCTTTTTGTATAGCTTCTGGTAACTCCTTTCTACTTGCTAGATGAGAAACTGTCCCATTCAGGAATCTTAGAATAAAGCCAATTAGATCTTCAAATTTACCCGCTGAATTTCGTTTTTTTAACAGATTAAAGACACAGTGTTAATTTTTATATGTATTTGTTTAAAAAACATTAATTCATTGCTATGACATCATCGAGTTATATTAAGAGGCTAACTGCTATTAAAATCACTACATCATACACCTGTAACTAATATCACACTGTATGTTAACTGGAATTAAAATTCAAAATTTAAAAAATATCTCTTTCTCACTGCTACCAACTGTCCCCATCCCGCCATCATAAACAAACCAAAGTCAAATATTTCTACAGGTTGACAATACTGATGAAATCACTGTACTATTAGAATTTTTCCCCACTTCTTGCTTGCAAACGTCTTTACATTAACAAGAAATGTGCTAGTGCTAGGTAAAAACAGCGAAACAATAGCTGAACCAGAGAAAGAAGCTATTAGGAAAACCACAAAAAGTTCATTGGTTTTAAGCATCTATGTAATATGCAGTATAGTCGGGTTGAGCATTGAGAGTCTACAAGTCAGACATTTAATCCTGACTCTGCCACCACTAGACGTGTAAACTTTGCTAAGTCACTAAGCCTCTCTAAGTGTTAATTTCCTCACCTACAAAATGGAGATAAAAGCAAGTAGTTCTCCCGACCTCATACTGAGAGGACTACATGCAATATTGCATGTAAAGCCCCTGCATCACCTGGGCACAGGAATGCTCAAGAAATCTTGGTTATTTTTCAGGGCGCCTGGGTGGCTCGGTCGTTAAGCGTCTGCCTTCGGCTCAGGTCATGATTCCCAGGGTCCTGGGATCGAGCCCCATATCGGGCTCCCTGCTCCGCGGGAAGCCTGCTTCTCCCTCTCCCACTCCCCTTGCTTGTGTTTCCTCTCTCGCTGTGTCTCTCTCTGTCAAATAAATAAAATCTTTGAAAAAAAAAAAGAAATCTTGGTTATTTTTCTATTGGTCCACAGAAATCTGAAATTCTGAATGGAACACCCTTCTGATAGATGACTGTATTCCTTACTAGCCTATACTGTGATAAACTGAGTTATAAAATCAAAATTTAAGAAATCTGGAAAGAGATTTTTTAATCTTGCTTAAGACTCTATGTTTTCCTCCTAGAAATTCCCTTTCAACCAACTAAAGTGGTTGCCAGCACAAAACGGCACTTTCTTGGCGTGCAATGCACCGTTTGTCATGCCCACTCAATCCAAGAGTCAGTCTAATTTACAACATGGACTTGTCAAACACCTGATGAATCCACAGGGACATCTAATTCATCATAAAGAAATAGAAACATCACTTACTATTGGTCACTAGCTGCCTAGATGATACAGCAATCAAATAAGACTGAAACCACGTGACATTAAATCTACTATTTAATGAAATAGTACTATCTACTATTTGTGTTGAAATTACGACAAGAATACACCTGGGTGGCTCAGTCAGTTAAGCGTCTGCCTTCAGCTCAGGTCATGATCCCAGAGCCATTCCAGTTGCCTTTGCTCAGCCTCTAGCTCAGGGAGCAAGAAGAGAGTTGTTTATAACCTTTTCTCTCGGGACTTAAGAAGCTGGGACTGTTATCTATGCAGTTGGTGTCTGCTGGCTTCCCTCTAAAACTGGAGGATGGGTTGTTAATGTTACAATTTATGGAGTCCTTATCACTTGCAGGGAGCCTGTTTGTGCACTCATGTGCTCTCTCTCTCTCTGACAAATAAACAAAATCTTAAAAAAAAAAAAAAAAAAAGAGGGGCGCTTGGGTGGCTCAGTCATTAAGCGTCTGCCTTCGGCTCAGGTCCTGGGATCGAGCCCCACATCGGGCTCCCTGCTCTGCAGAAAGCCTGCTTCTCCCTCTCCCACTCCCCCTGCTTGTGTTCCCTCTCTCACTGTGTCTCTCTCTATCAAATAAATAAATCTTTAAAAAAAGAGGTATACACATATTCCATGTACAAAGAAAAGCACAAGAAGATGCTGTACTCTCCAGCCAAAAGAATAACCACAGTATGCATCCATTCTACACCTAAGATGTGGATATTTGGGTTAGGACATAGGTTTGGCTGCTATAAGAAAGAGGTCTG
This sequence comes from Mirounga angustirostris, assembly GCF_029215605.1. NCBI lineage: Eukaryota > Metazoa > Chordata > Mammalia > Carnivora > Phocidae > Mirounga > Mirounga angustirostris. Next base: position 125,417,823 of record NW_026991713.1, read on the forward strand.
AAACAACCAAGGCTTTAAAAAGCTAGTAGGTTAGGGGCGCCTGGGTGGCTCAGTTGGTTTAGCATCCGACTCTTGATTTCGGCTCAGATCTTGATCTCAGGGTTGTGAGATCGAGCCCCACATCAGGCTCCAAGGTCAGCACAGGAGTCAGCTCGGGATTCTCTCCTCTGCCCCTTCCCCGCCCACCCCCAGACACACGTGTACTCTCTTCTCTCTCTCTCAAAATAATAATAAGCTAGTAGGTTATTTCTCTCTCACATAGTCAAGGAAGGCAATCCAGGACCAAAACGGCAGCCACATAATCATCAAGGATCCAAGTTATTCTTTCTTGTGCTCTGAATCCTCAAAATGGTTTCCATCTCTTGGTTCAAGTTGGTGGCTCTATCATGTCTGCATTTTAGTTTATAGAAAAGAGGGCAAGAGAAGGCCATGCCCTTCCCTTTAAGGGAAAACCCAAGAGGTACAAAGAGGGAAGTTGCCCACCTCCCTTCCATTTGTCAACCACCAGCCTGTATTGGTCACGTGGCCACACCTTGTTACAAGGTCTTGGGTTCAGCCAGTAAGATGAGAAAAATCAGTATTAGGAGATAACTAGCAGTCTCTGCCACAGTGGGGTGCATTTATTTAGTTGAGGTGGCTTAGAAATAAACCATTCTTTAATGATACCATGAGTCACTGGTTCAAATGCTGCTCCACGTGAAGTCCTGTATAGAAAAGTCCCAGACTTCATCATTTCTATGCATTCCATAGTTTACCAAGCAGATATTAAGCCAGAAGTCATCTCTTAGTCTAGGATAGCCTGGTTGCTGCACATCTAGGTTGCCTCCACACTTCCAAAACTCTCTCTGCAAATACTTTAACCGGAGCTTAATTTCCTCTGTCTTTTAAGTCAGATATCTCTGGGGGCTATTACAGGAAAGTCAGCTTTGGTTGGGACAGCCCTCTGGAGTCCATCTGCATTTTTCATAGCAATCACTGGATCTTCAATAAAGATTTTCATCACTGAATCACCCAAACATACAAACCCTTCAGCTTTTAAAATCAATATTGAAAATTAAATCAATTTGAGTAATAGGAACAGAATGCTATACCCAACTTAAAAGGAAGTTAGCACTTATTCTATATGTGTGTGTGTGTATTCTTATTTTGATTTTTTTGTTTAAACTCTGTTATTTTTTAAAACTTTGATACCAGTACCTCCAAACACTGCTGCAACCACAGTCTTGCTGCTGAAGCCCTCATGTGAGGCCTACGCTCCTTTTTACCCTTCTCAATGTACCATCTTTTAGCCCATGCCTTGCCCTGGTTTCTATTTAATTCACCACCCCTTGGGATGCCCGGTTGGCTCAGTCAGTTAAGTGCCCAACTCTTGATTTCAGCTCAGGTCATGATCTCAGGGTCCTGAGTTCAAGCCCCACATCAGGCTCTATGCTGAGCATGGAACCTGCTTGAGATTCTCTCCCTCCTTCTCCCTCTGCCCTTCCCCCCCACCTACTCTCCCATGTCCCTCCCCTCCTCTCTCAACAACAAAAAACATTTACTGCCCCATTCACAGCTCATTTCAAGAGTCTGAGAATTGTTGGCCCTGAATTTGGAAGGAAGAGAGTGCTGTCTCTGTAAGCTGAGCGTGGAGCCAGTTGCTACTCTAGCATCTGTGAATGACCCTGAATTTGCTTTCGGTACACGCAGCAGATTTTGAATGGTGTCAAGCTGGGATTCCACACAATCACATCAAGCTGAAATGGCCAAGAGGCTAAAACACTGTTCTCTTCTTCCGAGGGGGAAAAAAAAGCTGAAAAAGTTTTAGTAAATCTTTCTCTATGCCAATCTCTTTAAAAAGAAAAGAAAAAAGAAAGGGGCACCTGGCTGGCTGAGTCAGTCAAGCAGCCAACTCCATCTCCGCTCAGGTCGGGAGCTGAGGGTTGTGAGATTAAGCCCTGCATCGAACTCCGTGCTGGGTGTGGAGTCTGCTTAAGATTCTCTCTCTCCCTCTTCCTCTGTACCCCCCACCAACACTTGCTTGCGCATTCTCTCTCTCTAAAAAAAAGAATTAATTAATTTCAAAAAAAAGAGATTCAAATTTAAATAGAGGTAAGAGATTAATGGCTTTCTAGGGCAGTATAGGGATGGGGGGTGATTTGACAGAAGGCAGTAGAGCCTTGGGGGCGGTGATCGAATACACAAGGATGATTGCCTTTTCTAACAGTTATTTAGATAAGGGTGATTTCAAATACAGAAACATTTCCAGGGAGGACTGACCCCAAAGTGACCTGCATTTTCCACACCTTGCGTCTACACTTTGATCACCCAGGGAAATCCAGATCTCCCAGAGACTTAGAAGAAGGGCTCCTTGCATTCACAATGAAAAAATTACAGCAGTGGTATTAACAACATACCTGAGTACTCACCCCCCGTAGCGCTGGAAGGAGGGAGAAGGGTGGCCCCAGCCCAGATGCTCACACTCAAGTGGGGTACAGGAAAATGCATAAAATGATCTTTTAAATCCAATTTAAAGTGCATTTTATCCTATTCCATAGTCCACAAAGGGAGGTAGGAGATCTGAAAATACCTTTTTTCACCCTTTCCCACAAGCTTCCCCTGCCCCGACCTTTTCTGCTGACCCTCTCAGTAGGAGGCCTTCTCACAACTCCCAGAGTTCCGACTCCCAGGGTACAGCTCCTCTACCCTATTAAGAGTATCTGTTATATCTGTTATAACTGTTATAACACTGCTATTGTTACTGCCTCTGGGACTTTTACTGCTATACTACCGACTACTGTCTTTGTAATTCACTCTCAGTCTGCTGCAGTCCGGGTGCTAAGCACTGCACTTACATTACCTCCTTTAATCCTTACAAATCCCTGTAAGTAGGTTCTGTTAGTACTCCTATCAGTCATGTGATGATATTGGTGCGGGAGGACTGAATGAACTTGCACGAGGTCATGCAGCTGATGAGGGGCAGAGCTGGGCTATGATAAATCAGAAATGCTCCACCAACAGCCCTTAGGAAAGGAGCTGGTGAGGCTCAGACTCAGCAGATCCGATGTGTGTAATTGTTTCGTCGGAGAACTTTAAGAGTAGCCCTTTCCCTTGCTTATAACTCCTCGTCGTCACCTGCTGTGCCCGGATGACACTGAACTCTCTCACGTGTCATTTACAAGCCCTGCGTGATTGGACCCCTGCGGCTCTGTCTAGCCAGACCTCCCAACGCTCCCTGCCTCATCCTTGCGCTCTAGCTACATTTGCCAAAATCCACTTGCTAGAGGCCCTGGCTGAACTGTTGGCTTTGCACTTTTTTTTTTTAAGTAGGCTGCATGCCCAGTGTGGAGCCCAACATGGGGCTTGAACTCACGACCCCGAGATCAAGACCTGAGCTGAGACCAAGAGTCAGTCGCCAACTGATTGAGCCACCCAGGCGCCCCAGCTTTGCACTTCTATGTGCAGTCCTCCCATCAGATAGATTGCAAACTCCCAGAAAGCAGAGAACATGCCTGCAGTCAAGAAACTCATCAGGGACTAGTCTGATGGCAGCAGAGGGGACACGGGGATGAGTAATAATCTGATGCCTTCGGTGATGGAGGAAGTGGCAGTTCGAAGGCAGCACCTAAGAGGGGCCCCTCATGCAGGTTTACAAGACCCGGGAGGGCCTCCCTGAAGAAGGAATGAGTGACCAGAGACTTTTCGGCTGTATTAGGGTCGGTCAGGCTAAGGACAGTGGGGGCCAGAGGCAGGGGACAGTGCTCTGGCTGAGGAAGAGCGCAGGGGAGGAGAGAGCCTGGCTGGCGGTGGAAACTCAAAGCGGTTCAATGAGGCTGGAATTACCAGAGGAGGCCTGTGGTGCATGGATTAGTGCATTAGTAAGTAGGGGAAGCACATGAAAGCCCTCAAACCAGAGTCTGCACCTTATCCAGTCAGCAGTGGGCCACCGCTAATATTAAATGTCTTAGGCAGAGGACTGACGTGACCAAATGGGCGTTTTTGAACAATCACCACGTTCTTTACTTCTTTTGCATCTTCCTACAAGCTACTCAATACAACTCTCAGCATATGGGATCAAAGACACAGGTGCTAAACACAGTGAGATTTCCCAAGGAAGATTAAATTTTGTTCATTTTTTTCCTCAACTCTGGGTACAAAGAGGCCAGAAAGTCCCTGTGGAAGAAACCCTCTCCTGCAGTCAAGCAAGGCTGCCTGAAGTCACGGCACCTGTCCTTAGGATACCATATTGTCTGTGGGACAAAAACAATCAGCTCTTTTGTGTTTAGGTTGAGTAAGGAAGGCGGCCGGGAAGTCAGGCTCTCAGGACACAGGCTTCAACAGGGTAGAATAATGACCTTATTGTAGGCCGTCCTTAATCAACCTTTTACATAAGGGTGCCGGAAAAGGGGGGCTCCCTGAGGAGGGAGATATGTAAATAACAGCCAACACTCACATAGAACTTACTCTGTGCCAGGACTCTACATATATAAGGACTACATATATACTAGCTCAGTTAATCCTAACAACCCTGTGACAGAGGGACCTTTATTAACCCCATTCTCTAGATATAGAAAGTAATGCGCAGAGAGGTTAAATAACTTGCCCAGGTCACCCAACTGATGAGTGCTGGGATTCAAGAGCCAACTGCACCTCTTATACTCCCAGCCTGGAGAACCTGCTACCCCTTCACCCCATCTCAGATCCAGCCTTCCCAGCAGAGCCATGCCTCTAACATTCAGCCCCCACCCCCTAGGGGGCCAAAATAGAGGATCCTTAATTCCCTGGTCTCTCTGTGATTCCAGAAGTGGGGCTATGGTCCCAGCTCCAGAGACAACCAGCATCCCAAGCTGGAGGAAAAGAAAAACACTCCCCAGTTTTACTGATAAATTACTCATCTGACTTGTTCATCCCCATTCCAGATTCTCTGTTCAAATGTCACTTCCTCCTAGCAGCCTTCCCTGGCTGCTTATCTAAAATACACACACACACACACTCAAACACACACACACATACACACATACACAGAGGCATTACTCTTTACTCCCAGATTCTGGTTTATTTTATTTCACAGCACCTATCACTAGCTGAATTTACATGATCTATTTATTTATGTAATTGGTTCCTTGGTTATTGTCTCTCTTACTATAATATTATATATATATATATATATAATTTGTATATTATGTATAAATAACATATAGTCATACATATTTATTATATATTTATTATAATATATTTTTATATACACACACATTATTATTTATATAAATTATTATAATGTGTGTGTATATATAAATATAAATTCCATGATGGCAGGGACTTGATCTTTCACTACCATAGTCCTAGCTCCTAGAACACAGTCTGGCAACAAAAGGGAGCCACTCAAAAAAATTTTTTAAGTAACTAAGTAATTGAAAGGTGAATAAAATTATTATTGATCAACTTTGCAACCTCACCTCTGCCGGGACTGCTTTCACCATGGAAACACCTCTCACCTCACCCCTTCTCACCTCTTTTTCTCTTACTTCCACATCCACAAGCTCTACTGGTGGGAAAAAGAAAAAACCCAAGTCTGTGCTGGTTTCCCAGGGTGCACTTCTTCCTGTGTAGGGGGAGGGAAGTGTGTCCGTTTTGGCAGGACTGGTTTTGTGATATGCTGCATATCTCGGTGGAACGGACTCCCTACACTTGACCGACTTCCCCCCATCCCAGAAGTGAGCTCTGTGATCCCAGCACCATGAGGTGGGGCAATGAACTCTATCATTTGGAGTTCTGTCCAGCTCATTGTTGAGAGTTTATCTAACACTAAGTCAAGAGATTTGAGGAGGACACAAATAAATGAGTGCAAAAGCCAAGGGAAAACAATTCTTTAGACATCTGTGAGAATGAAAACAAGCCTCTGTGGGATCTGGCCACAGCAGACTCCGTGTCCTGTGGTGAATGAAAGACAACTTCCCAGGGCAGGAGAGGGTCTCCTGCCTCACCCTACTGCCCCCCTCACCCCCACCCCCGCCACCGCTCTCTGTCCATTGTCTTCTTGGTTCCTTCAGCCCAAGCAGAATTGCAGGAGGCCAAACAAGGCCAAAAAGGCTGGCCAGCTGGACTTTGTCCACAAAAGGAAATTTAGTGCCAAGTTCTAAAGTAAGGGAGGTATGCTTTTCAAATTGTCATTGTTTTTCTCATTCTGGACTCGCCTACAACAAATTTTGCTCCCTTAAAATGGAAAAACAGCAAGGCGTTCTGTTCATGTAAATATTGGAACAAATGAGATGCTCCCAAGAAAAAAGAATCCCAATGGAAGAATTCAACCTGAAGGTGCTTCTTCAAGAATATTCAACACGTGAGCATTTGGAAATCATAGCAAATATCCAGTACCAAGTCTGAATAATTACCTATAACACATGCTAGATGTGAATCACAGAACATTTTATGTAAATACAATGTTAATTAAGATAAATTTTTGTTTCTACCTCAAATGTTTTAGGCCAGAATTAACCAAATTACTTGCTCTGATTATCATTGCAGATGCTTACTGTATACTTGAGGAAAATATTTAAATTCTATTACTGATATGTCAAAAAAATGTTCTAAAGTCATTTAAGACATTTGGGCATGTTGCCTCACAATCTTTTTCATTCACAAAATTCTTTTTCCTCCGTAATAAGCTTTCTGTCAACAACAATATCTACTGAGCACCTCTCTGTTCAGAGCCACCTGCTCAACACTTTCATCTCAGGTAACAGCTGTTGAGGTCAGTGTGTCACGGAAGCCTCAACTTGCCATAAAAATCCCCTTAAGCCTTGTGTTCTCTTGGTTTGTGTCTCAGAATATTTTTATTTTGATTTATTTTGTATCACATGCCCTTGAAACACCAGATTTTCCCCAAAGCTTCAGCATGTCTCCAGGCTGGAATCCTTTCTCCATTTCCGAAGTTTGCTTTTTTTTTTTTAAGATTTTATTTATTTATTTAACAGAGCGAGACACATCGAGAGAGGGAACACAAGCAGGGGGAGTGGGAGAGGGAGGAGCAGACTTCCCGAGGAGCAGGGAGCCCGATGCGGGGCTCAATCCCAGGACCCCGGGGATCATGACCTGAGCCGAAGGCAGACGCTTAATGACTGAGCCACCCAGGCACCCCTCCAAAGCTTTTTTAAACAACACAATAGGGACCATGCTAAGAAATACTAAAATTGTCAACACCCTTTCAAAATGTGTATCTTCAAAATGGAGTGAATTAAGCAATCATCCTCATTCAAATTCAAAATATATAAATATAAAATATAAAAGTTTCCTCATACTGCAATTGTGAAATATCAGCATTTCATGAAAATATTTGTGTCCAGAGATCTTATAAAACTGGGACTTATTTAGATATAGCAGTAACTTTCACCCTTTCTTCTAAACTCACAGCAGCCTCGGCAGAGTTTCCATGTCTAGACACAACAGAATCATCATTTTGTTCAATCTTAGGTTCTTTTTCCCCTGAAATCATTTGCCAGCAAGACGTGAAAAGGAGTCGGTTGCCAGCTCAGACAAGCCATTCTGAGGGTTTCCATCTATCTTTCATTTTGCAACCAAGTGGCACAAATATTGGACATCTGATTCACCCACCACACTAATTTCTGGCACGCATCCTGCACCAGCTGCCCACTGTGACTTTTGGCGAGAGTACTGATGAGTTCTGTATATACCCAGGATTGAGAAGGATACACAGAAACATGAATGACTGCTTTGCCACACTTTGGCTGGGACCTCTTTAAAACTCTGGTCAGTGAAGTGTTTAAAAGTATGATGATCCTAGACCAATTCTTTGGAAAATAAAATCATCTTGAACTTTGGGCCGAAGGGGGTATATTATTTTTTTATTAAGATTTTATTTATTTATTTGAGAGAGAAAGAGAGTGTGAGAGAGAGATCATGAGCAGGGGGGAGGGGTAGAGGGAGAAGCAGACTCCCCGCTGAGCAGGGAGCCCGATGTGGAACTCGATCCCAGGACCCTGGGATCATGGTCTGAGTCGAAGGCAGACGCTTCACCTACTGAGCCACCCAGGCGCCCCTGGGGGGTATTTTAAATGAGGAAAAAGAAAAACTAAGGAAGCTGAACTAGACACAATAAAGCAAGAGTGTGAAAAATAAGGGTTTTTTTAATCCTTTTGTACTATCTGAGTTACTTTTTATCATATGTGTGTTTTCCCAGGTAAAAAAGGACTAGAACTTTTAAGTCAACAATTTATCTTAATGTTTTTGTTCAAGGGTTAGCAAAACAGAGCACACGTGTCCAAGTGGTCCGTGAGAGGATGCTATTGGTGCAACCAAAGGCCAGCACTGCCTTGGTTGTGAGGTCTGTGTCCCTGGAAAACCCCCTTTGTGGCACCCTGTTCATGCCCTCCTGTCCTCCCAGGCACCACGCCCCCTCACACGCCTCCGTCTCTAGGCCAGATCTCCTTCTGGCTCTCAGCTCTCAACTAATTCCTGTAGAAGTGTTCGGTGTCTTAAATATGTAAATGTACGTTTAGAGCGATAGTTAATTCCAGAGGGGTGCCCCAGGTGAGGCAGTGAATCAGGCCACTCCTCAGCCTCATGATGTGTGAATCAGAGGCAGGGCAAAGAGAGCCAGCGACCACACATGTGTGGAGTAGAGTTCCTCAACTACGATTTGCTATTCATTTATTTTCTTTTAAGATTTTATTTATTTATTTGACACAGAGAGAGAGATCGCGAGAGCAGGAACACAAGCAGGGGGAGTGGGAGAGGGAGAAGCAGGCTTCCTGCGGAGCAGGGAGCCTGATGTGGGACTCGATCCCAGGACCCTGGGATCATGACCTGAGCTGAAGGCAGACGCTTAACGACTGAGCCACCCAGGCGCCCCTGATTTGCTTTTCATTTTATCAGCCAACAACATCTATGTGTCAGGCTAGGTGGGAAGGTCTCATCCTAGAGAAGTTCATATGCTCATGTGAAAGGTAGGCACATCAGTAAATCTTTGCTATTCCATGTGATAAATAACTAAAATGGAGGGATGTACAAAATACCACTATGTCCTTGAAGGATTTTAAACACAAAATCTATATAGTCAAAAGCTATGTAGGTGGAACCATGGAAAACCAGAACCTGGGAGACCAGAGGGGAGGCTCTGACACAGGCCATACCATGGCTGATAAAGGCGGTGGGAACAGGCAGAAAGAGGCCAATCCTCCACCAGAGTAAGTTATCTCAGACATACCAGATAATGTCCATCCTGTATGGAGAAAAAGAGAGTGCATGTCACCCTCTGGTGGCTAACCCCGAAAATGAAAGAATTCATATTATAATGTATGTGTATATTGGTGTATAGTTAACCCCTATCCTAAAAGATGATTCTGCTGAAGGTGCTATTAATGTTCAAGTGTGTCAGTGAAAAAGCATGAAAAAATTATTATTTTAATGCAGGCTTACATCTGAAGTCTGTGTTCTGATCCATGGCCATAAACAAACTATCGTATTCATTGACAACCACCATTGTCAGGTTTTACCTGCTGTCCTTAATACTTAGCACATCATCAGAATGTATTGAAAAGGGTCTCAGAATCAGGACTTCTTGGTTCTACTTCCTGCACTGCCTCTAATGTAGTACAGGATATTAAACTGGTCATTTTTCCTTTGACACCCTGGTTTTCCCAACGATGAATGATTCTAGGGCCCCTCTGAGCATCCAACTGGTCTTTCTTCTCCACCACCTGATGGAAATGGGCCCATTCAGTAAGTGTGCCCATTGTCTCCTTATTTCTCCACATCTATCAGTTGTGTGTAATTATAGACTACTTACAGGCTAGTGAGCCCATTGTGTTCAAGGATGGTTCATAACTACTATCTGTGAAGCTCTTCAACAATTTAGCAATTACAGCTTTAGAAAGCCCAAAATTTAATCATAAAAAAGTTACTATCTCCAACCTGCAAAATATTTTGTGTGTCCACACATACTCTTTTTTTTTGTCTTTTTTTTCATTTATTTATTTTTTTTTTATTATGTTAATCCCCATACATTACATCATTAGTTTTAGATGAAGTGTTCCATGATTCATTGTTTGTGCATAACACCCAGTGCTCCATGCAGAATGTGCCCTCCTCAATACCCACCACCAGGCTCACCCATCCTCCCACCCCCCTCCCCTCTAGAACCCTCAGTTTTTCAGAGTCCATCATCTCTCATGGTTCGTCTACCCCTCCGATTTCCCCCGCTTCATTCTTCCCCTCCCGCTACCTTCTTCTTCTTTTTTTTTTCTTAACATATATTGCATTATTTGTTTCAGAGGTACAGATCTGAGATTCAACAGTCTTGCACAATTCACAGCGCTTACCAGAGCACATACCCTCCCCAGTGTCTATCACCCAGTCACCCCATCCCTCCCACCCCACCCCCCACTCCAGCAACCCTCAGTTTGTTTCCTGCAATTAAGAATTCCTCATATCAGTGAGATCATATGATACATGTCTTTCTCTGTTTGACTTATTTCACTCAACATAATACCCTCCAGTTCCATCCACGTCGTTGCAAATGGCAAGATCTCATTCCTTTTGATGGCTGCATAATATTCCATTGTATATATATACCACCTCTTCTTTATCCATTCATCTGTCGATGGACATCTTGGCTCTTTCCACAGTTTGGCTATTGTGGACATTGCTGCTATAAACATCGGGGTGCACGTACCCCTTTGGATCCCTACATTTGTATCTTTGGGGTAAATACCCAGTAGTGCAATTGCTGGATCATATGGTAGCTCTATTTTCAACTTTTTGAGGAACCTCCATACAGTTTTCCAGAGTGGCTGCACCAGCTTGCATTCCCACCAACAGTGTAGGAGGGTTCCCCTTTCTCCGCATCCCCGCCAACATCTGTCGTTTCCTGACTTGTTAATTTTAGCCATTCTGACTGGTGTGAGGTGGTATCTCATTGAGGTTTTGATTTGGATTTCCCTGATGCCGAGCGATATTGAGCACTTTTTCATGTGTCTGTTGGCCATTTGGATGTCTTCTTTGGAAAAATGTCTGTTCATGTCTTCTGCCCATTTCTTGATTGGATTCTTTGTTCTTTGGGTGTTGAGTTTGATGAGTTCTTTATAGATTTTGGATACTAGCCCTTTATCTGATCTGTCATTTGCAAATATCTTCTCCCATTCTGTCGGTTGTCTTTTGGTTTTGTTGACTGTTTCCTTTGCTTTGCAAAAGCTTTTTATCTTGATGAAGTCCCAATAGTTCATTTTTGCCCTTGCTTCCCTTGCCTTTGGCAATGTTTCTAGGAAGAAGTTGCTTCGGCTGAGGTCAAAGAGTTGCTGCCTGTGTTCTCCTTTAGGATTTTGATGGACTCCTGTCTCACATTGAGGTCTTTCAACCATCTGGAGTCTATTTTTGTGTGTGGTGTAAGGAAATGGTCCAGTTTCATTCTTCTGCATGTGGCTCTCCAATTTTCCCAACAGCATTTGTTGAAGAGACTGTCTTTGTTCCATTGGACATTCTTTCCTGCTTTGTCAAAGATGAGTTGACCATAGAGTTGAGGGTCCATTTCTGGGCTCTCTATTCTGTTCCATTGATCTATGTGTCTGTTTTTGTGCCAGTACCATGCTGTCTTGATGATGACAGCTTTGTAATAGAGCTGGAAGTCCGGAATTGTGATGCCGCCAGACTTGCTTTGCTTTTTCAACATTCCTCTGGCTATTCAGGGTCTTTTCTGGTTCCATACAAATTTTAGGATTATTTGTTCCATTTCTTTGAAAAAAGTGGATGGTATTTTGATGGGGATTGCATTGAATGTGTAGATTGCTCTAGGTAGCATTGACATCTTCACAATATTTGTTCTTCCAATCCATGAGCATGGAACGTTTTTCCATTTCTTTGTGTCTTCCTCAATTTCTTTCATGAGTATTTTATAGTTTTCTGAGTACAGATCCTTTGTCTCTTTGGTTAGATTTATTCCTAGGTATCTTATGGTTTGGGGTGCAATTGTAAATGGGATCGACTCCTTAATTTCTCTTTTTTCTGTCTTGTTGTTGGTGTATAGGAATGCCACTGACTTCTGTGCATTGATTTTATATCCTGCCACTTTACTGAATTCTTGTATGAGTTCTAGCAGTTTTGGGGTGGAGTCTTTTGGGTTTTCCACATAAAGTATCATATCATCTGTAAAGAGTGAGAGTTTGACTTCTTCTTTGCCAATTTGGATGCCTTTGATTTCTTTTTGTTGTCTGATTGCTGTGGCTAGAACTTCCTATGTTGAATAGCAGTGGTGATACTGGACATCCCTGCCACGTTCCTGACCTTAGGGGGAAAGCTCTCAGTTTTTCCCCATTGAGAATGATATTCGCTGTAGGTTTTTCATAGATGGCTTTTATGATATTGAGGTATGGACCCTCTATCCCTATACTCTGAAGAGTTTTGATCAAGAAAGGATGCTGTACTTTGTCAAAAGCTTTTTCTGCATCTATTGAGAGGATCATATGATTCTTGTTCTTTCTTTTGTAAATGTATTGTATCACATTGATTGATTTGCGGATGTTGAACCAAACTTGCAGCCCAGGGATAAATCCCACTTGGTCATGGTGAATAATCCTTTTAATGTACTGTTGGATCCTATTGGCTAGTATTTTGGTGAGAATTTTTGCATCCATGTTCATCAGGGATATTGGTCTGTAATTCTCCTTTTTGATGGGGTCTTTGTCTGGTTTTGGGATCACGGTAATGCTGGCCTCATAAAATGAGTTTGGATGTTTTCCTTCCATTTCTATTTTTTGGAACAGTTTCAGAAGAATAGGTATTAATTTTTCTTGAAATGTTTGGTAGAATTCCCCTGGGAAGCCATCTGGCCCTGGGCTTTTGTTTTTTGGGAGATTTTTGATGACTGCTTCAATTTCCTTAGTGGTTATAGGTCTGTTCAGGTTTTCTATTTCATCCTGGTTCAGTTTTGGTAGTTGATACATCTCTAGGAATGCATCCATTTCTTCCAGGTTATCTAATTTGCTGGCATAGAGTTGCTCATAATATGTTCTTATAATTGTTTGTATTTCTTTGGTGTTGGTTGTGATCTCTCCTCTTTCATTCATGATTTTGTTGATTTGGGTCATTTCTCTTCTCTTTTTGATAAGTCTGGCCAGGGGTTTATCAATCTTGTTAATTCTTTCAAAGAACCAGCTCCTAGTTTCGTTGATCTGTTCTACTGTTCTTTTGGTTTCTATTTCATTGATTTCTGCTCTGATCTTTATTATTTCTCTTCTCCTGCGGGGTTTAGGCTTTATTTGCTGTTCTTTTTCCAGCTCCTTTAGGTGTAGGGTTAGGTTGTGTACTTGAGACCTTTCTTGTTTCTTGAGAAAGGCTTGTATTGCTATATACTTTCCTCTTAGGACTGCCTTTGCTGCATCCCAAAGATTTTGAACAGTTGTGTTTTCATTTTCATTGGTTTCTATGTATTTTTTTAATTCTTCTTTAATTTCCTAGTTGACCCATTCATTCTTCAGTAGGATGCTCTTTAGCCTCCATGTATTTGAGTTCTTTCCGACTTTCCTCTTGTGACTGAGTTCTAGTTTCAAAGCACTGTGGTCTGAAAATAGGCAGGGAATGATCCCAATCTTTTGGTACCAGTTGAGACCTGATTTGTGACCTAGGATGTGATCTATTCTGGAGAATGTTCCATGGGCACTAGAGAAGAATGTGTATTCCATTGCTTTGGGGTGGAATGTTCTGAATACGTCTGTGAAGTCCATTTGGTCCAATGTGTCACTTAAAGTCTTTATTTCCTTCTTGATCTTTTGCTTAGATGATCTGTCCATTTCAGTGAGGGGGGTGTTAAAGTCCCCCACTATTATTGTATTGTTGTCGATGTATTTCTTTGCTTTTGTTATTAATTGCCTTATATAATTGGCTGCTCCCATATTAGGGGCATCAGTATTTACAATTGTTAGATCTTCTTGTTGGATAGATCCTTTAAGTAGGATATAATGTCCTTCCTCATCTCTTATTACAGTCTTTGGTTTAAAATCTAATTTGTCTGATATAAGGATTGCCACCCCAGCTTTCTTTTGGTGTCCATTAGCATGGTAAATGGTTTTCCACCCCCTCACTTTCAATCTGGGGGTGTCTTTGGTTCTAAAATGAGTCTCTTGCAGACAGCATATCGATGGGTCTTGTTTTTTAATCCAGTCTGATAACCTGTATCTTTTGATTGGGGCATTTAGCCCATTTACATTCAGGGTAACTATTGAAAGATAGGAATTTAGTGCCATTGTATTGCCTGTAAGGTGACTGTTACTGTATATTGTCTGTGTTCCTTTCTGGTCTATGTTGCTTTTAGGCTCTCTCTTTGTTTAGAGGACCCCTTTCAAGATTTCCTGTAGGGCTGGTTTTGTGTTTACAAATTCCTTTAGTTTTTGTTTGTCCTGGAAGCTTTTTATCCCTCCTTCAATTTTCAATGACAGCCTAGTTGGATATAGTATTCTTGGCTGCATATTTTTCTCATTTAGTGCTCTGAATATATCCTGCCATCCACACATACTCTTTTATCAGTTTCAAAGTAGAAAACAGTTATCTTCATCAATCAACCATCTAATTATTTACTGATCAGTATCTGCATTTTGTTTTTAAAGGATATTTCAGTCAACTGAATTTAAACAAGAATAATAAAGACAATCAAAAGGATTATTTTTTAAAAAAAACTATGGCAAACAATGACTCGAATAACGCTCCCCAGTCCTTCAAAATGCGTTTACATTTAGGAAAACTTGCCATCACAGGGCAAAAAGCAAGAACTTTGCTGGGATTAACACACACCTCCCCCTGCTCAACCACACCTGGTTTTATGAAGGGAATTTGTACTACATATGCATGTTTACTCCCCAAACACCAACCCAAGGCTAACAAACATAATAGAGAGCTTCTCTTCTTCTCTGTTTCTGTTTGCAGTGTTCATTTGAAATCCCTTAGATACTTAGACTAAGGGTGGAAAATGCCAGATTCCCCATGAGGTTTATGACTTTGTATCAAACTAAACCAGAAGCCCCTTCTCTTTTCTCTTTTTTGTTTCATTCAGTTTCTCAGATTCAGTTCCTCCATCCAAAATTTTATTTTATTTTATTTTATTTTATTTAAGTAGGCTCCATGTCCAGCTTGGAGCCCGTGAGATGGAGACCTAAGCTGAGATCAAGAGTCAGGCGCTTTACCCACTGAGCCACCCAGGCACACGCCTCCATCCAGAATTTAAAGAGAAAGGAGGATAAATAAGAAAATTTCAACAATATTATAAATCTCTTTTTTTTTTCCTGTAACATATTATTCACCAAGACTGTGAATTTTAGAGACTAAGAATAATATGGAAAAAAGTCATATCATTTACTTTGCTCTACTCATTTACTTTCACTCTACTTGTTTTGCCTTCTCCTACTTCAGCCAAATAGCCTGGAAACATGGAAAGATATCTAGTTTACGTTTTAGTAATTAAATAGAACAAGAAAAGAGAATTTTTACGTTTTCTGAACTCCAACTCTGAAAGTACTGGATGGATGAAAAATAAAATTAAATTACCAGTTGAAAAAGGAGCAGGGACATGCAGGATCTGAAGTACATGGAAAGTTGTCTGGAGTTAGAAGTTATTTTTTTTTTTAAAGATTTTATTTATTTATTTGAGAGAGAGAAAGAGCAAGCAAGAGAGCAGGAACAGGGGGTGGGAATGGTAGGCAGAGAGAGAGGGAGAAGCAGACTCCCTGCTCTTCCCACTGAGTGGGGAGCCCGATGCGGGGCTCGATCCCAGGACCCCAGGATCATGACCTGAGCTGAAGGCAGATGCTTAACCGACTGAGCCACTCAGGTGCCCCAGAAGTTATTATTTTGATGCAGTTAATGTCTCAATCGAATGACTCCCCTCTAAGATTGTTGTCAAATTCAGCTAAAGGGAGAAGTGAAAAATCACATACACCATGCCCTAAGAATGCTGCTTCTCTTCGTGTGAACTGTGACCTTAGCCCTTGCAAGGAAGCGTGATTCCTAGACTAGAAAGAGATCCTGAAAGGATGTATAGGAGCACTTTGTGAACTATGGGACCAAAACATTGGAACATAAACCTGATCATGATGTGACATCAGTTTTCAGAAAATATGGAGACAAAGGAACAAGTGACACAATCAGCAAAATCCAGACTATGGGAAACTCTATAGGACACACAATCCAGTTTTTCAATAAATAAATTTCAAGAGGGGAGATAAAGACATGAGGGAAGAAATCCATAGATTAAAAGATCTTTAAAAGACATATCAACAATCGCAGCTTATGCCTCTTACTTTGGACAGTGAGTGAAACAAAACATAAAAACGTTACGAGACAATTGTGAAAACTGGAACCCTGACTGGTTATTGATGTGCTTAAGGAAGGGCTGTTAATTTTTTTTTTTTTTAAGTGTGAACATGGTATCAAGGTTATGCTCAAAAGAAAGAATCCTGATCTTTTAGAGTAATATTCTGGAATGATAAGACTTGCTTCAAATAATCAGGGAGGCGTGTGTGGGTGGATAAGGGTACAGAATTCAAGATAAACCATAAGTTAGTAATTGTTGAAATTGAATGACAGGAACATAAAAGTTCATTATTCTATTCTGTTTTTGTAGATTTTTGAAATTTTCAACAAGAAAAAAGTTTTAAAAAAAATAAACAGCAATGAGATAGACAGTGTTGGGGAGGATGATGAGCAGCTGGTATTCCTGAAGACAGTAGGAGGAAGAAATGTTGCCGTGACTTTGAAGAGCTATTGGCATCCTGAAATAAAGTGCAATGTGTGTACACCTACAACCCTACCATCTCACTCCCAGGTACTTAGAAAACAAACTCAGAGAGGCTGAATTACCCTCTAAATGGCTTTTTAACCCCCCCCCCACCATTGCTTTCTAATATTTTTAAATTGTTGACTTCCATAAGAAATTGTACAAACTACACTGAATGAGGGAATCTGAAGCTCAACCAGTTGCAACGACTGTAGGCATTCTTTAGGTTTTGGTGTTGTTATAAAATACTTAAGGTGCATAAAACGTATAGGTTTAAAGGACTATCTCACACATAAACAAGAACATGCGTTGTCTGTAATAGTGGAAAACTGGAAGCGATATAAATACACATCAACAGATGAACGGTTTAAACAAGTGTGGAGAATTCGCTCAATGTGCAAATGTAAAAATGAATAAACTAGACATCAGCTTGGATTGTTTTCCAAAACAGAATGTTGAATGAAAAAAAGCAAGCTGCAAACAAAGTCAATATGATAGATGACAAAGACATGAATGGAATAATTGGACTCCAAATACTAAGGAGGTGGGCAGTGAATGTACTTGGGAGTAACACATAAAGTGTTCAAGGGTACCCTTGATGGGTCTGTTCTTAAGCTGACTGTAGGTTCATATATGTTTGTTATATTATTATCTATCCTATTTTGTATCCCTGAAATATTTAATAAAAGAATATATTGAACAAGATGATGCCTCTCAACCAGCTCCAGTGATGGGCCTGGGGTTAGCAGGAAAAATGTTGCAGCCAGCCAGCTCGTCACACATTATTCTCTCATTACAGAGAGTTCATCTTACTTCTTACAGTGTGGGTGATTTTTTAAAAATCAGAAAGCAGTTTTCTGGGAGTAAAAATCCAATTTGCAGGGTAACACGACTTCTTTGGACTTTGTTGTTTCACGTGTGAAAGAACAGTAAAGGATTTGTCATTTACTTCATCCACGCATCTGAACTATAAGACCTGGAGAGAAAATCCCAGCAGAAGATCTTCAGATTCTCAGATGAGGAGTATTAAAGATAAATGCCTAATGAATGGATCTTTTCACAATATTCCTATTTACTCAATGCCCAGAATTTTAAAGAATTTGAAAAAAAAAAAAATGACACTCAGAATCTTAGTTGGTACCTGCCAAGACTAGCTTAACAGATCTGGGGTTTCCTCCCAATGCCTTCTAAGCACATCCTAAGTTTCTGGTTAGTGTCCGGGAAAGCAACGATGCTGAAATCTGACAGAAAAGACAGTGTAGCAGCGCCATCTACTGAAACCTAGACAATTTCCCACAGAAATTTGGGAAATGACCTAAGGCGTAAAAAAAAAAAAAAAAAAAAAAAGTGGGTTTTAAATCAAACAGGAAAGAAAAGCGCGGTGCCTCAGAAAAACTTTTAAAATTAACGTATTTATTTTATTCTCTAACACTAACTGAAGTATTAAAGTGGAACATCTAACACTGCAATGCCGTGCAGGTTGCATTTCCAAAGGTGAGGTTTGGTTGTTTGGTTTTTAAAGACCACTACTCTACTATTACTCACAAAAGGACAGTCTTAAAATAGCTTGCACTTTGGGGCGCCTGGGTGGCTCAGTCCTTAAGCGTCTGCCTTCGGCTCAGATCGTGATCCCGAGGTCCTCCGATCGAGCCCCGCATCAGGCTCCCTGCTCCACGGGAGGCCTGCTTCTCCCTCCCCCACTCCCCCTGCTTGTGTTCCCTCTCTCGTTCTCTCTGTCAAACGAATAAATAAAAAAACTTCTAAAAAAATAATAACTTGCACTTCAGAACTGTGCGGTGTCGCTCGTCGGTTCTGGAAGCTGCTGCGGAAATCTCAGGCCCTGAAATGGAAAGGGATTCTGAGGCGCCTGCCTAGAAAAGCATACCTTGGGATAAAGTTGCCCCAGGCCTTAATCTCCTTATAACTTCAGCCGGTTTCAGAATGAAAGCTCTTCAAATATCTGTCAGCCCATTTGTAGTGCTCTTTCCGGAGGCATTTCCTTTACAGAGCGGGAAGCTGTGAGAAATCTCGGAGTCCCCTCATAGCGCAACAGCAATAACCCACTTCTCCAACCCAGCTTGCAGGTGCTGCATGCAATCAGAAAGCCAGGGGCCCCGGGATCCACACAAACTCCAGGGCGCGCCTTACAATCCGGTTTGCTCCTGCCAAAACCAGACTAGAGCAGTCGGAGCCACCATGGACCCCACCCTCGATCTTCCACTGACTTTGCCTTTGAGTATAACGCTGACACGCACGCCCGGGGGCAAGTAAAGCACCGGCTGCCTGAAGCAGCATGTTCCATCCACTGCGCCTGCGCCTGCGCCTGCGCCTGCGCGCCCTCCGGGTCCTTCCCCGACCCTGCGTGCTTCGACGTCACCGCGCTCCCACCTCAGACCCTTCAAAAACTTCCCAGTATCCTTTGGGGTGCAGCCTGGTACCCTGTCCCTAAGGCTGTCCCCCCTCCTACCCGGGCACGAGCTGGCCTCGTGTCTTTCTACCCAGAATCAAAGAACCCCCAGGTCGGTAACAGTACTCACTGTGCCCGAGTGGGTCCCCAAATGGTAGGTCACGTCACCTGTCCAAACAGGAAATCCTCCATCTCTGAAAAGGATGGTGAGTCCTCACGAAGACGTTTTTCGGCTTGCATGCGACAATTCTAAGAAAGGAAAGCTCTCGTAAAGGCTGGGGGAGCAGCACGTGGCGAAGCTGTCCGTGAAGAGGGCGGTGGCCCTTCCCCAGCAGCCCCTTCTGGCCTCTGCCCAGGCCAGGAGCAGAGGCTGCTGCTGCTGACGACGATGATGGTTTTGTTCCTAGCGAGTGTCCGGGGGAGGAGTCCTGGTCACAGCTAGGAAAGAGAAGTCATTTGGTGAGGAAAATTTAAGTTGTCCCTTGCAAGACTGTCCTGAGCCTTTTTGTTACCGAGCTAATCAGTGACCCTCCAATGACAGGTGTCAGCAGTGGGTCTTAGAGACGGAGGGAAGACTCCTTGGAAACGTGGTGATCCTAATGTGCAGCCATCCGTGAGGCCATAATCTACTTATCCATTCAGTTTTTGATTATTTGCTTGTTTCCAGTTTGGGGTCATTATAAATAATCTGTGAACATCCTTGCACATGTCTTACGTTGCTCATATGGACACACTTTGCATGGGACCATGCCTAGGAGTAGAATTTCTGGGTCAAAGATAGCGTGACCATATGTTTTGGTCATCTAGCCTGGGACACTTTGGAAAGGAAAGGTGATGTTTCAAATATTAAAATTTATTTCTTGACCACAAATTGGTTTAATAAATTGGTAGACCTATAGAACGATTTTGATTCAAAACTGATTTTCAAAAATAAAATCCCTTCTAAAATATTAAAGTAACTATAACTATGTACATGAAAGTAAAATCCTAAAAAATATTCATATTGATAATTGGCATATATATTTTTAAGTAGAATAACTATGCTTGGTACATATTCACATATATAAGTTAGTTTTAGCCACCTCTAGTATTTTTTGTGGGAACATTTTTTTTTTTTAAGATTTTATTTTTAAGTAATCTCTACACCAGAGGGGCTTGAATTTACAACCCCAAGATTAAGAGTCACATGCTCCTCTGACTGAGCCAGCCAGGCACCACAGAACATGTACTTTAGTAAGGTCTTATCAATACATTTGGTAAAACTGCCTACAAAATTTCATCAAAGTTGCATTTAATGCTAAAATAACTGTGATGGTTGATACCTTCCATGGACTCTTCTCTATGGAATGTATCTGTAATGAAAATGATCCGTCTGCACCTTCCAAAGTACCTTGTAACATCAGAGCAAAGTCTGCTAAATGAAGGATAATCTCAGTTCTAGTTCTCAGTTCTTGTCATATAGAACTGTGTAAATATTTATGCCCAATATTTTCCACAGATGCTGTCTTTTTGTCTCTATTCAGAATAATGTTCTTCAGCAAATACTCTTACAAGCAAAACTTATAAAGTAAGTTGTCTATTTAAAATTTTTTCAGGGGCGCCTGGGTGGCTCAGTCGTTAAGCGTCTGCCTTCGGCTCAGGTCATGATCCCAGGGTTCTGGGATCAAGCCCCGCATCGGGCTCCCTGCTTGGCGGAGAGCCTGCTTCTCCCTCTACCACTCCCCCTGCTTGTGTTCCATCTTTCACTCTCTCTCCATCAAATAAATAAATAAAATCTTTAAAAATAATAAATAAATAAAATAAAATAAATTTTTTCAGACATTTTGCCACATATATTTGCAGCAAAATTCAAGGCCTTCTCAATGCTGTTCATTTCTGGTTAGAATACAAATATGGCTACTTAAAAGTAAGAACCCTATCAAACATGCCAACATGATTCTAAAATTAAATCTGCTACAGTATTTGAGTTCTCGTCATTTAATTTGTTCAACCCCCTTCCCGACCCCCAGTTGCTTTAATAGGGATAAATTTCAATACCTTACTGATTACAAGCTTGGTGTTCAGTAATTCAAATCGGTGAAAATTTGAAAAGCTGCTTTTTTTTTTTTTGGTACTTAATTTTTTAACATTTTGATTAAGATTTTCAATAGGTTCTGGGAAAACTCAACCAAAATATAGAGGATCATTTTCCAATACCATCATGGGTATTAGGCATATTAATGAAGTAATATTCAAATACTTAAATGCTTTTTTAAGATTTTATTTAGGGGCGCCTGGGTGGCTTAGTCAGTTAGGCGTCTGCCTTAGGCTCAGGTCATAATCCTGCAGTCCCGGGATTGAGCCCCGTATCAGGCTCCCTGCTCAGTGGAGAGTCTGCTTCTCCCTCTGTTCCTCACCCTGCTCATGCTCTCTCTTTCTCTCTCAAATAAATGAATAAAATCCTTTAAAAAGGGGTCTTATTTATTTCTTTTAGAGAAAGAAAGAGCACAAATGGAGGCAGGGACATAGGGAGAGGGAAAGAGAGAGAATCCCAAGCAGACTCAGTGCTCAGTGCAGAGTCCAACTTGGGGCTCCATCCCTCGACCCCAAGATCATGACCTGAGCCGAGTCACCTAGAAGCCCCAATTATTAATCAGGTTTTAAAAGTTTTTAAGTATTGGGGTGCCTGGGTGGCTCAGTCAGTTGAGCGGCTGACTCTTGATTTCGGCTCAGGTCATGACCTCGGGGTCATGAGATCAAGCCCCGCGTGGGGCTCACCTGCTTAAGATTCTCTCTCTCCCACTCCCTCTGCCCTTCACCCGCTTGTGCGAGCTCTCTCTCTCTCAAAAATAAAAAATATCAGTAGCATTAAGTACTTCCATAATGTTGTGCAAACATCAGCACTATTTTCAGAACTTTTTCATCATCTCAAACAGAAATTCTGCACCCATTAAATGTTAACTCTCTAATTCCCCCCACCCCCACCCCTGTGTGCCTGGTAACCACCATTCTTTCTGTCCATATGACTGCCTACTGTAGTTACCTCATATAAGTAGAATCATGCAAGATTTGTCCTTTTGTGTTTGGTTTATTTATGAATTTAATGCTAATGTTTTTTGAAGCTCATCCATGTTAAAGCATGTATCAGAATTTCATTCCCTTTTAAAGCTGAATAATACTCCATTAGATAGATAGATATAGATCTATAGAGACAGAGGCATAGATATACAGATATCACACTTTGTTCATCCTTTCAGCCACTGATGAACATTTGGGTTGTTTCTACCTTTTGACTATTATGAGTAATGCCACTGTGCACATTGGTTTACAAGTATCTGAGTGTTTGCTTTCAGTTCTTTTGGGTACATACCTAGGAGGAGAATTATTGGATCATTTGGTAATTCTGTACTTAATTTTTTGAGGAATGTCATACTGTTTTCCATAGCAGCTGCACCATTTTACAGGATTCCAATTTCTTCACATCCTTACCAACACTTGTTCTCTCCTCCTCCACCCCTCCCCTTCTCCTTTTCCCCCTTCCCCTCCTCCTCCTCCTCCTTTTCCTCCCCCTTCTTCTTCTTCTTTGTAATAGCCATCTGAGTGGGTGTGAAGTGGATCTCATTGTGGTTTTGATTTTCATTTTTCTAATGACTAACGGTGTTGAGTATCTTTTCATATGCTTATTGGCCGTTTCTATACCTTCTTTGGAGAAATATCTATACAAGTCCCATTTGGCCCATTTTTTTTTATTAACATATAATGTATTATTTGTTTCAGGAGTACAGGTCTGTGATTCAACAATCTTACACAATTCACAGCACTCACCATACACATACCCTCCCCAATGCCCATCACCCAGCCACCTCATCCTTCCCACCCCCCTCCACTCCAGCAATGCTCAGTTTGTTTCCTGAGATTAAGAGTCTTTTATGGTTTGTCTCCCTCTCTGGTTTTGTCTTGTTTCATTTTTCCCCTCCCTTCCCCTATGATCCTTGTCTTGTTTCTCATATTCCTCATATCAGTGAGATCATATGATAATTGTTTTTCTCTGATTGACTTATTTCGCTTAGCATAATACCTTCTAGTTGCATCCACGTCGTTGCAAATGGCAAGATTTTGGGGTTTTTTGATGGCTGCATGATATTCCTGTGTGTGTGTGTGTGTGTGTGTGTACCACATCTTCTTTATCCATTCATCTGTTGATGGACATCTAGGCTCTTTCCATAGTTTGGCTATTGTGGACATTGCTGCTATAAACATTGGGGTGCATGTACCCCTTCAGATCCCTACATTTGTATCTTTGGGGTAAATACCCAGTATTGCATAGGGTAGCTCTATTTTCAACTTTTTGAGGAACCTCCATACTGTTTTCCAGAGTGGCTGCACCAGCTTCCATTCCCACCAACAGTGTAGGAGGGTTCCCCTTTCTCCGCATCCCCGCCAACATCTGTCGTTTCCTGACTTGTTAATTTTAGCCATTCTGACTGGTGTGAGGTGGTATCTCATTGTGGTTTTGATTTGTATTTCCCTAATGTCATTTGGCCCGTTTTTTAATTGGGTTATTTATTTCTTTGTTGTTAAATTGTAAGAATTCTTTTCTTAAAAGATTTTATTTCTTTATTTGAGAGACGGAGCGCGCACAAACGGTGGGGAAGGGCAGAGGGAGAGGGAGAAGCAGACTTCCCACTGAGTAGGGAGCCTGACTCCAGGCTGGATCCCAGGACGCTGGGATCGTAACCTGAGCTGAATGTAGACGCTTAACCAGCTGAGCCACCCAGGCGCCCAATTTTTAAGAATTCTTCATATATTCTGGGTATTAATCTCTCATCAGGCATATGATTTGCAAATATTTTCTCCCATTCTGTGTGGTGTCTTTTCACTCTTTTGATACTGTCCATTGATGCACAAAAAAGTAGCACATTTTCTGACATACTAAGAAATTGTGTGTGTGCCACAACCAATTCCAACTACATTTCTTTTCCACATGTTTCTTAATTTTAAAAGAGTATTGTTTTTACCTCAATGTAATGCTCTACCAAAATTTGTATTTGTATCACTATAAAATATTATCTTTAGCGTTGAATATTTTAAGTGAATCTGTAGTAGCATTCACCATCGTGTCATACATTTTCCCTTTGGAGGAATGAATTTTAAAAGCTTTACTTTCATTCCATGAATTACAGATAAAAATTCAGCCATGATTAAAGTGCTTTTCTACTTCAAGCATCAATGACAGTACTATAAAACCATAATAACTTAGCTGTTTGAAAAGTTCTTGTTCTGCTAATGGAGTGAACACACTGACAGTTATCACTTTGCTTTTTGTGTTTGCACAAGAGAATTTGAAATTTAAAAATGAGCAAAATTAATTGCAATGGTCATTTGATCTTAATGAAAAGCCATGCTTCATGGAGAGATATGTAAGCCCACGTTTTGTAGCTGCTTACAGCCTTCCTAAAGCTGCTATGCCTTAAAGTATTCGTGGACATTTCTTCAGTTCACTTGTGCCTTCTGCTTTTCAGGCAGTTAGTGATAACCCTTTGCCCCATGATGAATAATAGTTAATACCAACAAGTATTATGTAAAAATAATATATTTATCATCTTCCATAAGAAAATTAAACTACTTAATTTTTTATTATATATGCACTTCCACTCCCTTCAGCTCATTGCTCCCAAGAGAATTTATTGTGAAAAAGAAAAGCATTGCCAAATAAAACATAAATAAATGAACTATTGTAGATTTACACCATGTAATACATAACAAAATTACTATATTAAGAGCATTTGGACTCATCTCAATTCACTCTTTAACAGGACAGCTCAGACTTTTTTTCTGCACATATTTCAAATACATCTCACCTGTGGTTCCTCAACTTTCTCACGAACCATACCAGGTGGCCACTTACTGGCTTCGTGCCTCTGGCAAGCCAGCGCCTCCTGGCCAAGGCGCCGTTGGTTGGTATTATACCAAATGGCCAGCAGGGGCAGCAGTGTCAAGAACTTCTTTCACCACAATTCCAAGACTGGAAAAAGATAGCTAGCTATCAATAGACTTTTGTGTTCCAGAATATGTTTTTAAATCAGTGAACATCTACATGATCTCCATCAAAAGGAAATTTTAGTTAGGTGGCATCAGGAGATCATTGGGGAAAATAGAGTGTGTTATCTCTGGTTGCCTTTAAGATGTAATAATATGTTATATTATGAACTCGCTCTATTTACTGCATGTGTGTCCCACATTACTAGACATGCTCCTGGCAAAAGCTGGAAGAATAAAGTAGAAGTCCACCAAACCTTTCCTGCCTTATTTTTTCTTTTAAGATTTTATTCATTTATTTGAGAGAGAGAGCATGCAAGCAAGAGAGCACAAGCAGGCGGAGCAGCAGAAGGAAAGGGAGAAGCTGACTCCCCACTGAGCAGAGCCCAATATGCGGCTCCATTCCAGGACCCTGAGATCATGACCTGAGCCAAAGGCAGCTGCTTAACTGACTGAGTCACCCAGGTGCCTCTTTCCTGCCTTATTTTAGTGCAACTGCTAATGACAGATTTTTTTGTTTAAAAGTGGAAAAGTTTAAGAAAAATGCATTTTTTTTTAAGATTTTATTTATTTATTTGAGAGAGAGAGAGAATGAGAAAGAGCACATGAGAGGGGGGAGGGTCAGAGGGAGAAGCAGACTCCCTGCCAAGCAGGGAGCCCGATGCGGGACTCGATCCAGGGACTCCAGGATCATGACCTGAGCCGAAGGCAGTCGCTTAACCAACTGAGCCACCCAGGCGCCCAAGAAAAATGCATTTTTAATTAAGTTTAAGACTAAAAGCATTCTGAGAAAATATGCATAAGCCAAAACTATTCAGAAGAAACCAGGACATGGTCACCTACTCATAGAGAAAGACCATGTTCTACTTTTTTTTTTAATTAATTTATTTATTTGAAAGAGGAAAAGAGAGTGAGCACACAGAGGGAGAGGGAGAAGCAGACTCCCTACTAATCAGGGAGCCTGATGCAGGGCTTGATCCCAGGACTCCAGGATCATGACCTGAGCCGAAGGCAGATGCATACCGACTGAACCACCCAGGCATCCAACCATGTTCTACTTTAGAAGACACTGGCAGTTTCCCAAAGTGATTGTTGGAATTTACATCCCCACCAAGAGCATAGGAAAGATGAGAGATATAATTATTCCACTTCTTCTTCAACATTTCAGACCTTTTGTCTTTTAAATTTTGACCATTTTGGTATATATACAGTGGCACTATGTTTTGGATTTACTTTTACTTCACCTGCTTAATGAGAAGAAACACATTTTTTTGACTATTTGAATATACTTTTTTTTTTTTTTTTGAGGTGCCTGCTCAAGCCCATTTGTCTTTTGGGTTCTGTGTGTATATGTGTATTTTTCTTACTGATTTGTAGTAGTTCTTAATATATTTGGTAAATAAGCCACTCATTAGTTACATGTGTTGTAAGTATCTTGAGCTACTCTCAGGTTGCCTTTTTGGCCTCCAAATGTTTTCTTCTGGTGAATGAAAGTTTTTAATTTTAATGCAGTCAAATTTCCTCTTTAAGTAATCTTTCTTTATTCAAAGATCAAGATATTATCCTATGTTACTGTCTTAAAGCTTTTTTTTTTTAACCTGTCATATTTAGGTATACAGTGCTACTGGAATTGATTTGGGGTTATAGTAAAACATAGGGGTATAGTAAGACATAGAGTAAGACATTTATTTTTTGCTATACAGGTATCTACTTGATTGAGTATCATTCTTAGAAAAGATTGTCCTTTTCCTACTGAATTTCAGTGAAGATTCTGTCACAAATCAGATGACTCTATGTTTAGGTCTGTTTCTGGGCTCTATTCTGCACTCATCTGCTTGGCTCTCCCTATGCCAAGACGGCCCTCTGTCTCAGTACTATAACCTGGTAATAGTTTGGTTTCTGATGGCATGAGTGTTCATATATGTTCTTCTTTTTAAAGACTGGCTTGGTGATTCTAGGTTCTTCGCATTTCCATATAAATGTTAGAATTAACTTGTTAATTTTATCCAAAACCAAACGAACTCTGCTGAGATTTTGATTGGGTTGCAGTGTATCTACGGATTAGTTTGGGATGAATTGACAACAATATTGACTGTTCAAACCAGGAACATGGCATATTCCTCTATTTATTCCAGGCCTCTTTAATTTCTCTCAGCAATACTTTGTAGTTTTCAGTGCAGACATCGTGCACATCTTTTGGAGTTATTCTGATATATTTTACATTCTTTGTGTTATTATAAATTTTATTTTTAAATACAATCTTCTAATTGTTAATTGCTAGCAATAGAAATGCAATTGATATTTATATTCTGAATTTGTACCCAACAACCTTGTTAAAGTCACATAAGAACAATGTTTTGTTTATAGATACTTTTAGATGTTTTTATTCACATTATCACATAATATGTGAATAATGGCAGTTTACTTCCTTCTTTAAAATCTTTATACCTGTATTCCTTCTTTATACTTTATATATACCTTTTAACATTGGCCATGCCTTGATTACAATGTCTATAGAAATGGTGTTAGTGGATAGGTCACCACAGGGGGAAGGCATTTGCTATTTCACTGTTAAGTACAATGTTAGCTGTAGAGTTTTGTAGATACCCTTTACCAGATTAAGGAAGTATTCTACTCTTATTTTACTGAGAGTTTTTTAATCATAAATGTTATCAAATGCTTTTTCTGTACATATTAAGATAGTGATGTAGTTTTTCTATTTAATTCTGTTATTTTAGTGAATTACATAGTTGGGTTGTTTTTTTTTTTAAAGATTTTATTTATTTATTTGAGACAGAGAGAATGAGAGAGAGAGAGAGAGCACATGAGAGGGGGGAGGGTCAGAGGGAGAAGCAGGCTCCCCGCCAAGCAGGGAGCCCGATGCGGGACTCGATCCAGGGACTCCAGGATCATGACCTGAGCCGAAGGCAGTCGCTCAACCAACTGAGCCACCCAGGCGCCCCATAGTTGGGTTTTTTTAATTTTATGCCAATTTTGCATCCAAGAATAAATCTCACTTGGTCAAGATTTATTATTCTTCTTTCTATAATTGTTTTCAATTTGGATATTTTTACATCTATGTTCATGAAAGGGATTAGTCTGTAATTGTCTTCTCTTCTAATATCCTTGTCATATTTTGTATCAAAGTTGTACTAGCCTCATTTAAAAAAAAGGCAAAAATCATTCCCTCTTTTTCTATTCTCTAGTAGAGTTTGTGTAACATTAGTATTATCTCTTCCTTAAATGTTTAGAATAAGTCACTAGTAGAAACATATGGCTTGGATTTTTCTTTGTTGGGAGGGTTTTTTTTTTTTGAGATTTTATTTATTTGAATGAGAGAGAGAGCACATGCATGAGCAGTGGGGAGGGGGAAGAGGGAGAGGGAGAAGCAGACTCCTCACTGAGCAGGGACCCTAAAGCAGGGCTCCATCCCAGGACCCTGAAATCATGACCTGAGCTGAAGGCAGATGCCCAACTGACTGAGCCACCCAGGCACCCCTATTGGGAGATTTTAAATGTTAGATTCTAACCACTTAACATAGATAATACTATTTACTTTTTCTATTGCTTATTCAGTCAGTTTGTGTAAGCAGTGGTTTTCAAGGTATTTGTTTTATTTGTTGAAATTTATTGGTAGAAAGTTGTTCATAATGTTCTCTTAGCTTCTTTTTATTATTTGTAGGATCCATAATGATGTTCTCTTTTTATTTCTGATATTGATTGTGCCTTCTCCTTGTCTCTCCCATTTTTGTTTTTCTTGCTCCGTCTTGCCAAAGATTAATACATTTTATTAGTCCTTTTATTTTAGTGAAGTTCTGCTGGTAATTTTCTATGAAAGTATCTTTTTCCTAACAATTTGAGAAGGATATTTTTACTGAATATCGTGTTCTAGGTTTTCAGTTCTTTTCTTTCATTGCTAAGATGTCATTCCATTGAATTATGGCTTCATTGTTTCTGCTTTGAGGTCGGCTGTCAGTCTTGTTTCTTCTTTGAAAGTATTATGTTTTATCATCCTCCAGCTGCTTTTTGGAATTTCCCTTTGGCTTTGTTTTTTCAGCAGTTTTACTATGTTATACCTACATGTGGTTTCCTTTATATTTACCCTGATTGGGGATGATACCTCTTAAGCCTGATTGTCTTTTTTCAGTAGGAACATAGAAATTTGTTTTGTTTTCTTTTAAATTATTCTGACTTTAAGGGTGATAATTAATTGAACATTTTTTTCCATCTGTGAGTTTATGAAAAAATTCAGAATGTATACAGTAATTAGAGACATAGAGATTAAAATATTAACTTTATTCCTAGTAAATCTGCAGTTGAAGAAAAAACTAATCTCAGATCACAAGCAGATTTCTAATATTCCACCTGAAGTCTAGACCTCAGGGCAACTTTCCCAAGGGAGAATTTTCATTTGGAGACAAGGCATCTTTCCTCTGAATTGCTGCCTACCACTTATTGGAACATAATAGTAAGGAAAGAGGGAAATGATCTTGTAATCTAGAAAATAGATCACATGTGCTTACCTCATGGAAAACTGAATCAGAAACCAATAAACTTACTTTGTGGGCAAATAAGCCAGAGAAAAAGAAGGAGCTAAGTTCCTACTTCCAGTGTCATCGATTAGATAAGCCACCTACTCCCTCAGGTGAAAGGAGAGGTAATAGTTCCTCCCATATTTTCCCTCCTAAGGGATCAAGTTAAAATTCCCCCCACCTCCATGGGAACAGACTGCCTGAGATAAACATTTTCCTTAAAGTAAATGATAGGGACACTAGCATTTTTTGGTTTGGGGGGTTTGTGTTTTTTGTGTTTTTTTTTTTTTCTTTTTTTCTTTTTAGTCTGATTCCCAATCCAAAAGTTTAGTGAATCTTTTAGTACTATGCCTTAGATTGTGTAGAAATTCCTGAAGAGGTAAGCACACATGCTTCTTCTAAGATTTTTTTAAAGTTTATTTATTTAAGCAGTTTCTACACACAACATGGGGCTCAAACTCATGACCCCAAGATCAAGAGCTGCATGCTCCACTGACTGAGCCAGCCAGGCACCCCTTCTTCTGAGATATTTTATCCTCACTGAATCTCTGTATATTTTCTTATATATCTAAAATTAAACTTCTGTAGACTTCTTCCAATCCTCTACACCTGTCTTTCCATGAGCATAACAAAAACCCATTAGTGAATGCAAGCAATCCTTAAATCTTTTCTCCTTAAAAGCCAGGAAAGGATGGAGAATTTCTAACAGGTATAAATTAATATCTTTAATGTCTCTTTTGTTATTTATAAATAAATGTTATATCCTTTATAACAAGCCCCTTTCAACCACACTGGAGTTTATGTTAATGGAATGATTTTTGGAAAGCCCCTAAGGTTGGGGGCTGGTTGCCAGGGGAAACAACCATGAATAGAGGCTTGAAATTTTTTCTGTCCCACCCTCTGATTTCCAGGAGGGAAGAGTGTCTAGAGGTTGAATCAATCACCAGTGGCCAATGATTTAATCAGTCATGCCTGTGTAATGAAGACTCCATAAAAACCCCAAAGGACAGTGTCTGGGGAGCCTCCAGATTGGTGAACATGTGGAGATTCCAACAGAGTGGCGCACCTGGAGAGAGTATGGAAGCTCTGCACCCCTTTCCATATACCTTGCCCTATGCATCTCTTCTATTTGGCTGTTCCTGAGTCATATCCTTTTATAACAAACCAGTGATCTAGTAAGTAAAATGTTTCTCTGATTTCTGTGAGCCACTCTAGGAAATTAATCGAACCGAAGGAGGGGGTCTTTGGAATTTCCAGTCTGTGGCCAGATGGTCAGAAGCACAGGTGACCACCTGGACTTAGGACTGGCATCTGAATGGGGTGGGGGGCCGTCTTGTAGGACCAAGCCCTTAACCTGTGGGATCTGATAATATCTCTAGGTAGACAGTGTCTTAATTCAGTTGAATTGCAGGACATCCAGTTGGTGCCTGAGAATCGTTTGTGGGGGGGGGGGGGTACCTCTATATCAGAATTGGATACAGAACCCTCTTCTTGTACCATTTAGGAAAATTCAATCTTGTTTGGAGAGTGAAAATTTCAGGAAACAAGGTTTGGGGGATGGCAGCATAAATTGCCAAAACAACCATCTTGTGTTTTTTGTTTTGTGTTTTCTAATTTGCTTTCTTTTATTCACAAATTACCAGTTGTGTGAGTAAATCAAAATAGGTTATTTTGATTTCATATAGAAAGAACTTAATGTAAATATTGAATCATCCAACAACACAACTAAGTCAATGCCACATTTTATAGTTAAATTATTCAATGAAAAAACTTGAGTAAGTTATTGTTTTAAGAGAAAAACCCATGCTTTAATGTAGGAAATAACAGGAAATTCCCTGAAATAAAAAGTGTTTTGAGGAGATTACTGAATTCCCACGAGCCAATGGAAACATTTAATGTTTTACAGTTTTCCAAAGTTAAAGTCTGCAATTCTGCGGCAGGCCCTGTACTCTTCCTTAATACATAGGTGCCAAAAAGGAGGAGGATCAGCAGTTAGTTCCCTTCCAACTGGAATAAGAAATTATTCTAATATTAACAAGTAATTTTGCTTGTGATAGACTCTCCAAAGGAAATAAAGATGGTTTACATAAGGAGAGCCATCAAAACAAAAGCATCCATTCAAGAGGAATCAGCAAGAATTTGAGCAGCTACTGAAACTATCAGCCAGTTCCAGAAGGAAATGTAAACAGTACTTTCTACTTTAGAAAAATACATGTTATCTCCGTGATTGTTCATCAAGACACGAAGCCAGCAACTGCTCAATATTCTGTTTTCAAAATTGCAAAGGATCAATGTAATAGTATCATTAGTCAACAAAGTATTTGCAAAAATATAGGGTCCAAACTCCATTAGTTCAAGTGTTAGGAGAAAGCATAAACCAGCTGAAGAAGCAGTCTGAAGTCTCAGTGCAAAGCAAATGGCAAAGATAAGCAATAATAAAAAGGGACTTATAGTCAAAATAATGATAATCTTTTTTTTTTTTTAAAGATTTTATTTATTTGACAGAGAGAGACACAGCAAGAGAGAGAACACAAGCAGGGGGAGTGGGAGAGGGAGAAGCAGGCTTCCCACGGAGCAGGGAGCCCGATGCGGGGCTCGATCCCAGGACCCTGGGATCATGACCTGAGCTGAAGGCAGACGCTTAACCATCTGAGCCACCCAGGCGCCCCCAAAATAATGATAATCTTACTATAGCTGCCACCCTACCCTCAATA
This sequence comes from Mirounga angustirostris, assembly GCF_029215605.1. Taxonomy (NCBI): domain Eukaryota; kingdom Metazoa; phylum Chordata; class Mammalia; order Carnivora; family Phocidae; genus Mirounga; species Mirounga angustirostris. Next base: position 125,450,247 of record NW_026991713.1, read on the forward strand.
CCTCTCATTTTCTTCATTGACCCCTACATTTCCATCAACTTGGGAAAGATAATAACAAATCCTTTTTATTTCTTTTAAAGATATTATTTATTTATTTGACAGAGAGAGACAGCAAAAGAGGGAACACAAGCAGGGGGAGTGGGAGAGGGAGAAGCAGGCCTCCCGCTGAGCAGGGATCCTGATGCAGGGCTCCATTCCAGGACCCTGGGATCATGACCTGAGCTGAAGGCAGACGCTTAATGACTGAGCCACCCAGGTGCCCCAAATCCTTTTTATTTTTGTTAAAGATTTTATTCATTTATCTGAGAGAGAGAAGAGGGAGGGGCAGAGGGAGAGGGAGAAGCAGACTCCCCTCTGAGCAGGGAGCCTGATGCAGGGCTCCATCCCAGGACCCTGGGATCATGACCTGAGCCACCCAGGTGCCCCAACAAAAACTTTTTAAAGTTATTAGCAATTTGGCGATGGGTGTGAATCTTCCCAGTACCCTAAGAAGATGACGTCATTAATCTAGTTTTACAGATGAACAATTTGACGTTCAGGAATTAAGTAACTTGAACCCAGGTCTGTCTGACTCCAAAGCTCAGGCTCTTTTTCTTTTTTTTACCTGAGATACAATTACATATAACATTGTGTGAGTTTAAGGTATACAACATGTTGATTTTATACATTTACATATTGCAATATGATTAGCACTGCCGTGTTCGCTAACACCTCTATCACATCACATAATTATCATTTCTTTTTTGTAGTGGGAACAATTAAGATTTAGTCTCCTAGCAACTTTGAAGTTTATGATACAGTATTATTGACTATAATCACTATGCTGTGCATTAGCTCTCCAGGACTTGTCTACTAGTTGCAAGTAAGTACCCTCAAACATCTCTGCAGTTCCTCCACCCCAAGGCCGTAGTAACCACCATTCTACTCTACTCATAGTAAGATGCCATTATATATATATATATATATGTATATATGTATATATATATATATATATATATATATATATATATGTGTGTGTGTGTGTATATCTATATTCCACATTTTTTTAATCCATTCCTCCCTTGACAGACATTTAGGTTGTTTCTATATCTTGGCTATTGTGAATAATACTACAATGAACGTAGGGGTGTAGATATCTCTTTAATATTCTGTTTTCCTTTGGATACATACCCAGAAGTGGCTTTGCTAGATTATATGGTAGTTTGTTTGTTTTTTAAGATTTTATTTATTCATTTGAGACACAGAGATACAGAGAGAGAAAGCATGAGCAGGGAGAGAGGCAGAGGGAGAGGGAGAAGCAGGCTCTTTGCTGAGCCAGGAGCCTGATGTGGGGCTTGATCCCAGGACCCTGGGATCATGACCTGAGCTGAAGGCAGACGCTTAACCATCTGAGCCACCCAGGCGCCCCTAGATCATATGGTGGTTCTATTTTTAATTTTTTTATGGAACCTCCATACTGTTTTCCATAGTTAAAGCCCATGCTCTTTCTTAATCACCATCTTAAAATGCCCTATAGTCCAGGTTGCTTGTTGACATCCAACTCAATGTGCTTTTATAATCCTATAAAAAATAATAGTACCGTAAGAGACAAGAGATTGGCCTATCTTTTGATACTGATTTCTTGCTTGTCTTTGTTTCGTTACTAAATCTAAAGAAAGAGGATACTGACAATCACCCTTTATCAAAATATTGTGAGATAAAAATGAAATAATATATGTAATTCTATCAGCCTGATTTTTTTTTAAAGATTTATTTATTTTAGAAAGAGAGACTGGGCGTGCACAGTGGGGAGGGCAGAGGGAGATGAAGAGAATCTCAAGCAGACTCCCCACTGAGCACAGAGCCCAACGTGGAGCTCTATCTCAGGACCCTGAGAGCATGACCTGAGCCGAAATCAGGAGTCAGACGCTTAACTGACTGAGCCCACCCAGGTGCGCGCCCCCCCCCAATGGATACTGACTTATCACCATGGTAAGTATAAACCATGGAGTATAAACCATGACCCCAAATTTTAAAAATCTTTTATTCTAGCTAAGGAGGCCAGAGAGGCAGGACATCATTTAATAATTGCTAAGCAATTCAATATAGCCTGTAAATACTGTGTTCTTTTGCTAGAAAGCAGGGTCCATGAAGGCTTGTTCACTATGTATCCCCAACATCTGGAATGGAGCAAGGCATGTAATCAAGCCTCCATAAATATTTGTTAAATGAATAATAATGGATTAGTCTACTCAGACTTGAGTTAATGCACTTTGGAGACAAAATGCTATTAACATTTATTTTTAGAATCTTAAAAAAAAAGACATTCCCCTGTGCTTGACCCTTTCTGGTCCAACTGCCCTCCTTGTATATATTCTCAATTTCTAGGTCAGCATGTTGGGAAGTCCATGGTGTCCATAAACATGCAAACATCAGAATTTCAAAAAGAATATATCTAAGGAGTAGAACTTTAGCTTCTGGAAAAATGATGTGGACAGGATGGCCTGAAATCTTCACACCAAAAATGCTAGGTCAAATATTTTATTTTTTTAAGATTTTTTAATTATTTATTTGACAGAGAGGGAGAGAGAGAGCACAAGCAGGGGGAACGGCAGGCAGAGGGAGAGGGAGAAGCAGGCTCCCCACGGAGCAGGAAGCCCAATGCAGGGCTCGATCCTAGGACCCTGAGATCATGACCTGAGCCAAAGGCAGACGCTTAACTAACTGAGCCACCCAGGCGCCCCTAGGTCAAATATTTTAAAATCACTCTTTTACATGCATAAATGAACTTAAAAGATAGTGAGGTAAATTCTAAGACCAAGAACAAAGCAGGAACACAAGTCTATTTAGCATATGTGGATGCTGAAGCCACCTGTTACATTAGGGCACCTACTGATAGCAGGTGACTCAGAGCACAGAAGATGAGTATCAAAGTCAGGAGCTCATGCAGGGCAGGAAGTCAGATCACAACTGTCCCCTGTCCCTCCTCAAAGATTATGCAGTGCTGTAGCCTCAGAGAAAGCATCAACGAGAAAAGGCATTGTCTTGGCGGGGGCAATAGAGAGGAAACGTGACTGAATCTGAGGAGGGAGGGAGCTGCCCCAATCATTGTGTCCACAGGAAGCCCTGCACAAAGGTCTGGGACATAAACTCACTCTATTTGCAGTCTGGGAAACCACAGCCAGGAATTTCCCTCTAAAAAAGGCACCAGCAGAAGCAAGTGTCATTCTTCTCTGGAGGGTTGGACCTTCAACCCATTTTGACACCCAAGAGATCACAATCTGAGACTCTATTTTACAAGCAGTTTAACTCGCCTGAATGGATTAGGTCTTCCAGTATGGCCTGAACCATGGCTGACCTCATTTGGCCACGGTTGACCACTCTAGATCTCCTGGAAAAACACAGAAGCAGCTGAATCCCAAGCTGAAATGGATTTTCTTAATTCCTTGATTTCTAGAAGAATTGCTAGTGGCAACTGTCATTCTGCAGGCAGGTTGCTGTCTCCTGAGGGCTTAGATCCATTTACAATCAATGTTTTAAAAATCAAGTTACATCATTAATATGTCTTTTGTTTTAAATGTGTACCCCTCTGAGAGAGAGATTGATTAACCTCTGCTAAAGCGAAAGGAGCCAAGGAAAACAGATGGCATGTCTTCTTCCTATGTCCTTTATCTTGTTCCTGGAAATCTGGTTTGGGAAAAAAATTGTAGTTTTTGCTACATGGTTATGATTTTGTCATCTTATGCTAATGAGTTTTTATTTTTTACTTTTTCCCTTCACACTTAAGGAATAGATGTATCTTCTGTTCAGTATTATAAGCAGATCAAGGATAGTGATTTGGGATTCAGTAGCATCTGTTCCTCCAAAGGCCCTGACAGGAACTTTGGGGTCCCACATGAGTCAGTGACAATGGTAAGCTTGGATATACCGTTGTCGATGTGTGGGGGGCTTTAGCTCAGTCAAGTGGAATGAGAGAGCAAGAAGGACCTGGTTCAGTGGCCTGTTCCATAAACACATTACAGGTGGGGTCCCAAGGCTCCAGGGTTTGACAAAATTTTTATGAACTGTAAAACAAAGGCAGAATTTCAAATACCAAATTTTAGATATGTAGCCAATAAACATTTCTGTATATCACAAGATTTTTTTTTTTAAGTAGGCTCCATGCCAGACATGGAGCCCAACACAGGGCTCAAACTCATGATCCTGAGATCAAGACCTGAGCTGAGATCAAGAATTCACACTTAACTGACTGAACCATCCAGGCACCCCCACAATATTTTTTTTTGTTTTAAGCAACATCTTAGGGTTTTGTCTGGCTACAAAAGAGATTGATGCTCACCGTAGAAAATTTAGAAAATTCAGAGAAAATATAAATGAAAAAATTTGTAACCTAAGGCTCACAGAATGGGATTGATTAATCCTTGGTTCCTGATATAGATGCTCATCATTGGTCTAGCGCAACCTGCTTGTATTTATTATTTTTAATAATATAATAATATGTAATAAATGTAATAATATGTATATGTGTATTATACATATACATATATGTAGATATAAACATACACATACACACATTGTGATGGCTAATTTTATGTGTCAACTTGGCTGGACCACAAAATGACCAGATATTTGGTCAGACATTATTCTGGGGTGTTTCTATGAGAGTGGTTTTTTGTTTGTTTGTTTGTTTGTTTGTCTGTTTGTTTGTTTTTTAAAGATTTTTATTTATTTATTGAGAGAGATAGTGATAGAGAGAGCATGAGAGGGGGAGAGTCAGAGGGAGAGGCAGACTCCCCGCTGAGCAGGGAGCCCGATGCGGGACTCGATCCCGGGACTCCAGGATCATGACCTGAGCCGAAGGCAGTCGCTTAACCAACTGAGCCACCCAGGCGCCCCTTTTTGTTTGTTTTTAAAGATTTTATTTATTTATTTGTCAGAGGGAGAGAGAGAGCACAAGCAGGGGGAGCAGCAGGTAGAGGGAGAAGTAGGCTCCCTGCTGAGCAAAGACACTGGGATCATGACCTGAGCCAAAGGCAGATGCTTAACCAACTGAGCCACCCAGGCATCCCAATGAGAGTGTTTTTGGATGAAATTAACATTAACAGTGGTGGAGTTTGAGTAAAGCTGGCTTCCCTCCCTAGTGTGGGTGGGCCACATCTAATCAGTTGAGGGCCTGAATAGAACAAAAGCCTGACCCTCACTCCAGGAAGAGGGAACTCTCCAGCAGACTGTCTTCAACCTTAAACTGGAATCTTAGCTCTCCTGGGTCTCCAACCTGTGGCCCACCCTGTAGATTTTGGACTTACTAACCTTCATAATCACATGAACCAATTTCTTATAATAAATCTTTTTCTGTATATACACATCTGTATATAATAATTATATTATTATATTGTTAAAAATAATAAATACAAGCAGGTTTTGCTTATCCTGTAGAACCCTGACTCTGTAGGACCCTGACTAATCACACATATATACTTCTAATATTTTTTTGGTATTGTTAAATGTAAAAAAGGAATTCATATTTAGCACAATCTTCTTTAACTTGATTTTTCACTTAATACAATATTACTAAAATTTAGCCATATTGTTACATGTCTTTTTTTAAATTTTTTATTTTAGAGACTGAAAGAGAGAGTGAGAGCGTGTGGATGGAGGGGAGGTGCAGAGGGGGTGGTGCAGAAGGGGAGGGAGATAGAATCTTGAGCAGACCCCACGCCTAGTGCAAGCCTGATGCAGAGCTCAATCTCATGACCCTGAGATCATGACCTGAGCCAAAACCAAAAGTCAGATGATTAACTGAGCCACCAAGGCACCCCATTACTCTTATGGTAGTTCATTTTGACTACATTATGATAGTCCACTCTCTGGGATCTATAGCTTATGCACCCATTCTCTTGTTGATAGGCACGGGGTTGACTCCAGTTGTTTGCTATGAAATAATTTTTTTAAATTAAAAATAGTATTATGATATCTTTATTCCAACCACTGCAGATGGTTACTAACATTTTGGTATGTATTCTTTTAGACCTTGCTATATAAATTTCTTTATACAGTTAGGATTCTTATTGCTTTCCCAAAAAGTGGACCTAATTTATAATTCTGTGATCAGAAGATAGAAGGGCCCATTCACAGCAAAAGGACTACCTTAATTTTAAATCTATGACAACGTGATAAGCAAACAAAGGCATCATGTTATTTTTAAATTTGTTTCCTTGATTACTAGCAAATAAACATTATTTCCCAAGTGACTTTAAGTTTAATTTTCCTCAAACAACAGGAACCATAAAGAAAAAGCCAGCAATTTTTGCTTTTAAAAAAGTACCTGTTTTAGTGGGATATGTGTATACATTCCAATCATTGTGTTAGTTTGGTGGAATAAATTTCATGAGCATCTTAGTTCAGCTCAGTATTTCAGTGCCATACAAAGGGCCTACCAGAAATAATGATCCTACTTATGGGATCATGCTTCATGTCAACAATTTTTTTTCTCCCAAATCACCTTGAAGATGGTGAAAAAGATTAGCCATGGAAACACTTTTTAAGCCTACACCAATCAAACCTCTCCAAGAAGTAAAATTTTATTTCCCCATTGATGCCGTCATTTCAGAAATTTTGCTGAGTGTAAATATAAAAAAACAAAAAAATCCCCCATACTCACCACCAAGAGGTAGCCGTATGATCTTATTTTTTATATTTGCTTTTATTCTTTTCTAAACATTTTTGCGTAGTTGAAATGCTCAGAACTCGGTTGCTGGTAAGGGCATGGGAACCAGTTCTTTCTGCAATTTTAGTCACACAGAAATATTAATATTTATGTAATAAAATTTATTAAACTTTTCCTTTATGATTTCAGAGTTTTGCCATATATGAGGAAGGCCTTTTCCCTCAGCCTGTCACCCTTACTCTCCCAAAATTATAAAAACACAACTATTTTTTCCCCTAGTATTTATTTGGTTTTGTTTGTTTGGGGGTGTTTTTTTTACTTTTTTTTTTTTTTTTTTAACTTTTTAAGTAGGCTCCATGCCCAGTGTGAAGCCCAACGCAGGGCTTGAACTCATGACCTGTAATCAAGACCTGAGCTGAGATCAAGAGTCTGATGCTTAACCGACTGAGCCACCCAGGTGCCCCTCTCTGTTTTTTTTAATTCAATCTTCCTTATTTCCTATAAGACAATGGGAACTTTAGAAGACCAACCCCATGGTAGACCATGTACAGTAATAGTTAATTTTTCAGCCCAGTCAGAAAATAAATTCTTTAGGTGAGCATATATTACACAAAACTGAAAGTCATTTCTATTTCTCAAGTAGTTTTCCTAGAAAACTGCTTAAAACACCATATGCTCCCTTAGGAAACAAAAACACTCTAAATTAACCTTTTCTTGGTCCTAGGATCATCACTATATGTGCATTATATGTATACATATATATGTATATATACATATACATGTAAATAAATATATAGCTAGGTGATTTTACGGTGCTAAAAGAGGGATTAACATATAAAGTTTGGAGACAGTGGAAGCCACCCCCAGTCACAGACCAGACTGCTGCTACTAGTTAGTAGGAGGCTTTTACTGGTTTTACTTCTTTTTCTCCCACTATCCCATCAACTTCAACTTCCCCCTTATTAGTAGGTCCCCTTCGCTTTCCTTCTGTACAGATGGATTCTTTCTGGAAGTAAACATTCCCAGGGCCCTGTATATGCAAAATCAGTCACTGTTTCTTATACAAATTAGTGAGCTTTTTATTTCTTTGTAACAGGGGAATGTGCCTGTTTTCAGATAGCTGTTTCCACCAACCATTTGAAAGACCCCTAGGCTTAGGCTTTGGCGTTGCATAGAATTGGGCATTAATGGTGGGGTGAGGTGAGGTAGCACACTACAGAATGGTGAATAGGTGTGCTGTGTTTTCTCTTATTGATGCTTGGACCACTTGCACCGAGCCCAATGGTTGGCACATAGTTAAAACTTCAATAAATGTTGAATGAATGAGTAGGTAAAATTATATATCCCGGGAAGAATCATTCTTTTTCTAAAATTCCTCCTGGTCCATAAAATAGGCAATTCTTCCAAGTTCCCCCTCCTCAACTTCCCAGGGAGGTGGGGAGAAAGTTGTTGCTTGCTGTTCACTTTTCACTGGCTCTTCACTCCTGCTGGTGAGGCGGGGGGGAGTCTGAGGTATTGTTTCACATTCACTTCCTGAGAATGGACTCTGTGAAAGTGGACCCTCAGGAAAGGCACTTCTCTCTGGCTTTTTCTTGGGCAGCTCTTCTCTGCAAGGTGCACTTACCCACCTAGTAGTCCTGCTTTGTCCAGTCAGAATGCACCACTGAATACACCCACCCCTGTGGGCAGGTGCATCATCCCACCCTCTGCCTAGGATCGCATGAGTGTGTTCAACTTAGGGAAATAACAGCAAGAAGCCCACATGGCCAGAGATCCAAGCACAGCAGTAAAGCTCATATATTGATCTCTGCCCTTCTCATGTGTATATTCTGAATTTCAGAGCCCAGAGGAAAGAGTGACATCATTAACTGGGTTCTTCAACCCTATTCAGAGAAATAGCTAGCAACTGTAAATGCCAGAGAGGAGATGAATAGAATGTTTGTACTACAAATGAAGGAAAAGGCAGAGCATGAGGGAGGAGAACAATGAGTTAGTCCCTCAGGAAGACTGTCTTCTGGTGAATTCTTGTGGCTTTCCCAGGCTGGGCCAAAAGAAACTGCTTCATGATAATTCCGTCCCTTCCCCCATCTTTTCCCGCATTTTCCCTCCTCCCCCAGATGCATAGAGAATTTCTCAAAGTTCTGGTTGTGATCATTTCTCCCTGGGAGATGTGGAAAGGAGAACAAATGTCAGTTTTTAAAATGTGTTTATATATTATGAGTTAAAAAAATGAAATTCAACCCAACTTTTCTGGTCATTGCTGGCCTGCTCCTTAAGTGTTTTACTTCTCAAAATTATTAGATTGTATCTCTTAATCAAGGTAAAGAAGGTGTTATGCTTATTATTATCAATATTATTGTTAAAGGAAGAGGATGATAAAGAAGGCAAAAATTAAGTATGCCTTTGTTCTTAATATTGGAGACAAACCAAACTGGTGGCAAGCAGGCCCTGAATTCTGATATTATGGTGAAATACTCAGAGCTTGAGACTGGTCACAGGTTTGGACCCCCGTGGAAGACACACACAAGACTCTAGCTCTTGGTTTTCCCCTGCAGAACAAGCATGGAGCAGGGCCATCCTGGCTGCTACTCTGATCTTCCTGCTCATTGAGACCATCATGCTCACCTGGCTCCTGATGGCTATATGCATCCACCTGGCCTCTCTAACATCAGTGTCTCACCATCCCCATCATGTCAGAAAGCCCAGATCTTTTAAAGCATCTTCTCCATCTGGCCTGTGCCTAAAGAGGACAGCCAATCACTGAGCTTCACAGAGATGCTGGGGCCACTCTGGACAATAAATTCCTTTCCACTCTGTTGGAAGGAATGTCCTTCAGACTCCCCTATACAACTGGTTTCTCTGGTAGAGTTTCCATGGAGAGACACCAGAATAGAGAGGAGCGGGCCACTTTTCCAAACTCAGAGCATCCGGAGAAAGATGAGGATTCAAGATTCGCAGGAGCATCAACACAGATGTTCCCATCTTATTTGTCAGGGTACCATTCTTCCCCAGGTGACACAGCAATGTATCCACCAAAGTAGAAGTTGAGATTGCCACCAGGTGACTTTTAGTTCCTTATGCCTCTGAATAAACAGATGAAGGGTTTGGCAGGTGATTGATCCTGATTGCTAAGGAGAATTGAGTTAACGCTATGCAATGCAGGTAAGGAAGAGTATGTCTAGGAAGAGGAGGTCCCTTAGGGTGTCTCTTCCTACCACCATGTTGAGTGACAAAATTCAACCGAAAATTACAAAAGTATTTGTCTTTCTATGTCTGACTTACTTTTATGTGGAAAACAAAAAGTTCAAAAAAATGGGTTAGCTAATTCTAAGGTGGTAATCATATTGCAGTATATAAGTGTATTGAGTCAACATGTTGTGCACCTTAAAACTTATACAATGTTATATGTCAATTATATCTCAATAAAGCTGAGGGGGGAATAATATAATGATGATGAAAAAGAAAAAAAAGGAAATTACAAAAGGAGGGGAAGATGGAGGAATGGAGGACCCTAAACTCGCCTCCCCCCACAGATATAACTGGATGACACTTGCATCAGTGTAAATAATGACCCAGAAAATGACCCAATGACTGGTAGAATGAACTCCAGAATGAAAGGTAGAGAAGAGGCCACACTGAAGAAGATAGGAAAGGCAAAGACACGATTTGAGACCTAAACAGAGTCTGGTGGTCTGCGGACAGTAGGGATCCAGGAGTGCAGTGAAGAGCAACAGATGATTGCATTGGGGACCCTACATGGGGAAGACATCCCCCATAATATTTGGCTTTGAAAGTAAGAGGGGTTGAATTTCGTGAGTTCTTACAACCAGCAGGACTTAGGGCCTAGAATTCTAGAAATCAGCAGGCTCTGCTCTGGGACAGTCCCAAGGGCATTAGGAAGCTGAGTCTCTACTCTTAAAGAGGCAGCATGCCTAACAGCCTGAGAAGACACAATACAGAACCAGCAGTTTGGAGGATGCCCAGGGCACACAGGAGGGAGAGTGATTTGCTCATCACAGAGTACGTCCCAGAGAGATAGGGATCTCAGAGACACCCCTCCAGGAACAAAGGAGGTGGCCAGTGCCATTTTTATCCCCCTAGCAGGGACACACGAGCACCTGTGGGGACTAGCACTGCCTCGCTTGCCTGCACCAAGCCCACCCTCCCAGCATGTCAGAGGATCTGCCCTCCCAGTCCTGCATGCCTTAGTCTCAGCACTGTGGGGCCACTTCCCAAGATCAGCACAAACCTTGCCAGCACTGAGTTTTCCAAACTCTCACCTTTTGCAGGGTCTCCATCCTGATGGCCAGAGCAGCAGGCACTGCAGAAGTCTGAGGTGCGCCTTTTAAAAGTACACACCCTGCCCATGCACAAATTGAAGATATACTTAGGCTGGGCCAATCCTGGCAGCAGTGGCTCTGGGTCTCATTTAGCAAACAGACCAGCATGTATCTTGTTAAAGTCACCCCACTTCCGCCAGGCATCAAACATTGCCCACAACAGGCAGAGACCCACTGCAGACAAGTGGACTGAGGGGAACACAGCAAGAGAACAACAGGGCACACAACACACACAGGAGTCACTCTCTGAAGCACCATACCCTGGGGAACAGGGGACACTGCATTGCTAGGCATTTCAGAACCTCTTCATAAGGCCATTACCTTCAAGAGCTGGAGATGTGGCTGACTTCCCTAAAACACAAGCTGACCCAGAGAGTTAGACAAAATGAAGAGACAGAGAAATATGTCCCAAATGAAAGAACAGGACCAAACCATAGCAAGAGACCTAAGCGAAACAGATACATGTAATATGCCTGACAGAGAATTTAATGATCATAAATACACTCGCTGGACCTGAGAAAAGAGTGGAGGACATCAGTGAGACCCATAACAAAGAGATTAAAAAAAAAAGAAACAGATATGAAGAATGCAATAAAGTAAATTAAAAATACACTTGATGGGATAAATAGTAGGCTAGATGAAACAGAGGAACAAATTAATGACCTGTAAGACAGAGTAATGGGAACTAACCAAACTGAGCCAATGAGAGGAAAAAAATTATGCAAATTGAGAACAGTCTTAGGGAACTCAGTGACTCCATCAAGCAAAATAACATTTGCATTACAGGAATCCCAGAGGAATACGAGAGAGAAAAGAGAGCAGAAAATCAATTTGAAGAAATGATAGCCAAAAACTTACCTAATCTGCAGAAGGGAACATATCCAGAACCAGGAGGCACAGAGATTCCACCCCCGCCAAAAATCAACCAAAGGATGTCCACACCAAGACATACAGTAGGTAAAATGGCAAAAAATAAAAAATAAAAATGATAAAGAAAAACTTTAAAAGCAGCAAAAGGAAACAGTTACATAGAAGGGGAAACCTCATAAGGCTATCAGTGGATTTTTCAGCAGAAATTTTGCAGGCCATAAGAGAGTGACATGATATATTCAAAGTGCTGAGAGGGAAGAATCTGAGGCCAAGAATATTCTATCCAGCAAGGCTATCATTCACAATAGGAGAGACAAAGAGTTTCTCAGACAAACCAAAACTAAAGGAGTTCATGACCACTAAACCAGCCCTACAAGAAATAATAAAGGGGACTCTTTGAATGGAAAGGAAAGACCATAAATGAGAATATGAAAAATAAGTATATCAGTAAAAATCAGTCAGGAGATTCATAAAATAAAAGGATTAAAATATGACACTATATACCAAAAACATGGCAGGGAGAGGAGCAAATAATCGGTTCAAACTTAAGCGGCCATCAAATTAATATAGACTGCTATATACAGGAGATGTTATATACAAACTCAATGGTAACCACAAATTAAAAACTGTTAATAGGTAAGCAAAGAATAAAGAGAAAGGAATCTAAGTATGTCACTAAAGAAAACAAGGAAATCATAAAAGAAAGCAAGAATCAGAGAAAAAAACTACAGAAATAACCACAAAACAAGTAACAAAATGGCAATAAATACATATCTATCAATAATTACTTGATTGTAAATGGACTAAACACTCCAATCAAAACACAGGGTTACAGAGTAGATAAAAAAATGAAACCCATCTATATGCTGCCTATAAGAGACTCATTTCAAACCTAAAGATACCTGCAGATTGAAAGTAAGGGAACAGAAAAACATTTTTCATGCAAATGGATGTAAAGAGAAAGCCAGGGTAGCAATACTTATGTCAGACAAAATAGACTTTAAAACATTTTACAATGTTAAAATAAAGAGGGCAATCTAATAAGAATATACAACAACTGTAAATATTTATACACTCAACATGGGAGCACCCAAATACATAAAGCAGTTAATAACAAACGTAAAGGAATTAATTGATAATAATACAGTAACCGTAGGGAACATTAACACCCTACTTCCATCAATGGACAGATCATCCAAACAGAAAATCATCAAGGAAACTGACTTTGTTTTGTTTGGTTTTGTTTTAAGAATTTATTTATTTGACAGAGAGAGAAAGAACACAAGCAGGGGGAATGGCAGGCAGAGGGAGAGGAAGAAGCAGGCCCCTAGAACAGGGAGCCTGATGCGGGGCTCAATCCCAGAACTCCAGGATCATGACCTGAGCCAAAGGCAGATGCTCAAGCGACAGCCACCTAGGCACCCCAGAAACATGACTTTGGATGACACACTGGACCAGATGGATTTAAAAAGTATAGTGAGAACATTCCATCCTAAAACAGCAAAATATACATTATTTTCAAGTACACATGGAACATTCTCTAGACAACATCACATACTGGCCACAAATCAAGTCTTAACAAACTCAGAAAGATCGAAGTCATACCATGCATCCTCTCTGACCACAATGCTATAAAACTAGAAACAAACCACAAGAAAAATCTGGAAAGATCACAGATACATAGTGGTTAAATAGCATGCTACTAAACAATGAGGGGTCAAGCAAGAAACCAAAGAAGTAATCAAAAATTATATGGAAACAAGTGAAAATGAAAACACAATGGTCCAAAACCTTTGGGATGCAACAAAAGCAGTTCTAACAAGGAAGTTTGTAGCAATACAAGGCTATCTCAAGAAGCAAGAAAAATCTCAAATAAACAACTTAAACTTACAACTATAGGGGCTAGAAAAAGAACAAACAAAACCCCAAACCAACAGAAGGAAGGAAATAATAAAGATCAGAGCAGAAATAAATTATATAGAAATGAAATAAATTATATAGAATCGAAATAATATATAATAATATACAGAAATATATAGATATAATATATGGAAATTTATAATAATATAATATATAGATATATAGAATACATAGAAATATAGAATAATATATAGAAACAAAATAAATTATATAGATACAAAAAACAAAGACAACAGAAAAAAACAGGAGCTGGTTCTTTTAAAAAATCAACAAAATTGATAATCCTCTAGCCAGATTCATGAAGAAAGAAAAAGGACTGAAATAAACAAAATCACAAATGAGAGAGGAGAAATAACCAACACCACAGAAATACAATTGTATGAGAATATTATGAAAAATTATATGCCAACAAGTTGAACAACCTAGAAGAAATGGATAAATCCCTAGAAACATAAATTACCAAAACTGAAGCAAGAAGAAATAGAAAATTTAAACAGACTAATAACCAGCAAAGAAATTGAATCAGTAATCAAAAAACTCCCAACAAACAGGGGTACCTGGGTGGCTCAGTCAGGTTAAGTGGCTGCCTTCGGCTCAGGTCATGAACCTGGGGTCCTGGGATCGAGCCTCACGTCTGGCTCCCTGCTCAGCGGAGAGCCTACTTCTCCTTCTCCCTCTGCCTGCCACTCTGGCTATCTCTCTGTCTCTATGTCTATCTCTATGTCTCTGTCAAATAAATAAATCTCTCTGTCAAATATCTCCCTATCTATCTCTCTCTGTCAAATAAATAAATAAAATCTTTAAAAAAAAAAAAACCTCCCAACAAACAAAAGTCCAGGACCAGATGGATTCACTGGAAAATTCTGCCAAACATTTAAAGAAGAGTTTATACCTATTCTTCTCAAACCATTGCAAATAATAGAAGAGGAAGAAAACCTTCCAAATGCATTCTATGAGGCAAGCATTACCCTAATTCCAAAACCAGATAAAGACACTTCACAAATACAAAACTGCAAGCCAATACCTCTGATGAACACAGATGTCAAAATCCTCAACAAAATATAGCAAACTGAGTCCATTGTTAAAATGTCTATACTACCCCAAACAATCTACACATTTAATGAAACCCTTGTCAAAATACCAACAGCATTTTTTACAGAACTGGAACAAACAATCCTAAAATTTGTTTGGAACCACAAAAGACCCCAAATAGCCAAAGAAATCTAGAAAAAGGAAAAAAAAAAAACTGGAGGTATAACAATTTCAGACTTTATACTACAAAGCTGTTGTAATCAAAACAGTATGGTACTGGCACAAAAACAGACTTATAGATCAATGGAACAGAAGAGAGAGCCCAGAAATAAACCCATGATTATACGGTCAATTAATCTTCGACAAAGGAGGCAAGAATACACAATATGAAAAAGAGTCTCTTCAACAAATGGTGCTGGGAAAAATTAGACAGCTGCATGCAGAAGAATGAAACTGGACCCCTTTCTTATACCATTCACAAAAATAAATTCAAAATAGGTTAAAGAGCTAAATGTGAGACCTGAAACCATAAAAATTCTAGAAGAGCGCACAGGTAGTAATTTCTCTGATATTGGCCTTAGCAAAATTTTTCTAGATATGTCTCCTAAGGCAAGGGAAATAAAAGCAAAAATAAACTATTTGGACTACGTCAAAATAAAACCTGCAGAGTGAAGGAAATAATCAACAAAACTAAAAGGCAATCTACTGAATTGGAGAAGATATTTGCAAATGACATCTCCAATCAAGGGTTAGTATCCAAAATATATAAAGAACAGATAAAACTTAACAACCAAAAAACAAATAATCCAATTTAAAATGGGCAGAAGACAAGAAAAGATATTTTTCCAAAGAAGACATCCAGATAGCCAACAGACACATGAAAAGATGCTCAACATCACTCATCATCAGGGAAATGCAAATCAAAACAATGAGATATCACCTCACAAGAGCTAAATGTGAGGTGGCTCACCTCAAATGGCTAAAATCAAAAACACAGGAAACAACAAGTGTTGGCAAGGATGTGGAAAAAAAGGAAACCTTGTGCACTGTTGGTGGGAATGCAAATTAGTGCAGCCTCTGTGGAAAACAGTATGGAGGTTCCTCAAAAAGTTAAAAAATAAAACTACTCTGTAATCCAGTAATTACATTAGTAGGTATTTACCCCCAAAGTGCAAAAACACTAATTCAAAGGGATACATGTATCCCCGTGTTTATAGCAGTATTATTTATAGTAGCCAAATTATGTAAGCAGTCCAAGTGCCCATCAATAGGTGAATGGATAAAGAAGATGTGGTATATATACAATGGAATATTGCTCAGCCATAAAAAGAATGATACCTTGCCATTTGCAACAACATGGATGGAGCTAGAGAGTATAAAGCTAAGTGAAATAAGTCAGGGGAAGACAAATACCATATGATCTCACTCATATGTGGAATTTAAGAAATAAAACACATGAGCAAAGGAAAAAAGAGAAGACAAATCAAGAAACAGACTCTTAACTATAGAGAACAAACTGCTGCTGACCAGAGGGGGGGTCAGTGGGGGGGTGGAAAAAACAGGTGATGGGGATTAGTGAGTGCACTTGTCATGATGAGCACTGGCTGATGTATGGAATTGTTGAATACCTATAATGCACACCTGAAATTAATATAACACTATGTTAACTATACTAGAATTAAAAATAAAAATAAATAAAAAATAAATTCAAAAAAATTAAATTTTAAAAAACTAGAAATAGAGGTACCATACAATCCAGTAATTCTACTTCTGGGTACTTCTGAAAACAAAAATGCTAATTCAGAAAGATATTCATCCATCACTATGTTTACTGCAGCATTATTTACAATAGCCAAGATATGGAAGCAATCTAACTGTCCATCAATAGATGAATGGATAAAGAAGATGTGGTTTGTGTGTGTGTATGTGTGTGTGTGTGTGTATGTATTATGTATGTATGGTATACACACACACACACATACACACACAGAGGAATATTGCTCAGCCATAAAAAAGAATGAAATCTTGCCATTTGCAACAACAGGGATGGACCTAGAGGGTATTATGCTAAGGGAAATAAGCCAGGCAGAGAAAGGCCAATACCATATGGTTCCACTTACATGTGGAATCTAAAAAACACAACAAATGAACAAACAAGAAAGAAACTTTTAGTTTGCCTAAGGGGAAGGGGGCAGAGGGATGGGCAAAATGGGTGAAGGGGATTAAGAGGTACAAATTTACAGCTAAGAAATAAGTCATGGAGATGAAAAGTATAGCATAGGCAATATAGTCCATAGCATTGTGATGCACTTACTGTGTGAGCACTTAATAATGCGTATAATTGTTGAACCACTCTGTTGCATGCCTGGAAGTAATTTATTTTTTTTAAGATTTTATTTATTTATTTGAGAGAAAGTTCATGCACAAGAATGGGGGTAGGGGCAGGGGGAGAGAGAGTGAGGGAGAAGCAGACTGCCCGCTGAGCAGAGAGCCCCACGTGGGGCTCAATCCCAGGACCCCGGGATCACCACCTGAGCCAAAGGCAGATGCTTAACCTTAACTGAGCCACCAGGCATCCCAAAAGTGATTTAATATTATCCATCAACTATACTTCAATAAAATTTTTAAAATTGTTTTTAAATGCAAAAAAAGAAAGAAAATTACAAT
The DNA here is from genome assembly GCF_029215605.1 of Mirounga angustirostris. Taxonomy (NCBI): domain Eukaryota; kingdom Metazoa; phylum Chordata; class Mammalia; order Carnivora; family Phocidae; genus Mirounga; species Mirounga angustirostris. The sequence continues at coordinate 125,467,722 of NW_026991713.1, forward strand.
AACCCAATTTGGGGAGGACTGCTATTGGTCCAGAGCTTTTAGGAATGGATGCTTAGGTCACTCCACCAGACCATGACCCACTAAGGAGCTTGCTGTGACCACATGACCAGACATAGAAACGGTGATGGTAATTACTGCATTTCTTCCTTATTTTAGTATGAATGTGTTTGTACATATATTACCAAATACTCTGTTTTCTTCCTCTTCCCTTTACCATCTAACATAAGATGTATGAATAACAGTTAACTTTATACATCACAGTAATTCAGTTAGAGGGTATGAAAGCAGAGGAGTGAACATGTGTGACCCTGCAGTTGTCTTTATTTGGATATTAAGTCTGTTTTAAGGAGATGTGCACAGGTGCCAAGTTGACAAAGGGTAGACTGTAATGGTCAGTCTTAAGTGTCCGCTTGGCTATGCCACCAGCCCAGTTATATGAACACTAATCTAGATGTTGCTGTGAAGGTATTTTGTGGATGTAATTAAAGTCCATAATCAGTTGAATTTAAGTAAGGAAGATTATGTTTGATAATTTAGGTGTGTGTGATTTGCTCAGCCGAAAGACCCTAAGAACAGAGCTGAGGCTTCCCTGAGTTAGAAGAAAGTCTGCCTGTGGATAGAGATTCAGCTCTCGCCTGAGACTTCAGCCTGCTCTTCCGGATAGCCTGCCCTGTGGATTTGGGATCTCACTGGAAGGCAGACTCCCATGGAGATGAGAATGCAGAAATTGGGGGTGCCCCTGGCCATAACATCTGTTAAGAAGGACGGGGAGCAACAGAAAGTGGAATGTGTGGGTCCACCAGGCTAGGTTGTACCCCTCCACCTCTCAGAAAAGTTGGTCAGTGAAGAGATTTTGGACAGTAGAATGCTTTGAGTTGCTGGCTGGTGAGTTTATGCAAAAGATTAAAATACATCGTGCAAAAGAAGAAGTAAAGTAGAAAGGTAAGTTAAGGTTAGGATAATTAAGCACGTTTCTGCACACTAACTCCTATTCTCCTTTAGAACATAATTTTCGGGGTGCCTAGGTGGCACAGTTGGTTAAGTGTCCGACTCTTGGTTTCAGCTCAGGTCATGATGTTGGGGTCGTGAGAGACAGCCCCACATGGGGCTCTGTGCTCAGCAGGGAGTCTGCTTCCCCCCCACCCCGCCCTTCCCCCTGCTCGCTCACACGTGCTCTTTCTTTCAAATAAATAAATCTTTAAAAAACAGAAAAGAACATAATTTTCAACAGGGGGGAGTGGGATTGGTTCTTGATCAAAAAATCATATACTTTTTATATATAAAGCAGATGTATGTAAAGTACATAAACAGATATACAATATATTGTGGTACTAAAATTTCATGGCAGGGGTGATTAGGAAAAAATGTCTGAAAAGGCTCGTTAGGGGGTGATAATGAAAAAAAGGTTGAGGGGCGCCTGGGTGGCTCAGTCGTTAAGCGCCTGCCTTCGGCTCAGGTCATGGTCCCAGGGTCCTGGAATCGAGCCCCGCATCGGGCTCCCTGCTCGGCGGGAAGCCTGCTTCTCCCTCTCCCACCCCCCCTGCTTGTGTTCCCTCTCTTGCTGTATCTCTCTCTGTCAAATAAATAAAATCTTTAAAAAAAAAAAGAAAAAGAAAAAAAGGTTGAGAAATACTGCCTTAGAAGGACTTCTTAAATATTGCCATTGTGTGCTTTTTTTTTAAATCGTGGAAATAGCATTGTTGCATTTTCTTTCTGCAAGAAAAAAAAAAGAAATACATTCACATTATAAAAATAAACATAGATAAAAGATTGTTAAACATCTGACCCGGAAATAACTACTATTGCACATTTAGGATTGTGTGTGGGTAGCTGTGTGCACATGCATGCAGGCACACATGCTTTTTTTCTATAGATATTTTTACTTCTACTAAGATGAAATTACACAATAATTATTATTTTGGAAATGTTTTTTCCATTTAATATTACAGTTAGCTTTCTATGTGGCAAAGATCAGTGGGAGCATAATTTTAATACCTGCATGATATGCCACCTCCTAATGTATTTAACCAATCTCAATTAGTAGAGCTTCACATTACAACAGTGTTTGTAAACATTGCTGTGCTGAACATCCTGGACTTGCTTTGTTATTGTTTGAAGATAATATTCCCGAGAGAGGAAGAGTTAAAGTCTATGAACTTTTTTTGTAACAATGAGACATGTTGCCAAGTTAACTGTTCAATAAATAGATTTCCACCATCATATTAATGCCTTCATAGTATTCCATTGTAGAAGATACCATAATTTTTTTAATCAATACAATATTTAAGTGATGGACGGTCCTTTGACATTATAAGCAATGCTGTAAAAACATCTTGGACGTATTTTCACAGGCAGAACTCCTGAGTGGAATTAGTGGACCAAGAGTAAAAAATTTAAACACACACAACATTGTAATGTTTTTGAAATGCCATTCCAATTTACCCTCCATTTGAAGGCGATTAACCATTTACAAATCACAGCATTTCTGGCCTCATGGCTTGTGACTGTATGTCTCGTAGGATCAGCCTCTGGATGTATTGAAGGACTCCATCCCTTTATGTTCTGCTTTCTTGTAGATCATAAGGAAAGGCCAAGGTGTCTTCCCCAGCCAGTGCCTGAGGCCCCTGCAGTTTCCAGACGTTGCAACAGATATCACAGTAGAAGCCTGGAGCTCCTCTCTAAAAGCCGCTTTCAAGAGATGAAGTATAGGGAAGTTTTCATACTGGCTTCCTGGTCTGCTGTTACCTTTGGTTTATTTTGTTTTCATTTTTAGCTTTGGACCTGCCAGGATGACAGTCTCATGTTATACATTGCCTGACACAGGACTTGGGAAATTATTTCTGGCCAAGGTCCTTAATCCTGCTCCCACAGTACTCACTTGCTTATTTTTGCTTCTGTTTAACAGTGAAACCATCAGGGGCAAGATATCCAACAAATGAGCCTCCAGAGTCTTTATAAAATCATAATAAGTCTCCCTGTTACTCATAGATGCATGGAAAACCACTGCAAGTCACATCATTCTGTTGTGGAAACTAAGGCTAGGCTGTGTTTTATCTAGATTTCTTTTTTTTAGATTTCTAAATGTCTTTTCCTTCTATTTCCCACCTCTCACCTAGAGCTAACCTGAGGCTACTAGCCCTGGACCAGAGGTTTGAGTGGGTGACCTTGCTATAGAGGATCTGGTCACAGAAGCTCTGTTGGAGGAATGACTTGGTTGGTGGGGGGGCGGGCCCGGGGATCCAGCACTCAGAAACATCTCCGCTTCTGGGTCACCAGCCGATCCTTTGACTTCAGGACCTCATCTCCCATCTTCTCAAAATCTCTCTTCAGATTATCTCATCTTATGAATAAATGAATGTAGGAATCAAGGATGATTCCAGGGGCGCCTGGGTGGCTCAGTCAGTTAAGTATCTACCTTCGGCTCAGGTTGCAATCTCAGGATCCTGGGATCGAGCCCCGAGTCGGGCTCCCTGCTCAATGGAGAGCCTGCTTCTCTCTGTCTCCTCCCAGCTCATGCTCTCTCTTGCTATCTCTGTCACTGTCTCTCTCTCAAATAAATAAATATTTTTTTTAAAAGGTGATTCTGGGGGAGGAGGGTTCATACTTTTAAAATTGTGGCAAAATACACACCATGTAAAATTTACGATCCTCTACACTTTTTTAAGTATACAGATCCTTGACATGAAGGAAGGTCACATTGTTGTGGTACCATTACCACCAGCCTTCCACAGAATTCTTTCTGTCTTGCACAACTGAAACTCTGTATCCATGAAAACAAAAAACTCCCATCCCCCTCCCTGCAGCTCATGGGTGTTTGGCCTGAGCAGCTAGGGGAATGGTGGTGCCCCTCCTCTTTCCTGTGCTCACCATTGCCCCTCAGCTTTAGATAACATCCTCTTTGGCTCACCCACATTGTCCTTCAATGTTTACTTGAACCTCATATGACAGGTATTCTTAGTTGGGATCAGACACAGTGGTCTCCCTGTGACGGCCACCTAAAGACAACCTATAGTGATCTACTTTGTGTCCCAGGGTTTTCCCGATGTCTACTTCAGGGTGCTAATCCCTCAGTGGCCAGTGTTTAGGTCATCTAAATGAGCACCTGAATTCACTCTAAAAGTCATGACCCAATGGAAGACCAAGGAAATTTGAAATGTGAAGGAGTTTACCATCGATAATTGCATTTGTTTAGAGCTTTCAGGTTGCAAAGTTGCTTTGTTTTCATACACAATCACGTTTCAACACTTCAACAATCCTGTAAAGTAGTTGGAGTTACCATCCCATTTTTTTTGGAAATGAGAAAGTGGAGTCTGAAAGTAACTTGGCAAAAGTCATGCAAATAATCAGGGTCTCTGTCTCCAGGTCTCCCAAGAAGGGAGAAATTCTTGAAGTTGTAGAAAATCCTGTTATAATTACTTCGTTGGAAAAAAAAAAACTTCCCAGTGTATCAATTAGTTGAGCTTTGGCTACTATTTTGATTTGGTTAGGGGAGATTTCAACCTACACTTCTTGTGCTAATTTTATTTACTGGGTTATTTGAATTACTGCAATCTTGAAAACTTGCTTAAACATTCTCCTACATTGTTTTCATTATAACATTACTCAATATGTATCTTCATCTTCATTCCTATGCCTAAATTTAGCTGCTTATTGTCCAGCCATAGAAAACTGGATGTTCTTTTTCCTCTTAAATGGTCCCAGCTCCTATAGGTCCTCTCCAGCTGACCTGCATCTTTCTGCATTTTTGGCACAGAATAAATAAATGTCCCGTGTATTAAAGTACCATAATCAAAGATTAAATTAAAATCTCATTCTCTCCTTTCTCCTCTGCAGATTTTCCTCCAGCTCCTTTCTCTTTACAACTGTTCCCCTTTCAGCAACCAGGACCTCAGCACAAATGGTTACTTTAGGGACAAGTCAAAATTATAGGAAATATTTTGTTTTTATCCCTCATCCTGACTTAACCCTACTTTTCACATTGACTGGGCATGAGGATTTTTTCGAGGGTTGACTCGTCCTAAGCTGGGCCCCTGAGTGTGTTGTGGGGCTCTGTGTGAGGCAGCTCCTCAGCCACGAGGCCTCCCTTGTCTTTCCCGGGGACAGATGGTATGCTCAGTGGGGGAGGAACCAAGCAGATGTGAGCAACTATCTTCAGGTTGTGGGGGAGAGGCACAAAGCCTGTGCCCCAGGAAAGCAGAAAACCATCCATTTTCAAATCCCAGCCTTCTCGCATGGAGCAAAGGGCCACATTTCAAACGTCTTGTGATGCGTGGAATTCTGGAGAGCCATGGAAAGCGTGGTTCCCTCCTGGTTTCATGCTTGTCTCATCCATCATTAATTTTGTGAGAGTCTGTACTGGGGAGAAGGGCCCTGGGTCTTTGTAAAATCATGCAGAAATCTTCTTCCACTTTATACTGAGTCTTTTTAAGTTACTATAATCTCCGTACTGTTGAAGTCTTCGGATGGGCATCTGTTTTCCTTTGGTTTCTTAATGAGTCGTCTTCGATGCTAATAAGAGAAGAAAGTCCTCTCTTCCTAATTCTCCCTCCATTCTTTTTCCCTCTGCTCATGCCCTACTCCCTCCACATGACCTCCTTCTCCACTTCTTTTTTATCTTCAAAGCTCTCTGGCGTATATTATCTTGTCACCAAAAAGTGTTTTGCTGCACCCACCTGCAAATCCTGGTTAGCCATAAACTTTGCTATTTTAAGCGATAAACTGCGCATAACAGTTTTTAATCCCCTTCCCCTCCCCCCAAGCATGGGCTGAAACCCCACCGGGGATTACATTTGTGACTCTGCTTGTCTCTGATGCCAAACACTCAGTCCTCTCCTGAGTCTCCCATTCTTCTCGTGTTCCTGATTAGCTCTTCCTTCCCCTGTAATAGAAGCTTTGGAGACAGGAAAAATAGCTGCTTCCTGTTCCGCCTGAACTGTTTATTATGTTTAATTAGCTCCTCTATGGTGATTTCTATTTTTATTGGCCAGGATAACATTCATATTTGAAAACTTAGTTTTCAGCAATGGCTGACCTCTATTTACCAAGTTAGGCCTGGCTTTCATGACTTAACCTCAAAAAAGACTGCTACGGCCTTTCAGTTACTCAGAAGGCACTCATGGGTGGTGGTGGATCATGAATATTTAGGCATGAAAGACATTTCAGTTCCCACCATGGAAGTGAAAAGGCAGATCTGTCACCAGCTTTGTCTGTGATGCATATGCAGGTGTGACAAACAAAAAGAGAAAATGAGAGTAAGCAGGATAAGGTTCAAAACAACAAGAATTTAGTATCCAATAATACACAAAGAATTATCATGCTTTTAGGGCTTTCTTCACTTGGCATGAAGTAAGACTTAAGGAAGTGGTTGTCCAGCATGTCCAGAGTTTCTGGTTTTGCTGCTTTATGTTTCTCATATGCTTATCCATGTAGGAAATGTCCTAAAAGTACCTTACTGAAAGAGTCTAGTCTTCCGGGGAGTTTTTCTTCACTGTGATAACCACCACAGTCGGTGAGCCTTGGGAGGTTAGGTAAATGTCACTTCATCCTGCAGGCAGTGTTTGGAACCAGCAAACTGTGGGCACCCTTCATCTCTGATCTCCTACTGCAGCAGCCAGATTCTTTTGTTTGTAGGTACAGAAAGCCCAATTCAAGATGGCTAAAGGAAAAAAGAAAAGTTTATTCGCTTAATAAATGAAAGTCCTAGGGAGGCAAGCTTCAGACACTGGCTGGGCACAGGAGCTCATCTCACTGCCCCCATCTCTTAGTTCTGCTTTGCTCTTTTGGTTCCATTCTTAGGTTTTTACCTCATGGTGGCAAGATGGCTGCCAGAGGTTGCTGGCTTTTATCCTTTCCTCTCATTAATTCCAGTTGGAAAAGCCCGCGCATCTCTCTCTCTCTTGAATTTCAAATATGTTTAAAGTTCTGGAATTGGGTCTGACCTAGACTGACAGGACCATGCTTCCACCTCTGAATGGTGGCTAGGAATGGGGGGGGTTCCATGCTGACTGGCCAGGCCTGGATTACATGTCTACCCATGAAGCCAGCCCTGAACCACCTGGACTGAAGGAGAGGAAGGGTAGGTCCTATAGGGAAGTATAGGTTCCGTTACCAAATCAAGGGAGCCTGGATGCCCCGCACGGGCAAAACAGTGAATGTGTACTATGCCCAGATCACATCCGCGGCTGCCTCGGTGGAGTAGAAGTCGAATCACTTGCTTTAACACATGCAGCTTTATTCTAGAACTTCTGAGACAGATTTGAAATTCAACTCACCCAGTTAAGATGTCTCCCACCCACTCTTCGGGGTGGGTACACCTAGTTTTGCATGTCTGTAACGCATGTATGATTTCTCACCTGCAAGTGTTATTTCTGGTACTTGTGCACCAAATCATATGTGCACCAAAATCCAGCATTCTCCTGACAACTTACATCTCTTCTGAATTGTTTCCGTCTAATCTATCTAATGCTGAGTGGAAAGTGGATCATCACCTCTTCCAGGCTTTAAAAGGCTTTTACATGTATGCAAGTTTTTTTTAAAGCCAGACCATAATTTTATTTGGTGTGTGGGTGTGAATGTTTGGGGACAAAGATTGATAGAAATGACTTCAAAGTTCCTAGCTAGATACACTGTAGGAGTGACATTCAAGTCTATTGGCCACAAGCACCTGCTTGGACTTCATACAGTTTCAAGGACACTGAGAAAATGAAATGCTCTCTTCTCTCCCTCATAGTCTAACGTTAATTTGCAAAACACATTGTGTAATGAAATTTACAGAAGAACCAATTCCAGATCATGTTTCACTCTTTGTGGCCTTGTTACGAGGGAAATAATCCTCATATTTTGACAACTTAGTTATTTTTAAAACTGTGAACTGGAAAGTAAATTAACATTAAAGACTCCAGATTGTGGGGCAAATGTCTCTCTCCCTTCTGACTTTCTTAGCTGGCGCTCGCTAGCTTAGCTTACTACTGTCCCAGCCCCCTTATCTTTACCTGGGCCTCTCCCGAGTGTAAGACAAGACCACATGACAGACCCAGGGACTTCCAATTCCTGCCTTCCTCAAGGAGGTATCAGTCTTGGAAGAGGCATCAGCTTCCTTCATTCTTGGCATCCAGGAGTCTTGCTGAGTCCACAGTCCAGCAGAAGGGATTGTGACCAAGATGCTGAGGCACATGAGTGACTGTCATGGAAGGAACAGTGGCTAAAGCTGTCTCCACTTCATCTGAGAGTTGAGGCCCATAGCACCCAAGGGAGACCCCAACAGCACCTTACAGGGTGGGAGTGAGGTGAAACCAGCCACCCACCTCTGGCCATGAACCCTTGTGATCTTCAGAATAAGCTTATGTCTGCAGTGGAGTAAAGACAGCTGCTAATGGGAGCCAGGCTCTGTCCTTTCTCTCGTTGGATCCACACCCTAGGAGAGGTGCTGCTATTCTCATCCCCATTCTACAAAGGAGCAAACTAAGGCAAGAAATGATGAGCTAAATCACCCAGGGCTACACCACTGGGGTCCAAGCCCAGTCAGCCTGGAGTCAGTGCTCAGGCATTTAACCACTATACCACCTGCCTGCACATATAGAGGGTTTATTAGTATGGGAAGATACTGAAGTGCTTCCAAATAAGACTCGCAGCTGATGAGTCATATTTTTGGTGAAATATTGATTTCAGAGCAGTTGAAGGGAAGGTCTCTAGGTTGTGGGATTTTCCTGCTCTGTTTGTTTGATGCTTTTGTAAGCTTAGGAATCTTACCTTTTATGCTACTATTGGATGCTTTTCCTCCGGGATTCCTAAGAGTCAAATGTCAGTATGTGCAGAGTGAGGATCTGGGCTCTTCTGTGTGGCTTGTCCCCTGTTCCTTTCCTGCCTCCTGATTAAATTTCTCTAGGTTCCTGTTTTCCATCTTCCCTTGCCACGACACACCATCCTTCTCAAGGGAATATACTCGGGATCACTACTCTTAGATCCACTAACACCCTCACCCAAGGTAAGGGTAGATTCTTGGGGTTGAGCAGATGGTATGGGGGGAACAATACCTAAGTCCTGCAAAGTAGTGGCTCAAAAAATACATATTGGAAACAAAAATACTTTTATTTAGACAACCATGTCACAATTATATAACACCTTTCCTTAAAAATAGGTGAAAGAATAATTTTTGAATCATAGGTGCAAAAAATCTAGTATTTCATGTAACAACTTACATTCTTCTGAATTATTTCCCACCAATCAAATCTACATATACCTGCCAGTAGGTAAGTCAATGGCATTGTTGAAAGTCAACTCTGAGCAAAGCACTGTTGGGATCTTGAGGGAGTCATTAAGATGCAGACAAGGAGGTTCCCTCCAAGAACTTATACATTGGGAAGAAAAGATATAGCTGTGGAAAAGATATCACAGATTTTGAGGTATACTATTTTGAGTTTATTTTAAATGACTGAGTATGCCTTCTTTTGAGGAGAAGATTCTGGAGAATTATTGTACACATAAACCTTTCCCCTAAATACTGATGTCACAACTCAAGAATAGTGTACTTTCAGAGGTCAGAAGTTTACATAAACATTTCAGAAAGCCATGCCAGATGTTACAGTTTTGACTGTTGCAGACAGACTGCATGCACTTTGGACAATGTGAACCCAACTCACTTTAGAATCTGGCTATACATCTTTTTTATACATAGTCTAACTTACATGTATAAAGCAATTGTTTCCAACACATGGTCACATGTAATAATAATATCTCCACAAAGTAGCTAATGAATGGGGTGAACCTGACCTGCCAGAGAGCAGTAGGGCTGTGGAGAGATCACAGCAGAGGTAGGACTTGAACCTCACTGCAGAGGTGTGAACTTGGTGGGCAAATGTCCCGCATGAGAAGGCTCAAGTTCAGCCCAGGGTCTGGGATTTGAAGTGGGATCTCTAAACAGTAGTCAGAAAGGGAAGTTCAGAAAAGTGGGAGAGGGTGAGACTAGAGAGCGTTTTGAGTTACCTTCTTAAATTTTGGGCTAGTGGCAAGGATTCAGTAAACACTTGCTAATTCATGAGTCAATCCAATTTAGTAGAGTTATATTTAGACTAATCAGAAGGAATTATTTCTTCAAGGTAAGACATGATTTTTCACTTTGGTCAGTAATTATTGAGCACCTACTTGGTGTCGGACATTTTTTTCTAGATGCCAGGAATATGGCAGCTAGCTAGACAAAAACCTTGTTCTCATGGAGCTTAGATTTTAGTAAGAGGAGGGTAACAACCAGTAAGCTGAATAACTACATTAATATAAAGATCATGTTAGATAGCGATAGGCAATAACTTGAGAGAAGAGGGATACTTTGGATAGTGTGATCAGACGATCTCTGAGGAGGTAATATGACTAAGCTGGTGCTTCAAAGGAGCATCAAACACAGAATTGTTTCTACACATTAGAGTCCACAGGGTGCCTTTCCTTCTCTGTGAGGTTCTGTCCAGCCAAACCTTCAATGCCAGTCCTAGAGATAACTTTCCTTGGACCTTCCTCCCCTCTGCAAAGGTAGCCTGTCTTACCCAGCCTCGCTGGGTGACCTTAGCCTGGCCTCTCAACCTGCTATAAATTTCCCCTTTCTTATTTGTGACACAGATATTTCTGTTCCCACCCACTGAGCCTTTACTGATGAAGCCTGTAACCTATCTTTCAGACCGTGGTTATTCAAGCTTTAAATGTATTACCTCTTTATTTCCAAATCAGTAGAAGACCCATAGTTCCCAAGTGTACTTGTCAGGGTTCTCCAAGAAATAGGAGCAACAAGAGATGTGTAGATATAGAGACATGTATTATGAGGGACTGGCTCACACAATTATGGAGGCTGAGAAGTCCCACAGTCTGCCATCTGCAAGCTGGTGATCCCGGAAAGCTGGTGGTATAGTTCCTGTCCAAACCTGAAGGCCCCAGAATCAGGAGTGCGATGTCTGAGGACAGAAGATGAACGTCCCAGCTCAGAGAGCAAATTCACCCTTCCTCTACTTGTCTGTTCTATTCCAGCCCTCGAAGGATTCGGTGGTGCCTGCCCACCCTGGGGAAGGCCATCTGCTTTACTCAGTTCAGCAGTTCAATGGTGCTAATCTTTTAGGAGACACCTTCACAGACACACCCAGAAATAATGTTTATCAGTGTTCCCTGAACAGGAACTGTATGGAAAAGGACCTCCAGCCGAAGGAGCCACAAAACCAAAGAAAAAGGCTGATGAATCCAGCTTGACAAGAAATGGCTTAATTAAGGGGACTTATAGACAGAAGCCTGTCTTAGGTAGCCACAGATGAGTGGATCTCAGCGACCCCACCAACCCCCCCCCCTTTTTTTTAAGATTTTGTTTATTTGAGAGAGAGAGAGCAAGCATGAGCAGGAAGGGCAGAGGGGGAGGGAGAAGCAGACTCCCCGCTGAGCAGGGAGCACAACGTGGGGCTCAATCCCAGGACCCTGAGCCTAAGGCATACGCTTAACCTGAGCCACCAGGTGCCCCAACCCCACACACCTTTAAGACCTGCCTTTGTAGCCCTAGGGGCTGGGAGTACCTACTGAGGGCCCACCTAAGAGGAGAATGTTTAATAGGTGTGTGTCATTGTCATATCTCCAGGGCAGTTCAAGATGTTATGCCCCAAGGGTGTGCTTAAACAAAATGAAAGAATTAAGAATTTGGGGATGCGAGGTGTGGTGCTGTGCTCAAGAAGGTTTCAGGTCTCAGGATGGTCCTCCTGGCAGATTTGTCCAAGATGGCATCACACAACCTGGGCATCCCTTAGCCCCGTCAGGTCGACATGTAAAATTAAACCATCCCACTCCCCACATAGAGAACCTCTCTCTGTCTACCCCCTTACTCTCAGGAATAAATATTCCTTTGGCAAAAGTATAAATAGGGTTCAGGGATATTTAGAGTGGAAATACTTGCCCTGCATTCATACCCATTACTGGGCAGAGGGGTTAACAACCAGAACTTTTAACACTGAGTGAGAAATGCCACTGACTTAAAATAGACATTTGAGACACAGAATCCATTTCTGAAACCGAGGACTCATATTTGAACATAAAACCAGAACTTTGAAGGATTATGGAGGAATAAGTTGTTTTCCCTCCTCCTCCCTTTTTAAAGAAAACCATTGGTTTTCACCCAGGATTTCCCAAACAGAAGAGTTGGGAGTTTAAGCTGATTTTTATGTTCTTTTTTTTTTTTTTTTGGAGGTTTTTTTTTGTTTACTTTCTGAAGATTTCAAAAGAATCTAACTAAACTACAAAATATTTACTAAAATTTTCATGAGACTTTAAAATATATACCAGGGGAAAATATAAAATACATTGCAAATATAATACAATGTCATAAACAAAAAAAATATATTTTTTTGTCCACAAAAGCCTCTGTCTCTTTAGAGGATGATCATAGAACACAAGCAGCCAAAGGCACGTCTGCTTAAGACTCATCAGGGAATCAGCGTAGCCAGGACGCAGGGGTGCAAGAGCGCCTAGCTCTGGGGGTCCCAAACAGACCAGGGTCAGCCACTCACCGCTGACAAACATCCAAAGGCAGAGAGACTAGTAGTGGTGAAAGGAGAAAGGAATTTATTTCAGTGAGGCCAACACCAGGAAGACCGCAGAGCAGCAACTCAAAAGAGTGTCTCCAAAGTGTTGAAGATACTTCTAGGTTTATATAAGGAAAATGTGGGGCAAAGGTGGGTGGGTACCTGCAGTTGGGCAGTGAAGGTCAAATCAATTAAGGTCTTGGAGTCAATCACGGCAGGGTCTTGCTGGCTCGGGGCAGTCCTTATTGAGGGGTTTCAGTTCCCATCAGGGGATGCTTTGCCGGCAGGGTCTTCCCCTGAGCCTAGAGACAAGCTGGAAAGAAGAACCCAACTAGAAAGTTTGAGGTCAAAATGGAGGTAGGCCAAGTACAGCCGTTCCAACCCTTCCATTTTGTACAGAGAATGATCTATCTCCTCAGGCCGTATGCTTTCAAAGTCAACGCATCTAAGCCTGTTGTATTATTTGCCCAGACAAATCCCCTCGTTGCCCCCATATCTACAGTCACAGGGCCTGTAAGAAAGGGAACTGTTGGAGGGAGAAACCCTTTGTTTATTAATTGACCAGGACTAGGGCATTATGAGAAATGTACCAGCAGCAGGTAGCTTTGGATCAAAACTTCAAAATTAAACAGGGAAATGAAGAGGATGGGAAAGGACAGGAATAGTGCCCCTCACAGTGTTGACCTAAAACTGACCCACCAGAGGGGAATTTAGGACCTCGAGCACGGAGACACTTTCCTCCCTATTTGAGGTACAGAATGAGCCCCAAAACAAGAATCAATTAGTGCTAATTATCTTCTCCATTTTCTCCATTATCTTCCTGTCTTTTCCCAAACTCTTTTTCTCTAAAAAAAAAAATTTTTTTTTCATTTTCTGCCTTCCTTGATGTCCCTTTTAAGTCTGTGAAGGCAGATCAGTAGTCAGAGATACACGTCTTCCAGGGAGAACGTGGAAGCTCTCTTTCCTAGTCTCCTTGAGCTCTCCTTGTCTCTGACAGTATTTCAGTGGGCCAGCAAAGGCTTGAACTGGAAACTTCCCCTTGCTCTAATGGAGCGGGCTCATCAAAACAGAACTTTCAAACTAAAATGTATCGCTGAGCAACTGGATTCTCAGCCGCCAGCCTCTGAATATTCTTTCCAACAGTCAAGCCCTATTGATATGTCCTGGCCTCCTTTGGTCACAATGGGGCATGCAAAGTGAAACAGGGCTACAGGGGATCTGAAATTCACTCTTGTAGGCTATGGTGCCTTTGCAACCTGTCACAGGAAGCTGACATCAGACATGCATTCACTGAATTAAATCTTTAATAAGAAACCTCTCCTGGCTGAGAACCTGAATGAGAGAAAGGAGATCGTAGGGGGGAAAAAGATATCTAAAAGAAAGATCTTGTTGGAAAGTCACACGGATTGATAACATGAGTGCTAAGCCACAAAAAGAGGGCCAAGTGGGAGTGCGGGGGTGTCAGTCAGTCATTTTTCCCCCTTTTTCTTTTTCAAACGGAGGGCAAGTGGGTTCTGAAAAAAAATGCTGAGACCTTGCAATTTCCACCCATGGCTACATTTTATCCAACTTTAATAAAAGCATCAGCAAGCAGAAGTAGGAATGTCCATGACACACTTCCTGATCTGTACAAACCTCGTAATCAGTGTTGTTCACAAGCAGCTTCTTACTCAGGGCGGATGTGAAGGGGGGGGCGGCAGGAGGAGAAAGGGGAGAAGGTAGGACAATGCCTCTTGAAGCAAACTCAGACAATTAAAATTCCACCGCATGGGCACCAATGTCAGGAAAGATTTCAATTGAATAAATCATCTTGGGCTAAGAAACCTTGACACAGAGCCTCTGAAATCAAGGTCTCTGGAAAATTCAGACAGGAAAAGTTCTGTATATAGCATCACTGCTTTTGGCAGAGGACTGGAAAATTGAAATCAAATGCTGCAGTCAGGCAACTTCTAAGCAATTTCAAATAAGTACAGTCATAATTCATCTTTAGTCAAACAATGTGAGATTTTAATAAGAGCAACAGGAAAAGTTCTAGAAGGAAAGAACACTTCTAATTTCCATTGTTCTGCAAACACTCCCTCTCAAGCAGTGATTTTTTTTCCCACAGTTACTAAGTGGGAATCTGATTATTAGAAAATGAGGAAAGGTAAACCATATTCTTTTATTCCAGTAGAGAAAAAGTGTGCTTACTTAACTCTTACATAATTCTGAGCAGATGATATGTAAGTGTGCTTATTTATGTGATTTAGCAGAATTTGTGCTTCTTAGCCTCCCACCCATGTAACTGAAAACATCCAAGTAATGGGGGAATGTGCTTGGGGGTCGCAGTTCTCTTTTTGGGTTTGAGACAGGCTGGCAGGGTACACCGTGCAAAATAACTTCTTTGTGTTTCACAAAATGGATTAGGGGTGGTGTTTCGGAAACTATTTATCCAAGCCTCCGTGTCACTGTTAAGGTACATAAACTTCTAAAGTGCTATGTCATCCACAGAAATCGTCTTACACCATAATACCAACCATTACACCTGAGCATCCACAGTCATGAATGTGACCCAACTTGACTTGACTAACCATTTAATGTTTGCTGAGACTTCTCCCATTCTTAAAAATTCTAGTCTATACTAGGATCACAAACACCAGTGTTTTAAGGGAATAATAAAGCTTAGGAAAAAAAATGGTTTAGTACAGGGTTTTTTTTAACTTTTAACTTTGGGATAATTATAACTCACAAGAAAATATAAAAATACTACAGACGGGTCCAGTTACACCCTGCACCCAGCTCCCCTCCCCCAGCAACCCGATTGTAACATTTTATATAACTATATTACATTACCAAACCAGGAGACTGACACTGGCACCATATTATTCACTGGATACTATTAACTAGATTCAGACATTACTGGGATTAGAACAGTTTTTAAAAACTATTTGGACACAGCAAGAGGTTAACTTGAATCATTTGCATGAAACTCATTCTTGGAGGTAACATTCTTTTTTTTTTTAATTTTTTTTTTAGAGATTTTATTTATTTATTTGACGGAAAGACAGTAAGAGAGGGAACACAAGTAGGGGGAGTGGGAGAGGGAGAAGCAGGCCTCCCGCCGAGCAGGGAACCCGATGTGGGGCTCGATCCCAGGACTCTGGGATCATGACCTGAGCCGAAGGCAAACGCCTAACGACTGAGCCACCCAGGCACCCCTGGAGGTAACATTCTTACAGGGAATTTGAGTTTGCTGTCATCAGAGCTGGATACTTTGAGCAAATTATTTGTCACTGAGCTTCAGTTTGTTCATCTATAATTTGGGAATCCTAATACTACCCAAGTAAGTTGTTATGAGTGAGAGTGGCATATATGAGGAATGCCCCCTCCCCCAAATAACTGTTTTCTTCATTCCTTCATGAGACTTCAGCTCCCACGATTTTTTAGGAGTCCCAGGTGATCTAATAATCAGCATGGTTAATGTGCTTTGTTTTTGGCTCAGGCTGGTCCTCTTTCTTAGAGCCAACATCCCCAACATCCCTGACCAAGGCACATCCTCAAGATATTTGAAGTGGAAAGTTTCGACTGTAGGATGGGGCTTAATGCTACATCTCTTAGAAGGCAGCCCGCTACCTTGAAAGTGACCTGAAAACTTCAAGACTGCCCTCCTCCATGGAGCCATGTTCTACCCAGCAATCTAGCTGGCTTGGACTCTGG
Source organism: Mirounga angustirostris (assembly GCF_029215605.1). Taxonomy (NCBI): domain Eukaryota; kingdom Metazoa; phylum Chordata; class Mammalia; order Carnivora; family Phocidae; genus Mirounga; species Mirounga angustirostris. The sequence goes on from NW_026991713.1 coordinate 125,483,954, forward strand.
GCTCCTGCAGGCTGGTGACTCAGCTGGAGTTGAGGACTGAGCTGAACTGTCATTCCATTCGCTTCCCTGCTCTGGCTCTGAGGTGGACCCTGGAACAGCCCTAAGGCTTTGACTCTGGAAGTCAGAAGGAGGAGGGATCAGGCAGTCCTTAATTGTGGGTTTTCCTTCTGCCTTCTGACTACCTGCCACCCTGTGCAGGTGCACAATTTGCACTAATTGTAGCATTGGTCCTGAGGGTGACAATAAAACCCATATGGGCTCCTCCACCTCCTGGCTTTTATTGTGTCTCACAATGATTGGTCTATCATAAGCCAACTGGGCAAGTGCCATCCTTCATTCTCTTTTTGGTACACTGCCTGCCCTGCCTTAATGCCCAATTAATAAAATTACAGAAATAACCCTCCTCTGGCCGATTTCTAGAGGCAGCACTGGGCAGTGAGACTGGTGTGGATCTCCTTAGAGCCTGGGTGCCACACAGAGGTCCGAAGATCACTGCAGTGCTGGTTGGGAGATGGGGTGGACAGAGTCAGGGGGACATGAAGGTTGCATGGAGAAAAGCATACAAACAGGAGCCATTTGAAGAAGGGAAATTGGGGTGGGGTGGGTGTACCTAGGCTTAAAGGAAGCCTGAGGATTTTGTGAGGAGCTTTAACCTTAGAGCCAGACTGATTATTTTATTTCAGCCTTGGCTTTGCCACTGACCAGCTATGTGCTTTGGACAAATTCTTAACCCTCCTTAGCCTCTATTTTCTCATCTGTAAATGAGGGATAACACCATCTATCTCTTGGTTCATATGCTGTGAAGACAAAAGTAAAAAAAAAAAAAAAAAAAGTACCTAGGCCCTCAATGTATGTAAAAGTAATTTTTTCCCCACCCTAACCTGCTAGAAATAGCCAAGCACAATTCTACGGAGAGCCGTTCATCTGTCAACACTTAGGCACAGAGGGCCTACTACATTTTATACAGGCATAGGGATTCTGTTTCCGCTGAACTTTAACATTGGATGTCAAGTCAATCTTGGGGAACAGAGGCAGACTGGGACCTGAGTAGCTGCAGGTGGCGTCATACCGAGGAAACTGAGGCAGGCCACGCCCTGAGACACAAATACGTCCTGAGGACCCTCAGTTAACAGGTGCGAAGGCCTCAGCCCAGAAAAGCAGGTGTTTCTTTTTTTCTCCAAAGTAGCGGGGGAACGGGGTGGGGGGGTGGGTGCGGGGGCTGTCTTGGGGCCACAGGTCGCGCTTGCGGTCCTTGGGGAGGTTCGAGGGCGCGCGGGCGGAGGTGAGGGGGCGTCGCTGCGAGGGCGGGAGCGGGGCTCGTGGGCGCGCGGCCGCCAGGTGGCACCACGGCGGGGCCTGGGCGCCGCCGGCGGGCGGGGCGGGAGGCACGAAGGGGTTAAAGAGTTGGCGGAGCCGCCGCCGCGGCTCTTCGGGGAAACCCACCGGGGTGCGCGGAGGAGGGAGCGGCCGTGGGCTGCGGAGCCCGGCGCCGCGCCGGGCGGGGGCGCGGCCAATCGGGCGGCGGGCCCGGCGCGCGCGGAGCCAGGCGACATGGAGGGAGGCGCGGCGCCCGGCCGCCCCTGACGCGCCGCTCCGTCCCGGTGGTCGGTGAGCCCGAGCCGCCCGGGGCCCTGCGGCGCGGAGATGAGCAGGTCCGCGGCGCTCTTCTTCTGCCTGCTGGGCTGCAACGTCTGGAAGGCGGTGACCAAGACGCTGCGGGAGCCCGGCGCCGGAGCCCAAGGTCGGTGCGCGCTGGCGGGGCCCGGGAGGCGCGAGGGCCGGCGGCCGGTGGGCTTTTGTGTCGGCCACGGGCCTGCCGCAGCGCTGGCGGCGGCAGGGAGGCTCTCGGGCCGCGTTGTGGCGGCGGGCTGCCGGAGCCCCAGCCGCAGCCTCTGCCGCCGGGCCTGCAGCCCCCGCGCCGCGCTCCCGAGGGGGCGGCACCGCCGGGGCGACGCCGAGGCGTCCGGGGCAGAGGCTCCTGCGGGGGCCGAGGCCGAGGCCCGAGGGGTGCGGGTGGCACCAGCTGTTGCTGCTTCGGGGGGCTCGTCTGCGTGCCTCCCAAGCGCCTTTCCTTTATGCGTGACACGGGCACGAGGCTCCATCTTCTCCTTCGCCCCGGCGAGAGGGGCTGCCCCGGGGTCGCCGCCGCCCGCTCCACCCTCGGGGCTTGGGTCCTGGAAACCCGAGTGCGGGGGCTGAATTCGGCCCTTTTGTTGTGGCGGTTGAGGGGGTCGCCGCCGCCTCTGGGGTGCCCTCGGCGCCCTGGGGCCCGGGGTCCGTGGCCGCTGCCTGCCACCAGCCTGCCGCAGTTTGGGAAAGTTTCGGGGTCTTCTCCCCCTCCCTGTCCAACGTCTTTTCCAGGCCTTAAGGGATTTGCTCAGCGCCCCAGGAATCATCCCCAAAAGGGGAGACAGAATTAGAACTGGGAGGCCATACTCACTTAAAAAAATCATTTCTAGGTCTGTATGTTGCCCGCTCATGCCTTTTGTCTAATCTTTGGCCTCTGCAAATCTGCTTTCCAGACCTGGGAGTAATGTGGCCGTCTCTGAGAATGGCCACAAGCCTGTCTTTTGTTTTCAAAATAAGAATTTATCTGGGGGGTACCCCGAAGCTTCCTTTGCACGCGTGTGTGGGGACAAAATTGAGTGCTTCTGTGTTGCCTGCCTTTTCAAAAGGGTGAGTGAGGCCGTGGCAGATGAGCATCTGCATCCGCCCTGGACACCACTGCTGGGCCTTCCTCGGCCTCTCTGGGCTCCCGAGAGAGTTTCTCTGCAGCACGGTAGACCCACCCCCCCACCCCCCACCCCGGACTCCTTGCCCGTGTCATCTCCTGGCAGAAAGGTGTGAGTCTTGTAAGGTCTGCCGCGTAGATGGAATGAAGGAGGAGCACCTCATCCAAGCGGACACCATCCTCTTGCACAGACCCTGACTTACCCCCTTTTTTCGTGCTAACCTCCTTCCCTTGTAACAAATATTCAAATATTACCTGGGAGCAGAGAACCCTGGGTGGACTTCCACCCATGATGTGTCAGGCAAAAAAGGTTCTACCCATAGACGGCTGGGTTTAGTTTGTTACCTACATGTTGAATTAAAGGTTTTCCTCTTCGTCACTTGCTGTATCATTTGCAGGCATCTCTTTCATCATTGCTTTTTCTATAGCTGTGATATAATAGGACTGTTATGAACTGTGTATAAATTTAGTAATGTATATTGTGGAAAGGGGGACATTGACAAGGTACAAAAAGACCCATATGTCTCTTCAGTAGGAAATGAATGTTTAGAACATTAGATCATCGGTGTAGAATTGTAGCCTCTTTCATTAATACCCTACTGCTCTTTGAATCAGCTATTTTAATGAATATGATATTTGTGTTTCAACGAGGCCATTAATTCCAAAGAAGGGGTTGAGTATTTTGCATTTGAAATAGGAATATATAGAAACATTAAGTTCATGCCCTTATAAAATAGAGGAAGGCATGGCCTCAAATGAAAAAACAGTCATGAACAAAACCTGCTAGGTTTACGTTGAAGACCACACTTCACAGAAACCTTACTGCTAAAAATCAGATTGGGTAACTAAACGAAATGGAATATCCTATGAAGTGGGTGAGAAATGATCAACCAATGGGGATATTTATACCATGGTTTGGAGTGTCTTAGTATATGGTACGGTTTGAGTGGAAGACCAAGTGTTTTGGAATGTGGAATGTTTTTCCCCCAGGATTACTGCCGTGATTGGGTAGGATGGCTTTTTAAAGCATTGAGCCCAGGAGCTCCACCAGAAATCAAGGTCTCACTCTCAGTCATCTAGGTTTTGAGCCAGTTTTTTTTTTTTTAAGATTTATTTATTTTAAAGAGAGAATGTGCAGAGCTGGGGGGAGGGGCAGAGGGAGAGGAGAATCTTAAGCAGAATCCCCACTGAGGCCCAAGCAGGGCTGTCACAGGCCCCATGAGGGGCTCGAGCTCATGACCCTGAGATGGTGACTTGAGCTGAAATCAAGAGTCAGTCACTTAATCAACTGGGCCACGCAGCCCTGAGCTAGGACCATTTTTTAAGAGAGTGGACAGTTGCTCCTTTGAGGTTGGAAGGTCACCTTCCCCCAACTGATTTCCTCAAACCATCTTGACACTCAACTTGTAACATTGTTTTTAAATTCACCTCTTCTCTCCTAGATCACATACACAAGGAGGGAAAATGCTACATCTGATTTCACTCTGCAATTCCAGAGCAGGTGTAGATTTTTTGTACATGGTGCTCAGGTTGTGCTGAATGAGTGAAGGATTGAAGACAGCTAATACACACACTGTAGTGCAACATGATGCATTTTTTTACAGGAAAACTTCAATGCTTACCTTCTCCAAAGCCTAATTTATAAGAGTTTTGCTTTTATTGTAGAAATGGTTACTTGAATCATTCTTTGAACGTGCATTGTACACATACCTTATACACCAACAGAGTTTGGGAATGGCTTAGGGAAAACTACTTAGAGACCGAAAACACACAAATATATACTCTATACTGTAGAATTACAGTTAAATCCCTGAAACTAAATGACACCTTTTTTATTAAATGAGTCTTTATCACTTCATCTAAGGAAATTAACATGTGCAAAATTTCTTGGCATTACTTTGCTCTTTATATATTCAAGATAAAATTTAAGGTTTGGCTTCAGATTCTTCTTACTGTAGCTGCCTTGACCCAGCAAAGGGATTTCATAGGCAACAGTTGTCAAAGTGAAGTTTTGCTTTGCTGATCAGGAATTTGAACTAGCTCTGGAATATGATTATGGGCTTTGATTAAGTGTTCTCATATAAGTTTCTCTAAAGTGTTTGTCCGATCTCCTTTTTTTCTGAGGAGAAAAGCAACTGTTACTCAGAAGTACTGACTAATGTTTACTTTCTTCACCTCTTGGACACTGTGCATCGAAGCTGGCTTCATAGAGGGGGCTCTCCTTGAAGCTGCAGTAAGCTGTGCAGATGTACTCCATAGGGACGTAGTTTTGAAGCCCAGCACTGTTGTTACGTGCCAGAAGAAAGGTCAGAGCTAGGTTAAGGACTTCATGCTCAGACTTAAATTGTATGATCTTTAGTTTGCTGCTCATTATCTAACAGTAAGGTATTTTGCAATGATGTGCTAACTTTACGTTCATCTCCGAAAACCTACAATCTGTCATAACATTCGAGGTGAATGGTTGGCTGTCTTTCTTCTCTCTGAGAGGTCTGTCCTTTGCCAAATTCAAATTTCAGTTATTAGAACACCATGATCAGTTGAAAGACCGTGCAGTGATGTAAGATATCAGGAGGATCATCCAACAAGCATAACTTATGCTGACATTATAGTAAGAACGTAACATCTAAATAAAACTCACATCCTGGGAAATTGTAGTACTTGGACTTGCTGAGGCCACCGGGCTTTATTGCACACCAGGTGTGGGAACTCTGCAAAAGTAACAGCAATATCTAGGTAATTTCTGGCAAAGACTCTGAAATGACTTTATGAATTATTTTTGTGACATACTTGTACTTTTCCTATAACATTTTGTAACTTATAGCTTATTTGCTTAAAATTCTAGCCAAAAAAGGGAAACTATTGTATAGATTTCTAAACTAATAGTTTGCAAATGAAAGTACTTTCTAAGCTTTAGTCAACTCTTCATTCTAAAGAAATTACCAATACCTCTGTAAATCTAACTACATTTTTATTGTTGGGAAATACTAATTCAGTAATTTTAGTAAATACTACACGCTAGAAAGGCACATGGAAATAAGTTGGACGTAACACAGACGTGTATAATACTATTGAAGGAAAAATTTTATAAAAAAAATTTCAAAACTCTAGATGGAAGAATTTGTCCTGTGATAACACCTACCTCCTATATTTTTTGTGAAACATGTCTAATGGAAATTATCACATAGTTTCATGACTGTTAGAGTTTGAGCAAGTTACAAATAATTGTAAACAAGTCATTTTCATTTTATTTCACTGAATATAATTTAAGGACTTTTAAAGACCTCGGTCCTGGCTAAATTATTCAGTTCCACCAAACATGGAACTGAATGTATTTTAAATGGTTTTTTTTTTTTTTAAGCTTCTTTATTTTTCTTAGTAATTTCTACACCTAACTTGGGGCTTGAACCCACAACCCTGAGCTCAAGAGTTGCATGCTCCTCCAGCTGAGCCAGTCAGGCACCCTGAAATGTATTTTTTTTTTTTTTTAAAGATTTTATTTATTTGAGACAGAATGAGAGAGAGAGAGCATGTGAGAGGGGGGAGGGTCAGAGGGAGAAGCAGGCTCCCTGCCGAGCAGGAAGCCCGATGCAGGACTCCATCCAGGGACTCCAGGATCATGACCTGAGCTGAAGGCAGTCGCTTAACCAACTGAGCCACCCAGGCGCCCCCTGAAATGTATTTTTAAAAATAAGCTTCAGCACTCTTAAATAGACCAGTTAATTGTATGAAATAATTGCTTTTAAAGAAATCCTACAGTGTGACCCAGTAGTGTGCCCTACATTAAGAAAACTATTGTTTTCGTAAAATCAGACTTGTAAATAGGCAAAATTTGAGGCAATTCACAACTATAGAAAGGTTTCTTAAAAAGTTCCCTAAGAGCACACAGTTAAGTTGGCGTGTTTAAGGTGATTCTATCTTCCTCTGGTCAAGTCTCTATTTTAAATGATTTCTTCACCAGCTCCTCTTCCCCTCGGGTTCACATCAGCCTGCAGATACTTACCCTTTTTTATTTCCTTCACTTACCCTTTACAGAATTTATTAATCCACACGGATTCCGGTAATGAAATCCTTTTATGTGGATGACTCCATTTTTGTCTCTCTTGCCTTGATATGATGTCTTAGCTCTATTTCTTTTTCTCCAACACTCTACTAAACCTTTCCCTTTCAGTGCACTCTGCCTCCAGCCCCTCATCTTTAAACCTCCTCCAACCCAGCATACCCGAAGTTCTCTATTAACTAGACTCAAAATCTGGGTATCTCCTTAGATCATTTCTCCACCTTCTGGTCCACACGATCGGTAGTGTTACAGGTGTATTTATATGGCACATTTATGTAGATGTCTTTAGATCAAGATAGATGCATTTATGTAGTACAGAAGGAGTGTTCCCTTGAGGTCAAGTTTATCCTCCTTGTTCTGGAGATGAGGAAAACTCAGGCCAAGAGAATTAATATTTTTTTTAAAAGATTTTATTTATTTATTTGAGAGAGAGAGAATGAGAGACAGAGAGCATGAGAGGGAGGAGGGTCAGAGGGAGAAGCAGACTCCCTGCCGAGCAGGAAGCCCGATGCGGGACTCGATCCCGGGACTCCAGGATCCTGACCTGAGCCGAAGGCAGTCACTTAACCAACTGAGCCACCCAGGCGCCCAGGCCAAGAGAATTAAAGTGACCTGAGCTCATGGCACTTTCTCACCACATGGACCCTGTGGAAGGTAGAAGAATGGTCCTTAGAGATGTCCATATCCCGATCCCTGGAACCCATGAATATATTAGTTACATGGCAAGAGGGTCTTTGCAGAGCTAATTAAGGATCTTCAGATGGGAAGATTATTCTGGATTATTCCAGGTAGGCCCAATGTAATCACAAGGATTCTTACAAGAGTGAGGTGGGAAGATCAGAGTCAGAGATGGAGACATGACCACGGAAGCAGAGGGTCAGTGTCAGAGAGACGGTGAAGGTGTTTCACTGCTGACTGTGAGAATTGAGGAAGGGCCATGTGCCAAGGAATGCAGGCAGCCTTTGGAAGCTGGAAAGGGCAAGGAAATGGATTCTACCCCAGAGCCTCCAGAAGGAACACTGTTTTGCTGACATCTTCACTGTAGCCCAGTCGATACTGATTTTGGGCTTCTGACTTGCAGAACTGTAAGATGGTAAAATTATGTCATTCTAAGCCACTGAGTGGTGGTAATTTGTTACAGTAGCAATAGGAAACTCATACAGATACTGACCCCCAAGAAGTATGAAGAGAAATGGGCATCCACGCAGTCAGGGTAATGGTACAGCAGCAGTGGACCGTTGTGGGGAACCAGGGCTACCGAGGATAATATTTGGAGTCACTTGGCATTGCCAAATTGGAGCCGTGTTGAGGATCCTTGGGGAGTGCGTCAAGGACCTCCCCCACCACTGTCGCCAAACAACTTTCTTTCCTAGGTGGACTCAGGAGGCTGTGACTTACTTGTAAGCAGAGTGTATCAGATCTTCTGTGTTCCTTCTAGAGTTGGGATTAGCCATACCTGCAGGGAGAATACAGAACCTCCCAAACCCCTGCCAAAAGCTACTTTGAGAAATCTTGCTTGCTTTTTTTTTTTTTTTTTTTTTTTGAGAAAGAGAGAGAGAGTATGTGCATGTGAGTGAGCAGGGGAAGGGCAGAGGGTAAGAGAGAGAGAATCTCAAGCAGGCTCCACATTCAGTGTGAAGCCCAACATGGGGCTCAATCTCATGACCCTGAGATCATGACCTGACCCAAAACCAAGAGTTGGTCGCTTAGGGGGCGCCTGGGGGGCTCAGTCGGTTGAGCATCTGACGCTTGGTTTTGGCTCAGGTCATGATCTCAGGATCATGAGATCGAGCCCAAGAAGTATACTTAGGATTCTTTCCCTCTTCCTCTCCCTCCCCCTCTTCCTCTCCCTCCACTTACACATGTGAGAACACACACACTCTGTCTCTCATAAATAATAAATGTTTAAAAAGAAAAATAAAAGAGTCAGACACTTAACCAACTGAGCCACTGAGGTACCCCAGAAATCTTGGTTGCTTTTAAACTTTGGTCTCATTTTTGTTGAAACTTATCTCTTGGTAACTAAATGATGTAAAAGAACCTTGTCATTGTATGTCACTGTAGGCCCCCCAACACCTTTATATAATGAAAGGATGGTGCCTCCCCCCAACTTGGAGTGGCCTCCCAGGTGTCGTCTCAGGGGCTCAACACACTGTCTCTGATATCTGTGCCTCTTGAGGCCGATGAGCGCCACCCGCTTTGGGCCCCAGGCCCCAGTGCAGACAGAGGGAGAGCAGAGTGAAACACCCGGACAGAGCACATGTTGGGCAACACAGGAAGAGCAAAACTGCTTGATCTCCTGCAGTCTCTGTCTCGCTGGGGACAGAGTTAAGTTCGGTGTAGTCCAGAGAGGGGAGCTGCGTGGCGTTTGGACAGGTCCCAGAATAGTAACTGATGGGGTCTCTGGAGGTTGAGTGCAGAGGTGTGGGATTCAAACCTCAGGGGCTGGGAGAAGGAGAAGGAGAAGGAGAATGAAGTGTCCTGGCTTGAGGCTTCTCCCCAGGAACTGAACTTGAGAATGGAGAGAAGCTCGATCTTCTAGAGTTCTGGGCTTTGGTCAAAAGGTAAATACAGAATGGAGAAAAGGAGAGAATCACTCAGTTATTTTAAGGCTGAAGAAGACCTTGTCTTCCCATTAGATCTCCTAAACAGTCATTCGCCCATTTCTCCTCATTTTCACGATTGCGCATCCCTCACCCTCATAAGGTACTCATTGAAAGCATGCCGTCTTTTTCTCTCCGTTTTAATCTGTTCTTTCAGCCCAAGCTCTGTCCACGGGTCCCTCTTCAAACACCACTTTATTTGTGTTTCTCTCCTGCAGAAAAACATTTAATACTTTCCTGTTGCCCAAAGCATAAAGTCTAAATCACTAAGTCTGGCCTTGACAACTTTCCGGTCTTTCCTCATGTGCCTATTCTAACCTTTGCACCCTTGCTTCACCAGTTTAAATCATCCTCTCTAGCTGGAGCGTTCCATTCATCACCCCTGGCTGACCACTGTACATCCTCACCCTCATGTCCCTCCACCTCCAGCCGTGTTCCTGTTGATGCTCTTACAACCCTATAGACGGAGCATGTGCTGTATGAAGACACGCATAAATATGTGAAATACCTCCTAGACAAAAAAGGGTGGTGTGGAGGGGAAACCCTTATTTTTGGGAAAGCTTGATTAAATCCTTACCCTGTGTTATTTTACAATCCAGTTGGAAGAGAACTGGAAAAATAAATTAAGAAGGTATCACTAGGGACTTTTTTTTTTTTTTAAGATTTTATTTATTTATTTGAGAGAGAGAGCGAGTACATGAGAGGGGAGAGGGTCAGAGGGAGAAGCAGACTCCTTGCCGAGCAGGGAACCTGATATGGGACTCAATCCTGTGACTCCAGGATCATGACCTGAGCCGAAGGCAGTCGCTTAACCAGCTGAGCCACCCAGGCGCCCCACTAGGGACTTTTTAATGTAATTGGGCAAGTCTCTTGAGTAAGATGAAACCTAGTAACACTTGTCTGACTAAAAGTCCATCTACAAGTTGTGATGTGTATTTCCAGGTATTTCAAGGATTTATCCACAGTGGGACACAGAAAGTTTAATTTTAGAGAGCATAAGCATGCGGACATCACTCAGGGTGCTTATTGCTTATAAATTTGGTTAAGACATGTCCTCTTGGGTGCCTGGGTGGCTCAGATGGTTAAGCGTCTGCCTTCGGCTCAGGTCATGATCCCAGAGTCCTGGGATTAAGTCCCGCATCGGGCTCCCTGCTCCGTGGGAAGTCTGCTTCTCCCTCTGCCTCTCTCGCTCTCTCTGTCTCTCATGAATAAAAATAAAAAAAAAAGACATGTCCTCTTGGTGATCAGATATTTAAACCATGACAGCATTGATTGGAAATACTGGTACTATAGTGCTTTCCAATGTCAGATGAAGCTCTGAATAATAATAACAGGACAGTCAGGTAAAACTCATACTACTTAAATTGAATGGGGAGATAAGGTGACTAAATATAGATCTGATATGTTCCACTATTTTGGACCCTTAATTTTATGTAAAATATGTAAACACGTACTCAGATATGGAAACTGGCAAGATTTTTGGATTTGTGGGAAGTAGCAAGTGGCACGGGAAAAGCTGGCTTAGGGAAAGATACCTTTGAAGTGAGTGTTGAGTTTATAAAAGATTAGTTTCATCATTCTATTTGTTTTGATTTAAGCTGTACCTCACAGGGACAAAGAAATGTGAGTTTAATGAGGAAAGTTAATTATTTCCATGTCAGGTGAGCATTTCATTTGCTTCACTTACTTTTTTTGAGCTCAGAATTTGAGTGGAAAAATTACTGAATTTGTATTGAGGGAAAGATTGCTAATGTAAATTTTTTTTTGAAGGTTTTTGTTTTATTTGGAGAGAGAGTGCAAGCAGGGAGGGGCAGAGGGACAGGGAGGGAGAGAATCCCAAGCAGGCTCCACGCTGACCATGGAGCTGGATGTAGGGCTCGATCTCATGACCCTGAGATCATGACCTGATCAAGATCGGACACTCAACTGACTGAGCCACCCAGGCACCCCTCTAATGTAATTTTTAATGTAATTTTGACGAGGCTGAACTAAAGACACTGAACCCACTTTGGTTCAAGCTGTGACTTCTGATTTTTAAAAATTATTTTATTCTATTATTTTTAAAGATTTTATTGATTTATTTGAGAGAGCACGTGCACAAGCTCAAGGGGGCGGGGAGGGGCAGAGGCAGAGGGGGAAGTGGCTGGGAACCTGATGTGGGGCTCAATCCCAGGACCCTGGGATCATGATCCGAGCCAAAGGTAGACGTTTAACTGAGCCACGCTGGTACCCCAAGACCTTTTGATTTTAAAACAGTAATAGCACAGCCTCAATGGATGAGGTGCTCGCTCCTCCTTCTTACCCTGGTAGTACCTGAGTATGGTGGTGGTGTGTGTCCTTTGCACCCCAGTCCATTTTGGAGGCTCTGGGGAAGACTTTGTTTCCAAACCGATTCAAGTTATAGTCAGAATTCAGTCCCTTGCAGATAGATATAAGGCCGAGGTTCCTCTTTCTTTGCTGGCTGTCAGCCTGGAGCCTTTCTTTGCTCCTTAAGGCCACGTGCATTCTGTCACCTTGCCCCTTCCGTGGCTAAGCCAGCAGCAGCACCTGGAGACCTTTTCACATCTCACCCCTCTCAGACTTCTCCTGCTGCTGCATCTCTCTGACCGCAGCCAGAGAGACTTCTCTGCTTTTAAAAGGGCCAGTGTGATTAGGTTGAACCCTTCAGATAATCCAGGAAAGTCTCCCTATCATAAAGTCTATAACCCTAATCACCCCTGCAATCCTTTTGCCATTTAACATGACATATTCACAAGTTCCAGGGGTGAAGGTATAGACCTCTTCCGGGGGCTCCTTCTGCCTGCCACAGCCATAATGTGGACCGTGGGTCAGTGGGCAGAGAGGATAGGGAGGTCAGTGAGAATGGGAAGGCGGACGGAGGAATGTCTTCTCTTGGCAAGCTCCAGGGAGGGCTCTGGACAAGTATCTCCTCTGTCCTTTGCTGCCCCGAGGCCTTACAAGTCCAACACAGTCTCGTATGCAGGGAGATCCGTGGACGGCTTAAGGGATACCAAGTGCTGTGCTTTAAGTAGTCCCGAGTTTTTGTAGCTTGAGACTGAATTCAATGAATGGTAAATATTTATGGTATCTGAATTATATCTAACGTTAAGTCAGTGTGATAGTGGCAAGCACTCTCGGCTTCATTCACAGAGACATGAAAAGTACTAATAATGATGAGCCAACACGCACGGGGTGCTCATTACCTGCCAGACATGATGCTACGCACCTGGATGGATTATCTTCCTTAATCTTCATGTCACTCCTGTGAGGTGTGAATATCAGTCTCATTTCATAGAAAAACGAGATAGTGAGATGCAAAGAAGTTAAACTGTTTGCCCCAAATCCCACAGTAAGTGGCAGAGTCCCGTGTGACACGAGGCAGCCTGCCCTGCGTCCTCAGGTGGTGCTGCTATCATGAGATTTGGAGGGTTACATCCTAACTTCACACAGTTTTGATCCTATGGCATTTTACCAGTATAAATAAAGGGCTTCTAATGGGCCTGGTCGTTTTTATGGAGAAAGACAAATCTACTCCCTTGTGTGGTCCCTGTTTGCTTTTGAACCATGGAAAGCAACCTTGAACGGTTATTTGCTGAGCAGCTCCTGAGAGCCAACCTCCTTGCCTCGTGTTGTGTGGGGTCCAGATGCACAGAAGTGATAAGAAGCTCCCCCAAGTAACTCCTGAGCTCTTGAGGGAGGTCCTGTCGAGCAGGGTGGGATTTGGGGTTACACCCAGCTGGGCTTGGGGGAATCTTCTGGCCTGTGTTCAGAGCCCATTAGTATTTGGCAGACAGTTTATATAACAAGAGAAACTTGTTAGGACCCAACAATTGGAGAGTTGGCGGTAGGGAAGGATGTGGTTATTTGTAAAACAGTCCTTCAGGTATGTTTGGATCTGTAGAGCATAATGTTCTTATGGCATCAAGCAAGGGCTTTATTCACTGAAGGAAGAGTGAAATACCAGTATTTATTTGGTGTTTGAATTTACTTGCAGAAGTTTAATCTTTCTCACTCTTAAAAAAAAAAACAAACCAAAACTGTCTTCGTTCTTCTTTGCTTATACAATGATCCTGAAAATAAATTTTTAAATGATGCTATTATAGGACTATAACAGATTTTTTCCAGTTTATTTCATGAAAATGTTTAGCCATACAAAAAAATAGAAAGAATTTTACAGTGAATACCCATACTCACCACTTAGATTCTACAGTTACCATTTTACTATACTTGCTTTATTATCTATCAGTCCATCCATTTATCTATCTTATTCTTTGATGGATTTTTAAAGTTTTTTTTTTTGTAAGATTTTATTTACTTGACAGAGAGATAGAACAAGTAGGCAGAGAGGCAGGCAGAGGGAGAGGGAGAAGCAGGCTCCCCGCTGAGCAGGGAGCCTGATGCGGAGCTCGATCCCAGGACCCTGGGATCAAGACCTGAGCCGAAGGCAGCTGCTTAACCGACTGAGCCACCCAGGTGCCCCTCTTTGATGGATTTTTAAAGTACATTTCAAATATCAGTGCCCTCTCCTCCAAATACAGCAGCATGCATATCATTAATTAGTATTCAATATTAGATTTTTTCCAAAGGAGAATTTACATAACAAGGAAATACACCATTCTTAAGTGTTGACATATGCATATACCTGTGCAAATGCAAATCCCATCATGATACACAATATTACCATCATTTCAGAAAGTTCGTACATGCCCCTCCAATAAATCTCTGCCTCTGCCTCTTAGGGGCAACCACGGTTCGGATTTTTTCCACTATAAATACTTTCTTGCCTGTTGTAGAACTTCACATAAGTGGAATTCCTACAGTATGTACACTGGGTTGTTTGCCGTTAACTTTTTTTTGAGATCCATCCATTTGTTGCTTGTATCAATAGATTGCTGAACAGTAGTCCACTGGGTGAATATCTTACAGTTTATCCATTCTCCTGTTGATAGACACACAGGATATTTCTGGTTTTTGGCTATTGTAAATATAGCTGCTCTGAACATTTTTATACAGTTGTTCTTTGTGCATATTTTCACTGCTCTTTTTTTTTTTTTTTAAAGATTTTATTTATTTATTCATGAGAGACACAGAGAGAGAGGCAGAAGGAGAAGCAGGCTCCCAAGGAGCAGGGAGCCCGATGCGGGACTCGATCCCAGGACCCTGGGATCATGACCTGAGCCGAAGGCAGACACTTAACCATCTGAGCCACCCAGGCGCCCTATTTTCACTGCTCTTGCGAAAAAAAAAACAATTACTGGCTTATAGGGTAGGTGAATGTTTCTAGTTTCACAAGAAACTGCTAGACCTTTTTCCAAATTGGTTGTATTTTTCTATACTCCCACCAAAAATATGGGAGAATTTCTATTGCTCCACATTCTCACCATCATTTGGTGGTGTTATTTAATTTTAACCATTTTTGGTGGGCAGATTTGTATATAGTAGATAGATCAATAGATGAACAATCCAGTGCATACATTTCATTTTCCAGCTATAATTGGCTTTAGTTTTTGAAGAGTGTTATAGCACTTTTAGAAATCAAAATTGAGGTTTCGCCATTATGTTTATTTTCAACAATGTTTTTATGGAGACTTTTATTTTTCTTTGATAATTTATTCAAGTCTATCACATGACCAGATTATCTCCTCACTGAAAATCCCATCTGATCATGTAGAACCACTTTATCACATACCTGCCAGATAAGCCATGTCCATGCATGTGGAATATGTGTGTATGTCAGGGTAGAGAAAGAATAAGAGAGAAAAAGAAAATAAAAGTAACCCTTCCAGAGTCTAATATTTGCATACTGCTGAGGTTATGTAGGTTATATAGGACTAGGGGTTACATGGGACTGTTTCAATGCTTGTTCTCTTTATTTTTTTTAAGATGTTTATTTATTTATCGGAGAGGTTTTGATGCTTGTTCTCTTTATTTTTTTAAGAATTTATTTATTTATTTATTTATTTATTTGAGAGGGAAAGAGAGAGAGTGTGTGCACAGAGGGAGGAGCAGAGGGAGAGAGACAAGCCAACTCCACGCAGCAGAGATCATGACCTGAGCCAAAATTGACGCTAACCAACTGAGCCACCCAGGGAAGAGATGCTTGTTCTCTTTAAAGGAAACCTAACGGTTACATGTTAGTTGCAAGGTGTAAGAACTGATACACGCAAACAAATGCCAGGAGCTCTTAATGACCAGGCAGCTTCTAGAAGTTACTCTGTCATTAACCCTTTTGAGTCAATAGTGTATTCAGTCAATTCCTCAAAGTATTCTAATAGCCTCTTTTTAAAAAGTTAAGATAATAAAGTTCTAAACATCAATTCACAGAAGTCAGAAACTTTCAGTCAGAGTTGAGCATACCAAGAGATCTATTGGAAAAAAAAATGGAATTCCTTGAGATTTAAAAAACTCGCCTAACAATTGGGTAAATCTTTTGGAAATTTAGACAAACTATGGTGGTTTCCTTATTTCCTTTGCTTGTGCCATCAACCTATTACAGATACACATTTGACGTTTCAAATGCACGTGCATGCTCACGTGCAGATTTTGTGGGACCGGGCTGTTCCCAGAGATCCATGTCTGGGATTAGGGAACAAGTGGGTGTTTAAGTCAGGTCCTCTATTTCTCAGTTCGATTTCTTCCCCATGTGGCCTCTCCTAACTTTTATTCTGATTCTGAGCTGCCTGCCTTTTAGAAACTGTATCTAAGCAAAGAACAGCGACACCTGTGGGCAGTTAGTGCTGGTCCTTCCCCCCAGCCCTTTGTCTGGTTCTTTGGGTTTCCACCCAGACAGAATTAGTGGCATAAATAGGCCTTCTGTTGTTTAAATTAAAATAGAGATTTCATAAAAGGAGAAGGTTCCCGCCCCCGAACTTAGAAACATTTTCTTGCTTCTGTACTCATGAGATTCCTGAATGTGGAACCTCAGAGCCCTATGATTATTCAGTGTTTAATGTGATAGAAAATCATTCTCTGGGAACTGCTGGCCCTTCTATTATCGTGTCTGTATTTTTGATAGTAAGGGAATCTTTGGTCATTCCAAGTTAGGAAAACAGAATAGCATTAGATAAATGCAAGTCTCTTATGGCAAGTACCCTAATACAGAAGGGCAGTATCTACTTCGGGATGGCATAAAAGAAGTTACTTCTGTTTAATGTCATTTGTATTAAAATATCCCCCTTCTAATGGGAGGATGGAGGTAAGTGACTTCTAGATGTCCCCTTTAGAACAAGGTTTTTCCATTTTTGCTTGGCTGATTGATCTCTGTCTTTGTTACCTACCATCTGCTGTCCATGTTTTTGAATGTGTGATCAAGCATATGGGAAAGGAATAGAAAAGTTAATGCATTCAACTGGTGAGGGTGGAGGACATGGTGCCTGCAGTCTGGTCAAGCTTACAGCCCATCTGCTGGAGCACAGGGGGCCCTTTTAAAATGTAGCTTTGCTCTCCAGGCTCTAAGTGCAGAGCCCCCTCAGTCCACAGCTTGTCCAAATGGTACCAGTATGGCGGCTGGAAAATTAAGTCTGTCCTTCCTAAACTATTTCACTTGGCGCACAGGGCATATACTCGGTGCACAGTTTTGTGGGCACGTTTTTTCCTTTACTATAAACTTAAAGACTGCCTAGTGAAATTAAACTTAAAAAGCGATGCTTTTATTTAGCTCACTCACCTCTTGGCAGCACAAACTGTTGAAATGGCCTTTAATGCACACTTTGTGTTTTGATTCTTGTGCTGTAACTTAGGTTTTTAGTTGGAGATAAAATTGATAAAGGGTTCCTATTGTGCACTTTCTCCGCTACTGTTTGAAATAGTTTGTTTTTTTGTTTTGTTTTGTTTTGTTTTACCATCTTGAACCTCATTTGCCTTTTCAAATTTAAAAATAAAATCATTGCCTATAATGATGTTTCTTTCAGTGTCTTGATGGAAATCTTTTAGATGTTACATTAAATATTAAACTTAGGCATTCTAAATCAATACATGTTAAAGTACTACATAAATGCTAAGTAAACAAGAGAAAGGAGTTCTAGCTTTCAGACTGGGATATTTTTTATGTGCACTAATTAGATAACATTTTGTTAATTAGATGGGGCTATTCCCTGCTCATATCTTCCCATTTCTAAATTCAGAATCCTTAAGGAGACATTTACATGAGACAATGGCCTGGCAAGATTTGAAGTTTGATACTTCTTAACCTTCTTTTCCTTTTAGCTGCTTCATGATGATGAGCCATTCTTTATCCATCCATCCATCTACCCATCCATCCCTCCACCCACCCATCCACCCTCCAGCCATCCATTCATCCATCCATCCATCCATTCATCCATCCATCTATCCATCCACCCACCCATCTATCCATTTGTCCATCCATCCATCCACCCTCCAGACAGCCAGCCAGCCATCCATCTATCCATCCATCCATCCATCCACCCATCTATCCATCCATCCATCCATCCATCCACCCATCCACCCTCCAGCCAGCCAGCCAGCCATACACACAACAAAGAGTCTCTGCTTTCCTTACCTTTCATCACTGAAATGTTGATAATAATAATTTCTTAAATTATAGATTTTTAAGTGCTTTCAGGTCTACTATCTGTTTTACTCCTCATAATTCTGAGAGGTATTCAGGGAAGAGATTATTCTTTGTTTTACATGGGGGAAGGGGGAGTGTGGCTTGAAGTCATGGGCTGGTACAGCATGGAGATGGTAATCCCACATACATGCTCCTTGTCTCTCAGAGTGTCTCTCTCGGTTGCTTTAGATACACTCACTGATTCAGTCGGGATTTCCACACAGGGATTCTCCAGTCTGAGCCACCCCCGTTCCTGGGCAGTAGACATGCTACCCACCAAGCCTAGTTCATATGTTTATAATGAAAATAGGCATTATCAGTCACTTCTTATGGCTCCAAGCTCTGGGGATCCAAAGATAATCAAGACCCAGCCCCTGCTTTTCAGGTACTCAAGCTCCCGTGGGAGAAGTACAGAGAAACAAAAAGCACTATAGGTAGGAGCAAAGCATCTAGGGGTGCAGAGGAAGGAATAACTAACTGGGCAGTCGGGGAGGCTTCCCAGGGAAGTGGCTTGTGAGCTGGGGTTTTAAGGCCAAGAATCATGTGGAGGAGTAGACCAAGGCGCTCCCTGGGCCACACCACCATCCATGTGAACTGTAGCTTTTTTGTCATTTATAGAGCATTTGAAAAAGAGCTCCCTCTGCCCCAAATAATCCGTGGAGTGGCTGAGCTTCCTCGTAAACTCGTGTCTCATACTTACTCCAGGGGTATAACGAGTCATGGGTATTATTCTGAGTCTGGGAACCAGTTGCCCTGTCTCATCTATCTTCCTCACCTAGATTGTTACACATCCCCTTTTCCTGTTGGTCCTGGTTGGTGGGTTAATCTTCAACCAGATATTCCAGCATCAAAGGGTCTGGTTTTGCCAGTATTACTTGCCTCAACCCTAGCCTCTGCTAATCTCATGGAATTTATTGAGGACACAATTAGTTGTCTTTGTTACTGATCTCCATCACTTTCTTTCTTCACTCTTGTCCTGCTTTCAGTGGAGTTAATGGAAAGTATCCACACCACAGCAGCCAAAAGGGTACAGAAAGTTCAACCTCTTCAAAGTCATCTTCAGCAGCGGAAAAATAAAGACTTTGAAAATTGTTGAAAATCACCACTTAACCCAGATCTTACTTAGTTTACATAAGGTTATTGACTGTGCACTGCTTATCTTTCCAAGTACTAAACATGTGTGAGGTAAGGAAGGTGATGCTAATTATTTAGTGATGGGGTGGGAGTGATCTAGTGCCCAGCGATGACCCCTCCAGTGGTCCTCATGGACGCTATGGTAGAGCCATCTCCGTGTGGGCAGAGGCTTCTTGACAATCAGGAATGGCTGGGAGGTTCATTGAATTCTCTTGCTTTTGCAAGAATTGAAAGGGAAGGGGCAGAGTGTGGTAGGTAGAGCCTACAGTTTGACTGCTACTCATTTATTTACTCTCTCACTCATGGATATTTATTAAACCCGTCCTATTATTTGTCAGGCAGTATAAAATAGACGAGTGATCCCCACTCTTTCAGTTTATAGCTTAGTGGATGCAGTTAAGTCTTCAGTTCATGGTGCTGCCATTCCAGGTGGAAACGTGTACTTAGGCATGTTGTAAAACACCTGTGTTTAGCATGGACCATGTGCGTATGGACTTGTTCTGTACTTTATACTGCACCAGCCCTGCCTCCTTCTGGGTGGTTCTAATTACATATCATTTTTCTAGGTAATGCTCTAAGTGACTTCCTAGCTTGATATGAAGCACTGGTTTGCTAATAAGCCAATTGCAATTGTCACAAAAGAGAAGAGAAAAGGAAAAATAACATAATCATACCTAAAATTGAACTTAAGAAATAGTTTCCATTTCCTCCTACCCTATTACCGTACATAATTTAAAGTTGACATTGCTTTAGATGGTAGCATGAAGCCAAACCTCTTTGGAAAATGAAGGCTAATGGACAAAGAAAAGGAAAACAGCTCTTTTACTTAGAGCAAAGTTTAAATAAAACTGAAAAACATTATAAAATGAAATATAATTAATGAAAGGAGTACTTAATAACTTTCTGAGGCTCCTTGCTTGGTCTCCATGTTCCCTGTGGGTATGGGGTGAAAATACAGAAAGCCAGCCAATCTTGCTCTTCTAACCACTGCTTCCCAGACTTTGAAGCAGATATGAATCACTTGCTGGTCTTGTTAAATGCAAAACTGGGTCAGTGGATCTGGTGGGGCCCCTAAGATGCTGGAACTCTTACCATGCTGCTGGTCACTGGACCACACTTGAACTAGTGAGGCTGTTCACAGCACATCCTATCCTAATGTTTATTTTTTTTTTAAAGATTTTATTTGTCAGAGAGAGACAGCAAGAGGGGACACAAGCAGGGGGAGTGGGAAAGGGAGAGGGGGAAGCAGGCTTCCTGCTGAGCAGAGAGCCTGGTGCAGGGCTCGATCCCAGGACCCCAGGATCATGGCCTGAGCCGAAGGCAGACGCTTAACGACTGAGCCACCCAGGCGCCCCTTCTATCCTAATGTTTAAAGACAGAGGCAGATCCATTGAATCTGGCTGCTACTTCCTTAGATTTTTAACTCCGCAGTTTAAGAAAACTACCTAGAAAATTTATTCTTACCTTATTCAAAGCCTAGCTTCAAGAGAGATAGCTAATTTAGTATATTCAAGTGTTGTGGAACCCAAATGACTTGGAAGGGATTGCACGTCTTTTTTGAGGTAAGAATTCCCACTTGGTTACTTCATTCATATAATTAAAATGTTCATTTATTACGTACTTCCTATGTACATGATAAAAAGCCTGCATAGCCCCTAGTGACTTTTGGTTTGGGGATCTTTGGTCTGCCTAGCGCCGGTTAGAGGTGAGCTACCTCTAGTCATGCTGCCTATATTTTTGACCCAATAAAACTTATTTCAAGGGAGCAACAGAAGTACGGATACTGTCCTGGTTCTAGTGTATACTTGGTATTGAACTGCCTTTTCATACTTTCTTTTTAAATGGAGTGTGGCTGTTATAAACTGTAAATCAAGCTTGTACATTGTTATCAGTTTTATGTTAGTAGGATCTTTAGTTTTGGGCAGATGGTATCTTGAAGAAGTCATTTATTGCCTGCTGTTTGGGCTTGTTTAAATAAATAATGGTTGACTCTTGTTACTCGGATGTAGAGTCCCTGATTTTTTTTCCTGTCATTTTTTTTTTTTTTAAGAAGTAACACCTGGCTAGACCTGTGGGTCGCTGTGTTCAGAAGCCGTGGCTTTTGCCCAGCTTGATACCAGCGGCAGGCCGTGCACCCACCCCAGCTGCCTTTGC
This sequence comes from Mirounga angustirostris, assembly GCF_029215605.1. Classification (NCBI taxonomy): domain Eukaryota; kingdom Metazoa; phylum Chordata; class Mammalia; order Carnivora; family Phocidae; genus Mirounga; species Mirounga angustirostris. The sequence continues at coordinate 125,505,202 of NW_026991713.1, forward strand.
TTGCTCGTCCCCCTGTGGAAGGCGGTGCAGGCACTGTGGAGGCAACGGAATTCCTAAGTGGCCTTTTTGTAATTTATCTCCCCGGGGATTCTTGGCTGCCTGCAGAGTCCCAGGAGGCCTTGGGGGTTGGGGGGTGGTAAAATGATGATCTGCGTGAGCGCTTGTCTTTCCAGATCACGGGGTTTTTATTGCTGTTTTGTGTTTTTGAATGAGTGAAGTAAAGTTGAGAGCCAGAGTCCCTTTCCTCTTGAACTGTTCATTTCCTTGTCTCCAGGAGCAGTACCACCTGCCAGGTAAGAGCCAGGGTGCTCAGGAGTCAGCTGGAGACCCAGCTGGACCCCGCATGTTGGTACCGCAGGGAGTCAGGTTCATGGAGGGGGGGAGGAGGGAGAGGTTGAGGAAAGGCACCCCTAGCCCCAGCATATCGCATCCCAGCTTTCCGTCCGGAGCGGTGTCGTCAGCATGCCCCAGCCTGTGGCTCCCTCTGTGTATTTTCTGTAGATCTGGAGGCCGCTCCCACCATAAGGACATACCTGTGAAAACCCCCTTCCCCCAGCTCCAGAGCCCCCTCAGCTGTTCATTTCTCCCATTCCACTGCCAGAAAAGCCGCTGTCTACACTCAGTCTCTCCACTTGCTCACCCCCAGACTCACCCCGTAACGCTCTGCCGTCCATCCCCTGTCCCCACCACTCACAGCCAGCTCTCATTTCCCAGTCCACTCTCCTTTGACACCGGTCCTGACATCTCCATGACTTGCTGTCCCCGCTCCCATGGCAGTAGCGTCTCCCGGCTTCTCTCCTGCTAGGGCTGCTCTTTCTTAGTCCCCTTTGGGTCCCTTCTTCACTCCGCTTCCCCTTAAGAACTGTGATCTAGGGTTCCATCCCTGAACCCCTCAGAGCATTCGCTCTACACTGGGGCCTGTGTCCATCTGTCATTGGATGCACCCCCAGAGCTCCTCCCGCCCACCCACCACCTGGGTTTTGGTTGTGGGATGTCTTCATTCGCGGGAGTCCAGCATGCTCCCTTTGCGGAGCCTTCATACCCACCTTACTCCTCTTGCCTGAGTGCTTTGGCCTGACCAACTCCTCTTCACTCTTCTAGAGCGTCAGGTGTCGTCCCCTTCAGGAGCTGTCCCTCCCCGGGGCTGTGTGCATAGCTTTGCTGTCTAGTCTACAAATTTTTACTGAATGCTTCAGTATTCTGGGCACTGTTCTAGGTGCTGAGGGCGCAGCAGAAAACTCTTGCCGCCCTGCATGGGGCAGTTGTGTGTATACATCAGTAATCCATCTGCCTCTCCTCATCTGGTCCTCAGTCTGTGTTTGCTGAAAGAGCAAATCCGGTTACGCCAATTTTCTTCTCTCCTCTTTCTACCGTGTCTTTCCTCCATCTCTCTCAGGAGCAAAAACAGGAAATAGAACTTCATAATTACAAGATTAGCCAGATAAAATTTCATCACTGTTTCTGGTTTCTATACACAGTTTGTTGAACTTTCGTGTGTGAGTGTGGTACAGAGGGTGAGTTGAATGCTTCCTTTGTTTGATAAATTTGCTCAGCTGCAGCCAACAACAAAAGTTTCTCTTCTGCTATGTCCTTTGTTCAGAGCTGAAGAACTTGGTTCTTTGAAAAGTCACTGAGAGAGAGGGATATTCAGCTTATATCTTATTCTAGATTGCCCCTGTGCCTATGACCACCAAAGCATTTTGCAGGGGAACAGACACAGGGTTTTCAAATGTTTGTATCTTGTAATACCGTCATCCCTTCCTCCCAAAACAGAGTGACACAAAGCAAGAAAGCCAGACCATTTATTCTGGGGCCATTACCAGCGGAATTGCCAGATAAAATATGGGACACTCAGCTAAGTGGCATTTCAGACAAACAGTAACTTTGTAGTATAAGTACGCCCAAATATTGCATGCGACATGATTACACTAACAATTATTTGTTGCTCATCTGAAATTCAAGCGTAACTGGACAATCCTGCATTTTTATTGACTAAGTCTGGAAACCCTTATCACTGGCAGAAGGCAGTTGTTGGGATTAGCCATTTTTAGCTCTCATTTCAGTCATGGTGATTTTCAGAGGAGCGTCTCAGTATTTGGTGAAGGCCGCAGCCTTTGCCAACTTTAATCTCAGCGCCACTTCTGGAACACTCCTCAACCCTAATTAAGCTGGAGGAACAGCGAGAAGATGACTTCCTCCTTCATTACACTTCCTTCAACCTGGAGGCGTGACACCAGGCGTTAAAATGTTGTTTGGTGGGAAAGGTGAGATCACAAATGTCAACCCAGTCTTCCATCCTTGAGGCTCCTTGCCTGCTCCAGGAGTGGAAATTGTCTGATACGTAAATATATTCAGTTTAGCAGTAATTTATTAAATACTCATTTGAAAGGCAGAGTGGGAGAACCCATGTCCACCTTCAAGATGCTCAGAGTCTTGGAAGAAACAAAAGCACTTCCAGGGGGGCTCCACCTTGGGTGGACATTGTAATTACCCAGGAGCATTACCAGGACTCACCCCAGAGATTTGAGTCTGAGGTCTAGTGAAGCCTGAATATGGGGAGTTTTCCCAAAAGCCCTCTTTCTGATTCTGGTATCAGCCATGCTGAGTTTCAGCATTCTGTGTTGTCTGGAAATATTCTCTGAGTACCTATGTGGAGATAAGTGACAGAACCTTTGCTTATGGAGTAAACACAGGGCAGGTTTCATTCTGGGCCATGACTCTAGGGCAAGGCTTCTGAGTGGCCCAAATGATCAGAAACCCATGCGTGTACTAACCACGTTCTAAAAATGATGTATAAATGGGACTGGAGAGGGTCAGACTTGGCACACTGGAGTGTCTCAGATTGGAGTTAAAATTTTATGGGAGCTGTATTCATGCTTATTTTCCATTTGTCATCAGTCCTTCATTCTGTGCAGTTTGCTGTGTAATTGGAGGGGCATTAACCTGGGGTGGTTAAGGTGATGAATGTGAAGCCGAGTGTAATTGCATTCCAGCACTGACTGATACAGGCTTGTGGCAGGGACCCTCACTGAAGGTCACACAACAAATGGAGGAGCCAGGCACCTTTTCGAATCACGATGCCTCCTAGTTAGGTTAACAAACTTATCCTGTTGCTAAAAGTCTTGAGGGGCGGCTCCCAGGAAGAAGTGGGCTGATTTGGTCAGCAGCTTGCCTGTGACTTACACCCCACATCAGAGTGTCCTTGAGGACCTCCTCCATGTGATTCCTGGGGTGCTCATTAAATATGCAGAGCCTGGGCCCAGCCTCACAGCTGGGGGATTGGGATCTCTGGGGGTGGGCCTGCAAACCCGGAAAATAACTCCTGTGGTCCTGATGCTGACATCATGGGCTTAGTCCGAGCAGCATTTTGGCCACAGCTGGCCATTGTTTTTATTATTATTATTATTATTATTATTAATTATTAATGTCGACCTCCCTCTGTTTGGGGCAGTGGTGTCTGACTCTTTGCCTTTGCAGAAGGCTCCCTTTTCCTCTGTGCTGTGCCTGAGGATCTCACGGTCATCCTCAGAAGTACAGGTGGATCTGGGGCGGTCTCCAGCTCCTTGGAGTAGCTGACAACTTGCCCACATTTTGTCTTTCTGCCATGTGGCCTTGGACTCACTTGTCCCCCTTTGATTCTTTCTTCCTATTGCTTTGAAGGCAGATTGAATTTTTTTTTCTTTTTCACTATGAGCAGAGTCTTCCACATCTAGCTCACAAGTAATTCCATGTATTTAAAGTAGATCTTCATTAATGTACAGTAGAGCTAAAAATAGGATGGTGGTGGGGCGCCTGGGTGGCTCAGTCAGTTAAGCATCTGCCTTCAGCTCAGGTCATGATCCCAGGGTCCTGGGATCGAGCCCTGCATCGGGCTCCCTGCTCGGAGGGAAGCCTGCTTCTCCCTCTCCCTCTGTCTGCCGCTCTGCCTACTTGTGCTCTCTCTCTCTCTCTGTTAAATAAATAAAAATCTTAAAAAAAAAAAAAATAGGATGGTGGCTGTTAACAGCAATTGAAAAAAATAAGGAAACTATTAAAGTTTTTAAAATGTATCTTGTGAAGCCTCTTTACTTTTTGCTAATTTGGATTTTGTAGTGACTTGGAGAGTGGCTTCAGTCAGCTGAAAACAGAACATCTTACACAAATTAGGTGTGCAGACCAGCAGTTCTCAAATAGGACTTTTCATGAGCTAAGCAGAGGTGTTCTGATACCAAAAATGGAATATTTGGGACTTTTCCAGATTGTACTAGAAAATATTATAGTTTAAAATTTTTCTAGTCCGTGCTGCTTATCTCAGTTAGAACCTTTTATAAGATGAATTCTGTCTTAGCCCGAATTGTAAACTTCAGGTTTGATGCACCTAGAAATCTGTGCAGATTCTCTGCTACTGCATCTAGGTGTCCTGCCACCCGAGGAGTTTGTCATCTACTGGCATAGACAAGACTGCAAATGTAAAAGCACTAGACTCTATTTTCGAGTGACTTCACTTACATTGAAAATGCTGATAAGTGGTTACAAATTAGATGCACCTTCACCCCTTCCCCATCTCATGCTCTTGCTTGTTACTCTGGCCCCATTTTATCAGCTGTCATCTCCTCGAATGACTTCTCTGTAGGGTCACTTAGCACTTTGTACAGCCGCTGTCATGTCACCTGCCGCGTTTCATACATAGGTGCCCCTCACTGCTCCATTCCCACTACCGGGATCTACTCACTCCCAAGACCTGCAGAAATGTTTATCCTCAACTGACTGTCCTGTTTACTGCATGTGCCACCACGGACACAAGTCTGTGCAAGAGGCCGTAGAGTGAGTGGTAGGTCCTCCCTGTTCTCGGGATGGGACATCGACTCCGAGTGTTCACGAGCATTGTGTGTGGGATTTCCTGGTTGCCCGAATGCTGGGGTCGAGGGCGAAGGCAAGGAAGGGCACTGACATGGGCGGCGGGGTGTTTGGCTTGGTGGGCTCAGGAGCCCAAAGTTCTGCAACACGTAGGACTTTGTGATGTTCTTATGGCAGCAAGTTCACTATTGTGGGCCCTGAGTCTGGTGTGTGAGGGGGGTCCTGTCGCTCTGAGGGAGGCCAGCAGTTCGCCTGTGTGCCCATCAGTGGTCTCTGTCCTCTCTGGCCTCTGCATGTGCACAAATAACAAGATCCCTTCCTGCCTCTTCCTAAAAATTAACTGAGTAGCTGGGAGTCCATACTGATACAAACAAGCGATGAGTGAGTGAGTGAGTGAGTGAGTGAGTGAGTGAGTGGAGAAGAGACAAATCCCCTCTGCAGAAGGATCCCGGATAACTGACGTCGATATTCTGCCGTCAAGGGCAGGTAACAAAACCTCCAGCCCCTCGAGTGTGGGTCACACATAGTGAACTTCCTTTCGAAGAGGGTAGTGTGGAAAGGGGGTGTAACTCTAAGTTGAAACTTGACAAACAGGCAGGTGATAAAGGTTAACATCAGTAGCAATAAGCCATGTTGATAATAAGTCCCCTTGCCCCGATGTGTCAAGAATGCCATTTTACCTCTGGGGTCTTCCTCCCCAAACCCTTAACCCCAGTCCAACCATGAGAAAAACATCTGACAAACCCAAATTGAGGGACATTTTACAGAACACCTACCAGGGGCGCCTGGGTGGCTCAGTCGTTAAGCATCTGCCTTCGGCTCAGGTCATGATCACGGGGTCCTGGGATCGAGCCCCGAATTGGGCTCCCTGCTCAGCGGGAAGCCTGCTTCTCCCTCTCGCACTCCCCCTGCTTGTGTTCCCTCTCTCGCTGTGTCTCTCTCTGTCAAATAAATAAATGAAATCTTTAAAAAAAAAAAAAGATACAGAACACCTACCAGTAGTCCTCAAAACTGTCCAGGTCACTGAGAACTAGGGAAGTCACAGCCAAGAGGAGTCTGAGGAGACCTGACCATTAAATGTCATGTGGTACCTGGATGCAAGCCTAGGTCAGGAGAAGGACATTAGGGGAAACTAAGGGATCTGAATAAAGTATGGGCTGTGGTTCATTAATTGTAACAAGTGTACCATTCTAATATAAGATGTTAATAATCGGGGAAACGGGGTAAAAGGTATGTAAGAATATATGTACTGTCTTTGCAATTTTTCTGTAAGTCTAAAACTGTTCAAGAATCAAAAGTGTCTTAAATAAAATAACCCCCAAGGAGGAAGGTATCTTTTGGTGCTGGAGATGGAAGTGAAGGGGTTTTAGAAGGTGATGCTTATTAGCTAAAAATACACGTTTTATGGGAGAAAATAGATGCCATAATTGAATTTAGGGACCGTTAATACTAGCAGAATATACTCCTCATAGATGTCATCAGTCTCTTTGGCTCTGATTCCAGGTAAAATGTATAAAATAGTAGGTCTCTGTTGTGAATTTATTTATTTACGGGCATTAACAAGTATAATAAAGGCCAAAAATGTCCAAACAGACCATGCGCCATGAGAACAGAAACAGAACCATCATTAATGACTTTGCTAATTGCTCTTTCCTTTATTAGTTGGCATTCATTCTGTAGTCTGACATTACATCACAAATATTACTAATTTTTATACCTATTGGGAAAGAGCCTGCAAAATAGCGACTTTCCTCCTCAGCTGTTCCAGGCCTCAATCAGAACAAGGTGAAATTCAGCTGGTGTGGGGAGAGATACCCGTTTTAGGACTCCGGAACTGTTAGCATTTTCCCCCTACGGAATGTGTTGTTTGCATACGCGAGATCCGGGCGATGCACTTAGTTTCCGGAGCTCCGAAGCATTCACCATCAGGTCACACTCATGCGCATCAGACTCAGTGTCAATTCCAAAGTGAGTGCTTCAGTGATGTTTAATTGGACTCTTTATATAGTACGCCTGCTACAAAGAGCATGTTGTCCTTTAAGTAGAAGTTGATTTAAAACCATGATAAGTGAGCCGTAACCATCTTGAAAGAGGGTTTTTCCTCCCCCTTTTCCAAAGGCCTTCAATGCACTGACACTAAGGATACTTTGAAGATACTCTGTTCAGTTGAAACTGCCAAAAGGATCCAGTGATATGAACCATAGTTCATACCAGAAAAGTTTCAGGTTCTAGTATGAAGCTACGGGTAAAAGCTCATTTGCTTACATTTCTTCCTTAAGAATTCATCCTCCACTGATTTCTGCTGTGACTTCTTGACCCACAGACCTAAATTTTTTTGTAAAGCGGCTTCATCAAGTAATCTCACTGCGGGAAATACAGTTTATCAGGGAACTTTGGGTTCTAGTAAAAGATGAAAATGTATTAGTTTATTAATAAATTGATATTTATTGATAATTAATAGTCAGCATGTACTGTGCTAAGCATGTTGTGTGTAACTTTTTAAAAAACTAATAAAAGTCTGCACTGCCCCTCTTTTTGCTAACAGAACCCCAGTTTTGTTCAGGTGTCAGAGTAGCGGGGGCTCATCCTCAGTTCTGGGGTGTGACAGCATGCCCCAGTCCACTTTTGCTTCCTGATAAGTGGCAGGTGTGTAGGGAAAGGGAAAGGTTTTATTTCCAGCATTAATTTCCCACCTTGCCTGTGGGTGTTGGGCATAGACCTCAGAGCAGTTGGTTTGAACTTGTCCTTGGGGAAGATATCATGGTCTCTTCAGACAAAACCACGACCTGAGCTCAAGTGAGTGGGAGAGTAGATGTGGTTCGGTCAATCTCCACCAAGTTTAGAACATTTATCGCCGGACAGTGATCCCTAAATTCTTGAATTTGAGAGCCTATTTCCTATCAGAACGGTTTGCAGTCCCCCACCACCACCACCAAACATTGCATGCACAGTATCATTGGGCAGGGAAAGTATCTTGGTCGTTTGCGTGTTCTCAGAGTGTACATTCAATCGCATTTCAGTACCTGAAACCCTTTTTCTACAGAGCTGAAAATAATGGCAGAGAATGTGCAGGATTTCCCCAATTCTGCCTAGACACCACCATAGCATAGGCCCACATTGATTATAAAGCACAAGTTTTTTTAGTCCACAGAAAATGTTTCTGCAGGTGGCTTTGCACTCTTGCAAACTCCACAGCCACCCCCCAGCGCTGGTGACTGCTGATCTTCAGGCGCTCGGTCAGAAGCTTTGCCCTCGGGGCGCCCGGGTGGCTCAGTCAGTTGAGCTTCGGGCTCTTGGTTTCAGCTCAGGTCATGATCTCAAAGTCATGAGATGGAGTCCCGCATTAGCAGGGAGTCTGCTTGAGATTCTCTCTCTCCCCCTGCCCCTCTCCCTGCTCGCTCGCTCTCGCTCTCTCAAATAAATAAATCTTTTTTTTTTTAAAGATTTTATTTATTTATTTGACAGAGAAAGACACAGCGAGAGAGGGAACACAAGCAGGGGGAGTGGGAGAGGGAGAAGCAGACTCCCCGCCGAGCAGGGAGCCTGATGCGGGACTCGATCCCGGGACTCCAGGATCATGACCTTAGCCGAAGGCAGTCGCTTAACCAACTGAGCCACCCAGGCGCCCTCAAATAAATAAATCTTAAAAAAAAAAAAAAAAATTGCCCTCTTGCACGTGGAAAGCAAATACATTTTACTGATAAAATTGCCCTTATTTGGTCCTCCTTTTACTTCTTTATTTTCATGTGTGCATGTATGTGTCTCTCTGCCCGTCTGTCTGGGTCTTCCTCAGCCCAGCCTTGCCTCAGGAGGAACATTGAGAAAACACCAATGACCCCAGTCAACCTGGGGTGACATGCCCCCCAGATGGTGGCCTTGAATCCTGGTTTGTGGCTGTAGGCTTCCCTCTCTCACAGCTCTGTTTTTGAGGGTACCATGCTCTGAGTAACATCCTTTTCATTATTGCTCCCTCCTCTCTCAGAATTCTGCATTGTTGACTCAAGTATACAGTAAGGATTTCACAGTGGTCACTCAGAAAGACCACGCAGAAGGACCTCTGACACCAGATGCTCTATTAAGTTCCCAATTCTTGAGTAAGAATCTAAGGGCGATTGCAAAGATTAAAAGAATTTCTGTGTATTATGAGTCAAAATAAATAATAAAAGCTTAAACAAGTCAGAAACTTGAGTCTAGTAGAAGATAAAAATGAACCTAAAGTTTATTATCAATCTTCGGAATTTATTCCTATTTTCTCCTTTACTTTTTAATCTATATTAGAGGAAAAAAAGCTATATATATATCTACATACTTTTACTCCACCCTGATGGAAACAAAAGATACAGTTACTGTACACGTTCAGGCTATGAATCAAACAAGTTTACAAATCTCAACATTATTGCTATATAGAAGTACACATCTTATAAATGTTTGATTGCTTTTAAAATTTAATAATCTCCTTTGGCCTTTGTTTTGTTTCCCTTCTGTTTGAACATCCTGATAACTACTTTAGGATCGTGATTTTTTATTTATTTTTTAGCAACAAAAAACCTTTCCATTAGGCAAATAGATTTCTTGCAGCAGCTTTTTTTTTTTCCATATAGGTTTATTCTTTAAAATTGTTTTTCTTTTTACCTTTTGACCCCCTTCACCCATTTCTCCATCCTACCCCTGCTGCCTCTGGCAACTACCAATCTCCTCTCAGTATATGTGAGCTTGTTTTTGTTTGGGTTTTTTGTTTGTTTGCTTGTTTGTTTTAGATTCCGCATATAAGAAATCATATGGTATTTGTCTTTCTCTGTCTGACTGACTTCATTTAGCATAATACCCTTGAGGTTCATCCATGTTGCAAATGGCAAGATTTCATTCTTTTTCATGGCTGAGTAATATTCGTTTGTGTGTGTGTGTGTGTGTGTGTCTTGAACATTCTATAAATGCACTGTTGCATTTTATTAATTTTAGTGAACTATTCCGACAGATTATAAACAAAAGTAAGGTTAATAGCTGTAGTAGCTAACCACCAAATGTTTTATTCACTGAAGTTTTTGTAGTCCATTATTCAAGGTTTAGGAGATGCCATCCCCGATCTCCTGATTCCTCAAGCAACATTGACGCTGGCAGTATTTACCAACCAGTAAGTGGCTTGCAAGGAGATGATCCTGTCTCCTCTTTGATCACAGAACCAAATTCTAAAATCCAAGGTCAGAGGATATTTTCCATTTTTCTAGAGCTCTATTTCTCATTAAAAGGGGCGGGGAGGGGCTGTAGAAAAACCTTATTGCCGTTAAACCACTCCTCAAAAGGATCTGTGAAGAGAAACCTTAGTCTTATTGAAGCCAGACTAACAGAGCTGTAACATCTAGGTGAGTTCATTTGTATTGCCGTGTTTAGGATCAGGAACACACAGGAAAATCAGGAGCTCTAGGTCTGGGAAGAGGAATTCCCTGGGAGAAGGGGCTTTGGATATTCAGGAGGCAGATTTGAAAACTGGGCTAGTGATTGTAGTAGGAAGGCTGATGATGAGACCTTGAGTGTTAAGATGGATCCCCAGAGAGCAGGAAGACAGTGACCAGGAGGCTGAGAAGCTATATGGGGTGGCAGGGGGGAGGCGCGGGTGGAGCAAGGGAGAGAGTTTTAAAGGCATGAGTGGCCCTCAAGCCCAGACCCCAGGAGTGGGGAGCTACGGAAGGAATGTGATGCTAAGAATGGACAGACGTCCCCCAGGAGCCAGGTTTCGGAGCTGTAAGGAGAGCAGCTGGGGGCTGCGGGGAGTAGTGTCAGATGGTGACATGCAATTCATCTCATGGTGTGGTTGATGACGAAGTGAAAGCTGTTGTATGTGCTCGAGCTCTGTGCTCAGCTCTGCACTGGGGATGTTGAGTGCGGGTGGGGCGAGGGGGGTCATCGATCATCTTGCTTGGAACATCCCTTAATAGATTCTGGTCCCTTTTTCTTACCATAAACACTGTAAGATTGCACAGTGATTCCAAACTGTTCTTCCTACCCAGACCCAGACCCAGACCCAGGCAAATGAGCTGAAATTTTTTGCTCCCAGCTGACCTGTTCCTCAGATGAACTTTGAAGAGACTTGTGAAGGGGACCAGGAGGAGGGAACAGATGAGTCAAATCCCAGAGGAGCAGCCGGAATGCTCAGGACCCTCTGCAAGCCTGGGCTGTGAGTCCCCGGGGACTTGATTTGTGTTAGAAAGGCTACATTTATGCATTTGTTAATGACGCTGGTTATTTCAGGTTGGTGAGCTCTGTCTTGCATATGAAGACTTTGTATTTGAATCATCACTTCCACGCAATAAGACTGGAAAACCATTTACGTATATATCATACAAAAACTTTGCGCAAGCAGCCCCCATATCAGAATCTGTCCTGTGGAGGAATGTAGCCCTATCTCTCCTGGAATCCAGCCAGCATTGAGAAGTATAAAAACTCTCCGGCTTAAAAAGAATAAAAGAGAACCGTTGGGCATCACAGAAACTGAGGAAATTTCCAAGTAAACTAAATATTGTTTCTCATGTCCTAGAAAGGAAGACACCAGATCGATGCTTGGTTATGTCTCTAAAAAGTTGAGCTTAAAATACAAATGCCTCCAAATGCTAGTACAAGTTTTTAGTTTTTCTAGATAATTATACTTGAGTTCTTAAATCTTAATTGTGGTTTTTTTAAGAGTATAAAACCAGCACTGTTATCAGCATATAGGAGCATGTATTTGAGTTTTGAGTGTGGGGTATTCCAAGTAATTTCCAGCCCAAGCCTTGTGCCCAAGGGGCTGAGAGGTAGCTGCTGGTGCTGGGAGCGTGCTGAAGGAGTGTTTCTAGAGCTGATTTTAAATAGGTAGATGTTGGCTGTTCCGTTTTTTTAGATTGTTTCTTAATCTTTTTCTCTTACACGATGTATGAAGCAGATTTCTTTGGTGTCTGCCCACTCATTTCGATAGGCAGAAGATACTTCCGACACTGGGAGGGACAGGGCGATAAATACGGTAGAAGGGTCCTTTGGATTTGAGTTAGAAAACCTGGATCGGGGCGCCTGGGTGGCTCAGTTGGTTAAGCGACTGCCTTCAGCTCAGGTCATGATCCCAGGGTCCTGGGATCGAGTCCCGCATCGGGCTCCCTGCTCCGCGGGAAGCCTGCTTCTCCCTCTCCCACTCCCCCTGCTTGTGTTCCCTCTCTCGCTGTGTCTCTCTCTGTCAAATAAATAAATAAAATCTTTAAAAAAAAAAAAAAAAAAAAAGAAAACCTGGATCTTCCATCTCCTGGCTCCCCCAACTTTTTATTCCTATGAACTTGAGCAAAGTACTCAACTTTCGCAGACCTCAGTTCCTTCATTTGCAGTACAGAGCTGATAATGCCTCCCGGGCCCCGAGGAATGTCGTTACGTTCCGGTGAGGTCATGCGTGTGGAAGCATGCTGCAGAGGCTCTACATGTCGACACGCTTCTTCCTAATGAGTGCTTCCCAATGGGCGATGGTGGGGAAGGTTCATAAAAGACTGCCTGTGGGTGGCATTTACATTTGTGCCAGAAGGAATTAGCTGAAAACCTTTTGATTGGTATACTGCTTTTGTCTTATTATTAGGGTGATCTTATTAATAATGACTGAAAGAAGTTTTTGTGCTAATCTGTGGAATCTGATTATCTCTCTCCCCTGCACTATTACATAGAAGCTCTTCTGCTCTTTCTGTTTCATTTCCATTTCATTTCCGTTTGCCCAGTCCATGGCTCCCAAAGAAACGGTCTTGTGTCACTGTAAAAATATCAGAGAATCTATAGTAAAATAATTCAGTCTGGAAAAGACTGAAGCTTATTGTTTATATCAACCATCTCCGAGGAGGAAAATATTGACCAAACAAATTAAAGCTCTAGACAGTTTTCAGCCATTTGCAGTGCTATTCTATGCAATAAAGAAAATGCTTTTCTTAAATGCCTCCTGCACCCAGAACTCTTGAGGTTGCAAGTAGAAAGAAGCGCAACTCAAGGCGGGGAGTTTCATGAAGTTTGGTTTATGAACCTAAAAAAGCCAAAAAGCACAATGCTGGGGCAGACAAATACTGATCTGGCTTAGCAGCGCCACTAAATGTCCTCATTTCTTTTCTCCATCTGCTTTGCTTTCCATGGTGTCAGCCTTATTCTAAGGGTCTCCCCTTATGATCCTAAAAATGGCTTCTGGTGGGTCATAGTACAGTATGTACCACTGTTCCCAGCATCTCCAGAAGAAGCTGTGCCGTGCATTCTTACTGGATCTGCTCAGGTCATGTGCCCAGGACAGAAATCATGGGGGTCCAGGGGAATGGGCTGTGCCAGTCACCATAATCCAGATCATGGATATCACTGCTGGAGCCAGATGGAATCTCCACAGGATAATGAGGACTCGCAGTCAAAAGAGGTCTCCCTGCAGTCCTTTCCTGTTCATTATGGGTGGTTGGTCAGGATTCCTGTTGATAAACTCTTAGATACTAGTTTGAGTTAGTATACATATTTTAAATTCAGAAATGGTTATCTGTTAAAAACAATACATGGCACTTGGTTTTTCATATTGCTCTGTACTCTGCATCCAGCTTCTCCGTCTTCTTCCCGCGTCGCCACGCTTAAGGGCTTCCTTTCTCCTGTAACCCTAGCAGAATCTCCCGGTCACGGGGACTCACTGCTGCAGTGGTTTGCCCAGTGCTCCTTGCTTATGTTATGACCAAGGGTGAATTACTGAAGCTCTGAGCCACAGGTTCTCTGTGAAATGTGCCCTCCTTACAGGGTTGTTTAGAAGATTTTCTGAGATGATGTGTCTGTCCCAAGGAGCAGCTCAGTGATGGACGTGTGGTTTCCGATCTCCGCCCTGATAGTTAGAAGCCAAGTCTGTCGGTGCCCTGGGGATACCTGCTTTGCTAGATGCTACAACCTGGGGTGGAGATGCTTGCCAGGGCCTGAGCTGTTTGAACCCCAGCTTGCCAAATCCCCAGGGCGAGGTAGGGCTTGGAGCAAAAATCAGTGAGGAAATCAAGGAAGCTGATGAAGGAGGGATATGACCTCACCCAAGTGGAGGCAGACAGGCTCCTATCCTGCTGCAGGACTAGAAGCCCCGAGCTTAGGCTAAGCCTGTTCCAGGAGAGGGGTGGGGTACGGAAAGAGAAGGTAGCTCCCGCAGTTCTTAGGGGTATCCTGTATTTAGATGGTTAAACTTCAGGGTACCTTGCCTACTCCTGTTCAGAAGAGCCCAGTTTCTGATGAAAACCAATAATTTAAAATTTATTAAAAAAAATTTTTTTTTTCTTAAAGGATACCAAAGTACTGGTAGATTTAAGCAATGGATACATAGTTATATCCCTGTCAAGGCTGTTCTGAGGCTAGTTTCCTTACTGAGAGAGAATGGCTAATTAGGTAATCCTTGCTCTCCTCATCTAAGTAAGAATAGGAGCTAAGAGCTTGTGAGCACTGAGCACCTGGCAGGCCCTGTCCTAAGCTGTGTGTGTGACCTGACTTGCTCTTCCCCTAACACCCTGTGACTCCAGGAAGGTCTTGCCCCCGGAACTCAGCTGGCAAGGGGCAGAGCTGGGATTTGAACCCAGGTATTCTGGTTCCAGAGTTTTGGGCCACCATACTACACCACTTCCTTAGTGATTTGATCTCAGTTAATTTTTTGTTTTGAGGGACTGCCTCATCTGAAATTTAGAGCTTATGTTGAGTTTTGATGGGTACTTGAGGGAAGAGAGAGGTGGTTAATCATTTCAGATACATTGTTGCCACATTTTAGTGGTGAAAAACCAGCGCGTATGGCTGTGTCCTCCTGACCAAAAAAACCCAGAGTAGTAGGAAGCTGTCACTCCCACCAGAGGCAGCCATTTGAGACTTATTTTTAATTACTCACTGAGACTGCTTCAACAAATCCAACTGTGCATGAAATTAGTGGGTTATAGGAGAGGCAGGGAGAAGATGTGTTGAGTCCAGTTGACTTGTCCGAGTTATTAAGAGAACATAAAATAGAAGAATCCAAACTTCCCCAACAGATAAAGTAGAGGATAACTAGCTAGAGTGGGAAATGATTCTTTTACTGAACAGTTCATTATACATTTCCTAATCCTGGGCGTCCTTAGAGTATTTACAAGTGGGATGTGATGTAGATATGCTTCATCTGGATGAGGTTGAAGACAGAAATGTCGTTTACGAGCAGGAGTCTGCAGTCATAATTGTTTAAAACTGAACATGAGAAGATAGAGGGATGGGGTTGTCAGAGCAATGTCTCTGCACTGTTTATGACTCATCTTCACCTGGGTCAGAGTAAAAACAGCATTTACCTACAGTGTTCACACTCTGCATCTGCCCCCAGCATTCCACCGGAGGTGGGAACCCAGCCCTGCCAGAACGGAAGATGAGCATGTCATTTGGAGACGAGAAGAAATGGGATATACATTCTGGGTAGTTACCCAGTCTTAAAGCTTAGTTCTGCTGCCACAGAACACAGCAAGCTTTTGGAAACCCTGAGTTCCAGCAGAACATAAGCAGACTGGAGGAAAGTTAGAGGCACAGCACGTAACATGTCTGTCTAATGGTCCATGACTAACGGGAGTAAACTGGGTAGAACCCTGCCATAGATCAGAAGTGTCTGAGGTACATGGGATCAGGTCTGGAAAGGGGGCAAAGAAGACGGAACTGGGCCAGGCCTGGACAGGTGGTGGGGTTTGGGTGGACAGAGCTGAGAAGAAAGGTCAGGAGGAGGGCTGGAGCGAAGGCACAGCCATACCACGGACAGTTAGGGGATCTGAAGAGGGAGGTGGAGGGACGGGGATGAGGCTGGCTGGGTCTGTGAGCCCAAGGAAGCCGTTTAGATGCACAAGACCAATTAACTGCTGTCCCTGCAGAAAAGTCGGGAGCAGCAAGGTGATCTGGTAAGATCTCTTGAAAGAAAGAGGCATTTTCTCTTAGGAATCAGGCCGTCGTCTGCTTACCTGGTGGTGGAGCGAGATGTCACGAGCAGCACAAGCTTACTGGTTCACCGGTGCCCACATACGGAATGTGGGGCCCGTGGCCATGGCTAGCTGGTGTGTGGCCCTGGGTGCCGAGGGCTCGTGTGGAGACTTTGTTCTCAAACTGGCATCGCTGGCTCTTGTTTGTCATATGCCGATCTGAATTCAATATTCCATAAACCCTGACAGTGCAGAGAAAAAGTCATCCTTTTGTGAGACTAAATTAAGGTTTTGGAAAGATTCAGTTAAGGCCATCTGCTGAAGAAAGGTCTGGATGTCATAACAACCCTAAGATTGGAAGGGGGCAGTCATTAGAAGCTGGAAGGATTCTGTGTCCAATTGCTTTTAAAGTTCTCTCTCCAGTTAAAATGAAACTGGAAGGGATGCCTGGGTGGCTCAGTCGGTTAAGAATCTGCCTTCAGCTCAGGTCATGATCCCAGGGTTCTAGGATCAAGTCCTGCATCCAGTTCCTGGCTCAGCGGGGGATCTGCTTGTTCCTTTCCCTCTGCCCCTCCCCCAGCTTGTGCTGTTGAGCGTGTGTGTGCGCTCTCTCTCTCTCGCAAATAAATAAATAAAATCTTAAATGAAACTGGACATTGCAGACAGTGCTTTATGCGTATAGATTTTGCAAGGAAGGTGACATGGGACTGCACCAGCCATCAGGGAAGGAGGAGAGGAGAGGAGAGCACGTTACTTAGGTTACTCCTGTTGGTTATTGGTCATTAGACAGATGTGTGTGCTCTGCTGCTAACGTTTCTCCAGTCTTAGCACTTTCATTGCTTTTCCATTTTGTTCCAAGTCCTTGGATGCAGGGAACAAGTGCTGGGTGGAAGGGTCGGTACAGATGTTTTCACTCAGAGTGACTACAAGTGTAAAGGCCTTTAGTTAGTCCAGGTTGCTCAGCCTGCGATTTGTTATTAAACCCATGACTAAATCGAGGTTCCTACCATGACAGCAAGGATATTGATGGGCTGGTTTGGTTTTTTTGTTCTTTTTTGTGGGCTCTTATCCCTCAGCCTTACATCTAAGGCTTGAACAGACAGACACTTGGTGGTGAAATAGATTTTAAGATTGTGGTTAGGAGACTTCTTCTCCATTCCTTGGGTAGATGTGTGTAAAACCACCCCTGAAAATGAACAGCAAGTCTCAGCGGGGTGTGTGTGATAGATGGAGAGTGCATGAAGCCCCAGGTTGCCCGGGGTTCCTGCCACCAGAAATACTTCCATGCCAGGAGGGTTGAGGACTGCCAGAAGGTAGGATTAAAATGTGGAATTAGCAATTACAATATACAGAGACTGCTTCCACCCAAGGAGGGAAGAGCTCTTAAAGAATGTGTCCTTGGAGGACTGGGAGAGGATCTGGGTTGCTCTGGAATGGTCTACCATACCTGCTTGCATGGACTGCTTCTCCACGTAAATAACTTCATCTTCCCAGAGGAAATGATGGAGAAGAGTAGGAAGTGTGGTGTCTCAGTTGGGCACGTGACAAGTAGATGCCTAGGTGTTACATTCCCTGTTCATCGAATCAGATTGGTATGATGCATACCAGTTTCCATCTAAAATCTTGCACATTTGGGGGAGTGGAGATTAGGACTCAGATTTATCTTGCAGTCATTCATTTCGCTTGCCACCTAGTTAAGAGTGTCAAGAATCCTAACTGAAAGTTACATGATAGCACTTTTGCAAAATTGATTAACCACCAGCCTTCCCATTTTTGATGCCCCGCTTTGCAATGGCTTATGCTCTATGTGGATTTTTTTCATCACGATATATTTTTAGGAGTACTGAAAGTAGAAGCTTTCCCTGGCAAGTAGAGGGCTATTGGTTTTAAAGTATTTGTGCTGTGTTTAAGGATTTTTTTAATTGTTGAAACTAGACAGGGTGCTGTATCACACGGGATTCCTAATACCATGTTCTTTTCTCCCATCTGTATTATTCCCCACTTTAAGTAAAATCACAACACATAGGGTGGAAGATATTGTGGTCCCTTTCATAAGACAGTTTTGGTTGTGGAGGTGTATGCGTTGTAATGCTGTTATACATTTGAATCCTATGGTTCACTCTCATTTTTCTCTGTGGCTCACCAAATAAATTTGTGATTATAAGTTGGCTTCTTGGGTTGGCCTAGCTTTCAGGGGAGAGAAGGTACCAGTTATCCAGTGAGAGTATTGCCATCTTATAGAGAGATGTATTTTTCATTGCAAATTAAGACTTTGGGGTTTTGTTTTCATACATCAGTCTCTGTCAGCCTGGTAAAGGTGAGTTCAGGCAAGGTCTCCGCCAGAGCTAAAGACCAGACCCAGACATTGAGACAAATTTCCCAGAACAACCCCACTCCGTGAGTCTGCTTAGTGAACAGCTAACTTGCTACTCCTGAAAGAGCTCTACCATCCTCATGCTTTTCTTTGAAACATTAATAGTTACTATTAAACAGTTTGGGTAATAGTGACCAACTGTGTCCACGAAAGATCAGTGCATTTGAAGGAGTGCTGTATCCTGTTGGAGGTAACTTAAAGGTAATCAGCCATATCTCCCCCTGTGTGCAGCGAAAGTTCAGATGTGTGCAGTAGCCTGAATATTAAGGCTATCCCGTTTAAATCCACAGTTCATGTTATCGGACGTGGGTGGAACGTGATGGAAGAAATTAAAATAAGAATGATCTTTTTCTGAATGCACTTAAGATAAGTAAGACTAGTTTGAGTGTTGGAAAGCGTTCTGGAAAGGAAAACCTCGTAGCGAACCAAATAGAAATCTCTTGGCAGTGGACTCTCTCTCCAGATGTGTTCAGTTATTGAAGAGCTGTCAAAGAAAGCACAGCATTATTTGTCCATTTAGAACAATTTCAGAAAGCTCTTTTTAACCCCCCAGTGGTATTTTTCTTCAGCCTTCTAATCTCTGCGAAGGTTTTTAAAAAGATCTAACAACTCATGCTTGTATCGGGCCTGAAGTTACCCCTGGAGCATAAAGAGAAATAGTTAGTGTTCGTGTGAAAGGAATTGTAACCACTAGAGTTTTATTTCCTGCAAAATTTTGCACCGTGGCCCATAATCATAGATAAGCTGTCTTGGCTCATGGTCAACAACAATATCTACTGTTTGTTTCTCAACTATATGATAAATACTGTAAGATAAAAATCAGGGCTGTATATATTCCTTGCATAACTACGGAGCTGGAAACAACCACCCGGTCATTTTCTATTCTAAACATTTCATACTATAGTAGGGATGAGTCTGTGTAGTTTTATGAGCTCATAATGATACAAAATATAGTCGACATGGTCTTTCTTTTTGACTTGAGGCGCAAACAGTTCCGATTTTGAAGCATCGGGTTTTTCTCAGTTTTCATTAAAGGGTTTAGGTTTCTGACTGGGAATGCTGGTATTTGAATATATTGAAATTTTCAACTTAGAAAAATTCAGAACATTTGGGTTTGGGTTTTCCTTTGTGGTTTAATCTTTGCCCAAAAGAAAGTCTTTAAGTGAAAGTTGTACAAAATTATACAACTATTTGACTGTGCAACTGGGTTATAGTGGGGGGAAAAAAGAAGTAAAACAAACCTAGTAGGGTGGCTTCTAAAGACTCGAAGCTGAAACTGTGGCTTTCTCCTGGTTCAGTGCTGGCAAGAAGTGGCTCTGAGAAGTGTCCTTTTAGGAACGTGAGTGAGAGGACAGACAGCCTACCTGAAAGGAAGGGCTTGTTTCTTAAGATGCCTGGACACAGGTGTGTGTTTATTTTCATTAAATCACAGCCAGGGTTCTGCCGGAGTTCCAGACCACCCTCATTTTCCTAAGCAGACACTGTCCTATGGGAAAATTGTATGAGCTCCCTTATCGTTTATTGAAAGCATTTAGTATTATTTTGAATATTTGAAAGAGTATGTATTATCTGCATTACCTTTCCCAAGTAGCAAACTTGAACATGTAAGGAAGTCCTTTTGCATGGTGGCCACAAAAGGATTAAATATAAAATAAATCAATGTGATTCTGACAGTGATGTGACTTTGAATGCCAAGATCAACACAAAAATCTGCTCACGTACCACCACCGTTAAAGTCTCTTTTCACATCTTTTATCTAGAAACCATTGGATTTAGACAAATTAGAAGTTGGCTGAATTGCCTGAACTCTTCAGACCTTTTACTGATCATTTTTCAGTACATCCCCTGCACCATATTATTCTAACTACTTAGGCGGGACTAGCAGACGATGATTTCTTATGGGCATAACTGCTGTATGGTCTAAAATGGTTTAATGTAAAAAGCGAGGTATTTTCACCTGCTGTTTTCATTTCTTTAATGAAAAGGCTGCAAATAGTGAAGAATGTTATTAAAAATTGTCCTGTGCCTTCCTTGAGTTCTTGGATTAAGGGATTGTTTTTGCTTTTATTGGTTTCCCCACTCCCACTCTACTTTTTAAGAAAGAGTCTTCCCCATATGTGTCCAAAATCCCTGACCATGTCTTGGTTTTTAATTGGGGGGGGGACGTATAGTGTTCCTTTATGGTGAACATTCTGGGACTCTGCTCCATGTACATGCCATCCACAGGCTTGAATATAGAAATGGGCACGTGTGCTCTGCTTCCAAAAGTCTCTTCACTGTCCTCCTGAGTCTAGCTCTATCCTTCCAGGCATATTACCACACATCAACCTCCCTGGTTGTTCTCTGAACACCTTGATGGTCTCTTTGACACCGAAGTGGGGGTAGGAGTGGATGTCCCACTGATGACTGGTTCTTTCTGTGCTTCTCTCCCTTTTGTCTCCTCTGAAGCCTTTTACCCCTCTTGAACCCCTGAGAGGCTTCTGGAAAGTCGTAAAGGGATGGGAAGAGGATTAAAATATTAAGCCCACTTAAAGAATCTGAAGGAAATAAAATTAAGCACACTCTTTCACAGGAAAAATAAGATTACATATGCCTCAAAACTCCTGAACAGAACTGACCAAGTTGATATTCTGAAGCCCCTGAGAGGAACCAGTTTTAGCACTTAATAGGGGATTTGGCCAGAGATTCCCACCCCCTAGGGTCTAAAGGGGAGCATCTTGGGTGACACGGACTGCATTGGAAGCAGGTGAATGGATTTCTCTGCAAGAGGCTGGAGTTAACTGCCTTATTTCTGTTTCATCCTGCTACCTGTAAAGATAGGCAACCAGTTTCACGACCTTTCTCCGTGTAGCCGTGGGATTTGGTCACTGATCTTAGGGTAGCTGCTCTCCTCCCAGGAGGGCTGAGCTGGATCCTGGCTCCCCTTCTGATCCCTTTCCTCTTCCAGATTCATTTGCTCCGGGCATTAAGGAGGCAGAGTCCCAAGCTCCTGGCATCCTACCTATCAACCAATGTGATCATGTCATTTCCTGCTAAGAAAGTTCCAGTGTCCCGTCACTGACATCATTTGTCTCTACACTTCTTTGATTATGTACCTCTAGCAGTAAAATGGAGCCTGTGCCCTGAAAATGTGGAATATGTATAAATACTTATTTATAAATTATGTCATATATATCTGTATAAACTATTAATACAACCAAGTTTCTTTTTTTAGACTGAAATGTATATAAATGGCTTTCATGTTTCCCTTTAGTGACCATGGGCTTACAGGGTAAATCCAGACCTCATCAAAGGCATCGGGATCCCCTGTTGCTGACTGCTACCCCACCTTTCTGGCCGTACGGTTTTGCTTTGCTCTCTGTCTGCAGGTAGTCCCCGCGGCCTCTGTCAGGCCTCCCACCTCACGCATGCTTTTCTTTCTCCACACGCTTTCCTTTGTCTGGCATCACCTTCCTCTCTCCAGCTTCCTCGAACCTTCAAGAACTGCTTTTCTGCCTTACACAACTGTCGACCCGCCTTCTAATTCTTTTTTTTTTTTTTTAAGATTTTTATTTATTTAAGAGAGAGCATGAGAGGAGAGAGGGTCAAAGGGAGAAGCAGACTCCCTGCCGAGCAGGAAGCCCGATGCGGGACTCCATCCTGGGACTCCGGGATCATGACCTGAGCCGAAGGCAGTCGCTTAACCAACTGAGCCACCCAGGTGCCCGACACCTTCTAATTCTTCGTCGGCTCCCCCAGAAGGTATCTGTGTAGACAGCTCTCCTGCTAGACACCAAGGATTTCAGATGTCGGTTGGACATTTCCTCCTTGTGCCATCCAAACCTGCTTCAGGACTCATATGGGGTCCTGAAGCATCTTTTCTTTTACATTGTGTCAGAGAATACACGAGTCTGTCTGTGGAATAAATCCCTGAAAGTAGAATCGCTGGTCAAAACATAGATGCACTTGTGACTTTGATGGGTATGGCCAAATCGCCCTCAGAGGGGTTATGCTAATTCATGTTTCCACCGGGAATGAATGTTGAGTGCCCATTTTGACACAGTGATGCTGACACAACATATTATCAAACTTTGCCATTGTTGACAGGTAAAAAGCGTTATCAGACAGACGTGGCTCTTTCTGAGATTCTGCTTAAACCTTCGCCCTTGTTGAGGATTGGAAAAGCAAGTGACTATGTCTTAAGAGGTAAAAAGGCCCCCTTTGGGTGGAGTTGTCCCTCCCACCTCAGTCACTAAGTCAGCATCTAGAAGGCTGGTCCTAAAAGGGAGGGATGGTCTCTCAGAATTAAATGAGCCAAAGGCAGTAGATCACTGAGAAAGATGCTCTTGTAAGAACAGGGCCACAAGAAGCTTTTCGCTTAACATGAAGTAACTTTGCAGTTTGGAAGGACACCAAAGCATGTCCTTCCAGTGCATGGACAGTGAGGAAGGAAGCCACCCTCTGGGATGATGCCTGTGTTCCAGACGCAGCCCAGATGGTCTAAACAGAACATACAGCTTCTCAATAAGCCAAGGAATGCTGTTATTCAAAACAGGTAGATTATGCACAGGAGTTCTCAGAGCATTATTTATAGTCATGAAAAACTGGAAGCAACCTACAACTCCAGAATAGGGGATAATTATACGACATACCCATAAAATGGAATGATATGTAATCTTTAACATAATTTTTTAGGGACAAGGGAAAATATTTATATGCTAAATTGAAGTAAAAAATGTAA
This sequence comes from Mirounga angustirostris, assembly GCF_029215605.1. NCBI lineage: Eukaryota > Metazoa > Chordata > Mammalia > Carnivora > Phocidae > Mirounga > Mirounga angustirostris. The sequence goes on from NW_026991713.1 coordinate 125,528,033, forward strand.
AAATCTTCATGCTATGGAAGGAAATATGGCAAAAAATCCAAACCAAAATAAAAACCTGAGCAGAAGTATGCCAAATGTCAGATTTAGTGGCCTCTGGGAGATGGAGTTGTATGTGTGCATTTTTTTCTTTATGCTTCTTTATATTTTTTGTATATTAATTTCCTGCCTTACACTAAACCTCAGCCCCCTCCAACCCTTACTTGTCCCCAATAAAAAGGACGTCAGACCTCCTTAAGGCCTGAGCTTGGAACTGAGGAGGACACCAGCTTCATCTCAGGGAAAGAGGAATGGGTTGCCAGTGTGATCAAGGCCTCAGTAATCCTTATTAGTTAAAACATAAGTAAACTCTTTCAGTTGAGAGGAATGTTTCCTGAGACCTTTGTGAATAAATCCATATTTACAGATGTACTGAGCCTATTAGAATAATGGGGTAATGTGGTATCAAAAGGTCATTTCCCCAGGCTCTGTCCCAGGCACTCTCTGTGGCAGAGAAATTCAGTCACAGAAAAGGAAGCTCAGCCATTTCTTACGATGATGATGATGGCGGAATACCAGTCACATATATGGAAGACTAGCCGCGTGCCAGGCAGGAATCTCAATGCTCTGCTCTTAACCACACACAGAGTATACTGTTTTAAATACTATTACTGTCCCCATTTTGCAGATGGAGAAAGTAAGACAAAGAGAGATTAGATAACCTGCCCAGGCACACAGCTAGTAGCTACAGAGTAGAAGCCATTCTGCCTTTCTTTCTTTTTTCTTTTTTTTAAGATGTTAATGTGGAGGGCAGGGAGGGGAGTAGAGGGAGAAGGACAAGCAGACTCCAGGCTGAGCGCCAAGCCTGGTGCAGGGCTTGATCTCAGGACCCTGAGATGGGGCTGGTTCAGCTTACTTCCCACTGCTGCAGCCATGCGGGCTTGGGTGGCAGGGCAGCATGTCAGGCTGCTTCTGTCCTGTCATCCCTAGGACTCCAGACAGGTGCTCCCTCACCTTCCCCCAGGCTATTGGGGGCCATGCTCCCTGTCTGTAGGGCTGGGATGAAATGCCTTGATCTACCCCAGGGATGAGGAAGAGGGTCGGGGTTCCTTGAACTCCTTCCCCAGAAATCACTTGATAATCACAGAGAACGCCCTGCCACGTTTAGCCTGTGGTGTTGGGTAGTTGGCCAGATGGGCCCAATAACCGTCTTCCTTACATAGTGAGCATAATTCACACCCCGGATGAATTATGGTTTCCTCACATTGCCAGCCTTTTTAAAAAGACTTGCAAATAGACAAGACTACAAAAGTTAACATCTGCAAATACCCATGTCTGCTGTGTTTTTAAAAATGAATATTTGGGTAATCGGCTAAATTAAAGAATTCTAAGACCTGCTGAATGGATTTCTTGTGGTTTCCCCCCCCCCCCCGATAATGTCAAGATCTGAGTGAAGATGATGGCAGGCATTCAGGCCTATGTTTTTATACCATTGTATGTGGCCCCCTGTTTTGAATCCTTTCCAATCACAGCGTGGTGTTTGCCCTACCCTATACTATATGATCAGACTCTTGACGTACCACCCCTCCAAATCATCAGTTTTGGCACTGAAAGTTGGCTTCTCTGGGTCTGATCAGGGAAGCACATTGTCAACAGGAAATATCTGCTGGCAAGACGGAAGACTTCAGGAAAGATAATGGGAAGAGGGGCCGGATCCCTGCGTGTGGGTTGTGTTCAGCTCTGTGGACCAAGGATATGGGACGGGAGCAGTTCCTACTTGCTCAGTGTGTGGACTAAATAAAGTTCTGCTCTGTTCTAGCAGGAAATGAGTCACCCTCTTTGAGGAACGTGGAGGCTTGCTTTTCTCCGATTGCACGCTCCTGCAAATCCTGAAGTGGCTTCCATAATAAATAATAATTTTAGTTTTTTTTCCAAATTAAGGATGACAGTGTGAATAGTGAATGGAGTCTTCCACCCAGGAGGGCTATATTTTTCTTTACTCTTGGAATGTTTATTTATGCACCTTAATTTTTCTTTTAGTTTGGTTGTGCCTTATACTTTAACGGACTTGGGAATATACAGAAACACAAAAGTTACATCTACAAGTGCCCAGGTCTTCTGGGTTTTAAAAATGGTCAGTGCCTTCATTATAATAAGATTTGTGAAAGTATATCTAAATGATTTAGGGGCAGTCTATGGTTTGGATGTTGTCATTTCCAAATTCGTGCTAGGCAGGGTCTTTAGGAGGGAGGCTAAGTGTTAATCTTTAACTCCCCGAGGCCCTCATTGGGATAGTGAGGAGAGAGAAGTTACAGAAAGGAAAATGTTAGGTCAGGACAAGAAAGAGTTTTCTCATATCCAGGGCTGTGCAGTCATGGAATGGGCCGCTGCCCAGGGCAGGGATGCTCTAGAGGCAGTTCCATCACGGATGCTGGAGTTCGCCCTCCTGACTCTCCTGGGGTCTCCCGATGGCCTTTCTCTGGCTGTGGAGATTTGGGATGTAGAGAAGGTCCTGCTGTACAGTGGGGAGCAGGGAGATCCTCCTGCTGTTCACAGTAGGGACACCAAATGCACACGTGTTCACAGAGGAAGAAACACATTCTAATCTTGTGCTGTGAGACCCCAGGATTCTCTGGGGCCAGTTGCCCGGACCCGCACTCAGTCGCTGACATGTGGGGGGAGGTGCAGAGCCCACGTCAGAAAATGCAGTCAACACTCTGCTTCTTCATCAAGAACCTCTCCTTCGAAAATAAAAAAAAAAAAAATGCTGTAACTCAGAATGGTAGTGAGTTAATTCTGGTGCCAGGTTTTTTAAAAAAGTAACTGCAGTTTACAGAGGGCCCTTCTGCGGACGTCTGCCTGAGCAGCCCGGCTCGCAGGTGTCGAGGGCCGGTGGGGCCTCAGGGAAGAGGGAGCTCCAGGCCAGGGGCTCTCCCCAGCGTCACCCTACTGGCCCCAGCCAGACCAGGCTCCGTGCATGCTTCGCTTCAGCAGAGCATTGTACTTTATTTTATTTATCTATTCATGAGAGACAGAGAGGCAGAGGCAGAGGGAGAAGCAGGCTCCCCGCAGAGCAAGGAGCCCGATGTGGGGCTCGATCCCAGGACTCCGGGACCACGATCTGAGCCGAAGGCAGACGCTCAACCAACTGAGCCACCCAGGCGCCCCTCAGCAGAGCATTTCAAAGAAGGGGCTCTAAGAACAACAAAAAAAAAAACATTAAAAACCTCCCCCCATACAAGTGAGCTAATTTTGTAGCTCAGCAGCAAGGTGACACGGAGAGCTTCGGAGTGAGGATGACATGTCAGCAGGGGTATCACCTGCATTTTGCCTGTCGCTTTGAAACTTGGAGCAGGCTTTCCTTCCTGATTTTCTTTCAAGTGCACTTTTATAAGCAGGGGGCTCTCTCTCTCTCTCTCTTTTTTTTTTTTTTTTCTTTTTTCTTGGGTGACCTTCTGGTCTGGTCAGATCTGAAAGGCAGTGTCTGGGGCATGAATCGCAGGCAGCTTTGTTTGGTGTGACAGAAAGTGCACCAGACTTAGCAGATGGGAGCCTAGATTTCAGTCTGCACACCCCACCCACCCCCCACAACAGTGTTTTAGAACTTATTTAAGGGGAGTCCCATGATGAATGGAGATTAAGCCATATTTACTACTCCTTTTCAATGGCAGGAAGGAGATCACATCTGTTTAAAGGAGGAAACAAGCATTTACACATTGAAGGCAAATGTTACTTCACGCGGATCGGAGCCTTTATATGCCGTTATCTGCTTGTGCAACACGGGTCAGAAACAATTAGAAGAGAATTATGGGTTCAGTTTTCTTTCTGCCTCCTCCTCCATTCCAATTCATCAATGTGTTCAATGCAAATGGAAAATGTTGAAATGATACATTGCGGTTATACCTGTGCTGGAGAAAGCTTGCACAGATCCCATATTGTGCTTATAAAATGCAAAAGCCTGCTTAGACTTTTCAAACAGAAGTGCTTAGACAGCATGGCCCATTTTTGGAAAGGAAGGCAGTTGTTGTAAAAGTGTATTGTTCGGGGAAGGGGGAGAACCAGGTGGGCCTATCACTGCATGAAAAGCAGAGATGAGGGCGCCTGGGTGGCTCAGTTGGTTAAGCGACTGCCTTTGGCTCAGGTCATGATCCCAGAGTCCCAGGATCGAGCCCCACATCGGGCTCCCTGCTCAGCGGGAAGCCTGCTACTCCCTCTGACCCTCCCCCCTCTCATGCTCGCTCTCAAATAAATAAAATCTTTAAAAAAAAAAAAAAAAAGAAAAGCAGAGATGAGGCTTCCAACAGAAGTATATCAGGGCAACTCTCCCTCCATCCCTTCCTCCCTGCATCCCTCGGGTTCCCTGGGCCCAGTGCTACCCGGCTCTGCTGCTCCTTTGGGACTCGTCACTCCACCCTTGTCCCAATGGTAAAGGTCCGTCCTGCTTTCCAGGCACAGGGAGGTGGAGAGGGAGGAACTGTCCAGAGGAATGATGCTTAAACCCTACAGACCTTCTGCAAGAAGAAAGTTTTGTTTTGGAGACAAGCAAGTTGGGGAGAGTTTTTAGCAGAGGGCTGTAGCTGAGAGGGGGCTTGCTGCTCCTCTGCAGAGCTCGCTGGAGCGGGTCACAGCACTGCTGCCCAAAGACCAGACCTGTTTGCCTCTCAACCGCCATTTTTAGGGTATTTTTGAATAGTTTAGGTCATACATCCCTTTACTATAAATCATGGATGTGACGTGTTTTATATGATGGCATTACTACTAAGATCAAATAATAGAACCTACGTGATAGTTACTTGGAGACTAATATCCTGTACATAGACAAGGTTTTTTTAAAAAAAGATTTATTTGAGAGAGAGAGAATCTTCAGGGAGACTCCCCGCTGAGTGGGGAGCCGGACACGGGACTCAGTCTAACGAGCCTGAGATCATGATCTGAGCTGAAACCAAGAGTCGGATGCTTAACTGACTGAGCCACCCACATGCTCCTGCAAGGTTTTTATTTTTATTCTTTTAACTCAATTTTATATTACACTTTTCCCAAACTCTTTCCCTCAATCCATACCTGCTCCCATGCAGGCATGGCGACAGAAATTAGGAACTGATCATTCTTTTATATACATTTGGTGGTTCCAGGTCAGAAGGAAACTTTAACCTCAAGTACAATTGGCTAGTGAAACTCAACTATCTTTCATTGTCAGGCTTGCGGCAGCCGAGGGGGGTGGGGGTCCTAGACCCAAAAGACAACTTCTGTTTTGAGATACAATTTGTTCTTTGCTTGAGAACAAATCCCAGACAGCTGCCAAAATTAGAGATCAGAATTTGGAAATTAAACATACCTTTAATGTTCTTTCTTCCTAATTGAAGATTTACTGTGTCATTAAGCAAAAATAATTTACTGATCATGGAACATTTTTTTACATTAAAACATTAGCGTTTTCCTGTGTTTTGAATTAATAAAGGCATAGAAAATGCAGATTTCGTTCAAGTCCAACAGTAAGTCTTCAGAAGCTAGATTCTTCACCTCCAAATATTTTGTTTTCTTTGTGGATTTAAATTACATGCTCTTGAGTATCTCATTTTAAACTTGGGCAGTTGGCAGACAAGACTGAATATGGTGGTTTGTTTCAGGTGGTTTTTAAATTGTGAGTTGTGAGCACATGTTCAGCTTACTTAAATATCAGTTATTTCAGTCAATATGTGCGTTAGAAAAATGAGATAAACTTAGTTTCTGCTTGCCCCTAATTTGTATTACATTCATGTTTAAGTTATATACATTCAATAATTTATTATTTGCAAATTACCTCATAATAAGAGATGAGCAAGAAGATAGAATATCTAAAGTTTGAAGTAAGTAGGACCAGGTTTGCAACAAGGAATAGTTGTTCGTGTTAAGATTACATTTTTTTTTTTTAAGTTGAAAAACTGGAGGAGTTCTTTATGGAAATAATGATCAACAGAGACTGTGTCAAGATAACATGTCTGAGCTGTTCCATATCTTAAAAACTCACTTTGTCGTTTTAAAAACTAAATGTTAGCAGATGTTTGTCTATTTACACATCTCTTTAGGAACCCTTGCATTTATGAACTTTCACAATGAGGTAAGAGTTTTCCTTTCTGTCTGATTACAGTACACGCCCTTCCTGAGTAAATCCTGTGTACCCTGATTGTATACTTGGACATGGAGGACGATGTTTGGCATTTGAGTTGTCTGCATAACAACCAGTGATTCTGAAAGATTAATGCCTGAATATGGACAGCATGAGAAAGACAAAAGCATTTAATCCTTTAGTTTTCACTTCCTCACATTGCGCCCCCTATGCTCCTAAATAAGCTCTAGGGACGCCTGGGTGACTCAGTTAAGCATCTGACTCTTGAGTTCAGCTCAGGTCATGATCTCAGGGTCCTGAGATCGAGCCCCGCCTTGTGAGGCTGTGCTGAGCGTGGAGCTTGCTTGAGATTCTCTCTCTACCTCTCCCTCCGCCACCCCTGCTTGTGCTTTCTCTCTCTCTTTCTCTCTCTCAAAGATAAATAAGCTCTAAATACTGGTTGGTTTTGGAAAGGAGGCATCACAGTATTGGAAGAATAAATTCATGTTTTTGTGGTGGTGAATGTTACTGTATTGGGTTCTTCCTCCAGTCACTGTCTACTTGAAGACAGAATCCTAACTCTGTAAACCTGTGTATGGCCTCTTGGCTCAAGCTTTTTAGAAGCTGGTATGTGCTCTACCAAGGTGGTGGCTTCAGCCCTCGTGGCCCATGTACATGGCATCCAACTGCAGCAAGTCAGTGAGTGGGAGGTTGTTGGATTTGTGTTGATGCACAGCTTCCTGAAAAACAAGTCAAAGTATTTGCCCTGTTGAGGATATGTGGGTGGTGTCCTCCTTATGCTGCTGGGTCAGCACATGGAAGCAGGAAATAAGATCACTCGACAGGGACCATCTCCCCACCGCCCTGGATCCAAGTACAAGTCTGAACCCAGAAAATGTCACAACAAAAAGCCCTGAAACGATCCCCAAGTTCACTCCAAAACTACTGTGGCATGATGAAGAGCCTTGTTCTGGGAAGCTTGGCTTGGCAGAAATGTTGGCCATGGTGGATGTTTGCTGAATTTAGATCCGATGAGAAAGAGGCTATGACCTAATTGAGCAGAAGAATGGAATCCAGAAGTAATTGCTGGTTCTCTGTGTGTACAGACTGTCGTGTTTGGGATGCAGTTTCTGCCACTGCCCTCATTTCCATTGTGGGGTCACCCCTGAGAATCTTCACCCTAAATCGGATGGTCTTGGCCATCAACTTCAAAAGAACACCTCGTTCTAAAAGAGCTAAATAAATTACTCTGAATTTACTGATCTTGCTGACAGGATAATTTAAACATTTTTTTTCCTCTGCCTGCTTTCAGTATTTTCATATGACTTTTTCAGAGGAGAACCAAAAATACTCTGCCTGTTGTAGCCTCCATGAAACACCCAAACTGAAATCGATAACTTAAAATCTTTTTGAATCAAATGATTTGCACAGATGTGTGAAGATAGGGAGCAGCCCCGGCAAGAACCATGCAATCACCTTGCACGCTAAAGTGATGCCCGTGGTGCACCTGACTGTGCTCTGCCTGCGAGTTCGTGTCCACACTGTCAGACCCTTCCTTTAGTGATATTTTGATACCCTTCCCACTGAGAGCCTCTGCCCAGGCCTCTCCTGTGCTGTGTTGACAGGGGGTCAGTTCACATTCAAGTTCACCCTCCTGAAGCTTCCTTCCTGTTTCTGTCCCCACCGTCCTGCACTCTCCCATGTGCACCAGCAAGCCCCTCCCTGTAATCTTTTTTTTTTTTTTTAAGATTTTATTTATTTATTTGAGAGAGACAATGAGAGAGAGAGCATGAGAGGGGGGAGGGTCAGAGGGAGAAGCAGACTCCCTGCTGAGCAGGGAGCCCGATGCGGGACTCGATCCAGGGACTCCAGGATCATGACCTGAGCTGAAGGCAGTCGCTTAACCAACTGAGCCACCCAGGTGCCCCCCTCCCTGTAATCTTGAGGACTGGCCTTCCACGGGAGTCTCCTCATTCTCCCTTCCACCTCCAGTCCCCCTTTGCGCAGTCCATTTTGCATCTTGTTTTTTTTTTTTTTTAAAGATTTTATTTATTTATTTGAGAGAGAGACTGAGAGAGAGAGAGCATGAGACGGGGGAGGGTCGGGAGGGGCAGAGGGAGAAGCAGACTCCCTGCCGAGCAGGGAGCCTGATGCGGGACTCGATCCAGGGACTCCAGGATCATGACCTGAGCCAGAGGCAGTTGCTTAACCAGCTGAGCCACCCAGGCACCCTTTGCATCTTGTTTTAAGAGCCACTCTCTGACTGAAGTTTTCAGCGAACCTCTGCTGTGGTAAGTCTGTAGTTTCTCCTACACCGCCCTGATTGAGCTGACAGCTGTCAGAGTCCGGAAGGTAACCTGGAGCTTCATCGGGCCCACTACAGAGTCCTCTCCCACGCCTCCCTAACAAGTCAGTGCCTCCCCTCGTTGCTGAAGTGTGCACTGTGGTTGGCAATGTGCTGTTGATTCGTGCAGCTGAGACTTCTATAAAGTTCCTCCTCAAGGCAAGTGTAACCAGAACTCTGCTCATGAGTTATCTCCAGCCAGAAAAACCTTGAGTCATCTACTGTTGTAAAACATAGGTTATAGGGGCGCCTGGGTGGCTCAGTTGGTTGAGCATCTGACTCTTGGTTTCAGCTCAGGTCATGATCTCATGGATCATGAGATCGAGCCCCAAGTCAGGCTCTGCACTCAGTGGGAGCCTCCCTCTCTCCCTCAAATAAATAAATAAATCTTTAAAAAAAAAAAAACAACACAAAACATAGATTGTATTATTCTACAGGTATGGTGAGATCAGGAGATGATTGCCATTGAAAAGATAATTTATTATCCACCCAGTTCCCAAGAGGAAGGGGCATGGCATGACATTGTCGGGGTTCACACGGTGAAGCAGCAGGTTGGTCAGGAGTCAGAGGGACTGAGGGGAAATGTGGGCAAGAGCCTTCTTGTGATTTTCTTGGTAAAGAATGAGTGAGGCAGGGCCAGGATAGGCTAGTTTGAATACTTTCAGCAGGCTCTGGGGTAGAGGGGCTGTCCCTATTGCCTGATATCTGGCCCTGTGGTCAGTAGGGCAGGTGGATAGTGACCTACAGTGTGAGAGCCCCATAAAGGAGGTGGTTGAGGGTGTGGGCTCTGGATGGGTTCGTTTGCATATGGAGGCATGCTCCCAGGCAAGTGCTCAGACGATAGTTCCCTCTCTAAGAATTAGCTAGCCCTGGGAAAGGTAGTCCTGGCAGGGTCAGCAAAACCTTAGTTAAGTTGTCAAAGCCTAATACACCTACTCATCCTTACACTCCCATCAGTTACAAGCTAGCCATGTAACCTTGAATGAGAACCTCAGTCCTCATCTGTAAAGTGAAGGATTAAAAGTTAGAGCACAGCCAAGAGTTCTGTGTTTCATCTTTGTGGGGATTTAGCCTCTGACACTTCCCACTACTTCTCCCCCATTCCCAGGTTCTTTTGGTTCAGATTCCCAGGGGGAGGGTGCACTAACTAGAATTCTCTCCCTGGCCAATGGGCGGGGAAGGCCGATCAGCAGTTGGCCACCCTGAAGCATCATTATAACCTCTTTCGTACGTGGACTTTTCTGCCTACAGTCGTATTCCTAACTCCTTTGGCTAACAGGCTCTCTTTGGGATGTAATCATTGGCTCTGCCACTCCAATAACTTTTGAATTCTTGATCCGAGCCAAGTGATTTTTCAGTGAGTATACGTGTGTGACCCATTTGACAGGTGACATTTAATATTGCCTTTGTGAAGAAGAGCTAATAGTAGCATCAGCTTCTAAGTATAAGACAAAATATGGCAGACCTTTTATACTGAAGCTTGGAAAAATAAATCTCCATTTTATGTTGCAGAATTATTAATCGAGTTGGCAGTGAGGAGGAATGTGGAGCTCTTATTTTTCAAGGCAAGAGCAGAAAATAAAATTGCTCTTTTGACATTGATGCCAGGATATGAGCTATAAAGGCTAGAAAGTGAAATGTTAATCCATTTGGCACAAATTAAGAACCATTCTATAAACTTAAACTGTGTGGAAAATATTGTATGTTGGTGCTCACTACGGAAAAAAAATCCCAAGGACCAGTACTTTGCTGTTCAGAGGAGTCACGTTTTTTCCCCCTCAGATGGAACAGGAAATTTAAGTTGGGCGTGAAAGGTTTTAAATTTCTTAGACGACCCCTATAAATTGGATTTCATAAATATTGGTATTAATCAGAACATTATAAGGTCTGTAATATGTAGAAGTGAGCACAGTTTACAGTGCTGTCTCATTAATACAGAGTTTATTCAGACATGTGAAAAGCAGAAATAGTATTTCACTAAACAAATGTACACTTTCAGATGTTAAATGAATAGCAACTAATTAGCATAGAATTTTAATTCCATTTGTCATTATTGCTCGTGATGACCTAAATGCAGCTTTTCAGCTCTTAAGGCTTAAAAGGGAACTACAATGATCGGTGCTTTAAAAACAAACAGAACACACACTAATGCGTGGAGTGGAAAACCCACGGAGTCTGCTGTTTCTCCCTGTTTTCCTGTCGGGGAGGCTGGGCCCATTGAGAGTGGAATGATTGTGTTAAACCAGTGGAGCAGAGTGGCTGGTAGGGGGACAAGTGTGAAAAGAAGAGCAGGAGAGGTTAGAATTTGCCAAGAGAAAAGGGCAGCCTGCGTCATCCCTGATGGAGGGTTAGAGAATTTGAGGGGCACCTGGGTGGCTCAGTCGGTGAAGTGTCCATCCAACTCTTGGTTTTGGCTCAGGTCATGATCTCAGCATCGTGGGCTCCTTGCTCAGCCAGAAGTCTGCTTGAGATTCTCTCTCTCTCTCCCTATTCCTCTGCCCCTCCCCTTGCTCATACATGTGCACGTGCTCTCTCTCTCAAAATAAATAAGTCTTAAAAAAAAAAAAAAGAATTTGAAACTCCACTGGCAAAATAAATCTTCATAAGCCGAAAGGCACTCCCCCAAACTTGGAACTGTCTTGTCTCTTGTTTTTTCCTCTGACTCTCCTGGTCCTTCTCCCAGGACCCCCACCCACTCCTTTCCTGCCTCAGTGCCTTCATAAATCCCGGACTTCCCTGGGCTCCTCCTTAGAGGCTGTCCAGAACTGTGAAGGGTCTGTATTCTGCCCTATTTGTTAGCTAAGAAGGCGACCTCTCATGGCTTCATAGATGTAGGTAGAAGACAAAACACTTGTGGGTCAGAGATGAAGGACTATTTATCCCTCACAGCAGTTGCAACAGCCAGAGTGTCAGTGTTCTTGCCCCAGTTTCCTGAACCCCATTTCCCATAGGGCTGGATGATACCCACACACGCAACAGGTTGCATTACAGAAGCTTGGGGAACCCAAAGGGCATGCCTGTCCCTTGCTTAGAGGGAGACACATCTATCTTGCATGGCCGCTCACTAAACATCCTTGATGAGATAGTCCAGAACAAAGAGAGTCTATGCCTTACAAGATGTTCAGAAATACGGGAGACCCATGTAGAGCTCTCTCCAAGCAGTGGCAGCTCCTTATGGCCTTGGGACTTGTTGGGGACTGGGTGTGAAAGAGGAGGAAGAATCTTCCATGAACCTTTTCAGGAAGGCTTCTGTAAACGGTCTAAAGGTCCTTTTTGATCCTCAGGTACGAGTCAGATGTTGGGAAACAATTACAGAAATGGCTAACACTTAACTAAACTGTTGCTGTGTGCTGTGTTATATACCAAGCACTTTACTATGTCACTGTAGCCATATGAGATGATCATGGGGGGTGCATTGTTACCTCCTTTTTTACAGAGGAGAAAACTAAGAGCAAAACTAAGAGAAAACTAAGAGTCAGTGGGGAGATGAGACTCAAATACAGGTTGTCCGAGTCCTCAGCCCTGTGCTCTGAAAAGCACACTATCTTCCTTTTTTTATTTCTCTTTCATTGAGAGGCTTTTGGAGGTGGGGGGAGGGGAAGCCCTGAGATTTTCTTTCACCAGATAAAGTTAGGGAAATGCGGGCCAGGAGGCAAGGAATGAGCTCTTGCTAGCAGACGCCTTCTGAACATCATTGTTGGACCTCCAGCAAATCCTACAAGGTCTGCAAGGCAGTCGGTATCCCTGTTTTATGGATGAAAACACAGAGGCTCAAGGAGGCTGTGGGCTTGACTGGGACCACATAGCTCCTGAGTGAGGAGCCTGAAGCCAACCGTGCACGCTGTGGCCGTGAGACATGCCTCCTGTAACATTCGGCAGTAAGTCCTGGACGTTCACATCAAGGACCTTAAAGCGCCCTGAGATATTTAAGCTTCTTTCTGAAACAGAAAGGACCATTTTAATAATAGGTTCACTGTAGCTTGTTAACTATCTCCATTCCCTGGAAAGATAAGCCCATACGGGTAGTTTAATCCCTGCATTGACTAAACCAGCTGCTTCCGGGACCTTTATCTTTCTATCATAGAAGTTCAAGTGCCAGAGAGCCTGCACACTTGGGCTATTCACAGCCTTCCAGCAAGCCACTTCAGCTTGCATTTTTTACCCTTTTTTTTTTCAATTCTAAATGTAATTAATGAGTCTGCTTCTTTATCACTAGCTCCCACTTAGCACTTTCTAACTGTTCTCTTCCTAGAGAGAGAAATGACTTGCTAAAAAAAACAAAACAAAAAAAACTTCGTAATCATAAACATCTGTAGGCTTCTTTATTCAAAATAAATGTCATGTTGCTCTTGACCAACTCCTAGAAAAAACTATGAAAAACGTATATCCATAGATAGAAGGAGATCTGGAAACACACACATATGCATGCGCATACACACACATACACACACACACAGAGCTTTTCCTCCACCAGGTTTCCTTGGCAACCATCCACTAGCATCTTCCAGCAGATCTTTAAAGCTTGGCTAAGGTGTGTGTGTTAATTTTATAGACATGCTTAATATCGCTCATTAACTTCGCAGTTCCCAGATTCTTCCAAACTCTCCTGAGGGGACTTCGTGCCTTTGTGAAAATTTTAAAATACCAACAGAACAGAAGCCTTTTATTTATTTATTTTTTTTGAAGATTTTATTTATTTATTTATTTGAGACAGAGAGAATGAGAGACAGAGAGCATGAGAGGGAGGAGGGTCAGAGGGAGAAGCAGACTCCCTGCGGAGCAGGGAGCCCGATGCGGGACTCGATGCGGGACTCGATGCGGGACTCGATGCGGGACTCGATGCGGGACTCGATCCAGGGACTCCAGGATCATGACCTGAGCCGAAGGCAGTCGCTTAACCAACTGAGCCACCCAGGCGCCCCCAGAACAGAAGCCTTTTAAAGTGGTTGCTTCTAGTGATTTCCTTACAAACACTTGTGGGTCCTCTTGTCCCCAGAGTGTTACATTGTTATAATTCTCTTGTTCAGTTCCGAAGGATGCTCTGTGAGCTCATACAGGCATTGGCCATATTTACATCAGCATGTCAGAATCATCGTGTCCTTTCCCATATCTGGCTAAAAGGAGGATATTGTTAGGTTTTTATATATTTCTATGGAAAAGGTCTCTAGAGTTGGAGCCACAGCTTTGTTAAAAGCTATTTTTAGCACCGTCTTGATGTTCAGTAACTGTTTCACATGTCTTCTGAACAGTTGGAGCATCTTTCATTCTACGCTGGTTTGAATTTTTTTGGAGAAGTTTTCCCCAAGATAACTAATTGTACCTTCACATAGTACTTTAAAGCTACATCTGAGCAATTCCTCTTACTGTGTAAGAGGATTAGGATTGTGTCCGTTTAGTTTATTGTCAGACAACTTTTTTTTTTAGGTGGGATCATAGGAACATTCTGAAATGATTTTGCTTGAGAATACTTGGTTATGTATGTAAGTTGTTTGGTTGAATCAGGTCAATCCAGCAATAGTTTCTAGATAATCCTGGGATTTTTACCTAAATAACCCCTTCACCAGTCACGAGAATGTAGTCCCTTTATAGTTGCATTTATAGCATAATGCACATATGGAACCAGCCCCAGAAAGCTTCATTTTGTACTGGGTGCAATAACAGAGAATGACTTTTGCCATTTAACTTAGTGGTAAATGGAGAGACCTAACAGGATGCTTATCCAATACGCTTCAGTAGGTTGTTGGTATTCGAGTATTACATTTTCTACTTCCATTATAGAGTGTTTCAGGTAGGGGTGGGGGGGAAGAAGCCATCCTGTCGCTTTAAAAAAATGGAAATCAATGTCATACATGGATACATCATGTATTCTCTCTATATATAATAGCTTCTTTAATTGCTATGTTTTCACGCGAATGTTTATTGTGTATTTCAACATTGGCAACTTGGTGATGTTGGGTAGAAAATTGTTAATGGGATGATCATCGTTTTGACCTTCATGCATATTTCTTAATGGGGGGGGAGGAATCCACTGATTTAGGGCCCAGAGATATCCTGGCAGCCCTGCCAAGACAGAAGTAACATATGTGAGAGGGACAGACAGGCGGGGGGTGGGGTGGAGGGAGAGAATGTGTTGTGTGCAGACAGAGCACATGCCCTGTAGAGGTGGGCAGCCAGCAGAAGCCACTCGTGGAAACAGCACAGATCTCTCCTTACTCCAAAAGGAAGCTGTAACTGTCGAGTCGACCATTTAGTGGGCTTTTCATGAAGTTTAGAACACGAGTCAGTTGCCAGAGATTGTAAAACACAAAAAGGCACAAAATGGGATCCTAACTTACCCGGGGGCTGCTGCAGCCAACTTACCTCTTCCATGCTTTTTCAAGTGAATAGAAATTCAAATGGAAATACAGAGATCATAATCCTCCGCTGATAATTAAGGGACACATTTGCAACGAAAACCTCCCGAAACTGAGGAGGAGTTGTGTATCAGATATTGTGACCACAGGTTGATAGGGCAGCTCCTGATTCAATCAAGAACAAAAGGTGTCGGGGGGCGGAGCAAGATGGCGGAGGAGTAGGAGACCTGGATTTCGTCTCCTCTCAGGAATTCAGCTGGATAGGGAACAAACCATTCTGAACACCTACAAACTCAACAGGAGATCGAAGAAAAGAAGAGCAACAACTGTCTCAGCAGAAAAGCGACCACTTTCTGGAAGGTAGGACGTGCGGAGAAGTGAATCCGAGGCGATATTCGGGAGGATAGACGGCGGGGGAGGGGCCTCCGTCGGCCGCTTCTGGCAAGTGATAGAGCCGCGGAGCACAAAATCGGAACTTTTAAAAGTCTGCTCCGCCGAGGGACGTCACTCTGGTGGCTCAGCGGGGGGTGGAACCCTCCGGGACAGTGTGGTCTCAGGACCCTCGGGGTCACAGAAAGACCGGGGGTGCCTGAGGGCAGCAGAGCTCCCAGGTAACGCAGCAGGGAAGCCGGCTGCAGAGGCGGAGCCCAGGCGCGGGCTTTCAGCTTGGGGTGGCCATAAACCGGGATCCGCGGCCCAGTCGGGCCCCTGCTCCTCCAGCAGGGACCCAACAAGCGGCCGATCCGGGGAGACTCACCTTCCTCCCCCGGGAGGAGCCGCGCGGGAGTGCACCGCAGGGATCTGCTGGGTTTGGAGACTCCACCCGGGGTCGGGTGCCAGAGATAGAGGCGCGCGGTCGCAGGCCGGGTGAGCACGGAGTGCGGCCGGAGACCAGGGAGACGGGAGTGACTGACGGCTTTTCTCTGGGGGCTCACTGAGGAGCGGGCCCGAGTTCTCGGCTCCTCCGGGGCGGAGATTGGGAGGCCGCCATTTTCACTCTCCGCCTCCAAAGCTGTACGGAAAGCTCGCAGGGAACAAAAGCCCCGGAGAGCAAACCCGAGCAGATTACTTAGCCGGGAGGGGGCAAGGGCGGGGCTATTCCGCCTCCGGCAGAGACATTTGGAAACCACGGCAACAGGCCCCTCCCCAGAAGATCAGCGAGAACAGGCAGCCAAGACCAAGTTTACCGATCAATGAGAACGGCAGAACTCCAGCGCTAGGGGAATGCTGCACATAGAATTCACGGCTTTTTTACCATGATTCCTTAGTCTTTTAAAGTTAATTTTTTTTTTTAACTGTCTTTTTGTCTTTTTATTTCTTTTTGAATTTTTCTTTTTCCCTTTTTCAAACAACATCTTATCAATCCCTTTTTTAAAAAAAAACATTTTTATTTTTCATTTTTAGAGTCATATTCTATCCCTTCATAGTAGTTACCCATATTTTTGGCTTATATATATAAGTTGTTCTCTCTTTAAAATTTTGAGATAGTTTCTTCTAACAGATTAAAATATACCCTAAATCTCTAGTATATGGTGTTCTCTATTCCCCTGCCTGATCACATCCTCTCCCTTTTTTTTTTTTCTTTTTCTTTTTTCTTTTTTTAAATCCTCTTTCTTTTTTCAAACAACTTCTTATCAATTCCTTTTATAAAATTTTTTATAATTTCCATTTTTACAGTCATTTTCCATCCCTTCATCATATCAACCCTTATTTTTGTACATATATAAGTTTTTCTTTCTTTAAAATTTTGGGAGACACTTTCTTCTAAAAGACCAAAACACACCCCAAATCTAGTGTGTGGCACTGATCTATATACCATATAGATCATATTTGATCACATTCTGGTTTTTCTTTTGTTGTTGTTCTTTTGTTTTGTTTGTTGTTGTTTTTATCTTTATCTTTTTCTTTTTTTTTCTTTTTTTTTTTTTTTCTCTCTTTCCCCTTCTTATCCCACTGCTTCAGGTCTTTTCTGATTTGTTTAGAGTATATTTTCTGGGGACGTGGTTACTCTGCTAGCATTTTGTTCTCTCATTAATCTATTCTCCTCTGCACAAAATGACGAGACGGAAAAAATCACCTCAACAAAAAGAACAAGAGGCAGTACCGACTGCCAGGGACCTACTCAATACGGACATTAGTACGATGTCAGATCTAGAGTTCAGAATCATCACTTTAAAGATACTAGCTGGGCTTGAAAAAAATATGGAAGTTATTAGAGAAACTCTTTCTGGAGAAGTAAAAGAGCTAAAATCCAACCAAGTAGAAATCAAAAAGGCTATTAATGAGGTGCAATCAAAAATGGGGGCACTAACTGCTAGAATAAATGAGGCAGAAGAGAGAATCAGTAATATAGAAGATGAAATGCTGGAAAATAAAGAAGCTGAGAAAAAGAGAGATAAACAACTACTGGATCATGAGGGCAGAATTCGAGAGATAAGTGATACCATAAGACGAAACAACATTAGAATAATTGGGATCCCAGAAGAAGAAGAAAGAGAGAGGGGGGCAGAAGGTATAATGGAGCAAATTATAGCAGAGAACTTCCCTAATTTGGGGAAAGAAACAGGCATGAAAATCCAGGAAGCACAGAGAACCCCTCTCAAAATCAATAAAAATAGGTCAACTCCCCGACATCTAATAGTAAAACTTACAAGTCTCACAGACAAAGAGAAAATCCTGAAAGCAGCTCGGGAGAAGAGATATGTAACCTACAATGGTAGAAACATTAGATTGGCAACAGACCTATCCACAGAGACCTGGCAGGCCAGAAAGGACTGGCAGGATATATTCAGAGCACTAAATGAGAAAAATATGCAGCCAAGAATACTCTATCCAGCTAGGCTGTCATTGAAAATTGAAGGAGAGATAAAAAGTTTCCAGGACAAAAAAAAACTAAAGGAATTTGCAAACACAAAACCAGCCCTACAGGAAATCTTGAAAGGGGTCCTCTAAGCAAAGAGAGACCCTAAAAGCAACATAGACCAGAAAGGAACACAGACAATATATGGTAACAGTCACCTTACAGGCAATATAATGGCACTAAATTCCTATCTTTCAATAGTTACCTTGAATGTAAATGGGCTAAATGCCCCAATCAAAAGACACAGGCTAACAGACTGGATTAAAAAACAAGATCCATCGATATGCTGTCTGCAAGAGACTCATTTTAGACCCAAAGACACCCCCAGATTGAAAGTGAGGGGGTGGAAAACCATTTACCATGCTAATGGACACCAAAAGAAAGCTGGGGTGGCAATCCTTATATCAGACAAATTAGATTTTAAACCAAAGACTGTAATAAGAGATGAGGAAGGACACTATATCATACTTAAAGGATCTATCCAACAAGAAGATCTAACAATTGTAAATATCTATGCCCCTAACATGGGAGCAGCCAATTATATAAGGCAATTAATAACAAAAGCAAAGAAACACATCAACAACAATACAATAATAGTGGGGGACTTTAACATCCCCCTCACTGAAATGGACAGATCATCTAAGCAAAAGATCAACAAGGAAATAAAGACTTTAAATGACACACTGGACCAAATGGACTTCACAGACATATTCAGAACATTCCACCCCAAAGCAACGGAATACACATTCTTCTCTACTGCCCATGGAACATTCTCCAGAATCGACCACATCCTAGGTCATAAATCAGGTCTCAACCGGTACCAAAAGATTGGGATCATTCCCTGCCTATTTTCAGACCACAATGCTTTGAAACTAGAACTCAATCCCAAGAGGAAAGTCGGAAAGAACTCAAATACATGGAGGCTAAAGAGCATCCTACTGAAGAATGAATGGGTCAACCAGGAAATTAAAGAAGAATTAAAAAAATACATGGAAACTAATGAAAATGAAAACACAACTGTTCAAAATCTTTGGGATGCAGCAAAGGCAGTCCTAAGAGGAAAGTATATAGCAATACAAGCCTTTCTCAAGAAACAAGAAAGGTCTCAAGTACACAACCTAACCCTACACCTAAAGGAGCTGGAGAAAGAACAGCAAATAAAGCCTAAACCCAGCAGGAGAAGAGAAATCATAAAGATCAGAGCAGAAATCAATGAAATAGAAACTAAAAGAACAGTAGAACAGATCAACGAAACTAGGAGCTGGTTCTTTGAAAGAATTAACAAGATTGATAAACCCCTGGCCAGACTTATCAAAAAGAGAAGAGAAATGACCCAAATCAACAAAATCATGAATGAAAGAGGAGAGATCACAACCAACACCAAAGAAATACAAACAATTATAAGAACATATTATGAGCAACTCTATGCCAGCAAATTAGATAACCTGGAAGAGATGGATGCATTCCTAGAGATGTATCAACTACCAAAACTGAACCAGGATGAAATAGAAAACCTGAACAGACCTATAACCACTAAGGAAATTGAAGCAGTCATCAAAAATCTCCCAAAAAACAAAAGCCCAGGGCCAGATGGCTTCCCAGGGGAATTCTACCAAACATTTCAAGAAGAATTAATACCTATTCTTCTGAAACTGTTCCAAAAAATTGAAACGGAAGGAAAACTTCCAAACTCATTTTATGAGGCCAGCATTACCTTGATCCCCAAACCAGACAAAGACCCCATCAAAAAGGAGAATTACAGACCAATATCCCTGATGAACATGGATGCAAAAATTCTCACCAAAATACTAGCCAATAGGATCCAACAGTACATTAAAAGGATTATTCACCATGACCAAGTGGGATTTATCCCTGGGCTGCAAGGTTGGTTCAACATCCGCAAATCAATCAATGTGATACAGTACATTAACAAAGGAAAGAACAAGAATCATATGATCCTCTCGATAGATGCCGAAAAAGCTTTTGACAAAGTACAGCATCCTTTCTTGATCAAAACTCTTCAGAGTATAGGGATAGAGGGTACATACCTCAATATCATAAAAGCCATCTATGAAAAACCTACAGCAAATATTATTCTCAATGGGGAAAAACTGAGAGCTTTCCCCCTAAGGTCAGGAACGCGGCAGGGATGTCCACTATCACCACTGCTATTCAACATAGTATTGGAAGTCCTAGCCACAGCAATCAGACAACAAAAAGAAATCAAAGGCATCCAAATTGGCAAAGAAGAAGTCAAACTCTCACTCTTTGCAGATGATATGATACTTTATGTGGAAAACCCAAAAGACTCCACCCCAAAACTGCTAGAACTCATACAGGAATTCAGTAAAGTGGCAGGATATAAAATCAATGCACAGAAGTCAGTGGCATTCCTATACACCAACAACAAGACAGAAGAAAGAGAAATTAAGGAGTCGATCCCATTTACAATTGCACCCAAAACCATAAGATACCTAGGAATACATCTAACCAAAGAGACAAAGGATCTGTACTCAGAAAACTATAAAATACTCATGAAAGAAATTGAGGAAGACACAAAGAAATGGAAAAACGTTCCATGCTCATGGATTGGAAGAACAAATATTGTGAAGATGTCAATGCTACCTAGAGCAATCTACACATTCAATGCAATCCCCATCAAAATACCACCCACTTTTTTCAAAGAAATGGAACAAATAATCCTAAAATTTGTATGGAACCAGAAAAGACCCCGCATAGCCAGAGGAATATTGAAAAAGAAAAGCAAAGCCGGTGGCATCACAATTCCGGACTTCAAGCTCTATTACAAAGCTGTCATCATCAAGACAGCATGGTACTGGCACAAAAACAGACACATCGATCAATGGAACAGAATAGAGAGCCCAGAAATGGACCCTCAACTCTATGGTCAACTAATCTTCGACAAAGCAGGAAAGAATGTCCAATGGAACAAAGACAGTCTCTTCAACAAATGGTGTTGGGAAAATTGGATAGACACATGCAGAAGAATGAAACTGGACCACTTCCTTACACCACACACAAAAATAGACTCCAAATGGTTGAAAGACCTCAATGTGAGACAGGAGTCCATCAAAATCCTAAAGGAGAACACAGGCAACAACCTCTTTGACCTCAGCCGAAGCAACTTCTTCCTAGAAACATCGCCAAAGGCAAGGGAAGCAAGGGCAAAAATGAACTATTGGGACTTCATCAAGATAAGAAGCTTTTGCAAAGCAAAGGAAACAGTTAAGAAAACCAAAAGACAACCGACAGAATGGGAGAAGATATTTGCAAATGACATATCAGATAAAGGGCTAGTATCCAAAATCTATAAAGAACTCATCAAACTCAACACCCAAAGAACAAAGAATCCAATTAAGAAATGGGCAGAAGACATGAACAGACATTTTTCCAAAGAAGACATCCAAATGGCCAACAGACACATGAAAAAGTGCTCAATATCGCTCGGCATCAGGGAAATCCAAATCAAAACCTCAATGAGATATCACCTCACACCAGTCAGAATGGCTAAAATTAACAAGTCAGGAAACGACAGATGTTGGCGGGGATGCGGAGAAAGGGGAACCCTCCTCCACTGTTGGTGGGAATGCAAGCTGGTGCAGCCACTCTGGAAAACTGTATGGAGGTTCCTCAAAAAGTTGAAAATAGAGCTACCATATGATCCAGCAATTGCACTACTGGGTATTTACCCCAAAGATACAAAAGTAGGGATCCGAAGGGCTACGTGCACCCCGATGTTTATAGCAGCAATGTCCACAATAGCCAAACTGTGGAAAGAGCCAAGATGTCCATCGACAGATGAATGGATAAAGAAGATGTGGTATATATATTCAATGGAATATTATGCAGCCATCAAAAGGAATGAGATCTTGCCATTTGCAACGACGTGGATGGAACTGGAGGGTATTATGTTGAGTGAAATAAGTCAAACAGAGAAAGACATGTATCATATGATCTCACTGATATGAGGAATTCTTAATCGCAGGAAGCAAACTGAGTGTTGTTGGAGTGGGGGGTGGGGTGGGAGGGATGGGGGGACTGGGTGATAGACACTGGGGAGTGTATGTGCTCTGGTAAGCGCTGTGAATTGTGCAGGACTGTTGAATCTCAGATCTGTGCCTCTGAAACAAATAATGCAATATATGTTAAGAAAAAAAAAAAAGAAGAAGAAGAAGAAGGTAGCGGGAGGGGAGGAATGAAGCGGGGGAAGTCGGAGGGGTAGACGAACCATGAGAGACGATGGACTCTGAAAAACAAACAGGGTTCTAGAGGGGAGGGGGGTGGGAGGATGGGTTAGCCTGGTGGTGGGTATTTAGGAGGGCACATTCTGCATGGAGCACTGGGTGTTATGCACAAACAATGAATCATGGAACACTTCATCTAAAACTAATGTTGTAATGTAAGGGGATTAACATAAGAATAAAAAAATTAAAAAAAAAAAAAAAAAAAAAAAAAAAAAAGAACAAAAGGTGTCTTCAGTATAGAATGGCTCCTGACAGGACGATCAGGTGGACCAGGAGGGAGGGACCAGTGCCCAACAGATCTGTCCCTCTGAAGTACATCCGCATTATCCTTTCTCCTTTCTCCTCTGAGGACAGAACAGAAGTGCTGGTCTGCAGAAGAATGCCATACTGAATATTACTTTTATAATTAAGCACACACGGTGTTTGCCAAATGCTTTAAGTGCAGCTAAAATTGGACATAAGGGAGTCCTGGGATATCCAGTTGTAGCAGATTTTTATTGTTCTATATATTATATATGTGTATGTATTATATGTATGTATATATGTATAACATATATGTAACATATATAACATTTTATATATAAAATAATGTGTATATTAACATAATTATACATGACTAATAGAGTATATGTTAATATACGTTATATGAGATATCTCATTTTATACAATATATGTTATATATACATCTCTAAAATATATATATATAATTTGCTTGAAAGACATGATTCATTAAATTTTGAGAGCAAATAAAATTGAATGATAAGGTGCATATGCACTAGGTGAAATGGGAGAAAAACCAAAAAAACTCTAGTACAAAGTGCATTCTACTTTTGCCAGATTACAAAGTAAATTAAACCTTTCACTTTTATGAAAGAAATACAATAGATGGAAAGTTTCCTCTTCACACATCGGGCATCCTAGGATGTGCCCGTTATTGCTGCATAAAGACAGGGAAATTCTGTGAGTCTCCTGAAACTGTAAAAATGTCACCACCAAGTAACATGGGGCAAAGTCTCTTAGAGCAAAGGTCTGGTAACGTTTTAAAGATAAGTTCCCATTTGGAAAATGTTTTTAAATGATGGAGTCCTTTTTTATTGTTTTATGTAAGACATGAAAAGCCATCGTAACGCCTTTGAATTTCGGTGAAGTCTAACTGTTAATCATAGTGCTGGTGGCTCACCAGCGAGTTCCTTTTCCACTGCGTGGCCTGGGGTGAGGCCGCCACAGGGGCTCCAGGCAACTTGGGATAGAAGCCTGTGCTTGGTCTGCTGGTGGAAAAGGACCTCCTCTCTGCAGGGCCCCTCTGGCCAACTTTCCGACCGGGTGGGTTGCTGTGGAAACCAACAGCTCTAAAAAACAAAAGGAAAGGAAAAATTAAAATCCCAGAATAAAGACTAATTTGAGGGGTTTCAAAAGGGAATGAAACACAGCCACAGGGCGCCAGACACTTCACAGAAACAAACAAAACGAAACGAAAAAAGATGGGAGTCCACGAACCTCACTTTCCCTTCCCAGATGAAGCCAGAGTTGATGAGAGTCCATGGAGTGAAAGGTGAGAGGCGTCTCCCAGCTCTGTCCCCAGTGAAAACCACAAAGGACTTCCCGATCTGGGAGAGGACACGTTAGCGCACGACCGTACAAAGCCCTTGAGATGTTGGTCTTGGAGTTTGGATGAGAGATTTGAAATAATGTGTTCTGTCACTTGCAGGGATATAACTCAAGGTATAAAGTATTTGAAGAAGACGCAGGAGAGAAAAACAAGGCCCCTGAGGGTTGGGCTTCCTTCTGTGCATCTGCGAGGTGTATGCCATCTTCCCGGCCTCTTGCCCCTACCACTGTGTTTGCTCTCAGCTTGCTGTTTAACTGGTGGCTTCTGTGAAGCCAGCAGTTTGAAACAGCCTCATTGCCTTTAGTTCTAAATCTGTGGCAGAAGAAGGGAAATGACTAAAAGATAATGTTTCGTTTTCTACCCACAAAGCAGATGTTCTTTGTACTACTTCAAATGGACTAGCTTGTGCCCTCAGAGCCAAACTCTGTGTTTGCCAAGAGCAAAGGAGCCCTGAATCACTGTGGAGGGAGAATTCCTAAGTAGCTGTTGCTTCCTTCTTGGTTCTCTCACTGGCTGGTGAAAACTCGAGGGGAATGCTCTAGAGGCGGTGGCTGAATTCCTGATCCTGAAATAATTCGCTGAGTAGAAGTGTGTCGCGAGAAGAGACCTGAGCCCACATTCCGGGGGGCCTGCCCACCGCGAGCAGACAGAATGGGAGCACGGGATGGGTATTATGTTAGTCAGGGCTCTCCAGAGAGAATCAAAGTTTATGTAGAACGAGATTTATTCTACAGAATTGACTCATGTGATGGTGGAGGCTGACAGGCCCCGAGATCTGCAGCGTGATTCAGCAAGCTGGAGACCCAAAGAGCCCAGGGTGTAGTCTCAGTCCAAAGCCTGGCAGAACTGACACCCAGACAGAACTGGCATTTCACCTTCAGAAAGCAGGAAAAGCCAATGTCCCAGTTCAAAGGCTGTCAGGCAAGAGGAACTTGGGGGAGGATCAGCCTTTTCATTCTGTTCAGCCCTTCAACTGATTGGGTGAGGCCCACTCACATTAAGGAAAGCAGCCTGTTTTACTCATATAATTTAAATGTTAATCTCATCCTAAAACACCCACATAGAAGCACCCAGAATAATGTTGACCAAGTATCTGGGTACCCCATGGCCCAGTGAGGTAGGCACATAAAATTAACCATCATACATACTGAGAAGTTAGGCCAGAGCCTGGGAGGAGACCCCGGTGGGTGCAGTTCCAAGGAGATGGTCCTCAGTGACATGGTGTCATGCTAAGACAGTCCAGAAGCTGAGGAGTGCAGACACCACTACGTGCTCTGGCTAGTTTAACCAGCAAGACATCATTCAAGCTTTTAGGTAGCTCACAGTAGTTCTGGGCCAGAACAGCCACCCAAGCCATATGGCAAGACTGAGCCAGGGACACCCTGTCTCCCTCCTGCACTGAGACAGGGCGGCTTGCACTGCTGGCCCCAAACCAGATGCATCCTCCTTCGGTCAGAAAAGGCACCTGCTTTTTTATATTGCTGTCTTCTAAATCAAAACCCAGCAAGAGGATATCAGATTAGCAGAGTCCAAGTCCATTCCTCCCCCTTGGCTACCAGGGAGGCTGGGAAACCGAAGTTTCTGGCATCTGCCTGAGGCTGAATGCATGGCGTGGGAGCATAATCAAGAGGGGAAGGCTGTTCAGGAGATGCCGGTTGCCTTCCCATACTACTCGTCCTTCCAGCCTCCCTTCAATTCTCAGCTCTTCCAGAAGCATCCCACGCTGAACTCCATAAGCCATAAGCATCAGGGCCAGTATTCATGCAGGACTTGCCTGCTGCAGTTAACGGCACGCTCACAGGCTTCCCCCCCCGCCGCTTTGTAAGTCTTCTCCTGTCACCCCCACATCACCTCTACCTCTGTAGACCTTTGAGATCTTTTTTCTTTGTTTTTGTTTGTAAACCCCAGACCTCATTAGTCTCTTCTTTGCTATATTTTTTACTCTGTCTTACCCAGCCAGTTTCATCCTTTTTGCTCTCTGTCACATGGGTTGGTCGGTTGGTCTTACCTCCCCCACAGCCCAAAAAAACTAAACTTTGTAAACACAGGAGCCATTTCTTTTTTCTTCTTTTTTGATCCCCCACAGTACCTAATGTCATGCTAAGTGTACTGTAAATATTTTCTGATTATTACAGTTCATTATCTGAATGAATGCTTTTCAAATGAATTTCAGTAGTGTCTATTTGAAAACAATAATGAACAGAAATAAATGAAACAACAACAACAACAAACGAAAAAAAAACACCCAGGGCTATTTAGGCCATGTACCAGCTGATATCTAGAAATTTGCCTGTTAGTTTTAAGGACTCATTCAGCAGACTTACTGAGTGCCTACTGTATGCCGGACATTATTCTGTGTGCTTGGAATACATGAATGAAGAAGAAAAAAAGAAACAGACAAAATAGCTCTCTCGAAGCTTACGTCCTGGAGAAGTCAGACAGTTAATAAACACGTAAGTTATAAACACGTTAGAATTGTTGTGCATAAAAGAAGCAGCAGAAGCAGAGCAGGATAGTGTCAGAAGCACAGGGTGGGGTTGGAATTGGCATTTTAGATAGGATGGTCAGAATTTAAGAAAAAAATTTGCTTCTAGACAAGCAGAGAAAACTGAATTTTTGCTGAATCTGAGATAATGTAAAGAGGTAGTTCTGTGAATTGGGTAGAATAATGGCATTTTGGTTATTTTTAAAGTCCTTATCTGTTGTTTGGGGGGGAAGTCTAGGGAAGGGGAGGGGCAGAGGGAGGGAGAGAATCTTAAGCAGGCTCCATGCCCAGCTTGGAGCCCAGCGTGGGACTCAATCCCACAACCCTGAGATCATGACCTGAGCCGAAATCAAGAGTCAGACGCGTTACCAGCTGAGCCACCCAGGCGCCCCAAGTCTTTATCTGTTGTAAACTGAAATATTTATGGGGAAATAATGTGACCTAATATAATTATCCAGGATTTGCCTCAGAATGTTCCAGCAAAAAAGTGGGAAGGAAGGTGGGGGGAGGGAGAAAGGAAAAGTTGAGTCAGGGGAGAATAGATGAAAGAAGAATGGTATAAAGTTGGTATTTGAAACTTGATCAGTGCAAAGGGTTTCCTCATACTACTCTTCCTATCTGTATAGATGGTCTAAAATTTCCATAATAAAAGTTACATAAGACAGATGAATCATTGAACTCTATCTCTAAAACTAATAATACACTGTATGTTAATTGAATTTAAATTTAAAAAATAAGTTTTTTTTAAATTTTTTAAAAAGAAAACTGGTGGTCAGTAAAGTCATTCAAGAGGTGACTTTTTCCTGCGATTAAGAATTCCTCATATCAGTGAGATCATATGATACATGTCTTTCTCTGTTTGACTTATTTCACTCAACATAATACCCTCCAGTTCCATCCACGTCGTTGCAAATGGCAAGATTTCATTCCTTTTGATGGCTGCATAATATTCCATTGTATATATATACCACCTCTTCTTTATCCATTCATCTGTCGATGGACATCTTGGCTCTTTCCACAGTTTGTCTATTGTGGACATTGCTGCTATAAACATCGGGGTGCACGTACCCCTTCGGATCCCTACTTTTGTATCTTTGGGGTAAATACCCAGTAGTGCAATTGCTGGATCATATGGTAGCTCTATGGGTGATAGACACTGGGGAGGGTATGTGCTCTGGTAAGCGCTGTGAATTGTGGAAGACTGTTGAATCTCAGATCTGTACCTCTGAAACAAATAATGCAATATATGTTAAGAAAAAAAAAAAAGAAGAAGAAGAAGAAGGTAGCGGGAGGGGAAGAATGATGCGGGGGAAATCGGAGGGGTAGACGAACCATGAGAGACGATAGACTCTGAAAAACAAACTGAGGGTTCTAGAGGGGAGGGGGGTGGGAGGATGGGTTAGCCTGGTGATGGGTATTAAAGAGGGCACGTTCTGCATGGAGCACTGGGTGTTATGCACAAACAATGAATCATGGAACACTTCATCTAAAACTAATGATGTAATGTATGGGGATTAACATAAGAATAAAAAAAAAGGTGACTTTTTTTTTTATTTAGAGAAAGATTGAGTGTGTGGAGGGATGGGCAGAGGGAGACTCCACTGAGCACGGAGGCTGACACAAGGCTCGATTCCATGACCCTCAGATCATGACCTGAGCCGAAACCAAGAGTCGGATGCTTAACCAACTGAACCACCCCGGTGCCCCAGGAGTGACATTTAAGCAGAGAAGGAGGAGAGAGATGCATGGATTAGTGTTAAGGAAGAGTGTGGCATGCAAAGAAACATATGGCACAAAGCATGTTCCCAGAACCCTTATTCCTTGAATGGGGGAAGGTGTGGGAAATGAGGGCTGGCAGATCCTTGGGGGGTAGAATAGAGAACAGAGCCTTTCAAGTCACTGTAAGGACTTCAAGTGCAGGTCACACCAATGAGACTGCTAAGGAGCTGCTTCAGAGTCCTGCCCAGATGTATTTTCTTCATTAAACCATTTAGGTACCTGCATTTCTTTGCTCAGATCCTGAGATGAGAGTTTGTAGTACATGATCGGTGCTATCCAATAGAATTTTCTGTGATGCTGGGAATGCTCTATCTCTGCTGGTCACCATGGGAGCCCCTGGCCACAGGTGGCCGTGGAATACTTGAAACGTGCCTAGTGTGATCCAGGAGCCCACTTTCTGATTTAATCTTATTTTGATTAATTTTAACCTAAATTTAGAGGCCCACCTGTGGCTGGTGGACCACGCAGTGTTAGGATGGTTAGTTGCACTTGGGCATTTCCCTCCACGCCATTTTTATTCAGTTCCAGCAGCCAAGTCATTCTCACCTCAGGGCATTTGCACCTCTGCCGGTTGGTTCCCATGTATCCTTCAGGCCTGAGCTTACACGACACCTACTCCAAAGGTCTTCCCTGACCTCCCTGTTGGAGGTAGGTTCCCCCTCCTGATGGCGTCCTCAGTTCATAATTACGCTTGGCATTTACTTACTTTCTAAAGCCAAGAGCTCCTCAAGGTCAGGGGTTTGATCCTCTTGTCTCCCCTCGTGGGCCTGCAGCAAACGTGGGAACAGAAGCAGCGTCCGTGTGTACAGTTTCGGGGGGATAGAGACAGGGGGCCTCTAACCCAGTTTGGGGAGGGGTTGGTGAGTCTGGAGCAGTTTCTCAAACCTTAAGTAGGGCTTTTAGAAGATGAATAGGAATGAGGAGCATGAAAGTAATGTTGTAGAAAGGCCTTTCCTACAAAGATGAGAAGGAGCAGCAGGTAGGAGGAGTAAGGAAAGCATGGGGTGGGGTCTGCGGGCCTGTGGGCCGTGTGTGCGGATGGGAGGGGTCCTGATTGTGGAGGACCTCAGAGACCTTGAGATGTAGCATGTAGGTCAGGGGCCGGCAGATTTTTTTTTTTTTTTTAAGAGCCACAAGTAAATGGTTCAGGCTTTGTAAGCCCTAAGGTCAAAACTTCTGAACTCCACCACTGAAATGCAAAAACAGCCTTCGACGACATGCAAATGGCTGTGGCTGTCTTCCAATAAAACTTTATGGCCACACATTCAAACTCCAGATAATCCTCAGAGGACATTAACTATTCTTTTGATTTCTTTTTTTTCCAACTATTTAAAAGAGTAGAAACCATTCTTAGCTCGTGGACCATTCAAAAACAAGCTGCCGGCCACATTTGGCATCTGGCCATGTTTGGTGGGAGGCATTAAAGGGTTTGAAGGGGGACAGGAAGTGGTCAGATCAGGATGTCAGCTAGCTCCGTCTGGCTTTGGTGGGATCTCAGGGGCACGTGTGAAGACAATGAAGACAGTGGCGGTTTCTGTGAAGAGGCTGGGCAGCAGTCTGGGTGAGGGATGGCGAGGTCTGAAATAGGGCGACGTTAACAAGGATGGGAAGAAAGGCCCGCCATGTGACCTATATTCTGCAGTCAAAATCAGTAAGAACTTGGTGATGGACATTCAGGGTAAGGAGTAAAAGAATGGTGCCCTAGGTCAGGCAGGACCCATCAGCTCTCACTGACCAGCTGCAATACGGAGTGCATCTTAATGCATATTTAGATTTGGGCCACTTAGAGGGTCTTCCTTTAATCTGCAAAATGAGAGTAGTTTCAATAAATAGTGCCTCACCTAGTCCTCAGATTAGTCCCCTCATGGGAACAATTTTGTTTACTGTTGAATGGATAACCTAATTCTAGATGTTACTCTAGAAAAATGATACCCCAGTACTCTGTAATAATCACCTAACCGTACTGACATTTTCCCCCATCCTGTCCTACCAAAAGAAGTAGCTAAATGATCTCCTTCAAAGTATATAATTGCAGAACATAAAGTAGGCTTCTGGTATTAGAAGAAATTCCAGTGGTAGAATCTAGGACATTGATTATAGTAAAACTCCTTTTGCTGTCCAAATCTTAGCTGCTCTTACAAAGCAGCAAATAGTGCAGAGAGAGCAGGAACCTTGTAATCCCAATTGTTAGTAAATGTTTCATTACCATAAAATTACATAAATTATCCCTGTAGCCCTATAAAACTACCTTTTCACTTGCCCTGTTCTAGGGGATTTCTGCTGTGTGAGTATTAATGAAAGTGGAGTTAATTTACGTTACAATTTAGCACGCCACCTGGGGACACAAAGACTTGGGTTATATAAGAAAACAGGTGTGCGGTGTACATCCTGCAAATCTGCATTAAGGTAACTGATAAGATTGGAAGGGATTAACTCGGTGTATTTTGTAATGTCATATCCTTGCTTTTCATGATGTTGATTTTATCCCTCTGTGGACATTAGTTTTCTCCCTGAATCAAGTAGCCAAGTTCAGCTCCTTTAGCCTTTATTTTTGTCTGTCTATGAGTTTTTTGAGAGATTTGTTTGGTGCAAATCTCTAATACCTAGGTCTAGGATTCTTTAGCTGTTCTTTATGGTTGTCTAGTCAAGAAATGTATCAAGTTGCTCAGTGAAAAAAATGAGTGATTGACTAACTGAAATTTGCAGGATTCAGAAGGTTGCTTTAGTATCATAAGGTACTTGGCCAGTTACCAAGGTGGCAATCTTGAACCAAAACATTCTTCTCACTGTGGTTGCCCCAGCTGAGGAAGGGCCTTGGATATAAAGCTATTACTCGCTGAAGAGGGATGCCTCATCCCTGCACTTTGTTTTATCCCTTTCTCCCGTCCAGTGCCTTTCTCTGTGCCCCGTCCAGGCACGCCCCGCCCCCACCCCGGCCCAATGACTGAGTGCTCTCAAGCCCAGTGATTGGAATAGCGTAATGGTAACCGCTGTGTTTATGCTTACTCTGTGAGGCATCGCACTGAATGTCTCCACCTGTCTCTTGAGAAATGTGTTGCTGTCACCTCCACTTTATAGAGGAGCAAACAGACCTCGTGAGGATAAGCACCTTGCCCCAGGCTCCGTGGCTAGAACTGGGCGGGGGGGGAGCTCAGATTCAGACCTAGTGGGAATTGCAGTAGGGTTCTGGGGTTTGTGCCCACAGGACCAGCTCCGCCTCGCCTCCCTCCCCCTCCGTGCCGGGCGCTCCCCTGAGCCAGACTGCAGTGGTTCTGTAGACATGAGCTTCCCTGGTCACCTGCAGGGTCTTTGCTTGTCCTTGCCCTTGTCTCTTTATCCCAAGGCATCAATAGGGCTTTCAGATCTGAGGCAGCTCAAAATATATGGCAAGGAGTGCCCAGGAGTGTGTTGGTGGACTTATGTCACTGGGCACCAGCCACTCCCTCCCGCACCGAAGCAAAAAGGGTTTATCGGAGCAGGAAACATGTCTGACTTCTGGAGTACCATGCTGGCATCTTTTAATCGACGTCCACCATGATGCTGGAATCTGGTGGATTCCACCAGATATCTTCCACCTCATCTCTTCCTGGGTTATTACAGAGGCCTCTTAACTAGGTGCTCGGTATCCAGTCTTGCCTCTTCCCCAGTCCATCCTTCCCCCACAGCCAGATGTTTCTACAACAAATTTAATTGCCACTCCTTGTCTAAAATCTTTGTGACTTCCTATTGCTCTTGGGATCAAGAATGATCCTTTTAGATTCCTTCTAAAGCCCTGAGTAGTCTGGCCCCTGCTCGTCTTTGCAGCCTTGTCTCGCAAGGAGCCTCATGCCCCTCACACTGTCTGTCATCCTTCAGAACCTGTGTTTCTCCAAGAAGCATGGTTTTTTCCTTGCCTCTGAGCCTCTGCGCATGCTGTTCCAGCAGTGCCCCCTTCGTGCACATCCCCCAGCATAGCGCTTGCCTGTATCCTCACTTTTCTTCACCGCTGTGGTTCACTCAGTTACAGTTCTAGGCACAGAGTAGCAGCTCAGTAGACCTCTCTTGCATGAACAAATGAAAACTACCCATTCCATTTTAGGTTTTTAACGTTAATTTGGATCTGTCTCCCACATTCATGATTTGGGTTTGCCAATATTGCTGACTCAACTTCATTTATCTTTTCAAATGTTTACTTTTTTTTTTTTCCTTTCTGTAAGCTTCTCTTTTCCCACTCTTCAAGTCCTCCTTTTTAAAGACGTTTTGGACTGCTTTTCGGTCTAGTCATCATGATTACCAGCACAGCGATCCCGGGTAGCTCTTG
Organism: Mirounga angustirostris; assembly: GCF_029215605.1. Classification (NCBI taxonomy): domain Eukaryota; kingdom Metazoa; phylum Chordata; class Mammalia; order Carnivora; family Phocidae; genus Mirounga; species Mirounga angustirostris. The sequence continues at coordinate 125,560,089 of NW_026991713.1, forward strand.
GCCATGCTCCGCAGGACTGTTGAAGCCTCTGGGTGCAACTCTTTCAGCCTGCAGGGTCCTTCAGTAGCCACCCCAGCCCTGTTTGGGCCACGTGTGCCAGCAATGCGGGGAAGGATAAACGAGTATTGTGTTTGCAACAATGTCTTAAAGGGATAGAATTCTCTGTTATTTGTTGGGGTGAGCGGGGAGGAGCAAAGAGGAAGGCAGTTTATGATGGGCAGTGTTTCTGGGGGGAAAAAAAAGGAAATTAAATTGTGTAAAGTAAAAAGGAATCTCTAATAAGAAAATGTTCCCTGGTTCCAACGATTCATATGCTGGATGTAGATCTAGATTTACTTAGCACAGCCCCCTCTCCACTCCCATCAGCAACAGCAGAATTGTTGTTGAGGTGGGCCAGGTAATAGCAGTTGTTCTTTGTTGCTTTTTCCTCACTCCAGAGGTGACCCTGAAGGTCCACATCAGTGACGCCAGCACCCACCAGCCCGTCCCAGATGCGCTCATCGAGATTTTCACCAACCAGGTGTCCATCGCTTCCGGCACCTCGGGGACAGATGGCGTCGCCTTCATCAAGTTCCCGTATAAGCTGGGCAGTCAGCTGATCGTCACCGCCACAAAGCACGCCTACGTGCCAAACTCTGCCCCATGGAAGCCAATCCGATTACCCGGTAAGGCCGTCCTAATCTTCCCCTGGAGCAGAGCTCATGGTCCAGGCTAGTGCTGGAGTCAGGCACAGAAGTGATTTAAGAGTGGAAGGCAGGTGATCAGAAAAATAGGGGTTTAGTCTCTGCTTTACTTTTGGGGGACTTCTTTTTTTTTTTTTGAGATTTTATTATTTATTTGCCAGAGAGAGAGAACAAGTGCACAAGCAGGGGGAGTGGCAGGCAGAAGGAGAAGCAGGCTCCCCGGCAAGCAGGGAGCCTGATACGGGGCTCTGTCCCAGGACCCCGGGATCACGACCTGAACTGAAGGCAGACGCTTCACCGACTGAGCCACTCAGGTGCCCCTACTTTTGGGGGCTTCTTATGGGAAGGATAGGTGGGGTCCTGTATGAAGCAGGTGGGGGCTCTCCCTCGGTTTACACACACACCAGAATCAAAAGCCTTAGAGTTTCTGCCCATTTCCCCAGCATCCTCCTTTGTACCTTTTTGATTCCAACTGGTAGGATGGCACTGGGGCCATGCTCTGGAACAGAGCTTCCTTGTTCTGCTTCATGGGGCCTGACAGAACACTGGCCAGAGAGGCAGGGGGTGATGGGAACTCTGTCTTTCTCTCTCCCCCTTCTCACCTGCTAAGGGAAAACCCACTCCTGTGTGTTTCCTCAATACTCTTCCACACTTCGGCGCTTCTGATCACCCAACATGCTGGGTATTTTCCCAGGCATTTCTCAGATTCTCGGATGCCAGCTGGGTGCCCTACAATTTAACTCCGTTCTGGCACTATCCACTGTCCACCTGGAGACAGCATCAGATCCCACAGGTGAAGGGCTCGGTCCCACATGACTGCCCCCACCCCACGTCAGACACCAGTCACAAGTCCACGTTGTCCCCTGGGCTTCTGACCCACTGGCTATAAATCAGAGGTCCCCCAACCCCCTCCTCAGGTTCGACTCGGTGGCCGCAGTGGCTCTCAGAAGTCAGGGAAACAGTCGTTAAAAGACAAAAGTCAACCAAGTAAATTTGAAGTCTGTTTGGCTTTATTTAAGTGATTCGTAAATCAGGCAGCATCCATCTCAGAAGTAGAGAGGAGCTTCAAGGAGTTGCACAAAAGGGACGATTTTATAGGAAGGAAGGTGGGGTGAGGAGTTATTAGCAAAAGAAAAGAGGATTGTTTCAGGCAAGGTCACTTTTCCTTATGGGGAAGGGCAGGGATCTTACGAGGCGGGTCACCTTATCTTTTGAGGGAGAGTGGAGAGGGCCCATGTGACAGATTACCTCATTGATGCTGATCAAAAAAATTCCTGACTGACCCAGTTAAAACTGTATTTAGGTTAGGTGAGGTATAAAGTTCCAGTTTGGTGATTCGGCCTGAGTGACGCCATTTTGGGCCTGTGGGTTTTTTTGGTTTTTGTTCTGAACACAGTTTACTTTCTAGATCACTGGTTCATTACAAAGGTATTGAAGGAACAGCCAGATGGAGGAGATCGTATAGGCAAGGGGTGTAGGAAGGGGCACCGCACCTCCACGCCTTCTCTGGGCGTACCACCCTCCCAGCACCCCCATGCGTACAGCTGCCCAGAAGCTCTCTAACCTCATCCTATTGGGTTTGTATGGAGGCTTCACGACATAATCAGGACTGATGAACTCATTGGCCACTGGTGATTGACTGGACCTCCAGCCCCTCTCCCCTCCCCCTGGTCAAGGGAATGAGGATGAAAGTTCCACTTGGTTGGTTCTCCTGCCAACCAGCCACCACCCTTAGGTCATCTAGCAGCTTTCCAAAAGCCGCCTCATTAGCTAAACCCACATTGAAAGAGACATGTTATGAGTAATACAAGTCACCTTTATGGCACTTATCACTTAGGAAATGCCATGGGTTTAGGAGCTGTGGTCTAGAAACAGGACCAAGACCAGATATATATTTCTTACTATAAATCACAGGATTAAGTCACCATTCACCCCTTCACAACGCTGGTCTCCCACAGGGGCAAGCATGGTGCCTGACACAGATTCAGGGATGGGGTAGGTGGGGAGTTGGACGTGACCCCTCTTCTGTCCCCTCACCTCTGGCTCCCGCTAGCACCTGGACCACATTATCTGTTAGCACCAAGATTAGGGACAAGGAGGGGCTGAGGGCTGGAGGGAGACGCTGCCAGGGTGGAGTTTGGAAACAGGCTGACCTGGTTCTGGCACCCAGTCTGTGCTTGAGCCCCTCTAGCTTCCTTGCCAATCTCTGTAGAATGGAGCTCATACCACCTGGTAGAGTTGTTCTGATTGCAGAGCAGTTAACACATATAAACGACCTTTCAGTGCCTAAAGCACAGTAGGGGCTCAATAAATAGCACAGTGGCTGGCAAAATACCAATGTCAGTGTTCAACTCTGTGCCACTGCACCACGAGACACACTCCGTCAGGGTCCCCGCTGCCTCTGGGGACACATGGGAGCCAAGTGTGGCTATACCTGCCTCATAAAGCCCTGGCGTCTACCCTCAGTCACAAAATTCTCTTTAGTTCTATTTACATTTATTAAGTACCTATTATGCGCCAGGCGCTGCCCTAGCCACTGAGAATAGAGATCTAGAGACACAGAGCTTGCCCCTGGGGAGTTTGTAACTTAGTCCGGGAGTTATGTAGTCAGCCACCAAAGCCATTCCCGTCTAATGGGTATGTTCACGCGTATCTATGCATAGGGAATGCTGGAGCAGGGAAGGTTCAGCCTAGGTGAGGGAATAAAGGCTTCCTGGAGGAGGTGGGAGGGGAGCGGAGTCTGGAGGATGAATAGATATTAGCATTAGAAGGTGCTTGTAAGGGGCACTTGGGTGGCACAGTCGGTTAAGCATCTGACTCTTGGTTTCGGCTCAGGTGGTGATCTCAGGGTCCTTGGATCGAGGCCCGCATCAGTCTCTGCACTGACTGTGGAAGTCTACTGAAGTTTCTCTCTCTGTCCCTACACCCTGCACCCCCCACCCCCCCGCCGTGTTTGTATGCTCTCTCTCTCTCTCTCTCAAATAAATAAATAAATCTTAAAAAAAAAAAAAGAAGAGGTGCTTGTAAAAAACACAGATTTCAGGACTCATCCTTTCAGTCTGGGGATTGATCCAGAAGTCTGCAATTTACCAAGAACCTCCCCCCCGCCCCACAACACACACACACACACACACACACACTCCACTTACGGATAAAAGCATTCACTAAAGTTGGAGACCACTGCTTTGTGAACTATGGGAAGTGGATTTGATATAGGTACAACTGAGGAGATCTTCTGGAAAAATCTTAGAGAAAAGGGGATAAACCATGAGAAATGTTTAGCAGACAAAATGCAGAATGTCTCTGGGAACAGGTGACGAGCGTTAAGGGAAAGGACAAAACAGAAGAAATGTAAGTTGAATCTCGGGTTTCTAGCTGGTGACAGAGCGGATGGAACAGATGGTCAATAGGGTTGGGAGACCCATCACTTCATGGTTCCCTAAAGTTGACTCAGTTGATGCAGTGGGTTAAAAGAAGCCCCCTTCTGCTTCCCCACTCCCCTGTGCATCCTCTCCCCAGGCTCGGGGCTCAGGCAGAGGGGGATGCAGGTGCTAGCGGAGGTGGAGGATGGGAGGGCAGGAATGAGTGTTGGGGGTCATCATTGAAGATGAGTTTAGTGGAGGGGACACTGGTTTTGAGCTGCCTCTGGGACACAAGTGTGTTCAGCCTGTAGTTTGAAGTGATTTGAAGGCTTGGGGGGTTTGGAGGTAGAAGTGTGGTTTGGGGGTCATTAGCATTGTTGAGATAAGAACCATGAACTCATTAGCATTGTTGGGTTCAAAACTATGAACTCACCAAAGCATGGGGGGCAGACCTGGGACAGAATCCTCAGAAAGCCCACAAAATAGGAAGATGATCTTTATTAGGTTATATATGAAGAAAATGTTTGACTGCCTCCATTTTTCACACTGAGAAATCACTGGAAACAACCCAGGGAAGTTTAAATGGTAGCTGGACACCACAACTCCACCTTTGCTGGGAGAGCCCCCGCACAAACTATCAGTATGTTCTATAAAGTCACCATGCACCCTGGGGTAGTCAATACTGAGCCATGGCTTTCAAGGGAAATTCAAGGTTAGGGTCCTAGGAGCTTCCTGTCATAACATTTTCATCAGCCAAGCAATACATCACCTTGGTTTATGTGTGTTTTGGGGTGTTTAAAGACACATGATTTAGGGGCACATGGGTGGCTCGACAATTTAAGCGTCTGCCTTCGGCTCAGGTCATGATCTCGGGGTCCTGGGAGATCTGGGATCGAGCCTGCGTTGGGCTCCCTGCTCAGTGGGGAGTCTGCTTCTCCCTCTCCCTCTGTTCCTCCCCCTGTTTGTGCTCTCTCTCTCAAATAAATAAATTTAAAAAGCTTGTAAAAAAAAAAAAGACACTTGATTTAATAATATACTGCTGGTTCATGAACATGGAACTCATGGCCAACAGCTCCGTAACTCCTGGTTGAACAAAGCTTATCTAACATATATTTTTCCCATAAGCACCTCCCAGCCTTCCTGCAGTTAGGAATGGCAGCCCTGGGCCTGGGGGCCGTTTTAAACAGCGAAATCACCAAAAAGAAGCACAGGAATGTGAAAAACCTGGCACTTACATTATGTGATCTGAAGGGAAAAGGCAAAGTGTCGCCTTGTTTGACCTCAGCTGGGAATATGTGCATCCGGGCCTCAAATTTTTGACCGCTCTGTACTTGCACATATAAAGCATCATGAGGATTGACTGTGGGATCACAAATGAATTTTAGCAAGGAGGCGCATTCGCAAACACTGAATCCACGAATAATGAGGGTTCAGTGTACTGTAATTACATTCGTTTTGACTTTGTAAACATGATCATTTGAGAAAAAGCAACCGTTTCCATAATATCCATTTTCTTAAATGAGTCAAAAATGGAAACGATGTGGTTTAATTGGAAGGGTTTGGGACTAAGCATGAAGACCCCTGGGTTCTCGCCCCACCCACCCCCGGCTGCCCCCCACACGGGGGGCCCATCACAGCTTTCCAAGCCCACATTTCTCATTTCTAAAACTAAATTAATTAGACTGAATAATTTTCAAGGATCCACCCATGTCTTTGATTATTTTTCTCTGTTTGCCTCGTTAATATAATCAAGATACTCTTAACTAGAATCTGACAGAAAAGGTGACCAAACCTTGGACTTGCCTATTATGAAAGGCAGAGTAAACTACTGTTTCCATGCTTGCTTTTGGAGGTCAAGAAAATACTGTTGGTACTGCAGATAACTGGACAAGGAACAGAGAAAAGCTGGGAGCCTCTCCTAAAATGTGGTGACCGTTCGAAACTAGAAAATGCTTTCTTCTCTACACGTGCGCACATGGTTTTGTTGGCATTCTTCAGAGATTTTGGAATGGATTTCTCTTTTCGTCCTTGACAGTCTTTCCTGGAGAATGTATTGGTTTTGCCCTTTCAAGGAAGGAGGTATAGATTGGAGGGGGGGACGCCCAGCATAAGGAGAGTACCCTTTACCCTTGGCAAACAGGTAAAACAAATTCACTTACGGGGGCGCCTGGGTGGCTCAGTTGGTTAAGCGACTGCCTTCGGCTCAGGTCATGATCCCGGAGTCCCGGGATCGAGTCCCGCATCGGGCTCCCGGCTCGGCAGGGAGCCTGCTTCTCCCTCTGACCCTATCCCCTCTCATGCTGTTTCTCTCTCTCTCTCTCTCAAATAAATAAATAAATAAAATCTTTAAAAAAAAAAAAATTCACTTACGGAAAATGCAGTCCATCAGTGAAAGACTGTAAGTCCACCTCTTTTTTTTTTTTTTTTAAGATTTTATTTATTTATTCATTAGAGAGAGAGAGAGAGGCAGAGGGAGAAGTAGGCTCCCCGCCTAGCAGGGAGCCTGATGCGGGACTCGATTCCGGGACTCCAGGATCATGACCTGAGCCGAAGGCAGACGCTTAACCATCTGAGCCACCCAGGCGCCTGTAAGTCCACCTCTTAATTAGGCCCATCTCCATAGTTATCGCTCTGCCAGGCCTGTTGCAGCTACCTCCAGCTCGGTCCATCTGCCCCTTCCAACCACCTTCTATATTCAGTGAGCATCCGTGTCTTAAAAATATGTTCCTACATGTATATATATATATATATATATATATGTATAAATATATATATATAATTATGTTACACGTCTGCGTGAAGGGCTTCAGTGTCCCCAGGATAAAGTTTAGACCCTCCTTCCCTAGTCCCTTCTTCCTTATGTATCTCATGGTCTAGATGCCTGGGCAATTTGTTGTTCTCTTGATGAAGCTGACACGTCGCCCGCTCTGTTTGTCCGCACGGTTACTCCTTGACCGATGCTTTCTTGGCGAGTTTGTCTTGGGTGTTCCATGCCCAGCCTGGCTGTTCGCTGCTCCGTGCAGTCTTCCTGACTCTCACAGGTGGAGTTCGACATTCCTTTCTCTCTACTTACCAAAACATAAACATCTGCCCCGGAGGACGAGAACCTCCAGACATCAGCCAGCATCCCCCCTGTGATGGGGGTCTGGGGTCTCTCTGCGCCCCCCTCCCATACCCCTTGGGGCATTCAGTCCCTTCTCTCCTGCTCCAGGAAGCTCCTGTGGTGCCTCTCAGCCCACTCATCGTGAGAGGTCATTTTTCTCTCCAGGATATAAGGCTTTAGAACGTCTGCTAGAGCGGATGCCTTATGTATGGAAGTACCAAATGTTTTCAGTTAAGAGATGTTCACAGAACACCCTGCGGTGGTCACACAAATCTCGAGAGACTGATCACAGGTGACTTCAGAGCTCAGAGTCCCCCACAGCGGTCGGCACAGAGCTTTTCAGGGCCCAGGAAGTGCCACTTGGGATGTGTGTGAGCTCTCTGATGGGACAGGGCGTTCGTGAAGGCAACATCGCTACAGTGACCCTTTCTTCTGGGCCACTGGAGACCCAGTGCTGTTGGGTGAAGGGATCATTGTTAAAGAAGGTTAAGTGTCCCTTTGAAGTAGTTACGAAGGATTTATCCAAGGTAGGTCTCCCTGCTTTAATCCTGGCTCACACGCATTCCCTGACCCTCCCTTCCCCAACCTGAAGTGACTTTTCTCCCAACTTTGAACTCCTAAGATGAATTCTTTTTTTTCTTATTCTTTTTGTTTTTGTTTTTGTATTTAAAATTATAATTCATATACCATTAAGTTCACCATTTTGAAGTGTGCAGTTCACAAAATTACACAACCATCACCACTAACTAATCCCAGAATATTTTCTGTACCCCCCATGACCCCCAGGCCCTGGCAACCACCAATCTCCTCTCCGTCTCCGTGGTTGGCCTATTCTGAACATTGCAGATAAATGGAATTCTGTAATATGGAGCCTTCTGTGTCTGGCATCTTTTACTTTGTGAAGCGCTTTCATGGTGCATCCGTATTATAGCCTGAATCAGTATTTTTTCCATTTTTATGAATGAATGATGTTCCATTGTATGGATGGACCTCATTTTGTTTATCTGCTCATTGGTTGGTGGATATTGGGTTGTTTCCATTTTTTGCCATGAACATTGACTTATAAGTTATCGTGTGAATATACATTCTCAGTTCTCTTGGGTCTCTACCTAGAAGTGGAATTGCTGGATCAGATGGTAACTCTGTGTGTGATATATTTTGAGGAACCACCAGATTATTTCCACAGCACCGAGGTGCCTTCTTATGTTGCTCAGGGCAATGACCACCTTCCACTTGTTGTGTGCCCCAGGCCCCTTCTGATTAGAACCTTGCAGGCCCAGATTGCCTCCAGCACTGATCTGTTCCACGCTTCAAGCACTGGGCCTTGTATATAATGGCAGCTCCGTAAGTTGACTGTAGAGGGGATATGAAAAGAGAGGTCATGTCCAAGGCCAGCTCACTGGTCCCCTCCGGGCACTATTAAGAGCCAGTGCTAACAGATATTCTTAGCACTTGATATTTCTGGTCCCCGATATTTTCCCAGAAAGTCAGTTTACCTCTCTAGACCTTGCTTTCCTCATCTTTAAACTTGGACTGGATAAAGCCCAGTGGGTCTTTGAATTTGAGTCTGTGTAGCATAGCAGTTGAGAAAAGACTCCAGAGTTAAGTCCTAGCTCCAGTATTTACCAGCTGTGGGATCTTGCACAAGTTAATTCCTTACCTATAAGCCTGTTTCCTTACCTGTCAAATGGACAAGTTAATAATATCTATTTCATAGAGTTGGATTTCTTTTAAGATTTATTTACTTATTTGAGAGAGTGTGCGTGCGTGCATGCACGCACATGCGTGAGCAGAGGGAGGGACAAAGAGGGAGAGAAAGAATCTCAAGCAGACTCTTGAGCATGGAGCCCAACAGGGGGGCTCCATCCCACGACCCTGAGATCATGACCTGGGCCAAAACCAAGAGTTGGAGGCTTAGCCAACGGCGCCACCCAGGTGCCACCATAGAGCTGTTTTGAGATTTAAATAAATCATCAAATTTAAAGCACTTAGAATAATGTCTGACATGTTACTAAGGGTTCAGTGACTTAGTGAGCATTATTTTTCCATAATACATTTATTTGTTTTCGATTCATGTTCTCCCCAGAAACATGCAGGCTTTGTGAATTTTTTAGTTGAAAGTCTAGGTACTTAAGCAAGAATTTTAAAAACAGCACGAGTGCTGTCATCTTATTAGTTTCCGGAATACGGGGGCATGTTCTTCTGTCATGTGTCGTTTGTTAACCTGAGCACATGTTTTTAAAGTCTTTTTTTAACATTAATATCTAACTTTATATATTTTACATTCATATAATGTGTAGTATGTTCCTAATGTGAAGAGACTCAGATACTTTACTAAAAACTTCTAGGCAAATAAAAACTAGTTGACTGTTGTAGCGTGAGCAGTTGTTACATGAGAGATTGCGGCATTCTCGTAGCATCCAGAAAGTCTTGCTAATCAGACTTAAACAAAAAATGTTTCCTTTCTCTCTACTCACAACACTGCTGACACAAATGAATGGGGCTTTTTCTCAAACCAACCAATTCTCCAACTCTCTGGACACCAATGGGGTGTCCTACAGTTCAATTCTAGCATTACCCAGAGTCAGCGCAGACCCCCAGGTGAAGGGCTCAGTCCCACGAGACTGCCCCCCCCACTCACACACAACTCCTAGCATGTCACCACCTGTGCTTTGGGCAACTGGCTCCGAATCGGGCGCCTACGACCCTTTCTCAGGTTCAGTAATTTGCTATAATGGCTCAAGAACTCAGGGAAACATTTATTTACATTTGCCAACTTATTATAAGGGATATCATAAAGGATACAGATGAACACCCAGAGGAGGAGATACACAGACGAGGTCTGGAAGGGTCCTGAACACGGCAGCTTCTGTCCCTGGGAGTTGAGGTGTCCCACCCCCCTGGCACGGTAGATGCATTCACCAATCTGGAAACTCCCCAAACCCTGTACTTTTGGAATTTTCACGGAGGTTTCATTATGTAGGCAAGGTTGATTATGAATTTAATTTCTCACCCCTCTCCCCTCCCTGGAGGTGGAGGGGTGGGGCTGAAAGTTCCAAGCTTCTAATTACAGCTTTCTGGTGACCAGCCCCCATCCAGGAGCCCACCCAGAGTTGCCTCATTAGAACAAAAAAATCCTCCTAACACCCAGGAAATTACAAGGGAGTTAGGCGCTCTGTGTCAGGAACCAGGGTCAGACACCAAATAATATTATATATTTTATTATGTCACAATACTAAAAATCAGTATTGTTGATTGATTTGAAATCAGACAATACAAAGAATGCGGTGTGCCCCCAAAATTAGAGTGGGCGTTTTTATTTAAATTTCAGAATTCCCTTATGTCCATTTTTGTTTCTGCAGTATTTTCTTCACTGAGCCTGGGCCTGCTTCCAGAACGATCCGCCACTCTAATGGTGTATGAAGATGTTGTCCAAATAGTCTCAGGATTCCAAGGTATGTTGAATATTGAAAAAGAGAAGTGGGGCGCCTGGGTGGCTCAGTTGGTTAAGCGACTGCCTTCAGCTCAGGTCATGATCCTGGAGTCCCGGGATCGAGTCCCGCATCAGGCTCCCTGCTCAGCGGGGAGTCTGCTTCTCCCTCTGACCCTCCTCCCTCTCATGCTCTCTGTCTCTCATTCTCTCTCTCGCAAATAAATACAATCTTAAAAAAAAAAAAGAAAAAGAAAAAGAGAAGTGACAGTAACTTTTGTTACTGTCTGTTATCTACGAAGATCTTATAAGAGACAGCTTCTTGTCAGATGGTGATGGCAATGAATTTACCCAGAGCTGAACACAACGTGTGTTGTCTGTGTGAGTGTGCAAACACACTTGAATTTTTGGTTAAACTATCCACTGGCTGTGATCTTGTTTCTTTAGGGCCGGCCTTTAAGTGCGTGAGAAAAAAGAAGGGACCGCCACCACTCTGCCCATACCACATCTCTCTCTTTTCCAAAGTTGAGGATATTTACCTCGTGGGTTCAGAGCCCAGGACCCCACCTGAGCCTCATGAGCAAAGGTTCATAAGTATTCAAGGGGTTAGAGTTTCAGTTTTGTACAAAAGGATCTAGAGATCTGTTGCACAATAATGTACCTAACACTATTATACTGTACACTTAAAAATGATTAAGATGGTAAATTTAATGGTATGTGTTTTTTAACACAACAAAACAAAATACCCCCCCTTAGAAAAGAGAGAGAGAAGGTTCATAGACTTTCAAGTGTGGTCTTTTTCTCTCTCTTGTCCCTCATTTTCTTAACCCATCTGACATAACATGCAGTGATGTGCATAAATGTGACCTCACACCTAATTTCTCTTGTGGAGACTCTAGTACCGAAAGCTTAAGGGATTTCTCTGAGCTGGTGGTGGGGTTAGAATTGGGAATAATACTTATGTCAAACGTATTTGTGCTGAGATCACTTTCTTTCATCTAAATCATGGGCCAGAGAGCGATCTTTCCAGCTTTTAATGTTCCATCAGATTAATTTTTTATTTACTTCATTTTAATACCATTTGATAAGAATCATTCTCTACCTAACCACATTCGTGTGCCATTTGCAAATGAAGTGAACTCATTCATTCCTTTTTTGTTGAGTGGCTGTGGGGAACGTGCAGAGGTGAACACCCAGCCATATAATTAACATATAACATTGTATTCCTTTTAGGCATACAACATAATGATTGGATATATGTGTATATTGCAAAATGATTGCCACAGTAAGGCTAGTTAACATCCCTCACCCCACATAGCTACAAATTTTTCTTCTTGTGATGAGAACTTTCAAGACCTACTCTCTTAGCAACTTTCAGATATACAATACAGTATTAAACTGTAGTCACCATGCTGTACATTATATCCCCAGGACTTAGTTATAACTAGAAGTTTGTGCCTTTTGAGCCCCTTCACCCACTTTCCCCACCCCCCCACCTCTGGCAACCACCAGTCTGTTCTGTTTCTATGAGTTCGGTTTATTTCAGATTGCACATGTAAGTGAGATCATGTAGTACCTATCTTTCTCTGTCTGGCTTATTTCACTTAGCTTAATGTCCTCCAGGTTCAACCATATTGTCACAAATGGCAGGATTTCCTTCTTTTTCATGGCTGAGTAATATTCCATCATAGATCACATTTTCTGTAGCCGTTTATCCGTTGATGGACACTTAGGTGTGTCCACGTCTTGGCTCTTCTAAATAATGCTGCAGTGAACATGGAGTGTGACAATGGTTTTCTTGAAATGAGGGAACGATTTTATTTCCTTCTCATGTTCTTCACTAAGAGAGGAATCTTTAGTGTCTTGCTCTCATTTCGACTGGACTAAATTCCAATAAAGACCAAAATGATCTCTATCAGAATTTTGGTCTTTATCAGAATTTAACCCAGTGGAAAATGATAGCAAGAGTCGAATGGTTGCAATGAATGAATGTCCTTGATACAGATAGGCTGTCTTCACCCATTTATGTCATGGCATAGGTTAGGATAAGCAGAGTATAATTTAGAGCTGACTACAGCTCTTCAAATAGCAAATGAGAATGACGAATCCCCTGGACCAGACTCCTTGTGGCTTTGGAGTTTGAGACCGACTTCTCATTTCCTGAGGAGAGGAGCCCATGCAGCCTGCAAGCAACTCAGACCCAGCCTGGTCGGGACTCTGCTGCTTCTGATCGGGGTTGTTGCTGTGCCATGTGTCCACGTGGTGGGGGGACTGACACAAAGCAATTAAACAGGGAGTGTGACCCACGTGTCATAGCATCTTCTTTTTAGATATGCCTTAGGACCCATTGTTTTCTTTCACAGCCTCAAATGTTTTGATTTTTTATTTAAAAAAACTGACCACGGGGCACCTGGGTGGCTCAGTCAGTTGGGCATCTGCTTTGGCCCAGGTCATGCTCCCGGGGTGCTGGGATCGAGCCCCGTGTTGGCAGGGAGTCTGCTTCTCCCTCACTTTCTGCCCCTCCCCCTGCTTGTGCGCACTCTCTCGCTCTCTCTCAAATAAATAAATAAGTCTTTTAAAAATAAATAAATAAAAATAAAAGTAAAAAACTGACCACCTGCCATATGTTACACAACATTCTAAGTGTTCCTCTTAACTGGCCCTTCCCCCACCATTTCCTCAGAGTTAGTCCTCATCTCCTCTCTTGCTGGCTGTTCTCATTCTTTGTTCCAGTTTTCTTCTGCTTTCTCTGAGTTAACCATTCTTTCCCCGAGATGTTGGTCCACCAACATCTTTGGTAGAACGTGCTCAAGAAGCCAGCTGGGCTTCTGCAGTGTGGACCTGCCCGTGGGCCTTTATAAATGGAGATGAGCCAGGCTGCAGGATACAGACCAGAAGACATTGTCCAGGAGAGCCCACCCCACCCCGCCCCACCCCTGCCTGCCCCAGCCCTCCCTCACCCTGTGTCCTCTGGGCACAGATACAGCTGCAGCAACTCCCTTCCTCCTCTTCTCTGAGCACCGCCCTCCTTCCTGGTCTGAAATGTCCCTGAGCTCACACAGCCTTCCCTGCAGCCTTCTCAAGTGGGGGCTGAGCTTCCATGACTTGCCTCTTTGCGGCTCCTTGGAGGTTGACTGGACCACTCACCACCAGTGTCTTGGTCAACTTTCCTTCTGGACTCATGATATGAGCTCCTAGTTCCCAGGCTCACGATGCTCCTCTAATTGTTTCTTGGGGACGTTAGCATACCTACAGACGATGCCCATCTGGTCCCCCCGCTGCTGTTCCACTCCGGGGGTGCTTCTCTCCCCCACTGGGTGAGTGACCACCCACTTCTGCAGGCATGCCTTAGGCCTCCTCATTCCAGCAAATGCACCACCTCCAAGCTCAGCCACCACATTCCCTCCTCTTACCTGTGACAACAGCTTACATACCACTGAGGGCTCCAGAGCCATGACCCACCATGTCGTTGCCAACAGGATTCCCTCCCTCCCCAGCCGAAGTGCCATGGCCCTTCGTTGGAATTGTTCCCTTGCAGTACCCGCCCCCCAGCGGTGTTGTTCCCCTCCCCCTCTGCCACGTTTGCCTGACTCAGTAACTTCTGAGCCTGGTTGACCTGAGCCACGTTTGGCCACGCCAGCACAACCACACGTGGCTGGACGGACCCTCACATTGCAGCCACTGGTTGTGCAGTTGGTTCATGACCACAGGCCTCGAATGGGCATCAGCCCTGCGAGACAGGGTCCCTTCCTGGTCATTTGTTTTCTGAGTCTCCAAGACGACTTTGACACCCTCTTCTCCATCTCCCGACTTCCTGTATGTACACCCACACTCACATCCTCGATCTCAGCTCATGACGTCGCTACATACTTCACGGAGAAACTGAGAACCCTCCCTTGCCCACCACAAGTCCACACACCCGCCCGCTGCTCCTTGTTGTGCTGGAAGGAGGGTCCCTGTCCAAGTACATGCCAGTCCCTCTGTTTGTGTTCTGCATCCCCATCTCTTCTCTTCCGCGGGGACTTCAGTGTTCCCTCTTGCTCCCGCCCCACCGTTTTCTCCCACGCTGGAGTGGACAAATATTACAGTTGTGCATCTCTGCCAGTTGCTTCTGCAACCATGCCCGGCTCTAGCCACTGCCCTGGGTCCCTGTGACGTCTACATGCCCTTCTTTCCTGCTTCCTCGACTGTCTTTCCCTGTTCAGCACACTGCAAGCCCTCCCCTGCCTCATTGCTCCGTACTGACTGCTTTGTTGGAGTCTCTTATAGCCCCATGTGGCCAAACCCAAGGACGTTTCTCTCCGCATCTCCCTGGACGTCTCCACAGCATCCTACAGAGATGACTCGAGACTCTCCTCCCTTCACTCCCGTAACATCATGCCTTGATTTTCTTTCTCCTCTTGGTCACTTCTCTGGACACTCCGGTGACTGTCCTGGGACTACATTTCTTCTTTCCAGGACTCTCCCTAGAAGATACCATGGGCCCATGCCTTAATGCTCCCCGGACACAGGTAACTCCCAGTCTCACCTCCAGCCTGGACTCCCTGAGAAGGAGGCCCAGAGCTAGCTGCTGCTTTGTCATTTCCACTTGGCTGTCTAATAGGCATCTCAGACTTGACTTATACACACAGAACTCTGGCTGTGTTTTACTCTCCATCTCCGTAGGCAGTACAAACATGGTACCTCAGGGGTCAAGACAAACCCTAGGAACTACCCCTGACCCTTCTGTCCTCACAGCTGGCTCCCTGGCAGGGCTGCTTCTCTCCATCTGCGTTGCACCACTCGGATCCAAGACACTAACCCCACCCCCCCACCCCACCCCCACCCCGGCCCGGAGAGTTGCAGTAGGTTTTTAATTGGCTGTCTCGTTCCCACCCTCGCCAACCTATAATCTAGTCTTCACCCAGTTACAGCGATCAAGTCCCCTTGCTTCTGCTCTTCAGCAGCTTTTCCTCTGTACTTGGAATAAAATCCCAAATGCTTACACTCAGTGCTGGACAGCGCCCTGGCCCTGAGTCTTGGTGGCTGCGCGATTACCTGGAAGGTGAGGGTCGGTAAGAAGGGGCGGAGACTGCAGTATTTGTATACATGGTTTCCCGTGGGCAGGTTTTCTGCAGTGGCCCCTCCACACATACTTCTTAGTCCCCACAGTTCCCATTGTAGACCTGTCCTCTTCTCCTTCCCAGGCACCTTTGACCTCCACTGCACCCACGTGTGTGACCCCTTCTCAGTCCCCCTCTCCCCGGGAGTGGCACTAACCCTAGCAAGCTATTTGTGACAAGGGCTCACACTGCAGCCTACGGAGCCCATTGCTGTAACCACACTTCATCCCACCATGCCTGCCAGACCTCCTCGTCACTGCCCACTCCGCCCCTCACTGTCGCCTGCCCACCCTGAGACCTCATTGTCTCCCCTGGTGACTCTGAGGGGCTTCTTGGAGGATCTCCGCATCGTGTCATATGCCCTCGGTAAGCCATCACCTTCGCCCCGTGTACCAGTTGTGTGTGACCCTCATCTCTCCTTCTTGTGCTCTATGAGTCAAATAGCGTTCCAGGGCCCAGGCCTTATACCCTGAGTAATTTCACGTGATGTCCCCGTGCTTGCACACACTTGCCTTGTTTCTGTTGCCCACTTGCATTGCCAGGCCTGTGCCCTGATTCAGGCCCTGGTCACTCTCCCCTCGGACCATGCAGCAGCCCCCAGTTGGTGTACTTGCCTCTAGTCTTTGAGTTTGGATTGGTGCTGGGCATGAGATTGACCAGACTTCCCACCTCTTGTGTCTCCTTTCCAGTACACCTTGCACTAAACTGCTAGAGGAATCTTCTGGGAGCAGAGCTCTAGTTCTTTCACTCCCCTACCCTCCCTCCCCTCCCCCATGCCCTAGAATAAAATCCAGTCTCCTTCCACAGCGCACACCCGCTTTGTGATCCAGCCTCAGCCTCCCTTCTCTGGGCTCTTCTCCTTCACATATTGAAGGAGAAAGTGTTCTAGCCTAACTGAATTTCCTTTTCTGTTTTCCATCTGGGGTGTCCCACCCCACCTTGCAATCTGTCTTCAAGCCCTCCTTGGATGTCAAGACCAGCTAAGGACACATCCTCCAGGAGGTCTTGTCTCCATCTTCCCTGGAGATGTGATTCATGCAGGTGCCTTGCCCTTCAACCTCAGCAGCCAAGGGGCTTATATCATGTGACCCCTGGCTCAGGGGTAACCAGTCCACAGTGCAGCCAAGGGCTGGGACCCAGCTGGAAGAGAAAGTCTGGAGCCATCCGTTCTTCTCTCTCTTCCTTTTAGTGGAATCAAGCTAAGAACCCAGAAGAGGTGAGACTCTCAGCTGAATGGTTCTGAGGTACAGAGGGTCTGTGAGCATGCCAGGCCACCTTGGAGCCCAGGTTAGAAGAGAAGAGAAAGTATGAGTAAGAAAAGGGAGGCAGTTAGTAGCAGGTCAGAGAAACGCAGATTGGGGATTAGTGGAGTCCTGTTGATGACACTGCATTCAAGTGAAATCTACAGACACCTGCTGTGTTGCCCCGAGTTGTCCTGAGCCCAGAACCAGGTGTTCCTGTAGCTTCCGTGCCCTCTGGCTCCCATCCTTGCATTCTGACCCATCTCTGTCTCCCTTCTTGCCCTTCATGTCTTTATCAATAACCAGAAGAGTGTATTAAAACAACCCTCCAGCTGGGGGCTGTGTATCTTTTTATGATAACTCCCTTTCCCATATTTGGTAGTAATACCTTATCTCCCCAACTAACATTTTAAAATCTGAAGGTAAGAAGTATGTCATGTTCATCTTAAAACCTTCCCAGGGCCTGGCCCTATACCTGCCTTATGATAGGTATTCAATGAGCAATTCACTGAATGACTGAATAAATAAAAAAAATTTTTTAGGGATGCCTCGGTGGCTCAGTCGGTTAAGTGTCTGCCTTTGGCTCAGGTCATGATCCCAGGGTCCTGGATTGAGTCCTCCATGGGGCTCCTTGCTCAGCGGGGAGCCTGCTTCTCCCTCTGCCTCTGCCCTGCTTGTGCTCTGTCTCTCTTGTCTCTCTGACAAATAAATAAAATCTTAGGAAAAAATTCTAAGATTTTATTTACTCATTTGAGAGAGAGAGCGAGAGAACAAGCACAGAGGGAGAGGGAGAAGCAGACTCCCCTCCAAGCAGGGAGCCCAACGCGGGCTCAATCCCAGGACCCTGGAATCATGACCTGAGCTGAAGGCAGACCCTTAACCAACTGAGCCACCGAGGCATCCCTAAAAAATTTTGTTAGTTTTTTTCACTGATCCTTGTTCATGAGTGTAATAATTGCTCCTTGTGTTTTTCCTTGTCTCAGTAGAGTTGAGACATGACAATAATAATGCTGCATGCTGGGCGCCTGGGTAGCTCAGATGGTTGAGCTTCTGCCTTCGGCTCAGGTCATGATCCCAGGGTCCTGGGATCGAGTCCCACATCGGGCTCCCTGCTCGGCAGGGAGCCTGCTTCTCCCTCTTCCTCTCTCTCTCTCTCTCTCTCTCTCTCTCTCTCTATATATATATCTCTTACGAATAAATAAATAAAATCTTTAAAAAAATAATAATGCATGCTGTTTCATGTTTTCTTACCAGTTGGAAGGAAAGCCATGTGTAGATAATTTTTGGTCTTTGCAGTTCTGTTCTATAAAATTAATATAAAACTGTATTTATAAAAGCTGTATTAAATGTTTGTTCTCAGATTGGTCAAGTGTAGGTGAATTTATTTTTTTTAGTGGATTCAGAGGAGAAAAATCAATTCTTATTCGATCAGAAATGTAAGTACTGTAAGTCTTTGAATTTTAACGTGTTGCTCAGATGTTATAATGTGTCAAACGCTCCTGAGAAAAGGTAGGTAGCGTGACGACAGTTCAGTGATGAAGCTTCACACGTTACGTGCATAGTCTTAGGTGATGAGTTTTATGTGGCACTAAAGTAAAAGCTTTCAAAGAATGAAGGCCACTGGGTGGAGATGAACACAGAAGAGGGGAAGGAGCCCATTGTTCTCGGTAGTTAGATGTTTCATGCTTCAGTGGACGTTTTTGTTTTGAAATATTTACACCCAAGTAAAATAGAATAAACTCATAGAAAATGAGTTTTCCTAGAAAAATAAAAAGACTGCCCACTTGTTTTCCTCTCTGTAGGTACAGTATTTGTGTAAATTCTGAGCAGTTGGCCTGCAGCTCTGGCTCTCAGAGCATCCAGCAGACCTTCATGGGTCTCAGAAATGGGGCATTTTGTTGACTCCGAATGTGAGGACATAAATAAGAAGGTACCGTGTGGTTTACACACACACACACACACACACACACACACACACCCATAGAATAGTATTCAGCCATCAAAAAGAATGAAATCTTGCCATTTACAATGGTGTGGATGGAACTAGAGGGTATTATGCTAAGCAAACTAAGTCAGGGAAAGACAAAGACCATATGATTTCACTCATATGTGGAATTTAAGAAACAAAACACATGAACATAGGGGAAGGGAAGGAAAAATAAAATAAGGTAAAAACAGGGAGACAAACCATAAGAGACTCTTAACTCTAGGAAACAAACTGAGGGTTGCTGGAGGGGAGGTAGGTGGCGGAATGGGGTAACTGGGTGATGGGCATTAAGGGGGGTACTTGATGTAATGGGCACTGGGTGTTCTATGCACCTGATGAATCACTAAACGAATAATACACCATATGTCAACTAAATTGAATTTACATTTTAAAAAAAAATAGGATACCATGAAGACGCCTGACTGCTCAGGGGGGCACTGTCAGCACCCAACTGACTTCAGGCCCCCAGAGCTCCGCTGTAAGCCACGCCCACCTCATGCACACCGCGCCCCGCACTACCCGCCTCCGTGCCCCTGTTCTTAGCGATGACCTCACCACGGTTCACGGAGAGGAGAAGCCACCAGGGGAGGATGGTTTGGTGGCTTCTCTCTGGCCTTGTAACGTGTCTGCTACGGTCCCTCTTCCACCACGGGCCCCTTCTCTCGCAGGTCCTCCCACCCCTTATCTCCTCAGGCCTCCCTCCCTCGTTCTCCTCCCGCTGACCCTCAGCTCCCTAAACCCTGCCATTCCAGGAAAAGCCCTTCCTAACCCCCCTTCCTCCTTCAGGCTCCACTCGCGTTTCCATCCTCTCCCAAACGGGAGAAGTCCGCCCTCACGCGTTGCACACCTCTTTTCCTTTGCCTCACGCCATTCTGGAAGTTTCCCTTACAGGGTTCCATGGAGCTTGAGGCTGCTGGGGGGCCTCCTTCTGGGTCCTGGTCACCCCGCGGGGCGTGGAGGGTGGGGGGTGGCGGCCGGGTCGAGCTGCGCAGACCCAGGCGTCCTCCTGGAGGATGGCTTCTCACTCCTCAGCTCCTTGCCCCTCTGGCCTCTTCCCGCTCTTTCTTCCCTGCCCTCGTGTCCGCCTCCAGCTGCCTCTTCCATCCCCAGGCCGCTGTCTTTACTCAGCATTCCGTCGTTTCTCACGTGAACCCCTTATGACAGCCTCCTGGCCGACCTCTAGTCCCTCCATCCCTCCACCCGCCACCGTCAGAACTGGGGTGAGAGCAACCGCGATCTTTTCCCTCCCATCCTGGGAACCCCACCGACACCCTTGCACCTGGCTCCCAGGGCCCCCCGCCCTCCCCAGCCTCCCTGCTCAGGCTGGCCCTGCTTCCAGGTGTGCGCTCCCTTCCCCCCGCACCACACCGCCTCCAGACACAGTCACAGATGCCACCCACGGAGCTCTCTTGAAGTTTCCTCTGTACTTTTCCGCATAGGTCTCTTATTTTGGCACTTAAAACATTGTGGTAATTAAGCCATTCCCATGAAGCCTTCTGTACTCCTGAGCCCCAGGACAGCGGAGCCTTTGTCCTTTTCCTCTTCACATATCCAGTGCCCCTTGCAGAGAAGAGTCATGTCTGGATCATTGTGAGGATGCTCAGAGTATCTTGTGCAGTGGTTCCCAGTCTGGAGCAGTTTTGTCCCCCAGGGATGTTGGGCAGTGTCTGGTGACGTTTTTAGTTGTCACGACTTGGGAGCTGCTCCTGGCATCTGATGGATAGAAGCCAAGGATGCTGTCAGACATGATGCAGTGCCTAGGCACCCCAGCCCCCCACTCCCCAACAAAGAATTACCTGGTCTGAAATGTCAGTAGGGCCAAATTGAGGAATCCTGACCTAGTCAGAATTAAGACAGATCTCTCTTTGGACCTAGTGAGCTGCCCAATGTAGTTTATCTTTACATGTAATTCTATAAATATTGTTAAGCACCAGCTATGTATAGAACACAGTGCAATGTGTTTTACAGAACACCTGCTTTCAAGAAGCTTCCATCTAAAAGGGGAGAGGAGATGGGAAATTAATGTTTATCCTGTACCTGTTATGTACCCGGAGGCCCTGCTAGGCATCACGCATGTGCGCTCAGATCTGGCATCACAGCACCATATTACGAGACAAGCATGATTCATACCTGTTTGAAAGGTAAAGAACCTGAAGCCCAAAGTCACTCAAATAAAAGATGATAGAAGAAAGATTTAAATGTAGCGCTGAGTGATTCCACTGCTCCATGTTCTTTTCTCATGGGAGATGTACACATTTCCAAATAAACATAATACAGGGCACAGTAAAATCCGTGCTGGAAGGGCGCCTGGGGGGCTCAGTCGGTTAAGTGTCTGCCTTCAGCTCAGGTCCTGATCCCGAGGTCCTGGGATCAAGCCCCTTGAGTCCAGCTCCCCGCTCAGTGGGGATCTGCTTCTCTCTCTCCCCCTGCCCCTCCCCACAGCTCGTGTTTTCTCTCTCTCTCTCTCAAATAAAGAAAATCTTTAAAAAAAAAAAAAATCCATGCTGGAGAGAGAAAGATACAAATAGCACTTAGAGGTTGGGGTGGGATCAAGGACGTCTCCACAGAAGAGGGCATTTAGGACACATCTTGGATGATGTGTAGGATGTGCAGATAGAGACTGTGGGGAAAAGGCACGAACATATGTGTGGAAGCACAGAGCTGTGCAGTCCTGCTTAGCCAGAGGGTGAGAGGTAGGCGTGGTGTACTAGGAGGGGAAAAGTAGTTAGGATCAAAAGAATCCCTTTCTGTCTCTTACTAACAGAATGACTGTGGAACCACTCTGGGCTTCCGCTTCCTCACTCATAGAGGAGAGGGTTCTTTCTTCACAGGATTGTTGTAAATATCAAGTGAAATAATATGTATATAAGAACTTTGTGGGGGCACTTGGGTGGCTCAGTTGGTTAAGTGTCTGACCCTTGGTTTCGGCTCGGTTGTGATCTCAGGGTTGTGGGATTGAGCAATCAGCAAGAGTCTGCTTGTCCCTCTCCCTCTGCTCCTCCCCATTCTCTCTCTCCCTCTCTCTCAAATAAAATCTTTAAAAAATAATAATAATAACTGTTAATTCTGAAGTACTGAACTGCACCTCTCATTTACAGGACGGGAATTAGAGCAGGTTGGGTCTGTGCTAGTCTGTAACTGTCACCGCCATCATTGTTTGCTAAGTGGTGGCAATCCACTGAAGGTCTCTGAGCAGAGAAGGAATGTGACCAGAGCGACTTTAGAAAAGTCAGTGTGTCAGTAGATGGGGCGGCAAAGGTGAAAGGCGGGAGCACAGTTAAGGCAAGGGGTGATGTAGGATGATGTAGGGTGGAGGCAGAAAAGGAGGAGAAGATGATGCTGGAAATGTTGATGAGACATTAGCCAGTCCTGGCAGTGAGTGGATGCGCAGAAAAATCGAAAGGGAAAATGATGGCAGCCTGGAAGCAAAGCTGGGTGTTGAGCAGAACGGGGGTGTGGTGAAGTGGGAGAGAAGCTAGGGGATGGTGTTGGAGTGCCGGTGGGGCATCCAGGTGGAGGTGTCCAGAAGGCAGAGAAAATACAGACACCGGGCTCAGAAGAGCATCGGGGCAGACAGGAAGGCCACCACGGAGGGGAGTCAATAAGGTAAGAACCCAGAAACAATGGAGGCAGCTGAAGGCAGCCTCATAGGAACTGTTTCATTTGGAGGTGGGAGGAGAAAAAACATACTTGCAGAGGAAAAAGCCAGCTGACTCGAGAGACCAGTGTGCAGGACTGTGAATGCCAAGCAGGAGGGGTTCCTGGGCGGGGGCGGTGAACAGTGTGGGCCATTGTAAAGAGGTCAGTGAGGAGGAAGGCCGAGAAATAGTCATGGGTTTGCAGATTATACAGTCATCCATTGACATTTCCGAGGGCGGTGTGTGTTGTGGGTAAAAGCCAGATCATTGGGGGCTGGGTGGAAGGAGAGGAGGCATTCCCTTACGGGGATAACAGCATTCAAGTCCTGTCTTGGTGTTATTTTTCTATATGAGGAAGGAATGGGTATGTTTGTTGGTTGTGGAGGAAAAGCCTGTAGAGAAAGATGATTAACAAAGGCAAGAAGAATTGGTTGGGCCAAGTCTTGCAGCATCACAAGCAGAAGTTGGGATGGAGGCTTGGGTTGACTGACCCTGGAGGAGAGCAGGGACAGAAGGGACAAGAGAAGAGGGAAGAAAGAGATTTTGAAGTACAGAGACAGTAGGTGGTGGCCCCATTGTTTTCAGTAACAGAAGGCCTGAGCATCTGGGGCTGGGGATGGAACCCTGAGTCTGAGAAGAACAGAGAAAATTTGAGAACCCGCTGTTGTGGGGAATATGGGAGAGGCATCCAGAAAAGACCTAGCCAGGCCTGTCCCCTCGGTCCTCCCATCCCCAGCCAATCACACCTCGTCCTGGAATTGCAGAAATCCAGCAGCACTGATAGAGGAAGATAGGCGTGAGGACGTAACTGCTCCCCAGCCCCACACAGACACTTTGGATTCCATTTACACTGAGGCCTAGAGTAGCTTCCACCCTTCTGTAACTCCTCAGATGTTTCTTGGGTCATTCAGCAGGCAGAGAGAGGTCTTGCCTTTGCTCTGTGTCTGGGAGTGTGTTTGGTCCCTCAGCAGACAGGGATCCATGTCATGCTGGTCACAGCATGCGTCCAATCGCTGGACAGACACGTCCCCTGCTAGTTAACCTGCCCCAGGCATTGCCCCTCTGTGCCCCCCACCCACCAGTCACAGCAGATAGAGCCCAGATGTCTGGCTCGTGACCAAGTTCTCCTGCACAAAAAAGGAAGGGGAGGCGGCAGAGGGAGGGCAGAGCAGGGGTGGGGAGGGGAGAGAGATGCATCTCCCACTAAAATGCATGATATGCCAGAGAGCAAGAGAAGGCTGCGTGTCTGTTAGAGAGGTGAGGGAGAGAGGGAAGGGAGGAGAGCCAATGGCCCCTGGGAGCCAGGGAGCAGCTAGGTCTGGGGTCTCCCAAGTTCCAGGCCAGTCCTCCTGAGGGGGTCAGTGTGATCCCCCCTTCACCTGTCAGCAGTCACCCTTTTCCTGAGGCCTGGAAGGCAGCACCTCTCCCACCCTGTTCTGCCTCAACCCCCATGAGGACAAGTCCCTCTTGGCCCCATCACACTATAGACACTCTTTTCTTCTTACTAGCAAGTTCTTTGTTTCCCCCACTGTGTGTAACGAAGGCGGGCACCAGCAGCATTGTTTAGATTGAAAAACAGTAGACAAAGGGAAATAAGTTCTGGGAAAGTTCACTCTCACTGACAACAATAATAGGATCAGGGAGGGAGTAATGTTATGTCGTTGGGGGTGAAGGGGTGAAAAAGAAAAGGTTGGCTTTGACTTTCTATCTCCGAGTGCAGCAGGGAGAAGAACAGAGAAGCAGACCGCTCCTCGCCAGGTGTGGAGGTGGTCCTGGGGGGCTCGAGGTGTCCGGACTCTGTGTGGACCAAGGAGGTGACAGAAGGAAGACATCAGTCTTCTGTGACATCAAAGGAAAAGACCAGACTGAACAGAGCTGGGAGTGAACAGAGACAGATACTTGGATGCTAGTGCATCGCCGTGGGTTGTTTTGGGGGTAGAGAGAAGCCATGGAGGTTTGAGACAGGACCGCATATCCATCCAGTTAGTTTCAGTGGAGGTGACGGAACACAGATAGGAGTCATGACTTGGGACATCGGGCTCCCAGGGGCCCGAAAGTGGGGCCTGTGTTTCATGGAGTGGAGAACCCGTCATCTGAGAACTCTAACCAGTGATTTTTAGGTGGTATGGGGGGCATCTGACTCTCCACCACCTCGCTGGTACATGCTCTAGCCAGCCTACCCCAAACTTCACATCTCTTGAGCTTCTGCGGCCTCACTTGTAGGAAGAGGAATGTGGACTCTTTGATACCTTTGAGCTCTAAAACTCCCTTCTGCTTCAGAACCCTTTTGGATAAGCTTATTCCACACCTGAAAGTTTCTGATCCAGGGTTAAAAGGAACCCTGGGGTAGGCATAAAGACCACCAGCTTGGGGCTGGGCTGTGGTGCCAGACAGCCCCAGCCCCAGATGGGGGGCAGGGAGCCCCCAGCGGACCACAGGGGAAACCGCAGGCCCGGGGCAGGATATGCAGTGACCAGAATGCCAGGGCGGATCACTGCTTTTGAGGAACGGCTATTTTAATCCACAGAAGTGTGTAAGTGCCACAACTCCCACTTGTATTAACTTGTGTCTTCGGGATGTTTTTGCTGGGTTTGCGCAAAATGATTTAGCACCTTGACGTCTTGTGACTGTCGCCATAGCATTAAGGGAACACAGGTTCGGGTTCTGCAGCCAAAACAGCATCTGGAGCTCATGCTGCCGATGGTATCACCCGGGTAACTGTCTGAAGGGGCCCAGCCCATCCTTCTGCACACGGAGCTGCCTGCCCCAAAGGGAGTGTTCCCACCTCCTTTCTAGAGCCTCGTCCTCAAACGCCCAACATGAGCTGTGACGAATAGGGTGCACACCCCACCCGCAGAGACTGGATGCCACATGGCAGCTTCTCTTTTGGAGTTCTTGTCCAGGCTGCACATTGAATTCCCTTGCCGGGCTTCAGTTTGGTCTGTGGAGGGAAACCAGATTTTACCAGAAGATTAAGGAGGTGTTTGTAACAGTCTCAAAGGGTGTCGCTTGCTTTGTTTATGTAATGAGATGAACTGTCATCTACTCGTTTCACTGATGCGGACTTCCTTTCCTAAAATGTTGCCCCCCCCCCCAAGGGCGAACGCTGGGCAGTGCAAAGCTTGCTCACAAATAGGACTTGGAGAGCTTTTTTGTTAAAAACCTAAATAACATCCTGTGTCAAAACAAATGTGACAATGGGCTATTATTTCTATCCCCATAATAGCATGTTGTCACATCTTTGTGCCCTGCGGGGCGCGGCGAATGGGCGATGGGCGGAGAGGCGGGGACGAGGGGGAGGGGGCAGGGAGGCGCGCTGCCTCTTGGAGTAGCGCTTGCTGGTTGCCTGAGATGTGCCGCTCCCCCAGGAGGTAACTCCGAAGTTCATTTCTGCAGGTGCCCGGCCACAGCCTCGAGTTCACTTCCAGAGGAGAGCCCTGCGGCTGCCTGAGAACACCAGCTACAGCGACCTGACGGCCTTCCTCACGGCCGCCAGCGCCCCGTCCGAGGTGGACAGTTTTCCTTATCTGCGAGGCTTGGATGGAAATGGAACAGGTAATTGGAGTCTGTTCTCCTCTCAGCGGGGGCTTCTGGGGTTGCATCTGGGGATGTGGCTCGAAGCGTTAGTACTGCCCAGAAGAACCACCGGAGTTGTGAAAGTTCAAGTGCGGTAGAGCGGTGTTAGTTCGGGATTCCCGTCTACACCACGGCAGAAGTACATTTGAGTGCACCTGTCTCCTTCAGCCATCTTGGCTGACGTACCTTCGGAGCTCCCCTTTGGTAGACTAAATATATTTAATTCAGAGAAGTGCTTATAATTGAAGTTGGGTTTGTTGTTGTTGTTTTTTCCCAAGTATAAGGCTCTCTGCCCTTGTCCCACTTCCCTCTGGAGTGGGTTTGGTGGAGCCGCCTGCGTGGCCGCCCTCCCTCTCCCACCCACGGGTCACAGCGGGGAGGGGAAGGGGGGCAGTGGCTCTGATGCAGACAGTGGGGACAACGAGGATGTCATGTCTAGGAATCAGGAGCATTTAGGAGCGGGATCCTCTTCTCTACCATCTGCACCCACCCAGCATTTTCCCACATCTTTCCATCCTCTGCGCTGCTCTCTTTGCCTTGACTTGGCAAGCAGTGGTCAGGCTTTGATGTTGATTTGAATCCAGACCTCTAAGTCAGCTTGGTCCGTGTCACCCTAGACTGGCCGGACACATAGAACTAAAAAATCAGAGAAACGAAAAACCAGCAGCCAGAAAATATGTAACAATTCCTTATCAGTAAAAAGACTGGCTTGCAGCCAACAGTACACTCTGCACTCGCGTGGTGCCTAGTCCTAGGGACTGGAAAGTGGCAGATGCTGAGGTCCTGAGTCATTTCTTGTCTCCCCTCTTCTTTTCCCGACACTTTTGATTAGTCACAACATAAACTTGAAAACCAGAGGCTGTTCTGGGTTAAATCCTTCCAGGTGAGGAGGTGACTGCATTTTCCCCAAAATGCTTTTATTGAATTTCCCTGACTTGTCCAGTGCTTTACATAAACGGATCTTGGATCCTTCTGAAAAAGCTTTTACACCTGCAGCATCTGATCCATTTTGTAGAATGCTGACGAATTTCTGGTGACCAGTCAAGGTGACCTGGTGATTTGTTACTCACTTTTCGCCTGTCTGTGGCACCTGCTTTCAGAAATGGTTCTTCTTACTTCAATTTTATACATGATGAAGATGCAATTAAGACATCAGTAACTGGCCGTTGGATAAAACTGCATGGTAGTCACTTTAAGTAAACATTATTGGGGGGAAACTGTTGACTTTTACTCTAAGCGTACAGGCCGAGGAGAAAAGTAGTATTTCAGGGAACATGAAAAAGTACAATTTGGGACCATCATGCAACCTCCACCCAACAAGTGGTGCACAATCATAAAACCCTAACTTGGAGGGACGACCTCATTCCTCAGAGCTCATTAATTTTTCTGTGCCCCATTTCCAAGAGCTCTTGAATAAATTATGAAATCCGAGATGATGGGGAAGGGAGAAGAACAAAAAGACATAGAACTATTGATTTTAGAGGGGTTTGTTTTATTTTAAAATCACTGTGTTATTTCAGAGGGAAGAAAGAAGGTCTTTAGAAGGTTACATGCAACTTCTTTTCCACTGAAAACACTGACAGCTGATGTGGGAAGAGGAATCCGACCTACTTGAGGGCTGCCAGGAAAGGCGACCACCCCTGGGCATGTTGGCTCACACCTGTGAGCATATTGGAGCGTGGGCTCCGCTTAGCACCCCAACATCTCACCAGCTAGGTGCCTGTCTCCCGTTTCCCATGGTGCAGAGCCTCTCTTCCCCACCCCCCAACACTTGCTTGCTTGCCTCCTGTTTTATAAGATGCATCTAAGAGATCTCAGCTTTGCGTGAGGGCCCGGCCCACACATAGCTGTGTGAGATGGCAGGTCCTAACCAGAGTCCGGCAAAGGTGAATGGAGGCCACGAGTGGGATTGGAAAGGGCTCTGAAGGCTGGTGTCCTCGGAGTGTTCTTGGTTGTGTCCAGTTCAGAGGGAGTTTATCCAGAGTTGTAAATAGAACAACTCAGCCAGATGGAGATTTGGCCCATGTTCTCATTTGTTCACCTCCGTCCACCTGCTCCATAGTGTCCTGGTGTCACATGGGGCCGCCGGCTCCCCCACACAGGCCCGAGACACTGCACCTTCACAGCATCATGCTCCCCACTCTGGTTGCTAAGAAAGCACACAACCGTCCTTTGACATTCCCGAGGGGTTTTCAAGAAATGACTCCTGCTAGTAACTCCAGGAAGACAGAGAGGAGTCCGTAAAATGACTAACATCCAGCAAAGCTGGAAACAGAACACAAAGCCAAACAGAACCCTAGATGCTCTCTGAGCAAAACCCCTCACGTTACAAGGGACGGGTCGGAGACCTCCTAAGCTTGGTCCAGTGGTGCCGCCTCCTCCCCCTGCTGCCTTTGCCTGACACCTATCTTTATTGGGACATGACAGGAGCCTGGTAACATCAGGAGAGGGGACAAGAGGGAAAGATCTCATTATATACAGAACTCGGTGCTTTGTGTAGAGTTGCAGTCTTAGAACAAGTGCTGGAAGGGAAACAGTTGAGCCCTTCAAAGTATGACTCATTCCAGAATAGAGTGGGAGGGTAAAGGGAGAGTGTTTGGGAAGGCATAGAGTACGAGTGGGCCTTTAGTGGGGCACTGAGAAAGAGAAAAGAAGCCTCAAGAAAGCAAGTGTAACTGCCTGCTCTGTCTTCTAACGGAGAGCTTTTAAAAGAACCTTAAATCACGTGAACCTAATGTATATTGCTTTAATTAAGATGCCCTTTTCTGCAATGCTGTACTTACTTCTAAATGTTTATAGCTGAGTCTGTTTTCTTTCCAT
The DNA here is from genome assembly GCF_029215605.1 of Mirounga angustirostris. Lineage (NCBI taxonomy): Eukaryota > Metazoa > Chordata > Mammalia > Carnivora > Phocidae > Mirounga > Mirounga angustirostris. The sequence continues at coordinate 125,589,031 of NW_026991713.1, forward strand.
AGGCTCATAGGAAGGCATCTAGTCCAGATAATGCAGATAAGAAAAACAAATCCCTGAGGAGTGAAGTAACTTCCCTGAGGCCACATATGCGGCTAGTGGGTGCATCTGGTACTGGAACCCCGGCTTCCTGGGCCAGGAATGTACAAAAAAATAGGAAGGGAGAATTGCTGAGTGGGGATGAGGAAGCAGAGCTAAGTGGGAGGCAAGGATGGATGAGGAGTCTGGAAGGCTTTCCTAGTCTACCTGCTGCTTTCCTAGTCTACCTGCTGCTTCCCTGTGCAGACCTCCTGCCTCAGGTTTGCTGAAAGCAGCAGTTCTCCCCAGTTGAGAATGTTATGTCCGAGTTGTTTATTACAAAGGCTAGTGAGTTCCTGAAATTTTTCTTGGTTTTCAGTTCTGTCTAATCCAGAGAGTCTAACAGAACCTAGAGAGGTACATCATAGACCTGGCTTGACTTCTGTGTTCCCTTTGGGTAGTTGGCACATTTAGGTCTCAATCCAGAAGATATTTTGACCAGAAATTTGGTAAATTCTGGGTTTTCTTGTACCCACAAGTGAAATGGCCAGACTGAAAGATTTCAGAACTTGAACCTGTGATTCCAATGTGGACCTTTTGATGAAATTCCCATTATCGTGCCTTCTCCTTCAATGACAGAGATGGATATAAATTGTAAAAGGTAGTTCTGTCATGACTCATATATAAATTGCTCTACAAAGAGTTTAGCTATAACTTGTGTTGAAACTCTAAAATTCACTTAGATTTGCTTTAAATGTTTACATCTAGTCCTAAGTGGAGGTTCGCATTAGCTCAGGTAGTTGATGGGTAGGTAAGTATCTAAGTAGCTTAGTAAGAAATCCTACAGATTATGTTCTGATGGAGCTTACATTTTTTTATCACCGTGCTTTTGTCATTGTGCTCAAGATTTAAAATTATAACAGAAAACATTTTGTGTGATATTATATTTCACTGGAGAAAAATTGTCCTAAAATGGATTACTTAAGTAGATAAATACAGTATCGCTGTCATAAGCATTCCCTGATTTATCTATAAAGTAGGCAGTCATTAAAGCATTGGCTTGGGTAAAAGGCCTCTAATGTAGAATAATTGGGATATTAAATTCCTTTTAAACAGATCAAAATAACAGTGGCAACTAAAATAACTCATAAATATTTCAAGTCCAGGTTTTCAGTAGTGTACTTTTAGTAGAAGTAAGTTAGCACTCCTTGAAAAAAAAAATTCCTTTTTTTTAAAGCAGTCTCTAATGCAAAACATTTGGTTTCCTGATGGGGCTCTGCCAAGTAATTAACACGTGCATGGGGCTGACTTTGTCTAGGAGTTGATTTCAGGGATTTCTACACATCGCCTCCTCTCACCTTACAGATGAGTCTTTTCCTTTTGAGGCCCCTCTTTGAAAGCAAAGCACCATAGTGTAGTTGAGTCGGCAGACCTGAGCTTAGATCCCAGACAGACCACCATGCCCTTGGGGCCAGCTCCCATTACTACGCTCTGTGAGCCTGTGTCTTTTATCTGTACACTGTGGATTTTGCCTACCTTACAAAGATGTGGTGAGGATTTTATAAATGTAAAGGGCTTACTGCCGTCCCTGGCACGTAGGAGGTCCCATACTCAGTGAATGGCAGATGCAGATGGTGGCAGGAGCCCCCCGTAGGTCCCTTTTGCACGTGTGATGGAGAATCCCTCTTGCTTCCAGGAAACGGCACCAGGTATGACCTGACCCCAGTCACGGCCGTCAGCGTCCACTTGCTCAGCAGCGATGGAACACCGGTGCTGGTGGATGGTCCTATTTACGTCACCGTGCCCCTGGCCACACAGAGCATTCTGAGGCACAATGCTTATGTCGCCGCGTGGCGGTTTGACCAGAAGCTGGGTAAGCGAGACTCCTGTGATTGGCTAGCAGGGGACTTCATGACTGTTTGATTTTCCTTTTAAGAAGCCCGTGCAAATCTCCTCTCCTTGAAGGTACTGAACGTTGCGCGGTTTCTGGCTGGTGAAGCTCACGCCACTGGGCCATGCAGGCACGCTCTCTGGAGGCTTCTCTTGTTTTCGTTTCTGTTGTACATTTAAGCTAACTTACTTGAGTCTTTAAAGGTCATTAGAGCTAAAATTGGCTCCCCTATTCTTGAGCCTTTTATTCTTTAGGTTCTGTCGTCTCTCTTGGTCATGTGGTTTTTAAGTTTAATGAAGAAGGAAAAACATTGCCAACAACGTCCCAAGAGAAACTAAAATGACCCATAATCCCCCCACCTAGAGAAAACCACTAATCGTATTTGGCATTATATCCTTCCAGTTATTTCACCCTCACGTATGTGTTAGTTATTTGTCGCTGCACAACAAATTGCCCTAAGACTCAGCAGCTTCAAACAACAGTGAGCATCTCTTATCTCTCATATCTAGAGGGTCAGGAGCCCAGGGACAACCTAGCTGGGTGGTTTCTGGGTCAGGTCCTCCAGCAAGGTTGCCGTCAGGCTGCAACCAGGGCTGTGTTCATCTCGGGGTCGGGTGGGGGCTGGTGACCGTGCTTCCCATCCCGCAGGGCTGTTACAGGCCTCAGCTCCTCACTAGCTGTTGGTCTGTTGGTCGGAGGCTTTCATTCCTTGCCCTGGGGGTCCCTCCATAGGGCTGCTCACAACGTGGCAGCTTGCGTTCACTGGAGCAAATGATCCAAGAGAAAAAAATAAAATAAAATACAGAAGCACAAGTGGGCAAAATGGAAGTCACAGTCTTTTACAACCTAATGTCAAAGTGTGACACACCATCGCTTCTTTCCAGATGCTCTTGGTCCCAGGGCCCAACATAGGTACAGGGTGGGGTGGACTGCACAAGCATGTGAACACCAGCAGGTGGGGATCCTTTGGCACTCTTAGAAAGGCTGCCTTCTGCAAAATACATTTTTAACAGGAATGGGATATATGCTATAATACTGTTCTGTAACTTGCCTTTAAAAACCACTTGCGTATCATAAACATCTTTATGTAGCATCAGCTCTGAGACTGCAATGTCAAAATTAATGATTGCGTAGTATTTCATTATGTCGATGTGTCATAATTTGGTTGCTCTGTGCCCTATAATTAGAGAAAACATTACTATTCTTACCAGTGCTGTGAAAAATATCTTTGTAGCTAAATCTTTAGGCATGGCCATGGTTGTTTCCTTAGGATAAAATTTTAGAGGAAGTGATACTGCTGGATTAAAAATGTATGAAATTCTAAAGCTTTTAATACATCTTTCCAGATTGTTCTCTAGGAAGTTTTATAGTTGATGCTCTTCACAACAATATGGGCACACATGCTTGTGTGCTTAGATTTTCATACCATCTTCGTTCTTATACCCCTTCGGTACCCCATCCCTTGAAAGTCAAGCTTGAAAATGCCAGTTTTCAGATGCCCTCATCCAGAATTTTAAAGCATTAGACCATGCATAAAGATTATTGGGAGATGTTTGAGGTCAAATGTATTTTCAAAGATACCTAATTCGATGAGGAGTCAAATCATAGTTCTGGGAGGGGTGCCTGGGTGGTTCAGATGGTTAAGCATCTGCCTTCGGCTCAGGTCATGATCCCAGAGTCCTGGGATCGAGCCCCACATCGGGCTCCTGGCTCAGCAGGGAGTCTGCTTCTCCCTCTCCCTCTGCTTCTCCCACTGCTCATGCTCTCTCTATATATATATCTCTGTGTCTCAAATGAATAAATAAAAAAAAATCTTTAAAAAATCATAGTTCTGGGAATTTATATTTGAAAAGAAATGCCTGTTGGGTGTCTGGGGTTTGGTCTTGTTTTGTTTGTTTTGCTTTTGCTTTTGCTTCGTTTTGCTTTCCAAATAATTACTAACAGGAGCCATAATCATTTGTGTGGAATTCACTGATTTCACTAAAGACGTACTAAACTTGACGTTGACAGATGGACGGTGCCATTTCCTTAACATAATCCTGCACTGAGATAGGCTGCCGCTGACGTGTGTTCTCAAGGACTTAGTTGGGACCTAAGGAGCCCAGCACCTCCCAGAAGAAGACAGATTGAGAGGGGCGTGCCTGGGAGAATCTCAGAAGAACACAGGAGAAAGTAGCAAGGAGAAAGGAGACAGCTTGTATTTTGTATCCTGAAAATCTGGGTCTGCTCTTGTAAAGCTGTAAGTCCCACCTTGGGCAAATCCCCGTGCCTGTTTTCTCATTCGTATAAGGTGTGTGTTTGTCAAGGCTCTTATTCCCTTGTATGTTCTGCTTCTCTCCCTTCGACCTCCTAGTTGGCCCCAAATGTGCCCAGGTCAGTGCACTGAAGCAGCAGCATGACTTGTGGTTAAGAGCAAGGGGCCTGGGGGCACACTGGATTGTTATTCCGCCTCTGCTACCCACTGGCTGTGTGGCCCCGAGCAAGTTACTTAACCTCTCTGTGCCAGTTTCCTCAACTGTGAAATGGCGATGATAATAATAATGTTGTTACAAAGAGTGTATTAGACAAAGTTCTCCAGAGAAACAGAACCAATAGGGTGTGGGGGTGGGGGTATGTGTGTGTGTATATATATATACATTAAGGAGGAAAGAGATTTATTTTCAGGAATTGGCTTATACATTTGTGGAAGCTGGCAAGTCTGTAATCCGCAGGGTCAGCCGGCAGACTAGAGACCCAGAGAGAAGCCGATACTGTAGTTTGAGCCCAAAGGTAGTCTGCTGGCAGAATTCCCTCTTCCTTGGGAGAGGTCCGTCTTTTTCTTAACGCCTTCAACTGACTAGATGAGGCCCACCCATATTATGAAGAGTAATCTACTTGACTCAGCCTACTGATTTATATGTTACTCTCACTTTAAAAATACCTTCAGTGCATAAGTCAAACAGAGAAAGACATGTATCATATGATCTCACTGATACGAGGAATTCTTAATTGCAGGAAACAAACTGAGGGTTGCTGGAGTGGGGGGTGGGGTGGGAGGGATGGGGTGGCTGGGTGATGGGCATTGGGGAGGGTATGTGCTATGGTGAGCGCTGTGAATTGTGTGAGACTGTTGAATCACAGATCTGTACCTCTGAAACAAATAATGCAATATATGTTAAGAAAAAAAAAAAAGAAGAAGAAGAAGAAGGTAGCGGGAGGGGAAGAATGAAGTGGGGGAAATCGGAGGGGTAGACGAACCATGAGAGACGATGGACTCTGAAAAACAAACTGAGGGTTCTAGAGGGGAGGGGGGTGGGAGGATGGGTTGGCCTGGTGGTGGGTATTGAGGAGGGCACATTCTGCATGGAGCACTGGGTGTTATGCACAAACAATGAATCATGGAACACTTCATCTAAAACTAATGATGTAATGTATGGGGATTAACATAAGAATAAAAATAAATAAATAAATAAATAAATAAATAAATAAAAATACCTTCAGTGCAACATCCATACGTGTCTGACCAAATATCTGGGGACCATGGCCTAGCCAAGTCGACACAAAAAATTAACCACTCCAAGGAGAAAATGAATTAATGGTTGTAAGAGGCTTAGTAGAGCGCCTAGCACAGAGCAAGGACACCCGAAGGGTTTAGAAAGTAAACAGAAGTCTCCCCATCCTGTAGAAGGCTCCCACGGACTGTGCCCTTCAAACCCCTTAGCCCAGATCTCTTGAAGGACTGTTCTCCACGTGCTGCGTCCATTTCTCAGCCCACTGTGATCCTACTCCTGCCTCCCACTCTTTGGGAACAGGTGTCCCGGAGCTCATCAGCGGCTGCACGACTCTGAAGGCAGGTGACCTCCTCATCCGCTTCGAGGTCTGTGTGACATTTCGAGGTCTTCTTCCTTTGTGACGGGCCCTCCTCTGTTGGCTCTTTGACTCAGTGTCCCCCTGGGTCCTCCTCCTATGCTGGCCACTGGCCTCTGCCCTCTGCCCAGCTGCTAACTTACCCAATATCAGTTGCTGGGGCACCTCACTACTTCCCTCACTCCTACAGCTCCCTATGCACCCAGGTCCTAGTCTCTGCTCTGTATTTCTGACCTTCCAGTAGACATCAGTTTATGGATGTGCCATAGGAAAGCCAAGTCCAAGATGCCTAAAATTAAGGTTTATCCACTCCCCTCGCTCCAGCATCTAAACCTCTCCATGTTCCCTCTCTTGGTTAAGGGTATCACCTACCAGACCATCAGAGTAGAAACCTCAGGGTTATCCCCACTTTATTCCTGCAACCACATCCGGTCCCGTGTTGCTGTCAGATCAGCGCTTCTCAAGCTTCACCCTCTCGCTGTCTTCTCCGTCTTACCTTTGCCTCGGTTCAGACTCTTCCCTCTTTTCTGGCCAATTCCAGCAGCTGTTGGAGCGCCTCCCACCTCTCCTTCCCTCCACCGGGTCTTCTGTATCGCACCATAGGTTATCTTTCCAAAGCACAGACCACTTTCCCATGCGAGATTGTCCCCGGGCTCCTCAGGCCCACACATGCCTTCAGAGCTGACCCCTGCCTCACTCTGCCTCATGTCCAGCTGTCTTCTGCACGCCTGCCATTGCTACCCCACCAGACTGTGTGCCCTTCCCCGGCTGCGCGGAGGTGTCCCCATAGCGCGTCACATTTCTGAGCGGAAGCTCTCTTTTTTTCAAATCCCTCTCTCCATCCCCTGACCAGTAACGTAGCTCCTCTTGCTTACATTGTACGTATTACAGCAATACTAGAAATACATACAGGCAGGGCCTTGCAATTTCTTAGTTGTCAGGGCAGTTGAATATATTAGGAGATAACGTTTGTACTTAAAGAGGACCCATCTACATGGAAGATGATCATATACATACGTCTTTCCATCGCTTTGGAAAGATAACCTACGGTGCGATACAGAAGACCCGGTGGAGGGAAGGACAGGTGGGAAGCACTCCAACAGCTGCTGGAATTGGCCAGAAAAGAGGGAAGAGTCTGAACCGAGGCAGAGGTAACACGGAGAAGACAGGGAGAGGGTGAAGCTTGAGAAGCGCTGATCTGACAGCAACATGGGACTGGATGTGGCTGCAGGAATAAGAGAGCGATGCATGTACTGTGATCACGGCGGTCCTTGTGAGGGAAACAGGAGGAATCGGAACGAGAGGAGATGGCAACAGGGTGGTCAGAGCAGAGACTCCAGTGATGTCCTTTGAATATAGAGGAGGGGGCCACAAGCCAAGGAACACAGGCGGCCACGAAAAGCTGAACAGGGCAAGGCAACAGATTTTCCCCTGGGAGCCTCCAGAGGGAACCAAGCCTGCTGACACCTTGACTTGGGCTCAGTGGAACTGACTTCAGACCTGTCACTTCCAGAACTTTAAGAGAATACAGTTGGATTGTTTTAAGCCCCTAAGTCTGTGGTCATTTATTACAGAAGCAATGGGAAATTAACACAATACAGAAGTCAGTGAAAACAAAGAAATGTGCATTGTTAGGAGGAAGCCCCTGAAATAGAAGTTACCCGATTCTCTATCTCTTCTCTGGAGATAATCCCCACAGCATCAAGCCTTTTGCCATCAAGAACCTTCATTGTGTACATGCTCTATTTTCACTCAAATGGTCTTTTTAACTGAGTATCTACTGTGAGAAATGTAACTTCCAACTCCTGGCTATAACAGCTTGTATGTGTACACAGAAGAGCCAACGTTTACATAGTCATTCAAAAATAATCAAATGAATTAAAATATGCTTTCTGAAAACTTTAAGATTGATGGACATTTCAAAGAAACCGTATGTTCTTTCACTTCCTAAATTCAATAGAAGCCTACCGGGGCACCTGGGTGGCTCAGTCGTTAAGCGTCTGCCTTTGGCCCAGGTCATGATCCCAGGGTCCTGGGATCGAGCCCCGCATCGGGCTCCTTGCTCTGCAGGGAAGCCTGCTTCTCCCTCTCCCACTCCCCCTGCTTGTGTTCCCTCTTTCGCTGTGTCTCTCTCTCTGTCAAATAAATAAATAAAATCTTTAAAAAAAAAAAAAAATAGAAGCCTACATATTTCATAAGGTTGGGGTTTTTTTTATTATTTTTTTCTTTATTATTAAGGTTCTTATTTTGTTATATTTAATCAATAATATCATTATTTAAGTAGAAATTAAGTTATCTTGGTTAAATAAAAAGTTCCAAGTATTATCAGATCAGGAAAAAAGTAGGAACACATCTTAAGCATGAAACACTACTTACTAATTAATAGCTATTTATGATTAATTCAAACACAATAAATAATCACCTCAAACCATTTTAACGCTTTAAATGATGTGCTTTTAAGGTAAATCAAAGTAATTGTAGTTCCAAACTGTTTAACAGCCAGATACAGCAATCTGTGAATCCATTAAGAATTGTTCACCTAAATCAGGGTCGGCAAACTACAGCAAAGCTAAGAATGGTATTTACATTTTTAAATGATTGAAGAAAGAATCAGAAGAAGAAGAGTATCTCATGGCACATGAAAATTATATGAAATTCAAATGTAAGCATCCCTAAGTAAAATTTTATTGGATGCTATGGACTGAACGTTTGTATCCCCCTCCCCAAAGTTCCTGTGTTGAAATCCTCACCCCCATGTGTGTGGAGGTGGGGCCTCTGGGAGGTGATCAGGTCATGAAGGTGGAGCCCTCAGGAATGGGACTAGTGCCCTTGTCAAAAAGAGACCCCAGAGAGCTCCCTCACCCCTTCCACCACGTGAGGACACAGCGAGAAGATGCCATCTGTGAACTAGGAAGTGGGACACTGATTCTGACGGCACCTTGATCTTGCACTTCCCAGCCTCCAGAGCTGTGAGCAATGAATATCTGTAATTCATAAGCCACCTCGTATGTTATTATTTTTTTATAGCAGCCCAAAGGGACTAAGACGCTGGAACACAACCATACCCATTTGTGTATGGTCTGCGTGAGTGCTATCTCATTACACCCGCCGGGTTGAGTGGTTGAGACAGAGACCAGATGTCCCCACAAACTGAAAATACTTACTATCTGACCTCATACAGAAAAATGTGATCCTTGATCTAAAAGGCATTGAGAGGGAAGCTCTTACCATTCTAGTATTAGAATGTAGATTCTAGGGACGCCTGGGTGGCTCAGTCGGTTAAGCATCTGGCTTCGGTTCAGGTCACGATCCCAGGGTGCTGGGGTCGAGCCCCGTGTTGGGCTTCCTGCTCAGCAGGGAGCCTGCTTGTCCCTCTGCCCACCCCTCTGCTTGTGCATGCTCTCTCTCTGACAAATAAATAAGTAAAATCTTAAAAAAAAAAAGAATGTAGATTCTATGCTCATGGTCTGCAGGGCCAAAGTGGGGGCGCCTGGTGCAGCCACATCCGTACTTCCTGCCATCCGGGTAGCCCTCCAGCAGTTTGCCAGGAGTGAGCATTGATGCTCAAGTGATAACACCTTTGTTAAAGGGCAAGACTTCAAACTCCATAAAGAAAGATGGAATCGCTTTTAGTCCCATGGGACTTTTATTTGAAAAATAAATCCACATTTTGACACTAACTCGAATACCACAGTCCGTTAAAGTTTACCCTTAGGAGAGGGACCTCGAGGTGCTTCTTTTCAGACACCATTAGACTGGAGTCAGTATTTGATGCTGCCATTTATCACTCTTGTCATCGTCGTCGTCGTCGTCTTCTTCTTTCTTCTTCTTTCTTCTTTTTTCTTTCTCCTTCTTCTTCTTCTTCTTTCTTCTTTCTTCTTTCTTCTTCTTCTTTTTTCTTTCTCCTTCTTCTTCTTCTTCTTTTTCTTCTTCTAATGGCTACAGTTGTCCTTTTTCTTTCCTTTTGGAAGAAGCGAGAAATTTTCCATTATACAAATTAGCATCTCCATCCTTCAACCCACATATTCATCGGAGGATGACCTAATAGATCAGCACTGTCTTAGATCGTAAGTAAAGTTGGATTTTGTTTAGTATGTTACAGCAGTTTGCGTTGGCTCATTGTTTTGTGCACTCTCCATAAAACGGATTTCTTTAAGAAGTGCAGCTTGCCTATACTAGAGTTCAGACCTTTGCTGCATTTACAGGCAGCCCCGAAGCCATCGTGTTAAGATGCTGCTTGATTGGTGCTACAAGGGAGGACTCTGTGTAGTGAGCACAAGTCTTTCTTTTGAGGAATTAGAGGTTTTCTTGAACTTAGGATCGTCTCGTGGTGCTTTTTTGCAAATTAGAACAATGCCAGTGTCTGTGTCGTGGGGGGGAAGGCTATTGTGGACATACACACATTCTCATCAATCATGTGCGGGGGTGCAGTTTGTCCTTTGAAGGAAGTGGTTTTCCTCCCCGGGTCGGGCACACGAAGTTTCGTTGGTCATGGTGACTGCATCCTAGCTGAGGCTTTCTGGGCGGTAGGAGAGGCTTCTGTCAGCTTGCTTTTACAGCATTTGCTCTCTCGCCTAGAACTGGGACCGCAGATGGCTGTCCGATGTTCCGGGTTGTCACACTGTGATCTGACTTATTGCCCTGGGGAATGGTCACTTCTGAACATGCAAACCAGGTTAGTGGTTGGGATTTAAAGTGACCCGGTGACATTGGCCAAGAAATCAACCTTTCGGTTTCTGGATGCGATGAGTTTCTGCGGTTTAATGATCACTTGGGTTACTGGATTTGAATACTCTTCATTCTAACAAGATGACAGAAATAAAAGCATCTTCTAAGTGGAGCTACATTGTAGAATCCAGTTTTAACTGCCTTCCCAAAACACAGCCTGCAGAGTGTGTGTGGGTTGCTATAGAAATGGCAGTTACTGAACCACCTCTTATCATGCATGTATGGTGCATATGTAGCAGGCGCTCAGGATCCCCACTCATAGCTGGCCTGGAGGGGATTGGTCTCCGCTTCAGATGGTGAACGTTACTGCTGATGCTGTGCTCTTTGAATTAGTCCATTTAGGTAAGTCACAGCCAGCCTGCCCTGGAAGGTGGAGCTTGATTTAAAATATAGATCTGGATGTTTTTTCCATTCCATTGTTTTTTTGGCGGGGGAGGAAAGGATGGGAGTTCTTATAGCACCAAATTATGTTTGGAACTGGCAAAAAATGAACATAACATCCCTGCCTTATCTTTTTCTCTCTCTGTCCTGAGCCACACGTCAGGAGGGAAGGTGACATATTGAATACCAAGATGTAGAGATTGAATTACAAGGATGAACTATATTACACAGGCTGGGCAAAAGTTAGAACAAAAGAAAGGAGTTCATGTTTCTAGCAATTAAGTGCATATTTACATGTGTGATATTAATTTTAGAACCGTGTTTTTTCCAAAAAGAACAGAATCCATAGTTAAGAGTACTACAAAGAAAGAAGCAGACTCACCTAATCTTAAGTGTGATGTCAGTAGATCCTTAAGAAAGATGATATGAAATAGGTCTTCTCCCAGGGAAGGCTATTTCTTAGAAACAAAGAAAGAACTCTCAGGAAAGGAATCTCCACTTTGCCCAGATGTTAAAATTGCCTATAAAGGTGAATTCAGGCTTCTGTTGGGTATTTCGGAGAAACCAAGGTAATTTACCTGCAAAGAAAGCCGACTGAAATGATGTAAAGGACAGAAAGGAACACAAGGGAGGGACAGGACGTCATTGGGGTAAATGGTGGTAATCCGATGGCTTGAACTCTAGCTGACCAGAAATCTCGGCTGCCATGTGGCCAACAAACCGGTGTGGTTTCGAGACACAGATTGGCATCTTTTTGCCACGACAGGTCATGAGCATCAGCACTGGGATGATGCGCTGCCCCTGTGGTCCAAGGGGAGTGCGCTCGGGCCGAGGAGCCCGTGCGCCGCCCATGGGGAGAACGGATGCACAGTGATCTCAGAACATGGACATTTGTTTTTCAGTTGTTGCCTAGCAACTAAAAAAAACATTCTTGTGATATCAATCCATTCCTAGGAATCGTTAAGCCTTTTGTGTTTGTAGCCACCGCCTCCCCACCCCCAGCCCTGAAATGAGACTTTTCAGAGAATAATGAATTGCCATCACATGAGCTACGTTGTAGTTGTGATTCAGGGCCATTTTTGTTTTTTCACCTTATTCTTACAGACTTCATCTTCCCATAGTGTCACTTTATACAGAAGTAGAACTTCCTGTGCTTGAGTTTAACCGAAACAGTTTTTGGCAAGCTTTACAAATGACTGGTGCCCACTTTGTGGCCTTGGACTGAGATCAGCATGTTCCTCCTGAAATGAAATGTGTCTTACTGTCAACTCTTAATTCCCACTTACAGAATATTCACATTGTGGATTTTCTGTGGCAAATTTGTAGCCTCCTGCTGGCTTCCCCGTCACCCGGAAGCCTCCAAGCCCCCTTGCGTTGCCGCTGCCCCTCGGCCTGCCTTTTAAGCATTGCGTCTAGCATTGCTCATTCTAATGTCAGCCTGGGTGAAAAATAGGAAGGTTGGAGCTGCCATAATTTACTTTAAAACCAAACAGTTTTAAAATGGGTTCTGTTTTCAGTTCTCTCCATTGAAATGGATAATTAAAGGGAAAGGTATTTTTTGATAGAATTTGCACTGATAGTACAGTGTTTAGCAGGAGTCTATAGAATATAGGCAGCATGAAGCCCAGCAATTGAGGCAGCTTGGACTTGGAAACTGGCTCCTCCTACTAACCAACTAGGTTACTAGTTGTGTGATGTTGAGCAAGTCCCTTAACCTCCCTGGGCCATAAAATGGGAATGGTGCCTTGCCCTCGATAAAGAGCTCTGTGCATGTTAGCCATCATTGTTATAATCATCACTGCTATTGAGCCCATATTCAGCTTCTGCAGTTTGGGTGAAACCTGATATAAGAAAGAAGGACAAGAACAGCGAAGTCCTAGTGTCTTTAAATTTAGTATCCATTCTCAGCTAAGGCTGTCGTGTATTTGGTAAGCCCCAGGTATCCAATCTGATCGGCTGGTACCCTTGTTTCATATTTATACGAGCTGTTCCATGTTTTGAATGTCCTTGCTGTTTCCCTATTTCCAAATAACTCTTACAGTTCAGAATAGGTTTCGATTTGAGCAAAGCAGGCAAATAAGTCCCCTGGTGTGCCGAGCAAGTGTTTGCCCAGGGAGAGAGCCCGGCCGGGTGCCGGGCTTCCGAACTTCAGCCCAGCCCTGCTCTTCCTTCTCACAACTCTGCACCTTGATCTTTAAAGCAATCCGTGTTACTGTCCTCGCCGCAACATGTGAGGACCCTGAGGAGGAGGACTTGGGATGGAGGAAGATCCGAGGTCCAGGTTTTCCTGAGTAAGATTCCAAGTTTTTCAAACTGGAACCTGTTGGCCCAGAGAGCATCTTTGGTGTATGGGAATTGTCCACAAGGATTTTAAAATCTGAGGGTTGGGTTCTGATATTAATCTTGTAAAATTTAACATGAAGAATATTCTGCATCATCAGGATTCGATACACAATATAAAGCCGTCAGATACTCTCATTGCCTGGATATACACTTATCAGTAGTCTAGTGGATAGAATAGAATCACAGAGAGAGAACTGAACTGGGGTAGCTGCCATTCATCAGGGACCCCCCCACACCGTATTAAGGAATGTAAGATCAAAGTCCGTGGAAAGAGGAAAATTTCTTGGCAAGTTCAGCCAGAAAAAGGTGGCAGGAGAATCGAGTCACAGGCACACCAAGCCCAAAGGAAGCTTCACCCTACATCTCTGTCATATTTATACAAGTAACAAGTGCCCTAGAGGCATCAGGTACTACATTATGTTGCTGTTTTTTAAATTTAATTTTATTTTGAAATTTTATAGCCCATGTCTGTTTCTTTTTTAAACTTGTTTTGGTTTCAGACTTTTGTATGAGCTACACTCTTCTATATTAGGATATATTTAACACATAATGACTTTTTAAATAAGTTGAACACATTGCATAAGAATTTTGTTTCCCTTCTAAATTAATTTTGTACATTAATCAAGTCTGGAAATCATCAGAAGGAAAGACAGTCCTGGCCTGATGTTTATTTTTGGCAAAGCTTCATCAACACTCCTGATTTAATCTTGGAAATATATGCACTACTGAGAAAATCTTTCAGATAGGTCATTTTATCTTCTGAACTTTTTAAGATTTATTTATTTATTTGAGAGAGAGAGAGCACAAGTGGGAGGGACAGAAAAAGGGAGAGAGAATCCCAAACGGATACCACGCTGAGTGCAGAGGCCGACTCAGGGCTCGATCGCACGACCCTGAGATCATGACCTGAGCTGAAACCAAGAGTCGGACACTTAACCGACTGTGCCATCCAGGTGCCCCCATTTTGTCTCTTGGAATAAAGTTCTCCCTCTTAGAGACTCTGCCCCTTGGGCAGTACCAACCTTAGACTGAGCAAGAGGGAGAGCTGCTCTGACCCTCTGCTTTAGAGGACCTCACTCTGACCCTCCTCCAGCTGTGCCCTCTCCACATGGGATGAGACATCCACTGACCCAAAGGGATGTGGCCACCTACAATCTGAGACCCCTTTCTAGAATACCCTTCTGGTACCCTAGAATCCAGGGTTCCCTGCCCACACAGGCCTAACCTGGCTTCCAGGTGCTCTACCCCAAGTCCTTTTCCCAGGGGGAAGACCCCCCCACCCCTATACGCATGCCATGTGCATACCCTCAGGCCAGAGGAGTGGCCAAGGAGTGGGTACTGGCTGGGTCTTGAGCTTGGACGTGGAGTAGGGATCCACATCCATGTGCACAAGGCAAATATAGGTCTCAGACCATCTCTCCTCTTACCGTTTGTTCCAGCATGTACTCTGAAACACCGAAGAATTCTACATCCAATCCTAGACTTTAGGTTCTATAAAGTTATGATTGAAAGGTAGGACGCTTTTATTTAACAACACGATCACTTGCTTTGTAACTTTTAAATACTTAGATATGTTGTTACGGACGTCCATTTATACTCTCGTCTTGAGTTCTGCGAATGTTAGGCGTGAGCCTGTGCCTGGGCAAATCACTCCCTTCTCTGAACCTCATGTTGGTAGCCTCCAAAATGAGGTAGAGGATGCCTGCCTTTCAAGGTTGTAGAAGGACTGGAAAGAGACAAGGTTCATGAAGCACCTAGCACACAACCAGGGATACGTGATGTTTGGACTATGTTGGTTCTTTTTGCCCCTTACCTGGAGTCACTCCTTTAAAATTAAGTGTGTTTATGTGTACGCATGCATGTACAGAACACACACACCAAGCAAACCCAGCCTACGGAGAATGCACTCCGTTCGAGGGGTCTGTAGAAGCACCGTTGCTTGCTCTGCAGTATGACCCATAGACGCAGCTGTACATGGCTGCCCCAGACATTTCAAACGTGTGGTTCGAAATGTGCCTACATCGAAGGAGAAGAAAAATAGGATCATTTGGGGAAAGGTGTTTTTTTTTTTCTTTCCTACTCACTCTTTGCTGAGCTTACCCATTAGCAAAGCAGGTATTGCTATAAACCAAAATTTTTCATCACTATTCTCCAAGCAGCCCTGGAGGTGGGGAGCTACCGTCTTTCTTAATCAGAAAGAAGCCAGAACTCAGCACACACACACAGCATGCCAGGGAGTGCAGGAGAGATGCAAAACATGATTTCCTTTGGACTCCAGATCCTTTCCTTTCCTAGTGTACCAGATTTCTCTGCATTCCTGCTCCTATGCCAAGACTTGATGCAGCTTAATAGAATGATGGGCTGAATCTGGGAATGCAAAACACCCCATTCCCAGGTGTGTTTGATTTGGCCCGTACAGTTGGTTTGGGGGCAGTTGTTTGTTTGCTGTGTTTTAATTTACTGCCAACATTTAAAAATTAAAGATTTCCCATGGAATTCTTTTCTTGGCTTCTCTTTTCTGAAAATCAAACAGTTCGTTCATTTCAGCAAATATTTATTTTTTTTAAAGATTTTATTTATTTATTTGACAGAGAGAGAGACAGAGAGAGAGGGAGCACAAGCAGGGGGAGTGGGAGAGGGAAAAGTAGGCTTCCCGTGGAGCAGGGAGCCCAATGCGGGGCTCAATCCCAGGACCTTGGGATCATGACCTGAGCTGAAGGCAGACACTTAACGACTGAGCCACCCAGGCGCCACTCAGCAAATATTTATTGAACAGCTTATTTGTGCCATACTTTCTCTGCTCTGGCTCTTGGGATAAAGCAATGACAAAACAAGGCAAGGAAGGCCCCTGTGATTACGAAGCTTTTGTTCTAAATGAGGGAGACAGTGAGCCAGCTTGCTTCATAGGACCTAACTACCGTAAGACTGTTAGGTAGAGTGATGTCAGAGAGAATGATCGGCTGGCCAGAGCCTTTGGTGAAGTCACATTAGAGCTGAGATCCTGTAGACACCTGGGAGCCCAACAGGAATATCTTGAGGGCAGAACATTCTGGGCAGAAAACAGCCAACGCAAAGGGCTTAAGGTTGGGATCCATGTGGTCACATCCAGTGGCGGCCACCGGTTCCACGAGCGTCACTGCCCCTTCCAGCAAGCGCACGACCGCATCCATAGGCATTTGGATTTGCCAACTCCTGGCTGGTAGTCTGACGAGTGACTAGGTTATTTTTTTAATATAGTAGAAATATTTCTGAAATTGCTTCAAGCACTAGCTGCCCAGCCGATGCACCATGGCAGCGCTGTGGGAAACAGAAGTGCCAGTAATTTAGAGCTTTGCTACTCAAAGTGTGGTCCACAGCTGGGGAGCCTGTTAGAACCTCAGACCCACTGAATTAGAACCTGCATTTTAGCAAGATCTCCATGGTAACAGGCTCTTTAGCAAGCACTGGTTTGGACCATCTTTCCACATCTGTACACATGTTTGTAAACTTCTCTGTTATGCTATCCTTCATTGTGAGTGAGCTTTCTAATGCTGGGGATTAGTGGCTGTGCGTCCCACAGTCCTGGTCCACTCCCTCCACCCAGTCTCTTCTGACATATAATTGCAAGATGGATATTGGATGTAGTGGATAACGAACAAAATTTCTCTCCACGTGGGCGTAATTAGCCTGTACTCTGATACAGAATATCAGAAAGGAAATAGCTACTTTCTAGAAATATATATATATCTATTATAAATCCAAAATTCTCTCATTAAATTTTATTAATGCTATTATGTATTCTAATGCTTTTGGATATTTTAAGGCATACGCTTTCTATAACTTTGCCAGAATCTTTATGGTTTCCTATTACTCTTTTCTAAACCTTGGTTCAGTAAGGCTTCTGATAGCTCAGCTAAAGCTTAAAGGAAAAAAGAAGAGTCACTTGCTTAGATTAAAGTTATTTTTAAGAATCTACTTCTCAAAAATTACCCTAAAAATACCCAGGGAACATGGTGTAGCTGAATACAGATTCATTTCTTGTTTTAATATCTAATAATTCAACCTATCTCTGATTTTATGCTTCAGACGGAAGGTCGTTGGTTGTAGGGAGTTGCCCTTAATTTTATTCTTACTTAAATCAGTCCTGAAATGTACTTGCTCGAAGCCCAAGGACTCCAACCATCTGTACAAAACTTTTTACTCTTCAGTTTGATTGCTTTCAACAAGAATGGTTGGATAATTGACACGAGGTAAATACTTTGCTATGTAATTAACAAGAAATGCTTCCCCCCTCACAGATCTCAGGCAAAAATAATTCCAGAGAAGGAAACATAGCTACTCAAAGGCATGGACTGGACTTTGGGGAAAAACAAGGCCATGCCACAGTATCATCAAAGTAGAAATTGTCGCACGTTCTGATTTTAGTGAGGGATCCTGGCACAATTTTGTTAGAGCATGCAGTAAAATAGACTTCGACCTTGCTTCTTCTGTGTGCACAGCTGGTAGAAAAGCATAGAAGAGGTTATAGCCCTCGAGACTGCAGATGAAAGCCCTGTAAAGTAAGTCAGTCATATCTAGATTCTAGAGAAATCCAGCGTATCCGGGGATCGGGAGAGACTCTGTGATTAAAACTAGTGATGAGAAGCAGCGACAGAAGCACTTGCTAGGGATCTAAGAGGGGCCTACTTCTTAAGAAATTGTTCTCAAAAAAAAATAAATAAATAAAGAGGAAGAAAGAAGATTGTGCTCAGAAGAACCAGTGCCCACACCATGCAAATTATTGAGCAAGAGTCACCAGAGCTGGAAAGAGGAGATGGTTACTGGCCATGGCCAGCAGCTGAGAGGCAAGACCATGTGTTCCTACCGGCAGGTTTACGGCTGCCTCACGCATGTATGTTTCCCACCTCTCACCGTAAATGTTCCCAAATATCTCACAGTGAAAATGCAGGTGTAGGAGTAGAAATAGCTATATTTCACAGTGTGGCTGTTCAGTACTCACCCTTTGACTGGTAGAACTTCTTGGAGGTGGGTTTTCTGAGTGGCCATGGAATATCCTCATGAGTCCCAGCTTCTAGACCTAGTAGAATTCACCCCAGTCTCTTTCAAGAGAAATGGATGAATTCGAATATGTTAGCTGCAGGAAGGCGAACATCCAACTAGCAGTACCTAAGTGATGAGGCGTTTATTGTTTCCCTGACAAAAGCCATGTGAAACAGCTCCAGGATTGTCGCGGGGCCCTACACATCCTCTGCTGTGCCCTCCTCAGCATGCCCACAGTTCACATAGCTAGAAAGTGGCAGAGCTGGAAACTCACTTGCAGGATTATCTTATGCTGGGGAAGCCATCCATGCAGTCAGCCGGCTCTTTATACTGCTGGGCTCGTATCTCCCATGTTGGGAGATCCGACGTGGTGTCATACCTCACTGCAAATACAGTGGCTTGTGTCCTTGTGCATTGCCTAATGCACAACGTGTCAGCTTCAGCTTGTAATTAGTTAAAGTGTGGGTTGTCACTCACAGTTTCCTTTTCAAAATCAGTAGTGCTCCTAGTGTCAGGGTTTTCTCTACCTGTTACCAAATGTCGCGATGAGTTAGCGTGGCTGCTACCATAGGGGCTTCCAGGCAGAGGAAATAACGGCAGGCAAGAAAGAAAAGCAAAGTAAATATGAACCCTACAGGGCGTATTCAAGTTAGACATGTGTTTTGAGCCTTTTTACCTATTTTAGAGTTTTGATAGCCATTTGTTACATTTTTTAACTCACTTTGCTTTATATTTTGCCAATAAAGGCTGATTTCATGACTGCTTGGCCACATAGCAAGAAGGCAGCCCTCTTGGTGATTGCTAAGAGAGCCCGTCACATCTTACAGGCGAGCGGAAGGCATGTCTTTCTCTGCCTGTCAATTACTGGGTGTAATAATCTTTGTGGTTAAGCATAGCTTCCAAATTAAGAACTCATGGTGCCAATGCACAACGAACCTTGCCAGCTGAATACATAACTAATTCATTTTCAAAAGATTAGGACGACTTTTCCACAAAGTATGTATTCTTGAAAATATCTCTCAGTCTTTCTACTGGGTAAAGTTTAACTCTAGAAAATGATAATCCAGACAAAAACTGATCTGAGGGTGTAATGTGGAAGGAAAGAAATACTGAACTTAGATTCAGAACACCACTTTGGATAACTGGTTTTGTTCCCCAGTCCCTCACACTGCCTGTGGACATTACTCAGGACACAGTTTTAAGAAGGTGGGTCATCTAGTTCCTGGTGGCAGACTGCAATGCGGGGGGGGGGGGGGGGGGGGGCGGAGCAGAGCTGGTAACAAGAACACTGGTAGCACCATAGAAGAAAGGAGGGGAGAAGGAAGCAGGGGAGAGAGGGAGGGAAGGAGCAAGGGTATGGGAGGGTATAGCAAATGTAGGAGCAAACAGCTCCATTCCTCGGTAGGGACCTAAGGGCATCAGTATTTTAGAACCTAGCATTGTAGTTAATCATGATGATGGCCCTGAGTCATCCTGAAAAATCAAAACTATATTCAATTTTATAAGGCAGCAGTAAATGACACTTTTTGGAATTTTTGTTAGAACTTCCATTTCACATTTTGGCAAATAAAACGCAAGCTGTATAGAAGAAGAGCTTCCAGGCCATGTTGAGGAGATGTCCTGGGGCTGCTGTGGTGGGCAGGTTAGGGGGAGGAGGGGTGCTCTCTTCACCTTCACATAGAGAAGCTTATCCTACATCTTTTTTTTATATATGAATTTCTGTTTAAGATTTCATCCAAGGGAGGGGCACCTGGGTGGCTCAGTCGTTAAGCGTCTGCCTTCAGCTCAGGTCATGATCCCAGGGTCCTGGGATTGAGCCCCGCATCAGGCTCCCTGCTCAGCAGGAAGCCTGCTTCTCCCTCTCCCACTCCCCCTGCTTGTGTTCTCTCTCTCGCTGTGTCTCTCTCTGTCAAATAAATAAAATCTTAAAAATAATAATAATAAAATAAAAATAAAAATAATGAAATAGGGGCACCTGGGTGGCTCAGTCGGTTAAGCGTCTGCCTTCGGCTCGGGTCATGGTCCCAGGGCCCTGGGATCGAGCCCCGCATCGGGCTCCCTGCTCGGCGGGAAGCCCGCTTCTCCCTCTCCCGCTCCCCCTGCTTGTGTTCCCTCTCTCTCTGTGTCTCTGTCTCTCTGTCAAATAAATAAATTTTTAAAAAAAAGGACATGAGGGGCTTCTCTGTATCTGGACCACAGAGGAGACCAGCTTTGCAGGGACAGCCTGTCACACAGGTATACTGACCGGGGAGCGTGCGGCGGCTGCCCCGTCCAGGAGGCAGGTGGGCAGAGTGGAGGAGAACGAGCAGCTGGAGCTTTCGTCTGTCCACACAGCAGGAGCAACCCAGGGCCCTCCCGGTTCTGCCTGAGCGGTGCCTGAGGCGCCCCCCGTTCCCCCGCATGAGAGGGACCCCCCACTCCTGGCAGACCGGTCGCAGGTACTGTGCTCATGTAGCCTTTATTGCACAGAAGAGACTTCCCAGAGGTGTGTTTGCTCTGCTGGCAGGATCACCAGCGAAGCTTCGCGTCACTCGTTCCCTAACGGGGAGCACAGGAATCTCTTAATGAGTGCTGGCTCCTCAGGCAGGGGAGTCGCCCTCATCCGGCGGCATGAGGATCTCACTAACGAGAAGCATATGTTCTAGCACACAATTCATTAATTCTCGTATTCCCCGTAGCTCATTTCTTCCCACAGAACACGGAAAGCTTGGAAATGGCGTTTGCCAGTAACAGCATGACTGTTGAATCCCGAGATAGTGTCCCCCTTTATTCACTGAAGACGTGTGCGCTTTGCAGAAAACCTAGGCCAAAATAAATCCCTCTTTCCCAGCTGGCTTTGTTCCCTTCAGTTTGAATTTTAACCACACTTCTGGAAGGATGTCTTTCCTGACAGCCACACCCAGCTTTTCACAGGAGGTCATCTGATAGTTTTGGGGGTGCACGTCGAGCCTTCTCTCATTCTCGAGTACTATTGAGCTCCTACGCCAGGTTATATTTCTTGGTGCCGGGAAGAAGACAAAAGGAATATAGGACCCGGGCCCCAACTCACGGAGCCTGCAGTCGGAGAGAGGAAGCAAGATGTGGGCCAAGTGGTTAGCAATGGAAGCAACGTATATTTTGGAAAAGTGATGCATTGACACACGCCCCAGGGGTGCCGAGACGTGGGAAGATCCTTGAGTTCTGGAAGCACTCGAGCTAAACATGTGACATGACTGGCATCTTGAAAGATGGGAAGGTTTCTGGAAGAGAGAAAAACGATGGGAGATTAGAGCAGCAATGGTGGCAAAGCTGTGGACTTAAGTCAGGTGCACACTGTGTGAGCTGATGTTTGAGGAGCACAGGGTCTGGGCGGGGGTGATGCTAGAGGGGCAGGTGGGGAGAAGAGCTCTCAGCACGCCCTGCCTCCACCTACCGGGCCCGGTGGCCTCCCATTTGTTACCTTAGTTTCAGGTGTACAATATAGTGATTCAGCACTTCCATACAACACTCAGTGGTCATCGTGAGAAGTGTGTTCTTCATTCCCTTCATCTGTCTCGCCCCTACCCCATGCCCCCCCCCCCCCCCCCGTAACCAGCACTGTGTTCTCTATAGTTAAGAGTCTCTTTCTTGGTTTGTGTCTCTTCTTTTTTTTCCTTTGCTCATTTGTTTTGTTTCTTAAATTCCACGTAGGAGTGAAATCAAATGGAATGTGTCTTTCTCTGACTGACCTATTTCACTCAGCATCATACTTTCTAGCTCCGTCCATGTTGTTGTAAATGGCAAGATTTCATTCTTTTTGTGGCTGAGTGATATTCAGTTGTATATATACCACATCTGCTTTATCCATTCATCTATCGATGGACATTTGGGCTGTTTCCATGATTTGGCTATTGTAAATAATGCTGCAATAAACAGGGGTGCATGTATCCCTTTGAATTAGTGTTTTCCTATTTTGGGGGTAAATACCCAGTAGTGCAATTACTGGATCATAGAGTAGTTCTATTTTTAGCTTTTTGAGGAACCTCCATACCATTTTTTAATGGCGTTGGAAGCCCTTCCCAGCCTCTTCCCCACGCAGACAGTAAACTCCTTTCCAGCCCATCCCTCCCGCCCCACCCTGCCTCCATCCCATCCCCGGCATCTTCCAAGCTACACTTTCCTTGCCTTCCGGCACACTGCTTCTTTCTCCTCTTCTTCTTGGTGTCTTCCCTACCCCCCACCCCACCCCCAGCTGACAGTGCTGCCAGTTCTTCAAAACTTACATCATCCAGAAGCCTCTGCCTTCCCTGCGCTCCCAGGGCAGGAGCACAAAGCAGTGGCGTGTTCTCCAGTCACTGGCCTTTCTGGCTCCTGCCAGCACCACCGCCCAGCTGGGGCCCTCCAGACTGGACTGGGGAACTTGTTAGCTGGGGAGTGGGGGGGGGGGGCTCCATTCACCAGGCTTGCCCCCAGTTTAGCTGGGAGATATTTTAGAGATGTTTTTCCAGTTGATGTGCTTGTGTTGTAGAAGGCAGAGACAACTTAGTGGTCTTGTTAGGTTTGAATGGGCAGCAGTTGGGACCCATGAGCTTCAGATCTTTCTGTCTGGGTGCCTTCAGCCTCACGTGATATCCACTCCATATGCAGAGCCTTGACTCAAGAATCCAGCCTGGGGAAAACTGCAAACCAAAGAGTGCACGCCAGGTGAAGATCCTGTGTGTCAGAGAGGGCCAGGGGGAGAGGGGTGGGGTGTGGAAGTCGAGCACCGAACAGCATGGCATCCCCAAGTGGAAAACTGGAAACGATCGCCAACAGTCGGCTCCCTACCTTCAGGGAAGCTATCTTCCCAAACACGGAAAGCCTTAAGCTGCAGGTGTCAAAGGTCCCGCGTTTCCATTTCCTCAGGAGCACTTGTTAAAAAAACAAAATTCAGTGGAGTAAATTTGAAGATCTAATTGGCTTTATTAAATGATTCATGAATTGGGCAATATCCCATGTAGCAAGTAGAGGGGAGGAGCTCCGCTGAGCTAAACAAGAGAAAGGTTTTTAAAGGCAGAGAGAGGGCATAAATAAAAGAAGGAAGGACTTTATTAGCAAGGAATTCACTGTTGAGGCAAGGTTTCCATCCTAAGGGGAGTGGAAGGGGTCTATCAGGAAGTTCCCTAGTATTTACCAGGAAATTCTGTGCTGCCTGGTTAAAGGTTACATACTTGCGGCATTGAAACTGCAGTTAGGTTAGGTACTAAGTCTTGGTTTAACTAAGTCTTGGGGCCTTAACTTAAGTGATGCCATTGTGGGCTGTGGTTTTGTTTCTTAACACTCCGTAGAACTACATGATGCTCTGAGTAGCTAAATCATCTCTGGGTTGGTGTTCTTCAGCAAATGAATCTGAATTGGGCATCCTTGTTCTCCTACTCATTTGAGAAACTTTCCAGTTTGTATTCTTGTCTAACGTGAATAGAAATCCTCTCCTGCCGCGAACCTGTTGCATGGGAAGGTCCGATGATGCACAGCGCTTGCTGACGCCTAGCCTCTCCCACCTTCCTCCTTTGTTTAACTGCTGTGTGAGCAGAAGAGTTGGTGAGCAAGATTGGGGGCTTTGCCACGGGCACCTTTCCACCCACTGCATTTGAATGTTGCTATGGCAACTGACAGGCCCTAGAAGCAGCACCAAGTATCGTTTCTTTCTTGCGGGGAGAACAATCCCTGTTGCCACCTCAGGGATGTGTGTGCATAGGAAAGGCAAGAACCGGAGGGGAGAATGGCTGGTGCACATTTGGTGCATTTAGGCCTCGGGGGGACACTTGCACACATGGCCATTTCAGGTAGTGGGACATTATTGGAGCAGGCTCAATGGAGGAGCACCCTGGGCATTGAGGCAGGGCAGGAGCCCGGCTAAGTGAGGCCTCCACATCGGTAGGCTGGGGTGGGTGTGCGGGGACGGCTGGAGGGCCTGGCCAGCACTCTCCCTTGCCTTCTGCTGCCCACCACCATCATGGGCCTCAAAGCAAGGTTCTCTACCAGTGAGTAACAGCCAAACGTCCTTGGGCGTTGGGTCTGTGTCTCGAAAAATTAAAAAGTGCAAAAGTCACCAAATGTTGGGAAGGTTTATAGGAAATGCAGCAGGGTAGATCAGAAGAACTAGCCCTGGCCCTGAGGATGGACAGACAGACAGACGTGGGTCAGCTTCTGCTCTGCTCTGTACCCCTGAGGAGTCTTAGAAGAGGTCTATACCTCTCCAGTCTCCAGTGTCCTCATCCAAAAAGAGAAAATAAGTCTTATTCTATAGAGTTGCTGTGAGATTATAGACAGTGCATATAAAATACATCTGCTGTGACCAGCCTGTACATAGTAGGTACTCATTAATGTTAAATACTAATTAATAACTGAAAGCACAGACATGGACATATCCAGTGTTTCCCAGTACCAGAATCAACTGGAAGCTTTTTAAAATACTCACCTACGGGGTGCCTGGGTGGCTCAGTTGGTTGAGGGTCCGACCCTTGGTTTTGGCTCAGGTCATGATCTCAGGGTGGTGAGGTTGAGTCCTGCATTGGGCTCCACACTCAGTGGGGAGTCTGCTTGGGATTCTCTCCCTCTTCCCCCCCACCCCCGCACATATACACTCTCTCTCTCTCTGTCTCTCAAAATAAATAAATAAATAAATCTTTAAAAAATAAAAAATAAAATACGCACCTCTCAATCAGGTTTACTGGGTTAGAATTTGCAAAAATAAGACCAAGAACTCTCTCTTTATTTTTTTAAACTTCCATAAGTAATTCCAATGTAACCAGTGTATGATTTTGGACAGGAAATTTGCTTATTTTCTTGAGAATGAAGAGTATAAACAATACTGGATTCCCCTCTCCTTTTTTTTTCCACTCCCACCAACCCTTGTCTTGCAACCTTTATTCTACTAACCTCCAAAGCTTTCTGGTAGAATTATCTGTGTTTGAAAGCAAAGATGTTTGAGAAAGTGGTTGAAAGTAATATTTAATCAGAAAGTCAAGGAAAAACTAAAGTATCCATCTTCCCTGAAAGAAGCTGAAAAGAATCCACGGAAAGCTTATGCTGTCCCTACATGACATTTGGACCATGTTGGCTACATGATGGGTCACAAACATGACATTTAAGGTGACTGGTGTGATATGTGTAAGCCTGAAATAGGAATTCAGCGTGTGTATAGCTGAAGTTTTTTCTGCATCCCACAGGAACGTGGCTGAAGAGTGGTCTAGGCCTTGTGCACCAGGAAGGTAGCCAGCGGACGTGGACGTACATTGCCCCTCAGTTGGGGTACTGGGTGGCGGCCATGTCTCCTCCCAACCCAGGTAACACAAAGCCAACACCCGCAATGGTGGGCGGTGATTTCTTTGAGGGTTCAGGCTAAGTATGCTTTTGAAAATTACTTTAGCAGGGAGATCACATCTTACTCAGAAATGGTGGAGAAGGGCACCTGGTTGGCTCAGTCAGTGGAGCCTGTGACTCTTGATCTCAGGATCATGAGTTCGAGCCCCACATTGGGTGGAGAGATGAGTTTTAAAAAACGGTTGAAAGTCTGAAAATCAAATGACGAAACGAAGGTATTTTGTGGGGGGGGTTGGAGTTCTGGTTGTGACTCTCCCATCTAGGATAAGAAAAATGCACAGAACATACTCCTGTCTCTTGTCTCTGTTTTGCTCAGACAGCTGCCATAGGGAATTCCTAATCTAAAGCCCATAGAGGCAGTTCAGACCTCCTCCCTAATTCCAGAAACAGCTGTGGCCTGTAGTAAGAGAAATATGGGGGAAGGGCACTCCTCAGAGCTGCTAGAGGACAATCCCCGTTGGAGCCTTCTTGGGGCAAAAAGCTTGATTTGGCATTTCCTAAAGGCTTAAAAACAGACCAGTTGCTTTGTGTCTAGAATGGTAGTCATCTCCATTTAGCATATACGAATTAATTCATATTTTTTAAAGCATGACTAAAAAAAATGTTTTTGACCTATACGCCCTAAGTTATCCCAATGACTATTCCAGAATTGTTTCTTAAAATAATCATCTTCGGAGAATTCTTTCCAGTGATGGCTTCTGTTCCTCAAAATGCCTTTAGAATCTGTATCACTTAGACTGCCTTCCTTAGTGAAACATTTCATGGGTGGCAGATCTTTATGCTCAGAGGGTCCCTTTGATTTTTCTTAGACATATCTAAGAGTCATGCACAGCCAAATCTGGTGAATAAAGTAGGTAATTGAGCTAGGTCAAAATGTGCTATGATTAAAACCTGTCTCTCGTCATGAAGGAGTCCAAAATATTTTAGCAGTGGAATTATCACTGGAATGAACGCTCAGACTCCCAAAGTAACTAACTTGACGGAGGTGTTGAGACATGGGTCCCGTTCACTTTCTGTTCCCATACTGAGAAAATGTACATTTCACATCTGTGTCTTGAGAGTCTGTGTTTCCCTTTGTGATAGTGTTCTTGTAGCAGTAGAGGTGTGAGCCAGATACAGAAATGCCCCAGTCTCCAAATCTGAAATATCTAGAATATGACTAAGAGGAAGGAAGGAAAGAAAATAAATACCTTAAGTCCCCAAGCAGAGGCCACAAAGCCCATCCATTACAGTTAACTTTCATTTGAGATAGATTTCCAACCACCGTGGCTCTCAGTTTGCCCATCACACCACAGAATAATAGATATTCTGTAAAAAGGGCAGAAAGAACTTCTTGCTGTTAGGTCCACCAACCTTTCCTAGCAGCGAAGGAAGAGACAAAAATCTATAAAATTTAAGTACGGCTGTGAATTTTCTAGAGATTTCCATTGGCAGAAGTTAAGATAACATTTTAAGTACTTAAATGATTGAGCTTGAGTTCCTTGGAAATGATTTTTATGTGTCCCCCGGCTTTTTTGGTGGCTCCTGCCAAAGGCATCACCCATGTCTCTGGGGGTCGTGTCTGGGTAAAAAATTGTTTCTCTGAATGATTAAAGCAGCGTATAGTTGTCAATTATTTTTCTAACTTTTGTACATATTAACTCCATTCACCCCATTGAAGTGAATTATGTTTGGGAGAGAATGGTGGTACCTTTTGAACTTAAGTAATGTCACTATTTTCAAAAACTAGTACACCTCCTTAGGTTTATCTAGCTCTTAAGGGGTCTCCTTGCAAAGATTTTTTGAAGAAATCTATCCCTTAAAATATCAAGAATCAATAAGTAAATGGGTGTTTCTGGTGCATAGTGATCATAACCATGCCAATCGGACATAATGAAAAACCACATTCCTTCCTTCCCATCTATTGGCTCACTACTGGGATGCCTGGACACCAATGTGTCCCCCAATATTATAATTTGGGGAGGTTTTCATTGTCGCTTTCAATCTGTTATCAGTGCCATTAAGGTGAATTCTTACTGCTATTGAACAATATCTTTATTGTTAAACTCCCTCTTGGGATTCTTTACAGTGTAAATTAAGAAGAAAATATGTTTATCTCTGGGACCTTGTCTGTAAGTTCTGAAGAGTTCTGTGGCCAGCATCAGGTTAGCCATTTTGAAAAGGCACTGTAGAGGAAGATTTTATTTTTTAAAAAACGGAAGACATTTTAGAAACGCTTGACAACCCATAAGCAGCTGTGGATTTTTTTTTTTTTAAGTCATAGCCGATTCATTTCCGATCTTGCAACTGATTCATTGAGGCAAAGGGCCCTCCATGCAGTAATAATTATCCAGGGAAAGTGAGAATAAAATCTTGCGATTTTTTTTTCCCCTCCTGCAGTACGAGATCCCCAGATAAGCCATCTCTCTAAGAGTCCCACTCATTATGTCATCATGCATCCTTTTGCTTTCACTGAAAGATCACGTCTTTAGAATGCTGAGCCTGCTACCGAATGCGGCTGTCTTCCAGGCTAAGGAGGGACCCTTGACCCTGCATTTAGCACTTGACTATACAGACCACTCCGGGCCACAGCTGCTCCAGGGACGGTGGTGGTAATCCCTTTCCATTGAGTGAAATTCCGGTGATCTGTAAGTGCATCATCTAAAGGGTGTTTGCATCTGGCCCCTGCTGCACACCCCAGCCGGGAAGAGTAAGGAAAACATAGGCTCTTGGTTCTGTGTGTCCTTCTTCTCCTTTCAAGGTGTTCTCCAATCTAAAATGCCCTTTTCTGACCTTCTAGGTCCCGTTGTCACACAGGACATAACCACGTATCACACGGTGTTTCTTTTGGCCATTTTAGGAGGAATGGCTTTCATTCTTTTGGTTCTGCTGTGTCTCCTTTTATATTATTGCAGGTAAAGTTTTTACCTTTTTGGCAATATCTTTTTTAATTTGGAATTTCTTGGGCAAGCATTGATTTTGAGGTCTTTTTTTTTTTTTCTTTTTCTGAATCAAGGTCCTTTTTTTTTTTCCTCATGAAAAACTGCTGAAGAACTGAACATTTGTCCTTAAGGTTGTGAACAAATGAACATGATGTGGGGGGCATGCTGTTTATAAGTTTGCTCAGAAGGGAAGTTGTTTTATTTTATTTTATTTTTTTAAAGTTTGACAGTTGTCATGATTCGTTCAGAATATTCCTAACCCCTGATTAAGAGATGAGATTCTCAAGGACAAAGCAGAACTAAAATTCCTATTTTGATGCCTCGGCTCTTCCATTTTGTGAGAATGTTTGTTGTTGACTCTTGGGGGACTGCTCTTGAATGAATAACTTGGTTAACCCTATAAAAGCCTGCAGGTGAAATCTGCAGATTGTGCTGTTCTGAATCAAAATAAGGCTGAGGGTGTAGGGTGAGAAGGCTTCTGGCTGTTGGTTAGTTGTCTTGTTTCTTCCTGTGGAAATGGAGAATTGGGATTTCACGGGGAACTTTACTGCTACGAGAATCTTTAACCTCTGGGTTTGGATTTTATCTTTGATCGTAGGCGGAAATGCTTGAAACCTCGTCAGCACCATAGAAAACTGCAACTTCCGGCAGCCCTGGAGAGTTCCAAACGGGATCAGTCGACTTCCATGTCTCACATCAACTTGCTCTTTTCTCGTCGGGAGTCAGAATTCCCTGGCCCCCTCTCTGTCACCAGCCATGGCCGCCCGGACGCCCCAGGGCCCAAGGAACTGATGAGCGGGGTCCATTTAGAAATGATGTCTTCCAACGGAGAAGTGGACATGCACACCCCCATGCTAAAGCTCTCCTACAGTACCTCGCAGGAATTCAGCTCTCGGGAGGAACTTCTCTCTCACAAGGAAGAGGATAAAAGCCAAATCTCCTTTGATAACCTGACACCAACTGGGACGTTGGGAAAAGAGTACCACAAGTCTGTTGAGATTTTCCCCTTAAAGTCCAGGAAACCTCTGGAAAGAGAAGGCTGTGAGTCCCCGGGCAACAGCGAGTATAGGAGGGGCTACAATGCCATGCTCTCCCAGCCTTTGTTTGAAAAGCAAGACAGAGACAGTCAGGCCTCTGTGAACCATATCCCCACAGGAAGCAAGCTCACCATTCAGGAACACATGTACCCCGCACCCTCATCTTCCGAAAAGGACCAGCTGCTAGACCGCCGGCCTACGGAGTATATGATGTCGCGGTCAGTAGACCACCTGGAGAGACCCACATCCTTTCCACGGCCCGGCCAGTTGATCTGTTGTAGTTCCGTGGACCAGGTCAATGAAAGCGTTTACAGAAAGGTATTACCTGCCTTGGTCATCCCCGCTCATTATATGAAACTCCCGGGGGACCATTCCTACGTGGGCCAGCCCCTGGTCGTTCCAGCCGACCAGCAGCTGGAGATCGGAAGACTGCAGGCAGAGCTCTCCAGTCCCCATGCAGGCATCTTCCCGCACCCCTCCTCCCAGATCCAAGCGCAGCCCCTGTCATGCCAGGCAACCTCCCAGCAGCACTTGCAGGACGCGGGCGCCCGGGAGTGGACGCCACAAGGTGCGTCCATGTCAGAGTCTCTCTCCATCCCGGCATCCCTGAACGATGCGGCCTTGGCTCAGATGAACAGCGAGGTCCAGCTCCTGACCGAAAAGGCGCTGATGGAACTTGGGGGTGGGAAGCCGCTCCCACACCCCCGGGCGTGGTTCGTCTCCCTGGACGGCAGGTCCAACGCGCACGTTAGACATTCGTACATTGATCTCCAAAGAGCTGGGAGGAACGGAAGTAACGACGCCAGCTTGGATTCTGGCGTGGATATGAATGAACCAAAATCTGCCCGGAAGGGAAGAGGAGACCCCTTGTCCCTTGCGCAGAGCCACCCGGCTGCCCAGGAGCATCCGCAGAAAGAGCCGAGGGCGGCGGACAGCACCTCCTACACGCAGCTCGTGTACCTGGACGACATGGACCAAAGCGGCAGCGAGGGCGGCACCACCGTGTGCACCCCCGAGGACAGCGCCCTGCGGTGCTTGCTGGATGGCTCCGGCCGGAGGAGCGGCGGCCAGCTGCCCAGCCTGCAGGAGGAGACGGCCAAACGAACTTCGGACGTGCCCCCGGAGCCGCTCGCCAGCCCCGAACAGAGAAGATCTGCTCAGGAGGACGACGAAGAGGAAGATGAGGAGGACCAAGGAGAAGACAAGAAGAGCCCCTGGCAGAAACGGGAGGAGAGACCCCTGATGGCGTTTAACATTAAATGAGCGATCACAGAGCCACCCGGCCGTGGAATATAATGCAGTTGCCAAAAATCCTTTCTTCCGGAAGCAGTTTACCTGTTCGGGGAAGACATTGAACAGCGGCGTCCGTGGGAGCAGACTCTCGCTGCGTCACGGTTCACTGTGTAAATGTCAGAAAAGAATCAAAGTTATGACAGAATAAAGGATGATGTTCCCGGATGCCTCGCCTCCAGGGAGATGGCTGAACGTGGTGTCCAGACGTCACTCCGCATCTTGGACACAGAAACCGCAAGTGATGTTGCTAAGGTTCTGCTGATCACCTCAGTTGTCCCTCAGATTCTGGGAACAGATGAAACTCTTGTCACATTGCTTGAATCCATTTTATCACGATAATGCACCTGTGAAGTTATTATTGAGATATTAGCTTAGCACTTAGTGTCTCGAGGTATGCATTATCTCAAAGGAAAGCTATGCATCGCTGCTTCGTGCTCTTACTTTGCTTAGGTTTTTTGCGTTGGTTAGGTTTCGTTTCGGGTTTGCTT
Organism: Mirounga angustirostris; assembly: GCF_029215605.1. NCBI lineage: Eukaryota > Metazoa > Chordata > Mammalia > Carnivora > Phocidae > Mirounga > Mirounga angustirostris. The sequence continues at coordinate 125,620,316 of NW_026991713.1, forward strand.
TAAAAAAAAAACAACAACACACACACACACAATTTGGTTGTAAAGATTTCCTTCTTTCTTTTTCATCTGTTCTGCTTCTCGGTGGTTTATTTCGGTGTCTCCTTCCGGGAACTCCCGAGTGTGTCACCCCTTAACATCCAAGCCTTTTAAATGAAATCGTACTGAAGTTTTTGTCAGCTGAGAGCCCTTCAATTCTGGTCCCATTAACTCCAAGTGCCTTTTTTACAGTGACAACAACAGTCCCTCACCTTTCTTCTTCTTCTTCTTTTTTTTTCTTTCTTAACTCCTTTAATTGAACTGCCTGGATTTTATAAAGTTATTAAGTGATACCCCTTTTCTTTAAACTGCATGCTGCCAAGTGCCCGTTTGTGCTCCCAATTCTCATTTCAACGCAGTGTTCTCTCTAGTTCCCATGTGTGACGTGGATTCTGTTGAGCTAAGGTAGACTAGAGGACACTTTAGAGATCGCCTTCCCTCCTCTATCCCTTCGGCCACCAGCCACCATTATGGTTTCATTGGCTGTCTGTATATACGGTTATGTATTAACTCGGGAATCCTATGGGCTGATCTTGCTCACCCAGACATGGAGTATGGACTGAGCAAGTGAATGTGACTATTAAAGAAATCATATGTACTACCCAAAAGTGCCAGAATGACTCTTCTGTGCATTCTCCTTACAGAGCTGCTTGGTTATCCAAAAATGAAAATTCAAAATAAATGCTGAAAAAAAAACCCAACTATCCTGTCGTCCTTTTCATTCATTCTGAGCCATTATTTGTTGTTTCGGAGTTGCTATTAAGAATTTGCTCTTGGGGCACCTGGGTGGCTCAGTCATTAAGAATCTGCCTTTGGCTCAGGTCATGATCCCAGGGTCCTGGGATTGAGCCCCGCATCAGGCTCCCTGCTCCACAGGAAGCCTGCTTATCCCTCTCCCACTCCCCCTGCTTGTGTTCCCTCTCTCACTGTGTCTCTCTCTGTCAAATAAATAAAATCTTAAAAAAAAAAAAAAAAAAAAGAATTTGCTCTTGGGGCGCCTGGGTTAAGCATCTACCTTTGGCCTAGGTCATGATCCCAGTGTTCTGGGATTGAGCCCCACAACGGGCTCCCTGCTCAGCAGGAAGCCTGCTTCTCCGTCTGCCCCTGCTCGTGTTTTCTCTCTCTCTCTCAAATAAATAAAATATTTTTTTAAAAAAAGAATTTGCTCTTCATTCCCCGGCAGTCTGAAATGCTGGTTGTTGAACTTCTATTCAGAGACTCCAGAATAGACACATAGGAATTTACATTGCAGTTAAAATCCACCTTGTGTTTATTTAGTTTTATTCAAGAACATAAGGTAACTTTTTGTTGTGTTTCAGGTAGGGAGAAATGTCTACACTTTACAAAAAACTGATGTTTTCTATCATGATCAATATTGATCCACTTGGAATAACTTCAACAGTTTTCATTAAAATGACCAGAACCATCCCAGATGGGTGAAACTATTAGTCAAAATCATTAATGGAGACATCAGAGCATAGAACACAGTAAGCTAACTATGTGTACAGTAACAACTTCATTACAAAATCTTTACTCATGAATTCCATGTGGACAGAAAACCAATTAAGTTGATTTTTATTACTTTAATTCTCAAAGGTTGATGTATTTTGCTTTTCAGGGGGGAAGCATTTGAGATTCCCTGACAGTGCTGGGGCATCTAAATGGATGGGAGTCTTTGGTTTAACAAGTAAGGGACTTTTGGGGGGTGAACATTCTCACCAATAGGTGGCAGGTGAGCCCATGCAGACTTCTTCACTCACAAAGACTACTTGTCACTTCCCAAGAAAAAGTGGCCTCTCCAAGAATACCCAGGGCCAGACATAGATGACTGGGAAAATGCTGGGAGACTCTGAGCCCTTTCCAGCCCTGCCTAAGGTTGCTGCCAATGCAATCATCTCCTTATTAAAGCATCGGTTTCCAGAAAAACCTTATTTACAATGCATGTTACCTGTGAAAAGTAGGTACCACGTTGCCTGTCGGAACTGATTATGGGAGATTTGGTGGGAAGTTTGGAATAACGGGCTTTTCTGACCCCTCCTCATTAGACAGGACATACCTGGTTTGGGTACAGTTATGCAAAGTATGGAGCAGCTAGCAGTGAGACATTGTGTGCCTAGGAAGACGAGGCAGTGGGTTTGCCGAAAGAAAATCGTTCTGCCAAAGGTGAAGCTTAACTCGTTTTACATTTGTCCAAAAAGAGGCTCAGAGGATTACATGTTTGCTCAGGGTGCCAACACCAATCACCAGACTAGAGCTGTCTAGACAGAGCACTGTGACTGTGGACTTGACACATTTCATTTATTTTCTTTCTAGCCTGGTAAGGGTAAAATACCTCTCATTATTACGAATCAATTATATTGTCAGAAGAACGAAAGCCATCAAAGGCGTGTTGCCCTGCCACCTAGTGGTGAGTTTTCACCAGCCTGCTACGGAGACACAGATGGCTGGCTGGCCAGGGCCAGCTCCAGGAACACTGCGCAGGTGTGTGCCCGGGGATGTCTCGGACACGGGTTCTGTCCTCCAGACAAGGTGAGCAAGGAGATGGGGCGGACGTTTGTTGAGTCACTACCCTAGCAGCTGTATATTGGAAACCATCACGCATTCAATTCTCAAAAGCTTGTGAGGAAGTTCTACGTTCATTCTTTGTTTTACCTCCAAATAAATGGAGGCTTGGGGGTTAAGTCCTTGAGGCTACTCAGCTAGAATCAGTACGTTGCATAAGCCACCAGCCCTTGGGAAATGAATGCATTTAAAGTCGTAAATGTTCCTGATAAAGGATGTATAGGACACGACTTGCAAATCGTCATAAAATACATAACTGTCAATTCCATTTGACACTTGATTCCCATAGAAGGCTTTCATTGATTTTTGTCATAGCCAGCCTGTTGCAGTTGACAAAAGGATGTTCTGACATGCACATCTGTTGATTTTTTTTTACATTAGTGATTAACACAGAACTGAAACAAGGAAGACACATGTCAGAATTTCATTCATTCATCAATCACTGAGTGATTTCTTTGTTGAAGCAGATAAAAGTGTTTGAGTACTAGAAAAGTATTTCCTCAATTTTTGTGCTATTCTCAACGTAATGGTTCCAGACATGGTACCCTTACAAGTTTAATCTGCATTATTAACATTTTCTCCATCTCTTTCTTAAATTCGGATGATCAGCAGGTCAAGCCTCTTTTTGGAGCATTTGCCAGTTTCCATGGTGTAAATGCTCCCATGTGGCCAATTTCAAACAATAGGGTGATATCACTGCACACAAGAGTTGGGAAGAGATGCACAGTAGTATGGGGTTATATTTCCACCAAAAAGATACAATAAAGGGAAATAACCCCAAAAGCATAGTCAGATGTACAGTTGATCTTTATCATTTGGGGATTCCATATTTGCAAACATGCCCACTTGCTAAAATTTATTTGTAACCCCGAAATCAAGCCACACTGTGCTCTCACGGTCACTCACAGACATGCAGAGCGATGAGAAGTTTGAGAATACATGTATTAGATGAGCGTTGTTCATGCATGAGTCCTAGGGCTGTTGGCTGTGAGTTCAACGTTAACGTATCAATAATATGTATTAAATAAGATGTCTCCAAAGAGAAACATGCACCAAAGAAGATGATGTTTTGATCGGTGGATGAAAATGTGACCAGAGACTCAGGATCCTAACCCTGCTTTTGCCCTGATTACCATGGTTCTAACATTATACTCACAAATTCGGTGTTCAGGATAACTTTACAGAACCTGACTACCACTAATAATAGGAATGGACTGTAGTAAATAATTAGGACATGATACGCTTTAAGTAATTAGTACCTTTGTTTTTTATATCATTTTTCATTATTTGTTTTATATTTTTTAAATTAAATTATTTGTAAATGGAGTATAGTTTTTAAGAATGGCTTTATCTAGGGATGCCTGGGTGGCTCAGTGGGTTAGGCATCTGCCTTTGGCTCAGGTCATGATCCCGGGGTCCTGGGATCGAGCCCCATGTCAGGCTCCTTGGTCAGCGGGGAGTCTGCTTCTTCTTCTGCCTGGTTCTCCCCCTGCTTGTGTTCTCTCTCTCTCTTTCTCTGACAAATAAAATCTAAAAAAAAAAAAGAAAAAAGAAAAAAGAATGGTTTTGTCTTAACAACTGGCTTGCAAAATTCCTGACATTTCAAGTTCTCTCTGGAAAGTGTGCCCCAGCATGCCACTAGCTAGAAGGTGGCACATATGAACAAAGTCTGTCTGACTCCATCACCTGGTCTCTTGCTTTTTCAAAGCTCACATGGAAACCCCCCCAAAAAAGTAGGTGCATTGCTTTCCAGGGTTTAGTCTAATTTAATGCAAGATGGGTAGCATTCACTGGGAAAAGGACCACATTCCTTGTCCTGGGGCAGGTCCCTGCAGGACTTGGGAGGAATTTATGAAAGAGTGCGCTCTAATCCATGCCAGGAGATACACAACACCATTTAAATAACACCCCGGTGCCTTTGGAACCTTATTTAGTATAAACTAGCACAGATAAACGCTAAAACCGTGAGGCAAAGCACCCAAAAAATACACCAGAACCAGAAAGGAAATAGACCACAAAACCTAAAAATAAAATAATCAGGCCAACAAGTCTGATTATATGATCTCTTGTGTTTATCTTATTTAAAAAAAAAAAAGATTTATTTATTTGAGAGAGAGAGAGCAGGGGGTGGGGCAGAGTGAGAGGGAGAGAGAGAATCCCAAGCAGACTACCTGCTGAGCATGCTGGATCCCACGACCCTGAGATCATGACCTGAGCCGAAATCAAGAGTGGGACACTTAACTGACTGAGCCATCCAGGCGCCCCTATCCTCTTTTAAATTTAGGTCTTGCTGACCTCTGTATTTGGAGGACGAGGGGATTAAAAGTGAGTATAGCTATAGATAGAAATGTGTGATGAGTTTTCAACTATTTTGAAATTGCACAATTTCTTTTTAGATTTTTTTTTTTGAGGTGTAACTGACATAGAACATTAGGTGCACAGCATGATTCAGTATTTGTATCTGTTGTGAAATGATCACAACATTAATCTAGTTAACATCCATCACCACACATAGTCACAGGATATTTTTTCTTGTGATGAGAACTTTTAAGATCTACTCTCTTAGTGACTTTCAGATACACTGTACAGTATTAACTGTCCTTACCATGCTGTACATTACATCCCCAGGACTTACTTAATTTTTTCACTGGAAGTTTGTGCCTTTTCTGTGACTTCTTGTTGGCTATTTTGACACTGTAATTGAAGCAAGTTGCAGTTATGTTTTGGGACTCTTGACATCACGGAGAACCCGTTGAAGTAGGCATGATGGTTTTTAGGATCCATGGAATCGGAGAAGGTAAGCAGTGGAGAAGAAGCAGTTGGCATAACAGACGTGGGAGAGATCCAGCTAAGCTCTTTAGGTGAAGTAGAAATCGCAAGCCTCTTTTTACGCCCCTGAAAACTGTATTTTCAATGCTGTGGGTATAAGTACCCAAATCCCTGGTTAATGTTTTTGTCATTCTTCACAGTGATTGTGACGTGTTTGACGCTGGTGTTCTGGTACCCGCTAGCTGGCTCCTAATTCCTGTAAGACCTTTTACACTTTGGCAGGATGAACCGGAATGAGGGCACCGGAGGACGTGGAACATGAAAGAGCCTTGATAATCTCACACGGGAGGAATTGGAGCCCAAAGTGTTGAGATGGTCGCTCCACACAGTGAGTGACCACATGGCGCGTCTCAGTCCATTCGCGTTGCTATCATAAAACTCCATAGACCGGGGGGCTTATAAACAGCCATCATTTCTTTCTTGCAGTTTGGAGGCCAGAAGTCTGCAATCAGGGCACCAGCAGGGTCAGGTGAGGGCCCTTTTCCTGGCTCACAGCTGACACCTTCTGTTGTGCTCACGTTGTGAAGGGGGTAGGGAGCTCCATGGGGCCCCTTTTATAAAGGAACTAACCCCATTCGTGAGGGCTCTACTCTCATGACCTAAGCACCTCCCAAGGCTCCACCTCCTGATGCCACCACCTTGGACATGAGGATTCCAGCCTATGACTTTGGGGAGGACACAAACACTCAGGCCAGAGCACAGGACAGGCTCCCATCTCCAGATCCCGGGCCCTGAGTGCCTCCACCCCCTCGGCCACTTCTCCATCCCCTGCTCTTTCTGGCTAGCTCTCCCACACTCTCTGCTATCTGTTCACATGCCGTGTACAATATATATTTAATTATCACAGTAGAAGGCATTGTAAGCCATGATAATTATTAAAATTTTAGGGCTGTGGGAGAAACCCTGACTTGGACTCAGCGCCCCTGGGCATCAGACCTGACTCTGAGACCAGACAGGTGACTGACTTCTATGGCTGTAGAAGGGGGACAGTGTCATCTGTTCTGCTTACCTCTCAGGGTGGGTTGTGTTCAAATGAGACAATAAATATGAAAGTTCCTGTAAACTGTAAATTGCGGTAAAATAGAAGTTGTTACTCTTCTTTTTAAAGTAGAACGTGGGGCTTGAACTCACGACCCTGAGATCAAGACCTGAGCTAAGATCCAGAGTTGGCTGCTTCACCGACTGAGCCACCTGCCACCCCAGAAGTTGTTGTTCCTCTTAATCATTCTTTGAATCGTCTAGTTCCCTAATCCTGTTGTTACCGTGTAACAGTGACCATTTTTTTGTCATACCAGCTTCTTCTCAGTTGCTTTTTAGAAAAGTGGTAGACAAACCAGCAAAATCTCTTCTTTCCCATGCTGACCACTTTCTGCAAGGTTCAGCTGAGTGATCTCTCCCTTTGTGCAAGTAGGATGATTTTCCAGGTATCTGACGTTAACCAGGGGGCTCAGTGAAGGTGCCGCCTCCTTACGTATTGGTCTGGAAATATGTATGAGCACACTGCTTACCAGGCAGTAAGGTTGAGACAGATGCCCCATAACCATGATTTATTTTCTACATGCCACAAAGATAAATTCCCTTGTAATACAGGGCAGTAGCCTCTCTGGTCCTTAATTAAGTGGCTCTTGTAGGAAGATCATGTGCTTGTAACTCCAGAACGCTGGTACTCGAATCTAGAGGCACAGTAGCATCACCTATGAGCCGGAAAAACTGACGTAGTCAGGCCCCGCCCCAGACCTATCAGACTCAGAATCTCTGCAGGGAAAACCTGGTACTGGAGTTGCTTTAAACACACTTGCCCCAGCTAATGCTGACAACATAGGCTTGTAAACCACTGCTTTGGCAATTCTGAAGATACTTCACAGTTTGCTAGCAGCTTCTGTTAGGTACCCCGGGGAATGATGGATTTTCCCTTCATTTCTAGGGTAGGTTAGCTGCACCGCCCCAGATTTGCAGCTGGGGTGGGCAAACATGTTCAATAACAGTCCCCACGCTGAGCAGCATGTGCCCAACAGATGTGGCCAGTGTGCACACTGCTTGTTGAAACCCGGATGTTGACCAACCCTGGGTTCTGTCCTCCATCCTGCACCCATACTACACGTTGCCCTTGCGATCAGACCCACAGCCATCTCACAGCACTGCCCATGAAGGAACCCCACCACCATATCTGCAGCCCAGATCTGCTGTTGAAATTCAGCCCAGCTGCTGGCCAGGCATCTCCATCCACATGACCCTCAAGCATCTCAGACTCAACTTGCCCCATGATGGAGTCATGATACATCACCCCATGAACCTCCCTGCCTAGCCCCAAAACAGCCTCGTTCTCCTCGTTTCCTCCATATCTGCTACCCCAGTGAAGAGCTTCCCCATACAGCTTCCCAAGCCAGAAACGTCAGGGTCAACCTCACCACCTAAATTCAGGCACCAAGTCCTATCAATTCCACCTGCTACTGGAAACAATGTGAGTATTTCATGTTTCCAGCTGGCCAGGGCTTTCTGAGCAAAATTTACTGCCATCCTAGGTTTCAGGATGAGTGTAGCCATTCCTTGGAAGACAGAGATAGTGAATTACTTCAGAGAGATTTACAGGTTTATCTCCCCTCGAGCCATTTGTTTGCCATTCATTTATCTTCATTTACGTGTGTTGTAATACACAGGGACCTTCTTCCCCTTCTCTCCCCAGAGAGGATTTGTTTCCTTTAAGAAGTTAGTTTCACTCCCTCTCTGAACAGGAGGGAGCAGCTATGCAGTAGATCCCATAAAGCACCAAAATTTATAATTTGTGGGTTCCTCTCCTATAGTACGGATCCCCTTTAAAGATTGATTTGTTTATTCTTGGGGGGCAGAGGGAGAGGAAGAGAGAGAATCACAAGCAGACTCCCTGATGAGTGCGGAGCCCAAAGTGGGGCTCAATTCCGTAACCCTAAGATCATGACCTGAGCTGAAATCAAGAGTCGGACGCCCAACTGACTGAGCCACCCAGGCATCCCCAGATCCCCTTTATATGTGCAATGTGACACATGTCCTACTGCACTTGGGTAAAATGGGGCAGAGGGTAGAGATATTTTTTAAGTAAACAGTCTGCCTCTGATCCAGAAACCTTTTTTCTGCTGTCAGGATGAAATAAATAATATGTCTATGAAAGCTTGTATGTTAAGTATCTCCCAGACCTGTTCTTGTGGTTGCGACGGAAACCAAACTCAAACTAACACAAATTAAATGAGGGACTTCATCATTAAGGGAGATTTGGGAGCCAGATGACGGGGTGTGATATTGTGATTTAAAGCAAGAAATATATATTTGGTCTTTGTCCTTCTTCCTGGTAGAGCTCCTAAAACCCTTGTTATTTCTTAAGTGATAAGAGCGATAAAGGTTGTCTTGTTATTCATAACAAATCCTTCCAACCACACCTAAGTGTGTTCTAGAGGTGACTTTTAGGCTGCACGTAAGGATGGGGCCTGGTTTCCAGGAAAACCAACCATGTGACTCGAGAGGGTAGGAACTTTCAGTCCCATGTCCTTGACCTTGGAGGAAGGGAGAGGGCTGGAAGTTGAATTGTTTGCCGTTAGTCAGTGATTTAATCAATCCTGCCTATGTAATGAAGGCTCCGTAAAAACCCAAAAGGATGGGGTTCAGAGAGCTTCTGGGTAGGGAAATGTGGAGATTCGGGAAGAGCGGTACGCTCAGAGAGCATGGAAGGCCTGCACCCTTCCCTGCCCCTATTCTTTGCACTCCACATCTCTTCCATCTGGCACTTCTGAGTTATATCCTTTTATAATAAACCAGTGATCTAGTAAGTAAAATGTTTCTCTGAGATCCGTGAACCACTCTAGCAAATTCATGGAATGTGAGGTAGGGGTCATGGAAACTTCTAATTTATAGCCAGTGGATCAGAAGCCCAGGGAACAACCTGGTCTTGTGATTGGCATCTGACATGGGGGCAGCGGAGGGGGTGAGGGGGGACGACAGTCATGTGGGACTGAGCCCTTCACGACGCCATCTCCCGATAGATAGTGTCAGAATCGAGTCAACTGTAGGACCCGCAGCTGGTGTTGGAGAATTTCTTGGTAGTAATGGAAAACCCACGCACATCAGAATCGGTGTCAGAATTGTACGAGGGAACCAAATCACAGAAGACGAGGAGTAATAATAAGGGCTTCGTGTTTATAGACTACTTTCGTAATGCATTATCTTGTTTTGACTCTCACAACTCCCCTGTCATACAGCTAAAGAAGGGGATGTTAATCCACTTCTGTATCCAAAGATACTGAAATTAAGTGTGTGATTTGAACAGAAACCCAGAGGCTTTGCCCAGAAACCCAATATTCTCCCCATGGCACCCAGCTGCCTCACAGAGATTAATTCCTCGGATAGTAACAGCACTAACACTGAGTACTTCCTATGTTCCCAGCAGGTTCCAAGCCCCCTTCTGTGATCAGCTCACTTAATCCTAACCACCATAGCCTGTGAGATCAGGACTTCTGTTGTGTCACAGACAAGGAAACTAGAGAAGCAGAGTAACTTGCCTTATGGACCTATGCTCTCTGCCATTCTGGGATGCTTACGAAAAAGGGTTACTTTCTTACGGAAAGTTAAGCATTATGTTTCCCAGCATGCTAACAATTTGATAAAGAGTTAAAACAACTATAAATTCTTTCAAGGATCGTGGTGGTGGTTACTGAGGTCTAAGTGATCCTGTGTACTCCTTAGAAAGATAACTTGATCCCTATTCCCCAAGATGGGAAATTTTGGAGTCCTGTGATGATAGTCACTCCTTAAAGGCCAGGCGAGGTAGGAAAGTCGGTGAAGCGAGATCAAGTGCCCTGGGGTAGAAAATTTCATGTTTGATATCAGAAGACACACAAAAGGGACAGAAGGATGACGAATATATATTTTTTTAAAAACCACTTGGAATTAGAGAATAGCTCAAATTGCATTGGAAATCAGTTACATTTTTCCTTATAAGAGGCCAGAAAAATAGATTTTCCTTTTCCTGAGTGAGAGAGGAGGGATGTACACTGTTTCTAGGGAAGGAGGTTGGCCTTTTTCTGGGTTGGAGGGTGAAAGAAACCTGGAGAGGGGCATCTTCAGAGAAGCACCACAGAGTGGAGAGCATTTTTGGCCAGAGACACTTGCAGAGTCTTGCATGAAAGATGGTTGTTTTTTTTAAGAGGTTGTTATTCTATAATACTGAAGCTAGCTCCTTTTGAATCAGTATTGGAATGGGACAGTATCAGCCAATAAATAGGTGAGAGTGTCATCTTGAACTGCAATAAAAGATTTTTTGTTTGTTTTCGAGAGAGAGAGTACATGAAAGGCAGGGAGGGGCAGAGGGAGAGGGAGAGAGAGAATCTTAAGCAGGCTCCACGCCCAGTGCAGAGCCCGATGGAAGGCTCTATCCCAAGACCCTGAGATCATGACCTGAGCCGAGGGCAGACACTTACCCAACTAAGCCACCCAGGCGCCTCTGCAGTGAAATGTTTTATGTGAGTATCTGCTGTTCCTTTAATGTGGTGAGAGCTATTGTTGTTCCTTGTACTCTATTAAGAATACAATACACTGTTTAAACTTAACTTTTTTTTTTTAAGATTATATTTATTTATTTGACACAGAGAAAGACAGCGAGAGAGGGAACACAAGCAAGGGGAGTGGGAGACGGAGAAGCAGGCTTCCCGTGGAGCAGGGAGCCCGATTCAGGACTCGATCCCAGGACCCTGGGATCATGAGCTGAGCCGAAGGCAGACGCTTAACGACTGAGCTACCCAGGCGCCCCTAAACTTAACTTTTTCACTGGGCCAATAGAATAACACTTGGACTTTCAGGAAAACCTTATGGTGGGAAAAAGCAAGTGTACATGCAGAGACACACATAACTGCATTAACAATATGGGCTGTTCAACTAGAATTTTCACACACTGAAAGTAGACATCAAGAGGGAAAGAGGAAATGTAATTGCTTCTCAGAACAGAAACCTCATCTTTTATTTTGTGTCCTGAGATTTGCACAGTGGTGTGTGTGAGTGTGTGTGAGAGTGTGAAGGAGAAGAGAAGCAGTGTATGTAAGAGCTGAGAAGAAACACTAGCCACCAGAAGAATTTACTTAATTATAAAAACAATGTTACTAGGGATGCCTGGGTGGCTCAGTGTGTTAAGCATCTGCCTTTGGCTCAGGTCATGATCCGGGAGTCCCAGGCTCCACATCCAGCTCCCTGCTCAGTGGGGAGTCTGCTTCTCCCTCTCCTTCTGTCCCTGCTTGTGCTCTCTTTCTCTCAAATTAATTAATTAATTAATTAACTAATTAATTAAATTTTAAAAAACAAAAAACAATGTTACTGAACCATGTAGTGACTTTTGGTGTTTCCTGTCTTTATAAAACAAGTTATTTCGTAGATGGAAAGTTGTTTGCTAAGTTTTCGCAATATCCTGTTTCCTTTACATTCTTAGACATAAAAACCAATGATGTTTCTTCTCACGTGTTTAGAGGTATTTTCTATGCCTCTTTCTGGCTAATAATTCCTTCTTCTCTGGAAATGATGCCCAACAGACAGGCTGGAACCCAACGCCCTCCCTCTACTATGGGAGTATAGTGATTGGTCCACATCCACAGTGATTGATCGAGATAGGGGCCAATCAGAATTCTTCTCTGTGCCCTTTTTTTTTTTTAAACTAGACCTATGAAAGGTGGGGCGAGTGGTAGAGCTACATATATGAATCCCAAAAATTGTTAATGGTTATATTCCTTTAACTCTCTGAGTAGGGAGCCCGATGTGGGGCTCGATCCCAGGACCCTAGGATCATGACCTGAGCTGAAGGCAGACGCCCAACGACTGAGCCACTCAAGTGGCCCTGGAATCAATTTCATTCCTTTAATTTTATTATTCGTCCCCCTCCTTCCCTTATTTAAAATATTCCAATACTCTTCCAATAAATTCCCCTTTGTTTTCAGCTAGCTCAAGTTTATTTGTCACAAGTATCTAACACAGCCCAGAAATAAAACATCCTACTAGCCAGACCTAATCAAACAGGAGTCCCACTGCTGTGTAAAACCTATGTGTGATTTTTTTTTTCAGCTCCAACCAAAGGCATTTACACAGTTTTGCCTGACCGCTGCCTTCCCACAAAAGACTTGCTATGAGCCCAGTGCACCTGCAATCTCTGAGGGGCCTTGCAGCCAAGGACTCAGGCACCACCTGCCCTGGCCCTCGTGAAATGGCAGGAGCTTATGGTTCAGGCCCCCTCTGCAGTAAGGTGACCCCCTCTCCTGCTGATCCACTGACCCTCGGCTGGCACTCTCCCGTGGGGAAAGAAGCACTGGGGGAGCAGACGCCTTCTCATGTTTAAGCTCTTGCTTATACTATCACAGTGAGTAAAGACTTGACTGCTACTATATCACTTTGGCAAACACACTACAACTTAGATATTAGAAGACATGCTTGTGCTTGAGAAGATCAATAAGCTGGAATATAGACTTCTGGAGTTCTTTAACCTGCTTCTATGAAAGTACAGTTGACGCTTGAACAACACAGGTTAGGGGCACTGAGCTCCAGACAGTGGAAAATCTGCATTTAACTTTTGACTCCCGCGCAAATGAACTATTAATAGCCTACTGTTGACCGAAAGTCTTACCAGTAAGATAAACAGTTGGTTAACATGTATTTTATATGTTATATGTATTGTATGCTATCTTCTTACAATAAAGTAAGCTAGAGAAAAAAAATAATGAGAAAAAACATTTACAGTCCTGGGTTTATCAAAAAAAAGAGATGCATGTGAGTGGACCCACGCATTTCAAACCTATGTTGCCCAAAGGTCAACTGTGTATGAAAATTCTCATCATAAAATCCTAGATAACTCCCACCACCCAATCATTGGACTCATAAGTCACCATGGTAGGAATTATAAGTCGCCATGACAAAACAACAAATTCTCATTTTGTTGCATTTTAGATGCTCTTCATTCTTTCAATGAGAAGAATCATGACTTTTGTGAATGGTAATCAAAATCATTCTGTTGGCACAGTCTCTGCCTTTGATCTTAAGGAAGGAGTGAGAGCAAAGATTGTCATCAGAGCTGAGATTCAGAAATTGTCTGACAGAGGATGGATTTTTAAATAGACTTGTCTTTTAAATCCCATTTTTGTGTTGATATAACTGTTTTTAATTCATTTAAAAAATCTTCTCTACCTCCTTTTTTTTTTTTTGGACTAACTCAGCGTCTTTCTTTTAAGCCCTACATCAAACCTTCCACCACCTAGGCAGGCACAAGGACAAATCACCTTGAGATTGACCTTATGATTGTGTGTTGTCTTAACACACACCTGTTCTATAAGCCCAGAGCGCATGAAATAAACACATGCCCAACTCACCTGAGGCTCTTACGTCAAATGTCAACTTAGAAATAGATGCATCTTCTGCTGAGACAAGCCCAGAATGACAACCAAAATTCAAAGGTAAAATAGGTAAGTGTTAAGAGGATACAGAGAGCCTGGAGGGCTAGCCTGGCAAGGTCCATGGAGGAGGCAAGACTTGCACTCAGTTTAGAGAGTCAAGTGAAAGAGTCTTTCAAGAAAGGAGGAGAGGAGGCAGCAGGAACCAAGGGTAGGGGGAGGTCGGCTTACAATCATATTTACCAGGACTCGGCTCTCCAGCTCCCAAGTTGCATTTCTCTGCATGTTTATTCTTTGTGCCAAAATAGTCGTACCCAGAAGATGTAGAGCTGAACTGACTACCCCATAACATCTTGATTTTTCTCAACTGTAGCTCAATTATTTATTTTAATTGAATAAAAAAATGTTTTTAATCCTGCCATTTGCAGCTATACAGATGGACCTTGAGGGCATTATGCTAAGTGAAGTACCCAGGCAGAGACAAATGCCACGTGGCATCACTTATATGTGGAATCTAATTTTTAAGAAAGTTAAACTAATAAAAACAGAGTAAAACAGTGATTGGAACCCCGGGGTGGAGGGTGTGGGGGGATATGGGAGAGGGTGGTAAAAGGGTACAAGCTGTCAGCTGTAAGATGAATAAGGTCTGAGGATCTTAGGTACCACAGGGTGACTATAGTTGATAACACTATGTTATATAATCGAAATTTGCTAACAGAGTAGAACCTAAATGTTCTCATACACAGAGATAAACATGCGAGTTGATGGATGTGTTAATTAAGCAAGTGGTAGGAATTCTTTCACAAAAATATTTCTTTATCTTTATCCTTGGGGACATTAGCTGTCAGATGATGGCATCTATTGTGAGTCAGAATCTCTTGGTTTTATGGAATACCATAGTAACAATGTTCTTTATTTTTTTTTCCATTTGAGAATAACCTTCGGGATAATTAGAAAAATGCCTTCGTATGACTCAATATTTTTTCTCCCTGTTCCCTCTGAGGCCTATAACACCGACCTGCCCTAGGAATTCTGGATTCCAGAAACCCTTGGTGAATGAAGTCAGCACATGGTCAATGAGATGACTCACTAGTGTGATTATCTGTTATCTGTTTCCTTTAAGAAAGTCACTCTCAATTGTTTCAACACGTGTGTCTACTGATAAAATCATTACACTTCTGTCATCTGCGTTCATAGCCTGTGTGCTGATCGCCGGGATAATAACAGAGTGGCACCTCTACCTGACTCACTCCTTCCAAGTGTCAGCAGCCCCAGGGTAAACGCTTTTAGACTGTTTAAAATGGGCACGAACGGGAAATGCACATTTTTGCTTCAGGCTGTGGAACTCCTGAGCCGTCCGAGGCCCCCAAGCCCCATCGCCTCAGCGGTTGCTTCCAGAGGAGAAGGGGCTCCAGCCACTTTATCTGTAAGACTGCCATCATCCCAGAGGAGGAGGTCCTTCCCCGCGGAGTGGGGGGCTGTCACCCTCACTTCTCCTCATAAACTTAGGATTTTGCCGAGGAAACAAATACACGTACTTGAGAAATTAACAGTGCAAGTAGACAGGATTTAAGACTTCGACGTCTACTTATGAAACTCTCCCACCCGGAGAATGGCTGAGTTAGGCTAATTCACCCAGGAAAACGGGAAAGGGAAAGAATCATATGGGCTCCACGCAGGACGGAGGCCCTGGAGCCCTAGAAGATCATGGGAATAGTTCATAGGTTAATAGGTATACTCACCAGTCACATGCCTCTCCCTTAAAACTGTCGGGGATGTTAAAGTTGCGATCAGAGCCAGCATCTTTTTTTTTTTTTAAGATTTTATTTATTTATTTGAGAGAGAGAGCGCACACAAGCAGGGGGAGCAGCAGAGGAGGGGGAGAAGCAGGCTCCCTGCTGAGCAAGGAGCCCGATACGGGACTCGATCCCAGGATCCTGGGATCATGACCTGAGCTGAAGGCAGACGTTTAACCGACTGAGCCATCCAGGCGCCCCTTCCAGCATCTTTGAAAGACAAATTCTGACAGAGAAAATGAAGCCGTGGAATTATTTGAAGAGGAACATGAGCTGCCCTTATGTGGAAGTGACCACACAGCACAGAGTAGGGACCACTTTAGCTAAATAGTGTAGCCACACATGGCCGAGTGCAGACTTCAGGGAGGTCAGGCACAATTACGCCACAGGGGCGCCAGGGTGGCTCAGTCGTTAGGCATCCGCCTTTGGCTCGGGTCATGGTCCCAGGCTCCTGGGACCGAGCCCCACATCGGACTCCCCACTCGGCAGGGAGTCTGCTTCTCCCTCTGCTTCTGTCTGATGCTGCCCCCCTTTGTGCTCTCTCTCTGTCAAATAAATAAATAAAATCTTAAAAAAAACAAAAAACAATTACACCACAAAGTCCAGCCTTCCCTTATAAGAATGAGTTCCTCTTGCAAAGAATGCATTGAGCATCAGTAAGAGAAAGGACTTCGCCAGAAGTTGCGGCTAGGGTAGCAGAGAGTCACGGGCAGAACTTAAAAAGGAAATGTCTGGGAACTGGTCCCACGACACTTAGCCCACTTACAACAGGGGCAGAGAGAGAGAGTGGGAGCATTTGGGAAAATTTCTTTAGACAGAACAGTGCTGTGAACTCCAGGCACAGGGCCAGACCCCGGGGAGGGGGCAGAAACTTCTGTGGGCAAAGAGGCTAGAGTCACAGAAGTAGGGGCGCTGACCACAAGCCGCCTCTCTTCCCCGGCCACGTGTTCTGCGTTACGGCCAGCCCCATCGGGGCAGAAAAGACAAGACCGAATGCCAAAACAAGCAGAGGTTTTGTTTATTTACAGGACTGAGCATTCTGATGAATAAATCGAGGCACATTTTGTCACCCAGTGGTCTGTAAGACTGTTGTTCCTCCAGAGTGACCAGAAATGTCACCAACTTGACACTTTTTTTTAAGATTTTATTTATTTATTTGAGAGAGAGGGAACACAAGCAGGGGGAGTGGGAGAGGGGGAAGCAGGCTCCCCGCCGAGCAGGGAGCCCGATGCGGGACTTGATCCCAGGACCCTGGGATCATGACCTGAGGCAAAGGCAGACACTTAACCGACTGAGCCACCCAGGCGCCCCTCAACTTGACAGCTTTTTAATGGACAGAAGAAACCTCCCCCTGCTCCCATCAAAGGGCAGTGGGAGAGAAAACCAGGTTTAAGTTGTGTTTGATTATGTAACAAGTTTAAATAACTTAAACCTGGTTTTCTCCTATAATTTCTCCTCCATTCTCCTCTAAGCATGTAGCAGAATCTATTCCATTTCTTTAGAGCACCCGGCTTCACATCTTGTGTAAAGGCATCAGCTAATTTAAAGAGATTGTGTTAAGGGGCTCCTGGGTGGCTCAGTTGATTGATTTTGGCTCAGGTCCTGATCTCAGGGTCACAGGATTGACCCCCACATTGGGCTCCACACTCAGCCCCGAGTCTGCTTGAGGATTCCTGCTCTCTCCCTCTCCCCCTTCCCCCGCTAAATAATAAATAAATCTTTAAGGAGATTGTGTTAAGAGTGCTTTTGGCAGTTATAAGGAGGAACAATTATATTTTTAGGGACTCAAAGATCGACAGTAGAGAGAAGGGCTGAAGGACGCTGAAAATGCCCAGTGAGACAGGGATGGCTGATGGGATGTGGAAGGATGCTGGGCCCTGGGCACCAAGTAGCCACTCTTGCCCAAGATGCCTCTATCCTGACAAGACTTAGGGGCAGTAGAACTGCTGGACAGAGAGGAGCCATATAGACCTGGATCACAGCTGTCCAGCAGAAGCCACAAGGAAAGACACGTCCAAGTTCACTGGGGCCAGTAAGACCCATGGGCATCTTTGTACAACCTTGAGGGAGAGGCAGTGGTCCAAAAATGCTGGAGATTGAATTTCCCACTGATCCAGGTGCCTAAGGTCTCAGACTCAGATCTCAAAAATAAAGAAATGGATGTTCCTTCTATAAGTTTGTAGCCTGAGATCCACACCCATCACAATAGAAAGGAAATAGTTGGCATTAAGATGTGATGAGCAACCAAAGAAATAATCAGCTGTCAGGCAACAGACTGACATTTTCACCAACTTAGGATTTCCCAAATTCCAAAATTTAGTTTTTTACGCTATTTAACAAATTTTTTCTTCCCAGAAAGTATTTTTCTGCAGTAATAAGTACTTAAGTGAATTGGCAGACAAGGCATTTTAAGGTGTGCTTTAGGAAAAGAGGGAGAATTGTGGGGGGTTTTCTTGGTGTAGTGGACACCCCTGGGTTTGCCTGCCAGGCCCCCATCTCTGAAACTGCCCTTCCATTCCACCCTGTATTAGTGGGCTACTGGAAGACATGTTTCCCAGAGTTGATTAATTCACAGCTTCTCCAAAGGGTATGGTGCCCATGGCTGGTGGCCTTTGAGCTCCCGTTCCTCCCCGATACTATCACATAGTTATCTCATAGCAGCCGTGCAGCTTCGGTGGACTTGACTGTGGACATGAGCCCTAATTTGGCCAAAGATGGTGAGCATAAACACATCCTCCTTGCCCAGTGATTGGTTGAGGAATGAGCACATGGTCTAAGTCTAATTAAAGTGAAATTGAAGGCTCTCTTGTTCACCCATTGGAGGAAAAAGAAATACTCTCTGTACAGTGAAAGCTGAAACTGCTAGAGTCATTCTGCTATCAGGAAGTCAGGGGATGCAACTGATAGAAAGCAGGAAAGCAAGCCAAAAGAATCACAGAGAAACTGAACGGGAGCTCTGATCAAACCAAACCTGAAGCTTGCCAATGCCATTGGGAGTTTGAAATGTGATTTAATAAATTCACTTCATTATTTAAGTCTGTTTGAATTGTGTTTTCTTTTCTTTTCTTTTTTTTTTAAGATTTTATTTATTTATTTGAGAGAGAGAGAATGAGAGACAGAGAGCATGAGAGGGAGGAGGGTCAGAGGGAGAAGCAGACTCCCTGCCGAGCAGGGAGCCCGATGCGGGACTCGATCCCGGGACTCCAGGATCATGACCTGAGCCGAAGGCAGTCACTTAACCAACTGAGCCACACAGGCGCCCTGAATTGTGTTTTCTGTTGCATCCTGATATGTAAAATTTGTTTCCATCAAGAGGGGAATTACAAGTAACAGACCCTAAAATGTGAAATTGACTAAGTGAAGTATGTGGAAAATAGTGAGACAACTCTATTTTATGTAGTGGCAATGATAAATTGCGATTCAGAAGATGTGCCTACCACAATCTTAACACGAGATTTGGTAGAAACATTCAAGATACTGGAGTGTATTGATTGCTTATTGCAGCTTTCCAGAAGATTCCATAAGAAAGAGCTTAGGCTTTAGAGAAAGAAGACATTATTTTGCACATGTCTTAGTAAAGCCTGTGATTCAAGACATCTGAGGGTATCAAAATCTGGAGTCTGATATGGTTGAAAAAGCCAGACTCTTTACTTCAAGTCAGCAGAAGAAGATCTTGCAGGGGAGACGAGCAGGGTTCGAGGGAGGCATCATTCTCTCTGCCAAACATAGAGTCAGTGACTCTAGTTGCACAGATGGGTTGCACCACAGCGGCAGGGGACAGAGTAACTGTCCCTCTCCATCCTAAGTTGTTATTCTGAATTTTCCTGGGGCAGAAATAGAGCAGGGTCATTAACCAAAGGCTAAGAACGGGTAAAGTAGAGCTAGCAAAGACAGTTCCAGATCTAAAGGCTATTACAAACCCATGACATTGACTATATTCTTGTTATACTTTAATAGAGTTTCCCTAACTGCAACCTCGTTCTATGATGTTGAAAATTTCCTGTTCATCGTTCTTTTAATTGGCTCTAGTTCTGGTAAAGAGATAGTTCTGTGTGACTCACAGTCTTTGGCTTCCTGCTCCCAATATATTTTTTTCTTTATTTGGTTGACCCGGGTCATAATGCCTCCTAATATGAATGGGAAAATGAAAGATCCCCCAAAAAAGCTCTCTTAAAAGTTGGCCTAATTTGGTCTTATTTCTCTTTGCTGTACATTTGTAACAGCTAAGGAAGCAGGTGGAATGTTTTTACTGATGCTTATTTTTTTCCCGTAATTTTGGTCTCTTCAGTATTCCAAGCAGTTGCGTTTCTTTTTTCACTTTAGTAGATTTTATTTATTATTTCATACAGTGATGCTAAGAGAATTTCTAATTTTTTTAATTTAAAATATTTTTTATTGGGACACCTGGGTGGCTCAGTCGGTTAAGCGTCTGCCTTCAGCAGGGTCCTGGGATCAAGTCCCACATCGGGCTCCCTGCTCAGCAGGAAGCCTGCTTCTCCCTCTGCATGCCACTCCCCCTGCTTGTGCTTTTTCTCTCTCTCTGAAAACAAATATATAAAATCTTTTAAAAAATAAATACATAAATAAAATATTTTTATTTAAATTCAATTAGCTAAGATATAGTGTATTATTAGTTTCAGATGTAGAGTTCAGTAACTCATAAGTTGCATATCACACCCAGTTCTTAATACATGACATCCCCTCCTTAATGCCCCATCACCCAATTACCCCATCCCCCTACTCACCTCCCCACCAGCAACCCTCAGTTTGTTCCCTAGAGTTAAGAGTCTCTTATGGTTTGTCTCCCTCTCTGATTTTGTCTTGTGTTATTTTTTCCTCCCTCCCCTATGACCCTCTGTTTTGTTTCTTAAATTCCACATATGAGTGAAATCATATGGTAATTGTCTTTCTCTGATTGGCTTATTTCACTTAGCACAATATCCTCCAGGTCCATCCATGTCGTTGCAAATGGCAAGAGTTCATTTCATTGATGGCTGAGTAATATTCCATTGTGTGTATAAATACCACATCTTCTTTATCCATTCATTTGTCGATGGACATCTGGGCTTTTTCCATAGTTTGGCTATTGTGGACAGTGTTGCTATAAACATTGGGGTGCAGATGCCCCCTCAGATCACTATGTTTGTATCTTTTGGGTAAATACCCAGTAGTGCAATTGCTGGATCGTATGGTAGCTCTATTTTCAACTTTTTGAGGAACCTCCATACTGTTTTCCATACTGTGGCTGTACCAGCTTGCATTCCCACCAACAGTGTAGGAGGGTTCCCCTTTCTCCCTAAGCAATTGGTTTTTAGATTATTCTAAAGTGTACCAGGGACACATGAGGTAGGAAGCCTAGACGGGCTCTTCCAGTCTTCGCTGATTTATATATTATGGGTCTAGTGTAATTACTTTTTCTACACTTGATCTTAGCTGAAAGGCCGAGAAGCTATGTAATTACTTTTTCTAAGATGATTTCACTTTTATTTTAAGATTTTATTTATTTATTTTTGCAAACGAGAGAGAGAGATTGTGGGGGGGAGAGGCAGAGGAAGAAGCAGACTCCCCGCTGAGCAAGGATGCTGGGTGGGGGACTGGATCCCAGGACCCTGGGATCATGACCTGAGCCGAAGGCAGACACTTAACTGACTGTGAGCCTCTCAGGTGCCCGAAGATGATTTCACTTAAAAAAATAATAATAATAATAATGTTTGAGAACTGTTGTCCCAGGCACTGGCCACAAAGATCCGTTCTTAGCTAGTCGTTGTGCTGTTATGCTTTAAAAATACATAAATAAATAACAGAAGGAGAGAAATGGGTGGAAGGAGGAAATGGGGGCGTCAAAACAGAGGAGGGTGTATCCCTGCATGTAGAGGGGGGCTCACACCCAGAAGAAAAGTAAACTTCGTGGACTCCGCATCTTCTGGGGTAGCAGCAAGATGTCTACACTGGCTCTCAAGGTAAGGATTAGGGAGAGCAGAGGTGGCTAAAATTGAGCCCATTTAAGAGATTTAAAAGATTAACCTCACAACTGACCTCAATGCTGTAACTCAGAGGAATAGGAGAAAAACATGCAGAGAGAGAGGGTCGCCACTTCCGGAGCTCGTCAGATGGTTTGATGTCATCACGGAACAAGGAGCAGAAGTCCCTCAGAGGTCCCCTGGAGGTCACGTGGTCCAGTCTCCTCATTGGCAGATTTCATGAAAGACTGGACTGAGGGAGGTTTCAATGTCCATGCACAGGCGACCTACAGCTGTAAAAGGCGGTGGTGGCCAGCCGGCCCTTTACACATGGCTCTCCTATTCTAAAGAGCGAATTATTCGAGGACCTTCAAAGACAACACATCAGGAACTTGATATAACTGGTGCGTTTCTTCCCGTGCTCTCTGCCCTGCATGTGGGTTCCTGGGCATCACCTAGCCAAAGCACTTAGCAGCACAGATATTTGGGGGAGTGATGGCTGAAAAATATCTAGGCACAAATTACCCATTGCTATTTTTAAAGTGAATTTGCATTAACTACTCCCGTTCCCTGCTTTATTGGAGAAGGTGGGTGAATTCCATTAAGCCATACCTTCCTGTTGGGTCAGAGTTAGATAGAGTCGTCTTTATCTTTCCGCTTTTCTGATGATTCCTCTTGCCTAGATCCACATCCTTAAAGGCTGCAGTTTTGGAGGAGAGACTCTCTAATAATTGTGTATCGTGGTTCAGTTCACATGCTGTCCTTCAATATTTAGCGTCATTTCTCAAGTACCAGCTATGCCACGAGCACTAAACAAAGTCCTATGGAAACAGAATCATTGCAGCAGGGTTCCATCCGCAAAGTTTGCTCACACCAGTGGTCATAGTGGCAAAGCGTAACGGGTCGTTTGGGAATTCTGTCTGTGATCAGCTCACTTCTGCAGAACCATGAGAGGTGAAGCAACTTTGCTGTGGGTTGGGGCTTTCCCTGCTGTACCTGTCACAGCCATGCTGACGTTCAGGGCTCGGAAACAGATGTTTTAAGGCATTCCATGGAGTAGACTGGTCAGCCTAAGACGTCCAGAGAAATGGATTGGGGTGTGGTATCCCTCGGGATTGTGCTCCTACGTAAAGATCATCGGGGCAATCAAAGACAAGCCATCCCAGTCTGCTGTAACAGCCTTGGGGATGGAGGACCGAAGGGATGCTCCGAAGGACCTGGGCTGAGGGCAGAGGCCTGTAAGAGGGCTGAGCCCACGCAGGGGCTGCTACGGGGATGTCTGGCTTACTCAGATGAAATCTTGACCTTCCGTAAGATCAAAAAATGCCACTGAGTGGGGGCCCAGGGCCAGCCAGGTCCTGGCTGAAGAATCATTGGTGTATATGCATCCCCATCTCACCAAATCTCTCTTGAAGGAAAATGTCCAGCCTTTGAGGACACCTTGGTGGGACCAAGGGTTATGAAATTAGAATCGGGCCCATGTTTTCATTTGCAATCTTTATCTTGTCCTTTTGTTCATATGTGCATCAATAGGGTTTTTCTGTTTCTAAAGCCTGGTGCCGAAGGACGCTTCATTGAATTCGGTCGCTTGGTGTACGAAGGAGGACTGAAATTGGATGTCTGTCAGTGATTCACGTGAGGCGCCAGAAGTCACCCCCCGATGCGTCGCAAATCTGAGAGACGCCACAGCAGAGGCACAGAACGAGGAGCAGAACGGGCTGTGCTGTGGGTCACACCATCGCAGGGGCTGAGCCAGAAGCTGGGTTGGGGTTGAAGCTAGCAGTCCAACAGGTAATTCAGGACATTCTGATGAAAGTAGACCTCCTTCCCTCATCTCTAACCACTGCACAAAGGATTTATCCTCAGAGGCAGACCTGAGGATGACTCTCTAGCTCGTAAAAGAGAGAGGAATTGAAAATAAGATGTAGGAATATAGAGCTCATGGACGCTAGAGACGGGACTGACAGCCCTTGCCTGGTAATGCGCAGAAGGAAAGGCATCATCTATCCCCGGATGTTGCTGGAGGAGGAACCTGCCACTTACATGTCCTACTTACTTGCAATGAGTCAAGGTAGAGACCCGGCTAGATGTTTGGGTTTGTTTTAAGATTTTATTTATTTGAGAGGGAGAGAGAGCATGCACAAGCAGGGACAGAGGCAGAGGGAGAAGCAGACTCCCGGCTGAGCAGGGAGCCCGATGCAGGGCTCGATCCCAGGACCCCAGGATCACGACCTGAGCCGAAGGCAGATGCTTAACGACTGAGCCACCCAGGCGCCCCCAGCTAGATGTTTTTAATTCTTAGAAGAATCATTTAAGTTGCATCAGTGTAAGGCAAGCAGCATCCACTGACTCGGGAAAAAGGTCTAGTAGGACCTTACATCTTTGGCTTGGCGACATTGTCTCCCTGGGGAATGGTCCCGTGTACTTAAGGTGCTAAGGCTGTTTGGGAGTGAAGACACATCCCTTCGCAGTATTTAAAGTTAGGGAAACCGGCAGAGGGCTCTGTTAGCTATGGGGGGAGAAAAACACATAGCAATAAAGGTCTAGGAGATCTCTGAAATAAAATGACTATGGAGATTGGAAGAAACAAGACCAGTGAGTAGGACACTGCTTTGAGGCAGGAGAAGGGACATCAAGGCAGGAGTGGTTCTGTCCGTGAGGAGGCAGAACCTCTTGTGGGGGCAGGCTGACCTTCCAGGGGAGGGGTTGACTGAGAGAATCCCAGGTGTAGACCCTTCCTGTCCTCAGCAGCAGCGAGAGCAAAGAAGCACATTCTAAAGTAACCAACTTCCGGGAGGGGTTGGAACCTTCTCCAGCTCCATCTTTGAACATTCCTGAGGCATGATGGGGTTGGGCAGGCAAGTCAGGCCCTGACATTCCCAGCTACAGTGAATCATAGAAGGGCCTAGAGGGCAGGACAGGTTAAACCTTGTCCTGCTTTTCATGTCACGTGGGGGTGGAGATGGACCGTGGGGACCCCAGGCAGCGGGAGGGCGTTATTTTGTAAATCTGAGCTGAAATAAACAGCTTCTGGGACTCTTGAGATTTGGCGGGGTGGGGGGGTTGGTATACTGTCTCTAATGGACCAAGGCAGGCTCAAGGGGGTCCCTTCTTCACATAAATGTAAGACCAGAGGGCACAAGCAAGGAGAACCATTGTTTACAACGCTTGATGCCAACCTGAAAGCAGAAGGACGGCCTTCACAGCTGATGCCACCAGGCAAGCTGCGGGCATCCTACCACCTCCTTGACACTTGCCCTCTGTCCGGGCTTCTGCAGATAATGATGGGCCTTTAAATCCCCACCAAGGTGGGGCACCTGGCTGCCTTAGTCGGTGGAGCATGCATCTCTTGATCTCGGGGTTGTAATTTTGAGCCCCACATGGAGTGTAGAGATTACTTAAAATCTTTAAAATGTAATAACTAACTAAATAAGTTAATTGATTAAATATAATATAATAAAAATTAAATAAATCCCCACCAAGGGCGCATTTGAGACCTTGTACATACAGTCTGTGACCAAGCACAGCCACTGGTGGGGTAACTCACCCAGAGGACCCAAGGACACTGGCATCTAAGAGTCGAACTGCATTTGCTTGGACATGTCCCAGAGCTGGTTGCACAGCAAGCTGAGAACCCCGCCATGTTCCCCAGCCCCATCCTGTCAGAAACCAGCATGGACAATGCAGAAGAGCACAGGGGGCTACATCTAGGCGAGAAGAGCAGAAGCAAGGAAGCAGGGTCAGGTTCTGAAATCCAGGATCAAAGCCAGATGCAAGACGCCCGGCAAGGATACACTAAGAAGCCAGCTGTTCAGAGCCAGGAATTAAATGCACTTGACTTACCAGTCCGGATGCAAGGTGTCATCGAGTCGGAGGCAGGCCCGGGGGAGGAAGCTAGGGCTCAGGCAGGACTCAGGGGTCCCACGGGAGCCACTACTTTCATCTGCCCTCCCCTGCTCAAGCTCCTTACGCTTACTTACCCAAGAATGAAGGATGGGGTAACCGGAAGTTCAAAAGGGAACTAGAAATTCTGCTCTCCTGAAACCCACACAGGCTCTGCTTCGTCCCTTCCACCCGGCGAGTCTGTGCTGAAAGCAGCAGAAGGACTTGAAAGTACCAGCCTGTTCCTCCTCTGCTGAAAGTCAGAGCCACCCCAGGCTCCAGGCCACAGCTGGAGAACCCACAGGAGAGCCAAACAAAAGGCTGAGCTTCACCGCAGTCAACTTGACCTTTACTTTCTCTTATACCGTCTTTGCCCTCCAGGGAGGTCTGGTTCCTGAAAAATCTCCAACAAGTAGAATGACACCTGTCATCTCTTCTTTTTAACGTTGCCCAAGGTGGAGGCTAAGGGCGGAAGGTGGCAGGGCAACCAGATGCTGATTTGCAAAAGAGCGAAAGCCAGAAAGGGCTTGATGTGAAATAGTGGGCTGTAGAACATTCAATCCAAAATTGACTGTTAAACTTAACATTGAGGGGGAGGTAGCTTGACTCTTATGGTCTCAATAGTTATTCTCCTAAGCCCCAAATAGGCTCACACAAAGTTGGGGTGATGTGTGCATTCAAATGTTGAGAGAATAAATAGAAGAACGAAGGTACCAACCAATTCACGAAATATGGAAGTTGTGTGACATCATCCAAAGGGATGATCTTAAAGCAACGTAAAATTAAAAAGCTGACTTCTCTTAATACCACTGAAAAGAGTCACAGACATACACGTACCCGTATAGGAAGGAGCTTTCTCAAATGACCACACTTCCCAAAGCTTTCGGCTTCCTTAAATTTGTATTAAAGACTCTAAATGTCTCCGTGATCATTTTCAAACGTCACTGTCCACATAGACCGACCCAAGGAGGGGTGTCTGGGGACAGATATGATGACATATTGTAGGTAGTGGAGGATGGGAGTGTTGTGGCCTTCAAGCTTTGAATGTCTTATCATTTAGAGAACAGTTCATTTTATCACACTATCTGAATATTTTCCCAAGAGTTGGTGTGGAGTTGCATGCGGTTGAACTGCCACGGAGTTGCATGCGGTTGAACATGAACCTGGCATGTTGTTCTGTTTTGAAAAATAGAGAATATTTAGAGTTTTCTCCCGAAAACTCTGAAAAATAAATATACGAAAATTCTGGAGTTGGGCTTGATCTCCAAAATATTTCCGTGAGTTCGCTTGTACCAGACAATAAATAATTTTAGAAAAACAAAGGATGAGTTAAAGCATGAAGCATGACTTGCAGGTGTTATACAATCTGATATACTAGTTGAAAAAAATATATGAAAAGATATACTTAGTTGTATAAAGAATTCACTTAAAATTTCATCATGAATATTGGATGCACTTCTAACTTTAAAACGGTATGTTCTGCACAACCATGTCAATAATCCATATGGTAGGGGTGCCTGGGTGGCTCAGTCGTTAAGTGTCTGCCTTCAGTTCAGGTCGCGATCCCAGAGTCCTGGGATCGAGCCCCGCATCGGGCTCCCTGCTTGGCAGGAAGCCTGCTTCTCCCTCTCCTGCTCCCCCTGCCTCTGTTCCCTCTCTCGCTGTGTCTCTCTCCGTCAAATAAATAAATAAGATCTTTAAAAAATAATAATAATCCATATGGTAAAATATATTTTCTAAACTATTCACTGTTAATTATCATAGCCATAAAATAATTCTTTTTACTGAGGAAAGGGTTACATTTTCCAGTAACTTATTTTTTTTAAGATTTTATTTTTAGGTAATCTCTACACCTACTGTGGGGCTCAAACTCAAAACCCTGAGATCAAGAGTCATGGGCTCTATTAACTGAGCCAGCCAGGGACCCCTTTCTAGTAACTTTCAAATGCTTGGTTAAAATGTCAGAACTAATGTTCTAAGTGGGGAGGTTACTTTAGACTTTGAGATGTCATCCTCTCATTCAGAATCTTCCATCATCCTGTTGTCTGGTCTCCCCTGCACTTCTATTCAAACCCAACTGGTCTCCTCACTGCATCCTAGACCATCCTGCTGACTCTCAGACCTCGATCTCGGGTCTCAGAGGCCAAGATTTTCTGGCTGGAGAGCCCTTCCTTTCCCTGCCCTCTACTCCCCAAAGTCCCAAAGCAGACCAGCCTCCTAGGACAACTCGTGTTCCTCCAGCCTTCTGGAGCCCCTTCCCTTCCCAACCAGCCCACCCACCATGACATGGTGCTCTACCATATCATTTATTTAAGTTGTATGGCTTGCCACCATGACAGGATCAAGCTCCCAGAGGGCCAGCCAAGTCTTATTTTTCCTTTAACGCCCCTGGATGTCCAGCTGTGAAGCCCAGCATTTGATTTGGTGCTGAGAAGGCCTGAGTTGAAATCCCATCCCTGTCATCTCATTCATGACTCCCCTGAACTAGCAATTACTGACCTTGTGCTATGTCAGCACTGTGTTCTGCTGGGGGACAAAACGCTGAATCAGGCATGGCTACCACTTTCAAGGCCCTCGGGACTGAGATGTGTCCTCCCCCACCCCCACCACCAAATTCATATACTGAAGGCTTTATGTCCCATAGGGCAATATATGGAGCTCTAAGGAAGTAATCAAGGTTAAATGAGGTCTTCAGGGTGGGGTGAGGAAAGGGCATGGTCCTGTTACTGGAGGGGAAGGCCAAGGCTGCTCTGAGTTCCCTGAATCCCTGGCCTGGGGTGGTATGGACCTCAGCATCAAGCGGATCTCAGGGGTTTTCCTAGAATCCAAGGTCTGCTTTCCTAAACTCTTCAATGCTTAGGGAGCAAATAGCAGAGCTAACCTATGTAAACAGTACTCTTACCATAGGCTCCCATAGCCTCCTCCCCGCTCAACCAATTCTCCCCAGAAACTAAAACTGAAATGGAGAACAGAGGATGATTAAGCAGTAGGGTTCAGCTGAGGCAGGCCTGAGGCCTCAAGCTGATTCCATAGAGCACGGAGCCAACAAGGACAGCTGGCCCGCCATGACCTCTCACCTCCGGCTACCCTCCCCTCTACTAGGCACCGGGAATTTATGGACGGGTATTCGCCAGACTATACTGCCCCGCCTTGATGTGACTCAGCTTTTCTCTTAGCCTCCAGGGTTTTTTTCTTTTCTTTCCTTTTCTTTCTTTCTTTCTTTCTTTTCTTTCTTTCTTTCTTTCTTTTTTTCTTTCTTTCTTTCTTTTTTTCTTTCTTTCTTTCTTTCTTTTTCTTTTTCTTTCTGTCCTTCTTTCTTCTTTTTCTTTCTCTCTCTCTCTTTCTTTCTTTCTTCTTTTCTTAAAAATTTTCCACCCTCGGGGCGCCTGGGTGGCTCAGATGGTTGAGCGTCTGCCTTCGGCTCAGGTCATGATCCCAGCGTCCTGGGATCGAGTCCCGCATCGGGCTCCCTGCTCCTTGGGAGCCTGCTTCTCCCTCTGCCTCTCTCTCTCTCTGTGTCTCTCATGAATAAATAAATAAAATCTTAAAAAAAAAAAAAATTTTCCACCCTCTGCTAAATGAAAAACCATCTTCCTAAATCTCCAGTTCAAGTTCCCAAAAGAGAGAATCTAATTTGATTTTCAAACCCCCTTTTGAAGGATGCTTTAATACAGGGTGTCTTGATGGTCCTGCCTACTGTCTTGTCTCCCTGGCCGTGACCTGTGGGCGGGGCCCTCTCCCACAAAGCAGGTGGTGAGCATCCAGGCATATGGGGGCGAGCCTGCCCTACGTATATGGGTTGAGATGCTCTCAGCTGCGAGTCACAGAATATCCAAATACAAGGAACCTAGATACTAAGAGATTAGTTTTCTCCCCTAACAAGAAGCCTTCAGGTAGTGGTCCTAGAGCTCAGAGGCTCGCTGACCGCATGGACGACCAGGCTCTTCCCATCTTTCCCCTCTGCGAGGTGGCTGGACAGTAGTTGAATCAGTTCAATGAATACAGGAGACGTTAAGATGCCCCAGGGGCCCCCAGGGGGGATCTTGCGCCACCTCTAGCTTCGAGACAGGCAGCAAGAGTGAGCATCTGTCATTTACCGTGTTGTCCGCA
The DNA here is from genome assembly GCF_029215605.1 of Mirounga angustirostris. Classification (NCBI taxonomy): domain Eukaryota; kingdom Metazoa; phylum Chordata; class Mammalia; order Carnivora; family Phocidae; genus Mirounga; species Mirounga angustirostris. Next base: position 125,649,875 of record NW_026991713.1, read on the forward strand.
GGGGCCAGTGGATGCCGATGACACATAGAGGGCGGCACATTGCGTAGGCAAGTATCTGCTCTCACAAGCAAACAGGCAACTGCGACAGGGCTGTAAGTGCGAGAAGAATTTGCTAAGACACTATTTTGGATGAGTTACATAACCTCTTTGAGGCTTGGATTCCTAAATGGAAAACGAGAATAATATCTACAGCACAGAGCTGTTGTAGAGATTAATGGGAAATAAGTCACATTATTGTCATGTGTAAGAGCGTCCCTGCCTCTATCCCTGGCATGCAGCAAATCCACATTTGCTTCATCTTCCCCTGTCACCAACAGAGGAAATACTCTGTAAATACTTGTTAACCAGATATAGCACTGCTTACCTGGAACGTTATCCTCTTGAATTTTGTTCGGTATTTGTTGTAAAAAAAAAAAAAAATCAATTTGACATGCAAAGTAAAAGTAAACATCAAAAAATGCAAAGACTGGCATGCTAGGAATTAATTTAAAATGCAATCATGCCTCATTGTATTTACCAGAAAGCTCAGTAACTCCATTTAAGCATCTAACACATTTCCCCTAGATCATCTGACTATCCATTGTCACTCTCCCTCCCTCAGGCACAGAACCTCTGAATAATCTTCCATTCCTTCCCGCAGTTGGCTCATGGCTGAGGTGTTGGGGGATTTTTGTTGTTGTTGTTGTTTTAAAATTTTGTGTATGTTTAGTGTGGGTTTTTTTTTTCTTTCTAGTGTAGAGTCTGTGGGACAGACTGGGGTTGTTTGTCATCTGAAATAAATCAAAGTAACTGGCAGTTTTGCCTCCAGGTGATGCTCCTTGTAAGAGGTTCAAGACACTGTGGTTAAATCCATTTCTCCCACCTGTACCTTTGACAACATAATCGGTGGATGCTTCTGCAGGGGATTCAATTTATTCACATTTGATTTCAAGACTCTTTATCAAATTATCCTAATTATATCACTTCCCAGATCCTTTCCCTGCCAATTATGCAAAAGGCATGTGGTTTCCTTCTTTCCCTTTCAACATGTCATCAGAGGCTCCTGCTGTCTTGAATCCCAAGATTCAAGCATTCTTCCTTTTATTCAAAATTCATCTCGGGGCGCCTGGGTGGTGCAGTCGGTTAAGCATCCGACTCTTGATTTCGGCTCAGGTCACGGTCTCAAGGGTGTGAGATCGAGCCCCGAGTCAGGGTCCACACTCAGCGGGGACTCTGCTTCCTCTCTCTCTCCCTTTGTCCCCCCCCCACCCCTGCCCAAAACATCACCTTAAAGCCCATCTCCTCCGGGACACTCGTACCTCCTAAGTGTGATGTCGTATTTGTTTCTTAGGGATGCTGTAACAAATGACTACAAACATCCTTGGTGGCTTAGAACAACACAAGTTTATTCTCTCACAGTGTTAGAAGGCAGCAATCCCAAATCAAGGTGTCATCAGAGCAAGACTCCTTCTGAAGGCTTGAGGGGAGAATCCTTCCTAGCCTCTTTCAGCTTCTGGCGTTTCCATGCCATGGCATTCGTCGGCGTGGGAATGTGTAATCCCAGTCTCTGCCCCTGTCTTCCCTCTGGTGCGCCTGTCTCCTCCTCTTCTGTTGAATCTCCCTCTGCTTCGCCCTCAGAAGGACCTGCCACTGGACTTAGGGCCCACCTGGGTAATCTGGGGTGATCTCACCTTGAGATCCGTAAATTAATTACATCTGCAAAGACCCTTTTCCCAAATAAGGGTACAGTCACAGGTTCGGGGCAAATTTTATCTCATGTACATTTTACCAGTTACAATTTTTTAATAAAAAAATAGAAAGACAACTGGTTCCCTAAGGTCGAGCTTCATCACCTGAGAAGTATACTCCTGAGAGTGTAGCCATTCACTTGCATCACCCCTGTGGGACTCAGGGTCAAGGGGGACTGACACAAATACACTCCTCTCCTGCTTCTTACTGTGCTGTGAGACAAAATCCTTTGTCTCTGAACGAGGAAGCTCATGTCTTCTAGTAGCAATAAAACTGTAACAAGCACACCTGTTAGCTTGCAAGCCAGGGAATATCGCGGACTGCTCACAGTTCTAGACACATACTGTTGCACGTCACTGTTACCAAGTGGACACAAAACCAAGTGTGCTGAGCCACAGAACCCATGCTCCAGCTCTGGAACATTCTGCTCCCTAGTCCTTGCACACAGCTCTCAGAAAATTGTGCCCATGATTCCTGGGGAAGACCACAGTGGAGGAAGGAAGCTAAAGTTAAATTCAACTCAACAAAATTTCATTATGTGCCTGCTGTCTGCCAGGCCCCCTATAAGACTGATAACGGATCTCATTCTCAAGGAGCCCGTTATCCAGGGGAGATGCAGACGTGTGTCAATAATAAAGTGCGATAACCACCCCATAGACCAAGTGCAGAGGCAGCATGGTAGAGAGCGACAGGTCTGGGCAAGAATCGACTGCAAACTCGTGCTCTCCGTCATTACCTTATATACGTTTCCTGAGAAAGGCATTGTCTCTTTTGACATATGATTTCTAAAATATGAACACAAAAATGTATCATCTTTATTACTAAAAGAAAAATGAACTTTGGCCGTACGATCCAGTGGTGCCCTGGTGGACAAAAGCTTGGATATATTCAAGGAATGTGGCAAGCAGCATGGTTTCGAGAGAGTTCAGGCACCCTGCATCTCGGGCTTTGGCACCATCTCGGCAGCCTCTGGCACTGCCATTGCCCTCAAGTCCCACCTCGTCCTCCAGGGGCAAGACGGACTCACCAGCCGGGACGTTCCATAAGGCAGCTGGTCTGCCGATTCTCTGCGGCTCGGCCCCACTGGCTTGAGCAAGGATGAAGTCTTTGCAGCAGAACACTAAGCCGCTCGAGTGTGCGATGTTCACACTCAGAATGCCCATCAGAAGTGCTTCTCAAATGCAGTTTCCACAGGTACAGCACATTCATAGGTTCCTACACGATTAGTAATGGAGTCACTTAAAAAAAAAAAAAAAGATGAAGCCCAACAGGAGCCTGAAGCCGACCAGCTATCAGGAACAGAGGGTACAATGCAGAAGTACTGGGCAGGGCTTGGGGCGCATAGAGTGGAAAGTGTTAAACTACGGATCTGGCAAGAGTCTTTTTCAAACATACCCTGATATACAGACAGTAACCCCCACTGATTAGAAGGAATGAGTCAGTCTTTAAGATTGCAAGTCCTGGGGGTCCCTGGGTGGCTCAGTCGGTTAAGCATCTGCCTTCCGCTCAGGTCATGATCCAGGGGTCCTGGGATCGAGCCCCACATTGGGCTCCCTGCTCAGCGGGGAGTCTGCTTCTTCCTCTCTCTCTGCCCCTCCCCCCTACTTGTGCACTCTCTCTCTCTCTGTCTCAAATAAAATCTTTAAAAAAAAAAGATTGCAAGTTCTCATCCCTGTATAGTCCTTCCAATTCTGCTTGCAAATGGTCCGCTTCTTTCCTTAGCTCATCTCTTTCTTGCTGAACCCCATCACATGCAGTTAGGAGTAACCGACAGTTTGAATATTCTGCCTTGAAATGATCTTTCTTGAGTCTAAGGTATATTAGATATATTTTCTCTCTCATAAGTTGCTAAGGACAAGAATTTTACCCAAATGTTTGGATACTGCGTAACATGGGACACCATATTTTTTTAGCCTTTTATGGTTTCATTACCACTTTGCCAATCTCTGCCTGCTGCCTGATTGTAAATCTAATAGCACACATAGATTGTGCAACATCCCGTGTTTACATTCCAATTTCTGAATCAGTTACCAATTGTCGCATAACAGAACGCCACAAAATTTAGCATCTGGAAACAACATCACTTATTATTTCTCACAAATCTACAGGTCTGCTGGGTGATTCTGCTCATCTATGCTGAGCTCAGCTGATCTTTGCTGGGATCATGAGTGTATCTACAGTCAGAGGGCAGGTGAGCTGGAGGTTGGCTGGTCCTAGGATGGCCTTGTCTGGAAGACCCCTAATCAGTAGAGTCTCTTATCCTTCTAGGAGGCTGTGTAGGCTTGTCTTTGTTGCAGTGGCAGGATTCTGGGGGAAAGACTGAGAGAGAGAGAGGAATCACACAAAGCCTTTTGAGGCTGGTCTTGGATCTAACACACCATCTCTTCCATCACATTCAAATGGCCAAAGCAGGTCAAGCCAACCTAAATTCGAGGGCTCTTGCTGGAAAGAGATGCAAAGTCAGTTGCAAAGGATATGAATACAGGGAGAGGTTAAGAATTGGGTCCACTTTCTTTCTTTCTTTTTTCTTTTAAGATTTATTTATTTATTTGAGACAGAGAGAGAGAGAGCACAGGGGGAGAGGCAGAGGGAGAGGGAGAGAGAAACCCAAGCTGACTCCCTGCCGAGCATGGAACCGGACACAGGGCTTAATCCCATGACCCTGAGATCATGACCTGAGTCAAAACCAAGAGTCAGACACTTAACTGACTGTGCCATCCAGCCACCCCTTGGGTCCATTTTCTTAACCAATCTAACACAATGTGCTTACATTAAAAAAAAAAATCTTGCCAGTAACAGGGTATACATAAATCCAAAGGTTCATGTTTTCCTTTAATCATGGAAAATACACTTCCATTACCTCCTCAAATATCGTGTTCCCCATTTTCCCCCTCTGGAGCTCATCCTTTCCTCCTGGAACTTTTGTCAGATGAATGCTAAACCTTTTTGTTCTATCACCTATGTTTCTTAACTTCTCTAAATTTTTCATCTTTTTATTTCTCTGAACTGCTTTTTGGGTTATTTCTCAGGTCTATATTCCCATTCATTAAATCTCTTTTCAGCTGTATCAATAATTTACTATCCTCTGAAGAAATAGAAAACAGTAGGGTGGGTCCTCCATGTACTGTCCTTCCAAAATGAACCTTTAGATTTCAAGTATAAAAATTATTTTAAAAAAAATTATTTTTTTATTTTAGAGAGAGAGTGAGCAAGAGAGTAGGGGGAGGGGCAAAAGGACAGAGCTCTTTGAACCTGCAGAACTGAAACTGTACCCATTTAAAAACTCCCCATTTCTGGGGCAGAGAGAGAATCTCAAGTAGACTCCATGCTAAGTACAGAACCCAAATCAGAGCTTGATCTCACAACCCTGAGATCATGACCTGACCTGAAATCAAGAGGTGGATGCTTAACCAACTGAACCACCCAGGTGCCCCTAGATTTTGAGTATAAATAACATGAGCTTCTTGGACTTTTCCTTTAAAATCCTATTGTCAAATTCTCTTAATTGCCTCTTTCTGTAATCTTATCATCCCCCTCCCCACTTCTTCACATTATAGTATTTAGAGATGAAAGTAAGAGACAATATTCAAATCGATCTTGAGGTTAAGTACTATGTAGTATTACTTCACAGCTAATGTGTGATACTCTTCCAACAATCGACTTATGTAAGAATTTTTTCATTGTAATTAAGGCATCTCTACGGTTGTCACCTCATGCTATGTAATGGACAACAATAACTACATGTCATCTATCCTTGTATTAGATGTGGCTTAAAATTTTTTTATTATTGTTTTGTACTTAAGAAATGTAGTTTGTTAGCAGAAACAAGGATTATATATAAGTCTCTGGTTATATCCAGAAGTTAAAGCACCTCACACCCATAGGATGGCTCACATCAAAAACCAGAAAATAGCAAGTGTTGGTGAGGACATAGAGAAATCCCAACCCTTGTGCGCTGTTGGTAGGAATGTAAAATGGCACAACCACTGTGGAATATGCTATGACAGTTCCTCAAGAAAAATTAAAAATGGAATTACCATATGATTCGGTAATTCTACATTTGGGTATGTTATCCAAAAGAATTGAAAGCAGAGATTCAAAATGATGTTTTTCATCCACATTCATAGCAGCATTATTCACAACAGCAAGAAGTGGAACCAACCTAAGTGTCTATGGAAGGATAAATGGATAAACAAAATGTTTATATCCATATAACGGGGTATTATTCAGCCTTAAAAAGAAGGAAATTCTGACCCATGCTACAACATAGATGAACCCTGAGGACATTATGCTAAGTGAAGCCACTCTTGAAAAGACCAATACTGCACGACTCCATTTGTATGAGGTACCTGGAGTAGTCAAATTCATAGAGACATGGGCGCCTGGGTGGCTCAGTCGTTAAGCATTTGCCTTCGGCTCAGGTCATGGTCCCAGGGTCCTGGGATGGAGCCCTGCATTGGGCTCCCTGCTCAGCAGGAGGCCTGCTCTCCCTCTCCCTCTGCCCCTGCTGTGTTCCCTCTCTCACTGTCTTTCTTTCTGTCAAATAAATAAATAAAATCTTAAAGCAGACTCCCCACTGAGCGCAGAGCCCGCTTCGGGCTCCATCTCAGGACCCTGAGATCATGACTGGAGGCGAATCAAGAGTCGGATCCTTCACCCACTGAGCCACCCAGGTGTCCCAGAAATGGGGAGTTTTTTAATGGGTACAGTTTCAGTTCTGCAGGTTGAAAGAGCTCTGGAGATTGGTTGCACAACAATATGATTATACTTAACACTATGGAACTATAAACTTAGAAATGGCAAAAATGGTCTATTTTTTTATTATGTGTATTTTACCACAATTTTTAAAAACCAAAAAGTTATAATAGTTCAAATAAAATAAAACCAATTATACAATTATGGTCTTACACCTATAATAGGAGATGAGTTAGCAGGATAGAAAATTCTCCAGGGCCTCTTTAACACACTGGTAGATACTCTATAGTACTCTCTTCTCCACATCAGTCTTGGATCGGAGATTCTAGAAGATGCCACTTGGTTCCAATTCCTCAAACTCTAGGATTAAATCAGGGAAAGAAGCAAACATTTTTAAATAGTTTCTGTACATGACAATAGGGTTTAGGATTCTCCAGGGTCATCTGCGAACTTTGCCCTCCTTCAAATGATTAACAATAACAAACACTGTATTATATAAAACCTCAATCCTGTACTGAACAGACGTCTGGGCCAACTTCTTTCCATTCTGGGGAACAGATGTTCCCTCTTTGTCATTGTTTTCCAGTGTTAAACTGATTTTTGATGCCCTCATTTTATTTGTCCAGGATTATTTGTTTTCTTATTCTTTTTTGAGAGGTTTTTAGTCAAAGCTTCTTGCAAATTCAAATAAATAAGTTTCCTTTGCTTTGTATTTTTAAAATCTTTTCAAGAACCCTTCTGATCGGTGAGTGACTGAGCAGATAAACTTGCTCCTGGTCAAGATCCTGCTGGTTACCCAACTAGGTTACAGTCATCCGACTGTTCATGTTCACAGACAAGAGCTGCAGGAAGCTCTCTGATCTATATTTGCCTTTATTCTGAAGTTTGAAGCCAGAGGCCACAAGTGACTTTCTGCCTCAGAAATAGTTGCAATTGTGAAAGATAGTATTGTATTTCCTTCATGTTTTGGCCCCATTTTGCACTTCTTACAGAGCCTTAGCAGGCTCAACACCCTCAGTCATAAAAGGCTGATGAGCTTTGAAATCGCTCTGCAATTTTTGTCTTTATATACTCTACCTCATTGCATTTGAAGGGCATAGTCTTCCCTTGTGGGGGGTGCGGGGGGGAAGGCACAAAATGCTCCCAATACTTCTGCAAAAAACGAACCTACACCAAACATTTCAGGTGGCTTTTTAAAGTCTCATTTTGCTCGCTGAGCAGTTCCTGGTAACTATCTTTCCACTGACTTTGTAAACCTTCCCGTGGTCCCGCAGGACTTTTGAACACCAACAGTTAATAGGAAAGCAAAGGAAGGGCTGCTGTGTGCAGAATGCAACAGCAAATAAGAGCCTGAACTTGACCTGCCTTTTATTTGGCAATCCATGCAGCGGGTCCTTTCCCTCCTCGGGCCGACACAGAGGGTTTCAGCCAGAAAACCCTATAGTGTTGCTTGGAGGTGTAGGCTATGACTTTGACGGAGCAAAGCCGAAGTGTCCTGCCTGGCACTGTCCAATCCCCCAGCGTCATGGACATTACCCCAATTCCCCTAAGATGGTTCTGCTCTGAGCCGACTGCCTGTGATGTCCGCGGAAAACAGGACAGCTCAGAATTTTTCTGTTAAGTTTTCGGGCTGCCAGTCTGTTTGGAATGGGGATGTGGGGAGGTGGGAAGCCCTCTGTTTTGACTTTGACTTTGCTTTTATAGTGTATTGGAAAGACAGATACAAGAAATGGAATTTTTAAGGAGTGTATGTGTATGTGTGGGAGGCTTCTAGAAATCATGGGCCTCGGCACGCCTCCTCTTGAGTAAAAGATCCCTGCAATGGTTAAAAGCGCTTCCTAACCTGTAGAGGTGTAAAATCGCCTGGCCTGTGTTCCAAAATGAAGACTCAAGGATTTGGAGACTGTGGCCGCATTCAGAGACCAGCACGGGGCCGAGGCGCGGTGCAGGCTCGGGCGGCAGGGCTCGGCCCCAGCGCCCGCCCCGCCCCTCGCCCTCCCCTCCCCTGCACGGCCCCTCCCCCCAGCCCCCAGGCGCCGCGAGGCGCGCCCACCCCTCCCCGCCCCCGCCCCCGCCGCGGTGGGCGGGCCCAGGCCGGGCGGGGCTGGCGGGCGCCGCGCCCGCGCTCCTGGCTCGGAGGAGACGGCGGGCGGCGCTAGGGGGAGCTGCTCGCGCCGCCGCCGCGCTGGTCCCCCGCGCCCGCGGCCCCGAGCGCCGCCTCCCCAGCCCGCGCCGCCGCGATGGCGGAGGACAGCGAGTCCGCGGCCAGCCAGCAGAGCCTGGAGCTGGACGACCAGGACACGTGCGGGATAGACGGGGACAATGAGGAGGAGACGGAGCACGCCAAAGGGTAGGCGCGCGGGCGGCACGGGGCGCGGGGACAGCGCGCGGCGCGGGTTGCGCTCGGACGCCGGGGCCGGGGTCGCGGGCGGGGCCGGGGCCGCTCTGAGGGGGCGGGCGGCCCCCAGACCTGCTGAGGTCCGGCTCCCGCGGCTCCCGCGCGGCGCGGCGGAGGCGAGGCCCCTGGTGGGCGGGAGGCGCGGGGCCCCGGTGCGGGGCCCGGCGACGCCGCTGTCACCTGCCGCGCGACCGGCCGGCCCCTGCTCGTCCCCGCCTCCGTCTGCGCCCGGCCCCGGCCCGCGGGTGCGACGCGCCGTCCTGGCCCGCGTGCGACTCGGCGGGACCGAGGGGAGGCGCGGCCCCCGTCCCTTTGTGGCGGCCCCGTTTGTGGGAAGTCGTCCTCCTCGGCTCCTTGTCATCCTCTCCTTAAGTCCTTCCAGACCCTCCCACCCCTCCCCCAGCCGCCACCGCCTCCAGCAAAAAAAAAAAAAGAGGAGCTGATGGGGGGAGTGGTTTTAGATTTGCGCGGGGTCGTTTGCGCGCGGGTGGCGGGGAACTGCGGAAAGTTGTGCTTGCCGGCCGCGGCCCCCGGCCCGCCCCGCGCGGAGCGGGGCTGGGGGCGCCGGGGGTCCCGGACCCCGCCGCTCCCGGGGACGCGCGGAGTTGCTACTGCCCCGCGTGCCTGCAGAGCTCTCTAAAGCAGGACCGGTCCGCTGGTTTGGGCTCAGGCTTGGGAGATCTGAACCGATCTTGCTTGCAAAACGGGTGTTTGATCTCCAAAGCCAGATGCACCAAGCGTTTTAGCACCTGATCAGGTTTCTTCTTACTCCTTTTCACTGGCTCCCTTTTCTCCCCCGGAGACTTGATTTGCTCTCCCTTTGGAGAAAAGATTGCTTCCGGTTAAGGGTATTGAAGTTCTGTTTTTAGAGTCTGGGAGGGGGCCGGTCATTTTAAATAAGACTGGTGTCCTTAAAGGTGGTGTTTGCACTCCCCTTTTACCCCATTGGATTCAAACTATTTCGCTGGTCCAGAGCACTTATTGCTGCCCCTTAGATGTGAGATTTTTGCAAACCATGGTGATTGATGAAGAAGTGGGTCAGCTTGAAAACATGATAGGGAGGCCTTCGTCACAGATGGCTTATTTATTCAGTTCATGGAGAGGATTCTTTAAATGATTGATGATTTACAGTGTAAAGCATTTGCATTCTGTTTAACGTCTGCTTGAAGATTTGTTTAAGAAAGGAACTTTTACTGAGCTTTCATGTGTTATAAAATATTAAAAGAGATCAAGAAAAGGAAAAGCTGACTAAATGTTTCTCCCATTTGCAAGTTGCTTTTTATATTTTTGCAGTGAATAATACTTTGGTGGCAGTGCAAGTACCGAATGTTACAATTCAAGTCTAGATTTTTTTTTTTTTTAAGAGGAAAGGAAATTCGACAGAAATCTGAGCCTGAGTTATGTCTATGCAGGGATAGAAATTTGCCCGTCATAGCCAGCTACATATAAATATGCTTTCGAGACAATCGCATTAGTGCTAGAATGGGCCCAGGTGAAATGTGATGGATTACCCAAATAACTTCCCAAATAACTGTCCATGATCTTTCTGGCGAGACCCTGGACTTCTGTCTTCTCCACTGTAATTTCTGTTTATTATTCATTCTTTTGAAGGCTTGGTTTGTACCTCCTTGCTTACACAGTCCAGAACATTCATGCTACAGAGAAGTACTCATTTGTGTTTGCACTGATCTGGGGCCTGGCCCAGGAAGCCTTGCCACACATAGGCTGCTTAAAGTTTCCAGATCAGCACCCAGAGGCATCTCTGTGTCCTCTGCAGAGATTTTCAGTGTTAGACATCCACGTATTGTATGTGAGCATGGTTACTCACCATTTAGAGATGCCCAGTGGACTCAAGTGTTTTAACCAAGAGCAGATAATATAACAACTTCTAGTGGGAATAGAGTGATAGAATGGATTTCTTTGTAGTCTGTTAGGAGGAGATCAGTAAAACTTCGAGTTGCTCCTTTTTTGGATTTGAATTTAGATGGCATGTGCCAAGTTTGTGGGTAATTGTGTTTTGTTTTGGCTTGTGTACTGATGATATGGCTCAGTAGAAACCTAGATTTTTTTTCTTGTGTGGCTCCAGTTTGTAGATGTTAAAATTTGAAAGACTCCTCTTTTTCTATGCACGGCCTTTTCATTCTCTACTGGTTTAAATTAAGTGATGAATAAAGAGCCTTTGGAAGAGTGTGTAGGTAAACACTTTACCTTTTAATGATGAATTACTGCTTTGAGGCTGCTCGGTATGGATCAGTGCACAAAGCAGTAATTTACTAAATAGTACCCTTGTGGCCTGAAGGAATTAATTTACCCCCACAATTGAGTATGCAGATGACCCTTGAGCAACACTGGCTTGAACTGCATGGGTCTAATTATATGTGATTTTTTTTTTCCCCCTTAAATAATGCAGCACAGTACTATAAATGTATTTTCCTTATGATTTTCTTAATATTTTTCTTTCTCTAGGTTACTTTATCCCAGGAATATGGTATATAATATGTATAACATACACAATATTTGTTAGTCGACTCTTTATGTTATTGGTAAGGCTTCTGGTCAACACTGTGCTATTAGTAGTTAACTTTGGGGAAATCACAAGTTATACAAAGATTTCTGACTCCGTGGGCGGTCAGAGCCCCTAAAACCCATGCTGTTCAGGGGTTAACTGTCATGTATTTACCACTCATTTTAGACATACTAAGTTGCAACTAGAAACTCGGATAAAAGGAAGATACCAAATTAGATTATTTTGCCACCAAAATGTAAACATTATTGCGTAGTATGCTTTTCTTTCATTTTCATAGAATTTTCCTTATGGACTAATTCATTTTTGTGGATAATGCTTCCGCCCATGAATGAAATATGTTTTACGCTCAGTGAAAAGACTAATAGACAATTACCTAGAAAGGTTGCTTAAACAACTCCCTTAAACACAGGATTTACAATTAGGGCAAGTAACTCGGTCCTTGTAAAGAGTTTGGAGGGAACTTGAAACTTTCAAGCAAATTCAAAGTTTTAAGGTAATCACATTTATACTATTATTTTCTTAGCAAGACTTTCTACGTAGATAAAAATGAACTTCAATCCAGCTTTCTGTGTGAATTATTAGAAATAGTCCAGATTGCTGAAGATTTCTGTTCTGTTGGGGGTGGCTCTGGTACTAAAGAGGTTACCTAGAGGGTGACATCCCCTGGAGTTTTCCCAGGTGGGTTCGAGGTGAGGTAAATACTCAAGGATCTTTAATACTTAACCTCAGTTTGATGGTGGGTTTCTTTCTGCGAAAGGGATTTGGGAAACAACGAGGATGGGGCAGATTGTTGAAGGATATGCTAAGCTGACCATCTTCTCATTCTAGCCTTTTTATACATCTTTTCTCCATTTGTAAAATACATTGGGTAGTGGTAATTACCTCGTATTCGGCCTACCACCCACATGAAGCATACTTACTGTCCAGTGTTGGAAGCAGGGTCACACTTTCGGCCCCAGATAAAATTAGTGTTCAGGTTGGCACAAAACCAAATCTCTTTCCTGGCTTTACCAACACTGACTTTCAGAATGCAAAAAAAAAAAAAAAGAAAAGAAAAAATTAGGCAGATTGTTGTTTTTCATCTCTTTCCTGCTAAGAGCTTTTTCCTCAGTATTCACTGTGGTGGAATATAGAAGGAAGCTACCAAGAATATTTACTTAGGGGGTAAAGTAAGCATATATGAATATGCTGTTGTTGGCAGATAAATGATCAAATTATTCCCTGGGGTAGATATGAAATAGTTTTAGTATTTGAGGGTTATTGTGAGACATTAAAAAATTTTTTTTTTTCTTAGAAAAATTAAAGATCTGGTATTTGGTAAGGATTAAAATTTTGGAATTCTTTTAACAAAGAACATAACCTCTCTTCTCCCACACCCAGTAAGGGGGGGTGGGGCGCGGATTGAAGTTACTCTCCGTATAGTGTCTTGTTCTTTCTGGCTTTATCTGTGTATTGTTGAGACCGGCTATGGGAATTTTTCCGGAGGATCATTCAGAGCTGCCCTTTCTGAAATTTGATGTTATCAACTGTGTAAATCTAAATGGAAAGGTGTGTTAACAGCTTATGCCCAAGGAACTCCCTCAACTCAAGAAATACAGTTTGAAATCATCAAATGTCTGCTCAGACTTGCATCTGAAATGTGGTATCACCCTTGGGCCCCAAACAGACTTCTTCCAGAAACTTAGCTAAACTCTGGAAAATTTCTAGGTTGTGGGACACACTCTTTGTTGTGTTGAAATTGTTTATTAACACAAGTGTCCACAGTAAATATGTATGAGTTAAAGTCAGTTGCTCAGTTAACTCAGGGATTGGAACCAAATTCTGTACCGAGTAAGTTCAAGAAAATGGTTGGTCAGTTGGGTTTTTTTGTTACTGTATTTGAAAATATGTTTCTGACTTTTACTTGTTTTAAGAGTAAAATATGCTTTATTAAAAATTCAAACAATAAAGTGTGTAAGGAGTGGAAGGCCCTGGTCCTGTATTTGCTAGAGAAACCACTACTGACAGTTTAATCAACTAACATCTTAATATATATTAAAAAGTGCATATTTAATATTAATAAGATCAAACTTTACATGGACTTATTTGTTATCTTGTATTTTTCACTATTAGTGTTGTCTGCTAGAACTTTCTGCAGTGATGATTATGTCCAATACAGAGGTCACTAGCTACATGAAAAGTGGTTAGTGTCACTAAGGAACTGAATCTTAAATCTTATTTCATTTTAATTAATTTAAATGTAGCTAGCCCTTTCTGGGTAGTGTGTATCAGATTGGACAGCTCAGATCATATCCTGCTTTTGACTTTTAGAAGTTTTTGTGGTACTCAAAATACTTCTTTGTTCTTCTCTTGTCTTCGCAGAATATTTTTCATTTCTTCCCTCTTGCGGTTTAGAAGTTCTATACCCTATTTCTACCCTTTCCCTCCCCGCCCCTGGGAATCATCTTTAAATTTTGAACAAGCATGTTTTTATCTGTACTTCTATCAATGTTAAAAATTAACCATTATTCAAAATATTCTACCATTGAACAAAACAAAACATGGAGGATATTTTAACTTCTCCTTCCTTTACGTGTCCTGGGTTTTGTTAGAATAGTCTGGAATTTTAATTACATGTGGCTTCTTTTATTTTTGCCCTTGTATCCCATTAAAACTTTCTTCTTAACTATTACATTATATTCACAGCCATATTGTCAAAACCTTCTTAGACTCCCCTATTTTTGTTGCTTATCACTATTCCTTGTAAACCATACCTTCTTTTTTGAGTACTTTCTTGCTTAATTTTTTTTTTTTTTAAGATTTTATTTATTTATTTGACAAAGAGAGACACAGGGAGAAAGGGAACACAAGCAGGGGGAGTGGGAGAGGGAGAAGCAGGCTTCCCGCCGAGCAGGGAGCCCGATGCGGGGCTCGATTCCAGGACCCTGGGATCATGACCTGAGCCGAAGGCAGATGCTTAACGACTGAGCCACCCAGGCGCCCCTTGCTTAATTTTTTTTTTTATTAGCATATGCAGGTGATCTGGTTTCTGAATTCTTGTATGTCTGAAGATGCCTTTCTTTTGTCTTCATGCATAAACCGTAGTCTGGGCATGCGGGTAATTCTGTAATAATCATTTTTCTCCAAACTCTGCAAACGATTTATTATCATCTAGCATTTAGTGGCACAGATGCTCTGCCAATCTGCTTCTCTTTGTTATATAGGAAACCTCACTCTTTTTCTGTGTTTTGACTTGTTTTTAGTCTAGAAGTTTCTAGGATTTTCTCCCTGTCTTTCTATAACCCGAGGGCTTCTGCATCCTTTTACGTTCTACAATCACACTTTTCTTTACTGTCTAACCAGAGTGGCTCAAGCTGAGACAGAGGGATGGAGATTTTTTCGGGACTGAGGCTTTCATGGTCCCCCCGCTGCCCGTGTTCCCTCCAGCTTTCCCATCACTAGCTCCGAATGCTTTCAGTTCCTTTACCCTTTCTCCTCAGACCTTTGACACCGAGTCGGTTAGTTGTCTGTCATCCCCTGCGCCCCGAGAGTCACTAATGTCAGGCTCCTGTGCACACCACCGACGGAGGGTTTTGTGGATGATGAGGGGAGAGGCTTGATTATTGCAGCTTCCAGCGCAACGTCAGACATCGCTGCCCACCGAAGGGATTTAGTTCGTGTCCGTGCCCCTCCAGAGGCCACGGCTTCCCGCATGTTCTTGGGAGTCCACTCTCCCTCCCAGGGTGTTCTCCGAATCTTCCCACCCCCGCCCCTCCTCCAAATTCAAGGTCAGGCCCCAGTGTCCGTTTTTTCATGAAGACTTCCGCCCAAGGTGATCACCCCTGTGAAAGGCCCTATAGCCCTGGCCACCACAGGGGGAGCTGTGGTCCTGTTCAGGGACGGAGGTAGTAGACAAGACTGGCACCTCAAAACATGTCAGCAGGACACCAACGGGTGTCCCCCGTCAGCTTGCAGGCTCTGACCTTTGCCATGTCTGGTGCGTGGAATATGGTAGTGGCTTAACAAAGATTTGTTTAATGGATTCCAGTGGCTCTGAATCTCCACTGACAAATTAATTTCCGATTTAGAAAGCTTTCCCCTATGTGCATGAGGAATATGTGAAGGATTTTTTTTTCCTAATTCTAATTGAAAGGACTTGGGCTTAGATTTGCACTTGGTTTCTATGCTGTCTAGATTCCAGCGTGGTAAAATAATGGCTAATTTTCTGAACTTCTGGTAGGCTCTTCCTACTTCGTGTATACGTTTTTCCTCTTGAACCTTTGCAGCCGATGAGGAGACGCGGGCTTTTCCAAGTTTAAAGAACCTGTTCAGGCCGCATCTCAGATTCACACTTAGGTCCTGGGCCTCTTGCCACCTGACTGTAAACTCTCACCCCCCGCACTAAACTGCATGAACCGTAAATCAATAAAGAGTAATTTGATCGTGTTTCAAGCTCCTCGCCCTTTAATGGCCGACTTGAGCACCTCTAGCATCAGAGTTCGCCAGTGTAATGAGTACAGGAAATGTCAGTGGATTTGAAAATAAATGAATACATTTCCTTGTTTAAAAAAATACTGCAACTTGATTAGAGAGAGCGCTCTTGAATTTCTCTTCATGTCTGTTCAAGAACTAATTTTAATGATAGCACTGGTATTTTGCAGTGAGATCTTTTTTCTTCCGTGCCTGTTTCATACCAGTCTCGTCTCTGTTCTAGACCAAGTTCTGGAGCGGCCCCACTGTGGCCTCCTTCCCCTGGTGCCGTCCGCCTCCCAGCAGTGCCTTCCGTCAAGTCTCCACAGCGACTTTCCTATAGGAAGCAAAACGGGCTCGGGAATCGGGTGTTGAGCATTTCGGGAGGATAGCGCTGCGGGAGGAGTCCACGTGAGCCCACTGGTTCCCCAGCTCCACCGCCCGGCCTGTTTGGCCCTTGAGTGGGTCGTGCTTTTGTGGGTGTTTTGAGTTCCCGTAACTCGCTCCCCAAGCTGCAGGAGAAAATCCAGGGCACAGATCAGCCCGTGGGGGTCCCAGGTGGAGTTGGAATTTGAACTTCACAGTTTCTCTTTTGTTAGCGCATTGCGTTTCTGTTACTGGCTTCAAAACACACACACACACACACACACACACACGGGAAATATGGGCTCCTTTATTCCCATGGCTGAGTTCATTCAGTGTTCAAGTTCACGTAGTACGTTCCCGAGAAAGATGGTGATTCACTTAATATAATTTTCCATAGTCTCTTCATTTGTTTGTTGTTTTTTGGGGGGGGGGGCTGTGGGGGATGGAGGGATACTTGTTCTTTACTATCCTTTGGGTGTTTATTAACATTTTATAGAAACTGAAGAAAGAACCAATGAAAGCAGAGTTCTTTTTTGTTTTTCCAAATGAAGTTTTTTTTAAAAAAAATTCTTTTTTGCAAAAGCACACCATTTTTAATGTAGGATGTCAGAATGTAGCAACAAGCAATGCCTTGGTGTATTCGTATATACATTTTCATATATATATGTATTTCATATATATAATTCATATGTACATGTGCACATTTTCCTATGCATATATATTTACAAAAATGCAAATATACTCTTCCCATTATCCTTGAAATTCCTGTCATTTGATGTGCCGTGAACATCCTGGCTCTCTCCGAGTCCATCCTACGGCTCTGTGGAGCCTCATCATCTACTCAGTCTGCTGTTGGGCTCTTGTGCCGAGGCTGCAGGTGGGCCCCTTCTTCCAAAGCAATGCCTCTTTTCCTGCCACCTGGAGTGTTTCCCTCCCCTCCCAATGGCCGGGGTGTGCACGTGGTAAAAAGTTGCCTTGGACCAGCTAAACCCCGCAGACATCCTGGGGATGGCAGCGAACAAAATAGAGGGAGCCTGGCCCGTCTTCTAGAACTTACCTACGGGGCAAGCTGAGATTCATGAGAGCGAAGGGAGCTCTTGTGTCGGATGCTCTGTTATTTGGGACGTTACTCCCCCACAGCCCAACCTGTATGCTAACTAATATATCATCTGTATATTAGCTTTGGCTTTGTATCCACTTTAGTTTTTTAGATTAAGAAATATTTTGAATAGGGGCGCCTGGGTGGCTCAGTCAGTTGAGCGTCTGCCTTCGGCTCAGGTCATGATCCCAGGGTCCTGGGATCAAGCCCCGCATTGGGGCTGCAGAAGCCTGCTTCTCCCTCTCTCATTCCCCCCTGCTTGTGTTCCTTCTCTCGCTGTGTCTCTCTCTGTCAAAAGATAAATAAAATCTTAAAAAAAAAAAATAAATATTTTGAATAGGTAGAATGAGCATATGGTTACAAAATTCACAAGGCGCCAAGGAGTATCCAGTGAGAAGTGACTCTTACTCTCCCAGCACGGAGTATCCCTCTTCAGGAGCAGCCGCTGTTGCCGGGTCGTGGCCCGTCCTTCCTGTGGTGAAGGACATGGTGTGTGTGCATGTGCGTGCACGCTTGTGTGTCCTTGTGCTGGTACTGAAATCAGTATGTATATCAGACCACATAGACCAACCTCATTTTTTTTTTAAAGATTTTATTTATTGGAGAGAGAGAGAGAGTGAAAGAGCATGAGAGGCAGGCAGAGGGAGAAGCAGGCTCCCCACGGAGCAGGGAACCTGATGCGGGGCTCGATCCCAGGGCCCTGGGATCATGACCTGAGCCGAAGGCAGACGCTTAACGACTGAGCCACCCAGGCGCCCCAGACCAACCTCATTTTTTAAAAGACTGTGCGTTATGTCATTGACTGGGTGTACCATTATTTCTTTCACTTGTCCCCTGTGAATAGATCCTGAGGTGGTGTCCTGTCTTTTGTGCTAGTAAACAGTGCTGAAATTAGTATCCTTGTATGTATATCACTTCTCCAAAATATTCCTTAACAAATATTTTAGAATCTTTTTCTGCTTAAGTTTCAGGGAGGCCGTGCGATGTATTGAAATTAGTATTAAACCAGGGATCGAGAAACTTCTGTCACTAACCCTCAGTTTAATTTCTCTGAGCTCTGGGGTGTCTCTGTGCTTTTGAAAAAAGAAATAAGGATATTTTTCTCCTCTACCATCCCAAAGTGGACTGTGTTTAGCTGCCTTCTGGGCTGGGGAGGTCATATCCTTCTGTGTTTGAGAACTTCCAAGTTCACTTTTGGGATTCCAGGTGATGACTGAACCTGTTGCTATGGCGGCCTCGTCACTCCTCCTATAATGACGTCGTTCCCCCCACACCATACAGATGTTGCCCCTCACTTCTTCATGGGATTTTTCTCAGGGGGGAAAAACATACTGTTTTGCCACAGTCTGTAACCACAAGGATTTCCTGTACGTATGGAATGTTCCTGTAATGAGAGAGTTGACTCAGTCCGTGATCAGCATTGGAATATAGAAAAGAGGAAGTAGAAAATGAAACTTGGATACATAAGGGCATTTAGAAATAGGAATATCATTTGAAAAGCATGTCGATGCTTTGCGGACACATTAATATTAAATATAATAATGCTAATCCATTATTGAAATGAATCTCAGCCAGGGAAATTATTTATTTTTGACTTGTTAACTATTTGCCTCTGAAAGGTCAGAAATGAGAAAAATCGTGTAAGTAGGAGCTAGTGTATATCAGTTCTGTCAGAAAAACATCATGGGCGTGGGTGAGAGAAGACTATAGGAAATACATGATTTTTCACTAATTTGGACTATCTTGAAAGGTATACTCTGCCAGCTCCCTTAAGCCTTTACAAAATGTTTTTCCCACTTGTTGTGATCATCATTTCATCCTTAGGAACAGTTTTGCCTAAGAGGCAAAGATGTAAGCCTCTAAGAAATTTGTTTGTTGTATAGCTGAACAATTTGCACTTAGTCTTTTAATTATATATAATGAACTTAAAAATGCATTAAAAATTTTCATTTACATTTTAAATATTTTCTTCTGATCTTGGACTATCTGCCAAGACAAGTCTTAACTTCACAAACTAATTCACACTAGGCTAGTTTCTAGCCAATGCATATTGATAAAATTTTATTATAATTAACATTAACTCTTACCAGAATTGGATTTAATAGGAAGTAGGCCACCAAAATTGTTTGATAATACTGAAGTGATTGTGGAGAGAAGACTAAACAGGTAGGACACATTTTCCCACATTGACTTTACAGTAAGAGTTGAAACAACTGAAAACTTACAAGCAACCAAGTATCTAAAAAGGGGGGATTGGTTAGCAAACTGTTGATCAGAAGCTAGCAAAGGGAGTCATCCAGGTTCTTCTGCTCGGCTAGGTCTGGGTTGAATCTAGGGCTTGCGGAAGCCACTGCCCAGAGCTAGCCACCCTCTGCTTCTGACAGCTGTGTAAATATTGAAATTGTTGGCTGGTCCCACCGTGACCTCTACCCAACATTATGGTCTTAGTCACTGTAGCCACCAGCCTCCTTGGCTGGCCTTTATAATGATCTCTGACCTTCACTGGCCGTAAACTTGGGGGCATCTTTGAGCTGCGAGCCTTTCACAGGCTTGTGCATAACTTAACTGCTTTGGTCAGAGATCATGTGGCTTTGGAGAACCCTGACCTAGATTTCCTGTGTCAGTCCCATGAGGAGAGGAATGTGCTGGGGAAGGGATGAAGCCACCGAACCGATGAGGTGGCAGAAATCTTACTTTAGGTCAGGCCATCACAAAGCCAGATGGTGACACCTGGGAAGGGTGGCTTCCTGCTCTGGACTGTGGGTTCCACCTGGGGAGAAAAAGGGTGAAGAAGTCATTACTGGAATTGCACTGATGAGCCACTGGCAACAGGCTGCCTCGCGAACCTGAACCGTAGGTCAAGTCCATTATTGAACTGGGTGGCCGCGTGATCAGCTTACGCGCGATGGATGCCCGGATCCAGCACGAGGAGAGCGTGTGGCCCACGCCCCCAGAGCACTTGCCTCTGCCGCGGCCGACTTCCCACAGCTGCCTGTCCTCAGGGCCCTGTGAAGCACCTTTGCGTCACCTTTACTGTTGTTCATAAACTGTATCAAAACCTGGGCACAGAGTTTGTCCCTCGTAGTGCCTTTCCGTCTCGTAAAGGGATGTGGCGTCCCAGCCGTAACACACGCAGCGCTAAACATCTGCTATGACTCAAATAGGCTGCTAAAGAGTGTCCAAGGATCATGAATGGGCAGTGGACCAGAGAAGAGCTAAATGTTGCCGGCGTCTGTCTCAAAAGGCGCCCAGCCCGCGGCGAGGCGCAGGCGAGAGGCAGGCTGGTGTAGCAGCTGCTCGCGCTCTGGAGCCAGTCCGGCCGCGCTCGGCCCCTGGCTCGGCCCCTCCTTGCCCCGCGACTCTCAGCAAGCGACGGAACCGCCCTGTATGTCCGTTTCCTCGTCCCTAAAACGACAGGAACCGTCACGGTAGCACCGGCCTTACCAGCTGTGACCGCGTGCAAGGCTGACGTCTGTGAGGGGCTTAGCGCAGCACCTGGCGGGGTCAGGCCGCTGCTGCGCGGGCCGCGATGGTGGCTCCTGCCAGATTGTTCTCCGTGTGAGGGTTCCTTTGCCTCGCGTTCTTCTGATGTTGGACAAACCAGTCGACAAAGGGTGGACTCTGAGGTGGTATTCTTTTCATGTCCCTTCCTGCCGGTGAGGCGGCGCATCTTGCTTGTCCCGACTCTTCGGGCTGTTAGAGATTCCGCTTCAAGCCGCGCTCATTCGCAGCCCGTGCTTCTGTCAGCCTTTTGTCTTTTTCTCATTGATTTTTTTTATTGATTTCACATTCACCCAGCAAATATTTACTGAGGACCTTTGGTATGGCAGACACTGTTTGAAATGCTAAGAATACAGAGGAAAATGCTGTTGCGTGGACCTGAGGCCCTGGCTAGAGGAAGAGGAATAAATATATAACTTAGCTACCAGTGGGTTATGAGAAAAGGTAACGCAGGGCAATCGCATGAATAGCTAGCGTGGGTTGAGTGATTTCTGTGTGCCCGCTCTGCCCCAAGCTCTTACATGTAGTAACTGGTTTTGTCCTTGCAATTTTTCTAATAGTGTCTGTTGGAAACTCTATCCTTTTACAGCTGTGGACACTGACGCCCAGACGGGTGAAGGTAATACATTCCAGGTCACACAGCTAGGAAGTAGTGGAGCCAGAATTCAAAGCCAGACCCTGGCTAATG
This sequence comes from Mirounga angustirostris, assembly GCF_029215605.1. Taxonomy (NCBI): domain Eukaryota; kingdom Metazoa; phylum Chordata; class Mammalia; order Carnivora; family Phocidae; genus Mirounga; species Mirounga angustirostris. Next base: position 125,671,326 of record NW_026991713.1, read on the forward strand.
CCTGCATTCCTGGCCAGGATGGTAGGTTATCTCTCTATCCTGTGCTGGAGATACAGTGTAAAGGGGAAGAGAGCTTTTTGTGTATTCTGGCTATTAATAGTATTTTATCAGGTGTTTTACGAATATCTTGCCTCATTCTGTAGCTTAAAATTTTTATAATCGGTTTGCCACAAAATATTTAACTTTGATGTAGTCAGGTTATTGCCTTTTATTTGTGGTTTGTGCTTTTGAGATCACCCCTATTTATTCCTTTTTTTTTTTAATTGAAGAATAGTTCACATTCAACATAATGATTCAGTATTTAAATATATTACAAAATGGTCACTGCGGGACGCCTAAGTGACTCAGTCGGCTAAGCGTCTGCCTTCAGCTCAGGTCCTAATCTCAGGGTCCTGGGATCGAGTCCCGCATCGGGCTCCTTGCTCAGGAGGGTGCCTTCTTCTCCATCTCCCTGCCATTCCCCCTGCTTGTGCTCATGCTCTCTTGCTTGCTCTCTCTCTCACAAATAAATAAATAAAATCTTTTATTTTTTTATTTTTTTTTATTTTTTAAAGATTTTTATTTGTCGAGAGAAAGAGCACAAGCAGGGGGAGCAGCAGAGGGAGAGGGAGAAGCAGGCTCCCCACTGAGCAAGGAGCCCGATGTGGGACTTGATCCCAGGATGCTGGGATCATGATCTGAGCTGAAGGCAGACGCTTAATGACTGAGCCACCCTGGCGTCCCAATAAATAAAATCTTTTAAAAACAACAACAACCACAAAAGCCCAAAATGGTCACTGCGATAAATCTAGTTACCATCTATCACCGTACAGAATCGTTATGATGTAATTGACTATGTTCCCTGTGCTAGACATTATATCCCCGTGCCTTATTTATAACTAGAAGATTGTCCATCCCCCCCCCCCACCTCCTCTCTGGTAACCATTAGCTTATTCTCTGTATCTATAAGTCTGTTTCAGTTTTGTTTTGTTTGTTTTGTTTTTTATGTTCCACATATAAAGCTTACTGTATTTGTCTTTCTCTGATTAATTTCACTTAACATATACCCTCCAGGTCTATCCAGGTTGTCACAAATGGCAAGATTTCATTCTTTTTTATGGCTGAGTAATATTCCATTGAGAAAGCTTAAGATACCTAGGAATAAATTTAACCAAGAAGGTGAAAGATCTATACTCTGAAAACTGTAAGACATTAATGAAAAAGGTGGAAGAGGACACAAATAAAAAGATATACAATGCTTGTAGATTGGAAGACTTAATATTGTTAAAATGTCCATACTGCCCAAAGCAATCTACAGATTCAATGCAATCCCTATCAAAATACCAATGGCATTTTTACCCTCCAGGGGCATTTTTCACAGAACTAGAACAAATAACCCTAAAATTTGTATGGACCACAAAAGACCCCAGATATTCAAAGTAATCTTGAGCAAAAACAAAGCTGGAAGTTTCACACCCCTGGAAGAATGTGTATTCTGCTGTTTTTGGATGGAATGTTCCATATATATCCATTAAGTCCATCTGGTCTAACGTGTGGTTTAAGGCCACTGTCCTTATTAGTTTTCTGTCTGGATGATCTAAGTGGAATGTTAAAGTTCCCTACTATTATTGTATTACTGGCAGTTTCTCCCTTTGTGTCTGTTAATACTTCCTTTGTGTATTTAGGTGCTCCAGTATTGGGTGCATAGGTATTTACAAGTGTTACATCTTTTTGTTGGATTGATCATTATGTAATGCCCTTCTTTGTCTCGTGTTACAGACTTTGATTTAAAGTATATTTTGTCTGATATCAGTGTTGTTAGCCCAGCTTTATTTTCATTTCTGTTTGCATGGACTATCTTTTCCCATCCCTTCACTTTCAGTCTGTGTGTGCCTTTAGGTCTGAAGTGAGTCGCTCATAGGCAGCATACAGATGGGACTATTTTTTATCCATTCAGTCACCCTGTGTCTTTTTTCCTGGAGCATTTAGTCCATTTATATCTTCAGTAATTATCAATAGGTATGAATTTATTGCTGTTTTGTTTACTGTTTTTTTGTTGTTTTTGTAGTTCTTGTTTGTTTCTTCTCTTGCTCTCTTCTTTGTGATTTTTCTTTAGTGTTGTGGTTGGATTCCTTTCTCTTTATTTTTTGCACTTTTATTAGATAGGTTTTTGGTTTGTGGTTACTGTGAGGTTCATATATAACAACCTATGTACATAGCAGTCTATCTTAAGTTGGTGTTTAAGTTTAGTTGCATTCTACCTTTTAACTCCCACGCCACCCACATTTTATGTTTTTGATGCCATATTTTGCATCTTTTAATTTTGTGAATTTCTTAACTAATCATTGTAGATATACTTAATTTTACTGCTTTTGTCTTTTAATCTTCAGACTAGCTTTGTAAGTGATTGATCCACTACCTTTTGGGTTCTATATACCACTATATGCATGTCTTTACTATGAGATTTTTTTTTTTTTTCACATATTTTTCTATTTCTAGTTTTGGCTTTTTCTTTTTTACTTTAAGAAGTCCCTTTAATATTTCTTATAAAGCTGTTTAGTGATGATGAACTCCTTTAGCTTTTCCTTCTCTGGGAAACCCTTTATCTTCCCTTTAATTCTGAATGATAATCTTGCTGGGTAGAGTATTCTTGGTTGTAAATTTTTTCCTTTCAGCCCTTTGAATATATTGTGCCACTCCCTCTGACCTGCAAAGTTTATGTCAAAAAATCAGCTTATGGTCTTATGGGGGCTCCCTTCTATGTAACTTTTGACTTGCTCCTTCTGCTTTTAAGATTCTCTCTTTAATTTTTGACATGTTAAATATAATGTGTCTTATTATAGAAGATCTCCTTGGGATTATCTTTTTTTGGAACTCTCTGTGCTTCCTGGACCTGGATGTCTGTTTCCGATGCCAGGTTAGGGAAATTCTCAGCTTTTACTTTTCAAATAAGTATCTTGCCCCTTTCCCTCTGCCTTCTTCTGGGACCTCTATAATGTGAACGTTAGTATGCCTGATGTTGTCCTAGAGGTCCCTTAAACTATCTTCCTTCTTTAAAATTCTTTTTTCTTTTTGCTGTTCAGTTTGGGTGTTTCCACTACCCTGTCTTCCAGTTCGCAGATCTGTTCTGCATCCTCTCATCTGCTGTTGATTCCCTCTAGTGTGTTTTTCTTTTCAGTTAACTGTATTCTTCAGCTCTGACTGTTGTTTTTTTATTTTGTTTTATAGCTCTTTGTTGAAGTTCTTACTGTGTTCACCCACTGTTTCTCAAGTTCATTGGGCATTGCCCCTGTGTTGTGGCTGGGCTTCCACTGGTGGGGGCTTGCTGCTGGGCAGGGCTGGCCCTCAGCCTGATGGGCTGTGAGGCCCTGCCCCGACTGCTGTGGGTGTGCTACTGGGCAGGGTTATCAGCCTGTCTGCTGTGGGGTTCAAGGAGGAACAGGTTGTGCAGGGCTCTTAGCAGAACATGGCTCCTGGCTTTAGCAGTCTAGAGGAACAATTCCAAAATGGTGCCCACTAGTGCCAGGATCAGCATGGCTGAATGAGACAGCAAAAGTGACTGACACCGGTGTCTCGGTCCTTGGGGAGAGGCCCAGCTGCCTCCTGCCTGTCTGAGAGGCACTCCAGATTAGTAAATGGGTCTCCTTTACCTATAATCTATGTACTTTTATATCTGGAGCTTTTGCACTCATTTCCTGGTTTAGTGAGTCTGTGCACAAGCCCTTTAAGAGTGGGTTTTTCTTTCCCTACAGGTCTGTAGTTTTCCTGAATATACTCCCTATTGGTTTTCAAAGGATCTAAGTGTTGGCATGCCTGGTTTGGAGCTCAAATCTCTTGCTCCTTAGGGGAAATTTTCTTATAGCTAGGGCCCCTCCTGACTGGAACTCCATGGCTGGGGTGCAGTACGTTTTTTTTCCTCAGTGAGACCATATCTCTACCTCTTCTGTCCACTCTGGTGCCGTCCCTGTTGTGGTGCCTCTGTTCATCCAGTTTCCAGGTTCCTTTCTGTATATAGATGTAGATGTGTTGTGTCTGTGGAAGGAGGTGAGCTCAGTATCTTTTTATGCCGCCATCTTGAAACCTCTTCCAGAGTCTTTGTTCTTGACCATTTTAGGCATTGTAATTATTATAGACACTCTAGAAAAATGCATGAAAATATAACAAAGCTTATCTATAATCCCATCGTTTTCTATGCAGAAATAGTAAATCAAGGGGAAAAATTTATAAAACAATTAAAACATCAAACTATTAGTGGTTTTTGAGGGGAGGAACTAAATGATCTCTGGTGGAATCCTGTGAAATCTAAAATTGTTATTTTGGGGATTCACATACCCTAAATTCAATTCTTTTGATGTCACCCTTAATATTAATGTATTAGTTATGATAGGCTAAACTTCTATATCAAGTAGACTCTAATGTGTAATTTGCTCAACGCAATGAAAATTTCCTTCATATGACACCTGTGGGAAGGCGTTCAGATGGGTGGCAAGAAGACTTCCTTCATTCTGTCAATCAGAGCCTAGGGTTCTCCCATCATGTGGCTCTCCCATTCTCTGTTGTCTCATCCTACGCCTGCATCCCATCAGCACATGGGAAGGAGTGGGGAGAACACCCAAGAGGATCTCTGGTCCAGCAGGGAGTGGCAGACCTCACTCCTACTCCCATCCCACTGGCTAGAACTTAGTCACATGGCTATACCTGACGGTGAGTGAGCTGGAAAATGTCTAGTTGTGAGGCCAGAAAGAAAGGGAAGATGGATTTTGTAGTCAGCTAGCAATCTCTGCCCCACTTGTTTATCCTGGAGCATCTGCAGAATGTTTGCATAGCTGTATTCCTTTGTTCATTCCATTAAGTCCTGTCTATAGAATCCTTGAATATTTCTTTGAAGAGATTTGCCGGATGTACATATTAAATATTTGCCATTTCCATGGCTGAGAAGTTTATTGGTTAACCTTTTAAGGATAAATGGGGTTTGAATATGCCAAAGATTCTCTGTAGGCACAGACAGAAGTACCTGTCCTTCCTGGGGTAGGAAAACTGAGAGGCTTTCTGCTATGAATCTTTCATATGAATTCTTGGGGAAGTAGGAAGTGCAACTTCTGTTCTTAAAGAACCAAGAGATCTTTATAAAAGGGCTGTGTGATTTCCATGACTAAACTGTGGTTCAGGATTTAGTTTTGAGCCCTGAGAGTCTGAGTCAGTTTTTCCTCATTGGATTTCCAAGAAGAGTCTTCACGAGCAGGGATTTTTCTTTATTATCCTGAGGGCCCAGCAGCATCTCTCCTACCCGGGAGGCCGTGACATCTCTGTGTGTCGCACACTCCTCCTGGTCTGCAGGAGGCCGGCCGTAGTTAGGCCGCCATCCCCAGCTCTTGGTCTGCAAAGGCCTTGACATCATCCTACCAGCTCCAGGGATAGGAGTTGCACCTGCTAGTGTTTTAACAGCTTGGTTGACCTACAGTTCACATACCTGACAATTCACCCATTTAAAGTGTACAGTTCTCTGGCATGTAGTATTTCCATGGAGTTGTACAAACATCCCCACAATCAATTTTAGGACATTTTCATCGCCCCAAAAAGAAACCCTGGGTCCCTTAGCTGTCACTCCCCAGTGCTCTTCATTCTCCCAGCGCCTAACAACCACTAGTCTATTTTCTGTCTCCATAGATTTGCCTGCTCTGGATATTTTGTGTAAATGGAATCCTGTAATATGTGGTCTTTAGTGATTGGGTTCTTTTATTTAGCCTGATGGTTTCAGGGTTCATCCATGTTGTAGTGTGGGTCAGGACTTTGTCTTTTGTTGCTGAGTCATATGCCGTGGTATGGATATTAACACATCTTCTTTATTCGTGTATCCGTTGGTGGGCATTTGGGTGGCTTCTCTGCTTTTTGGCTATTATAAATGATGCCTCTAGGAACCTATGTGTGCAGGCTTCTGGGTGGATGTATGTGTTCACTTCTCTTGGGTATATAGCTTGGAGTGGAATTGCTGAGTGGCATGGTAACTCTCCATGGTTAGCATTTCGAGGAGCTGCCCGACTGTTTTCCAAAGGACCTGCACCATTTTGCATTTCTGCCAGCAGTATACAAGGGATCTGATTTCTCTACATGCTTGCCAACCCTTGTTATTACCTTTTGTGATTACGGTTATCCCTCCGAGTGTGAAGTGGTATGCCTGCCAATTCTCATTTCCAAATTGTACTCCGTTGGAGGCTTCTGGAAAATGGAAACGTAGTTTGTCCTCACTCAGGGGTGGGGGATTTCTGCTTCTTTCCACTGTGGAAATACTATCAGATGTGTCTGGGAGTTTGGAGGAGGGGATGGTTAATTTAGTGCCCAGGAGAAAAAAGGGGGAAAAAACAAAAACAAAAAAAGCTTGAGCACTAGAGTTAACAAAAATGATTCCAGTTTCTCCATCATAACAAGATAAGATGGTATAATTTTAACAAGACAGTGTTGGGAGGTGGGGGAGTTGGGGTGTGTAATACCAGACCCCAAAATACAACTTAATGGAAAACTTCATTGTACAAATGTCCTAGAAGTTACAGAATCGGTGATGTAAACATGTTTAAGGACACTTTGGTGATATAATCTTGTATTTTTATTTATTTTTTGTCTCTGTATCAACTCCAGTTTCCATGAATTTAATTTATCTTTTTTAGAAAAAAATTGATTGACAGACACAGGACCAAAATATCTGGATTCTTCGTTGGTCCTGATTCTTCATTTCTGTCCATTTGGGTAGGCATCCATGCCAGTCATAACTTCTCAGCTTATATCCCTCTAGGTGAAAAAATCTTGGAAATTTGCAGATATTTTAAACTAGGTGTATTGGACGGAAGAGCTGTAAGGTCCTGGGCTCCCAGTGGTTTCTAGAAAAGCCATAACCAGCAGCAGTAAAAGAATTGAGGCAGGACGGGGGTAATTCCCTGGGTTATGAAGCCAAGGGCATGTCATTGATGACTTTAGTTACCACCACTCCCCTCCCCCAACCCACCCCTGCGCCCAACACACTATTGAGCACTTGGTAGATGCACAATAAAGACGTGATAATAGGCTGTAGTAAGTTTTCCCTGCAGGTAGGGAGAATTGTAGCTTTCAGAGGTATTTTGCCACCTGACAATGGGTGATTGGAGTCATCTCAAGAGCCAGAATTATTCACTCGTTCATTCAACAAGCATCTGTCACAAAAAATTTACTAGTGTCAGGCAATAAAGCATTACAGACCTTGGGGGTGCAAATGGGAATAGCTTTTGTCTGCCGCCACACAGTTCAGCAAGCTCACTATTTTACAGTGAGCTCCCAGCCATGGGAGCATTGAGGGAGGAAAGCCTGAAATACTCGGACTCCCAAATCAGAGAATTTACAAAACCATACTTATCCCCGGCATATTTCCAGCTCTGCTGTGTGGCTCTGATGTGTTTGTTTAAGCCCAGTTGCTAGTCAGATATTTATGGTTGTCTTTAGCCACCAGATGATTTTAAATGTAAACATCACAATAGTACAAATTTGATTCTACTCAAATTTGATGAAAATAAACCACTCATTTTGGGGTGGGAATGCATTACTGTTTTTAGACCACTAGGGTACCATTTGGCAGGGTCTTCATGTGTCTCCAAAAATGTGCACTACTTTCTATTTTAGGACCAGGAATAGGGAACTATGAATCTCTATCTCAAGCGCTGTTCTTCAGCAGTTTTTCTCACTATGGAAGACACCTTTCATATTTTGACTTTACAGAGGAGTGAATTATCCATTTTAAAATTGCAAAGTTTATGATTTTAGTACATACTAACCAACAGAAAGAGGAGTCCCTTTATGACCTTGCTGTTGGGTGAGAGGCTAATGCTTTGTATCAGTTAATAGACTTTAAGTGATCATGCGCTGAAAACAAACAAATAGCCTCACAGTTCTGTTGTGTAATTCACCAAAGATCTGTCTCCCATGCACATTGTGTGCATGCAGGCAAGATCCTCCACTCCTTAGAGGTACCTGGGGACCTAGCTAGGCAGGAGGCTCCATCCCCTCCTGATGGCCATCATCTTGACTCAGGGCTGCAGGGCTTGGCTGGAAGGAGAGGGCAGCAAAGAGGAAGGTATAATGGCTCTCCAGTTTCCACCTGGGAATGACACCTGTCACGTGTCCTGGTCTCCCACTGGCTAAGCAAACTGCCTGCCTGCGCCTCACTTCAAGGGGGCGGGGGATGTATATGCATCATACTTTCTAGCGCCCACAGGAGAGGAGATTCAGAAATATTGGTGAGCATGGATAATGTTTACCACACATCTGAGTAGGAAAAACCCAGCTCTCCCACTGTGTTTCTCCTTTGCCTTCATGCTACTGCCCCATCACAGCATTGGGACACCAGCTGGGTGCCCTACGCATTAACTCGGTTCCCATACTGTCTTCCTGGAGGTAGCCCCATGTGACTGCCTCCTCCCCAAACTCAGGAAAACAGGTGACTTGCTGTTTACCAGTTTATTATTTAAAAATGTGATAAAGGAAACAGATGCACATTCAGATGGAAGAGATGCATAGAGCAAGGTATGTGGGAAGAGGCATGGAGCTCCCATGCCCCCCCACTCCAGGTGCACCACCCTCCCAGCACCCCCGCGTACTCATCAGCCTGGAAGCTCTCTGAATCCTAGACATTTGGGATTTTTATGAAGGCTTCATAAGTAGGCATGATCGATCATGATCGATCATTAACTGCGTTTCCAGCCCCTCTCCCCCCTCTCAAAAATGGGGGGTTGGGGCCAAAAATTCCAAACTTCTAATCATGGCTTGGTCTTCCTGATGATTAGAGACCGATATATATTTTTCTACTATTTCATACATTTTATAGAGAAATGCGAAACATTCTGTTCCTAAGGAGCTTACACTGTAGTGAGAAAAGTAGATAAGAACACCAAGTTAGAGTGTGCTGAACAGAACAATGCTCAGATGGCAGGGGAGTCTTTGAGTTAGGGGCACCTGATTCAGATTGGGGGGTGGGGGGAGCAAGAAGCTTTCTCAGAGGAGGTGATTCTTGGCCTGAATCTTGAGTGACAAGCAATTTGCTGGGCGGTGAAGGAGGGAAGGGTGTCCCGGCAAGGGAAACAACATGCTTAACTATATACTAATAACAGTACCTGCTATTTATTGACTGGCTTTCTTCGTGTAAGCCACTAGGCTACACACTTACAGACCCTGTCTCATTTAATTTCCCACGGGTCTCCCATTTGTGTATTATCCACTACATTGGAAATACATGCCTCATAAAACAAGACTTTGCTTTGTTTGTTGTTATATCTTTACATTCCAGTAACTGTTACTCTGTAACAAACAGCAACCATTTTATTAGATCCTGTGGGTTAGGAATTTGGAAAGGGCCCAGTTGGAGGAGCTTCTCACTGGGGGTCTCTCCGGCGATCACATTTCAGCTGGGACAGCTGTAGGCCGAAGGCTCCACTTGACTCCCCAGGTGGCTCACTCATGTGGCTGGCCGTTAGTGGGAGCTCAGCTTGCTTCTCCCTCGGGGTGCCTACCCATGGCCTCACCAGAAGGACAGGTCTCAACATTGTCCGATGGAGAGTTCTGCAAGAAGTGGGTGGGGGCTGCTTGCTCTTCTCACTAGACTTGGCAGTCACATATGGACACATTTGTTGTGAATGTTGGTTGTAATGAGTCACAAGACTATAAGGGCATACATCCAGGGGGAGGGAACTGTAACCAGGGCCCAGGGTGCAAGAGCACCTGGCTTCAGGGATCCCAAACAGCCCAGGGTCATCCGCTCATCACTGACAGAATCCAAAGGTAGAGAGATGAATGGTAGTGGAACAGGAAAGGAATTTACTTCCGTGAGACCAACACCGGGAAGTCAGCGGACTAGTGTCTCAAAAAACTCTTTCCGAAGTGCTGAAAATACTCTCAGGTGTATATAAGGAAAATGTGGACAAAGGTCAGTGGGTACAGGATGGGGGCAGTAAAGGTCAGGTCGATCTTTGCCTTGGACGTCTTGCTGGTGTCTACGTGGTCCCTATTGCTTGAGGAGGTAGTTTTGGTTCCTGTCATGGGATGGTTTGCCTGGAGGGTCTTTTGCCTGAGTTAAGAGATAAGCTGGAAAGAACTTAATCAGTTAGAAAGTACAGACTGAGGTCAAAATGGAGGTAGTTGGGGCCCTCTTACAAATCCCTGCTGTCAAAACACCATTGCATTTCTATGCAAGGAGAAGGGACGGTGGCCATTTCTTCTGTAGCTACTTCCTGCTGACCAGGGATGATGGAGGGATTTGGGAATGGAAGACTTTGACAGGGTAGGAGAACTTCGTTTCTCTAGTCCCTCCTGAAATACACAGTAAAGGCATCTCCGAGCCTGTGCGAATTAAGCTCCCGTTTGACAAATACAAAAAGGCAAACAACCACCAAAAAGAACAAGAAATATAGCAGTGCTTAGCAGGGCATATTTCTATTTAGAAGGAATCGAATTTAGAGCATGCTAAAAGGATCTAGAGCTAGAGCATTTATAGCAGTGATGTGTTTGTTTAAATCTTCCGTGGCTTCAGCTACATTTTTTTGAGTAATTCGGAATATAGACACAACATTCTGTTTAACTGAGAGCATAGGTTCCTCTTTGGGCTGCAGTCAAAATATCTTCAAGGGCCACCCAGTGTTGAAGGACTACTTTTCAAATGAATGTGGTTTTAAGGAGGGTGAGTGGGTGCCGGGTTTAATTAAAGACGGCCGCCGTGGGCTTAGCTAAAGCCTCTGATTGTAATTCTACATCGATAGAGGCAGCTCCTGGAGCCTGCCTAAGATTCTCTCTCCCTCTCCCTCTGCTCCCCACCACTGACACAAGCTCTCTCTCTCTCTCTCTCTCAAACAAAACACATCTTACTTTCCCTGCATACAGAGTTGCTTTCCTTGTCATTTCTTAGAAACATCAATTACATTTATCAGAATTTTTACTTTTAGAAACCTTAGTCTCCATTGAAAACTATAAGTAGTAACCACTTGTGAATTGTCTATCACACCATCTTTCATCTTTCTTAAAAATGTTGAGGATAGGGGCGCCTGGGTAGCTCAGTTGTTAAGCATCTGCCTTCGGCTTGGGTCATGATCCCGGCGTCCTGGGATCGAGCCCCGCATCGGGCTCCCTGCTTGGCGGGAAGCCTGCTTCTCCCTCTCCCGCTCCCCTTGCTTGTGTTCCCTCTCTCTCTCTGTCAAATAAATAAATAAAATCTTTAAAAAAAAAATGTTGAGGATAGGGGCGCCTGGGTGGCTCAGTTGTTAAGCATCTGCCTTAGGCTCAGGTCATGATCCTAGGGTCCTGGGATCGAGCCCCGCATCGGGCTCCCTGCTCTGCGGGAAGCCTGCTTCTCCCTCTCCCACTCCCCCTGCTTGTGCTCCCTCTCTCACTGTGTCTCTCTGTCAAATAAATAAAATCTTTAAAAAAAAATGTTGAGGATATGTTGAAAACTACCACAGTCTGTCTTCTGGCCAAAAACTATTTACGTTCTTCCACGTGGAGAATACATTTACCCTCCCTAAGACTCTTCCCAAAATCATGTCGTGTTTTGGCTTAGATATTAGGCTCAGGCTTGAAGTCTGGGATCTCATGTAAACTAAGTTTAGGTGTGACTGAGGGCTCTCGGGGTCAACTGAATGAATACGATGAACTGAGCAGGTACCTTGGCTGCTTCCCCCATACCCCTCATGGGATGGTGGGCAGGTGTAGGAGAGCCCCAAAGGGGGGAAAGTAGAGCACAAACCACAGTCAGTGGTCTGTCGCAGTTCTGAAATCCAACCAGGAACGTGTTTCCAGCTCCTGGCTTTGCATTCAGTCCTTCTCCTTGGTAGCTGTCCTCTGCGGCTCTGGGCTCTGTCCCTGGGGCTCTGGGCTCTGTCCCTGGGGCTCTTGGTTCTGGCCCTCCAGTCGTCCTTCCAAAAGAAAACTGACTTTGCACCTCAGTGAGTAAACTTCTTTGTCTGTTTCCTGCCTATAAAAGGCTGAGGGTCCAAAGGCCTCTGTTCACTTTGTTCTGCTCCCTTTCAAGCTGGTGTGATGCTCATAGAAATGTCATGGGCTTTCCTACATGTCCATTTATAATCCACTCTGTTCGACAAAAGCTACCCTGAAATCTCTTCTGTCAAATAAACTTTTCTCTCTGTTGGGCTCCTGGTGAGAGTGTGGTGGGACAAAGATTCTTAGAACTATTGTTTACAGAGGATAGATGAGGCCCATTCTTCAGAAACTTAGAAGGCCTTTTGTCTGTTTGGAATGGTCCAGAGGCACCACCTTAGATCTTCGCAACATCCTAACAAAGGGTCTTATTGCTCCACCCTTGCTTTGACTTCCTGTGCTTAGGCCATTTCTTTTTTCTTTTTTCTTTTAAGATTTATTTTATTTACTATTTGAGAGAAAGAGAAAAAAGGGCGGCAGAGGGGGAGAGAGAGGGAGAGAGAATCTCAAGCAGACTCCCCCCTGAGCTAGGAGCCTGATGCAGGCTCGATCCCACAACCAGTGAGATTACGACCTGAGCCTGAGCTGAAGGTGCCCCTGAGGCCATTTCTCAATATGCAAACCCTTTGCCTTCTAGAGATGCTGGGATGAGAAACACTTATTTTTTTAACCTGCAAAATACTGGCTGAGTATATATATTCTCTAATTTCTACTCAGAAACTAACTAGCTGATTCTTGAGTTGATCTCTCTTTTGTCTCATTATAGACAGCGGGGCGAAGCAGCACCTTCAGCCCTCTGCCCAGTGATCTTCTTAGTTCGAGCATCATCAGCTCATTAGGTACATTTTCTGGCTTCCACATCATCGCTGGCAACAGCTCTTTATAAACGTTCTTCCTCTAGTATGTAGCATGGGTCTCCCTTCCGCATTCAGGTTCCTAGTTGAAAATGAAGCACTCACTGAAATAATCATTATGTGAGACATTGTGTCTATTTTTCTCGGAACCCCCACCACCCCTCCCGGCCTTTTCACCTGGCCTTGGAGCGGTGGCTTGTGTTTTAGGGTTTTATTAGAGTGGCCCTCCATTTTCAGGCACCCAATTGCTGATCCAGTTGTTGTTGTTGTTGTTGTTTTTTAAAGATTTTATTTATTTATTAGAGAGAGAGATAATGAGAGAGAGCACATGAGAGGGGGGAGGGGCAGAGGGAGAAGCAGACTCCCCGCCGAGCAGGGAGCCCGATGCGGGACTCGATCCAGGGACTCCGGGATCATGACCTGAGCCGAACCAACTGAGCCACCCCAGGCGCCCATCTGATCCAGTTTTTACTGCTCTGTAACAAGTCATCACAGAGCTGGTGACCTAAAACAGTGGTCACTTTGTTAACGCTTGCAGATTCTGTGGGTAGGAAGTTGGAAAGGCAGGTACTCCCTTAGGGCCTCTTGTGCAGGTGCAGGCTCCACGGTGCTGGTCGTCCACCCGGCGGCCTCCCTCCCACAGCCCTACCTGGTGCTCCTGTGGAGTTAGGTGCGCTGTCTGCTGGCCCGGAGGTCTCAGGGCACTCAGGCCTCGTCCGTGGCTCCTGGCTGCCCCCAAAATGAGCACCCTGAGGAAGCCAGGTTGGAAACTGCATGGCCTTTTGTGTCCGAGCCTCCCGAATCACATGGGGTCACTTCTGCTGCACAAAGAGCAGGTGACAAGCCTGCCCAGATTCAGGCGGAGGGGAATAGACCTCACCTCTTGTTGAGAGAAGTATCAAAGAATTTTCAGGGGCGCCTGGGTGGCTCAGTCGTTAAGCGTCCTGCCTTCAGCTCAGGTCATGATCCCAGGGTCCTGGGATCGAGCCCCACATCAGGCTCCCTGCTCAGGGCAAGCCTGCTTCTCCCTCTGCCTGTAGTTCCCCTTGCTTGTGCTCTCTCTCTGTCAAATAAATAAATAAAATCTTTTATTTTATTTATTTATTTATTTTTTTAAAGATTTTATTCATCCATTTCAGAGAGAGAATGAGAGAGAGAGAGAGAGAGAGCACGAGAAGGGGGAGGGTCAGAGGGAGAAGCAGACTCCCCGCCAAGCAGGGAGCCCGATGCAGGACTCGATCCCAGGACTCCAGGATCATGACCTGAGCCGAAGGCAGTCGCTTAACCAACTGAGCCACCCAGGCGCCCATAAATAAAATCTTTTAAAAAAGAGAATTTTCAGATGTGTTTTGATACTGCTTGCACCTGGAACGGTATCCGGCAGCAAGAGAACCTCACTATGTGATTGCATCCAATTAGTAGGCAGATCTGCCTCTCTTATAAAATTTGCTTATCAGTCTTTGAGGGCTACAGTGTGACCCCAGTAATAACAAGTGATGTTACTTCTTGTATTTAGTAGTATTTTTGAAAAGTAGAGGCATGGGCACTTCACATTGTACACCTTTTATTCCAAGTGAATTAGAAAGCGAAATATTATTTTCCAAAAGTCACACAGTAGAGGAGAAACATGGAAGGATGTTAATGTAGTTTTACAGTAGGGAAGGTCTTTCTAAGCAAGATTTAAAAGCCCAGAAGCCACAGGGAAAATTTCTTAGACTCCACCAAGATTTTAAATGTCTATATAGGAAAAGATACTGTAAAAAAAATAAACCAGGTAAAGTATTTGCAATTTAAGTAATACACAACAGCTTAGGCAATGTACTACAGACATAAAGTAGTAGGTCATAGAGCTGTTGCAAGGATTGAATGAAATGAAAGTACCCAAAGTAAAAATACTTAACAACTGGTAAGTTCCATCCATGCTTGTATAAAGGCCACCGACAAATCAATTTTTTTAAGAGATGGGTAACAGAAAAAGGTATGAATGAGCAATTCATAGAAAAATATAAATGGTCAGTAAACATATGGAAAGATGTATAGCCTTGCTCCTGATTAAATAAAGAAAAGTTAAATTTGCAATAAGACTTTTCTACCTATAAGTGTGTCAAAGATGAAGGGCACCTGGGTGGCTCAGTCGTTAAGCGTCTGCCTTCGGCTCAGGTCATGGTTCCAGGGTCCTGGGATCGAGCCCCGCATTGGGCTCCCTGCTTGGCGGGAGGCCTGCTTCTCCCTCTCCCACTCCCCCTGCTTGTGTTCCCTCTCTCGCTGTATCTCTCTCTGTCAAATAAATACAATCTTTAAAAAAAATAATAAAAAAAATAAAAATTAAAAAAAAGACTGTCCAAGATGAAAAAGAATGTTAATATTTCAGTATTGGCAGAGAAGTTGGGAAATTGACATTCCTTGTTCCTTTATAGGAGAAGCATATTTTGCTTCTGGCTTCTTTCAGGATTTTCTTTTTAATCTTTGATTTTCTGTAGTTTGAAAAGGATATGCCAGTACCGAGGCGTAGTGTTTCTTGGGATGTATCCTGCTTGGTGTTCTCTGAGATTCCTGGATCTGTGGTTTGGTGCCTCACATTCATTGGGGAAAATTCTCGGTTGTGATCATTTCAAATATTTGTTAGGTTCCTCCTTTGCCTTCTGGTATTCCCATTACACATGTGTTACACCTTTTGTAGGTGTCCCACGGCCTTTGGGTATCCTAATCTGTTTCATCAGTCATTGTTCTCTTAGCTTTTCACTTTCGGAGATTTCTTTTGTTGCTGTTGTATTTTTGTTTTTGTTTTTGAGAGAGTGTGTGCTTGCATACGAGAGTGGGGTTGGGGGCAGCCCAGCGCGGAGCTTGATCCCACAACTCTGAGATCATGACCTGAACCTGAAATCAAGAGACGGACGCTTAACTGACCGAGCCACCCAGGCACCCCACTTTTGGACGTTTCTGTTAAGGTTTCTGTTGCAACATCTTCAAGCTCAGAGATTCTTTCCTCAGCTCTGTCCAGTCTACTAATAAGCCCATCAAAGGTACTCTTCATTTCTCTTACAGTGTCTTTTATTTCTATCATTTCTTTCTGGTTCTTTCTTAGGTTTTCTGTCTCTCTGTTAATGTTGTCTGTCCTTTCATGCTGTCTGCTTGGTTCCTTTGAGACCTTAGCATATTAATCATAGCTGTTTTGAATTCTTAGTCTGATAATTCCAGCATCCTTGCCCTGTCCGATTCCGGTGCTTGGTCTTTTTTCCAACTGTGTTTTTGGCCTCTCAGTACACCTTACAACTTTTTCTGGATAGCCAGACGTGAGGTACCAGGTAAGAGGGACTGCTATAGGCTGGCCTTCAGTAGCACAGTGGGGAGAGGTGAGGGCGTGGGGGTTCTGCCGTCTTGCCCCTCCCAGCCCTTGGTGAGCCTGTGCCTCTGGGCTCTGAACTTGCTCCTGTTTCCTCTGTTTTCTTTTCCCCGATCATGTGGGACAGGATGCTACCGTGGGCTGGGTTTGGCTGTTTCCCCATGTCAGTTAGGCTCTGGTCGACGACTAATTTCTTCTGGGGGCAGGCTTTGTTGAGAACAGAGTGCTCTGGCTCATTTCAGAAGGGTCCCTCTTCCCCTCCCACTGCCAGAAGCATGGGGGGATTTTTGTCTGCTGTTTGTTCTGGGAACCTGACTGCTCCTGGAGGTAAAACTCACCAGCGTGTGGGATTCCCCTTGTGTTGGACCCCCCTGGTCCACATATAGGCCCCAGCATTGGGCAGTCACGACTCTGGTTTTCTTACCTGAGCACCGCTGCCGTGCAGGTTTGCATTCGTGAGGCTTTTCTCCAGGAAGCCCTGTATTCACCTGTCTGGCCAGTCTTGGGGCCAGTCTTAGTTTGTCCTGGGTCCTTGCCTTTCCCATGAATCTGAGAGGAATTGTTGACCGGAATTGGTGACCAGAAACTGATTTACTCTTGGTGGAGTGGATATTGGTACAGTATTTAGTGCAGCAATCTTAATTATCTACTAAAAGTAAAAACGTTCGTGCCCTTTGATCTGGCATTTGCACCTTTGGACATACTGGCATGAATGCATAAAGATGTAAGCATTTTTTTATTTTTTTTTATTTTTTTATTTTTATTTATTTATTTTTTAAAGATTTTATTTATTTATTTGACAGAGAGAGAGAGATAGCGAGAGCAGGAACACAAGCAGGGGGAATGGGAGAGGGAGAAGCAGGCTTCTTGCCGAGCAGGGAGCCCGATGTGGGACTCGATCCCAGGACCCTGGGATCATGACCTGAGCCGAAGGCAGACGCTTAACGACTGAGCCACCCAGGCGCCCTGTAAGCATTTTTTTAAAAAGATTTTATTTGAGAGAGAGAGTATGAGCGGGGGGTGGGATGGGAGAGAAGCAGACTCCCCACTGAGCAGGGAGCTGGATGTGAGACTCGATCCCAGCACCCCAGGATCGTCACTGAGCCGAAGGTAGATGCTTAACCGGAAGGCACCCAGGTGCCCCCTGCAGCAGCATTTTTTAATATAGGGATGGTTAAATATGATATATTTACACAATGGAATGCTCTCTAGCTGCTAAAAAGAAATGAGGTAGCTCACTATATCCTGACATGGGAAGAAGTCTAAGACACATTGTTAAGTAAGTGGAAGGAGAAAAAAAGTAAGGTGGCAAATGGTATGTTTAAGATACAGTTTTTGTTTAAAACTTACAGTGAAAATAAAGGCGTGCTTAGAGAAAAAAGAGAATTTTGGAAGAATATGTACCAGAAAAACCACTGGTTGCTTCTGAGGGACAATGTTATGAGGCTGTTAATATATATATATGTTATGTATCAGTGACATTTGTGTCTTGTCTGATGCATACATTTCTGATAACTAGTCAGAGAAAGTAGGTAGCAGATACAGTTCATTGAGGGCAACAGAATGGAACTGATTGTTTCCATCACTTTCCCCTACATCCAGGCGGTAATGCAGTAACTGTCTCTGAATTTTAACTTCCCTTCTGGGAATACTGTGGTAGTGTAGACCCAAGTAACTGGAAATTGCAAATCTCCTGGCGTCTCTTCCGCTCTTTCAGGGGGTGACAGCCATAAGATGACAAGAGTTCCAGACAAATGTTTTACCAGTGAACATTTTTTTTTCACGTAGAATTTTTTATTGTTAATTCTTCTTGTTAAATGATTTACCAAGGAAAATTTCCCCTTCTGCAGAGAAGCGGTTTCTTTGGTTCTGTTGTGTTGAGATTTGTGGTTTGTTGTACCCAAGAGATGTTTATAATGGAATTTTTTACAACACGCATCTCTCCCTTAAAAGGCTGCCTAAAAAGTAGGTTAGTGGAGCCGTGGTTAAGGGTGAAAGCTACTTGACTTCCATTATAAAATATGGTTTCTAGCTCCAGTTTTCCTGCTCGAATGCTGTTTAAGCACCTGCAGTGTGACTTCGTGTAGACTAGTAAGTCTTCCGAGTTCCTTGTGCTATTAACTTCTCATCTCACTTCCATTTCCCACTTTACATGCCATTTTGAGTTTCTGGATCTAATCTCATCATGTGCGTGTGGAGGGCGGGCTTCCCACCGACACTAGCAGAATTTTCATTTAACTCCATTCTGCTACCGTCCTCCCGGAGGTAGCATCAGATTGCCCGGGGCAGGGGTTCGGTCCTACAGGACTGCTCCCCACCCCACGCCGCCCGCCACTTGAGACACCAGTCGCAAACCCAGTGTCCCTTGTACTCCTGACCAGCCAGGTGTGTATCAGAGGTTCCCAAGACCCCTTGCTCAGATTCGATTGATCTGCTGGAACAGCTCACAGAAGTACTAGAAACATTTTCTTTACTAGATGACTGGTTTATCATAAAAGGATAGGACTGGGGAATGGCCAGGTGGAAGAGATGCCCAGGGCCAGGTGCTGGGAAAGGGCGCGGAGCATCCATGCTCCACTCTCCCCGAATCTGTACAAGGAAAACTCTGTTTTTCGAGGGTTTTATAGAGGCTTCATTACATAGGCACGACTGATCAAATCACTGGCCATCCTGCTGCCCTCCCCTCCTCCCTGGAAGCTGGGGGCTGGGAATATAAGTTCCAGCCCTCTGATCACAGGGTTCGCACCACTGGCAACCAACCCCCATCCTTAGGCACTTTCCAAAAGTCACCTCATTAACACAACAGACATTTTTAAGCTCTTGTCACTTAGGAAGTATGTATGAGAGCTATATATTAGGTCGTCTGAATGATCACATATATACGTTTCTTATAAATCACAATATCAGGCATCCTAATCTAGTTCTTTTTTTTTCTTCCTGGGTATAATTTGCGTTCTTCTCAATGATTAATTTTATATAATGATTTTTTTTGTTCTTGTTTTACCCTCTGTGAATTTCCTAACAGAAGTCCTGGAGGGGATTTGGGTGCCAAAAAGAAAAAGAAGAAACAGAAGAGAAAAAAGGAGAAACCGAACTCCGGAGGCACCAAGTCAGACTCGGCCTCTGATTCGCAGGAGATTAAAATCCAGCAGCCTTCCAAAGTGAGACCCCTGTTTTATTTTAGCCTCTGTGGTTCCTCCTGCATGTGGGAGCCGGACTGTAGGGCTCAGCGCCCCCGGGGGAGCAGAGGTGTCCTTAGGGTTTTGCTGGGACCGTGTGCTGGAAGGCGCTCGTCCCCGGCGGGCATTTACAGCCTTCCTGACGCTGATGTTCGTACCTAAATAACCAAGAGGTACAGACTGCATTTTTGTGTGTATGTGGATACGACCTGCATTTTTCCTTTTTCTCAAAGAGCGCATTTGTATGTAGATTGTAGTGATAGAAGTCAGTCTCCACGGGAGCTTGTTAGGTGTGTGTTGTTGTTGTTTTGAAGTTACGCTTAATATTTCATTACTTTTAGTTCAGAAGATATTCACATTTTAATTTTTCTGGGTATCTGTCTAATTACCTGAATAGCACCACACGATCTGGCAGCAGATTCCCACGGGAGCAGCCACGGGTAAGTCTTACGACTTTGAATCCGACCAGTTGGCTTCTCGGCCATTCTTACATCCCATTGCCTAGGGTGGGCCGTAGCTCCTGCCGTTCCCGCCGGAGAAACACCCCTCTGAGACCCAGCCAGCAGTTGTGGTGGGCGGATGGCCGGCCGCGTGGGGTTCTGGTGGTGCTGATGGCAGCCCCCCCCCCCCGCCTTCCGGGGGGCCGACCCGGGTCACCCTGGCGGGGAACACAGGCCTTGTGTGCGGGCCACGGGGGACCACAGGGCCCTCTCCGTGCAGGAAACTCACAGGGCAAAGGGGGTGGCGTTAGAAGTATGACGAAGCCCGGATGATCCTGATGGTTGCAGCTCCACGTCAGTTGTCCCGGGGGTCGTGGTGTGGCCGAGGGGCTCGGTCCCGGCCCACGAGCTGTGTGGGTGCCGCGCTCTGCGAGCCTATTTGCTGTTAGATCCTTTCTGTTAAGTGGTCTTTATAGTCTAAAGCACTGTATATATGGCAGGTTTCGCGGGGTTGAAATTCTTTTTCTTGCACACAGTTGACACTGTATCGTGGGAAGTGGGTCTTGCAGGCAGATTTTGGTGTTGTTACTGTTTTACATGTAAGACCAGGGGTCACTGAGAGGATACTTACTTTGCCCAATTCTCCCTGACTGCCTATGTGGGGTGAGAAGAAAATGGGATGTTCCCCCCTTGCTTTTCAGCTCGTCTCTCAGGTAATAAATACTCTATTCACTGTACCTACTTCCTGAGGTCACTCATATAAGGTACACCATCTACTCCCAAGACATTTTTCCCATTTCTCAATGTCGCTTCATTGGATAAATGCGGTGCCACTTATATGCAGTTCTGACCCTCCGTATT
Organism: Mirounga angustirostris; assembly: GCF_029215605.1. Taxonomy (NCBI): domain Eukaryota; kingdom Metazoa; phylum Chordata; class Mammalia; order Carnivora; family Phocidae; genus Mirounga; species Mirounga angustirostris. The sequence continues at coordinate 125,691,922 of NW_026991713.1, forward strand.
GCTTCTACCATCACCATCAGCTTGTACCCCTCGCCGCACCCCCCAGTGACTTTGAGCCCTTCCCTTACTTCTGGTCACTTATGAGAAACTAGAGCTAGCCAAGGCAGGAGGAATGGCTAGCGTGTACGTAGAGAAGTTGTTTTCTTTTTTAATTGAGAATAAATAAGAATTGTGTTAATGTGGGCCTTTGTCCATTGCATTTTTTTAAACTGGAGCTTCTTTCCCTTACACAAGATGCTAGCTCTAAATAACACTATAAATTACAGTGGATTGTGTGTAGAAAATATTATTTTCTGCCCTCAAGAACCAGAATAAGATGACATTTGTCTGGATTCTTTAGACTTCTTAGTGGTGGAGGACTTGGACATCTTTCCAAGATACTAAATTTAGAAAGTAAAGGGTAAAGTTACGTACAGTTGGAGCTTAGTAGTCCACGGAGGAAAAGAGGTGCGCCTGACTTAGGGATATGGTAGTGGGAAGCTAACGTGGGATTGATCCACGTTCTCACCTTCCCTAACACTAATTCATTTCTCCCCAGGCGGTGCTGCTGTGGAAAGTAAATGGATAGGTTTAAGAATGTATCATAGCTGAATTTCCCTTGCTGCTTTGTCACCATGGATTTGAAAATTGTGCTTGCGCAACTCTCTACTTTAAGAAAGCACTTAAAGGGGCGCCTGGGTGGCTCAGTTGGTTAAGCGACTGCCTTCTGCTCAGGTCATGATCCTGGAGTCCCGGGATCGAGTCCCGCATCGGGCTCCCTGCTCGGCAGGGAGTCTGCTTCTCCCTCTGACCCTCCTCCCTCTCATGCTCTCTGTCTCTCATTCTCTCTCTCTCAAATAAATAAATAAAATCTTTAAAAAAAAAAAAAAAGAAAGAAAGAAAGCACTTAAAATAGTGATCATTCAGATATAAATATTTCACGAATGGTCGTTTTATGTAAAGACTGCTAGTCAACCTGATGAGGCTCGTTAGGTAGGGTTGAAACCACTCTGAGGTCTGTCTTCACGGAGTTGGGATATCCTTGGCTCCTTTGGAACAAAGATGCTGATTCATGTTTGCTGCAAACTAGCTAGAGTTTGGCATATTTGTGATCAAGAACTTAACTCCAGAATCAGGAAAGAAAAATTCCCATGACAAATTCAGTGCAGGCTTTGTAGGTTCAAATTTGCCTTTTTAAGGATAAATGGGGACATGTTCAAGCATTATTAAGTTGAAATATGCTGTGCTCCGACTTCTCTCTAAGTTGTCGGTCTTCTAGTAGATGCCCTTGTTCAGGGGTTCCAATGGATGTAAATTTCATTTTGCTGGAAATCAGTTACTCTATGTTGGAGGTTCAGGGCAAGAATCTTAAGCAAACACAGGGAGGCCTATATTAAATAAACTCTGTTTTGTAGTGTGTCACATGGGTAAAGCTTCCCAGGTTAAAGGCTTGGCTTCCGACCACAGACGTTAGACTCAACGTTGACCAGAAGTCCAGAGCTACTATTAATAAACCAGCGAGGGTCGATAGTAGCTTTTCTTTGCGCCCCCGGTTTGTTGGCACACAGGAAAACCAAAGGGCTCCGAAATTCTTGTTAACCACTTCTGAACTACAGTGAAGAGCACTGTTTGTGTGGCATCAAAATCCTAAAACTAATAATTTTGCGTACTGAAAAAAACTCCGTGATTTTCCTCTTCAGCCCTAAGTGGAAAAGAGAGGCTCGCTTTCCGTGTGGGATTACATTATCTGAGGGACTTTCCAAAAAAAGAGCTGGGGAATCTTCAGAGATAAGAGGATATTGGCTTTGAGGAAGGAACTTGAGATTGGAAAGGTATTGTCAATTTTCCAGACTGAGAATATGTTTTACTTAAAAAGGTTAGTTTCCAACACTTGCGTTGGGGAAAACAGGCTGTGGTTGCCAAAGATCTAAACTCACAGAAGAAACTGTTCTCGTTGGAAGGTTTGTCTCTGGAGGAACATCAGAGCTGGGAGAGGGCAAGGTGTGGTCCTGGTGGAGGGCATTCTTAGAGATTCCCTTTCTTGATTAACTTCCTTCCCAGCTCAGCACTCAATTCTCTTTCCTTTTCCTTTTCTTTCCCTTTCCCTTTTCCTTTTCCTTTCCTGTCCTTCCTTCCTTCCTTCCTTCCTTCCTTCCTTCCTTCCTTCCTTCCTTCCTTCCTCTTTCTTCTTCTTTTTTTTTAATGGACTAAAATTTCCCTCATCTGCCCGCTTTCCATTCTAGCACTTACTTCCTTTGGCCCCACATTGCTACTGCAGGGCATAAACCCCAACAGTGAAACCGAGGGTATGCCTGACGGGCTGCCACGTGGTAGTAACGCATTCGCGCGTGTCCCTCCTCTCTGCCGCTCTGCCCGCATGAGTGCGGGTGAGGACCCTCTGCAGATAGGGGGGACCCTGAAGCCAGGGGTGGTCGGCTTTACTTCAGATTTCCCAAAACTATCAAAGCCCCGTTAAAACTACCGAGCTATTGTTACCTTTAACATAATGTGTTTGCTTCTATTTTAATACCTTAGCATCCTTGAGCCCGATCCCTGACCAGGCTTAGAGGAGAGCTGGTTGGTTTTTTGGTGTTGTAGGCTCCAAGGCAGATGGCACGTGTGTCTGCCCCAGGTTTGGGAGCGGTGGCCGCTGCCTCATTTTTGTGTGTGTGTGTCTTTGCTGTTCTAGAATCCCAGCATTCCAATGCAGAAGTTGCAGGATATCCAGAGAGCAATGGAGCTGTTGTCCGCGTGCCAGGGCCCCGCCAGGAGCATCGATGAGGCTGCCAAACACAGATACCAGTTTTGGGACACACAGCCGGTACCCAAATTAAGTAAGCTCTTCTGCCTTTCTTTCTGCCCCCCCCTCACAAAAACAGCTGGGTTAACAACAAACAAAAGAAACTTCCATAATTTCCATAATTTGTTTTTTTATCACAGATTAGCAGTGTACACAAAAGTCCTGTTTTTCGTCTTAAAATAGAAATATTGGGTAGTGACACTGGCTTTCAGTAGACACAATTTTAGAGTCTAATTCCTCTTCCTATAGAAAAAATCCAACTTCTCCCACTTGAAACCTTAGTGTATTCAAAACATATATAAAAGACAGAGTCTCAGGACCTTATCCTCCTATGCAAATAGATTATAATTACTTTCTCTGTTCTTCTTTCTTGATTGTTCGAGTTCCAGAATCTGTGTAAGGTAAAGGATTGTCATCCAGATCTCTTTGTAGTCCAGTTATGTACAAATTATCCGTTTTATCGCATAAAAATCCGGGAACAGTCCTTGTCTTTGCCCTCAAATAATGGTTTTCAACCTTTTTGAAGTTCCTGCTCCTCTCCCTGCCGTATCCACCCCACGTACCTGGAAAAAGCACGGGCTTGGGAGTGGGAAAGATCAAGGAAAGCGATTCTCCTCACTTGTTTTTTCCTTCAGGCTCTAGAAATACATGTGTTTGGTTGTGGAGGAAGACTCCCTAGAGTGAACTTAAAGGATTTTAAATGCCGTTGAATTGAGTGGCCATTAGAGAAAGGGATGTGGGTCTGTTGATCCGTATGTATTGGGTTTAGCTGAATGCTGCTTGGCAAGCTGTTGGTGGCTTTCAGGTCACAGCACCGGGGTCAAGCAAGCCGCCTTGGGCCGCCTCCTAACACCACCATACATCTTTGGGAAGATAGCCGGGGTGCGCCACATTTCCCTGCTCAGCAGAGAGCCTGCTTCTCCCTTTCCCTCTGCCTGCCGCTCTGCCTACTTGTGCTATCTCTCTGTCAAATAAATAAATTAAAAAAAAAAAAATCTTTAAAAAAAAAAAGGTGATTAAAAAAATAGTAATAAAAATAAATTTAAAAAAAGGTGAGGCCAAAACCTGTACCTGAGGGTCATTTATTCAGCAAATACCTGTTGTTTTTTTTCCTTCTACTTCTGTTTATTTATTTATTTCTTCTTTGAGGTGTAACTGACATACAGCACTATATTAGTTTCAGGTGTCGAACATAACGATGTTTGTGTACCTTGTTAGATGACCCCCACGGTAGGTCTAGTTATCATCCCTCACCACACCGACTTACAGAATTTTTTTTTCTTTTTTTTTTCTTAAAGATTTTATTTATTCATTATTCATTAGAGAGAGAGAGCGCACGCATAAGTGGAGAGGAGAGGCAGAGGGAAAGGGAGAAGCAGACTCCCCACTGAGCAAGGAGCCCGATGCGGGACTCGATCCCAGGACCTGGAGATCATGACCTGAGCTGAAGGCAGACACTTAACCAACTGACTGAGCCACCCAGGCGTCCCCAGAATTTTTTTCTTATAATAAGGACTTTTAAGATCTGCTGTCTTAGCAACTTGCAAATACGCAATGCAGTATTATTAACTATAATCACCATGCGGTGTATTATATCCCCAGAGCTTACTTGCCTTATAACTGGAAGTTTGTGCCTTTTGACCCCCTTCACCCATTTCACACTCCCACCCCTGCCAACCACCAGACTGTTCTCCGTGTCTAGGAATTCAGAATTTTTGTTTTTTTTAGATGCCATAGATAAGTGAAATCATACAGTATTTGTCTTTCTCTCTCTGACATGACTCACTTCACATAATGCCTTCAAGGTCACCAACGGCAAGATTTCATTCTTTTTTATGGCTGAGTAATAGATCAGTGGTGAGTGTGTATTGCTCAGTGCCAGGCGCTGGGGAACATGGCGGGGAAACAGTGAAGGGGAAGTAGGATACAAATGGTGGCCAGGTGGAGATGGAGGGAGGGCATCCTCCAGGTAGGAAACAGCTTTAGTCAGGGAAAGATGCTGTGGGAAAGTGATGTGTAAGCTTATGTCTGCAAACACGCAAGCGGCTCGCCTAAGGAGAGCAGGGGAAGGGCTGTGAGAGCAGAGGGAAACCCCAGACACCGTGAGCTGGGGCCAGCCTGAGGGGGGTCAGTGTGGATGAAGCTGGAGAGAAAGGCCAGGTGGGCATCAGCCACACGCAGGGGACTGGGTTCTATCCCAGTCACACTGGGAAGCTGTGGAGAAGGAACTGGAAAAGGGCACCTTTGTGGAGATCACTGGAGCCGTGGATGACTTCAGCTGCATTGTCAGCAGTCTGCAAATTACTTGTAGGTGTTGCTGGGAGGGGTCAGAGGTCACCGTAGCCCTCCCCCCACCCCACCAGGTTTTTGAAATGCAGAATAAGAAGAGACTTCCCCAGGCCGTCATAGGACCTAAGCTGTCCACTGTGGTGTAGTGCAGTGGATCTGTCAAGTAGGGGCTGAGGCTGAGAAGTCACTGTCATGTCCTAATACACACCTTGTCATTGCATGAGAAAGGATTGCTCCCTCTATTTAATTGGTGAGATAGCAGCTCTTCTCCGCCACCTAGCTACCTTGTCTCCCTCCAAGAAGGAGCTGAAACATAGCATATTTTCAAAGATGATGTGAAACCCAAGTCCCCTAGAAATGATTTCGTTTTCTGTGACGGACCATTTTGGATCATCACAATGCTTTGTCCTTGAATATTCTGTCTTTTTGTCTGTCTTTTTTCTCCTCTGCTCCTCCCCAGATGAAGTCATAACCTCTCACGGGGCCATTGAAGCGGATAAAGACAACGTGCGTCAGGAGCCCTATTCCCTGCCGCAGGGTTTTATGTGGGACACCCTGGACTTGGGTAACGCTGATGTGGTGAGTAACACTCTGGGGTTCAACACCTGCCTTCGCACACATTGCTTCTGGGGGGCGGGGGTTGTGAGCACCATAGACCGGACACTTGCTTGGTCTTGTAGCTCAAGGAGCTGTACACGCTGTTAAATGAGAATTACGTGGAAGATGAGGAGAGCGTGTTCCGTTTCGACTACTCGCCCGAATTCTTGCTGTGGTGAGTCTGGCCGGCTGCTGGGGGGTGCCCCGGGCTTGGGCAGTCGGGGCGGCGTGCCTCGGTCTCCCTGGGTTCCTGGACACTAACCGCTGCCTGTTTTCCTTGCCTGCATCCGCTTCAGGGCGCTGCGTCCCCCGGGCTGGCTCCTTCAGTGGCACTGTGGGGTCCGAGTGTCTTCGAACAAAAAACTAGTAGGGTTCATAAGTGCCATCCCAGCAAACATTCGGATTTATGACAGGTACCTATTACAGCTTGTCCATGCCGGCTTTGATGTGTTGTTTTTCTAAGAACTGCAGTTACAATGGGCTTTGAAAAATCACTGATGCAGATTGTTGATCTTAGGGGAGGTTGTGGGTGGGTTGGGGCGGGGGTCTGCAGGAAGGAACTCTACTTTCTGCTCGGTTTTGCTAAATCTAAAACTCTTAAAAATAAAGCTGATTCAGAAACACGGACCAGTGGAAAACTAAAGTTGATTTAAAAAAAAAAATTAGACTGCAAACAGCAAAAAAAGGATAGCTCTTTCTCAATCTCGTCAGTGCACACACACAAATACGACGTATACATGTATATATGTATGTATCAGAATAAAAAAGCTATAAATGGTTATTTCAGATTTATTTCTGGAGAAAAAAATTATCGTAAAAAATCTTAGGAGAGATTTTTTAAAAATCTTTTTATCCATAGGATAACTGTGTTGCATTTTTGCTCTGGGTCTCTAGCCCAGAAAGTCAGAGATCTTGTGCAGAGTGGGACTGTGTACTTCTCAGTGTATTGGTTAGTTTCTTTGCTACTAAAAGGCATTTGATGTCAAGGAGTCTCTGTGCCACATGGAATGCCTGCATACGTAGAACCAGAGTGGGGAACAGGCTTTGGAGCCCTGGAAGGTTTACTGTAGCTCAGAAAAACACCAGCTCTCGTCTGGTCAAGGCACCTCTCAGGATCCTAGGAATTGCATTATACTCCAAAGCAACATCTTACCAGATTGTGCAGCTGGGTGACCCAGTTATTGTCCTAATTGCGTACATGACAGAAAAAAACAGATGTAGAAACTTTGAGGCACATCTTACTTTATTTCTTTTATTTTTTTTATTTTATTTCTTTTATTTTTTTTTTTAAAGATTTTATCTATTTTATTTGAGAGAGAGATATCGAGAGAGAGCATGAGTGGGGAGGAGAGGGAGAGGCCTCCCTGCCACTGAGCAGGGATCCCGATGCAGGACTCGATCCCAGGACCCTGGGATCATGACCTGAGCCGAAGGCAGACGCTTAACCGACTGAGCCACCCAGGCTCCCCATCTTACCCGTTTTCTAAAGTGAAAACTTACTTTAAAAAAAAAGTCTTAAATTTATTTAGGACAAGGGCGTTTGGGTCTCCATGGCCTAGAGTTATGATCATTTTAGCAGGGGATTTGGAGACCAGCATATCCATCTGAACTTGTGAAATGTCTAAATGATGGTCATTTGTTCTTAAATATTGTGTTGAAGGTGGGGGGGATCTTTCGGTTTCATATTCTTTGAAATGTCATGGGTGTTGTCTTATTTTTTTAAATGTTTTCGTCTTACATTCCCTCCGATTTTTGACCTCTTTCTCTTTCTTAGTGTGAAAAAGATGGTAGAAATCAACTTTCTTTGTGTTCATAAGAAATTGAGATCAAAACGGGTAGCTCCAGTGTTAATTCGAGAAATAACCAGAAGAGTGAACCTGGAAGGGATTTTTCAGGCCGTCTATACTGCTGGAGTGGTTCTTCCTAAGCCGGTGGCCACTTGCAGGTAACAACACCACAGGCTCACCTCTTGCCCCCTTGCTCTGTTGCTACCAGTTACTCTCACGTGTAACTCAGGGATTTGGGTTTACCTGTTATTACGTAGTTTGGTGGCAGAGGGGGGAGACCAGACCCAAGAACCACTGTGTCCAGTGTTCTTTCCAGTTTGCCATAGAACCACTTCGTGATTAAAAAAAAAGCCGGGGGGTGCGGGGGACTCTGCTTTTTAACATTTACCTGCTAATGATGCTGGTTCTGTATTCCTGTGTCCTTTCCGTTGGAGAGACCAGCACTGCCTCTCCCTTGGGGAATTCGGGGCATTGTGATCTTGAAACATCCAGCCTGCTAGCATTTTCTTTCCTTCCAAACACTCAGGTTTATACCAGCCTCTGCCCTGGCTGTCAGGGAACTGTCCCAAATGCCTGATAAACACCAGTTGAGAAGCCCAAACAAACCTGTTTGCTCAGAGTAAGAAAAGGCTTAAGCTCTGTTTTTTATGACTTCATCTGTTCTTACCAAGCTTTCAAAGGTTAATCCAGGGCAGATTTGGTGCCTGGACTAACCTGTTGTAAAGCCTCAGGGTTTATCTCTCTTGACTATTTTTGCCTCAAATAAGACGAAAACTTATGAAAGGTATGAAAGGTAAACTGCAAAACGACTCTCTCCGATTAAATTATTCATAAATAACCTGAACAAATAAGACTTCGCAGGTATGTTTTAATACAAATCATCCTAGTACCTAAACTGGAATCACTGAAGAAATTCAAGATAGTTTCTCAAAAAGTTGTTTTCTTTGGTGTGCATTATATAAAAGCGACAGCTACAAATTTAGGGGGGATGTTTTCATGTTTTTAAACTTTTTGGTTTGCTTCCTGTAGAATCAGCAGTGGTCATTAAAGACTTGCAGACTGGGCACTTTTTAACTTTATTTACAATTTTGATTGCTCTTTACTGAAAGAGATGAAATGTCACAGACTACAAAGGAACATAAGGAAAGTAAGGATGTATTTTAGATGTAAAAACCAGCTGATAAAATAATTATGCAAGAAGAGGGCTAGCATCCAACCCTGCACCAGGGGCATCACTAGTGTTCGTTAAATGCTTCTATAACTGGGACAAAGAGTAAAAAAACTGGTAGGGTTAGAAACCAATCAGGTTTTAAAACCTTTATTATATTCCAGATACTGGCATCGATCACTAAACCCCAGAAAACTGGTAGAAGTGAAATTTTCTCACTTGAGTAGAAATATGACTTTACAGAGAACAATGAAGCTCTACAGACTTCCGGATGTAAGTAAGAATGTTCTGCAGTTTTTCAAAGCTGTGACTTTAACTAAAGCTTTTAATGTAGAAAAGAGTTATTTGCAAGAGTCTTAAAAAACCAGCTCATGTGTTTGAGAATGTGAATATGTCGCTTTTTGGAACTCTGGGCTAGCAAAAATAGGGGAGCTCATTTGGAAACACCAGGTTTTTTTTGCTTTTTGTTTTTTAAGACTTTTAAGTCTTTAGTTTAGGGTTGGATGGGATTGAACTCAAGATACGTAAGTTTTGAAATTTCGAGTATTTACCATTTGTTACATAAGAAGGAAGAAAACTTGGGGCTTCTGATGCTATTTAAGGAATAAGGCTTAGAGTGAGAGACCAAGGAGAGGAAATAATGTTTCATTAAATTACCATCTTTTTAGGGTCGCCTGGGTGGCTCAGTTGGTTAAGCATCTGACTCTTGGTTTCAGCTCAGGTCGTGATCGCAGGGTTGTGGGATCAAGCCCTGCATTGGGCTCTGTGCTCAGTGGGGAGTCTGCTTGAAAGGTTCTTCTTAAGCCTCCCCACCCCATCTCTTAAATAAATAAATAAATCTTAAAAATATATATATTTTTGAAAGATTTTTATTTATTTATTAGATTGAGAGAGAAAGCATGAGCAGAGGGGAGGGGCAGAGAGAGAGCGCAAAGCAGGCTCCCTGCTGAGCAGGTACCCGCCCCCCCCACCCCCCGCCACTGCCCCTGACGCAGGGCTTCACCCAGGACCCTGAGATCATGACCAGGGCCGAAGGCAGACACTTAACTGACTGAGCCACCCAGGTGCCCCCTCAAAAAAATATCTTTTTAAGCTAGTAAATTCCCAACATGACAAGTTGTCTCTTAATAGAGGAAAAGTTACATGTGCTTACCAGTGTTGCCTTTATTTGAGGCTTGGATGGTGTGTTAGTTGTCTCTTGCTGTTGTGATAGATTCCCACAAATTTAGCAGTTTAAAACACACATTTGTTTTCTCCCAGGTTCTGTGGTTCAGGAATCAAAGCCCAGCTTGCCTGGGGCCTCTGCCCCAGGGTCTCTCATGAAGTTGCCATCAAGGTATCCACTGGGGCTGGGTCTCATCTGAACACTTGACTGGGGGTGGGTCCACCTCACATGGCTGTTAGCAGGCCTGAGTTTTTGCTGGCAGTTGGACCGAGAGTTTTAATTCCTTGCTGGCCATCGGCCTGAGGCCTCCCTCTGGTCTTCGCCAGGTGAGATTCCCCGTAGGGTAGCAGCTGTGACAACATGGCAGCTTGTTTCATCAAAGCCAGTGAGGGAGTGAGTCTACAGAGAGAGCCGCTAGCAAGGTGGAAGTTAGAACCTTATGTAATCAGTGCTTGGAGGTGACATCCAGTCACCATCGCTGTGAATGTCACTGGTTAGAAGCAAGTCCCAGGTTCCACATTCAGGAGGAGCGCAAGGCTGTGAGCACCAGGAGGTGGCATCACCGGGGGCCATCTTAGAATCTGTCTGCCACAGATGGGATCTTTCGTTTGAAGTTTTGATTTCACCAGAGCTATGCTTTCTCTTGGGTTGTTAGAAAGTAGTTTCGTGACTATTTTAACTTGATTGAGGGATCCCCGTGGAATGTCACCATGTTCCTCTTGAACACGGGGAGGGCTTCACCTGCGGTGGCCTTTCTCGGCGCGGTGGACTCCACTACCTCCTTTCGTCTTTCGGCCATGTTGTGTGTTTACCAAGTACATGTGAGTAGCTACATGAACGGATGTATTTTTTTCCAGTGATAGACAGGAATCAACTGATTTCTGACCTTAGGCAGAATTTCATGAGGAGAAAAATGGAGGCGAGGGAAACCGGATGTGGGAGAGATCAGGACCGTCATTCTGGAGCTTTGTAACCTGGCAGAAGGATCGGAAGGCCTTGGCTTCCCTTCGGTCTTAACTGTTGTTGCAGACGGTGGGGCTCAGACTAATGAACCCACCGCCTCTGAGGCCAAGGAAGCAGGGGAAATGTGGAGCAGAAGAGAAGAAAATAAACACTGCAGACAGCATGAGAGAGTAGGGTCACAGGACCTGGGGAGGGGGCGCCAGCCCCTCATGCTGGAGTGGCAGAAGGGAAGGTAGGTGTGTGGAGATGTGTGCACGGAAGACGTTCAGAGAAGTCACACTAGCAACGTGACACTGAATACTGACTGGCCAGGGCTTTTTTGATGCTAGGGGCCAAGACCCAGAGTGACCCGAGAGGGACAGGCACGTAGAGGCACAGGACACGACTACGGCGAAACACGCCCCCTGCAGGCCTGTCCGTTCTCAGCGGCCTCCTTGCGGTTGGAGACTTGGCCATCCAGGAGCGGAAATTTAAAAACTTCAGGCGTGCCCACTTTTTTCACTAGGGGCTAACGCTCTTCTGTGGTCTCCCCGAATTTCAGTTTCTTGAGCCTGAAGCCGTCCAGCTTGTGTGTAAGGAAGGCGCCCACTTCCGTGTAGGTTTCCTAAAATGGGATGAAGGAGGAGTTTTAGTATCTGTCATGGGTTTATTCAGGGTGATCAAACTTTGAGCTAAGAGTATTTTTGACTTTTGTCCCTCATCCTTTATGTTTTTACGCAAAAATCGATCAACTCAGGTAACAGTGTTAACAAGTTGGTAATAAATCCCTGGTCCGGCATTGGGAGTTTTTTTCCCCCAATAAAGTGAAGTTTACAAAGTGCTCTCACATGTGTATATATATTCATGTTACTCTCATGACAACCTTTCAAAGCTGGTGTGGCCTGTCTGCATTTTGCAGATGAAGAGATCAGGGCTTACGCAGTTTGACACTTAGACACGGGCCTGTCACTAATAAGTGGGGGACTCGGGATGCACGCCCCGAACATCCACGTTCCGCCTGTTAGATCCCTTTGCTCCTGCCGTCACCTCTCACACACCCCCAGGGGGCAGCGTGGCCCGGTCCCACCGGATGTCTCGCCACACGGTCACTAGAGCGGAGGTGAACGCGGGAAAGCATGATCGTCAGGGGCCAAATAGCGCTCGTTGGCGTGTTCCAGTCTGCCTCCCTGCTTTTAAGTCCTGGGGAAGGAGAGAAAAATGAAGAGTAAAACAATGAGGAAAAAGAGAGGGTAGAAGAGATGAGAATACAGATATTAGAAAATCTGGAAGGCACCCACCGAGCCGCCGGGGAGTGTGTCGTTTGAGTTAGAAGCTGGACGGTGCAGGGGCGCCTGGCCGGCTGAGTCAGTAGAGTGTGAGACTCTTCATGCGACTCTTGATCTCAGGGTTGTGAGTTTGAGCCTCATGGTGGGTGTAGAGATTACTTAAAAATAAAGTCTTAAAAAAAAAAAGGCTGGACAACGTAGCATGTACTAGACAATGGCCTCTGCCTGCATAGGGCCCAGTCGTGTGATTTAAGAACATTTTTGTGCCCTTAAGCGTAAAGAACTTTATTGCGTACAGCTTTTGCTCTCTGGATCAGTCTCATCTTCTGATCCATCATTACTGTTTCTGCGTACCGTGCCTGCTGTAGGCCTTGTTTGTGGACTTCTGGATCTAAAGCGTTAACATTATTATGGCCAGCGTTGTGCTAGACACCGAACATCCATAGTCTCAACTATTATTCAGAACCGTTCTAGGAGGGCAGGGCATTCTCCCCGTTTTGTGGAAGAGAGCAGTGAAATTGCTCTGCCCAGAATCGTCATCTTCTTGTTAGGAGAGAACCACCCAGGGCCCACACCCCCCCAGCCTCTGCTCTCTGCAATGCTGAGGTCTCCCCGAGTGTCATGCCCTCCCCTACCTTGTAAACATTGGTTTGTTTTAGCTTGCTGTTGAGCGTTTTCTTTTTCTTTTTTTTCTTTTGAAGATTTTATTAGAGAAAGAGAATGAACAGGGAGGGGAGGGCAGAGGCAGAGGGAGAAGCAGACTCCCCGCTGAGCAGAGAGCCCCACACGGGACTCGATCTCAGGACCTTGGAGATCATGACCTGAGCCGAAGGCAGATGCTTAACCGACTGGGCCACCCAGGTGCCCCACTTTTGAGCATTTTCAAACAAAGTTGGAATTTTTTTTTTTTTTTTTTTTGGTCAGTGCTCTTAAAGGTGAAGGAATTTAAAGTCGGCAAAAAACTGGAGTCAGGTTCATCTCCTGGGGTCCTTCCACAGTGTTGCAGGAAGGACGTGCTTGTGAAGACGTGCAACATTTAGTTGCAGTAGATGCTTTTTTTAATGATTAGCGTCCTGCGGTTGCTTTTTAAATCAAATCCCCATAATCATTGCTTACATCTCTACTCTGGAATCTTGGCTCTAAGAGAGTTTACGCCACATAGTTTGACAGAGAACAAAACGGCTTCTGTTTTTTAATAGACCTCTGAGCCTTTTCGCCATATGCACTGATAAGCAGATTTTACACATATTTCAATGTACAGAGAGTCCCAACGAGTCACGCCTGCTAGTTGGACCCTGGGAAAGTGAGTCTGGCTGAGATAATAGAGTTTGCATATGAAATGTGAGGCTGTCTCAGTCACTGGAAATGTCTTTTTGTTTTTTTGGAATTCTCTGGAAGCCACCTTTCTTTTTTGGGTTATGCCAAAACTTACCATTTTTTAAATCTAGGCTTAACATTTCCCCACCTCTTTCTGAAGACCGCAGCTGTAATTGGAGGGTGTATTTTATATTTTAAAATGTATTTTGTGCTTCTGTTAATTTTTTTTTTTTTTTTTTTGGAGAGTGTGAAACTTGATGATATTAGAAAGAAGCACGTTTAGGCCCTGAGACACACATTATGAGTCAGCAAAAGTAAACATTCTTCTCCTGTTTTCTGGGATCTTGCATTTTTTTTTTTTATAGCTGATACAGTCTGATGTTCTCTTTAAAAAAAAAGCTCCTGTGAAAAAGCACTTCTAGGGCTTATAAATTGCCCAGTGCGTATACTTTCTGCCTGTTCACCCAAACATACTGTTTCACGGAGTTTTCCATCTCCCACTTCGACTACCCGTTATTCTGACTTTTGGAGACCTGACACAGCAGTTCTCAAAGTTGGTCCTGGGGCCCCTGAGAAGTCCTGGAGTCAAGTCCGTTCCGGGGGAGCGGGGTCTGTGACATCAACACTATTTTTATAATAACAGTGAGACATAAAATGCATTTTTCGCTTTAATTACCCTACAGATGAACTGTGACGTCTACGAGAGGCCTTCTGGAATGTGTGCTCCTGCATTTTTTTTTTGTTTTAAGATTTTCTCGGGTTTAATTTCTAATATGATATGTGCGGGTGGATATAACCCACCTTCGCAAAACTCGCTGGGAATACTCCGTGTTTAAGAGGGGAAGGGTGTCTTAGACAAAAATATTCAGGAACTGCTGCTTTAAGGGTGTCTGCTGGGCAAAAGATGTTGATTTTAGTGATTTTGCAGGATAAATACTCAGGGAGAATATTGCTGCAGAGGAGTGTTTTGGTCTAGAAAGAAGTTGGCAGGCTTGTTCTTCCTTTCTGAATGTCCGCCTAACACATGCACTATCCTATTGCTTGCACTAATGAATCTAATTGCTTGATATCATTGTTCCTGAACCAGCAACAAAAGAAAAAGCAGTTTACTATTGAGCAAGGCTACTTAAGACTTTATCGAGGTTATCTGCATAGCAGAAAACCATCTTTGTAAATGACTTTTTAAATACATTCTTTCTGTATATGTAGTTTGGTTTTTCCTGTTAACATTTAGAAATGTATGTTTGTTACCTTTTCCAGTATTTGGAAATCACCTAGGTTCCATCTTGCCATGAATTTGCAGTATAGAAATGCTACCAAACACTAAACTTGGGTCAGGGGAAAGGAAAAAAGAATTTTTGCCTGGCTTACATAAAAGTGCCAGGCCCAAGAAGTGTCATCTTTGAAGAACTGACCCTGACTTTTTTCCCTGTCTGCAGCCTTCACCGTACCTTACTGTGTAAATGTGGTTCGAAACATAGGCATTCATTCATTCATTCATTTCATTTCATTCATTCGCACATATTCGGGCTGTTATTACCCTTCTTGCTTGAAGGGTTAAGCCTTGGATGGAAGCCAGGGCCTGGAGATTTCTCGTGCTTTGGCTTTGTGATCCACAGGAAGGCTAGAAGTACGAGTTCTCTATTAAATGTTCAGGGCTTATCTTCTCTCGATGTGGACTAGTAAACTGTAGTTTAGCTGAATTACTACGTCTTTATAGATTACATAAGTCATAACAGAAAGGACATTTGGGTCTGTAAATACAAAGAACAGATCTCTCAACCCCCCCTCCTAGCCCCCACCAGTCAGTGATCAGTCAGCATTCTTTGTCACGGACCCCAAGAGACCTCGGCACAGCCGCTAAGATGGATCAGAGCCAGCGCTCAGCATGAAACCTATTTTCCACCTTAGGCTTATCTGCTATGCTCCGAGTCTGGGGGCATGCGGGAGTTGTCATGATCTATTTTTAAAGGCAGTATTTAATTTAAAGCATTTAAAGATAACTTAGAAAAGGTAGAATAGAACTATTTATATACAGGTTACTTATTGCTTAAAATGTATCCACTATTTCTAGGAAAAAGGAAAAAAATCAAGCTAACTGGAAAGATGAAGTTGTCTTGCTAAGTTTTTAGTATTGTGTACAAACAAGCACTTGTAGTGGGTTTTCTCACTTCACGGCTCAAGTGTTCTGGTGTTTGGGCAGTTCCCAGGGAGCTAAGTGATGTCTGGAGCTCATCTGAGGTCACAGTGGAACAAATCCAAATGGGGACCTGTCCTGACCGTTAGGTTAATTCTGTTCCTAATAGAATACCGTAGAAATTGTGATGCTCTGGAATGATGAATCCAAATGCCTGTTCTAATCACCTTTTTTAATCAAAAGAGATGGGCAGGGGAAGCCAGGCCTGGTACTTGGCAGCTAGCCATGCACCTTTAGAAAATACTTGGCTGGTCAAATGCTTGCCCTTCCCCTTCTAACCAATATGATCTACTTTTATTTTATTTTTGTTGCTCACAAGAACTCTACAGCCTCTTCACGAGCCATTCAATAAAATCAGTTTCTGAGCTGTCTTCACCTCAACATGTCAGACAGGGCAGTCTCTAAAGCACATCCTTCCAGAACACATGCTCAGATTGCTCTGCCCCGGGGTGGAGGCTGTTAACATGCTTGGCTTTGGCACGTAGATTGGTGTCCCCTCTGGCTTCGTTGGGGCAGCACTGACCCCAGACCGGGCCCACGGATAGAAGGTACAACGCATTGTCTAACGTACTTTTACGTCAGTGCTTTTCAAGCTTTTGTGTGTAGACCGATCACTGGGGAGTCTTGGTAAACGGCGGATTCTGTAGGGCTGAGGGCGAGCCACGATTCGGCAGCTCTGACAGGCTCCCAGGTGACGCTGACGTACCCGGCCTTCCGTTCCTCTTACAGTTCAACTTCCCACTTTGTTTTGTGTTCACTGCAACAAGGCTACCAAGACGTCAGGCCTGAGACCGATGGAACCGAGAGATATCCGGGCCGTTCGAGACTTGACCAACACTTACCTGAAGCAGTTTCATCTCGTCCCGGTGATGGATGAAGAGGAAGTAGCTCACTGGTTCCTCCCCCAGGAGCACATTATTGATACGTTTGTAGTGGAGGTAAACATAAGGGGGTTAAGACACTACAGACAAGTATGAAAACACCACACAGCTGAGTCTGTTTTCCGGAGGGATCAAAGAGTGCCGCTCTCTCTCCTCTTTCTCCGTGACTCACTGCTTCCAAACCAGATTTCTGCTCCCCCCGATAGAACCAGAATTTATTCTTACAGTTTCCGTTCCTAGAGAAGAGCATATTTTTGCTAGTGATTAATAGGAAATCAGGATACGTTTCTGTTGGTACCTATGTGATTAATTGCTTTATTCAGTTTTGAAAAAGTCGATTTGGATGGCGTTATCTGAGGTACTTTCCAAAGTTTAATATCTTTGGGTTTTGCAAACCTGGTTTGACCTGAACTGCTTTCCGTTGAGATGGCATAACTCAGCCACTTAACCCTTGTTCAAGGGAAGGAAGGAAAAGTAACAGATTTTCTGATTATTGATTGGATGAATTTAACATAGTGCTTTTTAAACCTTTTTTTAGAAAAAAAAAAAAAGCTTGGAATTTGTTGTTCAGATGATGTTTCGCATAGAAGCTCTTTGAGTTGAAGTGGGATTGGGTTCAAAAGTTGAGATTTAAGCTGGTAAGTACCTGGAGGAGAGAAAGAATAAGGAGGCCAGGTAGAAATTCCGACAACAGTCCATTCACCATTCAGGTGTGAGCACTGAGCTGGAATTGTCTTTTCAACATTGTCAGGCATCCATCTGGATGTAGGATGACAGCCAAGGCAGCGCAGAAATGGTAGAAACAGACAGGGTGAATTCAAAGGACATTTCTGGAGAACAACCGAGCAGTCTTTGTTTTTAAGCTCTTATTTCTAGAACAGAGTGCACATCTTTAAGCACAAATCTTTTTAAATTTAAATTCAATTAACATATAGTGATTATCAGTTTCAGAGGTAGAGTTCAGTGATTCATCAGTTGCATATAACACCCAGTGCTCAATATATCATGTGCCCTCCATTTAAATGTCCATCATCTAGTTACCCCATTCCCCCACCCACCTCCCCTCCAGCAACTCTCAGTTTGTTTCCTATGATTAAGAGTCTCTTATGGTTTGTTTCCTTCTCTCATTTCATCTTGTTTTATTTTTCCCTCCCTTCGCCCTGTGATCCTGTTTTTTTCTTAAATTCCACATATGAGTGAGATCATATGGTATTTGTCTTTCTCTGACTGTCTTATTTCACTTAGCATAATACCCTGTAGTTCCATCCACATCATTGCAAATGGCAGCATTTCAAATTTTTGATGGCTGAGTAATATTCCCTTGTATATATGAACCACGTCTTCTTTATCCATTCATCTGTCAGTGGACATCTTGGCTCATTCCATAGTTTGGCTATTGTGGACATTGCTGCTATAAACATTGGGGTGCAGGTGCCCCTTTGGATCACTACATTTGTATCTTTGGGGTAAATCCCTCGTAGTGCAATTGTGGGTCATAGGGTGGCTCTATTTTCAGCTTTTTGAGGAACCTCCATACTGTTTTCCAGAGTGGCTGCACCAGCTTAGACTCCCACCAACAGTGTAAGAGGGTTCCCCTTTCTCCGCATCCTCGCCAACATCTGTCATTTCCTGACTTGCTAATTTTAGCCATTCTGACCCATATGAGGTAGTATCTCATTGAGGTTTTGATTTGTATTTCCCTGATGCTGAGTGATGTTGAGCACTTTTTCATGTGTCTGTTGGCCATTTGGATGTTTTCTTTGCAGAAAAGTCTTTTCTTGTCTTCTGCCCATTTCTTGATTGGATTATTTGTTCTTTGGGTGTTGAGTTTGATAAGTTCTTTATATATTTTAGATACTAGCCCTTTATCTGATATGCAAATATCCTCTCCGATTCTGTCGGTTGTTTTTTGGTTTTGTCGACTATTTCCTTTGCTATGCAAAAGTTTAAGCACAAATCTTTATGCATTTGTGGTTAGTTTCTCCAGGACAGCAGTTCTCAAAGTTTTTGATCTCAGGACTCATTCACTCTGAAGAACTATTGAGGACCCCAAAGAGCTTTTATTTTTGTGGATTATATTTACAGGTACTTATTACATTGAAAATTGAAGCAAAAATTTTTAATATTATTATTTTATAAATCAGAGAAAGCCAAATGCTGTATGATCTCACTTATATGTAGAATAAAAAAAAAAAAATCCAAAATTCACAGATGGAGAAAACAAGATTGGTGGTTGCCAGACGTAGAGGGTGGGCGAAATGGTTGAAGAGGGTCAAAAGGTACAAGTTTCCAGTTATAAAATAAATAAGTCATGAGGATGTAATGTACAGCATGGTGACTACAGTTAAGACTGTGTTGCATATTTGAAAGTTGCTAAGAGAGCAGACCTTAAAAGTTCTTATCACAAGAAAAAAAGTTGTTACTACATGTGGTGGTAGATTTTAACTAAACTTACTGTGGTGATCATTTTGCAATGTATACAAATATCGAATCATTATCTTGTACACTTGAAAGTAATATAATGTTATATGTCAATTATATCTTAGTTTTGAAAGAATAAATAATTGAAAAAATATATATTTAATTTAATAACAATAATAAACATGTTACCTAAATAACATATTTTTTATGAAAAATAACTGTTTCCCAAAGTGACAAAATTAAGAATGGTATGTTTTATATTTTTGCATATATCTTTTTTTTTTTTTTAATATTTTATTTTATTTATTTGACAGCGAGAGACAGCTAGAGAGGGAACACAAGCAGGGGGAGTGGGAGAGGGAGAAGCAGGCTTCCCGCCGAGCAGGGAGCCCGATGCGGGGCTCTATCCCAGGACTCTGGGATCATGACCTGAGCCGAAGGCAGACGCTTAACGACTGAGCCACCAGGCGCCCCAATTTTTGCATATATCTTTAATGTCTGATTTACTAGAAGACAGCTGGGCTCTCATATCTACTTCTGCATTCTATCTATTGTGATAAATTATTTTGGCCGACGTGTGTGAAAAAAAATCCTTCACATGAAGTATTGACGATATGGAAAAGAGTAAATATTTTAGTAGCCTATTCAGATCGTTTTGAATATTCTCTACCTGAAAGCATACTAATGAACTTTGCATACTCTGTTTGATTAAAATCCATTGGTCTGTCTTGTCCTTTGATCATTCCTTTACCAGTGTATGAGTTTGTAACATCATATATTGATCATTTGGAAAATACCAATTCACTGAGTTAAAAAGATCTTCTAGATGCTAACAGTTCATTATATAATATCAAAAAGTCTCATTCATTGATATCCCCACCATTGTCATCAGAAAAGTATATAATATAGTTCATGGTGGAGGATACAGGTTTTTCCAGACATAAAGTTGTACCCTGAAAGCTCAAATTATATCACTGGCAACAAATCCCACCAATATTTTCCTTGAAGTGATAGGATCACATCATTGATTTCCAAGATGTGCCAAATACCCAAGTTTCAATGACCGGAGTTTGTTAGTCCTCTTTTTGAGTGGTGTTCCATGAAAAAAGTGGCTAGTTCAGCTCACACCTCCATCGCCTACAGGCTTCTCTTTGAGACAGCAAACTCAAGGAAAATGAGAGTTTTCCTAGAAAAATAAAAAGACTGCCCTTTCAGTAGGCAACAGAACTGCTTTGTGTGCTTCGTCCCATGCCATCACACAGGATGGGAAAGGATGAGTTGTTAAGCATCGGGAGTTAACACCGTTACGAATTCTTATTCAAGGACGTGCTTAAGTGAAACCTTTTTTTTTTTTAAGCCGTGAGTTTGTGGTGGTGAAGAGTAAGAAGACCACCGGCACGGTTTGGTGCCGAGGCCCGGATGGTGGTGGCACCATCGCTCCTGCATTCTTGGTGCAGATGTCCACACAGTGAACGAGGCAGATAACTTCGTAGTGCTGTTAGGAAAATCGTTTTGATTCCTCGGACTTCTGGAAGGGTCTCAGATACCCACAGGGGTTCACAGACCACATTTTGAGAACTGCTGCCCTCGGGTATATACTCAGAGGTCGAGCTGTGTTGTCATACAGCTCATCAAAGTATCTCCTAGCAGTGTTGGGGAGGTCCTGTTTCCACAGATCCTCACGCACATTTGGTTATTACCAGACTTTAAATTTAGGCCAGTCTGATGGGTATCAAGTGATACCTTGTTTTTAATTTGTATGTTCTTATTACTAATGAATTTGAACATCATCTCATAAATCTGCTAGCCATTTTTATGCCGGGCATATACTTTGCCTCTTTTTACCTGTAATCTTCTTGGTTTCTAAAGGTTTTTCCATAGGTTGAATGCTAATATTTGTATTGGGCTCTATTTCTGGGTTCTCTCTTTTGTTCCATTGATCTCTGGTGTCTGTCCCCCCACCAACACCACACTGTCTTGATTACTGTGGTTCTATATAAGTCTTGATAGGTAGAGTGATTCGTCCCACTTCATTCTTTCTGTCAAGATTGTTTTAATCTATTTCTTTCCCCCTTCCATATAAATTTCAGAATAAGCTTGTTTTTGTCTATGAAGTACCTTGCTGGGATTTTGATAAGAATGACATTAAATCTATAGATTAATTTGGGGAGAATTCATGAGTCTTCCAGTCCATGAACACGATATGTCTCTATATTTATTTAGAACTTTTGAATTTTATCAGCATTTAATGATATTCAGCATCCATATCCTGTACATGTTTTCTTAAGTGTATACCTTACATATTTGATTTTCCTTAGAGCAATTATAAATAGTATTATGTCTTTAATTTTGGTTTCTGCATGTTCATTGTCAGTGCATAGAGTGCAGTTGCTTTTTCTGTGTTGATCTTGTATCCTGCATCCTTGCTGAAATCACTTAATAGGTCCAGGAGTTTATGTGTAGATTTCTTGGGATTTCTACATAGACAGTCATGTCACCTGCAAATAGGGACAATTACATTTCTTCCCTTCCCATCTGCATGCCTTTTATTTCTTCTTCTTGTCTGTTGCAGGGGGTAGATCTCCCAGTACTTTGTTGAATAAGAGTGGTAAAGGTCGACATCCTTGTTATTGGTATTAGTGGAAAAGCATTCAGTCTTCTGCCATGAGGCGTGGCATTAGCTGGAGGATTTTAGTAGATGCTTCTTACCAATTTGAGAGAATTTCCCTGATTCCTAACTTGCTGAGTTCTTATCATGAATGGGTGTTGGATTTTGTCCATTGCTATTTCTGCTTCAATTGATATGATCATGTGATTTTTCTTCTTTAGTCTGTTGATGTGGTATATTACAGTGGTTGATTTTCACATGTTTGACTACTCTTGGCATTCCTAGAAAAAACCCATTTGGTTATGGTGTATAAATTTTTTTATACATTGTTGGATTTGGATTGCTAACATTTTGAGTATTTGTTGAGTTCAACAGAGATATTGGTCTGCAGTTTCTCCTTTTTTTTTAATACTGCTTTTGTCTGGTTTTTTCAGGATAATTCCGGCCTCATAAAATGAATTGGGAAGTGTTCCCTCCCCTTTCTTCTAGAAGAAATTGTATAGAATTGGTGATAATACTTTAAGTATTTGCTAGAATTCTCCACTTGACACCGTCTGACCTTAGAAAATTCTTTTTTGTTAAAGTAAGTTCCATTTCTGTAATGGTATAGGACTATTCAAGTGATCTGTTTCATCTTGATTGCATTTTAATAGGCTGTGGTTCTTGAGGAATTGGTCCATTTCTTCTAGATTGTCAAATTTAGTAAGAGTAAAGTTGCTTAATTATTCTTTTGTCCTTTTACTGGCCAAAGGATTTTTTTTTTTAATTTTTTTATTAACATGTAATGTATTATTTGTTTCAGGGGTACAGGTCTGTGATTCATCAGTCTTACACAATTCAGAGTGCTCACCATAGCACATACGCTCCCCAGTGTCCATCACCCACCCACCGCATCTCTCCCACCCCCCTACTACTCCAGCAACCCTCAGTTTGTTTCCTGAGATTAAGAGTCTCTTATCGTTTGTCTCCCTCTCTGGTTTGGTCTTGTTTCATTTTTCCCTCCCTTCCCCTATGATCCTCTGTCTTGTTTTTCAAAATCCTCATATCAGTGAGATCATATGATACTTAATCTTTCTCTGATTGACTTATTTCACTTGGCATAATACCCTCTAGTTCCATCCACGTTGTTGCAAATGGAAAGATTTTATTTTTTGATGGCTACATAATATTCCATTGTAAATATATACCACATCTTCTTTATCTACTCATCTGTTGATGGATATCTGGGCTCTTTCCATAGTTTGGCTATTCTGGACATTGCTGCTATAAACATTGGAGTGCAGGTGCCCCTTTGGATTACTACATTTGTATCTTTGGGGTAAATATGCACTAGTGCAATTGCTGGGTCATAGGGTAGTTCTATTTTCAACTTTTTGAGGAATCTCCATACTGTTTTCCAGAGTGGCTGCACCAGCTTGCATTCCCACCAACAGTGTAGGAGGGTTCCTCTTTCTCCACATCCTCGCCAACATCTGTCGTTTCCTGACTTGTTAATTTTAGCCATTCTGACTGGTGTGAGGTGGTACCTCATTGAGGTTTCGATTTGGATTTCCCTGATGCTGAGTGATGTTGAGCACTTCTTCATGTGTCTTTTTGGCCAAAGGATTTATAGTGATAATGTTTATTTCATTCCTGATATTGACGATTTGTATCTTTTCTTTTTATGTTTGTTGGTCTTGTTAGTGTTGTATCAAATCAATTTTGATTCCCCCCCAAAGAACAAGGCTTTTGTTTTATTGATTTTCTGTTTTCCTGTTTTCAGTGTCATTGATTTCTGATCTTATGTTTATTATTTCCTTCCTTCTGCTTGCTTTGGGCTTCTTTTGCTCTTCCTTTTCTTGTCCCTTGAGGGAGGGATTTAGATCATTGAGACCTTTCCCTGTTATAGTGTAAGCATGTAGTTCTATAAATGTCCCTCCCTGCACTGCTCTAGCTTCATCCTACATATTTTGGTATGTCATATTTTCATTTTCATTTGGTTCTATGTATATATGTATTTGTTTATTTTTAAAGATTTTATTTATTTGAGAGACAGTGCACACGAGCAGGGGGGTGAGGGGCAGAGAGAGAGGGAGAAGCAGGCTTCCCGCGGAGCAGGGAGCGCGATGTAGGGCTCCATCCCAGGACCCTGAGATCATGACCTGAGCCGAAGGCAGATGCTTAACCAAATGGGCCACCCAGGTGCCCCTGTATTTTTTAAAATTTATTTTGAAACTTCCTCTTTGAGCCTTGGATTATTTAGAACTCTGTTTTTCAACTTTGACTTCTGAGAGATTTCCTCTTGATTTCTAGTTTCATTCCATTATGTTGGAGAAGACACTCTGTATGATTTCAGCTCTGTTAAGGTTCTTGAGGCTTATTTTAGGCCCAAATGGTCTATCTTGGTGAATGTGTGTGAAGTGTATATTCTACTCTTTTTAGATGGAGTGTTCTATGTATGTCATTTAGATCCTATTATATTATTCAGATTTTCTACCTTCTTGATGATTTTCTTTCTAGCAGCTCTGTCAGTTGATGAGAGGATGTGCAAGTCACCAGCTATATCTTTGGACTTGTCTATTTCTCTTTCCACGTCTATCAGGTTTTTTTTTTTATGTATTTTGAGGGTCCTGTTTAGTACTTAATACATATAGGACCTTTATGTTTTCTCAGGGGATCAATCTTTTTATCAGAATATAATACCCCTCTTTGTCTCTAGTAATTTTCTTTGTGTGAACTCTACTTTATTGGATATAAATATAGTCACTCCTACTGTTTTAAAGATTTATTTGAGAGAGAGAGCATGCATGGTGGGGAGGGGCAGAGGGAGAGGGAGAATGAAACTTAAGCAGACTCGGCCCTGAGCGTGGTGCCCAACATGGGGCTGTCTTGTCACAACCCCGAGGTCACAACCTGAGCCAAAATCAAGAGTCGGAGATGCTTAACCAGCTGCGCCACCCAGGCATCCCATCATTCCTACTACTTTAAGATTAAAGTAGTGCATGGTATATCTCTTACAGCCCTTTTACTTTCAACTTATCTACGTCATTGAACTGAAAGTTTCTTATAAACAGCATGTGGTTGAACCGTGTTTCTTTATCCACTCTGCCAGTCTTTCTTTTGATTGTTGTATTTAGGCCCTTTATATTTGATAATTACTGATAGGCTAGAGCTTAAGTCTGCCATTTTATTATTTGTTTTCTGTTTGTTTCCTCTGATTCTTATTCCTCTTGTTTCTTTTTCCTTGCCTTCCTAGGGGTTACTTGAATATTTTTTTAGGATTCTGTCTTGATGTATTTATGGTGCGTTTGAGTGTATTTGTGTAGTTTGTATGATGGTTACTCTGACTATTCCTATATATAGGAATATGGTGACTTACCACAGTCGATTGGTGTCAACATTTTATCACGTCAAGTGACCTTACTTCCATCAGATCCCTTTATCTTCTTGACTTTTTAAATACTGTCTTAAGTATCAGATGGTGTTACAACTTGTGTTTCAGTCGTCAAGTAGATATAGAAAACTCATGAGGAGAAGCATAGTTTACAGCATATAACAAGAGTTCTGCTCTGTTGTTCCTTCTTCCTGACACTCTAAGATTTCTTCTGTTATTATTGCATTTCTGTTTGGAGAATGTCCTTTGGCCAGCCTTAAAGGTATGTCTGCTAGCAACAAAGTCTTTTAGTTTTCGTTTGTCTGAGAATGTCCTTATTTCTCCTTCATTCCTGAAGAATAGTTTCACCAGATGCAGAATTCATGGCTGATCATTCTTTTCTTTCAGCCCTTAAAAATGTTGTGCCACTGGAGGGTGCCTAGGGGGCACAGTCAGTCAAGGTTCAGTTCAGGTCATGATCTCTCAGGGTTGTGAGATTGAGCCCTACATGGGGCTCCACACTCAGCGTGCAGTGTGCTCAAGATTCTCTCGCTCTCCCTCCATTCCTCCATGGACTTGTGTGCACTTGCGCATGCTCCCTCTCAAATAAATAAATTTTTTAAAAATGTGCCACTGGGGTGCCTGGGTGGCTCAGTCAGTTTATGTGTCTGATTCGATCTCAGCTGGGGTCTTAATCTCAGGATCCTGAGTTCAAGCCCTGCACGGGGCTCCACACTGGGCATGCAGCCTACTTAAAAAAACAAACAAAAGAATGTTCCACTTCCTTCTGGCCTCTGTGGTTTCAGATGAGAAATCTGCTGTCATATAAAGTGGTATTCTCTTGTAGGTAATGCCTTTTCTCTGTGACTATTTTCAAGGCTTTTGTCTTTAGTTTTCAGAAATTTAATTAGGATGCATCCTGGAGTAGATTTCTTTGGGTTTTTCCTGTTAAGGTTCACTCAGCTTCTTGATTCTGTTGTGTGTGTTTTGCCAAATCTGGGAAGCTTTCACCCATTTTTTTCACAGCCCCCACATTTTTCTTTCTCTTCTGGGACTCCAGTGATAGGAATGTCGGATCTTTTGTTCCTGTCCCACGATCCCTGAGACTTAATTCATTTTTTTTTTCAGTCTATTTTCTCTCTCTTGTTCAGACTGGGTAAATTCTACTGAATTCTTCAAGTGCAGTCATTTCTGTCCTCTGTCATCTCTACTCCACTACTGAGCCCATCCAGTGAGTTTTGGTTTTCAGTTTCAATTTTTTGAGCCGAAAATCCTTATCAAAGCTGAAAGTTTAGGTCTTCAGTTGATCACGAATACTGAGCTGCTAATACAGAGCAGTAGAGAATCACTTTAGTGAGATGTCTTTAATTTCTTAGTGTCTGAAAAACGGTTTCATAAATCAGAAGCATTCAAAAGCCAAATAATGCATCCATATGGAATTTTCTTTTCAGGTGAAAGAAATACTTGCAAGAGCATACATGTGGTGTAGCCTGTTCAGCTGTGTAATTCAGGCATAGCATAGTTTGAGTTGTATGCCAACTGTGTAGGCCACCACAGCTAATTAAAGCAATGTAAACAGTACTGGCTCATTTCTTGTATTAACAGGTATCCCAGTGACGATGAAACCAAGACCGTCGTTTGCATCCCTTTTGATTTTTGGTGGCTTCAGATTCACAGGTGCATGTTCGGGTGTGGTACTGATGCCTTTCACAAGTTTCTCAAAACAGCTTCCAGACTCTCTCCACCTTCACTTTACGCTGATACAATTCTTGCTTTGTGCCAAGAAGATATTAGTATGATACGGTATCTTTGAGTTGGAAAAGGCAGCCTTCCAATCCCTGGAGCTTTTGTTTCTACAAAAACAGTGAATCTACTTTCATCCCTGTTCCCTAGGTCTAGGGAGACTCAGGAGTTGAGCTAGAGGAAACTTTGCTTTTAGAACGTTCTCCTTCTGGGGCGCCTGGGTGGCACGGTCGTTATGTGTCTGCCTTCGGCTCAGGTCATGGTCCCAGGGTCCTGGGATCGAGTCCCACATGGGGCTCCCTGCTCCGTGGGAAGCCTGCTTCTCCCTCTCCCGCTCCCCCTGCTTGTGTTCCGTCTCTCACTGTGTCTCTCTCTGTCATATAAATAAATAAAATCTTTTAAAAAATAAAAATAAAAGAACATTCTGCTTCTTAAGAACATTATGCAGACAGCCAGCTACCAGTAGGCTAAGAAAGGTACAACACCATGCTCTTCTCAGGTTCTACCCAGCCCACCCTCTGGGCCCCCAAACAGACTGCTGAGAGAAAGGTAGTAGGAGTTGTTGCTTTTTGTTCTAACAGCAAGTTACGGTACACGTCAAAAATCAAAAAGTGAGCTTAAATGCGTGGATGCAGCATGTTCAAGGAGGTATTTACCTGACGTTACCTTTGTCCTTTAGAACTCCAGTGGTAAACTAACTGACTTCCTGAGCTTCTACACACTCCCCTCCACAGTCATGCACCACCCTGCGCACAAGAGCCTCAAGGCCGCCTACTCCTTCTACAACATTCACACGGAGACGCCCCTGCTGGACCTCATGAGTGATGCGCTCATTATAGCCAAATTGGTAAGCGGCTCCCTCCCTTTTTGTCCTTTCTCTTGCCCTTTTTGTGTTTTGTCCTTTCTCTTTGCCCTTTTTGTGTTTCTCCAAATATGTGTGCCAAAGTATATAAAACCTCTTACTAGAGCTCCTTCTGCACGGGTGCAATTCATTTGAGATATTTGTTACTGTTGACAGTCCGTCAAAGGGAGAATTTTGATAAGAGTTTTCTTTTAAAACTTCAGAGGCTGTTTGTATCGTTGATTCTATTGCAGCTTAGCCAAAAAGGTATTTTGTGCAAATTAGAAACTCTTAACCCTTATAGAAGAATGCATAAAACCCATAATACAAGGAATATAGGAAAAATACATGGTACCTTGATAAAAGGAATATACATGTTCGTGTTGCAGTGCATAATTAGCAACAGGAAACCTTTGAACTTCAACTTAAATAGTCTCTGAATTTTAAAATTAAAGGAATTTTATTTTTAAAATTAAGGAGCTTAGTATTAAAAAGAAAGGCATTTAAAATGAAAGGAAATAAATTCAAAATGTGCTCTACTATATTTGCAATATTTTTCTGTTTCCTTAGTGTGGTAGTTAGGATAATTGTTAAACTCTTGCTACAGATAAACATTTTTTTTTAAAGAAGTTGAAATTAGCTGACAGTTATTTCAGTGTAATTACTGGACATGAGAAAATATTATTCATGAGAAATTGAGAACAACACGTCCAAAGTGCCTTCTTTGATAAACTGAAAACATTTTTTTAACATAGTACTCTTCCATCTCCAAAACAACATTATCCTATGATTCTTTGATCCTATTGCTCTTTTTCAACTACTTCCCCCCAAAAGCCAATAATAAATGATTTAAGGTAAAACCCCTGAGAAATATAAATCTATACCACATTTTGCATAGTATTTTTACCTAACATTTTCAAGAAATACAATTTTTACTACTAAAATTTTACTAAATTTATTTCCAAGCATCAGCCCAAGACCAAGTACACATTTAAAGTCTTTAAAGCTTTAGCTCAGTCAGAACTTCAAAAGTCCCATAACTAACAGCTCTGGAGATGGAGCCCCCTGGGAAAATGTTCCTTCTGAAAATATCCTAAGACAGTTTTGAACTGAGTTCTTAACCTATACATAGAATGTAGACATTAAACCTTGTTATAAATGCATATTTGAGCTATTAGTAGAGGAATAAAACGGTACACTGCAGTACATAATAATAGAAAACACTCTAGTCCTTTGATGTTTAAAATTTGAAATCCTTTTTACATTGGCAGAAAGGATTTGATGTATTCAATGCACTAGATTTGATGGAAAATAAGACCTTCTTGGAAAAACTCAAATTTGGCATAGGAGACGGCAATTTGCAGTATTACTTGTACAACTGGAGATGTCCAGGAACAGATTCTGAAAAGGTAAGTGCAGTAGCTACACCCTTTATAAACCTAACAAATGTCCCTAGGAAATCCCATACTTGCTGCCCTTAGGATGAAGGCGTTTTTTTTAGTAGCTTTTAAAAACTACAGAGCTATTGTACTGTAATTTATTTTTTCTCGCTTACCTGTTCTTACCATTCTGTTTCTTCCCTCCCTTTAGGTTGGACTAGTATTACAATAGATGGATATTTCTATTTCTAGAACTCTGACATCATCATTTGTTAATATTCTATTTAATGATTCCTGGAACTGCCATTCCAAAGAAGAATAAAAGCACAACTTAAGTGAAATCGATGTAGTCGGTAACAATCAGAAAAGATGAAAAAAAACCACCCGTATGTGACCAATAGTACATATTTCTAGCTAGAATGTTAACATTCTTTTTTCTCACTGTTTACCCATTTGTAGGAGGGATGAAAGGGTACAGAGAGCACATTCCTCTAATCTTCAGACTTTGGGCTGTCTCTTGATGAAGAGAAGGTATTTTTCCACTCTGTAGAAAAGGGACTGTTTTTCTGTGGACTGAAGAAGTCACAGAACTGTGTAAGAAAATCTTTGCTATTGTGTGGAGATAAACTGCTGCATTTCTCTTTATTAAGTGTTGGTCTGTCTGTCCGTGTAACAGAACAAAGGATCCATGTGGAAAATGTGTGCTCCCGTCACCTTACACAGTATCCCTGGGAGCATTTAGGGAATCAGCACCTTCCATAACTCGGTGACAGAGTAGGTGGGTGTTCAAGTATAGAGGGAGATAAAAATGTACTGGGGACTGGGAAGTACATTTATTCCTCCGGAAGCAGAGTTGCCAAATAAACACACAGATGTGTACTTTGATCTCCAGCAGTCAGTGGATTGGTTCAAAAGCAAAGTTTTGTGCAAACACGTGCTGAGAGTACACCCGTGAGTGACTAGACTTCGCTGCTGCCGCACAAACTCGTGTCTTCTCAGCAGCAGCAGAGATGTCAGGCAAAGAAAATAAAAGTTCTAAAGTCACAAGAAATGCTCAGTGGAATTTATTAGTGCTATCAGGACATAGATAGTTTGAATGTTTTTTATGACTTATGCAAAATTGCACATATTCCTTTATGCTGACTTTATCATGAAAGCTGTCATGCTAATGGAAAATATATGTAAATAAGTATTCATAATTTTGTTACTGATGGTGTTTTTATCTAGAATTTGAAAACCCCGTTTTCGCAGTGTACATATATATGTATATATCGCCAGTAGTCCAAGGAGGGGCAGGAATATGCCGAATGAAGCCACAAAGCACTGGCTTTGACTCAGATACCACAGAGTAGATCCTTCTTCCTGCCTTTTACTGTGCCAGTGCCTAGGCTCTTTTGTCCAGAAAAATTTAATTTTAGACAACATGACAGCCTTTCCTTTATGTTCTAAGTGGTCAAATGAAAGCAGTCATATCTTAGATCAGGTGGGAGCCAACAAACTCTGGCCCATGAGCTAGATCCAGCCTGTCACCTGTTTTTGTACAGCCTATGAGCTAAGAATGGTTTTCACATTTTTGAATGGTTGCTGGGATGGGGCGGGGAGCGGGGGGGATGCGGGAAGGGGGGAATCAAAGGAATAACATGTTGTGACATGTGAAAATTGTAGGACACTCAAATCTCAGCATCCATAAAGTTTTATTGGGACACAGCCACACTCGTTTGCTTACGTATCGCCTGTGGCTGCTTCACGCTACAGAGGCAGAGTTGAGTTATTCTGACAGAACTCTATGGCCCAAAAGGCCTAAAATATTTACTGTCTGGCCCTTAACAGGGGGGAAAAAAAATTGTCGTCCCTGACTTACTAGAGCTGAAAGCCACTCTGCACCATCGTCCTAAAGACAAACCCACAGCTGCAACCACCACTAGAGGGGGCTCGGGGACTGCACAGTAGTGCACAGTCAGGCCGGCGGGGTTTACCTCTTTGGAGCCTTAGAGAAGACTTCTCTTATAGGACGATTCCGACTCCACTGCATTACCATTCTTTCTTAACAGAAGGAGAGTGGCTTCGGAAGCAAAACTGAACCAGTCCACCAAAACACCAAGAATTAAGTAAACGGGATTTGAATCTGGAGTCACGTCTCTCGTTGGGAATTGTGTTCCATTCATTTTTAAGGCACAGCCTTATATGATGTAGGTTTTCAGGTGATTGCAGACTTGCCAGTCAGTAATTTTATCACAAGCTCACGTCGTGATAAATCTGGCACTTTTCCTTTATTTGTTTACATAATTCCAGTTGTTATAGAATTCAGATGCTTTTAATACAGTAATTAATAAATAGCATATTTTCCTCTTTAAAAGGCCTCTTTATAATTTAGATTACCAATGAACATTTCAAAATTGAAAACTGATAAAACTACTTGTGTTTATAAAGTAGTTACTAGAATTAAATTTCACTGCATTATACAGCGTCTTAGAGATTCAAAAAAACATTGTCCTTCATCTTTGTCAACAATGGAAATGCTCTGTTCCATGAGGTGTCTTTCCCTCCCCATCCCCTCCTTTTTTTTGCCAAGATGGCATTTAATAAAATTTAAAAGAACAGAGGTGGCATAATCCAAGAGTCAACCAGAATTTAGGCTGAAAATACACTTCAGCAATCCAGTACCTTCCCCCTAAATTACAAAAGGACCTTTTCCGAACACATACTGCAAATGGCAGACACTTTAACACAGACGTAGAGGATTGATTATGCTCCATTTTCTAACATGAAGAACCCCAGTAATTGCACAAACCCATCTCTGAGACCTCAAGCTCCTCACTTTATTTCTCTTCCTGCCTCATTTGACCTAATTATCAGCATACTTTTTACCCATGTTAATTTTCCAAGGAAATAAGCTAACCATGTAAAGGGGTGAATTTCAACCATTCAAAATACTGCATCTGGCTTTTTCCTACAAGCTCATGCATATGCCTACTACAAAAAAAGTCCGATCAACAGGAAGTAAAAAAATAATTTTTTCCTGATGTTTCTGAAGACAGTGTATTGCTTGGTGTTTAGTATCTTTCTTTTAAAACTGATTGATCTCCAATCCAGTTTCATCTGCATTACTAACTAGAACCTGTTTACTGTGGCACATTTTCCAAGTTTGATAGAAAGATGTCAAGTGTTGTAGGATACGGAGTTTCTTGCTTACAAGCACTGTACCAGGCTTTTAAAAAATGAATTTATACAAGCATGGACATTAGTTTCAATAAACTTTTGTTTTGATATTCATACTTTTTTTTTTTTTTTAAGACTTTATTTATTTATTAGAGAGCAAGCGAGAGAGAAACAGCATGAGAGAGGAGAGGGTCAGAGGGAGAAACAGGCTCCCCGCCGAGCTGGGAGCCCGATGTGGGACTCGATCCCAGGACCCTGGGATCATGACCTGAGCCGAAGGCAGTCGCTTAACCAACTGAGCCACCCAGGCGCCCCTGATATTCGTACTTTTGAATATTTTCTGCACTTAAGTGTTTTTAAGTGTCAGCCTATTTATACAGTCTCACACCTATGAAAGGAATGTTACTAAAAGTACCCCAAGAATATATGTAAAAATAACACATTTTATTAGTTTTAAGGCTTCTTTACGAAGTGTTGTTTTACAACTACACGAAATGACAAGTTTATAGATTACTTTGAAGTCGTTTTTTTACCTTTGGGTGGTTTCCTTATCTTATTGGGGTTTGGAATCACTTTCTTTATTTTCAGGGGCTGTAACACAACAGCCTGCTGACCTTCAGCAAGCTTCCTTTTATGTTTAGAGAGGTCTTCAAAGGAAGTTTCCAAAATCTCTTTGTCTTGGCTTTCCAAAGATTCAGTGTCTGGTTTTTCCCTGGAGTCTTCCAGTCTGCCTTGAAGCCATGGTACGTGTAAACTGGGTACTCGGGGAATTATGGCTTTGACTTCATCAACAAAGGCAGTGGTGTCCTTTCTGAACCCCAAGGCCAGGATACATTTTAAGCCAATGACAGGTGCAAGTGTCTCGCTGAGACGGGGAACCTGACAAGCAGGAACGGATCTGCTCAAACTTAACTGAATCAGGTGTGAGGTAATGAGCGCGGGCTTGGCTGACTTACACACTAGGACCAGCAGCAGCCCATTCTTTTCCAGAGCTCTGGTAACCTCATTAACGCCAATGGTCAGCTGCTTCCTGATGTGGACAGGAGTCCACCCTGACCCTTGCTCATTATCTCCTGGTGGTTCCTCCTTCTGACCCTCACTCGTATCAACCTCTGTGCTACATTTGTCTGGGCTTTGTTTTTTTAAAAACGGTTTTTTCTTTTTCTTCTTATCCTCAGTCTTCTGAAGCCCAAGCGATTTAAATCTGTCTTCAAGGGTGTGTAATATAAAGTGCATGTCTTCTCTCTCTAGTGCACTCCAGCAGATAGCATATGGGTTGTTCAGCGCTGTCTTTACCGTTAAAGGTCTTGTCTTCCGAACAGAGCCCCTCCCCGGTGCTTGAGGGGCTGCAGCCATTCTGAAAATCTTTCCTAAGAAGCAGACGACAAAGTAAATTCGTGTTATGAGCAGTGCATGTCAGAAGAATATCTTGTTTGTACTCTTTCTGATTCCTGATAGGCTATATAGCAAGCCTGACTATACAGAACCAATGACATGACCATACACTAAACCTCTTTTAAGATTAAGGAATTTCTGTTCCCCATCTTTTCATGACTTTGTCTTTATTCTTATACAGGTAATATATAAATGCTTTGCATTACTGCAATCACAGTGAAATCCTATTTCATTTATTAAAAATGTTCCATGTTTCTACCTGTTCATGATTATCTTTTTTCATGACTGTGTGGTATTAATCTTACAAATCTGTTACCATTTTCTGAGTTGCTCTCCAGTTAGGCCTCCATCCCACAAAGACTCCCTGAGCACCCCCCTGTGTGCAAGTCCACCTGCACGGAGCCCCCAAGCTGTGTGGGCCCAGAAGCCTCTGCTGTTTATAATCAACCAGGTGTGGGTTTTTAAGAACCAGAATAGTAATCTATGTACACAATTACAAATTCAAATGATACTTTCATTCTATGCCCTTTTGTAAGTCTCTCTCCCTCCCTGAACTCTAGGCTTCTTGTATATCCTTCCTTAAACATCTCCCACATACACAGGTATATATTCCCCCTTCTGGACAGTTATTCCAAGCTGACTGCTTCTGCAGCTGGCAACTTGAGGAAAACTAGGGAAATTTTGTGATGAAACTTAAAAATACAAATCCGTTAAAGAAAAATAAGAAGGATCCTTCCTGGGAAAATGTTATAAACCACTGATGTAGGGAGCATATCTTGGCTCTCCTTCCCAGAGCAAGTGCATTTGTCTTCCCTCAGTTTTATTCCTTGCTTCTTCCTGGTGCTCAGCTAAGAACCATAGTGACCTACATGGCAAAACTGAAGGAAGTTAAATGAGCCAGCCCGCGAGAAGTCTGGCATCTGGAACTGTCCCTATTTTCAGATGACCAGATTTTCTCCCTCCAGACAGTCCCTCATTCCAGGTGCTCATTTATCCCACTGAGGCTTGCCTTCCCCGAAATGCCCATGCACAATTAAGAATTAAGTCCTCTCCAACTGAACTTCCACTCACCAGGTAAAGAGCAGGTGTCTTTGTGGAGTGTGTCAGAACATAGAAGGCATTTTCTCCATCTATTACTTGATTCTCACAAAATTCCTATAGAATTGCCTAACATGTGGGTGAAGAAACAGTCAGATTAAATGCCTTGCCCAAAGCCACAATTGGTTTTCCAAACCCGAACTTTATGCTTTTTCAATCCTGGCTGCACCTCAAAAATAACCTGTTGCCTTTTAAAACATACAAATGGTTGGTCCTTATCTTGAATGTACTGAATTGGAATCCCTGGGAATAGGACCAGGGCACCTGTATTTGTAAAAAAAAAAAAAAAAAACTGTCCAGGTGAGTCTGATCCAGAACAGGGTTAGAACAGCTGGAGTAGGACAGGCTGCCTCTTGACCCTGGACAGCCGTGAGAAACGGCTTTCTGACCTCCACTGGTCTCCATCCAGTGTACCTCCTAAGTCACCTAACAGAAATCTAAAATTCAGCTCCTCCGGGCAGGGTCAGACTTCGTTCATGCCAGTGCTGCCAGAGCCTTGGTTACCTGCTGCACAGCCCTCCTCATCCCCCATTTTCTCATTGTTCCCCTCCAGCTCGGGGAGTCAGGAAGTAGCTCAGCCAAATCCTTGGTAGAGGACCGGCATCAGGTTGAAGGTGGTCAGGAAGACAAGACAAATACGATCTAACAGAGCTCTTGCCAAACTGCAAGTCAGCTCATGGGCCTCAGCATTCAAACAGCACAGAATGCGGAAATCCTTAAGTAAATACTTAAGAGTTGTATGCTCTGGAGGGAGAGTAAGCTAGGCACGAACTCCCATCTTCAGAATCTAGCGCGGGGAGACCAGAGCCAAGTAGTTCAGATACGCAGACTCTTACACCATATAATCCAAAAACAAAGTACTGATTGATGAGAAGCCGCAACGGTTTTGGAGGAGAAAAACAGGAAGGCTTTGCTGAGGTGCCTTTTGAGCTAGGTCTTGGAGGCATTCACCACATACAGGATCAAGGGCAAACCCTTTAGGGTGACCTACAAGGCCCTCCACACTCTGGCCCTCATCATCCACCAGCCTCTTCCACCATGCGCGATTACACCCCGCCACTGAACCACTTACTGTTGAACGAGGCCACCAGTTTCTAACCTCCATATCCTCATACACATTAGTCCCTTCCACCTTCAGCCCCCACAACCACCTTTCTTCAGCAAGTATTTCTGGATTATCCACAACACACCAAGCCATAAAGTATTAAAGTAAAAACAGTTACTAGCCTCACCGCGCTTAGAATCCATGAAAAAGACATATCAGCAGGTAATAACATAGTAAGATGTGCAATTCAAGTCCGGGAACTACAGAATACTAAGGAAACAGCAGAAGCTAACTTAGCTTAAGGAGTCAGAAAAGAGGTCCTGGAGAAATTGACCTTTTAACCTACATCTGAAGAATGCCTGCCAAAGGGAGTTTGAAATAGAGTATCCCAGGGAACAACATTAAGGACACGAATTAAGTTCAACGTCGCTGAGGCAGAGATGCTAGAGAGGGTGAGGTATTAGGGAAAGGAAGCAAGGACGAGAGGGTGAAGGTCCTTGCAAACCTTATAAATGGGAAGCAACTGTAACGTTTAAACAGAAGAGTGCCATGATTTGAAAGGCACTGCAAAAAGATCTTTGCGGATTCCCGGCCTGGAAGCGTCCTTCGCCAAGAGTGGAAGGAGCAAAGAGGTTCCCAGAGTAGGCACGACGGTGGCCTGCACTAGAGTCGCCGCAGAGGGGTTGGGACAGAAATTCATAGAGTTGAAATAGTTAAGAGGTAGGATCTACCAGGCCTGGTGCTATCACCCGGGAGTAACGCAGAGGAAGGACTCCGGTCTCTAGATCCGGTAGCGGAGGGGAGGACAGCCCCAGTCCCCGCTGGCTGCATTCCTGTCCCAGAGCCCCTCCCCGTGCATGCTGCCCTGTATCTAGTGCCCTCATTCATTATTTAGATTCGCAAACTCTAGTTATTCTGTGGTCCGTCCCCGGTTCTAGGCTGTGGAGCACTGAAGGACCAGGGTGGGCTTTATCTTACTATTTCCCGTACCCTACAGATGCTCAGCTCCAGACAGAGGAGAGTAAACCAAGGCCCAGGAAAGTACGCCCGTTCACGCGGGGCGGCCCGAGAGACAGCGGTCTCGGGGAAGACCTCGGGACCTCGCGTGCCCGCCGCCCTCCGCCCTCCGCCGCCTCCCAGGCCGGATCCCACCCGGGGCGCGCCCCTCCGGTCCCCTTACGTCCCCCGCACCCCGCTCCCACTCACGATGGCAACCGCACCACCTCCACGTGCGACGCGCGTGCGCAGAGCCCTCGCCCTCCCTGGCCCCGCCTTCCAAATGCTCAGAGAGCTTCGCATCTCATCATCTCACCTTGTCACTCACAATAGAGAGTCGGCCCACAGCTTCGCGAAGACCGAACTATAAAAGCCCTGAGTCCGGGAATGTGGCTGGGAGGCTCAGGACGCAGCCCTACAGCGGCAGTGCGCAGGCGCAACGCCGGTCTCGCGAGACCTCACGGTTGCCGTGGTAACCCGCGGCTCACTGGCTGCACAGCTTGGTCGGGGGGGTGTTATAAGGCCGGTAGCCGCCGGAAGGCTGGTTCTCTCCTGTGTCGCCTTCTCTCTTCTCATCCAGTTTCTCCCTTTCAGCGCCTGGCAGTCTTGGCTCTCTCTTCTCGCTCTTCTGTATTTGGCTTGCCTAAGGGGACGCAAAACCCTAGTTCCCGTCCAGTGTCCCCATCTCCGTCGACTCTCCGGCACCAGGAAGATAAACGGGGGGATCAGGGGTGGTTTGAGGTTAAAACAAAAAACAAAAAACAAAAAAACCACGTGCCTACAGGCAACAGTGTAGGCAATCTTGAGCCCCCTGAAAGGAGAGTAAAGGCTTCTTTGCGTCCTGCGACAGCAGCTCTGAAAACTCCCAATGTCTGCAGTAGCTACTCCGACCAGTGGAAACTAAAGGTACGAATGGAGTCGCTGGGAAGGTATGGACACAACTGTAATAAAACAGCTGAAGGACGTTTGCAAGGTCGGGCATCTGAATCTTGTTTTACCCGTGGCGAGAACTTGGAAGAAAGTGCGTTGCTTCTGACCTAAAGAGCCTCCCCCCTCATCACCCCATTCCTTTCTCTTTTCCAGCCTAACTTAGCGCCCCTTACTTTTCCTCTGTCCGTTTTTCTCAGAACTTTTCCCTTCGCAATCTGGTTTTCCGTTTTTTAATCTGTTTTCTCCATTTTCAGTTCTTATCACCTACGTAGTACCTAACTGGCCATAACAGAAAACAAAACAAAAAAAAACCGTGTTCCTTTTGGTCAAAGATTTCTGCAGGTTACACAGGGTTAAAGTACAATGTGATTTTTTTTAAAATCACAATCAAAAAGAATGAAGTTACAACGAGTTTGAGGCTTTTGTTTCGTAAAATGGATCTTACTGATTCATTATGATAAACTGCAAACATCCAGCCTTAGATCTAGCTTAAGTAGTCTTAGATCTAGCTTTCAAGCTGTAAGGGAAACGCTGACACACATATCTAATGGAAATGCTAGAATGATGGGAAGGAATTGTGCACAAGTGTTTGTCCCCCTAAGGTTCCAGAGTGTAGAGTTAGATTTACAGCATCATCTAAGTTGACATTCGCTCTATGAAGATTACCTGCCATTACGTCCCACAGCTCTGGAGCCAGTTTGCCTACTTGAAATCCTAACTTCATCTCTGACTAGGCATGTGACCCCTAAGCCAGCTAACTAACCCTTGAAGTGATAAAAATAGTACCTGTTGTGCTTATTAGAAGAAATAATCTATGTAAGATGATTAGCACAGTCCCTGGCATGCAGAAAGTGCTTGATAATTCTAACTGTGATGAATCTAGTGACAACCTGAATGAGGAGTTAATAAAAATTAACAGCAGCCTCTATGGCTTTAGTGCTTGTGTTTTATTTTGAGACCACCAATATAATTTCCCCAAGAATTTTGCTAACGTGACTACATTTTAAAGGTAACTTCTCTCATTTGGATCATACAAACTTTACAAGAAAAAAAGTAAACAGTCCTCCCATGACCCAAATTGCCTCAAAACATATTTCCTTTCTGTGTTCCCTTGTAATTTGTTTCACATTTATACATGCAATTAAACTGTGAAATAATAACACAGATTAAAATTTGTGTTCTGATTTGCTTCCCATATAACACTTTTGTATGTTTCTCACAGTCTTCAAGTTATCACTTTAACTCATATATGTGTTGTATGTGTATATATACATATACATAATATCTATATACATAATATATATACATATACATATATATAATGTTTAATGACAGATGTTTCAATTATTTCACCCTGTAAAACCTCAATTTTGTTTTTGAATAATAAAGGTTTTTTTTATATTAACTCTAGAATTGGACTATTGTTAGATTTATATGCTTGTCATGATGTAAGTGTGGCTTAAGGGACCTAGTGATAAATCATGTCATTAGAGGCAATGTAAATGTGAGGCGTTTCAAGCAGTTAAGGGATCTCTAAGTAACAGCTGGTGGCAGTGCCACACATCTGTAGATAAGGTCAGTAAAGACAAAAAGATTCTAATTGGATTTAGACCATTTATTATACTTAGAAGACAGCAAAAGCAAGATCAACAGGATCTTACGCCCATGGGACAATATCCCTAGTCCCAGAGATCAATAACCATAGGTGTCATGAGTGATGCATCACTCTGCATTAACAAATCAACTTGACACTTCAGCTGAGCAGTTTCATAGACTTACACAGAAGCCCACAGCTGTACCCTAAGGTGGCGAGGTGATGGGGGGAAGGGGAGGGCAACATGAAAAGCATTAGTCTCCACTAAAACTAGAGATATGGAAGAGAAACATCCTTGTGGGAGTTTCCCATAAGATAGGGACCTTGGGGCACTTGGGTGGCTCCGTCAGTTAGGCATCCAACTCTTGATTTTGGCTCAGGGCATGATCTCAGGGTCGTGAGATTCTCTCTCTCTCCCTACCCCCTTACCCCCTGCACCACTCCCTCTCTCTCTCTCTAAAACAAACAAACAAAAAAGATTGTGACCTTGCTCCAGGAAGAATCCCAGGCATTCTGCCAAGACTCAGACTGCAGTCAAGCCTTGCCTACATGGCTACATGCAAGGTTGTCAGGGGCCTTGGCAGAGAGCTGTCTTTCTATTATAAAGGAGAGATTTGAAAAACCTTACATCAAATGGTCACAAAGCTGGGATTTTTTTTTTAAGATTTTATTTATTCATTTGAGACAGCACAAGCAGGGGAAGAGGCAGAGGGAGAGGGAGAAGCAGACTCCCCACTGAGCAGGGAGCCCAATGTGGGACTCGATCCCAGGACCCTGGGATCATGACCTGAGCTGAAGGCAGACGCTTAACCATCTGAGCCACCCAGGCGCCCCCGCTCCTTTTTTTAAAGTAGACTATTTATTAGAGTTTTGTTTTATTTTTACATGCAAAAGCCTAATGTGGTATGATGCTAGGCTTTAGATTTTCCATAGGTCCTAAAGAGCCAGCAACAGTAATTTTGGAAATAAAGTGTCTATATGATATAAAGTCAGCTGCAGATAACTATTCAAAATATGCCATACATATACATAAACATAAACCTATAATTTTAGAATTAGTTAAAGTATAGAAATGTATATGAATTAAATTATCACAGAATTCTTTCTGAAGCAATATGAGAACAAATGATTGAGAAGCACTTTTAATGTAGAAATATGTATATATGTCTATAACTATGTATTAGGTGAAAAATATAAATAGCATTTTACTTTATTCACAGGTTTTTATTGAGCATCTTTTATGTCAAGCAATGTGCCAGATGCTAGATACATAAGAATGTTTCCTTCCTTCCTTTTGTCAACAGATAACAGTATTTATTGAATTCTAAGTTAGGGATAAAGCAGTGAACCAAAGTTCTAATGGAGGAGACGGACAGTAAAACAAAGAAAGTAAAATATATAGTATATTAGGTGATGAAAAGCACTGTGGGAAAAAAGATTCAATGCAATCCCTATTAAAATCCCAATGGCTGTTTTTGCTGAATTAGAAAAACCCACCCTAAAATTCATACTGGATCTCAAGGAACCTCTGAATAGCCAAAACAATCTTGGAAATGGAGAACAAAATTGAAGGACTCACACTTCCTGATATTAAAAACTTACTACAAATCTACAATAATCAAAACAGTGTGGTATTGGCATAAAGACAGACAGTGGAATAGAGAGCCCAGAAATAAACTCTACATATATGGTCAATTAATTTTTGACAAGGAGACCAAGACAATTTAATGGGGAAGAAGGTTTTTTTCCAAAAAACGGTGCTGGGAAAACTGGATATCCACATGCATATGAATGAAGTTGAACCCTTACTTATATCCCATACAAAAATTAACTCAAAGTGGGGCACTTGGATGGCAGTCAGTTAAGCATCCAACTCTCAGTTTTGGCTTAAGTCGTGATCTCAGGGTCATGATCTCAGGGTTGTGAGATCACGCCCTGCATCAGGCTCTGTGCTCAGCACAGAATCTGCTTAAGATTCTCTCTCTCCCTCTGCCCCTCCTGCTTGTGTGCTTGCTCTCTCTCTCCAAAATAAATAAATCAATCTTAAAAAAAAATTAACTCAAAGTGGATCAAAGATTTAAACTTAAGGGCTAAAACTGAAACTCTTAAAACGTAGGGGAAAATCTTCATGACATTGCATTTGGTAATGATATCTTGGATATGACAACAAAAGCACAGACAGCAAAAGAAAAAATAGATAAATTGGATCTGCATCAAAATTAAAACTTTTTGGGGTACCTGGATGGCTCAGTTGGTTGAGCGCCTGGCTCTTGATCTCAGCTCAGGTCTTGATCTCACAGTGGTGAGTTTAGGCCCCATATTGGGCTCCATGTTGGACATAGAGCCTACTTAAAAAAATTATAAAATAAAATCTTGTGTACATCAAAGGACACTATCAAAAGAGTGAAAAGAAAACCCACAGAATGAGAGAAAATATTTGCAAATCATGTATGATAAGGGATTAATATTCAGAATATATAAAAACTACAACTCCACAACAAAAAGCAAAAATAAACAAACAAAAAAGCCCATAGGGCACCTGGCTGGATCAGTCCATAGAGCATGCAACTCTTGATCTTTGTGTTGTGAGTTTGAACCCCCCAAAAAACAATTCAAGGGGTGCCTGGGTGGCTCATCAGTTGGGTGTCTGCCTTCAGCTCAGGTTGTAATCCCAGGATCCTGGGATCGAGCCCCATGTCAGGCTCCCTGCTCAGCAGGGAGTCTGCTTCTCCCTCTCCCTCTATCCACCCCCCACTCATGTTTTCTCTTGCTCATGCTCTCTCTCTCAATTAAATAAATAAAATCTAAAAAAATTAAAATACAAGATTAAAGACACATATGATCATCCCAATAGATGTTTAAAAAAAGCTTTTGATGAAATTCTACATCCATTCATGAAAACAAATTTTGCCAAACTACAAATAGGAAGAAACATACTACACATATATATCCACTGAAATAAGCGAGCTGCAGTGAACATACCACATTTGATGGTGAAACTCTGGAAGCATTACCTTTAAGGAATCATATACTACTTGTCCTATTCATTATTATACTCAGTTCCCAGCTACTGCAGAAAAGCAAAGAAAAGAAAGATCTGAGGATTGGAAAGGACAAAATGAAACTGTCATTATTCATAGACTATTGTTTGCTAAATAGGAAACCCAAAATAATTTACTGAAAAATAAAAGATTTATCAAGACTGCTGGATAAAGAGTCAACATACAAAAATCAATCCCCTTTCTCTGTACCAGTTACAAAAGGACAAACAAGGAAATTTTTAAAAACATTTAATCTAACATAATAAAAAATTATAAAGTTACTTAGAAGTAAATCCATATGGGGCGCCTGGGTGGCTCAGTCATTAAGCGTCTGCCTTCGGCTCAGATCATGATCCTGGGGTCCTGGGATCGAGCTCCGCATCGAGCTCCGCATCGAGCCCCGCATCGGGCTCCCTGCTCACGGGAAGCCTGCTTCTCCCTCTCTCACTCCCCCTGCTTGTGTTCCCTCTCTCACTGTGTCTCTGTCAAATAAATAAATACAATATTTAAAAAAAATAATAACATTACCTCCTTTTAATAGACTATATAATCTGCTTATCATATGTGTTATTGTCTGTGACCCCCTACCAGAATGTAATGCAAGGATAAGGATCTTGTTTATTCTGTTGACTAATGTTTTTCAAGAACCTAGAACAGTGCCTTGCTCATATTAGGCCCTCAATAACTATTTGAATGAATGAAAGAATGAATAAGGAGGATAGGATGGAATGGAATCAGGAGAGTCACAAAGGTAAAGGTAGTGTTCTATTTCTTAAACTGGTGGTAGGTTCATAAATGTGCCCATTATTTTTAGAATTTTAAATATATGGATGTATGTATATTGGTTTGTAATCAATACTTAATAAATAGTAAAAAAAAAAAAAAAAAAAGGGAACTTGATTGTCCAAATTGACTCACTCCCAAAGGAAAGCTGAGTTTTTACTGTACCTGATATATTATTATCACTGGGCAGAAGACATCAGTATTTTAATTGTCTCTTCTCTCTTTTTGTTCCGCGGAACAAGACACCATGGCTCTAGCCTCTGTTTATGGGAGGGCAACTCAAGAGAAGAACATACTTTGAAAAGAGTTCTTAGAAGAACATTCTAGACTTAGAGAATAAAACAGAGCACAGTGTACCTACCCTTTCCCCTTTTCCTGATTTCTTATAATGACTGTAATGCCCAAATGTCTCAGCTCTAAATACACCTCAGTACTGGAGTTTGCCCCCAGTATTTCCCTACTGAAACACTGTTAGGGCTTCCTCAGCAGAGAAAGCACTCACTGTTCTGAAGTTGCCATTTGCCTTTGTACCCCACAGTGTATTTCCCATCACCTGCAAATTTGAAAACTAAAAAATCCTGGCCAGTAGATTTTGCTAACATTTGCTTTTTGTCTTTTACTTAAAAATTCATTGATTATACCATGAAAGTGTTTTTGAGATTTAAAAACCAAGGGATTTACATGAAAAGGTAAAGCAAATTTTTTTTAAAGATTTTATTTATTTATTTGATAGAGAGAGACAGCCAGAGAGGGAACACAAGCAGGGGGAGTGGGAGAGGGAGAAGCAGGCTTCCCGCTGAGCAGGGAGCCAGACGCGGGGATCGATCCCAGCTTCCTGGGATCATGACCTGAGCGGAAGGCAGACGCTTAATGACTGAGCCACCCAGGCGCCCCAAGCAAATATTTTTTAAATGTAGTTTTATGCAAAAACAGGCTAAAATGTTTTGGGTCCTTTCGTCTCCACCACTTGCATTGTTATGTTAGACGTTTCAGATCGATAGCTCTCTAAACCCTGAATTTGTCAGTTCTTCCAGTCATTCCGCTCCACGAAGGTTTCTTCTTAAAAGAGTCGGAAATGAACTCCTCCTATGACCAGGAAATGCTGTTTCAGTTCTTTGAAAACTTAATCAAATGTGAATCACAACCCCATTCTGTGTGCCTGCAGACTTGCAGTGACATTGGATTTGTTGCCCTGGAGAATGGGGTCAAACTGAATAGGTGCGTGCTTCTGTGCCTTTACAATAACCGAGAGCTAGTTAGGGGGGTTGCAGCACGTGTTCAGAATGTGTTTTTGCTT
The DNA here is from genome assembly GCF_029215605.1 of Mirounga angustirostris. Classification (NCBI taxonomy): domain Eukaryota; kingdom Metazoa; phylum Chordata; class Mammalia; order Carnivora; family Phocidae; genus Mirounga; species Mirounga angustirostris. The sequence goes on from NW_026991713.1 coordinate 125,736,012, forward strand.
TTTAAAGAGAAGACGCCTTTGTCATTCCTGATGAAGTGTGCCTAGAGATATGAGAGGAGGCTTGAGAGTTCTCAAAAAACTGCCATCCAGGTTTCTAGGAATTACGAGAGGGCAGAGGGAGATATATACCAAAAGGAATCCCCACTGAGGTCCGTGCCCTAGGGAGATTTCCCGATGTCCTGCAAACAACCTCTTGAGAAAGAACTGGGGAGCGAGCCAAGAGCGGAGAGGAACTCATTTAAATTCCCTGCTCCTCGCCTTTCCAGTTGCAGCAGCGCTGGCGGCTCACAACCCTGGCGCGCCGCTTGGGACGCGGGCGGGCGCAGAGGTCAGGGCAGGTGCCACTCACTGCTAGGCCCCGCCCCCTAGTACTGGTGGCCAATGGAAACCGGCCGGACCAACAGCGCAGCCAATGGGAGCCGGCGGGCGGAGGCGCGCCTCGATTTAAGGAGGCCCGCCGCCCGGGCTCTAGGGACCGGTGCCTCAGGAGTGCGGCAGTGGCTGAGTGCTGTCACCATGTCTTCTTTGCAGGTGAGTCGAAGGGTGCAGAGGCCGCCCAAGAGGGCTTCCTCAGAGGGAAGCGCTCGAGTGGGGCTTGGGGCAGGCGTGACGCCCCTGGGTGGCGGGCGACTCGGAACTGGAGTCTGGGACAGCTGTCGCCCGCAGTCCTCGCGCCCCCAGTCCCACCCCCCCGGAGTTGTCCGGAGTGACCCCGCAGACCCTCCCACCCCCATCGCGAGCACCCGCTTATTGCAGTGGGGACCGCACCGGTGCCATCTGTTGACGGTGAGCCGGGGCTCCCTATGGCAACACTTGTGAACCCCGGGGATTGGTTACTCGCAAAGTAAGCGCTGGCCCCGGGGAGGGCGGACACCGGGCGGCCCTGCTCCGCCCGCTCTTTCCATCTGGGAGAGGGAGGCGAGGGCGGCTGGGGTCCCACCCGCGCCCCCTCGCTCCTTGGTAAGGCAAGTGTTTCTCTGAACAGCAGAGATCGGTAAAACTACAAAATAGTAGTTTTGCTGATATGCGGAAAAATATATGTTCAGGGTGGGAACTTTGGGGAAAGAGAACAAATATAAAGTAAGTAAAAACCATTAGGAATTCCTTCACCCAGGTGATAACCACTGCTAACATGAGGGATTACATTCTTGTATGTGTGAAAAATGTGTGTGTATATATGTGCCTGTGTGTGCTTGCACATGCATGTGCATGCATATGTACATGCATGTGCATATGTGTGTATATACACACACTGATTCGATTATACTCTTTTTTGTTTAAGATTTATTTATTTGACAGAGAGAGACACAGCGAGAGAGGGAACACAAGCAGGGGGAGTGGGAGAGGGAGAAGCAGGCTTCCCGCTGAGTAGGGAGCCCGATTCAGGGCTCCATCCCAGGACGCTGGGATCATGACCTGAGCCAAAGGCAGACGCTTAACAGACTGAGCCACTCAGGCGCCCCTGATTCGATTATACTCTTAAGTATATACAGTTTTGTTCCTGTACCTATCACTATATTAGGAGCATTTTTCATCATTAAATATTCTTCTAAAATAAAATTTGAAAAAATACCTGCATACAATTTCACAGAATGAGCATGGCTCACTTCTTTAAGGGTTCTTTTTTTTTTTTTTTTTTGATTTATTTTTATTTTGGAGGGAGGGAGGGGCAGAGAGAGAATCCTCAAGCAGGCTCTACGCCCAGCACAGAGCCCCAGGTGGGGCTGGATGCCAGGACCCTGAGATCACTACCTGAGCCAAAATCAAGAGTTGGGCGTCTTAACCCACTGAGCCACCCAGGTGCCCCCCCTTAAGGATTCTTTAAGCAGTATGTTATGGTGACTAAAGGCACATACTCCAGAGTCGGCCAGGTTCAGATCCAAACCTCACCCCTTCTTAGCCTGTGATGTGGTTGCTTAACCTCTCTGTGCCTATTTTCTCATCCAAAAATGGAGGAGAGGGACTGTCAAGATTAAATGAGCTACATGGATAAACCAAGTAAAACAGTGCCTGGCATGTAGTAAGTACCCAATAAGGAAAGTGTGTCCTTGCACATTTAGATATTTTTCGCTTATGTAGGACAAATAATTCATATTGAGCTTTCCTCAAAATAATCAAACCTTTCAATATTAAAACTGTATTCCTTTTTAGCTTAGTATTTTGTTTTATTTGGCAAACAAATGGGATTTCTAATTCAGCTATAACCTCCAAACTTTATTTTAAACTTACAATATGTTTACTTCAGTAGCAAAACTTTTAGCAAAGCTGAGTGCCAGGTAAACTAGATGTATTTCTTTTTTAGAAGATGATGCTCAAAGGCGGACTGCTTCTTCAAGAAGCTACATCTTTTTGAGTCTTGGGGATTCACGATTTTACAATGGGCAAATAATTAACCCCTTTCCCTCCATGCATGTTTGTATGACTAAAGAACCATGCAGTGTGAGAATTTATGATCTTCCTAATTCAGCTCCTCAATGGGAAATGATTGCTCAAAAAGGCTTTGTCAGGGCACCTGGGTGGCTCAGTTGGTTGAGCGTCCGACTCTTGGTTTCAGCTCAGGTCATGATCTCAGGGTTGTGAGATCAAGCCTCACATTGGGCTCCGCGCTCACCGTGGAGTCTGCTTGAGATTCTCTCTCCCCCTCTCCTTCTACCCCTCACCCCACTTACACACACTCTCTCTCTAAAATAAATAAATAAATCTTAAAAAAGAAAAGGTTTTGTCAGCGTTGTATTGTGGGATGACCATGTTCTTTGGCTGCAGAAAGTAAAACTAGATTAGGTGAGTCACCTTCAGAGGCTATTTTCAGCTGTGATGAAATCGTAAAGCAAATTTACCAGAGGCTAGGGTGGTCAGTACTCCTAGGTGGTAAGAGGGTTGAGGGTTCCAGCTCCAGGAAAGCAGGATGCACCCCCTGTGAGTGTTGGTGGGGACACTGGGGTCACTGCTACACCAGGTGTGGTCAGAGGGCCTTATGAAAACATGAACAGGAGAGAGTCTGGGGAGAGGCCTTCTGAGGGAGATGATGTACACATGCATGCAAGCAGGACACCGAGGCCCCAGTGCTAGAAGAATGAGCTAGCAAAGGCTGAAATTCCTCACCAAAAGCAATGAGCCCAGCTCCACAGTGGCACAGGGATATTACTAAACTACCCCTTTGACTCAGAATGCTTTGAAATTAAGTGTAAACAACTGTACATTTAAAGCTGTTTCTCATCTCTGATAGTTTTCAGACCCGCCTAATATTCACTCACTCATTCATTTATTCACCAAGGACTCAGAGGGGCTGGTACTGCCTACCAGTGCCCTCTGTAAGGCATGAATACTTACGCCTGCCTCTGTTACGCATGTATGGGGAACAAATCCAGTCCCACCCGGCTTTCCTGTTGAGCCCTAATACATGCTGTCCATGCCACCTGGAACACCCTTCCATGCTCCTGTCCATCCAACAGATGCTGTCCCCTCGGGCTTAGCTAAGCGCCATCTCCACTGGGAAAGCTGCTTCCCCACCTGCTGACACCCCTGCCTCTGCATCCCCAGAGGGCCCACAGCTCCTCCACTGGAGCAAGTCTCTCACGATCATTGTTGACCTGCTCATCTCCCCCCAGAGCTGAGCTCCTTGAGCGCCGGCTGCCTTGTTCATCCCTGTCTGCCTAGCAAAGGCCTGGTGCACCACAGGTGTTCAATACATCTGTTAAGTAGTGTAAGCCGAGTGATGAGCTCTGGGTGGGCAGAGTCAACAGAACGAAATCAAGAATATATCTGTTCTTTTTTTTTTTTTTTTTAAAGATTATTTATTTATTTATTTGACAGAGAGAGAAACAGCTAGAGAGGGAACAGAAGCAGGGGGAGTGGGAGAGGGAGAAGCAGGCTCCCCGCCTAGCAGGGAGCCCGATGCGGGGCTCGATCCCAGGACCCTGGGATCATGACCTGAGCCGAAGGCAGACGCTTAACGACTGAGCCACTCAGGCGCCCCAAGAATATATCTGTTCTTAGTGGGATTTAATCTTAACACCTTCTCACTGAAGTTGATAGTATCATTTTTTTGCCTGAGGCTGAATCTCAAAGCAGTTTTGTTGCTTGCATAACATCCCATGGCATTGTGTCTCAAAGCTAGAATTCAAACCCAAGATCCTGATGTGAGGCCAGTGTTCTTTCCCCTAGAGCTCATCGTGGTTGAACTGGGAAAGGCCCCATAGAGGAGGGTACATTGGAACCACATCATGGAGCAGGAATGTATCAAGTTGTGGCACCACAAAAGGGCATGCTGGATGGAAAGAATGATCTTGGCCCCTGCTCTGGAACAGGCTTCTGTACCCTGGAAGGGAAAAAGAATAGGGATCCCTGAAGTTGTGTGTGAAACCCTGTCAGGGTGACCTCTTGTGGAGAGTGTCCAAGACTTTCATTAGGTTGTCACACGGTTCCATGCCCCACCCTCCGCCCCCACCCCGTATATGAAGAACAATGTCCCAGAAATTCCTTCTGGAAGGCAGGGACCTAGTATGGTTGTTGAGAAGCCTTAGGATTCTCCTCGAGGCTTGGCTTGCCAAGAAGAATTGAGTTGCTGTCACTGGAGAAGGGTGCAAGACCTCACAGCAAGCAGATGAACTGAGACGCTGATAAATCTGAAGGGGAAGATCCCTACACCTCTCTGAAGAGCCCTGCCCTGAGAAAGCCCTGGGCACTTAGGGAGCATTTTCATTTTATCCTTACTACAGGCACAATATGTGCACACTATAGAACATTTGGAGAGTACAGAAAGCATGAAAAACCCAGAGAACTTACCAATAATCAGAGGCAATTATTGTTTTCATATTTTAGTATATTTCTTGCTAGTCTTTATTTTTTCTACGTAACTTACAAAGCTGAGTGTATAAAAACAATTTTGTATTTGTTAAGTCAAAGTGTTTTTTGTGTCATTATGAGTACTTTTTTTTCCACTTTTTTTCTAGGATTAGTTTTTTTTCCCAAAAAGACTTAAAATAATAATGGTAACCTTTATTAAACATTCACCATGTCCCAGGCACTATTTTAAATATTTTACACGTGTTAACCTATTTAAATCTTCTTTACAACCTGGCGGATAGATGGTATTATTGTCCTATATTCTGGCCGAGAAAACAGACACAAGTTAAATAACTTGCCCAAATATACACAGCTCTTAAGTGATGAAGCTGAGATTCTAATCAAGGCAGTCTGGCTCTAGAGCCTGCATTCTTTTTTTATTTATTTTTTCTTTTTTTTTTAATTTAGAGAGAGAGCGCGCGCATATGAGCAGAGGGAAAGGCAGAGGGAGAGAGAGAGAATCTCAAGCAGACTCCGTGCTGCGCCTGATATGGGGCTCCATCTCACGCCCCTGAGATCAGGACCTGAGGCAAAATTGAGAATGGGATGCTTGTCAACGTCTAGGGCGTTGGGGTCCCTGGGTAAGGGTCTACGAAATCACCAGGACACAGGGGATGCAGAGCAAAGGCAGCACTTGCAACTGCATACTGCCGTTTATTTCTCACATAGCTATATACTCGCAGAGATCAGATAAACATAACAATGTATCAAGCCAACATCTGTGAAGTGAAATATACACGAAATGCAATAAGAACAAAATACATCCTGTTTATGCTTGCAGAATAAAGAATTCTCTTAGCCATCCTTCCTTTGGAGACAACATGTTCTTTGTCTTTAGAAAGAACACTTCTGATTAGAAAGACACACTTTAAGCGAGGCAAGAGCCACTTCCTGCTGATCCAGGCATTTAGGACTTGCAACATGAGATAAAGGGAAGAGAACATTTTCTCCTCCTGGCCTAGGCCTGCCTGGCCGACCTTAACCTCAGTGCAGTCCTCAAATGACCCTGGCCTGCAAGGGGCCTACAAGCCTACACCATCTCAATTCCCTCTTTCTTCTTTTGTTTTAATAAAAGTGCCCTCCAAAGGATGGCCATAGAATTCTGGGAAGGCTTTAGATAGCAAAAATGCAACAGCATAAAGCGTAAGATAACAATCAACAATACAAATCCCATTCCTCCGGCAGTATGCCCCAAACTCTGAATAATACCTTTTGGATCTAGTCCCTCAAGTTGCTTAAGAAGTAAATTGGCCAACGCAGCGGCATCTGATACAGTAAGCAAGGCACACATAGCCAAAAATAGATTTTCAGGCGTACAAGCCTTCCCCGTTCGCTGCAGGATTTTTTGCCCTTCCCCACTAAGCTTTTTAATTTGCCCCCAAGTCGGCAAAGCAGTAGCAAATATCTGCCGACGGCGACGTCGTCCTCCCAAATTCAGATGTGCCATGGCCTGTAACAGAAGTTCATGGTCTGGATTCTCGGCCTGGTGGGATACGGTGCCGTTCGAATTGGCCCTCGACCGGATCCATCGCGTAGGGCAGCCAGGAACAGGTCCGTCCATCCTCTGTGGAGACATAAGCATAACCCTTCCCTCTGCAAAGCAATAGCCCCGGTTGCCATTCTGCATCTGCAGTCGGTTTAAGCCATATATGTTCATTTAATGGAGGGGGAGCGACCTCTCCCTCTATGAACTGTTTCTCTGCACGGGAGAGGATATCTCCCTGCGGAAGATTCAAGAAATTTAATGCGAACAGAGCTTGTTGCAAAATAGAACGTGCATTTGATTGAGTGAATGCTAAGATATGATCCTTTTTCCTCCTTTTTAATTTTTTAATTTGTAACTTTAAGGTACTATGCACACGTTCTACAATAGCTTGCCCTTGAGGATTATACTCAATGCCTGTTTTGTGCATTATACCATATTGTTTACAGAAAGTTTGAAATTTTTTACTGCTATATGCAGGTCCATTATCTGTTTTAATAATAGATGGTAAACCCATCACAGCAAAAGTTTCTAGAAGATGGAAGATGACATGCTGTGTGGTTTCACCACTTTGTGCTGTGGCCCATATAAATTGAGAATATGTATCTATTACCACATGTACATACATACAAAGTTCAGAAAACCACATCTGCCACTGCAGATACTCAGGCTCCTTTAAAAGAGCCCGACAGAGGACCCTCCAGTCCTCAGGAGAAAAATTGTTATAATGTCGAGCTAGACTATTAACTAGCTCCTTAACATAATGTGATTGAGGTCCATATAAAGACACTGCCTTTTTCAAGCGACCAATATCCTCTATACCTATTCCTTCATAATATGGTGCTTGTGCCATTCCCTGGACCGGGGGAGGCCTAATAACAGGAAAAGCAAAGACAGAATTAGCTGCGCCACCCTCATCATCGCTATCCTCTAGCGCATCAAGCTCAGCTAAAGCAGCAGAAAGGAAAGGATTTTTAGAAGAAAGAGCTGGTACAGACGGCAAAGGCGGAGCAGAGGGCTTCCTAGAGGGTTTCTTAGACTCTTCCGTCATAGCCATAACCTGCTGAAAAACCTTCAAACACAGCTCAGTATCATTAGAAGCGACAGTAATACCATAGACAGCAAGTGAATGCTTCAGCATTCGAACATAAGGAGTAGAAGTTTCTTGTCCCATCACCCTGTACTTAAGTTACTCACCCTTCCTGAACGTCCTTCAGGGTCCCTGTTCGGGCGCCAATTGTCAACGTCTAGTGCGTTGGGGTCCCTGGGTAAGGGTCTACGAAATCACCAGGACACAGGGGATGCAGAGCAAAGGCAGCACTTGCAACTGCATACTGCCGTTTATTTCTCACATAGCTATATACTCGCAGAGATCAGATAAACATAACAATGTATCAAGCCAACATCTGTGAAGTGAAATATACACAAAATGCAATAAGAACAAAATACATCCTGTTTATGCTTGCAGAATAAAGAATTCTCTTAGCCATCCTTCCTTTGGAGACAACATGTTCTTTGTCTTTAGAAAGAACACTTCTGATTAGAAAGACACACTTTAAGCGAGGCAAGAGCCACTTCCTGCTGATCCAGGCATTTAGGACTTGCAACATGAGATAAGGGGAAGAGAACATTTTCTCCTCCTGGCCTAGGCCTGCCTGGCCATCCTTAACCTCAGTGCAGTCCTCAAATGACCCTGGCCTGCAAGGGGTCTACAAGCCTACACCATCTCAGGATGCTCAACTGACTGAGCCACCCAGGCGCCCCTAGAACCTGTGTTCTTAACCCTGACATTGTTTGAAGCAGTTGACAACTTCCTAGAAGGACACTCAGAAAGGTGAGGCATGGTGTGTGACCCTTGTCACATGCACCCATGCTTCTTAGACCCCCGGGCCCTTTTCAAGGTTATTTAGGTTGGAGAGCCAGGTCTCTGATTTACAAGTGATGTCTGTTCATCACCAGACAACTGCTATAGCTGTGCCACTGTCCTGTCTCTGGCGCTGGATGGAAACTTGATCCCGCAACTCTGCTGAGCTCCCTGGGGTTCTGACGGGACAGTGGGGCTATCCACTTTCTCTACTAGGACTTTGGATCAAAGGGAGCTATGCACTGGAGAAAGACAATGGAGGATGGGGGTATAGAATGTCTCCTTGAGCTTCTCTTGTTTGATACCCAGGCTGGTGACATTTCCTGCCTCTCCCTGATTTAAATAACACAAAGTAAAATACAGTGTATTTTTAAAAAAAGAATAGAAAAATTATATTAAGGAAGTAGTCACCAAAGCCCTTTTTAGGTAAACAAAGAGGTTAAAAGAGAAGGGATAAAGCTAGGAGCACATAGGAGGCTGGCTTAGTGGAGCATACAACTCTTGATCTCAGGATTCTGCGTTTGAACCCCACGTTGGGGGTAGCGATAACTCAAAGAAATAAAAAATAAAATCTTAAAGTCCTGGGAGCACATAGACATTCCTTTGTGTGGAATATTCCAATTTGTGGAATTTATATGCTTTTAACTTATAAAAAGAAATGTGTAGGGGCACCTGGATGGCTCAGTCAGTTGAGCATCTGACTTTTAGTTTCTGCTCAGGTTGTGATCTCCAGGTTGTGGGTTCCAGCCCCTTGTCGGGCTCCATGCTCAGCAGGGAGTCTGCTTGGGATTCTCTTCCTCTCTCTCTCTTCCCCTCTGCCCCCTGCCTCAAATAAATCAATAAATCTTTAAAAAAAATAAAAAGAAATATGTATTAAAATTTCTCTTGATAGATTTTTTCCCCCTCCTTTTGACCACATTCACCCATTTCCCCCACCCTTCACCCACCTCTGGCAACTGCCAATCTATCCTCTGTTTTTCTAAGTGTAGTTATTTTAGATTCCACATGTAAGTGAGGTCCTACAGTATTTGTCTGTCTCTGTGTGACTTACTTCACCTCACATAATGCTCTCAAGGTCCATCCATGTTGCTGCAAATGGCAGGATCTCCTTCCTTTTTATGGCTGAATAATATTCCATTATGTGTGTGCATGTCTATATATACCATATTTTCTTTATCCATCCATCATCGGGCACTTAGGTTGTAATTTCCATGTCTTAACTGTTGTAAAGAATGATGCAGTGAACATGGGGGTGCCAGCATCACTGTGAGGTAGGGACTTTGCTTCCTTTGGATATATACCCAGAGGTGGAATTGCTGAATCACATGGCATTTGTATGTCTTTATTTATTTATTTATTTTTAAAGATTTTATTTATTTATTTGAGAGAGAGAATAAGAGAGAGAGCATGAGAGCAGGGAGGGTCAGAGGGAGAAGCAGACTCCCTGCTGAGCAGGGAGCCCGATGTGGGACTCGATCCCGGGACTCCAGGATCATGACCTGAGCCGAAGGCAGTTGCTCAACCAACTGAGCCACCCAGGCACCCTCTTTATTTATTTTAATTTATAAATGATTTATTGGATTTTTTCAGAAAAAAATAATTCTTTAAACTGAATAAGCTCTATACATACAAGTTCTCATTTTTCATTTAGCTTTGATTTACTTCTTAGAATTTTTCATGTTTCTGACCAGCCACTGTCTTTTAAACCTCTTGGCATTTTTTTTTTTTTTCTGAGTTCCCCAAGCATTATTCAGAAACTGGGTGGTGGCCCTTTTCCCTGGTAACCTCTTATTTTCAAGACATAGGAACTTATTTACAGTAGTTCTGTTGCTTCTGGAACCATATAAAGAATTCTCTCTAAAGGCTTTCGTTGCTTATTGCCTTGAATCTCTCAGATCTTGATCTTCTAGCCTTAGAGCCAAGTGGCTTTTATTCTGGCCCATAGACTGTACTTTTTGTACCTTTTTCCAGCTTTCTTGGAATCACTTCCTTTTTCACATTCTTCATTTTTCTTCTGCAAATGAGTTTCTTTCAAATTTTCTGATGATGTCATTATGTTAGTCTGTCCAACTGTAGTTAACTTCTCCAGAATGTAATCTGGAAGGAGTTTTCTTTGAGGGATGGACAGCTCGTCTTCTTCAAGAGTGCTTTCTCCCCAACCTGCTGCTCCCCTTTGTGCTTCTTCCTGGGTGCTGGTCAGTCAGCTCCTCCCTGACAGGCATTGGGGTGCTGCCGGACCAATAGGTGGTGCTCTGCCTTCTCCTCCCCACCCCCTGAACCCCACCCAGGCAAGACCTCTCCCTCCTCCCCTCCCCCAGGCATGCTGGCCCTCCTCCACCATCACTGATGCAGGGGTGTGGGAGCTACAAGGCTGGAGCTGCACCATGGCCCAGGCAGCATCAAACCGCCTCCATTTGTATGTCTTTGGGAAAAATGTCTATTTAGTTCCTTTGCCCATTTTTTAATTGGTTTTTTTTCTTTTTGCTCCTGAGTGGTATAAGTTCTTTATATATTTTGGATATTAACCACTTTTTAAAGATAAATGATTTGCAAATATTTTCTCCCATTCCATAGGTTTCCTTTTCATTTTGTTGATGCTTTTCTTTACTGTGCAGAAGCTTTCTAGTTCAATGGAGTCTCACTTCTTTATTTTTGTTTGTGTAGCCTTTGCTCTTGGTGTCAGATCCAAACAGTCATAGCTGAGACCAGTGTCCAGGAGCTTATCCCTTCTGTTTTCTATCGAGGAGTTTTGTGGTCTTAGGTCTTACATTCAAGATCTAAACAAAAGGTCTTACTTGACCTTACATTAAATCCTTTGAGCTGGGTTTTGTGCATAGTGTCAGCTTGTGGTCCAGTTTTGGTCTTTTGTCTGTAGCTGTCAGGTTGTCCCAGAACCATTTGTTTAATGACTCACCTTTCCCCATTCTACATTCTTGGCTCCTTTGTCATTAATTAATCGACCATATACGCATGCTTTTATTTCTGGGCTCTCTATTCTGTTTCATTGATCTGTTTGTTTTTAGGTCAATACCATACCGTTTTGATTAGTATAACTTTGTAATATAGTTGGAAATTGGGACACAGCATGACTCCAGCTTTGTTATTCTTTCTCAAGATTGTTTTGGCTGGGGCGCCTGGGTGGCTCAGTTGGTTAAGCGACTGCCTTCGGCTCACGTCATGATCCTGGAGTCCCGGGATCGAGTCCCGCATCGGGCTCCCTGCTCAGCAGGGAGTCTGCTTCTCCCTCTGACCCTCCCCCCTCTCATGCTCGCTCTATCTCATTCTCTCTCTCAAATAAATAAATAAAATCTTTAAAAAAAAAGTTGTTTTGGCTGTTCAGGGTCTTTTGTGGCTCTATACAAACTTTAAGATTGTTTTTTCTACTTCTGTAAAATATGCCATTAGAATGTTGATAAGGATTGATTGCAATGAATCGGTAGATAGCTTTAGGTAGTATGGACATTTAAACAATAATATTTCTTCCAATTCATGAGCATAGAATATCTTGCATTTATTTATGTCTTTTTCAGTTTTAAAAATTTTTAAAAATTTTTAAAGTTTTAAAATTTTCAGTATTGAGAAATTTCAGTATTAGGGTGCCTGGGTGGCTCAGTCAGTTAAGCATCCAACTCTTGATCTCAGCCCAGGTCTTAATCTCAGGGTCGTGGATTCAACCCTACATTGGGCTCCATGCGAGCCTACTAAAAAAAAAAAAGGAATTTTCACTTATAACAGTTTTATGTAGTTCTCCATATCTTGTCTGAGTATCAGGTATGTACCAGGAGAGGTATCCATAAATTAAAATAATTAGGATAATTCTGGTAGAATCAGACCAGTAATAGTTCTGTTTGAAACCTTCCTCTTTCTTTTTGTGTTGCCACTGTTTGGTGGTAAATACCCCTAAATTAGATGAGCCTGTTGAAAGTTAGTGAATGCACCGTTTGCCTTTTCTTCCTTTTGTTCTAGGCTGATTTTGATAGGATTGCAGAAGATGTGAGGAAGCTGAAAACAAGACCAGATGATGAAGAACTGAAAGAACTCTATGGGCTCTACAAACAATCTGTAGTTGGAGACATTAATATTGGTATTGTGTGTGTGTGTGTGTGTGTATATATGTCTATATATATTAAAATGTAACATATATTATTAATATATTAATAATATTTTTAAAATCATATTTTTAAAAATACATTTCATCTGAACAATGTTTATAAAAGCATCGAGTAAAAAGTAAACTTGAAAATATGTCTATCCTTCTTTTGGCAGAGTGTCCAGGAATGTTAGATTTAAAAGGCAAGGCTAAATGGGAAGCATGGAACCTCCAAAAAGGTTGTTAATTCTTAAATAAGTGAAATAAACTTTCTTAATTTCCCAATACATCAGTCAGTGAGATAATCTGTTTGTGTCTTTCTAGGGCGGTTGAAGGAAGATGCCATGAGTGCCTATATTTCTAAAGCAAAAAAGCTGATAGAAAAATATGGAATTTAAAGTTCATCTATGAGAAAGTTTTTCTTTTGAAGCCTTCATAATGGTATCATTTCTTAACATCTAAGGAAGAAATGCACTGTTAACTCTTTTCATGTCATGAGTATGTTTGCTGTTAACATGAATTGTAATCCTTAATTAGAGGTATGCTGAAACTATGTATTTAATGAAATTTTACTTGCTAAAACCAGAGGATTTTTAAAAAAGTATTGCTCTGGTAGTATGTCACAAAACATTTACAATTTTTTTTTTGGCTTATCTGTTTTTCTACAGTGAGTTAGTATTATTGGTATATGATCAAAACAGTTTATTAAGAACCAATAACAAGGTTCTTCCTTTGTTGCACTATGTAACTTTGGGATTCTCACTGGCTTGGGGCCTTGGAAATCATAAGCATACCTGGTTCCAGTCCATACTCTGTAATTCTTTAGTAGGTGACCTGAGACAAATTACTTAACCTTGCTAAGCCTCATCTATAGAGTAGAGGGGAAAAATCAGTCTCACAGGGTTGTAAGAATTGAATGATTCTTCAGATAATTGAGAATTGATAATTGAGGTAACTAATTATCCTACCCTTCAATTTAAAGCATACATTATATAAAACCTAACAACAAATAAACTAAAAATTTTAAAAATAAACTTACGAGTCCACAACTATTCAAAGAAAGAAAAAAGCCATCTTTCAATTATTTTTCTTTAAATTTTTACATTTAAGACAGAAAAATTAAATGTAGTATCTAGTGATAATAAAACATACAACTACTGTGCTCTTACATTCATTTTTATTGGAGTGAAAATGCAGAGTCTGGAATATCATAGTGGGTAGTTCTGTATTATGTGAATCTACAGTTATCTCCAAATAAAAAGTTTCATGAAAAACGAATCTAGCTTGATTCCTATTCTGGAAAATTTTAGAACATAAAGATGGTTCTCATCTTTACTAAGTCTTACCTGAAGATTTTCGGGAGTCTGCCATGATGAAGTCAACATCCAAATGCAAGAAAAGGGAGACGTCAGCAACGACAGGGCTGCTTCTTCAATGGAGAGCTTGGAAGCTCTCAGAGCTCTTCCCACGTGGACTTCACCTCTACCGGGTGGAGAGGCAGGTGAGAAGGCCCACCCCAAAAGTCTGCCATTGGCTACACCATGTGATTCCCGTTGTGGACCATATTAACTAAAAACTTTTCAAATGAATAATCACAAATCAAATTACTTTTGTGCCCATGCTTCCATAAGGGAGCCCTGGAAATGGTGTCACACCAAAGGGTAAAGCACAGCAGGTACTAAACATGTATCATAATTTCCTTCAGCCTATTTTTAGCCCAAGTTGATTGCATGAATTCTAACTCCTCCCACAATGAATTTTTCATATGATTTGCCCTTTGTTAGAAAGGAATGATAAATTCTGTAAAACGTGTCCTGTATGCATTTTGCTCAATCAAAGATTCTATGTATAGGATTTTAAAATCTTAACATAAACATGAACCCATCTTATGTGATCATAAACAAATAGATGCTTTAAAATTTAACCTTAATATATATTGCTGTGTTAAGTACTTTAAGCCTTAAGGAAGAGACATCAGTGACACCAAGTAGTGGAGTTTATTGTGAAGATCCCACGGGACATAGGAAATCAGCACCAGGATTCCAAGAGCCAAACACAGTTTGGGACTCACCAGAGACTGCAGGAGCCATGCAGCTCCAAGGGGGCGGTGCCCCTTCATTCCTATCGACCGGCGACTGTGAATCCCATTTGTAGTGTTCTGCCTTATTTGGACTCAGCGAATTTTCACGACTTCTGCTTTTTCCCCTTTTAGCTCCTGTTTTTCCCAACTGTTCTGCTTTCTCCTTATGTCAACTGCAAACTGTCACAGAGCAAGGCTGAGGCATCCTGTCAGGCATGGCATTTGTGCTGGGCCCCTCCACACACCAGGGGCCAGACGCCAGACTGGCTGTCCATGGGAGGACTCCCATTGGCCCTAGTCAGTCACTGCCAGGGTCGGGGGACAGGAGCAGCACCCACAGAGCCACCAGGCCCTGTGTTGGAGAAGCTCGTGAGGAGGGGGCCCGGGCTTAGGGGCATTCTGAGGACTTGCCCACTCAGTCGAGGCACCAATGATGGCTCAGGACTATCTTATTTTAATAAAGCAGTAGGTTACATTTTCTCATTAAAGGGGATGACCCTAATTTCAAAGATTGGATCAAGCTTTGCACCACCATGTGCTGATGGAACAATTTGTTTTCTAGCATCTTCCCTGGTTCTCATTTCCACTGTTAAAATAATTAAGGGAAAAAATGGATAATTTACCAAGCAGAAGTTTTGTTGACAAACTTCCCACAGATAAGACTCAAATGAGATTCTGATAGGAAGATAAAGGACCCTGCCGGAAGTATTCTTTACTCCTTTGTTGTCTTCTGTCTCTGGATCCATAAGCGCTCTGTGAAGAAATACATTTATGTGTCACACATCAGCCCGGTAGTAGCAAAAGAATAATTTCACAACCTCTGAAAAAAACTAATGAACTACTAAAAAATTAAAAAGAGTATCATATAATCACTTTGGACCCTCTTCAAACTGAAAGGAAAAATCTCTAAAAATAGGCAAGTATCAATAGTTCTAGACACTCGGTTACGTAGTTCTTGATGAAGGTCTCATCGGAAGTTTCCGTAAGATAAAAGTAATTTCCTGGGAGTGCATGAAAATCAAAACTTCCACCAGTTACATCTTTCCAGGCTAAAAATAACCAAAATTACATTTAACAACAAATGATGCTTAACACCACCAACAAAAAGATTTACTTCCAGATACTGCTTTTCTAAAGCTGACACCGGTGGTAGAATTACTTCTAAGGTCTCATGTTCTGTACGTCCTGTATTTTTAATTTCTCCAAGACCCATCAGGACACAATGGTATTAGGTGCATTCTCTCACTTCCCACACGACTGACCTCTCTCCATTTACGCTAAATAAAACCTGGGCCAAATTTCCACTTGTTGCAGTGACAGCTAGTTGATATTAGCTGAAAATCATCAAACAAATCTCTCAAAATACCCCAAACCATCAAAACAGTTTCACCTTTGCTACATTTTTAGATCCAACAAAACATGTTGAACCGCAAGAAGGAACAGCCTCAGATGGCATATCAGAGCAGGAAACTGAAAAGAGCCGGTGAGTAACTTTCCATACACAACACCTCGGAGCCTCTCCCGGTTAATAACTTCACTTAAAGGAAATGTGGTGCATCCTCACTGCTTTCCCTTTTGCTATTTCCAGCAATACAGACCTTTTTTTTTTTTTTAACTAGTGGTACCTGCCCCTGTCAGTACCTGTCTGAGACTCGCTGTGGGCCAGGCCATTTTCTAAGGTCATCTGACTTCTAGAACAATGCAGGTGGAAGCACAATGGCGCCTGGACACCCAATTCCAACTCCGGGTGAGGCTGGTACCAGCCAGTACCTTGCACTGTCATTCCCCAGAAACGTCGCCCTATTTCCCAGCTCTCCGTGGTCAGCAGATGGTTGTCACCGGCAGAGCAAAAGCAGGTTCACGCAAGCAGGGCCCGGGGTTGGTTCCGCCCAGTTCTCAGTGGTCACAACAACAGCATTTAGTATTCACTGAGCTGGGTGCTGGGTGCTGGGTTCAACACTGGGGACATGCGGATAAACAAACAATCTCATTACTTCTGTAACTTAGGCATTTGGCTGGGAGGCAACTAGAGGCGCCAAGTGCCGCCAGGGTCAGGGTGATCTGTGAGCATGATGGCGGGGGTTGGGGGGCAAGCAAGGTCTCCCTGGGGAAATGGAGTGGACTCTGAGATCCAAATGAATAGGGACAAGGCTGGCAAAAGGAGAGAGGCAGCAGGGGAAGGGGGAATAGAACAAGCACAGGCTAACAGCTGCCGTTTGGAGAGCGAAGAGGGAATTGGGACAAATTAAAGTGGAGGGGGTAGGCAGGGGCCACGTCTAGGCCTCCTAAGGGATTTTGGCTGTCCTAAGAGGGACAGGAAGCCACCAAAAGGATTGAAGGCGAGATGTGTCATGACTTTTATCCCTCTGGGTAGTGTGGGAAATGGAGTGGAGGAGGACAGAGTGTCTAAGAGGGGATTCCTGCTTCTGCCTGGGATGGAGGAATGCTACTCAGTCCCTACCAATGAGAAAAAAAAAAAGCCCGACAAACTACAAAATCCTAACTTTCCTTGAACTTGGCTGAGTTTGCAAGGCAAACTGGAAACCAAATACCAAGGAGGGGCAGGCCCCTAAAGGGAGAAGTGGAATGTGTACGCAGGCTCATGGAGGCAAAGCACCGGAGGAAGGGGCGTGTGCTGTACATTCCAGAAGAAATCAGCTAAAATGTTCCAGTGCTGGAGATCAAGTGAGGGGCTGTGTGTCAGATGGACTCACAGCAACTTGCAGCCTCCAGTAGGAGTTCACGAGAAAGACTGGGAGCGAGGCAGGGGGCCAGAAGGAGCCCCGTGTGGTCTGTGGAGCTGGTGGGCAGCAGGAAATGGGCTGTGACCTTGAGATAGGTGCTGACCCCGCCCCTGCCCAGGCCCTTCCCTCCCACAGGCAAAAGCCTCAACTTGCTGGAGGAGAGGCAGCCAACATTTTCTCCCTGGGCGCAGGCAAAGACACACGGCTGCAGAGGGTGAAGCATTAACCTTCTACCCTCGAGGAAGGAGTGGAGAGAGGGCTTGGACATACAAGGATACCAACACTACTTCTGGGAAGGGGCAGGGAACTTCCGCCCAAGACCAACCCCAGAAACGAGAAGGGGCAGGCACTGAGAAAGGCGCGCGCACCCACAAGGCCCAGGCATGAAGGGCCTGCCTAGGATCAAAGCTCACCCCTGTCTGGGACATCCAAGAACTCCCCATGTTACCCCGGAGGCTAACACGGACACCAGTGACCAGCTGCCTGGCAGTGGGGCCTGTTCCATGAGGCACTAGAAAGACTGGACAATTGAGAAAATACTCTAGCAGCCTGGACTCCATGCTGGGCGCACAGTGACACTAGGGACTTGGAAGCTGGTGTTGCCCTGGAGTACTCTCAGTGACTGCTCTGTCCAGTCTAGATGGGCTCAGCTCTGCACAGGGCCCAGCAGAAGAGATGCGCACAAACCCAGGGGTAAAATTATTTCCTTCCATCTTTGTTTTATGCGTGATACCTGGCTTTCAAAATAAAAAATCATCAGACCCACGGGAAAGCAGAAAATAATTCCATTGTTGAGAGCAAAGCAATAAACAGCATCAGACTTGGATGAGAGCCAAAGGGTCAAATGGAAATTCTAGACACAAGCGGCACTAACAATGAGAAATCCCCGCAACATCAGGAGACCCAGCGCAGCTGAGGACAAATTCCGTGAGCCTGAAGGTGCTCAATAGAAATGATCCCAACTGGGGCGCCTGGGTGGCTCAGTTGGTTAAGCGACTGCCTTCGGCTCAGGTCATGATCCTGGAGTCCCTGGATTGAGTCCCTGGATCAAGTCCGGCATCAGGCTCCCTGCTTGGCAGGGAGCCTGCTTCTCCCTCTGACCCTCCCCCCTCTCATGTGCTCTCTGTCTCAAATAAATAAATAAAATCTTTAAAAAAAAAAAGAAATGATCCCAACTGAAACACAAAGGAAAAAAAAAAGAACATCCAAGAGCCAGGGGACACTGTCACACAGCCTGATGTATGTAATGAGGGTCCCAGGAGAGGTGGGAACTTGTCCAGGCGGCCAGGGATGGGGGCAGCTTGAGTTGGGGGGCGGACAGGCGGCTGTCTTTCCCAGCTGTGACACATTTCCATTTGGCCACCAGGCTCACGCCTTGCGGGTAGGTGGTGGGGAGGGGGAGGCCGGGAAGGGGCTTTACCAGCCTGATTGCGCTTTGGAAAAAGCTGAAAGCCTGCTGGGGACGGAGAAGGAGCGGAGGAGCAGAATCCGGGGAGTAGGGTCTGGGGCGTGTTAGTGATTTGCAGACAGGTGCATAGCTATGGTGATTGGATTCACTGGAGGGAGGGTGAGAATGTTAGGAAGGTTTTTTGTACTCTGGGTGGAATATCCCAGAGAGCGGATTATCTTTTGTTTTTGGCTTTGGGGAGGTTTCTTTCTAAGAGCTGTGGAGGATTTAGCTAAGCCCCTCTATCATAGTGCCTCGGCATCCACTGTGGGGTCAGCAGCCTGCAGCCCTTGAACAGACACC
Organism: Mirounga angustirostris; assembly: GCF_029215605.1. NCBI lineage: Eukaryota > Metazoa > Chordata > Mammalia > Carnivora > Phocidae > Mirounga > Mirounga angustirostris. The sequence continues at coordinate 125,754,868 of NW_026991713.1, forward strand.
AGCCTCCCCGTGAGTGTGAGCGCGTGCCCTGGACGTCACAGGTGAGGGTAAGTTCCATGCGACCCCCCTACCAGCCTCCCGGAGCCTTCCGCTTGTGCGCCCCTTAGCTGAGACCCCCGTGAACCTCACCCAAACCCCGCTTTTTCGTTGTTTGAATTGACCAATCAGGCCTTAGCCTAGGACTGCCAACGCCCTCCCCCCGCTCGCCCTAACGGAGGCCTGTGCTGTCGGTTCTGCGGCTCGCTATGCGTGCACCTGGACTTGACCCCCGCGTGGCACCCCCAGGCGTGCTGTGGACCCCCAAGTAGTAAACTGCTCCGTTTCAATTTCTCTGGTGTCTGTTGTTGAACCCCAGCTCACTACCCCACAGCTGGGGCTCTCCTTGAGAAATGTTAGTTTAACAAAACTCACAAGAGCCTTTGGTAGTGAATTCTCTGTGTGTGTGTTTTGTTTTTAAAACTTGCTTGTGGTTTTGTGCCAAACTGTCAGCTAAGCGTGGCCTCGTCTAATCCTCCCCACAACACCTGGGGTTCTCTGCGCCCTTCCCCTGACAGGCGAGACCCAGCTTGAGTCTCACAGTCCGAAGGCCCTAGGTGGAGGGTTTCCATCCTGCTAAGTGGAGTCTGCAGGTGACGCCATGGACATTTGTGCAGGTCTTGAGTATTAAAGCCCAGCTCTGCATACATTATTGCATTGGATGTGCAGTGATTTGGATTACTTTTCCGTTTTTAGGGGGTGGTGTCGGACTGGGGTTTCTTTGATTCTGACTCTGCTAAGCGAGCCACACACACCCCTGCCCCTGTGAGGATCACACTTGGGAGGAGGCGGTGGGTGGAAATGGAGAGAGATGGGTCCACCCAGGGAGCCCCCAAGAAGGCGGGTGGTGGTCTTTTCCGCCAATCGGAGGTGGGCAGTGAATGGAGGGACGCGAGGATGGGCAGAATTGTCCCTATTCTCAAGGTGCAGCAACTCTGGGCCATTTTGTCTGGGCCACTTCTTGTAGCTACTTGCTTAAACTTCTAGTCCCCAGCACTGGCCACAGTGATCCTACACCCAGTTCCAGGCTTTGTAGAGAAAATAAAAGAAGCATCTGTCAAGCATCTGCTTTCCAAAAACTTCACTGAAGGAAGGAAACCCAGGCGAGATAGGAGAAAAGCATGACAGAGTACAATGGTGACAATGGGCCAGATGCTGGCCCCTCAGTCACTGACCTGGGAAGTTAGAACAGGAAGGCCATTTGTAGGCTTGGATTATTGGAGAAGGTTTTGCAGAATGTTCACACTCAGTCCTCTTGGAAGAATCAAGCGTCTGTATACACATCTCCAGAGACAAAGGCATGGACCTGGACCTCGGAGCTGAATGAGCTCTGGAACAAAATTCACAAGAAGGCAAACCACTTCTGTCTCCTGGAACACCTCCACACTTCATAAGCAGGGACCTGCTTCTGCTGACCTGTCTAAGGAAGATGAGAATGATCCGGCATTAATTTATTCAACACATAAGTGTTAAGTGATGAAACACGCATGTTGAACCATTTGTGTATTTTACTGGCTTACAGTGGCTCCTGGGCACAGAAATTGTATCTATAAAAGCTTGAATAGAGCCTATTTTTATATAAAAAAATACTTTATAGGTACAATTTCTGGGCCCAGGCTGCACTGCAAGCCAATAAAAAGATCACAGGTGGCCCCAAAGAAGATGAAATCAAACTCTTAGAATGTTGTCTTCCTGTATCAGCAGCCTCAAGAACTGCCAATCTACAGTTTTTATAGATAATTATATATATTTTAAAAAAAAACCCCACTTGTCTCACATGTAATTGCTAACAGTGGGTCTATCTGCCATCGGTTTGGGAATACATTCTTGCAAAATTTGTTGTCAGCAAAATACTTGGGAGAGCCTCCAAAATCCACAAGGAGACAGCCCATTTGTTCTTCCAACAATTCTTTATCTGAGGAATCTGAGGCCGGGCCTTTGACTTGAAACATGAACACTGTAGGCCTGATACTTCCGCTAACACGCGTGTTCAGAAACTGAAAACTGCCCATGGAGGGGAAAAGTCTTTAGATCAAGGTTTGGCAGTGGATTTCTTCCTCTACAAGTTTCAGGGAGACCTATCTCTGTAAAAGTGGGGAGAAGAAAGTTGACTAGTAATTCCATAATTCCAGTGTCATCCTGCCACCAAAATGGCACTCCCAGCTCCGGATGGATCTCTGGGCAGTATGGGGAGAGCAGGAAAAGCAGTTCTCAAAGTATGATCTGGGGAACCCCCGGGAATTCCTGAGACCTTTTCAGGTAGTTTAAAAAAGCCATTTTGGGGAAAATACTAAAATATTATTTGCCTTTTTAACTCTCATTCGCCCATGTGTGCATAGTTGAGTTTTCCAGAGGCTACATGACCTGGGGCACTGTGACAGTTTGAATACAGAAGCAGAAATGAGAATCTAGCTGTCTCCTATGAAGACAGACATGAAACAGATTTATAAAACTGTAAAAACAATGCCACTCTTCTCACTACTTTTTTGGGGGGGAAATATAGTCTTTTACATAAAAAGATACTATGTATGTCAACATATAATGGGTGAATTCATGTTATCAGAGGTTAAATATCTTTAAAATGTCTTCGTTTTAATTTCTATATTGACAGATATATCACGTGTAAACAAAAGCTCTTTGAGTTCCTCAATGCTTTTTAAAAGTATTAAAGCTGTTTTCTAAAGAGAAAATGCCCAGAGGAGGCCTGGATCGATATACTCCTTAAAGAGAGATTTCAATTAATCATACCACCTGGCAGACCATAACACGGTTATGGTCCCTCTTGTACAGTTTCTTGGGTCTGTTGCTGCTGGTCAGGAAAAGCCAACACACCTCATCATAAACAGAAATATTAGAAATGGGATACAGAGAGTATAAATTGGGACACCTAGGTGGCTCAGTCAGTTGAGCATTTGCCTTCGGCTCAGGTCATGATCCCAGGGTCCTGGGATCGAGCCCCACATCTGGCTCCCTGCTTAGTGGGGAGTCTGCTTCTCCCTCTCCCTCTGCCTGCCACTCCCCCTGCTTGTGCTCACTCACTCTCTCTCTCTGACAAATAAGTAAATAAAATCTTTAAAAAAAACCACAAAGTATAAATCTAACTTTTTTTTTTAAGATTTTATTTATTTATTTGACAGAGAGAGAGACAGCAAGAGAGGGAACACAGGCAGGGGGAGTGGGAGAGGGAGAAGCAGGCTTCCCGCTGAGCAGGGAGCTCGATGTGGGGCTTGATCCCAGACCCTGGGATCGTGACCTGAGCGGAAGGCAGACGCTTAACGACTGAGCCACCCAGGCACCCCTAAATCTAACTTTTTGAGCTGATGAAAATGCTTTTTAAAAAAAACAAAGCATGAATGGATGCTGTACTTTGTCAGATTGCTCTTTCTGCATCTATTGAAAGGATCATATGGTTCTTATCCTTTCTTTTATTAATGTGGTATAGTATCATGTTAATCGATTTGTGAATATTGAATCCCTTGGAGTCCAGGAGTAAGTCCCACTTGATTGTGGTGAATGATTTTTTTAATGTACTCTTGGATTCAGTTTGCTAGTATTTTATTTAGAATTTTTGCATTCATGTTCATCAGAGATACTGGCCTGTAGTTCTCTCTTTTAGTGGAGACTTTATCTGGGTTAGAGGAAACATACCTCAACATCATAAAGGCCATATACAAAAAACCCACAGCAAATATCATCCTCAATGGGGAAAAGCTGAGAGCTTTCCCCTAAATTCAGGAACAAGACAGGGATGTCCATTCTCGTCACTGTTGTTCAGCAGAGCACTGGAAGTCCTAGTCTCAGCAGTCAAACAACAAAAAGAAACAAAAGGCATCCAAATCAGCAAGGAAGAAATCAAGCGTTCACTATTTGCGGATGACATGATACTCTATATAGAAAACCCAAAAGACTTCGCTAAACTGTTAGAACTGATACATGAATCCAGTAAAGTCAATTATACAAAATCAACGTACAGAAATCTGTTGCATTTCTCTACACCAATAAAGAAGCAGCAGAAAGAGAAATCAAGGAATTGATCCCATTTACAATTGCACCAAAACCCACAAGATACCTAGGAATAAACCTAACCAAGGAGGTAAAAGATCTGTACTCTGAAAACTATAGAACACTGATGAAAGAAATTGAAGATGTCACAAAGAAATGGAAAGACATTCCATGCTCATGGAATGGAAGAACAAATATTGTTAAAAAGTCTATACTACCCAAAGCAATCTACACATTCAACACAATCCTTACCAAAATACTACCAGCATTTTTCACAGAGCTAGAACAAATAATCCTAAAATGTGTATAGAACCACAAAAGACCTCGAATAGTCAAAGTAATCTTGAAAAAGAAAAGTAAATTTGGAGATATCACAATTCCAGACTTCAAGTTATATTACAAAGCTGTAGTGATCAAGACAGTATACTATTGGTACAAAATAGACACAGATCAATAGAAAAGAATAGAAAACCCAGAAACGAACCCACAACTCTATGGTCAATTAATCTTTGACAAACAGGAAAGAATATCCAATAGAAAAAAAAGACAATCTCTGCAACAAATGGTGTTGGGAAAAACTGGACCACTTTCTTACACCATACACAGAAATAAATTCAAAATAGATGAAAGACCTAAATGTGAGACAGGACACCATTAAAATTCCAAAAGGGGACACAGGCAGTAACCTCTTTGACATCAGCCATAGCAACATTTTTCTACATATGTCTCCTAGGCAAGGGAAACAAAAGCAAAAATAAACTATTGAGATTATATCAGAATAAAAAGGCTCTGCACAGTGAAGGAAACAAGCCACAAAACTAAAAGGCAACCTACAGAATAGGAGAAGATATTTTCAATGACTTACCCGAAAAAGGGTTAGTATCCAGGGTGCCGGTGTGGCTCAGTTGGTTAAGCATCCGACTCGATCTCAGCTCAGGTCTTGATCTCAGGGTCATGAGTTCGCGTCCCACATTGGTCTCCACGCTGGGTGTGGAGCCTACTTAAAAAATAATTTAAAAAGGGTTAGTGTCCAAAATATATAAAGAACTTATAAAATTCAACACCCCTAAAACAAATAATCCAGTTAAAAAATGGGCAGAAGACATGAATAGACATTTTCCAAAAGGAAGCATACAGATTGCTAACAGACACATAACAAGATGCTCAACGTTGCTCATCATGGAAATACAAATCAAAACCACAATGAGATACCACCTCACACAAGTCAAAATGGCTAAAGTTAACAAGACAAGAAACAACAGGTGTTGGTGAGGATATGGAGAAAGAGGAATCTTCTTGCACTGTTGGTGGGAATACAAACTGGTGCAGCCACTCTGGAAAACACTATGGAGGTTCCTCAAAAAGTTAAAAATAGAACTACTCTATAATCCAGTGGTTACACTGAAGGTATTTACCCAAGGGGATATAAAAATACTAACTTGAAGGGATACATGCACTGAGATATGTATAGCAGCATTATCAACAATAGCTAAATTATGGAAAGAACTCAAATGTCCATTGACTCATGAATAGATAAAGAAGTTTGGTATATATATATACAATAGAATATTACTCAGACATAAAAAACAATGAAATCTTGCCCTTTGCAATGACGTGGATGGAACTAGAGTATTATGCTAAGTGAAATAAGTCAGTCAGAAAAAGACAAATACCATATGATTTCACTCATATGTGGAATTTAAGAAACAAGACAAACGTACATGGGGTGGGGGGAAAGAGAGGCAAACCAAGAAACAGACTCTTAATCATAGAGAACAAATTGCAGGTTACCAGGGGGTGGTCAGTGGGGGGATGGGTGAAATAGGTGATTGGCATTAATGAGGGCACTTGTAATGAACAGTAGGTGTTGAGTCGCTAAATTCTACACCTGAAACTAATACTACACTGTATATTAACTGGAATTTAAATAAAAACTTGGAAATAAAAAAATTTATTTAGGGGAAAAAATAAAATGTCAAAAAAAAAAAGCAAAACAAACTACAAAGCAGAAGAAAACTTAATACAACATTCCAACATGAATTTAGTCAAATAAATTATAGAAATGCAAGAACGCTGTAACTTACAAATTTAAAATTCTGAATAGAAATAAACTGCTGTAAAAAGAGCTGACAGAATACCTGGAAAAGATTGAATACAAAGGGTCCCCTTTTCTCCACATCCTCACCAACACTTGTTATTTCTTGTCTTTTGAGAATAACCATTCCATCAGATATAAAGTGATATCTTATTGTGGTTTTGATTTGTATTTCTCTGATGACGAGTGATGTTGAGCATCTTTCCATGTGTCTTTTGGGCATCTGGATGTCTGCTTTGAAAAAATGTCAGTTTAGGTCCTCCACCCAAGTTTAAATTAGATTTGTTTGTTTTTGCTTTTGCCTATCTTTTGAAATTGGATTTTTTTTAATGTTCTTTGTTTTGCTTTTTTGCTATTTAGTTGTATGAGTTCCTTATATAGTTTGGATATTAACCCCTATTGGATGTGTGGTTTGCAAATATTTTATCCCATTCGGGATATTTTCATTTTGTCGATTTTTTCCTTTGTTGGGCAGAAGCTTTTTTGTCTGATAAAGTCCCATTTCTTTATTTTGCTTCTGTTGTTTGTGCTTTAGTTGTCATATAAAGAAAAAATCATCACCAAGACCAATGTCAAGAAGCTTTTTCTCTCTTTTCTTGTAGGATATTTATGATTGCAGGTCCTATATTTAAGTCTTCAATCTATTTTGAGTTAATTTTTCTAAGTACTATAAGATAGGGATCTACTTTGATTCTTTTGCATGTGGATATCCAATTTTCCCAGCACCATTTATTTAAGAGACTGTCTTTTCCATTGAGTGTTCTGGCTCCCTTGTCAAATATTAGTTGACCACATACACAGGCTTATTTCTGGCTCTTGATTATGTTCTATTGTTTCATATGTCTTTTTTTTTTTAAAGATTTTATTTATTTGATACACAGAGAGAGGGAGAGCACACAAGCAGGGGGAGTGGCAGAGGGAGAAGCAGGCACCCCACCAAGCAAGGAGCCCAATGCATGACTCCATCCCAGCACCCTGGGATCATGACCTGAGCTGAAGGCAGGTGCTTAACTGAGCCACGCAGGTGTCCCTATGTCTATGTGTCTGTTTTTATGCCAATACCATACTGTTTTGATTACTATAAATTTCTGGGGATGTAAGGTAAAGCAAGGTGACTACAGTTAATAATACTTTATTTAGGGGCGCCTGGGTGGCTCAGTCGTTAAGCGTCTGCCTTCGGCTCAGGTCATGATCCCAGGGTCCTGGGATCGAGCCCCGCATCGGGCTCCCTGCTCAGCGGGAAGCCTGCATCTCTCTCTCCCACTCTCCCTGCTTGTGTTCCCTCTCTCACTGTGTCTCTCGCTGTTAAAAAATAAATAAAATCTTTAAAAAAAATAATACTTTATGTATACTTGAAAGTTGCTAGGAGAGTAGACCTTAAAAATCGTCACAGAAAAAAATTCTAACTATGTGAGGTGATGGATGTTAACTAAACATGTAATCATTTTGCACATATACATAAACCATTATGTTGTTCACCTTAAACTTACACAATGTTACATGTCAATTACATCTCAGTAAAACTAGAAAAAAAATAAAATCAGAATAATTTCATGCACAGATTGGCAAAAAAAAAAAACGACATAAAAATTTGACAATATTGTCAAGGATATAGAGCAGTAAGAATTTTCATATACTGCTTTGGCAGTGTAAACCCTTACTATTCCTTTGGAGAACAATTTGGCAATATTTTATGTAGTTGAAGACATTCACACCCTACCATCCAGAAGTTCCACTCCTAGATGTAGACCTTCTTATACACATATGTAAGAAGACATATATAAGACTGCTCCTAGAAACATTATTAACAATAGCAAAACTATGAAATGACCTTAATGCCTATAAAAAGAAGAACTATAACACATAAATTGTGTTATAGTCACACGATGGAATACCATACAGGAGTTAAAAATCAATGAAGTAGAGATACATATATCGACATGATGAATCTCAAAAAAGTAAATTGAGAAAAACCAGTTTTAGAGAAATGTTTACAACGTGATACACATATATAAAGTTAGAAATATGTGAAATGATACAGCATCTTGCTTAGGTCAGTATTTGAGGAGGCCAAAAGCAGGGAGAGAATAGATACAATTGGAGAGGGCGTACCTGCAGACAGCACTTATAATGTCTTACTCTTTAAGGGGGCCAGTGGGCATGGTTAAGTTTGTGGTATTATTCTTTATTCATTTGTATATATTTCCTATTTAGAATGTGTTTAAAGGAGCAGCTTTTAATTGCCTATACTGAACCATCAGCTGTTGATGAAAAACCTCATATGAAAATACTTTCAATAATTAAAAAATATACATTAATAACAGGGCTCTCTTCCAGTTAATGGATTTTGTTGTTGTTTTTTGGTATCAGAGTCATGGCTGGTGAGTAAAAGAAATGGTCTTGGAGGACGTGAGGGAACAGAGAGGTTTAATGTTGGGAAGGCAGTGTTTCCAGGGGAAGGAAAGGCACCTTGGAAAGGGGATGGTTCTCTTGGAAGTCTGATGACAAAAATAAAGAAGGAAGGGGCTGAAGATAAGCAACATGGTAATAGCAAAGAAGCAGAATAATACAGAATCCCCAACCATTCAAACAAGGTGCCATTTATTTTTTTTTAAACTGCCCAGAAAAGGGCACTCTTGAACCAAGAAACACAGTAAGCAACTAAACACGTTGGTTTTGATAGGACGATATGGATCTGTTATTGCTGGTCAGGAAAAGCCAACACACTGTATCATAAAACAGGGATAAACATAACAGCTAGAATACAGAAAGTATAAATCAAACTTTTTTTAAAAGATTTTATTTATTGGTCAGAGAGAGAGCACAAGCAGGGGGAGCATCAGGCAGAGGGAGAAGCAGACTCCCCACTGAGCAGGGAGCCCGATGCGGGGCTCGATCCCAGGACCCTGAGATCATGACCTGAGCCGAAGGCAGACGCTTAACCAACTGAGCCACCGAGGCACCCCTATAAATCAAACTTTTCAGCTAATGAAAATCTTATTTAAACTCACAAAGCAGAAGGTGACTTAATACAACAGTCCAACATGAATTAAGTTTAATCCAACAAATTCTAGAAATGCAAGAACACTGTACCTCACAAATGTAAAATTCTGAATAGGAATAGACAGTTAGTTGCAAAAAGAGCTGGCAGAATACTGGAAAGAAATTGAATCAAAAGACAAAAATTATTTCAAAAACGACTAAAAGTAAGTTGTCTCTGAGATAATAAATGCAAAGTATTTAAATGGATAGAAAGGACAGGAATGCAAGAGCTAAGAAAAGGAAAACAAAGAGGGAAAAGATCCCCAAAGAAAATAATCATTGTAAAAGGCAGAGAAAGCTCCAAAACAGGGATAAATGGAGACCTTCAAGAAAGCTAAACAAAACAAAACACTCAAAAAGAACTATGACTTGAAATTATGCAAATTTCACTGAAATAAAATACAAAACTATCGAAAGAATCTATCATATGACCCATACTATTGGAATTTGAAGATTAAAAAAAATTTTAAACCCTTTGGACCTGCAGACAAATTAACAAGTCATCTGATTGGGAAAGCAAATCAGCATGGTATTAGACTTTTTGATAGCAAAATACAAAGCAAGAAAACATAAAGCAAAATTTTCCAGGAACTTAGGGAATATAGATACAAAAATAATTTAAAAAATTTTTTCTTAAGATTTTATTTATTTATTTGACAGAGAGAGAGAGACACAGCGAGAGCAGGAACACAAGCAGGGGGAGTGGGAGAGGGAGAAGCAGGCTTCCTGTCGAGCAAGGAGCCCGATGTGAGACTCGATCCCAGGACCCTGGGATCATGACCTGAACCGAAGGCAGACGCTTAACGACTGAGCCACCCAGGCGCCCCAGATACAACGATAATTTATCTCCTGTATCAAAGCAGTCCTACAGAGGCAAGAACTGACAAAATATGGTAATCATGAGCCTTGCCTAAGGAATTTATTAATCAGGAGCCAACAAACAATAGCCCACTGGTCAAACCGCTGCCACCTGTTTTTGTAAATAAAGTTTTATTGGAACACAGCCATCCTCAGCTTTCACGTCTTGTGTCTGACTGCTTGTGTGAAATAGCAGCAAAGTTGAATTGTTACAACAAGGACGTATGGCCCACAAAACTGCAAACATTTACTTTCTGGCCCTTCACAGGAGGTTTCCAGTTCCTGTCCTAGAAGCTGACTTCATCCAATCAAGAGATGATTGGGGAAAATTTGGCAAAAAGACTGGTAGGGAGCTTAGAATATTTTTAATTGTGGTTCTAAGACTACAAAAAGGAAGGGGAGGAAGGTGGAAGATCGATATCTAAATGAATGTTCTGATAAAGTAGAAATAATACAACTTGTTTTTAAATGGGAAAAGGAAGAAAAGGGAAAATAGAATTAAGTTCATTGATTTCATACAGATAATAGGTGTATGTCTAAGGATATTAAACTTGACAAAGCATAGAGTAGAAGCATAATGAAGGAATAAGAAGGCCAAGGAAATTATATAAAGTATGAAGGTAACTGCAAAATTACAAATATTATTACAAAACAAAATTACAAATATTCTGAAATAACGAAAATTATAAAAAAATTAAAGCCACATATAGTGAAAGACGCATGATAAATATGACATAGAATAATATGACCGGGCAGAGACCAAACATATTGTCTTAACAATAAATGTAAATGGGCTTAATTCACCCATTCAAAGAAAAAGATCTTTAGATTGCTGTGCAAAGCAAAACGAAACTCTATGCTATATACAAGAGACAGTAGCAAAAGTCGGAAGGAGGAAATGGAAGTATGCTCCTGTAAGGTTCTTAAATTTTACCTGGAATTGAACAGCATGTTAAAAGGATCGTATAGTATGATCAAGGGGGATTTATCCCTGGGATGCAGTGGTGGTTCAATGTATGGAGATCAGTCAGTATGATACATCACATTAACAGAATGAAGGATAAATCAAGTGATCATTTCAATAGATGCATAAAAAGCATTTGACACCTTTCATAATAAAGACTCTGAACACATTAGGTATAGAAGGGAGCATATCTCAACATAATAAAGTCCATATATGGGCACCTGGGTGGCTCAGTCGGTTGGGCATCTGCCTTCTGCGTGGGTCATGATCCCGGAGTCCTGGGATAGAGCCCCATATCGGGCTCCATGCTCAGCGGGAAGTCTGTTCCTTCCTCTCCCTTTGCCCCTCACCCCACTCTCATGCTCTCTCTCTCAAATAAATAAATAAAATCTTAAAAAAAAAATAAAGGCTCTATATGACAAGCCCACAGCTAACATCGTACTTAACGGTGAAAAGCTGAAAGATTTTCCTCTAAGGTCAGGAACAAGACAAGAATGCCCACTCTTGTAACTCTATTCAGCATAGTTCTAGGGTCCTAGCCAGAACTGCTAGGCAGGGAAAAGAGATAAAAGACATTTAAATTGGAAAGGAGGAAGTAAAAGTGTCTCTGTTTTCAGATGACATGATCTTATATACAGAAAACCCTAAAGACTCCACCAAAAAACTGTTGGAACTAATATATGAACTCAGAAAAGCTGCAGTACACAAAGTCAACATGTAAAAATCAGTTGTGTTTCTATATACTAGCAACATACTATCTGAAAAAGAAACTAAAAAAAAACCATTTACAATAGAATCAAAAACAGTAAGTTGCTCAGGAATAAATTTAGCCAAGAATAATATTTGAAGATAGACTGTAATAAGTTAAAAATGCATATCGTAAATTCTAAAGCATCCACTAAAACAATAAAACAAGAACATATGGCTGGGAGCGCCTGCGGGGCTCAGTCAGTTAAGCATCTGACTCTTGATCTCAGCTCGGGTCATGATCTCAGGGTTCTGGGATCAAGCCCCACATCAGGCTCTGTGCTGGGCATGGAGCCTGCTTAAGATTCTCTCTCTCCCTCTCCCCCTCCCCTCCCTCTCTAAAAACAAAACAAAAAACCCACATTTGGCTAATAAGGCAATAGTGGAGATACACAGGATATTTTTTAACATAGTCTATTAATTCAAAAAGGAGAAAACAGGCAAAATGGAACAAATCACAGATGGGACAAATTGAAACAATTGCAAGATGGTAGATTCAATTTAAGGACATCAACCATTACATTAAAAACAAGTGGGGCGGGGTTAGAATGTCAACTCCTGAGAAGTCCTTCTAGCTCTAATGAAAATAACAAAAGAAAGGTAACAGAATTTCTTACTTTAGAAATATAAAAATCACTTATTGAAGAGCAATCTTGAATGCCTATTATTAATTAGCTATCAGTAAGGAAATTCTTTACATGCTTCAGATTCCTGTACACGTATGACATTTGGTCTTTTTTTTTTAAGATTTTATTTATTTATTTGACAGAGAGAGACACAGCGAGAGAGGGAACACAAGCAAGGGGAGTGGGAGAGGGAGAAGCAGGCTTCCCGCGGAGCAGGGAGCCTGATGCGGGGCTCGATCCCAGGACCCTCGGATCATGACCTGAGCGGAAGGCAGACACTTAATGACTGAGCCACCCAGGTGTCCCATGACATTTGGTCTTATAAATCACTTAGATGGTGATGAAAATTCCTAAGCACTTTATTGGAATACCTTCCAGTAAATCATGACTCTTTTGGCCCCATTTGGTAAAACAAAGGGAGCTACCTCCAGCCCAGGGAAAACAAATCATTTGTATAAAAATTGCATCAGGGTTTTGGTATAAGTAGTTCACAACTTTTTCATTACTAGGGAGAAAATTCAAATGTATTTAATATTACATAAATCAATGAACCTGTCTGAACTGAATTAAGTACTTTTTAAAAAAAATTTATTTATTTTTGAGAGAGAGAGAATGACAGAGAGAATGAGAAGGGTGAGGGTCAGAGGGAGAAGCAGACTCCCCACTGAGCAGGGAGCCCGATGCGGGACTCCATCCCGGGACTCCAGGATCATGACCTGAGCCGAAGGCAGTCGCTTAACCAACTGAGCCACCCGGGCGCCCCTGAATTAAGTATGTTTTAATGGAAATCTTCATTAATTATATGGAAAATATGTTCAAGTATAAAGTGAGTGGCAATTTTTCCAAAAAGAAAGACCAAAAAAGGTTTTCATGGGCTTGATTTTGACAATTTGAATATATAAAATTTTAGGGATGTAGATGAAATAATCTATAACATTTAGTAAGTACATTTCATAGGCACATTTGAAGTGATATAAATGTTAATTTAGAAATCACCTTTTTCACAATTTAGGGAATATTTTTATCTAAACAGTTTATGGGGGCACCTGGGTGGCTCAGTCGGTTGAGCACCCAACTCTTGATTTTGGCTCGGGTTATGATCTCAGGGTCATGGGATCAAGTCCCATGTTGGACTCTGTGCTCAGTGCAGAGTCTGCTCGTCCCTCTCCCTCTGCTCCTCCCCCCAACTCATGCACACACACACACACACACTCACACACTCTCTTACTCTCTCCCTCTCTCAAATAAATAAAATCTTAAAACAATAGTTTATGGGCAGCTTCTGTCTCAGTGTCTTCATGATTACTAGAGCCACTATTCACGTCATCTGCAAGTTTTCTAGAGTACACAGTTTTCACTCCTTCTGAGTGTTAACTACAGCTTTTCATTTGCATATAACGTTGTCATTGGGAAATTTCCCCCAACATCCAAGCATCCATTGTAGGCTTGCAGACAATACCGACTCCATCTTTGGCCCTCCATCATGTTCATGTTTGCTCAGTGACCTCTCTTAGGGCTGTGTGTTCCAGGCCCCTTGGAGATTGATACATACCTTAGAAATGCCCACCACAGCTGGGATTAGGGGAGGCTTCTTTTGGCCAGGAATCTGTTAGAGGTAACATAGTCTTTCTCCATCCTGATGCACAGGTGATGACCAAGAGCTAATTAAAGGTTTACTGCCAATAGGGGCATGCAAGCCCTTGGAGGTGCATATGAACCCTTTGATCTCATGACAGTGCCCTACTGCACATCTCCTCATTCTATAAAAATCGCTGGACTAAGGTCTGAATTTTGCAAAGAATAGCTGTGCAGCTACCGTGGATTGTCACCCAGCTGATGCCCTGTCAGCAAGTTACCTCGCATACAATTCTGTGTAAACTGTATGGAGGGGGCTACTTCAGTTTTTGGTCTCAAAGTGCCTTCTCAGTTTGGGAGATACTTTATGGTCCCTCCTCCACTTCTAATATCCATCCACTGAGTATGAGGATCATTTCTTTTTTAAAAAATTCAACCTCTATGTTTAGATTTGTATTCTCCACAGTTTAAACTCTTCCTATGAGGTTTTCAAATTGATCATGAAGTTGTTTACAAAGACATGTAGTCTTTGCCAATGTGAGGTCATCAACCCTAGAGTAATGATTATTTGCCTCTTTTTTGCTTTTTTTCGGTGTTAATTTTGTCAGCAGATCTCTATAGCCAACCAATCACTGATTGAGAGCCTTTTAGGATAACATATTCTCTAAAGAGGACTTCGTTTTTCATGATAAAATAATTGAGAGGACACTCATAATATGCAAGACTTCATATGAATGTAAGCACAAGTTAAGATCTTTTGGGGGGAAGGAAAACTTTTGAAGAAAAACTCCTTACCTTATATTTGGGTACTTATATTAATAATTGCTCATTTAAAAATTAACAACAAAAGGACTAATTTTAATTTGTCCTTTGAAGAATATTTGTACTGAAAGAATGTTCCCACTAAGGAACCCCATTGTCGACAAATTCATTGACCATGGATCAGCCTTCCATGACAGTTTCATGAGGATCTACCATTTTCTTGGTAGAAAAACACTACTGTCATCTTTTAAGGAGTGCAAGAAACTTTAGTAGAGCAAACCACAGTTTGGTATAAACCACACAGCAAATAAATGACTTTTCTGAACATCTTTTTTTTTTTTTTGGCCATTAAAGGGTTAGAAAAATTACCGGAATTCAACATTTCTTTAAAGCAATTCCCTATTTTTAAAGTGAGGAAGCCCTACTTCGATCCATTTAAGTTATCTGCGTTCTATCAGTAATGTGTTAGCATAAGAGTGGGTACAAGTTTTACAGTACCTGTAGCCTATGTAGTTTGCAGGTGTGGGAAGATTAAACATTTACCCAATGCTCAGATTTACTCAACAGACATTTGCCGAGGGCCCGTGATCCAGGTCCTGGGTCACTTCTCAACATTATCCTTAGGTAGGAATGGTAGTGACTCTACCCTCAAGAAGAAACCACCAGGGGCATCTAACTGATTGGAGTCCCAGAAGAGAAAAGAGAGAGAATCTGGTAGAGGCAGTATTCAAGAGGTAATGGTTTGGAGTTTTCCAGAACTGATGTATGACACTGGTGCAAATTCCTAGTGGAATAAATTAAAGAGGAATCCACATATAGATGTACTGTAATGAAATTGCAAAGCAGTAAAGACAAAGGACAAATATTAAGAGCAGCCAGGAAGGTGAGGAAGTGGGTGTGGACTATTGTCTTGGAGGGAACAGTAGTCATACTGAAGAAAGCTAGTATTCTAACGATCTCTTCAAGTGCCAAAAGAAAAAACTGCCAGGTTAGAAATCTCCAGGCCGATCTTTTAGTTTTTTGGGTTTTTTTTTTTTTAGTTTTTAATAAAGCTCTAGGCCCAGCGTGGGGCTTGAACCCACAACCCCAAGATCAAGAGTCGAATGCTCTACCGACTGAGCCAGCCAGGCGCCCCTCAAGGCAGGTTTTAAGAAACAGGGCAAAATAAAGACATTTTCAGATAAGTCAAAACTAAGTTTGTCACCAGGAAGAGACTCATTAGATGAAATCTTCAAGGAAATCCTTTGGGCCGAAAGTAAATGATCCCAGATGGAAGACCTGAGATGCAAGAAAGGATGAAAAATACGTCGGCAAATGTAAATGAACAGTGATTGCATGACATAGGAATTATAATATCTGGTGGGCCTTAAAATATATATGGAAGTAAAATACCAGACAAAAATAACACGTAAGTTGGGAGCAAGAAAAGGAAGGTCCTTCTATTCTCTTAGAGATTTGATTAAATTTAGACTTTAATAAATATGCACGTTCTAATTTGTAAGGCAAGTCCTTAAAAGAATAGAAGCACACCGTAAGTCAAACAAATGGGAAGAGAAGAATGCTTGGTCACTCACAAAGCAAAAAGTAAAGACAAATATGGTCCTTGGACCCCCCCCTTTTACAGAGGCGGGGTCCAAGGACCCAGAGGGGGCCCTGCAGGACCAGCCAAGAGAGTAGGGTGGAAATCAAACAGGAGTCAGCAGGAGGTGAAAGCAGAATTTACTGAAGGTGTAGAGAGAGTGAAGGTACAGGCGAGTGTCTGGGAGACTCAGGAAAGACTCATCTTTGCTCTGGGTCTGGGGTTTTTATTGAGGTTTGTGTCTGGTGTATGTGTCCTCTCAGGCATCTGGGAACTGGCTAGAACAAAGACAAGGGCTCAGGTGTTACTCCTTGGAGCCAGGGGCTCTTGGCGTTGAGATGTCTAGCGTCAGTGGTCTGGAATATACATATGATGGCTTCCTCCGGTCATTCGCACCTGGTCCTTCCGTAGATGCTATCTATTCTAGAGAAATCATTCATTCCTCCTTAGAAGGAGGGCA
This sequence comes from Mirounga angustirostris, assembly GCF_029215605.1. Taxonomy (NCBI): domain Eukaryota; kingdom Metazoa; phylum Chordata; class Mammalia; order Carnivora; family Phocidae; genus Mirounga; species Mirounga angustirostris. Next base: position 125,771,614 of record NW_026991713.1, read on the forward strand.
GGCGCTATTTGTACTATGAGACATGCATAATGTGGGGGTGCAGGTCGTAGCAAGAACAGGAAAGGAGCAGGAAAAGGAGCAAAAGGAAACTTTTATGGAGTCCTTCAAGTTTCCCTGTCTCACAAAGAAACATGGAACAAGGGAAATAATTTGAAAAGACAACGCAAGATGGCAAGTGTAAACCCCAAATATCAGTGATGGGTATTTTATATATTAATAGACTCAATTCTCTAGTGAGACAGCAAAATACTCAGATTGGATTAAAAAAAAAAACAACAATCCAACTATGTGCTGTTTATGTAAGACGTACTAAGAAGATACCGTTCTTATGATTTTGGCATAATTTTACAGGTACAATACTCACTCGCGGGGCTCTGGGGCTGGCGGAGGAAACATCTCTGAAGGATGACTAGCTATGATGCAGGCAGGTGGGGTTCCAGGACCCAGAGGGAGGAAAGGAGAGAGAGTCTCGTCTTAGCTCCGGGTCTGTGGTTTTTTATTGACGATTGTGGTGTGGTGCATGTGTCCTCTCAGGCTTCCAGCAACTGGTCAGAACAAGGACAGGGGCCAGCTATCCATCCTAAGTCATTTATTCCCTGGAGCTGGGGATCTTGGCGTTAAGACGTCTAGCACTGGTGGTCTGGAATTCACGCGTGATCGCCTCACTTGGTTGTTCCTTAGCTGTTGTCTGTTGAGCTGGAAGACTCCACAGAAATCATTAACTCCTGTCCCTTACAAGGAGGACATTCATTGCATGCATAAGATAGGGGCACAGGTCCTAGTAAGAATAGAAGCAAGGGAGTGCCTGGGTGGCTCAGTCAGTTGGGCATCTGCCTTTGGCTCAGGTCATGATCCCAGGTCCTGGGATCGAGTCCTACAACAGGCTCCCTGCTCAATGGGGAGTCTGCTTCTCCCTCTCCCTCTGTCTGATGCTCCCCCTGCTTGTGTTCTCTCTCTCTGTCAAATAAATAAATAAAAATCTTAAAAAAAAAAAAAAAAGAATAGAAGCAGAAAAAAGAGAAAGAAAAAAAAAACAACAAAACAAACAAAAACCCCAAACCATTTTGTTTCCGCCCAGGGTGGCTTCAGTTTCCTTGTCTCAGCCAGGGGCAGGCCACAGCAAAGGTCATGAGCATGCAGGGGCCCGAGGACAGGCAGAGAGAGCAGCCTGTACCACAGCCCAGCAGAGGGGCAGTGCACGGTCAAAGAAGAAAAGAAAAGGATGTGTATGGCTGGAGGGCAGAGCATGGCCAGCAGGTGCTAAGGGAAAAAGCAAGGACGTAAGTAGGAGACGGGTTGTGAGCGACCTTGTCAGCAAGCGACGGAAAGCATCTAGGACTTGATCTTCAGAAATGACGTGACTCTGTGGAGAGGTACGCTGACCAGAACGGCCTTCTGGAATGAGGGCTCAGCCTACGGGGTCAGGGTCGGGGCGGAGAAAGCTAGGAGGCTGAGCTAGGAGAGAGAGAGAGAGGATGGGGAGCAGGCCTACTAAGGGCTGGGCACTGCTCTAAGCTTTTAAGATGTATTGAGAGTCTTCAAATTTTCAGTTATGTGGGCATGGTTCACAAAAACGAGGAAAACATTGCTATTATTCTCTGCATTTTGGAGATGAAAAAATAAGGCACAGAGAAGTTAAACGTGTCATGACAAAAAGACACGCAGTGCAGCTCCAGAAGCTGAGCTCTCTGGCCCCCATGCAGCCCTCCATTGTGTGAGGGGCTGAAGAGAAGGGGCTGGGATTGGCCATGTACTGGATCTGGGGAGTGTGGGGGGCAGGAATCAGGATGACTCCCAGCTTTCTGGCTGGGGCAATGGGGTGGGGTGAAGGGTTGTGTCCTTTACTGAAATAGAAAACACAAGAGGGGGAGTGGATTAGGGGGAAGGGTGATGTGTTGAGTTCTGGACTGTTAGGTTTGGGGTACCTGTGCGGCCTCCCAGCAGAGATTTCCAGCAGGTCTTTGGCCATAGGGATCTGGGTTTCAGGAGAGTGTCTGGGAGTAGTTGGGGGTTGTCTGTGTTGCGGGGCGGTTGAAGCCAAGGGATGGAGTGAGAAGGCCTTATGGAGAGCAGAGAGCAGTGTTCTTCCCTGGGATGGAGGCAGAGCAGGGGCCCAGGGCCTCCACCAGAATCAGACATGTACTGTGGCCCTTCTTTCTAGAAGCATGCCCATGACTATTTGTTATGTTGGCACCCAATGCTGTATTAATGGGGGCTGTGGGCCTTCTCCCCTAAGCCTACACACGGACTCACTGAGAGTCAGTGGATTTCAGGTTCAAGGGGAGAAGAAAGTGGGCTAGGACAGAGCCCCAAGATCACTCATATTTAAATGGCAGGCAGGAAAAGAGAAGCTGCAGAGACGACTGGGATGTGGAGGCCATGAAAGTAGGCGGGCAGGCATGTGGGCCTCATGGGAAGGGGTCCTTGGCAGCAGCATGCGCCCGCATGCCAGTGTCAGGAGCAAGAACTCCTGTCCCCTCAAAGGTCCTTCCAGCTGGGCGAAGAATCAGATTGACATGAGACAGAGTAACAGGAGAGAATGGAATTTAAGAGGTGTGTGTATGGGGAATCCACACAGACATGGGAATTCCAAAGACAGTCAGACAAAATGAGGTGTGTGTCATTCTGAACCAGGGAGAAGGAGGCGGGGTCTGGACTTCAGATGAGAGGATGCACTTCCCAGAGTGATAAGAGGAGCAGATGTTTGGTAAGCAGATGTTTGCTCTACCCTACAGATGGGTCACTCAGAGACAATTTATCTCTGTTACTAACCCTTATTCTGGGCAAGACCCTCCATCTAGATTCTTCTGTGTGATTAAGGGAGGGGCAGAAGTTTCTTGTGAGCCCACAGGGTCTCAAGTGCCTTTGGCTCAAAATAATCCACATGCCAAAGTGGCACATTTTGGGGGGGGGGGGGCTGCCAAATGCAAACGTAAGTGCGGTAGGAGGGCGTTGAATGGGTGTCTCAAAAGTCACCTCCAAACACACCTTTCTAGGGAGATTTTGTAAACTCCAGCTTTTCTGTGACCTGCTATTCCTTAATCAAGGTGCCGACAGTTTTTACAAGAGTTGAGCGGTAATGCTGTGGATGCCTGGGATGATTGGCGAACGCTCCGAGGACCTGCACCCCATCACTCCCTCTTCCTACCCTCCCAGAGAATTCTCTCACATCCCATCCTTTCTCCTGACATCTCCCTAACACCACTCAAGGTGCCTGTGACTCCCACGGGCCTGCAGCTGGCCCAAGGACTGGGGCGTAACCTCTCCTGGTCCATCCTGGCTGTGCTTCTGGCCCTTGGCTTATTGCCTTGGTGGTGCAGAAGACAGCGCTCAGAAGCCTTGCTCTTGGCCAAACTTGCTGCCAAATACACAGAACAGAGAACAGTGCTTATAATGATGAGGCCACCTAAGTGGAATGCACCCCAGATGCAGAGAATCCGGGCCAAGGAGTAAGGAAGATGTAGGATTTCCCATACTGCCCCTTTGCCCTGCTCAGACACACCCTGGCCTGCAGATGCCTCAGAGGAAACAGGTTGTGTGTTGTCTCAGAGGTCATCAGGGTATCAGTTCGGGCCATGTATAGTCCCTGCCCAAACTGTTCCATTGACAGCTAGTAATGTATAGCTCTCACTGTCAATTATTCTTAGGGGATTTGACAAGAAGTAGCTATAGCCGTAAGTAAGCAGAAGGACAGTAACATGACTTGAATGTACAGTTATCAGCCTCTGGACCAGGGCCTTTGAGAGGTTCCTCTGCCCTTGTTCCTGAGCAGACTTGTTACAGGTAGACACCATGGTGGTATGCAGAAGGGGTCTGGGCTAAGCCTAGAATCTCAGCCACGGTGAAGCCTCGGGCATACCTCACCCCTCTGTGGGCCTGGATTTCTGCAACTGTTGGGCCACCGGTCCTCCGAGGCTTGTTTTAGTTCTAATACACTTTGATTTTTTGACTTTCCACGTTGGAAAATGGTATGCTCTGTGCCTTTTCCCCCTTTTCCCACCTTGGGGTCAGTTATACTCCGTACCTTCTCCTAGGGTCCCCATGCAGTATGGCAAAAAGAAAGTACGAGATGCTTTTGACTGGGAAGAAGAACTGGGACACAGAAAGCGGTGGTGTTTGCACCATTCCTAGGATTTGGACTGTCACTGCTCCAACAAGCCATCCCCTCTGTGGTCTGTAGCTTCCTTTTCTGGTTTTGCTTCTCCACGTTCCTGGAAGGGCCCTCCCCCACTGCATTCTCTCCCAACTCCCACTCGACTCCTACTTCTAGAAGTTCAGTGAATGACCCCAGCTTTTCAACTCTCAGTGCTTCACTTTGGAAAACTGACCCTACAATCCGAGACACCCTATGATTTTAGTAAAGACCTCAGTGGTGCCCAGCATGGGCTCCCAAGATGGTAACTCATTAGTCCCTCATGGAGCACACCTGTAGGACCAAGATGGCAGGACCACAGGCTCCTTCCTGCCTCTGCACACTCCACCATGGCTCATCTTGCTTCACCACCATTAGACTCCAGTACAGACTCTCCCTCCCCCATCACTGTATTTCCTTTTGAGGTTTCTTGGTGTCCTTTCTTGAGCATCAGAGAAGTTCTAATAATGTTGAACTTCAAAAAGGATGGAGTCTTCTCTTTCTTTCTGGGACGGTCCTTGGATCCTATAGAAATTTCTCTACCTCTTTCTCTAAAACTAGTAGTTTTACATGCTAAAGATTATTGGGAGAGGTAGCCTTCCTTGGGTTATAAAAGGTCTATACTCTTCTTATGACCAAGGGTGTCTATCTGCCTCTGATGGACTTACCTAAGAGGGAGAGGCCATTATGTTCTTCCTCAACAGCCAACAGACTCCCATCCCCAGCAACTTTTCCTAGAGTCCCATCATACCTGTGTCTCTGTCTCTGTCTCCTTTCCTATCTACCCGTCCCCCTCCCCCTTTTCCTTCTCTCCCCCACTTTTCTTCCTTCTTCTCTTCTTCCCCCTCCCTCCCTCTTTTTTTTTTAAAGATTTTTTTTTTTTAAGATTTTATTTATTTATTTGACAGAGAGAGACACAGCGAGAGAGGGAATACAAGCAGGCGGAGTGGAAGAGGGAGAAGCAGGCTTCCCGCTGAGCAGGGAGCCCAATGCGGGGCTCGATCCCAGGACCCTGGGATCATGACCTGAGCTGAAGGCAGACGCTTAACGACTGAGCCACCCAGCACCCCTTTTTTAAAGATTTTATTTATTTATTTAACAGAGAGAGACACAGTGAGAGAGGAACACAAGCAGGGGGAGTGGAAGAGGGAGAGGCAGGCTTCCCGCCGAGCGGGGAGCCCGATATGGGGCTCGATCCCAGAACGCTGGGATCATGACCTGAGCCGAAGGCAGGCGCTTAACGACTGAGCCACCCAGGCGCCCCTCCTCCCTCTTTTTTTTAAAGATGTATTTATTTATTTGAGAGAGAGAGAGCAAGGGGGTTGGGGCAGAGGGAGAGGGAGAGAGAGAAATTAAAGCAGACTCTGTGCTGAGTGCAGAGTCCAACTCGAGGCTTGATCTCAGGACCTGAGCTGAAATCAAGAAGTACAGTTCACTGACTAAGCCACCCAGGTGCCCCCCTCTTTCTTACTATGTGCACACTAATCATGGTAAAGAAAGGGGTCAGTCATGCTTAAATGCCTAGATTTTAAATCATAGAAGGATTTGATCTTTTCTGTCACGCATTATCTTGATGACATATGTTCAGAAATCCTAATTCTTGAACCATAAAATTAGAGAACCAGTGATTTCTAGCCATTATTCCTGCTGAATATAAAATCCATAGTCCGTGAAATTGCTAAATGAGTTCAGTATGTTCCTGCCTTGATAAGTATCAGAATGAGGGAAGCTGTTTCTTATGAGAGAGAAGAATGTAGGGCTAGATTTGGTTCCCGCTTCTCTGAACTTAAGAACGTGTTGACTTTTGTGTCTTCTGAAAACCACTTCAGAAATCACTTCCTGTATCTTTTGGGTAAATACCCAGTAGTGCACTTGATGGGTCGTAGGGTAGCTCTATTTTCAACTTTCTGAGAAGCCTCCATACTGTTTTCCAGAGTGGCTGCACCAGCTTGCATTCCCACCAACAACATAGAAGGGTTCCCCTTTCTCCGCATCCTCACCAACATCTGTCATTTCCTGATTTGTTAATTTTAGCCATTCTGACTGGTGTGAGGTGGTATCTCATTGAGGTTTTGATTTGGATTTCCCCAAGGGCCATATATCTTAAGAGGGTCTTGCTGCAGGAGGATAAAGTGGCATTAGACCATTTGCGCTAATTAGTGAGAAGGTTCCAGGCAAAAAGGCCCTGGTCAACTTCCTTGGAATGGATATTATTTGTAACATTATCTGTGCTCCCTGGTCAAAAATGGCAGCCTGTAATTGAAGCTCATGTAGACTCCATGGCTATGGATGGGTATTTCCTTCAACCATTCTATGTAGGGGTATGTTTCCTCTTGCTGCTATAAAAATTACCACAAACGAAGTGGTGTAAAACAATACTGGTTTATTTTCTTATAGTTTTGGAGGCCAGAAGTCTGAAATAAGTCTTATTTGGTAAAACGAAGGTGTTGGCGAGATCGTGTTTTTTCTGGAGACTAGCCATTTACTGGCTTTTTCCAGTTTCTAGAGGCTTTCTGCATTCATTGGACTTTGGTTCCTTCCTTGCATCCCTCAGACCTCTGCTTCCATTGTCACACCTCTTTCTCTAACTCTGACCAGCCTGCTGCCCTAAGGGCCCAAGTGATACATTGGGCCAACCCAGATATTCTAGGATAATTTCCCATCTCAAGTTCTTTAACTTAATCACATCTGCAAACTGTCTTTTGCTGTGTAAGCTACCATATGCACAGGTTTCAGGGATAAGGGTGTATTTGGAGGCAATGCAGTTGTCAGGGGATGTCTTCTATCACAGTAGGTTAAAAAAAAAAAAAGCATTATCAGATTCAGAAGATCCCTTATGATCAGTACTGAGGGGTTTGCCAAATCTGAAAGAGGATGATAAAAAGCATGAGCAGAGGGGTACAGATAAATGGGTTCAAAGCGGTGAGATGATCTCAAGCAACGCTGGGAAAGGCATAAAAGAAGTTTGCCAATCTATCCTTCCTGTGATGTTTTTGCTCAAAAAGAAAAAATGCTGAAGAAGCACAACATTGATTTAGGAAAACTAATGGAGCTTCACGGGGCACTGGAAAACGGGAGCTGAAGTTGGATGAATTGATGGTTATGATCCCCGTATCCAAAAATCTATTTAAAGGTCAGGGTTTACAAATGGTGACAAAAAATCTAGTGAAAACGTAGTTAAAATAGAAAGGGTGTCTTTCATCTATTTAACCTCAAAGCACTCAAGACTCACGAATTTTGGGGACTTCCTATGTCTTACAGGTTAATTATTGCCTTGCTCATTAGCACTCAGGCTGTTTCTGCAGTGATTCCAAGCAGGACTGAAACAGGAATTGTCTAGATTGGGAACCCAGAAGCCAATCCTGGGACAAGGCTCCACATACAAGGAGCTGATTCAGGAGGAAGGGAACGCCTGGCAGGGAGTGGGGGGAGTGGCAATGGAGGGAGACAGCCAATAGACTCTGTGATCCAGCCAGACACCCTCTGCTGGTGACTGAAGCTTCATCCTGCTGGGAAACTGGGCGCCAGTGTAAAGCACACACCTCTGATGGATTCCTCTGAGGTACCAGGTGGCTGGAGCTTTTGAACACCTCCTCCCCATCAGTCATTGGTTGAGGGCTGCTCCCAGGGGCCAGAAGCCCTTGGCATTTCCAATCTACTCAGCAAGAGGCAAAGGACTCCAGGGACAAGAGAAAGCCCTCGGGCCACAAGAGGCAGATCTGACAGTTCAAAATGGTGGTCTTGGAAAGTGGTAAAGGCTGGGGGTGGGGGTAGGGAGTATGGAACACTAACCTATACATAACTAGCCTCACCACTGGAATGGTTTCAGATGGGGCTGTCTCTTTCTGTGCATCATGGTTAGTCTATCTCAGTTAAAATAATCAGAAGAACAGGACCAAGATGGATACACCTTTAATGCTTCTGCAATTATATTTTAGAACAGAACAGGATGGTTTCATGGTTTCATGGCTTTTGTGTTTCACAGTATTCAGCTGAAGTCTGCATTTTGAATTATTTTGTAAAATGACATTTACATGATGTAGAATGAAGCAATGAAGTCTTAAGTAATGACAACACAAAGAACAAAGACTAGTAAGCATAAATTTTTACTTTGTGGACTTCCTTGTCATCACACTCCCTCTGTTTGTTGTAGTAATAGAAAGTATTGTCCCTTCTCTGGAGTTTCTTCACGTATCCCGTCTCTGGCCAACGATCTACCTGCACATCAGAAACCAGAATGCAAATACTATGATGCTGGTTTTATTTTTATATAATAATTTACTAACAAATAGTTAACAGTTTATCTCACATCCAAAAATTAAAGCATAAAATTAAATCTAAAAATTCTTGAGCTCTCAAGAGAGTATTATACATACCTCAAACACATCCTAAGTTATATCCTTATACTGCAAAATAGCTAACTTGGTGCTTGTCTCTAGATCCCAATCTCTAGATTTAAATTTCTACTCAGTGGCCAAGATAGGGGAAACATTCAAAACACTCAAAACTTTTTCTTATGTTTACAAATTATTTCAAACATTATTACTTCCTAATTTCTAAAAGTAATGCCTGAGGAGGAAATTAGGCTCAGGCCCCACTCTGAAAGCACTTGGGTGCTGAGCATTGATGTCACAACAGTGACAAATGGGACCAGCTAGACTCAAGATACCTAAAGTGCATATGCATTCCTCAATCCATATCACAAGTTCAGCTTGAAAACCAAATTTTTAAAAGATTTTATTTTTTTAAGAAATCTCTACACCCAGTGTGGAGCTGGCCCTTATAATCCTGAGATCAAGAGTCTCATGATCCACCAACTGAGCCAGCCAGATGCCCCTTGGAACCTAATTTTTAATAGAAATTTGAGGTCATGAATTTAATCCTCCACTATCTTTTCTTACCTTCTCCCCATCTTTCTCATATGTCATATTGGTTTGCTTACTTTATCATTTGGCTTGACCTAGTTTGGACATTTTTCTCCCCTTCCTCTCCAAATTCATGTTCTACTTTCTTGATCATGATCAGATCAATACATTTCTCTTGTTGTTTGGTATATTTCTTCTGGATTCTTTAAGATCTACTCTATCATTGTCAAAACCTGATCACTCAGGTGTCATGGTCTAGATAATTGAACGCTCTTCACCACCATCTCTCCAGGCAGCTTGTCACTTCTCATATGCCCCATCCATAAATCATAACTTTCCACTGGGTTAGGAATACATCATGAATACAAAGGAATGCATGGCCTTTGTTTTCTAACAGCACATTTTCTTTTTCTTGTGTTGTCTCCTTTATTTAAGAATTAATGAAAATAGGTAGCAGCATATCAGATGAACCTTGGCAGGCTCTCTGACATTTACAGTATAGGAAAAAAATCAATGCTTCCTATCACTTAGGTCAAGCTTGCCTTTCATAGCTTCCATTGCCCCCAGCAGAGAAAGGAGGGTGTTCTCAAGACACCATTATAACTCTCTTCCTCTTGGGGCCAGGATCAGGCTCTCTTTCATTTACCAGGGTCCTAAAAAGCATCTCAACCAGTGAAGAAATAGCCTCTGTATATGGGATGAGCCTCCAAGCAGCTGTATTGGTTCTGTGCTCATCAACCCTTAGTCATTTTAAATATCCCTTGTATTTTATAATTTTTTCTTCTTGGCCTTTCACTTGAGGACTCCCAGTCGATGGAAGAAAGCTTCACTCCTGTTAGTAGAACAGAGTGGAGTGGTATGGTCCTTAAGAGCAGCTGGGGAGGTCAGTAAGCTCTAATAGTTTATGTGTCCCAAAAGGACATATGCTTCAGGTGAGGAAAGAGAAGTTTGCTCAAACCCTTCCCATCTCTGTACACTGGTAGAGACATACCAATCAAGGCAAGCATTCAGTTACCATCCTGGCCAATCTTCAAGGCCCTCTGCAAATGTCTCTGGGGGCATGAAGCCCTTTTGGGGGATTGTCCCCCAAAGGAAGAGATTTTGTCTTCCTCTAAATTCCTGCATCTTTTTTAAAGGCACACAGATTTTGACTTGTGTAAATTTTTACTGTTCATGTCATTATTAATCTTCTACTCCAAGATAATAAGAATAATAAAAGCTATCAATCATTAACACTTATCTTTCATTCACTCAACAAATTATTAAGCACTACAATGTCAGGCACTTCAAACACATGATTTCATTTAATTCCTGTAACTATTTTCTAAAGCAGACACTGCCATCACAATTCAACTGTTGAGCTCAGCCAAGTTAAGAACATTGTTCAGGATTGCTCAGCTAATGAGAAAGAGGATCCAGGATGCGGACCCTGGATAGGTTCCAAATCTGGTTCTCTTCCTACTGGCCCAATCAGTTTCTTGAGGTCAGGTACTCATATTTTTATCTCCTAAAGCGCTTGGCACAGAAATTTACACATGGTAGTGACAGGGTTGAGGGCATGCTGCCCCAGAATACGCCACTTTGGCATACTGATGGTTTCAAGTTAAAGTTACTTGAGAAACCAGTGCATGAAGGACACTGACCCTCCTCTCTGTACCTCTGAAAGCAGGAAATAAATCTCACACGTGAAAGGCACCCTCCCTGCACCTGGAGGTAAACAGACATCCTTATCACCACAGACAGAGCATTCAGAGCCAAGAGGGCTGTGTAAATAAATTCTGCTTCATTTCCCCACTAATTAGTACTCAAGCCCAAGTTACTTTGTCTTGTCAGTTCTTCATACATTTATCATTTCTTTGTCTAAAAGGTATATAAATGGCCTGCTTTGGTCACTTCTTGGGTCTTATATCTTTGGGGCTCCTGTATATATGAGATTAGATGAAATTTGTCTTTTCTCCTGTTAATCTGTCATGGGTCAATTAATTATTAGACCAGCCAAAAGAAGAAGCGAAAATTTTCTCCTTCCCAACAGTTTATATCCAATTAGTTATACTGAAATGAAATGCAAGACCTCTTCAAAATTGCCAAGTCATACAGTGAATAGGCTTGTTTTTCCCTACATCACACACACACACACTCCTCTCACTTTGTGGGACTTCCCCTTCAAGGAGGTTCTTTGTGTTCTCTTAAATCGGATTTTATCTCAGTCACATTATTGGGCATGGGAGTGTAATGCACAAACAGTCAGGAGTTGCTCTCTAATAGTTTTCTGTCACTTATAATCTCCATAATAAACAGAATCTAACCCCTATATAATTCGGGATAAAAAAAGAAACTGGAAAGAAGTAATAGTTACACAATAAACTGAATATCTGGCAATAGAATTACCTGGGTAAGGTAAAAAGACTCTGCTTTTGTGGTTATCATCAAAGCTTTATCTGGCAGAGCATGGTTGTTCAATAAAAGCTAGAAAGTTCTTAATCTTTCCATGCTGAGGGACCACCTCTCCCTCCAGTCTACCTGAAAACCACTCCTCTGGGCCTCAGTCTCGTCAATAAAATAAGAGAAATGGAGTAGAGTTTCCATTTAGTTATTCTCTGGTTCTTTGTTTGATTTTGATACTTTTCACTGAATATTTTGAGTTCAGGTCTGTAGAGACATCTTACCATAGAAACTTGTTTCACTTGTTTATATTCAATTTCATCCCGATATCCTGCTTGCTGAAATCTGTACAGATTTTCTATCTCTTCTGACCATTTTTTGGCACGACTTATTGATTTTGGTTTCATGTCAGAACTAGCCATGGCTACAGAGGTCTTATTGCCAATTATTTCTGAAAGATGTTAAAACAACATTAATAGATAGCATAATAGTGACAATTTTGAAAGTCCCTTTAAAAATGAATACAAGTGGAATTAAAAAAAAAAAACTTAGAGAGTTGAGAATCCTGTTACGCATATTAAATTTTAAACATTCAATTTCAAGATTGAGAAGGATTCATGCTCTACTTTGGAAATAAAATGAAATAAACCCTGAAAGATACATAGGGAAGTGTTTATTTCTTCATCAAATAAAATTGTATTCAGAGAGTGATGTCCTAATTCTGGTGTCCTGGGCAATAGCATACACTTTTCTGAAGTCACACTCATTTTTAACTACTCAGTAGATTGTCAAAATATCTCACCACCATTACATTTGATTATATTAAAAACTGCATCCCCCACTTTTTTTTTTCCTAAAAAGGTAATGTAAGATCAGTCTTCTCACTGTCTTCTTATTCCTCTTGCTGAGGAGCCATGTTTCCTTTCTTTCCATATCTTAACTACTTGGAGGCATCCAATCATTGCAGTTCATTCACTCAGGAGGTCACTGGAACCCTGCTCCTGTGACAGCCCGATGTGAAAAGACAGACGAACACAAAGTCCATGAAAGCTGTAAGACTGTATGATACTGAGATCATTGATTTCAAAACAATGTAAGCAGTCACCAGTAGCTTTTGAAGTTCAAATATTCAACTGAAGTACACGTAATTGTCTATTCACCAAACTTCTAGAGTCAGTTTTTCAAAGACATATCTTACAGTTTTCTCAGAGTCATCTTATTTTATTAACAAAATATGTATCAGTTAACTGAAATAAAGTGCCCAGAATTTTCACCATGATTCCTTGAATCCATTCTTCTTTTCTTTCTTTTTTTTTTTTTTTTTAAGATTTTTTAATTTATTTATTTGACAGAGAAACACAGCGAGAGAGGGAACACAAGCAGGGACAGAGGGAGAGGGAGAAGCAGGCTTCCCACGGAGCAGGGAGCCCGATGCGGGGCTCGATCCCAGGACACTGGGATCATGACCCGAGCCGAAGGCAGATGCTTAATGACTGTGCCACCCAGGCGCCCCCTTGAATCCATTCTTCTATTAAAATACGTTTCTATTGGCTGAAATACATTAAATACGGACTTTATGAGTAGGTCTTATAAATGAATTCTTGTTTTTAAATTTTCTTCAATTACAATGACAAATACTCATTACAGTACTACCCCCTCACCTGCAGTTTCACTTTCTAAACTTGACGGCAGTCTGGAAGCAGATGACCCTCATTCTGACCTACTGTCAGAAGGTCAATGGTAGCCTAACGCTACATCCCAATGCCTATGTCATTCACCTCACTTCATCTCATCATACAGACATTTTATCTTACATTATCACAAAAATAGTGAGTGCAGGAAAATATATTTGGACAGGCCACATTCACATAACTTTTCAAAATATATTGTTACAATTGTTCTATTTTATTATTGTTGTTTTAAACTTTATCATAGACATGTATATAGGAAAAAACAGAATATATAGGGTTTGGTACTATCTGTGGTTTGAGGCATCCAGTGGGGGGGGGGGGGGAGTCTTGGAATGTATCCCCCATGGATAAGGGGGAATTAATGTGTGTTGAAAAGGTCAAGAAATACATTAAAGTACAAAAAAAGAAAAGTCAAAATAATCACACCAATTAGAAGTATCAATCCTTAACATCAGGTGAATATCATCCTAAACATAAGATGAGTTAGAAGGACAGACTTTAAAAGTTTTATAAAAAGGAATCTTATACTATGGACTCTGAAAAACAAACTGAAGGTTCTAGAGGGGAGGGGGGTGGGAGGATGGGTTAGCCTGGTGATGGGTATTAAAGAGGGCACTTCTGCATGGAGCACTGGGTGTTATACACAAACAATGAATCATGGAACACTACATCAAAAACTAATGATGTAATGTATGGTTATTAACATAACATAATATAAAAAAAGGAATCTTATAATAAATGCTTTCACAAGTATAACAAATTTATCTCAGCCTGGATTTAACAGGGTGGGAAGTAGGAAATGGAAATAAAATTGATGGAATTGCTAAATTTCAGATAAATATTTCTTCAATGTGAAAGATGTGGCCTAAAATTTCCCTCATAGTTAATAAAAATAGATTAATGGAGACTGTTAGGAGGCTAAGAATCATTTGTTTGAATTTTATGTTATAAGTCATGCACAAGTACCAATTGGCTCTTTTATGAAAAATAAGGGAATTGGTCCTGTGCTCCCCCCTACCTCCTGTATATTTTTGCCACATTCTTACTTAACATTCTAAAGGTTGTGGTATTTACATTCCGTCCTGAAACCAAAATTCTCACAGTTGTTTGGGTTTAGCTCCTGATTTAAATAAATTAAAATGAAGCCATTTGAGTTACACAGTTCACTCTGATGAAAGGAGCAACTACCCAATGGATATATCATTAATATTGTTTGCATTTTTTTTCATCATGCATACCAGTATGTATATTGACTAGACCAAAGAAAATTATGGTATTGTTAATATTTGACTTTTTAAAAACTTTTGACCCTTATTTATTAATTTAGGTTTAGGCTCATGTTGTATTTTAAGGCAATATGTTGTTATGTTATTGTGAATTTATGTAAAATTTGGATTACCCAACAAAACAATAAGTGAGCCATATTTCAGTGGAACCCTTGCCCTTCATTTCCATTCATTTTATTTATTTTTATTTTTTGTTATTTTTAAAATATTTATTTATTTATTTATTTATGGTTTCTTTTTTTTTAGTTTTAAATACAATGAATTAACATATAGTGTATAATTAGTTTCAGAGGTAGAGTTCGGTGATTCATCAGTCTTATATAACACCCAGTGCTCATTACATCATGTACCCTCCTTAATGTCTGTCACCCAGCTACCCCATTCCCACACACTCCCTCCCAACACCCCTCAGTTTGTTTCCAATGATTAAGAGTTTCTTGTAATTTGTCTCCCTCTCTGATTTCATCTTGTTTTGTTTTTCACTCCCTTCCCCTATGATCCTTTGTTTTGTTTCATAAATCTCACATATGATGAAATCATATAATTGTCTTTCTCTGATTGACTTATTTCGCTTAGCATAATACCCTCTAGTTCCATCCATGTCATTGCAAATGGCAAGATTTCTTTTTTTTGGATGGCTGAGTAATATTCCATTGTATATATATAACACATTTTCTTTATCTGTTCATCTGTTGATGAACATGTGGGTTCTTTCCATAGTTTGGCTGTTGTAGACATTGCTGCTCTAAACATTGGGGTGCATGCAAAATTTTCCCAACACCATTTGTTGAAGAGACTGTCTTTTTTCCATTAGTCTTTCCTGCTTTGTCGAAGATTAGCTGACCATAGAGTTAGGATCCATTTCTGGGCTCTCTATTCTGTTCCATTGATCTATGGGTCTGTTTTTGTGCCAGTACCATACTGTCTTGATCATTACAGCTTTGTAATAGAGCTGGAAGTCTGGAATTGTGATGCCATCAACTTTGGTTTTCTTTTTCAATATTCCTTTGGCTATTCAGGGTCTTTTCTGGTTCCATACAAATTTTAGGATTATTTGTTCCAGCTCTATGAAAAAAGTTGATGGTATTTTGATAGCGAGATCATTGAATGTGTAGATTGCTCTAGGTAGCATAGACATTATAACAAAATTTTTTTTCCAATCCATGAGCATGGAACATTTTTCCATTTCTTTGTGTCTTCCTCAATTTCTTTCATGAGTATTTTATAGTTTTCTGAGAACACATCCTTTGCCTCTTTGGTTAGGTTTATTCTTAGGTGTCTTATGATTTTGGGTGCAATTATAAATGGGATTGACTCCTTAATTTCTCTTTCTTCTGTCTCCTTAGTGTATAGAAATGCAACTGATTTCTGTGCATTGATTTTATATCCTGCAACAGTGCTGAATTCCTGTATGAGTTCTAGCAATTTGGGGTGGATTCTTTTGGGTTTTCAACATAGAGTATAATATCTGTAAAGAATGAGAGCTTGACTTGCCAATTCAGATGCCTTTTATTTCTTTTGGTTGTCTGATGGCTGAGGCTAGGGCTTGCAGTACTATGTTGAACAACAGTGGTGAGAGTGGACATCCCTGTTGTGTTCTTGACCTTAGAGGAAAAGCTCTGTTTTTGAGAATGATATTCCCTGTGGGCTTTTTGAGTATGACTCTTATGATATTGAGGTATGTTCCCTGTATTCCTACACTGTGAAGAGTTTTAATCAAGAAAGGATAATGTAGTTTGTCAAATGCTTTTTCTGCATCTACTGAGAGGGTCATATGGTTCTTGTCCTTTCTTTTATTGATGTAGCGTATCATATTGATTGATTTGTGGATGTTGAATCACCCTTACAGCCCAGGAATAAATCCCACTTGGTCATGGTGAATAATCCTTTTAATGTGCTGTTGGATCCTATTGGCTAGTATCTTGGTGAGAATTTTGGCATCCACATTCATCAGGGATATTAGTCTGTAATTCTTTTTGGTGGGGTCTTTGGTTTTAGGATCAAGGTAATGCTGGCCTCATAGAAAGAGTTTGGAAGTTTTCCTTCCATTTCTATTTTTTGAAACAGCTTCAGAAGAATAGGTATTAATTCTTTAAATGGTTGCTAGAATTCCCCTGGGAAGCCATCCAGCCTTGGACTCTTGTTTGTTGGGAGACTTTTGATTACTAATTCAATTTCCTTGCTGGTTATGGGTCTGTTCAGGTTTTTTATTTCTTCCTGGTTCAGTTTTGGTAGTTTATACATCTCTAAGAATGCATCCATTTCTTCCAGATTGCCTAATTTGTTGGCATATAGTTGCCAATAATATGTTCTTATAACTGTTTGTATTTCTTTGGTGTTGGTTGTGAGCTCTCCTCTTTCATTGATGATTTCATTTATTTGGGTTCTTTCTCTTCTTTTTGATAAGTCTGGCCAGGGGTTTATCGATCTTATCAATTCTTTCAAAGAACTAGCTCCTAGTTTTGTTGATTTATCCTACTATTCTTTTGGTTTCTATTTCATTTCCATTCATTTCAGTGGGAGGCTCACTGCTTTGTTGCTGCACACTAGATATGACCAACAGTGAGCTGGACATGTGTGGTACAGCCTGACAATCCAGTAACATACACAACTATATATAACCTATTTTTTCATAGAAAAATGACACAAAGAAACATGAGAGGAAAAAAGGTGCAAACTTGCTGTACAAAAAGACTTTCAGAATTAGTTATGCTTGTTATATGAATTTTGGCTGTATTATATTGCCTTTATAGATGAAGCACATTTTCTAAAAGTTGTGGCACAATCATACTTTTTGTTTTACCCAAGCCATTTTTGCTTCAGGCTTGGCTTTTTGATACATAACAAAATACTTTTATATACTCATATTCATTCAAAAAGTATTTTCCTGAATGTCGTCTATGTAATCTTTTGCCACTTTCAAACAAAACAATCATGTCAACTATAAATATAAAAATGCTTTCAACAAGGGCGCCTAGGAGGCTCAGTTGGTTAAGCATCTGCCTTCAGCTCAGGTCATGATCTCATGGGTCCTGGGATTGAGTCCTGTGTCGGGCTCCCTGCTCAGTGGGGAGGCTGCTTCTCCCTTTGCCCCTCCCTGCCTCGTGCTCTCTCTCTCAAATAAATAAAATCTTTAAAAAAATTTTTTAAAAATGCTTTCAACAGAAGAACTGTTCAATAGAAGAGCTGAACTACTGGAGAAAAAAACCCATTTTTTTCTCAGTAGAAATATGTATCCTCTAGACATACTACGCATTTCAAAACTTTGTTTTCCCACAATAGCTAAAGGGAACTTAAATGCATTTTCATCATAATAGGAAGCCCTGGGGTTACTATAACTATATTATATAGCAGTGGTGCAAATCCCACCCTCCAACTTTTTTGTCTCTCTTTTTTTTTTAAAGATTTATTTATTTGTTTGAGAGAGCGAGAATGAGAGAGTGTACATGAGAGGGGGGAGGGTCAGAGGGAGAAGCAGGCTCCTCGCTGAGCAGGGAGCCCGATGAGGGACTCGATCCCGGGACTCCAGGATCATGACCTGAGCCGAAGGCAGTTGCTTAACCAACTGAGCCACCCAGGCGCCCTTGTCTCTCTTTTAACTTACTTTCTACTTATTAAAAACAGAATGAAACTAAAATTGGGAAAGATCAACTTATAACTTTTCGATGAAATATTTCAGTAATCCTGGGAAATTCAGTGGCAATATTAATCCCACTAGTAACATTCAGCACTCTGAAATTTAGTGGTTTACTTTGCTGAGAGTTGTGGCAAAAAATAATTACTATAAACACATCTGATTTTTATAATACTAAGTTGTAGCTACAGAAGCAGGAAATGGCAATGGCCTGACTTTCTAGTTTTGTGAAAATCTAATTTTATTAAACAGTATTAGGTTTATATAGGTATTCTAAACCCAGCAATATCAAACCCTTGACAATCTAAGGTTTTAATCTGACAGTAGAAGCCTTTGATGTACCTACCAGTCATCTCAAACTCCCTTCTATGCAAAAGTCCTTTTCACTTCCTTGTTCGCTCTGAAAAGTGCTTTTTACCTTTAGTCGTATTAAAACCCCAAGAGCATTAGTATTCCTTCCATTTCTGTACCTATTTTATTCTGTTCCTAGATGCATCAGGATATGGCAAAGGAGCCAATCAGCTAACATCCCTGGGCTTGTTTCCCGAACAGTGAAAAAGTCTCATCATAAGGTCTCTTTTGTCCGCACACTTCCCTTCCCAAAGTTTTTGGGGAGTCAGTTGAAAAACAAAACTGGTTTCCCAAATATGCCTTTGTAGTCCATGGTCTAGGTATGCTAATCTGCATCTGTGCAGCATAAAGCCACTCCATGCCTTCTCCAGTCCCTCAAGCCTTTCTTCTGACAGAAATCACCAATTCTGTATGTGAATCTGCCACAGGAGGCTGAGCCGGAGAAAGAGTTTTGAAAACGCGGGGTCAAATGACTGGTCCACAGGAGAACTCTGAAAGGAGACCCCAGAATACATCAAGCCGCAGGGGGCGCGGCTTGGCCTGGAAGCTACTGGAAAATCAGATTCTGAAACTCAGGGGGTAGCAAATAAAGACCGTAGCTAACCCGGAAAATAAGCAAGAAAATCAAACCTCAGAAATCACAAAGGCGTGCCAGAGCGGAAGGGGCGGAGCCGAGCTTCCGGGGCGGGGCCCGGGCAGGCTCAGCGGAGCGGGCGGACTGTTCAGGTCCCTCGGGACGAGTCCACCCACCGCCCCTCACCCCCGCCCCTGGGTCCAGCTCTCCGTGGTTACCCTCGCTGGCCGATCTGGAGAGGCCGAGGCACCCCGCCCGGGAGCTCCCAGGAGAGCGCGGCAGTGCTCGAGTTCTCCACTCAGGAATCCGTGGGCTGGGCAGCGAGAGGCCAACTGTCGCGCCTCGGCGACCCTCGCGTCTCCTAGCAACGCGTGGCGCGGCGGAGCGCCGAGCTCCGGCCCCGCCCCCTGCGAGCGGGCCCTTGTGCGCAGGTGCGAGGGCTGGGCTGGGCGGCGTGGCCAGTTTGGAGCGTCAAGGCTGAAGCCGGGAGGGGAAGCTCGCGGGGGCTGATTATTTGGCAGAGGAATCGGGCAGAATGTGTAACTTGCTTCTTCAGTACCAGACAGAATTCCGTTGGCGATTTTGGTTCCTGGGAGAAGGTACCTCCTATCTGTCCCACCCCATTTCTCATTTTGTTGAAATTAAATGAACCAGTCAATTCACAGGTTAGAGCTTAGTGCCTGACAATTAGTGAACTTACAATAAACAACCTCCATAACTTAAATGACGTTTCTCTATCCTTACCTTTATCCGTATATTTAAAATATTATCGATTTACTTATAACGCCCAAATTTATTTCCTCAGCTCAGATCGCTCTCTGAATTCCAGACTTGTATATGCAACCCATATTCAACATCCACCTAGTTGTCCCAACAACCCCTTTCCAAACGTCCCCTCCCCAGCGTGCTCCTTCCACAATCTTCCCCCGTCAGTAAATGGCTCCTAGAGTCCACTCTTTGTCTTGCCCTCCTTATCCGTCACTGTTGGCTTTTCTGTTCCCAGCGAGGTCAAGCCACCATCATTTTACCCCACTCTGGTTATTGCAATAATCCCCAACAGGTATCTCTGGTTCCCCGCTAGTCTATTCTCAGCACAACAATCTGTGCAATCCGTTTAAAACATAACTTGGACTGTACCATTTCTCTGCTCACAGTCTTGCAATGGCTCCCATCTTACAGAGTAAAAACCAACAAAACCCTACAAGGGTTGCATACAACTCTTCTTCCCTTGCTCTGGTGCCCTGGATCACTCTGCTCCAGCCACACTGATCTCCTGGCTGTTCCTGGCCCAGCTTTCCACATTGAGGCCTTTGTTGTGGCTACTGCATCATGCTCTCTATCCCCCTTACTATGTTCTAGTGTTTCTTCTGTCCACAGCACTTATCATCATCTATTATACTACTTAAATAGCTTCTTTCTTAATTTTATTGTTTCTCTTCTGCAAGAACATAATTTCCATAAAGACAGGTTTTGTTGACCAAATTTCTAGAACAGTACCTAGCGCACAGTAGGTGCCAAAGCAATGTATTTCGAATTAATATCTTTCGCCACCATGGCCACTAGGAAGCAGTATAGCATCGTGTCTAAAGCATGACCTTGGATTTGGATCTGGTTTCTACTAAGTTGTCACATGACTTCATGCAAGTTACTGAACCTCACTTTTCTTAACTGTAAAGGCAAAAAGTGTACCTATCTGATGGGGTAGTTGTGAGGATGAAATAACAAATATAAACCATATAGGAGAGCACTTAGAACTATATAAATGATAGACATGACTTCCACTAGAATGTACATTCCATTGCCACATAGGTTTTTCTCTGCTTTGCTCGCTGCTGTATCTTTAATGTCTAGAACAGTGTGCGGCACATAGTAGATGGTCAGGGACTATTTGTTGAGTGAATAAATGAATCCACACCGTCACATTTTTTGGAATATTGTGGCAGCTTCCTATCCAGACGTCCTGCCTCAGAACTGCCTAAGTGCTCTTTCAAACTTAAATCCAGAGGCTTGCAAACTTAAGCATCAATCAGAGTCCCCTGGAGAGTGTGTTAAAACAGATTGCTGGAGAGTTCTGATTTAGTAGGTCTGGGCTGCGGGAGAGATTTTGCATTTCTGACAGGTTCCCAAATACTGTTAGTGATGCTCTTCCAGGGCCCACACGTTGAGAAACTGTTCTGATCTCACTTGTCACTCTTTTGTTTCAAACCACCCAGGCTTCTCGCTGTCACTCAAGTTAAAGTTTGAACTATTTGGCTTGGTGTCTAGTCCCTTAGCTGGTTTAGCCTTGACTTCCCCTGGTAAGTCCCTATTATTTCATTCCTTTTGATTGCAGTGCTTTGGTTAAAAGGAACTATTTGCAGTGTGCAGACTGAATAAATGCTCATTCCTGGGACTGAAGCTGTTCCTGGGCCTGGAAGCTGAACTCGAGTTTACCTTCTCTGCTAAGTTTTCTTTCTCTTTGCAGACTTGAGCTCTTCTGCTTGGTCTCCACTGTGTTCTGAGCAGGCTTCCCATAAAGCACTGTAAAACGTCTTGCATTTATTTATTTCCACGAGTTTCTACTTCTGTCAGACTGTAGGTCTTGTTCCAAGGCTGATTCCTTTATATACATCCGGGTTCAAGCACAGTGTCTGGCACTTAGTGGATGCCCAGTAAATAATAATAAAAGCTAATATATATTGAACACTTACCATTTTCTGGGACTTTGGGTAGACTTTAGTTTTTCTTAGTTGAATAATAACACTTTAATCCATCAGAGGGTTGAGGGTAGGAGGTGTGAAGAAGAGATATTGGTGATGGAGATGTATATGAAACTAATGCAAAATAAACATACATTTTGATTTTTCAAAGCCAGCTTCTGTTATGTGAGTTAGCCATGCAGTGTCTTCTTCACGCCTGTAGAGAAGGGATATCCTTGCCAATCTTGTTCACTTTGTCCACATTCTCCCATACCCTCTCCAAACATTTTGAAAACAAATCCATTGAGCAATAATTGAAATGCAATAACTAGCACATACTTAACAGCCTATAATTTTTTTTGAAGATTTTATTTATTTATTTGACAGAGAGAGAGCGAGAGAAGGAACACAAGTAGGGAGAGTGTGAGAGGGAGAAGCAGGCTTCCCGCTGAGCAGGGAGCCCGATGTGGGGCTCGATCCCAGAACCCTGGGATCATGACCTGAGCCGACGGCAGAAAGTTAATGGCTGAGCCACCCAGGCGCCCCAACAGCCTATAATTTGATAAGTTTTGACATAATGCATACACCTGTGAAATCATCACCACAATCAAGTTAATGAACTTGTTTCCTGTGCCCCCAACCAACTACTGACTTGCTTTCTGTGACTTTGGATCAGTTCACACTTTCCATAATTTTATATAAGTGGAATCATACAATATGATCTCAGACTTCCAGCTTCCAGAACTCCGAGACAATTAAATTTCTGTTGTGTAAGTCTCCCAGTCTGTGGTGCTTGTTACAGCAGTTCTAGCACACAATACACTTTTTAAAAAACATGTTATCTCCTTGTATACTTCCTCATATGACATTTTATGTCCGTTATTTTGAAGGAATAGCATAGAATAAAGTAAATTTATAACATAAATTAATTTAGATTGACAACAGTTTATAAGCGAAGAAAAATACATCCTGTAGTGATTTCCCAACAGACTTATACCTACCTCAATAACGAATTTTTTGGTATTTAACATACCCTTGGTAGCAGTTTTCAGTGCCTTTGAGACAGAACACATCAGGGACTTAGAAGTCTGAAGAGTGTAGAGTTGCAGAAAGATTCCCGAGTGCGGGATGAGGAAGCAGATCATAGCTGATGTTGGTGACTACATTTCCGTTTTCTTTATTAGCGGTCACAGGAGGAATTTCTCTTGGGATTCAGTATCCAGAAAGTTTGACTTCTCCTGAAAATCGGTACTATTTGTGTCTTGAGGATGCGTAAGGCTAGTAAGGGATTGTGGCTTCCTCTAGAAGAGCCAAATAATTGGCTCACATCTTTCAACAGCGTGTGCATATCTGTGGGCTGTGCCTACCCATCTTCACTGTTTTCTGACCTATCTTTTCCCCCTTATCCTATTTCCCTTTACTCTGTCATACTGTATCCATTGTGGAAAGAAGAGAGGATAAATAAGTGGATAGATAAGCATATGAATATTATCTTGACCTGCCTTGCCAGGAGTTCCAGATCCTGTCAGAGGTAGACACACCAGATTCTCCAGATCACAGTCTCACTGCAGAATTTGTTGTTAGGTATATACAGCTGAGCCCTCCTTTATTCTAAGACATACCATCTTATACGAAATCAAAGCTGTTGGCAATAGCATACTGGCAGAATGCTCTACTCAAATGATTATGATGTCTATACCGCTCCCACTCTCCCTCATCCTCCTCCCTTGCTTTTTCTTCACCTTATGAGAAATCTGTATTTGAATAGAATTCTGAGTACCGTGGCTGCAGGAAAATGCTGATGTTCTGTGAGGGTGGCACTCTGATTCTTGATTCCACCGCTTAAAAGTCATTGTTCTTGGATTTTTTCCCCCACATTACTTTGTGTCTTTGTGGAAGCATTTGTTTACCATATTCTGCAAATGTGCTGTCTCCAAATGGATTGAAAACCTACCTGAAGGCACATCTTAGTCATCTATGTAATAACTACAAGGCTTATTATAATGGTATGCACAAAGCAACACCTCAAGAGTGTTTGAGTTGTTTCTGATTATTAATATTGTGGTGTTTAAGGAGACTTGCTAGGAAGGGGTCCAATAAATACCCTCCAGTGAGGGACACCTGGGTGGCTCAGTCTGTTAAGCGTCTCCCTTCAGCTCAGGTCATGATCCCCGGGTCCTGGGATCCAGTCCCACAGTGGGCTTCTTGCTCAGCCTGCTGGGAGCCTGCTTTTTCCCTCTGCCTGCTGTTCCCCCTGCTTGTGCTCGCTGTCAAATAAATAAATAAAAATCTTTTAAAATAAATAAATGAATAAATAAATAAATGGAAGCGGGAACTAACAGTTATTGAATCTATCATGAGTCACATACAATTTTTTTCTCATACAATCCTTATGGTTATTCCCTAAGGTAGAAACTGGGAAGAAAAGGAAAGAAGGGAAACTGAGCTGGGCTTTCAAGCTCTCAGTAGACAAGCAGGAGGTGGAACGCAGTCTGATTTCAAAGCGAAGCTTTGCGTCCCCCTTCCCTTCTTTGCATCCTTGGGTGGAGCACCTGCTACGGGTGTTCAGTTTCCCTTCGCGATACCGTTCCTGCACAGACAACGGGCACTCTGCACCAGAACGCCACCCGTGTTGAGTCAAGGTTGCCGGCAGGAGGCACCCTCGTCGCGCCACGTCCTAGATCCTAGCCGGCTGCCCCCGCCCAGCATCCCGCCGTTCGGACAAATTAACCACGCGGTTCGCCGGCCGCGGACTCTCCGGGGACGCTCCTCGGCACCGCCCCGCCGCCGCAGGGCTCCTCTGATTGGACGTGGCTGCATCCGGCGGGCCAATGGCGCGGGGGCGGGGGGTTCCCGGAAGTGGCGGCGCGCCGGGGGAAGACCTCAGCTTCCGCAGGCGGCGTGAGGGCCGGTCCGCCGAGCTGTGCCGGCGCTATGAGTTCCTTCATGGGGCAGATGGCCGAGTACCCAACCATCTCCATAGACCGCTTCGACAGGGAGAACCTGAAAGCCCGCGCCTACTTCCTGTCCCACTGCCACAAGGGTGAGTGAACGCGGCGCGCCGCCCGCCCCGGGGACGCGGGCTGCGCGGGTTCTGGCCCCGCAGGGAAGCCGCCCGGGGCGCTCGAGCGGCCGAGTGCAGGCTTCGGGAGGCCGGGGCCGAGACTAGCAGGTGCACCTTGTCCCAGCCTGGCTCTCCAGCGTCTCTGAGGCTTTATTTCTTCTGTACGTCGGGACGGAACCGAAACTTGGCGCAACCACCCGGGCCAGTTTGACCAGGCGTAACTTAGGTTCTTTTGGTAGCTCGCCTAGCTGCGAATAGTCAGAGGTCAGCGAGGATTATTACTTATTTCTTCCACCGCATCTTCGCTTCCATGTTATAAAGAAGGCAAGTTTCAGATGAAATTCCGCCCTATCCCACCTCCCGCTTGCTTGATTTATTATCAAGCAAGCGCATGCACACACGCTCAGACATCCTGTCTGAAAGCTCTATGAAGTGCAAGCTCCCCCTCCTTTTAGGTGTTCTGCCCATAACCAGTATAAAAGTTTAGTGTTTGAGGCAACCAGAATACTAAGATTTCACAGCTGCGCACAGTTAGGGAATAGGCCCTGATAAGGCCTGGAGGCTAGAGGCTCCAGGTGAGGCTGGAGTGTCTCTAAAACGTTCTAGCCAGTCTCCAGAGCTGGAGGAGCACTCATTTTGCAACCGTTGGCCACGCGTAACATCTAGTACGCCGAAGTTCCTGCTTTTGGGAAATGCCTCTGCTTTTTTGCTGTGACCTATGAATTTTCTCTCAATGGGGATAAATCTGGACTTCCTCTCTCGATTTGCTGAATAGCACTGTGAGCCTCTTTGAGGGTCTTTCTACTTAGTCTCCAGAATGTTTTTCATTGTGAATCTCCTCTTGGGCGAGGATACCTCTGTTTTACCTTTTGTCTTGAGCCTCACTGGAGTTTCAGAATTCAAAATGTGCTAGCCATGATCGGAAGTGTGGCGTAGGGGCTTGCCCTTTATGTTTACAAGTAGTGAGTTTGGAGAAGGAATCCATCTAAAGGAATCTGAAATCATGATCATTAGTTTGTAAGTTAAGCAAGAAACTGACTCCCTATTATTGAGCAGTTTATAATAACTGTTCCTGTTCTCTCATGACATGTAAGTCTGTTTATGCAACCAGAATATAAACTCATCAAGGGCAAGAACTCAACTTCTGCTTTCAGAAATTTCCCACACTGCTTACTGGTAGTTTTTAACCTGTGAGAAACATATTTCTTTGATGTGCTGTGGACTTGTGGACTGAATTGTGCCCCCCCCCCCCATTTATATGTTGAAGCTCAAACCCTCTATGTGACTGTATTTGGTGATTGGGTTTTTAGGAGGCAAAATTTAAATGAGCTTATAAGGGCGTGGTCCTAACTCGTTAGGATTGATGGCCTTATAAAAAG
Organism: Mirounga angustirostris; assembly: GCF_029215605.1. Classification (NCBI taxonomy): domain Eukaryota; kingdom Metazoa; phylum Chordata; class Mammalia; order Carnivora; family Phocidae; genus Mirounga; species Mirounga angustirostris. Next base: position 125,797,650 of record NW_026991713.1, read on the forward strand.
AGGAATAGAGATTTTTCTCTCTCCACACACACACACTGAAGAAGGGCCATTTGCAAGCCAGGAGGAGACGTCTCACCAGAAACCACCCCTGGCACCTTGATCTTGGAATTTAGCCTCCAGAACTGTAAGAAATTTTGTGGTTTAAGCCACCTTGTCTGTGGTATTTTATGTCAGTCTGAACCAACTGATAACAGAATATCTGGCAAGATCTTTGGACTCTTTTGATAGGAAAAAAATCACATAAATGCATTTACATCGCACTTTGATAGAACATCTCATCCCACGGCCCACTCAGTCCTGTTTATGGACCATCTGGAACCCAGGGCTACGCTCAGGGCAGGCTTTGCTAAGCATCAGTGAGGCCTGGAGGACAAGAGGAGACCCGTGGCCTGAGATAGTGGCCCAGGGTTGGAGGAGACCCCTTTAGGGGACAATTTACAGTGACCTAATCTGGTTCAGCGAAAGGAAAAAGGCCCTGGGAAGGAGACTCTGGGTGCAGTCCTCGCAGCACCAAGTAAACTGACCCATGTTCTCTTGGCTGGCAGTCTTGGGGGTGGCTGGGGTCCTGGGCTGGCTTGATTAAAGCAGCCACAGAGTGCTGCCTGCTGATTTAGTTTGGGAGCATGGAGCCGAGTCCTGATGTAGCCTCTTTTTGCCGTGGCACAAGTTCTTTGGAAATCCCAACCGAAAGTCCTGCCCAGGGATGCCCCCATAGGCCCTACAAGCCTGGACCAGGAGTGCTCTGAGGAGATTCACCCTCCGCGGGCACGCACATGTCTGGTCAAGGTCCGCCGCAGGGGGTGTGGTGACTGCGTTGTTTTCTCTGAAGTTAAGGAAGGATTACCACAGGTAAGTTGAGGCCGCGCGCGCGGGTGTGTGTGTGTGTGTGTCTTGGTGGTAATTCGAATAATTAGGATTGGTTTGATTCATCTAAACTGAGAAGGTGTGGTCACTGCTATCTAGTTCTTCCCATGCTGGAGATTCAAAATGTATTAGAATGCACCATATGTTTAAAGGCCGTGTTTCTGTATCTGTTAATTTGCAGGGCTGAGAAGCGGGCCAGTGTGGATAGAAATACCTTCAACCCAGCAGTCAGAGCAGGCTGAGAAGAGAATGAAACTCTTCTTATGCTGGCCTAAGCCTGAACGAGTTCCAGTGCCTGGAACTGAATGGGTCACATAGAGGGGGGCACGAGGGATGGTTGGATTAAAATTAAAGAAGAACATAAGGAAAGTGCTGGAAGCAGTTCTGAAATGAGTATCTGGTCGCTCATTCTTCTGTGGCTACTCAGAGTTATTTAGACTCTGTCCTGAGATGGAGGGGATTGTTTTCCTTTTAAATGATGACCAGAGATGGTCAGCTTTCCATGGTTCCTGGCCTGTTTTCAGATGCATGTCACCTGTAGAAGAAAGAGCCAATAGCCCACAATCAGTTCTTTTATAAAAGTGAACCTCTTGGGGTGCCTGGGGGCTCGGTTGAGCATCCAACTCTTGATTTCGGCTTAGGTCATGATCTTGGGGTCATGGGATCCAGCCCTGTGTTGGACTCCCTGCTCAGTGGGGAGTTGGCTTCAAGATCCCCCACCCCTGCTCCCGCATGAGCGTGCATGCTCTCTCTCTCAAATAAATAAATCTTTAAAGAAAAGTGAACCTCTCATATATTTTCTCTTAAAAGGAAGCTTGAAAAGAACAGACAACTAACTGTTCGGCCTAAGGATCCTCTCAAAAAAAAAAAAAAAAATGTCCTGGGGCACCTGGGTGGCTCAGTCGTTAAGCTTCTGCCTTCGGCTCAGGTTATGATCCCAGGGTCCTGGGATTGAGCCCCACATCAAGCTCCTTGCTCAGCGGGAAGCCTGCTTCTCCCTCTCCCACTCCCACTTGTTCCCTCTCTCGCTGTGTCTCTGTCAAATATATAAATAAAATCTTTAAAAAAAAAATGTGCTTATGATTTTTGATTCTTTTGTTTTTAGATCATATGAAAGGATTAAGAGCCCCTACCTTGAAAAGAAGGTTGGAGTGCAGGTAATTTATTTTGCTACTTATCTGTGTGTGTGTGTTTTTTAAGTAAACATTTTAATTGAGCTATGACTTACACACGGGAAAGTACATACATCGTAACGGGACACAGTCAGATGAACTTTTACAGGCGAGCACATCTATGAAGCTTCCACTCAGACAGAGAAATAGAACAGGACCAGTGTCCCCGAACAGAGCCCCATCCCCATCCTTCTTCCCAGTCAGCGCTTATCTCCCAGAGGCAACCTGTATCCTGACTTTTTGTCGTCATGGTTTAGCTTTGGCTGGTTGTGAACTTTGTATAAGTAGAACCATACCGAATAGACCCTTCTATTTGTTTTCTTTCACTTAACATTCTGATTGTAACAGGACTCATCATGCTGTTGGGTGTAGCGGTAGTGTGTTCATTTTCATTTCTGTGTGTGTGTGTGTGTGTGTGTGTAGTTGTGAAGACAATTGTATGTTTTTGGATCTTTAAGCCAAACGATTGCATCCTTTTGCTACAGCCCGCTTTTGCCTAAATGTCCATTCCAAAATCTCAAGCTATGTATGAAAGGGCCCTGTTGACTCTCTAACTTCTGACTCAGTGGATGTCAGTCTTCTCTGCAAAGTGCTGTCACTAGTCTGTGTTCGTGATAAATGGGAGCCGGTATTCATTGAATCCTTGGGTACATGCCAGGCACTATGCACTGATGAGTTCCACAGTTTCTTTGAGTGCCTGTGACGAGTCAGGCACTGTCCTGGACGGTGAGGATATAATAGTGACAACACAGATGAAAATCCCTGTCTTCTCGGAGCAAACATCCTCATTAGATCTCTTGATAAGTTTTTGAATAGATACCGTTATTATTTCTATTTTGCAGATGAGGAAACTGAGGAACCAGAGAGGTTAAATTAGTTGCCCAAGGTCACACAGCCAGTAAGTGGCAGGACCAGGATTTCAACCAGGTCTGTCTGATTTTGGAGCCTGTATATTAGTTATCTGTTACTGCGTAACAAATCACCCCCAAACTTAGTGACTTAAATCCACTAATCGTGTGTTCACTTTCTCCGTTTCTGTGGGTCGGGAACGCTGACAGGGCACAGTGGGGGAGGGGGGTGTGTTGGTTTCTGCCTGGCTGGGTGTCCTCAGGGGCTGCCATTATCTGGAGGCCCATTCATTCAGTGTTTGACACCGAGGCTGAGAAGAATCAGGCAGCTGGGGCTTTTGGGCATCTCTGTCGCTACAAAACTCTTCGGCATGGTGACTTCAAGGTAGCTGAACTTCTGAAATGGAGACTCAAGGCTTAGAAAGTGTCTGTCCCCGGGGAGGGCTAGCAGATAGCCATGTTGCCCAGGAGACATAGCCTCCAAAGTCCTGTGACTTTCCTTCGCCACGTTCTGTTGGCAAAGGCAGTTACAAAGATGGGTTGAAGGGGAGGTTAAAATAGACCCCTTCTGTCAATGGAGGGATTTCCATATTTGTTTTGTAAACAGAGCGTGTGTGGTTGGGATATATATTAGTGTGGCCATCTTTAGAAAATATGGTCCACCACAGACTATATTCTTAACCTCTAAGCTTTGCTTTTGAATTTTTAAAGTTTATTATGAAATTGATTTTTCCTCACTAAAAAACAGAAGAGGTTTATATGAAATAAAACCCAGAAGTCTTCTGTTCCCCACTTCTTTCGTTCTTGAGAGATAGCTTCATTTGGTGGTATCTTTCCAGACATACCTGATCATGTGCGAACATGTATCTTTAAGAGTGATGGGGAACACCCTTTTGAGGAGGTCAGAGGGCACAGTATTTTCTCTCATCTGCTTCCCCTTTGTCCTTTTGCACCTTTTTTTTTTTTTTTTAAAGATTTTATTTTTAAGGGGGGACTCCTGGGTGGTGTAGTCTGTTAAGCGACTGGCTCTTAATTTCAGCTCAGGTCATGATCCCAGGGTCATGATCCCAGGGTTGTGGGATTGAGCCCCATGTGGGCTCTGTGCTCAGTGGGGAGTCTGCCTGGGATCCTCTGCCTCTCCCTCTGCTCCTCCTTGCTCACACGCTCTCCCCCTCTTCTCTCTCAAAGTAAATAAATAAATCTTTAAAAACATTTTTTATTTTTAAGTAATCTCTACACCAAATGTGGGGCTCTAACTTACAGCCCCAAGATCCAGAGTCGCACGCTCTACCGACTGAGCCAGCCAGGCACCCCCCTCTTTGCGGTCTTGATGGGACCTAGCTAGTCACAGGTGGTGGCATGTTGGGAACTGCTCTAACAGTTGTTCAGCCAGCTCAGTGTCTGAATGACTTGAGATAACTGATAAGTAATGAAATGTATTTTCTGGTCACCCAGTGGCTCGCTGTGGATTGTACTGACACAGCTTTTCTAAATTTCTTCCTTTCAGCTTGAAGGTTTGCTTATACTGTTCACCTGTTACTAAAGAGTTGTTGTTAACTAGCCCGAAGTACAAATTTTGGGAGAAACGAATCGTAAGTTTTATTTTTTGAATGACACTAATTCTTTTTCTCAAGGGGAAATATTTTTCGAGGTCGATTAAACAAAGCGTTGGAATTATTCAAAGCCCAGTTCCTCCTACGCTACATTTATCTACATTAGTTACAGTGTTGATGTTTAGTCTTTGTAATTCATCAGTTTCGAAGAGGCCAACATTTTATTGTTGCAGATTTGTTCTTCTCGTCCCTCGCAGTTTGATCTTGGGTCTTGGTTTTGTTGGTTTAATCTCATTAACTCTTGCTAAGTTGCATTTTAATACTTCAAAGTGTAAAATGTTTAACCCAATCGATAAATCCTTTTATTTAGGTCATGACATAGTTTAGGAAAAATGAACACATCTTATGGGTTATGATAAAGGGATAACAACTGGAATAAAGAGAGTGGACAGCTTTGAATCTGACAGAATAAAATGGAGCTGTCCAATGGAAAGCATAGTAAAGGGGAGAAACAAAAGAATGGCATATGGAAAATGTAAAGATGCCAGGAAAAGTCCTATTACAACAGTAATTACTATAAATATGGCTTTAATTCAACTCCTGCTCAAAATATAATTTTCTCAGTTTAGGTTAAAAAAAAAAAGTTCCACCAGTCTTAGTCTACAAGAGACTTAGATAAAACAAAAGGATAAATGCAGGTTGAAATGGAAATAAACAAAAAAAGGAAAAGATGTACTAAACAATTAGAAGCTAAAAATGCCAGAGTGGCAGTTTTTATGTCATACAAAATAGAATTGAAGGCAAAAGGAGATCTTGTTTCAAAGAGGATGTTATTTACTGTCCGAAGGAACCATGGATCCAGAAGATAGGAACGTAACATGCAATTGACAGAGTAGCTCAAACGGGATACAGTCATCACTGATCCCCCAGTGCTTGATCAGAGAAAGAGAACCACTGGCGGGGAATGCAGTTAGGGTGCACTCTGTGGATTAAACTTTAGGTCATCGTGGGAACTGGCAGAGAAGTCTGAGAAGTGTCAGAGTCTGTTTGATGTTTGCCTGCTACCAGCTTTCAGCTCTCACATCCTCTTTCTACTTCTGCCCCACATTTGGGCAAGCTGATTACAAAAAAAAAAAAGCCCTGGGGCACCTGGGTGGCTCAGTTGGTTGAGCGTCTGCCTTCGGCCCAGGTCATGATCCCAGGGTCCTGGGATTGCGTCCCGCATCGGGCTCCTTGCTCAGTGGGGAGCCTTCTTTTTCCTCTCCCTCTGACCCTCCTCCCCGCTTGTGCTCTCTCTCTCTCTTTCTCTGTCAAATAAATTTAAAAAATCTTATTAAAAAAAAAAAAAGCCTACCCCTCCCTTGGCCCTGACCTGGTTTGAACCACGCAAGCCCAGGCACCCCACCCCACAACCACAATAAAAACCAGGGCCAGTCACTGCCACCCTCTGTCGGCCGGAAGAGCCACTTCCTCCCAGCTGGGGCTCCGCTCTCTCCGCAGTCTCTTGCGCCGCAGTGTGGGGCATACAGTGCTGGCAGCCCCTGTCGGTGCACATGTGGCACATTCAGCCTGGGCTGGGGTCCATTCCCACTCCCCAGAGTGAGCCATCACCGAGGCTGCAACCTTGGCCTGCTCTTAGGCCTGAAGTTGCCGTGGACCCGCCGGCCAGCAGAGAGAGATGAGCTGAGCTGAGAGAGAAGCGGAGAAGGGTAGAGGTGGGCTGGAACCCACAAGGACAACCTGGGACCCCTGTCTGTGTCTCACTCCTCCCAGGCTGGCTAGTGCTGCAGCCCCCCGTTGCCACTGAGTTTCACACTCCTGGCCCAGGCCTTCGAGAAGCTGAAGGAGGAGACACAGCCGAAGGTGGGCTTGCTGCAGTCCTGCCCTGTCTGCGGGCTGAGCCAGCAGGTGCACGTCCATGAGCTGTTAGCACTTCTGGCGCCCGTGCGAGCATTACGACATGGCTACTGGTTCACTTTGGCCTTCCAGATCTCACACGGATGTTTCTTGGGGCCAGCGCCCACCTGGAGGTGTACATGGAAAGGACTTGTGGGACAGTTCCAGCTCAGCTAAGTTGATGGGGTACAAGGCCGCCTCACAGTCTAAGGGACACTAGGCAGCTCAGCAGTCGTAGCCGGAGCACTTTCCACACCACTCTCAGAAACTGAAAGAGGGGCCCGCCTGGGGGGCTCAGTCGGTTAAGCGTCTGCCTTCGGCTCAGGTCATGATCCCAGGGTCCTGGGATCGAGCCCTGCATTGGGCTCCCTGCTCAGTGGGGAGTCTGCTTCTACCTCTGCTGCTCCCCCTGCTTGTGCTCTCTCTCTCTCTCTCTCTGTCAAATAAAATCTTAAAAAAAAAAAAAGAAACTGAAAGAGGAAGGAGGCAGGAAATAAGATAGATTTGAAGGGCATGATTAATAAATGTGAGCTAACAGCAATCCAAGGCACCCAAAGGGAAAAGATCTTTGGTATACATGGAACATTTACAACAATTGACTATGCACTGTGGCACAAAAGAAGTAGGAAATCCTAGTGATCTTTTCTCTGAGTACAATGCAATGATGCTAGAAGTCACAAATAAAAGGAGAGCTAAAATCATCCACATATGTAGGAACTCAGTGCATATAATAACCATTAGGTTAAAGAGGAAGTTGTAAAGAAAAACATGCAGTACTTAGAACTGATGGACAGTGAGAACACGACACACCAAAATGTGTGTGACACAGCTAAATTAGCACTTGAAGGGAAATTGACAGCATTAAGTACATTTCTTCAAAAACAAAGACCAGAATTACATGGATTGAGTCTTAGTAAGAAGGAAAAGGAGCAACAAAGCAAATTTAAGGTTATGTGGAAGAAGGAATAATAAAGGTAAAAAGACAAGGTAGCGATACAGAGGCTGACAACTACCACAGAAAATAAAAGGGAAGATTAACAAAAGTAAAAGCTCATCTTTAGAGGGATAGAGAGAGATTTCTGCCAAGATTAGAAAAAGAAGATGCCGGACCTACTGCGGGAGGGTGAGGGACACCACGAATTCCGTCTGGAGGCACCTTTGAGCTCGCCAAGTAGACACCATGAGCAAAGCTCACCCTCCCGAGTTGAAAAAATTTATGGACAAGAAATTATCATTGAAATTAAATGGTGGCAGACATGACCAAGGAATATTGTGGGTGTTTGATCCATTTATGAATCTTGTGATAGATGAATGTGTGGAAATGGCAATGAACAATAGTAGGCAACAGAACAATACTGGAATGGTGGTAATACGAGGAAATAGTCTCATCATGTTAGAAGCCTTGGACCAAGTATAAACAATGGGTGTGTTCATGAAAAGAAATCAACTGCTTCCACATGTCCCCTCTCCATTGTACCTGTTTCACTCCAATATAAAAACCAGGTCGTGTGCATTTTCATATTGAACTTTTTTGTTAAGTGAACTTTTATAATAGTCAAAAAAAAGAAGATGCGTATAAAAATACAGAATGATAAAAGGAAAATAACTATTAATAGCAGTGCATTTATTGGAAAATTAATGATCGTATATTTGATAATTTAGTCGAAGTGGATAAATATCTGGATAAGTAGGAAGGTATCAAATTGAGGCAAGAAAAGTGGAAAACTTGAATAAGTAAACATTGAAGAAATTAAAACAACTTAACAAAGATCTCTTATTTTTTTTTTTTTAGATTTTTTTTTTTTAATTTATTTGAGAGAGAGAGAGAGAGAGAGCACAAGGGGGGGAGCGGGAGAGGGAGAAGCAGACTCCCCACCAAGCAGGGAGCCTGATGCGGGACTCGATCCCGGGACTCCAGGACCACGACCTGAGCCGAAGGCAGCCACCCAACCAACTGAGCCACCCAGGCGCCCCAACAAAGATCTCTTCTTCAATAAAGCCCCAGGTCCAGATGGTTTTATAGGTGCATTTTGCCAAATGTTCAAAGGACAAATAATCCCCATACTGGATGAGTTTTTGTGGGATATAGTAAAGAGATGAGCTGCTCAGCCTTGTTGGCAGAATTGATAATGATAGTGCAACAGGGAGAAAAGCCATTTCATGTATGACCACGTGAATATCCTGATTAAGGTGGTAGCTAACTGAATCTCACAGTAATAAATAAGTGCTTTGTGAATACAATACAATGTGTTTATTCCAGAATGCAAGGATTTTTTTTTTTTTTAAGATTTTATTTATTTGAGAGAGAGCATGAGCGGGGGAGAGAAGCAGACCCCCAATGAGCAGGGAGCTGGATGTGGGACCTGAGCCAAAGGCAGACGCTTAACCACACCGAGCCACCCAGGCGCCCCCAGAATGCAAGGATATTTTTAACACCCAAGTCTCAGTCACTGTAAGTTTTAGGATATCAGTGGACTGAAAAGATGAACAATTACGTTAATTTATTCATCAGCTACTTACTGAATGCCTCTTGTGTGAGTTGCTGTCGTAGTAAAATGGACCAGGCCACCTCGGAGCCCTCTGCCGCAGCCCGAATCTGTGAATTAGGCCAGCACCTCAGGGATGGATCCAGGCTGCATTTTGCAGCATGAAGCCTAAGCATGCAGAGCACATGGCCACATGTGTTACTGAGACTCAAGTTGAGAGGGGAGAGGGCAGTGGGAGGACAGGGATGGGGAGGTGAAGGGAGAAAAATTGAATTCATGGAAATAGAATTGCTGTGTCAAGGGATATGTAAGTTTAGGAGGCATTTAATCCATGTTGCCACGTCAGCCACAGGAAAGGCGATCCTTTAGCTCTATCATGTCTTCAAGCTGCTAAAATGTTCAGTATCGCGAAATCAGAAATTGTTACACAGTCTTAGTAACTTCTTCTAAGTCCCTTTTTTGTGTTTGAGATGGCAAAGGTTTGTAAATCCATGAAAAACTGAAAACACTTGGTATGATGTACATATGATCTCTTATTTTAATAGATATCCATTGAAATTGAAACTCCTACTCAGATACCTTTAGTCGATGAAGCGTCAGGCGAGGTAAGTAAAAATATAATTTTTAAAAATTATTGTTTAATAATATGATTGTTTTTCTCTGTTATTTTGAATGCTCATCTTACCATAAATGAAAGTTATAGTAATTGGGTGAGTTTGTAGGGAAAAAAAAATATTTGTGTTGTATTTCTTTTCTACATAGTCTACAAGGTAGACTTCTGTGTGAATTGCTCCTTTTTAGTATGTTACCTGCTAATGATGAGAACTCCAGGTATTGATATTATTACATAATGTCATTGTTACATTTATTATGTTTATTATAATATTCAGGATATAATGTGCTTAGTGCTTTTGTAGCAAATATATGTATTTGTGATTTTCTTTTTTTCTGAATTATTTCTTACTTAAGAAACAGTGTCCAAGTGGATCCAATATACTTTTTGTCCTTAAATTTAGAAGCAGGTACTTTTCTTTTGTGAATGTATTGGTTTAATAATCAAGATTATGGACCTTTCATTTTTTTTTACCTCAAATTCTTCCTAGGGCCAGGAAGTATTTTCCTATTTTATGGTAAATCTAGTTAATATTCGTTCCATGGCCTGGTTATAACCTGCTTTGTCGACACATTGAACTCTGAAGGGTGTCCGTTGTTTAACCAGGATCAGGCTGACTTTTCACATCTCCTCTCTGGAGAAGATCAGGTGTGTGAAGTCGTCCTCATTGAATTGTTCACCAAGGGAGGACTGCAGGGCCAGTTGAGGGCGGGTTAAAAAGGAGGGAAAAAGGATAGCCCGAAGGTCCCTAAATGCTGACCTCAGTTAGTGAATGCCAGATTCCTCTGATTGCCTCGCTGCCTTATGTTGGTGAAAGGTGTTGTCAAAACTGGGCTCCAGAGAGCAGGCAGCTCCTGTTGACCAGAGTCTGGCCATCCCACTCTGGTCCTTTGTTTATTCTCATGCACTGTGGCTCCATGCATTGTGTCTCCACTAACCACAGGACCCTTGCTCTAAGGGGGCCATCGGAATGAATGACATTAGACTTCCGGGAGGAATCGCCGTTATTGGGAGCGAGCGAGCGTGTCCAGAGCTCTGCCCTAGTAGGACAGTACATGTAGAATGGTGACCTGGGCCCAGACGACATCAGCCTTTTTTTTTTTTTTTTAGTTTAATAATAGCTTTATTGAGATATCATTCATATACCATACAGTTCACCCCATTTAAAATGCATGGTTCAGTGGCTTTTAGTATATTCACGGAGTTGTGTGTTCACCACCACAATCATTTTTCAAGTATTTTCATCACCCAAAAAGAAACCCTATACCCATTAGCAGTCATTCCCTACTTCTCCCTCCCCCAGCCCATGGCAACCACTACTCTAAGTCTGTAGGATTTGCCTGTTCTGGACATTTCGTATCAATGAAATCGTACTGATGTGGTCTTTTGTGACTCGCTTCTTTCACTTTGCATAATGGTTTCACGGTTTATCCATGTTGTGGTATGATGTCAGGATTTCATGTCTTGCCGTGGCCCGAATAACATTCCATTGTGTGGAGAGACCACATCCTGTTCGTTCGCTCATCAGCTGATCGACATTTTGGTTGTTTCTACTTGTTGGGTAGTAGGAGCAGTGCCGCTGTGGACATTCACGCCCAGGTTTTCGTGTGGATGCCCGTTTTCATTTCTCTCGTGTGTGTAGCTCGGAGTGGAGTTGCTGGGTTATACTCTCGCTGTGTTTGACTGTCGTTCTGTGGGTGAGGATTCCATGTGTCTCCAGGATTTGGCGTGTGAGGAAATGACATACCACATGCTGGAGAAATACCTGAATCTGTTCTATTGAGGGGAACTGGGTTCTGCTGTTAACTTCTATTATTATTATTTTTTCTTTATTTTCTTTTTAGAAGGAAGAGGTGGTTGTGACTCTCTTACCAGCTGGTCATTGTCCAGGATCAGTTATGTAAGGGGGCTCATCTATTTTGCCATTTTATTATGCATGGATATGTATTGTGTTTGTAGAAATAAATGTTTAGGGTCTAGAAAATAATATGTGTAGGGATATTACTTCTTTAATATGTAGATGGCAATTTCTTTAATCTTTGTTTCCAAATTGAACTTGGGGGACTGAGGTGAAGATCAAGTTAGAAATGTGGCTTTCTTATAATGGAAGCCTTCCATGGCCGTTTCTCCATTGGCTTTGCATTTTCTTCTCCCATGGATTTTTCTCTCCATGAGCAGGAGTGATCTGTAGTTGAGAGTGCTAACACATTTCGGGGGATGCCTACTGCAAAGGCAATAGTACATTCCATTATGTTATCTGCCTCCCCCCCACCCCCCGAAAAGGTGGCGGCTGAGTGCCTGGTAGGGTGTAGAGCTGTTAAAGTCCCATTAATACTGTATTGCAGGTGGCTATGTTCGGCAGGAAACATTTGCTGTGGATTTAATGTGTATTTGCTTTATGAGGGTGTTGTCACCAAGACATATTTCCTTCTCAGGTTTTTATTTCAGGGCAATAATGGAACAGTCTTGTACACGGGGGACTTCAGGTTGGCAAAGGGAGAAGCTTCCAGAATGGAGCTTCTGCACTCCGGGGGCAGGTATTGGACTTTATGTAATTCCCTTTTTTTTTTTTTGAGAGGGCGTGCATGAGCAGGGGGAGGGGCAGAGGGGGAGAAAGAGAGAATCCCAGCCAGACTCCACGCCCAGCACGGAGCCCGACGCGGGGCTCCATCTCATGACCCCGAGATCGTGACCTGAGAGGAAATCAGAAGTCAGATGCTTAACTGACTGAGCCACCCAGGCGCCCCAGACTTCATGTAATTCTTGGAGGACTGAATCATCTAAAGAGTTTTACTGCTCCTTTCCCCCCAAATACAAGCCTTTGTTTCAGGTAGAAGTCGAAGTTTATTATATTTGTGACAGTAAAGCAAAATTTTCTTCTTAAAATGGGGTGATGGTAACTTTCTGTATGTTGATTGGGGCAGTAGTTATGTGAACTTGTCAAAATTCACTGAACCATATTTACACATCTGTGTAATTTATTGTGTGGAAATCATTTCCCAACAAAATTGATTTCACAAAAAAATTCCAAATTCAATGGGACACCCTCTAATATTAGTGAGAATTTAAACTTCACATATGTTTTATTTCACATTAGATGGTTAACACCAATTGTTGTTTTTTTTTTTTCTAGAGTGAAAGACATCCAAAGTGTATACTTAGATACTACTTTCTGTGATCCAAAATTTTATCAAATTCCTAGTCGAGTAAGTCTCCCCGTAGAAGCAGGGTGGTAACCGGGGTGTGGTTGTATTTCTAGTAGGAAGTTTCTAGAATAACATGTCAGTTCATAATCGTCCCATAATTAATTGGCATTAGTACCTGTGACTGTTGGGAGTGGAAAGGGTGAGTGACGTTCTTAAAAGTGTTAAATGCCTTTTAAAACTCCTGACCAGGAGGAGTGTCTGAGTGGAGTAGTAGAGCTGGTTCGAAGCTGGATCACTCGGAGTCCATACCATGTTGTGTGGCTGAACTGCAAAGCAGCTTACGGGTATGAGTACCTATTCACCAATCTTAGTGAAGAATTTGGAGTCCAGGTATGGTGATGGCTCCTCCTTTTCTATTGCTCCTTCCATCCTCTCCTTTCCTCCCTCTTCCCGCCCCCCAAAAACCGACTGCAATAAGGAAGCAGCCTATGAAAGGGCATGTGTTGGGGGCCTGGGTGGCTCAATCGTTAACCGTCTGCCTTTGGCTCAGGTCATGGTGCCAGGTTCCTGGGATCGAGCCCCACGTCTGCTCCCTGCTCAGTGGGGAGTCTGCTTCTCCCTGTGCCTTCACCTCTCCCCCTGCTTGTGGTAGAGAATCAGACACATATGTTTACGTACATGTATGCATGTGTGTCCTGAGTTGCCCTGGGAAACCTATTTCTTTCTGTGGGTCCTGGTCCAGGTGTGTGAAAAGCACTGTCCTAGAGTATGGAAGCTTCAGATCAGGCTGGGAGGGAGTTTTATTTCACCTGTCCCTCCCTCGTGGCTCGGTGCTGGGCTCTCAGGCGGAGCCACGGAGCCCAGGGCATGAGTGTGGCCGCCGAGCCTGTGGCTTCTGCTCTTGTCCCCTGAGATAAGATGGGGTTCTGGTAATGACCCTGAATAAAACAAAGTGCTGGAGCAAGCTGGACATTTAAGTTCCATTCTGTTTTGTACCTTTTAACATAGGTCCCCCAGCCAATAAACTTGTGCCAAGAACTTAGTTCTACGCAGTGTCATTCAGTAAAATAAAAAAGATCTAGCTTTTCTGCATATGAAATTTTAAAAATGCCTCCCTCCCTCCCTTCATAAGTCTTGACTGCGTTGGTCCTTCTTTCCTTAATGTTTTTCTTCCGTATGTCCCTCTGTCAAAATACATTGGTATAAAGTTGTGAATTCTCCATTTTGAGAAGGATTTGCTCTCATTCTGAGATTGTCATTCCTGTTTTTTTGGTGTTAAAATTGCTTTTTTCCCCCCCCACGGCGCTCACCATAGCACATACCCTCCCCAATGTCCATCACCCAGCCACCCCATCCCTCCCACCCCGCACCACTCCAGCAACCCTCAGTTTGTTTCCTGAGATTAAGAATTCCTCAAATCAGTGAGATCATATGATACATGTTTTTCTCTGATTGACTTATTTTGCTCAGCATAATACCCTCTAGTTCCATACACTTCGTTGCAAATGGCAAGAGTTCATTCCTTTTGATGGCTGAGTAGTATTCCTTTGTGTATCTATATACCACCTCTTCTTTATCCATTCATCTGTCGATGGACATCTTGGCTCCTTCCACAGTTTGGCTATTGTGGACATTGCTGCTATAAACATCGGGGTGCACGTACCCCTTCGGATCCCTACATTTGTATCTTTGGGGTAAATACCCAGTAGTGCAATTGCTGGATCGTATGGTAGCTCTATTTTCAACTTTTTGAGGAACCTCCATACTGTTTTCCAGAGTGGCTGCACCAGCTTGCATTCCCACCAACAGTGTAAGAGAGTTCCCCTTTCTCCACATCCTAGCCAACATCTGTTGTTTCCTGACTTGTTAATTTTAGCCATTCTGACTGGTGTGAGGTGGTATCTCGTTGAGGTTTTGATTTGGATTTCCCTGATGCCGAGTGATGTTGAGCACTTTTTCATGTGTTAAAATCACAGTGATAACAGGTCGTGGACGTGCGCGCGCGCACACACACACATACACTGATCTCTATTATCCGCTTTTTTTTTTTTTTTTTTAACCTCCTGCCCTCTCTTGATGAAATACAAAGGTAGCAGCCACTTATCAGTCCCAAGTTGGTGTTTACTGTAAATGTTCGTTGGGGCGCCTGGGTGGCTCAGTCGTTAAGCGTCTGCCTTCGGCTCAGGTCATGATCCCAGGGTCCTGGGATCGAGCCCCGCATCGGGCTCCCTGCTCGGCGGGAAGCCTGCTTCTCCCTCTCCCACTCCCACTGCTTGTGTTCCCTCTCTCGCTGTGTCTCTCTCTGTCAGATAAATAAATAAAATCTTAAAAAAAAAAAATGTTCGCATGTGTGAAATCCGGGAAGGCCTTACAGGACGGGACCATGGGCCGAGGAGGGGGTGGGGATGGGGGAGAGCAGCCTTGGGTGGTAACCCAGTGACCTCAGAGCCCCTCTGGTGTGAGTCCTCTCTCAGGCCCCTGAGTCCCTTTGTAGGGGATAGAAACAACTGAAATTGATCAGGAATTTAAAAAGGGACAACAGGGAGGTTTTTGACTAAGGGACCTCAGAGATGATCTCTGGCAACTTTTTCAGGCTTCTTTATTTTCGTTGAGGATAAAAGTTTTTGTATCTCTGTACACCTCAAAATTTACCCCTTTTTATCTCCTTAGAGAGTCCAGAAAAGCAAATTTATTGTTACTTCCTAGGAGTCGTTAGTAAACAGGGAGTGAGTGGAATAGGCCACAGGATAAGTAAGCAGTTACGTTGGATTCTTTTTATGCTTGTCTTGGTGTTAATTACCATGGTGATTTGACATCATTCTAATCTATTGTTTTTGTTTTTAAGATTTTATTTATTTATTTGAGAGAGAGAATGAGAAAAAGCACATGAGAGGGGGGAGGGTCAGAGGGAGAAGCAGACTCCCCACCGAGCAGGGAGCCTGATGCGGGACTCGATCCCGGGACTCCAGGATCATGACCTGAGCTGAAGGCAGTCGCTTAACCAACTGAGCCATCCAGGCGCCCTCATTCTAATCTATTGTTAATCAGATTTCAAAATGAGAGAGAATACTTTTTTTTTTTTAAGATTTTTATTTATTTATTTGTCAGAGAGAGCACAAGCAGGGGGAGTGGCAGAGGGGGAAGGAGGTTCCTCGCCAAGCAGGGAGCCCGATGCAGGGACTCAATCCCAGGACCCTGGGATCATGACCGGAGCTGAAGGCAGACGCTTAACAGACTGAGCCACCCAGGGGTCCCGAGAGAATACTTCTTTGTGCCATTTCATAGTCCTTACATTAATTTAGGTACATGTTACGTTAAAGGAGGGAATCTTTTAAAACCGACACATTAGGGGCGCCTGGGTGGCTCAGTTGGTTAAGCGACTGCCTTCGGCTCAGGTCATGATCCTGGAGTCCCGGGATCGAGTCCCGCATCGGGCTCCCTGCTTGGCAGGGAGCCTGCTTCTCCCTCTGACCCTCCTCCCTCTCATGCTGTCTCTCATTCTTGCTCTCAAATAAATAAAATCTTTAAAAAAAAAAACAAAAAACCGACACATTAGTTTAACAATTTAAATGTATTAACCTTAAAATTCTAAAGGTGGCTAAGGTTTTTTTGTTTTGCTTTTCTGCATCTGCCTGCCCCCCTTTCAATCCTGTAAAGGGGCGTGTGGTAAGGGGGGATTCTGGGTCTGCTTCCTACTCCAGCTGTGTTCCCCCTAAAACTGCCCTTACTTACATTGCATGTTGGGGCTGTGTCTTTACAAGTCAGTGATTCTTGATTGTTCACTGCAGTATACCCAGTATTTAGAATATATTCTAAATATAGTAGGTGCACAATAAATATGAGTTGAATGACTCTTGACGGATTGAAGGACAGTAGAGTTGACCCTTGACCCTTGAACATGGGTTTGAACTACATGGGTCCATTTATACGTGGATTTTCTTCCATAAATGTGGTATTGTATCATTCACAGTACTGTGTGATGACAGATGGTGGCTACACTTGTGAGCACAGCATAACCTATAGAACCTATAGAATTATAGTGTTGTCTAATCACTGTGTTGTACACCGGAAAGTAATGTAACAATGTGGGTAAACTGTGCTTCGATAAAAAAAAATACAGTGCAGTACTCTAAGTGTATTTTCTCTTATGATTTTCTGAATAACCTTTTCTTTAGCTTGCTTTATTATAGAATACAGTATGTGATACATGTACAAAATATGTGTTTTGGTAAGGCTTCCGGTCAATAGTAGGCTATTAGTAGTTAAATTCTTGGGGAGTAGAAAGTTATGGGGATTTTTGACTGAGTCCCTTTGTTGGTAGTCCCAACCGCTGTGTTGTTCAGGGTCAGTTGTATTAGCATGATTCAATAAAATCCACCAACTGAGTCTCCAGAATGTTTTATTACCACCACCAATAGGCACTAATGCTGACTGGTGGGAATATGGTCTTTGTCCTTTGCCTGTTGACATCCTGGCAGAATACCAGTGTGCACTGACATGGCCAATAACTAGGGTTTTATTTTGTTTTGTTATAAAGGTTTTATTTATTTTGGGGTGGGGGCAAGCAGACTCGGTGCTGAGCGGGGAGCCCAACATGGGGCTGGGTCCCAGGCGCCCCGCCAAAAACTAAGTTTTAAGAAAGCAGAAAGTTCACTAACTGGATGATTTGCCCTGCATCATTACCCTTGAACAATTTCTTTATAGGAAATACAATTCAAATAATACGCCTATATGTGTTATTTTACTCAGATTCATGTGGACAAACTGGACATGTTTAGAAACATGCCGGACATTCTTCATCATCTCACAACGGACCGTAGGACTCAGATCCATGCCTGTCGCCATCCGAAGGTACGGAGTAAATTGTTTTTCTTATTGTGGGTGTGATGCATGGAAAATGGAATTTTAGGTCCAGAAGGAAGCTCTGAAATCCCATTTTCTAGGCCCTTCAGTTTACAAATGTGACCATCGAGGCTGAGATCCTGCAGTATTACCCCAGGCTGTGCAGCTGGCTGTCACGGTGTTGCGTTGCCGTAGACAGTGTGGCAGGAAACACATGGACCCGCTTCGTTTTTTTGTGAAATAAATCTATACGCATTTGATACATGTGTATTTGTAGTGAATTATGTGAGTAATGTATTTGTAATGAAATTAGTAATATGTTAGAGCTTATAACTTAAAACATTTATAATCCATTGTTACTTATATTTGAGACTCATGACCTATGTGCACATTTATAAACTATTTTTTTCTACTCATTTGATATAAATACTTAGATATACCTTTGCTTCAGGCTTTGAAATGGTTTTATGTATTGCTGGTCCAGTTTCAAATGAGCGTTTTTAGTGTTTTTGCAACTCATTTGTAATTCATTTTCGAATGCCACTGTAGAACTCCGTTCACTTATTAAATGCCCTTCTGTTACTAAAGGTCAGGTATTAAATTTTGCATTTACCCTTAACATTTTTTTCCCTCTCAAATATATAGTCATTCAGCATCACTAATACTAAATCATGATCTTCAGAAGCGGGGCTTTGCATGATCATGATTTTCCTCTAAATTTTAAAATATCTGAGCATTCAAATGCAGAGTAATTTTTATTTTAGTAAACACTGCATTTATATATATATATATATATATATATATTTATTTATTTATTTTTAAGATTTTATTTATTCATAAGAGACAGAGAGAGAGAGGCAGAGGGAGAAGCAGGCTCCCAAGGAGCAGGAAGCCCGATGCGGGACTCGATCCCAGGACCCTGGGATCATGACCCGAGCCGAAGGCAGATGCTTAACCATCTGAGCCGCCCAGGCGCCCTGCATTTATATATTTAGATACTCATTGTGGTAGTAATATTGGCTCCATCGCCAAAAAAACCTAAAGTAGACTTGCTCAGCCCTAAAGTAAAGCATAAATTAAAAAAAAAAAAAAAAAAAAATCTTACCTGTAGCATGGAATATACTACTTCACACCACTGTAGGATAACTATAAGGTAAGAAATTATTTTGGTGATTGGTAAGCTGCATATCATAACCTGAGTCATGAACTTTCATCCTTTTGTGTGTCTACATAGACACACACATCCTCACTGAATTCACAGATGGATAAAATCACGTAGATACAGAATAGCAACTGTTTTGTCCCTTTTTTGTTGGACTTGTAGCCCTTCATCCTCACAAGTCCCGTAAATCTTTTAATTGGCAGATTTCTCTGCCCTGAGTTTTCTTTTTTTTCTTTTTTTCTTTTTTAAAGATTTTATTTATTTATTTGAGAGAGAGAATGAGATAGAGAGAGCATGAGAGGTGGGAGGGTCAGAGGGAGAAGCAGACTCCCTGCCGACCAGGGAGCCCGATGAGGGACTCGATCCAGGGACTCCAGGATCATGACCTGAGCCGAAGGCAGCCGCTTACCCGACTGAGCCACCCAGGCGCCCTGCCCTGGGTTTTCTTACATCCCACAAAGTAGCTGCCTTTGTAACTGTCACTCCTGTCGCTTCCCACATGGCTACTTGCCTTGGAACACTCCTTCGAATGGCTTCGTTCTCCGGTCCCATGGCCTCAGGAATACCGCTCACAGCTCGCAGCGCCCCAGCGTGCTCCTCGGCGGCCCCCTCCTCGTCAGGACCCACACGAAAAGGCCCCCGATGGCCTTTGATTGGAACGGAGTGCTAACAGTTTCGTAGGAAACCTGATCTAAACATGACGTCTTCAGGAAAATAGTCCCACTGTTTTTCAGCCTTTTAAAAACACTTTTGTTTCTTTTTCCTCCAACTTTATTTTGCAAAAAATTGGTTATGTAGCCCATATTCATTCTTCCCTGGTTGGGGAGTAGTGTCCTTTTTAGCCTGTGGAGGGGGAGCAGGGCATCCTGAGCAAAGGTCAGGTGTTTGTTGCGGTCACTGTGGCCTCTTGCATCTCTTGATGTAGATCAAGTCTCCAGCCTTTTGCTTTTCTTCAGGACATTGATATTTTCGAAGAGACCAGGTCAGTCATTTTGCAGAGTGGTCCTAAATCTGGAATTACCTGATTGTCTCTTTACATCTACTTTCTTATTTGATGTCCTAAACTTGTAAACATTTGTTTTTGAGACCGTGCCTACAAATTTGTTGAAAGTGTTGAACTGCTTTTCTGTTTCTGAAATCTTTTAGGCAGAGGAATATTTTCATTGGAATAAATTACCTTGTGGAATTATTTCCAAAAATAGAATTCCACTCCACACAATCAGCATTAAGCCATCCACTATGTGGTTTGGAGAAAGAACCAGAAAAACAAATGTAATTGTGAGGTAAGAAAGCAACCTCTCTTTTGAGAGAAACCTTGCTTTTGAGGTAACTTACCTGATTTATTTTAGCTTTTTGTTTGTTTCTTTTTAAAGATTTTATTTATTGGGGCGCCTGGGTGGCTTAGTCGGTTAAGCGTCTGCCTTTGGCTCAGGTCATGATCCCGGGATCCTGGGGTTGAGTCCCGCATCAGGCTCCTTGCTCAGCAGGGGGTCTGCTTCTTCCTCTCCCTCTGCCTGCCGCTCCCCCTGCTTGTGCTTGTGCACTCTCTATCAAATAAATAAAATCTAAGATTTTATTTATTTGATAGAAGGGGCAAGGGGAGGGGCAGAGGGAGAGAGAACCCAACTCTCAGCTGAGCAGGGAGCCCGATGCAGGCTGATCACAGGACCTGGAGATCCTGACCTGAGCTGAAGGCAGATGCTTAACCGACTCAGTCTCCCAGTCGCCCTTATTTATTTTAGTTTAAATGCAATCTAGCCTAACCCAAAGGGAAGGATATACTATAATTGTGGAGAATACCTTCCAAAATTTAAATGCTATTTAAAGAGGTGCTATTTCCAAACCTGCCTAACGGCCAATACCATTAGCCAGGGTTTCCTGAGGTCTACTCCAGTCAGATGGCTGGAGAGTGACTGCGCCTTGCTTGTCAGGGAGTGGGGAACTGACGTCGTGGGGCATAGAAGCCCTTGGTGGAGTAGAGGAGTACCATAACGATCATCATATTTTGGCAGTACTTCCTTAATATTGGGTATTCAGAATGTCTACAAATATTTCTGGAAAGAGTTCCCTCTTGTCCCAGGGAGAAACCCTTGATTGTAGGGTGATTTCATATTGGAATAGACTAAGTGGGAAGGCATGAAATTGAGAACTTAGCTTTGATACGTGACCTTTTAATTTTGTGTTTTCATTTCCCTTCAGGACTGGAGAGAGTTCATACAGAGCTTGTTTTTCTTTTCATTCTTCCTACAGTGAGGTAAGAGGATCCCATGAACTCAGAACCCTGTTGCCAACTGCTTTGGCAGCCCCTTGATGGTTGGCAGCAGTAGTCCCCTTGACTACCAGAGGCATCTCTTTTTCTACTGCTTAAGATTTGTTGTGGCTTTTCCTAAAGACATTTAGGGAACATGTCAGTAGATGAGCTGTGTTTACTGAGTACAGAGGAAATTGGCTATTATCACTTGTTTTCAGCCTAAACATTGAAGAATATTGATGATTAAGGCTTTCTTCGAGTCTTGCTTCCTGCATGTATTTTAACTTCCCCACTTCAGTTGCTCTGTTCACTTGTCATAAGAGGATCATAGATCTTACGTGAAGGAGTACCACAGATAAAATCTCATGGGCAGCCTTAAGGTGCTGTCCAGATTTTTGTCGTCTTCCTCCAAAATTTGATTGTGCTGAAAAACTATTTAAAAAATAGTCCTGAATATTTGGCACTAGGGAAAAACCAAGGTGATTGAGATAAAGACCTTGTTCTTGGGAAGGACATACTATATTGGAATTACTCAGTTTAAGAAGGCTTATTAATTGGTTTCATTAGGATCCTTTTTTTTTTCTTAATTAGCCAACATATAGAACATCATTAGTTTCAGATGTAGAGTTCAGTAATTCAGTTGCATTGTTAGGATCCTTTTTATATAGGAAATTGACCTACTCACTAGAGTGGGAACTTGATATGTGTAATGTATTTGCGTACTCCTCATGCATTTCTAAAGTAAATGCTAGCATCTTAGAAGTGTTGAGTTTTAGTAATTTCGTGTACGTATCAGGAGAAAAAGGTATATAAAATCAGACTTTGTATGACACTTTAAGTCACATATAATTTTAGTTTGACCATTTCGGCACTTAAAACTTGATTTCCCTGATAACTATTATTTTTGTATTTGGGATACATGGATACAGCACTGCAGCAGTGAGCCGTGGCCGTGTTAATGATTTGAACAGGTGGATTCTTCCAGAGCTCCAGGTAGTGGCATTCTTATCAAGTCAGCCGTAGTATTGTAAATGATTCTTTATCATATTATCAAAATACCAGTGACCTCTCTATTAAATAACTGACCTTAACTTTCAGGTACAAATAGGTTATCTGACAGCAGCTTGGAAGGAGTTCATTGTGATGGTATAATTTACTGTGTTTTCCTCATTTTATCCTGAAATCTCAGATTGTTGTCAGTCTCCTCCTGGGGATTTGTCTTTGGTTTGGCATCTGGCTCAGCATCAGGGTCCCTTCCTTTTGATCTCTTAGTGGCTGAGTATCCTCTCTGTCTCAGCCACGGGGAAGGCATCTAATCAGGGAAGAGGGTAGACCTTACTTTTTCACTTAGGACTACTTCTGGCCCATAAGCCGTCCTGGGATTTTATGCAATTACCCCCCAGGAAGGAGATATTCCCTGGTGCTTGAGCAGAGAGATGAAGCAGATAACCCCCCCCCCCCTCCACTGCCCTGCCGTCGGCCCTCCACACGCCCCCTGGATTAGCCCTAGTGGTCACCCACATGGAGGGTCACCGTGAGCTGTGCTTGGTCATATTCTCTCAGGGTGGTGAGAAGGAGACAGGCTTTCCTGAAAAGTGCTCTAATTAATAGGCCTATCCTAAGTATAGATCATGTTGAAATATATTTAAAAACATAAATAGTAGATTTAAAAAAATTACTTTAGAGCATGCACTCGAGCAGGGGGAGGGGCAGAGAGAGAGAAGAGAGAATCTTGAGCACACTCCCTGCAGAGCCCCATGTGGGGCTCGATGTCATGACCCTGAGATCATGACTTGCACTGAAACCAAGAGTTGGCCGCTTTACCAAGCCACCCAGGCGCCCCCGTAAATAGATTTTAAGTATCATTTCCTGTCAGTTTTTTTTCCTAAATACAGCTGATCCTCCTTATCTGTGGATTCCTTATTTACAAGTTTGCTTGCTCACTAAAATTTGTGACCCCCAAATTAATATAGTTGCAGTGGTGCATGGTTGTTTGCGGACGTGCCCAGCAGAGTGGTGAGAAATGGGAGTCACTGGCCATGCATATTCCCAATTTAGGCTGAACAAGGGGGTGCTCTGCCCTCTCCGCTGAGCTCATAGGGTAAACAGGGGTCCTTTTGCAGTCAGTTTAGTGCTGTGTTGTACACATTTCTGTGCTTTTCTGGAGGGGTTTCACTGTTTAAAATGGCCCCCAGGTGCAGTGCTGAGGTGCTGTGTATGTTCCTAAGCACAGAGGCTGGGATGTGCCTTATGGAGAACATCCATGTGTTTGATAAGCTTGGTTCAGGGATGAGTTATGGTGCTGATGAATGTGAGTTCAGTAGTAATGAATCAACAACAGTACATACTGAATAGGTGTCTTTTTTTTTTTTTTTAAGATTTTGTTTGTCAGAGAGCCGTGCGCACGCACAAGCCCAGGGTGCGGGGGAGGGGCAGAGGAAGAAACAGGTTCCGCACTGAGCAAAGAGCCAGATGTGGGACTGTATCCCAGGACCCTGGGATCGTAACCTGAGCCGAAGGCAGACGCTTAACCGACTGAGCCACCCAGGCCTCCCTGAATTGGTGTCTTTAAACACAAACACATGTAAAACAAGGTGATGCATGATAGGTTGACAAGAATGCAGTGACCAGAGGTTCACAGGAACCTTATCTTCCCCTTAGGAGTAGTGGTTCACTGTTTGCTAATTCACCATTCCCAGTGATCTCAAGGAACATAACCCCTACGGATAATGAGAATAGACAGTGTTCATGAATTGTTTTAAAGCAGTCATCTGATGTAAGGAGATCAGCTTGTACAAGGGACAGAGGGTGCCCCTGTAGGAGGTGTCTCTTGTCTCCTTTGGCCACTTCGTTTCTAAGTAGAAGTAGCCTCAGATTTCTACCAGCCTCAACCTTGAATTAATTATGCAAATCATATAGGTTGTGGGCAGGTAAATAATAGTTTCTGTTTGCATGCCTGCTCTGAAAATACAAAAGAATTTATGAAAAATACCTGAAGAATGAATTGGTCTTCTTTTTTCTCCTGTGTTAAATAAGGTAGCCACTTTATTTTAATATGGAGTTACTGATAATTCCTGGGTTCCCACCTCTTTTGATTTGGTAAAGTTGGGTTCTAATAATTACTCAGAACTCAGTTTCCCCATTTGCAGAAGGGAATAAAATCCTTTGTGTTGTCATTATCATCTTTGTGATGAATAATTTCATTGAATGTTAAACATATGCCAGGTGCTGAACACTTCACATGCATTATTTCATTTACACTTTGAGATGAAGAATCTAATAACTTAGAGACTTCAGGTAACTTGACCAAGGTCACATGCTCACCAAGATCTATTAAGTGACAAAGCCGAAACTTGTCTACATTGTAGAGATGTTTTGAGGAATAGTGACAGAGTTCCTATTTAGCATTCTGAACTTTGCATAAAATCAAGGTAGTCATGAAATTTTTGCATGCAATTGTCCTCTAGATTAGAATAAATTTAGAACAGATCAAGCATCGTGGAAGATGCAATTTCCCTATTTTATTTGTTGGAGGAAGAAATGCAATTCTAAGACCTTGTTTTCTTGTGTGTATTAAATATTCAGCTTAATTCTAATTTACTTGAGGGGAATTAGTTAATTATGGGTGACTTCCTTAGACAAGGAAACTAATGTCATTTAAAGAAATAAAGGGGTGCCTGGGTGGCTCAATCAGTTAAGTGTCTGCCTTTGGCTCAGGTCATGATCCCAGGGCTCTGGGATTAAGCCCAGCAGTGGGTTCCCTACTCAGCAGGGGGCTTGTTTCTCCCTCTCCCTGTGCCCCTCCCCCCTACTTGTGCGCTCTCGCTGTCAAATAAATAAAATGTTAAAAAAAAAATCTTTGAATTCCACTAATCAGTAATTCCTAGTCCTTGCTGTGGAACAGAATCACCTGAAGAACATTTAAATATCCTGATTCCCAGGCCCCGCTGTAGCTCAGTATCAAAGGGATTTGGGGGTGGGCCTGAGTGTTGGGTATATCTTTTTCCTAAGAGGTCCCCCCAGTGATCCCCATGTGCAGCTAGTATTGAGAACAACACCATAAGAAATTCCTGCTCTTTGTCCTGCCTCCCTTTTGTTGCTTCTCTAACATCCAGATTTTTCCAGCATAGAGATAATTGACCCATTTTATTTTCCTTCCTCTAGATTAAAGATTTCTTGAGCTACATCTGTCCTGTGAACGTATATCCAAATGTCATCCCAATAGGCACAACTATGGATAAGGTTGTAGAAATGTGAGTAGTTGCTCCTTGTGGAACTTCTGTTGTTGAACAGGATGGATGCGGAGACTAGTTTGGGGCCTAAGAACGGGGGCAAGGATGTAAGTGAGATGAGCATGGCTGTAAATACGATTCTGATTGGGAGCCTGACGGCTTTCTTCAAGTGGGTGTGTTACATATAATCCTGAAGGCTTCTGGGAATCTGGCACGGGGAAGCTGTTGGCAGTGAGGCCCTCAGAAAGGGCAGGCCATCCTCAGGTCTTATTTCCGTGCCCTTTTGTATTTTATCATCACCGTGCCTTAGCTTTCAGCCTCTAGAATGAGGAGATCAGATTTGTGAGACTCTTATGAGAGAGGAGTAAACCCCATTAAACAGGGAAGAGTCAGCAGCCGGCTATACTGTATTTCCTGAATGCCAGGTGTCGCTGTATTACTTAATCGTTTTGCTGCTCAGCGGGAAGTCTGCTTCTCGAACCTCTCTCGCTCTTTCTCCCTGTCAAATAAATAAAATCTTTAAAAAAAAAGTTTTGTAGAATAGGGACCTGCTTTTCTGCAGTGCAAGAGCAAATACAGGGGTTTTGCCTTCCCTCAATCCTACAATTAGATAGCTGTGTAACAGGCTGTATTTAAGTGCTTATAGTTACCACTTTATTACAGTGAAGTGGTTTTTTATTTATTTTTATTTTTTATTTTTTTAAAGATTTTATTTATTTATTTGAGACAGAATGAGAGAGACAGAGAGCATATGAGAGGGGGGAGGGTCAGAGGGAGAAGCAGGCTTCCTGCCGAGCAGGGAGCCCGATGCGGGACTCGATCCTGGGACTCCAGGATCATGACCTGAGCCGAAGGCAGTCGCTTAACCAACTGAGCCACCCAGGCGCCCCTGAAGTGGTTTTTTAATTATTAAACCTGGCTTTTCAGTTTTTAAAAGTAGATACATAATTTTCCCCATGGCCAAGTTTTTATAATCTCTGTAAATGATGCTTATGTTCTAGCAGCTTTCCCCACAGGTAAAAATAAAATACTCATATTCATTTCAGCTTAAAGCCTTTATGCCGATCTTCCCAAAGTACTGAGCCAAAGTATAAACCACTTGGAAAATTGAAGAGAGCTAGAAAAACTCACCTAGACTCAGGTAAGAAAATGACCCTGGTTTCAGAGGTGTGGGTTTCCATGCAAGACTTTTTTCCACTCTGGTCTGGTGAAAGCTGCATTGGGCAGAGGTGGGCCTAGGACCCACTCTCAGATTTTGCATTATGGCTATATAATGGTGTATTTCATCTTTGTACATTTAACTTCAAGTCTGTTTTATACCGCTCATTATTGGGTTAAATTGTAGATTTGTTGTCCAGTTGTCCAGACATGATGGTGGAAAGTATCTAAGAATTGTAATATGTCCTTTTTAAAATTGGGTTTAGGTGTGTTTATTAGCTTGTGTAAATGCTACTAAGGGTTTTAACACTTACTTTCTGTTATATGCCTCTCCGTTTTCATAGAGAAATTTTATATTTATATTGTCATAAGAGAATTCATAGTATCACAATAGACTTGGTAGTACAGAAACTGTTTTTTAGATACATACTGATGAATTAATATGAAAATGTTTTGCCACATTTTTACAGTTGAAACATACCGTGATAGTGGTATAGTCACTAATCTTGAAGAATAGGAAACCGTTCAACTCAGAGACGATACAGAAATACTGCCTAAAACGTAACTGTGGCGGAAACAAATTTATAATCCATGTTTTGAAAGAAAGCCCTATCTTGGAGCTGAGAATGATTCCAAATATAGTTGCTAGACATCTTAGTAACCTTAAGTCCTTCAGGAAAGGAGATAAATCGTTGCTTAAGGATTAGGCAGAGCCAGGAATCAAACTGATCGGGTTTTGACCCAGAGTCTTGTCACACCACTTCTCTAGGCTGGTCTCCACATTGGTAAAATGTGAGCAGGAGGATCTCTGTGGTCCCTTTTTAAAGGCAGCTTTTAAAAATGGAGTGTTTAGCTACATCCTTTATCACTGGGAAAAAATGTTTTCTTTTTAAGTAGGTAGTTATGAGGTAACACTAGAACAATTAAGTTGCCATGGACAGTAGTCTCATGAGCATTTAATTTTCTTCTTAGGTGTCATTAGAAGGCAGGAAAATATGTTTCCCCCACCGCCCTCCACAAATTACATGCCTACTCAGTTTATGAGAATTTCATTCTCCAAGTAAGGTTTCCTCCTTTTAAGAATTTAAGGGGATTGGCTCATTATATTGCTAATGTAACATGCTTAAAAAAAAAAAATCAGTAAATTCGTTGGTTTTCAGTTCAAATTAAGCCCCATTTGGCACATTTGTTCCCCTCAGTATCTATCACAGCCTTGTGCACGTGGCTGGCTCAGGCTGCTATGACTATTAAATACCAGAGACTGGATGACTTAGCAACAGATATTTACTTCTCACAGTTCTGGAGGCTGGGATGTCCAAGGTCAAGGTGCCAGCATATTTGGTTCTTGGAGAGGACCCATTTCCTGGTTGTTGACAGCCTCCTCCTCAGTGTGTGCTCACCTGGCCTTTCCACATGCCATCCATGCAGAAAAAAGGAAAGTGAGAAATCTGTCTTCCTCTTCTTACAAAGACACTAATCCCATCTTATGGGTCCCACCTCCAAATACCATGACACCTGGGGCTAGGGCTTCAAATTAGGAACTTTCGAGGACACAACCATTTGAGCCCATAACATGCACAATGTAGGTATCAAAATGTTTACAGAACAAAAATGGTAGAAAAATTTTTATTTCAGCCAATTCACTGAGTATCTACTATTGGCCAAGCACATACAGTTTGCAAATTACTGGGTCCCACCTTCAGGGATTCAGTAGGTCTGGAATGAGATACAGAAAGCTGTATTTTTTAGGAAGGGTTTCCAGGGGCTCCTGGCTGGTTCAGTCAGAAGAGCATGCAACTCTTGATCTCAGGGTCGTGAGTCTGAGCCCCAGGGTGGATATAGATTACTTAAATA
This sequence comes from Mirounga angustirostris, assembly GCF_029215605.1. Taxonomy (NCBI): domain Eukaryota; kingdom Metazoa; phylum Chordata; class Mammalia; order Carnivora; family Phocidae; genus Mirounga; species Mirounga angustirostris. The sequence continues at coordinate 125,825,727 of NW_026991713.1, forward strand.
AATGAATAAAAAATAAAAAGCTTTCCAAATGAGGCTAATGAACAGCCAGGTTTGAGAACCATTGGTATAGGCATTGTGGCCTATTTGGGGAACTCAAAGTTTGCCATTAGTAGACAGGCAGTAGTTAAATTGCAGTTCCACCAAATGAAAACATAGCTAAATGCTACAAATTGGATTTTAAATTAAAAGCACAAATCGGCTCCCTTTGCATTCCGTGTTTCCCATATATCTATCTCCCATGTTTTCCCACAGAGGAGGAGGATGAGCTCTTTGATGATCCTTTGCCGTTACCGTTAAGGCACAAGGCTCCATACCAGCTAGCGCTTCACCCTGAGGTATTTGTAATGACCGCAACACCACAGAACCAGCCTGAACAACAGAGGCCAAGCACAGGCTACCTCAGAGCAGAGAGTGTGCAAACCTTTCCTTGGGCCAACTTTATAGATTGTGAAGAATCTAACAGCGAAAGTGAAGAAGAATTACAAACCCCAGCTTCATCGCAAGAAGACCTGGGTGCCGTCACACACCACCAGCAAAGGGCTGATGTAGAAGTACCACAGTGGGAAGTATTCTTTAAAAGAAATGATGAAATCACAGATGACGGTTTGGAAAACCCCCCTTCTTCCACAGAGGCAGGGGGCTCTCAGTCACCGAAGCTTTTTAGTGACTCTGATGGGGAATCAACTCACATCTCTTCCCAGAATTCTTCTCAGTCAACACACATATCTGAACAAGGGAGTCAAGGCTGGGACAGCCAATCTGATACTGTTTTGTTAACAACCCAAGAGAGAAAGAGTGGGGATATTACCTCCTTAAACAAAGGTAGCTACAGACCAAGAATTAAAGAGAATATTCCTGCCACTCAGATGGAACAAAATACACTTTGTCCAAAGGATACTTACTCTGACTTGAAACAGAGAGATCAAAATGTAAAGATAGTTCCCAGTGTTGGAGAACCAACCGCTCTAAGCAGTTACAAACACGTACCTCAGGAGAAAAGGCTGCTAAATCTTAGCACCAATGCAGATTCCCAGAGCTCCTCAGATTTTGAAATTCCCTCAACACCAGAAGCTGAGCTACCTAAAGGAGAGCATTTACAGTATTTATATGAGAAGCTGGCAACCGGTGAGAATATAGTCATTGAAGAAAGAAAAAGCTCACTCTTAGATACTTAAAAACCTTATGTTCTAGAGCAACCACTAAAAACCCTACACAAAAAACCCTACACAAAGAGGTAAGAGTCCAAATCATAACAGACACATCAGAGTGGAGTACTTAAAAATGGTCCTGTAACCTAAAACAGGGCAGTAAAGGGGAAGCAGAGAACAAAAAATAGTGATAAACAGAAAAGATATGGTAGGACTAATTCCAGACATCAATAATTACAAATTAAGTGAAAATGGTCAAAACACACCAATGAAAACATAGAGACTGCATCTAGGAGGGATGTTTTTTCACTAAGAAACTCACTGTGAATGATGCAGGTAGGTTAAAAGTAAAGGATGGGAAAAGATATCTAAATACTACTTAAAAGTAAGCTGGAATGACTATATTAATATCACACAAATTTCTAATGATAAAAGGTCCAGTTCACTAAGAAGACACAATGTTAAATGTGTATGTACCTAAAAACATCTTCAAAATATACAAAGCAAAAACCAAGGAGAAAGACAAACTAATGCACAATTCTGGCTGGAGACTCTACCATTCTTCTATTAGTAATAGAATTAGCGTACAGAAAGTGAGCAAGAATATAGAAGAACTGAATAGCACCATTGACCAACTGGATCTAATTGACACAGAACACTCCACCCAACAACAGAAGTGCCCATGGCACATTGACCACGATAGACGACCATATTCTGTAGGGTCATAAAAACACTTCAAAAAATCAGGCACTTACAGATCTCAAAAGATACACCACTTAAGAATGCTGGTGTGAATGACAAATTTAAAAGCAGAAAAATTAGGACCTAAAAGAAAATAATTAAATGGCAAAAGCATAAGTGTGTTCTGTGAGTTGTTTGATTTCCTTCAAGTCTGTCAGTGGGTTATGTTTTTGCAGAGTTATGTGTTTAACAAAGTTCTGTTAACAAATATTCTTCAACACTTTGAGGTATGCTGGCATTTTACAGATTAAGGAAGCAAAAGGAGAGATTTCACTTAAAACGAGTTTAAGTGGGGGAAAAAAAAAAGTTTAAGTGGAGTCAAACAATTTGCAGATCAATTAAACTAAATGATACACATTATCACCATGCCGCACTGATTGATCCCTTTTTTCTAGCTCAGGAGCTACTCCCAGCTTTTGATGAAATACATTCCACAGACTCAGTATGACTAGGGTAAAAATACATTCATCCCATTTTACCGCTCTCTCCTATGAGTACCATTACCTAAATGCAAAGTGAATATAAAACCACTAAAGAGACCAGTAGGGATTGCAGATCATTGGTTGAATATCAAGTCATAACTACAACAGGCCTAATACAAGAACCCAGAGACTTCATTTTTTATTTATAGCTCTAAAAATTAGTTACATTTCATTATTACAAATCATATAATCAAATGTAACTATATATTCAATGACACCAAAGACCTCATCTTAACAGTCTAGCTTATAACCCAGAGTGGGGATTCAAAACGTGCCTGGAAACATTCTTCTGAAATTTTTAGCACTTTATAATCACACTGTCAATTTAATATTACATCCTGCCGTATTCTCATTGTTTTATAAGTGAACCTAGCATAATAAATGCCAGCTGAATGAATTTAAGCGCCAGGAGCACTAGAACTTAAAAAAAACAAAACCGAACACAAAACAACTTGTAGTGATCACCAAAGATTTTAAAGTACAGGCTTACAGTACAGAATAATTGTAGCAAATACTTACATATGGTGCTTACTCTGTGATGCTTCATTCTTTTACACACTGGATATCAACTCCTTTATTCCTCACCACCACCCTTTGAGGTAGATAAATTTATTCTCCCCATTCACAAATGAGGAAGCTAAGGCACAGAGAGGTAGTTCACATAGCTGGGAAGGGATGAAGCTGGGACTGAAAACGCAGGCAATTCAAGCTCAGCGTCCATGGTCTTAGCCACTATGTAATAATGCCTCTGAAAAAGAGCACAGCCCTGTGCAGGATTAATTCTAGTGGCTACTTGATTTTTACTTTAAGAACTGTAAAGTAGAAAAGAAAAAGTGAAAAAAAGTTTCAAAATGCCAAGATAATCATAGAAACAGCCCCGTGACTAGCCACATTTGCCTTAGAGAGGAATCCAAGAGTTACATGTTTAAACTAACAGTACAAAATTGAGGACATTATAGTCAGGTAGTTCACTGGCTCCGAGCTGGTGATCTTGGGTGTATTAATGTTACCTAACCAGTATAGGATTGAGAGTGCCAGCCTCATGGGTTTATGAGGAGCACATAGAAAGGGCCTAATAGCTTGCTCAAAGAATAGGAGCTTTCCATCTAAAATTCCCTTACAGTTCCAGGCAGTTTTTATTTAGCACAATGTGTTCAAGTAACCTGGTGACTAATAATGCTCAAGACGTTTTACAAGTATCCATCCATATTCACTTTATGCTATGTAAAATTCTACTTTAATATTCAAATGGATCAACCATGACAATGATAAACTTCTTTGAAGGAATGGTATAAAAACCTTCGGTTAATCGCAGAAGCAAGTAGTCCAGAATGCATGGGTGTTTTTTTGACCCTTTTGTAAGCCTTACTGGAAATGACGTAAAATATTCAGAAACAAAGCTAAGCCACGATAAATAGAAAATCAAATGCCAAACTAAATTTATTTTGCTAAAGAAAAATGAACTGTAAGAAAAATGCAGTTTAGATTTTGCACAGAGGGGGAAAAGACCCTGAGATTACCAACTGTGTATCACGATCCTCATGTAGGTACTGAAAACAATGATACTAATACAACTTGCACAGTGGATTTACAGTTTAAACTCGATCTAAATATTACCCTTGAATATTGGCTATATTTATACTGAGAGAACAAATTCTGATAACTTGGGAAACTAAAGCAGCTAAATGCTGACTTAAAGGCTTTTAACAGCTTCATGTACGGAGTTCCTATTTTACTGATTAAGTCCAGCTTTTTAATAAAATAAGGATAACAAAGGTAATTAAAATCTCAAAGACCCATTAAATTTCTAGTAATAAGGACAAAATTAAACAAGTTTACTGAAAATAGCCACTTTCCCTTTGCCCTCCTGTTTCACATTTTTTTTTTTAACACAAGAAGTAGACAAGAATAACTGGACAGTAAAACACTGACTTTTTAAGAATATTAAAATTACATATTTAAACCTGTAAAAATTATAATTCAAAGTAAGCTTGGCCATTGGAGCACCTGTAAATCTGTGATGCTTTCTCACCACTGACACCATGTGACTATTCTGTCATAAAGAAAACATAAGAAATGGCACCAAAAAATGTATTTTTCCTTGACACCTTCTGCAGATTTTGGTTAATACACTGAGACTCCAAACATGTAAAGAATTTACCCTGTATTATGAAAGAGCAAAGTCATGTGGTAGCAATATAATGCATAATAAAGTGTAGCTTCTCCCAAAAAAGAGGTTAAAGATTAAGAAGACATTTGAAGTGCTGCATTCTTGAAGTCAGTTCAATTTTACCCAAACTTATTTTAGGTCATTAAAGCAATGGGGCAATGAACTTAGGTACAATTTAATTAGTAATACTGAAAGCCAGATTTACTTGCTGCATTTACCTTCATGTTGGACACCATGATTACAAATGCCACAATGACAGAGATGAAAACACGTTTTTTTCCTGATTGAGGTTTTACTATGCAGGAAAACAAAAACCAAGGAATATATTCCATTTCAGTCTTCATGGTTTAAGTAAAAAAAGTTCTCATTATTCAGGTACACACTTTGGCCAAGCCAAGTTTAGCTTTATCACATTTAAAAAATTCATGTATAAAAAATAAGTATCAGTTCAAAATATAGATTATTTTAAGAGCCTGCAGGAAATAGAAAAATAATTAAATTTGGTGGAAATGTTAAAACTGCCTGAAATTCAGAAATGTAATATTAATGTATTGTATGAAACATTATTGTTAGGTGCAACTGCACTCAGGGATAGCTTGTTTTGCTGTTTATGTTTAGACCAGAGGAACTCAACATGGATCTCTTAATTCATGTTACTAAGAGGGGCCCTTCAAGTGCTCCCTTCCCTCTGCCCAGCACTCCAAAAACCCTTTTGTGGTCCCACTGCCCCAGCCTTTCGAAGCAGCATAATGGCCAGCCATTCTAGAATTGTAGAACTTTTTGGAAACTATTCTTTTAAGGGAATAAAAGTCTTTAAGAATTACTGGTTCAGACATACATGCCTCATAACAGTCAAGATTGCTTCAAAATATGAATTAAGCTGTAAATTTTTTATATTTAATTTTAAACCTTAAATTTATGTATCAGTAAGACCCAATATTTTAATGAAAGTAGGAAAATAGTATATAGTATCATCTGTCTCAAATACAAGTACAGTGAGTAATAATGGGAATGACAACATAACAGAATAGCACTTGTATATATTTGCCCTAACTGAATTAACTTTCTCTAAATTCAAGGTGTACGCAGGTTGAATATTTGATCTTAGTGACTGTTACGCTATCAGTTCAATGCTTAAACACTGAAGGAGGCATTTCTTTATTCACACAGACTTTTTATGTATGTATATGCTCATCTGTAAATAGTTTTCATGTTTGGTACCTAATTACTAAATATGTATTTCAAATTAGTCTATGTGACCCGGTGTTCTTCTCTTCAGAAGCATCAGTAATACATTTGGCCAATAGTTTGAAATATGAACTGTAAATTAACATAGCATATAATCTTGATAATATGAAAAGAGTCCCAAATACTTTTTTGAAATGTTAACATTAGAAAAAAAACAAAACTACAATCATCAGCTCTATTTCCTGAAAATTCAGTTGAGGTAACCTCTGCAAGTCACAGCTCCACACTTGCACACAGTTCTGACCCTCTTTTTGGCTGGGCTGTGGTCAACAGAATCTGAAGATATATCTCCAGAACCTGATTACAGAGAAAAAGAAATACAGAAGTAAGAATTAAGACAATTCAGGAGGAAGTTCAAATTTTCTATCAGTTTTAAGTAAATGTAAATATTCAGAGACAAATCATTATGAATTATCTTGAAAGGATTGTGTGGGCTAGTAAGAGATAAAAGCTTATGCTATTAGCCCATACTTAATAGCTTTCGGAAATGATGGAACTTAACTGGGAAAATCCGATACACAATCATTCAGTTTCATACATTACTTAAGGGCCATAAAGCAAGGCCAAATAGTAACATCCTGTAATTAATACTTAGAAAAAACAAAGAAAAAAAATATTGTCACAATAAAGCAAATAAAAGTACCATTAAAAAAAAAAAAAAAAGCCAAATCCAAGTAGGAATGGAGTAAGTTCACTTGTGATTTAAGTCGTATTTTCAATCTCTTAGTAAATATTCAGAAATGTATGCCTTACAATTTTAAAATACAAGTAATATTGAGAAAAGATGTATATGATAAGCTTTCATAATGGAAATTATGAAAAAAGCAGGTGGCAACGTGATACAGAGAAAAGAGCATTACTCAGCTCAAGGTCAGGCAGACCTGGATTCTAGTTTTACCTCTGTCAGATTAGCTTTGTGACCTTGAGTAAAATGACAAACTCTTATAGCCTCATTTTTTCTCTTCTTTAATATTTGCTTGGTTCGGATCTTTTGGTTCAGGTCTTTTTCTACTCTGATTCTTCATATTGAAACAACTGAACACCAATCAAACTGTACTTGAAAACCATACCTTTCATTTGATAGTCAAAGGTGAGCTCTTCTCCAGCATTTATGGTTCTTGTGGAAAATAATGCTATTCGGGGAAGACGGGTGTCAAGGTTGTCAATGAAAACATTGAACACCTGAAGATTTGGGTCACACTAAGAAGGAACATTAGAACCCATTTAAGTAAAAATGACATGAACAGGCTCTTCTACATTCCATATAAAATAATTTCTCGACTATTATTTTTTAAGTTCTATGAGAAATTACACTGTTGATTGTTTAGTGGTCTTTGAGGCACGCAAATTAAAAAATACTGTTTTCACTTATAGAAAATCTCAGACCTACACAACACTAGCGAAAATAATAAATCCACATATATTCACCCTGCAGCTTTAACAATTATTGACATTTTTACCAATTCTGTTTCATCTAGTCTCAACCTTTTAACTTTTCTGAGGACTTGTCATGCAAACCCTAGATAACATTATCATTTCACCTGTATGTAGTTCATTTCAGTTAGTAACGTGATACAGAGAAAAGTAAGTAACGTGAAATAGAATATAACTATTTAAAAAATCAAGTCAGCATTATACAACTCAAATTTTATACTGCATGGAGTTTCACTGCTTTAACCTCTGTTTGGAATTGTTTAATATTTTGAGAATTCTACATTAAATTCTGGACAATGCAAGAAGAAACATCTAGTGAATCATCCTAAGAAATCAAAATAAGTGTTTAATTGTCCTTGTATAGAATACATCTGTTTTGAGAGTATCTCAAATTTATCATTAAGAAAAAAAATTTTTTAAAAATTAAAAAGAAAAAAACTAAAAATAAAACTCACAGCAAATGAGTCAGAAGGTTTCTGACATTTCACTACCAAACATAAACTAGTTTCTTGGTATAAAATCCATCATAACTTTAGCATGGCCTACTTTCTTATATGGGCAGTTACATAACTTACCCTTATCTGTTGGCACTTAGTAGGTACCCAGTAACTATTCAACTCCCTTATTTTTAGAAATAGTTTATAGAGTATAAAATTCTACAATCAGGGTTCCAGCTGTATTCTAAGTTCTTTTCAAACATGAATTAAAAATTAGAAAATTAGGCTTAGGCTTAGAAAAATAGCCCTAAATACTTACTCTACAAATTCTTATATTTTATAAATATGTTAACAAGTTACATGTTAACTTCTACAGTTGCATGTGATTCCTAACCCTTCTACCTCTTAATTCCTCCGCTAACTTTGTCCTCTACATTAACACAAAACCTAACTTACAAAGTTTTGGGATGATTAAATAAAGTAACATACATAAAAACTCTTGCAAAATGCATGGTATTTGGTAGGCACCTCAATGAATTTTCCTAATACGGCAGTAATACCATAACCTAACCAAAGAGGTCTTTGTGTTATACTTTGGAAATATTAAAAGGGTAAGTAATTTAAAGATAATTATTTCTCAACTATGGAAAATCATTAAAAACAGTGCTAAGTTGATTAGTCCTGTCTATTTAAGTATCACTTACACTGTGATTCACAAAATGAGAGACATTTCCATATCGGGCTGCATCCACAGTGAATTCATCAGATTCATAATCCAGATCAAAGAGATATGTGATTCCCTTGTTGTCATATAACTGCCCCCGTCTTTCAGCTTCTTCACTTGTGATTACCTAAAAAGAAAAAACTACAGTATATTATATAGCTATTGTTGAACTGAAGAAACACACTCATCCATAAATTAACATACTAATGTCTACAAAGTATTATGCTAAGCGAAATAAGTCAATCAGAGAAAGACAATTATATGACCTTACCTATATGTGGAATTTAAGAAACAAAACAGAGGATCATAGGGGAAGAGAGGAAAAAATAAAACAAGGTGAAACCAGAGAGGGAGACAAACCATAAGAGACTCTTAATCATAGGAAACAAACAGGGTTGCTGAAGGGGAGAGGGGCAGAGGGATGAGGTAACTGGGTGATGGGCATTAAGGAGGGCATGTGATGTAATGAGCACTGGGTATTATATAAGACTGATGAATCACAGACCTGCACCTCTGAAACTAGTAATAAATTATATGTTAATTAAAAAAAAAAGTAAAGATACTCTAAAAGCTTATTTTTCCTGTAATTTGTGCAGTTACAAATGGAAATCTGTTACAAATACAGGAAAGGCGGCATGCTAAATTTGCAGTCAATTGTATGGAAAGTTTAGTTTCATAGAGTAGGCATAATATTCTCTAGTTCCATACACATTGTTGCAAATGAGTATCTTGTAAATTTAGTCCTTACATTCCGTTATGTCCTACAGAAAGCTATAATTGGGTAGCTTTTTGAACATCTGAATAAATTGGAATGAAAGTAGTACTGTCTCAATTTGTTAACTGTGGGTTGTCCTAATTCCTGTCTTAAACAGCCTTGATTCTTTTGCAGCCATTTCTGCCCTTAGTTTTCCACATCTTTCCAGCCAGCTCTTCTAGAGTAGTTTGTGTGAATATTTGTTTTGATGACACTCTTGTTTTCATGAAATTCTGTAGCTCAAAACCATCATCTACAGTTCTGTTCTAAGAACACAGCTTTACCAGATGCTCAGTTTAGGAAACCAAAAATGTCTAAACTGATTCATGGTGTCAACCAGATTTAACTACGGCATTCAGTAAGCCAAAACAGAGAGGAATTTGATTATACAAGATCTGGTATCCTGAACAGTGATTTACAATAATCTGCCATTGTCTAAAAATTGAAGGATCGAAGTAGGGTTCCAATTTAATCTCAGAATTCTAGATGAATACAGATAATTATACATGACTTAGTTCCACATAACCTTTAAAATGTCAGATGTGACAACCTGAGATATGCAGTCACACTTGTATTTTCTAGTCACAGCTTAGTCCTTCACTCAGTTTGAGGAAGTGTAGTGCAGCGGCAAAGTGCACTCATCTTGGAGCCTTGGTTTTGAATCCTGGCTCCTCTTCACTACAATGTGACCTTGTGCAGGTTGCTGAACTTCTCTGTGCCTGTTTCCTCATCTATAATAATGGAGACAACACTACTAACTCAGAGTTATTGAGAGTATTAAGGAGTTAAAATGTCAGGTGCTTAGAATAGTATGTGGTACATGCAAATACTATTTTTTGTATATTTACATTATACATATAAAAATAAATTTGCTCAGTCTGGTAATTTAGAGAATAGTCTCCAGCTGAGCTACAAAGAATTTGGATTTTCTGGTGGATTCAATAAATGCTTTTAAGGTTATTTTACAACACTTCCTAAGAAAGCATTTTTCTACCTTACAGTATCTCTCATGTTGATACGATACTGAGTTTTGCCAACTACACTTAACCATGTTTAGTCAAGCCGATGAATTATAATCTAAAAGTTTTCAAAGTCAGCAGGTGTTTAGATCTGATTTTCTTCTTAGGGCTTTTATGTAAAAAACAGTCGCCATATTTTACAAATGCCAGTTTCAATGACTATGAATGGGTGTTTCTGAAAGAGGACTATTTTGTTTGTCATTATAGATATATTTTTGTTCATATACAAGTTTGTATTTCTAACTATGCCAGTGAATCCTTCTCTCACTTGCAAATGGTAATATAAAAATGTACCAATATTTGTTACTGATGTAAAAAAAGCATAAACCTTCCACACCCATTGTTAAAGTTGAACATACCTCTCCAACATATTCCATGACAAAACTCATTCTTTTAATCTTCACAAGGGTTTTTACACCCCAGCCACAGCCATTGCTAGTTCGAAAGATGCAAAGAGAATACTGGGTGCCTTTTTGTACAATCCTATTGGGACAATCGGGTCCACATTGACACCTTGAGTTGCATTCATAAATGGGGGTACCAGGTGGGATTTTAATTTGCTGGTTTTTATTATAAGCCAAAAGAACTCCAGCTTCAGCAGGACAACATTTCTCAAAGAAGCAGTCTGTACATGAACAACCAAAGGTAGCTTCATTGACTAAGCTGATTCCAGGAGCTGGTTTGTATTCATTAATGTAGTAGAAGTCTGAAGGTGGGCCCTCTAAGTCAACAGTATTTTCAACAAAAATCATTCCTTTATGATTCTTTCTTCTGTTGAGTTCATCTTGCCATCTCTGCAGAGCTACCCTTTGTTTGGCCTTCTTTACAATATATTCGGCAACGGCAGGTTTCAAAGCTTTGTTATTGTCTTTTAGAGATATTGCTTTGCCTTTGTTTACCTGAGATAAATAATTATGCTTGTCATTAGAGAACTGTTGAAGTAGTAACGGGCACTTGAGATTTTGCAAAGGTTCCCAAGTATTTGTAGAATCTGGCCATCCTTTCCATTTTACAAGATAATACTCCATATCCTTAAAATATAAAAGAAAATTGAAATCAGATTATGACAGTCCTAATTACTTAAAATAATTTAATATCTTAAAGAGTAAGGTAGCCATTATCATTCTTCTTAATAAAGTTCAGAATATATTGAGTCAGAGGTTTCTAGTGGATGCAATACAAAACATAAAACTTTTTTCTTTATATTACATAAATTAGGTACAGAATTTAGTTGTGGCATAGTATGTTTGAGCACAGTAAAAGAATTGCACGTGAATATAAGAGTACTGAAATTCATGAATATCTTACCAAGCAGTAATTATTAAACAAAGTCGTATTTCGTATTTATCTTGATCATGGAAACAGGTAGTCTCAAAACTAACAATTTATGACCTACGTTAGTGCTTCACTTGGCCAGCACAGATGTAGGTGTCCTCTAAGGCAGGTAATTTTAATATTTTACACTGGATATAAGGCAAGTTCTATTTCTCAATATCATGGGCACACATCCCTTAGATGTTCCAGAGACACTATGTCCAATACAGTCATTCCTAGCAGCATGTAGCTTATCAAGCACCTGAAATGTGACTAGTCCAAATTGAGATGTGCTGAATTACAAACACTAAACACACAAAAAAGTAAAATATTTTTTAACATTTGAAAAATATTGATTACATACTGAAATATTTTGCTTTTATTGGATTAAATGTATTATTACTTTTTAAAGATTTGTTTAAAGTCCTCTCTATGCCCAACGTGGGGCTCAAACTCACAAGCCCGAGATCAAGAGTCACACACTCTACCGACTGAGCCAGCCAGGTGCTCCCAATATATTCTTGAAAGCAGTCTCACCTGTTTCATTTCACTTGTTTAATGTGATTACTAGAAAATTTAAAATTATATATGTAGCTTATATTGTTTCTACTGGACAGACATCATGATTCCAGAGAATTCTTACCTTATTTAGACTCACCTGTGAATGGATTAGGTAGCAGGCACTCAAGCCACCTAACACCAAACATTTTGATTTATCCCTCAGACTGCTGTTGTGGCCACCATGGTCCCTAGAATTTTGCCTTCCTACCCCAGTGACTTGACTAGGTTCTCTTCCCTTAAAATCAGGCAATGCCATGTTAAGTTTCTCTTTAAAAAGGTAGTTAAGTGTGTATAATAAAAAAAATTCTAAAGCCCTTCAATTTTTTTCTTTGTCCTCTGGAATAACTCACATATACCCACACTCTAAAATATGAAAATGATTAAACTGTATATTATACAGTTTTTAGTTGTTTTAAATCATAGATATGGATTAAAAATCTAACTGGGATACATTTGCTTTTTCCTGAAATTTTTAACAGTTTTTATTATAAAGGGTATGTATAACACTTGTTTTATTATTGATTAATGCCATATAACCTGGAAGGTTTAGGAAATGTTACTGAGGCACAAACTGGGGAAAAGGAGCCTCGAGGCAGCTCTGCTGAAGCAAGTCACTCAGCCAGTGATTAAGTTTATTTTCTTCCCACTGATTCGTCTCAATGTTTTAGTATATTCTACTCAAAAAGCAACACTGCTTGTGAATTAACTTTCCTTCTTTATGAAAATGGTCAAAATATGCTTTACCTGTTTAAAAAATGTGGTTAAATTAAGGTGTGAGGATATGCAAAAAACTGTACTTTCTTGAAAATACATACTGTGATTTCAGGGAAAAAAAGGAAAAGCTTAGTTAGACATATTTAAGTGTTAGTCAAACTGGCTCACTAAGTGTAACATGGATTTCCCCCTCCTGTCAGGTAACTACTACAATTTAGGATTTATGTTAGTAGATACCTGCTCAACAATAATGTGACCCACGTGGCAGTATCTAACATATCTATTCTACTTCTTATCTAGGAAAGTTTTTAATTTTTCTGACTCTGGAATAAAGCAGTGCAACTCTGGCCCTTTTTTTTTTTCTGCTACAGTTTTTCCTACCATACCCTGGATTATGCCAACAGTTGTCAGCAAATAATGGAAGAAACAGAAACACTGGCTTCAAATCAGATGATTAAGCTAAATTATCATTCAGCAAAACCAGTAACACCAACCTCTGAAGTCAGCTTCCAAAGTAACATATCATATTGTTTAGTAATGAGCCAGCTGCATTGTTAGTGACTGTTTTGTATGTTAATACCATCAGTACCTATTTAATTTACAGATGGTAAAGATGTTTATAAAACATGAGTGCCTTTGGCAAAATAGTATAGAAATACTAGTAATATTTTATTTCTACTTTGTAGATTTATTTTAGTAAGTGCATTTTACTTTAAATCCAAAAAAGGTATTTCCATTTTGAAAAATTGGTAATTTTACGCAGAAAAATTAGTTTGGCCTAACAAATTTAATTAATTCAATTCATTAGAAATTCCAAATAAAAGCCCAAAAGTTCATAAGCCTCATATATATCAGTATTTTATTCTGATATGCAGTCAACTCTTGATTACCCATAGAAATGGAGTACAGTTGTAAAATGATCCATCAATCACTCCTGTATAATTTAGAATGCATTATAAGAATTTTGTCTTAAACACATTTTCCCCCACTATATTTGGCTTAGGTTAAATTCATTCAAATATTTTAGTATTTAAAATAAGTACATGAAAGTTCAGCCACTAGGGGGTGTAGGGGGTGTGATGAGATGTAAGGTAGTGCTAGTCTTGAGGGGTAAAATCTCTCTGGGAAAAGAAGGCAATAATATGTACAGTAAGTAGCAATGCAAGGCGGTACAATTTTAAGTGACAAGACAAGACAATAATTACCACTAGTATATAAAGAAGGAAATCAATATAGTCAGAAAGGAGCACAGAGAAAACAGAACAAACCAAACTGTGAAAGACTGATAGAATTTGTTGGGTAGGGAACAGGGCAGGCAGGATGAAAAACACCAGCAAAAGCTTGGAGCTAAGATTTGTATGAAGTATCCAGAAAACAGTGAAGAGATGGATTTGGCTAGCTTTAAAGTTCAGAATATTGAAGCGAGAGGTTAAACGGCAAGGCAAGAGCAAATTTTAGCCTTGAACACTCGACGGAGGCATTTGAACTTTTTTCATAGGCCAATGGTTTTTACAATTCTTAGAAGCCATAGTGTTTCTATGGGAAGCTTCATTACATACAAATACATTTGATTCCATCTTGTTTATTAGAAATAATTTACCAGTCTTCTAATTGCCAAGCCAATGACTCTTCAGTCCTCATGTTACTTGACTTAGGCTTTGACATCACATTTCTCTCTTCACTATTATTCCTTTACTGCCTTCTTTGCTGAGACTACTTACTATCCCTGCCCATCACTTAATGCAGATACTCGGGGCTCTGTCCTTGGCCCCTTTCCACACCAAATAAGGTTTATCGCTTTTGAGAATCTGGAGAAAGCTATGGACCTTCCCCTAACAAAAGTCACATATGTACTCTTTTGGATAATGGAGAATATCTGGATTCCAGAGGTTAAGAATTCTTGCTCTAAATGCTCTCTGGGCAACCTCATCACTCCAGTGGTGTTAATTATATGCTGATGACTTCCAAAATTTTATTGGCACCCCCATATATCCAATAGCCTACTGGGTGTCCAACAGGTTCTTATATCCATCTATCTCCATGGAACTCACCACTGTTCTTCCTAAATGGTTTTTTTTTCTCCTTTCCCCATCAAGGGTAATCTTACCCATCATCTACCCCGTCACACGAGTCGCAAACCAGGAGCTCAATCTAGATTCTTCTTCTCAATCCATCATCAAGTTTCTTCAGATACTTGTTCCTGTCCACCTTTATTACCATAGCTCTAGTTACTTCAGGCCTTCAATTCTTGCTGGGATTACTGCATTAGTCTCCTAACTGGTTTCCCTGCCTCTGGCTGAAATTCCTTTACTAAAGTGAAGTTTTCTTATAAAAATAAGAAATCCATAGTACCAGTCATTCTGTTACTTTCTTGCTTAAAAATTTTAACGGCTCCCCCACTGCCTAAAGAATGAAGTTCAAACTTCCTATTATAACAAAGATCATTCTTGATTGGGTCCCTGATGCCTCTCTAACACAGTCTTCCAACATGGCCCCATTCACACACCACCCTCTAGCCATACTGAACTGCGGCTGCTAGTACTTAAACATGCCAGGCCTTTTCACCCCTTTCTCCTTTGTTTACAAAGTTCTAATTACAGTGGCCTCTTACATTTCCATAACGAACTTATTTTGGTCTCATTTTTTACGTGTGGAAAACCTACTCATCTTTAGAAGTCAGCTCAAATGTCACCTACCCCGTGAAGTCTTTCCTGACTCTCTTGCCCAAGGAGAACTGATCACTGCCAATCCCCTCGTGTTCCCATTTCTAAACTTAACCAGAGACCAAGAGGGATGAAATCTTGTTCTTCATAGCCCCAAAACCAAGCACAATTGCCTACTATATCCTAGGCTTTGACTGTTTCTGAATGCAAAACAAAAAATATGCCTACCAACATATGTGTAATATAAAAAAATCACAAGAGTAACTACATGAATCTTTAAAAGAAATACAAGCTGTTAAATTTAATGTAGATAGTAATTCATGTTTTTTCAATATTTGTTCTGTCATCTGCTGTCTATAGCCAGTAAGTGGTAGCAAGCACAAAAACTTAAAATATATATACATATATATGGGAAAACAAAAAACAAAAACTATCTTCCCATTAGCTAATCTTCCCTGAAAGTTTTGAAATCATCATATTCAGTATTAGTGGTAGAACAGCCTGAATCTAATTAGGAAAACACTAGTGTTCCATGGAAAGTCACTGGATTTTCAGGACAGTAACTGACCAAGTAGCAATTCTGAGACCGGGGCTAGTGGTCCAAGACTGACACAACTGAGCGACATGACCCTGGAAAAGTCCTTTCTTGGAGTTCTCTTTTCTTGATGTCTTAAATATGGATTTTAGTCAAATGACTTTTATGTTATTCCAGTTCTTAAACCACTCTGAGTGCACTCAGTCTTTCAGTAATATTAATCTATGTTAGAGGTGGACAATTCTGCCAGTATGTGTCATTCAGTAAGTGGTGGTTCTAGAGACAAAGAACTACCTGGATACTTTATGCAGTCAAAGCTTTGGTAATATTTCTCTCTTAATATTTGCTTATTAAGGGAGAAGCCTTACCAATGTGCATAGGGGTTCTGGTTCTTCAATGATGAGCTAAGTATGTTAATAAAGAGTATTCACAGTTTTGTCTGAAATGTTTCTGTATGAAAGGTGAACATGGCAGGAACATGTTGCAGGAAAACCATACAGCACTGACACTACCACAATTTGTTCAAGTGGACCCTGACATGAATTCACAACAGTAAGAGCCCTGTCATTCCTCCAGTGAGCATTCATTCCATTTCCCAAACTGGCTATTTCAGAACTCTTCCACTTTGTTCAAGGTCACTCTCCCACTACCTTATTTTCAGTAGCCCTAGACCTCTGTTCCTAATGCAGAGAGAAAACAGAAGCTCCCTTAATTCCACCCTTCCATGGACATGTAACTAGAGAAAAGGTGGATGCTGATACAAGAGATGTACTTCCTCCATCAATCATCCCACCTCTCCCATCTCTTCAGTTTCTCCTCTACTTGTTCTCACCAGCATTTAAACCTCCCTCACTTTTTTATTTTTAGCTTTTTAAGCCTCCCTCATTTTTTAAAAATAAAATTAAACTAAACCTCCTTTGAGATATAAATGCTGGAATATACAAGGAATTTCAAAAAATAGGATAAATTACTAAAAGTTGAGACAGGAGACTCAAGGTCACAGGGGTGGAAGATTTCTTTTCAGTGTAAGAACCTTCAACTTTTAGAACATTCGATTTCTAAAATCACATGCATATATTACCTATACAGATTTTTAAATAAAAATATAAAATTATAAACACCTTTAAAACCTACATAACCCTTTCTCCTTTTCTTCAAAGCTAGACTTTTTCAAAGCATTGTCAATACTACTTGACTCTACTTTCTCACCTCTGATTTATTTATTTATTTTAAAGATTTTATTTGTCAGAGATAGAGCACGCACACAAACAGGGGGACTGGCAGGCAGAGGGAGAAGCAGGCTCCCCACTGAGCAAGGAGCCCAATGTGGGACTTGATCCCAAGACCCTGGGATCAT
Organism: Mirounga angustirostris; assembly: GCF_029215605.1. Lineage (NCBI taxonomy): Eukaryota > Metazoa > Chordata > Mammalia > Carnivora > Phocidae > Mirounga > Mirounga angustirostris. The sequence continues at coordinate 125,843,028 of NW_026991713.1, forward strand.
GACCTGAGCCAAAGGCAAACACTTAACCGACTGAGCCACCCAGGCGTCCTTCACCTCTAATTTATTCTTTTATTCATTCTATTTCGGCTTCTTCTATCCATGCACAAACACTGCTCTAAGAGCATCAATGACCCTTCCATTGCTCAATGCAATGGGTCCCTCATGGTTCTTCTTGACCCCACTGGCCTCTTCCCTATTGTGCTAACATTATTTCTCCCTCAGGCTTCATGACTCATTCTTCCAGTTTTCTTCCTACCTTTCTTGCCAGTTTGTCTCAGTTGCTTTGATAGTTTTTCCCATGAGAACCCCCACCTCACCCACCATACTACTCATCAGTCCTTGCTCTCTTCTCACATTTTCTTTGCTTGATATTGCAATAGCCTCTAACCATTTTCAAACCATTCATGGTCCAACAGCCAGAACACCATCTTCAACACATCCATCTCATCATGTCACTCCCCTGCTCAAAACTAGTTAATGTTTCCCTACTGCACTTAAGATAAAGTCCAAATTCTTTTCTTGAATTGTAGGGAGCTGTACTTCCTGGGTCCTCCCCATCCTTCTAGCCTCCTTTCAATCCCTCTTGCTGACTATGTTCCACTCACACTTTCTATTCCTTGAAGTCAGGCTCTCTTCTGCCTCAAGACCCTTCCCTACTTCTCTTTCCATCCTTTAGGGCTGAGTTTAAACACCATTTCTCACGAACAGCTGCCTAGTTTCTCCAGAAGTTACAACCTTCTGTTACATTAGCACTTACCTCAACTGTAAGTATGTTGTACAATTATATTTAAGGTTTTCCACCCTCACTAAAAGATAACTCCATGTATCAGAAACCATACCTCTGTGTCATTAATTGCTGCGATCCCCAGTGTCTAGCATATGACATGGCAGATGGCAATAAATATCTGTTGAGTTAATTAATGGGTAATCATATCCATTCCCAGAGCTTCAATTGCTATCTTTTTCCCAATTCAAAATCTGTTTTCCAGTTCTCACTCTTGACTTTGAGACACATTTTCAACTACCTACCAGTCATTGTACACTTAAATGTTCTCAACCTTCTTCTCCAAATCCAACCTGGTCCTTCTATCCTAATCCTCCTAAATTGCTGGGTCTTGGTAAGCAGTCTTATCTACGCCACTACAAGTCAGAAACACGTTTTCATAGATGTAGATCCCTCACTGCTGGATTCCTACCCAATCCCGACCACTAAACCATAGACTTGTACATTTTATAACCATGATAATTAAAAAAAAACAAAAACAAAAAAACTACCTATTTCTTTTTATCTCCTTTCGCTTCAGCACTATAATTTCTTGCCCAGATCACCGCAACAGCCTTTCAGAATGTTTAAATTGTGTGTCATTCCCCTCCCCGCCAATCCACTTTCCTTACTGCAGACAGAAAATTCTCTGAACTAAATATCTGATTGTATCACTCTTTTTAAAAACCTTTCAAGTGATCCCCCATTGCTGTAGAATGCTGTGAAAGTTCCTTCACTCATCTCTCATCCTTTCCAACTCCCATATTCTAGCACTCCTTCCTCTGTACTAAAACCATGAGTTATAGTGTACCTGTCTTTTTTAGGCCTTAGGCCTGTGACCTGGCCCTGGTATCCCTCCCACAGATACGTAATGAAGTCTGCCACTGTATTTATTATACTATATTGTAATGGATGGTTTACTTATCCATCTTTCTACCAGGCTGTGAGTTCCTTAAGGTGAGAGACAGTTTCTGATTAATCTTTATTTTTACCAGAGCCTAATGCAGTACCTGACACACAAAAGAAACTCAAATGTTTACTGAGACTATAGAAAGATGATATAGGAGCTATTAGTCAATAGATGGCTGCTTTAATCTAAGTCTGAAGCTAAGAATATCTAGTGTACTGGTGATTGTGAGGGATGGAGAAATCACTGATGCAAAAGCCAATTCAATTCTTAAGTACTAACTAAATACCCATTATGTACTAGAGACTACAGTAAGACCTAGTCCTGGCCCTAAATGATTGACAATTTAGCAGAGAAGGTATGAAACGAAGCTATAAAATGTGTCAAGTTCTAGAATATTACGAACAGTGCTTATTAAGTCCTGACTATAAAGCAGCTAATTTTACGGACATGGGGGAGGGGAGAAAGCTCAAAAATAAGTGGTAACCTTTCAGCTGAACTTTCCAGGCCAAAGAGAATTCTGTCAAGGAGAGAAGGGAAACAACAGTATTCCAGTGAGGGAACTGGATGAGAATAGCAAAAGGGCACAAGGGTCCATAATGTGTTCAAGGAACTAGAATATAAGCTATATCCCCAATGCTTAGAACACTGCCCAGCTCATAGTAGGTGCTCATTAAATCTTAGCTAAATGAAAGAATTTATATGTATTTCCGTGTGTATAAAAAGTAGGATATGTCACAGGAGATGAAGCTGGAAAGGTAGTTGGTGGTCAGATAATAAAGAACCTCACTACAAAAGGTCTCAGCTTAGATTGGTAGACAAGCCATTAAAAGGTTTAAAGCGAGGCCCTAACACAACCAGAACTGTGTTTTAGAAACATGTGTAATGGCTTTGAGGAATATGGTATTGAAAGTGTCTCTTACGAGCTAAATGGAGGGGTACACACAAAAAAAGGACACGGTCATATGGTCTTTCACGTGCCCTGAACATGAGAAGGGAGAGAGAAAAAGGGTAGAGGTATGTGGAAATAATACTGGCTCACAGATTAAGTAATTTGTGCTAGAAACAAGAAGAAAAGAGGGATATAAGTGGTCCCTCTTAGAAGGGACCTAAGTGCGCAAGTAAGGGTGCTTATTCCAAAACAAGAAACCGAAAGGATTGATAAGAAGGGTGAAAGGGAAACCAAAGAGCAAAAGCTATCTAAACCTAACTACAACATTCAGAATCCTATATAAGAATAATGGTAGTTTCTTCAATGTAGGCACAGACCCCTACATAACTAACTGTTCAAGTCCAGCAAGAATGAACATGAAAACACAAATGGAGAGACAGAGATAATATAATCTGATGACCTATTAGATGGTAGGTAGAAAGGAAGAATTAAAAATGTCTGAACTTAAAAGTTTAGGTAACTGGAGGTATTATGGTTTTCTTAAATTAGATAGGGAACACTCCTAGATCAGGATGCAGATATGAAGGAGGAAAACAGGTGCCGTTTTGAATATGTTGAATTTGGGAACCTGTACAGTGTCCAGTTTGAAATGAAGTCCATAAAGAGGTCAATGCCTCACAAAGATTTGGCAGTCATGAGTCAAACAGACAGAAGTAGAAACCACTGGGAAAGAGGTTATCTACAGAGTCACTTCAAGGTAAGAAGTGGGCCAAGGACAGAGCTGTGAAGGTTATTTACATTTCATTGGAAGGACAGGCAAGAGACAATGGAGATTCAGAAAGAGTACTAAGAAAAAGGTGGGAAAAGGAGGGGAGATAGAGGTGAATAACAATGACAGAAAACACTTCTACAATATCAACATCACAGGTCAGTCTCTGTTCTAAGCATTTATCTATATCAACTCATTTAATGCTAATCATAACCCTAAGATAGGTACTATAACTATCCTCACTTTGTAAGTGAAGAAACGGAAAGACAGAGAGGCTAATTTGCTAAAAGTCACTCAACTAATAGATGGTAGAGATGGAGTATGAGCGTAGGCAGTCTCTCCTTGGACAATAGAATTTCAAAGAAGAGAGAGAGGCGAACAGTGTCAGACATTGCTAAGAAGGAGAGTAAGATTTGAGGTCCTCATATTTGGAATTAGGAGGTCACTGATAGGGGCATAAATCAGAATAAAGTGGGTTAAAAAGTTAATGAGAAGTGATGAGACAATCCCCAAGAGAAGATTTTTACAAACTGTATATCTCATGAGGGACTATCTAGCATATATAAAGAACTATTACAACTCAATAATTTAAAAAAAAACCCAATTTAAAAAAATGGGCAAAGGCTCAGAATGGGCAGTTCTCCAAAGATACACAAGTGGCTAAAAAGCACAAAAAAAGATGCTCGGTATCATTAGCCATCAGAGAAATGCAAATGAAAACCACAAGGAGGTACTACTCCATGCCCACTAGGACAGCTATAATCAAAGAGTCAGATAATAATATGTGTTAGTAAGGAGGTATAGAAATTGAAACACTCATAACACTGCTAGTGAGAATGTCCCTTTGGAAAAGTTTGGCAGTTCCTCAAATAGTTAAACACAGAGAAATTGTATGACCCAGTAATTCAACTCTTAGGTATATATCCAAGAGAAATGAAAACATGTCCATACAAAAACCTCTACATGAATGTTCATAACAGCATTTTTTATAATAGCCCCCAAACAGAAACAACCCAAATGTCCAAGTGAGGAATAAATTGTATATGCTATATCCCTATAATGGAAGAGCTGGCAATAAAAAAGAATGAATACATGCTACAACATGGACAAACCTTGAAAACACCATGCTAAGTGAAAGAAACCAATCAAAAAGAACCACATACATATTGTAAGGTTCTATTTATATGAATTGTCCAAACAGGCAATCTACAGAGACAGAAAGTAGATTACTGGTTGGCTAGGGCTAGTGGGGGAAGAAGATTGGGGAGGTTTGGGGAGTGGTGCCGAATTTCTTTTTGGCGTAATGAAAATGTGCAACCATCACCACAGTCAACTTTAGAATAACTCTGCGAGCATGCTAAATGCTGAGTTGTACACTTTAAATTAGTGAATTGTATGGTATGTGAATTACATCTTGACAAAGCTGTTTTAAAAAGTTAATGGGAAATGAAGTAGAGGACAGGAATGCTTGAGTGGGGAGGCAAGGTTGAAGAAAGATTGGGGAAGACCTGAATAGGTTTTATTGACTGAGAGAAGTCAGTGGAAAAAGAGAGCTTAAGAACAAAAAAAAAAAAAAAAAAGAAAGAAAGAAAAAGAAAAAAAAAGCAAGCATCATGGATTAAGCAAAGTCCTAACAGGGATGGACAGGAAAAGGAAAACAGTGACAGCAAAGATACAGATAACTGGTGTCAAGTTCAGAGTTCACACTTGAAGGGTCCTATATTTCACGGAAGTGGAAGACAGGGAAGTAAATACACTTCAGTGTCTGTGGCTGAATATGAAGGTGAAGGATAGAGTAAGAAGTCGAGAAAAGTAATAAAAATTAGAAAAACTGCTGACAAGAAAGGGAAAAGAAAGCAACAGATAAAAACCTTATGCAGAACCGAGTAGAATGAGATTAGAAATAAGCTTTAATGGTATCAGTACGTGTGATTATAGGATATCCTTGGCTAGACTGGTCAGGCCACAGTTTATACAATAAGATGGCAGGTGACTTGGCTGTTTTGGGGTTGAAGGTTGCTGAAGAGTGTAGGTGAAATGCTTGATCATAAAATCCCATTGAGTGGGGAAGGTAGTTATATGAAAAGATGATGGATGTTTCAAAGGAAGAACTGGATTTAATGACTGAATCAATATGGAAGACGAAGGAGAAGGATTCCTAATTTATTTGTCTGGAAGAACTGACAAATAAATGACCAAAAAAGAGTTCTTGGAGAGGGAGCAGACTACAGAAAGATGAATTACTCAAAAATATATCATAAGGTTTAGATTGAGGAAGGTTCTTAGGAAAACAAACCTGTCATTTTAAAGAGAAACAGGAATTCAGGTGAGGCCCAGAGAAATGAAATGACTTTGATAAAGCCACAAAGTACCAATCGAAGATCAGAAATGACTCTAAACTCCAGGCCATTCTATTACACCACAGAACCTCACTAATATCTGGAGTTTGACATGATACAGGACATACAAATGGTGATGCTTCCTGAGGAGGTTCAATAGCACTAAAATTGGGTTTGAATTTCTAGGTTTATTTCAGGTGATAGTGGGGAAATATGATTCAGGAACAAAATGAATGTCAGGAGAAGCCAATATGAGATAAAACATTTGCTCTGGTAATCCACACGGAGATAATCAAGAGTTGGATGTAGAATGATATAAGTACCTTAAAATATTCTAATGCAAGAACATTTAATGCTTCAAAATCCTCTCAATGTTATTTGGCAATATAGATGATAGGACATATAAATTTATTATGACGTAGAATTTTTAACATTAAGAAGAGCTTTTGCTTACTTTTAAGGTTCTTTTTATGTTACAGAAATATGAAATACTGAATTGAAGTCTTGATAAGGTCTCTTTTAAGGGGCTAGATATTTGCCTTACCTTTACTACCTTGTAGTCACACAAGTATTCCACCTCATAATTGTTTAGATTCCTTTTGGTGATTCCAATCGATTTACATGTGAGTTTTTCTTTTCTACATAATTCCTGAAGAGTATCAAGTGAAACTAGGCAAGGCACACACCAAGCTACAATAAGAAAATAGAATTCTTTACTAATGAAGTAGCTACTCAATTAAAACAAAAAAAGGAAAAACTTAAGACCTCTATATCCCCACCCTTCAACTGGCAAATTTTACAGGACTGAAAATTCATATGACAAGAAACCATTTATATGTCTTCAAGAAAAAGTTAAGCATTAAAGAACTATTTTGGTAAACTGGTCTTGGATTTTTTTCATGGATCTCTATCCTACTATGCTTAACTAATGTAAATTAATTTCTACTAAGCCACCTGAACAATAAGTTTCATGTCTGTAAGCTTTCTTAAAATTACATATAGATGCAAACGGCAACAGAGATAATGTTTTTACCTTTTCCATTATATTCTATATAGAATATAAAGAATATAATCAGTTTTAATAAAATGTAGATCCCAAGACAAACTTATTGTTATTAAAAATATCTTAAATATATTTTAAAACAGCCTTACAAGTTATTAAACACAACTTTCTCCCTTTCTCTTAGTTGGACAATAAGAAATGAAATCTTATTGAAATATAGTTCTAAAAGTAACATAGTCATACAGCAATCACATGCCCTACTTTTCCCATTCTGGAATGCTGCATGAAATTTTAAGTCCATTTATTATTTTGCCTATGCTGTATTATTATCAAGGTAAATAAGCCCAAGAATTATTACAAATAATGGAGAATTTATTTTCATAATTCTCATTTCCTGCATTGTTTTAAAGCCAAGATTTACAAAACAGAGTACTCAATTTACATAATCCATACCAAGCTTAAAAAAATCAGACACACTCATAATCAACCTTACAGAAGCCAGTAACTAAATGTGCTAAAGATTTTACTCTCAATTTTGTGTACATAGTATGCTACCACATGGCATATAAAATATGTTAACACAAACTGATGTTTAGAAATATATAATAAACTTGGTTTTATGGCTAGCGTTATGGTAAGCACTCCAGAGAATCAAGGGTCCTCTGCCCCACCCTTTGCTACGCTACCCAGCTACATGACTTTAGTCATGTTTTCATCTTTCCAGATTTCAGATTCACTGAAAAAGTGTGAGGGTGGGAGTAAAGTGGAATTAACCAAACAAAATCTATCAGTAAACCCAAGCTTTACTCGGTAGCTCTCCAAGGTAGTTGTGATAACCTTTTTGTTTTGAGGTAATTTCCAAGGAAGAGAGAACACACAGCAGCTCTTAACTATATCCTTCCCTCACCCTCCCCAACTCACACTGGGGCTTCATCGTCAGAAACCCCGAAGCACGATTTCCACCACCCTGCTTCCTACAAAAGATTCGTAATTCTAGACCAAGAAAACGAAAGGTATTTTCTCCAAAAAAATATTTGGGGGAGAGACTGCTTACTGTGGAGTGGTGGTTTGGGTGCAGGAGAGTGGTATAACAGAAATGACCACTTAAATGTCTTCCATTTAAAAAACTTCGGGATGTTTTGTGTAAAGTTAACCTCACCATGCTGATCACGTGCAAAGGAGGTTCCTCTTGGATATCACCCAAGATGTGTATGTCTGTTGTCCCTACCATTTTTATCTAGCTTAACTTGAGGTTCAAGACAACCCTCGACGGAAATGCTATTTTTGAGGAAAAAAAAAAAACCTGGAACATAAAAAACCGCAAACCCTGGTTAACAATTCCGATTATCTATGATAATGTAGAAGATAATTCATTTGCAAGATTAAACATTTATTACCACTACAAAAACCTTAAACTGGGTTCACACTAACCCCTAGTGGAAGAAAAGTCTGGGGATAATGAGTTCATAATCTAGGTGGACAGTAGCGCTAGCAAACACCTTTAAATTCTAGAATGCCTTGAAAATTCCAGTCTTTCAGAGGGTGCGCGAGACAGGCAGGCGCACACACAAACACACACACGCTAGGATCTAATTCTCTGGCGTCCACATAAATAACACGCAGGTTCCCGGTGGGTATAAAAATTACCCTAAGGCAGAGGCTACGTCTTCAAACACCCACTTACTGGGATAGTCTCCGACGGGGAATGTACCCTTAGCGCTCATCCTTCAGCCCCAATTTCTTTTTTCCTCTGATATTGAGGTCACATTTACACCACCGGGTACTTCCCGCTTCCCAGTTAAAAAGCCAGCCCGAACACAAAACGTCCCGCCCAAACCACCACAAAGAAGTAAACCACACGCGTGCCCAAGGCCCTCGAGCACCGCCCCCGGGGATTACCAGGAGCCGCGGCGGCCGCCCGAATACCTCCACACGGCGACCAGGCGGGGAGGGGCCTCCGGCCCAACGGGCAGCGGGGGCCGGGCCACGGAGTCCGCAGGACCTCCGCGGAGCGAGAGACAGCCGACCTCGGGGCAGGGCGCGCGGACCGGGCCCCGCGGAAGCGGGGTGCAGGAAGAGACTGCGGGGAGCGAGCGGGCCGCGCCGTGAGAAGGGTCAGGGACCGGGGGAAGGGTGAAGCCCGCGGGGCGCCTTTGGGGGCCAAGGTGTCAGCAGAGCGGAAGGCGGCGTTTCGCCGCGTCGCGCTCTGGCGGGCCCACGGATCCCGGCCCCGCTTCCCGGGCCTCGGGAGTTTGCCTGGAGAACGGGGGACAGTGAGGGGTGCCGCTCTCCAGCCCTCACCTCCTCGCGCCTCGGCCCCAGCCGCCGCCATCTTGAGGAGCTTTCATTCAAACTGGCGCGGTCTGACGGGATAGCTCAGCTGGCCTGACGCCCCGCCCCCGCCCGACCTGCGCGGGAGTCGGGGGGCCCCGGGCTCGGGGCTGGAACCCGCGACGCGTCCTGACGTCACCGGAGGCCGACCCCGGCCGCAGCGGCGAGCGCGCATGCGCCCCAAGTCCCATTCCCGACACGCGGGAGGGCGCGGGAGCCGCTGGGGGGGCGGGGCGCGCGGTCCTGGTCAGGCGGCGCTTGTCTGCATTAGCGGCCAGCCCACCTCGATCGGGCGGTGTAACTCCTAATTCGGGAGTACGTACCTCAGGCTTTCCCATGCCTTTTAGTACTTTCACAGCAGCCCTACTTGTATGTTGTGCAGAATCCAAAATGTAAAGTGGAGCTGTGTGGTGCAGAGTTAGGTTTACCTCCCATGCCTGTTCCTCAGCCACCTGAGCCCAACCATTGTTTCCTTCCACGCTACACCCCTAGATCAAAGGTTCTCAAAATTGGCTACATGGTGGGATTACTTGGAAAGGTTTTGTTTTTTGGTCCCACTCGCTGAGATTGATTTAATTGGTATGGGGTGTGACCTGAGCTTTGGAATTTTTTAGAGCTCCCCAGGTGATTGTAGTGCGAAGCAGTTTGAAACCACCGGTCGTCTCCATCTGTGCTTCTCTCACTTGAATGGCCATAGGGATCATCTGAGGATCCTGTTAAAATGCAGATTCAAATTAGGTAGGTCTGGGCTGGGACCTGAGGTTCTGCCGTTTCTAACGAACTCTCCGCCTGATGCTTCTGGTGGAGGGAGGGGGTCGAAGGGAAGGGTGTGCACAGCTTGCTAGCATGGCTGCAGGACGCCAGGTCTTCTCTGCTGGACAACTGTAGCAGCTCCTAACGGGGCTCCCCACCCCCCCCACCGCCACGCCCCCATCCATTCTTTACACCGCTTCCATGGTGATTGTTCTGAACAGTCTAACGCCGAAATCTTAAAAAGAGTCAGTTGGGAAAATTTGGGTAGAAAGCCGTTTGACACCGACCAAGGATTTTTAAAAGAAATTTGTCAAAATTACAAAAATCTTTCAAAACATCATGTATAAATTTGAAATACTGTATACACGGAACATTGAAGAAATTAATTTGCTTGATTCCATTGTGAAGTACTGTCTAGCCACTTAAAAAGATGTTTATGAAGCCTTTAGTATCATGGCGGAAGTGTTAAATATGTTAAGCAAAAAAAGCAACAACAAAAACCTATAAAAGTTTCAACTACATAAAAAAGTATAGGAAGATAAATGTAAAATCTCTGGGGAGTGATTTCCTTTTTGATATCTCCTTTTTACATATTTAACCATTTTCTATAATGAGCGTCTTATTACCTTGGTAATAAGGAATAAAAGGTCCTATCCATCCCTATCACATGGAAGCCCCTTTGTGATATGGTCGGTCCTGTCCACTTCACAAGCCTCACTGCTCATCATTCCCTCCTAATTTGTGACTTCCTCGAATATTCCTGCTCCCTGTCCCTAGGACTTCTTCAATTCTGCTCTTGCTGCTAGAAAATGCCTACTTTCCCCCATCTTTGCCAGGATTACTCCTAGAGACCCTTTAAGACTTAGATGCAGCTTCACTGCCTTCCTCCCCTCCCCAAGTGTATTCACTGCCAGTCCTGTATGTTCTTAGAACCCAGGAGCACCCATCCTTAGTTTCTTTCTTGGTTTTTCTTCTACCTCATTGACCTCTCTTCACTCCCCTTTTTGGTTCCCTTTATCTAGCCTAAATGCTGGGGTTCCTCAGGGCTTGGCCCCAAGACATCTCTCTTAGGCTCTCTCCCTAAATGACTGCCTCAGTTCCCATGGATTTATATATCATCATTATGCTTAAGGTTCCCAACTTTTTGTCTCCAGCCTTGACCTCTTCCCTGAATTCCAGATTTGAATATCCATAGTGCCTAGCTGACATATCCTCTTAGGTGTTGCACAAACATCTCAAATTGAACACACTCATAAGAGTGCCCTTGATTTTTGCCTCCAGACCTGGTCCTCTCCCCTGCAAGCATCCCCAAACTTCCTCATCTCAATACACTGCCTCTACCATCTACTCAGGGGTCCAAGAAGGAAATCTAGGTGTCATCTTGATTTACCCTCTCCTCATTCCGTAATTTCATTAGCAAGTTGTGTCAATGCTATGTTCAAAATATACCTTGATTCTGCCTCTTTTCTCCATTGCGGCTGCTATGCCCTTAGTAGAGGCTGCCATTTCTCACCTGCAGTCCTACAAAAGCCTACCTGGTTTCACTTCCACTATAGCTTCCCCTCCAATCCATTTTCCATACAACTGAGTGACCTTAACACATAAAATGGGACATGTCCTTCTCTTGCTTTAAATACTTCCCAGAGTACCTAGAATAAAATCCAAACCTCCTGATACCTTGCTAGGCCTTAAGTGATTAGAACCCTGCCACCCTGACCTTACTTTGTGCCACTCTCCTCTTTCCTCACTGTTCTCTAGGATCTTTTCCACCCATTCAGAAATCTTTTATGGTGTATCTCGTATGTGCCAGGCAATGTATGAGGTGCTAAAAGTAGACAGGAAAGAAAGACCCCATCCGCATAGAACTCATATCCTAGTGGAAGAAGCAGATAATAAACGAGCAAGTACATAAATATCTGAAGGCAACTGTAATTACTTCCTAGAGGAGAAGCTGCTCTCTCTTCACATGGCTATATTCTTACTGCTTGGGTCTCCGCTTCTTCCACTTCCTCAGAGGCCTCTCCTGGTCACCCTATCTAAAGAAGGTAACTCCTGTCTTCCATTCTCTCTCCTTGGCACTAAATGCACATCCCAACATTTGTATTTATCTTGTCTGTTTTTTGGGTCTTGATCAGTTTCAGTAAAAATTTACAGAATGAATTAGACTCTTGTAAATCAACTGTTTCCGTTGTCTTTCGTCTTCAACCCCATTAATTCCAGGGGATGGAGGAGATCTTGTCTCTTCAACAGGTACACTGTGTAACTATCTAAACCAGCAGCTCTCAAAGTATGGTATAGGGACCCCGAGACCTTTCAGGAGGCTCATAAGTTCAAAACTTTACATAATAATATCAAGATGTTTTCTGACTTCTTTACTCTCCTCTCACAAGTATAGAGTGAAGTTTTTCAGAGGATACACAACTTGGATATTGTAATAGATTGAATGAAGAAACAGAACAGAGCTGTCTTCTCAAGACAGACATTAAAGAGATTTGAAAAAACATAATACCACACTTACTACTAAATCTTTTTTTGTTTTTGAAAAGTTATCTTTCATAAAAATGTTACTTAACATGTAATTTTTTTTATTTAAAAAGCGAGTGATTTTAAAAATCCCTTGGTTTTAGGTCTAACCCAGGGTAGGGTAACATTTTTCAAAACATTCAGGAGACAAGGGGGAAACATACTACTGTAATCCTCACCTGTAACTCAGGGAAGTTTGTTCTAGAAAGTTCCCTCCCATCTTCTCCATGGCCTGGCTTCTGAGGATGGTTCTGATCTTCTGTGAAAAACCAGATCCATGCCAGGCCCTTGGCCCCAAGTTATCCTTGGATCTCCCCAACATGCCCAGTAACAAGAGCTTGAGACTGATAGCGAAATTTCACATAGGAAGGAGGAAGGGAAAATATGAGTCAAAGGGACTACAAGTTACAAAAGGAAGGAGGATGGTTCAACGGATGAGGAGGTGAAGAGTGATAGGGAAACCAGAGGCAAAATATTTACTGCAACAGCTATGACTCCTGGGGGGAACCCAAATTCACCCCACACACATACCCAACCAATATGCACCTTTGTATAGCCAACAACAGAAAGTGTCTGTGGCAGAAAAAAAAAAATGTGTTGGTTTTAACTTCTATATGGTAAATAACTGTAACTATGTATGTATATATATAAAACCAATATAGGGGCACCTGGGTGGCTCAGTTGGTTAAGCATCTGCCTTCGGCTCAGGTCATGATCCCAGGGTCCTGGGATTGAGCCCCACGTCGGGCTCCCTGCTCAGTGGAGAGCCTGCTTCTCCCTCTCCCTCTGTCTCTCCCCACCCCCACTCGTGTTTGCTCTGTCTCATTCTATCTCAAATAAATAAAATCTAAAAAAACAAAAACAAAACCCAATATAAATAAAAGCTCTTTAGGTTCTCAATAATTTTTAAGAGTGTAAAAGAGTCCTGAGACTAAAAAGTTTGAGGATCTTGGTAAATCCTGGCTATAAATGGAGAAGGAAATCAAAAGCCAGACGCATACATCACTGGCCTCAAGGGAAACATACAGAAATGCCTCCACCCCCGTTTTTTCCCCATAAAGACCTCTGCAAATATGATTTCTGGAGACCCCTGGAGTGTCTCCTGTTTCATTTGAATGTTCTTCAAGAGGCAGGGAATAGAATGGACAATGTGAATTTAAATGAAATAATGCAAAGTGTTTAGAATAGTAAGCAATTAAGAAAAATTGTTTACAAAAAAAGCATATGAGTATTAGTTCAAAATTCACACTGTCAGTTCTTGGATAAACTATTTAACTTCTCTGAATCTATTTCTGTTTTTACATGTAGAACACAAATAATAGAGGCTAGATTACTCTTTGCATATTGCAACTACTCAGAGAGTTATGGTGACGTTACAATTTAAAATGAGATAAAGAATTAAAGCAAACAGTGGTATTGTTATAAATGTTACATGGTTACTCACTGTTACTTTAGAAATCCTGACATTTTCCCACAGAATTTGTTTTGTGCTGCTACATTTTTTTTTAATCTTTAAACGCTCTTATATAACAGCTTTGTGATGACAAGTATGTTGTGTCCTCCCAAGACTTTCACAGTATTATATATAGGAATTTATTTCTATCTGTGTATTTGGCTCTGTCCTTTGGACAGTATCAGACATGTAGATAGGCAAAATTATAGTTTGACATAATCTCTTCCTTTACTGGTAAAAGTGCAAATGTTTTAAAAAATTTTTTTAAAGAGCTAGAGAGAGCACAAGCAGGGAGAGGGGCAGTGGGAGAGGGAGAAACAGGCTCCCTGCTTGCCTGATGTGGAGCTTGATCCCAGGACCCTGGGATCACGACCTGAGCCAACAGCAGACGCTTAACCGACTGGGCCACCCAGGCACCCCTCTTTTAAGTATTTGGACACTGCAAAGATAATTGGTAAGTGTATGAAAAGATCATCAAGATGTTCATCAAAAATATCTTAAGTTCTTACTCTAGGTGGTAGAATATAGGATGTTTTAGATTTTCTTCTTTTGTAATTTTTTTTTTTTAATTTTAAAAAGATTTGAGAGAGAGAGAAAGGAGGGTGCACATGCATGCTGAGCAGGGGAAGGGCAGAGGGAGAAGGAGAAGGAGAAAGAGAATCTCAAGCAGACTCCCCACTGAGCTCAGAGCCTAACATGGGGCTCAATCTCACGGCCCTTAAGATCATGACCTGAGTCGAAATCAAGAGTTGGATGATTAACCGACTGAGCCACCCAGGCACCCCTTTCTTTTGCAATTTTAATTTTATAAAGAATGTGTATCATTTTATAATTAGAAGAATGTTGAAGCTGTTTTTACCTTGAAAAAGTAAAACACAAGAAAAGTTAATTGGCAAACCCTCCCCAAATTCAGAAGAAAAAAACTTGTCACATGAGGATGCAAGACAATTTGGAGAACATTTCATTAGGCAACAGAGCACCTTTGGTGACAATTTCAGATTTGATATGTTTGGGGAAAAAATCATGCAAAGCTGACTAATAAAGCCAGAAGCAGTGGTATTCCTTTCCTTCTTTATTGTGTTTCTAAAGAAATCACAAAATATGCAAAAGATGTACTTACTGGCCATTGTTCCGTAGAATACAAAGATGACTTATTTTTTCTTCCATGTAATGCACTTAATTTGATAGACACTGACTGAACACCTATGATCAGGTAATGTTCTGGGGCCTGGGACATAATGGTGACTAACAGCGTCTCTGCTCTCACAATATTTACTAATCTACTGGAAAAGGCAGTCAAGTAAGTAAATTATTACATAGACATGGAACAAAAGAAAACTCTTGAATAAATCCTTTTGATATTTTATTCTACAGGTTTCATTGATCTACTTCAGGGGTTGACATTTTCTGTAAAGAGCCAGACAGTAAATATTTTAAAGTTTGTGGGCCACAGAGTCTCTGTTGCAACTACTCACTGCCATTACAGTGTGAAAACAGCCACAAACAATAGATACCAGTGAGCCTGGCTATATTCTAATTAAATTTTATTTACAAAAATAGGAATGGCATAGAACTGACACACTGGCTAGAGTTTTCCAGTGCCTGATCTAGTTTAAAGAGCTAATAGTAACTACGAAATAAAATCCTAAAGCACTTTCCAAAGCACAAATGAAAGCAGTTCAACTAGTTCAGATGCTACTTTCCTATTTTCTGAAAACATTTAATTTATATTTATTTAATTGATTTCAAAGTTTTTATAACTGGAAAAGAACCTAAAAAAAAACTAAGTACTCAGCCTTAATCAAAAGGGTATGACTTTGAGTCTGCTCCTTTGTGGACTCAGAATCATATATGAATTCTTTTTGATTCTGTCAATGTGGTACAGAATAATCATGAAAAAATGTAAGTTTGGCTTCTGTATCTTTAGAAATAGAATATTACTGCCACCTAGCTCCATAAAAATAAACTATAATGAATAAAGCACATCCACAAAGCCTGAACAAGATAAAAACAGTACAAGTTTTAATTTTACCATTGGTAAAGGTATTTCCTCTTCTCCAGTCTTCTGGGAACCAAGGAGAGAAATGAATGAAAAATCCTCTCTTGATAACAGAACCTGATATGCACTGCTCACCTTCCAGCTCTCTTTTCAATATACACAGATTAGTTGTCTTGTGTTAGCTAGTGAATAAGCTTTTCATTAGTAATCCACTGAGTATCTCAATGCACTGGTGAGTGTCCTCTGATGAACAGAATGTGGCTAGCCCTCTCTTCAAAATAAAAAAGACCTTTTAATTTCAAAAGATAAAATATGTTTGTTGGAAAAAAAAATCACACTAAAAAAAATTGTAAAAAGGAAAAGTGAAAGTGCCACCCTATATTTCTGTCCACAAAAAGGCCACTGTTACAAGTTTGGTGGGCAGCCTTCTAGGCTTTTATTTTCTATGCTTGTCACACACATATCTATATACAATTGTTGAGTTTATGAATTTACTTTTTTCTTTTAAGCAAAAATGGTATCTTACTTTGCACATGGTTCTCCAATTTTCTTCATTTAATATCAAAAACTTGTAAATTGTTCCTAGTTTCTATTTAATAAAAGATTTCTTTAAATTTGAAGTTACAGAACAGAAATTTTTTAAAAACACACTGTTAAATTTCCAGTAAAATTTCCTTCAATGCACTCAATTTAATTCTAAATAGCTTCATGATAGAAAAAGTTCCTTATAATTCCCACTAATAAAGGACCTTATATTTCCCATCTTAAATGGAAAACAAAAAAAGGTTGCAACACTTACCAATATATTGTATTTTAATAGAAACATATACAATTCATTCAAAAAGTTTTAATATAAACATCACTTGTAAACAAAACCAAATAATATTGACAGTCTAGTTCCAAAAAATTCCTGGTTTCTCTAGAACACTAAGATGCCACTTCAATAGTAATTGCTTCACATTTTCCAGTCTCTTGATCTGTGCACGTCACATGTAAAGATCCATCCCTAAACAAACAAACAATAACATTTCATAAGCTCATTTCATAAAAGCAGAAAGTTCTTAAGAAATTATTTGAGGACTTTGAGTAACAAGATAATTTTAATTTTTGAGAGTATTAAGATAAAGAAGTAACACAATTTCAGTGTCTAAACTTAAGTATCATGTGCTATAATTAGGTAGCTATTCTTAAAAATTTCTTCCTAGACCAGTGACACAAAAGTTGTATTCCTTGAAAACCATGACGATCAAGATCTCAAGTTTAAGACCTTATGCACACTGAAGATGCATCATGCCATCTTCAAGCCTAGGCCAAGGCAAAACTACTCTAATGAATTTGACATTCTTGCTAAGTATGGTTATGGAATGAATTGTCCCTAAAGTTAATTTGGAAATGATTTACTTGCAAGACATAGTCCTATAGATGGCCGGTTATTAGTGGAGTGGTAATAGCTGGATTTAATTAGTAATTTATTTCCTAAAGATTTTCTGTAGCAATACTGAAATAAACTTATCCTTTCATAGGACAAATAATATCAGTCATGTAAACCTTAGAAGATTTTATTTAAGATTGATAAAAATTATATCTCAAACTTCATGGACCAGTTTTTTAGGCTGACCACACAATTAGAGTTCATAAAAAATTCAGAATGCAAATGATTTGAGATACACTTTCTTTGTAAAATATAGCAATTTTGTAGGGCAAAAAATGTAACTCACTGATAAAATCTTTGCAAGCTTTAATACACGATTTTCCTAGAATGGCAATGTGTGAAGAAATCAATAAACTGACAAAAAAGGTCAAGCCTCACAGTGAATTTTCTGAACATCAGAAGTAGTTTAATTTTGTACCTTTTCATAGTAAGAACAGCTAATATATCACGTAATCCATTTTCTTTTTTATCTAGATCCTGGAGTACAACCTGTTTATGCAAAAATAATATAAAGATGATTCAGTACTTTGATATATTAATAAACTGATGCAACAGTTATTCCAATGCACCAAATCTTACTTATCACTGAAACAAATCTTTTAAAATAGGGCAGTTTTCAGAGAATAGGATTAAGCTTTCTTAATGGAACTGTCTCCTCTAGGAGAGCATATAACTAATAGATTTGTTCCTCTTAAACATATCGTAGATTATGAAGTATACTTTGTCTCAGAAAATAAAGACTGCTTTTCTTTTTGGTAATTAAGCCATTACCAGTAACATGTAAATTACATTTTGGCATATACTTCTATATATACTTTTAAAAACTCCAATATTTTAAATACACTTGGAAAACCAATTTAAAGAAACACATGATGACAAATTCTTTTGTACAACTAAGATTACATTTGTACGTAAGAGATACTAATGAGGGGTGCCTGGGTGGCTCAGTCATTAAGTGTATGCCTTCGGCTCAGGTCATGATCTCAGGGTCCTGGGAAAGAGCCCCACATCGGGCTCCCTGCTCGGCGGGAAGCCTGCTTCTCCCTCTCCCAGCCCCCTGCTTGTGTTCCCTCTCTTGCTGTCTCTGTCAAATAAATAAAATCTTAAAAAAAGAAAAAAAGAGATACTAATGAATTTACCAAAAAATTCTTTAGTTTCCTAAAGAAAGGTATACCAATAAACCAAGTTTAGAAGTGACTTTTCAGATTTTGCCAGTATCAAGTCTTATGATCTTAGGCAAGCACTAAGTACCTTGGTTTACACATTGTAAAACACAGAGATTAGAACAGATGGGATCTCTAAAAGAGTATCTTCTAAATGCAGTATTAGGTGACTAACTCTTCTCCTTCTGGCACCTGTAAGTTAGGATATGGTGACAGTAGCTGCAGAGTTTCGGAGTAGTGTACAAAGAGAAAAGGTGATAAATGTACAAGAGAGAGAAGCTAAGGGAATGCTAAGGCAGCCAAGTGAGTTTAGGAATAGAGTACACAAAAAAGTGCTTATATAGTAATCCACGACAGAAACATCTTCAACTTTAGTAGTTGAAGGAGCCCTACTCCCCTAGATTCTAAGATGTTTGAGGTGGAGCCCAGATAGGTTCTATGTGTGTGTTTTCATTATTCTTTTGTTGAATTAGAAAACAGATATAAAGCTGAAGATACTATGCATTCCCTTTGGTGACCTACATTTGTTTTATTTTCACTATAAAAGTATTTCATGCTCATGTCCTGTGCTCTTTGTTAGAAATTCAGTACAAAGTGTTAAAAAGTAAAAAAAAATCAAAACAACAACAACAAAAAAACCCCCCAAAAACCCTCTTGGTACCTTCAAATCAACCCAATGTTAAGTTTTCTAAATATAGTGCTAATACTTATAGATATTTTCTGTATCCATGCATGGATATTTATATACACACCTACCCAAACACTACCTCCCTCACACACACCCATGCTCTTCAAACTTTTTATTTAAACACAAATGACATCATACTGTAAATACGGCTCTGTAGTCCCTGTATATGTGTTTTACTGTAATTATATTTCTTGGGCATGTTTCTAAGCAAATAAAGTGGCTCCACTTCATTCCTTTTAAAGGATGCAAAGGACCCTATAGTATGAAATAGAAATGTGGTATTTTGAAAAAGTAAAGGTATCCTGTATGAGAGGCGGCAAGGGCCCAGGAGTAAAACCAACTGAGGATAAATCTTAGCTCAAGGAAAATAAGGTGTTTACTACCATGAGCCTGTTTCTCAATTATCTATGAAATGAACCTAATACTGTCTATCTCATGGCATTTTGAGATATTTGTAAGTTGTCTGGTATAGCACTTGGCATAAAACCAAAAAACGTCATTTTCCCTGCCACTTACATTTTACCAAGGAGGGTAGAGAGCACAAAGACAAACAGAAAAAAATACATATTGTATTTTGTTTTTATTTTCCTGTAACTCTTTCAAATTAAAATTGCTTATTCTTTTCTTTTTTAAAAGTAAGTAGAAGTAATCCATTCATAAAAATGTGTTAGATAGATGTCTTATATACATTTATATTAATTGATATTAAACTGAGTCTAATGAAGAAGGAAAAGCTAAACAGTTTCACATGACTAGTTCATTGCCAAATTTATGTATTCACCTGTGCAAATTTGTCTTCTTCTTTTGCAGAGTTTTTCCCCTCAGACTCATAGAGTTCAAGGCATACTGAAGATATACTTGCGGGGGCTTGTAACGTGTGTTGTCTTCGAGCTGGCAAAGGAGTTCCTGATGGGAACAGTACTGTGAAACTGTTGGCTCCTGATTCATCGACTTCCTAATAAGCAGAAAAATAATATGCATATCCTTTGATATCTATCATTACAAAGTTACTCCTATAATAAATATAATACTTAATCCTTGTTGATAATCTAGAAACTAGATAGGCAAAGAGAAGAAAACAGAAGTGATCCTTAATCCCAACCTACTTCATTTAAAAATAAATTGAAACATGTATCTCTCTATCTCTATTTGAAGCTTATGATTAAAATTATAAGAAATTAACATGTTAGATAAATACTTACTGAAAGAAAATGAGAAACTCATTAAATGTAAAATTATAAATCTATATGTAAATGTAAAAATTTAAAATTTTTACCAATATATAAAGTTTCACTGTAAAACCATGGTACATATAAGAACTTATGGCAATAAGTCTATGCTACTTTTACGGAAAAGTAAAGAAAAGCTAAGCCTACCTTAACTAAAATATCTTTGGCTGAACACTCTATCTTAAGGGAGTTTTCCACTAAAAGGTTTTCCTTCCCAATAAGAATCCCTGCTTCTATAGCTGCACCAATAGGGATGACCTCATCAGGAGGGATAGAATTCAGAAGCTCAACAGTTGGGAAAAGATCTTTAATCAGTTGCTGTAGCCTTGGGATTCGAGAAGACCCTCCACAAAGGACAACCTAGAAAATAAAAATAATTTTCAGTTTTTTACTTTTAGAACAATGGCCATTTCTCAAAATTAAGTGTTATAAGTTCAGCCATCCTTACCGCATGTAATGGTAAAATATAGGAAGCCCCATTTTAACATATTATTTTATGTTGTAGTTACCATATATATATAAATATATATTTAACACATTTTAAGTATTTAACATATTCTTTACTCATAAAAACAAAACTTAAAATGAAGAGATCTCACCACACAGTAGAAAATACAATATAGCCACAATGTGGCTTGTGATTAATACTGGGCATAGGAGGCTTAACCATAAATAGGCATTTGAATAGGAAATAATATATTAATACTTTGTCCTATTCCAGCACTTGTAAAAGAAACGATTACATAAATCGTACAGCATTTTTGTGACAAAATGAATATAAGCCATCTATGTGAAAACTGTGCCACAGATTTTTGTCTTTACCATGGAAGAACACTGAATTTTCTGAGGAAAAAGATGTTTTACAAAACTACATTTTAAGCTCTTGGTCCATCTGGTTAAATATGTTGTCTCTGAAGATTTTCGTATAAAACTGCTCCTTTATGAGCCTGTCCACCCAAGTGCCCCAGCATTTATGGCTGCCACCTGAGGGAATGGGGCTCACCTGGCTCTGATGATCAAAGGGACTGGCATTCATGAGTCCCATAGGACTATCACAAACAAAGAGGCAGTTTTTAAATGGTTAAGGAGCATCCCCTGCCCAGTGGCTATACACCTAGTCTCAGCATAGAGGGAGCCAGGCAAAAATGCCCATTTCCCAGTTTATCCCTGGAAGAGGTTTGACTGCATACTTTCCCAGCTGCTGCTTGAGAGTCTGGCTTCCAATCAGCTTGTATCTAGGTGCTGACTGCAATCCTCCTCTTTGGGACACTGATGGTCTTGGCACACTCTCAACTACTGAGAGCCACTAAGAACAAAGATGGCAGCTTAGGCATAAAGGTTTGAGAGGCAACCAGGAGCTTGGGACTGGGGTGATTGACAAAGTTAATTTCTTATGTAAGACCAGTGTGTCAGGACTGGAAGATGTGGCAGTTATATGTAATGCACAGAAATCAACATGGAGAGTCTCTCTCTTTCTCTCTCTCTCTCTCTATATATTTGTTTGGAATATATATAATTTTGTTTGGAACATATATACATATATATATGCACATATATATATGTTCCAAACAAAAATAACAAAATAAATCCTCAAAAACCGATCTTAATGAGACAAAGATAAGTGATTTTCCCAATACAGTTTAAAGTAACAGTAATAAAGCTGCTTGCTGAAGTCAGGAGAGTAATGTGTGAATAAAGTGAGAATTTCAACAAAGAGATAGAAAATATAAAAAACTACCAAACAGAAATCACAGAACTGAAGAATGTAATAACTGAACTGAAAAATTCAGCACAGAGGTTAAACAGCACATTAAATGAAGGAAAAGAAAGGATTCGTGAACTGAGAGACAGGACAGAGGAATTCATCTAAACAGAGGAGCAAAAAGAAGAAAGAATGAAAAAGAATTAAGATAGCTTTAGGGACTTATAGGACAACAGTAAGTATACTAATATACATATTATAGAGGTCCTAGCAGAAGAAGAGAAAGAAAAAAAGGGGCAGAAAGTATATTAAAAGAAATAATGCCTGAAAACTTACCTAACCTGGGGAAAGAAACAGAAATCCAGATCTAGTAAGCCCCAAAATTACCAAGTAAGATGAATAAAGAGACCGACACTGAGACACATTATAATTAAAGTGTCAATGGGGCACACGGGTGGTTCAGTTGGTTAAGCATCCCTCTTGATTTCAGCTCAGGTCATGATCTCAGGGTCATGAGACTGAGCCCTGCATCAGGCTCATCACTGGGCATGGAGCCTGCTTAAGATTCTCTCTCTCCCTTTCCCCCTGCCCACCCTCCTGCCCTCCCCCCAAAAATGTGTCAAAAGTTAAAGACAGAGAGAATCTTAAAGGCAGCAAGAGAAAAGCAACCTGTTACATACAAGGGACCCTCTCATAAGATGATGAGCAGATATTTCAACAGCAATCTTGCAAACCAGATGTGAGATATTCTAAGTGCTGAAAGAAAAAACCTGTCAGCCAAGAATACTGTCCTGAAAAACTGATGGAGAGAGAACGTGTTTCACAGACAAACGAAAGCTGATGGAGTTTACCAGACTAGCCTTATAAACAATGTTCAAGGGAGTTCTTCAAGTTGAAACAAAAGGATGCTAATTAATAACCTGAAAACGTATGAAACTATAAAACACACTGGTAAACGTAAATATATACAGCTGACCCTTGAATAATTCAAAGGTCAGGAACACTGATTCCCTGCACGGTTGAAAATCCATGTATAAGTTCTGACTACCCCAAAACTTAACTACTAATAACTTACTGTTGACCAGTTATTGTGTTACCAATAACACAATCAATAAACACATATTTTACATGTTATATTATATACTGTATTCTTACAATAGAGTAAGCTTGAGAAAAAAGTGTTATTACGAAAATCATGAAGGGGCGCTTGGGTGGCTCAGTCGTTAAGCATCTGCCTTTGGCTCAGGTCATGATCCTGGGGTGCTAGGATCGAGCCCCGCATCAGGCTCCCTGCTCGGCGGGAAGCCTGCTTCTCCCTCTCCCACTCCCCCTGCTTGTGTTGCTTCTCTCGCTTTGTCTCTCTCTGTCAAATAAATAAATAAAATCTTAAAAAAAAAAAGAAAATCATGAAGAACAGAAAATCCATTTACAGCACTTTATTGTATTTATTGATAAAAAATCCATTTATGAGCAGATCTGCTCAATTCAACTTGTGTTGTTCACAGGTCAACTGTGGTTAAATTCAGCATACTCTAATATTGTAATGGTGGGGGTTGAGTCACTTATAACTTTAGTATAAAGGTTAAAAGAAAAAAATATTAAAAATAACTACAATAATTAACGAATGAAAACAGAATACAAAAAGATGTAAATTTTGACATCAAAAACATAAAGTGTGGAGAGGAGGAGTATAAAAATGTAGAGCTTCTGTATGTGTTCAAAGTTAAGCTGTTATGTCTCAAATAGGCTATTATAACTATAACATGTTTTATATAAGCTTCATGTAACCATAAAGCAAAAACCAATAGTATATACAACAAAAGATAAAGATATCAAAGCACATTACTATACAAAAAACCCATCAAATCACAAAGGAAGAAGGAAGAAAGGAACACATGAACTACAAAACAAAATTAGCAAAATGGTAAGAGTTAAGTTCATACTTATCAAAAATTACTTTAAATTATTTTTTGTACACTAACAACAAATTATTGGAAAGAGAAATTAGAAGACAATCTATTCACAATAGCAATAAAAAGAATAAAATACTTAGGAATAAATTTAACCAAGGAGGTGAACGATTTATACACTGAAAACTATAAACATATTGATAAAAGAAATTGAAGAAGACATGAATAAGTTGAAAGATACCCCATGTTCATGGACTGGAAGAATTAATATTGTTAAAACACTACCTAAAGTGAGATCTAGAGATTCAATGCAATCCTATCAAAATTCCAATGGCATTTTCCATAGAAATAGAAAAGACAACCCTAAAATCCATATGGAACCACAGAAGACCCAAAATAGCCAAAGCAATCCTAAGAAAGAAGAAGGTTGGAGCATCACACTTCCTGATTTCAAAATATATTACAAAGCCATAGTAATCAGAACAGAATGGTATTGACATAGAAGCAGACACACAGATCAACAGAATAGAGAGGCCAGAAAAGAGCCCACACATAAATGGTCAATTAATTTTCAACAAAGGAACCAAGAATATACAACAGTAAGTAAGTGGTGTGGGGAAAAGTGGATATTCACAGGGAAAAGAATAAAACTGTACCATTATGTTATACCATATACAAAAATCAACTCAAATTGAAGACTTGGATTAAGACCTGAAACTGTAAAACTCGTAGAAGAAAACATAGGATTGCAAGCTCCTTGACATTGGTCTTAGTAGTGATTTTTTGGATTTGACACCTGAAACAAAGACAATAAAACCAAAAATAAATAACATCAAACTAAAAAGCTACTGAATAACAAAGGAAACCATCAACAAAATGAAAAGGCAACCTGTAAAAAGGGAAAAAATATTTGCAAACTACATATCTGAAAAGGGGTTAATATGCAAAATATACAAGGAAGCCATTAACTCAAAAGCCAAAAACCAAACAACATAATTAAAAAATGGATGAAGGACTTAAATAGACATTTTTTTGAAGAAGATATACAGGTGGCTAACAGACACATGAAAAGATGCTCATCATCACTAATCATAAGGCAAATGCAAATCAAAACCACAATGAAATATTGCCTCACACTCGTTAGGGTGGCTCTCATCAAAAACACAAGAGATAACATGTACTGGCAAAAATACAGACAAAAGGGAACCCTTGTATACCGTTGGGAATGTAAAATGATAGAGCCACTGTGGAAAACAGTACGGAAATCCCTCAAGAAATTAAAAATAGAATTGCCATATGATCCAGCAGTCCCACTTCTGAGTATATATTCAAAGGAAATGAAGTCACTATCTCAAGAAATATGTGTACTCTCATGTTCATTACAGCATTATTCACAATACCCAACATATGGAAATATCCTGTGTCTGTTGATGGATGAATGAATAAAGATGTGGCATATATATAAACACAATGCAGTATTATTCAGTCTTAAAAAAGAAGGAAATCCCGTCATTTGCAACAACATGAATGAATCCGGAAGGCATTATGCAAGGTGAAATAAGCTAGACAGAGAAAGACAAATACTGCATGGTGTCACTTATATGTGGAATCTAAAAAAAAAAAAAAAATGTCAAACTCATAGAAACAGAAAGTAGAAAAGTGTTTGGAGCTAAGCGGTGGGGAAAATAGGGAGAGGTTGGTAAAAGCGTACAAAATTTCAGCTGTTAAGTGAATAAGGTCTGAGGATCTAAAGTATAACATGGTGACTATAGTTGATAATATTATACTGTGTAATTGAGATTTGCTAAGAAAGCAAACTTAAGTGTTTTCACCTCTGATCCAAAAAGGTAAAAATATGGGGTGACAGATATGTTAATTAACTCCATGGTGGGAATCCTATCACAATGTATACATATATCAAATCTTACCTGTACACTATAAATATCTTACAATTGTATTTGTCAATTACAACTGAATAAAGCTGAATAAAACTGCTCCTTTATGAAGACCTTAATGTCCTAATTCATACATTTAACACTTACATCTCCATAGGTACACAGAATATTGAATAAATAGGTAGCCCAGGAAGGGAAATCATCAGTAATTACTTCTTATTTTACAGTCTCTTTATGGATGTTCTCAAAGCTCAATATGTTAGAGAAAAGGATCAGCTGATGAAAACCAGGCCCCTTTAACATTAGGTGTGAAATGAGGAGTAATACCATACCGATCTTCAGGTGAGAGCATGAGGAACATCAGCTGAGTGAAACAAAGAAAAAAAGAAAAGCAGGTTGCCCTGGCAAAGTTCCCTAAGACTACTCCCTAAAAGGTCTGTTTTGGAGGTAAGTAAAACTAAAAGTCTTCTTTAAAATTTTATGATCCTATGTAAGTATGAGAAAAAAGTAGAATATGCCCTTTCAAATTTCTCATATTCAACATCAAAAAGCTTTATTAAGAAGCAATTAAGTGATGCTATGCAAAACAAACAAAACAAAAAAATAAAAAACTAGAAAATCTTGGCTTTTGGAATTTTCATTTAAAAAAGTAAAAAAAATACTAACAATGTGTTACCATTAATGCTGACAGTAACCACCAAGTTTTAATTTAAATAAATTCTTTAAACGGTCTAGTCTGTAGTATGAGATTTCTTTTGTGATTTAAATTTTAATAGAATATACATATTTTGAATATAAATAACTTGTCTTACAAAGGCTTTTCAAATATAACTTTCACAGTAATTTCATAAAACTGTTGTTAAAAAAATCAAATCACCTAACTAGTTGGGTATGAAAAACATGAATCTAAACAACAAAAAGGAAAAACAATTACAGATTATTTTAAAAATAAAGAAAACAATAAAATCTGTCAAAGCTTATGGAATAAAACCAAAGCTATTAAGAAGTGAAACTAGTCAATTTTTTTACTAGGGCAAAAAATAAATGAAAAAATAAATTGGCATTCAATGTAAGAATTTAGAAAAATAATGGAAGTGTCCTGGAAAGACTGGAAGAAATAAGGAGAAAATCAGAAATAAACCAATTAGAAAAGAAAAAAAACATGACTTAAAAAAAAATTTAAAAAGTTTTTTGGGGGACAGTAGTGGCAGGAGTTGGAGCAAAAAAACAAACACACACACAAAAAACTGTCAAACCTAGGAAAGGAAAAGGAAATTCAAAAAGCAAAAAATAAATAAGAGAAACTGTCCAGATTTCAAAAATTTCTCTGTACTTGTAAATTTTAATATCAAAAGAGACACAAAATTAAAAATTATAAGATTATACAAAGTCAACTGTTAAGAATTTAAGAAATCATCATGGAATAGGTCTACAAAATACTTAAATTCAAGATTGAAGCAGTAAAGAGAAATCATGAAAGTTTCTTTAGAACTTCTGAGGAACAGAGAATATCCACAGAATACTTAAGAAGATGAAAAGATATTAAATTCATCTTATAAGCATCTGATAACCCAGGGACAAAACCACAAAAACAAACACCAATAAAACAAAACCCTCTGGAACAAAGGTTGCAAAGTAGCAACTTGCAAATTTTATCATGCAAAATGTTTTTTTTTCATGCAAAATGTTTTGTCTCCTTACACAGAAATCTTACAAGTTCTGAATTAGTTACTAACATTTAAACAGTAAATTAAAAAAAGAAAAAAATCAAACACTATGTAAAAATATCTCTAGAAGGACTCACAGAAAATCAGTAATATTAGTTACCTCCAGGGAGGGAAAAAGACTGGGTGGGGGGGGAAGCTTTTGCATTTTGAATTATGCAAATATAAAACCAATTCAAAATAAACAGTAAAAAGTTTTATTCCAAGTCCCTATTTGAGAGTCTCTTAAAAAGTCAAAGGCTTCAGTAGCACTAGCCTGCATCCCTGAAAGGCAGTTTAAGTGGGCAGCTGCTACCCCTTTTGGACTAGGACGGCTCCTGTCTGTACGTGGCAGGCCCACCACTACCTCCTGTGCCCCTCACACCAGCCAGTGGTCACTTGCCATTTATAATCACATATTTACTCTTGCTTTGCTTACAGCAGAGATTTTAATGTGAAACTTTTCAAACTCTCTAAACCCATCTCTCAATCTAGTAGGAAAATGAGAGAAAGACCAAAAGAATTATGTGTTTCAGGGAAAATGGGGAATCTATTTCCTTTTTGAAGAATGGCACGGTACACTCAACCTGCTGTCTTACGTGGCTGCCTGGCAGCATAACTGTGGTGTGGTACTTAAAATATTCATATAGTTTATGTGTAGAAAGAAACGGACTTTTTTTCACATCATCTGTGGGAAAAATCTCAGCAGTGGTGCATCAGGTGTGGTGGATCAAATGCTCTTTCTGACTGACATTATATTCTGCGTAAATACTACCAATAGTCTGTCCCTGTAAAAGATGTGACCTGCTCACTTCTAGAGAAATGAAATGAATACTTTGGAAACTCACTTGACAAGGGATCTGGCACATTTTCTTATGTTGAACTTAATTTACAGACATGTAAATCATATCTAAAATCATATTCCCACATTATGTGGTTAAAGATTCATTTTAGAATTCTACATGTGTCTTTGGAGTAGTTATGTTGAATATATATTTAAAAACCACTGTACGAAGGTTCTGTCCTTGTTTAGAGAAACCTATTTTTTTAAAGGTCTTATTTATCTGGCAGAGAGAGAAAGCATGCGCATGAGCACAAATTGGGGGAGGGGCAGAGGGACAGGGAGAGGGACAAGCAGATCCCTGCTGAGATCATGTCCTGAGCTGAAGTCAGATGCTTAACCAACCAAGCCATTCAGGCACCCCTAGAGAAACCTATTTTGTGAGTAGATATTTTTCATGATGAAAATGAAAAAAAATGAAATATTACTTCTAGTTTAAGGGTTTTAAATAAATTTCTTTAAAAAGATTTTATTTGAGAGAGAGACAGTGAACATGAGCAGGGGAGGAGCAGAGTGAGAGGCAGACTCCCTGCTGAGTGGGGAGCCCAACACAGGGCTTGATCCCAGGACCGTGGGATCATGACCTGAGCCAAAGGCAGACACTTAACAGACTGAGCCACCCAGGCGTCCCTCTAAAGGATTTAAGGCTGAATTCTACGCCAAACAACTCAAAATGTATGATCTGACACTGACATTGTGGAACAGAAGAAAAGGGGTTTCAGGTTCCAAATCTGGAGAAATTAGTTGTGAAAGAAACATTAATTATTAAATATTTCTATTTGTCAATTTGCTATTTTTTTCAAGCTGGAATTTAAAATGTAACCTCCACTATCAGATATTTGTATTTTTATACTGGGTTAAGACTGATATTTTGTTTTTTAGATTTTATTTATTTATTTGACAGAGACAGACAGTGAGAGAGGGAACACAAGCAGGGAAGTGGGAGAGGGAGAAGCAGGCTTCCCGCCAAGCAGGGAGCCTGATGTGGGGCTCGATCCCAGGGCCCTGGGACCATGACCTGAGTGAAAGGCAGACACTTAATGACTGAGCCATCCAGGCACCCCAGATTGATATTTTTTGACAGCTGTGTTTTCCTATACCTGACAACTTTACTCACGTTCACGCCTGGCCCCTATAACTAACTGCTAGAGCGTGTAACTTCTCCCACACGGTGCCTCAGGCTATGAAGAAAAGGAAGGTAATATTAACCTCTTTCTGAGGTACACTGTGTATGATTATATTATGTTGGAATAAAGTAGAGTACTGGAAGTTTTGGTTTAGAAGGTATTATTCTGAGTAAATGAATCAGATATATTGTGATACTTTGTCATTCTAAGTTCAAGCATTTGAGTCAAAAAGGAATAATGCTCTTATTTCTTTGAGCATGTCTCAGGAGTTTTTTTTTTAAAGAGAGAGAGAGAAGTAGCCTCTGCTTATAAAGTTACAACCTTGGACAAGGTAGACTATTAAGGAAGGAGCAGGTCATGCTCCTAGACTGAAAAAGAAGGGAGGTAGGAGCAGGAAAGATGAGAAAAGGACCAAGCTGTGCTTCCAGCTTATAATATGCTTCTTATTTGAACAATGCTTGAGACTCACCCATATGCTTCTCACTGTCCCTAAATAGAAGCGTTGGGGCCCTACTGATAAGCAATGGTTCAGGAAATGCCACGGACAACTTATCACGCAGGGATGAGAGAATGAGTTGGAAGGCCAGTAGCTAAGGCACTTCTTTTTTCTTATCTTTTTTTTTAAGATTTTATTTATTTGAGACAGAGAGAGAGAACACAAGCAGGGGGAGAGGGGCAGTGGGAGAGGAAGAGTGAGAAGCAGACTACCCACTGAGCAGGGAGCCCGACATGGGGCTTGATCCCAGGACCCTGAGATCATGACCTGAGCCGAAGGCAGACGTTTAACCAACCAAGCCACCTAGGTGTCCCACTAAGGCACTTCTTAGACCAACGAAACCAAAAAGCAGAACCATTCTCTTTTAAAGCATCTGATATCAAAAGGGGTTACTTTGTTCAGACAATATGGTTAAGGTAGAGAAGCCTGAAATACACCATCTACTCCTTCCTGCTAACCCACGTAAATAAGGTGAAAACAATAAATAAATTATCACAGAAAATTAATATATTAAAAAAATAATTCTTCATAACCAAATGAGGTCTATCTCAGGAATACTGTTCCACATCAGGAAATTATCAATAATTTATCACACAACTTTAAGACAAATATAAAGGAAACCCTAAGACTGCCTTGCAGGTGTCCAGAAAATACAGCTGTAAAGACTCAGCACCTATTTCATATTAACACAGGAAATGTTAGGAAAAGAGAATGCTCAATATGGGAAAGAGAATCTCTCGTTTTTTTTTAAGATTTTATTTGTCAGAGAGAGAGAGACTGAGCAAGCACAAGCAGGGGGAGCAGGCAGAGGGAGAAGCAGGCTCCCCACTGAGCAGGGAGCCCGATGTGGGACTTGATCCCAGGACCCTGGGATCATGACCTGAGTTGAAGGCAGACGCTTAGCCGACTGAGCCACCCAGGCGCCCAAACTATTTCAACCCAATTAGCAGTAATCACATTTTTTGTTAAAAGACTAATAACATATTCCTCTAAAAAAGAGAACAGAAGAAGGAAGTTCTGACCAAGGCAACCAAATACATATAAAAAAGTGAGGAATACATATTTGAGACCACTCATGTATAACCCTCACGGCCCACCCCAACTACCACCCGATTCTCCTGCTGCTTCTCGAGACAGTTCTCTGTACTCGTTGTGTCCATGATCCTACCTTCTATTCAATTTATTAAATTCACTCCAGTAGCGCGTTCTCTCCGTAACTCCACTAACACCGCTATGGGCAGGCACCTGCACCTTGCCAAGCCCAGCGGTCAGTCCTCGGGTCTCACCTGCTGATGATCACAGGGCAGGTGATCTTGCCCTCCCTAAGCACAGTTTTCCTTGTCTCCTGGTTCTCACGTTTCCTCACTGGCTAGTCCCAAACCGGCCTGTAAGTGCGCAGAGGCCCTGCGCCCCGTCCTGAGGCCTATTCTCTGTTGTGGCTCTCTTTCATGCAGGCATGGCTCTACGGGGCACACAGGCACTGACGACCGTAGACCTCCAGCTCAGAACTCTCTCCTACAATCCGGACTCACGTGCCCAACCACACTGTACTCCTGCCCCTGCAGCCAGAGGCATCCACGCTGTGCTCTGATCCGGTCCCTAGCTCCCTTACCACTCTCTCCATGGTCCACTCAGTCCCACCCACTACCCTCCCTGCTGCCCCTCAAACACAGCAAGCTTCTTGAACGTCACTGTTCCCTCCGCCTGGAAAACTGGCAGACAGCACACAGCCGGTTCCTCTACTTCTTTCAGGTCTCTCATCAAAAGCCACCTCCTTACATGGGTCTCTTATTGGAAAAATCACCCTCTGTCACTAGCTATGACCTTATCCTGCTTTAGTTTTCTTCATAACAGTTATCATAACTGGGCCTTATTTTCTTTTTATGTTCCTTTATACATTATCTGAATATCCCTACTGGAACGCAAGTTCTATGAAGGCCAAGGCTTCGTTACATTCAGTGTTGTATCCCAAGTGCCTAGAACCTGCTTGCACAGGAACAGGCGTGCTCAATAATTAGTTGTGGATTAACTAGTAAATTAATTCAAATGCATTCCTAGGAAATTCAGAAGACTCCATGAAAACTTATTAATACCAAGAATTCCTGAAATGGCAAAAATATAGGGGCGCCTGGGTGGCTCAGTCTGCCTTAACCCAGGGTCCAAGGGTCCTGGGATCAAGCCCTTCATTGGGCTCCTTGGTTGGCATGGAGTCAGCTTCTCCCTCTCTCTGCCCCTCACCCTGCTTGTGCTCTCTCTCTCTCTCAGATTAATAAATAAAATATTTAAAAAAATGGCAAAATATAAGATAAATAAGCAAAATTCTGTAAGTATTCCATTTATCGGTGAAAACAAATTAGAAAATAAAAGTATAAATGACATCTCATTCACAACAGCCATAAATTTGACAGCACATATAGCAATAATTTAATGTAAATACTAAAAAAACACGTAACTAAAAGTATTAAAGAAGATCTGAACAGAGAGAGATTATCAACTTCATGGTCAGGAAAACAAAATACTGTAAAGTTACTACACCATCCCAAATTATTTTACAGTCTTAATGCAACTAACAAAATTACAATGGGATTTTATGTAAGAAGTTGAAGAAATAATTCTAAAGCTCTCTGGAAAAAGAAGAATGAATAAAGAGAATTTTTAAAAATTGCTATGTTAATAATGAAGGTTTACACCTACTCAGAAAGTAAATTGTTTTCTGGTGAGCAATATGGCAATAAATATTAAAAGTTTTGAAATCTGGGATTTACTCCTAAATTTTATTCTAAGGAAATTAAGGATGTTCACAAAGCCACAAAGACTGATTTTTTTTTTTAAAGATTTTATTTATTTTATTTGACAGAGAGAGAGACAGCGAGAGCAGGAACACAAGCAGGGGGAGTGGGAAAGGGAGAAGCAGTCTTCCCGCTGAGCAGGGAGCCTGACGGAGGGCTCGATCCCAGGACCCTGGGATCATGCCCTGAGCCGAAGGCAGACGCTTAATGACTGAGCCACCCAGGTGCCCCAAGACTGCTTTTTATAAAACCAAAACAACCTATACAATTAAAATAATTGGTTTTATTAATTATGGTATGTCAATACAATCAAATACCATGCAGCTATTAAAACTACAGCTGTAGAGTCTGGGAGCTTGGTTAAAACGGAGGGATTAATCACATCAACTTATCTATGTGCTCTTCCATAATAAGCCTGCTAAACTGACAGTAAAGAAATTTAAGATATAAGTGCATGAGGGCAAAATAAATGGGAATGAGATCTTGAGTTTGAGATTTCAACAAATTCTGGAAAAGAGAGGTAACTGTCTTAAGGCAGATGAAGTTTGAGATAACCAAAGAGAAAGCAAGGTGGTCTGACATACACAGAATCCCAGGGTGGCTCAGGCCTTGGAAGCACCAAGCACCACAGGAAAGGAGGCTGAAGCTGAGACGTGAAAGCAGGGTGACTGGAAGAGAGGATATACAGAGTGACTGGACTCCCCAGAGCCCTCCCCTCACCCAGACAGGGGGCCAGCAGCACCTTCTCCCACACTCAGGGTTGGAGGTTTGGACCAGTTATGGGATGTGGGCACAATGCTACAGCACGGGGCAGGAGTGGGCATGGTGCTGAAAGCAGGTGGAATAGGGAAAGTGCACACAGGAACAGGAACCCTGACGCTCCTGCTCTCAGAAGGCCAGAAACCAGACGTGTCCTTCTCGAGCAAGAGATCAGAGGATTTCTTCTGGAAAAAAACAAACAAAAAACCCCCCCAAAAAACACGAAATCCAGACACTAAGGAGAGAGAGGCAGTGGGCATAGCCATGGGTGAAGAGCAAGCTTGGGTTCTGGAGGCAGACTGCCCGAGCTCCAGTACCAGCTCCACCACTTATGCGCTTCACCTCTTTGGAAGCCTCTTAGTTTCCTCACCTGAAAATGGAGATCATGGTGCCTACCTCATGGTGCTGTTGTGGGGATTAAATATTTTAAGGCAAGTAAAAGTCCAATTATTCCCTCCTCCTTCCCTATAAGAGGATGACACACCCCCACCCACAGCCACTGCCCTGTCTTTGCCTCTCTGCAGGTGGAGGTGACTTCCCTGCCCCACTGTCAGGTTGGTCTAGTTTTGGCCAACCGCATGTGAATAACGCTGAGGCACACCATATTGAAGCAAAAGCTTTTTAAAGCCATGCAAGCTCTCTCCTTCTTTCCCCTCTGCCATGAGAAATGCATGTCCCAGAGAGCTGCTCCTTAAGCCTGGGTCCTAGAATGGGAAGCACGGAGAAGAGAGCCAGAGCAATTGACCTGCAGCCACCTTCAGAACTGTTTACTGTACAAAACCACTGAAATTTGGGGCTCGTTTGTTACTGTAAAAAGGTCAACAAACTACAAAGACAACTCTGTTTTTAAATTCTCAAAAGTGTATATTTTAGAAATATCTGGGGAGTGAATCTTTAATGACATTCTTTTTTTTTTTTTTTTTAAAGATTTTATTTATTTATTCATGAGAGATAGAGAGAGAGAGGCAGAGGCAGAGGGAGAAGCAGACTCCCCGCGGAGCAGGGAGCCCGATGCGGGACTCGATCCCAGGACCCTGGGATCATGACCTGAGCTGAAGGCAGACGCTTAACCGACTGAGCCACCCAGGCGTCCCTTTAATGACATTCTTAATCCTAAGTATATTCAACTTGAATTCAAGCAATTGAGAACTGTACCATTTGTGATATCTAAATATCAGGGTTCTATGACCAGTTAATGAAGGAAGAGAACTTATATTAATTATCACTTACTATTAATATGCTACACATGGTATTTCACTTAATCCTTGTAACAACCCTGTAGAATAAGTTATAATACTCACTTAAAAGGTAAGTATTTTCACCCCCCTAATAAAAGATAGTTATATGTAAACAATGAATCATGGAACACCAAATCAAAAACTAATAATGTAATGTATGGTGATTAACATAACATAATAAAATTAAAAAAAAAACTAATGATGTAATATATGATGACTAACATAACATAATAAATAAAATTTTAAAAAAAGAGATAGAGAAGGCTCAGGAAATTAAGTGGTTTGAAATTAAGTCTACTCTGGAACCATTAGCACCATGAACCTTCCAGTTCAGGTGGGTCTGTCTCCAAACCCATTCACTTCCCATCACAGCCTCGCTACCATTATACTATGTCTTATTCTCCACGATCCACCCCCCCCCCCAGCCCTCAAGCACCTAGCACAATGCCTGGCATGTTATAAGTGTTCAAAAAACAACTTCTGAACTAAACTGCAAAGAAAACCACCCAAAAAACAAAAATACCCCAATTTCTACTATACAGTGTACACCAAAATAGTTAAAATATAAAAATTTTCAAACTATAGACAATTTAACAGAAAACAGTATTAAATATCTGTCATACATCTGAACAGAGATGGAATTTATAAACTTAGAAGCAGCTGAAGAAATCAGAGTGACAGACCAATAGATATAAATAAATAAATGAAATTTCTGTATGTCAAGTACCATCCTTCCCTCAGAGGACCAAAATTAAACAGTAAACTACACGCCCCAGAAGAAGATTGCAGTAAATCACAATTAATGTACTGATTATGTAAAGCATTTGTACAAAATAATTTTTTTAA
Source organism: Mirounga angustirostris (assembly GCF_029215605.1). Classification (NCBI taxonomy): domain Eukaryota; kingdom Metazoa; phylum Chordata; class Mammalia; order Carnivora; family Phocidae; genus Mirounga; species Mirounga angustirostris. The sequence continues at coordinate 125,878,578 of NW_026991713.1, forward strand.
AATAGGAAGATTTGATCATTACATAGGCAAAGAATATGAAATAAGTAGGAAACAAGGAAATACAAAATTGAATAAACATTTAAGAGATAATCCTCTAAGTATCAATAATATACAAAAATATCAATTTTTCAACAATTCAATGGAAAATTTATCTTTGAGTAAGACTCAGAGTCGGGAAGATAAAATACGTATTTTTAAGTATTGCTGATATGAGTATTAGTTAGTGCAACTCTTTTAGAAGGTAACTGAAGGGGGAAGCCTAGGTGGCTCAGTCATTAAGTATCTGCCTTCAGTTTCAGGTCATGATCCCAGGGTCCTAGGATCGAGCCCCGCATCGGGCTCCCTGCTCAGCGGAAGCCTGCTTCTCTCTCTCCCACTCCCCTTGCTTGTGTTACCACTTAGCTTTTGCTTACATCTTAAAAAATATACTGGAAAGGAACTATTCTTTTTTGCTAGGAAACTGATAAACATGTATCAATGGAACCAGTAATAATTCAATTTTCCTTATTCATCAACACAAGCTCAGAAAATATTCAAATTAATAAAAATATTATTTCAGTACCAAGGGGCTATTTTCTAAATTCCAAGTCTGATACTACTCCTAAAATAAATAAGAAAAATATAAAAGTATTACCTTATTGATATCATCTGCTGTAAATCCACTTTGTTCTAAGAGTTCTCTGATTGCTTCTATACATTTATTAAAAAGTGGAGAACAGAGAAGTTCAAATCTTGCTCTGTATAACACACACACACACACACACACACAGAAGAAAAAACATAGAGAAAAGGCTCAGTACAATTAAGACAATTTTTCTTGTGAAGAGTAAGTAATGCCAAAACCTAATGTGACAGTTCTCTTAAAAATAGGTTTATGATCAGAACAAGACATTTAACACCCAACAGTGTAACACCACGGGGGGAGGGGACATCTAAGTTATTCACCTATAAATATATGAAGACATTCAACGTCAAATTCAGAAGATTCTTACCCATGGCTTACTTGTAAGCTTTCAAAAAACCTAAAAATAAATACACAGTGTATGGCATTCCCAACAAAGCCACAGATTCAAATCAAACCATCATTTGGAAGCTTCTGCTATTTTTATATGTTCGAAGTTTAAAAAATTATTTTTTCTTTATAATCTGAGTCTATGCAGTACATAAGTTTAGTTCTCTTGCTCTGAGAAGCTTGAATGCCAGCATATAATTTTAAGAAAGATCTGTGTTTATGAAAAATGTACTCCCTAATTTCTACTAAACTTAAATGCAGATGCCTGATTTTTAAATTTATTTGTGCTATCTATATATACCTAATAGTTGAAATCTTTGTAATAAAGACAAAATTTCCTTAATGAAAAATTACAAATTCTATTTCATTCCTAATAACTAAGCAATAATACGCAAGCATATACTGGTACTTGGACAAACTCAGCACTAAATTAGGAATTCTAGAAACAGAAAAAATACACAACACTCTGCCCCCAACCTTTCAATCTTTTGGATTATAGTTTGAAATCTCTCTTTGAAGAGCTGGTGCAGTGCTAATAGAATTTTCTGTGAGCCACCAGACTACTGAGCACTTGAACTGTGGCTGGTGCTACTGAGGAATTGAATTTTTTATGTTATTTATTTCTAATTAATTATAATTTAATAGCTACAGGTGGCTAGTGGCTATTGTACTGGGCACGCAGAGCTAGAGTCTTCAGGAAAGCCCAGGGAAATAAGGAAGCTAAACTACAAGGACCAAATGAAGAGTGAATTTAACCAAATATAGTGAGTAGAATCCTAAAAATAATACTGTAATTCCGGAAATTTTTACTATGTTTCCAAGTCACCTGTTGGTTGTTGGGAGGTTTAAATAGTGAACCACTGGTAGCTATTATTACTGTTAATAATATGCAAGGCAAAATGAGAGGGCAATGTCTTCCCTTTGGATTCTTTGGGTACACGTGTAATCACCTGCAACCAACGTTTTGGATTATGCAAAAGATAAGGGAATTTAAAACAATTTTATGCACATTAAACCTGTGTTTACTAAATAAACACTATCAAAATTTAAAATGTTGACAATGGATGACAGAGGCAACAAAACCAAGACAGATATGAAACTAAGGTAGAATGTGATAGAGTATGAACTCTGGGGTCAAACTTGTGGGGTTGGAAACCCTGTCCATCGCTAAGATTACACATACTTACCGTGTAGCCCTGGGCAAGAATGAAACTTCTCTGTTTCAGCTTCCTCATGTGTAAAATAAGGAAAACAACACTACTTACCTCATTGGGTTGTTATGGGAATTTGATGAGTTAATACAGATTACCACTTAGATTACAGCCAGCCATGCTGTGTTAACTATTTAGAGTAAGTACCACTAACTTAACCAACAACAAGCCTTTCTTTCAAAGATCTAGGATGCCTTTTTCACACACTGCCCTCTGTAGCTGTCAATAACAGGGCAAGCAATCACAATTGATGTCAGTACTCTGGGAGCAGTTACTTAGTCTGATAAGAACTGGACCTCACAATAAAGACAGGAAAGCTCTCCTTGTACTGACGGTTAATAAATCTCAAAAGAACAAACAAAAAGCCCTAAGTGAGAACCTAAAAATATGAATGTATTTGGACTTTTGTAAGTTCCCTGAATTTCAGTTTTACCTGGACACGTTGCAGTCAAAATCTTGACCTTCATATAGTGAGTCAAGGAAACAATTGGCGCTTCCCAAGGTTGACAAAGAATGCTTTGCGATGTCAGCACTGCTCATCAACTTCATCATGGCTCGGGCGTTCCCTCTCACGTCATGTCTGAAGGATCTAAATCAAGAATATAGTCTTTGGAGCTTAGTAATTCCTAGGCCATTTAGAATTTATAAAAACTCAAATCTGGATAATGCCTACTCGGATAATAAATCCCATAAATTAATATTAATATCAGATTTTAGTAACGAGCTTCAAACCCTCCGAACTTTCTGAAGAAATTCTTTGCAATTACAAGGGTCTCCTCAAGAAAAATGAGTAACGAGGGCGCCTGGGTGGCTCAGTTGGTTAAGCGACTGCCTTCGGCTCAGGTCATGATCCTGGAGTCCTGGGATCGAGTCCCGCATCGGGCTCCCTGCTCGGCGGGGAGTCTGCTTCTCCTGCTGACCCTCCCCCCTCTCATGCTCTCTCTATCTCACTCTCTCTCAAATAAATGAATAAAATCTTAAAAAAAAAAAAAGAAAAATGAGTAACGAATATTTTTGATACTTGGCATTGCTAAATTCTGTGACCGTAATAACAGACTGTCCTTTAAGAAAGTAGAGTAGCTGCCATCTTTCTGCAGACGCAACAAATGGAGGGTGAAGGAGATCTACGTGACGAGGTCATGTCTCCTCTCTCTCCCTTTATAAATGTAGCACAATCATGGTTTAATGGTATAAAATGATCTGTCCAGCACTAAAAAACAAAACTAAAAGGGCTTCATTTTTTTTTTTTTTAAGATTTTATTTACCTATTTAACACAGAGAGAGAGATAGAGAGCACAAGCAGGGGGAGTGGAAGAGAGAGAAGCAGGCTTCCCACCAAGCAGGTAGCCTGACTTGGGGCTCGATCCCAGGACCCTGGGACCATGACCTGAACTGAAGGCAGATGCTTAACCGACTGAGCCACCCAGGCACCCTGGAAAAGGGCTTCTTTAAAGAAATCTGACACACACAAAATATGCAAAATCACAATTTCTCTATCTCCAAGACGAGTTAATTGTTAAAATTGCTTGGCTCTGTTTCTAAACATATCTAATAACTGGAATTGGTAGTCAAATTAACAATGTCTTATCCTTGAGTTGAAGCACCTTCATAACAAAAAACAGTACAGGTCTTTATGAAACACGTGAGAACTTACTTCTTTTTCAAGACTTTTTTTACCCAGTCGGTTTAATCAAACTGATGAAAATACTGTTTTGGCAAAAAAAAAAAAAAATTTTTTTTTAAGAGTGGCAATGTTCAAAATCTAACCTTTATCTATGTGACTCATGATTTTGAATAGAATAATTACACCTAGCAACAAAACTGAAATACTCCTTGTGATAGCAGATTAGTAACTGAATAAACACTCCGAAGACACTAATTCACTAGGATGTGACTTATAATGTAATGTAATCTTTATCACATCTAAACTTTTAAAATTTGTTTAGAAGGTAGTGAGCCCTCAGTGCCCGTACCCTCCTTTATCTAGACGTAACAGCAGCTCCTGAGGAATTAAGAATTCGAACTTGAGACCCAAGTTTACACAATTCAATGTCTGGTGGGCCCTCAGGCTAAGTGAAAAATCTGAGCACACTGCGCTGCGCAGCTTAGCCTGTTTCCATGCAAATGCTCGCGGAGGACATTGTAACTCTAGACATGAAAACGTCCAATGCACTGGAAAATAAAAACAAAAAACATGTCCTTTTTCAAAGCAGAGCAATTTGAAATAGGAAAAAAACCAAAAAACGAAAAAACAAACCCTGAAGAGAAACTTCAATCGAAACATCAAGTCCATTAGTACTCACCTCTGAAACTCTGAAGCTAGATACTCTGCTAACGTCTCTGTGAAATGTGTACCTCCGATGTTATCATCAGTGTTTGTCGAAAGAACACGATATATTCCACTGTTCACTTCCATGACGCTGACAGATAAGGATGTTCCTCCAAGTTTAAACACCAAGATATTGCTTAAAAGAAAAATAACATGAGTAAGTTATAAGGGAATCACACTGTTTTAAAGGTAGGTTGGACATTAGAAGTAACTTAGTTTAACCCCTAATCATAATAAGGAATCTGAAAATCTCACATGAGTCAACTTAGTTGTCCATGGTCATCACTTAGTGCTGAATTAAGCCTAGAACCCAGATCTTCTGATTCGAAGTCAAAGTTTGTTTTTACTTAGTTGTACTGGTAAAATTGGATTTTTCTGAGTAAGCAGAGTTCAAAACACTAACTTTTCTTTTCTTTTTTAATTCCAGTATAATTAACATACAGTGCAAGACACTAACCTTTCCAAGTAGATTATGATTATAACGAATCATAAGAGAATTAAACATAGAAATTTTATATGCTAATATTAACAAAGTACTACAATAACACATTCTATAAAAATCAAACATATGCAAAACTAGAAGCTAATTTCTGATTTCTACATTTATCTAGTTCACCTAAAACTGATTTCCGACTGATTTAAACATATTAGTTTTTTTTAAGCTGTGAGATATGAACAAGGGAAACTAGGGGAAATTAACACATCTGTATTAATCTCCCTAAAAGTGCCTGTGTCAGCTCTACTAAGACAAGTTTTGACAACTAAATTAGGAGTATGTCTTACTATTTCATTATCAAAAGATGTCTTAAATCCTATGCTGGACTTTCCCCCATCTCCTGACAAGAAAAATGTATATAAAAGTACTATTTCTAGGGCGCCTGGGTGGCTCAGTTGGTTAAGCGACTGCCTTCGGCTCAGGTCATGATCCTGGAGTCCCGGGATTGAGTCCCGCATCGGGCTCCCAGCTCAGCAGGGAGCCTGCTTCTCCCTCTGACCCTCTCCTCTCTCATGCTGTTTCTCTCTCGCTTGCTCTCCAATAAATAAATAAATAAAATCTTTAAAAAAAAAAATTAAAAAAAAGTACTATTTCTAAACATGTTTAATAATTGGAATTGATAGAAAAATTAACAGTGCCCTAGCCTGAGCTAGAATTTGGTCAGGCTTGTAAATTTCAAATCTTCCTCCAAGAAAGAAAGGTAACATGAGTGATAAGAGAAGGGCAGGGAAGCTCAATCTTCCCTCTCCTTATGTCCTTTCTCTGCTCTCCCAGGATGTCTTTTTCAACTATTTGAAAATCTCCAGGTGAGTTTCAGCATCTTTTTATTCATAAAGGCCTTATATAACAATCCCTACTGATGTAAGTGTGGTAATCTACAATGTTTTCTGCACCGAAAACCTTAAAGCTACAAATATGGTTTTTACCTTTTTCCAGTGGGGCAGTCTTGTCCAATTCCATAAGCCAGAAGAGCTGCAGATGGTTCATGGATTAACCGCAAAACATTAAACCCAGCAGCTCTGGCTGCTTCCCTGTGGACGATTTGCTTTCAATGAATTTACTATCACAACATGTTCAAGTATTTTCTTGACAAAGAAAATAACGTGTGCATATACTAAGTAAGGAAAAGGAAAGCTCTCAAAAATGTCCGTGCTTATAAACTTCAGAAAGATATTAAAACAAACTTATAATACATTTTGGAACTTTCCGGTTTCTTTAACTCAGGGTCACAGTTTTAACATCTCACAAGTTCAAGTAAATAATGCAATTATCTGTCCCAGAAGCAACTCAGATACTTGCCAAAGTCCCATGTGAAACTCTACCCTCAAGGCAAAGGCATGCATGCTCGTGAATTACATTTGCATAATGACCCATAAAAACTAAACCCAACTTTTTGTTTAGATGTGAAGATCTAAGGTGAAGAAATTATTGCAAATATTTTCATTGCAAAAAACTGTATATTTTTATATAATTCCCACATAAACCTTGATTGCATGAAACTAAGGCAAAACAATCTATAAACATCAACTTAACCTGGTAATTAAAAACATTTCCAATCGAAACAGCTAATAAGGTAGATATAATTTTATGTTCTCTTGGCATTTCATAAAAGACAGGAAACATTAATGATCATTACTAGACTTTTTTACCATACTACTTACATATGTAAATATATACATGTTTACAAATACAACTTTATTGCCTAAGGTATCTTCAAATACAATTTTACCTTTTACTACATTATAATATTATGAAATCTATATTTCCTTTAAGCAAATAAGATAAACTTACCCAAGAGCATTTTTTTGCTTTTCTCCAAAATCAAATGGAACAGTAATAACTACATCATTTGCATCTGAGCCCAATACAGAATGTGCTGTTTCTGTGTATAAAAAAATATAAATATAAATTCCAATGACAAAAAAAAATATTGTGATATTTTGCAGTTTATTAATTTGTGCCAGTGATCTTCTCACTGTAAAGATTTTCCAGTTTACCTGATTGCCCACCCCACTCATTTTCTTCTCTGGCTCTCTTAAATCATGCAGAACTTTTTGTGGTTTTGGAAGTTTGTGGACATGGAACTAGGTACTTTCCAAAAAGCCTGGCTCTTAGGCTTCAAAACTTCAACTACCTCCCAAACTAGACTGGTTCCATTAAGAATGAGCTTCTAATGCATCAATGTGAAGACAAGAAGCATGTTAGTTCAGGCACATTAAAAGGCTGCCTTCCATCCCACAAATTCATTAACATAATTCCAGAACTGAAGTAAGCCTTATAGATAATCTACTCCAGAATTTCCCAAACTGTTCCACAGCATGCCACTCAGCTTCGAGCCTTCATCGGAAGTGGTGATAAGCCAGACCTGCTTAATCTGCCTAAATAACTGTTCAAAGAGCACTGCTAATCTTGAGCAGAGAGATAAAATATTCACTCTTCATCAAACTTATTTGGCCACTTCAATTTGAGAAGCTGTGAAAATGCTAACCTGGCCCAACTCATTAACATTTCTTCTAAGGAAACCAAAGTCGGGAAGGAAGTCAGTTAAGGTCACACGGCCGGGTAGCGGCCCAGTCAGGTCTAGTATTAGACAATTCACCCTGCTTCTCTCCAGATCAAGAAACACCTCTTTTTTTTTAAAAAGATTTTATTTATTTATTTATTTATTTATTTATTTATTTATTTATTTATTTATTTAAGAGAGAAACAGCATGAGAGGGGAGAGGATCAGGGGGAGAAGCAGGCTCCCCGCTGAGCCAGGAGCCCGATGTGGGACTCGATCCCAGGATTCCAGGATCATGACCTGAGCCGAAGGCAGTCGCTTAACCAACTGAGCCACCCAGGCACCCTCACCTCTAACTTTCTTTTAAGGTCAACTTTTAAAAGATCTGTTGCTCAATACCTTTCATCTTACTAAATATCAGTCTGGCAACATCTTCTGGGTTAACAAACTTTGTTCCTTCTCCAGTATCTACTTCGTATCGTAACTTTCCATTTTTTTCAATGACCTATAAAGGAAATTGTAAGTGTGTTAAATGAGGAATAATTTTAATAAAAATACAAAGTTTCAAAATAATAGAATAGGTTATGACCTTGGCAATTACTTTGTGTAATGAAGAGGTAATAATAGAATCATACTCACTAAACATTTACTTTCCGTGATGTATTTCTGAGCCTGTGGATCATCAGAGCTGTCCATAAAGATAAAGATAGTTAAATATTAAAATCAGTATTGTTGATGTGTAATAAAGACTATATTTTTCAATACCACTAAACAAATGTAAAAATACAATTATTAAGTTGCTTAATATTAATAAATCATGATATAGAGAATAGAATTAAATGGATACAGTATTTACAATGGTTATAGTGATTCTATTAAAGTGTTAATCTTCACATTTGAAAAGTAAATAGCTCTTATTTGTTCTGATCTTGCTATTAAGAGATGCCATACATCTGGGGGGTCATTTTTCCTAGTATCAGTGATTTTATGTCATGTTCTCTCTCATCTATGATCTTGAAGACCCAATCACTGAGATGAAAAGGGCAAAAAAAAAAGATTCCAAAGTAAGGGCAAACCAGAATACCTAACACCATCTTTGTTTCTTGGCTTCTGAACATGAACCAACACCCGAAGTCAAAAAAACTGAGAAGTACGTATGTTATATATGGAAAGGTGCAATATACTGCAGATCGATGGATCTATAATGTCCTATATCAAAGTAGTAAATGTGTATGGCAATGAAAAAATTAACAATGGGTGTAATGTTGCTCAAAATACCAATTTGCACAGACTACAAAATGTTCTTATCTATTATTACCTCAATCTTCACAACTGCTAAGTGGGGTTAATTTGGCAGGTTATTATTTTAGAGATAAGGGGTTCATAGAGAATCAATGATTTATAAGCTAACAAGGGGCAGGGTCAGTACCCAGTCTTCTCTAGCAGGGTAGTGTTTTTTGCATTTTACCAGCTGCCTCCCAGTAAGAAGGTAAACAACTAAAGTACTTCTGCCCCTTTGAGCAGTGATAGGAGTCTTTGATCCTTGGCTTAATTTCATCTAGAAATTAAAGTAAACCCTTCCGGTCAACTCTTCTTCCAAGGTGAAATAGCTATTTCATTCAGAGATCAGTTTTAATAAGAGGAGTTGAAAATTAATAGTGACTATCTGCTGCAGTTACTGAACATCTGAGGACCCTAACCTGTGTAAATAAGAGGAAGACAAAAGGAGTTTAAGATGAACTAATGCGGCTCAGAAATCTGTCTAGAACACTTGAGGATTCCTCATACTTCCTTCTCCATTACCTAATAATTGATAGGCAAACAGGTAAGGAGCTTGCCCAAAGTCACATGGTTAATTCATGGCAGAATGGATTGGAATCCAGATCTTTAATACAAAGTGCAGTATTCTTTTCACCTAAGCTTTCCCCCCCTTCCTTCCTGTCTCTAAATCCAATCTATAGACTACATCCTGCACAACTATTTTAAGAGTAAGAAAAAAGATGAAGTCTGCCCATAGTAATTTTTTTGCACCAATATAATTTCAGCATGACACTTACCAGTTGTTTTCTTCAGAACAGAATTTTAGTCAACCAGGACAATTTACCCTGTTATCTACAAACTATCTGTGAGCTATCTAAGACCAGATAATTTGCCAGGAAAGCCTGTATTAGGGAATTTAAATAACTTTTAGAAATGGAGAATTATTTCTCAACTGCCCTGCAAAGGGGCCCTTCTCATGTAAGGACAGGAAGCACACAAAGCTCTTAGGGCCATATACAGGCAGGACCCTGGAGATTAGCTAGTAAGAAAAAGCAAGCAGAGTGTGGAGGTGACGACAAATGGTCATAGATATCGCCAGAAAGCAGTGGACTGACCCACAAGTACATACAAGTAAAAACTTTATTTGTTCACACCAGGATTAAATCATGTAACAGAAACACAAAGGACGGTGGGAAGTTGGCATACACAGCACCTCATTTACATCATGGTCGTTAGGAGGCAGTGTTAATCCCACCACTGTATCACCACCTCTACAAGCAACGCTACTTCCTCTTCCTCGTCCTTCCTTAAAGGTCTCTTGTACCGAAAGCAGGCTGTGGGACCTGGCACACGGCAGCACTAACGTGCCCCAGGGTCTTCTTCCCCGTTCCTGTCACAACACAGTGCCTTCCGTGTCTGAAAGTATTTTTACATTCATCTGTTCATTTGGCCCTCACAACATTCCTGGGAGGTAGGTAGGAGCGTTACTGGTTTAGGTGGTGAGGTGAGGACCTGAGTCACAGAATGGTAAAATGACCTGCCAAAGGACGGGCAGGGACAAATGGCTGGGCCTAGAGCTTAGGCAGGATTTCTGAGCTTGTTCTCACTCACATGGCCTCCTCTTAACAATATTTCGCCTCTTTATCTGTTTATTTCATTAGGAACTTTCCCTTTAATTTTATTCTCACATTAACGTTATTTCACCCAAAAGATTTTCGCAATACTACCTTCCGAGTTTAACTCCACTTTTGTTCTTTTAGCACTTCTCCTATCTCAAATAAATCCCTGCCTATGCACTTTGCTACCCTTAATAGAATATAGTACAGGTCTAACTCTTCTTCAAGTACTTCCCTGTTTTTCCAGAAAGTCTACGTATCTACATTAGTGTTATCCAGTTATAAATGACACAGATCCCTCCATATAAAGGCCTAAAACAATTGAGAAAATGCACATATATAGATATATATCCATTTCACTGCCTTAATATATGCTTCTTTAAAGCAAGGAACCTTTGTATGGTGTGGTGCTTATTTAAGCTGAGTATATTAATAAATATTAATACCACAGAATGCTTCCTTAAAATACAATTGTTACCACTAATTCAAACATACAGTGTGTGGCTGTGACTGAAAACATTGCAATTAAAATTTCACTTTGCCTGTGTTATGCTTATCACAGAATTTTTTTTTAGAACTGGAAGGTATTAGAAAAGTCATCTAGTACAAATCTCTCATTTTAAAGAAACTGAGGCACAAAAAGGGCAAGTCATCTGCCCGACGTAACAAACTGCGACAGGGATAGAACCCAGTTCTAACTGGAGTCCAGTGTGTTCTACCAAACCAGCTGCTCTCTACATTCACCACCCGTTCATCAGGGCAGCTTGCGTGCTTGCCATCTATTCATGGTTCCAGGTATATTCCCACTGGTGTTTTGACTACTTCTCTACCTATCTATATTGCCGGCTTTTAGGTAAGCACCCAAGCCTACAAAATGTAAAACAAAATCTCCTTAAACATGCCCGCACTTGTTTTATTTATTTTTTTTAGCCTGTAGACTGGAGGAAAGCCTTTTAAATTCCAAGGCTCCTATTTGTATTTCCTGAAAGTACTAAGTAAACCACTTAAAAGCTTTAAGTTAGTTTAAGATGGCCAGTAATGGCATTCCTTCTAAAGTAAACTGAAAGTATGGCTCAACACCTTCGTATCTCCTAGAGGAAGTGTGTATATTTTGGGGGGAAAGGGGGTGTGTTTGTTGAGGGCTTTGTGCTTAAAAGGAGTTATCTACTGCAGGCCGTCTTTATCCACAACATCCTCAATCGTTCCCAAAGCTGTCCTCTTCCACCATGTGCCATTAACAAAGTGAACATCTGTCTACAGAATATGAGGAAAAAGTGACTTCAGAAAGTTCCCTAGAAGGAAAGTTTTCTAAGGCTTGCCTTCTGTAACATACGAGACAGAAAAAAAAGGCTAACAGAAAAGAAAGTAGCTAAAAGCATTTGGAAAACAGATTCTAAATTGTTTCCACGTGTTGTTCAAATGACACCCAACCTAAAGATATGTAATTATGCATATAAAGGGACCCAAATGATATGGAATGCAAAGAATTTGCTTACATTTAATATTTTATAAAACAGCCAATACCTCATTATATTGAAGATTATCAATATGAATCAAAACACACAACTGTGGCTCCCTGTCCGTTCTGAATTATATCCTTATAGTGATAAGACACCAAGAACTAGTAAAATGGAGAGAATGACGGTTTGACCATTGAGTGCTTACTAGTAGGTGTGTCATAGACACAGCAGTGAAAACATAAGAGATAAAAGTACAAATCCGTGGATCTACCTTAGTCTAATGAGCTATATAGAGGAATTAAAAAAATGAAGATCTTACAAGAAGCAGTCAAGTTAAACTAGTGAAGATTCAAGCAATGAGGTCATCGTATACACCACAATTCTCTATCTTGTCAACTAATGTGCCTCACCCTAGCCTTACCTTGGCCAAGGTCGTATACATTAATAACTTACACGGGTACAGTGTGTAGTGCTTTCAAACTTCTAAACCCTTTCACATCTATTAGCCATTTGATCCTCACAACAACCCTGTGAGGTAGGCAGGTCAGGAGTTACCACCTAGCCCCCATTTTACAGATGAGGAAACCGGTGTAGAGGGAAACTCAACTGCCTCGCTTCAGTGGGAAAGCCACAGCTCAGCTCTCTGGACTCGGCTCCACCTGTTTTCTATTAGACCACTCCTCACACATCCCAGAGGTCTTTCCATTAGTGGAGAAGCTTGGGAAAAGCAACTAGCACGGATCTTCCTGCCACTCTGCGTATTAACGGTTCATCCACTCTTTTTTCCCGAAGGACCTGTAAAAGGAGCCAGGGTGCCAAGAGGCAGGTGTTGGAACTGGGCTTCTACCAGTTTAGGAAGGAGACTCTTTTGTAATCAATTCCTAACTTTTGGTATTTGAAATTAGCCTCTGAAGCAATTTTTCAAGCCCTAGCTGAAAAGCACCGGTGGCCTCTTCGACTGCTGTTGCCAAGCGTCTGACTGCGATCACAGCATCCCTGCGGAGCTCGTTGGCAGTGTCTTGCTGAGCACTGGCCTCCTCACCAATAGCAATCAGCCTGTCCAACTTTTCTTCCTCACGCTTTGAAAGTTCTCGTGCCAACCTCCTGTTTTCTGCCAACTCAGCTGCAATAGTCCTGGCCACTGACCGCCTTCTTCGCCTTGCCCACCTTGGAGGGGGCTCACTGGTCAAAGGCCTATCCCCACCAGAAACAAAAGGAACTCTGGAGGAGACGACCGGAGGCCGCTGTGTGGAGGCCACCCCAGGAGTGTTTCGGCTGGTACTGGCGCAGGGACTGGGCTCACCGGACACAGCCAGTCTGGTCATGGGACTGCTCTGACAGGGAGCAACTGCACCTCTGAAAAGGTGGTGGGAACTGCTGTAGCTGGGGGTCCCTTGAGAGCACCCTGAAAAACAAAGCAACAATGTTGCAAAGAGGACATTCCTGCCAAGGGAATGCTTGGAGCCAGCAGCGGAGCTGAGAGACAATCACAAAATTCTGGTAGTTCCTGGAAAGCCCTCTTTCCACAAGGGGCTGGGAAGATTTCAATTCCTTGATCTGGACACTTCAGCCGACTGTAATCTTACCTCCAAAACCTCCCCGCTGCCTTCCTGAACCCGTTTCCATGTGGCCACCAACCCAATCTCTATTCACACATTCCTAAGAACCCACTAAAAATAATGCCAAAACGAGTTTGGTTCTAAAGAGTACTTCTTGGAGCGCCTGGGTGGCTCAGTTGTTAAGCGTCTGCCTTCGGCTCAGGTCATGATCCCAGGGTCGGGCTCCCTGCTTGGTGGGAAGCCTGCTTCTCCCTCTCCCACTCCCCCTGCTTGTGTTCCTGCTCTCTGCTGTCTCTCTGTCAAAAAAAAAAAAAAAAAAAAAAACCTTAAAAAAAAAAAGACTACGTCTTCCACATTTAAGAAGTTCTAATACCTTATATACCTAGGGTCATTGCTTTTGAAGACCTGGAGCGCTTTCTTAGCAGCAGGCTCAGAAAACAGAGGGCATGGGGCAGAAACAGAGACAATGTTGAAGAGAACACCATCTAAACACATACTGCTGTTTAGAACCAAGTGACTCTGGCACCCCAGTCCTTCACATGCTTGGGAGTTACCTGCACCCGAGGATTCATCCCAGGAGTCCTCAAGGTCACTGGTTTCTCGCATCTGGTCACTGATTCTCAGTTGACAATCCTCATCTGATTCCTTAACTGTTTTCGAGACAGGCTGATGATGTGCTGCCTGAGTCCTGTTTGCTCTGAGAATGTTGGCTCCCCCTTCCCCTGGGGTGTCAGAGACCACTAAGTTCTGATCACAGTGCTTGGCCCAAGCAGCATCCTCCATTAAGTTGTCTGGGTCAGTCACTACCTGATTTCGGAGAAGCTGATCCAACGTATCATAAAATGGACAGTGTGGTGGATCACCCATACTCGTGGCATGGGCAACATACGCCTTTAAATATAACGCCTTCAGAACTTTAAACTTGGAGCGGCACTGACGTTCGGTGCGGCGGAAGCCTTCCTGCTGCATTCGCTTAGACACAGCCTGATAGACATCTGCATTATGATGCACAGTCTGGAGGCGCTGGATATACTCTGCCTCGCCTAGTATGGAGAGAAGAGTTCGAGTCTCCTGTCTGGACCACCGGATGCCCGCACTGCTATTGGAACTGGCCATAGTGGACTGGGAAGGAAGGCTAGCTGCAGGAAGCTCCTGGGCAGCAAGGTGCAAGTCTGAAGGTGTGGGGAGGCTCTGTGTGCTCTCAGTGTACTTCCAGGAGCCAGCCGATTCTTCCCTCTCGGGGCTAATTGTTGAGAAGCCAGGTCCAAGGACCGCATTTCTGGCTGGAAGGCCACAGGGGAATGAGAGTTACAGGGAGGGTGTAAGGATAATTGTGGCAGCAAGTTAAGTGGTGCTACCTGTGAGTAGGATGCCAAGACTAAGAAAGCCCAACCATGAGAGTTCGCCCAGGATAGGTACTGGACCAAGGGCTCAAAAGGGCCTTACCGGCTCAGTAAAAGGGGACTGGCTCCTCCACAAAAGAGAGAGTGCTTCTGAGGCCAAGACCTGGTACAACTGTATCTGTAAAAATCACCATTGTCTTGTAAGTAGACTGAGGGGGGAATATCTAGGCCATGAGACAGCTCACTCTAGAGAAGTGTCAGCAGGACCATGGTGGAACAGCAGGTCTGAAGAGCGCTCATCCTTTAACAGCCTTGGCCTCAGCAGCTTGCTGTGGCTACATATTACCATCTGACTGCCACCACTGCACTTTGTTAAAAGGTAACTTTTGGGGCCAGAAAAGTAAGCTTAAGTTGTTCCTGATAATACAAAGATTTTGTATGATATGGCAGAACACAACCATATCATCACTCTGATCATCTGCCCTAAAACAGCAACATAAAACAGGCTCCCAGGAGATAGATCTATGGCAATGTTCTGTATTTTGATTGTATCAATGTCAGTATCCTGGTTGTGATACTGTAGTTTCGCAAGATGTTACCATCCAGAGAAGGTGGTAAATCCAGTAGTATATTGGATCTCTCTGTATTATTTCTTATAACAGTATGTAAATTTACACTGATCCCAAAATAAAAAGTTTAATTGAAAAAACCTTGTATTATTGGCCGCTTATAGTGAATATAGTTCAAAGCCCATCTAGAGCTCCCTGCTTTATTAGAGATCTTAAAACTTGCAAATTTTTGACACCAACTAATTTATTTTCAACATGCTCAATACTCAGTTTGTTAACATAAATGGATAGGGGAGTATATTTATCATCATAAAAATTTAAATTCTCTCCAAAATACTATCATTTTTGACTTAGTGCATAAATACCCTAAGGAAAAAAAATAAATCAAGTTCAGTTTAACTAAATACAGGTAAGGGATAATAAAAAATATATGTAAGTATAAAAGAAATCAATATTAGATTTAATCCATAACCCCCAAATCCTAAGATCAACATGGGACATTTATACTTAAATTCTCAACTGAACAAAGCAAAAAGGGAAGAACGTGGGGCTAAAGGTTAGAAGTCCTGAACTATAGTCCTATCTAGCTCACCCCAACTAACTGAGCAATTCCGTAACTTCTATGTGCCTCAATCTGCTCATCTACAAATGGGGAGGAATAAAACCTGCCCTACAAATCTTTTAGGGATTTGAGAGGATTAAATAATAGATGTGAAAGCACTTTGAAAATTTAAAAACACTGTATCAAGTATTACTACTTCAGTGAAAATGAAAACCTCTAATTATTATGGTAATCTATAATTTGAGGAGACAGAAGTCTGGAAAAGGAAGCCTCTTTAATCTTTTAATTAAAGTTACAACAGATGATTAACCTGATTCTTACTTAAGATGTTAATTAAGCTGTTTCTCTAATGATTAAATTTGTAAGCCAACTGGAAAAGTTAGTTCCCAGAAAGTGTCACAAAAGGACCTGAGGAAGAAAATCAATAGCTTCTATATAAATTATGACCAATTGCAGCAGATTTTGCAAAATTCAACTATAGTGCAGAAAAATCTTCAAATTCCCACAAAATCTTCAAGTTCCCTCTGTCATATAAAAAGGTGAAAAGTCCAAATTACCACTTCCAAATGAAACATTATCAAACTATATGAATGTTGGCATTTATCAATAAAAACAGACCTCTGAGCAAAAAACAAATTATCTGAGTGAATCCCATCCTTGAGAAGATACAACACTAATCATCAAAAGAAAGAGCCTATTGGGATAATCTCTGAAATGATTCAATCATAAAAAGCAACAACAACAAAAAGACCAAACTGATCTTCCTAGCTTCATTTCACATTATGCTTAGAATATATGAACACACTTTATTTCCATATGTAAAAGTGTTATTTTATTCCATACCTTCTGCCAAGGATCTGCTTTACTTTCATTACTGTATTTGAAATATTTCTTATTCTACTTTGTTTTGCTGCCAATCCAACAACCTGAAAAACAGCAGCATATTACAATGCATGTAATTTTACTTATTTCAAAATATAAAAATGAGGGGAATAGTACCTCTTCATTTTCTGTGTAAGCAACAACAGCTGGAGTAACTCTGTCACCTGCATCATTTGCAACCACATCAGCCCGGCCATCCTGGAAAAAAAATACACAACTATATTAGGTCTCTTGAGAAAAAAAAAAAAGAAAAAAAAATACGTATCCACACACAAACACACACACAGATATACAGTCTCATCAGACATGTGGGCCAGTGTTACCTTGCCATACCTGTAAGAAAACCACTTTATCAGTATTTTAAACTTGCAGATTTAATTGCCATTATTAATTTCCTAGATTTTATATAAGGTCAACAATCCACAAACTGCCTCATTTTTTCAATCTGCTCTGCATAGTCAATAATTGGATCAAACATAAAAACCTTCCTGTATACAATAATAACACTTATTACATCACCCTTTCCAGTTTTCTTTCTTCCCTGACAAATACATCTTTCTTTCTTCCTTTTTCTACGTATGATGAAGTAGCATTAAATCCCTTTGGTTTTTCCTTCCAAATCACTTGACATTTAAATGCAAGACTAATATCAGGGGAGTTCATTATTATTGTTCCTTCCGCCTCCCTCCTGATGAGCAGACTACAATTCCTTGTTAAGCTCTTGCATTCAAGAAAGGTCAAGTCAGTAAGAGCGTGCACCACCAACTCGCTTCACGCGCTTCGCGGGATTAACAACTCCAGTTCCAGATCTCGACCACCAGGTCCTTCCCTGGCAAACATTCAAAAACCTCCGGGTCGGGACGTTCCGGCCCACCTCCCCGCCTCCAGCGGCCCTGCCGTTCCCCGGGACCGCCCCCTCCCGGCGTCCAGCGCCCACGAGGTCCTCGAGGCCCCTCCAGCCCTCCTGTAGCTCTGACGTCCCCGAGACCTCCCAGGCCTCCTGCTGCCCTGACATCCCCCGGACCGCCCCTCTTCGGGCGTCCAGCGCCCACGAGGTCCTCGAGACCTCTCCGGGCCTCCCGCGGCCCTGATGTCCCCGAGACCCTCCAGGCCTCCTGCTGCCCTGACGTCCCCGGGACCGCCCGACTCCGAGCCTCCAGTGCCCACGACATCTCCGAGATCCCTCTGGGCCTCCAGAGGCCCTGACGTCCCCAGGACCGCCCCCCTCCAGGCTCCCTGCGGCCCGGACGTTCCCGGACCCCGCCGGCCCGCGTCGTCACGACCCTCCGTCCGAGCACAGCAGGCTTTCCGGAGGAGCTGCGGAGAACCAGGCTGGGTCCGCCCGGCCCTTTGCCTCCAAACTTCCCCGCAATAATGCCTTTCCGCACGACATTCCTAGGCCGGCGACAAGCGTGTTCACAATCCCAGAGGAGACCAAAGGACTTAGCCCCGCACCCGGAGAACTGGGGGGCCATCACCCGGAGCCCAGATCCCCCAGTCTCTCACCTTATAGACGGCCACACAGGCTGATGTGCAGCCAAGGTGAACTCCGATGGCCGCCATGAGGCGGCAGAGAAGGCGGCAGCAGTAACGAGTGGTCCTGCTGTGGCAAGAGCTTCGGGCCTCGGAACAGCCCCATCAGGCACCGCGGAAACTTCACGTTCCCGCCCGCCCACCGGTCCGTCCGCCGCGGCCTCCCGCGTCGCCACCAATCAGCGTGAAGGTTTCGCCTTTCCTCTCGGACTGCCGACGAATAGCTTTAGTGCGTCCTCCCACCCCGCCCTGCCGGCGCTGCAGCGCGTGTGCGAGAGTGCGCACGCGCCAGTCGGGGAGTGCCTGGAAGGGATTTCTTCGTCCCGCCCCTTCTAGGTCCTTACCTGAAAGCCAATGGAAACTCATGATTGAATTGCGTCATTTGGCCTAGCAACTCCCGGCAGATTTTTCCCCGACCACTCGCTCGGCTCCTCGGCGTCCTGTAACGGCCCCGGGCGGTAGCACCGTGGCTGGCGGTGGACGCGGGTGGCGAGGCGTTTGGAGCGGCTGGCTCGGCATGTGGTGCACGGGCCCAGCCGCAGCGGTGGCCTTTTTTGCCGGGCTTTGGGTCTCTAACCCGGGGCCGGCGCTGGGCCAGGAGGCCGGGGAACGGCCAGGGGCCGACTGTGAAGGTGAGCGGCGTGAGACCTGCTTGCTTGGCGATGGCACCGCGCTGCCCCGCAGCTGTTGTCGGCTTTGGCTTCCCCCGGCCCTGGCTATAAATAACATTTAACTCAGGAAATGCAGGTCCCCGTCCCTGGTTTCCCATCGCCTTCGCCCAAGCCTAGGCAAAAGCTCGATCCCGGCCCAGTGACACCTTGAGGCCGCGTTCTGGTCTTGGGCTATTTGGGATTTGGATGAGATGTTGTGTAGACGCAACCAGCTTCAGAAGACCCTGGCGCTGCGTCTGCTGCTGATGAGCGAGTCTGGCCCCTCCCTGGCCAGGCGAGGTCTTTCCAATTTAAATTTGTTTGACTCCCAGAAGAAAAATAAAACAAGTGGTCTGTAATTGAGTCGAGGTGGCTTAAACCAGAGAACAAAAGTAACGTTTGTTAGGACTTACCGAGTAAAGTTGATTTATAGAGGAGTATATTAACTCTTTAGGAGGAATGCCCAGGGATGATTCCTCTTCTGCTCGCAGAACCTAGGCTAGGCACTGCAATCAGAACACGTGCGACTAGGTTCCGCCAACCTTCTGCTCGGAGCCCCCATGCCCCTTCCTTGCAAAATCTGCGTGATAGTACCTACTTCAGAGGGTTGTTAACAAGATTAGAGAAGATAATTGGCTATGCTAGGCCCTTCCTCCTGGACTGCTGTAACAACCATTTTTCATTGACCAAAATAATTTATATAAAGTGGATCTCCTCCTCACCCTTCTGTAACCTTGGGACTCTATCCCTACTTAACAGGAAACTGTAGATTCACAGTATGCATTGAATAACTGGATGAGTGTAGTTTGTATAACAACTTAATGAGGTGTTAGGAATTGGGAGTCCAGTTTTCTACCAGCCCTGCGGTAATTAAACTTCTCTCCAGAAATTGAAAATATCTACACGATGTCATTTTAAAATTTTCTATAGATATATTTGTTCAGCTAAGTTATAATTTTGTTTAAAGAATCTTATAACTGCATCCTATGCATTTAAAGCAGAATTTGTGAGACACAAACAATTGATCTGATTACTCATTAGTAATTTAATTTCTGGAGCATTTATCTGAAAACATTTCAGAAAAGCCAGAGCCCCTGGATTAGTTGAATGTAAAGCGTATGCCATCTTTCCTAGATTTATTACAGCATATGGTGATTATTGCGTGTTGGACTAGACCTCATTTTCTACGGTCCTCCCTCCCCTTGGTCACTCTGCTTCCATAACTCTGGTGCCCTGACTGTTTTTTGGACCCGCCAAGGACACTCCTGCACTAGAGCCTTTGCACTTCTTCCCTTTGCCCGGAGAGTTCTACCCCAAGTAGTCCACTTATGGTTTTCTCTCCCTTTCTTAAGGTTGCTGCTCAAATACCACTTTATCCAAGAGGTTTTCCTTGACCACTCCATTTAGAATACTACTACTTACCTTGTCACTCTCTACCCCCATTACCATGTTTCTTTTTCTTCACAGCCACAAGATACTTTTATTTATTCCCTAGCATGTAATCCTTGAGGGTATGGACTTTGTTTTTCAACCACTAGAACACTGTCTGGTACTTACTAATTGCTCGGTGAATGTTAAAAATACAAATGACAGGCTGTTATATTTAATGTTCTGTTCCTATTAATAGCATTAGGAATGAATAGGACGTGGAGCTCTAAAAGACAACATGACTGATCCTCTAGCTGAAAACAACTAAAAACACTGGATAAAATAAAAAAAAATGTAAAAATATTTTTAAAGATTTATTTACTTATTTGAGAGACTTTGTGCGTGTGCGTGCGAGGGATGGGGGAGGGGCACAGGGAAAGGGAGACAAGCAAACTCCCTGCTGAGTGAGGAGCCTGCCTCAGGGCTCTATCCTGGGACTCCTGAGATCATGACCTGAGCAGAAATCAAAAGTCATGCTCAACCAATGAGCCCCCCAGGCGCTCCTAAAAATAATTTTAAGAGTAAGTTAGTAAGGTATAACCAGAGGCCAAAAATCAAGGTGAAAGTGGAAACTAAAAGAGGTAAAAGAAATGGGAAGGTGGCTTTTGCCTTGAGGGCATTTGTTACCCCGGCACTCTGCATTTAGGTTTTCCTGGCTTTGGTAGAATAAAGAGAATAAAGACAAAGCCCAGGACCTTCCCAAGTTAGGAGTTTAATATAAGGTCTTCCTCCAATTAATCTGAAATCCCAAAGAGCTAGACCTCCATTATAAAAGGTGACCTGGAAATAACCACAACGCTACCCCCATCCTTAGAGACTAAAAGCAATTGTGGTACTTGAACTTTGTACCAAAAGGGAAAACAAAAATGTCTCCAGATAACTCCTAATCACAAGATAGCCCACTTACGCATTGAGGCCCAAATGCACACAACCTGGATGGTCCAAAACATCTCAAACTGAAATTTTAGTTTAATGGGGTTTTAGACATCAGCAAATATTGATCTTACCTGTAGGAATCCACCTTTAGCCCAGCCTGCAAATAATTCTCATAGTTAAAGTCTAAGAAATAAAGCTTACATTCAGAAAAGTCTTGCACCCATGAGGAAGAAGGGCACCATGAGTGACAGCAAGTTTCGACTAGTGGCAGAAACTAGTGGAAAGGCTTCAGGTACTGGAATTATCAGGCACAGGGTAGAAAATACATTTATTTTGTTTTAAGAAATAAAGGAAGGGATTGAAAATATAAATAAAGGGCAAAGACTCTTAAAAATGTCCAACCATATTTGGAAAAGGACCAGATTAAATGGCTACAAATAGAAATTAATGGGATTAATAGAAGATTAGATACAGCTGATAAAATAATAACTAAGAAGATCGAAGAAATTGTCAAGAATGAATCACTAGAGAGAAAGAAGAAGAAACAAAGAGAAAATCTTAAACGTAACCAGAGAAAAAATACTGATGGACTTCAAGTTAGACTGTCAGATGATTCAACAGTGAAAGGCCCAAAGTCACACAGTTAGTAATCAATAAAGCCAGGATTTGGACCCAGAGAGTCTGCCTTCAGAGCCCAAGCACTGAATAACTAACTATACCGCTTCTGAGTATACTGCTGGGAACTAAATTATTTAAGGGAATATTAAAAATAAAATCGGAACAATGAAGTAGTACACAAATTATTCAAGAAGTTCTGGCTATTTCTAAACTCTTAACTCCTTATAACGTATGAATATTCTTAGGTAGCAATTCTCCCCTAGTCCTGGTATCACCCAGATTAATCTGGTGTCTTTTTAAATTTTTCCTCCAAAATCAAGTAGATAATGTGGGACTGACTTCAGTTTTAGAAGGTGTGGATGGAACTGTTGAAAATAATGTTTCTAGTCCACTGCCAGTTTAATTATTCCACCAACCTGATTTTGAGCATTTATCATTATCTTTTTGAAAAGCTTATAGCTCTTTTCCTGCAGGTGGCATTATTATATTTTCCAAATACTGTTTTCCCCTTTTGGGCTCTGGCTAATAATTGCTTAATTGATATGTGATTTCACCTTAAAATTTTAAATTCAATTTCACTAACATTACCAAATATTTTATTGAGCATATGGGGGATTTCTGTGACAGTCAAAGATATTGTGGTGAGTTTTTAACATCAATTAGCAACTACTTTAAACATACAGGAAAATTTTTATATGACCTATACCTAGCATCTAGATTCATTGTTAATATTTTGCTACATTTGCTACCATTCTGTCTTTAAAAAATAAAATAACACACTTGTAGCCACTGTTTTCTCTCCCTTTCCAGGAGAAATGTCTGTTCTAAAGTTAATGTGTGCTTCTTTTCCATTTTTAAAGAACTCTTACTATAAATGTGTGTATCCACAAATAATCTATGTAATTTTTTTGATCTTAGTTGTATATAATTGTACATTGTACATATTCATTTGCAACCTTTTTCATTCAACATTATATTGGGGCATTTTATACGTTGATAACTACAGACATAGTTCATTCTTTTTAACTTGCCTCTAGAATTCCACTTTCTGAGTGAAATACAGTGTATGTAACTATTCTCTCTTGGAGGTTCGGTTAGGTTCTTCCCACTTTTACATAACTTTAAACAATGGTCCTCTGAATATTCTTATACATGTCTCCTAGAGCACATTGGTGATGATTTCTCTAGGTCATAGAGCAAGAATTTCTGGGTGATAGATTATATGCACTTTCAACTTAATTTTTCCCTATTGGACTGCAATTTTCTTACAGATATGCAGGATCTCTTTTCTTCAGCCAAAAAATACATTTCACACCCAATCTAGGTACTTTGTTGAGGACAGAGCAATGTGGCTTAAGTGGGAGAGGTGACAGACCCTGAGGTGTGAGAGGCAGTGGAAAGTCAGGTCATCCGGGACTGTGGGACAATCTAGAGACTGGATTAGACTCTGAGTGATATGGAAAACCACAGGAGGGTGTTGAGCTATGAAGTAGCATAATCTTTCATTTTTAAAGACTCTGGTCAGAATGTTGGGAACTTAGTGGGTCAGATTACAGCAATCCTCTGGCCAAGAAATCCTAATGCTGCAGGAGAAAATATGAAAACGTCATAAAGGAACCAAGAGCTGACAAGATAGAAAGATTTACTAGGGCAAAATTGAAGGGGAAGAAGCAGTCCTGAATGGTAAACTGAGTTTACACTCATTCTGCCCAGATAACAGTGGCCAGTCAAAGATGATCTTTGGTGTGAGGGAGATGGAAGGCAAAGCCTAAGACTTGTTTTAGGTAAGGAATCTACTAAGACACTCTTCTCTGTTAATCTGGGATTCCCAAAGTGTTACTCCCTCAGTGTAAGGTTGAACGAGCAATAAAGCTAACCCATCCCTACCCACAGAGGTCTCTAAGGAAAATTTCCTTGACACTGAGCAGAATTGAAGAAAGAATAAACACATTTCTGAGAGATTATAACCACAAGATGTCCTCACTTGGATTTGCAGCTAAATTTCACATAAGGGGTCCAAGAAAATATCAAGCTGTCAATTTAGTTTAAAGTAGTCCCTGGCTAGTAGCTCCTAAGCCTGATAAATACAGACATAAATCCTTTATGGAAATAAGACATCATAATTTTATGCCTCAAATAATCTCCACAAATACATTTCAAGTGACTATAAGTATCATGCAGGACAAAACAAGGAAGTAGACAAAAAACCAAATAATCAGGTAATAAGGGGAGGCGAAGGACCCTGTCTTTCACAACAAACCTTTTATAACTCACTGACTTTAAACTAGGTGTGGGAGGAGTGAGGGAGAGGAAGAGAGGAGAGACTTGGAAACCACAGCATAAAAATTCTTTGTTTTTCTTAAAGAGGAATGGGCAAATGTGGTGGTATTTGGTGGTGGTGAGGGGGGGAATGTGGTGTTGAGAGATCTTTCTGTTGCTTCTAAAATATGAGAAGTAACACATCATGTTGCAGGCTAATGGGGAACCAGACAGGAGGGAGAGCGCAGAAGTGCAGGAGTAGGGAGTTGATAGGATCTCTATAGCAGGTGGAGGGGTTGTCAAAGTTTGTTCATAGAATTAAGGCAGAATATGCAGGTACAGGTGTGGTTGATGTGACAGCAGAAGCAGGAGAGACTTCTCTCCTGTTGCTTTTTGTTCCTCAGAAAAATAGGATGCAGGATCATGAGGTGGGAGTGAGGATGGGGTGGAGGTGCTAGACAAGCTTTGAAGAGAGAGCAACTTTGCAATTGTCATTTGGGGAGTTGGATACAGTGTGAGTATGGCCAATGGAGTAGGGTTGTTGAACAGCCCTGATGGCTTACTGGAAATTAGTGTCATGAATTTAAAGTGAGGCCAGTGAGCACCACTGTGTTATTTCCTCCAGTTATGTTCAGTGAGTGTAGGTACAAACTGGGTGGAGAGTTGGTTTTAACTAGGGCTAGGGTTTTTCCAGGTGCATACAATGAGGGAGGGAGATGCAAGAGAATTGAATTTATGTGCAAAGAAGTGACTATACTGTAGAACATGGAATCTAAACTGAGTAAGGAAGCATGGTGAAAAAGGTGGGAAAATCAATGGATTGTATGACCTGGTGGGGTCGGAGATATTGGGCGTTGGGTGTTAGAGGACATGAGCTGGAGAGATAGGAGGTGATGGTCAGACAATGGGATGTTTCAACTAAAATTATAGAGAGATTATAGTCATTGGTAATGACTGGACCCAAGGGTAAGACCATAGCAATTTTTCATGTATTCTAGATATTAATCTTTAGTCAGTTATGTAAGTTTTAAATATCTTCCTCCAGTCTGTGACTTGTCTTATCTTTTGTTTATGATTTCTTTGACATTACAAAAGTGTTTAATTTTGCTGTAATCCAATGTATGATCTGTGTTTTGGTAACTTCTTTAAGAAATATTTCTTCTTGAGGCGCCTGGGTGGCTCAGTCGTTAAGCGTCTGCCTTCGGCTCAGGTCATGATCCCAGGGTCCTGGGATCGAGCCCCGCATAGGGCTCCGCATCGGGCTCCCTGCTCAGCGGGAAGCCTTCTTCTCCCTCTCCCACTCTCCCTGCTTATGTTCTCTCTTGCACTGTGTCTCTCTGTCAAATAAATAAAATCTTTAAAAAAAAAAAGAAATATTTCTTCTCTATCCTGATGTCATGAAGATGCTTTCCTGGGTTTTCTTCTAAAAGTTTTGTAGTGCTGCTCTTCCCATATAAATCTTTATTCACCTGGGATTTATGTTTGCATGTAGTTTTAGATAGAGATCTAAGTTTATCTTTTTCAGTGGTGAGTTGTCTTAGTACCATTTATTGACTAGTAAATTTTTATCCTCCATTGATTTTTAGCATCACTTTCATCCTTTACCAACCTTCTCTAGATTTGTGCATTTGTTTCTAGACTCTATTTGTGCATTTGTTTCTAGACTAGGTCTCCTGGTCTATTTCTGTGCCATTCCCACAGTGTTTTCAATGCTGTAGCTCTAGAACTAAATCTTGATAGATGATAACGTCTACTCCTCAAACTCCTTTTTTTTTAAAAAATATTTTATTTATTCATTTTGAGAGAGAGAGAGACAGAGAGCACAAGCAGAGGGAGAGGTAGAGGGAGAGGGAGAAGCAGGCTCCCCGCTGAGCAAGGAGCCCGATGCGGGACTCGATCCCAGGACCCTGGGATCATGACCTGAGCCAAAGACAGACGCTTAACGACTGAGCCACCCAGGCGCCCCCCCCCCTCTTTTTTTTCTTCTTCTTCAAACGTTTCTTGACTTTCATTTGCTCTTGTTTCTTCGTATGTATTTTTGGACCAGGTTGTAAAATCTATAAAAGTCCTATTGAGATTTTGATTGGAACAACATTATTTATTTGAGAGAGTGAGCACAAGCCAAGGGGAGAGGCAGGAGGAGAAGCAGACTCCTTGCTGAGCAGGGAGCCTAGGATCATGACCTGGGATCATGACCTGGGATCATGGCGGAGCTTAGCCGGAGCTTAGCCGAGTGAGCCACCCAAGTGCCCCTGGAATAACATTAAATGTATAGATTTACTTAAAAATAATTATAATCCATAATATTGACTCTTCCCATCCATGAACATGGTTTATTTTTCCATTTCTGAAGTCTACTTTGAGATCTTTTGATCAAGTTTTATACTTTTTTCTTTCAAAGTCTTGATATAGTTCATTAAATTTACTCCTAGTTACACTGGAATTTTTGTCACGATTGTAAATGATTTCTTATTTTAAATTTGCAGGTTCCTCATTGTTTCTTTGTATTAATCTGATATTCAGCAATTTTGCATAATGCTGTCCTTATTAAGAATGTTTTTCTACCTAGGCAATCATATAGTCTGCAAATGATAAAAATTTTGCTTTTTCCTTCCTTCTTTTCTTTTCTTTTTTTCCTTTTTTTTTTTTTTTGAGAGATTGTGTCCTGGGTGGGGAGGGTCGGAGGGAGAGAGAGAGAATTTTAACCAGACTCCATGCTGAGCATGGAGCCTGATGTGGGGCTCGATCTCATGACCCTGAGATCATGACCTGAGCCCGAAATCAAGAGTTAGATGCTTAACCGATGGAGCCACCTAGGCACCCCACTTTTTCCTTTCTAACAAACATCTCTTCCACTAGCTAACACATCTGGTTCTGTATTGAATACAAGTGGTGACAAAGGATCATTTTATTGTTAATGTAGGACATTTGCTGTAGAGCTTTCGTAGATATCCTCTATCAAGTCAATGCAGTTCTTTTCTATACGAGTTTGCTAAGTGTCTTAATATGGATGCTTGCTTTAATCATGAACAGAAATTCGATTTTATTAAATACATATACATCTATTGAGATGATCCTATAATTGAATTATTAGCTTTTCTAATTTTAAAACATCTTGGTCACTGACGTGATTCTTCCTTAATTATGATTTTTTTTTTTTAAAGATTTTATTTATTTATTTGACACACAGAGAGAAAGCACAAGTGGGCAGAGAGACAGGCAGAGAGAGAGGCAGAAGCAGGCTCTCCACTGAGCAGGGAGCCCGATGCGGGACTCGATCCCG
Organism: Mirounga angustirostris; assembly: GCF_029215605.1. NCBI lineage: Eukaryota > Metazoa > Chordata > Mammalia > Carnivora > Phocidae > Mirounga > Mirounga angustirostris. The sequence continues at coordinate 125,906,027 of NW_026991713.1, forward strand.
GGACTCCAGGATCATGACCTGAGCCGAAGGCAGTCGCTTAACCAACTGAGCCACCCAGGCGCCCCAATTATGATTTTTTTAATGTGCGTTTTATTTTCAAAACGTGAAATTGGCCAGTCATTTTTGTCTCATATTGTCCTTGCCTGGTTTTGATGTCAAGGTTTGGCCAATCTCATTAAAATTTGGGAGGTTTTCTTTCCTTTCTTTTCCTTTGCTATTCTTGTCTCTGTGATAGTTTATATAAAATAGTTCTGATAGCTGGGTTCTTTTTTTCCCTGGTAGATTTTTAATTACTGCCTCAATTTTTTAAAATGGCTTTTAGGTCGGTTCAGGTTCTTATTTCTACGTAAGTTTATTTTTGTTATACTTTTCTAGGATGTTGTCTATGCTGTTTCCGAATTTATTGAAATAAAGCTTTTCTTATGGTGTTTTCTTATTATTTTAAAGTCTCTATTCTCTCTCTAGGTATGTCTCCTTTTTTATTATCAAATAGTTATGTATATGCAGAAGTTTAAAATGTAAATTTTTTTTTCCTGGGCCTATATTGAAAAATGTTAAGCACCTATCCATTCTTCTCTAGATAGTGCTTTCCTCTGCAGCTACTTCCAAGTAGTTTAGCTACTTCATCTGAAACATATCTTTATTAATCTAAATAAACTGCTTAAAATGTTCTAAAAGTTTGGCACTTTTATTATCTTTTAAAAATGAAGTTTTAGATCTATTACACCCACCCACATTTGTCTCTTGCACACCCATTCCCCCATTTTACATACATTTATATCACCACTTGGGGTAAAAATAAATCTCAGGGTTTATATTGTTGTGTCATGTAAATATTATTCAAAAGTTAGTTATCTAATGCACCAGAATTTCATCTTTCATGTATATCTTTCTCCCCTTGAATTAAAACTTGCCTCAATTTTCTTTGGTTAATTTTTGTTCCAATCATTAATTTATCATATATATGATAAATTAATAAATTTATTAAATAATAATTACATATGATTAATACATTTATTAAATAATAATTATTAAATAATAATTATTAAATGATCAATAAAATTAAATAAATAATTTTAATAAATTAAAAAAATATATATATATTCTCCCCCTCCCCCGACAGAACTGAAAATCATCTTTGAACAAATTAACCACATCAGGTAGTCTATTAGTTTGATCTTCTGCTTGGTGGCATCATTCCTGGGACTCTCTGTCCTGCTTTAACCTGGATAGGCATCTCTCCAGCCAGCTACACCACTGTTGTGCTAAGACTCCCTCCCCTCCTGGGAATTTCCTTGGTCTCTTTGTTGTGTTTGACCTTTGTTTCCTGGAACCCAAGGCATTCCTTTGATTGGTTCACTCTTATGTTTTGGTGAAGCCTACTGTCCTTAAAAACAGCACATGATAATATAATTTTGAGATCTTGAGTGTTGAAAATGACTTTATTTACTTTGACATTTTAATGAATAGCTTGACTCTTTATAGAATTCTAGGTCAAAAACATATTTTCTGTAGAATTTTAATGACATTAAGCTATTTTCTTATAGTTTCCAAGGTTAAGAAATCTAATGACACTCTTTCATAATTGTTATTAGAGCTATTTTAGATTTCAGCAGAATTATAGAATCTTTTCTTTTTTACCAGTGTTCTAAAGTTTCTTGACTTTTATGTGTTGGTATAGATCTTTTTCAATTTTGTGGGTCTGTCAATCCAGATATTTGTGTCTTCCACTAATGAGAATATTCCCTATATTGGTTCTTTGACAATTCCCTCTTCTATCTTTTTGAAGGTCATATTATTTAGGTATTTGTCTTCCTGAATTTCTTAAATTTCATTAATCATTTTCCACCTCTTTGTCTTTTGGTCTACTTCCTGGTGATTTTTCCCCCCAACTTGATCCCCTAAATAAATCTGGTCAACTTTTTTCTTTAATTTAGCAATCATATTTTAATTACCAAGAGTTCTTACTTGTTATTTGGTTGTCTGAATATTATTTGATTTACCACTTAAAAAAATTCTTTATCACTTTTTTCCTTGCTAAGAACTTATCTATCTTTACTGACCATTAGTTTCATTTATTTTTATTTTTTCTGCTTAATTTATGTGGTTTTATTATCAGTAGTTTCTATATTCTTTTGGTTTATATAGTTATACTTTTAAAAACTTAAGTTGAATGCTTACTCTTTTTCATTTTTTTCTTTTGAAAGATAATAATGTTATGAATTTCTTTGTAAGTACTGCTTAACTGTAATCCTTAAGTTTTATATATAGTATTTTTACTGGAATTAAGTACTGAAAATTGTACATTTCTGTTACTTACTACTTTTTCTTTGACCCATGGATTAGTTAGAAGTATGTGTTTTAAAAATTTCTAGGCATAAGGAGGGCAGACACTCAGTTGGATCATATTTTTGTTACTGATTTCTAATTATATTCGGGGAATGTGGCCTGCTTAGTATGGGTTTTTTGGTGCTTGTTGAGAACTGCTTTTTGGCCTACTACCTGGCAAATTAATGTAAATATTACATATTTTCTTGAAAAGAATGTGGGTTCTCTAATTTGGGGGAAAAGGGTTCCATATGGTATAAGGTCAAACTTGTGAATAGTGCTCACATATTTAATGTCCTTATTAACTTTTGGTCAATTTGATCAAATGATTGCTGTGAAGATGTTCAACCATCTACTGTTATTGTGAATTTGTCAATTTCTTCTTATGATTCTATCAGGATTTTCTGTATTATTAAGCTATGTTAATGGCTGTACATTAGTTTAGAACATTTATTTTGGTTTTTCTGGTAAATGGTTCATTTTATGGTTAGTAGTGACTGTTGTTATTCTCAAAAATGCTTTATAGGACTAAAGCAGATTTTGGTTAGCATTTTCTAGGCATATCTTATTATTTTTAAAATCTCCTCAATTTTGTTGTTGTTTTTTGTTTTTTCAACCTTTTGTTGTAGTCTCATACTTTTTATGTGACTCTTATAAACAGCAGATAATTGAATTTTTGATAGTTCTGCTCTGAAAAATCCTGTTCTATAACTGTAAGTTTAATATTCATGCTTATTGTAATTAATGATATATTTGGGTTTATTTTTCCCACTTAATTTCATGTTTTTTTAAAAAAAAATGTATTGTGCTTTCTTTCTTTTTTTTTTTTAAACTTTTCTGTCTTCCAGTGGACTGATAATGTTTGAACAATCCCTTCCCATACCCTGCATCAATACGGATCTGAAAGCAATCTGTTTATATTTTTTAGTTACTACCCTTACGTTGTTAACATGAGTAATTGGCTAAAAATTATTATGACTTAACAGTAATGTTTCTCCACCCTCTTCTGGATGATAAAGGATCTTAGGAAGTTTCAAGTGAATTTTCTTGTATTTCTCATCTTATGTGTTAGGATTGTCCTGTTTTGGGGTTTTACCTTATGCTTATTCCCCTACATGTTTATTATTATTGTTACACAGTTAATCTTGATTTAGATTTCTCTCCCACTTGCCATTTTTTCTTCTCATATTACTTCTTGCAACCTGATTCTCCTTTCTGGATCTTGCCTCCTTCCTGAAGTTTATCTGTTAGTAGGGCTTCCTAAGGTGTTTTATACATAGGAAGTAGTCAATAAATGTTTATTAAATAAAGTAATTTAATCAGATGAACATAGTTTAAACTACAGTAGGTGTCTAGTTTGTGTATTAGGGTGATCGGTGGATCTTGCCTCATTTACCAGACAGATAGATAAGACACTTGAATATTGGGGATGGCAGCACATTACCTGGTTTTAGTTAATACCATGAATCAAGAGTAGGGATAGAACCAAGGGCTGGGGCACTCTCCACTCTTCCTTAGTATGTTTCTCTAGAATTCTGTCTCTAATACTAAGGGCCACTGTTTTCCAGCATAAGCTTCTGGCCTCCATTTCCCTCTCTGCTTGCTAGGGCCAGACACTTGCCCCATCTGGAAAAGCAACATGGGAAAAGCAGTATCCTCCTACTGCAGAGGTACCTAATGGATAAGTGTGTAGGGCCAGTGTCCAATGGCCTGGGATCTAATTCCCTCTCTAGCACTTATTAGGCAAGTTAACTGGCCTCTCTTTGACTCAGTTACCTCACCTATAAAATAAGGATAGTAGCATAGCTTTGTTCTGAGACTTGAATGAGTTAATAACATACATTAGAACGGCGCCAGCACCTTTAAGCACCCAACAAATGTTAACTATGGTTATTGCCTGTGCCACTTCTTAGCAGCCAGATCAGGCTTTGGATGCTGGGATTGAATATGATTGTTCAAATTGGAGTTTCACTTAGGTTCATGATGATAGAACTTACAGACCTAGGCAGACTACCAAGGGGTTTCATTTAAGATATGTAATCAGGTTTTTCTCTGTGCTTTAAACAAAGCTGTCCCAAGAATCGTATCCTATATAAAGCTATATTCTCTTTTAGGGTTAACTTTTGTGGGAAAAGTCTCATTTTAGGTTCAAGTTGGTTCCAAAGATTGATTGCTTCGATAAATTATTCAAGGCCCAATTCTAAGCAAATAGCTATAGACCCCAAACAATTCTTACTTATAATTTGAATCCATTGTCACAATGTGTTGAATCATATTTATCTTTTTTATTTGGTGAGCGGGGCATACACATAGGTGTGGTCATGGTTATTTTGTACATAACTACATAATTTCTTTGATCCTTCTAGTATGTAAAGAATTCTTGAACCGATTCTATAACTCCTTGATAGCCAGAGGAGTCAACTTTTCCCTGGACACCATAGAAAAGGAATTGGTCAGCTTTTGCTTGGATGTCAAAGGAAAAGAAAACCGCCTGGTATAGTAAATTTTCCCTGTTCATTTTCCCTTATGCTTGAAGAAACTGTTAATAGTTTCATTTCTCATCTTAGTCTTAATGTTCTCCTGCTTAAATGCTTGCCTCAAGCATGTTCATTGTAGACAGCAGGCAGAAATTGATCATCCAGTGAAATGTAGTCCTATGTATTTTCATTTAGAATGTATCTGGTTTCATTTTGCTTTCTGAATAGACAAGCAATTCCATGTTTTAAGTAAAGTTACACAGATTCCTCATGAGAATTTTCTGTCCTGGGTTAACAGTGGGTAGACTCTTTATTTGTTACCAAGACTATTAGTTAAACCTGTCCAAACATTTTTATCACATCATTTATACATAACTAATGAAGTATTTATATTCTCTTATAATGGTGTTTCCTGGGTTTACACAGATGACTTTTCATTAAAGTGTTTTATTTCACTACAGATCATTGCAGGCCAATTCATTTTGCCTAAAATTTTCATGTTCAATTTGTCAGTTAAATCTGCATTGTTGACTGTTCAACACTGACACATTGTAAAACTCTCAACATTTATTTGTGCCATTAAGTTTCATATTTTTAAATGTAAATTGTCTCAGTTAGGCAGCTGGAAAGGCAGCATAGCATGATGGAGAAGGACATGGACTCTAGAGCCAAAATGCTAGATGTTTAAATTCCGTCTCTTCTGCTTACCAGCTGGTGACCTTCAGGTGACTTGGGTGTAAAATGGGGATAATTATAGTACTTACTTCACAGGATTGTTGTGAGAATTCAATAAGTTAAGACCTTTAAAGCCCCGAGAGCAGTGCCTGGCACAGAGAAAACACTTAGCAAACGTTGGCTCTTATTAGTCTTTGAGCATCGTGTGAATTGTAGGGCACTTCTAATTAACATGATCACGGGGATGGAATCATTTGTTTTCTGGTGCCTTAGTCAGCAGGGGTTAAAATTTAATAGCTGGGCCATGAAAACTAGGTTAACCTCTTTCTCACTTCTCCAAACTATATTAACTACTTTTTTTCATCACCCAGGACACTAAATTCTCTTTGTACTCCTTCAGTGCTATTATCTAGGTGCAACGAAGGATGCAGCCACAAAGATCCTCAATGAAGTCGCTCGCCCAATGAGTGTGCATATGCCTGCACCAAAGATTTGCGAGAAACTCAAGAAGATGGACAGCCAGATCTGTGAACTGAAATATGGTATAATGGAGACAAATGTATTTTTCTAATATGTCCAGAGCATTGCGCATTCTCCAAACCAAGGTCCCTGTTTCTAAAAAGTCGGTGGGAGAAGGGAAGGCAATCTCCACTCGCCAGTAGGTTGCTGGGCTGCTGAATGGTGCCTAGCACCATCTGAGCTCCTTTGGGGAAGAGAAACGAAGACTGCACAATCAGCATTCAGTAAAACTGCCAACCCGGATAGCCAGGTTTAAACTCTTAAATCACCAAGGCAATGTCAACTATGTGTGTCAAGGAAAAATTCCAAATGTAAAGGGAGCAGCTATTCATGGTGATTTAGCTCTTGGTAACCTTTTAAGACAAAAGTTTCATCTATTCAAAGGCCATGTCGGGACTTTGAAGTTTTAAACATGGACTGTATCTTTTCCCCCTAGATTTGTCTACCATCTTGCCAGTTTTAAATTTTAGGAAATAGGTTATTCACATCAAGTCGGGTTGTGTTTTATGAAGTAAGCTTATCGAGGGTGCCTAAAGTAAACAGTGAGGAAAGGGAGGAGATGTCCTATTTAAAACATTATCCTTGGCCTTATGAATTTCACAGATATAGATCTATTCTTATACAGTACTGAGGATTTGTATCTGGGTCAGCCTTTTGGATACACTGAATAGGTGTGTTGAAAGCCTGGGGCATCCCTCCCTTAGCCTGTCCTTAACACCTGAGATTTTACCAGGAAAGACTCACTTCTTTTGCTTAAGTCATTGTTTTATGTTACAGACCCACTGTAGTATTATAAACTACCTAAGTAATTAGCACCCAACTCTGAATTATTTTAGTCTTATTTTCCAACATAGCTGTGTAATATGCCTATGCACCATAGCGACAAAGCTGGCTTTAAATAGGTTTAAGGTCAGAAGATACCAAAGACAACCTACTTCTTAATTTGCCAAGGGCAAGCCCTAATCTCCAAGGTGGTGATTATGGGGAAGGCATCTGTTTTTATTGGCTTCCAGGTAATGAAGTAGAGGCAGGAATCATTGAGTTCATATAAACAATATTCACAAAAGGGACAAACCTGTCTTGATTCTTTCATTTGACAAATGTACTTGGAATAACATCTGCTATATACAAGGGATCTTACTTGGCTCCTTGAATAATAGAAAAATTATTCAGATATTATTGAAAAGAAATGCATTGTTACTAATCTTTTGGCAATGCTGGCCACTAGAGGCCCTTGGGGAGCCATGAACTAGTTTTAATTTTGGGATCAACGTTTTCCTTATAGTTTTAGGGTTACAGAGTTTTTCCTCTTTTAAAATGAATGTCAGATGCCAAGTTCTCTAGAAAAACTCAAAGACACTACTGACACTCGCAAGAAAGTGTTTTCTTTTTCCTTCAATAATTTATCTTGAATAGACCAGCAGTTCTAAATTCTCCTTCCCAGCTTATGGTTGGCAGGAAAGTTGAGATTGAACAGGGCTTCAAATGGTGGGATATTAATAATTTGCGCTATAAAAGCGTCTATGTTTAAAGGTCTTTTATTAAGTCAGCCATGAAATGAACAAACAAGGTAAGTGTAGAGTGGGATTATGTTTTCATTTAGGAGGGTGTCATTTGGCTTTTGACCTGAAAGTATGTTTTTGCTAGATCTATTTTTTTTTAAAGGATGGGGGTCACTATAAAAATTGAAGGGTCCCCTGAGCACAGGGTATAGCTGACCATCCAAATAAAAAAAGGCTTTAAAATTTAACTTTTATTTATTTTTTTCAGATTTATTAAGATATAATTGACATAAAACATTGTGCACGTTTAAGGTGCACAACATGTTGACTTGATACACTTATATATTGCAATATTATCACCATCGTGTTGGCTAACACCTCCATCATGTCTTATAATTACCATATCTTTTCTGTGATGAGAACATTTAAGGTCTACCCTCTTAGCAACATTCAAGTATATAATATAGTATTAACCATAACTACCATGGTGTACATTAGATTCCCAGAACTTGTAACTGGAAGTTCATACCCTTTTGCCAGCATCTTAATTTCTCCACCCACCCGACCCTGGTAAACACCATCCTACGCTCTGTTTCTATTAGTTTGGCTTTTTTAGATTCCATGTATAAGTGACATCATACAGTATTTATCTTTCTCTGACTTATTTCACTTAGTCCATTCTTGTCGCAAGTGGCAAGGTTTCCTTTCTCATGGCTGAATAACATTCCGTTGTATGTGTATACATGTGCATCACACACACACACACACACACATACATCACATCTTCTTTATTCATTCATCTGTTGATAGATACTTAGGTTGTTTTCATATCTTGCCTATTGTGAATAATGCTGCAATGAACATGGAAGTGCAGACATCTCTTTGATATCCTATTTTCATTTCCTTTTGATATATACCCAGAAGTGGGATTGCTAGATCATTTGGTAGTTCTACTTTTAATTTTTAAAGGAACTTCCATACTCTTTTCCATAGTGGCTGTACTAACTTATACTGCCAGCAAGAGTGATTTTTTTTCTAAATTGTTTCCAATACTTGCTATCTCTTAGGCTTTTGATGACAGCCATTCTAACAAATGTGAGGTGATACCTCATTGTAGTGCTGTTTTGCATTTCCCTATGGTCAGTGATGCTGAGTACCTTATCAGGGACCTGTTGGCCATTTGTATGTCTTCTTTGGAAGAATATCTATTCAGTTCCTCTGCCTATTTTTTTAGTCAGATTGTTTGGGATTTTTTTGCTATTGGGTTGTGTGAGTTTTTAAATATATTTTGGATATTAACTCCTTATTAGATATGTAATTTTCAAATATTTTCTCACATCCCATAACTTGCCATTTATTTTGTTGATGGCTTCTTTGCTGTGCAGAAACTTTTTAGTTTGATGTAGTCCCACTTACTGATTTTTGTTTTTGTTTGCTCTGGTGTCATATCCAAAAAATCGTTGCCAGAACCAATGTCAAGGAGACTTTCCCTATGTTTTCTTCTTGGATTTTTATGGTTTCAGGCTTTATGTTTAACTTTTTAATCCATTTCAAGTTAATTTTCCTAAGTGATATAAGACAGGGGTCCAGTTTCATTTTTTCCACATGTGGTTATCCAGTTTTGCAAACACCAGTTATTGAAGAGACTGTTCTTTCCCCATTGAATATTCTTGGTTCCTCTGTCAAATATTAGTTGACCTTATAGGCAAGGGTTAATTTCTGGGCTTTTGATTCTACTCCATTAGTATCTGTGTCTGTTTTTATGCCAGTACCACACTGTTTTATTATAGTTTTATAGTATAGTTTGAAATCAGGGAGTGCAATGCTTCCAGCTTAGTTCTTTCTGAGGATTGCTTTGGTTATTCAGGGTCTTTAGTGGTTCCATACAAATTGGGGTTATTTTTTCTGTTTTTTTGTGAAAAATGCCATTGGAATTTCGATGGGGATTGCATTGAAGCTGTAGATGGCTTTGGGTAGGATGGCATTTTAGCAATATTAATCTTCCAGTCCATGAACACAGAATGTTTTTCCATTTGTGTTCTCTTCAGTTTAGTCCGGTAGTTTTCAGTGTATAGATCTTTCACCTCTTTGGTTAAATTTATTCCTAAGTATAAAATCCAACTTTTAGATTTAAGCACACTAATTGGAAATTTTTGATAAGTCACTTGACCACTATGTTAGGTTGATAACAGGCTGTCAAATGCTGTGTTTTATTATGCAAGGGAAAAAAGGAAAGGGTTCCTCAAGAGAAGTCAAGCTGCAAAAGTCCTGGGCTGCCACTAATAAGCAAACTTCAATGTTGTATCCATGTTCAAGGACACACCTGGTCATGGGGGAGGGGGAAAGAAAAGAATTTCCCCATTCTGACAGGGAAATTATAATCATGAGTATGTTATAGATGAGCTTTGTTTGTTTGTTTTTCCTATTTTTGGGTCTGACAATAGAGAAGTAGCTGAGTTCTTCACATTGTCTGCAGGTAGTAAATGGAAACAGTAGTCTTTCTAGAGGAGTTGGATGTTAATGACAAGTGTTCCTGCCGGTTACTGGCAAGAAGGCTAGGAGCCAGATTGGTTGGCACCAAAGCGCCAGCATTAGAGAAGTGGGTATATCCCAAAAGACTGTCAATGAATGCTGTGATGATTTTGTAATCCCAGTAGGGACAGAGGATCAGGTGAGTTCAAGCAGAGATCCCAAACAATTAAGGACCAATGAGAATGCTCTTAATTTTATTCATGTGTTTTGGTGTCTTAAATTTGTATTTAAAAACTCGATAATGCTTTGTAATAGGTATGTCCATCTGTTTTAATGCAGACATGTCTTCGTATAGAAAGCGAACCATCACTTTCTAGTTAATTACAATCTAAGACTTTCATCTGGCCACACTCAAGACCATCCCAAGGCACTGCCATTTATCAATTCTCTTCTTTGTATCTTAGGAGCAGCAATTAGGATGCAATGTAGTCATTTTAGTAATTATGGTCTTGAGAAGCCGTGGAGTGGTCACAAAATTCTGCAAAGCTACCCAGGCCCCTGTTTTGAAGCAAGTATAATTCCATGGAAAGCAAGTTGAATAGAACACTAATGATCCCAATAGCTTTGTACATAACACATTTTCCTTAGGTATGTCTTGGTTTCCATAGAAATTGGAACTGTTCCCCACTTTGGAACACAGGGTAGTCGGCACCAAGATAGGAAACACCACTGGCCTTTCTAAGTGTTTCACGGTTGTTTTGGTTTTTTTAAAAACCGTGCTTTTCCTTTTTGTTGTTTAGAAAAGAAATTGGACCTGGCATCAGTGGACCTGTCAAAGATGAGGGTAGCAGAGCTGAAACAGATACTGCACAGCTGGGGAGAGGGGTGCAGAGCCTGTGCAGAAAAAACTGACTATGTGAATCTCATCACTGAACTGGCACCCAAGTATGCAGCAGCCCGCCCCAAAACAGAGCTGTGACCCTCCGATGCCGATATGCCATCAAGGAGAGACACAGTGACTCTCCAGGATATGGACTTGTTGGTTAAGAGTAACTGGGAGTTGCGCTGTATGTGGTCTCATACTTTTTGCTTTGGTAACACAACCAACCAAGAATTGGTTACTTGGATTTACGATGAAAACTGCTAATATTAGTGGTCTCTTCTATTTGCAGGGTACCCAAACCTAACAGTGCTTTTCTTATCATTTTTGTAAGGATTATATATATTGTCTTTGCCCATTTCCTTAAAAGTGGGAAATGTGAACTACTGAAAAATTGATGGAGTAGTCGATTCAAAGAAGGAAGACAGTGCTCAGAGGCTGCTCTCTGTGTATTAAGTTTTAGTTAAATATATTGGTTTAGGATAAAAGAAACAAAGTTTGGCCTACCTAACTCCCACCTTCAATCCAAAACAATAACATGGCATAATCAAAGGTTTTAAAAAGTAAACTTTGTACATTCAACTGCAAATCACTCTATGTTCTGGCTCTTTTTGGTATCTGATATGGGAGGGCAGGAGGCAGTATTTGAAATTAGGATTTCCCCAAAGAAGGAATACCTATTTAAAACCTATTTATACCTACTTAAAGAAAACAGATCAAGACTCCACTTAAATAGAGTCAGTGTTTTAGCAAATTGTAGCAACACTCACACTGTTGACTGAACTAAGCTCAAGGTGTTCTGTATTCCTTGCTACCACACATTAGACGAGCTTTTGATAGAGGATTAAAGCATGGTAAAAGCACCTGCAGGCAACATAGAGCTCTATGGTTCTTAATACTATTTTATCAGCTTTAAATTGTAAAATCATTCTTGGCTCCATTTTCTGGCCACATCAGAGTAAGAACCCCCCCTGGGCAAGTGACTGCCTCTGGGGGGAAGGCAGAGGTGGGGAAGGCCTACAGAGCAGCTCAAGGGAACTTTCTGGGGGGATGGGAATGTCGTATATCTTGACTGGGGTGGTGGTTACATGGTTGGATAGGGTTGTGAAACTCATGTAGTAGTACAACTAAAATCTGGTCTTTTTTTTTTGTATATACATTTTATCTAAAATACTGCTGTAGAAAAATTATTTGAAAATTAACTGAACTTCGTTAATTCAAAACATCTCGTTCGTGTAGAGAATTGCATTTACTGACTGGGAGTCCTTTGGGGGAGTGGAGGAGAAATTTTCCAGACTGAATGTGTACACTGAAAGTATAATTTTCATGTTTCAATGCTGTGCAGGTAAATGAATTTTCAGTTGGACAGTTGGGATGTTACCAAACTTGTCAGAGAATTGGTGGTTAGTAACTTAAAAATGAGAATAAAAAAGCTTTGGTGTAATAAATGACCAAAAGGTTATTGTTTCTGGGTTTGGGCAGCTTGATCATTATGTGTAAAGCACTCTAGTTTATTATGAATTATATCTTTAAAAGTCCATATTTAGTGGGTTTTTTTTTTTTTTTACTTTTTGTAACCTTTGTATTTGTTTTCCTTTAGTACATTTTGAACCTATTGAGAAACTTAACATTTGAAAGTATGTCTGATGTCTGATCTCAAAATCAGGTCATATTTTCTCAGTGTTGTGTGTTCTTTGTTTTTTTTGGGTTTTTTTTTTTTTGACAGGATAGAAATCTAGGTCATAAGAACACTGCCCAGCAGTTCATTCAAATCCATGATGTTTGGTCTGGTTTTCATAGAGCATTCGCTCTGTCAGTGCCACTGAAACTTTTCAAACAGTGCGTACAAGGGACCCGGGGACCTTGTTAAAGTTTGGATTTTGATCCAGGAGGCCTGGGTGGGGCCCGAGACTGCTTTCCTAACAAGCCCCTGAGTGATGCCCGTGCGGCTCTTGCAGGCACCACACTTGGAGTGGCAGGGTCCTGAGCCCTGGACCCCGCAGTTGATTTATTTTCTCCAACTTCCCATCTCAGTCAGGTTTTCACTAGAGCTGAATGTAACAACAACAACAACAAACAACAATAAACACACAAGGGTTGCTTCTCTCATGTAGAAGAAGTCAGGTAGCCCGGCAGAAGTGAATACGGCAGCTCCACAAATTATCAGGGATGGAGTTCTTATCTTTTTGCTTTACATCAGGGGCGTGTTCCATTCTTAACTCATGGTCCAAGTGGACCCTGGAGCTCCTTATTCCAGAAGGGACAAGGCACCCGCCTCTTTAGGGCAGCCTTCCCCCCTTCCCTGGCTGTTACTCCTCCCCCACATTCTGCTTACAGATTATTGATCAGAACTTAATCCCATGCCAAACCCAGCTGCAAGGGAGTTTGGGAAAGAACATCTTTTGGTTAAGTTCATTGCTGCCCAAATAAAATCAGGATTATTTATTTAGTTAATTAATTAAATTTTTTTTTTAACTGAGGAAGAATGGAGAAATAGTTTGTGGCCACAAACCATCTCTGCCACAGAGCTCCAATTTTTCATTCCCATGAATCTTAGTTATAATTCCTGGCTGTTTTACCCTAAATAACTCTTCTTCCTCCTTACTGTTGGCTTCTTTTGTAAATGTAGGCAATTATGTCTTTCTTTCTTTTTTTGGTTTGACAAGAAGTAGATACTGGTTTTCTATTTTATTTTCATTTTAAATTGCTTCCTCTCTCATTGTGTGTATGCATGCGCGTGTGTGTATGCAACTTTTGTTGTATTTTTACCCAAAATCTATAAGCACACAAAATTTACAAGTCAGATATTCTGACAGACGTGACAGAACTCTGGGCTAAACACTTTCATTTAAACAGCAGCAGTCTGGGGCAAACATTATTCCTGATCTATTTTAGATTTCAAAAAGTCCAAGCAGATGATCCTTTAATTTGGTGCCTAAATATACATGGGAGACTAGATATAACATTTAAAAGCTGTAGATCCTTGAGTATGCATATTTGTCATCCACATTCCACTAAAGAGTGTTACATTTAGAACAAATTAGCTTGGCATATAGGACAAGAAAATATTTGATTATCAAATCCTTAAAAACAAGCAGAGCATTTTGAGATCCCAGAGGCTCCACCTATGGGTTTGAGCTCTTAGTAAGTGTTTTTCTAGACAGATAGCTGAGTTTTTACCTCCCAGATTCATCCAGAAGAAATGATTGTAAAGTGCCTATTCTTTCATGGTGTGTTTGAAATAAAACGATTCCACCAAATATGAAATGGAAAAGGGGATGAGCAGTATATATTAAGTTTTTAGTTTGTTTTGGGGTATGCTTTTCACTGATAAAAATTTTCAGAATTTGGGATTGTGCAGGTATAGCTGGTGCTGAGTTTCTAAAGCTCACCAAGATTGAAATGAAAACGTTAATGTGTGAGACAGATAAATTAAAAATTTAAATGTGAGAGTTCACAGAGGTAAGGTTGTTAATTGTCACTGAAGTGGATCCCTTTTAGGGCAGTATTTTTTAAAGATTCTCAGGTGATTTCTTTGTGTGTGAGGCTGCCGTAGGTAGTCTACATATGATTCTGGCAGTTCCTTCCTGGCCGTGGTAGTTTCCTGGTGTGGGAAGCTCACCTTGTGGGCTCTTCCGAAGTTTGGCGGCTGACCTTGCAAGCTAACATACATGGTCTGGCAAATTGTGCATTTTCTGGGAACACGTAGCTGCTTACTAAGAAACTGTGAATTAGGGGCGCCTGGGTGGCTCAGTTGGTTAGGCGACTGCCTTTGGCTCAGGTCGTGATCCTGGAGTCCCGGGATCGAGTCCCGCATCGGGCTCCCTGCTCAGCGGGGAGTCTGCTTCTCCCTCTGACCCTCCTCCCTCTCATGCTCTCTGTCTCTCATTCTCTCTGTCTCAAATAAATAAATAAAATCTTAAAAAAAAAAAGAAAAGAAACTGTGACTTAGTTGCTTATATTGTGTGAGACATAACTTAACCTGCATTTAGAACAAAAGAAGAAAGAAAAAAGAACATTTAAAGATATATAATACAGGTCCACAATCCATTACCAAGACATTTGGAGCTAGGTATTCTTGGAACTCATAATATTTCATATTTTGGAAAGACAGGATGGTGGATATACTAAATATTTCATAATCATCTAGGGGCTTGGGGCAGCACCCCCTAACACCTTCTCTTAAATCTAGGTCAGGTTTGGTCACCGGAAGAAGCTGGATCAGGTTTTGCTTGTCAAATGAGTTACAAAAAAAGAAACTTTTATTTTCATAGCCCTTTGGATTTCTGAATCTTGGATGAGAGATTGTGCCACTGTAATTCTGTGGTAACCCCCATCTAGGTGTTATCAATCATTAATTAAGACTTTGGGTCTTCTTTGATAAAACCTCGAGCTCCCATAGACTAGTCTCCCATAGACAGAACTTCTTTCTCCCGGGAAGGAGTTGAAAAGCACCTGAGACTCTCAGAAGATTAGGACTCCGGGCTCCTCACTTCCTTCTTTTGGCCACACACCTTGGCCAAAAGAAGCACGGAACAGGGTCTGCATTCAATACCCATCGAGGAAATTTGCTCACCGTGTTGTCTTCCTTCTAAACAGGTGGGTCAGCTGGGGTTTCTTCTCCTCAGGTCAAGAGAGCCAAGAAGCCGAGAGGAGCAGCTGCTCTTCCTTTCTGCAGCCCCCACCCTGAAGACTTCTCTCTCATCAGACTGAAGGTCTGTTCAGACTTTGCAAGCAACTGTCTGCTATTCTCTTTGGCGGTAATGTTTACAATCGGCCGCAGAAGACGTTGTTTACAGGGCTCTTGCCTTTTTCCTTTTGAATTTTTAAAAACCGATTTTGGAAAGAACAGATCAGATGTTGGCGCCTTAGTGATGGAGCAGCTATAAATACATTCCAAGGAATCTTGGGCTTTGCAGTTCCTAGCAGGCAGTAAACTTTCTCACTTGCTGGATATTATCTAAAGACTGTCTATCCCAGGAATTCAGGTGTTCCCCTCATTTCTGAGTCTCCCACTGCTAGTCAAATATTTACCTCTCATATATTTCTACTCTTCCTCAGTCCTAAATTAATAAATTCCTTGTTTCTTTCTGAAAGGAGTCTGGAGTTTTCTCCTTTCCAGATTATATTTATATGTATTTATATTTGCCTCCCCAGAAAGTTCAGTGTCACAGCTCCTTGACCTCGGGATGTATGTGCTCAAGAGTCTGGTTCAGACCCAAACTTTACAAATGATCTTTGCAGTCTTCTTTGCTTTCTCTAGTAGTTTATTGGTGTTTGCTAAAAATTTCATTCTACTGGAAAATCTTATTACTGTAATATCATTTTGACTATACAAAGATGGAAGTAGAAATAATAAGAAAGAGCACCAGATTGAAATTTGAATCCTGTGTTTGCCTGTGGCTAGTTGTCCTGAGAAAAGTAATTCACCTTTTCTGGCCCTCAGTTTTTTGTCTTAGGCTGTAGCTAATAATGTCTACCTAATTGGGCTATTCCATTAAATGGAAAAATATAAGTAAAATACGTAACAGAGTGCCCAGCTCAGGGTAGACACCTCAATAGATAGCAGTTGAATCTGAATGGAATTTTTCTTCTCAAGAGTTCATTTATTGGGCGCCTGGGTGGCTCAGTTGGTTAAGCAACTGCCTTCGGTTCAGGTCATGATCCTGGAGTCCCGGGATCGAGTCCCGCATCGGGCTCCCTGCTCAGTGGGGGGTCTGCTTCTCCCTCTGACCCTTCCCCTCTCTCTGTCTCTCATTCTCTCTCTCGCAAAAAAAAAAAAAAAAAAAGAGTTCATTTATTGTCACAACGTCCTACACAAACGTATGATGAGCATTGGCCCATTTTATTGATGAGGAAGTAAGGCAAAGGAGACATTTAGTGACTTGCCCACTGAAGCCAGGAAATGAAATCAGGTCACTTGATTTCTGGATTGGATGTAAACTTATAGGCTGAGAAATTCAGGGGTGAGAGAATTTGATGATTTGGAAACTAGGACTTTAAAGTGATCTTTGGGAAGTAGGCACATTCACATGACATGCTTTTGGGTTTTAATGATATTGCAAGAAATAATCAAAAGAAATTACCTGAAGTGATTGGAATTTGGTAAGTCATGACCATAATGTGCTCTAGAAGGTCACCTGTGATCAGTAGTGGGCTACCTCTTTTATGTGGGGTGGCTCGATATTTCTGGAGCATCCTGTAATTCTACACACCTCCATGATGCTATTGCTTCATGTGAAATGCAGAAGAATTTAGGTCAACTGTCTTGTCCAACAACAAAAACATGATGAGTATGTTCCTGGATCTTTTTATTGCAGCCTCATATACCAGTTGTCTGGAAATGCCTGAGAAATGTATCCATCAGCATGTCTCTGGAATGCCTTTTAAAACTCTTGAAACTCCACAATCTCAGATGAAGCACTTTTGAATTGTGCTTTATTTGAACTAGTTTGACTATTAGTAATTTTCTTGTCTGTCTTCCCTTTTCTATTAGACAAAAAAGATAATATATTATAATGTGATACTTTATTGTTCTGTGTTGAAGAGTTGCTTCTCACTTGTTTCAATTGTTAGAAAATATAAGGTTGATTTTCTTTTCCTGTATTCATAGTAGTATCAATTATTTTCATCTAACCTATGCTTATCAGAACACACTCCAATTTATGTAACTCTTTCCTGGGGGTGGGGGAAATAGGTAATATAGTGCTTGGGAAAAATCAATGCATATCAGGCGCCTGGGTGGCTCAGTTGGTTAAGCGACTGCCTTCGGCTCAGGTCATGATCCTGGAGTCCCGGGATCGAGTCCCGCATCTGGCTCCCTGCTCGGCGGGGAGTCTGCTTCTCCCTCTCCCACTCCCTGTTTGTGTTCCCTCTCTCGCTGTGTCTTTCTCTGTCAAATAAATAAATAAAATCTTTAAAAAAAAATCAATGCATATCTATGAATGTGCTTTGGTTAAAAACCTACTTGTGCCTTAATTTTAAACCTAGACCTTCATGAATAAATACTATATTTAAAAAGACAAAAGGACACTTACGTGCTTTTATTAATCATTGTAGTTAACTCGAATGGATTTTTCTCCCCAGCTGTAAGAATGATGATGAATTGAAAATTTAATATTTTTAAAGTGACTATCATGTGTGGTTTAAGTGGAAGGGTGATTGTGGCAGTGGCGTTTATAAACTCTTCACTCCTAAGATTTTGAGTCTTTTTTTTAACAACTAATAATTTATTTATTAAAAAGGTTGATTTAAGCATCTGCAATGGTGACTTCAACCTCAACTCCTTGCTCAATACTGATGGAAGTAATCTGCTTAACAATCTCAGAAGGACGGTGCCAATCAATGAGACGCATGTGGATCCTCATCTGAAAATGATCCCAAGTCTTAGAATCTTCACCACAAGGAGTTTTTCTTGTAGTGATTCTCAATAGTCTTGGTAGGCACCCAAATTAGTCCTTTCACTTTGAGATTCTTTTCCTTTGGGCCTCTGATCAAGCCAGCACATACCTTCTCTAAAGATTTTATGTTGCGGCTGGTAAGAGTAACTCTAATCCGGTGACTCGCTACCTCTGGTTCCACGGATGTCTTCCCGGTGTCTTTAAAAGCCATGGATGGCTGTGGCGCGGCTTCCTGACCGACTTGTTCTTCGGTGAGAGCAAACAGTGATGAGTCAGGAGCAGGAGCTGGTGTCCCAGGCTCCGTGACCGTGTCTTCCCCAAAGAGGGCAGATCTTGAGTCTTTGATGACTGTGACACTTACTAGGAAATGGAGGCAAGCAGGAAGGTAACTCCTAGGTTACCCATTCTCTTAGCTTCACTGGTCCCATTGAACAAAATCAAAAGCCTCACAAAAATAACCACACACTAGCTTATTTTCTGTTTATGCATAGAAATCCTACCTTGTATTTCTAGCAATTCCCCAGTGTTTTGGGGGTCAGTTTTGCAAGAGAAATGTCCAAGGCTTTGAATGCTTGTCCAGGGCCAACCTCTGCTTCTACTGTCCTTAATGTCCCCCTTGGGATGTTGGCAGGGTGTGGCGCTGTAGATACCTCTGACGCAGCCCTATCTTGCTTTGGGAAGCTTACATTCTTTCATGGATGGCCCCTCCCACTTCCCTCTTCTAATTACAGAATAATGACATGTATGCAGAAACTCTGCCATCCCCAATGAATACATCAAGGGAGAATGGTTCTTTAGCAACAAACACAGAGGATAAAATGGTTCCTCTGATTCTGTGTTTGCTGATTATCAATGTGCCTGAATAATTTCACATGTGCGGGCATTCTGGAAAATGCTAATAGCTGTAGGATAAGCGTAGAAATTGCAATGCCCATTCCTAAGTAGACTGACAAAGAGGCCTCCTAAATCAAAATAAAGTAGAGTTCTAAAAGCAAGTAGACTATTAGAAAGAAAAAGATGATGAGACCCTTGAAAATTTGCCAGTTGCTCTGCTAGACAGTGGGCATATGAGAAATTTAGGCCCCACTGAAGAATCTTATTGATTTGTCCATTGGCACTAACCTTGCCTTGAACTCATCATTACTTTTGAATATTTATGTGACCCAAGTCCGAGGATTTTTTCCCCCCTGTGACATGCAGTAGTTCACATGCTGACTTTAGGCATACGATTTGGTAGTAAAACTGTAAAATGAAAATAAATGTTTTAGAGGATATTAGGTAGCAACTTAAATATCTTCTGATGGGTAATTGGTTTAAAAATGATGGACTAGCAATATAAGGCAATTCTATGCAGTAATTAAAAAAGATTGAGGTAGATTTAGCTTACTGATCTGGAAAGATTGCTAAGTTATATTTTTAAGTAAAAAAAGCAAGTTGTATTTGTACAGTATGATCCTATTTTTAAAAACAGCAACAAAGTTCCTATGTACATAAATATAGAAAACTGTCTCAGATAATGACTTTCTCCCTTCCCCCATCTCTCTGTGTCTGTCTTTCAGTATGTCTTGGTCTGTTTCTCTCTCTAGGTATGTAGTATTTGCTTACTTTGCTAACCTAAAAGTTGGTATTGAGTTTTATCATATACTTTTTGGGGGAATTTTACTTTGAAATAAATTTAAACCTGTAGAAAAATTTCAATTTCAAGAACAGAACACAGAAGTCCTATATATCCTTCCCCAGATTCACCAATTGTTGATATTCTACCATATTTTTCATCTCTCTCTCTATATACACATATTTTTTCTCAACCATTTGGAATTATGTTGCAAATGGTGCAATGTTCCATTACCTCTAAATGCTTCAATGTGCATTTCCTTAAAACAAGAACATTCCTGGGGCGCCTGGGTGGCTCAGTCATTGGGTGTCTGCCTTCAGCTCAGGTCATGATCCTGGGGTCCTGGGATCGAGCCCCACATCGGGCTCCCTGCTCGGCCAGGAGCCTGCTTCTCCCTCTCCCACTCCCCTTGCTTGTGTTCCCTCTCTCGCTGTCTCTCTCTGTCAAATAAATAAATAAAATCTTTAAAAAAAACAACAACAAAATTCCCTACATAGCCACAGGATACCCATCAAAATCAGGAAATTGACACAGATATTGTACTGTCTTCTACTCCACAGATCCCTGCTCAAATTTCCCTGATTGTTCTGGTGCTTAAACTTCCAGAACCGCACACTGCATGTAGTTAGCATGTCTCTTCAGTTGTCTTTAATCTGGAACAAGCTATTTAGTCTTTATCTTTCATGACCTTGACATTTTTGAAGTGCCCAAATCAGTTACTTTGAAGAATGTCCCTAATTTGGAGTGGTCTCATGTTTTGTCATAATTAGATTCAAGTGTATCTTGAGAATATCACAGAAATGACCACATGTTCTCAGTGCATATTATCAGCAGGTACATGATGTTGATTTAACCTATTACTGGCGACACTGACTTTTATCATTTGGTTAAAATGCTGTCTGTCAGGTTTCTCCATAGTACAGTTAATTAATGAGTACTTTGTGATGGGGTATTAATAAGTATTGACAAGTATTCATTAAGACGTTAGTAAGTATTTTGTGGGGAGATACCTCAAGACTGTATTAATACCTGGTTCCTTATTAAACCTTTACCCATTATTTGTGGCATCCACAGATGCTACTCCTGACCCAATTATTATTAACACTGTGGATAAGTAATTACATAATGCTACCATTTCTTCTACACATATTTTGTTGGCATAAGGTAGAGCTTCCTCTTATTTATTTATATCGGTCTGGATCCATGGATTCCTGTTTTATTGAATGAGTTATAATCCATTACTAGCATTATTTACTATGATGCTCAAGCTGACCCAGATTTAGCCAGTGAGAGCCTTTTCAAGCTCCTGTGACTTTTGACAGTTACCATGATTCTTGGAGAACTTCCTTATTTCTGCCATAAGATTTCAGGCTGATCTGATACTTTCCCTGCCCTAGCCCTGGAGTCAGCTATGTCTGCAAGGAGCCCTAGTTCTTTTAGTTGAGAATGTTATTTAGAAATCAGGGTTTAGGCATTAAAAGTGCTCAGTGCTATCAGAGTGTCATCAATTCTGGGTCCTCTCAGTGGGTAGAGCTATACATACATGTACACATACACATATGCTATCTACCTCGGTAGCCATATTTCTCTATTTTAGATACCCTGTGTTCATGCTAATGCTCCTGATTACAATCCAATATCACATGAGTCTTGCCTTTTCCATGTTTGTGCCTCCCTTCCTCAACAGTGAGAAGACTGGCTTACATTATCTTTAAGGTATGTGATTAATTCTTTTGCATGTGACCAATCTCCCATTCATGTTGACTGTCTTCTTATCTCTAGTGCTTCTCACTCACATTGGCCAGTGCAGGTCAAGAGCAAAGTGATTCCCCCCAACTCTGGTGGTACGCCAGCTGAGGGTTCCAAATCTATGTTTTGAATGAATCTTGACTATTTTATTGAGGGGCTGGCTATAATCTAGGGGTTAAGTGTGAGGTCTCCACAGTCAGAATGTCAGGTCTACATAGTAGATATGCCACTTGCTAGCTGTGTGAACTCGGGCAAACGAGTTAACCTCTTCTAGTCTCTAAGATTCCTCTCTCCAAAGGGAGGCCATAAACAGGAGAAAGCAAGCCACCTTACTACTTTTCTTTCATTGGGTATAGATCCTGAGTCTCAGAATAAAGGGTGCTGTCTTCTCTGGTCAAGTAGCCAGTGATCGAAGAATGAGCAGCAACCTTCAGCAGGCCACAGGGGCTGGGGTGGAGAGCATGAGAGGGCTTCAGGGGAGTGGGTGGCTGTATCAGCCATCAAAAAAGGGGCTTGCCTATGACATCAGCTCACTTGGGATCAGTATAACCCAGTGAAGAATGATGAAATCCAGGCTTCAGTTTCTTTATTTGCAAACTAAAGATGGTGATGTGGGTTAACCTACCTTAGAGTATTGTTGTGTAAGGGTCAGCTGAGCTAATGTTTTCCAGTGAGTGAAGTGGGAGACATTTAGAGAATATTTTCCACCCCCTGCCCCCTTCTAAAAATAATACATATTCACTGTAGGCAATTTAGAAAACTCATCTAAGCAAAAACAATCGCTATCACCGATAATCCCATCAGGCAAAGATACCAACTGTTTACATTTGGGGATGGGTCCCCCCAGTCTTATTTCTAGGCACATCACGTCTAAGTCACTAACATGGAGATTTCCCTTCTCCTCCCCACCTCTCCTCCCCTCCCCTCCCCTCTTCTCTCTTCCCTTCCCTTCCCTTCCCTTCCCTTCCCTCCTCTCCTCTCCTCTCCTCTCCTCTCCTCTCCTCTCCTCTCCTCTCCTCTCTCCTCTCCTTTCCTCTCCTCCCCTCCCCTCCCCTCCCCTCCTCTCCTCTCCTCTTCTGTCGTCTCTTCTCCCTGTGTGAGGTGAGACCAGATTCTCTCCAGGTACCACTTCCTAATTCTCCTAAGCCTCTTGCTGGCTGGACCCAGCAGTACAGTACTCTATAAAGCAGAGGGCAAGCAGGCCCAGGTCCATGCGTGCACCCTGTGGACGATGCACCGTGCACTCCTCCTGGTGGGCACTTCTGTCTGTGGCAGCATCCTCCGATGAAGTTCTTCTTCCGTCCCAGGTGCAGAAGGCCAAGGAACAGGTTCCCTCACTCTTTGATCATAATGACTTGTCTACTGCGGAAGCTGGCTGCAGTCCAGATTCTGGAGGAAATAGCATAAGCATTTTCTATTCAAGTGCTACTCCCTTGTAGGCTCTTTGGGCTGAGGTGTTTGGGAGAGCGAATGTGGCTCTAGAAGAGATTCAGAGGATGTGGGGGATCATCTCGCCAGGAGATGTGCACACACTGACTCATAACCTTTCCACCCCTCCTGTCCTTCCTTTGATGTTGGTGTCAGCATATCTGGCTGATCCACTGACCATATGCTTGGCCATTTTGCAAACATTTCCTCAAACATTACATAACACTATGTTTGTGCCTAGGGATAAATGGGAGGAAGAAGAATATGTAAAAGTTAGCCTTTTTTTTTTCCCCCTCAGAAGTTTTACCACATAACCAATGAAAGGATACTAGTCTGAGTTCAAGTTGGCTCTGTGGAACTTTCGAGTAGTTCCTCTAAATGACTCACTGATCTTCCTGTCAGTTATGTCCACCAACACTCACCAGTCTGGGATGCTGTTCTGGCACCGCCATCTTAATATTTTCTGTCATTTAATACACATACTAATATGTGCTAGGTATTCGGCCCAAACTTTGTTCCTCACTTCCTGTCAGTGGTTTGGAATCTCACCCTTAGAGATTTGAGACCTTTGTGTCTGAAAGACTTTATTCACCAAAAAGAAAGAGTCTGACTAAAACATAAGTAACCCCTGAGCTGTTTCAGTGAATGCGCTGCTGTGTGTTGGTTGATACAAGCTCTGTAAGGGAAGAGGGAGAGGAACATACCAAGGGAGATGGCAACAAGGGACCTAGGAGGTCCTACAGACAAGTAGCATGTCAGGACGTATGAGGAGTTTGCTGATTTCATCATTTAGCGAGCATCTGGATGTAGCTCATTTCTTTTCCTTTTTTTTTCTTTTCTTTTTTGACTCTCAGAGGAATGGGCTCAATCATGACACTTCATATTAACAGTATTCACTGTATCTGTTGAAGGAATAGTTCTGGGAGGAATGGCACATTTTGGGAATCCCGGGACAGCTGATGGTAATTTCTGAGGAAATGGATAGGACTCTGATCCAGGGAATGAATGTGAAAGAGGCTCTCATGGGTTCTTTGGCTTTTATGCTGTGTAAGCAAAGACATGCATTCTTGGATCTGCCTTCACACCCTCACAGGGGCCAGCTTCCAGAGCCATGGCAAACCTTGAGAAGATAATAACAGGAACTATTCCCGATAGAATGAAATTTTGTGAAACCATCTACAGAAGGACTAAATTCAAGAAATTGTATGTTTGATACTTTTTGATGACAAGCAAAGTTATTATTATTATTTTTTAAAGATTTTATTTATTTATTTGACAGAGAAAGCAAGAGAGCAGAAGCAGGGGAAACAGTAGAGGGAGAGGAAGAAGCAGGCTCCCCGCCAAGCAGGGAGCCTGATGCGGGGCTCAATCCCAGGACCCTGAGCCGAAGGCAGACGCTTAACCATCTGAGCCACCCAGGCGCCCCGAGCAAAATTATTTCTTATTAAGGGGTTACAAATGGAACCAAAACAATTAGTATGGAACTGAAAAAGAAGACAGATATTGTTCCTAAAAAATCATTCATATTAAGTAGATAATAATTCTATTTTGCTGAGTGAAGATGTAAATATATGCTGATGGTACCTATTGTTTACGTAAATCTAGACTGATGATACATACTGTATTTTTAAATATGCAATAATTGCAAAGCACATCACTTTAGAAGCAACGAGTCATTGAAGAAATGCAAAGGGATAAGGAAAATGTATATTGGAAGGTTATATGAGCAAAGATTGTGCATAAACTTGTATTTTGAAAAAACTAATTCACAAAAATATTATATTTTAAAATATGTCTTTTCTACCTCTCTTTATTATTTATTCTATAAATCTTACCATCATGTTGGAATTTACTTTCTAGTCTCCACTTCTCATAACCTACGTTTCACATTGTGTTTCTCTGTGGTGAGTTTGGATAATTTTCCACAGCTCTGTCTTTTTTTTTTTTTTTTTAAGATTTTATTTATTTATTTGTCAGAGAGAAAGAGAGAGGGAACACAAGCAGGGGGAGCAGCAGGGAGAGGGAGAAGCAGGCTCCCCACCTAGCAGGGAGCCCGATGGGGGGCTCGATCCCAGGACCCTGGGATCATGACCTGAGCTGAAGGCAGACGCTTAACCAACTGAGCCACCCAGGCATCCCAGCTCTGTCTTTCAGTACATTCTTTCTTTCCTCAACTATATCTGATCTACCTATTATGCTGTTCAATCCATCAATTATGTTTTAAAATTGTAAAAACTACATATGTATTTAAATAACAGCCTTATTGAGATATAACTCACATCTCACAAAATGTAACCTGTTTAAGTATACAATTCAGTGCTTGTAGCGTATCATGGAGTTAGATAACCATCACCACTACCTCATCTTAAAACATTTTCTCCACCCCCAAAAGAAACCCTGTACCCATTAGTAGTCATTTCCCTTTCCCCTTGACTACCAAGCCCAGCAAACGCTAGTTTCATCTCTGTCTCTGTGGATTGCCTATTCTGAACATTTCATACAAATGGAATCATACCATATATGGCCTTTGGTATGGCTTCTGTCACTTGGCATACTGTTTTCAAGATTTATTTATGTTGTAACATGAATCAGTACTGAATTCCTTTTGTAATATTACACTGTACAGATATACCACTTCTTTGTTATAATCTTTAGGCTCTCATGAAGAATGCTGCTATGAACACTTGTGTACAGGATTTTTAAATTTTTTAAATTTAAATTCAATTTAGTTAACATATAGTGTATATTAGTTTCAGGGATAGAATTCAGTGATTCATCAGTTGCATATAACACCCAGGGCTCATTACATCAAGTGCCCTCCTTAATGCCCATCACCCAGTTACCCCATCCCCCCACCCCCCTCCCCTCCAGCAAACCTCAGTTTGTTTCCTAGAGTTAAGAGTCTCTTACCATTTGCATCCCTCTCTGTTTTCATCTTATTTTATTTTTCCTTCTCTTTGTACAGGATTTTTTTGTGCATTTACTTGGAGTTTTGCACCCTAATAATAAATATGCAAAATTTGTGTCCAAACCTAAATGTGGTACAGGATTGGGTTTTATCCTCACCCAGAATCCTTGGCAGTGATGCCTTGAGCTTATTGGCCTGTGAGAGGAATTCTTCTGGGTCTCGTAGAGCACACTGTTTTCAAGCTGGCCTCAGGGCTAGCCTCCTGCCTCATATGGACCAGGATACCATCCTATGCCCTTGGGGTTCTAATCACTGGCTCCTAGCTGTGGGAATCTTTTTTATTTAGGTCCATATCTATGTAAATCATTATTCACCAACACTTGGTTTTATTGGATTTGAAAAATTTTTTCAGTATGCTTGAGTGTTTTATGGACTGTTATTATTATTTTAATTTGTATTGTCTAGTAGGCTGAATATCTTTTCTTCTGTTATGTGTCCTATTCTGTGAATTTCTTCGTTTTATCTTTTGTCCATTTGTCTCTTTTCCTGTTTTTCATTTCTTAAGTGATCTGGGGAGTTCTTTACATAATTGAAAATTTATTTATTTGTCAGTTATATACATTACAGGTAATTTTCTTTCCTGATCTGTAACTTTGCTTTTGTCATTGTGTTGCCTTTTGCTATGCAGAAAATCTTTCCTTTTAATGTAATCACATTTAGCAATGGTTTCCTTTAATATTTATGCATTTCCTATCATATTAAAGAAATTCTTTCCTGCTGTAATATCATACAAATATTCTCCTATTATTCTAGAAGAATTAAAGTTCTTTTACATAAAATTACATAATAAACAGAAATTAAAAAAATTTTTTTATTGTTATATTAATCACCATACATTACATCATTAGTTTTTGATGTAGTGTTCCATGATTCGTTGTTTGTGTATAACACCCAGTGCTCCATGCAGAACATGCCCTCTTTAATACCCATCACCAGGCTAACCCATCCTCCCACCCCCCTCCCCTCTAGAACCCTCATTTTGTTTTTCAGAGTCCATTGTCTCTCATGGTTCGTCTCCCCCTCCTATTTCCCCCTTCCTTCTTCCCCTCCTGATATCTTTTTTTTTTTTAACATATATTATATTATTTGTTTCAGAGGTACAGATCTGTGATTCAACAGTCTTGCACACTTCACAGCACTCACCATAGCACATACCCTCCCCAATGTCTATCACCCAGCCACCCATCCCTCCCATCCCCCACCACTCCAGCAACCCTCAGTTTGTTTCCTGAGATTAAGAATTCCTCATATCAGTGAGGTCATATGATACATGTCTTTCTCTGATTGACTTATTTCACTCAGCATAATACCCTCCAGTTCCATCCAGATCTTGCAAATGGCAAGATCTCATTCCTTTTGATGGCTGTATAATATTCCATTGTATATATATATGCCACATCTTCTTTATCCATTCATCTGTTGATGGACATCTTGGCTCTTTCCACAGTTTGGCTATTGTGGACATTGCTGCTATAAACATCGGGGTGCACGTATCCCTTTGGATCCCTACCTTTGTATCTTTGGGGTAAAGCCCAGTAGTGCAATTGCTGGATCATATGGTAGCTCTATTTTCAACTTTTTGAGGAACCTCCATATTGTTTTCCAGAGTGGCTGCACCAGTTTGCATTCCCACCAACAGTGTAGGAGGGTTCCCCTTTCTCAGCATCCCCGCCAACATCTGTCATTTCCTGACTTGTTAATTTTAGCCATTCTGACTGGTGTGGTATCTCATTGAGGTTTTGATTTGGATTTCCCTGATGTCGAGCGTTGTTGAGCACTTTTTCATGTGTCTGTTGGCCATTTGGATGTCTTCTTTGAAAAAATGTCTGTTCATGTCTTCTGCCCATTTCTTGATGGATCATTTGTTCTTTGGGTGTTGAGTTTAAGAAGTTCTTTATAGATTTTGGATACTAGCCCTTTATCTCATTTGCAAATATCTTCTCCCATTCTGTTGGTTTTCTCTTGGTTTTGTTGACTGTTTCTTTTGCTGTGCAAAAGCTTTTTATCTTGATGAAGTCCCAATAGTTCATTTTTGCCCTTGCTTCCCTTGCCTTTGGTGATGTTTCTAGAAAGAAGTTGCTTCGGCTGAGGTCAAAGAGGTTGCTGCCTGTGTTCTCCTTTAGGATTTGGATGGACTCCTGTCTCACATTGAGGTCTTTCAACCATTTGGAGTATATTTTTGTGTGTGGTGTAAGGAAATGGTCCAGTTTCATTCTTCTGCATGTGGCTGTTCAATTTCCCCAACACCATTTGTTGAAGAGACTGTCTTTTTTCCATTGGACATTCTTTCCTGCTTTGTCAAAGATTACTTGACTGTAGAGTAGAGGGTCCATTTCTGGGCTCTCTATTTGGTTCCATTGATCTATGTGTCTGTTTTTGTGCCAGTACCATACTGTCTTGATGATGACAGCTTTGTAATAGAGCTGGAAGTCCGGAATTGTGATGCCGCCAGCTTTGCTTTTCTTTTTCAACATTCCTCTGGCTATTCGGGGTCTTTTCTGGTTCCATACAAATTTTAGGATTATTTGTTCCATTTTTTTGAAAAAAGTGGATGGTATTTTGATAGTGAGATCATTGAATGTGTAGATTGCTCTAGGTAGGATTGACATCGTCACAATATTTGTTCTTCCAATCCATGAGCATGGAACGTTTTTCCATTTCTTTGTGTCTTTCTCAATTTCTTTCATGAGTATTTTATAGTTTTCTGAGTACAGATCCTTTGCCTCTTTGGTTAGATTTATTCCTAGGTATCTTATGCTTTTGGGTGCAATTGTAAATGGGATCGATTCCTTAATTTCTCTTTCTTCTGTCTTGTTGGTGTATAGGAATGCCACTGACTTCTGTGCATTGATTTTCTATCCTGCCACTTGACTGAATTCCTGTATGAGTTCTAGCAGCTTTGGGGTGGAGTCTTTTGGGTTTTCCACATAAAGTAGCATATCATCTGCAAACAGTGAGAGTTTGACTTCTTCTTTGCCAATTTGGATGCCCTTTATTTCTTTTTGTTGTCTGACTGCTGTGGCTAGGACTTCTAATACTATGTTGAATAGCAGTGGTGATAGTGGACATCCCTGCCATGTTCCTGACCTTAGGGGGAAAGTTCTCAGTTTCTCCCCATTGAGAATGATATTCACTGTGGGTTTTTCATAGATGGCTTTTATGATATTGAGGTATGTACCCTCTATCCCTATACTCTGAAGACTTTTGATCAAGAAAGGATGCTGTACTTTGTCAAAAGCTTTTTCTGCATCTATTGAGAGGATCATATGATTCTTGTTCTTTCTTTTGTTAATGTATTGTATCACGTTGATTGATTTGCGGATGTTGAACCAAACTTGCAGCCCAGGGATAAATTCCACTTGGTCGTGGTGAATAATCCTTTTAATGTACTCTTGTATCCTATTGGCTAGTATTTTGGTGAGAATTTTTGCAACCATGTTCATCAAGGATATTGGTCTGTAATTCTCCTTTTTGATGGGGTCTTTGTCTGGTTTTGGGATCAAGGTAATGGTGGCCTCATAAAATGAGTTTGGAAGTTTTCCTTCTGTTTCTATTTTTTGGAACAGTTTCAGAAGAATAGGTTTTAATTCTTCTTGAAAGGTTTGGTAGAATTCCCCTGGGAAGCCATCTGGCCCTGGGCTGATGACTGCTTCAATTTCCTTAGTGGTTATAGGTCTGTTCAGGTTTCTATTTCTTCCTGGTTCAGTTTTGGTAGTTGATACATCTCTAGGAATGCATCCATTTCTTCCAGGTTATCTAATTTGCTGGCATAGAGTTGTTCATAATATGTTATTATAATTGTTTGTATTTCTTTGGTGTTGGTTGTGATCTCTCCTCTTTCATTCATGATTTTGTTGATTTGGGTCATTTCTCTTTTCTTTTTGATAAGTCTGGCCAGGGGTTTATCAATCTTACTAATTCTTTCAAAGAACCACCTCCTAGTTTTGTTGATCTGTTCTACTGTTTTTTTGGTTTCTATTTCATTGACTTCTGCTCTGATCTTTATTATTTTTCTTCTGCTGCTGGGTTTAGGCTTTATTTGCTGTTCTTTCTCCAGCTCCTTTAGGTGTAGGGTTAGGTTGTGTATTTGAGACCTTTCTTGTTTCTTGAGAAAGGCTTGTGTTGCTATATACTTTCCTCTTAGGACTGCCTTTGCTGCATCCCAAAGATTTTGAACAGTTGTGTTTTCATTTTCATTTGTTTCCATGAATTTTTTTTAATTCTTCATTAATTTCCTGGTTGACCCATTCATTCTTTAGTAGGATGCTCTTTAGCCTCCTGTATTTGAGTTCTTTCCGACTTTCCTCTTGCGATTGAGTTCTAGTTTCAAAGCATTGTGGTCTGAAAATAGGCAGGGAATGATCCCAATCTTTTGGTACTGGTTGCGACCTGATATGTGACCTAGAATGTGATCTATTCTGGAGACTGTTCCATGGGCACTAGAGAAGAATGTGTATTCTGTTGCTTTGGGATGGAATGTTCTGAATATATCTGTGAAGTCCATTTGGTCTGGTGTGTCATTTAAAGTCTTTATTTCCTTGTTGATCTTTTGTTTAGATGATCTGTCCATTTCAGTGAGGGGGCTGTTAAAGTCCCCCACTATTATTGTATTGTTGTCAATGTGTTTCTTTGCTTTTGTTATTAATTGGCTTATATAATTGGCTGCTCCCATGTTAGGGGCATAGATATTTACAATTGTTAGATCTTCTTGTTCGATAGACCCTTTAAGTAGGATATAGTGTCCTTCCTCATCTCTTATTACAGTCTTTGGTTTAAAATCTGATTTGTCTGATATAAGGGTTGCCACCCCAGCTTTCTTTTGGTGTCCATTAGCATGGTGAATGGTTTTCCACCCCCTCACTTTCAATCTGGGGGTGTCTTTGGGTCTAAAATGAGTCTCTTGCAGACAGCATATTGATGGGTCTTGTTTTTTAATCCAATCTGATAGCCTGTGTCTTTTGATTGGGGCATTTAGCCCATTTACATTCAGGGTAACTATTGAAAGATAGGAATTTAGTGCCATTGTATTGCCTGTAAGGTGACTGTTACTGTATATTGTCTGTGTTCTTTTCTGGTCTATGTTGCTTTTAGGCTCTCTCTTTGCTTAGAGGACCCCTTTCAATATTTCTTGTAGGGCTGGTTTTGTGTTTGCAAATTCCTTTAGTTTTTGTTTGTCCTGGAAGCTTTTGATCTCTCCTTCTATTTTCAATGACAGCCTAGCTGGATATAGTATTCTTGGCTGCATATTTTTCTCATTTATTGCTCTGAATATATCCTGCCAGTCCTTTCTGGCCTGCCAGGTCTCTGTGGATAGGTCTGTTGCCAATCTAATGTTTCTACCATTGTAGGTTACAGACCTCTTGTCCCGAGCTTCTTTCAGGATTTTCTCTTTGTCTATGAGACTCGTAAGTTTTACTATTAGATGTCAGAGTGTTGACCTATTTTTATTGATTTTGAGGGGGGTTCTCTGTGCCTCCTGGATTTTGATGCCTGTTTCCTTCCCCAAATTAGAGAAGTTCTCTGCTATAATTTGCTCCAATATACCTTCTACCCCTCTCTCTCTTTCTTCTTCTTCTGGGATCCCAATTATCCTAATGTTGTTTTGTCTTATGGTATTGCTTATCTCTCGAATTCTGCCCTCGTGATCCAGTAGTTATCTCTCTTTTTCTCAGCTTCTTTATTTTCCATCATTTGGTCTTCTATATCACTGATTCTCTCTTCTGCCTCATTTATCCTAGCAGTTAGTGCCCCCATATTTGATTGCACCTCATTAATAGCCTTTTTGAGTTCGACTTGGTTAGATTTTAGTTCTTTTATTTCTCCAGAAAGGGTTTCTCTAATAACTTCCATGCTTTTTTCAAGCCCAGCTAGTATCTTTAAAATCATCATTCTGAACTCTAGTTCTGACATCGTACTAATGTCCGTATTGAGTAGGTCCCTGGCAGTCGGTACTGCCTCTTGTCCTTTTTTTGAGGTGATTTTTTCCATCTTGTCATTCTGTCCAGAGGAGAATAGATGAATGAGAGAACAAAATGCTAACAGGGTACCAACGTCCCCAGAAAATATACTCTAAACAAATCAGAAAAGTCCTGAAACCAGAGGGAAAGAAAGGGAAAGAAAGAAAAAAGAAAAAAAAAAAGAAAGAAAAAGAAAAAGATAAAAACAAACAAAAACAGAACAAAACAAAACAAAAAAAAACAGAATATGATCAAATGTGATCAGGCTGGTGCATAGATCAGTGCCACACACTAGATTTTGGATGTATTTTGGTCTGTTAGAAGAAAGTGCCTCCTAAAATTTTAAAGAAACAAAAACTTATATAAGTACAAAAATTAGGGTTAATACGATGAGGGATGGAATATGACTGTAAAGATGAAAATTATACAAAATTTTATAAAAATAATTGATAAGAAGTTGTTTGAAAAAAGAAAGAAGAAGATTAAAAAAAAAAGGAGAGAATGTGATCAGGCAGGAGACTAGAAAAAAGCCATACACTAGAGATTTAGGGTATATTTTGATCTGTTAGAAGAAACTGTATCTCAAAATTTTAAAGAGAGAACAACTTATATACATATGCCAAAAATAAGGGTAACTACTTCATAGAATATGACTCTAAAAATGAAAAATAAAAATGTTTTTTTTAAAAAAAGGGATTGATAAGATGTTGGTTGAAAAAGGGAAAAAGAAAAATAAAAAAAAAAGACATAAAAAATTAACTTTGAAAGACTAAAGAATCTGGGGCGCCTGGGTGGCTCAGTTGGTTAAGCGACTGCCTTCGGCTCAGGTCATGATCCTGGAGTCCCTGGATCGAGTCCCGCATCGAGCTCCCTGCTCGGCAGGGAGTCTGCTTCTCCCTCTGGCCCTCCCCCCTCTGATGTGCTCTCTCTCATTCTCTCTCTCTCAAATAAATAAATAAAATCTTTAAAAAAAAAAAAAAAAGAAAGACTAAAGAATCATAGTAAAAAAGTCATGAATTCTATGTGTGGTATTCCCCTAGTGCTGGAGTTCTGCCGTTCTCATTGATCGGTAAACTTGGTCTTGGCTGGCTGTTCTTGCTGATCTTCTGGGGGAGGGGCCTGTTGCCATGGTTCCCAAATGTCGTTGCTGGGTCAGGGGCTAAGTAATCTGCTCAGGTTTGCTCTCTGGAGCTTTTTCCCTGCAAGCTTTCCATACAGCTTTGGAGGCGGAGAGTCAAAATGGTGGCCTCCCAATCTCTGCCCCAGAGGATCCAAGAACTCGGGGCCCCACTCCTCAGTGTGCCCCCAGAGTAAAGCAGTCAGTCACTCCCATCTCCCCAGTCTCTGGCCGCACTCTGTGCTCACCCGGCCTGTGACCGGCGTTTCTATCTCTGGCACCCGACCCTGGGTGGAGTCTCCAAACCCAGCAGATCCCTGCGGTGCACTCCCGCGCCGTTACTCTCAGGGGAGGAAGGTGAGTCTCCCTGGATCTGCCGCTTGTTGGGTCCCTGCTGGAGGAGCAGGGGCCCGACTGTGCCGCAGATCACAGCTTATGGCCACCCCGAGCTGAGAGCCCGTGCCTGGGCTCCGCCTCTGCAGCCGGCTTCCCTGCTCCGTTACCTGGGAGCTCTGCCGCACTCAGGCATCCCCGGTCTTTCTGTGACCCTGAGCATCCTGAGACCACACTGTCCCACGAGGGTTCCACCCCCCGCTTAGCCACTGGAGTGACGTCCCTCAGCAGAGCCGACTTCTAAAAGTTCCCATTTTGTGCTCCGCGGCTCTATCACTTGCCAGAAGTGGCTGAAGGAGGCCCCTCCCCCGCCGTCTATCCTCCTGAATATCGCCTGGGATTCACTTCTCCACACGTCCTACCTTCCAGAAAGTGGTTGCTTTTCTGATGAGAGAGTTGTTGCTCTTCTTTTCTTCAATCTCCTGTTGAGTTTGTAGGTGTTCAGAATGGTTTGATCCCTATCCAGCTGAATTCCTGAGAGGGGACGAAATCCAGGTCTCCTACTCCTCCGCCATTTTCCTCCACCCCCTAAACAGAAAATTTTTAATGATGTGAGGTAGGGATTTAATTTTTATCTTTTTCTCCATTATTTTCTGGACAGTTTTTTCTTTCTCTACTACTTTATAATGTTCCTTTATGATATACATCTGTCTGGGTCTATTTTTAGGCTTCTATTTTCTTCCATGGGTTAAATCCTACTATTTTAATAACTGCTACTGTCCAATCATAAAATCTGATATGGGAATATACTTATTGTTATCACTATTACTTTAAAAAATATTTGCATGGCTTTTCTTTGTCCTTTTCCATTCTATGTGAATTTAAGGATCTCCTCATTAAGTTCCATGGTAATAGTTTGTTATATTCTGCCTAAATGTT
Source organism: Mirounga angustirostris (assembly GCF_029215605.1). NCBI lineage: Eukaryota > Metazoa > Chordata > Mammalia > Carnivora > Phocidae > Mirounga > Mirounga angustirostris. The sequence goes on from NW_026991713.1 coordinate 125,940,386, forward strand.
TTGCATAGCTTTTTAAACATTTAATTTATTATTGTTTGCATAGCTTTTGCTAGGTTAATTCCTAGGGCTTTATCCCTTATAATTTTGAGTCCATTTTATTTTATTTTATTTTATTTTATTTATTTATTTATTCTGGAGGTTTGTACCTGTTAATATCCTGCACTATTTTGCCCATCCCCCTCAACCTTCTCCTCTGACAGGTGCTAGTTTTTTTCTCATGTATTTATGAGTCTGTTTTTGTTTTGTTTGTTTTGTTTTTTAAATTCCACACTTAAGTGAAATCATATGAGTTCTTTATATATTTGTGGTATAAGTACCTTATCAGATATATGATTTGCAGAATATTTTCTTTCATTCAGTAGATTGCCTTTTCATTTTGTTGATTGTTTCCTTTGCTGTGAAGAAGCTTTTTAGTATGATGTAGTTCATTTATTTGTTTTTGCTTTTGGGGTCAGAATAAAAAAATAATTGCCAAGACCTATGTCAAGGAGCTTACTGCCTATGTGTTCTCTTAGGAATTTCAGGTCTTACTTTCAAGTATTTAATCCATTTTCAGTTAATTTTTGTGTATAGTGTAAGAAAGAAGTTGAGTTTCATTCTTTTGCATGTGGCTGTCCAGTTTTCTCAACGCTATTTATTGACGAGACTAGCCTTTCCCAACTACATATTCCTGGCTCCTTTGTTGTAAATTAATTGACCATACATGTGTGGGTTTAGTTCTAGTCTCTCTATTCTGTTCCACTGATCTATGTGTCTTTTTTTTTTTAAGATTTAGATTTTATTTATTTGAGAGAGAGAGAGAGAGAGAGATAACAAGAGACAGAGCATGAGCAGGAGAGAGAGGGACTAGCAGGCTCCCCACTGAGCAGGGATTGTGACCTGAGTTGAAGGCAGACACTTAACTGACTGAGCCAACCAGGGGCCCCTGATCTATGTGTCTTTTTATGCCAATATGATAGTGTTTTAATTACTAAAGCTTTGTAATATAGTTTGAAATCAGGGAGCATTATGCCTCCAGCTTTGTTCTTTCTCAAGATTACTGTGGCTATTTGGATTATGTGTGTGTGTGTGTGTGTCCATACAAATTTTAGGATTATTTGTTCTATTTCTTTGAAAAATGCCACTGGAATTTAGATAGGGGTTGCACTGAATCTGTAGATTGATTTGGGTAGTATGGCCATTTTAACAATATTGATTCTTCTAATCCATGAGCATAGAATATCTTTCTATTTATTTGTGTCTTCAATTTCTTTCATTAATATGTTGAAAAAAGGTGGCAAGAGTGGGCATCCTTGTCTAGTTCCTGATTTCAAAGGAAATACTTTCAGCTTTCACCATCGAGTATGATGTTTGCTGTGGGCTTGCCATATATGGTCTTTATTATGTTGAGGTATGTTCCCTATATACCCAATTTGTCTAGTTTTTATTATAAATGGATGTTGAATTTTGTCAAATGCTTTTTCTGCATCTATTGAGATGCTCATATGATTTTTTATCCTTCATTTAGTTAATATGTTACATCACATTGGCTGATTTGCAGATCTTGAACTATCCTTGCATCCCTGGAATAAATCCCACTTGATCATAGAGTGTGATCCTTTTAATATATTGTTGAATTCAGTTTTCTTAATATTTTGTTGATGATTTTTGCATTTATGTTCATCAAGGATATTGGCCTGTAATTTTTTTTCTTCTGGCATTCTTGTCTGGTTTTGGTATCAGGGTAATGCTAGCTTCATAAAATGATTTTGGAAGAGTTTCCTCTTGTTCTTTGTTTTTTTTTGGAAGTGATTGGGAGGATTGGTATTCATTTTTCTTTGAATGTTAGAATTTACCAGTGAAGCTGTCTGGTCTTGGACTTTTGTTTGTTGGGAGGTTTTTGATTATAGATTCAATCTCCTTATTAGTAATTGGTATGTTCAGATTTTCTATTTCATCATAATTCATTCTTTGTAGGTTGTATGTTTCTAGGAATTTATCTATTTCTTCTGTGTTGTCCTTTTGTTGGCATATAATTGTTCATAGCTGTCTCTTGTGATCCTTTATATTTCTATGGTATCAGTTGTAACACTGCCTCTTTCATTTCTGATTTTATTTATATGAGTCTTCTCATTTTTTCTTGGCAAATCTGACTAAAGGCTTATCAATTTTGTTTATTTTTTCAATGAACCAGCTCTTAGTTTCATTGACCTTCTGTATCATCCTTTAGTCTCTATTTCATTTTTTTCTGCTCTAATCTTTATTTCCTTCCTTCTACTAACTTTGGACTTTGCTGTCTCTTCTTTTTCTATTCCTTTAGGTTTAAAGTTAGGTTGTTTACTTGAGACTTTTCTTGTTTTCTGAAGTAGGCATTTATCCATGAACTTCCATCTTAGAACTACTTTTGCTGCATCCCACAATTTGTGGTATGTTATATACCCATTTATGTTTTTCTCTTTTTGATTTCTTCTTTAATCCATTGGTTGTTCAGCAGCACATTGTTTAATCTCCACATATTTGTTAATTTTCCAGTTTCTTCAAGTAATTAATTTGTACTTTAATAACTTTGTGTTGGAAAAGATGCTTAATATGATTTCAATCCTCTTAAATTTAGTAAGACTTGTTTTGTGGCCTAACACATGATCCATCCTGGACAATATTCCATGTGCTTTTGAGAAGAATGTGCATTCTGTTGCTTTTGGATGGAATGTTTTGTATATTCCTGTTAAATCCATCTGATCTAATGTATCATGTAAGGCCAATATTTCCTTATTGATTTTCTGTCTGGATGATCTATCAATTGATGTAAAAGGGATATGAAGTCCCCTACTATTATTGTAGTGCTGTTTATTTCTCCCTTTAGGTCTCCCTTTATATGTATGCATGCAACCTTCCACTTACTGCATCTTTCTTAACCAGGGAGTCCTGTGACTACTGTTAAGAAGAAATAAATTCATCTTTCAGGAGAAGATTTAACAATTTCAAGAACTATGAAAATATTTATATTATTTGTGCTCTTCTCTTAGTAGGATAATCTAAAATATAAAGAAAAGAGTGTATTCATGAAAATTCTCCCAGTATGTTTATTGTAGTGAAAAACAGAAAGTAGTCATACAACATAGAACAGACAGCTACTGGAAATAAGAGGTGAAGACTTCTTGGCAGTATGAAATACATATGCTATAATAAGTGAAGAAAATAGGATTATTAAATTGTATATACTCTATGATATAGGAAAACATAAATAAAAAGACTAGACATTATATTAGTCTTAGGGAGGTGAAATTATAAAAGTTTTCAATATCTATTTCCCTAGATTGTGTAACATTAAATACATAATCAATAATTTAAAAATTTATTAGAAATAACTAATTCTTTAAGAAAGTGTGGAGCTTTGGGGCACCTGGGTGGCTCAGTTGGCTAAGCTTGTCTTCAGTTCAGATCCTGATCCCAGGGGCCTGGGATAGAGCCTAGCATTGGGCTCCCTAGCATTGCTCAGCCAGGAGTCTGCTTCTCCCTCTGCCACTCCCCCTGCTCGTGCTCCCTTTCTCTATCTCTCTCTCTCAAATAAATAAATAAAATCTTAAAAAAAAAAAAAAAAGAAAGTGGGAAGTTTTAAGAAGCGAGGGTGCTGTTATAAATCAGGTAGCAAAACCACTGTACCTGAGTGGGGTGTTTTCATGGCCTTAATTTGAGTGTTCCTGTTAACATTTTAGACGGCATCATGTCACAAGGGAATAGGAACAATTTCAGGAAACTTTACTGACCTATGTCTGTTGTGTTTTGGTTCTAAGTATTTCAGAATATTCTCTATATTAGCATGTAAAAATAAAAATATATTTTAAAACTTAAAAATATAAATTTTAAATTTACATATAAAATATATACGTACTTATATACTTAAAATAAGAATATGTATATATTTTTAAAATTAGGTTAGTGTTGGGACACCTGGGTAGCTCAGTTGGTTAAGCATTATCTTCGGCCCAGGTCATGATCCCTGGGATGGAAAGCCCCCGGGGGCTCCCAGCCAGGCTCCCTACTCAGTGGGGAGTCTGCTTCTCCCTCTGCCCCTCCGCCTGCTCATGCTCTCTCTCACACACTCCCTCTCTCTCTCTCAAATAAATAAGTAAATAAAATCTTTTAAAAATTAGTTTAGTATTTCAGAATCAGAGAACAGAGGGCTGCTTCTTCACATTAACTGCTAAAGAGTTTAAGATTTTTTTTGTATTTTGAGTACAGTTTCTTAGCATGGATGAGAATTAAGCTGGGAGTTGCCAGCCTTCCTTTGACTTGATTATTCTTTCCCTTCTCAAATAATAGTTTTAAATACATGGAGGTACTTATGATCTTGGTCACAATAGGTAACATCTGAAATCAGGTCTGCTAATGTGCAAGCAAAGATAAATTATTCTAACCTAACCAAGATGATGACCAAGATCTAAAAAGTCTAAACCAATAGAATGCTCTATGAGTGAATTTCAGACACAAAAATAATATCTTTAAATCCTGGATACCCATGAGATATTGGCCCTTTTAGGCCAAGATTTTGAGTTCATTCACTTATGGGAATGTCTTGAGAACTTTTCTTTTCTTTTTTTTTAAGCAGGCTTTATGCCAAGCATGGGCATGAACTCACAACCCTGAGATCAAGACCTGAGCTGATATGAAGAGTCAGATGCTTAACTGCCTGAGCCACCCAAGCATCCCAACTTGAGAGCTTTTAAATGGTGGTAGGAAATGGCCAGTGGAGTGTGAGAGGAGAGGAGTGGCAGGGTGAGGAGAACATGGATAGAGTGATAGGTTTGAGGAGACACAGCAATACAGGTAGAAGGGGCTGGTGGGGGGCACCACTATATTACTATATTATGAAAGAGATAGTAAAGAAAGGATGGGTGGCGTTTTGATTTACTTAGTATTTAAAGCAAGTTGGTTAATTTGTTTCATTTTTTAGTTGTGTTTAAAATTTTAACTTTAACATTCATGCTCATTTTTTCTACATTAGTGACAATTTATGACATAATGCAATGTTTGGTTATGCCCAACAGAAATGGCTACACATACTAGAATGTTCATAGCATAACTATTTCTAAAAACCCAAACTAGGAGCTACCCAAATTCCCAGTAGATATTTTATTGTATTGACACCACAGGATACTCACTACACACTAATGAGAATGAGCAACCTATGGTTACACATAACAAGATGGATGAATCCAACAGCATGATGTTGAGTGAAATAAGCCAGACTATTCAATTACATTTACATAAAGTTAAAAAAAAAAGGCAGCACTCATCTCTGCTGTTGGTCAGACAGTGTTTATCTTTGGGGGGGTAGTAAAAAGGGGGCACAAAGGGATCTTCTGGGATATTAGTAATATTTTTTTGATCTGGTGCCAGTTACAAGGATGTGTGCAATTTATAAAAATAGATTAAACTGTACATTTATGGTATATCCCTTTTCTGTATGTATATTATGCTTCATAAAATTTTAAAAAATATTTAATTAGAGTATTGGCCAAGAGTTAGAAATCTTCAATCTTTATAGTCTTCTTGTAAAGCCTGATCAACATTACAAGAAAAAGAGATCATAGACCCATAGTCTTCATGAACAGAGACAAAAAACCCTGGCAAAATTTTAGCAAGTCAAATTTAGCAGATTATAAAATAGATAATACATCTTGACCACTTGGGGTTTATTCCAGGAATGCAAGGTTAATTTCCCATTCAAAAGTCAACATTATCCACCATATTAATAGACTACAAAAAAGGATGATTAGATTATTTCAATACATACATACAAAAAAAAAAAAGATTTGACAAAATTCAACACAGACATGATAAAAACTCTGAGCAAACTACAAATAGAAGGGAACTTCCTCATCCTGATAGAAGCATCTATAGAAAACTTGAAGCTAACATGATATAATATAGTACAGGTCTGGATGCACACCCCTCTGAGATCAGAATATCCATTTGACACTTCCATTTAATGTTATACTATAGTTCCTAGCCAAGCAATAAGGAGTAAGGGGCACGAAAAGGCATATCAATTGGAGAGAAAGAAGTAAATTTTTTTTTCTTTAAAGATTTTATTTATTTATTTGACAGAGAGAGACACAGCGAGAGAGGAAACATAAGCAGGGGGAGTGGGAGAGGGAGAAGCAGGCTTCCCCCTGAGCAGAGAGCCTGATGTGGGGCTTGATCCCAGGACCCTGGGATCCCAGGAGCCGAAGGCAGACGCTTAACGACAGCCACCCAGGCGCCCCTGAAGTAAACTTTTTTTTAATTCAAAAGATGACATGCTTATTAAGTATAAAACTCTAACAGTGAGGTAATGGCATAAATTTAGACATATAGATCAATGGAACAAAATAGACCCAACCATGCATAAATAACAGATTTTCCACAAAAAGGCTGAAATATTTCAACAGAGAAAAAAAATAGTCTTTAAAATAGACTGTGCTGGCACAATTAGTTACCCATGTAGAAAAAATAAACATTAACTGGCGATATTTCCAAACAATGAAATATTACTCACCAATAAAAAGAAAGAAACTACTGAAATTAACAACATGGAAGAATCTCAAAAACTAAATGAAAGAAGCCAAGCACAAAAGACTATATTTAGATGATTCCATTTATATGAAATTCTAGAAAAGTCCAGATTATTGTGACAGAGAAAAGATAAGATGAGGATAAGAAAAGGATAAGATGAGGAGGTTCACTGAAAAGGGGCATAGGGAAGTTTTAGGAGTACTGGTAATGCTCTATGTCTTGACTATGGTGGTGGTTACATCTCTTGAGCCATTTATCATCACTCAACAAAAACACTTGAAGTTAGAAAATTTTATGGTACGTAAATCGTAACTCAAGAAATCTGATTTTTAAAAAGCTGTCACAGTTTGGATGATACATTGCATGGTTATCCATAAATTCTTTTGTGTGTGTGTGTGTGTGAGACCATGAAATTGGATGGTTAATTCCTATTTGTCACATGGGGATTCTTGTTTGGCACAAATAAAAGTCTTCTGTTTATTACTATTACTCCTATTATAGCAATTTAAAAATATTCAACTAGTAGTCTAGGATTTGGTGAATGCTATAGAAGTATTTAACTGGAAAGTGACTGGGGAAAGCAGTTCTCAGGACTAGGTACTTATATATCCACTTTTACCTTAAACCATCACAACCATTAGACCAGATGATAGGGATAGGGCTGCCTGTTCTTCATTTCACATTTCTCTGGGCTCAGTTTTCATGACACCTTTTATTTTTGAAGCTGTCCTTATTTATTCAGTGCTTCCCTGGAGCCTTCGGGATAAGGCTCATATTTTCAGGGTGACAGAAGACCAACTTCATCTGTACTCTGCTTACTGTTACAGCATTATTTCTCACCTCTCTTGCCTTTCAGCCATTTGTAGGACTGGCCATGCCCTAAGGGAACTTTGCTTTCTCTTGCTTCCAGATGTCACCATGTGCTTCCACATCTACCAGGAATGTCCTTTTTACCTTCCCCCAATTTCCTTCTTTTCCTGTATAATTCATCCTACTCGTTTTTCAGGATTTAGTATAGATGTTACCTGCTCTAGGAAGCTTGACCCCTCAGAGTTATATTAGATGTTTCTCTTAGGTGCTTCTGTGACACTCTTCGTGCCCCCAAGATCTGAAAATACTATTTGAGCTCTATGTAGAGCCTTGCCCGAAGCCAGTGTACACTCTTATGTGAGACAACAAATGTCTTACTTTGCTAAAACCATTTTATCTTGAGTTGTCTTTTGCTACTAAACCATGGTTATAAGAACTGATGCCATGGCTTTCCAATATGCAGAGGAAACACATTTACAAACAGTGGAGAAGGGGACTTTGAAATACAGTAATGTGAACGGGGAGGAAATTTAATAGATGCTGGTTGCATCCACTTACAGTTTCTGTTAGCTAGCCTCAGGCTAGCCTAAGAGGCTTGAAGCCTCCTGAATATGCCTCTGGTTAGTACAATTAATTCAGGGGGAAGAAGAAAAAGCCAAGGATATCAAGACTCAAAGGGCTTTTATTACTGTATTCTGAGCTCACTAGTAAAGGTGATATGATCTTAGAAAAGCAGACTTATCAGTTGACAGCCTGCTCCTAAAGGCGGGGGGAAACTGGGAACCTCCAAGGTAAAGCTTCACAGAGAAAGAGCTCCTGGAAAAACTCACAACTGCCCCTGACAAGACACTCTCAGTGACCCTACACCCAGGGTAGGACTGTTGGTCCATCTAAATCATTTCTTAAGCATCTGAATCCACACACATCATAATTCCCTGAACTCCTCATGTGTTACAACAATTGAGGGGCGGTGTGTTTAAAGATCAGATTTACATATCACTTATTAATTAAAATGATTTAATAATGGACCTTACCTCATTGGTCTCTGACAGAAAAACCCTTCCAGAATGGTCCCATAGCAGAAGTAACTCTAAATCTTTATTTTCCACCCGAAGAGAGACTATGATTCGTTCATGGTTGCGTTGTTGTATAGTGACAGTGTTGGGACTAGAATGTGAGACCTCTGACTTATAGCCCACTACCATCTGACATTTGTCCAAACACACCTGTTTTATCCTTCATTGGCATAGTAAAAGAAAACAAGTTCATGCACAGATGTAATCTCCAACCAGCAGATGACAATTTATTGAGAAATCTTAAAAACATAGTTGGTCTCCCTTCTTGATTTGCAGTTTGCCGTTCCTAGATTCTTCCTGATGGATAGCAGACACAGCCTGGTTGTCTCAGGTCTCCCTCAACAGATTGCTGTCTTTCAGCTATGCTCTCAGATATCATATGATGTGTGGGGTAGTAAAAGTAACATCTCATCAAAGAAAGGGTGAGGATAACTATGATATAATAATTACTAACTTTTGCTTGCAAAATTGTTTTAAAATTTGTAATTTACTAGTTAATTGCGGGTAAATGTAAAAAGCCATTCTATTATGATCTTAGTTGTTGAAATTTTTAATGTGTTATCAGTCCACTTTCTGTAAATGAAGTACATGAATGATAGCTTGCTCTTTGAAGCAAAGGATTTTTTAGCAGTCTATGTCAATATCAATTCTCATTGTATAGCACTGATGAGGTACATGCAAGACCTAGGAGATCATATAATTTAAAAAGAAATCCTTAAAATCATTTGTTTATTTTTTTCGATGTTGCAATCCAAAAGTAAAATACAAAGACTGTCAGGAATGTTGTGGGTTTCACTGGATCAAAAGTTTTCTATGTGACAGAAATTAAAATTCATGATTTTCCCTCCAATTCATGTAAAAATATTATATTTATTTCCTAGGGCTGATAATGCAAAGTACTACAAACTGGTAGTTTAAATACAACAGAAATGTGTTGTCTAACTTCTGGAGGCTGAAGTCCAAAATCAAGGTGTTGTCAGGGTAATGTTCCCTCTGAAACCTTGTGCAGAGAATCCTTCCTTGCCTCTTCTAGCTTCTGGTATTTGCTGGCAATCCTTGGTGTTCCTTGGTTTGTAGACATCACTCAATCTCCACCTCTGTGGTCACATGGGTTTCCCTGTCTGTCTGTTTCTGTGTCTCCTCTCTTTTTTCTTTTTAGAGACACCAGTCATATTGGATTAAGGGACAACTCTGCTCCAGTATGACCTCGTCATAACTAATTACATATGCAATAGCCTCATTTCCAAATCAGGTTGCATTCTGAGGTATTGGGGGTTAGGAATTCAACATATCTTTTTGGGGGACACAATTCAACCTACAAAACTTATTAAGGAATTAAAAGTTGTGATTTTTTTCCTGATCTATGTAAACATACTCTCCACTTGTCCTCCCAGAATAATTCTCTGTGCTTCTTGCTCTATTATGAGTTATAGGAGGCTGAGCTCTGTAAGCTACCTGCATTTTGGCTTCTTTTTGGTTTGGTCAATGGGAAGCACTGGAGGAGATCAGAGGGCAGGAGAGGGAGAGGTTGGATATTAATTTTTGCCACCCCCTGCTTGTATCACTGCAGTTTTGGCAGTGGCTTCATTTCCCTATAACTATAAATCCTGTCAGGCAACCCTGCTTCCAGGGCCCCATCTCCCAGTGGGTCTGTGGTACCCTCCCCTTGACTTTTCAGACCCATGGCTTGGACGTTTTGCCTTTCCTTATTGGTTCACCTGCTCACATGCCTGTACACAGTCCCTCATTAAGCTCCCTTAAAATAAGACTTTGAATGTGTATTCAAGATATATATGGAAAACCATGAGTATGAATTGGAAGGAGGTAGGGTAAGGAATTAGATACTACCTCAAATTTATTCTAGTGAAGGTAGCCAAAGACATCATAATTTTAACATGGGAAGCAATTTTAATATCCAGTAAAATAGTACTACAAGCAAGAAATATATTAAGGAACAAAGAGGGATGTTATATCTTGAGAAAAGGAATAAATAGAGCAAGAAGATATAATTGTCATGAGCATATATGCACCTAAAAGTATAAAAAGCAACTGACAGTACACAAGGGAGAAATATATAAGGCAACACATGTAATTGAAGGTTTTAATATAATTATCTTAGAAATTTATAAAACAAACAGACTAAAAGTAAGGAAAGATACAGATCAGAATAATGTAATTAAGAAACTTAAGTTATTAGGTGGTGTAAAAATTACTACAAACCTAGTGGTATAAAACAACACAGACTTATTCTCTTATAGTTCCAGAGGCCCCAAGTCAAAAATGAGTTTAGGAAGTTGACGCCAAGATGTCTTTAACCTTCTTCCTTCTAGACTCTTGAGAGGGAGAATTGGCCCCTTGTGTCCTCCAGCCTCTGCTTCCATTATCACATGCCCTCACCCTCCTCTGTACTCAAATCTCCCTGGCCTCCCTCTCAGGAAGACACTTGTGATTGCATGTAGGACCCACCAAAACAATCCAGGATAACCTCCCCATCTCAAGGTCCTTAACTTAATCACACCTGCAAAGTCCCTCTTGTCATATAGGGTAATATTCACAGGTTCTGGGGATGGGACATGGATATCTTTGTGCACTGCTTATTCAGCCTAACATAGAGAATTAAAACTTGACACCAAGCAGAGAATACACACCTTTTCCAAGCACACAGAGTGTATACAAAAGTGAACACATACCTAAAAAGAAACTTCATTAGATTCCAAAGAACCACTATCATATAAATCTTGTGCTCTGATTATTATTAAAAATGGTTGGAAATTAATAACAAAAAGATATTTAAAACAAGCATTCCATGTCTAGGAAATTATGAAATACTTAGAACTGAAAAAACAATGACAATACCATATGTTAAAAAATGTTAGGGCCACATCTAAAACAATAGTTAGAATAGTGCTGTCTGATAGAACTTCTGTGATGATGGAAATGTTCTGTATGTACTTTGTTCAATATGGCAGCCACTTGGCCAAGTCACTCTCCAGTATTTGAAATATGGTTAGTGTGACAAAGAAACTGAAATTTTAAACTAAATTTAATTTAAAATTTTTTTAGAGAGAGAGATGTGAGTGGAGGGGGAGGGGCAGAGGGAGAGAGAGGGAATCTTTTTTTTTTTTTAAGATTTTATTTATTTATTTGACAGAGAGAGAGAGCACAAGCAGGGGCAGTGGCAGAGGGAGAGGGAGAAGTAGGATCCCCGATGAGCAGAGAGCCTGATGTGGGGCTTAATCCCAGGACCCTGAGATCATGACCTGATCCAAAGGCAGATGCTTACCCGACTAAGCCACCCAGGCGCCCTGCGCGTGTGAGAGAATCTTAAGCAGGCTTCACACCAGTGTGGAATCTCACACAGGGCTTGATCTCACAACCCTGAGATCATGACCTGATCTGAAATCAAGAGTTGGATGCTTAACCGACTGAGCCACCCAGGTGCCCAGGGCTCTGTGCTGAGCATGGAGCCTGCTTGAGATTCTCCCTCTTCCTCCACCCCACCCCACCACCCACTCTCTCTCTTTTAATAAATTAAAATTAATTTTAATTAACTTCAAGTTAAAGTTAAATAGCTACTTGTGGCAAGTGGCTACCATATTACACAGCACACAGAGTCAGAGGGAAATTTATATCTTCAAATTTTCTTATGAGAAAATTAAAAAGGCTGAAAGAATTGGGCTAAAGTAGAGTTGGAAGAAGCACATGCCTTATCTCATAGAGGTAAGGGCAAAATCAACAATAATGAGAAGATAAAATAAAAAATGAATTCTTTGAATAGATTAATAAGATGGAAAGAACTCTGGTGAAACTGATTAAGATGAAAGGATATGAGTAAATGAAGTACAAGATTACAGGGCTAATAGCTATAGAGAAACAGGAACGGAGGCCCCGGTGTGGCGTGAGCTGGAGTGCCTTTACTCGGGTAGATGTGGTAGGATGTCCACGGGAGATGGATGCCACTTTAGCACTATTTCAACTTCTACTCTCTTAGGAAAATAAGTCAGCAACAATAAGAAGAATGAAAATTTCATTTCAGTTTTATAGCAACACCTCTCCCCAACTCTGACACACACAAATGAAATTCTCATCTTATCATGTGGTATTCAGTGGTAGGGAACTTCCAAGCCCTAGATTCTTGCTCTGTATTCCAGCATGAGCCTTACTGCTTATTCCTGATGGTTTTGTTTGTTTGTTTATTTGAGAGAGAGAGAGAGAGTGATTGGTGGGGTGGAGCAGAGGAAGAGGGAGAATCTCAAGCAGGCTCCATGCTCAGCACAGAGCCCTACATGGGGCTTGAACTCACGACCTTGAGATCATGACCTGAGTCAAAATTAAGAGTCAGATGCTTAACCAGCTGAGGCACCCAGGTGCCCCTCATTTGTTTTAAATTAATAAGGCATCTGGTCCTAAGGAGAAGTTAATGTGACAGTTTGAATTCACAACTGTGCCCAAGTTTATAGAGTAAAAAGTAGAAAGTTTCACGTTTTGATGACCAGAGACCTGAAAGATGTTAGTCTAAGCTGTAGCTCAACCTCAGGTCATTTTCATGATATTTATAGAGCATTATTACTAAATATTTTGGTGAGACCAGAGTCCACCAGAAACAGAACCAGTGTAATTTGGAGTGAGATGTGTCTTTCTGTACAATCAATTGCTTGTTTCTTATGCAGCCAAATCTAAACTTTGAGCTTGAGAGATAGAGGATTTTATGCTTTCCATTTTCTCTCAACTATTAGTCTCAGAGTTTTTGTGCAAGGAAGGGTGAATAACAAATCATATGTAATATTTGTTTCTTAGGCTATAAGAATAGGGTAACAATGGTACCCACATAATATTTCTCTGTACCCCTACCACACATTTTATAGCAGCTTCAACCTTCTCTCCCTCAAATTACTCAAGCCATTCCAAGAGCTGCTGGGAGTACATATGAATAAAGTTATGCACCACATCCTTCAGGATTGAAAGACTCGTTCCCCCAACTGCCAGGAGTGCTGGTGGCTTAGAGCTCTCAGATGAGTGTCTTTCCCAGAATTGCCCTCCGCTGAAGAGCTGCCTTGTCCAAAGCCATGCCCCCTCTCTGGAGCAGCCATATTCAGTGGCTGGTCAATGTGGTAGTATCAAGACCCGGCCCCTTTTGCCTTCATTTGGGACAACTCTGAAAAGCCATCCCAGCTCCAGAGTTCCTTATCAGACCAGCTGAGGTCTTCAATGTTACTGCATTGTACTTCATCTTCTCCCTTTGCCCAATCCTATTCCCGACAGAAATCAATCCCAAGAGTACTCCTTGATAAGCTTTCCTCACATCAATCTCCAACTCAGACTGCTTGCCGATGAACCCAACCTGAAGAGTTGGTTGGAGTTGTGGTTCTAGAAAACGGACTCTGGAACTGAATTTTGATGGGGGTCACCTACCAGCCATCTGGTAACAGCTGCATAATTGGTGATGGTAGAGCAGTGATAACCCCTGGTGCGCAGCCATATTACCATTGCTAAACTCTTTACTAGCCCGGACTAAGGATCAGAGCTAGTGAAGGATGGCACTGGAGGTAGGTATGAGTGCAGTGTTTTAGGCATTTTTGAAAAGTGGGAATTATTAATGATAAGGAATATGGAATTATATAGCTATTGCTGGAGAAAATCAATGACTTGGAGAAGGACAATGACAGGCTGATAGTGATTAATTTTTTTCTTTTTCCTTCTTTCCTCCTTTTGTTCTTCCTTTCTTAGTAAATTCTTACCCATTATTTTCAGTGTTCTCTCTGGAATTTCTACTCACTAGATAGTGAACCTCATGGGTTGATTTCATTTTTTTCCTGTCTTCTCTCTTATCTTCATTCCCATGCTTTCCTCTTTCCCTAGACCCAAGCCCAGAAACTTGGTGATTCAATTCCTCTAGAGAGTAACAGTCAGTCTTCTCTGGGGGTGGAGGGTGGGGGTGGGGGAGAACAGCAACTTGGCTGCCTGGACTAGAGAAAGGAATCATGTCTAAGTGTTCTTTAACAAATTTCCAAATAATCCCCCACTCCTCCCAACCTCCAGATTACTTTGTGTTCCCAATTTCTAAACCTTTGAGAGAGGTGAGGAAGTGGGGAGAAGCGGTAGAAGGGCAGTTCAGTGGAGATTAGCTTGTTTACCATCTTGTATCCTTGGACGTGTGGGTTTCAGTCAGTGAAGACAATTACCACTCTCCCTCTAGTTTCCTCTTATATCTCTTGTCTTCTGTTCTCTTTTTCTGTCCTTTTTGTCCTTAAGGATTTAAACCCTTTAAATTATTGTTGTGGACTGAATATTTGTGTTCTCCCAAACCCCTGACCCATACCAATTCCTCCCAAACCCCTGACCCATACCAATGACGGTATTGGAGGTGGGGCCCCACATGTGGGAGCCATTTAGGTTTAGGTGAAGTCATGAGGGGATCCCCCATGATGAGATTAGTGTCCTTGAAAGAACTGGAAGAGAGACCAGAGCTCACTGTCTCACACACGCTCTCTCTCTTTCTGCTATGTGAGGACACAGTGAGAAGGCAGCCATCTGCAAGCTAGGAACTGAGTCGGCTGGCGCCTTTATCTTGGACCTCCCAGCCTCCAGAACTGTGAGACAGTAAATGTCTGCTGTTTAAGCCACAAACACAGTCGATGTTATTTTGTTAGAGCAGCCAGAGCTAAGACATTATCTTACTGTTATTTTAGTTAAAATTTTTTACTGTTATTTTACTATTCTTTAGTTGTTTAGAGCTTGCAGTAGAGCTTTGAACCATGTCAGGAAATATATTCACTTTTTATTTCAAATTCAGTGTCTCTTTAACAAATTAGATTATATATGATGCTTTATAATCTTTTTTAAAAATTAGTACAGTATAAATATTTTTAGTTTGTGGTCAGCCTACCAGGGGACCCACCCTCCTCATTCCTTTGTCACCACCTGCCTGCAGTATACCATGTAGGAAAACAGGTATGGTTACCACATCCACCCCCAAAGAGAAGGGGAATTGCAAGAGGCTGTAAGTTTTAAGTAAGGAGGGATGTGAGCATAGGATGAACCATTGTCAAGGTGCAGCTACTGGGAAAGGACATAACACATGTGCTTTAGCGAAGATGCCTTTTTACTCTAAAACTGCTGGAGCAAAACCTTATAGATATCTAGATACTATCTATGGGTAAGACATCCTAATGACTAGTCACTCTCATAAGGATATAATTCTATCTGCCTTTATTCACTCACCAGACTGCCCTCAAATACCCACTGCCTGTTCTTATGGCCGCCCCGGGGTGTGTGTGTGTGTGAAAACACCCCTGAGTGGCAGGCTGTGGAGCAGGAAGAATGGTGAACTGGGCTGGGAAATGGGCCCATGTGGAAAATCTCTGAATCCACCCAAAGATTAGGGGCCCATTGAAGGAAGCTAATTAGGAACCTGATAGATCAGTATTACCTCAGAAATACTGGCGGAAACTATAATGGTATAAATATAATCCTGAAGCTTAGAGATTTGCTGAGCCTTGAACAGAGAACGTCTGCTTTTTTGTCTACCTGACACATCAGCCCTTTGAATTTCAGCTGTGCTTTTTTTTTTTAAAGATTTTATTTATGAGACAGAGAGAGATAGAGAGAGAGATAGCAAGAGATAGAGCATGAGCAGCTGGGAGAGGGAGAAGCAGGCTTCCCGCTGAGTAGTGAGCCCGAGGCGGGACTCAATCCCAGGACTCTGAGATCATGACCTGAGCTGAAGGCAGACGCTTAACGACTGAGCCACCCAGGTGCCCCATCACCTGTGCTTTTGAGTGGAAAGCAGAGAAGCTTTTGCTTATGCTCTCTAAGGAAGATCACATTTAATTAGGTAATTAGGTGGGATTTCTGTGTGAGGATTAAAAAGAGGGGTAAAGAGAATTCTGGAAATGTGAGAATAAGCCAGTCTTAGTTTGAGGCACATCTGTGACAGTCAAATCTAGTTTTGCAACATTTAGGGCATTTTCAACAGTCTCAGAAATGTTTGAGACATTTTTAATAATAACAACAACAACAAGAAGGAAGTATAACCCCATTTTAATTCCTTTTGATTTTTAAACAAATATGAGGAAAGGGGGAGGATGTGAAATCAAACAATGACACTGTTATTGGCCTGATCTAGAACTATGGCTGTGTTTGTGGGTCTTACACCTGAGTGACCTGTTTCCTGCATCTTCTTGCCATTCCTCTGTTGGTTGGGTCACCTTCCTTTCTCAGCACTTACAAGGAGGTTGGCCCCTCCTGCTACTTTCAAGGACTGATACGGACCCCTGAATTCTGTTGTGATTGTCTTGCTGGGTTGTGGGCTACCGGCTGGGGGAAGGGAAGTCTTCCCTCAGGGCAGGGGATATTCCCAGTGTCAATCACACTGAGACAGGAAGTGCCTAGACAGGCGGCTCTTAGGAAGGAGAGAGAGCTCCTTTCTTTCTCTCAGGGTCTTGTCTCTTGAACCTGGTCTCTAAGGTGTCTAGATGAGCATGAGGGGATAAAATGGTCATTACTAGACACACAGATAGATAGACATAAGGGGAGAGTTACTATAGGAATTGGCCCACACAGTTATGGAGGCTGAGAGATCCCATGATCTGCTGTCTGCAAGGTAGAGAACTAGGAAAGCTGGTGGTATAATTCAGTCTTAGTCCCAAGGCCTGAGAATCTGGGAGCTGATGTGTAAATCCCTAAATAAATCTCAAAGTCAAGAGGCAGGAGCACCGATACTCAAGGGTAGTTGAAGACGGATGTCTCACCTCAAGCAGAGAGAGCAAATTTGCCCCTCCTCTGCCCGTTTGTGCTATTTCGGCCCTTAGTGGTTTGGCTGATGGCCACCCATTTTGGGAAAGGTGGTCTTTACTCAATCCCCCACTTCAAATGCTAATAATGCTAATCTCTTCCAGAGACAACCTCATAGACAAGTCCAAAAATACTGTTTTACCAGCTACTTGGGCATCCCTTCACCCAGTCAACTTGACACATAAAGTCACCCATCACAACCACATACTAGTATCAGCTGAACTGTGGAGGAGAAGGGACAGGTGTGGCTTTTCTTGGGCTGGATGTGTAAAGGGGAAGGCAGTGCCTCCCAAGGTTACTGTGGTAGGACAGTGATGACTGGGATCCCCAAGGAGAAAGTGAATGTCAGCAGATAAGGACATGGGCTGTGAGGGCAGCCATCCTTCCCCACACAAGTTATTTCATTTCTGGAGGCCAGTAGGTTTCCCTTATTGTACTTAGCATACTTGCTCATACACCCCACTGGCCCCTGAGCTCTAAGAAAGCAAGAATCCTGTCTTGTTTGCTCATATCCCCATAGTAGCCCCTAACTCAGAATCTGCTATGTCATGGGCTCTCAGTAAATATTGTTTGAATAAATGAGTCCCACTGTTAGTGTTTCACCTATGAATTCTATATGGAAAATGACTAATATTCTTAAGGCATTCTGACAATGGCACCAAATGACTTCACTCACTCTTAGGTCTTAGATCAGCTTTGTTAGTCTTCTCTTTGGAGAGATCATTTGAGCCAAAACTTTGACTTTTATTTGTGACCCTGCTTAGAAATAATTATGTTGCTGCCATGTTACCTTGGAATATTTTATGGTAGCTTTTTTAAATTGAAAAATTAATATTTGCATATGGTTAAAAAAAAGTCAAACAACAAGACATACCATGAGAAGTGTCTTCTTCCCAGTCCAGGTGTTTAGTGCTCCTCTCCAGAGGCAGATACTTCTTAGGCATATTTTCAGAAGTTTTCTATATAAGTATAAACACATACATGTATATATTTATATAGGCATATTTATAGATGTGTGTACGTATTTAATACAATCTGAAGCATACCATATAACTTGTTTTTCAATTTGCTTTTGCCATTTAAAACATATCTTGGAGATATTCCATGTTGTCATATGTAATTTAAATTAACCACATTCCTTTCTTTTAAAAATCGTATTAGAATAATACTCACATATGATTTAAGTTTAAGCCATATATAAAGATTTAGTGGAAGAAAATCATCTGCCTCATATCCTCACCTCTATCTCTGTTCCTTTAAAGGCAACCTCTTTTACCTGTTTGTCTTTGGTTTTCTGATGGATAGCACCATAATATAAATAACATGTTTATGCTTCTGTTGCTTAATTTATTGAGTTGAAATATTATCTATTGACATTCAGCTATGATAGATGAACCATCTATCCCACTAATACGGTTTTGTCTTTATTTATCAATTCTAGACATTACCATGAATTTTCTTTTTTTTTTTTTTTTAAAAGATTTTTATTTATTTATTGAGAGAGATAGTGATAGAGAGAGAGCATGAGAGGGGGAGAGTCAGAGGGAGAGGCAGACTCCCCGCCGAGCAGGGAGTCCGATGCGGGACTCGATCCCGGGACTCCAGGATCATGACCTGAGCCGAAGGCAGTCGCTTAAACAACTGAGCCACCCAGGCGCCCCTACCATGAATTTTCTAATAAGACAGGTGAGCATTTAGCTACTTACTCTGCCTTATATCTTCCCGATATGGCTCCACCTCTATTTCAATTCCCCATCTGGTCACCTCTGCAGCCTCAGACACCACACATAACTGTTTCTTTTTGCATCAATCATAGGGAGATCTTCTGACTCTGAAATGTAAGAATATTAGCAAACCTATCCTTCTCTCCACATACATCACCACTTCACAACTTGTTCGTTTTTCAGAATCTCTCAGCTCTCCCCTTACTTTGCTGCTGTCAAGTTGATAATGTTTTTTTTTAAAGATTTTATTTATTTATTTATTTGAGAGAGAATGAGATAGAGAAAGAGCATGAGAGGGGGAGGGTCAGAGGGAGAAGCAGACCCCCTGCTGAGCAGGGAGCCCGATGCAGGACTCGGTCCCGGGACTCCAGGATCATGACCTGAGCCGAAGGCAGCCGCTTACCCGACTGAGCCACCCAGGCGCCCCTTAAGTTGATAATGTTTTCACCCTATTCTGTAACCATAATGAAGTCTTCTGTGATTTGCTGGTACCTGTGAGTCATATATTGATTAGGACTCTTTTAGTAGCAAGTGACAGAAAACTCAACTCATGCAAATGAAACAGGAAAGGATATCCAGGGAAAAACACAGCCTATGAAAAGCTTAGTATTTTCAGGACCAGTTTCTTTCTCTCCATCTCTTAAATTCTGCCTTGTGCTGGTTCCATTCTGGGAAAGCTCTCCCCTCAAGAATACGAGATGTTGGCAGCTGCTCCAGTCTTATACCTTCCCAAGTTGAAATTGAGTTAGTCCAGTGGAAAGAAGAGAAAGTTTCTTCCAAGTCAAATTTTGGGATTTATTCCAATTGGAATAGTGTGTTCTCATGTACATCCTTGAACCCATCACTGTGATCAGGGGCTTTGGGGATGTTGATTACCTAACTCCCACCTCTGGAGCCAGGCCTAAAGTTCTACCCAAAGGACAGAATGAGTTCCCCAAAAGGAAATCAGGGTGCTGTTACCAAAAGAAAGGAGGAAAGGATGCTGGGTACCAACGATAACAAATACTCACCCTAGATCACAAACTGTAATGTCTGTAGTGTTCTATTTATATAAACTTGTGAAATGACTCAGTAAAAGATACAGAGAGTGGTAGTTTCTGTGATCTAAGTGATGCGCTAAATTTTTTAGAATGTCATTAGCCAAACAAAACACATCTTCAGGCCTAATTTTGCTTCAGAGACACCAGTATGCAACTCTTGTTCTGTATATTAATACTGAAAACTGAAAAAATGGGAATAGTGTTTATATTATTATAGCTGTGTAAACAGTTTTTATAGCAAAGCAAATTAAGGTTTTCAAATTCTCTAGGACTCCTGTCATGACTTATGTGGCACCCAAAGAGAATGTTCCTGGTATTAAGTTGCAAAGATTTCCCCCCCTTACTCTCCTCCCATCACTCAGAATCCAGCTGTGCTATAGTTTACTGCATACTCTACCATACTTAGAATGGCAGATATTGCTGCTTACTCCACTGCCATTCCCTCATTCTTCCTCGCTAGGATCTTTCCTTTTTCTTTGCTTATTGTCACTGATGTTGGCAGTTCTCAAATGTCTTGTGATGTCTTATGATCTATTTGTATTTTCACATGAGGGAAGAGTTTGAAGATTGGGAGGAGCTCTGTAAATGTTGGTGAGACTCATTAACTTATGGGTTCACCTTAAATGGATAGGCAGAGAACTCTCAGCTATTATGTCGGAGCTGAAATAAAGAAGCAGAAGGCCTTTACTCACGGATATTGACATCCACACTAGTTACCCTTGTTAGTTCTTTAGACAGTTCATCAAATCGTTTAGATAAGAACTGATTAGACAGTTTTTAAAAAATTTATTTATTTGAGAGAGAGAGAGCACACACGTGAGCATGAGTGGGAGAGGGGCAGAGGGGCAGAGAGAGAAGCAGACTCCCTGCTGAGCAGGGAGCTCAATGTGGGGCTCGATCCCAGGACCCTGAGATCATGACCTGAGCTGAAGGCAGATGCTTAACCCACTGAGGCACCCAGGTGCCCCAAAATTAGACAGTTTTTAAAGATACATTTAAATAAGACCCTGACCCTACACCTTAACTTTTATTTTACTTATTTATTCATGCTTACTTATTTAATTTATTCATTCATTCATTTATTAATTTAATTTTTCACCCACTCATTTTGTAGCCTGTTTGCTGGTATAGGAAGGTATAGGAAACTTGACTTTCATAGTCAGACCTTCAATTAATTCCACATTTTCAGACCTTTTCTTAAATTACATTGTACCTGTTGCCCACGCCAAGAGGTTCCATGTGGTTGTACTCAGCATGCTGGCTTTCTGTTTTGGGGTTTTTTTTTCATTAATTAATATTTCATCTGATTTTTGTTTTATAGGAATTTGTTGAGTTTTCTTGTATGTTAACAGCCTTCTTCCTGTTCTCTTCGGTATTGTGAATTTAAGTCTTAAAATTCCATTACTATTATCTTAATTATTTCTTAGAAAGGGAAGGATATAAATACATGTGCTTAGTTAGCATACCATATTAAACCTGCAGTCTCTACATCCTTCTTTTTAAAGCTGCATAGTGTTCAGTTGTCTGGATTTTTAAAATATATATTATCTTGTCTTCTACTGATTAACAATTTTGTGATTCCAAACACTTCTGCAATGAATATTTCTGGACATATCTCTATGCATTATGTATATCTGTAGAATAAATTCCTAGAGGTAGTGTGTTGAGTTGAAGGCTGTTGGAAATTTCCTCTTTGGAGCACGTGTGTATTTTTGGAAAGTGATATTGTATAGTGATTAAATGCATGAACTCTGGGGCCAGGCTGCCTGGACTCATAATCCTGGCTCTCTTCCTTAGCAGTGCTGTGACCTTGGGCAAGTTACTTAAGTTTCTGTGTCTTGTTTTTCTAATGGGTAAAAATGAGAATTAATAATATCACCTTTCTCCTAGGGTTATAAGGATTAAATGAATTGATTTGTTGAGACTCATGACTGATAATAAACACTCAGTAACCATTATCTGTTACTGTTGTTATTTTAGCTAAGACTTAGTTACCATTAGCTAAAAAGAAGCCACTGTTCTGCATGGGCTGGAGCTGGCACTCTGGCCAGAGTTCCTGGGGTGCCCCTTAGGGAGGTGAGGTGGTCCCCATGGAAGGGCTGCAAGCTCAGGGCCAAAAAGAGAGATACAACAGGTCTGGGGAGGGCTCAGAGGTTTTTTGCCCAGGAGTCTACCAACTGTAGCCACTTGAAAGGTGCATTGTTAACTGCTGTCTCTCTAGTTTTAGACAGTGCTTGGCATATAGTTGAGTGAATAAATGAATGAGTGAATGAAACCAAGTTTAAGAATTCTTTTTACTTCTCTTTAATTCCTTCCTGCCATCTGCAAGCCATCTTTGCTTTACTGTAAACATGCTTGGTAGGGAGGGGACCAAGAAGGAGCCATGTGAAGGAAGCATCTTGGAGTCACCCTGCCTGAGGGGACCACAGCAGAAGAGAGACAAAACACGGTTCCTAGGGCTCCTCAGGAACACTTGGTTGGGGAGCCTGCTAAAAGCCTGGACATCTTGCTATTGTGGGGAGGGGGATTTACACTGCTTATCCTTGGGTATTAAAGGGAGAGTGATCCCTCAAGACTGGGAAGTCTGGTATACCTGGGTTAGCACAGGGCTCGCTACATGGTAACCTCTCAGTAATGGCAGCTTTTTATATTTTATTTCCAAATTTTGGTAAACACTAAAATCAAGTTTGCATTTGATGCTGTATCCACCTTCCTCAAGCCGTATCTGACTTAGTGTATGATGGCCATGACTGCCCATTCAAAGCAATGTTCCCAGTACAGCTGTCATGTCAATAAGATGATTGGCAGGTTGAGTGAGACTCAGAGATCAGATAGGGTAGCAGTGATCTTGGAATTTCCACTAGCCCTTCTCAACAGCATAACCTTGTGTTAGTCTCTTGTAATTTCAAAGAATTGTTTTCTGTCTCTGTAAAATAGGGGATTAGTGCTGTGATATCTACCACCTGTTTGGGCTTAAGAGCACATCTTGACATTAAATTAAGAGAGAGAAAATGAATAAATTAGAATGTGTAATATACCCTGAAATCTTGATCTGAAAGTCACTATTAATGGTAAAACCATTACAGTATTATCTTTCTTCAGTATTTCTAGCAGATGCTTGGCTAGGGAAAAATCTCAATTTTGAGCATATTCTTATAATTGATTATTATTTTTCACCATTCACATATTGATGTGTTGCAAAATAAAAGATCTATATTCAAAAGGGGGTTATTTTCCAAAATTAAGTAATATACTCAGTAAATGAATAGAACACACATTCACACATACATACTTATGTTAATTGTTCATTTTAGCTAATTATTTTTTTTGTTTTGGTGTTGTTGAAAATTATTCATGGACTTAGCATGGGTAGTGAAAAAGCAAATTAACAAAGACTCATTTATAATTACCAGAAGGAGGAATATGGATCCTGAAGCCAGGAAGCTTGTTTGAGGAATATTCAGGAAAGATCCAGAAAAATCCCTGTGACATCAAACCCATACATGGATCTCTCCAGACAAAAGATTCAAATCTACCTCCTATTTTAATAATGAAACAGCTGCCAGGGTTGAGGACCCTCCAGGGGTCCTCGTTCGTGATGGATAACTGGGTGGTGTTTGTTTTGTTTGGGGGAATAAATATTTGAAGGGGGTAACCGAAGAAGGTTATGCTGCTGTTATGATGTTATTGATACACAGGCTGACGCTATTATGGCGGATGCTATCAGGCTACATTATCTTTATGCCTTCAAGGTAACCTGAAGCAACTGTCTTTGGACTTGGCACTACCTTACACTGAAGCGTCTGCCCTGCCTGGGGACTGTAACCCAAGCCAACACACGCCTCACAGACAGCTTTCTTTAGCCACTGACAGCATCAAGGAAGGAAGAGCGTGAAATCACCCCGGGACAGACGCTTCCCAAAGGGGAGCTGGCTGCTAAGTGTCTCCAAGGGAGGGTAGCATTGCCATCTCCTAATCTATTTAGGGGTAACCACTAGAAAGTCCTTCTCTTTAGGCAAGGAAATAGTTACTATAAGGAAACTGGAGGTGATCTGAACCCCTGGGAACGTTTCCCCCGCCTTGAACTTTGCAATGTTTCACTGCAGGTCATGTCCACATGGAAAGCAAGGCTCACCAAAAGACTGAAATCTCCATCTAGAAGGATGCATCCTTTTCCATGCTCAGCTCTGCTTGCTTGTTTTGGGAATACAAGGGAGAATGCACCCTTTGATCAGCCCAGCGCAGCTGATACTCATTCCACCATCTATGTTCAGCCCATGGCCAAAGCAGGGAGGCACTCAAGTCACTGGAAAGGGGAAGAAGGAACTTCAGAGAAAAGGCGAGATTCTGGCATCTGCTCAGAGAAAAATGGCAGTGCAAAACTGAATTCAAGTAACCACACTGCCAACCAGCCTGCTGAGACCCCTGAGGATTCACCTGGGTCACTAGAAGGTAAATCGGACTGTGAAGCAGTTACTTTCCAGACTTCTATCCCCAGACCATCAATTATTGAAATGCCAATGGTGAGTTTTCCCAATGCTCTTATGGAAGGAATGGTGTTGGAGGAGAGTTCTGGTATTTGGTGGATGCCTTCAGGAAACAAACTTGCTTAATACTTTTAGTGAATAAGACATTGAAGGGAACTCTTACTAGTGAGAGGAAGTGTGTAAAGCCTTTTAAATTCTCATAAGCTTCTCAGAGGATATAGAGGGAGGCAATGAGAATAAGCACTTGGGCCTTAGCAATGGCCAAAACTGGCCTTTCATTAACTGCCCATGGTTCTCCGGAGCCAACAGTGTCTGAATAAAAGATAAGGGGTAAGGTCGTCTGGGAAAGTTTTTTTTTTTTTTAACTGGTACATGAATTTATTTATATGAAAATCCACAATATAAAAGATTTGATTATAGAATTAAGAAACTGCCCCTATTTAAAATGAATCATGTGGTATCAAAGCAGTTTGGGAAAATTTGGAAATGATGATCACTGTATGCATAGCAGTAAAGAAAGGAACTGACCTGTAAAACTATTCATAATATGGGTGTTCCCGTGAACGTTTCTCAACTTAGAGGCAGGAGAAGGAGTTATTTCAAAAGAAATCTTGCTGCTCTCCAAAGGCATCATCTTGGGTTATTTATTTAATCTGTCTTCTTGTTGGAAGCATTACTGAATTTTAATTGTTGACTATTCTGATTAGATTGGGCTACACAGTCATGTCAAAGTTCTTTGTAATCGCAAGAGGCAGGGTTTCTTGAATGGTGTTTTCCAGAGATACCTCTAGAGCATTTTTCAGTCATATTCCTGGCCAAGTAGCTTAGGACCAGACTTAAAAAACTGAGAAGTCTTTGGGGATCCATTACTAAGATACTCTGATTTTCAAAAATCACTGTTTTCCATCTAGTTTAACAAATCATATTTTGTCTGACTTCAAGAGGCCTCATTAACATTGAAAACTATTAAACAGTGAAGATAGGGTTAACACGTGTTTTTAAAAATAGTTTCATTTGATATTTTACAGGCTTATCTTAAATTACTGCATCTTAGCTCTATTGTCTACATCTTTCTATTCTGAGATTGGATAAAGGATTTCACTAAGCCCTCTGTTACAGCAAGAACTGTGATGGTTTGTTTTTTTCCCCTTAGCATCACTAAATCAAAACCCAATCAAACAAATACAAGCAAAAACATGTATTGTTCAATTTTCAGTTTAAATTCATATCCAGATTAAGATATTTTTAGTAGTACTGTAGTTAGCTGAGTGGACATCATGGCCAAGTTTTTATTTGTTGCATGTTAAAGGAATCAATGATGTATTGGTTTGATGAGCTGGAAGATTCTGTTGGGTAGAGATTCCAACAACCTAGGACCCACCCTATATTGCTAAATACAGCAGCAAATACAAAGGGTTGATTTGACTTTATCTTCCTGTTTTAGTGGCATATGTGACACAGAGGCTCAAAGTAAGTATGTGTATTCAAATATAACCAGTTAAGCACAGCGGGTAACATCCATATTTATTGTCCACTTGTATGAGCAAAGTCATGGATAGACTACAGAGGTGAGGCAGGCCTTATGATGGAATCGACCCCAATGCAAGATTAAATGTAAGTATCCCAAAGAAGACACACATAAGCCAGTTCAAAGGAGGTTGGAAAGGTACACTGCAGTGGAGGTGGAATTTGAGATTGGTTTAGAAGGAGGGTTAGGATTTTTAAAGGCAGAGATAAAGGGGAGGACATTGCAATAAAAGAAAATTGTATGAACAAAACCATGGATGTGGGGGAATGTAGCGTAGGGATAGGTACATCAGATTGGCTAAGTTGGAGAGATACCTGGAAAGGTAGATGGAAGCCAAAAGTGGGATGTCTTGAATGCTGTGGTCAGAAGTGGACTTAGTAGGCAGTGGGGAATCTGTGAGAATTTTGGGCAGAGAAAGGTCATGCTTAGGATTTCATAAACAGGTAAAGCTATGCAGGATGGATTAGAGTTGAGAAGACAGAGATGGGGTCATTATAAAGATCCCGGCCTGAGGATATCATAAAAGGAACAGCAGGAAGGTGAGGTGGAAGGGCCAAAGAAGAAAGGACCCCAAGGGGTAGCAAATGTAGTAGTTGTATGGGTCCCAGACTGGGTGGGGAGAGAAGAGAGACCAAACTGGGAGTGATGAAATGAAAACATTGTGACACTAAGGCCAGGCTGCGTGGGAGAAGTGTGTCCTGTGGGGCTGGTAAATGGGCATCTACTGTAGTTCAAATGCAAGGAGCTAATATTTACAGAGCACTTGCCATATGCCAGCCATTCTTCTAAGTGCTTTACAGGGAGCATCCCATGGACCCTTGTTACAGTGAGGCGCATATTCTTATGATCCTCTGACACTTAGAGAAGGTAAGACACTTGCCTAAGGTCACAGGGGGAGGAAGTGGTAGAGACAGGACTGAAACTCAGCTCCTTATTATTGCTTGTGTGGTGTTTAGGGATTTACAATCAAATATTCACACATGATCTCACTTGATATGCAACTAAATTAAAATTTTGTGTGTATGTATTTATACGTAAATGTATCTGTGTATATAATGATCATCATTATTTGCTTTTTATTAATTTGCTTAACCTCTTAAAAATCTTAGATTCATGATATATAACACTATGGAAAGGGACACTTTCCACTTTGCATCCTGTTGATGACAAGACTTTGTTGATGACATGGTGGGATTGTTTTGAGATCTTCTGATTAAAAGTGCCATGGGACTGCCCCAATTTTTCATTACCTAGTAATTTTTATAGTGACATGTTTCCCCTCAGCAGATGATGAATGAGCTTCTTTTATTATAATCTTGCCTGGAGGCAAAAGTATTTCCCCTTTAATTCACTGATCCTCATCATTTAAACTGCCTTGGTGGAGACAACAAATAATACTCTTTTTTAGAGCTCAGCCTCAGAATATAACAATAGCTAAGAAATAGGGACAAGTCCTTCTACCTATTTTTAGTTACCTGGTGTTCAGACAAAAGGGTGATTCTTTAAAATCTGAAACAACATCTGGTCTGAGAGGAAAAGCTCAAGATAGGCCAAGTGAACTAATTAAAAAAGGTTTTTGTTTGTATAAATGTATATGCACATATCTCTATTTATGAACTGATGCCAATTACTCTTGCACCTTTTTGCGGCCATCTCTTCCCTGTTCCAGGCCTGAAATCAAGGTGATAATAACCCTAACACTGGAATGTCTTAAAACTTCTGGTATCTTCTGATTGTAATTTTTTAATCTTTCTTAGTGGTCTTACAATTGAAGTGTCTAATAATTGGTGGGATTATAGAGTTAATGAAACACAGCAGTATGCTGTTTGTTTTTCTGGCCAAGAGTTATTGTGTTCTTACTGTGTGCCAGGACAGTCCTAGCCCCAAGGTAACAAAGACTTAAGACACAGTTTGTGAAATTGCTTCCATTCCAGTGGGAGATAGAGTAAACAGGTGGTGTCAATGCAATATGAGAAGGCTTATGGCTCAACAATGGACACCCATAAGAGCAAATGGAAGAGGCTCCCATCTTAGCCTTGGGAAGACAGGGGAGGCTGGAATATATGGAGAAGAAGGGTTTCTACCTTATTCTTTTAAAATTGCCTTCCTAGTTGAATGGTGCTATTTTTCTCCTCTGTCTCCCTTCACAGTGTTGGCAGTATAAGAAAGACACAGTTGGGGTGCCTGGTGGCTCAGTCAGTTAAGCATCTGCCTTTGGCTTGGGTCATGATTCCAGGGTCCTGGAATTGAGCCCCATGTCCCACTCCCTGCTCAGCAGGGAATCTGCTTCTCTCTCTCCCTCTGACTGCCGCTCCCCCTGCTTGTGCTCTCTCTCTCTAATAAATAAAGAAAATCTTAAAAAAAAAAAAAAGGAACATTCCCACATGTGTTCCCACATGAAGCAGCTGAGGACTTTAGAATAGTTTGGTAGTTTCAGAGACTTTCTACAGCAATAGTTAAGTTTTTATCCAGTTCTTACTCCAACAAAGTAGACTGTCTAACACAGGAAGAGAAAGTAATTGTGGCTTGGGAAATCATTCCTGGGTATTTATTTTTTTAAAGATTTATTTATTTATTTATTTGAGAGAGAGAGAAAGCAAGAGAGAGAGTGAGAGACTGCATGCACAAAGGTATGAGTTGGGTGAGGAGCAGAGGGAGAAGGAGAGAGAATCTCAAGCAGACTCCCCGCTGAGCACGGAGCCTGACACAGGGCTCAAAATCAGGACCTTGAAATCATTACCTGAGTTGAAACCAAGAGTCAGTTGCACAAGTGACTGAGCCACCCAGGCGCCCCTTTCCTGGGTATCTTTAACTAAAAGTTAGTTTTATAATAAGGAAATATCTTCTCCCATTCTGTCGGTTGTCTTTTGATTTTGTTGACTGTTTCCTTTGCTGTACAAAAGCTTTTTATCTTGATGAAGTCCCAATAGTTCATTTTTGCCCTTGCTTCCCTTGCCTTTGGCGATGTTTCTAGAAAGAAGTTGCTGCGGCTGAGGTCAAAGAGGTTGCTCCGTTCTCCTTTAGGATTTTGATGGACTCCTGTCTCACATTGAGGTCTTTCAACCATTTGGAGTCTATTTTTGTGTGTGGTGTAAGGAAATGGTCCAGTTTCATTCTTCTGCATGTGGCTGTCCAGTTTTCCCAACACCATTTGTTGAAGAGACTGTCTTTTTTCCATTGGACATTCTTTCCTGCTTTGTCGAAGATTAGTTGACCATAGAGTTGAGGGTCCATTTCTGGGCTCTCTATTCAGTTCCATTGATCTATGTGTCTGTTTTTGTGCCAGTACCCTACTGTCTTGATGATGACAGCTTTGTAATAGAGCTGGAAGTCCGGAATTGTGATGCCGCCAGCTTTGCTTTTCTTTTTCAACATTCCTCTGGCTATTCGGGGTCTTTTCTGGTTCCATACAAATTTTAGGATTATTTGTTCCATTTTTTTGAAAAAAGTGGATGGTATTTTGATAGTGAGATCATTGAATGTGTAGATTGATCTAGGTAGGATTGACATCGTCACAATATTTGTTCTTCCAATCCATGAGCATGGAACGTTTTTCCATTTCTTTGCGTCTTCCTCAGTTTCTTTCATGAGTATTTTATAGTTTTCTGAGTATAGATCCTTTGCCTCTTTGGTTAGATTTATTCCTAGGTATCTTATGCTTTTGGGTGCAATTGTAAATGGGATCGACTCCTTAATTTCTCTTTCTTCTGTCTTGTTGTTGGTGTATAGGAATGCCACTGATTTCTGTGCATTGATTTTATATTCTGCCACTTTACTGAATTCCTGTATGAGTCCTAGCAGTTTTGGGGTGGAGTCTTTTGGGTTTTCCACATAAAGTAGCATATCATCTGCAAACAGTGAGAGTTTGACTTCTTCTTTGCCAATTTGGATGCCTTTTCTTTTTGTTGTCTGACTGCTGTGGCTAGGGCTTCTAGTACTATGTTGAATAGCAGTGGTGATAGTGGACATCCCTGCCGTGTTCCTGACCTTAGGGGGAAAGCTCTCAGTTTCTCCCCATTGAGAATGATATTCACTGTGGGTTTTTCATAGATGGCTTTTATGATATTGAGATGTGTACCCTCTATCCCTATACTCTGAAGACTTTTGATCAAGAAAGGATGCTGTACTTTGTCAAATGCTTTTTCTGCATCTATTGAGAGGATCATATGGTTCTTGTTCTTCCTTTTATTAATGTATTGTATCACATTGATTGATTTGCAGATGTTGAACCAACCTTGCAGCCCAGGAATAAATCCCACTTGGTTGTGGTGAATAATCATTTTAATGTACTGTTGGATCCTATGGCTAGTATTTTGGTGAGAATTTTTGCATCCATGTTCATCAGAGATATTGGTCTGTAATTCTCCTTTTTGATGGGGTCTTTGGTTTTGGGATCAAGGTAATGGTGACCTCATAAAATGAGTTTGGAAGTTTTCCTTCCATTTCTATTTTTTGGAACAGTTTCAGAAGAATAGGTATTAATTCTTCTTTAAATGTTTGGTAGAATTCCTCTGGGAAGCCATCTGGCCCTGGGCTCTTGTTTGTTGGGAGATTTTTGATGACTGCTTCAAATTTCCTTAGTGGTTATAGGTCTGTTCAGTTTTGGTAGTTGATACATCTCTAGGAATGCATCCATTTCTTCCAGATTAACTAATTTGCTGGCATAGAGTTGCTCATAATATGTTATTATAATTGTTTGTATTTCTTTGGTGTTGGTTGTGATCTCTCCTCTTTCATTCATGATTTTGTTGATTTGGGTCATTTCTCTTTTCTTTTTGATAAGTCTGGCCAGGGGTTTATCAATCTTACTAATTCTTTCAAAGAACCAGCTCCTAGTTTCATTGATCTGTTCTACTGTTCTTTTGGTTTCTATTTCCTTGATTTCTGCTCTGATCTTTATTATTTCTCTTATCCTGCTGGGTATTTGCTGTTCTTTCTCCAGCTCCTTTAGGTGTAGGGTTAGGTTGTGTATTTGAGACCTTTCTTGTTTCTTGAGAAAGTCTTGTACTGCTATATATTTTCCTCTTAGGATTGCCTTTGCTGCATCCCAAATATTTTGAACAGTTGTGTTTTCATTTTGATTTGTTTACATGAATTTTTTAAATTCTTCATTAATTTCCTGGTTGACCCATTCTTAGTAGGATGCTCTTTAGCCTCCTGTATTTGAGTTCTTTCCGACTTTCTTCTTGTGATTGAGTTCTAGTTTCAAAGCATTGTGGTCTGAAAATATGCAGGGAATGATCCCAATCTTTTGGTACTGGTTACGACCTGATATGTGACCTAGAATGTGATCTATTCTGGAGACTGTTCCATGGGCACTAGAGAAGAATGTGTATTCTGTTGCTTTGGGATGGAATGTTCTGAATATATCTGTGAAGTCCATTTGGTCTGGTGTGTCATTTAAAGTCTTTATTTCCTTGTTGATCTTTTGCTTAGATGATCTGTCCATTTCAGTGAGGGGGCTGTTAAAGTGCCCTACTATTATTGTATTGTTGTCGATGTGTTTCTTTGCTTTTGTTATTAATTGGCTTATATAATTGGCTACTCCCATGTTAGGGGCATAGATATTTACAATTGTTAGATCTTCTTGTTGGATAGACCCTTTAAATATGAAATCAGATAAAGGGCTAGTATCCAAAATCTATAAAGGACTTCTTAAACTCAACACCCAAAGAACAAATGATCCATCAAGAAATGGGCAGAAGACATGAACAGACATTTTTCCAAAGAAGACATCCAAATGGCCAACAGACACATGAAAAAGTGCTCAACATTGCTCAGCATCAGGGAAATCCAAATCAAAACCTCAATGAGATACCACCTCACACCAGTCAGAATGGCTAAAATTAACAAGTCAGGAAATGACAGATGTTGGTGGGGATGCGGAGAAAGGGGAACCCTCCTACACTGTTGGTGGGAATGCAAACTGGTGCAGCCACTCTGGAAAACAGTATGGATGTTCTTCAAAAAGTTGAAAATAGAGCTACCATATGATCCAGCAATTGCACTACTGGGTTTTACCCCAAAGATACAAATGTAGGGATCTGAATGGGTACATGCACCCTGATGTTTATAGCAGCAATGTCCACAATAGCCAAACTATGTAAAGAGCCAAGATGTCCATCAACAGATGAATGGATAAAGAAGATCTGGTATAAAAAAAAAAAAAAAAAAAAAGAAGATCTGGTATACACACACACACACACACACACACACACACACGGAATATTATACAGTCATCAAAAGGAATGCAATCTTGCCATTTGCAATGACGTAGATGGAATTGGAGGGTATTATGCTGAGCGAAATAAGTCAATCAGAGAAAGACATGTATCATATGATCTCACTGATATGAGGAATTCTTAATCTCAGGAAACAAACTGAGGGTTGCTGGAGTGGGGGGTCGGGTGGGAGGGATGGGGTGGCTGGGTGATAGACATTGGGGAGGGTATGTGCTTTGGTGAGTACTGTGAATTGTGTAGGACTGTTGAATCACAGACCTGTGCCTCTGAAACAAATAATACATTATATGTTAAAAAAAAGAAGAAGATATTAGGAAGGGAAAAATGAAGGCGGGGAATCAGAGGGGGAGATGAACCATGAGAGACTATGGACTCTGAGAAACAAACTGAGGGTTCTAGAGGGGAGGGGGGTGGGGGGATGGGTTAGCCTGATGATGGGTATTAAAGAGGGCACGTACTGAATGGAGCACTGGGTGTTATACGCAAACAATGACTCATGGAACACTACATCAAAAACTAATGATGTGGGCGCCTGGGTGGCTCAGTTGGTTAAGCGACTGCCTTCGGCTCGGGTCATGATCCTGGAGTCCCAGGATCGAGTCCTGCATTGGGCTCCCTGCTCGGCAGGGAGCCTGCTTCTGCCTCTGGCCCTCCCCCCTCTCATGTGCTCTCTCTCTCTCTCATTCTCTCTGTCTCAAATAAATAAATAAAATCTTAAAAAACAAACAAACAAAAAAAAACCTAATGATGTAATGTGTGGTGATTAACATAACATAATAAAATAAAATTAAAAAAAAGACAGAATGATGGAGTTTTTAAATATATATATATTATTATTTTATCAATTCAATGAAGAACCAATATAATGAGACTAAAATTTTTTAGCTCCATTGTAGTAAAATTGACAAATAAAATTGTAAGATATTTAAAAAATAATAATAATAAAAGTTAGTTTTATAATAAGGAAGGGAAAACAGGGCCTATCTTGGAGTTGACAACTGCATTGCTTTTTATAACAGGCTGGTTTTTGCTACAAGACAGAGAAGAGGTAACCAAGACTTCCCTAGAGCCTAGGCTTAAGCTGTCACTGATTTTTTGGGGTCTGAGTCGTGATAATACCATCTAGAAATAAAGTTTTGTCAGTTATCCTTCTGTAAGATGTAGTTCCTTGACACCCACACTTAAAAGAGCCTGATGTATAAATCAGAATGACTGTTAGTTGTCAGCCTTGAAGACTGTCAGGGTAGGGCTTACTAAGCCGTGTATTTTCTACACAGGAAAATTGTCCAAAAAGAGAAATGATAACCAGAAATTTGTTGGAGAGTACAGATTCGGGGGGGGGGGGGAGACATTTTTTTATGATAGTAAAATATACATTACATAAAATTTACAATTTTAATTATTTTAAAATATACAGTTCTGTGGCATTAAGTATTTCCACAGTGATGTACAACCATCACTACCATCCATCTCTAGAACTCTTTTCATCTTCTGGAACTCAGACTCTATATTCATAAAACACTAACTCCCCATTCACCATTTACCCTTTTCCTCATCCCCTGGCAATCACCACTCTACTTTCTGTCTCTATAAGTTTAATTATTCTCAGTACCTGTGTAAGTGTAATTACACTTTTGCATCCAGCTTATTTCACTTAGCATATTGTCCTCAAGGTTCATCCATGTGGAAACATGTGTCAGCATATCCTTCCTTGTTAAAGCTGAATAATATTCCCTCATATGTACATGCCCCATTTTGTTTACACATTCATCTGTCAATGGATGTTTATGTCATTTCTACCTTTTGGCAACTGAGAATAATGCTGTTATGAACATGGGTTTACAAATATCTCTTCAAGACCCTGTTTTCAATTCTTCTGAATATATATACCCAGAAGTGGAATTGCTGTACCATATGGTAATTCTATCTTTAATTTTTCAAGGAACTGACATATTGTTTTCTACAGTGGTTGTACCAAATATTCCCACCAGCAATGCACAAAGGCTCCGATTTCTCCACATTCATGCCACCATTTGTTTCTAAAGTGTTTGTTCATTTGTTTTGATAATAGTCACCATAATGAGAATGAAGTGGTATCTCATTGTGGTTTTGATTTTCATTTCTCTAATGATTAATGATATCGAGCATCTTTTCATGTGCTTATTGGCATTTGTGATCTTTGGAGAAATGCCTATTCAAGGCTTTGCCTATTTTTTAAATTGAGTTATTTTTTGTTGTTTGAATTAGTGTCCTTTGATGTACAAAAATTTTAATTTTGACAAAACCCAATTTATCTATTTTTTTCTTTTGTTGTCTGTGCTTTTGGTGTCCCATTCAAGAAATCATTGCCCAATCTAATACCATCAAGCTTTTTCTCTATGTATTCCTCTAAGAGTTTTATAATTTTAGCTCTTATGTTTAGGTCTTTGATCTATTCTGAGTTAATTTTTGTATATGGTGCAAAGTAAGGGTCCAAAAGCATTCTTTTGCATGTGGATATCCAATTTTCCCAACACTATTTGTTGAAAAGACTGTCCTTTCAGAGGGGGAGACGAACCACAAGAGACTATGGACTCTTGAGAAACAAACTGAGGGTTCTAGAGGGGAGGGGGTGGGGGATGGGTTAGTCTGATGATGGGTATTAAAGAGGGCATGTACTGAATGGAGCACTGGGTGTTATACGCAAACAATGAATCATGGAACACTACATAAAAAACTAATGATGTAATGTATGGTGATTAACATAACATAATAAAAAAAATAAAAGAAAAGACTATCATTCCCCCATTGAATGGTCTTGGCACTCTTTTTTTTTTTTTAAAGATTTTATTTATTTATTTGAGAGAGAGCACATGAGAGGGGGGAGGGTCAGAGGGAGAAGCAGACTCCCTGCTGAGCAGGGAGCCCGACGTGGGACTCGATCCCAGGACTCCAGGATCATGACCTGAGCCGAAGGCAGTCGCTTAACCAACTGAGCCACCCAGGCACCCAGTCTTGGCACTCTTGTGAAAAATCATTTCACCATATATGTGAGGGTTTATTTCTGGGTACTCTACTACATTTCATTGGTTTACTTGGTTTTTTTTTTTTTTTAAGATTTTATTTATTCATTTGAGACACAGAGATATATATAGAGAGAGAGCATGAGCAGTGGGAGAAGCAGAGGAAGAGGGAGAAGCAGACTCCCCGCTGAGCCAGGAGCCTGATGTGGGGCTCGATCCCAGGACTCTGGGATCATGACCTGAGCCGAAGGCAGACGCTTAACCATCTGAGCCACCCAGGCGCCCAGGTCTACTTGTTTGTTTTTATGCCAGTAACACACTGGTTTTTTAATTATTTTATTTTATTTTATTATGTTAGTCACCATGCAATACTCTGTTTTGATTACTGTAGCTTTGTAGTAAGTTTTGGAACCAGTAAGCATGAAACCTCCAACTTTGTTCTTCTTTTTCAAGATTGTTTTGGCTATTTGGGATCACTTGAGATTTCATATGAATTTCAGGATGGATTTTTTTCTATTTCTGTAAAAAAACACCATTTGATAGGGATTTCAGTGAATCTTTAGATTGCTTTGGGTAGTATTCACAACAATATTGGGTCTTCTAATCCATTAATACAGTTTATCTTTCCACTTATTTGTGTCTTCTTTAATTACTTTCAGCAATGTTTTGTAGTTTTCAGTATAAAAGTCCTTTGCCACAGGCTAAGTTTATCTCCAATTTTGATACTATTGTAAATGAAATTGTTTTCTTAATTTCCTTTTCAGATTGTTCATTATTGGTGTATAGAAATGCAATTGATTTTTGTCCATGTGTTTTGTGTCCTGAAATTTTGCTGAATTCATTTATTACTTATAATAGTGTGTGTGTGTGCCCATGTGTGTGTGTGTATGTGTGTGTGTGTAATCTTTATGGTTTCTACATGTAAGAGTATATCATCTGTGAACAGAGATAATTTTACTTCTTCCTTTTCAATTTGGATGCCTTTTATTTCTGTTTCTTCTCTAATTGCTTTGGCTGGAACTTCCAATGCTATTCAACAACACTTAGTTGGATAGAAGTGCAAAAGTTAACATCCTTGTTTTGTTCCTGATCTTAGAGGATAAACTTTCAGTCTTTCACCATTGGGTATGATGCTACCATTGAGTACAGTGTGGGTTTTTTATATATGGCCTTTATTGTGTTGAAGTACTTACTTTCCTTCTATTCCTACCCTGTTGTGTATTTTTATCATGAAAGAATGTTAAATTTAACCAGTGCTTTTTCTGCATCAATTGATATGACTATTTTTTCCTTTATTCTGTTAATTTTGTCCAATAGTGATTGATATTTTGTATATTGAACTATCCTTGCATTCCAGGAATAAATCCCACTTGGTCATCATATAATCTTCTTAACATGTGGTGGAATTCTGCTCACTAGGATTTTGTTGAGGAGGTTTGCATCAATAGTCATCAGGGATATTGGTCTCTAGTTTTCTTTTCTTGTTATGTCTTTATCTAACTTGGGTATCAGGTTAATGCTGGCCACACAGAATGATTTAGGAAGTGGTCCCTCCTCTTCAATTAGTTTTGGAAGAGTTTGAGAAGGATTGGTATTAATTCTTTACAGGTTTGGTAGAATTCACCAGTGAAGCTATCTGGTCCAAGGCTTTTCTTTGTTGGGAGGTTTTTGGTTACTGATTTAATCTCCTTACTAGTTATAGGTCTATTCAGATTTTCTATTTCTTCATGATTTATTCTTGGTGAAGAAGAGCTACTTTGATAGCTTCACTGAAGTATGATATTTATAATCATGATTACCCATTATTGAGCACTATTAATGGACTAGGCATGGTGCTAAGTGCCTTATGTGGATTAGATAATTTGATCCTTCTATCCTTTTACAATGTTAGTTCCTGATAATCCCAATCACTCTTCTGCTCAAAACCTTCCAATGGCTCCCCCCTTCCCTAATATTAAAAGTCAGGTCTTCACAGGGGCCTGCAGGCCCCTATACAAAGTATCCCCAATTACCTCTCAGAACTTATCTCCTATGGTTCATACTGATGGGGAAACTGGGACTCAGTGGAGGTAAACATCTGAATAATTTCTACTCTAAGGGTAACGCTTTCAGCAGACTAGGAAACTCAATTCAACCAGTCAAAGCATGACTTCCTTGGGCAGTGCAGAACTCATGCTACCAATAACTAAATACCTGTTTATTCTGCTCTCCTTGTCTAGGCTCCATGCCCATCATTCCTCTTTTACTGGCACAGTCTTTCTTAAGACCTGGGATGGTTTAATTAATTGGGTTTCAGCTTCCTTGGTTAGAATCAGATTCCAGCCATGTTTTGTTGGAGCTACATCAAAGCCATGTTAATTGGAATTTGGTGTTGGAAAGACTCCTGAATACCTTTTAGTAGAAAAGCTCTTGGAGGTATTCACCCCTATAGGAAACTGATCTCATTCAACAAATTTATTTTTATTTTCAATGTCTTAAAGTTGTCTTGGAGTTGAGCCTTGAGAGTACCATCTGTAGAGGGCAGTACTACTTAGAAGCATATTGTAAATTTGTGTGTAAACATCTATCACCCCTCATCTCACTCTTAACTCTGCATCCCCCTTATATAAGCATTATGGAGAGCAAGTCTGCTAGGCTGAATTTCCATTTTCTGGTACAAACTAGTTTTCCTGCATTTCTTTAGAATGAAATCTTTCCTTCCTTTATAGAACAGAATTTTAGGCTACCTATAAAAACAAATATCCTATTAAGGAAGATTTCTGCTAGACAGATGATTTGATATAAAAATGTTTTTTTAATAGAAAACAACTTATAAATCCATGGAAATATTAGTTTTCTAGTTCCCTTTCATGCTCCCTACCTCCCAACAAGGGGGATATGAGCTGGTGGGAATCCCACCCCATTCCTTTTAAGCCCTGACAATTTCTTTTCTTTTTTTTTTTTTTATATATCATTATTTCTTTTTTTTAAATTTTTTATTTTTATGTTAATCCCCATACATTACATCATTAGTTTTAGATGAAGTGTTCCATGATTCATTGTTTGTGCATAACACCCAGTGCTCCATGCAGAATGTGCCCTCCTCATACCCATCACCAGACTAACCCATCCTCCCACCCCCCTCCCCTCTAGAACCCTGTTTGTTTTTTTTTTTAATTTTTTTTTAAGATTTTATTTTTTGCGAGAGAGAGAATGAGAGACAGAGAGCACGAGAGGGAAGAGGGTCAGAGGGAGAAGCAGACTCCCCGCTGAGCAGGGAGCCCGATGCGGGACTCGATCCCGGGACTCCAGGATCATGACCTGAGCCGAAGGCAGTCGCTTAACCAACTGAGCCACCCAGGCGCCCCTGTTTGTTTTTCAGAGTCCATCGTCTCTCATGGTTCGTCTACCCCTCCGATTTCCCCCGCTTCATTCTTCCCCTCCCGCTACCTTCTTCTTCTTCTTTTTTTTTTCTTAACATATATTGCAATATTTGTTTCAGAGGTACAAATCTGAGATTCAACAGTCTTGCACAATTCACAGCGCTTACCAGAGCACATACCCTCCCCAGTGTCTATCACCCAGTCACCCCATCCCTCCCACCCCACCCCCCACTCCAACAACACTCAGTTTGTTTCCTGTGATTAAGAATTCCTCATATCAGTGAGGTCATATGATACATGTCTTTCTCTGTTTGACTTATTTCACTCAACATAATACCCTCCAGTTCCATCCACGTCGTTGCAAATGGCAAGATCTCATTCCTTTTGATGGCTGCATAATATTCCATTGTATATATATACCACATCTTCTTTATCCAGTCATCTGTCGATGGACATCTTGGCTCTTTCCACAGTTTGGCTATTGTGGACATTGCTGCTATAAACATCAGGGTGCACGTACCCCTTCAGATCCCTACATTTGTATCTTTGGGGTAAATACCCAGTAGTGCAATTGCTGGATCATATGGTAGCTCTATTTTCAACTTTTTGAGGAACCTCCATACAGTTCTCCAGAGTGGCTGCACCAGCTTGCATTCCCACCAACAGTGTAGGAGGGTTCCCCTTTCTCCGCATCCCCGCCAACATCTGTCGTTTCCTGACTTGTTAATTTTAGCCATTCTGACTGGTGTGAGGTGGTATCTCATTGAGGTTTTGATTTGGATTTCCCTGATGCCGAGCGATATTGAGCACTTTTTCATGTGTCTGTTGGCCATTTGGATGTCTTCTTTGGAAAAATGTCTGTTCATGTCTTCTGCCCATTTCTTGATTGGATTCTTTGTTCTTTGGGTGTTGAGTTTGATGAGTTCTTTATAGATTTTGGATACTAGCCCTTTATCTGATATGTCATTTGCAAATATCTTCTCCCATTCTGTCAGTTGTCTTTTGGTTTTGTTGACTGTTTCCTTTGCTTTGCAAAAGCTTTTTATCTTGATGAAGTCCCAATAGTTCATTTTTGCCCTTGCTTCCCTTGCCTTTGGCGATGTTTCTAGGAAGAAGTTGCTTCGGCTGAGGTCGAAGAGGTTGCTGCCTGTGTTCTCCTTTAGGATTTTGATGGACTCCTATCTCACATTGAGGTCTTTCAACCATTTGGAGTCTATTTTTGTGTGTGGTGTAAGGAAATGGTCCAGTTTCATTCTTCTGCATGTGGCTATCCAATTTTCCCAACACCATTTGTTGAAGAGACTGTCTTTGTTCCATTGGACATTCTTTCCTGCTTTGTCGAAGATGAGTTGACCATAGAGTTGAGGGTCCATTTCTGGGCTCTCTATTCTGTTCCATTGATCTATGTGTCTGTTTTTGTGCCAGTACCATGCTGTCTTGATGATGACAGCTTTGTAATAGAGCTTGAAGTCCGGAATTGTGATGCCGCCGGCTTTGCTTTTCTTTTTCAACATTCCTCTGGCTATGCGGGGTCTTTTCTGGTTCCATACAAATTTTAGGATTATTTGTTCCATTTCTTTGAAAAAAGTGGATGGTATTTTGATGGGGATGGCATTGAATGTGTAGATTGCTCTAGGTAGCATTGACATCTTCACAATATTTGTTCTTCCAATCCATGAGCATGGAACGTTTTTCCATTTCTTTGTGTCTTCCTCAATTTCTTTCATGAGTATTTTATAGTTTTCTGAGTACAGATCCTTTGTCTCTTTGGTTAGATTTATTCCCAGGTATCTTATGGTTTTGGGTGCAATTGTAAATGGGATCGACTCCTTAATTTCTCTTTCTTCTGTCTTGTTGTTGGTGTATAGGAATGCCACTGACTTCTGTGCATTGATTTTATATCCTGCCACTTTACTGAATTCCTGTATGAGTTCTAGCAGTTTTGGGGTGGAGTCTTTTGTGTTTTCCACATAAAGTATCATATCATCTGCAAAGAGTGAGAGTTTGACTTCTTCTTTGCCAATTTGGATGCCTTTGATTTCTTTTTGTTTTCTGATTGCTGTGGCTAGGGCTTCTAGTACTATGTTGAATAGCAGTGGTGATAGTGGACATCCCTGCCATGTTCCTGACCTTAGGGGGAAAGCTCTCAGTTTTTCCCCATTGAGAATAATATTCGCTGTAGGTTCTTCATAGATGGCTTTTATGATATTGAGGTATGTACCCTCTATCCCTATACTCTGAAGAGTTTTGATCAAGAAAGGATGCTGTACTTTGTCAAAAGCTTTTTCTGCATCTATTGAGAGGATCATATGATTCTTGTTCTTTCTTTTGTTAATGTATTGTATCACATTGATTGATTTGCGGATGTTGAACCAACCTTGCAGCCCAGGGATAAATCCCACTTGGTCGTGGTGAATAATCCTTTTAATGTACTGTTGGATCCTATTAAGCCCTGACAATTTCTTATGCTAGGTTTCTACTTTCTAAAGATGTTAAACATAGTGGCATGAGAGTGCATGATATACCCAGTGTACTTAGGAATTTTCCAATCCAGATATTCAGTTGCATCCCAACTGGAAAAGAGATAGCTTCCTGGCTTCTCTTAGAATGAAATAAAATAAATTATCCTCATAAAACCATTAAAATTTACATTTTACAGCTTTGACTATTGGAGACCACCCATAAAAGACTATAGAGGATGGTAAAAATGCAAAGTTTTCAGAAAATTTAGAGCTGAGGGGCATATATATATTCCAAGCTAAGAAATAAAAGTTGAGTGTATAATTTCATGAAATTTTAAAGCATCATTTTCAAGTGAGGTTACTCTGACATTCCCAATTCAGATAAGAATGATAAATATTATCTAAGTAGGTGTTGATATGTTGGAGGGAGAGAAGTACAAAAGGAAGAGGTCAGCCCATTTTTGAGCAGCATCTATTTCTAGCTCGTCAGAGAGAATCTGGCAATCTGCCCATGACCTAGTTGATCCTTTGCCCTCATTTTCACAGGTGGTTAATAAAAGAGCAGGGTTTACTTTGTTCATACTCAGTGGCCTGGAGTGTCTAACCAAAGAGCACCAAGAAGATTCCAATTCATTGACTAGACCCATTTTCCCCAAATACCTGCCTCTGTAGAGTTGGAATTTCCATTCTCTTGATTATATAACATGTAGTTGTACGTCAGTTTAAAAAATTCCATTATTCTAATCACTGGGTATGCTGGAAACTAAAATTTCTTATATTCCAGGACTCACAGGGGCTAGTTGAAAGAATATGCTATATTAATCATGGTAAGTTAGAGGTGTTTTTTTTTTCCCCCAGCCAAGGACATGTGTTAACCTGATTTGAACTGCCTTTAGTTTTAACACTCACAGTTCTTCCTTTCCAAAGAAAATAGAGCTCATTAACACTTTTTCTGATATAAGGTTGACATACTTGGTTTTGTAATTCTGTACCAGGGGAGGTGAGAGTTTGGGAATTTGGGAAATTAGAGGAAGGCAGTCTCCACAAAGAGCATAGGACTGCTATGGGAAGTATTTATGAATTTGCTGTGGGAAGTTGGTTTTTGGGTCTGGTGTTCAGTTAAACAGAAAATGACAACTCAAGCAACTGTTAGAACCTAAATACATAGGCATAATTTGGTTGCCCACAGAAAAAGAGAAACTTCCCCTCAAATAGGCCACCTGCATGAGGAGCATCAGTTTCTGTAACTTAAAACACCAAATCTCAAAAAGATGTGCCATACATTATTACTAATAGTAATTAATGTACTGCAATTTGCAAATTGTAAACTGAGTTTAAATATTTTGTTTTCTTACATAAAACAATGCATAGTCTTATAAAAATTCCAATGAGATATACATACATTTGTAATTAGAGCTAATTCAAAGTTATCTCTTTTCTAAAAAATCACCCATATATGTTCAAGTAATCTTCACCAAACACACCAAGAATACACAATGGGTAAAATGCTCTCAAACAGCATCACATGATACAGAGTAATCATTCATGAGAGGAAGAGTCAATCAATGTGACAGATTTCATTGTCTTATTTTAAGAAATTGCCACAGGCACCCCACCCTGATCAGTCAGCTGCCATCAACATTGGGGCAAGACCCTCAATCAGCAAAAAGATTATGACATGATGAAGCTCAGATGATGGTTAGCATTTTTTAGCAATAAGGTATTTTTTAATTAAAGTATTCACATTGGTTTTGTTAGACATAATGCCATTGGGCACTTTAAATAGACTACAGTGTAATGTAAATATAACTTTTATATGCACTGGGAAATGAAAAAATTTGTTTGACTCATTTTATTGTGATATTTGCTCTATAGCAGTAGTCTGGAACTGAACCTGCAATATCTCTAAGGTATGCCTGTACATAAAACTAAAAAGCTTCTGCATAGCAAAGGAAATACTCAATAAGATTAAGAGGCAACCTACAGACTGGGAGAAAATATTTGCAAACCATATATCTGATAAGGGGCTAATATCCAAAATATATAAGGAACTCAGACGACTCAATAGCAAAAACCAAATGACCCAATTAAAAGATGAGCAAAGGCCCTGTAAAGACATTTTTAGGGCGCCTGGGTGGCTCAGTTGGTTAAGCGACTGCCTTCAGCTCAGGTCATGATCCCAGGGTCCTGGGATCGAGTCCCGCATCGGGCTCCCTGCTCTGTGGGGAGCCTGCTTCTCCCTCTCCCACTCCCCCTGCTTGTGTTCCCTCTCTTGTTGTGTCTCTCTCTGTCAAATAAATAAATAAAATCTTTTAAAAAAAAAGACATTTTTAAAAAGAAGATATAAAAGTGGCTAATGGGTATATGAAAAAATGTTCAGTATTACTAATCATCAAGGAAATACAAATCAAAACCACAATGACATATCACTTCACATCTGTTAGGATGACTATTATCAAAAAACCAGAAGATAAGTGTTGGCAAGGATGTGGAGAAAAGGTAACACTTAAAACTTACACATTGTTGATGGGAATGTCGATTGGTACAGCCATTAAGGAAAGCAGTATGGTGGTTTCTCAGAAAATTAAAAATAGAACTACCATATAATCCATATAATCTTACTTCTAGGTACATATCCAAAGGAAGTAAAATCACTTTCTTGAAGAGATATTTGCACTCCCGTGTTCATTGTGGTCTTATTCACAGTAGACAAGACATGGAAACAATCTAAGTGTCTTTCAGTGGATGAATGGATAAATAAAATGTAATTATACACACACACAGTGGAATATAATACAGTGGAATCCTGTCATTTGTGACAAAATAGATAAACCTGGAGGACATATGTTAAGTGAAATAAGCCAGACACAGAAAACCAATACTGTATGATCTCACTAATATGTGAAAGCTAAAAAAGTTGCCCTCATAGTAACGGTTGTTGCCAAGGGCTGGGGATGGTGGCAGGAAAAGGGAGATGTTGGTCCAAGGGTGCAAACTTTCAGTTATGAGATGAATAAGTTCTGGAGACTTAATGTACAGTATGGTGACTATAGTTAGTAACAACATATTGTATACCAGATCTCAAGTATTCTTACCACAAAAAAGAGGTAATGATGTGAGATGAAGGATATATTAATTAACCAGAGAATCATTTCATAATGCATACATACAGCAAAACATCATGTTTTATACCTGAAAGTTGCACAGTTTTTAATTTGTCAATCATTCTTCAATATAGCTGGAAAATATTCTCACACATCTGCTTTCTGGTATAATAATTCAAGGGGGAACGGAAGGAGGTGTTAGAGCTGGGCAGTTGCTGGCCATCAGGAGGTGCTGATTGTAAATAGTGGGTGTGTGGGATGCTATTTAAGGAAGCACTTGAATGGGAACATCCATGCAAATACCCTGAGCCAGTAAGAAGTCCTCTTCTTAT
This sequence comes from Mirounga angustirostris, assembly GCF_029215605.1. NCBI lineage: Eukaryota > Metazoa > Chordata > Mammalia > Carnivora > Phocidae > Mirounga > Mirounga angustirostris. The sequence continues at coordinate 125,984,885 of NW_026991713.1, forward strand.
CTGAGAATTGTTTTCCTTTCTGACTGAGCTGGGTGTTTCAGGAGAGACACACATGAAGCAGTGATGGAGGGAAAAGACCAATTGATTAGATTCTGGTACAGAGTGAGGCAGTGGCTCTTCCAGAAGGCTCTCATTCTCAGGCCCTTTCCTAGGATCAGGAGGTCTGTATCCAGGAAAGATTTTTCTTTTGACTGAGTTTCTGCCAGGACTCATCTGACCTGGATGCATAATACTTGAGTCTCTGCAGGGAGAAGTAACTTGGTGTAGTGGTGTTGCAAGTTATCCTGAGCTATTTTTACCACTCAAAATTGTCTAGTAAACATTGGTATCCTCCAACTTTAAGAGGCAGGTAGGGGCTATATGTGTATCCACTCACAACTTGCTCCCCAGTGATATGTTGCAATAAAAAAAGCCTCACATGATTTCTGCCACAGGTACAAATGTTTGTTGGCAAGCAGGCCAAAAAAGGGCATATTCCCTGATCCTATATGCTAAAAGAAGTTCCCCAGCTTCTGTCCTTTGACATAGTGGCCCCTTGCATGACTAAAATAATGTATAGGAATGCAACAATATTCTAATGGCAAAACCAACAAACCTTCTATTCAGATGGGACGAAGGTGCACTCTGCTAATGAGAGTCCAGGGCCAAATGGAGTTCAAAATCCAGGATGCTACTATAAAGGAGTTGGATTTTGCCACATTCTTGTATTTAATTTTGCCAAGGCAAAAATTCTGATCAGTTACATATCTTGAACACCATTCATTTCACAAATGAAAAATGATTTCCAAAATCTCTTATCTTACTTAATGGATCCTCTTGTTCAGATTTAGCTAACCTCATTTTAAGTACTTGGTGTAGCTGCCTCTGAATACAGACTCCTGATTAGAGTCCTTCAAATACTAACCACCTTGAAGCATCAACTCCAAAAGTTGGTTTGCTCTCAAGAAATAACAAGGAAAAATGTGCTCAAATTTGGCCTTTGGACATTGTTGGGTGTGGATGGGATGCTTGGTCCTGCTGTCACCATCTTGTGAGAAGGAGAGGACAAACCTATAAATAAAAGCAAATAATCTAGAGATGGCAGAGCAGGAAGGCAAGAAAGCATCTGGGTTCTTGAGGATGCCATGGAGCTACTTCAAGTGCAACTAACTTTAGGTACTACAGTAGGGGTATACTCAAAGTGTTTATGCTGAGGTTATTTTAAAATAGTAACAAACTGTTTGAATAAGGGTGATTGAATAAGTGATCGAATTACTTTTTTTCTCCTTTAGTGAATCAACAAGGGTGATCACTACCTATCCCTGAGAAATCTCCAGGTGGACTGACAGCCATCTCAAATTCAATGTGTGCAAAAATTACCTTTCCCCCTACACCTCCTCTACACATTGCTTAGGATGCTTATACCTGCAAGAGATGAAAACTCTACTTAAATTTAGACAATATGAAATGTATTATTTCACTTAAAAACAAGCCCCAAGGTAAGGTGACTTCAGGGTTGATTGATTCAACAGTTCAATGAAGTCATCGAGTATCTAGATTCTTCCACCTCTCTTCTCAGCCATCCATAATATTGGTTTCACCCTACAAGTGATTCCCTTTGTGGTTATAAAATGACTACCAGTAGCAGCTGGGCCATGTGCTACCTTCCTCCCCCCATTACCCTCCACACACTTTGGACATTTCCTGCTCATTCTGCTACTGCTCTGTCCCCTTCTCTGTCCCCCTTTCCTGACACCATCCCCAACACCCTGCTCTAGGTTGGTGCCCTGTCCTGGGCTAGTCTGGCACTTGTTTACCTCAATTAAAGCACTTATTAAACTGTGCCATGTTTATGTGTCTGACTCTCCATTAGGCTGTGAAGAGCTTGAGGGCAAGGGCTGTATCTTTTTTTCTTTTTATCTATTATGAGTAGCACCTAGAACAGTACTTGGAACATAGAAGATGAATCAATAAAATCAAAATTAGGAGAGGGTTTATGTTACATGAGTTCTTCATATATCTTTATCATGGGAACTTTGTTTAGTATTGCCAATATATTTGTGATCCATTTATCATTTTAGAAATTGGTAGAAATAATTTAAGACTACACCAGGGAGTAGGGCCCAAGATAATGTTTCCCCTTGAAGAATGAGCTGTTTATTACTCAGGTTTGAGACAAAAGACCCAGATAAATTTATTTTGAAGCCAGAGGAAGTTTCCTTTCAACTGTCCTTGTAGTCCATTTTTTGGACCTCTCAGTGAATTTCTCACATGGTAAAGAATGAGCCACTTTATGCTTCTGTTTTCCTACTTGCACAATGAGGATAATGACAGCTTTTATGATTCTCGTAGTAGATTGGAAAGAATGACTATTTATACAGAACTTTAAGCATTATAGGAGAAAATATAGGATATTAATAACACAAAAAATGATACCATTAAAATGGGAGCAGAAGAGAACAAAACAAAGGGATACATTCACCTCATTACTCTGTGTGACTTTAATAGCATGTGGAGAAGTATACAGATAATACTGTTCACATTAATAAGACACCAAACTGGGGCACCTGGATGGCTCAGTCGTTAAGTGTCTGCCTTTGGCTCAGGTCATGATCCCAGGGTTCTGGGATCAAGCCCCACATCAGGCTCCCTGCTTGGCAGGAAGCCTGCTTCTCCCTCTCCCACTCCCCCTGCTTGTGTTCGCCTCTCTCGCTGTCGCTCTGTCAAATAAATGAATAAAATGTTTAAAAAAAAAAAAAAAGACACCAAACTATACTAAAGACATTGCTAAGAATGGCCTAAATTTTTTTTTCCTAGTTCTGGCTTTACAATGCTTTTGGCTAAAAAAAAAATTATTATTTTTTTTTTTGGTGATTTGCAGAGAATCCAATATCTAAAGACATTTTTAGTTAATCTGGTTTAAGTATCAAGCACACTATTTTGTACTTAATGGGTTAATTTCTAAATATGAAATGAAAGCTCATGATTTATGTGTTACTGTTGATTTAGAGAGTGTGAAAGGAGAAAAAAAGTAATTCGATTTAATGAGGAACAAATAATTTCAAATAACATGTTCGGCAGGTTATTTCTTTTGTGCTTTCAGTAATCAGTGTGAAATCTAACTTTGAAGCTTTAAAGTCTTCATTCAGTCTTCAGTTCAACAGACCTTAATGAGGGCCTGACACACACTGTGTTAGGTGCTGGGCATGCCATGAAGATCCCAGTGCTAGGCCTGCCTTTAAGTTGCTTGCCATTAGGACAGGAGTCAGGCAAATCCACAGCTGCAGAATGAGGTGATAAATGCCAAAATGGCATTAATAGTTATTTCTATGGTTTATTGTTAAAAACATTTATACAGTTATACACACTTTTTTCTTTCCCATCCAATGAAATTTCCATAAACCTTAATTTAATCATGTATCAATTTCTCATAATCACTGTCATATTTTTCCCATTTTGCTCTCTCCTCACTCCCCCTTCCACACTGTCCTTTATCATTCTTGTTTCCTTTTCTCCTGACTAATAATTGTGTTTAGGCATTTCTGCTGTCACAGAGAATCTCTGTCTCTAAGGTCACTCATTCATTCATTCACCTTTGTTGTGCCAGGGACTCTTTCAGTTCTGGGGAAAAAAATGAGTAAGACTTATTTCCTTCTCTCTCTCTTTTTTAAAAGATTTTATTTATTTATTTGAGACAGAGAGATACAGAGAGAGAGCATAAGCAGGGGGAGAGGCAGAGGGAGAGAGAGAAGCAGGCTCTTTGCTGAGCCAGGAGCCCGATGTGGGGCTCAATCCCACGACCTGGAGATCATGACCTGAGCCAAAGGCAGATGCTTAACCATCTGAGCCACCCAGGCACCCCTTATTTCCTTCTCTTGAGGGGCTTGCCATCTGGCTGACAGAGATAGAAATAACCCCTAAGAGCAGAGGTGCCATTATAGGAATCTGGAGCACTAAGAAGGTAGGCAGTGACTCAACGCTACACAAGAGCAGGGTCTCAAAGCTGAGAAAGTGTTCATCAGGTGAAAAAGGCAGAGGCATTTTCAACAGCAGGTGACCAAGAACCTGACTCCGACTGGCTTAAACAGAAGGACATGTCTTAACTCACAGAACTAGAAGTCCACAGGTCAGTTGCCTTCATAGTTAGACAGAGTCATGAAAAGACAGTGTACTCTGGTGACACATGCAGGCTCTTAAGCAGACGCTCTCTCACTGCCACAGCCCATTTAGCACCCTGGGGCATATTACCCTATCTCAAAATAGATGGCTAGATTTTTTTTCAGTGAAACTTTTATTAACAAGTTAAGGGAGGCAGGAATCCATCAAAATCCTAGAGGAGAACGCAGACAGCAACCTCATTGACCTCAGCCGCAGCAACTTCTTGCTAGACACGTCTCCAGAGGCAAGGGAAACAAAAGCAAAAATGAACTATTGGGACTTCATCAGGATAAAAAGCATTGGCACAGCAAAGCAAACAATCAACAAAACTAAAAATCAACCTATGGAATGGGAGAAGATATTTGCAAATGACATATCAGATAAAGGGCAAGTATCCAAAATCTATAAAGAACTTATCAAACTCAACACCCAAAAAACAAAAAATCCTGTCAAGAAATGGGCAGAAGACATGAACAGACATTTCTCCAAAGAAGACATATAAATGGCTAACAGACATATGAAAAAATGCTCAACATCATTCAGCATCAGGGAAATATAAATCAAAACCACAATGAGATACCGCCTCACACCAGTCAGAATGGTGAAATTAGCAACTCAGGAAACAACAGATATTGGCAAGGATGTGGAGAAAGGGGAACCCTCCTACACTGCTGGTAGGAATGCAAACTGGTGCATTCACTCTAGAAAACAGTATGAAGGTTCCTCAAAAATTAAAATAGAACTACCCTATGACCCAGCAATTGCACTACTAGGTATTTACCTAAAGGATACAAAAGTAGTGATTTGAAGAGACACATGCACCCCAATGTCCACAATAGCTAAAATACAGAAAGAGCCCAGATGTCCATCAGCAGATGAATGGGTAAAGAAGATATGGTATATAAAATATCAAAAAGAATGAAATCTTGCCATTTGCAACAATGTGGATGGAACTAGAGGGTATTATGCTAAGTGAAATAAGTCAAAGACAAATACCATATGATTTCACTCATATGTGGAATTTAAGAAACAAAACAGATGAACATAGGGGAAAGGAAGGAAAAATAAGATAAAAACAGGGTGGGAGGCAAACCGTAAGAGACACTTAACTATAAGAAACTGCGGGTTGCTAGAGTGGCGGTGGGTGGGGGTATTGGGTAGTTGGGTGATGGGTATTAAGGAGGGTACTTGTAATGAGCACTGGGTGTTATATGCAACTGACGAGTCACCAAATTCTACCCCTGAAACTAATAATACACTATACATTAACTAAATTGAATTTAAATAAAAAATTAAAAATTTTTTAACACGTTAAGGGAAATGAGACAAATATAGAGTGTTGAAATGAATGTTTAGAGAGCATAGATTTTCTTTTTTAATCAATTTGCAGGTACTACTTTTTGTTTTTCTTCAGCTAACCTTAGATTGCATGTCAACAGCTCCAGCATCCCAGCCCAGACATTTAACTTTGGTTAAAAGTTTTTGTATTGCTCAATTCCTCAGGGACCAGCCTGCTAGCTTGTCCTACAGATGGGGACCCCCAAGCCCAGCATCTAGGGCAAGCTGTGTGTCATTCCACTCCTACTCCTTGCAGACACTCTTAGAGAGGCACCATCACTACCTATGTCCTAAATGCCTGCTCAGCTTCAGGCCTTTGAAACAAAATATTCTTGTCCCAGGCTAGTTTTAAAAACCATGTTTGCTTGAGATATTCACTAGCCAGTTGTTCTGGCCAGCTCTTCACTTTAGAGTTTCTGTACCTTTCATGCTTTTGAGTGGTACCATCTCTCTTGCTTGATCATCTGAATTATATTCATTTCCTCCAGAGGCCAAAAGTGAAACCCCTCTTCTCAAGTTCCAGAGGCTCCTTGTTGAATGACCTACTAGGTTGTTTATTCCTGAGGGATCTTCCAATGTGTGGCTCACTTTCAGAACACAGATGGTTGACAAGTCCCAAATTAAGGTTGACCAGCTCTCCCGAGCACAGCATTAGCATTGTTACCACTGTTTTTTAATTGTTTTATATAGACAGGTCCCAAACCAGACATAATTCCCATCCATTCACTTCTTTTTCCAACAAATAGGTAAGCACATAAAATGTGATCAGCACTATTCTAATAACTGGATATCCATCCAGTTGTGAAGAAGACAGCCTTTGCAGAGTTTCTAGTCTACAGAGGAAGGTAGACAATAAATAAGATAAATTAGCAAGCTAAGGAAAGGATACAAAGTGTTGGAGTAAGTGGGGGCAGAAATTTTGAAGAGGGTGGTTAGAAATTATCTCTCTCTTACTTTGTGTTGATGGCTGTCTTAATCCCTTCAAGCTGCTATAATAAAATACCAGAGACTAGGTAGCTTATAAAACAAAAATTTATTTCTCACAGTTCTAGAGGCTGGAAGTTCAGGGTGGCAGCATGGTCTGTGAGGGCCTCCTTCCCACCCACAGGCTTCTTGCTGTGTCTTCATATGGTGGGAGGGGCAAGGGAGCTCTCTGGAGTTTTCTTAATAAAGGCATTAATCCCATTCATAAGGACTCCATCTTCACGGCTTAATCACTTCCCAAAGGCCCCACTTCCAAACACCATCACATTGGGGATTAGGTCTCAACATATACATTTTGGGGAATGGGGGCACACAAGCATTCAGTTTATAGCAATACCCATTTTATGGTTGTTGCTTACTGTTCATGCTTTTGTTTAATTGATGAATAGTTTAATCTCTTTTTCTGTCCCAGGTGTCATCAACTGTGCTTGCGTCTAGATCATTTGGGGAATTTTAGAAGTTACTAATATTGGGCGCCTGGGTTGCTCAGTTGGTTAAGCGACTACCTTCAGCTCAGGTCATGATCTTGGAGTCCCAGGATCGAGTCCCACATCGGGCTCCCTGCTCAGCGGGGGGGTCTGCTTCTCCCTCTGATCCTCTTCCCTCTCGTGCTCTCTGTCTCTCATTCTCTCTCTCTCAAATAAATAAATAAAATCTTTAAAAAAATAAACATAAAAGTTACTAATATTGATACTCTGAGAAATTTAAATTTAGTTGATCAGAGTTGGGACTATTGCATCAGTATTTAAAAGCTCTCTCCAGGAATTCTAATGTGCGACTGAGTTTGAGAAGAACTGCTCTACCTCATGGACACTGAAGAATTTGTGAAAGCCAGAATCTAAGCATTGGCTGATAGCATTTCTGTGAAATAAGCAATGAAACAAACAAACAAACAAAGAATCAACATCATGCAACAGCTTCTTTATGTTCTTGTACCCTCAACGTGTTCTAAGATCCTTAAGGTAGACAATGCAAGGTTTGAAGGATTCTTGGTAATTTCTCTGTAAAGTGAATGGCAGAACAGAACAAAGTAAGAAGGGGGAAGGAAGTTTCTGTGATGTGTTAAGTGTTTTAAAATGACTGTTACACACTCAGTAAGTCATGCCTTGTCAAATCACCTTTTAAACTTAAAACAAAAATTGACTTTTTTGCACTTTATGTAGACTTATTTTTCACTCTTACCCTGCAAATAGAATCAATGGCATCCTTCAAATATCAGGCTCAACAGCACAGTTATGTATTAGGCGACTAACTGGAAATCTTTCAAAACTCACCTTCAAGTTCCCCAACTTGCCTCTCTAAGAAATAAGGAGCCAGAGAGGACAGAGCAGAAAAGCAGCAAGAATCTGGGGTCCCAGATATTATTGAACCACCCTATGACAACTGTGCCTTTGGAGCTGATATATTCCATTTTGTTTAAGCCAATTAGTTGAGTTAGAGTAATTTTCAGCTAAAAGCGTCATATCTGATCCAGAGGACACATTGTTTCCATTTTACAGACAATACTATGGCTAAACTGGGTTAAATAACTTGCTAAAATCAGAGAATTTTGTTTTAATGCAAAGGAATCTTACTTCTTTACTAGTGATGTGTACATGTCTTCTTTATGAAATCCTCTTTGAGAATACGAGCCCCTGATAATCATCTCCTTTATCAAAACTCAATGGTAGGTACTATCTGCACTCTACCTGCTAGTATTCAGTTCTACACTGGGTCATGTTATTCATTATTGCTTTTCCAAGGTTCATCTTTGTCCCTGACTAGAAAATAAGCTCTTTGAAGGCAAGTCCATAGCTCCTGTGGCCTGGCACAGCATGGGGTACACAACAAATGCTTAATATAGACAAGAAAAAGTGATTGACACATGACTGAGTTTGGACCCTATTGACACATTAATCATCTAATTTTATGGGGATAATATAAGTAATTTAAAACTCTCTGTGCAGTCTTTTTCCCTCTTAAGGTAGGCTGCCATAAATTCATGCTCTATGTGATTAGTAATAAAATTGTAACAACACCAAAGAAGGAACTAGGTGGTTTTGTGAACAGAATAAGGAAAAGAAGGGTGGGTGAGCTTTATCCTTTCTTCTATGGAACTAGTTCCAACCAAATTATTTCAACTAGAAAGCTTGCTGTTTTTCCTTTATCTATGGATGTTATCCGGAAAAAAACTGCCTGCTTTAAGAAATCCTCAATGGTAAAATCTTTTCTATGGTTGTGGAGATTTTTCCCCGTGGTTTTCACTCCATGACACAGCATTTTTGAGGTCTTATTTACACACCACTCTCTCCCTGCAGAGGTCACTGAACAGCAGTTTCTTATATTCCAAGGATTCTCTCTCAATTTCTTGATCTTCATCAGGGCAATTTTGGATTTGCCCTATCTGGCTTATTCAGTAGTGTATAAATCAGGGTTCTCCAGAGAAACAGAACCAACAGGGGTGTGTGTGTGTGTGTGTGCACACACATGCATGCATATGAGTGTATGTGTGTTGTATTTATATATCTCAATACCTTTCCATCTATCCATCTATGTAGCTATGTATGTTATCTATCTATTTATGCATTTCTCTCTCTCATATATCCATTGATCATCTATCTATCTATATAGAGACAAATTTTAATGAATCGGCTTACAAAGTTGTGGGGAATGTACAAATCTGAAATCCACAGGACCGGCCAGCAGGCTAGAAACTCAGGCAGGACTTGTTGCAGGCTTGAGGCAGAAAGCCTTTTTCTTCAGGAAACCTCAGTCTTTGCTATTAAGGCCTTTAAAATATTGGATGAGGTCTGATTACCCTACCAAGGATAATCTCCTTTACTGTCAGCTGATTGTAGATGTCAAGGGTATCTACAAAATATCCATGCAGCAACACCTGGATTAGTGCTTGATTAAAGGGCTGGGGGCCATCTTAACCAAGTTGACACATAAGACTATCACAAAGAGTTTGATAAAGATAAAAACATCATGGGGGTGCCTAGGTGGCTCAGTCAGTTAAGCATCTGCCTTTGGCTCAGGTCATGATCCTGGGGTCCTGGGATGGAGCCCCATGCCGGACTCCCTGCTCAGCGGGGAGTCTGCTTCTCCCTCTGCCCTCTGTCTCTCTCTCCACTCTCTCTCTCTCTCTCTCTCAAATAAATAAATAAAAGAGAGAGAAAAACATCATGGAATGGACAGAAAAGAAATTGGTGGAATACTTCCTGGAGAAAGCATCCAATCCTGGAATGGATTGGATGGGTTTCCACTGAGGTTGATGCTGTAGCACTGAGACTACAAAGCCTTGCTCTGGGGATCTGTGAGTTCTTTTTATTCCATTGCTGGTAACTTTACTCTCCTAGACTCAACAATGCCCTTTTACCTAGTATCACCTGTTCTTGCTCAAAAGAGATTTTTCTAGGACCACTAAAGCATTTTAAGCTTAATTTAGACCATGGTTGGTGTTAAATGCTCCTTAGAAGTGTCAAGTCACCAAACCTGTATTATTTGCTGACTTTGTTCAAATGGTCAGTTTCCCAGTTTCTATTCCTCTAAAATATGCTTTCCCCTGACAGTGCAAATGTTGGCAGATTAAACGGTCATAAAACAGCAGAGGTGACCTCAGCTTGTTTACTCACTACATCGTGTCATTAGGAATTTAATCCAACCTTTAGTGTTAAGAAATATTTTTCATGTTTTTCCAGATCTGCATTTCATCTTTGACTGAATAACTTTCAAAGGAAAGAAGTTCATAATTTTCAGTATATAATGGATTTCTAAAAGAAGAATAAAATAACCCACATGGTTGCAGACACATAGATGTGCTATATCTGGCATGGTGCACTTGCATCTTAGTGGAAGAAACCCCTACTCAAATGATTAAAGAAAGTACAGCTTTTATTACCGAAAAGTTGGGAGTAGGGCAAGCTTTGCAATGGCTTGATACAGTAGCTCAAAGGTGCACCAAAGACCAGCTCTTTGCATGTCACCTCTCTGCTTTTCACAGTGTCATTTTGTTTTAAAGGCTGGCTCCTCCACAATCACCACATGGCTGCCAGGGCTTCAGGCTTTCACATCCTCATTTAGCTGGAGAGACAGAGAGACAGGGAAGGGAAGAGTATTTCTTTTCCACCAGAAAACAAGTCTTGGACTTTTGTTACCCTGATGTCCAAAGAAGGAGATAGAACTACTCTGCTTGGCTTGACAAGTTAATCCTACCTCTGGGGCTGGATGTGAGGCCATCCTATTCACAGCATGTTCCTGTTCATCAGAGGAGCGGCACAATGAATTCAGGGTAGGCTCAATGTCCTATACATATACATATTTAAGAAATTACTTGGATTCACTTTTCCTTTAATAGCTTTGATATGAAAAATTTGTTAGTTGAATTCAAGGTTACTTTTTTCAATCATTACATACCTTACATTTGATATGTATCAGGAGAATGTTGAACATTTGGAAAAGAACTCACAAAATATTTTCTTTGGTAATCAAAATGGAAAAGTTGAGTGTACTTTTTTCTTCTTTGAGAAGCAGTAAAATTTCTCCTTATCATTTTTTTCTCTCCTTATCATTTAAGAGTGTATGTGAAGTAAAAAATTGGAATAAACTAAAAAGTCAGTCATTTAAATATTTATCCTTATCCATTCATTCCATTCCTTTCCTCTCATTTTCCTTTCATACATCCACACAATAAATACAACATGGATGTAAGGAAAACTAAAAAAGCATTCTATTTTACCATTAGTAAGTACTGAATAATTACAATGGTCCTCTATGGTAAATGTAAAAGTTCCTTCTATATGCTATGAATCTTGCCCAAGCATCAACAAGTCTGAGGAAGACCTGCCCACAATTAAGGTGTGGGCATCAGGAGGGAGAACTTACTTCGTAATGGAATCCCATGTTTTCACTATAATGGGGTTTTAAACTCCCATTCCCAACTTCTAGTTTCTATCACCATCCTCATTAGGAGCAAATAGCAGAGCCTGATTTGTTAGGAAAAGGGTAATCATAAAAACTTCACGTGTGTGTCAGTGTGCATATGTGTTTGTGTATTTGTGTGCCTCCATGCACTGACATCTATTACCATTCTTTTCATTGCTGCCCTTTTGGTAATGTCACAAGTAGCTTTTGAACTAGAGTCAGTTTTGTACTTTGGGAGCACTTATACTTTATTAGACTGATAAAAAATTGCCTGTTCTTAAAATTTTCTTTTATAAAATATTGTTTGAATGGCCAAGTTTGCATGAGCCTTATCCATCTCATCTTAGAATCGTCAGCAGGTACCGTCACACACAAGGAGGTGCCCCAACACATGATGAGGTTATATAACATGGCACAAATCGAGTTCCACTGGAGTTGGATGTTTATCTCTTATATCAAACTCTTATTATTAACAACCAAGGTTTACTAGAAGCTGTATGTCTTTGTATCTGAACTTGTCCCTGGAGAGGAAGTAAAACTCTTGTCTGAAATTTTTGTAAGTGGAATGGGAGAGGGAAACCTTGGAGTATAAAGCTGGGTCTGTTCCAAGCACTCTGTTCTTCCAGGGGCCCAGAGCCAGGGTGGTTTAGAGGGCCATTTCTGAAGAGATGAGTGAAGAGCAAAAGGAAAGAAACTCTGACGTCATGGAGATCGAATGGGCAGTAAGTTCAGTCCCTTTTTCCAGGCATCATTTTCCAGGCTGCAGCAAAAACAGGAAGGAAGGATGCCCTCTCAGACCAGAGTGAATGTGTCTGTGTCTGCAGGAGTCAACTGCATTAGCAGATGGGATATCGGGAAACCTGCAGCCTGGGAATGACATCAACCTGAAAATGGAAAAATCCACTGTGGCCCTGTAAATATTAAAATAGGGAGACTGGTGGGTAATTAAAAAAAAAAAAACATTTGGAACCCAGAGTAAGAGATGCTGTGGATTAAATCTCTCTTCTAATTCCTTTCACTGTTTTTGTAACCTCATATCTTCCCAGCCACTGGGGAAAAGCTTTCTGGTTTTGTTAACAAGTCTTTACCTTCTCTGGAGGTGGAGGTGGGAGCACAGGGCAGGTAGACTTTCTGGTCTTGTTAACAAGTCTTTACCTTCTCTGGAGGTGGAGGTGGGAGCACAGGGCAGGTAGACTTCAGTCTAGGTATGTTATAACCTTCTCTGAAGAACCTGGAACTTCCTTGCCCTCTTGTCCCTGCAGCTCTCAGAGCCACAGACAAGGGCATAGAGACACCCAGGGACAACTCTGGGGGTATCTGGGATGGTCTAGAGACTACCAATGTTCTAGGACTTTCCATAGTTTTTCAAAGGGTTAGCATATCAAGTCACTCCACTTGACTTGCTTCCCTTAAGACCTGATCAATGCTTAATACCCCAGACTTGCCCAGACTTCCTTTTTCACTGGTGGTTTCCCAACCTTGACTAGTAAGATCAAAAAGAGATGCAGAAGACAAGTTGTCTATCAGAGCAGGCTCAGCCCCTTGCAGGACAAGGGCCATGTATCAGAAATTATATAAAAACTGAATAGTTTCCCAAAATGTCCTCTAGTTTTTTTTTTTTTTAAGATTTTATTTATTTATTTGACAGAGAGAGACACAGCGAGAGAGGAAACAGAAGCAGCGGGAGTGGGAGAGGGAAAAGCAGGCTTCCCGTGGAGCAGGGAGCCCGATGCGGGGCTTGATCCCAGGACCCGGGGATCATGACCTGAGCCGAAGGCAGACACTTAATGACTGAGCCACCCAGGCGCCCCATGTCCTCTAGTTTTAAATGCAAAGAGGGTTTCTTTAAAAAATCCTCATTTATGGGTTTGCTTTGGAACATTCTCTTGGGAAGACTCGGGGGTGGGGGAGTCTTTGTGTTCAGATTCAACCTTTCCCCAGAGATCATAATGAGGAAGGAAGGGAGCAGATGTGCACATCCCATCTGCCCAGCTGAGGCCAGTCATCTTCCTCCTTCTCATTACCTAGCGGATGTCCAACGGCATGGGGCCCATCCCTTAGCAGATGTGCTGACATAGAAATAATGCATTAGGCAGATCTGTTCCTAATATTTGAGGACTGGAGCAAGAGTAAAAAAGAGCCCAAGGCCAAGCTCCCTCTTTGTGCCACCCCTGATTCTGTCTTGTACCTTGAAGGGCCACTAGCACATGTGTTTGTACTCCTCAGCCTGCAGGTCCTAATGCTGTCCCATCCTTCCCCAAAGAGTTACTCTCTGAACCCTCTTTCTGATGAGAGATGCACACACCTGCCATGTGGTCCTTCATTACTACAGACTTGAGGAAGAAGGTTCCACCTAGGATGGTCTAGTCAGGGAATTCCTGGGTCCCAAGAACCTGCACCATGATCTAGAAGGGGAGAGGTGCTGAGTGGGCACATCTCCTGGCCCAGGACTCCTTGAGAATTCTCTAGAGCAAAATACTGCAGGCAGAGACCCTGGATGCCTGGGTCCAAGGGCTAGATTCAGGGTCCTCTGAATTCAATGATTCCTCCCATGACACATTCAGTTTCATGATATCCCTGGGACAATATCAGCAAAAGTCATATGTTGTGTTTGTACTTTTCATAGACTTGAATGTTGTCATCTTTGATAGCTTTACAGAGCTTTAAAAGTGCTTTTCCAGGGAATCCATTTTTTATGGATTTTTAAAAAAAAGTTTACGTCTTTCCATTATGATACAGTTGCCTTGGTTTCTACTGTTGGTTCACAATCTTAGGAGCTCCCCAAGTGAAATCCAAAACTGGTCCCCATACATGGAGAGCATGGAGAGACTGAAGAAAGATGAAGACAACTCCAGATTGGTAGTTGGCCATTTTAATAAGCAAGGGAGTGTATGTATGTGGCTTGTCTTGATGGCTGCAAGAAGAATAGCTCTCCCCACCCTTGAGCCAGTATCTTCAGAGTTTATATAAAGGCCTTAATGGGGTCCAGTCATATACAGTCCAGACAGTCTCAATAACACATCACTCTCTCAAGGTTGCATCCTTAAAGTGGTTCCTAGTGCATCAACAGTGGGCAGAGTGCACATTCCAAAAACGGGAGGGGTGAGAAGCCTCCGATTGCCCAGGTCCAGTTCTTGGGTCAACTGGTGGTCATGGTCTCTTGGTGATCTCCTCCAACATCTCAGATGTCCTATATCCCAAGATGTGGCTCAGGCCACAGTCAGTAGTTTTCAGGGGAGGATGTATTTAGAAGATATTTGTGAATGAGACCCATACACTTCCATAAGAAAGGCCTTGGAGAGGCTACCAATGTATTTTCATACTAGCCTTGCCTCCAAATTGTTCTCCTGGCCCCATGTGGTTTGTCCTAGATAGCTCTCTTTATTTGAGCTGTTGACTCTCATCTTTCTGAGTTTCCAAGTACCATGGCTCTTCAGGATCATCACTGAGCTGCCTCATCTATGACTGGCTTCCATGATGGGATTAGACCTTTCTTTTTTTAGGTTGTCCTCTTCCCTGTCTTAGATTTCATTCCCTCAAGGTCTACTACTGTGAATGTGTCAGTGGTTGTTAATGATTCTTCCCCTAACACATTTGCATTGTCATAAGTAGTTTTGGAATTATGCATCATATCAAAGACATTACTGCTACTGATTTTAGGCATTGCAGTGTAATAGTAGAGAGCATATTATTGGAGAGGATGGGCCCTTGGTACTTCTGCTACCTGGGATGGAAGAGGCCCAAGGTGATAAATTATTCAGAAAAATACTGGTATATTGCAACTACTGTCCTTCTGACTCATTTCACATCTCTGTAAAGACCTCACTAAAACTGGGATGTGAACTTTGGTCATGCCTCAGTTCTAATAAGGCCACTACATTATTCATTTGGCCAGGGAGTAAGGGTGCTGGTGCCAGGGAAAATTATTGTATGGTGAAGTATGTTTTTTTACTTAGTGGATTAACTCACAGTCTAGTTTTGATCTACAGATTTTAACCAGGAAGAAGGAATGAGGCACTAGTATCTCAGAAGCCAGGTTGATTGAGAGGGGAAGGGGGGGGTGTCAGAGGAATGTCACAACGTAAGGATCTCATTGAGGTGTGCTGAGCAAACAGTGCATTAGATCATGTGAGCAGGGAAAGACTTCACTCATCAGCCACCTCAGGGTGTCATTCAGGTTCCAAGTCCTCAGAGAAGCTGGCTCAGGCTGGCAGATCACGTGGTCTGTCTGGGTTTTTGTTTTTTCTTAATGGCATTGTTCCCTGGCTTACAAACATAGCCATTCTACCTCAACAATTCATCCTTCCCAGAAAGGCTGGCTGGAACCAAACTCCAGCTCTCTTGTAACCCTTTAACAGGTCTCATCTGGTCCTAAATTCTAGGCATGCCATGGAACATGCAGGCTTTGACTCTACAATAAGCATTCAGGATTTTTTTTTTTTTAAAGAAAAGTCACTCTAGATCCCAAAGGTAAATCAGATCTATCCTTAACCTTGCTTTGAGGAAGGACAGGGGTAAAATCCAGGCCAGCAGGCACTTGAGCGAGCAGGTTATGCATCCCACTTGGTACTGCTAAGGCTTTGATGCCCCTGGAATTTTACCTGGTTTTCTTTTGCACTGCATCTTGGTTAAATGCCGTACTTTTGAAACCTCTGGGTACCAGTCAGTGTTTGTACTTGTAAGCAACAGAAAACATCTCTGGTTGATTTAAATAAAACTGACCAACGTACAGCTACACAGCCTGGAACAACATCCCAAACAGTGCTGCAAAACTGGTCCCAGGAAGACAGCTCTACTGCCACTGCTAAAATAGATGCTGCTCCTGATTCTGCCAGCTCCAGACTCTAGAGGCTGCTACTTGTACCACTGCTGTTGTGGCCCTGGAATGCAAACTTTGCCTAATGGCCACTCTTTCCAGTTCCATCTATCTGAAGCTGCTAGTTTCCCATTCAAAGTCTTGGGGGAGAAGGTCCATTTGATTGCAGAAGTCAGGCTAGAGCCTTTGCCACAGCTACAAGAGATGGATAGAGAGCTACTGATATCTTCAGCATCAAGAATGTGAGGTAGGCCTGCCTCCCACTGAGAGTCAGAGAAATTCTCTAGACATTGGAGGAAGGTTCAGATATTGGGCAGCCAAAAAGAATAACAGATGTCCACTACACTTTGTCAGATCTTGCCTTGACTGCCATGTACTTATTCCCAGCTTGAAGACATTCATTCATTCAATATACATTTATCAAGTACTTGTTAAGAGGCAGGCACTGTGACTACTTTTGGGGAGGAATATACAGGTAAAAGAGAATGATGTTTTTCTCAAGTAGCCCCCAGTCTAGTTGGGAAGGTAAATAAAACAGAAAATAAGAAAAGAACAATAGGTGTTTGACACAAGTAAGCACTGGGGTACCTAATCAGAGGATCTGACACATAAATGAAATCTTGAAAAATAAGTGGAAATTGCCAGAGCAAAGGTGGGTAAAGGTGTTTAAGAAAGAGACATTTCACTATGGCTGTATATGGCTGCATGGAGGAACCTGGTAGGGAATAGGAGTGGAGTGACAGGCAGAACAGATCATAAAAGCTTTGCATGCCTTACTGAGGAGTTTGGATTTTATACTGAAGATCATAGAAAATTACTGGGGAATTTTAAGGAAACATCACTTTATCATGGGAAATTAATTGTTTGGGTAAGGAGACCACTTGGGAAGCTCCTATAGAAACCTAGGGAATAAATAATGATAGATCCAATAATGTTGTAATTAAGGAGATGCTTTGGAGATAGAATTGATAGGACTTAATAACTGATTAAATGTGGCATTTATAAGGGAAGGAGAAGTTATAGATGACTTCTGGCTTAATTGGTTGGGCAATTATGGGGAAAGTGATGTTATAAATTTGGGAGGGAGAGGATATGTTTGAATTTGGACATGTTCCGATTCTGAGGTGCCTATGAGGCACTAGTGTGGACATGGCTGGGAGGCAAAGGAACATGTAGATATGAATTTTAGGAGGGTAGGCTAAGCCAGAGATAGAATTTGGAAACCATTATTGTCTTGGTCATTGTTGAAGTCATGGAGCGGCTGGATCAGTTAGGGAGAATCTGGGCAGATGGATGAAGGAGGTCCAAGGACACCACCTGGGCATGGACCACCAGCATTTCAAGCACAGGGTAAAGGGACCCTGTGAAGAAACTGAGAGGAGTCAAACTAACAGAGGAAGAAAGAAAACCAGAAGAGTGTGAAAGCCAAAGGAAGAGATACTTTTAAGAGGGAGGGAGTAGAAAGGTCAAGAGACAGAGGACTAAAAACTGTTCATTTGATTTTGGTAGAAAGACATCTTTAGTGACTGTTGTCTCAATAGAGTGGTAGTTGCAAGGACTACAGTGAATCTAGGAGAGAAGGAAGGTTAAACAGTGGAGATGAGAAACATAGAATATTTTTCCGCAAGATTAACTATGAAAGAGAAAGAGAGAGAGAACGAACACAGGAACTAAGGAGTGATACAGGATCCAGGGAGGAAATGCTAAAATTTGGCCATACTACCAATCCAACATTTTATTACCTGGCCAGATACTGATCTGTGAAAGCATGAAATATACTGTCCCTCTTCACTTTCTCTCCCATGATTCAGACAAGGGTGAAAAGAGAAGCAACTCATCCAACCTTAAAAAATATTTAGTGAGCACCTACCATATTCCAGGCACTGTTTTAGGTTCAGCAATGAACAAAACAGACAGTAATTGCTATTTTCATTAAGCTAAGGTGGTCCCCCTGGGAGTGTAATAATAAGTAAATTATATAGCATGTTAGTGATAAAATGCTAAGGAATAAAAGAAAAAGTAGTCAGGTAAAGGTGACATGTGTTTGACATTTTATACGGTCTGGTCAGAGTAAGCTTCACTGAGAAGTGACATTTGAGCAAAACCCTGAAGGTGAGTCAAGTCCAGGAAAATTTCTTTTTTTTGGTATTTATTTATTTATTTATTAATTATTTATTTATTTGACAGAGAGAGAGAGCAAGAGCAGGAACACAAGCAGGGGGAGTGGGAGAGGGAGAAGCAGGCTTCCCGCGGAGCAGGGAGCCCGATGCGGGGCTCGATCCCAGGACCCTGGGACCATGACCTGAGCCAAAGGCGGACGTTTAACGACTGAGCCACCCAGGCACTCCTCCAGGAAAATTTCTTAACTGTCACTGGACAGGTAGCAGAAATCAAAGAATGGATGGAGGATCACAGTGCCAGTGCTTCTATTGACTCAAAGAAGACCACTGACAAAGGTGCTATTTTTCATTCCTGAATCTCAGCAGCAATGTGTCTTTATTCAACTAATTTGTCTTGGGCAGTGATTTTCATGTCTTTTAACTTTTGTTTTTAAGGAAAATTATGAAATGTCCTTTTCAAAGGAAATTTTATTTGAAACCCCAATACATAAAACTGATAAGAACAGAGCCACTCTTGGGATTCAAAGCTCCCTTTGTTGCCTATCAAGCTCCCTGGGGAAGTGTATCTCAATGCTAGCTCTCTAAATTTGAAGAGCTTCTATTCAGGTCAAGCTTCCCTTTGTTGGTTAAGCTATGTCTTCACCTGGAGATATCCTGCCCATATTACTCAATCCTGTATGGTGCATGTGTCTTTATATTTCATGGACTCAGTTCTTTTTGGGGAGGAAAGGAAGAGTGGTGAGTGGGCTCTTTGACCTCTTTCTCAAAACATGACCATCAGTTTATTAAACCAAAAAAGAAGAGAAGATCAGTTTGGTGGGCCTACAGAGAGAGTTCTTAATTACAACCAAGATCAATAATGCACTTTATTAGCATTAACCGATGTCAAAACACACGTTGAGTCTGGTGCTGAGATCCAGGTTCTTTTCACTGTCCAAACTTCTTTGGAGAAACAGTTAAAATATTGCTCAAAGATGATTCTGTAGCACTTGTTAAGCCATACAAAATTTATTCAGAAAGTTGGGGAGTTATGTGTGGAAAGAAGAGGGGAGGAAGAATAATATCAACTTGTCACATGTGACATCAGAAAAGAACAATGCTAGGGTCCAGGTTTAAAGGAACTAGTGGGTTTTCAGGAACTATATTTAAAGCGGACTCTTCTCATGGAATCCGTGTTTCGTGGGGCAGAGGGTGCCCTCTGGTTTTCCTGGAGATACAGAGATTCACATCTCTCTCCACTATGTTTGCTTTTCCTAACAGACTTTTTTGTAGGCTAGTGTGGTGATCAAACTGGATGCTGTCTGACCTAAAACACAGAGCTCCTCTCCTCCCTAGTTCCCTCCTGCCCCCTGGGGGATGGAGCAGACAATCCCCTCTTGTAGGCTCACTCTCCTTCCATCTCCACATCAGAGCGTGGCTGGAGGCATCACTACTCTGACACTCTAAGCTTCTCCTATATCTTGATATCTGGCTTTTGCCTTGTTCCTTGGGCCTGACTGTCTTGACAGTATGTTCAGTACTTCGGCTCCTGCCTTGCTCTTTCCATTCTCTAGTCCAGACTCCTGCCCCTGACTGGGCACACTGATTCTGGCTGACATATTTTCTGCTACTTCTCTGGTACCAAAGCCATGGGGAGCCCTACCATAGTGCTGCCTGGTTACTGGGAAATCCTCATATCCCATGCTGACTGCTGTTGGACCTCATGTCACTAAACCGACCTTCATGTCAAGATCTATTAGAATTTTTTTTTTTTTTTTTTTAGAGAGAGAGTGAGTTAGCAGGGTCAGGGAGGGGGAGAGGGAGAGAATCTCAGGCAGGCTCCACACTCAGCGCAGAGCCTGATGCAGAGCCCGACACGGGGCTCCATCTCACAACCCTGAGATCATGACTTAAGCCAAAATCAAGAGTCAGAAACTTAAACCAACTGAGCCACTCAGGTGCCCCTCAGAACTTTTTTTAATCACAAGTGACAGAAAACTAACCTAAGCTTGCTTAAGCTAAAAAAGGGATGATTTGACTTGTAGCTTATTTTTTATGGCAATTTTAGGTTTTCAGAAAAATTGAGCAGAAAGTATAGAGAGTCTCCATATACCATCTCTTACACCATCTGTCTCCTGAATAGTTTTCTCTATTATTAATATCTTGTATTAGTGTGGTACATTTGTAACAAGTGATGAAACAATATTGATACATTATTATTAACTAAGTCCATAGTTTATCTTAGGGTTCACTCTTTGTGTTATACTTCTATGTACTTTGTATATAGGATATATACACTTTGTATATAGTATATGTACATTCTATATACTTTGGCAAGTATATAATGACACATATCCACCAATATAGTGTCACACAGAATATTTTCACTGCCCTAAAAATGTCCTATGCTCCATCGAGTCATACCTTCCTTCCTCCCGGCACTTGAATCACTTTATATATAGTTTTGCCTTTTCCAAAATGTGATATAGTTGGAATCATACAGTATGTAGCCCTTAGCCATTTCATATTGGCTTCCTTCACTTAACAATAAGCACTTAAGTTGCCTCTATGACTTTTTGTGACTCTACAGCTCATTTACTTTATATCTGAAAATTAGTCCATTGTATAGATGTACCAAAGTTAATTTGTCCATTTACCTTATATTAAAGGAAATCTTGTTTGTTTCCAATTTGGGGCAATTATGAATAAAGCTGCCATAGACATTCATGTGCAGGTTTTTGTGTGAACATGTTTTTAACTCATTTGGGAAAATGAGCAAAATTACTAGATTGTACAGTAAGACTATGTTCAGCTTTTTAAGAAACAACCAAATTGTCCTCCAAAGATGGCTAGCCATCTTTGTACCATTTTGCATTCTCAGCAATGAATGAGTTCTTGTTGCTCCACATTCTTGTCAGCATTTGGGGGTGTTGGTGTTTTGGATTTTAGCTAGTTAGTTGAATAGTCTAGGGGATAGACTAACTTTAGGCACAGCTGGATGTCAAACAGTGTCATCAAGACTCTGCCTTTCTCTTTTCATCTCTCGGCTTTCCTTTCCACTGAGTCAGTTCCATTCTGTTGCAGGGATTTACCTTGTGGTGTCTCAATAACTTTGTATTACATGCCTAAAATTCCAAGTCCAGCATAAGAAGGATACCTCTTTCCTAGTCATTCTAGAAAAAGTCCTACAACTTGAATCATGTATCCCTGAAACAATCCTTGTGGTCATAGGAATGCAATCTTTTTCTTTCATTCATTCATATTGAGCACCTACTATGTGCCAGGCACTGTTGTAGGCACTGACGATGTCTGAAAGGCCTAAGTCACATATTTGAGGGGCAAAATCGGTCCTCTATCAAAACCACATGAACTGAGAGCTGAGGAGGTCAGGTCTTCTGGCAATAGAAGAAAGCTGGTTGGATCATGAATGCTAGGCAGGTAAAACTGCTAAGCATGCCATACCCAGTAGGTAGTTACAGTTTTTTGTTCTAGATCATTCCACTTTCTCCAAATCCAATAGTTACATGGCTCCTTTCTGGCCAAATCTTGAGGTAGGACATCATGGCAGATCGACACTTTTGCCATTGAAAGGTGAAAGCTGTTTCCCCTCCCTTTGAATCTAGGCTACTCTGTGATTACTTTGACTAACAAGGTATAATAGTAACATTATTCTACTTCAGGGCATGGCCTCTAAGAGTACTAGCAGGTTGTCTTGGTCTTTTGGAAGCTACCTGCCATGTTAGAAGTATGAATAACTTAACACCACCATGCTGGAAGAAGTCTAAGGCACAGAAAGGGGCCCAAGTGGAGAGAGACTTCAGATATGTGGGTGAGAAGGCCATCTTGGAAGGGTATCCTCTCGCCCTAGCCACCCCAGCTGATGCATGTGGGTCAGAGTTAAACTGCCCATTCTAAGTCCTTTCCAAATTCCTGACCCCACAATTGTGAGCAAAATAAATAGTTGCTTTAAGCCACTAGTTTTGGGATTGCTTGTTACACAGCAATAATATCCAGAACAGACAATTAGTATAACAACACAATCAACTGAAACTTAGCACACCAACCGATTCAGCCCTAATCATTTGTTAGTTTTAATGTTCAGACACCCAGCAATCACTAGTCCTACAGGCAGTCCTGTAGGTGCTGTTGACCTAATTTTGTATTTTTGATCTAACCTCCTTTTTCAGATGGTGTGTGACATGCTTCAGGCTACCCAGAAATAGGCTACCACTGGGAATCCTAAGGGAATGTTTTGGGGCTGAAAGGGCCCTGAGAGACCATCTCACTTTACAGATAAGATTTGAACAGACTAAGGAGGTTAAGGGGCGTGGCTGTGGTCAGGAGAAATAGCCTGGCCTGGAATCCAAGAAAACCATCACTTACATCACTTTCTAGTCAACAATCAGTTCTCTATACAAATGCATGTGCTCAGTGGTAGTGTGGATAATTCCAACTTTGCTTTGAGATACACTTTGTCTTTCCCTAACTCTCCCTCCAAACAAACTCAATATTGTCACTGCTTTATCTCAAACCTGGGCTCTGGAGTCAGTTGTAGATTCAGGTCTGTTTTCAGCTATTTATTACCTTTGTAATAAGTTGATTACAATTCCTGTGTTTTAGCTTCTTTAGCTGTAGAATAGGGAAAATGTCTTTCCTGGTCGTTATACATTTGTATGTATAAATATTGTTAAGTTCCAGTGAGGTTTTATGTGTAAATTGTTTCTCATAATACTGGCACATGGTAAGTGTCCAAGTGGCAGCACTACCTGTTGCTGAGTGTCAGGATAATTAGGTTCTCAGAGATAGAGCTTTTGTCCACAAACAAGTCATGTTCCAAAATGTTCAGCAAGTTTTACATCACCATCAGTCAGTGGTGTAAATTGCATTTTCAGGTGGAGAAAAAAGATAAGCTGAACTGGTACCTAGTCTAAGTAAAGTCAATGAGCTAGTTGGAGAGAGCAATACTCCACAGGGATGGACTGGCCTATTGGCCTGGGGAGCATTTTCAGAGAAGTCTCTTGGTTGGGGAAGATAAACTTATCTTAGAACATTTCCCTGTGGAAATAAAATGCTTTTTCTGATGAAAGGAAGTGCTTCTCTTCATTCTTACCCCCTCTCCTCGCTCTCTCCTACTTCCCTGTTTTCCTCAGATCATCCAGACTCCAACTCTGTGATATATGAATAAAAAAGAAACCACAGGAGCAAAACAAAAGGGCCTACTGTAAAGCAGAGATGAATGGAGTCTCTTTGCTTTTTCTCAGAGCTCTGACAAGATCTCTGGCTCCATAGTGCTCTGGGAATTCCTCGGGGCTCATTTGCTTTATTGCCTCCTCTATTTCTTCTTCCCTTATTCCTTTGTCCTTCTGCGAGTTCACAGAACTTCATGCTCCTCACTCTTTCTCAGGCAGTGAGGTCTTTCCTCAGGCTGTCAACAGAGCCTTCTGGTGCTACCTTCCTATTTGAGGGCTGGGGGATGACATTATCAAGGCTCCAGTGGATTCCTCTGCAGATTTAAGCCACAACATTCACTCTGTATTCTACTGCCAACATTTCCTATTGATTCATTTAAAATATTTTTAGTTGACCCCTTCAACATTACAGCATTGACTATCCTGAAATAATATTGCATACTTGCAAGTGAAAATAAATCCCAGCAATAGTTACCCCTGGCTGGAGTTAAAATAAATTTTGGAAATGAACAGTTAATGATTTATGATGTTTGTACCTAGTAAAGGTTTTTAGTGTATCTTGGACTTAGAAAATAGCACTGATTTATAGAGCCAGTGAAGGAGAATTGAGTGATAATGGGGTTTGGGTTTTTTATTTTACAGCAGACTTACTGTACTTATATAAAGTATTGTTCAATTTAGTGGAATAGGAAGATTATACAAATAGATAGTCTTAGAATGCTATCCCAAACAGTTTGGCTTGTCCCTTAGATGGTGGGAGTGGGGAGTGGGGACTACTCATATCACCAGAGACCTGAAAATAGGTTGACAAATTTATGGCAAGATATTATTTCTTTTAACTTCCAGAAGCAACACAGTAGAACATGAGTTTTGTATTCTATCATTCATTCATTTAACTATTACTATCTCTTTGCTGTTTTATTTATCCTTCCATTAATTTATCAAACCATTCAACAAATAATTATTGACTAGTGCCAAGTACTGACCACATAAAATAAGTTATATAGGAAGACTCAGTACTATTGAACCACTGGCTGAGCAAGTAAGTCCCAATACTTCTCCAGCTATTTTGGCCTCACTTTCTGATTCAGTTGTCAGAAAGATAAAGATATAAATATTCTTTGGCTGTGTCAAGACCCCCCGCCCCAGTCTCCTCCGAATCCTATTTTCTCCCC
Source organism: Mirounga angustirostris (assembly GCF_029215605.1). Lineage (NCBI taxonomy): Eukaryota > Metazoa > Chordata > Mammalia > Carnivora > Phocidae > Mirounga > Mirounga angustirostris. Next base: position 126,009,525 of record NW_026991713.1, read on the forward strand.
ACATAGCTTCTTCCCTTTACAATCCAACCTGGATTCTGGGGTATATAACTTCTGGCATTCTCCTGCCAACACCCTCAACATCCCCATTTCCTGAACAAAGTCTGCATCCAGCTGGCAGACTCACAACTTGGATTATTCCAACCAATCATCCTCTTTCTCTAGCTCTACATGTGAGTTTCTGAGAACTGCTGAAGGAAGTGACAATTGGACCACAGCTGTCACTGAAGTCATACATTCATTCTAGAATGCCAGGCATGGTTTAAGCACCAACGTGCAACAAACAAGGCAGATGAATTCCCTGTTCTTATGGAGCACACATTCTTGTGCAGAGACAAACAAGAAAGAAAGGAATAAATAAAAATATGATAGCCATAATTTCCCTGCAGAGAATTATACTACATTGTTGTGAAAGCTAGTGACCAAATGGCTATCCCAAATTCAGTGTTCAGAGAAGGCCTCTCAGATGTAGTGACTTTTGGATTGAGATCCGAATGAACAGAAGGAGCTAGTCATGCAAAGATCAGAGGACTAGCATTCTCAGCTGAAGAACAGAACTGGTACCAATGCCCTGGGAACGAGCTTGGTGTATTCAAAAAAGGAAGTCCAGAGGCAGCTGGAACACCATGCACAGGAGATAAAGATTCAGAGGTAGGTAGTGGCCAGATTAAAAAACACCAAAAAACAAAAAACGGGGGTGTATAAGTCAGGAAAGGAGTTTAGACTTTATTGGAAATTTGAAAAAAAAAAGGTTTTAAGCAAGCGAATGATATGATGTGACTTACTTTTCTAAAACTTTGGCTCCTATGCAGAGAAGGAATTAAGGACAAAAGTAATGGGGTAGAAGGTACGATAACAGTTACATCTGGAGCTTGAACAATTAGGTAGGTAGCAGTGGCATTTATGATGTGGGGAAATTCAAGAAAGATAAGGTTTAAGGGGAAATATCGATCTCCCATGGCATAGCAATTCCACTTCTAAGAAAATATCCTATAGAAATGAGTGTTTATAGCCAACAAGAGACATGTATGAGAATGTTCATAGCAGCTTTATTCATAATAATCTAAGCTGTAGTTAATCTAAATGCCTATCAACAGGAGTATGGATAAACACATTGTGATATATTCATATACAGAATACACAATATACACAGCAGTGAAAAAGATTACACAACTGATACATACAACAATCTGAAAGAATCTCACAGACATTAGGTTGAGTGAAAGAAGCCAGACCCAATTTATAAGAAGTTCAAGAACAGGCAAAACTAATCAACAGTGATAGAAATCAGAAAAATGATTACTTTTGGAGGGGCAGAGTATTGACTGGGGAGAAGCATGAAGTAATATTCTGGTCTGATGGAAACATCTGAATCTAGGTGGTGGTTCTACAACAGTATAATTTATCAAGTTACACACTTGATTTGTATTAACTATGTAAGCTACATCTCATTTTAAAACATACTTTTGGGGGGGCCTTGTTAAGTTTAAGATACTTATTAGACATCCAAAGATGACAAGTAATCGACTGGATATAGAAGTCTGTATTCCAGTAAGATGTCAGGGTTGGAAATAGAGATTTTTTTTTAAGTTAACTTTACTCAGGTATAATTTATATATGGTAAGATTAACCCATTTTAAGTGTACAATTTACTGATTTTTAATAAGTTTGCCCAAGTTGCATAACCACAATCCAGTTTTAGAACATTTTCATCACCACAGTAAGATCCCTCATGCCAATTTACATTAACCTATGTTCCCACTGTTAGCCTCAGGCAACCACTAATCTTTCTATTCACAGATTTATCTTTTCTGGACATTTCCATATAATATGTGGTTTTCTGTGTCTGGTATCTTTCACTTAGCATGATGTTTTTGAAATTCACTCATGCTGTAACATATAACAATAATATCAATACTTCATTCTTTTTTTATTGCTGAATAATATTCTATTGTGTTGTAATGCCACATTCTGTTTATCCATTCACCAGTTGATAAACATTTGTTTCTACTTTCTGGCTATTATGAATAATGCAAAGATCAGAGGACTAGCAACAGAGGACTATGAACATTCACATACAAGTCTTTGTGTGAATATATGCTCTCATTTCTTTTGGGTTGATACTTATGGATCACATAACCTTACATTTAACTTTTTAGGAAACTGTCAAACTGTTCTTCAAAGTGGCTGCATCATTTTTTATTCACACCAGCAATGTATGAGCATTCCAACTTCTCCACATCCTTGCCAATACTTGTTAATGTACATCTTTTTAATTATAGCCATCCTTCCTAGTGGGTATGAGCTGGTATCTTATTGTAGTTTTAATTTGTACTTTCTTAATGACCAATGATATTGAGCATGTCTTCATAGGAAATAAAGATTTGAGGATCATGAGCACAGAAATATTATTAAATATTAAAAATAATGCTATGATATTAAAAATCACAAAGCTGGATGAGATCACCTAGGAAGTGGGTAGCTAGAGAAGAGAAAGTGACAAGGACAGAGCGATGAATTCCCCAACATGTTAAGGGTCAGGTGGAGGAGACTGCAAAATCACTGAAAAGGAATGGTCAAAGAATCTAGAGGACAATTTCCTTAGCCTTCTAAAAGGTCTCCAGTCTTACAGCGCATGCTTCCCACACCACTGTATTATTCCTTGTGAAATATAAATCTGACATCTGTCTTTCCTTAAAAGTCAACATCAAATTCCTTAGTGTGGCAATGTAAGGTTTTCCATGATTGGTCACACTTACATTTGCAGCTCCATCTCTTGCCACACTCACATAAACATTCTAGGCTACAGTAACACTAAACCACACCCAAGAGTATATTGCTCCTTTACGCTTCTGTGGTTTTCCTCTGGTGGGACCTACCCTGTTCATTGTCATCTTGTTCCATCCCTCACACTTAATATAGTTGCTGGCAAAAGGTTTGCACTCAGAAATATTTAATGACTAGCTGAATAAATTTATCATTGAATAAAAATAGTGAATGTGGGTGTATGACTTGCCTTCTAATTTTAAATTTTTCTTGGCTTTTTAAAAATTTTACTGTCAGTCTCACTATCACTATCAATAACTATTTTTTCCTACTTATTTGTTCTTTAAAACTAGCACTTAAAAGTTAAAATGATGTATACAATATTTTTCGTAGGGCAATAGGTTAAAATGATTTCTTGATCACTTATAATCAGTTTTATACTCAGGTTTCTGGTAAGAATGAGGTATGAAACTGAAAGACATGAGGATTATAAGGGAGACTGTGGACAAGTGGAAAGAGCAGAGGCTTGGGAGTTATGAGACCTGTGTTTTTGTTCAGTTATGCCTCTCTCTTGACATGTGAATTTGGTCTGATCACTTCACTTTTATGGGCTCATTTCTTCACTTGAAAGTGGGAGAATAAATTTGGTCATCTCTCAGGTCTCTTTTAGCTTCTCCATTTTAAGGCTGGCTATCATAATATATTCTAGAGGCACAAACATGCTTTGCCAAAGAGAGGAATTTTTTTTGAGGCCTGCCATCTTTGCTCTCTGGTCCCTCTCCACACTGCTCCCCCTCTGGGCATAACTAAAACCTCTTGTAGTATTTTATTACATTTAAATTATAATCATGCCCTACCTTCCTCCTAGGTTTCCTGTAACAATAAAATATGATAATATATATATAATAGTACTTTGGGAAATTAGAGAGTAATAGGCAAATATTAGATGTTAACATTACTACGTTTCTGAGGAAGGGATTCTAGAATCCTATTAAGCTAGATATTCACAGATCTGTGGAAGTTGAATATGAATGGCATTTCAGTCCATGCCTTGGTTCAGAGAAGCTTGGCAGATCATTAGATACCCTTTTTCTTTAAACCCTTTGTAAAGGAGTCTTCCCAACCTCCTCTCCCTGAATAATGCACTACAGTGTCTTACACCCTTGCAATTGAGGAATTCCTCCTATAATCATCCTAAAGCACACTGTCTTTTGCCCCAAATTTTCTTGCTAATTTTTTAATGCCTTATTTCTCCTAAATGGATCTAGTATTCAAGTTCTTTTTCCTTTATTGGGCAGACAGACATCCTGAGGAGCCATCAAACAGCCATCATCTGCTTTCAGCCAAGGCCACCCCTAAATAGCTCCAACAGATGTGTATTTGGCCCATCATGGAAGGCCACTGGATTTGGGGGGATGAATTCCAATTATTTTTCCTGCCAGCACATACAGGACTTCAGAATGACCAAACACTGAAATACAACCCAATTTTGCAATACAAGCCCTGAGATAGCAGGTGGGCAACATCTTGCTGGACACTAGCCTGCACAACAGCCAATATTTGCTGGCTCAGGACTGAGCTGACTTGGCAGGTTAGGCTGGGACAGATGGGCTTTCATGTGCCACAGGGGGAGATGATGTGTATTAATTTGTTTTCTTTGAGGGATTTGTAAAACTGTACCCACTATATTTCACTACTAAGGTACCAGAAAATAAACTATTTAAAAGCACAGAGCTATAAGGAAATGGCCAAGAGCAGGGGTAAATCTACAGACTCAGATTGTTACTCAGCTTGAGCAATGCAGATGTGTCCTGAGCTTTGGAGAACGAGTCCTGCTAATTCTTAATAATCACCTTTACAATCATTTAGTAGATGCTTCTAATTCCCTATTGGTCCAGAAGGGCCAATGTAAGAAAAGTGTAATTGGGCTATAGCTTGTGTATGACAACGTTGGTGTCTGTGAGTGCTCTGGAAACTCTTCATCCTGCCTTTTGATTCACTTTTCCCCCATTGTTCAATAAGCAATAGAACAATGGACCTTCGACTATGTATAGCAGGACATTTATTCTTCTTGTTATCTTAACATTTTACTCTCATTGCAAATTAAATAGTGTTGTTTCCAGTGAAGAAGACTCTATTGAAATGTTTATGTGCGTGTGCCTGAATAAATCTAGTCCCAAATTTATGTGGCTGTGGCTAGTAGTCCATTTATTTAAGTCAATGGCTCAAGTGATGACAACGTTGGTCCAGGCAGGTATTATTATCCCCATTTTGAAGATAAGGCCACTTATTAAGGCTCCGGCAAGTTTAATGACATCTAGTAAATGGCAAAGCCATCACTGAAAACAGCTCTTGGACTCCTGGTCCAATCAATATTTTCCCACTACACAGCACACTGCCTGCCTGACAAGTTGATTAATTGTCCATCTCTGGGAGAGACTGGTTTATAGAGTGAAGAAATAGATTTGCCTCATTTCCTTGCTCTTGCTCATGGTGTGTTCAGAATGTAGTCAATACCTGCTGAACGATGATGTCTGTGCGGAGAGCTAGCTATTATAAGAAAAATAACACAGAAAATCAATAGTGGGATTGAGGTGGTATAGACAGGGTAGTTATTGTTAGGTCTTCACATAATTTACCATAGAAACTGGGGCACTTTTGAGAGTGAAAGGTGTCATTATTAATAATTACATTGGGACAGCAGAAGTATATTGGTAATGTTCCAGGGAAGCCAGATGTTTGGTCATCTTAGGTATAATAGCATTACAGGGGAGCAATGTGGTGAAAACAGAGTAAATGAGTTGAGAAATAATTTTTTTTTGTAAAATTACTTATTTAATTCCTCTGTTCCACTGGATGGAGAACTCCATTAGGACAGGCATCCTCTGTCCTGTTTTTTTAGTGCCTGCCATCTAGTAGGTGCTCAATAAATAAATGAATTGACTGGTATTTGGGGACTATTATCCTCAGTTTGGATTTTCTCTTGGGTACTTGAAAGTGAGCATGTTCAAAAAAAGAAAAAAGAAAGAAAAGAAAGTGAGCATGTAAAAAAAAAAACTATAGGTGAATATAAGTAGAGTTACATGATGACTGGATACTTTAGAAAAGCATCTGTATCCTCCTCAGCTGATGGCTTTGCAAGCTTGTCTGTGATTCAGAATTTCGCAAATAAATCACCATGCAGTGAAAGGAAAATATAACCTCCCAACACAATATCCTAGTCTATATGGATACATCAGGATGGTGAAGCTGTTGACAAAGAAATATATTTCTTAAGGCCCTCAATGATGGATAGGCCACATAAATTACCCCTGCTGGCCCAGCTGGGCTTCCCCACCACTTGGAATTGATACCCTGGGGGTAGTTCTCTTCTCCTTTCTCCTTCATCTCTATTTAGTGTGCTCTGCCTTTATATTCCTCACTGGTTTACTTTCAAGTTATGACTTCTACCACTGGCAGTTAAAAAGAAAATGTGGGGGCGCCTGGGTGGCTCAGTCGTTAAGCGTCTGCCTTCGGCTCAGGTCATGATCTCAGGGTCCTGGGATCGAGCCCCACATCGGGCTCCCTGCTCGGCGGGAAGCCTGCTTCTCCCTCTCCCACTCCCCCTGCTTGTGTTCCCTCTCTTGCTGTGTCTCTCTCTGTCAAATAAATAAATAACATCTTTAAAAAAAAAAAAAGGAAAGAAAATGTGTGCGCATGCATGGACACACACTAAAAACCATACCATCAAAGAAATAAATAACCAAAAAGGGAGAAAGATAATTGTTGATTATTCTTTAAGAAAGTTGGTACACTGAAGTTAGTTTTGATCAATGGAAAACCTTTACTAAAGAAAACAGTGATCTTAAAGATTTAAATAATAAACCAGGCCATGGCTTTGGGCTCAAATCTCAGACCACCCAGCAGCTCACAAGTGTTGTGTTGGCTAGACATTTCCTTTTACTTTTTGGGTTTTTTTTTTTTTTTAAAGATTTTATTTATTTATTTGACAGAGACAGAGACAGCGAGAGCAGGAACACAAGCAGGGGGAGAAGAAGAAGCAGACTCCCCGCCGAGCAGGGAGCCCGATGCGGGACTCGATCCCAGGACCCTGGGACCATGACCTGAGCCGAAGGCAGTCGCTTAACCAACTGAGCCACCCAGGCGCCCTACTTTTTGGGTTATTTAGTAAGGCTTCCTTGCTCCATAACTATATGAGGGTGAGTGTGGCAATGAATAAGCAAACAGGAGCAGGAGACGGAGAGAGAGAGAGGGAATGATGACAGAGGTTGCCCATGCTTAGCCAAGCCCTCTTTACTTTGGAATTTAAGAGTTTGCTAGAGGGTATTTCATCTTCTTACAACTGCTTGGAGCTCTTAGATGTACCCAAAACTTGCTGTAATCACTTTCACTTAAGTGATTTAAGCCTCTTGCTTAAGATTAGGAAGTGAGGTGGGCTGCTAAGCATGGAGATTTAGCTAGCATTTTAGTGTCTATTTTAGTGTAGGTTTTCCCCAGAAGCCTCACGAAGAGAGTGGGGAAGTGATCCAAGGAAAGGTAGCCTAACACTAAATTAGCCACCACAGTGGACAACTGGAGTTTAATACCGTGGAGAGTCTGGGAACTGTGTCAAACACATGCCTCACCACAATCCCATTGAGGACTGGGGGAACTGGGGTATTTATACACAAACTCCCAAGAGTCATCAGTTGAGAGCTGCTAATGAGAGGTGTTAATTGCCTGGTACCTATGGTGTGCTGAGTCTCAGGCTACAGTATTCTTTAGTTCTAGGAGAAGCCCCATGGCACAGAAATGCAGCTACTGACAGCTGGAAGTCCAGGCTGGAACAAACTGTTATAGTTAAGATTGAAGAAACATGGCTCCGGCACTGTGACCAAAGCCCAAAGCATGATGGTACTATCTCTAGAATAATACATATCTGTTTTTGAAGATCAGAGAATGATCAGAGTTTAAAGGACTTTTTTTATGTAGGAAGGCACAAGATTGCAGCTAATAATTTGGGAAGCCTGAACAGTCATTTAAGCTGCATTGGTCCTTTTGGGCAGTACCTCCTGTGTAGGGTCAAGTCATTTGCAAAAAGTTGTACAGATTTCTAGCTGCCATGCAGGTAGACATGGTTTTTAGGGGGAAGCATGACACTATTGTCATGAACTGTGGAATATTACCCCAAAAATGTACCCCCAAAGATCTAACAAACAACTGTCTTTTCAGTTTGGTTCTATGTTATCCTATGCTGTGGTTTCATTCCTTTCTTCCTTTAAGCATGGTGCAGATATCCAATCCAATCCTGCTATATTTTCCTACTCAGCTCTGACGCAGTATGCAAACCAAACTATTGTACCTGGTTTTTAACAGGAGATGCCTCCCACTGAACATTTTCCTGTGCTCACTTTCTCCTCAGATTTGACTGGGAGCTGTTAATGGACAGAATGTTTATGTCCCCTCAAAATTCATGTGTTGAAATCTTAACTTCCAATATGATAGTATTAGGAGGTGGGGTCTTTGGGAGGTAATTAGCTTATAAGAGTAGAGCCCTCATGATGGGATTAGTGCTTTTATAGAAAGAGACATGAGAGAGCTTCCCCTCTGTACCTACCCTCCTGCCGCCCCTCCCCAACCTGGACCCCAGCCATGTGAGAATACAATGAGAAAATGGCCATCCGCAAACCAGGAAGCAGGTCTTCCCCAGACACTGGATATGTGAGCACCTGGATCTTAGACTTCCCAGTCTCCAGAACTGTGAGAAAAAAATATTTGTTGTTTAAGCCACCCCATCTATGGTATACTTGTTATGGTAGCCCAAACTGATTAAGACAAGAGCATTGATTGAACATAAAATCCAGAGTAAAAGATATTCTGTGGTTCATAAACCTTGCCTTTTAAGGAGTAATCTCTCCTTCTCCATCTCTCCCACCTTACTGCCTTAAGAGACCCCCTAAGTATCTTTAATTTCAAGTAAAGATTCTAGCCTCTAGAAAACCCAACCAAGCTTCATTACCAAGACCAGTGAGCCTGGCTCTGCAGGGAGCTAGGATGTTGCTTAGGGCCTGAGAATCTCAACTCTTTCTGCAAGGCTTATGGGTTTACAAACACAAAAGCCCACACAAAGGCATATGGCCTTCAGGTGTTATTTCTATTCCCTCTGTGGAGCTGGGTTTATTTTTCATGGAAATCTAAATCATACGTTTCTGTTTCACTTACACCAAATTCAGAGCAATGTTGTTTCCTTGCAACCCTCTGAAGATATCAGAGCCCTATACATGGATTCCACAAACATTTACTTTTGTGATTTCTTTCTCAAACTAGCTTTAAAAATGTCCGTGCTTCATTTTCTCAGGCAAATGACCCTGAAATGGAAGAGACTAGAGTCTGTTTTTGAGCTCAAGGACTTCTCTACTCTTCAGATATGGATGAGTTTCTGTCATCTTGTCTCCCCCTTTAGTCTTTTTCCTGTCTTCACTAGTACTGGGCTCCTGGGAATTTGTGTAAAGACGATGTGAGGGCTGATTTTTCCTTCTGGGAGGATTCTGGTCGAAACTTCCCATCCTAGAGAATACTCTCCTCCTGAAAATTAAATGTGAGTACATGCTCCAGACAATTTCTAGAGTTGATCCAAAATATCCAGTGGAGCTGGCATTCTGTGTCACTCTAAGAGATGAACTATATGACTATATGGGATACCCGCAAAACAAGGCTCTAGGTCTCTGAGCCCCTGGAGGCTAAGGACGATATATTACTAACTTTTATGTTCTATTATGTCCATACACTGCCTGGCATATTGTAGGCATTTGATGTTTAAAGAATGAACTGATGACTACCCAGTAGGTAAGAGAAATCCATATAAACATGAATGACTATAAATACATATTCATGCATGTGCTTATGCATGTTAATCTCTCAACATGTTCCAATTAGCCCAGGTTCTAAGATAAACCAAATTTCCTTACCTCCTTCCACTCTTCATCCCTTTCCTTCTTTCCTTCCTCCCTCCCTCCCTTCCTTCCTTTTTTCTCTTCTATTTAGGAAAAAAGAAGACTTTCTCCCTGTATAAATGGTACTATGGTCTGAGTATTTGTGTCCTCATCAAATTCATATATTGGCAACTTAATGCCCAAGGGCCTTTGGGAAGAGAACAGGTCATGTGGGTGGAGCCCTCCTGAATAGGATTAGTGCCCTTATAAAAGATATCCCAGAGAACTAGCTAGATCTTTCTACCAAATAAGGACAAAGCAAGGAGTCTTTGACTTGGAAGAGGGCCCTCACCCGACCTGGCACCCTGGAAGCTCTCAGACTTCCAGCCTCAAGAACTCAGAGAAGTAAATTTCTGTTGTTTATAAGCTGCTCAGTCTGTGGTATTTTGTTACAGCAGTCCAAATGAACTAAGACAAATGCTCACTGTAAAACAACCCTGATTATATAAATATTCAGGGTTTGTAAAAGTGAGAGAATTAGGATAATGCTAGCCTCTGAAACAAACATTGAACTTTCAGAAGTTTAACACAGTAGAGTTTTGTCACTCCTATAACAGTACTGATAGAAGAGGTCAGCAGAGCAGTTTCCTGCCCACAGTTGTTCAGGGATCAATGGTGATGGAGGCTTTGCCACCTTTAACTCTCTAGAGGTTATCTATATTCCATCCAAGAAGAAATAAGGGTATGGAGAGCTCCACAAAGTTTTATGAGCAGCCCAAGAAGTGGCATCACTTCTGTGGACACTCTATTAGTGAACTCAGTTACATGGTGGCACCCAACTACATGAAATGTGGTACCTGGCAGAGTGGCTACTTACCAGTGATAAGTCTACCTTGGGAAAGGGAGCATGTGTTTTGAGGGACAACTATCTGCCTCTCTGGGAAGAGCCAAGAAAAGTTCAGCCCAAATTCCCAAAAAGGATGGTAAGCGAAGTACCCACTTTCAGAGTTAATAAAATCTAAGAGACAAGGGCTTAGAAATGGATCATACCCAGGGACAGTCCATCCTCCCCTCCCCAGCACTCCCAGCCTTGCACACACTGCAGCAGTAGGGAGCACAGGGGTCCATCTTTGAGGTGGTGGGGAGTGTATGTTTGTGGAAGGAACTGTTCCCTCTGGGATATGCAAAGTGGCTCATGCTTAATGTTTCTGCTATTTAATAATATTGAGAAGCAAATCTATAGCACATTATTTTCTCTTTATTTCTAGAAAATGTTTTTAATTTTAAGCTAATGAAAATGCTGAGGATAAAGTAAAAATGCTATAGGCCTGAATTTTCAAAATGACTTTCAATGATTCTTTGTGTCCATGATCTCCAAACCCACACTCTGATCTAGATGAATATTCAATAATAAGTGGTAACTGGAAGTGGTGGCTGTCATGATGGTTATTAGACTATAAAGACTTGTTTCTGCTTCCTCAATGACTTATTCTTCATACACAAATATTAAATAACCTGTGGAATGTGAAATAGAGACACAGAGCTCATATGTGGCTAAGTTTGGTAATAATAATAATAATGATAGGAGCTAACTTTTATTGTGTATTTGCCAAGTGTCAGGCACTAAATTAAGTACTTAACATAGATATATGTCTCTTCGTAAGTTAGGTATTCAGGATCATTTTACAGATGGGGAAATTAAGGTACAGAGAGATTAAATAATTTGCTACAGGTTACACAGCTAAGAACGCATGACCCGAATCCCTACCCACTTCCCACAAATGATTGAGAAAGGCAAACTAATGCCAACTGCTGTGGGATAACAGGAAGAAAACACTCAAGCAACAACAGACTTGTGGCATTAATAAAATACAGATTTTGTTTTACCGCAGTATTTTTTTTCTTTGCTTAAATTTTAAATCTTAGTACTATATATGCTTTATACATTATGGAACACCCTAAATACTTTTCTAAGTAACTTAACTGCTTTGTTCAATCTGAGGGAATAAGCTAGTTAGTGGGAAGAGATCAAATGTGGTAGCTATTTGCTGTCATTTTCGTGGAACTAAAATCCATTTGGAGTAGTAGAGACTAAAAGATCTATGGGTTAGGGCAGGGCACAAAAGTGTATTCGTTTAATAAAACATTTAAAAAAAACTAGGAATAGGAGGGAACTTTATCAATGTGATAAAGAGAATACGAAAAATTCACAGCTAACATCATACTCAATGGTGAATGACTGCTCTAGTATCAGGAAAAAGACCAAGATGTCTACTCTTGCCACTTCTATTAAACATGGTACTGGTTGTTCTAATAGGGGCAATCAGGCCAGAAAAAGAAATAAACAGCATCCCTACCGGAAAGAAGTAAAATGATCTCTATTTGCATGTGACATGATACTGTATATAAAAAAATCTATGAATCCACTAAAAAACTACTGAAATTAATGAACAAGTTTGACAAGGTTGCAGGTTACAAAATAAATATATAAAAATAAACTATGTTTCTATACCCTAGCAATCAACACTCCAAAAATGAAACTAAGAAAATTATTCCATTTAATAAGAGCACCAAAAAAATACTTAGCAATAAATTAAACAAAAGAGGCACATTTGTACACTGAAAACTATAAAATATCATTGAAAAAAATTAAAGAAGACCTAAATAAATGGAAAGACATCTATGTTCATGGATTGGGAGACTTATTAAGATGGTAATACTTCCTGTAGTGGTTTATGGATTCAACACAATTCAAAATTCCAGCCACCTTTTTTGTAGAAATTGACAAACTTATCTTAAAATTTATATAAAAATTCAAGGGACCTACAATAACAAAAACGAATCTTTTTTTCCCCATTCCTTATAACTTTATTCTTTGTGCTGAAAATGACCTTCAACATAATTTTGTGTGGTTTTTTTTCAAATTTTTATTTAAATTCTAGTTAGTTAACATATAGTGTAATATTGGCTTCAGGAGTAGAATTTTAGTAATTCATCACTTATACACAACACCCAGTTCTCAACACAAGTGCCCTCCTTAATACCCACCACTCATTTAGTCCATCCCCTGCCCACCTCCCCTCAATCAACCCTCAGTTTGTTCTCTATTATTAAGAGTTTCTTATGGTTTTCTTCCCTCTTTTTTCCCCTTCCCCTATGTTCGTTTTGTTTTTTTTTAAGATTTTATTTATTTATTTGAGAGAGAGTGAGTGAGAAAGGAGGAGCGGGGGGAGGGGGCAGAGGGAGAGGGAGAAGCAGGCTCCTGGCTGAGCAGGGAGCCCCAAGTGGGGCTCCATCCCAGGACCCCAAGATCATGACCTAAGCCAAAGGCAGATGCTTAACTGACTGAGCCACCCAGGCACCCCTCAACTGTTTTGTTTCTAAATGAATGAAATTATATGGTATTTGTCTTTTTCTGACTGACTTATCTCACTTAGTGTGATATACCCTAGTTCCATCCATGTCATTGCCAATGGCAAGATTTCATTCTTTTTGATGACTAATATATATATATATATACACATATATGATATATAATACACACACCACTTCTTCTTTATCCATTCATCAGTCAATGGACATTTGGGCTCTTTCAATAATTTTACTATTTAACTATTGTTAATAATGCTGCTATAGCATCAGGGTACGTGTGCCCCTTTGAATCAGTATTTTTGTATTCTTTGGGTAAATACCTACTAGTACAATTGCTGGGTCATAGGATAGTTCTATTTTTAACTTTTTGAGGAAGGTCCATAGTGTTTTCCATAGTGGCTACAAACTTTTTATGAAAAAGAATACAGCTGGAGGGCTCACACTTCCCAATTTTTTTTCTTCTCATCCATTAGCATGGATATCTTTTCATTTGTGTTATGTTCAATTTCTTTCATCATTGTTTTATACTTTTTGAAGTACGGATCTTTCACTTCTTTGGTTAAATTTATTTCTAGGTATTTCATTCTTTTTGGTGCAATTATAAATGGTGCTGTTTTCTTAATTTCTCTTTCTGCTTCTTTGTTATTGGTGTATACAAATACTACCAATTTCCAGGTATTAATTTTGTGTCCTACAACTTTACTGAATTCACTTATTACTTCTAGTAGGTTTGTTTTTTTGTTTTGTTTTGTTTTGTTTTTTTGGTGGTCTTTAGGATTTTCTACGTATACTATCACATCATCTGCAAATAGTGACATTTTCATTTCTTCACCAATATGGATGCCTCTTTCTTTTTCTTGCCTGATTGCTGTGGCTAGAACTTCCAGTATTATGTTGAATAAAAGTGGTGAGAGTGGACATCCTTGCCTTATTCCTGATCTTAGAAGAAAAGCTCTCAGTTTTTCCCCATTGATTATGATGTTAGCTGTGGGTTTTTCATAGATAGCCTTTATTATATTGAAGTATGTTCCCTCCAACCCCAATTTGTTAAAGAGTTTTTATCATGAATGGATGTTGAATTTTGTCAAATGATTTTTCTGCATCTATTGAGATGATCATTTGATTTTCATTCTTTGTTTTGTTGATGTGGTGTATCACATTGATTGATTTGCAAATATTGACCCATCCTGCATCCCCAGAATAAATCCCACTTGATCATGGTGATTGATCTTTTTAATGTAGTATTGAATTTGGTTTGCTAATATTTTGTTGAGGATTTTTGCATCTATGTTCATTAGGAGTTTGGCCTGTAGTTTTCCTTTTTTGCGGTGTCTTTGTTTAGTTTTTGTATCAGGTTAATACTGATCTCATACAATGTATTTGGAAGATTCGCTTCCTCTTCTATTTTTTGGCATAGTTTGGGAAGAATAAGTATTAACTCTTCTTTAATGTTTGGTAGAATTCACCAGTGACTCTGGTGAATTGGACTTTTATATTTTGGTAGGTTTTGATTACTGATTCAATTTTGTCACTTCTATCAGTCTATTCAGATTTTCTATTTCTTCCTGGTTCAGTTTTAGAAGATTGTATGTTTCTAGGAACTTATCCATTCCTTCTAGGTTGTCCAATTTGTTGATTAATTTCTCATAGTATTCTCTTATAATTTTCTGTATTTCTATGGTGTTAGTTGTTATTTCTCCTCTCTTGTTTCTGGTTTTATTTACTTAGGTCCTTTCTCTTTTTTCTTGATGAGTGTGGTTATCAATTTTATCTTTTCAAAGAACTGGTTTCACTGATGTTTTCTTTCTTTCTTTTCTTTTCTTTCTTTTTTTAGTCTCTATGTCATTTACGTCTGCTCTTCTTGTCTTTTACTCACCTTGGGCTTTGTTCTTCTTTCCCTAGTTCCTTTAAGTGTAAGGTTAGATTGTTTATTTGAGCTTTTACCTATTTCTTGAGTTAGGCCTATGTTGCTATATATTTCCCTCCTAGAAGTGCTTTCGCTGTGTCCCAAAGATTTTGGGCCATTGTGTTTTCATTTTTGTCTCCAGGTATTTTTTAAAAAAACTTCTTTGAGTGTTTTCTTGACCCACTGGTTAAGTATCATGTTGTTTAGTCCCCATGTATGTGTTTTTTCCCAGTTTTCCTCTTGTGATTTATTTCTAGTTTTATACCCTTGTGATCAGAAAAGATACATGTTTTGATTCCAATCTTCTTAAATTTACTGAGGCTTGTATTGTGGCCTAATACGTAATCTGGAGAATTTTCCATGTACATTTGAGAAGAATGTATATTCTGTTGGTTTTGGTTGGAATGATTTGTATATATCTGTTATATCCATCTGGTCCAATGTGTCATTCAAAGACATTGTTTTGTTGTTGATTTTCTGCCTGGATGACCTATCCGTTAATATAAGTGAGATGTTAGAGGCCCCTACTATTATTGCATTACTATCAATTTCTCTCATTATATCCATTAATATTTGCTTTATGTATTTAGGTGCTCTAATGTTGGGTCATAGATATTTACAATTGTTATATTCTCTTGCTGAACTGATCCCTTTATTGTTATGTAATCCCCTTGTCTCCTGTTACAGTCTTTGTTTTAAGTCGTTTTGTCAGGGGTACCTGGGTGGCTCAGTTGATTAAGTGTCCAACTCTTGGTTTCAGGTCAGGTCATGATCTTGTGGTTGTGGAACTGAGGCCCACATTGGGCTCTGTGCAGAGTCAGCTTCAGATTCTTTCTCTCTCCCCTTTGCCCCTTCCCACTCACATGGGCGCTCTCACGTGCTCTCTCTCTCTCATAAATAAATAAAATCTTAAAAAAATGAAGTCTATTTTGTCTGATATAAGTACTGATACCCTGGCTTTTTTTCTCCTCCATTTATATGATAAATGTTTTTCCATGCCCTTACTTTCAGTCTGTATGTGTCATTAGGTCTGAGGTGAGTCTCTTGTAGGCAGCAGATAGATAGGTCTTGCTTTTTATCTACTGCTACTCTATGTCTTTTCATTGGAGCATTTAGGCCATTTACATTTAAAGTAGCTATTTTTTTTTTTAAAGATTTTATTTATTTATTTGACAGAGAGATAGACAGAAGAGCACAAGCAGAGGGAGTGGCAGAGGGAGAGGGAGAAGCAGGCTTGGCACTGAGCAGGGAACCCGATGCGGGACTCGATCCCAGGACCCTGAGATCATGACCTGAGCCGAAGGCAGACGCTTAACCATCTGAGTCACCCAGGCGCCTAAAGTAGCTATTGATAGGTGTGTACTTATTGCCATTTTGTTACTTGTTTTATGGTTGTTTTTGTGTTCTTTGTTCCTTTCTTCTCTTGCCCTCTTTCTTTGTAACTGATGAGTTTCTATAGTCTTATGTTTGGCTTTATTTTTTTGTGTATCTGTCATAGGCTTTGGATTTGTGGTTACCATGAATAACCATCTCCTAAATAAAGAGCAGTCTATATTAATTTGATGGTTACTTTTTTCTTTTCTTCAAGAATATTTTTCTTTTCCTTTTTCCTCTTCTTTTCCTCTTTACTCCCTCCTCCACACTTTATGTATATGTTGTCTTATTTTACATCTTTTTAGTCATAATTTTCTTATGTTCAATTATGATCTTTTTTTTCCACTTAAAGAAGTGCCTTTCACATTTCTTGTAAGTTGGTTTAGTGGTGATAAATTCATTTATTTTTTGTTTGTTTGGGAAACTATTTATCTCTCCTTCAAATCTGAATGTTAACCGTGCTAGGTAGAGTATTCTTGGTTGCAAGTTTTTGCCTTTCAGCACTTTGAATATATCATGCTACCTTCTTCTGGCCAACAAAGTTTCTGCTGAACAGTCAGCTGATAGCCTTATAGATTTCCCTCGTAGGTAGTTACCTACAAAGTATTCTTGTTTCTTTCTTGCTGCTTTTAAGATTCTGTCTTTACCTTTTTACATTTTAATTATTATGTGTCATGGTGTGGATTTCCTTGGGTTCATCTGATCTGTAATTTTGTGCTTCTGGGACTTGGATGTCCATTTTCTTCCCTAGGTTAGGGAGGTTTTTGGCTATTACTTCTTCAAGTAAGTTTTCTACCCATTTCTCTCTCTCTTCTTCTTCTTCTGGGCCCCCTATAATGTGAATGTTTGTTCACCTGATATTGTCCAAGACATCCCTTAACCTACCCTAATCTTAAAAAATCCTTTTCTCTTTTTGCTGTTCAGCTTGGGTGCTTACCATGATCCTATCTTCCAGATTGCTGGCATGTTCTACTGTTGATTCCCTCTAGGTGTTTGTTTGTTTAATATCTTTTTTTTTTTTAAGATTTTATTTATTTATTTGACAGAGAGAGTGAGAGTGCACAAGCAGGGGGAATAGTAGAGGGAGAGGGAGAGGGAGAAGGTCAGAGAGATCATGACCTGAGCCAAAGGCAGATGCTTAACCATCTGAGCCACCAGGCACCCCTCTAGGTGTTTTTTATTTCAGTTATTGTATTCTTCAATGTTGACTTTTTTTTTTTCCTATCCCTTTATTGAAGGTATTATTTAGTTCTTCCACTTTTCTCTCCAGCCTGGTGAGTATCTTTAAGATCATTACTTTAACTTCTTTATCAGACATATTGCTTATCTCCATTTCAGTTAGTTCTTTTTCTGAAGCTTTTTTCTTGTTCTTTCTTTTGGAGCATATTCCTCTGTCTCCCGATTTTGGTTGACCTTCTGTGCTTGTTTCTATGGATTAAGCAGAACAGCTACTTTTTCTAAACTTGAAAGAACAGTCTTGTGTTTGGTTGTGCCCTATGCAGGCTGTGTGTACTTGGTGACTTTTGCTGGCTGGCTGGAGTTGTGACTGGCATGTGCTGGGGTTTCCACATAGTGCATGCCCTGTCAGGACAGCTAAAAGGGGGTTCTGTGCACTTAGGGCATCCTAGCAGGACAGTTGAAGCTGAAATAGGTGCCAGCCAGAATGTTCCAGGGTGCTCTGTGCAGGGGGTGCCTTGATGTGGTGGCTGGAGCTAATGTGGTATGTGGGCCAGGAAGTTCCTGAGCTCTCTGCACAGAGAATGCCCTAGCAGAATAGCTGAAACTAAAGTGGAAGCCAGCCAGTGAGATCCAGGTCTCTACACATAGAGGGCACCTAGGCAGGATAGTTGAAGCAAAAGGGGATATAAATGAGGGGATATAAATGTTCCTGGACTCTCCACACTGAGGGTGCCCTGAAGGGGCTGCTGAAGCTGAGGTGGAGTTCAGGCTGCAGGATGTCCTAGGGTACTCTGCATAGGGAATGTCCTGTTAGGACAGCTAAAGCTAAAATGGGGATGGGCTAGTGGGGTCCCCGGGCTCTCCATGCAAAATGTGCCCTGATAGGACAGCTGAAGCTGAATTAAGTGCACACCGGGGTGTCCCAGGGCTCTCCACACTAAGGTTGACCTGGCAGGACACCTGAAGCTGACTTGGGGGCAGGCTGGAGTATCCCAAGGTGTTCAGCACAGCAGGTAGCCAGGTGGCTGGAGCAGAGGCCAGCATGGGAGGGAGTGTTCTGGGGCACTCTCCACAAGGGGTGCTCTGGGGGGTGGCTGAAACCTATGGAGGCACAAGCCTGGGGTTCCTGGGGCACTCCTCACAGAGGGCACCCTAACAGGGTGGCTGGATCTGAAGAAGATGCCAACTGAGATGTTGTGGGGTGCTCTGCACTGAGGGAACCCTAGCAAGCTGTCTAAAGCCAAAGTGATAATGATCCTGGAGTGTTCTTGGGTGCTTTGTGCCTGTGTCAACTTGGTGCAAAGGCTTGGGCTGTAGCGAGTGCTAACCAAGGGTGTCCCAGTGTACACTGTCCTGTGGCCACCTTAGTGGGACAATTAGGGCTGGTGTGGGCGAAGGCCCAGGGTTCACTGAGATGGCAGGTTGGTTAGGGTGCCCAGACTATGCACTGGCCTGTGCTCTCAAGGTGGAAGGGGAGTATAAACCATGCCCATTAGCTCCTCCTACCTAGAGAGCAAGAGAGCCCCAAAAATGTAGATGGGGGAGGAGCAGAGAATGAATCTGAAAGTGGGCAAATGACTTGTGTGGTTCTCCAGAGCAAATTACTAGTATTTTTGTATCTTTCATACTCTACAAAATATTTGTGTTAATGGAAATAATATTAATTTCTTTTAGGTTCTCAGAAGAATAAATGCATCATTGAAGGCAAAGTATTATTATGTTATATTAGGACATTTATAAACACATTTCTAATTTAATTTAAAAATATTTATCTCTTCCCTGAGGACAGTCTAACAAAGTAGGTCAGGATTCTTATTTTAGAGACAAGAAACTATGGCCAAGAGAGAATGTGTCCCTAGCTAAACTGAGGCCTAAGGCCCAAGCCTGAGCGTATGTCATTGGGGCAGGCTTTGTCCAGTGAACATCAAATCAGAGGGCCAGAGACCCTGCTCTGATGCCATCATCTGATTGTGAAGACTCATTCCCTCCTATCACTAGCTAAGTGCCATGGGATGGGAGGTGATGGGTGTTGCACTGGACCCTGAGAAGACTGAACTCTGGTCTTAGTTCTGCACAAACAAGTGTGATTTCAGGAATGTCACTTCATTTTTTTGGGTTTCTGTCTCCTCATCTGTAGAACTGGGAAAGAGAGTTTCAATTCTTCCCACTTCAAGGTTGCTGATCAAAATCAGTAATGGCGGGGCGCCTGAGTGGCTCAGTCGTTAAGCGTCTGCCTTCAGCTCAGGTCATGGTCCCAGGGTCCTGGGATCGAGCCCCACATCAGGCTCTCTGCTCAGCGGGAAGCCTGCTTCTCCCTCTGCCTGCCGCTCCCCCTGTTTGTGTTCCCTCTCTCGCTGTCTCTCTCTCTGTCAAATAAATAATAAAAATTAAAAAAAAAAACACAGTAATGGCTGCATCAAGTAGGGGAGGCATACACAAGCCAAAGTTGGCATTATGACTAATGTAATTTATTTACCCCAATAATCCAAACCAATATCATCACAAAAAGCTGTACTGTTTTACTGTGTCCCACATCACTCTGATTTCATTAACGCCAGGTAAATTATAAAAAGAGAGATGCACTTCTTTTATTGAAGGGTGGATGGGGCACCAATTAGGCCTATATTTACCAGTCTAGTCTGACTGGGGAAGTTTTGACTTAAAGATGGTTGATGACTTCTTGCCTCTCACCAAATCATTCTGTTATTGACTCTGCTGTGAGGTTGGAGATTCAAACATTTTTTTGGCAAAAGACCTCCCAAGAACTAACAACCAAAACATGACCTTCACTAGCTGAAAAGTTTCATCCAAATCCATACACCCATATACCAGAAGATTCTTCTTATGGGCTCTAGGCAGAATTCTCATCATTATTCAGAAATGATAGAGCACTGCATTCTAATTATTTAGCTGTTGATTAGTGTGGTTGTCCAGAGGGAATTCTGCTGTTTTTCTGAGCTCTGGTTTGGGTTTAGCCAGGACTTCAGAATAAACCACATCCTTTCTATTTTTCTCAAAGCCATCACAATATTAATAACTGGGCATCTACCATGTGCAAGTCACTTTGTTTACTCTCAACTCATCAAAACCAGGTAGAGGGGTGCCTGGGTGGCTCAGTCGTTAAGCATCTGTCTTCGGCTCAGGTCCTGGTCCCAGGGCCCTGGGATCAAGCCCCACCCTGGGCTCCCTGTTCGTCGGGAAGACTGCTTCTCCCTCTCCCATTCCCCCTGCTTGTGTTCCCTCTCTTGCTGTGTCTCTGTCAAATAAATAAAATCTTTAAAAAAAAAAACAAAACAGGTAGAGTGGCAATATCATACCCATTTTAGAGAGGAGGGAACAGAGGAGAGATTAATTTGCTTGAGGGGGAGCCAAGATTCAGGCCCATGACTGTCTGACATTGGAACCTCACCACACCACTGCCTAGCAAAACTGTGAGTCCTGTCATGACCATTAAGCCTTTCTAGCATTCTCTTCCTGGGTCAGACTTAGTGATTCACTTCTAGCAAGCAGAATGTGATGCAAGGATCAGTGTGTTATTTCTGAAAGGCACTGCAACTTCCTACTTGCTCTCTCTCTTGGATTATCTGCTCCAGGGGAAGACAGCTGCCATGTCATGAGGACATTCAAGCAGCTCTATGCAGAGGTCCACATGACAAGGGACTGGACTCCCTGCCAATAGCCAGCAAGGAATTGCCCTGTGAGGGAGCCATCTTGGGACTGACCCTGCTGGCCAGTCAAGCCCTTAGGTGACCGAAGTTCTAGCCAACATCTTCACCACAACCTCAAGACAGACCCCAACCCAGAACCACTCAGCTAAGTTCTGGATGACCTACAAACACTCTGTGAGATAATAAGTGTTTATTGTTGGTTTAAGCCACTACATTTGGGGGTAATTTGTGACATAGCCATAAGTAACTAAAACAGCCTCCTAAACTGATCTTTTTCTTATGCTTTTCTATCCTACTGAACTCTCTCCTTCTGTTTTATTTCCTGTGAGATATCCTTAATCTTATCTTCTGTTCTCTTTTAATTTCAGCTGTCATATTTGTAATTTCTAAAGCTCTGATTGTTCCCTTTCTACATATCATCTGTCATTGTTTTAAAGATCTTTTCCCTTCTCTCTGAAGGTGTTAAGGATTTATTTCTCCTCTACTCTTTGTATTATCTGATCCTTCTGAGTACCCCCTCCCCCTTTTTTCTTGTTTCTCTCTCACATTGTAAGTTCTCCTCAAATGTCTGCTGAGCCTTGCTTGCCCATTCATATTTAAAAGAGCAGTAAAATGGAAGTCAGAAGCTCTTTTTGTGAGATCTGGAGTTTGCCAATTGGTGATTTCACTACAGGACCACCAGCTTTGTTTTTTAAAACACCCCAACATCAATAATGGATGTTGCCTTCTTTGGTTTAGGTCTCTGAAGAAGGGTCCTCCAATCTCCTGCCTTGAGGGTAACTTGGCTATCTGGTAAATGTAGTGGTTTGAAAATTTAACACAGCACTCCACAGATGAGCCAAGAAATGTCATTTATTTTCCATTATTGATCTAATCTGGCCTCCGACACTATTGTAAGAAGAAAATGAAAATTCTCTCAGTTTTTTTCTGGATTAAGTAGTCCCATTCAGGTCAGTTTCTTTGAATAAATGTTCAGTTTCCAGGTTTCCTCCCTGAGTCTGAGTCTGAACTTCTGGCAGGAAGGGTGGAGTGGTTGGTTGAAGGCTTTGCATCCATGTGCTACTGTATACACCCTCATTGCCCTCTAATGAAGATTGGAGGGTTTGATTTGTCCTGGGCCTGATGTCTGTTGAGCTGTGACAGTCTCTAATGGCCTTTGAGCCCATTATGTGGCTCCTACAACTGGATTTCCTGGTACCAGCCATTTGCATCTTATCTTAAAGTCCCAGCACACTATCACCTCTGTGTCCTGAGCCAAAGCTACTAGCCCACCAATACTCTGTGCCCACATTAAGGCACGTAGACAGTTGTAAAGTCCTGGGCTAAAAGAGGCTGAGGGAGTCCAGCAATATGTCCTTGGGGTACCCCAACAGCCCCCTTCGACCACCAATGCTGAGCTGGCAGCACTCCAGCCCTATGGGGGATGTGGCTAAATAACCTTCTCCCAGATGATTTCAGGAGCCCCGGAGCCAGTCAACCATGCACCCTGATGTTCTGCTCTTTCTCTTCAACCCATTTAACAAGGCCTGCATCAGAATTCTGGTGCAGAATAGGGAAAACAGAACACCCACATCTGCCTATCCCTGCCCCCCTCCCCTCCAGAGTTCCCTACTCTCTTTCCCTCTCCTCCAGAAATAGCAAATGATTTGCATTATTTCTTCCTGCTCAAAGACTTTTCCTGTGTTACAAATTCCTCCAGCCCTAGGTGGCATTCCCTCCATCCTTTCCTTGGGACCATGAAGGTGAATGATTATGGGGAAATTTTTTGCAGAGTAGTCCCCTATAAAATATTTTCAAAATGTTTTCTGTGTAACACTATACATGCTGTAAAAAGAACATCCTTATAGATAAAGCTTTGCTGACATTTATGGAATTGCAGGGCCAAGGGACATGAGCAATATAGAGGCTTTTGATGCATACTGTCAATTGTGGAAAGGGAGTAACATAATAGCCCATTATCCCCCATTATGACAATGTAGTTAACTTAATATGATTAGCCAGAAGAAACGGACGATTTGAGTGAGATTCCAAACCTGTCTGTAGAGCAAGTAGCAGCAGGGTATCCACTTCTGGGAGAGGGTTGAGTGGGGGGCAGGGACCCTGAGGCTCAGTAGCCAAGACCAGGGCTACCCCAGAAACCTGGAGTTTAGGAAGAGAAGTCCAAAGAAACAAGAAGTCCTAAAGTGAAAGGGAGGCACACTTCTAGTCTTAGTCACCACTAAGGAAATCCTAGAAACTGTAGCCCAAAGCAAGTATGAATTTTGGACTCACGTTCTAAAACAAAGCCCTTCCTAGGAACTTCTGAGAAAAAGAAATTTAGTATAAAAGCCACTTATCATCTGAAACTCTGACCATTTTGTTCCTTAAACCTTTTTCCAGCAATGATTTAGAAATCATTAAGCCTCAGACTCACTGTACCCAT
The DNA here is from genome assembly GCF_029215605.1 of Mirounga angustirostris. Classification (NCBI taxonomy): domain Eukaryota; kingdom Metazoa; phylum Chordata; class Mammalia; order Carnivora; family Phocidae; genus Mirounga; species Mirounga angustirostris. The sequence continues at coordinate 126,033,120 of NW_026991713.1, forward strand.
GGTCTTGACTTCCAATCAGTCCCCCTTACTTCTGTGACTTCCTAAAGTATCAGTAAGTATGTGTACTTTTCTAGGCGATGCTGATGGACTAGTCTGAAAAATCACGTCTTCCTGACTTGGTAACTTGGGGGATTTCTTGCTCTTTGGTAGGAAACTGTGGATTTAAGCCTAAGACTACTTTGGGGAAACCCATGTGTCAAATCAGAATCTCTGGATTGGAGCCTAGTAATCAGCATTTTTAAACACTCCTCTCTATATATTTTAAGTTAATAAACCTTTTTTTGGATTAGTTTTAGGTTTATAGAAAAACTGAGTGGAAAGTAGAAAGTTCCCATAACCCCCCTCTCTGCCCAGCCCAGGTCCTCTAATTAACATCTTGTATAGATGTGGTACCTTTTTTTTTTTTTTAAAGATTTTATTTATTTATTTGAGAGAGAGAATGAGATAGAGAGAGAGCATGAGAGGGGGGAGGGTCAGAGAGAGAAGCAGACTCCCTGCTGAGCAGGGAGCCTGACGTGGGACTCGATCCCGGGACTCCAGGATCATGACCTGAGCCGAAGGCAGTCGCCCAACCAACTGAGCCACCCAGGCGCCCGATGTGGTACCTTTTTAACAACTGATGAGCCAATACAGATACATCATGTTAACTAAAGTCCACAGGTTTTTTTTTTTTTTTAAAGATTTTATTTATTTATTTGACAGAGAGAGACAGTGAGAGAGGGAACACAAGCAGGCAGAGTAGGAGAGGGAGAAGCAGGCTCCCCGCTGAGCAGAGAGCCCGATGCGGGGCTCGATCCCAGGACTCTGGGATCATGACCTGAGCCGAAGGCAGACGCTTAACGACTGAGCCACCCAGGCGCCCCTAAAGTCCACAGTTTTACATTAAGATTCACTCTTTGTGTTGTACATTCCAGGAATTTTGACAAATCCATAATATGTACCCACTATTATAGTATACAGAAACTTTCACTGTCCTAAAAATTCCCTGTACTTCACCTATTTCTCCCTCCTTTAGAAACCCTGGCAACCACTGATCTTTTTATTATCTTCAGAGCTTTGCCTTTTCAAAAAGGTCATGTAGTGAAACATACAATATGTAACCTTTTCAGATTAAGTTCTTTCACTTAGTAATATGCATTTAAGATTTGTCCATGTCATGACTTGGTAGCTCATTTCTTTTTATACTTGAATAACATTCTGTTATGTGGATGTGACACAATTTGTTTATCCGTTCACCTATTGAAAGACCTCTTGGGGGCGCCTGGGTGGCTCAGATGGTTAAGCGTCTGCCTTCTGCTCGGGTCATGATCCCAGGGTCCTGGGATTGAGTCCCACATCGGGCTCTCGGCTTAGCGGGGAGCCTGCTTCTCCCTCTGACCCTCTCCCCTCTCATGCTGTTTCTCTCTCGCTTGCTCTCTAAAAAATAAATAAAATCTTTAAGAAAGACCTCTTGGTTGCTTCCAAGTTTAGCAATTATGATTAAAACCACTATAAACATTCACATGCAGGTTTCTATGTGGACATAAGTTTCCAACTCATTTGCATAAATGTTAAGGAGTGCAATTGATGGATCACGGGGTAAGAATTTGTTTAGTTTTATAAGAAACTGCCAAACTGTCTTCCAAAGTGGCTGTAACATTTTACATTCCCTCAAGTAATGAATGAGAGTTTCCGTTGCTCCACATCCCCGCCAGCATTTGATGTTGTCAGTGTTTGCATTTTGGCCATTTTAATAGGCATATAGTGGTATCGGACTATTGTTTTAATTTGCAATTCCCTGATAAAATATGCTAAAGTATCTTTTCATGTGCTTATTTGCCATCTGGATATTTTCTTTGGAAAGGTTTCCGTTCAGATCTTAAGATCTTTTGCCTATTTTTAAATTAGCTTGTTTTCTTATTGTTGAGCTTTAAGAGTACTTTGTATATTCTGGATACCAGTGCTTTATCAGATAAGTGTTTTGCATTATTTTCTCCCAGGCTATTGCTTGTCTTTTCATCTCTTAATAGTGTCTTTTGCAGACATTTTAAGTTTCAATAAAGTCCAACTTACATATTTTTTTTTTCATATATACTGCCGGGCTGAGATCCAATGCCCAAAGAAAAGAGTAAATATGGCCTGGGTGCCTCTTGGCTTTACCTCTAATCTGAAAGGCTGCTTCCCTGGGAAATTCAGCTCCATAGATCATGAAATAGGTGGGAATCACCCTAACCATATCCTTTCTGCAGATGTCTATCTGAAATACCCATGAAATCATAAGAAAAGGAAATGGTCACCCTGATCTGGGTTCAAACTTCCTAAGGTTAAGAGACTGGGCAATCATAAAAAGTGACAGCAAGATGGGAAATGGAAGGGAGAGTGGGACACAGTGGGCCTCAGCTGGAATGTTTGTCAGCAATGCCAGGGGCTGAAGGCCCTGCCATTCATAGCCATTAACATGTGCTGTGCTTTCCACAGCCTGGTCTGAATTTGTATTTTGTTTTTTTTCTCAAAAGCTTGCTGTCTCCTCCACAAGATGGGATTCATTGAGAGACTTGTGGATTTTTTAAAAATCCTAAGTGTATTAATATCTCATTATTATGGTAAAGTGAGAGTAGGGAGCCATGTTTAAGGATGGAAAAAGTAAAGTGATTTTAACAGAATGAAAAATGAAAAAGAAAAGTAAAACAAATATGTGGGCCTCCTACTTACAGCAGTAATATAGCTCCTTAATCTATTCCAGCTACCACAGCTCGCAGAAGGGAGGGGAGTATTTGTCCTGGGAGACTGGGGTTCCCCGAGTTGCAATAGCAGCCCATGGAGATCACAGCCCTGAGAGCAGAGCCTTTTCCTTTGCAATAATAGGTTCACTTCTCTTCAATCTCAGGGACACTCTGCTGGTGATCACTGATCTTTTTATCCTGATTCTAAGTAGAGATCTCCTGTAAATAACCTGGAAACACAAACTCTCCAAGCTGCTCCATGTGATGAGCACCTAACGCAGAGGTCCAGTCTCTCTGTATCCTTCAGGAGGATCTCATTGTGGGAACAATGAAGGGAAACAGATGAAAGGTAGATGTGACAGCTTATGAACTCACTTAAGAGGTGGCTGTGACAGGATCAGAGCTAGACGGTTTAAAATCATTTTTTAAACTCCTTTATTGTGGTAAAATATAGCCAACTTAAAATCTACCATTTAAACTACTCTTAGGTGTATAGTTCAGTGTCATTAAGTGCAATCACAGTTTTGCAACCATAACCATCATCCACCTCCAGAACTTCATCACCTTAAACTGAAACACATTACCCATTAAACACTAACTCCCTATTTCCCCTTCCTCCTCAGTCCATAGCAACTGCCATTCTGCTCTCTAAATTTGACTATTCTAGGTACATCATATACAAGAAATAATATGGTATTTGCCCTTCTGTGTCTGGCTTATCTCACTTAGCATAATGTCTTCAAAGTTCATCTGTGTTGTAGCATATGTCAGAATTTCATTCCTTTTTAATGCTGAATAATATTCCATTGTATGTATATATCACATTTTGTTTACTTATCCATTGATGGACATTTGGCTACTGTGATAATGCTGCTATGAACATGGGTGTACAAATATCTGTTTGAGTCCCTGCTTGCAATTCTTTTAGATATATACCTAGGAGTGGAATCACTGGGAAATATAGTAATTCTACATTTGGCTTTCGGGGACCCACCATATTGTTTTTCACAGTGACTACACCATTTTACATTCTCTCCAGTAATGCACAGATGTTCAATTTCTTTACATCCACACCAACATTTGGTTTCTTTGATTATGGCCAGCCTAATGAGTGTGAAGCAGTACCTCATTATAATCTGATTTGCATTTCTCTAATCATTTATGATGTTGAACATCTTTCCATGTGTTTATTGGACATTTGTATATCTTTTTGGAGAAATTTCTATTCAAGGGCTTTGTCCATTTTTGAATTGGGTTGTTAATTTTTGGTTTTGTTGTTGTCATTGAGTTGCAGAAGTTCTTTTTATGTTCTGGATATTAAGCTCTGATGAGACATATGATTTGCAAGTATTTTCTCCCATTCAGTGGATTGTACTGTTTTGATTTCGCCTTAGATATGTCCAGTTTAATTTTTAACCACCCAACTGAGCCAGATGTCCCCTGTATTTTTTCCCCGATTTTGTCAGGAACCTGTCTCTAGGTAGACCCACTTGTCTGAGGATGGGCTGTAACGTCTCAACATTTTTAGAGCAAATAGTACAGAACCATTTGTTAGCAGATTCTCCCATGACTTCTAATACCTTGTTAGCTATCAGTTCAAACCTGTTACTTTGTTCAGATGATTCATTTATTGTACTTATTTTGCATAGCAATTTACTGAAACCTTTACCATTAGTCTCTCATTATGTTTACAAATTTAGAGAAAATAAAGTGACTGGATTTCTCCTTCTAAGCCTTAATATCTCTTAAGTCCTGATTCAAGGAGGTGGACTTCATTCAATCATTTAATGTTCTTTGAGGATCTACAACATAAAGTTGATCACATCTGGCCTAGGAAAAATGCTGAGCATAAGAGAGGGTCTTTAGATACACACACATACACAGTTACATACATTAAATGTACATATAATATTGTGTATTATTTAACCATGTATTTCTTTGTTCCTTAAGAATATTTTATTAGATGCACTTTCTGGGGGCGCCTGGGTGGCTCAGTCGGTTAAGCGACTGCCTTCGGCTCAGGTCATGATCCTGGAGTCGCGGGATCGAGTCCCGCATCGGGCTCCCTGCTCGGCGGGGAGTCTGCTTCTCCCTCTGACCCTCCTCCCCTCTCATGCTCTCTGTCTCTCATTCTCTCTGTCTCAAATAAATAAATAAAATCTTTAAAAAAAAAAAAAAGATGCACTTTCTGTAGGACCGTCATAATTCTTGCACTTACTTATCAGTGTATCCTCTGTTCTGCATTTGAAAAGATAGAGAAGAGTTATTTTTTTTAATTATTTTTTTTTAAGATTTTATTTGTCAGAAAGAGAGAGCTCAAGCAGAGAGAGTAGCAGGCAGAGGGAGAAGCAGGCTCCCTGCTGAGCAAGGAGCCAGACGCGGGGCTCGATCCCAGGACCCTGGGATCATGACCTGAGCCGAAGGCAGATGCTTAAACAACTAAACCACCCAGGCCTCCCAAAGAAGTCTGCTTTAAAGCGCTGCTGACAGTATGACAATTGTTTTAATTGTTTCGTTTGCTAAGAACTACATTTGAGTGTGCTTACCTACTCCTTACATCTCTTCAACCCTTCTCCTTAAGGACCCGCTGCGTTGCGCGTCTCAAAAAGCCACCCGAGGGACGAGTCTGTAATGGGCTAGTGCTGCCGAAGGTCACCACCACGGCACCACACAATTCCCTCTTCCCTCACATTTCTTGTTAGAAATAATAATAATAATAATAATAATAATAATAATAATAATAATAATAATAAAATTCCTTGCCTGGAGTCAGCCATGCCGTCTGGTCTCCCTTTCCTCACGTGTAACCGGAGCTAATGGACTGGAAGGCCTTTGCCTTCTCTATTCCCACATTCCATGATTCTGCGCAAGACACAAAATACGACGGGGCTGTTGTTACCACTTAAAATGGAGGGCTTGGCCTGGCACGAGGCTTTTTAGAAGCCAGTTTGTTAGCTTTACCAGATTAGCGCACTGTCAGGGAATGGAAGGTCAAATTAAGACATTAAAGAATATTTTAACAGCCGTGGCTTCGAATGAGAGGAACTCGGCGCTTACTTCCAGAAGAAATGAGCAGTAGAGGGCAGTTTTCCATAGAAAATATGACTGGATTCCACTTCCGGCTCTCGTGTGGCGTCGGGAAGAGGCGCTTGCTGGTTTGGAGCACGCGAGAGAGACCGTGTCAGGAGCAAGGTGGGATGTGGATGCAACTACATGCGTGGGTGTGCGTGGGTACGTGTGCGTGCCTGAGTGCCTGCGTGCGCGTGCGTGCGAGGGTGCGTGCGAGGGTGCGTGCTCCCCACGTGTCAGTCACAGCCCCGGAGCGTTCCTGTAGTCCACGTGAAGGTTGTTAGCGCCGCGAAGTTTTTGTGCCCGCTCCCAGTGCCGTTTGTCTCCTTCCTGCTTGTAGCATCCAAGTGACCAGCTGGGCCTATAGTTTATCCAGCGCTGGTGTGATTTCAGATAACTTCGGCTGTCAGTGGAAAGTGGAGGTTATTTAGTCGGTTTCGACATCTGGGAAGGAGAATGTCGTTGTTGTTTATGGCAGGAAATGGATGCCCTGGGAACTGCAGCAGATTGTGCATCGTGGATCCAGTTCAGGATACAGAGATAAGCTCAGGCTGGGGCTTTGTGTGTGTGTGTGTGTGTGGTTTTGTTTTGTTTTTTTTTTTTAGCTTCCACCCCCTTCCTTACCTTCATTTGTATTGTTATTTCAGAATCAGGACATTCATCTTTTTATTGGATCTCGTCTGATGTCAGCACTAATTACTCTCCCTACATTAAATTATCTGCAGACACTGAAATGCCCCCAAGGCTTCCGTATGGAAGGAAGCCATCCACTCCATTTTTCTGGAGTTCTGAAAGTTACGAGTCGGGGAGCCAGGCGCTCCTTTATCTCCCAAGGTGCCCTAGGGGATGCCAGGCTTAATGGCCATTCATTGTGATGGTGCTTCCCTCCAGCTTCATAAATTGCCCAAAGAAATGGCTCGTCTTCAAAGAAGAGTCTTTTCCACTGGGGATTATTTCTTGACTCTTGGTTGATTTTCTCCTAGATTTTGCTTGACCTCATTTAGTCTGCTATCCTCCTGCATCACAGTTGTCATTACTGTCTTTTTTTTTTTTAATGGACTCTTCACTGTCCTCCCCACTTACAGACTCTCCCCATGCCAATCCAGTCTGCACACTGTTTCCAGACTAATCTTCTGGATGGGCAATGATTTTGCTCCCATGTGGGCCTCCCATAGCCTTGAGAATTAAATAAAAAGCCTTAGGAAGTACTCAAACACTCTGCCATGTGGTTCAGCTTCCCCTGCAAATGCTCCATGACCAGAACCTGTGTCTTATTATTCTCATCACACACCATAGTTTCCTGGCTTTTCCTCAGAGCATCCCTTTAGTCTGCGATGTACCCATTCTACCTGCCCACCATGTGCCCAGTTTCCATGCTCCAATGCAGACCTATTTCTGTCATCAAGATTTTCCTGGTCCCCCAAAAAGGTATGCTTATATCCTTTACAAAACCTCCACAGCATGTACTCATGCCACTCTTACAGTGATCACATCTGTTTTGTATTAAAGTTATTTGTGTTTATGTCTTAGCCTCAAAGAGGGCAGGGCAATGCTTTCTAATCTGTAATTCCCAGAAAGCTGGCATACATGTGTCTGTTAACAGAATGCAGAAGGAAGTTAGCAGGGATAGAGTGAAATAAACCCCACGCTGAAAAAGACAGATCCGGAGTTGAGAATTATGATCTTGCTCATGCCCCATAATAATGTTTTTGAGCCCCAGCACGCCCAAGTGTAAAATGAGTATGACAGTATTTTCCTTGAAGGGCTGTTAACATAGGTCATGTGAGATGATGATATATGTGAGCTATCTTTTGTAATTGTGAAGTATGATACACATAAGTGTAAACAGTAAGTATTTGATGAATTAAATTTAAAAGTTTGCAGATTGTTTCCAAAATTCTGCAAGGCAGGTGTTCTAATAACCCTCCAGGGATGGCATTAGCATCACCTACACATAACATTATCACTTCTTTCTCCTTTTACTCAAATAACTTTTGATTGAGGCTTCAATTGCTAAATTAAAAAGACACAAGGAACTGCCCGCAGTAGGTTTCTGCCTCTCTCCTAGCACTTCCACCATGATTTAACTTGGCTTAGGAGTACTACCAGAGGAATGATTTGTTTTCATGGATTTTAAAATCACTATGGACATTATTTTTAATCTTGGTATTTGTGTTTCAAGATCAAAAGTTGAACTGGGGCTGGGCCAATATGTGGCAAATGGCCCCATAGCAATAAAGGTACAAAAGTGTAGAAACAGTCTAGATGAAAGTACATTGAGATGGACGTCACAAACTCTTATGTACAAACAGTGGTTGCTCACACTGGAGCCCACAGGCAGCTCTTTTTGCAGAGGGATGCAATAGCTTTCAAGGACACCCTTATATTTTCCCCTAGAAGTGAATGCATCAGAAAGTGGCTATTTTCATTTGTCCCTCCTCAGTTCTTCTAAAGCTGTTGTTAGAGGGAGAAAAACAGATTCTGGAACACAGTACTTTATAAAATTTTTGGCACCCAAATTTGAATTTGCCCTATGAATAATTCTTGGGCAGGCATGGCAGACTTTCCAATCCCATGAGTGCAAAGACCCGCATTATTTAAAAAACCTATGGTTCTTGCACTGGAAATGATTCCAGATTCCAGCCACAGAAAATCTAAAGGAACTTCTCACTGTCATTTCTGGGACTCAGTTGGGCTTGGAGGAGGCAGGGTTGGGGGGTCTAGGATGGGGAAAAGAGGAGGAAAGGAGCAGTCACAAGCAAATGAAGGAGCAGACGGGCCAAGGCAGCCTTTTCCAGTTTGTCCATTAAGTGGCTGTCCGCAGCCTCAGTAGAGGCCTAAGAACAGGATCAGCTCCCTTTCCAGGCTTTGGGCCGAATATTATGACTTTGGAGACTTGTTTTTTTGTTCTGTACTCCCCACCCCTTTCTCCCTCTAGACTGATAACTTGCCAGACATCATCTGAATAAAATTGTTAGGCCGGGTTGAGGAGTGGGCTTTGGAGACACAGTTGACTTGAGGCAAGAGTAAACAAGACAGAGGAGCAGACTGTGACAGTCTTTAGACACACTAAAGAAACAAATCCCTGGATCCAGTCATGGTGCCCCTGGTTATAGCCGACAGGCCCTTGGTGTTGGGGCCCCCCCCATCCCACCCTTCTCTCTCAAGTCTACTGATGAGTTGCAATCCCCATTCAGAACCAACTGCTGAATCCAGGATGGACAGCTTTCTGAGGTTTGTTAACAGGGCACTAGGACCCCTGGATATTTTGTTATGGTAAATGCAGGCAGACAGGCACTGACTGATCAGTAGTTAGAATTCCACTTGATAAAAGGCTTGAGTCTCCAAGCCATTATCAGCTCTGTCTCAGAGACAGAGATTCTCTCCCTCTGCCCCATCTCGTCTGGGTTAAGTTGCTAGATTTCCCCAAAACAACAGAGGATCCATGGGGAATATTGACTGCATCATTGTGACTTTCTTATGGCTCTTTATAGCCCCTGTGTGCTAAATGATCTCTCCAGATTGTTTCTGGCTCCAAGATCTATAACTTTATGAACTATTTCTACTTGTTATTGGTTGTAAAAGTCACTGGCCACATGTTTTATTCCCACTTGGCACATAAAGGATCAGAGAGGTTAACTGAGTAATCTAGGTCCATGCAACGAGCTAACACTCATTCTGAAACCAGACTTGGGGTATTTGAAGATCAGTGTCCCACTGTCTCACTTTCTTTTATTGATCAGCTACATATAGCAAAGGTAGAGTGATAATTTATCATCTAAAACCACACTTTTGAGAGTGAAAGGGGACCTATTAATAATCATTCTGGGACAATAGCATAAGCCATGATAGATAGGTACTTAAGGTACAGGGGGAAAGTAATTCTTCAAAATTTATGGGTTACTTTAAATTTACAAGCATTTGTATTGCTCGCCACTCATAAAATCCCTCTTGTGTGGTTAGGTGGGTTGCCCCTGTTCCCAAAGGAAGCATAGGTCAAAGCTGCTCACCCCCAGCCCCAGTGTAGCTAATCACAGGTAGAACAGCCTTAAATTTCAAATGCGTCCCTTACCACCCCTCCCATTGACATGCTAAATCTCTACTACCTCCTTAAACTAGTAATTATTAGATAGTTCAAAGGAAGCCATGGTCTCCACAGAAGCAAATCTTGGCGCACCCCTGGGTACAGCTTGTTTAGTTTGCCCCTTGACCTTCTTTCTAATCCCAGAGCAGATTGTTAGCTGAGCTCTGATTCTACCATGCAGAATCAAAAGGAGATCCTGTAACGTTGGTTCCCCAGCCCATTTCTCACTGTGCAGATATAATAACTGAGAGTAAGCCAAAATTGCAGGGTAGCTCTTTGCCTTCAAACCTATAATTGTCTCTTATTCACCAGACACCCTCTAGTCTTGGCCGTGAGTTGTCTATTCCTGGAAAAGACGATGCAGCAGAGTGGTGAAGAGGAATGGGCCTTGGATACAGACTTGGGTTTGAATCCAGATGAGAACTAGTACTACTAACTGCTTAATGTTTTAAGCGTCAGCTTTCTGCAAAATGAGAAAAACCATGCCTGCTTTATAGGGGGTTCTGTGAAGAATAGATTCAATACTGTACGCAAAGCTTCTGCTACCCGGCTCATGGTGAGCCTTCATTATCACCATTGAGGCCTTTGGCCCCAAAGCAGCAGACTCACCTCTCAGCAGGCGAGGGTGTGTTACCCATAGCATAACCTACAAAATGTAGATCCGGTACTCGATCGTTCCTTGGAATTACTCCACTTGCTTTTCTCTTTTATTGACTTGGACTTTGGAGAAAGAAGCTAGACTAGAGTATGAACCCTAAGAGTACAGATTGCATCATACTCATCTTCCCCTTGCCCATAGCTATTGAGATCATATTTTATGAGCTCCCAATTAAAATATATCATCTGACCATAACAAAAAATGTTGTAACGGACACTGTCTCATAAAATGCAGAAAGTGTGATTTCCTTACCCATTGTCTGTTTCACATAGTTGGCCATCAATAAACGTCTGTGGAGTAAATGAAAAATCAGACTCCATCCCTACCATCACGCATATATGTACACACACATACGTGTTCACACGCACTCATGCATGCACGTTTATATAATTTTTGCATCCTGCTCTCCCTGATATATTTGCTATTTGCTCTATCATTCAAGATCCCAACAGGAAACAGATGGCCCTTGAATTAGAATAATTCAAGGACAGCTTAATAAAGCAACTTTTGTAAAGTGTGGGTGGGATGTAGAGGAACCACAAGGGATACTAGTATCCGTATAAGAGCTGTTACTACTCCTAAACCCAAAGTGATCAGGGCAGAGAGGAAGCCACAACAGGAACCTAGAAAAAAGAGCATTTCCTAGAGAAGACTGCCTTGATGGGAGAGTGGAACAAGAGCCTTGACCTGACTCTCCTCCCTCCCACAGACCTCCTGCACCTGGTTCCCATGGACTGAGCCCTGTGGGAGGCCAGAGGGCAAGGGAACCCATGATTTGTCAGCAAGCGGGTGGAGAACGACGGGGCACATGGGCTATCTCTCAAATACAAGGTGTAAATATACCTAAACATTTTTAAGAAGAGATTGAAAATAAAAAATATCATCAGAGCGTTTTGTATCTTGAAGCAGTTCCCTATTAGGAAAACCACCACCTCCTCTGGCATGTAGTGCCATCTCCCCTGCGAAGTCTTCCTGCTCCTTCGCTCTTGTCACCTGCTGACTGCTGAGTCCCTTCCTCTTTACCCTCCCTAGCACTAATCCTGTTCTAATGATTGGTTTCCTCCTCCAGGGGGTCCTTGAGGGCCAAGGCTACGTGTTAGTCCTCCTGGTCTCTTCCACACCAAGCCCAGTAGCAAGCACACAGTGGGTACTCAGTCACTGTTTGTTGAATGACTAAATTTCCCCTGAGATGAAAGAAGGCTTGCCTTTTGACGACAATACTTCTTCCCTTGGTTTTCTAGATTAAAGCCCCATTTTGGCCCTTTCCTGGTAAGCACGTCTCTTCTATAGAGGAGTAGGCAAGTGAAGACCCACAGAAATAGGGAGCGCTAGGAAGGCTGTACATCTGGAGCATGTCTGCAGTGGCTGTGGGAAGCATCCGCCAGCAGGAAAGTGGGTGGAGGGGCACTCAGACTACGGAGCAACATCTGGAAGAAGGGAAACTCTGGTTATTAATTCCTTGTAAAGGAACTTTGGCCATTGCTTAAGTTAACACTCAAATTCCCAGTAACTCTTCTTCTCTTTCTGGAAGCTCTGACAATAGAGGTCTATCCAGACAGCATGGATCCTAATACGAAGACCAAAGACAGGGACAGGAAGCGTGGCGAGGCTGAGCAACTGAAGCATCTCATTACCAGCCTTATTCCTTGTTGTGCTGTTCACTCTGTGTAGGTTATGTGCATGTTTATATGTGTGCTTGTTTGTGTATGTGCATGCATACATGTGTGCGTGCGCAAATGTGTATGTGTGCATTTGTGTGTGTATATGTTTATATGTGTGTATGTATGTGTTTATATTTGTGTGTTTGTGTGTTTGAGTAGTATGTGTATGTGTATTTGTGTATATGTTTGTGTATATGTGTTTGTGTGTATGTGTGCATTTGTGTTTATGTGTGTTTTTGTATGTGTATTTAAGTATATGTATGTATGTGTTTGTGTGTATGTGTGTTTGTGTATATGTTAGTGTATATGTGTGTTTGTGTATCTGTTGCATTTGTGTTTATGTGTGTTTTTGTATGTGTATTTAAGTGTATGTCTGTGTGTTTATATGCATGTGTATATGTGTGTGTTTGAGTTGTGGGCATATGCGTGCATTGGAGTGTATATGTTTGTGTATGTGTGTTCGTCTATGTGTGTGTTTGTGTGTATGAATGAGTGTGTGATGATCTTGACCTTTATGGTCTAGGAGTGGGTCTATCAGGCTTTATCTACGAGTAAGAATTGGGCAGAGGGGCGCCTGGGTGGCTCAGTTGGTTAAGCGACTGCCTTTCCGCTCAGGTCATGATCCTGGAGTCCCGGGATCGAGTCCCGCATCGGGCTCCCTGCTCAGCGGGGAGTCTGCTTCTCTCTCTGACCCTCCTCCCTCTCATGCTCTCTGTCTCTCATTCTCTCTCTCGCAAATAAATAAATAAAATCTTAAAAAAAAAAAAAGAATTGGGCAGAGAAGCATTTATAGGCAGAGAGGTATGAAAATGGAAGAAAAGAACTCTGGGCAGCCCTTTTCATTTTTACCTGCCCTCCCCCACCACTTGTTCCTTCTCTTGCTGAGTTTTCTGTGCATTCCAAGCAGACCTGCAATTGTCTGTATGTGAGGTCAGCCCACAAGCCATGAATATTCGCTGAGTGACCACTGTGTGCAGGGTGACAGAATTCTGTCCATTTGTGTTGATTTTGTATTTACACAGAAGTGCCTGGGTTTTGATGAAGCAAAAAGATACTGACCTTTTTAATTCTGTCTTTCCAAATAACTCGAATGTTGAACCTTCTGTTATGTAAGAGAAATCGGGGTGCTTTTCCTGCTCCCTCTCTTATTTGATCTGGAAGCATTGCCATGACATGGGGAAGGGCTGCATTTCTGTCCATTTTGTTAAGGAGGAAATGAAGCCCGGGCAGTGTGAACTTGGTCAGCTTCACACAATTATGTGGGACTGCCAGGTGGCTCTTCTGACTCTCATTTCCCATCAGATGTCACTGTCTTTCTAAAATGATGTTAATGAGGACTGGTGGAAGAATATGATTTTCTTCCAAAAATTCTCTTATTGGGACCACAGCCAGAAAGCTGAGAGGTATATATTGAGCCAGGAAAAATCCTTAATCCTCTCTGGCTCTGCAAGATCTTTTTTTTTTTTTTTTAATTTTTTAAAATTTAAATTCAATTAATTAACATATAATGTATAATTTGTTTCAGGGGTACAGGTCTGTGGTTCATCCATCTTATATAATGCCCAGTGCTCATTATAACACATACCCTCCCCAATGTCCATCTTTTTAAGCATAAAACTTCTGTGAGGGAAATTGAACAGCCTTGTATTCCATGACATCACTAATGAAAATAGCTGATGCAGGGCACCTGGGTGGCTCCATTGGTTGAGTGTCCAACTCTTGATTTTGGCCCAGGTCCTGATCTCAGGGCGGTGGGATAGAGCCCCACGTTAAGCCCCCTGTCGAGCCCCATGTCCCACGTCTAGCCCAGATTGGTCTCTAAGCTCAGCACAGAGTCTGCTTGAGATCCTCTCCCTCTGCCCCACCCATGCACACAGGTGCACAAGTGTGCATGTTCTCTCTCAAATACATAAATAAATAAAATCTTTTTTAAAAATTAAAAAAAAAAAGATCTGGCACAATTGTATTGAAAAAGTGATGTTGCTTTAAAAGTGGTTTTAAGAGGTATGCTTAGTCAGGACCCTGCCTAGTGCTGGAGCCCAGGAGAGTGCAGGAGGCAGGACAGCAAGTCACTGGCTCGGTCCCTCCTTCCCTCTCTTCCATTCTTTAGTTGGCATCAAGCAACCCCAATTTAGCATTCCCGCCCCCCCCCCCCCCGCTGGATGAAGCTAGACAATATTTTAAGTTCATTTGTGCAATTTATAAATAGTACTTTATGTCAATTCAAAGTTCGTGAAAAGAGGTTGGCTGCTGGACATTGAGTCTAAATTTCTTTATTATAGCTCCAGCTTCCACTAGGACTAGAAAAATTTAGGTTTGCCAAAAAAAAGTCCACCATCACATTTCTACATATTCTGGAAGGTTCTACAGGAAATCGAAAGAGTTGCTGGGTGTCACTGCCTAGGGTGTAACCTCTGCTCACAGACATAATTCCAGCTTCCACAAATGTCTTGGCTTAGAATAAATTCCTGAAAGGGAGGCTGATCAGGACATGAACCCAGGGCTCGGAAGTCACTCCAGAATTCTCGGGACAGCTCTAAGAACATGTTCAGGCCGGTGCAGCATGGGTCTCTGGCAGCACTACTCCTCCTTCTCTGCTTTTTTTTTTTTTTTTTAAAGATTTTATTTATTTATTTATTTGACAGAGAAAGACACAGCGAGAGAGGGAACACAAACGGGGAGTGGGAGAGGGAGAAGCAGACTCCCCGCCGAGCAGGGAGCCCGATGCGGGACTCGATCCCGGGACTCCAGGATCATGACCTGAGCCGAAGGCAATTGCTTAACCAACTGAGCCACCCAGGCGCCCCTTCTCTGCTTTTTGATCCCTACCAGGAGACCTCCTATATTCTGATCCCTCTGCCTAAACTCTAAGGGTTGGACAAGAGCACTGGGAAGTGTTCCTTTACCGGCGAGTGAACACAGTGTCTGGCCTTACCTTTCTTTACAGTTGTGTGACTGTGGGGCCCAAATTCCTTATGTGGAAAATGGGCATGTGAAATAGTAAGAAAGATATACATAATATTGGTCTCTGCCCCCTGTTCCTGACACAGAGCCCCTAAAACCCTTGTAGATAGGGGTGGTAGAAGAATTTTTGTTCTAATATTTGGTCTTTGACCTGAGTTCTTGACACCGAACTCTTACATTCTTGTACTTTCCTAAGTGGTAGGAACATCTGGCACAGAGCTCCTAGATCCCTTGGAATCTCCTGGCTGATAGGAGCACCTTTTGTTCTAATGAGGCAACACTAGCTGAGGTCCTAGATAGGGACTTGTCATCAGAAAGACCAAGCCATGATTAGAAGCTTGGGAATTTCAGCTCCCCACCCCCCACCCCACCACCAATTCTCCAGAGGGAGGAGAGGGGCTGGAAGTGGAGTTAATAATTGATTATGCCAATACAAGGAAGCCTTCATAAAAATCCCCCAAGTACAGGTTTTGGAAAGCTTCTGGTTGGTGAACACATCTACCTGCCGGGAAGGTGGTACACACCAGCTCCATAGAGACAGAAGTTCCTGCACTCAGGACCCTTCCAGACCTTACCCTACGTACCTCTTCATCTGCTTGTTCATGTATATCCTTTAAAATATCCTTTGTAATAAATTGGCAGTAGTAGGTACATTGTTTTCCTGTGTTCTGGGATCTCTAGCAAATTATCGAGCCCAAGGAGGGCATTGTGGGAACCTCCAATTTGTCACCAAATTGGACAGAAGTTGTGGGTAACCTGGAGACCTACCAGTGGGGCCAGTCTTGCGGGGTCTGAGCCCTTAGCCTGTGGGGTCTGGGCTAACTCTGGTTAGTGTTGGAAGTTAATTGTGAACACTGAGCTGGTGTCAGAGAATTATTCAGTGTGAGAGAAAACCCAAACATCTGGGTCAGAAGTGTTGTAACTGTGAGCAGAGGAAACAGTGCATTTTCCCTAGACAGGAAGATAATGCTCTGCTCACCACACGAAGTTATTGAAGGAGTCAAATAAACCATGTATTGGACAACTCTCTATAAATTGAGAGGTACCAGGTGGATATGAGATATTACTAATTTTGTGAACCAATATGGAGACTGACTAAAAACTGGTACCCCGATTTCCAACAGAAACTCCTTCTGTCATTCACAGTATATGTATGAAATCCTTTTGGCACATTCTCTCTCAAATTTGTATCCTCTTCCAGGGTTATTTAGCAGTGTGCCTTCCAGTGATATCCACACATAGCTTCCTGAAGCTCCAGTATTACAGAGAAAAAAAGAGATATTTTGGAAAAACTTTTTCTTAAAAAAATTATTCATTTATGTATTCATTCGTTCAGCAAGTGTTTATAGTGTGCCTATGGGGTAGAATTAGATGCTGTGAGTAGCTGAAGAGTTGTAGGGTTCTCCTGTCATTCATTCAAGCTCTGGAATACAAATCTATATGCAGGATGTAGAATAATCCTCAGCTAATCAGGGTCTTAGTCTATTCAGGCAGCTATCACAAACTACCATGGATTGGATGGCTTAAACAATAGCCATGTATTTTTCAGTTTGGAGACTGGAAGTCCAAGATCAAGGCACCAGCAGATGGGGGTCTGATGAGAGCCTGTTTCCTGGTGCATAGACTCCCTTCTTCTCACTATGTCCTCACAGGTGGGAGGGGCAAGGGAGCTCTCTGGGGTCCCTTTCATAAGGGCACTAGTCTCTTATAAAGGTTCCACCTTGGGGCGCCTGGGTGGCCCAGTTGGTTAAGCGACTGCCTTCGGCTCAGGTCATGATCCTGGAGTCCCAGGATCGAGTCCTGCATCAGGCTCCCTGCTCAGTGGGGAGTCTGCTTCTCCCCCTGATCTCTCCCCTCTCATGCTCTCTCATTCTCTAATAAATAAATAAAATCTTTTAAAAAAAGAAAGTTTCCACCTTCATGACCTAATTACCTCCAAAGACCTCACCTCCAAATACCATCATTTTGGGGGTTAGGATTTCAACATATGAATTTGAGGGGGGCACATTCAGTCCTATAGCAACATGTAGAGGCCACCAGTTTTATCACTTCCATTCCCTCAGGAGCCTGACAGTTTATTTTATTTCAACTATTTTTGCAGTCATTATGCAACTTTAAATTTTGGACAAGTGTACTGAATTACAGCCGTAAAGATTGTGTCAAACTTTCTTACGCTCCCGGTTCTGAAGTTTCCACCATGTGACAAATGTTGTTTTGTTCTGTGGTTTTCTTGGCCTGGAGCTCTCTAAACCTTGAAACGCACAGTGGCACAGCTTCAAAGGGGCCTTCCTTAACCATGAGGAGCAATTGCTCATTCCTCTGCAATGTTCTTCCTTAAGTGCTTCCTTAGCCAAAGTTCTCTTCAGTTAGTCCTTCCACTAAGTATAGCTATTCAATAACTAGCAGTCCTTTCCATTTAAGATTAAAATTTCTAAACATAACATCATCAAGGAGCAAACGTGTGGGATTGCTGAGAGACCAGGGGCTCTGACTCAGGCCGATCGTGTGGATTCTTGCCCCCATTTAAAACATGCGTCCTTAGACAAAGTCCTCAAACTGCCAGCGCCCCTTCTGTGTAATGGGGACAGAAATATCAACATTGCAGTATCCCTGACAATGACTTCTGGTCTTGTCTACAGGAGTACTCCCATGTCATGGACTCCGTGTCCAAACTCTTTTGACATTCCATGGTCACCCTAAATATTTATGTCTGTTCTACGTATCCTTCTGCAAGATGCAAGTTTTGGTTTAATATACAAATGATGTTTTTTCCCTCCCAAATCTTTGAGTGAAATGATGCTCCAGAGAGAGGTTTGCATACCTCTAGCATGTTACAGCATACCTCCTAGATGTACCTCTAGTTTAGAAGTGTGGTTTATGAGATGATACTGAGGGCTGAAAATATTCAGTAGGTATACATCAGTAAGAATATGTTGGCTATTCAAACAGTAAAACACCTTTGTATTGACTGGAATATAACTGTTCTCCAACCCCTAAGTGGCATCCATGTCCCACATTACCTCTTTCCTTGACCTCTGAACTCTACACAGTCCAGGAACTAAAGGGTTAAGGCCTGTCCACCAGGGTCCTCCAGGACCCTCCCCATTCTCATTAGCTGGTAGCTAATCCATGCAGTTAAATATTTTGAATATCATCTCATATTACACGTAACATACATGAAGCTCCTGGCCCATGCTAGGCACTTAAGAAAGCAGTAGGTATTTTTAGTCCTGTGGCTTTGGAGAATTCAGCCTAGAAGTATATATTTTCAACAGTAATGTGGCCAGTATCCCTTCCTCCCCCACTTCAGGACACAGCCTTCCTTCCTTTAGGGAACTGTGCCTTTCTGTTTTCTAAGGTTCTGGTGAGGCTTCCAATAACAGTAACCGTCCCTCCAGCAGCTCTTGAGATGGGCAATAATATGGGTCTGGAAAATCATAGTCCCCATTCTCTGATAGGCATGTGCTGAGACTGGAGACAAGTATGTGAACCAAGATGGACCAATCAGGGTCTTCCTCTAGAACTCTGAATGTGAATCAGGGACTAAGACACTCCTTGTCCCCCTTTGAAACAGGAGCTGAAAGGATGTGGCCCCAGGGCTTCTGGTGGTCTTGGCTGTGCAATAAAGTAGCCTGAGAAAAGACACATAGACAGAAATGGACAAATGAAGAGACATTAAAAGAGAGGGCTCCTATGATATTGTCTGAGCACCAGGCCAAATTTCCATCCTTTACAACAGTGATTCTCACACTTGGGTGTATATCAGCATCACCAAGAGAGCTAATCAAATCCACTTAATCATGATGAAAAATAAAATAAAATGATAAAAAAAGACAACCTATGGAATGGGAGAAGATATTTGCAAATGACATATCTGATAAAGGGATAGTATCCAAAATGTATGAAGATATGATATAACTCAACACCCAAAAAACAAATGATCCAGTTAAAAAGTGGGCAGAAGATATAAACAGACATTTCTCCAAAGAAGACATCCAGAATAGCCAACAGCACATGAAAAGATGCTCAACATCACTCATCATCAGGGAAATGCAAATCAAACCTACACTGAGATATCACCTCACACCTGTTAGAATGGCTAAAATCGACAACACAAGAAACAAGTGTTGGCGAGGATGTGGAGAAAAAGGAAGCTCTCTTACACTGTTGGTGGGAATGAAAACTGGTGCAGCCACTCTAGACAACAATATGGAGATTCCTCAAGAAGTTAAAAGCAGAACTTCTCTGTAATCCAGGAATCACACTATTGGGCATTTACCTAAAAAATACAAAAACATTAATTCAAAGGGATACATGCACCCCTACGTTTATTGCAGCATTATTTATAATAGCCAAATTATGGAAGCAACCCAAGTGCCCATTGATAGATGAATGAGTAAAGAAGAGGTGATGTGTATATGTATTATATATATGGAATATATATATTGGAATGGAATATTACTCAGCCATAAAAGGAATGAAATCTTGCCATTTGCAACAACATGGATGGAGCTAGAGAATATAATGCTAAGCAAAATAAGTCATTCAGAAAGACATACATACCATATGATTTCACTCATATGTGAAATTTAAGAAACAAAACAAATGAGCAAAGAAAAAAAAGAGAGAAAGACAAGCCAAGAAACAGACTTAACTATAGAGACTAGATGCTTGCCAGAGGGGAGGAGGCTGGGGGAATGGGGGAAATAGGTGAAGGGGATTAAGAGTGCACTTGTTGTGATGAGCACTGAGTAATGTATAGAAGTGTCGAATCACTATATGGTACACTTGAAACTAATATAACACTGTATGTTAACTATAATGGAATTAAAATTAAAAACTTAATAAAAATTTAGGTATGTTAAAGAGAAAAAATAATGAGTCATTAACATGAGAAATTTTAGTCTGATTGTTAGAGAACTTTCCAGGCAGTGAAATGAACTGAACTGTAACCATGTACCTAAAGTAAATTAATGAACGTCCTTTGTATATGACATTTTGGAAACTGGCAAATACACAAGAAAACGGATTCACTTGGGGATGTCAGATGCTCCTGACATCTTTCCATCTGCGCTGTCATCGGATTTTTAAAAGCATTTGTCAGAGGCGACTGGGTGGCTCAATCAGTTAAGCATCTTGACTCTTGATCTCAGCTCAGGTCCTGATCTCAAGGTCGTGAGTTCAAGCCCCGCATTGGGCTCCATGCTGGGCATGGAGCCTACCTTAAAAAATAAATAAAAGCATTTGTCAGTATTTATCTAAGCACAACTAAGCAGTTGACTATGGTCCTATTCATGGAGACAATGAATGGATACAAGAGCTGACACAAAACTGTCCTTATGTAGTTGGTGCCTTTGCAAGAAGTCACTTCCCTAAAAGAAGAAGCCATCAGCTGCCAACACATGCCAGGCACTGCTCCATTTCTCACCCACTAGCAAACTCACCACACCACCGCTCTCTAAGGGAAGTGCTCATGTAAGCTAGTGTAAGCTAGTGTGAGCTCCACCGTCCCACAAGAAAACGGAAGCACAGGTGACTTCAGGAACTCACTAAAATCCCATGGCTGGTAAGTGGGAGAGCTGGGATTTGTATCTCATTCATCTGACTCCAATGTACATGCTTATCCACTGTGATAAAACATTATAAATAAAGCACTAAAAAAAAAAAAAAAAAGGAATCCAGAGGCAAGTGGACAAGGGCCGGATCCTCCTCAGTATTTCTGCCATGTCCTCCAAGTAATTTGGATATACACCCAAGTCTGAGAACTACAGTTTTACAAGCATGGGATCTAATACTCCTTTTTGTTTTTGTTTTTGTTTTTGCTTAGTTTTCCTACAAGTAGAGATGAAGAAAAGCACTTAGTGCTCTAGGGCACCACGTAGGCCGTGAATGAACCAAGTCTCTGATCAGTGGACCAAGTCTCTGATCGAGGTCCCAGAGCCTCCCCGATCTTGGGTCACTGAGTGAACTGCAGTGTTTGCTCCTGAAGAATAGCCTCTATGAATCCAGTGGTGGCTGGAGCGAGTTGCTGCAGTGGTTGGGAATGACACCTTCCATCTTCTTGCATTCCCCTGCATCTACAGTTATCCGAAGGGCATTCCCGGAGGGGCAGCTGAAACTAATAGAAATTTGGCAGAGGAATATAGAAATAAATAATAAACCACAGAATAGGACACAGGGCCACCATTCATCATAGCTCCCTCTCTGCCTTTTGCCTCTGCTTCTCATTGAGCATTGGGTTCATTCTCTTGAGTTCTGTCAGGGTATGTGTCATTAGTTCTGAGGCTCCTTCCTAAGACTGTAAGACATCCACCAACCAAGCTGAGAAGTCCCAGCCAAGTCATGATAACTAGCCTAAATTAAGTTATATCCCCTTGCCTGGATTAATCCTGTGGCCGGGAGGTGGCAGCTCTTACCGGAAGGGCTGCTAGAAGAGCAGAGACCACCCCATCCCACATTAAGTGACTAGTGTGATATTCTTATTCATTGAACCTTTGCAGCAATCCTGTTAGGACATCAAGTGATGGCCTTTCCTTTTTGATGAGGAAACTGAGGCTCACAGAGTTCCTTACAAGGCAGAGCCAGGATTTGAACCCTGGTCTCCCTAACTCCAAGGCCCACATCCTTCCACCACCCTGTGGGATGACAATGGGTTTTGCTTCTGTCTCCACCCACTTGCTCTATAGTTCTTGGCACATTTCAGAATAGTTGTATCTGCTGCCTTAATTTTTTAAAATGACAACTACATGCCATGTCTTAAAATTGACTAGATGCTTCTACCACCTACGCTGCCTATTGGGGTCCAGAGTCACTTCTTTGAAGGCTCAAAGATTTGTTTAGAGCTTCGGAATTGTGTGTTTGCCCACCCAGAAAGAGGAAGCTAAGGACATGGGTGAGCTTACTTTATTTATGGTACCCTTCCCTCTCTCCTAAGTGCTAATCAAGCTCTTTCTCTCAGGTTCTAATATTGAAATTCTCTGTACTCTTTCTCCTACATGATCTATACACTACACCACATGAAGGGGTGGGGGGGAGAAAGTTATTTGTTAGAGTTAGGATTTTTCTTTCCCTAAGAAAATTAAAATCAATGTCATCTGTTTCTCCTGTGGTTATGAGTTCCTGGAGGTCCAAGATGATGTCCTATTCACTGTAGTATTCCACACATTTTCTAGCAGAATGGAAGTACCTCAGCAAAGTATATTGATTTAAAGTGAATTTTGTGAAGTTCTACATAGTCAGGAAAGAGCTCTTGGTGAATAACCTCTAATCCTCTTCTTTGTGGTCCAGTGGAAAAATAAAAAAAGGACATACAAACCAACTATTTGTTTATACTAGGGGAAAAGGAAAGGTGCACAATATATATTCCCTCTGCAGCAGGCATTGAATAGATGCTTTACATATTTTATCCCCACAACAACTCATGGACATAGATATTGTTATCTCCATCTCCAGATGGGGAAATTTAGAGAACAAGTCATTCTGGGTGCAGTATGGAGAGGTGGTTATGAGCATAGATTCTAGATTCAATTGGGTTTTTTTTTTTAAGATTTTATTTATTTATTTGAGAGAGAGAGAAAGAGGGAGAACACAAGCCAGGGGGGAAGGGGCAGAGGGAGAAGCAGTCTCCCCACTGAGCAGGGAGCCGGATGCAGGGCTCAATCCCAGGACCCTGAGATCATGACCTGAACTGAGGGCAGACCCTTAACTGACTGAGCCACCCAGGCATCCCTCAGTTGGGTTTGTCTTCGGGCTCACTTATTAGCTGTGTGACTTGGGGAAAGTTCCTTGATTTATCTGACCTCTTTAAGTTTCCTCATCTGTAAAATGAGGACAATAATATTTGCTAAACAGATTATAAAGCTCTATGTTACATAGAGAGTTCAAAATGTTAGCTTAAAAACACTCACCCATAGGGGAACTTGGGTAGCTCAGGTCATAATCCCAGGGTCCTCAGATTGAGCCCTGAGTCGGGCTCCCTTCTCAGTGGGGAGCCTTCTTCTCCCTCTTCCTCTGCCTCTCCCCCAGCTTATGCCCTCTCTCGCTCACTCTCTCTCTCAAAAAATAATAAAATCTTTAACAACACTCACCCATAATTAGGATTTCCTTTTATCATTATACCATATTTCTAAAGCATTTTCAATGCATCAGAAACATCCAGAGGTCATTTAAATAGCAGAAACATCCAGAGGTCATTTAAATAGCAGATAGCAGAAAGACTCCTCTTTCACTCCAATTAGGGTGATCAACTCATCTCAGTTTGCCAAGACTTCCTTAGTTTTAGCACCAGAAGTCCTGCATCCTGGAGAACCTCAGTCCCAAGCATATCAGGATGGTTGGTCACCCCAAACCTCATACTTAGCAAATCAGCATCTGGGCTGGGGCCCAGGCACCCACAGTTTTAACAAAGGGGAAGCATTAGTATTTTTTTTTTTAAGATTTTATTTATTTATTTGAGAGAGAGAGAATGAGAGAGAGCACATGAGAGGGGGGAGGGTCAGAGGGAGAAGCAGACTCCCTGCCGAGCAGGGAGCCCGATGCGGGACTCGATCCTGGGACTCCAGGATCATGACCTGAGCCGAAGGCAGTCGCTCAACCAACTGAGCCACCCAGGCGCCCCGGGGAAGCATTAGTATTAAGGAGGGAGTTTAGTATAGTGGTTTACATCATGGGGTTTGGACCCAGGTAAACCTGGGTCTAAATCCCCTTTTGGCACTTCAAGGAAATGTTACTTTGGTTGTGTTGGTGGGTTCCTGGGAATCTGACTCTGAAACGGAGAGTAGCACCTACAAGATTTATTAGGGAGTGCTTTGGGGATCAACTCTTGTGGAAGGGAAGAGAAGAAAGCAGGATTAGGCAGAGGGGTAAGGGGCTACAGTGAAGTTTCTCAATCAAGTCCTCACCAACCTCACAGGCAGCTCTGGAGTGAGGAGGGCCCTTCAGAGTTGTCTTGAGATGGGTGGAGGGATCGGGCCTCTCTGCCCTCAAGTCAGCAAGTCCAAGTGCCACCTGTGCTGGCAGCTCTCTCCCAGGATGCTGACAGCTGCGTGCTATTAACCACATTTCCTGTAACTGTGACAATCAATCTTTCAGTCCTAAAGGGGCCTCCAGGCAGCACATCACAGTATCCACTGCAGGGTGAATGAGCCCCACTGAGCCTCTGTTTCTCTGTCCATAAACCAGGGCTGATAACAATAAGGGCACCTACCTCCAGGAGTTGTTGAGGACTAATGAGCTCTACACATACCACACAGTTTGACACATGGCAAGCGCTCAAGAAACGGTCACTGACTGTACATCTTAGATTTTGAATGGGGTAGAGTTTGGGATGGAGACGGGGGCTGCTTCATTAGGCCTTCTTGGAGAAACTGACCCCTGATCTTTGTTATCAGGAGGAACAACACTTGACTTTTTATTGTGGGATGTGTTACTAGGTTAAACATTAAACAGAAATGTAAAGTAGGCAAACAATTGAATCCATTCAACAATTGTTTAACAAGCACCTGTTGACAAAGAGGGTAGAGCCTGAATGAAACTTGAAGAGGAAGCATAGTTTTTGTCCTGGAAGATCCTATAATGTAGTGGGATAGACAAGGCTTAGATACTGGGTTTCATGGGAAATTAAACATATATTTATTAGTAGCAATGCAATGCAGTAAGAGACTCTTGGCCCTGGAATATGGTGAGTGTTGGATTATCTGTTTCTAAAATTACCTCCAATAGGAGACTCTTCCTATCCATCAAAATATGGACGTAGATATTGCTAGAGAGGTTGTAACGAAGCGGTCACATTTTAACACATTAATTTGTTGAAATATTTTTTGGGGGAGTTTTACAGTCTGTATCAAGAGGCTCAACAACATTCATGACCTTTGATCCAGAATCCTACCCTTGAAACATTAATCCAAAATAATCTAAAATAATGAAAATCTTTACATTGAAAGATGTTCTTTGTAGTATAGCCCATAATAGAGAAAACTTGAAGACTCCTCAAATGTTTGGTGACACAGAAACAGTTATTTAAAATTAGAATTCAACTTTCTTGGGAAGGAATGGTTATATTTGGGATCCATTTTCCAAATGAAGGAAGTTGAAGCCAAGAGTCAGTCATATACTTGGTGCAACAGGTGGAGACAAATGGGACCAGATCTCCTTAATTCTTGGTCAAGAATTCTATTTTTCTCTCAAATTATCATTGTGTTTCTAAACTCGCTTTCCTAGAGTGAAATGCCAGCAGCTAGTGTTGTAAAACTATGAGGCCAACTTAAACTGACTTGAAGTATGTCAGTGAGGTTATATTGTTAATGTTTTAACTAATTAGTTAATTTTTTATTGTTTTTGTTTTTTAACTATTATTGCTCAAGCGATGAAGCCAATGATCAAGGCACCCCACTCTGGCTTCCCAGAGCTGAGGTGTATCAGCTGGTTCTGTTAGAAGTGACAGAAAACATAATAGAAATGGGTTGTGCTTTTTTAAAAGATTTATTTATTTATTTATTTATTTGGGGGGCGTTGCTGGGGGAGAGCAGAGGGAGAAGAAGAGAGAGACTCTCAAGCACCTCCACACTGAGCACAGAGCCCAATGCTGGGCTCGATCTCACTACCCTGAGATCACGACCTGAGCCAAAATCAAGAGTCTGCCACTTAACCAGCTAAGCCACCCAGGCATCCTAAAATGGATTATTTTAAAAATCAACATATTTTTTAAAAACGTATGAATATAATAGTTGATTTGGGCTGAAAAGGCCAAGGTTAAGCCTGCTTCAGGCATGCCTCGATTTGGGGCTCCAATGGTTTCACTGGGACTCGCTATCAGTCCATCTCTTGGCTCTGCCTTCCTTTGTGTGGACGGCAGCAGCTCCAACCCTCATAGCTGTTTCAGGTTTCAGCGGGTAAGAATAGGAGTCAAGTTCCCAGACTTCCAGAGAAAATCTCTCATTAGCCCTGATTTGGGTCACATGACCACCCCTGGCAGTGGGGAGGGAGAGGGCATGGGGCTCTGGGATGGTTTCATAGGAACAAGAATTGGTTAAGTGTCAGAAGGCAAGACTTTAAAGAGGAAATCAGGACACACTTACTAGATAGAGTGAGTGAGTGCCAGGCAGCAAAGTCAACAGATGTCTACTACAGTTGGACTGTTGTCATTTTATTCTAGCTTTGCTGGGAAAAAACCAGTAAGAACGAACTCAGCAAATCACAGATTTACACTGAAGAGAAGAAATACAAGAATCTAAGGAGCTCGGTCTTTTTTCTCTAAATAGAACATAGTTTACACTATGGAAGACAGATGCTTGTTTATTCTATGCTGAGCGCTTTCCAACCCAGAGGATTCCAAATATCCTTCCATCTGCAGATCTTTCCAGGGCTTTGCAATTTTTACTATTTAATGAGAAAATTGGGGGAGGGGCAATTTCAAATAAAATAATAAATATGTCTGGAGGAAAGCTAAAGAGCTACATTATTTCACAATTCTGGAATTCAGAGCAATAAAAAGTAAACAGTCTTATTGGCTCAAAGGAGAATCCTTTCATCTATGAAACAACTTTATTTGGTTATTTGGGCATCTTGAGAGACTTCCCCTGTGGCTGTATTATAAAATAACTCCTTATGTTTTCATTATATACTGTCCTATTGGGCCTTGTGAAACAAGAAATTATTTGCCGCATTTTGTTTCTGTATAATGGGGCTTTCTATCATTTACATGTCCTTTGGTATTGTATTAATTCACATCCTTTTTAGAAATATAATTTTGGAAGAAATTTTCATTAAAAATTTCTTACAACATATAAATTTGAGATAATTGAACTGAAGGCTTGTTTACCCAAATTGCCCATGCCGATGCTGTAATGGGTTTTAAAAGTAGGACTAATTTTTGGAACTGGTCCCTGATGAACATTTGAAGAGGATTTTTGATCTCTGGAAAAACATTTGTTCTCAACACAGGTGAAATCAACTCCCTTATAAGTTGATACTGATGGCGATTTAAAAGAAACTATTCTTTGTGAATTGAATAAAGCACTTCTTTATCTTACTAACCAAGCTTGAAGAGTCTGGTGAATTCTCACGTGGATGAGACATTACTTAGGAGGTGCAAACTTAGAACAAATTGGGGAGTGCTCCTACAATGTATATCCATTTTTGAGTTCATTTGTTCCACTTTGCTTACAGAGTATCCTCATTTGCCATTTATGGAACTCTGCACCCACATACTTTATTGTGGTCCGAAACATCTTCTATTGGGCTAAATTCTTTTGAGGAACAAAGTTTGGGTAGAAAGTGTGCCAGTATGGGAAGGAAGCTGAGTAGGCATCAATTGAAGGGATCCTGCATAGAAATTAAGGTCTCACAGAAATGGCTCCTACGAGGCACTCAACAAATATTTGTTCAGCGAGGGAAGAAAATAAATGAAGGAATCAGCATAAAGTCATCTTGTAGACAAATTTAGAAAGACACTGTGTAGACATTCCTCTTAATTTACTTCCCTCACTCTTAGCGGGCTCTATTTTATCAATGCCACAGGAGTTACAATTGTCATTAAAGAATATCGTACCAGAACTCAGAGAAGAATGTGTTCACTCAACTTGCCAGAGATCAAAATAACTGTGAATTGTGATAGAATTTAAAAAATACAGTGAATCAGCTCTTTGAATCATGAAAAGTAAAGCATAATTATCTCTGTTACACCACGCTGGCAGAATTTCTGTCGCATGGAGAAACCCACTGCCGCTATGTCTAAGTAATTGATGCTCCCAACCTTTTAGTCACAGAGGGCCCCTGGATTGTACTGCTTCAGGGACAGCATCCATAGACAGTTTCCTGTGAATGACACTGTGGGGTTTGTAACATGCTGTAGTTATTCTACTCAACATCTTCTGTTGAATTTGTAGCTTGTCCAAAGCTTCAGTTCATAAGGGCTTGGTCTAATATTGTCAGATCTTGCCCTCATATTAATTCGGTAGGTTTGCAGAAAGCGTTGCCGTAAATTAATGCATATTTTTACTTTCTCCCTATTTTTCTGGTTTGTGGGACTGGAACTCAGGAAGAAGAGGAATCCCAGGAAAAACCTAAATGCCTCGAGTTGGGACAGAAGATGGCATCAGGTAGAGTACATTCAGTGTGACACCTCCTTTTCTGGGTTGCTGTTGCTGCCAGCAGGGCTTACAGCATCCAAAAGCTTTGCATATTGCACAGGAAAGTCTGTGTGTTCCAAATGACTGGAAACACGACTAGAAATGTCACTGATAATGGATTCCAGGCACAGCATGTAGGCAATCTGGTTATGATGCAGAAACTAGCTGCTTCTCTTCTTTCTTTTATTGATTACGGTTCTTGATGAACAAATACTTGCAATGAAGTAAATGATGATAATGATGAAGAAATTTTAAATTCGGGAAGACTAAAATAAGTAGTGTAGATGTTTACTGAAATATTTATGATTACCTTGGAAAATGTTCTTTAGATGCATTTGCTGGGTTTCTTTTTATGTTAGTGTATAGTGAAATATGCAGCTTTGCTAAAGCTATTTACCCCATAATAGGACTTCCTATGAGATAATATGGAAAGAAACAGTGATGAGTGAATTTATAACTTAGTTTCTGACTATGATCAGTAATGATAATGACATGTAATGGCCATAAAAACAAACATTAGTTGAATGGACTTAATAATAATGAAAGCGAAATCTTGATACTCTCTGCTTCTATATTCAAATGGCTTTTAGTTGGGTGTTTTAGATATTAAGGGGTTAGAAGAGGGCTCCATATGTGTTTGCTGCTGGCAGAGCCTCGTGTTCTTGGAATTTAATGGAAGTTGGGGAGCAGAATTGAGAAAACAGAGATGGTAATGAAAAAAATATGCAAATGGGGGGAAAGGTGGCACCCTGCCCTGATAAAGATGGAGAAAGAATTAGCGATTAAACAGCTCCACCATCTCCCTATGTACCCCTCCCAATTGTCTACCCCCAACAATAACAAACATTGCTTTACTTTGGTGCCTCTCCGTAGGACACTCTCCCCTTGTAGATCCTCGCATGACTTGGCTCGTTCTCATCAATCGGGTATCAGCTGAAATGTCTAGTCTCACAGACTAATTTGTCATTCTGTCAAATCACTCTTCATCTCATTGCCCATTTTATTTGTTTCACAACTATTATTAAAATCTAAAATTATCCTTTCATGGATTGGTTTGGTTACTCATTGTCCCCTAGAGAGCAGAAACCTTGCCTATCTTGTTTAATGGTATCTTAGCACCTTGGACAGTGGCTGGCACTTAGTAGTCATTCAGTAAATTCTTACTGAGTCCTTTGTGTCCACTATATGCAAGGCATTTTCTTTCTCTGATCTCTTTCTTTCATCTCTTGATGTGGCCAACTCTATGACTATTTTAGATTTCTGGCCTATAAAAGAGAATAAGACATGACCCTTGCCTTCAAGAAAATAAATGTCTAAAGTGTAGATGTGTTTGGAACATGAGAAATAATGTGAAAAGATTGACACAACCTAAATACCACTGAGAGCATTGAGGAAGTAGAATCTAAGAAGTTTCCTTGAGTTGATGTTGCCCAGAAGGAGATTTGGAGTTGTTTTTTTGTTTGTTTGTTTTTTAAGATTTTACTTATTTATTTGAGAGAAAGAGAGAGTGAGAAAGAGAGAGAGAGGGAGAAAGAGAGAACGCAGAGGAAGAGGGACTAGCAGACTGAGCATGGAGCCCGATTCAGGGCTCCATCTCACAACCTTGAGATCATGACCTGAGCTGAAACCAAGAGTCGGACGCTCAACTGAATGAGCCACCTAGGCACCCTAGGAGTTTTGGAGTTTGAAAGTTTGAAATAGGAGGGCAGATTTGGAGCTTGCATATTATACCCCTGAAAATTGTTCGGAGTGCCACTTTTTCACACTTACTCTTGATTTTCAGTTCCTCAGCTAGAGAAGGCTGGACTAAGGGCCATTGCTGGGTCAATGCAAATTTGGCCAAGAGATTTTGAGTTTCCCAGTTGCTGTTGTAAATAGTATCATTTGCTCTTTTGGCAGAGTGTCCACAAGATTTTGAAGACATCCAAAGCCTTGATTATCCCACATGTTGTGAAGACACTGCTACTCACCAAGGCTTTTCTAAGACATGAGTTGACTCCAACAGGTCCTACTATGACATCTCTGAGTGAGAAATCAAGGATCCAATTCTCAAACACTCTTCTAGCATCCTAGATCTTTAAGCCCTAGGAGTGTGTGACTAGAAATGTAGTGTAGTGGTAAAGATTTCCCTCCACAATACATTTGGAGTCAGAGATCCAAATGAACATAATTCCGCAGAAAGAGGGGGCACTGTTTAGTTAGAAATCTATAATCCCAATTTCTTTGTGATTTAATTGTATGGCTTTAGATTTTGGATTATGAATAAATGGCTTATTTCCCTATTTTTTTTCAAAAACACCTAATAACCCTACTCTCTAAGTAGAAATTTCAAACAGAAAATGCAAAAATTTCTCACTATTTCTAAAAAGTGAGTTGGGTTCACTTGGATTCACTAACTTTGGGACTTGCTGCAAAGTCCCTCTTTTCTATTCAGGATTTACTCCAAACATGTGTCTCTACACTGTGGCATTAGTATAATTGTGTGTCTAGTTTTAGTCCATTTAGTTCAGATTTACTGTGTTTATTAACCATTCTTTGAAATCCTGTTATGTATTAAGTTGTGTCTGCCAGGTTATTTGAAAAGTATGAATATATAATACATTAACTAAGAAATGTTTATTGAATACCTACTATGTGCTAGACATTGTGCTAGGAGTTATGCTATATTTAGAGTGGTAACTAGGACAGACCTGACTCTATGTATCATGGAACTTATGGGAAAATGAGAAACACAGCCATTAAACAAATAAAAGGAAAATGTAAATTATAGAGAAATTATAGCCTAAGATAAGTAAAATATAAGTTTTAGAGATATATAAGTTTTAGAGGGTTCTGTGGAAGTCTTGCCTTTAGAGCTTATAGTTAAATAATGTCTCTAAAACATGGACACAGAAAACTAAGACAACAGGTAGGATACAGTACATGCTAAAACACAGGCAGGAGTGGTAGGATGAGGAACCAAAGAGATAAGAGAAACTCAATTTGGGGGATCCAGGAAGTTATCCAAGGGTTTGTGGCATATGAGCTGGCTCTTGAAGGATAGATATGAAATCCTTTTGTGAATAAAGACACATTAGCCAGGATATTTATAAAGTGAAAACCAAATACCATGAATTGAATCTAAAGTGATACCTATGTGATATCTGGCCCCTTTTTTGGCTGATGACTGAATCCTTAGGCATCTGTTACTTTATCCTGAGGCCTATAATTTCTACTTGCAGGGCCCACCCAGGGGCTATGACAGGTTAACTGGAAGTGTGTTTAAATTTTACCACCATCATTGCCTGTCCCTTGCTGTCTAATAATTCAGTGTCTGTACATTTGAGGGCTTTTTTAGTAAGTGACCTGCCTGTAATAGACGGAACCCTAATACTTATTCAGAATCAGGTGGCACTTCCCCTTGACTTCATGGATATATTAGCTGAGTGGACAGGGTAGCCCATTTATAATAAGTCCCTTTTGTGATGTGATACACCATGGTACACCATGAGTTGCTGTCAGCTGGTGCTTCATTTCAGCATGACCAGTGCTAGGCAGGTTCATCATCAGATAAAGTTTACCTTTGCCTCAGCCTGCCCTTTTTGTGCGCTGCCCCTCCTCAGTGGGGTTCCCTCCTCACTACCTTCAGCCCCCAGCTTTGCTACCATCAAAAGAACATGCACTCAGGCATGTATATCTTGGTACATAATTAATTTACATCACTATGTTATGCCCGTTCTCCAGCCTATTGTTATTTTAGGCTGCAAATCCACCTATGGAATGCAAGAATTCAGCGGCTGTTAAAGGGATTTTTCAACATTAGCAAGCAGGTAAAGAAGAGGGGGCCTTTCTGGCTGTAGTCACAACGTGTGGTTAGCCACTTTCTTGACCCGAATAAGGCCCTGCAATCATGGGGCTCAATGAAGATTCCATCAGGCTGTGTGTTCCTTAAAAACAGGGGTTATGTCTGTTTACAAGTAAGGTTAGATCTTTTATCCAATGGTGCCATTTTGGAGACATCTTGCATCCTTCTCCTATAACATTATGCTTATAACTGCACAGGAAAAAGGAAGAATGAGGTAATGGACCCATGAAAAATGGTGATACAAGTGGAAGTATTATGAAGGAAAGATTTCCAGACATAAGAGTTCCTTTGAGGTGGCCATGAGGTTGTCTGAAAAATAGAGGAAAAGAACAATGATACTTTACTAATAGTGACAAGAAGGAGGCCATAGTTCCAAATAGAAGGATCTATATGTCAGCAAGAAGGCATAATTGAAAGCCTGATGATATGACCCTCTGAAGATGAGCCAGTTATTGGAAGTAGCCGAGGACAGGGGAAGAGTTTACATGTTCTCACCTGGTTTTATGCCTCATTTCTCAGCAGCTGCTACATCAAAGTTGGCAGACATTTGGGTCTGCATGGCTCATGTGGCCACCTGCTCCCAGGTCTTTCTTTCTGTGGGTTTTCTTTCCTTTTTGCATTGCCATGGGATGTGTTCCTTTCCTAGAGCTTTTTGTGGTTGCCCTGATTTGTCATTTTAGAGAAGTTTTGTGCTGAGGCTTCATCTAATCTCTTTCCGTTCCACTAAAGGGCTCTTGGAACAAGCCAAGCACCACACATACTCATAACAGCCTGTTAGGCATCTGTATTGAACAAGGTTGAAACTGAGCAGTACCTTTTTAGTGCAGAGACTCAGGTTTATAAGCTGATGTAAAGAAACTACAGATTCTGCCCAAATTAATCTTATCTCTAGCCAAATGAATAGAAATTATGGAATACCAATTTTGGGAGAAAGAGAGGGAGGTTAGCACATCATAACTTCATTTATTCATTCATTCTCTTACGGACAGGGAGACAGATGAATGGATGGGCCAGCTACACTTTCTTGAGAGAATTTTTTTTTTTTTTAATGAATTGCACCCTTTCTGGTGGCTATGTTTCAAAAAGAAAGTAAAATGTGTTTTTAAAATGTTGGCTCAATCATGTCATTTTTCTTGCCTGTGCATTGCTTTAGACACAGGCCAAGTATTTTTGAACGCTGAAACAACTTTCAAATGCGTTTAAAATTCAAGAAGACTTTGCAGAATCATTTTTATCTTTTAGCTTGCACTTAGCCTTTGCTGTTGGGGCCCCATGATTGCCACACTCTGATCATAATGGGAGAATCTTGTAAGTCGATGCTATTTTATGACAGTCAGAATGTTTCAGTGGAACACTCTCTTTTCGCTAAAGGTCACCTAAGGCTGAGTAGGGCCCAGCACGCTTTCAGAGTTGGCTGTCTGTGTCATCTGCATTTAGTCAAGTTTTCATTTCCTGTGGTTTGTACGTTTCTTATGTGTGAAGTAAACCCCCAACGGTTAAAATTCTTCAACTGAAAATGAAAACAATCAGGACAAAATATATGTATTTTTGTAACCTTTGTGAGGAAGTGAGACCAGGGTTCCATTGAGCAGCTTCTTAAGCAACATCGTGTCGCTGTGTGTGTGTGTGTGTGTGTGTGTGTGTGTGTGTGTGTGTGAGGCTGGCCCCCTGCGGGGAAGCGACACTTCTAGCAGGGAGCCTTGAGAGGTGAGAAAATGACCTATTGTCTGGTAATTCAGACAACTAAATGTTTGCTTTTACTTTCAGGTCATAGTAGAACAGTCAAAATGAGGTCTCTACCCCAGCCAACTGTATTTCGGTCATACCTCGCTTTGTGCAAAAAAAGTGATTTATCTTCCTCAATGATTTTTCTGAGGCCCTGGCCAAAGAATGAATAGAAAACTGTTCAGTTAGGGAAGTTGGAAAACAGAAGGTGGTGGACTTCCTTTATCCCGAGTTTCTTTCCATCTCCTTAACCTTAGAACAGACCGTCTGAAGTCCTATGAGGCCTTTTATTACAGAAAATGTTGCTTGGGGCTGTAGATGTCTTCCAGCAAGGACCCGATCCCTAAATTTCTATATGGGATGGATGTCTTGGTCTGCATGGCTTTCATCCCATCCTCCTGTCAGGTCTCTGCCCTCAGCAAGGCTTTCTGTGACCACCCTGAGCAGAACTGCAATCTGTCCTTCAGCTCTTACCTCCTTGCCCCATCTTGTTTGTCTGAAAACCACTTACCACTCTGATGCACTATGTCCTTTCCTTGCTCTTTGTGTGTCTCCCCCCTAGAACATAAGCTCTGTAAGCTCCATGAAGGCAATGGTATTTTATATGCCGCTGTGTCCATAACAAATGCCTAGAACAGAGCCCTGTGTAGAGGGGATGCTCGATAAATATTTGTTGGACAAAGAAGGAATGCTTGCTCTTCTCTTTTAAACTCTCTCTAAAGCAGTTAGCTCAACCAAAATCTGAACACTGAGTATCTTTTTCTATTCAGTTTTTTCCCCAGCTCCCAGCCCAATGTCTGGAATATGGGAGAGCTCGAAATAAATGGTTGGTTGACTTAAGTATAAATGCATGCATGAATGACCAAGTCTGATCTACTGTACAACTGTGATATAAAAACTGTGTTCAGTTGGGACTTTAACAAACTTGAAGAGAACCACACTAACCCCTGGGGAAGTCAAAGATGAGGGTGACATGGGTCTTGCCTTCAAGGAGCTAAATGTACTTCCTTTACCTGAGTTTACCTTCTTCCTGTTCCCTTGACTGTAGGACTATCTGTGGGTTCGGGGGGGTGGCTTTTATTAGAGAAGATGCTACTGAGGTTGCAGATGACTTCCAGTAAAGTCTTGATCCCCAAACTCCTGTATGGAACTTAGCTACCATGCTTTTATTTTAGTCCTAAGGAGTCCCGCTATTTTGTCTCTACTTCAAAGAATTGTTGATTGGATCATGTAAATTCTTCCCAAGAAGTGAAGGTCTACCAGAGGAATACACCTGTGAAAATGATATATTCCCCATTCCAAGAACTAAAACACCACTGGACGGGGTAGGTCATGCATAGGCTCTAACAGGTATTCATAAAGAGGAAGATGTTTCTAGAATTTATTCATAGATCCTGCATTATGAGTGTAAGTAGGAGAAAGTCATGGGCTGGGCAGAGAGCACAGCTAGATTTTCTTCACTGTTAAATCAGTTGGCCTTGCCCTCGAATCCAAGGAGATGCTTGGGGTGGGAGTGTGAGTAATGTTTGTCTTTGGCAGGACAAGGCAGCAAGGGTGTTCTTTCATGCAAGAAAGAAGACTTCCTAGCCTGCCTGCTAAAGATGTACCAATCTGCTCCTAGCTCAATATTATCTTGCACTGAAAAGGTGTCAGACTAATGAAGTCCGGTTTCCAAGTTCTCAGCTCTGTCCTCGGCAACATCTATTAAGTGATATTACCATCCACATCTCTGAAACCACAGCCTCCATCCTCCTCAGGGTCACCCAGAGAGCAGTATCTGTTTTTTCTCCTCTCTCCGTGGGCAGAGAGCTAATCGTTTCCAGATTGTTTTTATTCAGGAAATTCAATAGATCGCTTATTGTTCATAAATGAGAAAACACAAATAAATAAAAACGAGAGTTTGATTTAGTCCTCCGTATTCAAGGTACACCTGGTGTGCTGTTGACTGACCAGGCACCTGTTTCTTGAAGAGGAGCGGAAATGCACCTGCACAGCAAATGTTTGGTTTAGACGTTGTGCCCGGGTGCTACATGAGACACCTTGGTAGCCCTATCGAGTACTACTCTTCATCCGATCCTAAGTCCCCTTAGCACCCCTGGACGCACAGGGCTTCCCAGAAGTTTATCCAGGTCATAAAATGAATCAGTTACTAGGAATGAAACTTCCAGTGTGGCAATACTTGGAGCAGAATTGTATACTGTGTGTGTGTGTGTGTGTGTGTGTCCCGCAAGATGTTTCTTTTTTTTTTTTTTAAGATTTATTTATTTATTTGAGAGAGCGAGAATGAGAGAGAGAGAGAGTACATGAGAGTGGGGAGGGCCAGAGGGAGAAGCAGGCTCCCCGCCGAGCAGGGAGCCCGATGCGGGACTCGATCCCGGGTCTCCAGGATCATGACCTGAGCCGAAGGCAGTCGCTCAACCAACTGAGCCACCCAGGCGCCCCCGCAAGATGTTTCTATGCTATTTTATTTTCTTCCATTATTTCCTTGTTTGTTTAAAATTTGTCCTCCAGCCTCTGTAAGAATCCCTTAGAACAGAAAGAATCGTGAAGGCAACACTAATATACACAAGCGGCAATAATGAAGCAGCACTTAGGTTAAATAAGTGAAACCCTAAACCGATGGTCTTTGAGTGTTTCCATGCCGGAGGAATCTCTCTCCCCACTTCCACTTCTCACTTCCTGTCCCCGCACGTGAGTAGAAAGCTCGAGCTTGCGCTGCATGCTGTGCATTTGGACGCCCAGCCCACTCTCTCCCTGGAGGGTACCCTTCCTCCCGTTCTCGGGACACGGACAGGGGAAATCATCATGTAGAGGTTCCAGCTGGTCACTGTCTCAAAAGCCCTGAGGTGGAAGCGAAAATGGGAAGTTTCTGAATCTCAAAGGTTGGTGGTGTTGTTGCTCTTGTTGTTATGTACCCGTGTTTCCCTGCAAACATTTAAATGAAGTGGCTTTTGGGTCCTAGGGGTCCCCTGAAGTGAGCATCTTTATTCCCCTCATGCCCACACCTCAGTTCAACTTGGCTTCGTGGCAGTCATGCCCTACTACCCACTTAGGTGATTCCTGGTGGGTCAGCCACTGTTCTAGAATTTGTGTCCAGGAGGAGCACAGCTCAAGCCATATGGTTGAAAAGACAGTCCAGGACTTGTCCTCAAGTTGTTTTCGTACAGACTTCATTGAGAAAATGTCATTGTCCAGATTAGGGGAGGCAGGACCGATGAGCTGGAGGGTGTGACGGCCACCATGCGCCCCTGCTTCCGCTTCCATGGACACTGGCCCCCACTTCCTACACCTGCAGGTGTCTGAATCAGGCTTTCTCTCCAGAACCTGCTCTGACCCCTCTTGGGATTAGCCCTCAAGCAAGCACTGCTGGGACCTGGTGAATAAATACCTCCGCTCGCTGGCCCCTTGGGGAGGCCAGCTGTGGGGCACATGTTCTGTGCTGGTGCTCAGAGTTGCCCCCGAGGGTTAAGCCACTGAGGTAGCTGGCTTATCACCCCACTGACCCCCTGCTGTTGCCCTCACCTCCCATATAAACCGCTTCTGGGAGAACCCTTAATCAGAGACGGTCCTTTGGCACCATCACTGCATTCAAAGTTCAAAAGACTCAATGAGCCTGATTGGGAATCTCAAAAAAAAACACAAAAAACCCTTTGAAAAAAATTTTTAAAAATGTAAATGCAAAGTAGCTGCTCTGATCACTACCTTATTAACTGGTCAAAATGGTGGCATTCCTAAGCTTCTCAAAAATACTCCAACCTATTCTGAATGCAGCATTCTGTCCTTACCCGTTCATTGGGGGATGTTAAATGACTATGAAGAAGGAACGGAGACTTCCATCTTGATGTTGGCTATCACAGAGCATATTTGCTTAGAGACCGCCATACTGTGACTCATTTTGAACTTGCTTCATATGAATTGAGGAGTGGATTTGAGTCACACAATCATTTATGTTTGAGCCCCAAACATGAGCCCTAATGTTCAGCTTAGTTACTGATTAGATCTGGGCGAACTTGAATAGCCATTTACCCTATATTGAGCCCGTTTTTAAAAACAGCTTAGAAAAGAACACCTCTGGATTCCTTATCCTTCATCACAGAGAGAGGATGAGAAAAAGAGACCAAAAAAAAAAATACAATAGTAAAGTGTTAATGAATTTTCTCTAACGCATTATGGCTGAGGATTGGTATGTGGTCTGTGTTCCACCCAGATATTCAAAAATAGTGGCTAATTCTGAAAACTTGAAAAGTGATTTTTAACATCTTAGGACTGATGTTACCAACAGGGCAAACTCGGACGCATTTGGTTTGGCCTGCAGTCTTCAAAATTTTACAAAATTGGCTGCCAATGTTTAAATTCTGGAAAACTTCCTGTAACAATCTATGATTTCTCTTGAGGAATTGTAAAAACTGGCAAACCAGGGCTGCATTCCTAAGGGATATAAATAAATAAATAAATAAATAAATAAATAAATAAATAAATAAACAAATAAATAAATAAACAAATAAATAAACAAATAAATAAATAAAAGTCACTTGGCGTCACATCCCTGAGAGGTTAGTTACCTCCCCATCCTGCCTGTGTCTGAGGAGCAGGTGAGATGCGTGGGGGGCCATTGCCGTGGAAACGGGAGGAGACATTCGCTTACATCAAGCTGCTGAGCACTGACCTCGGTCAGTGATCTACCTCGTTCTCTGGACTTGGAGCATCCATGGGACCACAACTGCTTCCCGAAGCCTTTCCCTTTCACGGGAACGAAGGGGTCACTGTGTTCTCACTGAGGGGGCCGCAGGACAGACTTCTGTTTCTGCTCTTGCTCAGCAAGACTGATGTAAAATTTCCTTTGTGAGCATTTGCCCATCTGGCTGTGTGCCTGGCACCTTTTAGATGGATTTTGATCAAGCATGACTCCAGTGTGTATAGTAATCATGGAAAATTTCAGCTTTCCTATCCAAGGAGAAACAGACAAAAGGGACAGACTGCCCTTGGCTTTTTCTAAGCCGTAGAAGCAGAACCAGATCAAGGACTCAGAAAAGTCAGGGTGCATTTGGCAGAAGCCCCATGCTAGTCTGGCATCTGACTGTGGCATTAGATCAGTTCATTTGGCTACATGGTTAACTTGTCCGTGTTTTCAAAAGAATGTGTGGAGCCTACCCTCTCTGCTGGGTGCTGAGAGAGGGCCGCAAGTCTCGCCTTGTTGGTTTTATGCCCTCAACCCTAATACCCATGTTTCCAGAAGTTCAGGCTTGAACATTTTTTTCTGTGCCCACATTCTTTTCATGCCTGTCCTGCTCTAAGTGGGTTTATAGTATGTAGTTCTCTCCAGCCATTTGAAAAGACTTAAAGAAAAATGGATCGTTGTTTTATTTCCTTCAGGTGACAACTTTCTCTGCTCCTTACCACTTACCCCCCATTGATTGGATCCTGAGTTCATCTGGTCCAGCTGCCATTTTTGATTTGAGCACGTTCAGGATCACATTATCTGAATTGTTCTTTTCTAACAACTGAACACAAACGTCTGGTGAGCATGCTTGCCAGATACTCTAACAGTAACACTAGCTAACATTTAGTACGTCCTTGCAATGCATTAGGCGCTACGCTAAGTGCTTTCTGTGAATTTCTTAGTTAATCCTCTTAACAGCTCTATGGGGTTTATATCATCCCCACTTTGCAAATAAGGAAACTCAACCTTAAAAAGTTAATTCATCCCAACATAGGCCCAGTTGAGTTCCAATGCCCTATACTCTTAACCATTCCAGCAACCCTGCAAATACTGGTATGTCTTCTGGACAGAGCTGAGAATTTCTGAGCAGTACCATATGGAGAGGGTAGAATCTATTTGCCTCTGATTTGAGCACATTTATCAGCAGGAATCTAAGATCTGGTGCCCCTTAGAAAGGCTAAACCTCCTGGTTTCCTGTAAGCAGGGCGCGCGGGGGTGGGGCAAGTTCCTGGAATTTGCCCTGGGCATATAAAGTCATTGAGATGATTGAGATGAAGTAAAGAAATGAGTCTTTACTTTTCTTCCCCCAAGATTTGGTGAAATTTAGTATCTTTTGTTTTTAATCTGCTTCACTCTATTAGGATATTATGTTGAAATCTGGTAGAATCAAAGACAAAAACAAACGCCCTCCAAACTTGGCTCTTTTTTCCACCTGTATGATTTCTGTTTATGGTGTCACCCTCCATCTTGGCCTTCAGCTTCAAGGTCATGTTGCATTGCTACTTTCCACTTAACCTCTATATTGAGTTTCTTTGCAGTATTTCTTGAATCTATTCCAACTTTTCCTGTCTTGCTGTCACACTCCAGTTTAGGTCAATATTCCCCACATGCCCAAACTATTTTCATAGTTTCCTAACTGGTCTTTCTGCATCTAGACCTTACCTGCTCTTATCCATCCTACACACCACTGTCAGAGTACCTATTCATCTACTAAAATTGTATGTAGGCTTGAAGGTCCAAGTCAAATTCTGTACTCTTGATAAAGTCATAGAGTACATATTGGAGAAGTAATCTCTCCAATACCTCTCTTATGGCCTATAATTTACAATTATGTGTGGACATGTCTTATCTCTGCCAATTGTTTATCCAATATTTCTCTTCTTTAGCCACAGGATCCTGATTTTGTTGGGTACAGTTTAGGCCCAGCTATAAAACTACATTTCCCAGCCTCCCTTACAGATCAGGCTGGCCAAAGGTATATAAGCTAAGTTGTCAGGGGATTCCTTAATTTGGTTTCCTCAGAGGTAGATCCTGGGATAAGGATTCTAGCACCGCTTGTTGGGAGGAGATCCCAGGAACGGATCTCCTGGAATAGCATAAGGCAGGCAGGCAGTCAAGGGTTGGTTATTAAGAAAATAATCCATTTCCCAAAATTGCTGTAATAAGATGCTGTAATTTTCATAATGAAAAAAATTAACTATATACAAATAAGACTGATTTCACACCCCTCAAACAACAACCTGAGGAGGGGAGGGCTTTACATTTTTTCATAGAAAGACGTCAAATGCTGTGTCTACTACTGTGGGGCTTCTGGAAATCTCCCTCAAGAGAGCACACTCTTCCCCTCCTTCCCGTCTGGAACATTGGCAGGATACCATGGTGGCCATCTTGGATCACAGGTGACTTTGAGGATGAAACCATTATCTAAGGATAGTGGGGGCAAAATACAGAAACTCGGGTCTCTGGTGACCATGGGGCTCCATACCAACTCTGGACTGCCTCCCTGAGGCTCCTTTTATGTGTAAGAACAAAAAACCCCCAAAACTTTCTATCTTATTTACACTGCTGTTATGTGTGTTGCTAACATTTGTAGCCAACCCTCAGCCTCACTCGTGTTTCTCTTACAAGACCAGGAAGCTTCTTGAGGGGAGGAATGTATGTGTTCATTTTTGTCTGCCTCAGAGCACTACCACGTCCTCAGTAAATCTTTGTGAAAAGAGGAGTTGAATTCAACTCACACAGAGAACTGAGCCTCATGCCCTGTGTTGCATGATGTCCGCATCTGAAGATGAATAAAACCTTGTCCCTGCTCTCAAGGAACGGATAATGAAGTTGCTGTGTGTGCGTGTTGTCGCTGTTTGCCACTGACACACCTGGGCAGGGACAGAGGAGAGAAGGGGGGTCAGCCCCCTGACTGTCTGAATAAAAACAAGATGTCCATTCACTTCTTGTCCTCTCCCGGCATCCTTGGCTCTTCAGTGTCTGCTGGAGAAGCCAGGCCTTGCCTGGTGTTACCATGACGTCTGAGCTCTGAGAGCTGTTTCCTTTCTTCCTAAGCCTAAGAAAGATTATTCTGGTGATATCTGAATAGCTTGAGTTAGCTGCGTATGAGCACAGAGGAAGTGGTTCCCTAGCAACGGGAGCCTCTGAAAGCCTCCGAGCACTCAGCGCTTCTCCCTGCTTTTTGTTTTTTCTCCTCCATGTTGCCTGTCAGCAAACGGCTAGAGTGATTGCACCTGCTCTGAATTAGGGCCAGTCACTTAAACTCCAGCAGTCCAGGTTTCTAAGTCAAGGGCTCTGTTCCTCTTTGGTCAAGCTTCCTCATGAGGTCGGGGGCCTCTTTTGCTCCTGGTCAGACCATACTTACTTCAGATCATACTTCCTTTTTTTTTTTTTTTTTTTTGATGTTCAGATCTTGACCAGAAATGGAAAATATTGAGGTTCCTGAAGAAAATGTTAACTGAGTTCGGAGGTGGGGGGAAATACTACTTTTTGTCCATTTTTTTCAAATGTGCTAAATCTCCTAGGAAAAAGTTTAGCGGACTTTTTCTTGCTAAAGAACTTATTCTCACCCCATTCTTTGTTTTTCCACAGAAGCCAAACAAATTCTTCTTTCCTTATATATGTCAGCATCTCAGTGTTGTAGTTGAGTATGCAAGATGATTGGGGCAATAATAAAGTATCTTCTTACGACATTGCCTCAGTCTAGCAAAATATTAGGTTCTAGAAACAGATATCCTTACTGGGGGCACTGATCCTGTTCTTTTTTCCCAGCCCCAGGGCCATATTTGAGAAAGTAAATCCGCACAGACCATACCACCGTAGAGTCAGAATTACGGTGGGAATGCCTTGTTTCCTCTTCAAACAGCAATCTGGATAAGAACAGTGATCTTATAGGGGGTGGTTATATGGCCTTACCTACCAGTTGGGTGGTATCAATTGGCAGCATTGAATGTCTGGCCAAGACTGCTGGTGATGAAGGACAGCATGCGCCCATTTATAATTGAGCCTACCAGCTCCTAAAAGGCTTGTCATTTACACCTACTAAAATATTTTCATTTGCTCATTTGTTTAATCAACAAACATTTATAACCAATCGTCTCCTATGTGTGTCAAGAGACCATGCTGTGTCTTGTGGGAAAGACATGAAGGACGTTGTCTGTAACCTTAGCGAGGTCTCAATCTAACAGAGGAATTAAGATGTGTACCCAT
Organism: Mirounga angustirostris; assembly: GCF_029215605.1. NCBI lineage: Eukaryota > Metazoa > Chordata > Mammalia > Carnivora > Phocidae > Mirounga > Mirounga angustirostris. Next base: position 126,075,886 of record NW_026991713.1, read on the forward strand.
GCAACCATCAAGCAAGATCGTAGCCTAAACAAAGATAATCCGTGCAATTCTAGACATTCTCTTGAATCGGCTTTCTATGGGGGGCAGTGGTGGAGGTAGGGTGAAGCCACCTTTCTGAGTAATCAGGTAGAGTGTAAGGAAGGGGAGATGAGAAGGTACATCTGTTCTGTAGATAAACAGAGCATTTGGTCTCCAGGACTATTCATTTAGGTCTTTTTATTACCCTTACACTTATTAAAACAAAATGAAACAGCAAAATCCCCTCATGTTGTGATAGTCTGTTTCCATCCAAATGGTCTATTTTTAATCAATGTTAAGAGCTTGACATATGTCAGCCAAAGTGACATAAAACAGAAACCAGGAAGAGAATTTATCTGAGATCTGGGAAAAATAAAAAATAAACCCTAGCTTAGGGGAAATTTGAATTGCACTGTTTATCTTCTTTTCCTCCCAGGCATTATTTTCCACTAGTAATTGAGAAAGGACAAAAAATGCATCTCGGTAGCCAAACCCTCTGGGATCCAGGCTCTCTCATTAATAGCCATATCCCCCCGACAAGCTGAGGAGTCCATCCAGGATAGTATGCGTGGTCATGACCATGGTCACGGTTAACCAGAAAAAATGAGTTATAAATCACTGGAGATGCGGGGGAGGGGAAGAAAGCCCCCAAGTCAGACAGCCGTGGTGTGTTCTTTCTCAGGCTGGCTTAGACTAAAGGAGGGCGGAAATCTAAAAGCCATTCCTAATATATCCAGGTGACAGGCCTTTGGGGACCATTTTAGACTTACTGAATCAAGCCACTGCCTTCTGTGACGTTGACACCGATTTAAGATTTATGAAGTAGGGAAGGTGAGACAGGCAATAAAAGAGTCTTTTGTAGCCAAATAAGTGATTTGCACCCTAGGACGGAAAGGACGGTGAGGTGCCAGCCGTGACAAGAAGTGGGTTCCCCAAGGACATGTCCTGAATCCTGAGGCTAGAGCTCTGATATAGCTAAGTGACTCCTAGGGCATAGCTCCCCCTCCCACCACAGTCAGGATTTTCAATTTTGAACCTAATTGCTTACGGGAAGATCATGGCTGATTATTAGTTTTAGGATGTTGCAAACAGAGTCTTCCCGTGGCATTTAGTGAGCGTGTACCAGGCTGCGTTAGCTACAGTTCTCTGAGAAACAGTACCAATAGGATATATCTATGTCTGTATCTGTATCTAGAGAGACACAGAAAGAGAGGGAAGAGACAAATTTAGTAGAAGGAGTTGGCTCATGTGGTTTGGTAGGTGAGCAAGACCCAAGATCAGAAGATCTGCAGGATAAGAGAGCACACCAGAAGCCAGAAGAGCCAATGGCTTAGTGCCAGTCCAAAGGCCAGCAGCAGGAGACCCAGAAAGAGTTGACGTTTCTATCTGAGTCCAAAAGTAGGAAAAAAATTCTCTCTTGTTTAGGGAAGGGTCAGACTTTTTGGGCTCTTCAGACCTTCAACTGATTAGACGAGGCCCACCCACATTCAATAGGGCAACCTGCCTTGCTCTGTGTACTGATTTAAATGTTAATCTCACCTAAAAACACCCTCACAGATTGTTGAATCACTATACTGTACTCCTGAAACTAATATAACACTGTAGGTTAACTATAATGGAATTTTAAGTAAAATAAAATACTGAAAAAAAAAACACCCACTCTCACAGAAACACCCAGAATAGCACTTGGCCAAATATCTGGGTACCTTGTGGTCCAGTCAAGTTGACACATAATTAATCATTGCACAAACTTTGCCTTCTATGCTCATTCAGGCAAAGTAAGGAAATTAATATTTATTGAGCACCTACTAGACCAGATGCTCTACATTTATTCCTTCTTATAAATAAGGGGTAATTTAATGCCAGCTTTGCATAGCTGGTCATGAAAATGATGGGAGAGAAGAAGTATATAAGAAACACCTCTCCTGTCTGTCAAAGAAAAAGAAAGGTTTTTGTATTTTGGTTTGTATATTGTAGTAAACACAATCATACCAATGCCTGTCCAAAGGTCAGCAGACTGGACAATATGTACAACATTCTTCATAATTCTTTCACAATATTTTATTGGATCTGTCATTAAAATACCTTGACAGAGTGGGACAGATAAAATTTTCACTGTACAGGTAAAGAAACTGAGTCACAGAGAAAGCAAATGACTTGCTTAAGGTCACTTGGCAAACTTGAAGCAAAACCAAGATGAGACCCTCACATTTTCTGGCGTCTAGCATAGAGGAAAACATCAGCCATGTTTACAGTATTTATGTCTGCTAATGTATATGGTGCTCACGCCTTCACGGTGGCAGGCAGAAGTGGGACAGGTCATGAGCTCCCAAATCAGATGAACCAGATATGGGTCCTCGCTCGATCTCTGGTTTGTGGTTTGACTTTGGAAAATTTCCCAAGGTGTAAAATAGGAGAACTAGGACTATCTCATTAGCTAGGTATGGGAAGAGCACTAGGTCATACAAGGAATGCACAATGCCAGGTACACAGTAAAGGACTTAATAGAGAATTAAATGAGAATATAGCAAGCATGCAATAAATGTTAGCTATCATTATTACTATCGTTGAATCATCATGGATTCCCAATCTATGTTGGCCTCTCCCTTCACAGCTCTGCCTTATTGCAATAATAGGATCAGGTAGACAGAGGGAGAGAGAATAAGAAGGCAGAGAAGAGGAGCTAATATTCTTCTTCCTTATACTTGATCTCTCCTTGTTATTGGCAGCATTAGGTAATTTCCAAATAAGGAATATGAGAACAGCTTCAAAAAATCTTCCATTGAACCACTGTTTTTTTATGTCTTTGCTCAAAGTGACTTTGAATCGCCCTCTGTAAAAAGTGTATTGAACACATACTCTCTGGAAGGCACTTTACCAGGCAAAGACACACAGAAGTAAAGCAAAGCAGAGAGAAAATACTGCCCGCGTCTAGACATGCGATCATGGGAACCTCCAGTAAGGGGCTGGTGATAGCCATGAAAGGAAGAAGCGGATGTGGGAAGTGTTGTAAGGATAAATAAAGAGCTCTTGGCTACCAACTGGGTAAAGGGGTGAGTGAAAGGGCATATTGGAAGCTGATTAAGAAATGATCCATCTTGAAAGACTGGGGGCGGGGGGAAAGGAAGTAAGTTGCCTTAATGTCAAGATAAGACTTCTAAGAGAAAACTATTTCTAAAAGGCAGAGGAAAATATAGATTGGGGTTCTGAGGGAAAGGTTAGCATTTGAGATAAAAGTTTGAGCATCTTCCCCAGACAGGTCATATTTGAACTTTGGAAGTTGATGCATTTTCTGTGGAAAGAATATAAAGAGAAAAGAACATGATGCATGCAGTTTGACTGGAAACCTCTAATGAATCCTTCCATTTCTAACCACAAGGAGGACTATAACCCTGAAGCCATCTTGCTTGAAAACAAACACAATTTTATTTTATTTTAAAGATTTTATTTATTTATTTGACACAGAGAGAGACAGCGAGAGAGGGAACACAAGCAGGGGAGTGGGAGAGGGAGAAGCCGGCTTCCCGCTGAGCGGGGAGCCCAATGTGGGGCTGGATCCCAGGACCCTGGGATCATGACCTGAGCCGAAGGCTTAACGACTGAGCCGCCCAGGTGTCCTAACAAACACAATTTTAAAAACAACCTAAATATGTTGCATCCAAAGTAACAAAGATTTTTTTGTGAATTGTTAGAGAAAGTAGCAGAAAGTCCTAGGAGCCCAAAGCAACAAGCAATTGAAAATCAGATGGCCATCTTGTAAATTGGTGTGGCTGCCCTGGGGGCGGAGGGTTTGCCACCTGTATGAGCTGGGGAGGGGATGTTAGTTATCACTCACTGGGTAACAAATTACACAGACTTGGCTAAAAACAACACACATTTCTTACCTCACAGTGTCTGTGGGTCAAGAGCCTGAGCTGGTCAGGGCACCTGAGTGGCTCGGTGAGTTAAGTGCTTGACTCTTGGTTTCAGCTCAGGTCATGATCTGAGGGTCGTGGGATCAAGAGTCCCAAGTGGGGCTCCCTGCTCAGTGCAGAGTCTGCTTGAGATTCTCTCTGTCTCTCAACTAAACAAATAAATCTTAAAAAAAAAAAAAAAAAAGGCATTTGAGCTGGTCCTCTGCACAGGGCCTTCAGTGGTTGCACTCTTTGCCTGGTAAAGGTGTCAGCTGGGCTGAGGTCTCCCCTGGGGTCTTCGCTGCCAAGCCACACTTGGCAGAATTAAATTCCTGTGGTTGTAGGACTGCAGGGCTTCAGGTTTTTCCTGATTGTCAGCCAGAGCCTACCCTCATTTTGCCATGTGGGCTCCCTATTATAGACAGCTTGCTTCCTCAGAGGAAGAGAGTGTGAGGCTCCCGCAGGACGGGTACTAGACTCTTACACGTGTAATCATGTATGTCTAATCACATACATTTAATCTTGTATGTATACCATTGTTACCGGTGGGAGAGTCTGCTGTGTGTGAACAGATGTCTCGGTTCTGGGATTCCTTGTGTAAGATTTATGTGAGGATCTGAACTGGAATAAAGATAGCCGGAAGGGAAGTAGCAAGCACAAGCAGTTTATTTTTTTAATTTATTTTTAATTTTTAAAATTTTTCTTTTTTTATTACTATATACTATATTATTAGTTTCAGACGTAGAATTTAGGGATTCATCAGTTGCATACAACAACCCAGCACAAAGCAGTTTATCAAGGACAGTAGCTCTCAAGATGAGAGAGTAGGCAGGCCCAGAGGTGGCAACTGCCCTGAGGCTACTGGGGTCTTGGGTCATGGCTGGGGTGGTCTCTAATGGCAGCTGCTTCCAATCATTTGGGGGACTCTCCCACAAGTTGGGAGGGGGAGTTTTTGACCCTGCAAGGTTTGTACCAGAACCATCATGGCAGCCTTCCCCCATTGTGGGGGGAATCAAAACCACAAGGCAAATGCATTATAATGAGTCAAGGGGTTACCCTGGGGCAGAGGGGGAAGAGGGGAGCACACGTTGTGCACCTTGGCTCTTAGTCTGTTAGCCCCAGGCTGTTGCAAGCCACAAGGCCAGGATGTTGTGTCCCCAGGCTTCTACTTATCACCGCCCTTGCCTACGGCTCATGTCTACCAGCTCTATCACCATCACCTTGCCGTATTCTGTTGGCCAGCAACAGGCACAGGTCCTGCCATACTCAAGGGGAAGACAGCACACAAGGGTGTGAACACTAGGAAGCACAGATCATGGGGGACTACCCCAAGAACTGGACTGTCACAGGGCAAGACCTGACCCCGTGAGAGGCATAGTGTTGGAAATGAGACCCCCTCATTAAGCCAGGACTTTGAGAAACCACACCCTTGTTCAAAGGGAGATGCCAAGGAAAATGTCTGTTCTGACACAGACTGATGGGGAAAAAAAAAATCTCCCCCCTGGGAATTCGTGATTGCAGGCTACAGGATGCATGGGTTTGAGATGCAAGCTTACTGTGGCATCCGGTGACTCTCCAAGTTGAAAAATGAACATAAAACGGTCCTGGATCAATAAATACCCAGGGTCCTGGCAAAAATAAATGTGAATCCTCTTTGGAAGGATACTCACAGATAAAGCTTCATTGAAGACAAAGATCACCATTTTAAGCCATAAAATTTATGAGAAGCTAATTCATTATGAGTTAGAGGTAGTAGTCTCAAGCTGCGGGATTAGGTCTCCAAGACCTAAAGGAGAATGATATATGTTGCAGGCTTAATTGTGTTCCCCAGCTCCCAAATCCATAGGTCGAAGCTCTAACCCCCAGTATTGCAGAATGTGACTGTATTTGAGCATAGGGCCATTATAGGGGTGATTAGTTCAAAATGAGGCCCCTAGCATGGGTCCTAATCCAATCTGAATGAGTCCTTATAAGAAGACAAAATTAAGACACAGACACACAGAGAGGAAAGACCACGTGAAGACGGAGGGAGAAGACAGCCATCTACAAGCCGAGGAGACAGGCTTCAGAGGAAACCCATCCTGTCAGCACCTCGATCTCAGCCTTCTGGCCTCCAGAACCGTGAGAAAATGAATTTCTGTTGTTTATACCACCCAGTCTGCGGCATTTTATTATGGCAGCCCTAGAAAACTAATACAATATGGAAAAGACTAAAAAAGAAGAATGTTGGGCGCCTGGGTGGCTCAGTTGGTTAAGCGACTGCCTTCGGCTCAGGTCATGATCCTGGAGTCCCGGGATCGAGTCCCACATCGGGCTCCCTGCTCGGCGGGGAGTCTGCTTCTCCCTCTGGCCCTCCTCCCTCTCATGCTCTGTCTCTCATTCTCTCTGTCTCAAATAAATAAATAAAATCTTAAAAAAAAAAAAAAGAAGAATGTTAAAAACGATTAAGAGCATAAACAAAGGAATAAAAATGTAAGAATTAGACAAGGGAAAAAAGGAATAGGTACATTTATTAAAGAACCAAATAGAGGGGCGCCTGGGTGGCTCAGTCGTTAAGCGTCTGCCTTTGGCTCGGGTCATGATCCCAGAGTCCTGGGATCGAGCCCCGCATCGGGCTCCCTGCTGGGCGGGAAGCCTGCTTCTCCCTCTCCCACTCCCCCTGCTTGTGTTCCCTCTCTCTCTGTGTCTCTCTCTGTCAAATAAATGAAATCTTTAAAAAAAAAAAAAAAGGAACCAAATAGAATCCTAGAAATGAAACATACTGTTGCAACAGATGAGTTAACAAAGCAGATTTTATTATTAAGGAATTACTGAATAGTAAGATAAATCTGACGAAATTACCCAGACAGGATAGAGCACCGAGAGATGGAGGGACGTGAAAGAGGGGTTAAGAGCAAACGAGAGAGCCTGAGAAGATAGAAGATACATCTCATAGTCTTTCCGTACTGGGCAGTGGAGCATGGGGGCATTAGATAAGGCTGAGAATCTTCCAGAATCAATTAAAGACATGGATCCTTAGATGCAGGAGTCAAAAGAAGTCCTAAGCAAGGTAACTAAAAGTAAGCCCACGCCTAGGCATATTCTAGTAAAAATGCAGAACAGAGTGCTAAGAGAATAAGAGAAAGCAACTGTCAACCTGGAATTTGAATCTCACTAAACTGTTATTCAAGTGTGAGGGTAAAATGAAGACAAAATATAGAGACACTTTTAGGCAAATAATGACAGTTTACTGCTAACAAACCAGCATGGAAAAAGGGACTGGAGGGGTTCCAGGGAAAAGGAAATTAAACTGGAAGGAAGATTGGGGGTGTGAGAATAAGAGGAACAGGGGCACCTGGGTGGCTCAGTCAGTTAAGCCTCTGACTCTTGATTTCAGTTCAGGTCATGATCTCAGATCACAGGATCGAGCCCCAAATTGAGTCAGGCTCTGTGCTAAGCGTGGAGTCTGCTGGAGATTCTCTTTCTCCCTCTGCCCCTCCCCCAACTTGCACTCTAAATAAATAAATAAACAAACAAATAAATAAAATTTTTAAAAAAGATTACTTTAAAAAAGAATAAGAGGAATGAGGAAATTGGTAAACATGAGGGCAAATTTAAATAACACTTGACTATTTAAAATGAGATTGATGAGTTGGGAGAGAGGTAATTGAGTTAAGCTAAGAGGTAACTGATTTAAGCTGAGAACTTGATTTTGCAGTGTTCAATGCTTTGTTTTTCTACAATTCTTATTTTTAAGACAGGACATGATTACTTTGAGTTATTAAATAGTTCACATACTTTTCCTCCAAAAGGGCTGGAGACACGTAGAGGAAAGGCAGAATGTATTATATAAGTTTAGTTCTGCAGGCATCTAATAGTAAATTTCTCTCCTCTATCTCTCTATCTGAAATATGTACTTGGGCTGTTGTTTTCTTTTTCCGAGTGTAACAATGTGGCAAAATCCTGACAGCATAGCTACTCTATCGTGGCTGGGCATGAGATGCTGCTCTTGGGTGTTCAGGATCAGAGGGGATGGCCAGGTGAACTGGTGAAGGTAGCTGAGCTTGAAGCAGAAGCAGCATCTAATACATAGATATGTTCCAAGATATGTCAAAGTGAGTTGTGTGAAATAGAACATCAGAATGTATTTTTGCATGGAAGCGATATTTTAAGTAACGGTATTATTTCTAGTCCCGGTTTAAGGACCAACTTATCTTGCACCTGAATCAGAATTAACCATCATTCATAACAATGTTTCACTAGGACAATACATGTCAAGTTCTAACTAGGGAGGTCTGAAGCTTCTCTGAATCTTAGAGCAGCACTTAAGGGGGCGCCTCCGATAGGTGTGTGTTAAAATATACATAACATAAAATTCGCCATTTTAACCACTATTATGTGTACAGTTCGGTGACATTAAGTACATTCATATTGTGCAACCGTCACACCACCATCTCCAGACATTATCCCAAACTGAAACCCTGTACCCGCTGGACACTAACTCCCCATTACCACCTCCTCCCAGCCCCCCGCACCCACCATTCCACTTTCTGTGTCTCTGAATTTGACTAGTGTAAATACCTCATGTAAATGGAGCCATACAGCTTTTGTCCTTTTGTGTCTGGTTGATTTCACTCAGCATGATATCGTCAAGGTTCATCCATGTTGTAGCAGGTGCCAGAGTTTCATTACTTTTAAAAGCTGAACAATATTCTATTGTCTTTATAGATCACATTTTGTTTATCCATTCATCCATTAATGGACACCTGGGTTGTTTCCACCTTTTGGCGATTGTGAATAATGCCGTTATATACACGGTGTACAAATATCTGTTCAAGTTTCTGCTTTTAGTTCCTTTGAGTATCCACCCAAAAGTGGAATTGCTGGATCATATATTAGAGATGTGTTAAATGTTGAAGCACCATACTGTTTTCTGCAGCAGCTGCAGCATTTTACATTCCCTCCAGCAAGGCTCAAGGGTTCCAGTTTCTCCACATCCTCACCAACACTTGTTATTGTCTGTTTTTCTGATAACAGCCATCCTTTGGGTGTGAAGTGGCAACTGACATTTTGAGTGAAAGAACACTTTGCTGTGTGGGGCTGTCTCTTACATGGCAGGAGGTAATATCCCAGCTATTCCCCAGCCCACTCACTGGAGAACCACTGGCAGAGGACATTGATTTTTTTTTAAGATTTTCTTTATTGATTTGATAGAGAAAGAGAGAGAGAGAGCACAGCAGGGAGAGTGGCAGGCAGAGAGAGAGGGAGAAGCACGCTCTCCGCTGAGCAAGGTGCCTGATGCAGGACTCGATCCCAGGACCCTGGGATCATGACCTGAGCCGAAGGCAGACGCTTAACTGACTGAGCCACCCAGGTGGCCTGAGAATATTGATTTTTTGTTTTCAAAAGTAGTGAGCAACAGCTAAAGTCTCCGTTTAGTTTTTTCAGCCTTAGCGGGGCAGCTTGAAGTCTAGCGGTGCGGGCATAGCTCAGACGTCAGCCCAGAGGTTAGGGGCAGAATTTATGCAGAGAAATTCTCCTCCTGCTTTCCTTTCTCCGATTTCTCCCCCTCACTTTCCAGCTGCCGTGGCTCCCCCACCTCTGGCCTCTGGTTCTTCAGGCCAGAAAGACTGCAGGTGTCTATTGGAGGTTTAGCTGCCTTCTCCCTCCTGGTCACCCCAAAGGCACCATCTGACTTCAGGCTAACCGCTGTAAAAGGGGGAAACTCAGCTAGTGCCTTTCTTTTCCCAAATGAAGACCCCTCTCCAGGTTACGCCTGCTTTTTGGTTGCTCGCCAAGCCTTCAGGTGGTTGTTGGTTTTGGATTTTCTTTGAAGTTTACTGTTGTTTTCACTGGGAAATGTGACGCCACCATTCCCAGAAGCAGAGCCTTATTGGCTCTCTCACTACCCACTCCCGTCCTCTTGAAAAGCCGCTCCTGCTGTGTGAATCATCCTGGCTGGTCTGCTTCGTATCCAAACTTGGGACACTGAGCATATATTTTGAAATCTTAATAGCTATTTTGTACGATTTTTAAGAATCAATAACAATGCCTTAGAAGTGTAATTCAATTACAGAGAGGTGTCCTTACTTCCGGGCACATGAGCTGAGGCTTCAGATCTTTCAACTCATGTCATCCCTTCCCTAACTTCTATTTTTGCTCTGCAAAGTGGCACAATGATTGGCCTAGAAAATTTCTTGCTGTTGGAAGTAGAAGAAATATGAGGTTAAGACTGCAAATCAAATGTCTTTTGAATCATATTTTCTCTGGCCACCTTGTAACGGAACGTTGTCAGGTTTCAGACTGGAAAATTAGAATCCTGAGATTTGGGAGGTAATTGGGGATTTGTCTGCATTTACCCATTTTATTCATTTGCTTAACAAATATTTGCTAGAGCTTTCTTATATATTATTTAATTGCATTTGTTTAGTGGAAGCTAATTTAGTAATTAGTGCATTAGAGATTAAGTGGTCAGTTCACGCTTTCATTCATCAATAAATTAATTCATAAATTTAATTGAGTTAATTTATGAATCCATTAATGAAAAAACGTAATTCATCAGCGAACGCCTAATGATTTCCTATTCCAACACACTGCAAGATCTCATTGTGCCTTCTGAAATATCAAGCTGATTGTTTTTGCTTGGGCTAGTTTTAGCATCTTTACATCTTCTTGAATTATTATTGAGAACCAGGAGTCCACATGTAGTATGCATGTAGATTCTCTGACAGTATAAAGTAAAGCTTTTGTCTGTTGGTCAGTGTCACAATTAAAGATCTATCTAAATTACCTGTGATCTCTTGAAGAGAGCCTTCATTCACTCAGGTGCTTTTGACTAGCAGTATGATTTTAAATCGGCTGTTTATTCCTGAACATTGTCCTCCAGCTCTTCTCTGAAGTGCTCCCCTCTCTGGCCCTTCTTGTCCTGCACCCCCTTGTCTCTATCTTCTGCTGGCCAGGTTCTCCATCCCTCTCCTGTCTTCTCTGTTGATCCCTGCTGTCTTCTCTCTCCCAGAATTTTTTTTTTTTAAAGATTTTATTTATTTGACAGAGAGAGAGAGACAGTGAGAGAGGGAACACAAGCAGGGGGAGCGGGAGAGGGAGAAGCAGGCTTCCCGCCGAGCAGGGAGCCCGATGTGGGGCTCGATCCCAGGACCCTGGGACCACGACCCGAGCCAAAGGCAGACTCTTAACCGACTGAGCCACCCAGGTGCCCCCAGCCTTTGTTCATACCCACCCTTTCCCTAAGAAAAAGTTACTTTTGGATTTCCTTTATGTAATAACTTTTATATGCAGATTTCAGAATCCTATGGAGGGGATTCTGATTCTTATGGTCAGGAATCTGCGCTTTTCTTCATGGGGATATGACCTGCATAGTTGGATAGGGACCTGAACTTAGAAGGGCCCTGCACTGGGCTTCATGCAATGCTGTGGCCCTCTTGAAAAGCTTCATCATTTTTTTTTTAAACAAGGGGGCCACATAATTTCATTTTGTACTGAACCCCACAATGTAGATAGCCAGTCCTGCATTAGAGGTGCTCAGTAGGTCAGGATTTGTGTGATTCACTAGGGAGGGAAAAGGGACAATCAGGAGTATTTATGATGTCAGTAGGGTGGGGAACCAGGACATTGTGGAAGGAGGAAAGATGGGCTCATCTGTCAGTAGTGTTCTCCTTGCCCTGGGAATCTCCTTAAATCGCAAGGACAGAGTTGGAGGGCATGGCGGTAGTTCTCTTGTAAAACAATCAGGGAACCGTTCACAGGATCATAGTCAATTCTGATTTACTCTTGAGGAATCCCTATCAAATTCTAGAAAATGATTTTACCTCTAAAAATCTGATTGATTCTAAAAGCCCTGCCATAGAATTCACACACTGGCTCATCTCTTTCATCTAAACAGGTAACTTACTATAAAAGACAGACAAGTTTATCCCAGGAACCCCAAGTTTATCCCAGTTTTTCCCATGAGCGAAGAGTTGTCCTGAAAAAATTAGAGGTGGCAGTAAGGTACTTTTTATGGATGCTGGCTATAAAGAGATGTGGTGGTGGTTCAGGAAGCAAATCCTGGGAGAGTTACCTGGGGAGAGGATCGTGAAGTGGACCTGTTAAAGAGGTGCTAGGATGGTGGGCAGGCAGAACACAAGGAAAGACATTGAGATTCATTAAGTGAGAAGGAAACAGAGGAACACATGAGAGATCATTGCAAACTGTCCCAGAAAAAAAAATTTTGTCTGTGTTGATCTAAGTAGAAAGGGCTTTGTAATAATCTGTATGACAAATACGACGAGAGGCAGAGTTGAGATCGCAAATTCATGCCTTTCTGTGTCCTTTTGTTCAGTTGTTTTGCTGGTTCTCAATAAATGTTAAATAATAATAAAAATCCATCAGGTAAGCCATTTCAGACAGACTAGACTCCATTAAATTTCAGGGAATTTCAAATCAGAGCATTCAAAGGCCATTTTCTGAAATTCTTTGTTTACTTTTCTTTCTCATTTTATTTGAAGTTCTTTCTTTGAATACACAGAATGGACTGCTCTTGAAGAGAGTGCACAAAGGGGAACTGAGTAAAATATACATATGTAAAATTTAGCTCTGCCTGGGTGCACTTTTACTGTTGCTTTCTTTTTTTTTTTTTTTTAAGGTTTTATTTATTTATTTGACAGAGAGAGACACAGTGAGAGAGGGAACACAAGTGGGAGAGTGGGAGAGGGAGAAGCAGGCTTCCCACTGAGCAGGAAGCCCCATGCGGGATCCCAGGACCCGGGGTTCATGACCGGAGCCGAAGGCAGACGCTCAACGACTGAGCCACCCAGGCGCCCCTGTTTTATTGTTACTTTATTGGGATTCTTTGGGAGCAATGGGCATTTGTAGGCAATCATATATTTTGCTAATGATTACTATGGTCAGCCTTGCAATTCAGATATTTTTTTGCAAGTCTTTTTTCACTGAGTCTTTTAATACTGAGGGAGAAGTGATGGTGTATTGAACTCAACAACTGAGTTTTAACTTTGCATCTGGGGCATAAAGTGCTAAATTTAATACACACTGCTGACGTGAGCAGGAGATGTGCATTTTGCATGTTTTCATAAAAGTCTTGATCATTGCCCTGAGCTTGAGGTACAGAGAACAGGAAATTCTGCAGCCAAGGAAACCCCTATCCATAGGCAGCATCCTGCGGAAGGAGATAAAGCTCCATCAAAGAGTTTCACCGTCATACATGTTGTTCATTTACAGTGAAACCTCAAAGAACATATCTTACGTGTTTTCATGTATCTTGGGTAAAAAGATCATTTGCATTTTGCAATTTATGTGCTCTTTAATATTAATACTCGATTTAAAAGAGTAAATTTAAAAGTCATGATTTTTCCTTGAGTTTATAAATCTTATTTTGCAATATATATTTCTAAAGATCACTTTAAAGGCTCTTCAATTAATCTCTGGTTCCATTTAAACCCTTTAAATTGCACTTATATTTTCACTGTTTATGTATTTAGCTTTATTTCTCAGTCTTTCCCTTGTCTCCAAAACACCAAAATCTTCCCAAAACTTACTTATGTGATATAAATCTAATACATATAATATGATAATATGTAAATTACATGAATAATCTTAAATTCTTCTAAATTTTTTATACTGTTTACAAACTGGGTTTTACCTTGTCAACATAAGAATCATAAGTCTAAATCAGTTATCCATGCTAATTATTCTTTTAAACAATACAAACATTTCAAATACAAGGTACACAAAATTTAACAAAAAAATTATAAATACTATGAGTTATACTTACATAGTTATCATTAGACTTAGTTCTAAGCGGGCCTGGGGTTAAAATAAACGTATCCACCTAGGAACCCATTACAGTATCCCACATTGATGTCATTTTTCTTTCCAAGTATTTTTTTCTAAGTATTTTGGGGAATGTTGTTCCAAGGAAGTGGGATTTCCATTCCAGGTGCATTGGGGTGACCTTCTCAGAGGCTGACCACACATAAACTAGAGAGACTGGCCTGGGCGTAAAATGAAAAATTACAGATGTTCAGCTAATTTTTCTATATTGAGCCTTAAAAAAGGTGAAATTCACGTCACATAAAATTTACCATTTTAAAATAAAAAATCAGCAGCATTTAGTACATTTACACACTTGTACTTACTTTACTTGATGTACTTGCGCTTTCATACTTGCACCCTTGTACAACCATGTCTTTTATTTAGTTCTAAAACATTTCCCTCACAAAAAATAAAGCCCAATATTCACAGTTACTTCCCATTACTCGCTACCCTTGGCGCCAGGTAACCACCATCTGCTCTTTATTTTTACGCGTTTACCTATTCTGGATATTTCATATAAATGGAATCATACAATATGTGAACTTTTGGTCTTTTTTTTTTTTTTCACTTAACATAATGTGTTTAAAGTTCATCCATGTTGTAGCATATGCCAGTCCTTTTTTCTTTTAATGGTTGAATAATATCCTATTGTGTGAATATACCATACTTTGTGCCTTAATTCCTCCATTGATAGACACTTTTGACTATTGCAAATAATGCTTTTGACTATTGCAAATAATGCTGCGATGAATGTGCCTGTGCATGCATCTGTGTGGATACCTGTTTTCAGTTCCCTGGGGTACATACCTAGGAGCAGAATTGCTGGGTCATGTGGTGATTCTATGTTTAGATTTTTGAAGAACCACCAGACTGTTTTCCATGGCAGCTGAACAATTTTACACTCCCACTGGTAACATACGAGTGTTCTGATTTCTCCATATTTTCACCAGCACTTGCTAATTTCCATTTAAATATATATATATAGCCATCCTAGTGGGCAAGATGATATCTTATTGTGGTTTTGGTTTGCATTTCAAATGACTAATAATGTTTGAGACTTTTTTTATTAATGGCTTCTGCCACCACAGACTCCAAGTCGATGTCCTACGTATGCTCTAGGTCCCCTGAATTCATGCTTATTCTTTTCTAATTACTCTCAGTTGTGTCCTCTGATTAAGTCCAATGATATGTGAACTTTCCTCCAAACCCCAATTCTGTTCCCCCTCTTTGCTTCACAACCCATTTGTATTCAACCAATCTGTTTAATGTAGTTTTATACTCTGAATTCTTTGGGCATTCTTTCTATCTGGCAGAGCTGCTATGTTAAACAGATATTTGGATGACATCCTTTAGATTCCAGCATGTCTCTGCTGTCTGTTTGGCTATGTGATCAATTTCTAAAGTCATTCTAATTATAATATTCTAAATATAATATTAAATATAATTGGGAGATAGGACATTTTGGACTGTGATAAAAATATTTCTGGTAGAATCAGATTGTTATACTTTACATATTAATAACCATCCATTTAGGAAAATTTCCTCTTGAATCATATGACCACAATTTAGACTACAGTATTTGAACAATAGCAATTTATCTAAATTGCCTGGGTGATAATTGGTGCCTTCTTGGTAAAGTTCCTTTCTGAAGCTCACCTTCGGGCCATGGTCATATCTAATTAGGAGTGTCTTGTGGGGAGAGAGATGCTGATGAGAACAGGAAGCATAGGCAATTGGTAGAAAAGAAAATCTGTGTAAGTGAGGATTTATATTGTGATGGCTGGGAGATGAAGCGAGGTACAAACAAGTCAAAATTTGATCTGGGAGCAGATCAAAAATGAATTCAGAGGCCAATGATCCTGGGCTCAGTGGTACTTTTTATGCACAGCCCAAAGAGCTTTGCGGAGATAGACAAAGACTGATAAGTCACCTAAAGCTATAAAAGGATCCATCCCAAATGCCACCATCTGTTTCCATGAAAGTCAGGTCCAATAATAACTGTGACCCCAAATGAGAAACCAAATAACAGAAGTGTTGGAGGGGAATATGCACTTTTGTATCTAAATTTCATTAACAGCTCTTGGATAATACAATACAATTGAAAAGTCTAAATTGCCATTCAAATCTAAAACAGCATTGGTTTTATTGTTCCCCTAATGAATTGTATATTGAAGACAGAGGAGAGGGGAGGGGGACTTCGGTTAATTCATGCTACAAGAAGAGTGTTGTATAAATCCAAGGCCACCCAGAGACTGGCAGTGGCCAGCAGTGACCAGCCCTCAAAACACTAAATAAAATCATCACCATAACAGGAGATTGCTTTTCTCTTCTCTTCTGCTTTGCCAACTTCAAAAAACTGTTGTCTTAAAAGAGTCCCAAGTGTACTTTTGGGGAACCTATGTCCCCAGCCTCCCCTTGGCCCTAATGAGAGAGGAGGATGTGCTTTGCTTTGATGTACAGCCGTAGGTTTTCTAATGAGGTAGGCAAGAGATCAGCTTCCATTAGGATGTCTCCTTTTAAGCCTTGATTATTCAGCAGCCCTGTTGAAATTAGCTGTTCATTTATCCATGAGCAGCTGCATGCAGGGTTGGACGATTTTGCTTGTAGTGTCAAACTGAGTGGGTCTGGGCTAAAGCCCTCCTGAATATTTATTTAATGCAATTATTCTTCTGTGCCGATATTTTTCTTATTGTAAGCAATAGCACTAGATCCTGAAACTAGAATTTCACCATAAAAATTGACCAGGAAATTTGATCTGGATTGTAAACCACAGCTCCGTTCTCATATGAAGCAAATCCTTTCTGTCCCTTACGCCTGCTTCTCTTCCACACGACATTAATGTCTATTTTGGCACATGATGTCACAGCTGCAAAGCAGGGCTGGTCCCTCCTGTTTGCCTGTTCTTATGAGCTCCCTGCAGGGCTGTCAGAACAGTCATATTTATGACTGTCAGGCCCTGGCTGGAGTGGTTACAAAGTCCTCTTTTTCAGAACAGGGGCCAAGTTTCGCTCACTGTCCTGGGGAGGTGTGTGGAGCTCCAGGAGGCTTTGTCGGAAGGTCAAAGAAGAAGGAATGAAGGATGACCCTGAAACAGGGCAGAGATTTAGTGCCAAGCTGGAAAATTGGCAAGGCTAGAAGAGATTCACACAGGGAAGTGACATTCTGAGCAACAGAATTATTGTCGTGCATCAAGGGCAATGGGCCACAAGGAACAAATGTTTCTTACTCTTGAATACAGACTGATCAAGAACTTTTTTATGGGGGCGCCTGGGTGGCTCAATCGTTAAGCGTCTGCCTTCGGCTCAGGTCATGATCCCAGGGTCCTGGGATCGAGCCCCGCATCGGGCTCCCTGCTCCGCGGGAAGCCTGCTTCTCCCTCTCCCATTCCCCCTGCTTGTATTCCCTCTCTCGCTGTGTCTCTCTGTGTCAAATAAATAAATAAAATCTTTAAAAAAAAAAAAAAAGAACTTTTTTATGTATGTGCTTTTGGTTTATAAGACCTCCGTGTTACTGATTTAACAGTTCTACCATCCTGTGTTCTTCTCCCCACATCGTCAGCTGCTTGAGTTACTTTACTACATTTGTCATACGTGCAGCTTGTCCCAAATATGTAAAACTACTCAGGGACCTTTGAGCTCCTTGGGAGTTGACCCCCATAGTTGTTTTTTTTTTTTTTTTACTTTGAGATAAAGCAGGCTAAACAACTGGTTCCACCATTTCTTCTCCAGTCTTTAAAAAACCATGTTGGAATTCTTCCATACTTCTCACATCTTCTGGTGCGTTTCATGGTTGTATCTATTATTCTTATGACCACTAGATTGTTGGCTTTGTTGGTAGGTCTCTTTCAGCACATCCACTGTTTTTTTAATGATCCTCCATGTGTTTTCTGAATTGGGTACCAGCTTCACCAGCCTTTACATTGTTTGCTGTTTGCTTGGAATCATTTGGGGCTAAAGACCATAGTAGTTGATAGGGGCAACTGACATTTTACAGTACTACGTTACTCAGAAGAATGCTTTGTAACTGATGTTGGCAAGTTCATTAAAAACAGTGTCCTCAGCAACGTTGAGTGCTAATATTGAGAAAGGTGAGTTTGACATTTTTGTTCAACAATAGAAGTATGAAGGAAAACGGACTGTTTTGTATGCCTCTAAAATGCAAAGCCGAATCATGAGATATTTAGTTTGAAGTCTGAACCCATCATCACCCTTCACATTGTCTCTCTTGTGCCCATCTCCATATCTCTGGGCTGCTCACTCTCCTTGGGATGTCTGTGCCTTTTCTGTGGTAGATATCCTTTCAGTGAATTTCCACTTAGCACCTCGTGGATGAACTGTCACTAAATTCTTCCTGTTAAATATACAGGGTCAGTCCCATGGCATGCTAGACTCTTGCAGCTGATAGGCTGTTTTCCACACACTTCTGCTTCTACTGATTGAGTTATTTGCTTACTGAGAATAAGATGTGTTTGCTTCAAACTTGTTTACGCCTGACATACTTATTATTGTAGTACTGTAACACAATTAAACATTAAATAAGTCAAAAAAACATGAGTTCCAAAAGAAAGAGGGTTATTATTGTGAAAATCAAATCAAATGCTTGGAAAAGAACGAAGATGAGCTGCTTAAGACAAATTAGGTGTAGGCAAGAGAATTATATAAGACGAGCAAAGTAGTAAAAATCAAGCCTTCTTTACTCAGATTTCTTTGCAATTCTCTTCACATTCTTTCTCCCATTTGAAGAAACAAATTGAAAATTGTGTTGTTAATCCAACGTAGGCATGATTTGTGTGGGAAAAAAAAAACAAGGGAACTCCAATTGGAAGGCTTACGTTTAGAGGAAAACTTGACCCTACAATCAAATCAATGAGTAAGCAAATGCCTAATATATGTTTACATTAAATTAAATGTGTAAGGCAAAGATTATTTTTATATGATTTCCTGCACTGATCAACTGACCATCTACCTGAACCAATAGCCAATAAGAGGCTTCCTAGTGTACAGATCCTTTAACATACTTCTTATGTGCTGTATCCTTCTGGAAGCTTACTCTGACTCTCCTCTTCACTCTGGATTAAAAATCCCTTGTCCTAGCCCCCCAGCTGTTCGTCCATCACAGCATTTTATTACTTCATAACTGGTTTGCTTAACTGTCTATCTCCTCCACTGAACCATGAGCTTGCTGAGAGCCTTGAACTCATTTGTAATATTCTCCGTATTTGTATTTAATATTATTAAAATACTCTCATTTTAATATTCTTCTGAAACACTGCATGACCTCTGTGTGGATGCACAAATGTTCATTGAATGAATGTTGAAATGTAGACTTCACTACAGGTGTTTATGAAATAACCAAGATTAAAAACCAAGGTATTACTTTATGAAAAAAATTTGTCAGTAGTAGGGGATTGTTTCTCTGGTATTTAAGATGTGTTATGTAATGAGCAAGAAGAGAAACTACCTGGGGATCAGGTAGTATTTTACTATTTTTACTGTTTGTTTACTGCTTGTTTAATGTATTTTACTGTTAGTGTGCATTGTATTGACACATCTTCTCTTAACTGCAAGATATTTTTTGTATATATTTTTCACCCTGCAGGACTTTTCCTCCTCTTTTTGCTCTCCCTGTGCCATACTGTTTCCAGCAGCTAACAAGCAAGTTGTGGAACTGGGCTGGTGCCACCCCACATCAGCTGGGAAAACCTCAAAGAATCTGAATCCTTCCATTTCAAATAGTGTTTATTCTCCGTCTCTCTTCCCCAACTTCAAATCAACACATGCTTCTAGTCCAGGAATCTAGGGGAGTTCTCAAGGCCATGTATCTGTTTCCTTTAATAGACTTGTAGCCTAATTAAGCTAAGCATTAGCTTACTTTTTGTCCTTTATGTTCTTTAATTCCTTGGTCTTCACTCTTTAATCAAATGTCTTGCTTTAATTTCCCCAGCCCTGTGGCATTGGGCTTATGTCTAGCCACACAGTGTTCCTTTTTGTATACATTTTAAAAAGTGGCCCACAGGAGGAAATATTTCATCCAAAGTGAGCATTACAGTTTGAACACTTAAGAGCTTGGAACCAAAGAGTCTACAATAGGAGTCAGTCACAGGCACAAATGTCACAGGCACAGTTAAGAGAAAAATTATCAAATTAATCTATGGGATAAAGCAACAGTTTAACATGTGCTTTCAAAGCATAGCAAAGTGGAACGGATCTCATTCTTCTCATTTGCCACAGGCAGGTCCCTTCCCCTGGAGTCCCCTGAAAGCAATTGCAAATTGAAAAAACAGAGACCCTAAGAAATGAAACTCTCTTTATTGCAAATGACTTGATTATCTACATTACAAATCCCAAAGCATTCTCAGAAACAGCTAAGGGAACTAATATGAAAGTTTATCACATTCAGAAGATACAAAGAAATCAATTGTATTTCTATACACTGGTAACAAATAATGGACAATTGAAACTGTAAATAAAATTTACAATAGCATCAAAACCATGAAATACTTAGGGATAACTTTAACAAAATACATGTAAGTTTTATGTGCCAAAGAATATAAAACACTGAGGAGCGAAATCTGAAAAGACCTAAATAAATGGAAATATATACCATGTTTATGGATTATAAGACTAAATATTGTGATGATGTCAGTTCTCCCCAAATTGATCTGTAGATTTAATATAATCTCAGTTAAAATCTCAGCAAGTTTTTTGAAAAAAAAAAAAATCTTAGCATAACCAAAATAATTTTGCGAAAGAACAAAGTTGGATGACTCACACTGACTGATTTTAAGACTTAGTATAAAGGCAAGACAAAATATTATGGTATTAATGAAAGGATAGATAATATAGACACATGGTACAGAACAGAAAGTCCAGAAATAGACACACACTTATATAGTCAGTTGATTTTCCACAAAGCTACCCAGGTAATTCAATGTATAAAAAATTGTCTTTTCAACAAATGAAGCTGAAACGATTGAACATCCTTATGCCAAAAAAATCTCAAAGCCAAAACAACAACAACAACAACAATAACAAAAAGCTCACCCTTACCTAGCACCACAGACAAAAATAGATCATAGACCTAAATGTAAAGCAAAAACTAAAAAAACGTCTAGAAGAAAACATAAGAGAAAGTATCTGGGACCTTGGCTTGGGCAAAGGTTTTTTAGCTAAGACACAAAAACACAAACCACAAAAGGAAAAAAAAAAATGAATGAATATGACAACAAACCTAAAGTGTTTACTTCTCCGGAAGACCCTGTTAAGAAAATAAAAAGAGAAGTTACAGACAGGGAGAAAATACTCGCAAGACATACACTTAATAAGGGATAAAAAATTTCTTACATCTTAATCTAAACTAAGAAAACACACAGCCAATAAAAGCTGGATAGAAGATTTGAACAGACGCTCCACTAAAGAAAATATATGGGTGGCAAATAAGCACATGAAAAGATGTTTGACATCGTAAGCTATTAGGGAAATGAAAATTAAAACCACAGTGAGCTATCATTTAACCTGTTAGAATGGTTAAGATAAAAAACACTGACAAGACCAAGTGCTGACAGAGCATAGAACAACCAAAATTCACACGCATTGCTGGTGGGGATATAAATACAGACACTAGCAGCAGCTCCTATAAAGCAAAATATACACTTACCACATGGATAGATTTCCTAGGGCTGCGGTAATAGAGTATCACTAACTGAGCGGCTTAAAACAACCGAAATTTCAATTTACTGTGTTATTGTCTCACGCTTCTGGTAGCTGAAAGGGTGAAACCAGGGGGTCAGCAGAGCCGGGATCCCTCTGAAATTTATAAGGGAGTATCCTTCCTTGCATCTTCTAGCTGTGGGTGCTTGCTGGCAATCCTTGGCGTTCTTTGGCTTATAGATGCTTCACTCCAATATCTGCTTCCATTGCCGTTTCTGTGTCTCCTCTCCTCTTAGAAGGACACTAGTCATATTAGGTTAAGGGCCCATCCAAATCCAATATGAGCTCATCTTAATTTTTTTTTTAAAGATTATTTATTTATTTATTCATGAGAGAGAGAGAGAGAGAGGCAGAGGGAGAAGCAGACTTCCCGCAGAGCGGGGAGCCCGATGCGGGACTCGATCCCAGGACTCCAGGATCATGACCTGAGCCGAAGGCAGACGCTTAACCATCTGAGCCACCCAGGCGCCCCAAGCTCATCTTAATTAATTACAGCTGCAGTGACTTTGTTTCCAAATAAGGTCACATTCTGAGGTACAGGGGATGAGGATTTCGACATTCTATTGGGGGGACGTAATTCAACTCATAATACCATTCAACCCAACAATCCCATCCTTAGGTATTTTTTTAAACATTTATTTATTTATTTTAGAGAGCACGCATGAGCAAGCGGGGAGAGGGGAAGAGGGAGAGAGAGAATCCTGAAGCCGACTCCCCGCTGAGCGTGGAGCCCAATGTGGGGCTCCATCCCGGGACCCTGAGACCATGACCTGAGCTGAAATCAAGAGTCAGCCACTTAACTGACTGCGCCACCCAGGCGCCCCTCCATCCTTAGGTATTTACCCAAGATAAATGAAAACAATGTCCTCACAAAGATCTGTATGAGATGTTTATAGCAGCTTTATTTATAGTCATCCAAAATAGGAACCAACCCAAACATTCATCAACCGTGAATGAGTAAATGTGGTACATCCATACGGTAGAATTCCACTTGGCAATAAAAGGGCCAAACTCCTGATACATCCAAGAGCATGGGTGGATCTCAAAGCTTGATGTTAAGTGAAAGAAGCTGCACAGAAAAGACTGGAAACTACCATTTACTCAACAATCTGGAAAAGGCAGAACTATGAGGCAAAAAGCAGATGAACCAGGGGCGCCTGTGTGGCTCAGTCAGTTAAGCGGCTGCCTTTGGCTCAGGTTGTGATCCCAGGGTCCTGGGATCGAGCCCTACATCGGGCTCCCTGCTCCGCGGGAAGCCTGCTTCTCCCTCTTCCACTCACCCTGCTGTGTTCCTGCTCTCGCTATCTCCGTCTCTGTCAAATAAATAAATAAAATCTTTTAAAAAAAGCAGAGGAACCAGACATGGGAAAAGCATACTGATCCCAAAGTCACAAGAGGGGACTTTTTCAGATGATGAAAATATTCTCCATCATAATTGTGGTGGTGGTTATATAACTGCATACATTTGTCAAAAGAGTAATTTTTACTGTGTGTAAATTATACCTCCATAAAACTGACTTTCACAGTCTCGGGTACTGCATTTGCAAATCAAAAGTACTTAAAAAAATAGGACCCAAGATTCTTTGAGACCTCACTGTAGGTGATCTGTATATAAACTTTTCTAATTCGAGGAATTAAGGTTTCTAACAAAGATTGTTACACATATTAGGATTAATTGATGTTAGCAAACATCAGTATTGCTTCCTGTGGATGGAGATCAAGAAAGGAAATCTCTAGAGAGCCAGGGTCTGTCCTTTGGGGGAATGGCCCTCAGATCACTACAGGGAGAAGCCCGTAAGACAATTAGATAGTCAGAAAGCCATCATGGTGAGAAGCAGCGAGGCCTCCAACCCCACCTCCTGTGTGTACCTTGGGCTCTTTCCTTGGCATTTATCTGAATGTTCCCCACTTAGTTCTCCTGACAGCGCTTCTCGGGACATGGCTGTGCTCTGCCCGCCCTAACAGGACAACCTTCTCTTGGTTTTCATCTGACTTGCTCTGAGCTTATCGTTCTGTTTTTGTCTGCACTCAGATATGGATAAATGACTTTCGTGTTTCCTACCAATCGTGAAATTATGGTATGTTAAGCTTCACATGATAGAATGTATAATTTTATGTTAAATCATATTTGATGTATACCAGATTTTTTTTTAAGACTGTGTCTCCTGCAGAGCATGACCCCTTTCTGAACAAGACCGGGGCTCTTTCTCACTTTGTGTTTCAAGGTTAAGAGTCCTGTGTCTTCCCCAGAGGTCAAAACCAGAGAGGGCCTTACCTTCAGGTGCAACCCCCCCCCTCCCTTTACAGATACGCTTCTCTTAATACACAACTGCTTACAAGGAACATAACAAGGGGTGCCTAGGTGGTGGAGCCGGCTAAACATCCGACTCTTGGTTTCGGCTCAGGTCATGATCTCGGGGTGGTGAGGTTGAGCCTCAGTTCAGGCTCCATGCTCAGCAGGGAGTCTGCTTAGGACTCTCTCTCCCTTTGCCCCTCCCCCACCCATCTCTCGCACGTGCTCTCTCTCTCTCTCAAATAAATAAAGAAATCTTAAAAAAAAAAAAAAAAAGGAACATAACAAGAATCACACACATGCCTCAACAGGAAGGTTTGTTTCCTGAGGCTTTCATTCATGGTGAAAACCAGGGATTGACCTTCAAAAAAAAATCTTAAAATATCCCGTGTCTTTCTCCCTGCCAATTTCCTTTTCCTCCCCGCCTCTCCATTTCCTCTTCTTCCCTCCCGCCCCACTCCTGTCCTAGTTAGCTCTTTCCTCTTCTTGCTCCCTTTTCTCCATCCTTTCCTCTTCCCTCACTTCTCTTCCTCTTCCTGCTCCCTCCCATCTGCCCACCTGACCATCTTCTGTCTACTTGATATTTTGTATTTTCCCTGCTCTCTTTGCAGTGAGACTGTGACGAGGGACCCAAGTGTATTTTTCATTAATGCTGTTCGTATTTAATAAGGTTTGGTGTTCTCCGATAAGCCTAGCAGAAAAACTCCACAAACTTGCCCACAGTATACTCACTGGGGGCTTCCACTTTTTTATGCCAGGCAGATGTAGGCAAGGAACAATACCCTATACTGGGTCTTGGTGTGGTTCCAGCTCATGCATATTCATATTTCCTACCTCATTAGTAGTCCCCTGGGCTTACTCTGTGTCATCAGGAGAGCCCTGAGAATTGTGGAAATCTCAATTAAGACAATGCTCCTTGTCTTTTCATTGGCCTTGATATTTTTTGAAACACAAGTTTCCAATTGCTCCATAGAACTGCTAATCAGATTTCTTTTCTATATATAAAAGTAAGTCTTAAGAACAGTTATTCCAGCAAATGTGCACTGTGCCCTAAGTTCAGCTTTATCAAAATTCCCAATAAAGACACTCAGTTCTGCATTCTACAAGCAGATTAAAATCATTTAAAAAAAATAATGTCTCTAAGGACCTTTGCATAACACAGCAGGGAAATACCTAACATCTTTTAGAAAGATTTAAAATAATGACTATAAAAATGTTTGGGAGGGAGGCGCCTGGGTGGCTCAGTCAGTCAAGTGTCTGACTCTTGATTTTGGCTAAGGTCATGATCTCAGAGTCGTGAGATCGAGTGCCCTGTTGGGCTCCACGCTCAGCACAGAGTCTGCTTAAGATTTTCTCCATCTCCCTCTGCCCCTCCCCCCTGCAGCTCCCCTTGCACTCATTCTCTCTCTAAAAAAACAAAAATTGAAAAATCAAAATATTTGAAGAAATAAGCTGTAAAGCTAAGGTTTTTTTGTGATTATGTCATATAATTGGGAAGTGATATAATACTACTTTAAGTCATTTTATCATAGTGATTTTTAATATAATTCAACAAATATCTATAGCTCCTGTTATGGAGCTAAGCCCCGAGGGAATGAAAATGGCGTCTGCCCTC
This sequence comes from Mirounga angustirostris, assembly GCF_029215605.1. Taxonomy (NCBI): domain Eukaryota; kingdom Metazoa; phylum Chordata; class Mammalia; order Carnivora; family Phocidae; genus Mirounga; species Mirounga angustirostris. The sequence continues at coordinate 126,101,221 of NW_026991713.1, forward strand.
AAGATTTACAAGGGAATCAGGGAAAAAAGATATGCACAAAAAATCGTAATGTACAACAGATAACAAGTTTGTTATCTTCTTGAGTGTAGATGTTGTGCCTTTCATTTAACTTACACTCCTCTCAAATCTAGCTCAGTCCTTTACACACAGAGATACTTAATAAGTGTGTTAGAAAAACTAAGTTTTCTAAAAAGGAAATAATGCAAGCAATTAATGCAGATTACAAACGTTAGGGAAGGTCTCACGGAAGTAGGACTTGAGCTGAAACTTAATATATGGGTAAAATGTAGATCTGTTCAAAGGGAGAGGCAGAGCATTCCTGCCGGAGGAAAGAGCATGAATGAGATTCAGAGGTGGGAGCAAGTGTGCTGAGCAGGTGTGAGGGAAATCGGCTGGAGCAGAGTGTTCCCTCAGGGTTTAATGTTTAGAAAGCCAATAAACATAATCACTAATCCTCTCAATACAGGATTGTTCCCATCAGCTTAGGAAGAGCATACCAAGAATTACACACAGGCCTCAATAGGCCATTCATTTCTTCCACTTTAAAACCAAAACCAAACAAAACCTTTCTTGGCTCTATATTCCCCTCTCTAAAAAAAGTTGCCTGGATCAGCCGCCTCTAAGTCCTCTCCCTGAATCTCTCTTGAAGTCACCCCAGTAAGGCTCCCATGCCCACAGCTCCACCAAAGATACCTGGGTGGGTAAATCCACCCGTCAGGTCCCAGCCCCCAGCTCTATGGACCTGGACCTTCCAGCAGTGTTTGAGACAGGTGCCTGCTCTCTCCTCCTTGAACCACTGGCCTCACCTGTCCGCCAGGACCATACTGTCCTGGTGTTCACTTATTCCTTGGCCATTCCCTCTCAGTCTCTTGTGCTAGTGTCCACCCATCTCCCTGACCCTGAAATGTGGGGGTGGCCCAGGGCCCGGACCTCAGTCATTTCCTAGGTGATATATGCAGGTTGGTGTTCAGTATCATATGCCCACTGATGACATTTAAATTTATAGATCTGGCCTGGCGCTTCCCTCATAGCTATAAACTCCTATCCAACTACTTGTTGGTATCTTTGGATCACTAAGGGCATATCCCAAACTGAACTCCTGATACTCTCTCCCAAAGTGGTTCCTCTCAATAGCTTCCCCTTCTTAGAGAAAGGGAATTCCATCCTTCCACGGCCTCAGGCCAAAAACTTGGGCATCACCCTTGACTGTCTCCCCCCCACACCCCTTCCACATCTCATCCATTAGCAAATCCTGTTGACTCTACCTTCAAAATATTCATCATGTGGCCACTTCTCATCACTGGTTCAAAGCACCACCTTCTCTCTTCTGGATTAATACAAATGCCTTCTTTAGAAAAATTTATTTATTGGGTGCCTGGGTGGCTCAGTCGGTTAAGCGACTGCCTTCGGCTCAGGTCGCGATCCTGGAGTCCCCGGATCGAGTCCCGCGTCGGGCTCCCTGCTCGGCAGGGAGTCTGTTTCTCCCTCTCCCGCTCCCCCCTCTTGTGCTCTTTCTCTCTCTCAAATAAATAAATAAAATCTTAAAAAAAAAAAAGAAAGAAAAATTTATTTATTTATTTGAGAGAGAGCGCGCGAGAGCACAAGCGGGCGTGTGGGGGGAGGGGCAGAGGGAGAGGACCCCCAAGCAGACTCCCTGCTGATCGCAGAGCCAGACGCAGGGCTCCATCTCAGGACCCATGAGATCACCACCTGAGCCGAAACCGAGAGCCGGACGCCCGACTGAACCACCCAGGCGCCCCCAAAGCCTTCTAAGCACTCTTCTACCTTTGCTCTCCGGCATCCTGTTTTCAACCCAGCAGCCTGGCAATCCCTTTAAAATGTGCATCAGACCAGGTCTCTCTTCTGCTCCCAATCTCCCAGTGGCTTCCCAGCTTATTCAGAGAAAAAGCCAGTCTTCCTGCGCTGGCCTACGGGGCCTTATATCGTCTGTCCCTTCCGCCCTCCCACCTCCCCTTACCTCTCTGACCTCATCATCTCTCATCCCTCCTTGCTCAGGCTCTCCAGCCACACTGGCCTCCCGCTGTGCCTGGACTTTGCCGAGTGCGCCAGCTGCAAGACCTCTGCACCTGCTATTCTAGTAGCCCAGAGAGCTTGTCCTCCAGATGCCTGCACAAGGGACTCCCTCATGTCCTCCAGGTGTTTGCTTAGATGTCAGCGTCTCAGAAACCTTCCCTTGCTGTCCTGTTTAACATTACACATTCCCACCACTGCTTTCTATCCCCTTCTCAGCTTTATTATGTGTCTCTATAGCATAGCAATAATGACTGCTCTCTGCATACTATTTGCTTTTCTATTTTTCTTTTTTCTTCCTTCTTTTCTTCCTCCTTTCTACCTTTCCTGTTTGATTCCCTCTTCTAGAATATACATCCCATAATGGCAGCGATTTTTTATGTTTTGTTCACTATTGTATTCTCAGGGAGTACAACAGTGCCTGGAACAAAGAACATGCTTGAAAAATATTGGTTAAATAAATGAATTAATCTGCCCTTTACTAATGAGAAAATGGAGTCTTAGAGAAGTGAATAATTTGGCCAAAGTCACTACGCTTGTAAGCCGGGGGTGTAAGATGCATAATAACATCTGTTGGACTATGGACCTAGCCACTGTAATATCTGGCTCTCTGTAGGCAAAGCAAGGATCTTTATCTTATACAAGCCATGACACTCTTCTCCAAAGCATTTTGTATCATCTTATTTGAATTTCTCTATGACAATGAAAAATTTGATTTTTTCCCATTGTTGAGAGTTACAATTTGCTCAAAAGTAAATAAGGACTACAAAAGAAAATATTAATTCCAAATCCACATGATGATAGATTACTAAAAGTTTTCCTTTTTGATTCAGTTCTATTTGGATAAGATAGGAAAAAAAATCAGGAATTAAATTAATCATCCAAAGCAGTACAATAGATCAAAAAAAAACTTCACAAAAGAAGAAATATCGTGAATAATGTTGCAGTGAATGTGGAATACATATATCTCTTCAAGGTACTGATTTCATTTCCTTTGCATATATATCCAGAAGAGGGATTGCTGGATCATATAGTGTTTCTATTTTTAAGAAATACATTTCTTAAAGAAAGAAGTAACTGAATTTTATTTTTTATTTTTTTGAGATTTTATTTAGTTATTTGACAGAGAGAGAGATAGTGAGAGCAGGAACACAAGCAGGGGGAGTGGGGGAGGGAGAAGCAGACTCCCCACTGAGGAGGGAGCCCGATGTGGGGCTCGATGTGGGGCTCGATCCCAGGACCCCAGGATCACAACATGAGCTGAATACAGGCAACTTAACCATCTGAGCCACCCAGGCACCCCTATGAGAAAATTCTAATTGCTGATCCAATTCATTGCAAGTTTATGGGACTCTCCAGGTTTCCTATTTAATCCTCAGTTGGTTGTATTTTTGTAGGAAGGTTTCCATTTCATCCAAATGTTCAAATAAAGTGGCTCATAGTGTTTCTGAATTTACTTTTTAGCCTTTGATTACCGATGGTTATGTGTCCATTTTCATTCCTAGTGTATTTTTTACTTGTTTTCTGTCTTTCTCTGTCTCTCATCATTTTGGACAGAGATTTGTCAATTGAATTGGTCTTTTAAAGAGAAAGATAGTTTCTTATAGTTTTACAATTCCTTCCATCTTTCTTTCTTTCTTTCTTTCTTTCTTTCTTTCTTTCTTTCTTTCTTTCTTTCTTTCTTTCAACTGGTAGTTTATGCTCTGATGAGGATGATAGCAGATGGTATAGAGCAGTTGCTGTAGAGAGGAATGACCTGGGGAAAGCAAGTGCGTATCAAAGTACTGTTTCCTGCCATGTGCCTCAGCTGTTGACTTGCAAAAGGGTGGTCATTAGGGCAAAGCTGGAACCAGGACAGGGCAGGTTGTCCTGAGCAATGAGGGTGGCTGGCTGAGAGGTGAACGGGCAGAATTACAAAACACTTCCAGAAATTGCCTTTAGTTGCCTGAGAAGGACTCTGTCCTGTTATTCATTCTTCCTCTCTTTTTCCTTATAAAGTTTAACTCTTTATCAACATTATCGAGCCAAAGCTAACATTGTTAGAATTTTAGTTCATGTTAAATTATGGTGGGACAACTAAAGGAATGTTATTATTCAAAGAGCGTTTTTTCAAGCCCAGTAATCCTTAGCATTTCTAATGTGTGGGTGATAGAATTCTCTAAGCAGAGTTAATAAGCAAACTTTCTCTGGCAAGATTTAACATTAGCTGCAGTTTGGACTTTAGTTGTAAGCTCAGAATGGATGGAGCAGTCCTCCTCTCTAGCCAAGCCTGGATGGCAACAGAAATACTATTAATGCTATAATTTCCACATAGAAGAAACATGCACCTCCATATATATATATATATATATATATATAAAAGTGCCATAATTTTTTCCCAAGTTTTTATTTAAATTCTAGTTAGTTAATGTTTAGTGTAATATGAGTTTCAGGTGTAACATTTAGTGATTTGACACTTACATGTAATACGTAGTGCTCATCACATTAAGTGCACTCCTTAATCCCCACCAGCTACTCAACCCATCCCCCTGCCCACCTGCCCTCTGGTAACCATCAGTTTACAGAAGATATAAATAGATACAGATATGGATAGAGATTGCTATAAAATCACTAACCCTTTTTTAAAAAATATTTTATTTATTTATTTATTTATTTATTTATTTATTTATTTATTTGAGAGAGAGAGAGAGAGCAAGAGCAGGGGGAGAGGCAGAGGGAGAGAGAAAGGGAGAAGCAGACTATCCACTAAGCAGGAGCCCAACATGGGGCTCAATCCCAGGACCCTGAGATCCTGACCCTAGCTGAAGGCAGACGCTTAACTGACTGAGGCACCCAGGCGCCCCTAAAATCACTAACCCTTAAATCCGGAGGAGACAGCCTGCCGTGAGTTGAATATCTTGCCCAAAATCACAAAGCTAGCTGGTAGCAGAGCCATGATTGAAATCTCTTCTGTCCTAGCCTAGTCTTTATTCCATTGCTCTATGAACTTCTGTTACTGCATTGCTTAAAAGGTAGATGAGAATATTAAGTGGCATTCAACTAGTTATTACCAATGCAAGAGTTTTAAGGAATACTTTCTGTTAACAGAAATGTATGTGTCTGGAATGCATATCAGAAAGAAGAAAAGAAAGTTGGAATGAAATGTAGAATGTTGTCAGTGAACTGGTTGGTTTTACACGTTAGTTATTTGAATTAGGAAACATATAGGAATGACCTTTATTGTGCTCAAATATGAGATGATGGTTTGTTTACTCATTAATATCTACTATTAAGATACCTTAGTATTTTTGATAGGATGAGGGTTTAAAGGTTTTTCTCCCTCTCTTTGCTTTTTAGAGATTTTTGTTTTAATATACAGGAAGACCCTCAGGAAATCCTCTTTTCTGGTGCTGGGTTCATGTGAAGAAAAAGACATAAAACTCTTATCTTCACATCATTCAGGAGTTCTTTATGTGGCTAACAGCTGTTTCTCTTGATTCTTAGGTGATATTTAGCTAGATTTTAATCACTACTTTACAGAGTCCCTTTGATTTTAAAATTATCAGTAACAAAAAGCAAGTGTTCTATAAAAACTAAATTAAGCATTTTAAGCAACACATTTATTATAAATTTTGAAATTAGAACTCTTAAACTTTAAACTCCCTAGAAATGGCAGAGGGTTCAGTGATGTTATGAATTATAGCTCTGTTGTAGAGTTTGCAAAATGCTTTGTAGCAGATTAACTACTAAAGGGGAGAAAACTCATTTTTATTATTGGTGCTATTAGCGTATTTAATGAAGTGGCTCCGCTCTTTTGCTCACAAATGCTCATGCAAAGAGGCTATTTTAATATAAGTGCTCATGATGTTGCTAATAGCACGTTCTTTTTGATTTGGATTTATCTTCTGATCCTTTCTAGATACTACTCATTTTATTTTATTATTATTATTATTATTATTATTATTATTATTATTTTAAATTTTATTTATTTATTTGTCAGAGAGAGGGAGAGCACAAGCAGGGGGAGTGGGAGAGGGAGAAGCAGGCTCCCCGCTGAGCAAGGAGCCCGATGTGGGGCTCGATGTGGGGCTCGATCCCAGGACCCTGGCGATCACGACCTGAGCCGAAGGCAGATGCTTAACCGACTGAGCCACACAGACGTCCCGATACTACTAATTTTAAAAGGTACCTACATCTAGGTATGCTGTGAAGAGATTTTGCAGAGGTAAGGAAGAGATTTTGCAGAGGTCAAATCAGTTGACCTTAAGATAGGGAGGTGATCTGGGTCAGGCCTGGCCTAATCACCCTAGCACTGTAAAGGAGTCTAGAGGCAGAGATGGAGGAAGATAGAGGAGGAGGGAGACAGAGATAGGAAGAATGAGAAGGGTTTGATGCGCCTTTGCTGACTTGATAATGGAAAGAGCCACGTGGGAAGGCATGTGGGCAGCCTTTAGAATCTGAGAGAGGCTCCTAGTTGACAGCCAACAAGGAAACCTTAACCTTAGAGACTGGACAAACTGGACAAACAAAGAACTGCATTCTGCCAAGGGGACCTTTATGCTCCAGATGTGATGAGCCATGGGCTCTGCCAAGTTCCTGATTTTGGCTTTGGGGGACCTTGAGCAGAGAACCCAGCTAGGCCATGCCTCCGTAAAGCAAAGATGAGGTGATATATTGGTATTGTCTGAAGTTGCTAAGTCTGTAGTAATCGGTTATGAGGCAATAGATCATACACTGTTTTGGAATTTGATCAAGCTTAGCTTCTTTAGAGAGCTAAAGCCGTTTTCCCTTCCAGTCTCATTCTTAGCTGAAAGCAAAAATGAATAAGCAGAAATCATGTCTTTGCTTTGCCAGTACCAGTTTATGGAATCTGTTGTTTTGAGCTTTATATTCCATTGCAGGTGGCTTTTCGCTTGTTTATAAATCAGAATGATTTCCCTTGAGACCATTGTTCTCAGCTGTCACAGTTACCCTTCACTGTGTAGTTCCTCAGCTCTGATTCAGGGCGGGATGGGGGGGGCGGAGATTATTTACAGGGATGACCACCACGACTCCTCCTATCCTAGGATCCGGGTACTCAGTTCTCTTTGTAATGTGACCCCTGCTTTTACTATCAAGGGGTGGAAGCTGTTTTGCCTGAAGCTCAGATTAGGGCTGGCTCTGTGCTATTTTTGAATGATCTAGTGTCTCAGAATGACCTGGAGGCTAGACCTCCTGGGGCCTTACAGCTTTCCTCTTCCACCCTCTTGGATATCGCTGCCCCGTGAGGAAGTCCCAGCAATTTTGCTGAGAGGCTATGTGGAGGGCATCTGAGGCACACAAGCAGACAGCTCCAGTCGATATCTGGACTTTGAGGCCGCCCAGGACAAGCTGGTCTCTGGCAGGCCTCCCATCTGACGGCAAACACATGATAGAGCCTCGCTAAAACCAAATGGAGCTAATCCCAGCTGGCTGGGGTCCACATTGCCAGCCTGTAGCATTGTGAGCAAATCATTCATTCTTATCTTAAGCTACTAAGTTTTGACGTATTTTTTTCCTATAGTAATAGTTAACTGATACAGATAGTAAAGAATATGACTTTAAAAATACTATTTTAAAATTAAAATCTTGGGCGCCTGGGTGGCTCAGTTGGTTAAGCGACTGCCTTCAGCTCAGGTCATGAATCCTGGAGTCCCGGGATCGAGTCCCGCATCGGGCTCCTTGCTCAGCAGGGAGTCTGCTTCTCCCTCTGACCCTCCCCCTTCTCATGCTCTCTCTATCTCATTCTCTCAAATAAATAAATAAAATCTTTAAAAAAAAAATTAAAATCTTATTTCTTTTTTAAAGATTTATTTATTTATTCCAGAGAGAGAGAGAGGCAGAGGGAGAAGGAGATTCCCTGCTGAGCAGGGTGCCTGACAAGGGCTCTGTCTCCCAACAGGGAGCTCACGACCTGAGCTGAAATCAAGAGTTGGATGCTTAACCGACTGAGCCACCCAGGCGCCCCTAAAACTTTATTTCTTTTTGAATGGATTGTCTGTTCAAACGTCCGTGTACACAGCACAAAATTTAAGATACAAAAGGGTATCCACATAAAAATGAATCTCCTGCCCCCTGGGCACTGTGAAACCTTTCTCACCTCTTTGGAACCCTTCAGGATAACAGGGCATAAAGTAACAATTCAAGATTGTGCATAGAGAGAAGAGACCAAAGAAGGAGATAGAGACAACATATCTTATTCCAAATTGATTTGCTTTGCTCTACTTTATGTCCCCAAATGTACATCTCTGCTTTCTTCAGTTTTCCTTAGGAGTAACTTTAAAAGGCCTCCAGATGTCAGAGCAACAATGAGGTTAAAGTTGAGTGTAGGGTGATCTTGTGGGTGAGTGTTATAGGATAGGAAATTATCAACTATGTTTTCCAGTAATGTCAGGTTAGGGACTCTATCACCAATAGACTCAGTGACTCAAAACCTTTCAGAGGAATATTTTCTTTGTATTGTATTTGGAGAAAGCAAGTGAGGAAAGGCCCTCCATGCCACCTGATAATCCATGTCAGCCCAGGAGCAGAAATCCAAGCAGGGCACAGTAGGTGCCTAGGCCGCTGACCTTTCCTGGAGTCCTGTCCACATCCAGAATGTGGAATCTACAGGACATCAGCTTCGGGCTGAGAGTTTGGTGTTACCTGACCTAACCCTGGGAAGTCTGCTCATGCCCTGAAAATCTAAACGCATTCATTCTACAAACATCTACCATGCGCCTACTATATTCCAGGCACTGTTAGTACATGGTATGGGTACAAACATAAATATCACTCTAGTCCATAACCTTAAAGTTCTTCTGGGCTCTACCCACAGAAACTCCAGGAACCCCAAACCAAACTGGATACTTGATCCTACCTGGATCAAAATTCCCCTAAGACTCCAAGAATGTGAAATATTCAGCCCCAAATAGTGGACTCAGTAAATGGGTGTGGGTGTCTTTTCTTTTAAGAAGGCTTTGACTCAAGAAGTTCAAAGAAAAGATTGATCTCTTCTTACTGGTTTTGTTTAAATTATGTTTCCTGATACAACGGCAGGGTAATGACAATGAAACTGTGGAAATGTATATCCCAGACTATGGGCAGAGTAATGACAATGAAACTGTGGACATGTATATCCCAGACTATGGGAAGAGATACATATTTCCATTCCTCTCAGAGGGCAGAGGAAATACTATATGTGGTCACTTATTACATCCAGACACTCTGCTCACTGTCCTGGCATCACAGAAGTTTGCCCCAGCTTGCTTTAAGGGGACATTACAGGCTCACTGGTGGGTTAGTGCTTTTCCAAGGTTAGAATCTAGAATTTAATGCATGCTTCTTATATTAGTTTGCTCAGGCTGCCATAACAGTGGCTTAAACAACAGACATTTATCTTCTTACAGTTCTGGAGGCTGGAAGTCCAAGATTAAGATGCTGGCAGGGTTGGTTTCTGGTGAGGCCTCTTCCTGGCTTGCACATGGCTGCTTTTTGGCTATGTCCTCACATGACCTCTTCTCTGGGTGCCTTAGAGAGAGAGAGAGAAATCTCTGGTGTCTCTTCCTCTTCTTATAAGGTCACCAGTCTTACCAGATTAGGTCCCCACCTTTATGACTTCATTTAACCTTAATTACTTCCCCAAAGGCCCTATCTCCAAATACAGTCACACTGAGGGTTAGGGGTTCAACATATGAAGTTGGTGGGGGGGGGGGGACACAATTCAGTTCCCAACACTTTTTATATGCCAGCTACTATGTTAAGCAGGAGGTGTATATCATTACATAATGACATATGTATCAAGTGTAAACTCTGTTCAAGGAGGACATATATTTACAATACAGAGCAATAATTACCAGGCTGTGCTAGGCATGAGAGGGGCAGAAAAGTTCCATCCAGTTTGAACAAGTCAGGGAAGGCTTCTCAGAGGAATGGGTGTCAGAGAGGAGAGGAGCCCTTGCGGGGGCAGAGTGGGGTGAAGGTATGCTAGGCAGAGGGGAGGCATGTGGAAGAGCATAACAGGCGACAGATTCTTTCCTCCAGTCTTTGTATTCACAGAGCAGGGCCATTTAGCAAATATAGCACTCTGGCTGAGTGAGGCCGTGGGCGTCTGGGGGATGAAGAACATACGGAAGAGGTCAAGGTGATATCAAAAAGTAGACTGCCCCCACAGGATACTGTAGCAACGAGCTTGGACTTGATTATGTAGTAGGAATTGGGCACTTGTTCGAGGGTTTTAATTTGAGCAGATTTGCACTTGGAAAGTTCCCTGAGAAGTAGTTTGGAGGAAAAGAGTGTGTGATTGGAAGCTGGGGAGAGTTGGGAGACCACAGTGTGATGGCAGACACAAAAGGCCCACTGTGGCAGTGTTGGTGGAATGGGGAGATGGGTATCTAGGCCTCCTGTAGGATTTCTAGGACTTGGGATTGGCTTCCATGTGGGGAACGAAGGTAAAAATCTAGGCTGGATCCCAGGTTCTGGTCTGGGAACGGGCAGACTCTCAGTTAATTACAGAAACAACAACAATGCAAGGACAGGGAGAGAAGAAAGATGTGTAGGAAACACTATGGATAAAGTTCACACAGGTTAGTTTCTTGGGCTGGGAAGGAGCTTCTTTCTCTCTAAATCCGGTGGCAAGTGATTCCTCCCCTCAATGGGCTTCAGGGACCTAGGGATGGTCAGGCCCTTAAAGAGTTGTGGCTTTAGAGTATCTTTGGAGTAAATAATTTGCTTACCAAAAATCATAATTGATATGACTGTTCCCTGTGATCATAACCCAAGCTGTTTTAGTCAGAAAAACTTCCCAATAAATAAAGCCTTATTCATCTCTTGCCAAGAAAATTAAAAAACTTTTGATCTAAAATCCACCAACCAGCTGGCCTCGTTTCCTACTCTGAATTAGATATTTCTCATTTTTGTTCGATGTCGTGATTCAGGTACACGGTAATCTGAGTTTTAGGGTTGGGCAAGAAGCAATTTGCGGTAAGAGAGCTGTAAAAAACGAAAATAAGAGGGGAAAAAGGAGGTTAAAAACCTTTCCTCCTTGCGCACAAATTAAATCTCCAATTACTCTTTGATGAATGGGGACAGGGAAGGAATATGAGTAAATTTCCAGGTCACTGGGTTTCAAGCCCTGGTTTGACAGTAAATTTATACAATTCCAACAAATCTGTTTCCTTTTCCTCCCTGATTCCTTTTGAGTTTTCTTCTGTGACGTATTCGCAGGATTTCAATGGGGAGAGTCTCGCTAAGCCTCACAAGCATGGAGTGGAGATGGGGGCCAGACACCCACCAGCGAGTACGTGAGAGAGACAGAGACAGATGGGGAGAGGGAGGGAGAGAAAGATCTTTAATCGTGGGCCTCGTGATCCTACTCCTGCCACCTTGGAGTCCCCATTTCTGTCTCTCATCGGGTGACACTTAGTATTTTTCTTCCAACCTTCCCTCTCTTCTTTCCAAGTTTCTGAAGCCAACCAAACTCAAACAACAGAAGGAAAACCTCCCGGAACCGAATCCTCCGACTTTCTCCGAGCTCCTGCCTGGCCTGGCGCACTCCCCTCGGGGCCGCGGCGGTCCGGAGCGCGGAGCCCGCAGCCAGCGCGGCGGGGCGGGGCCTGGGCGGGGCCTGGGCGGGGCTTCCGCAGTCGCACCCCGCCCCCAGCCCTGCCCCGCCGCTTAATTCGGATGCGCGGGGCCGCGGGGTGTGAAAGAGCCGCCCTGCGCTGGACGGGCCGCCGCTGCCGTCAGAGCCGCCGCCCGCGCCGCCTCGGGGCCGCCCTGAGCACCCGGCCGCTGGGCGCCGCCGCGGCCGCCCGGAGCGAACGCCGGGGAGGGAGCCGCGCGCCTTTGTGAGCGCGCCGAGGTAGGTTCGCCTCCCGCACTTACTTTGCACACAAAGACTGGGAGCTCGGGGTAGGCGGGTATCCGCCGGGGAGACTGCGCGGCCGCCCGCCCAGCCCCGACCCCCGGCCCGAGGGACCCCAGGGCGGAAAGGGCCGCCGGCTTTCCCTCCCCGCGGCCGGCCGTCAGCGCGGCGCGGGCGGTGGGGCGGGGGTCCCTGCGTGCGCGGGAGGAGGACGCGCAGGGCGGTGGGCGTGCGGGGAGCCCCGGCCACCCCGGGCCGTGCCCCGGGAGGGCCTGGGGTGCAGGGCCGGGGCGTGGCAGGGCCCGGCGCGGTGGCCCCCGGCCCGAGGGGCGCTGGGGAGGCGGGGGGCGCTGCGAGGAGGGGGAGCCCAGGCGGCCGCTCCGCTCGGCTTATTGTTGCTTCCTCGGCCCTGAAAATGGAGAGACCCTGCCTGGAGCTGGTGCGCTGCCCACCCGGAGCGCCGCGCGCGGCCAGATGCCGAGCCCTAGGCGCCCGGTTCGCCCCTCGCTGCGCGGGCGCGCTCGGGGTGGTCGGAGCGGGCTCCGGGGTCAGAGCGAGCCTGTGCCTGGGCAGACAAAGGAGGGGCCTCGGGGGGGGGGTTTCCCCACTGGTTTAAAGGTGACTGTCGCACTGTTTCCAAACAGTCTGCAAGTAACTTTTCCATTTTTGACTCTTTTACGTTCCCACTCTTCCAGTAAACCCAGCATGTTGGGTGGCGTCTGCAACCCGAGAAGTCCTAAAAATTGGGTTCCCATAATTTCTCTCCAAGCATCTTCGGGTCCCTTGGGGATGGCACGGCTATGTATGGCCAAGTTTTGACATGCTGCGTAGGGGATGGTAACAGCCCCCTCTGAAATGTGGAGAGAAATGCTGTTGAGAGGGTAAATTGTAGATCTTTAATCTCTGCAGCAAGGTACCATACCCTTCCTTCCTCAAAAAAACAAAAAACAAAAAACTTCAGTCAACGATAGTAGAGCTACGTTATTTGAGTAGAATGAGTATGATATTAAAGGGAAATACAGAAAAACGGGATGAGGCTTGTTAAACTTTACATTCTTTAACTTGAGGATTTCTTGCTAACAGGTATGTTAGTTTTTTCCTCTTACCACGTCCCCCTGGCCATTACTTTGGAGATACTAGCTGTCCAAGTTGATTTAAGTTGAAATAGTACCAGAGGTGCCTGTCTGGAGATTTCTTAGTGGTAGGAGTTTCAAGTTTTAAAACTTAAGTATAGAATGATGTATGTTTATTATAAAATTGAAAAAATACAGAAGAGAAGGTCACTTATGCCTACCACCCAAACACACCCTCAGGGTGAAGGCATCTTAGCTTGATTTATGGCTTGGCAGCCGCGGTATGATTGTTTGAGAGAGAATGTGTGTGTGTGTGAATAAATGGAGTTACTGGTTCTTAATCTTAACCAGTCACGTCAGACTAAAATATATCGAATAACCATAGTCTGCCATAGTGGTTTGCCATTTTAACACAGGATTAATACCAACAAGTTGTCTGAAATATATTTTTTTACAGCCTTAAAATAACTACCTGTACAGAAGGCGGAAGGGAAGAAATAGGAAAAACAAGGTACTTTCCACTTAATTTGGAAGAATAAACCAACAGAAAAGTTTTAGGGATTGTGTTCTTTAGATTTCAGGAATAGTTTTGGATTGACTTTTTTTTAATAAAAAAATTTCAGCTTATAAAATATTTAAAAAGCAAAATTCTGCGATTGATGAGAAGTATGTGATGAAAAGACACTCTTTTTGTAGACAAAGAATGACAGAGGTTTTATAGCCAGATACATGTTTACTTCTGAAAGTAAAAAAAGGATTTCCCCTTGAGTAGTGAGTGGTTTGGAGTATGTGTGTTTTGTAAAAAAAAGAAAGCCAAAAAACAACACATTGTTCAAATGTAGATTTGTCACTGCTTTTGTTATTACATACACTTATTTTCCACTTGTAAAATTTTCGGACGTTTCATTTCTCCAGTTTCCACTTGTAAAAGTTTTGGACATCTTCATTACTCCATGCAAAGTAAAAAGAGGTCTTGGAGGCAACTGTGTAGAAGTAGATTGATCCTGAGGATGATGCAATCAATACTTTTCTAAGTCAGAAGAATTTACAAGAAGGAAGTTGTGGCTTTGTACTATCAGGTGCAGTCTTTGTTCCTGTGCCTAACTTGGGGCTCCTTAATCTGCATACAGGCTTACAGGGAGCTTTTGCCCCTGTAAGTAAGTAGTGACTTGTAAGTCCCGACTGTGAAGTATATGGTGCCAAGTGTGTCGTCTGCTGTAATGATTAGCGTTCTTTCAGAATTAAGGGGACCCTATTTATCAGAATTTTTAGATACTGTTTTTCAACCCTCCTGTGGCCTTGGACACCATAAGCACTGTAAGCAATGTAAGCCCAGCTGGAATAGAGGTCAGAGTTGAGTAGCTTTGCCTTTTTTCTATGATGTTGCTTCGAGGGGAGGAGAGAAAAGTTTGGGATTGGTCTCGTGTCGTGGACTTGCTATGGCTGTTTGTGACGGCCAGCGTCTTGCCCACCCCCCCACCGTGGACTGCAGAATCCATTCTTGGGCTGTTTAAAAGGAGACTTGGTTTACGTTTTCGAGAAGTGCTATGAGAAATCCTGTTCCTGAACTGTGGTAGGGTGGATGCTCTTACTCATTCCTTTCTTTGTTTTCTTAATTGTTTAAAATGTCACAAGATAGAGGGAGAAGATTTATACTGATTTTCTTTGGGAGTGGTTGAGGGGTGGAAGACTTTTCTCTGAAAAGAGGGACCCTAGTAGATTAGTAATGTGGCTTTAGTGTTATTAGTGAGGTCTTGTCTGCACCTTCTCCTCTCCAGGATTCTGTGCACAGAATGTGTTTTAAAATGGGTCAGGAGGTGTGCCGGGGTGGTTCAGTTGGTTAAGCGTCTGCCTTTGGCTCAGGTCATGATCCCTGGGGTCCTGGGATCGGCCTTGGGCTCCCTGCTCAGCGGGTAGTCTGCTTCTCCCTCTACCCCCCTCCCCCCCACCTGCTCGTGCCTTGTGTCTCTCTCTCTCAAATAAATAAATAAAATATTTCAAAAACTTAAAAAAAAAAGTTGTTTAATGACTGATGTTAAGAGCTGTGAATTAAGGTAACTGAAAGAATGATGGAAATCACAGCTAAAGCTGAGGGGTCGGGTTTCTGACTAAAAGGTGAAGGCTGGGGAGAGGCACGGGAGGGAAATGCGCGTCACTTGCTCAGGGCTGATCAGTTAAGAGCCTGGTGGTGGTAGGGGTGTGGCTGAACACAGGAAGAGGACTGTTCATTTTTGTCTAGAGTGTGGCTGAGGGGTTGGGGCACTTTCCAGCGTGGAATCCAGGAGAATCAGGGAAACTATGGTATTGTTTTCATGTTCTTGCTGGAGGTAAACCTTAATGCCAGGGGCCCTTGGAAGCCGGTTGTGGTGGGGACACGGGGTCCTGAGCTGTTCTGAAGGCTTCCCAGGAGCTGAGGGCTAGTGTCATGCAGGGGAGGGGGGTAACTGACTACAACTATGCCCAGCAGAAGGTCTGTTGCAAATGAGAAGATAAGACGGGGTTTGTGGGGAACTTGTGGAAAGACTTCCCTCATGTTTTTCAAACTCCGGTGAACTGTAGGAAGGAGAACGGAAGGGAGAGGTTCAGAAAAAGGAAGGAACGTTGCCTTAACACCAGGTGGACGCTTTAGCCCTTCGGCCGAGGATTTCACTGGAGGGGAAGCAGTGGGCCCCGAGTGTTGTAGAGCTGTACCCCCAGTCCGTGCTGTGTGGTGCTGTGTGCAGGGGGAAGTGGGAGGGAGGCATGGTTTGGTGACGGTAATGTTCCCCCCACACAGCCAAATCATGGGGTTCTGCGGTGTGAAGAAAACGCCCATTAAAAAAAAAGAACACCCCCACCCCACCCTTTAGAGGCCTTGAAACATCAAGGGCCTCTAGGCTGTCCACAGTGCTTTTCCTGCTTATGTTACTGAATCATAAATTCAGTCATTAGACCCAGAAGTCTTAAATGGGGGGATGCCCAGCCTATGCAACCTTCTGGGTTGAGTCATGTGTTGTGAAGTCTCCTCCAAAAACAGGATTGAGAAAATGCAGGTTACAGACCAGCCATCTGCTTCCTGGCTGGTTGTAGGTAGATGTGGTTTGGAGGGTTCTTGATTATCCTTGTTGTTGTCAATGCCGACTTGTGTTGCCCTGGAGCGTCTATGGGTTACTGCCCTGCTCAGTCCCAGCCTTGGGCTAGAGAGTGCGATTGGGGAATGGGATGCCTTTCTTAATGTGGTGCAGGGGAAGCCAGACACCTGTGAATCAGAATCCAGGCCCCAGCTTTGTGACCTGCAGCGAGTCGCAGAACCCCTGGGAGCTCCAGTATTCTCATGTGGGAGATGAACTTAGTAAGACCTACCTCCCCAGCACGGCAAGGGCAAATGCAAGGTCACGAAGGTCCAAACATACAGTTCCCGAGACATGGGCATTAGGCTGTTGTACCGTTGCCCACAGTCTTTACTCCAATTTCTAGTAACTCCGCAGCAGCTGACGAAGGACACGTAGGGAAGGGTGAGGGACTTCTCCCCTTCTCTCTTCCCCTGGCTCCTCAGGATGCCGTCATATCTCAGGAGTGTTGTAAAGATAACCTGGCTTTGATATGAGAAATGACATGTTCTGTTATATCCTTGGATGCAAGGTTTGTCATAATAAAGTGTGTAGGAGAGACGGCTGTAACTCTCATGTAAACTTTTCTGTCATTATTAACATTTAAAACTCAGCACACTCCATGAGAGTTAAGGTTAAAACTCCCATTTTATCTGGGCCTGTTGCATGCTAAGGAGCTTACGAAACTATACAGTCGTATTATAAACTCCTGCAGTATGAATAATCAGAAGTTGTTTATGAGTGTCTAATGTGGATGACTTCAGATTTCCATGTCCTGGAGGAAGTTGTGGATATGTATATGTAGAAAGACTTTCTTCATAATATTCTTTTCCCTTGTAACTTAATGGCATTTAAAATAGCTAAAGCTGTGGTCAGAGTTCTTATTTTTCTTGCTGTTTTTAATGGATGCACAGAGTAATATAGTGTAGTGTGGAGGGGGGAGAGAGACCTAGATTTTAAAAATTTTCAGAATCTTAAATGCAAGCTCCCATTAATTAGTATGATTTTTTGAGCAGGTCATTTATGTCCGGTTTTCTACTTCCTCATCTGTAAACTGGACGTAATCACCCTTGCTGACCTCTTAGAGCTGTCTTGAGGGTGAGGTGAAGCTTGCACGCTTTATAGCTGGTGGAGTGGCCCCCTGATAAGTTGTCATCCAAGGGACTTCCCTGTGGTTCTGTGGCACCCGGGCCATCCCTTTAGGATGGGGTGGATCTTTGAAGGCAGAGGAGACAGAGAACAGACAGTTAGGGAAGATCAGCTGCAGCATCCTTTAGGTTTCTGCCCAAGTGAGAACATGTTACTCTGTGCTCGTGGAAAGGAGGCATCTTGAAGTACTAAAGTGTCACACTTAGAGTTCACCTGGGTTAGCCCGTCGACCTAGGAGGGCTTCCATATTCTTTTTTTTTTTTTTTTAAAGATTTTATTTATTTATTTGACAGAGAGAGAGAGACACAGCGAGAGAGGGAACACAAGCAGGGGCAGTGGGAGAGGGAGACGCAGGCTTCCCGCCAAGCAGGGAGCCCGATGCGGGACTCGATCCCAGGACCCTGGGATCACAACCCGAGCCGAAGGCAGACGCTTAACGACTGAGCCACCCAGGCGCCCCGGGCTTCCATATTCTCATCTGTGAAATATAATAACAGTAACATAATAATATTATTTTTATTATTACCAACTTACAGTTCTCGAGGACTTCCTACCTGGCAGGCATTGTGCTAAGTGCTTTATGAGATTTCTTCATCCAGCAAGTATTTAACGAATTTTCCTCTATGCCAGGCTCTGTGCCGGACTCTGGGGTCCATGGCTGGGACAGTGGGCAGGACTGACGAAATCCCTGCCTGCGTGGAGTTTTCATTCTAGCGGGAAGACAGTGTGTGATTCCAGGGAGCGTCAGTGCGAAAAGAAACCAATCAGGGAAAGGGGCCGGAGTCTAGCAGGTGAGGAAGTGGTGTTTTTCATAGGGCAAGGCCCATCTGGGGAGGATAATTTGAGATCTCAAGGAAGGAAGTGATGAGCCTCGCCCCCATCTGGCTGTGTAAGGGCAGGTGCAAATAACAGCCCAGAAACAAGAGGAGCTTGCTCTTGGGGAAGGGCAAGAAGGCCCTGGTGGATGGAGCCAGTTGTGGGGGGTGGGGTGGGGAGGAATATGAGGTGGGGTCCGGAATGGGCATTGGATCATGTGGGGCCCAAAGGCCATGGTCTGGTCAGTTGTGGGAGGGCTCTGAACAGGGGATGGTAGAGCTTGGCCTTATGTTCTCTACATACCTCTTTGGCCTGGAGTGCAGTGGTAACTGCAGAGGGTCCAGAATGGAAGTCCAGAGACTCCAGAGTGGGAGGCTTTTGTGAGTCCCCAGGGATGTTGTGATGACTGGGATGGGACTGGTGAGAAGTGGTTGGGTACCTGATGCAGTTGGAAGATGGAGCCATCGGGACTCACTAATGGATTGGAGCTAATATTCGAGAGGGAGAGGAGTCATGAGGGACATCCACACTTTTAGCCTCAGCAGCTGCATGAAAGGTGGCGCCATTTATTGATACGGGAAACCAGGAGGGGCCAGGGGAGGGTGATGTAACGCTCACAGCAGCCTCTGAGAGTAATACTGTTACGATTCCCCTTTCACAGATATGGAAACTGACACTTAGAGAAGTGAAGAGTTTGCCCTGAAGCGAATGAAGCTGGGTCAGGATTGGGATCCAAGTCTGATCCTCGCCCAAGCTCGAATTCTCTACCATTTCTGCTGTACTCTATAAAATACCTGAATTCGCTAGTATCACGGAGTGGTATGAAAATGCCTGTGTGAACACTCTGGAAACACATCTCTTTTATATGTCAGTGTGGCTTTATTGAGGTATAATTCCATTCCCACAATTCACCCATTGGCATTGTGCGGTTCTATAGTCTTTAGTAGATTTATGCAGTCGAACAACCATCACCCCAGTCCTGTTGGAGATTTTGCAGTTGGTTCCTGTTCCTATCCCCATTCTTAGGCAACTACTCATCTTCTGTCTCTAGAATTTTGCTTTTTCTAGAAATTTCACCCTCAGAGAATCATACAAGATTTGGCCTTTTGTGTCCGGCTGTGTTCGTTTTAACAGAACGTGTTTATAGTTCATCCACTGTTGTGCCATGCATCTGCTTTTGAGGAATGTGTTTTTCTTTTTGTCAGGAAGAGGTGCTCTGTGCTGAGAATGATTTCCATGAGATGGGTCAGTAGTATTGCCTGGCGTTTACTGAGCATTTACTATTATGCGGGGCGTGGCAGTGTTCATTGTCTTCTCTGATCTTCCAAGGGACTCTTTGAGGCAGGTAGCATTATTAGTGTTGGATAAATGAGACACTAAAGCACAGAGAGATTAAAAAGCTTGCCCAAGGTTACGATGAAAGCCGGGATCACACTTGGGCCTTCTCCCTCAGAACCGTGTCTGTGTTCCCTGTGTCGATAACGCGTTTGGCTTCTTAACTTCAGAAGAGGTTTGGGAGTAATGCACTTGCCAGGTAAATCCAAAATTACAGTTTTCAGGAGAATATTCGTACTGCGTTTTTATCTTTGGCATTACCCTATGGAAATTATAGCGTCTTAAAGTGATTCATTTGTGAAGTAGCTTTCTTTTAGGCATCACATAAAGATGGTGCCAAATTAAAATCACATAATTATGTCATGAGGCAGAGCTTGTGTATTTGAGTAGTTTTAATTATTATGTTTACCAGAAATGCCATTTTTGTACCAACTATCCCCAGGCTATTGCCTTATTAATGGATGGAATTTAATTAGGCATGATGCATTTTTCAGTGTTTATATAATTATACATTAATACATTTTTTCCTCTGTAACAATTCTGTATTCAAGCAGTATTTTTTCCTATTCACATATAATCCATATTGGAAGATTTCATATTCCCTATTGAAGAGGAATTCTTTGCGTATCCCCAATATTCTGAAAACTTTCAAAACGTTTTAAACACCTCTGTGTTCTTCTGTTTACCTTTTTTATTTTTATTTTTATTTTTATTTTTTTTTTTTTTAATTTTATTTATTTATTTGACAGAGAGAGACACAGCGAGAGAGGGAACACAAGCAGGGGGAGTGGGAGAGGGAGAAGCAGGCCTCCCGCAGAGCAGGGAGCCTGATGCGGGGCTCGATCCCAGGACCCTGGGATCACGACCTGAGCCGAAGGCAGACGCCTAACGACTGAGCCACCCAGGCGCCCCTACCTTTTTTTTTTTTTTATTTTTTTTATTTATTTTTTTTTTTAAAGATTATCAAATAGCTTGGTAAGAGCTGGTTATATAATTTGAGCCATCTTGAGTGATAGCCCCTTTGGAATCAGGACTAACTTTACACCAGGATGCTGCCCCTGGTTTCTCGTGAGACACTGTACTGGCCTCACAGCTTCCGGACTTTCTGGAACAGAATTATGGCATCGTTAAACTAACTCTGTAAGTGGGGTACATCTTTCATTTTTTAGGGATTTTTAATTACGGTCCCAGTTTACTAGTTCAAAATAGCAAACGAAAAGAAAAAGCTGCTCTTTATTTTAGAATACCTGGTTTGAAGAGTCAAAAAATTAACAGTTTTGCATTATGATCTACAAAGATCTCCTTCAGATCTTTAAAAAGTCTCTATACGGTTAGAGCCGCAGGGGAGTCTGCTGTGTTTTAAAAGAAGATTAACCAGTGACATGGCAGGTCTTCGAAACTGGTAAAAGGAGACAAACACCGTTCCACAGCCATTGGGGCAGTTTGGGGAGCGGCGGGTGAAAAGCCCTAGGACTTGAGCTAGAAGCTGTGGGCAAGTCCGATTAGGGGACAGAGTTCAAGCCCCGCAGGGGGCAGTAAAAGAGCCGTATCTTCAGTCACCATCGCCCTCTGTTCACGTTGACGGTGTGCATCCTGGCTGGACAGCACGTTTCAGCTGCAGAGGCCACCAGCATGCGGACATGGACGTTGGAAACAGGCCCCAACCTGTTTCTTTTCCCATTCCAGGCGTGCTTCTGACTGGCCCCACTCACCTTGAGGAGAGGGGCTGTTAGATTGGAAAGACAAATCAAATACAATTAAAATCGTAGGGAGTGAAGAGGAATGGATGCTGTACATGTGAGATGTGTGCCCTTTCCATTATGTACGTTATTACCTCCGTTAGATATGTTTTTAAAAAAAGCAAGACAGGAAACAAAAAGAAACTCAGCCAAACTCTCCGGGGAATACAGGTGGGCGGTAGGAGCATCGCTCAAGAAGGCAAAAGCAAAGTTGCCACTTGGGTGTTGCTCACCTCTTTTCTCCCGTTGCACAGGTAACTTGCTTGCTTCAGATGCTGGTTTTCCTGCTCAGAGCAGTGATTTTATGCTCTTTACGTGAATGGGTTTCAGATGAAGCTGGGGCCTGCTGGAAACCTATTGGCAAATTTGTTAGCAGAGGATCCTATACATTTCCTCTCTAGGTCACCTCAGAAACTAACTGCCTTGTGTTCTACCAGCAGTGAATCTTCTGAAATCTTCTTACCTGAGTTTCCCCTTTCTGTGCGGGGCTGCGTGGGGCCCCGCCGCCCGGACCCCCATTTATGCTGATGGGCCCTGCCCTTTCATTGTGAGGTGGCTGAACGCAAGGTTCCAGAACCTCAGATGGCAAGGTCTGGGGGAGGGCAGGGGTCTGTAGAACTCCCATCAATCCAGCGTTAACTTCGCTCCCATTACGTTTCTTCAGACTGGCATCGGAACAAAGCCCACACTTAACTGTCTGATTGTTACGCTTCCTGAAGCTTTTTAACTCTGGAGCAGCTCTTCTTCTTCCCAACCCTTTTCTCCAGAGCTGTTGATTTGTGGAAGAATCAGGTCAGTTGTCTTGGAGAGTGGCCCACATTCTGAACTTGGCAGATCGTTTAAACCTGTTCCACTAGTCTCTGTAGGTCTGTAAACTGGAAGTTAGCCCTAAAGCTCGATTAGATCCCAGTCCAGTTGTTTGGGTAAGATCAGTCTGTCGGTGGTGGTGTGTACTTCACGTTGGGTCATCTGAGGAAAGTGTCTGGGTGTCTCCCTTGCGGTGATGCTGAGGTGGCTCACTGAGTTCACGGGGTGGCCGCTTGATCCTTTCATTGTGAATTTCCTCATTCCTTCCCCTGATGTCTGTTGGTGTCCCCTGAGGACTGTTACCCAAACTAGGGTCTCCGGAGAGGTTGTTGATTCTTCTTTCTTCAGGAACATGGTTAATGAGAGTGAGGTGGAGTTTAGACTGGCCAGGGGTCCGGGAAAACCAGCGATGCTGGTGCAGCTGAGGGACATCTAGAGTGTTAATAGAGAAGTAAAGACTGGTCTGGCTCTCTCCAGATATCGTGAATGCTTCCTATCATTAGAGCTAATTACCACTTGCACAGTTTTTTATGACTGTTAACTGCGTCAGGTTAATTTTATTGTAAGCCTGGCTTAGCAGCAGCGTTAAATTCTCTCCTGTTGTTTACGTAACTCAGGTGCCTGGCCACCACCTAAATTAGGAGATTATGACGTGGGTTTATGAGATTGAATCCGGTGTGATGGTGCGCACCATGACAGATTATCTTTTTCAATAATCATTTTAAATATGACTAGTAAGGACGTTAAAGCCCTGTCTTTCCTTAGAAAAGGTGTCGCTGATGAGTTTAAAACAATGGGAGTGAGAATGATAAATCTGAAAAAGTTTCTGTTCCGCCCGGATTTAAGAGCAGTGGACCTTGAGTGACATCTTTTCGACTTCATTGTTAAGCTGGAAAGGATAGATTCTTGCCTTGTTTTCAGCAGGAAGTAATTGAGAGCTCCTTTTATAAAGGAGGGTGGTTACAGCAAATGAATTTAATTTACATATGCTCCTTCCCTGCTAAGCCTCACCTGGACCTACTACACCAGCATCCTGATTTGGGGACAGCCTCAACCTTTGAAAGCCACTGGAAGGGAAATATATTGAGTCCTCCTATCACAGGCAGGCCTTCCTTTTGCCACCGTGTGTTCCTAGAAACCACTTGTGAGAGGGATCATCACAAAGCAGGTTCTAGGATTCCCATAAGCACAGTCTCACGATGAGGAGTTGTTTGTGACCACACACTTGGTATCAAATCATGGCTGTGACCAGTAAATCCTAAAAGAAAGGTGTGGGTACTAGAGGCCTAAAGGAGTTTGAAATTGTAAGCCACATGACGTTGTCAGAGAGGTTTTGAGCTTGGACAAGCCATAGAGATCAAGAGATGATCTAACCCAGACTCCTCATTTTTTAGTGAATAATCCAGTGCTCAGACCTGGTAACTAGCTGGCCTCAGACCACCACAGCTAATCACTGGTGGAGTTGGAACTGAACTTGGTCCAGAAGGAGGGTCACTAATAATTAGTGTGTTTCTTGTGCACATGCTGAATGCTTTATGTGTGTCATTTTTTTGATCCTCATCCAATCCCATGACTATATTTTACCAAAGAGGACACTGGTATATAGAGACCTTCAATAACTAATCCAAGATCACACAGAACTCATATACACTCGCTACAGAGAACGTGTGCTTGTCCACCTTGGGGCACTGTCTTTCTCTTCACCCCTTCTTTCTTTTCCTCCTTCCTTCCTTTTTATTATTTTTTAAACTTTGTTATTTTTTACTAAAGGGTTGCACTCTTCCTTATGCCCCATGAACATGGCCATTCTAGGACCTCCATATACTCTAAAAATCTATATTAAAAATCTGTAAGCTCTAATTTATTGTAAATATGGTCAATGGAAAATGAAGCACTCACCATAAGAAGTATTTAAATAATTAATTTGCTTATTTAACAAGTAGTTCTACTTGGCTTCTTAGCATGTTGAGCTCTTAGGTGATAGATGGTTCAGGACTCTTAAAAGAGGTCTAGGTAGGTTTGAGCGGATGGCCTTTTTCTTTTGATAAATACCCTGTACCCAGCCAAAGCTTGAAAGACATAATTCCTTTGAGCATTACTGAAAACAAATTGCCCCTCATCCTTTAATTACTGGGAAACATGCCCGAGGCCCTGGCTGGTGGTGGGGTCTGGGAAGCAGAAGTTTCTGGGATGAGCGCCTTGTCCTCTTCTGCTCCTCCTCCTGTTTCTCTTCTCCTTTAGTCACACCCTGGGAGTCCTATGGCGCAGATTTCATCAAGAGCAAGTCTTGTGGGAGCCAGTGGGCCGAGGGGTGGTGCGCGGAGGGCAGTGGAGGTGAGTCGTCAGGCTTCTGGAAGCGGGAGATGGTGTTTGGTGTTGGTTTTCTGAGCATTAGCTTCTTGCTTCTTAGGACTGGAAGACTCAGCTTTTTCTCTGTCCACGCTGTCTCCACAAGAGTGTGGTGTGGGTGCAGCGGGGGCATTTATTAGACCAGTTGGTCTGTGTCACGTGAGTACACAGGGAGGGGAAATGTGGAGACCCTGGGAATGTCCAGGGAGATGTCCACTTGGATGTTTCTTGTACTCTGCTCTGTTGGGGACTTTAAACAATTTGTGATAAAACAAAAACACAGTCGGCTTTGCAGCTGTCCATATATATATGCCCAGACTAGGTCTTTTTTTTTTTTTTTTTGGTTTTGTTTAATCTAAATGCTTCTAAATTGCATTTTTCATGAGCTTCCTGTTTGATTTGTACAGCTGAAATCTGTAATGATTGGATCTACCAAGACTGTTTTTTTTTTTTTTTTTTTTCCGTTTCTCCATTTGCGCTAGAAACAAAACAGCTTACAAATAGAGTCTGGAACATGCCGCATCCATGTGCGTCTCCGTGCGCCCGAGCACATAGCTGACTAACTTCATATACTCCTATTTATAGCCTCTTCAGAGTAAGTGTAAAACGTTAGATGTTCCCTCTACGAACCTCATGTCGATTAACACGACTCTTTAAATGGAAATAAATGAATTTTTACTCACGGATGAGTCACTTGATAATCTCCTTTAAATGCACACCCGCTGTTTCTCGGGAGCGGGTTGCTCCAGTCACGAGCCCGAACTGTCAACAGGAGTGACGTGTGGTGGGGGGGGACAGTGGGGATGAGGCCTCACAGTGTGGAACTCTTGCTTGGCAGTGCTGACTAGACCAGCATCTCCCAGCTTCTTCGTGCATGTGCAGGACAAGAATTCTCTTCCCTCTATCCCTAATTCGGTACCGGTTCCTTTGCTCTCACCCTGCCTACTGAGTGTCCTGGCAGCGGCCGCCCCAGCGGGATGTGAACAAAAACCAGATTCAAAACTTCCAAGTCACAGGGATGATGGTGACACTTTCATTGCAGAAAAGGAATAATGTTAGGAAAAAAGCCACTCACACCATTCTGTCATCGTAAAAGACTGCCTTTTTTTTTGGATGTGCGGGTCCTTTGTTCTTGTTCATACTAATAGAAGGTCTTAAAAACCTTAAAAGTAGTTACTCATAACACCAACGAAAGCCTAGGGATTCATTTGAATGTGTGGGAACTGTCTTTGCTGACTCTCGTCTGTTCACATTTTGACTTTTAGTGCAAGCAGCTTCCTATGAGTGAATACATATGTGATTTCTTTCTAAATAAATATGTAAGAATATATTTTGGTAAAGAAATATATGAGAATACAGTTATCTAAGAACAAGTGTTGAGTTCTTCCCGTGATTGTGGAAGGATGCTCTTCACCTTACCAGTCCCTGCAGGGCTTTTTAAAGTGTTGGTTATCATTTATTCCAGAAACTGGCATGCTAGAAAAAACGTGCGCCTTATTTTAGGTAGGCTTGGTGGTGTGTAGTAAATTCTTTTAAACTCTGTGAGCTCCAGTTTCTCATCTCTGTGATGTGAATATTAGGCAGGTAATGCAGGTTAAGCCCCAGGCACCGTGCCTGCATGTAGGTGGTAACAAATGTTAGGGTTCTTCCTTTGCATGCTCCCCCCCAAGCTGGTGTCTGCATATGAGATAAACGTGATTGTTTTCACTCACCCAGTGGAATAAAACTGTTCAGCTCCACTGGACTCAATTAGAGTCTGCCCAAGGTTTGGGATGAGTGCCCACTTCACCTGTCCCATCCTGGTGGGCCTTCTATACTTGAAGTGCTGAGCCAGTTTTATAAATAGTGGTAGAATAGAGGGATGCGTTAGGAAGCTCTGAGTGAGGGGTCAAACCTGGGACTCTGGGGCCTTATGAGAGAGTGGAAGAGAGAACAATGGACCCAGTATGGATATAGTATTTCTCATAGTTCTGGAGGCTAGAAGTCCAAGATCAGGTGCTGACAGATTTGGTGTCTGGTGAGGGCCCTCTTCCTGGTTTGCAGATGGCAGTCTTGCTCGCATGGTATCCTCACATCACAGAGAGAGAGGTCATCTGTCTTGTGTCTCTTCTTCTTCTTTTTTTTTTTTTTTAAAGATTTTATTTATTTGAGAGAGAGAGAATGAGAGACAGAGAGCACGAGAGGGAAGAGGGTCAGAGGGAGAAGCAGACCCCCCGCCGAGCAGGGAACCCGATGCGGCACTCGATCCCAGGACTCCAGGATCACGACTTGAGCCGAAGGCAGTTGCCCAACCAACTGAGCCACCCAGGCGCCCTGTGTCTCTTCTTCTAAGGGCACTAATCCCATTCACGAGGGCTCTACACTCGTGACCTGATCACCTCCCAAAGGCCCCACCTCCAGATACCATCACATTGGGCATTAGGGCTTCAACATAAGAATGTTGGGGAGGTGTAAACAGGCAGCCCCTACCAGTGGCCAGTGTGGACAGAGGTTTAAAATCTGTGGATAGGCAAGGTTCTTAGAAACAAAGACATGTTCTGCAGAGAAGGTCGGATTTCGGTGGTCAGGCGTGGAAATGGAAGTAAGGAGGTTATGATGAGTGAGTCAGGAATCTCAGCCAGAGGAGGAAATCAGGTCAGTAGGTCACCAGTACCTGGGAGTTGCAGTGATGGCAAGTTAGGGTTCTTGCCTGGTTCACTTGTGGGTCATGGGCTCCTGTAAACGCAGGGACTGACTTGTTAGGTGAGTGGTCCAGGGTCAGTGGTTAATGGTAGGAGAGCAGCCCACCGGGTACCTCATAGACGGGGATGGTGTACTTTCTGTTTCCTTTGGGATAAGCTTGGTGTGTGTCTTTTATGTCGTGAGTAATTATTAGTAGAGCCTTCGTCCAGTCTCCACAGTGACCTGGTATCACTGACAGATAATTTAGCTTTCCTCGGTACATATCCTTGGTTGCAGATACCTGTTTCTTGTGTGTTTGAATAAAGATCCTTGATCAGAGGTTTGACTGACGTGAGGTTCTCTGGGGAGCCCCAGGCTTCCTGCCTCATTGTGGGGAGCTTGGCTACCATCTCTCTGCCTGCTTATTATCTGCATTCTGAAGAACATTCGGCATGGCATTTTTCCGTGTTCTTTTCCCTCTGGGTGTATGCTTTCGGTGACTCTCGGTTTCGGCCGTGATTCTCTAGTGCTGCACCCTATAATACAGTCACCTAGCAGATCCCTAATTGCGCCTCCTCGCCTGGACCTCCTCAGGGCATAAGCTCCCCCTAATGCCTCAGTGGCAGGACTAGGGAGAGGCAGAGAGGAGGAAGAGAGGAGCGAGAAGATGCTTGGCCTTCTCTTACTGGTCAGCCTGATTAGAAGGGCTTTGGGAAGTCTTGGCTGCCTGGCGGTTGGGGCGCGAGGGAGCGGCAGGAGGGGGTGGGGTAAGTGGTCATCTTGGTCTGTTGATAATGCGCCCTGTGTTTCTTGTTCCCCTTGACATGGGCTCTCTGTCCCTTCTGGTGAGAGCTTCATTCCCCAGAAGAAGAGTTGATGTTCTTCCTTGAGGTTCCATGAACACTCCTAGAACACACAGCATACTGTCCTGTTTTGAGACTGCTCGGTTGGTGATGAAGTGGGGTGAAAGGCTCCTGCCCCCTGGGATGAGAGCGCGGAACTCACCTGCACATCGTCCCCCGCCGAGAAGTGCCTCTCCTCGTTTGGGTTTCTCCGTGGTCACTTGATCACGGATTGCATTTTTCCATCTCTGATCCAAAACTTGGAGGATGGAGATCTTGACCTCCAGAGTGCTTCTTCCTAAGTTCTGCTGCCGCTCGGGTCGGACTCCGATGGATGGGGTTCAGACTGTGAGGAAGCCGGGCTGGCTCCGGTCCTGCCATTCAAAAAGCGCATGAAGAGTGTGCGGCCTCTTTCTTCGGCCTCTGTTTCAGACTCCCTGTGTGTCAGCATCGAGATCTGCACAAGTCCGAGGAGTTCCTTTTCATAGGGATCCGTTTACATCTGGTTTTGTATCATTTTAGTCCCATATTGCTGAGCTTAAAGCCCTCCTTCTAGGGGCGCCTGGGTGGCTCAGTCATTAAGCATCTGCCTTCGGCTCAGGTCATGATCCCAGGCTCCTGGGATCGAGCCCCGCATCGGGCTCCCTGCTCTGCGGGGAGCCTGCTTCTCCCTCTCCCACTCCCCCTGCTTGTGTTCCCTCTCTCGCTGTGTCTCTCTCTGTCAAATAAATAAATAAAATGTTTAAAAAAAACAAAAAAACCCCCTCCTTCTAAGGACTTGCCTCGAAACCCACCCCCGTCCCCCCAACACCACCACCACCTCCAACAGATCCTTTTAGGGGAAAGCGCGGTCCTGTACTTGAGGCCGTGTCCCCAGGCCCCGGATCTCAAGAAGTGGCCTTGTGATACACTGCAATGTCCCAACCACATCGAAACACATATGGTTGATCCTCCTAGTGAGTGGACGATGTGTGTCTGTGTGTTCGCCTTCCCTTTGCTTCGGTTGCTTGCTTCCATTATGAACTCTTCCCCATCCTTCGTGGCAGCTGGTGTTGGCAACTGAAGGTGCCGGTTGGTGGGGCTGAGCCTCTACTTCTTCGAACTCTCTCCCCACTTACCCTATCTTCGTGACTTCGGGTGGGTTGGCGCGTCACGCCACAACTTCCGTGACCCCTTGTGGAAAAAATAAAATAAACGGAGAGCTACACAGCAAGCTTGTGGGTGGGTGGCTGCATGCCCAGGAAGGTGAGCTTGCATCCTGTTTTGGGAGGTCTGTGGTCCATACCGCGGTTCTGCATTTCATGTCACTTGTCACTAATGAGCAGGAGATTCTTTCTCTTCTTTCTCTGTAGTTTGTTTAGTTCTGGGTTACGTAGATCTCCCCAAAGAGTCCTGACCCTGGATCTTAAATAAGACACAGACCGTCTTTTTAGCGGAATTGAAAAGGACATGTCCTCCCCTCCCTCCCTGGGTAGCTCTCGCCCAATGAGTCCTTTTTCACCGTTTCTTCAAAGAGAGGCAGTGTGATTTGGCACCCTCCGGGATCAGACTGCTTGGGCCCACCCTCTGGGTCTTTAGTTTGCCAGCTTTCTCGTAAAGTGGGGCTAATAATCGTGTACACTCGAGAGAGTTTCACAGAAATACCAGCAGTGCACGAGCTGCATGCCTGCATGTAGTAAACACTCAGGCACATGTGAGAAAACATGGCTGTGTTCTTAATAATGCATCCTTCACCATTCGGGTGTCCTCGAGGTAGGGCCACTATCTGTTCTCTCATCATGACCAGAGTAAACTGTTTTGAGAACAAGGCATGCCTTTCTGGGGACGACAGGGGAGAGTATTTGAGGTTGGGAGTGTCCCAGAAAATCCCATCTTTTTGGTAACCTGTGGCAGGTGGGATGACAATGACGTACTTTATGACCGAAGACAGGTTTTTATTCTAACGCACCATCAGCTGGAGTTTCAGCTGCTGTCGCAGAGAGCCAGCTCTGAAACTCTCCACCAGGGCGGGGAGCCTACACAGTCTCCAGCATTAATCCTGAGCGCCCTACTGTGTGTCTGCTTATGGGAACTGGGCCTTGGTTGCACAGCTACTGCTGGTGTGGACACCCGCAGGTGAAGCCGCAGTGAGACAGTGCCTGGAACCCTCCCGATGGCTTTATAAGGCTGGGGCAGCGCATCACTTTAAGCCTCGGCCAGTTGATTTCCCTTGCATTCGGTGGCGTAGGACTCTGATTCCTGAATCAACCATTTCTCCAAGTGTTGGAGTGAATCAGAAGCTGGTCTGGCCCCTGCCACCTCCCTGGCCTAGTTTCCAACCACTTTCCTCTTTCCCTTGCTCCAGCCACATTGGCCTCTTTTCTGTTTTTCCTAAACAAGCCAAGCACACACTTGCCCAGGGCCTGTGGGGCTCTCCAGATCCGCTCTCTGGAAAGCTCATCTTAGATATTCAGAGGCCTCTCCATCACCCCTTATGAAATCAGCCCCCTGACCTTCTGCACCCTCTTGCCCTGGTTTATTTGTCCATCAAATAAACATTGCAGATGCCTCGTAGGCTCGTTTGTTTCTTGCCTGTCTTCCCCTCCACTTGCGCCACCAGTGGAACATAAAGTCTGTGAAACGAGTGTTTCCGGCGACAGGGACTCTGCTTTGTTCTTGGTTTGCTCTAACCCCAGGTGTCCTTCCACTGGATGCGACGCCTTCTCATGCTGTCCGAGGAACACAGGATAAGAGGTCCTTAGGTTTTAATCACTGAGTATAACTAAGTCATTTGTCTTCTCAGCAAGGAAGGAAATATTTGGGAAGAAAATTCTGCAGAATCCATTACTTTAGGTTCCATCTTGGTATGAAGTCAGGATCTTGAGAGGCCAAGTATGAGGATCACGTTAGCATTTCCTTTGGTAAATTAAGATGAATTAAAGGCCAGTGAATTAAAGGACAGGCATAATCCTATGCCTTTGGCCTTTAACAGTTTTTTTTTAATTTTTAAATAGAAAATAGCCATGTGTTCCGTGTGCTTTTTTTTTTTTTTTGTGGGTAAATGAATGAGGGATATTGTTCACACTGTTGTTCATTGTTCATACTTTTGCTTTCTTTTTTTAAATTTTTATTTATTTATTTGACAGAGAGAGACACAGCGAGAGAGGGAACACAAGCAGGGGGAGTGGGAGAGGGAGAAGCAGGCTTCCCGCCGAGCAGGGAGCCCGATGTGGGGCTCGATCCCAGGACCCTGGGATCATGACCCGAGCCGAAGGCAGACGCTTAACGACTGAGCCACCCAGGCGCCCCACTTTTGCTGTTTCTTCTGTAGTGTGGCCTTGACTTTTAAATTCTATGTATTTAGTTGCACGTAGGACTTGTTTTGAGGTACCCCATATCTCTGGAAGGAACTAGGGGATGACAAAACAGTTTTATCCCTGTCTTTATCTCCTACTGAGAGGTATTGAGTAGCCAACTTGGTTTTGGAGATTCTGTTACCTCTGTGTGTTTTTACACGGGCAATGCTGCTAACAGAAATTCCTGTTTGCTTAGGTAGTTTCCATTTCTTTGGCTGATAAGCTCGCCGAAGCAATTTTAGGGTGGTGGCCAGCCGGGTAGGGGGGTAGGAACTTGTAAATAGTCAGAGTAGGGTTTTGAGGTGAATCTCTCACTGGTTTTATCTGGTTTATTCCAGTTGCAAGATTTTGGTTACTTTGCAGTTAGAAGGCTTTAAAAGGAGTATGCACTGTAATAGGGAAAACAGATAACTGGCTTGTGAATATTAAAATACAATTCCTTAGGCATTGCTGTTTCCAGAGGATTTGAGTCCTTTTATTCAGTAACTTTGTGTCTTCTGTGTTCAGAGGTTTACACTAATCACGGTGGCTGTTTACAGGTGGTGCTTAATAGCAGAAGCTACTTCTGAGAAGCATACATTCTAATAAGTTAGTTTTCAAAGTTGGTGTGTCAAATCGGTAACCATTTCATAAGCAATTAAGGAAATACCTTCCCTCTTAGAAAATCAGTTAATTTACTGCCTTGAGCTTTATGCATTATAAAGAGTGAGTCTCTGCCTGGTGTTTGGTACCAGAGTTTTTCTGAGACGCTTACAGAAATTAAGAGAAAGTGAATGCATTTTTGTTTTGTTTTGTTTTGTTTGCTTTGTTATAATTTTGGTAAAGTCTTAAAATTTGTGAACAAGGCTGTCCTTTTTAGCCCCCATCTGAACAAAAACATTTTCACCTTTGTGGAGAGTGTGATTGGAAAAGGCACTTAGGATGGTGGTAAATCATGGGTGACTTAAATCCCTGCATTCTTGGAGTTAACGTGTGGTTCTGCCAGTGTTAGTTATCATCCCTGATTTGTCAGGCATGATGTGCATTTTTCTCTTCTGCCCCTCCCTCATTCGAATCTCTTCTAAGATAGTCATGTTTGTCTTGCGCTTAACAGGAATTCCCAATACTTTGTTCTGGTGACTGAGGTGCAGTTTGGGTTTTCTTGCCTTATCAATGGCCCTTAGTTGCTCCCTGACAATGGGATACAGATCTGAAATGAAGAATCCTATTATTTATAGCATGGACCAAAAAGTGAACAATTTGGCAAGATCCCATCTCTTACCATGTTTGAGATGGATTCTTTTTCCCCCAAGTAAAGACTGGTCATATTTATAAGCTGGTGGTATTCTTTCAGAATCTTCAAAGGAAATGTGTAGCCATGTTAGTGAAGGAACTTGTTTGTTTTAGATTTTTTTTCTGTATATTTCTAATCTTGAGAAAAATCACTCAGATTTGGCAGAGTAAGGAGAGATGAATAAAAATGGATTGTTTGTGGAGTGTATTAATTAAACTTATGTTTATTAAACTCCTAGTGGAAGACCCAGTGTCCTGTGCACAGATAAGTATGTAGGATATTTACCCTTGGGGAGTTTGCATCTAGTTTGGGCCTGTACTTAAGGTTAACAAATACGTTATACAAAGTAGTTGCTCATTGGAAGTGAAGTTGGTACTGTGTTCCTTATTGAACTTTCCTGATTAGAAGGCTTTGTACAAAGTACATGCACTTGGCCTACTTGGCCTACAGACGGAGAGCCCTGTGAAGCCCTTTTTAAACATAAAAGTAGGACAGAGTTCATTTGGGAAGAACTGAGGAAAGGAGCCACCATTCTTAGGTATGGTTAATGATAGTACCTTTAATAAAACTTGTTTAACTCATTGTATCTCCTGGCCCACTGCAGCTATCAAAATATTAATCACCCGAAAATGCTTATTTAGAGGGGGAGAAAAAAGGCTTTAATCTTGGAGTCATATGTGAATAGAAAACTTTGGATTATAGGTACATATGTTTATTTACATTTGTGGAAAAAATGGGGGGCCCCCTTATCCAGGGTTCCGAACCTCTGTGGACATGTGTTGTCGTGTTATAAATGTAGTTTTATAGATCTGAGTTTAAAGGGCTTGGTGTTTGAGGACACTGGATGTGAAATTAGGGTAAGAGAACAAGGTGCCTTCTACGATTTTTGAGAACTGCAATCCTCAGCTCTCAACTTAGCAAGGGCAAACACTGTGATAGTAATCAGCGTGTCTTTGAAATAAAAGGACTTTTTAAAAAGAAACAATCTTTTGATCGAAAAAGGCCTTGCAATGATTATAATCCTTTTGAACTGCTTGAAATCGGTGTTTATTCTTTTTCCTGCTTTTTAATAGAAGTGACACATTATTGATCCCAAAATACTTTGGGAAGATTTAGTCTAATAAAATACCCTTTCTCTATTCAGTGATACGATAATTTCTATTTTTCTTAACTAAATTTTCATAGTGGGGGGCGCCTGGGTGGCTCAGTTGGTTAAGCGACTGCCTTCAGCTCAGGTCATGATCCCAGAGTCCCGGGATCGAGTCCGGCATCGGGCTCCCTGCTCGGCAGGGAGTCTGCTTCTCCCTCTGACCCTCCCCCCTCTCATGCTCTCTGTCTCTCATTCTCTCTCTCGCAAATAAATAAAATCTTAAAAAAAAAAAAATTTAAATTTTCATAGTGTTCTCAACTTTTCATCAACAAACTTTTTTTTTTTTTGAGCATTGCAGCTCTCTTTAATTTAGTAGTAAACATCCTTATTCCTCTTTTATAGTTAGAAGAAACTAAGGCTCCTCAATAGTGTAAGTGGAATACAGTTTTAGGATTCTAGCTGTTTTAGGGAAAAAAACAAAAAAACAAAACCCAACCCAGCTTCTCCTCCTATGGTTGTCTTTTATTCTGACACACTGCTGGCGCACTCAATACTTTTGATACCATGTGTGTGGGAGTTTGTCCCTACCAAGCATTTCTCTGTGACACCAGCTGGGTGCCCTGCAATTTAACTCAGTTCTGACACTTTCTGCCTGGATGTAGTCTCACGTGACTGCCAGCCCCCCACTCTAGACCCCAGTAGGTTCTCAGGTTGCCCTCACCTTCTGTCCTGTTTGGCTACACATTGGAGGTGCCCTTGACCTCCTCATCCTTGGAGCTGATTACTTGTTAGAATGGCTCACAGAACTCGGGGAAACACTTTTTGCCAGTTGATTGAAGGATATGATGAAGGATACAGTTGAAAACCCAGATGAAGAAATACATAGGGCAAGGTCTGGGAGGGTCCTGAGTGCAGGAGCTTCTGTCCCCGGGGATTTGGGGTGCATTACCCCCCTGGTATATGGATGTGTTCGCCAGCCCAGAAGCTCCCTGAACCGTGTGTGCTGGGGATTTTTATGGAGGCTTCCTCATAGAGACATGATCAATTATTAACTTTCTAAGAACTGAGGGGTGGGGCTGAAAATTCCAGGCTTCTAATCATGGCTTGGTCTTTCTGGTGACCAGTCCCCATCCAGGAGCCCACCCCAGAGTCGCCAGGTTAGAACGAAAGCCTGATGCTCTTACCACTTTAGGAATTTACAAGGGTTTCAGGAGCCCTGTTCAGGATGGGGTCAAAGGCCAACTATTAGAACGAGAGATGCTCCTAGTGTTCTTTTTTAGGAATGCTGTGTCAGGAACCAGGGGCAGAGACCAATATATATATATATATATTATCTCACACTAAATGCTACAGAATTCTACTGGAAGTATTATTTCCCAAATGTGCCAATTTCATTAATACCACATAGCATAGGAGGCTTTCATTCTTTAGAGGAGTTTCTCAGTTGTTGACTGCTTTCTAACTCAGTGGTTATTTTTTGTTTTTTTTTATTGTGGTAAATTATACATTACATAAAATTTGCCATTTTTAATATTGTTTTTTAATTTTTTTTTTAAGATTTTATTTATTTATTTGAGAGAGAGAATGAGAGAGAGAGCATGAGAGGGGGGAGGGTCAGAGGGAGAAGCAGACTCCCCGCCGAGCAGGGAGCCCGATGCGGGACTCGATCCCGGGACTCCAGGATCATGACCTGAGCTGAAGGCAGTCGCTTAACCAACTGAGCCACCCAGGTGCCCCCCCCCTTTTTTTTAAAGATTTTATTTATTTATTTGAGAGAGAGAGAATGAGAGACAGAGAGCATGAGAGGGAGGAGGGTCAGAGGGAGAAGCAGGCTCCCTGCCGAGCAGGGAGCCCAATGCGGGACTCGATCCCGGGACTCCAGGATCATGACCTGAGCCGAAGGCAGTCGCTTAACCAACTGAGCCACCCAGGCGCCCTATCGTTTTTTAATTTTGAGTATAGTTGACACACTACAATTTTAACCATTTTTAAGCTACAGGTCAGTGGCATCAGGTACATCACAATGTTGTGCCACCGTCACTACCGTCCATCTCCAGAACTTTCTCATCTTCCCAAATGGAAACTCTGTCTTCATAAAACACTTAATTCCCCGTTCTTTCCTACCCCCCAACCCTGGCTGCCCCCATTCTACTCTCTCTCTATAAATTCGAGTATCGTAGATACCTCATGTAAGTGGAATGATACAGTATTCATCTTTTTGTGTCTGGCTGATTGCACTCAGCATAACGTCATCAGGGTTCATCCCTGTTGTAGCAGGTGTCAGAGTTTCCTTCCTTTTAAAGGCTGAATAATATTCCACCGTATGTTTATACCACATTTTGCATACACATCCATCCTTTGATGGATCTAACTCTGTTTTATACTGTGGGTCACAGGGGCGCCTGGGTGGCTCAGTCGTTAAGCGTCTGCCTTCAGCTCAGGTCATGATCCCAGGGTCCTGGGATTGAGCCCCGTGTCAGGCTCCCTGCTCTGTGGGAAGCCGGCTTCTCTCTCTCCCACTCCCCCTGCTTGTGTTCCCTCTCTCACTGTCTCTCTCTGTCAAATAAATAAATAAAATCTTTATACTGTGGGTCACAATTAGTACTTTTATAACATAAAACACAATAGGAAATGTGTGCCATATTAGGTATCATTACCATTTTGTGAAACGTGTGTGTGTGTGAGAGTGTGTGTGTGTGTGTTACACTAAACCTTGTTGGTTTTCCATGTTTTTCATGGGTGGGGTGGAGCTGAACTCTTAAGCATCTACCAGGTCTTATGACATGGGGAGGTGTGCAGTGTTTCCTGCGTTATGGGCAGGGGCAGATAGAAAGAAGGATCAGGAAGAGCAAACTGACTCATGTCCACAGTGATACACTTGGAAGGAATTCTAGCGAGTCAGATATGAGCCAAGCAGCGTGATTTGTAAACAGTTTTCAGGGTCGTCCATGGAGCCTCTCTCTGTCCTGCCTCTCGGGTTCTTTCTGTTTCACTGCTGTGTGTTGGGCTCAGTGCAGGAGCAAGGGTACCGTGGGCAGGTGCTGAAGTTAGCTCACTACATATGTCTTGTGGGCGCCTCTGCAATTATAATCTCACACCCTGTGCCTTGGTCTAGATTTGATATTTCTGAATAACTGAACAGCAACCTAGACCTAGAAGGAAACTTCCCTTGGTTTAGAGAGGTGGACCCTTCCCAGAACAGAGTTTCATGCAGGTAGTTGGACAGAATTGGGACCAGAGCTCAAGGCCCTTCTTCCCCTGGTTGTGGTTTTCCCATTATATGAAACACTTCCTTGCCAAATAGAAAGTTCCCAACATATTTCATAAGTGGACCATAATGTCCTGAATTATGATCCTTAGGAGTGCACGTTTTAGTTGTCTTAAAGCATCTATGCTGTAAGTATGGCGATGACGTCACGTTGATATTAAAGCCCAACCTCTTGTAGTTGGAGAGGGTATTTATAAGCCTTTGGAAAGGTGACTTGAGCCTGATTCAAGGTGTGTGAGTGTTGGGCTGGGGAAGGTGCACAGGCGTTGACTTGTTTATATATGTGTATTTTTGCAGCACTCAGAGAGGGCGCTGATTCATAGGTGGAAGCGTTGGCTTTTGTTACTCGATTTCAGGGAACGGGAATAGAGGGTATTTGCCTTCAAGCAGAGGAGCTGATCTTTTATGCCCTTTCTGCTTGTGCTGCCGGAGACAGCCTGTTCCATTGGTCTGGAAGGTCAGTAACTGGTACCAGACTTGGAACAGTTTTGCATTGTTTTGCATTGTTTACTCTTGTTTCTATGCCTCGTGAGGTCACTCATTTGCACACAGATGGATATGCCAACTTTCCTGCTTTCTGGATTTACTGCAGCATCTCCCTTTGAAGCTGAACTTTGTCTTTTTTGAGTTCCAGAGAGGGCCAAGGCACTGCTGCTGTCGAGTTTAGCATTCATTCTCAATAACCTTTTGTCGCTTATGCCTTGATTTTGTGGGGCAATTTCCTGGGCAACTTTGTCTTACTAAAGGTTGATTTTTCAAAGCTTTGAATGATCATAAGTAAAGCATAAACAAGAAAATGTATATCTGAGGTAATAATAAACCTTGAGATCTCTCCATGGGCCACTGAACAATCTAGTCCTTCAACTGTATGAACTTGAACTTGTGAGTTTAACACAACAGCAGACCTGTATGATACAAGGTTAAATAAAAAAACACATCTTGTTAGAGTTTTGGACATCATGTCTTTGTCAGGGGGAGAGCTCCATAAGCGGCTGTCTCTCTCTCTTATAGTTATAAACTTTTTCCCCTAAGATTTCTTCAAATGTCCAGCCATCTCTGTCATACTCTGGATGAGTTGTACTTTGCTTGCCTTTTCAGAATACCTTTTTTGTGTCCAGTAAGTTTTATCTTCATGTATTTATCCATCCTCTGTTCTACATTTGGGATCCTGAGGCTTAAATTGTACAATTTCTTTGAAGATACACACTTCTGGTAAAAATGGGACTATCCAATGAAAATTATAGGACTGATAAGCATTTTGAAGTATTTCATTTTAGCAAAATAGCACTTGATTTGAAATTGTTTTGCTCATTGCCTTCACCCTCTCCCTAGTAGTTATGGATATAAAAAACACAAGTGCGCAACAACAAAACACGCTGATATGCTCTGAGTTTCATTTGCTTCTTATTCCCTAGTTGGGATCAGGAAAGATGGTTTCTTGGGTGTCCATTATGAAACCGTATTACAAGAAAAGGGATGTAAATACTCTCCTTCATCGTGGTGTAATTTTAACAGTGGCTTTGACTTGTCTTGCTACCTTGTGTCTTTCGCCACATTCCTGCCTGCCATGGGTGTGCACATTTGGTGACAACATAATGTTGGTAGAGACTCACAGATCTCTCTCCCACCACCCCCCCACACACATGGTTTTTCTGTTTTTGTTTTTTTGGGTAGGTGCATTTGCAATGTCTTTTCATTTGAGAAACAATATGGGAGACCCTAATTAACATAGGATTGTCATCTGCCTTGGGCACATTCATATTTATTTATATATAAATCAAATTTTGAATAGCAGAGATAAATGACAGCTTAAGTAATACTGACTTAACTTTTGAAAACTTTAATTTATAAAAGAATTCTCTTTCTGTAGCTAACGAAAATGATTTAGAAGTACTTATTTATTGGTAACTGCATTTGTAGGCAGTGGATCTAGTTGGTGGCGGTTTTTGCTCCAGTTGTCTGTGCTCTGGTTTTTGATGAGCTCTGGCCTGTGGTTGGGGCTGGGCCGAGGCTGTCTTGGGAAACTGTAGCTGTACCCTTGTGAAGATGAGAGTAAAGTCCTGCTTTCCTTCATGAAGCCTGGCCTTGAATTGAGAGAGCGAGTGAGCTTGTTTGTGGACTATGTGAGGGAGGAGGCAAAGGGCCCTTGGTTTCCTTCCCGGGCCCTACCTGTTGAGTAACCATCGTATCTCCTGGCACCTGTGAGCTCACTGTACTGTTTTGTTTGGTTAGCACCCTCCCCTCAAGGCCTGGATGAACTCTGTCTTGTCCAAAACTTGAAAGCAGGGTTAGACTGAACAGAAGTACTTGAGTTGTTCCTGAGTTGAGAGAATTTTTCTGCATATATATTTTTATAAACAATGCTAGAAAGTTTTTGCTGAAACGGTGTTTTATTGTTGAGTCTTTCTAAACTTGCATAGGACTTAGATCTCCAGGTGGTATACTCTTAACACTGATGTGTGCATGGATGTGTGCATACACACACACACACGCTCACTGAAAAACACAACTCCCCATGATACAACACAACACCACGCAGCACATACCCTCTCCTTCATTCCGTGCTGATGTGATAACTTTGGCATTTGTCAAGAAATCTATTCTGTACTCTATTTCTGTATTAATTATTGGCAGCTACATCGGTTAAATCCGTGACGATTTTCTGGATTCAGGTAACACACAAGTTATTAGTGAAATGGGAGAGATTTAAGGAGAATCTCAGGGTTGGGTGAAGGTTTGAATATCAGAACAAAGATGGTTGTTTGTGAAACAGACATCAGAGAATTGAGTCCCAAGAGGAAAGGACTTTCAGACGAGGACCAGAGGAACCCATTCTGGAGCTTCGAAAATTCCTAATCTCTTTTCTTCAGGATAAATGTGTATCTTTATACCAAATAGCAGCCTCACTGTGTTAAAGTACATCTGTGCTTATGTCCCACAGACTCTGGGGCACCAGCTTCTTTCGAGTGCCATTCAGGATGTCACCAGCCAGCCACCCCACAGGCCACGTGAGGTTACCTCCCACCCCCTTCCCTTTCTCCCTGCAGTTACGTCTGTGGGCTCCTGCAGCCCTGGGCCTCTGGGGACTTTCCTCTGAGGACTGCTCTGTCCTTCCCCTTCTGACCCTAGATTTCTACACTTTCCACATACTGTGACTCTTGATTCATGACCAGCCCATTTCTCCCCCAGAAGTCTTTACTCCTGGTCCTCATTGAACCCGGCTCTTCAAGTTTGCTGCCATCTCTCATGCCCTTGCGGGTGGAGATGGCACTTTCTTGCACACCCCGGGGTAGGGCCTTGGCTCTTCGGGGCTACGCTCCCATCCTTGCTCTTTTCCTCCCTGTCCTTTTAGGCTCCTGACAGTCATTGTCCCCTGCTCTCAGTGCTGTCATTTGCTAGTTATAGCTACTCATCCACGGAAGATTTTGACCCCTGGGTGGCAATCTTCTGCTCCAGGCTTCAGGAGTTGTTAGAGCTCACCAGGTGATCTCAGTGGCAGCCACAGTGGGTGACCAGCAGACCTGCTTTGCCTGGGACCGGGGGCTGGGGCTTTCTTCA
Organism: Mirounga angustirostris; assembly: GCF_029215605.1. Classification (NCBI taxonomy): domain Eukaryota; kingdom Metazoa; phylum Chordata; class Mammalia; order Carnivora; family Phocidae; genus Mirounga; species Mirounga angustirostris. Next base: position 126,141,477 of record NW_026991713.1, read on the forward strand.
GTGGCAGACTCTCAGTTTTAGAACCATGCCGGTTTCCCCAGACACGGGACTCTCAGTGCTCAAACTGGAGCAAGTGGTTCGCCCTCGAAGAGTCACTGTCCTAGATCTTGCTAATACCGGGAGCTGCTTCTGATCTGAAATTCGCAGGTTCCACTTGCTGGCTAGAACTTCCTATCTAGTTCATCTGACAGACTGTCCCAGGTAACATCAGAGATTCGCCCTTCCAGGTCTAGTTCCAGCCCTTTGCCCCTGTTTCCACCCTGAGAGTTCATCGTGGTGCCTCTACTGTCTGATTCCGTGACCAGCGTTTTACTGCACACTTCTCTATACACCGAATTCCCTTCCACCTGCTCTGTTGGCACATCCCAACCCTGGAGGATCAGGCAGCCCGCTGGACTGTCTGGACTGCCAGATTCTTCCAGAACAAGTCACAAATGCCACTATAAGATGCTGGTCCCCCACCTTCACCAGGGACTCAGCACTGCCCGGAAGTTAAGATCTCGCTCTCCACAGTGACTATATCGAACCTTCTCAACATGTAAATCTCCAGTTGTAAAGTCAGCCACATCCCTCCTACTTATCCTTCTCTCTCAGCAGATCATCTTCCCACCACTAAGAAAATAGTCATGTGAAGGCCATGCTCTCTTCTTCCCACTGCCCCTCTGCACATCTGCTCATTTCTGGATCCTTTTCTTTTTTTTTTCCGTTTATAGTGTAAGAAGTATCCCCCTCACTTTCTGGAAGTCAGTTTCTCCACCACCACTCTCTCCCACCTTCTGTTTCAACCTCCATCCTTGTGTTCCTTTCTCATAAGGATTTTTGAATACTCAAATCTCTTCCATCTTAAAAGTAAAACAGAGAGGCTCCTGGGTGGCTCAGTTGGTTAAGTGTCTGCCTTCGGCTCAGGTTATGATCCCAGAATCCTGGGATCGAGCCCTGCGTCATGCTCCCCGATCAACAGAGAGTCTGCTTCTCCCACTCCCTCTGCCCCTACCCCCACTTATGCTCTCTCTCTCAAATAAATAAATAAAATCTTAAAAACAAAAACAGAAACAGAACAAACACCATGAAACCCATGCCTTCCCTGGTGTCCTCCTCTTTTGGCTACTTCTTTCTATCTCCTTCCCTTTGATTAAACTTCTTGAGAGGATATTCTCCTTTCTGGTTTGTACTAGTTATCTACTGCTGCATAACAAATTATCATAAACTTTAGTTGCTTAAAATAACATGCATTTATCATCTCACCATTTCTGTGGGTCAGGAATCCAGGCACAGCTGATCTGGGTTCTGTGCTTCAGGCTCTCACCAGACTGAGGTCCATGTGTGCATAGGGCTGTGGTCTCATCAGAGGCTCAACTGGGGAAGATTGCTTCTAAGCTCCCTGAGGTTGTTGGCAGAATTCATTTCCTTGCGTTTGTGGGACTTAAGTTGCCCTGTGTTTCTAGAGGTTTCTTGCCCTTGCATGTTACATGGGGTTCCCCTGACTTCATGGCAGCTCCCCACAGCTGGCAAGAGAGAGACGCCAGCAAGATGTAATCTAATGATATCCCATCACCTTTGCCCTGTTCTGTTGGTTAGAGGTGAGTTACAGGTCCTGTTCCCACTCAGAGGTAGGGGATTATTAGAAGGGATGAGAGGTGGGAGACAAGGTTAGTCTGTCCATCACACACCACATGTCTCACTGCCCAGGTGAGTTTTGAATTCTCTCTCTCTCTCTATATATATATACACCCTTGCTCTCGATCCCCTTCTTCCTTTTTCTGATTAATCTTAAACTTATGCTCAAGATCTGTACTGCCACATGCCCACAGAGGGCTGGCTGCTGGGCCTATATTTCATCCCGATGATCATCCCGATGGATGTCTGCAGCCTGGTCTCAGGGTTTCCTGGGCCGCTTCTCTTAAAACCCAATGCACTTCATTGCTGCTGGTTCGTTAGTTAGCATAGTAACCTCATGAGAGTCAGAGCTTTGTTTTGTCCTTGCTTTATCCTTGGTGTTGAAATGTGCTGGGCATCTGCTACACACTCGATAAGTAAATATTCTAATGAAAGACTTTTTTATATCCAACCTGATTTTTTAAAGTGCGGTCACTTTATTTCTTTGTAGAACCTGAATGTTATAGAAGACTGGGACAACATAGTAGTATTGCGGTTCTCGGGGTGCTAGGAATATCTATAATGCTATAATAGTTTTGGGGCTTTAGATTGTTGTTGATTAGAAAATAACACTGTAACAGGAATTAAGTGGATGTTTTCTTATTTCCATGGAGTTCTGGGCGCTGTTGGTTGGAAGGGTGTAGGTGTGTATAATTTAGTCTCTAGAATTCACAGAATTGCCTTTGTAATTTTGGTAAGAGGAAGTAAAAACAGATGATAACAGTGTTTTATCAGGTACCATCATGTGAATCACTCTTCTTACCCCAGATGTATTTTGATAATTTTTTTTGTTTGTTTTATTGTGTTTAACCAGCAAGTGGAAGGTAATTGTTGTTAGAGATCTACGTCTCTGATTCTCTGGGGTCTTGTTTTCTTTGCACTGTCTGCTTTAAGAAAGTGTTTGGCAATAAAATGCTGAAATAGATTAAGTATTTGGGAGCCTAGTTTTTTAGATACTCAGTGTGGGCCAGGAGAGGAAGAATTCCACCCAACTCAGACACGATGAATCTCTCAACGGTCTTGGAGCGATCTCATTTTAAGCAGAAATCAGTCACAAGCAAACAAAATAAAACATGGGCTTATTTGTTAAAGAGATCCTTTATTCTGCAGCCCAGGATTCTTAAACTTTTTGATCTCAGGACCCTTTTGCACTGTTAAAAGGTGTTTGAGGATGCCTAAAGAACTTTTTCTGTTGTAATTTGTATTGATATTTACTGTTAGGACTTAAAACTCAAAAAAAAAATGTACTTAAAAATGACAAAGAACAATGTACTCATTACATTTAACAAAAAGACCATTTGTAACGAAAATAACTTTCCTGAAACAAAAAAAGTAGTGACATGAATTACATTGTTTTACATTTGTGTAAGTCTCTTTAATGATTATTTTTAATGAAAAATAACTATTTTCCAAACCCCCTAAAAAATTTAGTGAGAAGAATGGCACTGTTTCACATTGTCTGCATTCTGTTTCATAACCAGCTTTAATAGAAAATAGCTGGGTTCTCTTGTCTTCTTTGCGCTGCAGTGTGTTGACAGGTTGGGTCAAAGTGTGCAGAAAATCTAGCCTTGCACAGATGTGTAATTGTGAAAGGTAGAAGCATTGAAATAACCTTTTCAGATAATTACGGGTATTTTTCTTTGATACTACATAAAAAGATGACTAGTCATAGTTTTTTAAAGGTTAGGCACAATGTAGATTCTGAAACCATAACATAGATCTTTACTGAGTCTGTTACTTTAAAATTCATTAATTTATCTTGCATTCTGAATAGGACAGAAGAGGGATGGTTAAATCAGTTACCAGACATCTGTGTAATGGAATATTATGCGACCATATCTAAACAGTATTTTATCACGGATGAAATGCTTACCATTGTAATAAATTGTCTAATGATCCTAATTTTGCTAAAGAATGAAGAGGTGTGTGTATTAATTGAAAGGAAAATATAGCAAAATATGGATATGTTTAGTGATGCATTCATGGATGATATTTCATTTTCTTTATACTTTTCTATATTTTCCAAATTTTCTACAATCCGCACATTGCTTCTAAAACCAGGGAAAAATAAGTTGTTTTTATTTTTTAATAGAGAATAAATATGTCAAACTATTTCCCTCATCCCAAAGCCACCTTTTACAAGAAGAGCCCCAATATTTCCAGTTGGAGTGGTAGCAAGATCCATTTTTTCCCCCTTAAACTTTTGTTTAACAGACTAATGTAACCTTTCTTTGGCTGTTTTAAGCCTAAGAACTTTTCCTCTTTATTTCAATGGCAGTTAATTGGTTTATTAGAGAAACTTTATTCAGGAATTATTCAAGAAAAGTATTAGTTGTTGAACTTTATAGCAGGGACATAATTTGCTTTTTCTCATTTCTGTTACACCTCAGGCAAACGCTATTTCTTATCTAAGTAGAATGGCAAAAGGATCTTGTCTAGGTGATGGAGCTTCTCTCACAGTTGAGAAATACCCTGGAAATCAGCATGTAATTAACCTCTCATTTGCTGCCTCTGAGTAATTTGTCAGTGTTGTGTTTATCGCATTTTTGTCTTTATGGTTTTATGGCTAGAAGTTGAAGGGACTCCAGAGAAATACGGAGGGCAGCCCACATCTGGGGATTAGTTCCCTGCTTGTGCCTGGATTTAGAAAGGATGTTTGCTCACTATTATGTCCCTGACATTGTATTGTCCTAAAATATTGCTGCTTTAAGGCTTTTTGTCCTCAGTCTGTGGACAGCAATCCAAATCTGCTGATGGTCTGTTTTTCTGAAAATGGAGGACCTCATCCTGTTGGCATTTTTTTTGTTTTATGTTCCTTATAATTAAGTGATTATTAAGATGTCTCCAGAAGCTACCATGCATCCACAAAGCAGGAAATTACAGTTTTGCATCCTCCACTTATCATCTTAAAGATGAGAACATCCCTTTGATATTTCCAGCTGAGCCTACAGTTCTGTGGCTTTAGTTAATATGTTAGTGACGTGCAGTGTTTGCAGTCTCTCCCAACACTGTTTACTAAGGCACAGCTCGCTTTGAAGTGTAAACTGTGATGGGGAACTACCTAATTGCCTATTCTAATACTGTTTTACATTAAAATACCATTCTTTTTTTTTTTTTTTAAAGATTTTATTTATTTATTTGAGAGAGAGAGAATGAGAGAGAGAGAGAGAGAGCACATGAGAGGGGGGAGGGTCAGAGGGAGAAGCAGACTCCCCGCCGAGCAGGGAGCCCGATGCGGGACTCGATCCCGGGACTCCAGGATCATGACCTGAGCCGAAGGCAGTCGCTTAACCAACTGAGCCACCCAGGCGCCCCTAAAAGACCATTCTATCCTCTGCCTAAAACAGTGGAGAATATTCTACTTGGGGGCATCCCTGAGGGTTAAAGCCATCACTAAGTTTGGAACTATTCTGATTTCCATCGGATTTTACGAGTTGAACATTTTGGAGGCTAGGGAATATTCTCCAAATATATGGAGCGCTTTCTTCACTTTATCATTGAAGCCACTCTGCACTGAATTTATTTTTTTCGGATCTGTCCTGATCTTTTGTGTAATAGACCAGACTTGGAAGGATCTGCAGATTCTAAGGAAGGAAGGAGGACTGTTATTATCACCGTATTACCATAACCATAAACTTCCTAAACTGCAGGGGCGCTTTACCCCTGCCTACCTGTGGTAGGTTGCCCTTCTCTCGTTCCTGACCGCTTTCCCATCTCGCCTCGCGCCCGCTCCCAGTGCAGAAGCTCCCCAGGCCTCTGGCTGTCTGCTCTCAGCTTCTGCACCTGCCCGTGGCTCTGCCTGGAGTGGAACTCTTTCCCCACATAGCAGCCTGGCTGGCTCCCTCACTTCATTCAGCTCTTTGCTCAAATACCACTCAGGTGTCCGCTCTCTCCTTGATGCAGTCTTCCCCAAATACCCACAATAGCACGGGGCCTGTTTCCTTACCTGTGTGTGTGTCCTATAGTACTTACTTTCTGCCTGATAAATACGTACCTTTCTATTTGCTTGCCCACTGCCTGCACCCCCCCCCCCCACCCGGTGTTGGCTTCATCAGGGCAGGGGCTTTGTTTCCTTTGCTGCTACTTCCACACTGTTTGGAATAGTGTCTGGCGCTTAATAGACACGAAATAAATACTTGATGAATTAACAGAGGAATGAACTCACCAGCTTCTCTGTTGTGGGCTGCTGAAAACAGATTGTATGTGCTTTCCAGAGGTCATAACTTCTTTGAAAGACAGGGAATGAAAGGCTTGCTGTGTTATACCTTGGTTATACCTTTGTTCCACATGTTATGGAACAAAATTCCACATGGACGGCCAGATAGTTGTTTATGCTCATGTCTGCCCGTGGCTCGCAGACACCAGTGTGCCCTGCAGATGGTGAGGATGAAGCATGAAAAAGCCCAGGAGGTTGGTGGGAAGCATTTTTGATTTTCTATTGTGTAAATATTTGGACTTTGGCATTCTTCGACTTGATTTTTTAATGGTAAGAATGGGAGTGTTATGAACCACTTTGATGAGGTTCTTGTTGAAAATAACTGGTGTGTCAGATATTTATTATAGGCTGAGTTAGAGTTAAAGACCGCTGTTTTCTCTGTGAGCCTAAAACAGTTGCCATCTCAGCCATACTCCTCCTCCTCCTCGGGGTCCTGCCACACCTGTCTTACAGTGTCCTAGGGAAACCCCATCTGGATGCAGAGCCCCGTGTTAAGCTGTCCCTCCTACCTTCTTTCCTGCCACTCACCTGATGAGTCCTCCTTGATTCAGTCAGTCTGGTGTGTCCCCATTATTTCTCTCCTGTCTGGCTCTTGGTGCTCCTTAAAATATCCCGCTTGGTCATTGCTGACTCTGCCTGGCCAAACCCTTCTTTGAGGGCTCGCTTCAGTGGAGTGCTCACACTCTGACTAATCTGTGTTCCCTCCTCCTATACAGTTTAGTTCTGAATCAGTATGTGATATTAATATGTTATATATCTTGGTTTAGTTTTTACAGAAGAGACTAAACACTCTTAAAAGGGACTCCTGTAGATCTTTTATATCCCCCAAGCCTAGGATAGGCAATGAAAAAAAGAGAAACTATGAGACCCAGGATGTTGAAGGACAAACTTGACTTTGTATGGTTCCAGTCACCCTGTCTGAGGATGTGGGGTGCATCAGGGGCACTGAGGACATAGTGTTTGATTGTCTGGATCCAGCCATTGAGTAGAGCAATGTGGTGGGTGGTGCCTGGTCGGCCAGCTGAAGCTCGGCACAACGCAACAGACACTTCTGAGGACTGAATGAGAAGCTGGGGGCTAAAAGGACTTCAGTTCAGTAAGACTGATGGAAATTGCTTGGGGGAACCTTTCTAGCTGCACCCCCCCCCTTTTTAAAAATAGGGTAACTTAAATCTCCCCAGTGTGATTTCACCAGAATGGAAGCTCCTTGAGGGCAGGTCTGCCAGTGTGGTCTGCCATGTGTCTCTGGCACTCAGTGCTGGTACAAGGGGTACTCAGGGAAGGGTAGATGGATGGGTGGTTGGTTCAGGTGGTTGGTCTTGGAGTTGAAAGGAGAGGAGACATGTGGACTCATTGGTTCTCGCAGTCCTGACCAGCCTTCCCTCTTAACGTGGTTATGTTGTGGCCCAGACCCTTTGTAGGTGTGGCTGACCGTGATTGATTCTTCTTCCATGGTTCTCTCCTGGAGCTAGACACTGGTATTGTGTTTTGAAGTTCCACAGGTGGTTCTGGTGTGCAAGCCAGGGTCATAAACCACAACTGTGGAGCGTTTGAAGGAAAAATGGAGGTTCACGCAGTCCACATGGTTCACGTGTAAATAAGCAACATCAGCATGTCCTGTTGGGGGATGTGTTCTTTTGCTGCTCTTTAGTTGGAGTCATACAATTCAGTAGTTGAAGGGGTTTTTTTCCCCCCTACATCTTCATCTGCTACTTTGGGCTTCTTTTGACATTTAGCTCTTGGCAGCTTAAGAATTCAAGCTCCGTGGGCACACTTTTATTATACCTGGCAGAACATATTATTAAGGTGTTGAAGTGTTTTTTAAAAATTCAGCAGCAAAGTGTAGGTGGTCTCCAGCTGCAAACACTGGATTTAGCATCTCCCTGCTCAGTGCCCCTCCCATAGCCCAGTTTTCTAGTCCTCCCTGTGTCCTCCCCAGAAGTACAGCTGTGAGCAGGGTGGACTCTGGGTTCAGAAACGGAGGGCGATAGATAGGAAAATCGCCATCAGGTGAGCGGTTGCCGGTTGGCCAGCTTGATTTCATTATCATCCTGGACACTTGAAAGTTCCACCTAATTTTGGTCGTTTTCAGGCTGTGTAATAATTCAAACTGTACTTTATGAACAAGTAACCTTTTATGTTATGCATTTTAGCATCTCTAGGAAGGTCAAGGAGTTATTTACCTCTTCTTATACCTCAGGATGAAATAGTTTACCTTCTGAATTGTAAGAGCTAGAGAGAGCAAATTGGAGTTTGGACAGGGATTTGCATGTATGCATGTGATTGTGTGCTTAACACTCACACGCGTGCACAGGCTGGGGCAGAAAGTACTTATGGACTGTGTGATGAAGTCCAAAGCGTAGAGATGCATAAAGGGGAGGTTCAGGGAAGTAGGAGGCACTGGGAACAGGGAAGGCAAGCTGGAGGAATTAGGAAGGAATTAGCTGGACTGAGGCCGGGTGGGTCAAAAGATGAATTATTTTTTCCCTTAAAAACTTAAAAAAATAATGGCCTGGTTCCAAAATGAGGAGAGACAGCTCCACCTTGTCTCTCTTTCCCCGAGGAGTAGATTGCTCTAGGAGGGACAGAAGATGGGGCAGTAGTGAGGGGCCCAAGCTCCGGCCCCACCCCACCCAGCTGACCCACCTCTCCCTGCTGCATGACCTTGAGCTAGTTGCTAAGTCGCTGTGCATCAGCTCCTGCTCTGTCAGTAGGCATGGGAAGACCTCTCTCATGGAACGGTCTTGGAGGTTACAAGAGATGAAATACACAGTGTTTGATCAGTGCCTGGAACATTTACTCAGTAAGTGCATACTGAATAAATGTTTGCTAGTAGGAGTAGTATTTCTGTGGATTACCTGAGACCCAGCCATCACTGATAACATAGTTTCTATTAGAAATTTCAAATGATTTTTTTTAATCCCATTTTAATCAGGAGATTGCAGTGGAGTGCAGACCCAACCAAGGGTGGGTATTCAGTAGGGAGAAATAGAGGAGAAATTAATTTAGCCCATTACCAGTGAATACATTTTTTTGTTTGTTTGTTTTGCACCACGACCAATTTAGGACAAATAAAAATGTTTATGGGCTGCATCTCTTCTCCATGCAAAATTTATTGAGATATTGAATCACTTTAACAAATGATAATGGAGCATTTAGGATATTCTAAGCCGTGGAGATAGGGTGGTATACAAGAGAAAGGGCCCAGGCCCTCAGGTAGCTCCGTATCTAGAAGGGAGATGATCGAATAACATGTATCCAGCAATAAAGAAAGAGTTCCAGATTGTGAGAGCAGGACGCAAGCTCAGGACAGAGACTGACGGTGAGGGGCCCGTGTTCGATGGGGTGCTCTGGAAAGGTGACGTCAGGGTAGAGATGAAAAGGGCGAGGATGAGCCAGTGTAGGGAGAGGTTGGGGATGGGTTGGGAGGGAGTGCTCTGGGGTAGGGGGAATGGCCAGTGCGAAGACCAGCCAGGTGAGAAATGCAGGATGGCCAGTGTGGCTAGAGTGCGGGGAGCAAGGGCAGGGGAGAGACTGGTGTGTGGGGAGTAGGCCCAGGTCCAGTCAGGTAGGGAGTGAGGGCCGCTCCAGGGGTTCAGAGAAGCTATTGTGCCAGGCACCTGACCTGATTTACATTTTAAGATAATCACCTGGGAAGAACGTCCATTCTTAGTGTCCTGCTTTGATGTTTGTCTTTTTAATAACGAAAGCGTCCGTACTGCCTTTTTTAGCCAGGGAACTGTTGGTATCTGGGTATGTCTGCGAAGTGGCAGGGCCAGAGTGGCCTCCTCAGATTTTACCCTGAAATGGCATTGCAGCCAGGGCATCCAGGCTGGTGGCTGTGGCCCGGACACAGCCTACAGAGTCCCACCGAGGACACACAGTGGGTTGCTAATCAAGCTGGAGGTTCTGTACGGCTTTGTTGTGTCAACAGCAGAACTCTCTGAGTCAGGGCTGTGACAGAGGGGAATATGTGACCGGGCTGGTATCCGGTATGCTGAGCGCTGACTGGGGTATTTCCCTCTTCAGTCCCAGTGTCTTGGCTGAGCCAGGAACAATGCAGAAACTCTGTGATCAGCGCTTGGAGATCTGTGCTTGGGGAGGAGTAATGAGGGACTCCTTGATTGTAGATCTCTGATACCAAATTACCAACCTTCAAGTCAGTCAGTTCTGATGACACTGAAGGACTCTTTAGGAAGGCCATTTTAAGTCATTGCTATTAATCAAATAGTGTTTTGTTGTTGTTTGTTTACACTGAGTATTGAGAAAGGAACGTAATGCTCCGGTACTGCAGGTTGCTTTCTGTTGCTGCCTGATCACCTCTGTCGAAAGCCCCAAGGTGGCAATGAGGGGCTGCATTTCATACTCAAGCTTTAATATGCATTCCTTATGGGTCATGGATATTTTAGGGGTCACCCTATTAATTGTATAATAGTTGCAGATAGGTAAAGAGCCGATTTCTCACGTTTGCCATTTTTGGGGGGATGGGAGAATGTGTGTGGCTTTGAAAGACCTGTGTCATGGAGCCTGACTGGGTTGCCCAGTGCAGAGAGAGAGAGAGAGAGAGAGAGTGTGCGCGCTCAGGCGCACACCCACGGAAGTCTCAGGTTTAGATCAGACTGTCCTGACTATTGAGAACCTCTGATCTCCTGGTTCAGGGCTCACTGATCCCAAGGGGCATGGTCATTTTCTGAATGCACAGAGCCTGTGGGGTGGCAGATTTGGGAATAGGACCTGGCATTTCTGAGGCTTGGGCCTGTGCCCTCTGACAAATCATATTTAGTTAATTGTAAAGGAAAGGGTCAGTAACAGATGTAAGGAGGAAATAGTGTCCGGTTATCCCAAGTCACAGAGTTAAATCTTTTTATCTCTGCAGTGAACCATTTTAAGAGAAAACAAAATTTGTTTCTTACTAATGAGGTGGAAATAAAATTTATTTTAAAACAAGCATGAAAGGCAAAATAAAAACTAAAGACAGAAATAAAGTCTAGGATACTTTGTGTGTTTGTTTTATAATCAGGTATTATAACTTCAGTAGGAGTGACATTGATTCTAAGCTAACAGTGTCATTCGGTACTTCATTTAAATAAAATAGTAGATGTATTTGTAAACTACTTTTGTTAGATAATATATTTAATCTGGCAGTTAGTTTCATAGTTAATTTTTTTTCCAGTCTAAAAACATTGTATCTCTTGGGATTATTAAATAGCTTTATAGTAACAATGTCTTGTTTTCTGAACATTCATAAATTTTTATTATTTTTTTTTAAATTTTTTATTTTAAGTGTGATGTGATTTACGCTTCTCAGTGCTTTTTTTCCAAGTCAGTCTTACTGGTTGTATTCCCCTTTGGTTTGGCAAGCTAGTGATAGCTTAATACTTGGAAGGTGGTTTTTATAAGAAGTAGTGATAGATGTATAATGTGAAACAAAGAGGTAAATTGCTAACCACCAATCTGAGCAGGACTTGCTGTCTGCTGTGGCTATAACAACTACCAGTCGAGTCTGGTATTCGTAGCTAACTTGTTATACCAGAGGAGCATATATACTCACGCAGTTACTCTCTATTTGTTGTAAAAAATGGCCTGATTCAGTAATTGGGTGATGGTGTATTACTGGCATGTGTTTCAACAACGTGGTTCAATTAACTTGATTGCTGTATTTTGGTTAGGTCCATTGAACAGCCTGTGTGTGCCTCTGTTTACCCACTTTTTTGTGTGTGAGGAAATGGGGGGGGGGGATGGCATTTGCCAACTAATGTGGACAGGGAAGAAAGGGAGAATGTAACCCTATTTTGAAAAATTCTGTTGACACTTATTAGCGACTTGGTACTGGTACTTCCTGTTTCTAAAACTGATGTTAATGCAATCCTGCTTTGCATTGTGAGGTGGTTTATTGCCCTCAGCAGAATTCCTGGCATATTTGAGGCCCTGCCCTCTTAATTTCTGCCAGATCCCCGAGCCGCAACTGGCCCAGTCCTTCCCACTCCAGCACTACCCGCCTAGGCTCCCCGCCTGCCTTCATTCTGTTGCGGGGAGAGACCTTCCTTGCATAACCCTGATGATTGTTCTGGCACACTCCTGCTGCGCTGAGTCCCAGCCTCTGTAGCTCTCTGCCTGTCATTGTCTTGGCTTTGAATTAAGCCTGACAACTTTGCCCTGTCTTGCAAACATTAGATACCTCCCTTCCTTCCTTGAGTAAATATACTCATGATAGGGCTTATGTTGCTCCCCTTCCAGTACCTATTTCCTTAGGTCAGTGAAAGGTATGTGTGGGGGAGGTGTGTTTGAGGGGGTGGGGTTAGTGAGAGGGTAGAAGAAACAAAAAGATAAAGTTTGTGACTCCCGACAGGTGAATTCCGCTTACCTGAGACACTCTGTGCCCAGTGCTGGTCCTCAGAACCTACCTCAGAGTGTTGTGAAAATTCATTGAGTTGGTGGGTGTGCGCATTTAGGACTATGCCCGCCCACAGCTAGTATTTATTGAGTGATTATTTTAAGTGCTTTTATTGTTGAACTAAGGTCAGACAGCTAATGTGTGGTAGAGCTGGGTTTGAGTTTCTCAGACGCTAAAGCTTAAGCTCTTCTACTGTTCCATCCTACCCTCACTGTTACCTTATCACTGTTGACCAGGAAGAAAAATAGATCAATTTTAATTTCTCCCATACATTTTTCTGCCCAGTTTCCTGTATGGTGGGGCTAAATGGCCTTTGTTTGGGACAGAACCCTTCCTCTTACTCATTGTTGACTTTAGTTCCCTGGGTGGAATTTTTGTTCTGCTTCTTAAAAGATTATGCAAATAGAATTATTATTTTGGTATTAAAAAACATTATCTGAGTTATTCTGTCATTTTTTTTAAATAGGCAAATGCCATTCAAGTTAGTTTTAAATATTGATGTACTATATCTATAATTTTATTTGTGGATAGAGAAATTATGGAAACTGCTTTTTAAAAATATTTTAAGAAGAGGGGTGCCTGGGTGGCTCAGTCGGTTAGGCATCTGCCTTTGGCTCAGGTCATAATCTCAGGGTCTTGGGATCGAGCCCCATGTCAGGCTCTGTGCTCAACTGGAAGTCTGCTTCTCCCTCTCTGCCCCTCCCCCCACTCATGTGCTCCCCCCTCAAATAAATAAAACCTTAAAAAAATAATAAAGTCTATAAAAATATTTTTAAGGGGAGAAAATACAATACTTCCTAGGTCATCTCTGTTCCCCACGTTGTCTTAAGTAGGGAAAAAGACTTATCAACAGAATTCTCTAGGTAATCTTTAATTTGTATTCCTTTACTTATTCACACACAGCTAGAAGGATTTGAGGGTATTCTTTAGTGACTGGAGTAAGGATAGTTTAAAGATTAGGTGGAAGAGAGTTGATGACTTTAGTATCAGCAATACTAGCCCAAATAAAACTTTTAAAAGGTAATGGATTTTAAGTGTTTTCTCTTTGGAAGGGATGATGACAGTTGGCATGCAACAGCTTATCCAATTTACATTTCTTTCTGTTGGAAGTTTTCACGTGCCTTCTCTCCTCTTCAGAGTGCTGCTAAGTTATTGTGGCAAGTTTAAATAAATGAATCAGGGCAGGATTTCTCAAGCTGTGTCCATTGGTGGGTCATGAAATCAATTTAGTGGGTCACAGCCAGCATTACAAAAAAATGAGACAATGCAAATATCAGAGTGTACAGCATATAGTAAAGATGGCTTATTGCTTCTGGAAACTTCTGCTTCAGCTAATTTTAGTGCAGGTGTTTAGCGGGTCACTGAGTGTAAAGAGGATTACAGCCAGAAGTTTGAAAGCCATTGATCTGAGGTATTTTAGAAAGTTTATCAACTTTAGAGCAAGTCTGATGGTGCATAGAAGGAAAGTGCTTATAATCATCTTTAACATTGATTTTTGTATATTGCTATCGGATATAAGGAAATTTAGGAATGGTAACAGATCTTTTCTAGAACTAATATATTTTATAAAGTGGAAAGAAAGTTTGGGACTTCATTCTGAAGATACACAGATGAAATTAGGAAAATAAAGTTGTTAGTGGCCTTCCTAATTACTGTCACCTGCACCATTGTGTTTGTAGATTTTGTACCATAAACTCAATTTTTAAATGAGATAAATTTCACTCTCAAATACTTGGAATCTTGTTCAATTTGACATTTGTAAGATTACATACTAAAGAGTATTTATTTCTATATTTTGTTCTTTGAGCCCTGAATTGCCTTGAAAATTTATTTAAAGAATTATCTCATTTTTCATGGCCCTTTGGCTGCATTTAACTTTGAAGACTTAATCTAAGTAGGTAAAACTGTCCTATCCTTATTAAGCTTTTCAGATTAGTTTTTTTTTTAAGTCATAAGGGAAATAGTACATGGTACATCTGTAGTTTCTTGTTAGAGAGTGATTTTATAATTGTTCTTCTGGAAGCAATTAATGATTTCCTTTATAACCAGCTGTAAGTAAAAGACAACTTTTCATTATGAATGTGTTGACATGTCATTTGTCCTTACCCTTTTCATTTAATTAAATTACAGTAGCTACTATTTGTGTGGATTTTAAAACAGATACTGTTAAAGTTCTGAACTTTCTGACAGGAGCTGTGAGAGAAGTCAAAGCTGATGGGAAGTTTCAGGATGTTGAGTTCTTGAGCAATGAATCCTCTTGCAACAAGAGAAATGAAAACATTTAAAACTTGGGTAACTGCAGGGAGAGAGAAGCAGGGTTCTCCATTTTATATGGAACTAGTGTTGGGCAGAGTACTTACTGTTACCAACCTGCCCTGTTCTTTTACTTAATCACTATTGCTGCTGTAGGATTTAAGTGGCTTGATGGTATGGCAAGATTGGGGAAAACATCATTTGACTAGTATTATTAGGTAGTAATAGATTGGATTGAAATGCCAGAATGAGTAGCCTGATGGAGGATATGTTGGGACTTGGGGCCCAAGTCCTCATCCCTGGTGGCTGAGGCCATGAGGGTTATAGACAAAGTGGTAAGTGGTTTGAGTTTTGCATACTTGCCTAGGGGGAAGGAGTGATTCACTTTGGGAGAGAACTTACTTACAGGTGAAAGCTACAAAGTAAATAGGAGACTGTTGCAGTCGTTATAAATTGGTCTTAAAAGCATCCTGTTTGAATGAAAATGAATGAAATCTTTCAATTTCTATAGGATCTGGATTATGACTTACTTATCTCTTCCTCACTACTAAAATTAAGGGATTATTTCTTTAAGGCCTCTACTCCAGAAATATATGCATTTTTGAAATCTTGAATATTTTCTAAAACAGTGATCCTCCTTCCTATTCCAGTAAGAATAAAGGCCGTTACACTTTTTAGACATTGTGGCACCTGAGGTCTGCTCATTTAAATGTGGGCTCCTTGTTTTTAGGCTTTCATTTTCCTGTGTTCCTGGTTTGCCAAGTAGGTAGCTGTTGTTTTTTCCCCATTCTCATTTTGAAAGTTTCCCTCGGCCTATTGCTGTACATAGAGATAGTCAAGGCTTAGGTGTAGCCCTGGTGGGTGACTGAAGTAATGGCTTGTGGGAAGGAAGATGCTTTCTGAAGCTGGGGACACCGTGTTTTGTTTTCCTGTGACTCTGCGGGGCAGCTGTGGGAAATAGCAAGGTCTGGTGTCTTAGAATGACAGGCGTCCGGAGGGATCTGAATTAATGTGCAGAGTTCAAGCAGAGAAAGTTACCAGTCAGAGGAGCGGACTCCCTTGTTCCAGGGCCCACACCCACTACAAATGTGTTTATATTTGAACTCTTGCCAAACTGCCTCCCCGCCCCCCCAGTTTGATAAGGGACATTTTGTGTAGATGGAAAAGCTAAGGATAAAAGCGTTTCATTAAAAAGTCTCCTGTCTTTGTTGCTTGTTGTGGCTTTTACTACCGATGCTGTGAGGGCTACACACTTTAGAGAAATGATTGTTGCTGGGGTTTCCCTTTCAGCTTTGGAGCTGAGGTCCAAAGTAGCTAAATGACCTCACCCAGAGGGGCCCAGCGAGCCTCTTGTCAGGAGGTTGGAGTGCCTTTGAAGACAGTTGAATTGAGGATATGTCTTCGTCAGCTCGGGCTGCCGTAACAAAATACCATAGTTTGGGTGTCCTTTTTTTTTTTTTTTTTGAGACCGAGTGTGTGAGCAGGGGGAGGGGCAGAGGGAGAGGAGGGAGAGGATGGAGAGAACCCCAAGCAGGCTCCACATGGGGCTCAATCATTGACCACGACCCTGAGATCATGACCTGAGCCAAAATCAAGCGTCTGATGCCCAACACCCTGAGCCACAGGGACCCCCACAGTCTGGGGGCCTTAAACAATAGACATTTCTCTCTCACAGTTCTAGAGGCTGGCAGTCCAACATCAGGGTACTGGCTGATTTGGTTCCTGCTGAGAACTCTCTTCGCGGCTTGCAAATGGCTGCCTTCTTTCTCACTGCCCTCACGTGGTGGGGGAAAGAGCGAGCTTTGGTGTCTCTTCCTCTTGCAAGGACACTAATCTCATCATGGGGTCTCACCCTTAGGGCCTCATCTAATCACCTCACAACGCCCTACCTCGGGGTGTCATTACACCGGGAGATAGGGCTTTACCATATGAATGGGGGGGGGCACATTCAGCCCCTAACAGTCTGTGTGTGACAGAAGTGACAGAATCGACTACCGGACAGTCCCTGCTCTCGGCCCTTCGCTGCTGAAGTGCCTGTTCCCATTTTCCCAGCTTCCTTTGCGTGTCTGGTGATCACATGACATAGTTCTGGCCAATCACATGCAAGCAGGCCGCCCTGGGGGCTTCTGGGAGTGACTGCCCTCAGACAGAGGGAGAGACTTCTTAGAGCGGGGAGGCCTTCCCAGCTGTCCTTCCTTTGGGGCTGCTAAGGCAGGGCACAGCCGCAAGAGCCGAGGTCGCTAGTAAGACCACGAAGCTCTGAAGCAGCCCTGGACGATCTGACGTCAGGTTCTTGTGTGAGTTAAAACGAGCGCCTGCGGCTTTAGCTGCGTCTAGTCAGGTGCGGTCACATGTGTCCCAGAGCGTCCTCACTGGTGTGTGGAGTCTACAAAGAGAACCTGGAGTCGGAGGGAGGTAGTCTTGAGAAGCACCCACCTCTGAGACTTCCCTCAAGGCGTTGGGACCACACTGTATTTAGTGTGTGTGCTTGTCTCCCCCGCTAGCTGTGAGCTCGGGCGTCAGGGACCGCGTCTCGTTCCTCTCTGGGTCTTTGGGGCCCAAGCCGAGGCTCATCCGTAGGGGGGACGGGGCCAGTGTTTAAGGACACGGGACAAAACGCTTGGCTCTGGTCTTGCTGGCCACCGTGGATTTAATATTCCCGTCTTGGTGTCTCCCAAAACAAGACCGGCTAACGCTGTTGTTCACAGAAAGCCCATGAGGTAACCTGAAGAGAAGTAAGTGGGAAAACAGACTTTAATTAAAAGTACCTGGCTTGTGTAAATAGCTGCTCTCTGGGGTTTAGTTAGAGCCAGACAGTCCTCTGAGGAGCCAGACGGAGACCTAGCTCCATTTTTATTGTGGAAGCAGAAATCAAATAAAAGTCAACTTATATTCTTATAATTATGAGATATTTTAACCATCCAGAAAATACACATAATTGTAACCATTGTTTTTGGCATGACGTTCTCCCCCCCCCCCTCTTTTTTTTTTGAGAATGAAAAATGGAAAAAATTTCCAGACAGGCTGCATCAGTGAAAGGGTAAGTTGAGTGAGTGGAAGCCAGAGCACGTTCTTTCCTAGAAACAAATCTGTTTGACACACAATATGGCTGAAATTTAGCAGATCTGAGATGAAAATGATAGGATTACTGGCTGTCATTTTATCAGTAAGGAAACAGACCCAGAAAAGTGAGTGTCAGTTTGCGGGCTTTTTATTTGAGATTCTTGCTGCCTCTGTCACATGTTACTGGTAACTTATTAAGACAAAAGTGTGTTGCATGTCATCAGCCAGCAACCACCAGGAACAGGTGTAGTCATACCCAAGTGTGGTTCATTTAGCTTGCTGTCGTAGGTGAACACAGCCCAGAGGAACGTTGAAATTCTCTTGGAAAGCAGAGTTCGGATTGTGCTTGGGCTGGGTGTTTTGAAGCCGGGACTGGGGGAATAGGGCCAGACCTGGGTTGGATGTTGTTGTCAGGAAGCAGGCACAGTTCAGTGATGGGGTCTATTAACAGTATTTATCTAGGAGGCAGGAGATGAATGTGTTGTTAGAGCTTAGTAAAAAGTTAGCAATCGCACCTGTTAGTGAGATCAGAAGGATGTCTTACTGTTTTCATGGTGGCATTGTGGGCTCGACTGTGTCCCATTCTGAGCATTCTTTACGCTCTGGTGGCAGTATTGGGGACGGCTTGGAAGGTTGGTCTTTACTTCTCTAGTTGTCAGTAGGGCTGATTTTCACTTTTCCAGTAGTTTTCTACTTAATTTTATCCTGAATCCTGATGCTTGAGGAGGGATAGGATTTAACAGAGGGATGAGATGGTAAATGAGGAATCTAAAGGGGGTGTCTGAAGTTACTGTGTCTGTGCAGTCACTGGCTTTTGATGTTTTTGTTTGTTTTTTAACATTGTAGTTGATCAGTGCTAATATCTCCGGTTTAAAAAAGGGCGGAGGGCAGGGGCGCCTGGCTGGCTCATTCAGAAGAGCGTGTGATTTTTGATCCCAAGGGTTGTGAGTTTGAGCCCCATGTTGGGTGTAGAGATTACTTAAATAACTAAAACTTTTTTTTAGAGAGGTCAAATCAGTAGTTTTCTCCTACCTTGAGAGGCCTTTTTTTTTTTTTTAAATCCTCAAAATGAATTTGTACTCTTCTGGAATTTGGCAGGATATAGAAGGAGATAGAGTGTGGTGCAGCTATTAAAGTATACTTAAGATTTAAACATATTAGCATCTTTAAAGATGCTATCCAGTTATTGATCAAGTAGTAATGTTAATAGCGGTGCTAGAGATTGCGCCAAATGTGTAGAAAATGTAGAAAATCAACTGAGAAAATTCAGTATAGTCATCAGAAGTGAGAGAGCCAGTGTGGAACACCGCAGTGGGGACCAGTCAGATATTGGTTCTAGTTCAGGCCTTGTCCCTTTCTCTGTGAACTTAGCCAAGCCATCTCCTGGGCCTCAGTTTCCTCATCTGAAATAACGAGGAAGTTGTATAAATGGCCTCTGTGCTCCTTTAAAGTTTCTGTCCCTAAGTCCTTTTAAAGATAACCTTCTCTTTTGAAAATATTTGGTTGGTTGGTTGGGCCAAGTCATAAATTTTATGAAATTTTTTTTTTTTTTAAAGAATGTCGATGGTAAAGCATTTTTTTCTTTTTTTTTTAAAGATTTTATTTATTTTTTGACAGAGAGAGAAACAGCGAGAGAGGGAACACAAGCAGGGGGAGTGGGAGAGGGAGAAGCAGGCTTCCCGCTGAGCAGGGAGCCCGATGCGGGGCTCAATCCCAGGACCCTGGGATCATGACCTGAGCCGAAGGCAGACGCTTAACGACTGAGCCACCCAGGTGCCCCAAATTTTATGAAATTATTATTCAGCTCTTGAAGACAGGAATATTTGAGGAATTTGACAGCTAGTCCAGCTGGATGTTTTTTGTAGTCTGTGTAGTTTCCTTCCTCTGAAGACTGATGAGGCCTAAATCAGTCATCTTCCCAGTGCACCGCCTTTGTGGTTTCCTGACATGAATGACTGAGGTGTTTCTTCCTAGAAAATAACATACAATGAAAGTGCTGAGGGAGGCCTCTTCACTTAGGAACTTGCAGTTTGGGAATAAACTCTGGTAGCCTTATTTTTCAAACCTGAATTTTGTGAATATGAAATAGTGTAATATAAAAATGTGTTACCTGCAGATTTTGAAATAATAATAGAAACCGGAAGAGCAAAAGAAATTGATCAAAAGTTGCATCATTTCAAAAATGGTAAGCCAGGTGGTTTGTAGAATGTGTGTCTGGCATTGCCACGTGACAGCTGCATTTTAGCTGCCAGGAGACAGGCCTTCTGTATTTAGTTGTCACGGCCCATGGTGTCTGTCGCTGGTGGGCACTGAAGTTTCTGCCCATGTGGGCTGGTGTTTAATGTGCACTGAAATCTAAAGATCGTTCTATAGCCTTCAAAGATGTCAAGCAGGTGCTCACCAAGAGGTGTGTCCGTGGTGGTGCCAGTGATAGTGCCCAAACACCCCCACCCCAGTAGGTAGCTTTGTAACAGAAGTGCTAAAACACAATGAAGAAGACAGACCAATAGGTGGGATGCATCATGCTGTTCATTTAGGGGAGAGAGCATGGAGCATACTTCCAAACATGAGTTCATCTGGAAGAGGCTCTAGAGCAAAGTGGTTAAGAGCGTGGACTCTGGAGCTACCTGGGTGCTGCTGCCCACTTACTAACCTTTTAGCCCCAGGTGAATTACCCAGCTTCTCTGGGCCTCAGTGTCTCTGTGCCTCCAACAGGGCAAATTTCAGTATCTTACCTCAGAGGTTGTGTGGCACACAGTGAGCATGAAAACATAGACTGCTGGGCCTGCCCCTAGCAGTTCTGATTCAGTAGCTCTCAGACTGGGCATTTGCTTTTAGCAAGTTCCTGGTGCTGATGCTGCTGCGCCTTGCATGACGTTTTGAATAGCTTTTGTACACGCAGATGCACATACTAGAAGGTAGGGGACATACTGTTTTGGAACCTGGTATTTTTCTCCTATTTGATACATGGTGAATATTTTCCCTTTTATTGTTTAAAAATATAATGTTTAAGTCACATTGTAACCCAATATTAGATATTTAAGTGGTTTCCATTTTTTTTTCCACTATCGTAGATTGTAGAGATGTTCTTATGCAATACATTCTTGTCTGCATCTCTGATTATCATCTTGGAGTAAATTCCCAGAAGTGAAATTACCATGTTCCAGGGTGTGTACATGTTAAAGCCTTTTGCCACGGACTGCTAGCAAGTTCTTCAGAAAGGATGTGGCGAAAATTTATCTTCTGACAAATGCTCCATGAGAGTAGATACTGATTTTCTAAATGTAAGGGAATGAGGAGAAAAAACTGTCATTAACTTCATAAAATTCACAGGATTTGGGATTTGGTGGAAATAAGCAAGAAGAATATCTATGGATTTGTAAAGAAAACAAAGATGCATAAAGAGAAACTAGGTGGGGAGTAACAGGGTGAACTGTGGCATGATTCTGAGTAGTTTTTCGGATTCATACGAATTTATTCAATTATGGTGCAATATATACTTGGTGTAGGAGACTTTATGCCAAGAGGAATAAATAGTTATTTATTTACCCTCTATGATACATGTGTGTTTTTTCACTATGATATCTAGGAGCTCCCCTGGATTTGAAGTTTTGGTTTAATAAAATCTGGTCCATGCTCCTTTCCTAGGTGCATGTCTCTAGCTCTGGGCCAAGCAGTTGAGACTCTTTTAGGGGGACTTGGAGTGAAGGTGGCTGCATCTGGGGAAATTCAGTATCACTACCAGAAAACCTACTCACTGTAGATTTCATGTGGAGAAGTCCATGGTGTTCTTGGGAACAGGGCTGAGTTGGAGTGAAGGCCAAGGTGGGGGTATGTGTGAAATATCAGAGGAACACCTCCTGGTCCATCTGGCTCTAATGATGGGGCCAAGCTCTGCAGCCCTTGGCTCTAAGCCCCTGTGGTTGGGAGCAACCGATAAGCTGGACTCTTCTGTATTATCAGAATGTTAGAACTGGTAAGGGATCTCAAGGGTCATCTGGTCCAGCCTTCTCTTTTTGCAGATAAGGAAGTTAAATAATTTATTATTTTCAGTTAAACTTTACCTGATAAGTTTTTAAAATCAGATAGTCAACCCTGGAATAGAATTGGCTGGTTATTCTTCCCTTGTTCTGGAAGATCTAAGCTTTTGAGAACTGAAGCCGCCGAATGGTATACAATAAAGCCGATGGCAGGGGTGACTCTGGTCCTGTGGCTCAGTCCTGGGACACTGAACTGATTGAAAGTCAAACCAGCACTACCCCTGAGTTGCAGGAGCTTCACTTGTGCCTCTCTTCAGATCTGTACACTCTTGTACGGTCCCCAAGGGCTTCAGAGTAACCTTTGGCTATAGGGTGGCTCTCTTCTTGTACCAGCCCCATGTTTTCCAGAATTTACACATAATAGTTTTCTTTGTGCAATTCAGAAGAGTGGTTTTCTTTTTTCCCTTTTAGTAAACACGTGTGACAAGTGCTTCTTTTTAAAAACAACAGCTGCTCTGAACACAAACTGTGTCTGCTACCACTGGGTGACACTGTTAGACCACAGAACAGTCTTCTCTGGGAAAAGCAAGGGTCCTTGAACTTCAGATCTTATCAAGCTGCTTTATGTAGGAGAGAGAGAAGCTCAGAGTCACTTAATGGTCATGTATCAAATGTTATTTGATGAGTGTAATTTATCTGTCTAAGGCAATTTTGAGGCCAGTGACTTTAAGGTAATCAATTATTAAAGAAATCTGTTAATTGACAGCATTTCAGTTGCTTAGAGGTTTGTGCAGATTAATGGGCTGCATATTAATGAAATACTAATTACTTTATGGGAATTTTAATGTAAGTCAACATACTAATATTTATTTCTCACCAGACAACAATTTGAGTTATCTTTTTGTGGCAAAAGACTCACTGCTTACACACAGCATTTAATGTTACAGACTTTTAGTGAATGTTTTATTGGATCATTTTGTTCAAGAGTGAGCATAATCTGCTGGGTTAGAAAAATGGACATTTGGTTCCCTGTACTGATCTGTATCAAGAGAATAGACTTGCCTAGAACTCATTCTGGGCTCCTTCAAAATCAAATGAAGGTGGAGAATGTGTTCAAAGCAAGGGTTGACCTCCTCTCCCACCCCTCCCCTGTTTGCCCCCTTTTGTAAATCTGAGCTCTATACTTCACTTGACCTGCATATCACCTGGCCAGTTTTAGTTGAACAATATGTGGAAAGCACACTGAGATGTTTCTGGGGATGAGAAGTAAGTAAGAATGAGGCTTTTCCTTTGTGAGCTTAATGTGATGGATAAGAAAACTTCAAATATAGGGTTTTTTTAAAGATTTAATTATTTGAGAAAGAGAGGGAGAGAGTGTGTGTGTGCATGAATGCAAGTCAGGGGTAGGGGCAGATGGAGAGGGAGAGGGAGAATCCCAAGCAGACTCTCTGCTGAGCACCGAGCCTGATGTGGGGCTCGATCTCATGACCCTGAAATCCTGACCTGGAGCCGAAACCAAGAGTTGGACACTCAACCGACTGAGTCACCCAGGCGCCCCCAAATAGTTTTAATAGAAGTAGACTTCAGGGCGCCTGGGTGGCTCAGTTGGTTAAGCGACTGCCTTTGGCTCAGGTCATGATCCTGGAGTCCCTGGATCGAGTCCTGCATCGGGCTCCCTGCTCGGCAGGGAGTCTGCTTCTCCCTCTCCCACTTCCCGTTTGTGTTCCCTCTCTCGCTGTGTCTTTCTCTGTCAAATAAATAAAATCTTAAAAAAAAAAAAAAAAAAAAGAAGTAGACTTCAGTAGCCTAAGAAGAGCATTAACAATGTCCTGTTGGGCTGGAGGTGAGGGATCCCTCATGAGGAGTCAGGAAAAGCGTTGTGAAAGGAGCATGTCTAATCCTTCAGTGTTTGCCCCCATCATTCCGTACATTTTATTGAGTGGCCGTGGTGTGACACAAGCATGGTGCTGGGCACACAGCAGGGAGTGAACCCCGATCTGTTGCTGACCCCATGGTCTGCAGCAAAGGCACAAGGAATTGGTGGCCCCGGCTTTCTACTGGTCCTTTTGCATTATGTAGTCACTGTGTGGCTTCCTCTCCTTATGGCTTATTTTTGAGGCATTGTGCTAGAGCTGTGGGTTGGTTTAAGTCAGTCAGAGGTCTCTTCCCTGCTGAAGGGATGAACATCTGTTCTTGAAGGGAGACAACATGGATATATAGGAAAAATTAACTCATGGTAAGTGTCAAATTCGTGGGTAAAGGGGGAGAGCGAGCAGAATTGTCTGCATCAGTCCAGACGAGAGGAAGATGGCTCTTGAGAAGTGGCTGTGGGAAGATTCGTGGTGAGGTCCGCTTTGAATTGGATCTTTGCGAGGTGCCTGGACTTTTCACTGGCTTTGATGACGGAATTCCACCTGGGAAGAAATCAGGAACAGAGGTGGAGTTAGGAATGTGTATGGGTTTTGTGTGGACGGGTTTGTCAGAGTAGATGGTTTATGCTGGAGAGTGGGAGCCAGAAATTTGCAAAGGTACTTGAGGGCCAGATCGTAGAGAACCTTAAGAACCGGGCAGAAAGTTAAAATTTTATCCTGGTGTGGCAGTGATACTTGGCCTGGCAGTTCTTGATCTGATTAAATAGTCAGTGCATCATCAGATTTGACTGGGGTGCAGCTAGATTAGAGAGAAGAGTGACGGGGAGGGGTGGAGGCCGGTGAAGAGCCAGCTGCTCGATCCTGAGACTATGGGATGAAAGCATGGACTAGGATTATAGCAGTGGCAGTGGATGATGGTCTCAAGGACATTTATCATGAGAAAGAAACGCTGACTGTTCAGTTACGCATCATGGCTGAGGCCTAGCACATTGCAGAGATAACATCAGTTTGAAAGCTGCCTGGCTGATGGCAAAATAGGAAGTTAAGGGAAGGTGATGGGATTATTTCTGACAGTGGAAGAATGGTGTGTGTGGTGTCCTCTCTATTGCTATTGAAAAACAATAATTTCAACTTAAATTTGCCTGGGATGGTTTCCACTAGAATATAAGGGGTTTGCTCTCTCCTGTTTAGTGTTCTTATCTGGCCCATAGGGGGCACTCAGTGAACAAACCAGTGAGGTTGAGCTCAACTTTAAACATGTTGCTTCAGATGTGAAGTATTCAGTTGGCACTTTGGAGTTTTTGACCCGGAGCTTGGGAAGAAGGGAACAATCTTCACATACACCTCAGAAATGGCTCACATAGCAAAAAGGCCAAGGGCATGTGGGTCACCAAAGGCAAGAGAATAGGGCTAGGGACCTGTTCCTGGAGAACAGCGGCCGAGAGTGGAGGGAAGAGGATGCCCGGGCAGACAGGTAAGGGAGAACCAGGAGAGCGTTGTCCAGGGGCTGGCTCTCACATTGAGGAGGAGATGGACAACGGCTTTGAATGCCAGGGAGAGGCTGAGGAGAAGCCCGGAGCCCTAGGAACCCTGAGGAGCACCCCTGTACGTGGACTGCAGTGCAGATGGGAACCTACTGGAGAGGTGGTAGATGATCACTGCACAGAATTTGTTTTCTGTGATCTGTTAGTGATCTAGTGGTGGCTTTTTGTCCTTGGCTGCCTCACAGATCACCGTCCTTGTGGACAGACCTGAGAGCTGGAGCACAGGACCTCCTATCTGAGAGAACATCGGACTGAACCTGTGGCACAGTCAGCCTGGTGGATAGCCGCTGAGAAGGAGGCCCACTTCTCAGGTTGAAATATCTCTGGATTCGAACTCGAGCCCAGCCATTTTCTTGTACTTGTTGGGTTGAGAAACCATTCTGTGCTTTTGTGCTTCAGGTAGGACTAAGCAGCTGGGACATGCAGAGCCCAGAAGCAGAGCAGGCTCTGACATGCCCTGTGGTATGGGCTGTCGTCATGCGGCTGTGCTGCGGGTCACTACCCTTGGCGGGTGACGCCAGTCACTTGGTTGTCCCTCTCCTTTCAGGTGCGTGCTGCCCTTGGCCAGGGCAGAGGAGCATTCCCCTCCCCCCATCCATCATTCACTACTCACAGAAGTAGGGTAGTACTGCAGGCCACCAGAATTCTAGAATCTGCCCTGGAGGTACAGGGAGGGAATGTGCAGAATTCAGGTCTTACCTGAAGGGCCACGGGAGGTTAAGCAAACTGAGAACGTCAGTAAGGTTGTCTTGATGTTTGAAGAGTAACACTTATTTATTTATTTATTTATTTTAATTATTTTTTTAAATTTTTTTTTTAGTTTTAGATGTAGTGTTCCATGATTCATTGTTTGTGCATAACACCCAGTGCTCCATGCAGAACGTGCCCTCTTTAATACTTTATATCGGGCCAAACTAGAAGGTGTTTTGTTTTCGTAAATCCCTTATTTTTATATAATTGCTCTGTGCTCAGAATAGTTATTTGCAACAGATTACTGAGAAATCGGGGAGCAATGGCCACCCAGTTTTGTAGATAAGAAGACTGAAGCATAGAGATTGGGAAATTACCTGGATTTTCAACGCCGTGGCAGGCTCAGGCTGCAAGCTCCGCTCTTGCTTTCGCTTTGTCTATCAGGGATTTTCATCGCCC
The DNA here is from genome assembly GCF_029215605.1 of Mirounga angustirostris. NCBI lineage: Eukaryota > Metazoa > Chordata > Mammalia > Carnivora > Phocidae > Mirounga > Mirounga angustirostris. The sequence goes on from NW_026991713.1 coordinate 126,167,603, forward strand.
CCCTCCACCATCTCCCGCCTCCCAAGTCCCTCTCTGTCACCTAAGTCCAAATTGGAAAGATGAGCAGAGCAGAGACCATGATTGGGTTTATCCATTAAACTTTGTCTAAACTAGTAAACTTGCAGTGCATGGCTATCCATTTTCACTTCGAGAGAATGTTAGTTAATGGAGAGTAGATTAATGAACTAATTTATTGGAACTATTTAACTGTCTAATTTATTGAGTGGCTGCTGCAGGGGCAGGTATGGTGTATGGTGGATGTTTTCGGTAAGTTTTCTTTCATGTTTACAACCACTCAGCAAGTGTAGGTATGTGAGCTCTGATTCATAGTTGAGGAAATTAAGACCCAGATAAAGTAATTTATACAAAATCACCTAACTGCTGAGTGACATAACCAGGATTCTAATTCAGGATAAATGGTCTTCAAACCTGGTCTTCTTTTCCATTATACTGTATTACTTCTTATGGCCTGAACAAGGTTTAAAATGGATAAAATAACAAAATTCTAATAACATAGCAGCAACCAAATGATCTCTAGATAGTAATTTTAATAGCTATTTAATAGGTACCGTATTTAACCTAGTGTATATACAGAGAAGGGCATAAGCCAAAAAGCTGTACCGATTAGTGAATTTTCAGAGTGAACAAACCTGTATAACCAGGACCTTTATCAGGAAACAGAACATTATTAGCACCCAAAAGTCCCCTTTATCCCCTTCCACTCCCAGCCCACTCCTGAGATGCTCTTTATCCTGACATCTAACACAAAGATTGGTTTTGCCTGTTTTTGAACATTATATATGTGGAATCATCCAGTATGGACTCTTTTATGTCTGGCTTTCTTTGCTCAATACTGTATTTGTGAGATTCAGCCTTGCAGTTGCTGTCTGTTCATTCGCATTGCTGTGTAGTATTTCACTGTGTCAGTGTACCGCAATGTATTTATCCATCCTACTGATAACGGACATTTGGGTCACTTCCAGCGTGGAGCTGTTTAAGACTAGCACTGCTGTGAACATGCTTATAAAAATCTTTGTGTGTTTTCAAGAAAATGTGTCTTTCCCGCCTTCTATCCTCACTTTAATGTGATCTTCTGCAAGATGTTTTCGGTTTGGTGTTTATAAAGCTATGATGTTAGAAAGCTTCTAAAATCTTTTCAAGAGATAGAGAAAATCATCCTGTTAAAGTGAAACGGAATTCTTCCCCCCATTATCTCAGTCCAGAAGAATGGAATGCTCAAAGAGCCTCCCTTTGGAATCAGACCCAAGTTCAAACCCTAGTTCCATTCTTTAGTAGCTGTGTGACCCAGTGCAGCAATAACAGTGTTATTGTTACTAATTGTTTTTTATTGCCAGTGACAGTGCTAATAACAGATGACATCTACTGAAGGTTTATGATTTCTAGTTACTGCCTTTGGTATACATTTCACATTTATTCTTCCTAACAACCCTAGGAGATAATCTGCCGTTCTTTTTTTTTTTTTAAACTAGTGAGGTAACTTGCTCAAAGACAGACTTAGAGTAAATGAGAAGTCTGGAATTTCGACTCAGTCCATGCGATCTAGACTCCATGTTCTTGAAGCTGTCTGAGCCTCCTTTGTAGGTCATAGAGAATAGTAACCCCCCACCTCCTAGGGCCTCATCGAGTATTAAATGATGGGGAGAAACTTAGGTACATCTTCCAGGGCATATACATAGGGACTCCGAAACAGATTTCTTTGTGGCGTATCTCTGTGCTTTCAGTGTATACTTCTGCTAACTGTGCTGAGGGCCGGGGGAGGCGTTCCTGCTCTTCTGCTGGTTGTCATTAGGAAAAACGGACACCTAGTTATTTGTGGAGCTGTCGCCACCTTCTGGTTGGTCGCGCCTCAGCCAGACCTGCTTAGCTCTGATAACGGCCTGTGTTCTGTCTTCCTGATGTTTCTTGCCTCCTTTCCCATGTTCTAAATATAAAATATGGGCCTTTTTTATAAGAATACATTTTTAGGGAGTGAAAAAACCGATGAGAAAATGAGTTTGGTATTTTTCCCAAGGGCGTCACCGTCTGGCGTTTGTACAGCAGCGTATTTGCAGCCAGTTTATTGAGTTCGCTGTGGCGGCAGTAGTGGGGCGGGCAGAGCTGAAAAAGCAGTGTCTCTGTGCCTGTGCACATGGTTCTGGTTGGCCGCCATTTCTAAGCCTTCGTTAGCTTTGTGGCTACAGAGGACGTCCCTGGGCTCTTGTCTAACGCCTTCCGGTACCAGATGGCCCCACTGTCCCTGATGAATTTGTAGGTTCGCCTCAGGGCCAGGCGAATCAGGAGTTTGTCAGTGAAACCCTCGGCTGTTGGGAAACAATTCTTGCCTTAACTCCCTCTCCAGTCTCTCAACTTTCTCCTCACAGCCTGCTGCCCATCTGGGAATGGTGGGTGCCGAGGGTGGGCTTCCCATCTTCAGCTGACCCAGGCCTGGAGTTGGCCTGCCTACAATCTCAAGTGATTTTGCTCTTTGAGAATATTGTCAGAGGGCTGCTGGAATCTCTTGGAGAGAGCTCCTAAAGAATGCTTTGGAATTACTTTTAACTTGCCAGAAGTGTTTGTAGCAATTCACAAGTTTCATTGTTTCGCTTTGATTGGTTATAGTACACCTGTAACCTATAGGACACGTGCATGCGTTGCCATGTGTCCAGTATTGTTTAAAAGGCTTTGATTATATTAAGTCAATCAGAGAAAGACATGTATCATATGACCTCACTGATATGAGGAACTCTTAATCTCAGGAAACAAACTGAGGGTTGCTGGAGTGGGAGGGGGTGGGAGAGATGGGGCGGCTGGGTGATAGACATTGGGGAGGATATGTGCTATGGTGAGCGCTGTGAATTGTGTAAGACTGTTGAATCACAGAACCATGAGAGACAATGGACTCTGAAAAACAAACAGGGTTCTAGAGGGGAGGGGGGTGGGAGGATGGGTTAGCCTGGTGGTGGGTATTGAGGAGGGCACATTCTGCATGGAGCACTGGGTGTTGTGCACAAACAATGAATCATGGAACACTTCATCTAAAACTAATGATGTAATGTATGGGGATTAACATAAGAATAAAAAAAAATGAAAAAAAAAAAAAGACTGTTGAATCACAGACCTGTACCTCTGAAACAAATAATACATTATATGTTTTAAAAAAAAAGAAGAAGAAGATAGCAGGAGGGGAAGAATGAAGGGGGGGGGGAATCAGAGGGAGAGATGAACCATGAGAGACGATGGACTCTGAAAAACAAACTGAGGGTTCTAGAGGGGAGGGGGGCGGGAGGATGGGTTAGCCTGGTGGTGGGTATTGAGGAGGGCACATTCTGCATGGAGCACTGGGTGTTATACACAAACAATGAATCATGGAACACTACATCAAAAACTAATGACGTAATGTATGGTGATTAACGTAACATAAAAAAATACTTAAAAAAAGCTTTGATTATTAGTGCTTCTAGGTAGAATTTGATTTTAAATATTTAGGTAAACATAAAACTTAGCATAATCTCTAAATTTGATTTTTAAATCTCATAGGATTAGGTTTTAAATTTTATCTTTCTGATGTAGAAACGTGCAGATGAACTACTAGTGCCCAAAATAGTATGATGAGGAAACTGCAATATGATGCAAGGAATATTTGTTTTATTAGTCTTGTTGTGAGATTTTTCTGTGGGAATGGTTATTTACCTCTGGAAAGCAATCAGCATAGGATGCCTGGAATAGGCATGGAGTGGGCCCAGAATCAACCTTCCATAGGGAAAACAATGAAAGGCAAGGACTCAAAATCCATCTATAGTGTTGGGATTTCTTGTCCTCTGGGATAATAGAGTTTCATAATGACTTCTATTGATTTGCAGACCTTAAAGGCAGAACCTCATCAGGTGGTGGTTTTCAGTGCTTGCTGTTTGGGCTTGTGGTCCTCCAGGCTCTTGTCTAACGCCTTTGGGTACCACGTGGTGTCACTGTCTCCTCCTGGCCCAAGACCACGTTTTTAGGCTTGCCTCAGATATCTAAGATGCAATTCTGTTATTATTCAACTCCTTTTTTTTTTTTTTAAGAATTTTTTTTTTTAGATTTTATTTATTTGACAGAGAGAGACAGTGAGAGAGGGAACACAAGCTGGGGGAATGGGAGAGGGAGAAGCAGGCTTTGCGTGGAGCAGGGAGCCCGATGCAGGGCTCGATCCCAGGGCCCCAGGATCATGACCTGAGCCAAAGGCAGACACTTAATGACTGAGCCACCCAGGCTCCCCATTACTCAACTTCTTAGAGTATTGCAGCACGTCCCCTTCATCTCAGAGCATCCTGAAAGGTCCTTGCTGTCAGGCCTATTTCTTGCTGTGCCCTGCACTCTGACTAAGCCATTCAGAACGCCACGTAGCGCCTTGCAGCTGTGCTAGACGTTTTTACACTTTTCAGAAGGTTCTTAATATTGGTAGCATGAATGGGTCTTAGAATCATTGCATGTCATCAGTGAGAAGGGCTGTGGGTCATTTAGTTGTACTCCTATGTTTTGAAGAAATCAAGGCTTAGAGAGGTGAAGTTTCATATGTCAGGTTTCTCAGACCTCTAAGTAAGCTCTGTAATGGTGTTGGTCATATAGTTCATCTAATAATAGCTTCGATTTATTGAGTTCCCATAGACATGCCAGAGATTGTACGGAGTACTGAAATCTACATTTCAACCAGTTCTTACAACACTCAATTTAACAGAGGGGAGAACGGAGGGTCAGGGAAGTTGAGCTTTATGCAGGATGTCAAGCCAGTTTTATTTCTCCTTTATCGACTTGAAACTTAAAAAAAAAAAAATTATACGTCAGTTTATTTAGGTAGTGAATATGACAAAAATGTCTTCATGTTTATTTCTGGAAGAATGTTTCAGTAATATGACTTATGATGTTCTAAATCTAGAAAACAAGTTCAAGTACAAAGTACTTTTCCTTCCAGCAGTTCTGTCTCATCTTCTCTGTCTGTCAGGCTTCTGGATTACCTGATGCTCAGGGAGGAAACCCTGCCCTCCCACTCCACTTTCAGCTGGTACACACACCTTGTTACTAGGACTTCAGACAGCTCAGGGGTTCCCTCTACTGGTAGTTAACCAAGTGACTCTGTTACTTAATCTGAGTACTATTTATTGACCCAGTCCAGGGAGTCTGAGGAATGTGAATATAGAACAGATACGGTCTTTGCAGTGAAGAGATGATGATTTCTATACATATTGCTGGAATACAAGGTGGGGATTGGTGAGTACTAGGAAAAGGGAACAGAGAAAATTCTTTTGTTGTTGAGAAGTCAGAGTTTAATCACAACTGGGGAATTAGGAAAGGTGGTATGGAAGATTTGACATTTATCTGGATCTGAAAGGATGAGTGAGATCTGGCTTTGTGGCAATTCAGAGATAGGGTAGGAAGAGGATCAGCATCTCTGCTGGAGGGAATGGTGCTGGCAAAGGCATGCTGGCAAGGAAGGCAGGGAAATGTGAAAAATTGGGGGGTTCATTTCAGTTTAATTGGAGGAGGACAGGATCTGTGAAATGGAAGAGTTCCCTTAGGATCAGGATGGCATTTTCCAGCCTTGGTAGCAATGAGGAAGACGGTTGGGAGAGGGAAGAAAGTTGAATAAGAAGATCATTTAGATTCCATGTGTTGGTCATGGCTCCAGGGTGGAAAGTTGCTGAGAGGTGGCCAGTATCCAGATTACAGATCTTTCAGCAGCCACTGCCACGAGGACTGGAGATTCACAGAGGTTGCTCCCTGCCAGTCCACCCCCTTCTTCCTAAGTGACGTTTTCCCAGGCTCTGGCATGGTCTACTTCATGAGGGGCTACAGGACTCCTGTAGTCTGGTCCACAGGCAAGCATCAGAGCTATACTTGATTCAGGCTTAGGGCCTTCCATGTTCCCTCTCCCAGCCCCAGTTGTGAAGAAGCGCAAACCAGTGAGACAGAACTGAAGGGAAGGGTTTGCACCTTCCTCTGCGGCAGAACTCGTCCAGCCCCCACCCACCTGCTCGGGTGTCTGCCTCAATCCAGCAGGAGACACACTACCACCTTACTGCACTGGTCCTCTGGGAGCAGATGAACTTCCCAGATACTACGTCTAAAGAGAAATCAGGAAAAAATGCCAAGCTAGAACTTGTTTTCTAGATTTAGAACTGAAGCTTTTTCATTCTGCATACTGAAAGCTCTACCCAAGTCTTGGCACCAAGGCCTAAGATGGTGCCTGTGTTGCCTTTGCTTGTGAGAATGGTGGGATCGGAGGGGCAGAGGACGGGAGTGGCTGACGTGAGAAACCGTGGAGGTCAAATCAGTGAGACAAAGGAAAGAGTCACCCAGGGTTTGAGCCCTGACCGCCCTCGCCTTCTTGTTGTCACTACTTAGATGTTTGTCCGGCAAGTACCTCCTCTTCATGTCCCAAGCAGAACTCCTGGTCTCATCTCCTGTCCAGCCAGCTCTCCTCACAGCCTCCCTGCCCGACAGTGCTGACCTTCTCATTGCTCAGGCCAGGAACCTTGGAGTCACCCTTGATTCTCCTGTGCCTTTCACACCTCAGATCCAGTCCTTCAGGAAACCCCAGAGGCTTTCTAGTCAATCTAGCCTGACGCGTCTGTCCTCCCACCTGCGCTGCAACCATCCTGGTCTAAACCATCTGTCACCCGCATCACAGCCAGAGCTCCCTGCCCAGGTCTTTCCCTGCCTGCCACTGCTGTTCTAAACTGAGTAACTAGAATGGTCCTTTAACAATAGGAGTCCAATCTTGTCACTTCTCCGCTTCAACCGCGAGTGGCTTTTGTGCTATCTCCAGAGTGAAGGCCAAGTCCTTACAGTGGCCCTCATGTGCCCACAATATCTGGCCCTTTCACCCCCAGCCCCTCCCTCAGCTGCTACGTCCTTGTCCTCACCAACACTCGCCTCCAGCCACACGTTAGTTACTCCTCATGCCTCTCAGGAACACTCCTGCCTTGTGGCCTTTCCACGAGCTCCTCCGTCCGTCTGGAGTGCTCTTCTACATGTCCACAGGGCTCACCCTCCCCCATGTAATACTGACCTTAGGAGGCTGTAATCTGTTTTGATTTTGGTGTCATGGAGATTATCCGCGGCTTAGAGCAGAGAAACAGATCCTTTTATGGAATCCTATAGGCCTTCTTGTCTACTGATTAACGAGAATGAAACTGCTGTTGGCTTTTAAAGACAACTGGGACTGCACAGAAGTGTGTGTGGTGCCTTTCACATTTCAACCAAGGAGCACATTTTTGTGTGGGGCAGCGCATGAAGGTCAGGCTGGCTCTGATAGGTTCACTGATTCGCCATATACAAGGTTTGTAATTCTCCATTCAGTGATGGTTGCAGGCATTCTTATTTAAAAGATCAATGCACATTTTGTTCAAGGAATAATTTGTTATACATGTCTCAAAGTTCAGTAATTTTGAGCCTCAATTATGCCGTTAAACCTAAAATATATAAATGAATAACACATCTATAGTTTTTCTGTTTTAGCTGATTTATTCATTTTTTGGGTTTTTAACCCCTTTATTTTCACATTAATCTTCAAAAGATTTTGCTATAAAAAGAGCAGATTTGGTAGACAGAACATGGGTTTTGAGACCAGAGGACATTCATTTTATTTGAGCTTTACCTTACCGGTGATTATTAGTATGGAGAAGTTATTTAATGTTTGTCTCTCCATTTTATTCTCTGCAAAACGAAAATTCTAGTTCTTCTGCTCATCGGGTTGTTGCTAGGATCAGATGTGATCACGTATTGGCTCTGGGTAATTGTTGGCTGCCATTTGGAATATCATTTCCCATTGGACGCGGAAGAGTACACCAGTGTTTTGGGATCGTTCAGGGTTCAGGAAAACATCTTTAATGGCTTTGAAAGCAAAACTACTGCTTGTAGCTGACTGCTACAGGACCCATTTTTTGTTTCTGTTTTAAAAATTTTAGTTGAAAACACATCTTTATTCTTTCCACTGTCCACCCCACACCCCCATGTCCATGGAAACACACAGTTTGTTCTCTCCTCCCTTCGTCCAGCCCCCACGTGTAAATACGCACACATTTACTTAGATATTTGCTCGGTGCGTTGATGTCATGGGCAGAAATAAAGATGGAACTTGTCTTCCATTGAGGAGCTTATCCCTGGAGGATCTCACCACTTTTTCAGTTTAGACCAGATTCGATTGAGTACAACTTTTATTCAGCTTCTACCATGTGCCAGGCACTTTGCTGGACTTGGGGATTTGAAACTGTAAAAGAAGTGGGTCTAGCTCTTGGGGAGAACAGACAGAAACCTAGGGTTACTCTGTGTCAGGATGCATTTCCTGACAGAAGTACATGTATGCTACTGCTGGGCGGTGATTATTATCTTGATGTCCTTGGGGAAGTGGGGGAAGGTGGCAGTGCTGGGTGTGAGCCCACTGACACATGGATCTCCCTCCCAACCTTGCCCTGTTCTGTGATCACTGTTCCATTTAGGGGTATAAAACTGGCCAGAGGATTAGTAAGTGTGTTCTCTGGACTTTGAGGAGAAAGCCCAATGTCAAATACTCTGCCGTAGTCAGGCTCTGCATCTCATTTTTGGTTTGGGAAACAAAGTCAATATACAGGGACAGGGAAGCATAAAATGGCATGTTAATTATCTTGAAATATTGGCCAGATTTGTTTTGGAGGCAGGGGAACAGGATGGAGGTCATCAGCAAGAGTAGAGCTGAGGGGTGGGGTGTACGGCAATTGGGTGCCGGCCAAATGGACCAGCGGGCAGTTGCCAGCATGATGCTTAGTCAGCCTGCTTCCTCCCAGCTCTTGCCCTCACTGACTGTGTTCTTCTGTCTCATTAAATATCACATATATTCATGGAGTGCCCACTGTGTGCCACACACTGCCCCCCGATAGTTACAGGAGTGTATGCCCTGCTGTCCAGGCATGTCTCTTATTGGGGAGGACACACAGATTTGAATCATAGGATCAACAACTAGAATTGAACATGGGGGAAGGGACCCTAGGGGTTGTCATCTGTTTGTCTCACTTTACTGATCTGGAGTCTGGGCCCAAAAGGCTATGTGACTCTGCTCAGGCATTACATCAAGTTTTCCTTCTGCTGTACTCCAGTGACTGCCTGTTCCTCCCTGCTAAAATCCCGTGCAGATAGGCTCTTGTTAGAAGGATCCCCCCACAAGAGGACGCCTGGGTGGCTCAGTTGGTTAAGCGACTGCCTTCGGCTCAGGTCATGATCCTGGAGTCCCGGGATCGAGTCCCGCATCGGGCTCCCCGCTCAGCAGGGAGTCTCCTTCTCCCTCTGACCCTCCTCCCTCTCCTGCTCTCTGTCTCTCATTCTCTCTCTCTCAAATAAATAAATAAAATCTTAAAAAAAAAAAAAAAGAAGGATCCCCCCACCCTCCTCCCTCTTTCTTCCCTCCCTGGAACTTCCTTCCTTCCTGGCACTCTTCTAGGGCAGCTGGAGAGGGGGTAAGACAAAAGTCTTGCCCTCAGGAGCATTTGCTTTAGAGAGCCGGTAGCAAATAAACAACATCTGCAGTCTAGACAAAGCAGGGAAGGGCTGGAGATGGGATTGCGGGTATAAGCACGGTGGTGAGAGGTCAAACCTCTCTTGAGGAGGTGGCATTTGAAGAGGGAGCTGAGGAGATGTGAACAGGGTCCTCACGTAAGGGGAGGGAGACCCGGCCAGCGGCAGCATAAGGAACAGTGCTCTGTCTTCCAGAAACCTCTTGACATTGATGGAGGTCAAGGGTCTGCACATTGCCAGTGTGTATTCATTTGGGGAGGCTGAAAGAAGCAGTGAAGGACCTCAATCTGGTGCCCGAGGTGCTTGTTATGGGCCTAAGTTGGTCTTTAGACATGTTGGTGAGAAGCATCCTGTGTGACCTGAAACTCAAGGTGTGAGGAGTAGTGACCAGAGTCCGGTTATGGGGCCCCTTTGCTTTAGTCACAGGCCACCCAGGACAGCAAGGCCGTTCTTCTCCCTCTTGGACTCTCCCTGTTGCTTTCACAAAACTTCAGATACTTTCCAGCGAAGTAGTGAAGTCGGCCCAGGAGGATCCCATGTTGTAACGCGCCGTACGGTGTGAGACGTCTCAGCGGAAAAGCCTATAGATGATCTCACCTTTCCATTTCAGACAGCCCATCTGAGGATACTGACCTTAAGGACACGTATCTCATCCCAAGAAACATCATGGCTGAGCCAGACTACATAGAAGATGACAATCCTGAACTAATTAGGCCTCAGAAACTAGTCAATCCTGTCAAAACGTCCCGCAACCATCAGGATCTTCACAGAGAACTTCTCATGAATCAAAAAAGGTACAGTGATTTCTTGAGCAAAGTTTTCCTTTGGGGACTTTGACTTAAGAGATTTTCTTTTCTTGACTGTATTTAAGACTGCCTTATTCCTTCTAGTGTGAGCCAGGGCATCCCTCCATGAAGTCAGGTCATCTGCAGGCACAGCCACACTGCTGCTCTTACTCCATGGGCTACAGAACTCTGTCCCCTTCTCAAGTGGACACGTGTTGTAGACTTTGGGGGGAAGGGTGTCGATTAAGGATGCAAGAGAGTATCCTAAGTCAAAAAGAAATACATTATTTCTTGGATTTGTAAAAATTCTGAATTTACCCCTTATATTTGGGGAAGTGTGGGAATCCGAGGTAAATACTGCCGGCTTTGGCATTTGTGAGTGGCAGGGAGAAGTCTCTAGAACTACCTCAACTTAATAATAGACAAGAGCCCTCTTTTTTTATTTTAAGTAACATTTAAAATTATTACTATGATCATTTTTATTATTAATTTTTTTGGAGGGGAGAAAACATTTACCTTTTTATCTTCTTTGTAGACCATTTGTTAGTGCCATGTGTACCATAAACATGTTTGATTGTTGGGTTGATGTAGTCTGCTTTTTAAGTGATTTTGGGCAGGGCCAGTTGACTAGGACAGCTCAGGATACAAAGTTACTTTTATTTATTAGGACACAGAGTTACTTATATTATTTGAGACCTATTAAACTTCCCTGAGAGCTCTTCCCATTTCTTCAGAATGAAGCTATTGATCTGAATTGTTGGACCACAGGTCCATCATACCCCCACTCTTTGCCAAGCCCTCGTTAGCTCTCATTGAACTGAAAGGTATATAGACCAAGTTAAGCAGTAGGGTCATGTTTTAGAGGGAAGGCCTAATTTAAATATAAAAATAAAAACATTTAAAGAGGTGATGAGGGAGCAGTCCTCCTTCCCTAGTGCACCCCTGCCAGAACTCATAACTCCTGTTGAGGAATTCAGTGTGAATCCACCCTTCCTCCAGGCCGGGAATGTGCCTTACTGCCTTTTTGTTACCAGCATGCACTGGTATGCTGTTGGATTCATGCTGATTAAATTGAATGCAAGTTTGATCCCTTCTGAATAAGTGCTTAGCTTCTGTCTTTGTCACATAAAAGAAAAAAAATACATAGATTTGGTATCATCATGCCCAAAGCAAAACAGAAACATGTATGTTCCTAAATAGGGCCACAGAATTTGGAGGCAGTCTTGCCTAGGAAATGATGCCTGCATTTTGATAGGAAGATCAGAAGTTTGATGTAGGGGCGCCTGGGTGGCTCACTCAGTTAAGTGTCTGCCTTCGGCTCAGGGTCCTGGGATCGAGCCCTGCATCAGGCTCCCTGCTCAGCAGGGAGCCTGCTTCTCCCTCTGCCTGCATCTCCCCCTGCTTGTGCTCTCTCTCCCCCTTTGACAAATAAGTAAACAAAATCTTAAAAAAAAGTTTATACTCCAAAAGAGTAGCAGTCGCCACTAACTAGTTTTCTGATTGTCTTCCTTCTTGGACCTCCATTCCCTTATCTGTAAAATGGGAGTAGGGGACATCTCTGAGGGACATTCTAGCTCAAACTGGGTTTTGTTTGTCTTTCTGTTATATCTATGAAAAGGCTCCAAGTCAGAATAGAGGCAAAGGTAAAACCAAAATGGGCAGAAAACTGTACTCTGAATTATAGGGTACAAATTATTCCACAAAAATATATTTAGCACCCTGGGTTATATCTCTCTAAAACATATAGGTTTGTATAATTGAATCTGTTGCCAGATTTTCTAGAATAGGCACTTTCTGTGAAAATGGACCTCCCTTCTGTCTGATTTTCTCTGGCCTATGATTTCTTTTCCTTGTTTATTATACAGCTGACTCTTTAGTCAGGCCTAGCTCAAGTAATTTGGGAGAATGCTGTGTTCCCTCGAGTACCATAGTGTAAAGAGGATGTCCTTTGAGCTTAGAGGGAAATCATCTAAATCCTGGCTTGCCATTTATCTTGACCTACCTTTATGACCTTGGACAAGGTCCCCCTTCCTGAGATACGTGTCTTCATCTATAAAGTGGGAGGTAAAAATACCCTTCTTCTAAAACTTAAATAATAACATGTATGAATGAATACCTACTAAAATGACTGGTGTATAATAAATGCTCAGTCCCATCCATGTTCCATTTCCCATGGAGCATCATCAGAAAATTCTCATTGCTTTCCCCCATTTTTCCCTGAAGGGTGCTGGCCTGGCTTTTGAAGTACATCAAGAAGAGAAAAAAAAAAAAGAAAGAAAAGGCAGGAAGAAGGCAGGTTTCAAAATCAAATGAATATATCTCATCCTATGTTTTGGGGTTTTCAAGATAAGATCTTAGTTTAGTGGGGTCCTCTCATTAGAAATACAACTGGTTTGTGGAGTGAAACCTCTCAAGCAGTTTTTTTTTTACTTGCTAGAGACTGTGGGGTTTTTATTTCTAAATTTTCGTGCCAAATGACAGGAAGTTTCACATGGATAATATGTATGTTTGGTTAAGGGATAATTGTACTTGATTACTGGTTTGTATCGTTAACAAAAGTCTGCTTGCTTTTCTACAATTCGTAAAGGGCCTTCCCGTATTTTATCTTATCCAGTGATCTTTCCAGTAATCCAGTGTGTGTTATCTTGAGATCACCCTTATTTGACATGTAAATAAGGAAAAACTCAGAGAATAAACATAAAATTCAAGGTAGTTCATACAGATAAATCAAGTAGAGTAATAATATCAGTCAGAAACAAAGCAAAGCAGAGAGAGGGAGACAGCAGCGAGATCTGCCTGAAGCAAGTGTTCTGTGGAGCCCTGTACCTTTGCTCTACAGAGGCACTAATTTGGCTCAAAGCCCTGGAGCAGTTGGTTCACAGAGCTTTTCAGGTTACATTTTATTTTTTTTCAATTATTTTATTATTTTATTTTTTTTATTACATTCAACTAGCCAGCATATAGTACATCATTAGTTTTTGATGTCGTGTTCAATGATTCATTAGTTGTGTATAACACCCAGTGCTCATCACAACACATGCCCTCCTTAATGCCCGTCACCCGGTTACCCCGTCCCCCCACCCCCCTCCCTTCTGTAACCACAGTTTGGTTCCCGGAGTCCAGAGTTTCTCATGGTTTGTCTCCCTCTCTGATTTCTTCCCGTTCAGTTTTCCCTCCCTTCCTGCCCCTGTGGTCGTCCCTGCTTTTTAGAGATCATAAGATAAGAGCAGAGTCACTCTGCTTTTTAGACCTATTAGGAGAACAAATACTCATAGGTATTTTAACTCTGAAACCTACATACTTTGAAGGATATAACTCTGCTCCTCTACTTAGCATCTTTTGGACCTAGCCATGTTTCAGATTAAAAGTCTTTACATTTTGAGCTGGTTACAGTCGCCATTAGGTGTGATTATGAGGACCATTGGTCAGGTTCTCCAGTGCTGTAGGTGCTCCCAGGGGCATTATTTCAAGAGGCATTATTTTTTGTAGCTGCAAGATGAGCGTTCAAGAGGTCTTAAAAAGATAGGGATATTTCTAATATAACTTAGAGAGATTCTGTCTTCTCTACAAAGAGTTCTTTTGGCCACAAATAGAGAATACCCAGTCACTTAAACACATCCCTAAAATTAGTTCTTTGGCTTATACCTTCCAGTCAGTGGTTTCCACTTCCCTGTGTTTTTAGTTGCTCTTCATTGTATATGCTTTGCTAGACATAGAGTTCTTCAATATGTACTTGTTGCTCTACCATGTGGGAAAAAATACGGGAAGCTGAGTTAGAAGTATTTGCATTTAGAATCCACTCAGGTAGAAATGGCTCAAGCCAAAAATGTAGATAAGACAGGCCATAGCACAGTAACCTCTTTGACATCGGCCACAGCAACTTCTTTCAAGATACATCTCCAAAAGCTAGTGAAACAAAAGCAAAAATGAACTTTTGGGACTTCATCAAGATAAAAAGCTTCTGCACAGCAAAGGAAACAGTCAACAAAACAAAGAGGCAACCCACAGAATGGGAGAAGATATTTGCAAATGACACTACAGATAAAGGGCTGGTATCCAAGATCTATAAAGAACTTCTCAAACTCAACACCCAAAAAACAAATAATCAAGTCAAAAAGTGGGCAGAAGAGATGAACAGACACTTCTCTGAAGAAGACATACAAATGGCTAACAGACACATGAAAAAATGTTCATCATCATTAGCCATCAGGGATATCCAAATCAAAACCACACTGAGATACCACCTTACACCAGTTAGAATGGCAAAAATGGACAGGGAAAGAAACAACAAATGTTGGAGAGGTTGTGGAGAAAGGGGAACCCTCTTACACTGTTGGTGGGAATGCAAGCTGGTACAGCCACTTTGGAAAAACAGTGTGGAGGTTCCTCAAAAATTTAAAAATAGAGCTACCCTATGACCCAGCGATTGCACTACTGGGTATTTACCCCAAAGACACAGATGTAGTGAAAAGAAGGGCCATATGCACCCCAATGTTCATAGCAGCAATGTCCGCAATAGCCCAACTGTGGAAAGAGCCGAGATGCCCTTCAACAGATGAATGGATAAAGAAGATGTGGTCCATATATACAATGGAATATTACTCAGCCATCAGAAAAGATGAATACCCAACTTTTACATCAACATGGATGGGACTGGAGGAGATTAGGCTAAGTGAAATAAGTCAAGCAGAGAAAGTCAATTATCATATGGTTTCATTTATTTGTGGAACATAAGGAATAACATGGAGGACATTAGGAGAAGGAAGGGAAAAATGGGTGGGGGGAATTGGAGGGAGAGATGAACCATGAGAGACTATGGACCTGAGAAACAAACAGGGTTTTAGAGGGGAGGGGGGAGGGGGGGATTGGTTAGCCCTGTGATGGGTATTAAGGAGGGCGCGTACTACATGGAGCACTGGGTGTTATACGAAAACAATGGATCGTGGATCACTACATCAAAAACTAATGATGTATGATATGGTGACTAACGCATAATAAAATTAAAAACTACAAAAAAAAAAAAAAAAAAAAAAAGACAGGCCATAGCAGAAGATTCCAAGATTAAAGAAAGGGCTGGAAATCCAAAGGCAACCCTCCCTCTCCACCCTAAGAAAAAAATTGGACCAGGAGATGTTTGGCTGGGTGTGTGGGGAGCTGTTCTTGGGGTGGAGGTGGAGGGAATGTAGACCCTTCTTTCACCTTTGTGAGCCTGATGCATCTGGGGTGGAGGAGGAGTGAATGTAGACCCCTCCAGGCGGCCCCTGGGTGTATTCAGTGATTTATGTGAAAGGTAAAATGTAACTTTAAAAGTTGTCTGTACATTTCTGTCACTGGTGGTGGAAATATAAATTGTTGCAGGCTTTTTTGGAGGGCACTTTGGCAATACCCATCAAAATATAAAATGTGTAGAAGCTTAGCCAGCAGTTCTACTTCTATGAATCTAGCCAACAGAAATACTTACATAAGAGTGTAAGTTTACATGTACAAGGAAGTTCATTGCCTCATTGCTTTTAATAAGGAACGATTGGAAACAACCTAAATGTCTGTCAGGGGAGTGGGAAAATTATGGCACTTCTGTACTGTGAGGTCTTGGGCAGATGTTGGGAAGAATGAGGACGAGCTCTGCAAGGCTATAGAAGGTATGGAAGAGCACAGACCGAACTCTTAGTTATCTCTGGGTGTGAGAATGGGAAGCGTCATGGGGCCAGGGCCTCTACCTTGTACGATTCTGTCCACATAGAATACAGTGTAAGTGGTGCTCCCAGGATTTGTTTAACAGGAGGAGTTTGGGTGTGCTTTACTTTTTATTTTACATATACGTATATGTCACCTAACCTGTTATTTTGTAAAGAGCACGCACTAATTTTAAAATTTATTTTAGAGAAGGGGGGAGGGACAGAGGGAGAGGGAAGGAGAAACTTAAGCAGACTCCATGCTGAGCGGGGATCCTGACGTGGGGCTCGATCCCATGACCCCAGCGATCTGAGCCAAAACCAAGAGTCGGACACTTGACCAACTGCTCCACCCAGGTGCCTCTGGAGCACATATTAATTTTTAAAATTGTCTTGGCCTTCTGATTTAACAGTTACTCAGATGACTCCTAGATGCTGAGACACGTTGGTTGATTGACATAATTTAGGGAACAACCACTCATCAGGCCACAACCACAGGAAGCGGAAATAACTGTTGGTGTTGAGTGGTTCAAAGCCACCAGGACTTGAGCACCTGTCAGTCATAAAGGAGTTGAAAGTACTTGTTAATTATATATGTCACAATTGATTAAAGCGAATCAGCTGTTAACCACACACAGAATGACACTGTAGTCTTTATGAGATTTGGAGAGGCTCATTTCTGAGCCTGTCTGTAATCTGATCCAGTTTTTGACTCAGAATCATATGGGTGGTGCTTGACTTTTTCCATTCAGCACAGAAAGTGAAGTGATCTGTTGTGATAAAATATTAACTAAATTTGTATGACTTTTTGACTGCTGTTAAGTGCAGAACATTTATCAGATAAGCACCATTTTCCTGAGCCTTCTGTGACTAAATATTTTATCTTACTGCCACCATTGTGTAAAATCTTTGACTAGAAAATGAATACTGGATATTAGTTAAACCCATTCATAGGCTGCAACAGAATGTCATCTTAGTGTTCATACATTAAAGTTTGTTCAACAGCCTTTGCATAACCCAGAAGAATTTAATAACCGTTGAGGTTAATTTTGTCAATGAAATAAAGGGAAAAGAAAATGTTTGAAGTTTAAATTATGCAGATAGCTGAATTCTTAATCCTAAAATTTAAATCCCTTAATTCTGTCTGTGCTGTCGTACTGAGGCATTTTAATAATCATGAAACAGAGCAGGTCTTTACTCAGATTATTTACAAACAAATTTTCCTACATTTGTTGTGAGCAAAGTACCATAAGCAGTTTTTATTGCACGTAATATTTAATTTCCAGAATCGTCTGTCCATGCTTCTGTCGACATCGTAAGAGCTTAGTAACTGCAAAACAAACTAACTAAATTATAAAAGTTACACTTGTCTTTTGCTTCTTTTATTTTGGCTGAATTTTAATATTTTTCTTTCTTTTTTATCAAAAGTTCTAATGAAAATTGGGAAAGTGGAGACATATATGTTATTTTGACTATCCTTTATCTGTAGTGATGGAATATACTGATCTTTAGTCTGTAAACAACAACTTTGAAAAATTTGTGATTAAAAAAAATGTAGATAGAAGAGATGCCAGAATTTTTAAAAATTATAGTTAGATAAATGAAGAAGTATGAAATTGAGGATTCATTCACAGATGTCATAGTGTGAGCTTGAAAGAACATTGAGATGAGTGTGTTGTTGAGTTTCGTACAACCAGAGCACACACTTTGGAAATTGTTGTTAGATTTAACAGTTACTCAGATGACGCCTAGATGCTGAGACACATTGGTTGATTGACATAGTTTAGGAACAACCACTTATCAGGAACGTGTGATTTATAGACTAGCAGTCACCATCAGCAGGACCAGACGGTGCATGGGAAGGTGCCTGGGCCAGTCTCAGTTCTGGGTGGATTCAGCAGGGCCCTTCCTGCTGCCCAGAAAAGCCTGGTCCTGTGGGGTCAAGTGTGCACGTGTGGATGCACGAGAGTGAATATGCCCACCATCACTTAATGCCCTGTGTTGCCTGAAACTGACAGTGTTCTTCCTGTTTTGTGGTTTCATATTTTTTTTAAATGCTCTTAGTAAATGTCAATACCAAATTGAGATGACTTAAGAGCTGGGAGAGACTTGCTACAGAGAAAGGGAAGACAGGAGGAGATAGGTTGGCAAAGCCAGCAACTTGAAAGCCTGGACTGGAGAAATCTTCAGGAAATGGTAGAAAACTAGAGACAAGGAGAGTCCTAGCTAAGAGTTAAATATGACATTCCATCTAAGGAGATGCCCTTGACTTACTTCAGAGATTTTGGGTGGAGGGTTGCTAGCGAATGGTCTAAGCTTTGGTTTTGTTTCTCCCCATCTCAAGAGATGGCAGCGTAATTTCTCTCTCAGAAATGTAGAACTTCCCTGCAGCCTGATGTCCGTGCATCGTCAGTAGTAAACAGCACATCTGAAGTAGTTCCACTGCGAGGAGCACTGGGAGTCTCTGGAGCAGAGTGCCCCGTGGGCCATGCACCCCCAGGAGCTGATGACATCTGAGACGTACCTGTACATATTCAAGAGCCCTCTGACAAATCTGAGAATTTTAGAAGAGGAGTCCATGGCCATTATGCTGTTTAAATTTCTGTACTAGCCTATCTCTGGCTACTTTTATACATGGGATCAGGGGCTCCATCTTGGGAAGCTTCCCCTAAAACTTCAAGTGGAAGCACCTCATATTCTGCTCATCTCCATCATCACCATCTCCACCATCTCTGTCCTCTCCATCTCTGTCATCTCATCTTCTCCATCATCTCCATCTCCGCCATCTTCTTCTCCATCTCCATCATCATCATCATGAGTGATCATAATACCCATTGAATGAGCATGCTGTTCCGACCTTCCCCACCCAAACCATTTTTACTAACCTTTGTATAGGCTAGTATCTGGCACATAGTAGGTGCTCAATACATTTTTATTGAATAGTGGATTTTGCTTACTCTTGGACGTTGTTCTTGCCCTTTCTTTCATGCTCGTGCATTTCTGATACCACCTGTGTTGACTAACTGGTAGTATGCATCATAGTAATGCTAATTTAGTAGTCTCATTTTCTGTGGCTGATACCTTAAATTTCTGTTTATGAAGGATGTGTCCATTAGATTAAAACTTTGTTTTCTTCTCTTTTCTTTTTTTTTTTTAGATTAAGACATTCTAATTTTGTTCTTATTTATTTATTTTTTGCAGGGGTCTTGCCCCTCAGAACAAGCCAGAATTGCAAAAAGTGATGGAAAAGAGAAAACGAGATCAAGTAATAAAGCAGAAAGAAGAAGAAGCACAAAAGAAGAAATCTGACTTGGAAATAGAACTATTAAAACGGCAGCAGAAGCTGGAGCAGGTAAGAGTGATGGGGATGAAAGTTTTCATTTCCTTTAGTGAGATATATTTGACATTCAGTATTGTGTAAGTTGAAGGCGCACAGCGTGTTGACTTGGTACATTTTTACTGAGGTATGTGTGGCCCTGAGGCTTAGCTAGCACCTCTGTCACATCACAGAGTTACATTTCTTCTGGTTCTAGGAACAGTGAAGATCTAGTCACTTAGCAAGTTGAATGTCCATAGTGTAGTTTTGTTGACTGTAACAACTGTCCTGTGTATTAGGTCTCCAGGACTTCTGTATCTACTGGCTACAAGTACATACCCTTAAACAGCGTCTCTCCCATTTCCCCAGACCCTGGGAGCCACCATTTTACTCTCTGCTTTTACAATTTTGGGGCTTTTTTAGATTCCACATATAAGAGAGATCATGCAGTATTTGTCTTTCTTTCTTTGACTCAACTCAAAAGTTATCTTTTCTGTCCTGAGAAATAAGGATGTTGTAACAAGCAGAAATTGCCAGACCTATCAGATGTAAATGTTTATTGTACAAAAGGAAAATATGAGACAGAATGTTAGCAAATGGGCTAAAATACATTCAAGGTAAAGACAAGGATTCTACTGAGGACTCAGAAGAGATTCAGGAGGCAAAACCCAAACTGGGGAATATCCCTGAACTCACAGCAGAGTGTTGGGAGCACAAGCAATTGAGTGAAATTCAACTTCACTGAAACTGCATGCAGAGCAGACTGTGCATTGGTCTCAGGATCTTTTTTCCTTAGCCTTGATTTTGGGCTCTCATCGTCTGTGCTGTTGCTGGCAGTACTAACCAGGGGGTTGCTGCCCCTGTGCAGGACGGCTGCAGGGCCCATACACATACGCACATGTGTACACGTAAGATGGAGACCAGGAGTGAATGTCTTCCCCTGGGGGATAGAAGGTATTAGGGACTTTGGAAAGTGAAGGAATGTTTTGGAAAGCCTCTCAGTATGTAAATAATTTTCCTGTTTCTGAATTTCATTTAGCTTGAACTTGAGAAACAGAAATTGCAAGAAGAACAAGAAAATGCCCCAGAGTTTGTGAAGGTTAAAGGCAATCTCAGGAGAACAGGCCAAGAAGTGGCCCAAGCGCAGGAGTCGTAGGCCCCGGTGACAGAGACCGCGTGCCCAGCCCACCACGCGGGGAAGCTGTGAGCAGGCGCCTCCTCAACCAACGCTTAATCTCAGGGCCAAAGCCCCTGGAGAGAACCCCAGCCAGCAGAGAATTGTTACTTTAAAAAGGATTTGGTTTTGGTTTTCCTACAATCTGGGTGGATAAATGATCTGTGACAGTTGCAATTCCTATTCGCCAAATGAAGGACGTTGACCAGCACTTAAGTTGGGATAAGTTGAACCTGTGTTCAAGACTTTAAAAAAAACAAAAACAAAAATAAACAAAAAAAACCCCACAACAGCAAAAAAGAGGACACTGGAATAAATTCTAGAGAGTTGCACTACTTGGTTTTTCTTCCAGTCCAAGTTTAATGGGGCACAGAGCCTTTTTTCTTCTAAAATCTAAAGAAAATGTGTTTTGGTTCTTCCTTTAGTTATCTGTTAGATAATTTAGATCACATAGGATGATGTTTGACCTGTTAAATCCAATATTTGTAAAGTCCTTTTTGAGAATCTAGAATTTTCTTGTTTCATTTTACTTTCACCTGTGTTATATCGACACCCAAGAGCGTTAATGTTGAACACAGCTGTTACCTTTTTTGACATTAAGATTCAGAAATAGGGTGGAAAGGTTTAAAAATATGGAAAAAAATACATGTAAAAGATACAGAAAAACACATAAATGTTCATCTTGATCTTATTTTAATTCCTTTTGGTTCTCTGATATTAGAATGTGCTATGGTGACATTCCAGTTCGGAGAAGGCACATCATACAAATCCACCTATTGCTTTGATAACTGTTAGAATTTTGTTTGGTTTGGTTTTTGAATTTCTTGCTGAGTTAATCCTTTTATATGAAACAGTCTCCCAGTCCTTCAGAGAAGAAAAACTAGTCCATATTACCCAACTTCAGTGTCAAAAATATAGGGTGCAAATCTTTGAGAGCAGTCTGGGGAACGCTCCCAAACTCCTCCAAAGATCAAGGAGGAGTTCTTTGGGTAATTTAACGTGAAACAAACGTAGGTTGGTCTCCAGGAGGCCTAGCTGGAAGGTGGGTAGCATTTGTGCATTTTGAGTATCATTAGAATCCAAGTTTTGAAAATTTCAGATGAAGGATCATATACTGCTTCGCTTTTTTTTCTTGTGAAGAAAGATTGTTCCCCCGCTCTGTTGGAGGTGATGACTACTGTACAGCATCTCAGGAAGCACCAAGGTGAAGGGAGAGACTGCCCAGCTTCCGCACGCTAGCCAGCTTGCTCCCCAAAGTGAAGTCCCAGTCAAGCAGCAAAATCCTGATGCAAAATGCATTTGATTACTGCTGGTATGGGCAGGGGTATATTCTACTTGGGGAGATCTGGAAGAATTTATGTGGATTCAGTATGTTCTCCATCAAGATGATTCAGCCAGTCATTTCTTCAGTGAAGAGTCTTCTTAAACTTCCTTTAAAGGCTCATAGAAAATTGGATCCCAAGCTTTTAATCCTAATAAGCATAGTAGAAATTAGCTTTCTATGGGAATGCTTTATGTTTTCATAGTTGACAGGCTCATATTCAATCCTCATGTGTACAAGATAAAGGTAAACACGATGACAATATACTGCTAGTCAGAGGACATGTCAGTTACACCTAAAATGGGTGGTTTCTCATCAGTAAGTATTAATAAAATATGAGATGCTTAAGATAAAGTGTTGCTCTATAATAGTTTGCTTTTGAAGGATGGAGTGGTAACTTTTTTTCCCATCCTTCTAGCTTTTGAGAGAAGAAAATATGTTAAATGATCATCTTGAAGGTACCTTTCTGATCACACATTGATTGGAGTGCTTTTTTTGTGTCTATGGGCTGATGATGAAATTTGCAAAATGAAGATTCATGACTGGCTCATAGCTTCTCACCTAACTGGATGTTGGATCTTAAGTCCTGTGCCCTTGAAGCAATTCTGTCACTTGATAAAATTCTCAGGGGCCCTGACAGGCCCTGTTAGCAGGACTGATTCTGTTCCTAGAACTTACCTAGAATTCATTCTTCATTGGGAAGAAAAATTACAAAAGCATTTCCTTCCTGATCGCACTCACCAGTCTGCACAATGACGTGTAGTGAGTAGTACAAAGTCTGGCCAAAAGACTTGTAAATAGTGTGAAGTGATGTCTTATGACCAAATGGTGGAATGTACAGGTAGAGAAGCTCTCTGAAGTTGTCAGATTAGCTCGGCTCACAAGCCTGAGTTTCAAAGGGCGCCCGTCTCCCCTCCACACATTAATACCGTACAGTCCAAACTCCTAGGACTCAACGAACATCCGAGCAGTTTTGTGCTTTGAGCCACTTTTTGACGAAAATGGCTCCATTTTTCCACTCTGTGGTTTTCTTAAACTAGTTCAGTGTTTTATAGTCTCCTGGTAGTAAAGTAGTGTTGCTTTCTAAGCTACAACAAACGGTTGACTTTATTCTTCTACTCTGAAAAATCTTGACTTGTTTGAGTGTATATAGTATATATAAAGGGAGCCTTAATGGATTTGTTTTCATAATTTAATATTTTTTGTATTTGCTCTTGTACAATTGTTTTTAATGGAAAGTATTACAGAATTGAGGGTGGAATTCTTAGAACCAAAGTTATTCTTAATAAAAATCACCACACGCTTGGACCATGAAGCTGTGTCTGTCTGATCTGTTGGAGATGGATGTCTGGCACTGAAGGTGGGGGCGCTGTGTTCAGCTCAAGGAATAGAAGGTGGTTTTAGGGTCTCCTTTGGTGACTGTCCTCTTTGACAGCCCCCCCACCCCGAATTAGTTATGTCCTCTGCCTTGTGTCAGTCAGGCTGACAATTCACTGTGTCAAGCAAATTCATGCCAAGAGATCACGCTACTTTTTGTATAATGTGGTATGTTAGCAGTCGCGGTCAGTCCTTCAGATCAAAGTATTCTGAATTTTAGGTCGCTTGGTAGGACAGTGGGAAGTATATTTTGGTAAGGGCCACTTTTTAATGCTGTGAGCTAGTACATATGACATATCTGAAGTGTGACCATGAAATTATTCTATTTATTCTGCTAAATTAATGTAACCCTCAAAAAGTTACCTTGGGAAACTCTACACGTGATGACGTTGTACTATTATTTAAAATAGTTACGGAGATTCTGGTCTCTTTGTGCCTTTATTTTCGAGCCTCCAGTTATTACTCAGCTTGATGACCCAACTGCTAGTGTCCTTGGACTCTATTTTGAAAATCAGATCTCCTCAGGGCAGTGCAGATCTCCTGCCTCTAAGGGTATACTGTGAGTTCGAAGGGCCAGTGCAGAAGATGGGCTCCAACATGATTTGTGTGGTAGCTTCCTTCTTGGAATGCAAGCAGGCAGCTTCCCAAGGGCGCAATTCCGAGGCTGTTACTCTGTTTCCTGGAGCCACTCTATGCTTGTTTGTTTCTTAGAGTAATAGTAATAGATTTGAAAAAAGACAGGGCAATTAAAGTGTTTGATAACATTTGAAATGCCAAGTGCACCTAAAAAGTATTAGAATAAAACTGCCAGGCTTACATTTACTAGTATAATGAGAAATGGAATGTTTTCTTTCTATGGTCTTAGGGTAAATAAAATCTTTATGAGGAAGCCTCACAATTACAATTTCTTCCTTTTTGTTTCCTCTTGAGAAGATGCAGTCTGATTATCAACTGGGGATGTTTTCAACATCTTCCCACTTGTTCCTAGATATCCTAGCAAGATGATAATTGCCAACCAGAGTTCGGTAAAAAGGACGCTTGGTTACTTATTGAGAGTATGCTGATTGCTGCTTGGGAGTTGTTGCCCCCAGGCCCCTCAAGGTTTACATGGATTACACAGATATTGTGTGTGTCCATGTAAATATATATTTACACACCTGCATTGGTATTTATTTTTATATCTCTAGTTACTGAAAATCATGAGTTCATATTAATACTCTCAAATCTAACCTAATAGTACCTTCTGGCTTTCCTGTTTCCATATTTGTAGCTCCTTTCTCTAGCAGCAAACTCCTTCTCCATGTACTTATTAATTTCCACAACCCCCCCCCCCCCATACCTAACCCACCTCCTGCCTTCACTTAGCACCATCCCCACTCTGGTCCCGTCTAGTGGCTTTGTGGCTGAATTATCAAGGAAGGAAAGAAGCAAACATGTTTTTCTTGGACATTTGAGCATTTATTGTGAATTTAAACTAATTAAATTGTCTCAAACCTCTTAAACTGCAGATTTAGTATGCCTGCCTATTTTGTACCTTTCAAAACTCAAACAGTACGTGAACCATGCTGGATGTGTCAGTTCGGGTTCTCTGGAAAAACAGAGCCAAGAAGAAATAAGAAAGGTTTAGTGAAATATATGATTGATTGATAAGTAGACAGACAGACTTAGGAGGAATTGGCTCATGCAGTTATGGAGGCTGAGAAGTCCCACCATCTGCTGTCTGCATCCTGGAGACCCAGGAGAACCAGCCAGTGGTGTGATTAAGCTTGAGTCTGAAGGTGTAAGTCTGAAAGCAGGAGACCCCTGTGCCAGCTCAGAAGTCAGGCAGAGAAAGAGAAGCGGAGCGAAACCTCCTTTCCTTCCCCTTTTGTTCTGTTCACGCAGGCCCTCTGTGAATTAGTTAAGCCCCCCCACCCTGGGGAGGGCAGCCTACTGAGCCCACTGATCCAAATGCCAGTCTCCTCTGGAAATACTCGCATGGACACACGCGGAAATAATGTTTAATCTGGGTACCCTGTGGCCCAGTCAGGTCGACACATAAAATTAGCCATTGTACTCGAATACAATGGTTAACACAGTATTAAAAATAACTTACATAAACCTATTTTACAAGTCAACTTTTGAGCTTTATGTCCCCAAATTTTTTACTTTAAAAATACTTTCCTACTATTATGGCTGTATTTATTTTCATATCATCCGAGGGGTTCAGTCATATCTTACTCTATTTCCTGGGCTTGTAGTAATCTTCTACCAAGCCTAAAAGAAAAGGAATTCCTCAGAATGAGAGCACCATCGAAGGACAGGGAGCCTGGCCCCACAGTGCAAAGCCGATTGAACCATGAGCCACAGGCCTTGGATTAAGTTTTTTTATAATTACTTCTTACTTACTTCGTCATGGGATTTTTAATATCCTACTATATATATTACTTTAATTTTTTGGAACTTGGTGTCTTTTCCCAGAAATGAAGTATTCTTTAATTTTGCGCGATCGGCATTGCCTAACTCGTCCTGCCTTTACGCTACATTGATCTTGTCTATTAGCATTATTGAAAATTAGATATGCCTTATCGATATCCTGTAGGATCAGTAGGATTATATTGAGGTTAATTAGTAGGATCATGTTGAGATTTTTGTCTGTAAAGAATCATCAGGTATGTGTGGTGAATTCTTTGAGACATCTGGCTATTATCTTGGGCATACTGTTCTATTTAAATTTGTTACTGTGTCTTGTCAGTGACTCCTTTTCTTCTTGGTTATTATATGTGACATGTGACCACTGATGACAATCAGTCTTCCTTCTTCTTGTACTTTTTCGAGTTTCCTCTATTCTTTCCTGTATAGCTAGAAATAAGCACATGCCTGTGCTTTATGAAAATATGTATTCTTAGAACAAAATACTCTCATATAGAATAATTCTTTAAACATATCCTTCCTTAGTTTATATTAAGATTCATTTTTCTCTTTTGGGTATCATGAATCTGGCCTTTTGTAGATTCAGCTTCTTAGAATTTTTATCTCCTTTTTTTTTTTTTTGAATGCTCAGAATTTTATAACTTGGCTAGTGGCAGCCCCTCAAGGTTATTCCTATGTTTTCTGAGTTTTATAAAATATTGCTTCAGATAGGAAAACAACCTTACTTTGTTGCAACAGTAGGATGTTTCAGACCATCTTAATTTTTTTTTTTCCTGACATGGGGCATATATGTGCCTTTCAAGGAGTCCTGGTTCCTCTTGATACAGAATGGAACATGGGGATCACTGTCTGGCATGAGGGGTGCACAGGAGAGTTAGTGGACAAAAGTGCTATTGCACTTTTAGTATTGATAGATCTAGAGGATGTGAAGTCACCCTGGGTTTTCCATTTTAACCCTTTAGGTAGTTCTATCATTTTTCTTACAGTATGAGTCTCCTTGAACCAAAAACCTTTCCATTACACTTAGACTTACAGAGATATTTTCCTTTAATTTAAGAATTATGAAAGTGGGGGGCCTGGGTGGCTCAGTTGGTTAAGTGTCTGCCTTCGGCTCAGGTCATGATCCCGGGGTCCTGGGATCGAGCCCCGCATCTGGCTCCCTGCTGAGCAGGGAGCCAGCTTCTCCCTCTGTCCCTCCCCCCACCTGCTCGTGCTCTCGTGCGCTCTCTCTCAAATAAAATCTTTTAAAAAATAAAATCATTTTAAAAAAAGAATTATGAAAGGGGACTTGCCTGTCTAAATATCAAAACAATTTTAAGCAACAGTAATTTGGGCAGATACTGCCCCAGAGCAGATAAATAGATCACTGGAACAGAATAGAAAGCCTAAAAGGACACTCATTTACATACTGAAATTTACTTTATGATTGAGGCAGAATTTTATTTCAAATCAGTTAGGAAAAGATAAACAATTCAGTGAAAAGTTTTGGGGCCATTGGAACCAAACAAATATGTATTCCTCTAACACCATATGTAAGACTGATTGCCAAATTTATTAAAGTGTTCACATAAAAATAAAACTATAATTCTGAGAATAGGAGGGGCTTTCCTAAGAAAGACAACTAACCCAAAATCTATAATCAAGAAAACTGGCAAATACAGCTAGTGAAAATGAAACATTTTTGTACAAAAAAATATTTTTAAGGGTCAAAAGGCAAGTAACTCAGATATACTACATGTACAGCAGCAAATGAATAATACCTACATTACATAGGTGTCTGCAAATGTCAATCCAATAAAAAATGAACAAATAGGTAACAGGCAGTTCACAAGAGAAATACGAAAGGCCCATCAACATATGGAGAGATGCTCTAGTGTCACCAGAAGCAGCAAAAGGCAAATTAACATGAGACAGTTTTATATAAATATAAAGCAAAACTCAAATAGATTAATAATATTTATTATTGGTGAGGGTGTGGAGAAATAGGTGCTATTAAGTAGACACCTTTGGTGGGAGCGCAAATTGGTAAAGCCAACTTAAAGACATACGTGCCTTCACACCCTCTAGAATGAAGATAATCAAAAAGACAGACAGGTGTTGACTAGGATACTGGTGAGAACATAACACTGTGCAGCCACTTTGGAGAAGTCTGGGAGTTTCCGAGAATGTCAAACATAGATCTATCATGACTCAGCAATTCTGCTTCTAAGTATATACCCAAAAAAACAAAGTCTTGCCCACAAATGTTCATAGCAGCATTATTCATAGTGGCTAAAAAGTAGAAATGACCCAAATGTCTAGCAGCTGGTTGGTGGATAAGCAACTGGTTGGTGTATCCCTATAGTGGAATATTACTGAGCAATAAAAAGGAACAAAGTACTGATACATGGATAAACCTCAAAAACATCACGCTAAGTGAAAAAAGGCAAACACTAAGGACCGTACACTGTATGGTTACATTTATATGCAATGTCCATAATAGATACAGGAAGTACCGTAATGATTGCCTAGGGCAGGGGGCGGGTATGGTGGGAATGGGGAGTGACTGCAAATGCACATAAGGTGTTTTGTGGTGATGGAAATTATTTAAAATAAAATCATGGTGATGGTGGCACAATTCTTTATACTAATAATCATGTTAATATAAATATACTAATACCCACCTAAAACTTTTATGGCGTGTGAGTAATACATCAGTAAAGCTTTTTAATATATGCGTATCCTGTGACATACCATTATGTGTCTAGGAATTTGGCCTTCAGGGATATCCATGTATGCAAGGGTCAAAGATACAGCTGCAGCATTTCTCAGGAGAACAACCCAATTGTATAATAGTAGCTTACTAGATTAAGTAGAATACATCCCTATTTGCTATTATGGACTATTATATTACCTGTTATATAAGAAAAGCAAGCTTGTAGAACAATACATAGTATAATCTCATTGACGTGAAAAAAATTAAAAGTACATGTATATATAGCCATAAGTGTATTTAATGCTTACAAATAGGACTGGAAATTTATTGATCATGTCAACAGTGGGAAAGGGAAGGGAATTGGGGTCAGAAATAAAAGGGAGCCATGTTTTATCTGTATATTTTTGTATTTAAAAATTTTTGTACAAAAAGAATGTGTTCATGAATCCCTAGTTTAAAAGGGCATAAGAAGCAGGGGCACCTGGGTGTTGCAGTCAGTTAAGTGCCCGACTCTTGGTTTCGGCTCATGCCGTGCGTGATCTCAGGTCATGAGATCAAGCCCCACATTGGGTTCCGTGCTCAGCCCAGAGTCTGCTTGAGATTCTCTCTCCCTCTCCCTCTGCCCCTCCTGCTTGTGCTCTCTCTCTCTCTCTCTCTAATATAAATAAATAAATCTTTAAAAAAATAGAAGGGCATAAGAAGCAAAGAAGTTGGAAAATATGTCTGCTTTATACAAGATTATCTCTTAGAATTTAAACGCTATTCATTTCGTGATTATTTGCATGTAGAGCACAGGTATGGTGAGAAATCACAACAATGATTTCAGTATTCCAAAATTGCAGAGTAAAAGTGAATCCATTGTAAGAAACTGTCAAGAATCCAATTATTTTAAGCACACAGACTTATAATTGATGTACAGTCAAAGAGAAAAAGGGTCCAGGGAAGTCATAATGAGAAGCTTGGGCTCCAGAATGACAGACAAGGAAGGTTTCAGCTCTTTGTCGGCCCCGTAATGACGGAACAGAGTCTTAAGCCAGGGCTCCTTGGAAGGGATCCAGCTATAGGCTTCACCATGAAAACAACTCCGCCCTTTAAATTTCTGCTCTGCCACCGGAATTTCAGGTGATGTGGTTACAGGACTAACTACATTTTTCCGTTATTTTTATTGGCCAAGGCCAAGGTGCCTGGCAGTGTGAGGAAATGCAGTTTGGCAATGAACTTTTGGCACCCTGTGCACACAGGACCTTGGGGGAACTCCCGGTTAACCAATCAAGGTTCTCCTGGCACACATTCTCTCCTGGATGATAGTGAAACTTGTGTTCACCTTCTTCCCTGATTTCAGATGGGGCCTTCATCATATTGCTAAGAATACTTTCATTTCTCCTTCTGCTCCTGGATGATGCTTAAGATTTAAGCTTGGAAAGGAATCTAGCCAAGGACCAAGGAATGATGACTCTTGGCCTTTTATGAAGACCTAGGAGAAGCTGGGATAGAGGTGGGCTGAGGATGGACCTCAGCACGGAGAACATAAGTGGCAGTGTTACCCGCTCTGACGTCACCATTGAGGCTTGGGGTGCACTCCCCTGGGTACCTCCTTGGTCATCTGCAGATGGCTATTCATTCGAGAGATCCCAGGAAACCCCTGCACCTGTGTTAGCCAAGTGCCAACGGGGAGGGAAGCAGCATGATTAAAACATCTGCTGCTAACCAAGAGACCAGAATCTTGCACGAGAAACTGTGAGCCAGTACCAGGCTTCAGAGGTAGACTCTCCGGAGTTAACAGCCATCCCAGGGCCTTAACAAGGAGAACATTCCCTGTGTAAACTCAAATGAGCGAAGGTGATTTTCTGGCTACTGTAAATTAGCTTTAATTTGATGAGTTGGTGCCCTTGTTATCTGCAGAGGGCTGTTCCTGTGTGTGCTCTTTCTTTTCATTCCCCTTTCCTTCCTTAATTTCCGTGTTTCCCAAGGATAAGCAGCCAGATCAATCAACTAAAATTACTTACCGAATACGCATACCAGCTACCTCGCAGAGGAGCTGGTTCCAGCCCTGGAGGTGTTTATAATCTTGTTCAGAGATAAGGCATGCATAAGATGTAATAAATAATAACAAACACTAAATAAAATGCCACATCAACACCTACAAGATACAAACCACAGGAGCAAATTAAGAAAAGAAAATAAACACACTAAATCCAGTGGTTCCAGTGCTGCATTAGATGGTCACATAAATGTTCTCTGAGGGAGGATGTGGAAATTAACAGTTGGGATGTTTGGAATTAAATGTGAATCTTATTTGTCCTTGATCTTCCTCTCTGCTTCACGGACTCTTTCTTCTAAAACTAAGACCGGACAGTTTGAAACCCGTTTCTTGTGAATACCAGCAGTGGGAGAGAGATTGTATGTTGGGGGGGCAGCTGGGGGGTGGCAATCAGCCCATAGCCTCCCCCCCATGATGGTGGTGTCCCAGGTGACATCTGTCCTTGCTGATTTCTACAGACCCTCCTGCGGTGCTTAAGGTTAGGCTGTGGGCGAGTTGAGGTTTGGTATCCTGTGGCAGGCTGTCCCCCCTTCCTGGAGTGGGCGGGCACACAGGCGTGAATGGGCTTCTGGCAAAGTGGGCGTTTCCTGCCCGGGCTGTTGGTCCACACTTTATCACAGTGCTCAGTGCTGGGGATACAATGCTGAGCACAATCATACTCGGTCCCTGCCTTTTTGGAGCTTAAAATCTAGTGAGGAGGCAACTATTTCTCAAAGAACCACACAAACGAATAGAAATGACAGCCGTGGTGAGTGCTCCGAAGCGCCCCGCCCCCAAAAAAGGAGCCCTGAAAATGCGAGTGAACTCACAGGATGGGTCTATGCTAACAGATGGAGCCAACTAGAAACCCAGGACAGTCAGGAAGGCCACGGACAGGTCTAACCAGTACAAGATGGAAGGCAATAGGCGCCCTTGCTCTCCCACATTGTATTTTTCAGACAAGGGGATTGAATCTATAATCAAGACCTGGATAAATTCAATTAGAAGCTTTTTGTTTACCTTTACTGATACACTATGAGTCTTCAAAAATCAGTCTCCTCTCCTGTTTCTCAATACAAGTCATTGTCTTTCCCACTCTCTTTCCTGATTGTCCCTTCAATCTTAAGAGATAACTGCTGATCATAAATTACTAGGCAGGTGAGTTCTTTTTTGCGAACCTGGAACCTCAAGGCTCTAATGAATCAACATTTCTTTACCTGATTTTCTATAATGGCCTATGTTTCTTACACACAGATCTGGAGGCATCTTGCCAATGTCCTATTTATCCAAGCTGTGTTGGCTTTTTCTGCAGTGCTGTTTAATTTTCCTCCTATCTTACTTTATACATGTTGGCTTTTGGCTGTGGTATGCGTCCTCACACCCCCACCCCCTATTCTGTGCCAGAGCAGTGAGAAGGGCCTCCCGCGGAGCTGCAGAGATGCCGGGTAAGGGAATGGCGGGTGAGGGAATGGCCAGGTTGGAGGGCAGCCAGCCCAGGCAGTGGGAGTGGCCAGAATCCAGAGAAGACTCATATTTTCCTGAGCCCTCCCTCCTCTCCCTACTGTGTGCTCACACTTTGTGTCCACTAACATTTACTGAGCTCCCACTGTGTGTGCTAGTCAGCATGAAGAAGATAAAACGGGACTAGAACAGGGTCCCCATTCTTGAGCTTATACTCTTGGGAAGACTCTGCCAGTAAACAAGCATCCCCCACACGCAAGAAGCCTCCCATATATTGACCTTGACAAAGGTGGATATGGAAAGTGTAGGAGCTATGAAAAAAAATATATTTTTTTCTATGTCTGAAGCAAGTTCAAATTCAGGTGTCACAAGGAAGCACCATGGTCTTGTCTGTGTCCCCATATGAACACAATTATAGGCTCCCACACACTATATTTTAAAGATTTTATTTAGGGGCGCCTGGGTGGCTCAGTCGTTAAGCGTCTGCCTTCAGCTCAGGTCATGATCCCAGGGTCCTGGGATTGAGCCCCACATCGGGCTCCCTGCTGGGCCAGGAGCCTGCTTCTCCCTCTCCCACTACCCCTGCTTGGGTTCCCTCTCTAGCTGTCTCTCTCTCTGTGTCAAATAAATAAAATAAAATCTTAAAAAAAAGATTTTATTTGAGAGTGCGCGTGCCAAGGAGTGGGGAGGGGCAGGGGGAGAGGCAGGCTCCCTGAGGAGCAGGGAACCTGATTCGGGGCTCCATCCCAGGACTCTAGGATCGTGACCTGAGCCAAAGGCAGCCGCTTAACCCCTTAACCCCTTTCCATGCACGGGGTTCGCAGTAAGAAGATTGGTGACATTAGGCTTTTGCAACTCGGATTAGCTCCTTTTTGCTAAGATATTTTAATCTTTAGTATTGAGTGGTCGAGCAGCTTAAATAAACTACATTCAAGCCCTTGCCTCTGTCTACACAGCCCCTCCAGGGAGCGTGCAGTTGCTGCCCTTTCTGTCCTGGAAACGATGCGAGATGCTGCCACCTAGTGTGCATTAGCAGGACTTTTAAAACTTTTTAATTAGAATTGTAATTCATTAATTATATTATTATTATTATCATTTCCTCTGTTGGACTTAAGAATTTTTTTTCAGTACCCTAATCTTCTGTTCTTGGTCTCAGGTGAACCAGTGTAAACCCACCCCCCCACCCCATCCCCCCACTCCCACCCCATCCCACCCCCCATTTGATATGCCGGCTTCTCGGGCTCCAGGGCCGCCTCTTCCTGTGGCGCAGCAGGTCACTGAGCCGCCTGACCATCAGTTTTCCTCCTCCGGGAAATGGGCAAACCCTACGCCGCCTGTTTTGTGAGGCTCACAGCTCCACCCATTCGTTCAGCCAGCCAGCAGTCCGCAGAGCAAGCGGCTGCCTTCGAGCTCCGGATCCCCAGGTGAGTGAGGAAGTGGGGGCGCTGCAGCTACGGAGCCGGGCATATGTAGATATAAACAGAGAGAGAGAGAGAGAGAGAGACCCGCTGTCTCCCCGCAGGGCCGTGCGCGTGCCTTCCGGCTGCCACCTGCGGGAATCTCCTGACTGCTCATGACCCCGCTCAATTACCCTGCCTACCAGGCCGCTCGTCACAGCCACGCTCCGCTCCTGCTCTAAGCAGAGGGGTCCCACGTGTGTCATGCTCTGTCATGCACGAAGAGGTGGTACGTGTGTCTGCGTCCCTTGACACAGGGCAAACGTCTTGAAGACATCGGCAGCAGTCTGAACTAAAGGCAGTTTTGCTGATTTGGAGTAAGTGAACAGCACGGGAGAAAGCGCTCTGTAAACGGTAAAATGCCATAGAAACCTAAGTCAGTGGACGATTTGAAAATGTCTTTGTAAAATGCAAATGGATTTAGAATATAAAATATTCGTTTGTTTCCCTGCACGCTCTTTTTGATTTTAGCCCACTTTCTATACCAACAAAGGATTACTTCTACCCTTTTAACCAGGGGTTACTACATGGGGAAATAGTCCTTACTGAGTAGTCTGAAGTAGTAGTAGTACCGAAATAGTCTCCTTACTGAGAAAGAGATTTGAACCGGTCCCTATAGAGACTTTACACAAAAGCAAGCCTGGGGGCGCCTGGGTGGCTCAGTCGGTTAAAGGTGGGACTCTTGGTTTTGGCTCAGGTCTTGATCTCAGGGCCGTGAGATGGAGCCCTGTGTTGGGCTCAGCACTCAGCAGGGAGTCTGCTGGAGATTCTCTCTCCCCCTCCCTCTGCCCCTCCTCCACGCTCGCGCGCGCTCTCTCTCTCTCTCAAATAAAATAAGTAAATAAAATCTTAAAAAAAAAAAAAAAAAAAAAGCGAGCCTGACCTTCCCTGTAGAGCTTCAAGAGGCTTCAGTGAAGTGACTCCAACTGGGGGAAAACCTTGCCAGGAAATGGAAGGGACCTGGCCTTGGCTCAGATACTTGGTTCTGCCTGGGGCTCTGCCTCTCACTGAGGCAGAATTTCATTAACCTTCTCAGCAGAACAAAGGAGCCTCAAAATCATTTCTGAAGTCCCTTCTGGTCCTCAGGTTCTTAGATTCAGATCTTGGCTCTGTAGCCTCATTAGTCAGAGTTTCTTAATTGATTTGGGAAATCAATTTCCTTGCCTATAAATTAGAGCTGGTCTAACTCATTGGAAAATTGTGGGCAGTGCAGAGAAATATGAATGTGAATTGCCCATGCAATTTAAAATCTAATAAATGCAGGGAAGAATGGAGGAGCACAGTGTTGCCAGAGGAAAGTCAAAAGGGATGGCTCCCTAACAGTGGCTGTTTTCTCTTTCGGGAAGATGAATTAGGTAGATGATACCTGAAACCTTTTTTCTTTGGAATGATAAACAGATATACATAATCTACGACATCAGAAACCGTGTCTCTTGTTCTCTAAGAAAGAATGTCTTCCTCCTTCTGTTGTCTCCTATCAGACTCTTCTGCCCTTCCTATGCAACAGTCCCAGACTCAAAGGTAGTCAAGCTCAAGGCCTTCTTCTGCCTGTGCTTTTGGTTGCTAATAAAAATTGCTTTATATGAAATAATTTGCAAGTGGTGGGAAAATATTACATTAAAAGACCAAAATACTCTTAAATAATACTACATGCTTAAAAAACACTGAACAGTGATCACAAAATCTTAAAAGTCCCTGATAGCTTCAATGGCAAGTTTTATCAGATAGTTAAAAAATAATTCCAATTTTACAGAAACTATGCCTGAGCACAGCAAAGGATAAGACTGTTGAATCTCAGATCTGTACCTCTGAAACAAATAATGCAATATATGTTAAGAAAGAAAAAAAAAAGAAGAAGAAGAAGGTAGCAGGAGGGGAAGAAAGAAGCGGGGGAAATCGGAGGGGTAGACGAACCATGAGAGACGATGGACTCTGAAAAACAAACTGAGGGTTCTAGAGGGGAGGGGGGTGGGAGGATGGGTTAGCCTGGTGGTGGGTATTGAGGAGGGCACATTCTGCATGGAGCACTGGGTGTTATGCACAAACAATGAATCATGGAACACTTCATCTAAAACTAATGATGTAATGTATGGGGATTAACATAAGAATAAAAAAAAAGTTAAAAAAAAAATCTATATTAGAAAACCTGAAACCAAACCAAACAAAAATCTGGCCACAGAAATCATTATTAATGGTGAAAATATTGCTTTTGAGATAAGTAACGATCAAAGGGCTGTCACAACCTCTAGTCATCTTTGTACTGGAGGTCTTAGAAAGTACAGTAAGGCAAGAAAAATAAACAGAAGTATAAGGATAATAAAGGAAGAATTGAAATGGTTATTTACAGAAATTGTGATTGTATATATGGGGAATCCGAAAGAGTATGAAAAGTTTACTAGATTTAATAAAAAGTTGTCAAAATTGTAGATGTAATATTAATATACAAAAACATTATATTTTTATATACTGGCAAGAAAAATTTAGAAAACAAAATGAAAGAGATGTTATTTATTTTTGCTGTGAACCTAAAGCTGCTCTAAAAAATAAAATTTGTCGGGGCGCCTGGGTGGCTCAGTCGTTAGGCGTCTGCCTTCTGCTCGGGTCATGATCCCAGGGTCCTGGGATCGAGCCCCGCATAGGGCTCCCTGCTCTGCGGGAAGCCTGCTTCTCCCTCTCCTACTTCCCCTGCTTGTGTTCCCTCTCTCGCTGTGTCTCTCTCTGTCAAATAAATAAATAAAATCTTAAAAAAAGTAAAAATAAAATTTGTTAATTTTTAGAAGTTGCTATTTAGAATAGCACTATGTATATATTGCTATATATACATTTTTATATATATGTAAAGTTGCTCTTTAGAATAGCACTATATATATATTGCTACATGTATATAGCAATATATAGATATTTTGTACATATAAAAAGTTGCTATTTAGAATAGTTATATATATATATATGGTAATCTCTACACCCAACCTGGGGCTCGAACTCACAACCCTGAGATCAAGAGTCAGGCACCCCTAGAATAGCAGAAACATTTAAAAAATTCTAAGTATTTATTGAAAAATATTAAAGAAGTTAAATCAATGGAGAAAATACTATGCTCATGGATTAGAAGATACTCTTTCCAAACTGATTTATATTCTCAAAGCAATTTCAGTAGGTTTTTGTGTGTGTGCGCAGGCACACGGGTGTGTTTGTATAATTCAATATAAGCAGATTCTAAATTTATATGGAAGTATAAAGGGCCAAGTATAACGAAGGAGAAGAGATCAGCCTAAGAAGGCTAGCCCTACCAGATATCAAGACATAGTATAAACTAGACAATTGCCCCTTCAAACACGGGTTTGAACTGTGCAGGTTCACTTATATGTGGATTTTTTTTTCGGTAAATACAGGGCAGAGCTATAAATGTATTTTCTCTTCCTAATGATTTTCTTAATGGCATTTTCTTTCCTCTAGTTGGCTTTATTATAAGTACACAGTACACAATACATTTCATGCAAAATATGTGTTAATTGACTGATTATGTGATCAGTAAGGCTTCCAGCCAACAGTAGGCTATTAATAGTTACGTTTTGGGGGGAAAAAGCTATACGTGGATTTTTGACCATGCCCCTAATCCCTGCATTGTTCAAAAGTCAAATGTAGTAAGATTGTGTGGTATGGATATAGAAATAAAAAAAAAAAAATAGAACAAGAGAACACAATAGTGTCCAAAAAACAAATCTGCACAGATATTGTTGTTGGTTATACAACATAGCTGATATTACAGATCTGGAGGGAGGAGGATTGACATTTTAATAAATGTTGCTGAAACAATCATTTATCCAGGCGGGAAAAATGAAATTGGATTCTATATCATACCATACACAAAAATCAATTCCAGGTGGATTAAAGAACCTAAATATGAAAGCAAAAGTTGAAAGCATTTAGAAAGGAATATTTTCCAGGCTTTGGAATAGTGACACATTTCTTTTTTTTTTTTTTTAAAGATTTTATTTATTTATTTATTGGAGAGCGAGCGAGAGAGAAACAGCATGAGAGAGGAGAGGGTCAGAGGGAGAAGCAGGCTCCCCACTGAGCCGGGAGCCGGATGTGGGACTCGATCCCAGGACCCTGGGATCATGACCTGAGCCGAAGGCAGTAGCTTAACCAACTGAGCCACCCAGGCGCCCTAGTGACACATTTCTTAAGACAAAAATCATAAGGAAGGTATTAGCAATATAATAATCAACAAAGGGCTCCCATCCAGAATCTATAAGGAAATCTTAACAATTAATAAGAAGAGACAAAGAACTCAACAGAGAATTGCATTAAAGATGTGAACAAATATCGCACAAAAGAAGGGTCATTCAATGGCCAGAAAGCATATGAAGCATGGCCAGCCTCATTAGTGATTGTCAAATGCAAATTAAGACCGTAGCGTGATGCCATTACACGCACACTAGATTTGGAATTTTAAAGGACTGGCAATACCGTGTTTTGGCAGGAATATGGAGCAACTAGAACTACTGTACCCTGGGGTGAGAGTGAATATTGCTGCAACTTTTTGGAAAGCAGCCAGAATTCCTTTGTAACACCGAGCATGTGCGCGCACTCTAGGACCTTAGCATTTCACTGGTATGGATGCTATATTCGTTTTCTAGCACTGCGTAACAAAAACCACCACAAATACAGCAGCTGAAAATATCACACACTTCTTAGTTCAGAGCTCTATAGGTTAGAAGTCTGATGGGCTGGACTGGGTTCTCTGCTTTAAGCTTGCCCAAGGCCAAAGTCAAGGTGTCAACTGGGCTGGGCTCTTGTCTTCAAGCTCATTCAGGTTGTTGACAGGAGTCAGTTCCCTGTGGTTGTAACACTGAGGTCTTGTTTCCTGTTTGTCGTCAGTGGTGTGGGGGACCACTCACAGGACCTGGAGCCCTCTCTTTGGCCAGCAAGACCACACCATGTCCTCTCCTACTTTGCATTTCTCTGACCTCTTCAGCAAGCAGTCAGAGAAAACTTGGCTTTAAGCCCTGTAAAGGTTCCTTTGATTAGATTAGGCACCCTGGGATGATCTGCCTTTTTGATTAACTCAGAGACAATTGATTAGTAATCTTAATTACATATGCTGAATCTCTTTTGCTGTGTAACTTAACATAATCATGGGTGTATGACCTCCTGACTGTCACAGTCCCAGGGAAAAGGGTGGGAAATCTGGGAGCTATTTTAGAGTTTCCCCTGCCCCATATGTATCTATGAGAAACTATTCCACATGTGTATGAAGAGCCAAACATAAGAATGTTCATAATAACCCCCAAATGAATACTCACCAATGTTTATTGCCATTA
This sequence comes from Mirounga angustirostris, assembly GCF_029215605.1. Taxonomy (NCBI): domain Eukaryota; kingdom Metazoa; phylum Chordata; class Mammalia; order Carnivora; family Phocidae; genus Mirounga; species Mirounga angustirostris. Next base: position 126,206,142 of record NW_026991713.1, read on the forward strand.
GATGAAAAACTAATGATATCATCAGAAGATAAAATTCTGTAGAGCAGTAGAAATAAGGAAACTGCAACCACATTCATCAACAGGGATGAACCTCACAAACAATGTTAAGCAAAAGAAATTGTTTGCAAAAGAATGCGTATAGTTTGGCTCCTTTCACATAAAGGACAGATAGAGGCAAAAGGAGACTATTTTGTGGCAAAATCTAGTGAATAGTGATTACCTAAAATGTGGTAAAACTATTAAAAAGGGAATGAAAGTATTCTTAGAAAAAGCAGGATGCAGTTACTTCACATACCTCTCGGTTTGGGAAGGAGGATGCGTCAGGGTGAAGAATGAAAGAAGTTTCTAAGTTTTCTGATGTTCTACTTCATAACCTGGGTCATGGCTGTATGTGTTTGCTTTATAATTATTTATAGTGTAGGCATATGTTTTATACACTCTTCTATAGTATGAAAATATTTCATATTAAATTTTTTTAAAGGGCAAATTTTCTTTTTTTCCTCTTTTTTTTAGAGGTGGGGGAGGGACAGAGGGAGAGGGAGAGAGAGGGTCCATGCTCAGTGCAGAACCTGACGCGGGGCTCAATGTCATGACCTGAGCCAAAATCAAGAGTTGGATGCTTAACCAGCTGAGTCACCCAGGTGCCCCTAAAGGGTGAATTTTCAATGAAATGTTACGAAACCAGTAGGCTTTCACAACACAGTGGTCCCAAAGGAAAGGATCTCCAGTTTCACCTCAGAGCCGGGCACTCTCCCCTGCTCGGCGATCGTATCTGGCCTATCCACCAATGCTCCCAGTGGGCTCTGGCAACTGCCCGTACATAGTGGCTGAAATACAGTTTTACTGTTCCAGGAGAAAAGGGGAGACAGTGAGGGTGCCCTAATATGGCAGCAAAGGGTTTTAGATTAGATTTGCTTTACCTATTCGTTTTTTAAAATCAGTCCCACTGGCAACAACTGTAATAAATCTGAAGGAAGTATACTGGCCTTCCCTCTTTGTCATTGCAAACCTAAGACCCCCTCCTCTTCATCTCTTTTTACTGGCCCCCTATCATGAGGCTGAGAGAGAGTGCAAGCATCTCCTTATAGGAAATTTCTTTTTTTTTGAATATTTTATTTATTCATTTGAGAGAGAGAAACTGACAGAGAACGAGCAGGAGGAGGGACAGAGGGAGAAGCAGGCTTCCTGCTGAGCAGGGAGCCTGACCGGGGGTGGGGGGTGGGGGTCTCGATCCCAGGACACTGGGATCACGACCTGAGCTGAAGGCAGACGCTTAACAACTGAGCCACCCAGGTGCCCCTCCTTATAGGAAACTTCATTTGTATTTTCCTTGAAACACCAGATCCCTCTAAAAATGAAACAACCAGAAGTGAAGGGGAGGAGGGCCATGCCTAACTGTTGCTCATTATGTTCACTTTATCCGTTGTCATTTCTTTTGGCCGTAACCTCTATTTCCATGTCTCAGGTAAGTGCCCAGGAGACTTTTCTGCCTACGATGTCTCTGAGGCACTGGACCTTGTGGCCATTCAAAGTTGGAACCTCCTTTGTTCTCTGAGGGTGCACTTTGGATGCTCCTACTGGAAATTTGGCAAAGGTCGCTCAGTGTATACCATTTGGGGAGATAAAATCCATGCAACGATGTCTTAATTCAGTCATTTCCTTGTATCAAGGGTTTCGCCGTTATTTTATGGAATGAACGTGTTGCTTTGAAAAGAGCGCCATGTGAGGAAATGAATAACTATCGAGTAACTATCGAGTAAGTAAATCTAAATTCATTCTAGTAACAGACTTTATCACACAGCAGTGTGGCGCCCCAGTGCCTGACCCAGCAGCTAGCAGGGACTCGTTGGGTCACGGCGAGGGAGTTGAGCATTAGGCCAAGGATCCAGGCTTTGGTTAGTGCTTTGTCCAGACCACACTTTCAGGATCACTGGATCAAGAGACTTGTTTTCCGGCGTGTTATTTTGTGAATTTTGAATGAAGAAAAGTAACAATTTTTTTTATTATGTTTGATTAGCCAACATATAGTAGTACATCATTAGTTTTTGATGTAGTGTTCAATGATTCATTAGTTGCGTATAACACCCAGTGCACATCACAACACGTGCCCTCCTTAATATCCATCACCTGGTTACCCCGTCCCCCCACTCCTGCCCTTCTGTAACCCGCAGTTGTCTATTGCACCAAGCCGGAAGGCCATAAAGCCCCAAGGCTTCAGTTTATGGTATTAAGATCTTAAAGACTCAAGATTCTGTTTGTATCAGAAATGAAAAGTTGAGTTGTGCTAGTCGATGTGGAATAGCACAGCACATATCTTTTCCCATAAAATGAGTTTATTAAATGAAATGTAGATACACGGGGTGACATGGATGGCCCATCACGCTAATTAAAAGAGATAGCCTGTATTATTAGGCTCCAGAACCTTGTGTTAGGCCTGAAGGGGGTATTAAAACCACAAAACTTCCCCTTGATGGTTGTAAGAGCAAATTCCTGTGTCATGAGTTAAAAACAAACAGACAAACAAGCTGTCTGTAGCGGTCGCTCCTCATATTTTTCACCACAGAGTTCCATAAGATAAAAACAGGAGAAGCAGAATTTAAGGCAATGTGTAGTCAGTGTGATTTTTTTTTTGGTCTTTTTGTTCAGTTTCTTTTCTGAAATGAGTCTGCCAGCCTCCCAGGCCCACGGATCTGGCGCAGCCCAGCACAGGTTCTCTCCTCAGAAGCACAGGTGAAGGGCCTGGCTCCCGCCTCCTGCTGAGGGTTGTAGTTCTCCTGGGCTGCTTGAGAACCTCCTTGGCCCCCCGACATCCAGCTGCCCGAGAAGCAATACCTGTGCTGCTCCACGGCACCCGTGGGACCAAGACCCCGTCGCATCCGTGAGTAAACCTCATAGAGAATCTAGCAAGTGAGGCTGCTTCCCTGCGCTCCTTCTCGCTCTCTTTTTTTCTTTTTTAAGTAGGCTCAGCGCCCAGTGTGGGGCTTGAACTCACGACCCTGTGATCAGGAGTCTCACACTCCACCGACTAAGCCAGCCCAGTGCCCCATCGCATGCTCCTGCTTCGATTCATAAAGACAAGAGTATTGTGGCTGAATCTTATGAATCTTTTTATCAGAAAAATGGCTTCTAGCTAGCTAGCGGCTCCTGGGGTACGCGGCAGGGAATGCGAACACGAGAGTGCATCCCACGCCCGAGGGAAGAGGCTTGGGACCTGCAGGCTGTGGGAGGTCATGCTGTTCCAGGTAAGCAGATCTAGACTTAACCCTGCTTCATTTATGCATCCACTCAACAAACATCTGAGTGCCTACCATGGGCCAGGTTCTGTTCTAGGCATTCATGCTATATCTGTAGACAGATAATTCCTTGCCTTTGCAGAGCTTGCAAACAAGCGGAGGGAGCATGTTCTAGACAAAGCGAGTAACTTCCCGGATTTTGTGTTTGTTGATTCTGGGAAGTACCGCGTTTCACTTTAGACACTCTGAAGTGGAGATGCCTTCCACAATCACTGGAGTGCTCGAATTTCTGTTGGCTGGGCAGCTGCCTCGAACTCTTTGTCATTGTCCATCAGTCTCAAGCCTGCGCAGAGCTGTTCATATCGTTGCGACTTTAGTTCAGTTACGCACGGTGTTGGTATGTGTAGGACTTAATTCCCCATTTAGCATGTCTTCACAAAAGAGTCCATGATGACTTGGCACTAAAATGAAAAGTTAGCATGTCCCCAGAAAAGTGCGGAAGCCAAGCAGCAAATATTCATTCCTGAAAGAAGGACCACAATTCCGTATTTCCTAACAAACAAGCAGCAGTACTTCCACACCATAGGAAGGGAGGGTGGTACCCCCAAGTGAGGAGAAGCTGTGTCATGTCTTATCGGCTATATTGGCAGAAGGATTGACTATCACATGCCAAGGAATGCAACGAAAAGCAAGAAAAGTCTCTTAAAACCTCTGAATTGCTAAAGGAAACTTGAGAGGCTTGACCTCACGGGAAGGCCATGAGTCACTGGCAAGTCTCAGTGACACACGACATCATGGCGTGCCTTAAAATTCATGCTGCCTTAGCTGAAATCAGGTATTTTGAGTGTCATTTGTGTCGTGCAGGAGAATGCAACAGGGATGAGGTGGGGGGGGGGTGCAGTTTTTGGTGGTGTGGGTGGGTGTGTGCTGTGGGGAGGACTGTTCTGGGAAGAGCAACTGGAAAAGAATATTTACTTAAGGCTGTCCTGCAGCCAACCTCAAAATAATTTAAAGCCGTCACTGGGATGTAAGCTCCACTGAAGACAGAGACTTTGTCTCCTTGTTACTGCTAGATCGCCATGCAGGGCACATACTAGGCACTCGCTCTGTGTTTGTCAGTTAAGTGAATAAACTCAACAAAGGGAAAGAAATACAGTGAGCAGTGAAACTATTAATACTTGAAGTTACATTTAAATGATTGCTGTCAGTGTAGTTGTGAAGTTTAATACTGTTGTGGTCTGAATATTTGCATCCCCCCAGATTCGTATAGTGGAATCGAAATGCCCGAGGTGGTGGGATTAGCAGGTGGGGCCGTCAGGAGTACTCATGGGTGTGGTTAGTGCCCTCACAAAGAAACCCCAGGAGCTCTCTATGCTCTTCTGCCATGGGGGGATACAATAAGACGTCTGCGACCTGGAAGAGGGCCCTCACTTGGCCGTGCTGCCACCCTCATCTCAGACTTTCAGTAGGTGAATGGATACATTATCTGTGGTACATCCCCACAGTGGAATATTATGTAATGCTGAAAGGAAATGAGCTATCAAACCATGAAAAGCCATGGAGGAAACTTAACATGCATATCACTAAGTGAAGGAAGCTGTCTGAGAAGGCCACCTACTTGATCATTCCAACTATAGCACATTCTGGAAAAGGCAAACTATGGAGACAGTAAAGGATCAGTATTTGCCAGAGGTTGGCAGGGGTCAGGAGGGGTGAACACGCAGAGCAGAGAGGATTTTTAAGGCAGTGAAATTATTCTATAGGACACTCAATGGTGGATCCATGTTGTTAGACATTTGTCCAAATCCATAGAGTACGAAACACCAAGAGGGCCCTTGAGGTCAACTAATGATGTGTCCCACTCTGGTGGGGGGTGTTGGTAGTGTGGGAGGCTGTGCGTGGGGGGGAGGTTAGGAGGCAGATGGGAAATCTCTGTACTTACCCCTCAATTTTGCTGTGAACCTAAAACTGCTCTAAACAATAAAGTCTATTAGAAGGAAAAGAAAAAAGCAGTATGATAAAGGCCCTACCAATAATAATTACAATTTTAAAACTAAAAATCTACATTATTCCAACAAACCCTAAGGGCCAGGGGCCATTAAGAAGAGGAGGGGTTATAAGAAGTTGTGAAATCTCATCTGGTTTGACTCGGAGAAGGTATAAATAGTATTTAATTATTGATGTTGCTAGGAAAATGTAGTTTGAGTTAGTTAAAGGTTGAAGTAAAACTAGTAGAATAGAAATAGAATGTAGAACTTCAAAAGAGTACAGAAAAGAACAACAACAACAAAAAAACCCCCTAATGAATCCAGTATATGTTAGGAAAGGAAAAGAAAAACACTGGGAAAATAGAAATAGAAAAATAAATGGGGGCGCCTGGGTGGCTCAGTTGGTGAAGCGTCTGCCTTCAGCTCAGGTCATGATCTCAGGATCCTGGGATCGAGTCTTGCATCAGGCTCCCTGTTCAGTGGGAAGCCTGCTTCTCCCTCTGCCCACCCCCCTCCACACGCACGCACTCTCTCTCTCTCACTGTCTCTCTCAAATAAATAAATAGAAAATCTTAAAAAAACCCAAAAAAACATAAACGGAGCTGGAAAGAAGAGCATGACACCTAGCAGAGCAAAGGTGGATTCCCCTGATCAGGGGCTGCCTAGTTCTGGGTGTGGGGAGAGAGGAGGAGGCTGCACGGGACGTACTTTCGGGCCTCCTGGAGTGGGGTAGGTACTGGCAGGGGATGCTCTGGGGGCCAGCCCCCTTCATCCGAGGACTCTTGCAGAAAAGGAAGGGAGTTTGCAAAACCTGGTTCATTCCTTCCCAGCCACCTGTCTGCTTGGGGGTCTCCAGATGTTTCGATGGCGGGAAATCAGGAAGGCGTTAACACAGAAGCAAAGACTTCATCCGTCACCTTTCCCTCTTCTGCAAGCTTTGGGGCATGCGGCTCCTCAAGGCTCACACTGTCTGGCTCACTGGCCCCCCATCGATGTTGGGAGACCATCGGGCAATTCCTCTCCTCCCCGGCCAGCTGTGCGCCCTGCAGGAAGCTGAGGGTGTGGACACAGCGCCTGTGCAGTCTCGGTCGTTGTTTCTGTTTCTCGTCCGCTCAATGTCCCTTTGGCCCAGCCTTGTCTTCAGGCAGCTGGGAGCTCGAGGACTTGGCAGGACCGTGTTGGGAAAGTGCTTCTGCTCCTCCACGAGGCCGTCTTTCTGTCCTGCCCCAGCCACTGCACGCCGTCCGCAGTGCTCTCTCTGTTTCTGGCCTGTTGATGATCCTCTTTGCTATTTCCCAGCATTCTTTCCTTTGCACGTTTTTATGTTCTGTGTTATTTCAGTGGAAGTTTGAGAGGAAGGGGATATGAAGGGCAACCTGAAGATGCAAGTTGCTGTTGCAAAATGGCAACCTTGTTACAACGAGTGTACTCTGCTTACTTTGAGGGTCAAAACACTCACTTGGGGGTACCAAATCAGTTACAATGTTTAAGAAACAAAGCCCATTCTTTCAAGCACAAATGTGCTTCCCTAGGGCCTTTGCGTGACTCTTCTCACTGCTGGGCTGGCCCTTCCCCCGGATGCTCATGTAGCGTTTATCCTCTTCACTCAGTTCTCTACTCAGATGTCCCCTCCTCAGAGAGACAGTTCCTGAGTACCTTTACCTTCTCTCTCCTTCCTTGCTTTATTTCTTAGCACTTGTCACTCCTTGACTTTGTATTATGTATTCATCTGTTTGCTTTTTGCCTTTCCTCTCAATAGGTAAACATTCCAAAAGGACAGGGCCTTTGCCAACATCTCTCCCTAGCACCTAGAACCGTGCCTGACACACAGACCTACTCTATCGGTATTTGTGAATATAAGGCTCTGTGGTCGTGGAGAAGGGCGACCGGTCCAGCTGGGTTGGCTGAACCCCAGTCTTCACTTCCCTTTCTGTAATGTCAGATTCACACAACAGCTTGCCTTATAGTTTTAGTTGTTTTTCATATCTGGATTAAAAAAAAATACCTCGCATTTCTTTTTTTTTTTTTTTTTTAAGATTTTATTTATTTATTTGAGAGCAAGAGAATGAGAGACAGAGAGCATGAGAGGGAGGAGGGTCAGAGGGAGAAGCAGACTCCCTGCCGAGCAGGGAGCCCGATGCGGGACTCGATCCCGGGACTCCAGGATCATGACCTGAGCTGAAGGCAGTCGCCTAACCAACTGAGCCACCCAGGCACCCCAAAAAAATACCTCGCATTTCATTGCATAGTAATACATCGACATTCTGGTTAACAAAGCAGCCCTCTGTGATGTTGAGTTATGGAGCCTAGAGATGTCACCATGTCAGAAGTCTACCCCGGCTGCCAGTCTGCTTGGTGTTGGTGGTGTCCCTCCGAGTATAACCTTTTGTTTATGAGCACGTAGCTCGGATCTGCCAGCTGGACCATCACTCAGATAATAAGGCGGTATAGCAGTTCCCAATGGCTGTGTTTGCTTGGGTCTGTCTTCGGCTGCCATGATTTTATTAATACCAGCAGTCACTCTTCACCATTCTATTATTTTCCTGGGTGATTAATGGTAAGCCTATGGATGAAAGGAGCTTTACAATAGTAAACGATTACTTAAGTCATGCTTTGACTACCTCCAGCTGCCTGTTCAAGTGGAAACCAACTGCTCAAAGAGGAAAGTAATTTGCTAGATGTAGAATTTAAGTACCAAGAAGTGTTAACGTAGGAAAGAACGTTCCTAGGAGGACCGAGCATCGTGTGCACAGCCGGCTGGCTTCCAGAGCGGCGGTCAGGCCGTGGCCAGGATCAGCTAGTCCTCCAGGAGAGAGACATAAGCCAGGAACAATAGTTGTTGTGAGGAAGGAGGGAGCAGTGGACAGTGTGTAATTGGGATCAAAACAAAGTGGACTGTTGTGCGCACCTCCAATCCATCGGTCATACAATCTCCAGCTTTTATTTAAACAGTGAAAATCTTACCATGTTACCTCCTGCCCCCTCCTCCAGAGTTCTGAAAAAAGGTCTCTAGATGTCCACATGGGGACCTCTGTCTTGGTCCCCTGTAAATCCATAGTTCTCACTGGCCTTCAGGAGAGACCCCAGGCTCCTGAGCTGGATTCTGATCAGATGGAAGCATCTTTCGTGGCGCTTGCAGACTCTGGGCATCCCCAGAGCCGCCCCCTCCACCTCCCTCCCTGCCTTTGTCCACTTCAGGCACTGCCGTTCATCTTTAAGGAACAACCCAAACGCCACCTCCTCTGAATCCTTGGCTCAGGCTCAGCCGGTCACTCCCTCTGTTGTGCCCAGCCCTGGGCGTCGCTCTCTGGTTGCATTCATTTCATGGGATAGTGGGTAGTGGGTTTCCTGTACCCTTTCCCACTAGATTGTGAGTTTCTGAGGCGTTCAGACCACGTCTTACTCATCTTGGGGGCCTCTGTGCAGGCCCCAGTGCCTAATCACAGAAGATGCTCAGCAAGGTAGTTGAATAAATCAACAGATGACAATCATTATCACATCGGAGATGCGGGACGCACCTCTCAGGACCAACCTTCCTTCCCACCGTGCCCTGTGGGAAAGCTGATGTCAGCCAGACCTGAGCACGGCCCATGCCTTGCTCACTCCAGTGTGCTCAGGACTTTCACTTCCCCAGGCCTGGAGTATCCTTCCCCTTTCCCTGGCCCTTCCAGCTCCCACCCATCTTGAAGCCCTAGCTAGAAGTTATAATGTGTCTGTTCAGTCCTAGTTGTAATGTGTCTGCTTCCCCTGATTATCTATGGACCCCTGATTATCTATGGACACTTTATCTTTCATCACTATAGTTTGGAGCCTGGTTGAGTGCATGGAACATGGGATTTATTCCATAAATGGGTTTTGTGTGTGTGTGTGTGTGTGTGTAAATGAAAGATATACACTTAATGTTCTCATTATTCATTTGGGACTTACTTACTCCTGGTATTTTAGTTGCCTTTTTATATCTTAGACTTCTCGCAATTACCTTCAGTACCTATCCCAGGCCTGAAGATTTACTAGGCCTTTAACAAATATTGTTTGGTTTCTCAAGGCTTTCCCTAATACTGTGTGTCACCACTTATATTCTGTCATTATTAAATTTCGTAACGTTATCCCAGAAGCGAAAACAAACACTTACTTTAAACTTTAAGTCTAGGCTTTCTCAGAGAAGCAGTATTGTGGTAATCCTAAATAAATAGATAAATATGTAAGTAAATAGAGTGCTTGCTGCTGGGTGGCAGAAAAGTAGCTCAACACTAGAGGTCCCTCTCTCCATATCATCCAATGGCCCTTCGCAGGTCCCTCACCAGCTTTGGCTTGGAACAAAAAGTAAGGAGCAAAGGAAATTTGAACCAGTGAATTCTCTGTGGCATTGCAAATTAGATCTTATACATCAGGCCTGCATCGCCGAGGCTCTGGCAGAACCACAAGAAGAGTACTATTTTCTGCCCCCAAATTCTAGCCCTGGTTTAATTTTATTCTATTTATATCTGGCTCTTGAATTAGCCATGGGACTTTATTTAGCTCTTTTTATCTCATCCCCATCTGGAAGGCAATCTGGGTTTGATTGCTAGTTTTATACTGAATTCTCACTGTGGAATATCTGCAAGGAATGGTGTTCCCCTGTCCCTCATAGTGGCATGGCAAATGGCAAAGCTGAAATAGTTCGGTAATGAGATGGATGTCTTTACTCAGGGGAAAACATGGTTGGGGGAGTAGGGTACCTCACAAGCTGCAGAGCGCTCTTCCCGAGGGATTCTGGGCAAGAGCAAGTTTTATAGTGTTGGAAGAGGCAACGTGGAAACAGGTCAGGGATTCCTTTTCAGACTTGCAGGTCCTGCTTTCTAGGGTAGGGGGAGCTAGCTCGAGCTCTGAGGGAGTATGGTGATTGGCGTTATGTTAGCTTTCCTTGACTGCTGTGGCCTGTAAGCCAGGCTGACTTAGGTTTAGATCTGTGGTGTGGGCCAGGCCACTGGGGCAGCCTCCATTTCGTGGGCTCCAATATAGGAATTAACTTTATCAGTTCCCCCACTTTGAGAGTATTGATCAAAATTTAAGATATTGGTGCCATTCTGAGCTATCGCTTTTTGTTGATGCTGGAGTCAGGTTGGATCTCCAACTGGAAATCATAGGTTAGGATATCAAGGTCTCGGTCCCTTAGTTGGCCTTTTTTTTTTTTTTTTCATCTTGTTTTTGGCATTCTGAGTGAAGGGAGATGATTTGTCTGGTCACCAGCGGCTGCCATATGCATTTAAAGCTTTTGAGAGAACACAGTGTACCAGGGAGACTATTAAAATGAATGACTATAAGCAGGACAATATCCAACGTTTGGAGGATGGTTGGGTCCCCATGACCCAAACTAACTTAGATCAAATAGATCAAAGAAAGGCCCCGTTGAAGGAGTCACTTTTTGTAAGCCAAGTGGCTTGTCCAGTGATTTCATTTAGCTGGCTCTCAACTTTCCCAGAAGTGTTCATTTAAGTGCAGCAAGTCAGCTGCAAAGAGAGTCAAAGGCTATGCTATTATCAAGAGCAACCCTGGCCAGAGAGTAGGGATTTTTGTTGGCCACCTATTGCAGTAGCAGGAGATTCTGCAACACTTTCAAGAGTTAAGGAGAGGTTCCTCATCATAGCCTCATGTGTGCTTACTTGGAGCCAGGGTAGTAGGGATCTGCCAAAGGAAGCGAATTTTGAATCCTGAATGCCTCCCGACAATTCCCATTTGAGCCTGGGATGTCGGTTGAGAGGGGCAGCCCGCCATGAAGGTTTGGTTGTGGACAGCCAGATGTGCTGATGTAGCCCAGACCATGGCTCCCAACCATTTCCCATCTATTTAAACATCGAACCGCCCATCAGTGAGGGGGTACGAGTCCTCCGCAGATAAAGAAAAGCCCAGGAGGAGCACATTGGCCTTGCTAAAAGTGATGTCCCGTGTGGAGGCTGTTGGAACAGTGGAGTGCATGGTGACCAGCCGAGGCTCTGACCTGGAAAGATGATAGCCCTGGAGGCAAGTCAGACTGAAGAATCTAGAGACAACAAGAGGATATTATACTAATTTCTTTTTCTGTTGGGCATTGCCTTGCAGGCTCAGGGTTGGGGAGTCTGACGCTATAGAGAGGGGGCTTAGTGTGGACAAGGCAATCAGGCAGTGGAAAGAAGCAGAGAAAAGTTTGTAACTGGGAGAACTACAGGATCCCCAGCCTCATGGACTGACCGGGGTGTTTGATGGCAAACCCATCAATCAGATAGGTTTCTCCCTTTCCATGAACTCCAGAAATATGGATGATAGCATGATTTTTCCAAGTGGCAGTAAGAGAAAGAATGGCAAAGCAGATACCAAGGGTCTCGAGAAGGGGTTTTGTGATGAGAGGGTAAAGGATCAGGATTCTTGTTCTAATGTCTTGGGTGGAAGCAGTCTACTTTGTGATTTCAGTAGATTCTTGTCCCAGTAAGCTTGATTTTGAGGACTCCAGTGTTTGAACAGGGTGCAGAGTCATGTGGCGCCTTCTTCAGTTGTGAAATATGCACCTAAGTTTCAACATCTTGTAATTTGGCAGTGGTGTCTGTGCCCAGGAGTTCTTGGGAGGGTTCCTTCCGTGAATCTCACTTTTGCAAAAGCATCACATTAAAATAATAATTGTCTGTAAATGACAAAAGACTTAAAAATGCCCGTGGTTAAAAATCTGCGGAGAGTTCAGTTGATAAGGAAATGTTGTTATTTCTGTGGCATACAAAAATTTAGGGTAATAATTGAACAATGAGAATGTTGACAAATTTCTAGACTTAAATTAATTTTTGGAATACCTGTATTAGTAACATATATCCAAACACATATAACCTAAGGTTTATCATCACTTCTTATTTGACAATGCTACCCACATAATTCAGCATACCAAATAAACCTAATTTAACCTTTCTCCTTTACAAGGTGAGAGACAAATCCTTTGAAATTTTCCAGGAATTCTCTGGGAAATCTCAAAGTTACTTTGAGGTCATAAGACTCCATTTAGAATTTGGTTTGGAGGACTTGTCAAAATGGCAAAAGTTTTGAACATTTGACTAAATAGAATCACAAATAATTAGGAAATAATACTTAATTATCTTATTTCACCAAAGTGACAATGGAAGATGTTAAAGGCAAATACAGAAGGTTACATAGTGATGAACAAAACTTACCTCATTGAATATTGAGAAGACTGGGTTTTCTTAACTAATCCTACCTGATAAAGACAACAGGAAGCACAGTGAATTATTTTGGTAAGACACAAAATTTTTGCTGTCCAAGTAGATTACTCAAAAGTTAAAAAAGAAAAAAAAAGCTTTCACAATTTCTTATGAAGAACAGACCAACAGTCCAAAAAAACTTTGTCCTTTTAACAGAGAGAAAACCAAATTCTAATTTGGTTCCAGTGTACTTTTTATATTAAAACTCATTTTTTAAAAACTTAAATCCATTCCAATCTTGGCCAGTTTCACCACACCTAAAATTCCTTTCCCAAGATTTTTTCTCATAAATACGTTACAATATTTTTTATATCCATTCAAATTTGTCTTAATCCCCCCTTTTCATTCTGGATCAATAATTTTACTTTAGCACAAAATTACTCTCCTTTTCCCTTAATAAAAAACACACACCCAAACCTCATACTTTTTCTTACAAAAACACATCCTACTTACTTTTCATAAAGTTGTTAGCTTTATTATTTCTAGTAGTTTTAATTACATATATTGATTAGAATTCTTAACCCTTAGAATCATTAATTTCTGGCCGCCTGGGTGGCTCAGATGGTTAGGCGTCTGCCTTCGGCTCAGGTCATGATCCCGGGGTCCTGGGATCGAGTCCCGCATCGGGCTCTCTGCTCCTTGGGAGCCTGCTTCTCCCTCTGCCTCTCTCTCTCTCTGTCTCTCATGAAAAAAAAAAAAAAAAAAAGAATCATTAATTTCTAGTGAAAACCAAGAAGTAAGCATTTGTGGACTGTCAAACTACAATTCTGTGGATTGGCCGAACTATATATATATAATTTCTAGAAGTATATTCTTCCTTGTAGTGAATTTTTCAATGTGGCATGAAACATGTTTATGAATAGACTCAAATATCTTTTAGTCCCTCTGTAAAAGAAAGCCAAAAGTGGACAAACCTATGTTCAGTAATTAATGGTTCAGTATTTTATTTCAATATTTTATCAGTATTCAATGAATATTCATCATTTGACTTATTTTAGTATGACTTTAAGGTTTCAAGTTACCATATTTTTTTTTTAAAGATTTTATTTATTTGACAGAAAGATAGACAGCTTGAGAAGGAACACAAGCAGGGGGAGTAGGAGAGGGAGAAGCAGGCTTCCCACCGAGCAGGGAACCTGATGTGGTGCTTGATCCCAGTACCCTGGGATCACGACCTGAGCCAAAGGCAGATGCTTAACGACTGAGCCACCCAGGTGCCCCAGGTTACCTTATTTTTTAAGTAGACATGCCATGAATGTAATTATTGTTGAAAAGTTTATAAACTTGTATCTTACTTACATCTATTTACTTGTTCTTAATAATTATGTTTACTCGTGAGACATTAAACAGCTAAATATTTTACGTCATCCTTCTTGCCAACAAATTTTGTAACAGAGATAACATGAGCTTATTTGACTGTTAGTAGACCTAAGTAGAATAAAAGTTTTGTGCAGGATTGTATTTAGTATTGATAGCTCTAAAGAGCTGTCAAGAGTTTTTGTTTTCGTTTTGTTTTTAAGTAGGCTCCATGCCCAGCGTGTAGTCCAATGCAGGGCTTGAACTCAGGACCCAGCTCAGGTCTTGAGATCAAGAGTCAGAGGCTTCACGGAGCCACCCAGTTACCCCAAGACATGCCTGTTTTAATTAAACTAACTAACAAACTAGTTTTTATTTACTGAATATTACCCTAGATCATGAAAACTTAAACAACATTTGTGTTAGTTTCTAAATTTCTGAGAGTATACTTGATTTATATAAATGCTTAATTTTCTTTAAGCTAATCAAATAGAATTCTTTACAAAATAATTTTGACAGTACCAAGGTAGAAGAAAAATCACATAACACACACACATAGACGTACATAGTATACAGACAGATAAAAAACAGATCCGATAGCCTTTGTTTTAAAATTTTAGCCATTTAGGGGTGCCTGGGTGGCTCAGTCGTTAAGCGTTTGCCTTTGGCTCAGGTCATGATCTCAGGGTCCTGGGATCGAGCCCTGCATTGGGCTCCCTGCTCAGTGGGGAGCCTGCTTCTCCCTCTCCCTCTGCCCCTGCTTGTGCTCTCTTTCTCTGTGTCTGTCTGTCTCTCTCTGTGTCAAATAAATAAATAAAATCTAAAATAAAAATAAAATTTTAGCCATTTAGATGGGTACGATAATGCAAAACTCACTAATTTATAAAAGAACAGCTGGATCCAAAGTGTGTTTCTAGCAGAAGGAATAAATTAAGCTTACCTGCTCAGATGGCTTCATTTTTGTGAAGATTTTTCATTTTCCTAGTTTCCAAATTGCCTTTTCCTTTTTTCTTCTCTTTTTTCCTTCCCATAAGAATTACCTCTTTGAAGTTTGCATTTCAAAGAGATGGCCCTCAGTTCCTGGAGAAGACTAGGTAGAACATTTACATCTCAAAGGCACAGGGAAAGAATGCAAGTCCCTCTGAGAAGGATTTTGTTTCCTAAATTCAGAATTTTACAATACCTCCAGGCCTTTATAGATGAATTGGGGAGGTTTTAGGATTGGTAAAGAGGATAGGTGGGCTTTGAATTGCTTTTTGAGCTGAATGTTCTTGTAAAGGCTCATTTTATAAGATAAGGACAGTTGTTTTTAATTTCTCAGAATTGGGTTTTAACCTAAGTGACCTCACAGGCTGGCCTGCCCATTCAACCACATTATCTTTGGTTTCCTCCTCCTTTTTTTTTCTTTCCAGGTTGCTGCTTTATATCCTTATACCAGGGAGAAGATCTTCAAGTAAGATGGAAATCAAAACATTCCCTATGTTCTAGATTTAGAGCTCTTTGTCTTTGGAATGTTTTTCTTTCCTTCTGGGTACATAGTTTCATTTCGCTTAGGGGAGGAAGACATTAAAAAAAGTTCCTATCAGGCTCTGAATATCAGCTTTCAATTTGGCCAATCTCTGACCACAGAGCTGCTTAAAAAATCCCTTCAAATATCTTGTCAGGTTTCACCCAAGACAAACAGTCAATTTTCCTGGCAGTATTGAACAGCCCCCTGGATGCACAGGTGCCCCACAGAGGGTGCAAAAGAGAGTACCCTCTCAAGATCCAGAGCCACTGCCAACGATCACCTGAAGAAGGAAAGATTTAGACAGTTTCTCTTAGAACTGGCGAAAGTTGAAAGGACCCCAGCCACAAATGGAGTGCAACCCACATTTCTGTTTGGCCATATCTAGCTGCAAATGGGCTGTGATCTGCATTTCTGTGTGGCCATATTTTTAGAGCCCCCCCAACGGGAAGTTTGCCAAGCCAAGTTCTCAGGACGCCACATGAGACAAACAAGAAGACAACAGTTGTTGGGCGTGTGGGTGGCTCAGATAGTTGGGCGTCCGCCTTCAGCTCAGGTCGTGATCGCCAGGTCCTGGGATAGAGCCCCCCAGTCAGGCTCTCAGCTCAGTGGGGAGTCTGCTTCTCCCTCTGGCTCTTCCTCTCCCCCCTGCTCATTCTCTCTCTCTCTCAAATGAATAAATAAAATCTTTTTTTTAAAAAAAGAAGTTAACAGTTGTCTCTGGGAGAGAAAGGATCAGTAATCAAGGGGTCTGGATTTGGAAAGGAAGGGCCATGAAGCTTTACCTTCCTCTTGATTGGGCGCAGCAGAGGTTTGGGAGAGCTGAGTCTGGTAAGGATTCTCACCCTTTGTCCGCTTCTGCCAGTTTTCCTAGGATCTCACCTACAGGGTCCCAAGCAAGTGGGGTTTAAGGTGGAGAGTGTAGTTCTGGTATCTACCAGAATTTGGCAAAGTTTTCCATTAATTTTAATTTTAGTTTCCCCGTGGCTGTTTAAGGGAATAGCTGGTAGTAGTTACAGGAGAATCCTTTGGATCCTGTCAGTCTGAGAGGGGCCCATATGGAGGCCTTCCACTGAGGGTAGATGTTGGGTGTCTGTAAGACCGCTAACTTGGCAGACTTTTGTTTATAGTCACGTAGTCTCTTCAGAGTAGAAAGGCAGTTCAGATAGAGATTAGTAATCCCTAAGTATTCAGGTAAAGGAGGATAAAGGGGAGTGGTGGGGTCCACATCAGCCTTATGGTCTTTTAGGTACCTCTGTGTCTAATTTTTCATTAGCTTTTTGCAATGAGTGTTTCAATGAAGCTCTTTCGGAATTTTGAACCCTTTGGAGGCTTCTGAGTGCCAGTTAAAATAGATACCCTGTTCTGTTTGTGGATTTGGGAACAATTTATTTTTTCACAATACTTAAGGGGCCATCTTCCCCCTATACAAAACCAGTAACACCAAAATTTTACATTCTTCCAGCAAATTAAAAAGGTAATCAAGGTCATGTTTCGGGCCATCAAAAATAAGGTAAAGACCTAATTTAGCATTTTGCAGCTGAAAAGGATTTTAGTCTCTATCCAATATCTCCTCTTATAGATAGGGAAATTGAGGCCCAGGACAGTTCAATGGGTTCCCTAAGTCCATACAGTCAACTGGGTTAGAAGGCTTAAGAGTTTAGAAATAAAGTTAGAATTAAGAACTGGGTCTCCTGATCCCTAGGAAATTGCTCTACACTGAGCAAAAATGACTTGAGAGCTATTTGTGTGGGTTGGCTTATAGATTCATTGTGGAACCAAGACTCTTTCTGCTTTGTTATGTTTCTACTACTTTCAGCAAAAGATGGATATTTTTTTAAGTCACTGGCCACTTTCTGATTCATTTTCTCTCTCTCTCTCAGTCCACTATAAAGAAATTTTTTATCTTAATTTTAAAGCATCCCTAAGCTAAGTAGAATTATTTAAGAGAATAAATTAGGGTAATTTAAGTGGTGTTATTGGAAAAAATGTAGAAAAACCTTTTTTTTTTTTTAATTTTTTTTTTTTAAGATTTTATTTATTTGCGAGAGAGAGAATGAGAGACAGAGAGCATGAGAGGGAGGAGGGTCAGAGGGAGAAGCAGACTCCCTGCTGAGCAGGGAGCCCAATGCGGGACTCTATCCCGGGACTCCAGGATCATGACCTGAGCCGAAGGCAGCCGCTTAACCGACTGAGCCACCCAGGCGCCCTGTAGAAAAACCTTTTAGTGAAGAAAGTGAATATGTAAACTGGTGAGGACCTGAACAATGTCAATGTCAAAACAGAAGACGAATATACAAATTCACTTGACAAATGTAAAGAGAAGAAAGGCCAGAAAAAGCAGAATAGAAGTCTCACAGAGTATTTTATCTCTCATCTTTGTTTGAAAAATGGTAGGAGGAAAATTGTAAGAAACTATCATGAAATGAATCAATCTATAAAATAGGAAATAAAAAATGAGCAGTATTTTGACTGCAACCCACTCAGACCAGCAGTTGCCATAAGACAGCTGGTGTCTGAGTATAACCACCGCCCCTTTTTTAAATTGGGGTATAATTGACATATAATATTGATTTAATTTTGGATATACAACATAGTGATTCAATATTTGTATATACTGCAAAATGATCACCACAATAGGTCTAGTTAACATCTATCACCACACATAGTTACAGCATTTTGTTTTTGTAATGAGAACTTTTAAGATCTACTCTCTTAGGGGTTTTCAAATATGCAGTGAAGTATTATTAACTATAGTTGCCCTGCTGTACATTACATCTCATCACTCGCTTATTTTATAACTGGGAAGTTTGTACCTTTTCACTCCCTTCACCCATTTCACCCCTGATCCTGGTCTGGCAACCACTGATCCATTCTCAGTATTTATGAGCTTGTTTTTTTTTTTTTTTTTTTAAGATTCTACATATAGGTGAGATCGTATGGGATTTGTCTTTGTCTGACTTATTTCACTTAGCATAATGCCTTCAAGGTCTATTCATGTTATTGCAAATGGTAAAATTTCATTCTCTTTTTATGGTTAAATAATATTCAATATATATTGAATAATATATTATTGATATATAATATTAAAAATATTGTGTGTATATGCCACATTTTCTATACCCATTTACCCATTGATGGACACTTAAGTTATTTCCATGTCTTGTCTATTGTGAATAATGCTGCAATGAACATGGGGGTACATATATCTTTTTGACTTAATGTTTTTGTTTTCTTTGGATAAATACCCAGATGTGAAAATGCTGGATCACATGGTAATTTTAAATTTGTTGAGGAACCTCCATACTGTTTTCCATGTGGCTGCACCAGTTTACAGTCCCACCAACAGTGCACAAGGGTTTCCTTTTCTCTACATCCTTACCAACACTCTTTCTTGTCTTTTTGATAATATCCATTCTAATAGGTGTGAGGTGATATCTCATTGTGGTTTTTATTTGCATTTCCTTGATGATGAGTGATGTTGAGCATCTATTCAAGTGCCTGCTGGCCATCTGTATGCCTTTTTTGGAATAATGTCTATTCAGATCCTCTGCCTATTTTTTAATGGGATTATTTGGTTTTTTAAATATTGAGTTGCATGAGTTCTTTATATATTTGAATATTAACCCTTGTCAAATATATGATTTGCAAATATTTTCTCCCATTCAGTAGGTTTCAAATGCACTTCTTAAATGAATAATCTTGTCTAATTGGAATATTCCCCATAATAGCCATTTTAATTCCAGGTTGTCTTAGTAAGATTTTTGCCATTTTTGTAGACATCTAAGCTTCCAGGACCGTAGTTTTAGACATAAAATAAGCAGTTGTGTTCAAAAGTGGCACGTTTAATTCTTCGAAACTTGGGAATCACATTTCTTTAGCCAAGCCTTGGGTATCTTGGACCAAATTAATATGTAAGGGATGTGTCCCTGAGTTAGGGATTTTGGGGTGTTTTACAGTATACCTTGTACAGAGATTTTTCTTGAGATTGGTAGGTGACCTACTGTCAATCTAACCCATTTCATGAGCAATTTATCCTAGCACAGGAGCTTTAAAGAGTTGGATGGTGAGCACTCTAACAGCTTTTAAGTGGTTGACCCATGACCACCAACTTTGCAGCTTTGGCTCTCAGAGTCCCATGAGTAACAGATCTATTATGTCTTTCATGAGATTTCTTTATAGTGGTAGATGTTCTAATGGCTATTAATAGTCTTGACTTAGGCCTACTTAGATTTTGATGTGGTCAAAAAATCCAAATTTCTCCTCTAAATTTATATCTCCAAGTCCCCAGCAGTTTATACTATGGACTTACCTCAAGGCCCTGTGAGTCTTCTGATGGCTGCCATCTTGTTTTCTTAAACTGAGGGGTGTACCCATTATCTTCCTTGTTGAAATAGTCCTCCCTCATTCAACTAGATTTACTGTTTCTGGCTGCCTGTGCACAGTTTCTGAGATCTGTCAGGACCCCCTGAAGGCATTGACCTTGTAGATGAGGTTCGACACAAACCCAAATGTTGTGGTTCACAAAGTCTCACCTGGAAAATCTGGAGTCGGAAGGATTAAGACAAGCTCAAGGGGCTGAGAATACAGAGTTTGATCTGAGAGAAGCTTTTAGAGATCCTCGAGAGCAGCCTAAAAGGCAGAGAATCACAAGGTACCTTCACCTGGATCCAGGAGAGGTCTCCAGGATCTTTGGCAGCTGTCCCATCTTGCCCACCCAAACTGTTCAATGACAAAACTAAAACAATTAGTAATGAGTTTGATGTCCTTTATTCAAGGGAAAACAATCCATGGATTGGGGAGTACAGTGTCTCATAAACAGAGGAACATGCTTCCTGAAGGATTCTGGGCAAGAACAAGTTTTATAAAGTGTTAGAGGAGGCAGCATGGAAATAGGGCATGACTGGCTAGTCATCCTATTTTCTACAGTAAGGTGAGCTAGCTAAAGCTGAGTCAGAGGGTTGTGATTGGAATACGTTAGCCTTCCTTGACAGGTGTTTCCCATAAGTGCAAGTTGACTTAGGTTTAGGTTTGTGATGTGGGCCAGGCCACTGGCAGGGCGAGAGCGGAGGGCTCCCATTTGTGGGTCCTGATATCCAAGTTAGCTTTCTCACACATGAAGGATATGAGAATGAACTCAAGTACCAGGGTCTCGCAGCTCAGGCTGTGCCTTTTCCAGGGCTGGCTTCACACCTCAAGGGTCAGGGCTCCTCTCAGCCATGGAGCACCTTCATTATTCACAAGCAGCCTGAAATGCTGCAGAGGAGGCTCTAGGTGGGTACGTTATTCTTTCCACCAAGGATCAATAACTCATAACAAATCAGTAGAGGAGCTGGGGTAAACACTGCTTTGAAATGAGAGACAAATTTTCACTTGTGTTACTAAGTTTAACTTATGTTACTAAATAATAGGAGGACACTTTCAAGACACTTAAGAAAATTAAGTTTCAGCTTTTTGTCACGGTGCTGACAGTTGTGAAGAAGAGGAGGCGAAAGGTGGAGGGTTCCCTGTAACCTCCTTGTCGCTAAAGCAAATATAGCTTTTTCAGGACCAATTTTGTATGATCTCCCAACTACAACACTGCAGACCCAGGCAAGAACCCGCCGCCCCCTTCTCTATCTGTATCACGAGGAGCCTCCATCCCTTCCCCTGTGAGCACCTGCCCCTTGGCACTTTGTTCCCCAGCGATGCACACAGGCAGCATGGGCCACCCTACATGGCACAGAACTTGGGGGGAGGTTAGTGGTCGCCCTGGATGGAGGCTCTGGGCAATCTGATTGTGGAATTCTGGGGTCAAGAAGTGGTGGGTAAGCTCTGGTTATTCGGGGTTGTGGGGGGATATCCTCTCGGCGTTGCGAACTCCTGCCTCTAGCTAGAGAATGACCAGCTCAAGGCCTAGGACCCTGGTTGTCCAGACATAAGGGTGATCTCAAGGTCTCCATTCTTGTTCCTTTGTTTTCTGGTTCTATGTTCAGCGCTCCCTGAGCTAACGCCTTCCCAACTCAGGACCAGGGAATATCCTATGACTAACCACATCCTGTGGCGAAGTTCTTAAAGATTTTGCCAAATCCAATGGCTTTGGACTTGGCACAAAATGTATATAGCAAAGGAAATTTAAACCAGCAAATACTTGGTCAAGGCAAGCTTTCTTCTGGAGAGTTGAGATGGGGTTGGAAGTGGTAGAAAATGATACAACTTATCTATGCACTTCTACATCCAGGCGTAACTCATTTTATTGCACTTTGCAGATGGAGGTAGGGGCAAGGGCAGGCCATTGGAAGACAGGTCACCTTGGCAGGAACATTATTTGGAGTTACAAAGTAATCAAAATCAAACAGATTCAGGGAAAGCTCTTTGCCTCCCCTACAACTGCCTAAAAATAATTTAGATAGAGGACCTCCTCCGGGAAGAGGGCTATCACCCCAGATCACCACATTATGATATGGAGCAGGTATGGTGGACAGGGAGGAACCTGCTCAATCAAAATCCTCTCTTTGTCCCATAGTTTCTGAGTGGCCCAGCAAGCCTTTGTTTACCATTTATTCTTTTTTTTTTTTAAAGATTTTATTTTTATTATTTGACAGAGAGAGACACAGTGCGAGAGGGAACACAAGCAGGGGGAGTGGGAGAGGGAGAAGCAGGCTTCCTGCTGAGCAGGGAGCCCGATGCGGGGCTCAATCCCAGGACCCTGGGATCATGACCTGAGCCGAAGGCAGGCGCTTAACGACTGAGCCACCCAGGCACCCCTACCATTTATTCTTTTTCATCTTGCTGTGAATTGCACACCCCTCCTCTAAAGTCCCAGACCCCTAACCTCTTCTCCTTAGTTCAGGATGACACATACACTTCATTTTGCCTGATTGTCTTTGGAATTTCCATATCTGTGTGGATTCCCTTGTATGTATGCTATGAAGTTTGATTTTCTCCTGCTAATCTGTCTCATGTCAATGTGATTCTTAGTTCAGCTAGAAGGACCTTGAAGAGGACAGGAATTCTTGCTCCCCGACACAGATACTGGTTTTTTGGTTTTATTTGTTTGTTTGCTTTTACAAGTTGAAGGTTGGTGGCAGCCCTGCATTGAGCAAGTCTATTGGTGCCATTTTTCCAATAGCATTTGCTCAATTTATGTCTGTAGGTCACATTTTAGTAATTCTCACAGTGTTTCAACCTTTTTGCTATTACCTTTGTTATGGTGATCTATGATTAGTGATTACCCATCACTCGCTAGAAGCTTCAGTGATGGTTAACATTTTTTAACAATAAAGTATTTTTAAAATTAAGGTACATACGTTGTTCTTTTAGACACAATGCTATTGCACAATTAATAAACTACAGTATAGTGTCAACATAACTTCTATATGCACTGGGAAACCAAAAACTTCCCTTAACTTCCTTTATTGCAACACTTGCTTTATTGCGGGGGTCTGGAACCAAACCCGCGGCATCTCCATTATGTGCCTGTACGTTACCAGTGTCCCCACTTGCTCCAAAGTGATTCTTGACTACTTTCAGAATGGGCTACCCCCAGAGAATGCTGAGGGTTTTAAACCAGAAGGCCAAACCCCCTTTGCTGGGAGTTTACAAAGGGTGGAGGTGGGGGTGATGTCACGGACACGGCCTCCCATTGGGAAAGACTCTACAGATGTTTCTGACATCTCACTTTCAAAGGCCATGTGTCAGATTATAGACATGTTAGTTTGCCACCCTGGAATTCTGCTTGGGGTTTTGGCAGAGCCTCT
Source organism: Mirounga angustirostris (assembly GCF_029215605.1). Lineage (NCBI taxonomy): Eukaryota > Metazoa > Chordata > Mammalia > Carnivora > Phocidae > Mirounga > Mirounga angustirostris. The sequence goes on from NW_026991713.1 coordinate 126,229,122, forward strand.
TAGCTGGCTGTGACCTGGCCACAAAATGGGAGGAAGTTAATGTGTTTTGCATGTTATTGGCAACTCTGGGCCCTCCTCCGGTAGTGAAATAACTCAGGAAATTCTTTTGCTGACTCCTTACTGTTTTCATTTTCCCCACAGAAACACAACTCAGGGGCCTCTCTGATTTCCAAATCAATGAGCAGGAACACCTGTGAATCACTAATGGCTTGAAACTTTGGGGAAACAAAGCTCAAAACCTGACAGTGGCCTTCTGATTAATTGAGGGAGAGGCAGTGTGCAACCTTGGATCCAGAGCAAGCTGCATTTTCCCAGCATCTTGTCCCTTGTTTGGTTATGAACACGTCCAACCTCCTATGAGGTGCACAGATTCTGAAATGGAATCCAATTAACCTTTTGCAGAGTTTCAGCTGGGAGGCTGTACAGCACATTTGTTTCCCTAATTCTGCCATCGTCATGATGCTAATCGATGATAGCACATTGAGGGACCTAATAGTCATTGTGTTTTTATAGCCTGGCAATTAACTTCTTCATTTTACTGCAGCCGGGAAGGCTGAAATCCCAAGGCAGGATTCTCCCTCACAGCTTCCCTTGCTTCTGAGCTGTGCTGTTTGTGTATTTGGCAGGTGCCAGAAAAGCGCCCCTCCATGTACTCTCCCCTCCGTGGGATTACAGCAGAACAACAATTAAGCTTCAGTAAGAAGAATGTCAGTTTCAAAACATTACAATCTCTTTCTATATGGAATGCGTTTCTTTGGGAGATGTAGAGCCTCTACTGGGCCAGTAATTTAAAAATAAGTATTTCTGAGAGATTGGGGTATTCTGGTTATAAATTGCTGTGTTGCAAATTACACCAAAAACTTTAGTAGCTTAAGGCAAAAATACTCATTTATCGCCACCGTATAGGTGTGCTAAGTGACCATAACAAAGTACCGCAGACTGGCGGCTTAAACAAAGAAATTTATTTTTTTTGAGGTTCAGAGATCAAGGTGTAGGGAGGGTTGGTTTCTTCTGAGGCCCCTCTCCATGGCTCTTCAATGGCCATCTTCTTCCCGTGTCCTCACGTGGTCTTCTCCTTCTTGTCTGTGTCCTAATCTCCTCTTCTTATAAGGACACCAGTAAGGCTGGATTAGGGCCCACCCTAAAGTCCTTTTGTTAACTTACTTACCTCTTTAAAGGCCCTACCTCCAAATACAGGCACATTCTGAGGTCCTGGGATTTTGGACTTCAACCTGTGAATTTGGGGGGACACTTGTGCATCTACCATTTGGACAGAGGTCAACAGAGACAACTCATTTGTGCTCCCCAATATCTGGGGCATCAGTAGGGATGACTGGGGCAGCTGTGGCCCTCTCTCTCTTCAGTGGCTCTCTCCCTAAGTGCCCTCTCCATCACTGGCTGCTTCAGGGTGGCCGACTTCTTACTTATGTGCTGGGTCTGGGATCCAAGAAAATGAGGCAGAAGAAGCTACAAGGCCTTTTACAGCCCTGACTTAGAGGTCATTGTTAGTCCTCCTTTAGTCAATGGGTCACACAGGGCCAGCTCCAAATCAGCATGGGAAGGGTCTGCAAACATGTGAATCGTGGGAGGTCTGGATCACTGGGGCGCCATCTTGGAGGCTGGCTCCCACGGGAGAGAAGATGGGCCTAACGTACATTGCTGAAAGGAGGGTAGATTCTTGGGAAAGTTGAGGTAATCATGAGTCTGGTTGTGGCAACAGAGAGAAGGGAGAGATTTGAGCAATGTTTTAGAATTAAAAATGACAGGGCTTTGCCACTGGTTTGGGGGTGAGTTGTGGTGGTGGTGGTGGTGGTGGTGGTGTGTGTGTGTGTGTTTTGGGGCATGGTTCTAGAATGCTTTTTCATGGACAAGTCTTGGTCAGACATCTAAATGGTTGTAGATATCCATGGCACGGTCTCCATGATGTCCAGTTGACATCATATCAACAAAATCTACATGGAACACTTGGGGCCAGATTGGTTTCGATATTGAAATTACGCTAAGACCCCAGAGGTCTCCAGCTATGGAAAAAAGAACCCCAGTGCTGTGACAATGACCACTGGGCAAGGCTTTCATGAGCATTAAGTGAGGCTTATTTCATTTCTATGAAGGGCCTGGTAGCTGGTAAGTGATAAGCCAAAGTTTCTTTCTTTTCCTTTATGGTCTTATGATAATTTATGGCCTTAAAATAATTTCTTTAAAAAATAAGATTTTAAAAATAGTAATTCCATTTCCCTAGCAATTTCAGAAAGTTTATTTCAGGCTTAGGCACAGTTTCTAACTCTGTATAATAGATGAACCAGTACACTATAGTTTAGCGGGGGTCAAGCCAACACAATCACCCCAAAGGTATTTGAAACTAATTTGTGACAAATCTTTCCATGATTACAGCAACTGTATTTTTTTTTTTAAGTTAGGTGGAAAACAAGTCCCAAGAAAGTGTGCAAAGCTGTTCCCAGAGAAACAATAAAATCCACAGGGAAGGACATCAAGAGGCTGTCTTCCAGCTGCCAACAAAAAAAGAATAAACACTATGGCCAGCCCCGAATCCAAAGCACAGCTTTTGGAAAATAAAAATTTATGATCTGGATATAAATGGTGATGAATCACTTGGCAATACATGTTTTCTGGCATAACCTGTCAGAAGTAACGAGCCGTAGTCTGTTCCAAAGTTCATCTGGTTGTAAGTGTTCCCTATAAAATACGGAAGAGAGTGGGACACAATTTGTCTGAGTCTTTGCACGACTCTCCTCCAATTACTGTACTTCTGTCCCTGTCACCAGTGAAAATAAATGGGCTGATAATTACAGCCTCAGATACAGTCTCACAGCCTGTGTTTCCCTGGGCTTCACCAGCCTGTGTGTCTAATGGGGTCACATTATGAGTCATAACTCAAACTTTATTGTCTCCTACCAATGCCCCCTTGCCCCTCTGCTCCTCCACTGACCTCCATTTCAGTGCGAGGTTCTCCCCTCACATCTCAGGCTCTCCCTGGGGCATGCCTCACTTGCCCTTGGGTAAGTCTGCTCCTCGGATACTGTCCCTGTTCTGGGCACGTGATGTCCCCCTGGGCGCATCTGATATCATACTATTTTTGCTGGGCCTTATGGTCTTCCTCTTTTACCACCATGTCTTTTTCTGGCCCTAATTCCTGGGACCCTCCTGGTGCCAGAGTTGTGTGGTGGTCTGTGGCAAGACAGGGTAGAACCAACACCTCTCTCCTGTTACTCTATGTTGTGCATGCATGTGCATAGGCATGGGTGCTTGTAATCCATAACGCTTGCACCGTAAAGTTTTACAAATACATGAATGAAAAAGCCTATCTGGTTTTACATGTTGCCTTCTTCCTCCCTCAGAAGCAAGTAAGAGGCAGTGTGCCCGTCCTCCAACCCTTGCTCTCCATGCCTGGCTCCTTCTCCCCTGCCTAGAATGGACTCTCTCCCAGAAACACCTCGGTTCCCCGTGCAAATAGTGAGTCTGTCCTGCTGGTTTGCCTTACAAGTTCAACACCCATGAATCCCAGCTGAAGCTCAGGCTGGGACCTGTATTGCATTTTCTTTTTAATGAAATATTTGTAGTTCTTTTGCAAAGGTTTTCATGGTTACCCATGAATCCCTTCTTGGAAGGTGGAGAAATGAGCCGTGTGAAAATTGGGGATATCGGAGCATGTTTCCTGGCTGGCTCCCTGGATGTGCTTGATCATTTGTGTGAGACCTTGACCCTGGCTGTATTGCTCTGTCTGTCCGATAGGTAGCTGACAACACCCATTCTCTGATCTCCCGCTGGTTCCGTTAGAAGTGCTATATCCTAAGAAAGCCACTGTGAGCAATTACGGGTTCAAGACGTGGAACTGTGAGGACAGAAGAAGGCCTTCTTGGCCTATTCTCATTTTTATTGCTTTTAGATCAATTTTATTTGCATATCTAACTTCAGATAATGGTCTTTTTTTTTTTTTTTTTAATTATGCATAGGGAAATTGAGGGGGGGTAAAATCCAGGAAGTTCAAAAAAATTCTGAGCCCTGCCAGGGCATCTTTCTTAACAATCGTCAGTGACCTGCCCTGGACATGAACTTGAAACAGAGATGGAAAAGGGAGAACACATTAGCACCAAAGCAGACTGATACCTGTTCCCTTCTACAGTTTGGGCCCCATTCCAGGATTTCAGCACATGCGGTCTGTCTTCTTCCAGAATGACTTCATGTCATACTGTTGGTTTTCACAAGCCATGAAGGACACCAGTCCAGGTCACAGATGGCTGGTCCCAGTGAGTCATACTCGCAGTTCCAAGATCTCTCCCTGTGAGCGTGATTGATGGGAGCTTGGGGAAGACTGCACTTCACCTTTCCAGAGGTTACCATGGAACCAGCTAAACTCAGCTGAGATTAAAAAAAAACAAAAACAGAAAACTCAAGGTTTTTTTAACAAGGTTATAATAGCAGTAACAGAGATTTGGACAAATAAGCACCCAGAATCCCAATATACCAATAAATAATGATTTTATTTTTTCTGTGTTCACCTATAGTATAAGAAGCAAAAAAAAAAAAAAAAATTGTATAAAGGGTGATTGAGGCTTTGAGTGAATGTACAAAATTGATTAAATATACATATAAATGGACCTACTTGGGTAAAAGCTATAGTTGATACTGGATACTCCTAATTTATTCAAAAGGATAAAAAAAAAAAAGAAATGAGAAAGCTATATTATTTTCATACATCCTGACTGAGTTCCCTTTTGTCTAAGAGGAGGACGTGTCTTAATGCCTTTTATTTTTATTTTTTAAAAAAGATTTTATTTATTTATTTGACACAGAGAGAAAGAGAGAGAGAGAGAGAGCACAAGCAGGGGGGCAGCAGAGGGAAAGGGAGAAGCAGGCTCCCCACAGAGAAGGGAGCCTGACACGGGGCTTGAATCCAGGACCCTGGACCATGACCCCAGTGAAGGCAGACGCTTAACTGACTGAGCCACCCAGGTGCCCCACACCTTTTATTTTTAAAAGAAAACTATCAGTTTATCACTTGTTAGGAACTTACAGTAATAAAGTGTACATACACTTATAAAAGTAACATACACTTATGGTAGAAAATCAGCAAAAAAAAATAAGAAGAAAGTAGGTGCGCCTGGGTGACTCAGTCGGTTAAGTAACCAACTCTTGATTTCGGCTCAGGTCATGATCTCAGGGTCATGAGATCAAGCCCCGCATCGGGCTCATGCTCCACCCTGAGTCTGCTTGAGATTCTCTCTCTCTCAAATAAAATAAATAAATAAAATCTTTTTAAAAAAATAAGAAGAAAATAAAAATCTCTTGTAATTTCACCACCAGGGATGCTCTACTTTGTTTATATTTTTATGGTGTCTTCTCTGCATGTATGTGTACTTTAAAAACTAAATTTAGTCATGCTCTACTGACAATGTTTATTTCTGCTCTTTTCACTTCTTATGTGCACAGCATCTCCTCAATGCCATTAAATATTATTTGAGGGCATCACATTAAATGGCTGTATCATCATCCATCACAGAGATTCTTATATCACTGAACGTTTGATTCCAACATTTATCATAATCACTTCAGTGAACAAGTTTGTACATTGACCTTTGCTTGGGTTTTAGAAAAAGTCTTTAGGGAAGATGCTCAGAAAACATCCTGCTATTATTAAAGCATGAACAGTGACATTCTTTGTTTGTTTCATTCTTTTTCTTATCATTTTGGTGGTTATCTTAGGTTTTACAGCATAATCCTTGACTTCTCAGAGCTTAATTAATATTTGGTGCTTTTAGCTCTCTTTGGATAAGACAGGGTCCTTATAACACTTTCCATCTCACAGGTGATCATTGCTGTCTACTTTAATTTTCTATTTTCTATCCCACAAAACTTTTTTGGGTTCATAAATAATCAAAAGTTACTCATATGTACCCACTGATTTACCCTTTTCAGTGTGCTTCATTTCTTCCAGAAACAGTGAACTTTATCTGGGATCATTTTTCTTCTGCCTGGAGAACTCACTTAGTGTTTCTTGTACTGTGTGTGATCAGATCTCTGCTTCTGTTTGCACGAAATGTCTTTATCTCGCCTTCTGGAAGGATCCTTCCAGTAGACATAGTTGGCACTTCTTTCATTCATTTGCTTTCTGTCTTCCTTTTCTTTTTCATACCAGTCTAAGTGTTGCTCCTTTAAAGATAATTTGTCTTTCTTTTCAGGCTGATTTTAAGATTTTAATTTTTATATATTTTTTAAAAGTTTTACTAATCTGGGGCGCCTGGGTGGCTCAGTTGGTTAAGCGACTGCCTTCGGCTCAGGTCATGATCCTGGAGTCCCGGGATCGAGTCCCGCATCGGGCTCCCTGCTCGGCAGGGAGTCTGCTTTGCCCTCTGACCCTATCCCCTCTCATGTGTTCTCTCTCATTCTCTCTCTCTCAAAATAAATAAATAAAATCTTAAAAAAAAAAAAAGTTTTACTAATCTGTACTCAGATAAGCATTTTTTTCTTTTTTCTTCCTCCCTTCCCCCTTCCCCGTTCCCCCCTTCCCCCTTCCTCTCTTCCCCTCTTCCTCCCTTCCTCCCTCCCTTCCTCTTCCTTCCTTCCTTCCTTCCTTCCTTCCTTCCTTCCTTCCTTCCTTCCTTCCTCCCTCCCTCCCTCCCTCCGTCCCTCCCTCCCTTCCTTCCTCTCATTTGGAATTTGTAGGGCTTGAATTTTTAGCTTCATATCTTTTCTTAGTTTTAGACAATTTTACCCAAATATTTCTTCTCTCTAGCTTTTTTTCAGTCTCATTCTGAGACTCCAGTTACACCACTAGACCTTCTCCCATCACCCTATATGTTTCTTACCCTTTTTTTTACTGTATTTTTTAATCCTTCTGTGTCTGTGGTTCATTCTGGATCTTTTATTGTTAGCTACATGTTATTTGTTAATTCTTCCTCCACTTATCTAATCTACTGTTAATCCCACTCTTTGAGTTTTTAATTTCAGTTATTACAGTTTTTAATTCTGTAATTTTAATTTCCTTTCAAATATTTTCACATACCCTGTTGGAATTCTCAGTCTTGTTTATTCCCTTGAAGATGGTTTTTATAAAATCTATGTCTAGTAACTATAATTTCTAGAATCCTATAGGTCTGCTTCTCTTGTTTGTTATATCTGCTTATTTTTATTAAAATTGCCTTATCAATTCATGTGCTGCGTTATTTTTGGTCGTGAATTTACAAAATTGTTTGCAGAAATACTTAGGAGCTCAAGAGCGATTGATTGTATCTTCCTTTGCCAGTAGGGTGGAGGGCATGAACCATCTGAGATTTCCTTGATACAGTTTCAGGGGTTGATTTATCATTCAGATGCCTCCAAGGGCCTCAGGTATTTCCACCTTATCCTACTCCTAGGATGGAGCTCTTTACAGCCCTCCCTGAAGAAAGGGCATTCACCAGGACGTCCCCATTGTTGGAGTCTAGATCCTAGACCTTTTTCTCTGTCAGAGCAGTACTCAGTCTTTCAGCAATGGCTGGAGAAATTGGCAAATACTTCTAGGGGAAATCAGTGCTAAATGACAGCTGATGTCCCTGTACCTCTGTCCTCTCCCAGGTCCCAGCCCAGTAATTCTTCCCTGTCTCATCACTTCCCTTTCCTCCTACAAGGCCAGGAGGAGAGCTCACAGGGCCCGGGTGCAGATGGGTCCCTCTGTCTCCTTTGAGTCCCAGGAGAGCACCCCGGGAGGCCACTGTGACAAGCCGATGTCACCACCATTGACCCAGCACCGAGACAGAAAACCCGTTTCATTATCTACCCGAAATAACTTATCTTCTTTCCTTTTGAATTTCAAGTTTTATTGTTGCTTTTCTTTTCCTGCCTTAAAATGAAACCCAGTGAAATGCTGTTCTTGATGGCAATATCATGATGCTTATGTCTTCGTCAGATCTGCTTTGAGCGGTGGGGGAAATTTCTGGTGGGGCTTGGGTCCTTTTTCATCCTCATATTTATTTAGGAAAGAGCACCAGATAAGAACCCAGGATAGCTAAAACAGAAAGTGTGAGGCCAAAGCCACAGCTCCTGTTATCAAAGCCAGCCATCTCCATGGTTGATCTCAGTTCTGATGTGTTCCAGATCCTGAAAATACCACGGCTTTATTTTCCACCATGCCCAACAGCCAAGTCTGACCTTCAGAGGGACAGAGAAAATAAGCATACTCTCCAGAAAGGAATGATGTCAGCTCAGGTCTCTTTGTTGCTTTTCATCCCTGGTGGGGGGGGCAGGCAAAGCACAGCACATTTCCCAGAAAACCACACTGGCTTCCCAAGCTTTACAAATGCTAGGGCCCCAGAGTACAGAGCTGCCCGCCATCTTAGGGTACACAACCTGACTCCTTCTCTCACTTATGCTTGATGAAATATCAGGCTGTCAATGAGAATGAAAGGAAGAAAGTAAAAGTTAGAGCAATTGCATTTTTTTTTTTTTTTTTTTACTCTGCTTTCTTCTCTTTAACAACATTTATGCAGCTAGAAAGGACCAAGTGGAAGCCGAGAGCACACAGGGCTGGCTGGAGAGGCTCGGCCCCGTGGGGGAAGGCGGGCGTGATGATGTCTGAGGAGCTACGTTGCTCCAACCAGAACTTTCCTTCCCATGCCGCCTGGCTTGGTTCCCAGCCCTGTGGCAAGTGCCTGACAGGAGGGTAGTTTGCGGTGTGGGGTGCACTGTGTAGGGTGGAGCCCGTCCTAATCATGGGGGGTTGGAGACAGAGGTCATGGCGGAGGTTTTCCAACGGTGCTCTTCATTCCTCTGCTTCTAGACCCAGGAACCTTGCCCGTGTCCTGGTCTCCATCTCGTTCTCCGTTAGTCCCTAACTAATTGTTAGTTAACTTGAGTGGAATCTCTGTGGAACAGATATGTTATGACTGTCATCTCTGTCTAGCGCCCAGCTTCTGCGGTTTGCCCGTAGGCAGGTGCAACCATATAGCCTCTAGCATGTGGCAGGCCCGTGCTCCACACCGGGGGCGCGTAAGTGGGCAAGATGCTCCCGGCTTGTACATTCTAGTGGGAGAGACTGACAGCAAGTGAATAGGAAGGATATAGGAAGTGCTCTTAGGACACACGGAGTCCTCATGGGAGGAGGAGTCATGGAAGGCTGGCATTTCTACAGGGAGGTCAGGCAGGGCTCTCTGATAAGGCCACATGGGAGCAGAGACCCGAGGGGAAGGAGGGAGGCAGCCATGGACATATCTGCAGGGAGAGTGTTCTAGGTGAGGACCTGAGGCAGGACCATGTCTGGAGAGAGGAGAGGCTCTGCTGGGAGCTGGTGGGGCCAGAGCAGGATGCGAGTGGTGGGCTGAGAGGCAGGCTTATGGGGTCCAATGGCACAGTGCGCTGAGGGCCCCAGTAAAGAATCTGAATTTTACCATGTAAGATGGCAAGCCTGGGGAGGGCCTTAGATAGGGAAGGACAGGATGCAGTGTGTTAAACCAGCTCATCATGGCTGGTGGCTGGAGAAGGCACCAGTGGGCAAGAGCAGTGGCAGGGACACCAGTTGGGAGATCGTTCTGGTAGTTTGGGAGCTCCAGCTTTCTGGGAATCAGCATCCAGTGACTTTGCCTGCTAGTCCCAATGATTGCATTCTTTTCTTGTTCAAATCCTGCCTCTCCTTGATTCTCTGGGTTCTAGGAACTGGCCCTTTCTAGGGTCCTGTGCCCGAACACTATTTTTATAAATTTCCTGGAGCTACAGGGCTTCCTTTTCTTACTTGTCTCTCCTCCCCACCCTACGGGAAAAGCCTGTCTCTGGAGCCCAGGCCCATGGTGCCAGCATTCTTCCTGCTCCTCTGTGCCAGGCACTGTGCAGGGAGCCGGGAACTCAGAGCTGGACAGGACAGACACAGTTCCCGTTCTAAGGGAGCTTACAGTCCCACAGGGCAGAGATAACATGGAAACATCAAGGAAATGAACAAATACACAGCTGAAGCCAATGAATACCTTAATGACATTTTTATGAGCTATCTAAGTCCTGGGAAAAAACCAAAGAAACATGAGAGGGTGGGTGTATTAGTCAGGGTTGTCCAGAGAAACAGAATATATACATATATATATAATATATAATATATATTAAACATAAAAATGTATATAAATACATTTAATATATAAATATATATATTTTATGTGTATGTATAGAGAATATTTTATATATATGTTATAATATATATTTATATATATGTTATTATATATATTTATATATGTTATTATATATATATTTATATATATGTTATATGGAGGAAGGGGAGAGGGAGAGAACATATACATCTTCCATATATATGTTAGATATGGATGTATAATGTATATACTATTGAGAGAGAGATTTTAAGGAATTGGGTCATGGGATTATAGAGGCTAGCAAATCCAGAATCCACAGAGCAGGTCAGGAAGCTGGAAACTCAGGCAGGATTCCTATGTTACAGTCTTGAGGCAGAATTCTTTCTTTTCTGGAGAACATCTGTCTTTGCTCTTCAGGCCTTCAACTGATTGGGTGAGGCCTGCCACACCATGGAGAGAAATTAGCTTTACTTAAAGTTAATTGATTGTTAATGTTAATCTTATCTAAAAAAACACCTTCACAGCAACATCTAGACTGGTGTTGGACCAAACAACTGGGCACCATAGCCTAGCCAAGTTGATACATAAAATGAACTTATATGGGGGAGTTTACTTTAGTAAAGTGGGCTTCCTTTAGACAAGGTGGGTGTGGAAGCTGTCTGGGAGGAGGGGACATTTATATGTGGATTAAAAGAATGAGAAAGATGTAACCATGTGAAGGAAGGGAGGGAAACTTCCAGGGAGGGGAAGTCATGAGCACAGGTCTTGAGGCAGAGAACCTGATGTATGCAGAGCAGTGGGAGTGTATCTGGACACAATGGGAGAACAGAAGTATGGCTGGAGAAAGGGATGAGAGCCAGGTTACTCAGAGCCTCACTTAATGCGGGCCCCTGTAGTCCCAGGTACGGAGTCTGAATTTCATTCAAAGTACAATGGGAACCTATTGTGAGGTGTTAGGCATTGGAGTGCTGTGATCTTACTTAATTTTGAGAGAAGCCATCTTTCTGCTCTTCGAGGAATGGATTGCGTGGGGAAGGCTGGGATTTGGGTGACGTGAGTGAGGGACTTGCCTCAGGTGCAAAACTTAAGGAGACAGGGCGCCTGGGTGGCTCAGTTGGTTAGGCGACTGCCTTCGGCTCAGGTCATGATCCCGGGGTGTTGGGATCGAGTCCCACATCGGGCTCCCGGCTCAGCGGGGAGCCTGCTTCTCCCTCTGACCCTCTCCTCTCTCATGCTGTTTCTCTCTCGCTCTCTCTCTAATAAATAAATAAATAAAATCTTAAAAAAAACCAAAAACTTGAGACACAAAAAAGCTCAGTCATTAGGATAAATGATATTTTGATGCACTAGTTTCAAAATTCAATATTAATGCAAAAAAAAAATCCATGATGAGCAATGTGTCCCAATTTTAAATAAAGACAGGATCCAACAGTGCCGTGCTGAGCCATACGGAGGCCTGAGGCAAAAGAGAAAACATTGCTCTGTTATATATGTTTTTATATTTTTTAAATAATTAATTTTCCAGGACATTGTAATAGTTGAAAAATATTGAGAAATGGCGAAGTAGGTATGTTAAAACTCCCGTGATTATTTTTGATTGAAATATTGGGAAAATTTATTGATACCTTTTGTAAAATTTAACATTTACTAAACATACTTTAAAAGTTACTTTCTCCCATTGGTTGTCACTTAGAACTCCCAGCTGAAAAGAAGAGGGACAAAGAAGTAGATTTTGAAAATACTACTGATTCCTTCCATTATATCCAGGAAAGCAAAATCATAATAAATTATTATTTTTTTAATTATAATAAATTCTTGGGGCACCTGTGTGACTCAGTCGGTTAAGTGTCTGCCTTTGGCCCAGGTCATGATCTCGGGGTCCTGGGATCAAACCCCACATCCGGCTCTCTGCTCAGTGGGGAGTCTGCTTCTCCCTCTCCCTCTGCCACTCTCCCTGTTTGTTCTCTCTCACTCTCTCTCTCTGTCAAATAAATAAATAAAATATTTTTTAAAATTATAATAAATTCTGTTTGGGGTATAAGTAAAATACTTAAAATAACATTGTAAGTTTTAATTCATCTACTTTTCAATTTTTCAGTATTTTCAACTACTTTAAAGTTCTGAGAAACATTACTATTAACACGTTCCCTAAAAACCTGTGGCTAGAGGTGCACATTTTTCCTTCCACCCCAGGCTCCAGTGTGACTTTCGTGTGGCACTGTTGCATCATGTCTTTATTTATAATTTTGGTATTTTGTTCATCACAAATACATCTGCATTAAATTAGATTTTTAAAAACCGTTGCACTGAACGAGAATTTATCCCGATTCCTGCATTTTTCAGTATATTTTGCACCTTTGCACTTGGCAGGGGAACACTGGCCGCACCTAATTTGGACCCTGCTGGGAAGTGGGGTGGTCAGTGAGAGCCTACTGTGACAGCCCAGGGAAGGGTGTGCTCACTGGGGCCGGGTGGTGGAGGTGGAAAGGGAAAACAGTCTGGAAAGTATGAATGAGTATAACCACTTGGAGCGTAGTATTATGGTTCCTTGTTGCTATGAGGATAATCATTTGCTGCTCCTTACTCTTTGTCTTCCCTGGCAATGTGGCGTCAAGATGTAGTTTTGCCTTAGTGGGGTAGTTTTGCAAAAGCCGAATTTCAACAATTACATAGTCGTTTTTCACGTTGGGCCAGTGTTCACACCCACAAAGCCAGCCATTTTCTTTTAACATTTTGGACATGGGAATTGGAAGGAAATATATTCTGTAGGCAATTCTCTTTCCTAGCCGGGTGCTGCAGACGGAATAAATATGGCACCGAAGGCAGCTGACCATCATCACATAAAGGAAATAGTACCTTCCTTTAAGAGACCCGGGCCAGGAATAAACCGACGTGACTTCTGTGTCCATACTGGCTCGTCTCCCGTCTGAGACTCACAGACGTGGATGGCAACTCGTGGTGATTGCTACGAGCATCTGATGAGTGATTTTTATTAAGTCTTCTCTAAGTTTTCAATAGTGACAGGTGAGGGAGATACAAGGATGATACAATGATGATACTTTGAGAGTAGTTCCCAGGGATAGGATCGTTCTGGCATGGATTGGGAAATTTTCTGGTGATGTTTTTTTTTTTTTTCTGAATGTCTCATTAATTTTCTTTCTTTCATTTCCTTTTAAATTTTTTTTCAAGGTAGCTTATTCTCATTTAAACGATATGCTCCCAAGGAAAGAGCATGTGCAAATTATCTTTTGTTAGAAATAAAAGGGCATGTCATGAATGCTTTTCCACCGTAGGGTTTCAAAGAATGCACTCACTCTTCTGGACAGAGAAATAATTGACTCTGAATTAATTATGCAATGAAGATTAAAATGTAATTTTCCTAGCAGGGGTCCTTTGGGTACTTTATCTTTCCATCACAGGTGAGGCAGAGCTGCTGGGTTTCCTTCTCTCTGAGCTGCTATGTATTGGTATGGGATGTGTGTAGAATCTTGAGAGGGTGTCACATTTGGGGGTCATAACGGTAGTTATCAAATTGACAGTGACCACATTATTTGATTTTTCTACACTCACTTAGGACTAGTTTTGGAGCTCATGACCATAAATACCCTAAGTATCGTGTCTTAGAACTGGTGACTTTAAACGCCTCTTTATTACGTTCGTTCAACAAGTATTTGTCATGTGCCCACATGTGCCCTGTGTGGTGCTAGAACTGAAGGTGTAAAATACTTAAAGGGGTGTTTTATTAGACACCTGTGGATTTAAAACCTTAGGGTATATGTTTTGAGTGGGTCTATTAGACTGTGCCTTGTAGGGAGAATCCTTGGCTTCCAAATGGCAGAGAGATCGCCATCTTAGTCAGCTCAGGCTGTTATAACAAAATACCACAGACTGGGAGGCTTAAACAACAGAGTTATTTCCTGGTGCTGGAGGCTCGACATCCAAGACCAATGTGTGGGCAGACTTGGTACTTGGTGAGGACCTGCTTCTTGGCTTGTGGATGGTTGCCGTCTTGCTATGTGCTCACATGACCTCTTCTCTGTGTGTGAAGAGAGAGGGAAATCCTCTTCTTATAAGGGCATTAATCCCATCATGAGGGCCCCACCCTCATGACCACATGTAAACTTATTTTCTCTCAAAGACCCCATTTCCAAATATCTTCACCATGGGAGTTTGGTCTTCAGCATATGAATTTGTGGGGACACAAACCTTCAGTTCATCACAGTTCCCTTGGAGAAGGAACCAGCTCAGAAAGTGCTGCGTGAAGCAAGCTACGTTTGATCCCTGCCTGAGCTCAGAGGAGCCCGAGGAATGGAGGTAGAATTGTTCTGTGGGCAAATCCCTTCCTCCCTCTGCCCCTCAGATTATCCCCCACCCCCCACCCCGAGCAGGGCTGTTGACAACTTCAATCCCCAAAGGGAGGAGATTTAGTCAGGGGCATGCTCCCAGGCCCAGGCTTACTGATGGCTAGAGTTTTCTCTTCCCTCATTTAGTTGAAGTACATTGGGCCACTCTGTGCTCTGAGGTGACATGTCAGCTACACACTAATTTCCCCACACCTCCACTCAATCCCAGCTGACCACTTCTTTGCTCATAAATCTTTTTACTTCTCTTTCTCCTTCAGCTATATTTCCAAAAGGAAGGAGTTACTCTGTTATCTGTTAGAAGGAAGAAGCCCTTGCAGAAATGGCACAACTCCATGCCCCTCCCTGGGCAAGCGCTGACCTCAGCACTGTCCTTCCCGATGCCTGTCTCCTAGACGTGCCCCTCAGCTTCTTTGTTTCGACTTCCTAAATCTGAATGAGGCCACAGCCCACGTGACTGGCACCCTTTTTAACAGAACACTGGGATCCTTGCTTTCAGCAGCTGTCCTGCTTGCTCCATTCCCAGAGGCTTCCAAAGAGCATCTCTGTTGTGAGTGAGGAACACTAGAAGGGGAGCTCCTGCTGTTGGCCTGCATCCCTGTGTGGTTCACTTTGCACACGATTGCGTTCTGTTCAGGTTACCTCTCAGGCCCTCCCTGGCACGAGGAGAGTCGGTAGCTGGAGGACTTGGCATGGACACCTGTGGTCCTCACCACTGTGTCAAGTGTCTCCCGTGCCCCAGGCTGACGCCTTAGCCTTTAATATCTGAGGTACTCAGTGCCTTGATTTTAAGTTCACTTCTCTTTCGCCTCATGACATAGAAGTAGCTCAGAATAGCGGGCAATACACTAGGCTAGTGCCCGAAAGTTCTGACTGCCTGTCCTAGCTTGGCCACTAATGGGCCGTGGGTTCTTGGGCCGTGTCTCCATTTTGAACTGCCGTGGTCCACGGGGGCATGCACATTCCTGTTCTTTGCCACCCAAGCCCCTTTCCCGCTGGATGTAGAATCCTTCAGAAAGCTGTACCAGTGACTGGATTTGCTCACTTAACTGAATCCTATCTGTCCTGCCTCTCCTCATATAAAACGAGGCATGCTGTACATCACTGGTTTTCCAACAATTTTTACAGCAGAATTCTTTCTTCAGTTGATATCAGTTGTGAAAACCCTACATACAAGTACAGTCTTCCTCATTATTCATGGATTCTGTATTTGCGGATTTGTCGACTTGCTAAAAATGTATTTTTTTTAAAGATTTTATTTATTTATTTGACAGAGAGAGACACAGCGAGAGAGGGAACACAAGCAGGGGGGTGGGAGAGGGAGAAGCAGGCTTCCCGCCGAGCAGGGAGCCTGATGCGGGCCTCGATCCCAGGACCCTGGGACCGTGACCTGAGCCGAAGGCAGATGCTTGACCACCTGAGCCACCCAGGTGCCCCGCTAAAAATGTATTTGTAATCCTAAAATCAATTGGTTGTTCACAGATACTCACGGAGTGGTGAGATATTTGAATTGCCCTATGCGTATGTTCCCAGCTCAGGTCACACAAGGCTCTTGTTTCAGCCTCATCCAGAGATGACTGGACGATGGACACAGATGGTGGGGGGCAGGGCGGGCCAAGGGCTCCTGAGGCCAGTCAATAGGATTTGAATCCCAACTCTGGTTCCTGTTAGTGGGGCTGCCTCAGGCAACTCAGTTAACACTCTGAACTTCATTTTCTCTTTTGTAAAGCCGAGACAGTAGAATCTACCGGATGAATTTTTTCTAGGATGTAAGATTACAAACTGCGTGACGTATGTGTATACACACACACACACATACTTCTCCTAGAAGCAATGAATTAGTATTCACTAATTCAGAGGTCAGGCAACTTTATAGAACATAACTACTAGGAAAAACCAGAACTGACTATAAACCAAAATGCTGAGCTGACCCGGAGATCTGTCAGCCGACCTCTCTCAACCTGGAAGAGGGGTGCAAGGAAGCGAATGTGACAAGCCCTGGGCGTGTGACTCTAAGGAGCCCCTTTGTGATTGTTATGCTGGGGGGCCTGGACCCTCCTGGTCTGAGGGGGAGACTCCCCTGGTCAAGCCAGGCAGGTGGACGGCTCCACTTGGAGAGTTGTTCCTTCCTGAAAAAGATTTCCCACACAGTTCTTCCAGGGAGGTCTCAGCTGAATCAAAGGGACCCATGTCTATTCATGTGGTTGGGATATCAGATCCAGAAACTCCTCTGCATTTGGCTTTCTTTTCTTTTTCCTTTACTGGAATGAAGTGAGATTGAGCATTAAATATTGCAGCATGTGTGTATGTGCATATTTATGTGTCGTTGTGTGTGGGTACATGTGTGTCCATGCATGTGCTTGTGTGTTTATGCATGTGTATTTGTACATTTGTCTATGTGTATTTATGTGTATGTGTGTGTACATGTTTGTGTGTACATGCATTCATGTGTGTATATGTGTTTCTCTCTGTGCATGTGTGCATGCATGTATATTTGTGTGTGTGATGTGTGTATGTATGTTTATGTGTGTTTGCATTATGTCTCTTTGTGTGTGTATGTGTGAATGTGTGTGCATGGGTGTGTGTGTGCGCTTACGTGTGTGTGTACGTGCATGTGTGTTACTGGAGGTAGAGTGTTAATAACGATTCAAGGTGGGGGAAGGCAACCAGCACAAGTAGTGAATTTAAAGGCAGCAGAGAGACATGAATTTCTGCAGTGAGGCAGCTTCCGGGGCCGGAACTAACTTAAAAGATGCCAACATCCTTTCCTATCTCTGCGTTTGAACCCCTGCCCAGATGGTGTCCCCAGCATGATCAAAAGGAGACAGACGCCCTCCCCTCCCTTTCATCGTCCCTCTCGTCTCATGCTCCTGAACCTCTCTCCCCCTCCGGCACTGCTTCCTCCACAGTTCCCTCTCCCACCCAGGTCGTGACTAGAGTTCTTTGTCAGTAACTGTGGTTTTAAAGCCAGCTCCCGCCACACATCCCTGTCCCCATGCCCAGCCTTGCTGACCTTTTCCATTTGTAGAGCAGGAGGACCTGCACTTATCCCCAGCAAGCCAACGGGGGTCGTGGGCCAGTGGCACTGGTCTCCCCGCTTCCTTCCCGGGGCTCTTGGGGCCATCACTCAAAGCTGACTCCACAGGAGAAAGTGGCTGGCCCTAAGGTAACTCGAGAAAATGCACACATTCAGCATCCTCAAAGGAACGCATCCTCAAATGAGAGCACACCTGCGTTGACACCACAGTGTGAAAGGACATAGAGGGAGTCCTGCTCTGATCCATTTTTAACACTGCAGATTGGCTATGAGAGGGTCTGGGTGCCACACTGGGGAGCGGATTAGGTCCTACTGCTCCTTCGGGACTTGTTCATTTGCTTAGTTATTTGTGAGAGATGATCACTGCATGCCTACTGTGTGCTTGGCACTGTTCTTGGTGATCAGGACCCTGACTCAGCCACTCGGCCTTGGAGAAAGGGACTGCATGTTTGGGAACAGCAAAACGTCGTAACATTTGGGATCTGACGGCGAGGAAATCCCCCGACACAGGCCCCCCCTCACTGTCAGCAACCTGCACGGTCGGGATCTCCAGGCTGCCAGGGCTTTAGGCGAGATGATCAGTCCCCCTGTCAGGGCAGGGGCTGAGCTAAGTGTCCCCAAATAGTCCATGTTCCAGCCAGTGTCACTCAACTTCTATTGGATTTGTTAACAGTTTGCCAGACTGCATTGCACAAAGAGTTCTGGGGTTTGTTTTATTTTCTTTTGAAAGATTACTTACTCAGCTTCAGATTTGGAAGGAGACTTTCTAACCCCGAGGCAATGTCTAACCTATGGCAACTTACTTGCCTTGGTTCCGCCTCATTTATTTTCCCCGGAGGGGCCAAGGATAGTTAACAATTGGTAATCGCTTACATAGCTATCCCTTTATATATTCAAAATAATTTATATACAATATGTCACTAGGTATACATTTCCTTTTTCTCATGATTGTAGCAACAGTGGACAAAACAGTGGTTGCTGTTTCTGGAAGAAAGAGTGCAGAGCAGGTCTAAATGGATGGTTTCTGTGAAATGACTAGAGTAGGCTAGCAGGACATATTTTTTCCTGTAGCCCTCATTATTGAAAAAGAAGTCTGTATACATTTGGGCCTTCAACATATCAATAATTAAACAGGATCATCAAATAAATATTGCAGCCATCTCCCCTGTCCCCTCTTCCTTTTCCACACGGGCACCCTGACATTTTGTGCTGTCGGAATGGCGGACAAATCTGTTTACCATTGACACATAAACTGCTTTTCCAACCCAAAGGGACACCCCAACAGTGTCTGCTCTTATAAGGAGATGTAAAATATATATTTTGATTAAAAGAATATGTCAACAAGGGGAAATACTGGGCTTTTCTCCTGACTGCAACCAGTAGCCCTGAAGCAAAGGTTGAGACCATGAGAAATTAAAAGTAATCTACAGAAAAAGCCCCAACCCCAGAGCACTTTGTAGCAAAATATTCTGAAGGTGTACTTTGTACAGAAGCAAAACTTTTCTGATGCATCTAAGTTCCAAAGCTATTTATTTCCTCCTTCATTTAAAAAACATTTTTGTTTACTAATTTAAAAATTAGTATGATATAGTTTAGACATAAAAAGAGATTTTATGTATCTATGTTTAAGATATGAAGCATGATTAATAACCAAATACTAATCACCTAGCTTAAGAATATTATGAGAACTATATGACCACATTCCTCTCTGTTAGCCCCCAGCAAGAAACACTGTTTTAATGTTTGTGTTCATCATGCCCTTGCCTTTTATTATAGTTTTATTACCTAAGTATGAATCCTTAGACTAGATGGCTTTGTTTTTGTCTTTTTGACCATTATATGAATAGTATCCTACTGCTTTTATTCTTCTGTGACTTTTTTGCCTTTCATGTTGCATAGTTGAATTCCTTAAAAAAAATCTATTCATGTATGTAATTGTAATTAATTTTAACTGATCTATATTCCATAGAATGAAGGGCCACCATTATATTTATCCATTTTCTTATGGAAGGACACTGATTCTAGTTTCTTTGTTTTTTGCATTACAGATAATGCTATTATGAATATTCCTGAGCCTGCTCCCTGGACTCCGGCTTAAGAGTTTCTCTAGAGTAGATTTCCTAAGAGTAGAATTGCAGGCTCATGCAGCATTGTACGTCTTCAACTTTACCAGATAATGTGAAATTGCTTTCCAAAATGTAACAATTTACACCCTATCAGTATATAAAAGTTCCCATTGCTCTGCAAACCTGCCAACACTTGATATTTTGTATCTTTAATTTTTTATTGTTATGTTAATCCCCATACATTCCATCATTAGTTTTAGATGTAGTGTTCCATGATTCATTGTTTGTGCATAACACCCAGTGCTCCATGCAGAACGTGCCCTCCTCAATACCCATCACCAGGCTAACCCATCCTCCCACCCCCCTCCCCTCTAGAACCCTCAGTTTGTTTTTCAGAGTCCATTGTCTCTCATGGTTCGTCTACCCCTCCGATTTCCCCTCCTTCATTCTTCCCCTCCTGCTTCATTCTTCTTCTTTTCTTCTTTTTTTTCTTTCTTAACATATATTGCATTATTTGTTTCAGAGGTACAGATCTGAGATTCAACAGTCTTGCACAATTCACAGCGCTTACCAGAGCACATACCCTCCCCAGTGTCCATCATCTAGTCACCCCATCCCTCCCCCCCACCCCCCACTCCAGCAACCCTCAGTTTGTTTCCCGAGATCAAGAATTCCTCATATCAGTGAGGTCATATGATACATGTCTTTCTCTGTTTGACTTATTTTGCTCAACATAATACCCTCCAGTTCCATCCACGTCGTTGCAAATGGCAAGATCTCATTCCTTTTGATGGCTGCATAATATTCCATTGTATATATATACCACATCTTCTTTATCCATTCATCTGTTGATGGACATCTTGGCTCTTTCCACAGTTTGGCTATTGTGGACATTGCTGCTATAAACATCAGGGTGCACGTACCCTTTCAGATCCCTACTTTTGTATCTTTGGGGTAAATACCCAGTAGTGCAATTGCTGGATCATATGGTAGCTCTATTTTCAACTTTTTAAGGAACCTCCATACAGTTTTCCAGAGTGGCTGCACCAGCTTGCATTCCCACCAACAGTGTAGGAGGGTTCCCCTTTCTCCGCATCCCCGCCAACATCTGTCGTTTCCTGACTTGTTAATTTTAGCCATTCTCACTGGTGTGAGGTGGTATCTCATTGAGGTTTTGATTTGGATTTCCCTGATGCTGAGCGATATTGAGCACTTTTTCATGTGTCTGTTGGCCATTTGGATGTCTTCTTTGGAAAAATGTCTGCTCATGTCTTCTGCCCATTTCTTGATTGGATTCTTTGTTCTTTGAGTGTTGAGTTTGATGAGTTCTTCATAGATTTTGGATACTAGCCCTTTATCTGATATGTCATTTGCAAATATCTTCTCCCATTCTGTCGGTTGTCTTTTGGTTTTGTTGACTGTTTCCTTTGCTGTGCAAAAGCTTTTTATCTTGATGAAGTCCCAATAGTTCATTTTGCCCTTGCTTCCCTTGCCTTTGGCGATGTTTCTAGGAAGAAGTTGCTGCGGCTGAGGTCAAAGAGGTTGCTGCCTGTGTTCTCCTTCAGGATTTGGATGGACTCCTGTCTCACATTGAGGTCTTTCAACCATTTGGAGTCTATTTTTGTGTGTGTGGTGTGAGGAAATGGTCCAGTTTCAATCTTCTGCATGTGGCTATCCAGTTTTCCCAACACCATTTGTTGAAGAGACTGTCTTTGTTCCATTGGACATTCTTTCCTGCTTTGTCAAAGATGAGTTGACCATAGAGTTGAGGGTCCATTTCTGGGCTCTCTATTCTGTTCCATTGATCTATGTGTCTGTTTTTGTGCCAGTACCATACTGTCTTGATGATGACAGCTTTGTAATAGAGCTTGAAGTCCGGAATTGTGATGCCGCCTGCTTTGCTTTTCTTTTTCAACATTCCTCTGGCTATGTGGGGTCTTTTCTGGTTCCATACAAATTTTAGGATATTTTGTTCCATTTGTTTGAAAAAAGTGGATGGTATTTTGATGGGGATTGCATTGAATGTGTAGATTGCTCTAGGTAGCATTGACATCTTCACAATATTTGTTCTTCCAATCCATGAGCATGGAACGTTTTTCCATTTCTTTGTGTCTTTCTCAATTTCTTTCATGAGTACTTTATAGTTTTCTGAGTACAGATCCTTTGTCTCTTTCGTTAGATTTATTCCTAGGTACCTTATGGTTTTGGGTGCAATTGTAAATGGGATCAATTCCTTAATTTCTCTTTCTTCTGCCTTGTTGTTGTTGTATAGGAATGCCACTGACTTCTGTGCATTGATTTTTATATCCTGCCACTTTACTGAATTCCTGTATGAGTTCTGGCAGTTTTGGGGTGGAGTCTTTTGGGTTTTCCACATAAAGTAGCATATCATCTGCAAAGAGTGAGAGTTTGACTTCTTCTTTGCCGATTTGGATGCCTTTGATTTCTTTTTGTTGTCTGATTGCTGTGGCTAGGACTTCCAATACTATGCTGAATAGCAGTGGTGATAGTGGACATCCCTGCCGCATTCCTGACCTTAGGGGGAAAGCTCTCAGTTTTTCCCCATTGAGAATGATATTCACTGTAGGTTTTTCGTAGATGGCTTTTATGATATTGAGGTATGTACCCTCTATGCCTATACTCTGAAGAGTTTTGATCAAGAAAGGATGCTGTACTTTGTCAAATGCTTTTTCTGCATCTATTGAGAGGATCATATGATTCTTGTTCTTTCTTTTGTTAATGTATTGTATCATGTTGATTAATATGCGGATGTTGAACCAACCTTGCAGCCCAGGGATAAATCCTACTTGGTCGTGGTGAATAATCCTTTTAATGTACTGTTGGATCCTACTGGCTAGTATTTTGGTGAGAATTTTTGCATCCATGTTCATCAGGGATATTGGTCTGTAATTCTCCTTTTTGATGGGGTCTTTGTCTGGTTTTGGGATCAAGGTAATGCTGGCCTCATAAAATGAGTTTGGAAGTTTTCCTTCCATTTCTATTTTTTGGAACAGTTTCAGAAGAATAGGTATTAATTCTTCTTTAAATGTTTGGTAGAATTCCCCTGGGAAACCATCTGCCCTGGGCTTTTGTGTTTTGGGAGATTTTTGATGACTGCTTCAATTTCCTTAGTGGTTATAGGTCTGTTCAGGTTTTCTATTTCTTCCTGGTTCAGTTATGGTAGTTGATACATCTCTAGGAATGCCTCCATTTCTTCCAGGTTATCTAATTTGCTGGCATAGAGTTGCTCATAATATGTTCTTATAATTGTTTGTATTTCTTTGCTGTTGGTTGTGATCTTTCCTCTTTCATTCATGATTTTGTTGATTTGGGTCATTTCTCTTTTCTTTTTGATAAGTCTGGCCAGGGGTTTATCAATCTTGTTAATTCTTTCAAAGAACCAGCTCCTAGTTTTGTTGATCTGTTCTACTGTTCTTTTGGTTTCTATTTCCTTGATTTCTGCTCTGATCTTTATTATTTCTCTTCTCCTGTTGGGTTTAGGCTTTATTTGCTGTTCTTTCTCCAGCTCCTTTAGGTGTAGGGTTAGGTTGTGTATTTGAGACATTTCTTGTTTCTTGAGAAAGGCTTGTATTGCTATATACTTCCCTCTTAGGACTGCCTTTGCTGCATCCCAAAGATTTTGAATAGTTGTGTTTTCATTATCATTGGTTTCCATGAATTTTTTAAATTCTTCTTTAATTTCCTGGTTGACCCATTCATTCTTCAGTAGGATGCTCTTTAGCCTCCATGTATTTGAGTTCTTTCCGACTTTCCTCTTGTGATTGAGTTCTAGTTTCAAAGCATTGTGGTCTGAAAATAGGCAGGGAATGATCCCAATCTTTTGGTACTGGTTGAGACCTGATTTATGACCTAGGATGTGATTGATTCTGGAGAATGTTCCATGGGCACTAGAGAAGAATGTGTATTCCGTTGCTTTGGGATGGAATGTTCTGAATATGTCTGTGAAGTCCATTTGGTCCAGTGTGTCATTTAAAGTCTTTATTTCCTTGTTGATCTTTTGCTTGGACGATCTGTCCATTTCAGTGAGGGAGTGTTAAAGTCCCCCACTATTATTGTATTGTTGTTGATGTGTTTCTTTGCTTTTGTTATTAATTGCCTTATATAATTGGCTGCTGCCATGTTAGGGGCATAGATATTTACAATTGTTAGATCTTCTTGTTGGATAGACCCTTTAAGTAGGATATAGTGTCCTTCCTCATCTCTTATTACAGTCTTTGGTTTAAAATCTAATTTGTCTGATAGAAGGATTGCCACCCCAGCTTTCTTTTGGTGTCCATTAGCATGGTAAATGGTTTTCCACCCCCTCACTTTCAATCTGGGGGTGTCTTTGGTTCTAAAATGAGTCTCTTGCAGACAGCATATTGATGGGTCTTGTTTTTTAATCCAATCTGATAGCCTGTGTCTTTTGATTGGGGCATTTAGCCCATTTACATTCAGGGTAACTATTGAAAGATAGGAATTTAGTGCCATTGTATTGCCTGTAAGGTGACTGTTACCGTATATTGTCTGTGTTCCTTTCTGGTCTATGTTGCTTTTAGGCTCTCTCTTTGCTTAGAGGACCCCTTTCAAGATTTCTTGTAGGGTTGGTTTCGTGTTTGCAAATTCCTTTAGTTTTTGTTTGTCCTGGAAGCTTTTGATCTCTCCTTCAATTTTCAATGACAGCCTAGCTGGATATAGTATTCTTGGCTGCATATTTTTCTCATTTAGTGCTCTGAATATATCCTGTCAGTCCTTTCTGGCCTGCCAGGTCTCTGTGGATAGGTCTGTTGCCAATCTAATGTTTCTACCATTGTAGGTTACAGATCTTTTCTCCCGAGCTGCCTTCAGGATTTTCTCTTTGTCTCTGAGACTCGTAAGTTTTACTATTAGATGTCGGGGTGTTGACCTATTTTTATTGATTTTGAGAGGGGTTCTCTGTGCTTCCTGGATTTTCATGCCTGTTTCTTTCCCCAAATTAGGGAAGTTCTCTGCTATAATTTGCTCCATTATACCTTCTGCCCCTCTCTCTCTTTCTTCTTCTTCTGGAGTCCCAATTATTCTAATGTTGTTTCGTCTTACGGTATCGCTTATCTCTTGAATTCTGCCCTCGTGATCCAGTAGTTGTTTATCTCTCTTTTTCTCAGCTTCTTTATTTTCCATCATTTCATCTTCTATATCACTGATTCTCTCTTCTGTCTCATTTATTCTAGCAGTTAGCGCCCCCATTTTTGATTGCACCTCATTAATAGCCTTTTTGATTTCTACTTGGTTGGATTTTAGTTCTTTTACTTCTCCAGAAAGGGTTTCTCTAATAACTTCCATGCTTTTTTCAAGCCCAGCTAGTATCTTTAAAGCGATGATTCTGAACTCTAGATCTGACATCGTACTAATGTCCGTATTGAGTAGGTCCCTGGCAGTCGGTACTACCTCTTGTTCTTTTTGTTGAGGTGATTTTTTCCGTCTTGTCATTTTGTGCAGAGGAGAATAGATTAATGAGAGAACAAAATGCTAGCAGAGTAACCACGTCCCCAGAAAATATACTCTAAACAAATCAGAAAAGACCTGAAGCAGTGGGAAAAGAAAGGGAAAGAGAGAAAAAAAAGAAAGAAAAAAAAGAAAAAGAAAAAGATAAAGATAAAAACAAAAACAAACAAAACAACAACAACAACAACAACAAAAACAGAACGTGATCAAATATGATCAGGCTGGTATATAGATCAGTGCCACACACTAGATTTTGGGTGTATTTTGGTCTGTTAAAAGAAAGTGCCTCCCAAAATTTTAAAGAAATAAAAACTTATATACATACAAAAATAAAGGTTGATATGATGAAGGGATGGAATATGACTGTAAAGATGGAAATTATAAAAAATTTTATAAAAGGAATTGATATGTTGTTTGAAAAAAGAAAGAGGATTTAAAAAAAAAAGAAAAAAAAGGGAAAGAATGTGATCAGGCAGGGGAGTAGAAAAAAACCATACACTAGAGATTTAGAGTATATTTTGATCTGTTAGAAGAAACTATCTCAAAATTTTAAAGAGAGAACAACTTATATATATATATGCCAAAAATACAGGTAACTACTATGAAGGGATAGAATATGATTCTAAAAATGAAAAATAAAAATGTTTTTTAAGAAAGGGATTGATAAGATGTTGGTTGAAAAAGGGAAAAAGAAAAATTCAAAAAAAAAAAGAAAAAAGACAGTTAAAAAAAATAATTAACTTTGAAAGACTAAAGAATCATGGTAAAAAAGCCGTGAATTCTATGTGCAGTATTCCTCTAACGCTGGAGTTCTGCCGTTCTCATTGATCGGTACACTTGGTCTTGGCCGGCTGTTCTCGCTGATCTTCCGGGGAGGGGCCTGTTGCCGTGGTTTCCAAATGTCTCTGCCGGAGGCGGAATTGCCCCGCCCTTGCCCCCTCCCGGCTAAGTAATCTGCTCGGGTTTGCTCTCCGGGGCTTTTGTTCCCTGCGAGCTTTCCGTACAGCTTTGGAGGCGGAGAGTGAAAATGGCGGCCTCCCAATCTCCGCCCCGGAGGAGCCGAGAACTCGGGGCCCCGCTCCTCAGTGAACCCCCAGAGAAAAGCCGTCAGTCACTCCCGTCTCCCCGGTCTCCGGCCGCACTCCGTGCTCACCCGGCCTGTGACCGCGCGCCTCTATCTCTGGCACCCGACCCCGGGTGGAGTCTCCAAACCCAGCAGATCCCTGCGGTGCGCTCCCGCGCGGCTCCCCCCGGGGGAGGAAGGTGAGTCTCCCCGGATCTGCCGCTTGTTGGGTCCCTGCTGGAGGAGCAGGGGCCCGACTGTGCGGCGGATCACGGTTTATGGCCACCCCGAGCTGAGAGCCCGCGCCTGGGCTCCGCCTCTGCAGCCGGCTTCCCTGCTCCGTTACCTGGGAGCTCTGCCACACTCAGTCTTTCTGTGACCCCGAGGGTCCTGAGACCACACTGTCCCGGAGGGTTCCACCCCCCGCTTAGCCACTGGAGTGACGTCCCTCGACGGAGCAGACTTCTAAAAGTTCCGATTTTGTGCTCCGCGGCTCTATCACTTGCCAGAAGCGGCCGACGGAGGCCCCTCCCCCACCGTCTATCCTCCCGAATATCGCCTCGGATTCACTTCTCCGCACGTCCTACCTTCCAGAAAGTGGTCGCTTTTCTGTTCAGAGAGTTGTTGCTATTCTTTTCTTCGATCTCCTGTTGAGTTTGTAGGTGTTCAGAATGGTTTGATCCCTATCCAGCTGAATTCCTGAGAGGAGACGAAATCCAGGTCTCCTACTCCTCCGCCATCTTGCTCCGATATTTTGTATCTTTAAAAACGTTTGCCTCTCTGAGGGGTAAAAAATTGATATTCATGTTGTTTTAAATTACATTTCCTCCGTTAGTATTAAAGTTGAGTATTTTTTCATTCTCAACCATTGGTCATTTGTGAGAAAATGTTCTGGGAAAATGTTCCTATCTTTTGTGCATTTTTCTGTTAGTTGTCTCTTTGTAAATATTGTATCAGTGCTTTAGAGATGCTGGGCACTAATTGATTGCTCGTTACATGTGTTGCATATCCTCTGGCTTGTGGCTTGATGTTTAATATCTTTAGATTGTTGTTTGATAAAGAGATCATCTTAATTATAATGTCACAATTGTGTTTACTTTATGGTTTGGTCTTTTTGTATATCGTATCAGAATGCCTTCCCCACCCAAAGCTATGAAAATGTTTTCATTACAGTTAATTCCCTATTTTATGTGGGATTAATGTTTGTGTATATTGTGAAGAATAGGTCAAATGTTATTCCCTAAATGGATAACAGTGTTCTACCACCATTTTTGAATAACCCATTTTTGTCCCTATGATCTGCAATATCATGCCTGGGTTTTCTTTTATATTCCGTTGGTTTATATCCCATTCATACTCAAGTACAAAGGATGTACTCAGTTCATGGCAAATGATTATTATTGGCTCATCCAAGCTCCTCTCTTGTCTACCTCTCTCTTCCTCCCTCCTTGTCTTCCTCTTTTTCTCCCCCCTCTTTTTTACTTCCACTTTCCACTCCCATTAGCCTTCCTTTCCCATAGGCAATCTTTCTAAACAACATAATGTGTGTGCTTTTACTTTGTTTGTGTGTATGTGTGCAATCAGCTTTATTGAACTATAACTTACTTATAATAAAATTCACCCATTTTAAGTGTACAGTTAGATGAGTCTTGACTAATGTATAGAATCATTAACTATCACCACAATCAAGATACGAGATGTTTCTATCACCCCAAAAATTCCTCCATGGTTCTTTGTACTCAATCCCTCCCCTGTTCACTAGCCTCTGGCAACAGCTGATTTGCTCTCTGTCTCTATATTTTTTCTAGAACTAAGTAGAAATGGAATAATATTACAGTCTAGAGTGTCTGAGTTATTTGTACTTTGCATGATGCTCTCAAGATTCCCCCATGTTATCATATGGATCAGTAGTGCATTCCTTTTCTTTGCTGAGCAAGATTTCATTGTATGGATACATCACTATTTGTTTGTTTCTTAACACACTGATGGATGTCTGGGTTGTCTCCAGTCTGGGGGTGGGTGGTGCTACTGTGAATGAGATAGCTATCAATATTATGTACAAGACTCTGTGTGGAATATATTGTCATTGTTTTAGGTAAATAGCTAGAAGGAGGTTTTCTAGGTGGTATGACAGGTGTATATTTAACTTGATTAAAACTTGTCAATGTATTTTCCAAAGTGGTTGTGTAATTTGAATTCTCACCAGCAAAGAATGAGTGTTCCAGTTTCTGTGCATCCTCACCAATAACAATATTGTCAGTCTTAAATTTTTGCCATTCTGATGGCATGTTGTGATATCTTCTTGTGTGTTTTTTTTTTTTTAAAGATTTTATTTATTTATTTGAGAGAGAATGAGAGACAGAGAGCATGAGAGGGAAGAGGGTCAGAGGGAGAAGCCGACCCCCCGCCGAGCAGGGAGCCCGATGTGGGACTCGATCCCGGGACTCCAGGATCATGACCTGAGCCGAAGGCAGTCGCCCAACCAACTGAGCCACCCAGGCGCCCTATCTTCTTGTGTTTTAATTGGCATTTCCTCAATGCCTAGGGATGTTGAACATTTTTTTTTTCATGAGCTGTTTGCCATTCTTAAGGCTGTGAAGTAATTGTTCAAATCATTTCCCTATATTGTTTTTTACTAGTTGATTTTCTTGTTGTATTATCAAAGTTCATTATATATTCCATTGAAAGTCCTTTATCAGATATATGTTTTGCATATATTTTCTCCCTGGATGTGACTTGCCTTCTTATTTTCTAACAGTGTCTTTCAAAGAGCAAAAATTTTAATTTTGATTTATCTGGGCACCTGGCTGGCTTAGTTGGTAAAGCGTGTGACTCTTGATCTCAGGGTCATGAGTTTGAGCTCCATGTTGGGTGTGGAGCCTACTTAAAGTTAACAAACAAACAAACAAACCTTTTTTTTTTAATCAAATCAAATTATCCTGTTGTTCTTTGATAGTTTATGTTTCTGTCCTACCTAAGAGATCTTTTTTTTTTTTGAACCCAAGTTCACAAATAGTTTTTTCCTACGTTTTCTTCAGGAAGTTCTATACTTTGAGCACTTACATTTTGGTCTTTGATTCATTTTGCGTTTTTTTTTTTTTTTTTTTTTAATGGTATGAGGTTGAGTTTTAGATTCAGCCTGCTGGGATTTTGAGTCAGGTATGCTGAAGAATCTCCTGCAGAAGACTGATACATGATTTTCATGTTAATTGTAAATCTAAATTCTCTCTTGCAGGGGAAACGTATCCTGGTTCAATTTGCTTTTTCTTTAAGGAGATGATATTGCACTTAAACTTTCCAATCCTTAAAGCTCAAACAGCACAAGTAATTTTCACTTTTGAGATTAAATTTTTTTATAATGTAAGTGCATGGTGAAAGGCTATATAACAATCTTGCATTTTAAGATAAATATTCTTTTGTTTCTGTTAAAGCAAGTATAAAATTATTGTTCCCTAGGCGACAAACTGTTTCTTATAACTACAATTTAATTTCATGTTAACCAAATACAGACAGTGAAAAGACAACTTTGATTGTGAGGATCTAACTACGATAACAGAATAATTTCTGCAAGGAAAAAAAAAAAATGAGGATGCTTACTTTTATGTATTTATTTTAATAGTTGTCAATAATTTTTTAGCTTTATCAAGGTATAATTGACAAAATTGTAAGATTTTTTAAATTAAGCTAGCTCTAGTTGGTTTCTCCTGGTCATTGAAAGTGTCCTACAAATGGTTAGGGGAACACTAGTACTTTATGGAAGGGTAAGGTTGCTATTATGCTTCCAGGTAAGTCTAGAAAATCAGAAAGCTCCAGGAGTCTGAGGATGATGGAGAAATACAGTGGTAGGAAGATGCCAAGCGTTACGGGCTGAATGTTTGTGCCCCTCCCAAACTCATTAATTGAAGCCCTAATCCCCAGTGTGATGGTATTTGGAGGCGGGGCCTTTGGGTGGTGATTAGGGTTAGATGAGGTCATGAGGATGGAAACCCATGCTGGGTTAGCATTGAGAAAGGGCCATGTGAGGACACAATGAGAAAGTGGCTGTCTACAAGCCCACACAAGAACCCTCCCCGTGAGTTGAATCTGCTGGCACCTTGATCTTGGACTTTCCAGCCTCCAGAACTGTGAGAAATAGATGTCTATTGTTTAAGCCACCCCGTCTGTGGGATTTGTCATGACAGTCAAAGCTGACTAGGATAGCAAGTCATATGCTTTCTGCTCCATTCACGCTATTTAATCCTGTCCAGACCAGTGTCCACCCTGGGGCGGCTCTGCTGGGCATGCAAGTGAGCAAGGCCAAAGGCAGGATGCACCAGAAGCAGTGAGCAGGAAGGAATACAACTAAACAGTCTGCACACTCACTGCCTTTCCACCTGCCCGTCTTTTCACCTTGCTTCTCCCAGTCCACGCCTCACTGGTCTCTCTCAGCCTCACTGTTGTCCTTCCTTTCCCAAAGTTGCAGGTGCACACCCCCAGCCACACACCACCTACACACAGCCTCACGCCCCACTCCCCATCCACGCCCCTCCTCCCCTCCCCTGCCCTCCAACTTTGCCAACATACCTCCAAATGCCGTAGATTGTGGTGATAAAGAAAGGCTCCATTTATGCCCCCCAACTTTATTAAAATATAAAGCGATGAAGATTAGTTCAGACAGAACATTTACTTCCAACTTAATTTTTTCTTTGCAGGAAATCCTTGATGTCTTCAATTTCCCTGACCTGGCTCTACCACGTCTGGCTTAGACAGCTTAATGCAATGGTTTCAGTCAAAGTAGGATGTCCTTGCGGCCAGACTTGGCCTAATTCATTGCTGTTGCTCTGAGATCAGCCACCAGCTACCAGATCTTGAAAATTTGCAAGGAATCAAAAAATGCCTGGAGAAGAAAGTCAAGGAGAATAGATGTGTCCTCAGATGGCCTTTGCTCAATCCATCTGACAAGTGTAGATTATGTTGTTTGAAATGCTTCCCAGTCTGCTAGGACGTGTTCCCTAGTGGAGTCTATGAAGGGAATAAAGTCACTGTATTGTCATACACTGCTCTGCTATTTATGAAATGGCATAGATTTGAAATGAAAGGCTTATTAAGTAATTGGGTCCACTATGGAAGCACAGACTTCTTTCTTGCTAGTACTTCATTCAACCTGCAGTGTTTGGCTATTTCATGCCTCTAATTACTCATAGCAAAGTAGTACAAGGCCAGGGTTGAGTCTAATTCATCTTTGGATCTCTAGTCCTTGGTAGAGGTAACTTGTAGATTAATAAATGTTTGTTGAATGGAATTAAATCAATATTTTATCTAAAGCCTCGTCTTTGGCATATTTAATTTTTCTAGTTTGTTTATTGATTTAGCATTTACTATCTGCAACAGATGAAGCACTGGTTACCTATTTTTTGACATTTTTTTGATAACGCATAAAAACAGACTCATCCATCTTCACAAATAAAGAAGATAAAACACATGGTACAATGGAATTCTTAGAAACTGACCTCATGCTGTTTAGCTAAAAAAAAAAAAAAGAAGAATCAGCTCTCTTTTAAAAATGAGAGAGAGCTGTGTGTAAAGAATGTAAAACAGATTCTGTTTTGTCTCTTTTTTCTTCTAAGAGCAAGTCTTAATAGACACCACAGGCAAACAAACAAAAAAGACTAATGAGAATCTGAAAACTACTGAACTTTTAAAATGCTCTTTATGATATGACCAATCTTATAGAAAAAGAAGATATAACAGGCTCCTAATAAATGGAGAGATTGAAATAACCAAGGGACTTAAATTTCGTGCTGTACGTTATTGCTCAAATTTTTACCAACAGGATAAAAAGTTTTTTTTCAAAAATAATTTTGAATTTTAGCAAAAAGGAGTTAAGAAAACATCTTAACATATGCCATGTACAGACTATTTTTAAAGACATGCTTATGGGCAATGTCTGCTTTTAGGTTCTATGATTCTTGAAGACTAATCTTACAAAGGATTGTTATAAGGTGACTTCTCTGTACTCAAGTTGTTACTTTGTGTATTTATTCCTCTCTGGAAATGGTGAGGGAAGAAGTAGAGATCTTTAGTAGACAACACTGAATAAGGAATATGATAAAAAAAAATTAAGAATTGCAAAAGCAGAGACTGGCTCACATGTTAAACATTCCAGAGCTATTCAGCATTCCTTTAAAATCCTCCATGGTGTTGTTATGAAACGATGCCATCAGCTTTAAAGAGTTCCTTTCTTTGCATCAATGGCTTTCCTCAGAGCC
Source organism: Mirounga angustirostris (assembly GCF_029215605.1). Lineage (NCBI taxonomy): Eukaryota > Metazoa > Chordata > Mammalia > Carnivora > Phocidae > Mirounga > Mirounga angustirostris. The sequence continues at coordinate 126,261,445 of NW_026991713.1, forward strand.
CCTGAAGGAAAAGCACATGTCCTCAAGAACCATAACCTCTCCCAGAACTGCTTTCCTTTTTGCTAACTAGAACCCAGTTGGTTTCATCTACAACTTCAGTTCTTTTCACTCTTGCTGTGATGCCATTTGCAATCTTGGGTTATATCTGGTCCCACCACTTGATTTTAGTTAACAATGCTTGGGAAATCCAAATCCTTAAATCATAAGCCCATGTCATACTTCATTTTTAATCTGAGTTCACATTGAATATTCTGCCATCTTGTTTTTATTTGTAATAAGAAACGTTAAGGGAGAAAATGTCTCAGTGCATTATCACGCAGGGCTGGCTTCATGGTCACTCTCCCCGTATTTCTCTTAATGCTCTGTTTTGCCATCTTGCAACTCTTCATGCTTATTGAACAAGGGATCCGCCTGTTCATTTTATTCTGAGCTTCTCAAATGATGGATCTGCTCCTGTCACCAACTGCCCTGATCTGTTTCTCAGACAAGCAGAAAGCTGGATTTGGATGAAACACTAAAACACACTGCCTCAGTGGGGCTGAGAACACAACAGATTTGCGGTATTTGTTCATATTTGCTGAACATAGCATCTTGGGGGAAATCCCAATTCTTCCAGGGAAATGGAAGTGGGGATTCTTCAAGCCACTGGCTATTATTCCTTACAATGTACCTGAAGTCTACATGTGTTCCAGGTGCCATGAAAGGCAAAAATAAACAAAGAGAGATGCATAGGAAAGCAGGGTGGTGCAGGAGGTGGCCCAGTGTTGTTCATGTTGCCATACTTCTCCCAGACATTTGGCTTACCCTACAGCACAGAGTATAGCCAAGTATTTTAATGCACTTTGTGTTCAATTGTGATATTAATTTCAGGGGCGCCTGGATGGCTCAGTTGGTGAAGTGTCTGCCTCCAGCTCAGGTCATGATCCCAGGGTCCTGGGATGGAGCCCTGTGCCAGGTGTCAGGCTCCCTGCTCAGTGGGGAGTCTGCTTTTCCCTCTCCCTCTGCCCCTCCCCTCCATGCCTCCCCGCCCCCTTGCTCATGCTTGAGTGCTCTCTTTCCTCTCAAATAAAATCCTTAAAAAAAAGTAAATTATATCCATGTTTCTGAATCATTTATTCCTAACTCATCAAGATATTATTCTTAAAGGCCCTTTGAGGTCTAGAAAAATCTCAGAAGTTCGTAGATGTTTTCTTAACTCATTTTTGCTAAAATTAAAAATAGAAAATTGAGATGTGGAGAAAAAGGAACCCTCGTGCACTGTTGGTGGGAATCAAACTAGTGTAGCCACTGTGGAAAACGGCATGGAGTTTCTTCAAAAAGTTGAAAATAGAACTGTCTTATGATCCAGGAATCACACGACTGGGTATTTATCCAAAGAATACAAGAACCCTAATTCAAAGGGATACATGCACCTCAATGTTTGCAGTAGCATTATTTACAATAGCCGAGATACAGAAGCAGCCCAAGTGTCCATTGATTGATGAATGGATAATGAAGATGTGGTGTATATATACAATGGAATATTATTCAGCCATAAAAAAGAATGAAATCTTGCCATTTGCAACAATGTGGATGGAGCTAGAGAGTACAATGCTAAGTGAAATCAGTCAGAGAAAGACAAATACCATATAATTTCACTCATGTGGAATTTAAGAAACAAAACAAGCAAAAGGAAAAAATGAGAGAGAGAGAGAGAGACCAAGAAACAGACTCTTAATTATAGAGAACAAACTGATGGTTACCAGAGGGGAGGTGGGCAGGGGGATGGGTGGTGGGGATAAGGAATGTACTTGTGATGAGCACTGAGTGATGTATGGAAGTGTTGAATTACTATATTGTACACCTGAAACTAATATAACACTGTATATTAACAAACTGGAATTAAAATTAAAACTTAAAAAATAGAAAATCAAAGATTATGCCACATAACCGAAAACAAGAAGTTATAGAATGTGGTTTGGAACTCAAAATGTGGCCAAGCATTTTCAGTTAACAAAGGTGTCTGACCTCATGCTCTCCTGCTTTCATCTCCAGCACAAACTGTCACTTTCTGCAAAAACGTGACCACTCTCTTTAGCTCTGACTGATTGCACTGCATGTAAATCAAGATAACCCTGTCACCTCCTTCAAGATTGCCTTCTGTTGTAGAGCATAGTTCTCAATGGTAGCTCTAAAGAGAGAGATTAATATTTGGTCTCTGATGATCAGATGACAGGCAGTATGCATTTCATTTCTGCCTCTGGATTTGTGGTGGCCTTGGGTGGGTCTTCATTCTTCTAGTACCTTGATTCTCAGGACTAGACTTAAGATGATCTTCCATCCAAACTGCCACCAAGACTGCCATTTGCTCTTTGACTCCAATTTTGGTCCCCATGGTGCACACATCTGAATCACAAGCACACACTATGTAATTTAGTGGAGGTGCCAGAGACAGTATGGTGTCATCCAGCCCTCGTAACACAGAGATGACAGTATTTTCCTTTGAAACCATGGTGTGGGGGTAACCACTAAAGGGTAAGTTTGCAGCTATGTCTCCCGCATGTTTATATCCCCTCATACTCGTTAGTGTAATTCCTTACCATGGAAAACTCACTCCATATTTCTGGTATGAATACAATGCTTTTAATACCACGAGTGGAAGCACAGATGGACTGCTAGTGATGATTTCTAAGTAAGTGCCAGAAAAAATTTTAAAACTCTTTTGAAATCTTCAGCACTAAGACAACATTTTCTGCGAAACAGAAGTAGGTCAAACAATCAAAGAGCCTCTGAAACAATACTTTAGAATTTCTTCCAGAATGGAAGCTCCAGGAGAATAGGGATATTTATTTTGGTCGCTGAATGTGTTCTATCAGCTTGACAGGTACTCAAGGAAAATTTGTTGCATGACTATCATTAGGAATGGGTGGTGGATGTTTCTAGAAGCCATGGCTTTTCCCCAAGAATGAAAGCTATGATTCACCACCTATCTATCTTAAACCCCTTTTGCCCTCATCCCAATTAAAAAAAGAAATCTTTAAAGAAAAAAAATCTCCCTATGCTGCAGACCACGATAAGCAGGTCAAAGGCGGTCTGTGGACCAAGCATATAATAGTTTGGAAAATGTTATAATTATTAATGAAACGTAACTACTTGAATTCATAATTAGTTATAGGAAAGTGAAGTAAAGAAGGGATTGAGGCTTGGGAAATATATTTTGTTTCTCAACAGGGCCCAATTATTTTTTTCTGATACATATCCACTCATGTCTGAATCAGTCTACTGTATAACTTGTACCAAGATGGTCACTGGTACCATGCATACATTATCATGTAACTAATGTGGCTCTGAGGATGAGATTTCTTTCACAATCTTCTAGCTACCATTCCATTCTCAGCCTCTTCATTTATTTTTCCAAAAAGAAGTTTTTAAAATTCAGAAAAGAATTACAGGACTGTTGGGGCACCTGGGTGGCTCAGTCGTTAAACATCTGCCTTCGGCTCAGGTCATGATCCCAGGGTCCTGGGATGGAGCCCCGCATCGGGCTCCCTGCTCAGCGGGGAGCCTGCTTCTCCCTCTCCCGCCCCCCCTGCTTGTGTTCCCTCTCTCGCTGTGTCTCTCTCTGTCAAATAAACAAAATCTTTAAAAAAAAAAAAAAAAGAATTACAGGACTGTTAAGAGCTCAACTGGATTCCCCATCCCCTTTATTCTTATTGGTTTTGTTAATCTGTTTCTTTTTTTAAGATTTTTTATTTATTTGACAGAGAGAGACACATTGAGAGAGGGAACACAGGCACGGGGAGTGGGAGAGGGAGAAGCAGGCTTCCTGCCGAGCAAGGAGCCCGATGTGGGACTCGATCCCAGGACCCTGGGACCATGACCTGAGCCGAAGGCAGACGCTTAACAACTGAGCCACCCAGGTGCCCCGGGTTTTGTTAATCTTAAGATAAACTTTACATCATCTAAATGTGACCTTTGTCCCCCAAATATGATCATTTGGGGTTGTAACTAGGGGGGCCAGTGCAACAGTGACCCAGGAATTAGGGCAGGGATGTATCGCTGCTGGCATGCATGGTTCTACTCTCCCTTCTAGTGCCCATGGCAGACATTGCCATTGGGCCTGGCTCTCCCTTCCACTGCCAATGGCCTCAGACTCCTACGTGTAGTGTTACACTTGACCACCAAGTGGCTGGAGTTGGTTATTTGCCATCTTTACTTGGGATCTTTTCAAAATATCACTCTGGTGAACACATCCGTTAAAGTCATTTTATATGATTAGGGTTCATTTTAGTGGTGTTAGAGGAGATTGTGGAAATTCTATAGATGCTCTGGTTTTAGGCTGGAGTACCTGGAAGTTCTATGCCACAGAAGCATACTGAATAAGGCTCTTCCTGTTCATTTTCTCTTTGAATGGGGCTCTAGGATGTAGTGAGGATGAGCCAAGCCCACCTACTTGAGGTCAGTACTTACCGATTATTTCATCAGTTCCTTTATGTTTCTTAGACCAGTTTGCAGTTAGGGTGGGCCACGTGACTAGTTCTGGCCAATGGACTGTGTCACCTCTGGGCTAGGACTTTCAGGAATGATCCCTTTCTTCCGCCCTGGTACAGTGACCTTGCCAACTTTATTGAGATGGCAGCACCATAAGTATATAGCAAAATTCTTAATCCCTAGGTCACCAGGTAAAAAAGAGTCTCCTGCAACCTGCAGTGGTCCTTTATTACATTAAATTTCCGAGGCTCTGGACTTCATCCTTTGATGCCGTCAACATGAATGTGCTACGTGAGTGAAACATCATTATCATGTGAATGGGAAGGATTAACCCTAAGTTCAATGTTTCACTGATCTATATCTGCCAATAGAACTCATCACAAATATTGAACGTGAACCTATATTGTATGCCTTAAAAACAAGGAACAGCGTAAATACCAAGGGAGTGAAAGATATCTGTACACCCAGGTTCCCAGCAGCATTATTCACAATCGCCAAAAGGTGGAAGCAATCCAAGTGTCCATCGACGGAAGAACAGATCAACAAAATGTGGTAAATACATACAATTGGATATAATTCGGCCTGCAAAAGTGATGAACTTCTAATATAAGCTGTGGTATGGATGAACCTCGTGGGCATTGTGCTAAGTGAAATAAGCCAGTCACAAAAGGACACATAGTGCTTCCTCTCATATGAAGTACCTCGAGCAGGCAAATTCACAGAGATGGAAAGTACATTGGCCAGTGGCAGAGGGAGGGAGAAATGGAGAGTTGTTTAATGAGTAGTGAGTTACATTTGAGAAGATAAAAAAAATTCTGGAGATGGATGGTGGTGATGGAGGCACAACAGTGTGAACGGACCTAATGCCATTGACCTGAACACCTAAAAAGGATTAAAATAGTCAATTTTATGCTCTGGATATTTACTACAGTTAAGAAAAAGGTGAGAGAGAGAGAAAAGAAGAAACAGAGAAGATTATTTAACTTCTGTTAGGGGGGAGAGCTCTTTGAGTCTTTACCCTTTCTGGGCCAGTTAGTTCTCTCTTTTTCTCAATTCTCCTTCCCAGATTCTCCACACACTCTTTTCTTATAAGCCTCCTCTCCAAGTCTGCCTCCTCGTTTCTGTGACTAAAAACACCGGGAGGACAGGGACTGGATCTGACTTGTTTGCTATCATGTCTCTAGAAGAGTATCAGCAGGGAGGCTTGGGGGGCTCCTTTGTGTAAGCATCTGCCTTTGGCTCAGGTCATGATCCCAGGGGCCTGGGATGGTGTTACTCAGTGGGGAGTCTGTTTATCCCTCTGCCTGTCCTCCTGCTTGTGCTCTCTCTCTCTCAAATAAATAAATAAAATCTTAGAAAGAAAGAAAGAAAGAAAGAAAGAAAGAAAGAAAGAAAGAAAGAAAGAAAGAAAGAAAGAAAGAAAGAGAAAGAAAGGAAGAAATGAAGAAAGAGAAAGAAAAAGAAAGAAAGAAAGAGAAAGAAAAAGAAAGAAAGAGAAAGAAAAAGAAAGAAAGAAAGAAAGAAAACCGTGTCAGGCAGAACCTAGAACAGAGCACTCCAGAAACCCTGTTTGAGTGAAGGAACACGGGATGCCCTTTCCCCTCCATTTGTGCTCTCAGAAAATACCAGGTGGGGGCAGCACTGCTCTAGTGAACTCCTTGGTGCTGCTGGAGGTGAGGCCTACATGAGTGAAATGGGCCACCTACAACTGTGGACCCATTTGGTGGAATTATGTCCGTTTTTCATGGTGTCAACCTCCAAGAATAAAGGAGCTATCTTAAACATCATCAGCCTTCTTTAATTTCTTGTTAGGGATTTATTATATATTTATATATCTGAATTATTCTTCAATTCCTTCATTCAGTAAATATTTATTAGGCGCTTACTATTCTCAAGTACTCTTCTGGGCACTGGGTGAAAAAACAGACTATAAGTCCCGGCCCTCAAGGCGTTTATAATACGGGGATATGGCTCCCACCTAGACAAGTAAATGAATGAACACATAGTGAGTGTACCGAGGGGGGATGAAAACTGTGGAGAATGGAACAAAGAAGAGGACAGACAGTGATCATTTCATTAGGGTCTTTTTCCGAGGTCGTGTCTTGTACTCCTGTTTGGAACACATTCCTCTGTTTCTTCATTTTGCTTGACTCAGTCTTGAGAGAGTGGCCTCCTGGAGGAGATGAACCTCGTCATGCTCCCCTGCGCTGGCCCTTGGTTGTCTCACAGGCTTTTGCAATTGTCCACGTGGCCGACTTCACTTCCAGCAGCTCCCAGTAGTGGAGGGTGTGCCAACACCCCGCAGTGTCCCAAGCGGGGGGATCTCCGTCAGCACCTGGATTCACGCTGATTGGAAGCCAGACCCTCAGCCAGCAGCGTTTATAGTTTACAAATAGGTGTCGACCCAGCGTAAGTCCCACTGGCCACCAGAGCCAGGGGGTCTAGAGCCGTCCTCTGGGCCGCAGTGGCAAAAAGCGGGCTCCAGAGCTGGCCCCAGGCAGAGCGAAAGGGGCAAAGACGGCACTCGCTTGCCATCTTTGGAGAGCGCTTTAGTAGGTCCCTCGCTGTGTGTTAAATTAGGTGCCTGTCCTTCAGACCCATGCTTGAAGATAGGCAAAGACGCCTCTTTCAGAGAAGATCTGGGCACTTTTCAGCGGCCACCTGCCTCACTCAGCTAGTCGCTGGGTTACTTTTCTGAGGACATTGCTCTCTAGGCAGCTGTAGGTTTGGCGTGTCTGAGGGGAGAGGTGAGTTCAGGACCCTCCTAGTCGACACCTCGAAGGGGACGGAGACAGTGATAAGTTCCAGAGCAGCCATTATTTTATTTTATTAAAGTAATTTCTACCCCCGACGTGGGGCTGGAACTCAGACGATGAGATCCAGAGTCGCTGGCGCCTCACACTGAGCCAGGTGGCCGCCCCCGGGGGGCACCATCTTGACTGCGCAGGGATGAACGACCTCGTGGAGCAGCTGGCTTTCCACAGGGCGGCGTGAGGAAGGTGAGTGAGTGGCTGGAGGCCAGGTGGAAGTGGGAAGAACAAGTGCACAGTCCTTTGTTTCTGAACTTTATTCCTATCTGGACCACGGTTCTTACGGACGGCGTGTTATGGAAGCAGGAGTACCTGCTTTCACTGTCTAGGAACTCTAGCATCTTCCAGCGAGCGTCTTGCGCAGCAAGGGCGCAGAATGTCAGCTTTCGGCGATGCCCTGAGCCTTGGCATTCCAGAATCGCGTACAGGAGTGTGTTCACCCTATTGTCCTCTTTCTGAGGTCATCAGCTTCCAGAGCTGCTTCTCCTAGCCCCCCTCCTCAAGCCGAGCCCCGTTTTCTAATTCGTGTCCGTCATGCGCCCTTTATGGAAGGCCAACTCTACTGTCTGCCTGCTGATTGTTGTTGTCATCACCCACTTTCAGGGCAGGATTTCGTGCAAGGATAGGAGGATAGTATCTTAGGCTTCATTTTCAATCATCCTGCCTGATGAGGCAAACAACAGCATGTTTGCTTGCCGAGATAGATAATGCATATCGCTGAGCTGAATGCTTTAGGGAGGAATTAAAAGGAGTCCGCTCTTCTTACACATTAGCCACCATCTTCATCAGGAATTGTTTTAGTGCCATGAATGGAAACCAGTTTATCAAGGTCTAGATCAGTGGTTCAACCATGGGCAGCCTTCTTCCCTCCGACCCTGGGGTCATTTGGAAATATGTAGAGGGCATTTTTAGTTGTCACAATGACTGTCATTTAGTTGCTGTCATTTAGTTGCTAGGAGCCAGTGATGCTAAGCATCCTGCAGTCTACAAGACAGTCTTGAACAATAAGGAATTATTCTGTTGAAAAACACTGACCTACGAACGAGAGTGCGGTTTGCCATAACCCAAATAAAACTGGGCCTTCCTGTGTCCGGCTAATAATAGGATAACATTAAGAGAGGAATGCAAGTCTATTTCCTTAGGAAGTCCTGGGAAATAAAACAGCTTGCAGAGTTCCAAAGCAGTATTCCACTTAAACAAATAGCCGAACTTTGTAAAATCTTTCCTAATATCTCATTCAATCCCTTCAATTTTATTTTATTCTCTCAACATGTCTACAACTTCTTCCCCAGTTTGTCCTGAGTATTTGTCCACTCTTGTCCCCTACGCTGGGCAGCCCTCTTCTTTCCTAATACAAACCAAGTCTAGTTTTTCTGTCTTCTTCAATTCTGTACTAGTTACATGTGCCAGAATGTCTATGAATGTGTGTGTGTGTGAGAGAGGGGGAAAGAAAGAGAGAGATCATGAGTCTATAAACACGCATGTTTATCACTTTTACAAGGGCAAACCTAAGTGGGGGCATTGGTTAAGACTACAGGTAGTCTTTTAAAACCCAATGGCCAGGGACACCTGGGTGGCTCAGTCGGTTAAGCATCTGCCTTCGGCTCAGGTCATGATCCCAGGGTCCTGGGATCGAGTCCCGCATCGGGCTCCTTGCTCAGCGAGGAGCCTGCTTCTCCCCCTGCCTGCCACTCCCACTGCTTGTGCTTTCTTTCTCTCTCTAATAAATAAATAAAATCTTTAAAAACAAAACAAAAAACCCAATGGCCAGAATTATAGCAGTGTGTCACAGGACCTAGGAAGTCATAGGTGTTTGTTGCCTCCATCCTGTTCTTTCTGGGTCCACTTGTCCATTCCTATCTTCTCTCTGCATCTTTTATGGTCCCTACTTGGTTAACCTGATTTCTCAGCCAGCCTCCTAGCTTTTGCTCTCTGTAGTTGCAATAGACTGAATGTGTCCCTACAAAATTCATGTGTTGATACCTAACCTCCAATGTGAGGGAATTAGGAGATGATTAGGTATTGAGAGGTGATTAGGTATTGAGAAGTGATGAGGTCTTGAGGATGACACACTTGCATGGGATTAGTGCCCTTGTAAAAAAGACAGTAGAGAGCTCCCCCACCCCCTTCCACCATGTGATGTGAGAAGGCTGTCTGTGAACCAGTGGCTCTCACCAGACAGTGAATCTATCAGCATCTTCATCTTGGACTTCTGGCTTCCAGAACTGTGAGAAATGAATTTCTGTTGTTTATAAGCCTATGATATGCTGTGGTAGAAGCCCAGATGAACTAAGACAATAAGTTTGTTATTTAAATTTAACTTTCACATGCCATGTGAGTCTAACTTTACATGAACTTCAGCTCCAAAGCCGTCTGACGGAATCAAACTCTGTTTCTCAGTTCCACACACATTTTTGGGAGGAGCCGATGGCCATAGATCAGGTTCTGCCTTCCCCAGTAGAGTGACATCTTCTGAGTTGTGATGAGGCAGATTCTTTAAGAAGGGGCTATTGATGGGGAAGGACTAATGGGTGTCTTTGGTTCAGCAACACAAGTCCGTGTAGTTCATGGTGACACTTAGTCAATATTAGTAAATTCCAGCTTCAGGTTAAGACATTATCTTGAGCTCATTATTCTTCTAAAGCAACTAAACTAATCCTAGCAGATTAGCATGGAAGTAGAGAAGCTTAACGTAATGCACTTCATTTATTTTTGGCCCTTTATGATCATAAAGCAGGTTCAAAGCTGAGTTTTAGTCTTTGTTTTGAGTTTTTCTGGTTTTCACCTAGCTTGGTCAAAATATTAATATTTAACTTATAATGTCAAGGATGGTCTAATCATAAACTCTAAGAAAATTTTAGAGATAGTGCAGACTCTCAAAATGGAGATGAGCCACTTATTTTGCAGTGATGCATAAACTCCGGGGCATTGGCTATATTAATTATTTTTAATAGCTCCAAGGACATTAATTAATATTTATTGAGAGCCAGGGACGTTTATTCAATTTGGCACAGTGTAAAAAACAATAAAATTCTTTGCTTCTAACTAATATTTGTTGAATGTTCATCATATGAGACAACAATCATTGCCATCACTGAATGGGGAGTAAAAGCAAAACTGTTTTTATGTAGATGGGAAGTTTACGAGTCTGTTTTTGTAGTTGTTATTCTCTTAAATCAAACTGAGGACTTACCCCTTAAATCAAACTAAAGACTTCAGAAGTGCTTCTAATACAACTAACATTCTTTCATTGGAATATAGAAAGATAGAGTTGATTGTGATTTTTTTTTTTGATAGATGGAGGTGAAGGTGTCGAAAATTTTATTAACATTTAGTTTAAAAAGCTTTACACCTGTGCCATGCCAAGACATAGAAGGTTCTTAAAGAAGTTACCCATTAGGGTTTGATCCTTGGTTTAGGAGTTGTGGGGCCTTGGTATTGCTTTGTTAAGCAGTTTAAGAATTCATGATCTTGGTCCAGGGCTGGTAATACTGTGCCACTTTCTTCTCCCTCAGAAAAATGGTTCTTGATAATGTTCAAAGCAGTCAGGGCAACCTGAGGGTTCTCATGAAGTTGCAAAGCCTCAATTTTATCAATGCCACCCATTTCCTCTATCAGAAGACACAGGTTTTCCTTCTCTGAAAGCTTCTCTGCTGCCTGGAGGATAAAAGAGATAACATCAAGGATGATGATAACAATTTTGGTGTCTTGGATGGTAAGCAGATTCACCAGTGGCTCCAGGACGCCAGAGTGGACAAGCTGGATCAACTGGTCTATGGTGCCTCCAGTTGTGAAGTTAGCGACGGTCCAAACGGCCCCTTTCTGGACTTTAAATTCTCCGTTTTTCAGCAGAGCCACCAAAGGAGGCAGCATGCCGCAAGCTATCAGCCGCTGGATGTGCTGGCGAGGCCCTGCAGCCACGTTGCTCAAGGCCCAAGCTGCTTCCTTCTGGATGGAGGACTTGGGGTGCATCAGGAGCTGGGGCAACACGTTCAGCATGCCCGCGTCGATGGCCACCTGGGTCTGGTGATCCGTTCCCATGATGATGTTCCCCATGGCGCAGAGGGACGGGGTCAAGACATTGAGCTCCGAGGGCGCCTGGGTGGCTCAGTTGGTTAAGCGACTGCCTTCGGCTCAGGTCATGATCCTGGAGTCCCGGGATCGAGTCCCGCATCGGGCTCCCTGCTCGGCAGGGAGTCTGCTTCTCCCTCTGACCCTCCCCCCTCTCATGTGCTCTCTCTCATTCTCTCTCTCACAAATAAATAAATAAAATCTTTAAAAAAAAAAAAAAAAAAGACATTGAGCTCCGAGCTGCTCATGAGCTGGACCAGCCTGGGCAGGACCCCTGTGTCGACCGCTTGGCCGATGCGCTCGTTGGAGCCATCAGTGAGGTAGGACAGGGCCCAGCAGGTGTCTGAGAGAACCTCGCTGTCTTGGTGCTGCAGGAGGTGGGATAGGACGGGCAACATCTGCTTCACGGCTTTCACAGAAGGGTAAGGGTTCTTTTTTCAGCACAAGTTGGACAAGGTCCACGTGATGTTCCGCAGAAACGTGATTGGTATGGTTGATGAAACGAGGGCCAGCAGATGTGGAATGGCATTGCTCGAGATAACGAGGTCTCTGAATTCTGCTATATTACCAAGAGCCCACACTGCCTATTCACACACAGTCATGTGGGAGGAAGACAGGAGCTCAACCAAAGGTGGGATGGCCCCACCTTCCACAACGGCTTGAGTCTGCTCTGAAGTCCCGGAAGCAATGTTGGTCAGAGCCCAGGCTGCCTCGAAGTGCAAGCAGGGGTGAGGTGAAAACTTCAGGAACTCCACCAGCCTGGGAATGAGCCCTGCTTCAACAATCAGTTTTAGAGGAGGGTTCCTTTCCTGGGACAGCATTTTCCTGGCTACCTAATAGTAGTCCCTGTTTTTTTTTTTTTAAAGATTTTATTTATTTATTTATTTATTTGAGAGAGAGAATGAGAGACAGCACAAGAGGGAAGAAGGTCAGAGGGAGAAGCAGACCCCCCGCTGAGCCAGGAGCCCGATGCGGGACTCGATCCCGGGACTCCAGGATCATGACCTGAGTCGAAGGCAGTCGCTTAACCAACTGAGCCACCCAGGCGCCCAGTCCCTGTTTTTTTTTAAGAGCAAATTGAAACCTAGTGAAGGGGCTAAGTAACCTGTTTAAAGTTACATGACTAATGGGCTCTCTTTCCCTTAATGACTATGGTGTGAGCTAGTTAGATGCTCTCTAGGTAGAGTGGAAAGTTGCTTGAAAAAAGGTCCCATCAATATTGCAAACTGGAGACATTGTTTCCATTTTATGTTTGGTGTTCCCTTAATTAGATATTTTAGGATTCCAAAAACACTGGATGACTACGAACTTTATATTGGTTTTAAGAAATCTCTATAGTAGTGTGTCTAAATGTGCTTGAAAATTTATGTACTTTTTATGTTCTTTTAGGTTTTTATTTTGAAGTTTCAGACTGTGGGTTTTCTCCCCCCAGAAAGACAAAACAAATTCAAACGGTTATCTGGGAATTCTCAATAATTTAAGCTGGAACTACTGGGAAATAGTATTTATATATTAATCAAATTGATAAATAGGTTCAAGAATAAAGGATCATCCCCCCCCCCAACAAGAGTAGACAAAGGGTCTTCTGAATGGAGAACAAAGCAGATTTTCACATAGATCAGAAGTGTCATGCTGTAATCATTTACTTTTTTAAAAATTGAGGATATTATAGATATAGCAAAGTATAATACTAATCTGAAGTGTTCATCTGCATGAATCTTTGTACATACATAGTGTGTGTCTCTCCATGTAACCACTACCGAGATCAGTACCTCCTGCTTCTGCCAAGATGCCCGTTCCCAGTCTATACTTTATCCCTACTAAGGAAACTACCATCTAACTGCCAGCATCGTTGGAGCATTACACTTCTTCTCTAAAAGAAATTGAAGTTTTAAAGTAGGAAATTACCATAATTTATTTGCCATTCATTATTTTAACAAATATTTAATGACTATAATGAGCTTTACACAGGCACTGGACATCACTGGTGAAAATGACAGAAACTGTTTCTCATTGTAAATAATGCTGTGATCATTCTTACTGTATATTTTTTTAAGATTTTGTTTTTTTAAGTAATCTCTACATCCAATGTGGGACGCACACTCACAACCCTGAGATCGAGAGCCACATACTCCACCAACTGAGCCAGCCAGGCACCCTCATTCTTACTGTATTTTGAAAGTCTTTTTTTCTTTTACATTTCATTCTAAACGTGTATCTTTATGAAAGATATTGCATGTATCAGTTTATCTTTTATAGCTTAAATATGGTTTGAACTTTAAAAAAAATTTTTTTTTTGAAGTGTAATGAATAGAAAGAACAATGAGAACAGCAGGCTGCAACTTTCTCAGTTGACCTACTGGGAGCTCTGGCTCACCTTTATCAACTTAGGGCAGCACATCCTGGTGAAGGCAAAGTGTTCAGATGGAACAAAATGCACCAATCTGTGAATTATGCCCTGAGTCACTGTGCTATAGAAGGAGAGGGACCAAGGCTGGTAGTAGGAAGATGAGGATGGAATGTCCCAGGGAAAACGCATGGGCAACAGCTGTCTGTGGGTGGAAATGATCTCCACAGCTCATTTCATTTTTGAAATGTATTAGTTGTACTCTAAGGGCAAAATGGGCAGGTGAATTTCTTTTTTTTTTTTTTTTAAGATTTTATTTATTTATTTGACAGAGAGAGACACAGCGAGAGAGGGAACACAAGCAGAGGGAGCGGGAGAGGAAGAAGCAGGCTTCCCGCCAAGCAGGGACCCCGATGAGGGGCTCGATCCCAGGATCCTGGGTCATGACCTGAGCCGAAGGCAGATGCTTAACGACTGAGCCACCCAGGCGCCCCGGTGAATTTCTTTTTTTGAATTGAAGTATAATTAACACTCAGTGTTGTATTTCAGGTGTACAATATAATGATTCAACAATTCTGTACTTCACTCAGTGCTCATCTGAATGAGTGTACTCCTAATCCCCTTTATCTACTTTAACCATCCCTCCCACCCACTTCCCCTCTGGCAACCACCAGTTTGTCCTCTGTATTTGAGTCTGTTTTTTCCCTTTTTTCCCCTTGTTTGTTTGTTTCGTTTCTTAAATTCCACATATGAGTGAAATTATATGGTATTTGTCTTTCTCTGACTGACTTATTTCACTTAGCATTATGCCCTCTAGTTCATCCATGTTACTGCAGATGACGAGGTCTCACTTTTTTTATGGTTAATATTCCATTGTACATATATATCACATCTTCTTTATCCATTCATCTGTGGATGGTCACTCGGGTTGTTTTCATATCTTGACTGTTGTAAATAATGCCACAAAAAGCATACAGGTGCATGTATCTTTTCAAATTAGTGTGTTTATTTTTTTGGGTGAATACCTAGCAGTGGAATTACTTGTGCATTGTTGGTGGGGAGTGAAAGTAGGTGAGTCATGGACTGTTGTTTCAGAAGTCTCCCTACAGTTCCCATATATAAATGATGCCTAAAAGCTTGCTGAGTATATTTCCTAGAAAGAAAGACACTACGAAGGCTTCTATTAATTACAGGTACTGTTCAGGCCAGTGCTCTTGGATATTTCAGCCCTGTCATAGGGAGTCAACTTACGACTTCTGTAATTTAGAACTAAATTTAGAGACAGTTGTTTTTGGAAAGGGGAAACAAACTTTTCAGTTTTATAAAAACAATCTTAAAAGAGACGTCCACTTTCATTCTTTCTAATAAACAATTGGCACAAGTGAAAGCAAACCAATCTATCTCCATAGGAAATGGCTTGTAGAAAGTGGGTTTGATCTATATAGATTTATGGGATCTCTAAATGCAATCAACAGACAGCCATTTACTGTTTACCAAAAGGCTTGGGAAGGAAATAGTGGATAAGTTCACAGACTAATGTCCCAAATAGCTGTTGAGTTTGCTGTCTCTTTTTTTCTTCCTGGAGGGAATGGGAGACTTCCCAGATGAACGTTTATTTCAGACAATTAAATAGAGGGTCATGATTGACATGTTTTCATGTTATTCTTTCTTGGTTTGACATAGAAAATCTACTGGAATCAGGCTAATTTACAAATGAAGGGGTTTATTTTCCCTTTGGTTTGTGGGCATAATTGTCTCCATTAGCTTTAATGGGCGTTTCAGGGCCTGGTCTGAAGGGAGAATGGATGGTTTATGGTAGACTGCTGGCTCTGTGCTATTCAATCCATAGGGAAGAAATGCAGTGTATATTTCGACACCCAACTTCTACACCGTGCAGAAAATAGAAACTGTTTGAAAGCATTCACATTTTACTCTATCAGTGCCTTAAAAAGAAAACAAAATGAAAGCCCAGGGTGCACAAGAACAATTTTATGTGACCATTGAAAAGATTAAGGATCATCTTAAAAACACTGCAAACATTTCGTCTTGAGTAATGGGGATGTGTGTAGCAAATAAATGCACAGGGCGGCCAATTTCTGCACCTTGTAACCAATGCAAGTCCATATCCAAAAGGTCAGGTTGGCCAATAAAAACTTCCATAAAATTCAGACATTGTCAACCTAATCCCCTAATCCCCAAATTCCCAAATGAATATGAGATATTATCAGGGAAGTATGTCATAGTGAGGGTCTCTGTTTCACTCTTCTGAGAATCAAGAGTGCAATAGGCATCTGGACAAGATACTCTTGTGTACTATGTGAAAATGACAAAAGGGCTCTAGATGAATGGACCTCTACTTAGGATTTAATTCATTCTAGAAGTGTTAATTGTCTTCTTCACTTCACATATTTGGCACCCAGTAGTATTTGTCGAATGAAGAATGAGTGACGGAGTGTTTACAATCCACTCTCTTCATCAAGAGAATCAAATAAGGTCCTTGCTCTCAAGAAACCACAGCTTAATACATACACATATGCAACTAGAGTGTCCTTTTTTCAACTCTAATGTCTAAATCCAAATATAAAGCTTATTATCCTAAGTGCAGTATTTTAAAGTATAATCCAGGTATAATGGGAGAACACAGAAGGGAGCGGTGAATTCTGTCTGAAGAAGATCTGGGAAGGTTTCACAAAGAAAATGCCAGTTAGCCTCGGCATCCTATGATAGGGAGAAAGAGGGATGAGCAGAGGATCAGAGATGTGAAGATGCACATCCTTTCCAGGGAATAACAAACAATCTAGTGTGGACAAAGCTAACTTGTCTGTGTAGGAGCACAATGGTAGGTAGAGGTAGGTAGCTGAATTTTAGATGGTCACTGTGCTTTTTTTGGCTCTGGGAAAAGCATATTATATCTCTTGGCAAGGAGCACAATGGTAGGTAGAGGTAGGTAGCTGAATTTTAGAAGGATGACTGACATCAGTATAGACAGTATATTGAGAGGGAAAAAAAGATTGGAGACAGTGATGTTCCTTATAGTGGCCATTGTAATTTGATGATAGAGACAGTGATCTGAGCACGATCACATCAGTGGCACTGGGGATGGTCTGCCTAACACTCCTCCACATAGCCACCCACCCATCCATCCATTCATTTACTCAGTAAATATGAAGTGCTGTAGCCAATACCTGTGCTTCCTTAACAGCCACTTTGTCTCCTGAATTTTCCTAACAAATGTTGATTTCCTTCTGATATTTGGTGGCCACGTGCTTTGGAGAGGCTGGGCTCTTCCTCAGTCCCAGGCAGTTGATATCAATCAGTGTATGTTATTCATTCATTTATTCAGTAATTACTTAGAACCTTCTAGGTACAGGTACTCTTTTCAGAACTGGGGATATACCAGTGAGATGAATAATTATGAGTCCTCCAAATAAGTTGCTCACACTCTATTGCTGGAGACATTTACCTTGATTAGAGTACATAAAAATTAGCTGCAGTCAGACTTGTAATACTCATCCATACCTTCAGCTCTTCTCCTGGATGCACACACTCTCTTGCAGTTAGGCAGGACCAAAGCGACTAATTATTTCTTAGCTGGGATCACTGAGTTTGCATGGAGGACCAGAATCCTACTCACTATTACCTGAGTAGGTCTTGCTTGACAGGTAAATAAGCCTCTGCCTATACAGTAACTAAGATTTTCAGAGTTGACTGTTGCTGTAGTATAACTTAGCCTAACCCAACTGATAAAATGATTAATGCTAGTGTTCAGGTCTGAGCTAAGTGCTACTGAAACCCAGGGAAAGGAGAAAATTATTGGGAGTTAGCTGAGCAGATAGGCAAGCAAGAGGCTTCAAAGTAGTGGAACCGTCCTGGGCACGGCTTAGGGGCTGAAATGGCCTGACAGGTCAGATGACGTTGCCTGCACATAGAGTATGTGGCCAAGAGAATGGCTTTTGTCAGGGCAGGAGTTCAGCTCATTACTTGGAGAGTGTGTTCCCAGCACTACGATTGTGAATGGTGGAAGACAGCAAGAGTCCCAAGTACAAGCAGTAAATCAAATGTCAGAGCTTTTACTAAATCATGATAATTAGGGGTAGAATTACGGGTTCCCTTTCCACTTCAGATTTTCAGCCTCTGCTGTCACTAAATACCGTTAAATGAAGTGATACAACCTATTAGGGTCTTTCAGACAATTCCCTTTGGGCCCATGGAGATCTCTTCAGAGAGATTAAACTTTGGAACCAATGGTGTAAATAGGAATTATCCAGGCAGAATTAACAAGAGTGGGCGGATGCCATTTGAGTTGTATATATTTATAGTCTAAAAAAGGAAACCTAAAAATACCCTTAGAGCAGTGACATGTTTTGTGGCAGATTTAATTCTATAGAGAGGGACAATTACACCATTCACCAGGCGTAATTATTTTTAAAATGTCTTCTCTATGGCTCACAAACTTTATAATAAAGAAATACATGCTGTCATAGAACTTGTTAGATGTTTCAAGAAAACCCACAGGCTAGAAAGTACTCTTTAGTCACTTCATAAAACTAAGGAGAATTTAGTTTTTTCCTCTTTATTTCTTGACATTAAAAAAAAAAACAAACAACCCAATAACTAATAAGGGATTTTTTAACACTCAAGACTTATAAACTCTTCTACTTGAAGGCAGAAATGTGCTAGTTATTTTTATATTTCTCCCAAAGCCTAGTGCAAGACCATAAAATAAGTTAATTTATTCAGTTTCACAACAAATACTTACCAAGTGCCTACTCTGAGTCAGGCAGTGTTCTAAGTGCTAGGGGTATAGTGGTCCACATGCTGGACTGATTGCTCCCTGAGGAAACTTGCATTTAAGTGGAGGAAGAGATTATAAGCAAATAAATGAGTAAATGTAAATAATGATGTCAGATGGTGGTAAGGGCTATGGAAAAAATAAATCAGGGAAGGGGTAGGGCATATTGGGAGTTGTTTGCTATTATATATAGAGTGGTCAGAGAGGGCCTCACCTTGGTAAAGTGACATTTTTGCAGAGACCTGGAGGAAATAAGGTAAAGACCATGTAGATATCTGGGGAAAGACAGATCCAGGCAGGAGGGACAGCCATGCAAAGACCTTGAGGTGGGGTGTGCTTAACACGTTGTAGGAACAGCAAGAAGGCTGGTGTGGCAGGAGTGGAGTGAGCAAGGATGGGATTAATGGCATATAAATTCAGATTGGTCTTGGGATCAGATCCTATAGGACTTGCATGTCATGCTAGGAACTTTGGCTTTTGTGCTGAGTAGTAAGGGAAGCCACTGAAGACTTCAAGAGGAGTCGAATCTGGCTCTTACAAGGGGCTGAATTGTGTCCTCCTGAAATTCATTTGTTGATGTCCTAGCCTTCCAATACCTCAGAATGTGGCTGTTTTTGGAGCTAGGGCCTTTAAAGAGCTAAATCAGTGTTAAGAGTTAAAAATCAATGTTTTTGTGAACTAGTCACACCTGGTTCAATGTGACTGGTATCCCTACAAGAAGAAGAGATTAGGAGACAGATACAGAGGGAAGACAATGTGAAGACACAGGGAGAAGGCAGCCATCTGCAAGCCAAAGAGAGAGGCCTCAGGGGAAACCAGTCCTGCCCACACCTTGAGCTTGAAATTTAGGCTCCAGAACTGTAAGAAATAAATTCCTGTTGTTTAAGCCATGTAGATGGTGGTACTTTGTCGTGGCAGCCCTAGCAGACTTAAGCACTGACCTTCTTTTAAAACAGATCATTCTCTCCTCTGTGTGAGTACAGAATGTGGGGGCAAGGGCAAAAGCTGGAAAAACAGGTAGATGCTATATTAGTAATCCAGATGAGATTTGCTGGTGCTCAGTTCTGTGAGCTGGAAGTGGAGGAGGTGTGAAGTGGTTAGATTTGGGTTATATCTTCAAGGTAGAACAGAGGGAATTTGTTCTTGGCTAAAGTGCTGGGTGTGAGAAGAAGACAGGAGTCAAGGCTGTCTTCAAGGTTCAGCCTGAGCAACTAGAAAAATGACATTGCCATTTACTGAGATGGAAGAGACAGGAGGAGTGGGGTTGGGAG
Organism: Mirounga angustirostris; assembly: GCF_029215605.1. Lineage (NCBI taxonomy): Eukaryota > Metazoa > Chordata > Mammalia > Carnivora > Phocidae > Mirounga > Mirounga angustirostris. Next base: position 126,281,206 of record NW_026991713.1, read on the forward strand.
GGCGGTGTGGAAATCAGGGAGTATGATTGGGGTGTGTGCGTCTGACATGTCTATCAGAGAGCCAGTAAATGCATCTCCAGTGCCATGTAATGGGAAAGAGAATTTCAAGAGCCTTTGTCTACTGACCACTCTGTAGGTGGAATTATACAAGGCTCATTGGATAAATGAGTAAATGAATTTGAAGATGAGGATTTTAGCTGTGCTTTTTTTGGCTCTGGGAAAAGCATATTATATCTCTGCCTTTGAAACAATGTGAATGCTACTACAGAGATATCTTGCTGTGAGCTTTTTTTTTTTTTTTTTTTTAACAAATTATATGATGGCAGCTTAGGGGGATTCACATTGTAAAGATATGTGCTACATATTGTTTTAAGGGGATTTTCCAGATGTATTTAAATGGGGCATATGATCTGAATAACAAAATGTTTGATATTCTGTAACCACTCTGGGATAGTGCTTGGTCCTTTCCTCCAGTAAGTGTTTAGTCCATCCTGTCCCCTCAAGTCTGTCTACATCCTGGCCTCCAGGAGAAGCCTGGAGAAGTACTACCCTACACTGACATGGCTAAGAGTGGCCACTCAGTGATTCTACACATCTCCAGGATGATGTGTAGTGTCCTGTAAAGGAGATAGAGCAGGTTAGAAAAATTTCAAAATTCCACCTAGTGGACACACTGCAACACAAATATTTGTGGATTAAATTTTTTCTAGCTGTGACTTCTTCCTTGATACTATTTTGATGACTTTTCAAACTTGGAGAAAAGTTTCAAGAATAGTACAATAAATTTCTGAATACCCTTTGCCCAGAATCACCAATTGTTTCCAATTTCCCTATTCCCTCTTTGCCTCTTTCTTTCCATGCACACACATGTGCATTTTTAAAAATTATGTGAGGGAAAGTTGGAAACACCATCCTCTTTTATTCCTAAATACTGTAGTATGTGTTTCCTTAAAACATGAATATTCTGTTATATAATCATATGTTGTCAAAATCAGGAAATTTACCATTTATATAATGCTATTATTTAGTCCATAGTCCAATCATGCTCAAGTTTTTCATTGGTGACAATAATGTTCTTTATACCATTTTCTCCCCTAGCCTAGAATCTGATGATCCAAGGACACAGATAGCCTTTATTTGTCATAGCTTCTTTGTCTTTAATTCCTCGGCCTGTCTCTGTCTTCTTGATGGTGACATTTTTGAAAAGTAGAGGTTATTTATTTTATAGAATGTCTATTTGGCTTGTTTCTATCTCTTCATGACTAGATTCAGGTTCTGCGTTTTGGCAGGAATAGCACAGAAGTGTTGTTGTGTCTCTCTCAGTGCACTGTATCAGGAGACACTTGTCTCTTTGTCCCAATGTTGGTGATGGTCATTTTGCTCACTTGTTAAAGTGAGGTCTCTCCGTTGTAATGTTACTTTTGTTCCCTTTGTAGTGAATAATGTCTGGGAGATACCATGAGACTTATATAAATGTCCTGTTTCTCATCAAGCTTTTGCCCACTAGTTTTAGTATCTGATGATGAGTTTCTGACTTGAGTCGAAGGTTGATTGACTTTCATTGGTTATCCATTGATGAGTTTATGTCTTCAGGTTGATTAAACTGTAGGACATCTATTGAACTAGGCATTTATAAGATTATTCCTTTCTAGATCTGTCTGTGGAGCTCAATGGATCATAACTGAGGCACACAAGTACTCATGGCCTTCTTTGGTCATGAAGGTCATGATTAATTAAAATATTCTAGCAAGGTGTCATAAAATTACTGGACATCCTGGGAAGTCAGAGGGGTTTGTTCCAGCACTTATTTAATATTATTTATATATTTATGTAATATATATTTATATAATTTATATAATAATACTATTTTTAAAAAAAGATTTTTTTTAATTTATTTATTTGACAAGAGAGATAGCACAAGTAGGCAGAGTGGCAGGCAGAGGGAAAGGGAGAAGCATGCTCTCTGCTGAGCAGGGAGCCTAATGCGGGGCTCGATCCCAGGACCATGGGACGATGACCTGAGCCGAAGGCAGCCGCTTAACCGACTGAGCCACCCAGGCGCCCCAATAATATTAATATTATTTAATATTCTAAGACCATCTGATAGAATTGACAGTCTGTCTATATTCTATATGTAGAATGCATATGATCTACATGACTTCTGGATGGTATAGAATAAGTGTTATAAAATAAATCCCTGGTATGAGCCTTATTTTCATTTACCTTTCCATTCAAAAGTGGAATGAGCAACATTCCAGTTACTGAAGATTTCATTTATGTTTTAATAAGTTAAAGTATCACATAGCTAAATGTAAAAAGACCACTTTCCAAGCAATTTTAGGAACCTTTATTTCTTACGACAACATGGAAGTTTATAGATGTTGTCACCACATAAATGAGACACCTTCCTCCTCCTCTTCCTGTTATGTAAGTTTTGTATTATAGGGCACATGCATTATAATTTTCTTCTCAGTTTTTTCATGAATAACAACCATGCACTACCTCAAAAACAGGGCGCCTGGGTGGCTCAGTCATTAAGCATCTGCCTTCGACTCAGGTGATGATCCCAGGGTCCTGGGATTGAGTCCTACATGGGGCTCCCTGCTCAGCGGAGAGTCTGCTTCTCCCTCTGCGCCTCCCCCCGCTCATGCTCTGTCTTGCTCTCTCTCTCTCTCTCTCTCAAAAATAAATAAATAAAATCTTTAAAATAAAAAACCCTCAAAAACCAAGTTACAGTATGAATTATTTGTTTAAATGGTAATTCATACAAAACAGTGAATATCGTTGCCCCAAGAACATTGGATCAATTCATAACCAATGTCATAGATAATAAAATCTGTAAATATTCAGCAAAACGAACGAAATACTCAGAAGTTCCCAGTCTCCTGTATATCTCAATGGCTTCCAGGTTACCAGGTTTTCTCTGTGATACTTAAATGTTAATTATGTTAATTCCACCCTAGTGTGGAGCCCAGCTAATTGGAGCAGTCCTAGCCCACTCCAGGATATGTTCATCAAGATCTGACCCCTTCCCAGCCTCTTTCCAGCCCTCCTAGATACCCGTACAGACTCAGGGGCTTGCGGGAGACATCTGAATGAAAGAAAGAACAGAATAAGGATTTGCCACCATGGGTAGTAAGTGCGGTGTGACTGGCCGCTCTCACCCTGCCATTTGCTAATGGCTTTCTGCAGGACCCCATGCTGGGAAAGCAGAACCAAGTTTCCGTTTGCATGCTGTTGTGAGTTTTAGAAACAAGTCTCAGGCATCACTTCCAGTGAGGAATGTCAGAGTCTTAGAATTTTTAATGTGCTCTTATATTGCAAGCCAAACTCACAATCTGTTCAGAGATAGCAAGAGACAAGTTATTAAACTCTGATCTTTGTTGTATATGCTCAAAATGAGAACTCCTTGGTTTCAGTTTGATTATAGTGGAAGGGATGGGAGTGTTGAAACCTACCAAAGCAGGGGGGACTTTCATTATGATGATGGTCCAGAGTTACATCTTTTTGGCGATGTGAAATCCCAGTAAATTTTTAGAGGGAGTAAACACACACAGACCTTGACCTCATGCTGAGATTACCACTTAAGGAACCCCTAATCTCCTTGGCATGGACTGAGTATTATTGTATTGCAAAAGGCTTTCTTCCCAATGTGTTCTGTACTTGCCATGCTTTATTTACAGAAGCAGCACATCTAGCACCACATGAGTGAATCACTTCTATTATAATATTTGACATGCTGCTGGGACGTTGAGTAGCCCATAAGATGAATATGCTCTCTTACATATGGGTATTTATACTTGGTAACATTTTCAGCAGTGTTCTTGAAGCTTTCAAATGTTCACTGCTATTTAGAGGAACTAAGAATTCAATCACGTAGTCATTTCTTTATGCAAAGTCAAATGAAGCATCTATAGATCCAAAGTGAAATCTTAATCCTTTTTGGGAGATGCTCACGGGGCCAGGGGAGTCTGGCTGCCTCATGTTAGTGTGCCCACAGATATTGCTCCCCTTCAATGCTTATTTATTGAACTAGTGGGCTAATAGGCCACTGTTTTATTAAGTAGAAGGGTTTATGGGTAGTCAGATGGTCAATAACATTGACCATTCATAAATCAAATAAGTCAAATGAAGCCCACACAAGGTAAGCTGACAATTATATAGAAAGTAACTTCCCAAGGGCACTTCAACTGGTACAATTTATTTTGCTAGATTTCAGGTTATTCTGGGTTTAGCGTGGAGTGGTAGTCTTGGTTTGGGGAATGTCTAATAATACACACAGTACAGCCTGTACCTGGGTATTTGTCTTGATTCCCCCACTACAGTGAAATGGTGCTGTCACAGTTAGCGAGCTGTTCATTCCCCAAGGGCACTCCTTAAGGTTCTTCTGAATCTGCCAGGACTCAGACAGGAAAACTAAAGTCACCACACATACTTCTCATTACTACAGAGCTTTACCTGTTTCAAAGAGGAGTTCTCACTGGCTGTTTCTTCTAGGGAAAAATAGGAACATTCTCAGAGCCTTCTCTCATTGTCTCTCCACGGCAAGATCAAGGACAGGAAATTGGAAAAAAAAGAAATACTGTTAAACGGTGCCATCTTTAGCTTTAGAAATCATAATGATAATAATGCTGTATTTGCCATTCATGAAGTGCCTGTGACGTACCAAGCATTGCTCTGTAATCTTTGCACACCTTGACTCAGATGCTCAAAACAGCCTTCTAGGGCAGGTAGTGTCCTCCTATAACAGATGAGTTGGGCTCTGAAAATAACGCGGTAAGACTAGGATTTAAACCTGGATCAGACTGCCCTCAATATTTAGTTGGAAGAATAAGCCAAGGCCAGGTGACTCTGAGGGTGGAGTAAACCAACTTCTCTGTTGGTTTACATTTCTAGGGCTTATGCCTGAGCTGGGAGTGTGAGTAAGGGATGCTGAGCTATAGAGATATGAGTTTCACAGAGCTTTGTGGTTCCAACAAGACAGTAACCACTACTCATGCAGCGCTTAGTAGGTGCTGATCATTATTCTGAGCTCTTATGTATATCATTACACAATGAATCCTCACCATAATCCTACGACGTAGGTCCTGTTAGGATCCCAGGAGAAAGAGATTACCATGGGCACGAGGAGACTTGGGGGGTGATGAGTATGTCCACTTAATAAAACAGTGGCCTATTAGCCCACTAGTTCAATAAACAAGCATTAAAGGGGAGCAGTATCTGTGGGCACAACTACCACATCTTCGTAGGTAACCAGCAGTCTCCTCCTCAGTGCTCCGAATCTTGATGTGGCAGTAGAAACACACTGAAATCTGACAGGAGTGAAAACAACAGCTTTTTCTGCTGACTGTCCTTATAAATTCCATTTGTTGTAACATTTTTGGATCAATGTGTGCATTGTCTGATGAAATCTAAGACAACTATCTGTTACACGCATTTTGAATTTAACATTTGTTTTGACTGCAAGCACGATTTAAAAAAAAATTTTTTTTTAATTAATTAATTTATTTTAGAGAGTGCGCGCAAGAAAGCGCATGCACATGTGTGGGGGGACGGGCAGAGGGAGAGAGTCTCCAAGCAGACTTCCCACTTCAGAGCCCTACTCGTGGGATCCCTCAACCCATGAGATCCTGACCTGAGCCAAAACCAAGAGTCAGAGGCTCAACCAACTGAGACACCCAGGCGCCCCTGCAAGCATGATTTTTTAAAAAAATAAAGTAATTAAAAAAAATTTCTAACCAACAGCTTTTCAATGGGAGGGCATGGAATCTAAGAAAATTCTTGCTTCTGTCAGGTCATTTAGAAGAAATCTGAAGGAAGCAATTGCATCTCAAATGTCTGCTCAACACTGAAATTACCCAAACAGAGGGAATCATTGCTGTCAGTGGGGATTGTTCATAGGCCTTCAGTTGTAGCAAAGAGAACAAACAGGCACTCTGAATGCTCTTGATTAAAAACTGCTCTTGGGGTGCCTGGGTGGCTCAGTCGTTAGGCGTCTGCCTTCGGCTCAGGTCATGATCCCAGGGTCCTGGGATCGAGCCCCGCATCGGGCTCCCTGCTCGGCAGGAAGCCTGCTTCTCCCTCTCCCACCCCCCTGCTTGTGTTCCCTCTCTCGCTGTCTCTCTCTCTCTCTGTCAAAAAATAAATAAAATCTTTAAAAAAAATTAAAAAAAAAAAACTGCGATTCTATCTGAGTTCTGCAGTAATGGGAACACACCCACTAGATGTCTGAGGGAGATTCAGAAGCCAGTAGCAGTTCGCTTGTCAATAGGTATAATAATCAAGTTATTAATTTCCTTAGAATAACATATAGTTTAGAATAAGACAGTGATGAAAAGGGGCGCCTGGGTGGCTCAGTTGGTTAAGCGACTGCTTTCGGCTCAGGTCATGATCCTGGAGTCCCGGGATCGAGTCCCACATCGGGCTTCCTGCTCAACAAGGAGTCTGCTTCTCCCTCTGACCCTCCTCTCTCTCATGCTCTCTGTCTCTCATTCTCTCTCTCTCAAATAAATAAAATCTTTAAAAAAAAAAAAAAGACAGTGATGAAAAAAACCCACAGACATCTGTTATCCAAAAATTTTAGATATTATAAAAACTGTCATAGAATTTTTTTATAATTTATTTTGAATTAGAAAATTCAAATAAACCAGAAGAATATTTTTTTTATTTGTCCATAATCCCCTGACTCAGAAAAAATCTTTGGTTGTTCTGTTTCATGGTTTTATTTCCAAGGACATCTGTGTTTTTCTGACACAGGCTAGCAACCATGTGATTCTGTGGCTAATTACTATTGCTGGTAAGGTGCTGTCCTGATTGCCACTCACTCCCAGTGATTTCCCTGCTGAGGGTGGCTCAGCGGAAGGTGGGATGGTTGTACCATTTTTGCCAAATGGAAGGAGAGAAACAAAATGAGAATAACGGATGCATTGATGCTTAAGATGATCTAATTCAGTGAGGTAAACTGCTGCCTGTAAAGTGAAACAACACATCAAGGACAAAGCTAGGGCAAACCAGAGCCAGAGACTTTATATCCTTCACTGCTTGTTCTCCACCCTCTTGGCTGACACCGGGAATTCTGGCAGTGACAAATTCTTCAGCGTGGCTTAATCTCTCTTTGTCTTCATCTCAACTCAAAGCAGCGACTTTCTTGCTTCATATCACAGGTCATCAGCGGAGTGGGTTTTCTGCTTAGGAGCATCGGCACTTAAATCTCTGGTGTTTTACGCCAAGAATTTTAGGTGAAACGTAGCTTGTGTTTATATTTTTGTTTTTACTGCCCGTTTTACCTTAATTCTCATAGGAATAAGTGAGGGGTTGGGGGTTTTTTAAAGAGAAGGAATGAACTAATGACACAGGCAAAAACATGGACGAATCTCAAAATCATCAAAGGTGTCACTGACTCAGGGACAGAAGCCTGGATGGCTCAGTTGGTTAAGCATCTGCCTTCAGCTCAGGTCATGATCTCAGGGTCCTGGGATCGAGTCCCGCATCGGGCTCCCTGTTCCACGGGAAGCCTGCTTCTCCCTCTCCCTCTCCCACTGCTTGTGTTCCCTCTCTCACTGTGTCTCTCTCTGTCAAATAAATAAAATCTTAAAAAATAATAATAATAAAATAAAAATAAAAATAATGAAATAGGGGCACCTGGGTGGCTCAGTCGGTTAAGTGTCTGCCTTCGGCTCAGGTCATAATCCCAGGGTCCTGGGATCAAGTCCCGCATCGGGCTCCTGGCTCAGAGGGGAGCCTGCTTCTCCCTCTCCCGCTCCCCCTGCTTGTGTTCCTGCTCTAGCTATCTCTCTCTCTGTCAAATAAATAAATAAATAATCTTAAAAAAAAAAAAAAAAAAAAGAATTGTATCTACAGGGGTGCCTGGATGGCTCAGTTGGTTAAGCAGCTGCCTTTAGCTCAGGTCATGATCCCAGAGTCCTGGGATCGAGTCCCACATTGGACTCCTTGCTCAGAGGGGAGCCTGCTTCTCCCTCTCCTTCCCGCTTGTGCTCTCTGTCACTATCTTCTGTCTCTCTCAAATAAAAAAATAAATTATTAAAAAAAAGAAGAAGAAGGGTTGGTTAAACCTGACAGTGCTAAAGTTCTAAGGGACTGTGGGGCAGCTAATGAGTTATTTTATGTCCATGACTAGCCTGACGTCTGTCCTTTCTTGACATATGCATCAGGCCAAGTTTGTAACCATCAGGCCAAGGTTTGTAACCTTTCTCTCCCTTCCAGGCCATTCTTGGAGTGACAGAACAGTTGGTAGAACTTTGAGGAGACTAGAGGACCAGACTCTGAAGCAGCCTCTAAAACTCACAATGGGGGTGCCTGGGTGGCTCAGTTGTTAAGCATCTGCCTTCAGCTCAGGTCATGATCCCAGGGTCCTGGGATCGAGTCCCGCATCGGGCTCCCTGCTCAGAGGGGAGCCTGCTTCTCCCTCTCCCTCTGCCAGCTGCTCCCCCTGCTTGTGTGCTCTCTCTCTGACAAATAAATAGTCTTAAAAAAATAAACTGAGTCAAGGAGGCAGGAGGAAGGGATTATCATGGGGCACAAGGAGACTTGGGGGGTGATGAGTATGTCCATTTTCTTCATCATGGTGGTGGCTTCACGGATGTATAAATGTGTCAAGGAATAAGTGAAGGACATAGGGGTCACTTGAGGGGACAGGACCAAAGGGGTAGACAAAAAGAGATGGTCACCCACAGGAGGTCAAATGGGTTGAAGACCTTGGATGGGGTGAAGGGCAGGGAGGTGAGAAGCACTCACAGGAGCGGTGTGAGGGTAGAAATCAAGGAAACAACCACAACGTGGAAAAAGAAACTATCAAGAAGCCAAACGAGAGGGTCTGGGCTCAAGAGAATTCAGGTCAAGACTTTTCTTCTATTTAATTTTATAATTTAAAAATAGCAGTAGGTTATTGGTTTTTATTTATTTATTTATTTATTTATTTATTTATTTATTTATTTATTTATCTGAGAGAGAGAATGGGAGACAGAGAGCATGAGAGGGGGAGGGTCAGAGGGAGAAGCAGACTCCCCGCTGAGCAGGGATCCCGATGTGGGACTCGATCCCGGGACTCCAGGATCACGACCTGAGCCGAAGGCAGTTGCTTAACCAACTGAGCCACCCAGGCACCCAGTTATTGGTTTTTATTGGAAAAAATTGGGGGGAGCTGTTTATACACACCTAGGACTGACTGACTAGTTGTCATCATCTCCCTTGCCAGTTAACATAATGAACAAATCTAAACTTTCTATGATATTTTTAGTCTTCGAGCTTGTTCCCTGTGGTATAAGTGTGTTTAATAACAAATATTTTCATTTTATAAAGTTCACTATGGCTATACAAAGAGTGGAAAATATGTTTTCAGTTAAGTTAAGAAGGAAAAGGGGTCCTTGGTCAAATAACTGTTAAAATATAAATAAGAATTGGAATGAAAAAAAATCCAGAGAGGGTTGTAAAATGTACTGTGTTGGCAATGATGCTAGCTAGTTATGATTTTGAAGGCCAGGAAAAAATTACAGTGTTTCTCATGCCGTCCAAGGGCTAATATCACAATTTATGGACCATATAACATGTTTTATTTAAACTCCTGGGAAATTTAAAAACTATATATACCAAGATGATACTTGAGAAAATAAAGAATTTTGTTTTAATTCCATAAGGTGGTTTAAACGTTATTAATGTGTGAGAGTTCACAGCTCCCTGACCTTCTCCAACCCTGCTTCTCCTGAGGAAGAAAAGGACAAAAGCCACACGCAGAGGTTTTTGTAAAAAAAATATTTCTTGGAGGTGGTGGGAATAAAGGCAGTTTGCATGGAGAAACAAGGAACTGGGAGTGGAGAGGGGGCTAGGATGGGTGAATTTGGTTAGGGTGAAAGAGGGGTGGATCCTGGGAGATTTGGTAGCCATTTGAGAGTTGCATGGACTAATTTTTTGACCTACCTTAAACATTTAAGAGAAGACTGAGGATTGGAATTCCCATCTGGTTATTCTTCTTTCCTTGTGACCCCAATCCCCACTTATACACTGAGGGACGGGGCTATGTAAGGATTGTTAAGGCAAAGTGACAGGAGACTAGCTCTACCCTAAGCTAGATCCATGTCAGAGGACAAATGCCCATTGGTTCCAGGTTTAATGTATTTAATGTATATAATCTTCGTAACATCTGTCTAGTGCTGATGCCCTTTAATCTCATTTACAGGCAAGGTAATAAAAACTTAGGGAGGCTGATTAAATTAACCAAGTGCTGACAGCTCGTATCCCACACCCAGTGTCCAGTGGGCTGACCCCACACTCTGACCCCTTTCCTCCTGTCCTAAACAGCCTTTCAGTTCAGGATCACTTCTCAGTTCTTTCCATCTGGGGCCCAGTGACAAGTCTCTCCCTTCTGCCCTGTGAGATGTGCAGCAGAAAAGGTAAGTAACAAAATGCCGAACTTAGGTGTGGCTTTGCCGACTGGCTTGTTTGAACTCAGGGGGCTTAAAATCTCTCAGATCCTCCAAGGCAAAAAACAGACATAAGAACATTGTTATTCTCAGTCCCACAGAGAGTTTGTGAAGATTAAGAAGTCAAGGCCTAGATAAAGTGCATCATTGGTTTTTGATATAATATTCAGTGATTCATCAGTTCAGGATAACACCCAGTGCTCATCACATCACATGCCCTTGGCTAATTGAATTTAAATTTAAAAAGAAGAAGAAGGAGAAGGAGAAGGAGAAGGAGAAAGAAGGAGAAGGAGAAGAAGAAGGAGAAGAAGAAGTCAAGGCCTGCTATAAAAACCCCTCAGGAGAAAAGCACTTGCTAGAGTCAATCAGAATCAGGGTCCTTCCCATGATCATCCTGAGGTCTTGCTCATAAGACCTCAGTAAATGAGTGCCGTGGCAAGTCTACAATTGATTAGGACTTGGGTTACATTGCTGAGGCAGAATTCAGAATCTGAGTTGCATTTCTGTTGTGTGAGAATTGGAGGTAAGAAGGGATGGGCCCCGAAATGCTTTCTCAGGTGTCTACTTAGTAGGTAAGGTTCTTTGAGTTAGCACCGTGATTTGTAGATTGGAGTATCAGACCCCAATAGAATGAACCCTATCTGAACACAGATTCATGATTGGATGGAGCCTGCACAGGGACACCTGTCATATTACACACATAAGTAATCCTTTGTTAGCGTCCTCTCCCTGGGATAAATGACATTGGCAGTAATATGGAATTAAATTCTAGACCTTTAATCAAATACATTCAGAATGAACTCTCTTGCCCATATTGATTTCAGAATAAATACACATCCAGCAAAGGGGCATTCTTCCTTTGTGAGCCTCCCTGTGATTCAGGGACTGCTTGGAAGGTAGTGATTCTTTTGATGCCAGGAGTTACTTAAAACTCATCTTAAAATAAGGGAACTCAAAATATTTGGCAGAGGGAAGGCCACCAGATTTCGTGTCTTTGTGGTCAGAGAGCCATGTGGTGGTAGATTGCCTAACTTCTCTGCAGCCATTTGAGACCAAGAACTGAGAAAGTAAAGCCATTCCATCAAAAGAATAATAACAATTTGAAAAGCTTCTTTGCTTTTCGTTAGATCTGATCCATGGCAGATTGGATCCAAAAGAAGGGATGTATTGATTTGGTATCTTCTTTCTGAGTGTGGTGACATAATGAGGGCGACCTACCAAGTGTGCTAGACCAGATCCTGGTATTCCAGCCAAAGACAAGAAAACAAAGCAATAGAACAGCATCCACGTTGACCCCGGGCAATCAGTGGGCAGTCTTGGGCATTTTGTCCTGGTGAGGGAAGCAGTTCATTTCAGACATAGCGTCCTTTCTTCAAGGCTCTAGAAACTCTCTCTAAAGGGATACTTTCTCTTCTAGGCCAGAACCCTCTAACTGTCCTGCAGGCTGACTTTGTGCCTGACCCTAAGAAGGGAACATTGATGGTAAATTCAGTATCTCCTTAAATTACCCCTTTATTTAAACATTTAAATGTGTTTCATTTGTTATTGTTGTTGAGTAGTTATTTTTAAGCCAGAATGCATCTCCATCCTTACACCATCTATTTTGGGCACCCATGAGATAAGGAGCAGTGTTAGAAATCAATGCTGGCTGTGGCTTTCTAAATTAGTTTAAGGGATCCAAGAATCCTTATGTGCCCTAAACATTGTGTGTTGCCTGGGTAATAATGACTTATGTACATATGTGAGATTCGTGGATTTTATTGTAAGAAATAAGATACAAGTTTGTTTATAAACACTATTAAATTTACAGTAGCTTTTTTCCTTATTCAGTGTGTACTGAGAATATAGTGATGATCATGTATTTTTTGGAAAAGTACAAAGGGATTCTAATGTTGAAAAGGATGGAAGTTAGTGGAGCAGCAGAATGAGATTCAGAATAGTACCCTAGTTCTCCAGACCTTCTATCCCTTCATTTAGTTCCTGAGAGTAGAACCTGTTTCCCTTCCAGGAGCCAGCCAGGATGAACCATGAATGGAATCAAATGACCTGTGTTTGAATTCCAGCTCTGCTCCTCCATTCTTAGCTGTGTGACCCTGGCAAAGTTCTATGGCCTCTGCTTGCCTCAATTTTCTCATCTGTAATATGGGGACAATACTAGGGCTACTTAAAGTATTTATCATAAAGCTTGGAATGTAGTTACTATTCAATAAACAATAGCTATTTAAAAAAAATAATAGCTGCATTTTTAAGAGGCCAAAACTGTGCAATTTCAATTTGATTGGTCAGAAGCCCTGTTTGTGGTCAAGTGCTCTCATGAGTATGCTTTGCCTGAGCTCTGTAATGGGGAATTTCTTCTGTGGAGGGATAAGACACAAAGGATAAGACACTAAAATGATCCCCAGGAAACAAAGCTGATGAAAATATTTAGTTTTGTTTTAATTGAATGAGCTCAGCCCATGTTTAATAGTTCCATTATTTTTATTTTATTTTATTTATTTATTTTGTAGTTTTTAATTTTATTATGTTATGTTAGTCACCATACAATACATCATTAGTTTTTGGTGTAGTGATCCACGATCCATTGTTTTCGTATAACACCCAGTGCTCCATGTAGTACGTGCCCTCCTTAATACCCGTCACTGGGCTAACCAATCCCCCCTCCCCCCTCCCCTGTAAAACCCTGTTTGTTTCTCAGGTCCATAGTCTCTCATGGTCCATCTCTCCCTCCAGTTCCCCCCGCCCATTTTTCCCTTCCTTCTCCTAATGTCCTCCATGTTATTCCTTATGTTCCACAAATAAGTGAAACCATATGATAATTGACTTTCTCTGCTTGACTTATTTCACTTAGCCTAATCTCCTCCAGTCCCATCCATGTTGATGTAAAAGTTGGGTATTCATCTTTTCTGATGGCTGAGTAACAGTTCCATTATTTTTAAAAAGAAGTCAAAGTCTTCCAGATAGATAAGCCTGACAGAATGGAATAACCAACCAAGGGTGGCCCCTGAGCATCCAGGCTCCCATTGGGCTGCCTGCCTGTGTCCTTCGACATTGACAGCAGGTTCTGGAAGACAACCTGGCAGCCCTCACAGTCCATTAAGACAGCAGATGCAAACACACTCAGAAGCCAACTGCTGCAATCAGGTTAATTTCAGCCTCGTCCTGCGGCTGTCCCTTCACAGCCAATGCCAGCTCAACCCAGAACTGTGCAAGGTTAGGTCATGGTAAAGCTCCCGCTAATGGCATTTCTCAGTGGGGTGTGTGCTAAATAAATGCAGAACTGGGTGGCTGCATGGCTTGTTTGGAATAGAAATTGCCAGCCTATCATTAGGAGATGAAAGTAGGGTAGAGCATAGATGATAGGAGACAGACAAATCACAGAAGAGGAGTCAGGTGATAGGAAAAATCTTCTACCTGATCTGTGTTCATTTCCTAGAAGGTAAGATTGTTTCAGGAACAGTGGACTTAAGTGGGTTATGTGACTGGACTTTTTATGAAGCAATAAGGTTTATTTGTATTTTGCCATTGTGACAGTAGTGTGTCCATGTGGAGAAACAAGAAGACAGAATTGAGTAATTCAATGAGCCCGCAACAACTGAAGTTGGATTTTAGATCATTTGTCCTTACCTTTTTTCTCTGTACTCTCTTTGGCCTACTTGTTGACTCAGGCTTGTACTTAACATTGAGAAAATTTGCTGTTAGGCTTGCTCTTTGTGTGTGTATGATTTAGAGTAAAAAATGAACTTTGGGAAAATGAAAAAATTTGAAAGGTGCCCTCTTTCTGGTAACAGTCACTTTGCCTCTTAGCGAAAATGTTTTTCTATTACTGGAAAGGAAAATGATGTGCTTTTTCTCTCCTGCCATTAAATTTTGGATGATTGTGGTCCTCTCACAGGCAGATCCCCTGCCTGCCTTCTGTTTACCTTGGTGGTGTCCCTACTTCTTCTCTTCCTTTTTTCCCCATTGCCCAGTTAAACTCAAAAAATGGCTGTGTGCACCTGCTCTTTGCTGAGCATGTTTCAGAACATTGGGTATACGAGATAAAGAAGTCTGATCCTTGCCCATTAAGAGTCCAGAGTCTAGGAGTGTAGGACTTGCTACGTCCAGAGGACAAAGGCACAGCAAAAGGAGTGGGAGAATCCCAGGCTCATGCTCTTTGCTTTGCAGTTCTTACCCAGAATGTACCCTAGGCTCCTGAATGGGTATAAAAGGTGAACAGAAGCTTGTTTAATTGGGCATTTTTAGGAGTGATGGTTTAAATAGCAGTGCTGCCCATGGTTAAGAGTCTGGGCATTGGAATTAGAATAGATAGAATTGGAATTCTGGTGTTGCCATTAACCATTATGTGACCTTGAAGAATGTACCTACCCTGGGTGCCTGGGTGGCTCAGTTGGTTAAGCGACTGCCTTCAGCTCAGGTCATGATCCTGGAGTCCCAGGATCGAGTCCCGCATCGGGCTCCCTGCTCAGCAGGGAGTCTGCTTCTCCCTCTGACCCTCCCCCCTCTCATGCTCTCGCTCTATCTCATTCTCTCTCTCAAATAAATAAATAAAATCTTTAAAAAAAAAAAAAAAAAAAAGAATGTACCTACCCTTTCTGAGCATCAATTTTTATATATGTCCAAACAAGATAATAATACTTCGTTGTGCTATTGAATGACATATAACAAGTGCTTAGCAAACTGACTTGCACATAGGAGGTGCTTAATAAATGGTAACTGCTATTATCTTCTAGTTATATATCTCTGTGGATGAGTTTGTTAATATCTGTGAAGCATAGACCTGCAGTATTGGGAGGAGAGGGTAGCTGCAGCAGGTGACACATGAGCCATGGATGGCTGCCCAGGAATCAAGGTGGGTGTGAAGAGGTGGGGGACATTGACAACATCTTTGCTTTGGCAGGAGCTGGGTTTTCTCTTATGGGAAGGAAATGGCATGTTCAGCCAGCCAGATAACTAAGGTGCTACCATCAGAGAGCCTTTAAAACAGAGCTTTGCAAATGTGTTCCATGCAGCCTCTAGTAATGAGATTCATGCTCCTTCAGGGGTAATCCTCTACTAGACAGCATTTTAAATCTTTTCCTATTTGGTGCACAGAACTGAAGTCCAGGATGTACGTATTTCCAAGTGTCATTTTTAATTTAATGCATGATTGAACGTATTACCACTGGCACAGTGAAATAGTTAAACTAGAATCCATCAATTTGTCCTGAACTGTTGACATGCAGGGTAATGCTACGGTTAAATTAAATTTAAATATAAGAATGAGAGGCAGCTTGATTTCCTGGCAATCCTAGGGCCTGCTTTGTCAGTGAGGCCTGGCTGCAGTGGAAGAAGGACATTTTAAAATGTGAGGTGCATTTCTCCCCTCCCCTCCTTATGGCTTGGAGCATTGCTGATTCTTTTGCATTTCTGGTTATTTTCCCTGAGTGGCAAAGCAGACCAGGTGTCCAGATTCTGGCAGGAGGGCATTGTGCAAATGTAAAAGCAAATTGCTGTTAGTAGGAAAAACCTGGTTTGCAAATCATAACATTTCAGAACTAGAACAGATTTGGGAGACCCCAGAATGTCAGAATCAGGGAGATGGGCCAGAGCTTTGGTCCAGCTCAGAGAGGCTGGGAAACCTGCCCAAGGACATCTGAGATGAGAACCAGGCCCTCCAACTCAGAGAGAATGTTCTCTCCTCTGCATTTCTTTGTGCAAAGATGTGGCTTAGTGTGCTCTGCTGCTCATTCCTATGAGAACCTGGGCAAGTGAATGAATCATTCTGAGCTCAGTTTGCTTGTCTGTATAATGGAGAGAATATCACTAGCTACATCTTAGGATTGTCAAGAAGACTAAGTGAATTCTAGGTATGAAATGGTTAGAACAGTGACTGGTACTTGATAAGAGCTCAATAACTATAAACTGTCCTGTTTTGTTATACAGTAATACTCAACATTTTCTCTAATTGGTTTTCCAGGAGTAGGGGCACTTGGGCCACCAAGGGTATATTCTTTTTTTTTTCTTAAGATTTTATTTATTTATTTGACACAGAAAGACACAGCGAGAGAGGGAACACAAGCAGGGGGAGTGGGAGAGGTAGAAGCAGGCTCTTGGCCGAGCAGGGAGCCCGATGCGGGGCTCGATCCCAGGACCCTGGGACCATGACCTGAGCTGAAGGCAGACACTTAACAACTGAGCCACCCAGGTGCCCCATCAAGGGTATATTCTGTAGCCTGTGTCCTCTGGTATTCCCTTTGGAAGTATTTAAGATGGCCTGTGCATTAGTCTTCTAGGGTTGCCCTAAGAAATTACCGAAAAGTTGGTGGATTAAAACAGTAGACATTTATTCACTAATAGTTCTGGAGGCTAGATATCCACAAGTCATGGGGTCAGCTGGGCTGTACTCTTTCTGAAGGCTCTAAGAGAGGATCCTTCCTTGCCTCTTCCAGTTCCTGGTGGTTCCAAGAATTCCTTGGTTTGTTCTCACATCACTCCTAATTCTCTCCATCTTCACATGGCCTTCTCTTCTCCATGTGACTGTCCTCTGTGTCTCTTATAAAGACATTTGCCATTGGATTTAAGACCTACCTCAATAATCTAGGACTTATTTCATCTGTGATTTTATTGTGAGATGCTTAATTTAATTACATCTGCGAAACCCTCTTTTTACAAATAAGGTCATATTTACATTCATAATTTTAGAACATAGACATATCTTTTTGGGGAACCACCATTCAACTTGCCTCAACTGGCTCCTGTTGGGGTGATATCTAGGTATTGGAAATGAAACAAAACTGAAAGGGATTAAACCCTTAGACTTGGTTTTGATTGAACTTCATATTAACCCACCATAGTCTCTGGTACCTAAAGGGATGAAAAACAGTAGAAAGAGAGAGATGATGTAACTGGAAAGACTTCATTTGACTGATCAAAATGAAACATGTATTGTGACCGGTAAGTTGGGCCCCCATTCATTCATTTATTCATTCAGCAAATGTGAATTGAGGACATACTACGTCCTCAGCTCTACTATGTGCCACATGTCAGAGATAGAAAGATGAAAAAGGACACTATTTCTGTCCTTATGGAGCCAGTAGTCTGGAGAGGAACAGACATGAAATTAAAAAAATATAAAACAATAAAATGAGTCCAAAGCTTTAGCTGTTTTCAATGTATTATAAGTATAGAGAGGGATTGGGGTGGGGTATAGGAAAGAGAAGGTTTGAGTGGTGTGTCTGTTCAGGCTTCCTGAGGGAAGTGACTGTGAGTCAAATCTAAGTGAAGGAGTCAAGTTGAGTGCAAAAGGTGCCATAGAGGAGAAGGTAGGAAGAGTGGAAGGGCTTACCACGCATGGGGGACCAATTGCAAAGGCAATTGGACAAGTCAATGAATATAGGGGCCAGGGGCCAATACAGGGTTCTTAGAGCACAGAGGGAGTACTTGGTGCATCCACAGAAGTAGGTAAGGGCAGATTGTGGAGAGCCTTGCTGTGCTAAGTATAGAGCATGGCATTTATCCTATAGGTTATTCTTGAGGGTTCTTGAGTATTATAAGCAATGTAGAGTCAGATTTGCTTTTTAGAGGACCCTCTTGGCTATGTAGAAGAGATTGAAGGCAGGGGGCAAGAACTGGGGGAGGAGACCAGTTAAGGGCGATTTTGTAGAAACTCAGTCAAAAGATGATAAAGACCTGAATTTAGCTACTAAATACTGTGAGGGAAAAGGAGACATAAAAATTGCCTTTCATATCTCCATCCTGGGTGACAGGAAGGATGGTGGTGGCACTGAATGAATGAAGGGTACAGGGAAGAACACATTTGACAGGAAAATCCTGACTTCTCTTGGGTATGTCCACACGTAGGACAACCAGGTTGGAAGAGCCAGGTGAAAACAAACACAAGTTGGAAACATGAGTTTCGGGCTTGGAAAGAAGGCTAAGGTGGTGATAGTAGTTTTGTGAGTTACCAGCATCTATATTAGTTTCTTACAGCTGCTGTAACAAACAGCCATAACCTTGGTGACTTAAATCAACTGAAACTTACTCTCTTATGGTTCTGGAGGCTAGAAGCGCAAAATCAAGGTATCATCAGGGTTAGTCCCTACTAAAAGCTCTAGAGAGAACCTGTTCCATGCTTTCGTGCTAGCTTCTGGTGTTTGCCTACTATCCTTGGTGTCCCTTAGGTTATAGACTCATCCCTTCAAATCTCCCTCTCATGGCCTTCTCCTCTATATATGTACTTCTTATCCTTCTCTTATAAGGATACCATATAGGATTTAAGTCCCCCACTCCAGCTCCATATGATCTCATCTTAACTAATTATATCTGCAAAGATGCTATTTCCAAATAAGCTCACATTCTGAAGTTCTGGGGAGGATATGAAATTAAGGGGACACTATTCAACACAGTGCAGGATCCATGTAGTATTTAGAACAATGGGAGTAGATTAAACCATTTGAAGACAGGAGTAGCAAGTTGAGGGCAAAATACCTACTTTTTAATTGAAGTATAATTGGCATACAATGTTATGTTAGTTTCAGGTGTACAGCATAGTGATTTGACCTTTGTATATGCTGCAAAATGGTCAAATCAATAAGTCTAGTTACCATCTGTCACCATACAAAGTCAATACAATATTATTGACAATTCTCCCTATTCTATGCATTACATTCCCATGACTTATTTATTTTATACCTGGCAATTTGTACTTCTTGATCCCTTTCACCCATTTCATACCCCGCACCCCTGCCCATGCAATCTTCCTCCATTCTGGCAACCACCAATCTGTTTTCTATAAATCTGGGTTTAGTTTTGTTTTGCTTGTTTTATTTTTTAGATTCCACATGTAAGGGAAAATGTGGTATTTGTCTTCTGCCAGACTTATTTCACTTAGCATAATACCCTCAAGGTCCATCCATGTCATAATTGGCAAGATTACATTCTTTTTTATGACTGAGTAGTATTCCATTGTGTGTGTGTGTGTGTGTGTGTGTGTATTACATCTTTTTATCCGTTCATCTATTGATGGACACAGGTTGCTTCCATATCTTGGCAATTGTCAATAACGTGCAGTGAGCATAGGGATGCATATATCTTTTCCAATTACTGTTTTCATTTTCTTTGGGTAGATACCCAGAAGTGGAATTGCTGGATCATATGGTAGTTCTATTTTTAATTTGTTAAGGAACCTCCATACTGTTTTCCACACCAATTTACATTCCCTCCAACAGTGAATGAGGATTGTCTTTTCTCCACATTCTTGCCAATACTTGCTATTTTGTGTCTTTTTGATAATAGCCACTCTGACAGGTGTGAGGTGATACCTCATTATACTTTTGATTTGCATTTCCCTGATGATCTGTGATGTTGAATATCTTTTCATGTGCCCGTTGGCCATCTGTATGTCTTCCATGGAAAAATATCTACTTAGATCCTCTGCCCATTTTTTTTTATTCTTATGTTAATCCCCATACATTACATCATCAGTTTCAGATGAAGTGTTCCATGATTCATTGTTTGTGCACAACACCCAGTGCTCCATGCAGAATGTGCCCTCCTCAATACCCACCACCAGGCTAACCCATCCTCCCACCCCCCTCCCCTCTAGAGCCCTGTTTGTTTTTCAGAGTCCATCGTCTCTCATGGTTCGTCTACCCCTCCGATTTCCCCCCCTTCATTCTTCCCCTCCCGCTACCTTCTTCTTCTTCTTCTTCTTCTTCTTTTTTTTCTTAACATATATTGCATTATTTGTTTTAGAGGTACAGATCTGAGATTCAACAGTCTTGCACAATTCACAGCGCTTACCAGAGCACATACCCTCCCCAGTGTCTATCACCCAGTCACCCCATCCCTCCCACCCCACCCCCCACTCCAGCAACCCTCAGTTTGTTTCCTACAATTAAGGATTCCTCACATCAGTGAGATCATATGATACATATCTTTCTCTGTTTGACTTATTTCACTCAACATAATACCCTCCAGTTCCATCCACATCATTGCAAATGGCAAGATCTCATTCCTTTTGATGGCTGCATAATATTCCATTGTATATATACACCACATCTTCTTTATCCATTCATCTGTTGATGGACATCTTGGCTCTTTCCACAGTTTGGCTATTGTGGACATTGCTGCTATAAACATCGCGGTGCACGTACCCCTTCGGATCCCTACTTTTGTATCTTTGGGGTAAATACCCAGTAGTGCAATTGCTGGATCATATGGTAGCTCTATTTTCAACTTTTTGAGGAACCTCCATACAGTTTTCCAGAGTGGCTGCACGAGCTTGCATTCCCACCAACAGTGTAGGAGGGTTCCCCTTTCTCCACATCCCCGCCAACATCTGTCGTTTCCTGACTTGTTAATTTTAGCCATTCTCACTGGTGTGAGGTGGTATCTCATTGAGGTTTTGATTTGGATTTCCCTGATGCTGAGCGATATTGAGCACTTTTTCATGTGTCTGTTGGCCATTTGGATGTCTTTGGAAAAATGTCTGTTCATGTCTTCTGCCCATTTCTTGATTGGATTCTTTGTTCTTTGGGTGTTGAGTTTGATGAGTTCTTTATAGATTTTGGATACCAGCCCTTTATCTGATATGTCATTTTCCTCTGCCCATTTTTAAGTTGGACTGTTTGTTTTCTGTTATTGAGTTGTATGAATTCTTTATATATTTTTTGCATTAATTCCTTATCCAATATATGATTTGCAAATGGCTTCTCCTATTCAGTAGGTTGCCTTTTCATTTTGTTAATGATTTCCTTCCCTGTGCAAAAGTTTTTTAATGTGATACAGTCCCATTTGTTTATTTTTGCTTTTATTGCCTTTGCCTTTGGAGTCAGATCCAAAAAAACATGGCTAAGACTAATGTCAAGTAGCTTACCACCTTTTTTTTCCTAGGATTTTTATGGTTTCAGGTCTCACATTCAAGTCTTTATCCATTTTGAGTTAATTTTGCATATGGTGTAAGACAATGATCCAGTTTAATTCTTTTGCATGTGGCTGTCCAGTTTTCCCAACACCATTCATTGAAGAAGACTGTCTTTTCACCATTGTCTATTCTTGGCTGCTTTGTCATAAATTAAATGACCACATATGCATGGGTTTATTTTTGGGCTCTTTGTTTTGTTGACCTATGTGTCTGTTTTAATTCTAATACTGTACTGTTTTGATTACTGTAGTTCTGTAGTGTAGTTTGAAACGCAGGAACATGATGCCTCGAACTTTGTTCTTTCTCAGGATTGCTTTGGTATACATGGTCTTTTGTGGATCCATAAAAATTTTGGAATTATTTGTTTTAGTTCTGAGAAAAATGGCTTTGGCATTTTGATAGGAATTGGGTTGAATCTGTAGGTTGCTTTGGGTAATATGGACATTTTAGCAATATTAATTCTCCAAATCCATGAGAATGGAATATCTTTTAACTTATTTGTGTTGTCTTTAATTTTTTTCATCAGTGTCTTGATCGTTTTCAGGGTACAGGTTTTTCACCTTCTTGGCTAAATATCTTCCTAAGTGTTTTATTCTTTTTGATGCAATTGTAGATGTTTTCTTGATTTCTCTTTCTGATAATTCATTACTAGTATATAGAAATGAGACAGATTTGTGTATATTAATTTTCTATCCTGAAACTTTACTGAATTCATTTATTCTAACAGTTTTTGTGTGTGTGTGGGCTTTAGGGTTTTCTATATACAATATCATGTCATCTGTAAATAGTGAAAAGTTTTGTTTCTTTCCAATTTGGATGCCTTTTATTTCTTGCTTAATTTCTGTGGCTAGGACTTCTAATACTATGTTGAATAAAAGTGGAGAGAGTGGGCACCCTTTTCCTATCTGATCTTAGAGAAAAAGCTTTTAGCTTTTCACCATTGAGTATGATGTTATCTGTGCCTTTGTTATATATGGCCTTTCTTATGCTGAGGTACATTCCCGCTATACCCACCTTGTTAAGAGTTTTTACCAAAAATGGATGTTGATTTTTGGCAAATGCTTTTTTTTTTGCATCTATTGAAATAATCATATGATTTTTGCTTTTCATTTATTAATGTGGTATATCATGTTGATTGATTTGTGGACACTTAACTACCCTTGCGTCCTAGGAATAAATCCCACTTAATTCTGGCGTATGATCCTTTTAAAGTACTGTTGAATTCAGTTTGCTAATATTTTGTTGAGGATTTTTGCATCTGAGTTCACCAGGGACATTGTCCTGTGATTTTCTTTTTCTGTAATGTCTGTGTCTGGTTTTGGTATCAGGGTAATGCTAGCCTTGTAAAATGAGTTTGGAAGCATTCTCTCCCTCTCTTTTTGGAAGAGCTTGGGAAGAATAGGTATTCAGTCTTTTTTGAATGTTTGGTAGAATTCACCAGGGAAGCCATCTGGTCCTGGACTTTTATATCTTGGGGGGGTTTTGATTACTGATTCAATTCCCTTACTAGTAATTAGTCCATTTAGATTTTTTACGGTGATCTCCCCTCCTCCATGGTTTTATTGTCCACAGTTTTAGTTACCTGCAGTCAACCACATTCCAGAAGCAGATCTTTCTTCTGATGTCAAAAGGTCAGGAGTTGCTTAATGCTATGTCACAGTGCCTATGTCTTTCACCTCACTTCATCTCATCACGTAAGCATTTTATCATCTCACATCATCACAAGAAGAAGAATGAATACAGTACAATAAGGTTATTTTCAGAGAGAGACCACATTTGCATAACTTTTATAATAGTATATTGTTATAATTTTTCCATTTTATTATTATTGTTGTTAATCTCTTACTGTGCCTAATATATAAGTTAAACTTTATCATAGATATGTTTGTATACAGAGGGTTCGGTACTATCTGTGGTTTTAGGCATTCACCGGGGGTCTTGGAACATATTTTCCCATGGTGCAAGCAGAGGAGCCTGTGAATGAGAGAAAGAGAGCCAGAGGACAGAACCAGGAGAAGTCAAAATGGAGAGGTTCAGAAGGATGAGGATGGGAGTGGGTATTGTCAAGCTTATTTGTGAACAGGGCTATCCTCTGGAATTGTTACTGAGGGGAAACAAAGTGGGCCAACAAGTAAAGGACTGATTGACCAAGCTAAGGACGCTTTTCAGGTGTAGACCATGACATAGTAGACACACTGTCCAGTCTTCATTATTCCTAGCTGTTTCCTTTGGTGTTTAGGAGCAGAGAAGGTAGAACATAGTATGAATGCAAGGATGAGGGCTTTGGGGGATAAGTGGGCAAGAGGGACTGGGTGAGAAAGAATTGAGTGAAAGAGAGGAGAGGAGCCATGGAGTTGAGACTGGATAGAGAGGAAGAGGGACTCACAGACACTGATAGACTGGGGAGAGAAAGGCAGCAATTGATTAGATTATGAAATGTAGCACAGAGTTCCTAAATATGGGGTGCTAAATAGTTATTAACAATAACTTTAATTTTCTCATTTCAACCAAGGTGACATTTCACAAATTCTCTATCAACTCCATGTTGATGAAAAGGAAACATGTAAGCTGAGTGAAGGTGTTGTGGCTCAAGAGATGTGGGATAGGAATATACATGAATCCATAAGGATTTTTGATGCCTCATAAAACCTTTTCTTGGAACAGAACTGACTTATCCAAAGGTACACAGATAATCAGTGATGGAGCAGGGGCTAGAACTCAGAAACATTGATGTCAGTCACATTGACTCACGTATACAATCCATCATCAAACCCTGATTACTATCACTTCTCAGTACGCCCTGTCACCCATCCCATTTCCTTTCAACTATCTCCACCTTACTTCACAACCTCATCATCTTGTGCTAGACTTGACTAGGAAACATCTAGGTGTTGTCCATACTTCAGTCTCCTCTGTCCCTGATTTTGTTTCATATGCCATAGAATCATGGAGCTTCTAGACAAGGATAATGGGACTTTCAACAGGCCAGAATGTCTCTAAGGACTCTATACCTTTCCCCTGTTTAAAACTCTTTGTGACTCCTCATTTTCTACAAGGCCTTTGTCTGACTTTGTGTTAGAGAGTAAGATAGGCTGAGTTATAAACCTCCTTGCATAAGTTGGTAACTGTGAATTTGAGTAAACCACAGGGCACTTACTATTGTTTCACTGTTTTGTAGGATTTAAACTCATCTCCCCTGCCTTCATCCCAAGCTTACTAAGATCAGATGAGGTAGCACATGACAATGTACTGCCTGGTAAAGTGCCTTCACATGTTAGGTGCTGAATAAATTACTGGGGCTTCATTCAGAAACTTCCCTTTGATAATTATAAAATAACTGATATCCAGGGGTGAGGGGCCACTTTTATTTCCCATGTGGCTCATAACACAATAGTTGGGCAAGTGAAGTTATGCCCAGAAAACACCCACAAGGATGGTCTGTTTTAAAGTTTGGTTTTTTTTAAAA
Organism: Mirounga angustirostris; assembly: GCF_029215605.1. NCBI lineage: Eukaryota > Metazoa > Chordata > Mammalia > Carnivora > Phocidae > Mirounga > Mirounga angustirostris. The sequence goes on from NW_026991713.1 coordinate 126,306,011, forward strand.
GATTTTATTTATTTATTTGACAGAGAGAGTGAGAGCACAAGCAGGGGGAACAGTAGAGGGAGAGGGAGAAGCAGACACCCTCGCTGAGCAGGGAGCCCGATGCAGGACTCAATCCCAGGACCCTGGGATCATGACCTGAGCCAAAGGCAAATGCTTAACCATCTGAGCCACCCAGGTGCCCCTGTTTTAAAGTTTTAAAAGAAAATGGACTCAGTGTGTTTCATTACTAATTTTCTTTCACTTGTTTGCCTGGTGCCAGCTACTACAAACAAAGCAACCTCTGCTTACATATCTTACAGAAAGAAAAATTTCAGTTACATGTTTTCATAAAAGTGAGCCAAAAGTTTTACCAGGGTCCCTGCAGGATTTTTCAAATCCAAGCTCCTTCAGGACGATCCTATAGGAAAGTCCAATATTTGGATTGCACATGAAACTGTGCTAAATTCTCTGGGTTTTGCACTGTTTGGATTTGTATCTTCATTTCTTTTGAAGCCCAAACTCAGTGGGTGGAGGAAAAAGAAAGGTGAGGTCCATCCAAGGCAGCGACATCAGATGCAGCTGGCGGCCAGTCTTGCCAGCCTCCCTCAGCCTGCTGTATGCAGTGTTCCAAAGCAAGGAGGTGGCTGGCCAGCTCCTGGCATGACATTATCAGCCATGCAGCTGTGGGCCTGGCACATCATTGCTTGAGCGTGGTGGTAGAGTGCCAGCCACTGAATAGCTGGTGATTAGGATGAGGTGCCCAGCAGATGGGTCAGATTTAAGCTTGCTGCTTGTGGTCACAGCAGCCATTTTTATCTGTCCTGTTGATGCAGATTTTAAAGCACTCAAGTGATTTCTTAAATTTTTTGGCCCTTGGTCTTTAAGATGACAATCACATTTTGTGAGACCTCGACACTTCTCTTTTTATTGTCTGTTTCCCCAGGCCCGTGCTCTCTTTCTATTCTTCTCCAAAATGAGAGGGAACCATTGATGCCATAAGTTCTGGGACTGATTATGCCACGATTAGGATCCAAGGAACTTTGGAAACTTTTTCTTGCTATCCTTCTTCTGTGATGTCAGAATTTGGAGTGTTCCGGATCTTAGAGGGAATTTCAAAGCTGAGATAACTAATAAAACTGTGAGTTGGGCTGATGAGGGAAATAGATACCAGACAAGTCAACACGAGGATGATAGAGTATGGGGTCTTCTGAAGTACGACGTCAGGGTCACCTAGATATCCATTCATGGCTACCAGGTCCAAGCATCTGAAATTTGACCAGCAGAGGATTGTTCTTTTGACTTAAGCCTGTTCTTTTATCTGAAGGGCGAGGGCTCCTGGGAGGGGTGGCTAATTCATTTGTTTTCAGACATATCTACCTAAATGAGCATGAGTTTATCAGATCACTTCCTGAGATTAGATTTTGTTGAAAGGATGAAAGAGGGAGAATGAGGGCACTAGACAACTGAGTGATGTGAGGAATTGGGAGAGGGGCTTCATATATATTGCTAGGCTTGGCACTGTGAAAGAACAGAATGGTGGAAAATCAGGAGAGTTTGATGGAATATGATGGTTAGAATCCTGCTCTCCTGGAGAGAGACAGGGAATCATCCAGCCCCTCATTTAAAATGCAGCGGTATGTTGATTGGGTACCAGGGGTCCTTTATTGTATAATTTTTTTCTGGGTGTAAAACACAGCCTGATACTTTTTAATATATTTTCCCTTTCCTTACTTCCCCCACCCCCGTACCACCCAACAAAGAATTTCATAGACCATTGCTAGATACTTAGTCCCCTTTCTCAGCTCTCCTGATGCCACATGAAAGTCAAACAAGACTTTTCCACAAAGTCATGCTATATGGGTTAATTAATAGAAAATACAGTGTTGTATCTATATTTAAAATAGTAGGTGTGAACTGTTCTGTAGCCCTTAGGCTGTAAATACTATTATGTCTCCATTATTTCCTCAAATTAAATTAAAACTAGCCTGTGAAAATAAGAAATGATCAACTTAAAATTACATTATTGCAGTCTTGGTTAAAACTAGAAATAGGAATAAGTTTGTAAGAATAAGAAATAAGGTTATGGTGGGTTTGATGGGGTCAAAACTTGAAATGGAATAAACTTTGTTGATAAAACTGGTTCAAGAATTCAAAGTGCTAGGCTAAGCAATTCCGTATCTCAGCAAGATATGAAAGACTGAATTAAGCAATGCTTAAATTTAGTGGTTCATAAAATACAATGGACCAATGACCCTCAGCAAAGGAAGAAACCTTGTCTTTTTGTTTAAATTTTCACATGCTCTGACTGTTGTAGATATAAAGATGGTTCTTCCTAAAATTTGATTAATGAAGGGCATTGAATCCTTTAGATGAGATCTGGCTTCTCCTTCAGAGATTATCTTTGGATAATTATCACCCAAGGTTGGAACCTAAATCATCAGCCTGTGTAAACCTCAAAGTTTAAAGATAGTCATTAAAGGAAGTGCTATTTGTTCCTTTACTTATAAATTCATTTACTCACTAATAACTAAACTTTTATGGTTTTACTGGCCACAATTATATAAACTAGGTAAGTTCTCTTGCTGGTCAGAAAAAAATTTCAGAATCAACTTCCTTGAATCCAGAATTTCCTCCTTGAGCGTCAACTATATAAGTAAAATAACATCTTGTGTATGTCCACAATCATAAATGCTCATATTTCACAGGTATTCCCTCTCCCCAAGGTAGGTGGGAAGTCTAGTGTTTCTTGGGGGTACTCCCATCCCCTGGATGATAGGAGAACCTAGGAGAGCTTACACGGTTTAAGAAGACACCTGTCAAATCTTGTTCTTAAGCCTGCATGAGACTACTTTACTTCTAGGATGCATTGTGTCATCAGAACGCAAGACGCTGATACCTGGTTTTATGACTGTCATTGAGCAGACATGGGGAACTGAGGAAAGGCATATACTTCCTCTTAAATCAGACACAATAACTTTCACTGAACTGAGTGAGTTTAATATGTGTGGATAGGTCAATTGTATATCTGCATCTAACTAGAACTCTGATTGATTTTACCTAAATTAAAGCAGGAAGCCAAGGTTATGTAATAAATATAAGGCATTCGCTATAATCAGCTAACATCCTTAGGGCTACCATGTTGTAGACCTTTTAGCATAAATATATCCTAGTAAATAGTGTGTGTGTGTGTTGGTGTGGAGTGAATTCCTTCCAGTACTCATGTGGTCCTCAGGTTTCAATGTCATTTACACAGTGCAGTGCTCATTCTGAATTCTTGACTAATACTCATCAGGCTTACTAACAAGTGATCATTACTAGAAGTTGGTATCTTAATTCTCTTGATGAATTCAGTTCAGCAAAACATATCAAAACATTCTTTGTTTACCTTGAGCTGCTGAAGATATACCAAACTGGAGAAATATGCAATTGACAAACATCAAGTTGAGTTTTTGACTCATAACTGTCAACAGACACTTCTCATTGAAACTTGTCAAGGTCAGTGACCCAAACCAGCCAACCACGTTCTGTTAACATTTTTTGGATCTCATGGTCTAGAACCAAGGGTTTGTGCTATATCTCCTCACACTAAATGTTCCCCTATTTGAAGAAACCTCATAAATCATCACCCCCCTTTTATGAAATGCTATTGGTTGATTTATTCATTTATTCATTCAATTCTTTATTTAAGAAATAATGCCTGCATTATTCTTGGCTGTTAGTCCAGAGTTCGTTGACATATACTTTTTAAGCTCTAGGGATAAACTAGTGAGAAAAATAGACATGTTTTACACTCTCACAGAGCTCATAGTCTAGCAGGAAAGACAGACATTAAGCACATAATGGCAACTAATTAAATGTATGATTACAGGTAGGTGAAATGCTATAAGGGAAACCTGGGTGCTCTGGGAATGTCTGACAAGGAGACTTGAGTCAGGTGAGTCAAGGAAGGTTTCCTTGAGGAAATTTAAGCTGAAATTGGATGGAAGGATCTGCATATTGGTTTGTAGGATGGATACTGTTTTTAGTAGGTTTTCAGATGTGCCTAGAATCCCAACTCTGTTACCATGCCCTTGGCCACATGAATTGGTAATAACTGTTTCACTTGCCTCTGCATTTCAGGACGCCAGTGATTCCATTGGACACACATGAAACTATGAGGCCTGTGCCCAGGTCACAGGCTAGAAGGAATCTTACTTCAACTTTGAGTTATGGCCCTTATGGATTTTATCCCCGGCTATCCTAAGTTTCAGGACAGTCAATAAATTAATGAAGAACCTTCCTTTCTACCCTAATAGAATTCTACCATAGGGTAATTCAGTCTACCATAGCAGTCTGACAGGGGACATGAAGTACACATGTGTCTTATAAACAAGAGCTTCTGCTTAACAGCTCCCTCTGTGAACACAGCCCACACATCCTTCCCATCCCAGCCAGGGATCTCTGGGTCTCCTCCGTCTACTTCTGAGTGCCTGTCGGAGTTCTTTCCTGATTGTCCTGGAGTGATCCCCTCGTTTTTCTTACTGTGTGGTTTCTCTTTTTTTTTTTTTTTAAGATTTTATTTATTCATTTGAGACACAGAGATACAGAGAGAGAGAGCACGAGCAGTGAGAGAGGCAGAGGGAGAGGAAGAAGCAGACTCCCTGCTGAATCAGGAGCCCCAGGTGGGACTCAATCCCAGAACCCTGGGATCATGACCTGAGCAGAAGGCAGACGCTCAACCATCTGAGCCACCCAGGCGCCCCTACTGTGTGGTTTCTTAACTGTTAGAAGGTGGAAGAAGGTCAGTAATCCTCCAGACTGAGAAGGCACTTTAATACTGAAAAACAAAACAAGGCACTCCATGCCACTTCCACAAAGTTTTATTCAGGGTAACTTATTGACAGAGATGGGCAGACAAACTACCCAGGTTGTACTATGCAGCTATTCTTCACCCAGTCCAGACCTTAATCCCCACCTTTTATGGAGCGAGGGGCATGGTGGTGAGGTCACAGAGTAGTTATCTAAAGTGGCACCATCTGTGCACCAAGTTATCCAAAATGGAGCCTTCTGTGCACCAGTCATCACTACTAGTTATCTAACATGGAGCCACCTGTGCGCCAGAGGGGGCGCTCTACTGGTTATCTAAAGTGGAGCCATCTGTGTACTAGAAGAGAGACCAAGATGGAGGGCTAAAGACGGAGTCAGTGTTGTCAGCACTCCTATACTTAAAACTGTGTTGTTACTTCTGCTAGGTAGAGTGCTAGGTGGTGCTTTAGTATTTTGATGTTAACTTGGATATATATTTTCTTGTTTTGTTGATACATGGCAACCATGTGCTTTGGGTTCCTGAGGAGAGCACCCATGCTTGTCGTCCTCATTCCTTTGAGTCAAGGTTTCATTGTACAACAATCAACCCACCACGCCTCCAGAAACTGTACAACTCCCCTGGGAAAGAAAGAGAGAAAACAAAGAAGCAGTGTAAATGATCCCACCTGGTGCTGCCCACCTGTGGGCCCCTTTCCCACCATTGTGCTCCTAATGTGTACTTCTTGAGTGGCAGTGTGAATTCTTTAGCTTGGAGAAAGAAGTTCAACCCAAATGGAGGAACATCATGTCTCTGAATTCAATGCAGATAATTTTGGGGAGGAGGAGCCCAATCTATTACACACAAGTTTAAAATTTCCAAAGCTCTGTGTGGGAGTTGCTGTTATAAATCCTGCTATCTGTTAATGGGATTTGAGCCTGAAACACCCACGTGCTGCTTTGAAATTTTGCTCCATCTGTTCATTTCTGCAAAGCTTATTTATTTATTTAGGACAAGAGAAGTGGCCTACTAATGTTGCCAGCAGAACAAGTGGGATTGTAGATCTGAGGAAAAAATAAACTGTTTGCTGAGGGTTTCCTGACATTTGTCTTCTTATGCCCACTCCTCTGGTATCTTGAGGTGAGAAGTTTCTGGTAGAAATGGGGTAGATTAACGGTAAATTAGTGGTAGAAGTCACTATTGGTGACTTATCTATCCTCAGGATGGGGATTCCTACAGATTAACTGTGTGGTGTCAACATGGTCACTGGAAAGTGCAATAAATGGATTTCGGATCACAACACTGTGTAGACTGAGAAGTGATAGGCAAGAGCTCTCCAAGCGGCTTTGGAACATACGATCAAATAAATACCTAAGAGTCTCAGTTGTGAATTGACCCAATTTAGACCTAGTTCAGGACTTTGTTCCTTAATTCGCTTTTGGAAAATTTCACCATAAATGTTGGCTTTTTTTTTTTTAATTCAACTTCTGAAATCTTTCTCTTCTTTCTTTTTGGTTATGAGTTGACTAAACCTAGGGGCCTTCCCTTCCCTTTAATGCCAGGTGGGGTTTTGGCTCTGATTTCCACTCTCAGGCTTTTTGGCCCATGTCTTGAGCTACTACGGACAAAATGAGGCCAAAGCTTCCAGAACCCTGGCCCTTTCAGTTGTCTGCTGCTCTTGGCCATGACACTTCTATAGACCTGGTTTTGTTTTTTCCAGAAAAAAATGGAGAACTACGTCTTATACCTGTTTCATAATTATCAAGAACTTCTGGATTTTTTTTCCTTTAGCAGATATTTACTGAGTGCTCAATATGAACCAGGCACCTTAGGGATACAGAAGCAAAAATACAGACAAGGGGTTTTGCTCCCAAGGAGCTGTGGTTGAGTGGGAGAAACCTAAATGAAACAAGGAAATATGCATATACATATAATTTAGTATTGCAGACAGTGTTGTCAAAAAGAGTAAAGGGAGAGATCAAGACTAGGGGGACTGATGAGAGGGGGTGTTTCCCAGAGGAGATGACTTTCTGTTATGAAAGGCTTCACTTCTTCATTTGTGTTACATTTCAGTTCCACTTCCATTAAGGACTTGATTGAGAATTAAAACAACTTTTGTCACTATTAAAACCCAATTTGGCTGGGTGTTGCTTTCCATCCATGTCACCTTTGGTGCTTGATTACTGAGACCATGAAACTACAAAACATCTAGAGATAATTTTTTTTACATCATGTTTTCAGTGTCTGAGCAGCTCATTTGGAAAGTGCTAGATTCATAGTTCCACACATCAGCCTTTTGCAGGGAGGTGACGAGGTCCCTGGGGAGGGAGTAGGCTAGGTAGAAAAGTAGGAGGAAGATAAGGTGCCAAGCAGCCAGCAAGAGGGGCTTTCTCTTCCATTCCTTCAAGAAATTCTGGCTGCCCTATGGTTCGGGGGTAGGTGATGGAGGGGGGCTGATGTAGAGGAGAACCTGTGGTAGTAACTGGATTGGGGGTCCACCATGGAAAGCTTTGAGATCAACTCCTCAGAAACCCCAGGCCTAGATAACCATTTTCCCAAGACTCTGTGAAGAGGGAAAAGTCTCAGATAGGAGATAAAGTGCTGCCATATTGACCACCTGGCATGGGCCCAAGAATTTGTATTTCCATCAAGTTCCTGGGTGATGCTGAAGCTGCTGATCCTACAAGTGACCTCCATAATCTCTCTTCTGGTTTCTCTCCCTGGTCCCTCTCTGTTTCTCTCAAATTTCTCATGTCTCATATGGACACTTATTTTTCCCCAAAATTCTTTTTTTTTTTTAATTTATTTTTTTATTCTTATGTTAATCCCCATACATTACACCATCAGTTTTAGATGAAGTGTTCCATGATTCATCGTTTGTGCACAACACCCAGTGCTCCATGCAGAACACGCCCTCCTCAATACCCACCACCAGGCCAACCGATCCTCCCACCCCCCTCCCCTCCAGGACCCTGTCTGTTTTTCAGAGTCCATTGTCTCTCATGGTTCATCTACCCCTCCGATTTCTCCCGCTTCATTCTTCCCCTCCCGCTACCTTCTTCTTCTTCTTTTTTTTTTTTCTTAACATATATTGTATTATTTGTTTCAGAGGTACAGATCTGAGATTCAACAGGCTTGCACAATTCACAGCGCTTACCAGAGCACATACCCTCCCCAGTGTCTATCACCCAGTCACCCCATCCCTCCCACCCCACCCCCCACTCCAGCAACCCTCAGTTTGTTTCCTACAATTAAGAATTCCTCACATCAGTGAGATCATATGATACATATCTTTCTCTGTTTGACTTATTTCACTCAACATAATACCCTCCAGTTCCATCCACATCATTGCAAATGGCAAGATCTCATTCCTTTTGATGGCTGCATAATATTCCATTGTATATATACACCACTTCTTCTTTATCCATTCATCTGTTGATGGACATCTTGGCTCTTTCCACAGTTTGGCTATTGTGGACATTGCTGCTATAAACATCGGGGTGCATGTACCCTTTCGGATCCCTACTTTTGTATCTTTGGGGTAAATACCCAGTAGTGCAATTGCTGGATCATATGGTAGCTCTATTTTCAACTTTTTGAGGAACCTCCATACAGTTTTCCAGAGTGGCTGCACCAGCTTGCATTCCCACCAACAGTGTAGGAGGGTTCCCCTTTCTCCGCATCCCCGCCAACATCTGTCGTTTCCTGACTTGTTAATTTTAGCCATTCTCACTGGTGTGAGGTGGTATCTCATTGAGGTTTTGATTTGGATTTCCCTGATGCTGAGCGATATTGAGCACTTTTTCATGTGTCTGTTGGCCATTTGGATGTCTTTGGAAAAATGTCTGTTCATGTCTTCTGCCCATTTCTTGATTGGATTCTTTGTTCTTTGGGTGTTGAGTTTGATAAGTTCTTTATAGATTTTGGATACTAGCCCTTTATCTGATATGTCATTTGCAAATATCTTCTCCCATTCTGTCGGTTGTCTTTTGGTTTTGTTGACTGTTTCCTTTGCTGTGCAAAAGCTTTTTATCTTGATGAAGTCCCAATAGTTCATTTTTGCCCTTGCTTCCCTTGCCTTTGGCGATGTTTCTAGGAAGAAGTTGCTGCAGCTGAGGTCAAAGAGGTTGCTGCCTGTGTTCTCCTTTAGGATTTGGATGGACTCCTGTCTCACATTGAGGTCTTTCGACCATTTGGAGTCTATTTTTGTGTGTGGTGTAAGGAAATGGTCCAGTTTCATTCTTCTGCATGTGGCTATCCAATTTTCCCAACACCATTTGTTGAGGAGACTGTCTTTGTTCCATTGGACATTCTTTCCTGCTTTGTCAAAGATGAGTTGACCATAGAGTTGAGGGTCCATTTCTGGGCTCTCTATTCTGTTCCATTGATCTATGTGTCTGTTTTTGTGTCAGTACCATGCTGTCTTGATGATGACAGCTTTGTAATAGAGCTGGAAGTCCGGAATTGTGATGCCGCCAGCTTTGCTTTTCTTTTTCAACATTCCTCTGGCTATGCGGGGTCTTTTCTGGTTCCATACAAATTTTAGGATTATTTGTTCCATTTCTTTGAAAAAAATTGGATGGTATTTTGATGGGGATTGCATTGAATGTGTAGATTGCTCTAGGTAGCATTGACATCTTCACAATATTTGTTCTTCCAATCCATGAGCATGGAACGTTTTTCCATTTCTTTGTGTCTTCCTCAATTTCTTTCATGAGTATTTTATAGTTTTCTGAGTACATATCCTTTGTCTCTTTGGTTAGATTTATTCCTAGGTATCTTATGGTTTTGGGTGCAATTGTAAATGGGATCGACTCCTTAATTTCTCTTTCTTCTGTCTTGTTGTTGGTGTATAGGAATGCCACTGACTTCTGTGCATTGATTTTCTATCCTGCCACTTGACTGAATTCCTGTATGAGTTCTAGCAGTTTTGGGGTGGAGTCTTTTGGGTTTTCCACATAAAGTATCATATCATCTGCAAAGTGTGAGAGTTTGACTTCTTCTTTGCCGATTTGGATGCCTTTGATTTCTTTTTGTTGTCTGATTGCTGTGGCTAGGACTTCCAATACTATGTTGAATAGCAGTGGTGATAGTGGACATCCCTGCCGCGTTCCTGACCTTAGGGGGAAAGCTCTCAGTTTTTCCCCATTGAGAATGATATTCGCTCTAAGTTTTTCATAGATGGCTTTTATGATATTGAGGTATGTACCCTCTATGCCTATACTCTGAAGAGTTTTGATCAAGAAAGGATGCTGTACTTTGTCAAAAGCTTTTTCTGCATCTAGTGAGAGGATCATATGATTCTTGTTCTTTCTTTTGTTAATGTATTGTATCACATTGATTGATTTGCGGATGTTGAACCAACCTTGCAGCCCAGGGATAAATCCCACTTGGTCATGGTGAATAATCCTTTTAATGTACTGTTGGATCCTATTGGCTAGTATTTTAGTGAGAATTTTTGCATCCATGTTCATCAGGGATATTGGTCTGTAATTCTCCTTTTTGATGGGGTCTTTGTCTGGTTTTGGGATCAAGGTAATGGTGGCCTCATAAAATGAGTTTGGAAGTTTTCCTTCCATTTCTATTTTTTGGAACAGTTTCAGAAGAATAGGTATTAATTCTTCTTTAAATGTTTGGTAGAATTCCCCTGGGAAGCCATCTGGCCCTGGGCTTTTGTTTTTTGGGAGATTTTTGATGACTGCTTCAATTTCCTTAGTGGTTATAGGTCTGTTCAGGTTTTCTATTTCATCCTGGTTCAGTTATGGTAGTTGATACATCTCTAGGAATGCCTCCATTTCTTCCAGGTTATCTAATTTGCTGGCATAGAGTTGCTCATAATATGTTCTTATAATTGTTTGTATTTCTTTGCTGTTGGTTGTGATCTTTCCTCTTTCATTCATGATTTTGTTGATTTGGGTCATTTCTCTTTTCTTTTTGATAAGTCTGGCCAGGGGTTTATCAATCTTGTTAATTCTTTCAAAGAACCAGCTCCTAGTTTTGTTGATCTGTTCTACTGTTCTTTTGGTTTCCATTTCCTTGATTTCTGCTCTGATCTTTATTATTTCTCTTCTCCTGCTGGGTTTAGGCTTTATTTGCTGTTCTTTCTCCAGCTCCTTTAGGTGTAGGGTTAGGTTGTGTACTTGAGACCTTTCTTGTTTCTTGAGAAAGGCTTGTATTGCTATATACTTTCCTCTTAGGACTGCCTTTGCTGCATCCCAAACATTTTGAATAGTTGTGTTTTCATTTTCATTGGTTTCCATGTATTTTTTTAATTCTTCTTTAATTTCCTGGTTGACCCATTCATTCTTCAGTAGGATACTCTTTAGCCTCCATGTATTTGAGTTCTTTCCGACTTTCCTCTTGGGATTGAGTTCTAGTTTCAAAGCATTGTGGTCTGAAAATAGGCAGGGAATGATCCCAATCTTTTGGTACCGGTTGAGACCTGATTTATGACCTAGGATGTGATCTATTCTGGAGAATGTTCCATGGGCACTAGAGAAGAATGTGTATTCCGTTGCTTTGGGGTGGAATGTTCTGAATATGTCTGGGAAGTCCATTTGGTCCAGTGTGTCATTTAAAGTCTTTATTTCCTTGTTGATCTTTTGCTTAGACGATCTGTCCATTTCAGTGAAGGGGGTGTTAAAGTCCCCACTATTATTGTATTGTTGTCAATGTGTTTCTTTGCTTTTGTTATTAATTGCCTTATATAATTGGCTGCTCCCATGTTAGGGCATAGATATTTACAATTGTTAGATCTTCTTGTTGGATAGATCCTTTAAGTAGGATATAATGTCCTTCCTCATCTCTTATTACAGTCTTTGGTTTAAAATCTAATTTGTCTGATAAAAGGATTGCCACCCCAGCTTTCTTTTGGTGTCCATTAGCATGGTAAATGGTTTTCCACCCCCTCACTTTCAATCTGGGGGTGTCTTTGGTTCTAAAATGAGTCTCTTGCAGACAGCATATCGATGGGTCTTGTTTTTTAATCCAGTCTGATAGCCTGTGTCTTTTGATTGGGGCATTTAGCCCATTTACATTCAGGGTAACTATTGAAAGATAGGAATTTAGTGCCATTGTATTGCCTGTAAGGTGACTGTTACCGTATATTGTCTGTGTTCCTTTCTGGTCTATGTTGCTTTTAGGGTCTCTCTTTGTTTAGAGGACCCCTTTCAAGATTTCCTGTAGGGCTGGTTTTGTGTTTGCAAATTCCTTTAGTTTTTGTTTGTCCTGGAAGCTTTTTATCTCTCCTTCAATTTTCAATGACAGCCTAGCTGGATAGAGTATTCTTGGCTGCGTATTTTTCTCATTTAGTGCTCTGAATATATCCTGCCAGTGCTTTCTGGCCTGCCAGGTCTCTGTGGATAGGTCTGTTGCCAATCTAATGTTTCTACCCTTGTAAGTTACAGATCTCTTCTCCCGAGCTGCTTTCAGGATTTTCTCTTTGTCTATGAGACTCATAAGTTTTACTATTAGATGTCGGGGTGTTGACCTATTTTTATTGATTTTGAGAGGGGTTCTCTGTGCTTCCTGGATTTTCATGCCTGTTTCTTTCCCCAAATTAGGGAAGTTCTCTGCTATAATTTGCTCCATTATACCTTCTGCCCCTCTCTCTCTTTCTTCTTCTTCTGGGATCCCAATTATTCTAATGTTGTTTCGTCTTACGGTATCGCTTATCTCTGTAATTCTGCCCTCGTGATCCAGTAGTTGTTTATCTCTTTTTCTCAGCTTCCTTATTTTCCATCATTTCATCTTCTATATTACTGATTCTCTCTTCTGCCTCATTTATCCTAGCAGTTAGTGCCCCCATATTTGATTGCACCTCATTAATAGCCTTTTTGATTTCTACTTGGTTGGATTTTAGTTCTTTACTTCTCCAGAAAGGGTTTCTCTAATAACTTCCATGCTTTTTTCAAGCCCAGCTAGTATCTTTAAAGTGATGATTCTGAACTCTAGATCTGACATCGTAGTAATGTCCGTATTGAGTAGGTCCCTGGCAGTCGGTACTACCTCTTGTTCTCTTTGTTGAGGTGATTTTTTCCATCTTGTCATTTTGTGCATAGGAGGATAGATTAATGAGAGAACAAAATGCTAGCAGAGTAACAACGTCCCCAGAAAATATACTCTAAACAAATCAGAAAAGACCTGAAGCAGTGGGAAAAGAAAGGGAAAGAGAGAAAAAAGAAAAAGATAAAGATAAAAACAAAAACAAACAAAACAAAACAACAACAACAACAACAAAAAACCAGAATGTGATCAAATATGATCAGGCTGGTATATAGATCAGTGCCACACACTAGATTTGGGGTGTATTTTGGTCTTTTAGGAGAAAGTGCCTCCAAAAATTTTAAGGAAAGAAAAACTTATATATGTACAAAAATAAGGGTTGATATGATGAAGGGATGGAATATGACTGTAAAGATGGAAATTATAAAAAATTTTATAAAGGAATTGATAAGAAGTTGTTTGAAAAAAGAAAGAAGAGGATTTAAAAAAAGGGAGAGGATGTTATCAGGCAGGGGAATAGAAAACACCATATACTAGAGATTTAGGGTATATTTTAATCTGTTAGAAGAAACTATCTCAAAATTTTAAAGAGAGAACAACTTATATATATAAGCCAAAAATACGGGTAACTACTATGAAGGGATAGAATATGACTCTAAAAATGAAAAATAAAAATGTTTTTTTTTTTTTTAAAAAGGGATTGATAAGATGTTGGTTGAAAAAGGGAAAAAAAATTCAGAAAGAAAAAAAAAGAAAAAAAGACCGTTAAAAAAAAATTAACTTTAAAAAACTAAAGAATCATGGTAAAAAAGCCGTGAATTCTATGTGCAGTATTCCCCTAGCGCTGGAGTTCTGCCGTTCTCATTGATCGGTAAACTTGGTCTTGGCCGGCTGTTCTCGCTGATCTTCTGGGGAGGGGCCTGTTGCCGTGGTTTCCAAATGTCTCTGCCGGAGGCGGAATTGCCCCGCCCTTGCCCCCTCCCGGCTAAGTAATCTGCTCGGGTTTGCTCTCCGGGGCTTTTGTTCCCTGCGAGCTTTCCGTACAGTTTTGGAGGTGGAGAGTGAAAATGGCGGCCTCCCAATCTCTGCCCCGGAGGAGCCGAGAACTCGGGGCCCCGCTCCTCAGTGAGCCCCCAGAGAAAAGCCGTCAGTCACTCCCGTCTCCCCGGTCTCCGGCCGCACTCTGTGCTCACCCGGCCTGTGACCTTGCGTTTCTATCTCTGGCACCCGACCCCGGGCGGAGTCTCCAAACCCAGCAGATCCCTGCGGTGCGCTCCCGCGCGGCTCCTCCCGGGGGAGGAAGGTGAGTCTCCCCGGATCTGCCGCTTGTTGGGTCCCTGGTGGAGGAGCAGGGGCCCGACTGCCGTGGATCACGGTCAATGGCCACCCCGAGCTGAGAGCCCGCGCCTGGGCTCCGCCTCTGCAGCCGGCTTCCCTGCTCCGATACCTGGGAGCTCTGCCACACTCAGGCACCCCCGGTCTTTCTGTGACCCCGAGGGTCCTGAGGCCACACTGTCCCGGAGGGTTCCACCCCCCGCTTAGCCACCCGAGTGACGTCCCTCGGCGGAGCAGACTTTTAAAAGTTCCGATTTTGGGCTCCGCGGCTCTATCACTTACCAGAAGCGGCCGACGGAGGCCCTTCCCCGCCGTCTATCCTCCCAAATATCGCCTCGGATTCACTTCTCCGCTCGTCCTAAAGTGGTCGCTTTTCTTATGAGAGAGTTGTTGCTCTTCTTTTCTTCAATCTCCCGTTGAGTTTGTAGGTGTTCAGAATGGTTTGATCCCTATCCAGCTGAATTCCTGAGAGGAAACGAAATCCAGGTCTCCTACTCCTCCGCCATCTTGCTCCGCCCCCTCTTTTCCCCATACTTCTCATCACTGTTTCTCCTCTCTATAATTTTACCTGGTCCCAACCACCATCTCAGCTCAGAACCTGGTCATTTCTGAAATGAGTCAAACAAGGAGTGGATAGTGTCCTTGCTTTCCCTGTAACACAGACATTACATCTGGAACTTAGGGGAGGAAGGAGGGCTATCCCGTATCTAGAAGAGATATCCTTTCTTCTTGGGTCATTCGTTGTCTCCATCAGGATTGTGTCAGCCTTACAGTTCTTCCATTGCTTCAGGTGTTTTCTTTCTCACTAATAGTATCAACCTAACACAAACTGTTTATGAAGCAAAAGTGTTTAGTGTCTATATGGGCACACATTTATAATGAAGTTGCATTACAGGTAATTACACTTTGGTGAACCTCTTTTGGATTTATTTGACAATGAATGTGAAAAACTCAAGGAAGGATGTAGAAGCAATGATTTATGTATTTAGTTTGGATTATGTAGCTGGATTACAGTACAATGATGGCACAGAATGGTGTGGTCCATAATGCAAATCACATGTGCAATTTTAAAATTTTCTAGTAATGACATTTAAAGAAGTACAAAGCAGTATGTACAAATAGTCTTAATAGTATTTTAAACTTACATCTAAAATGTTATTTCTACCTGTAATCAATATAAAAATTGTTAACATTGAAATCCAATGTGCATTTTATGTTTACAGCATATTTCAATCTGGACCAGCCACATTTCAGGCACCCCATCACCACATGCGGTTAGTGGCTTCTGAATTTGTATGGATAGAGCATTGTTCTCTGTTTCTTCTTTGGCTTCCCAGATTTAAGTAATGTCATTTTATAATTAAAAGTCTTTCAGTACTGTTTAGCCCATGTCCCACTTTTTACAAATAAGAGATTTGAGTGTGGGAGAAATAAGGTGAGTTGCCAGAGAGTGTACAGTGAGCTAGAGACTGAGTGGGCCCTGAGTCCATGTCTCCTGCACTGCACCCCCCCCCCCCGCCATGGCTCTTTCCAGACCATTTCCATCCCTGAGGTGTGGTGACTCATGAAACTCATCTAGACAAGGAATAGGCCAAACTTTGCAAATGATTAATTCTGTGCTCTGCCTCTGCCTTGAGAGGATCAGTTCCATATCCTTTTCTTGACAGATTCACTTTCTCACTCAATTCATTTGACTGTCTACTACATTCTAGGCACTAGGAATGCAAGTACACCCTGGAAAAATTCAGTGTGAGGGGGACAGACAGCTGTGACATCTGTTGCAGCATTATAACACAATGTGTTAAAGAGTTCACCATAAAGGTGTGTCAGTTTTAAAAAGCTGGGGGACCATCAAGGAGAGGACTGATGAAGACATGTTCTGTAAAATGGCAGGAGTGCAGAGGAGAGTCTAACAGAATGGACAAGTGCCACTGATACCTGGGCTGGAATTTAGACCTTTATTCATTCACTCAGGATGTGGTATTAAGCTTGTATTCGGCAGCGGGAAATAGAGTAACAAACAAGACACATGGTTTGCATATCTAGTGGGAGAGACATACCAAAATCAGTGTCTTAAAATGAATAAATTATAAAGTATGAAAAGAGGAAAAGAAACAACATGATGACACAGAGAATGATGGAGGGGTAAAGGTTTTTGTCATTGGGCAGAGAAGACCCGAGATTTGTATTAAAGATTACTGTTTTAACTGTAGTAAGAACACTGCAAAATATATAATGGCTCAAAGACAAGGTGGTTGTTTTTTTTTAATCACTCACATAAAATCCAAATGACTTTATCAGCAGGTGGCTCTTTTCCATGCAGTGATTCAGGAACCCTGGCCCTTTCCATCTTGTGGTTCCTCAGTTTTCAATACAGCTTTCCCAGGTCACTGTGCTCTTCTGCATTGTGGTTTACTCATAGGGGGTAGCAAGCCCATAAACGATGTGTGCTATTTGTGCCCACTGTCATTTGACACATCTAACTACAAGGGAGGCTGGGAAATCAGGTCCAGTTCCGCACCCCGGAGGAAGATGAAGCAGCTTGACAAACATCTAGCTACTTTCTGTCATATATTCAAAGATTTAAAAGGACTTCTATCTGCAAAGAATAGCAGGAAGAATGTTCTTGACGGAGGAAAAGATGTATGCAGGCTCTGAAGCAAGAAAGAGGTTGGCATGTGTGAGTTGCTGAAATAAGAATGGGTTGCCTGAAGCATGGGGTGCAGGGATGGGGCAATATGAGAGAGTGGTGAAGAAATGGGTAGAGGTCCAATTAAGAGAGGAGTTTGGGGTTTTCAGATTTTTTATTGTGGTAAAATATACATAACATCAAATTTATCATTTTAGTCATTTTTAAGTATACAATTTGGTGGCATTAAGCCCTTTAACATTATTGTGCAGCCATCACCACCGTTAATCTCCCAAACTCTTTCATCTTCCCAAACTGAAACTCTGTATTGGTTAAGCACTAACTCCCTATTCCTCCTCCTCCCAGGTTCTGGCAACCACTAGTTTACTTTCTTTATCTATGAATGTGACTACTTTAGGAAACTTGTATAAGAGGAATCATGCATATTTGTCCTTTTGTGTCTGGCTTATTACATTCAGCATAACGTCTTCAACATTAATGTATGTTGTAGCATCTATCAGAATTTCATTCCTTTTTAAGTTGAGTAATATTCCATTACATGCATGTAGCACATTTCATTTATCCATTTCTCATCTGTCAATGGACATTTGAGTTGTTTCTACCTTTTTGCTATTTTGAATAATGCTTCTTTGGACACTGGTGTACAAATGTGTGTTTGAGTCCCTGCTTTCAGTTATTTTGGGTATATATTAAGAAGAATTGGTGGATCATATGGTAATTCTATGTTTAATTTTTTGAGGAAACACCATACTGTTTTCCACAATGGCTGTACCATTTTATATTCTCACCAGCAATTTACAAAGGGTCCAATTTCTCAACATTCTCAACAACATTCACAATGTTCTGTTTTGTTTTTTTTTTAATAACTGCCATAGTAATGGGTGTGGGGTGGTATCAAACTATGGTTCTGATTGGCATTTCTCTAATGATTAGTGATGTTGAGCATCTTTTCACATGCTTATTGACCATTTGTATATATATGTTTTTTTGTAAGTATATTTTCTCTTCTTTCTTTTTTTTATTATGTTCAGTTAGCCAGCATATTGTACATCATTAGTTTTTGTTGTATTCTCTGGAGAAATGTCTATTCAGATTCCTAGCTGATTTTTGAATTGGGTTGTTACATTGTTGTTGAGGAGTTTAGGATTTTATTCTAAGTGCAATAGAAAGGCATCCTGGAGATCAGACAAGGGAGTGACATTTTAGGAAGAACCTGTGCGTTTTTCTGGGTGATTGCGTGGCATTCTTCAGCAACATTGACTCCTGGGTCCAGAAGCAGTGTGGGTGGATACTGATGACATCATTAACCACAAGAGTCCTGTTCACTATGAGCTAAAAATGTAGCGTAACTAGGGCAGAAAGCCTGGGTTCTGTTTTTCCTCCCACATCCTTCAGCAATGGCCTATATTTTCATGCTGCTCCCATGGTGTCCCATATTTCCCATATACTGAGGCTACAATGGGGTTGGGTGGGGGTGGGGCTGAGACAGTTCTGAGCCTGTGAAAGGTGATTTAATTTCCAGGGCCCATTTAGTCCTGTGATTCTTAAAGGACCTGACAAGGGCAGCCCAATTAGTGCCAGCAGTGATAGTGCTTACTGTGATATGGCAGAGAAACCTGTTCCTTGGGAAGCTGGTGACATTGTGAATTCATTTCACACCATCCTGACAGGAACAGCTGGATCAGAAGAAGAGATCAGTGATGGGGAAGCAATAGGATTTCTGTTCTCCTGGGAGCCAGTTCCCCTCACTTCCCGATGTTACTGCAGTTTTATACAGCCTGATACATTCAAGTCAGGACTCAATATTAGACTTAACATGGCACTTGACAATTTTACCCATCTTTCGCATGTTTTGTTCTTCTCATAGTCTTCTGTTTATCCACTAAGGCAGCAGTTCTCAAACTTTAGTGCATCAGAACCACCTGGAGGGCCTGTTAAACTATAGAGTGCTGGGCCCGATCCCCCAAAACTTCTGATTTAATGGGACCAGGGTGGGCTCAAGAACTTAAATTTCCAACAAGTTCCCAGGAGATGCTGCCGCTGCTGATCTGGGCATGCTCTTTGAGAATCTCCACATGAAGACACTAAGCATAGCTCTTTGGGGTCATTGAGCAAGCTGATTTAGAGTTCTTAAAATAGCAGTAATTGCAGCTGCTATTTACTGTGGCCTGGCAATAGACTGCCTACGTTCTTTAGTGAGCTTTTTGTCTGTAGCCTACAGTATGCAAGGGTGTGTCACAGACATGTGAGCCCATGACCTCTGGGGTTTCTTCAAAGACCATTGCTTTTCTGTGCAGAAACAGCAGTTGAAAAGTCCCGGCCCTGATATGGCTAGGAGAAAATCATTCTATTGTTTTGTGTGATCAAAAAGAAAAATAATATCGTCTCTATTACTCAGGAGCACATGGCAATTAATTAATATCCATTAAAACTTTGATTTCCTGCATACAGCTCATTAAAAATATTAATTGAACATCTATTTTATGTTAACTTTGTTTTGTATGCTAGAGATACAGCAGTGAACAACGCAAAGCTCCTAATGAAGTGGAACCTTTTTTCTAATGGCAGGGATAAGAAATAAAGAGAAAGTTAAATACATTGTATGTCCAGTGGCGATAGATACTATGAGGGAAAAAACAGAGTATGGGAGATAGGGTGCAGTGAGAATGGGGGAATTTGCTGTGTGTGTGTGTGTGTGTGTGTGCACACAATGGTCAGGGAGGCATCGCTGAGAAAGTTGCATTTGGGCATAGACTTGAAGGAAGTGAGGGAGTGAGCCATGTAGAAATCTGGTGGAAGAAAGAATAGCATATGCAAAGGCCCTGATGTAGAGCACCCTTGACATTTCAAGTAATAGCTAAGAAGTTAGTGTGGCTGGTGTGGAGAGAGAGAAATTCAGAGAGTTAACCAGGGCCAGATTGTGTAGCACCAGGTAAACCATTGTAAAGATTGTGGTGAGGTGGGCGCCTGGGTGGCTCAGTTGGTTAAGCGACTGCCTTCGGCTCAGGTCATGATCCTGGAGTCCCGGGATTGAGTCCCACATCGGGCTCCCTGCTCGGCGGGGAGTCTGCTTCTCCCTCTGACTCTCCTCCCTCTCATGCTCTCTGTCTCTCATTCTCTCTGTCTCAAATAAATAAATAAAATCTTTAAAAAAAAAAAAAGATTGTGGTGAGGTGTGTGTTGTTGGAGGATTTTGAGCAGATGAGGGGAGCAGTAGGATTTGTATATTAAAAGGCTCTTCCTGGCTGCTGAGTGGAGTGTTCATGATACAGGAGGGATGGGGGAAGCAGGAAGACACTCAGGATGCAGTTTCAGTAACTAAGGCAATGGTGATGGTTGACTGGGTCAGAAGGTAGGGGTGAAGGTGGGGATGAGTAGTGGCATTTTGAAGAAAGAGCCAATAGAATTTACTCATTTAGATGTGAGGCAGGAAGGAGAGGATCCGGCATGACTCTGGGTGTTTTGGCTGGAGCAACGGAAGCAACAGAGTTGCCATTCACTGAGATGGGGAAATCTGCAGAAGAAGCAGGCCTGTGCTTTAGCTGTGTGCCCAGGAGAAATTGGAAATGTAACAATGAAAGGAAAACAAAAGAGAATATAAAAGAAAATCACCCAAATCCTGCAACTTCAACAGAGCTGATATTTTTTGTTTTTTTCATGATTCTTCCATTTCATATTCATATCCGTGCCTAGTTTACAAGTAGGAATAGTTACCATTATAGAGTGGTTAATATATGACAGGGACTGTAATAAGCATTTCTCACACAGTATGTCATTGAATCCTCACAACACCCCAGAATAAAGAAACTAGACAAGTTGAGCAACGCCCTGCTAGTAAGCGGGGGAGCTGGAGTCTCAACCAGGACTGTCAAACCCTAAAACCCCCTGTTATATTGTAATACAATACTATTATCACATATAATAAGTCTTACATCCTTTCCTTTCTCTTGTACTGCGGGAGTTCCTCATCTTCCACAATATTCCTGTGTACTTTCAAGGATTGCTTTCCCTGGAATGTTGGAAATAATAAAGCCAAAGATCACCAGGGATAAATGTGTAGTTCAAAGTGAGATTTGCTGACTTGTTAGAAGACGGGGGAGGGCTCCTGGGGAACCACAGAGGACCTCATCAAACAAAGGAAGCCGTGAGGTATAACAGGACTTGGGGAAATGGTAGGATTTAGCTAAAATTGAAATAACACAGGGTTTGGATGGGCTCAAAGCAAAGTAGGGCTGTGTGTAAAGAAATTAACATCAGCCTGGGCTAAGGAACAGACAGACTCGGTCCTGTCTCCTTGGAAACTACAGGGTTAAGAGAAATGCAGAATGTTGTATCCAAAACCACTTATCGGCAGCTCTGCTCCTGGGTTGGAAATCTAGGCTGCTTCCAGGAAGGGGTGGGATACTTCATTCTTACTGAAATAATCTCCAACAGAAAAGTTTTTGGAAGTTAATAATTTTAGAAAATAAGTTTCTTTTTTAAAATTTTACTTATTTATTTGAGAGAGAGAAAGAGAGAGATGAGTGAACAAGCAGAGGGAGAGGGAGAATCTTGAGCGGACTCTGCACTGAGCGTGGAGCCAGATCTCACAGCCCTGAGACGATGATCCCAGCTGAAATCAAGAGTCAGGTGCTTAACAAAATGAGCCACCCAGGTGCCCCAGAAAATAAATTTCTTAATGCTATGTCTTTTTGCTCATTAACAAAAGTAGTTTTTCATAGGTTCACAGAATGAAACTGGTATTGCTGTTCCTGGCTGTTGTTCCCATGGCTCCCGTTTTTCTCACCAGCCAAGCTTGCCCAGTTGTGATCTGGGGTCTCTGCATACCCGTGTGCATCTAACATTGGGCTGCCCATGCTTGCTTTTGTGTTTGGGGTCACGGTGTGGGATTATAGTGCAATGAAGATGACATGGTTGCCCTGTCAACATGACTGTCTTAAAAATCATTTCCTGCCTCAAGGAAATTGCCCATTGGCCAAGTCTTGCTTACTGCTGTTTCCTTAGGATTCTATCCCCTCTTTGGGACTCTTCATCTCCTAGCTCTCCTCCTTTCCCCTGTTTTGGGGTTTCATACTGTTCTGCTCAATGCAACATTCTCAAATGTACCCCAATTTCGTATGCAGAGCAGTTCCACTTTCTTTCCCTTCTCCTTCCAAGTCATGACCTGGTGGCTGATGGCTCCTCAAGTGGAATGCCGGGGCACAGGCCTGGCTGCACGGACTCAAGAAGGCGAGGGAGGGGAGCTCAAGGCTCTCTGATGCCAGTCATGCCACGATAATAGTCTCCCAAGATACACACACAGGTGTAGCAGGTTTTTATTGAAAAACACAAATGCGTTTCTTGGAGTTACAACAGCATCATATTGAAGAGGTTTACCTGGAATAGAATTGATGAACCTGGGATGCGGATCTGGTGTCTTTCATCTTGAAGGTAGACTTAGGAATAATGATTTGGAAAGCTCGAGCCATGGTGTTTTTTACCTGAGCAGGGAGCTGGGATCTCTCATGCTCGGGCACATGCTGGACTCCATAGCAGAAGGACTCCAGCGGGGTTGCTGAGCCAACCTAACCGAGGGAAATCTGTACTGTGGCACTCTGCCAAGCTGCTGCTCATGTACCGAGTACGGCGTTTACTGAGGGGTGCTTCCTGCCAGGCCCTGTGCTAGACTCCTGGGCCGAAAGGTGATGGAAATATAGACTTGTCCTTAAGAAGTATCACTTGTGGGGCAGACAAATAAGAAAATAAGCCATTTAAATAAAATGCACAATGAAAGTGACGGGAAAAAAGCTTCAGTAGGTATTATGTCCAGGAACAACTAGACATTGGAGAAGGAATGGGACTTACCCCGGATTAAAAGGTTGGTGTCGTCAGGAGATGGGGTTTGGACTGAGGCTTTCAGGACACCAAGGGAGTGAGGGGCAGAGGGAATGGAGTGACCCCAGATGGCCATGTGGCTGGGGTGGTGGACGAGAACATGGCTGGAACCAGGCAGGATAAATGAGCAGGGGCTGCTTGTGAAAGATCGTGGGGGAAGCCAGTAGCCCTCCTCATGCTGCCCTCCTTGAAGACAGGAATGTCTTTGATTCCTCCTTAATATCCTCTGCACCTCACTCAACACATGTGAAACTGACCTGAGGTGAAGGAAAAAGTCCCATTTGTCCTGGTAATTCTGGCTGCATGTGGATGAGGTACCTGAGGCAACATGGGCAGCTAGGTGAGGGCTGGGGGAGCTTGCTTGGAAGCAGCGGTGAGAAAACTGGAGGAGGCAGAAATGAAAACACCAGAAAGCTCATGTGAGTAGGCGAGAGTGACCACTGGGATCCTTGTGGGGTAACCAGGGCCTCTCAGAGGACAGGAGCCAAAGAGTGAGGTCAGAGCCATGTGCCACGTCCCCAGGGTGCCACTGGGAGCTACTCCTCAGCTGCCCAGGTCAAGGCTGGTTCAGGGAGACAGGAGAGATCATGTTGGGGTTGTTTTCTGTTTTGTGGGGCTTGTACATGCGACTTGGTAGGTGGATTTATTTCACATTTTCTGTTTCCGATGTGAAGTGCGAATGCCCTTCCGGGTGTGACTGAAGCTCTCCATTAGGCTGCCTGGGGCTATAAAGGGGGTTCAGGGGTATGTGATTAATAACTACTAATGGCTCTATTACAATGTACACTCAAGAGTAAACTGTCCCATTTATCTTCACCACATGAATAAGAAGTACCATTTAATGAGATACTAGGAGAATTTACTGAGAGAAGTGCCCACCATGTAGTGTGAGGAGGAAGAACAAAAGAAGAGTTGGCTTTTTTTTTTTTTAGGTACCTGATATCATTTGTTCACTCAACAAATATTTATTGAGCACCTACTATGTGCCAGGCACTGTGCTAGGCCCTGGAGATAAAGCAGTGAATGAGGGAAACAAGACTCCTTCTGATGGAGTGGACACTTGGTGGAGGAGGCAGGCAACCAAAAAGTAACAAGCAAGATAATCTGCTGGTGTTAAATGTAGTGAAGAGAATGAATTAACAGGGCCACGTGATATAGCATGTTAGCAGGGGTGGCCAGGACAGGCCTTTGGATAAGGTGATACTGAGCCTAGAAGGGTGCGCTGGGGTCTGCTAGTGAAGAACCAGTGGGACAGATGCTCAGACAGAGGACTGGAAATCTAGAGAGCCTGGGAGGGATATGGGTATGTTCTAGAGCAAGGCAAGAAACAGGGACATTTGAGGGGAAGCAGAGGAGGTGGGCTCTAGATCGCAGTGCCCTTAACAAGCTGAATGTTAGCTTTATTCTCAAGGCGATTAGGGGCCTTTGAAAGGGTTAAGCAGAAGAGAGACCTGGTTTGCACTGTTAAAACATCGCTGTCCTACTGAGGGAAGAATGAATTGAAGGAAAGTAGGGGTCAGAGCAGGGAGCTCAGTTGGGAGGCAGAGGCCGTTGTTCAGAGCAGACCCATTGGTGGCTTGCATTATGGTGGTAACCACAAACACAGGGAGGAATGGATGAGGTTGGGAAATGTTCTTGAGGCAGAGTGGACAGGGCCTGTTGCTCAATTCAGTGTGCAGTTTGGGGTAAAGAGGGATCCTGGAATGCCCCTGAAGTTGAACTTAAGCATTTTGGGTGGAGGGTGGCATCATTTACTACAACGGAACATCCAGGTAAGGTGTGAATAATCACGCCATGTAGAACGTCTGAAGTCTGAGAGGCCCCTTGGCTATCTGGGTGGAGACATTCAAGAGGCAAAGTTGGGCTGTGAGCCTGTTGCCCAGAAGCCAGGATTGGGACAGGAATTTGAGGGCCTCCATATATAGATGGCTTCATTCAGACTGTAGGACTGGGAAATAGCACCTCACATGGAGAGGCTCAGAGAGGAGGATCCCTCCAAAGAGATGGAAGAGAGGCCAGTCAGGGCGAAGGGAATCTGGGGAACACAGCACACAAAAAGGCCTGAAAGGAGAGGACTTCTGGAAGGAGTAGATGACATACTGCTGACATGGCAAGTCAGAGGGGATGCTGAGACAGAGCAGTGGATTGGCAACCGGGGACAGTAGGTGACTCAGTGCAGAAATTTAGCTCTGGCACCCCTTGCTTAAAGAATGCAGGAAATGGCTGGACTTAGAACTTTTGTTACATTTCAAATTGATAGTGGCACTCCAATCTCCCTGGGCCATGGATCAGATGAATGTAAATAGTTCAGTAACAATGATTGGGGTAGGAGCTGGGCATGCCTGGTTATCTCTATTGTGAAACAGACACAGGGTTTTACTACCATTTCTGTCCTTTCTTTAAACAAGTCTCAGAGCAGAGAGCAAAATCTGATTTCAGAGTGGGTTCCAGAGAATCACTGCCCCGCATTCATCCAAATAACAGTTCCGATCTGACTGTTAATTTGGCTCAAATCACGGAAGTCTCCAAGGAAGGCAAGTTGGAAGCTTTGGTGTTCTCGGCTTCAGGCAACTTTGATTTGGAATACCATCAGAGCACATAGAATGATCTTTCTGTGTTTGCCCCTTTCCATGTTCCTACATTGCCTAGGAGTGTGTAGACCATATGTAGGTATATGTATGTATATATAAATATAAACATGTTTATATTTCTAAATATATTTTATGATGTATATTATCATTATATATGATATAAATTATATATTATTTTATGATAAAATATTAGCCATTAGGTCACTATTGAAATGAAATATTTTGAAAATGACTGTCATCTGGCCTTGATGTCGAATACAGACCAACTAGGACAGAATGGAAGTAGTGGGTGAGGAAAATGTTCCTTGTGCTCGCTCATGAAGGCCACAACACTCAAGCTGGTGGGTTTAAGGCTTGTTTGTGGCAGGGTTGGAGGCACTGACTCTCCTTACATCTTTCTAGATCTCAACACATGATCAGCTCTGGTCTTTTTGAGAACTTGGACATGCTACTAAATGTATGCATTCCCTGAAGACCAGCTTTTGTCAGGAGGATGTTGAGCTGGTAGTCTCTGTGCTTGTTCAGACAGGAGGCAGGCACTCTGAACTCACAGAAGGGTGTCTGTTGGGTAGATGCCGATGGACATGGGCCACAGCCTAGCCCCAGCACATTTGCTGAGGTCCAGAGAGGCAGCTCCTGTCCCTTCCCACCCATGGACAGGAAACTACAGATGGCCCAGCAATTTGATATGCTGTGATGTTTTCAAAGCTCCCAAGTGGATGTGTGGCTGCATTGCTTGCGTCCAAGAAAGTGCCTCCAATGTGGGGAATTTGTCATTTTGTCTATAGCTCCATTAAAAGCTTTGTAGTGGTACAAACCCCAGGCAGAAATGGCCTTTTCATAAATGCCAAGAAAATCACTGGGTTCAGATGCACTGTGTTTGTAAAAAGAGCAAAGCCAGAGTGATTTTTCATACCTGGTGCTTCCTATGGTCCACTGTGAATGTGACATAACATTCCACTGACAATGATATAATTTGCCCAGGCTATCTTTATGATCTATCTACTTAGAAAAGATGGCTTTTTAAATGCACAGAAGATGACCTTCAGGTTTAGGTTTGTTTTTTGTTTTTGTTTTTTTGTTTTGTTTTTTTTTAGTTTAAGGATGCTATGCCATATTAGCTACACAAATGACAAATTCATTTGCCCTTTCATGTAGAATTCCCACTTTGGGAAATTATTTTATAGGTTTACTTCCCTGTATACAAAATAACCTCTTCATATTTTTTTTTTTAAGATTTTATTTATTTATTTGAGAGAGAGAGAATGAGAGAGAGCACATGAGAGGGGTTAGGGTCAGAGGGAGAAGCAGACTCCCTGCCGAGCAGGGAGCCCGATGCGGGACTCGATCCAGGGACTCCAGGCAGTCGCTTAACCAACTGAGCCACCCAGGCACCCCAAAATAACCTCTTCAGCACCACACCCACAGAGTGGGACCCTATGCCACTTAAAGAGGAGTCAGGATGTTCTCTTTTTACTGACCTGGTAAGAAGGCTAGTATATGTTATTCAGTGGAAGAGAGAAAGAAGCAGAACAGTGCTAATGCTTGTGTGGGAAATGGAGGAAAATCAGCATGTATTCATATTTGCTTGCATATGCATAAAGAAGCACTGGAAAGTAGAAAGGAAATTAATAAAAATGGTTCCTTTGGGTGACAAAATGGAGTAGATGGAAGACATAACGCAAGACACCTCAGTGTATTCCTTTATTAGAGTTTCAATATTAGAGTCATGCAAATGTATTATCCCCACAAAAAAATTTTTTTTTTTGAAATAAGGAAAAAGTTTTTTTGAACTGTATCTAGGCCCCAGTGGCTCACAGCTTGGCTTCTGACAATGGCATACGGAGGTGCAAAGAGTTCTGATAATTATATAAGTTTTGGACACCACCTGCGTCTTGCAGGGACTGGGTCAGGGGCTCCAGAGGGAGAGGTAAAGACCTAGGAGCTGCCCAGGAGGTATGTGTGCAGGAGGAGGCAGGTGAATAAACAGCTGGTGACAACACATTGTACTTGACAGGAGAGGAAAGTACTGCATACTCTGATGCCCAGAGGAGTAGTAGCCAGTTGTCAGCCTGGGGTTGGTGTGCTATATCAAAGACAGGGGACAGGTGACCCAATTGTAAACGTCCTCATTTGTCTTTCTGTGACAAATGGTGCTCATTGTGCTATGAATATCCTTTGTCCCTTTATCTACTCTCCCATTTTTGATTAGTGTATGGTCTCTTGGAACAGGCGATATTACCCAGCCTCCTTTGTGCATGGGTAGAGTCATTTGACTAAGTCCTGGATAACCGAGGTAAGCGGAAGTGATGTGTGCAACATCTAGGAAGTGCCCTTCAAGGGAGGGAGTGTGCCTTTTTCTTCCTTTTCTTCTTCCTGATGGCTGGAATGCAAATACAACAGCTAGAGCTACAGTATCTAACTTGGATCAGATGGAAAACACATATAGAGGGGCGCCTGGGTGGCTCAGGCGTTAAGCGTCTGCCTTCAGCTCAGGTCCCCAGGGTCCTGGGATCGAGCCCCGCATCGGGCTCCCTGCTCCGCGGGAAGCCTGCTTCTCCCTCTCCCACTCCCCCTGCTTGTGTTCCCTCTCTCTCTCTGTCTCTCTCTCTCTCAAATAAATAAATTAAATCTTAAAAAAAAAAAAAGAAAACACATATAGAGGTGAGTAGAGCAAAGAGACTTAAGTGCCTATGTTATGTAAGAGAGAAATACATTTATGACCTAGTTTAGTCACTACAAGGGTTTTCCGTTCCATGCCGCTAAATCCAATACCAGTTAACCTAGTTAACCTGGGTTTTAAATCTTCACTATATATTATTCTCAGTGGTTTGGGACTGTGTTTCTCAATAACTAACATCCCTTGACTAACTCTATCTCAAGCTAGGAACCCCGACTTTAGCCTGTGAATATTTCTAGTCTGCACAATACATTTGAATGAACATCTCCTTATCCTTCCTATCTGTTTGGTACATGTTTTGGGATTCATTGAAAACCTCCTTCAAGCTTGATATCATGTGTTTAAATCCGTTACAGAGTGACTGAAAGTGACCAGCTCTGTGATGTCAGATAAGTTATTTGTTCTCATTAAGTCCCAATTTCCCATCTTAAAATGAGGAAACTGGTAGTCCATTCTTTATAGCCCTGTTAAGAAGATCAACAGACAAAATGTAGGAAGAGCAATTAGCACAATTCCTGGTGCTTGGTAACTGCCCAATACATATTAACTTTGCATTTCTGGTCTTCCATTTTTGAGAATCTCTAAGCATATTTCAAGCATAGCCTCATCAGTATGCACAAAGCTCCCCTCCCAAAGTCATGTGAGTAAATTATGTTTATCCCTTCTATTTATAGGTATAGAGAAGTAAAATTGTATTTCCCACAGAGCACAGACAGAAGTAGAAATCAGATCTAGTTATGTTCTCAGATTAAAGCTAATACATATGAAACAATTTTGCTAGTTGTTCAGAAATTTATAAGGGAAAGATTTTGGTATTATTTCCTTTTCCTTGTTTTCTGCATCATAGCACTCGCCCCTTCCCTCTTACACTTAGGCTACTACCTCCCTTTCCCCATCTGGCTTCCTGGATGACAGAAGCATTGCAGGAGGAGAGAGGAGGCACTGCGGGGCCCCCCCCTGCCCCCCCCCCCCCGGCTACCATCACCACCAGACACTGAGCTCCCATTCTGTGCCACTCCTTACCTGCCACCCCCAGAATTGGTGCATTTAATGGGAAAAATTATCCCTTCCGCATTTGCTTTCATTGGCAGGAAGAATGAGATGAGTAGAAAGTATTCATGATGTAATTACAGGGCTGCTCCTGTATGGACGTGTCTTATAGCTGACAGGCAGAGTGCAAGAATGGACCTAGAGGGTTTTTGCATATGCTGCCCCTCAATTTAGGACAACTATTGATGAAAACTATGGGTTCTGGAGTGAGACTGCCTGGATTCAAATTCTGGCTCTGCACTTTCTTCCTGTGTGAATTTGGGCAAGTTACTTAACCTTCTCTGCAAATGGGGGTGACAACCCTGCTCTGACATAGAAGATGTGGTGATGGGACAGTGCTATACACAAAGTTTGCCCTCAGTGTAGTGCTGGGCCCTGTAAAACACACAGTAAATGTTTGCTGGGTTGAGTAAGTGCTCTCTCTCAAGGACAATTCAAGTTTCCCCTTCCTGAGTGCTTAACCGTCATTTGACTCTAAGCCATAATCCAGTGTGGTTCTTTACATGCACAAATCTTTCTCCTCAACTGGATTATGGGCTCTGTAATTTATTTCTTCTTTTATTAGTCTCAGGAGTCCTCTGCAAAGCCTACCATGTACCTGCATCAGTTACCTTTTGCTGCATAACAAACTACCTTAAAAGCTTATTGACTTAAAGTAATAACTGTTTATTGAACTCATCATTTTGCAGGTTGGCAACTTGCACTCAGCTTAGTTGGGCAGTTCTGGTCTAGGCTGGGTTCTGCTGATCTCAGCTGGGCTCACTCATGTGTCTGTGGTCAGCTGGAGGGCCAGCTGGGGAGAGCTGGTTTGTCACAACCCTATGTTGGACAGCTGGCTGACTGGGGTCCCTTTCCAATGGTGTCTCATCCCCTAGCAGGCTAGCCTGGGCTTGCTAACAGACTGGTTGCAAGGGCCCAGGAGTACCAAAGAGGAATTAGCAGTCTCTACTCCTTGCTTCTGTAATATTTTTCTATTGTCCCGCTATCCAAAGCAAGTCCCATGGCCAACCCCAGAGTCAATGTGAGAGGAGATGCCTGAAGGCATGGAGACAGGGAGGTGTGAAAAAATTAGGGCCCATTACTGCAGCAGTCTATCATGGTATTTCAGAGTAGTTTTCGTAACTGCTTACTAATTGGGTGGTTACAGTCTGGCCCTTTCCCGGCTGAGTAGCTATCAGAAGCCACTCGCTTTCCCCTTTATTTTCTGAGGCCAGCATCCTAGTCAGCTCTCTGTAGCATCACACCTGGCTGCCAGTGAGGACTGTCTGTCCCTCTCGTTAGCTCTACCTAAGAAGAGAAGGTGTATCCTTCTCCTCTTGGAAAAACCCGGGGATCCATGTATCAAAATTCCAGAGGTGCTATTTACTTAGTTTTCTGTATGAATAGACTTCCTTAATTGTGCAGTGCACAGCCTGTGCAACCATATGTGGCAGGCCTCAAGCAGAATCTCTCTGGTGGATGTGAAGGTTCTCAACTCTAATGGAGGAGCTAGGTCACTGTATAGTCAAGAGGGAGAGGGAGTTTGCTTGGCCACAAATTCTTATGTTTTAAGAGGGGGTTGGTGTCGAGAGGCCTCATCTATGTGACCTGTTAACTAAGCAGCATGTGCCAGAGACTCTCAATTCGAGTAAGAGTCTAACCTTCTCAGTCGTATGTTAATTATACCAGTTAATGCCACTTTATTTGAAAAGAAGGAATGGAAGGGGAACTAGCCTTTATCTAAGGGCCTATTAAATGCCAGGCACTTTATATATAGGTTATCTCATTTAATCTTTACACCAAAAAGTCTGCAAGATGGGTACAATTAGCTCAATTTGTGCCGAAATGGAAACTGCAATTCAGAGAGGTTGAGCTACTTGCCTGAGGTCACACAGGTGGTAAACAGCAGGGCCAGGATTTGAACTCTGGTCTGTCTGGCACCAAAGCACTTTCCCCTCCAGTGCACTGAAGCAGAAGCCTCATGAATAGCAGTCAACTTGTCTATGACATTCTCCCTAAATATTGTGTGGACAGTTGCAGATTGCCCACAGGGAATTGCAGTTGTGAATATCAGAGCTGGCCGGGAATGGGGGCCTCCACCATTGGTAAGGCGCTCCGGCGAAGCGTCTCAGAGGAGGAAGGAGCACAGCTGACTAGTGAGGCTGGAGGGCAGATCACTGACTGGAAGCTGACTCTGTTCAGGGGAAATTGGCTGTTTACTGGAGATAATAAAACAGGAAGTATTTCAACATTAAGGTATATGAGTTTTGGCAGGGAAAGATTTGATGACTTAATGACGAGCACTGGAGGCTAATTTGAAAACAGCAGATACCTCTATCTATCCCTAAAATAGCCGGCTGAGCTCCATTAAAATGGAATGTGCCGACAAGCCTGGACACGGTATTATTTAAATTGGATGGGATGGAGAAAGCTCAGCACCAGATGATGGCTTTTATTTCTATTTAGGATTAATGATGTGGTGCTGGGCCTGTTCAGTTTGGTGGCCTGTCTGTGTGGGTGGCACATCCTGAGGGCTCAGTTGATGGGAAGCAGCTGTCAGTCCTGCTGGAAGGGTCCTCTGTCTTCAGAAAGGGAGGGGAAGAGCTGGAGCGATGAGCAGTTCCATGTGACCTTCTCACATCTGCATGCCCCCTTTCCTAATCTGCTTCTGGAATCTAGACAGCTAACTAACTCCCAGTTACCTAGGTGGAGAAAGAGAGCTTGGCCAGTTCACAGAGAATTCATTGTTTTGACCAGTGCTACCAAAGTATCAGCATGGGCTTGGTGCTGGGGTGTGTAGTGGATTAAACTCCTTCCTTACCTTGACCCTGCCTACAGTTTGGTTACAGGAAGAAGACAAACAGGCAACTTCAGTGTGACATGCTAAGTGATTGGATAACGCCAAGCCTGGGGAGCTGGGGATGGGGATGCTGGTCCAAACACGCATCAACCCGAAGGGTGTCCCATGGAGGCCACAGTTCCCACACTGGACAGGTGAATGGGATGCACTGGCTGGCAGTGGGTGACTGTGTCCTCAGGGGCCGTAGGGGTTCCTACCAGGAGGCATAAGGACATTTGCGCACTTGGGTTCCAGAATTGTCACCAGGGCAGTCACCTCCCTTACCACTGTCCAACCCCGCTCTGGCTAAGGAGCCTCGTGGGGAGAGGGAGCTTAGGGTGGTTGAGGTGGGGGCACTTGGTGGTCCTGGGGCCGCAGCTTTTTACCAACCAGACAGTTTAGACACACATGATCTTTTCACTGTGTTGCAGCTGTACCCATGCATTCAGGCTCAGTGCCACACAGGAAGAGCACCTAGGGCAGTGGGAAGAGAGAACACACAGGACAGAGGTGAGACAAGCATTCTAAGGGGATATTGGTTTATGAGAGCCACAGGGTTGGTGGGCACTGTGATTGTGACAGACGTAGAGGGATGTGATAAGGCTGAGGACACGGGGGGCAAGTGTGGAATGCCATTCAAGGGAGCTCAGAATACTTTCTGCTGGTGATGGCATGCTCTTTAAGGGTTTTAAGTAGCCAGTCATCATCATCATCATCACTTTGTGCTCTATAATGTACTGCTTCCAGTACATTAATTCTGGAAATAACTTTGTGAGTTAGGAATTGCTGGTCTCCGTTTTACAAAAGAGGAAACCAAAGTACTGATAAGTCAACCTTCTATGGTTTATGTAGTCAGTGACCACAAGGCAGGGATTTGTCTCCAAAACCCATCCACATAGCTAGTTTCCTATGCTACCTCAGGCAGAAAAGGGCTTAGACTGGACCACGATACTTGCCGTGTGGATGGTGAACTGAAAGAGGACGAGACTGTAAGCTTTCATCTGCTGAGCCTGTGCCTGGCCATTGGTAGGAACTCACAAGGAATTCATTAAATAAGGAAGTGATCAGAGGTAGGGGCCAGTTAGAAGGCTACTGTGAAAGTTCATGCCAGCGAGGAAGTCCTGAATTAGAAGATCATCACAGGCATCTGGACAGAGTGGAAAGATTAAAATCCCTCACACCTTGACAACTGTGTAGTTAATGAGAGACCTGTTTTGGTCACAACCAGGTGCATGTGGAGGAGCTGAGGAAAAATGTTCAGTGCCCCCCTGGGGACACATGTCTGAAGTTCACAGGGAGGTGAAGCTACAGATGGAGACTTACGATCATCAGATCTAAGGTTAAAATTCCGTGGGTTTCCATGAAGAGGACTAGAAAGAAAGGCCAGGAGGTCTGGAGAGGAACCAGGAAAGTGACGGAGCCTGAGAGGGAGAACATATCAATAGGGCATCAGAAGTCACCCATGGCTGCCTGAGGGAAGGAGGATTCCCTTGTGTTATGCTCTCAGCATGCCAAGAGCCACATCAGCCCTGCTGTGGCCTCTGTGGGCTCAGCAGGGCTCTTGGTCATCCCTTGGGAAGCTACCAGATGTTGAAGGAGGAGCAAATAAATAGAAAGTATGCATAACTAATTTTTTAAAGTATCTCTTTTAGAAGCCATGCTTGGGGAAATCTGATGTTCCAGCAGTTTCCGTGGGTTTCTGCTGACTCATCTGTCACATCTGGGTGTAGTCTTACCACATTGAAGATCTTTTACAGTTCAAGCATCCTGATTGATGTGCAGGACTAGCCTTGGCGGGGCAGTGGATCTTCAGATGTCACATTAATACATTTGTCATGTTCTCTTAGTTACATCAGAAGAGGTACTAGCAATTAACCCTTCTAAGGGGTGTTCTTTTAAAGAACTTCTGACCTTAGCTCCATTCTCTTGACTTCACATTAGTACCTGATGATGGAGAAAAAGAGCAGGGATGGAAAACACCTAGTATGCCTTATAGTTAAGACTTGGATTCAAATTCTGGTGAAATTACTTTGATACTCTCATTATGACCCACTTTCTATCATCTGACTTACTTTCTATCATAGTGACCCTCAGCAAATTGTTCAACCTCTCTCAGTTTCTTCATCTATAAAATGGGTATAATGATAATAACTAGCATTACTGTTGTAGAAGGCATGTTACACCAATTAGCTGGTGAGTCTTTGCACCAATCCAGGAACTTTTAGTACCTATCCTCTAGACAAAACTGTTCTTCACAATAATCCTAGGACATCTTTGCCTTTTTCACTATTATTTTCCCATGAGTGTATGGTGGAGTTTTCCAGAAGCTATGTGATGGGTGGTATGGCAACCGATAGAATGCAGAAGCAGATAGGAGAATTTAGCTGTTTTCTTTTAAGCCAGACATTCAAGAGTTTTTGCAAAAAATGTGAAACTGTAATAAAACTGAATAATAAAACTAAAATATTAAATATTGAATAAATAAAACTGAAAAATTTTTAGATGGAAAAATATAGTCATTTGGGTAATGGAAAATTTTCATTATTATTTTAAGTAAATTAATAAGTAGCTATTTTTAAACATTTCTCAGTTTTAAGCTCTATTATGGAAAATATTGATAGATATGACACACATAAACAAAAGTTCTCAAGGTCCCTCAGTTATTTTTAAGGTGTGCAGAGGGGTCCTGCAATGAAATGAAATGTTCGGGAATGTGGGTTGATAACATTGAATTTATTTTTTATTATTTTTTAAAGATTTTTATTTGTTTATTTGAGAGAGCGAGAGAGTGAGAGTGCAAGACCACGAGGGGGCGAACATCAGGCAGAGGGAGAAGCAGACTCCCCGCTGAGCAGGGAGCCCAACTCGGGGCTTGATTCCAAGACCATGAGATCATGACCTGAACCAAAGGCAGCTGCTTAACCAACAGAGCCACCCAGGTGCCCCTACCGTAGAGTTTAAATGGATGTGTTTGCAGGGGGCTCTGACATCATCTGGGATATGGCGGCTCTCTAGCCGTGGTAGTAGTGGAACCAGAAGCAGCAGCTCTGTGACAGTTACTGTGGTGGGGACTGCTGTTCTGCAGCCATGCTTTGTTCCCTGTCAGAGCCCGGGTGGGACCTGACTGAAGAGCGGCAGAGAACCAGCCTTCGCTGAAAGTGGAGCATTCAATATGCAATACTTGAGGCTGCCTAGGTGTATTAGTCAGGGTTCTCCAGAGAAACAAAACCAAGAGAATATGTAGAGATTTATACAGAGAGATTTATTATGTGAATTGGCTCTCATGATTACAGAGGCTGAGCAGTCCCACAATCTGCATCTGCAAGCTGGAGAACCAGGAAAGCCAGTGGTATAACTGAGTCCAAGTCCAAAAGCTTGAGAACCAGGGGAGCCGATGGCATAATTCCCTGTTCAAGGCCAAAGGCCTGAGAACAAGGAGTGGGGGGCGTGGCACTGGTATAAGTCCCAGAATCCCAAGGCCCAAGAACCAGGAACTCCAATGTCCAAGGGCAGAAGATGGACATTCCAGCTCAAGAAGAGTTTGTCCTTCCTTTGCCTACTTGTTCCATTCAAACCCTCAGTGGATTGAACGATGCCCACTTGCATTGGGAAGGATTACCTTTACTTGGTATACCAGTCCAAATTCTAATTTCTTCCAGAAACATCTTCACAGACACACCCAGAAATAATGTTCTACCGGTTATCTGGGTAGCCTTCAGCCTAGACAAATTGGCATGTAAAATTAACCATCATGTGAGGTCCTTATCTGCACTTATGACTTGCGGTAGTGGAAGCAGAAGAATGATAAAATAAAGAGAAGTTATAACCCCTGATCTTATGAATTTTGGCAAAGTTTAAGTAGGTCTTGTATTAAAAGGAGGAGGAATATGTTTTCATGTGTACACACAATGAGTGTGCATATATTTCCCTTAGTAACAGGTGTACCTTGATGTTAGAGTTAAGATGTGGGTGGGAGGTGGAGAAATAGAGGTCCAAAAATTTTCACAGTAGGGAAGAGTCATGATATGTTACACCAAATGGGGATGGCACAGAACGTTGTCTTCTTCAAGAAAATGCAACAGATGACAGTGCAATCTGCAGAGTTCAGGCTCCACTAGGAATGATGAGCCCCTTTGAGATCCAGATGGTTTTGAACCCAACCTACAGGTGGGGAGGCCAGTGCTGAGGCCCACATCTGCTTTAGGATAAACTACCCTCCTGTTAGAGTAAACATGCTGTCTGCAAAGTAAATTATGACTTAAGTTCTAGAGGGAAGCTCGGTTGCCATGGCATCATAGGGGCAAACCCCATTTTAAAGCAAATGATCCTTTTGGACAAATGCCTATTTCAGGTTTCATGCCCAGTCACATCACTTGCTGCAACTCCGTGGAGAGAAGGCCTCATTCTTTGAGGCATGACAGGGGCGTGTAATTCAGAGTTGGTTTGTAAAACACTGCTCTAAGTTAGAGGTGGAAGTAGCAAATGAGAATGTGTTGATTTATTCGGCTTCTAATAACCTCCTGGTAATGACTGCAATAAAGACAAATCCAATTAGTGTGCCAAGGTGGCTCCTCTTTAAGATGCAGATGAGCTGAGTGAGAGATCAGAACATTTTGTTCTCTTATAATTGGGCCCCAGGGAGGGGAAGGAAGCACAGTAACAAGCCAGCTAAATTGGGGGATCCAAACTGGGGAGGTCCACCTTCCTACAGACAGCTCAGCCTCAGGATGCCTCTGATGTCCAGGTGAATCACCTGCTCTTGCTTTCAGTTCTCTAGTTTCTGGGCAGCCTGAAAGGCAACTGGGCAGCAGAGGCTATAATGGGCTGTGGTTCTCAAATCAGGGCCACAAGCTTAGCTCCTGTGTATATGGGATTCTGGTACATGGGAGGTTTTGTTGCCCACATGTAATAAGGTGTTAGAGGGACAATTCAAGAGGTTAGGTCAGTGAGAAGGGGTTGATAAAATGGGAGAGGGGTAATGTCCATTGATACGAATTAAGGAGGAATTTTGGTCCTAAATGAATGCAGGATTGAGACAAACTCTCCCAACTCAGGGGCTGTCACTCCTTCCGCACTAGACTGAGGCTCCTGAAAGATAGTGGCCAGGTCTTTGTCACACTTGTATCCCCCAGGCTTGGAATGTAGTAAGTTGTCTATGAGGGTTTGTTTGCTAAACTCAAGTAGGACTTAATTTATCTTTTATGTGGAAATAATTTTGAACTTACAGAATAGATGCAAGAGAAAGTACAGAGAATACCTGTATATTCTGGATTCAGATTCACCTCTTGCTTGTTGGTATTTGCTTCATCATTTGCTCTCTGCCTCTCTCTGCCCTTACTCTCCTCTCTGTATTCATAATATTATTTTTTTCTTGAGTCATCTGAGAATAGGTTGCCTATATCACTGTATGTGCCCTGAAATACTTCAGTATATATTTGCTAAGAATAAAAATCTTCTCTTCAAAACTGTACAGTTAACCTCAGAAGATTTGACATTTATATAGTCCTTGCATCTTCTCTACCATTAGCATTTCAGTTTTCTCAATTATCCCAATATTGGCCTTTATAGTTTATGCCCCCTTCAGTATAGGATCCTGTCTAAGATCAAGTGTGGCATTTATTGTCATGTCTCCTTAGTCTTCTTTATCTATAACATTTACACAGTCTTTTTTGTCCTTTATACCATTGATGTTTTTATAGAATACAGTCATCAATTCTGGATTGCTGTGGACATATATTGTAGATATATGTTTGCCTTTTCTGTATGTGGTGTCTCAAATATTGCATTTCTCCAAGGGATTCCCTGGTATCTGATGTATTGTCTTAGGATCTTGAGTAACCTTAGAACAAGGGACCAATTTTATTGCAAAGGAAGCATCCCAAGATCCACTGGTCCTGCTATCCTGAATTGGCCAGAGATTGCCAGCCCAAATTTTGGTATGGTCCTTTCAAGTGGCAGCTAAGGTACCAGCTTGGAGATGGCATCCTGAGGGTTTGGGGTGCTCTCCTTCAAGATGCAATATGTACTTTGAACCAATGGCTCTTATTTGTTGCTCTGTCCTTGAAAAATAGAATCAAGAGTGGATGTAGAATCCATCCCTCTCTTACTGTCAATCCCAAAGACCCACTGGGGGATGTCCTTCCTATCCCCACAACTTCAGGCTCTTTTGGGAGTGAGGGCCTCTTCTTCTAGGACACACCTGGAAAGGATACCACTAAATCTAAAGGTATGGCTGCCTCCTGGTCATTTTGGGCTCCTCCTGCCAGTAGTCCAGCAGGCAAAGAGTTACTATACTAGTGATAATTGACCCTGATTATCATGAGGAGGTAAGGTTGCTCCTACATAATGGGATAGGGGGGAAAATGGGATGGAAAGGTATGTCTGGAACTCAGGGATTCACCAGGCATCTCTTGGTGCTTTTGTAATTGGTGATTACTGTAAATAGACAGTTGTGACAACCGCAGCCTGACAAGGTCAACCACAGCCTGACAAGGGCTCAGATCCCTGTAGGGATGAAGGCCTGGGTTGCACCTCTCCCCCCCACAAGTAAACTGGAGCAGCAGAAATGCTGCCCGAAGTTGAGAGGAATCTAGAACAGGTGGTGAAGCAGGGAGAAGATGAAAATTAGTTTTGAGACCAAATGCGATGAGGTTGCATCTTGTCCTGATAATACATTGAAACCCTTTTCTATTTTTAATTGTGAGTGGCCACCATCTTAAGAGCACAGTGGACTTAACATGTGGTTTGAGTGGATCTGACTGATGTAAATGTTAGACTGAAGCAGACACTCTTAGTGAAGCACCTGTATCCCTCGGCATTTCTCTATACAACAAAGGCTGCTTACAGATTCTACCCGAACACTTCTTCTTGGTCCTGGAGGCACACAGCCTCCTTTCAGGCAAAGCCAGAAATGCCAGAGAGTTAATGGGCTGGGGAACATCTCTGAACCCATGACAGTTGGGGAGTTGGTGATAAAACACTGGCTGTCTTGCCCCTCACTATCTCCCACAGTACTCTCTGGAACTGAGCTTTGGTTGCTCTTATACCTATTTTGATAATGGGTCCTTTATTGGTTTCCTTCCCTTCTCTGTCTCACTTCCCTATTTCTTTATCAGTGTTTCCTGTGTCCACTGCCTAAATATCCCTGACTCAGGGTCTGCTTCTTGGGACACCCAAATTGATATACCTGGGGTAATTGCTCTAGGCTCCAAAGTCCTCATGACCATCCAGGTAGGTCCTCCAAGTTTAGGGACTTTTGCTTCACATTATCCAAGAGGGCTATTGAAGAAAAAAAATAGAACTTTTTGGGGAGAATATTCATAAAGAAAAGGACACATAGCAAAGTATGTAGCTCATGAATTTTCCTGAAGTCAACACCTAGATTAAGGTCCAGAGTATTACCAGGCTCCCAGAAGTGTTTGTGTATGTTCAACTTCACTAGATACTCTGAAATGGTTTTCCAAAGTAGTTGTATGAATTTATATTGTCTTCACCAGTATATAAGGGTTCCACTTGCTCTAAATCTTTGTCAGTACTTGATATTGCCTGTCTTTCTTGTTTTAGCCATTTTGGTGGGTATGTAGTGACATCACGATGTAGCTTTCACTTGCATTTCCCTGACGACTAGCGGAGGTCTACACTTTCAGTACATTTCCAGCCATTTGGAATTTCTCTTTTGTGAAGCATTGGGATCCAGTCTTTGACAGTTTTTCTATAAGGTTATCTGTCTTTTTCTTATTGATTAGTAAGAATCCCTTATATATTCTGGATATGAATCATTTGACAGATATATGTATGAAAAATAACTTCTCTCTGTGAATTATCTTTTTACTCAATGGTGACTTTCGATGAGCAGAATTTCTTAACTTTAATACAGTCCAATTTATCAATTTTCCCTTTAACTTCAGGATATTTTGTGTCTTATTTAAAAAATCTTTGCCTACTCCAGGTCATGAGAATGTTTTGATGGGGCTGTATATATAAGGGTCCATCGGGACATTCTGTTCCATTGATTAGTTTGTCTATTCTTGTGTCTCTTCTATTCTTATATTAGCTTAATTACCATAGTGTGTAATAGGTCTTTTTTTAAATTTAATTTAATTTTTAAATTTTATTATGTTATGTTAATCACCATACATTACATCATTAGTTTTCGATGTAGTGTTCCATGATTCATTGTTTGTGCGTAACACCCAGTGCTCCATGCAGAATGTGCCCTCCTCAATACCCATCACCAGGCTAACCCATCCTCCCACCCCCCTCCCCTCTAGAACCCTTAGTTTGTTTCTCAGAGTCCATAGTCTCTCATGGTTCGTCTCCCCCACCGATTTTCCCCCCTTCATTTCTCCCTTCCTACTATCTTCCTTTTTTTTTTTTCAAACATATAATGTATTATTTGTTTCAGAGGTACAGGTGTGTGATTCAACAGTCTTACACAATTCACAGTGCTCACCATAGCACATACCCTCCCCAATGTCTTTCACCCAGCCACTCCATCCCTCCCACCCCCCACCACTCCAGCAACCCTCAGTTTGTTTCCTGAGATTAAGAATTCCTCATATCAGTGAGGTCATTTGATACATGTCTTTCTCTGATTGACTTATTCACTCAGCATAATACCCTGCAGTTACATCCACGTTGTTACAAATGGCCAGGTTTCGTTCCTTTTGATGGGTGCATAATATTCCATTGTATATATATACCACTTCTTCTTTATCCATTCATCTGTCAGTGGACTATTGGCACTTTCCATAGTTCGGCTATTGTGGACATTGCTGCTATAAACATTGGGGTGCATACCCCTTCGGATCACTACATTTGTATCTCTGGGGTAAATACCCAGTAATATAATTGCTGGGTTGTAGGGCAGCTCTATTTTCAACTTTTTGAGAAACCTCCATACTGTTTTCCAGAGTGGCTGCACCAGCTTGCGTTCCCATCAACAGTGTAGGAGGGTTCCCCTTTCTCCACATCCCCGCCAACATCTGTCATTTCCTGACTTGTTAATTTTAGCCATTCTCACTGGTGTGAGGTGGTATCTCATTGAGGTTTTGATTTGGATTTCCCTGATGCCGAGCGATATTGAGCACTTTTTCATGTGTCTGTTGGCCATTTGGATGTCTTCTTTGGAAAAATGTCTGTTCATGTCTTTTGCCTATTTCTTGAATTGGATCATTTGTTCTTTGGGTGTTGAGTTTGATGAGTTCTTTATATATTTTGGATACTAGCCCTTGATCTGATATGTCATTTGCAAATATCTTCTCCCATTCTGTCAGTTGTCTTTTGGTTTTGTTGACTGTTTCCTTTGCTGTGCAAAAGCTTTTTATCTTGATGAAGTCCCAATAGTTCATTTTTGCCCTTGCTTCCCTTGCCTTTGGCGATGTTTCTAGGAAGAAGTTGCTGCGGCTGAGGTCGAAGAGGTTGCTGCCTGTGTTCTCCTTTAGGATTTGGATGGACTCCTGTCTCACATTGAGGTCTTTCAACCAATTGGAGTCTATTTTTGTGTGTGGTGTAAGGAAATGGTCCAGTTTCATTCTTCTGCATGTGGCTGTCCAATTTCCCCAACACCATTTGTTGAAGAGACTGTCTTTTTTCCATTGGACATTCTTTCCTGCTTTGTCAAAGATGAGTTGACCATAGAGTTGAGGGTCCATTTCTGGGCTCTCTATTCTGTTCCATTGATCTATGTGTCTGTTTTTGTGCCAGTACCATGCTGTCTTGATGATGACAGCTTTGTAATAGAGCTGGAAGTCTGGAATTGTGATGCCGCCCGCTTTGCTTTTCTTTTTCAACATTCCTCTGGCTATGCGGGGTCTTTTCTGGTTCCATACAAATTTTAGGATTATTTGTTCCATTTCTTTGAAAAAAGTGGATGGAATTTTCATGGGGATTGCATTGAATGTGTAGATTGCTCTAGGTAGCATTGACATCTTCACAATATTTGTTCTTCCAATCCATGAGCATGGGAGGTTTTTCCATTTCTTTGTGTCTTCCTCAATTTCTTTCATGAGTATTTTATAGTTTTCTGAGTACAGATCCTTTGCGTCTTTGGTTAGATTTATTCCTAGGTATCTTATGGTTTTGGGTGCAATTGTAAATGGGATCGACTCCTTAATTTCTCTTTCTTCTGTCTGTTGTTCTCTTTCTTCTTCTGTTGTTGGTGTATAGGAATGCCACTGACTTCTGTGCATTGATTTTCTATCCTGCCACTTTACTGAATTCCTGTATGAGTTCCAGCAGTTTTGGGGTGGAGTCTTTTGGGTTTTCCACATAAAGTATCATATCATCTGCAAAGTGTGAGAGTTTGACTTCTTCTTTGCCGATTTGGATGCCTTTGATTTCTTTTTGTTGTCTGATTGCTGTGGCTAGGACTTCCAATACTATGTTGAATAGCAGTGGTGATAGTGGACATCCCTGCCGTGTTCCTGACCTTAGGGGGAAAGCTCTCAGTTTTTCCCCATTGAGAATGATATTTGCTGTAGGTTTTTTATAGATGGCTTTTATGATATTGAGGTATGTACCCTCTATGCCTATACTCTGAAGAGTTTTGATCAAGAAAGGATGCTGTACTTTGTCAAATGCTTTTTCTGCATCTATTGAGAGGATCATATGATTCTTGTTCTTTCTTTTGTTAATGTATTGTATCACGTTGATTGATTTGCGGATGTTGAACCAACCTTGCAGCCCAGGGATAAATCCCACTTGGTCGTGGTGAATAATCCTTTTAATGTACTGTTGGATCCTATTGGCTAGTATTTTGGTGAGAATTTTTGCATCCATGTTCATCAGGGATATTGGTCTGTAATTCTCCTTTTTGATGGGGTCTTTGTCTGGTTTTGGGATCAAGGTAATGGTGGCCTCATAAAATGAGTTTGGAAGTTTTCCTTCCATTTCTATTTTTTGGAACAGTTTCAGAAGAATAGGTATTAATTCTTCTTTAAATGTTTGGTAGAATTCCCCTGGGAAGCCATCTGGCCCTGGGCTTTTGTATTTTGGGAGATTTTTGATGACTGCTTCAATTTCCTTAGTGGTTATAGGTCTGTTCAGGTTTTCTATTTCATCCTGGTTCAGTTTTGGTAGTTGATACATCTCTAGGAATGCCTCCATTTCTTCCAGGTTATCTAATTTGCTGGCATAGAGTTGCTCATAATATGTTTTTATAATTGTTTGTATTTCTTTGGTGTTGGTTGTGATCTCTCCTCTTTCATTCATGATTTTGTTGATTTGGGTCATTTCTCTTTTCTTTTTGATAAGTCTGGCCAGGGGTTTATCAATCTTGTTAATTCTTTCAAAGAACCAGCTCCTAGTTTCGTTGATCTGTTCTACTGTTCTTTTGGTTTCTATTTCATTGATTTCTGCTCTGATCTTTATTATCTCTCATCTCCTCCTGGGTTTAGGCTTTATTTGCTGTTCTTTCTCCAGCTCCTTTAGGTATAGGGTTAGGTTGTGTATTTGAGACCTTTGTTGTTTCTTGAGAAAGGCTTGTATTGCTATATACTTTCCTCTTAGGACTGCCTTTGCTGTACCCCAAAGATTTTGAACAGTTGTATTTTCATTTTCATTTGTTTCCATGAATTTTTTTAATTCTTCTTTAATTTCCTGGTTAACCCATTCATTACTAGGATGCTCTTTAGCCTCCATGTTTTTGAGTTCTTTCCGACTTTCCTCTTGTGATTGAGTTTTAGTTTCAAAGCATTGTGATCTGAAAATATACAGGGAATGATCCCAATCTTTTGATACCGGTTGAGACCTGATTTGTGACCTGGGATGTGATCTATTCTGGAAAATGTTCCAGGGCACTAGAGAAAAATGTGTATTCTGTTGCTTTGGGTTGGAATGTTCTGAATATATCTGTATAGTCCATTTGGTCCAGTGTGTCATTTGAAGTCTTTATTTCCTTGTTGATCTTTTGCTTAAATGATCTGTCCATTTCAGTGAAGGGGGTGTTAAAGTCCCCTGCTATTATTGTATTGTTGTTGATGTGTTTCTTTGCTTTTGTTATTGATTGGCTTATATAATTGGCTGCTCCCATGTTAGGGCATAGATATTTACAATTGTTAGATCTTCTTGTTGGATAGACGCCTTAAGTAGGATATAGTGTCCTTCCTCATCTCTTATTACAGTCTTTGGTTT
This sequence comes from Mirounga angustirostris, assembly GCF_029215605.1. Lineage (NCBI taxonomy): Eukaryota > Metazoa > Chordata > Mammalia > Carnivora > Phocidae > Mirounga > Mirounga angustirostris. The sequence continues at coordinate 126,349,907 of NW_026991713.1, forward strand.
AAAATCTAATTTGTCTGATAGAAGGATTGCCACCCCAGCTTTCTTTTGGTGTCCATTAGCATGGTAAATGGTTTTCTACCCCCTCACTTTCAATCTGGAGTTATCTTTGGGTCTAAAATGAGTCTCTTGCAGACAGCATATCGATGGGTCTTTTTTTTTTTAATCCAATCTGATAGCCTGTGTCTTTTGATTGGGGCATTTAGCCCATTTACATTCAGGGTAACTATTGAAAAATATGAATTTAGTGCCATTATATTGCCTGTAAGGTGACTGTTACTGTATATTGTCTGTGTTCCTTTTTGGGCTATGTTGCTTTTACACTCTCTCTTTGCTTAGAGGACCCCTTTCAATATTTCTTGTAGGGCTGGTTTTGTGTTTGCAAATTCCTTTAGTTTTTGTTTGTCCTGGAAGCTTTTTATCTCTCCTTCTATTTTCAGTGACAGCCTAACTGGATATAGTATTCTTGGCTGCATATTTTTCTCATTTAGTGCTCTGAATATATCCTGCCAGTCCTTTCTGGCCTGCCAGGTCTCTGTGGATAGGTCAGTTGCCAGTCTAATGTTTCTATCATTGTAGGTTACAGATCTCTTCTCCCAAGCTGCTTTCAGGATTTTCTCTTTGTCTCTGAGACTTGTAAGTTTTACTATTAGATGTCGGGGGTTGACCTATTATTACTGATTTTGAGGGGGGTTCTCTGTGCTTCCTGGATTTTCATGCCTGTTTCCTTCCCCAAATTAGGGAAGTTCTCTGCTATAATTTGCTCCATTATACCTTCTGCCCCCCTCTCTCTTTCTTCTTCTTCTGGGATCCCAATTATTCTAATGTTGTTTCATCTTATGGTATTACTTATCTCTGTAATTCTACCCTCGTGATCCAGTAGTTGTTCATCTCTCTTTTTCTCAGCTTCTTTATTTTCCATCATTTGGTCTTCTATATCACTGATTCTCTCTTCTGCCTCATTTATCCTAGCAGTTAGAGCCTCCATTTTTTATTGCACCTCATTAATAGCCTTTTTGATTTCGACTTGGTTAGGTTTTAGTTCTTTTATTTCCCCAGAGAGGGTTTCTCTAATATCTTCCATGCTTTTTTCAAGCCCAGCTAGTATCTTTAAAATCGTCATTCTGAACTCTAGTTCTGACATCTTATTAATGTCTTTATTGAGTAGGTCCCTGGCAGTCGGTACTGCCTCTAGTTCTTTTTTTTGAGGTGACTTTTTCCATCTTGTCATTTTGTCCAGACGACAACAGATGGATGAGAGAACAAAATGCTAACAGGGTAACAATGACCCCAGAAAAATATACACTAAACAAATCAGAAAAGACCTGAAACCAAGGAAAAAGAAAGGGAAAGAAAGAAAAAAGGAAAAAAAAAAAAAGATTAAAAAAAAAAACGAATATGATCAAATATGATCAGGCTGGTGCATAAATCAGTGCCACACACTAGGTTTTGGGCGTATTTCGGTCTGTTAGAAGAAAGCGCCTCCCAAAATTTTAAAGAAGGAAAAGCTTATATATGTTCAAAAATAAGGGTAAATATGATGAAGGGATGGAATATGACTGTAAAGATGGAAAGTATAAAAGATTTTATAAAAGGAATTGATAAGATAGGAAATTGGTTGAAAAAAGAAAGAAGAAGAATTAAAAAAAAAAAACGAAAAGGGAGAGAATGTGATCAGGCAGGAGACTAGAACAAAGCCATACACTAGAGATTTAGGGTATATTTTGGTCTGTTAGAAGAAACTGTATCCCAAAATTTTAAAGAGAGAACAACTTATATATATACCAAAAATAAGGTTAACTACTATGAAGGAATAGAATATGACTCTAAAAATGAAAAATAAAAAAGATTTTTAAGAAAGGGATTGATAAGATATTGATTGAAAAAGGGAAAAACAAAAATTCAAAAAAAAAGAAAATTAAAAAAATTGACTTTGAAAGACTAAAGGATCATGGTAAAAAAGCCATGGATTCTCTGTGCATTATTCCCCTAGCGCTGGAGTTCTGCCGTTCTCATTGATCGGTAAACTTGGTCTTGGCTGGCTGTTCTTGCTGATCTTCTGGGAGAGGGGCCTGTTGCCGTGGTTCCCAAATGTCTCTGCCGGAGGCGGAATTGCCCCGCCCTTGCCCCCTCCCGGCTAAGTAATCTGCTCAGGTTTGCTCTCGGGAGCTTTTGTTCCCTGCAAGCTTTCCGTGCAGCTTTGGAGGAAGAGAGTGAAAATGGCGGCCTCCCAATCTCCACCCCGGAGGAGCCGAGAACTCAGGGCCCCACTCCTCAGTGCGCCCCCAGAGAAAAGCAGTCAGTCAGTCCTGTCTCCCCGGTCTCCGGCCACACTCTGTACTCACCCGGACTGTGACCGAGCGTTTCTATCTCTGGCACCTGACTCGGTGTGGAGTCTCCAAACCCATCAGATCCCTGTGGTGTGCTCCTGCGCCACTCCTCCCAGGGGATGAAGGGGAGTCTCCCCAGATCTGCTGCTTGTTGGGTCCCTGCTGGAGGAGCAGTGGCCCAACTGTGCCGCGGATCATGGTTTATGGCAACCCCGAGCTGAGAGCCCGCTCCTTGGCTCTGTCTCTGCAGCCGGCTTTCCTGCTCCGATACCTGGGAGCTCTGCTGCACTCAGGCACCTCCAGTCTTTATGTCACCCCGAGGGTCCTGAGACCACACTGTCCCAAGGGTTCCACCCCCCGCTTAGCCACTGGAGCAATGTCCCTCAGCAGAGCCGACTTCTAAAAGTTCTGATTTTGTGCTCCACGGCTCTATCACTTGCCAGTAGCGGCCAACGGAGGCCCCCTCCCCCGCCATCCAGCCTCCCAAATATCGCCTCAGATTCACTTCTCTGCATGTCCTACCTTCCAGAAAGTGGTTGCTTTTCTGTTCAGGGTTGCTGCTATTCTTTTCTTCGATCTCCTGTTGAGTTCGTAGGTGTTCAGAATGGTTTGATCCCTATCTAGCTGAATTCCTGGGACCAGACGAAATTTAGGTCTCCAACTCCTCCGCTGTCTTGCTCCTCCCCTAGTGTGTAATAGGTCTTAATGTCCAAGGGTGGCAATTGTGTAACTTTGTCTACCTTCTTCAAGACTGCATTTGTTCTTTTAGGCCTTTTGTATTTCCATGACAGTTGAAGGATCAACCTGTCAATTTCTGACAAAAAATAAAAGAAAATTCTGGGATTTTGTTTGGGATTGCATTAAATCTATATATTCGTTAGGGGGAAAAATTGATGTGTTTATAATATCATGTCCTACAGTTCATGAACTAGCATGCCCCCTGATTCATTTAATTTTTCTTTATATTCTCTCAGTATTATATTTTTAGTTATCAGTGTAGAGTACCATAGGGGCTTTTGAAGGTCTGAGTTGTTTCAAGGGCAACAAAAGGATAAATTGAGATGAGAGACACATTCTACTGAGTGAAAGTTGAAATGGTTTTCAGTTAACTCAGCAACCACCTAACTACATACCCATTACCACGGTAAGGTTTCAGAGTAAGCTGCAAGCCTCCCTTCCAAAGGAAAAAGGACTGATGTGGGTTACATTATCTGCCCCCAAAAGATATGTTGAGGTCCAAACCCCATTTACCTGGATGCAGGAGAGTCTGAGAGATGCAGTTTTTGACATTTGAGTCTCTGCAATACAGGAAGGCCCACTAAGAAGCAGGAGTGAATGTCGAGTGATCCAGGGTGTGGCATCTGCTAGAGGTGGGAGGACATTTCTCCACTGCTGTGGCTGGTGTCAGGAAGGGAAAACCTTCCAGGTCAATTCAGAGAGACTTCCCCATCTCATCTGTAGTTTCTTCTTTTGGCATATTATTAAATTCCACCTACCTCTTACTCCTTGCCCTCTGGTAGTCTTGGGTTTTGAGACTTAACCCTTTCCTGCCCTTTGTAAAGGTGACAGCACTCTGGTTTCAAAAGCTCTGGTAAAGTCTAGTAGCTATTTTCCAATCCATAGGAGAAGCTACCAGAGAGTTGTTTTATCTGTCTTCCCAACATGTTGGGGGTAGAAGGTAACTCTTGGAACCTCCAGGCGCCACTTTCCTTTGCTCTCACTTTTGTTCTCCCAGTTCTATTCCTGGGACTGGCTGCAACTCTAACAATAGCAGCACATGGCATTCTGCCTCTAGATCTACCTCTGATTGGCAGTGCATTTTTGTCTCCCCTGGTGCAGCTGACTGTTGGGTGCTTATGAAATAGGATCAACAACACATGCTGCTAGTTGGCACTGGTACACACTCACGCATATGTAATGTGTGTGGTCTGGCCACTTTCTCCCACTGTGGTGACTGGGGCATGCACCTTCCAACATCACCCTAGCACAGCCGTGGCTGCCAATGGGGTGGGGGTGGTCTCTGGCAATGGCATCCTTGTGATCTGGTGAGGGGGAGTACGAGCTTATGGTAGTGCCCAAACCCACCTGCCGTCTTTCCCCTTCTCTTTGGGGGCGGTGGGGGTGGGGTGGGATGGCAGATGAACTGACCCCGCATTTGTGTGAGGTGTGGAGGTGGGTTTTCATGGGCTCTTGTGACTCTTGGCCCCCCGCTTTCCTGAAGAACAAGCCGCACCGAAAGCTGCACCCTGATCTTTTCTAAGCTCTTTGCCAGATATAAATTTGTTGTTGCAGCTGCTCAGATCATATTTAATCTTGGGAGAAGGAGGCCCTGGCACTTGCATTTGATAACAGGGTATGACTAACTGAGTCACACTGGCTATTGTTTTCCTCCTTCCTCAACATGAATTTGTTTTTACTATGTGTATTAATCAGGGTCCTGCAGGAAACAGATGGAATAGTCTGATGGAATAATTGCTTAGAGTTAATTAAAGGAACTTTTTATAAAGTTGGGGTGATGGTGGTAAAGGGGTAGCAACCAGGGATGATGAAGCACCCTTTGGTGAGTTGGAGCTTTTTTGGCCTCTGAAGGGACAAGGAGAGGTCACCATTCTGGGACCGTGAGAAGAGTAGTTGTAAGGAGAGGACTGTATGACCAGAGATCAGTACAGAGTTGTAACCTTTAGTTCAGAGATGCAGCCACTCTCTGGCCACCCGGCAGGGGGAGTGAGGGATAAATACCCTAACCTCATATTCCTCCTGCCCTGTTCTCCCCTCTTACCCTTTATTGACCCAACCCAGCCAGAAACCTGAGGGCAAAGGAAGCAGCCTACATAGTTTAGCCTCCTGGGGTATCAATGAAGGGTACAAAGTGTATGTGGAGAATGGAAAATCACCAGCAACTATAGTAGGAATGAATTTACCCCACTATGCTTGGGTCTAAGAAATGTGTCATTGCTTTATTTTTCTAAATCAAGATAAAACTGGCTCAATATGCTATTATTACAGTAGATTACAAAGCAAACATCAGTCATTAGGAGGCTCCCCTGTATGACACTCGGTCACATAAAAATCCTGGCTCTTTGTGACTATGGGAAAAATTGGAAGGGGCCTTTTCCTTGGTTCATAGGGCCCTATTCATAGTGGACACCTGCGGTTTTGCCAGCCTGCTCCCTTCTTTTAGCAAACAGCTTATAATGTTTATTTGGGAAATGACTCCCCATCAGTTGTATTCTGCATGGTGGGAGTGTCAACTAACTGTCCTGCTTTTCCTTGGCCAAAGGGAGGCTTCGAACCCTCTAAGCCAATCACAGTCAATTTTCTGGGAGTTTGAATTGGAGCCAAGTATTCAACATCTGAACAGAAAATAGGTGGAATGAAAGCATCCCAGTAGTAGAGTTCCACGGAGAGAGGACATTGCTGGTTATCTAGATATCCTGAACTGCCTTGATTTCTATCCTTTCAGAGACCTGGTTTTTCAGTTTTTTCTTTAATTATGTGAGACATCCTTTATCCTTTTTAATCACCAGTGTTGCTTTTGTTGCTTACAACCAAAGCACCCTGATGGCTACACCATTGTTGCCATGGATACGTCTGCTACACGGTGCCTTTGCTGCCCTTGTCTCTAGACAGCTGCTTTGGGAGTGCTGCACGCAGCTCCTCACCGAGGTCTTCCCCCGACCACAGGCTTGGCCACAGGGAACCTTGCTGCAGCTGGTACTGCTGTGGCTTTAATGTCCAGCCTCCCTGCCATCCTGTCTCCAGGGAGCTGCCTGGGGACAGAGGGCATGTTCCCACACTTATGCAAAGTGCTCTCCTTTTGTGCTTCCTCTTCCCCTCCTTCCTTTCTTGGGAAATTGAGGCTGGGTTGGGCCAGGTCCTTCTCTTCCAGTCCTCAAAGCTCTCTTCTTTTTGGACGAGTCACCTTTTTTTATCTTGGTAGCCTACATTAAAAAAAAAAAAAAAAGTCTGTTAACTCCTCCCAAGCAAGATAAGTGTTGATTTCCAGGGTTCAAACAGCTTGGACCCTCTTCTTAAATGGTGGAGTTGTGGTAGGAAAATTCATCATTCTGTTGTGGGAAAACTTCGGTACGAAAATAAAACAATACAAAAAATAGTTAATTTCTCCGTTTGTCCTATAGATCTAAAGATCAAAATCACAAATGGAATATAAACTTTAGATCTAGAGTGGATCTAACCCTACGGTATGTGTGTCTGTGGGATCTCCTCTCCCTCTCTCTCTCTCTCTCTCTTTCTTTCTCCCTCCCTCCCTGCCTCTCCATATTTAATTGTCATGAATATAATTTACTACTAAGCTGTAAGGGGTTTCTCTGTATGCAAATGAATGATATTTATCCATAATTGGGTACATGTATATAAACAGTATTTCTATTCAAATTGCTAGAAAAATGAATAAAATAATATCTACAACAAATGAATTCTTACTAAATCACTAGCACTGACCTTTAATGATTTTAGTCAACATAATTAAGACTGAAACTCACTGTTTTCTCTGACTTCCCTCATTGTGCCTGTTTGTCATCACTCATTTATCTGGCTACAGAGCTCATCATAGTTCCCTCTCAACAGTTTATGTAAGCCTCTCTTTCTGGCTGAGTAATCTCTCTCTGGTAAACCTGTTGTTCTTCCATTCTTTTTCATGCCTAAGTCGTATCTCACCACTTGTAAGAACATTTCCAAGCTTGATGGGAATTTTGTCTTTATGTAATATGAATATACGGTATAAATTCAAATACATGTTTACCCTCTCTTCCATTTGTGTATTTATGTTTGTCTATAATCTATCAATCTCTTTGTTATCTCCATGCTTACATAAGCAGAGAATATGTTCATGTATTAAAAATTATGAACAAGAACCCACTTATATGTAAGCAGAAGAAGCAAATGGAAGATAAAACTTTTCTTTGCATTGAATATTCTAATTTGCATTTATTAAAGTTTAGACAAACAGGAATAATTTTCTCTGATTTGTTTTTAAAGAAAAGGAATTGAAACCACCAACTATAATAATTTAATGGTAACAAATTAAGACTCTGTATTGACTCAAGAATCACGAGAGCACAAAAGGGTGCAATGCCAAAGGTAAACAAAGTTGATCTAAAATGAGTTTATTGTCATAAGGAATTAGTAATAATTCTGATAGTCTGGAGAATTGAGAAATTTCTTGAATTGCTGAAAATTTGAGTTTGTATTGGGAGAAGACAAAGAATACTGTATTGTGATTTATGGTTATGAATCATAAAATGTCAAATTTCAATGTAAAAGAGAGAGAAAATTAGTTATGTTTATGTTTTATGTCCCAGGAAGCAAAGAGTAATTTCAGTTTCTTTGTGGTTTATGTCCCTCAAGTACATTTCAAAGGGTGCTTATACATTTATGCATATCTGCAGAAGTTGATGAGGCCCCAAGGAAAAGAATTCCAGGTACAAAAATTTCTTCTTTACTACACTCAGGTATCACAGAGATTGAAATTCTATTACAAGTGATTCTTTTGAGTTAAGTGTTGCCCATTTTTTCATGTGTTTATTAATTTTGCAAACCTTTATTGAGCATGAACATTCTTCAGGGAACTGTAGGAGATCATAAAGATGCAGAAGACTTGGTTCTGTGAAAAGATATACAGCTTGGCAAGCTCCATAGGCATGTTAATAAAAAACTATTCATGGGAAAACAGGATGTGTACTCCAAGAGGGTATAAACACAGTGGTGAAGGAGTGAGCTGAGGGAAGGAGTGAGGTGTTCCCAGGGAAAGAGTATCTTCAGGGGTCCTGTTGCTGATCAGCATGACTGCCTGATGCTGATCTCCTGCATAGGGACTTGGCAGACAATGGAATCCAAGGGTCAGAGTCACCAGAGCACTGGGGACACTGTGTCCTCAGCAGACTTGGCTTAGGATTGATTTTATAAAATCACAAATGGAATATAAACTTGTTGTGAACACATGCCCTAACATTTGAAATCTGACCTTCTTGGATGGATTTTTAGGGAACATCACTATGTTTTTTGAGCCTCCCGAGTCCAGAAGTAGAGGTGTCAGTAGGCAGTCTGACCTATTGAGTTGGCAGCTTACTTCACTGCTTCCCTTTTGCTCCAGGGGTCCCGTTCCTTTCAGCACCTTTGTGAATTAAATTTGAAGGTTCCTTCTTACTGCCCCCACCTCTGAAACTTGTCTCAATTCTAAAATATCAGTGCACTGACCACCTAAGAACCTGGGGAAGTTAAGCAGCACTGCAGATAGCTTTTATTTCAGGTCACTGGTTCCAACCCCATTGAAGATACTCCAGCTACTTTCATTGCTGCCCACTGTATGTGCCCTGGAATATCCCTGTCACTGTAGGAATCCATACCAACAAAAATGGGTGAATCAAAAAAAGAAAAATCAGTTATATTACATTTCTTATAAGCCCATTGCCCAAAGTCTACCAGGCCATCAGTAGTTCTGGGCCTTCAGGCCACTGTTTCTTTTTATATTTGGGTTAAGGAGTTGCATTTGGACCCTGGGAATAAGGAGGGATCTGAAGCACAGCACTGATTACTGCAGCAGCGAAAAGGATGCTGTTTAAATTTCCACAGTACCGCCAGGATTGATGACTCAGCGGTACTGGCTCCTGCCTCCCATTGAAAGCTGTGACAAGGGTCTTTTCCTGGGCAGCGAGCCAGAACACCACCTGACTGGCAGATGCCCTTGCCCAGAGCTCTTCACTTCTCTCCCCATGCAGAGGGGCCATGGTGTTCCCAGGAAGAAGCAGTTGCATGACCCAGTATGTAAATGAAGTCCTTGGAACAGACTTTGGAGTCTTGGCGGTGCTGTCCCTTTGCAGGTTCTGAAAGGAAGGCTAATCTTTTTTAAAAAGTGTGTGAAACTGGGAATGACTGTATAGGGCCCTAAAGAGCAGAGAGTTGGGACATAATGAGACTAATTTGGTCATTTTGATGGAAAATGAGAGAGTTGGATAGATATTATAAAAAATTCATCTATATCTTAATCACATTCCATTCACATACTCAACACCTATCCCCAACAGCAGCTACTAACTAAATGGACAAAACTCTACTAATTAAAGCAGAATTCTCAACATTTATGTATTTTATCTCATTTTATGTGAACAAATGGTATATAGGACCATTAATATTTAAACTAACTGCATGATTAAGACTATTTCACAATAATTGGCTAGAGGAGTCTGATATTTGCCATCTAGATATTGACCTTTTGGGCATTTGGTGTTAATTATTTTATGTTGAACATTCTCTGCATTTTTTTAGGGCCTAATTAGGTTGCATTTATGTTTCCATCTGGGAAACTGATGGGGGAGGGGGAATTTACTGGGCATTGTTTAATTCATTCTTTTAAAGCTCTCCTTCTAGCAAAAAAACAGGATGTGAAGATATCCCCATTGCCTTCCAGTTCTCTCCTCAACTGTGTTTTGTTCTTGCCTGGGGCCAGGTGCAGGGTCTCTGAGGCCCCTGTTGTTAGCAACGCAGCAGAGGAATGAGGTGCTGGCTGTCAGCAGCTGGTCTGACGATTTCTCAAGTAAAAACACAATATCTAAATTCCATATTAACACTGGGCCTGCCCATATGCAACCCTGGGAGAAATCATTACTAAGACAGGAATTAGGTAATGAAAAACAAGTGAGAAACATGGAAGTAAAGCACTTAATGGCAACTATTTCCTAAGACAATGTGACTCTTTAGGAGAGAAGGAGGAGAGCTACACTGTATTTTTTTTTCTCTTGGATTATTTATATTTTTAGTTTAATTTCCCTCTGGTTTCTTTATTACTTGAATAATTTTATGGGTTTTTTTTTTTTAGGATTTATTTATTATTTGAGAGAGAGAAAGAGAGAGAGTGTGGGGCAGAGGGGCAGAGGGAGAAGAGAGTCCTAAGCAGACTCCTTGCTGAGCGCAGAGCCTGATGTGGGGCTTGATTCCAGGACTCTGAGATCACGACCTGAGCCGAAACCAGGAGTCAGACACTTAACCGAATGTACCACCCAAGCACCCACTGTATAATTTTGTTTTTAAAAATATTTGGAATAGAAAATTTCCCTATATTGCGTACAATGAATTTATTAACTAGTTTCCCCCTGAATATTTTCAGTATTCTTAAGTAAACTTCTTCTTGAGAACTTTCATAAAATATCATATTTAGTATATGCCTATGAAAAGCTAATGTTGCTATCTTCTTATATTAGTAAACATTTAGAATATAAAAACATTTCTTAAATAGGAAGTCAGCAGTGGTTTGCTCATGATCAAGGAAGCTAGACCTTTGGAAATAACTCCCAAGATTCATTCCCAAACCCCTATGCTCCCTCTTTTACATTAAAACACATTGCTAGGGAATGTTTGGTTTCATTTCTCCTGTGAGGGAATATTGGAAGTCGACCCCGAAAGATACAGACATGGAGAATCACAGTTTAGGGATTTGTCTACTTAACTTCATAGTAATGCTGAGTTTATGAACTCAAAATTTTCTTTGCTTTCAGCTCTTTGCTTGACTTTTCTATCTTGATATTAGCTCAGGGTGAGGGGTAAAGAGTGCTAACTTCATTCTGTGGGTTGTTTCTCTTCAGCTTGTTGACCTGATAGGGCCCAACCCTTTTAGTTCCCATGGGAAAGTGATAGGCTGATCATTTATTGTCCAGTTGCAGGAACTTGTCCTTCTAACTGATGCCCTGTTTGCAATTGTGCTCTTGGGGCCAGAGCTCTATGACCTTTCTGGTTATTATAAGGTTGGTCTTTGGTTTGATACCACTAGATATACTGTATAGTTGGTTGTTTGTAGAAGTAGGCATTGCTTTAAGTAAATATACTGCACAAAAATCAAGCTTTACAAAGAGAAAAATCTAATGGTCCTATATTTTACAAAGAGATCATCAGGGTTTTTTTTATAAGGTTTATTTATTTATTTGTCAGAAAGAGGGAGAGAGCACAAGCAGAGGGAGTAGCAGGCAGAGGGAGTAGCAGGCAGAGGGAGAAGCAGGCTCCCCACTGAGCAAGGAGCCCAATGCAGGACTCCATCTCAGGACCCTGGGATCATGACCTGAGCCAAAGGCAAATGCTTAACTGACTGAGCCATCCAGGCATCCCAAGAGATCATCAGTTTTGAACAAATATTTATCATTCTATTTTTTTTAAGTGGGATCTCTATCTGTTCTTTATTTACCATTCCACTTATCAGAATCAGTGTTGTTATCTTATTTGTTTGAATTTTTATAAAGATAGGCTACTTTCACAAATATAAGTAACATGGAATAGTAAGATAATCATCTAGATAATTCAAGCCAAAAATTACTTTGATATCTTCAGAGAATCCAGGAGGGAAAGAATACCAAAATCCATATTACCACTTATCTGTAAAATATCTTATGTGAATTTTTACAGATAGGTTTGGAACTTTTTTTTCAGCATCAGTTTTGAAAACAAATCACAATAATAATTAATATATTTGGCCAAGTTATAGCCAAATGTTCACAATTCTAATTTTTAAAATAAACTTTTTAGGAACCCACCTGGGTGACTCAGTCGCTTGATCATCCGACTCTTGGTTTTCGGCTCAGCTCACGATCTCATGGGTCCTGGGATTGAGCCCTGCATCAGGCTCCATGCTCAGTGCTCAGTGGGGAGTCTGCTTGAGGATTCATTCCCTCTGCCCCTCCCCCCACTCATGTGAGCATGAGCCCCTGCAGTGCATGCTCTCTCTCTCTCTCAAATAAATAAATCTTTACAGAAAATAAAATAAACTTTTAAATTTTAGAACAGTTTTAGATTTACAGAAAACTTGAGAAGATAGTATAGGGAATTCTCTTATAGTCCACACACAGTTTCCCCTATTATTAATGCCTTACATTAGTACAGTACGGTTGCCAAAATCAATATTGATAGTTTTTTTTTTTAAGATTTTATTTATTTATTTGACAGAGAGAGACACACAGAGAGAGAGGGAACACAAGCAGGGGGAGTGGGAAATGGAGAAGCAGATTCCCACCGAGCAGGGAGCCCGATGCGGGGCTCGATCCCAGGACCCTGGGATCATGACCTAAGCCAAAGGCAGATGCTTAACGACTGAGCCACCCAGGTGCCCCATGTTGATACATAGTTTTAAAGAAGGTCCATACTTCATTGAGAGTCCCTTTGCTTTACCTAATGTCCCTTTTCTGTTTTGGGCTCCCATCCAGGGTACCACATTACATTTGGTTGTCATGTCTCCTTAGGCTCCTCTTGACTGTGACAGGTTTTTTTTTTAGACTTTCCTTGTTTTCAAAGACTTTAACAGTTTTAAGGAGCACTGGTCAGGTATTTTTTAGAATGTCCCTCATTTGGGATTTGTCTAGTGCTTTTCTCATAAGTAATATAGGCTTTTAGGAGGGAGACCATAGAAATAAAGTGCCATTTTCATCACATTGTGTCAAGTGTACATATTATCAGCCTGACTTATCACTGTTGGTTTTGACTTTGATCACCTGGTGAGGTAGTTTTTGGTAAGCAGAGTACTCCTATTTATGTATGTATGTATTTAGTGTTGTATTGGTTTCAGGTATATAATACAGTGATCCGACAATTCTGTACATTACTCAGTACTCATCTAGATAAGTGTGCTCTTAATCCCTGTCACCTATTTCACCCATTCCTCTAACCCACCTCCCCTCTGGCAACCACCAATTTGTTCTCTATACTTAAGAGTCTATTTTTTTGTTTGTCTTTTTTTTCTGTTTGTTTTGTTTTTTAAATTCTACATATGAGTGAAATCATATGGTATTTGTCTTTCTCTGACTGATTTATTTCACTTAGCATTATACCCTCTAAATCCATCCATGTTGTTGCAAATGGCAAGATTTCATCCCTTTTTTGTGGCTAAGTAATATTCCATTGTGTGTTTGTGTGTATGTACACACCACATATTCTTTATCCATTCATCTATGGATGGACACGTGAGTTGCTTCCCTATTTTGGCTATTGTAAACAGTGCTGAAATAAACATATTGGTGCATGTATCTTTTTGAATTTCTATTTTCATTTTCTTGTAGTGGAATTACTGGATCATATGGTATTTTTATCTTTAATTTCTTGAGGAACCTTCATACTGTTTTCCACAGTGGCTTTACCAGTTTTCATTCCCACCAGCATTGCTCAAGAGTTCCTTTTTCTCTACATTCTTGCCAACACTTACTTCTTGTGTTTTTGACTTTAGCCATTCTGACAGGTGTAAGGTGATTGTAGTTTTGATTTGCATTTCCCGGATGATGAGTGATGTTGAGCATATTTCATGTCTCTGTTGGCCATCTGTATTTCTTCTTTGGAGAAATGTCTATTCAGGTCCTCTGCCCATTTTTAGTTAGATTATTTGGGGTTTTTTGGTGTTGAGTTGTATAAATTCTTTATATTTTTTGGATACTAACCCCTTATCAGATACATCATTTACAAATATCTTTTCCCATTCAATAGGCTGCCTTTTTGTTTTGTTGATGGTTCCCTTTGCTGGGCATAGCACTCTTTTAAAAGGCAATTTTGCATTGCATATTTGAAGGGTGATAAAGAAATTTATTTATGTGCCACCTGTCAGGAACACAGGTTTTACCTGAAACAAATTATGGCCATAATGTTTATTTTGGGTAGTGAGAGATTAAATGGACATGGAATGAACCAAAACTACCTAAAATTGACAAAATATTTGAATTTCTGGCCAGGTTAAGATTTCATTTGATTTTCAAATATTTGCAAGTATAAAAACAGCTCAAAAATATTTCTTTTTTTATTATTATGTTCAGTTAGCCAGCATGTAGTACATCATTAGTTTTTGATGTAGTGTTCAACGATTCATTAGTTGCATACAACACCCAGTGGTCATCACAACACGTGCCCTCCTTAATACCCATCACCCGCTTACCCCATCCGCTCACCCCCCTCCCCTCTGCAACCCTCATTTTTTTTCCGCATAGTCCAGAGTCTCTCATGGGAGACTCAAAAATATTTCTAAGCATTCTGAATTCTATAGTATTCTATTCTGCAGTAAAGATTTTTACCACTGAAGACAAAGGCTAATATAATTTATTCATTAAAATATTTGAACACTTTGGGGTGACTGGGTGGCTCAGTCAGTTAAGCATCTGCCTTCAGCTCTAGTCATGATCCCAAGGTCCTGGGATGGAGCCCCATGTCGGGCTCCCTCTGCCCCTACCCCCCTCCATGCTCCCTTTCTCTTTCTCTTAAATAAGTAAATAAAATCTTTAAAAAAATATTTGAACACTTTTCTGTGCTGGAATTACAGATATGTACGTTAGAATTGGCGCCTGCATTCTACTTCTTACTTGTGGGGCTATTTGTAGGAAATGATAGGGAATAAGGAAGCTGCCAGATGTTGGTAGAAGAGTCAGGAAGTTAAAATCAAGGAGGCTAAAAGAAATTATAATTTTGGGCTATGTAATATGACTGAAACATTATCTGCATAAAACTAGTTGTTGATAACTGGAACTCCCATCAACTAACCCAGACAGTCATTAATCAATGTTATGTACACAAACAAGACATATTTACAGGGGTCAATTTGAAATATGTCAGCAAAGCATTTTTCTCTTCATCTTGGTTATTTTTCATGCTGGCTAAATCATTAGAATTTCCTCTACTTTGCTCTCTAGTGGATCAACCATTGGCCTGCATCCATGAAAAGGCAGTAAGCCCAGTGAACAATATATCCAATATTTTTAAGAATATCCCTAGAGATTAATTTCATTTAATCATTCAAGGGAGAAATGTTTACTGAAGTGCATTAACCCCCTGAAGGATGGCGTGCTATATAAAGTTACACCTGTCTAATGGAGTGTTTAATAAAATTCAGCACCAGTTCCTAAGTAAAGCTATGAAAATAAATTATTCTCCCAAAATGTGATAAAAAGGGTCCACTTATTTTTGTGTTTTTTATTTTTTAAAGATTTTATTTATTTATTTGACACAGAGAGAGAAAGAGCTAGAGAGGGAACACAAGCAGGGGTAGTGGGAGAGAGAGAAGCAGGCTTCCCACTGAGCAGGGAGCCCGATGAGGGGCTCGATCCCAGGACCCTGGATCATGACCTGAACTGAAGGCAGACACTTAACGACTGAGCCACCCAGGCGCCCCAAAAGGGTCCACTTATTATCATAGGTAAAAATCATACTGAATTTTGATATATTCAGAGTGATTTATCTACAACTTGATGCAAAACATCAGGTGTGCTTTCATTCAATACAATTATTTATTGAGCACCTACTTCCTAATACTGAGGATTAGGTATTGAGCAAAGCAGACAGAAATCCTTGCACTCTGAATCTTATATTTTAGTTTAGTGGTGGGGGGGTGGAGTGGGAAAGAGATAGGTAGGGGGATGAAAAATAAGCACACATCTATAATGTCAGATGGTGAAAAGTGCAATGGAGAAAAATAAAGCAGGAAAGGCTTAGGGACAAGGGAGGAGGATGTATTTTTAAATTGGGAGTCAGGAGAGGCCTCCCTGATGATCTGAAATTTGAACAAACGTGTAGAGAATGTGAAGGAGTGACACATGCAAATGCCCAGGGAAGAGCTTTCCAGGCAGCCGTAGCAGCAAGTGCAAAGGCCGGCAGGAACAGGAATAGTAGAGCCTATTATACCTGGAAAAAAGTTAATGAGCAGAGTAGGTTAGATGGATGGGGTAGGTAGACCATACAGGGCTTTATAAGAAACTGTTAGGACTTTGGACAGTTTTGAGCAGAAGTGTTACAACTTCTGACCTAAATTCTCAGAAATCATTCTGGCTGCTCTTTTGGATTGTGATTAGGAGGCAAAACAATAATCCATGTGAGAGATAATGGTGGCCGAGAGCAAGGTTGTAAAGCACAGATGGTGAGAAGCGTTGGAATTCTGGAGATCTTGAAGGTAGAGTCCGCAGGTTTTGCTGACCAATCAAGTGTGGATGTAAGTTTCCTTTCATCAGGAGCAGCAGGAGGGATGGAGAGACTGTCACAGGGACTATTTTGTAGAGATTTGTTTTCTTGTCCACATAATAACGTACAAAAAAGAAATGAGCTTTAAAAGGAACCCCATTAGGAAACTATGATTATACACCTAGAAGAGCTAAAGTAATCAACCAGAAGCTATTAGAGATAATAGAACAGTGGAGAAAAACTGCTGGTCAAAAGATAGAATAACACAAATCAATCCTATACTCAAATACCTTTATTATCTAGCTAAAAATATAATAATAAAGACTTCCAATTTATAATAGTCACAAAATTGAATTATATGTTAATTAAACGTGTGTGAGGGCATATAACACGTATCCAAAAAAATCTACAAAATTTTAATGGTGAAAAAAGGCCTGAATACCTAGAGAAATATGCCCTACTCCTGTATAGGGATAATGAATGGAAGTGACAATTGTTTCTGATTTAATTTGCAGTTTTAACACAACTTCAGTTAAGATACCAATGATGTCATTAACATTATATAGAATTCAAAATCACTGATTCTACAGAATACTTGGAAAGATGGATAATATTAAAGCATTAATGAAGGAGTAATAATTATCTCCCAAAACAGACTGTTTTTTAAAAAACAATAACTGAGCCAGTGTAACACTGGATTAGAAGGAGAAATGTAGCCCATTGAAATAAAATAGGGCATGCATAAATAATTTTAAGTACATATGAAAATATAATATATGGCAAGCGAGTATAATAGAATTACAGAGAACATAATTATTTTATACATGCTGCTAGAGTAACTTTATTTCAATATGGCAAAAAACAAATTTACCTCAAGAAATTAAAGTAGAAAATTACATCATGTACAAAGAGATTGTTTATTTAACCAAAGAGGGAAGGCATTTTAGATTATTAAAGAAGTTATGAAGAAAAGATGGGCAGAGGTATTTAACATTCAGACATCTTTACAATTAAAATAAATTACAAACAAAATAGTAGCAAAATAAAGAAAATATTTTTATTTTAAGTACTTGCAGAAAGTCCAAAAATGGGCTCAAATCCGGTGCCTGGCTGGCTTAGTCAGTAGAGCATGAAACTCTGGATCTCCGGATTGTGAGTTCTAGCCCTACATTGGGTGAAAGGATTGCTTAAAAATAAAATCTTAAAAAAAAAAAAAAGAGTTCAAATCAGGGGACATCCAGATAAATCTTAAAGAAAAGCTGCCTCACGTAAAAGAAAGGACACTGTAAGTGGGTTCAGTTCTTCAATAGGGCAGTATTTTAGGCAGCATCATCGTATTTTTAGTGTAACTCTAGGAATCTCTTTGTGGGGGACGTTTTTGCCTGAAAATAATTTAGAAGAAAATAAATGTTAACTATGCAAATGTGCACTGTGGTGGTATACCTGTGGAAGTGAACAATGACTAGAAACCAAGCGAATGGTCAACGGTTGGAGATTGATGAAGTAACCTATAGTGATCTTATGCAAGACTGTTTATTATGATTCTGAGATGGGAAATTAGAAAAATATTATCAGAAAACGTTTATAGGGAAAAAGAGCCAGAACACGAAATTTTGATCAGAATCCAAATACTGGATAACATTTACCTATGGTTAAAGATGGGAGATGTTGGGCGCCTGGGTGGCTCAGATGGTTAAGCGTCTGCCTTCGGCTCAGGTCATGATCCCGGGGTCCTGGGATCGAGCCCCACATTGGGCTCCTGACTCAGCGGGGAGCCTGCTTCTCCCTCTCCCTCTGCCTCTCTCCCTGCTCATGCTTTCTCTCTCTCTCTCTGTATCTCTGTGTCTCAAATGAATAAATAAAATATTAAAAAAAAAAAAGATGGGAGATGTTATTGAGAAGGGTAGTTAAACTAGGTGAAGGAATTTGGGGTGTAATTTGTGTAAAAAAGAATGAGTATAAACATCTACATATGTTAATGGATTAATTGGAGGTTTTAGGATGTTACAAGAAATGTACTCATTTGCCCATTTCCTATGCTTTGACTTCCTTGAGCAATGTCGCTTGTTTTGTTTAGGAACTGGAGTGGGTGAAAGCACCTTCAATCTTTGGGCCCTTGGAGTGGAGGGATCCTGGCCATGGGGGTGCTGGGGAGGGTGACCCAGGCTGCTTTGTTGCATGAGTGGCATGTGACCTAGGGTTTGAGGACACGATTGGAATCTCTTGTGGAACTGGAATGCAGGGCAGAGAGCAGAGGCACAAGCCGGTCATATGGATCCAGCTACCCCAGCAAGAATGTGGCAGAGGAAGGCAGAGGAAGGTACAGTACCTGTACCAAACATATGCTTTGCAAATGTTTGCTGCCATCCTTTGGGGTGCGTTTTTGTTCTTTTAATGGTGTCTTCCAAATAGCAGAAGTTTTAATTATGATGAAGCCCAATTTATTGAAGGGGACCAGGTCCCCTAGGGACAGTATAGGATTGCAGTGAACAACTTGCTCTGGTTTATAGCTGAGAAGATTGTGTCTTCTGTAACCCGCAGTGGGGAGCCCCTGGGGAGGCCAGGGGGGGTTCCAACCACAGTTCTGCTGCAGAGGCATTACATAGAATTCAAAATAATTGATTGTAACCCTCAGTGAGGGCCCCCCCCCCCCCCCGCCCCGGGAGACCAAGGGTGGGGCTACCATCCACAGTTCTGCTGCAGAGGAACAGGCAGAGACCCGTGTTTGAACCTGGGTCTGAGCTGCAGTAGGACGGTCCAGGCTGTGGGCTGGGGCTCCGAAATAAGGTAGAATGCCCAGGGAAGCCTGGCCTAACACAGGACTTGCATGGGGCAGACATCCCCTCTGGAACCCTGTGCATTCATGGTTGGTGTCCGCTTGGAAAGAGGGGCCTGGCATGGGGGAGGAGGCTGGAGTGGGGGAACCAGCAGCTGCCAGGGCTTGTTATTACATGGTGAAATGGAAGAGAGGGACAGAAACATGAGGAACATCTACCGAGATCAAGACCCTTGAAAGAAGGTGCTTCATGCCCTCCTTAATAGACTACAACATCTGTTTCCACTCCTCCATGCTTTCTTAACATTTCTCTGCATTTTTACCTTTCTTTCCTTTCTTTTCATTTCATGGGAATAAGCTCCCTCTTCTGCATGAAAAAATAACCCCTCTGCCTGGATTCTATTCTCCCTCCACCCTTTGGTGTTTATAGAATCTTTTTGTCTTTTCATCCTCCTGGCTTCTTGTTATATGCCTTAACATTCACCCAGGCTCTTCTGCTTTCGCCAGTAACAAACATCTTCTCCTGACTCTACCAGCTCCTCAGTCTGGACTTTTCTTCTTATTTAGGTAATAAAGGATTTCTATAAACATCATTATTTTAATTATTGAAAATATGATGTAAGGACAAGTCAAAAATTTGAAACAGGGAAAAATCAACTCAATTCTACCTTCTAACAGAACTAATTTAATTTTTTTAGTAATTATCATACCATCTGTGTCCCTTAAAAAACAGCTTTATTGATACACAATAACCTGCACATATTTAAAGCACATAGTTTGGTAAGTTCTGACACATTTATGCATCCATGAAACCACTACAATGATGAAGAAATGGACATACTCATCACTCCCCAAGTCTCCTCGTGCCCCATGATAATCCCTTCCTCCTGCCTCCTTGACTCAGTTTATTTTTTTAAGACTATTTATTTGTCAGAGAGAGAGCACACAAGCAGGGGGAGTAGCTGGCAGAGGGAGAGGGAGAAGCAGGCTCCCCTCTGAGCGAGGAGCCCGATGCGGGGCTCGATTCCAGGATCCTGGGATCATGACCTGAGCCGAAGGCAGATGCTTAACCAACTGAGCCATCCAGGCACCCCTGTAGATACAATTCTTTTTTTTTTTTTTTTTTTTTAAGATTTTTTATTTATTTATTTGACAGAGAGAGAGCTAGAGCAGCAACACAAGCAGGGGGAGCGGGAGAGGGAGGAGCAGGCTCCCCTCTGAGCGAGGAGCCTGATGCGGGACTCGATCCCAGGACCCTGAGATCACGACCTGAGCCGAAGGCAGATGCTTAACGACTGAGCCACCCAGGCTTCTGTCCCTGAGTCAGTGACGCCTTTGATGATTTTGAGATTCGTCCATGTTTTTGCCTGTGTCATTAGTTCATTCCTTCTCTCTAAAAAAACCCAAAAACCAAAAAACAGTATTTTAGAGGTGTAATTTACATACAGTAAAATTTACCCATTTTAAGTGTACAGTTCAATTAGTTTTAGTAAGTTTGCAGAATCGAGCAACCATCACCACCACCCTGTTCTAGAATACTTTTACCCCTCAGAAAAACCCCTCGTGCCCATTTGTAGCCAGTGTCATACAGGCAATCACTGATGTACTTTCTGTCTCTACAGTTTAGCCTTTTTTGGATGTTCCTTATAAATGGAATAAAAAATATGTGGTCTTTGCATCTGGCTTCTTCCATAGGCATAATGTTCTTGAGGTTCATTTATATTGTAATATGTATCAGTGCTTTATTCATTTTTAATTGCTGAATAGGATTTCATTCTATGGCTGTACAGTTTGTTCAGACATTCACCCATTGATGGACATTTCAATTTCCAGGCTTTGGCCATGACAAATAAAGCTGCTATTAACATTCATGTACAAGTCTTGTATGAACACAGGTTTTCATTTCTCCTTGGATGGCCGGATCATAAGGTAGATGTATGTTTAACTTTATAAGAAACTGCCAAACTGTTTTCCAAAGTAAGTATACTATTTTACGTTCCCATCAGATCATCACATGCTGCCTAATACTTGGTATCATCAATCTTTTTAATTGTAGCCATGTAATAGGTGTGTTGTGTTGTCTCACCATGATTTTAACTTGCATCTTCCTTTTTTTTAAAGTTTTATTTATTTAAGTAATCTCTGTACCAAATATGGGGGCTTGAACTCGTGACCCCGAGATCAAGAGTTGCATGCTCTTCCCCCTGAGCCAGCCAGGTGCCCCTAATTTGCATTTTCCTAACGACTGATGATATCAGGCACCTTTTCCTGTTCTTATTTGCCATACATATATATTCTGTGAAGTGCTTATTCAAATGTTTTGTATACTTTTCACTGTGTTGTTCTCTTCGTATTGAGTATTAAGACGCTTTTTATATATTCTGGATACAGTACCTGTACCAAACATATGCTTTGCAAATGTTTGCTGCCATCATTTGGGGTGCGTTTTTGTTCTTTTAATGGTGTCTTCCAAAAAGCAGAAGTTTTTGTTTTGTTTTGTTTTTAAAGATTTTATTTATTTATTTGAGAGAGAGAGAATGAAAGAGAGCACGAGAGGGAAGAGGGTCAGAGGGAGAAGCAGACCCCCCGCTGAGCAGGGAGCCCGATGTGGGACTCGATCCCGGGACTCCAGGATCTTTACCTGAGCTGAAGGCAGTCGCTTAACCAACTGAGCCACCCAGGCACCCTAGCAGAAGTTTTAATTATGATGAAGCCCAATTTATTGATCTATTATCAGTTCTGATTTTGGTGCACGTCTAAGACATTTTTGCTCTACCCAAAGGATTTCTCCCCCATGTTTTCATCTACTGATCTTATAGTTTTAAGTTTTGTGATTAGGTCTGTGATAATATTTTGAGTTAAATTTTGTGTATGTTGCAAGGAATGGATTGAAGTTCAGTCTTTTACATATGCATATCTTATTATCCTACCACCATTTCTTAAAAAGACTATCTTCAGTGAATTGCCTTTGTACCTTTGTCAAAAATCCATTGTCTATTTATGTACGGATCTCTTTCTGGATTCTCTCTGCAGTTTTGTTGAACTATTTGCCTTTCATTATGACAATACTGCACTGTTTTTACTACTTAAGTTTCCAATCTTTCAGGTAAGCAGAGTTAGTTCTCCAATACTATTTTTCTTTTTTGAAATTGTTTTGGCTATTTTATGTCCTTTGCATTTCCATATCGATTTAGAACCAGCTTGCCAATTTCTGCAATAAAAGCCAGATGGGGTATTGATTGGGATTCTGTTGAATCTCTGCATCAATTTGGTGAGAATAGACATCTTAAGAACATTGAGTTTTCTGATCCATGAGCCCAGTCTATCTCTCAGCAATGTTTTGTCCTTTTCAGTGTACAGATCTTTTATATCTTTGTCACATTTGTCACTAAGCATTTCATATCATCTGATCCTATTGTTAATTGCACTTTTTTTAAAGATTGTATTTATTTATTTTACAGAGAGAGAGAGCCCGAGCAGGGGGAGGAAGCAGAGGAAGAGGGAGAAGCAGGCTCTGTGCTGAGCAAGGAGCCTGATGTGGGGGCTCAATCCCAGGACTCTGGGATCAGGACCTGAGCCGAAGGCAGACACTTAACTGACTGAGCCACTCAGGCACCCTGTTAATTGTACTTTTAATTTAAATTTCCTACTGTTTGTTGTTGGCATGTAGGAATACAGTAGATTTTTGGATATTGATCTTATATCCTTCAACTTTACTAAACTTTCTTATTCGAGTAGCTTTTTTGTAGATTTCATCAGATTTTCTACATGAAAAATCACGTTGGCTGTGACTAAAAATCGTTTTACTTTTTCTTTTCTGATCTGACTAGATTTCCCACCCCCCACCCCCACCCCGGTCCTATTACACTGTCTAGAATCTCCCGTATAATGTTGAAGAGAGGTCCTGAGAGTAGATATCTTTGCCCTATTCCTGATCTTTCGGGGAAAGCATTCAGTCTTCTACATTAAGTATGGTAATAGCTGTGATTTGTTGTAGATGTTCTTTATTAGGTTGAGAAAGTTCTCCTCTATTCCTAGTTGCTGACTTTTTTTAAAAATCAGGAATAGATATTGAATTTTGTCAATTGCTTTTTATTGGTCTATTGAGCTGATTGTGTGGTTTTTCATTTTTTAGTTTGTTAATATGGTGAATTCCACTGGTTGCTATTAGGATGTTAAACCAACCTTATATTCCTAAGTCCTACTTGGTCATGATGCATTATCTTTTTAATATATTGTTGGATTTTAGTATATGTGCTGCCAAAGTGAGCACATATTGTTGGATTTTATTTTCTATAAGTTTGTTTAGAATTTTTGCATTTTAATTCATGGCTATAATGATCTGTGGTTTCTTTTTTATATGTTCTTCATCTGATATTTATGTTGGCTTCATAAAATGAGTTCAGAAACACTTCCTCCTTCTCAGTCTTCTCAAAGAATTTATGGAAACTCAGTATTATTTCTTCCTTAAATATTTATTATAACCCACCACTGAAGCCCTCTGGGCCAGGAGTTTTCTTTGTGGGAAGTTTTTCTTCTTCCTTTCCAAGGTAAACACCTTTTATTTACTTTGTATGTCTGAAAAAGTCTTTATCTTGCTTTTATTTTTGAAAAATATTTTTGTTAGATTTGGAATCCTAGATTGATGATAATTTTTCCTTTAAAATTTTTTAAGGATGTTTTCATACTGTTTTCTTGCTTATGTGAGTTCCAGCAAGAAATCTGTTGTCATCCTTATCTTTGTCCCTCGATATGTGATACATATTTATCCCCCTCTGGTTGTTTTTAGAATATTCTCCTTATCACTGATATTGAGCAATTTGATTATGATGTGCTTTTTTCTTATACTTAGAATTTGTTCAGTGTATAATTTGGGGAAATTCGGCCTTTATTTCTTCAAATACATTTGTGTCTCTCTTTCTTCAGGGATACAAATTACATTGTACATTAGGCTGCTTGAAGTTGTTCTACCACTCACAGGTGTTTTATTTTTATATTTGTTTATAAAAACATTTTTAATCTCTGTGTTTCATTTGGAATAGTTTTTGTTTTCAAGTTCACTAAGTTTTTCTTCTATAATTATAGTCTAATCTCCATTAATCCCAACAAATGTGGGGTTTTGTTTTTTTTCCTTTTCATGTTTGACATTGTAGTTTGTCATCTTTGGAAGTTCAAATTGGTTCTTTTTTTATATCTTTCATGTCTCTACTTAACTTTTTGAACATATTGTGTAAAATTATAATAATTGTTTTAATGTTCTTTTCTGCTAATTCTAAAATCTGTTAGCGCTGGTTGATTTTGCTTGATTTGTCTTCTATTTAGTGGTCATATTTTCCTACTTTTTTCTGTACCTGATTCCGTATCTAATTTTTATTTGATGCCAGACATTGTAAGTTTTACCTTGTTTGGATGTTGGATATTTTTGTATTTCTATAAATGTTCTTTAACATTGCTTTGGAACACAGTTAATTGGAAACAGTTTGATCCTTTCAGGTCTTGCTTTTCTAATTTGTTAGGCAGATTTAGGGGAGTGACCAGTCTAGTGCTAATTATTCCTCACGCCTGAGGCAAGAACCTTCTGAGCATCCTATCTAATGCACCATGAATCTGTGAGGCCTTCCAGCCTGGCTGGTGTGAACAAGTGCTATTCCTGGCTGTGTGTGAGCACCAATCACCAATCTTTTTAATTATTTTAGGTGGTTCTTTCCACAACTTCAGATAGTTTCTTCTTGTGCATGTGGTGATTAGGACCCAACTAAACACTCAAAGGGGAGAGCTCTGAAGTTCTTTCTCTCTGTACCACTGTGCTCTCTGGTGCTCTGCCCTTTGAATTCTATCCATCTTGGTCTCCCCTGACTCTAGGTTCTGCTCCTTAATTTAGAGAATCCACCTGATTGCACCTGGGTTTCCCTCTCTATTCTGTGGCCTGAAAACACTCTGAATTCAATAGTCTGGGATTATTTTAAGTCTTATCATTGTCCTGTGTCCAGTGTCTTGAAAAGTATTGGTTTGTATATTTTGCCCATTTTTTGTTTTTTTTAGGTAGGAGTATAAAATTTGTCCCTGTTATTCCATCTTGGCTGAAAGCAAAAGTTCCTTCATGTTCTCTTAAATACAAATATTTACATGGTTGCAATTAAAGTATATGTATCATTTTATGGTCAAATAAACACTGTAGCTCAGACTGACAGTTTCCATATTTCCTAAATAATTTTCATAATTGCCATTTTAGTAGCTGCAAAATGTTTCACAGTGTGCCAAATTTATTTGAGAGTAGTTTATACATTAAAGAATGATTTATGTTCTACCTCTTTCCAAAAAAGAATTTCAGATGGCTTACTGACAAAAAGGCCTACTAAATAAGACTAATACATTATGAATTAGAAGGGAAAACAAGGTTGAGGAAAACCAAGGAAGTAATAATGCCAACTATGATAATATCTGCTATGGGTATTCTGGCAGCCAAATGTGACAACTGTGATCAGTTCTGTTATTTTCATTATCAGAATGAAAGGGAGACTTCTAGGGAATAACAGTTATTGAATGCCTACTATGTGCAATTTAACGAAAGGTGTATTTGATTTTTACCTCAGTCTCATGGTACTTGCCCTGGGGCACAGAGTAAATGACAGAATAGGCATTCTGGTTCCCAAGAGTAAAATGGCACAGCAGGCATTCCGAGGATAACACCATCCATCCTCACGCTACCTCAGGAGGGACGGACATCTTCCTGGTACTGAATTCTGAGAGAAATTTCTCACATGGGGCAATTTATACAGGCAACAGTGAGTGATGCAATGATCAGTGTCTTCACAATAGCTTCATACTAAATACAGAAGTTTTTAATAATTTTTTTGGTAATGACTTTTGATAGCTGTGACATTGGACTGCCCTTCAGTTGAGCTACACTGAAAGGAATTATGTGTCTTTCTTGGGTGTAACACTAGCCAAAGATGGAATTTAGTTCCTTAGAGGAAAGGACTGCTTGCTGTCCTGCACCCCTTCTTCTATGATCTGGACTGCTCTTGGATGAGGTTTTGAAAAGAACTAGAGGGCTCCTTTCTCACTGCTTTTGTTTTTGTTTTTTGAGATGAGTCTATTTTCACTAATTAATTCCTAATTAACTCCTTTTCCTCACAAACTGCTCCATAATCCTTTGCACTTTGACTTCTTTTTTAAAAAATTTTTTTACTTAATTTAGTTAACATATAGTATATTATTAGTTTTAGGGGCAGAATTTAATGATTCATCAGTTGCATAGAACCCCCAGTGCTCAATACATCACCTGCCCTCCTTAATGTCCATCATCCAGTTACCCCATCCCCCCACCCACCTCCCCTCCAGCAACCCTCAATTTGTTCCCTAGAGTTAAGAATCTCTTATGGTTTGTCTCCCTCTCCACTTTGACTTCTATGTCTGTAACTCTACTAAAAGCTCTAGGCATCTTTGTGGAGTCACCATTGTGACTGGAATTCTGGGGCTTTCTCCTTCTCTGCCAGTCTGTTACTTTTCCTCACAAACTCCTTGTGTTCTACCTGCCCACTCCCAGCACTGGGGTGCTGTCTTTGCCCCTTTCTCCTTGTACTTAACATTTTAGCACCTTCATTAGTGCCCAACTTGATATGACTGAGTCCCATTTCTCTCTGAGTTTGATGCTCAGAGCTACAGGAGAGCGCAGAGACAAATGATACCTAGTTCTGACATCAGGTTGCTCACTCTCTAGTAGGGGGATAGTAGAAGAAAGTAAATAACTGTTATAAAAAACAGCAACTTTGAGGTACAAATATGAATATACAAATATGAATACCCAAGTAGAAAAACCAGGGAATATTTCATTGAGGATATAACTTTTGACATTGTGAGTAATGTATGTAAACATACACACTTGCACCAGACTCAGTTCATCTACCCTCCACCCCAAGATTTGCTTGCCCACCTCTCACCCCCCAACTAGCCCCTGGAATTTAGCTATTTGCTTGGTGGGACTCTAGGTCCTGTCACTGTCATTTCAACTCCTGGCACTGCCAGCCATCCCAGACTTCTCCAGAGTGTAGGTTGGGCTTTGGGACAATTTTCATAACATGCACTGGGGACGGAGCCTCAGCAGCTCCAGGGCCGAGGTCCTATCTGACTGACCCACAAAAATCTGTGGCATCTCCTTCCATTTCTGGCTTCAGATGCCATGCCTTTCCTCTGTTTCTGCTCTGGTGTATTATACCAGATCCTGGCATAACATGACTCAAGTGCAAGGAAATTCATGCCGTCTGGGGTCAATTTGACCAGCAAGATTCAGCTGATAGGCAGGAACAGGCTAGCAACTCCCTCTCTCCCTGATGGACTGTTCCAAGGAGTAATGTTCCATGCCTGTCTGGAAGCGTTTCCTCATGACTGAGCAGCTGTACTGTGAGCAGCTCAGTAGGTATCACCTTGTACCTGCTCTCATCCCTTCCCTTCCCCTCCTTCCCAGCTCCTTCACTCCTTCACTCCTGCCGCCCTGAGAGGGCACCTCCCAGTAATGTCTTCACACGTGAGATCTGCTGCAGGCTCTTCTCTCTAAAGAATCTGGGCAAAGGTTCAGCAAAGTACAGAGAAAGAAAGGCAGGCGCTGAGGCCTCACACCAGTGGCTGACATAACATCTCGCAGGCCTGCCTGTCCCACCTGAGCGTGTCCTGCGTTCCGAACGGTGCACCTGTAACTGCTCCTGCTGGGCCCTCTGCGGCACACCCTCCCCTACCCCCGCACCAGCTGCAGCAGCACGGTATTAACTTCTTGTGCTTTCTGTGTTTTACAAGCTCATGGTCCATGTAGAATTATAAAACACAAGTCATAAAAAGGACATTCTGCTTATTCCTCAAGTTTTGGCTTAAAAACTGCCATGTTCTTGAAGCGAAAAGTAAACTTTCTCTACTTTGTTCCACCCAGAGTTATTTGTTTTTAAGTCACTTTCTAGCATTTATCACATATTGTCTTGTATCATAGATGATTGTTTGACATCACTGCATCTGTCAGATAAAAACTCCTTGAGGTCAAGGGCCATGATTTAGTTTTGCATCTTCTACAAAGCTTATCATAGAGTGCCGCACACAGTAGGCACTCAGCACTTATCAGCTGGATACATTTAGAAAGCTATCTGCAAGGTTAAAGTAATACTGTAGATATGTTCTTTAAATTATAGTCAAATAATAAATTATTATAATAATAAAAAATTCTTTTGAGAAACACACCAGCAAGTCTAGAATATTCTGACATCTCAGTTCAAGGACACATTCACATGATCATGCTGTGAATCTCCAAGCACCTGATAGTAGGAGATTCTCAGAGGTTCCTGAGGTCAAGAGCATTAGAATCCAATCGGACAACATGGAATAAAGGTTCAGCCTCATTGGGCCACAGGATAAACAATGAGAGAGGAATCTTTTCATTCATTCAATGAATATTTTTGAACACTTACTTTGTGATACTCAAATAAATGCTTTTAAAATATGAATGATAGAGGGACAGCAGCTGTACTTGTCCATGGGAACATGTGAAGGTGATTAATTTCCTCCCCCAGTTTCTTACTTAGAGTGTTGGTTTGTGTTCTTACATTTCACACTGTCCAGTTAATTTCAAGGAATTTTTGGAGTCATTACAACAGATGAGTAAAGGAAGAAATCAGAAAAGAACATGAAAACTATTACCAGAAGTATTAGTAATTGCCATGTGTAGTTGAATAATTGTACTCCATAAGAAGATAGAAGCTGGGTGGTGCTCATAAAAAAAAAGTGTTTAATTTTCTTAAATCTTTGACTCTGAGAAGCCTTTTCAGCCACTCATTATATAACAAGACTGGGCAAGCTTCCTTCCTTCTTTTTTTTTTTTTTTTGCCATTGACATCTTCCAAGGAAAATGCTGCATGATATGATTTTCAAGGCTAATTTGCCTTTTTGTCTTAAACAGTGTCTCTTGCTACAAATTAGCCTCCTGTACCTCCCTGAGCTAGAGAGGCTCCTTCAAAATTCCTAACAGGCAGCCTGGTGGAGAGATGGGAGGGAAAGGATGGGAGGGAGGAAGGGCGGGAGGAAGGGAGGGAGAGAGGTAGAGGGTGCCTGTCTGCTGCGTACATGTGGTACTGGCTGGGAGATCAGAACGCTAACAGAACAGGCAGTGTAATTACATGTTCCTTGTAAGTATGTTAGCCCCACGGGGAACTAAGCTGGCCAGTCCACTTGGAGAGGAAAAGTAGATTTAAGGATGGTAGAAGGAAGGGGTCATTTCATAACTGACTTATTACTCGGTTATGATGAGGGCATTTGCTGATCTCCAGTGACTGCCTGGTGTTTTTGGTCAGGCTCGGCTCTCTCACTCCCAGATACTTGATTTTGCAAAGGGGACACACCTTTCTGCAGGAAAAGAAGACACTGACCAGATTGCAAGCGGTAGGTTGTGACATGCAGCATGTTTATGCAGCAGAATTGCTGAGAGATGGGGGGTGGGGGTGGTAGTGGTGGTGTTCGGGTTGGTTGATTTATCTGCAATAAGGAATGTTTTATTTTAATTGTCAGTTAAAAGAAGAGTTGCTGCCTAGGCTAAGGTATCAGTTAAAAATTCTGCGTTCCCAGCTTTTCTATTTGTGTTAGATGTGATTTCTGTGCTCATGCAGCTTAGTGAAGCTAGGGAGGGCTCACCTTTAAATAACCTGCAGCTTCCTATTTTCATTCTTTTTTTTTTCATCCCTAAGCACTGTTCCCACCCCTTCTTCCCAACGTCCGCCTGACCACCCCCTCCACCCCCCACCCCCCATGTGAAATGTGGCCTGTCTTCGTCTTGAGTCTTTTGCACCCTGAGTCTGGATTTCTGGCTGGTTTGCTGTAGGTATTTGTGGATGCCTCGCAGTCAGCCAGGGCCCAGGCGAACTGACTGTGCATGGGAATCGGAGACCATGGCCGTGCAGCTGGTGCCCGACTCTGCTCTCAGCCTGCTGATGGTGAGTGCTCCGGAAGGAGGTGGGGCCCAGGCAGCGCCCAGCCCCAGCCTCGCCCGCCCGCCTTGCCCTCACAGTGGGCTGCTGCAATAGCTGCAGACATGCGAAAAATCGCTCTGTTTTATCCTGCAGGCTTGTTGGAAACGATTCCTTGGGTGAGAGTATCAGCCATGACAAAGCACTCTCAGAGAAAAGAAGCATTAGATTTGCCATTTTAGAAACTTGTTGCTTAATGCTATTTTGAGAGATGTGCTTGCAAACAGGTGCTAAGAGCCCCTGGAAATAGATTCCCACCAACGCCTCCCCCTGGCTTATCAGCATCCTTTCCCACTGCCTTTTGCATCGAAATTGAGGCGATCGCGTTTGTTTATTTGTTTTTGCATCTTCTCATAGCAACTGTGGAATTTTTTTGCCCATGGAGCAGTGGAATAGGATCTTCTTTCTAGGTGCCCATGCGTCTACTCAGATTTCCCCATAGAAGCTGCTGAGGAGGTTGTTTGTGGCCTCTTGTAACACTTGGACTGCAGAGCTCACCTCCCAACTGTGACTGCTGGGGAAGCACTAGCAGAGGCCTTGTCCAGGCACTTGCCAGCGTGTGGACCACTGACCTGCTTTAAGCTTCTCTATGATTTCCATCATGTTAAGAAGGCCTCCACTCTTAGCATATCTAAGCAAACAGGGACACTGGCATCACCTTGTTTTAATCTGATTGACTTTTTGCTAGACTCTAGGTTCAGAGTTTGCTTTTACTGTCATGTTGCCCCCCCCCTCTTCACTGAGTAGCCCATAGGCCAGGGTAATGCTGACGGAAGTAGCCCGCATCAGGCTCGGTGTGTGAATGCTCTAATAGTTGCACAGGAGATTTTACGAACAAAGCATAATTGCTTCTGCTGTGTCTATTGATCTATGTTTTCTGACTAAGAAGGGGAAATGCAGCTTTGTGAGGCCTGATGAGTTTATTAAGAGCACTTGGAAGAGGAGCCAGTGGGGAACCTGCCTCTGGAGTGGTGAGGTGGGTGGGTTAAGAGGGATAGATATCATGGTTTCTTTGTTACCCCAAATGTCATTTAGGCCACAGAGCCATTTGAAATGCCTGAGGTCTCATGGGCTTCTGCTGACTTCCGAGTCTACTGGAGAGAAGTATTCAAAAGAATTAAAATTGTTTTCTGGAGAAATTTTCCTTGACTCGTTTCCCTTCCTCATAATTGTTTTATCTAA
The DNA here is from genome assembly GCF_029215605.1 of Mirounga angustirostris. Taxonomy (NCBI): domain Eukaryota; kingdom Metazoa; phylum Chordata; class Mammalia; order Carnivora; family Phocidae; genus Mirounga; species Mirounga angustirostris. The sequence goes on from NW_026991713.1 coordinate 126,381,112, forward strand.
TGACACTTTATCCTCCATCGTCTACCTGTGGTCACGCATGTGGATGGTAAAGTGCTGAGTATTTCTGACTGTGGCAGGCGATGCGGTGGCAGTATCTATGAGGACCAAAAGACTCCAGGAAACTGGGAATCTGAGCTATTTGCAAAAAAATATATAGGCACATATGTCCCTATTCAAGTATGCATATGCATATTATCCAATATTGTTTAATAGAAATAAGTCTTGCATTATGTTACTATAGAGAAGAAATGTGTTCTTAAAAATCAGCTTTAGGGAGAGCCAGACCTGTTTGCCTCCAGATTACTGTTCTGATTTCTTCCCCATGCTTCTGAGCATTCAGGTATGTGTCTGTGTTACTGGGAGCTCTAAGGACAAATCCTCGGTACCCAAACAGAATGCAGCTCAACATCCTGGTCCAGCTGCTCCTGCCATACATACACTCAGGTTCTCTTGTTCCTGGTGCTCCCAGATATTGTGGTTGCTGTCCCGGAGGTGTCTGCAGCCCAGACTTTATCCTCTGTGTGTCAGATCTCTGCCCTCAGATCTATCCCTAGCGCTCATGTCCTGCCCGGATTAAAGGATTGCGTGTATGTCTCTCTCAGAAGCCGGGGAAATAGCTCTTGACACCATGATGGACCATTAGATTAGAGAACCTTGGAGCATCATGTATAACCGTAGTCAGTGCATGTTTTCTGGTTCATGACTGGTTCAGGGGAATTTTCCCCTATGGACTTTGTCACTTTTCTCATTTTTAAGAGTAAACCTCAAAATAATTGCTTCCCGACCTATTACATGATGAGTCTCAAAATGTATAAGCAAGTCAACAAGGAAGAAAGGAGGAAAATAAGCCACTTAGCAGAGTTGCTTTGGCTGTGAGTTCAGGAAGGAAGCTGTAAACATTATTATTTATTAGCTAATCAATCAGCCAATCAGTTCTCAGTATTTATGGAGTGCCTGCTGACTGAGAAAAGTAGCATAGTATAAGGGTCAGAGCGAGAGCTCATAAACACCCAGTTTGGGGAGACATCAATATCAGGTAGCTTGATTGCAATTCCGCAATTTTATGCTATAAAGTTGTTGGGCTGCAGGGAACTAGGGGAGAGCAATTGACCACACCTCTTGGCTTTGAATAAGGAGGCAGCCAGACGTTATATTCAGTGTAGACTCTAGATGATTCAGGGCAGAACAGATTAATTTGGTTATGCAAGTGGCAACAGATCTGGAATTGGAGAGTCCTGTGCTCTGTTTCCAGCTTTGCCACTCACTGGGCGATCGTGGGTGACCAGGGTGATCCTTTCATTGTGCTTTAGTTGTGGCATTTGCTTACTTAGGGGGCCATGCTCATCCGTAGGGTCTCTTTAAGCTCTGTTAAGCATAATTTAAGACCTCTAGGAATAGTGTCTAGAAGAGAGGTCCTCGAGAGGCAACTCTAATGCTTTATTCAGCGTTACATCTTATTGGTACCCTACAATATGGACAGTGTTGCTTTTAAGATGGTGGAATTTGTTCCCATCCGTATGGCTTTTATGCCAGAAGAAGTGTTTGATATTATTTGCCAGAAGGGGTGATCATTTGGGTTTGTTCACACTCTGCTGTCTGGAGTCCTTCCCCATGGGAGCCTAATTTATTCCATTGGACTAGAGCAGGTGACTTTTGGAAAGTACGTAAGGTGACTTTCTAAGCTGGTGCAGGGTGTGGGGCATCTGGCAGGGGGCCTGGGTTGTAAGCATGTGCTGACCATCTTGAGGTGGGTGGATTTCACTGATTCTTTCAATGAAGAGTTAGTATGGGGGGATGATGAGCATCCATGCAAGATGGAGGTCCTCAAACAATCAAAGAAGGGTGGATTCCGAGAGAGGACAGGTGCTGGTGGTAAAGACTACCTCACAGGCCATTGAAAATCCTGCCTCCTCATCTTTGCAGAAATCTTGGGAAGCAAGAAAAGATACTGTTGTGTTCACCACATTGTTGGGAGCCTCCAGCCTGATGTGACTAATTATAGAGCAGGATGCTCTTGGCTATGTGTCATTTGCTGAAATCACATGAGTTTAGGGAACTCTTTAAGGGCTGGAATGTGCTAGAGCCAGGGACTTGTTGATTATTTCTCTAATGATAGCTTAGAGATGTATAACCAAGAGGATACAGAGGTGGTATTAGGATGTTTTGGCTCTTAGATTCTGAAAGCTCAGACAGCTAGATTAAAATATTTTTAATGTAACTTAACTAGCTAGGCAATAATGCAAATTATGCTTTTCTACAAAGTATCTTTACATATATTATCTCACTTAATCCCTTCAACAATCTTGGTTTTAAGACAGAAATTTTTGATAATCAGAATCTGAAAAACTGTCAGTGATCACACAACTGAAATTGATGGGGCAAAGTCTCAAAATCAGGGTCTTCTGAGTCTCAAGCCAGGGCTTTCTTTGACACCATGTCAAAGCTCAAGAATTTGACCACCAGGATCTTCTAACACTTTGGATTAAGCCCCTCAAGGGTACCTCATTTCTGAGCCACTCTGCACTTTTCACATTTTTAGGTGAGTAGTGCTGTCTTCTTATTTATCTTTATTCTTTTCCATGTTGCAATTTAAATTAAAAGGTGATACCATACATTTGGCTCAAGGCATCTGGTTTGATTCTAGGAAGAAGAAATATTTTTATATCTATGAGACTTCCCGTATTTTCAAGGTTCCATTCTCTTGGACTCTGTTTCTAAGAAAACTGCCAAGAGTCAAGTTTTATAATAGGAAAATTAAAAATGTAAAAATTTCCATTGATAAGTCAGAGAAATTAGTGGGTGATTATTCTCAGTGAATGAAGGATGTGAATTAAATTATCTTGAAGATTCTTTCCATTTCTAAAAATTTGATTTCAGATTTCTGGGATTCTTTTGAATAGACTAGCTCTCTGGTCTGTTTTGAAGATTCCAGTTGATAATCTGCTCTTGTAAAATTTTATCTCTCTAGTTTCATTTCATTTTATTATAGATTCTTCTTTCCTCAGATATTTTCCTCATTTGGAAATTTTCTTTCTTTTTTTTATTTAAGATTTTATTTATTTGACAGAGAGAGACACAGTGAGAGAGGGAACACAAGCAGGGGGAGTGAGAGAGGGAGAAGCAGGCTTCCCGCCGAGCAGGGAGCCCGATGCAGGGCTCGATCCCAGGACTCCGGGATCATGACCTGAGCCGAAGGCAGTCGCTTAACGACTGAGCCACCCAGGCGCCCCTGGAAATTCTCTTTTTTAATTAACCAACAAATACTTGCTGAGTATCTACTCTGTACAGGAAGAATACAAGGCAGTCATTAGCTTTAGTGAACTTAAAAACTAATTGGAAAGACAAAGTAGAGACATGTGGAAATTATAACAACAAGGAATTTATAGGACAACTTCAGAGAATCACATAAGAACTGCAATAAGACAGTGCATAATCCATAACCAAGTAAGCCCTAGGGTGCACTGCCTATCAGTGGGAAAACTGGTTCAAGCTTAAGTAACATGTTGAGGGGTAGATGAGAGTGAATCCGAGGTGAGATGAGTGAATAAATTAGGATGGAGTCCAGACTATGTTGGGAGATAGAAAGTAGACTGTTTGGACAGAGTTTCTAGAGGTGACAAAGGCTTACATGGTCAGAAAAGTAGGTTAAGGGTGTGATCAAGTCCTAGTTCTATTACTATAACCTTATTTTCCTCTAAATTTGACCTGTGACCAGTCTCTATTCAGAATTTCTACTAAGACCATGGATTTTTCTCCAGATTGCAAAAGGCAAAAGGCCTAAAATTAAAGTCTGTCTTGAGAATCTTGCTCTTGAGTTAATAATAATAATCCTTATATTTTTCAAAGTGCTTTTGTGCCTGCTGTCAGGACGGGTACTATGTCTTTCTATTATATACTGTCAAGCTGAGATCCAGAAATGCTCAATGGCTTGCCCAAGATGACTTGGCTAATTGTGGTGGTTTCCATAATGGTTAGCTCATACATTTGAAAATGTAATATTGACCACCTTTATGGAAATTCAAAGAATAATAATTATGTGTTAATAATTATGTGTTAATTAGATGGCATAGCCATCTAAAGCACTGTGCACAGAGTGGAACTATCTAAGCTTGGGACCCAGACAGGGGTCCTGGATGTTCAGGTCTACAGTAGGATGGGTTCTTAGTATCATTTGCCTTTCTTATTTATTTAAAGTTGGATAATTGTCAAAATGTCCCTGGAAAATGTTCATGTAATTGTTATTTATATCTAAGTCAGTAGCTAAAATCCTTCTTAAACTCAATTGTCCATCTTCTAAAGTGCAATTTCTGAATGGGTATGTCTGAAATCTTGATATTAATAATATTTGTAATTCATGTTTAATGTACAAATTTATCTGTCTCGGTGAAATTTAAAATCAGTGAGTCATACTCCCTCTCTCAGATAATTTTTTGCTGATGTATTTTTATTTCATTTTATGTCTTTCTAATTTTAAGTGACAGAGTTCAGCTCACACCAGCATTAACAAGGAGGGGAAATGTATTGACTGATGTAAATGGGGAGTCAAGGGATTGAAGTGGTTCCAGGAGAAGCTGAACTGAGGACTTTGGGTGACAGACTCCAGACCCTGTTTCTCTGCCTCTTTCCATGTCTTTAGGCTCTAGCAGATTCTTTCCTCCAGCAGCTCCAGGATTACTTGTCCTTAGAGCTAGTGGGCCCAGATAAATGAGCGGGACTTTCCTTAAAAAGTCATTTCTTAACATCTGTTTGGCCCTGTTGGGTAATAGGTTTTGCCCCTGGCCAATCACTGGGTCCAGAGATGGATTCTCTGACTGAGCAGGTTGGCTTCTATGTCTAGACCTGTGGGGAGAAAGGAGGTGCGTCAGTTGGCTGATAACTCCACCTGAATCAACAGGGAGTGGGAAGGAGAGGTTCCAGAAGGGAAAGAGCTCTTTTACCAGCAAGGAGGAAGGGATGCTAACAAGGTAAACACAAGAGATGCTCATTAGCGGTCTTTACAACTTGGGTACCATTATAGGGCTCCTATAAAACTGGTCAGGTGGGTAAGACATGAGTGAATCCTAAATCAATGGTTTAGTTTCCCTCAAAAAAATATAAATGGAAAAGCCCAATTGTCTAGTTTGTGCTAGATTGAAAATGTCTCACCATCTGTAAAGTGGGATAATAATACCTACCATGTAAGTTTTGGGAAAATTCAATGAGATATGCAGGTAAAGTACTTAGCACTGTTCCTGGATCAAAGTAAATACACAGTAAGTATTAGCAATTGTTTGCATTATGTTAAAATGATATGAAACTACCATCCACCCAAGCTCATCTCATTGGACTCCTGAATGAGCCAGAGTCAATCTAAAAGAAGTTGCCCAAACCTCTCAGCATCTCAGTGTTTGAACAGTCAGTGACCACTTTGGACAACCAGCCAGTTGTTTTAGAAAAACAGATGCTCCTAGGATCAGGTGAACTGTTCCAATCATGAGAAAATTTAAATTTGCATTCCTGTCTTGACTAACAAAATTTTCTTACCCTCTGAGGGAAGATGACTAAAATATGGGCTGCGATATGTTCTCTCTGGCAGATGCAAAATGCATGCCATCCAGGCTGCTCTACATGATTGGGTGGCTATTAGTGTATCTCTGCTAAAAATTAATTGTATGGCTGCTTTGCAAAGTTTAATAGTCATTTGGAGAGCATATGTTACTGGTGCAGGTAGCAGATCTCATTGAATTCTATGCCAAAATACGAAGTCAAATGGAACATACGGTATTTAGCCTGGTCATAATAAAAGGTCCTGGAAACATGCTTGACTAAAACCATGGGGTATATAGAGTGTAAGAAGACTAAATTCCAATGTCAAGGTAACATTGGTCTGCAACTCATGTCTCCTAGTAATGAGTGCTCGTTATAACCCTGGATGTTGAAATGTTAGTCTCTCAATCCAGACCTGGAGAAGGAATTTCCTGAGCAGTAGATCCAATTCCACTCCCCAAGCAATGTCATGCATGCCCATGGTTTTAACTCTCATCTGTATACTCACGACTCCCTAATCATGTCTTTGGCTCAGGCCTTGCCCCCAAGTTTCTCATGACTAGCAGTCCAAATGCTTATCAGATTTATCCTCCTGTTTGTCCCATAGATGCCTCAAACTCAGTTCACCTCAAAGAGGGATTGTGACCTTCCTCCTGGTCTACGTGTCTTTCACTGGTGGTGGTACCATTTTGCCTGTCATCCCAGAATTCACTGTTGACTCCTTCTTCTTCCTCATCCGCTTTGTCCAGTTATCTCCAGGTTCTGTTGCCTCTGCTCCCTCATTTCTCTGTAATCTTGCCCCTCCTCCCCATGCCCCTCTCCCTGCCTAGTTCAGGTTTACAATCTCTCACACCTGGATCTCTGCTTCTACTCTCTTTTCATTATGTCTATCCTCTATACATTTTCCAGAGTGATATTTATAAAATGAAATTCTGATTTCGCTACTAATTAGATCTACTATTTTCTTCTAAAATGAAGGTCTAAAATCCTCTGATTATACTTGATTATACACGGATAAAGCTCAAGCTTTTATTTTTTTAATTGAGGTAAACTTGGTATATAATAGTATATAAGTTTCAGATGTACAGAATTATAACTTGATATCTGTATGCACTATAAAGTGATCAAGCTTTTTAACATACACGTTAGTCACTTCAAGCTCCAACCTCTGCCTCCGGATCCAACCTCATGCCCTGCTGCACCTCCCACCACCCCTCAGAATTGGTACCTTAGCAGTGTTGGGCTGTTCCTGCTCCCCAGAAACACCATGCTGGTTCAAGCCTGTGTACTTTTGAATATGCTCTTTCCACTTCCTCACTTTTTCCTTTATTTCATTTATATTTATATTTTCTATCATTCCACTTACTGATAACACTGCTATATGGTATTTGACTTTTGTACCTGTTTTCCTTAATAGAATATGAGCACATCAACAATATAGAGTATTTCTCATCCATTCATTCAACAAATATTTATGGAACCCCTACTATCTTCTTGATACTATTTTAACATGAGGGATATAGTAAAGTGAACAAGATAGACAAGGTTTTTGGTGTTCTTAAGCTTATCTGGGAGAGATTTTTTTAAAAGTACATTAAAAATACATAGAAATCTCAAGCAGTGGTAATTACTCTAGAGCAAATTATAAATGATGATGGGGAGACAATGCTTGGGTGACAACTTTAGAGTGGGTGATCAAGGGAGCCTTCTCTGAGGAAGCTGAAGGGTGACTGGCAAGAAAGAGATAGTGGTGGAAAGTTGTGGGCAGGGAATTCCAATCAAGGTAGAAGCCATAGGACCTGCAGGAGTTTATTGGGTCCCAGCACCTTGCGCTGGGTGTATTGTACTCAGTATATTTGGTAAATTAAAGTATTGCTCGGTTACTTCTGGCAGTTTAACACAGGACCATGCTAAGACATGTGGGTCTTGCTCCAGAGCTTACATATCACCAAAGAAATATACCTAAAGGAAACATTGAGGTAGCACCTCATGACCTTGTGAGAGGAAACGGCCCCAGTTATAGGGCATGGTACCAACAGTGTGTGGGAAGGAATTCAGAGGAGTGGTCTGGGAGGGATAGGGGAGGGAGACGTAGAGATCTAGTTATGACAGGGTCTGTGGAGGAAAAGGACATTAAGCCATTTAAAGGGTGCAGATTTCCCCCTCTATTGATATGATTGATGTGTACAATGTGTAAGTTTAAGGTGTACAGTGTATTGATTTGTTACACTGACATATTGCAATATGATTACCAACTTAGCATTAGCTAACACCTCCATCAGGCACATATTTACCATTTCATTTTTTGTGCTAAGAAAATCTAAAATTTACTCTCTCAGCAACTTTCAAGTATATAATACAGTGTCGTTTAGTCACCAGAATTAGATTAGATTAGATCCCCAGAACTTATTCATCTTCTAACTGCAGGTTTGTACCTTTGACCAATATTTCCCCATTTACCCCACCATCAGTCCCTAGTAACTGCCATTCTACTCTCCATTTTCTGTAAGTTTCACTTTTTAAGATTCCACATACAAATGATACCATACAGTATTTGTCTTTCTCTCTCTGAATTTTTTCACTTAGGAAAATGCCCCCAATATCCATCCATTTTGTCACAAGTGGCAGAATTTCCTTCTTTCTTGTGGCTGAATAATATGTGTGTGTGTGTGTGTGAGAGAGAGAGAGAGAGAGACAGACAGAGAGAGAGAGAGATCTGCTTTATCCATTCATCCATAGATGGACAGTTAGATTGTCTTGGTTAGGAAACGTCTTAGGTTGTTGTGGTTAGCCAATGTCTTGACTATTGTGAGTAATGCTACAATGAACATGAGGATATAGATATCTCTTAGAGATCCTGTTTTCATTTCCTTTGGGTATATTCTTAGAGGTGGGATTGGGGTACATTTATTTTTGATGGGGGAGGGAAGAGAGAGAGTATCTTTCTGGGAAAAGAAGCAAAGTGATGAGGGAGATTCAGGAGGACATGATTATGAACCACTGTGGTAGGGATCAGATGAGGGCAGAGGTGGGGGTGGGAAGGAGGGATTGGTAGGAGAGGATTTGCATTGTGGAGGAGGAGGAAATCTGGCGGAGCAAGTTGGGACTAGATGAAGGAGGGCATCACAAATGGTCCCATGAGTACCTGAATTGGAGCCACAGGCATTTATGAGCCTTTCTGCATTCTTGGATGGGGACTGACTTAGCCAGTGTGGGCGTTAGGAAGTTTAATCTGGTGGTGGTATGCAAAGTGCACTGGGGAGACAGGAGGGAGAATGCCTGTTCAAATGAGTCAAATGCATAAATTCAGGTGGGGGGTGAAGAGGCAGCATTGTGGTAGCTGTGGGAAAAGAGGAAAGTGGATAAATTCAAGGGACATTCTGAAGGCAGTATCATCAAGACCATATGATGGATTGACAGTGGGGCCCATGGACAGGGAGGAGTCAGCCAGGACTACAGAGTGTTGGATCTCAGAGCTGCAGAGAGTGGTACAGGAACACCATCAGGGTGGGAAATACAATTTGCCGGTAAAAGGGCTGCAATTAAATGTGGGACCACCGAATTGAAGGCACTGAGGAAATAATGGGATTTCCCAGCAGAGATGGTTGATGGGCAGTTGGAGATAGTGATCACTTAGGTCAGTGATTAGATTTGGAGGGGCAGATGTGAGAATGAGACTAGAAGCCCAGGATTCCTGAAGAAAGACTGTAGAGAGAAAAGAACAGAACAGAAGACCATGCCTGTGCAAGGGGAGTTCTAGAAGCCGTGGTCAGAAAGAGTTCTTATTATTTTGTGATACAGGCCACATTTGTACCAGGTGAATGTTACCTTGACTTGGGCATAAATTTTCCCCACATTAAATGTACCACATGGCCTAACTGAAGCAGCCTCAGAGTTTTTTTGCTAGATGCAGGTTGTTAAATGCAGTTTCATTAGAAAACTGCACCTCCTCCCAGGTTCTAGGGCACAGCTGGGCTGGGAATGTGCACATGCCACCTGTTACCAAACACCATATCTATTGGGTGTGTGTTCTGCTTACTGCATAGCAACTACTCTACACTCTGTGGCTTAAAACAGCAATTTTGTTAGGCTCACCAATTCTGTGGGTCAGGACTTCCAACAGGCGGCAGTGGGAATGGCTTGTCTTTGCTCTATGATGTCTGGAGCCTCACCTGGGAAGAGTGAAAGTCTGGGATGACTCGACAGCTGGAGTCTGAAATCTCCTGGAGGCATCTCCACTCATGTGTCTGGTGCTGAGTGTTGCTGTCAGCTGGACCACAGCACTTATGTAGGAAAACTCCACGTGACCTGGGCTTCCTCACAACATGGCTGGTTCAAGGGAGTTAGCCTGCTTACATGGTAACTCAGGGCCCCAAATCAAGTATGTGAGCTAACAAGGTAAAGCTGTATGACCTTTTTTTTTTTTTTTTAAAGATTTTATTTATTTATTTGAGACAGAGAGAATGAGAGACAGAGAGCATGAGAGGGAGGAGGGTCAGAGGGAGAAGCAGACTCCCCGCCAAGCAGGGAGCCCGATGCGGGACTCGATCCCGGGACTCCAGGACCATGACCCGAGCCGAAGGCAGTCGCTCAACCAACTGAGCCACCCAGGCACCCGCTGTATGACCTTTTATGAGCTAGCCTCAGAAGTCACACAGACTTGCCTGCTCCTTGGGAGCCTGCTTCTCTCTCTGCCTCTCTCTCTCTCTGTCTCTCAAGAATAAATAAATAAAATCTTTAAAAAAAAAAAAAAAGAAAAAGAAAAAAAAGAAAAAGGGCGCCTGGGTGGCTCAGATGGTTAAGCGTCTGCCTTCGGCTCAGGTCATGATCCCAGGGTCCTGGGATCGAGTCCCACATCGGGCTCCCTGCTCCTTGGGAGCTTGCTTCTCCCTCTGCCTCTCTCTCTCTCTGTCTCTCAAGAATAAATAAATAAAATCTTTAAAAAAAGAAGTCACACAGACTTGCTTCTGCTGCATTTTCTTTGTTACAAACAAGTCACTAAGGCTAGATTAGAAGGGAGAGGATATAGACCCCTCCTCTTGTGAAAGGTACTGACATATTTTATGATGTGTTTAAAGCTACCACAGTGGGTGTTCATCCTATGTAATTTAATTTCATGGTCTTTGAGGGTCTTTTCCTTTTTGAATTACTCACAACTTGGCTATGGGACTTTGCTCAGAGGAAGCATTCCGTAACTATTGATTGAATGGTTAGTTGGTATCAGAAGAATTCCATTTTTTATTTTTTTGCCTTTTGGCAAAAAGTTACCTTTGCGTTTTTAGATTTTTAGCCAAACTCTAAACATCTAGGAAGTAACATGTTTAGTGTTTCTCTGTTATGCCTTCAAAGAACACCCAGAGAAGGTATGAATCATAAATAGTCAGATCTGCCTCCTCTGTGACCTCCAAGTTTCTCTGGTTTAGTTCCCACTGATGATTGGGAGCTAATAAACTGGTAGTGTTGCTTCCTTTCCATGCTTAGTGTTTGGACTCACAATTTATTTTGTATCTTTATTGCCCGTGTGTCAAAGTAAAAGAAGCAACGTAGCTTGGTATTAGGACTGAAATGCTTTCTTTCCTCGTGAGGAGTGTGAGCATAATTGAGCTGTACTGAACACAGCTGAGGTCATTTTCCAGGGAGTAATGACGAGGAGAATGTGTTCATGGCTTGAGACTTAGTCTTTGGTCATTAACCTAGCTGGTCATTAATATTGTCTGGGAATGCTTTATGTTAGGCCATTACAACTACTGCCATATGCTGCTGCAATTGGGAACATGAACATTACCTGTATTAGGAACAGTTTGTTTCCTCCCTATTCCCCATGATCACTGAACAAAGCAGCCTCTTTAATACATGAAGCACCAAGAGCAGGACCTATTTGAAGCTTCCCTTCCCTCCTCTCTTTTCCTTCCATCCCCTTGTCTTCTTTTTTAAAAAACATTTATGGAGGGTTGCAGTCAGAGAGATATTATGGGAAGCATAATGAGGATATGTAGACGTATATGTAAATACCACCTGGTCCCTGCTCTCAAGAAGTTTGGAGTTTAGTTGGAAAGGCCTTAATAAACAAACAAACAATTCCAACACAGTGAGATAAATGTTATGACAAAGAAGTCGTCAAAGTGCTATAGAATGCGAGAGCACAGAGCAAGAACCTCTACATGGCACTGATGTTTCAGGTAAGTTTTGACGGATTAGAGGTAGATAGGTGGATGATGGTGGTAGGGAGTTCCAGGTACAGGGAAGAGCATACATAAATGCAAATGAGAGAGTTGCATGTTCCAACAACTATGTAACATTTTTGAATGGGGAAGGTAAAAAGGAATGGAGGAGAGGAGGTCAAAATCCTGGCTAGGGGCAGACACAAAGTGTTTTCTAAATAAATAATGAGTTTGAACTTTGTCACGAACTTTACTAATAGGCATGAATGATTTGAAGCAGGAAATGACATGATCAGCATTGAGATGTAGAAATACCACTGAAGAGGTAATATGGAGAATCGATTCAAAGAAGGGATGACCTGAGGAGAACCTGTATAAGAAGATATGCAAGTCATCCAGGCCAGCTATAATGTGGGCTTGAACTAACGGTGGGCCAGTGGGAATGGAGGAAAAGGCAGGATTTAACAGGATTTAAAAATAGGGAAATTCTTTAGTTCATATATTAAGTCCAGAGGTGAAGCCAATTCTAGGGTCTGCCTCTGGTCCCACTCTCACCCCCAGCCCCCTTAAATCTTTGGGTTCTGCTCTTGTCTGTGGGTTTGTCACAAGATGGCTGCCAACAGCAACGGCTCAATATGCTTCTTTGTTCAAGTTTGGGGAAGAAAAGAAATGTCTTCCCTAAAATAGGAATCAGGAATTCTTCCTTTCTTTTTGAGTGGGCCAACTCAAGTGATCTCTCCTCTCCAGAGGAAAGCCAAGCACTGATTGGCTTAAGCGTGAGATCCTGAACTAATCAGTAGCCAAGAGGCATGGAGTCACCATGCTTGAGTGGATGTATCAGTATCTACTGCTGAAGCTTGGAATGGGGTCAGTTCCTACTACCTCACATAAAAGGGGAGGAAGAAGGTGAGCATGGTTGCTGCATGGACAACCTACAGTATCTACAACTGGAGCACAGAATAGGGCACTCAACCCACTCAATCCAGAACTGGAGGATGAGGGAGGTCAGTATGTAGATTGTAAGTTTCTTTAGAGCAGGAACTATATCTCATTCACCACTATTTTTTAGCCCTTAGCTCAGTGCCTGGCACATAGTAAGTGCTCAGTAACCATTTGTTGAATGAGTGAAGGCATCTAAGAAGTGGTATCTGAGCTTGAAGGCACAGACCAGGTGATAAAGTAAAGGAAGGGCTTCAGGCGGAGTTAAAAAGTATTGGTAAATGTAAAGGATCATACAGTTCCATGATACATTTCAGACAAGTCAAGGAGTTAAGAAGTTCTGGCACTAAAATCCAAGGTGGGGACAGGCAGAGGACAAGGTTAGAGAGGTAAAGAAGGATTATACTCTGCTGAGGAGCTTGAGCCATATCCTGTAGATCCTGGAAGACATCTGAACAGTTTGGGGCAAGAGAATGAAATAATCATGCTGCATTTGTATAAATCACTTGGCCAATGCTATGTAGAAAACTGCTGTAGGAATATGAGTAAGAAATGATGAGGTGAAATCAGCAGCTGATTAGATTTTGATTGGATATGTGAGAAGACAGGGGAAGAGTCAAGGCTGACCTCAGATCTTGATGTTGGGTAAGGAAGCAGGTGGAAATCACAGGGGAAGAACAGGTTTAAAAGGAGTAATGACACCTTCATTTTGGACAGGTTCATCTCAGGGGCCTGCAAGACATTCTAGTGGAGGGGTTTAGCCACAGTTGGATGTATGTGTGTGAAATTGGGGAAGATTTCTGGACTGGACATACATATTTAGAGTCATCAGTAGGCAGACAACAGAACAACAGAACAACATGAAGATGAAAACCACCTAGGGAGTGTAGATCAGGTTAAGCCATGAACTGTGGATGACGCAATGGAAGGGTAGGGAGTGGAAGAAAAGCCCACAAAAGAAGCAAAGAAACAAAGAGAGGTGGAAGGAGGTCCAGGAATGTATACTGTCTTGGATGACAAGAGAGTAGAGAATTTCAAGAAAGATAGAGGAGTGATGATCATGACTATCAAGTGCATCAGAAAAATTAAGGAAGTTAAGAAACTGAAAAATAACTTATCAGATTTGCCAGTCAGGATGGCAGCAGTGACCTTATGGTAAGATGCTTCATAAACATGATAAAATCAGGAGCCAGGTTGCAAGTGGATGAAGAAGGAATAGGAGGTGAGCAAGTAAACACAGAGAAGAGAACATAGGAAATGGGGAGAAGCGACATTAGATAGTAGCCTGAGGAGTGGGAGGAAACAAGGAGGGTATTTCAGAGATGGGGAAAGCTTGAGGATTGTTATAGACTCAAGGAAAGAGGTTCAGAGATTTTTAAAGGTGAGCAGTATTAGGGGGTGGGAGGGAATGTTGGCAGTGCCTCCCCCCACCCCTACTGGCTCCAAGATGGCTACTGCAGCTCTAAGTTTCACATCCTTTATTCCTGTGTCAAAAAGCAAAAAGAAGAGGAGCAGTTAAGAAAGCTCTCCCGTGTTTCTTTATTTCTATTAAGGAGGAAAATTTCTCCCAGAAGCTCCCCAGAACACATCCCATTATTTTTAATTGGCCAGAACAGAGTTACTTATGTGACGTGTTGCAGATTGGTTCACTCAGCCCCCTCCCACAAGCCCTCTCTAGAAAGTCTCCTAAACTGTAGAGGCTGGGGATCTAAAAAATGCATTTCCCAACCTCCCTGCATGTGACCTGGCTTCCACCAAGCAAGCTCACTGGCACCAGACCAGGAAAAGTGAAGTGAATGACTTGAAGTGGCAATTACAGATCAAATGTCCTTGAAAGCAAGGTGGCAAAGTGTTAGGTCCTTTGGGACCAGCTTTTGTGGAGGTTCCGGTGGTCAGTCTCTAGGGTCAGAGGTGGTAACTCAGTGATGCTATGGGGTCTTTGCCATAATGATCTCGAGGTGTGCTTTGGCATTCATCTTGGTGTGTGGGGAATGACGTTGGTTATCCGGTTTTCCCGTACATTCTTAAACTACCTAACACCCTGTAATATATCCCTTTCTACTTACGCTAATTAGAGTGGATCTTGTTGTCTGCAACAAAGAATCCTGAAAATACACAAGACCGCTCCAGCTGTAAGGGAGGCTAGGGAAGAGAGTAGCTGGCATTTTTAGGCTCTTGCCGTAGAGAAGAAAGCTCAGGGTAATGGCTGCTATGTAGAGAATCAAAAGATACCTGCTAAAGGTAAATGTGGTCATGGGCAAGTTTGTAAAGAGACTAGACTAGGTGAGTGTTTTATTTGGTACATAAGGTTTTTAGGAGAATATCAAAATATTTAAAATATAACTATCATTCTACAAAAGTGGCCTATGTGAAAGAGCAATTAGTACAAAACCTAAACCTATTTCATCCCTGTTGTCATTGCTGACAGCAGCCTCTGAAATACCAGTCGGGCCACCGGCCCAAGTCCGAAGATGACAGTTATGAAATGAAATCTGGTGAACAACAGGGGAGGAAGGAGGGATGGAATAAACATTGTGTCTTTTTTAAATATCAGAATCTCAATTATGATTATATAGACAAACAGGCAATACGGTGAAGATGTTTTCAAAGCTCTTGGTAGATACCTGGCCATTCGATTCTTGGTTCTGAATCCTTTCAATTACTAACACCATTTTATTTGCAAATTAATTTTTTGGCTGGTTTTTAAAAATAAAGATACCTTTACATGTTATATACATACATGTAAATAATTGCCTGCCACCTTAGTTCCTTAATCCTTCAGATTCTCTCGGGGCACCTGGGTGGCTCAGTTGGTTAAGCCACTGCCTTCGGCTCAGGTCACTATCCTGGAGTCCCAGGATCGAGCCCCGCATTGGGCTCCCTGCTTAGCAGGGAGTGTGCTTCTCCCTCTGACCCTCCTCGCTCTCATGCTCTCTGTCTCTCATTCTCTCTCTCAAATAAATAAATAAAATAAAAAAAAAAGATTCTTGTGTATCCTTCTGTACATATATGCGCCATCTTTCCTTGTCAATCCATATAGTGCTACCTCATTCTTTTTGAAGGTTGTATAATATTATATTGTATGAATGACTCAAAATTATTTAATCAGTCTCTTATTGATGAACATTAGGCTATTTTCAATATTCTGTATTTACAAACAATCCTGTAGTGAGCATTCATGTGCATCCATTTTTGTGCAGATGGCTTGAGTATCCCATAGAATATATTCCTAGGTAGAGAGTACTGAATCAAGGGGAGACCACTTAAAATTTTTATAGATATTGTCGTATTACTATTTTCAAAAGGCCACTATGTAAATTTGTTTTAAAAATTTCTACCTTCAGGGCGCCTGGGTGGCTCAGTTGGTTAAGCGACTGCCTTCGGCTCAGGTCATGATCCTGGAGTCCCGGGATCGAGTCCCGCATCCGGCTCCCTGCTCAGTGGAGAGCCTGCTTCTGCCTCTCTCTCTGCCTGCCTCCCTGCCTACTTGTGCTTTCTCTCTGTGTGTCAAATAAATAAATAAAATCTTTAAAAAAAAAAAAAAAAAAAAAAAATTTCTACCTTCAAAGCCCTAGGAATGTAAGAACCAATTCTTATCTGCTGGTAGGGAATAGAAGGATTATAGGAAAAGTTAACTATTCTCTAAAGGGTATTTAGAATCTTACTGTATAAACAATTATAGCATTAAATGTCTGCAAAATTCAAGTGGCAAATGAGCAGTGAATATCAATTACGCATCTGCTGCATCTCAAAGGCAGATGGCCTTTTAATTTTATATCCCAAGAATTATACCCAAATTTCATTCCATTCCCCAGATTGCTCCCCCCTTTTTCTACTTCCACTGAGAAAATGGCTTATTCTCACATATTACATTAATTTTAACAGAAAGCACAAAGAAACCTCCTTACACATTTACTAAGCAGATACCTGGGATTGGATTTAACCCGTTGATATATATTGAGTTCTGATAATTGTTTAACACTGAGGAGGGCCATACAAGAAAACTGATAAGACAAGCTCCCTACCTTCAGTGACTTTACAATCAGTTTGAGAAATCAACATAGAAAACTTGAATGGTTAAAGGCCAAATAAAAAGGAGTATCCAAGTGCTAAGCTATATAATTTACCTATTTTTTAAAAAATATTTTATTTATTTATTTGACAGAGAGAGACACAGCCAGAGAGGGAACACAAGCAGGGGGAGTGGGAGAGGAAGAAGCAGTCTTCCCGCCGAGCAGAGAGCCTGATGTGGGGCTCGATCCCAGGACCCCGGGATCATGACCTGAGCCGAAGGTAGATGCTTAACCGACTGAGCCACCCAGGTGCCCCTATAATTTACCTATTCATGCTTAGCAATACAAAGCCCCCAGTGTGAGACCTGTCAGGGACTTTAAGAGACATGTGGGTGTTAGCTTGGTGTTGAAGGGCAGGAGGGAGAAATGGAAGAGCACTGGGCAGCAAGGAACTGAGTAAGGGCTGGCCGATGGGGAGAGAGCCTGTGTGGGAGATGCTGAAAGCAAGGTTGGGTGGATGTGGTGGGGCCACATAACAAAAGGCCATGCTTGGTAGGAATAATATAGGAAATAATGGAAAATGAGTGTGATATACTGGAAGGAGTGTTTGGGGGAAAGAAGATATGTAGTTTATGCAGAATAGCTCTGTAAAACCAAGAGGGCTCATGATCTGGGCTCTCACTCAGCAGTTTGAATTTGAGATGGACCCTTCTTAGTGTCCCACATACAAAATGTCATCTTTCTTATGTCCCAGAGCTTTGTGAATTTATTTAATTTTGCCAAGCCTTGAGAGGATGAGATAGCTGTTTTCCAGGACCTGGACAGATACTCAAGAAACATTTCTTGATGAACAGTGATGGGAGGAGGGGATTGGAATTGGAGCAGTAGGTGGGGAGCCGCAGACGGTATTCCAGGCACATGGCTACAAAAGGCTCATGGTAGCAGTGCATTGATGGACACAGACAGCACCAATGGAGCTCAGGAGGTTCAAAGCCAGTAACCACAGGTCTTGGTGATCACAAAGAGGGGGAGGGGTGAGTCTTTTAAACAATCCAGTATTAGTGGGGGGTCTGCCGTGTTCAGACTCCATGCTAGAGGGGAGGAAAAAGCTGATAAGAGAACTCCTTCATTCAAAGAGGTACAGTGTGGGCAAGTTGAGTACATAAATCCAGAAAGGACAAGGCCAGATGAAGTGAGAGCCCAAGTCAGGTATCAACAAAAAGCTGCAGAGGTTCAAAGAAGAAACAGATCCTGGCTTGCTGGGGGACTCAGGCTGACATCTGAGGACACTTTGGAGGGTTGAAGAAGAGGAGCAGGGGGAGGAGACATCCACTAGAGAGATGAGCAAGAACCAAAGGATGGATGTGGACATCAATGGCATTGGAAGAATAACCTGTCTTTCTGGGAGTTTAGATAGATGGAGTGCAAGGAAAGGTAGGAAATCAGGCCAGAAATCAGTCTGCGTTCTGGGCTGAGAGTTTGTTTTGAATTAGGTAACTACTACAGATTCTTAAGCAGAAGGTTTTATTGGGGTGGGGAGGTGGTAGTGAGCCAGTCAGTGGGGAAATTATCACAGGATTTCTGAAAGACTTAAGTTACCTGAGTAGTGAAAGCAGCATGACCTCTGTTGGGTATGGAACCAGAAAGAAGGACCAGGGCAGCTGGACTTGGGAATGCCTGCCCATGAAACCCTAATGACGGTAGATTTTGACCTGCTTTGGAGGTTCTCAGAACTTTAGACAACCCAGTCTCAGGGCCTTCACCTCTGAGATTCTGATTCTCTGGGTCTGGTATGGCTCCATAAATGTGAGATTTTTAAAAACCATTCCAGATGATTCTTCTGCAGGTAGCCCAAGAATCACATACATTGAGAAATTCTCTGTACCCTAACATGCTTATCTGTGAACTGACTGTGGTTTGAATATAGGCTGGTATAAAGCACGTTTTTTTTCTCTTCAAGGAAGAAGGGAATGGAAGGAAAGGCAGGTATCAGAGGGGAAATACCACTGAATCCTTAAATAGCTCCTCAGGTACATAAAAAATGGGCATCTGCTGAATGAATTTTCGTAGTTCTTCCCAATATTAGCTGTGAGATGACATCTTATAGGATGATCGATCTAAGGGTGATTTGATAGGTCACATTATCAATTAATGTGACAACAATTTATCTGGTTTCTTTAATCCCAAACTGATCTTGTCAGTATCCTGTAATTATGGGGTGGTGGTCTTTTGCCTGTCTCCCCCAGAACGACACCAAGGTATCAGGGAGTATTTCATGCAAATGGTGGCGATGGTCATGAACACACTTCCCACCAATGCTTGAACCTTTTCAAAGAGTCTATTTGTTTGTTGTTCAACCTGAAAATCGACTTAAAAGAAGTACAGTCCCTACTCAAAGATGAAAGATACATGCAGAGAGAGAACCTTTGAATTTTAAAAAGAGGTAGCTATTTCATATAAAAGCTGAGCTACATTTCCTCCTCAATCTGCTCCTGCATAATTTTATCCTACTTTCTAATTATGGTAACAGAACAAGAACAATCCAGACTGCTGTTCACATTCTCACTACTTTCCTCAAGAAAAAAAAAAAAAATCCTCATCAGTATCTATGCCAGAGAAAGGGAAACAAAGACAGGATGTAAATTCTCTTTGTGTGAGTTATCCTTGACATGTTTCTCTCCCTTGTCTTCCTAACGTCATTTAAAGGAGTGACACTCAAGTCCAATTAAAGGGATTTGGATGAGAAACTTCAAGTTTACAGTCAGTACCAATCAATAGTAGAATTTGTCCATCAATAGACTTTGAATGCTATTCAAAAATAACTGCATTTAACCGTGGCTAAATTATTAGAAAATGAAATTTCATTGAGCAAGGTCCCCTTTGTTTGAAAGACTGAGCTTCAGAGCCCTGAAAAATCACCTCTTCCCTTGATTATTTGTGTCAAAGTGTGTTGATTGGGCAAGGAGAAACTGTGTTGGATGCCTCTTGAATACTTTCTACCACAGGTTTTGCCCCTGGTTTTAACCTGTGACTTGTAATGAATCCTGCGTAGAGGAGAAGTGAGGAATTGGGAGTCAGGACTCCAGTAAAGAACTCGGAACCAGGACTAGAGTTGGTTCTTTTTTTTAAAGATTTTATTTATTTGACAGCGAGAGAGGGAACACAAGCAGCAGGAGTGGGAGAGGGAGAAGCAGGCTTCCTGCAGAGCAGGGAGCCTGATGCGGGGCTCGATCCCAGGACCCTGGGATCATGACCCGAGCCGAAGGCAGACGCTTAACGACTGAGCCACCCAGGCGCCCCAGGACTGGAGTTGATTCTAAGATGAAGGCAAATATGTCTTTCCTACCCAGACAGTATGCTCCAACCTAAGGCTCCATTAAGACTAATTCCTTATGTTCTCTGGAGTTTGGGAAGGCAAATAAATGTTGCTAAACAAAAACTGCCCATGGAATCTCTCCCACATTTTCTCCTCGTTTCTGAAAGAACCTGAACCTCAGTGAAGTCAGTGGCCCCCGCCACACAAGTTGTCACTCTGGGAAGGGATCCCTTTTGTTTCTTCCCTTTGGGCTTTCTTCTGTAGTTATTGGCACAGATGTAGCAGGTAAGAGAGGTGTTTTCTCACCCCCACAGGAGGGATAAAGGATAGGACAATAGGATTTATAGTTCTGGCTCTGGAAGGTGTGGAATTAAAAGCAGAAGAAATAGGTTTAGCATTTGCTCTTCAAGATAGATTCCTTTTTTTTTTTTTTTTAAGATTTTATTAATTTATTTGAGAGAGAGAGTGAGCAAGAGAGAGAGAGAGAGCACAAGCTGGGGGGAGAGGCAGAGGGAGAGGGAGAAGCGGACTCCCCGCTGAGCAGGGAGCCTGATGCGGGACTTGATCTCAGAACCCTTGGATCATGACCTGAGCTGAAGGCAGATGCTTAACCAACTGAGCCACCCAGGTGCCCCCAAGATAGATTCCAAAAGCACTGTGTAAATGACACTAGTGACAACCTCAGACCAGAACAAGTAGAAGGTGTCTTACACTCCTGCTCTTTTTCTTTTCTTGACTCATTTTTGGGGAGAGTGATTTCTCACCTGAGGCCATTTTCCTTGATTGGCGTATTAGTCCAGGCTGTCATAACAAAATATCACAGACTGGGGGTGCTTAGCTAACAGAAATTTATTGTTCACGGTTCTGGAGGCTAGAAGTCCAAGATCAAGGTGCCAGACAGTTGAGTTTCTGGTGAGAACTCTTGGCTTGCAGATGGTGCCTTCTCCCTGTGCCGTCCTCACGTGGCTGGGAGAGAGTGAGAGGGCTCTTGGCCTCTCCTCTTCTTGTAAATATGCTAATCCCATCAGATTAGGGCCCCACCCTTACAATCTCATTTTACCCTGATTGCTTCCATGAAAGCCCCATCTTCAAATATAGTCACTTTGGGGGTTAGGGCCTCAACATATAAATTGGGAGACATAAGCTTTCAGTCCATGACAACTGGGTAACACAGCCCTGCAAGGCCCAGCCCCTACCTGATGTGTTGATTTTTTTCTTCTTTGTGTAATTGTGCCTGATTCATTGTTGGGTTCGAATGCGTAGCTTAATGAAGTGTATTTTGTTTCTAGTGACAAATGGATGCAGATGTTTTATCAAAGAGAAATGTCAGAAGTCAGAAACTAAGAAAGAAAATTAATAAACCATGTTAATGGCTAGTAAGTGTCAATGAATTTGTAAATAGCAAAAGCGTTTTGCCTTTTACCAACATGATCACATTTAAGGTATTTGTTTTTTCCTGGCTCCTGCATTAGTCATAAGAGTAGGGTCTTACTAGAAGCCAAAATTTTTGTCTTTAAAGGGTTATGATTTTTGCTAAATGTTTTTGGTCATTCTCCCTGGTTCCCCAACCCTCCTCCCTCCTCTGCCCCCACATATACACCCTGAAATTGCTTTGGGTTCAGAGTTTACTTCATGTGTTTGAAGTAAAATCATGGCTTTTGAATAATGGACAAATCATTTTACCTTTTAAAGAGCTGGAGAAATTGAAAATAAAAATTTTAACCGCTGCACCTTAAACAGAGGAGACTCTACTGAATGTTTATTAATTGTTACCTCTATATTGGTACTTTTTTGTAACATGTGCTTCCCCTCTAGGGGCATAGGTTCAAATTATGGATTTATAATAAAAATATCAGAACAGACTCCCTTAACTCTTTTCCATGGAGAAAATGAGCAGATGCCTCTGATCCTGTGTACCCCCATCCTGAAATTTGGGATTGGTTGAATGTTACCATTGTCTGCTATTAATAATGGCCATAACCTTGAAAGGGACATTGGATCTTTCCTATGTCTTCTCAGTTTGCTCAGCTGTTTGCTACATTAGAAGCACTAACTGGTTACTATTTCTGTCACCTGGCTTAGAGCAGCCACTGGGTTTCTCTTGGGTAAAAGTTTACTTTCTCACAAGGATAGCACTGATGACCACTCAGTGTTAGGAACAGACATTTCCCATCGCCTTTCCCTCTTTTTCATTCTGAACTTGGCTAATTTTAATTTTCACTCTCCTGCTTTAAAACATGAATATAATTCCCTTCAGGAAGAACTTTTATGTTTCTCATATAACAATTGCTTTCCATAGTTTCATTCTCTATGTAACAGTTATGAACCAGATATTTACGAAGGTATAGCTAACCATCAAGGGGAATCCAGCGGAGAGAACATCTGGCATTCAGGATTCCATGATTACTAAATGTGTTACCTTATTACTAGAATTAAACTCGATGAAGATGTTTCCTTGCCATGAGATATATGAGAGTTCTAATACATGCCACATTGTTGTACTCAGGACTCAAATATTTGTAACAGGAAAAGGTACAAACTCTATTACTTAAATATGTAAGCTAAACCGCTTTGCTATTTTTCATCAATTTCCAGTGTGCAGTGTGCTACCTTGAAGTATTAGAGGTAAGTGTATGGGACATATGAATCTCCTTCAGACACATGCATATTTTGGAGAAATGCCAAAAATGGAACCTGGTAGATTGGTTAAGGAAAAAGAATAGACTCTCTTGAGCATTTTCACAAACCTAATAATCTTTAACTAGCTTTTTTTCATGCCAACCAAGATTAGCCATGTGCAGTTTACAAGTATTTGTAGCTGAAAGAAATACAATATTGCCTTTATTGATTTGAGTTCCCCCAGAAACAGACCCTGAGGCAAGGATTGGAGTAGGGGTTGTTTATTTAGGAGGTGATTTGAGGAAATACTTGTAGGGAAGTGGGGAAATAAGGCAGGGAAGGAAAGGCAGCTAGAAAAGGAGGCATTGTCAAACCAGTTTTCATGATGAGTCTCTGCCACTCAATGGGGAAACTCTTGGAGGCAGTGTGGAGGGCACTTTGGAGTTACCCCAGCATTGGGAGAGGCAGCTGGGGTATTGATCTACCTGCTCTCCATTCATCACTGGTGGAGGGCTGTTCTGGGGTCATTCACTCTTTAGCACTTTCAATATGCTCTGTGGGGAAAGAAGATTCTCCCACTGCCAGGCACAAAAGCCCATAGGCAGAGTTTTTAAGTAGGTAGCAGTGATTGAGGAGAAGTTCTGCTGGGACACAGACAGTGACTACCATAGTATCAGTGAACAGAGCAGACACTCTGGCTTAGCTGGACTCAACATGTTCTTGAGGCCGCAGGAGAAAAATGGCATGTCTCCCTAATTGATGCAGTCTCAGCCTAGCTGGAAGCTAGGACTCACACTCATGAGTAGTAAGTGATGAGACGCTGCCTATAAGTGCTGAGAGGGATATTATCCATTTTTATTAAAACTACCGCTGTCAGCATCACAAATCATTAAGGAATGCAAGTCAAAACCACAATGAGATATAACCTAACATTCATTAGAATGGCTACTATTTAAAAAAAAAAGAAAACAAGTGTTGGCAAGAATGGAAAAATCGGAATCCTCGTGCACTGTTGATGGGAATGTAAAATGGTGCAGCTGCTATGGAAAACA
The DNA here is from genome assembly GCF_029215605.1 of Mirounga angustirostris. Classification (NCBI taxonomy): domain Eukaryota; kingdom Metazoa; phylum Chordata; class Mammalia; order Carnivora; family Phocidae; genus Mirounga; species Mirounga angustirostris. Next base: position 126,404,738 of record NW_026991713.1, read on the forward strand.
GTGTGGCGGTTCCTCAAAAAGCTAAAAATAGAATAACCACAGGATCGAGCAATTCCATTTGTAGATATATACCCAAAAGAATTGAAAGCAGGGTATCAAGGCGATACTTGGACGCTCATGTTCACAGCAGCATTCTTCACACCTGCCAACAGGTGGAAGCAACGCAAGTGTTATCGGCAGAAGAATGGGCGAACAAAATGTGGTGTAAACACACGATGGAATACTATTCAGCTTTAAGAAGTAAGGAATTCTGACACCTGCTACAATATGGATAAACCTTGAGGACATTATGCTGTGTGAGATAAGCCCGTCACAAAATGACAAGTATTGTGTGATTCCACCTCTGTGCAAGTACCTAGAACAGTCGAATTCATTGAATGATGGCTGTCAGGGGAGAGGGGAGGAAAAATGGTTCTGTTGCACACCTAGTTCCTCTGCCTTTTTACTTTGAAGTCTTAGATCTCTTCATTCCGACTACAAACGCTGCCTGTGTCAGCCGGTCTCTGCTGCCCAGCCCTGCACAGCTGAATTCACGAATTGCCTATGTGTGCAACCTCAGACCTACCCCAGAGTCCTGACCATCCTGAGAAGCACGTGATGGATTTCAGTGCTTCTTCCATCTCGTCCAGTAGGGCTTAGGATCAAGGCACACTTCCCAGTCCAAGGCCCCAGAAGCCAACCTGCAATTACTCTGCACCCACTTGGGGCTTCTCTCCAAGCACTCCCTGTGTTGCCAGATCCTAGCATCCATAGTCCACTGACCAACAACAGCATCATCACCTGGGAGCTTCTTTTTTTTTTTTTTTTTTTTTAAAGATTTTATTTATTTATTTGAGACAGAGAGAATGAGAGAGAGAGAGCACATGAGAGAGGGGAGGGTCAGAGGGAGAAGCAGGCTCCCCGCCAAGCAGGGAGCCCGATGCGGGACTCGATCCAGGGACTCCAGGATCATGACCTGAGCTGAAAGCAGTCGCTTAACCAACTGAGCCACCCAGGCGCCCTAACCTGGGAGCTTCTTAAAAATGCAGAATCTTGGGTCTCACCCTGACTACTGAGTAAGAATCAGCATTTCAACAAGAACCCCCAGTGATTCCTGCGCACATTAAAATTTGAGAAGTAGTTGGGTAGACTCTAGACCAGTGGTTCTCAACCCTGGTTACCCATTAGAGTCACGGGGTTGGAGGAAGATTTTTAAAAATTGCCAGTACTCAAACTCTGATTGTGTTGCCATGGGATACGGCATTATAATTGCTTAACCGTTTATTGAATAGTGATTATGTGCTAAGCACTGTTCTACGAAGTCCATATGTGTTAAGTAATTTAAGCCCCACAGAAACCTATAAGGCCGGCCTATTATTATTTCCATTATTTACTGGAGGCACGACATAGTGCAGTACTTTGTTCAAGGTGGTCTGTGGCAGAGTTGGAATCTAGAATCTGACTCCAGAGCCCATCTTCTTAACCATTATGCTATTTTTGAATAAAGGTTCTTTACTACAAAGTGAGAAGATCTCTGTGAATACATTACATGCAGGCAGGCAGGTTTTACTATGTGGCTCATTTACTCAATCCAGGTTGACTCTGCATAACATATAAGTTTGTTTTTTAATGGTTATATCATGTCCCCACCCCCATCCCCAAGCCAGCTAGTTCAGCTTCTGGTGGTCAAGATCTGTCATTGTCCTAGAACAGGCTCCAGGCAAATGAGGAGTCAAAAGAATCTTAGAGGGAAACCAATATTTAAGGAGAAGTTCGGAGAGGATGAAAATCCATGAAGGGACTTAAAAAGAAAGATCACCTGATGCCTGGGAATTACTTTCCGCTCTCAAGCCTTTCCTAACTGGCATCCCTGGGTCAGTTGGTGCCCTGCTTTTGCTACTCACTGAGTTCTTTCAACCTACACCCAATCATTCAGGATTCTACCTCCTACTTCTCCAGGCAATTTCTAGTTGCTATTTTTAAATAATTGGCTCAGTTCCCCCTTTTGAATTACCTTATCGATTTTACTGCCTGTAAATCTTTTCTGATCCATTGTGAATTTAGCATTTCTAAATTATGTCGGAAACATGAAGACGTTTTCTTACAGCAAAATGAAAAATGTACATTGAATGTGGTTTTATTAATAAGTCTTGAGATTGTAGAAAGTCAAAAAATGATAGAATTCACTAGGCACTATTTTTTTTATTGTAGTCAATATTAAGTCAGTTGAGTAAGAGTGAGGCTTGGGGGTACATAAAGAAAACAATTATGGCTATTAAGAGCAAAGTCACCCAATACTAAAAGTAAAATAGGAGGCATCTGTCTCACGCTTTGCTCTCTGCCTCGGGGACTTTTCGTCTTTTGGCACCTGGGAGAGGGGCAGTCCCCACAACAGGCCATCCCAATTCTGACAGGAATTGCAAGTCAAAGTGTTCCCCAAACCACACTTCATTTCAATAATTCTGTAGTAGGACTCACAGAACTCACTGCAACCTCTTTTACTTATAGTTGCGGCTTATTATAGTGAGAGGAAACAGATGAAAACCAGCCAAGGGGAAGAAGCACATAGGGCAGAGTCCAGGAAAGGTACCAGATGTGGAGCTTCCATTGTTCTCCCTCTCCTCACCCCCAACAGCTTTACTGAGATTTAATTACATACAGCATTGTGTAAGTTCAATGTGTACAAGGTGTCTATTTGATACCTTTTTATATATTGCAAAACGATGACCACCATAGTGTTAGCTAATGCTTCCAACCTCTTGCATAATTACATTTCTTTTTTTGTGGTGAGAACATTTAAGATCTAATCTCTTAGCAAGTTTCAAGTATATAATACAGTTTTATTAGCTATAATCACCATGCTGTACATTAGCTCGCAAAACTTGTTCATCTTGTAATTGGAAATTTGTACCCTTTAACCAACATCTCTTCATTTCTCCCACCCCCCAGCCCCTGGAACCACTACTCTATTCTGTTTCTCTGAGGTTTTTTGTTTTTCTTTTATTCCACATATGAGTAATATCATACAGTATTTGTCTTTCTCTGTCTGACTTATTTCACTTAGGGTAATGCCCTTAAGATTCACCCCAGTTGTCATAAATGACAGAATTTCCTTCTTTCTCATGGCTGAATAATATTCGTGTGTGTGTGTATAAACATATGTCACATCTTCTTTATCCATTCATTCATTAATGGACATTTAGGCTGTTTTCTTATCTTGGTCATTGTGACTAATGCTGCCATGAACATGGTAGTGCCCATATCTCTACAGGATCCCGATTTCAGTACTTCTGAGTGTAGATCCAGAAGTGGGATTGCTGGATCATATTCTGTTGTCCTTTCTGTAGTCTCAGGACAGCTTTACTCTTTTGGTATTGATGTTCAACAACAGCACAGAGTCCTACCAGCTAGGGCAGATCACACGAGCCATTGGCATGCAGAGGTTATACTGGGGCTCAATCACGTATTTCCCACATGGCTGACCTTTAGTCTCCAATGCTTCCAGAGGTAGAACTAACATAGTGTGGCCCCAAGCCCACATCATAATCATATTGCTGGACTGTCCAGTGGCCAAAGCCCACAGGCAAACAAGGCACTACTATCAAGCATGACAGTCCAGGGGCCTGGAGATCACTTCCCAGTAGCCGAGGGCAAAGGCGAGACCTCTTTTTGGGTAAGGGTTATTCTTCACTGCATGGCAACTCGTCCCCTACTTAATATCCAGACCTCAGTTTCCCCATCTTTTCTTCAGGGAAGACTTTCTTTCCCCTCAGACTGAGCTGTCTTTTTTTTTTTTTCTACACTACATTCTTCTCCTTTATAGTATTTCATGCCATTTGTCATCAATGACTTGAGCAAGTATCACATTAATATCTGTCTTTCTCATTGGATTATATATCCCATGAGGCCAGGGCCCAAGCCTGCCTTGGGCACCAGTACCTGGCTAGCTTTGAGCACAGTGCTGGGCTCATACAATGACCTAAGAAACAAATAATTACAGTTTGAGGCTGATTTAAAAAAACAAACAACAAACAGGGGCACCTGGGTGGCTCAGTCAGTTAAGCATTTGCCTTTGGCTTGGGTCATGATCCAGAGTCCTGGGAGCCCCGAGTCAGACTCTCTGATCAGTGGGGAGTCTGTTTCACGCTCTTGCTCTGCCCCTCCCCCTGCTTATGCGCACACTCACTCTCTCTCAAATAAATAAATAAAATCTTTTTTAAAAAAAAAAAACAATGACAGCAAACAACGTTTCAGACTGGCTAACCACTTACTGTGACCTTAGAAGGTAAATAAAGGACTGAAGTTTTATGCAGTGCTTGGCACAGGGCCCGGCAAAATGGGTGTTTATGTTAGCCCTTCATGTTTCCAAGCCTGCTTTGTCATGAGTAATTGAGAATTTATGGTAGATAGAATAAAGCAGTTCAATCGCAGTTGTGAGAGACCTGGGGAAGACCTGGAGCCTGGAGACACAAGGGAAAGACCCTGACTATAATACTCTGCTAAGGAAATGTGTTCCATTTGGAAAAAAGAGAAAACGGAGCTACTGAGCTTTTATACTTGCACTGACTCTTGTCAAGGAGATCTTTCTGGACTATGTACACAGCATGGGTGCTAGACCGGGTTCCTCTTTCTGTTCTGGGGCAAAATTTGTCCGTTGGGAGATCGCTCTAGAACCTTCCCCTTGTGCTTCCAGTTTCTCCTGTCTTCCTCTCAGCTATGCTTCCTTACGCTGTGGGGAACAGAAAGCCCATCCATTCTGTAATGACTTTGCTTTCTTGCTCCTCCCTGCCCCCAGCCTCTCCCTACCTCAGTCTCAGCTTAGCCAAACTACACGTATTGAATTCTTCTAATCTTTCCTGACAGATCAATCCTTCTCAGCCCTTAATTATTCATGTGGCTCTCCTCTGAATTCCCTTCAGGCTACTGGCTCTTTACTGGCAGTTGACAAGTCTTGTCTGAGGCAGTTCATTTCATTCCCAGGAGGTGGGCATGATCAGGACCCCCAAAAGGACAGAGGAGATGATGACTAGGCAGTGGGAGGTAAGATGTGCTGCAGGAGTAGGGGTTAGGATGACCCTCAACTTAAATTTTGGCACCCACACTTAATAGCAGACAAGTCACCTCTTCTGCTTCCTCACCTGCAAGATGGGACGAAAATAATACTCTGTATGGGTTGTCATAAATATAAAGTGAAGTACTGAGCCACAGCAAATGCTCCCTCAGTGGGAGACTTTATTATTATTAGCAGTGGAAAGCTTTCCCTCTTCTTCCTTATAGCTCCCTGCCCGGTAGCTCCTCCACTGGCCAGCCATATGCCCACGTTCCTGCCACTAAATCTGTGAAGTCCTTCAGATAAGAATTTGCAGCCAGAAGGTCCTGGTTAGAATGTACCTGCAACAAGGCGTAAGCAGAGAAGAGGAGTTCATTCCTTTCCATGAAAACTGCCAGAAAGTTGTCTCTCAGAACAGAATGGATTGAAGATTTCTTAGTTTAGGAGTCTAGTCGCCTTGTATCTGGACTACAGTCAGAGCCTCCAAGCAGGTCTCCTTATCTCTCTCTCTAAAACCAAACAAATGTCTGTTTTCCCAGGACTGTCCCAGTTTAAGCACCAAAAGTCCTACGACCCAGGAAACTCCTGAGCAAACAGGAACAGCAGGTTATCCTATAGTGAAGCCCCCCTTTTCCCAAATAGCTTTGATAATGCCACCATAATACTGATCTCGAAACACCATTTTGTCACCTGAATAACCCAGGGGCTCCCCCTTGTTTAGTCTGGCAATTGCAGCTCTTCCCACTATGGTCCCAGCTTGCCTCCAAGCCTCATCTGAGTAGCCTCACCACCCACACTTTGCTCCCGACAGCCCCTCCCTGTCATGTTGCTCCATCCCTAGGCCTTCGTTGGGCTGGCCCTCCCTGTTTCTGAAGTGCGTTTCCCTATAAAGCCAAACACAAATCCAGCCAATCAGGGAATAGTTAATGCCAAGGTCATAAGTGTCTCCAGTGACTTTCCATAAATCTGGTGTATTTCGCTGATTAACGTTATCTGTCTGATTCACGTAGGCATTTGAGCCTTGGGAGTTACGACATAGTACCGGGGTTGGCCTATACTCCCTTAACCCATCTGTCCCTGTCCGCTGTCACCTGCAGCCAAGAGAAACAAAACTAAGTGAAATCAGGAAAACAATGCACGAAATAAAATGAGTTTAATAAAGAAATAGAAACCAGAGAAATGAACCAAACAGAAATATTCCATCCCATAAAACCTAAAGTGTTTATAGCTTTGTGGAACATAAAGTTACTGTTGCAGCAACTCCACTCTGCCCTGGTGGTGTGAAAACAATCAAATAGTATGCAAATGAGTTAATATGGCTGTGTTCTGATAAAACTTTACAAAAACAGGTATTGGGTTCGATTTGGTCCTTGGTCAGTTCCTGATCTAGTTTATTTCCCTTATTTTACAGATGAAGAAAGCAGAGAGATAACACCAGTTGCTAGTTTGTGCAGAACTGATGCCAAGATCTTAGCTTTTCAACTCTTAAGAACCTGATACAAATACTTGTACTTCATGTCACTGTTCACCGGCTTCCGGGTCAGCCTCCTTCCTGAGCTTTAATCCTGCCCTGCTGGACACAGTGACATGATTAGAGCTGTAGGAATAAGGATGGAAGGCGGAGGTGGGTGGGTTTAACAGAGCACGGGATAAAGTGATCTTTCTCCCCTTGGTACTCTGTAACACCTTGACCTTATGGCGCCTTCACTTTTGCTCTGAGTATAATTTCTTAAAATGGAGGCCTGAGTGATATGCATATTCTTTACATCTTCTTTACCTTTCTAAGAAAAACAACTTAGAGAAAAAATATCTGAAAAGAGTATGGAGAGCTGCGGTTCTCTGTGTCTGGCAAAACGGTAGTTGTTGGAGACAAGGGGGAAATGATAAATAGGTTCTATGTTGTAGGCTGTTTCTCTGCACTTGTTCCTGGATGCCTGCAGCACCGTGATGGGAAGTGCTGTGAAGTTATCTGGGCTCAGAGAGAGAGCTCTGTGATCGACCAGGAATGCCTGCCATGGCACAGAATGAGGGAAGGGGGCATGTAGGCTACATGTTTCCATCACTAATTTAGGACAAGAAGATAATTGGAGAGTGAGAAGTTACATTAGCTGTCTTCCTCCTTGCTGTTCCTCCATGGGACAGTAAGGAAGACAAAGCTGTAAGAAGGAAGAGGCTGTGATGGAGAGACAGAGGCAAGGAGGAGAGTGGTTGTGATTTATGGTAGCACCTCTCCAGAACGGAAGTGAAAAGGTAAACAGGAATTCATTGTTAATCCCCTTTTGGCATGAAGCACTTGATTTCTCTTCTCATTTGGTTTCCATGTTAGATTTTATATTAATAAGCAGCTAGAGGTACTAGCCCATTTTGTTGGTATGTCTGAGAGCATTTGAGTGTTACAGGCATTGTAGGGAGATGATCTCGCTAATACCCGAGGGCAGATGGAGGCTGATAACAAAGGTGTGGGGATGAGAAATGTGACCTCTGAGTGAACAAAGCCATAGGCCTGATGAGGCAAGGGCAGGAAAGCCTTTCTGAGCAGATGGCAAGCGGGATGTGGGGGAGCAGAGAGTTCCTACTTCAGGTCAAAGGGCACGTTGCACCCGACGTCTTGGGGCAGGAGGTCAAGCGTTAGCTCTTTCTCTTGAGCACTGGCCCCTGTTTTTCCATCTGCATGTTCTCACCTGTGAGTAGCCTTGTCAGGTCAGGCCAGGATTTTATTGCTTTGGCTAAAGGCCTTCACAGGAAATATTCTCATCTGCCAAATGTTTATGATTTTGTACACATCACCCACTCCCTCTTGGCACCATTTTCCTTCTGTGGGGAGCAGGAGGTGAGGTATGATTGCAGGAGTCCTGCTGACTTGCCAGGTGATTCAGTTTTGCATTTTCTCTTATAAAGATACTTCTTGTTAAGTAATTTAAACGTAGAAATAGTAATCAGGGAAAACAATTCTTAATGAAGTGCTTAGGCCCAGAGAAGTATAATATGGCCGCTGCACTTCCACAAGTATTATTTTATGTTGTTTATTTGGACCCAGTTTAAACTGTCATATCATATCCCATTTTCTGAAATTATTTTCAAAATAATAGAGCTTTTTGAAAGCTTACTATATTGAGTTTATGTACATTTTAACATATGCATAGGCTTTCCACATTGAGCAGTAAATTTTATTCAAGAGAGAGCTGTCCGTTCAGGGCCCCTGTTGCAGCCACAGTTTATATGCTTTTCTGTCTCCTCTCGCCCCCGCCCCACCGACAAGGGGTCACAGAGTTTAGACAGTGCCTTGTGATGTGTGACTCTGATGGGCCCACCACAGACTGTGAGCTGGGTGCAGCACATTCTTTGGTCTGGGATTGGGAAGCCTGAAGAGGCTGAGGCAGCAGGAACTGAAGTGGAAAGTTTGAGTAATATATGGGGTCAGAGACACTACATGGGGCCTATTCTTTGCACCCAAAAAGCAAAACAAACAAAATCAGCTTGTATTTTCCTCTTATTTTTTTTTTTAAGACATATTTATTTATTTGAGAGAGCGAGAATGAGAGAGAGAGAGAGAGAGTACATGAGAGGGGGGAGGGTCAGAGGGAGAAGCAGGCTTCCTGCCGAGCAGGGAGCCCGATGCGGGACTTGATCCCGGGACTCCAGGATCATGACCTGAGCCGAAGGCAGTCGCTTAACCAACTGAGCCACCCAGGCGCCCTCCTCTTATGTTTTTTTTTTTTTAATCGCTTGACTTTCTAGAAAAATCAGAGCTTTCCAGTTAGTTAGAGCCTCAGTGGAAGTTAGGTGTTTCAGCAACTAGAGTAAATCCTCCTAGTCAACTAGGGCATCACTCAGAGGCAGGTGTGAAATCCTGGGGCAGCTTTCCTACGTGCCTGATGCCATCCGAAGGGGCTCAGTCCCAGGGGTGTCCTGGAAAGGTCATATCATGTTGATGTTGGCCTCTCCTCATCTCTTCCACTCTACATCATTTTGTAGATGAGCCTGACCCTACTTTGAGGAGAGAGAGAATAATCTCATTGCTAAAAGTACAGTGTGTGTGTGTGTGTGTGTGTGTGTGTGACTCTATTTCCCCATTTACAAAAAGCAGGGAACCCCGGCTTCCCCCATCCCCATGTTGCCAGGGTGGATAGAAGATGAACAGGATACGCTGAACGATTCAGAGGGCAGACGCTATGCAAATGAAGGCCACAATAATAGCCGTGCTCAGCACACCTGAGCCCACAGTAACCTTTGGATGGCCTTTTTGGAAATAAGATGAGAGCTGATATTTAATAAAGCTTATGTTTTTGAGAAGATTGTGGGGGGAATCTTGCTGGGCAGATTTAGGCTTTGGGGACCTTTCTATGCCATTACAAACAGTGTCAGCAGGTTAACGCGATGCAGAATGTGCTCACTGTTGTAGAGAAAAAACCTTTATGTCTTTATTAGGCTTTTTTTTTTTTTCTTTGCAAGATACTAAAGGCTTCAATTTCACTGGGTTTGTCCTTTTGAATCTACCTGAATCTGGGGCCAGTTTCCGCTATGCATGAAGGGAGTGTGGTAATCATGCCTATATCAAGGGTCAGTGAACTATGGATTGCAGTGCTTTGCAGAGATATTGCATTTACTGCAAAGCCATCAGCATGGCCTTATTATTTTATCTAGAGGATGTAAAGGACACCTAATATGTTTGTTTACTTGTCCTTTTTTATTGGTCCCCACTAGGCCACTTGGACATCTGGTCTTTAAAGCACTGATTTTTAGCATCCCTGATGGCTTAAACCAAAGCATGCCTATTCCTTTTCTTAAAAAGTAGGAACTAGATCATACATATAAAAGACTATGAGGAAGGTATGTCTAGTTTAAAGAAGAATAATAAAATAAACATCAACGTATCTACGAGTCTGAGTAGGAAACTAAATAGCAGCCCTTAGAAGTCCTGGGTACCCCTCCTTGACCACACCGTCTCCTGCCCAACCTGGGGGTATCAACCTGTCTGCATTTTGTTATTCATTCCATTGCTTTTCTTAGTGGTTGTGCTGTGTAGCTATTCCCAAACAATACATTCATTTTTGCCTATGTTTGAATTGTATATAAATGGAATGATCCTGTATGTATTCCTCTCTGACTTCCTTCTTTATCTTTGAGTTTCCTTCACATCAATACAATGTTCAATTCTGAACATGCCACAGTTTATTCATTGGACTGTTGCTGAACATCTGGGTTGTTCTGGATTTTTGCTAGTATGACACTGCTGCATGAACATTCTCAAGTATGTTGCCTGGTGCACACTTGCAAGAGTTTCTGCAAGGTTCATATCAAGGAATGAAATTGCTGGGGCTCAAGATAAACACAACGTATGTAATGCAAAATGCTTCCAATGAGGTTATAGTAATTTAACCTCTAACCAGCAGTAGACAAGCATTACCTTTTCTTTTCTGTATCTTCATCAAAACTTAGAATTACCAACCCAATAGTGTGAAATGATAACCTAACTCTAAGTGTGACGTGATTTTTGTTATTTGCCTTACTGTCAGTGAAATAGTTTATTTTTGTTCATTGGACCATTGCATTTCCTCTTTGTAAAATTCCTGTTGTCTTTTGCACATTTTCTATCAATTGCTTGTCTTTTTCTTATTACCTTTTGTCAGTTTGTTACATGCTCATAATACTTATTCTTTGTCAATTTTAAGTGTAATATCTCCATTTGGTGGCTTATATTTTCACTCTTCTTCAGATAATAGCTTTGAGTGAACAGCAATTCTTGATTCTAATCTAGTCAAATTTATAAATCTTTTATGTATTACATATACATTGGTGTCTTTAAGAAATTATACCTGGTGGTCCTGTCACTTCTAAAAATTTTACCATTTTCCCTGTGAAATTGATTACAATCTACCAGGGACTTATTTTTGTGTAGCATGTGAGGAAGGTATGCAGTTTCCTTTTTTTCATGTGGAATGATGATATTCCTGCATCATTTATTGAATTGTATATTCTTTCTCCATGTGTCTTCAGTGCCCTTCTGTGATAAATCTCCATATAGGCTCAGACATATTTCAAAGCATTCTCTTCCATTCAGTTGGCCTATTTCTCTTAGCCAGTGCCAATATATTACTGATTGCTATATCTTCATAAAAAATGTGATATCTGCAAGACAAGTCCTCCTTCCAACTTGTTCTTTTGAAGCATCTTGGTTATTCCTAGCCCTTTATGTTTCCACATAAACTGTAGAATCAGCTCATCCAGCTCCATAAAATATTCCTTTTGGTATTTTCAATAGTATTACATTGAACACTTGGGTCAATTTGGGGAAAATTAACATTTTTACTACTCAAGTCTTCTTATCCATGAATTATTTAGGTCTCCATTTATTTTAAGTCTCTGAAGTCTTTCATTAAAAATTTCTCATTTTCAGATGGACCTAGAGGGTATAATGCTAAGTGAAATAAGTCAGGCAGAGAAAGACAAATACTGTTCGATTTCATTCATATATAGAATTTAAGAAACAAAATAAAATGATCAAAGAAAAAAGAGACAAATTAGAAAATAGACTTTTTTTTTTTTTAAGATTTTATTTATTTATTTGACAGAGAGAGACACAGCCAGAGAGGGAACACAAGCAGGGGAAGTGGGAGAGGGAGAAGCAGGCTTCCTGCTGAGCAGGGAGCCTGACATGGGGCTCGATCCCAGGACCCTGGGATCATGACCTGAGCCGAAGGCAGATGCTTAACAACTGAGCCACCCAGGCGCCCTAGAAAATAGACTCTTAACTATGGAGAACAAACTGGTGGTAGCCAGAAGTGAGATGGAAAGATGGGTGAAACAGATAAAAGAGATTAAGAATAAAAGAAAAAAATCTCGGGGCACCGGGGTGGCTCAGTTGGTTAAATGATTGCCTTCAGCTCAGGTCGTGATCCTGGAGTCCCGGGATCAAGTCCCGCATCCGGCTCCCTGCTCAGCGGGGAGTCTGCTTCTCCCTCTGACCATCCTCCCTCTCATGCTCTCTGTCTCTCATTCTCTCTCTCTCAAATAAATAAATAAAATCTTAAAAAAAAAAAAAGAAAACTCATTTTCTTTATAAAGCACCTATACGTATTTAGATTTATTCCTGAGGAATATGTACATGTGTATAACTATTGTGATGGTAGCTTTAACATACAACATTTTAAAATTCTTAAATTTAATATGTCATTTAATATTTTACTAATCATTATTAATCACTAACTAATTATGTATCTAGATTCTTTTGATTTTTATATCAGTGGTAAGTGATGACAGGTTTGGTGTTTTTTATTCCAATTCCTATGTATTCTTATGTATGTGGTGTGTGTGTGTATGTGTGTGTGTGTGTATATATATATATGCACATTATATATATATACATTATATATTATATATACATTATTTTATATATATATTTATGTATATATATTTTTTATCTTACTGTGTTAATTAGGACGTCGAGTAGGAGTAGTTATACTGGGAATTCTTTTCTTGCTCCTGCTCTAAACAGTGTAACAGAGTACTTCTTCTTTTTTTTTGTTTTTTTTAAAGATTTTTATTTATTTTTTGACAGAGAGAGAGACATTGAGAGAGGGAACACAAGCAGGGGGAGTGGGAGAGGGAGAAGCAGGCTTCCCTGCCGAGCAAGGACCCCGGTGCGGGGCTCGATCCCAGGACCCTGGGATCATGACCTGAGCCGAAGGCAGACTCTAAACGGCTGAGCCACTCAGGCACCCCTAAACAGTGTAACAGAGTACTTCTAACATTTCACCACTTAATGTATTATTTACCAAGATCCTATACAAGATTTTTGTATAGATATACTTTATTAGGATATTAGGGAAATGAAATTCTTTTCTATTCCAAATTTGCTAATTCTGTTCTTACCATGAATAAATGTCAAATTTTATTAAATTATTATTATTTTGGCATCTGCAGAGGTGATCAGATAGTGTTTATCTTTTAAGTTGTTAATGATGTGAATTACATTAATCCTTTAAGCCAACCTTGCATTCCTGGTATACAATCAAGGACACATGATGGGACACATGACATCATTTTTAATACAGTGCAGGGTAGTAGAAAGATCCAAACCCTGCGTCAGAGAACGTAACATTTATAAGTCTTTCTCTTGCTTACTGTTTTTTATAATAAAGGCCATGTCTCAATGATGTTGTTGGCCACCAGATTTTAATTGAATAATCAGTAGTTTTCCTCTCATTGTCAGTTTTCTTATTTGTAAAATATTAGAGACTTCATTAAAAATTGTAGATGGTGCTACAAATATATGTAACTTGTATATCTTAGAATTCATTGTATTTTTTAGATTACCATTATTCTGAATCTATGTACAGGAAAAAAGTGTCCACATTCTTCATTCTTACTATCTCAATACAAGTTGAAAATAGCAAGAAAATCACTAATTTAACTTGTGTCTTCCTTTTCTCTAAGTCTCACACAAAAGAAGTAAATGTTGAGTGTAAAATATCACAATCTGGGTTTTATTTCTCTTCCCATGTTGCTGTTCTGAAGCCTCAATTAATTGCTATGGAGTCAAAACTCAATTTCACTAGTAGTAATAGATATCTTTCAATGTGTTCCTATGGGCCAGGCATTGTACTAGGAATTTTTCATATATTTTATATATTTTGGAACCCACAACCCTGGGGGCAGTTGTCATCATTCCCATTTTATAGATGAGAAAACTGAGTTTAAAAGAAGTTGAGTAACTTGCCCAAGATCCTATAGGATGGAACCACATAAGACTATCCTTCTTCCACAACACAATGCTACTTTTCTCATTTTATTGGGGTATTATTAATATAAGGTGATGGCTTGCTTAGACTGTGGAAAGTCTACATTCCCAGTGTAAAACTACATACTCCCTCTTGTATGCGAAATTGTAATTTAGATAGAGCAAACCCCTCTCTCTCTCCCTCCTTCCTCCCAACTCTAGACGCACCACATCAGTACATTGGAAGATGGTTGGAGACTGACTTTACAGTAAAATTTTGTGATTTCCTTTTGGGAATAATGGGATATCCTACTGCTTCACTACTGGGAAGGTGGACTTTGAGCTTTGTTATGAATGCCCCTATTCTTAACTACTTCTTTACATACTCCAGGTCATACATTTCTTGAGAAAAGTAATAGTGCAGATGAAAAGGTTGATGAAGAAGGTGGGTTGGCATAAGTCTTTTCTTTTCAGGAACAGTCTTTTCATCCCTACTTCTTCACTGGAGAAAGTCATTTCATCTCAAGAATCAGTTACATCTGAAAATGGAAGATAAACACTCAGCTTCTCCATGGGAGTCTCAGGAGGATTCCTGTGGTTAGTTTTTAAGGCACTTTGAGCTTCTCGGATAAGAGTTATTCTGTCATTTCTGATACTAAAGAATTATCACCTCAATATTCTGTTTCTTTTCAAAGCTGACATTTGCTGTTCTTCCCAGTTGCTAGGTCTTTGCAAAGGAAACCTCAAAAACTGGCAGAGTGGAAAGCCTTAAGTTGGCGAACACTGCTTCATCAGGGTGGGTGGTATGTAGCAAGAGAGGGATGAGGGCAGGTGTGAAGAGGGACCTTGTTTCCTCATTAGTGAAAGGACACATATCTTTATGATAATGACTATCTTATTTTAGAAGAGTTGTTGGTGGCCACCAGTAGAATTGGGTCTAAGAAGGGGTTTGGTGGGGTATCTTGCCCCTACTGACCAACAGCTCACTCTTTGGATCCTAAAAGTTTTGTGATCCTTTGTAATCTCTTTAAAAATGTTTTTATGGGGCACCTGGGTGGCTCAGTCGTTAGGCGTCTGCCTTCGGCTCAGGTCATGATCCCAGGGTCCTGGGATCGAGTCCCGCATCAGGCTCCCTGTTCGGCGGGAGGCCTGCTTCTCCCTCTCCGACTTCCCCTGCTTGTGTTCCCTCTCTGGCTGTGTCTCTCTCTGTCAAATAAATACATAAAATCTTTTAAAAAAATGTTTTTATGTCTGAGAGAAAATATACCGAAGGTGTTATCAACTATCTTATCTGTTTATTCAATAGTTTTTAAAAATTGTATTCAGTAACCACTAAGTGCCATAACTAATGCTAAGATCAGGGGATATAAAAAGGAAGAAAACAGAGCCTTCCCCTTTAAGGACTTCATTTGCTGGTGCAATACATACAAGAAAGCTATAATTATAGCAGTAGGATCAGTATCTACACACACACAACACACACACGCTTTCTTTAGAATCATAGAAGAGGGACATCATAATGACCAGTCTGTTGCTCAGCAGGGGGACCTGAGGGCCATGGGGAGCATGAATGGGTGGCAGAGAAGGGAGGTCAAAGGATAAGATGACAGCAAGAAGAAAGACTGGGACACTGGTAGGTGAAACTAGAAGATAAACTTGACCTGCTTTGCAATTTATTAAAGATTGACCCTTACAGGAGAGAACCCTGAGGGCAACTCGAAATACACCCTTTGTGAGAATGAAAATGTGCTGTTCCTCTTGCTGCACAGGAGGCTGTGGGACCTCCACCATTTCAAATTTTTCACAGTCCCCACCAGTTTGGGCAACCAGATTCTTGTCCCTCGACAGTCCTTGGCAGTCTTCCCATGTAGTCATCCCTGCCTCTGAACTAAACTGATTTTTTGAAGGGTTCATTCTTCAGGCATATTATACTCAGAGCAGATCAGGAGCTGTCCATATTCTCTGTGCTGGGGATAGATGGTGGCCTCCAAATGACCCATTTGCAACAATGGAAGTGACTTGTGGCATTGAGGCAGGCATGCTCCTGGGTTTGTGCTGAAATATGCAGCTGCCTGACTTCTGGGCGCTGTGAGACACACAGCCTCACTGGGAAGTGGAGAGTTGTGTTTCGCTTCGTGTAGTTCTTTCGCCACCATAAAAATTTTGGTTTTCCTGGCACATTCTTTTCTCGAGCTGTTACTTAAGAGAGAGCAGTATGAATATGAATAATGCAGTTTGAGCACAAAACTTGTAATGGCAAGAGTCTGAGCTTCTGAGGCTCATTCAGCCTGGAGATTCGACAATATTGCTAAAGAACACAGGGATCCTGCCCGTGATTTCATTTAAGAGACAGTTAGGAAATAGTTGAGTGAGAAGAGAATCCAAAGCTATAATATCCTTTCTTTCTCTTTTTGACCATTTCACAATGTTGAGAGGATGAGAGTAGAATTGAGCATTTACAGTTCCTTTTCTCAGCCAGCCAAATACAAGTCCATGTATTGAGTCCAAGGATAACTGGGGCTTCGAGGAGAATGCCAACACTTTGAAAAGCAAAATACGGACGGACAATTTCTGATCTTAAATTAGCACCCTGACGCCCAAGGAGAATTCTAATGATCCCCATGCTGGGGTGCACAGCTTTGTTGTAGGAACTCTGAAGTCCTTTCACGGGTCTGCCATTTTGTGTTTCTTATTAGATTTGTAGGAAACTAGTATTTCCAAACCCAGAGAATTCAGACTGAAAACATCATTGCTATCATTTGATTAGTTTACTGGTTCTTGAGGTAAATGGAGACTGATTGACTAATTGCCAATCGGTGGGCACTGATTCGTGATCTTAAACCATGAGATGAGAATTAGAGGAGGAAGAGATTCTCTCTTCAGAGAGAAATCTGGTGTTGGAGGAAGGAGAAGAGCAAGGGAACTTTACTATTTATTGAGCATACCCAGTGCTATGTCCTACAATAGTTGCTTGATGTGAAATACTTTCTGTGATCCTCATGACAGCCTTCAGATGTATTATTATCCCATTTTACAGACGGTCAGATAAGTTGAATAAGTTGCTTGTGGTCTCACAGACAGCATGTGGTAGAACGAGGGGACAGATCAGTGTCACTCTGAAACTACCCTCTTTCTACTACACCAAGGCAGAAACAGGAGTAGCAATATCACCCAGGATTCAGCTTCCCATGTGCCACCATGTGTGGGCACTGTGTCCCTAATGAAACCTTGTCAAACTACGTTCGGGGTAAAGGAAGAGCCCACCGCAGGACCTCCAATGTTTTCTTCAGGTGCCCCAGTTGAACCTCACTCTTCAGACCAGTGTTTACCACCCACATTCTTTCTCATGTCTAGAAAAGTGGCAGCTGCTAAAGTATAATCCTTTGAACCCCAGTGTGACTCTGAACCCTAGAGAGGGCTTTGTAAAGACAAGGATTTGGCTCAACAATGTGAATGTGGAAACTAGGCAGGTGAGTTGGGGGAGCCCTGCTGGGTGGATTCGCTTTGAGGGTCTACAGTATGCTTTGCTCACTACTCCAGTCTGACTCTTTGCCATAGCTATACTGCGAAGTGGCATCTGTTATTCTTTTTTTTTTTTTTTAAAGATTTTATTTATTTGAGAGAGAGAATGAGATAGAGAGAGAGCATGAGATGGGGGAGGGTCAGAGGGAGAAGCAGACTCCCCGCTGAGCAGGGAGCCCGATGCGGGACTCGATCCCGGGACTCCAGGATCATGACCTGAGCTGAAGGCAGTCGCTTAACCAACTGAGCCACCCAGGTTCCCGCATCTGTTATTCTAAAGTGGAAAGTCTAATGAATGTTAGATTTTGCAATACTTACATTTTAAACCCCATTTTATACTACCTCAGATATTCAGGTTATTGGAATTTAAAATCAGTACAAAGTATTCCTTCATTAAATAAACAATTATTGTGTACCTTCTGTGTATCAGTTCCCCTGTTGGACCTTGGTATCAAACGTTTCTTAAGGTGTAGTCCCTGTTCTAGAGTACCATCTAGTGGGGTTTTGTAGTAGTATGGAGGAGAAAGCAATTCCCTTCTGTGGGTGGAAGAGAAGGCTCCAGAAGAAAGAGCATTTGAGATGGGCCCTGAAGGATGAATAGGAGTTTTCCAGGAAGAGAAGGGAGGAATGAGCACTGGAGATAAATTACCATCACACAAGCACATAGAATAAGTACTACACAAGTGCATATAGCACCATACAAGTTTTGAAGTCACTACACATATTTTATTGCTGAGAGATCCTAACATATTTAACTCTGCCACAGTATGTTATCATTGGTTTTTTTTTTTTTTTTTTGATGCTATCTATTCCAGTTACCACCATCACTATCTAAAATTGTTATTTGGCGCCTGGGTGGCTCAGTTGGTTAAGCGACTGCCTTCGGCTCGGGTCGTGATCCTGGAGTCCCGGGATCGAGTCCCGCATCGGGCTCCCTGCTCGGCGGGGGGTCTGCTTCTCCCTCTGACCCTCCTGCCTCTCATGCTCTCTCTCTCTCAAATTAAAAAAAAAAAAAAAAAATCTTTAAAATTGTTATTTGGCATGCCTACATTAGGTTCAAGTAAGTAGAGTTCATTCAGTAGTGGTATGCATTGTGACAGTTTTGGCCACCTTAGCAGGGTGTACAGTATTAGCAACTTAGTATTTACTGAGTACCTACTTTGTGCCAGCCTCTGTGGGATTGGTTACATATATAATCTCATTTAAATTTTACAACAATCCTATGAGCTGAGTGTCTTTGCTTATATTTTACAGTTGAGATAAGTGGGACAAGATAAGAGGTCAAGGAATGCAATTGGACCATTCGGGTTTAGATAGGAACTCCTCACCAGCTATTTGACCATGTGCAAGTTCCTTAACCCCCTACCCCAAATATCAGTTTCCTCATCATAGAACTGGGAATAATATTTGTATACTGATCAAAGGGTTGTGGAGGGATTAATTGACCTTGGCCCAGTGCTTAATGAAGTGTAGCTATTTTTAGTTATTACTACAGAGGTTAAGAAACTTGCCCAGAATTGATCACTGTTCTGATTCCAAAGTGTGTACTTGCATGTTTTCAAATTAGAGCTCCTATAAGGATATTTGCAAAATAAGCAAAGTTGTTGAAACAACATATATCATAAATAAGGAAATGAAGGTCAACATTACACACAATCAAAAGAATCCCTGTGATAATGAGGTGGTGAGGAAACAGATATGAACAAAAGAGAAAATAAACACTTAAGGGTTTTGAATACCCATACACAAGACCAATCCCCAAATCTTCCCTTCCTGGATTCTTTTTTTTCTAGTCTTTCTGTTTGGTCTTAAAAAATTTTTCAGTTCTTTTCATCTTTACCCCGGATATTAGGGATACGTAGGGTAAAGCAATACTATAAATCAGTAATTAGGTGTATTATGTAATTTCTTTTATACCTAGCCTTATTTCCTTTCAACAATCAACTTTTTGGCTATTACCAATCTGAGCTCCGCTGCGTTAACAGTTGCAAAATTTGGCAGAAGTCGTCTTGAGTGGAAGCCATTCGAATTCTGAAATCTTTTTAGGTTAAAGTCAGCTCCTACTAGGAATCCAAATCTGAGGTTGGGAGATTAATCTGAGAATTATGGTTGGAGGAGGACCTTGTGAGTGATGTTTAGCGAGTGCTGCTGTTTGCTGACGCTGCTGTTTGATAATCCCTTCAAATTCGTGAGGTTGAAGTGAAACTCACATGAGACAATGACATGGTTTGAAGACACAGCTGTTAGGGTCCAATGGCAATGTTCTTTGGATGTTAGCTTCCACATTGCCTTCTGGAGAAATGCACTTTGATGTTAGGCCAAACCCCAAGAAACCACCTTTTCTGGTTGTGGTTAAGGCAAGCAGTGTCTCCAGCTCAACAACCTAAAGAAGGGAAGGAGAGGAGGACCCGCTGGTCTGTGTAATAAGTTCTGTCTGAGAGCAATAGATGGAAGGGCAGAGGTCATGTATATAAATTTTCACTTGGAGAACCCTGATTTCAAATCCTCAGCACCACTGAATGATTGATCAAACGGTGAACAAACTTGTACATATCCCTTTTCAGATGTGTTCTCATCAAACATGTATCTTTCCATTTATAAGGTTCATATGTGACCTCTAGTCTGAGCTGTCGGTTTCTCTGTTTCTTTACATAGTTCATTTCTGCGCTTTTTTCCTGGAAACTTCCCATACTTTCTTGGATTGTGGTTACTTCATTCAACTCCATCTAACACTGGGAGTAACCAATGAGGACCTCGCCTGTGACAGGGCTGTATCAGAATGCATTTGCTTCCCCGTCTCCCCTACCTTTACCCAATGTGCTGAGTTGTAGCTGTTTTCTTGTGGCTAAAGCAAAGGCAATTACTCATTTTATTAGAGTACTTGCCTGCAGACTACTGAGCCTTCTGGAAGGATAGATGAATCAGAAATGCCAGTTTATCTTATCTGCAAGCAGGAGAGTTGACGAAGCAGGCCATGAGCTTCTTGGGATCAGGGTCTGGATCAAGCCCCAACACCTTTAAAAAGGACACTTGCTAGCCCCTAATAAGTATCCTCACACATATTTCCTTTAATTTATTAACTAACCTGTTCCTACATGTCCCATGCAAGTTCACCATTCTGCATGGGAATCAAGTGTGAAGCAGTTGTGCTGACTCAGACCGTCGCACTGCATATGGTCAAGAATAGATCAGAAAAAGGAGTTTGTGTTTAATGGGAACAGAATTTCAACTGGGGAAAAGGAAAAAGTTCTGGAGATGGGTGACAGTGATAGTTGTACAACAATGTGAATGTACTTAATGTCACTGAACTGAACATTTAAAAATGATTAAAATGGTCAATTTTAGGTTGTGTGCATTTTACTACAGTTGTATTTGGGCTGCCATAATAAGGTACCACAGACTGAGTGGTACTTAAACAACAGAAATTCATTTTCTCACCATCCCAGAGGTTGGAGATCTAAGACAAAGTGTTGGCAGGATTCTTTCTTCTCAGGAATCTGTCTTTGGCATGCAGATGACTGTCTTCCCCTTGCTTCTTCTCAAGGGCTTTCCTCTGTGTCTTCATCTCCTCTTCATAAAAGGACACCAGTCCTACTGAAATAAGGCCCACCCTAATAATGTCATTGCAACTTAATCACCTCTTTAAAGACCTAATCTCCAAATACAATCTCATTCTGAGGGAATGGGGGAGGGGGTTAGGACTTCAACCTATGAATTTGACAAGTCACAATTCAGCCCATAAGAAAAATAAAATTTTAAAAAGTAGCTTGGATTGTTATCAGAAAGAGTTTACAACTTTTAATTTCTAACTCAGTGGTTCTCAAATGAGGCATAATTGCCTGTAAGTTTTTTTCAAAATTCACATACCTGGGGACTTTCGGAATCTTGACACATAGGCCTAGATATTTTGAAATACCTCGCTGGGAGCAAAGTCTAGCAGGACAGAAAGGAAGAATGGATCTAGTTGCTTACTTTTGTAGCTCAAACTAGAGCTATTTGTCAATGGAGTCTGTTTAGAAATGATTGTTGTAGTTAATGTAAAAAATTGATTTATATAAATTTAGATTATGTTGTTTATGCATGGAAGGCACTTAAGTAGTAGGTTTCACCTTTGTAGGTCTGAGAGAGAAGGAATTTCATAATGTGTATGACTAAGGTCAGGGGGGAATAAAGCCAACCCAGCAGGAAGTGGTCTCCATGACCTTTTCCACCAAGCTGAGGTTCTAGGGGAGGTGGACCGCTCCCTCCTTACCCATCTGCTTTGCTCTGCCACCCCATTGCACTCTCAACCCCTGGCAGTACTGTCCTTAAAAAATAAATGACGAATTATGTCCTGGGTGGGCCACATTCAGCTCAAGGTAAGCAGAGTTGTCAGGAGCCCTGGCTGGTGTACTCACTCTACCACTAATTAACAAGGTGATATTGAAAAATGGCCCCTCTCTGGGCCTCAGTTTCTTCATTTGTAAAGTGAGGGACATGCACTAGTTGGCAAGAGTATATAGTAGGTATGAGTGTGGGCTTGAGTTAGACAGACCCGGGTTGGAAGATTATGTCAGCTTGAATAAGTCACTTTGTTTCCTACCCTCAGTTTCTTCAAAATGGGGAAAATAACAGACTCTTCAGGTGGGGTTATTGTGAGGATGAAATGTGATGATGCCTATAAACTCTAGCATAGGTTAGGCACCATTATTATCATCAACATCACCATCTGGGCTCCCACTCCCAAGTTTGGAACATCCTGGTCCTGTATTAGAATTCAGTCTGATTAGATGAGTAACTGTCTCTCTTGAAAGAAGTATGAAGAAATAACATTATAGGTAGTAAATTCGGATCCTTTGCCTAAGTTTTATAAAAGTTGAACAATTCTACTTCCTCAGGGAGATAGTTCACTCTGATGGTGAGTTTGGGTTGAATCTTTCTCCCACTTTCTACACACCCACAGAGCAATGCCAGCAGGTACGCTGTGAGGGAGCCCAGGCCAGGTGGTCCGCACACCCTGAAATGGCTCGGACCCTGCCAGGTGCCCATGCTCCCTGAGCTGATGAACCAGGGACACCAAAAACTAAAGGAAAAAGGGAGAGTTACGCCAGCAGAGCTATGATTAGCTGGGGAATATAAACCCATACATTTCATCCCAAGAACACAAAATCAAATGCAAAAGCAGAAAATAGGGGCGCCTGGGTGGCTCAGTTGGTTAAGCGACTGCCTTCGGCTCAGGTCATGATCCTGGAGTCCCTGGATCGAGTCCCGCATCGGGCTCCCTGCTCGGCAGGGAGTCTGCTTCTCCCTCTGACCCTCCCCTCTCTCATGTGCTCTCTCTCATTCTCTCTCTCTCTCACATAAATAAATAAAATCTTAAAAAAAAAAAAAGCAGAAAATAAAGATTGCTCTCCCATTCTTACAGTTGCCTGTCTCCCATAACAATTGTCAGACAGGATGGAATCGATGGCTTTATTTGGCCAGCCACAAAGCTCCGGGAGCTGTAACCACTGCTCAGCCTCTTTTGCATGGTCAGCCGGGAAACACTCCAGGTCAGGGCGGGCAGGATTCTGTTCCCAGCTTATCCGAAGAACCTCTTGCCGTGTGCCACTTCTTTGGGCCTTCATTTCTGTTTCTAAGAAAATGGAGTCTGGCTCTACTTATTTATTTCAACAAAAGGTTGTAAGAATAAATGTTTCCCAAGTTGTTTAGAGGAGTAGCTAAAATGTAGAGTTCTGTGAATGTGGGGAGATTATTGAATTTTCATATTGAGTTATGGTGACCTTAGGTAAGTATTTTCAAAATATTGGGGAAACGAAGTACATGTTGCCCCTGAAGCCATATTCAAACTGGGCCTCACCTGCCCACTGGAGAATGTGGAGGTTTACTTGGATGTTGAAGGGGGGTAGTAGTGTGGTGGGGGAATTAAATCTTGATTTGGGAAATTATTTGTAAGTTAGAGGAACAACGTAAAGTAGAAAAGTAACTTAGTTTGGCTTTCATTGGTTAAGTCCCTCCAAAGACAGCTTTTAATCTTCATTCCTTGAATTCAGTTACTAAGTGACCTGAGAATGGGGACCCAACAGCGTAGACCTCTGCTCAGGGGATCCCCAATTTCCAACTCTTAGAGCCTCATAACTCATTTGAAATGTAGGGACCCAGCCTGTCAAAGAGGTCCCTGCAGTAAGAATATTACAAAAAGTGATTGACATTATGGAGAGGGCCCAGTTGGTGGAGGCTGAGTGGGCAGATGGTCAGGTGTTCACTGAAGAACTTGCATGGGGTATTCGGGTGCCATTCCGGAACTGGCAAGTCATGATATGCTCCCTTGGTGTTGAATTTAAACTGCCAAGTTTGCAACCAAATGGCAGTGTTCGTTGTGCTGAGCTTAGGCCACTGCGAGGAAATGACCTTGAGAAGTCAGAGAAGGCCTGAGTTTTCCTATCTCTGGGCCCTGCTGGGCTGGAGCTCCCTTCCCTGGCAGGCAAAGAACTTATGACTCAACGCAGAGTGTCCTCAGTAGACAGTTCAGCATGTGGGGAGGAGAGACTGGAAAGAGGACCAGATGGAGAATATGGTAACAGCATGTGGGTAGGGCCTGCTTCCTCATTTACCTCCTTTCTTTCTTCTTCCCAGCACTCAGATTCAGATTCTGACCTTCCTTCCTGATGACTGCCAGGCCTTCTGAGAATCTCAACTGGTCTGGATAGGCAGCATACAGTGCCTTAGCGCAAGTGAGGGAACTGTGACAGGATGAATGGAGAGGGCAGACATACTGCAGACCATGTCAGAAGGGAAGGTAGAAGCTTGAAACCATAGAGAAGCAAACATACAAACAGAAAAAAAAATAAAGCCCTCTCGTGCTCCTGCAATGTGCGGATTCTCACCTCTTCCTCCTGCCTATGGGGGCCCATGACACAGGGGCAGCTTTCCTCACACGATTTTATACAACTTCAGACTTCCCTGATCAGGAATGCGAGCCAGAGGCAGAGGGCCAAAGTGGCAAGCCGGGCCTTGAAAATGGGGACGTGGAGTTCCTGCGCTGACAGGCCAGAAGGCTGGGGCCTTCTCATTAAGAGATTCTGAAGGGAGCTCTCTCCTTGAATGGGTTTCCAGGGGTGGGGGGGAAAGCAAAAAGAGGGAGGCAAGGTTTGAGCCAAGTGGCTCTTTGGGGGGTCTTGGGAAGGCTCCACAGAGGAAATGTCCAAGTTGAGTCAAACTAGGCCAGAGTGTGAAGGTGGCCACATTTAACTTCCGCTCCACTGATTTCCAGCTCTCAGGGCACTCAGCATCCTCACACCATCCACTGTTTCAGTCAGTGTTTGATACTCATGACACTGAGGCATGAATTGTAGAGCTCAAAGGGTCCTTACAGGTTAATTAATATAAAATACTGTTTTCTGGTGGGGAAAAAAATCCCCTAGAGGTTGTGTGACTTGGCCAGTGTCAGACACCAAGGCCAGAGCCAAGGTCTCTTGATGGACTCCACCATTTTGTACTTTTGAAGATCGAGGATGGACTCCTGATGGGAAGGACAATGTTTTACTTAAATACCAAGATATTTACATTTAACCAACTTTATCATCTAATGGCAGTCTGGTCGTCTATAAGAAAGGCAAAAACTTCAGAATGCTCTGAAACAACTTTAGAAATATCACCTACAAGTATAAATTGGCTTGACTCTTGCCTCTTGGACCTTCGTTCCTTCCTTCCTTCTTCCTTGTTTTGTCCTTTCTATATTCTCCATCTTTGCATTCCCTGACATCTTTGCATAGCCTCAACATACTCAGATAGACAATGTTGTGGTTTTTTTTAAAGATTTTATTTATTTATTTGACAGAGAGAGACACAGCGAGAGAGGGAACACAAGCAGGGGGAGTGGGAGAGGGAGAAGCAGGCTTCCCGCGGAGCAGGGAGCCTGATGCGGGGCTTGATCCCAGGACCCTCGGATCATGACCTGAGCCGAAGGCAGTCGCTCAACCAACTGAGCCACCCAGGCGCCCGCAAAACCATATTTGAAAATACAAGTTGTATTTGAATATTTTGGCTAAAAAGAAAGGCAATATTGCTCTACACACTTCCAGTATATTTTGTCCATTGATGCCATATAACATTGTGCATTTTGATACTTTCTTTATAGAATTTAAGAGGATTTTATTATCTTTAGTCCTATTGGGAGAGACTGAGACTTTGGCAATCACTATTAACTGTTAGTTAATCTGGTTGCTAAGACCTGATTGTTAGTCTGGGAGGTCAGTGATCCACAAGAGGTTACCTTGATAGTCCCCATGGCCTGGGATGAGACAGAGAGCCTGGCACCCAGGAAGTCAGACCCACCCTCCGGGAGACCGGGTGGAACCATTTGGCACCATTTCCTTATCTGTAAAATGAATTTACCCATGTAAAGTGCTTAGGGCTGAGGTCAGTCCTCAAGAAATGATGGTGATCATAATCTGCAAGTAGATGGGGCAGACAGGTGGTCCTCAAGTTCTGCCATTCCCTCTAGTAGTAAACTGCTCACATATGGCTGCTGCAGTCTGAGTTGACGGGCCAGCTGACACTACCCTGGCTTTGTGTCACCAGCCTCTGTCCCCACCACTCTTCAGGGAGCACTCCGCATTTATGCACAGGACTTCCCTCTGGTATTCTCTGCAAATAGTACCCATGGCAGTCAGCATTATTCATAGTTATTTTACTGGAGTTTATCTCTTCCCTTTTCCATCTCCTTTAGCATCTTTCTCACTAGACTCTAATGTCGAAAGGTCAGGATGATGTCTTTCTTGTTCATTGTTGTAGAACAGATTTCAGCACAATGTAAGGGCACTAGTAAGGGCTCTACAGTATTTATTGAATAACTGAAGAAATCTCAAGTTTTCTATGAGACAGTCTGAATCTTGAATTCAGAGATTTTGTCAAAGGACCCTGAGTCCCCATCCCAATTCATCCAAAGGACATAGAATTCTTTCTGGGGTTGACTCTAACCACCCAGAGCCCTGGGTCGAAGGTGTGTGGAGATTAGGTTGTACCATAACTCTTGCCACATCTGTGTTTAGTGTTTGGATTTGGAAGGGACAGTGAAAAGCTAAGCATTGACTTTTACGTTTAATCCAGGCTCTGTTTCAACTTAAAAATGTGAGCAGGGGAGGGACGCCTGAGTGGCTCAGTCAGTTAAGCATCCTACTCTTTATTTTGGCTCAGGTCATGATCTTGGGGTCGTGGGATGGAGCCCTGTGTTGGGCTCTATGGTCAGAGTGGAGTCTGCTTGAGATTCTCTCTCTCCCTCTCCCTCTGCCCCTGCTTGCACACATGCACTCTCTCTTTAAAAAATGAGTAAATAAGTCTTTAAAAAATGTGAGCAGGAGGATGACTACTAAATTCGTTCACTCAAAAAAGTCAGAAGATTATGTGAGCTGATAAATTTTATATCACCTATTTTAATTTTTCATTTGCAAAAATAATTTTGTTGAATTTTGTAGGAAGCAAGTATTATAACTAAGAGACAATGATTGGAAGTTTGAACATAGATCAATAGGATAACAAGGAGTCTTTAACCTGGAGAACTGGAATTTCTGCATCAGACTATGTGACTTCAAATCATAGTTCTCTAAGGTGGTGGAATTGGTCACTTCACTGCCCCCAGGAAAGGTATGTTTTGAAAAAGCAACTGGAAGGTGTTTCAGAGTCTGAGATGTCTATTTGAATAAAATATTTGCAAATTAAATTGATCAAAATATTAACTTCAAACACCTGGGAAAGTGGCATTCAGGTCCCTTTGTGATGTATAAGCTTCGAGTGAGTCAACATTATTGACCATCCTAAAAGTAAATTCAGGGAAAGACAAATGAAGTGGCTTTAACTGTCAGTCACAGAAATTGCCACATCTTTAATGGAAATTAGTCGTATTAGACAACCTTGAGAGACTGTCTTAGATATAGAAAATGATCCTACCTTCAGAAAATCCTAGAACTGCAAAATGGTAGAACACTAATGGAGGTGTTAGGATAGAGGGTGGCTTGGTATTTTTAGCTACAGATCACTTTCACTTCTACTTCCTTTTGCTCACCTTTTTTTCTTAAGATTTTATTTATTTATTTGACAGAGAGAGAGAGAGATAGTGATAGCGAGAGAGAGAGAGAGAGAGAAAGAGCATAAGCAGGTGAAGCTGCAGGCAGAGGGAGAGGAAGAAGCAGTCTCCTCACTGAGCAAGGAGCCCGATGCAGGTCTCGGTGTGGGGCTCGATCCTAGGACGCTGGGATCATTACCTAAGCCGAAGGCGGATGCTTAACCGACTGAGCCACCCAGGTGCCCCATTTGCTCACCTTTCATAAGACAAAAGAAGTCAGTGAAAGGATGAAGGTGATAGAGTAGCAAAGACAATTGGCTCTAATCAAATAACCCATCCACACTCCCTTCTGTTTCCAGCATCCTCTGAGGTCCACTCAGAGTCATATGACTATTTCTGGGCAGTGATTTGTGAGAGGAAGTGACATGTGTCTCTTTGTAGCTGAGGGATTTAAAAGCAGATGTGCTTCTTCCATCTCTGTCCTCCTGCCTATAACAACCTCGGCAAGCCTACTTTCCTGATGGTATAGCTAGCTACATGATGGGATGAAGTTACCTGAACTGCACTGGGCTCTGCATGAGGAAAAAAAAAATCTTAATTTTATTAGTTGTTTTTTTTTTTGAGGTATCAATATTTATTAGTTTTCATAGCATAGCTTATTCTTTTTTAAAAAAATTTTTGGGGGGGAGGGGCAGAGGAAGAGGGAGAGAAAGAATCTAAAGCAGGCTTCATGCCCAGTGTGGAGCCTGATATGGGGTTCCATCATGACCTGAGCTGAAATCAAGAGTCAAACGCTTAACCAACTAAGCCAGCCAGGTGCCCCTAGCATAGCTTATTCTAACCTGACCAATATAATAGGTCTCTTTATGACTTTTCTGCCAAGCAGTTTAGGTAAAATATCAAATAAAATTTTAATTATTAATTACATTTAATTATTATTAGTTAAAATTAATTATAAATGTACTAATTAAGCTAATTTCTAAGTAACAGCCATAAGAATTTCACTGGTTAGTAATGCCATGATGTTGGCCACTCTGCAGGTTCCAGAGCAGAACAGGTTAATTTTACCTCAGTTAACCACTTTTAAAGAACATTTTTAAAAATGCAGATCATGTCAGAGAAAATCAGGAAAATGCCTCACTGCCCTCTCAGCTTAAAATTTTTTACAGATGCTGATCATTAAATAAAACAAAAATGTAATGCAAAAATATCCCAACCAAACCCAATATTGTAAAAAGATGTTACTTTTGGGGCGCCTGGGTGGCTCAGTTGGTTAAGCGACTGCCTTCGGCTCAGGTCATGATCCTGGAGTCCCGGGATCAAGTCCCGCATCGGGCTCCCTGCTCGGCAGGGAGTCTGCTTCTCCCTCTGACCCTCCCCCCTCTCATGCTCTCTGTCTCTCATTCTCTCTCTCAAATAAATAAATAAAATCTTTAAAAAAAAAAAAGTAAAAAGATGTTACTTTTAAAAAGAAAGAAGGAAGTTGTAATAAAGCATAGCTATATTCTAATAATTGTCAGGAGAACCCGTTGAGAATTTGTTATATAAATTATTAATAGTAATAATAATGGGTTCTCAGGGTTAATATGCAGCAAGCAAAATTGCTCACTGCACTGGGTGGGAGGGATTTCCCATTAAAGGGAATGGGTGGGTAAAGGATTTGGGAATTTTCAGATCATGGACAATTTTAGTAGGCAGGTTAATAGCCCCCCAAAGATGTCCTTGTCCTAATCCCCAGTATCTGTTACTATGTTACCCTCCATTTGCAAATATGATGAAGGTTAAGGACCTTGTGATAGGGAGAGTATCTTATATTATTCACATGGACCCAATCTAATCACAGTAATCCTGAGAAGGGGAAAACTTTTCCTGTGTCTGAGAAAGAGATGTGACCACAGAAATGCGTCAGAAAGATGCTTCTTTGTTGGCTGGGAAGTTGGAGGAAGGGGCCATGAGCCAAGAAAGGGAAGACTCTAGAAACTGGAAAAGGCAAGGAAACAGATTCTCACCTAGAGCCTCCACAAAGGAACATAGCCCTGCCAACACCTTGATTTTGGTCCGGTGACACCCATGTCAGGCTTTGGACCTACAGAACTGTAAGATAATAAATTTGGGTTTTGTTTTTTTTTAATTTTTTTTTTTTTTTAAGATTTTATTTATTTGCGAGAGAGAGAATGAGAGACAGAGAGCATGAGAGGGAGGAGGGTCAGAGGGAGAAGCAGACTCCCTGCCGAGCAGGGAGCCCGATGCGGGACTCGATCCCGGGACTCCAGGATCATGACCTGAGCCGAAGGCAGTCGCTTAACCAACTGAGCCACCCAGGCGCCCTAAATTTGGGTTTTTGAAGCCATTGAGTTTGTGGTAATTTGTTAGAGCAGTGGTAGGAAACATATAACTGTGAAAGATTTTAAATCTGCTCATAAAGCAGCCAGTCCCTAATCCAACTAAACTATGATGCGGTTGCTATTTCAAACATACTCTTTTTTTTTTTTTTAGATTTTATTTATTTATTCATGAGAGACAGAGACAGAGAGAGAGAGGCCGAGGGAGAAGCAGGCTCCCCGCGGAGCAGGGAGCCTGATGTGGGGCTCGATCCCAGGACCCTGGGATCATGACCTGAGCCGAAGGCAGACGCTTAACCATCTGAGCCACCCAGGCGCCCTCAAACATAGTCTTTATTGAGTTCACAATTAATGTGGCATCGGTGACACTGCCCACCTGCTCTTCTGTCCTTCAGAGAGAGCCATCAGCCCTCCACGGCCTTGCCCAACCACTGGCATCCATAGGGCTATTGTGGTATGACTTCAGGGCTCAGTATGCAACCATCTAAACACAAAGAGAACAGAAGTTTATCTGAGGTCTCGTTCCCTAATTCCTTTAATCAAACCTTAGTTTTGTTACTAACTGCCTGTCCTATTATCCCGAGGGATATGCTTAGTGAGCAACTGTTACCTACTGGTTGCTTCAAATATGGGGCTATTTTAAAATGCAATTGCTACTTGATTTAGAGCATTTATAAACGGAGGATAAGCACAAAATGTGTAGAAACTGAAAAATTAGCTT
Source organism: Mirounga angustirostris (assembly GCF_029215605.1). NCBI lineage: Eukaryota > Metazoa > Chordata > Mammalia > Carnivora > Phocidae > Mirounga > Mirounga angustirostris. Next base: position 126,435,113 of record NW_026991713.1, read on the forward strand.
GGCTCCCTCGATGGTTTGACATCACAGGAAACGCCGACGGGCTTCTATCGGCTGTCGGCTTAGCTTGGGCAGAGCGTTTCCTCGGATTATCTTGTCCATGCACATGAACTGCAAATGAAGAGCCACCAAGCTTTGCATTTCCATAGGGAGAGCTTGTAGATTTCATAATGCATCAAATATTTCAGACTTTAAGTGGTTTTCTCCAAATATTAGTTAATCTTCACTAGTTCGTTGGAGCCCTTGGCAGGTAGGTAGCTCATGAAGAACTATAGCAATTTCATTGCTATGTATTTTTTTATGAAGATGAATGAAAAAGTAAATGCACTGAGGGAGTCTTACAATATGTTATATTTGCAGTGTTTAGGCCTATTTGCAGAAAATAAATAGATCTGGGGCTGAAGCATTATGGATGAAGAGAGTCCGAGGTGTTCATTGATTAGATGAAGACATCTACAAAAAGAAATCACATTCAGTGATCGCTTGTGCATATCATTGTGGGCAGTACAAGGGGCCTATAACGTTGGGAGAAACCGTCCTTGCTGCATGCCATTTTGATTGACAAGTGTCATTTCTTCTTAATTTATAGCTATGCCGTGAATTGACAGTTACATTTTAGACTTAAAGCACAAACCAAACAAACCAAAACATGTATGTAGCACAGTAATTATTTTTTCTGTTTTTAGTGGAAAACACACATATACATTTAAGTAAAAATATTAGTAATAATGGTACCCTTCTGATCATTTTCCAAAGCACTTTACATATGTTATCCCATCTGATAGTCCTATCAGAATTGTGACAACATAGGTAGAGTACTATTTTACAAATTATGAAATCCAGACATATTATCCCACTGATAAATGGCTAAATCTGAGTTAGACACCTAAAACACAAGGATCCTCTGGGGTGCCTGGGTGGCTCAGTTGTTGAGCGTCTGCCTTCGGCTCAGGTCATGGTCCCAAGGTCCTGGGATCGAGCCCCGCATAGGGCTCCCTGCTCCGTGGGGAGCCTGCTTCTCCCTCTCCCACTACCCCTGCTTGTGTTTCCTCTCTCGCTGTCTCTCTGTCAAATAAATAAATAAAAATCTTTATTAAAAAAATAAAATAAAATACAAGGATCCTCTTTTTAATGTTAGATTGTATTCTAACATTTGTGAATCAGTTATTTAGAATCCAGAATGCATTATTTCATATAAAATGATCCCACATAGTGATTAGGTATCTAGACCAGGTCACAAATGACTATTATGTCATAAAGCATTTGAATCTCCACAAGATACATAGCTAATAAATCAAAGAGCCAGGTTTAAATCTAAATTCTAAAAATGTGTTAATCTCCAATTTATTTATGCTGACACATACATGATTTATAAACATTTAACCTAGATTATTTGGAGCTTTAGAAAAGGTTATTTGTTAACTTGAATGAATTCCTCATTGGCTGATTGCAGACACTGAAAGAAAATGAAGAGAGTAGACCATTCTCAAAATGAAAAGAGATATTTTGGCCAGAGAGTTTACTTTAAATGGCTTATGAATATGAGGAGGACCTTGAAACTTAGTAGAGCTGAGCTTGAGCTGTGGCATCTTTGTTTTATCACTTGACATTGGACAAGTTACTTCCTGGGCCTCCAGTTTCGTCATCTTTAAAATGGGTCAATAACACATACTTCCCAGGGATATTATAAGGATTAAATGAGGCAATATATGAAGTCCTTTGAGTTTTTCCTTCTTCTCTTCCTTCTTTTAAACCTCCAGACATGTGTTCACAAGAACCACAACGCATACAGAGCTGCATTTGTCTGAAAGAGATGTGTGATACATAAAATAATAATTTTAAAAATCCTAAGGTCTTAACCTCTTACCTTTTTTAACCTCTCTTTCTTTCTTCAGCCATAGACTTGCTTTGTAAAATTCTAGCCGAAGTCTTCTCTGTGTGCTTTTGATTTGACTCTGTTAACTACATCTATCTGCCTGCCCCAGGCATTGAGTCTCTCAAATAAAACGTGTTTTGTCAATGCACAGTGCTAGCAACACTAAAACTTAAATGCTTCTTAGGAATTCCAAAGAAGAAATAGTTCCATTCTTGATTACTTCCATGACACAGTGTGGGAATTAATTTTATTTAATACTAGCTCGATGACATAAATTGTATATTGACTACAACATGAACATATCTATTCACCCTAAAATTCTTAGTGTTCCCCAGAGAGTAGTAAAAGGATATAATTTATAATAATGTAATTAACTTTTGACAGTATTTGCAATTACATTTCTTGGAGTCTCTTCATGATAAGAAAGAAAATAAAGGCAGTTCAACTAATGTGTACCTTCAAGTATGAAAATGATTTTTTTTCTCCTTCCCCATTTTTTTCTCTTGTATGAATGTATTCTATTTATGTCATTAATCTTTTGTGGAATATTTTTCAAACAGCTTTTTCTGCTTTATGATTTTCTGCTTGTTGTGTAAAACAGTCCTGCATAGCCTTAAACACACACACACACACACACACAGTTCTAAGCATCAAATGAAGCAGAAATAGGATCATTTAATTCAATACTCCAATGGCATTTTACCAGAAAATATTAATAATCTTAAGGCCCCCTCCCCAATCTTTATCCGACTTGGAGAGAAACTACTTTTGAGAGATGATAAGCAGTGGTTTTCAATTGGGGGCTATTTTGTCCCCCAAACTGCCCTTCTCCCCCAAGAAGACATTTGACAATGTCTGGAGAGATTTTTGCTTGTCACAACTCAGGGGAAGCTGCTCTTGACATCTAGCCAATAGAGACAGGGGTGCTGCTAAACATGCCACAATGCACAGGACTACCCCTTTAGCACAGAGAATTAACCCCAAATGTTAGTAGTGCCAGGAAACCAGCTCACGGCCTGCAGCTGATTCAATTCACGCGTTCCAGGGACCTAGCGGTATTTATATGGGCTATCTGAAGTTTATCTTCTTTGCTTGAAAGTCTTAAAACTTTTGCTGCAGGAGACATTGTGGGTGAGATGTTAAGATACACTGCATACTAATGTATTTTCAGAGTATATCATAACCTCCTCTCCACATCTCCCTCCCACCAACTGCCGCTGTCCTCCCCATTGACAGCTTGATCATTCATTCAATTATTATATGTTATAGGTAAGGTCTGTTATTCATCATGCTCACCTTTTTTTTTTTTAGACTGAATAAATAACTTCTGTTGAAATAATGAGAGGGGCGCCTGGGTGGCTCAGTTGGTTAAGCGACTGCCTTCGGCTCAGGTCATGATCCTGGAGTCCCGGGATCGAGTCCCGCATCCGGCTCACTGCTTGGCAGGGAGTCTGCTTCTCCCTCTGACCCTCCCCCCTCTCATGCTGTCTTTCATTCTCTCTCTCTCAAATAAATAAATAAAATCTTTAAAAAAAAAAAAGAAATAATAAGGAGAGATAGACATAGCACAACTCAACAAAACTGTTGCTATAGTGCCTTTTGGGCAGGTAGAGATGAGGTTTTCACCTAACATGAGTAGAGGATGCTGGGGCAGCGTCAGGTGGGACTTATGATGAATAATTCTCTTTTTCTTCTTGGCTCCTCTGGCAACCAATAGCACACACAAGTGAAGTCACATTCCCAACCTACCTGGAGGGGACTGACTAGGGATTTTGATATGCAGATATGAAATACCTCTACTTCCTAGAATTCTGTCACTGCATCCTATCACTTAGCACCAGCACTATATCCTTGTCGTGTTGCTAATGGGCCACTCGGTCTTAATCCTGGTGGGATTATCAGAAATCACTATAGGGATAATCGGTTTTGTTTTTCTACCCCGAGATTGCACTGAATCTTTAAAATATACTCATATTGTTTCTAGCTTCTACTATTTCACATATTTGGGTCCTTGTTCCAAAGTTTGTATGATTTATTTTTAAAGTTTTTAATCTAATAAGTGATGGATTTTTGTGAATATAGCATAAATCCAAATCCCCATGGAACCTAGGGGGAGAGAGGGAAAAATAAAATAAGACAAAATCAGAGAGTGAGACAAACCATAAGACACTCTTACTTATAGGAAACAAACTGAGGGTTGCTGGAGGGGAGGTGGGTGGGGGGACGGGGTAACTGGATGATGGGCATTAAGGAGGGCACTTGATGTAATGAGCCCTGGGTGTTATATGCAACTGATGAATCACTAAATTCTACCTCTGAAACTATGTTAATTAATTGAATTTAAATTTTAAAAAAGGAAAAAAATTGCTGTGGCCCTACAGATATAACTAAGGGTAAAATATCATCTGTTCATTTTAATCAGGCATAACCTTAAACTAAGGGCACTGAGACATTTTTTTTAAAAAGATTTATTTATTTATTTATTTATTTATTAGAGAGAGAGGGAGGAGAGAGAGAGCATGCATGAGAATGTGGGGGGAGGGGCAGAGGGAGAGAGAAAGAGAGAGAATCCCCAGGCAGACTTGCTGCTGGGTGTGAAGCTGGAGGTTGGGGCTCAATCCCAAGACCCTAGATCATGATCTGAGCTGAAGGCAGACGCTTAACCGACTGAGCCACTCAGGTGACCCTGGGTGGGAAATTTTTTAAGAGGAAAGTAATAATGAAAATTAATATATGTTGTTGTAATTGTGTAGCATTTTATAATTTAGAAATCATAATAACTTATGGGTTTTTTTTTTTTAAGATTTTTATTTATTTATTTGAGAGAGAGAGAATGAGAGACAGCACATGAGAGGGGGGAGGGCCAGAGGGAGAAGCAGACTCCCTGCCGAGCAGGGAGCCCGATGCGGGACTCGATCCAGGGACTCCAGGATCATGACCTGAGCCGAAGGCAGTCGCTTAACCAACTGAGCCACCCAGGCGCCCTAACTTATGGTTATTTTAAGAATATTGGATCAGGCACATGGAGCATTTTGTGTGGATTACTTAATTTAATCCTCACCATGTCATGAAACACAACTGCCTGGTCTGTTTTAGAGATGAAGAAATTGAGGGCCTGGAGATGTTAAGTGTCTCATCCTAGTAATAGGTGTTGGTGTCAGAACTGGAACCCAGACCCATCGATCAGATTCTGGATTCTTAGCCACATGCTTTCACAAGCACCACCACACTGTATTAGGAAAGGCCTGGAATCAGGAGCAGCCACTTCAGCTCCCACAAGATATACCTAGGTGGCCTCCCTCCATCACACCTGTCTGTTTTCTTCCTGACATGTATCCATCTGATCTCCGCTCCCCAGAAAATTGACATCCATGGTTGAGGCCACAGGCAGTGATGTCTACATCAATGGGCACCTTTGATCTCTGGGCCTCTAAATCTGATCCTGAGCCTTAACAAGATTCCCTCTAGTGCTGGCTCAGATCACCCCAAAATTGAACATAGATGTCATGTGGTAGTATAGACCCACAGTACCCCTCCAACTGTATCCTCTAAGCACATCAAGGCACCAAGCCAGCTGAAGGTGGGCCATGAGCTTGATATTTGTTTAAAGTCTTGTGCTTGAGTTTACTCCATAATATGGCCTTGCTTGTTTTATTAGGAAATCAATATTTTAAATTACTTACCAGGTAATTTACTTAGCTTCTACTTACTGAATCTTTGATAAAACCAGGCACCCTGGAAAGTTGGACAGTGGTTCATTGGAGGTTTCCTACCACCTTAAGGTTTCCTACCCCTAAGGGCTGCCTGCTATACTCTGAGAACCAAAGGGACGGACCCCTACTTGCTCCAAGAGCAGAATTGGCTACATAGTAAGTTCAGAACCAAACGGGCAAAAGGCTCCTTTCTTTTCCAACACCTGGGATAATGTTGATAGATTATAAGTGATTAGTTCCTTCTTTGTGTCAACAAAATTTAGAGGATGCAAAAGCTGGGGACAGCAGAAATATGAAACAATAAGCATTTTAATTCTATAGGAATCCCCTATATTTGGGTTAAGTAACCTTACAATAAAAATGAAGGGGCATTCACATTATTTTTTATTTACTTATTTTTTATTTTTTTAAACTCTTTTTTTTAAAAGATTTATTTATTTATTTATTTGCCACAGAGAGAGACAGAGAGAGAACACAAGCAGAGGGAGCAGCAGAGGGAGAGAGAGAAGTGGGCTCCCAGCAGGGCTCGATCCCGGGACTCTGAGATCATGACCTGAGCCGAAGGCAGACGATTAACTGACTGAGGCACCCAGGCGCACCTATTTTTTAAAAACTGAGTTAACACTGAGTGCAGTGCATGGTGTAATGTTTGAAATATAGAATGTGTTCAGTAAATATCTGTTGATTAGATTAATAATTCATTATTTTGAGTATGAATTGGTCATTTGCAAGAGTCTAGCAATACCTCAGCTGTAAGAGTAACTTCTTTTGGGTAATGACTGTTTTACAGGGGAATTGATCAGTAATTACATGACATGAAGATCCAGCCCCTATATTTTCTACCCTGTTCAGGGATACTCGTATCAATGGGAGGCTGGGCCAAGGGGAAAGACAGGGATAATGTAGCTCAAAGACCTGTGCTCTGCTGTGCGGAACAGGAACGGCTCTGGTGCGCCCAGAGGCACCAGGCAGTAGCTTCATCACTGCTCAGTTACCCCATCTCTGAACTGGGCATAATAATAATTACCAGCTTCACAGGAGGGCAATGTGGATTAATGAGCTAATCTTGTAAAGTGCTTGGCAGGTGAAAAGTTCTGAGAGGTGCGATGATTGTGCTCATTAGTTCTCGCAGATATTCCAGGAGTCAGTCTTCAGCAAGGCGAAGTGTAATTAATGCAGCAGCTCTTTGTGGTTAGCGTGATGCTCACTCAGGAGAGACGAGCCTGATGCTATTTGACCAGTTTCTTCCTTTTGATGTCTGCTGACTGCTTTTTCCCCAGCTCCAGTCTACTCCCACATACCTTCTCTGGGTTGTCTTTCCTGACAACTGACCTTGCTGCTGGAGTGTCTTAATTAGATTTGAGATTTGCTTATTGTCTTAGTCCGTTCAGGCTGCTGTATAACAAAGTACCTTAGACTGGGTTCAGTGGCTTATAAACAACAGATATTTATTTCTTGCAGTTCAGGAGCCTGGGAAGTCCAATGTCAAGACGCTGGCAGGTTTGTCTGGCGAGGGCCTGCTTCTAGATTCATAGATCACATCTTCTCCCTTTTCACTGTGTCCCCTTACATGACAGAAGTGGTGAGGGAGCTCTCTGGGGTCTCTTTCATAAGGGCGGTAGTCCCATTCATGAGGGCTCCACCTTCATTATTTAAGCAGCTCCAAAGGCCACACCTCCTGATGCCATCACTTTGGGGGTTAGGTCTCAACATATGAGTTTTGTGGGGACACAAATGTGCAGTCCATAGCACTTTTCGAGGGTAGGCAAGAGTCACATGGAAATTAAGTGTCATATAGCTCTTCTGATGATCCTAAGGGCCCCCTTGAACATTATCCCCATTCTGCCCACACGGAACTCAGGAACGTAGCTGGCTCTGGCATCTAAAGATCCTACCGTTGACAATGGCACTTCCTGGTCAGTCCCAGCAGCATCCGTCTGGGCAGTGGGCACATGGCGTGTGGTGCAAGTACAGATTCAGGAAGCTCAGAGACCCCTGGGAGCAGGGATGACATTCTGGTGAAGGGTAAAGGAGATTTGCAGGAAACAACCTGGATATTTTGAGGTTCCAAAGCAAGTGGGATAGATCTACTTATTTAAAAAAAATTTTTTTTAAAGTTTGTGAAATGAAGGAAGAAGGTGGAAATGTTGGGCGATTATTAGCAAACCTGTCCAGTAGCTTCACGAGTGATTTATGTAGTCTGGCTTCGCCTCCTCCTAAACTGGCTGAAGTCAAGGCCAGGTGCTCTGTTTCTGTGCAGCGGTCTTGACTCTGCCAAGGAGCAGCTTTGCTCTGATGGGGCTGGAGGGGAGGGAACCAAGTTGGGCCATTGGGCTGCAGGGCCAGCTCATAAGAGTGGACATCAGTGTCCTGCTTTCTCAAATCAAGTGGATCCAAACTTTAGGGCTCTATCTCCTTTAACACTGCCATTAGGAAAGAGCAAGTGGTCCCCTCCAGGCCATTTGTCCTACAAGGAAATTTCTGAGCAAGGATGGGACAGGGATCCAGGCCAGAGGAATACTGTGCTGGTTTATTTACCCCTCTTGCTAGCTCTGACTGACAGAATGAGAACAGCATGCGCTGGATTTGTGGTTTACTTCTTTTATGGCCTGCCCTCCGGTTTTCCTGATGAATTAGAAAGCTATTCAGTATGCTGACTTGTTTAATTAACTTGTAAAAGAAAATGTTCTTTAGGACAGGCCACTCCTCACCACAATGCTTAGCACACCTGAGGTCCTTATTAAATAACACAGGGGTCTGAGGCCCCAGACAACCACCCTTGGGTTTGTGATGTGCTGTCTGCAATTTTTTTCCCCATCACTGGAGCATTATCATTTGTCTCTCCACCCCTCAAAGAAAGAGAAGAGACTCATTCCAAATTCCTTCTGGGGCTCACAACCCAGGAGCCTTTTGTGTATTTGTAAATCATGAGCTCTGGCAAGGGTCTGAGGAGAATGAGATGTGGGCATTTTAGCTCTCTGAGGAAAACACTCTACTCCTGCCCTTTTATGCCTGTCTGACCATGCCAACAGACCCATACATAGTGCCATTCCAGAGCCTTCTGGATAAGCTTCATTATACAAAATATCATTATTAATATTTACACATAATAACGACCAAGAATTTACACTGTGCCGAGCACTGAAATTTTAACACAACACCTTGATACAGTAGGTATTTTAATCCCATTTTACAAACCAGAATTCAAAGAATGATGGAACTGCCTAGAGTTACTTGGTGGTGGGGGCCAGGAGAAGAAATAACCAGAGTAGGTAAGTAGTGGAAAGCAATTCTCCACCCAGAGTTCATGGAGAAATTTGGAGAAAGCCATGGACATCTGTCTGTGTTTTGTGGCTCTTTCACATGAAGATAGATTTATTTATTTATTTTTTAAATTTTTTTATTTTTATAAAGATTTTATTTATTTATTTGACAGAGAGAGAGAGAGCGAGAGCAGGAACACAAGCAGGGGGAGTGGGAGAGGGAGAAGCAGGCTTCCCGCCGAGCAGGGAGCCCGATGTGGGACTCGATCCCAAGACCCTGGGATCATGACCTGAGCCGAAGGCAGACGCTTAACGACTGAGCCACCCAGGCGCCCAAGATAGATTTTTTTAAAGATTTTGTTTATTTATTTGTCAGAGAGAGAGCACAAGCAGGGGGAGTGGCAGGCAGAGGGAGAAGCAGGCTCCCCACTGAGCAGGGAGCCCGATGAGGGTCTCGATCCCAGGACCCCGGGATCATGACCTGAGCCGAAGGCAGCCGCTTAACTGACTGAGCCACCCAGGAGCCCCAAAGATAGATTTTCCCCAGAAGTCTTTCCACTTACAAACCAAAGGCTACTCTTGAAGTTTGGAATTGTGTAGAGGTAGAGGAGGTGTTTTGAAGAATGATAAAAAGAGGAGAGAGAGAGAAGTGGAGAGTGGGAACAGGGGAGATGAAGGTGTCGGGGGAAGAGTGTGAATGGTTGCCTCTCACCAGCTGGATTGGAACCTTGCAGTTACTTGGCTTTGGATACAAGTGGGCACAAAAGAACCTGGAAAACTGGGTATTAAAAGATCTTTACAAACTACATTCATGTTGAAAAAAAGATCTTTCCCAGCTCTTCGGCTCAGGTTATAGATGAGTGCAGAGACAATAAATGGCTTACCCAAGGCCACACAACTAACTGTGGATAGTGCTGGAACGAGAGCTCAGGGCTTCCTCATTGCCCGGTACCTGCCATCTCCCTCCCGGGGGTCTGAAGTCCACCAGGTTGAAATGGGACAGGGTGGCATTGCAATGTCATGCTCCCTGGAAGGGAAAATATCTAGAAAAGGTAGGTGTCAGGAAGCTGCTTCTCTGATAGCTGTTTTAGTGATGGACATGGCAGCTTTGATTTGAGTCCTCAAAAGGGAAGACGTGGACATGAGGACCTTGTCCAGTAGGTCAGTTTTCCCTTTGGGACTGTCTGGATGGGGAGATAAGAGGGACACAGTGTGACAGTCAGTTTTGCAGCAAAGTCCACTCTGGGCACATGCAATAGCCTTGTCTCATCACTTTCTAGGCCAGTGAGCGGGGAAAAGTAGTCACTGGAAAAGGATTTGCTCTAAAGTGACTGGAATGTCAGACAGGCACTTCATGGTGCCATGGGGATGTCTGTTCCCTCCGAGCTTCAGACCTTTTTGTTTCTTTTTTTTTCCTTCTTCTTCTAAAAGTGAAGCTACCAGATGGAGAATAGTGTTTGAAAAGAAGTATCTCCTCCCCACCCCCTGAGATGTGGGAGTCCATGATGGCAGGGCTAATGACGTGTACTTATAAGTGAGAGTGTCTGGGTTTGAATCCTTGCTCTGTCTCTTACCCTATGTGCAGCTTATAGTTATTTCTACTTAACTTCTTTACCTCACTTTTCCAGCCTGTAAAATGGGCATCGGAATAGTACCTACCCCATAGGATTTTTTGTAAAGATTAAATAGCTTAACAATTATAAAATATTTCAAACTATGTGAAACATAGCAGAGATCGGCATGTGTATTTGTTAAATAAACAAAAATAATTAAGAACTAGACACCAAACAAATGCAGAGGAGGTGCTAAGAGTCAAATGTGGGTAAAGAATTCATGTGATTATGACACGGTCTCAGGTTCCCTTAGAGAAATTGAATGTGGCCCATGTGCTGGCAAATGCTGCAGTCATGAAGATAAATCCACTCTTTTTGACAATTTGGGTGAATGCTCCAAATAGCATGGCACATACCAGCCTCATATTTGTAAGTACTGGTCACTTCTTTTTTTTTTTTTAAAGATTTTATTTATTTATTTGACAGAGAGAGACAGCGAGAGAGGGAACACAAGCAGGGGGAGTGGGAGAGGGAGAAGCAGGCTTCCCGCGGAGCAGGGAGCCCGATGCGGGGCTCGATCCCAGGACCCTGGGATCATGACCTGAGCCGAAGGCAGACGCTTAACGACTGAGCCACCCAGGCGCCCTATTTTTTTTAAGATTTTATTTATTTGACAGAGAGAGACACAGTGAGAGAGGAGCACAGGCAGGGGGAGTGGAGGGGGGGAGAGGCAGGCTTCCCGCCGAGCGGGGAGCCCGATGCGGGGCTCGATCCCAGGACCCTGGGATCGTGACCTGAGCCGAAGGCAGACGCTTAACGACTGAGCCACCCAGGCGCCCCAGGTCACTTCTTTTTGATACCCATAGTATGAAGGCATGAGCTTTCACCAGCTTCAGAAATGGAATTAGCTCCCCTTGATCCTACCTCCTAGATGTCCTAGGAGTTTCCCCAGAGAAGTGCCTCCCATGATCTTATAAAGCTGTCAGTCCCTCCCTGCTCCCACGCATCCACGGCTGCTGACCTCAGAGCTGCTTGGAGCATCCTCATTCCTGCTCCTACCCTTCACGGGAAGGTGAATCTCCATGCTAAAATTAATCAGTCCATATAACTAAAACCAGGCCTGATGGGCAACAAGTGCTCAACAAATGCACACTCTTATTAATATCAAGACCATTATCCCTGGGTGCCTCTCAAGCTTCCACTTTTCAAAGTGCTATAGCATGGTTAGTTTCTCTGCAGACCTGGAGAGAATGGGTGATTCCTACACAGAAACCCTTATCTTCTCAGTGTGCTATGCCTCGCATTTTATAAAGTTTTTCTTGAATACTTGGGCCCATTTCTGGCTCAGCCCCTCACCAGACTCTCATTAAGTCTCTCCTGAAAACCTTCTCTAGCTCTCCTTTTCCTGACCATATGGGCTCAGACTCAATCCAAGAGGCTGGCCATGGTAATAGCCACCATTCACTGAGCTCTTACTGTGCACCGGACAGTCTTTTAAATGCCAGGCAACAGTGATATTTCATCTTCACAGTGATGCTATCAGGTTGAATTATTAGCACCCATTTTACATATGATGAAGTTAAAGTCAAGAGCATCACTTTCCCATGGTTACCCAGCTAAGAGATGGTGCAGTGAGAACTCAAACCAGTAATTAGCTTCTGGACCCCAGTTCCTAACCAGTACACACCCTGATGGGGAAGAGATGTCATGCTACCTTCACCAAACTCTGGCCCTTCTCTCCTTCCTACCTTGTCCAGTGGTACCAGATTTCCCTCTTCACTTTTTAGTTCCAATATGAATCTTTCCCTGTATCTCAAATTAACATAAGCATTTACTGGGATGGGTTCAGGTGGAAGAGTTGGTGACACATTTGGAGCCCGAGCTAGCCAGTAAGACTCTCTGTTGATAGGGGCTGGTGTCAGGAAACACAGATAGTTGATTCAAATGGCAAAGATCTTAATCCCAGAATCCAGAATTGTGTGAATGCCTTTTATATATTATCCTTAAAGACTATGTCAGTTCCATATGTATCACCGTGCTCATTTAATAATGATCTTGTATTGCTTACTGAGCAATTACTACATATCTATTAGTAAGGCTTACTAAAGACCTGTTCTTCCATGTATTGTTTTTTGCTAATGCCCAGGTAGGCAAGAGCAATAAAGTTCGCTACATTAAAATGTGGTCCACAGATTTTGCATTTCATTTGTTCATACATTAATTCACCAAATATGTTTTTAGCCCACCGTGTGTAAGGAATCCATAAATAAGCTTATAAGCAAATGTAATTGTGATAATATTTCTAAATATTTAACTGGTATGTTTTGATGCCCCCCTTAAATCGTGATTCCATGTAGCCTCTACTTCCAAGGCTGAGTCATGAGGCATATTGCCCTAAGGAAGGAAAGATTGGACACTAACTAGAACAAAGAGACCATGGACCACTTTTATGGCTCAAGACCAGGCTCTAGCCTTTCAGTACCATGTGTCTATTGACCAGATGCCATCTTGTATTACACTTCTAACCAGCTGTTTAGGCATAATGCTTTAGAGATCATCTAGTTCAACACCCTCATTTTACCAGTGAGAAAACTAAAGCATAGAGAGATGAATGAGATACCCAAAAAAGTTAATGGCAGAACCGAACTTGACCCCAGAGCTCTACTTGGAATCCAACATTCTGAATGACTTTCTTTGTTACTTGGGGAAATGTCTAGGTTGTCACCCATATTCATTTAAAAAAACTTTAATACATTTTTATGGTCAAGAAAATAGTTTGCTTTGATAAAATCCATGTTTTGTTATTGCTGGGTGCTTCTCTCAAGAACAAAGGTGAAGATTGTGAGCATGGCTGTGAATGTTTTCATCTGTTCTACCAGTGGATTGGAGGTAGCTAGGGGTGGCCAATTTGCAACGGTTAAGACCAGCCTGTGCCCTGAATGGTAATCATTCTGGCTTCAGTTCTAATCTTAAAAAATGATTCAACACGGTCATTGAGATGTCAGGCCATGAAAGAAAACCCTCTTCACTTGTGATTTAATGAGTATTTAGGACAACTGATAATCCTCAGATTGGATCAATGTGTGAACTCTGAGCCCAGGAGGACATTTCATGCCTTGTCTGTGTTGTTGCAGCTGTTCTGCAGCTTGACCCATTGACACAGTCACTGTTTGGTGTCAATATTTGCAGACTGGACAGTCTCCTTCTGCTAGATGGTCTGCTTTGTGGGGACTTAAACTCCTTTATTAGTTCACTCAAGGATAAATAGATCTCCATTCAAAACTTGGTTTACTCTGAAAGCAAATGAGAGTCCATTTAGTATAGGAGGGAGAGAGAGCAATAGTTGGAAGTTGGATCATGGCGGGCTGGTCTGGGGCCTTCCATGATCTGCTGAGGTCTACTGTATCTTACCTCCCCTTCCTTCATTCCACTGTGTTCCTCTTTCTGCAGGATAGCGGTGATAATCTGCCCTTTAAGTCTGGGTTAGCTGCCAAAAGGACAAAACATGGGCTTTTTTTCCCCCATCCATGGACATAAAGATCCTTAGAGATTAGTTTTTTCTTGAGAAGCTAGTATTAATATCCTCAGAGACTTGAGACTCCTGGCAAGAATCTGAGTGGTGTTAGAAAAAGGCTGATGCATATATGATGGAATAAGCTGGAACCATGTGGCTGGGAGATGATAATGGAGCATTGTGGTTGTCATCATGGTGTCCCATTTTATGAGCCATGTGGAAGAGACACCCCATGGTGACAGTGATCCCATGGTGACAATGACCACGGGAAATGAGCAGTCAATAGGGAGGCAGCGGGGGGAGACCTGGAAGGTACAATCTACTCTTTGTATATGTATATTTGCAAAATTAAGCTAATTCACATATTTTCCATTTTATAAATATTTTCTCTGATTAAAAAAATGTGTGGTTGCTGTTAAAAATACACAGAGGAAATTATAAGGGGAAAAATTAAAATGCCTTCAGGTTGCAACACCTGGAGATATGAATATGTTAATGATATTGGCAAATGACTTTTCTGAAAAGTTTTTCCAATTACATTTCCATTGATTTGTGGATTATGAATACTCATCTCACCATATCAATATCAGCATTAATCATTAGGTTTAAAAAATTCCATTTTTATAAATGAGAAATGGCAGGCAAATCATTTTTTTAAATATTGTTATTAATATAATTATTGAAAATTTGCATATTTTTCCATTGTGAATGGTTTGTTTACACTTTTGACTTTTTAATTCATTTATCTATTCTTATTGATTTGTAAGGGCCACATTATATGCTTGGTACATTAACTACTACATGTCATTGTTTTTGAAAATACTCCCCCCTTATTCTTTGCCTTTTACTTTTTTTATAGTTCTATTCTTTTTCAAAGGGTTACTGAAGTATGGTTAATGTACAATGAACCACACATATTTAAAGTATACCATCACCACAGTCAAGATAATGGACATATACATCATTCCTAGGAATTTCCTTGTGCCCCTTGCAATTCCTCTCTCAATTCCTTCTCCCTGTCCCCACTAACCTCTGATCTACTCTCTATCACTGCATCTTGGTTTGCACTATCTTGAATTTTATAAAAATGGAGTCATAAAATATGCCTCCCCCCCAGCTTCTTGGACTCAGCATAATTATTTGAAGTTCATCTATGCTGTTGTGTGTATCAATATTTCATTTCTTTTTATTGCTGAGTAGTATTTCATTATGTAGTTGGTTATGCCAGAGTTTGTTTTTTCAACCATTGATGGACATGTGGATTGCTTCCTGTGTGTAGATATTACAAATAAGGCTGCTATGAACATTTCCTGTTCAAGTCTTTGTGTGAACATAGACTTTCATTTCTCTTAAGTAAATCCCTTGGTACAGAATGACTGGGTCACATGGTGGGTATAGGTGTAAAGTTTTAAGAAATTGCCAAACTGTTTTCCAAAGTGATTGTAATATTTTACATTCCTACCAGCAATGTAGGAGAGTTCCAGTTGCTCCATGTCACTACCACCACTTGGTGTGGACAGCCTTTTAAATTTTAGCAATTCTAGTGGGTATGTGGTGATATCTCACTGTGATTTTAATTTGCTTTTCCCCAATAACTAATGATGCTGAACATCTTTTCATGTGTTTTTTGGCATTCTTATATCTTCCTTGGTGAAATGTCTGTTAAAATGATTTGTGCATTTTTTTGTTTCTATTATTGAATTTTGAGAGTCCTTATATATTTTAGATAAAGTCCCTTTGTCATTTATGTTTTGCAAATATTTTCTCCCCAGTGTGTGGCTGCCTTTTATTTTGTCATGTTTCATAAAGAGTGTAAGTTTTGGGGCGCCTTGGTGGCTTAGTCGTTAAGTGTCTGCCTTCGGCTCAAGTCATGATTCCAGGGTCCTGGGATCCAGCCCCGCATCGGGCTCCCTGCTCAGTGGGAAGCCTGCTTCTCCCTCTCCCACTCCCCCTGCTTGTGTTCCCTCTCTTGCTGTGTCTCTCTCTGTCAAAAAAATAAAATATTTTTTTTAAAAAAGTAAACTGATAATAGGCAATACTATTAAAAAAAGTGTAAGTTTTAAATTTTGATGAAATCAAATTGATTTCTTTTTTAATAATTTGTGCTTTTTGTGTCCTATTTTAGAAATCTTTTATAAACCCAAGGTGACTACAATTTTCATCTATGTTTTATTATAAATGTATTACAGAACATGATCCATTTGAGTTAATTTTTATATTATAGTATAAAGTAAGCATCAAGTTTTATTTATTTTTCCACTTGGATATCCAATATTTCTAGTACCATTTGTTGAAAAGGTTTCCTTTTCCCCACTGAAGAAGATTTCCTTTTCCCCATTGTATAAGGGCACCAGTCATATTGGAGTTAGGAGCCATCCTATTCCATATGAGCTTATTTTAACATAATTAATTTCATCTTCAAAGGCCCTGTATCCAAATAAGTTTATATTCTGAGGTTTTGGGTAAACTTGACTTTAACTCAGTACCAAGTTACTTGGGTACTTTCACTGAAAATCATTTGACCATATATATAACTTACACTCTGTGGTTGGGCTCATTGCATTACACTTCAAAACTCCTTGCTTATCTTGAGGTCAGTTTAAATATTAACCTCTGTTTTATTCCAGTTTGTTAAATGATTTAACCTTAAAATCTGGAGTAAATTTTGGAATAGGGTATATATGGTTGCGCTGTAAGGTTTTTTTTTCATATAACCAATTTCCTTCCTTCCTTCCTTAGTATTTAGTTTGTATTTTAAATTCTAAAGATATATACATAATTTCACATAAATGCATATACACTATCACGTATACTTTAAAAATAGCCATTCTCCACTTGTGGAATAATTCATCTCATACCCTCTTTGTTGCTTCCTTTAAGTTTTTATAAGCATATATATATGGGGTGATTTTGTTCTATTTTTTTGAGATTTGTGCTAGTGCTAATCATAATGTTATAATTAGCTTTAATAATTATTAGGGAAGATCTCTCACCACTTTCATTTTTCCTGCATATTCGTCATGATAAACTTCAAAATAATTTCAAAATTTTTAAAGTCCATTGCAGTTTCTACTGGACTAGCATTGTACCAAAGCATGATTTTGAGGAGATATGTAAGTCTTTTCTATTTTTCATTAAAGCTTCATCATGTGGGCTTCTAGCACACATTTCTTATTAGTGTCATTTCTGGATATTTTCTACTTATTGTCTTCTATTATATATGGAGTCTTTATTTTTCTTATTCTATTTTCTAACAATTTTCTGCTGATACATAGGCACATAAATGCTTTTGGTAGATTTATATTTAATCTGGTTGCTTACTAAAACTACTTGTATTAATTCTGTAATTTCAAAAATCACTTTCATCTCCTTTTGGACTCCAAAATTTAAACTCTATTTTTTTTTTATTTTGGCATCTTTGATGATTATTTTCTGATGGCTGGGTTAATCTCCTTTTAAGATCTGCGATTTTAAGGCAGGACATTCTTCCAGTGTCTGGAGAATGTTATTCTACTGGTGTGATTGCCTCCTGCCTTTGCTGCTTTGTTCCCTGAAATTCTCAACATTGTGGTGCATTAAAATGTATGATTTCCAATAAGCAGTACTACCGGGGCTCTTTTGTCCTGGTCTGTCTCTCCTTTTGGACATCATACTTTGATACAATGTCCCAATACAGTTTGCATGCCTATCTGTCTTCCTGAGAATGGCTCTGTCCAGTCACATAGAGGGGAGATGGTATGGACAGAATTATGGCTACCTTAGAAAGTAGCAATTAGGCAGAATTATGGCTACCTTAGAAAGTAGCAATTAGACAGTAGACAGATTTCTGCTCAACTTTCAGCTTATTTCAGATTTATAAACAGAGAAAGCAGACAATGGGAGAAGCAGGAATGGTTTTCCTCCCAATTTTAGGAGGATGGCTTGGTTCATTTGCTAACATTTCCATTAACGCTTTGCAGATAATAAAAATCTTTCCTAGATTTTAGCAACAAATTGATGGCCACTTCTAGTTTTGAAATGGTTGTAAGTTCTTAAGTTCTTCTCCTACAAATAGGTATTTCAGTGGAAAGCTGATGGAGCTTGCTTCTTGGGCTATAAGTCAGATGCCATTCTTAATAGGAAGATAAGAAGTTTGGAGGCAAATGAAGTAAAAGTTTGGAAACTAGTGTTCTATAGATTGGGATCTTCCCTCAAGAAGCCTTCATAGAAAAAGGAGAGTTTTCTCAAACATTTGTACAGGCCCTTCCTCACACACCTGCCCTTCCCCCTGAAGCCTAGGCTACCATCCTTATAAAATTTATTCAGCATTGTGGAAAAATACAAATCACAAAGCATTTATTTGACAGCAAGTGTCAGACAAAGAAGGTGACAAGAACCCTCATATCCTAAAAAAGGTGGTAGGTATGTCTACAGGAAAACAAGGGACTGAAACTGCTCCTTCTACTCTAGCCAGATTCCACTTCAAGTCTATATATGAGAAGGCAAAATTGAGATGTTGAGGAAGTCAGGATTTCTTTGGAGAGTTGTCAGGTTGTCCAGTGTTTTCCCTCCTGAGAGGGATGTCCTTCTTCCACCCCAGACCAAGTAGAGGGCACTTCTAAAGAGTCACTTGTAAAGAGCGGGGTTATCTTCTGGGAGAAGAAACAGACGCATCATCCTCATTAAATGCATTCTGAACTAGAAAAACCTATAGGTGCGCCCCAGGGTGTGTATGATGAGTTTCTGGAAGAAATTGACTTTGGTTCCTTGGAGTCAAGGTAGGAGAAAAGTACCATTCCTGTAAGAAGGTCTAATGGTGAAATTCCAATTGGAGCTCAATGAAGGGCTGACTGGTGGAAAATGGTTTCACCAGCATTTAGGGGCAGAGACACTAAGTCTTCTATTGAGTCGTTGGGTGTTACAGAAGCCAACAGAGGAGCCTAGTCATGAGCGGTTAATGAGAAAGTGCATCACCTTAGGAGAGAAACTGAAAGCTGGAGGTGTCTGAAATGGATTGTCTCAAACAGACCCAGAAAAGCACCTGAGAGAAGGAGAAAGAGTTGGCATTTGGGCAGCTGCCCCACAGAGGACACAGCAGTCCAGTAAGATTTTGCTCACTCACCCGTCTTCTCACCCTTGGTCCTACAGAGAGCAGAGGGAGCAAAGGCAAAACAATGAGAAGAGTGATAAGGAAAAGACCAAGATGAAGGAAGAGTGAAACAGACTAAATTTTCTTTCCCCTTCTGCAGGTCAAGGATGTTCATGTGTTTATTCTGAGCTGGGAAAAGAAAGAAGCTTTAAATTGAATGAGGGACTGAAGTGCTTATTTCTATTGGAACTTGACTTTTGGGTGCCTTAATGAGGTTCTTCTAACACCAGAAAGGATGGGCAAAGCTGCAGATCTGTTCAGGGCTGGGAAAGAGAAATTAGACAGAATTTTTTAGAAGAAGTGGTTTTAAAAAAAAATTGTTTTCCCATTTTTCACCCTATGAATGCAGTCCATTCTCTATGGTACAAAAATCTATATGAAAGGGTAAAGTCATGCTGGAATTCTTTTCCAAATTGTTGATAAAATATTGGGGTAGAACCAGGTTTCTTAAATTCTTAGAAGAGATGCCCACTATTTATCTTGAATGTTCCTTACTGTCATGTTTTGCAGGAACGATTAATAATAATGCCAACCCAGTTTCTCAGTCTTCAGGGGTACTAACCTTAACCAGAGGATAGACAAAGACAATGAAAAATTCTTAACCTGAGCAAAATCTCTGCTCTAATAAAAGAAAATAGACCTGTGTCTTTTAAAAATGAGTGTATTTTTTCTTGGTCCATAAATCTTGTCAAAGGAATCTATTTGACTTAGAGCTGTTCAGATTTATATTTGGTTTTAATAAAAATTATGGATAGTAAAAGATTAATAAGGTTAGAATCTATGACTCTACACTGATATAAATGAATGAATAAATAAATAAATGAAGAAGGAGGGAAAGGATTTTCCTTATAGTATAATGTCAACTAAAAAATATAAAATAAGTTACAGAATTAGAAAAACACCATTTGCCAACCAGGATAGTGGTAATTGGTTTTAGTATAGTGGATCAAAGTTCAAGGAATGAAAGGATATTTACATAGGTTCAAATTTTATCCTCCACAAGCTACTTTTTGTTACAAAGAGTAAAATAGTAACATTAGAGTTACCTGGTGGACATATAACCAATGATCAAAGCTAACATTTCCAGAAATGGCACTGATCAACAGCATGTGCTACTTGATACCATGCAGTGACAACTCAGCATCATTTACAGGGTATTCCTACCAAAAATTGTAACTTGAATCCCATTATGAGGAAACACTGGACAAGCTCAAACTGAGGAATATTCTCTAAAATAACTAGCCTGTATTCTTCAAAAATGTCAGTGTCTTAAAATGCAAAAACAAAAAGAGAAACTGTTGTAGATTATAGAGACTAAAGAGACATGACAACTGGATACAGTACATGATCTTGGGTCTTCTTTTGCTGTCAAGGACATTACTGGGACAATAGACAAAGAAAAACTCATGGTCTATAGAGTAGATGATAATGTTGCTTCAATGTTCATTTCTCCATTTTGATGATTTCCTATGGTTATGTAAGAAAATTTCTTGTTTTTTGAAAAGACACACTGGAGTATCTAGGGATTACTTTTAAATCAGTCTGAAAAAAATATAAAAGAGAGAGAAGGCTAAGGCAAATAGAACAAAATGTTAACATCTGAGGAATCTAGAAGAGTATCTGATCATTCTTTTTTCTATTTTTGAAGTTTTAATATAAATCTGGTTTTGTAAAAATAAAATGTAAACAAAAAATTTAAAAATACATATTATACTGATGTCTCATTTTTTATTATCATGTTTTAATAGTCATAATAACAAGCATGTATATGCACTTACTCTTTGCCAGGCACTGATGTAAGCCACACACACATACACTCATTTGATCTTTAGCCTATGAGCTAGGTGGTATTATTATTATTATTATTCCCATTTTATACCAGGAAACTGAGGAAGAGTGAGGTTAAATAATTTGCTATAGTTACATGCTAGTAAATGGTGGAGCTGGGGTATGAACTCCCAGGTATATGGATCCAGAGTCCATGTAAGGACTGAGTGAATCAGCTTGACTTCTTATTTTAAAACTCATTAATACCATCTGGAACCTCTTTTTGGAAGTTTCTATTTAGAGTCTGTATTAGTTATGTTACATGGATTAGTAACACATTACCCCAAAATTTAGTGGCTTAAAACAACAGGCATTTAGTATCTCACAATTTCTGTTGGTTAGAAGGCTGGGTGAAGCTCATCTGGGTGCCTCTGGTTCAGGATCTCTCAGGAGGCTGCACTGTTGGCTGGAGCTGTGCTCTCATCTGAAGTTTCGATTGGGGGATATTTGCTTCCAAGCTCACTCACTTGGTTGTTGGCAAGCCTGGGTCCCTTACCACATGGGCCTCAGTAGAACTTCCTTGTGACATGACAGTTGGGTTTCCCTAGAGTAAGGAGAGAGAGAGCAAGAGAAAGAGAGGATGTTCAATATAGAAGCCATAACCTTCTTATAATTAAATCTCAGAAGTGGTATTCCATCACTTCCTCTGTATTCTGTTCATTAGAAACAAATCAGTAAGTCCACCCCACTCTTAAGGAGCAGGGATTATACTAGGGAGTAAATCCCAAGAGGTGAGGATCATTCACAGCCATCTTAGATGCTGCCGACCAGAGTTTACATATTAGTTGTGTACACGTGGGTTTTTTTTGTTTTTGTTTTTGTTTTTTTGTCTGTTCTCATTTTTTTATCTGTTCTCATTGTTCTCTTGAAAGAGCCAGAAACCATGTGGCAGGGGTGTGGAATGGTAGCTTTCTAAGAGACAGCATTGCTTCTACCTGGCAATGAATACAAATTAGACTCCTATTACCTTTTTCAATCCAGTACAATTAGCTCTCCAGGTACTGGACATTACTCCCAGATACCAGCAAGTGACCGGCTGTGACTGTTGGGCCTCCCCCAGAGTGTGCCCATTCCTGTTCTGCTCACTGTGGCCACGTCTTCATCAGCATATCTTTGCTGGATTAGTGGACTCCCCGAGGGTAGGGA
Organism: Mirounga angustirostris; assembly: GCF_029215605.1. Lineage (NCBI taxonomy): Eukaryota > Metazoa > Chordata > Mammalia > Carnivora > Phocidae > Mirounga > Mirounga angustirostris. The sequence continues at coordinate 126,457,130 of NW_026991713.1, forward strand.
ATGTGCCATTTTTGCTAAATCTGTTACTTCCCACCTAGTACAACCCTGAGCCAGGGACTGGGTTAAAAGAGCACTCTAATTCTCTAGGAGAGCTCGCTTGATTTTTGGCCATAGCAGAGGGTCTGACATATGGCCAAGTGGTTTGTACACTTAGTTGACTCTGTAAGACAGGCTATTATACCTGCGCGGTTGTAATAGAGAGACCAAACAGATTTTGGGCTGGATAACTTGCCAGGATTACAACCTTAATCTTTTCCCCTTAATTGGAAAATCCTTTTGCAGGGCAATACCTTTGTGGAAGTAGAGTAGGCAACAGTTTATGAAATCAGACACCATTTTCACCCAGGAATTTCTCTTGTCACTCCACGTGGTACATTTCCTCTTTCTTTGCTGCCTAATTCTTACTGTTGGACTTACTCTTTTGGAAGAGGCATATTTTTTGGAAGGTGGGAGACAGAAAAATACAAATAAGAAAATAACCATCTCATTTAATTCCATCACCCAGGGATTAACCAAGTTAACATGTTCTTCCTTCCAGTCTTCTTTGATGTATATATATAGTTAAGAAAACAAAACTGGAATCCTATTACACAACTCATTTTTTCCACTTAATATTTCGTGAATGTTGAACACGGCTGCTTAGCATTCCACTGTGAGCATATAGTTAGTTTGACACAAACCTCATTGTGGATGTTTAGTGTGTTCTCCCTTAAAAATAATGCTATCATGAATATCCTTAGGCTAAATCACTGTGCACCTTTCTGATTATTTCCTTCAGTTAAATTCCTGTAAGTGAAATGATGGAGTCAGAGGCAGGAGTGAGAATTGGCATGGATTCTGAGAGCCTCAGGGAACTTCTGGAAAGGGAATTGGCTACAGAAAGTGGACATGGGTCAGAGGCCACATTGGGAGACCATGGGCAGTGCAGTTGGTGGGTTCAACACATGGCCTCCTGGCCGGCAGTCCTAGCTAGGCCTTTAAACACTGTTATTTATTTATTTATTTATTTATTTATTTATTTATTTATTTATTTATTTATAAAGATTTTATTTATTTATTCATGAGAGAGAGAGAGGCAGAGGGAGAAGCAGGCTCCCCGCCTAGCAGGGAGCCTAAACACTGTTATTTAAATACTAGGTCTTTGATCTTAGCAAAGTTACTTCAACTTCTGAACCTCAGTTTCATGATCTGTAAAATGGGGTTAATGGTGTCATGTAAATTAGAACACAGGTACAAGGGCTTACCAAAATCATCCCTTAAAAAAGAAGGTATATCCAAATATGGGAATCCTTACAAAATGTCTTAAATTTTGGGATGCTGTCTTGTTTATTTTAACTGAAAAAAACATGGCGTTGTTTAAAGAAAATACATAGGTCTGAAGTGAGTTCAGTCAGTGCTGGTTTGGGATGCTTGCAGAGGCTTTCCGACAGAATCAGTAAACAGAAAGGAGGCAAGTGAATCCAACACGGATTTAGCAATTGTTTCTGGGAATGTGACCTCCTGAATGCAGATATCAGATCCATTGTAGACAGACCTTCTGAGGATTCCTTTAAAAGACAGTGCAGTGAATGGTTACATTGCAGAGCTCATCAGTATACACCTGTAGTTTGAATAAACGGAACAACTGTTCTAATGTTATATTAGTGGGTATTCGTGGCTTGGGACAAAATTTCCAGTGACAGTGTGCTGTATCTCAAAAAACTGAGATGGAAATGAAGATGATGTGTCCTGGAAAAGATGAACTGAGTGACTCCAAATTTGGCTCTGGAGAAAAAGAACACATCGGTGAATAAAATTGTGTAATGATCTGTAAGACCGGAAAAAAAGCAATATTTCTACATTAATATATAATTTAAATAGTACGTGGTTTTAAATATGCATGTGCAACTGAATTAATAAATTAAATTTTATATTATTAAATTAAAGTAACTACGTCATATTTACTTCAGCTCCAGCCCTAAGATTGGTTATATAATTAACTGGATAAAAAGTGGTATTTGGAGGGTCTTTTCATTGAGTAAGATGGATCTCCTTATATCTGGGCAGTTATATTGGTGATCTAACTCATAAAGTAGTGTGAGAATACAAATGTGATCTTTATGAGGTGCTTGGCCCTCTGCCTGGCACATAGCACATGCTCAGTTACTGTTGGCTCATGTTATGTCGGGGGTCAGACAGCAGATGTGAACTCTGATGAGCACCTATTAGGGTGGTGGGGTGGGAGGGGCAGGAGGCTGACTTTACTTACTTTATCATTTGGTTTAAGATAGGGTTTTACAGTGTACCGTGTACAGTTGCCTGTTTCCAAAAATAATTGTTTTTTAACTCATGAAAATGATACTTCGTATAAGGGCCCAAGAGAGCTTTCTGACTCTTGCACAATGCTTGGAAGCTTTTTAAGAATTACAACCAAGCTCTTCTATTTCCTCACAACAAATATAAGCGTGGAGTGGGAGCTGGGCTTTAGTGCAAGGGTGAGACTCTATCATTCTGAGCAGGTCCAGTGTTCCATGAGGCCTTCTACTCCCTGTCCTTGCCTTTATTTGAATCTCCTTAAATGGGACTGATTTCACAAGGTGCTCTGAAAGGAGGAGAATAAATGTGTCTTTCATGCCAGTGAGAGAGAGAGAGAGAGAAAGGGAGGAAGGGAGGGAAGGAGGGTAGGAGAAGGCTATCTGCATATTAAGCTAGCTAGTTTGGCAGAAAAAGGAAATGGCAAGAATTTTAATGTGATCTTATTTCTTTTGACAGGCGCTCTGAGCTGAATTTTCAATTTGCTATTGTTTTGGACGCTGTGTAAATGTCTGTATTCCAGGGACCTGAGGTCTGAATCCAGTTCTTTAGGAGCAGTGCTTAGCAGCGGGGGCCACTGGGGAGATAACTGAGCGTTGTTCTGAAGCTCTCTCTCGCTGCATAGGTATCACACTGCCTTCCACCAGAGAATGGCTGTCCAGTCTCCCTCTGGTCTCTCTGGGTCACTGGGACCTTTGTGTAGCTAGCAGTTTCTCTATGTGGACGCCAGAGGCGATCAGCTGTGCATATCGCTCCCCAGCTCACATTGGTGCACACATCGATGGAGCTCTACGCAAAGTGAAGTGGAGAAGTGCCATCTCCGTCAGATCATTTAGAAGAGCCTCCATATAAGTTTCTAGGGCTGCAAATCCTTCTAAAGGCTTCCCAGTCCCTCTCGTGCTTACGTGCCTGCGACCTGTCTCCTTTCCATGCCCCTCTACCTGGATGCTGTCCTCCCTTCCTGCTGTTTCTTCTCCTACAAGTTTTTAGTCCCTTGCTGTCACCACATTGTCTCTCTTCTCTATTGCCCTGGAGGAGGGTCTTTACCTCCCTTTCTTCACTTTTGGCACCATACTGTCCTTTGGGAATGGTGCTAAATGTTTCTGTCTAGTGGACTTGGTGTTTTGTCAAAGTAACTTAATTACTTACGGCTCAGTAGAGTGTGTGTGTGTGGGTGTGTGTGCGCGCACGAGTTATTTCTGAACCAGCACTTCTTAGGCCCACATGGGTGCTTGAAAAGTACTTTCCTAATACTACTAGCATTAGGTTTGTGTTAGGCTATGACATAGTTTCTTCCTGATAAGTTGACTTTGCCTCCATTTCTCTGTAACACCCCTAAATTGAAGACATACATCTGTGATTAGACCTGAGAAAACCTTGGCGATTTAACAAGAAAGCAAGCATTGGTCAACAGTTTCTCCAGGAGGTACCCCTGAACCTTGGACTCTGGGGGTTGGGGAGCTGAGCTGGGGAAGCTCCTGGGAGAGCCCGTGAAGCCCCCCCTTCACCTCAGTTCACAGGATGATTACAGCAAAGGCAGATGAGAGAGGGGGTTTCTCTGCGGCTGACGTGCTGCCATGTCCTCTTTAAGCCTCAAGACAAAGCCAGCTTTGGCTGTCCAGAATGAGTTTCTCATGAGGCTTTCAAAGTTCCTCTGGCCACAGCAACCAGGGCTTGTATAGCTTGCAAGGACTGCCATGGTAAAGAACCACAGACCGGGGCGGGGAGGGGTGGGGGGGGGCGCTTAGACAACAGAAATGTATTTTTTCACAATTCTGGAGGCCAGGAGTCCAAGATCAAGATGTCGGCAGGGTTGGCTTCTTCTAAGTTGTTTCTCCTTGGCTTATAGATGACTGTCTTCTTCCTGGGTCTTCATATGGTCTTCCCTCTGTGTCTGTCCTAATCCTCTCTTTTTATAAGGACACCAGTCATATTGGATTGTGGCCTGCCCTAATGACCTCATTTAACTTAATTACTCTGTAAAGACCCTATTTCCAAATAGAGACACAGTCTGAAGTACTGGGGGTTTAGGATTACAGTATCTACGGTATATGAATTTGGGGAGAGGGATACGATTCGGCCCATAGCAGAGTTAAGGCAGCTTCTGAAAAGCACTTACCTCTCTTCTATGCCCAAAGTACTGATTCAGATGTTCTTCTCCACGCTTCTCCCTGGCTGTTTCATATGTAGGAACTAATTTTCTCCATATAGCAATCCTTTGGGGTAGCTACTACTTGTGTCCTCATTTCACACACAGGGAAACCAGGGAAGAAAGACAACCTGCCTCAGAGCTGGTACTTGGTTCACGAACCAGAGGCCTGACTCCGGTGCCCGAGCTCTTGTCCCTGGGCTGATCTGCCTCCATGCCTCGGCCTCCTTCCCTCCAGCACCTCTACTCCTGACTCTGGGAGCCTAAGAAAGGCTCATGACTTAACTTCCTCCGCAGGACCCAAGCTAAACTCTGGTTGTGCATCGTCTGTGACGAACTTGTCATGAGAATGAGCACAGGGGTTATTACTGTCCCCACTTTACACGTTGGGAACTAGGATGTTGAGCCTTTTGTGCAAAATTCTAGAGTTAAGGGATTTAAGAGCTCAGAAGGTCTCTGCCTACCAAAGATTGTTCTTTTGGAAAGGTGGTACTTATTTAGATGTTAATAAGGTGAGGCAGAGAAATCATCTTTTTTATCTTGAGGGTAAGGAACATTATAGCCATTTAGAAGTGACAGAAAATGGCTCAATAGTCAAATGAGATATGAATGTTGAAGGAACATTAGATTACAGTGAAGGAAAACAGGTTTTGGAGTTTTAAATGTATTTTTTTTTAAAGATTTTATTTATTCATTTGAGACACAGAGATACAGAGAGAGAGAGAGCATGAGCAGGGAGAGAAGCAGAGGGAGAGGGAGAAGCAGGCTCCCCGCTGAGCCAGGAGCCCGATATGGGGCTCGATCCCAGGACCCTGGGATCATGACCTGAGCCAAAGGCAGATGCTTAACCATCTGAGCCACCCAGGTGCCCCAGGTTTTGGGGTTTTAATCATAAGTCTGCCTTACTGGGTGTGACGTTTTAGCCTCAGTTGCTTCATCTGAAATATGGGTGTATAATATCTCCTTGCAGGGTCATTGTAGGATTTTAGATTATATAATGCAAAGTGCTCTGTTCAGTGTCAGTTTGTTTGTTTGTTTTGTTTTGTAGCAAAAATAGGCTAGGCTAAATAACTCTGGTAACAAATTCCCTCCGCCCCCCTTTTAATCATTTATAATGGCAAACATTTAATCTCAGATAGTGTGTTTACCCAGAACTTCTCATTCTGACAGGAGAGCCACCATCACAAGCTCTACTGGTCACCACAGATCTCTGGAGCATCTTGCACCAGCAATTAAATGCTTTGTTTTGGAAGTGACACATCACTTCGGCTCACAACTCACTAGCTGGACCTAGTGACATCACGCCACTTAACCTGCCCTGATGTGCAGACCTTCCAGTACCTGATGGTGGAAGCCAGGGGTAGCTGGTGGAAACAGTAATGACCTTTCATTAGTTTAGGGTAGGCGCTCGGTAAATGATACCAGCATTCTTATGACCTGTCCTGCCTTTTCTGAAAGTGATTGTATTTTGTCTCATTTGCTCTCTTTCCAGCAAGACTTAATTAATTCTAATTAAGTGTACTAATTGATTTAGTCTGATGTCCTCTTGCCCCCTGACGCTTGGGGAGAATTATCTATGAATATCCCAAAGTCGATTATTATTCTCTGAGCTGTCATGGTGGAGCTGTGTAGATTCATTTATAGAAAAAAAAGGTATTTTGACCTTATGTAGAAAACAAGACTTTATGTGGAATTTGGTACTGACTAAATTTTGTGTGTCTCAGGCAGGGGGTGGAGTTCAGAGATGGTCATTTTTATTTGCAATGTACAGCTGAGGGCCACATTACTCTTTCGTCACTGACCTGATTATACTTAGACTGCAGTCTCAGTACTGGCTTTTCCCTTTCCCCCTTTTTAAAAATTTGTGGTAAAATGCTCATAACATGCAATTTACCATTTTAACCATTTTTTGGTAATTAGTTTAGTGGCATTAATTACCTTCACACTGTTGTGCAACCATCACCACCATCCATCTTATAGGGAAGGAAAATTTCTTTCCATTCTAGGTTCTTGGTCTAATAATCAAATTGACATAAGACAGATGCACAGCAGAAAAACAAGTTTCTTACATGTGGGAGCCCAATAAAAATATGAGACCCAAAGGGCGGCTAGGAGATTGCGATTTGTGTAGCAATCTGAGTCAGGGAAACAGGCGGGGGTGTGGGGATACAAAGGGGAGGAAGGCCTTTCACAGGAAGGCAGAGGAGATGTTTGGAAATCAAAGGATGCCCTATTATGCAGATAAGATTCTTAGATATCCCTGGTAATAACTCTCTTCCAGGTACAGGCCACCTTTCTAATGTAAATTAAGGCATTTGAAGGGGAGGAAAATACCTTTTCCTGAATCTGCTGGGGTTTGATTGCTCTTAGCTCAAAATAGTTCTCATGCCAAAGTGGCACATTTCTGGGGTGACAAATTCTTCTCCCCTTCAGTCCCAACTTTGAAACTTCAAATAAGGAATTTCATAGTCCAGAATTTTAAGTTGATCTATTGCTCTATATCTTATTAAATCAGTCTCAGTCTTGAGAAGTGTTCAGGTCAATTAAACCGTTGTGTCTCATTTCAGGAAGCAGTGATGCAGCTGGGATCCCAAAGTTAGGCCTGTATTGTGCAAGCAGTAAGGTACTTAACAAGAGACATTTCTATAGAAACAAAAGAAAAACAGTCTTGAGTCCCAAGAGCTGCCAGTTGAGATTTCTAGACGTCAGGCTTGAAGCATGTTCAGATGGAGTGAAGGCAGGCAGTAGCAATCTTGATGTGGTTTTGGAATATAGGTGAGGTTCAGTGGGGTTGAGTCCAGGGTCGACAACCAAGAAAGATTTCTTGAGCATCTTTGGTACAAAATGGTGGTTTAAGAAAGCACAGGGACAGGACCCAAGGGCAGAAAGAGCTGCTGCCCCTGGGTTGTGAGGGGTGGTTGGGGAGGGTAAGGGAATGGGAGGTTTTCAAAAGGATTTTCATATGTTAAAGAAGATTCACAGGATACAGGAGGCCTCGCCATTGTCAAATTAAGGTTGTTTTTCCCTCTAGCAAGGCATTAACATGAAGATAGTTGGGAGCTTCCTGGAGGAACATTATACTCTCCCCGCTTCAAGTATCTGTCAATGGGCTGCAGGTTATAAGGACATTTAATTGTATGTACATTTCCTTCTGAAAGCTAGGTTATTGATAGAAATGCTTTGTTCTTGTAGATCGCTAAGACATCTGTAAACTGAGGGAGACCGATGTCTTCCAGGATTATGATCTCTGTAAGTTGTTTTTCCTTTCCTTAGCTTTAGGGCAGCCCAGGAGTGCCTGAAGAATGTCACATATATCCCATGGTGGGGGGAGGGACGGTTGTGAGGTGTCAGCTTCTGCTTTGTCCTCGGCTTGCCTTCTATTCCCTCATCAGTTTGACAGATTTTCCTGGTTTGCAGTTCACACATCTCTGGTGATGTCTTTGGGTGCACCAGTGAGGTTTGTGAGTGGCCCATACAGGACCAGGCATGCAGAAGATTGGCTAAAATGAGGAATGGTGGCTTCCATTTTCTCTGAAGTTTGTATCTAGTCATCTAGCTTCAATTTGCAGGGCTTCAGGCAAAAAAGTAGTTTTAGTTGTCAGTGATTCCAAGTCAAAGGATGAGAGAAAATTGGAAATGTTAGCTTGGAGATTTGTAGCCAGATGAGGAAATTAGAAGAATTTAGGATCCAGTCCAGTTCACAGGTAAATGGAAAAACCTCAAAAACAATAAACGGAACTTGAATCTACTATCCACAAGTGTGTCTTATAGTTGCTGTTGAGACCTATTTTTTTTCTCTATACAATCACCCTTATTCCTACCAGAGATAGCAGAATTAAAACTGATTTGTTTACAAAGTAAGACTCATTTCAATTAATTTGGCGTGATTATTTATGTCAGTGCAGCAAGAATAGTGATTGATCATATAGGCTCTTTTTTATTAATTTATTTACTTATTTGACAGAGATACAGAGAGAGAGAGAGAGGGAGCTTAAGCTGGGGGAGGAGCAGAGGGAGAGGGGGTACCTGAGTACTCCGCCTTGAGTGCGGAGCCCAGCAGGGCTTGATCTCACCACCCTGAGATCATGACCTGAGCCAAAATCAAGAGTCGGATGCTTAACTGACTGAGCCACGCAGGTGCCCCAATCACATAGGCTCTTTTAAATCTGCTTTGCTGGAATTTTTCATAAGGAATCACAAATAGAATTTTTAAAAGCCTCTTGAGGCTAGGAAGCCAAGTCAAGGACTTGCCATCAGACTTTCCCAGCAGTACTATAGATTTTGGTGAATTCCTCTTTTCTTCTGGTCCCCACAAAATCCAGAGGTTTCTACACCTGCCAGTAAGTCACCATTCTTACTCACCGTACTCCCCTGGTTAGGCTGATAATGATGAGGGAACAGAAGAAAAGCCGAGGACAAAGGAGAAGCTGACACCCCACAACCACCCCCATGGGATATATGTGACATTCCTTAGGCACTCCTGGCTGCCCTAAAGGAAAAACAAATAGTTAAGTTATAGAGATCACAATCCTACAAGACATGAGTCTCCCTCAGTTTACAAATGTCTTAGCAATCCACAAGAACAAAGCATTCCTATAATTAATAACCTAGCTTCCAGAAAGAATTGTAGTAAAATTAAATGCCCTTATAAACTGCAACTCATTGACAGATAATTTAAGTGGCAGAGTGTAATGTTCCTCCAGGAAGTTCCCAACTATCTTCAAGTTAATGCCTTACTAGAGAGGTAAACAACCTTAACTTGACAATGGCAAGGCATCTGGTATCCTGTAGGTCCTCTTTAGCATTTGAAAGCTCTTTGGAAACCTCTCTTTTTCCTTACCTCCCCCAACCCTATAGTATATAATCAGCCATCCCTCACAACGCAAAGGTAGCTGCTCTTTCTGCCCAAGGGTCCTGTCCCAGGGTGCACCAAAGATGTCTCAAGAGTTCTTTCTTGGTCGTCAGCTATGGACTCCACCCCACTGAACCTCACCTATATTCCAAAACCCCATCAATGGGAATCCTATGAACAAGGTACTAGGCTTTTTTTCTAAGAGACTTTATTGGCTCTAAAAAGTCAATCTTAGTTCCTTAAAGCTGTCTGGCATATCTGATTTTATGCATATCATTATCAAATACGACTTTCCAGTCATATTACAACAGTGGTAATGTTACGGAACCTGGACTGGATCGCCTGACGGAAAAACCAAGCGGCACTTGGAGATCTTGGAGGATAGGAGGTTTATTTAATGCCAGTGGGCTCAGAGGAGAATGATCTCCTAAGGTCTGAGCCCCGAGCACAAAGTGGGTATACACTTCTACTTCCACATACTTGGCACTTTTGGCATGTGTGGGAAGCGGAGCAGGGAGAAGAACCTGGAAGAGCCCTGGGGCAGGGACTGGGACTTCCCTGCTGGCTCAGTCAGCCATCTTAGGACACATATATTTCCTCTTCATTAATTTAATCAGTGTTTCCAGTTGTGTCCTATTACAAGGAGAACAGATTCTTACTGAACTTAGCAAATAAATGTATTGAAATAAGAACACATACTCACTAAGAGTTTCCAAATTCTGGAGGGATCAGGTAGGGAGAAAAATTGTTTCATATTTGTTTACGTAAGTACACTTTACCAAATTGTTGTAAGTCATAATTAGCTTCAGAAAAAAGAGAAAAAGTTTCCTTAAATCTGGAAAAACAAAACATTAAAGAACCAGCAATGTTTCAAACAAAAAGTCATAAAAATTATAGTCATCATAGTTCATTTGGTCCCATTTAATTAATTCTTGTTGATCTTTTGTTAACAGCTTTATGAATCCAGGTTTTTCATGGGAGTTTCGTAAATTTTTATCTAGTTCAATGGTATGATCTTAAAGTGATCCAGAAACCTGTACTCAGAGTTCTTAACATGAGTCTTACTAAAGATGAAGCACTTTTGCAAAGGCATCAGAGTAAAGCAATAACTAAATGCCAAAAGACTTAAAAGTGGCCATGGTTAAAGATCTGATGAGAATTCATTATAATATGGTTGACAAGGAAATTTGTTTTTTTCTATAATGTACATTTCAAGATAATAACTAGAATTACAAGTGATAACACTATACCAGGACATGTAGGATTTCTAGAAACTTTAAACAATTTCTTTCATTCTTCTTTCTTTCTTTCTTTCTTTCTTTCTTTCTTTCTTTCTTTCTTTCTTTCTTTCTTTCTTTCTTTCTTCCGATTTTATTTATTTATTTGAGAGAGAGAGAGACATAGTGAGAGAGGAAACACAAGCAGGGGGAGTGGGAGAGGGAGAAGCAGGCTTCCCGCTGAGCAGGTAGGCTGATGCGGGGCTCAATCCCAGGACCCCAGGATCATGACCTGAGCCGACGCTTAACAACTGAGCCACCCCGGCGCCCCTAAACAATTTCTTTATACAATTTTATTAATAACGCTTAACCACCCAATATAACCCAAGAAGACTTATCATCACTTATTTGACAATGCTTGCCATGTGATTTAACATACCAAAATAAGCCTAATTATTGTAACATTTTATTGTTGAAAGGAGAAAGAACAAATCTTTTGAGATGATCTAGGGACCCACCTGACAAATCTCAAAATTAGCTCCAGGTCAAACAGACTTCTTCTAGAATTTGATTTTGGGACATTTGTCGAAAATATCAAAAGGCTTAGACACTTGACTAAATAAGGATCACAGATCATTATGAAATAATCCTTAGTTACCTATTTAACCAAAGTGGCAATAAAATATTTCAAAGGCAAATACAAAAGGTTACATAGTTATAAGTAAAATTTAGCTCTTTGAATATTGAGAAGACTTAGTTCTTTTAAATAATCAAAGATCAGATTAAGACAACATGAAGCATAGGAAATTATTTTGGTAAGACATAAAATTTTTGTTTTCTAGACAGATTACTTAAAAAGTAAAGAAAAATCTTTCATAATATATTATTATCAAGGGCAGACCACTGGTACAAGGAAACTTTGTTCTTTTTGCAGATGAAAGAAAATTGTTATAGTTTTACATAAGTGTACTGCTGATTTTAAAGCTTCATTTTATAATCTATATAATACACTCAATTTTTGCCAAGTTGATCACATAAGGTAAGATTCTCTCTCTCTCTCTCTTCCCAGCTTTTTATTTAATTTTGTCCTTTATTTTCCTCTTTCCCATTTTGAAATAATAAATTTCACTTTAGGACAAATATACTTTATTTTCCCTTAACAAAAACACATTTCCTTATCTCATACTTTTTCTTTGTCCAGAAACACACCTCTGTTTTCTTTTCATACAGAATTCTCTCCCTTAGTACTTTTTGTAGCTTTGTGCACATATTTTAATTGGAATTCTTCACCCTTAGAACTACTATCTTTACACCAGCATTTTGTAGATTAGAAAATTTATCGGTATATCTCGTAATTTCTAAAACCATGTTTCTTCATAGCCCAATCTTTTAGTGTGGCATAAGACATGCTTACTAATAGACCCAAATATATCTTTAGTTTCTCTGTGATAAGAAGCCCCAAATCAATAAGCCTATGTTCAGTAATTAATGTTTCAGTATCTTATTTGGAAATGATCTAGACATTCAATGAATTTTCTATCTATTGCTTTATTTAACTTAGCAAAACTTTAAGGTTTCAAGTTGCCAAAAAGATTTGAGAAATTATTTTTCTAAAAAAAGTTCATAATTTCCTAAAAAAAGTTCACCTAAAAATTCTTATCCTACTTATATCTAAGACATGTGCTTTGAACAGTTATGTTCCAGTTACCCATGAAACTTTATGAGACATTAGACAGAGTCACCCATCATCCCACACTATTTTTCTTGCTGACAAATCTGTGAGATAATATGAAGTTGATTAGCAAACCCAGGGAGTTATTTATCTGAATTATAACTTCAGAGTTCATAACTCTGAAGACCTACCTATTTTAATTAAACTAACAAACTTCCACTAGCTTTTATTTACCAAAGATTATCTCAGATCAGGTGGATTTGAAAAACATTTGGTTTAGCTTTAATATTCCTGCGAGTTTTAGAATACCCAATTCTTATATAAGTACTTGTTTGTTTTTAAGCCAGTTAAATAGAGTTCTTTTATAAATTACTTTTGGCAGTACTGTCTGGAGGTAGAAAAATAGCACATATCTACAACATACATATATAGACACAGTTAAACATACAGGCAGAGGCAAAGAGAGATCCCCATAGCCATTCCCTTAAAATTTTAGCCAAGAGTCAGACACAGTAATACAAAATTCACCAGAACAGTGGGATCCAAATTTTGTCTTGGCAGTTGGAATAAGTTAAGTTCACCTCTTCAGATGGCCAAAGCCCAATTTCCAAATACTGTCCTCTCCTTTTCCTCCTGAAGGAAATCATTTCTCCAAAGTTTATATTTCAAAGAATGGCTCCTTGGTCCTAGAGAAGGAGAGTTTGAAAATCTACATTAAAAAGGCATTGAGAAAGTATCAAGTTTTCTTCCAGATGAAGTTTTTGGGGGAATATTTGCCTATTATCAGAGGTCTAGAATAATTTAAATTTTTCCTCTTAAGTTCAGGACAATTCTATTTTTAACATCCCACTATTGACAAGCAATTTCAGATGAATAGGCAAGGTTAGGGATTGGTGAAGATAGATATGATTTGAATTGCTTCTAGAGTCATATTTCTGGTTTTGTAGAAATTGGTTGTTTCCAGTTCCCCCCAAAATTGAGTTGTCAACTGAGTAATTATCAAAAGGCTGACCTGCCATCCAACCTTTTCTTTAATTTGCTTCTTTATCTCAGGAAGATTTCCAACAAGGATGGAAATCAAAAGATTTTTTATGTTCTAGAACTTTAAGATTTAATGCATTATGTCTTTAAGGTATGTATAAAATGTTTAACAATAATCTTCTTTCTGAGTGTACATTCCAATCTTGGACCAGGTCACCTTATGGGGGGAATCCTCTGCCATTGTTTCTATTGGCCCCTGAACATCTGCCTCCAGCTGAGCTATTTCCTAGTTGTTTATATGAGGGCCTGGGAGAAATTATGGCCATCTGTTTTCTCTATGAGGTGGTTTTTGGGGGGGGGGGGCATCTGGCTTACCTGATAACTGCTGTATATTCATGGATGGGAAGAACACCTCATAACAGCGAGTCTTAGAGGTCCCTCTAAGTGGAGTTGTGAATGGCCACTAATCTTTTTAACTTCTCTCTAAATTTGGTCAGATCTTCTTTAATTTTTTTTTTTAAGATTTTATTTATTTATTTGTCAGAGGGAGAGAAAGAGAGGGTGAGCACAAGCAGGGGGAGCGGCAGGCAGAGGGAGAAGCAGGCTCCCTGCTGAGCAAGGAGCCTGATCCAGGACTCTATCTCAGGACCCGGGATCATGACCTGAGCCAAAGGCAGATGCTTAACCAACTGAGCCACCCAGGTGTCCCTCAGTAGGGTCTTCTGAAAGTGGAAGTAAAAGGACTTTTTAATTTGCAAGATCTGCCGCTGTCCAGGAGACATGCATTCCTTGCAGTGGGGATCTAGGATACATCTGCAAAGAACATTGTATCAGAAGGCCTGAAGCTGGCAAAGCCTGATTACAGAACCCTGAAAAGTTGGAATAGTTATAAGGAATAGTAAAAAGAGCCCTACCACCTGTCTTGGGTGTTTCTGTTAAATTCACTTGCTGACTTTCAACATTTACACGAGTAAACTGTATACTCTGAGCCTAGAGATTAGGCTGGAGTGTTCTGTGTAAATCTCACAGGGCAAGGGAAATTAAAACAGGCAAATGGGGCCAGATTTTGAGAAGAATAGTTTATGTTGGATGTGGATTTTAATTTTTTGTTCTAGGTCTAATTTCTGTCCTTTCATTTTGTGATGGAATCCCTAAAGCTAGCTGTTATATTCCTTTGTGTCCACTTTTTAACTTGGTGTTTCCATAGGTACCAATAGGACAGTTGTTTAGGATGAGAGCTCTCTAATTTTTTTTCTTTTAAATGTAGCCAATTCAAATGATCCATCATCTGGCCATTGATGAGTAATATCTTATATTAATCTCAATAGCGACTCAATCCAATAAGCCTTTTATAGTTTAACCACAGACATAAGAGTGTCCAAAAAGAAGGTGCAAAAATGCAGCTCATATAAGGGCCAGAAAGTTCACTTCCAAAGATAGTCTAAGAAAGTAAAGCCCCATCCTTTTTTTTTTTTAACAGGCAGTAAGAATGATGTCAGTGAAAATGGTGTCTTTGGTTTCCCACAAGAACGTGAGATGCCTCCGGTCATAGACTCACTAATCTGTGACACTGAGAAGGCACTACTGGGATGGCACTTTTCCAGTACTAACAGAACAACAAGGATTGCCCCCAAACAACAAAAAAGCCCCTTATGGACCAGGACCTCTTATGACGAGCTCCCTTGAGAGCTGGCATGATCAGATAGAGAGAATGGTGCTTGTAACCTCATGTTGTGCATTATTTGTACTCCCCAGGTGTACAAATATCTGTTCATGTCCTTGCTTTCAATTCTTTCAGGTGTATATCCAAAAGTGGAGTTGCTGGAGCTTATGGTAATTCTGTTTTTAATTTTTTGAGTAGCTGCAATATTGTTTTCCACAGCCACTGCGCCACTTTATCTTCCCACCAACAATGTCCCTTTTACTCTTTGCTCCCTGGCTGGCCTCCCCATGAAGAGCTTGGGACATTAGTTGCTTGTTTCACATTGTTGTACAAAGGACAGGGTCTCCTCTTGCAGCCCATCTATCATTATTTAATTTGGCATTTATTGCCTCCTTATCCTTGTTTTACTTTGTAATTTTGTTCAGAGGTCATGGGCTAGAGGCTTAGGTTATACTTTAAACCCTTACAGAGAACATGTGAACATGGAAGTTATCCTTTGTATGTCTTTATTGGACTTTTGTCATTTTTTATTACCATTAATATACTACCTATACCTCTGGGCTATCTATCACTGAATTTCTCCAATACCCTTAGCAATGACATGTAAGAAATATTTGCGAAAGTTAATATAGAAATGCAGCCCATCAGAGATTTGTGGGAATAAAATTAATTGTAGGGATGTATTTGATGTTTGGTTAGGGTCTGACTTATAGGTGTACTAGATATGTCTGAGTACATGCTATTATATTGGAATAAAAACAGTTGAGCGCTACAGTGAAATCTATAAATGGTCTCCAACCCCTTATGCACTCTCCATGACTTCGAATGATAATAAATACTGGTCAGTGGAGTTCCTCCCCATTTTCTCAGTATTATCTCTCCCTTTCGCTTTTGAAATGTTGGATTTTTCCCACATCTCTTAGATCCCAAACCCAAGGGGGTTGTAATTTCCTAAGATTGTGGATTTAGCCTGTGAGGAGAGGTACGAATGCTTTAAGGAATAAGAGAACAAATAAAACAAGTTCCCCAGGGTTCTTTCTGATACTCACCTCTGCAAGGCAGGCTCTTCTCCATCAGCATTGTTTTGGCTCCCAGCAATCCCCTCCTACCTGTGTGCTCATTAGCATTCCAAGAAAAGCAGCTTGGTGGTGATGCGAGCTCAGGAAAACAAAAGACTTTCTCACTATGGCCTTGCTTCCTAAATCACCCAGAAATCCCTTCATGGTTGGTCTCCGAGTCCTCAGGAGGCCCTCTTCCCTTCCTAACAGGCAGAGGCACATACATGCAAGTGGCACTTTTGTAATTTTATTTTTGCAGTTTCTGTCCCTCATACCACCTCTGTTTTAATTCCTTGTTGGCTTTTTTAAGGAGAAAACAAATCCCCTCCACTACTCTGTAGGAGGGGATTACAATCACTGCTGGCTAATAAAGTAATTTGAATGTAAATTACATAAACTCTGAACACAAGTGTCTGAACTTACGGTGTCCTTCAAACCATTGCACTTTTTGTATTTCTGCTCTTAGGAATGGAAAACTTTTTTTTTTTAAAAAAAACAAGAATTAAAAAATAAATTCATAATTGAAATCTCTTTTATGCTAAATAGGTATCTTAATTATTGTTGAATAATCAGGCTCACCTAAATACAAGGTTATGCTAAAAATGCTGACAGTAGCAAAAAGGTTCTAGTAGCTACTTCAAGTCACAGGTTCAGATAGTTCCAACTGAGTCGCTATTAAGTTGTTTTATATAAAGAGCTCAGGTCACAGTAGAATTTGTTTGATATACATTCTTTTTTCTCTGAATGGGGACTGACTGGCTATTTTATAAATATGGTGACATAAAATTAAATTTTATATTATCTGGCTGTTTATTATAGGCTACTTTTAATATAGGCAATTTTTTAGGGCTCTTTTATTATATACCTTGAAGGCATGGATTTTGGTGGAAGATACTCTATGCTCATTAGACCTGCAGAAATCTATGTAGACTGAATTAATAGCCAAAGGAACTGGGGTAACTGCTTCTTCATTCGCAAAATGCTGAGCCATTAGGAGGATCAATCAGTAGGGGGTGGTGTAATCCACAAACACAGACATGCATCTGAATGCAAAATTGTTCCTTTTTTTTTCTTTTTGAAATGCATTAAAGAGAAAAGCATCCCAGCAGGGGCTTAATAAAGGACTTTCTTCTTCTTTTTTTACTTTTTATTTTTATACCAGGCTTCACAGTTTGGAAACCATTTTGAAGTCAACATTGTGAATATTAAGCAGGGAAGGGAATGAGGCCAAGCTGTTACCTGGTTGTAAA
This sequence comes from Mirounga angustirostris, assembly GCF_029215605.1. Lineage (NCBI taxonomy): Eukaryota > Metazoa > Chordata > Mammalia > Carnivora > Phocidae > Mirounga > Mirounga angustirostris. The sequence goes on from NW_026991713.1 coordinate 126,474,264, forward strand.
AATCAGATACTAACCCTTTTCCATTGCCTGTGTGGAAGGTGTGATAAGCTCAGGATGACCATTTTGATCTTGTTAAATTGGCAGATTTAGTAATAATGGTTAAACCTTATGCAAGCACAAGGGGGTGTTCTAACTGGTATGGATTTATGACAGGACCCTAATCTCCAGGGCATAAACTTGAACCTCCCTCAGGAGACCAGAGCAGTCCTGTTGCACCGCCTTGAACTAAACACGCTGGCGTTGCCCCTAACAACAGTTGCTAGGCGACCTTTGCCTGCAGGTGGAGGGGTGGGAATCACTGCTGATAGCGGCCCTATTTATCATCATACACCAGCAGTCTTGTTTAGGGAAAGGCCCGACACAGATATTGAGTGTGCCACATGATAGAAATGTCATACACATACTGGGAAAGGAAAGCATTTGGAAGAGTTCTGAGAAATCAGACGTAGCTGTCATGCAGCTGGTATCTCAATGCCCTCCGCCGCCCCCCCTCCCCCCCCCCGTGGTTTCTGACTGTAACTTCCAACCCGACATTTCAGTTGCATGACAGTATTACATTTACTCTGTGACCAGCCTGCCTCTGTTAGGGGGAGGCTTGGAAGGGATGGAGAGAGAGTGTGGGCAAGAAATAATGAAGATGTCATTGCTTTATCAGTATTGGGATTGTAACTCTGGTAACAATCAACATCCTACCATATATTATCAATGTACAGCCCAAGTGAGTATATATTTGGAGCGTTTTCTAAATCAGTACATGATTTGACTGATAGATCATCAAGTATCTCATGATGTAATTCACTTCCTGAGGTGCAAAGAGCCCCTACTGCCAGACTAGTTACTCTTTTGAAGATGTTACACCTATTCTAGCACAAAACGTCACGGCTGTTCATTGAACAGATTAGCTCAACGCAATCAGAGCCCAAGTGGGTGTTTCCCCAAATCACACCACTCTTTGAGTTGAGCAAATGCTTAGAGCAGCATCTTCTTCTCCTGTTCTCTATCCATGTGGCCAATCTGTGCCATCTCAGCAGCTGGGTTGGGATTCAAGTGGTTTGAGGAGTTAGATTGCAGATCAATAGAAACCTGCCTCATCCCACCCTACTTTATCAGTTTTAAAGGAGCAATTCCCAACCAGACTTTTTCTTTCTTTCTTTTTTTTTTTTTTACCAATTAAAAAGCCATTTTAAATTAGAGCAAATTAAGGTGGTTCATAAATATATTAATGCCTGTACTGTTACACAACCAAGTAGCATCTCTGCTTCAGGGGCTTCAACTCGTAAGCGATCCAGCTATGTTACCACAAATGAAAAGAAAAGGAAGCATCTGCAGGACATTTTTCTGTGAATGTGCCAGATAATTAAGAGGACAGTAGCTTCGGGGTGAAATGTTGTACCTGCCTTCCTATGTCCTCAGAACTAGAATCACATTTTAGAAGACATTTTTATGGGTCACCAGGAGGGAAGAGTACAAGTAGATCAACCAAAAAAAAAGTACATTTTGCCCGAAAAAGAAGTGGGGAAATGAAACAGATATTTGAAAGATCCTCTGGAGAAGTGATGGGTGAGAGAATGTTATTATATCCCCAGGGAAGAAATAAAGTGGGTGATGATCTGAGTTCTGGACAGACTATCACATAGTGGTTCAAGGCTCTGGATCTGGGATTGAGCCTGGATTCATTTACTGTCGCCACTTACTGCTGAACCACTTTGGACAAGTTTTTAAATCTAGATGAGCTCCTGTTTCTCCCATAAATTTAGGATAGTAATTATATATTACAAGTATATGATATATAAATGAGATTAGATGACACATAGTATGTAAGGCATTCAGTATAATGCCTGGCACACAGAAAGCTTGCAATAGATGAAAGGGTAGCTCATGCCTTATTTTTGCTGTAAATTGCTGGGAAAGAAGATCTTAAGGCAGAACTCTAGAAGGGAGCAGTGAGTGTTATTTGCATGTGGGGAGTGGTGCCTGCTGCTTGCCCATCCCATTAGAGACACTCAGCTGAAAGGCTGGTGGAAGGGTCCTGTCCATGGTACAGACCCTCTGCATCCCCCTGGAATGACAGGACTGGAGAAGGGAAAGAATGCTCCTAAAGCAGATGAAACCAAGGCCACATCTGCCTCACTGGTAGGGGAAGCTGTCAGGGGTACCTTCAACCAAGAACCTTAGCAGCCTCCTGGTGTTCGACGCTCACAGACCCAGAGTAAATAATGGATTCCCAGAAGGGACTAAGTGGTCAACATAATGAAAAGTATTTGCCCAACACTTCATAGCTCCTCACATTTCCTATTTGATCCTAGCAACAGCCCTATGACACAAAGAGAGCTGAGACTCTTTCCTTCCCCTCTCTCTCCAGAGAAAAATTGATCCTCAAAATCTGTGACTTGTCCCTGATTAAATGAGTCAGCCTAAGAACTATAAGGCCCAGGGCCTAGCGCATGTCTTCTGCCCCCAAATCTCACATCCTAGAGTCTTAACTTACTGTGGCAATGTTTGTTGTGCTCATTTCATATCCCTTTGTCCCATTTGGCTTCAGTGCAGCTGTGGGGACAGTGCCTACATGTGCCCATAAACTCACTTTAAGCATAGAATCTTGGTTTCTCTCCGTTTCATCTCCAGAATTTCCCCCAGAAGCCTCCTGACCTTAAAGTAGGAAAGTTAACACCCTTGGAGGCAACCCTCAACCAGTGGAAGTAGGAGTCAGAGGACAGATGCCCCAGCTTCTTCTGGTCCCTAAGCAGACAGTTTGGTGAGACATTCTGTAAGACTCCTTAGAGGGTCCCCCCGCCCCCATGAACCTAAGCTATTCTTATCACAACAGGAATCAACTTAATAATAAACCTTTTTTTAACTTTCCTTCCTTCTGTCTCACTTGCCTGCCATCTCACTGCTAATTCTTGAGATTTCCTCTCAGATAAACTACTCACATCTGCATTCAGGGAAAACCCAAGCTAAGATAGCTTTGAAAACCTTTAACAAAGAAGCCCTCAACCAACATAAAGCTTTTATAACCAGGAAGGACAAAAGCCATATCATTAGGAAGGTGCCCATTTAATATTCAGAGCTGCTCTTTTTATACATTTTGGGAAATTGAAAAAAAATCTATTAGAATTCAAAATTCAACTGGACAAAAGGGAGACTGGTTTTTGCTGTGGATTGTTAAATGAGATTGTCTTCTGTGGAACCAAGTGGCCTGTATCCTTGTGGATTTGCTGTCCCTTAACTATGGTCTTGCCCAAATGCAGGATGTACTGGAACACTGCTCAGGGCCCTTTTGGCTTCCATAGAGTCGGTTCCTTTTGCTGGATTTGCACAGAATGTAAAAGGTCTTCACCCATCCACCCTAACCCCACTCCTGGGAAATCCCACCACAGAGCTCTGGGTGGAAGGATAGCAAGGGCCAATGGAGGATCAGGGAAGGCTGAGGTCCCAGATTTGGGCACCTGCCCCTGGCTGGGCTCTTCATCATCACTCAGTGGGATGCACATGGCATGTACAGTTAGAACTTCTGGGTTTGTGTTCAGGATTTTTTTCCTGCCCACTGTGTGGACATGAGCAAGCCACTTAAGTCCTCTGGGACTCAGGTCCTCATTTGTGAAAAAGGAGCTATGATAATAAAGATGTATGTATATACCCTGGGGGATTGGTGTAGTCACAAAGGTGGAGATATGCATATGAATATGCACAGAAAACCAAAGAGAATAAACAAGTGTTAGTTATTAATTTTTAGAGGTGGGGAGGGTGGATAGGAGAAAGAAGGAAGAAGGGTGACAAGAATCCTGCTCACTAAGTAATTTCCATCTCCTCAGGCTGCTGGTCCTTCTGCCTGACCACTCCCCTCTCCCCTCCACCTCCAACCCCCTTTTGCCTGGCACACTCCTCTTTCCCTGCAGGTCTCAGCCTAAAGGTCACCTCTTCCAGGAAGCCTGTGCCAATCACCCCTCCTCTAAGAATCTGACAGGTGGCTCCCTGCCCTTGTGCTGCCCTGAACTTGACCCGTCAAAGCCCTTCCTTCATTGCCTGTGGTTTGTCTGTATTCTCTATAGAACAGTGTGATGACAATGTCTTCATTTGCAGCATCCCAGTACCTAACCCAGTGCTCAGCACACAGCATGCTCAAAATAGGGGATTCATGACCAGCGTGAAAGTGGATGTGTTCTTTTCATCACAGCATAGTTGAGATTTTGGAGACCCAATATAGTTGGTCTGAGTCACCTTAACCTTGTTAGTAATTAAATACTACAGTTACCAAATTACCAGAATGCAAAAACCATTGGGTGGAATATTTTTCTAGTAGAGGAATAGGTCATTTATTTATGTTTGGGCATTAGAGTTCCTTTATTCAAGTTCAGAATGAGGAGCTCCAGCTTTTCCTGACGTCTAAGGAAGCCCTAGATTGTGCATTCCTGGAGGTTTGTTGTGTGGTGTAAACGTGGCCTATTGAAAACATGTCAATATACGAAACAAAATGCCATCCACAACTTATAAAGTAAACTTTATAAAGTAAGTTCCCACTCCATCTAATTTCACTTAGTGGAAGGAATATTTTTCCTTATTTAGTGTGAAAGGTACAATTAGCATTATGAAAATGAAAGAATCTTAGGGAATTTTGGTGGATATGTCATACGTATCTTCTAAAAATATCTGAAAATTTAAATTTGGAAATATTATGACTCTGTACTTAATGTCTGAATCTTTTTACAGATTTCCTTTAGGGCAAGTCACAGTGCAGTTACAGCGTGGTAACCAATCTCTGCCACAATGTAAGGCACACGAATGCTTTCTCGTAACTTTCACATTTGTAGCTCATCTTAATGTTGTACATAAGATGAGTACTACTAATGACGGAATTACACCTATTGATCTTTACTGTCCAACTAAGTAACAAGAAACAAGAAAGATGTGAGGTGAGTGTCAAATTATGATTGGTGTGTATCACGAAAGCCTGTGAAGCATCCAAGTTTTAAATGCTTATAGCTCAACTCCTAAGTTCATTGTAGCACTATTCACAATAGCCAAGATGTAGAAACAATCTAAATGTCCACTAATAGAAGAATGGATAAATAAAATGTAGTATATATGTACAAAGGAATATTATTCAGGCCTAAAAAGGAAATAAATTCTGCCGTGTGCAGCAACATGGATGAACCTTGAAGATATTATGCTAAGTGAAATAAGCCAGTCACAGAAGGACAAATACTGCATAATTCCACTTAAATAAGTGATCTGAAATAGTCACATTCATAGCATCATTGGTGGAATGGTGGTTGCCAGTTGCTAGGGGGATGGAGAAATGAGGAGTTATTAACCAACCAGCATAGTTTCAGTCAAGCAAGATAAAAAAAGCTCTAGAGATCTGTACAACATTGTACCTATAGTCAACAATTATGTATCATACGTTAAAAAATATGATTAGTGGGTACATCACATATTAAGTCTTCTTATCACAATAAAATAAAATTTAAAAACAAACAACCCTACCTCACGGTGGGCTGCAAATATGAAGTGTTTGGGTAATATTTGGGATCTGTAATTCCCTGTGGTCATTCTTTATTTTCCTTACCAACACAGAGAAGCAGGTTTAGAAGAAGGAGGAGGGTATCCCATCAAGAGCTCTGTATTGGTTTAAGATGCCTGTTGGATATCCAAGTGGCAGTTATGCACACAGCTGGATGCATGAGTCCAGCTTAGGAGAGAGGTCTGGGATGGATAAAAAAAATTGGGTAACATCAACATGCTCATGCTGTTCAGAGTGTAGCCTGGATGAAGGAAGGCAGCTCAGCCAGGCACTCTCGCCTTCAGCATCAGCCAGGGGCTACTGATGCATTCTGCCCACCTTGATGACTCTGCTTAGCAGGAGAGCTTCCCTTGAAACTCAGGGCTCCTCTCTAGTGTGGAGAGAGATCACGGTGTTCCCCAGTATAGTAACGCCAGTGCTGGGAGGTTAGTTATCAACCACAAACCAGACACAGTAGTTCTGCTACCGTGGGAAGCTTTGCTCCAAAGATTGCTCCCAGGACCAGCAAGGTTGGTGTTCCCTCAATCCTCCCCTGCTTTTGCTCCTGAATATGGAGGTCTCTGAAGCACTCCACATCTACCTTGCTTCCATTTCATCTCTATCGGAATACCCTGGCCACTGCAGTAGGTGGGGCGATGGCTGTCCTCTGGCTCTCTCCCACTCCCTGCCACTGCCTCGTTGCTTTGCCTCCACTTGGAATTTCCATCAGAGATCCAGCCTAGCACTGGAAGCAGTGTGACCACCTCATCCCAGTTTGCCTGGAAGGTCCCACCTTCTAGGGAACCCTTTTGGTCCAGGACAAACTGGGACTGTCAGTCACCCTAACTGGAAGGAAACCCAGAAAATAATTACCATCTTATAAGCAATTCTTAGGTAGGTACATCCCTGGCTAGGACCTAAGCCAAGGACTCCAGCGTTCCTCCGTGCTCTCCAGCCACTTCTTGTAGAAGGTCTCTTCCCTCTGCCCGTCTGGCTGTGGTTGTAGCCCTCCACCCCACCCCACTCGCTCTCCTACCCCTCAGGGCTCTGGAGCTCTTGCCTTGCCTGTCTCTTCAACAGCAGGCTGGCCCAGGGGTGGGCAGTTGGCTGAAGAAATCCGTCCCAGACTCCACTAGCTCTACTCCCTTATTCTGCCTCAAAATCTCCTACCTTCTCAGCTCTGTGCTCAGCCATATCTCCCTGGTACATAGTGACAATAAAAACTTACGAGACCTTCCAAACCCGTCCTTCCCCTCTCTTCCCAATTCCTCCCTTTTATAGCATGTGCCATATTTTTGTCTTCAGATCATGCATTTTTGCTTCTAAGTCCTGTAGAGAAAGCAGATGAGCCAAACAGGCTCTTTTCTTACCATTACCCTCTTTGGTGAAGTCATTTTTCATGTTCAGATAAGAATAGTAAAGCATTGTTGATGTATGAACTCCTCCTGTGGGCGCTTAGTGCACAGTATCTCTAAATCTCATGGCAACTCTTGAAACATAGGCTTTATTATCTGTACTTTACTGATGAGTTGACCAAGACCCTGAAACCCTAACTCATTTGACCAAGGTCGCACAGGAATTAAGTGGATTTTCCTAGAAACATTAGTTGTCTTTGTTGTTAAATATCATCCGTCCTGGATGTTTGCCTCTTGGATTGTTCATTTTTCATTGATGGCCATCATCTGAGCTCCTGGCCCATTTAGGGGATTCTCCCACCCAATATGTAAGACAGGGTCCCACTGCTCAGGGTGGAAGACAAACAGGAAGAGATGTTTCCTCTCCTCACTCTTTGGCAGCTAGGTATGGGCATGTGACCCGACCCGTCTGACCAGTTGTCCCTGCCTGCTTTTTTACACCTGAAGAGCCAGTGCACCAATGCAGGGACAGTTAGAGATTGTTAGAGGTGCTCCAGGTTTTGGTGGCAGGATCAAACAGGCAGTGGTATGGGGCCAGCTGTCCTAACTGGCTGATCGTGGGGGACCTTGCCTGTGTCCTTTGCCATCCAGACCCCTAGCTCTTGTTCATTCTCTAACTCTGGTCCTCGACCCCCCTCTCAGTTTGGGACCAAGTGCACTCCCCCATATCTTTCCAGTAATGCCTTTTTTTTTTTTTTGCTTGAATCAACCAGAATTGCTTCCTTGGATGACAACCAGGAACTCTTCATCTATGCTGCCGAGAAATTGAGGCCTCATTCTACTGATTTGTGTTCTGCCCAGGGAAAAAAAATGTTCCCCTGAAGATCTGTCGACAGGGGTGAGGCTGTGGAATGGAGTGGGAGTGAGGAAAAGGGTTCTCCTTTGCTCTTCTTCACCGTCAGATGAAAGGCAAGTAGAGCAAGAAGAGCAGCATTCCTTTAGAAAACCTAAAGAATATGAAAGAAAGATTCAGAGAGACCCCATGGAAGACAGTCACACATGAGACTAGATGGTGTTCTTTCTGGTGCATCTTCTTTCTAATGGTATTCTTTCTGGTGCACCTTCTTTCTAAGGCTCTATTGAATTCTCGGTGAGACTCAGATACTCTCTTTTTTGTCCGAGCTATTGTATCTTTAGTATGAAAGGTTAGCTTTGTTGCCTGATTGTTAGAAGAGAGAAGGATGAATATAGTTTGGAACAAGGATTACAATCTCTGCTTATTCTATAGAGTGCTTCCAAATTCATCTGAATCATTGCCTTTGCCTACCAGATGGCAAACCTAGCACTAGTCCCCCGGACAGAAGAGATCCTCCTGTACTCTGGGATTCTCCATCCATTTCTGTGATCTCTGCCACAACACAGCTGTCTCAGGCTGACTGGATAGTGGTTGGTAGGAAGCTTACCTATGGCGCACGTGGCAGTGGCTGGTCCTGTAATACATGTGTTTACAGGCATAACAGACGTTCAATAACAAAACCCCACTGAAGCAACACATGTGCAGGTGTTGACGTTGGTCTGGAAGGTGGGTTATGGTGTGGTACAGGAAGTATGGGAAGTAACTGTAAAGTAAAGCACTTCCTCACAATGCAGAGATGGGCGTGTATGGGAAGATGGGGTTGCTGCCAAAAGACAGCTTGTGTTGCCCAGAAATCCCTCCCACCGAAGCAGAAGCCCCATAGACCCAGAAAATGTCATTGTAGCGAGCACAACCACAGGTGGATGACTGCTAAGGGGAAGGGAGTTACACCTTCCACTCCTGTGTGTATTTCTATAGTAGCAAATAAGACAAAAGTAACCAGAGCTACATAAGAACAGTACATAAAGGTAAATAAAATGCTTCAGAGCCTGAGCTTGGAGCTGGTTGGGCAAGATGCTGAAAATTCCCCATAATCCATGGGTTCTGCATGAGACACAGAAATGATATTTAACATAGAGCGATGAGGGCTGTTAGCAGATGTGGGACAATGAAGGCTGCAGAATTTGTTTATAAAAGAAAATGTGAGCACACCCAGCACAGAGACATTTCCCTGGCTGCTCTTGGCTGAAAGTTCCAGCCATCTTAATGAGAAAGCAGTGGTCTTTAGCATCAAGGTTCAGTTATTGAGTTCTGTTTCTAGAACAAGATGAAGGCCCTTTTGACTGTGGTGCACAGCCCACGTTCACAGGCCACAGCCCAAGTCCAGCCACCTGTGGCTCCTTTCTGGGCCAGGAAATCTGAACAGCCCTGTGTGAGATGGGCTCCTTTCTGCCTACGAGGAATCCCCGCGTGCGTAGTTCATGTTAATCCTGAGATCTCCCTGAGGGCTCCAGAGGACCAGCAGAGAGGAGGAAATTGCTGATAAGAATTTTATGTGAAAAACCTCAATGAGATACCACCTCACACCAGTCAGAATGGCTAAAATTAACAAGTCAGGAAATGACAGATGTTGGCAGGGATGCGGAGAAAGGGGAACCCTCCTACACTGTTGGTGGGAATGCAAGCTGGTGCAGCCACTCTGGAAAACAGTATGGAGGTTCCACAAAAAGTTGAAAATAGAGCTACCGTATGATCCAGCAATTGCTGGGTATTTACCCCAAAGATACAAAAGTAGGGATCCAAAAGAGTACGTGCACCCCGATGTTTATAGCAGCAATGTCCACAATAGCCAAACTGTGGAAAGAGCCAAGATGTCCATCGACAGATGATGAATGGATAAAGAAGATGATGTATATATACACAATGGAATATTATACAGCCATCAAAAGGAATGAGATCTTGCCATTTGCAACGACGTGGATGGAACTGGAGGGTATTATGTTGAGCTAAATAAGTCAAAAAGAGAAAGACATGTATCATATGACCTCACTGATATGAGGAATTCTTAATCGCAGGAAACAAACTGAGGGTTGCTGGAGTGGAGGGTGGGGTGGGAGGGATGGGGTGACTGGGTGATAGACACTGGGGAGGGTATGTGCTCTGGTAAGCGCTGTGAATTGTGTAAGACTGTTGAATCTCAGATCTGTACCTCTGAAACAAATAATGCAATATATGTTAAGAAAAAAAAAGAAGAAGAAGAAGGTAGCAGGAGGGGAAGAATGAAGCAGGGGAAATCGGAGGGTAGACGAACTATGAGAGACGATGAACTCTGAAAAACGGGCTGAGGGTTCTAGAGGGGAGGGGGGTGGGAGGATGGGTTGGCCTGGTGGTGGGTATTGAGGAGGGCACGTTCTGCATGGAGCACTGGTTGTTATGCACAAACAATGAATCATGGAACACTTCATCTAAAACTAATGTTGTAATGTATGGGGATTAACATAAGAATAAAAAAAAATCATAAAACATAAAGACAATTAAAAAAAAAAAGAATTTTATGTGAACACAGACGTAAAACACAACCTATCTCTGACGTTTTGATCAGGGGGATGGGCTGCCTCAAAACCTAAAGAACTTTCATCAGGGTCAGATCCAAACCCACCCAGAAACATAGGGTTGCAGTGGTTTGATTCAACCAGTGCTGAATTTTTCCCCTTTCTCTGAAGTCCTAGCAAATAGGCAATCAATATACTAGACGCTTATCTTCAGAGCTGCTCTGTCAAGTGTTCAGACAAGAAAGATGCATTTCATTTGTCTGCTTGTCTGCTCCTGAGCACAGTGAGAGCACATAGTGCTCAGGGCTCAGTCTCAGGAGGGAATACGGTGGCTTTCTATGCCGTCAGCCTGGGATTTCTGTCTCTGCTCTGTCTCTTGGCACAACACCAAAGGGGAGCTGTTTGAATTCCCAGCAATGGCAAACCGTCACCCCTTTAGGATCTTTTCCATGTGTCACATTGATTTGTTATTTCAGACTTACGTTCAAAAAACATCTTTCCAGCCTTTAAGTGTTGAATTAAAACCTGAAACGGATTCTGATTCTGACTTCAGCCCTCCAAATTGCAAAAGCCAATCAACTGCATGACTGCGCGGCCCATTTGCACCTGCCTCTCCCCGTGCTGAGTGAGTTCTTTCCTAAGGAGGCGAAGCCAGAGGGTCTCCTTCTGCTGTTTTTCTTCTTCTCTAGTCTGTTCTTATTCTTTTTTTTTTTTTTTAATTTATTCATGAGAGTCAGAGAGAGAGAGAGAGGCAAAGGCAGAGGGAGAAGCAGGCTCCCCACCTAGCAGGGAGCCCGATGCGGGGCTCGATCCCAGGACCCTGGGATCATGACCTGAGCCGAAGGCAGACGCTTAACGACTGAGCCACCCAGGCGCCCCTAGTCTGTTCTTATTCTTGTGAATTTGCAAAGCTCTTATATCCGATCCTGAACTGACTAAGGTCACAAAAGTGTGCATGATAGTTGTGTTTTATGTGAGGGCAATGCCATGAAATCAGATGGTTGTGAGGACATATATTTTTATGCCTTGTTGGAAGTAGAAGAACTAATAACATCAGTAGCAATCATTTAATGAGTGCTTACTCTCATTGTCCTGATTACCTTTCTGTATATTACCTTTAATTAACAACTACCCTCTGAGGTAGGTATTATCCCCATTTTACAGATAAGGAAATGGAGTTTCAGAGAGGTTAAGAAAGTGGCAGAAGGTTGCATAACTATTGTTTATCACAATTATGTTAGAATATAGATGTGGCTTATCACAAAGTCTGTATCTTTTTATTTCTTTCTTTCTTTTTTTTTTTTTTACTACTCTACCAGTCTATATAACTAAAAAATATTTGGGATGAGGAGTGCCAGTGATAACTCTTATAAGTAGCAATAAGAGTAGCCACAACCAAAACAATAATAATAACTAGTATTTATTGAGCCCCTACCAGATGCCAGGACCTTTGTGATTTATATCCAGTTTTTTTTTTTAAGATTTTATTTATTTATTTGAGAGAGAGAGAGGGAAAGCACAAAAGGAAAGTGAGAGGGAGAAACAGACTGCCAGCTGAGAGAGAGCCCAACATGGGGCTCGATCCCAGGATTCTGAGATCATGACCCGACCCACAGGCAGATGCTTAACTGACTGAGCCACCCAGGCGCCCCTCTATATCCAGTTTTTATTCCTGTTTTATGAACACAGAGAGACTGAGTCCTGGAGCAGCTAAGGAAATTTGTCAGGGACAGCTTTAGTTGATAAGCTTTATACCCGGATCTACAATATCCAGATTTGAAGTTCTTAACCATTTCTCAGTGAACAAACAGGCAAAAGTGTCCCTACATTAGATGTTTTTGTCCCATGCTGCCTGGAAGAAGAGGGTCCCACATTTCTAATTTATCTGTAGATTGTAAGGGAGAGCTCTGTACCTTTGCTTGTGCTTTCTTCAGGGATGGATACACAGTGCTGCCAATGGAAAGTCAGGCAGTGACCGTATTTACAAGAACCTCTCGGGGCACTTGAGATCTGAAACCTCTCTGACAATTAGATCAGCCTGTCTCTGTAGACGGGGGTGGAATGAAGCAAATTGGATTTTTCCACCAATTCTCAAAGGGCATGAACTCAACTTTTGTAGTTCATAGGACAATTCAAGTTTTGATTTGGGGCAGAATGACCCCATGTAGAGAGGACAGGCTACCTAGATTGTAGGAGCGTTCAGTTCCTTTTCAATGTGGGAGGTCTGGGGAGTCAGAATCTTAGTTTTATGTTTTATATAGAACCCATTGACATTAAATCACTCGTTTTTTTGAAAATAAAAATGAGTGTGTGTTTATGTACGTATTTAGGATTTACTATGACAGCCCTGTGTAGTTGGCCTTAAGAAAAACATAGGATATTTGAACGCATTTTACAAGAATGTGTAAGTTTCACTGGTTGCCGTATTTCCATACCTGATTTTAGTTTTAAAAATGACACCACTTAGGGCACCTGGGTGGCTCAGTCGTTAAGCGTCTGCCTTCGGCTCAGGTCATGGTCCCAGCGTCCTGGGCTCGAGCCCCACATCGGGCTCCCTGCTCAGTGGGGAGCCTGCTCCTCCCTCTGCCACTCCCCCTGCTTGTGTTCCCTCTCTTGCTGTCTCTCTCTTTGTCAAATAAATAAAATCTTTTTTTTTTTTTTTAATGGCACCACTTAAAGAAGTGCAGTATTTCGAAAAACACAAGTTTAAATGGTGGTGTAGACACATGCGTGCGAACCGCGCCCCCCCCCCCCCATCTCCACTGATGTAACCAACTTGGCCTTAAGTTAACATGTTTAAACCCTGTGTTGATGCTTATGCAGTAGTGAGTCTTCGCTTTATTACCTCTATTAGGTAATTTACTTTTCTGAATATGCTTTTAAATTTTGAACTATGTTAATCAAAAGATGACAAAGTAATTTTATCCTGGAAATGAACCTGATCTACCTCCTCTCATTAAAAAAGGTCCATTTTTAACATCAGGACATTTTCCCAATATTGGTAATATGGAGGAGGATAAAGACAAGGAAAATCCACATGAACAGATAATCTTACCAGTGCCTGTATTAGGCTGGGGGGGGTGTGTTTTCATGCTCATACTACATGGTATGATGGTACTGATACTCTGGCATACTCAGCACTTGAAACTGAATCATAAAGCGATCTCAGGCAATCTGACGAGGGAGTTCTAGAAGATAGACATACATCCCTGTCCATCCCCTTCTGCTTTTGAACTGTGAGGGTTTGGTCATAATTTATCTAAATGTAAGAAATTAATTGGATGTATTTCTCAATGACTAAAAACAAAAACAAAAACAAAAAACAACCCCCCTCCCCGAATTAGTGGTTTGTATGAATCTGAGACCTAATCTTCTTTAACTGCATTACTCCTAACATGTGAATTTCCATTGGCCTGATCACAGGTTGACTCAAACTTGTTTCGTTATTTGCTTTACGGCACAAGTCTGCATCTTTACAAATCTTAGCTATCACCCTTTTGTTTTTAAACCCCATTTTCTCAAACAAATCTCATTCTGTATTTTGGACCATAGCTATTTACTTTCCCCCAAAAAGCAGAGTTAAGAACATACTATTTTCGGGGCGCCTGGGTGGCTCAGTCGTTAAGCGCCTGCCTTCGGCTCAGGTCATGGTCCCAGGGTCCTGGGATCGAGCCCCACATCAGGCTCTCTGCTTGGCGGGAAGACTGCTTCTCCCTCTCCCACTCCCCCTGCTTGTGTTCCCTCTCTCGCTGTGTCTCTCTCTGTCAAATAAATAAAATCTTTAAAAAAAAAAAAGAACATACTATTTTCATCTACAAAATGAAACGTTTGTAAACTGGCTTATGAGTAGGTGACCACATAATTAATCACCCAAAGCAGTGCCTCGTGAGAGTGAATGGGAATGTTATTAATAATTATGCTGGAACGGGGCGCCTGGGTGGCTCGGTCATTGGGCGTCTGCCTTTGGCTCGGGTCATGATCCTGGGGTCCTGGGATCGAGCCCGGCATCGGGCTCCCTGCTCAGCGGGAGGCCTGCTTCTCCCTCTCCCACTCCCCCTGCTTGTGTTCCCTCTCTCGCTGTGTCTCTCTCTCAAATAAAGAAATAGAATCTTTAAAAAAAAAAAAAAATAATAATTATGCTGGAACAATAGGCTTAAACCAGGTGGTTCCAATCGAATGGGGACGTATGGTCACTGCACTGGTGTGAACATATTGTCATGAATACTGTCTGTGAGTATATAAATGGATTTGAATTCCTAGCCCTGGAGGTTTGTAACTGAAACCACAGTAGAAGTCTTCAACATTATTGTCTACTTGGAATCCAAATTGATTTGATTAAAATTTCTAGTCAGAAAGCTTTGTTAGTGGGACGCCTGGGTGGCTCAGTTGGTTAAGCGTCTGCCTTCGGCTCAGGTCGTGATCCCAGGGTCCTGGGATCGAGTCCCGCATCGGGCTCCCTGCTCGGCGGGGAGCCTGCTTCTCCCTCTCCCACTCCCCCGCTTGTGTTCCTGTTCTCGCTGTGTCTCTCTCTGTCAAATTAAAAAAAAAAAAAAAGATGAGTGAAGAAAGGATGTCAAGAGAATATACAAGGATAACACTTGACATCGCCTTGGTGTAATACCCAAGCAGAGAGTTCATGGGTGTGCAGAAATTAAAAGGGTGAAGGGAGAAGCAAGGTGTTCTAGGCTGAGGGGAGAGTATATTCAAAGACCAGGAGATGAGCGAAAAGTAGAGGGAGAGGTGGGCCCGTCTTGCTGGGTGTGCAGCCCGGGGTGAGGGGTAGTCTGGCAATGAGGCTGTGTAAGTGGACCCAACCTTAACAGCCCTTAAAAACTCTGACAGGGAATTTTAACTTTATACTGAGGTAAGGGGGCACCACTGAAGTACTTTAAAGGCAATAATAGCAAGTGCTTTAGAGAAAGACCTCTCAGTCGAGGTGGGAAGAGTAGATCAGGGGTCTAGTGTGGGGAGCAGGAGGGCAGGAAAGCAAACCGGGAGGCCTAGAAGAGAGCCTGGCAGTGATGGACAGATGCTTAGAGTCAGCAGGACTTGGTAAGAGCATTGATGTGGGGGCAGGGAGTTAGGATTTTCTTCCCCCCAAATTTATATGTTGAAATCCTAACCCACGGTGTCCATATATACACAGGGGAAATTTAGACAAAGACCTAGAGGAAAGACCATGTGACGATACAGGGAACAGGCAGTCCTTACAAGCCAAGGAGAGAGTCCTGGGACAGATATTTCCCTCAGAGCCCTCAGAAGGAACCAACACTGCCAACACCTTGGTCTTGGACGTGGAGCCTCCAAAACCTTGACGCAATACGTTTCTGTTGTTTAAGCCACCTGGTCTGCGCTAAGGTGTTGCAGCAGCCCCGGGCAACGAATACAGATGGCCACTCAGGTTTTAAGCTTGAATATGTGGGTACTTGTCAGGAAGTGGTTTTAAGCAAGAGCAAAGGAGCAGAAGCCCATCATGGGGGATGGGGTGACTCCGTTTTGACATGCTGGCTTTGGGGTACTTGCCGGATCTCCACGTCAGGAGGTCCACCTGGCTGATGAACAGGCAAGGCGCAGTAGAGAGAGCAGAGCTGGAGTTGCAGATTCGAGAGTCATTGTGTGTAGGCGGGAGCTGGCCCCGCAGGAGGGGACGTCAGGGAGAACACGGCAGGCGAGGTAAACTGAAAGTAAGCCCTACTATTACCTTGATACTGGACACTTGACTCACACATCAAGTAGATGAAAAAGGCTCTGTCATATGTTGTTTTAAAATACTTGCTTGTAGGAATTAGCATGAAAGGAGTTTGCAGGGGCTGCCTGGGTGGCTCCGTCGTTAAGCATCTGCCTTTGGCTCAGGTCATGATCCCAGGGTCCTGGGATCGAGCCCCGCATTGGGCTCCCCGCTCGGCGGGAAGCCTGCTTCTCCCTCTCCCACTCCCCCTGCTTGTGTTCCTGCTCCTGCTATCTTGCTCTCTGTCAAATAAATAAAATCTTTAAAAAAAAAAAAAGGAGTTTGCAGCAAGACTGGGGTATCAAGTGGAATGGCAGCCACCGGGGGGCCAGCCTTGGCTACCCCTTGGGTTAAGGAATTTCCCCTTTGAGATGGTCCCAGAGCAGACTCTAAAATCCTGACTCAAACTCACAAAGCTTAGAGAGACAATATCTAGCACTCAAATACCAAATTATTAATTTATAATAAATAGAACTGGCAGGTGAAACAGCCTCTTCTATCATTTACAAAATTGCTACAAAGGGAAACAAATTATCAGAAGGCTGTTTGGTACGCATGGAACCTTAACAATGGGATTGGTTTAATGATTTGAATTAGTAATGAGATCAGGCTCCAGTCACCTGATGTGGTGGTTCCCATGAGCAAGAAGGGATTGCCAAGCCGACTGTGGACTGTAGCCCGTCCAGCCCATTCAGCCATCAGCCATCAGCTGGCCGTGCCCCCGCCCTGAACAGTACTTGGAAAGAACTGCCAACTTTCACCTCTGCAACTTTCCTTGCTTCTGTAGATGATCCGCTCCATCTTAAGGAAAACACGGTTTGTCTTTGGAATATGAATAGCTTCAATGAGATTAAAAACTGGTCTTGCTGCCCTAGGACCCATTCACTTTCTTTGAAATAACTCCACATTTTGCTTTCACCCATCTCGTGTGAATTTTAAAGTTTCTTTTCCCTCAATTCTACATTCTTGGCCGATGGGTGTTGGAGATGAGACTTTGCTGAGGCTCTCATTTAAACATTTTAAGGAGGAATGGATATAATATTTTCAATACAGTGACTTTGGTAATGATTATTTCAGGAGAAATGTTTTTCAGCAAATTTCTGTAGATGCTAATTTGTAAAATATTATTAACTTATCTGTTTTATATAACATTTCACTCTTACCACTAATTCTAACAAGAATGCCACGCTTCTTTGGAGTCAGGTGACTCTTACTGTGGGGGCACTTCTGCTATTAGGACTTTTTATAATTAAGATGACACGGTATCATGCTGGGGAAGGCAACGCACATGTATTTGAGGTTTGTCATTTCTTTGAGACCTTTTGAATATTTTCCTTTTACTTTAAATAGGTAAATAGTGTTTTCCTCTGCGGCCATTCTTCATCAAGTGCAAGTTGGACTTGCAAGTAAAGTTGACAGAACTTTGGGCCTCTCTCTCCCCATAGCTTCAGGCCTTTGAAATTAAATTAATAGGGTCTCTCCTTTAACACAATCTGTCATCAAAAGTGATATGTCCTATGGAGATAAACACGAGTCTCTTTTATACTTGCTCTTTCATCTTTTGCTGTTTCTGGTGGTGTTCTGAGTGGGGCCCTGGATGGGCCAACCTGACAGTTGGCATTTTATCCATCTAGGCATCTAGGCTTGCTTGCAAGATGAAGCTCTTCACAGGAAAAAGATTTCAAAATTGAGTCAAGGTGCCATTTTCACAGTCAAAAATGTTTCCTCCTAAATATATTCGCCGGTCTTTACATTGGCCAGGCCCCCAAATCCTTGGAGGTGAGGGAAGAAAGACCAAGCGAAATAAAACACAGTTCTGCTCCCAAAGGGCCCCTGATCTGCTGGGGAGACAGACACATATTTACAAGTAGCAATCACAGAGTGGCAGGTGTTCTCAGAGAACCAGAAGATGTTGCAGAGGAAAAGGATGTGTAGAGAAGCCCATTGGAAGATGGGGCAGATCTGTGGGCGGGTCCCACACATTTAGAAACAAGAACCTGATTCGTAAGACACTGCTATTTCTGTGGAGTTGGCTTTCTGCCCACTTTTGGGAAGGCATGGATTTGAAAGAGAGGGGTGAGTTCTTTCCATCAGAGGGGGCAGAGCAGGAATGTGAGGGGCAGAACAATGGATAGTGAATGGATAGTGTACCGGAGTACATGCCAGCTTTTCAAAGGGGGCAGTTTGAGGGGAGGCAGGGGGCCGAGCCCCTGCTGTAAATAGTTTCAGAGAGGAGTTCCCTAAAATCTTCTCAGCTAGCCCCTTAGCAGGAATGAGTTAGTGGTGGGCAGGGAGTCCATGCCCCAGGTGTCTGTGGGGTTGAAGAGGAGAGTTCAACAACAGGGAGGTAGAGGGTTGCCAGGGTGACCCCTCCTGGCCACAACTGCCTCTGCCAATATATCCCATTCAGCTCTTTTCAACATTTCTCCAAGAACCCCAAAGAAAATGCATTGGAGTCTGTTGCCTTCCAGAGAGCAGTACTTCCCAGAGATAAAGCATGGATTTGGTCTCCAGCCAAGGTTTAGGGGAAAGATGGAGGAAGGTTCTCCTTGCTCCCCACACTGGGGGCCAAGCATCCCTTGTACCCATGGAGAAAAGGTGGTGCTCGGGAGAGGATGTTATGCTGACCATACTGAGCACTTGTGCCTGATCCCCTGGGAAATGTGGGCCATGAAGGTCTTCATCTCAGAGGAAGTAAAAATCACCAGACTAATGGTTCCCACCAGTTAATTGATTTTGAAGCCCCGTTGCAATCACCAATAGCCAGAAGTGCCACGTGAAAGCCATAAGAAAATAATAATGTTTATCTTCTCAAGATGTTTTCACTCCAGTGAGTTGCCATTTCACTCCTGGACTTAGCTCTTTCAGCGTCATGGTCTCATTCTGTGATAGGGGTTGGGGGGAGTGCGGAGGAGCACAAGTTGAATGGGAGGGGGTCACAAGTGATAAGAATCCCATTTTGAATGTCATTATAAGAAGTAGCTTCTCATTTTTAAGTATCTGTTCCTACTCTTGATTTAGAACATCTGCTGTTATAGATGACTTAGTTTGCCTCTCTCCCTCTAATCAAATCAGATTCTCCTATCTTCGGCTCTCCAAAGATGCTCCTGATTATTTGGGAACTGGATAACCATCACATAACCTTTTTAGGTGTGCTTCGTGGTGGGCACAAGCCGAGCTAGGTATTTTGTGTGCCAGGGAGCATCCAGCAAAGCTGTGCTCACGCTGAATAATGAGACCTTTTGCTGAGTGCAGCTTACGGAGGTTTGTTGATAATTATTCTGCGCTGCTAGGAAAGAACCCAAACACACAGGAGTTTCGAATGATTTCACAGCTGATTTATATGCACAAAGAATAATTAGCATCATGTAATTTTCCTTGCCAGATTGATTCTCATTTGAATATCGAAAGATACGTCATTTAAAAATAATTTCATACTTTGCTGATGAACTAAAATTGAGACATTGGGCACATATGATTTGTATGTGCTAGTGGGCAAGTGAACAATCATCCTCTCTCTTAGGAAGCAGGGACAGCAAAACCCACAAAAAGTAATTACCTACCTTGGAGAGAAGCAACCATCATTTCTAAGAAAGCCTGTTAACTTAAAAAGGGAACCTGGACCTCACAGCTCAATAGCCAACTGTGCCCCCTGCGATATTACAGAGGAGTTCGGAAATAAAACCAATGCCATCAAAACTCCACAAATTAAGAAAGACAGTCACGGTGAGGGTTTTCCCCTCATCTTCTTTTTAAGAACTTTTCTTTTTTTTAAAGAATCTCATTTATTTATTTGAGAGAGAGAGAGAGCGCAAGCACAATTGGGGGGAAGGGGAGAGAGAGGGAGAAGCCGACTCCCTGCTGAGCAGGGAACCTGATACGGGGCTCCATCCCAGGATCCCGGATCACACCAAAGGCAGACGCTTAACCAACTGAGCCACCCAGGCACCCCTTCCACTCAACTTCTTAATGGCAAATGACTTTAGAGCTATAGCGGACTGACTTGGCTTTAAAGAAGGTAGGGTGTTGAGAGTTCTCTCCCCGGATCCTGCCATCCAGGGCCTGCCCTGATATACTTGGATTGGAGAGCCATGCCCGCCCCCATAAATACTTTCTCGGTGGCATTCTGCCCAACTTCCAGGCTTCCTCATCCACAGATCTCCAGACCTTGAAATTAGGCCGCCATCGCCACCAAAACTCTCTGCTTGGCTGTCCTCTGGAAAGCCCCCCAACCCCATGTATGGAGCAGTTAGCCCTGACTGTGCAGGGCAGGCCCTGAGCCAAGCTCAGCTATGTTCATCTAGTCAAGAGGATTTAAAGCCCCACAGGTCAGCAGGGCAGCACTGCTGCATGGGCTTAGCCTCACCTCTGCTCCATCCCATCTAGGAGCCCGGGTCAGCTCCTTGCTTCCCCCACGCCTGAGCCTTGCCACCATTGGCCACATGATCCTTTGTTTTTCAGGAGGTCTTTCCTCAGCTTGCTTGCTCCTCACTCCAGTCCATGAGATGGAGTTCCTGCTCCATGCCACCACCACGTGTGTCTGCCTGCCTCAAGCTCCAGAACCTCCCCCGTGCAACTCAGCCCGCCCCTCTGCTTGCTTCCTGTGTGCCAACCACTCACTCGGGACCCCTCATCTGACTGGTCTTGTGTGCAAAGATCTCGGATTCTGACACTCCCACTTCCTAACTGAGTTCAGCGAGTTTCAATGTCACTTACTATAGAATCAGAATGCTTTTAAGGTAAATGAATTTTCTCTGATTGGTGGGATTTCAGGGTACAGCAATGAGAAGACTTTCCTGCTGTATAGATAACCCATATGTACAAAAAATCAGGTATTGACAAAAAGTTGGAGGTAGATACGGACCCCTCTTTGGAGAATGGGGGGACATGACTCATTGTGAATATCACTTCCCTGAAAGCCACACTCACATTGTCCTTCCTACAGTGAAGTTAAAAGAGTTCATGTTGGTGACTGATTTTATTTTTGAATGGCATGACTACTAATATTAGTAATATGGTCAACAGTGCAAGCAAAGTTAAATTTATTTTCTAGAATTTGGCCTTATAAACAGGGCATTTTGAGGCTTGATTTGATGAGTTAATTCCTATTGACCTGGTGTTGGGGGCCCCTTTGGACAAGGATGGTAAGTTGTAGTTGGTCAATGTTGGGCAGTTTGGGCACTTAGGAGGACAAGAGCATACTGACGTGAATCACTACGATATTAGTTCTGGAACAACAGCAGAGGAGAACCAAGATCCAGGATCTTCAGGGCCAGATGGTCATCAAGGACAGTAGCCAGCCTGGCTTGAAAACCAGTCTCTTGCTTCACAGACGGTCTCTATGGTGAAGTTCTCAGCAGATCATATAAAAACTTATTCTAGGAATCCCTACATTTCATCTCTTTTCTTGAAATAAGTGGAAAAATACTTTTATCACTCTCAACTGTGGGCACTTGCATATTAGGAAAGACTGATGTGATTAATCTTAAGAATTCAGGCCCTGACACAAACTGAATTTCCTCCCCCCCCCCCCCCCCCCCCCGCAGTCAGGTGTTTCCTAAATGAGCCTGGACTGTGGGTGTCCTCAGGAGCACCTGCCCACTTTCCTTCAGCACTTCCGAAGTTCTCAGAGCCCCTGTCCAAATATTCCATTTGGCTTAGCAGTTTGCTCCTAGGGCCTTGAAAAACAAATCAAAACAAAACAACAAAACAAAATAGAACAAGTTATTAGAGGCAGCCAGGATACCATGGGGTGGCACAACTCAGTAAAAAGAGCAGAAGTCTGTGGCATGGTATTTGGTGGAATCCCAGGATGGCCACTTCCTAGTACTGTGATCTCAGATGTCTTACTATCTCTGGGCCACAGTTTTCTCAGTGAATAGGAATAGTGATGTCCAAATACAAATAGGAGTAGTCATAGTTACTTTGCAAATTTATGGAAGGATTAGAATGTGCTCAGTAAATATTTGTGGAAGGTGGTGGATTAGCTAATTTCACACACATTGGTTGGGATATATGTTCCAGGACATTTAGGTCCTCATTAAAAGCATCAGGCAGAGAGGACAGAGGGGTGTCTTTGAACAGTGAAGCCGAATATCTGACCCTGACAAAGGGCATCCAGAGACTCAAGGTGCCCATGGTCACAAAGAGAGCTCATCTTTGTGCTCTGACAATGCAAAATAAAACAGAAACATTGGCTTTTGAGATGTCTTTATTTCTGTTTCTAGTTCTCTTTTTTTAAGTAATCTCTATGACCAGCGTGGGGCTTGACCTCACAACCCCGAGATCAAGAGTTGCATACTCTACTGATAAGCCAACCATACACCCCTTTTTCTAGTTCTCTTTGTCACAAAGTCTGAGCTCTGTATGTCTGGCTTTCTCTCGCTTTTTCTTTGGCTCCTTCTCACCTCCTATTTTCCTGGCCCCCTTTCTTATCCTCATTTCCATCACGAGCTACTCCATCTTAATCCAGCCCTATGACCTATCACAACTTAGGTGATAGCTAAGCTCCATCTTAATCCAGCCCTATGACCTATCATAACTTAGGTGAATTGCATGAGATTCTATATACAAAAGAACTTGGTAAGCTGTAACATCTTAAATATAAAGAATTGTGATGTTGGTGGTGGGAATGATGCTTGTAATGATGACCAAAACTCAGTGGGTTAACCCTAAGGTTGATAACTCTGCAGCTTTGAGTTCTAATCCAGGGTAGTTAATGAACATTTAAGCAACTATGCCTACTGGGTGAAAGAAAAAATTAGTTCAATAATCAATTAAATTCTCTGCTGGTGTGAATGAGCATGTGGATAAAAAGGAGATCAGTGTGTATAATCTTTAGGAAAATCTCCAACTGTATTTCACACTAGTTTCAACAAACTGAATCATCATGGAATTGGGAAATGATTGGATGTTGACTGCAAAAGGAGACAGTAGAGATAAATGATGACTATTTTGGAGGAGACCCTGCATGTCTACAAAGCACCTTCTCCAGAATTTTCAAAAGGTGGTCCTTCCTGCAAGTGGAAGGAGCCCTGTCCCAGGAGAGGGGGCTCAGACCACAGAGCCAGCTGGAGTTCAGTCCCAACGCCACTGGGACCAGGCACTCTCATGCAGGCCACCACCCGTCAGTCCGGAGTGGGAGCCACTACAGATGGGTGTTTGGGATTATTTCATTTGACATCTTTTAATACCATCTGTAAGAGAGAGTGCATATTCATTTTGAAAACTTATTCTGTATAGTAAAATGTTGAATCAAAAAAGAAGAGTGCAGCCGGCACAATGACAGAAAAGTGAGCAAGTGAAGGGGGCTCTTGAGTAAATCACGTGGACCCATTCTCACGAAGGGATGAGCACACTCCTGTGTTCCCAGCAGCCGGTAATGTTTCAGGCACGTTGCAGACACTTAGGAAATTTATGTGAAAGAACTGAAGGAAGGATAGGAAATTGGGAAAGGGGAAAAAATAGAGGAGGTTCTGGATGCCAAGCGTTTAAGGATTTGGTCCCTGTCTCTGGGATTTCATGATCTCAGCATGGAGTAGGGCTTGTTGGTGAGTAGCTGGTTGGTGCAAGACTGACAATTTGCATCCTTTTTTTTTTTTTTAAAGATTTTATTTATTTTTTTGACAGAGACACAGCAAGAGAGTGAACACAAGCAGGGGGAGTGGGAGAGGGAGAGAGAGAAGCAGGCTTCCTGCTGAGCAGGGAGCCCCATGTGGGGCTCGATCCAGGACCCTGGGATTATGACCTGAGCCAAAGGCAGATGCTTAAATACTGAGCTACCCAGGTGTCCCGCAAAACAGGATTTTATTTTATTTTATTTTATTTTTTTAAGATTTTATTTATTTATTTGAGAGAGAGAATGAGAGAGAGCACATGAGAGGGGGGAGGGTCAGAGGGAGAAGCAGACTCCCCGCTGAGCAGGGAGCCCGATGCGGGACTCAATCCAGGGACTCCAGGATCATGACCTGAGCCGAAGGCAGTCGCCCAACCAACTGAGCCATCCAGGCGCCCGCAAAACAGGATTTTAAAAAGGAAAAAAAAATCAAAGCATTTTTTTTTTCCTCTCAAGAAGAAAATGGAATGATCTGGTCAGGATGGTAAGGCTTTCTAGCCAAGGCTGCAGGGCAGCTGGGAGGCATGGGAAGTAGCAACAGGGACTCCCATGACTAAAGCCTTAAAAAGTGTGAAATAGTTAATTTCACAGGAGGCTTTCCTTGTTCTTTGGTAAAACCCGGTGAATTTACCAACTGATTTGTTAATATAGACTGTCGCTCACATGTTTGTACTATTCTTTCAAGCTTTCCACCCAAGCTCCTCAAATAGAACCTCTAAGAAAAGCTTTCAACATGAGTGGGAGAAACAGCTGAACACCTTGCCGAGTATTCTGTGGGGAATTGTATTATTATACTCAGTTTTATTAAATTTTCTTTTCTTTCCACCTAATGCTCTTTTTCTCTATAAGAGGGAAAGCCAAAATCACTTTTGTGACTTTTAGTTTATAAAGTTAAAAAAATTACCATAAAAAAAGAAAATCATTCTTTAATGCAGTGGCTAAAATTAGGCATTCTATAGTCTTAATAATTATATTCTAGTGTTAAATTAACTTTTGAACAATACTCTGCAATTCAAGTAGCAGACGGCAAAGAAGCCAAATTGCACGTTATTTCATTTTTTATGAGTAAGAAATATTGGCCCCTTTCAAACCTGAGTAGTTCATATTGATGGCTTTAATTATTTTAGGGCCTGGCTTGTTTTTCACTTAAATGTACACATGGAATTTAAAATAACTTTTGAGCCCCTGGAATGTATTTATTTTCCATGGATTTCCCATTAACGTCAAGACAATGGCTTCTAGAGTTAATGGCATCTACCTTTCTCCTACTTAACTGGCTGCCCTCATGCCATGTCAACAGTCCAACTGTTGGCATTTTTAAACTTCACATTATTTTATCTTTAATCTAATTAAATGGCCCATCTCCTCATGCTTGCTCTAATTCAGCCACAATAATAAACTGCAAAAAATTGGGATAGTGTGCTTTTCATTACATGCCTGTTAGCTTTATTGGTGTGATTCAGTCTTACAAATTATGATATTAAAGTGTAAATGAACAGGAGGCTATTTCTTAGATAATTCTTTGTTTACACTTAAGGCACCATACAAAGAAGATTTTTAAAAATCACAGTTGGTTTCCTTCCTTTCTGTTTTTCCCGGAATGCTACAACTTTGGTTCTATCCATGTGGTGCAATGATGGTGGACTTGTAGGCACCTGGGAAATATGTCAAATATAAGGTTATCTATGGACACTGGAACGCTGAACATCAAAACTCAAGGAAATATTGACTGAGAATCTAGAGAGATCCTGCCTCGAAAACTCCCACATTTTTTAGAGAAATATGATAGAAATAGAGATCTGTTGAAATAATAATGCTGTATAAGATAATGTATGTTAAGCACTACGTCACAAATATCTCGAGTTCAAAAGTGACAGGTTATAAAATTTTAGAGCTAGCAGGAAATTTAGACTCAGCCTAATCCCACTCTCTTATTTTGCGGGGAAAAAACTGAGGTCCAGAAAGGTTAAATGATTTGTCTAGGATCACTCAACATGTACGTGGCAGGGTGGAAGCTAGATCGAGTGTTCACTAACCCGCAGCCCAGTCCTTTATGGAACACTACCACCTGCTGTCGCCTCCAAAGGGTGATCAGGGAACACTTCACAGCAGACATAGGATTTGAATTAGGCTTTGAAAACCCAAATTCAGGGCCTCTCAGGTAGAGTTGTGCAGGTTGGGCCCTGTACATCTCTAGCGGTGCCATTCCGTAGGCTCGAATGACCACCTCTCAGAGGGGAAGACGTTAAGGCAGGATTTATAGAGGCAGGGAACACGAAATAGTGGTGTGTTGGGGTGCCTTGACTACCTCTGGCTCTGCTTTCCCTGAGTGTGTTTCTCTTTGAGTAGACCGCCTGAGCCCAGGGCAGCCTCAGGGAGAATCAGGTAAAATCAATAGGGCCTCACTTCAAGTGCATTTCAGGAAATTTTGGCATTACTAACACCTTGACTAGGGCTTGAGTCCTGGCTCTATTGCTTACTGTCTGTGTGACCTTAGGTAAGTTACTTAACCTCTCTGAGCTCAAAGATAATGGTAGCACCTACCTCACAGTGTTGTTGTGAGCGTTAAATGAGATCATGTTTATAAAGCCATTATCAGAGCACCTGGTCTATAGTAAGTGTCTTGGTTCATTCCTGCTGCTGTAACAGAAATACCATGGACTCCAAGCCAGCTTAAATAGCATTTATTTGTTACAGTTCTGAAGGCCGGCAAGATCAAGATCAGGGCACTGATAGATTTAGTGTCTGGTCCACGGATAGCTGTCTTCTCCCTGGGTCCTGCCACAGCTGAAGGGAAGTGGGAGCTCTGTGGGGTCGCTTTTATAAGGGCACTAATCCCATCATGAGGGCTCCACCCTCATGATCTAATCACCTCTCCAAAAGCTCCACCTCCTAATACCATCGCCTTGGGGATTAGGTTTCAGTATGAATTTGGGGTTGAGGGTTGGGATAAGCAAACATTGGGTCTTTAGCAGTATGAAATAACTTCACTATTTTAACCATTAGGGTCCTAATCCACCCTGAAATTCTGCATCCAGACCTTGGTTTACCCTGAGCAATTCCTCTGAGGACTCGGAGGCCTTGGGGGAAATCAATTCCATGTTCTTCCTTGAGGCAACAAAGTTAAAGGCATGTATCTGGGCCATTGTGAAAAATGCATTTATGAGCATAGCCCTTCTGGCATCTCTCCCTCGGCGACCATAAAACACTGTGCCATTTATTCAAAGAGCATTAAGATCGTTACAGTGTTCAAATTTTGAAATACCTTCTCTAAAAACAGCTTGCCATGTTGCCCATGACAAGCATCTATCAATAAATTACCAATAGTCATTCTCCTGCTCTCCTACTCTGGTTTCAGAGCATCTTCATGTGCTGTAAGGATATATATATAACCTTTATATGTATATAAAATCTCTTTTCCTGGTATCCAGTGTCCAGAGTAGAAGATCTGGCTGAGCCTGCGGCTGGCATCGCAAGGACTAAGTGACTTTCGGTATCAGGAGTGCAGATCTGTTGTTCCATTAAGGGGGAAATAAGATCACCGGATGCTAGGATCTCAGGGCAGACATCTGATACCTTCCGCTTCTTCTCTGATAAGGTGGCAGTGTGGGTGTGGGGGGCATTTAGGCGAAGCTACAAGGACAGCTGGAGCTGGTCCATCTCTCACTAGAAGCAGGAGGTCTA
Source organism: Mirounga angustirostris (assembly GCF_029215605.1). Taxonomy (NCBI): domain Eukaryota; kingdom Metazoa; phylum Chordata; class Mammalia; order Carnivora; family Phocidae; genus Mirounga; species Mirounga angustirostris. The sequence goes on from NW_026991713.1 coordinate 126,501,557, forward strand.
GAAAGGCAAAAGGGTAACGATGTGCTGTCTCTTATAATTAATATTCTCCCAAAGGCTTTCTTTCCTGGGCTGTTAATACAAAGACCTCAGTGCCTCTGAATTTTGGTATGGATGCTGCTGAGCAGCCCTTGTTAGTGGGGGCTCCCTAGGGAAGGCGGGGTGGGGGGTGTACTTTGGAGAAGGGCCCGCCCCCTTTCTCCTCCTGTGGGAGCAGGGCCAATTTGGAGCTATCCTGCGGCACTTCTTCAACCCAAACAAAGACTTACTGTCTGGAAGCATCAAAGGGAATGTCTATTTATACTCTAGGTGTCATTTTGGAGCTTGATTCTGCTTCATTATACCACACGGGTTTCCGCTAGAGATGAGGAAAATCCGGCAGCCCGTTTCCCCGTGCTAAGGCATCACTGAGATATAAAAGTCGGGGCTTTTAGGCACTTCAAATTTAAATCCCTTTCATGGCAGCCTGTCTACAACTTCCATTAGGAAATTGGATTATAATATGTTGTAATGTCTGACAGTTTTTCATTCACTTAATTTAACTCATTTTTGTGGTTCTTACTTAAATGTTAAATCCCAGCTCTAAACACTTTGTGGTTTGGGGAACACCGAAATTCATTATGATCCAGCCTGGCCCATAGCAGACACTCAGTTGTCATTTGCTCTCTCAGGGACAGTTGGTGAAGCTTCAGGGGGACCCACATAAGTAAAATACAGTCTGCCTCTACAGAACTTACCATGGCAGGGGAAAGAAGGGGGGTTTAAGAGAAATAGTAAGTGGCCCTTTACAAGCAATATGCATAATTTGGTCTGATTATTATCACTGCTCTGTAGAAATATCTGTGAACCTTGGTTTCCTTGTCTGGGAAATGGAAATTGATCCCTTAAGGAGCTATTGTAATAACACAGTGACTATGAACATAGTAATTAAGAGCAGAGGCTCCCAATCAGACTGAGTTCAAATCCCAGACCTGCCACTCAGATCTAGCTGCTCTGAGTCCTAGTTCTGGAACCCTGAGTGAGTTACCTTACTTCTCCACCCTTCTGTGTTCTCTCCTGTCCAGTGGGGTTTATGGCAGAACCTGCATCAGGGTTGCTGGAAGAATTAAATGACCAAAGTACTCAGAATAGATTTGGCACAATGTAAGCTCCTGATGAAAATTAGCTATTGATATTTTCATGTTCTCACACGTTATAAATTAATTTATTTCACTACTACTGATGAACTGGAGAAGTGTGGCTGGAATAGGAATCCAGTGCTTCTACGCTAAAAGTCCCATGTTCTTTCCCCCATATAAGAACACTTCCCTGAAATACAAATAATGATGGTGTGAGACCCAAAATCAGCGCGGTCAGTGCCGTTGGACATTGTACAGACCTGCTGAGGAGCGGGGACCCTGACTTCACTGGCCGCGTTTCTCTAGAACCTACCACAGAACAGAGGTTAGCACATAATAGATGCTCAGTAAATGGTATGAAGGACAAGACTGTTGAATATGAGCAAATAATAAGGAGGCAGGACATTCTGTGGCCTGTTAAGGGAGCTAAGCTCAGAATGTCTTGAATTTCAGGGTTGTATTAGTTTGCTAGGGCGAGAATGGATTTTCATGAGCTTGGTGTCTGAGGCGGAGTATGAAACTATAGGGGAGGAAGAATTCTTTCCTCTACTCCCTTAGGTTTAGTACCTGGAGCCCTGCAAGTTAAGTAACAAAAGGCAGATTAACAGGAGAAGAGGCATAACAATTTTATTTGATGTTAATATTTAGTTTTTAGGTGTACACAGGGGTCTCACAAAAAAAGGAAATGAAAACCCATAGAAGTGGTTAGGCCTGAAAGCTTATATACTATTTTAACAAAGAGTGATAAATTTGTGGAGGAATGACAGGACAAAGGAAAAGTGTTTTGGGTTTTCAAAGAGCAGTAAATGGTGAGAAAGTAAATATATGGAAGGAAACTAATGGAAGATAAGGATTATCTACTTATAGGGTCTGTGTGCAGATTCAGATCGGGACCATCTTCAGTGATAAGAGTTGTCTCCTATTCCTGGAACAGGACAGAGGGAGGAGGACACCTCCACAGAGGGAAAGTGTACCCTGCTTTTATGCAGAAAGCAGGGGAGAGTTGAGAGCTTGTTCTGCATCTGTGATTTCTCACTTGCCTCCAGCTCCAAATAGTTTGTAGGGCAAAGTGCTATATATTAGAGCAGTGTAGTTTGATCCCATTCAGAACCAAGTTGTGTGCAATCTTGGATGTTCAAGGGACGAATCCTTCCTTGCCTCCTCCAGTTTCTGGTGGCTCCACATTTTCCTTGCCTTAGGACCATATCACCCCAATCTCTGACTCTGTCTTCACATGTCTTTCTCCTCTGTGTGTCTTCTCCCTTACTCTTCTCTTACAAGGACAGCTGTCTTTGGATTCAGAGTCCACCCTAATCCATGATGATCTCCTCTTGAAATGTCGAACTTAATTACATCTACAAAGACTCTTTTTTCAAATAAGGGTACATTCACAGCTTCTGTAGACATATCTTTTGAGGGACTACCATTCAACCCACTGCAACAGTGTTTAAAAGCATCACAGATTCAAATTATTATGTAACATAATTTGCTTTTTTTTATTGAAGTATAGTTGACATACAATGTTGTATTAGTTTCAGGTGTTCAACATAGTGATTCAACAATTCTATACATTATGCTGTGCCCGCCATGATAAAGGTAGTTACTATCCGTCACTATACAATGTTATTACAATATTGACTATATTCTCTATGCTGAACTTTTCATCCTTGTGACTTATTTTATTTTATAACTGGAAGTTTGTACCTCTTAATCCCCTTCATCTGTGTCACTCATCTCCCTGCCCCAGTGCTCTGGCAACCACCAGTTTGTTTTCTGTATTTATTATTCTGTTTCTGTTTTTTGTTTTGTTTTGTTTTTTAGATTCCACATATAAGCGAAATCATATGGTATTTGTCTTTTTCTGTCTGACTTATTTCACTTAGTATAATACCGTCTAGGTCCATCCATCTGGTCACAGATGGCAAGATATCATTCTTTTTTATGGCTGGGTAATATTCCATTGTGTGTGGATGTGGTATATATGTATCTGTAGTGTATTTTGTGGATGTGGCATATATATATACATATATATATATATATATATATATATATATATATATATATATCTATATCTTGAAATATGAGATTATAATACCTCCAGCTTTGTTCTTCTTTCCTAAGATTGCTTTGGCTATTTGGGGTTTTTTGTGGTTCTATACAAATTTTTGAATTATTTGTTCCAGTTCTGTAAAAAATAATATTGGTATTTGATAGAGATTGCACAGAATCTGTAGATTGCTTTGGGTAGTATGGACATTTTAACAATGTTGATTCTTCTAGTACATGAGCATGATATATTTTTCCATTTGTATCATCTTTAATTTCTTTCATCAGTATTTTATAGTTTTCAGAGTACAGGTCTTTCATCTCCTGGGTTAAATGTATTCCTAGATGGTTTATTCTTTTTGGTGCAATTATAAATGAGATTGTTTTCTTAATTTCTCCTTCTATTATTTTGTTATTAGTATATAGAAATGCAACAGATTTCTCTACATTAATTTTGTATCCTGCAACTTTACTGAATTTTTTATTAGTTCTAATAGTTTTTTGGTGAAGTCCTTAGAGTTTTCTATATATGGTATCATGTCATCTGCAAATAGTGTCGGTTTTACTTTTTCCTTACTGATTTACATGCCCTTTCTTTCCTTTCCTTTCCTTTCCTTTCCTTTCCCTTCCTTTCCTTTCCTTTTCTTTTCTTTCCTTTCCTTCTTCCTTTCCTGTCCTCTCCTGTCCTGTCCTATCCTTTCCTGTCCTGTCCTCCCTCCCTTCCTCCCTCGTTTCCTTCATTCCTGACTGCTGTGGCTAGGACTTCTAGTACTATGTTGAATAAAAGTGTTAAGAGTGGACATCCTTGTCTTATTCCTGATCGAGGATGATGTTAGCTGTGGGTTTGTCATATGTGGCCTGTATTATGTTGAGGTATGTTCCCTCTAAACTCAACTTTGTTGAGAATTTTTATCACAAATTGATGTTGAATCTTGTCAAATGCTTTTTCTGCATCTATCAAGATGATCACATGGTTTTTATCCTTCATTTTGTTAATGTGGTGTATCACATTGATTTGCAGATATTGCACCATCATTATATCTCTGGAATAAATCCCACTTGGACATGGTAAATGATCCCTTTAATGTATTGTTGAATTTTGTTTACTAATATGTTGTTGAGAATTTTTGCATCTATGTTCATCAGGGATATTGGCCTATAGTTTTCTTTTCTTGTAGTGTCTTTGTCTAGTTTTGGTATCAGGGTAAAGCTGGCCTTGTAGAATGAATTTCAAAGCTTCCATCCTCTTCTGTTTTTTGGAATAATTTAAGGTGAATAGGTGTTAGCTCTTCTTTAAATATTTAGTAGAATTCACCTGTGAATCCATCTAGTCCTGGACTTTTATTCATTGGGAGTTTTTTGATTACCAGTTCACTTTTGTTACTAGTAATTGATCTGTTTAGATTTTCCACTTCTTCCTGATGCAGTTTTAGAAGATTTTATGTTTCTAGAAATTTGTCCAATTCTTCTAGGTTGTCCAATTTGCTTACATATAGTTTTTTTTAGTATTCTCTTACAATCTTTTGTATTTCTTTTCTTTGATTTCTGATTTTATTTATTCATTGAGTCCTCTTTCTTTTTTTCTTGATGAGTCTGGCTAAAGGCTTATCGAGAACTAGCTATTGGTTTCATTGATCTTTTCTGTTGTCTTTTTAGCTCTATCTTATTTATTTCTGCTCTAATCTTTATATTTCCTTCCTTCTACTAACTTTGGGCTTTGTTTCTTCTTCTTTTCTTAGTTACTTTAGGCAAAAGATGAGATTGTTTATTTGATTGTTTCTTGTTTGTCGAAGTCAGTCTGTATCACTATAACCTCCCCTCTTAGAACTGCTTTTGCTGCATCCCAAAGATTTTGGACCATTGTGTTTTCATTTTCATTTGTTTCCATGTATTCTTTTATTTCTTCTTTGATTTCTTAATGGTCCATTGGTTGCTTAGTAGCATGCTGTTTAGCATCCAAATGTTTGTGATTTTCCATTTTTTCTAGTATTTCTTATATTTCTATATCTCTCTATATCATATAATAATTATTAATATATTATTAATATAACATGTATTATATAATATATATTATATATATAATCCAACTCTTATTGAATTGATCTCTTTTTGATTATGTAAAGCCCTTCTTTGTTTTATGTTACATTCTTTGTTTTAAAGTCTATTTTTTCTAATACAACAAGTATTTCTACTTCAGCTTTTTTTCTTTTTTCTTTGCTTCCTTTTGCATGGAATATTTTTTTCCATCCCTTCACTTTCAGTCTATATGTGTCTTTAGGTCTCTTATAAGCAGCGTATAGATGGGTCTTGTTTTTTTAATCCATTCAGTCACCCTGTGTCTTTTCATTGGCGTATGTAGACAATTTACATTTAAAGTAATTATTGACAGGTATGTACTTATTCCATTTTGTTAATTGTTTTCTGGTTGTTTGTGTAGTTCTTCTCTGTTCCTTTTTTCTTCTCTTGCTCTCTTTCCTTGTGATTGATGACTCTTTAGTGTTATGCTTGGATCAAATAATTTGCTTTTAATGTAATTACCTGTGAAGTTGGAAACTGAGCACTTTGCACATGTACAAGAAGTGCCTCCTTCCTAACTTCTTCTCCCCCCACTGCCCCCTCCCTGAACTTCCATGAAAGAATCACCCCCTCCAGAGTGTCTAGAGATTCCTGTTAAATATTGAGGACCTCCGGACAGGGAAGGTGGGAAAAATGCAACTTGTTGGTGCCCATTACCCTTCACTATCTCACCAGCATGGATCTTCCAAGGATCTGGGAACATGGGACGGGACAGAAGAATGTGGATAAAAAGAGACCAGAGTCCCAACCTGTGCCTTTTCTGGGTAGGACATTCTACTGCATCAGAGATGAGCATTTTTACAGGAAAACAAACTAATAATATTAGACAGAAAATTTATCAGGTCCTTACTATGCCCTGGGATTTCTTATGAGCATTTAATCCTTATCACAATCCTTTGATGTGTAGTATTATTATCCCCATTTTATACATAAGAAACAGGCACAGAGAGGTTAAACAAGGTCACATAGTCTCAACTAGTAAAGACAGAATCGAAGTCCAGGAAGTCTGAGTTTAGAGCCCCTGCTCCTACCCAGACTAACAAGTAGTAACTTTAATAGAGGGTACACAGCTCAGCTAGAAGAGTCCCTCCTCCACCACCATCCTTGTATACAACCTGTAAGCCTGGGGTCTGACATTTAGTCCATTTGTTCCTATATTCATCCATCCTTTCTTCGTCTTTCATTCAGTGAAGTCCTATTATGGATGTATTGACACAAAAGGTACAAGTGAGTAATTTATAATCCTCTCCCACATATGGAAATAAATAACTTTGCTCTCTGCAGCCTTGCTGGGCAGTGGAGGGGAGGGTGTCCCAGATCATCCCCTCTCTGAATAGGAAGAGCTAGAACCCGTAGTCTGACCTTCCACAAGGTTTTTTAGCTAAAGAGATGTTCACGTGGCCTCAAATATTAAGTCATTTGTTTTTGCATCCTTTTTGTTTTCTTTAAGAAGATCTTAAATTTTTACCATTGAGGGCTGGAAGGTCATAGGGTGGCGTCCCTATTGCTAAAGCGAGAGCCTGGAGCCCCAGGTGGTGACTGACCACAGTCACAGGGCCATTCCCTGCAGATGGCCCAGAATCATGTGCCCCCATGATGGGGGAGGGAGGGCGGCACAGAAGTGGCTATCAGAGCAGACACAGATGCTCGCGGTGCTGCCTCGGGGTCCTGAGATCCTCTTCTAGGCTTCCTAGTTCCTTGATTTAGGGGGATCTGGGACTCCTGGGGGAGGTGCTGCAGCAGAGGGTGGGGTGCTCAAGTCACTGGCTCTTTTCCATCCACCCTGGGAGGACTTAGTATTTTAACACCAATTTGGCAGTTTCCCTGTGGGCTGGCTGAATGTCAGCCTTGTTCTGAGCTTCGGTTCCTACTTGTAAAAGGAACGTTCTGGGTTTGGGATGACTAGGAGTTGTTCTGACCTCCACATTCCCAGCCTGTAGGCACGATGGGCCCACTGGGAAGATGGGGGCCGGGGTGGGAGAAGTGAGAGAGGCAGGCAAGGAGTGTCACAGAGGCACCCCTTCTTCATCCCCCAGGCAGGATATATCAGAGCGAGCTGTAGGCCTTTAGGCTGTTGGGATTAACCAGCATCCTCGCAGTCGATATAAAATGAGAATGAACGACTGTGAACATGAAGAGATACGTGGGCGGGTCTGTGAGCATGTTAATGAAATTCCCTATTATGATGAGGTGACATCCCTCATCAGAGACCCAGGGTCGCCAAGGGCCAGGGGTGGCCCAATCACATTTTATTCCTTCCGCAGCTATGACCAGAACCCTCTCCAATATAGCATGTGGTATTTAAACAACAATTTTATTATATTGAGGTGAGGTTCACACTGTCTTCTTCAGATTACAAAAGTAATATATGCTCATTTTGTAACACTGAAAATGCAAACAATGTAAAGAAGGAAATAAAAACCGCTAGTATTCTCATTGTCTACTGATACTTTGTGTGTTGCTAACTAGTCTCTTTCTTATGCATGTGTGTGAACGTGTGTGTGTATGTGCGTTTTGTCACATAAGATGACAATAGCTAACATATGTGGCTCACCTGCCAGTGTTAAAGACCGTGCTAAGAATTTATAGGACTGTTTCACTGAAACCTTACAGAAAACCTAAAGTAGGGGGTACCATAATTAACAGCATTTCACCAGTAAGGAGACTGGGGTTCAGTCCCCACTGAGTTCACGCTTCATATACAGATTTATATTATGCTTTTGACACTTAACAAAATAACACGAGCAGCTTTCATGGTATATTAAGTATTCATGGGAAGCGTGATCTTTAATGGTCGCATAACATTCCAGAGTGTATTGTTCACGTAGCCATGTCTCTCTTGAATATTTCTGGTGCCCTCTCCAGCTTCTAGCATTATAAATAACACGGTGATGAACATCCTTGCACATAAATCTTCGTGAGATGTCCGATTGGGTCTTTAGTTCCCCCAAAAGTAGACGTGTTAGGTCAAAGGTCGTGAGTGATTTTAAAGCCATTGATTGGTCTGGGTGAACAGCTTCCTAGAACTATTGGACCATTTGGATTCCTATCAGTGTAGCATGAGCCTGTTGAGCTTAGCTCCAATGTTTTATGCAATTAAAAAAAAGTTTTATTTCTCCTTTTAAAGACTGGGTTTGAAATAGCTTTTTAATATGAAACATTTGGGCTTACAAATAAGAGATAGCAAAGAGAAATGGGGGTGAAAGGGGGAACCAAGCATACAGTTGTTGAATATATATTAAAATTCAAAACACAGGCCTCTAGTCCAGAGGAGACAGCTGCAATCTTTTTTTTTTTTTTTGAACATAGGTGGTAGATTCTTCTTTTTTCTCCCAATTTAAGTGCTGACTGGTTGTTATTTTATTGCTGGGACAGGAAGAAAAAATGCACTTTCGTGTTGAGAAGGTTATGAGAACTTGTGTGTGTGTTTATGTGTGAGTCTGTTAAGTCATTCTGAATATTTAGCTTTGAGAATAATCAGCCAGTCGGTTGCTGGGCTTCTGTTAGCTGTAGCTGGACATTAAATGGAGACGCAGACTGATCACTGACACGAGGGCCGGCCTCGGGGAAAACCAGCCAAGATCCAGTTTTGTCTCTCCGAACCCATTCCCTCCAGACTGTACTGTTAAGTCATGGCAAGAAATAAGAGTTCCAAGAAGCGACAAGTTCTGGGATTAGTCATTTGCATTGTAAATAAATGCATAGTAGATCCAAGTGATCCAGACCAGATGTGACACCCTGCTTGTCCCCCCAGGGAACTGTCCTACAGGCCGGTGGCCCCAAATACTCTTTACCCTTATCCTATTCATCCGTGGTGTTGTCTTTGTTGCATTTCAAAGACTGAAAGTGTGAACCCTCCAAGCACTGAGCATTAGCTGGTGCATAGGCTCTTTCCCAGGTGAGAGGCCTGCCTATGCTCTATGTTTGGGAGTTGGAATTGGCTCACGTGATTACAGAGGCTGAGCAGTCTGGTGATCTGCATCTGCAAGCTGGAGACCCAGGAAAGCCAGTGGTATAATTCAGTCCAAGTCTAAAGGCTTGAGAACCAGGGGAGTTGATGGTGTAACTCCCTGTTCAAGAAAGGAGAAAGTGAGATAAGATGTCCCAGCTCACGCAGGGAGGCAGGGAAAAGAGGAGTGAATTCTTCCTTCCTCCACCTTTTGTTCTCTTCAGGCCTTTGATGGATTGGATGAAGCCCACTGACACTGAGGAAGGTCACCTGCTTTACTGACTTCACTGATTCGAATGCCAGTCTCATTTGGAAACACCCTTGCAGACACACCCAGAAATAATGTTTAATCAAGGCGCCCCACAATCTAGTCAAGTTGACACACACAATTAGCCATCATAGGGATCATGGGAAGCTGCTTTAAAGATTAGGAAGAGAAGTTTCCTTTTGCGTCCCACATGAAGCAGAGGCCTCATAGTCTGCAAGGCTAAACAGTTTCTAAACAACCTGAGTCACCTAAGCCCTGAGGAATTCCTGACATCTGTAGGAATATCAGGAGCTCTACCAGGAAGCAGGTAAAGCAGATGCTCAGAGTGTCAGAAAGCACATAGGAATATAAATAGTTACATCCTGGAAGTGGAGCCCCACCATCTTTTCATTTCCTAGAGAACTTTCTGCAGTGACGGAAATGTTGTGTGGACACTGCCCAGTCCAGTAGCCACGAGTCACTGGTGGCTGTCGGGTACTTGAAATGGGGCTGGTGCATCTGAGCAATTGAATCTTTACTTTTATTTTATCCTAATTAATTTTTTTTTTTTTGAAAGAGCATGAGCGAGGGGTGGGGAGGGACAGAGGGAGAGAGAGAATCCCAAGCAGGTTCAACAGAGGGCTCGATCTCACGACCCTGAGATCATGACCTGAGCCAAGATCAAGAGTTGATTGCTTAACCGACTGAGCCACCCAGGCGCCCCTATCCTAATTAACTTTAATATAAACCCTCACCTGTGGCTGTTGGCCTGCTGCATTGGGTAGCACAGCGGTTACAAATAATAAAAAGCTTTTTAGTTTTACGGCTAACAATGTTGAAAGCCCAAATCCTGTTTTAGGAAAACTTGCAATTTATACAGCCTCAAAGAAGTAAGGTGTTACTATTTATTCAGAAAAGAAGGACGAGTGAGCAGAACTTTAATGGAACGAATGGGGGGGCAGAGGTGCATCACAGGGTGGATAGACAGTCATGAATTTGTTTGAAATGCAGCCGAGGTCTGCGTCACCGTCTGTGCTTTGCTGGGGCCATTTATTCCTTTCCTTCCTGGTTAAAGCAGTTATTTTGGTTGGTTCAGTGCTTTCGTGTTCAATAGACTTGATTTTTCACACAGCTGGGTTACTCGGGCATGAAAGCTCTCTGCTTAATCTTCTCAATTTCTCCTTGCTCATCCTGGCCGCACAGATGTGAGCGTGATGTTTTCATCTTTCTCTCCGGGTGCTGATCAAGTATGAGAGTTTCTATGATGTGCCCACATAGGAAAATATAAAAATGCGACTTTACGAAGGAAAAAAGAAGGCCCCGCCAAAGGAACCCAATGGCCCCAAATGCGGTTTCTCTCCCTTCTTCCTTGGTGAAGTGGGGCCTCGTTCACACAATTTGCAGCTGTGGGAGAAAGGGCAAACCCTGACTCTGGCAGCTCCCCTTGACATAGGATCAGTTAGCCTGTCGTGGGTTTTCACGCTTACCTGGAGCCTCATTATCCTAATTAGTCCTTATTTCTGGGTGGACTTAGTGACATCATTAAAGGAGCCTCCCTTTCTTCTTCCCAGTAATTTTTCAAAGCAAAGGCACCTGGTTAAAGGAGAAAATTGACTATCCAAAGTATAACACTAGTTTCCCCATTGCTGAAAAGACCTCTTCCAGCCACTACTACTCCCAGTAAATGCAAAAACAGAAGAAGGGGAAATTGCAAAGGTTTCTAATGATGATGGAGCAGAGCCAAATGGCAAGATGACACATAAGGCATGTGACGTCTGTGGGAAGCACTTACTGATTCAAAACCCAAACGATCAGGACCGCAAGGAAATGGAAGTAAATTAGCGGAGTTAGTATCTATTCTGCGTGTGATTGGAGAGTTAGCAGAAGCCCCTTGGCTCTGTTACTTTTGATTAACTAGTATCATCGCCTCTTACTTTCTAGGATCCAGATGCTTTCCAGAATCTAGTATGATCTTGAGTCAGATGCTCATTGGATGCCCCCCCCCAATCATGGGTGTGATAGTGCGGAGTTAGAAATACCCAGTCCTGAGCTGCATGGTGAACTGTTCGGTCAGAGCCAACCAGGTGCTTGGGGTGAGGGGACGGCTATCCTTCCACAGACACCTCAGAACAACCTTCCTGCCTTCAGTGTCCCCAGGGCATCACCACCTGCTGCTTCCGGACCAAAGTCGGGCCCTGGCATAGACAGGAAGGCTGGCCCCCGGCTGCACGCTCCTGCCCACCCCTGCCTTGCCGTACACCATTGCCTTGGTTTCCAAAATACAGTGGCTCTCTGTGGATTTCAAAAACATGCAGGTCCTCCTAAATGGAGAGGTCAGTGTGAGGTGTTGGGAATAATCATGTTGCAGTCCTGCCACGTGGCACCTGCTTGGAGAGAACCTTAGCTCCTGGGGGTCATGACCAGGAACCCCCTTGTTTTTCAGGGTCGCTTCAGGGGCAGCTGCCGAGAAGAGCAGCAGCTCCCTTGGTTTGGTGAGGAGCATCTCTCCTCTCAGACCACACTTTTTGCTGGACGTAATGAAAAAGAAATTATAAGATCATGGAAACGAAAGGTAATTAAGGGACAGGCAATATTAGGATAACTGAAACGTGGCTGTCACTTTCTGAGACACCTGTATGACTTTTTCCCCCCGCAGCCAACCCTGAAGCCATATTCAGAATTGTTTGCCTTGGGACGCCTGGGTGGCTCAGTCGGTTAAGCGTCTGCCTTCGGCTCGGGTCATGATGCCAGGGTCCTGGGATGGAGTCCCGCATCACACTCCCTGCTTGGCGGGGAGTCTGCTTCTCCCTCTGCCTCTGCCCCTCTTCCCTTGTGCTCTCTCTCCATCTCTCAAATAAATAAATAAAATCTTAAAAAAAAAAAAAAAAAAGAAAATTGTATGCCTACCTCCCAAGACGAAAATGTGCTTTTCATACATTAGTAAGTGTACCAGTCTGGTTCCAGTTAGGGGACAGAACCCACAGTTATTTTAACAGTGAGAATGTGACATAAAGAATTGTTAACTGAGTGACTTGGAGGGCAAAGAGGGGAAACAAAGAGATCAAAGAGGTGGCCATTGCAGGACACAGCTACCATTCCCGGGACAGGGGAGTCAAGGGAGGAGATGGGATCATTAGTCTGAGGAGTCTGGAGGCAAAGCTCCCACGGAGCTGAAACTGGGACCTCCGAGGAGGGAGCCCTGTGGTACCAGGGTGTCTGGGTGCTAGGAGCGGCGGGGGTGAGGGGGCGCAGTCTGTGGTCTTGGACCTTCATCTCTGAGGAGGGACATGGTGTCTTTGAGCTTGTCATCATGAGGCTCATTCTGCCGGTGCTAGAAAAACTGCAAAGTGGATCCAGCTGCAGCTGCTGTAAGCTGGACCCAAATGCTCTGGCAGGTGGACACAGCTGGATGGCGGCGATGCAGACAGGACAAGAGGCAGACGGGAAATGAGCCCTTCTGCCCTCCAGCTTTGCAGGTTTTCTCTGGTTTCCCAGGTGCGCAGAGCCTCCGAGAGAAGCAGAGGGTCAAGCAGCCCAGGCGTCAGGAAGAAGTGTCTGGAGGGGTGGATTTGAAACGGAGAAACAAGAGATTAGTTACTGGCATGGTGAATCGTACCGATCTTATTGAAGGTTCTGTGGAGGTGTCTGAGAGGGGATTTACATTGCAGAGGGGGCAGCACTGTGCGATTCCCTTCCGCCCAGAATAAATGCCTGTGAAATCTCTCTTTCCCTTGGCCAGTCTCTTCGCCCTGGACCCCTTCTACAGCTGCCTCCTCGGGTTCAAAACGAACCTTACCCTGTTACCCGCTCTAATCTTGTATCCCCTCACCGTTGCCCTGCCAGTAAAAATGATCATTCTCTCTCCTAGAAGGTGGGAGGAGTTGACATAATGTATTTTTTTTTCTGTCAAAAACGATATATTTTGGGGCTTCTGGGTGGCTCAGTCTGTTAAGTGTCTGACTCTTGATTTTGGCTCAGATCATGATCTCAGGGTTATGGGATTGAGCCCTGAGTTGGGCTCTGCGCTCAGCGTAAAGTCTGCTTGAGATTCTTTCTCCCTTTCCCTCTGCCACTACCCCTCCCCGCACACTCTCTAAATAAATAAATAAGTAAAATCTTAAAAAAAATCGTTTCTTCACATCAGTAAAAGATAATAAAAAAAAGGAAGGTTAAGATTAAAATTAAAAATTGCAATAAGAATAAATTAAAAGAAATGAGGATATAAGAACAGAGAAATGTCTAACTAATAAGAAAATTAGTGAAATAAGCCAAACAAAGGCAAATACTGCATGGTATCATTTATATGTGGAACCAAAAAAGAAAAACACATATGAGTCTAACTCATAGAAACAGAGTAGGAAAGTGGTTGCCAGGGGGTGGGGGAAACAGTGGTAAAATAGGACAGACTTTCAGCTCTAAGATAAATAAGGTCTGGGGGCTCCTGGGTGGGGGCTCAGTCAATAAAGTGTCCCAGTCTTGATTTTGGCTCAGGTCATGATCTCAGGGTCGTGAGATTGAGCCCCATGTCTGGCTCCACACTTAGCAGAGTCGGCCTCTCTCCCTCTCCCTTTGCCCCTCCCCATGCGCTCTCTCTCTTAAATAAATAAATAAATAAATCTTTTAAAAAATAAGATTAATAAAATCTGAGGAGCTCCTGTAAATCAGGATGACTGTCCTTGATAAGACTGGGTTATATAATTGAGATTTGCTAAGAGAGTAGAACTTCAACGTTCTCACCAAAAATAAGTAAGAGAATTAAAAACCTTATACATATTAGAGTTAACATAAAACAACAGGGATAGGGAAAGAATACTAACTACCGTTTATTAGGCATTTAAAGAATGAGTGACGGGCTCCGTGCTGTGTTTTCAGTGTAGTGTTTCATCTACATCTCCTGCGGCCCCGTGAGGCGGGCATGCTTAGACCCCATATTTTGTAGGTTGGAAACTGAGACTTAAGAGCATCATCACAGCTCATAAAATTATGGAGCTGGAATTTAAATTCAGGTAGATCTGTCTAGATGCAGAGCCCAAGTTTTGTAGGCAAGCTCTGAGATAATGAACGGTAGAAAGAGGAAGAAACACATTAATCAGTGCCTATAATGTCGGTGAGATAACAAAGTAATGATGAGTTACCAATTTGTTCAACAAAACATACTTGTGATAAGATAAAATGATGGCAAAATCAGAGAAGAGGGCATGGGGGAAATGGGAGGAAACAACACGACAAAAATCAAGGATGTGGGGAATTTATAAAATCCCCGTGAAACTGGCTCCCTCCCCAGTGGCCTCGCTGTCCCTGCCTTTGAGGCCCTTGGTCACTAAGAGCCTTTAGTGTCTCCTCTGCCCTTTGCCTCAATCTTAATGAACAGGTGTGGGCCCCTTAGTTAGGCCTTGCTCTTATCGGGCCTGCCAAAGAGGACTTCCCAAGCAGCCTTGGCCTGTCAGCAGCCTGGTTTGACTTTCACGTGACCCACTGCCTCATAGTGATGGCAAGGCCCTGCCTCAACATCCCAGACCTCATCAGCTGATGAGGCCATCTGACATTAACATCCACGTCTTCCTTGCCCCAAGACTCCATGCTCATAGGGTCCTGGCAGAGATCTGCTCTTCTAGGAATCCCAAGGGAAAGGATCTTCCCCGTGTCCAGGCAGCCATGGCCCACCGCACCTGCTGCTTCAGGCTCTGCCACCATGTCCCCTCTTACACTTGGGGGAATACTTGGGAAGTCTGGTGCTCCCAGGACGCTCTGCAGGCACTTCCCTGAAAGGATGTGTTTTGCCGGACTGAAAGTGAGCATCAGGAAGCAACCACACCACAATGGCATATTCTGTCTTACAGACTCCAAATTCACCAAAGGGCCAGAGTAGAAACATCAGGATACAAGTTTGAGCAGGAACGGCATGGGTTGGGTGGTGAATAAGTAGGACTTTTCTGTCTCTCTGAGATGGTTTGGGGCTTGCATCCATGATATGCTCATTTTCTAGGGTTAGTAAGCTATAGACACTTAGGTATTAGCAGGAAGTTGGCACTTTAGACAGCAAAATTTACATGTATTACAAATAACTTCAAAGCAGTATCATGGTCCTGGGCAGGTATGGGCCCTGGGGGGCACCACTAACTTTCTCTGTCCTGCTCAGCATCACTTGCTCCTTCTCTCACTGCAAAATAATAAAAAATAAAAATATAAAGATAAAGCAGTATAATGGTATAAGATAATAGTAATAGTAATACTATATACCTTGCCATAACTCGGGTGACTATGTATCCTCCTTGCCCTGAATAATTTTGGTTTATTTTTTGCTCCATTATTATAGTGTCTCCTTTCACCCTTGAAAGTTATCATAACACAATAGCCATAACACAGTAAGTGGGGGTCCCAGTTGGTCGAATGTATAAAAGACGAGGTTCCTTACTTGGGAGGATAATGAATTCAACAAATGGGGAGCCAGACAGCTGGGAGTTTGAGTTGGGCTCTCGGTCCCAGTCTTGTTGTGGCGCCACCTGGTGGCAGCTTTCTGAGCTGACTTAACTATCCACAGGGACTGTTCTGAGTATTGTGACGGACTGAGACATTAATGACAGTAGTAGCAATACTAGGATTCTCCCAACTAGTTGGTTTCCAGTTCATGGAGATTGGGCTGGCAAACTCCTGGGATTGCATCCACCCATCCTAGATAGGGTTGCCTGCCTTTGCTGCCTGGCCGTGGTGTCCCTTCACCATCACCCCTCCCCTGGACAAGAACGTTGTCCACCCCATTTAGGGAACTAGGGCTGGACACAGAGGATGGAGGTGAATTACTACCACTTTGTATTTGAATTCAAGTTATCGTAGTTAGCACGGCTAAGCACAGTAATAGTTAACATTTACTAAGAGGTTTCTTTGGTCAGCAATTTACATTAAGAAAGGCATTTCTAATCAAATACCAAATAAAAATAAGCCGAAGTACACCATAGACTCTGCTGTGATGCACACTTTCCAACCCCACTGAGGTCCATGTCTCTCCATATCTATGATGCACTTAGAAGATACTATTTTGGTTTGTTCTTGATTTTTTTTTTTTGTCCTTTTATAAAAATAGAGCCTTCAGATTTTGATTTAAATCGAATTTTAAGCTTTGATTCGAAACTTTCATGTTTGTCATATGCCCCAAAGTTGTTTGATAATAGGCACATTTTAATGTTTTGCAACCTGTCTGGAACTGGTGAAGCTTGGGCTGTTGGGTTCATGGCTGAAAACCAGCCTGGTGAGAGACTCTGGGATCAGTCCTTGAAGGGGAGGTCATGTTTGAATAGATCAAGTTTGAGTTGATGTGAATTCCTGGTCTCAGTCGACTCCAGTCATCCCAGGTTTCTACTAATGAGATTCCTGCCATATTCCTCTTAGGCATGTGCATGTGCCCCTGTGTGTGTGTGTGTGTGTGCACGCGTGCGCACGCACACTCATGCAGGTGTGTATGCGTGTGCACTTGTCATGCTTGAAGGCTTGGGTTTTTTGGAGAGAGAGAGTGCATGCACGGTGTGGGGAGCGGGAGAGGGAGAGGGGGACCGAGAATTCCAAGCAGGCCCATACCCAGCACAGAGCCCAGCGCAGGGCTCGATCTTATGACCCTGAGATCATGACCTGCGCCGAATCAAGAGTCTGACGCTCAGCTGACTGAGCCACCCAGGCACCCCTTTGCTGGAAGGCTTTTAACATTAGAATCAGAATATGTTTTTGCAGTTCCTGGCCATATTGTCTGACTTGCCTTCCTTGGGAAAGTCTTTGTTGAATTTCTGCCTCTATTGATCTTTCACACAAAGCTAATAGACAAAATAGCTGCTCTCTGAATATGCTGAATGAAAAATGTCAGTGTTGCAAAGTGGTAAAGAACAACTTGGTTCAGATTCTTAGTTTGTATTGTTCCATGTGGGCACAAGAAACTATGGCAGTGTAGACAATCGCCACCTTCCTCTGTGTAAATTCTTCTGGGCTGTACGCATGTTGGAGGATGCACCTCATTCAAGGAGTTGCTACTATTGTTTTTATAATTGGATACACCCTCAGAAAAGGAGTCAGTTTCACTCTGGCCTTTTCAGTCGTGAATATTACCACCTCTGTCCTTGGCTGTTGTGTATGAAACTGACTGGACCCAGCTTGACTCCACCTGCAACACGGGACACCTGGAGATCTCGCGGCAAGAAGAGTCAGACTTGATGTTCAAAACTGAGCAAGTTTATTTATTATCTGAGGAGAGAACAGAATAAATGGAGAACCTTAGGGAAATAATTTTTACAGGTAGTTTTCAATCCATAACTGCAGCGCTGAGTCCCTCAGCTATTTCCTGATTTTTTATGCAAGGAAGCACAGGGGAGAGGTTTTACTTTTGTGAGAAAGATTTACTCTCTCATGCAGATATGCTTCTCTCCTAGGTATGTTTTTTTTTTTTTTTTTTAATTTCACTGAAATGCTGGGCCAGATTTTGGAGATTTGGTTTCCTGTTCTTGCTCCATTTCTAATTTACTGAATTATAATAGGCAATATCCTTAAACCCTATGGGCTTTTCAACTCAAGCAAAAATACAAATTAGGACACCTAGCCTGCATAAAAAGGAATGTCAAGGGAATATGGTAGATTATTTTTGATGTTTGGAAGAAACAAATAACAGATACTACTACTAATAATTCTCATTGTTCTATTTAAACCTGTCCTGAGAATAAGAATTGCTGTCTTTAGGGAGTGAAGGAAAAATAAAAGTGAGCAGAGAGATGATTGTGTTAATGCTTTGACCAAGCTAAAGTAGAGTAGGGGCATTCCTCTACAAAACCAGATGTGGTTCATCATTTTCATGGAGCAGTATCTGCACCATCAGATGAGGCATTTTTCAAAGGACATTTGAAATAGAAATAGAACAATGTTTTTTGAGAACAAAAAGAAGCTTCTAAATTTTGTTTAAGGAGATGAGAGAGGGGATCATGAAATACAAGATTTCAGAAATGTCATCCTCTTGACATGTCAGAAATTAAAAGTTCCTAAAACTAAGATCCCTTCTAGTTTTTTTCACCATCCCTCCCACATTGCCCAGCCCAGCTCTGTGAGAAGAGAAAGAGCTCAGTATGTGCTTGATGAACGAATGAAGGAGGGTATAGATGGATGGATTATTGAAGAAACAAGTGGATATTATGGCATCCTCTCTGTGCTTTGTTGTTTGTTTTTGTCCTAGAATTTCATGGTAGGAAATCTGGAAACTGGAGATAAATATAAAAATGAAAAATAACAATCACAGAGGATCCCATTGTAAATATTTTGGCATATTGCCTTCTGTTTTTCAGACACATATGGATGCAGACACATCCACTCACACACACACACAGACACACACATATGTGAGTGTGTATAAGTCTATAACATTTGTGTAACTTGACATCATAATATGTAGTTGTGATTAACTGTTGCTTCAATTAATATTCTGTCATGGGTACTTTCTCAGATAAAATCATGTTTGAAAGTTGGTTGGATGGGGCGCCTGGGTGGCTCAGTTGGTTAAGCGACTGCCTTCGGCTCAGGTCATGATCCTGGAGTCCCGGGATCGAGTCCCCCATCGGGCTCCCTGCTCGGCGGGGAGCCTGCTTCTCCCTCTCCCGCTCCCCCCTCTTGTGCTCTCTCTCTCTCTCTCACTCTCTCTCAAATAAATAAATAAAATCTTTAAAAAAAAAAAAAAAGAAAGTTGGTTGGATGTACCTTAATATAATTAAATTTTCTTGCAGGTTGGACATTTAAATTTTCACCATGAAAGGAATTCCATAATAATTTCCCTGTATGTAAATATTTATGCCATCTTAGATGACTTCCTCAGGATAATTTCTATACATCAAAGGGAAGGCCATTCTTGAAGCTTTGATTGACTTTGCCACACGTTCACTGATCTCTTGTATTTTCCTTTTACCTAGTCATGGCCTCTGCCTCCAGGTGCCTGTTTTACTAAGGGAAGATGGAACTTACCTCTCCTGTGAGGAAGTGCACACCGCTGGTTCTGTCCCCCTGGCACCTGCTGGGGGAACAGGACGGGCCAGAGAGCAGCTTTAGAAATCTACATAAGGTTTCCTGGGGCTCTCAATATTTTCCAGCTTAAATGTGGCTATTTGTTCAGTTGTTATGGAAAATAATTGGGTAGTTCCTCAAAAAGTTAAACATAGAATTACCCAATGACCCTGCAATTCCACTCCTAGATATATACCCCCAACACTGCAAACAAGTATTCAAACAAATACATGTACATGCGTGTTTATAGCAGCACTGTTGACAATAGCCAAAGGCAGAAACAACCCACATGTCAACTGCTGATTGGATAAACAGATTATGGTATATACATATAATGGATATCATTCATAAAAGGGAATAAAGCCCTGATGCATGCTGTAACTCAGATGAACTTCAAAAACTTTGCTAATAAGCAAAAGAAGCTAGATGAAAAAGGGTCACATATTATATGGTCCCGTTTATATGAAATGCCACAATAAATGAACTTTTAGAGACAGAACACAGATGGGTGCTTGTCAGGGTCTGGAGGAATACGGAACAGCAGCTTACTGGGTACCACATTTCCTTTTTTTTTTTTTTTAATGGTTAGGAATCCTATTTTTATTTATGTCTAGGCTTAGAGAAGAAACTAATGAGAACTATTATTCTATGTTTTCCCATGACTTATTATTCAATACTAGATTTCTTTTTTTATTGAGATATAATTGACATATGACATTTTATTTGTTTCAGGCATGCTACATAATGATTGTGAGATGGTCACAATAAATTTAGTTAACATCTATCACCACATGTAGCTACAACTTTTTTTCTTGTGATGAGGACTTCTACGATCTACTCTCTTAGCAACTTTCAAATACACAGTACAGTTTTATTAACCATAGTCCCCAGGCTGTATGTTCCCATCCCCTGGAAGTTAGTACCTTTTGACCCCCTTCACCCATTTTATTCACCTCTCACCCAACTCTGACAACCACCAATCTGTTCTCTGTATCCGTAAGTTTGGTTTGGCTTGTTTGTTTGTTTAGATTCCACACGTAAGTAAGATCTTAAGGTATTTGTCTTTCTCTGGCTGACTTATGTCACTTAGTGAATGCCCTCTAGGTCCATCCATGTTGTCGCAAATGGCAAGATACACATTTTCTTTACCAGTTCATCCACCGATGGACACTTAGGTTGTTTCCATGTCTTGGCTATTATAAATGATGCTGCAATGAATATGGGAGTGCAGACATTTTCAAGTTAGTGTTTTCATTTTCCTTGAACAAATACCCATAAGTGGAATTGCTGGATCATATGGTGGTTCTATTTTTAATTTGTTGAGGAACCTCCATACTGTTTTCCATAGTAAGTTGCCCCAACTTACGTTCCCACCAGTGCGCAAGGATTCTCTTTTCTCCGTATCTTTGCCTTGTTATTTCTTGTCTTTTTGATAACAACCATTCTAGTAGGTATGAGGTGATATCTCATGGTGGTTTTGATTTTCATTTCTGTGATGATTAGTGATGCTGGGCACCTTTTCACATACGTGTTGACCATTTGTATGTCTTCTTTGGGAAAAATGTCTATTTAGATCCTCTGCCAATTTTTTAATTGATTGTCTTTTTGTTACTGAGTTGCACCGCTTCCTTTTAGGGTGATGAAAATTTTGGAACTAGAGAACAGTGGTGGTTACACAACATTATGAATATACTAAATGCCACTGAATTGTCCACTTTAAAATGGTTAATTTTATGTTGTGTGAATTTCACCTCAACAAAAAGAAGAAAATCCAAATGCTAATTATGTACCTAAGTGATCACAGATCAGTCTAACAGCAAACTGTGAGGTTGGGGCACTTGGCAGGGACGGAGGTGATGCACGGAGGATTGAGCAAGAGGATGGATGGGAGTATGGTCCATTCATTTATAGACAGTAGAAATGTGTTTAAAAATCACCTGAAGCAAGAGCATGTTCTTCACCAGATCATGATTGCCAGAAATCTTATTCAAACACCAAACAAAATTAGCCATGGTTGGCCCAGAGTGGAATTTCTGAGCACAGCATTTAACTTGACCTAGATATTGACAAGGACAACAGTGTAGTCCTTGATGTTGAAATCAGCAAATCAGGCTGTTATTCTTTATCTCTTTTTGTGGCATTGCTCTCTGTGCAAATATGTTTAGTTCACATTGCTATGTACCTGCAGTGTACTGGGGGGGTGATTACAGATGTGCTAGTAAATAAATAAATCATCCTCTGGAAGATTTTTGTGGCTCCTGGAAGAAAAAGTTGACTCAAAAATGCTTGAACATTCTTTCCAGGAATTCATTATGCTTTTAAATTCAGTAACACAGTGGCAGAGATGTCAGTTCCTGGAAAGTCACAGATGAAAGTCACACTTTGGTAATGCCACACTCACCGATGTGCCAGAGCTTATTGTCTAATATGGTGGAGAGAGCAAGAAGGCACTTCTTTGGAGAGGTATAAAGAGGGGAAGAAAATAAATAAGCCTAAAACATCCTGAAACTCTCTTAAGGGGTTCAAAGGAGAATACTCTTACATAGACCAGAAGCTTTGAAGAGGCTGGTGCTGGATGAACAAAAAGGATGAGGAGGACACTTACCACAAAACAGTGTACTAACTTAACAGCCTTCCTTGAGCAGAATTTGTATTTCCTGGCTCTCTATTCACAATTTCCCTTTTTCTTTCTTCTAAGCTAACTAGGTTGTAAGAGTTGTTCTCTTTAACAGCCGATCAATCTCTTCTAACATCTTTCAAACAAGATAAACAACATATTTGTGAGCATGTGTGTGTGTGTAGACACTTATATCCAAAATGTGGCATATACAGAGTTAAACAAAATCCTGTTAGCAATTCTCCTAGGGGAAAGTGGAAATGACATACCTATTATTCCAGATCCAGAAAAAGATTTTCTACAAAGGGGGATGGTAATGATAAGGGGATGATAACTTGAGAGATAAAGAATCACCAGGAAAGCAGCTATGCACCTTTGGCTAGGGCTCAGAACTGTTCATTATTAGCAGCTAAGGCTTAAAATGTGATCAGTTAAAACCAGTGGGGATTAAAACCTGGATGACGTTTCGACTAGGGATGTGAAACATACAACCAGAGAGAGTCTGGGGGACACAGCGATAGGCAGCCAGTGAGAAAATAGTTTTAATTATAGGATAAAGAGAAAATAAATGGCACTAGTGAAGCAACATCTAGGAAATAAGTATATAAAGAGCTGCAATCACTCGTAAGAAGACAGTGCATTTACCAGAAGAAGAAAAAAAATCCAGCTAGTTGAACTGAAAAATCCCATCTAAATATGAAAGCAGGGAATGTATTCTGAAGCTGGAAATACTCATCAGTGTGTTAAATGTCACACATTCTAAAAATATGAGATAGATTTCAACAGCCCTATAGTTAAAGACTGATGATTGGAATTTTGCTTTTATGATGCCATAACGATTCAGATGGTTCTGAGGTTTCCATGGCAACAGCCTGATGCTACTTTTTGTTCTGTGTAGTCACATGATGCCTGATGTACGGCTGCATGGAGAAGCAGTTGGTTGCATTTCCTAATTAGTGACACGGAGACCAGGGGCCACCACGAAGGACTTCTATTCCTATTGGTTCTGAGCCTTATAAACAAGAGCCATGTAACGATCATCTTTTTTCTGCAAGTTGGCACTTCTGCTGGGTGTCAACTTTGCCTGGATGAGCCGCTGTTCTATATCAACAGTATTATTGTTTCATGAATTGCATATCCATCTGGATAAAATTCCCCGAAGCAGATGACCCCTTCTACTTGTGACGCCCCATTGTCTTAGAAGTTGCTGCCAATAT
The DNA here is from genome assembly GCF_029215605.1 of Mirounga angustirostris. Taxonomy (NCBI): domain Eukaryota; kingdom Metazoa; phylum Chordata; class Mammalia; order Carnivora; family Phocidae; genus Mirounga; species Mirounga angustirostris. Next base: position 126,524,844 of record NW_026991713.1, read on the forward strand.
ATGAGTGGAGGTCATTAGCCACGAAAAGTGTACCATTTTCAGCCCAGGATGAGCAGCAGACTAGCCAGCGAGAGCCAGGGCATACTATTGTGTCATGAAAGATTAGACAAGTCACTGCAATGATCTGCACCCCATTTTTACCATCTATTAAAGGGGAGTGATGACCAAAGTGATGACCCCCTTCTTACTCAAAGGGTAATATCTATACAACATTTAGACAAGTTTTGTCAAACATGTTTGGGTGGGGTGGTACATGTCGGGAGAATCCCACCTGCCCCAGGTTTATGTATAACAAGTACCAAGGGGCTACATGGCTTCACTTAGAGTCAGGGAGAACACCATGAAGCTTGCAAGCATAAGTAAGACAGATAGAAATCTCTCCCGAGCCGTCATTAAATTAGTGTTTTCTTACTGAGGCAGACTTAGGTGTCCAACACTTTACCATCACGCTCATTAATGAGCATCAGATTGAGTTAAGAGCCATCTAAACCAACCTTGACATGGGCTGTTTCTCAGGGGGAGTCAGAAGTTTATGGGTTCTGGTCCTAGGTGATGACAGCAACATTTGTTATCCTGGCTGAATCATTTCACCCCTTTATGTTATTTTTTCTTTATATGAGAGGACATTTATAAAAGAACAAAAAATGGTACCTTGTATAAGAAGGTAGCCAATAAATACTTGTTCACCTTCCTTCTCTTATCCCTTTCTTCATCTAAAATTCTTGCATTTCTGGAATTTTGCTGTGTGGGAGTTAAAAGGTAAACCAGTCATATAAGCATGTTTGGAGCTAAGGACCACATTCTGGCGATGCTACAGTATCATCATCAGTAAGCTTTTACTGTCTGTGGGACACTGTACCTAGTGATGGAAACGCAGAGTTGCACACAGCCTGTGCTTGAGGGTTACAGTGCAGTTGAAGGTTACAAGAGAACAACAAAAGGTGACATAAATTCCATGTCCAATAGACATTACAGAGAAGAAGTGGACTGGATTGCTGAGGAGAAGCTTCCTGCAGGGAGAGGAGTGCATGTGGACTTTGAAGGGAGCGTTTAATATTTATGAAGTCCTTATGAAGTCATGGGCAGTGGGCCCTGTGTCTGCTTGATCTCATTGATTAAGGGGGAAATTCTTGATAAGGGAGTAAAAGTGGGAAGGTGGGAATGGTGGTCTCCAAGTGAGAATGATCGAATGAGTTTGGCAGGAGGGGAGGTAAATAGGAAAGAAGATGTCAGATGACTCTGAAAGGCAAATTAAGGAGTTTGGACTTGACTGTCGCATTTGGGGAGCCATTGCACATTTCTTAGTAGGGAATGCTGTGTACCCCATTGTACAATTTAAGAGAGAAAACTAGTGAAAGCAACCACGGAGACCACTGACACAGCCCAGGCATCCGGTCGTGGACCTTGGCACAGGAGTGGAGGCAGAAGGCAATGATGGCCAGAAGAATTATTACCATTGATGACAGCATTTGGAAAGTCTGGAGAGGGAGCTCATCTGGGAGAAAGAAGGTGTAAGTTGAGTTTAGGGTGTATAAAATTTGAGGGAACTACAAACATGTGGGGGTATCTTTCCTAGAAAGTATTAGACATGAGGAACTAGCATTATGGGGAATGCGCCCCCTCACCTTCCTCGTGGGCAACTGGGGAGCCCACAGCCACACACGGCCCATGAGGCTAATGGCCCTATTATCTTAGTGCCATTAGCAGACATGATCTTCCCTCTTCAGGGAGTAGAGAGATTGGCCACCACTGGAAACTACCTTCTGCCTTCTTACAGGGCCAGAATCATACCTGGCTTTCATTTTCTGGCCAATGCGCTAGGGGAGTGTGAGTCATATGTTTCTATTTAGCTTCATCTCTCTGTTTTATCTTTCTTTTTTTCTGGCAAATTATGGACTCAAATAAAAACCAAACTGTCTATTGCTAACCTCCAAATATGTCATTCAGCGTGTGTTCGTTGACTACTTCCCGGGGACGGGCCCAAGTCCTCGCCATCACTTCTGCCCACCACACCCAGTTGGCCTTTTCCCTACGTGAACCAATGGTGAGTGGAGGAATTGTTGGATGCAGGTCAAAGCAAATGTCTGTGGAGAGTTTCTAAGTCATTCCATCAGCATTTGTAAGTCTGGTCTAAATAAAATACCTTTATTTACAGAGGACATATAATAGCGTGCTGGAGGAAAAAGAATGTTGGATTCTTTGTGCCGACTTATATAATCTTAGGAGATTCACTGAACTCCCTAGGACTCAATTTACTTATCTGGGAAATGACTGGATAAAATACTTGATAGAGAATTCCCCTCTAATATCCTATGGTTTTATAGCGTGGAGTTTGGCTTATAATGCCTTTGAGAGGTAGCATATTGTATTTAGAGACTATAAGCTATTTATTGTAAATTATTCTTTGAGAGTAAAACTGATATCCAAGGGCCACCTTGACCAGCTGAAGGCCACAGCTCCTTTTCTGAATCCTCTGGTCCAAAATCCTGGGCTTAGCCCAACAGCGGCAGCGTCAGAGGCTGAGTAACCCTGTCCTCTCTTAGGAGGCTAGGAAGACAATTAAGAAGGAAGAAGAAGCACAGTCTAGTCCCATGGGTCACACGTGGGTAACATTGAATAAAAGAGCGGCAGGGTTTTCAGACCATCATGTTTCCTTTACTCGATCACGTGGGCCCCAGCCCACACTCCTACCTACTCCATTGCTCCACTGACCATGGATTCTGTGCAGCCGGTCCTCTGGCCCTGCTCCTGTCGTTGCCATTGACCCAGGCAACTGCACACCCTGGCTTTACTTTCACCTGCTGCTGCTTTGGAGCCATTGCTAAGGCTCTCTGTGCCTCACTGCTGTTACCATTCTGTCCCACTCTGTGCCAGAACCTGGCCACTGCTGCTTTGGCTGGGTCTAGCTCAGCTCAGCCCACACCTTCCAAGACGAGTCTGGATCACACTTCCCTGTTGTTTTGACTGGTACCAGCCTTCTCTCCCGTTGCCATCATCACATCCCTCTAGAACTGCTGTAGATGCCACTCCCTTATGCCTTGCTCTAATGTGGCTGCCGGAGATACTCCACATGGCTGCTAACTGCGGATGCTGCTGCCAACCATCCCTAGGTCCGACTCTGGTTCCTACTCTGCCACCACCAAGGCCACCCTGTCACCTCTTTCGGCAAGAGCATTACGGATGTGTGCGCTCACGGCAATGCGACGGCTACTACGATCAGCCTCACCTGCAATGCTAACTGCTATCCCCACAGCTTCTTACCCACTGGCGATACTCCTTCTCCCTACATTGAGCCTTTTTTTTCCTGCCACAATAGGCCTGCGAGGTTTTAGTGATCTAGTTCTGCTTTGGTGGACTTCTCCTAAGTCCTCAAGAGGATCAGGAAGACTGCACACAGTGGCGGGACTTGCCAGGGTTAGGGAATCTGCTTCTATTGCAATGTTCTGATCTTCAGTACCTCTCCTTCCACTTAGGGTGGTACCTCTTCCCCCAAGAACACCCTACGGATGTTGAGGTTAAGTTACAAATATCTCTCATGCAGATGTCTAGGACTAAATGAGAAAATGAGAGGAATCCATCTCTAAAGCCTTCTTTTAGGGTCTCCCAGGAAGCAAGAGCCTTGTTATACAAATGGTGTCTTCTAGGCTTCTTGAAGCAGACATGCAGATTAGATCCCACAGTGGCTTTGGGCTACACCATACAATACACATATGAGGAAAAGGTGGATGGAATGTTCTTGCTGAGATATATGCCTAGGAAAAACCTGTCCAGACACAGATTCTGGCAAAGGAAGGTCAATGTGTGTGATGGCCCCCAGTTAGTTTAACAAAGAAAAAGTAAGCAAAATCCAGGCCCAGTGACCCAAATTCAAAGCATTCCTCTCTCCTGGGCATTGTTTTCTTTCATTCCAAGCTCTCTGGTTGTGTAACTATCTAAACATATTCAGACAGGAAAGGGAGACACCCTACACTACGTTAGTGGTCATGTTTGCTTATGCTCCACGGTGCCCGCAGAGTTGCATCCTGGCCATCCATGCACAAGGATGCAGCAAGGAAATCCAGCATTTCCTTCCAAGAAAAGAGAAAAGAAATGTGGCTCCATTCCCCAAACCTCGCTCCTTTCAAGTCTGACACATAGCCTGTGTGCCACGCATCTGAGCTTCTTTGGAAAGAAGCTTCAGGAGATATTTATTTCATGGAGAGGTAAAAAAGAATTTGTGTCTTGCCCAGCCTGGGCTTGTGCTTCTGTGAATATTCAGAGTGCCCCCTGGGAGATGGGTGTGGTGCCTTGCACAGAGAACTACAATCTTTGTTGAGCAAATGAATGTATTTAAATTGGAAAGAAAATACCATTTTTTTCAGGACGGTTTTGGAACATGTGAGAATGAGCGATTTTCCCATTTTACATTTAATAGACTAGAAAGTTGGCCATGAGAAGCTAGGAAGATAATCAAGATCAGTCGGTAAACTAGATAGAGAAAACGAGTTCGGGTAGAAGAGTTTTGATGATCTGGTCCATTTCCTTTCCCCACAACATGGCTGGGTGATCATTCCGTGACCACACTCAGAAACCATAGCAAAGTTGTCAAGTAAAAAAAAAATTTTTTTTTTTTTTCTGCAGCTGTGTTCCATACCTCCTCATTTCCCTTGGTTCTTGTGATTAATTGCCATTATGCTTGAAGTCGATACCATTCACATTCAAAGTTGGGTTTCTCAGGTTCAGGCAGAGGTTCTGAATCAGAAGAATCATGTTTTATTAGAACTGAGGCAGAAAAATTCCTCATGTCTGATTGATCCAAATGCCAATGACTTCGTGACCTCAGGCACTGGTGCCTTTTTTTCCATTTGTGGAAAAACATAGTTTCACTTCTAAAGCACATATTTAGATATGAAGGTTAAGATACAGTTTGCAAAACAGAGTGTGCTTCCAGGTTTTTGGATAAAAGAGGCCCATCAATATCTATCAATAAGTTCATGATTTTGACACGTAAGAAATTGAGTTGAGCAATTATTTTCCTTTGTGCCTCAGGTCAGAACTGGCCAATGAAATTTAAGATGCAGGATTGATTTGAAAAACTCCTCAGAGCTATGAAAATAATGCACATTCGGGCATGTTTATTGTTTGAAAGGTCACCTTCCTAACATAATTCCACTATTAAGTAATCCCACTACTGTTAATTAAAGAAACAAGCAAGTACTGCTCAGGTATGCACACTTCAACTTGTAATTTAATAAAGAATGAGAATTCATAATATAAAAGAATTTCCTGCAGAAGTTTAATAAATTAATATGCAACTTTTCATAAGAACACTGACAGTATAAAGTGAACTATGCCTATTATTTGTGCATGGTGTGTAGATTTTTTCAAACAAGGAAAGGTGTAAATTAAGTTTTAAATTAAGAAAAATTGGCGTCTGAGGTCCCATACCCTGGAGATCATTATTAGGACTCTGCCCACCTCAGGGTTCTTACCTCTGTCCTCAAACCTCATGTTACTTTCTGCCTCTTGGTTTCCTTTGTGTGTGTTTCTCTGCCTGAGATCCACTCTTTGATCCCACATTTCTCCATGCGCATCCCAACATCTTAACTGCCCTAAGCCCCAACACAGTGACCTCCTCTATGTGGCCTTAGAGCCACAGAATAGCCCCCTCAGGGAAGACTTACTCCACAATGCCAGGTGAATGAGTACTTCCTTTCACTTTAGTTGTCCAACCTCTGCACTAGATCTCCCTCCCCAATTGTTTAAGGGATTTTCATCTTCAATCCTTGGAATTCTTCAAGAGCCATAACCTGTATTCATGACCTTGGGAACCTCAGGGCAGAGTCTCTGGCTGGGCCTGACATATAGTAGGCTCTTTCTATCGACTCAATGTTTGTGTGCCCCCAAAATTGGTATGTTGAAACCTGATCTTCAATGTGATGGTATTAAGAGGTGGGCCTTTGGGAGGTGATAAGGTCATAAGGGTGGAGCCCACATGATGGGATTAGTCCTTAAAAAGAGGTCCCAAAGAGCTCCCTTGGCCCTTCCACCAAGGTGTCTGTGGACCTGGAAGCAGGTCTTCACCAGATACTGAATCTGCTGGCATCTCGATCTTGGACTTCCCAGCCTCCAGAACTATGAGAAATAAATGCCTGTTGTTTATAAGTCACCAGTCTATGGTATTTCTGTTATAGCAGCCTGAATGGACTGAGACATTTCTTAACATAGATGTGTGATTTGAAAGAACCCCACGGCAACCCGGTGCCAAGCTTAGATGAGCTACGTGGTTAATGATGTGCTTTTAGGATGTAAGGCCTCAGATTGCAGGATGGGCTCATTAGAGAAGAAAGTTTTCTGTTTGCACAGCTTGAGGATTCCAAGAAGTCTCAGAAGCAGAAACATGTGGGCTCCCATCTCTATTGATCACTGTCATTTTTGTCCCATACAAATGCAGGGTTTTTGTTTGTTTGTTTGTTTGTTTGTTTTTTAAAGATTTTATTTATTTGACACAGAGAGAGAGATAGCAAGAGCAGGAACACAAACAGGGGGAGTGGGAGAGGGAGAAGCAGGCTCCCTGCAAAGCAGAGAGCCTGATGCAGGGCTTGATCCCAGGACTCCGGGATCATGACCTGAGCTGAAGGCAGATGCTTAACGACTGAGCCACCCAGGCACCCCCCAAATGCAGGTTTCTTTTTTTTTTTTTTTAAGATTTTATTTATTTATTTGAAAGAGAGAGACACAGCGAGAGAGGGAACACAAGCAGGGGAAGTAGGAGAGGGAGAAGCAGGCTTCCTGCCGAGCAGGGAGCCCGATGTGGGGCTTGAGCCCAGGACGCTGGGACCATGACCTGAGCCAAAGGCAGACGCTTGACGACTGAGCCACCCAGGCACCCCCCAAATGCAGGTTTTGATAAATAATTGCAGGCCAGCTTTTGGAAGTGACTTGTCTGAGGCCTGACCTACCTGAACATTTTGAGGGAGAAAAACATCTTCCTTCTTCATGATATCCTTCAGCACCTTACTGCCTTATTTGGAGCTTTGAAGTAAACACCATAACAGAAACAGGATGCCTTAAAAATGTTAATTGAATGCCCTCTTTTGGGGAGGTGGGTGAGAGGATTAGAGGAGCATCTGAGTGCTTCCCCCTCTATAGGGACTGGAAGGAAGGAAAGTGCTAGCATCTTCCTCAGCGCTTCCACCTGGATGCTTCTCTCTGCTTTTTCCTTATCTCTGCTCCCAGAGGTCCCCTGTGCAAACACTGGAGTAATGATCTGAGGCCAGGGCAGCTGTTGGTTGCCTGCCTCTTAACAAAAGCACTTAAACCAAAAACCTTAAAGAAAAGAAAGAAGTGTAAATATCTCTTTTCAAGCACTTTGCAAAGGAATGTCACTTTGTTCTTTATACTTTTTCATAAAACACAGGAGTAGGTAGAGACCCATTTCTAGCTTAAGCGCGCACAATACAAAAAAGCAGTTTTATTCTACCCACTGTACGGTACTCTTTCAGAAAGGCAAGGGCTGCTGAAGGAAGTCTCCCAGGGCTAGAATCCAATTAACTGCTGTACTGATTGCTCATAACTTTAGGCAATCACTGTTCTTTAGAAAATGGGACAGAAAATCTGAAAGATCATAAAGACAAGATGACTGATCAACCAAGACACAGAACCTAACACCAGTCTTTCCCCTAGTCTTTCACAGTTTTTGAAAGGAGATAAAGGAGGAAGAAACACTGGGAGTGAAATGCCGTAGGTCTTACACTTGGTGTTTAGTAACATAAAAGTGTTAGTCTGTGTATCTGCAACCTCAGATTCTGATCTGGAACTCTGGAAAATACTTGAATAATCATAAAGTATTTCCATCACTCTACATGACTTGCTCTCAGAGCTGTAGGAAAGTAGGAAAACTTGACATCTTTGAAGTTCTAAGTCCTGCGTGTAGGGTTCTGGTTCCCATGTTATGGTTTAGGAACTCTGGTCTTGGATTAATTATTGTATCCAGTAGCTGTGTAACAATATACTGCCTGGAGCCACACCGTGGTAGATCTTGGATGTTCATGAGTTTGCTGAGTTTCCCTGATCTATTCTGGGCTTAGCTTCTCGGCTGAGCTTGCTCAGAAGTCTGTAGGTTGGATCTTCTCTCATCCTCCTCCTGAGATCAGCAGACAAGCTGGGCTGTGTCCTATCAGGGACATTTTTAACCTTCTATTGGTACCATATTTGTTAACATCCATTCCATCAGCCAAGAGTAGTCACATAGCCATGCCCAGAGAAAGTGCGAGAGCATGACCAAATCTGAGTGGCAAGTGGCCTGGATGGTAACATGCGTGAAAAACAGAGACTACATGATGTAATCCACTGCAACACTTAATTCTCTCAGTCTCAGTTCTCGCAGCTGTTAAATGGGAATAATAATATACCTTTGAGGGGTGCCTGGGTGGCTCAGTTGGTTAAGTAGCCGACTCCTGATTTCTGCTCAGTCATGACCTCAGAGTTGTGGGATCGAGCCCTGCGTTGGGTTCCGCTCTGGGGCATGGAGCCTGCTTGAGATTCTCTCTCTCCCTCTGCCCCTCCCCCCCAAATAATAATATACCTTTGAAAATGAGATGAGATAGCACTTTAAAGTACTTAGCTCAAGGCTGGAACAAAGTCTGGTGCTCAGTAAATGTTACTTTCTTCTTATTCACCTCCCAACCCTTGAAAAATGGAAATTAATACCTGCCACACATAACAGGATTATTGTGAGGTTTTAAAAAGATAACACATGTGTGAGCCCTTTGAAAGAATGTCAGTCACTGTGTAATTTCCGTTTTACGGTAACTTATAGAATGCTTATCCTTACACAGATACAACTATAAATTCAAGCACTGGGAAACTGAATCACAATTTTCATTGAGCACTTTAGTTTAGCACCTAGTAAGTGAAAATATTCTCTGTGATATGTTTTGATAGCTGCATTATAAAGCAAAACAGATACGTGTGGCCTAAGATGAGGGGCAGAGGCAGGGGAAATCGAGAGTGGGCGGAGATTTATTGCCTTAGCTAAGTAACTCCCTTAGTGTTGCCCAAGATACCTGGAACCAATCCAGGAATAAGGTCTTTTCTATCCTTTATCACCCCAAAGCCTAAGTCTTAATGAGGATGTTTCCCAATAGGAAATAAAGAGTGATGAGTCACAGAGGAAAAGACCTAAGTGGTTGTCAGGTCACAATCCTCTTACCATAATGAATCGAACACCATTTATGAAGGAAGGCAACCCAATCCTCAGATAATGAACCTTAATTGTGCAACTGGCTGTCATTCCCAGAGGCTACAGGGGGCCTAAGGAAATTAACCTTGAGGATGGTGAGATGTGGGAAAGAAAGGGTCGGCGTTTTCATGCAGGAAAGATGGGAAATCTGAGCCTCTGACTATGACCTATCTAATGGCCTTTATGACATTTCTAAGTGCTCCTAGTCTAGAGAGGTTTAATATGAAGTTCATTCATTCATTCATTCATTCTTCTTCTTTTAGTGTCAAAACAGGGAAGAAGAATGGCTCAAAGGACAAGGGGATTTGCTAAGAGAAGTTCCTTGATACAGGGACATTCCCTCTGTAGGTAGGTCAGAAACCCCCGCCACGCAGTGTAAATTCACTGAGTTGGATTGTAGCTAAGACTCCCTTTCCCTGTGGTGCAAACTTAATTGATATTTCACCAGTTTCTATACATTTGATATTCATTGACTTTTTCTTCCAAGGCTGATTGTAAACTCTGCCCTTGTTGAAGCTGAAGAGACTCTCTTGAAACATGAAGTTACAAGCTGAGAGCACCCCAATATAAAGAAATTTGGGATGTAGAAATGTGAGTGAGTGTTCCCACTTCTAAATATTTTGACAACACTGAGCATTCTCAACAGTGTTAGGATGCCTAATGGTCCGATGATTATTCTTCACTGACATCGCACATCTGTTGCGTAGGTTAGAGTATTTCCTAACCTCTTCCACCACTACCTCCTCTCCTCCTGCCCCCTCCCATCACTAAATAAATCTAACTACTTTAGCTGTAAGAGATGGAGTAATCAATAGTTAAGGGACTTGGAAACAAAGGTACTAAATTGACTGGCACATTCCATTTTATAAATAACTGTTTAATCAACACAAGACTTGTGCTTGATAAGCATCTTACATGGTACCTGGCTTGAGATGGATGGTCAATGAATATTGGTTCTTTGAACAAGTAAGTGGATGAGGTACCAAAAGTTAACATAATGGCCTAAAATAATACACTTTCAAATGCTTAATTTGAAGCCCCTGACTAACAAAGAACAAATCATTAAATATGCATTTAACTCTTTATATGTTGGTGGAAGAATCTAAGGGCCTGGGGACGATGGCTTTCTTTACTCTCCACTGTGTCACCTGAAACTAAAATGTTCTGGCACACAGGAGATGCATGCTATCTATTTACTGAATGACTGAATAAATAAAACAAACAAGGGACCCCAAACATTAGGACACTGAGTAAGAAAATGTAACGGTTAAGCCAATAATAAGGTCCAGAGGCCCCCCAGAAATGGCAGTGACCTTTTATATAAGGACAGAGTGTTGCACTCAACTCAAGGAGCCCTTGAGGATTTGTCAGGTTGTTAAGACTCTGGTCGAAGGAGGTAAGCACCTGGTGAAGTGAGAATGAGGTTGCAGACATGCACCTAAGGTGTAGGAGAAAAAGGTTAAGAATAGAAAACTAGGGACTAGCCAAGGAGATGAATCAAGGTAATGTAGTTGGTGTAGAATCTGAAGTTCTTTAGAATGCTGCTGAATGAACTAGAGAAAACTTGAATCAATCAAGGGTTAAGAACTTGAGGAAAGGACCATCCTGTGACACCATCTGGAGGACAGGTGTAGATTGCCCCACCTTGAAGACGTCTTGGGAGGTAGGCGTAAATGTAGCAAATAGGGAGGGACAAGTTCCATCCAAGGAACAAGGGGCACAAGGTGTCAGCCTTAAATATCATTGATGAATTCACATATCGTGTGTGTCACATATATAATGTGAAAGCCTTGGTAATGGTCTAGATGTTTTAGCTACAGGAGTCACGAGGTGAAGTAGAGATGTTGAATTATTTCCACATAGAGAATTCTTCAAGCATAAGAAAGTTCCAGAAAAAAAATCTTTTCTTTCCAACTTCATTATGCCGTGTGACCCAAGTCTTGGCAATATTTTCTCACTGTCTACTTTTTACAAGTGAGCAGCAATGCTGAATGAAACAGTAAATTCTGGTTTATCTGGAGTCCTGCACAGCACACACGCTTATTATTTTATGCTCAGCTGTTAGGAACTGCGTCTATAAATCAGTTTTGAAACTTTTCCTAGGAAAAGAAAAGGGCCTGCTTATATACTTCTAAACATCTGGTCAGACAGAAAAAAAATAAAATCCACTTAACTATCCAGATGCTATGTCAACAACTGGGCTAAACAAATGAGTATTTAGAAATATCTAAGAGGTGAGATTTCTTTTTCAGGTTTCTGAACATAAATCAGAAAAACAGCTGAGTAATGGTGGCAACTCGATCCACTGCTCTCAGGGTCCTGTTTCTTAAAAGAGCAGTGAATGGGTTGCTAAAGCAGTGCCTTCAGCTGTCAGCTCTGGAGAGAGCCACTGCACAGCTGAACCCCGGGAGCCAGGAGCCGAGGATGCCCAGGCAAAGCTCAGCCCCCCTCGCCTCCTTTCCTGGGTGAGCCGCCCCTGTGGTTTGCTTCAGATCACTTTTCTTGGCTCAAATGCGGTACCTAAGACAGGGATCATTTGTCAAGTGAGCGCGGTACACAGGGAGCTCTAGGCAGATTATGGAAAGAGAGGGAGGAAAGGGAGGGAGGAGAGAGCTCGGGGGAGAGAGAAGCAGGAGAGGGAAGAGGGCGAGGAACGGAGCGGGCTTCTCCAGGAACCGCGCTTTCCAGGCACTGGAGATTCAAGTTAGACTGGGTGACGGTGCCGGGGCGCCGCCCGGGAGCGGGGAGAGACTGGCGACTCCCCGCATGGCTCTTTTCATGTGGGATGCTTAAGGACGGCACACAGAGAGAGTAACTTGGAGAGGAGAGGAACTGGCATGAGGATTCCACCAAAATGGAAGGGCTCCTGTCTCCGATGAGGACGAAGGTAAGGAGAGTGAATCTCGATTTCTTTTGATTCTGCTTGGACGTGCAGAGAAGGCAGCTGAGGTGCCCGGAGCCTCTGTGAATAGGAGGCTCACTGAGCTTTTGTCTTGTTTCAGAACTAAGGCTGGTGAATGCAACTGGATCTCTGAAAGAATAGGCTAGCCTCAAAGGCAGCGCGATCTGTGGGAAGGGGAAAGCGGGGCGGGGGAAGAGAACCATCTGTCAGTGTGGACAATGGGAATCCTAGTAAATGAGTCCTCTTGCTTGATTAGACAGCCATATTTTAGCAGGATTTCCAATCACTCTTTTTGGAGGCTGTGCAACCCTTGGAGCTGTTCGTCGCAGGAAGTACCAATTTCTCTGGCTGCTTTGCCGTTTAGCAGGAGGAGTAACACGTTTAGAGCAGAGCATGCCCAGCTCCTGCTTGAAATATCCTCTTTCCTCCTCCTCTTCTTCAGAGCAAGAGGATCAGGGACTCCTCGGTGGAAAGTAGGTTAATGCATTCTGGAAGCCAGTGTGTTCTCAGCTCCCAGACCTGCAGAAAAAAGTCCAGAGCACCAGACTCTCCTGACATCTTGAACTTGGTCCTGAAACATTTAGAGACACTCCCAGGGAACTGCTTACAGTCTCCTAGAGGCTCTGGGAACTTGTTCTCCTTGGCTGGAGTTGGCTTTTTTCACTTGAGAAAGGGATGCCTTGGAGCTGGGGTTTTCCATTAAAAGCTCAGATGATGGTGAATCTATTTGATATTTGCTGCATCCGCATATAACTCTAAATGGGTTAGCCAAAAGTTCTAAATAATGCTAGGAATAGTACTTTCTTTATTCAGAAATTAAAAAAAAATTAGGGGGAAATTGGCTTTATAACCACACAGCATAGTTAAAGCCAATAGAGTAAGACTTTGACTTACCTCGTCTCTTTGATGCTCTATTCAGTGATTCCAACACAAACAGGCTCTTTTGTTGAACATTTTTTTTCCTGCTAGTTAATGAGCATGACCACAATGTTTTAAGAGAATGTTAGAACTAAGGTCTTAAACATGAAAGCGTCTCATCCTTTGGGAGGATTCCTGATCTCCCTGTCGTCTGATAATCATTCTGGAAGGATCACCCCAAGAGAGGGTTTGTTACCAGAGGTTCTAATTCCAGGCCCTCAGCTGTCTGTCTTTCTGTCTGATCTCCTATGAGATCCCCTCTGTGACCTGTTTGCTCTCGCTGAGTATGTAGCTGAAGTCATGATGGTTGCAGGCAGCATATCTCAATCCAAGGGGCTGTGGAAACGGCAGGTACTAGTTCATATATTTTCTGCCACTGCAAAGAAAATGGCAAATGGCACCCTTTATTAACAGTATATGAATGCCTTGGGAGATGGCATTATAATCTGTTTATTTGGCTAGCTTTTGAACTTGCTACCTCAGACACTCTATCCTGGTACCGTGCACTCTCGGGCTTCCATCAGATCAATGGATCTGAGCTCATAACCTTACGCGAGTACAACTCTCATAGACTTGGAGGGGAGTTCCCTATGCAAATGAATCAGGACCCAGACGCTGCGTAAATCACTCGGTGGGCTGATTAAAATGGCATGCTCTAGTAGGGGAGAAATAGATGTCAGGGGGTCAGACTACTCATACATTATATTTATCATTTAATTCATAGCCGGCTTGTTCCTTAACCATCTTATCATCTAGCGAATGTCGAAACTATGGGGTTTGAGTCCCACCAAAGTTCAAACATAAAAATCTCATATAGGAAACTAACTCTCATTCAAACCCTTGAATTTTTAGATTTCAAGGTATGTGTGTGTCTGTGTGTTAAGTTGTTTCTGTGGATTCTTCTTTCATCTCTTTATTTCTGTTGCTGGAAATTTATATTTCCATGTTGAAGATTCAGATTACACTTGAATTTGGCAACCTACAGTATCATCATTACTCAGGGAACAGGACCTGATTGTGAAATGAGATCCCATTGGTGAGACTCAGCTTTAGTTCCTAAATTGCTATGTCCTGTGTTGTTGAAATTACCCAGTGATTTTTGAAAATTTACCCAAAGATTTATATTAGTGACAATGTGTTGTCATTTTTAAACTTCATCCCACATTATGCCTCATAAAGCCTATTCTAGAATATTCTCTTCCTTTAGTAGGGATTGAGCTTGAAGTTTCTGGTATCATGATAGGCTGGACAAAGAAAGCCTCCTAGAGCTAAATTTTGGTGTGTTATGGTTACTTAATAACTTACTAACAGTTTAAAGCAAGTGTTGAGGTAAATTGGACATCATGCAGTAATTTCATTATGCCATGTAATAGACTTAACCAGTCTAAATCATGGGTGCTTAATGCATTTTTATCTGGGGATTTGCATAATTGGCACATAAATATGCATGAGATTAACTGCAAGTGGCAAAACAGGGTGGGCAAAATGTTGACGAGTGTGAAAATGAAGGCGGTTGCCAAGGGGGCACCTGAGTACACACTGTCTCCTGGGTGGTGGCCACATTTGACGTACCTAGAAACAGACAGGGCGGCAGCTGGCCTCCCCATGTCACAGGCAGTGTGTTGTCAGTGAGACACGGGCTTAGCACAGCTTCTGGCTCTTGGCTGGATTCACTTGGGCACACTACTTATTCTTTCTTTTATATATAATGCAATCTAGAGAGTCTCCAGGCTGATGGATATACTTCTGACTGGCCTCCTGGCAGGCCGTGACGCTTGCCTCAGGATTCTAACCATAACAAATGATGTTTGCAGAGGCAGGGGGAAAGAAAAAGGAAAAAAAGAGAGCCGCTGATTGAGTCGTTTCTCCTATGAGGGCAAAGGAAGGAATTCTTATAATTAGTCATCTATGTGTACTTTTTTAAATGTGTCCTTTTCTGATTCGATTTTTAATCCACCAGCCTTCGTAATTCTCTTTAATCCTCTGTGCATTGCCTCCAGTGAGGGAGGCTGGCAAAACCATCCCCCTCATTTTCGGCTTCTTGTGATTCCTGCTTGCCAATGCCTGCTGCAAAATTTGCAGTGAGCACCTGGCTAAGGCCATGTGCAATCAAGACAAGTCTGTACTCTGCATGGAGTGTGTTCTGGATCTACCGCAGCATCAAAAGAGGATGAAGAAGGGAGGGGGAGGGAAAAGAGAAGAGAAGAGGAAAGGAGACGGGAGAAGGAGGGAGGGGAGTGGGGACAGGGAGGGGGAGCTGGCTTGGTTGGATGTCCATCTTTTTCTCTTTCAGTTTTATTGAGATATAATTGACATATGGCACCAGATAAGGCTAAGGTATACAAAGCCATATAAGTTTATTTAACATCCATCTCCTCCTATCGTTACCAAAAAATACCGAAAGTCTCTTTCCTTGTGATGAGAACTTTTAGGATTTACTCTCCCGGGAACGTTCAAGTGTACCGTAAAGCACCGTTAGCTACCGTTGCCATGCTGTGCATTCCATCCTCAGCACTTACTGATCTTATCCCTGGAAGTTTGCACCTTTGGACCACCTTCCTCCAATTCCCTCACCCCATCCTCACCTCTGGCAACCACAGATCTGATCTCTTTTATTATGAGTTTGGTTTTGTTGTCTGTCTTTTATTTGGTGGATTCCACATATAAGTGGGATCATACTGTGTTTGCCTTTCTCTGTCTGACTTCTTTCACTTAGCGTATTGTCCTCAAGGTCCATCCATGTTGTTGCAAATGCTAGAGTCTTCTTCTTTATGGCTGAATAATATTCCATTGTATGTGCACACAATTTCTTTATCCATTCATCCGTCAGTGGACACTTGGGTTGCTGCCATGTCTTGGCTATTGTAAATAATGCTGCAGTGAAGATGGGGACACAGTTATCTTTTTTAATTAGTGATTTCATTTCCTTCAGATAAATACCCAGAACTGGAATTGCCAAGTCTTATGGTAGTTCTATTTTTAATTTTTTGAGGAACTGGAGGTCCATCTTTATATCCAAACAAGGTTACAGATGTTTGTTTGTTTGTCTGTTATCAAATGCTTGCACAGTAAATGGAGAGTGGACTTAAATTAACCTCTCTAGAAAGACTGGAGTATGAACTTTTACAAAGTTTAACTTGGCAATTCAGTAACTATTTTGTGTGCTAGCTAGGCTTTTTAGGTAGTGCACTGTGATACTATTGTCTTTAATATCTGTTCTCCATTTACAATTATCTAAGTCCCCAGAGAAGATGCTTGGTTTCTGTCTGAACCTCCCTTATTGCTGCCACAAAGACATCGTGTCTTTATAGCACTTCAGTTACTTTCTCGAAGGAATGACTTCAGCTTTGTGGCATAAAGTCGTTTTCCAAGGGAAGTCTTCCGAAAGGATCATCCATTTATGAAAGGGACATTTACAGGGAACTGGAAGCTGAGAGAAGCAAGAATGAGCATTTGAAATGAACATCAGAATTGTGTCCTGCGAGTCCAGCTCTTGTGTATCCACAGTAAGTGCCATACGTAGCTCCGGTGAGTCCAAGAATTATCCTTCTTCACCACACTGCAATTTAGGGAGCACATCAGATACAGATGTAAGGTGGAAAAATTCTAAAATTACAGACAATGTAGATAGCAAAAGACAGAATCAAAAGAGTACAGTCAAAGGTTCTCTGGCTCTTTAGACCAATAATCATACAGTACATGAAACCCTTACAGTCCTTTAGAATTATGCTAAATCTGTTTGAAACTTTGCCAAGACTCCATGGAGTGTAGTGGCTGAAATAATCCATTGTGTTCCACCTCCTTGATACGTGGATTCTGATAAAATATTGGACTCTCCCTTTTAAAGAGCTCTGTGAACTAGGAATCATTAGGGACAAAAGAACGGTAAACCTGAGCAGGGAAGACCAAGCAGGGATTGACAATTACTTTCAAACACATGAAATATCCACAAGCTTATTCACCAGCTAATGACAGGCTATCCTTTATCTTCACAGAGGCTTAAATAAGAGGAAACCTGTAGAAGCTGAAGCCTGACAGGTTTAGATTAAATTTAAGGCACTGTTTCTTGACACCAAAATGTTTTCCTGAGAAAGGTTGATATGGTTTCTAATTTGGAGGCCTCTGAGACAGGTAAGGATGATCCACCTTGTGAAGCCAAGAGCCTTTAAGACATTCCATGTTTTTATGGTGCCGTGAATTTTTACCAGAAAGCCAATAAAACCAGAAATAGGTTTGCTTACGAGGCATGCATCAGATTCTTTTACAAAGAGCTCCTGTAATGCATTTATTGAACCACTGAACTCAGTTGCGTGCAAATAGGAAATGACTTTATTCGTTTTCAAACAATCCCTTTCAAGGCAAATGTGAACTGAGCAAAGGAAGGTGAGGAGTGTAGGGCAATTTATTGGGTTAATGTGGAAAAGGAGATGTGCGAGCCACCATAGCCCCTCCTAATAAGGCTACAGACTGCCTGGGCTCAAACCTTAGCTCTGCCCCTTCCTGGGGTGTCACTCTTCTGAATCTCAGTTTCTTCATGTGTAAATGCATACAATAATAGGACCTGGGTGGCTCAGTCAGTTAAGTGTCCGACTCTTGATTTCAACCCAGGTCATGGTCTCAGGGTCGTGGGATCAAGCCCTGTGTATGGGCTCTGCACTCAGCAGGGAGTCTGCTGGAGATTCTCTCCCTCTGCCCCTCCCCCCACTTGCTCGCTCTCTCTCTCTCTCTCTCTCTCTCTCTCTCAGTCTCTCTGGATCTCTCTAAAGTAAATAAATAAATCTTTTTAAAAAATAGGATCTGGGGCGCCTGGGTGGCTCAGTCGTTAAGCGTCTGCCTTCGGCTCAGGTCATGATCCCAGAGCCCTGGGATCAAGCCCCGCATCGGGCTCCCTGCTCGGCAGGAAGCCCGCTTCTCCCTCTCCCACTCCCCCTGCTTGTGTTCCCTCTCTTGCTGTGTCTCTCTCTGTCAGATAAATAAATAAAATCTTAAAAAAAAAATAAAAATAAAAAACAGGATCTATATCAGAGGTTGCTGTAAGAAGTAAATACGTTATTGCCTATAAGGTCTTGGCACATCATAACAAATGTTAGCTATTACTAGTATGAAAGTATAAGCAAATATATAAATGAATATATGCAGAAATACAAGTTTCATGACAAATGTTTGGAGTGAGTTGACATTGTCATGAGTACAAGTGGGGAAGGCAGGCAATCTATTTTCAAGATGCTGCTGCTAGCTGAGACTCAAAAAGAGAGTTCCTCCCGCTACAAGATCCCTGTGAACTGGAATCCTCACTTTGACAGGTGCAGCTCAGAGAGCTCAGAATAAAACAGATGCCTCTGTAGCACGAATCCGCTTTCATTATAATAAAGCCTTTCATGACAAGTAATTATGGTAGGTAGATTGTTTAGAAGAAAGGACTGTAGACTCAGCTTAAGCCAAAGGGTTCCTCTCCAGGACCTCAAGAGAGCCACTTTCCTCCTTTAGTCCTTGGTTTTGTCATCTCTTCACTGACATCTTAGTAAAAGAACAATCTCTCTTTTATGCTTTGGATCTTGCAAAGTTGAACATATATCATCTCACGTGACCTTCACTACAGTAGTTACAGTCCATCGGGGAGGACTGGGGCCAGGCAGCAGCCAGGAGGCCCCTCTGGGTCTCCCCAGATAGAACAGCTCTTATATTTCCCAAATGAAGGCTTGGCCCTCTAAGACTAGGCCTGGGCAAAGACAGGATGCAAAGCTTGCTCCACGCCCCAGAAGGCAGATAAAAGAGCCAGGAACAGACCACAAGTGTCAGCCTGGTAAATGTTGGCCTTTCAAAGCCATGGTTGGTTTAAAGCCCTTTCTGTCATGTGCCAACAAAACTCCTTTTGGCCCAGAAGATTTTATGAAGATGTCTGGATGGCCCTGTGGAATGAGAAGATACAGGGGCCACTGGCTTCGTCAGATGGGCCCCAGGGGGCCACGCCCAGGGGCTGGGAGGCCAAGCTGCACTTGCAGGGGGAGATATCCAGTTGGGAAAAAGAAGGCAGATGAGAGTCCCTAAGCCACTGACCTCATGCTGTATAATTAAACTGGAATAGGAGTGTGGCGGATAGAGCGTAACATAACTGTGGAAAAGGAGGGGGTGACATGAGGATTTTCGAGGATTTCTGATATATAAAAAATTAGGGAGTTGATTAATTTGTGGCAATTCTGTTCATGTTCTGGTCAGATCTGTTTGCTACATCCCAAGCAGGGGAGGAAGAGAACTCTGAGCAGCAGAGCTTTTGGGCAGGAAAAAATAGTCCGGCCGTTCTTCTCTCTCATTTACTTATTCATCCAGGGAGGATTTATTAAGTGCTCATATCAAGTGTCAGGCAATAAACATTTCCATCTGTCAACATTGTACAAACAAAAGGAGAAGTATTGAAGGGTCCACAACCAAGACAAAGCAACCCAATCACTTTCCCTTGAAAACAAGTCAGAGTGCACACTCTAGGAGCTACAAGCAGGAGAAAATGATTTTTCCAAAGGCCACATTCCTTTTCACTAAATGTGATGCTTTTAATACAAGAAAATGATAGCAATTGGGTAAATTAACTTCGCATTGATATTCAAAGGGAATTACTTTAATGGTAATAACCGAGTGTCTTCAAAGGAAAAAAAAAAAAATGCCCGAAGGAGGATCCTATTTAGTCTTGTAAGGTTTCCTTTATTTTACACAAAGAGCATGAACTTGGACATATTTCCTAAATGAGGAAACCTAAATGTAGTAATTTCTCCTAAGATTTCAAAGTAAAACACTATATTTAACACCAGGAAAACCAGGTTAGAAAACAGTATAGGAAACTATGAAATTATATAAAGACCAAAGTCTTTACTTCAGCAATTAGCTTTGAGAACTAGAACAACCCCAAGCACATACATGTACTTTCTACTGTTCTTTAGTCTTTACAGATTCTTGGTGGAAGATTCATATCTAGTGTACCTGTGTGCACACACGCACACGTGTGTGTGTGTGTGTGTGTGTGTGTGTGTCTGTCATTCACTTCCAAAACTGATGCTTCTGAAATTGATTCTGGTGCCAATCCAGTCTTTATGGTAGGAACAGAGCAGGATTTAGATATTACACTACAAACCATAAAGCAAGTCTCTATTTTGTAGGTGGAGTAAATCATGGCTATCTCTGGGGCAGAGCTCTTGGACGTGTCACAGGTAGATTGGAAAGATATTAACATTTACTCTAAGTTACTTTGTTTTCAGTTTGGGGGATAAATAAGACAATGAAGCATAGTATTTGCCTGAGGATACGCCTAGCATATGCTGACTAGTGAAGGATATTTAAACTCTTTAACTCAGGGCTGGCCGGTAGAAATATAATTCAAACCACAATGGGAGCCACATGTATAATTTTATATTTTCTGGTAGCCACATTAAAAAAAAATTAAAATACACAGGCATAAGTAATTTTAATAATACATTTTATTTAATCAAATATATCCATCAGTATCATCTCCCCATGTGATCAATGTAAAAATTATGAATGAGCTATTTTACAGTCTTTTTTTTCATACTGTCTTCAAAGTCTGCTGTGCATTTTGGGCTTATAGCACATCTCAATCCAGACTGGCCACATTTCAAGTGCTCAGTAGACACACATGGTTAGTTGGCCACCGTGTTAGACAGGCCAGCTCTACCTGATTTATTAGTACAACCAAAGAACCCATAAAGCTGGGATTTGTCTAATACTAGTAAATTGCAATTGCTCTCCTAATAGCCTATTTAGACCATGTAGTCTCCCCCCAGTGGTATTTTGTCGTCAGGATTTTGGCACAGTCCGGGACCTCTGGTACAAGCATATTTGGTCGGATGAATGCCCAGAGCATTTTGACCTCTGTAGTGAAAGCTGATGATCACACACAAAGAATGAATTAGCTCAGTGCTCCCATTGTGCAGGAAGGACATAGGGTCAGGTCAGAGGGCACATGTGGACACAGGGGACCAGAGAAGTTCTAAGCAGTTCACTTGGTTGTTTTCCACACTTTCTTCCCAGTCGATTTAACACTGATCCTGAGCTTCTCTCAATCTCTCTCTCTCTCTTTTCCAGTCCACGTGTTGTTTCAGATCTTTCTCTTTTGTTTAATTGCATGCCTGTGGGGATTTCCTAAGCTAGTTGCTGCAGATACTAAGGCACTCTGTGTAAAGGTATCGTCAGCTGAGGGGGCATTTCCCTCCACTCTCCCCAGATTACTGGGTCCAAGTTCTTGGCCTTGCTGACCGCTGTTATGTGAGGCCTCCAGAAAGTCTGCCCCCAGTGTACAGCCCTCTCAGGTTTCATGGCCACAGCCCCAAGTCATTGTTTGCTTTTGTTGTTTTCATCAGCCCCTGGATATATCCCAGAGACATGTTTGACTTAATATAAGCATGGACTCATTGTTATGCCCCTGAAGCTGCTCCTCTCTCCGTGTCTCATCTCACTGAGTGACAGACCTCTCTCTCCGGGCCCATGCCAGACACTTGGGTCTTTACACCCCTCTCCTCGTCCCTTACCCTTCATATCTCACCATGTCCACGTCCTATTATTTCATCTCTCCACTATATCTTGTGTGTTTCCCTTCCTCTTCATCCACATGGTCACAGAGCTGGTGCAAGTGGCCATCTTCTGACTGGGTTCTTCCCATAGACTCCCAGCTGGGCTTCTGGTCTCTGTGACTCACTCCCTCTGATCCATCAATTCATTACTGATAGAGCCCCTGTTCTAAACCACAAATCCAATCATGTAATCTTTCTTCTCAAAATCCTCCTCTAGCTGCTCCCATTGCCTATGGGAGAAAATTCTACCCTTAGCGTGACACTCAGGTCCTTTGTGATCAGTCCCTGCCTACTGATGCAGTCTCTGCTGCTGCCACCACCTTCTGGGATGTTACACTCTAGCATTACTGGTGCTTCACCATGGGTCCATGACTTGGACATGCTGACTCTTGTGCCTAGATTCTGCTCTCCTCCTTTTTCACCTGGAAATTCCATAGTCCCCAGAGTTGACTCAAATGTCACTTCTTCCATGAGGCCTTCCCCGATTTGAGGGGCAGACCTATGTCTCTTTTTCCCATGTCCCCACTGCCATGCCCATTACCTCCAGTACACACATCACACCTGCTACACAAGTCATTCACGCGGTGTTCAACAGATGGCTATTGAAAAGACAAAGCCTTCATCTAAGGATTAAGCCCTCAGGCTTGTCCCAGATAGATGGGAAGTTTGGCTAAATGCAGAGTTAACATTTTATTCATGAAATATCTGCCTCATGTCCTGTGCGTGCCGTACCGTAGAAGGTTAATACCCACCTATATGCCAGTTGCATAGAATCAGGTGGCCTTCACCTCAGGCAGAGCAGCAGGGCTCACCTGCAGCAGGAACTCTGTGGATGCTGGGGTTCACTGGGCTCCAGAATGAAGGGGACGATGATGTCATCTGCTGAGTTTTAGCCACTGTTATTCGTGCATGAGTTAGGTATTTTCATTCCCATTTTAAAGCTGAGAAAACTGAGGCTCAAAAAAGTCAGGTAATTTTCCCAAGAAAGTTCCACAGCCATTAAGGGGATAGAGCCAGGATCTGAACCTTGTTTGGCCACAAATCCCACACTCAGTCCTTTCATTAATCCAAATGTCTCCCAAACCTATCTTGTGGTTTTTGGTATTCTGATTATGATATACAGATGAGAGAGTTCCTCAGGAAGAAGAATGAAGGATGAGCCAGATGGTAGGGAGTTTTAGGCCCTACTTGGATGCAGAGATAGACAAAGAGCCATGGAGAAGACTCAAAGACATTCTATGCAAGATCCATGTCCCACAGTGTTGGAACAATTGCTGAATGCCCTCTTTTGAGATTAGTCTGATGTATGGCACCTCTTTTAAGAACCACAGGGAGTCTTTTTCAACTTGGTTTTAGATTCGGTTTAGACTTTTGCTACGACTTTCAAGCCTGAACCCCAAGGCTCCCAAAGGGTGGCAAGTTTTGTCAGTGAAAATATATGTGTTCCTTTCCTCTGCTCCTGGGAGCTTTTTCTCTATCAAGCAAATGAACCACCATGAACAATAAAACCAACTACTTTAACATGGGCACATTTGCTTTAAGAAAAACACTTATCCAGAGGCGCCTGGGTGGCTCAGTTGGTTAAGCGACTGCCTTCGGCTCAGGTCATGATCCTGGAGTCCTGGGATCGAGTCCCACGTTGGGCTCCCTGCTCAGCAGGGAGTCTGCTTCTCCCTCTGACCCTCCCCCCTCTCATGCTCTCTCTATCTCATTCTCTCTCTCAAATAAATAAATAAAATCTTTAAAAAAAAAAAAAAAAGAAAAACACTTATCCAGATTGCTGCAAAGTTTCTTTTACTTTACGACTAATGTTTTCATGTAGAGAGTCTTGATAGAATAACAAGAGGGTAAATAAGCCTTTTTTGATGGAGAAACCCAATGAGCTCATCAGGCAAGTCTTGTGCTCAAGTTTACAAGCTCTGTTCCGGGCATGTCTAGGAGTCTATGGAAGCTTCAAAGGTTTCCATTAAAGTGTTTTCCAAGTAGAGTTGAGTTTTATGTAAGATGACTGATTTGTTAAAATGTTTTCTTTATCATGGCTTATTTCAGGTACACAAAAAACACATAAAGAATACAGACCTATATATATATATATGTATCACTCAGCTTAAGAAATAAAACTGCTGATACGGTTGAAGCCCCTGTGTACCTTCCCCAATTATACCCCTCACTCCCCTCCCGGAGGTAATATCTATCCTGAATTTGGTATTTATCATAACATATCATTATTTATATTTTTATTATAAATATTTGGTGCCTAAGTGTATGCATTCTAAGTGTATGAATCTTCTGCAACTTGTTTTTTCCACTGAACAGTTTGTGTGTGTGTGTTGGGGGTGGGGGTCAAGAGCATGGATGTGCACAGTTGTAATTCATTCATTTTCCCTCCTGAAGGAATTGTTTGAGCACAACGGTGCATGAATATACCATCAGTCATTTATCTGTCCTCTTTTGGGTAAACATCTCTCTCTCTCTTTTCAATCATTACAAACAACATTGCCATGTCCATTCTTATACATGTCTCTCTTATGCGTTTCCCCAGCATCTATACCTGGGAGGGGAATTGCTGGACTGTGAGGTATGAGCATCCTAACATTGACTAAATTGCTCCCCAAGGACAGTGACTATTAAAACATGTTTTATTTCCCTACGCTACACCTCTGTTTCCACTGGGTTCTGTGGCATGCATATCTGCGCACAATTAAGGATGCTAGGAAATAGGCACTGTAAATGTTCCTGTCTACATACAGAACATTTATTATACTTGCTATGTTGCGTCTTGAAAATGAGAGTAAGGGAATTTGATTGCTTCCCTCCTAAACCTCTATTCACTGTCGTTCCCCTCAAACATATACTTTCAGTATCATTCCAATATCTCAGCTCCTTCCCTGATGTTCATTGCATTATCTGTATGGCATTGATATATGTCACTAATTAATGTATTAATTAATTAATATATGACATCCATCAATATGGCCTGATCAGGGATCTCTTGATTTTATTGTCCTTATGCAAACTTCATAAAAGTGCAAGGAAACCTGTTAGACTGTTAATAAAACCAAGCCCTCATCCTTTAAGGCTGTCAAAGGAAGGAGAATCTCCATGGGGAAAGGGACAGGAGCTAATCCTTTGAGCTTCCCTTCCCTTTCCTTGAGGTCTGTCTTCCCTGGGGATTGTTCATTATTATTACCAGCATTACTAGGCTGGCCTCAGGGACAATATTCCTATTTCCTAGAAATATTCCTATTTCTCAGGAGGCCTCTATAAGAATTTTTATTTTGTGTTTTAACACAATAATCTTCAAGATACAAAGAGTAGAAGAGGAGTATGCACCATCTGATGACCACCTCATGGCTGAGCACTGGCCCATGATTCGGCTGTCCACCATATTTCTTTCAGACTAATGAGGAAAGAGCAGAGATTTACTTAGTAATAAATGATGTGGTTCTGTCAAATGTAGGCCAAGGGCATCACCTTGTATTATTAAAGGTTGTACAGAGGTTTGAGCAGCAAGAAAATGGTAGGAGAATGGACTCCTTATCCAGCACATGGTAATATAGACATGCCACACTCTAAAAGAACCTGCTGTGTGGGAGTCAGAAATGTATTCAAGCAATTTTGTTTCATTAAAAAAAAATTATATATATATATATATATATATATATATATATATATATATATGTCATCAGGTTAAATCAATTGTGTTCATTTGGATTTTGTTTATTTTTTTATATATGTATATATTTATAAATTTGATTTTATAGTTATGTAAGAATTTAAGCATAAACAGATTTTCTTCTGGTGGTACACATTTAAGTAACTAAAATTACAATAAAAATAAGTTAAGCCAGCACCAGAAGCCTGAGAGTAGGTTGTGCTTGAAAGGGGTCCACACATTTCTGAAGTGAAATCAAACCTCTCAGTACAGCTGAGACCCAGCTGGAACATTCCCATATGACTTTATAAAGTCTCAATGATATCAAAGGGAAGCAGACAAATTTGCAATGGTAATCTCTGTCAGGAGGGTTAATTTCTCCATCTCCAGCTTCCAGTCCTCCTTCGGTCTACTGTTTGCCCCTTTCTCTGTCAGAGGCCCTCCTTCTTCATACCCAGCAGTTCCTACAAAGCTGAAAGAAGCTCTCAAAATTCGTATCGTAGAGCTTGAAGTCAAGAGAGAACATGCCTGCCCAGCCTATCTGGGGTCGTTTCCTGTTTCAGTCAGGCTCCAGTCAAGAATTTCAAACACAGATAATTTCAGACAGGGAGTTGGTTATGCAGGTGCTGGGAGAGCTACGAAGCCCAGCAGGAGATGGAAAAGTGACAGCAGGAGCCCGCTACCCCCCAGAAGGCTATAGGGACACAAGGAGGAGGGGAGGTTACCAGAAAGTACCAGCCTGAGCCATCTGTTAGGAGTTAGCATCATGGCAGGGGCTTCCTGGTAAGGGCCAAGCTCATGGAGGAAGAGACAGCCCAAGGGGAGGCAGCATTACAGGAAGTAGAGAAAAAGTTGTCTTCCTCCAGTCTTCCCTCACCACTTCACATTGAGCAAGCCAGCAGCCAACAAGCCTGGGAATGTACTTCCCTTTGACACAGAGCTCAGGGGAGGGGAGAAAAATAAGAACATGAAGCCATGCCCCCAGGTTCTGTTTTCTTGTCTGATGACCCTCTGCTCCTCTCAGATGACTGACACTGGGAATGACCTTTATGAATGACTACCTTCTACACACTGGTATGACCTCACCCTATGGAAGGAAAGGCAAATAGGATTTCTATTTTGTATCAGTTCTCATTGGTTGCTGTGGCTGTCTGGAGCCCCATGTTGAAGTTCCTGTGATTCTGAGTGTGTGTAGGTAATTTTAATTTTATTGAATATATATATGTATATATAGTATATAACAAATATATTTAATTTACAATGAAAAGTATGATGACTTAATTAACAATGTCTGTCATGAGTGTAGAAAGCGAGTATCAGCAGTCATATGTGGTATATACCATCCCTATTTTCTGGCTTCATCAGAAAAGTCTTTCATGGGGTGCCAGGGTGGCTCAGTCAGTTAAGCGTCTGCCTTCAGGTCATGATCTCAGGGTCCTGGGATACAGCCCCAGGTAAGGGTGGTCCCTGCTCAGTAGGGAGTCTGCTTCTCCCTCTCCCTCTGCTCTCCATCCCCACACCCTCCGGTTCGTGCTCGCATGCTCTCTCTCTCTTCTGTGAAATAAATAAATAAAATCTTAAATAAAAAAAAAAAAGAAAAGTTTTTCAGGAGACATACAAAAGTTAGCATCTATGTAGCACATGTGAATCTTAGTCTATCTACAAACACAGGTGTGCAAGGATGTCTATTTCTCTATTTTCCTAAATGGAATTAATTTGAATCTAAGTCTTTATCCCTCTGGATGGGTAGGGTTTTAATCTTGTTATTCTTCTCATATGGTGCATGGAAAATGGGTAAATATCTCGCCATTCCTGTCCACCGTGACACCACTGACTGCTCACTGTCAAGCCTGCATGGGGGAAGTCAGGTAGTGCTCTACTTTCCTCCTTGTGTGGGGCCCAAGACTCTTTGCCACAGCCTGGACCCTTAGTGCCCAAGGTCCAGCATTCCCAGGAGCCCCTTGCTGACATTTTCCTCTTGGATTGTGTCTCTTCCTGGGGCTCCGCCAGAGAGTAGGGTAAAGATCTCTACTGCTCATGGAACATGGAACCACCTGACCTCTACCCCCGTCCCAGGCTTGGGGAGTCCCTCTTCTCTCCATTCTTAAATACAGGTGCTCAACAAAGGGGGTCCAGAGGAAGATATTTGTCCTCAGGTGGCCCCTTGGTGGGCGCAACCAAGATGCTAGCCAGATACTATCTTTAGACTTCTCTAATGTGAGTACATGAATATATCCTGGTTTGTGTGTATATATATATATTTATTTATCTATTTATTTTTATTTATTTATTTATTTTCTGGCAAATTCTAGTGTATTGAGAGACAGCATAAATGCATTACATTGCCTTCCCTTCATACTACTCGAAGTGTCACTCCCTCTCATCTCCCCCTGTGAATCCTGGCAACATCTTTTCAATGAGCTTCGTTTTAGGAAACTAGAGCTGGGTAGGAAGTGTCCTGTGAGCAACTTCTACCCTTGGTCTCGGGTGAAAACTTTCCTTAAGTGAGGGGCACAAGGGCCTGCTGCCTTTCTAAAGAAAAGGAGAGAAAAATATGAGAAAAGAAATGAATTAAACACCTCCAAAAATTAATCTACAACATTTCTAAGAAATGCACCCTGGGGGTAGAAGGAGAGGTGGGCTGTTCTCACTGCAGAAGATTCTGTTCCTTCAATCAGATATTCCTTCTCCTGCAGTGGGCACAAGGTGTATACCAGCAAGTAAACTACCAGAGCTACCTCATGGAGTTTAGGACTGGGAAGTCAAGGCATTTCAGTAACCTCAGTCTTGGCCTCTGAGCAGCATGAAAATCCCTGCGCATATGACAAATCCAATACTTCTGGTATTGGGTATGATTCTAAATTGAGATTTGTCTAGAAAAAGCCCATAGTCTGCAATTACATTTTTTCCCCATGAATGAGTATGAAATCAGTAGAGTAATTTGTAGAGTAATTTTTAAAAGGGCTGATGTCTTTTCACCTTGTTTCACTAGCTAAAGCTTATTGGGAGAGGAGGTGGGCAGTAAAATGGAAATGTGTAGTTTGGGATTCTGGCTGTGAGTGTGTCTCCTAGGAAACCACGTGTGATGGAGTCCCATAGGCTCTCTGAATCTGTGAGAAGAGAAGTGAGAAGTAGGAGGGTGAATATGCGTGGGGAAAGGAAACAACAAATCATTGGCTGAGTCCGCCAGTCTTTAATGAATAAATAAAGTACTATGTTCTTAGTCAAATCTTTTGGAGCTGCTGATGAGGTCAAAGCAGGGTTAGGGTGGAGGAGGTAAAAACAGGTGGATTGGCTGGACAGGAATACAATCTTGCCCCATTAACATGCAAAAAATTAAGCAATGTACAAATGAAGTAATAACATCATGTCTACTTCAGCCGTGCAGTGTGAATGAAAATACCAATCTAATTATGCTCTGACAATGAAGCTGATACTACTTACTCTCTATCATCAAGTCATGGGCATCATGGTTTTGTTTTTATTTTTTTTAACCAGCAGAGACCATGTACTGAATGTGTTAAAAGTCTGTGCCTCTTCATGTACTTCTTTTTATAGTTAACAGTATGGACCTAGGACTTAAATGAAAGAGAGCTGGCTAGGACTGGGATGTCACTTGGGGACCGGAAGCAGCATGCCTCCTTCTTCCACCCTTCCTGAGGGTAGGAACTGGAGCTGACTCCATATTTAAGGTGATGAGGGGGACTATTTAAAAGACATTTTGATCAAACCCACTGGATATTTTTATACCTCTAGTATAATTAATATTGAAATACTAAGCATCTTATGGGAGGCATCCAATTGCCTAATGAATATTTTACTTCATTTTTCAATTGAAATTCTTCTATGATGTGAGTTTTCTGTGAAAGAGCACACTTGAACTCTAAACAAGTACAGCTTGGTAAGTTTTAACAACTTGACTTTTGACTTGCTCATGATGTTTACGGGTTCCTGGAATCATCCTTATCAATATTTTGTCATTTCTATGCTTCGGTGTGTGAATTTGGTGTTTTTTTTTTCTTTCAATGATGTGTGTGTATGTAATCCTGTATTATAGCTTGTTTGTAATTATAAGTGTGTGAGCATTTGCATATGCCTGAGTATGTATGTGAGAAGTAAAATTTTAGTGTAAACCTCTAATAATGTGAAAAACACATTAACACTATAAGATCTTGATACAGCTCTTAAAGTTGAACATTCTTGGATCTGTAAGTCCTCATGGAAATAGGAGAAAAATGTTATTTTCATTATTTCTTTAAAAAAAAAGATTTCCTCTTGATTCTTAATCTCTTTGAGATTGTCTTCTTTGTTTATTCACTGTTTGCAAAGGAGAATTCCTGGTTGAGCCATGGTCAACTCATGACCGTGAATTTTGGTCAACTTGAAAGATGGTAGCTTCTATAAAACAGTCATGACATGTACACTTCCTGGAGCTCATCAATCTGAAATTGAGGAAGGGCAGTTAAAATATTTTATTCCCTTTCAACATCTGACTATGTCTCATGGAATCCAGAATGGTAAACAGAGTGTGTGCACTTGTCAAATGCATGGTGGGTCTGAGTTTCTCCAACACCTTCTCTGTAACACTGTACCAATAGCATAAAGCACATTTATATAGAGTGTACCTCTTAAGGGAATGATAACAGCCAAAGGGTTCTGAGACTTAAACACCTTGAGGAAGGAATTATTTAGACCATCCACTCCTTTACAGACAAGAAAACCAAGACACAGAAACATTAGGTAACTGTCCCAAGATTCTATAGTAAGTAGAGGAGCCAGACTGTGAACTCAGACAATGTAGGTAAAGAGCCCACAGTCTTAGCAATGCTCTACTGGCATCTTGGGTCTGGAGTTGTGGTTTGGCCCCAACATCTACAGCCAAATGACTCATCATGGGAACATAACGAAGGCCCCTCTGGGTGTTGGCTCTAGACGGTCTCACCTCTTACCTGTCCTGAAGACTGTCACCTACTTTGACTCATAAGTTATTCTTCAACCACAGGTTTGCCTGAGAAAAGACAAATCTGTATCTTTTCCAAAAGATAGTAAATCCTAACGCTCCTAAATCTGCAAAATCCAGACTATCTTCAATGAACTGGCCTGTCTGGCATTTTGTTTATTTATAATTTATACCTGAAAGGAGTTGAAGCAGCTTACAATAAAGACATGTGTACATGTGCTTATGAAAAAAAACCAGAAATTGCAAACCTGAAAAGGAATTGAAGCAAATACATGATTATATTTCCTGTGATTCAGCATTACTAGTTATTACCTAGTTATTACCCTGTCATTTGCCCCGACTGATCACAGAACTGCATATCTGTTTTCACCTCATCAATCGACTTATTTTTCTGAGAACCTACCATGTGCCCTACTAGTGCTAGGTGCTCCAGGTAATTCAAAGATGTTAAGACGTGGCTGGATGCTGACATTTAGCCTCTGGGACAGTCTGGCCTGAGGGCTGGTAGCTGGGAACTAGATCACATCTAACGCAGTGTCTTATCGTGTCATAAATGGTATTAGTAAGGGTTCTGAGAGGTTAAGAACCAGTCAGTGTGGGCAAGCTATTCCCTGGATTTTCAGGATTCTCATGGGTTTATCAGTGACCCCATCATATATTGATAATGGCCACAATGGGAGTCAACAGCTCTATAGAATAGAGCGCTGATCTCACGCTAGATGTGGGTTTGCTATGTGTCACATTGTGTTGTGTAGCATTGAACTGCATTGTTTGTGATATTACTGGACTCACAGATCTTAGGAAGCAATGCACCTCCTGACTACCTTCCACACTTGGTAGGAATCTTTTTCTTCCTGTATCATTGCTGTCCCATGATTGTCTAGCTGCCACAGTCAGCATAGTGGAGGGATGATAAAAAAGATAAGAGCTAATGTTGATGGAGCACTTTCTGTGAGCCATCTTTTAAGTTCTCCTCATTATCAAATCAGTCCTTACCATAGCTCTCAGACTGGTCCTGCTGCTAGCCATATTCCTGAGAAAGGGACACAAAGATGTTAAGTAATTTGCTCGAGGTCACTCGAGCAGATAGCAGAACTCTTAACCACCAAGTCTTTTTTTCTAGATTATATGGTTAGGAAAATGTTTTAAGGTTCCTCTGAAATCTGCCTTCACATGTCCGTAATCCACTGATCCTATTTTATTAGATGAGTAGAGAAAAAGCGCATTCTTCTTCCAAAATGAACATGCTGCTAATCCTGTGTCAGACACCTTAAGCCCTGCCTCTAAGGAAGGTGAACACAATCCCCCATGTTTTGGATTAGTTTCTGTCTCTCAGGCAGCTTAGTGAGAGACTGGGAGCCTGTCTTCTGGGCCCAGGCAACGTAAGTTCAAATCCTAGTTCTGCCAACCATCAGCTCTGTGACCCTGGATATGTTACTTAACCAATCTGTGCCTCATTTTCCACACGTAGTAATACTAAATACAAATTCTGCAGATACAATTACTAAACCAGTGAACTACTAAACTAGTAACTGTATCTGCAAAATAACTTTGTAATAATGTGTTAATCATTTGTCTAAGTAGAAGAGGGCCCAGCACAAGGCAGTGGGTGTCATTAGTGCTTGGGCCCACCCCCCTGAACCTGGGGCACAACCTCTCAGAGCAGGACTTAGAACTGGACACAGGGTCCAAGACAGAGTCCCTCAGTGACCTATAAATAGAACCCATTTTTGAAATCCATGAGCATTAGTTAATTGTATACATCATCTTGATCTGAAGAAGAGAATGATGAGTTGGATCTGGGGGAGGTTAATTAAGTGACTCTTCCAAAGCAACTCAGTAAATCAGCAGTAGAATTAGGATTAGAAGTGTACTTTCCTGTGGCTTTCTTGCTTTTCTAGCTTACTGAGCAGTTCTGCTCTGTGGTCGTCAACCTCTTTATGTTTCTTCCCGTTGTCCTTGTATGCACGTATTTGCTGTCTTTCTGTTTCAGTGGACGCTTCTGTCTGTCCATGGTAACACCGTTCTTTAAGTCACCCTGGAAATGAACCTTGCAGTGACCTTGGGTTCCTTTCCCTTCTCTGTCACCAAAATCCACTAACCACCAGCAGTTTCTCCAGGCCTCAGTAAAAGGAACAACACTGGATGGTTTCAAAGAAACTTTTAGTTCCAAAAGTTTGTCTTTCCAAAGAAAACTAGAGCTGGACAGTAGTTAAAGCAGTAATGCACATTTTTATCAGGGCTTAAGGCAATAGGGGAAAAGAGACCTGGGAAAACGGAACTGGGCTCCATTCTGAACACAGCATGGGTCAGTGGGGAATGAGAGCCAAGGAGCAGGGTGGGGGTCAGTGGGGGGGGGAAATTACTAAGAGGAAACACAGGTGTGGGAAGCCAGGGTCATGAGCTATCACCTGGGGGTGGTGAGGAATATGGAATTTGATAAGATATGGAGGATTGGGATTCTGTGTAAACCAGCTTGACCAGATTCTTGCTACAACTGGGCGATGCAAGCCCACTGAGGACACCAGGACAGAACCCGGAGGTGGAGGCCTAGAGGAGCCTGACTACAGTTTAGTCAAGCAGAGCGTCTGTGTTGGTTTCCATGTCTGTGTCTTCTTCCAGTCACGCCCACCTCTTGTACCCATCCCCTGTGCCATTTCCCCAGCCCGTTCCATGTTCTGCACCATGTAGCCCCCGAGCCAAACAGAACGGGAAAGAGTCTAGGTTTTTCTCTTTCCGAAGCTACAACCTGTTCCACTCATGGCTTGGGAAATGGTCCCTCCTCCTTCAGGCTCATAGATGGCCATTCCATCCATTGGAACAAATCCCCCCATGGCACCTCCGCACAATAATACTCTTTGAGTGACACAAATTGCGCTGAGACAGTACCAAACATACAATAATACCACCAACAGCAGATAAAAAACTGCTGGGTTAGAGCAGAAACCCATGAGGGTTCCATGCTTTTCAATTTGGGAAATATAAATTATGTATGATGCAGAGCAAAGATAATTATCTGTACTATTTAAAAGATTCACCTGAACACAATAAATTAAAAAAAAAAAAACAGGAACAAGAGAAATAAGAAAGAATTCTTTGAGTTATTAGACACTTGCTTTCCCTCCCTTCTCCCCCTCCCTGCCTCAAAACCAGTTCCCAGGGGAGTCCCCAACCCTTTTCTCCAAAGGAAGGCACCAGTGACCATAACTGATTGTGCCAAAGCTCCCAGGAGCAGTGCTTATTTGCATTTTCACACAACCTCCAGTCACATGAGTGAACTTACAAGGAGGAAGTTTCAAGAATCAGCAGGTGGGGAGGACTTTGGGGGGTGGGGGCGGTTTGCGTCCTCCTCTTCCGCTCACTTACGTTGCTCCACATTTTAGCACCTTTTCAGTTTGAGCATTTTATTGCAGTTCTTTTAAACTCACTGTTTGTCCTCACTTACTGAAAAAGATACATATATTCTACCTTTGGGTACCATTTTTATTACACCAACAACATCACCTGGGCAGTTAGATGTGGCAGGAAGATCCAAGCTCAGATATCTCTAATGCTTGGGTTTTTATTCTATCGTTCAAAATACTCTCCGGCTTTAAGGACTTCTGCCTCCATTCTCAGTTTCCCTCATCTGTAAAGGTGCCTGTTGGATTATATTATCTCTCAAGGTCTCTTGCAGGTTTGGAAAGTCCTTGATGCGAGTAATGATTCAAACGCCGGTTTGGGCAGCTTATTATGCAAATGCTTCAAATCCATGTCCTAGAGCCAGATTTCCAGCTAAGGCTGTATTTCTTAGTGCTTCTGCTTCTTTCAATTCTCTTAGGGTATGTGATGGGTTTTTGACAGTATTTGTACTCTGAGGAGCAGTCACCATGAGATTACAGCTTCTGAAGGGTCAGCATTTTACTAGGTCACATTTTCTGCTTAAATTGCTTGACAGTTTCCCTTAATAGCAGAGAGTACACTTTACTTAGGAAACCTGTGCTCAACAATTTAGAGAATGCCACCAGAACATGTATATAAATGATGCACACATCTTGAATAACCATTATGGCATGACAGAGAGGATGCCTACTCAAGGGGTAAAAGCTGAGAAAGCTGGAACTTTCTGACAAAAAAATCTTTTCTGTTAATTAGCACCTTTGTTTAAAAAATACTTTTTTCTGTTTCTTCCATTGTCTTCATGTATAATAGAGCTTTTATCATATATTAGCGATTCTAGTAAAGGCAGTCACTCCAACCCTGCTTTTCACATGACCCTTCCTTTGTGACAATATAGCCTGTTACCACAAATAGGCATTTCTCAGAGTTTCAAGGGAAGTGAGATTTTTCAGTCAACCAACCTTTATTCAATTCAGTCACTGTGCCAGGCATCAGAGAATCCAGAGACACAAGAAGCTGGTATTATGGTGGGTCACATATGCACACCAAACTTGAAACCAGAAAGACCACACGGCGAGAAGCACTGGAGAGAAGGAAGTAGACGCAAGCAAAGGTGATGAGGAAGTGTGGAGGAAGGAAGGAATTGATCTTGCCTGTGGGTGGGGAGGATGAGGAGGACTAGGAGGACAACAGGGGAGGCTTCACAGGAAAGGGAAGCTCTGAGGTGTTCCTTAAAGGAGAAAGGGGATTTCACTAGGTACATGGGATGAGTATAGAGGTGTGGAGGAAGGGGTTATGGGCAAGAGGAGCAGCTCCAGGGAAATAGAACAAACTGGATGTGTGTGTGTGTGTGTGTGTGTGTGTGTACTATACATATATTATACGTATACATCTATACATATGTGTGGATATATTCATGCCTCAGTATATATAATAAACACGTGTGTGTGTGTGTATATATATATATATATGTAAAGAGATTTATTATAAGGAATTGGCTCATTCGGAGGCTGACAAGTCCCAAGATCTACAGGGTGAGTCAGCAAGCTGGAGATGTAGGAGAGCCAGTGTTATAGTTCCAGCCCAAGTCTGAAGGTCTGAGAACCAGGAGAACCAGTGCTGTAAGTTCTAATCCAAAGGCTGGCAGGCTTGAGACTCAGGAATAGCCAGTGCTTCAGTTGTAGTCCAAAGGCAGGGAAAAAGCTCATGTCCCAATCTAAGGAAGTCAACCAGGAAGAATTCCCTTTCACTCCGGGGCGGGTCAGCCCTTTGTTCTATTCAGGCCTTCAACCAATTGGATGAGGCCCACCCACATTACAGAGAGCAATCTGCCCTACTCAGTCTACCAATTTTAATATTAATCTTATCCAAAAATACTCTCACAGACACATTCAAATAATGTTTGACCAAATATCTGGGCACCTGGGCACCCCATGACCAGTGAGGTTGACACATAAAATTAACCGTCACAGACTGGGCAAAGGCAGAGTGGTGAGTAAATGTTCAGCATGTTTCAGGATGAATCCCTTGAGGGAGAATGCTGGATGATGGTTAATTTTATGGGAAGAAATGGGAGATAAGGTTGAATAGGTAGCACAGGGTCCTATTGTGAAGGGGCTCCAGTGCCCTGCTCTCTGGGCCTCTTTTTCTTACTTATAAAATGGTGTTAAAAATGCTTGCCTCACAGCTGGTGTGAGATTTCAACGCAATCCCTGAAGTGGTTCATGCAATGCTTGGCACTTACTGGGTGCTCACTAAATATCCGTACCTTCCCTTGTGTCTTCTGAGGGGCACTGTTCAAGGCTCCTTCTCTACCCATTCCTGGTAGAGGAATATATCAGATCACCGCTGCCTCTTAAGCTCAGAAAACATATCCAGACTCCATCTCTTTGGAATTTTCCTTCTCCCTGGAGTCTGTCTTCTTGCCAGAGCCTGCACGCTGCACTCAAGCCCCTTCGGACAGATGCTTCTTTGGGACATTCTGCCCGGGCTCTCCCATTGCCCTTTGTGGTGGAGGTTCTGCTGTCCTGGGGCACGTGCGGGCCAGTCACCTGTCATTTAGCCTGATTCAGGCCCCAGGGAAATCACACTCCTAGCCAGACCTCAGCACCGCTGGGCCTCTGCTCTGAGTGGGATAGTGACAAACCTACTTCCCTGAGGAGCTCAGGCCTTATTCTGTGGAAAATGGGGGAATTTGAAGGATGTTGAGTAGAACAATGACATGATTATATATTTATATATAATGAGGGTGATGAAGTGATGGCCATTCCTTCTCATTCCCATAAATGTTTGAGGGAATATGTATCAACACACAGGGGGAAGATAAACCCACAGTGAGGTAAGGTCTAAGGAGAAAACTCTGGGGCCACCAACATTTCAGGAGAACATGCCTGGGTGGCTCAGTCAGTTAAGCAACTCCCTTTGGCTCAGGTCATGATCCCGGGGTCCTGGGATTGAGCCCCACATTGGGCTCCCTGCTCAGTGGGGATCTGCTTCCCCCTCTCCCTCTGCCCCTCCTCCCTGCTCATGCTCTCACTGTCTTCTCTTTCAAATAAATAAATAAAATCTTTAAAAAGAAAAGAAAAGAGAAACTCAGAATGAATGCTCAGAGAGGAGAACCAGGGCTGGTGCCAAGGAAGAGAAGGGAAGAAATATTTTTAGGGAGAGGGGTTGATGCTCGGGTTCAGAGGTTAAGTATAGAGGAGATGTAAAATTTAATCTCTCAGATCTTCATAAATAATAATGGGAAGTTAATGCCCATCTCAACAGGTTATAGTGGGTATTAAATAACATGTCCAAAGTGCTCAGAACACTCACTGGCAAATGGTACATTCTGAAATCCGTGTTGAAAATTTCTTTATGCGAATCTGGAACTTTGGATTTAGGTATCCTTCAAAATATAGGGGCATACAGTTTAAAATGAATAATAAAGAAAATAAGCAATATGTTTGTTAAAATCTATCTTTCAGTTGTAGGGGCTCTTCCTTTTTTCAGCAGTATGTGAACATATACAAGCAGTGAAGAAATGGAATTACAGCTTGTGCAGAAAAGTCATAGAAATTAGTATCTGGGGCGCCTGGGTGGCTCAGTCATTAAGCGTCTGCCTTCGGCTCAGGTCATGATCCCAGGGTCCTAGGATCGAGTCCCACATCGGGCTCCCTGCTCGACAGGAAGCCTGCTTCTCCCTCTCCCACTCCCCCTGCCTGTGTTCCTGCTCTCACTATCTCTCTCTTTCTCTGTCAAATAAATAAATAAATAAAATCTTTAAAAAAAAAAAAAAGAAAGAAATTAGTATCTGAAGGGTTTCCAGAAGGGCTGAACCAACTCTGATGGCCAAGAAGACAAGAATGACAATATGTCTTGTAAGAAACATGTTTTTGATAGAATTTATTAACTTTCTTAATCAATAGAGATAAGATTATTGTTTAGTCCATGACTTCAGTGACCTTTAATATGTGCCATTTAAGAAACAGGATGATAGTTGACTCAAACACACATACTGTGAAACAAGTTATACTCTTCAGATGCTGCATATTACACGACCATTGTATCTCTGATGTCCTACCGTTGTTACAGCTGTACTTTGATTGCCAACTTCCAAACAACCATTGGCTTTATTCGACAGACACATTTCTTCCTGTTTCTGCTATTTGCACATAATTACATACAGGTGATCACAAAAATGTCTAACAACCAACAGGACATGGGTATTTGCCGCTCAGAATGGTGGCTGTTCACAGCATTGGAGCCAGATCCCAGAGGCCCTAGCCATCTGGATCACAGGTTCAGAGGTCCTGGAAAGGGGCAGAGTGGCTTGACAGTCCAGGTTATGGGGACAAGGACACTATGGCCGTCCAGGCTATGGGGCTCAAGGTCACGGCTTGGGAGATGTGTCAGTATTTTAACAACCAGTGTAACCATAGTGATTGTACCAGCTGAATATCATGGATGCTCGTAGGTAGGCTGAAATCACCAGGCCTCCAATTTTCTACCGGTTCACTCTCTCAGCAGCATTGGGAAGTTAGGAAAGCAAGTTAAATTTCTTTATTTTGTTACTATTGTCATCAAACATTTACTGCATTACTAGAAATAGATCATTATGTTAGGAAGAAGATGAGCTATAAAGCTATAGAGATTCTTTTCCACTAGACAGAGTTGTATTCAGCCACTTTGTCCTACCCACCATATTGGAAAATCCTGTATACCAAAGGCACATACATCTTAGTCACCTTGGTGTATTCAACACCTAACACTGAGCTAGGCACGGAGAAAGTGATCAATAAAACTTTGCAAATGAATGAACACGCTTGTTCTTGATTCCTTCAGAATTCAGAGCTAGTTGAAAACTTGATGACCTGGTTTTCATTCCCTTCAAGTAAATATGTTTGACACCACTTAGTCCCTTGCCTTACCTGCTAGAATGCCGAGGTGGTCTTTTGTACATAACAGTTTGCTTCTTACTGTGAAGAGCTTGCCCACGCTTGCTTACCAGTGCAGAGTGCAGAGCAGCTTTCTTCGAAGTATACTGGTGTGCCCTGCCCCAAAGTGCTTCCCAGAGAAAAAACACTTGGGACTTAAATAATTCTTATAAGAGAAGGAAAAGAGACAGGTATGAAAATGTGTTCAGACAGAATTAAAATTAAATTAGGGAATGGAGAGAGGGCAGCAGAACATCCTTGCATATTCAGGGGTAGAAAAAATACATAAGCAATTGGCAGCTAATGAGAAGAGAGATGATCAAGGGTAGGCAAGGAAGTCGGGGGGTAAGGAGGGGCAGGGAACAGGGAACCACATCTCAGAGGTATTTATATTCAGTGAAAGCAGGTTTTCCTGGGCTACGCAGCATGAATTTTTATCATGCCTCTCTACTCATCTCTACTCAGCTTCAATCACTTCACTCATATTAGGCAAACAACTTCTTGATGTCAAAATCAGCGTGAGCTGCTGGCTCTCTAGTCATGAGGCGAAATTCAAAGGGTGGGAGTTTCACTGGGAGAGGAAGAAAGAGAGAAAGTCACCAAACCAACTCAAAGCTTCCGTTCAGTCAAATCCAACACCTTTCTGTCACTTTTCATCACTTCAAAACCCACACATTCCCAGACAGAATTAAAGCCCAGCTCAAACAGCTCAGTGTTCCTGCATGTAGACTGCAAATCTTATTTCAGAGTCTGAACGCGTCCTTCCACTGGGGAGGGGAGTTAGTCCCGAAGAGGAAGACAATTGATTTTTAATGACTTAAGGTCCAAATTATACTTGTTCCATTCCAGTGGAAGGGAAACAAAGCTGAATTAGCAAGACTCTCCCTGTAGGAGCCACCTTCTGAAAATTCGTCCATGTGTGCTGGCTTTTGGGAGATCAGAATAGCAAGACCCTCCGTGGCTTCACCTAATGACACAGCTCTTGTTGAGCTGCCATAATGGGCAAGTGCAGATAGTTGAGGGGGGAGGGGAGTGACAGTAAACATGACCTGTTACCTGGCAGGGAGGTGGATGAGACAGGTGCATCCCCAGGAATCTCGCTGAGATTCAGCATTGCTTCATTTGGCAGTGCCTGATTTGCTCTTGCTCTCCCGCTCCTGCAAAATGTGTGGTGCTAATTATGAACACTAGAAACCCACCATTTCCTAGGGATTAATTAACAATGAGGTGATAGGAAAGCCTTGAGTAGCCTGGCTAGAAAGGGCAGCGAGAGGGTCAGGGCTGACCTTGATGACTAGGGAATCTGGGTTGGGGGATGGGGTGAGGAGGGGCTCAGGGTATATTCACAATCACTTGAGCATCTGGAATTCATCTCTTGATGCTGTACCTCTGAGAACTTGAAAAAATGAATCTGAAAGTCAAATTTTTAGTTTAATACTGCTGATAGAGTGCTTGTTTTCTTATTTTGTAAAAACAAATATCCATGGAAATAGAGTGGCAGATGACCTGTGTAGCCTCTAGTCCTAAAAAAAAATAGTAGCTCCTCAGAATCTTTTTGATTTCCCTTTTACGTAATTGATGAGGGTATCATGTTCTGGGCCCTGCCAGCATCTGGTTTGTGACCATGTGTCTCTCACCTGAGTTGAGTCCTCAACCTCAGTTCACCTCCTAATTTTTCTTTTATTTCCCTTGTCAACAGCCAGACAGGGGTAGTGTGCACTCTTCTCCTCACTGCCTAAGTCTCCAGCATTATCTCCACTTCATTCAGCCTTCTGTCCACATGCTTGTCCAGCCATCCATCCAGTCATGCTTTCCAAGTCTCATCCGCAAAAGATTTCAAGACATCTTACAAAGCACATGCCTTACAACAGAAAAGGAGCGAAGAAAGAAAGACGAAGGGAAAACGGTAAAAGGAAGCCCAGGATACAGTGGCCCAGCCACGGCCATCAGACTCTCCCCATATGGCCCATGGTTCTATTTCTTGTTGAGATGGCCAAGCATCTAGAGACGGTGCTGCCTGGGTGTGAGAGACCCACGGATGCTTTGAAAACATATGGCCAAATGTCCACCTCATTTTTATATTCTCAAACATTGCTTTGTCACCTAAAATCAAACTGTTCCATTATTTACTTAATTTTCATAGGCTGGCTTTATACCTAAAGCCTACAGACTTTCAGAGACCGGTATTTTATTAGCCCCAAATAGCAATATACCAAGGACCACTTAATAAAACATCATCTTTTCCTGCTAATTCAATATCAATTAATTCTACCATATGCTGAATCGAAATCACTTTTGTCAGCAGTGTTGTTCCTTCCACAGCCAAAATCTTGAACCCAGTCTTCTGAAGTTTGGTAAGAATTAACTTACTCAGATTTTGGTGATTTTTCCCCCTACATATTCTGATCTCACTGATCAGGGCATAAGGATAAAATAGGACTAGCTCTTCATAGATAAGAGAACCAGGATGGCTGCCCTGCCTTTAGAGTTCTATTGGTACAATGATATACCTCTGCCATTGATGAATCTACTTGGAACTATGATAGGAGCTCAACTCCTGTTCAGTAGGTCACAGTGGGCCCCCACTGGGCCTGAGGCAGAATAAAACCGGTTTCCCTCCACCCATAGCGTGCCTCACACAGAACAGGACTGGGCTGGGGATGCACCTCACTTCCCACAAGGGGGCCCTCACATGGTTGAGCCTGCGACTGAGCCCCAGGATGGCCATGGTGTGTCCTGCTCCTCAGCTCACCTGCCCTCCCACCTGCCATGTGCAAGTAAAACTCTCACATCAAATGGAAGCTTTTAGAAGAGAGGAATGGAGGATGGCAGAAAAGACGCAAGGCCCAGCTGTCTTAGCTCAGGCTGCCACCAAAAAATGGTCGTAAGCAGGGAAGTTGAAACAACAGACATTTGCTTTTCACAGTTCTCGAGGCTGGGAGGTCCACGACCAAGGTGTGGGCAGAATCAGTGTCTGCTGAGAGTCCTCTTCATGGTTTGCAGACACCTGCCTTCTCATTCTGTCCTCACATGGCCTCTCCTTAGTGTCTGCATGCAAAGAAGGAAGGAGGCGGGCGGCAGGAGGGAGATGAGGCAGAATTTTGTGTCTCTTCCTCTTTTTATAAGGACATTAATCCCATCACGGGGTTCCTGCTCCCATGACCTCATCGTACCCTAACCATCTCCCAAAGGCCACATCTCCAAATACCATCACATTGGGAATTAAGCCTTCAACCTGTGAATTTGAGGGGGATACAAACATTCCGCCCAGAGCACCAGCTTTTGTCCTCCAACTCTGCTTTGTCCTCCCTCCTTCCTGTGATGAGAGCCTCACTGATTGCCCAAGTGCCCGCGGGGAGGCAGACAGGGTCCAGTGCGGCGGCAACCACCCCAGCATGGTCGGAGCCACTGAGGTGAACGCGGCCGGCTGGCAGTTCCCGTGAGCCCCTGGCACGCCCCGCTCTCCACGGCACCCTTGCTCCGTTCTCCTTTTCCCTCAATAGTTCTTGGTCTGTTTGGTTGACAGCTTGAAATGCATGGCTCTCTGGGAACTCCCACCTGACTGTGTGTTTGAGTTTCATGCCCCACCGGTCAGGATAAGAAATTGGACATTGCCTGTGTACCTGCAGACCAGAGGGTCACTGCCAGCGAAGCAGGGGTCTTCAGACGGGAGAACGGAGACAGGGTGTTTTGATCGGGAGTGAAGAGGTCATTGCAGTGGTGAAAGGGACAGGACAGAGGTCCGTGGTTTTTCAGCAGCCCCATTCCCAGCCCTGACAGCATTTTGCAGACCTTGCAGAGCAGGCAGAAGGAGCTCTCCCGGGTCAGTAAAGTACAGAAAAGGATCCCATCCATCCTGTGGTGCAGCGTGTTGTTTGCCGACATCTCCCGAGCCAAGACTTTACAGTGTATTCTCATCTGCGCCCAAATTTCTTGTATTGGACTGACGATGGATCCAAGGGTTGAGATGAAAGCCTTAGACATTTGTTACGGGAGCCGGGGCAGCACAGAGCTGAGCCACAGACACTTCACTAAGTTATGCCGTCTGTTTTGTCTATGCTTTGGATCTGGGTCCTTTCGAGCGGTCATGCTTAACGGGACTGCGAACCCGAGGCTGAATATTGAGCCAGCATGACCCAGGAAAGATGCCATAGAGGAGGCAGCCGGGTGTCTGGGGCCGGGGACCGTGGGCATCCGACCTGGCTCAACAGCCAGAGGTCGGCTCTCCGTCTGCACCTTCCAACCTCCAGCCGCCCTGGAGCTCCCCCAGTGCGGCCGTATCATCAGCCTCCCTTCTCTCTGGTGGTTTTGCCAGTCCTGGTATTCTGGGTGTGGCCTAATTAGGGGAGAAATTTGTCAACTCTGCAGTTCATTGTTTCCTTTGTTCTAGCAAAAGTATAATTTGGGGATTATGTGTGGGTGACTTCCATATTACAGATGCTGCAGTGAGCTGCTTATGGTGTAACAGGGCCAGTTACAGACCTGTGGCCTTGGCACATGAGAATGTAGCGCTGTCCGGCGCAGCTCACCCCCTCTGAAGGAGCGGCCACCCTGCACTCTCGTCAGGGGCCAGGCGTCCAGAGCAAAGAGGCCAGATCCCACCTGGGTCCATCACACCTGGACACAAGCTCGAGCCCCGCTGACCTGGCAACAGGTTGTACGTCCTTTTGGAGAATTTAGAAATCGTGGAGGCTTGATCCCAGGCCAAACAGACTTCAGGGCCTGCTGGGAGCCGGAAGTTGGGAGTTTTGAGATAAAGGTGTAAAGCCGTATTTCCTATGTCAAGGAACTCTACACGTATTTACAAATGTGTGCATGCAGGTAGGTGGTCATGCCTATGCCCGAGCTGTGCAGCTGATATACAGTATTTAGACAGGCGATCATCACACCGCTTTTCTTTTTTTTTAAGATTTTATTTATTTATTTGAGAGAGAGAATGAGAGAGAGCACATGAGAGGGGGGAGGGTCAGAGGGAGAAGCAGACCCCCTGCTGAGCAAGGAGCCCGATGCGGGACTCGATCCCGGGACTCCAGGATCATGACCTGAGCCGAAGGCAGTCGCCCAACCAACTGAGCCACCCAGGCACCCCATCACACCGCTTTTCTACGGTGAGCGAGAATCTACAGTACAAGTCGTGTGTTGGACCGCACCTGACAACACCTGCAGCTGCGCACAGACCAAACAGTGCAATAAACCCTAAGGGGGACACATAAAAACTAGGACTATGGCAAGTGTCACAGGGAGGGGGCTCTGGTTTAGTGGAGCCCAGAAGGTCTCTGAAGTATAGGAAAGACAAAAATGGGAGGCATCTGGGAGGCGGGGGTCCAAAGGCAAGTTAGTGACAGCAGAGGGCCATGTGCATCTGTGGTTGTCAGCAGGGGCTCAGGGAAGAAGCAACCTTGGGCTGGAGAGCAAGCAAGGCAGGTCCACGGGCCCTGGGAAGGAAGCACAGCCCAGGGAAGCTGGCAGTG
Source organism: Mirounga angustirostris (assembly GCF_029215605.1). Classification (NCBI taxonomy): domain Eukaryota; kingdom Metazoa; phylum Chordata; class Mammalia; order Carnivora; family Phocidae; genus Mirounga; species Mirounga angustirostris. The sequence goes on from NW_026991713.1 coordinate 126,568,846, forward strand.
AGGACAGCCCCCTGCCCCCCCAGGAGCCATGAGAACCGAGAGGGTGTGCGGCAACACGGAAGAGGAGCTAGACAGAACGTCTCTCCAGAGCTTCAGCCACAGAAAGCCAGCTACCAGGTGCCCGCAAGATGGAAAATTTGGCAGCATGTGGGCAGAGAGGTTTGCCAACTTCAAATATCAGCCACTGAGTTCCTGTTGTTTAATGTTAATGAAAGCTGTTAATATCACCCCAGGGTAAGACTTCCTGTCTTATATTTTAGATGTTTCCTGGGAGGGCTGAAACATGAGGTAACAGGACTAGGTCAATTCGGCAGCAGTATACAGGATTGACTAGCTAGGGAAATCCACACACAGCGTCCCCGGCTGACGTGTTAGAAGTGACCCTCCTTCCCGGGCTGGTAGTGTGCAGATGACTCTGTTTCCAGGGACTGGCCTCCTGCCCAGCAAATGGGCCCCCTGGGGACCTCCTTCCTAGCAGGGCATCATCTAAAGTCAGCCTTCTGTCCCAAGTTCTAATTCCACTCTGGTATTGATCCTCTCTGTGCCCTCAAGCTAGTTTTTAAATTTCTGAGTCTAAATTGTGTTCTACGGTTCACATACATCTAAGAATAATAATGGCATTGTTGTAAAGCAGTGGTGATTTTTAATCAGTAAGCAGCCCTGCGGTCCTTAGAGGAACTGTTTTTATTTGTTTTGGGTTTTTTTTTCCCGATTTAAATCAAATGATCAAAGAAAAAAATGTCTCTATGCTTTGGTTCCTTGAATTATTAACTAGATATACTATAAGATGCTTCACTACCATTCACAGTGGTGAAAAAGAGAAGGATTGAAGGCTCCTGGGACGGAGCTGCTATCAGTAGAAAGTCCATCCCTATCAGGCAAGGCAGAGGTTTGCAGAGGACAGGCCAGGCAGGGGAGGAGGAAACTTGGTATTTGGGGGGGAGCACCCGCACTGTCGATACGCAGACTTGCAGATGCAGCTTATTTTCTCAGCTAGAGGATGAAGCTACACCGTTCCTTCTCTAGCTGAGAAAATGTCCGAACCAGCAAATTTACTTTATTTTCATGGGGAAAACATACCAACATTTGCATCAGATTTGAGTGCCTAGGATTTGGGGGAATACAATGACTATGCAAATGGCACCTGCCCTCAGTGACATCGCATTGAAGGAGAGGGAAGACTCACACGTGCCTATAACCATACAAGAAAGTGAGAGACGAGAAGTGACAGGAAAAATGGTTCCGTGTATAAAAGTGAGCCTAGAGGAGGTAGAGATGGCTAGGGGTAATCAAGGAAGGCTTTTGGAAGTGGAATTTGAATCAGTTTTTGGAGGATGGGTTGGATTTCTATAGGAGGGGATAGCAATTATTTTGGGGAGAAAAGATGTCTTGAGCAAGGCAGAGAGAAAAACATGAGCAAGTTGAAGGAGTCATGAGTGATCCAACTGGGAGATCATAGGAAAGTGGGTTCTGAGTAAAGGCTGAAAAGGTAGGCAGTTGGTCCAGTTGTGAGGGGCCTTGGAAACAGAAGCAGATACTATCATTATCCCATTTTACAGATGAGAACACTGAGGCACTGAGAGGCCACAGTCATAAAGCCAGGAAATGAATCTGGGTAGTCTGGCTGTGGAAGCCATCCTCAAATTCACATGCTAGGGCTTCTTGCATGTGGTACTTGAAAACCCTTCTCTGTCTTTAGCTTCCCCAAAGTGTGGTGAGGCCTGCTCTCTGCCTCGTGGGATGGTGGGCTCAGTGTCTTCTATTTTGCTTTTGGTGGCAAGAGACCCCAACTCAAATGAGCTTAAACAAAAAGAAAATGTATAACCTCACAAAACAAGAAGTCCAGAGGGTAGACAAGAGCCATCACTGGTAAACGCAGCAGCTCATCAGTAGTTTCAAGAACCCAGGGTTTCCCTTCTCTCCACTCATGGGCCACCTTCCTGGGTCAGCTTCCACCCCCTGCCTCGTTACCTTCCCGGTCTCAGCTCAAGTGCTCCCTCTTCAGGGCAGCCTTTCTGACTCTCTCCTGGCATCAACTCTGCTTCCAGAGGCTCCTGTAGTGCCCGTGGGTCTCCTCCCTGTAGCAGGGCTGCCCTTTTCCCTTCTTATGTGATCCTGTCATTAATGCCGGTCCTCTCTGGTCGACTCCAGACTCTGTGAGGGAAGGAACTCTGTGGACTTTTGTTCACTGTTGTGTCCCTAGTGCCTGCCACTTAAATCCTTGCCACATGAATAAATGATAGCTTTGTGTAGTGCCTAGGAACTCAAGAACTACAATAAATATATAATATGGCAAATTACTAATTATGATTTATTCTCCTGTGGTACCTTTTCCCTGAGGGAAATAGCTATTAGTTTTTTTCCCCAAGAAAGCTTTCTCTTCTTTCTCCTTCCTATAAAACCCATGTTTTGTTCAGACATCTACACAATCCCCTGTTCTAGAACCAGATTCTGATTATTCTACCACCTTGTGGTCTTTCTCTGGCAATTGCTATTGACTCAGGAGTGGCCCATGGCCTAAGCTGCCCAGGCAGACCGAAGGAGGGAACATATTCTTATAGGTGAACAAGGCTGCTGGTTGCCCCAGCTGCTGGTGATTGTCTTTTTTTTTTTTTTTTTTAAGATTTTATTTGTTTATTTGAGAGAGAGAGAATGAGAGAGAGCACATGAGAGAGGGGAGGGTCAGAGGCAGAAGCAGACTCCCTGCCGAGCAGGAAGCCCGATGTGGGACTCGATCCAGGGACTCCAGGATCATGACCTGAGCCCAAGGCAGTCGCCCAACCAACTGAGCCACCCAGGCGCCCGCTGCTGGTGATTGTCTTATGGCCAATGTAGCCCTAGCAGGGTTGGAAAAAATGGGGAGAAATTTAGCAGATAAAAGTGAATAGGACTTGATGATGTGTAGGGACATGAGTGAGGAAGAAGATAGCCTTGAGGAAGAATCCTCATTTTCCAGCTTGGACCTCTGGCTGGACAGATGGAGGCTCCAGTCACTGGGATGGAAAACGCTGGATAAAAGGATAGTCGTTCAGACCAGACTTTCATGCAGTGTTCCATACTTGGTTCCATAAATTAAAGTGAGTCAGAATTCATCTCCACTTCTTGTTTGCCTCCATTGTACTCTGTTGGTCCCTCTGTTGTCCTATTTATCACAGTCCTCCTTGTATCAGACTTACTTACTAATGTTCACATTTCCTCCTTGGACCAACCCGAGAGCGCTGGCATTGCAAGAGATATGCTGGCACGTGTACGTATGGTGTGTGTGTGTGTGTGTGTGTGTGTGTGTGTGTGTATGAGAGAGAGAGAGAGAGACTGCATTCCCAATGGCAAATTCTTGTTTTGTTCCCAGTAGGTGGTGGATAAACATTTGGTGGGTTTAGCTGGCTACAGCATTATAAAGATCAAATAGCCTCACGTTGGTGGGAAAGTTGCCTTCTAAACTTGGAGCCGACAAAGCCCACCTTATCAGCAACCCTCGCTCTTGATCATGCTTCCAGTGGTTGCATGTTTACAGAGTTCATCCAGCAAGCTTCTTCAAAACGCGGTTGGATCTTTGCAAGCCTCGGGCTGTTTGGCAGGGTGATGGCAGCTTTGAATGTCCTAGAAGGAGGCTGTTTGTTACCCTTTTGTCTTTGAAAGGTAGGGGCATTTGCTGCCCCCCATCCTTGTTATTAGGTTTCCAATTATTTGGGCAGATCTAAAATAATATTTTAGAGGCAGTGAAGGAGCAGCTGGGGGACATTACTTGTAATTGCTTAATATTGTTATCACATTTGCTTACAAGAAAAGAGAGGCAACTGGCCATCAATCAAGGGAGGGAATATTCATAGATGGTGATCATGGTGCATGCTTTGGAATGTCATGGCAACCGTCCCGCAGTCCTGGGCTTGATTGCTTCCTGCTGCATTCCCCATCATAGCTGCGTTGCTTCATTAACTTTACTTCCTTCAACCTCATTTGTAGAAGAGAAGCTGGAAACAGCCCTACATAGGGCTTCATGCTTCCCTGCACTGAAAAACTGATGTTACAAAACAAGCAGCACCTCTTCTCTTTCTCTCTCTCCTCCCTTTCCTATGGTCTATAATTGTATTCAGAGGCTCACACGTCCTACTTTGGCCACCAGGAAGGACCCAGCCAGAGGGGACAGAGAATTCACACCCTCTCCACACCTGCCTTTTTGTGCGTAGGGAAAATGGAGCCAGGAAAGGAAGGTGCTGGTATTGGATAGAGTCCTGTTGGTGATCAGCTACCCATGGGTTTAAAAATCCTGGCCCCATTACTTATTAACTGTTAAACAATTTCACTCCCTCTGACCTTCAGTTTTCTACTCTGTGAAATGGAGATATTAACGCCCACCTTGGAGGGCTGTTGTGGGAACCACATATCAAGCAACAACGATGGTACCTTGCACAAAATAGGTGTTCAGCACTAGATATCATAATTACTATCCTATCTAAAGGCACAAAAGGAGTTTGCAGAGAGGTTGGAACTGAAATTTGTGTCTCTGGAGTCTGATCTGACTAGACCACACCGCTCTGCTTGAGTAAAGATGCCCTGCAGTCTCCTGGGTAAGGGCACTTGTAATATCAGCTCAGGAAACAGTTTCACTGACTGAAACTCCAGAGACTAGTATTGCCCAGGTTGCAGGAGGATACTGGTGTGGATTCGTGGTCTTTTGGTCAAATATTTGCCCTAAACCCCCCTCTCTGTAGCATTTTACAGAACCCTTGGTATCCTCCTAAGGCACGCTGGAAGAGTAAATGGACTGTATGGTGAGTTGCAAATAAAATGGCCCATCAGTCTGAAAGACACGGGGGCCACTGAACACAAGCAAACCTCAGCAAACACTGAGCACGAGGAGGAGAAAACATGGTTCACAAGGTGTGTAGTAACAACAATGGATATTTAAACTTAAACTTCAGCTCCCAACAGCCCAGTGGCCTCTCCTAGAACAGGAAGGAGCCAAAGCACATTCTGGAAGGTAAATGGGATTTCTAGCACACACAAAGCTTTTGCACTGAAGAAAGGCTGTATGAGGAATGCTACTGAGAAAGCAGGCCCAGCCCAGGGTCCCTTCACAAGCGGAAATAAAGACGGGGGAGACATGGGGGAGAGCCCAGTAAGGTGGCCCTAGACACTTGCAGAGGATGCTGGCTCTTCCAGGGACGTCCAGTTTCCGTATGTCAGGAGAGGACTGGAGCTCTCCGGTCCTGTGGGTTTTGGTTGAGTTTTCACAAAGTTATTCCTCCCAGCTGTTCAAAGAAATGGAATTGGACACAGCCGCTGAAAGGTTCGTGCAGAAACGCAGAGATGCTGGCGCGAAGGAAAGCTTCCGGAGCAGAGCGAGGGTACGGGGCAAGCCTGGGCTCACAGCGGTGCCTGACAGGCTGGCTCGAACCTATGGTCGCTCCGCAGATCGGAAATGTTGCGGGGAGGGGCCCCAGCCGACTGCCTGCTCGGCAGGGCAGGCCAAGAGCACCACTGAAATCCACCCCGTGTCAGGTGCGTCGCTAACTCATTGTAGCGGCAGCCACCATGGAGTCCTGTGAGGCTTTCTGGGCATTTTCTCATTTAGTGCCCGGGCATCCCTGTGAAGTAAGTGCGGTGACTTCCCTTCAGCGGATGGACACCAGGAAGCTTAGAGAGGTTATCTGGCCAGGGACAGAGCTGGTAAGGTCAATGAGCGAGGATTAGAACCCAGGGCTCTCTCCCTCTGAAGCCCGCACTTGCGCGCTCTAATCATGTACCAGCGGCAGCTACCTTGGACACGGAACACACTTGCCGGGCATTAAGGTAGTGCTTAAGACCACCTTGTAAGGGAGATACTATTACCAGCATCATCTCCGTTTAACTCGGGGGGAAATGGAGGCACCCAGAGGTTAATTTGCTCAAGTTTGCCCAGCAAATGAGTGGCAGAGCCAGGTTTCAAAGCCGGCACGAATGGCTCCCAAGTGCACGTTTTTAGCCACGAAGCTCGTGGCTCTCAGCACGTGGTACCTGGGGCTGCAGCGTGAACATCACCTTAAAACTTGTTGGAAATGCGGTCTCATCTTCGCTCCAGAATACCCAGAATGAAGGCACCAAGCAATCTGGCCATGCCCTGTCACACCCGTGGGTGATATCCTCTTTAGGGAACACGCGATAGTAGTTGAACCCTGTTTCTTAAATTCTGGGTCCTCAGAGTGTGGTCTGTGAACCAAAACATTGGCCCTACTTGCGGGCTTGTTAGAGCCGCAGAATCTTGGGCTCGACCCGGATCTACTGAATCAGAACCTGTGTTTTGATTAGATCCCCAGATGACTTGTATGCACATATACACAGGTGGAGAAGCACTGACCTAAGCTATAGCAGAGTGAGATCACACCGACGAAACTGCTCTCCAATCGCACCACATCCAAGACAGGGACAAGAGGGAAGTGACTTTCCCCAGCGTCACAGGAAGGGACATCAGCCTCCTTGGCTGATGTAAGAGGCTGGTGTGTCCGTGAAGGTAACAATAGCTGTTGTGACAGATAAACTCAGTCTCCATGACATAATGTCATGGATATTTACTTCTCAGTCATGCAAGCTAGAAGTGATGTCCCTCCCCTCCCCCCTCTCCCTCCACGGCCACTGCTCACTGCAAGGGAAGTTGGAAAAGGTGGCATTAACTGTGTGCTCAGGAAAACCAGTTAGTGAACAGCCACAGTCTGCACCACAGTTCCTTGGAAACTTTTAGCTCTCAACTGTTCATTTATTCATTCCGTATAATACTGAATAATGGATTCGATTCTTGTAGTCACCCATTCATTCTTTTCTTTATTCAACGAACATTTGTTAATGCCTGATACGTGGAGGAACTTGGGGTAACAAGGTGAGTAAAACTGTTCTTCACAAAAAGCCCAGCATCCAGAAGGGAAGATGAGCAGCCTGGTGACTGGAGACTGTGGGTGTGAATAAGCTCCTCTGGGAGCACAGGAGAGGGTATGGGCATGAGGCAGGGATGTCAGGGGAGGCTTCCTGGAGGAACCACCACTGATCTGAGTTTAGACATATGGAAGGAATAAACAAGGCAGAGAGTGAAGTTTGAAGACTCAGGACTGCAGAGCAAGCAGTGTGTGTGAATGGCGGACGAACTCCTTTTGGGAGACGAAGATGTCGTTCGGCTGATCGGTGGTATCGGAATGATGAGGGATAGGAAAGAATACAATTCAAAATGGCTTTGCTCTGCGTCTTCTGGGAGTTGGAGGACAAGTGGACCCATTGACTGGCCCATCCTGGAAGGAAAAGATGCAGATAGCTCTGTCCACACACTTGCATGGCATCCTCATGCCTAGTCGCCCAGAAGACGACACACACCCTACAATGAGCTTCCTCACTAAGATGCCCTTTATAACTCTGCAAGAATGGATGTGCAAGCCGCCTTAAATTACCCCACATGTTATATTCCTGGAACAGCCATCAGCTGCCTTGCCCTGGGGAACTCATTACTTAAAGAGGGATATGCAGATTTCATACCTCCTCCCAGCCTTCGGTGGTGCTGGGCTTTCAGAAAAGCTGGAAACCGTATCTCCACCAAACCGTCAGCCCCAAATATGTCCTTTAGAAGGTCTGTGGGACAGGAGACAAAATTCTGTCCTTCATAGTTAAGGAGTGATTAATAACTTAATCAGAACAGAGAGCAGCCCACACGATGTCACTTCTTCTCATTTGCTGGGCTACGGGCGTCCATTAATCACAGGACATCCCGAATGTAGAAGAGACAGGTTTATTTGAAGCTTAGCATTGGGGTAACCTCGCCACTGCTCCCTGATCTGCTTCAAAAACGCTGCCAATATATCACAGCCAACATCACTGTCACTGGTGCAGCGTCTGCTCCTGATGAACATCACGGGCAAGGGAATGTAAACTCTGCATGTCACGGAGGCGGGCTCCATGCCACCTGCTCCCCCTGCGGGTCCTGAAAACTGCCCAACAGCAAATGCACCAGTCAGGGAGTTCCCTGGGGTGTAATCCCACCCAAGGGACACAGAGCTCTGCCCTCGCTGCCTGTTGTCTCCTGCAGGCTGCAAGGGTTTGTACTGTAGGACCAAGTCTTGTCGGAAAGGATCGTTCTTTCTCTTCCGACCATCCCTTCCTGTCCGAAAGATGGTCCTGCAGAAACCTGTAGCTCTGCTGTCAGCAGGAGTGAGGATGAGTCATGCTCTGCCGCGTCTGTCCCAGCACTCCCCTGACTTGCCCTGGCTGCTAGCAGGCCACCTCCCTGGGCTGCATGCTCAACCGGAAACCGGGGCCTCCTGCCACAAAAGACGACTTCAGTCGACAGGGGTGCTTAGCTCTTACTGCAGAAGCACATCTGGCTAATTATGCAAGGAGGAGATCTGTTAAAAATGAGGCCACTCAGGAGGTTACAGAATTTCCAGAGAACCCAGCCAGAGAAATGCTGGTTTTTAAGGGTCATGTGGGCAGGAAAGAAGCCCCACATCCCACCACCAAATGGGTCCTCTGAGGACCCCACTGCCTCCACACCAAGCCCGGATGCTGCAGCTTGCACCCCAGAGATGCCAGCCCCGGAAACCAGATGTCCTCACTAGGGTGACCCAGGACCACACACTCTCCCGCTGGGGTTGCATCTCAGTGTCCAGGTCTCCGTGACACCAGCCCCTGACTCCAGGTCTAAGGTCAGTGCGTGTGCCCAGGTCCAGTGCCCACACCCTACAACAGGGAGGCTGGCAAGGCCAGTGAGTACCATCTGTTTTCAGCTTTAATGGCAGGAAATTACCTCTGGCCCACCGAGACTCATCCAGTGGGCATGCCCCAAACAGGAAGATTAGTTGTTGGGCTATTTCTCTTTCATGCCTCTGTGGGATGAAATGAGGCTTAAATCTATCAACACTGGGGCGGTCTATAACATTATTCATAACAGGCAGTTAACACTGTCAGACTCTGACAATGGGTCCATTGTCCAACCCTCCTGCCACTTTACCAAAGTCTTTGCTTGTAAACATCTGCTGTCTTTCTTCCTACCTCCCTGCTGATAGGGGCTGGTGGCCTCTGACACTCTGGGCATTCAGAGGAAGAAGGACCTAGGAGTTTTGATTCTTTTCAACTCACAATGGAAGTTCTTTCAGTTAAATTTCTGGCTGGAATCTCTCCTCTTTTATGGTTTGCCGCCAAAAACGGGCCTTAACTCTCTCAAGATCACCAGTTGTAGTGTCTTTAACAGTGGTCATGTGGACTACATTTAGGGCCAATAAGTTTTTGGATGCGTGTTCAGATTCAGATTCCTGGGCCCTAGATCCAGAGATGGTGGTGTAATAGGTGTTCAGCGTTGAAATGCTTAGGCAACTTCACCAACCCTCCTTGTGGCCTCATCTCTTAGGCTCTGCATTCACCACTAACTGCTTGAATATTTAGGGCATTTGTGCCTCAGCCCAGGTTCTAGGCAGGTCACACATCCACAGTCAAGGAAACACACCGCAGCTGCCCTAGACTTCCAGGTTACCCTAATATGCCCCCCGGGGTCACAAGGATGCTTTATGGGGGTGAGTCAAGGTCTCCACTGCATCAATAGATGCTCACACGATTCACATTGAGATAGGAGCCACCTCCTCAAACTCTCCTTCTAGTCTCTCCTTCCATCCTCCCTTCCCCAGGGTAACCAACCTATTTCACTTGGATTTAACTTCAGCCTTTACTTGGCAATGCTGGCCTCTTGATGAGGCCTCCTTTCTCTGGTCCCACTGGGTAGAAAGGAAGTGCTCATTGCCTGATGCCATAAGAACATGGAGCTCAAAAAGTAGGCTGCTTAAATTCTAAGTTAGAGTCTCAGAGACCCAGAATCACTGCAGCCCCCGTGGCTTTCGAAGAAGTCCCCATCAACCTTCAGAAAATGGGTCTTCTGCTTCCTTAGGTGTGGAGGCAGTGGCCCCAATGATAAGGAAGTCAGCAGACTGTCACTTGTACAATGTCATAAAAAGATTCATCTTCAGAGCTAGGGCCACCTCCTTGGAGTGTAAGGGTCTGTCATTCACTAATTTATTTAGCCAATATGATTTGAGTGCCTTCTGTGTGTGAGGTCCTGTTCAGGCCCTGCCTTAGAATGGACTTGTGACTTTTCTTGGGTCACTGGAAAGGAGCCTGTGAATCTAGGTCTTGCAAGAAGCAGGCACCAAGACCAGGTTACACAGCAAGGATTTTATTAGGGGAATTGACTGCATTAAAGGAGACAGGGAAAAGCTAGCTGGGAGACGTTGGGAGAGCCCTTCTCCAAAGAAAATGTAAGTCTGACCTTGAATGAAGGGGAGGGCACCCTATGGTCTGAATATTTGTGTCCCCCTCCCCCCTCTCCAAAATTCATGTGCTAAAATTCTAACCCCAAAGCTGAGGATGGTAGGAGGTGGAACCTTTGGGAGGTAATTGAGCCATGAGGGTGGAGCCCTCATGGATGGGATTAGTGCCTTATATATGAGGCTCCAGAGTGACCTCCCAGCCCCTTCCACCATGTGGGACTACAAGAAGAACTCTGCGACCCGGAAGAGGCACCTTGCCTGGCCTTGCTGGCACCCTGATCTCAGACTTTCAGCCCCCAAAACCGTGAGACATAAATTTCTGTTGTCCATCTGTTATAACAGCCCAAACAGACTAGGACAGGAAGAGAAGTTTGGGTGGAAGCATCCTAAGCTGCATGCAGACATGCAGAGTGCTTAAGCCCTTGGGAGTACTGGAGCCTAAACCTGCCATAAGAGAGTCCAGCATCATCCAGCAGTGGTCTATGTTAGTACCTGTGCTGGACTCCGTCACTGGTTGGGAGCAACCTGTGCACAATGAGGACTCAGTGCAAGCACAGCAATGGACTTTGACACACAGCAGACGGCCCCCCATCCCATGTGCTCTTGGCCGTAGGGGGTCTGCCAGGTGCATTCTCCTGGTGGCCGCAGAGCCATGCTTTTAACCTAAACCAGAATGAGAAAGGGAGCCCAAGTAAACCTTGGCATGAAGTCAGATCTAATGTAAGAGCAAGTTACATCCATCTCCCTGAGATGCCCTAGGTCTGCTTGGCCAAGAGCCATTACCTATCTTCTAAAGACCAGGGGTAATTGACAGCGGGTGGCTATAAATGGTGCCAGGTGCTGGTCTGAGTTCACTCTACTATTTATGTAGGGAGGGTGAGCTGGGCAAATGTTTTTATGAGATGGTCTTTGTTGATTGCTTGTTTACAAAGCTGCAGTAAATGGGGCACAGTGAGGAAGCTGAGTTCAGGCACTGCAGGGCTTCCCTCTGCCTCCGAGTCCTGCCATCTGAGCTTCTCTTTCTGCCACCACGGCTTCTTTCCTTATAGCATCAGAGCTTGGGAGATCCCATTATTGGGGTAATTTTCAACGTCCGCTTTCAGCCAAGGTAGCAAACACAAGAGGCGGAACACGTTATTAAGTCCATTCAGCCCATCAGGTCCAGTGGGTCCAATTGGATCATGCAAAAACCACCCACGGTGGGCATGCTTCCTTGAATCCGAGGCAAAAAACAAGCTGTTGTGGAAGTGTTCGGGTCTTCCTAACAGATCCTGCACACGCTTCCGGGGCAGAACCTGTCCCTGCTTTTCTGCATCAGCTCTGGTTCCTCACAGGACAGAGCAATGAGGCAGGGCATGAAATTGTCCTAACCAGCCCCTCCACTTACATGCACGAAAGCGGTGCTAGCCTGGGGAGAAAAGCAGCTAATGCTCTAAGATCTAAAGTGTTTCTGAATATTGGTGCTGTTTTCCTGGTACTTTGAAATTGATAAGTGTGGATAACATTCACAAAACATTTCTTCAGTCTTTCATTCAAAGATATTTATTGAGTGTCTATTATGGGCAAGGTGTCCCCCTCCCCCCTTTTTTTTAAGAGAATACCGTAACCAGAGATGCTGATAGACAATGGGATGGAGGTCAGGGGAGCTAATTGGAATTTTATACTGATTTCTGTGAATGAGGTAGAGGAGAGCACAGTCATATAAGCAATACCTTAATCTATGGTAGAAAGATGAAAGACTCGTCATAGTATATGTAATTAGGTAAAATAGTAATTATTTATGATTTTTCCTAGGTAGTTTGAGATTTTACAAGGGCTGCAATATAAGCTACAAATGGCCCAACCAAAGATGGATTGGGACATTTGCATATGCAGTGATCGAGGAGTAACCAGCTGCGCCTGGACCTGCGTGCATGGTGCAGTGCAGTAGCTACTCACACGCGTGGCTGCCGTACACTTCAAAGTGCTTCATCTGAACTAAGGTGCTTTAAGTATGAATTACACGCTGGATTTCCAGACGGAGCTGCTCTAGACTGTAAGCTTCCGGGAGACAGATTCTCGTGCTGTGTCCCTAGCATACAACACAATTCCTGGAGCGTACAAGGTGGTCTAAGATGTTTGCTGGGTGGGTGAGTGCATGAGTTAAGTACACATCCAGACTGTCACAGATAGGCAGGCGATTATTTCTTGTCTCACTCTGCACCTATCCATTCTTCTTCCATAGTATCTTTGTACCTTCTGACAAGTTCACTCAGAGCTTGCCCTAAAGCATCCAGTGTGCAGATGACCATCACAGATCCTGTGCTAGTCTTGGCAGCTTCAAGGGGGAGTTGGTAAGCCGGGACACCTGCCAGGGGATCCATGGGATTCAGAAACTCTCTGAAGGGGATTTTACTCTGTATACTCAGATTTCCCTCCCTGCTCTCTTACCTCTTCTGTGTCCCAAACATTTTAGTTGACCCAAAGAAGCGTGTGGTCATCCTTTCTTTTATCTGATAATTATATGACTGTCGTTCCTGTTTGGAAACATTCTTCTGGCTGTTCCCACGTTATCAGTGGTCATTCTGCTCTTCATGGGTCTGTTTCTCCTAAATAACAGGTTATAAGTGGATAAGAACTAAGGAAACAAAAAATGGGCTTTTTAGAATTGTGTTTAAACATAAGAATAAATCGGTTCCAAGTGAGGGCTTGAGGAGCCCCCCTGTAGACATAGGCTTTGGAGCGCAGACCTAGGCTGCTTCTGTTGGTTCTTCCTAGGGCTCCTGCTTAGTGCTAGTCCCTGGCTCACATTTGAGGCAAGTGTGTGACCAGGGAAGTGAGCTCTGAAAAATTAGGTTAAGGTGTATCTGGGATAATGCAGTATTTGGAAAGTTAGAAGCAACTGGGGTAAGGTCAAGCTAAGTATTTGGCCAGGGCATTAAGATCTACCCAACCACACCTCTGAATGAGTGTCTCTGCGAAACCATAAGCACCGAGAACCAAGGACAAAGAAGGAATATCTCACTGGGCTCTCCTATTCCACAGCAGAGCTCCAGTAAGCTGAGTCAAATGCCTCAGAGGACTCTCATACTCGAGCCAGGCTGCTGTGAGTGGTGTCAGACCAGAACAGGCCCGGATGATGCTGTCAAAATCTGACCTCCATCTCAGAGAGTGGGACCCCGCTTGTGGCAGACCAGAGCTCACCTGCAGAGAGGAGAGCTGAAGAAAAGAATGAGGGAGAACAGGGAACGAATCTCCCCAAGGCTGAGGGGAGCTTGCCCAAGCCATCCTCCCTGAATCTTTGTTGGGGCACACAGTAGGCAAGGGCAGGGGTTAACTTTCAGAGAAGCCAGGAGGACCAGACGGCATTTCCCAAGGAAGCCATACCCAAGCATGCCATGCCTTTGAAAGCACCACCCGCTGAGACTGTAGCCCAATCCACACTCTGGAGTCTGGCCAACCCACAATAGCCCTCAGCGTCCTTGGAGATAGGATGAGTTGGGGGTGGTGTGTGGTACGGAAGAACAGACCTTCTTCACCCTGGAAGTCAAGGAGCTCTGATTCCCAGACTATTACAGTAAGAAAGACGGGTGATCTCTTCAGTAATAGAAACCTGCAGAAAAAGTAGAAGAACTAGTATATACGTGCACATATACATATATGTGTGCATTTCTAAGTAGGGCTTTACTAATTAGTCTTTGATTTGGATAATTTGAAGAAATAGGCAACACATGATTCTGAAAATGGGTTTATTATGTATAGTTGTATTGTTTTTAAAGGAACGTATTTTTATTTTTTTTTTAAAGATTTTATTTATTTATTTGACAGAGAGAGACACAGCGACAGAAGGAACACAAGCAGGGGGAGTGGGAGAGGGAGAAGCAGGCTTCCTGCCGAGCAGAGAGCCCGATGCGGGACTCGATCCCAGGACCCTGGGATCATGACCTGAGCCGAAGGCAGGCACTTAAGGACTGAGCCACCCAGGCACCCTAAAGGAACGTATTTTTAAAGGAACATTTTATTCAATAACAATGATGCCAATGAAATGAAAATCCAGTGCACCTCGCAGCATGCTCTGAGCTGGTTTTCCCTGAAAGTATGGAGAACATAAGTGTCATTAAAAGGGATTTTAAGTGCAAATCTCTACTGATATCGGAGCTCCTCTCCCCCACCGCCACCCCTCCCCACCACAGGTCGTTCACGGCCGCCATCTTGGTGTGTATTCCACCATTAGCACACACCCAGTAATGCCTTCGTATGTCTCCTCAATTATAATAATGACCCGCATTGAGTGAAGGTGGAGATGGAAGCATCAAACGGGATGTCCTTTTGAATTTGGAAAGAAATCAAGTTTAATCATTCTCTCCTGTGAGCCTAACTCAAAGTGTAAAGATGGTGAGGTCCCAGCAGAGCCAGTGTTCTCTCTTTAAGACCATCTCATTCTTTTGAAATGGACTGAGAGGAAATACAGACGTGGCCACATCTAGATCACCACAAAGAGTTCTTAACTGCTCTGTCTTCCACTCTCTTCTCTGCACTAATCCATCTCACATACCTGCCAGATTAATTCTCCTAAAATGCCACATTAATCATGTTACTCCTGTTCACCCATCTTCGTAGCTCCTAATTACTTAGATAATTAAATTCAAAAACAGATTTGGCTGCTCCAAGCCCTCCCCTGCAGGGTCCACATTCTCATATCTGACCTTCGTCTTCGGCACCTTCCTTCAGAAAAACCAGTCTGCTTCCTGTTTCTCAAATCATTCATGAACTTTCCCACACCAAGCATTTGCTCATGCCATTCCTCAGGCCACAAATCTTTGACATCTCTCTGGCTTTTCAAATCCTCACCTTCCTTCCTGCCTTGATCAATCCTTGAACACCTACAATGTGTTAGGGGCTGTGTGTGAGCCCTGCTCTCAACTCTGCCTGCCTGCAGGATGTCCTCCTTCCCTAGAGCACACAGCACTTCATTGTTAGTTAGTCATAGAATCCTGTGATGGTCTCTTACGCTCTTAACTGTAAACTGTCTTTGTCCATTCGGGCTGCTATAAAAGAATACAATCAACTGGGTGGCTTATCAACAACAGAAAATTATTCCTCACAGTTCTAGAGGCTGGGAGTCCTAGATCAAGGTACCAGCAGATTTGGTGTCTGGTGAGGACCTGCTTCCTGGTTCATACACAGCCATCTTTTTGCTATGTTTCCATATTGCTGAAGGGGCAGGGGATCTCTCTGGGGGATCTCTTACAAAGTCACTAATCCCATTCATGAGGACTCCACCGTCATGACTTAATCACCTTCAGAGGCCCACCTCCAAATACCATCACCATAAGGTTATGATTTAGTGTATGAATTTTGGGGGGCAGCAAACATTCAGTTTATAACATATACTTTTTTTTTTTTAATTGTGTTACCTGTCTCTCAATAAGATTTCCAATTTCTCAGTGCAAGGATCATGCCTTATTCTTTTTGGTTCCTGACATAATGGTTTGCCTGTGGTAGGTATGTTTAGTAAACAATTTCTTCTAATGGATTGATTTTATTAAAATTCAGGCTGAATGGTTTCCGTACTCTGATATTTCCCACAGTAAACCCAACCATAGCATTTCAAGCTTAGGAATCCATCTAGGGAAGATGCAGCAATGCTTTATAAGTAACTCTTCTCTTGGAGGAAAGCCTATGTAAGGCTCAGGTAATCCCTAAGCTGCACATGTGTGCATTTTATAACTACCCTGTGGCAACAACAAAATCATGAGCCAGATCACAGCGTAGTATATTCTCTCATTATTCTCAATGGATCCATGCCTCAGGGAAACCCATGGCATAGAGGCCTGTGATTTTTATAAAGCAGAAATAAGTAAGAGTTAAAATATTGCCTCTGCACTTGGAGGATGTTATGCTAAGTGAAATAAGGCAGCCACAAAAAGACAAATACTATATGATTCCACTTATATGAGGTTCCTAGAGTAGTCAAACTCACAGAGACAGAAAGTAGAATGGTGGCTGCCAGGGAGGTTGTAGGAGGGGGAAATAGGGAGTTGGTGTTGAATATGTACAGAGTTTCAGTTTTGCAAGATAAAAATAATTCTGGAGATAGGTTGCACAACAATGTGAATGTACTTAACACTACTGAACTGTATGTTTAAAAACAGTTAAGATGGCAAATTTTGTTATGTGTATTTTACCAGAGTTTTAAAAAATTTAAAAAACCATCAAAAAGAAAAAAGTAGCTGCTCATGAGAATTCTAAGATGTGTGTCTGGCAGATTAAAATCACTTCAACAATGGCAAAAAAAAAATTCCTATTTATTGATTTTCAGCATAACAAAGAGATTCACAAATATTTTTCAAAATAAGTGATAAATCTTCTTAAATAAGTTCAGGTAAATGATGGGCCCTTCCTTGGAAGGTCTTCCAGTCTAGCCTTTTAAAAAAATAGATGCACATTTCAGTTGTCCAGAATGTGTATTTCTGTTTTCTCTTCTTGAATAATAAAAAAGAGGAAAACCTTACAGACCACTTTACAGTTTATAAAATCTCTCACATCTGCTGTTTTCAAAGACAAGAATGTCCCTGACATCTTCAGCACCTCATTTCCATGTTTGATCATGGGCAAGAGACATTTTTTCTTCCTTTGAAATGGATTCTTTTTATAAACCAATTTCTCCTTACTTGGTCTTTTAAACTAGACTGAAAGATCTTAGCAGCCTTCTCATAATGTCCTTGTACTTATACATTTGAAAGCAATGTTTGTGTGTGCATAGTTGTTTTTGTTTTGTTTTGTTTTGTTTTGTCTTTACCACATCTACTTTTGATGACTTTCAGTGGCTCATAGGTTAAACATTTAGGAATAGAGAAAAGATCATTTGTAAGAATTAAAAATAGTGAAGACCTTTATGACCTACCTTGAGCAGTTTATGCCAATTGTCAAAGAATTTTGCTACAAATTTTCCTGGCAGCTTAGACACAAGGGGAAACATCTGATTATGTGTTTTGTTTTTCAGTAATAGAATATGTTCAAATTTAAGTGAACTTGAAAACAGTAATGGGATACCTCCTACTTTTACTTTCTTTAGAAGAGACAAGTATAATTCTGTTTGCCTTTCCTTATAATATTAATTTTCCATCCTTTTGTTAAGTTCTCGTCCTCCTTTACAGGTCTTTCACTTTCTTTGTAACTTCCATAACACAGTGAACCAAACTGGACATTATGCTCTGCTAATGTCTCTGTATAAGAGAATCAGTGAAAGGATGTAGGGTATAATATCTCAGCCTGTGTAGGGTATAATATCTCACCCATGGTTATGGCCTCCAAGGCTTTTTATGAGATGCTTTTACTTAACCAGCATTTTGTCATCCCATATTTGCTATTCAATTCAGAAAGCACATGAATGCCTACTATTCTGGAAGCTGTGGAGCTTGAAGTATCTTACACTTGGTGGGAATGTAAATTAGTGCCACCACTATACGAAACAGTATGGAATTTCTTCAAAAAATTTAAAATAGAACTACCTATCATTTAACCCAGCAATTCCACTTCTTGGTACATGTCTGAAGAAGATGACCTCACTATCTCAAATAGTTATCTGCACTCCCATGTTCATTGCAGCATTAATCACAATAGCCAAGACACAGAAATAACCTAAATGTCCATTGATGGATGAATGGATAAAGAAGTTGTGGTATATACATATACAATGGAATATTATTCAGAAGAAGGAGATCCTGCCATTTGTGACTTCAGGGAATTATGCTGCTTGAACAGAACTTCAGGGAATTATGCTGCTTGAAATAAGTCAGAGACAGACAAATACCGTATGATTTCCCTTATATGAGGAATCTAAAAACATTGAATTCATAGAAACAGAGTAGAATCATGGTTCCCAGAGTCTTGTGGTGGGGTAAGGAGATATTCTGGTGTACACACTTTCAGTTATAAGATGAATAAGTTCTGGGGATCTCATATACAGCATGGTGACTATAGTTAATAATATATATTATATACTTAACAGTTGCAATGAGAGTAGAGCTTCTGTGGTCTCACCATAACTAAAAAACAGGGATTATGTGATGTAAAGGATATATTAATTAACCTTATTGTGGTAAACATTTTGCAATACATAGTGTATGAAATCATCCCACTGTACATCTTAAACTTACACAGTGTTATATGTCAATTATATCTCAATAAACCTGGAAAAATTGTTTTAAAAGAAGGTCCAAAGAAAAGAGATAACTGTAAAAACTCTCATAAGAACACTCTTTGCTCTTAATATGACCAGTTTCTTATGGGTTAGGCTTCGTGGGGGTTAAGCAGGACATTCAAGAGCCCTTTATAGTCCCCCCTCAAGATGCCATCTGAGGAAACTTTTCTCAGCCCTGCTCCTACAGCACAAGCAACTCAATCTTTTAAAGATCGCTGTTCTGATAGGATTGTGTGAGATGATTTTATTTTATCCCTTACAGGAGAAAAGCAGACAGTACAGAATTCAGAATACTGAACCACACGGAATTGCTAGCCTCATGGGTCAACAGTGGTTAGCTATTGGCAGTTTCACACGCTCCAACCTCATCATTCTGAGTATTGGGACTGGCCTGTGGACGCAAGAGTGGTCAGGGAAAGTCTCTTGGCTTTATGTCTTCCTTCACGTTTCTGCACAGGCCAGCTGGGGTTACTTCACAGACTTGGGGCCTGGGCAGGGAGAGGAAGAAAAGGAGGAAGGAAGAAAGGAAAGGAGGGAGGGAGGGAGAAAGGAAAGGAAGACAAGGGAAGGGAAGGAAGGAGGGAGGAAAATAAACATCTCATTACTTTCTAACCATGCCAATAAAAATTCTGGTCAATAGAGTGGGCAAACATGGTAAGGCAACCCCCCCACCCCGAAGTGCTGCCTTAATTAAGCTATTGTGTACTAATTGGAACCTGATATTTGAAAGACACTAATTATACCAATTAGGTTGGCATTCCGCTGCATATAATAGAAAAACTAAGGCTTACCAGGGTTACTAATAATGGCCTAAATAGGATAGATCTTGATTTCTGTCTCGTGGAAAATCCATCTGCAGGTAGGCAATCCAGGACTGGCATGGAGGCTCCATGGTCTTCAGGGACCCAGGCCTCTTGTAATTTGGGGTTCCATCACCCTCACCATCCATATCACCTCATGGCCCCAGATGGCTCCTTGAGATTGGAGCATCACCTCTGTTTTCCAAACTGCAGTAAGGGAGAAGAGGGAAAAGCCTATTTAAGAAGACTTTCATTAGCATCTCACTAGGCAAAGCATAGTCACAGAATGTACCTGCATGAAAGCGCATTTGTATACCCGTTTAGATGAGCTTATTGCTGATCTGATTAAAGCGTATGTTTGTTACATGGGGAATAGGATAAAGTGTGTGGGGGGACATGGCTTTTTCCATCACTTCTGCAGTGGAGGCTGCTGTTGTCCAAGTCACGTTGTGTAAGGGAGAAGTGAAATGTTATGAAAGCAGATATAAAAGACACCAAGTAGAACAAAAAGCAAATCATTATCATGCCTCACACCCCAACTTTTAAAAAATGCTCTTGATTTTCTATGGGCTGGGTTTAGAATTTTAGAAAATAAAGCTTCAGGAAGTAGCTGTGACAAGTTGCCCTGTGTGAAACCTCCCGTGCATATAATCACTGTACCGGATATAATTGGGAGCTAATTTCATATTTCCTGCATATCATATTGGAAAATTGAGCTGTCAGATCTATTTAAGGGCTACATGCCAAATGGGAACACCCAAGCCCTGCTCTCTTCAAGAATACATTTCTGCAAGACTTTTTTTTTTTTTCTCTCTCTCTCTTTCTTTAAGACTTAACAATAATATTGTACCGGAAACCAAATCCAGTGGAATAAGCCTTTGAAGTTCAGGTATTTACTGTGTATAAAATTTAGAAAAATTAGGTAAGTCAATGTAACTGAAGGAAATCTCTGAGATATCCTGTTCTGTATAAAGTCTCTTAATTTCTAAGGCTTTAAAAACTGTGGATTGTAATATGGTAGTCTGATGTCTTAAGCGATTATGTGAAGTTCAACTGGGTCTTGGTAATCCGTGGTCAGGGTGCCCTGATATACCTATGTAATCAAAAGCTTGGTTAATGAGAAATGAGCAGGGCATGATTCAGTCTTTCTCTTGAGAGAGATTGAGGTACATGCTGTGAATGTTTATTACCGAAGCCTCGCTGCTAGTGCAGGACCTTCACTCTGTCACTCATCAAAGAATCTTCCACTCAGTGGACTGCCCCGCCTGTGTTCTTTTCTCAGCATTTTTTCTGAGCTCTTTTGCATCTTGCATTTTTTCCCGAATATGCTTAACTGAGAGGAAATCTGCATCTTCTGTTCCCCAAAAGCATGGCAGTACATGGATTGGACTTAAATCCAGTAGAAGCAGCTTGATTTTCTCATTCAGGTTCTAGAAATAGTTGAGAGATGATGGTCATCAAATATCTGGTGAGATACGCTTTAAATTAGATAATATAATCTCAGTGAAGAAGGGAAGAGGAAGAGAATCCACTTCTGTGCTTTGATCTGTGAATAGTTTGTGAGCATTACTCCTCGGGGAGAGTGTGTTGTGTTGTGTTAGTCTTCAGACTTGTAGATAGAAGTTCTCAAGCCAAGGGGATGGCAGCCATACTGACCAGGTCCAGATATGAATAAGACATGAAGTAGGTAAAAGGCATCACTGGTGTCTTCCTCATCCCCATTCTTCACCATTTTGCCCTTCACCTGGTGTCCTTTCCCCTTTGATTCCCTGTCACTTTTTCCTCCCTTCTCAAAAAGATCTGCTAAAACCAATTCATACCTAAGTTGTAATAAAGGGTAAGTGGGTTTCATTGGAATTTCAGCCAATGGTGAGTATCTGAGGAAGGTTCTTTTGAGTAGCAGATTCCACAGGCCTTTTTTACCTTCTCATAAGACTAAATGTGCAGCAAGGAATTTTAAGAAAAAACCTGGAAAGAGTTTTAACAAAATTAATGATTACAGGTCAGTTCCACTGGTTTCATTGCCCACCCACCCTTCCCTCCCCAAAGAAGGATAAGGGTAGGAAGTTCTGGGCAATCCTATAGCCTGCATGAGATCTAGTATGGACAAAAGGATTATAAAAATCACAAGTGAGAAGCTATCTAACTTCACTGAGCTGTCACCTAGCCCAGAGGTTTTCAGATGTTTTTGGTTATAAGTGGAATATTTTTTAACAGGCACAGTATGGGGATTCTTACCATGTAAAACAGAGCAGATGAGGCAGAGCTGTTTTGGTAGAAACCTGGTTGGATATCAGGGGGTTGGGGGAAGGGGAAGGAAAGCCAGAGGCTCTTGCAGGAACCACTGGGATTTGGGGTCAAGAGTCTAAACCCCACCGGACTATCCAGCCCACACACCATGAAGATCCAGAAGCTTGGGCCCTGAGATGCTTGAAGACTTACCCAAAGTTATATGACCCAGAGGGGCAGAGTCAAAACTGTATCCCACACACCACACTTCTAGTTCAGAGTTCAATAATGATAAGTAAATGACTGATTTTCCCTTAGACATTTATCTTTTTTCTGGTTATTAGAAAACCTGGAAAGTGTAGGACATGTGGGGAGAGGGAGTTAAATCCACCTAAAATCCCATCAATCCAAAAAATTATATGCTGTATTTCCAGCAAAAAATAATCTTCAATAATTTTAGCATCAAAATCTTAAAGAGATTTAGATTTTCTCATGTTGATTCAAATGTGTGGCAGACCATGAGGCCCACTAAGCCTATAAAACCAAATGTCTCAGATCTTAGATGGTAACTGCATATAGAAAGGTTGAGTTATTTCAGTTATTCTGATTTTTTTTTTAAGATTTTATTTATTTATTCACAAGAGACAAAGAGAGAGAGGCAGAGGGAGAAGCAGGCTCCCCAAGGAGCAGGGAGCCCGATGCGGGACTCGATCCCAGGACCCTGGGATCATGACCTGAGCCTAAGGCAGATGCTTAACCATCTGAGCCACCCAGGCACCCTCATTTATTCTGATTTTTAAGGAGGAAAAATATATGGTAGGACAGTCTTCTTAAAATACCTCATCCTAAAACCTCCCTAACTAGGTTTCCCAGAACCCAGACCCAGCCTGTCCTTGCAGATAATGACAGAACAATTGGAAAATGTGTGCAACAGGGAATTTTCCTCAGCTTTTCTCCCAGGTACACAAGCTCTGGCTACACCTGAGTGTTTCTAATGAATTCTTTGAAGCTCTAGCACGGCTGCTACTTCAAATAAAAAAAAAAAAATGATAGAAAATGATATGCTTCCCTTACCCCGTGCATTCAATGGTTTTAAATTCATGAGTTCAGGTGAATCGAGATGAGAGTGGGAATGAGGATGACCTAAGTGATAGGACAGCCCAAGCAGCTGACTTTGCTGAGCTGACTATAAAACAAGGACCGGATGAGCCACCCAGGGCTGGCATGTTTAGGGGTGACAACCAGAGATCTATGCTCTACCCAAGAGTTGGCATCCATGACAGGGACAGGGAATTGAAGGGACAGACAAACAGTGGATGGAGAGAGAAGGTGCTTGCCCTAAAGCTAGGCCGCCTTGGTTCAAATCAGGATGTCACTTAAAAGCGACTTAATTTCTCTGACTCTAAACATCCCCTATCTACAAAAGAAAGATAATAAAAATTATACCCATCTTTTGAAGATTTATTAAGTTATACACCTACATCACCTAATGCAGGGCCTGGCACATAGTGTTCAATGAATATTAGCTGGTTTGATCGTAATTATTATGCAACTTTCTGATTTTTACCCTCTTCTACCTCCCCTCTCTCCTGACTCTGCCCTGTGAATTTAGACTGTAAAGACTGTTTTCTTGGATGCATCTGGAAGACCAAGGGAAAGCCGAACCATAGATGTGGGCTTGGGGCTTAAGCCAAAAGTCAGGCCTGAATCCGACATAAATGGAGTATGAAGCTCAGATGAAATAGAGCAAGGCCTATATGTCTAGGTACCCCCTGAACACAGATCTTCCTTTCCAAGGCCAGAGAACCTCCCAAGGAAAATAAAAATGGCTTCCATTTACTGAATACCGTGTGTAAGGCACTGTGCTAAGTACAACGTGTCTATTATTCCATTTGACGTTCTCAACAATGCATGTTTTCAGATGAAGGAAACAAGCTTTAGAGAAGTTACATAACTCATCCAAGATCACACAGCTGGTAGGTGCCAGAGCTGGGATTCCAACCCAAGTCAGTCAACTCCAGAGCTCATATTCATGCCCACTATGCCCTACTGCCCCCCAGAAGGCAGGCCAGACTGGGTCCACAGCGTGAACAAAAGTCCTGGACTTTTTGAACATTGAACAAAAGTGTTCAAATTGATATGAGAGATGCAATAATAAGACATGAGCCTGGATCATGGGGTCCTTGAGCACCATATTCAGAAGTATTTACATTATTATCAGTCAAGTGAAGAGAGCCATGGAGAGCTTTTGAATATCGGAGAGAATGATATGACTTGCATTTTAAGAACATAACTCAAATAGCAGCTTCTGGGGATGGCTCTACTGGAGCAGAGATAGTTGAAAGACTATCTCTATAGTCCCTTAAGGGTTTCCTGGGCTAGGAAAATGGGAATAGAAAAGAAATTTTATATATGTAACTAAATATATCCATAACTATGACAATTAAGGGCACTGACTTTGGGATCAGATAGTTCAAAGTTTGAATCTCCGTTCTGTCATATATTCATTGCTTAACCTTGGACATTAAATTTCTTCCTTTGTAAAACAGAGACAATGATTGTCCTAGCAAGTTCGAGCTGCTATAACAAAGTATCACAGACATATGCCTAAGTGGCATATAAACAACAGACATTTCTCACAGTTCTGGAGGCTAGAGGTCTAAGAGTGGAGGGTCAGCACGGCTGGGTTTGGGGCCATGGTACAGACTGCCATGGTACAGACTGCCAACTTCTTGCCGTATCCCTTCACGGCAGAAAGAGGGTATGAGAGCTCTTTGGGATCCCTTTAATAAGGTCACTAATCCCATTCATAAGGATTCCACCCTCAAGACCTAATTACTTCCCAAAGGTCCCACCTCCTAATACCATCACACTGGGGGCTAGGGTTTCAAATATATGAATTTTGGGGGGACACAAACATTCAATCCATTGCAATGATATTATCTTAAAGGGTATTACGAAAATGAGGTTTAAAAAGATGAATGACAAAAGGAATTATAATCCAGTTGCCTAGCGCGTAGTTAGTGCTCAATAAATAGTCGCTACTCTATTGTCATTATAATAAGTATTAATACTCCTCACTGCCTTAGTCCTTCCTCTCCACCAGAGAACAAAAGTCTGCAGAGAATCAGAATGGAGTTTTTGAAATTTCATTATGACCTCATTTCAACAATTAAAATTTTTCAAAAGTTGCATTTCTAACATTTCTTATGGACCAGTAGGGTAAAGAGTCTGCGGTGGGTACCATGGTGTCTTTCACAAATAGACACATTTTTGTCCTTTAGTTGAAAGATATAAAATGCAACACAGCTTGTTTTGCTAATGACTTCCACTGGCTGGGTGATAAATCGTGTGTTGCTCTTATGTTTCTGTTTCACTGCCTATTTGGCTCAGACCTGTGTGTCCCTCCTGGGTCCCCAACTCTGGGACAGCAGAGTCCAGATCTGCCTCTTTTCATGGCCAGAGTGAGCCCCACACAAAATTAGTTGCTTAAAGCTTATTCTCTTTAAGTGAATTATCTTTCATTACTTTGGAGGGAAATATCTAATATTTAAAAATTTATTTATTGGCAAAGTTGGTTTAAAAGTAATTTTTCCCAGAGCTGCCCAGAAAATTTCTGTCAAGTCAACTCCCTACATCTAGTGGGATTTGGAGATCATAGAATCCCTCTACGTAATTGCTGCTAGGGAAAGAACTAATTAAAGCTTGGCACTATTTTTCCCCAAGAACAGGATGGTGAGGGTTATTTTTACAGCCGCTCTCAATTGGGCACAGATGATCCAAATTCACGGCAGTGCTACAGTGTTCTAGTTTGTCATTTTTACTCCCCAAATCTTCCTATTCTCTTGGTTTTATTGATCCGTGGAGAGCTAGTGCTCTGGCCATTTTGCTTTGGTACACTTTGAGCTTGCCCAGTGGTGGGACCACCAGCCTCTGGAAGAGGCCCAGTGTCATTAAGCTCTGGAGAAGTTGGTTATTGTTTGGAAAGCATGTTGGCTAGGCTTAATTATATGCCACGTTGTAGCTGGGCTAACAGCTACCCATGTGGTCTTTGTTTCATTACTTCATATTGAGTAAGGTTTTGACCCACCGTGTGGTATAGGAACAATGATTTGGAGAAATGGATCCAGTGAACACACCGGCCCATAGACTGCAAAGTGCTAACATTGAAATTATGTTTAGAAGTGCATATGTAAAATAATTCAACCTGACTGATCTCCTGCGATATGCTTAGGCTCTTTAGACATTGCTCTATTAATAGCTTATGTCCCCACGTTGCTCTATTAATAGCTTATGTCCCCATTGCTCTATTACTAGCTTAGCAAGCATTCCAATTCAATTGACAACTGTAAATTACAATACAAATAGCATCAAATCAGTGAATGGCCCATGACAAATGATATCACCATTTTTTCAGGGTGGCAAATCTCTTCTGAGTGTGAAAGTGAGGGCTCCCCGGAAGCACTCAGTTACAGGCAGAATCTCTAAAACGCGAACAAGGTCCTAGGGAGAAAAAAATCTTTTCTGGAGGATGACTGGGAAAAAGACATCATGAGGTGAATGGTCAGTGATCTCCTAAGTGAGCAAGTTTCATTTTGGTCTCATTTGATTATTAAAATCCTTGGGCTCTTTTTCTTAGTTTCTGAGCTAAACAGCCTTACCATCTTCTCAACTATCATGGGCACTAAAACTCACCCTTCAGAGACAGTGTACAATAAGACAATAAAAGACTCAATGTCATCAGCCTCTTACTTGGTGTTCACACACATACATGCGTGCACATGCACACGTATACAACCATGCACGTGCATGTGCATTCACACACACACACACACACACACTCCAATGGCAGTAGCCACTGCAGAACTTCAGTGTTTCTTTCCAGGGACCAGCACAGGTATTACTCCCTGAACCTGAGCAACCCACTTCTCCAGCTTGTGCACCGACATTGGGCAGGGCCAAAGTCTGTCGAATAGAGAACAACAAGGTAGATTCAGGAACAGACAGCTTATTTCCAGGATGGCCAGATGGGGCCATGCCACGCTCCCTGAATTAGCACCACGCCCACCTGTCTCAGGCAGTTTTGTGTGTGGAGCGATGGAGGAAGCGCAGGGTGACTCTGGGTATGGGGAGCAGAAGCTCACCCTGGCCCGCTCTCGCTTTACGAGATTACAGCCTTTGTGTTCACAGTGAAGGAAGGCTGGCCAAAGACAGAGTTGAGGATGTGGGAAAGCCGCACGTTATTACATTTCCATTCTAATTACATTTCCTTCACTTCTGTGATCATCCCCCCAGGGGGCCTCGTTAACATAGTTTTAATGTCTCCCATGCACACTGGAGCTCCTGCACAGACAGCCAAACACTCTTTTTCTATACCAACATCCGCATGGGGTGGCCAGCGCAACAGGTTGCCCCGCATTCGGGTTCAACCAAGAGGCAATCAAAGGAGTGTACTGAATCTGTTGAGCCAGACCGTCGTGATCAGAAGCCCTGTGTTGTCACGGCTTGCCGGCTTCAATCCACACTTCTCAGAAGCCCCCACTGGACGGTTCATCTATGTGTTCTGCTCCTGCGGGCTGACTTCATTACTCAGCCCTGGCCATTTGGCAAGAGCCTCCACCTCTCTACACCAGTACGCACTCAAATCTGCAATTGAAGTCACCCCTTAAAGCTGGTGCCTTTTAAAAAACATTTTCTTTCCTGCGATAGTTTCTTTCCCAAGTAAATGCACTAGGTGGCAGTGAACAGGAGGGAAAGAGAGCTGCTCTGGAAAGGCATTCAGAGGCAAAGTGCCGTCAAACATTCCAGGATATCAAATGGCGAATTTAAAAAAAATCCTTCCTCGAGCTGTGGGCTCTGACACACATTCCTAAGAGAAGACCAACTGCAGCTTAAGGGGAACACCTAGTTTTCACTAAATGATGAAGTGCAAGATTTACTGGCAAACCTACTCTGAAAGTTCTGCTGATCATTTCTATCCCGGTTGTATTCATACAATTGTCGAAACCAGAAACATTTTATTATTGCCTATAAGCGTTTTTCTTTTTTTTTTTAAAGATCTTATTTATTTATTTATTTATTTATTTATTTATTTATTTATTTATTAGAGAGCGAGCGAGAGAGAAACAGCATGAGAGAGGAGAGGGTCAGAGGGAGAAGCAGGCTCCCCGCTGAGCCGGGAGCCCAATGTGGGACTCGATCCCAGGACCCTGGGATCATGACCTGAGCCGAAGGCAGTCGCTTAACCAACTGAGCCACCATAAGCGTTTTTCCTTTGCAGAAAATCGTGGTTACAACTAGGTCCTACTCATTCAGAAACAATTTTGCGTGTATGTGTGTGTCAGTGTGAGTGTGTAATTGCATGTGCGTGCATGTGGGTGCATATGCGAATGTGTGTGCCTCATGATGACTTCAAGGATTTTTTTTTTTTTTGAAGATTTTTATTTATTTATCGACAGAGAGAGACACAGCAAGAGAGGGAACACAAGCAGGGGGGAGTGGAAGAGGGAGAAGCAGGCTTCCCGCGGAGCAGGGAGCCCGATGCGGGGCTCGATCCCAGGGCCCTGGGATCATGACCTGAGCCAAAGGCAGACGCTTAACGACTGAGCCACCCAGGCGCCCCTGACTTTAAGGATTTAAGTGTCATTGTTCTTTGATTAATTTCTCCATATAACTGTCGTCTCCCTTTATCAATCAAGAAGAACACTCCTTCCACCCCATTAAACTCAGGGTCGGTTTTCTAAGCAGGTAAAGCCTGGAATCTCACGGCCTTGGCTTTGGGAAGACTCTAAAACTTCAAATTTATGAAAGGACACTAAAATCTGA
This sequence comes from Mirounga angustirostris, assembly GCF_029215605.1. Classification (NCBI taxonomy): domain Eukaryota; kingdom Metazoa; phylum Chordata; class Mammalia; order Carnivora; family Phocidae; genus Mirounga; species Mirounga angustirostris. The sequence goes on from NW_026991713.1 coordinate 126,597,156, forward strand.
GGACATACACTGTCAATTAGTTTATTTATTTGCTGCCTGGTTTTTAACCTAGATGCACTCTGTTCAGAGGGGAAGAAAACAGTTGTAAATCAACCAAAAAGGCCGTTTCTGTAAACTGCTGAGTCTTGCCTGCAGCTGAGAGTTGACCTCATGGGGACCAGGAGGGCAGGCACTGTCACATCATCACGTTGGCCCCCTACCCCACTGACTCCCCATCCACAGCGCTACTCTGGCCCTGGCCCCAGGACCTTAACGGAAGTGATGCCGGGAGGTCTATTTCTAGCACACATTCTTGGACACAGCAGCATTGTTGTGTCAGTTATGTTGCTCTTCTAACCCTGATCTCATACGCCAACTCTCATGGCTGGGCCTCTCCAACTTCTGGCTTCTTCTCCACACCCAGGTCTCTGCCATTCTCTAGACCTAAGCCCCCATCCTGGTAACCACTTGACCCCTCTAGTCCCGCCTTGCTCTTGCCAGATACCTTCCAAGGTAAAGTGCTACCTTGGTAGCCCTGCCTGGTGGTCCCAGGACCCCACTGCCTGATGACAGACTCCCTCCCCCATGCCAACTGCATGCCTCTGATTGCTGAATATTGTTAGCTTCCCAGTCCCAAGAGTGTCCTCCACTGAGCTGTTTGGGAGCCACACGATTCCACGCTGACCCCCTCCAAAGAGGATCATCATTAAAAACTGCAGCTTTGCTATGTTCGCACTCAATGACTCATACTGTGAGCGAGGCTCCGAGCTGGGTACAAGAGATACAATGCACATAGGGCATGGTCCTTGTCACCAAAGAGCTACCCCTTGCCTACAGATTTTGTGTTCTGCCTCAGCACCTTCTCCCAAGACTGGCAGCAGAGTCTGTTGCCACCCTGCCCACCTTTGCAGGAAGATGATTTCCCGGGCCACAGTCCCACCCAGTCCTGTTCCAGTAAACTGGGCCGTGGCTGGCTGTGTCTGACGTCATCAAAGTGTCCCGTCTTGGTTTCAGGTAGAATTCTTTCCATAGCTGATGAAGGACAGGTTGGTGCCAACTTTATTCAATGTGAGAAAAAAATCACAGTGCCCAATACTCCACTAGTCACTGTCTTCCTGGGTCCGCACGGTCTGCTGCCCCAACAGCAAATACAACACAGAACAGACGTGAGGGACCTGCCTGGCTTGGGGTGTGAAACCCTGGACCACTCACGTTCTGCCTGATTCACTTGCTGTAAGAGAGATGAAATGTGTCAGGAATGTAAAATCACCCTGCCTTAGCTTTAATCATGTAAGTGATCAAGAGATCTCGAGGTGGTGGCGAGCAGAAGACAGGCCAGGAAGTGAAATCATCTGAGGTTAAGTTTCCACGTGTAACGGACAGTTGTACCTTCTAGAAAAGCTGTGCTCTTGGTACGGTGTTAGTTATCTTGTAAGTGAGTAGTGTGGGGTGTTAATAACAGTGGCGATTCCAGTTGGGGACTTAAAGATAGACTTTGTAAGTCTTAGTGATATAGTAGCTGGAAAGCAAATGAGTAAATGCCAAGCTCCTCTTTGCTTCTCCCATTGGAAGGAGGCAGACATAGATAAACTCCCTAATAGGGAAAGTAAGATTGGAAAAATCAGCTTAGGAAAAGATGCTCTTTAGAAAAAAAAAAAATCCTTACTTGCACAGTGCATGTTTTCATGCAGCTGTTTTCTCTAAAATTGAATTACGGTACTGTTTGTTTGGTTTTTTTTTTTTGAAAACTATATGCAAGATACATTTTCTCCTGTATGTACACACACACACACCAGCTGATTGCTTTTGATGCATTTTTAAAAGATAAAATTACTTAAGAAATTAAGTATATAAGGAAATCCTTTGAAGAAGACTTTTTTTTTTTAATTTATTTATTAGAGAGAGAGAGTGAGAGAGAGAGCCAAGAGGGGGTAGGGTTAGAGGGAGAAGCAGACTCCCCGCCGAGCAGGGAGCCCGATGTGGGACTCGATCCCTGGACTCCTGGATCATGACCTGAGCCGAAGGCAGTTGCTTAACCAACTGAGCCACCCAGGCGCCCTGAAGAAGGCTTTTTTAGGAGTCTAAACTTCTTCCCTCGTTTCCTGGAAGTCTTGTGCTTGCCTCGATGTTCTGATATGTTTGGTGTCATTTCATGTTTTGCTAGTCTCTGCTCTCAGAACCCAAGGGTGATGATTTCCTTGCTAATAGGTATTTAATTTGGGTACTTCTCTTTAGTAAAACCTGAAGATCGAGAATTTAAAATGATGACAAAAAGATGTATTGCAAAGGTACTGAACCATGCTACAAAGAGCACTTGATGCAGTTCATAAATTCAGAAATACAGGGAAAAAAAGAGTATCCAGGCCTAATCAAAGTAAGATTCCAGGATTAGCTAATCACCTGCTTTCTGGGCAGTGGGGAAGACTTTAGTGCAGAGTGGCTGGGACAGTACATCCTGATTCGGACCCTGATCCCCTCTCTCCTTGACCCAGTTCTACATTTCCTGCCTGTACTCAGGTCCTTGCCAAGTAGCCCCTTCCTGATGCCCATTATCATGCTGATTGTGGTGTCCTCAGGCTCTCTTTCTGCAAGTCTGCAGCGGGTGGCACAAAATTCCCTAATGATGCCCCTGATAATCTTACCACTTCCTTCCTGTTTCCAATCCCTGTCCTATCTGTGCAGCACAGAGTCCCTGAGGTATGAATTTTGTGCACTCTGTGAACAGAGCAAATATTCACTCCTGGGTGTTGGTGGATCCGCAGCCCTCCAGGACTTTAGACAGGAGCAAGAATGTCTTCTAGGTGAAGTGCTACCTGGAAGAGCGGTCTCTTACTACTCAGGAGGCTTTCCCGTTACAGTGATTCCCAGGCCCCTGCTATATACATACCCTCTCAGCGGCCATCTGCGCCTGTGACCAGGTTTTACTATTTATGCTTGCTGTTTGGGGTGACATAACCACAGTTCTGCCATCCATTCTGGATCCCCCCTCTCCTAGAGAGTGTCAGCCCAGCTCTGTCAGGATAGAGCAAGATTTATTCTAGTTTCATGAAAAATCTGTGCAATTTATACTATGCAGTCAGGAGCTTGTTGTCTCATGAGGTTTAATCCTGGACTCCTCTGAAGAGGTTGGACGAAACAAAACAAGGTCTGGAAATTACCTAGACATCTGCACCATCCGTGAGCTTCTGCTCTGTGGATCAGGGCCAGTCCCCTCCCATAAATCCAAACCGATGGTGATGGCATCTCACAAGAGGCCAAGTAGATATTTTCCCACAAGTGAAAAATTTCCAGTAAAACTATAGCCTGCGTTTTTTTTTCTTTTTAAAGCTTGTGAGGGTGAACTTTTTTCAATCCACCATAAATAAGGTGTTTTGAGGCCAAGACCCTAATGAGATAATCACCACAAAAGCTGCCGCCGAAATGAGCATGTTTGGAAACTTATTGAAAACATAAAATGGGGCTGGCCCTGTTCCCAGCGTACTGGGTAGAAGGTTGGGGGAGAGGGTCTTTGTTTTCCCTGGAAGAGGTGACAGTTCAGAATATGAGAGACCATGCTCTCTGGGAACCTGGCTGATACGTGTGCGCCTGGGGCCAAGGGGCCTGTCCGGCAGGGGGTAAAGAATGAATAACTGGTGGGAAGTCGGCCAGAGGCAGTCACCCTGCCCCCTGTGCTCTCCCTGAGGACACAGAACCTCCAGAGAGCCCCTGCCAGGGGCCTGTGAGAAAAGAGGTAGAATTTGGAACCTTTGTGACAGTAAAACCAGCTGTGGAAGTAAATGGACTTCAAGTGCTGGGGGCTTTCCAAGAAAGAGGCTTTGAAGTGGTGGTGACCAGAGTTGCTGGATGAGCCCCACGGGCTCCCTCATAATTGAGACTCAGCTTACAGGCCTTTCCCAACACCTCCCGGCACACCCCTGCTCCTCATCAGAGCCCCACCACCAGCTCCCTTCCGGGCCTGGGTCCCCGCTTTCCCGCATCCCAGCTGTGTAAGTTTGCGCCGTGACTCAGCCTTCACGTACCTCCATTTCCTCATGTGCAAAACCGAGTGTCTCGGTTGGGCCTCCCAGAAGCAGATCCTGAACCAAGGACCCCAGTGAAAGTGATGAACTCAGGAAGTGCTCCCAGGAAAACTAGGAAAGGAGGAGGTAAGCAGGATAGGTGGGCGAAGAAGCCGTTTGAGGGTTGGACTTCAGGGGAAGTCCCAGCTTCTGCCTGATCCTCTGGGGAGCTCTTGAGTACAAATTGCATCCCTGAGTTTGCCCCCTCTCGAGGAAAGGGATCCAGGCCTCTGTACCTTCTCAGCAGTCAGGTCATCGCAAGGGTGGTGGGGTAGACTTCGATTTCCATGCACCTCTGGCTCTCTGTCTCTTTGGCAAAACAGCTCCAGCAGTCTGAGGGCAAGTCTCTGAAGCAGATAGCAGGTGTCAACTGTTAGCAGCAAAGCCCGCAGAGCCTGGGCGTGGACCCCAGCAGAGGTGTCTGCTACCCAGACGAGAATAGTGCCGATTTCACAGAGTTGATGTGAGGACTGAGCGCCTCCCTGGAACTATCCACATAGCAAACTCTCTGTAAGTCTTTCTTTTTTGCCCATTGAGCATCCTGCTTATAATGCCCCAGCCTCCCACCCAGCATGCTGGGAACAGAGCCACTCCAGTCTTTGGGTTCACATGTGCTGGGTTCCGTGGCAGCGTTCATGGTGATTAGCTCGCTTGTGGGACCGCTCCTCAATCAGGAGATACCATTGGGTAGATGATTCAAAGCCGGGAGGATGGGGAGTCTGTGGATGACAGAAGGAGCATCCAAAGGGCCCAGAGTAGCTGGAGCAGTGGGTGAGCACGAGAGAGAAAAGCTAACCACCCTGAGTGTGCAGGAAGCTGGGGAAAAGGCGCAGAGGACTCAGCCAACAATATTCTCCCCTTGAGTCAACGCACAGCTGAAACTACCAAAAACATCATACATACAGACTTTAGCTCCACTACTAGAACTATAATTTTTTTAACTCTGTAAGTAGTGGTGCTGTCTGAGTCCAAGCTCACTCAGCTGTCTCTGGAGTCATGAGCGGTTCCTGCCACTGCCCTCCGGGGGAAGCATGGGCAATTGGGAATGTGTCCTTAGATGAGAGGACATTGAAGGCATCAGGGGTGGTCAGCCAGATAATAAAAGCCTAGGCAGGAAATGTCTTCAAATATTCAAAGAACTGTCATATGAAAGAAGATGTGAAGTTAGGAAGGGAAGGCCTGATGAGAGAAAATTGTGTGGAATTCCTTTGTGAACTTTCCTTCCATCAAAATTTTCCAAAAACTACCTAAACTCCTGGAGGCTTGCCAGGACAGACATGTCCTCAGGCCACTTGTGCAGGTGCTGACAATCAGTGGAGGGGACTCCAACATGCAAGGGAGACCCCTTCTTTCCCCCAACTTCCAAGAGCCATGTTTATCAACGGTCAACAAGGAATAGGTATATAGATGATAGGTAGTCAGATTGATAGGCAGGTGGATTGATAAACATATAGACAGGCAGGCAAATAGACAGATAGATGATGGTGATTATTATTGTGATAGATACATAAAGAGACAGATGGATAGATGGAGAGACAGAAAGATAGATAGTTGGATGGATGTAGGACACAGGTTCCAACAGAAAGAAATACAAAAAGGTCTATTGTAATTAGCCTTGCTTTGGGGAGACAAGTGAGTGGGGACTTAGCTGTACCTTGCATAAGGTTTAGGGCTAATCATGGTGGAACAGATGGATTTGAGCTCTGGGCTTAAAGAGATGTGTGAGCAGGTGCGAGGCAATGTCCTGAACGTCCAGGCTGTGTTTGGTTTACAAGTGTTTGTTTCGGGTTCTACTTTACAATTATCCTTCCAGATACCAAGGTGACTTTATGAAAGTAACGGAATCCAATTCTCCCTCTTGTAAATGACAGACAGTCCCCAACTAGCATTTACTATTCACTCTGCAGCAGAAACTGCTGCAACACGAGCCTTCAGAAGGAATTCACTTAGGCTCCTGTTTCCTCTTCTGTTTAACAATGTGGCACACACAGCCCTGTTGTTTAGATTAATTATTGATTGTAAATTACTTTGAAATCTATGCTGTGTATGGGCTGTTTAAATCACAGCCATCTTCTAAGCTAGGACTATGGCACCATCTGAAATAGACTTTCACATTTCATTCCTTTTTCTCAGAGAGGTAAGAGGAGACAGGGGGACCAGGGTTGGTTCTTGTTCCAACCCTCCAACTCAGAAGGCTTGCTTTTCTTTCTGGATTCCACCAGGACCCACAGTACTGATGAAGCCATCATGCCTTCTTGGGATGAAATGCTTCTGCCTCACACACAGAATTGCTGTGAATATGAGAAACAAATTGTGGAAACGCTTGAGAAAGATAGTAATAATAATATTATGTGCCAGGTCACAAGCTAGTACTTTACTTATATAATCTCTTTCCTTCTCACCTCAGCCCCCAAGTCAAAGGCCATTAGTAACACATCGTATAAATCAGTGCCTGTGCTCTCACACTCCCCACTAAGTAGCCAACGTGTCCCACTTGGGATGAGGACTTTCCCAGTGGCCCCACTAAAAGTTCTAAGTCCTGGGAACACTTCTCAGTTCTGGACAAAACAGGATGGTTGGTCATCACATACATGGGCGCGCGCACGCACGCACACACACACACATACATACACACCACTAGTATAATACATCATGTACTTCCAGCATTCTGGAGTTGGGGGGACCTCAAGACACACCCAAGAAATCAGGAACCTGAGGTGGAGGGCAGTGAAATCATGTATCCAGTTCCTGCTGCGGAGTGGGGCTAAGGATCTTCTGGAGTCAGACAGAAGACCAAGAATCAGTCCACTCAGGGATGTTCTTTATGCCATGGTGACCACTCATAATTCTAAGAAAATACAAATATAAATAAACTCATAGGGGATTTATGCATAACAGATTGTCAAGATAGGCTTGGTCTGCGACTATATGCTGGTCAAGGAGGGCCACAAACTTTGCCCAAAATGGTAGATCCTGAAAGAATGGTAAATCCATTAAGTCAATGTTGGAAATAGCCTCTCCCATTCAGCTGAAAGGGGGCAACTTATGATAAAATGCTTTTTAACAGAAACTGACTATCCCAAATTTTATTAGTGGGAAATAGCCCTGTTTTCCACTTCTAGAAGGTATGATACAAATCATTAAAAAGTAAACTATGAAGAATTTTTTTTAAAATTAGTTTTTCTAGCCTTTGTTTAGAATACATAAAAATTGATTCAAGTTTTTTTGTATTGGCAGACTTGATGTTCGTATTCGTGAATCTGAAGCTCCGTCAGAAGCTGAATTATCAAAGATTAATCAAATGTTCAGTCCACTAAGGCAGAAAAGCAGCCTGGTACATTTGAAAGCTTTTTTTGTTAAAGTGATAGAAACCAAAATGAGCTTTCTGTCTAGCCTTTACACAGATAATTAAATTAATCAGTATACCCCAATCTCCACGCTACCTAATTGGTTTTACATCTAAGGAGTTAAATAGAAAAGTATAGCACTTTCATTTATTTTACACTTGTACCAAATGTATACATTTAGTAGAGAAACATATATCTAGAGTGGAAATATGTGCCTTTAAATATGATGGAGGGCTCTTGAAAGACCTAGATATAAAAGGATTACTGCCAGTCACATTAAAGTTGAAAGCAAAGGATTTTGCAAAAAAAGACAAAAATTGGTTTCAGTGCTAATCAAAGCACCAGAGTCCATGCATGCCCGCTGCAATCTGAAAAAGGTGCAGATTCTCGAAGCTGTGAATTGAATTGATAATTCCTCTTGCTGAAATGAACAGTTAATGCAAATCTGTCCAAGTTCATGAATCACATTTGGGACTGGGCAGATGGTCCATCCCCCAAATCATGACTGCACCAATTTCACCGAGAGGAGGTTTTCACAGGACAGTGAGCGCAAATGAATAGATGGGAAGATAGCTACCCACAAGTTCCCACCCTGTTCTGCAGGCTGAGCTCTCGCTGGCGTGTTGCGGTGCCCAATGTGTGAGACAGTCTTTTTTCCCAGCATACCCAGGGGCATTGGGTTGAAAGGCAGGCTCTCTGAATATGAGCTTCTGAGATTTGTGCAATCTCTCTGCTGCAGAAAGAATTTATGATAAGGGAGCATGCTCCCTGCAAGCACCAGAGCCTCACCCAGAGGTGGTCAAGAAATTGTACCAGGCCTGTTGGTTGGAGAAAATAACTGCTAAAATCTACCCTTCATAGAGTAACCCCCCCACCCTAGGAGGTGATGTTCACATCGGCATTTACAGGTGAGAGATAAGAGAGGTAATAACTTGCCCCAAGTCATACAGCTAGTACATAGGAGCTCGAATTCAACACTTTTCTGTCTCCAGCATCCATACACTTAACCACGGGCCTAGCTTGGCATGAGGTCCCCTATCTTGTGAGAAGGTTTTCAGAGCATTTGACGAACACTTCTTATACAAGCAGATGGGGGGCAGGTGATTCCCTTAGTAAAAAGGAGGAGGATTTCTTCTGGCTTTTAGTAAGGACATGTTTCAAAATATACCTGGCATTTTGTTTTCATTGAGCTTCAGTGAAGCCAACATCAGGAGATATCTGTGTCATTGGAAAGAGAGTTTGTGACTCACAGTTCCCAAGAAGAGGGGGCATGGTGCGCCATGCAGGGCCACCCAGGGAAGCATCAAGGTTGGCCAGGAGGCAGAAGGAGCAAGGAGAAAGCGTGGGCCAAAGCCTTTATTGTGGTTTTTTTTTTTTTTCCACAGAAAAGAACAGACAAGTCAGGGTAAGTAGCTGAGCAGGTTTAGGATTGGGTGCTTTGAGTAATTTGGGCAAGCTCTGGGCTATAGAGGCGGTCCCCAGTTGTCCTTTACCTGGCCCTGAGCTGAGTTAGGGTAGGAGGACAGTGTCCTGGTCTGTAGGAGCCTGATAAAAGGAGCTGGGTGGGGGTACGGACTCAGAATTGGTCAGTTTGCACACCAACGTGTGCTTGCAAGCAAATCGTTTGCTATCGCTAGGAATGAGCTCACCCTGGGAGAAACCGTCTGTCCTCAGGTCCACGGGGTGCCAAGATGTCAAAACATCATAAAATGTAGAAAACAAAAAAAATATGACTAATACAACGGAACACTTAAAAAACCTTCTGTGCCTGTGCCTTTTTTCACTTTCCCCCATGACAACATAAGTAGCAGTCGTGGCTACAGATATTTTATGGGACGGTTTTGACATTGGTGGAACACACTGTGTATGCACCGTTTGCAAGTCCATGAGGCCTGAAACGTGCCCCTGTATTCCTTTCCTCTGGGCGGAACCTCTCCTAAATGGGTCTTTATTAGCTCCAGTGCTTGGGTCATGGAAATATTTCTTTAGAAATATGATCATCTGCTTCTTTAACAGCCAAAGTTTTCATTACCTGGAGTTCCAGCCGGGCAAGGTGCGGAGGAGGCACTTAACCAAGCTATTGATGTCATAGTATGAGCTCATACTTAGTTTTTGTTTTATTGCTGTCTTTTGCAATTATCTGCCTGCTTTTGTGCCCATAAACGAAGAAACTGTGGCTGAGAAAGGAATCTATTTGAAATGTCTGCTCATCCATTGGTGGGCATGAAACGGTAGCAGTAATGTGGCCATCAGAGACACTGTCCCACTCCTCTGTTACTTCCCTGCTTAGCCTTGCCCTCTGCTATGTGCCTAGACTGAAGCCATGTCCGGAGGGGCCGCCTTTGTCATGTGGAGGCGCCTGGGGACCCAGTTCCTTTTCAGCTAAGACAGAACCGCGTGGAGACAGTCACAGCCCATCACACCCCACTGTTCCTCCTTACTGACCTTTTGCAGAGCCTGATGGCTGAAAACAAGCAGCATGACAGTTGGCTCCAAGTCTTACGTACCCAGTGACCAGTGCTGGTCCCCTAATCTCTCTGTGCTTCAGGGTTCTTTGTTCCTGATCTCTAGAAGGCAGTGACATGACAGAGCCTATTTCATAAGTTTGGTAAGAGAAATGAGTTAAATAACCTTTCCAGGGACAGAGTAAGGGCTCAAAGATGTCAGCCACTATTAATGATCGTTTGAACAGCATTGTATGTATGGGCCAGGGTCTACCTGCAGCAAAATCACCTAAGAAGCTGTGACAAGGGTCCTACAGAATCACAGTTCCTAGGGATGGTTCCAGGATTCTGCAGCCCAGCTGGTTCTTACATATACTCAGCCCACGAATGCGTGAGAGCCCCATCTTAGAGTGTAGGGTGGCACAGTGGGTGGGATAGGGACTTTGCAGGCAGCCACATCTACCTTCAAAATTTCACCTTACCTCTTAGATAGACCTGTGTAATGCAGAACAAGTTACTGGATTTGGCTTCTGAGAGCCACCGTTTCAGGAAATTGAGATATTAAAATCTATCTTGTTCAATAAATATTTGTCAGTGATACTATGTATAAGATACTCTTCTAGGTGCTGGGGATAAAAGAGTGACCATTCTTGAAAAATCTGTTTGTTTCAATCTTTGTCAGATCTTTGCAGGTCACTCTAGTAAAGTCACAGTCAAACTCACCCAGATTGGTGACTACCTGTCATGATCAGTGCTAGGTCTGAAAATGTGCTGGGAGAGATGACTTGAAGAGTTAGCTTATGGGCTGCAGAGCTACTCTGTTTACATTTTCACAGTGCCCATAAAAAGCAGTTACCAAGTCAAACACACTGGAGTTTCAGATGCCTCTTTCTCACCCGGGGCAGCCCCATCTCAGCCACAGTGAAATGCCAGAGCAGTGGGCCACTGGCCATGCCACTCAGCCCAAGAGATAGCGTGGCATGGAGGAAGGAGCCCCGGGGGTAAAGTAACTAGCCCAGTTCCATCACCAACTAGTTGGTCACAGTGGATACAGCACTGCAGACTCCGTGAGCTACAGAACCTTGTTCTGTACCATAAGGATGTTGGATTCAGAGAACTCTATAATCTCTTCTGATTTAATGGCTCATGGGCAATCGATTCCAAATGCCATTAGGAATTCTAGGCCCTCCTTGAATACGTGGTTACCAGGATCCCCACCATCTAACCCCTCATCTCCCACCCTCCAAGTCCGTAGGCTTCTAGTCACTCTTGGGAAAGAAAGGTTAACTTCTGTAGGAAGCCTCTTGCATTGGCTGTCACACATGTAGAGATGGCACATCTTTTGCAGAATCTGTGCCTGGAATATTAATAAAAATATGCCAGGCTGTATCTGTGTTTTTAACAATTAGTAGAAAATCTTTTAAATATATGGCTCAAAGTAAGAAGGATTTACTTTAAGAAAAATTGCATGTTGAGTAGTCTAGGGCAGGGCAACACCATGGCTGGAGCCAGATGACCAGCCCCTGAATCTGAAAACAGATTCTGAATCTGCCACACAAAGCTAGCTGCGTCACCTCAAACAAGTTACCCACCCGCTCTGAGCCCAAGGAGAATGATGTTGCCTCCTAAGGGCACTGTAGGGATCAAGAACAATAATGACTGTCTAGAGCTTGGCACACTGCCTTGCGTGGTAGAAGACAGTGTATAATAGTTATTTGCCATTATTATTATCATCATATTATTGCACTTTTACAGTCTCCGTGACATAGAGCTTGCTACTCAACTTTTGCTTATTTTATTTTCGCTTATTTTATTTTCACTGTATAGGGTCTGCAGAGCTGGTATGATTTTTATTATTTTTTTTAAGATTTTGTTTGTTTATTTGACAGAGAGAGAGAGAGCACAGGAAGGGGAGCGGCAGGCAGAGGGAGAGGGAGAAGCAGACTTCCCGCCGAGCAGGGATCCTGACGGGGGACTAGATCCCAGGGCCCTGGGATCATGACCTGAGCTGAAGGCAGACGCTTAACCGACTGAGCCACCCAGGCACCCCTGGTATTATTTTTAGATGAGAAATCACTTGCTGGTGAGACTTGCTTCCCACCCAGTTCTGGTTCAGAGGATCTCACACGGAGGTGGCTTCCCTGTCTGCTCTTCCACCTGAGCTCTCCAGCTAGGCACGTGCCCAGAGCCCAGGAGAGAGACACACCAGCCTGATTCCAGTTGCCTAATGTAGTAAGCTGATGACTGTCTCGTGGCCTCATTTCTCTTCTGTTACGGGCCCTTTCAACTTCAGTGCACACACATGTGCAGAAGGAAGTTGATATCAGAAATGTCACTTCAGCACAGACCAGAAATTGACTACTGTGGTTTTTACAAGTCATGGAGAGTTTATTAAAAATTAAATTGACAGCTAAAAAGAACTCTGACTAGGAGAAGCCCATATACTTAGTGGCATTTATTAATTTATGGGCTATTATTATAAAATGAGTGATCATTCTATAAAAGCAGCGAAGAGCTGTGATTTCGTTAGGATGACGCTCGCTGTCTCCCCTTGCACAGATAACAACTATCCCCACCCTCGTCTGAGCCAGCTTGGGCTCCCAGCAGCGCGCTCCCCACTTCAAATGAAGTGCCTCTTTCTCCAAGCCTCTCTGTCACTTGACGCATCTATCTCCTTGAGATCAGTCCCTAATTCTGACGATGAAGCCTGGCAAAAATGATCAAGAAGACAGCAGAAGAGGCATAAAGGGATCCCAACTGGGCACTGACCACCCCGGGTCCTTTTTCCAATTCAGCCTCTTGCTGGCAGGACTTGCCCCCTCTCAAGCTTCTGTTCCTTTACCTGTAAAATGAGGGCTTGCATAACTGGCTCCTGGTATCCTTTAATAACTGCAAGCCATGCCCAGGATCCGAAAGGTCATCTGGTCTAGTAAAGTGTTGGCAAACAACCCCCAGCCCAGGTGGGACTCATCGTCTTGGCCCTGGAACCAACATGGCACAAGGAAAGAGCAAAGCACCAACAAAGGACACTCCCTGCTTGTCAAATCACTATTCCCCACGAGTCCAGTAAGATGAAAGAGGGTGTGAGGTGCTGGGGGGCTTAGGACATTGTGGGTGTGGGGGGTGCCTTTCTGGACTAATCCATGCATAGGTGCCAGTTCCAGTGTCCACAGGCTGGAAAAATATGGAAAAGAGAAGGGGATATAGAACATCAAAAAAGCCTTCAGTTGGTACCTAAGGAACAAATTAAAAAGTGCAAAAGTAGCAGAGAGAGCAGATGCTTTGGATATAAATGTCTCTCTCTAGGACACTGCAGGTGCAGGAGATGGAGGGAGTACTCGAGCTGCCCAACACCAAGACCACAGTCTTACGGAGTGTAGAGGTGTTTGAGGTGTCGAAGGATGCACAGAAGCAAGTCTACACAGCTCGTTAGTCTCTGGCCAGTAAACATGTTGTCTAAAAAGCACTGTGTATTTCACCCATGTCATTAAATACCATTACTGTCGAGGCTTGATTACCTGAAAATTAGTGCTGGATGTTAAAAAAAAAAAAAAGGTGGAATCAAGAACCATAATTTTCATTCATGGAAATATTAGAAAATACTTTCATTTTTATCTCATCTACTTTCCTTACCTTTTTGAGATATAAATATGCCTAACGTTTATTGAATATTTATTTGATACCGGCCCCTGTTTTAAGTGCTTTCTGTGGCGTTGTATGCTTAATCTTCATGTGGACCTCATAGGTGTTTACTATTATTACCACCGATATGTAGATGGGGCAAGTGCAGCACCCCAAGTACGTACATGGGTGATGAGTAGTAGAGATGGGATTTGAACTACCGACGAGGATCTACTCTTAACCTCTCTGCCACACGACGGGCAGGGGCTGGGCCCCTCCTACACTGCAGTGCCTGATGACTGGGGTCAATGAGAAGGAAGACGAGGCATCTTGGTGCCCTGCCTTGGCACTCCAAGATGACCAAACCCTGGACTGTTCTAGTCTCTAAGGGAAATTCTTCAAGACCTAGAGGTAGTCTTGTTTCCTTGTTCCTGTGAGGAATTCTTAGGACTCTTCCAGAGCATGGAGCCTTAATTCAAGCAGTCAGCAGGGAGAGGCTGAATGCGGACATGTCCATCTCCACAGAGAGGGTGACAGCCCAGGGTGGCAAGAGGTTGCTGTGGTGGAACGGGAGACATGGGTTTGGAGCCAGAAGACCTAAGTTTGACTTTCACTGTCTTTGGACTGTGGGTAACTCACAGAACTTCTTTGAGCATTTGTTTCTTCATCCATAAGATAGGAGTCCCAACCCCCAGCACATGAGAAAACAGACGTCATGGGATCTGCATGTCCCAATGCAGCATGTCTCAAACCTTGCACATTATAAGAGCTCAATGAATGTTGAGTGAGGCAGTCTCCACTCTGGCCTCAGGTGACCCAAGGCACAGCCTGTGTATCCTCTGGGAGGGAGGGCGGGGAGAAAAGGCAGCTTACTAAAGTGTGCCACTGAAAACGGGTCTCATTGCCTCTGGCCCTGACTAAATGTAAGCTACATGTAAGATGCGACACACACAAGACTTCCTCAGAGCCAGAGTTTTAAAGCCTTGAACTTGCTCTCATAGCCATATCAAGGTTTCTCCCACCCCATTTGGTTTGGTTTGGGGCAGTCTTGCTGGGAGACAAGGGACAAAACAGAGTGATCCTCCGGGTCCTTTCCACTGTTGGGATTCCAAAAAAAACCCCAAAAATGCTACAAGCAGGGCTGTTGTCCCTTCAAGGTCCGGCGAAGCAGAGAGAAGATGAACCTCTGGCTGCTATTTATTAGAATTATCCAGTCAAGGAAATGGTCTCCCGCAATGAGATGCTGTCTGCCTCTGAAATCTAATGACAAGGCTCATTAATCCTTGGAGCTACAGTGATCGTCAGGTGGATTGGGGCTTTCACCATTGTGTTCTATTTTGCACAACTGGGTTCATTTTATATGATCTCTTCCCTGCCATCTTTTCCTTTCCCTACCCTACGCCCTAGACACATGTGGGTGAGTGCACAGGAGCAGGCCCATCCCCATGCCAGGTGACACGTGTGTCACCTAATAACAAGCAACAGGAATATGCGAGATATCAAGCTTCTATGAGAATGGGACTATTTCTGAGTATTTCAGAAGATGAAATCTATTACTTAATTTTAAAATCCTCTGAACATTAGACATGAAACCTCAGTGCAAACAGGTCTGTTCCCCTTGTGTTTGCTTCTGAAAATTAATGCATTCATCACACTTTATGAGGATGCAACCCACAGGTGCAATATTAAACTCCCATGTTGCAAAGGACCTCTGTGCACTGACATGCGTGACCTCCTAATGGCAGGGCGACAAAAAGGCTTTCCATTCAGATGGAAGGGGATGCAGAAATTGACATTTTGCCAATACAAATCATCATCACTGCAAATACTGAGGGCACACTTTAGAGTTTACGAAGCCCCTTCACGTGCGTTATCCACTTTGAGCCTCATAACAACCGGGAGAGGTCGGTGGACTAGGCAGTATTGTTACTATGATTACTGTTCTTACCCTCATGTGATGAATGAGAAGGTCAAAGCTCAGAGGTTGCACAGTCATGCTGCTGCAGAAGAAAGGCCTGCCCTCCAGCTGACCAGGCTCAAATCTTACATCCCAGTAAGCAAGAAGAGTTTTGAATAGGAACAACAGTTTGGGGCCCGGAGGATGACTCTTCCAGCATGTATTTCTTGTCTCATGGATCGTCCTCAGTCCCAGTAGCATTTTCAGTCCATTACAGTACGTACCTCGGTACCATGCATGGTAGATCCCGGGATCCCTGGCATCTCCTTGCTTCACTGAGTGTTTGAGTGACCCTAAGCTGGCCCTCATGAAAACTGCAAGGTTCTCCTAGACCCAGGCTCTGTGGTAAGAGGGTCCAAGTGGGGAACTCCAAGGGCTGCCTTCCCAGAAAGCCCCGGACACTCCCCTCCCCTCTACGCTGGCTGCATGGTTCCCACCTCCTCACCCAGCCCCTGCATCTCTCCATCACTGCGTCTCCCCTCTGCTCCCTTACTTGGGAGCTCAGGGAGGACAAGGCCCACATCCCATTCAGCTTTGCATTCCAGGGCAAGTTGTCACATTCAGGGGATATGTGTAGAATGGACGTATGAAGAAATCAATTAAATAATTAATTAGTAGGGGAAAATACAGACAAGTGTAGGGAAAGGCAAGTTAGCGGATTTTACCCATGTTGATACTTTGTCCCCGCAAATGTTGTTTTAACAACCATTCACCTTTTAGCTTCTTAAAATGACGGTTTTAACTCATCTGTGCAAATAACAAAGTAAACCCAAGCACATTTCATTCTTCGGCCATCCTCAAAAAGTTCCAGGTCCTTAGTAAGCATGCAGGTAACCCGGTAGAGACTGGTAGGGATTCATACACAAGTCTTCATGACACAGCTGCTGGGCTTGACCCACACTGGGTGGGTGACTAGGTAAAGGGGTACGTGGTGGGCTGGCCTCATAGTCATGGGGCTCAGGAGTGGCAGATGGATTTAAGACCAGGTAGCCATTCAGTTAAGGTCAGATTCTTCTAATAAGTATGAGTACCCTCCTGTGGTTAAAGATAGGGGGTGTACAACAAGGAAAACAAGTCTTGGGCCAAATTCTGCCCAACATACATTTATCAGTAAACAGGCGTAGACACAGAACAGAGCCTTTTCCTATAACTTGGGGAAATCCCACTCTCTGTCTTTACAATATGAGAACATCGCTAATGCAGGCTTGTTATTTAATGGAACATATATTTACATAATTTATTTAATGTAATATATATCATATACAATATACATTAATGTTTAATCAAATGTGAATACACATACTACATACACACACATGCACACACACACATATATATAGCCAATATTTAAGAATTTTATATCATACATACCCAGTGAAACTTCACTCATTAATAGATAAAATATTTTAGCCCAAGTTGGGCTAAAATACACTTTTCCACTGTTGGTTTAGAGAAGCAACACAGTATTCTGAGAGGAGGCATGGTACTGGAAGCAGATAGACATGGATTCCAGAACTCTCTCTGTTCTTAGGGACCGGGAAAACTACATAAACTCTTTAGGCCTCGGTTTCTCAATTAGGAAAATAGAATTGATAATAAGTAATGCATAGTGTTGTTCAATCTGATAATGGAAGTAATGTATTTAATAGGTGCTCGGATTGATTAGGTACAAAGGAAATAATGTTTCTTCCCGTTCTTGCCTCTCCTCTTCCCAGTATAGTAAAATAATCCCATGATCAAGATTTCATGAGGACATAAAGTACTTACTGGAGAGGAGAAACCATTGTTTGAGAGATGCAGACCATTTATTGTTTGCATGCAAATATGAGTATAATTTCAAATAAGCCGTATCTAGTCACCACAGATGACCTTGTAGAACCTTTTCCTGGCAAGTCTATTAGCCAGAAGTTGGCTCTGGTAACCAATTATTAAGGGCATCTTTCTCTGACTATATTCTATGGAATAGTAGACTGTCACCTAATTCTGGGTAATCTCCTCTACCTTTCTGCAGGATTTGTTATATTATAAGCTTCTACAGGATCGAGATTAAACCATCTAAGTCCCTTGAAGTAAAAACCTGCAGGCTTTTCTCTTATGCAGCCTTCCATCACCCCATCCCCTGTGGTTAGCCAAGGCTTACCCGTGTTTTCTTCATAAAATCCCCTCCTACCCTGTGTGGGTCTCCTCCTCTACCCCGGTTGGAGTCACCTCCATACCAGCTGTGTGCAACCGTATGTAAGCAGATGGGCTGATTCTTGGACACTTCCCAGAATCTGTAGGGACTCAATAAATTTTTAAGGGGAAGGAACTAGTTTTACAACCAAACCTGTGTGCAGATCAATCCAACACCCTGCTGGCTGAGCGTTTCCTCTTCTATGTGTTCGTTAGGCATGGACTCTGAAAGCATTACTTTCCAGGGGCACAGAAATGCTGTTGTTCCACATAGCACTTTATAGTTTTCACAATGGCTGTGATGTCTTCTCAACTATTGGTTTTGGTTGCTGTTGTTTTTTCTCATCTGTGTATATCTAACATTTCGGCCATGAGACAGCTAATAATTCATTTTGTTGAAGATCAGGTCTTAAACATGTGTACTGCCTGAATCTGATCCTCAGTTTCTGGATGAATGGAAGATTGGAACACAGAGCCTAAATCTAGGGGCAGCTGATATAACCTTGAGACATATGCCTGCCCCACCCCTTTCACTGCTCCCTGTTTTACTCTGTCCACTGAGACCCTATTCTATAACCTGCACCCTCACAACGCACCTTGACTACATTCTGCTAACCATCTGAGTACTTTGCTGTTGTCATGGTACTAACTACATAAAATGTAAAAGGAACTTTTGATGACCCAAGTTGTACAGGGCAACTTTCAGTCTCCCAACACCTGAGTTTTCAGGGACTTCAACTTGACCATTTGGGTGGTCCTAATAGCATCATGAAAAACCCATGAAGATAGCTTATTCTTTTCCCTGAACTGCCCCTCACTCCATCCCCTCCCCTTATAACAGCCCTTGTGCAAGCTAAGACATCACCACATTAGCCTTCATCCAAGATCTTTCCCATCATGGATACCAGCCATGTAATATCTCAGCTCGGATCCCAGTTATATATTCGTTTTGGAGGGTACATTCACAGTCTTTTGTGCTTAGTTTCAATCACACAACCACAAACCCAGCCATGCAAAGATGATAGGTAAGTCAAGTGAATCGCCTGGCCTCTTGAAGAATGTTACATTTCTTGCAGAGAACCCAGTAGATTTAGAACACTTCTTTTTATACCAAGATACTTTCAAACTTTATCTCCTCTATCTCCTTGCAGCCAACATTCATGTCATTCCCATTCCCAGCCTGCTAAAGGAATTATAAGAAGTATACCAATCAGCAAGATCCCCAGGAAAAGCATATGAATAGAAGATAATGCCTAGCACCAACATCTTGAGCTAAGAGATGGCGACACCCTGAGTTTTAGCCTGGGAAGTTGGTATGCGTGCTGGTAACGGAGTATCCTCAAGGAGCAAGCCTTGTCCTTGTTTCTCTTCTCTTTTTCTAATATTATGCTATTTTTCTTTAATTGTTTTTCCTTTGGCTCTTTCTCTCTTTCCCTTCATATAAATTATAAACATATGTATATATTTTCCTAGTAATCAGTATCCCTAGCTATACTTTACCAAGACTGCATTGAAGAAACAAGTCTCATAACTGGGAGGTGCAGGGTTAGGGAAGCGTAGAGAAGCTATTTTCCAGAAGCATGTTTTATTACTTCTGTGACTTAAATATCTCTATCTCACCTCATTTTCCTTTAAGGGTAAATATGTAGCAAACTGAGACACACTGATAGGGGATCACAGTGAGAAATGAATGCAGACAAAAAACTTATTAGCATAGTTTCCTCTCTTCTAAAAAAAATAAAATCCTCCCCTTTCCCAAAATAACTGATAAATGATCCTTTTTGGTGATGGTTGTGGTGCTACTTTTACTGCTATCAAATGCCTACTTCATACCTAATTTTCAGCTACCTTGCTGAAAATTAGAGCTTCGCAGATCTGGACAGCAAATGTGGATGATTGAAGGATGGGATAAGGCCACTAAGGCTCAGAAGACACTAGACTTTAGAAGACCAGTTGACTTCAACTCACAGAATTTAAATCTTAAAAATATTTTAGAATTTTTCTTTTTCCCAAAGAATGCTTAACAACTTAGAAGAGTTAGGGTTATGTGAATCCTGTATTATGCCAAAAATCCCATAGCCACAGTTATTGTATTTGGCTTCACTGGACATTATCCTGGAGAAAGAAAAACTTCTGACTTCCCAAGGCCCCACTTGTGCCCAAACTCAGCCCAGTATCTCCTTGACCCCAAATTGCCTTGCTTCTTCTTATCTACTTGGCCATCAAACTCTGGTTGTTCAGCTGATCTCCACTAGATACCCCGAAGAAAGCATTCTTATTAAACATTCATCATAGAGAATGAATGGTCAATGGACTCAAACCTTCCCAAGAGAATTTTTATTTTATGGAGGAAGTTGTTAGTATATATCAGTGTCTAATGGGTAGAATATCAGGTGTAAACACCCACATTTATTGAAAGCTTATTAGATGTTGGTCATAGTCCTTTGTGCTTTGTGTCAAAGCCACAAAACTAAGAGAAGCGGCCTTGTAACACAGGGAAAGAAGTCCTTCCCAACACTTTACCCTCTTCCTCTCACCCCAGCCACCAGCTCCCACTCATCCAGTGTCCACCCCAGTGTCCACCATCTCCTGGTGTTCTCACCCAGTCTTAGCCTCCTTCATTCAGTGCTTACCTTGGAGAAGTGCTGATCTTCCCACACATGTGTTTGGTCATCCCCTCTGCCCCATTATCACCCATATCCTAAGGCACCAAGAGAACCCGAGTTCCAGTCGACTCACCTCCTAACAACAGAGTTTAGGGACAATAATAATTTGGATGTTACATTTTGTTTCCATCTGATGGCAGAAAACCACTGGATCATTTACAAAGAAAATTTTTCCATTTAAAAATTTCTGATGTAATTCATCCTAAAACCAAAATTTTCTCCAGTGTTTTGGTAACATAGGCATGAGGTATAAAGGGTGTACTTACCTTTCAGCTAAAAAAACAGGATTTACACAGTGGCCACTGTTAATATGAACTTTGTTTCAAGGTTATGTTGCATTAAATAGACTTCCACCCCAGCCAACTCAGATGCCAGCTTGATTTAATTTTGGCCTCTGTGAATATGGCATGGAGGGCATCTGTTTCAGGGGGCACTAAGTCAGCCCTGGATTTATATTTGCTCTTGACTGGTTTCTGAGAAACTGAGGTCTCAATGCTCTTACAGGTGGAATGGCCACATGGAGCAGCAGAAAGGCAAATCAAGAAAATGAGGAAGACACAAGAATTCAGGGATCTGGGCTTTTTTCTTAGAAAGGAGTACATGCTCTGGTACATCAGTGACCTCAGTTTATGCCTTTTGCTAGAGAATAATTACTAAAGACTCACTGGTATGGATCTTGTCTTGCAACCCTTTAATTCCCTTTGATTAGATGCATCAATCTTGGTCTGAAATCCTTGTATTTCCTTTTAAGAAGCTAAAGAAACTTCCTTGGGCAATACATCTGTCAACTCATTGATCTGAAACATACCCTTCTCCCTAATCTTGCTGATTCAGTGTCAGTCTGAGCTGCTCACCTTTGCAGAAACCATGTCTGTGTTTGTTCATTGTGGCATGCCCAGTGCCTAGTACAGTGTCTAGTGCACAGCATGCATTCAACAGACAGTTGTTGAATAAATGAATGAACCCAGATATAGCACTACAGCATGGATAACAGTCTCAAGGCACTTCAAAGACCCGGGGTAGATGAGTTGTCCAGTACTCCTGAAGCCCCAAACCAACAGCGCTCTCTTATCAGGTCCATTCTTGCTCAGACTGAAGACCAGCTCTTCACTTCTCTACCTCTCTTCATGGCTTACCCTCTTTGACCAGATGTTTTACCTTCATCCAATTCTTCTCCAATGAGCTGCCCTTCTATACTACTAATAAAATGTAGGTAGAAGAAGGAGGCTAGGGGAAAAAACAAACGAAATGAAAGATTAAGGATATCAGGTGTAAACATCCACCTGATTAAGGATTAAGGATATCAGGTATAAACATCCATCCAGATTAAGGATGAATAATGTAGTTTATAGTTGCCATTTTCTTTTCTTTTTTTTTTTTTTTTAAGATTTTATTTATTCATTTAAGAGAGAGAGAGACAGAGCACAAGCAGGGGGAGAGGCAGAGGGAGAGGGAGAAGACTCCCTGCTGAGTTGGGAGCCCGACACGGGCTCGATCCCAGGACCTGGAGATCATGACTTGAGCCAAAGGCAGATGCTTAATCATTTGAGCCACGCAGGCGTCCCTAGTTGTCATTTTCAAGTCTCAGTTCTTTGAACTGTAACTTCTGTTACAAGTATTTTATCTTCCAAAATTCTAGGAAGACTGCTTGGGGAAGGAGGAGGCAGTGGAAAGGAGGTAGGTTAGCTGCTGGATCACACCCCATGGGGATCTGCCCAAGTTGGAGGGTCTCCAGGGAGGAGCAAGGGATGGGACATGGCACCATGCTCAGAAGGGGGTAGAGAAGGCAGGGGGAAGTTGGCAGTGCAAGGGCTAAGGGAAAGAAGCTGAGCAGTTCTGCTGAACATGAGATCTGAGGGGAAGAAAAGTCTAAATGCACTGTGATTTGTGTGTGAGCCATCCCTTGAATAACACCTAAGGTGAAGACCTGTTTGTTCTTCGAGGCTGATGACTATTGACTGGTATTGAATAGGCTGGCTCTAGAGGCAAACCAATGATACTTGATTAATATTATTCTCAAAATAGCCAGAGACAGATAGCAAAAGTTAGAAGGGAAAATAAAGGCCAAGAGAATCCTCTAGAAAAGCTGTAATTCCCAAATACTCAGTTTCATGAGCCATGAAAATATTAATAAATTTTTTGAAGCTAACTTAAATTTTGCAAAGGGAAGCCACTGTGGCAGGGGGATGGGGCTCTACCCTACATTAACACTATCATAACATTAAGTTAAACACCAACAAATTGGAAAATATATACTTTTAAAATGAAATGCAGTTTTTAAAACTAAATACATTTAGCTATGTGGGAACTCCTTTACAATTGTCCTTTTTTTTTTTTTTTTTTCACATTTCATCATGGACCAATGAAAATGCTTCATGCATCCCCAGACCAGTGTTTATGAACAGCCGCCCCAGAGGCTGCAGGGCACACAGGTTCCTCTGACCCCAAGGAAACTTAAGAACCCTCTCCCAAGAAAACACATATACACACACAAGCTTTTGCAGAGAACTTCAGGGAGTCATCTCTAAACTAAGTACTTGTGCCCCAGAGAACCCATTGCACTAATAGAGATCAGTCATTTGAATTAAAAGTACCATTGCCGGTAGTTTTTGCAATCTTATCTTAATTTTATAGCTGTGCATACTAAGGCATGACAGTTCAATAACTTACAGTCTATTACCATGTGAATTAGTGGCAGACCAAGGAATAAAATTCACATGACCTAAGTTCAACATTGACTTAGCCAAACTACCTAACACTGAGAATATAACATAATGAGCAAATGACATTTCCCCAACAATGCAGAAAAGTAAATCAGCAAATCTACTTTCTTACTACCCTGGAGGCAGGAATAGGGATTGGGAGTGAGGGATGGGGGGGAAGAAGGTAATTGGAAACAGTGACAATAGACAGAACAAAAGCCTCGCACTTTCACATGAGAGAATAATATAACCATAAATCATTCAGGATGTTTTTAAGAGAGAGAACTGAGTAAATAAGATAGCTTCCTTCAATTCGCTTTGCCTGGGGGGTAGAGGGAGGATCCAGGAAACAATTCCAATTAACCCTAACAAAATTAACATCCTAATAGGTGAAAATCCTGAGTTCAGCTGCTACCCAGAAGGCTATGATAATGCATGTGTGAGAATTTTGAGCTCACACATATGGAAGTGATATCAAATGTAAGGTATTATTATTTCTGTACTATGCAGTCATTTTCAGTGCTAAGGAAAAGACAATAACCCTCCCAACCTCCCTAACCTTTTAAAATTTTTTTATTTTTTAAATTAATTTATTTTTTATTATGTTCAGTTAGCCAATGTATAGTACATCATTAGTTTTTGATGTAGTGTTCAACGATTCATTAGTTGGGTATAACACCCAGTGCTCATCACAACACGTGCCCTCCTTAATACCCTAACCTTTTTTAGCTCCCAAGATTGAGAACTCCGAGTATAGCTACTTAGCACAGTCCGAAGTCAGATTTAAATATAAATATAATGAACAAAATACAGTAAATGTACCAGATTATATATAAATGTGTATAGAATCAATCAAGGCTTTATTGAACTAAATTTTTCTGTACCACACTTGAGTGATACAATCACAGGAAAACAAATAAATATTGGAGATCTATTATATATTATTTGTTTTTCATCATAACTGGTTCCCTCTCCCAAACATTCCCCTCAGATATTTGATATAATCACAATCTAGAGAAGCCATCAGTGAAATGACACACTGTTCCTTCCATTGACACCAGCAAAACCTTCACTCCTCCCTGGGGCCTGAACCTGGAAAAGGTGCACTTCATAATACCTGGAATTCCTGCTGAGGTGTTAATGACTTGATTCAGTACTCTTCTCAGGTATCTTTAGCCTCCGAAAGATGTGCCTAGAAAGTACATTGCTTAATGTATTAAAGTGAATTTCTAATGGTAGAATCTCGGATGAAAAACACCTGGTTAGAGAACATACTTGCAGTGGAAGGAAACTTTCCCAGCACAAGTTAAATCTCGCTATATTATTTTTTGATATCTAGAATTGGCCCCAGCCCTGCTACTACTATTACTAGTAATGAGATGACTCTGTTTATGTATACATGTATGGGTGTGTGTCTATACCGGTGTTGGTAATAAGGCAGCAAGCTAGGGGACTGATACATTGGTGTTATTTCCTATTTCTGCTATTATAAATAAGGCTGATTTTCCCAAGTTTAACTTTTTTTCTTTCAGTTTTGTTTTATAGAGTTTTAATTTTTCTTTTTCTACCCTATACTGGCTTTAATGTTTAAAAATTCATTCACTTCCATGAGAGATTTACTGAGATTTTTCTATGTGACTTACTGTATCACAAGTTTTTGTACGGACTCCTGAGAAGGAGGTATATTCTTTGAAGGACAGAAAGTTAGATGTATATCTGTTGGTACAGCTCTATGATCGTTAACATCCTTCCATAGTGTTATTTGATTTTACGTATTTGATCAGTCGTAGGCTGAAAAATGTGCATTTAAGTCTCTCATAACAATAACAGTCCTGTTTCTCCCAATTTCTCTTTATATTGTTTAATAGTTTTGCCTTACGTATTTTTATGTTAGGTTATTTACTACATAGAGTTTCATAACTTTTGATGTCATTGTGGATTCTGTGTCCTTCACCAATATACTTTGACCTTCTTAGTTTTTTGTGAGCCTTTTGCCATGAATTCAGTGTATAGCACACAAGATGTAATCTCTGCCTCTGAATCCCTCAAATGGTGGTTGCTCCCTATTGTACTTCTGTGTGCTTTTAGTATAGTTCTCTCTTTTTCTAACACACACATATATGTAATTTTTATCCTCCTTACTCATCCTCTCTATCCAGACTCAGCGTTGCCTTGTTTCTTTAACAAATATCAAGTGCCTACCTGAAATACAATCAGCCAGATTCCTGATCTTAAGGCACTGAGGAAATAGACATGCACCTCCCCATACCCTGAGCACACAGGTGGGCTCCCCAGTCATCTTCATCAGAAGAGGCATTGGCTCAACTGTCCTTGCGGAGAGGTCAGTCCCCCATTTGGATCATCAGTAAGAGCAGCAGTTTGAAATGCAAGACATCCCATCCAATTCCTAGTGTGGCTCTCCTGTACCAAGATGTGTCTCCTCCTCAGCTGGCCAGGTTTCTGCAACTCTGAATCAGTGCAGTATTTCTGAGCATTCTCTCCCCATCATGTATCTCTACCAGCCCACGCCCATTATACTTCACATCCAAAGGCTGTACCTTCCAGATGACACTGAGCTACCACCAGTCTCTTATCCCCATCCCAACCTCCCCCAACACATACACACATGTCCTACATCCCTCCCACTTCACATTTCCTCCTTTGTTGTTTCCTGGAAGTCACAGAATGCTTATGCCAGTATAATTATGTTGGGGTCAATTAGGGGCTAGGAACCTGGTCACCTCTAAACTAGTCCATGTAGCAGCAAGTACTAGAGGGGCACCCGGGTGGCTCAGTCAATTAAGCAGCCGACTCTTGATTTCGGTTCAGGTCATGATCTCAGGGGTCATGAGATGGAGCTCCATGTCAGGCTCCATGTTCAGAACAGAGTCTGCTTGAGACTCTCTCTCTCCCTCTCCCTCTCCCCCTCCCCCTGCTCATGTACACACGGACTCTAAGTAAGTAATAAATAAATAAATAAAATCTTTAAAAAAGAGAGACAGAGAGTACTATAACCCTTTTCATGCTTTATTCGGGCCCTGAGTCTGAGCCAGGGGGACATGTAAAGAAGAGGGAATGATGTGTCCTTATCTTTTTTTCATGGGGATAGGGCTTCTTTGTTTTATAAAATTAAGCATGGCTAGGTTACTGTTTATTTTAATTCCAACAGCCTTTCTAATAGTGGAAATTTCTCCCAGATTCTGTTTCTTGAGGTTCCAGTTTGAGGCACTTGAGTGAGTTTTTATTCTCTGTGACTTAGGTATCTCAGGGGGAAATTGGAGAGGCTGCACTGAGGCCTTCGCTTCGATGCTACTTCAAATGTGAACCAGAAAAACAAAGTTCAGCTGAATGAGGCAAGGCCACTCTTCTCCATCTGCATCCTTCTGTTGCTGGTAGAATAAAACAGCAGTGATGAGTGTGAGCAAGGATCCGATAAGCCAACGACATGGGTTTACAACCCGGCCAGCCTTTTCTCCCACTCAAATTAGGTAGTGCTATGAAAATGCTTAAAAACGGTATGACATCCAGTAAATATGTGGTGGCTTTATTATAATATGTTATTATCACTGCAGTTTTGCCTTCTAAAATTGCCTCTGCTGCTACGTCAAAGAATGATCCATTTCCTCAATGTTAAAAATAAGCAAAATATTCTGATTGCTGAAGCTCATCAGAGCACAACAGTCATGGGAACCAGCAAAGTGCCTTTAAAAGTTCAGGGGCAGAAGAAATCATACTTTCCTGAGAATAAGCATTTCTTGTTTTCCAAAGGCTAAAGAGAAGTCTTCCCCTCTGGTGGCCATGGCAATGTCAGGCGCGGGAATTGGATACTCGGATGGCAGCCTTCCACAGGACCCTGTTTTACAATAAGAAGTATTTCTGGGAGGCCTGGAAGTGGCCGTAAGGGCATGTAATTTAAAAGCACTATGAAAGGGAAAGTGGAACTGTGAACACATGCATTCTTTCAGTGAGGCTGTAGTTAGGGAAAACACTAATATAAAAATAAGCTATTTTTAGGACCTCAATATCTCAGCTCCGTGAATGCTTCTGAGTACTTTTTTTGAACTTATTTTTCCATTCTAAGTAATCAATCTAAAACTATAAAAATAGGATGACACACTTGGTTCTGTTGGGCCACAGCTCCCATCCAGCTGGGGGGATTAAGTGACATTCCATTGTTGAGCACTTCCCAGCAAAATTGCTAGTGAGCTTCTGATTGCAAAATCTTTACCCTTGGTATTGACTTAAGTAGCAGGAAGAACATGACTTGATTTTTCAAATCCCTGGTTGATAGGCTGCTGTTATTAAGCTTTTGAACCATTCAGCCCCCACCCCCCCTACACCAAAGTCTTGGGGAAGCTGTAAAATTTCTCTTTCTGTTTCATAATTTTTTAGTGAGCTAAAAACCTGTGGGGCAATTTTTCAATGGCACGTATATAGCAAGTCAACTAATTCTCATGTTTTGACTACAGTGTCTTTTATACAGAGGCAGATAGGAAATTCCAAGTAGCTCCGAAAGCACCATCAGGAGAATGCATACCAGCTGGGAGGCAGCTAAATTCACATGCAAGATTGTGTGCTTAAAGCAGTGATCCCCAGTCTACCCTAATTTGATTGGATAATGGCCAGATAGTTATTAAGCTAGAACTACATGCTCAGCATTTGGTTGAAACCTGGTGAGTTTCAAAAGAACAATAAGGAGTGGATCACTAAATTAAGGATATGCAATTAAAGTTTATAATGTAAGACTTTTGTTTTTTTTTAAGAGAAAAGGGAATATGGTGGAAAGAACTTTGGCTTTTATCTTTAATTTCGGATATGTTATTTGAACTTTCTGAGCCTGTTTCCATATCTGTAAAATCTCCCAAGATAATAAAATAAACCTAATAGTGTTGTTGAGAGAATGATAACTTAATAAGTATAAATAGCATAGTGAATGTCTGGCTCATTTTGATGAGGCACATCAGGACTAAAGCTAGAAGAAGCATCTGGATCTTGCCTCTGCTTTGAAGAGTCAGAGATTGACTCTTGTCAATTTCCAGAGTAATTCAGCCTGGAGAGGTAGACACACAGTAATCACAGCACGCAGGAGACTGAGGTGGGTCCTAAGGTGCTATTAATTTGAATGCATTTTTATAGTTTTAGATTGATTACTTAGAATGGAAAAATAAGTTCAAAAATAAGTACATCTGCAAAATAAGTATATTCTCTCCTTCCTATGTGCAAGGCTCTTAAAATAGTGTTTGGCACATGGTAAGCACTTCATTAAATAATAACTAGATGTAAGTTATTATCAGAAGTGCTTGTAAACAGGAAACATGCTATGTCTGAAAGATCAGCACATTATGTCCCTGTACACAAAACCACTGGGGATTAAAACAAGGAAGTTGGAGTAATAAAATAAGGACCAGTGCAGTGAGCTAGTGGACACTGTGGAGTGCCCACCCACAACTCTAATACCTCCCCCACTTTTTTCTTAACATTTTGGTCAGGTACCAACCACTCAGGGAAAACCAACCCAACCTCAGTTCTGTTGGAAAACCTAGGTAGGCGAGGGCAATGCTATCCTTATCCCAAGCAGTTAATTCAAGTGCAGCAGTAAGAATGTGACTAATGGTCTTTGATGAATCAATCACACCGCAAGTCCACTCTAACTCAGGACTTGAGTTAGGCAAGATAATCATTTCCTGACTGGTTAAAGTTGAGGATTCTGGAACTTGCCACTGAAGGCATCCGGCCAGAAACAGAGGACACCAGCTCCGATGGATACACCATCTCACAAGAGGAAGTCTTGCCAGTGAGACCAGAAATGTGAAGTTCCTTGGCTATAATGCCTTCTTTTTTTTTTTTTTTTTTTAAAGATTTTATTTATTTATTTGACAGAGCAAGAGGAAGCACAGCAGGGGGAACAGCAGAGGGAGAGAGAGAAGTAGGCTCCCCACTGAGCAGGAAGCCTGATGTGGGGCTTGATCCCAGGACCCTGGGATCATGACCTGAGCTGAAGGCAGACGCCTAACTGACTGAGCCACCCAGGCACCACTACAGTGCCTTATTCTTATCCGCATCTTAAAGATAGCTTTGCCATTGGTAAAAAAGCCTTGAAGGCCAATGACCAATACTCACTTTCCCAGGAGCAATGGCCTATCAGACTCCTCCTGTGTTTGTCTCTGGAAGGGTCTTTCTCTATGCATCTATGGCTTAACAACCCTACCCTTAACCCTCAATTTGGTGAATATCCTTCTACACATCTCTTTAATCAGATATACATAATCTTATACAAATGACATCTTACTGATGTATGCTCTTTTGTAACCTGATTTTTCCCCTGAACAATATGTCTTGAATAACATTTTTTGTCTGTAAATATAAATCTGCCTCATCATTTTTTTTGTTGCATAAATACATTGTGTATTAAACCAATTTCTCTTTGAAGGGCATTTAAATGGTTTCTGAGTTTTTCACTGCGTATAGTATGTTGTAGATACTCTCTTTGTACTTGTCTAGTTATCTCCTTGAGGTGAAGCTCTAGAAATTACATTTTAGATTCAAAGCATATACACATTTGATTCATTTTGTCAAGATTCCTTCAGTTACAAAGAATAGGAGTTCCGATTAAAGAAATAAAAACATAAGGAATTGAGTATAATTACATAACAAGAAGTTTGGAAGTTGGGACATTCTAGGGTTAAGTCAGCAACTCAGTAATGTCACCAAATACAAGATTTTTTCCATCCTGTTCATCTGGTATCTTCAGTGTACTGGTCCAGTTCTCAAGCTTATCCCTCATGGTTACAAAATGGCATCAGAATTCCAGGCATTACATGACAACACCTGTAAGAAGAGGGGCATTTCCTCCCATACATCTCTTTTTACCCAAGAACAATGCTTCCCAGAAGCTCCTAGCAAATTCCCTCTTGTATCCCTTAGCCAGAATTGGCTGGACACCTAATGTGATAGCTAAGAAAAGTTTAGGGATGAGAATACTGACAAGGTGTTCTCGGAAAGATTGTGTCCATTGTATTTTCACCATCAGTACCTGTTTTTCTGCCTTTTGTCAATCTGATAATACATAAAAAAGATACCTTGTTTTTGTATTTATCTACTTATCGAATATCTTTTCAGGTATTTATTGGCTGTTTTGTAAAACTGCCTGATTATATTCTTTGCCCTTTGTTCAAAAATTTTTTTCTTATTGGTTTGTAAGTGCTCTGGGTACATTAGGAAAAGTAAGTCCTGTGTATTAGGATCCTAGATGCTGCTAATTTTTCTGCTGATTGGCTATCTGCCTATTAACATTCTTTACAGTGAATTTTGCCATACAGAATTTTTAATTTTTATGTAGTCCAATTTATCACTCTTCCCTTTATGGTTTCTGGCTTCATTATTAAGTTTAGAAGTCCATGCCAACTCAAAGATCAAAACACGTTCACCTGTGGTTTTTTTAAATATTTCTTTTAAGTGGTTAGCCATCTGTCCCAGCAAACATTAAATAATTCATCTTCTCCCCAGTAATTGGAGAATGCCATCTTTATAAGATACTAATTCCCTTATATGTAAATTATTTTTGTACACCAGTTTTTAAAATGAAGCATTCAACAGATATTTATTGGTTTTTTTCAATGTTGAAAGCACCTTGCTTATGGATGAAAGTAGAAACAGAGATGAATCAGACCCAGTGTTTGTCTTTAATCATACACATGCCTGTTATTAAAAAGTACAGGTACTGGACTAAGAGTGATGGGTTTGATTCCCAAGTTGTCCACTTACAAAAAGTTGTAACTTCATATGACCTTGAGCACAATACTTTGCCCCACTGTGCTTCAGTTTTCTCTTGTACGAAACAGGATAATAATAATAGTACCTATTTCATAGAATTGATGTAATAATTAAATGAGTGAATTCATGTAAAATACTCAGAGTCTGGCACAGAGGGAGGGCATAATAAATGCTAGCTATTGCTTAAACTTGGAGGTAGGGCATCATAACTTTAAAGGCACACACTCTGGACTCACAGTGCATGGGTTGGAATCCTTCTTCCAACACTTACCAGTTGGGTTAGTTACTTAACCTCACCATGCCTCAGTTTTCTCATCTGTAAAATGGGGATAGTAATGATAGTACCTACTTCATAAGGTTACTGTAATTATTAAATAAATTGACACATGTAAAGTGCTTAGAGTAACACCTGACACATAGTAAGCGCAAAATACATAAAAGCTATTTTTATTATCCAGGGGATATCTTCACTTGATTCCAGACAATTTCAGATCCTGACAATAGAACTAAAGGAAGATGGAAAATGATTTTGGGGTGCTCATGGGGACCTTGCCTTCTTGAGCCACCCAACTGAATAAGCAGAGGGATAGTTTCCAAGAAATTCCACCTCTAGCTTCTACATTTTTCTGTGTTTTGGAGTAATAGCATTGGAACTGTAACAGAAACGCTAGCTAATGCTAGCCACATGGTTTTATCTACACACAAACATTAGACTGCACAATGACTTTCACAAAACATCATTATATTTAGACCAGGTTTGCTCTCTCTTTCAATCCTGATATGATTTGAAATTATCAGAAAGTAGGTATGCATTGAATTTTGTTTTTGCTTTCTCCTCAATTATATCCAAATCCATTATTACTGCCTTGACTATAGGAAACATTTTTAGTTTGACCAGGGCATTTTTCTCCTGCTCCCACCCATCTTCTAAACCAAGGGTAGGCATTATACATGATTATGGCAATCTAAAACTCCACATGTGGCCTCTGAGCGCTGCACATTGCATTTGGACCTGTGGTTTAGCCGGTGGGTGTGTGTCAACAGGCACAGCCAGTCCACTCTCTGGAGACTCTGCAATTGCAGGGAGCTCTGTGGCACGTTGCTTCACCAAAGGGCCACATGCTGCCCTTGAAGACTGCCATGCTGGGGGGTCCACAGCACTGTAGTCAGCCCATCCCCTTCTGGTCATACAAGGCGTGGAGAGAGGGCCATGAGAATCCACTCTATGCTCACAGGGATTAGGTCCTTGGTCAACAATGAATGTCTGTATTTATCCTTTTTTGTGAAATGAAATCAATTTTTTTCCTCCAATTTCAACTGTACCATAGAAAATGGCAAGTCCTGGATATGAATAGTAACATAGATGTTAAAATAAATACTCTACATTTTTTTTCTTTCTCAGACTCTTCTATTTTCTGCCAGTGTTTTTATTGATCCAGATTAGACAGTGTTCCTAATGGAGAAATGGGAAAAAGATTCTTAAGATGAGAAATGAAGATTTTGAAAGTGTGTATTTCAAACTGCACTTAGCTAGCTACAATTTGTCCTTTAAAAAAGGCAAAAGGTATGTAAGTTTAAACTTCAGATTGACCCTAAGCTGATGAATTCTATGAATTCAGTATGAAAATAGCCAAATCCCCGTGCTTTCTCATCACTGAGGACAGAGAAAAGAAGGAGAGGAAGCTAGCATTTGGGGATGGAGTGTATTTGGAAAGAGGAACCTACCTACCCTCCACCACCTCCCTCAACCAAGCCCATTTGTTCTTGCTTTCACCCACCGATGGAACCTGAAAATACTCCCATTTATGCTGAGCTCAACTTAAGACCTAGGTGAAGGTAAATGGATTATTTTATCTGTAACTAGATATTACTTCTGTGATGAAAATTACTCTTTTATTTCTGGGTGAGTTTATTTTTTTAATAACATCCACCAACACAGTCAAGCAAACTGAGTTTGGTTCTAAGAGATTCTGATACATCAAATGAGAGCAAGAGTATAAATAAACCCAGTGGATGGGAAAGGAGTCCTTTGGTTTCAAACTTGGCTGCAACATACATTGCCTTTTGTCTTGTTTGATTCCTGCCTCTCTTTCCCTGAAATTTCTCGAATTAAAGCAATAATATGAAACAGCCACAGAGCCTGGTATTTATTATTTTCTTGTATTTGTCAACATGACATATCCTTATAAATCCAGCTCAAGGGTGAAGATGATGTGTGAAGAAAGTACTATATTCAGATGGTGCTGAGTAGGAAAAAATAAAAAACCCTCTGTTTTATTGCTTTCATTTAATTAAGAACTTCATTGTACTTATTGGAATTTGAAAAGTGAAGCACCAGTGTGTTCTCTGCTTGTGTTGCCTTATCCAAGAAAAAAATAACTTAAGAGTCTAAGGTCTTGGGGCACCTGGATGGCTCAGTTGGTTAAGTTGTCGGTTAAGCTCCAACTCCTGATTTCGTCTCAGGTCATGGTCTCAGGGTCGGAGATTGAGCCCCTCATCTGACTCTGTGCTGCGCAGGGAGTCTGCTTGGGATTCTCGCTCTCCCTCTGCCCCCCTCCCTGCCCCCAATGTGTGCACACGCTCTCTCTTTCTCTCTCAAAAAATAAAGCTAAAAAAGAAAAAGAATGTAGGGTCTGTATTGACAATATTACATTGCATAACTTCCACTGACCTAAAAGCAAAATGCCTTAATTGCAAAGCTCTTTGGGGCCTCTTCCCCTAAGCCTGACTGAAGAAGATTCTTGCATTTCTATTGTCTGCTGCTTCTTAAATATGACAAGGCCAAAGAGATACAGACGTGTCAGTCCACTTATGGCTTCAAGGTTTTATGACAAAACATCATCTGCCAGACGTGGCAGGGCTGAATATGAAAAACTCACTTGCTATTTGGGGAAATGTTGGGAACAGTTGACTGTTTTTCAAAATATCCCATAAGCAATACCTTTTCTTTCTCTTTTGATTGTATGAGGGGCAGAAAGCAAGAACTCAAGAAAGCAAGAATATCAGCTCTTTTCTCTCCCTGGAAGAGACAAAGAAGCAGCAAAGAGCTTAGCTTGCATTTGAAATGACTAAGTATTTGTGCGTGAATGAACGGGAGCAGATGGTGGGGAGGTCTCCCAGGGAATGTGGGTTTGGATAGGATGGAGGATGTGTGAGTAGCAGCTTAGAAAGCCAATAGCAAATTAGTGACACCATGCACACAGTGGAGGTCCAGAGAAATGGTAATTGGGACAGAGACTGGTACCGTAGAAATACTGGAAAGAAATACTTTTAATTTTTTTTTCAATTTGAAAAAGCTAATGAATTTAGCATGTAAAAACTGAAAAAAGCAAAATATCTTCAGAATGGAAGTAGGCATTATTCACAGTCTTTTTAATCCTTCAGTTGTTTCAGAAGCTTTGTGACAAAACAATCTGGTGATCATTGAGTGCCCGCTGTGTATACAGGATCCATGATTTTAGGTCTTGAGCGCGCGCACGCGCGTGTGTGTGTGTAGCATAGGGATGGAGGGTACAAGAAAGTCAGAAGAAAGGGAATACAACCCTTACTCTCTATTACTGAGAATCTTATTGTCTAGCTAGGAGCACAGATGTCATACAGACATGAAGATGAACATTGCATCTGAAGAGAACAGGTCTACTAATGCATATTCATGATGCAACCTGATAACTTAAGCTTCTTGCATCTTCCTTTGAAGAAAATGGAGCACTGATACATTAATTAAGTGAGTGTGGTTGAGTTGCTGGGGACAAAGGACTAGATGATGCTATGTGGCTGGAGGTAAGTTTTTTTCTGGAGTGAATCCATACTTTCACTGTCTTCCTGGGAAGAGGCAGAAATTGAAGACCCGGCCAAGTGGACTTGAGATGGTGGTAGAGGGAATTACTCCCTCTCATGGGATCCAAGAAGGCAGTTTTTCCTGAAAATGAAGCCTGGAAAGATCTAGACAGCCTCCCTCATCCATGGAAGACTATCCAGGCATTAGGTGGGATACTGGTTGTGTAGCAAACTCTGGGCTGGGTCTATACTTGCAGAGCAATTTTAATTTTTCTTTCAGTTATTGCTGAATCTTCAATAAAACCTTATAAAAGTTTCAGCGTCTCAGGGTAGTTTGGGAAATTAGGACAAGGCTTGTGTCCATTCTTAAGACAGGTTTATACAGGGAAGAAAGAGCAATATCCCGTGTCTTAAAACTAGAATTGGGGTAGCAGCAGCCAGACCAGGAAAGATAATGTCTTCAAGGCCACCAGGGACAGATGAGATGACAGGGGCATAAGCAGTTGATGGAAGAGCCAAATCCAAGGGCCAGAGCTGTTTGCCCCAGAACAAACTGAAGACAGAGCTTCAGGAAGTGCTCAGAAACAGCAGGGGTCTTTTTGATGGAGGCAGACTGATACCATAATAATCTGGGTATAAAAAGCAAGTGTAACCTTGCTTAGAATTCAAAGGAGGGTGAGTCCTAAGCTGTGAGGGTCAAAAATTGACAACTAAAAGTAAGTACTCAGTGTCATACACTGAATGCCGTGTCCCCCCAAATTCATATGCTGAAACTCTACCCCCCAGTGTGATGGTATTAGGAGGTACGTTGGGAGGGAATTGGGATTAAATGAGGTCGTGAGGGTGTGGCCCTTATGAACGGGATTGGTGCCCTCTTGAGTCACAAGAGCACCGGCCTCTCAGTGCTCAGTGCTGGGTGAGGGGATAAGGCTAGGTCTGCACTCTGGAAGAGAGCCCTCGCTGGAACTCAGTAATCCTGGCACCCTGATCTCAGACTTCCCCACCTTCAGAACTGTGAGAAATAATTTCCTGTTGTTTTAAGACACTCAGTCTATGGTATTTTTGTTATAGCAACTGGAAGAGACTAAAACACTCAGAGAATGTAGAAGAAAGGAGTTGCCTGTGTTGGATGAGGATAGTAAGCTAAGGATCATGGGAAACATACATTTGAAGTAGAATTCTAGGGACATAAGGGACGTGGAAAAGAAGAGCATTCCTATTTCCAGCCAGGGGAGATGTGCAGGGCTGGGCTCTGCTGATAACAAAGCCATATGATTTACATGATTTTCAGTATGTGCAGGGTGCTTCCTGCATACTCCGACCCCAAGACCCTCACATTTTACAAGATGTCCCTTATGCAGGTCCAGAATTACTCACAGGGACCTGGTCCTCTTTCAGTGCAGCTAATCAGCCATACTCTGCCATCATGGATCAGTGGTCATGAGTCACTGTGGTGAGAGATGCAGTTCCATGACCTCGTTTCCCTCATAGCGCTTATGAGCTTGAGAGAGAAAACAGAAATCAAAGAATAAAAAAACAATGTTTATGTGGTTCTGGCTCCACACTCACTGTAGAAATCCTTCAAAATGTTTCCCCATGTACTTTGGGAGTGCTCAGGAAGAGGTCTAAGTTGTGCGTATTAGTTTCCAAAAGTGGTCATGACACATCACCACGGAGTGGGTGGCTTGAAACAATAAAACTGTCTCTCTTACAGTTTTGGGGCTGGAAGTCCAAATCTGAGGTGTCAGCAGGGTTGTTTCCTTCTGGAGGCTCTTAGGGAGAGTCTGTCCCATGCCTCCCTCCAAGCCCCTGGTGGTTGCCAGCAACCCTTGGTGCTCCTTGTGTTGTAGATACATCTCTCCAATCTCAACCACCATCATCACATGGCCTGTTCCTCTCTGTGTGCCTGTCTCTGAGCCTCTTCTTCTCTTTTTACAAGGATACCAGCTGTGTTAAGGGATCACCCTAGCATGACCTCATCTTATATCTGTAACAATCCTATTTCCAAATAAGCTCTTGTTCTGAGGTCCCAAGGACATGAAGTTGGTGGAGGGCCACTGCTCAACCAGCACTGTGTGCAAGTGAAACGTTCCTCTCAGCAACTCCCTGGTATTGGTTTCCTTCCAGCCCTGCTCTGGGCCCTCTCCCTGGAGAAATTTTATTGCCAAGGCCACTGAGGCTCCACTAAGCTGCCATTGCCCTGTGCAAACCCACACCACCCAATGCATCCACTGAAAGCTGAGATGCCACCCCCTCCCACAGTGCCAATCCCCTTCCCCCTGCCACCCCACCCTCCGGTGACAGAGCCTGTTGGGCTCCTCCCCCAGTTGATATCAACCAGGGAGGTTTGAGGGAAACTGCCCTTTGAGTTCTGACTCTCTTTCGTTTCCAGCTCCCCTCTCTGGGACCCAAGCGGGAGTCCTTGGGATAGAGGCACTAGGGCAAGCCGAGTAGAAGACTTGCTATGCTCACACTCAGCCCACCCTCCCAATGCAGGACATGATGTCTTCTCTTGCACGACATGATGCTCTCCTCCTCTAGAGTTATTTACAGGAGGCTACACGTATCCCCTCAGGGACACCAGGCATTGCTACACCATGGATCCTCTCAAATATGCTCAGATGGGTCTAAGTCCTCACATGAACATGGAGACATAGTTGAAATAATGTGACCATTGAGCAGGCACACGTGACCTGGTCATGGGAATGCAGAGATAAGGATGGGGGTGAGATGTTCAGCAAGGAGAATCCTTCCAAAGTGGAAGAGATGAAGATTCAGTTCAAAAAGAGAAAAAGAGAAGACACCTAGAGGCAAGAGATTTAGGTCAGACCAATACTTCTCAATTTTCGATGCTAAAACACCAGCTAGGTGTCCAACAATTCAATTCAATTCTACCACTATCTACTGGAGTTAGTGTCAGATCCCACAGGTTAAAGTCCTCAGTCCCACAGATGGCCCTCACTTCAGATTCCAATCACAGGTCCCAGGCCTCCCATACTTCGTCCAGCTGG
This sequence comes from Mirounga angustirostris, assembly GCF_029215605.1. NCBI lineage: Eukaryota > Metazoa > Chordata > Mammalia > Carnivora > Phocidae > Mirounga > Mirounga angustirostris. The sequence goes on from NW_026991713.1 coordinate 126,634,663, forward strand.
CTGTAAATCAGCGGGTCATATGACACCCTCCTCAAGTTCAATAATTCATAAAACTAACTGACAGAACTCAGAAAAACACTTTGCTTTGTTTACGGGATTATTATGAAGGTTATAACTCAAGAACAGCCAAATGGGAGCGATGCATAGGGTGAGGTTTGGGGAGGGGAGAGTGTACAGCTTCACAGCTTCTACTACCTCTCCTGGAGCACCCTCCCAGCACCTTGACGTGTTCGCCAATCCAGAAGCTCACTGAACCTGTTGTTTAGTGGTTTAGCAAGGTTTCATTATGTAAGCGTGGTTAATTAAATCATTGACCTTGGTGACTGAACTCAATCTCCAGCCATTCTGACATCCCCAAAGGTCAGAGGGCGGAGCTTAAAGTTCCATCCCTTTAACCATGGCTTGATCTTTCTGGGGACCAGCCCCATCCTTGAGCTATGTAGCCCCTACTCCCCAGTAAACCATCTCATTAGCATACAAAAGAATAAATTCGAAAGGTTTTATTTTTTTATTTTTATTTTTTTATTTTTATTTTTATTTTTTTAAAGATTCTATTTATTTATTTGACAGAGAGAGACACAGGCAGAGAGGGAACACAAGCAGGGGGAGGGGAGAGGGAGAAGCAGGCTTCCCGCTGAGCGGGGAGCCTGATGTGGGGCTCGATCCGAGGACCCTGGGATCATGACCTGAGCCGAAGGCAGACGCTTAACGACTGAGCCACCCAGGCGCCCTAAGGTTTTATTTTTTTAAAGATTTTATTTATTTATTTGAGAGAGAGTACAGGAGTCAGAGAGAGCGAGCGAGAGCATAAGCAGGGGGAGGCACAGGGGCAAGGGAGAGGGAGAAGCAGGATCTCCACTGAGCAAGGAACCTGACATGGGGTTTGATCCAGAACCCTGGGATCATGACCTGAGCCGAAGGCAGATGCTTAACTGGCTGAGCCACCCAGGCACCCCAATTCCAAAGGTTTTAGAAGCTCTGTGCCAGGAAGCAAGGACTAAGACCTAATATTTATTTTTTAATTATACCACAATACTATTTTATATTTTCTTATGTTACTGATTACTCTTTGATGACTTCTGCTAGTCTTTCTAATAACTAGAGCATCACTTAACTTCTGTAAGCCTTAGTTTCATCATCCACAAAAGAGGATAATAATAGTACCTACCTCACAGGGTCCTCGTGGGAATTAAGTAAGTTAATTCATACAAAGTTCTCAAGATGGCAGTGCCTGGCACCAGGGAATGGTTCAGTACCTAAGAGCAGTTTCTGCTGAATGTGCCTTTGATATATGTTCGGAGTGCTTTACATGTATTAACTCATTTAATCTTCACAATTCTGTGGGATGAATACCCTTAGTCCCATTTTACAGATGAGAAAACTGAGAAATTAAAGAAGTGCCTGACACAAGGCAGTTTGTAGGCAGTAAAGACAAAGCCTCTGCTCAAAACCATGACTCTTTTGTCTCCACATAGTAGGTGCTCAGTAAACCCTTGTTGGCATGAGGGTCTAGGCTACCCAGAGGTGTGCTAAGCATGCAGAAGGACAACTGTGAAAACACAACCAACAGACAAAAGCAAAATACTTCCTCATGTTTAACAAAATCATTACCCAATGAGGCCCAACTTAAAAAAAAAAAAGAAAGAAAAGATAAATCCAACAGCCCCTAAGGAAATTTGAGAGGAAAAAAAATTTAGAGCACTATGAATTATGAGTGGAAGGACACAGTTTTGGCTGACCTCTTTCCTTATGCACCAACAACCACACTGGGGGATCCTAGTTTTAAAAGGCCAGTGTCCGGGACTCCTTGGTGGCTCAGTAGTTAAGCGTCTGCCTTCGGCTCAGGTCATGGTTCCAGGGTCCTGGGATGGAGCCCCATGTTGGGCTCCCTGCTCAGCGGGGAGTCTCCTTCTCCCCCTTCCACTCCCCCTGCTTGTGTTCCCTCTCTCACTCTGTCTCTCTCTGTCAAGTGAATAAATAAAATTCAAAAAAAAAAAAACAAAACATCCACTTGTGGTTCTTAAAGTTCTAGAACGCTTGCCAGCCTGTGTCTTCAACTTCCTGTCCTTATTTTAAAGACTCTATCTAGTGTGAAACTCTACACTTCACCATAAATTGCTTATTTATACGGACAATCATCTCCTCACCCCAAATTCCCCCACTGCACATTTGTAATTCTAATGAGCTTAATTGCTCTGTTTACTAGCTTTAACCTTCTTTACTTGAAAAAGGTATGAGAAAGGTCTCAGGTACAAATTAAACCAGCACATCAGTGAATCAGGAATGCAGCACAGGGCAAAACCAACACTTTTTTCCCAGAGGGACTGCTTCTCACCTTCTTTTCACATGATTCTGTGCGTCCCAGACTGTTGTTTGACACAAACCCTGGTAGCATGACTACCCTGCTTTTTGAACTACAAGCTGGTTCTCCATGTTCTGCCAGGAAGAGCGTTTGTTGTTCAGGTCAGCTCTTACCACATTTCCGAGCGAACTTTAGGAAATGGAGTGAATGGAAATCTCCAGGTGTCATAGAACTAAGTGAGTTCCCTCCTTAGTGAGTCAAAGATACACTCTATCAGGCGAGCTGTCACAAAGGAAGCTTATTTGCAGCCCATAAAGAGATCATGGGGGGGGACGCCTGGGTGGCTCAGTCGGTTAAGCGTCTGCCTTCGGCTCAGGTCATGATCCCAGGGTCCTGGGATCGAGTCCCGCATCGGGCTCCCTGCTCCGCGGGGAGCCTGCTTCTCCCTCTGCCTCTGTCTCTCTCTCTGTCTCTCATGAATAAATAAAAAAAATAAAATCTTTAAAAAAAAAAGAGAGATCATGGGGAATGACTTCCAAAGCCATGATGCCTCGACCAAGAGTGAACGCGTTCCTTCTATTTAGGGTTAGGATGAATATTTAGATAGGGACAATTTGCGTGGTACGTAGAGGCGGGCCTAAGGTCATGCATGCGCCTTAAGGAAACATGCCTATACGTACATGGTATGTTATGTAAATGAGGCTTGTGCTCCTCCTTGGGTGGAGATTTTAGTGTTTTAATGAGATAAAGGTGATTGTTAGTCATTCCAGAGGTCACTCCATGGTCCACCTAAAGCAGGGGCGAGTCAGAGCTTTAACTCAAGCTGGTCTGGATGGTCTGGGCCAGTAGAGTTGGGCAGTCATTATCTCTGGTGGGGTAGTTTCCGTTCCCATCATGGGACGTTGTGTCCATACTGTCCTTTGCCTGAGTTAAGAGATAAGCTGGAAAGAAGAGCTTAAGGAAAATTGCGGGACAAAGGTCGGTGGGTCCAAGCAGGTAGACAGTAAAGGTCAGGTCTTGGGGTCTAGCTGGTGACACAGGGCCAGAAGGAAAGAAACAGCTTTGTTTTAGTAACAACCGGGGAGAGTCCCATTCTGCTAACAAAAATTACTACTGTTTTTATTACTGTAAAACTCTGCCATAATGTAATAAGTGGGGAGTTTACACACACACACACACAAAATCAGTTGCACAAAATGGGGGAAACTGTGCTATTAAGAGGCAAATGCCACAAATAAGGCAGTCTCGCAACACTTTCCTAAGTTCATGATTCACCATCCAAATCCATTCCAGTTCCCTGGCTCCGGCTTGAATGTGCACAGGGACCCTTCCAAGTCTGCAGCTGGTCAGGACTTTCAGGGTAGTGGCAGCCATCCTAGTAATATCTTGGTAGGCTGGTTCATTCTTCATCCTGATCCAAGGCCATTGGCTACTGCCTCGTGCCCCCCCCCCCCAACACACATACATCCTTCCTTGATTTCCCCTAACTTCCTCCTCCTCCATGAAGTCTCTATTTCCCTCTTGCATTATCTCGGGATCCTACTGAGAAAGAACAAAGAAATGATGTCTGTTGTTTATAGAGCAACAATGTGGTAGGCTGTGCGCTAAATGCCTTATACATTTTCCATTAAGTGGTCAGAACAGCTCTATGAGGTGGGTACCATTGTCGCCCCTGGTGGGGAAGGAAGCTGAGAGTTGATTTCGACGGTCTGCCCCAGGCCCCACAGTGCGGAAGGAGCAGTACCATGATTCTAACTCTGCTCTGCGTACCTCCAAAGCCTCTTTCTATTTCAGGCCGCTACCTTGCCACTCACTGGTATTAAAACCCCAGAGTCACATTCTCCCGTATTTCTTGGACATGGAAATTCCTCAAAGGGGAAATTTCTAAGATGGGAAGTACTTTCCAAACCTAAAGTTTCATGTTTCATGCTATAGTCAGTTTTGCTTTCTGTTATTCAGCACTAGTAAAATGGGGTTCTTCTTTAGGTGTTCAGAGCATAGCCAGGAGAGACATAGACAGGAATGTTGAAATTAGCTTTCCCATCCACTGATAATCAGCTGATTTTACAGAGCTCCCATCAACCCCCTTGACTCTCTGGTTTCTGAAATAACCAAAACTAACTACGCCCCAGTTTGAAAAACTGAAATGAACACAATGGCTTCTCTTTCTTTCTTATACATGTATTTACACACATTTTATTTACAGTCTTTGAGGCTTCCCAGTCCTCTTGAAGCCAAGGGTTCTCAAAGTAAAAATTCCTGTAAAGATGATCAACATTGAATTGGCAGTTTTTAAAAGGAGAGCCTCCAAAAGCCATCAAGTGGTCAATCTTAGACTCAGGCAGTGGTTATGGTGGACTCTAGCTTTAAGACCCTCTTCCTCTCCCAGCAATTTGCAAAGTCAACACCAGATTAGTCATCTCAGCCTTGGGCTCTAGAAGACTACCTTCTACTTTGTCCTAGACGGTTGGGATGTCTAACTCTGGGCCACCTTCCAGTGTGGTCTGCAGTGCTCAAGGCCTGGACCTTTTGCCTCCTGCAGACCCATTTAGCTGCCACTCCAGATGTCTCTACATAGGCTAGTTCATACAGAGCTCCTTGAGGGTAAACACTCCATTCTCATCAGGGGACAAGAAGAGAGCAGAGAATGCCCATAGACTACATGCTGGTAGGCAGGCATATGAAGAACTTTTCTACCTGGACAGCCAAGACAGTTGGCATTGTATGGGAGCTTTGCTATGAGATACAGGTCTACTACAACCAAACCATATCAGAATCTGTGGGCAACCTTCACTCCTAAGGAACCAGGGAGCTGTTCTTCACATCATTTCCACCAGGCAAGGACAAAAATAAAAACAAAATTGCAAAGGATAAAGAAATTGAAACAAAGCCATTTGCAATGATGTATTTCCACCACAAAGAATCTATTCCTTACTCAATGGATCTATTTAATGGAATTAAAATTTTGACACAAGTCATCAAAATTCTGTTCAGATCAAGACATCACTATGCTTCACAGAGGGTTATTCCACAACAGTCTGAGAGTGATGTTGGAGATGGAAGCCCAATGCATCTCTTAACAAATCAGAAGGAATATGGATAGCATAGTCCACAGTTCATAAAGACCTCGCTCTTTCCCTTCTCTAGGTATCTCCAGCAACCAGCCCTGATAAACATGCTTCCAAATAGTGGCAGTTATCACTTGGTGGGATATGATATCTCCACATGTGGATCAGTTTGGATTTTCCTCATTAGCGGAGCCACAAAACCATTCCCTTCCCCAGTGTTTAGGCTGCTCTAGGCCAAAGCCCGGCAGGATACTGAAACCTTGCTCATCAAAGTGTTCTAGCTGTGTGCTCTAAGGTCAGGGCCTTGATCATTGCCCTGAGCAAACAGAAATGATTTCCTCTCTTGAGTCAGGAATCAGAAAGGCTGGAGCCAGGAGTAAGATCACCAGAGACACCAGTAAAGCTGAAAATGACCTCCACTTTGGCATTAACAAGTATTAGAATAATTCTGCCTTTCATTTCCTTAAAATATGGTCAAATTAAGCCCTTTGGACTCAGTTGGACTGGGAAAAGACTTTTTCAAAAAAAGTTACAGAACAGCCTTGCATGTTGCCCTGTGTCTTTTTAATAATATGTCAAAGGGGCATAGTCAGTTGAGCATCCGACTCTTGACTTTGGCTCAGGTCATGATCTCGGGGTCTCAAGATTGAGTCTTTGGGGGCACCTGGGTGGCTCAGTCCATTAAGTGGCTGCTTTCGGCTCAGATCACAATCCTGGGGTCTTGGGATCGAGCCCCACATCTGGCTCCCTGCTCGGCAGAGAGCCTATTTCTCCCTCTCAATCTGCCCGTCACTCTGCCTACTTGTGCTCTCTCTCTGTCTCTCTCTGTCAAATAAATAAATAAAATATTTTAAAAAAAGTTTGAGTCTTTGAACACCTTGAAAAAGTAGCACAATTTCAGCAGGAAGAAGTCAAGGGGAGAAGTCCCGTCAGACATCGTGCACATGGGAAAAGGCAGGTGGATGCTGGGAAGGGATGAAGCATGCGGATTTGTTAGGCTGTAGCAGAACTCACATGAAGTTATAACAGCAGAAGGAGCAGAGCACACCACCTGACTGGTAAAGGCATCACTGAGATTAAGCTGGTAGACAAGAGGGAGGCATTGAAAGTTCTGGAAGAGAGAAGTATTATGGTAAAAAGCAGTGTTTTGTGAAGACTATGGTGGTAGCTTTCTTTCTTTATGAAGACCGCCAGAACAAAGTACATAGCTGGGTGGCTTAAAACAACACAAATTTATTCTGTCACAGTTGTGGAGGCTGTAAGTGTGAAATCAAGGCATCAGTGGGGCCGTGCTCCCTCTGAAGTCTCTTGGGGAGAATCCATTGTGTGGCTCTCTTGTAGCTTCTGCTGGTTGCAGGCAATCTTTGGCATTCCTTGGCTTGTAGATGCTCCACTCCAATCTCTGTCTCTGCCTTCTCATGGTATTCTCTCTCCGTGTGATAATGTCTCCCCATCAAATTTGCCTCTTCTAATAAGGACACCAATGGTATTGGATTTGGGGCGAGCCCTACTATACTTTGATCTCATCTTAACTTGACTAATGTCGGCAATGACTGTTTCCAAATGAGGTCACATCTGCAGTTTCCTGGTGGGCATGAATTTGAGGGGGAACACTATTCAACCCAGGGAAGTAGCCAAACATAGGAAGAATTAGCATGAGGAGAGCCTTGCAACAGAGAGATAAAATGACGAAGGTCTAAGATGGTGACAACCCTGTGGCAGAGAGGAGAGAGAATGTAAAAGGCAGAGTCGGTGTCTTTGGGTGACTAGTTATTAATGGTGAGGAGGGGAGTTAAAGGTAACCCAGAGATGGGGGGCCGGGCACCTGGGTGAGTGGTGGTGCCACCAACCCAGATCACCAAGTAGAAAGCCACAGCTAGTTTAGTGAGAAATGAATTTGATTTTACGTTTTATTGCATAATTTTGGCAAAAGATGTAGCCATGTGTGTCTGACCAGGCAGCTGGGCGTTCGAGACCAGAGTGCTGGACAGGCGCTAGGGCAGGTAGTGGGGATTTAGGAATAATGCAGCGAAGGAGGTAGAGAAATTATCATCAGAGTAGCTAAAGTTCCAGATGGCAAGGGGATGCAGGGGGAAGGCAGAAGATGGGACTGGGGAGAACAGCTTAATTGCACATCAGAGAAGAAGAGGGGGGAAGGAAAAGGCAGTGGGAGAATTTAAGAGGCCAGTGGGCAAGAAGTGAGGTGGAAAAGGGAAGGAAAAAATAGTTCTGTGGTTAAAGCTTGTGATTTAATCCTCTGCTAAAACATAAACGTATATTCTCGGACAATTCCTTTGAGTATTACCTTTGTATCCACACAGCACAACAAATTTGAGGATTTCTTCACAAAGTAACATAGAATATATGGCGGAAATGACCCATAAAAAGAAAATCTGTCAGAAATAGATTTGTAATCAGTCCTCAGCAACTTCAATATTATACATTCAAGGTTTTTGATTAAGAAAACATTCTTTTCAATATGCAGATGACATGGTAACATATTGCAAGTAAAAGTATCCTTTTTAAAAAAGTTTTCTAAGTCTTATCCCATCTCTATGCCTTTAAGATTTTCAGTGTTTCTGAACTTATATGTAAATATAAACGCACTATATGTTTTATGTCTAGCTCCCATCAATCAAAAATATATTCATAAGATTTACCTATGTTCTTGAATATAACAGAGGTTCATTCATCTTTATTGATATATTTGATCCCATTACATGATTATTCAATATGAATATACCACGTATTTTTCTCTTCTATTTCTGATGGGCATTTGAGTTGTTTTCATTTTGGAGCATTTATGAATAATGCTGCTATGAAAATCCCTGGCATATCTTTTGGTGCTCATATAGACACATTTCTTTTGGGAATATGCCTGGATATGGGACTTATTAGCAAATGTTCCTAATTTTAAGTTTTGTTTAACAAAATAGCTCAGGTATGAAGATGATGATGTGTTTCCCTTTGGGTGCAGAAAACTAATCGATAAACAGACAAAAGAACTTCCAATTAGTTGGAATTTTAAGGATGGAAAGTTAATCTGTAGATAAAATGTTGAAATTTTGGAAACACTACAGCAAAGCAAGGCTTTTTGAGAAATGTCATAAGGAAGCTGGTAGGCTTCCTTAAGAAGCAGCTCTGAAAAATTGGAAGGACAGAAAGAGCTCTGTTCCATTTGGAGAAAGAAGAAGTGTTCTAATTGCCCAATTTCAGCATCAAAACAAAACAAAACAAAAAAGGAATCGAGTGTAACTCCATATACTCCATGACTTTTTCAAAGTACTGCAAGTTGCTGTTTTAAAAGCTTAATTATGATAAAATAACTCATTTTGCTTTCTCGCAAGGGAGTCATATAATTCCTTTAATTAAGAGGAAGCAAAATAGTTATTCCACTCTGAAGGCCTGGTACGTGCTTCTTCGAAGCCCAGAGAAGTGTATTTATATAGGCTTGTTGGTGAGACACCTCACCATTCCCTCTTCTCACGCTCCACGCATTTCTGTCTCCACCACCTTCCCATCAAGACCTCGGTAAAGAAAACACCTGCATGAGGAAGGCAGAACCCGCCGTACCCAGCACACGGCTGAACCCCATCTCTTGCTCACCTCAGTGCCTGTGAAGAACGCATTTGCAGAGAGCAAAAAGAAGACGCCTGAATTAATCTGTGGTGTCTGAGGAGTCCACAGTCCTCTTAACCAGGGGTGGAGGCGAGAGCACAGGAGATAAATAACAGAACATCTGGACCTGGGCCACTGTTTCCATGCTGGCCTTAGGCAGACAGGCCAACCAAGGCCAAGGCCCCAAGGGCCTGTTCCCTCATCTCTAGTCCCAAATGAACATTATACTCCTCCCCCCACTTCAAGAATTACATCACTGTATGTTCTTTGCTCCAACATTCACTTCAACTAAATTCCTTTGGTACCATTATTGAATCTCTCCATGACACAGTGGAGATGCTATTAAGAGTATCTTGTAAATGGATACCAGATATTTTCCAGCAAACCCCCCCGCCAACCACCATACACACTTTGTAACCAGCTCTGCTTCCTCACGAGACCTCTCCCTGTTTCATTCAACAGAGGAATGATTTTCCCTCAGTGACAGGGGACAAGTGATTACTCACAAAACTAGAATGCTTTACACACACAGGCCCAGTGTATGGGGCCAGGAGACTTGAGCTCGTGTTCAGACAGCACCATTGAACTGGCTGTGTGACTGTGACCGAGTGACTTAATGTTTCTGTTCCTGAGTTTCCCCATCTGTGAAATGGGATGGAATGGGATAACCACTTAATTGGGCTACTGTGAGAATTAAATAAGTTCATATTTTTAAGGCACTTAAAATAGTGCCTGGTGCAGAGCAAAGATTAGATGGGTGATAGGTAGGTAGGTGGGTAGATAATAGATGATAGATGAGCAAGGGAGCAAGCAATAACATCTTACTTAGAAATTAGAAATGCAAATCTTTAGATGTGAAAGACCTGCTTCACCAGTTGTATATACAACATCTACCCCATTTTGAGCAAAAAGGATATTATTAAACAACAGTAGAGGTAAATGGCCTAAGTACGGGTCATGCTCTATAAAATAGTCTAACAATTCAGGAGTCTAAGCATTTCCAGCCACAGGATTAAAAGCTCAGGGCTGGCAGTATATGAAAAAATCACTACAACCTCAATGCAAACTCCATAGAAAACAAGCTCGGTGAATATTTAATATGTTAAAATTAAGTTAAATGAATTAAATGATTTCATGTGTCGACTGCTGTTCTGTAATGATTTCTTACACGCCCAAGAAATCCACGGTGTCTACACTGTCCCTTTCAAAAATGCCCAAGAAATGGTATTCTGAAGGTCAGTGTTTATGATCATTTTTCCAAACACAGCTCGTGTGACCTGGAGAGTAAGTGGAAACCTAAGCAGATATTAGCCACGGAATAAAATAGAGGCCCACCATGAGGTTAGTGAGGCAGGAGGCTCATCCTTGCTGATACAAGCCGTGGGTAACAGGTCTGCTCAACAAAGCCACAGGGAAACTGCAACTGTACTTAGAAGTGTTGACGCTCATGTATCTCGGCACACGGTGGAAATGCTGAGGACCTTTATTGCCTACCCTACTGATCCTCCATGAGATTAGCTTCTGAGTTTGGGAGATTCACAATTGAGTACCTGACAAGTGTTATCAATTTCGTCCAGTCCACATCTGACCAGGTGTCATGGTCCAAAGTCTGTCAAGATTCAACCTTTTCGGTTTTGATCTCTCTTCTCAAGGCCAAAGGGAAATTTTACAAAGGGGACTATTTGGATGAATTACCCTTTGTTCTTGCTCAGGGTGGTTTTAATTTTCATTCATCCTAACAGGTGTGTTTGGGGGTATGTAATACAGAGATGCATAAGGGAACCATTAGTAAAGATTCTCTTAAATTGCCTTTAAATGTGGACTTCAGTGGGTAGATGGGTCATCTTGTTGCTGATCATTAGTGTATGCCCATCATTGGAATGTTTATGAGACACAGCTGGACCCATTTGGATCAATGAAGCCTTGGTTTAAAAAAGGGAATTAGTATTAAGGAATTTTTGTGAACAATATTTTCACTTATTAAACGAGATTTTAAATTGAAGTTTAAATTTTAAATTTTAAATTGAATTTCAACGTGATGCTGTTTTTCACATCACATCGCCCAAGGTTCAGAAGCTAGCTATCGCACCCTGTGGCTGAGGGTGTCAGGAATCAGGCACTCTCCATTTTGTGGGAGTATAAATTGGTACAAACGCTACAGAGAGTAAAAATTACAATATCATTTTTTTTAAATGCACATGATCTTTGAGCCAACAATTCCACTTCTAGAACTCTACCTTAAAAATATTTTCACACATTGGGCGCCTGGGTGGCTCAGTCGTTAAGCGTCTGCCTTCGGCTCAGGTCATGATCCCGGGGTCCTGGGATCGAGTCCCACATCAGGCTCCCTGCTCAATGGGAAGCCTGCTTCTCCCTCTCCCACTCCCCCTGCTTGTGTTCCTGCTCTCGCTATCTCTCTCTCTGTCAAATAAATAAATAAAATCTTAAAAAAAAAAAAAATATTTTCACACCTGGGCAAGATGCATTTTCATGTTGCCTTAGCAACCATTAATAGGGGATAGGTTAAATGAAATCTTCCAGACAATGAAATACTATTTACAGTTGCAAATAATTACAATATATATATTACATATACATATCACATACACAAATGGTAATATTTTATGCCTGCATCTGATTGGAACATCTCCGGAAATAGTAAAGAGTTGCCTCTAAGGGGAACTGGGTGGCTATAAGTCAGAGGTATAAAAGAGACTAACTTTTTAGTTGTACTCTCTTATTAATTTTTAATTTTGTATCATCTGCATATACTACCTATTCTAAACCATTAACAAAACAAGTTTCAAAAAAGAGGGCCTCGGTCTTGTGGACAGAATTCAGGTTGCTCCCTCCCAAGCACTCGCTTGGGGAAGAGTCTTCATCATGGTGAGGGCTGTAGCCCCCAGAGAGCGCTGCCCATTCCAGTACAAGCCTGCAAGGATGTGCGTTGATCGAGAAGTGAAATAAGCGTCACTCTACTCTCCCTTGGTCGGCTTTCGTCCCTTCTCCACACCTCTCAGGGTGAAGGCAGAGTGTTTATTTAGGCTTTCCTCTCTGCCTTGCTGAAGTTGTTCTCAATGCTAAGAGAGCTGGTGAAGGGTTAAATCACATGGATCTATCTCCAGGGATTCGCCTATCAGCTCACTCCTGCGTGTCTCAGTCTGTTTTAGTAGCAGTGAGGATGTACTGAAAACTAGAGATGAAGCCACAGGCGTCAGGGCTGAATTGCCCCTGAGGACCCTCTCATCCTCCGCTTCCAGGGCCCAGTCCCTGATCCGCACAGGCCTGAAATAAAGTCCTTGGAGCATGGCAGAAAATACACACCGACAACAGAGGGACTTAGCCATCCAGCTGACTTCCTTCCACTTTAGAATTTGAGATTATATCTCTTCCATTTTTGCTGTGTGTTGAACTGTCTTTTCTTTAATAAAATCATGGTGATGGCAGATGATAATTGGCTTGTTTTTGTTATTTTTTTTTAATGCCCCAACTTAGCATATTGGCAATCCCAGCTTGGTCCCCACAGTATTTAACTTGATGCGCAAATTGTACTGTGCCATAATGCCCAACATCTAGAAACCTTTGTCTAATCTCTGCCCGGAAGTGGACCCAGGAGGAAACTGAGCCAAAGAGGCTGAGATTCTACAGTCACAGACTGGGGAGCCCAGCGTTGCTCCTGCCTCGGCTGCCCTGGGACAGCCTCCCTGTGCAGGGAGAAGTACACACTGCCCTGTCCTCACTGTGCCTGTGACTTCCAGTTCCAACCAGCCAGCCCACTGGCAGCCACGTGGAAAGCAAGTTACAGCAGATCCTGGCTGTTTGTGCAGCAATCCCATGGAATTAGCTCTTGGGTCATTCGCTCTCCATATTAAGCCAAAGGTCCTATGTAAAAAATGAGAGAAGCAATATTAATTATGGAGACAGCCCTAATAACTTGGGACAAGTCACGAAGCAAGTAGAAACTTTCATCTTTATGTATCATAATTAATAATATACTCAGTAGAGCATCCGTTACTAAGGTTTTCACACTTTAATGCCTTGTTGTCTTGATGTGACCAGTGGGTCTTTCATCTTACCATATTTTGAAAAAGATTCACTCTACTCTGATCGTTGCATAGATTCAGAAGAGAAACAGAACTCTAAGACACCTGATGCTTTGGACTCCATTTCAAGGCTGAGGAAGATCAGTGAAGAGCTCCTCCGTGCCCCTGCCTTAGCAGGCTCATCTCCCTACTATGAAATCGCCCCAAGAGCTGTAGTTGTTGTGGAAATGTCAGAGAACCTATGACGCAATGAGCCCTCCTCCCTTCAAAGATGGCCCGAGTGAGGATGTTAGGGCCTGGTCTCTGGACCAGTACTGCCATGGCGAGATACATTCACGTCATTTCAAGTCCTTCTCTCATCCGGGTTCGTGCTCTAGCTAACCTTGGCCAGGGCATTGTCAATTGCCTCTGAAGCTTAGGTTTTTCTCATTGATTAGGGCTGTGAGGTGTGGGTAGAGGCCACCCAAAACCCAAGATCCATACCCCTTCAGAGTACCTCTAACAAAAATATTTATCTTGTTGTTTTGTGGAAGCTTCATTTTTCTCAGTGATGGGATTATATTAATCGCACAAGGGTTAAAGGTCAAGAGCCATCTTCCCACTGCAATTATGTAGCCGGCTATACCCAGAATGCTCTTCCAAGTTCTGGAGATCATATATGGAAAACACAGGGCCGTGCCCAAGGAAGGACGGAGCAACAGTTAGGAGCCAGTGTCTTGGGATTCTGATCACCTACGAGCTCTTAGAGAACCTCGTTCATGTGATGCCAGCCTGCCACAGTCGACTCACTGGGCCTGGCCAATCTCTCCTGCAGCCTGAGGAGTAAGGCCAGGACATGCAAGATACAACACATGCATTTTGATCAGCCCCTGGGAAAAGTCAAAATGAAAAGTCAAGATCAAGTGCCATAGCCTCTTGGCCTGTCCTTAGTGGAGGACCCTAAGGTCCAAATGGAAAAATGTTCAAGTTACACTAGATCGCTCTTGCTATGCAAGGACATAGTATCTCAAGAATATACTGGAGATGAGTAGATATTCAGCTCCATTCCAGGCCTGTCTGGTAATTATTACAGCCTCTCAAATCACTCTTGAGTTGGTCTGGAGCAATAGGCTACTAAGTTACTAAGACTGGTCAGGACATGCCTGAGTCCCAAACACCATTCTCTTCTGCCCAAACACTCACAGCCATATTTCCTTCCATCCAGATTCTCTTCTCTTGTGTTACCACTGGTCAAGCCCAGGGAGGCTGTCCCCCAACAACAGATGAGAGAGGAGGGGTGGGGGGAGGCTGACCACCACACTGACATCATGGAGAGCAGGCTGATGTCAGTTTGTATTTGGACCTGTTGCGTTCACAGTGATTAAGTGATCAGTTCACCATGTTTTCTGTGTAGTTGCATTATACAAAGACTTTTATGTATACTGGTATGGTGTTATTTCATTATAGATTACTTTTGTTTTATTGCTTCTTTACGTAGCAGAGAGTTGTGTTGATATTTTTTAAAGATTATGTGTAGGCAGGTTACATTATCTATGATTTCACTTGAGGACAGTAAGGAACATTATAAAAGATTCATTGTAACAAAAGACCATTGACTCTGAAAGGATTAAGAGTCATTGATCATTCTAAGGCAACATGAGGAAGGCTTTTGGGGAGAGAAAACCCAATCCAAGTCAGTTACTCAAGATGGATGGTGGTTCTCTTACCACCAGCAAACTCACTCATTTGGGCAATGACATAACTGAGCTAACTTGTCACTCATAGGTCCCCAAAAAGGAACATATGTAACAGTGTCTCAGTCTGTTCAGGCTGTTATAACAATATACCACAGACCAGTGCCTTATAAGCAACAGAAATTTACTTCTCATAGATCTGGAAGCTGGGGAGTCCAAGATCAAGCCCTGGCCAGGTCAGTGTCTGGCGAGGACCCACTTCTGGCTTCATTGTCCTATCACTTCTTGGTTCGTAGATAACTGCCTTCTAGCTGTGACTTCACATGGCAGTAGGAAGGGGCAAGAGAGCTCTCTGGGGCCTCTTTTATAAGGACACTAATTCCATTCATGAGGGCTCCCCCCTTCATGATCTAATCATCTCCCAGAGGCCCCACCTCAAAATACCATCACATTGGGGGTTAGGTTTTTCTGCCTATGAGTTTTGGGGAAACCTAAACATTCAGTCCCAGGCAACTAGTAACCATCGTGTCGTTCCTGTGTGCGTAGCTTCTCATTTTGGACTAGCTCTAAGTGCTTTACCTTTATCATGTTTGTTCTCAAAACAACCCTGGAAGGCATGGAAATCTTTTAAATCCCATGCAATTTTTGTAGATGAGAAAGAGTCATCAAAAACATCCGTAAAAGATTTGGGAGAATGTGGTAAGGATCTGTGTTTCCAAAACCTGCATTTGAACTCTGGAAAGTGAGGTGTCTTTAGAAAACACAGGTGGCAGAGCTGAGGTGACTGTTCTTGGCACATCCCCACTGTGCCCCGCTGGTGCTGGCTGCAGAACCCCCACAAGCCTCCCTTACTCCACGTGGTAGAGCACATGACAGGTGGCAAGACTGAGAGATCAGGCGAGTTATTATGTGTTTCTGTCCATCATGAGCCCAGGGCATCACTGAATGTGCCTGACACGAATTTCACCGCCTGTTGGCTTTGAAAGTCTTGAAATTCTTCCTTGTGACTGGGCGGGGGATGCGGGTGGGAGAGACCGGCGGAGTGGGGTGGGGGACAGATAGAGAGGAATAGAGCCTTTGTACTTGTCAGAGAAGCTGTCGAAATTGAAAATGCATTGTGAGCAGGGAAGACAAGGTTGGTTGTGTTAACCATCTGACACCAACACGGGAAGGATGGGCAGACACTGAGAGCGTGGTCTGCTGATAGCCAAGCCCTGACCCACTGCTGTGCCAGCCTGCCAGGGGCCCTATAGAGACAAACCTTTAAATTACCATGTCTGTCGTCCAAGAGGCAGACAGGCGAGCCTTTATAACTAGACCCAGACAGGCAGCTGTCTGTTAGGGCCATCAGAAGAGTCTGGTTTACTTAAACAAGCGTGAGTACTTTAAAGACCCTCCCTTTCTGGTTTTAAGGCGAGGCAGAAGCTTGACAGACAAGGTCATCAATAGGACATTAATATTAGTTGCTTTTATACATATTGGTGGAGGTGTTTTGTATTATAAACTGGGTCTGTGGGACATAATTGAGTGATCAAAATAAAAGTCAGTGATTTTGCTTTAAAAAAATCTCAGTAATTATTTCATCATTGGATCAAATTTCTGCTTAGATTCACCAGTCAAGGCACTAAAATGGTTACTAAGTTATCTCAACGACCGATTCTGATTGACCTGACGGTGGTCTGATCCGTCAGGTGCTTTGTACCTGACCTTTAAATAAATGGTTTTACTGAATAGAAAATCACTGCTCTAGGGTGGAAAGAGAAAGACCTTTCCAGGAAAACATTTTTGCCCATCCAATTGCCTACTGCTTTGGGCTTGCTCGTCATTGTACTTAATAGAAATTGTTTGCTATGAATTGGACTGTGATCTAGTTGAGCCACAGACCTTACCTCCATCAAGACTCAGGCTTTTGAAGTAGACATTAATTTTCAGGGTTGCAGAAAACACAGTACTCTCTAGAAGGATGGTTTACCCACAGCTCCCCTGGGGAGACCGAGGGAGACTGTACAGGGAATTCGGTCAAATCCCCACTTTCCAAAGATTTTCCTTTTATTGAGTTCTATCACCAAAATGTTGAGCCTGCTGGGGGGATTTTTCATAGACAAGGGAGAAGAAGATGGTCACCCAAGATTTAAATAGGAAGAAACTCGAGATTTAAGACCATACACTCCAATGTTATTATTCAAGTTGAAGAACAAATTCTAGCATTTACCTCCTGTATCAGGTGTGTTGCAGACTCATTGTTCTCAGTGGGGAGCCCCAGCACGGTGGTGCATGTCAGATCCTTCTCAGGTGGCCCAGAAGCTTTGATCAATGGTTAAAGTGTATTTTTTTTTTTTCTCAAGTGAGATTATATCATCAAAGGCATGTCTGTGGGATGATATCAGGATCCTGTGTTGTGAATCTTGAGAACTTGGTTGCCACCTTCTCAAATACAGTGGTCTTTGGGCTCGGACCCCTAGTCTCCATCACTGCCCGCAGCCATGTCCCTGCCACTCATTGCTATAAATCCCTATCCGGGGGTGGACTCTGCCTCTCACTTATTCTTGCTCATGCCTTTCCCATAAGGTGGGAGTGATGTTCTCCCTTCCCCCTTTATCAGTGAGCCCTCCCTCAACCCCCAAGTCCCGGGGTAAGTGCCCCTGACAGGGAAATATACTCTTTTTTCATAACCTCAAAAAAGGAGAGTATAGAATTACACCAGCACATCTTTCCATGTATTCTCAAGACTGTAAGGTCTTGAAGAAAGAGCTGTGTCTTCAGCTTAGCAGCACCAGCACCCGTCGTCCCACTCTCTGGGCCAGGTGCTAAATAAGTTTTTGTAGAAAGGATGCATGAATGAATGAACAAATAAATGTTCAGAGTCGACATTAGCATCAAGGAAACTTCTGTCATTAACAAAAATATATATTAATTAGAACAGAGTTACTAAAAAAACTTCCACCTTCCATTTACCAAAGCCACCCTTCACCAGATTCTCATAAGCACTGATGCTGGTGAACTTGCCCTAAGTATCAACAGTTTCCCTGCCTTAAGGCTAGTGCGGTCCTGCTCCCTCGAGGGAACCCACTTAACTCCACATGGCTCATATCATCCACGAAGACTGGAACTCATAATAAATGTCTCTTATGGGTGACATCCACAACTCACTACCAGTTTACGTCTTCTCTTCCTGCTGGCTCCCTTCTGGTCGATTTCTCCCCTCTGGAGACTGTTAAAGCCATTTTGTTCCCAAAAAGAGTATATTCTCAACACATCCTCCTCAGAGCCCTAGTTCCAGAATACTAACTACTCACATGGCTCAAATTATGCACAGTTTCTTGTCCCTGAAGTTTGCTGTTTATATTCTAGAGAAGCCACTGCCTGTTCCCTCAGACCATGTAAACTCATTGCTGGGGCTGGGAGACTGCCTGCCTTAAATGAAAAATATTCACTGTTCTCCACTGGTTCATGCCTTGTCCATCCCAGGAAGAAAATTAATGAAAGAATCAAGTATCTTTTTTACAAAATTCCAGACATTCAAAATACTTCATCCAAATTTAATTCATAAAGAGAGCAGGTTTCAAAACCTGATTTTGAAAGCCCTCCTGAGATGGCACACCTGTCTTCCCCAGCAATCTTCCTGATCATATGGCCGATCGTTCACCCAACGCTCTCTTTCCTGGTGAGAGAAGGCACCTGGGTTTTTGAATCTCTGCTGGACAGCCCTAGTTTTAACAAAACATGGCAACTACATGGCAGAAGTTGACTTGTACTGAGTCTTTGTTGATGACATTGTTTGCTCTAGTCATCGTACCAGCTGTGGACACGGCAAATGCATTCGCTGATAGGAAGTGCTGTGACTATGAGTTCACCCACCCAGGAAATATATTTTCTGTACATTCTTGGCTATTGGAGCCATTCATCACAGCATCGCTGCCCCCTCCCTGGTGCCTTTGCCTAAACAGAGATGCTTGTTATGAAGCGACTGTAATTCCTCTATGAGAGGCCCCAAAACAGAATCAAAACCATAACTCAAAGAGCATTTATGGACAATTTATGACCAACTGTCAAGCTAAAACTACTCTGACAGACTCCAAATCCGCTTTAGAAATAATATGATGCTTTTTATCAATTTTTTCCTTGTCCTTTACTTTATGGTTGCTTTGTTTAAATGTTAAATGCTGAATTAAGTGGGTCTGGATCTCCTTTGGGAAAATGAAAATTCATGGGAAGATACTAAACTGGACAGTTTCAGCTGTTCCCAGTTTCAAGAGCTCTGACAAGAAGGGGAGAAGTTTTATCGTAGAGCAGAGACTTTTTATATTTTCTCGACTTCACGTGGGGCCCCCTCTTCTTTGGCATCAATATTGACAGAACAAGGTCTGTGTGAATTGCCCTAGCCTTGTTTGGAGTCAGAGACTAGACTTTTCATGGATCATCTGGCTTGGAAATTGTTTAGGGAACAGGACAGCACTCACTTGTAGAGCAAGGCTGTTTTTGTTAGGACAGTCATGGCAAGAATGGCCACTAAAGACTTGATGGCTAAGTGTCCGTGAGAGACTTTCTCAGGACTGAAAAATTGTCCAAAATGGGGGTCTTTCTTAGGATATGAGATTTCAGCCTTATAAGGGAAAGCAATTCTGACATATGCTATAACATAGATGAACCTTGAAGACATGCTAGGTGAAATAAGCCAGACACAAAAGGACTTGGTACAAAATACTGTATAATTTCACTTATATGAGGTGCCGAGACTAGTCAAATCCACAGAGATGGAAAATGGAATGGTGGGTGCCAGAGGCTGGGAAGAAGGGGGGACGGCGATTTGTTTAATGTGTACAGAGTTTCAGTTTTGCAAGATGAGACTAGAGATGCGGCCTACAACAACGTGAATGTACTTAACACTACTGAATTTGACACATAAAATGCAGTGAAGATGATAAATTTTATGTTGTGTGTTTACCACAATTTTACAATATTTTAGGCAAGAAAAAAAAAGTCAAATTTTGAAGACCAAAAAGGAAAATGACATTTGCGCGATAGAGTGGATATTCTTTACTGGCAGAAGCTTGAGGAGTTGACACAAGAGATTAAATTTTTTCCTTGATGTTTATCTACTCTCGTAGAGGAGGGGGTGGGGAGGACAGAGACTGGGGGAGAGTGTAAGGATCTAATAATATTCCAAGGAAAAATTTAGTACCCCCACGACTTTCGTTTCCTTGTTTTTCACAAGACTATGTGCTTTTCTGTCATCGTGTACAGAACAAGGTCTGATGGGTTTTTGACAAAGAACCATTGATGGCGTGTCTGTGTGAATTGCCCTGGCCTTGGTCACAGCCAACTTCTGTGGGACCCACTGCCCCCGCTCTACAATACATCCCAGTGTGCTTGGCCATTTATGAAAGGTCAGAAATGAACTGAGAAATGGGCTAGAGTCAAAAACATGTGGCCCTATAAATATCAGAGTCAGACGGCTTCTTCCATTCTCTCCCTGCTGCCCCTCACCGTCTCCCCGGTGCCTTCTCCCTCGCCCACTGTTGGGGTTTCCCTCGTTTTGCACAGCACCTCAGACCAGGTTGCTGCAAAGAGCTGGCCGTGGCTGCATTCTTCACCTGGTGACGTCTATTTGCATCAGGTCTGATCCCCCCGTGCCATTAATCTAGCTTTCTCATTTAGCCCTTGGAGATTTCTGGCTACAGAAATCCGTCTGTGCCGTCTGTGATGTTCTAGTCCACGTCCCGCTAGCGCCATTCCTACCTGTGGTTCCATCTGACACCTGCCGTGTTCTCTGAGCTGAGGAGCTCGCGGGCGTGGGCCGTCAGCGGGGCCTCATTGCACATCGGAGCGTTCGTTATGACCTTAGCTGCCAAACTGGAAGACTTTGAAGTGACACTGGAACATCTCCTCATGGATGTGTTTGTAAGTAAAGGCTTTCCCTTATTCTGCACAACAGATCCCCTTCTGCACCCCCAGAGTCTTCAAGACTCTGTCCCCATTCCCGACAAGGATTCTATTCTACGATGGTCCAGTGCTCACACAGTGGCTTTATGTATGCTTATGTGCCTTGGGGGGGCAAGACTATAAAATCGCTAAATGCCTGAGTGGTGCGGAATGGTCTGTACAGATGACCTAGCAGGGAAATGGCTTCTGAGAACAAGTAATGTTCAGGAGTCTGAATGAATGGGATGAAGAAATAGAACACATTTGCCCAAAGAGACAAAAGCAGCTTCAGTAGGTATTCCCTGGGAGACTCGGATCTGTTGGTGAAGTGAAGTGATCATTCCAGAAAACAAAGGGCTCAACATACTGTATTTTTCCCACGGGGAATGCTGAGGGTAAGGGTAGAGAGAGCACATCACTCTGTGCAGAGCACCAGCCCCTGGATCCTGGCCACTTTCCTAGGGATTAGGTCACCATGGCTTTCTCAGGAACGGATTTTATGGGATAAGGCTGTTTGAGTGACTGTTTTTTAAAGAAGGGGCAGCTGATAAGGATACTTTCTGGAAACACAATCTTTGAAAACCCCCGGCATCCATAGCAACCTAAACATCGTTTCTGCCCCAAACCAACCACAGTCGTTCTTACTCTTTTCTCAGGGTTTTCTGTTGGTGATAGGTCTGTTTTGTATTACTGATGGGGGTTTAGGGAGCTACAGACTGTGTGAAGCATGCCGGCGGTAATATAGCTGAAAGAAAGGTGCTCTCTTTCCAAGAACAACACTGGCGCTCCCCCGGGAAAGGCGGTGGTGGTACATTTTGAGGACCAGCCAGTCTGCGTCTTGAATCTGGAAAAGGCTGCGGGGGGTTAGCTTTTTCTCTATACATCACTAAGTCCCTTTCAGGAACCTTACAGGGAATGGTGTGTTTTGGCAGACGTTAGAGTCTGGGGCTTTTTTTTTTTCTTTATTAATTTATAATCTGTCGTCTAATTGAAGCAACATTACACTGGCAGGATTCCCAGATGGAATCGCCCTTTCCAGGCTGGATACCGGGATCCCCAGTACCTCACATTCATTCTGACTGGAGGGTCAGGAAGTTATGCGTCAAGAAGGGAGAGCGACCTGGATTTCCAGTGATGGGAGATTCATGGACAGCATCGCTATTTTCTGAAGTATAAATAGAGATTGAGCAGCAGGATGGGAAGTTTCTTTGACAGCTGATACCCTCTGCCCAACCACCACGGTCCGCTATGGTGGTGGCTGGTGGTGGGTGGCTGTAGGGTCTTATGTGGGGGCAGTCTGTGGCTTACCAAGGGGTTGGTGTGAGCTTGGTCACGTCAGGGGAAAATTAATTAGGAAGTTGTTTTATTGAAATACCACAAAGTTGTTAATGTAGTCCCCTTCTCTCCTTAACTGCCCCCCCCCCCCCCACACACACTATTTTCTAATACTCCCACCACTATTATCTTGTTTGGGAACTCCCAGATACATTCTCTCCTGGAGGAGAGTGCAGTCACATACTCCCTCCTTTTCTGTAAATACAACCCATAATTTCATGGCCTCAGTTTAGGTCCTTACTACCCCTCACTTGGACTAACCATCTAATTATTCTCCTGTATCCACTATTTCTCCTCCAGTTCATCCTAGATTATCATCTCCAGATCAACCTCTTTACACTCTATTAATTACTTTTTTTTTTTAAGATTTTATTTATTTATTTGAGACAGAGAATGAGATAGAGCATGAGAGGGTCAGAGGGAGAAGCAGACTCCCTGCCGAGCAGGGAGCCCGATGTGGGACTCGCTCCAGGGACTCCAGGATCATGACCTGAGCCAAAGGCAGTTGCTTAACCAACTGAGCCACCCAGGCGCCCTACACTCTATTAATTACTAAAAAATATTTTTTTAGCAAAATTGAGTAGAGAGGACAGAGATTTCCTATATACTCCTGTTCCCACACACTCACCTCTCCCACCATGAACATCCCACAGTAGAATGATACATTTATTGTAATTACTGAGACTATACTGACACATCATTATCACTCAAAGTCAGTAATTTACATTAGGGTTCACTCTTGGTGTTATACACTCTAAGGGTTGACTGTGGGTGACTGACATATAATGGCATGTATCCACCATTGTAGAATAATGTAAGATAGTTTCACTGCCCTTAAAATCCCCTGTGCTCTACCTATTGATCACTCCTCTTCCCTAATGTCTGACAACCACTAATATTTTTACTGTCGCCTTTACTATTTTGTCTTTTCCAGAATACCATATAATTAGACTCATATAATATGTAGTCTTTTCAGAATGGTTTCTTTCATTTAATGATATGCATGTATGTTTCCTCCGTGTCTTTTCATGGCTTGATAGCTCATTTCTTCTTAGCGCTTAATAATAGACTGTTGTTTGGATGTGCCAAAGTTTATTTATTCATTAACCTACTGAAAATATCTGGGTTGCTTGCAAGTTTTAGCAATTCGGCTATAAACATCTGTGTGCAGGTTTTTGTGTAGACATAGGTTTCCATACCTTTGAGCTAAATACCAAGGAGCTCAACTGCTGGATTGTGTGGTAAATGGTTAGTTTTGCAAGGTACCACCAAACTATCTTCCAAAGTAGTTGTGCCATTTTGCGTTCCCACCAGCAGTGAACAAGAACTCCTGTTGCTCCACAACCTTGCCAACATGGATTGGTGTTGTCAGTGTTTTGGAATTGGGCCATTCTAATAGGTGTGTAGTGGTATCTCATTATTGTCTTAATTTGTAATTCCTTAATGATAATATGATGTTCAACATCTTCTCATATGCTTACTTTCTATCTGTATCTCTTCTTTGGTGAGGTGTCTGTTAAGGTCTTTTGTCCACTTTTTAATCTGGTTGTTTATTTCCTTATTGTTGAGTTTTAAGCGTTCTTTGTATATCTGGGCTATCAGCCATTTGTCAGATACATCTTTTACAAGTATTTTCTCCCAGTCTATGGCTCTTCTCATTCACTTGGAAGTTTTTTGCAGAGGAGTTTTTTCATTTCAATGAAGCCCAGCTTATCAATTATTCTTTCATGGATCTTGCCTTGGTGTTATATCTAAAAAGGTATCACCATATCTAAGGTCACCTGGATTTTCTCCTATGCTATCTTCTAGGAGTTTTATAGTTTTGGTTTTACACTTAAGTCTGCAATCCATTCTTAGTTAATATTTGTAAAGGGTATAAAGTCTGTGTCTAGATTCTTTTTTTTTTTTTTTTGCACGTGAATATTCAGTTGTTCCAGCACCATTTGTTGAAAAGACTGCCTTTGCTCTGTTGTACTTCCCTTGCTCCTTTGCCAAAAATCACTGGACTATATTTATGTAGATCTATTTCTGGGCTCTCTATTCTGTTTCAGTGATCTATTTGTCTGCTCTTGCACAAATACCATACTGTCTTACTTGAAGTAGCTTTATAGTAAGTCTTGAAGTTGGCTGGTGTCAGCTCTCTGGCTTTTTTCCCATCAATATTAAATCAATTAATCTGGATCTTTTGCCTTTCCATATAAACTTCAGTATCAGTTTGTTGATATCCCCAAAATAACTTGCTGGGATTTTGATTGAGATTGTGTTAATCTATAGATCAATTTGGGAAAACCTGACATTTAGACAATATCACGTCTTCCTATCCAGGGACATGGAATATTTCTCTAATTATTTAGTTCTTCTTTGGTTTCTTTCATCAAAGTTTTCTCATTTTCCTCACATAGATTTTGTACATATTTTGTTAGAACTATACGTAAATGTTTCACTTTAGGGAGTGCTAATGTAAATGGTAACATATTTTAATTTCCAGTTCTACTTGTTCATTGCCAGTATATATGAAAGCAGTTGAGTTTTGTATATTAACCTTGTATTCTGTAACCTTTCTATAATCACTTATTAGTTCCAGGAGTATTTTTGTCAATTCTTTCAGATTTCCTACATGAATAATCATGTCATCTGGGAACAAAGACAGTTTTATATATATTCTTTCCCAATCTGCATATATTTTATTTCTTCTTCTTGTCTTATTGCACTAGCTAGGACTTCCAATAGGATATTGATAAGCAATGGTGAGAAAGACATTCCCTTGCTCCTTATCTTAGTGGGAAAACTTCAAGTTTTTCACCATTGAGTGTGGTGTTAGCTGAACGCTTTTGAGGATATTTTTTCTCAAGTTGGGAAAGTTCCCCTCTATTCCTACTTTATTGAAAGCTTTTGTCATGAACAAGTGTTGGATTTTGTCAAATAGTTCTCTGCATCTATTGATATGATTATGTGATCTTTCTTTTTTAGCATTTTTGATGTGATGCAAATCAATTGATATGATTATGTGATTTTTCTTCTTTAGCATTTTATTCATTGCATTTTTGTTACATTATTTAATTTTTTAATGTTGAAGCAGCCTTGTATACCTGGGATAAATCCTACTTGATCATGGTATATAATTTTTTTATGCATTATTTTACTCAATTTGCTAATATTTTTTTGAGAATTTTTGCCTCTGTGTTCATGACATATATCAGTCTGTAGTTTTCTAGTAATGTGTTTTCCTAGTTTTGATATTAGAGCAATGCTGGCCTCATAAAATTAATTAGAAAGTATTTGCTTCTATCTTCTGGAAAATATTATAGAAGATTGGTATAATTTCTTCCATAAATGTTTGACAGAATTTATCAGTGTACCTATCTGGGCCTAGTGCTTTCTGTTTTGTAAGGTTATCAGTTATTGATTTGTTTCTTCTTGTGTGAGTTTTGGCAGATTGTCTTTCAAGGAATGAATCCATTTCATCTAGGTTATCAAATTTGTGGGCACAGAGTTGTTCATAGTGTTCTTTTGTTATCCTTTTAATGTCCAAAGGATGTCTCCTCTTTCACTTCTGATGTTAGTAATTTGTGTCTTCTCTCTTTTTTAACTTATCCTGGCTAAGCACTTATTGCTTTTATTGATCCTTTCAAAGAATCAGCTTTTGGTTTTATTGATTTTCTCTATTGATCTCCTATTTTTAATTTCATTGATTTTTGCTCTAAGTTTTTTTTTTTCTTCTGCTTACTTTAGATTTAATTTGCTCTTCTTTTTTCTACTTTCCTTAATGGGAAGCTATTATATTACTGATTTTTAGATCTTTCTTGTTTTCTCTTCTAAGTTATGCATTCAATGCTGTAAATTTCCCATGAGGCACTTCTTTCACTGCACTCCACAGATTTTGATAAGTTGTGTTTTCAGTTTCATTTAGTTCAAAAAATGTTTAATTTCTCTTTAGATTTTTTTTTTTGATCTATGTGTTAATCTAGAACTATGGTGTTTAACATCCAAGTATTATCTAACTATCTTTTTTGTTATTGATTTCTAGTTTAATTCCACTGTGGTCTGGGAGAAGACGCTGTATGATTTTTAATCTTTTACATTTGTTAAGGTGTGTTTTATGTCCCAGAAAATGGTTTATCTTGGTGAATGGTCCATGTGAGCTTCAGAAGAATGTGTATTCTGCTGTTGTTGGGTGAATAGTCTATAGACGTCCATCATATCCAGTTGATTGATGGTGTTGTTGAGTTCAACTATGTGCTTAACTAAATTTATGCCTACTATATCTGTCCATTTCTGATACGGGGGTATTGACATGTCCAACTATAATAGTGGATTTATCTTTTCCTTCTTGCAGCTCTATCAGTTTTTGCTTCACATATTTTCACACCCTGTTATTAGGGGCATATATGTTAAGAATCGTTATGTCTTCTTGGAGAATTGACCCATTTATCATTATCAAGTACTCCCTTTATTCCTGATTGTTTTACTTGAAGTCTGCTGATTCTGAAATTAATATAGCTACTCCCACTTTCTTTCGATTAGTGTTAGCATAGTATATCTTTCTCCATCTCTTTGCTTTCCATCTATATGTGTCTGTGGATTTCTTATAGACCCAAACCTATAGTTGGGTCCTGTGTTTTGATCCACTCTGACAATCTGTCTTTTAATTATGTATTTAGACCATTGACATTTAAAGTGATCATTGATACTGTTAGATTAACATTTCCTATATTTGTTACCATGTTCTATTTGTTTTCCTTGTTCTCTGTTCCTAATTTTGAGACGAACTGTGAGAGACTATGGACTCTGAGAAACAAACTAAGGGTTCTAGAGGGGAGGCGGGTGGGGGGATGGGTTAGCCTGGCGATGGGTATTAAAGAGGGCACACACTGAATGGAGCACTGGGTGTTATACACAAACAATGAATCATGGACTGCTACATCAAAAACTAATGATGTATGGTGATTAACATAACATAATAAAAAAATAAATTAACAACAACAAAAAAAAGAATGAGTAAAATTTTATTTTACTATCATTTATTCATTCTCTGATGCTCTTCCTTTCTTTACATAGATCCAAATTTCTAATCTATATAATTTTTCTTCTCTCTGCTGAACTTGTTTTAACGTTTCTCACATGGCAGTTCTCCTGGCAACAAATTTCCTCAATTTTTGTTTATCTGAGAAAATCTTTGTTTTTCCTTCAACTTTGAAGGATAATTTCCCAGGGTACAGAATCCTAGGTTGGTGGACTTTTTTTCTCTCAACACTTTAAATATTTCACTCCACCTTCTACTTGCTTTCATGGTTTCTGAGGGAAAGTTGAATATAATTCTTACCTTTGCTTTATAATAGGTAAGAAGTTTTTTTCCTCTGGTTTCTTTCAAAACTTTTTCTTTATCTTCCATCTTCTGAAGTTTGACTATGATATGCCTAGAAGTACTTTGGAGGGTTTTTCTATTTGGGGCTTTTGTGGATTGTTTTTGTTTTGGGAGGGGCATTTATCTGGTTTGGTGTTCTCTGAGCTCTCTGGATCTGTGGTTTTGTGCTTGACATTAAATTTGGGGAAATTTCCAGTCATTATTTCTTCAAATATTGCTCCTGTTCCTTTCTTACTTCTCCTTCTATTCCCACTATGCATATGTTTCCCATTATGCATATGTTATACATCTTATAGTTGTCTTGCATTTCTTGGGCATTCTATTCTGGTTTTTTTTCAGTCCTTTTTTTTTCCTTTACTTTTCAATTTTAGAAGTTTCTTTTGGCATGTCATCAAGCTCAGAGATTCTTTTTTCGTCTGTGTCCAGTCTACTAATAAACCTATCAAATCACTCTCTTCTCTTACAGTTCTTGATCTCTAGAATTTCTTTTTGATCCTTAGAATTTCCATCTCTCTGTTTACATTATCCATCTATCTTTTCTTCCATATTGTCAACTTTTTCCATTAAAGCCCTTAGGATATAAATCTTAGTTAATTTTTTAGTTCCTAGTCTAATAAATCCAACTTTCCTGCTGTATCTCATTCTTTCTGATGCTTGTTCAGTCTCTTTGGACTGTGTTTTTTGCCTCCTAGTATGTCTTGTTAATTTCAAAGTGGACATGATGTACTGTGTGAAAGGAACTGTGGGAAATAGGCCTTTAGTAATGTGGTGGTAAGGTATGGGAGGAGGAGAGGCATTGTATGGTCCTATGCTAGTTCTCTCAGTCTTTTAGTGAGCCTGTGGCCTTGGGGTGTGAACTACACCAGAGTTTCTCAGGGTGCTTTTTTCCCTTAGGTGAGACAGGATGGGTGGATGGGCTGGAATCAGGCATTTCCCCTCCGCCACATGGAAAACTAGAGCCAGCTAGAGTTGAGTATTTCACTTCCCCAGGGAGGCTCCCCAGAAAGGCTTCCCTTCCCCATTGTTTAGGCTTTCATAAAATAGTTTCTCCTGAGGGCAGGCCTTGTTAAGGACAGAATGTTCTGTACACATCCCTAAAAAATATTGGAAATGAGCTTTAGAATCACATGAGCAGCTCAGCACCAAGTCTCAATCCCAGCTCAGCACCGTGTCCTACTCGCGTTGACTTTTGGCAAGCATTTAATCTTTCTGAGCTTTGATTTCCTTATCAATAAAGTGTAGCTAATGCTACCCAGCTTACAGGATCATAGTGAAGATCTAAAAGAGGTAATTTAGTGCAAGTGCCGAGGGCCATGCCTGATGCAAAGGAGGTAGTCATGAGTTAGTCTTCATTTTCCTTTGCCTTCCCCTAGAAAAGGCATCTGTTTCAAACCCTGAACTGCAATAAGTCATTTTCTGTTTCTCTACCCCTAAGTTCTCTCTCCCTACTCACACTCAAACTTCTCTCTGGAATTAGCAGGAGTTTTGGTTCTGTGGAGGCAAAAACATTTACTCCTGGCCTCGACTTCATCAATCTGTGGCCGTTCTCCCTGCCTGCTCCCAAAATGCAGGAGCTACCTGGTCCTGAGCTCTGCAGCCAACAGGGGCATGGAGCCCTGGGGACAGGCCTGTACTTGGCTTCTTCTGCTCTCCAGCTGGGTTTCCCTAGTGGAGCCTCTGAGCAAGGTGACTTTGGACTGCCTTGCCAGAGCCATCGCCCGGGAGAGAGCCGGAGAAAGTGTCCCACATCCCACAGGGCTTGGGGACTTGACATCTATTAGGTCAGTGACTCTCCTCTCAGCCTTGCTAGGGAATATAGGCTTTCTCATGTGAGTCTAATTGTCTAGAAAAAATATTTGCCTCACAGTCCCATTAGCCTTGGGTTTCCTCTGTTGCTCATGGCATGCTCATTAGGATGTCATCCCACTATCTCAAGAACAGCTGTTTGCAGATTGGCACTTCCTTTCCAGGATTACAAAGGGCCACTGGGGGATTTTGTGGGAATGCAAGGCTTCTGCAAGATTCGATAAGAGGGACATATCAGACCTGGTGTTTCATAATTAGTTGTCACCACTCTGGGGCTCCTGTAGCTGCTGCAATACTAGAGGAAATAACACATGTGCGTGTGCAGGAGTGTATTCATGCAAACACACACAACATCACACCAAAGTAAAGTGCAGAGAAGGCCCAGTCAGAGTGCACAGATGACTCTTCAGAACTATCTCCAGAATTGTCCGCAATGCCCTTGGTGACATATTTGGCCTGCTTCCTTTTGCCCGTGTGTCCTCAACTAGTTTCAAAGGATTTAAGGTTCTTCCTTTCCAGGTACAGCGTGGAGGCTTCTCTTTCAGCAGCCATTTCAACAGCAGATCCATAGACTAGGAGCCCTGAAACATACACTGAAGGAAAGGAAAACGGAGGAGATCAAGCAGGGCTCCTGAAACATTACTTGTCAGATTCAATAACCCAGGATGTAGACTCAAATCTGTCCATTCAGAACAAGGCCAGGCGGCTCTAGCTCTCTGTCCTGCAGCCTGGCTTCTGTTGTCAGCCCTCTGTGCGCACTTTCTCAATGCCATCAGTGACCCTTGAATGCCACACACTGCTCCCAGCCCTCATCTGCGTGCATTGCCTGGAACATTGCTCCTCTGTTTACAATTCAACTCATTTTTAGCAAAATAATACATGTGCATGGCAATGTTCGTAACATTTTAAAGTTGAAGAGTACTATAAAGACTAATAAGGAAAAATACCAGGCTTCCAACCCTTTCTCCCAATCTCTGAGTCTTCTCCCCAGGGACATCCCTTGAAAGATGAGGTTTTGACTTACTTAAATCCTTGCTCCACATCCCTAAAAATACCCATGTATCTCTTTCCCTCGATCTTTACCAATATATCAATATCACAGTTTAAATCAAAATTCAATCTTATTATGACTACCAATCCATTGTTTACAGTGGGGAAACAGTGTATATTATGATTACATACCCTGGATTTTACAACTTTAGGTTTTTCTAGGTGGTACTAGTTGCCTGGTTTCATTGGGGGCTTGATATTCTGTATACCTATCAATCATTTTTCTTTGAGAACTTTAATAGAGCTTTGTATCTCCTTTCAATTTGGCATACTCATTAGATACTCACTCCATACATTTTTTTTCTTTTTTTGAGACACCCTCCTTCCTGGGCCTCTCCAAGTTCCTGTACCACCTGGGCTAGCTCCTCTCTGAGTCCCTTGCATGACTGGGTCCTTGGGGCTCCCCTCTTCATTATTCCAAGAACTTCCTTTTCAGCTCTCCTGGGATTTATTCTCTTTTTCTTAGAATTCAAATCCCTTCTTTGTAGGTTTAACTTTCTTTTACTGGAGACTCTCTTCCAGTAAACTCCTGAGACAAGGTGCATGAGAAGTCAACGTTTGTGTTCTTGAATGTCTTCCCTTACACTTAATTAATAACTTGACTAGTGGTTCCTTGTCTGATGTTGAAATCCAAAGCTGCATTTCCAGGCTTTACTCCCCTCTTATGTTACAGGTCAAAATGTTTGGGCACCAGGAGCTCTGTATGTCCAGAGCTACTCATTATCATCTCCCCAAACCTGCCCCTTCTCTTGGGTACTTAGCTAATAGGACCATCCTTCCTCTACTCACTCATGATAGAGGATCACCATATATATACGTCCCTCTACCATTTATTTTTCCCAAACATCTTATATTCAGCCTGTCACCACTGTCCTAGTTCTGGGCTTAATCGCCACTCATTTGGACATTTGCAGTAACTTTGCAACCTCTCTCCTGGCTTCAGATATATCTGGGCTCTCCATTCTACCACTCAGCCTTTTCCACTCAAGCTCAAAAAATTCAAGTTAGATGGGTATCACTTCCTTGCAAAAAGTTACTTGTAATGACTCCCTGTTGCTCACAGAATGAGGTCTAAAATATATTGTTCTATAGGATGTATGTCAGAACCTGGCTCTGATGGCATTTCTTACCGCTTTTGTTCCCACATATGTGATTCTACTGCCTCACTTAATTTTCTCAACAAGTCTATTATCTGCATTCGTGCTATCAAAGTTTAAAATTCAAATGGAGTAGGAAGGGAAAAGTGAAGAGGGGAAATCGGAGGGGGAGACGAACCATGAGAGACTATGGACTCTGAGAAACAAAATGAGGGTTTTAGGGGGGAGAGAGGTGGGGGGTGGGTTAGCCCAGTGATGGGTATTAAGGAGGGCATGTACTGCATGGAGCACTGGGTGTTATACGAAAACAATGAATCGTGGATCACTACATCAAAAACTTATGATGTATTGTATGGTGACTAACAAAACATGATAAAATTTAAAAAATTAAAAAATTAAAAAACAAATGGAGTGGAGTACCCCATGCAGATAGTAGCAGTGAGCATCCCCCCGGGCATCTTCATTTACATCTCAGCAGGTGTCCATTGTACATATTTTGCCTTGTTACTGGGTAACCCTTTCTCATTTTGATTACTGGGATATTGGCAGCCTTCTAGGGCATACTCAAGATAAACCCTATTCTCATGATGTGAGATTTCCCAGTACCTATCTTTTTATCAGATCAAGTATTTTCCTTCCTCACCTTGGGAAAATACAAGTCATGTGGCTTATCCCAGAGACTCCTGGGCAAATGGGCACTTGCCCTTAGGAATGACATGGTCCTGGGCACAGTATGGAAAGCAATCTGATGCCCCAAAGAAAGCCATCCTCCTTTGCAGCACCAGAGGGATTATTTGAACCAAGACAACCATTCTCCTATTGAAGGAAATTACATTAAACTTCTCCTCCTGGAAAAAGGAAGCTTGGAAATTAGAAGCAGATTTAAAAGTCGATCATTAGCCACCCAGTGCTTATCTAAGACACCTGAAATTTGAGAGCTGAGCCTAGTAAAAATCAAAAGTCAACATCCATTGACTCTGTTTGGAGGTGTACTATATATATTCAGCTAATCCTGGGTAATCGATACCATAGATAAGAACATTATTTATTTTGCCATTCTGGGTGCAATTACACAGTTTACCCTGTGCAAACTGCACTTCATAAAAATGGCAAATCAATGCTAGTTATCAAAATCCATCCGCATGGATGGATAGCCCATGAAAAAGAGCTTTGCAAAATGGTCTCGAAAGCCAATCTACACAGCCAGCCCCAAACGGGTCAGCTTATTACCTGATTAATCACACAGGCATCCTGGCAATCTTATCGATTCCTCAGAACCTGGACATGACATCACTTCTAATAGCACATGCAATAATCCATTACCACCATGCAGAATAGCCATTATCCCAGGCTGCAGCCGTTGATTGCCTGTTTTAGCCTCATGCTGGGAAGGGCAAGTGGAGCTCTGATGGGGGCAAATCATATCCAGGGCAGATGTGAAGGACTTTCATATGTTGGAATAGAATCTGTCTGCCACTTGCAAGCAGGATGTCTCCCTGCCTCTCCTTCTCTGGGTGGATAGTTGAATAATCCTGCCAGCATGCCGATGACCTGGAATTTGATGTCTGTGAAGCAAGGGATGCTAAGACAATATGGACTAATCCTCCACACAGGCCATTAATATTTTCCACTTGACATTCTCTACAGCATGATCATTGCCAGAAAGATTGAATGAGATTCTGGGATGCCCAATTAGCACGTGAGGTTTCTATGCAGCAAATGCTGTATTTTTTTCCCTACCTCGGAAGAATGTAGTCTTGTTTCCTTTGTGATGGGATGTGTATTGTTGAGTTGATGGGGATGGGGGTCTTATTCTGGGCTAATTAATTCTCTACTCCTAGTCACTCCAATGAAACTACTGAATAGGGTGTTCTCAAAGGTCCAAGAAGAAGCCTCTTTACCACCCAATGTATGTAGCTAATTTGCACGACCTTTAAGGAATGCAGAAGGATAAAACATGGATGTCATAGGGGAATATGTATGAAGAGGCAGAGAGGTGAATGGTGAGATCCACGACGGCTATTATGTTGAGGCAACAGGAAAACAGTGTGCAGAAGTGAGAGTGGAAAGTGTGTGTGTGTATGTGTGTCCCATTTACAAAGAACTTTGACAAATTTCATTTCATCCTGTTGGGTAGCTGTTCAGTAAACTTCCAGGTGTAAATCAGGTAAAAGGTTGTTCTACTTCTCTACAGATAC
Organism: Mirounga angustirostris; assembly: GCF_029215605.1. NCBI lineage: Eukaryota > Metazoa > Chordata > Mammalia > Carnivora > Phocidae > Mirounga > Mirounga angustirostris. The sequence continues at coordinate 126,668,140 of NW_026991713.1, forward strand.
CTCATCACAGGGGGAACTAAGTGTGAGGAACAAAAGCAAACTCTTCCAAAAAGCAGAAGCTCCCTTGTATCCTCAATTCCTGGCCCAGCACCCGATACATAGTAGTTATCTAGCAGTTAATGGACCCCAAAACCTCTTGCAGTGTGACCCTGGGCAAGTTACTCCATTTCTCTGTGCCTCAGTGTCTCCATCTTCCTCTAGGGAAAAGGAAAGTACCTTCTTGGTGAGGTGTTATGAAAATTAAAGAATCAATATATCTAAAAGCCTTTAGAATAGGGCCTGCAATAGACTGTGCCATGTAAGGGGGTTGCCATTATTCTGTTAGACACTCAAGAAAGTAACTGTTGAATGAATCATGCAGTGTAAGCAATAAAAGGATATTTTAAAAATTGGTTTAGACAAGGGCAAGGCCAATTGCGTAGAGCTTGGTATGGAATACAAGAAGAGCACAGACAATGTAATATCAGAAGCAAGTAGCAGACTCATCCCAGCCCACCAGACCTCTACCAGCAACAACAATTAGGAGTCAAACTGAACAATTCAAATCAATCTTCTTTTATTTTCTTTGTCTGGCTGGTCATGGAAGAGAACTATTAAATAAAGCCCAGAATGTAGACCAAGTAGACAAGGGAAGATTGAGAGAGGAAGGGAGAAAGGAAGGAAGGAAGGAAGGAAGGAAGGAAGGAAGGAAGGAAGGAAGGAAGGAAGGAAGGAAGGAAAAGGAAGGAAGGAAGAATGAACGGAAAAGCAGGGAAAGGAAGGAAAATTTTATCTGCCTACCCACCCTAGCTGTAATTATACCTACAGTTTCTTTCAAATGCCCTAAGAGGAGAAAAATCTGTCCAAAGATGGACGATGTCAACAATGCACTTCGTCAATGCAAACCTGTGTTAAAACCAAGAGAACCCTCAACTTTCCTGCCCCGGGGGGACTGTGAATAATCTCACAGGCCTTGGGCATGTGAGGTCTGGTGATAACTGTGTTGCTTATCTTCCTCCTGCTCTTGGGGATATTGGGTTTCGTGTTTGGCCTAAATTCCAGCCACTTTTCAAATATAAAATTATGGATGCAGGCAGCATTTATGTTTGCATAACCTCAGTCAGAGCTTACTCTAATAAAAGGTGACATGAATGACCCAGGTTAGCTGAGTTAGAAGCTAATGGGAAGGGTGATGGGGCTTTTAAAGAAAGACAGAGCTTCCCTTCCCAACTCCCCTCACCCCTACTCCGGGAATGTTCCAAATCGCTGAGGAGTTCTTCATGTGTGTCTTTGGTTCAAGCTCATCCTGTTTATCCTCCCACCTGTTTTATAAGACAAGGAGTATATACCCCAAACTTCATTTAAAGCTCGTCTTCCCTCCCTCAGCTCAGGGCTGCTGTGGGAAAGGCTGGCATGTGGCTCCTGGCTTCCTCCTCCATGTCCCTCCCCATGGGCCCTGCTCCCTGAGCTGCCTCTAGCACGTCTGGGCTCTCTCTGTGGGGCTGATGGATGTCTAAACCTAATGTTTAGGTCCTTGTGGAGTGGAGTGCCTTGTGGGTTCTTTGAACACCCTGTCCCCTTCCCACCACAGTTCCCTGGCACAAGTGATGTCTTTTCTTCTACTTAGTCATTTAAGATCCCTTCTTGCCCCACAGCCCCAGCCCCTTTCTCCTGGAGTTCCATAGCCCTTCATACACCACACTGAGCACCTGAGACGGACCAAGATCAGCTCTCTTAGGCACTCGTAGCTGACCCAAGATGATGGGATGGAAGTTACTTCCCCTACACCATTCTTCTCCTCTCTTGGCTGCCACCCATGCTCAGCCAGGCCCTATCCCCTAAAAAACTCGCCCTACCCCTCCCAATAGGTTCCTTCTCGGAGCCCCTCGCTGGGCCTGAGGTGAGGGGGCAGCAGGCTCCCGCCCTCCTCGTTCTTCTGATTCCTTTGCTGACAGCCTGCAGAACCAGGTCAACATGGACCTCAAATCTGGTCTCAGACTTTCCTTTGCATGCTTCGAGAAGACACAGAGAAGGAGGGAATGGTTGGCACCTGTGGTCGTCAGACCCATGAAACCGAGAGAGTCCCCTTTGAACATGCTGCTAAATTTACAACAAATAATGGCTTGAGATGGACATTAGAAGAGGCATTTACACTGTCAGCTTTGTATCTGTGTCCTTAATGTAAGCGGTCTTTCACCTTTTACCAGAGAGAGAATGAAAGAAGACAAGGGTACCGTTTCTTGAAATGCTTCTGTCCTTATTTTCCAGAAGGGCGCTTCAACTCACTTTCCCAACACTGCTCAGCTCACTGCCCTTTGCCCCTGCCCTCCACCCCCCACCGCCACAGTGGCCTCAGGCTGCCCTCGGGCCAGGAGCTTCATTATGGCACCCCACTGTACCCACTGTGTGACCTGTTACCTCCTTCCTCCCACCCCAAAAACCTGGCCCAAACCTCTCTGCCCCTTTATCCCTTCTCTCCGGATTCTGGCAAGTGAACAAAATAAAGCTGTGTAGACGAGTTTACCTAGTACCAGTGATTACAAGTCTGAGGTAAGATACGCATACACGGGGAACTTCGGGGGGCCAAAAGGATGAGACTCACGAATGGTCATTTCAGGAACTGGGCCACAGTTGGGATGAACGCTGGAGGCCGGTAGTCCAGGCACAGTCTGGACAAGAGGCTGCAGTGACCAGTGTCCCCGTTTCTGTGTCAGTTCTCAGTATCCTATCAGGAACCCCTCCGCCCCCCCCCCACCAACCTTCCCATGGCTTCTCAGCACATGCCAGCTCAGTCGCTGGCCTGATCTGTGTCAGCTGCCGTGCCCCTGTCCACACACTCAGCAGCGGGTCTCCCCTCTCCTGCGGCTGCCCCCCACTAGCTCTGGTGTTGTCACGTGCTTTCTCCCTGACAGGCCATTATCCCCCAAGCCCCCTCTTCCACCTCCTGCTATTTGTGACCAAGAACACCCATTGGATTTGATACATCTTGCTTTGGTGTGTCAAGACCATTGATTTTCCTGAAATATGGTTCAATCGATCCCTATGCATTTTCATTCCAGAGTTTGAATGTAAACATTTTCACTGAGATGGGAAGGAAATGTTCAAAATAAACAAAAAAAACTCTCCACCAGGCCTGGGTGCTCTGCTCCAAGAGGCATCAAACACAGCAGCTACAGGGGCTCTAGAGCAGAGGTGGGTCTTCTCCATCCCGTCTCCTGGGGGTTCACTCACTGCATCCCCGCAGCAGGCTCCCCATCTGTCCCGTGGGCCATTACACTGTGCCCTGGGTACGCGGGGGACCTCCGTGCCCACCATCCTGGCAAAAACATGCTTTCTGTAAGTAATACTCTGTTCCAAATATTTCCCCCTTGCTTTTCTGTTGTCTTATAGTTACTCTTTATTCACCCTCTCCCAGTCCTTTATTCCCAAGTCTCTGGTCTCAGTGCTGATCTTGGGCATCTACCCTCAGATCTCTTCTTCCTCTTTCCCTCCCCCGCCCCAATGGCTGTTTCCAGGGCTCCCTGTCAACCGGCTGACATCAGTGCATGGAGGATGCAGCGAGGAGGCTGGAGGGGAGTAGAAGGGAGGAGCAGGGCCTTCCTCTCCCTCCCCCCTGCCCCCCACTTGGCCTTGGCCCAGGGCTCCAGCAGTGATCAGGTCTTACCCGTGGGTCCACAGGGTTCCAGCCTCTACAAGGTGACCCGGGCCCTAGGTTCCTCCCTTTACCCCTCAGGCCAGGGGCTGTCCTGCCTCCCTAGCTCCTGTGGGCTTCTTTGCTCTTCTTGTCACCCATGCTCCTCACCAAGGGAGAGCAGAACAGCAGTTCTGGAGACTCTAGAACTGCTCCTTCTTATGCCATTTCCTGGCTTAAATTCTCTCTTTTTCAAAGCCAGGGATTTTTCACTTTCTCTGTTAGGTCCCATGGATATCTGTCCTTTCTGGATTTCTAACCTGCTGTAATCTGATGAAGTCCTCTGTGTCACGTGAGAGTATATAATGGGCCAAGTCAGGCCCTGAAATCAAACATCTTGACTTTGGTTTCATCTTAGATCTGACAGTTCTAGCTGTGTTACCTTGGTCAAATTATTAACCTCTCTGAGCCCCAGTTTCATCAACTGTAAAATATGGACCCCGAAGCTCATTTCTGCATTGAGATAGCCTTGGGTCACCTTCTAGCACGCTGCCGGGCAACTGCTAGGTACGCAGTAAACGTTAGTCCCCCTCACCTCTCGGAAAGTGGTCAGATCTGCAAAGGTGTGAATGCATATCCCTTCCTGGGAAACAGGTCTGTATTATAACAGTGGCCTTCTGAAATTAAATGCTTTTGTCTCAATAACTAATTTTAAATGTGTAAATCTTAAACACCTACAGCAAAACCATAAAAAAGATAGTTTTGGACAAGCTGACCTTTGAGAGCCTTCAGATCTGTCTGAGGAGGTGGCTGGCTACTCTGTGGGGACTGCAGAAAGCTCCAGAGCCAACCTCCTCCTCCCCATTAGCTGGGAGAAGGCACTGGTTCTGATAGAGAAATGATCCTGCTCCTCACCCCCCGGGGGGTAGAGTAGATGGGGCTCAACTGTGTGCGAGCCTGGCTCAGGGGTATTTTTGTTTCCATTAACATTCTCTTCTATATGTATTTTAACCTTAATCAAATGCATATGTTTTTGTTTTATTTGCACTTAGTTCATCAAAGTGTCCTTTATGATCTGAACTGTGCCATGAGGCCTTAAGCTCTTCAGTGAAACACTCATTAATACCCCTGGGAAACAGGAAATTGCATTTAGTCAAATATAAATAAATTCAGTTCCCAGGGGCTTTGCCCTGGTCCGGGTCAGGGAGGAGAGACAGTGACTTCTCAGCTGATGTGGTCCAGCGCCCCCTCTCAAACCGCCCTGGAAGGAAGCAGTCCCAGGACTCGCGACAGATAAGTGTTTTGAAAATGTGCCTGTCCTTTGTTCAAAACGGTTACGTAGTCGAGTGGGGTTTTATCAAGGAAATTCGATGCATTTGGCCCAATCATTGGGTATCATTCCAGATCTATTGCCACCCCAAAATAGTTTGAAACCAGGCAGTGCAGGAAGGAAGCGAGAAAAGGGAAAAAAAGGTATATAAACCTCAACCACCTAGCCAGAGACGCTCCGCAAGTCTCTCCTTGTTGCTGGCCTTCTCTCTCACCCCCTCACTGGCTCCTCCATGCACATATGGAACCAATTACGAACAAAGCCCGATTGTTGTATATTTGGAATTTCCCACATCAACTTGATGCTTTCTTTAACTGCCTCTTAATGTGTGTCTGCACTGGGTGACCAGACCCACGTTTCCATCCTTCCCACCCTACCCCCACCAGCACCCCCCTTCTGAGAGTCTTTCCTGGTTCATTTTCCAGCATGTAAACCTCCACTTCTTCCCCCTTGCACCCCGCCCCACTTCCTATTAGAATCTTTGAATAAACAGAACTTTCTTTTCCATGGTTGGCAATAAACTGGTCTGCAGAGAGTAAATAAAAGCCGGATCCCAAAGCATGTAAGTGATATCAGGCTAACACCAAAAAGCATGAATTACTACAAAGGAAATGGCATCCCTTTCATAAAACCCAGAATGGAGAGGAGCAGCTGATGTAGAAATACATTACAAACAAACAAACAAACAAACAAACAAACAAAAAAACACCCTCCAATTCTGGAAGCCCCTTACTTGTTTTTCTTTATTGTAATTTTCTCTGCTATAGATAAGCATATTTGGAGGGGGGAGCAGAGACAGGGGACCACAGATGACGAATATATCAATTACAAAATATTACAGAAAAGTTAAAATTTTAGGCCATGTGTACCATCCTTCAGAGGATTATCTGATCTGGAATTACACGCTATTTTTAGAAAAGAATAGGCAAACGTGATGGATGAATCTGAACTTAGTCCTTTTCAGAGCCTTGTAAAATCAAACAGAACTTCTTCACATTTACTGACACACATAAAAATAAATGTTCTATAACACAAACATTTAAATGAAGAGATGCCAAATGCGAGTCTGTCTCATATATTCGATTCATCTAGACCACGTGATACCCCAACATTTTTTTTTTTCCCCTTCTCTCACACTTTATCTCTGCGGACTACATTCACATATATAATTAATTGCACTCCTACATTCATTTTTCTATGCACTGGAAAGCAGGAGAGAAAAACCAGAGAAGTGCATCTGATGCTCAGGGTCATACGTGTAATTTATGACCGCGAGCAAGGATCCCTCCAAGTCCCCAGTGCGTTATGTCACGGGTCTGCAAATATTTTTCCTGTGTTCGGAAAAGAGTGAAATCAGAATGCAGGATTTCACATTAATCTCCACACCAGATGGTGATATTCCAAACAGTCTTTTTAAGGTGAGCATGTGACCTACTGTATGGCCGAGGGGCTTTGGAGTCACGTGATGGAATGAATAATACGACTGATAGCTCTTCGATTAGACAACTGACCTGGTTACCGTCTGTAGCCACGAGAAGCAAAGTTGCCATTTCTGGATCACTCTCCCCAGAGGCACAGCTTGCCAACTTCTGGGACACGCAGTCTCACCGAAGGACTGACAGGCAGGGACCGACAAGGGGCGGCCAACGCTGCTGCTGAAGGCGGGCTGAAGTTGGAGAACTTGGGCTATTTTTCTGCTTCCCCATCCCCCCGCCTCCCAACGAACCACATCGACTCATATGGTCGAAAGAAAAATCTCTTTCGGTTATTTGATATTTGGGAAACCTCCAGGAGACCATAACTTAGTTTGGAGGAAGCCTTGTCTCTCACTTTGCTGGGAACACACGCACACACACACACACACTCACACACAGGAACGCACATACACACAGGAACGCACACACGCGGCTCTACACCATGGTGGTTCAGGCTGCAGTGGCCCCGAACAGATCTCAAAGACTTTTACTGAAAATTCCTTATGGATCTCTGAGAAGACGCAGCGTGGAGAGGGTAAGCGACGTGGCGGGCTGTTTGCTTTGCGTGGAGCAATTGCTCCAAAGAAAAGGAGTTGTTTGTTTCATTGTACATAGCATCCCTTCTGGTCGCCCTGTTTTCCTGAAAAATTTGAATTCCTGGGACGGTAGAATACTAGGTCGTGGGTAAATTTTTTTCTTAACAGAGGATGATGAAAAAATTTGAAACAAATTTTTGCCAGGTGTGCATGTGGGGGTGCTGTGAGAGATGAGGTAGGAGGGTAGAGACTGGGGTGGGGACTTTCCTTCGGAATCGGATGGGAAGATGTGAGTGCCTGGGGAGAAGAGCAGGGGCTGCAGGCAGATGCATTAGTACGACACAGCTGCAAATGTCCTCTGTGGGGTGACCGTGTCTTCAAGGGAGGCTTTGATGCCTGGGGGGTTTAAATTATGCCCCCATTGAAGAGAATCCCCTCTGTTGTGTTGTCGCTGTTTCACATACCTTGCTATCATTTTGGATTGTTTTTTTAATACTACGGATTTAGGCTCGAAATGACTCTGTTAATTTTCTGAAGCGTGCTTACTTTATGGCAACCCCTGGCAGAGATGATCCTGTAAAATAATAAGGATTTGTCCTTCTTCGGAGTGACTAATGCACTTTTGGGGATGACTGAAGTTGATACAAAGCTAGGTGTCCTTGGGATGTTGGGCTCGTTCATGGAGGGACAAAATGCCTACACCCCTGCGGGGTGGAATGCTTTGTGGGTCTCAGAAACCCCGAAGCTCCTGTTTGAATCACGGCAGGCCCCTCTGTGGGCTGTAGAGTCTACTTAGACATCCTGGTTTAAGGTGGGATCTAACAGCCATAAGGCAAATAACTTCATAAAAAGCTCTCTTGATGGATAAGCAACCTGCTGCATCTTATAAAGGGGACCAGGGTTGAATTCGAGTCACTTTTTCTGGCTTAGTACTCAGTGATTTTTAAATGTAAGGAAAGCACAGTTGAAACTTTAAAATATGAGGGTCTATTTAGAATGCAGGTGGGCCTGATCTCCTGACTTGTAATGAGGGACGTTCTTTCTGCCACTTGAGTGCTGATGAAGAGAAAAAAGCTTCACTTCCTATTCTGTTTGTCTGTAGGTCTTTATTTTGAGACATATGTCTTGGGCTCAATCTCAGAGTCATCAACTAGTATACAGTAAGTGCCTATCGCATGCTCCCTTCTATACCAATAGCTTTTGAGCATAGGACTAACAGTTACAGCAAATGTTAAAAGTATATCAGGCTTATATTGGATATGATTTTAGGTTTTGTTGAGAATTTCCTGACCTTTGCGGTAACTAAGTTTATATCATGTGTTCTGTGCCCAACTAGTCATTTAGAAACATGAATTGTACACGCTGGAGTTCTGGAACCTGGCAATACTTAGGAGAGAGTTATCTGGGCATAGGCACAAAAAAATTCCATAGGAACCTTTATTTAACCATTAGAATCTCCAGATGGATGTTTGATAGATCGTGGATTTTTAATAAATCCAGATGTATGCAGTTACCATTTCTGTTATTCATTGTTAGCCAATTTAAGAAAAACGGACAGCCTATGAACACAGCGTCATACATAAAACATTGTCACATGTGTTGGCATCTACTTACGTTCAAAACACACAGACCTATTTTCTGCCCATGGGCACACACCCGTGTTACCTGCCTCTTAGATCTGCAAGCTGCTGGGCCCTTAGGAGAAAGCACACACATCACTGGAGCGTCAGACATCCTATTCATCTCAGTTGCTAGAGGTGAAGCGATGGGGCTGGGACACCATCGCTCATAGGAAGAGTGCCCCTGCATTCCTTATGAGCCGCCCATCTCCCCTTCCACTCTAAGGGAGGTTGACACTAATTGGAACCTAGGATGAATGTGTCAATTCCAACTGGGCATTTTATACTGTTGCCGACTTGATGACAATTTTCAGAATCAGAGTCAAACATTTGTGTAAAAGGAGGGCAGGAAAGGTGAGACGCGGCATCTGCTTTAAGGGCAGATACTGAGAACCAGCACTCTTTTCTTGGGACTCCCTGCCTTAAAAGCAGTGGCCCTTTTCCAGTTACATCAGCAGCCTAGAGGGTAACAGACATTCGGGTTGGTTTCCATCGTCTCGCGAAATGTGATGATCCTAAATCTCGTGTATGCACTGTCTTTACTCCAATGCACTTTTATATTCGTTACTTCGTATTACGATCCTGAGTTGCTGGCGAGACACAGAGAATGGGGGTTATCACTCTTGTCCTGTAGGAACAGGGAAGCCAAGGCACGGAGGGGTTTAATCTTCTGTCCAGGGACATAGAGTTGACCACAGAACAGGACCCATGTCTAAGGACCCAGTATCTTCTGTCCCTGTTTCATCACCTTTGCTCCCTGGGGGAGCATCAACATGGCAGCCTGCCCCCAAGCAAAGGATTGTAAGCAACTTGTCACCAGGACTTCCCATGAAAGGGAATATAGAAGACTCACGACCGAGGAGAAAACGATTTCCAGGGCTGGTCATGTGCCCTCAGGCACCCAGGAGTGCATAGTTGTTCCTGTTTTCCAACTGCCAGTTGAGTTGAAAGAAAAGAAGCACACCTTTTTAACTATGTTTCTAGACCTCTATCAAATCCTGATTCAGAAACACTCACTTGGGCTGCAAGACCAGGCTCGGTTTTTGTTCATGGTTTCACGGACTACCACGAGCCCATCACGGAGCTAGGTGAGGTGGGAAAAACAGCAGAAATATAAATACTTTGCTTGGTAAGACAAGAGAGATTAGGGATACAGGTTTACATAAACAAAACAGTATTGACATAACAGGGCATGAATTTAGCTACAAAACAAGAAATGAAGACAATTTAGGTGCTACCGAAAGTAGGAAGGTGGGATAGAAAGGGTAGGGCTTGCAGTCACTGGGTCCCCAAAACTGACAGCCTCACCCTTTACTAATTGTGTGTTCTTGACCAGAGTGACCAGACTTACTCAGTGTTCTTAGTTTATACATCTGCACTATCCCCCATTGAGGGCAGTTGTTAAGGATTAGAGGGAACGTAAATAAGGACCTAACACAATACCTCACATATAGAAAACAATCATTAATGACAGAGTATTTTTAAAGTTTGCCTAACTTTGAGTGGAGGAACACTCGGCTTGTATTTTTCATAGCTGATGGCCTTGGTCATCACACTCTTGGTCACACTTCACTGTCACCTGGAGAGGTCCTTTAGGGATCTTTACCAAGTAAAGCCAAGACAGACAGGATTTCCTGGTGATGATTTGCCTTGGACTCCCAATTTTATGTAAGACACTTAGAAAACAAAATGTTTCAAATTCATTGCACGAAAATGCCAACTAACTAAACTTCTCAAGCCCATATGCTTCTATAGGGTCCCTTCCTTCCAAAGCCAGATGTTGTTACTCCAGAGGTAAAAATGAACTTCATGGAAAATTCTCATGCATCTAAGAGCACAACATGTAAATGAATTAAGGAAAGAGTAAATGTAGACCTTTTCCCTGGGAGTTTGCCTTGGAGCGGGGTTAATGTTTTTATGAAACTACTATGATCCTACACCATGAGGAAATGTCATCATGTTGGAAATTACCTTTCTTTAGAGTTCCAAAACCCAAGAATAAGTAGGCAAAGCTTCCTGTGGCCCAGCCCGCTGTTTCAGATGTGTGTTTATGAAGGATGCTCCTCTTCCTGCTGATTTATCCTCTCTAGCATCCAGACCCACATATCCCAGGAAGGGCTGGACATCTCTGTTCTCCTGAATGCTGCAATACCTCAAATTCAACATGTCCAAAATGGAATTGGTCATCTTGCTCACAATCCTGCTCCTCCTTCAGTCCACCAGCTACCTGAACACCCCGAGCAGAACCCAGGTGCCCTCCCTGCCTCCTCCCTCCTCTTGGCTCAGCCACCACCGCCTTTCACTTTCAAACAGTTGCCATTTGTGTTCCACCAAGTCCATGCTCTGTGTTGCAGCCATGTGATCTTTCTAAAACAGAGGCATGGTCGTGTCCACTAATCTACTTAAAACCCTGAAGTGGTTCCTGCTTCAAGATAAGTACTTAGATAAATGCCTAAATAAAATTACAAGGCCTTCATGATTAGGACCCTGCTACCCTCTCCAGCCTCGGTTCTCCCCCTACTTTACCCTGAGAGTGCTAGACTCCAACCACACTGCACACGTCTGAGGCTCCTCTAAACCACTATGCTCTCCCCTGCCTCAGGGCCTTTGCATGTGCTTTGGTCTGCCTGACACACACCGCCTCCTCCCTCTACCTCCTTAACTTCCCAGTCACATCCTTTTAGCCTAAAATTAACACCCTTGGGAAGGCTTTTCAGAAACCCTGCCCCCTCCCCAAGTCTGAATGAGTGCTCTTCCTTTGGGCTCCCCTACACACTGCATTTTCCCCTACCCACAGCAGCACAGATCACACTGCACTGAATCCCCCTGTTTCCATCCTATTTCTGTCACGTAAAATTTCCACATGATGACAAGCTCCTTGAGGGCAGGAAACACATCTTGGTCTTGGGCTCATAATAGGAGTGTGATAAATATTCACTAGATGAGAAAAATAAATGAAATCTGAAAGTTTTTTATAAACTTCCCTCAGAGAGAAAATTTGGGAAGAAGACCAGAATTAAGAAATAAACAGAAACAGCCTCATTTTTTTTTACATTAAATTACCCCATGCCCAGTTATTGCTGACGGGAAATGTGTTTGCTCTTACGTGTTCATACAAACTGAGGAGACAAATGCTCTAAACTCTTAGACCATACCATGTGTCTTAAAGTAGAAGGAAGCATGTGTGTGAACAACTGACCAGACTCAGCGTATGTTTCTTCACAGAGTAATGTAAATTTGACATCTTTATTGGGTTAAAAAAAAAGAAAAAGGAACAAGAAAGCATTCTCTTTTGCCACAATTATTTGAATATTTAAGTGAAAGGATTTTTTTTTTTTTTTTTGTCTTGGAAAGACTGAAATGGTGTGATATTTCTGGAGCAGTATTTTTAACGCAGTATAAATTAAACCTCTTTGCACGCACATTATTCATTATTTGATGTGTTATTTCAGGTTGACGTATTGCCAGTCTATTATTTTGCAAACCATTACATTATCACAGCTGCTAAACTGCATAACTTAAGGATTCAGAATACAACAGAGTCTCTATAGTCGAGTGTGTGGTGCTTATATTCTGAATGTATTCATGCAGGGAAGTGTGAGACTTTACCAGAAACACATACAGCAGACGGCTTTTAGTGGATATTTATTACCATTGAAAGCAGACAGCCAAGAAACTGTTCAGACAGATCAGTGTATTCACACATACTATTATCCAACCCCCTCATCCTGCATAAGGTTTTGTTCCTTCTATAAATATAGCGCTCTCTGGAGAAGAACATGGCCTAGCAGGGACTCCAGTTCTCTGGTTCACAGGCCGAGTGGAAGGCCCTTTTCCCCCATATTGGCTAGTCCTGTGCAATTCTAAGTGACCCAAACTTGGTGACCTGACACTGATTTTATTTCTTACAATAGCTTATGTCAAGTTAAACCAATGACTTCCCATCTTGGCCAGAATGAGCTTTTCAACCTGCTACATTGCAGCTCTGTCCTCAAAATCAATCATGTAATCTCTGAACACTTTCTGTGGATGTTTTGAAAACAGATCTCTTATAAATTGCTCTAGCAGAGTGAATACTATCCACCTGTGTAACATTAGAGTTTCTTTGGACACACAGTTAAAAACAGTACACTTTTGTTTGGATTGATTCATTAATGCACCTCTGAGAACAATATTATCTTACATGTATAAAACAATATGGAAGAAACTGTGGCCATGGACCTTTGTCTTCTAATCTGAGAGTGGATACACCACATCTGTGGATTTTTCTTTCTTTCTTTTCCTTTCTGGTCGCTCAATAGATAACTGCTTCAAAGGACTTGGTCAGTTTTTCTCCTAAGCTCCAGAACCTAGAACAGTGCCTGGCATGTATATTGGGTGAACAAATATTTATTGAATGAATGTGAATAGATGAATAAAAAGAATGTCTTCATTGTCATAAACTCAGTCCTTCAATCAAAAAGAATTGTACCCTAAGGATAGGGTTGCAAAGTGACTGCCTTTCTTATGCAGATGAATATCTGTGTCATTGTTAGTCCTAAGAGGTGACTTATTTTAGGATGCTAGCTCTTCTTGGTAGAGAACTTGCTCATGAAAAACTTACTGAAATTCCTCTACACAATTAACACTTTTGAGTGTGTGGGCTGTCCTCCTCCTTCCCAGTCAGAATCTGTATATGAGTATTTTGAGATAGTCAATAAGTATGTCTCTGATCCTTTTCCTCTACTGCTTGCTAACTTCTCTCAAAAATGCCAAGGTCACATTTCCACATGGATAATGCTTCCACATAGTCCTCTGATACCTCTATTGGAACATTAATCAGGAAAACCAATAAGGCTTAGAAGTATATTGATCATTTCTGGAAAATGTGGTCCGAGTTCAAACAGATCAGTCTCAAAATACAAATACTGCAGGGAATGTAATACTTAGGACCCAATACATTAGTTATTAATTCCACAGATTTTTATTTAATACCTACTACATGCCAGGCCGTGCTCAAGACCTAGGGGATGTAGCAAAGTCTCTTAAGTGATGCTAAGGCCTCTAAGGAAAAATAGAGCAGGGAGGTGCTGCAATTTTAGATGATGTGGCTCTCGGTAAAGATGTTTGAGGAGAGACATACAGGAGTTAGGGGATGAGCCACAGAGCCCTCTGGGGAAGGACTGTGCCCAGGAGAAGAAACCACCAGTATATAAGAGATGCAACTCCAGAGCATCCTTGATGGGCTTGGAAACTAGTCGGGGTTGGGGGGGTGGGTAGCTGGAGCTGGAGCAGAGTGAGGGGATGGGGTACATGGAACAGAGCAGCCATCAGGGAAGTGCTAGGAGCCCCTGTGACAGAGGGCTGTGTGGGCCATGATAAGGACTTGGGGGTTTTCCTCTGAGTGAGACAGAAGAAGACCAGTGGCCTGGGGACAGAAGGGTGACATCAACTGACATGTTTTGAAAGAATCCCCGTGGCTACAAGGCTGATAGGAAAATGGACGGAAGCAGGGTGACTCACTAGGTCATTAGTGTAATAATCCTGATGAGGGATGATGATGGTTTAGATCAGAGGATATTCTAGAGGTGCTGAGAAATGAGAAATGAATGGATTCTGGATTTATCTAGAAGGTAGAGTTGACAAGATTGGCTGATGGATCGGGTGGCAAGTGAGGAGAGGAAGAGAAGGGTCAAGACTGACTCCTGGGCAGCTGTAACCTGGGGTTGACACTAAGATTGGAGGCACTGCCGAGAGGCCGGTGGGAGTGACAGCAGAGGCGGGGGGGAGACTGAGAGCTCTATTTGGATGGAGTGAACTCGAGATGATTAAAATTCACATGGAGAATATTAAGAATGTAAGTTTCATGTGCAGGTGAGAGTTCTGGGCTATGGAGGTAAATGTGGACATCGTCATGGGTGCCCTGAAGCTGGTTCGTCCAGGCTCTCAAGAGCCGATTGTGCGCATCTCTTCCCAATTCCCCATTCAGTGGTGACAGGTGGGCAGCTTGAGATGGGTCATGGTGGGAGAAATGCACCATACAAATTAGCAAACATTACAAATCAGGCCTTATTTTTTTTCTAGCGAGTTGATAGTTAAACTAGGATACCGCCAGCAGATGGTGTTTAAAGCCACAGGACCAGGAGATGTCACCTGGGGAATGTATGTGGATGGGGACAAGGAGATGTCTGAGGACTGGACCCGAGGCCACTCTAGAGTTTAGAGGTCAATTCCATGAGAAGGATCCAGCAACGAAGACTAGTAAGGAGCAGCCAGTGAGGTAGAAGAAATTCTCAGAAGGGACCGTCAGGCTATCCAGTGCTGCTGCTAGCCATGGAAGATAGGGACTAGGAAATCACCTCATTACACTGTTATCAAAAAGCCTGTGTGCAAACGGCATGCATCAAAATTGCTGGGCATTTTCTAAATCACAGAGGCCTAGTCTCCAACCCAGACATACTGAATCTGAACCTCTGGGCCATACAACATGGACTCAAGTTTGAGAAACAGTACCTGAAGTATAGTTTTCCAGAAACAGAGGCACCAGGGAGGAAGAGAAGAGAGCACAGCCTAGGAAGGGGGAAAGAATGCAGACAGGAAAAGAGAGAGTCTGGGGACAATTTTCACTCCACCAAAGTCAATCTCGGACACAGCAAGTAGAGGCTATGATGGGGAGTAATGAGGGGAAGGAAGCTTATGACAACCAAGGCCAAGAGTGAGTCTTCCTCCTGGTGGCACCCTAGAAACACAGTGTTCCTATTTGACATCTCCAACCCCCCCACCACACACACACTTAAACCACCGTATCAGAAAGGTAGAACTGCATTGTCCCTTACAGCTTGTCCAGCCACAAATAAATAAATAAATAAACCCACAAGAAAGAAGATGAAAAATTTCAATATCTTTTGTTGGTCACCTATATCAAAAGCGAACATTCCCCCTCGAAGTTTTAGCTCTCCTAAGATCTATCTGAAGAAGACCTCTTTTGTTTTGTTTGGCTTCTGAAATTTTTTTTAAAAAATGGATTGATGTAATCATGTGTCAGGGCTTCATAACCCAGCCAAGTCCCAGAATATATTTAGAAAGTATAGTTTAGGGTTGAGCCAGCCACTGAGGGACTGAAAAGAGCAAGTCCTAATTTGAACTCTGGATTTAAGGCCTCGGAGCTGGCCTGCAAAAGCAAATGGGTTTGAATTGAAATGGAAGAAGTTATGTCTTTGACATCAGGCTCTGTTTCACTGGGCCTTCATGATGTTCTTTTTTTTTTTTTTTAAAGATTTTATTTATTTATTTGAGACAGAGAGAATGAGAGACAGAGAGCATGAGAGGGAGGAGGGTCAGAGGGAGAAGCAGACTCCCTGCCGAGCAGGGAGCCCGATGCGGGACTCGATCCCGGGACTCCAGGATCATGACCTGAGCCGAAGGCAGTCGCTTAACCAACTGAGCCACCCAGGCGCCCCATGATGTTCTTGTAGAAGAAAATTGTGCTCTTAACTGCCAGTTGGGTTGAAGGAAAATAACAGCCATTAGCGATTTGAACAGTCCGTGAGGTAGATCCCATCAGAGGGTTCACCCAGTTCCAGCGTGCAGATTTCCCTTCCCCATCACCGCCCATGTTCCCCTTCTAGGTAAGGAGGTGCCTCTGGGAGTGTGAACTACCAGTGTGAGAACTAGTGTGAGAACAGTTTTAATAGCAGACGTGTTGTGGGTCCCTCCCACGATTGTGAGCTGATGATGGTGAATAAGACTATTTTGTTTGTGGAGCAGAACTGGTGGGCCTGGGCACGGATGAGCTCAGTTGTCAGTGCTCAGAGCACACCCTTCTGCACACGAGCAGTAACACCCTTGCTCTTGCAGGGCTGTGTTGCGTGGCCAAGTCCGTGCGTATAGGCAGCAATGCGGGGGCCAGGTCCTAGAACCCCTGTTGTGAAAACGTCAACCCACTACTTAAGGAGAGGGAGAGGGGAGGGCACCCCTCATCCTGCTGGGCTCCAGCTCTGAGTTTTCAAGCAGCAGAGCTTTTAGGAAGAGGAGCTACGGAAGAAAAATAAAATCCTCCAGAAACACTTACTGATTTGAACTCAGCAGCACAGAGCGATACACTCATGTGATCACTTCCAATGGCAGCTGGGCAGTCTCTGCCAAGGACCAGTGTCCAAAAAGCAGGAGCCAGGCTCCCTAGGCTATGTGCCATCCCATCCAATGTCTTCTCAGTGCGATAATACCAATATCCTGTGGCATTTTGTTCAGTCAGGGTCCGTGCTCAGAGCATCTTCATTGTCCCTTATTTCTAGTACAATTCCTTAGACGTGTGTGTTCTGCGGTCCCCTCTGGACAGTAGTGAACCAACATGCCTAACAGCAGATAAAAGTATCTTTGAGACTTCGTGACTTCCTTTTTCCTTCAATCAAATGGCCTTAAGGTGGCATGAGAGAAACGTGTGTAATGTGCAGGCCAAGACTTTCCTGTTCCTTCGGAGACTCACCAATCAGAAAATGGTTATTTTCAAGAGCTTATATGTATTTCCTATGGTACCCTTGGGACCTAATCCTTCATGTTAATCCTGGAATGCCTCTATTCACATTCAGTGTCCTGTAAAGTAAGGCCCCATCCAGGCATTATAACTCAAACCCTATACGAGCCAGGCAGTCAGATAACTAGGACAACAAGGAAAGGGGCCCTAGCAAATGGGGCCAGCACTACTCAGCTCTGCCACCAGGGAGACAGGGCTTGCTGGTCCTGCACTTCCGACTTTTCCAAAAAAATTTTGTGCAATTTTTTTCTAAGTTAAGGGAAAATGTCTGTGTGTGTGTGAGAAAGAGAGAGAGAGAGAGAGAAATATCTCAATTTTTT
Organism: Mirounga angustirostris; assembly: GCF_029215605.1. Lineage (NCBI taxonomy): Eukaryota > Metazoa > Chordata > Mammalia > Carnivora > Phocidae > Mirounga > Mirounga angustirostris. The sequence goes on from NW_026991713.1 coordinate 126,685,542, forward strand.
TGTGCTGGCAAACAATCCAAGCTCAAAAAAAAGCACTGCATGCCAACGAAGCACATTTGTGGGCTACATTTGACCCACAAGATGCCAGTTTTTAACCTCTACAATAAAAAGATTGCCACCCCAACCTAAACATCTATGTATTCTCTCTCCCCAGTCTTGAATTTCATAAAAAGGAGACATCTCAATTAAAAAAAAAAAAAAACCTAATCCTGGAATAGATCCTCAGGCCTTCCAGCTGGCATCATAATCCTACTGCTAAATCAGAATTTATTTTAAAAAAAAAGAAAAGAAAAAAACTCTTTTGACAGGTTAAATGCAAATTTTAAAATATATTTAAATAAATTGAATGCATGTCCTCCAGCTATAGGAAATAGGAAGACAGCATCCTCTTTGCTGAGAGCATAGTTTTATCACCTAGCAAGGAGAAAAGAACTGGGGAGCAACTGAACCTACAGTCCAATTACTGCCTGATAGGACAGCTTAGCATCAGCCACATTCTTCTGCTTTCAGCAGATGTTCCCAGTGTTAAAGGAAACCGTATCGAACAGTTTCAGCCAATGAAGCCATCGCCCCACCACCCAGAGGTCTATAGTTTGCCGCTAACCCATATTTACAGACCAGCAGTGTGTGGTGCAACTCAAAACCAGAGGCCACATGAGAACCAAAATGAGGTTCTTTTATGATCAAGGTGGTTGACTGGTAACAGCTGAACTAAAACCTTTTAGTTCTAAATCACTTCTTTCATGCTAGATGGAAGGGAGTTCTGGGGTCTCAGCCAAGTCCCCGGGGGAGAACTTGAACGGATTCACAGCTCCCTTTCTGAGGAACGCGTTGGCTCTTCCTATCAGAACTCCTGATCCTAACCAGGTGGAAGGGTGCTCCAGGCTGGAAGACAATGCCAGTCTCGCTTCCTAACTGTCCCTTCTGAATAGCAACGCTCACTTGTCATATTTGCAACAGAGACGTGTCTCTTTCATTTTCATCTCAGGATAGCTTTATTTCTGCCTCTTCCTAGATATGGTCCCTGTGAACTGACTGCCTTCTAGCACTTAACCCAAGGGTTCCCAAGGACATCCGTCCCCAGGAAAAGCAGATCAATGGAACTGTTAGCTATTCATTACTTTAATTCCTTCGTGCTATATCTTTAGGAAGTTAAATAATCAAATATCAATATACCTGGGCCATATTTTCTCAACACTCTGCAGGGAATATTTTGAGTTAAGATTTTATTCATCTTTATTGAGGCTCGATGTTTAGCCTCCTTTTTTCCGACAAGCAGCAGCTCATTCTGGGCCTGAACCCGGCCACAGACCTAGGTCTCGGGCAGGACACGGAGCAGAGGGGGCAGGAGTTTCAGAAGATAAAACCAAGGCCAGATAAGAGGGTTTGCTGGTGCCTGTGATCTCTGAAACAAGCCCCACAGACAGGTGAATGGGGCATGAGTCTTAAAGTGTTAGGGCTGGAAGCATTTGCATGAAACAGTCAGACGGAGGCCGGAGAAATTAGAGAAGTAGATTCAAAGCAGAAGGTGGGAGGAAGAGTCTGGGCGAACTGAGTGAAACCCTTACACAGCTGTGGTGTGTCTGAGCACAGGGAGCGGGTGGGGAATGGACCACCTTGATCGGAAAGCCAACAAAACGGGCTCCTGGGTGGCTCAGTCGTTAAGCGTCTGCCTTCGGCTCAGGTCATGATCCCAGGGTCCTGGGATCGAGCCCCACATCGGGCTCCCTGCTCGGCAGGAAGCCTGCTTCTCCCTCTCCCACTCCCCCTGCTTGTGTTCCCTCTCTCGCTGTGTCTCTCTGTCAGATAAATAAATAAAATCTAAAAAAAAAGAAAAGAAAAGAAACATACAAAAATGCTTCCGAGGCTTTTTCAAAATGACAGTTAAAGATATTGCTCCTTGGGGCACCTGGGTGACGCAGTTGGTTAAGCGTCTGACTCATGGTTTCGGCTCAGGTCGTGATCTCAGGTCCTGAGATGGAGCCCCGCATCGGGCTCTGCGCTTAGTGCTGAGTCTGCTTCAGACTCTCTCTCTGCCGGTCCGCCACCCCCGGCTTGCACTCTCTCTGTTTCTCTCTCTCTCTCAAATAAATCAAGATATCGTTCCTTACATTTTTCAGTATCCCTTATATAAATTCCACCCTATTCATTCCTTTTAGGAGATGATAAGATTTGCTTACCTTTTTTACCTTTGTTGCCAGCTAACAAATGGGGCAGCTCATTCCAGAAGCCTTTTCACAGTTATCCCACCCTTTTAAGTAGCTCTTTTTTCTATTTCTATCATCCTTCATTTCCTAGTTTACTCTTATTTTCCATGTATTTATTTATATGCCTGTATTTTCCACCCCTGCCAAGCAGCAGAGAATCGTGTAAGTTCCCCTCCTGTTTGTGTTCCTTTCTGAAAGGGAAACCAACACAATGGCAACACAGACCATTGAGAGTAAAAAATAGAACAAAGCATCCTACTTCCCTTCTCTTGGCAGAACTAATGATCCCAACAGGTGTATCAGAAATGCTTAAAGGTAAGCTGAGACATGGGAACATTGCGCTCTGAGCAAGGCAGTTCTTTTTCCCAGAAGGGAATGAATGCATTCGGAGCGTTTAGCCCCGACAATACAGAGCTACTCCATTTCACCCCATTGTGCGTTGTGCATACCTGGTGACTGAGCACAGCCCCTTGGCGGCGGTTGAAGGGGTGTTCTTGGGGAGAACAGAGAATACACTGGGGATGGGTATCCCCAGTGGAGGGTCAGAAAGTGCGTACTCCTGTTTGGAATCTCTGCGTCTGACGCCCAGCTTCCATACAGGCTGCAGCTAGGCCTGGCAATGACTTTTCTATAGCGTCTTAACCCGCCGTGCAGAGGGCCAAAAAAGAGGCAGTTTCTGCCTCTTCCAGGATGTTGGAAGCCTCCGTTTTGTCCTTTTCACCCTACACTTCTTTTTTCCTTTTCTTACTAAATGTTGCCGTCAGTGTGCTCTGCTGTAAACTATCAGATACACAAGTAACAATAGGTTCCTGGGAAAGATTTGCTGCTGCAGGCAATGGGTCAGTGCCAAGAAGAGGAGTAAAGCCAAGAACGCTGTTTTAGGGAAATCACAGCATTCAGATAGCAGTTTCGGGATCATTGTTCAATTCCATTAGGGATTCTGAGTCAGCGTCTACCTCGGAACCTGGCTCCATGATCTCCTCCAGGGGATGAGGGGGACTTTGAGCCCCACATGCTTCCAGGTACCTTGGCTTTCTTGTTCTAATGTTCAAAAACAGTCCATTACTGGAATATAGTCTCGGATTTTGCGGTTCACGGGGAAGAAAGACGGTAAGAAAAGCTTCAAGACAACGAGGCTTCATTGGTGGGTCAGGTTTATTCCGAGAGGAAGAAATAACACATCCCCAAACGCTGGCTCCGGGATTTAGCAGCTTTCTGAGAATTTTTTACCTTGAGATAGAAGATGTCACTGTGCTAGGACTTGTCCACTTTGCCAGGCAATTGGCTCTCCCGTGGCTCAGCTAAAGTGTCGAGGAAGCTAGATCTCGCTCCCTGATGGCTGAGACGTCAGGCCAAGAAGTTCTGGCAAAGGAAGGCCTCCGCATTGTGCTTCCTTCCATCCTGCAATGAATTAGCCGGGTCAGCCAGGGTCAAGGAGCAAATATCAAGTGACACATTTTCCTCCCTCCTTCCCCAGCACATCTCCAGATACAGCCCTCTGGGAACAGGAGGAAGGAAATGCACTGATCAGATAGACGCGCCGGCCAGGCCCCTGGGGACGGAGGGGAGAGCACCTCCTTCTACGGGTTTTCAGGCACCTCATCTTCCTCTCCCTCCCCAACCTCTCCACACTGATCTCAGGTCTCCAAGAAAATGACCGGGAGCAAAGTCAGAGAGAACGTTGCCGAGACCCGGGAGACTTTGACCTGATAGCCAACAATGTAAAGTACAGTTATGCAATGAGCAGGTGTGGGTGTGCATCCCCAGTGTAGAGCAGAGGAGAACAGCCGGAGAGATGAAATCATGGGCCCAGGGTCATACAGCCAGCAGTAGCAGGTCTGGGATTGAATCCAGGCAGTTTGACTCCAGGGATCGGACTGGGGTCTAAATTAGAGTGGGACTCTTGGGGCCCAAGCTGCTGAGAAAAGTGTCCTTGAGGGAGGAACCAGGATGGCCAGCTTCGGCAAATGAAAACACAGGACACTCAGTTACGTTTGAATTTTAACAAATAGCTGCTTAGTGTAAGGACGCCTCGTGTTGTTTATCCGAAATTCAAATTTAACTGGGTGCCCCATATTTTATCTGGCAGCCCTGACGATCGGGGCCTCTTCCATTTCTCCTTCTCTCTGTCTTTCTTGTTTTCCTCTTGTATTCAGTGTGCCATCCCCCTGCTTTCCTTGATTTCTCCTCCTAGGTCCTTCTGTGCAATTTCTGAGCTCGACTTTGGTGCATCATCTTGCTTGAAAATCAGTTGTTAATGATCATCTACTATTGTTTGAGAGCCCATAAGATGCTAGGGCTTCGCTGTTGTTCAGAAGACTCCAAGTGGTGGTCTGCGTTCTCTAAGCCATAGGTGTTAGGGTACGTGCGCTGGGAATCCTCCCTGCCCCCAGAGGAGAAAAGCAGGTGCTGCACAGAGGTACAGGGGTGGGAGGTGCCACCCGAGGGCATCGGGGAGACTTCGATTCCCCCAGCCCTGCCTCACCAGAATACTTCTGCCATCGTTCTTGTGTTTCCCATCTAAGATTTCATGTGGGCTAAGATTTCCGTAACTTACAAGTCACCAAAAATCACCGTTCTCCGTTCTAGGCTGTTATGTTCGAAAGCAGGGCTTCTCAAACCTCAGTGGACAAGGGATCACCCGGGAATCTTGTCAAATGCAGATGCTGATTCTTTAGGTCTGGGGCGTGGGGCAGGGCCCGAGCATCTGCATTTCTAACCAGCTCCCAGGTAGTGCTGAAACCAGGGTCCGCGCAAGACACTTTGAGTAACAAGACTCTGACGTATCTTAACTGATGCACATGGACATAGATTATTTTTCTTTCTCTTCTGTATTTCAGATATCATCTATCATCCATCTCTTTGACTGTCCCTATACCTATCTATTATCTTTACCCTGACCATATTATGCAGACATATGGGCAAGATCAGTGTGAGTGTCCAATGCACTCGACAAGAAATGAAATCCTCCTGGTGCAGGAGGTTATAAGAGAGAAAGGAAGGAACACAGCACATTGAGATGTCCCTTTCTGAAAACATTCCTTCCTTGCATATTGCGGACACTTAAAATACAATCCCCTCAGAAATAGCCTCTCCCTCTTTGACATCCTCCCAAGGTCAAAGAGTCCGCTATGAGACTTTTACATTTTGCCGAATTTGGAACTCCTACAGACCTGAAACAGTCCTGGGTCTTAAAAAAATCTGTAACCCTTGCATGACCAAAAGGGAATGTGTATAGGCTGTGCATCATCCTTTTAAAAAAAGTCCCCTGCACAGATGGAAGGCAGATCATGGCCTTTAGGCAGGAAGGAGATTATTGCATCTCTCTCTCTGTTTTGTACAAGTCGGAAATAAAATAAGTAGGCCTGAGACACCAGCCTTTGTCTATTGTCTGATCAGATATTTTTCATTTTCTATCATATCTCGAATGTTTTGTTTCTGTTAAATTTAGAGCTCCTTCTTTAAGAAAAAAAAAATGAAGTATTTATTTTTCAGCCACAGATGATAGCGAGTACTCCTGCCTTGGAGTGATTTAATTTTTTTTCCCTCTTCCTCTACAGCTGTAGCCTTGTTAATTGTAGGTGGGAAGCAAACTCTGAAATCATTTGACTTTCTGCTTTGCTTAGAAATCTTGCTCCATTAAATTGTAGGATATCCTCCTTAACAGGAAGTCAGGTTCTGCGATCAGCAACATTTGTGTTCTTTGTGCATCGAGATAAAGAAGAGCAAGGGTGTCGCCTGCAGTTTCCTCACGGTTAGGGGAGAGTGGAGAGAGAGGACAGATAGACAAGAAAATGACCCAAAGATGAGTCACTCGTTTCTAAAACAAGAGTCTAAATGCTCTTTGTTGACGGCGGCTTGTAACCTCTGAACATTCTGGTCTCCCAGCCACAAGGACAAAGGAGTGAGTGATTCAGGGTCTCAGTTTGACTGCCTCATTCCTGCCTCTGGGGAACCCAAGGACTGAAATATCTCGTCATTAAGAAACCATTTTAATTTAGAAATAAACACGTGTTACTAATACTCGGGCTTTTCAAGTCAGTACGCAATCCTTGTGATGGGGGGAAACTTCCATTTCTTTTACCAAAACATTTCTTTTAACTCTTTAATTATTCTCTAGGAATAATTAAAGCAATAGTTGGGTGGAAGGTCTTTAAGTGTTGATTTTCCATCTCGTGTATGGGGAAAAGTTCATTTATGAGCCTCTACCCCGGACCCGCTACTCCACCAGAGTGCTCCTTCCCGTGATACTCAGAGGCGAGCACAGGGCTTTTGGAGAGGCTGTTGAAGAATGCAACCCATACATAGTAAACTGACTTGCACAGCTCATTTGCATTGCTCTCAGTCACCCTGACTGTGAGAATTAAGGGCTCTGGCAGGCCTAGATCAGTGGCTCTCAAAGCGTGTGGTCTCTGGGCCAGAGATTCAGCCCTAGCAGGGACTGTGTTAGAAATGCAGATGCCCAGGCCCTATACCCAGTCTACTGAGTCAGAAACTCTGGGGTGAGGCCCAGATATCTGTCAGGTTTTTTTTTAAAGATTTATTTATTTATTTGAGAGAGAGAGAGAGCAAGCAAGTGGGGGAAGGGCAGGGGGGTAGAATCCTCAAGCAGACTCCCCACTAAGCCCAACACAGGGCTCAATCTCACCATCGATGAGATCACGACCTGAGTGGAAACCTAGAGTCGGATGCTCAACTGACTGAGCCACCCAGCAACCACCCCCACCCAGAGATCCCTGTTTTAAGAAACCCTCCTGGGGATTCTAATGCAGGCTACAGTGTGAGACCTGGTAACCACACAACTCAAAGGAACTTGTCTGCAGGACAGAGACCTCCATGCTGCTTCTTTTCCTTGGTTGCCTGTTAGAACCCCTGGTATGCTTTTTAAAAATATCGATACCAAATCCTTCCCTCAGGCGGATAAAATTGGCATCCCTAAGGGGGGGAGCCCAAGTCAAAACATTTCATGAAAACTTCCCTGGTGACTCTAGCGAGCCACCAGGGTAGACCACCGTGAGTCTACAGGAAAGGAGGGACCAGGTAGGAAAAGGTGCTGATGCCCGGGACAGGGAGCCTGCAGTCCATGGGTCAGGGTCCAGGCAGGACCTGCACACTTGCCATGCCAGGCCACAGAGCTGTGGTGGCTTTCCTGTCATCAGTGGGCACAGTGGGGGTGGGAGGGGGCTTCACTGAGGGCCAGGTGGCAGCATCGTGTCAGAGGCCGCCTCTCTAGCCCTTCCCAGCTGCAGGTGTGAAAACTGTCAGCCTTGGCCTTGAAGCCTGGCATCCAATGGCTTAGGGTGTGCCAGGGACCCACATGTACCCAGGTTGTACATGTTTCTTCCTAAACCCAGGCCAAACCGGTGGGTTCGGGCCCTTGACCCTGACTTGTGTCTGCTTTCCCACAGAGGTTAGAACCTGCTAGGCCTCTAGTTGTAATGCCCTGCTTCGCTCTTCCTAACCCTGCTCCCAGATGGGGGCCCTTCTTCAAATCAGAAAGGGTCCTCATCCCTGTCTGGTAGTTTCTCACATCCCAATGCCTGACCCTCACTCACCACCACTAGCCTATGTTCAGGGTAATTTACGTGGGGCCACAGCCTCAATCAGCCCCAGACACCCTAGACCAGTGTGATTTGTTCAGTGGGCCCCAGCCATTCCTGACTTCCTTCCCTTTCTTCAGCCCTCAGCAGAGGAACCTGTCTGCCTGACCACTAAAGCCCTATGGGGCATGATGAGGAGAGTGGCCAGCACAGCGTGTCCCGGAGGAGAGAACTGTGAGGGCCACACAGAGTGCTTGGCACCAAATACCTGAGCTAGAGTTCAGAGCTGGACCCCAGGTCCAGCCTAGGAAAAAGGATGCAAATCCAGCAGACATGGTAAAGGTTAGGGCTAGCGGAGGCTCCTGCATGCAAAGAAGCATAGGTCTACCTCAGGGCCACCTAATGAACAGGACTCACTGGGACAAACAACTCCTAGATGTCAGCGGCTGTGTGCCCGTCGGTGGGCAAAGTCCTGTTCTGCCTCCGGAAAGGCCTAGGAACTGGACAGGGTAGCGGCAGGAGATGGAGAAGATGAGTATGGAATGGAATGGCAGTTCCTCAAAAAATTAAATATAGACTCACCGTATGATCCAGCAATTCCACTTCTGGATAAATACCCAGAGAAATGAAAGCAGAGAACTCAACCAGGTATTTGTACACCCATGTTCATAGCAGCACTATTCGTAACAACCGAAAGGCGGAAACAACCATAATGTCCACTGACAGATGAACGGGTAAATGAAACGCGGTCTAGCCTCATACAGTGGAATATTATTCAGTCTTAGAGAGGACTCGAACTCTGCCACCTGCTACAACATGGATGAACCTTGAAGACGCGATGCTAAGCAAAATAAACCCAACACAGAACAGATACTGCATGCTTCCACGGTACGCTCCCACTCACACGACGAGAGCAGTCAAATTCATGGGGACAGAAAGTAGAATGCTGGGTGCCAGGGGCTGCGAGGAATGGGGAGTTAGCATTTAATGAGTACAATGGTTTTGTTTTGCAAGATGAAAAGGGTCCTGGAGACGGCTGGTGGTGATGTTTGCACAACACTGTGATGTACTTAATATACTTAATGTACACTTAAAAATGGTCAAAATGGTAAATGTTATGTTATATATATCTTATCATAATTAAAAAAAAAAAACAATAAATATCTGAAACCTGGAGGATTGGGGGTGTGAAAGCCGACAGGGGAATGCTTCCACGAGTCCCACTGGAAATGAGGAAGGGGTTATCGACCTGGGTCTGGGCTCTGAACATAGGTTCGATGTCACAGAACCTCTGCCGTGTGGGCTGCTCTGGTTTTCGCATTTTGAAATTTGTCCTGAGTTTTGGTGGAGGAGGTGGAATGCTTCCTCGAGAGACGGCCTCAGGCCGCTTAGTTGTGGTCAGACTCACCGAGGAGAGCTCAGACCTGACTATTACTGGCGCTTAATTAACGAGGAGCCTTGTCCCAGCTGAGGTACAATGAGGCTGTTGTCCTGGGTTTATTAAGAGACACAAGCAGAAGGCGCTTAGCTCCTCCGCATCCCCTCCCAGCTGAATCTTAAATCATCACCTTTGTTTCTGCAACAAGGGGGAAATAACCAATACCCGGATCCAATTTCCTTCTTCTCTCCTGGAAACTTACCTCAAATTATAACACACAGAGACTTTTTATTTATTTATTTATTTATTTTTATTTTTTAAAGATTTTATTTATTCATTTGAGAGAGAATGAGGTAGAGCATGAGAGGGGGGAGCGTCAGAGGGAGAAGCAGACTCCCTGCTGAGCAGGGAGCCGATGCGGGACTCGATCCTGGCACTCCAGGATCATGACCTGAGCCGAAGGCAGTCGCTCAACCAACTGAGCCACCCAGGCGCCTGAGACTTTTTTTCTTTTTTTTAAAAAAAAAAAAAGGGAAAAAATTCATTATATTCTATTTTTTGTGATAAATCCAACAGTAAAGTCTAAGCTAGTTTTCCTTATAGATTTTCAGTTGCTTTCATGGCCGGCATGGGTGTAATTACATTTCTTCTCTTGAATCGTTAAAAGACATTATATTTCGTTTCATCGGTGGTTTCCCTGGTTCACCGACTGCAGGGTTGCTGAAGGACGAAAGGGGCCTCCTGCAATTTCAGGGACATACTGAGCCTTGAGTTCAGTAAATATTTCACTTAGCCACTCAGAGACTGGCAGAACATAGGAGAGATCCAAACAGGGGGAATTTGAAGCGGTTGACAGAAGTACCTGGCAGGGCCTCCCCTCTTCCTCATTCGCACACCTGCACACCTCGCCTCTTCCTCACCTGCACACCTGCACTTTGGGTTCAGCCTGCTTGGCTCTCCTTCAGTCTTCCATCCAGCCATGGCCCCCCTTCTGGATGTCTATGACCACTGTCCTGATTTCCTAACCATAATTTGCCCAGACCTCCCACCAACCCCAACAGAGTTCTTGGTTTTCCAAGCTCTGTTGCTAAATCCTAACCCACCCCTACAATCCTCGATCAGCCATGGATGCAGAAAAGATCTTGCTACCTATAGTCTGGCTAATTTAAATGGTTCCAAAAGACAGCACTCCAAATAATACTTTTATCTATAAGGGATCTTAATGAGAAAGGGGTGCCTCGATGGTTCGTCAGTTAAGCATATGACTCTGGATTTCAGCTAAGGTCATGATCTCGGGGTCGTGAGGTCGAGCCCCACATCCAGTTCCATGCTCAGCGGGGAGTCTGCTTGAGATTCTCTCTCTTTCCCTCTGGCCTTCCACCTGCTCTCACATGCTCGCTCTTCCTCTCTTTCTCACTCTCTCCCTCTCAAATAAATAAATCTTTAAAAAAAGAGAGAGAGAGGTCTTAATGAGAAAAGTACAGTATTAAGTTCTTCCATGGTAGTCTAGGCAACTCACCACATCAATAAACTTATCCTAAAACAGGCCTAACTTTGTATATATATCAAAGGATTTGCTTTTTGGCTCACGTGGAATTTGTTATACCAAAGTCCAGCTCATGGACTAATTAATCCAAACCCCATTGACCAACTTGAGTAAAGAACTCGTGCTTGCTTTTTGTTTGGTGTTGTGCGTTTGGGGGTTTTCTATCATTGTTAGGGATGCTTTTTCATGAGAAAACTTTTGTAAACTTGAGAAAATGGGATGGACTAGAATAGAATAGATTTTCCTGTTGGAATATGGTCTCTAGAATCAGGCGTAGCTCTGGGCTTGTTGAAGTCCTGACCTCTGGACTCCGTGATACTAATGATTCGGAGCCCTGGGGTGGGACAATGTGGTGGTCAGCGGATAGTCTCCCAGCTGGGTTCCTGGGATGGCCAGACCTCTTTTACATCTCTGCTTTCTTTTTCTCCCTTGAGAAAAGCATTCTAAGGAAGCAAGAGAAAAATGTAACCTTGAAAATGGCTTCCCAAAGTCATTAGCTCGCCAAAATTGCCTCTGACCCACAGAGCTGCATTGACCCTACGTACATTAGGAAGGCATTCCATTCCCATTCATCAAGCCTCCTGCATTGTCTGTGTCATAGTGTGTCATGTCTTCGTTACTGAATAAGAAATGGGGATGGAGGGCTAACCCTAATATGCCTGCTCCTTGAGAAGCCAAAACAAGAACAAAAGAACTTCCTGTTAGGAAACTTAAGCTACTCCAGAGTAGATTTTATGAAGGCAGGTCACCCAAGAGCAGCAGGAAAAGCCACAAGCCTAGGCTTTTACATAAAATGCACATTTTTATTCATTCCATAGTCATTACATTTCTATTAAGTTCAAACACTAAGGATTTTTTTAAAAAATAAGATTGCTAAATTGGAAGGAGCTTTAGAGAGGAAATAGACTTTCATGGAAATGAATAACACATTATCTTAAAAACCTCCTAATATATTATAAGTAACACAATATTATAAACAATGTAATACCCACAGCTGAGGGAAGGGCTAAAAGGAATATAAGCAATAGGTAAAAACTGAGTGTTCTTATCCTGGTTTATGTCTTACTCAGTTCTACTTGCTTCCCTTTACATCTGGAAGAGAAACGTTAACTTCCTCCTCACTGAGTTATCCTCAAACCTCTTCACGGCTTCCAGATACGAGTTTTCTAACATCTCAATTCCCACGTGGAGGGCAAGTGTTGATGATCTGTCAACAACTCTCCTATGAGAATTAGCGCATCTTCCTGTGTGAGAGCAGATGGAAGGGATTCTCAAACAGGCAAACCCCCTGTTTTGTGAATAGGACCCCCAACCTTATACCTTCACTCCCAACAGGCCCAAACCATTGTCCTGGGAGTCCTAAACAAAACAAAGCATATGTTTTTTCATGGAAGGCCATGATCTCATAAACACACGCTTGCAAAATTTGATGATCAAAAATTACCCTTGGCCACTAAGTTCCATGGAAACCAAATAATAAGAGATCAAGAAAAGAGGAGCCGAGAGCATTTAATTTCTCATTCAGGGCCTGGATTGATTGAATTCAGACGGCCCTGATTGTATTTCTGTTGGGGCCTGGCATATATATGAAAACTTACTTTCATAACCACAGTAATTGATAGGATGACATCACTTTTAAGGCCATAGGACCACTTGTATAATGGTTTGTAGAACGTGGGGGAGATATTTCTAAACATAGCCCTTGGCGTGCTTTTCTGGAAGCGCTTAAGCCAGAGGGCAGTTCCTGCCTCTCTTCTACTTTCCCAGGGACCCAAAATATTTTTATATACACAGCCAAGCATTTTTTAAAAAAAATCATGCTCCCAAATGAACAGAGTGAGCTCCCGAGCTTTTATATAAATGGGCCCCTTGGGTTCTCAGGTTGAGGAATGATGATGCAGTGATGACTCTTTGTCAGAGCTGGGGTATCTTCCAGACCCAAATATGGGATAAAATATGTTAGTGGGCGGCCCTGAAACGCCTCTGGATTTCAAAAGATTGTTTGGGTTTGGGTTTTGCACGTTGCCCACTCACTTAACCATACCAATGCTATTTCCAAATACCCTTTTCCCAAAGAGCTGACGCTAGGACGATAAAGAGACAAATGAGGACGAAAAGCGTTTGGACTTCTTGCCCCTGATGGTGGGCGTGAGAGGGTCAGGATAGGAAGGAAGACATGGTGGAAGGAGCAGTCAAGGACGGAAGAGGAAATGCTGGGCTTTCCAGCACCTTCCATCTTGTTTCCGCAGAGTCCATCTGCAGCAGCAAGCACGGGGCTCAGTCGGTCGGGGGGGGACAGCAGGTAGCCCCTGAGAGGCACCCTTTCCACGTGCTGCCACATCCCCTCGACTCAAAGGCATGTCATAGACTTTGATTAGGAAAACAAGAACACTACCACTTCACACCCACTAGGATGGCTCTAATCAGAAAGACAGGCACTAAGACGGTTGGTGAGGATGTGGAGAAATTAGAGCCCTCACACGCCGCTGGGGTGGCCGTCTTGACAACACCATGGCAGTTCCTCAAAAGGTTACACGTAGAATTGCCACATGATCCCACAGTTGCTCTCCTAGGGATCTACCTAAGAGAACCGAAAAACATACATCTACACAGAAACTCGTCTGTAAGTGTCCATAGCAGCATTATGGCTGATAGCCCAAAAGTGGGAATGACCCAAACGCCCATCAATGGGTGAACAGATGAAGAAAATATGGTCCATCCATGTGATGGAATGGTATTCACCAAGAGAAAGAAATGAGGTGTGGTACATGCCGCGACATGCACGAACCTTGAAAACATTATGCTAAGTGAATGAAGCCGGTCGCAAAGATCACATTTACATAACATTTTCAGAAGAGGCACATCTATGGAGACAGGCGGTAGATGTGCAGTTGCCGGAGGCTGGGGAGGGGCTGAGAAAATTTGGAGGGCTGATGCCAGCTAATAAGTACAGGCTGTCTTTTTGGGGTGATGAAAATGCTCTAAATTTAGACTGTGGTGATCGTTGTATATACTCCATGAATATACTCCAAAAGGGTTGAGTTGCACAGTTTAAATGGATGGAGTGTATGGTCTGTAAATTATATCTCAATTGTTGGGTTCTTTTTTTTTTTTTTAGAATACTAACAAAGGGAGTGCCTGGGTGGCTCAGTCGGTTGGGCGTCTGCCTTCGGCTTGGCTCGTGATCCCAGGGTCCTGGGATCGAGCCCCACATTGGGCTGCTTGCTCAGCGGGAGGCCCGCTTCTCCCTCTCCCTCTGCCTGCTGCTCCCCCTGCTTGTGCTCTCTCTCTCTCTCTGTCAAATAAATAAATAAAATCTTTAAAAAATAAATAAAAAGAATACTAACAAAGAAGTATGGACCACCTTCACTTAAAGAATAAAGCTTCCAGCTCTGCCCCAGACCAGCATTTTGGTTGCACATGGGGATTTAATAACAAGCATTCAATAGAAGGAAAGAACAAAATGTGCAATACATTTAAGCCCAAGTTTGAGTCCTGTTGGAAGTCAGGAGGCGAATGTAGAATTAAAATGTGAGTTAGTAGCTGAGAACTGAAAAGGTCCACATGTGGCACAGAAATGGTAACTGCAAAACCAAAAGGAATCTGCTTTCTACAAAACCTGGAAATAGGGTTGATGGGTGTTTCTGAAAATGCCCCTGCTTTCCCCTCACTGTTGTGGATTCATTTCTTTTCCTGCACCTTGTCGGGCTCACTTTGGAGTACATTGCTCATTGATCCCTCTCCTTCCAAGAGAACAGATCTGGTTGGAGTAAGGCCTTCATTCTGGTTGAAATGTCTTGGTGTTGGAGCTCCACTGGACTGGGCTTTGATGTGGGAGCAACTGCCCTTGACCTTCAGATTCTGTTAGTAAAAGATAACAAAACGCATCCAAGAGAATCTTGTTAAAAATGGTATTTGTGCCTCTCATCAGCTGACTTTCACCTGACAGAGAGCATAGGAGTTCTCCATCCATCTTAGGGCTGACATTTTCTAAAATAGATGGCAATAAATAATCACTGAATAATTAAGATGGGTTACATTAGAATGCATTTCTGAATATATTTCTTGGGCTGCTATAAATAGACTGTGTGCACGCAATTTCATGTATCTTTATGTATTTGCAAATTTTGTTCCTAATTGTGCCGCATATTACTTTCAACTTAAGAGTTTTTCCAAGTCCTTCTCGAGGCGGTAATTATGTCTGAAAACATCCCTAGAGTCAGGCAAAGGCATTCATTGCTTTGAAAAGAATTCCTCTGTCTTTACAAATACAGTGAACGAAAGTCTCTACGCGCAGGGACAGAAAACCCAGAGGCGGAGGTGGACAGTGCCCCGCGGTGGCCCTGTGTCCCGTGCAATGCCCCACCTGCCTCTCCTGCCGTTGCCCTGGGTGGAAACTCTTGGCTTCGCCACCCCGTCTCCTTCCCACAGTCAGCACCTGATTTAGCGTTTCCAGTCTCGGTCCCTTCCCAAATATGGAACCACAGGATCAAGACTTCTGCTTCTCCTTGTGATGTTCCCCCAGGGCAGACGGGAGGCCAGCACCCAGCAACTGAGCCAGTCCTGCCAACTGACTCAGTCCTCAGACTCTCTTCACGCCAAACGTGAGCAAAAAGTCTCCTGAAAGGAGAGGCGATTCTATAATCGCTCTTTCTGACGCCTTCCTGGTATCTCAAATGCTGTTAGTCACCCCTTGGGCACCCACAAGGCCACTGATTCATCGTTCTTTAAAGTTTTGTGAGCAACTATCTGAGTGCTACGCTGTCCAGAAAACCCCGATTTTCTATTATTTCCCAGGAAAGAGTAAAGAACGTGGTTAGAAAGAGGTAGGAGTAAGGCAAATGCAGGTCCTTCTTTTGCCCAGTGAGCCCTGAGGTCCTGTCCCCGTCCCATCACAATAGGCATGGGGTCTGCGCGGGCTGCTGCCACCCTCTGCACCGTAATCTCCTCCTCCAGATGCATACGCAGACCCACGAGCTCAGACAGACACGCAGATATACATACGTACATGGACACAGACACGCACAACGACACACACACACATCTGTGTCCCATTGCTCTGAGCATTCTAAATCGCCTTCAAAGCACAGGGCTTCATGGTCAATGGTAATGGTGCTGTTTGCACGTACAACCTCCCATCTGCCGTCGGGGAAGCTGCCCTGTCAAAGTCTGAATGATCGACCTCAGATCTAGGGCAGAACCAGAGACAGCTGAAGACACTGGGCAGTGTCCGCACCAGCCCATCTCCTAAAGTTACCAGGCTCCTCAGAGGACGTGTCTGTCCCCAGGAGTGGTAAAGATTTCAGGGTAGTTTGAGTAAGTCTTGCTGTTCTCAATCTTTAAAAAAAAAAAAGGGGGGGGGGCGCCTGGGTGGCTCAGTCGTTAAGCGGCTGCCTTTGGCTCAGGTTGTGATCCCAGGGTCCTAGGATCGAGCCCCGCATCGGGCTCCCTGCTCCGCGGGAAGCCTGCTTCTCCTTCTCCCACTCCCCTCGCTTGTGTTCCTGCTCTCGCTGTGTCTCTCTCCGTCAAATAAATAAATAAAATCTTAAAAAAAAAAAAAAAAGTCTTGCTGTTCTCAGGAACTGATATGTTCATATTCAGGCATGTTTTTAAAAGCTTATTATGGCACCTTTATACTTAAAAGATTCCTAGACCATAAGCTAAATATATATATTTAACTTAAAAAAAGTTCTTTAAGTCACATTGTTTAATCATAGAGTAAAACAGCGCCTTTAAAACTGTCCCTATCTATTCCATAACTACATGCTTCGGATAAGAGCCTGGTTCACAGCCAAAATCCCCAGAGGATGGAGACCATGAGCTCAGGGACACAGGCAAAAGCTAACTATGATGTAGCTTGCCTTTGTTTTTTCTTGAGAATTCCAAGGTGGTTAACTAATGTTAATGGAGCAATCATTTTCCACATACTATTTGTTTTTTAACTTTGCTTCTCTTTCTTTCCTTCCTTCCTTCTTTTCTTTCTCCTTCCTCCTTCCTTCTTTCTGTCTTAATAAAACAATCTGCTGATGGCGTGTTTGTAGAAAGGCAAGATTCCTTAGTATCCCCTCACCTTTTATGACAGACTGTGTGGAAATAAAAGAATAATATACAGGAATGAAATCATGCGTAATGTTTTACCCTAGAGCTATTACTCATGGTGATAAAATTCATCAAAGCAAGAGTTTAAATGAAAATGGTCTTCACATATTAATTAATGAATTCATTTATCCTTAGCAAAAAGAGAAAAGGAATTAAGAGATGATTTAGAGAAACACAAAATTTTAAATCATCACAAGAGTTTTGTGTCATCAGTGGTAGGCATGTCCTTGACTTGCCTGATCGTGGTTAAGTGCTCAAAAAAAAAAAAAAATTAAAATCAGCTACATGCCATACCCTGTGTTACCCACTTGAAGTATATCACCTCATTTGATCCTCACAACAACCCTGTGAGGTCATTATGATTTTTCTCTTACAGATAAAGAAATAAGTCAGAGAAGTCAATTAATTTGTCTAAGGTCACACAGTTAAGTGGTAGGGCCAAATTCAAACTCAGGTACGTCTGACTCCTGGACACTCCCATAGGTTAGTGAGTTAGGCTTGACTATTTTTCTGATGACATGAAAGTTTTGAATTAAAGAGACAAGATAATCAATCAATTAATCCGTGGGAAGGATGTGCAGAAAGCAAATATGCCTCAGTAACTACTATGGTTCTTCAGGACCATGGAATCAAAATTTAAGTCTAAATACGCCTCTACTCTTAACTCTGTGTACAGCTTGTGTTGTGACTGAATCTTCCCCTACACCTTGCCTGCCCTTCCCACTTTGGGATCTCATCTTTTGGCGTATAACCAATTGAATTCGGATGCAGATGCCCTTCTGAAACAAGGTTAAAAATGATCAAAACTTGGGGCACCTGGGTGGCTCAGTTGGTTGAGCATCCGACTCTTGGTTTTGGTTCAGATCATGATCTCAGGGTCGTGAAATCAAGCCCCATATCGGGCTCCGCGCTCAGCGCAGAATCTGCTTGAGATTCTCTTTCTCTTTCTCTTTCTCCCTCTACCCCTCCCGCCACACTCACTGGCCCTTGCTCTCTCTCTCAAGTAAATAAAAAAATCTAAAACAATGACCAAAACTCAAAAAACTTAATAGACATGGCAAATAGCTGTACCCTGTTTAACTGGATGTCTTTCCTTGGGTTAAGGTCTTCATGGGGCTTATCCAACACATAAAAGAGTTGCAAGAGCTTTTGCAGAAAATGCCCCGTTATGGGGAGAAATGAGATACATTGCCTTTCCTTCTTTTATCTGCTTTCCTCCAAAATCACAGATGTTGATACTAAATCTGATAGATAGGTTTTCTTGCAGCCCTTTTAATCCTAATGTAAACTTGGGAAATGTCCAAAGAAAATGTGGGCGTTTTTGTAAAGTGCCCCCAGAAATAGTAATCTCTCCAGTGTTGATACAAAGTTGGACTTCTTGCTTCACCATGCAGAAAATCTTTGGTTCTCTAAGTTTTAAAGAGTTAAGAGAAGAGATGGAATGCCTTGGGAATTTTGGCAGGGCAAGCCAGAGCTCCTTCCCCTTTGCTTCTCACCCTGGATGGAATCTCGAAACCACGAGAACCCAGTGATGACTCGGGGCTGATGCTCTTCCCTCGATTTTGGGTGGACCTGCCCCCAAAGTCAGCTCTGTGTCCGCAGCAATCCCCCAACAGGGAGGGATGTACGATTATCTGCAGGGTGAGAGGCTTATTTTTACCTTGTCCCTGGTTAGTTCCCAGAGACAGGGAGAAAACATTTTGATTTAGGAGCTATTTGCTAATCCTTGAGGGAAAACAGTCCCTGCAGATTAGTGAGGGTAGAGGGAAGGTAGGAGGAGAGGAGAATGGGACAGAGGAAACAGAGTTATTTTGACTGCATTTTTCCCTTACCCGGTTAAATCTTGGTGACATTTGAACTTTGTGTTACTAAAAGAACACAGCCCTGTATGTGGGGCCTGGGACCAGAGGGGTAAAGGCGGGGCCTGGAGCTGGCATGGCTGCAGGGCCGCTGGGCTCAGAAGACCTGCAATGTAGCTGGGACCGTCCCGTGTGGGGCCTGACTTCCCGGGTGCTGAGGACGTGTCGAGGGGGACACCTTCGGGTCCTGCAGCTGATGCTGAAACCATGGTGCATCTCCAGGGCTGTCTACCAGGTGGGATCTGAAGTTCCTCTTACGTTTCTTTGCAGCATAAGAAATCAGAGGGGGATGGTGGGGAAGGAGTGTAAGCTGCTATCATGTTTAGTGCTATGAAGCGTGTTGTAATAGTGGGGAAGGGGCTGACATTAATTGAGCATCATCTTCTAGGTACCGGGCACCGTGAGAGGTGCTTCGTAAATAGGATGCAGTTCAGTCTTCCGAACAAAGGGGTAGAGTAGGTGCTTTTGTCACTGTTTTGAGATGGGGTTATTGAAACTCAGGGAAGGTTTATCGTTCATTCAAAGTCACACTGTTAGTAAATGACAGAGCCCTGTGATTTAAAGCAAGGTTTTTCTGGCTAAAAAGGCATGGGTTCATGGTCCTCTCACAGAAGAAATGCTGTTTTCTCAAAAGATTTTGTGTGTGTATGTGTGTGTGTGTGTGTGTTGGGGGTGGTGACCAGCTGGTAAGGAGCGGGTGGCCATGGGACAGGAGACAAGGAGGGAAGAACACTGAGAAACAATACTGAGTCTCTGTCCTCACCTTCCTGCCCTTTGGTGGCTTCCTCAGCAGCCTCTGAAGTCACACATCCACACGCAGCCTCTTTTTCTCAAGAGAGAACATTTTCTGCAGGAGCGTGGCCCTTCTGAGTCCACTGGCTTGGGGTGCAGAGCCCTTCACATGGAGGAGACGAGAGGGTCTGGTTTCCCCATCATCCATCCGGACTGGTGGCATGAAGCCAGGTCCTGCTTGCCACGGGGACGTCCCCAGCCCAGACTGAGAGAAAGGACTCGGACCTTACTGGGGGTTGTGAAGGCAGAGTAGTAATGGGCAGCTCTTCCCCTGACTGCTTCTCGAAGGGAATGTCACTAGCTCTTCCTCCGCTGGTGGTTTTTGCAACCTAGTTTCCCTCATTAAGTCAACTTGAGTGGTTTTGCTCTCTCAGTTAGCTGGCTCACCCCACTGCTTGGAACCAAGGACATACAGCTGGCCTTTGTATTTTTAGGCGTAATTTGGCAGCATATAATCCCTTAATGAACTGTAATTGCTAAACAGTACAGGGCCATGTGGCCGCCCCTCCCCTGACCCCACCTCAAGGAATGTCTGGACTTGCCTTGGGAAGGGACGTTTCCTTGGAAGACACGCCCAAGAGCCCTGTGTTGACTTCACAGAGGGACATAACCCTCCAGGACTCCCAGTCCTGCTTCTTCATCACCTTGTTGGCAGATGGGGTGAACGTGGTTCAAGTGGTTTCTGGGAATGAGATCTTTTTCCAGAATTCTTGTGTTTAAAGGCACATACCTGGAGTTTTACTACAAATAGCAAATCTATCTGTAATAGATCATAAAAGAAACTTGAGAGCAGTCTTCCCAAATTGGACAGCAGTCTGAAAAATGTATACGGTGTTTCCAAATGATGAGTTGTGAATCTGAAAGAATTCTGGAAAAAACCTCCCAGATGGGAGATTCAAGTAGTCATGTGGCTGGTTTGTCCATTTGAAGCTTTTCCTGAACCCCTGGTTGGCGTTTGGTATAATTCCTTAGGAAAATTCTGTCTTCCCAGTTGTTACCGTGATTGCGCATGAGTTTGGGGGTCCTGACCCCTTACCCCGGTCTCCCAATTTACCTCTTGTTTGTCTCCTCTCATGTCTCATCAAGCTATATAAAAACCAAGACTCTACATCAGGGAAGCAGGGTGAGCTAGCCCCACCCAGGGGGCTTTTACAGAACTTCCTTTAACATTGTGAGTGTCCTGAGGAGAACATTGGATTACTGGCCACCAGGCCTGGGAAAAACAAATTGTCTCTGCTCAGCCTCAGGTCAGTTCACCAGCCCTGTGAGAAGCTAGCTAATCGCACCTCAGCCTCATTCACCACCTGTCTCTGGCTGAGCCGGGCTGGTCAGCCCAGGGGCAGATGCCTGTAACCCGCACAGCCTCGTCCACAGCCAGCAGGTAATGCCCACACGTACAAGCGGAATCCAGTCACTGAAGGGAGAGCCAGGATGGCAAGTCTAAACAGTTCACTAACCCAGATGTCCAAGGTGGCCAGTCAGCAGTCTGCAGAGCCAAGCTGAGGAGTAGGGAGTAGGTAGGGGAGCCCAAAGCCCAAAGCACCTGGCCGGAATGAGTTCCAGACAGGACTTACCATCCCCCTGTTCCCAGCCCCCACTCACATAGGCAAGCAGGGTTGGTTTAAAAAGACATTTAAAATAAAATACAGGCTCATCCTCCAAAGGTCACAGCCTCCTGGGGAAGAGTCAAGAACCCAAATTTTGTTTTTGACTAATAGAGTCTTCAAGGAAAGAGCAGAGAGAAACTAACTTTGCTCAGGGAAGACTTTACCAGAATATCTTTTATTCTCTCATAGCCTTTGCTTCCTTCCTTCTAGAGCAGGGATGATAGTTCAAAGTGGTGCGCGGATTAAGTAAGGGCACGTTCATGAGAGTGTGTTTCACATACGAAAGCATATACAAGTGGGATGTGCTGTTTTTCAACAAACTGTCCTCTTACTGTTTTCTATCTTGGGAAAAAATTTATCAAGATTGTCTTTATTGGTGATAAGGTGACTAATGGCCATTCCTATATATTTTGTTTAGTTAATTGGAGAAAAGCCTGTGTGTTCTCCCTTATTCACACCCTGCTACCATCCTCATGACACTCTGGTACCAGGGGTGGGTGTGTTTCACACTGAGCAGTCTGGACACAGACTCCCCAGGTGAGGAGCTCAGACCCACAAAACCGCCCCCACGTGAGATGCCAGTCACAAGTAGTAGGTCCCAGATTCCCCAAGACTTGGCCACAAATCGGAGGTTCCCTGGACCCCCTTCCTGGATTCCATCGTTGCTAGAACAGCTCACAGAACTCAGGGAGACACTTCTTACGTTTACCAGTTGATGATGCGATAAAGGATGTGACAAAAGATGATGAAGAGATACACAGGGGGCGTCTGGGAGGATCCTGGGTTCCTGTCCCCTTGGAGAGTTTGGGTTGTGCCACCTCCCCGGCAGGTAGCTGTGTTCACCACCCTGGAAGCTCTCCGAACCCCAGGACTTTTGGGATTTTAATGGAGGCTTTTCCAAGAAGGCTTGATCAATCCTTAAGTCCATTTCCTAGACTTCCCTCTCCCCTTCCTAGAAGATGGAAGGGTAGGGCTGAACATTCCAAGCTTCTAATTATGGCTTGGGTTTCTGGTGAGCAGCCCCCATCCAGGATCCCACCCAGAGTCACCTCATCAGAACAAAAGACACTGCTACCACCCAGGAAATTCCACGGGATTTAGGAGCTCTGTGTCAGGAACCAGGGTCAAAGACCAAATATTAGAACAGAAGATGTTCCCCGTGCTCTTACCACTTAGGAAAACTACAAGGGTTTTAGGAGCTCTGCGCCAGCAAGCAGGCGCAGAGACCAATATATACTTTTTTCTATTATTTCATAGCAATGGTTTCATGGTTTACAGTCTCTCTGTGGCCCAGAGTGATAGCTATCAATCCTGGCTGAACTTTAGATTCAATTAGGAAGATTTAGAAACTCCCCATACCCAAGCCTTACTCCCAGAGATTCTGATTTAATTGATGTGGGATCTGGGCATTGGTATGGTTTTAAAGCTTTCCAGGTGATTCTAATGTGCTAGAGGGTCCTTGAGCAGAGAGCCTCATTCTACTGTCAGAGAGTAAGCAGATACTTGCAAAACCTCAATAAGCAGCAGCAGAATCACAGGGGGGCCACTTTAAAATATACACACACATACATTAATTTCATGAGACCCACCTTAGACTTAATGATTCAGAATATCTAAGCACAGGGGCTGGCACTCTGTATATGATCCACGATATTAGTAGGAACCACTAATGGAAGACAAAAAGCACTGTGACCCCTAAAAAGTGAGGGTTATAATTAAGGACGAGATCATCATGAGGATGAACTCAGTTCAAATTAAGCCCATTGCTTGGCACATGCAAAGCACTCCGTAAATGTGAGCTGCTTTTATTATTCCAAGAATGAACGTGATCACGTGAGATCACGCAGAGGGTATCATGTTAGTCAGCATGTAGTGACCCCTTCTAGAACAGGACTCGACTACAGTCCCTGGGGGAATGCCCCTCATTCCCAGATCCCCATCATGCTCCAGCTCGAGGTCACACTGCTGGGAGCACCGGGCTCTTCCCTGCAGGGACCTCTGCCCTTCCACAGTGGTTGGCTCCCAGCACTTCTTTCCCACATCCCTCTCTCGGACAAGGGTTCATCGTGGAGCCCATAATCGATATAGAATCTATAATTCTATAATCGGAGGGGGGGAGTTTTGAAAGAAAAATGACTTAAAAATTATGCAAACTTAGGTGTGAATGGAAAATCACAGCACACTCAAATGGAAGGCAGCAAATACCGTAAGCATCACAAAATCCAGAGAAATGACATGTCTGTTAATTAACTGTTATCCTTCTTTGTCCTGCATCTTTTGACTGCCTTACTCTTTTTTTTTTTAAAGATTTTATTTATTTATTTGTCAGAGATAGAGAGAGAGTCAGGCAAAAGGGGAAGCAGACTCCCTGCTGAGCAAGGAGCCCGATGCAGGACTCGATCCCGGGACCCTGGGATCATAACCCGAACCGGGGGCAGACGCTTAATCAACTGAGTCACCCAGGTGTCCCGACTGCCTTACTCTTTGATCTCTTCTTCATGAGGAAATCACTCTGTCTTCCTCTCGCACAGCGGAGCGGAATGTGCCCCCCATTACTGTTACGTTAGAAATGTTTCAGGCACACTCGTTGTTGGAAATAGTGTGCAAATTTTTAAAATTGCTGTCAAATTTGGAAAGCCTTCTGCCAAGCTTCGTTTCCATATGATCTGTTACCTAACATACTTGTTTACAGTAAGGGCACAGGTGTGTGCCCTCTAAACACAGGAATTCTGGGAAAATTCAATTACATCCTATTCCCTTTGATAAGAAAAAAAATTATAGGGTGCTTTTGTAATTGTGTATGTTGTATATTATATAAACTCCTTACAGGGGGAAAAACTTCCACTTTCGACTAGGTGTTATGAGAAACAATCTCTTATAATTTTACTGGTCTGGTGGTTGGAAGGTTTCTCCACAGACTGGCTTCTGGCTCCTAGCATTTTATTTTATTGATTTTTAAAGAGATTTTATTTATTCATTTGAGAGAGAGAGCACAGGCAGGGAGAGGGGCAAAGGGAGAAGGAGAAGCAGACTTCCCGCTGAGCAGGGAGCCCCCCCCCACCACGTGGGGCTTGATCCCGGGACCCTGAGATCGTGACCTGAGCCAAGGCAGATGCTTAACTGACTGAGCCACCCAGGTGCCCCTTGCTCCTAGCATTTTAAACCTTATTTCTCCTGTGTGGGTGGAGGTCATATACCTGTCCACAGCCAGGTGCTGTAACATGGAGTAATATCTGCATAAGGTCTCTCTCTGGACTGTCGTGAACGACACAAGATGTCGGCACCTAGGGGTGAGGAACCTGGCTGGAATCCATTTCCACACTGGTGCAGCTCACTTCCATCTTTTCATAGCTGGAAATGACTGTGAACCTCATACATACATCCCACTAAACTCAAACTACGAGTACCTCAACTCAACTTTACCCTTAGCTTTATTCCAAAAATGCCCACAGCCAGTCGAATGCTACCTGATCAAGAGGGGAGGTTTAACAGAGGGGAAGTCAGTGAGGAAAGAGCCATGAGTCATAACTGATGCCAATTAAAATAGCTCACTTATGCAAATATGAGTAGGTGCACATATTGCTAGGAATTGTCCCGGAGACCTAGGAGAGACCAAGAAGCGAGGAACCCTGGAATTTAAGCTTTGCAATGAATACATCCCTTACCCTCCCAGCCAACCCCCCAACCTCCTGGTTGTGCGTATGAATTACAGGAAAAATAAAATGAATAAGACCAACAACCTGAATTATTGCCGTGCCATAAATTGCCTCTGGCCCCGAAGATGGGGATCACATATGTATGGCATGTGTGAGCCTGTTTTAGATTGTGATTTTTTTTAAGTTGGATGTCATCAGTTTTTAAAATTGTTTTTTATCTTTTTATTTTTGGTCTATTTCTAGAAACTGCACCCTTCATGAGAGTTGTCAACTTTGTTTCTGCTTTTTATTTTCTGATGCCTGCTGAACAAAGCACAAAAGAGGCCACATACTTGGTCCTCCTGATTTTAGGCTAGAAGCTGTATCAGAAAGAGTAGGAGTAGAAAAATGTCCCAGGGCACATCCCCACCTTCCTCTGAGAAGTGTGTTCTGTTCCATGGTTTTCAAATTATCTGTATTCACCCATCACCGCTGCTTCTGGGAGGAAATATGGACCAGTGGCTCTCATGACCACCCAAGTGTCAGGAATCGGGAAAGAGTCCTTTTTAAATTATATGTACCAGTTTCATCCCAGGTCTCTACCCCTAGCTCTTTGTGGCCCAGAGTCAGGCCTCCATTGACCTGGATACATACACACACACCGTCAGCTAATCCACAGACGGGCCCTACCATCCTGGGATGGGGTTCATCGTCAGCGAGAAAGCTTCATGTGTCTTCTTCCTAGTAGAAAACATGTTTCTGAAACTGAGAGGTTCTAGAAATTGAACTATTTTTTTTTACTTTTATTTTTTTTATTATTATGTTAATCCCCATACATTACATCATTAGTTTTAGATGAAGTGTTCCATGATTCATTGTTTGTGCATAACACCCAGTGCTCCATGCAGAACGTGCCCTCCTCAATACCCATCACCAGGCTAACCCATCCTCCCACCCCCCTCCCCTCTAGAACCCTCAGTTTGTTTTTCAGAGTCCATCATCTCTCATGGTTCGTCTACCCCTCTGATATCCCCCCCTTCATTCTTCCCCTCCTGCTATCTTCTTCTTCTTCTTCTTCTTCTTCTTTTTTTTTTTTCTTAACGTATATTGCATTATTTGTTTCAGAGGTACAGATCTGAGATTCAACAGTCTTGCACAATTCACAGCGCTTACCAGAGCACATACCCTCCCCAGTGTCTATCACCCAGGAAATTGAACTATTTTGAAAGTGCAATGTTGTCCGCTGTCCGCATGACTAGATATAGTGAGGACAGTGCTACGTTCTCCTAACGACGCGCCAGTCCTCTCAAATGAGATTGGGTTTTCAGTGATTCATCTGTATCTTCTGAAACAACTAACTCAACCAATCTGGGGCCAGTGGGTTTTGCCGTGATTCCAGCAAACGTTTCCACATGTGGAAAGTTAGGCTTTGATTCTCAATTTGCTATTTTTGCTGTTCCCCTTTCATCATTGTGTTATGGCAATGTATGTTTTCAAAGGGCTGTGCCCTTTGTATTATTTAATGCCTACATATGGCGTGGGGCTTAGCCTTTTCTCCAGTGATCTATACCATGTGTTATGGGTAAAGGAGGGGGAAAAAAGGAAGGCTTTCACCAAGAACAATTAGCTAATTTATCCTATGTCTTTCTAAGTTTTGTCAAGTCTGCCCATTTGTGTGTTTTAAGGTTTCCTCCACTCACTGGTTGGTGCCTGTCAGTAAAGGATGATGTGTTTCCATTTCCACCAGGGCTTGAATGTCACACGCCCTGTCCTTTGCAACAGTATGTTCTTACATTGACACGGAAGCACGTCTCTGCAATCAGACCGGGAGTAAAACTCCCATTCTTGGCTTTTCTAATTCTTTGATGTGGACAGAATTTACAAACAATGTAAGAACTCGATTTTTACTTTGTTCATAAAATATTTCTTGAGTCTGACATGGGGTATGTTTTCATCCTCCTGGAAGGCATTTTCCTTGGTTCCAGTAAGAAAGTAATACTTTGGAGGTTTAAAAAGCCGTCAGTTACTGCTTCAACCATCTCTCACTTTGGTTCAGTCCCTCCCAACACATGCTAATCTACTTTCAAAGCACTGTGCAAATCAACTCAGAATTTTAGCATTGGACCAATATCAGACCACCTTTGGATGACGAGAGCTTCTAAATTCTACCTAGGTGGGGCCTGCGGATAGTAATCCCATTAGAAGGGGAGTAGCCAATTTTTCACTTAAATTGTATATTTGGGCGTCTCTGGGTTGGAGCTGATGGAGTCCGGGGGGCCCTAGTTTCTCTGCCATCTCCATGAAAATATGATATTTAACTAAACAGAGATTTTTTGCCTAACATCCTCAGAATGTCTTATTCTTCACAAACTGATATCTTTTCAAAATCCCATCCTTTGAGAGACAATTTTTCACACTTCCTACCTTTAAGAGAACTACACAGGCATATCTTTTTTATAGTTTACCCAGTGCTTTCAAATGCTTTCCCTTCTTTTAGGTTCTCCACACCACTGGGAGGTGTTATAAGTAAAGGGCATCACATCGAGGCTCAGGGAAGCTTGTGGCTCACCTCTTTTGGGGAAGGACCTCAGGAGCAGCGCTGGACATTTGCTCTGGGGCAATGCCCAGCTATGCATATTCGAGCTGATTCTGAATAGCCCCTTCAAGAGTCATTTGGAAAACGGTGATCAGCAGCAGCTGCTGGAGCCAAGTCTTCTAAGTTACATTTCCAGCTTTTACAGCGAATCTGGGTATGGCCTATGTCTGCCTCAGTTTCTCCACTTATTAAATGCAGGTTCACTCATTCATTCACGTGTTTGTCCATCCATCTAACAAATAATGAGCAAACACCTCCTATGTGCGAGGTATTGGCTATGTTCTGGAGATGGGGTGGTGAACAAAACCAAACATGATTCCATATTCTTATAGAGGTTGTATACCAGTGGTGGAGATCTGACAATCATTCATTCACTCAGTAGTGCTAGTGTAATAATTACAGAAACTCAGGTGAAATTACACTTGTGGTCAATGCTCTGAGGACAAGGTACCTGGTGAACTTGCCTGTTCTTAGATATGTTCAGGGAAGTATTCCTGAGGACATAACACATGAGCAAGTGGGCGTGAACAAGGCAAAGGGGTAGGAGTGAGACGGGCAGGAGTAACACTAGCTACTGACCCAAAGTTGCTGCAGTAGGCAGAATAAGAATACTGAATTTGTTAGGCCCATCAATCACATGCCCTTCTTTAATAAGTGCAATGTGTTTTATATCATTTACAATAACAGTGAGCATACAGCTTGACCAGTGTGGCCACTGGATGCTCTTCACTTAGTGTTGTCCTAACCCACTGCTGGACCTTCTGAAAACCAGCTAGACTATTTGGGAAGGCCCACCAACCAACCTCAGCTGGAAATTTTCTTCTTTGTCAAGACTATGAGCTCATCCCCACACCAGATGGGTTCCCAATAAATGATGATTGTGCAATCTGATTATTTTCTTGTCATGCTGACTCCCTTTGGAAGATGGAAGCAGGGTGCGTGGTCCCTATCATCTTTCCAAGTGAGAGGAGAATTTCCTCATTGGGGCTGTACACCCTGCAGATTGAGAGAAAGCATGCACTTTAGAACTATATGGTCATTCTGCCATATCTCCACGAATAGTAACTTTTCAACTGTAGACAATCGATTCATTTTTATCGTAGGGCACATCAGTTAAAGTAACTTGGGCTTCTGCAGCAGGTAGCTTGGAAATCTAAGTGACGTGACATGGCAGAAATTTAGTTCTCACTCATAGTAAGTCCAACAGTACCCTGGTTGGTAGACAGCCTTCCATGGGATCACTCAGGGTAATCTTGGGACTTTGCCCTCCTCTAGGGGCCCAGTGACCTATTCACTTACCAAAAGAAGACAGAAGGGAAGCACCCATCAGACTTTTTTAGGTGTCAGACCTAGCCGTGGTGGTCTTCCCTTCTGTTCACATCCCATTGGCCTGAACAGTCACATGACCACCGCCAACAGGGGCGCTGGGAAGAGCAGGTGCATGGGCAGCTGGCCCGCCTACTGCAGAGGGTCAGCTTAGCCTGGGTTAAGGGCATGTCCCCCGGAGTCAGTGTAAGTCCCAATTTTTAGACCAAACCTCCTCTATAAAATGGAAAGAAAAACTCTGGAATTAGGCATTATATATAAAATACTTAGACCATGCCTGATAAATAGTAAGGGCTCAGTAAATATTAAACCATTATTATCAACGTATTCATTTGCTACAAAGTAGAAGCAAGTTTGCAGATATCCAGTCATGTTGTATCAGCTCATCTGAGAAGTGAGCAGGGATACAAAACAATATTTCTTAATTTCTCGAAGAAAGAAAAAAACCCTCAATTTCCAAAATGTGTATAGGATTGTGATTCGTGAGCTTCCTTTTAAGTTTCCAGGGGAAATTTGAGGAAGTCTCTTGACGGACAATTCTGTCGGAAAATAAACAAGCTGCGACCCAAGCTTATAAGCAGGCAATTTGGGTGTTTTAGGTAGCAGATGCCACTGGGGACTCAGAGCCGAATGCAAGTCACAGGGTAGTGGGTCCTAGGAATCTGAAGGGCCCTCTGTTCTCTCCTCCACGAGGAGCCCAGATCCAAGCTCGGGGGCGGCGTCTCCCACACCATGTGGCTTTGTTGCTGTTTCCCTAAGGGAGCATTCTGTTTGTGATTTCCCTGTTCTGGGGAGGCCGCTGTGGCTTTTCCACAGCGTCTCCGGGTCTGGGCCAAATAACCTGCCGTGTGTTTTCTCTCTTGGCCAAGAGATCAGGGCACCCCCAAGCATTTTCTGAGCAAGAGGAAGTGCTTATTGATATTCTGCCCTGGGGGGCAAATTGCAGCTGAGGGCTCTGATCCAGGCATGGTAGCAGACAGGGGATGAAATGCCAGCTTTCACTGTGTGCTCGGGGTCGGAATCGGGGACACGGATGAGGTTGGCGTGGCCTCCTTTTAGCAACCGATGTTATATTTAGTTTGCCTCCCACGCCCAGGAAGCCTTAGGTAAACCCTTGGAAAGAATTGGCTCAGCCGTTGCAACACGGCCTGGCCCTCCTCCAAAAGCTCTCTGCAGGGCATGCAGAGCGTATCACCTGCTGATAGCAAACCTTAAAGGAAAAAAAAGAAATTCGCAGCTTCTGAATTTGGATCGACATTATCAGATAACCATGGCAGGGAGGGAATCGCTGAGAGAGGATTCTGAAGAATTCCAGCCAAAGCTGTCTAATAAAATTCCCATATTTAATCCACTTTATAGAATAAAACACTTGGGGTGCTGGGGAATCTTGTTAGGGTAGTCTAGAGTGAGCCCTTCTGTTCTGTCAAGGCTACATCACAACCACCCAAGGGAAATACTTGTCTAGACTGGTTATAACTATAAAAAGTAAAATAAATTAAAGGTGTTTCTTTGGTTCCAAGTCCTTTACATATACATTAATTCTCCCAAGGATCCTCTGAGGTAGCTACTATGATTACCGCAGTTTACAGAGAAGACATGGAGGTTAGGTCACCCAGCCCCAAGGTCACCTAGTGACTAAGAAACAATCTCAGGCCAGATTTGCATCAGCTCTTCATCACTGGGTTTAGAAATTGTAGAGAATGCCAATAAACATACTGCAATATCAACCTGTACTAGCAGGAGGACCTTCCTGATGCCCACCCTGGCTCTCACCTCGGTCATGACGAGTTTCGGGTCAACATGGCAGCTGTGTATTTGGTAATCCTTAAGACACGGTCTTTGGGTTGCCTTTCTCCTCTTCTGAAACTACTTGTCTGCACTTTCTTTGTTGTGTTAGGAATGGAAGGGTAAAAATAGAGCTCTTTCCCAAAAAAATCCCTGTGAAATACCCAACTTCTGCCTGTAAGCCTAGATTCAATTGCTTTGGTCTAAGTTAGATTTTATTTATTTCAGAGAGAGAGAGAGAGAGAGAGATTGAGCGTGCAAGCATGTGGCAGGGGTGGGGGTGCAGAGGGAGAAGCAGACTCCTCACTGAGCAGGGAGCCCGATGCGGGGCTCGATCCCAGGACCCTGGGATCATGACCTGAGCCGAAGGCAGGTGCTTAACTGACTGAGCCACCCAGGCGCCCCAAGACATTCTGGATGATAATAGCTGACAATTTATATGAGCACTTTTCATGTATATATTGAATCCTCAAGGCAAACAAATGAGGGAGGTACCATTATTGTCCAATGCTATGCACAAGGAAGCTTTAAGTCAGTCACTCAAGATCAAACCGCTAGTGAGTTGTAGGGCCACGATTCAAACCCAGTCCTTTTGAGTTCAGAATTCAGGGTTTGAAGCACTCAGCAGTGCAGCCTACACGGGAAAGCAACATGAGAATCGGCTGCCTACAAAGCTCTTGCTGAGGCATGGAGTCCTCACATTATCTCCCTTCTCCTGTTTTAGTTGCCTACTTACCATTCCTATGGCCTCATGAATCACAGATGCAAATGTTCCCACCTTGTATCATTGTTGTTTTCATCAATCAAGTATTTCTTGATTGGGGCAGGGGGACCTGGGAGTGGAACCATAAAGGAAGCTTAGAGCTCTAGGGCTACATCTCAGTTTTACCACCTGCTAGTTGTATGACCATTATCTTGTTAATGAACTTCAGTTCCCTCCACTGTAAAATGAGCGTAAATGAGACCCCAAAATGTTGGTGTCATGAGTGAGATATTGCATTGCAAAGCTCTTAGCATGGTTCTGGGAGACAGTAAGCATTCAATAAAAAAAAAAAAAAAAGGTAGCCACTGTGTTGACACTGTTTTACCTTTCAATCAACCAACATTTATTGAGTTCCATGCCAGTCAGTGTGCTGATACTGAGGGAGAGACACAAAAGAAGAGGATAAGATATTTGCGGCAACTTCCAAAGCAGCTGGGGAAATCAGTCAGGCAAGTGGGGGAGAGGTAATGGCCATGCCTGGTAGGAGTCGAAGGAGGCCAGGAGAAGGTCAGACGACAAACACTGCTGGATTTCCGGGGTGCTCAGAGCAGGATTCAAAAAGAAGAAGAGACAGGATTTGTCCAGGCTGTAGTTCAGGGGAGGGTTTCCACATAGAAGAACAGTCAAGCAAAGAGGAAGAAGCATACAACATATCCACGTTACCATATATGATCAACCTCCTAAGTGGCTTACAGTAGGGGTGGGGGGTGGGAAGGGGGGCAAAGAGATACAAGGACACAAATCGGAATGAATGGAACGAGGAACAGAAGGCAGAAAAAAGCTTATGATTTGCTCAACCGTATGAATTACTATTGCAGCCAGAAATAACACCAAGGATTCCCAGTTCCTAGCTAGATTCTCCCTAGGAGACACTGTGCGTTCCCAGCAAAGGAGGGGTTTACACTACCTCCTTTTTCTCTGGACTCTGCTTGTGATAAAGTACAAACCAAAAAGAAGGGGTAAGATCCATAAACATCAACAGTTGGACAGTATAGCCCGTCAGAGGTACCTGCCTGTTTGTTTAATCTTTCAGTTTCACGACAGATTTGCCTTTGCACACACACATCTGGGTGGAATCAAAGCCATCTGCTAGAGAGGGCTGGTCTTGTCATTTATAAACTGTTTGGGTTACCCTCTGGTTCAGGGTCTGCTGACTCTTTTCACAACTTTCCAAGCCAGTGATTTAACAAGAATGTTCTGGACAAGCAGACACTCAGTTCTCAGGCCGGGAGGAAGTGCCCAGTGTGGAGGCGGGAGGGAGGATCAGAACCGAATGTGGAGTTCCTGGTGAATCTCAGTTTTCAAAAATGCTCAAATCTCCTGCTTTCTGCCCCTCCCAGGCATTTGCTGAGGGCCAAGACTTGGGAGTAGTTCATTTGCTTTGTTTTCTCATCCAGCTTTGTGCTGTTCTCCAAATTGCTCATGCTGGTCAGAAATTCATGTGAATTCATTTGCATCTTAAAACTCACTGCCAAATCAATTCACAGTTTTCTGTGCCACTGGGAAAAATACCCAGCCATACACTCCCAATTATTTTCTTTTTCCTAGCTAGTGATTTTATTTTTTTTCCCAGTTGCATTGAGATATAATTGACATAAGTACTGTATAAGTGTAAGGTGTACAACGCTGTGATTTGACTTACATATATCATGAGATGATTCCTACAATAAGTTTGGTTAACATACATCATCTCATTAGAAAGAAAGAAAGAAAAAAGAAGGAAGGAAGGAAGGAAGGAAGGAAGGAAGGAAGGAAGAGAAAGAAAAAGAAGAAAGAAAGAAAGAAAGAAAGAAAGAAAGAAAGAAAGAAAGAAAGAAAGAAAGAAAGAAAAGAGAGAAGGAAGGAAGGAAGGAAAAGAAAGAAAGGAAAAGAAAAAGAAAGAGAAAGGAAAGAAAGAAAGAAAAAGAAGAGAGAGAAGGAAGGAAGGAAGGAAGGAAGGAAGGAAGGAAGGAAGGAAGGAAAAGAAAGAAAGAAAAAGAAAGAAAGAAAGAAAAGAAAGAAAAAGAAGAGAGAAAGAAGGAAGGAAGGAAAAGAAAGAAAGAAAGAAAGAGAAGAGAGAGAAGGAAGGAAGGAAGGGAAAGAAAGAAAGAAAGAAAGAAAGAAAGAAAGAAAGAAAGAAAGAAAGAGAAGAGAGAGAAGGAAGGAAGGAAGGAAAAGAAAGGAAAAAAGAAAGAAAGAAAAGAAAGAAAAAGAAAAGAGAAGGAAGGAAGGAAGGAAAAGAAAGAAAGAAAAAGAAAAAGAAAGAAAGGAAGGAAAGAAAGAAAGAAAGAAAAAGAAGAGAGAGAAGGAAGGAAGGAAGGAAAAGAAAGGAAAAAAGAAAGAAAGAAAGAAAGAAAAAGAAGAGAGAAGGAAGGAAGGAAAAGAAAGAAAGAAAAAGGAGAGAGAGAAAGAAGGAAGGAAGGAAGGAAAAGAAAGAGAGAAAAAGAAAGAAAGAAAGAAAGAAAGAAAGAAAGAAAGAAAGAAAAAGAAAAAGGAGAGAAGGAAGGAAGGAAAAGAAAGAAAGAAAAAGAAAGAAAGAAAGAAAAGGAGAGAAGGAAGGAAGGAAGGAAGGAACGGAGGGAGGGAGGAGGAAGGAGAGAAAGAAAGGTTTTTTCCCTTGATGAGAACTCTTGGGATTTATTCTCTTAACAACGTATCTATATGCCGGACGGCACTGTTCGCTGTAGTCACCAGGTCGTACACTAAATCCCCAGGACTTTTAAATCTTATCACTGGAAGTTTATACCTTTTGAGCCCCTTCCTCCAGTTTCCCCACCCCCTGTCCTCTGCCCCTGATAACCATAAGTCTGATCTCTTTTGCTATGAGTTTGCTTTTTGTTTTGTTTTTAGATTCCACACAGAAGCGAGATCATACAGTATTTGTCTTTCTGTGTCTGACTTATGTCACTTAGCATGATGCTCTCAGTATCCATCCATGTTGTCAAAAGCAAGATTTCCTTCTTTTTTCTGGTCGAATAATATTCAGTTGTGTATATATACTACAACTTCCTTATTCATTTATCCACTGACGGACAATCTGGTTATTTCCATGCCTTGGCTATTGTAAATAATGCTGCAAAGAGGGGCGCCTGGGTGGCGCAGTCGGTTGAGCGTCCGACTCTTGATTTTGGTTCAGGTCATCATCTCAGGGCCATGAGATCAAGCCCTGTGTCAGGCTCCATGCTCAGCAGGGAGTCTGTTTCTCTCTCTTCCCTCCCCTCTCTGGCCCTCCCCCTGCCTGTGCTTACTCTCTCTCTTTATTTTATTTTTTTAAAGATTTTATTTATTTGACAGAGAGAGACAGAGTGAAAGAGGGAACACAAGCAGGGGGAGTGGGAGAGGGAGAAGCAGGCTTCCCGCGGAGCAGGGAGCCCAATGCGGGGCTCGATCCCAGGACCCTGGGATAATGACCTGAGCCAAAGGCAGACGCTTAACGACTGAGCCACTCAGGCACCCTACTCTCTCTCTTTAAAACAAATAAATAAATCTTTTTAAAAAAACGATGCTGCAAGGAACATGGGGGTACAGCTTGTCATTTTAGCTTAGCATCATGCTGTACCTAAAACGAGCAGACTTTGGGGTCGAACTGATACATGTTCACCTTACCTGTCTCCACCAAATACAGGTCCATCGTATACCTGTTGCATGAATCTGGCAAGCTCTTTAGTTGTTCCGAGCCTCAGTTTCCTCATCTACAAAATGGGGGGATGAAAATCAATTTCTTGTATGATTGTTTTGAGAAGAAGATATCCTACCTAAAGCACTTAGCATATTGTATAGCGCACCCAAGGTGCTCAGTAAATAGTAGTAGTTTCATCATCAATTCTTCATTCACCATTTAAGCACTCCTGGAAGTCTAGCCTCGCTTGGAGGGCCCTTGGCAGCAGCTTCAGGGAGGAATTTGAAAGGGCTTACAATAAAAACCACCTTGATATTTTTCACATGCATTACCAATTTCAAACCAAGAGTGGGAGAGCCTGGAAAATATAGAACTGGTCTTCACATATACCGCTTTATGTATTAGAACAATGTCCTCCCCCCTCCCAGCACTGACTACGAAACAAAGCCCCTCCTTCCCTTCGCCTCTGCTTTTCTGGAGGGCTGGGTATCTCCACATATGGAGAACAGTTTCTCTGTAGGGCCTTTAGTACACTAGAGATTCCAAAACAAAGTAGACCCCAGTAGGATACGGGCTCCACTTTGGTGAATCAGCCTGCAATCAGGCACCGTCTCTGGTATTACCATGTGGTTTGAATTAAGGAAGAAACTGCAGTCCCAGACTTCAAGGGTTAGCTCTTAGCCCTGTGCAAAAGCCCACGGGCTGGTAATACCACTCATGGGCAGACTGGAGAGACGCTGAGCCAGTGAGAACCTTCTCCACCCCTGCTGAATTGTCAGCCTCACCAGCCTCCAGATCCTTCTTTGTGCATTTACACTTCAGTAACTTGGGTTAAGAGTACGATGGATCGATGACCCATTAAATGGCATTTAAGAGCAGTTATTAAAACCAGGTTGGAAGACTACCTCACCCAATTGAATATGATGTATGCTTTGTTAAGATCCTGTGGCATTTGATAAATGGGGCCTGTCCGGGAAAGAAAATTGTGTCTGTGGCTCAAAGAATTAAAGTCAATGTCCTTCATTAGAAGAAAACTCACATCGCCTTTAAAGACAATTGCTGATTATTTCTAGCCTACCAATGATCTAAAGTATCACCAATTAAAAGGGTAACGACAGAGTCAGGTTTGTGTGCAGACCCTGCGTTTCGCACGGGCACTCTGAGGGTGGGACATTAGTGCAGGGTTTTGGACCCAGGGCCTCGTGTCTGTGATATCCTCCAGGTGCTGCCCTGGAGGAGTTTGCCCATGACCCCAACGATCACATAGGCTGCCAGCAGGTGGGGATGGGGAAATGCCACCCTGGGCCCGTGAAGCCAGCATCTGCAAGGGCTGCCGGACGTTGCTCATGCGGCGTCCCTTTCCTATTACTTGAACCGCCGGCGCCACTGAGCATGTAGGAAAGGGGACTCTCCTTCTGTGTTTCTGCAAACACAGCCCCAACCAAAAGAGAAGCAGCGAAGACTGGGTGGAGAACTGGAAACCGGGCACGTTTCAGTCTGTTTCTTCACTGACATGCTGGCACAGTGCCGGATCCTTCGTTTTCGCTTCTCATTTGTTTATGTAAAGAAGGAATAAGGACCGGCTTCTGCCCTATGACGATTCCTCGTTTGATGATGACGGGCGGAGTTCTGCTACTTTCCAGAGGGTGGTCGATCCCGCCAGGTCATGACAACAAGCAGTTCTTTCGAGCTGGGGGAATCATGCCATTGCTCACCTTAGGATAACAGGAAATGTTGTAGATGTTATGGGAGGGTGTTCACAAGTTAGTGGTATGTGGGAACAAAAACAGGATACATCATATTCAGACAAAGCAATCCCCATTTGGTAAGGGGCAGAACATCTATATGTTCAAGGAGTCAGGTGGAAGGCGCTCCATTATCATACCAGCAGACACTTTTGAGGTACCAGGTGTATGTTCTGGAGACATTATACAATCTAATCCTCACCACAGCCCTGCTGGGCAATGACTGTTACCACCGTCTCTATCTTATGCAGGAAGACACTGAAACTTTACACTTTACCTAATTTGCAACTAGCCCTCGGTAGGAAGTGATGGAGCCAGCTTTGAACCATGGCGGGTGCTTCTACGATTCATGCTCTTTGCCACCATGCTGTATTAGAGCAGTTATTTCTGGGTAGTAGAAATACAGAGACATATTAACATCCTTTCACTTTTCTGTGTTTTCCAATTTTGCTTCTGACAATGAGCATATACTACCTGAAAAATTTAAAAAATAGAAAGCATAAAGAGGGGGTGAAAAACCATATACATTGTGAAAAAAAATCCTTCATCTCAGAGATGTTCGTTAAACCAGATTTAATTGGCTCTAAAACAAGACACTTCTAATTTAAGATGGAAAATCTGAAAGAACATCTTAAGAAAAGAACTCCAAAACTTGGAAACCCGAAGCGAACAGATAGTCTCACCTACCACTTCTCTGCAAAGTTTTAGGTCATAATTCACGGCCATCCTCAGTGTTCTTCCTGTAGATCAGGATGACACCCCGGGCTCCAAGCCTGGCCCTAACCTTCCTCTGTACCCTCTGTCTCTCCTCCTCCTGAATCTTCCAGCGGCTTTTCCTGTAAAAACTCCCCCTGCTTCTTTCATCCTGTTTCCCCTCTGTGGTTTTTTCTTGGTCTGCATTCAAACTCAGACCTTCCCATCTATCCCCAAAGCAAGTTCTCTCAAGTGGCTGTGTTCCCAGGATGGCGCACTAACTTTCCTTCCTTGCCTACCAGCAAGCAGGGGGAGTGTGCTGTTCTTGGAGACCCACATCCTCACCACCCCCTCCATAAGCCCTCCTGATCTTGGCCCCTGCCCCCACTGCCCCTGCTTTCCTCAGAAGCCACCAGGGACCATTCACTTGTCACATCCAATGCCAGTCTCCCACCCTCTTCAATGGGATCAGCTTCTCCCTTGAAGGCGCCCAGTACCCTTGACTTCTCTCTCCCCATGCTACTCTCCTCCTCTTCCTTCTCAGCTTCCATTGCTGGTGTCTTTTGTTCTTCATTCCACCTAAATGGAGGAAGCCGAAGATCAACTTCCAGTCTTGTTCTCTTCTCTCTGTATACAGTTAACCCTTGAATAACACGAGGTTGAACTGCATGGGTCCACTTACATGTGGATTTTTTTTTTTCAGTAAATACAGTATAGTATTATAAATGTATTTTCTCTTTCTTATGATTTTCTTAATAACATTTTCGTTTCTGTAGCTTACTTTGTTATCAGAATACAGCATATAATATATATAACACACAAAATCTGTGTGAATCAACTGTTTATGTTATCGGTAAGGCCTCCAGTCAACAGTAGGCTGTTACTAGTTGAGTTTTGGGGGAGTGAAAAGTTATACAAGGATTTTTGACTGTGTGGGAGGTCAGCACCCCCAACCTTTGCATTGTTCAAGGGCTAACTGTACTCCCTTTGAATTTCAGTATGTTTTGAGCATGTTCACCAACATAATTTATTCACAGCTCCCAAATATATAAGGGAAGCTTACATTCTGTTGGACAAGAGGACAATAACTACACAAGCAAGATAAGGTCATCAGGAGGGGCTTTCTGACATAATGACATCTGAGCTGAGACCCAAACGATGAAAAAGAATGAGGCAAGCAAAGTTCTAGAGGAAGAACGGAGGGCAGAGGAAAGAGCAGGTGCAAAGGTCCTAAGGCAGAAAAAAATATGGTATGCTCTAGGAAGAGAAAGAAAACAGCATGGCTAGAGGGTGGTGAGCAAAGGAGAGAGTGGAAGAAAGAATGTCTAGAAAGGTAGATTCTTCCAGGAAATGTTAAATTCCTACATCATTTGGCAATTCTCTCACTGTTATCATTCTGCCTTGTCATGGCATTATTCACATAATGTCTTACATCTCCTACTGTAGGCCTCTCAAGTGGAAAGATCAGATCTTACTTGTTTTTCTATCCCCTCCAGCACTAGATAAACACAGTATCAAAATTAGCTGAATGTTAGCGAAGGAGATAAGACAGAAATGGAATCTGCTAAGAGACAGACTCTCCCCAAGTTAAAAACCAGTCTTCGAATCGCTCATCAAAATGGTGCCAGAAATGACATCACACTGAAACATCCGTGAAAGGTAGCCAGAACGACCACGCCAAGTGTCCCTCTCTCTTCTGTCTCCGCCTGCCTGGGAATTTAGCATCCCCCAAAGCCACTCATCTGGGACAAGATTTCAGGGCGTGTGCCTGTTTTTCATCTCCGCAGGACCAGCTGTGGGTGGAGGAAAATTCCTAACACAGGATAAGGTCACACTGAATTGACCCAGAAGGTTTTCCTGGGGAAGCAGTCTGCACGTTGCAAAGCCGGTAACCACTGCGCATTGAACGTTCTCTGGGACGTTGCAGTCTGTCAGGAGGAGGGTTGACTCGAGATGATATGGAGAATGACTAGCGTCTTATTTCGTGCATTCCACGGAGACACACGCACAGATGTGGATGTCTGCTCTCCATAACCATCACCTCTAGAACAAAACACCGAGAAGTCTCGGCAGTTCAAGGTGCAGCCTGGCGTTGGAAAATCTAGTGTGAAAGGAAAGCACTCAGGTTCCCCCCGACCCTCGGTAGTCGTCCCAACACTGCTGTACCTCTGACACCCAATATGTGACAGGTCAAGCCATTCTGCAGCACCAGCTGAGTTATAGTTTAAGTCATTCTGAATTGTCCACCCGGAGATGGTGTCAGATCCCACAGGTTGAAGACCCGGTCCTACGAGACCACCCCCCCTCCAATTCAGATACCACCTGCAAGCCCAAGTTGTCACCTGGGCTTTTGACCAACCAGCTATAGCTCGGGGGGGTCCCAAGAAGCCCTCCTCAGGTTCGATGGATTTGCTAGAGCAGCTCACAGAACTCAGGGAAACATTTTACTTACTAGATCACTGGCTTATTATAAAAGGATAGGACTCAGGGAACGGCCAGATGGAAGAGAGGATAGGGTGAGGTGGGTGGGAAGGGGGTGCAAGTTTCCATGCTCTCTGAGAGCACCACCCTCCATGATTCCCTACGTGTTCACCAACGCAAAGCTCTCAAAACGTCACCGTTTTGGTTTTTTTATGGAGGTTTCATTATGTAGGCATGATTAATTAAATCGTTGGCCATTGGAGACTGATTCAACCTCCAGCCTCTCTTCCACCCCTGTGATTGGGAAGTTCCACACGATTGGATCTCTTGGCAACTGCCCCCAACCTTTGGGGCTTTCCAAAAGTCACCCCGTTAACATAAACTCAGACGTGATTGAAAGGGGTTTGTTATGAATAACAAAAGACAACTTTACCACTCTTTCCATTTAGGAAATGCCTAGAGTTTTGGGTGCTCTGTGCAGGAACAGGGATGAAAGCCAAGTATACATTTCTTATTATAAATCACAATATCACACCTAGGTTTATCAGCTTGGCAGGCTTTATTAACTGTCACTTACCCACCCTGGGCCTCAGTGTCCTTATCTACAAAATAGGGATTTATAAAATCTAACTAATATGGTTGGTGTGAAGATCACAAGTTTGTGAAATTGCTTTGTAAGTCCTGAAAGGGCCTAGAACATTTAAGTATGTTTGAAGCTTTTGAGAAGTCCTGGCGGTATCCATTCTGGTCTTCATTATATGGAGCTACAAGAACGAAATATGCCCAGAGTTCCTTTTGACTAAGTCTGGCCCTAGATGTGAGCTCCTAGGACCCATGCTGTATTTTCCAAATCAGGCAGATGAGCACACCAAGAAAACTCAACTTGAAGTCACACACTAATTTCCACATGAGCGAAATTGCTGTGTAAGTAAGCAAGGCTGTACCTAAAAAATTAAGCTTTAGAAAATACAAGCAGAAAACCTCTCATTTAGAACATACAAAAGCCCCTCTCATAAACTGCCCCGTACTAGGACCAACAATTTGTACCCTGGGCACCGTGGCAGACCTGCTTTGACTGAGTTAACTGATCTGGAAAGTGAGAGGCCTTTAACAGTGGCTACATAGTAATGGAAGATCGTTCGATTCCAGGTTTGGGATTATATTTAATTCAGTGAAAGATCGAATGCGTCCTAAAAATGAGCAAGTTCCAGTTCCCACACCACAGCAGTTAGCCATCCTTTAGGGGACGCATCTATTGCAAATGCCAGAAGGTGTTTGAACAGTCAAATAAATTATTCGTATTTTCCCTTTTAAAAATCCTCTCTTTCCACTGGCTTATCAATTCTGCTGGTACTGTCTCCCCATCTCTACCACCTGCCATCTTGTTCGACCCTTTTCCCCCCAAGCTTGTACCTTTGAGCTGCCCACTCACTGCCCTGAACTCCTTCCCCAACCTTATCCTACCATCTTTGACTGTGTTTGTTTCACCCACCACGGGATACGTCCCTTGTCTGCTAAAGTACTGGTACCTTCAGTGGTTCCTGTTTGCCTCTTTCCAGGGCCAAGCATTGCAGCAGCGAAGCACTTTTTTTATGTGGAATTATCCGCTCAACTCCCAATGTATAAAGCAGGTTGGAAGGAGGACATTTTAACAGCATAACCGTACAGCATCAGGCTATGACAAGGCCATTCAATGGGAAAGATATTTGGTTGCACAAGAAAGAAAGAGCCCTACAACACTTGGATAAGTCCTTTGTGGACACTCACAGGTCTGATGAAAAGGCCAATACAGGGTTCGTCTTGTTGGCTCTTGATGGCATGAAGAGTCACCTCACCAGCAAGGCATTTCCGAAAATTCTAAACAGACCCAACGTGTCAAGATAGACACACCAACTGACTGACTAAACACACCACTCACTTGGCAAGTAATCTACTTGGCTGGTTCTTTGATATGCAATTTTTGGAAAGGCTTTTTTTTTTTAGAGCACTTTTAGGTTTACCACAAAATTGAGAGGAAGGTACAGCGGATCTCCCACACACCTCCGCCCCCACGCACGCA
Organism: Mirounga angustirostris; assembly: GCF_029215605.1. Lineage (NCBI taxonomy): Eukaryota > Metazoa > Chordata > Mammalia > Carnivora > Phocidae > Mirounga > Mirounga angustirostris. The sequence goes on from NW_026991713.1 coordinate 126,727,191, forward strand.
TAGCCTTTCCTGTCATCAGCATCCCTGCCAGATGATATGGTTGTTACCAGAGATCAAGCCACGTGACACATCAGTCACCCAAAGTCCACAGTTTACCTTAGGGTTCACACTTGGCATCGTACGTTCTATTTATCATCCCCATAGTTGTGCTTTGTGTGGCTCATGACATATGACAGAGACAGGCTGCCATGTTGATTTTTAACCAGTCAATTACTTTTACAGCTCAACTGGGAAAAGGGTGTAAGAGAAAAGAAGTGCAAGTTGGAGGGTGTAAAACAAAAGACAAGAAGCACCTGGGTGGTTCAGTCAGTTAAGCATCTGCCTTCGGCTCAGGTCATAATCTCAGGGTCCTGGGATCGAGCCCCGCATTGGGCTCCCTGCTCTGCGGGAGCCTGCTTCTCCCTTTCCTTCTCCCCCTGCTCATGCTCTCTCTCTCTCTCTCTCAAATAAATAAAATCTTAAAAAAAAAAAAAAAAGAAATGAAAATGTACTCAGTGAGTGAAAGACACATCTGTGTGATTAGGGAAATGATATGAGGCACACAAACAAGTGACCGTTATATAGGAGCACCTGAAGTCTTTGCTGTGATGAGAAAAATGCTTACTTCTCCTGAGAAATCCCCTGACTCCTGAGGAGAGCAGGGGATTCTGGGTAACCAGCCCGTCTCAGCTCCCCGATTCCAGGCTCAGATCTTCAACCTGTCAGATACAGTCCTTTGTGTTCAGGGAAGGGCCTGTCTGGAAAGTTTGTTCTTGTAGCTCTGAAGTTCAGGAAGGATTCATGGGCCTCTCATTTCCCCGGCCGCCCCTCCTCCGTTCTCCCTGCCATGGCCAGGCATGCTGGCTTTGGCAGGCTTAGAAGCAAACAGTTAGGGGTATACAGGATCCCTTCCTCTGCGCTGTTCCGTCCCAACTCATAGTTATGGGGCCCCAAATTATTCTGCACCGGGATCCTGTTTTTTACCTCCCTAAACCACTTGGCATGTTGCTCTGGGAGAGGGGCAGGCAAATCCTAGAGGATGTGTGATTTATGGCTTCAGTTGCAGCCAGATAAAAGGGAAACTGGGGTATCTGCCCCTGGCCTGGTCTGGCTTATTTCTCAAAACCTGGACTAATGAGCAAGGAAATGAAAGATCTAGTTGCTGGTGATAAATGGATAAGGAGAAACAACAGACAAATGCACGGTTCTCTTCCTTGTTTAAATGTGGGGGTGGGGGGTCCAGATTTCCAGGGGAGACCCTGGGTGTAGAATCGAGAAAGCTTTATGGAATTACTTGTCACGCAGAGCATGTCAAGTCTCCCGGCTCAGTTTATATAACGCTCCGTTTGAGAGGCGGAAACCAGTTCAGATTTGAACCTCCGCAGAGCCCCGCCTGGCAGACTTGCAGACAGCGGTGCCCGAGAGACATCTCAAACTTTACGACTACATATTTAAGCATTTATGAGACTTGAACTGTGTTCTGTTAAAATGAAGGGGGGAGGGCGAGCAAAGAAAAAAAACCCTGAGACTTCCAGCAAGGGTAATTAGCCCCAAATGTTTCATAAAGAATTTGATAGCGTTCTGGTTTTAAGTTCCTTTCCCAGGTCTGCTGTAGGAGGGAAAGAGAAGAAAGGAACCTATTAAAAATTCACCACTGCCTTAAAAAAAAGTCTTATGACCAAACCAAGCATCTGGACTCGTCATGTTTAGAAGGAGACTAACCACACAGACCTCATCATCCCGAGGTAACAGATAAAAATTTTGCTGAAGAGAAAGTATTTAAGACACGGACTTGGCAGTTTTCACCAGACCCACCCGAGAAATGCTTTTCTTTTTGCTCCCTCGTCTACTTCACTCTACATCTGGTCTGTTGGTTCTAGGTTTGGGGTTAGGGCAGCCTGGTGCCTTCCCAACTCCCCGCCAGCTCAGGTGTATTTCTCCGTTATTCCCATCACACCGTTGCTGGTGAAGTGGCATGGAGGCGGACACAGGGTAAGGCCAATGCGGAGCCCCACTCACATGACATCACATAATCATGGCCTCACCCGATAATGCTGACCTCCCCACGATGAGATCCATACCCCAGGACTGTCCTCATCAGACTGGGTCTCACAAAGACTCAGAGAGTCAATGGTCTTCATTGGAAGGATAGGGGTCGCTTCCTATTTGCTGCTGCACGCGCAGGCAGAGAAAGCACATCATCAGCGTGCATTTGTTAACCCTTCCCGTCTTACAGAGAAGCCATTAGTCAGCAACCGAGGCAGCGTTGGTCTCCAGAAACAGCTACAAACATAGCAACAGGGGTTTTCTGTCTAACCAGGGAAAACACCTTGAACATGAAGCAGACCAAATAGTGTCATGCTCTGTCAGACCCTAGCGGGTGTGTGGTCCCCATCTCATAAAAGATCCCCAAGAATAAACAGACCACCCTGATGGTTTCAGTGTTCACCTGCCTGAAGGGAGGTCCTGGCCAGATGGCCTCTTCTGGTTTCTCCAGCTCTTTAATTCTGTTGTCTCTAGGTGGAAGAAACATTTGAGATTTGAGTGTTCTCACGTATGCTCAAGTTATTTATGACCATATCCTCTCACTGCCATATGGAGTGTGCTTTTCTTCCCGCCATAGCAGGACCCCCTGCTCTAGCCTCTTCTGAATCAGACTTTCAACAGCAGTTTAACCCATAAATGCCAACCTTCTTCCGTGTCAGGCACTTTTAAAGACAGATCATTGGCTTCTGTATTATCTGCAAAGAATAAAAATTATTGGTTTATGGTTATACATAAAACATTACTTTTGATTTAGGTCTATTTTCACCAAATTAACTATTTTGATAAAAAATTAGGGTTGGCTTCGGGGGGCCTGAGTGGCTCAAGTCGGTTGAGCATCTAACTCTTGATTTCGGCTCAGGTCATGGTCTCGGGGTCGTGGGATTGAGCCCCACCTTGCGCTCCACGCTCAGCGTGGAATCTACTCCAGATTCTCTCACTCCCTCTCCCTCTGCCCCTGTCCCTGCTCTCTCTCTCTCTCAAATGTAAAAATAAGTCTTTAAATATATATATTTAAATTTAGGGGCACCTGGGTGGCTCAGTCATTAAGCGTCTGCCTTCAGCTCAGGTCATGATCCCGGGGTCCTGGGATCAAGACCCGCATCGGGCTCCCTGCTCCGTGGGAAGCCTGCTTCTCCCTCTCCCACTCCCCCTGCTTGTGTTCCCTCTCTCGCTGTCTCTCTCTGTCAAATAAATAAATAAAATCTTTAAAAATATATTTAAATTTAAATAATGGATATAAATTTATATTTATATAAATTTAAATTATATATTTATATATAATTTAATATATATTACATTCTATATATATACATATCATATATATATATGATATATATATTTTTTAAAGTTAGGGTGGGCTTTTGTGTTCTCCTGGACATTTTGCCATGCGAAAAAGCACAGTTATTTGCAAATGTCGTAGAAATTTTCCGTATGAAACATATAGCCCATAGTTTTAGAATGACTTAACAGCATTTTATAATTCATGAAATCCACGACCCCCAAATGATCAGACATTTTATGACATAAGCCACACCACACCTTGTTTCTCTCAAGGAAGATAAAAGCAGAAGAGAACTTTTTTAACCATTTCTTTGCCATCTGGGAAGAAGCTCTCTGTTTTTGCACAAAATTCAGAGATCTTTGTAAAACAGGTGTGAAACAACTCATTCACACCTTTTCTAGGCATCTTGGTCAGAAAAATTCAAGCTGTATGTCTTCGTCCGTTCGGGCTGCTGTAACAAAATACCACAGCCTGGGTTGCTTACTAACAACAGAAGTTTGCTTCTCACACTTCTGGCTAGGAAGTCCAAGATCAAGGTGTCTGCAGATGCCATGGTGGTGAGAGCCCTTTCCTGGCTCATGGAACACTTCCTTCTGCGTCGTCACAAGGGTGGAAGAGCACTAATCCCATTCTGGAGGGTGCCCGCCTCAGGGCCTAATCACCTCCAAACTCCATCAACTGGGGGGCAGGTTTTAACATATACGAGGTGGGGTATGGGGCACAGCATCCATCTATAGCACTGTATGTCCTGAATACTGTTCTAAGAGGAGAAATCCAGGCTAGCCCTCAGCCAGCCCTGGGAAGCCTTGGCAGCCGCAGCTCCGTGACTTTTTCAGATGCCTTCAGGGTGGACCTGCCTTTCAGACGAGAATGCTGCCTTTGTTCGTAGAGTTCCACCTGAGTGAGTCTGCTCTCCCACGAAGAGCACAGGGGCCCAGCGCTGCTGCCACGGTGTTGGAGAAGTCAAGACAGCCCCGGGAATGAAAGGGACAACTCATCAGTGCCTTTAATGAGCCTTTCCCAGTTTCATTTGTGGCTGAATCAGAAACTTTCTGACTCATTTACCCTGTCACAGAACAGTTTTCAGAGAGGGTCGCCCCCATCAGAAAGGACAGAGTTCCTCCATCACAGAAATACAGTGATGAAAATTTAATACGACCCAGAACAGAGGTCACACTGCTGACCTGGAGATCCCGGGCCCCTGCCTTTAGCTCTGCAGGCTTCACTGGCAGCTCCCCTGAACAAGCTAAGGGTGCATGGTGGGCATGCCGGGCCCCTCTCTGCCCCTTCCTGTCACATCTCTGGTCTTCATCTTGAGTGCACGTGTTCTGATGGCCCTGGAACAGGGTCTGACGTCTCCAGGGACCCACATCAAGCTCAAGTCATGGTTCTGGAACACCTCAAACCTTTTCTGGCATCACCCTTTGTCTACCACTTGGTTCCCCTCATGTGGGAGCCTCCCAGAAGCAGGGAGGTTCCAGGCCGGGGGAACACTGATTCTATCAGTATAGTAGGAGAGGGCTCATTCTATTCCAGGGGCAGTTATGAGCTTGTGGTGACCTTCCCCAAAAGACAAGCACACATCCTTGCTATAATTCTACCAGCCTGAGCTTCTAGGTAGCAGAAAGCCTCCCCTGGGTAACCTGTCAGGGGTCTACCACCTGAAATTCTCCCCTCATGCTTTAGTTTAATTTTGTTTTGCTTTTTGAGTCTTCATATTCTTTAGTATGCCTTTTTTTTTTTTTTTTTTGAGAAAGCAGAGCTATATGTTTTCTTTTCCATCCACACTTCATATTCAACAAAATTGGGCTCTTAAGAGTCCCATGGTTCTTAGACACTGGAATTTCAAGTCTTTGATCTCCTTCTCCAACCTTCCTGCTGGTCCATCCTGCTCCCTCGCTTTGTAATCAGTGGCAGTGTAGAGTAGAAGGCCGATGGCAACTTGGCCACTGGCTGCCTATGTAATCATTGACACGCTTACCCACTCTGGCCCACAGTCTTCCTGAGCGGTAACCTTCCACGAGCCTGTGGATAAGGTAACAAGGTCAGGCTCTTGGAGAGGCAAGCTGGATAGACCCCATCTGGATGCTGTTCACCAGTAGCAGCAGTCAGACCCTTGTCCTGTCAGCACTCTCTTCCCATCACTGCTCCTGTCACCCTCCATCCCTCAATCCCTCAGAATCCACTGAATAAGAGAGTTAATACAGTGCAAAGAAGGAGAGATGGAGCCTTTCCTCCTCCAGACTCACAGTATCCGGGTTGAGAAAGAGAAATGTTCCCAGGCCAATAAATGGACATTTCACAGAAATCTAATTTTAACACAAGGACACATTTTTTTTAATGGAACAAGAAATGATGACATATATGGCACCACATTAAATTTAAAGACTCCTATCTTTTGACTATGAAATCAGTGTTACACTGTAGGATGGCCTTTCTTGGAAGTGGACCAGTAGGAATGATCCCACATCTTGTGCCTTCCAATTATGGCAGTTTGCATATTCTCAAATGGACATCTAGGGAAGGCTAAGAGGGCGGGCTTTGGTCACAGGACTTGAAGAAGCTGGCTGCTCATGGGAGGAGTCAACCCAGGACCTTGGCCTGAGTTGACACTGCTCTGAATGAAACAGCGTCAGTCCCTCCAGGGAAGGAAGGATATTGCACAAACTCCTTCAGTTTCACCAAGCAAATGGGAGTGGTAGTAACATTTCTCTCTTTCTAACTCATAGGGCCAAAAGGCTTGTGGTGGACAGGACTTGAGCAAGTATCAAGTAGTTTTCCCATATTTATTTCCGTCAAAGGGCTGCATTGTTTGCTTTTTAACACGTTGGAAATTAACACATGGATGAGTCTTACAAGTGTGTATCCCTCTACAGTTTACAAAGTACTTCCTCTCGCTGTCAGGACATTGGACCTTCGTTTCCAACCAAGGTGATGAGATGGGAAACCATTTTGCTGCCAAGGTGGGAAATCTGCTTGAACATGGGCTCTATATCGACTTCCCTTGTGACCATCCTGTTGAAAAGACATGTTGCACATTTGGAAGTTGTCAGGCAAGACAGTCACTTTGCAGCCCTGTAGATTAATCTTGTTGTTTTTGGCTCCACAAAGTCACTGGAGTTTATTTCATTCTATATTTAGTCATGCCTGCTATGAAATTAGGAATACTTTTATATTGTTGACATTTGACACATAGGCATTTTTCTGGAGGGGGAAAAAACATTCATGCTCTCACATTAATGTTGGGAAAGTACAGCTCCCCCAGAATGTGGTAGTTTCTCAAGTCAATGCCAGGGACTAACCAGCCAGAAGTTTATATGACAAATAAATCACACTCTTTATGCCGGGGAAGCCTATCAAGAGGCTGACAGCGAAGCTGGCCAAGCCAAAGTGTTTCCTGAAAAATTAGAATTCCCAGATAATGAATTACAACTTTTTACCTGATGAAAAATAAAGGCAAATTGGGTTAGTAATCTCATGATAAAATGGGAAATAAATCCAAAATATAACTAAAATCATGTGGTTAATAATTTTCAAAACCTCAAGCAATCTCCGGGGCGGTTGCGCTCCCTAATCTCACTCCACATTGATTAATCCCATGAGACTCTGAACAATTGGAACCACGAAATCGATACTGGGGTCTAATTCCCCACAGCTGTTTCGGGGGCCTTGCTTTCTCATGTGGCCCCCACTTCCTCCTAACCAGGGCCTTCTCAACCTGGGCGATACTGGCACGTCATTCCAGATCATTCTTTGTCACGGGGGCTGTTCCGAGCACTGGAGGATGTTTAGCAGCACCTTTGGCTCCTACCCGCCAGATGCCAGTAGCCCTTCTCAAGTTGTAGAGATTAAAAATGTCTCCAGATGTTGACAAATGTCCCCTGGGGTGGGGGGAGGGGGCGGGGGGAGGGGAGGGAGGGCAAAGTCTCCCCGCCACCACCCCTTGCTGAGAATCACTGTTAACTCCTCTGCGGCCGCTACAAAGCTTTGCCAAGACTTCACCTGAATGTGTGCGGTCTGAATATGTTATCATGATTTATTGAGACTTTCTAAGAACAGAGCAAAAGGCAGTACATTGAAACCACCACAGGAGTGATTTCTGAACACAAGAAAAAAAAAACTTTCAAATATTGAGATTAGTTGCTAATGACAGATATTCAGTGCCACTCCGAAAATCTTTAAAAATTAAATTACAAGGCTATCTGTAGTGGGTGGTTTAGGGAGGGGTGGGTAAATAGAATGGAATTTTCTTTAAGTCTTTTTTTCAAACTTCTCGTTTGGTTTCTTTCACATTGAACAAAAGCGTAAACAGAAAAGCGTGCAAGTACACAAGAATATGAGAGAAAAGTAAATTATTTCACAAGAGGCTTTTTTCCTTCTTTAATGATGAAGTAGGCATACAAGGGAAGAAAGAATATGCCTAAGTGAGAAACACTGGAGAATGAAATTGAGAGATTAGTGGATCATTCATAACATAATATAATGGTTACAATTAAGAGATTTGCCTTCCGATAAATGTTTCAGAACACGCATGATACTAACCGCTCTTCCATCCCTTTCGCTGGAAATGGAGTTACAGATTGAAGAGCTTTTTAAATTTTAATTTTAAGTCCCCTTTTTTTATTTCAGTTTTATTAATCTTCATCATAAATATTAATTTATGAGCACTGATGCCCAAAGGGCCTTGGAGTATGGCTCCCAGAAGATAATGAACGTCACTACCACAGTTAACCAAAAAGCAGCATGAGCATAAAAGAGCCTGATAATTTGCTATTCAATTCGAAGCAGGTCTAAACCTGAAAGACACCCCTCCTCATCCATGACCACAAGTAAAGGAACAGCACCCTAACTATAAGTAGGACATTGAAAGGCTTGGCACTGGGTTGTGGGGGGAAGGGTTGTGGTGTTGGCTTTCATTGTTCAGAGAGTGACCCTAAAGCTATTTTTCAGTGTATCTGCTGACTATGATTTTACCTCTCCCCTTTCTGCTTCCCTACGTGCATTCTCCATGGGGTCAATTATCTCAGATCTTGCTGGAAGCACCTCTGTAATCACAGGAGGAGCTCCTTTACAACCCACCTGATATTTGCTATTATCAAAATGAGAGTTATTCTTTCCTCTCTCCAAAGACACGTCGCTTCTGGGGATGGCAAACATTTGATGCTTTCCAGAGAGTAAAGAGGGTTACTCGCCAAAAGTTTTGCAAAAATGTCACCCCTGGAGGACTTTTTCAACCTCCCTTTTGCCATCAGGAGTCTTCCCATCTGGCTGAGAACCAAAGATTCCTGCGGCTAGCCCATCCAAAAATGCTGTCGGTGCCTGTCTAGTCATTGGTGACAGAGATCTCCGCAGTGTTTATTAAATGGATCAGATGCAGCACAAAAAAACGTCAAAACAATTCCTTTAAGGGGAAAACCTTAGTTAACACATGGGTGTGCTGCATAAGTGATGAAAGCATAACAAAATGAGAAAGACTTTTCTTAACCAAAGTAGAACGTAGACGCTTAGATCTTTGGGACTCAAAGCAACCCACGCATCTTTGGCTCATCTCAGCATTTACAATGAAGAGCCATCTCAGGTCACCAACGTGAGTCAGAGCCTGGGCCAAGGAGCCCCATTGGGTCCTCAGACTCTAGCTCTGGGCCATTCTTGCCATGTCACCACCCCTCAGTGACTTCAAACAATGACTACTGTCTTGTTTGAAATAAGGAGTCCAGAAGCTCTTGATTTTCCACTAAGCTCCTATGCTGATCCTTCTGTGATGCTTTCCTGGATGTGTACATATGTGTACTAGCCCCTTCAGGATAGGAATGATACCCATTTCCTTATATTTTGTTTACAGTGTCTAACCCAGCAGCTTGAACAAAGGAGAGTGTGAAGAACTACTTCTTGTGCAAACACATTTCCCCTTATTTACACAAATCTTCTGTGGCAGGTCACGGGGGACAGAGAAAAGGCAAACATCGTTGTCAGGACAACCTGTTATAATGGGAAGTACATGGATCACAGAGGCAGACGGACTTGGGTTCAAGTCATGTTTTTTCCACTGAAAAGACACATATCTTTAGGGACTCTGTGGACCTCCCTAAGCCTCAGTTTCGGGTCTGTAAGAAAGAGTATAACAGAAGCTGAGCAGGCCCTAGTTGGTGTGAGAATCAACAATCGGGAGATATGTGGGAAGGGAAGATCCATGGGGACACAGCTCCTGGCAGTAGGGGGCGCTCACGAAAGGGCTCCCAGCGCTCTTGTCTAACGACGGCTTTGCTGGACTTCACCACTGAAAAATAAATATCAGCGATGAGAAACTTGCTTTTGCCCAGTCTCTAGAAAATATGGCACACTTTATATAAAACTATTCTACTCAGCGCACTGCATGGAGATCATCCTGAGATTTTCTTGAATATCATCAATGATTTGGTATCACTTCTGGAATGAGGGCTGCTCTTCTAGTCTTGAGTTTACACGGTCCTCCTCATAACCTGATGACGAATTTTTAACAAGGTAACTGGCCCTTGGTCCATTTCTAGTTTATCTGGGAGAAAACAGAACTACTATTTAACATTGTAAGCTAATGTTAATGTTCTGCAAGTCACTGAGAGCAAAGTTCTGCAAGCTAATGTTAATGTTCTGCAAGTCACTGAGAGCAAAGCGACTGAGCATTTTATTTCAGCTAGTGTATAGTCAAAGGGCATAGACTCTGAGGAAGCTTCCATATTTACCAACACAGATCAAGTGGGATGCCCCGCAAAACTGGGTTCCCTCTGCCCTTTGGTCAATAAACATTACAGAACAGTCAGCTTCTCCAATTAAAAAAAAAAAAATTTAAGTGGATGGCAAGGACACTTTTAGAACCCTGTTTTTCCAGCTATAAAATCAAGCCTATGTATCCAGCTATTAAATGAATATATTTAAGTAGATCCCTAGATCTTTGTTGAGGGAAAGCATTCAGACTTTTCTCCAAATTCTGATGTCCAGATGTTGAAACGAATGGTTTTCTCCGTTCTGCTGGCTGGCGTGATTAGAAACTAGATGGCGACACCTTGCTAGAATCTATTCCTTGTTCTAGCAGTCATTTGATTTAGATATAATAAAATAAATGTGTCCCTAAAACTAAGCTCTTTCCAGCCCTCCTCAGCACCCCTTCGATATTTCTCACCACCCTCAAAGCTGTCATCGTCAGTGGTTTTTAGGCATAGAACTCATATATTTTTTCCAAAGTGTGAAAATTTAATTAACCTCGCATCCAGGTGCTTGCCAAATCCTGTACTTTTTTTGATCATGTCTTTTTAGATCTTCATTCATAATGGTTTTAATGTTTCTTTACAACCTTGGATGATTCTGGGTGTTGCTATTCTCTGCATAATAGTTATAGAGCTGTCAAGGATGCTATATTTCCCCACACAGTTACACTGGTGATGTTTCTATATTTTGCTCAGTTACTCCCAGGGTTGGGCTTGCCTGATGGTCCACAGAAATGAGCCTCTCCTCTCCATCTGTTTCACCACCTGCCTCCCCCTCCCTGGCCACCTCATCTGTTGCCCAGGTCCTTGGGGATGCCAGGTCCTCTCTATCTGTGCCCCAAGGACCACCAGGGAAAGAGATACAGGAGACAGGCAATCACTGGCCATGATTAATGAAAATACCAGCAAAACAACCAAACTTCTCCTTACATTGAAAAACTGGGAGGGAAAAATTTAAATGTGGACAAATCTGACTTTAAAAAAATAAGGGAATATCTGGTTACTATACTGCCTTAGTGCCTCCCAGTTAAGTTTCGAGTGTGACTTCTGGTACATATATAATTTAGAAGCCCTTCACTCTTCTAAATGTAGTCAAAATGGTTTTGTAGTTACAGTGAATAAAATCAATTCCTTTCTCCGCATTCACACACGTGTCTATTGCAGTGTATATTCCACTATCACTTTATTGTTGTTCCTAACTTCTCCGGATAGACTGTAAGTTCTTTAGAGCAGCTCTTTCTAAAAATACATGGTGGGCTTAGATGAGTCTATGTTCAGATGATCCGAAAGTGGTGCCCCGCGGTTAAGGGAGCCAACGCGAGCTTCAGTCTTGTTCATAGAAACACAGGGACCAGCTCACGGGAGGAATGAAGCGGACTGGCCAGCCTGCTCCGTTTGGAGCATGGTGTCGCCTTACAGAGCGACCAGCTCAGCAGAGCTTGAAGAACCAGTAGTTGGCCCAGAAGAGGCATTCAGGTGAGGAAGATTCTGGAAACCATGAGAAACAGAAAAAAATGGAGATGTTTAGCTTGAAGAAGAGAAGCGACAGGGACGACGGGACTGATTCGTATTAGTTATAATGAATGCATTCATTCAACTTCCATTAAACAAACCTTTGTCGAGCATCTTCTGTGTGCCCAGGAGGGAAACCAAGGGCAACAGGAGAGGGACCATGTTGCTGCTTTTATAAAACTTAGAGCTTGTGGGGGAAACCCCAACAAAAATGTTTTCCAAAGGGGCAATATAGTTTGACTTAGGAACCACCTCTCTACAATTCTATGGGGAAAAGAGGCCATTTACCTCATCTTTTTAAATTGAGATATAACTTGTTTTAAATTTTGTTTAATAAACTGAGATATAATTGACATATAACAATGTTCATTTCAGGGGTACAATCTAATGATTCTAATCTGTACCTATTGCAAAATAATCACCGCATCAAATCTGGTTAACATCCTCACCACATATAATTTCAAAAATTTTTTTGTTGGGATGAGAACTTTTGTGATTTGCGCTTGCAGCAACTTTCAAATATACAATACAGTATTACTGACTATGGTCACCATGCTGTACATTCCGTCCTCGGGACTTACTTACCTTATAACTGGAAGTGTGGACATGTGACCGCCTCCACTCATTCGCCCCCTCCCCCACCCCCTGCCTCGGACAACCTGGACCTGTGAGTTGGGTTATTTATTTATGTATCTTTCTTTAGATGCCACATATCCGTGAGCTCATACAGCATTTGTCTTTCTCTGTCTGACTTATTTCACTTAGCACAATGCCCTCAAGGTCCATCCGCGCAGTTGCAATGGCAAGACTTCCTTCTTTTTATGGCTGAATAATATTCCAGTGTGTGTGTGTGTGTGTGTTTGTGTATGCCACCTTTTCTTTATCTGTTCATGCATCGATGCACATTTAGGTCATTTCCACATCTTGGCTATTGTAAATAATGCTTCAGGGAACATGGTGGGGGGGTGCAGATATCTTTCCCAGCTAGTGTTTTCCTTTCCTTGGAATAAATACCTAGAAGTGGAATTGCTGGATCATAGGGTAGTTCTATTTTTAATTTTTTGAGGAATCTCCATACTGTTTTCCATAGTGGCTACACCAATCACATTCCCACCAGCAGTGCACAAGGTTTGCCTTATTGTTTCTTAATTCTGGATCTTTATGTTTCTGTGTAGCTGCTTTTTTAAATTTTCTCCCTCAGGCACAGGCAGTCATAACAGGTGTGAGATACGTGGTGATGGAGGGATGATGGGGGTTTTAGAAGCACGGGGAGAGGAGCATCCCACCAACACTCCCAGGGAATGATGTGGTGAAGTCTGAGCTCTGAAATGTGAGGAATGCAGAGGAATTAATCAGTAACCAGAGCCATCGTAAAGGATCCTAAGGGTGCAACAATGCACAAAGGTGGGGAGGAAAAATGGATTTGGTTAGTCCTGGGATGAAGCTCACCTTTGGCTGGAGCTATCCCAGTCCTGAAGGGTCATGTGGAGACAAGGGGTTGTATAGAAGGCCCAGAGTGAGAGGCCAAGTGCTCTGGATTCTAGTCCTGCCTTGGCTGTGATTTAGCTCTGCAGCCTGAGCAACTCGCCAATCTGTCCAGAGTTAGCCCTTTTCCTGACAACAAATCAATGAACTGGATTACCTCCATCCCCTTCTCCCCGCTGACCTCTACTAGGCTCCATCACACCTGGGGTCTAAGGTTAAAATGTGAGAAAGCTTCCCCGGGAGTGTATACCTAGTGTATCTAGGTGAAGAACATCTGCTCTGGGATTCTGTGGCAATTAAAGGGTCCATTTACCTTATTATTAACTCTGCACTGTTATGTTTCTATTTAAGTGTTCTTTTGCTCAAACGGCATTATTCCCTAAAGCTGGAATCCCCTTATCTGCCTCTTCCCCACAGCACTTCTGGAACTATCTGGTAGTGACTCTCTTTGCTTGTGACTGGATTTTCTAGCAGATTAGAGAGAATCGTCTTGTACACCGTAGGAACAAACCGTCTCTCGTTGAAAAACAATCCACAGGCCATTTGCCAGCCTCCACAGGCACCAACCAGCTTCCTTTCTCATTCCTTGGAAGGCTCACACAGGACAAGAAACCCCTGTGGCTTATCGAGCATAGACCAGCATTATCAGACTCTTACCCGAGCGGTCAGATAGTGGCAGGAGCCTACACTCTTGTCACTCATCACCTCTTTATTCCAGTTCTCAGCCAGAGCTGCACAAGCCACCAAATCCAGAGGACTGTCTCTGCTTGAAGGAGGCTATGATGAGGAAGGGAGGCAGCCCCTTGAACACCTGACTTAGCCTCCTGGAATTTTCACTAGAAACACTCCACAAACACATAACTCTGTGCACCAGTGAAATCCTCTCTGTCTTCTTACTAATTTTGAGATGCTGTATTATCTGAGGAAACTCTTCTTCGCTGATATTCCAAGGATTTTGCTTGGGAAAAAAAGGATGAATCCTCACTGTATGTGTTGGCATGGAATAGTAACAATTATAGTCATTACAGCTAACGTGTATATGTAGTGCATGCTTTTTATGTACCAGGCTCTGGTCTGTACGGTTCTCATGGAAGATCTCATTTAATCCTCACGACAGCCTTATGAGGCAGATGTTGTCCCCCTTTAATAGATGAGCAAACTGAGGCACAGAACAGGTAACTTAATTTGCCCCATCATAGAGCCAGTAAGCAGCATGGGGCCAAGACTCACACCCACAGAGGCTGACCCCAGATCCTGCCTCTTTCCGACATCTTCCCCACCGTTTTTGCCTACAGAGAATATAAATACGGAATTTATAAAAAGTGTGCGTAAGTTCCCACTTGGGAATGAATGCCTTCGTGCCCATATCCTCCAGCTTTGGGGAGCTCTGCTCCTCTCCCCTTTCTAGTTCAGGTAGCAGGATCAGGCTATGGGCCAGTTACATTATGTGATCCAGGTTCCCCTTCCAAAGACTGCAGTTCTCATGTTCCTATATTGGTCTTCACTCTGGAAGTGCCCAACACTTCTCCCCACCAGACTGGGCCATTGAAAACCTTGAAGGGGCATCACTCCCATGAACAGGTGACCATAGACACGGGTGGGCTTGGTGCCAAGGGGCCTCCAGGCCCAGCCCCAGCCTCCCCCGAGGGCCTCCAGGGAAGACACGTGTCCCCGTCACTGAGGATGGTCTTAGGCAAGAGCCTGTCATGGAGAACGCATGAGGGAGTCTGTCAGCCCGTCTGCTGATCGTCCATCTGCACAAATTGTGAAGCATGGGCTGCCACTGTCTCTGTATGATTACAGAAAATTTACATTTTGTACGTCAAGTGGTAACCTCGTTTAAAAATAAAAAATCGCTGCGGGCTGCCTTCCCACCAATAATTTGTAGCTTGCTGGGCAGCCAAACACGTCTACAAATAATAAGGAAGGAAAACGTGAGAATAGCAGGCTGGCTTGGCACGGGAAGAAAAGGATCCTGAGCATGTCCACTTACTTTCGGACTAATTCTAACATGCCACCAAATGTTCAATCATGTTTGGAACAAACCGGAGGCTAAATTAAAAATTCCATGTACCATTATTCCAAGCAGGCCTCCTGCTTCTCGTTATTCTGTTGCACGTCTCTGAGAAGGTGGAAGAGGAAAAGGGAAAGTGGAGAAAGTCCTCCATGACTTGTGTCCTCCCGGGTGCTGGCTGAGTGTCCAGTGGGTCCTTCAGCCCTGGGTGGATGAACGGGAATGGGGCATCATCCCCGCGGGACCCCTGTGCAGCAGCCTTAGCCACATATAGCTAGCCAGCCTTGCTGCTGGGGAAATCACGGAGCACGCTATTCAGGAGACTATATAATCCCTACTTATCACTGAATGTAAAAAGAAATGAATTGGAGCCACTAAAAACAACAACAACAACAAAAAACCCAAACGGGGCGCCTGGGTGGCGCAGTCCTTAAGCGTCTGCCTTTGGCTCAGGTCACGATCCCAGGGTCCTGGGATCGAGTCCCGCATCGGGCTCCCTGCTCAGCGGGAAGCCTGCTTCTCCCTCTCGCACTCCCCCTGCTTGTGTTCCCTCTCTCGCTGTGTCTCTCTCTGTCAAATAAATAAATAAAATCTTTAAAAAAAAAAAAAAAAACCCAAACTGCTGCTTGTCTTCTAGAAAGAGTCTTTATTTTTTTTTTTTAAGATTTCATTTATTTATCTGACAGAGACAGACACAGCGAGAGAGGGAACACAAGCAGGGGGGAGTGCGAGAGGGAGAAGCAGGCTTCCTGCTGAGCAGGGAGCCCGATGCGGGACTCGATCCCAGGACCCTGGGATCGTGACCTGAGCCAAAGGCAGACGCTTAACGACTGAGCCACCCAGGCGCCCTCTTTTTTTTTTTTTTTTTTTAAGATTTTTATTTTATTTATTTGACAGAGAGAGACACAGCGAGAGAGGGAACACAAGCAGGGGGAGTGGGAGAGGGAGAAGCAGGTTCCCCACGGAGCAGGGAGCCCACTGCGGGGCTCGATCCCAGGACCCTGGGATCATGACCTGAGCCGAAGGCAGCCGCTTAACGACTGAGCCACCCAGGCGCCTTTTTTTTTTTTTTTTTTTAAGATTTTTATTTTATTTATTTGACAGACAGAGAGAGAGCGAGAGCGGGAACACAAGCAGGGGGAGTGGGAGAGGGAGAAGCAGGCTACCCGTGGAGCATGGAGCCCGATGTGGGGCTCGATCCCAGGACCCCGGGATCATGACCTGAGCCAAAGGCAGACGCTTAACGACTGAGCCACCCAGGCGCCCCTATCCTCAACTTTTTTTTTTTTAAGATTTTATTTATTTATCTGACAGAGACAGACACAGCGAGAGAGGGAACACAAGCAGGGGGAGTGGGAGAGGGAGAAGCAGGCCTCCTGCTGAGCAGGGAGCCCCATGCGGGGCTCGATCCCAGGACCCTGGGACCATGACCTGAGCCAAAGGCAGACGCTTAACCGATTGAACCACCCAGGCACCCCGAGTCTTTATTTTTTAATTCCACAAGTTTTTTTTTAAAAACTGGGCATTTAGATCATTTGCCTCAAGCCCAAGATATAAATGCCAATTCAAATACTTGTGCAAATAATTCAATTTTCATTGATTAGAATCCACAGTTCAGGGTTGTTGTTTTTTTTTAAGTAGAAGAGAAAAACTCAGTTGTGAAAGCAGCTAAAGATACGTTAAGTATAAGCATCCTTTTTCTTCCAGCTGAACTTCTACTTTTTAAAATAGATCATTGAGCTATAATTTTAAATCCTGAATATAAATTCAGCCAAAATCTTAAAATGGACTCTAAAAATGATACTAGAGAAAAAAATGAATTTCATTTCTTAGGATCTCCGGCTTAACTTACATGTTCCCAAAGAACTTAAGTTTCTGGAATTTCAAGCACTGCCAACTATTTTAAAATTTAAAGATCAAATTGTGTTCACTTTCCATATGTTGTTATGAGATTACAGCCTTCTTTTTTGTACTGACAGTCTGTCCACATGTATAGAATTTATAGTCTCTGCGTCATGATCATGTTAGCTCCACTTGTAAAAGAAGACAGCCGAATGGAAATAACTTTTCCTGATCCTTTCCTGCTGTGGAGGATATTTCTTGGCTCTTTTAAAAATATTTTGCTGTTCCTTGTGATACTTGTGTCCAGGTAAACAGAAGAACCCAACTGAACCCCACTGACATTCAAAATGTTTACTTTTTGAGTGGTATGAGAAAAAATCAGCTACCAGTATATGATTCACTATGCTGTAAAAATTCAGGCAGAAATTCACGGGCAGACATGAATTTAGGGTAAGGCTAGTGTTATGGTCTGAATGTTTGCATCTCCCCCCGCACTGTGCCCCAGAATTCATATGTTGAAACCTAGTCCCCAAAGTGATGGTAGTAGGAGGCGGGGCCTTTGGGAGGTATTAGGTCATGAAGGGGGGAGCCCTTGTGAATGGGATTAGTGCCTCATAAAAGAGACGCCAGAAAGTTCCCCTGCCCTTTCTGCCATGTGAGGACATAGTGTGAAGTTGGCTGTCTTCAGCCCAGAAGAGGGATCTCACCAGAACCCAACCATGCCGGCACCCTGATCTTGGACTGCCAGCCTCCAGAACTGTGAAGAATAAATTTCTGTTGTTCATAAGCCACCCAGTCTGTGTTCTGTTATAGCAGCCTGAATGCTCTAAGGCCGCCAGGTTCTAGGAGACTTTCCATTCTCATAGATTTGGTCTTTCTGACTAGATGGTTTTCTGTGCTGGAGGGCGAACAATGACATTGGGCTTATGTCTAAATAGAAATCTTAGAGATTTATGTGGAACTCTGGACTTGGGATCATTTGACCATGCTACTACCTTCTTTGGAAAGGCGGGAGATCCAGTAAGTAGAAATAAAGATGGAGATTCCTGGAGTGACCCTATGGCAGCTATTTATTTCTCTCTTCTAAAAGCATCCGGGGCTTGGTGGTGCTTCTTGGTGTCTTTATTCCCTTCATTTTGTGTATCCTTGTGCATTCGGACACCGAGCACATTTTGCTTACTTGTCCCTGTAAGGAAACGGTGTACATAGAAGAGGACACGTGAAGATAGGCATGCTCAGTGGGCACTGAGTGAGACAGCCCCCACCTACCCCCCTTACCGCTGCAGGCAAAACGGCGTCAACAGCAACTGGTGGGTCACAAAAGAAATATTGTGCTTTATGATAAATAGAAAGAGATGACATTAAAAAGCCTACAAATAGGGGCACCTGGGTGGCTCAGTCGGCTAAGAGTCTGACTTCGGATCAGGTCCTGATCTCAGAGTCCCAGGATCGAGCCCCGCATCAGGCTCCCTGCTTGGTGGGGAATCTGCTTCTCTCTCTCCCTTTCCCTCCGTCCCTCCCCACTGCTCATACTCTCTCACGCGCTCTCTCTCTCTTTCTCAAATAAATAAATAAAAATCTAAAAAAAAAAACAAAGGAAGAAGAAGAAGAAGCCTACAGATATTCAGGCTTCCTATCTTTACCTTTGGCTTCTAAATTGCTGGCTCCTTATTGTGTAGGGTTTTTTTCCCGTGGACTGGACTTGCTTTGGATATTGTCTTGGCATTAATCAATACCCATTACGAAAGGGAACAGCCTGTTAGATCATACTCACCCCTCCCCATCCCTGTGCCTTCAGGGGCCAGACAGCATTATTCCCTCCAGTAAAATCTCAAGTATCTGGAGCAGTCTGGATGCACATGACCTCAAGAAGGAGGTTTTCACTGGCTCCCTGGGGATCTGTGCTCAGGATCTGCCTGGGCAGGTTGAGAAATGTTTCCCAATATACAACCTCACTTTCTCCTCTGTTCTATGTCTTCATGTAATTCCCAGTTAATGCCCAAGATGCAAAAGCAGAGACAGGTCAAAATTGAATATATTCCTTCACTATGGTTTTTGAATCTTCGTAGCTTGAAGTAAAAGGGAACCTGTAAGTAAATAAATAAATAAATAAATTTCACGACAATGGACCCTTTCATTGTGTTATACTGAAAGTGTGTTTTAATAGAGAGAAGCTAAAAACTGAAAAGCACTGATACCCTTCCTCTGGTTCAAATTAACTTTCCCAGGAAAATGGTCTGAATAAACAGGAGCGGGAAGTGATCCAATCAGTGAGATTGAATTTTTATACAAAAATAAACATGCAACTGCTTCTGACTGCCTGTAACAATTGCCATTCGAAGAAATTCTTCGTGTGATGTCTGTACTTCTCTCTCTCTCTCTCAGCCCCGTGGTCAAATCCATTGGTGCAGTGACTGACTCTCAATCCTGACCAGGGATGAGGTCAGTCACAGCCAGCCCAGCGATCTCTCCAAGTGGCTGCAGAGCATCTCTAGTTGCGTCACCAGGCAGCCTATGTTCAATGAAGAAATGCTCCAATTGCATTGTCTATTAGGTCATTCTTTCGACAAGTGGCTATTGACCACCCCCTATGTTCCAGACGCTCCTCAAACATGGGGGAGAAAGCGGAGAACAAAACCTACCCTTGCCACTCTCATGAAGTTCCATTTTGTGGGGGCCCAGGGTAGACAGAAAATAAGTTAGGACTGTGCCAGATGCTGGGTGATGCCATGAAGAAAAAGAAGGCAGTCGAAGAGGATAGAGAGTGGAGGCTGGGGCAGGAGTGTTAATTAGACTGGGTCATCAAGAAGCGTCTCTCTGAGAGAAGTCCTGTATTAACCAAGAGACTACGTTTGGGGAAGAGAGTTCCAGGCAGAGGGGATGGAGGGCAATGACCTGGAGGTGGGAGCATGGCCGGTCTGTCGACTGGAATGAAGGGAGGGAGAGAGAGTGGGAGGAGACGCATCCGAGCTGGGAGAAGGCATTCCAAATGCTGTTAGTCACATTTAAGCTGGACTAGTTGGGAAGTCTTGGAGGGATTTGAACTGTGGCATAATGTGATCCTGGTTTATCATTTTAAAGGGTTGCTCAGACAGCTGCCTGGAAGAAAAGCTATCGGAGGCCAGGCCTTGTAGCCCAAGTGGTCTTCAGTCATTTCCTGACTGGCCAAAACAGAAAGTGTGTTCGTGAGACTTGCAAATAATACAAAGCAGGGACATTACCAGAATCAAGATCTTAAAAACATGTCTTCTTAACTCTTACAACCCAGCTAAATAGCAGCCTCCTCTGTGAAGCCCTCCCTGCTCACCCCAGACTCAGCCGCAGACTCACCCTCTGCCGGGGTTAGGCCTCGCAGGTGCTGTTCCGTTAAGGTGGGTGCCTGCTTCTACCATCAGCTCCCTCTGTGACTTGTGAGCTCCGTCCTCTCTCTCCTCTTCAGCACCAAGCCACTTGAAGGCAGGATAGCGGTGCTCACTCGCCTCCCCATTCCTTGGTGCTGGTGCATGGTAGGGATTCAATAAAATGTCTTTGTAATCAGGGCGTTCTTTAGTAATTGTTCAGGACTGATTAGCACCAATAAGATGAAATATATTCAAAATCAGCTGCTTATATATAAGATAGATAAGGTCTACCTTTACTAAAGTTCAGGTGGAAAAAAGTCTGATTTTTAGCAGAACTTGAACTCAGTGCAAGGCATATGTGGGGTGTAGCTGCTTCTAAAAAAAGTACATTCTTAGGGGGCACCTGGGTGGCTCAGTCGGTTAGGCAACTGCCTTCGGCTCAGGTCATGATCCCGGAGTCCTGGGATCGAGCCCTACATCGGGCTTCCGGCTCAGTGGGGAGTCTGCTTCTCCCTCTGACCCTCTCCCCTCTCATGCTGTTTCTCTCTCTCTCTCTCTCAAATAAATAAATAAATAAATAAATAAAATCTTTAAAAAAAAAAAGTACATTCTTAGGACTCCCGGGGGGCTCCGTTGGTTGAGCGTCTGACTCCAGGTTTCGGCTCAGGTCATGATCTCAGGGTCCTGAGATTAGCATGGAGTCTGCTTGTCCCTCTCCCTCCGCTCCTCTCCCCTTCCTCCCCACCCCGCTCTCATGCGTGCACACTCTCTCTCACTCTCTCGCTCGCTCGCTCAAATAAATTAAAAAAAAAAAACTCTCTAAAAAATAAAAAATATAGGGGCACCTGGGTGGCTCAGTTGTTAAGCATCTGCCTTCGGCTCAGGTCATGTTCCCAGGGTCCTGGGATCGAGCCCTGCATCGGGCTCCTTGCTCTGCGGGGAGCCTGCTTCTCCCTCTCCCACTCCCCTTGCTTGTGTTCCCTCTCTTGCTGTGTCTCTCGCTGTCAAATAAATAAATAAAATCTTTAAAAAAAATAAAATAAAATAAAAATAAAAAGTATATGCTTCTGGTCTAAGCAGGTTGGCACATTTACATTTACCCCACACCAAAGCCCAGTGTGGGGTACGTGATGTGGTACTAACACTCCTGGTTTGGATTTGCATGTATGTGTGTGTCTGTATTTGTGTGTGTGCATGAGTGTGCGTGTGTGAGCAGGAACTCCTCTTTCATCAGAATAAGGCCCTGGCCAGCCTGCAGGACCTAGATCTGAAGCCGTGATACTGGCAAGTTTGGAAGCAGAAAGGTCCACACTCGGGAACACCTGTCTGGTGGCTGGGTACGCTGTGTTCCTTCACATTTTAGCTTGGCCTCAGGCTTTGCAGATACCTGAAGAAGGAAGCCATGTATTTACATGTACACTGTATTTATGCCCATGTACATGGGTTTACACGGATGTCTCATCTCCCCTGAGGTGAAAGGGAAAGCCTGAGTTAGTTAAATATCGCCTTCAAGGAACCGTGTGTGGATGCTTCTAAAATTCAAGCAGGTGGACATTTTTGATAAGATTGTCCCTGGAAATCTTCACTCACGTTGACTTCCCGCTCTAGTCTTACACCATACTATTTATTCTGTGTCCAAGGTGTTTATTCCCTGTTATTTCTCTCGAGAAAATATGTGATTACCCTAGGTTATCATCATAGATGGAGTGCATTTTATTTCCTTCCATTTTCTCACTTTTGACGAGCATAATTTAACCAAAGAACGAACTACTCACAGTCGGTTATAATACTGAATAACAAATCAGTCCTGCTGTTTGAATACAGTCTATTTATTGCTGAGAATTACTGTAGTTTGAAGAAGTCATAAATAGACAGACATGGCAGAAATAGTCAACATTTCTGTCACAGGTCTCATTGTAATGATTCACTTCTACTAACTATGTCCTAGAGAAAGGGAAAAAAATTAAAAAGCACTGAACTTGTTGGTTTCTAAATAATTTTTAACTGGCATCATATGATTCCAATTGCATCTCATATTTTGGCTTTTTCTAGTCAGAAGTGGTGGGATCTTGTCATTAGAATAATGAAACAGGAATTGTACTTACTACTTTGAGTCTAGGTAGGACAAGAATGAGAGCTTTTTATTTTCAAAGCAGAGTCCACTTACCTTATGGATAGAAAATAATCTTCTCTAACCCCACAAAATAGACAACCATCTGTCTACTCCTTGTACTAATCTCTTCGTGACATGGGGCAAGTCACTTAAGCTCTCTGGGACTTACTTTCTTCTATTCAATAAAAGGGTTGGACTCCATTGTCTCAAGCAAATTTTCTGGCTCTGCACAATTCTTTAATATTTGTTGTAATACATGTATTCACATTGATCTTAAAGACCATTGTCTACCTACTTACTTTCATGGTACCTTGATTATTTATTCTTCTCTGCACATCATCAGTATCAGAGGTAGACAGATGAATTGTCACTGTCTTAGGCAGGAGGGGCTACTATATAACAAAATGCCATAGACTGGGTGGATTAAACAACACACATTTATTCTCACAGTTCTGGAGTCTGGGAAGTCAGAGATCAAGGTACTGGTGGATTTTGTTAGTACGTGGTAAGGACTCTCTTCGTGGTTTACAGATGGCCGCCTTCTTCCTAGAGCCCCATCTGGCAGAGAGAGCTCTGGTCTCTGGCATCTTCTCTTATAAGGACACTAATCCCATCATGGGGGTCCCGCCTTTATGACCTCATCCAAACCTAATCTCCTCCCAAAGGCCCCACCTCCTAATACTAACACCTTGAGGGTTAGAACGTCAACATATGAATGGGGGCAGTGGGAACACAATTCAGGCCATAGCAGTCACCATATAAAATTCCTAAATTCTTCACATATAAGGAGGCAGAGGTTGCTATGAGAAATAATACGGAATAAAGTAAGGACCCTAGAGCCACACTGTCTGAGTTCAAATTTCACTTCTGGCTCCCACAAGCTCTGTGACTGTATTCCTTATCTAGAAAATGGAACAAAGATTAAGTGAATTGAGGTAGATAAAGTGCTTGGCCCAGTGTCTGACACACAGGAAGAATTTCTCAAATGTTCTTTATTGCTTTGCTATGGGAGCACCTGTAGTACCTGGTCCCATTCTAAAAGCTCCAGAGGGATTAAAAAGATAAAAAGAACACTATGCATTGAATATAAAAGTTGGCTCCCAGGCCCAGACAAACAATGGGTGTAAAAAAACTTTGGAATAATAATGAAGGGCACTTGCCTCAAATAGAATGCTCCCGTGGGAGAACCCAGTGTTGAATTTCTGACTTCCTGCTAATGTCAAGGAAATACTTAGGTATGGTGGTTTTTCAATACATATCTAAATTATTAAAATTCATGTTCTGAGAATGTGCTCAAATTGGGATGCAACCAAAGGATAGATTGTATTGTAGGTTCTTACGTCCTGGAAAGAAATCCTATAATCACCTTAAATGTCTGCCTCCTGGATGAAAGAGTTTAATGTTGGCTAAATAATCGGGCAGGAGTGTGTGAGGACAGGCGGGATAAAAAAGGAGCCATTGCAGGTGTTTGATAAAAAAGAACCTCACCATAGCTTTGAGGACAGCATTGCAGTATTGTCCTAACAAAGCCTACACATTTGGATGGAAAGGCTATAGCATTCAGTCAGTAGCTACACAGTTTTGCTTCCACCACAAAAACGCCCGAGTGTTAGAGAAGAGCTAACAGGCCTGATTTTCTTTTTCTTCATCTAACTGGTTTCATAAAGATTTGGTGCGATTCTATAATCTCTTCACTCTTGAAGGCTTTCTTCAGTTGATGTGAACTCTTTACTGCTTTGCAGATCCTGCTCCTTTTCTGAGAGATAGGACAGATGTGGGACCTTGCGGTGGGGCGGGGGGGGGGGGGTAGTTTCTAGAGTTTTCATTGGCTTCCTTCACGGTCCCCATTGTGTTTCATACGTCAGGTCAGATGTTCATGTAGGAGCATAGTTTCAATCCAAAGTTTTAAAAAATTACTTGGGTTCCAAAATGGGTATTCTTCCACTTAATTGAGACTTTTAAAATTTATTGGTGTTTTTTGTGTATATATATACCATTGTGAAGCATTTTCTATACCCTCAATCCAGTGATAATGTGTTATTCTTTGAAATCTGTGTACCACAAACGTATTTCTAAAAGTTCTGAGCTGTTTCTAAGTTTTCTTTCCCCCTTGGGCCCTTCCTTTCAAACCGTTCTTTCTGTCACTGCCCAGAAATAAAGTGGGGCACATAATTGGAAAATACGGGCATCTGGTTACTTATTAACTCATTAGGACAACGATGAATGAACAGCTTCCTGAGTAAAACGATACCCGACTGCAGGATAAACAAAGTCACAGACAACTGACTCATTTAAAAGTCATCACATGAGAACAGGGATTTTCTTTTTAACCTTTTCTGCTGAGGAACTTTTTTGCACATCAACCACACTTACTAGGGTTATCATTTAAACCCACAGAGCTCCAGTAATTGCAACTATTTTAGAAGTGGGTGTGGAAGAGACCAGAGAATATAGTATCTTCCTCTCAGCATCCAACCAGATGTCACTCTGGGAATTAAAACAAACCTCTTAAATCTAAAAAGGAGCCACTAAAAGCAAAAATGTCTGTAAATGGGCTGTGAAGACATCAAATAGAATGATCCCTGGGAATTAGGGGTATTTGTCTTTTCAATATGTATTTGACATCATTTTTTTTTTTTACAGAGCCCATCTTGCTTTATTTTATAATATTTTTTTTAATCAGAGAGAGAGAAAGTGAGCACAAGCAGGGGGAGTGGCAGGCAGAGGGAGAAGCAGGCTCCCTGCTGAGCAAAGAGCCTGGATGTGGGACTTGATCCCAGGACCTTAGGATCATGACCTGGGCTGAAGGCAGCCATTTAACTGGCTGAGCCACCCAGGTGTCCCATATTTTATAATACTCTTGATTATGACCCACACTCAGCGTGGTTCTTTCATTGCCTAGCCCAAAGCTTTGTACATAGTAGATGCTCAGAAAAATTTATGCATAGATGAATAAACCATTATTAAATCCTTCTTCCAAAGCTCAAGTTCCTAAAACTATGATCTTGTGACATTTTATTCATGATATCAGAGCTGGGGGCTAGCATGGGGATTATTTAGACTAGAAATATCACTTGACCTTCATACATTCAATAAGAATGTATTGAGCCTAGTACGTACCAGGCACTGTTCAAGGCTCGGGTACACAACAGAGAACAAAACAGATGAAAACCATGTCCTTGGGGAAATCACCTAATATGGGGAAACAGACAATGGGCAAATAAAGAAAACATGGGTCATTTTAGGAAGTGATAAGTACAAAGGAGAAAAACCAGTGATGGGGAAGAGAACCTGTTGTGGGCAATTTTACATAAGAGATCTCCTTTTTAAGAGCATGTCATTTGAATTCTCCCCACTGGAAAGAGACTGTTGACTTAAAGTAATGGTAGCCATTTTTTGCAAAGCTGTAGAGTTCACTATGGACTCCCACATGTGGACCTCATTTGATCCTCTCTGCGGCCCTATGAGGTCTCCAGAGTCCCCATGTTATTGATGATAAAACTGAGGGATTACACAGCTTAGCCGTCTGCCCAGTGAGCGGTGCTGTCTGGCACTGGCCGGGATCTCCCGTCCTCACTGCCTGGTGATGTGGAGAGAGTGTCCATCTGCATCCCCCCTGCCAATGGCGGAATGGGGAAGCCCACCATGGTGCATCTGTGTTCCGCTCAGAGTTGCTGTTTCATGGAGTTTGACCTTTAGTTTCTGGGTTTGGTGTCTGTTTGTTTGTTTTCTCCCTAGGGGGAACAAAAGTGCAGTGTGTGTTTATTATTAAATGAAATCTGTAAAGAGTATTAATATACAGCAAGAGAAAGGAATCGGGTAAAACTGAAGACTCTCCCAACAATCTGCGCCTAAACCCCCTCACCCATCCCGAACTTACACATCTTGAGGGAGGCACAGCTAGGAGCTGCTCTCCCTACCACGTTTGGTACTGCGTAAGTTTGTCAGTGGACCATCACCTGACTTGTTAGTCATCAAAGGAAAGCCAATTCCTGGTGAGGAGAGTCTGTGTCAGGAAGTACAAGTCAACCCTGCTATCCTGAAAACTTTGTTAGTTTCATTCATAAATTAGGTTTTGAGAGCCAAAACTTCTGTAAACCCACAGAGACAATTTTTTTTCCTACTTAGAATTATCCAAGTATAAAACCTCAAAGTAAACCTGTCAAGCAGAAAGCTTTCATATGAAATGTGCTCAGCCACTGTTTATGTAAAAGTCGTAAGATCATGGCCTTTTTTTTCCTTAAATGAGTGGAATATTTTTCTTCATCCCCTAAAAATAAACAAATGGCCAAAAAAGAAATAATCAACAAATAGTTACTGAAAATCTGGTATAGTTTTAGTACGGTGCTGACTCAAAACTAGGGAAAAATGTGGATCTGGGAGGCAGACAGAAGATAAGATTCTATCTGTGCTCATGGAGGAAGTGAGCAAGTTACTTAGCCTCCGACCTTCAGGTTCCTCTTCTATAAAATGGGCATAACATCTGCTCTGAAATATCATTATCGGGACTAAATGAACTATATACCGTTTGAGTCTAGCACATAGTAGATAATAAATGACACTATTATGGGGCTAATGAGTGCCAACCACACACCCATTGGACCTTCCCTCCAGGGCGTAAAGACTTTGACTTGGGCTATGGTCCACAAAATCCAGAGGCGGGTAGACAGGGCTGAACCCCAGGAGCCAAAGGAGCAGTGAAGCATAGGGGCTGGAGGAAGGCAGCCTCGGGAAGTGAGGCAGTGCCGCACAGAGAAGGCAGAAAGCAGAACCCGAGTGAACAGTCTACAGCGGTGACAGGGCAGATTGGCGTAGGAGGCTCAGATGGCAGAGCTGGGAGAGGGGCTTCCTGAAATAGTCCACTGGAGCAGGAGGATGGGATAAAACTTCGTAAAGGACTCCAGGGCTCACGTATGGATGGGTCAAGCCGGGCTAGGCAGCCATAGAGGGTGCCAGCACACTTCTATTTTGGAGAGATTTGCATTTCTAATTTACTTGCAGCCAACACCATTCCAGATAACGTTTACTTCTTAAAGCCCAGGCTTCAGTGGTGCTTAAAATCTGGCAATGTTGTGTTTGTTCTCTGAATAGGAATGACTAGTGCTGGGAACCCCCATGCCTGAGCCAACCAGCCAGCTGGAGCTCTCAGTTGGTGCGGTTTGCTCCCAGACTCTGAGAGCCAGGGGGACGTCAGGAGTCCAAGGACCCGCCTCCAGGGGCAGGGGTTCCTACCACTCATGTTCACAGGTGGTGTGCAGCCTCTGCAGGGACACTCCCGGTGACAGGACCCCTGCCCACCACCTCACAAGAAAGTCTTCCCCTGGATTAGCAGCTCTGAGTCCTCCCGAGGGTAAAGTCTGGCCCCTCCCCACGTGGGGGTCCTGGTTTCAGGGACCAGTGCTCGACACACCTGCCCTCCCTGGGAACAGCTCTCCACCTTCCACCTTCGCCATCTCTTCCGCCAGTGAAGTTGGCCCTCAGAGCTTCCCCATCCTCGTTGTTCATACTAATTGTTGACGTTGTTAAATTTGCAAGCATTCATCTTAAAACGTAGCCCATGAAACTGAACACAGCAAATCATTTATGTTCTGAATCCATTGGTCCTATGAACACCCTTGTCAAGAACACTGTGATTTATTTTGTATACTAATATGGCGCTAACTCTTGGGTCCACCACATGACATTTTAGGCTCCCACTAAGTGTTGTCAAAATTCAGCTGCATGTATATAGAGACAGAGAATTTGGGGGGGGTGGGAGATCTTTTTTGTTCACTAACTATATCCTTAATACTAAAAATAGTGTCTGACTGGTAGGATCTCAATAAATGTTCATTAGATAAATAAATAGGGCTTGTGTACTTGAGAAGATTGTCTCCAGACTTTTTGTTTAGGACAATAGAATCCTCCAGTACCGGTAGCAGAGAAGACCAAAGACATTCACTAGAGCCTGGGTATAGTGGCCATAATGAAAGCTGGATGCTAACAATTCACAGGCCTTGTGATTCACCCATGAAAGTGTACCATTCAGGGATTTTTAGTATATTCACAGAATAATGCAATCATCACCATCATCAATTTTAGAACATTTTTGTCATTCCCAAAAAGAAACTGTGTACCCATTAACTTTTGCCACCCCACCGCAGCCCTTAACCCTAGGCAACCACCAGTTTATTATCTTTATAGGTAGATATGTCTATTTTGAACTTTTCATACAAATGGAACCATAAAAAATGTCTTCTTTTGTAACCGACTTCTTTCATTTAGTATTATGTGTTCAAGAGTCATCCATGTTGTATCATGTTTCAGTCCTTAATGTCCTTTTTTGCCCTTTTGTCCTCACTTTATTTTTTTATTAAAGTATAATTAACATACAATGCTATATTAGTTTCAAGTGTATGACATATTGGTTCGACAATTCTACATAGGGCTCAGTGCTCACCATGATAAGTGTAGTTGCCATCTGTCACCACACAATGTTATTACAATATTATTGACTCTTTGCCCTATGCTGTACTTTTCACCCCTGTGGTTTATTTATTTTATAACTGAAAGTTTGTGTTCCTTAATCCCTTTATCTATTTTGCCCATTCCCCCCAGACCCACTTCCCCTCTGACAACTGCCACTTTGTTCTCTATATTTGAGAGTCTGCTTAGTTTGTGTGTGTATATGTTTGTTTATTTGTTCATTTGTTTTTTTAAATCCCATATATAAATGGAAACATACGGTATTTGTCTTTCTCTGTCTGACTTATTTCACTTAGCGTAATACCCTCTAGGTCCATCCATGTTGCTGCAAATGCCAAGATCTCATTCTTTTTTTATGCATGAGTAATATTCCATTGCATACACACACCACATCTTCTTTATTCATTCATCTATGGATGGATACTTCAGTTTTTCCATAGCTTGTCTATTGTAAATAGTGCTGCAAGAAACACAAGAGGGCATGTATCTTTTCGAATTGTTTTCATTTTCTTTGGGTAAATACTCAGTAATGGAATTATTGGATAGTATTGTCTTTTTGTTTTTAGTTTTTTGAGGAACCTGTTTTCCATAGTGGCTGCACCAATTTACAACAGTGGCCAAGGGTTCCTTTTTGTCTACATCCTCGCCAACACTTTTGTTTCTTGTCTTTTTGATACTAGCCTTTCTGATGGGTATGAGGTGATGTGTCATTGTGGTTTTGATTTGCATTTCCCTGATAACTTAGTGATGTTGGGCATTGTTTCCTGTGTCTATTGGCCATCTGTATGTCCTCTTTGAAAAAAAATGTGTATTCAGATCCTCTAACCATCTTTTAATCGTATTGTTTGTTTTTGTGGTGTGGAGTTGTGTAAGTTCTTTATGTATTTTGGATGTTAACCCCCTATCAGATCTATCATTTGCAAATACCTTCTCCCATTCAGTAGGTTGCCTTTTTGTTTTGTTGATAGTTTCCTTCATTGTGCAAGAACTTTATTGTGGTGTAGTCCCAGTGTTTTATTTTTGCTTTTGCTTCCCTTGTCTGAGGACAGAGATCTAGAAATATGTTGCTAAGTTTGATGTCCAAGAGATGACTGCCTAGGTTTTCTTTTAGGAGTTTTATGGTCTCGGTCTCACATTAGGTCTTTAATCCATTTTGAATTATTTTGTGTATGGTGTAAAAACTGGTCCAGTTTCATTCCTTTACGTGTAGCTGTCCAGTTCTTAATTCCTTTGGCTGGCTGACTAATATTCCAGTGTACAGATGGAAACATGCGTTGTTTATCCATTCATCAGTTGAGGGACATTTAGGTTGTTTTCACTTTTGCCTATGGTGACTAATGGTGCTATGAACACTCACACACAAGTGTTTGTGTGATGTATGTTTTCATTTCTCTTGGATCTAGACCTAGGAGTGGCTCATATAGTCACTCTATGTTGAACATTTTGAGGATACGTCAGACTGTTTTCCACAGCAGCGGCGCCATTTTACATTCCCACCAGCAATGCATAAGGGTTCCAATTTCTCCTCACCAACACTGGTTATGGAAGGAGCTTCTTTTTAGTCTCATTATTTATCTTGCATTCCTTTTAAATGTTGCATTCCTTTCCATGATATAAAGGGTTCATTTCCAGAATTGAAATTACTTACCATCAGGAAAAATCAAGGAAAACCAAAAATGGGAAGTATTTAAATGGTGCCTCTTCATCTTGGAAAGCTGAGCTGTGTGAAAGAAGAGTGAAGAAAATGAAAGCTATCAGTTTCAGTGTCCAGAGAGTTTCCCTTCTTTGTTTTGGTGCCTTCGCATTTTGAGGACGTGGATGCCCCTACATATGTGAGCAGAAAGAGCAACATTTCTCACCCTGCTTTACATACTATGCCAGCATAATCCCTAAAGATTCCCTGGGATGCTACCAAACTATGGAGCATTTTGAGGCTTCTGCATATGGAGATGTTAAAAAATACATCTTGCATTTGGGGGACTGAGAGTGTCTCTGGTCCAGTAGTCAGTCTCTTAAATTCCTGGCTATCTAAGGCTTTCGGTGAAGATGACTGAGAGTATTCTTCTTTATTTGACCCTCATGGCGATCGTTTTCATAACATGAAATGAATTTAGGATTACAAAAGGCTTATTGTTCCCCATCAACTCTTTGCATTCATTTGTAGAACTTCCTTTTTATAGAAAGGCTCTTAACCATGTGCAGGAAAAAACATTCATAGCTTTGCTTAGTACTGGATATTGGCCAAGACTTCCTTCTTCTTAGTTGAAAAATAATAATAGTAAGGTGGTTTTCCTTCAAAATGTATATAATGGCATTTTCAATGTCCCTGCAGTCGTGATAGGTTTGTGTAATTTTTGTTTATTTTCTTACATGAGAGATACCATGGTTTAGGATTGTTTTCACATCCATAAGAACTAAGCCATCTTTTAAATAAGCACCTAAGGACATCTGAAACCTTTTGGATTAACGATTACCATTAATTATGAATTCACAAACTGTAATTCACTACTGGGAAATTTATGTTTTCATGCTGGTTTTAACTATTGCTACAAAATTAAAGTTATTGTATTTTCAAAGAGAAGGGGAAAGGGAGAGAGAGAAGCAAGCATGCAAATATGGGGAAATGGGGACATTTAGACATGACTGATGGGAATGAAAATTGATTCAATCACTTTGAAGAGCAGATTCGCAAGCCCTGGCGAAGACACATGGCCTGCAAAACACAATTCCATTTCTGAGTGTTTATCCTGCAGAAGTTCTCAGACATGTGCTAAGGTGACATCTATGATCTCTGCATGTTTTTATTCATTTATCCATTCATCTAGCAAATATTTATTGAGCACATACTGTGTCCCACGTATCTATTATGGATATAGCAGATGACAAAAGAAACAAAAATTCCACCTTCAGGGAGCTTATGTTCTAGGGCAGGATGACACAAAATAAGCAAACTAAGTAAGGAAAATATATGGCAGGTAGATTGAGTGGTAAGTGTTATGGAGAAAAATAAAGAGAATAGGAAGTGTTGGGAGGGGATTAAAAACTTCAGTAGGATGGACAGGGAGAGCCTCACTGACAACATGACAATTAGGGCTGCTGGAGCTAGCAAATAAAAATATAAGACACCCCCCTAAACTTGAATTTCAGATAATCAGTGAATTTTCTTTAAGAATAAGTATGTCCTAGGAGCACCTGGGTGGCACAGTCAGTTAAGCATCCGACTCTTGATTTCAGCTCAGGCCATGATCTCAGGGTTGTGAGAACAAGCCCCGCATCCGGCTCCATGCTGAGTGTGGAGGCTGCTTAAGATTCTCTCTCTCTCCCTCTGCCCCTCTCCTCCCTCTCAAAAAACAAAAACAAAAGCAAACAAAAAAAAAATAAGCATGCCCTGTACAATATTTGGGACATTCTTCTACTACACACTTACTCCTTATTGACCTGAAATTCAAATATAACTGGGTGTCCTATATTTTATCTGGCAATCCTAGTGACAGTTGAGTAACACCCTGCAGGAATAAGGGAGCAAATCAAGTGAACATTGTGAGAATGTTGTTGAATGAACGAGTAACTGGGAGGTGAGCATGTCAGGCAGAGGAAACAGTAGGGGCAAAGGTTCTGGCCAACTGTAATAGTGAAAACTTAGAAGTAACTTGCTCCGTAGGAAGAGAAGGTTAAATAGTTTGTGGTCTATTTGTACAATGGAGTCAATTGGATGGACAAAATCTACATGTGCCAATATTGATAAATCTCAAAAACATTATTTATCTTTTGTGGAAAAGATAAATCTGTTTGGTTGTATTTCTGTAGGGTTTAAAAACACACAAAACAGTGTATGCTGTTCATGGCTACATCCATATGTAATTAAAGGACAAAACAATCATGGGAATGATACACAGGAACTTTAGGAGAACCTCAGCCTAAGGAGGAAAGAGAAAAATTGAGAGGTGTGGTTCTCATTCTCTCTCTCTCTCTCTCTCTCTCTCTCCCTTTCTCTCTCTCCCTCTCTCTCAGTAAGAAAGTCAGTCTACATTTGGAACAACACGGATGGACCTTGAGGGCATTAAGCTAAGTGAGATAAATTGGGCTAAGAAAGACAGATACTGTATGATGCCTCTTATATGTGGAATCTAAAGAAGACAAACTCATAAAAACCAGAGTAGACTGATGGTTACCAGAGTGTGACAGGTGGGAGAAGAGGAAAAATGTTGTTTAAGGGCACAAACTTACAACTAGTTAATAAGTAAGTTCTGGAGATCTAAATGCACAGCATAGTGATTACAGTCAACAATATTGTATTATAAACTTCAAAGTTGCTAAGAGACTAGATCCTAATTATTTTTGTCACAAAAAAGAAATAATACTTAGGTGACATGATAGAGGTGTTATAGCAGTAATCAAATTGCAAAATATAAATGTATCAAATCAACCTGATGGACACCACAAACCTACACGATGTTCTCCATCATTTATATCTCAATAAAAAAAAAAAAAGCAGTCTAAAGCCTATAAGGCTGAATGTTCCATCTTTTTTTTTTTTTAAGATTTTATTTATTTATATGACAGAGAGACAGCGAGAACAGGAACACAAGCAGGGGGAGCAGGAGAGGGAGAAGCAGGCTCCCCGCAGAGCAGGGAGCCCGATGTGGGACTCGATCCCAGGACCCTGGGATCATGACCTGAGCCAAAGGCAGACGCTTAACGACTGAGCCACCCAGGCGCCCTGAATGTTCCATCTTAATGGTAGTTATTCAATGCTTATGTGTTCTATTATTTAAAATACTTTTTGAAGAAGGACAGCAAAAGTTAAAGAAAAAGAATTTTAGGTACCTTTGTATTATGAGGAACTCAGTACAATAGGAAGTAACTTATGAGTGTATAAATATTTGATCTAGCAACAGCCCTATGCAGATATGGGTCACGAGGTGACAAATATCGGTGTGCAGTGCTCATGACCTAGTGTGAGAAGCATTCTGTTCTAATTCGGAATGTCCCACAAAATCACTGGGAGCCCTGGGGCTGGCTAGGAACTCCTTAGCACCTGTTTCCTCGTCTGTCCAGCAGAGGCGCTGACAGAAGCCTAGGACTCTCAGCACGTGGCTGTGAACGATGAACAGGACCATAGCTGGGCAGGCACTGTAAGTGTCCCAGGAGGGACCGGTCAGGGCATTTGGTTTTGTCTAGTCTGGAACCCCCATTGGCTTTCCTACTGAACTGGAGATTGAACAAATTTATGAAAATCAGGCTCATTTCCTCCTTCCCGCTACAGAATTTGTCTTACATAAAATGAAATTGAATTTAGATTCCTAAGAAATGGGATACGATTTTGGAGGCTCTGCCTCACTTCACTGTTGTTCTCACTAACTTGCTGAGTGACCTGGGGCTACAAGGGTCTGAGCCGGCAGAAGGAACCAGCAGTCCATATGTGGGTGTGGGTATGCTATACCCTACATCTGAGGAGGAGATGGGGTGACCCTATAGGGGTAAATGCTGTGACTGATCGTCATTCCTAGGGGCATCCATTTAAAGCAAACGTTGTACCCTCAACAGGTGAGCAAAGTCATGGGCTCCATAAATGGACTTGAATCCCTCTTAAGTGAGTCATGGAGGAGCAGGGTGAGCACTCTCTACAGGGAGAGGGCATGCAATGTACTCAGAGGAAAGGAACGGAATTCAGGACACAATTATTTAGGGCAAGGATATTTCCTATGATTTATTTACAGGGGCTTAGCTCACCTGGGATCTCATTAAAGCTCACAACACTTAGGTATAGGGCTTCAACCAAGAATCAACATCTAACATAGTGGGCAAAGGGGCATTATGCAGACACAAAAGCTGCCAGATTTCATGCTTTTGGATGACGCAGATAATGCCAGTAAGAATATTAATAGCATATGTTTTATTAAACACATGCTCCGTGCCAAAAACTTCACATACATTATGCAGTGCAATCCTCAGAGGAAACCTATGAGTGGGAACCGGGGAGAAGTTTAGAACTCATTCGCCCAAAGTGATCCAACAGTAAGTTGTTGACTTGTGGTTCAAAACCAGGCAGTCTAGTTTTTCCTGGTCTGCACTCCTAACCACAACACTGTTGCTCTCGGCATCTTGGGGCAGGAAAGTGGACCGTAACCCCAGTCCCAGCCTGCTAGGTAGACGGATAAGGAAGGCCCTGCCCCAAGACTCAGCTGACCCGTTCAAAGCCCTACAGGGGTGAGGAGCAGAATCAGAGATGTGACTGTGCTAACCACAAGGATCATGGTGAAAATAGAATTCTTCAATAACTGCTGTAATAGTATATACCAAGAATTATGTCGGGTTAGCAAACTGGGGGCCAGCAGTGACTCAGTTATGCCCACCATTGGACTTGGTCCCACCAGAAAATACCCCCGTGTGTCTGCAGAGCTCTGCTTAGGTGGGGATGATTTTGTTGGCCAGGGTCAGCAAGGGGCAGTGATCAGCAAAAATATCCCATAGCTGAATATTATCTTTGGTGCTTCCTGCTTCCCTTTCCTTCCTTGATCTCCCCCTCCACCCATCCACTCCACTCCACTAGAAACCATCCCAAGACACTTCTTCCTAAGAGTCCTTCACTGACCAATTTCTGCTTTTGCTCAAAATTAAGCCTCAGTAGACAGAACACGCCGGAGGCTTGGAAGACAGACTCCAATTCAAATCTGCCTCTTTCTGGGTGTGGACCTTTGGCAAGTTCCTTAATGTTTATGAGCCTCAATTTCTGGTTGTGCACAACAGGAATGAATCATACCCACTGTGCTGTGTTGTTGTGAGGATTGTAGAGGGCACACGGGATGTGCCCAGCACCACTCAGTAAAGAAGAGCGATGAGGATAGTGATGAGTAGCTAGTCCTAGTTTAGGTGAGAACCATTTGCAAGGGAATTTTCTTTGTAAAGGGCACAGGGGGCCATTCTCTGAAGATTTGAAAGATACTTTCCTTTCTCTCCACTATATATCCCCTCTTCTACTGAACTCAAGACCAAAATTACCCTCAGGCCTCCTGGCCTCTAGTTAGGATCAGCTGTTCTGACCTTAATGTTTATTTGCTTTGTTTTGGCTTTTGGGGGGCACTGAAAGCGGTAGGATAGGACAAAAAACCAGGGGAGATCTTCTCAAAAACATACTTGAGAAGGTGAAAGAATATAAACAAAGGGAAATCCTTAGGCTTCGGCCAGCCAACACCAGAAAAATTTAGAGTCACTAAGTAGACACTAAAAAGAGAGATGGAAGGACAACCATTTTAAGATAGAAATTACAGCTGCTGGGTTATTAAGTGTTTTGATTAGGCCTCCACAAGCACAGGAATCTTTAGAACATATTGCAGGTATTCCAAAAAAGCTGGGCTTTGATGTTGGCATGTAGCATCGCGAAAGGCCCAAGCTCATTTATGAGAGACAGTTTCAGAGTGGCCATAATTTGGGCTGCCTTTATTAAGACAATTATATGGAATTGCTTATAAACACTGGTCAAACGCTGTTCTCGACCATCACAGGCTCTTCTCCTGTTTTTTATTAGCAAGATGAATTCAATTATAAAAATCTATGGGGTAATTATCACAATGCTTGGCCAAAAGAAAGTGATAAAGCAAAATTAAATACACCATGTACAGATTAATGCATCTGGAGGACTTGGAACAAAACACAATTCTGAAAACAAAAACACACAAAGCATTGCCATGATTTCTACCTGTGAGGAATTGCCCGTAAAGTGATGAATACAGGCACGTGCGCAAATACAGATGATAAAGTGCTACGCATACAGATACACATGGGCTCTGCTGGAGGGGGGCCTCCGGGAAAGCTTCCCAGAAAGTGAGTGTGAAGAGTGAGGGGTGATGGGTGAAGGGAGGGGGTGATGGGTGAAGGGAGGGGAGGGAGGGGAGGGAGGCCTCCTGGGTAGAAGCGCAGTGTGAGCAAGTCGGGGACCTGCATGTGCTTCTTGCCCACTGGGAGGTGGCAAGCAGGCAAGAGGCTGCACAGGCAGGAGAGGGTGGTCAACAAAAGAAGATAGGGACGTGCCCTGCCGTGTCCCAGCCCCACCCAGTACCTACTGATGAATTTATACCCAGGCAAGAGCTTTACCCCTGGTGCAAGAGCAGGTGTTTTCAGAATGGAGCAACATGTTTGTATTTCATTTTTGATAAGGAGGCAACCAGTTAGGGTGTCCATCAGAATTAGATTCTTTTTTTTTTTTTTTGAGAGAGAGAGAGAAAGCGCGTGCCTAGCACAAGTGGGGGGAGGGGGAGGGGCAGAGGGAGAGG
Source organism: Mirounga angustirostris (assembly GCF_029215605.1). NCBI lineage: Eukaryota > Metazoa > Chordata > Mammalia > Carnivora > Phocidae > Mirounga > Mirounga angustirostris. The sequence continues at coordinate 126,764,283 of NW_026991713.1, forward strand.
GTGAAGCAGACTCCATCATGAGCAGGGAGCCCAACTCAGGGCTTGATCCCAGGACCCCGGGATCCTGACCTGAGCAGAAGGCAGATGCTTAACCCACTGAGCCACCCAGGTGCCTCCATCAGAATTAGGATTCCTAAAACCACAATTCTTCATCTGAGAATGTTCATTCATTCATTTTATTCATCCCTTCAATGAATATTTATTGAATGTTTAATATGTGCCAGGGACCGTTCTAGGCTCAGGAGAGTCAGCAATAAACAAAACAGACATAAATCCCTGCTCTCACAGGAGAGACAGGTAATAAAGCACATAAGTGAGTAAGTTGTATACAGTCTGTTAGAAGGTGATTAGGACAATAGAGAAAAAAACAGGGAAGGGATTAGGGAGAGGGGCAGTAGCAGGAGGGCAAATGGGAGGAATTGCCATTTTTAAGGAAGATGGTCATAGATCAACTGTGATTTGGAGCATGTAAAGAATTGAGTGATATAATTATGGGGGGAAAAAACTTCCTTCCATTCCTCTCTACTAAAAAGGAAAAAAAAAAGATCTCACTAATAAGGTAACATTTGAGCAGGGATCTGAAAAAGATGCTGGCTTGATTCCTCCTGCTATCTGGGGAAGTACATTCCAAGCAGAGGGAAGTGCAAAGGCCCTGGGGCTAGAGAGCCTGAAGAGTAGAGACTACAGCAGGGAGGCCAGGGTGCCTGGAGCAAAGTCAAGGTCAAAGTGGAAGATAGTATCCACTCAGCTGACCAGGAGAATCAATAACCCAGGAACTTGTTAGAAATGCAAATTCTTACACTCCCAACCCCCTACTCAGACTATGAATCAGAAACTTCAGGGGTATGGGGGGAGGTGAAACCCAGCATCCTTTGACAGCCTTCCAAGTGCTCCTGATGCAGGCTTGTCTGAGAACCACTATCTTAGAGCTGAATCCGGAGCCCTCCTCTTTCCCTACTTTCCTGGAAAATTTTCTTAGATGATTCCATCAACTTCTATAGGTTTCAATGTTCTCTATGTTATAGACATTGTTTTTTATTTTCCAGCCAGGTATCTCTTTTTGAGTTTTTTAAAAGATTTATTTATTTATTTGAGAGAGAGAGAGAGCACCAGCAGGAGGGGTAGAGGGAGAGGGGGAGAGCACCTCCAGCAGACTCTGTGCTGAGCTCAGAGCCTGATGCGGGGCTCGATCTCACAACCCTGAGATCAGGACCTGAGCCAAAATCAAGAGTTGGATGCTGAACTGACTGCGCCACCCAGGCACCCCTCTTTTTGAGTTCTAATTATGTATATCCAATCCCCATCTCAACGAAGAGCGAACCAGCTTCCTATTTGGTGAGTGAGAACTCTAGAGATTTGCTACACTGAACTCACCAAATGTATAATGTGTATTATGACCATTCTTTGCCATAATTGGGGTAGGTCAGATTTGGCTTTGGGGGATTTGATTTTGAAGAAATCATCATTTCACAAGCATGACAGCTTCCAGCCCCATCTCAACTCCAAGAAACTGACTTGCCTTTTTCTCCCTGGGGCTCCGGGGTCTGTGTTCTCGTAAATCCTGGGGGCTCTTCCTCCCACACTGACTCATCATTTCAATATCTTCTTATTGCTTGCCTGCGAGATTGATTGATTGATGTCACCTGCACATAAGCTCCCACACTATTAGAAGTTACAACTGAAAACAGAATACTTGCTGAATTTTTTTTTCCATTCAATCTCACAAATATTTCTGTCTTAATTCCCTTTTGTAATGAGGCAATGGCCTGACAAATAAATAACGGGTATTGAGTGTCAGCTGACAAACACTGTGCTAGGCACTGTAAGGAATGCAAGCCTCTACATAGCCCTGAATTTGGCAGGTAAGATGAGTGAATGTTACTAATACCAACTCTGAAGTCAGGTGGCCAGGGTTTGCTAATTGGCTCTTGCCTACTTGTCAGGTATAGGACCTGAGGTGGGTTATAAAACCTCTTTGTGCCGAGGCGCCTGGGTGGCTTAGTTGATTAAGTGTCTGATTTCAGCTCAGGTCATGATCTAGGGGTCCTGGGATCAGGCTCAAAGTCTTCGGGCTCTGCACTCAGTGGGGAACCTGCTTCTCCCCCCAACCCCCCACCTCTCCACCTGCTCATGCTCTCTCCTTCTCTCTCTCTCAAATACATAAAATCTTAAATAAATAAATACAGCCTCTCTGTGCCTTAATTCCCTTTTTCCTAAATGGGGTTAATAATAGTACCAACCTCATAGGGCTGGTGAGAAGATTAAATGAGTTCTATGTAAAGCACATAATCAGTTCGGGTGCTTGGTAAGTGCCAACTGAGTGTTGACTGTGGTTATTAATGCCTATTTCTGAGTGTAAATAAACAGGTTTTGGTGAGAGAGCTAACCTGCGTATTAGAGCATGCTTCTAACGTACACCAGTTTCATACTGCGTACTCACTATAATACAGCTGCTCCCGGGGGCATCAAATTACATTAATTAGCTTGTGATGTTTTGATTGATTCTTGTCTCTGTTTCAGAAAGCCTTGTCCTGGGTTTTTGTTGCTATGAGTTGAGGCAGTCAAAACCATGATCCCAACCAGGAAAAAATAATAAGCAATAATCTAATGTAACGAGAACATAACAAGATTATAAAACATAAGCTATTAAAAAAATGATATTGCTATTTAAAAAAAAAAGAAATAAAACACAGCTATTAAATGATTTCTTCATGGACCCCAGGGAACGTGGTCTTAAGTACTTGCTGTCAAGCCATGAGAGGAGATGGAATTCTTTCTTTTTGATTGAAGTGGTTCAGAATTGGCCTTGAATTGATCTGGGAGTGAGGAGAAAGAAGGATTGGGTATAAAAATATAATAGGGTTCACTTAAAATCTGTCAAGCACTTCAACCTGCTGCAGAGGGGTCTCTCCCTGTCCTCAAAATCTGGTTGGAGTATGGAAGGAAAAGACGCCAGTGTCCCATAGTTAGGAACTAATGTATCAGGACAAGTTACGGTCACCTCCCCTTGCTCACTGTGATTGCCTATATATATATATGAGTCAAGCATGAAAGATGAGGTCTCTAAGTCACAAAAGGATGACTTTCGGTTCAAGTCCAATTAACATAGTGGCCTCAGCAAGTTCCTTAACCTCTTTAAACCCCCAAGTGCCCCATCTGTAGAAGGGAAACAAAAATAGTTTCCATCTCATAGGAATCTTGGGATGATGAAATTAATGAATGTTTTGAGAGTTAGCACTGTGCCTGGTACAGAGTACATATTCCTAATAATGTTAGATATCAGTTGTATGGTTGTGAAAATCCTTAGTATGTGTTGAACCCATAGTCTTCATAGGGCTGAAGATATAGATATTATCATCAGGTCTGTTATTTTAAAGGTGAAGAAATGGGCACCAAAGAGTTAAGAGATTCCTTCAAGGTCACACTGGACCTTCCAGGTGGGAGTCCAGGGCTATCTGAAGTTACTAGAAAGAATTATGTAGCACAGACTCAGACCTGCTCCCACACTGGCGTCTGTCCTCAGCGAGGCAGCTACACAAAGGCAGGAGTGGGGGCCATCTTTCTTCACCAGTCGTGATAACCTGGCCAAGATCTGAGCTGAGGAACCTTCTGCTAATGGCCCCTTTACCGCCCAGAACTTGTTTAGGAAAGCTGTGACTTCAGATCCCGGAATTAAGAACCTAGTACTTTTCTCACTAGTGTAGCAGGGATAATTTTTGCTCTGCAACTCTGGGCATAACAAACATCACACTAATTTACTTCTCTACACCCAGTGAAATCTAACTACATCCTCACTCACGAAGGTTGTAGGAATTTACTCATTCTTTCCTCTCCCCCAGCTCACACTGTACCTTAAGACCAGAAAGTGGTCTGTTGTTTATCAGTCCAGCCTAGTCGCCACTGAGATGCTCAGCACCCAAGAACTTGAGGTCCATTTGAAAGTCAAAGACTCCATCCCTCAGAGACCAAACCCCAAGATCCTTTGCTGTGCCAAAGAGACATCTCTTAGAACTTAGGACCCCCACCCAGTGTCCACAAGCTGCCCCGTCAGATGTCTGGTGCCTTCTTGAGGCAGAGACCAAGTATGGGCCTCTCTAATTGCAGATGTCATTCCTTTCCTTCTGGGGGTGCAGCTACCTGTCTCCATCCCCCATTTCCAAGCCTCAGAGCACCTCTCCACCCTTTGAGAGCTTAGCTCTTTTCAAAATAAAGCTCCCTAACTCTGTGTAAGAGGCAAGGGGAACCCCAGACATTCAAGTTTCAAACTCCTGCTTGCCCTGTGGAAGGGCAAAAGGAAAAGTATTTCTCCTTCTTTCTGAATTTCTCCAGCAGCTGAAGGAAACACAAAGGCAAATGTCCAGAAACCAGCCTGCCACGTTTCTTTTTCTTTTTTCGGAGTTAAGACTCTTCAAAAAGTATTAAACTCAGGCTGAAAATGGAAACACTGTATTCTTTCATCAAGACTGCATGTTAGGACTGGCTGATGGACCAACACTTTGCAAAGATCCTTTGATTCTCTGTGCCTTTGCAAGTAACTGCCTGAATTCTTGGTGGCGGAATCAGCTGCTCTTCGGAAAACAAACCATTACAGAATTCCAACTGGCAAAGCTTGCCATCCATCAACTCCCAGGATCGCCACTGGTGAAACAGAGGATATATTTCCTTCATATGTCCATTAACTTCCAGATAATTTAAATTTGAATTTTATCTCATTCATCAAGTTTTACCATGGCCTATGTCTCTTGGTACTTAAATTCTTCAGATAAAATTTTTCTTCCCTAAATTTTTATCCATTCTTAGTCTGAGCCCCAAACATATAAGGTATAGGGGGTAAAGGGATCCTGTGTCAGGACTAGCCCAGGCCATGAGAACAGCCTCATGGGGCTTATGCTTGTACAGTGAGGCCCTGTCGTAAATGTTTTACGTACATTGATTCATTTCATCCTCATAACAACCTTATTATTCTCACTTCCTAGATGAGAAAACTGAGGCACAGAGAGGTTAAGAAACTTGTCTAAGGCTACACAGCTATCAGGTGGCCAAGGCAAGATTCAAGCCCAGGCAGTCATAGCACAGGGCTATGAATATAGATTGTGGTTAAGTGTTAACAAGGAAATAAACAGGATAATGATACAAAGGCTACCTGATGGGGCAAGGTGTGTGTGTGTGGGGGGTACTTTCATTGTGTTGATCAGGAAAGGTTATGGAGGAGGCAGCATTGTTGAGCTGAATCCTGAAGGATGACAAGGAGCCAGGAGGGTGGATGAGTATTCCTGACAGGAGGAAAAAGAAATGCAAAAAAAAAAAAAAAAAAAAAAGCCAAGCAAGGAAAGAGTCTCTCAAGGGCAGAAATGTGGCCCATGTGGCAAAGCATAGCGGGAGGACAGGGAGAGGAGCATGGGATGGGCATGGAGAAGATGCTTTCAGGAGCAATGAGAAGCCACTGACATGCTTAGTCACAGAGATTATGACATGAACGTGAGTTGTTTCTGAAGTCACTGGCTGCTAGGTGACAAGGGGATGAGTGAGAACCTGGAATAGAGGGGACTTGGAAGAGGGTTATGTAGCTGAGGGTGACATGGACCCTGGTGGGGCCAGGTGGCAAGAGATAAGGCTGGATGGAGCAGGAGGGCCTGGTGCTCAGGACATTCCGGCTATCTGAAGAAGTGTGGCCTTTATTCCTAAGAGCCAGAGAAGCCCTGAGCAGGTGGAAGCAAAGGAGTCCCGTGATCTGATCTGAGTTCTAGGAGAATGAGTGGAGCTGGTGGGGACAATGTGTTGGAGGGACAAGCCTGCTGTCCAGTCAGGAGACTGCTGGAGACCTCCCAGTGAAAGGTGAGAGGGACTCATGAGGCCCGGGGCAAAGACTAACATCACCAGGGCACTGTTGGACTAAGTCAGACAAGGGGCTGCTCTCAAGGAACTTTCCAGAGCCACTTATGAGGACAGGCTTGATGATAACCTGAGTGTAAGGGATGAGAGAAAGGAAGGAGATAAAAGACCCCTCTATACCTGTTTCTGGCATTTGGCGGCGGGGAGGAGGGAAGCTGTGCAGGAAGATGGGGAACCTGGAAAGAGAATTTGCCAATGGGACCAGTTCAGTTCAGGACAAATTAACAATTCCATTGGCCCAGGTGGAAAAGCAGCAGGTAGATGTAGAAGCAATCCAATGACTCTTCGAAGGATGGGAACTAATTACCCCAAGAGAAAGGTCCGAACACTATCACCCCTTCACTAGCTGCTGGGCAGTCAAAACAGATTAGCACTGGAAATGCTCTTCCAAAGAAATAGCGCTCCCTCTGAGTGCTCCCCCAACTATATGAAAGAATGGGGCTTTGCATTAAAACGGCTTTCAGGGACTCCCAAGGTACAGAAACCTCCCATTTAAACACGGCTTCCCATGACTCAGATTCAGATAATCAAGTCAAGTCCCTCAGTCACAAGTCTGTGATGACAACAGGTTGAAATAAGATATATCATCCTTATCACAGGTGTTCGTTCACCTTTTTCTCCAAGGCTATAATGTATACAGAGATTCCCTTCTGTTGACTGTGACAAGACCTCCTGAACTGCCAGAAATTTTCACCAGAGATCTTTAGCGAAGAATACACGAACTGTGTCTGGAGTTAATCTTCAACCATTGGGAAGAAAGAATATGCAATGTTTCTTTTTTATTATGAATTTTTTAAGTCTTCACTCCTGCCAGTGTCAGGGAAATAATTGCGCTAGATTTAACAGATCCTTCAACTATGGTGAAAGGGGAAGGCATCTCTCCCTTGAAGGAAGGAAGGAAGGAAGGATGGATGGATGGATGGATGGATCGATGGATGGATGGATGGATCGATGGAGAGATGTTGGGATTTCAAGCGATGAGTGAGTTTTAAAGATTTTACCTCTGAGACAAACCGGCTTTCCCACCCACGATAAGCGGGTGCTCCTGTCTGCTTCTCTCTTTATTTTATCAAGCCATGTTTTGACAATTCGTGGGGGGGAAAAAAAGTGTGTCTAGGGCAAATTGAGCTGCTGAAGCAATAAACATTTAGACACATAATATGAATTGAGTTATTGTTCTTGATAGGGATATTCTCTGAGTTTCTCTTTTTTGGAAAGAGAAAGTGTCGGCCCGTTTCCCTCCCCCGGGTCTCTTGAAATGGAAGTCTCCTTCGCCGTAATTGTTGCGAATCCTTGACAATAGCCCTAAGACTAGGTTATCTCGCAGGAACTTCCATTTCCAAAGAGTTGAGGGAGATAAAGACTCAAAACAATTGGACGACGTCGAGGGCTAGGAGCTGCATCTTCAGGCCCGTTCAGCCCAGGTGGCCCCTCTGGGCGGCTCACAGGGTAGGAGGGGGCCTCCCGCCGTGGATCTGGTGGGGTTTCGGGGGGCGGGGTGGGATCCTCCGCCTCAGAATCCCTGCTCGCCCTCTCGCACGCCGGACTCCGCACAGCCTCTCCGGGTTAGCAGGCGCGTGGGGACCTACTTCGTCCTGGCTGCGCGTGCAGCGGCGAGGGAACGCGAGGCTTGGCCGGCTCGGCCGCTCCCGGCTCCCGCGGCGTAGAAGGGGCCGCGGCGCTACGTCCGCGGGGCGCGGGCGCCCATTGTTGTCCGGGCGCGGGCAGCGCGCCGGGCCGCGCGGGACCCGCCGGAGCCCGCCTTCCGCACCACCCCGCGGCCGCCTGCCCTCTCCGGCCGCGCGGGGGCCAGCGCGCAGGGGGTGCGGCGGGGGGCGGGGGGGCGCCAGGGGCGGGGCGGGGCGGGGAGGCGGGCAGGTCGCCCCGCAGCATGCGGCGGGCCGGGCGCGGGCGGGGGGCGGGGGGCGGGCCGGCGGCGGTGCGCTCTGGCGCGCGGCCGGGCTCGGCGTGAGAGGCGCGAGCGGGCGATGGGCTGACGGCGGACCTGCGGCGGGCGGCGGCCGGGCGGCGGGGCCGGGGCGGCGGCGGCGGCGGCGGCGGCGGCGGCGGCGGCGGGGGCGCGCCGGGACCCGGCGGGGCGGCTGCGGGCGCCGCGGAGGAGGCGGAGGCGCCGGGCGCGGATGCCGCCTGCTAGGCCACGGGCCTGCGCACCCCGGGGCGAATGGGACGCCCGTTTCGGTGGATCCGCCGCTGCAAACCTGAAGTTCCTCGGCTCCGAGCGAAGCGCAACAAATAAAAGGTAATGTGTCTTTGTTTCGCAGCCGCGACTGCTGGGAGGCGGTTGATTATGCCGCACTTGTGTGTCCATTTTTAAATGCTGGGCCGGTAAAGGGGACATGACACTTCTTTACTGGAAGCGTAGAGTATTTAATGTCGTGGATGTGACATTTTTTCAGTGCAAACCCCACGTGCGGCACCTACTACACTCCCTTCTGCTCCCCGCCCCCTCCCCCCATACACTTTCTCTGGCATCTCAGCCTCACACTGTCTGAATTTACCCAGGGAGAAAGGAAAGGACATTGCAGAAAGCAGCCCTGGGTGGGATTTGTTGTTGTTGTTGTTGTTGTTTTTTAAGAAAAAGCATTTTTATGGAAGTGACGGGAGTCCTGTCGTTTGGGTGCCCGAGGGTGGCAGGAAGCAGGCAGATGATCCTGCTAAAATACACTGCTCTTTTACACTCCAAATGGCTGCAGCAAGTTTGATGCATAGAGAAAGGGGGAGGAGGAGAACAGGAGGAAACCTTTAGTACGTGGTCATTTAAAAATGACCAAACGCGTTGCTTCTGTGTTGCAGACAGATGCCCACACGTTTGTGCCTATTGCCTTTAGAGAAGATTAACCAGTCCTGCACTCTGAAAGCCGTGTGGGCCGCCCCTGTGTAATCAGGAGCCCGGTGCCTTTCTCCAATACCTTGTGAGCAGAGTAACCGCTCAGTAGATTCAAGCAAATTCTGCAACATTTCCGAGGGGTGGCCGCTCTAATAATAGCGCTGGCGGTGGTTTCCTAATAGACATGCTCATTCTGAATGATGCAGCCATGCCCGGCTGCCGGCAGCTCAGCTTGCTGAGCCGGGGGATCCAGTGCCGGCGAAGGACTCCCTGACCCCACCATGAATGGATGAGGCTCTCTCTCTCCCCTATGAATGGAACATCCCTATAGAGGCTGCCGCTCTTCTCTTCTGGCGTCTTGCAGTTTGAATCCACACCGCCTCGCATGAAAGGGATTCTCAGAACACCTAAGGCAGGCACATTTCTAAATCTGAGCTCTTCAGTGCTGACGGCCTCTTCAGTATGGGAGTAGCTACCAGTGTATTTTTAGACCCCTGGTCAGGTTGACTTGATCTGCGTTTACCTGATTGGGTTTTGAGCAGCTGCTTAGACACCCCTTCCGGCTCAGCATCCCCTAAGTCTTGTCCTTTTCCAAAAGCGTGACTGCCAGGTGTGGGAAAGCACCAGCCAGAGAGCCAGGAGCCAACTTCTGACTTCATCCAGGGAAGCCACTGCCAGCCCTGGGGAAATACCTCAGGAATTGGATGCAAAAATCTCTACCTTACACTTACTGGAAGTTAGCTGTGTGTGCCATCTTGAAAATATGCGACAAAAGTGTGGGGGTTAAGGAGACAAGGGAGGACACATTTCACGGTTTTGTTTCTGGGCTTTTCATTGTTTCATGTTCATTCAGAGCATCTGACCCCATTTCTTTGGAGTCTGACTTGGACAAGGCCAGAAGGACAAACCCTCAGATCAGCAGAAACCTGATTTTGATTCTCAAAGTGTCCCTTAGCTCCTGCAACCCAGAGTACCAGAGGCTGAGCCACTTCTGTTGGCTGAGAGAATCATGCTGCTGGAAATGAAATCTGGATTTCTTTCAGGCACAACAGGAATGAGGGTCATACAGCAAATAGATCGGAATCCATTTGGTCCTGAGTGGTTAAGTAGCCACAACCTGAGTGGTTAATGTAATTGGAAGCAATATTTGGACGTGCTTTGGAATCAATACTATATTGTCCTGCCAGTGAATAGAATGTTGCCTCCTGATAACTTGGAATGAAGTTTTGCCTGATGCGCAAAGTTGCATGGGTAGAAGTAACCTTTTAGAAAGAAAAAAAAAAAAGAAAGATTAAAGTCTTCTTGTATTAAAGGGAGGCACTGTTAAGAGAAATGAGCATCAGAGAATCCCTCCACCCTCTTTTGTTCTGACCAAGTGTGATCTGCCGCTGGCAGAGCTATATTCTCTTTGGCACTTGTCTTGAACTAATTTTATTAATAAGACTTGTTATTTATGGCATAGGGCCTCTTGGTGATTTGTAGACGCTGTTGCCAAGTCCCCGGATAGCCTGGCAGGTGGCTAGTGCCATTAGCATTATCTTGTCGTTGGGGAAACTGAGACCCCTTGAGGTTCGGTTAGTCACCGATTTCATAATCCATGAGAAGTGCACCCCAGATGTGTACAGTGCTCAGTTTTATTGGAACAACAAAGTCACGGGCTGAGGTCAGAGAACAAGCCAAGAACAATGAGTCCTTGCTTGGGTTCTGGAACTTGGGAGAAGGCTCTGTAGTGGATATGCCAGCGTTCGTGCAGGAAGCGGCTCTAGAATCAACTTTGATGAGTCGAGGGAAAAGTGTGATGGGTTTGTGATGGGAAAGGCAGTGAAGAGATGAAGATGCGGGAAATCTTGTATGAGGGACCTGCTGGGCACCTGGGTGCTTCCGTAAGTGTGGGGAGGAGTGAGACCCCCTCCGCAGGAGATCACTACTGACTTTACTGCATACGTGTACCACTTGTGTTCACGTTATTGGTGCGTGTGTGCGTGCGTGTGTAAGATACTTACATTTCTACTCCCGGGCCATACACTTGTCTGTTAGAAAGGTTGCGTTTAGCCTGATACTCAAAGAACAAATGATTCCAAATCTAAAGCATTGTTCTTAGATAATTTTGCATATAAATACTTTTTTTAAAAGGAAGGAACAGTGCAGTTTCTGGAGAATTTCTAGTTTAATATGTCAAAATGAGAAGTAGACCATGATCACGGTTAAAGAGCTCTTGAAGTTATGTCATCCACTCACCACACAGTAGCAGAATGGATAAGTCCAGATCCAGTGATGACTTCTGTTCACATCTTTTATTTTCTAGTGCCACCCGATGTGTCAATAAAATGTGTGGCAGTTCTCTGTTTAGGTTTACTCATAGTGAAAATCCCAGCACCTCCATTAGAGATGATTTCTGGGACCTCAAAGGAGCATAAGCCTTGGGATAAAGATCTTCCAATGGTTCTTCTGATCTAAATTACCCAAAACTGTAGTCCCCTTGAGCAAAGGTGCCTCAGGCTCACATCCCCTCATGACCTCCCCAGGACATGGTGGGGGTCTGTGTACTCCACCTTCCCGCTTCTAATTCTTTGCTGTCCATCTCTCTCTGAAATGTGATGAAAGCAACAAAAGGCAATATTGGAGTTGAAGTGAGAAAAGGAGTAACAGGGACCATTCCATCAGTTGCATAGGATACACAGATACTTGAACTTGTCCTACAGTAAGCAAAAGCAGGACCATAAAGAATCTGGGGCAAAGTGGGCACTGTTGAGGAATGGTGGGATCTGAGTATTTTACCTTGTGTTCATTTGAGCCCTAATCAGACTCTAGTATGTCTGTAGTATTTCCCTTTGTTGTTTTTCCCAAGACGTCTCATCTGAAAAGCTGGAACAGTAGTTCTTGGAGCTCTGGGCTTCAGGGTCCCCACTGCACACACAGGCCTGCTGGTTTCACTACCGCATCCTGCAAGAAGTTTTCTGAATCAGCATAAATCCAGCTTGTCAAAAATTCTCTCCACAGCAGTTTCCTCTGGTTCCCCAAACCCATCAGCTCCCACCCTTTTCCTGTGTCCCAAGAGATCAGCATGTCTTTCTCTTATAAGGAATAATTTAGACACACCCTTACATTTATGGCAGTCAGTTCCACCCCTAGAAGCATCATCCTAAAAGTATCGATCGTTATGCCTCTCTTCCTCTCACAGAAGATGATCAGAGGTGTTGCTCCTATTTAGTGAATCACATTAATGCTTATTTGGGGTGCTACTGAGTTTGTGCATGAGTGTGTGTATGTGTGTTCAGTTCTTTTTTTTTAGAGATTTTATTTATTTATTTGACAGAGAGAGAGCACAAGTAGGGGGAGCAGCAGAGGGAGAGGGAGAAGCAGGCTCCCCGCTGAGCAGGGAGCCCGATGTGGGGCTCGATCCCAGGGCCCTGGGATCATGACCTGAGCCAAAGGCAGCCACTTAACCAACTGAGCCACCCAGGCGCCCCGTGTGTGTTCAGTTCTTAACTGTATCAGTGGAAGTTAGGTATTTTCCCCCAAAGAGAAATGCTTTTCCCTTTGAAGATGGAAATTACTGCCAAGAATAAAGACTATGATTATTGGAAGGAATATGAAGGATATAAGGGATCTGGTTCAGCTCCGTGGCCTTATTACTACCAAATAAGAATCAAGGAAAATAACCAAATAAAAATCAAGGCTGGTAGCCTTGGTCTGAACTGAATGAGTACACACGGGCATAGCTAACTCTCATTCAGACATAGAGAATCTAGGATCTAGCTTGTTATGCTAGATCTCTATCATCTGTGGTGGTTTCTAGTTTTTTCTTTTAAACTTGGAACCCTGGCCATTCCATGATGCAATACAAGAAGAAACTAGTTGTCCATGGTGGAGAATATCTGTACATACACACTCTCCCCCCTAAACTCTGACTACATCCACTTGGGTCTTCTGGTCTCCCTCTTACTAGAAATTCCTTGCCAGCCCATGGTTACTACATACTTCGTGTTCACTTAATGTTCACTGCATTGAAGTCCCTGATCGTGATGGGCACACAGTATCCTACCGGAATAAGTAAGTCACCGAGTGACTTTATCATACCATGCTCCCGCATGGATATAGTTAGGCATCTTTAGAACACCCCATGGCCTAAAGTGAGATGTACCCTGTGAAGTCATCCGGTGTCTACCTTGTCTTAGTCTATACTGTGGTGTGGCCTTGCTGACCTTAGGGCCAGAAGTCTCGGTATGGATGAAAAACTCTAAACCTTCTAATAATAATTTTCACTTCAAATTAGCCAAAAGCTATCCCTCCCAAACTTAAGGCGATAGCTCCGCAGTTTCCATCAAGACTAGCCTGTTCTTCTCGTGATTCAGTCTTCTTTGCAGGGCTTTTGCCTTTCTTTGTCCTTGCTGTAGGAAGAATGCATGAAAAAAAAAAGGCGTGTAATGGGGAATTAGATTGATAATGCATGACAGCGAATGGAAATGATGATCAGAGAGTTGCCAGGCTGTGCCATTCATAACCATAAAATGCACAATTATGCTCTCACCACACGCCTGTGAACAAGTGTATAGATGTGATAAACCCAAACTAGGAAACCGAATAGTGTGGAGCCATATGGAGCTGGGTGGTGTACCTACACACTGAGCTGGGGAATGCAGTGCTGGCTTACCCATTCCTCTGCTCCCACTGGCTACCCCCAATAAATATCAGATACTCATTTCACTGTCTCAGAGAGAGCGAGCGAGAGAGAGCAGAAGAGAGGAGAGGGTGAGGACAAGAACCAGATTGGAGCTGAACACAATGGAGAGCAGTGTTCTGCCTTCTCAATCCCCTTTTATTGGGATGGTCGAGTGTTTTGTAACCGAGTAACTGCAGATTGACCAGTGGCGCAGATGTAGCCTGCAGGTCTTGGCTGGAGGGCAGAGGCCTCGAACCCAGTAGGGTAGTGGGGGGCTGACATCACGCTGAATGTTCCGTGCAGGCTGTGAACCACGCACAGAAGGGATTTGGGGATTATCAGTCAAGTCAAAGATTTCAGATGGATGGAGTTCTAGGAATGAGAAGGGGCATGTAGGTCATTTTAACAGAGGAAGAGAGGCTTACAGATGCTCAGGGACCTCGCCAAGGCCTCAGTCACAGCACCAAGCCTGGAGTCCCCATCTCCTGGCAAGGACTTAGATGGGGCGTGCAAGTACTGTGGACAGAGAGTGGAACCGTAGCATCATCTCGTGTGGCTCGGATTCCCGGTTCTGCCTCCTGCTAGCTCCGAGGCCTCGGGCGAATGACTGCATCACTGAATCTCTCGGAGCTTCAGTTTTTTTCATTGACAAGAAAAGTTACATTCAGAAGGGCCAGTGAGACACCATCCGTGAAACACCTAGCACAAAAATATGAGAGACTCTTAGAACAAGTGATGTTGTCTTTGCGTCCTCCCCTCCACCTTCCAGTGTGACTTGATTATGCCACCGGAAGGCTCAGCACGGCTAACTGCAGGGACACACAGTGGGGTGTGAGAGGCCACTGGCCATGGAGACACGACTCAAGGAAGTGGTGCCTCCTCACCTCCAATCCTGAGATGCATTTTATAAAGAGAAAGTAGCATAAGGGAAACAACTGTTCGCTCTGATACTCTGTGTCATGTGGTCTCCCAGAAAGACTTCTGCAGGTAAAGGCATCCCCCAGCAGTCCTCTTGTATTGGATGGAAAAGACTTGTGGGCATCCTTCCGCATGCGTCCGCATCCCTGAGACTCCACTGAGTCCTGGAACGCTAATATGGGGAGGATTGGTTGGGGGAGGGGAAGGAAGAGAAGAAGAGATGATTTTGCTTTTACACTGAAAAGCAGAGAGAGCATTTGAGTTCTTCAGTTTTAAAAAATGATAAGGGAGGGCTTTTCTCTTGGAAAAGAATGCTAGAATCAAAACAAGCATTACGAAGGTTATGCCAATCCATGGTGATGCCATCTTCTTCACAACAGAGGCAAAAATCCAATCGCTGGGTAACGTTCTTTGATTACTTCCCATTCGCTGCCATTATTAGGAAGATTTTCAGCTTCTATTCACTTATTTATGTTAAACTCAGGTAATTACTGCAGAGAGTTAGTAGCAGAAACAAGCCTAGAAGCTGAGTGTCCTAGATGCTTGTGGGAGGTTTTTCTCATTGCACCCACCGCCTGACAACTCTGGAAATATTGAGTTTCTCTGTAGCATGAGCAATCAACATACTGATTTGCATAACAACATCGGAAATTATTTAAGCACTTAATAACCTTCTTGGTGTTAGATAAAATAAATCAGAATGAGAGATGGTCCATCTTCTGGAGACAGATTAAACAGGCACAGAATAGCCGTATGCAGGACAAGGATCTATTTTAGATGAACCCTCAGGGACAGTTTACGGCAATAGTTTGCCTGGACAGGGTGGAGTGAGCCAGTCATTTTCTGGAGAAAATATAAACTGACACTTGTTTGTGGTTCCTTCTTTCTTTCTTGTGGAAAATATGGTTTCTTTGTCCCTGCACAGTGTGGTTTGTCTGCCCCCCTGTTGCTAAGGTTACAACTTAGCCAATAGAGATTTTATACTCTTTAGATAGAGAGATCTAGAACTTCCAACTTGGAAAGATATCCAGATACTCAAAGAATATCCAAACCACAGGGGGGTTTTTTGTTTGTTTCTTCCTTATACAGCTAGATTCTTCTTTTCCTCTTGCCAACAGGACTGACCACACTTTTAGGGAACTGACAAAACCCAATGGAAAAATCCCATAAACTCTTGAGTTTTGTCTTGTTTTCGGTTTCACATTGGAAATGGAAAAAATGTCAGTATGTGAGCACACGTGCTTATTAGCATGGAAGACAGGTGGGAGTGAGGATGCTCGGGTTCCTGCAGTTTCCCCGTGACAGTGACAGGGAGGCGAGCATGAGAACAGTGCATAGCCTTCGCTCTTGCCCTTCTCTTCAGACCCTCACTGAGGGAGGGAGGCTGCCCGTCAGATGGGCTTTGAAATGGCCAGTTGTCCATTTGGCTATTTATCAATTTTCTCACAATGTGACCCCTCAAAGGAGCACCCCTGACAGTACTCCCGCATTAGCGAAGGCGGTGCCGTGTCTCACCTCTGACTACTCTGACCGGTGGTGGTCTGGGGACCTCTCTTCCTCCTCCTCCCAGGCTCAACAACCATTGTCCTGTGGTCAGCGAGTCACTTGTCCGCCTCGCTCTTCCTCTTGGTTGCATGACTGGGATTAAGCTCTTCAAGCCTTTACAATGAATTTCTCTAACACCTTGCTCCTATGTTTCCTTCCCAAATTCCTTTGGGGTGAGGTGCCCATTCATAGTTCAGCACCTCCCCGGTCTTTCCTGGGTGGTTATAAGATCATCACAGCTTACCCCCTTGCCGCCTTCCTGCCACACACACACACACACACACACGTACACACACGTATGTGCAGTGCACGCACATCCCCTCCCCAGCCTCGTTGCCCCCCTCCCGCCTTCATTTCCTATAACCCACAGGACTTAATATGGACTAGAGGGACCCAGCACGACCTGGCAGCTCCTCATTTCTTAAACTTCTTTTCTTACACTAACTCTGACACACTGTGTCAGGCTGTTTGGGTTGCCACAAAACAGCATAGGCTGGGGAACTTAATAAACGACAGACATTTACTTCTCATAGTTCTGGAGGCTGGGAAGTGTCCGGTGAGGGCCTGCGTCCTGGTTCATAGATGGCTGTCTTCACACTTGTCCTCACAAGGCAGAGGGAGGAGGGAGCTCTCCGGGCTCTCTTTCATAAGGGCACGAATCCCATCCCGAGGGCTCCACGCCATGACCTCATCGCCTCCCAGAGGCCCCACCTCAAGAAACCACCACTTGCAGGTTAGGACTTAACAC
Organism: Mirounga angustirostris; assembly: GCF_029215605.1. Lineage (NCBI taxonomy): Eukaryota > Metazoa > Chordata > Mammalia > Carnivora > Phocidae > Mirounga > Mirounga angustirostris. The sequence continues at coordinate 126,780,897 of NW_026991713.1, forward strand.
AAGACTTTCTTGGGGGGGGGGAGCGGTGCTTGGGGAAGCAGCACAAACGTGTAGTCTCTTGTACACAGCCACACCCCCCTTGCCTTTCCCCAAGCACATTTGGCCTTTTCTGCATGTCAGCCTCTTGCAAACGCTCATCCTGGGGATTGAGCAGCCCCTCCCATCCCTCCTGTGCTGGGGACACCCCTGCTCATTGTTGAATTCAAACCTCCAATGCTACCTTCTCGTTTTCCTCCAAGCAGAGCGTCTCTCCCTCCTTTATTCGCCCAAAGCGTCCTCACAGCGCCCAGCCCCGGGTTTCATCTCCTGAATTGGAATGACCTGTTTCTGTAGGATTTCCAGCTCTCTAAGAAAGGACCGTGTCTTTATTTTTTTTTTTTTAAAGATTTTATTTATTTATTTGAGAGAGAGAGAGAATGAGAGAGAGCACATGAGAGGGGGGAGGGTCAGAGGGAGAAGCAGACTCCCTGCCGAGCAGGGAGCCCGATGCGGGACTCGATTCAGGGACTCCAGGATCATGACCTGAGCCGAAGGCAGTCGCTTAACCAACTGAGCCACCCAGGCGCCCAGGACCGTGTCTTTATTAATCTTTGATTCTCACAGCGCCCAGCCCCGGGTTTCATCTCCTGAATTGGAATGACCTGTTTCTGTAGAATTTCCAGCTCTCTAAGAAAGGACCATGTCTTTATTAATCTTTGATTCTGCAGCACCTAATACTATGTCTGGCATTTGGTGGGTGCTCAAAAATATAAGTGAGTAATTCTTTGTCACATCTTGTGGTTTCCCATTTCTTTGCTTGTTTGCAGATAGCTAGAATGAGTTTTCCCCTGCGTAAGCCTGTTGTCCTTACCCCATCTGTCAGCTCTTCTCTCTGCTTTTCAGCCAGGATTTCCCTCTCTGGATGTGTCCATGTCAGAGGGCCAGAGAGTAAAGATGGTACAGGACAACTGTCATCCTCTGTATGAGGGCTGGTCTTGCAAACCCCAGCTGGCGGGAAGTACCTGAGCTCCCCAATTAATTCATTCAGTCATTCAGTCAGTCAGTCAGTCATTCAACACACAATGGTGTGCCTATTATGTCCCAGCAAGGTATCTATGAACAAAACTGATGAAAAGTCTTGCCCTCAGGGAGCTCGCAGTCCAAGAGGAAAAGGCAGACAGCAAACCTAGTAAATTATATGGTGCACTAGAAGGTGGCACATGAGCTGAGGAAAACTAAAGCAGAGATCAGAAAGTCTGGCAAGGTTGCCATCTTAAATACAGGATCAGAAGGGACACTGTGGGAAAGGTAATGTTTGAGTAGAGCTTTGAAGGATGTGAAGAGGTGAGCCATGGGGTTGTGTGGGGAGACATTCCAGGCAGATGAAGGAGCTCATCAGAGGCTCTGGCTGGGAGGGAAGAGTGACTCGGAGAGAACAGGAAGGAGATGAGTGTGGAAGAGCAGACTGGTGTGGGGGGTGGGCGCATAGTGGTGGGAATCATGTGGGGCCTTGAAGGCATCGACTGGGGGAGGGGGGCTGTTGGAGAGTATGGATCTGGGGAGTATCGTGGCCCCCCTTGGGCTGCACAGGGACCTGGGGAGCATCGTGGCCCCCCTTGGGTGCTGTGTGGGGATTAGACTGCGAGGCAAGAGGTGCCAGGGGGGTGGCCATTGCAAGAATTGGGCAAGTGAGAAAGTGATGATGAAGTGTTCAGGGTCTGGTTATTTTAGAATCAATGAGGTTTTCTGCTGTGGTGGGTGTGGGATATGAGATGAAGAGAGAAGTCCCCCCACTGGGGCCTAAAGAACAGAACGTGGTGATGGAGTGGCCGTTACCAAGAGGGGAAAGCCGTGGGTGGAGTTGGTTTTGGGAAGAAGACAGGTCTGCAGCTCTGTTTGGCACATGCTGAGCCTGAGATCCTAACAGATAGCCAGATGCAGATGTTGAGCGGGCAGGTTTAGGCAGAATCACATACAAGCCTGGGAAAGGAGGAATTCCGGGTGGAGGTGCAAAGTGGGGCTTAGCCACCTAGAGTGATGCATAACGATGCCAGGCCTCAGTCCTGAATATGACAACATCTGGGGGGAAACCACAAGCACCAAACATCAAATAAAAAGAATATAAGATATAAAATAATGAAGTGGGGCGCCTGGGTGGTTCAGTGAGTTAAGTGTCTGCCTTCTGCTCAGGTCATGGTCTCTGGATCCTGGGATTGAGTCCTGCATTGGGCTCCCTGCTCAGTGGGGAATCTGCTTCTCCCTCTCCCTCCACCTCTCCTCTGCTTGTGCTCACTCTTTCTCTCTCTCTCAAATAAATAAAATCTTTAAAAAAATTTAAAAAAGAAATGAAATAATTCCTTGAAGTGTGAAGAACTCTGTTGAGATGTCCCACTGCAGGTGGAGCTCTCCATATCCTCTGAGGGTCTGTCTCTTTTTTGATATGTGAAAAGAGTATCTCTAACCTTCATACCTGAATCAGATTTGTTGATGGGTCATTGACATACAATAAACTGCACATATTTAAAGGATCGAATTTGATCGTTTTGACACATGTCTACACCGTGAAGCCATCACCACAATCAAGAACCGTAACTCCATCCTTTCAATCAGTGATATTTCCTGAGACCCTGGTGTATTTAAACCTCTGTGCCAGGCAGTAGGAAGGATCTAAACTGTAGACACTACCCTTGCCCCCTTTATTTCTGATGCAACATCTTGACTTCCCTTACACAGTTCTTTCTCCTAAAGCCTCTGCTGGAAGTACGCTTAAGTTTGGTGTCCACAGGGTTTGGAATACCATGTGTAAACCCTTTCACACCGGCGCTCCTGGTGAAATCAGGAAAGAGGAAAGATCAGGAACCCTGCCATCCTTTATTTTTATTTTTATTTTTTTTAAAGATTTTATTTATTTATTTGAGAGAGAGAGCGCACATGAGAGGGGGGAGGGTCAGAGGGAGAAGCAGATTCCCTGCCGAGCAGGGAGCCCGATGCGGGACTCGATCCCGGGACTCCAGGATCATGACCTGAGCCGAAGGCAGTCGCTTAACCGACTGAGCCACCCAGGCGCCCCCCTGCCATCCTTTAATCAGTGCTGATACAGGCAAAAACCCATCCCTCGTTCCTCCATCCACGGAGACAGCCCAAACAGCAGGCTGAGCTTCATCCTGATTTCTGTGTGTCATCAACACAATAATTACCTCCTGCCGAAAGCTTTGAGAAATTGTTCTGTGTCCAATTAGAGTTTTTGATTTGACTCGCAGATACAACAGAACGTCTTTACTTCTGTAACTGCTCACTGATGAATATTTTTAAATCTACCCTTTGCCAAACGGCCACTGAGTTTCAAGGCACTGCGTTATTTCCTGCAACAGCTTTTCCACTGAGAGGCTTGTGGACCATGGGTGAAAAGGAGGGGGGAGGACCCTCTTTGGTTTCAGAATCCTCTCCCTTCCTCCTCTGCCCACCCCCCTCCATTTCCCTTCCTTTTCCGGCCTCATGCCCACCCCCATTTTTAAGTGGTGTTCAAGAAGAAGTGGAACAGCTCTAGAAACTCGTCCTGCGCGTCATGCTGTGGAAGCAGCATCAGGAGCTCCATGAGCAGGTCTCCAGAAGGGCCTGGGGTGGTCATGGGGCAGCCAGCCAGTGTGGAAACCTCCGACAAGGTGAACAGAGGCAGGGAGCCACCGATGCAGCTCGGGCAAGTCGGGGTGGGGGTCCCTGCTAGGCCTCTCCAGCAGAGCCCTTTCCAGAGAACTCTGGGTATGTAAATATCCAGGCAGCGGCCTCCAGCCCAGATGGACCGCCCCATACAGATGTCAAAGGTAGCTGGAGAAACTGCCCTCAATGCAAGCACTTCCGTTTCCTAAGTTCTCCCTACACCTCTTTATTGGGGCATTTGGCAAGGGAGGGCGAGGGTTAGGACCGTCTCCAGGAGCTGCGAGCCACCCTGCAGGACCGTAGCTTTCCAGATGGAGCCATCCATGGCCTTCAGATGCGCTTTGCTGGGATGCCACTGGAAGTTTGGTCTGATTTTTTTTTTTTAAAGATTTTATTTATTTATTCATAAGAGACAGAGAGAGAGAGGCAGAGGGAGAAGCAGGCTCCCCGCTGAGCAGGGAGCCCGATGTGGGACTCCATCCCAGGACCCTGGGATCATGACCTGAGCTGAAGGCAGACGCTTAACCATCTGAGCCCCCCAGGCGCCCCAGTTTGGTCTGATTTAAGCATGAATCTCAAAAAGGGTCAGCTGTCAGACTAGAGTGCTTCCTTCCACACCTGGAGGACTTGGCATCTGAGCACAGGGCCCCTGGACTCAGGCCTGACAGGCGCAAGTGGCGGCTTCGTATCCCACGTAGGTTCTGTGAAGGCAGGTGGGCCATGCCACTGTCTCAGGCGGCCGCCTCCCCCTGTACTTCAAGAGTCACCTAAGAATCGAATCGCACTAGCTTGCTGACGGTCTTTTCTGCCCCCCCCCCCCACATCCCCAGGGATAATGGAGAGTTTGCCTGTAGTTATACACAAAGGGGACTGTTTACGTGAAGGAGAACCCATTCCCAAACTATGTGGCAAGATGCCCCAGCTACCAGTGATTGAAGATTGACAAGAGTCCTACTCCTTTCACACTTGGTCCTCTAGCTACAAAGAATGCATGTGTTCCATAGCCTGGGTGTGAGGGTATGTTCCTACAGAATAGGCAAATTAAAAACATCTCACTGAATGCAAATTAAGTTGTATAGTACCTATATTTTGGAGTTGTCCTTAAAATGGTATATAAGGATGTATGTTATTTGGATATATATTTATTAATTCATGTAAAAATACGTACTGAGTGCCTGTTATCACAGTCGGGTCATTCTGTTTCGATCACACATATAAAATATCATTTTAATGTCAACAAAATATTTTCAGTAAAAATGGGATAACCTATTGCTTCATAAGACCCGTAGTTGTAACAGTGTGATCTCATCCCACTAATAACAATATAAGCAAAAATTGAAAAAAAATTTCATTTAAAATGACAGATTGAATTAGACATTGGAGCAAAAGAGGCAAATTCGTGTTACCAAGAAAATGTCATTGAGGTTCTTGGTTATCAAATACATGAATACCAAACCAGTAACAGATGCATGTAACCAGCCACTCCACAGCATTATATTTTAAAAAGAGGACATTTGCTTGCATATTTTTTTAAAGATTGTATTTATTTATTTGACACAGAGAGAGCGGCAGGCAGAGGGAGAGTGAGAAGCAGGCTCCCTGCTGAGCAGGGAGCCCAGTGCAGGACTCGATCTCAGGACCCTGGGATCATGACCTGAGCCGAAGGCAGACGCTTAACCGACTGAGCCACTCAGGCGCCCTGCTTGCATATTTATACAAAGGAAATTGGTAGGGAAAAAAGTAGAATGATGTGTTCATGCCTACCAGTCTGTAATGTGATTTTTTTAAAAAACTCTTCTGAAGCAGGAAATGGATGTTGCAAACATTTGGTTCATCAAATGTAATATTGTAACAGAAGCGTTATAAGTAAATACATGAGTTATTGATGAATTTTTTTTTTTGAATTCTTGTCTGTGGGTGAGCACATATATCTGTAACATATCTTACAGTGTGTCTGTCTCCCCGTCCCCCGGAGGTCAACAGTCCTTTCTTACACTGTCCCTGGCTAAAGGTCTTCTGGCCCCTTCCTGATCACATGTGGTGGTGATGGGGCAACACATTCCATTTTGAACAATGATGCTTGTTTGAAAGTTCTTCCCTCTGTTGAAGTCAGATGTGTCTTCTGGAACTTCTGCTCGTTGATTCCATTTCTGCCCACCAAAGCAAAGTTCTTCTCCCTCTTCATTAAATTATTAAATGTAATCATCAGATTAGCATGCAATTATTAAATTGGCCAGTCCCCACATCCAGGCATGCCCCATTGGATTTATATCTGTTATCTCCATGAAATCAATAATCGCTTCCCTTCTCCCTCCCTCACGTGTCCTGACATGGACAATAGATGATATAGGGTTACCCTTCCACGAGAGCCTTTGCTTTTCAGCTGGTATGTGGTTTTCCTGTCAGTCCTGAGAAGACATAGTGTCCAGATCTTTACCCAAGCTGATTACCCTTCTTTGCCTTGCTCCACTCTCTTTCATTTCCTGTGTAAAATATGGTGCCCAGAATGAACACAGATTTCCAGAAATGGTTTAACCATGGTGGAGTGTGGGAGGCTTCTTAATTCCATTATTCAGGAAGTTATGCTTCTAGCATGTGAACTAAGAATAGGACCCCAAACTATAAATAATAGGATCTCAGCTGTTAAATTTTGAAGCTACGATCTAAACCTCCCTGTCAACTGTACATTTGGTCAGCACACGTTCTTCGTTCAGTTACCAGTCATTGGGGGTCACGCAGATACTGAGAAAGACAGCTTATATTTAGTATTTCCTTATGGTTTTCCAAGTGCATCTGTATCTTTTCAGACACTGAGTGTCAACACTTGCAGTTAGAACCCTCTTTCCAGACTCCCCTCATTTCTGCATCAGTTAGAATGAAATTGATTTGAAAATGATGTTCAGGGGTGCCTGGATGGCTCAGTTGGTTAAGTGTCTGCCTTTGGCTCAGGTCATGATCCCAGGATCCTGGGATGGAGGGGGCTCCATCTCTATGCCCAGCAGGGAGTCTGCTTCTCCCTCGCTTTCTGCCCCTCCCCCACTCATGCTCTCTCTGTCTCCTCTCAAATAAATAAATAAAATCTTAAAAAAAAAAAAATGATGTTCCGTGGCTCCTTACTATTTCACCAGTGAGTGTACCACCCTCAGGCCATTGAGTATATGGCCCTCTTGTCATCATAAATAGGATTCCCTAGCTGGTTTTCTCACCGCTCCTGGTCCAGCCACCACTCTCTGCTCCCACCTCTTCTGCACAATTGATGTTTCCAGAACATGCCCCATTCCTTCCCGTCCCAGACCTTCTTACATCAGGCTACCTCTGCCAGATGTCCTGTTCACATCCCACTTCCTCAGCTGAGTATTGACCGGTCCCCCAGGTGTGAGTTAAGGTCCCTCCCACCCTCTGCCCAGAACATTTTATACCCTCCCTGTTGTCACACAGAATACCCTGTAATGGCCTGTTAACTTCAGTATCTCCTCTGTGGGATATACAAGCTCATTAAATATAGGAACAAAATCATGTTCATCATTGTATATAAATAAGATGCCCTGCATATAACACTATACCATAAACACTTGCTGAACACTTGCTGAACACACACTATGGCGGACATTATTATCTATCACCCTCTAACCTCCCCCCTCCTCTCCCCACCGCTTATTCCATTAGGATGGGTTGGTCACTAGATTACTTACTCTCTAGAGTACTGGGGACATGGATACATGTCTTCTCTAGAAGAGAAATTACCCAGCCAAAGGAACTTTTTAGCCACTTGCTGTGTAATTTTATTTCCTGTAGGGTGTTAGTAACCTGCAAATTAATTTGTAATTATCTACTAATTAAATAATTTTATCTTTAATACATTAACCCCTCATTGTAGTTGTTATCACCCTCCCCCAAAATTTGCAGTTGCTTTTTCTTTTTGCTCAGGGTGTTCATGAAGTAAAATTACTTTTTTTTTTTTTTTTAAATAAAAGTATTTTTAAGGTAGTCCAGTGTATATTTTCCCCTTTGGGCTCACTCATTGCTTTCGTGCTTAGAAAGCCCTAATACATAATTACCTATATTTTTTAAAGATTTTATTTATTCATTTGACAGAGAAAGCGCACACACGATCACAAGCAGGGGGAGGAGCAGAGGGAGAGGGAGAAGCAGGCTCCCCGCTGAGCAAGGAGCCCCATGTGGGACTTGATCCCAGGACCCCGGGATCACGACCGAAGCCAAAGGCAGATGCTTAACCAACCAGGCACCCCAATAATTACCTATTTTTAATATTCACTTTATGAACACTGGGAGGAATTTATTTGGGGGAAGGAGGTGCAGTTAATTTATGCTGTAGTAGCTAGCCCCACCATTTCCCTTCTTGCTTCAGAAGATTGAAACCAACCCAGAACTGAGTAGTTCAGTTCATCTTTTAACAAAAATTGATCGGCCCCAGACAATGAAAATATTCCTTTCCTCTCTCCTCTTGCTTGAACCTATCTTTAAAGTTCTTTGATTGTTCTTAAACTTTCCTTACTTCACATGTCAGCTTTGGTTTTCCAGCTCCATCCCTGTCAGTCTGTGACGCACTGAAAACATTCCTCATATTTGTACAGAATATGTATAACGTGCCGTGCACCCTTGACACGTTGCATATATTATACCAAAATCTCGTCTCCTTTGGGAGTTTCTGTGCAAATCACTCTGTGTACTTTGGACATCTCACTCTTCACTCTCTCATTCAATTTTACTTTTGTTAGGTTATGAAAATTTTACCTGTAAAGTCTCCATCTCATAAAAACAATATTCTCTTAGGTCCATAGAATCAACCTTTTTATTTCTTTTCCTAGACTTTTAAAAACTGTTTCCCCTGTGTCTGGGGTCCTTGTCTGACAACACCGTGCTCCTTTCCTACTATAAAAATTCCAAGTACTGGGGCGCTTGGGTGGCTCAGTTGTTAAGCGTCTTCGGCTCAGGTCATGATCCCAGGGTCCTGGGATCGAGTCCCGCATTGAGCTCCCTGCTCAGCGGGAAGCCTGCTTCTCCCTCTCCCACTCCCCCTGCTTGTGTTCCCTCTCTTGATGTCTCTCTCTGTCAAATAAATGAATAAAATCTTTTAAAAAACAAATTCCAGGTACAGTTATCAAAGCCAAAGAAAGAGATATTTGCCTTTTCCTTTGGAAGAAGCATCTTCGTTCCACCCCAAGACTCTGTCACTAAGATACTAGGTCCAGAACTCCACATGACCGAGAACATATGTCATTTTCTTGCATCTGTCCTTACTTCAAGGAGCACAGTGGAATGTTAGCTGGGTACGTAGGTTCTTGCTGTTTCTTCGCCTGTTATGTTTTATCAGGGTTTATACCTCACTCAGCCGCCTTTAAAGGTTGTCTACATGGACACTGTGCTATGAACAGTGACGATTAACAGAATAACACCCTGAACCTGCCCAGAGGAACAGGTGCAAGAGCTTTGATCTCTTCCACTCGCGTTGCCGACTGTGGTCTGGCAGTGCCTCCTGTCCAGCCAGCCTTAACCCACAGGTCATGCACTGAATTTCCTCAACCTCCTTTCTTTGGCCTTCTCCACGTTCCCTATATCAGCTCTCTGTTGGTGATGGCCGGCTCGCACAGGATGACTCTGGGAGCTGCTGCGGCTGGGGAGAAGGACTGGCTGTCCAGGCCCCCTATCTGGATGAAGTGCCCCCTCTAGGGATGGCCAGGCCCCCACAGAGCCCTGCTTCATGAAGGCCTGACGCTTGCTCAGGGCAGGAGACTGCCACTCAGATGAAGCCTGTCCACACCAGCCTCCCCACCCACCTTGCCACATAGCAAAAAATCTTGTGTGAGTGGACAGAAGGCCTCAGCCTCACCTGGGGCCATTCTGGAATTGGGGTGGGGGTGAAGGTACATGGTCTGCTGCCTCTCTGACACTCCTGCTCAGAGGAGCCTTGAATTCCCGGACTGGAAACTTCTAAAGGTAATACTGATCGAGAGCCTTCTGTGCACCAAGCAGAAATCCACACTCTTTACCTGCATTAACTGAGTTACTCGTCACAGCAGCCCCACGGGGATGGCACTGTGATTGTCTTGGTGACATAGACCAGGGAATGAGGCCCGATCAGGTATTTCAGATGCTCTCCTCCTCCCTGTCGAGAGGCTTAAGTTTCTCTGTCTTCAGAGACTCTGTTGCAGGTGCAGAGAGTGTGGGCGGCAGAAGGCTGCAGGTGTGTGGTGAGTGAGGGGAGGGAGGGCTCATACTCGGAGATAAAGGAGAGCCTGTCTGCAGAAGATGCTCCAGCAGAACCCAAGTGGGACCATCCAGTTACTGCTCTCTAGGCATCCGGCTAGTTGGAAGGAAAGGCAGAAAGCTCTGGGTCTTCCAGAACCCTGGACGCTTCTTGCACATGAGTTCATGGAAGTGAGCTTACTGCCCTGCTCACCGGCTTGGTGTCCGTGACGCACAGTCAGCCTGCAGGGCCCGTGTGTTTGGGTCTCCCAGTGCCCGTGTCCTGCGGGCATACTCAGAGGGGTTGGCCTCAGACAGAGGACAGCAGTGGCCTGTCCCACGGTGGCCCTGGGTGGCACCCACTCCGCCTTGTCTTTCCACATCTGCAGCGGACCTGTCCCACCTCCACATCAGTAGCTTGTCCTCAAATTGCAATGTCTTTTTGGAAGGTGGGAAGGATACCCTTCCTCCCTTCCTCCTCCACAGCCCGCAGCTTAGCGCTGGCTCACAGCTCCACTGCACTGGGATCACAAAGCCCATCACTGGAGCTCCCTGGCTGTCCTCACCGCTTACCCGTCTGGGTCCATTCCTCGTCTTTTAAACTTTAGGCCCAGAGACTGTTAGTGTTTCTTGACCCTCTGCCCTGCAGTACCATCTGGAGAGATGGAGATGGATTGTCCTCCAGGACCTGTGGCTCGATCACACACGGCAGCGGTCCTCTGGGCAGTGGGGTCCTCCCCAGAGCAGCGGCCCCGCGCAGCCCCCTAGCCCTGAGTGCACCCATGACACCACGACTTCTCTCCCCGCATTATCGAAGAACGCTCCAGTTCCTTGTGCTGAAGGCAGAAGCGGGATCTGAGCAACCACGGCCCCAACACATGCTTTCCCAAGATCCTCTGGTAAAGCACCGGCCCCGCTTGTGACCTCATCAGATGCAAACTTGTGGAAGGTTGAGCTTGGGAGAATGCAAGGCTTTTTCAACTTTTATAATCCGTCGGATCGCCGCGTGAATGTAATCACTTTCATCTGGGTTTGATAAGTTACAACTATATTCAGCAGCCAAGAGCCTCAAGGACGTGCCTGTGTGTGTCCTTTTACATCCAGGAGACTCATGGTCGCGACAGAGGTGAAACAATCTGCCAGAGGACATAGGGTGACACAGGGACAAGGTCATTCTCTCTGAATCAGACTTCTGGTGTCTAGCACCATGTGTCTCCTTCCCCTGTCGTGTTATTTTAATATGTCACTGAAAGACAAAAAAGGTGGGCTTGAATAGGGGGAAAATTATAATAAAAGTGGGCAAAATACCTTTAACCTTTAAAGATTATGGGCAGAGGCTCGGGCGCCTGGGTGGCTCAGTTGGGTAAGCGACTGCCTTCGGCTCAGGTCATGATCCTGGAGTCCCGGGATCGAGTCCCACATCGGGCTCCCTGCTCAGCAGGGGGTCTGCTTCTCCCTCTGCCCTCTTCCCTCTCGTGCTCTCTCTCTCTCTCTCATTCTCTCTCTCTCAAATAAATAAATAAAATTAAAAAAAAAAGATTATGGGCAGAGGCTCATACGATGTTATAAAATTACATTATAATAATTTATTCTGTCTGGCATCTCCATGGTACAAGTTAAGCATGAGCAGCAACAAATGGATGCATATTTTCAGTAAATTTTAATTTGCCCGCAGTCCTTTCTGTATATTTACTGTGAGTTGCATTTCTTGAGACCGCTGTGAACATAGCGCATTCATTCATCTCCTGGATGTGATAGCTTGATGATGATTGAGATCTCGTGAGCCTGTGACCTTCTGGTACCTTCGTTGGGTCGCTGGGCCTTCATCAGTCTGAGAGGAAACCGAAGTGGCGAGAGGAATGTCAGTCACATGTTGAAGTGACCCCGAGAGCAGAGGCTCCAATAGTGAGCTGCACTGGGAAGTTGTAGTCATGTTTCTGGAATTTCCTTCTGAGCCGCAGAACGGCCCAGGTCAGAGGGCGGATTGTGAGGTGCTGCCGTAGGGCATCCGCCCACCCGGCTGCCTTGGGATGCTTCGGGGTTTAACGGACCAGGCCAGCAGGGGAGGCTGGTCTCTGTGGTCGGACCTCGGCTTGGATGCTTTTGAAATCTGAGTTTTCTATTGGATGGTGGAATTTTAAAGGATAGGATTTCAGGTTTTGGAGGGGGGGAGTATTAATAACTTTTCTAAATAAAGCATGTTTTGGAAATTTTAATTCTTCCCTTTATAGAATCCTAGGGAGGCTTTAATATTTCTTATGTTGTTGTCTCAGAAAGTTGCCGTCTCCAAAATGAATATGAGTCACAAGACAGTAACTTACTGTGCACAGAGAAAAACCAAGTGGGCGTGTTCAAAGCTGTGTTTGCGGTCTGTGAACACTGCCTCCCCTCCCGGTGTCCACCCTACCCTCACCCCATTCTGCATTGTAGCGAGACGATTTATGTCGGAGTGGTCGCCAGCTGACATCTGCTCAGGGATAACTGTCTCCGTATGAATGTGTCTCAGGAAGTACAATAGTAACGTGCCGATGAGATGTTTTTGAGTTTTTATTTTTGAAAGCCACGTGCATCGCTAAGCTTGGAATCAGTGACCCTACAAGTCATTTGTACAACTGCATTAGATTTCAACAAAAATGTCTTCCACAGTGGAACTAGGTGTGTATACCATAGCATGTAACTTATTTGGCAAAGGACGCGCAGTGGCTAAGAGAGAGGGAGAGAGGGAGGGAGAGGGAGGGAGAGGTGATATGTAGAGAAAAGGGTCATAATACAAAACATGCTAAAATGGGGTTTACTTAGTTTTGAATTTGAAGACAAAATGTTCCTAATAAAATGTATTTGCATGGGCTGAACTCGGCAGCCTGCCCTTGTCCATGTAAAGCATCTGAAAATCCCCATGGAGGGGGCATTTGTCATTGCTAGTTAGTTATTATTGGTTTTTTAACCAATGAGGGGGGACTCCCCCACCACATTTGGGCAGTGGTTCCTTCCACCAACAGGAATATATCAGGATAGTGGAGAAAAGATGCCCTCAGACATAGATATTTATAAATGCCCCCCCCCTTTTCAGGTTCTTTGCTCCCTGAGCAACTTCTGATCACAGCTGGCTTCCCATTAACTCCACCTGCCAGGAGAGACTGTGTCAGACCTTCCGTCTCCAGTATTCTGACCTGTGTGACAGTTGTAATTCTCAGTTGTAAACTAATTAACTTGATTTGATGCGTTAAAAACGTAGGCAATCTAAAACAAAATCCTTGGGAACGAAGCTTCTCAGGATCCATTTCCTATGGCTGACCTCAAACACTGTCAGTCATTTTTCTAGATAAAGTTTGTTTTTATACATTTTTTTTTTACTGAAAAAAATAAAAGTTTAAGTCATAATTGGATGGGATGGGAGGAAACTACCCATAAGCCTACTCCCCTAGCATATCAACTATTTTATTTTTTTGCCTCCCAATTCCTGTCCAAGTGCACGATAATTTTATTGGCTGTCTTGAGAGGACACACATAGCATTTCATATTCTGCTATGCTCCCTTAAGCTAGTATCATAAATGCATTTCTCTGTTTATGAATAGTCTTCCCGATTCAGTGTGTGTCTTAACAGCAAAGTTGGAGCGATGGGGTGGACACCTCACTTCCAAAATAACACTTCGCTGTATATTTCTCGAGAATCACAGCACCTTCGGCAGGCCTCTGCTTGGTATGGAATTGCATTGTAGCGAACGATTTATGTCGGAGTGGTCGCCAGCTGACATCTGCCAGAAGCCCTGCTCTCCAAGAGGATTTCCTCTGAGGGGGATGCTGACGCTGCAATTGTGCCTCGGCCGCCGAAAACGAAAACAAGCAAAGCCGTATTATTTTACAATTGTTAGCATTCAAAAGAAAATTTCAGTGTGCCTGGAAAACCAGACAAAGCTACAGATGTCCACTCTTTCCCGGTACACACCCAGGAGGGTAAACCTTTTCTGAACTGATGAGAACAGGACACTCCAGTCTTCCTTCAGTCAGGAAGGACAGGCCATCCCCCCCCTTGGAGAAAAAAACCACGGCAGTGCCGTCCAAAGAAAGGCGTACTTTCAAAAACGTGATGATTCAAAGTTGAGTTTCTGTTTGGACGCACTTCTCTGGGCTGCTTTTTTCTTCAGGGATGTTGTGCCTTCCCAAAGGGAGGCAGCTTAGAAATTCCCTGTTCAAATAGGGAGCGTGCTTAGAAATAAATTCCTCGGGACTGAAAATTGAAGGCTTTTTGGAAGAGAAGAATGAACTTGGAAAACTTTGAGTAGATCTTAACATCTTGATGTATAGTTAATTCCTTCAACTGCTGAGCAGATAAGGTGAGATTATTTAATGGAATGAGGATTTTATTTTTCAGATGAAAATGAGAGCCTCACAGTAAACTCCTAGGTACGGGCATGAACTCAGTGTCACGTCACGCGTTGTGTGCTCTGAAATATTTTGGGAAAATGGTACCTACCTCTTTATTATTGCAGTTAAAACTTCATTTGATACAGTAATATCTTGGTGATACCAATTTCCCTTTATTTTTGTCAAATTTATTAGAATGTGGGTAAGGAAGTCAAGAATGTGTTTATATCCTTAGCTTTTTACGATAAAAGGAAGCTCAAAACTTTGTGTTCTAAAGATACTAAGGACCAGCAGCATTTTTTTTTTTTTAATTCTCCTCTGTCCCCACCCTTCAGAGAATTTTCTGAAACCTGTAATAAATGTCTTTAAAGGAATTTCAAAGTAATATGCTGGATGGTTGTAGCACTTTTCTTCCTTAAACTTCCACTGTGTTAACCCTGGGTTCTTTCCATTAAGAACTGAGCTGCTGGAAATTTGTACCTTTTGAACTTTGGACCCACTTCACTGATTTCCCTCAACCCCCTGACCCCCCAGCTCTGGCAAGTACCAATCTGTGCTCTGTATCCACGAATTTGGTGTTTTGTTTATTTGTTTAGATTCCACATATGAGATCATTTGTCTTTCTCTGACTTAATTTCACTTAGCATAATGCCCTCAGGGTCCATCCATGTTGTCACAAATGGCAAGATTTCCTTCTTTCTTACAGCTGAATAGTATTCCACTGTATATATACACCACGTATTCTTTATCCATGTATCCACCCATGGACACTTAGGTTTCTTCTGTGTCTTATCTGTTATACAGAATGCTGCCTTGAAAATGGGGGTACATTTATCTTTTTGAATGAGTATTCTCCTCTTCTTTGGATAAATACCCAGAAGTGGAATTACTGGATCATATGGTGGCTTCGTTTTTAATTTTTAAAGGACCCTCCATCTGTGCGAGGCTCCCCTCTTCTCCACATCCACCTCAACACTTGTTATTTCTTGTCTTTTTGATAATAGCCATTCTAACACATATGAGGTTGATAGCTCATTCTAGTTTTGATTTGCATTTCCCTGACAATGAGTGATGTCGAGCATCTTCTGGTGTGTCTGTTGGCCATCTGGATGTCTTCTTTGGAGAAATGTCTATTTAGATTCTCTGTCCATTATACTAGGATTGTGTGGGGTTTTGCTATTGAGTCATCTGAGTTCTTTATATGTTTTAGGTATTAGCCCTTTATCAGATATATAATTGGCAAGTATTTTCTTCTATTTAGTAGGTTGCTTTCCACTTTGTTGATGGTTTCCTTTGCTGTGCAGGAGCTTTTTATCATGATGTTGTCCCATTTGGGTATTTTTTGAAGCTGACGGATTTTTTAAATGAAGTCAGTCAGCTAGGATGCCTCCTATGTGCACACTTGGTAGATTCTAATGGGATTTGAGCCCTCTCTCCTTTTAAGGTAGTTAACACCGACAGTTAAGAGTCCAAAGAATGAATAAGGACTTGTCATAGACCGGTCTCACGTCCATGGCCGCCGGCTTCGGCTTATATGTGCAAAATGGCAGACCTTTGGACTGAAGCCTTCCTTGGGTTTTAACTCTATTTTAACCTCTGTTGGAGTGCCTATGGGTATGTAAAACTTCTCTTGGTGCTTTTTCTCAGAGCTGGGGACTGCTGAGTCATTCTTCTAACTCAGATTCAAGAGACATTTCTTTTGGTCCCATCCAAGCAGGGTGTGCCATATGGGTTAAGATCCCATAACTAGGGCACCTGGGTGGCTCAGTTGGTTAAGCGACTGCCTTCGGCTCAGGTCATGATCCTGGAGTCCCGGGATCGAGTCCTGCATCGGGCTCCCTGCTCGGCAGGGAGTCTGCTTCTCCCTCTCCCGCTCCCCCCTCTCATTCTCTCTCTCTCAAATAAATAAATAAAATCTTAAAAAAAAAAAAAAGATCCCATAACTAGGGAAATTTGACTCGATGGTAGTTGGAGGGGTTGGCTTCTTCTGAGGAAGGAATAAGAGGATTTTCCCACCAGTGTCCATGCCAGCTTTGGACATGCTGATGGTTAGAGGATAATCCCTGTTGTACAGGAAGAGAAGATGATCTCTATTGCATTGTTCCTGGAGAAAGCGCTCATGAGAAGGGACTGTGATGGCTGGGCATGCAGATGAGGCCAGGATCTGCCCACCTGCTTCCCTCCCCTTGATCTGCATGAAGTGGCTGCTAGCTGGGCAAAAAGAAGGTGGTTTCAGTGGCGGCTACGGAGTCATAGAAAATACGAGGGCTGGACAGAACCTCTGGGTTTTCTGGTCCAGACAGTGGTGTTGGAGCCAGCTCTTACCTGTTGTGAGAGCCCGTTGGTACGTTTTTGGGACTTCTGTGTGCCAGTGGTAAAAACAGAACCATTATTAAAGTTAAATTCTATAAATTTAGAGGTAAGTACCTTACATTAAAAACAGAGGTAATAAACACTCAAAACCCATCACTCACGGATGGAAAATTTCCTGATTATTTGACTCTACTATCACCTTGCCCCTGGGGCTATTTAAGGTTACCGTATGTGTAGGAGATATTTTGCCAGGACAGTAGCTTGAAATCAGAACCAGGGAAGCTATCTGGAGTGTAGCAAGACAAGTTTCGGTTAGAGTGGTGGCCGGCTGACATCGAAGGGAAGCCTCATTCTTCAAAGGATTTCCTCTGAGAGTGTCGCCAGGGCTCCAGCAAATGCTACAAATGAAGGCTTCTTCCTTCCAGAAAGCCGGCGATTAAACATTTCAGCTGCATTTCCCTGGGCTCAGCCCACTCGCTTTTGTATATGAGACGGGGCTGCAGAGATGAACGCACCCAAGACCCGGTGGGGCCACGACCCAACGATGCCCGTCCGGGCTCTCTCTCTCTCTCTTACACTGACAGCAGTGTGTGCGTAGCAAAAGGTGCAAGGGTGAGGGGTCAGGTTTAGCCGTGAGCGTTTAGCTCCCGGGTTCCTCTGTCACCGGGGAAAGCACTGTCAGGACTAGGTAATAAACGATTAGCACAGAAATCCTGTGGAGAAAGAAGCTTCACAGAAATCAGATGCAATTGCCAGAGGGGTGCTCGTCTGCTCCCAGGTGCTCAGTAAGGGGGACACGGTGGCAGAGCCTGGATACTGAAATCTGTCCCTAATGTGTGTGATGAAATTATTGAATGGGAGATGCGTCAGGCTGTCAGACTCTCAGTGACCATCATTTGTCTTTCTTCGTAGATGACGGAGGGCCGTCGATGTCAAGTACATCTTCTTGATGACAGGAAGCTGGAACTGCTAGTGCAGGTAACTGACTTTTGGCCAACGTTCTGAGTTTCTTCCAAAGCTTATGTGGTTTGGACTTCGATTCAGCTGATGGGTGGGGGACGATATAAACAGTTTTTAATCGGGATCTGGTAGAATCTAGGAGAGAAGGGCGGCACACCATGGTATTTTTGTGTGTGTGAATGCTATTTTTGTTCATTCTGTTTCTTTGTACACCACGCCTAAGGCATTCAAGGCCAGATGTATATCTAACCTATTGTTGCAGATCTCTAGAAAAGGAAATTCCGCAACTGCCATTAGCAATTTCTACTTGCCGGAGTTAACTAGAATATAATGTAAATAACTCTTGCTGCAACTAGAACTGATGTGGTCATCTTTCCTGCTCAGAGAGGGGTGGAAAACCATTTGCTGTTTCCAAGTGATTCTTCCGTAGGTGTGGGGAAAGAGAGGCAATCTCTTGGCTCTGTCTCCCCTTCAGGGGCCGAGTAACCCCCATCCCACGTGTCCTCGTTGCATCACTCTGGAACATCTATGTGTCCGTGGACACGCAGGGAATCAGTCAGTCCATCTACAAATTTTGCACCCACCCATCAGAGTCAAAGAAGTCAGAGCTGTATTAGAATCATAGATCCTGGCCTCGTTCAGCTTACTCTTGAAAGAAATCATCATTATACCTAGAGCCCTGAAGAATCGCAGAGTTGCCCAACTTGATTTAAAGAACTTAATTCCAAATCTGTTGTTTGACTCCAACTTTCAGAACCGTATTTGCTTGAAATCCTCAAATGTCTATCAAACTCTTAGAGCAGTGCTTCTCATTATCCAGAATATTTTGCCCAAGAATCTGTAGTTCTTCGGTGGTAGGTTGAAATGACACCTGCATGCTCATTCACTGGGGGGGGGGGGGGGGGACAATACTGTCACAATGGGAAGATATGCGTAGAAATACTCTTATCTCACGTCCCCTTGTATATACTGCTTGGATTTGGAAAATGTTCACATTGCTAACCTGAAGGAGTTAATACTTGAAATTAGATTTAAATTATAAAGGCAACGTAGAAAACAGAAAGTAGGAAAAAGCTCATAATCACAGCCCACTCATTTACCTATTAGTCTCATTTCAGCAAATTTCTTTCCAGCATTTTTCAGATTTCTATTTCTTACGTGGTTGTAATCGTAATGCATGTAATTCTATTTTATTTTTCCACCTAACATTGTCTTTCGTTGGCATTTTCCAAGTTACTATAGGTTCATCTTTGTTAATATCAGCATAAAGTCCAAAAACGGATATACCATTATTATCTAATCGTTCACTCATTTGGGCACATTTAAGGCTTTTGTTTGTTTGTTTTACAGTTTTTCCTCTACTATCAGTAAACACTGTCATTAATTTACCCATGGGTACAGAGTTCTTCCATGTTTTGGATTATGTCCTTATTAGGCTAGATTCCAAGACTTACAGTCTTATTAAGAGTCAAACTTGTGGTTTGGATTTGGGAGGTGAGGTGAGGCAGGAGACAGGAACTGTAAAGTGAGCAAGATCTCTTCCGTTAGCAAAATCACTGACAAAGCATTTGGAGCTTTCAGTTGTTAAGAATCAGCATGAAGAGTTTATAGGTGAGTGGTCCAGTGTTTTTAAGATGCTTTTTTTAAAAAATATATATCAACACTTAGAGGCTTAGAAAGTAGCCACTCTCTGAAAGAGGAAATGGGACCTCAAGTGGCAGTGAAGTTATAGTCTGTCGGCCAGCCCCCTCCGGGAAGATGTGAACTGGGGCATTGGAAGTGAACCTGAATCACAGAAAAGATATTTAGTTACTGCTGTGCGCAACTTTGGAAGGCTCATCCTCAGCCTTTCACAATCCAGAAGATGTTGAATTAGGCCAAGCAAGAGAAGTCCTACTCTGCCCACACAAGTCACGTGTTACTTCCTCTTTCTAGAACTCTGCTTCTGTTTCTGTTAAGCCTCCAATTCACAGCTTAGAAGACACTGCGCCCCCTCCCCCATGGGTCCCTTTCACTGCACTGTCACAACTCAGCGTCACAGCTCACTGTCCCTGCCTGTTTATTCTGTTGCCCAGAGCCGCCAACGGTTTGAGGGCAGGGTCTGCGTTGTGATCCCTGTGTATCCCCAGCACCCAGCCCAATGCCTGGCACAAATGTCACTAAACAAATCCTTATGGAATGAAAGAATGGGCTAATCCTAAAATGCCTTGGTATTATTTCCCCAAAGGACTTTTTGTCGTAGAACCAATTGCTTGGCAGGGGATTTAGTTTCGCACAAAAAAACTATAGACCAAAAAAAAAAAAAAAAAAAAAAAGGAACACTTCTAAACTCCTTTTGGCATGATTACAAAGCGGACTTCAGCAGAACATAGAGGAGCAAGGTTAAAACTATTGGACAAACACCAAGTTAAATATGACTTTTCTTTCTCCTCTACAAAGTTCCCTTGTCCTGGATTATGTTCTCTTGACAAAATCCTTTTCTAAAGGGAATCCCTCTTCTCGAGTTCGTTTGGACCCATGCTAGGTTTTTCATAGAACAAAGCATTTGGATCCCATACTTCTCTTTTTGATACCGTAAGTCCACAGAGTGACAACCTTGCAGATTCATTTATACTTTAGTCACCAAAGTATATTAGGTGCGGAAGGTTTTACTGTTGCTGCTCTGAATAATAATTTCAGAGTATTTGTAACAAGCCTTGGATGAAGAAACACCCTTCTCAGTCTTGTGATCTGGAGTTGCAGAGATGGGACGGGGTGGGTATTGACCCGACAAGGTTTGTAAGATGCACAGGCAGGTTTGGAGGAAGTGTTTCTCTCCCACAGAGGGCAAGCGGGTTTACACAAGAGTGGCTGACATTAGAAATAGTGGCAGAGGTGGGAGGTCGAGTTTTTCAGCCAGCATTAGGGTAAGAGATGCATGGAAGGCCACATCTCGCAAAACTCCAACAGCCTGAAAGAGGAGCAAGGTGACTTGGAATCAACACCTACCAAGGATTCCCTCCCCCCAGAAGGATTCTGGTAACCAGACACCCATACAGATCATTTCCTGTGGTGGTGTAGACCTGGTCCCTGTGACTATAGCATTTCCCTTCTTCGGGTTATAGAGCAAAATGGCCATAATCCCAACATTTAATGCTTCTTATAAAGCCCTTTGAGATTACTGAGCAGAATCTATGCTTCCAAATCCCTGACTGCCCTGAGTAAATCCCACATTACCCTTACAGGAAAAGGGAAAAGGTCAAGCGTGCACGTACTGGGATTTGATATTTGAAAGGTTCATCTCAAAATCCACAGCCAGGTCCCTGGTACCCACAGTATTATCACTTTTTTCCAGGAGAATGAGTCCTTAAATTCCACTTAAGGACAGTGGGAACGATGATGGGAGCTTTCAGCAACAAAACCAAGCCTCCAACCTCGGTCATCTATGTGCGGCAGGTTCCAGCCACATCACCCTCCCATCCAACGTGAGACAGTGTCATTTGCCCTGTCACCCAAAATTGTTTCAGCCAATCATAATTGTACTCGAAAAAGCCTGCATCAGAATGAGAGAGGCTGCCGTCATGCATGTCTCTCTGTCAGCCTCTTCCTGATGCTTCTGTATCCAGCTAGGAGTGTGTCTTGAATGTTTTGTAGTAAAGTAAAATTCTCAAGTCTTACCTTCCTATGGCTATTTCTTTAGAATAAGTTTCTCCATTTTCCCCCCGCATATTTAGGCGAGCATTTTGAAAGCCAAGAACGGGAAATGTGTGTTAGCCTTAGTGAGGATAATTTAAGTAAGACCAAGAAGAATTTCCTGACAGTGAGGGACAGTAGATGGAATCCTGGAAGCAGTTAATAAGGAAGATCCCGGGCTCTTTCTCTTGAATCTCTTAAAAATAGAATAGATTTTCACTTGATTGGAATGGCTGAGGTGTGGCCCTTCCTTATTATGTTCTCTTGAGGCTTATGACATTACGTGGCACCCTTTCTCACAGGAAGACAAGCTAGCATGTGAAAAACAGACGTGTGCCTTCTCCTCGTTTCAGGGCTTTGCCCCAACCCCATAGATGAGTAGATGTTACGCTCTGTTGGCAGGAATTCTTCCCTCCGATGATAGAGCTTTGCAAATCAGAATCCTCTCCACCCCCCAATTGCCTCAACGAACCCCACTTTTTGTTTTGCTTGGGAAGCTGCCCCGTGATGTCACCAGCATCCGCGGCCCGCCAGGTCTGACCCAGTCTCTGTGGCCATTGGCAGCCCTTTTATCACCATCCACTTCTGTTAAAATAGAGGAACAGAGTGTTCTGTGATTCTGAGAAGTGGCGCAAACCTCCGCTTTTTTCCAGGAGAATGAGAACTCTTTCCTGGGTTATTGTTGTACATGACACGGTGTCCTTAATTCTGAGAAAGCCGGTGGGACAGAAGCATCAGGAAGGATCTGGAGCTGGACTGTGTCCTGCAGCGGCAGCGTTAAAACGTGGGCAGTCCACACCGACCCGGAGTGTAAAATACACGCCCAATTCTGAAGGTCTCCCATGAAAAACAGAAAGTAAAACATTTTATTAACAATTTTTATGTTGATGATTCCATGTTGAAAATGAGATATTTTGGGGTATAATAATTAGGTAAAGGAAATACATCCTTGAAATTAATCACACCTTGTGTAATAGGACTACTAACACACTTTTATTTCATACTGGGCTCACATTTGTGGCTGACATGGTATTTCTGTTGGACAGCTATCTCTAAAGGGTGGAGAGAAGATCAGTTAAACAAGAGAAAAGATTGTGGATAGAGTCAAATTACCCAGCTTTAATGCTGGATGTCCTCCGCAAGAAGGACCACATTTTATAGGTCCTCATAGAGTGTCATTGGTGCGTATCTTATCTAATATTTATGTCGACTGTGTAAAGCCGGCGCTAATTCAGATGAGGAAACAGAAGTTCAGGAAGGTCAGATAACTCGCTTGAGATCACATAGTCGTAGTAGTAGTATATACAGCTTGAACACAGGGTACACCCTGACCTTTTTGCTCTGCACTGTAATAAGTATGTATAATAAAGACCCGGGACGTGGGAGAGTCCGCCTGTAATGTGGCCACTGTGCTGGCCAATGTGCTGGCCACTGTGTTGTCAGAAACAACTGGAATTAAAGGCTTCGACCCCCATCTCAAGTCTAGAACCGAAGATGGGCTTACCCAGGTCATTTCATGTCTCTGAGCTAAGTTCCTCATCTGTCTGGTGAAGATCTGAACATGGGCACACGTGGTGAAGGATTTCCACATCAGGTGTCCGCCTCGGGGCATCAGGTGTGGAAGAAACAAGCCACAACAGATAGAACCTTCTGATCATTTTTCTCTGTCTGACGGCCGTGCTGGTGATACTCCCGCTTAGAGGTTCAGTAAGATACTCTGGTCCCTGAGTCAAGCAGCATGGAGGGCAAAGTAAATATTCTGGCCTATAATGGGCTTTAAGAAAAAAAAAAAACACCAACGATAAAAAATCTGGTACTCTTATAGTGCTACTAGAATAAATGAACAGACTCAGGTTCTCTCTATGTGTGCACGCTCACCCTCACACCATCCTCCGCTGCTTCCGTGGTTAAGGATGTTCTTCTGTTAAAAAAAAAAAAAAATACAAGGGACTGTTTTCTACCAAGTAAACCAGGGATTCCCCCAAAGCACGTGTGGCCAAGAAGAAAGAAAAAAGCAGAGCCGATTCCCTATCTGCGCAACTGGGAAGGGTAGCCTTCTCTGCTTGCTGGCCCAGCCGCTGAAGCGTGAGCTGGGTCTACCATCTGCTCCTGTCTGGTCTGACTTCAGCAGGAGGGACGGTGTCAGCCACGAGTGGGGAGCCGTGTGCAGGGGCTGGAAGCAGACTGAGGGCCTCGGTGGGAGGAACCTTCTGCCGGGACCTCCCAGGCCACCCGGCCGCCTCATGGAACGAGAGCCAGAAAGGTGTCGGGCAGCACTGCTTTGGGCTGACCTCAGACTTCACCACGATTGCTCTCATCATTTCTTCGGCTCTTTGCAAAGCCGGGTCCTCCCCCAGATGAGCCAGACAGATGTCTTTCGGGCCCCTGCGGGTGGCCGGTCATATTTAACATTTTAAAGGCGCAGGACGAAGCAAATCAATGCTAAGGTATAGATTAGAGGCAGATACCACAAGGCTAACTCTACGTGTAATCCAACGTTCATTTAGTGGCCTGGAGGAATGAGAAATAGTCCATGACACACAGCCTTGGGTAACACAAGCAGCTAATGAGTCTCCCTCTTGGCAAGGACGGAGGGACCCGTACGTCTCCCTTCGCGCCAGCGAGGGCTGTGACGGAGAAATTGGTGAGCTGTGCTCTGGATGAGAACAAAAGAAACTCACAGTCTCCCTGTGGGGCAGTGATGGAGGGAGGAGTGTCAGGGTCTAGCAGATTGATGCAGTCATCCAGGGACCCCCGCCCCCCAACACACAAGCGCACGCAGCTCCTGGACCAGACAGCTCATCCCAGCATGGGGTGAGGGGAAGAGGCCGTCTGGGGCTATGGTGTGGTGGTGGGGGGGGGGTGTCCAGGTTCTGGTTGCTGAGCAACAACCCCTTCTCCACTCCCCTCCCCCACCAGACCCTCCCTCCAAACACCCCCCCACCCCCATTCTCCCTGGATGCTAATTTTAACCAGTTTGAAAATGTATTAGCTGGAACCCTTTGAAATGGCCGATTAGGGCCCAACTTTGTCCTACGGAAGGGACAGTTCCATATGGCTCACACACCACATGGGATGGAGAATGAGGAAAAGGAGAGGGAGACGGTGCAGCTCCTGGCCTTCCAGGGACGACCCTCCAGAAAGCCGATGTTGTGTTTTCACTGAGTTCTTTTTTTTCTTTGAGCCCTTTACAAAATCGTTTCCACATATTCTCCGTAGCAGCCCCATAGGAGTGTTGGCAGATAAGGAATCTTGGGAGATGGCTGTAAACCACAGGCTCCTAGTTTTTCGTCTCTCTGCTCAAGGGGGATGAGAAGGGTGGAACAGGGTGCGGGGCCGGGGAGAGGGATTCGAACAGATTTAACACACAGTGCAGTTCAGCAAAATGGGAGTAGCTGTGTTTCTAGGGGAAAGACACACATACGTGCACACACCCCCAAGAAGAGTATGGCTCTGGAGAGAAAAGGGGCCATCTGGGAGGGATGGCATCACAGGAATCTGGGAATTAGCAAATCTGGGTGTTTTTGGTTTTTCATCCATAACTCACAGATTGGTGTTCGGCACACTGCTCAATTCGGATACTTGCTCATTTGGTAAATCTCTTTTGTTTGTCTACCAGTGGGCGCTGCAGACCTGAGAGCCTCCCTTTGGGGTAAGAGGTTCTGTCTAGAGGGGAGAAATTATTCAGGTCGTAAGACTTTTTACACATCCAGGGCTGGGTGGTTCCTCTTCCTGCGACGGGCTGCGTGTTCTCTTTACCTCCCCCCTGTGCCTGTGCCCACCCCACCCTGTCCTCCCTTGTAAGGAGGGTAGATCTGTTCATTCCCGCAGCCCCGCGGCTCCTTGTCCCACCCCGCCCGAAGACCGAAGGAGGGCAACGGCTCTCCTGAGAAACAGAGCTGTCGGGCAGCCAGGGGCGGCGGAGCAAGGGATCAAAAAGTTGGGGGCAATCTCAGCTGCTGTATATTTTTCTCGGACCCTTCCGCCCCTGTGGGCCTTCCCCGGAGCCCTTCATGCTCTCTGCTTTCCTGGTCCCTCGCGAAGCCCAGCACAGAACTAACAATTTCGCCGTCCAGGCAACACGGAAGATTTCCAAACCTCGCCCAAGCTGCCGGCTGGGTGTATGTAAGTGGCCAGCTAGGGGGCAGCTCGTGTTCCACACCCCCAGCCCACACACCCCCCCCCCATCAAGCCCATGTCATGTTCTTCTCGCACCTTCTTTGAACGCGAGCCCACCACTCTCCAAGGCAACCAAGCTTGAAGTGTGGCCAGGTCTCTTTCTTTCTCCAGTTCCCATGACCCTTAGATAGACAGTCACCACCACCCGGCTTTGACATTGTCACCGCTGTTTGCTTGGAGTCCTACAGCAGCCTCCTCACTGACCCCCATAATGCCACGGTTTGGCCATTCCAGTTGGTCCTACTCGACACAACCAGATTATTCTTCCGAAAGGACTGCTTTGTGACATGTCTCTGCTCAGAAGCTGTCAGTTCACTCTGTTTGAATTCCTCTGTTGGACTCTCACGTCCCTCCGTAATCTGATTCGTCCTTCTTATAAGAGCAGTATACTGAAGCCGAGAAGAGTGCTGTGTTGTCCCTCACTGTCCCCTCTCTGGGTGTGCCCTAGGGGGTCGTAGTCACCAGCCTCAGCCCAGCAGAGCTGATGTCCTGCGTTTTACAACTGTGGGGACTTATATCCATGGTCCCATACAGAAGCAACCACGTGACCCCACAGTAGTCCTTGAAAGCAGTGGTTCTCCAACTTCTCTTACGTGTAGAATACTCTATCCAGTACACGTTAAGTGGAGGAGGTCTGAATCCCACCTGCCGTCCACTGCCTCTTACAGCGATTCCCCTGAGGGGTCTCCATAGACCCCCTCAGGGCTTGGAACTCATTATTCTAGAAAGAAAGCAGATGACAAAATGTAAGTATTCCTTGCTCTATGCAAATGCATGCATTCTGGAACAGTTAAGTGTAGATCACATTTTAATTACATAAGCCATCTTTTAAATGCTATGAGAAACTTTATAGCTTAGTGATTAATCATCACATTAGCTAATTGAGCACTTCTTTCTGTCCCAAACTCTGTTCTAAGTGCTTCCTAGATGCTAAATCATCAGCTGATAATCAATCACCTCCACAACTCTAGAAGCTGGGTAACTGTCACTGTTCCCATTTTGCAGATGAAGAAATTTAGGCACAGAGAAGTTAAGTAACTCGTTCAGAGTGGCCCAGCTAGTTAAGAGTAGAGACCTGATTCAAAGTCAGGCCATGTGACTCCAGAGTAAGAGTGACTTCAGCGTGCTGAGAACACAGGCTTTGGAGCCAGATGGTCTGGCTTCGAAACCGGACCAAAAGTCAAAGTCAGCCAAAGCCATGGGGTTCCTAACTCCAAATCTCAGTAGCTCCGTCACCTTGGCCAATTACGCAACCTCTTTGACCTTTGGTTTCTTTATCTGTAACCTGGGAAGGATAACGGCCTCCAGTCTTCCTGCTATAATTTTACCTGTAAATGGACACTACTGGCCTCCTCGTGTTCTGATTGGGATTCATAGATTAGAACATGGAAAGTGCTCAGCAGACTTCCTGGCACCTCGTAGGCACTGTCTTAACCAGGCGTCGGGTGCCCAGGCTAGACTACTTAGTAACTGTGGTCATCTGGACAAGCGAGGTGTCTTTGCCACCTCATCTGCAGAATGGGAACAAAAACTACCTCTGCCTTTTGGGGGACATGCTGCATAATCTCCTGTGCTATCACTCCTAATAATTCGGTCTTCACTATGACTCTGTGCAAGGCTTTATGGTGTGTTTGTGGATTTCATGTAAGTTCACGTGACTGTGATGGGTTGACTCTCAAATGTCTTCACTGCTTCACCGTCCGGGCTTTCCTACACATCATCCCCTGATGTTTTCATAAACACTGGTTAGCAATGCTGATCCTCCCAATGTCATCCATAACTCATGACAAGGTCACATGAGGACAGGCAGGATGTATACGGATGTGCATTCATGCAGAGTACCGATAACCACCTACATCAGTGAATTTGGTTTTGACCTCCAATATGTCAAAGCATGGTTTTTTTTGTTTTTTTTTTTAAAGATTTTATTTATTTATTTGACAGAGAGACACAGCGAGAGAGGGAATACAAGCAGGGGGAGTGGGAGAGGGAGAAGCAGGCCTCCCACAGAGCAGGGAGCCCGATGTGGGACTCGATCCCAGGACCCTGGGACCATGACCTGAGCCGAAGGCAGACGCTTAATGACTGAGCCACCCAGGTGCCCCGTGTCAAAGCATGTTAATCACCTACCATTCTTGGAGATAAAAATAGAAAAAAAAATGTTTTTGATGGTTGCGGCCCAGTATCTAATGAGTGACCCTATCCTTACTGCTTTACCTTAAAGTGACGCTGGTGCATAATTATATACAGATGGATCATATTGGCTGTGATATGTGGGAAGGTAGGACCGAAGGCACATTCTTCCCCTTGTACACAAGTTAGTGGTTGGTTTCCCAGCCCATTACTCACGAACTCAACTGCTCTCAAGTTCACGTATGAACTCTTGTTTCCCATTAGGGGTTGTATCCTTTACAGAGGTTGCGGCCTGCTAGCCAGATTTTGGAGTGCACAGCAGGTGGACAGTTTGGGGCATTTAGATGTGTTCAGTGCAACTTTGCGAGGCTCAGAAGAACACGTGCCTCCCCAAGCCTGCTGGATCCTAGCAGCCTTTGATGAAACCCGGGAGAACCTCATGGCTCCCGAAAGGCCTGACTGCCCGTTCAAAACCGGTCAAAATTTTATTCTTTAAGGGAAGAAGATTATAACATCCCATGCAGAGCCCTTTGAGGGTGGCATAGAGCCAGAAGACAATGATTCTTACATTTTAAATTGTTGACAGAGCCTAGGATATATTACAACATCAAAGTGGGCCATATGTCAGCCTTATAAAAATCCTTTGTCAGCCTTCCTTTACGTTAGCCTTCCTTCCTTACTTCTAATAGGGTTCGTGATTTATAAAATAACAGAAGGTATCATTGCATTCCTACAGAGGTCTGTATGAACCGCACTGATCCTGCAGCTGACCTCAATTCTCTGCATCATTTTACCACAGATCCATAAGAACCAGAGAGGTGTGGGGAAGCCACTGCCTTCTCACCCGCCTTCTGGGGACTAATAAAATGATATCTATACTAGTGAATACCGTGATATCAGAATGCCTTCAGCAGTCAGTTGGCTCTGTCAAACACATGCATACATACACCCACACAACACGTAAATCTTGGGGAGGAGCTCTGCCGTGGAACCCTACGTTCGACAGCAGTGTCCTCACCAGATTGTACTCAGAAGCATGAAGAGAAATACTAATTTTTCCATTCAGCTTCACTTTGTTTGAGCACAGTGAAATCAAATGCTCTCAATTCTAAGGAAAATCTGTGGGCTTCTTGACTTGTGTCCTTCCCAGCCATAGTTAGACTGGTCATGGCCTGGCTGCCGCCTCATCTTCACACAGCAATGTTGGAAAGCAGGAAGGCGAGTTGCTCCTCTCATTAACTCTTTTTCTCATGGGGGATAAAGCCTTCCCAGATGGCCTTCCCTGTCCCTCATGTGCCTGCTCCACCCCAGACCACAGTTGGTTCATATTGCCCTGTCTGGACCAGTCACTGACAAGGGAGGTAGGATTCATGGGATTGGCTTGAGTAACTCAGTGATTCTCGCAGTGTGGTCCTGGATGGGCAGCATCAGCATCAGTCAAGAACATGCTATTAATGCAACTTTTCAGACTCCACCCCGAACAGAGCCAGAACGTGATCCAATACAGGCAGCCTTTGGAGCTTGTGTGTTTTCCCAGCACCCTGGATATTCAGGCAGTAGTATGGAGGCTCACCTTTCTGGAGCTTTCCTCTGTGGCCCACAGCTAGGGCCACTGTGATGCAGTGGTTCCCAGACTTTGGCATTTAAGCAACCAGAAAATTTAAAGATAAAGGGAAAGTAGGACTGGAAGGTTTGTTTTGTGCTGAGTAAGGGTATTAAAAAATTTTGCAGACGGCTTTTATCTTCATTTGCATAATAAAAAGAGAAACATACCAAAAGAATAGGAAAACAATAAAAAACTGTCTTTAAATAGGATACATTAAATGTATAAAAAACTTACATATATTAATCTTATTTTTCTTGTCATACCACTGACCTATGGACAGATGTACTGGGGCTTAGGAGCCATTGATGTGATAAAGCTCACGCCTAGGCTAAAATCAGATCCAGGTTTGAATCCTGGCTCTCTTTTCCCATGCAGACGGTATGTGGCCTTGGGAAATATTTACCTTTATGAACCTCAGCTTTCTTGTTGCTAAAATGGGAATTATAGTATCTACCTTGCAGGACTGTGATGAGAAGTACAGATAACAGAGCCAAGTACCCTAGCCATGGGTGTCCAGTAAATGGTAACTGCTGTCACCCAAAAGTTGACCAATGTTGAACAGATGAACAAATGTATGAATAGATATCAAATGAAAACTTCTCCTTTCTTCAATTTGTGGCCTCTGTCCTCATTTATTTGGACAGAAGGAGCAACCAAACTATTTTTCAGTGAATCCAAATGTATGAACTGGGGGATACTCAAAAAAAGAGAAAGAGGAACGTAAGAATGGGGCACAGACTCACCAGTGATTATTCTTGGGATAATCATTTAATTTCCTAAAGCTCAGCCAGCCTTGGGGCTGGTTGTTCCTTGGCCTCCCAACACCTCTGTCTTCACATGCTCAGCTGCATAATAATAGCCAGTCTGTAACTGACAAATCACAAGGTGATACAGCGCCCCGTGCCAAGCAAGCGGGTGAGAGTGGATGGGTGCTACACGCTGGATTGTGATTCTGGCGCCAAGCACAGGGGCTTAGTGCAGACTGCACACATTCCCAATCAGATGACCCTCCCTCCAGAGGCCAGCTGCAAGTTCAAGGACCCCCACATCCCCTGCACTTCTGACCAACTGGCTGTAACTTTGGGAGTTCTTGTGACCCCCAGTTTGATAATTCACTAGAATGACTCACAAAACTCAGGAAAGCCTGATTATTTATGGTTATACAGTTTTATCATAAAGAATATAAACCCAGACCCACCAATGAAGAGACACAAAGGGTGAGGTCTGGAAGGGTCCCGAATGCAGAGCTTCTGTGCCCTCTCCCCAGAGATGCATCACCCTCTTGGTGCATCAATGTGTTCACCAACCAGGAAGCTCCAATAAGCCTCAGTGTACAGAGATTTTATTAGGGTTTCATTATATAGCCTTTTTTTTTCTTTTACTGGAATATAATTGACATATAACATTGTGTAAGTCTAAAGTATACAAGATGTTGATTTGGTACATTTATATATTGCAATATGGTTACCACTGTAGTGTTTCCTAACACTTCTGTCATATGACATAATTACCATGTCTTTATTTACTATAGTCACCCTGCTGTACATTAGATCCCCAGAACTTACTCATCTTTTAGTTGCAAGTTAGTATCCCTTAACAACATCTCTCCAGTTCCCCGACCCTCCAGCTTCTATTAACCACTATTCTACTTCCTGTTTCTATGAATTTGGCTTTTTTAGACTCTCCATGAAAGTGAGAACATACAAATTTGACTTTCTCTGTCTGGTATATCTCACTTAGCATAATGCCCTCAAGATCCACCCACATTGTTGCAAAATGGCAGGATTTCCTTCATCTTCACAATTGAATAGTGTTCCATTATGTGTGTGTGTACATACACCACATCTTCTTTATCCATTTTTCCATCGACCAACACTTAGGCTGTTTCCATGTCTTAGCTGTGGAGAATACTGCTGCCATAAACAAGGGAGTGCAGATATCTCTTTAATACCCTGTTTTCATTTCCTTTGGGTATGTACTCAAGAATGGGATTGCTGGATCAGATGGCAAATTCAGTTTTTAATTTTCTGAGGCACCTGGGTGCTGTTTTCCATAGTGGCTTTACATTTCCACCAACAGTTACATAGACATAGTTGACTGAATCGTTGGCCGTGTGATTGGACCCAGTCTCCAGAGGTTGTAGGTTGGGCTGATAGGACGCAGCTCAGAGCCCCAGCCCTCTAATCACGTGATTGGGGGTGACCCACCCCCAATCTGAGTCATCCCATTAGCATGAAGTCAGGTGTGATCCAGGGGCTTGTGAATATCCAAGACAATCCCTTACTGGGGACATTCCGAGGAATCGGGGATAAAAACGAATCAAATCCTTTGTTATACAATAATAGTTGATGAGGCAGCCATCCAGAATCTGAAGGTTTGTTCTGAGATTGTTGAAACAAGACCAGAGTTAATGTGTGAAGTCCCTACTCCCCCATGCATGAACTTGGACATCAGACCGCTCTTTAACGGTGTGACTCTGTTGGTTACTGAGGCTGCCATAATGAAATACCCACAGACTGGGTGGTTTAAATAACAGGAATTTATTTCTTCACAGCTCTGGAGGCAGGGTTGGTTTCGCCTGAGGTCTCTCTCCTTGGCTTGCAGATGGCCATCTTTGTGTTTCCTCCCATGGCCTTTTCTGTGTGAGAGCATCCTTAGTGTCCCTTCCTCTTATAAGGACCCCGATCCTACTGCATTAAGGCCCCACCCTTAGGATCACATTTAACCTTAACTATCTTTTTAAAGACAGTCACATTGAGCGTGAGGGTTTGAACAGAGGAATTTGGGAGACACAATTCAGTTCGTAACAGTGATTTTGACCTCTTTAAGCCTGGGATTCGAAATCTTTTTGTTGTTGTTGTTAGGAAAGTAAGTAAAAGAAAATGAAAGTAGATAATGATTCTTTCTTTCTTCAAAGGGCAGTTGTGAGGCATAAAGCAATAGAGTGTGTAGAGCTGCCCACCACAGGCGTCCTGAGGGGATGCAGCAGGCCTCCTGCTGTGGTCTGTATAGGGACACCCTGGGGTGCTGCCTGGGATGAGACCCTGGCTTCTCACCTGGGAAGTGAATGTTTCACGAGGCCGCTTCTCTGTTGCTAGCTCTGAAGGCCGCGGTCGCTCTCCGACGGGGTGTTTCCCAGAGGGAGTCAGATGCTGGCTGACTCAACACATGCCCAGCTGGGACCCGAGCCGTTGCTCTGGTGGTGGTGTCTGCTACTGCCTGGTCTCAGTCCCCATAAAGCATGGGTGGCCGCTTCTCAGGCTCCCTGCCCCTCCTTCCCCCGGTGAGCCAGGAAACTGTATGCCATGAGCTGTGATGGCCTGGGTTTGATGCGCATTGAACCAGTTGTCTTTGACATAGCCATCTGGAAAAGCACACCATCTTAATCTTGAACCCTCATGTTCTATAAACTTAAAAGGAGAAAGAAAGGAGGAGAATGTTAATTGTGCCCAAAGCCAAATTATCTGGGACCTCACTGAAAACCTTAGAACTTTACAACTATTTCTATAGACTCAGGTTTATCTCAGTCGGCATTTTAGGGCAGGGAGCCTGTTGGCTGAGATGACCACCGAGGAGGGTGATTTAGAAAGTATTTCCTCAGAAATAAAATTCCCTTAGTCTTCTGTCCAGATGGATAACTAAATACACGGTGACCTCCTCAAAATGTCTTGAGAAATGGTTCTTCCAGCTGGCCCTGATGTTAGGTTAATCATTGTGTTTATCTGTTTCATCAGTGGATGGCTTTATTCAATGTCATGGTCATGGTCCATATTTTGGATGGTATCATAAGGAAAATCGGCACTGTCTCCATCCCCTGGGAGCTTACAGTGTAAAGAACAGTCAGATACGTAGAAAACAATTCAGAGAAGAAGCAACAGGACTAACCAAGAAGCACAGCACAAAGAGATGAGCTTACGGAAGCAGACCCACGATGGTACCTGGGAAGTCAGAGATGTTTCCCATGATGTTTTGATGAGCAGGATGAGCAGAGAACAGGTTACTCTCTGTCTTTCCCGGAAAGGATGATTTCCGGTGGCATTAAGTGTGCTTTCCTCTTCCATCCTCTTTAAAGGTGCTCCCTGGGTGGGTTACCGTAGAGGCCAGAGACAAATTCCTGACTGCTCTGCTGTGGTCCGAACATGAAGCAGATCGGAGAGTGAGGAAGTGGACAGGAGGCCCCCGGCGGTTCTGTGTGACCAGAGTCACGTCGGTTGTCGGAACACCTAGCAGAGAGTGGGATGGGGATTTGAAGGGAAGAAAGCAGGAAGTCAAGATCGCACCACACTCACACATTTCTTACCGGTGAATGCAGGGTTACACGGTCAGAGTGGGAGCACCAGCTGAACATGTGTGCTAGGCCAACATAGGGGTGAAATTAAAGAGTAATATTACCCAAGGATATAAAAAAAGCAGAAGCTGCCCATTTTGACCAACTGTTGGAAAAAGCACAGTGGCTGCAAACGTGACCCTCTGATCCTTTGCAATTATCCGCGTTCCCCACTGCTGGCATTCTGATATATGGAAATCTCTGAACGGTTCTGTTAAACAGGGTCAAGAATCTTGGCTGGAATTCTTGGATTCTTGGTGTGTGATACGGGGAAGTGGTGATTCAGAGCCCAGTTGGGACTCCAGAATCCCAATGTCAGGGCCCTTGATCCTTGCTGGGCTCATCCCACTGTACTTCAGGAGAAGTTCCTTTCCAGTTCAGTGACCATATTAAGGGAAAGAGAAAGGAGGCAGTTTGGTTGGTTTAAACTTGTATTTCCGATTTTGGATGGTCCCTTCAAAAGCCCACCCCCCTTGAGGAAGCCATTCCCTGAACTAGCATTCCCTGAGATGTGCTCCATGGAACGTGAGGCCCAGAAGGTTCTCCAAGAGGAGAGGGTTCTATGTCAAGTAAGTTTGAGAACTGCCTTACAGTGTGTTCCCATCTGAGATATGGGCACGTTTGCTCTGAAAGTCATTGAGGAGGCTTGCTGTGGAGGTACTTGGTTAGTCGGTCTTCCCCAGGACTCTGTGTCTAACGCTCTGAGAAATTCTCCATCTGACTCCATTCCAAGACACCTGTCCTCTCTGAGCGCTTCCAGTCCCAAATGTGATGCTCTGGACAAGCCACTTGGCCTTCCTGTGCCTCACTTTCCCCCACAAAAAATGTTGATTTCTATACTACCTCTTTTTCCTTCCCCAGAAACTATCGAGATCAAGGAAATGACAAAAAACAAAAAAATGTTTTGAAGCTTTTAGGAAGATGGTGCCACCAAAATGTCCAATAAATGTCATAAGAGTTCCCTCCAAGAAAAACTGACATCCATTCCTTAAAGAAAAATTCTGTACCGAATTCTCTACTGAGCCCTGTAGTGCCAGCCCATCATAGGTACTCTCTAGATGTTCACTGAATCATTGAATAAAAATAATGATCTATAAAGAGTATGTTGCTGTATATAAAAGTATATAACAACATATTAAAATTGAGAATATTTACATGCCAGGCACACTACTAACTACAGTTGTATGTTTTTACTGATTATGACAACTCTGGGAACAGCTGTTCCTATGTCCGTTCTGGTGTTGAGGAAACTGAGTCACAAAGAGTTAAGTCAATTGCTGAAGGTCACACAGCTCCAGGAGTGAAGGAACAGGGCTCAAACCCAAGTTTGTCTGGTCCCAGAGCCCTGCTCTCAGCCATTATATTTGCTGCCATGCCAAATGAGTGCATTTTGAAAAGAAAGAGACCGTATGTTTCTTTCGAATTGGTTCCGGTGACCTCCATCTCAGGCCCCCTCAGCAGCCCAGCTCCTTGATCTGAGACGATGTTCTGTGCACACAGCCGTCACGGGGATGATCTGATTGTCTTCGAGTCCCTTTGCCAAAGTGGAACTAAGGAAAAAAGCTGAGCAGAGAAGAATTTGAGAGGTGAGAGTGAGGTCTATGTAGTCAAGAAGAGAAATGTTAACCCTGTCTGCTTAAAAAGCCATTTGGTGCTCCCTCGAGCTCATGTAAATCACCCTGTCTTAATGGCCTTCCTGGAAGTATGTCATACGTTAGCTTGGGCCTGTCTCTATTCCCTGTTCCCCTCCCGTGGCCCCCCATTCCTTTCTCTATTGATGTTCATTGTAACCCTGAAGACTGTTCTCCGGACCAGAAATTTCAGGCACATCAGTGCAGTCTTCTTTATGCCCTGGGGGATGAAGTCAGGCTTTTCAAAAGTTTTCTTTTTGGGCGCCTGGGTGGCTCAGTCGTTAAGCGGCTGCCTTCGGCTCAGGTCATGATCCCAGAGTCCTGGGATCGAGTCCCACATCAGGCTCCCTGCTCAGTGGGAAGCCTGCTTCTCCCTCTCCCACTCCCCCTGCTTGTGTTCCTGCTCTCGCTGTCTCTCTGTCAAATAAATAAATAAAATCTTTAAAAAAAAAAAAAAAGTTTTCTTTTTAACGTCAGGCTTTCAAATTCTGGTACCCTTTGACTATTCAAAAATTAATACTTGGAGGAGCTGAAAGGAGCCTCAGGGGTAAGAGGCTCGGTAACTCCCCATTTTTCTTCCTGGAGAAGAGCACAGAGGGTTGAGCTCATGTCTGCAGGCAGAGTTATATTTTAAGGAAGACTAAACGAATTTGTGTCCAGACACTGGTTTCTTAAGAAAACCCGCTCTGCTGCCTCAACACTTGGTATTTTTCGAAGCAGCTTCCACATCCTCAGGGAGAACTTCCCACTTTGGGTTTGACGTGTAAGCACCCAGCGCCCGCTTTTGTGTCTGAGCATCTGTCTGAAAAATCCCTAGAACCGGGGGCTTGGAAGTCGGGGTAGTGGGGAGGGACTGACTCTTCCCTGTGCATACCTTATACTGTGAATCATGTCCATCTTTCTGTTGAAAAAGCAAAGTCTGTAAGTAATCTTTAACAGCTTTATTGAGGCATAATTGACATATATCAGAATGTACATATTTAAAGTGTGTAATCTGATTGTTTTGACGTGTGTGTACACCCTGGGAGCCATCAAAAACCCCTCATTCTGCAGCCACAACCAACAAGCACGTCTCCCCCGGGCCCACCCAGCACCCCGACCTCCCCCCTGCCCCAGCACTCAGTAGCCCTGCTTGATGAAGCTGATGGACGCCACACCCCACCTTGCAGTCCATGGGTGGCTGGGCCAGCCGATTATCACAGCATGCTCAGGGCTCTCTGGAAACCACAGTACAAATTTTTAGGGGCTCCGTGAAGGAAAGGCAAGCATTTTTTACTTTTCTATGCCTCTACCCCCAGACTTGAAGCGCGGGTGTCCTGGCCTTGAAAAGCTTACGGGGACTGTGAGGGTGAGGAGTGAACCGTTGGCCACTTGTAATCTGGGTTCTAGAGCACACTCAGCATGGGGGAGCGTTTCACTTCCTCATCGGCACCAAGTCAGGAAGACAGGCAGGAAGAGTCCTAGGATTGAGGCATTTCAGCAGGAACCAAACCCAAAATAAATGCTGAAGGGAGGGCACAGACAGTGAGGGCGGGGGTGGGCATTGGGGGGTGGACACCAGAGCACATGTCAGTGTGAGAATTAGACCTGCTATGTTTCCCAGACTGTCCCATGGAGCCCTCCACCTTTCCACCCTCGTATCATCCAGGTGTATAGACAAGAAAAAAAAAAGTAAAAATTACCAAGGTTCTGTTACTTTTAAAATGTTGAGTTATGAAAACTTTTATTTCAAACATACCCACTTTATTCGTGCCTCTGACATACAAAGGCAGTTATTTGAAATCCAAGCATAGGGACGCCTGGGTGGCTCAGTCGGTTAAGCATCCACTTTCGGCTCAGGTCATGGTCCTAGGGTCCTGGGATAGAGCCCCACATTGGGCTCCCTGCTCAGTGGGGAGTCGCTTGAGAGTCTCTCTCTCCCTCTCCTTCTGCCCCCCCCCACTCGTGCTCTCTCTCTCTCTCAAATAAATAAAATATTTTTTTAAAAAAAGAAAAGAAATCCAAGCATAAAAGGTTATATACCCCACGTTGAAGAACATGGACATCCTTCTTCACGGATTGAGTGCAACACACCAACATCCTTAGGGCTTTGTCTGCATCCCATAGTTTTGTTAACAGACTTAATCCAAGGCATGTACATAACCTGTTGGAATCACGATGTACCATGTACCCTGTCTGTTATGTATCATGGCATCTCGCTCCATGAAGATTCTCAGTTTGTTCCTATGGCTTGCTCTTCAATTGTCAGGGTTATGATTTATTCAGAAAGAAACGGGTAAAGGTAAGCTGAGGGTCAGACCTTTTGCCCAGTCCTGTGTCAATTAAAACTGAAAGACAAATAGCATCTGGAATGCATGAGGAACAGGGGTGCTGCTTTGAGCGACACATATATGTTGCTTGGTTCCCAGTTCAGCCCAGGAGGAAATGTGACCTGGTGTCTCAAGTCACTAAGGGTTGCCTTTCAGGACTGCTCTGATAAAAAAAAGAATTTTTTAAAAACTGCACCGTTTTCAGATTCAGTTTTAACAGCATGAAATAAGGGAAGCCCTTGGTTCCTAAAGGGTCAATGAGCTACAAAGTTCAGATTCTTAGGGGAACTGGTGTGTTTTCTCCACAACTGGAGTTTCATATTTATTGAGAATCTTTACTTCTTACATATTTAATACGCTGTGTGTGTGAAACACTGGAGTGAAGGATGAGGCAGTAGGAAAGGAATAGATTATAGAATTTTGAATTTGTGGTATATGGAAAAAGACCTGTAGGTTTGTGTACTTTACCTCCATGTCTTCTTTAGATCTTACCCCTCAATTTTTAAAACCACGCTGATTTAATTTTCCTTCAAATATAATAGACTCGATACCTTGTTTAGTAGGTACAGAGTTTCAGTGTCACGGAATGAGAAGAGCTCTGGAGGTTGGTTGCACCCCAGTGTGAATGCTCTCAACGCTCCTGAGCTATACACTTAACAGATGGTTGAGATTGTAAATTTGGTGGTATGTCTTACCACACCCGAAAAAGCCACAGCCTTCTTTCTTAGGAAGCATTTGGGTAGTCAGAACCTTCTTAGTGAGGGATTTCTTCGTGCCCGTGTTAATTTTCTCAGAATTTCACGTCATCTCCTCTTTCGAGGAAAGAAAGAGATATTTAACACCACCTGTACCGTGTGCTTTCATCAGCACTAATAGGCTTAAAGAGTAACCCTGCTTAACGTTCTCTGACCACTTGATGCTCGAAAAGAGAGGAGAAGGGGGCGGCTCCCCAGAGGGTCTGAGGCCCCCTGGTTGGAGTTCCGACCATCTTTCCTCCAGACCTAGCCCCCCAAAGTGGCCAGATTTGCCCACTGCCCAGAGGGTGCTCCCTGAAGAAAGGCAAGAAATCCCGAGGAGAACTCTGCCTCTCCTGTGATTGAACCAACTCCCAGGAAAGGAGAGTGGCCAGGAGATGCTTCTGGAACGGGGGATGTCAGGGAAAGTCATGGTCAGAGACTGCTGCCTCCTCTGCTTCCTCCACTCACTGTCCCTCCAGAAAGCACAGAAGATTCCTGGTGGGTCCTGCTTAGGGTGGTGCCCTTTGACTTTCTGGAACGTTCTGCTCCCAGCTGAAATCTCAGACCTTGGCCATGGGATACCACCTAACCTACTGGTCTCCCAGACGGTATGCTAAGGTATTTAGGGGACCCTACAGGGCATTAAATTACAGCGTCTCTTCAGAATGGGAGTAGAGGTGTCTTAAACTTTCCCCGCTGACAGGAAGCAATATCGTACTGTGCTTGAGACGTGGCTCAGCAGTCTTTCTGCCCTGGGTTGAACTCCGAGTCTGCCCCTTGCTGGCTCTGTGATCTGGGGTGATCCGTCTGACCATGGTGCCTCAGTCTCTGGAGCAGTTCCGTTTTCTCGAGTTCCCCATAACTGTCGTGATAGCATCTGGCCATGTCATCCGCCCACCTAAACCTGTAGAATCAGATCCCAACCTGTGACAGGGCTCAGAGGCCCGTTCTCTTCCCTGTGTGGGCCCCACCCATCTTTGGTGTGTTATCATTCACCCAACCAGGCTTTATTGAATCATGGCTGGCCTGCTTGTAGGATACCCCTCACACATCGGGTCACGTTTAGTGGGCTTAATTGTTTCTTCCCCGCAAACAGCACCGGAAGCACCGAGTCACGGCCTCCCCGGGTCAAGGCATGTGATCTAGAGTCTGCCTGCCTGAGTTTGAAGCCCCGGGTACCCCATGACAGTTGTGGGACCTTTGCTGTAGGAATAACAGTGACGACAGTACTTGTCTCATGGGCTTGTGGAGATGAACTGCGGTAACGTGTATATCCCTGAGCACTTCTGACGGCCTTGTGAGATGCCAGATGCTGTCCTAAGGTCTTACTTGCTGCCAGGCTTTTCACCCTCACAATGTGAGGATGAGTAAGTGCTGTTATTTATCGAGAGGTTCATTTAACTTGCCGAGGCCACGTAGCCCTGGAATCGGGGCTCTCAGCCACGTGGCCTGTGGTGGGGGCCGCATGTGTCGGGAGTTGGGGCTGCTTCCCTGTGAGTTCCTGTCGCATAGCCCTGCGCCCAGCACACGGCCCAGCACAGAGCGCGTGCATCACGAACGCCACACCGCTGTAGGGGAACATATATGTGAAGACAGTCTATAAACTGAAAGGTATCAGGATTCTGATAACACCACAGGTAAATGTCCCCCCAAGTCCGTGTTTCTTCCTTTAGAATCTCAATCCCGGTTGCACATAAGAACCAGCCGGTTCCTGGGCCCCTCCGAGACCCGTTCAGTCAGACTCTCTAGACTGGGGCTCAGGCTTTTCGAACTTCCCAGGCCATCTTCCTGTGCAGCCAAGGCTGGAAATCACTAATTTAGAACAACATCCCAGGTGACCTTTCTGCCCACATTTCCTGCTTCCCGTTCTAGAACCTCCAACTCTGAACAAAGCACCAGGTTCTGTTTGAGGAACAGATTTGGGGAGTATGGTGGCTCGTCTTTGAGGGCATTTGAATCATGTAGTTGGAAAGGCCAGCCTGGGATATATCTCCGAAGAGGTGTGCAGGGAGGGAATCAGCGTCCAGGCTTGCTCTCCGGGAAGTCGCGTGGGAGAATTGGTTCTCGTGGTCTAATTTGTCACCCCACATGCACTAGAATGGAAGTCAGGGCGGGGCTTTGTTTTTACTTTCGCTCTGTTTCATTCTTCCCTCTGCTCTCTGACCGAGGAAGTGAAAGTCTTGAAGGGTACGCACCAAGAGGAGACTTTTCTTGGGCTCAGCTAAGAAGGTCTGGGGGTATCGAGCGGGCTTATGAATTCTGATAAAGGTGTGCATCCACACACACACGAGGCCCGTCCAGTGTACCTCAGCCCCAGCGAATGTTGTCGTGTTCCCTGGTCGTGACAGTCTCGGGGAGCTCCTAGGCAAAGAAGGCAGCCTGGGATGAGGATGTGGACATAAGCTGGGGTGCGGCAGGGGAAGCGCAAAGAGAAAGTGTGAAGGGAATTAATAGGCATTCCTTCATAAGCATGTGTCAAGAACTGAGTTACATTTTGGACATACGGTCTTATGTCATCTTCACAACATTTGTAAGGTCAGCAATATTAAACCCATTTCACAGAAAGTCAGCTAAAGCTCTGAGAAATGAAGCTACTTGGCCATGATCCCACAACAGTTCATGAGCCCCGATTCCAATCCAGGTGTCTGACCCCATGCTGCTCCTGTTTCTTAACCTGAGAGATCCTGGGTCCTTAAGGCCCTGATCAATGCCCCGGACTCCAGCTGGCAGCTCACGGGGTCAGTTTCATCCAGGGAAGCTCTACTAGGGGATCAAAGAAGGCATGTTTGGTCTAAAAACCTGGCAGACTGAAAGCAAGGGTCCCACCACTCTCATGCCTCTGTGTTCATCTGAGAAGCATCATGTGGAAGAACATAGGTCTGGAGTAATTTTTAAAAATCGGAAGTCCCTGGGGCGCCTGTGTGGCTCAGTTGGTTGGGCATCCGGCTCTTGGTTTCTGCTCAGGACAGGATCTCAGGGTTGTAGGAGTCAGGCTCCGCACTCAGCAGGGAGTCTGTTTGAAGATTCTTTCCCTCCGCCCCTCCCCCAACTCACATCATGGGTGCGCGCACTCTCTCTCAAATAAATAAGTCTTTAAAAAAATAAAAATAAGTAAAAAATCAAAAGTCATGATATTGAGGGCAGATGTGCACGCGTGTGTGTGCATATGCACATGCTCACACTCTGTATGACCCTGACCATGAACTTGCAGGGTGAGACTCTCCTTTTGGTATCTTATGAAGTGTTCAGTGGCAACGCTGGAGTTATGTTTCTCTGGAGCCTCGCGCTGGTTCTGCAGGGGATGAGAATAGGTGAAATCAAGCAGTGGGAAATCGACTGCATATCCCAACCCCTCTGCTCTTAGAAGCACAGAACTCTGGGGTCAGCAGAGTCGGGACAAGCGCCTGGAACTCTGAGCTGGGCCCGGGACTCATCCTACCACAGCAAGGACTTTAGAGAAGCTCTGGGACGAAGATGTGTTATCTTTGCATTGCCTTTTTTTTTCACCTTCTCATTCTAATGCTACGGCCAAGTTGAATCCTTGATTTCTTTGATGGAGACTTTCAGAGAGGCTTTGAAAGACAGCAGCCCAGACAACAAAGTCTCCTTTGTACCGGTGACTGGGGCCCTCGTCTGACCCTTCCCTCCTAGAAGTGAAGGAAGGAGGGTCCAGGAGTGACAGCTCCCTGCCCAAAGGACACCCTGCCTAGCAACCAGTGACACTTGCCACCGTGGGGTCACAACCCGGGATGATTTCTCTCTCTCTCCAGATTGACACGCTATTATGAACGTAAAGCGTATTGACTGTGCGCTGGGAAGGAGAATGTGAGGACGAGCTGGAGGAACACACGGGCAGCTCCCCAGCTGAGCCATTGCTGGACGCAGACACCAGCAACGAGCGGGGTCAGAGGGTCCCCCACACTGCACACACATCATCTTGCTGGAAGTCTTCAAGTGATATGTTGCAGGTGGCCCGGCCAGGCCTCTGATTCAGTTTGATGAAACGATTTTGACACGGAGAGACAGGCAGGTGGCAAAAGCAGGCTGGGATGAGCACCCGCATCCTGACTTTTCTTTATTCCCACTGCCAGACCATCCCCATTTGCTCAGCTGCACTTCGTAAGGGTGCTGGGGGCTAGCAGGCCCCTAAGCCGGCCCTTCTCTGGAAGAGTCCTGCTGAACTTAGTGGAGATCGCAGCAGTTGCTGGTGCCTCTGATGTTGGGACACACTTGAATTTGGTGGGCGTTCGAACCAGAAGAGATGAGCTCACGCAGGGCTCGTGTGAGAATTGAGGGGGCCTTGACCTGGGAATGGAACCCAGGGGAACACTTCCCGTCTCCCTGCCTCCCTGCTCACTCATCCGTGGATTCTTCCATCCATCCATGGAACCCTTTACCCCTGGCCATGTAGGCCGAGCTTAACAGAAAGGAGCATGCGACACCATTCCTGCTCCCAGGAGGTGGTCATTCTTGGAAAGACACAGATGTGAACAAAGATGAAAGTGTCGGAGGACAAGTGCATCAGGAGAGGCAGGGGTACCTCCTGGAGCGGAGCCAGCCGTGGAGTGCTGGGGCGGCAGGGAGGGCGCCGGAGGGAGTGGTGTGAGACGGAGACAGCTGTCTGCACGGGGGTCAGCACGCAGGGTCCCCAACGAGAGGTGGTCTGGGCAGTAGACAAAGAGCAAGGGGCCCGGAGGCTGTGGGAGCAGATGTGCAGAGCGGAGCCGGGCAGTCAAGAGCAGAAGCAGGTGGGAGCAGAGAGACCCCCTTCTCCCTCCCTCTCTCCGACCCACCCTCCTGGCCATCTCTTAGGCTGTGCTTGTAGACCTGCCCTAGGGGAAGGGCGGACCCAAGCCATTCCCTGCCTCCTGGCCCACGACCAGGGCTCCCATCCATCCCGCTGGGATCCAAGAGCACTTGGCTCAGTTCACCTGCTTTCACTTTTTTGAACGTGTTTTTTTTAAACACAGTTCCTTCCTCTCATCTTATCGGTCTGCAGGAGCCTGTTTCTCTTTGCCTGGATGGGGACTGACTTCGCATTTCTTAGGCGGCTTGGCTTTCAAATCAAGACAGAATGTCCATGCCAAACTGCTAATGTCTGACATTAGCATGTGTTTAAAATCTAATAAAATATTGCCTCCAAAATTTTTGGCCAGATTCACTTACGACAATATCTAAGGCCTCTCCCAGAATGTAGCATCCAGTAGTGAGAAATGGCTCTAAAGTCCGCTCCAAGCAGCAGAAACGGTGCACAGTGCCTTGTCCTGGGCTTCGTCGGGAGCTAAATTAGCAAACGTGAGCTGCATTTCTTTCAGTCCCAGAAACTAGGTGGAAGACATGCTCTCTGCTGGCCCTTCCGTGCAGGACTGTACGGGGAATTCCTTCTCTGGTGTACTTCCAGGGAAGGAAGTGTGTGGGACCTTCGCCAGCCTCTTCAGCCTGCTGATGAACTTGCCCGTGTGACCTCGTCAGGTCTGCTGATGGCCGGAGTTAGTTTATCTCCTATGCCCGATCCTCTGCTGTGGCCTCTGTCTTCTATATGTCCTTAATCCCCCCTATTTTATACCATTTAAAATGTTGTAAGCCTTCTCCAAACCTGGAAGTGGTTGGGGGCGGGGGCTGGTAAATAATAAAATAATATTTTTGATCTGAGAACGAGGATATTACGAACGCACAATTTTTCTCTGGACCCTGCGGCGGATCATCTGTTCTCATCCACTTAATTAGCATGGTGGGGGGTGGGCTGTGGTGTCTTTGGCATTGCTGCTTGTCTGACTTTAATGAAACTGCTTTTCAGGAATAAGTATTTTTCAGCAAAGTTGATCTTTGCCTCCCGGGACACCCGTACCTGCACTTTTTCATCGCTCCCACCCCCAGGGGAGTACCGTTTTAATCATATTGAAAATGACATCATCAGCAGAGCATGGACTGTCTCTTCAGCATGTACCTGCCAACAGTTTGCAGGAGCAATGGGGGAAGGATCCACAGGGAGGAGGCTTGGGGAACTTCCAAATAAAATACTGACAAACAATGGAAAGCTGGTGCCTTGTCTCCAGGCATCTCCCTGGAGCTGGAGAGACACTTCTTTTTCTTCTAGCCGATAAGTGTCATTTTAACCCTGCAGAAGCGGGAGGCGGGGACAGATGGGAGGAGGTAAAGTACTCCAGGGAATGGAGGCAGGTCTTACTGAGCGGACACGGGGAGTGGAGAAGGTGTGCCATTTAGGGCAAGTCTCCCCAGATAAGTTGCATTCCACAGGAAGTGGTCTGCTTTCTGTCCTCCTTACTTCGTACTGCATTGATTCATGGTTCCTGCCATAAAGGGTGTGACAGTTCAATCAAAAAGAGGATTGAGATTCTGATCAGAGTGGGTTTCTTGGCGAAGTGATGAGAAGTTCAGTGATTTGTGTGGGGATTCAGTTACTGGTCGAAAGAGAAAAGGGGAACCTGCTTTTCTAGAGCACCTTTCATGCCCCAGGTTCTTTATAAACGATCCTGTCTTGATCTTCACATTGTCCCCATGTTTCAAAGCAAAAATAAAGGCCGAGCAGCATACACATAGGGTACAATTGTGTTTCCAAGCCCTGTGGTCTGACTACAAGCCCACTGCCCAGATATCATGAAGGGACACTTACACTCCCCCCCACCAACAGAGACTCCCCCCCCACCACCACCACCACTACTGTCCTACTAAAGGCGGGTCACCTTGTTTGAACACCAGCCACACCCAGGGCAGAGGACTACCAGCGCCACTTCTTCTCTCCATGACATTGGAAAGGTAGCAGATCAATTACCTACCCCAGCAAATGGCTCCACCTCTCCTGTTCCTCTCTGCCCTATGGCCATACAGTGCCTTCGCTAACAACACTCCTAAGAGCTCC
Source organism: Mirounga angustirostris (assembly GCF_029215605.1). Taxonomy (NCBI): domain Eukaryota; kingdom Metazoa; phylum Chordata; class Mammalia; order Carnivora; family Phocidae; genus Mirounga; species Mirounga angustirostris. The sequence goes on from NW_026991713.1 coordinate 126,825,853, forward strand.
TAGCCACTGTGGACCATAAAAGTGATGGTTGGAATGATTAAAGCTAGCCTGAGGCTTCGTGGCCTCTGTATTTACCACAGACAGCCAACTTCAAAGATCCAGTTTCGTGTGTTGTTGAACATCGCTCTTCTCCACACTTCCCTGAGCATCAAGCAAAGAGAATAGGTCAGCGTGCAATGTCAGAAAGACCTCAAGTTCGAATTGGGTCCTGGTACCTTTTGGCCAACTGGAAAAATAATATGCCCATTTGGTCCTGGAGAAAACTCATTTCACCTCCCAGTGAATGTATGGGCAGTTTACACCCCAAACTCGTGTCTTATTACTCACTCTCAGACAAGACGGGGTCAAGACGGAGTTGTAGAGCCGGCTTCTTTTTGAAGGAAAAAAAATACAAGCAGTAGACATGATGCCTGTGGAGGATGAAGCTTGAATCCCAGGAACCTCGGCATCCCCCTCTTTGCTGGAAATATCTCAGAGTTAGGACTGCAGACTTGACGGCCCTCCCCGGAAGAGCCAAGTTGACGACTGTGTGTCTTTTTGTGTTTTCGCCTCAGTGAAACAGTTATTTCATTACTGCAAAGAGTCTGCCGAGGAGAGCCACCCTGGAAGAACAGTCCTTGTGACATTGCCGTGAGCAGGCTGGAGTCTGGGGGTTACTCTGTGAATCAGCAGGCGCTCCCTAATGAACACCTGCCCGCCCGCCCAGGGTCCCAAGGGGGGCAGAGCCTGACTAAAGCAGGCTCCCCAGCCGGCTGGCAGAAGCACTTTGCATTTCTGGAGGAGCGGTAATTATGTACGCCTGTCAAAGCCTTCCCATTGGGCATCATTCAAATGCAGGGATGAGAAGGACGCAGCTTCCCAGACGGATAGCGGCCCCAACTTTTCGGGGCCTGAGACCAGGCTGTCTCTCAGCGAAATGTGGAAGAAACCATGTGGAAAGAAGAGGAAGAGAACAAGGGGATAAAATAGTATTGTAGAAAGAATGCTCTCCGGGAAGTGCACAAAGGTGGAGGGCTGTTGCTGGAGTCCCCATCTCCGGGCTAGTGGCAGAGTCTGTTGGCAGGAGAGGGAACAGGGAAGGCGGGGGAGGGAGGCCATTAAAGGAGCCGGTTGTGACCTAGTGGGCTAGTGGGCATCAGGGAGGAGTCAGGGTAGGAGGAAGAGGTGCACTGAAATAGGGGTTAGGAACACGGACGTGATGCATCCCTTCTTGGGATTCTTCTGGGTGCAGCAACGCAATCTCTGCCTGGCAGATCTGCGCTTGAGAGAGTATGTGGGTGTCCTCCTCTCCCGTGGTCTGCTTTCCCGCCAGGCTGCTGTAAGAGTCAACCACGCGACCCTTCAGTCTATCCCAGTCCACCAATGAGAAACCTGTATTAGGCACCTGCTGTGTGTCGGGCCCTGTGCTGGGGTGCAGGGCTACACTATTTCATAAAAACCTGATCCCTGCCCTTCAGGAACTTACTGTCTGGCAAAATTCTATTGCATTTGGAAAAAGCAGCTCAGTCCCCTCCTGATGGCACTGTTGGTTACTTGCTGGATCCGTACCCAGTCGTTAAAGCCAAAGCTTTGGACCACTCACAGACGTAAGCTCTGCATGTACTCTGTGCCCTTGGGGGGTTGTGACCTTGGACACACTAGCACTTGTAAGCCCCCGTGTCCTCCTCCAGAAACTACTGCAGGATTGTTTTGAAGATTAAATTAGATGATATAAATGCAGCTTGCAGCCCAGAACCGGGCAGGGGGAGGCCTGCCGAGAAGGACAGTGTTGGGGGGGAGAGGCCAGGAAGCCAGCAGCTAAGGTGACCTCCCTCATCCTTGGACAGGCTTCTCCACCCCGTGACCCTTCGTCTCCTCCCCTCTAAGTTGAGTGGGGTGGGTAAATGGTCTCCCGTGCTCTTTATACGACCCAGCCTTCCAGAGTGACCTGCACTCACTTGCTGTAGGGTTAAGATGTGCCGGTTACTAGGGTGGGGGGTTGGCCAGTTACTTCTCTCTGTGCCTCAGCTTCCTCCTCCCACCAAGTGGGGGTGATAGCAGCATCTACTCCTGGGCTGCTGGTGAGGACTGACCCATCGGTTTGTGTAAAGCACCTCAGGCAGTGATGGGACAGAAGCCGCACCCGTGGACAGAAGCTGTTAGTCGGCTGTGTCCACGCTAGCTTTGCGGACAAGTTGCATTGCTGGCCACTCCTAAGCTGAAGATACAGCATTTGTCTCATATCCTCTCGTGGATTGGGGTTCAGGCTTGATGGGGACCTCTGAATAGAGAGATGCTCTCCCTGGCAGGACCAACTTAACTTCAGGACCCCTGCTACCTATGGTGGGGGGGGCCTGGAAGCCCCCAGGCCCCATTGTTCTTCACATCAGCCTGCCTAAAGGACCCGGCCTCCCTTTGCCCCTGTCCCAGAGCCCAGGGCCGTGCTCTAAGCACAGGAAGGAAGCCAGCCTCCCACCCAAGCTAATCAGCCAGAGCATCAAGAGGGTGACTGGGGCGGGCGGGGAGTGCCGCCGGACCCTTGTCCCCGTGCAGAATGACCTCATGCTTTCTCTCCATCACGGGCGCCCCCTCCCCAGGAATAATGGGCAGCCAACAAGCGCTTGCCTGCTTATTGCAGAGCCCCCGGAGGCAAGGGGAGGGCAGGAGACAGGCTCTCAGCTGCTCGGGACCACAATAACAGGCAGGGGCTTCAAAGGGGCGATGAGCTCAGGCGTCATGTATTCGGAGCTGCCCTTCTGCACCCCTCTCTCCCTCTAGATTTCCACTGGACTTGGCCGGAAAGGGCTGACTGACCGCGTTTCTTTGCACTGTTCTGCCGCCCGCCCGGCGGAGGCCACTCCTGCAGGGCAGGGAGTCACCATTTCAAGGGGTCGTGGTGCCACGGGGGGGGCGGGGCCAGACAGTGGGGCGGAGTCACGGCTGGTGGTCCAGTGGTCCCTGTGCGCATGCGCTGCAGGAAAAGCGAATTGTCCAAAATGGCCTTGGGGGAGGAGGGGAGAGAAGGGGGAGCGGAGGGACCAGTCTTCGGGCCCTGGGACCTTAGTTCCTCTGGAAGCACAGATGGGAGCCATTTGATGTTTTAATTCTTTTTAATGCAATTAATTCAGGGGTGGCAATTCCCTTGATTTAGAATTTGTGAGATGCCCCAAGGGGACAGTGGATGACCGGAAAGGGTTTGAGGAGAGAGTCCCCCCCCCGCGTTGAAACCCACTGTGCCATTGACTGACCCAGGGTCAGCTCTGAGACAGAGGCTTCCCCGCCTGGATGTTCCTGTATGGCTTCCTTGCCCCGAAAGTTCCCGGGTACTGTAAAGAGAGAATTCAAATACTAATCCAAGGTTTGACCTGAGATCCCAGGTTACTCACGCCTCAACCAACCAACCCACCAGTGTGGAGTTCCCTGCTGTTAGGAACTCTATGTCAGGCACTGTGGGGGACTTATAGGAGGTATCTAGAGTAGTCAGACACATAGGGATAGAAAGCAGAATGGTGGTTGCCAGGGGCTAGGAGAGGGCGAAGAGGGAGTTGTTTAACGGGTACAGAGGGGTTTTTTTGTAAGAGGAAACGTTCTGGAAGATTGGGTGCACAACAATATGAATATGCTTAACAATATTGAACCGTATACTTAAAAGTTGCTAAGATGGTAGATTTTATGTTATGAGCATTTTACTAGAGTTTACAATTTTTTAAAGATCTATTTATTTGAGATAGAGTGAGCAGGGGTGGGTGTGCAGAGGGAGAGAATCTTCAAGCAGACTCCCTGCTGAATGCAGAGCCCAGTGTGGGGCTCAGTCTTACCATCCATGAGATAACGACCTGAGCCAAAACCAAGAGTCTGACATTTAACCAACTGAGCCACCCAGGTGCCCCTCTATTTAAAATTGCTTTAATTAAAATAAATTTGCCACAACACAAGAGCATGCTAAGGGTGACTGAGGTACATGTGGTAAATGTTATAGAGATTCGGAGTTAAAAGAGACCATTTGGAAGTGGCATGGTTAGGGATGGCTTCCTGGAAGAAGTGGGCGTTGAACAGGATAAATTTAAATGGGAAAGGGGAGGAGAGAGCATGCTGTGGGCAAAAGTTTGGAAGTAAAAATGAGATTGGTGTTTCCTTTATGCCAGTACAAAAGATTGAACAGAATTGAGTACTTACAGGGAACTGGGCAGAGTGAGGTTGCATAGGTAAACTAGACCTAGATTCAAAGAATTATATTCAGATTCAAAAAGCCTGAATTCAAATTCAGGCTGGCATTTATAAACTGACACCATTTTAGAAGATTTTTATAATAATTCATAGGTGAGGTCATGGGGGTCTGGAAAAATAACATAAGACACTCGCTTTGTGCCAGTTAATTGTCTAAGCACCTTGTACAGGTCAATATTAATTCATTTAATCCTCAGAACAGCCCTGGGGTGTGGGTATAGTCATCACCCCCATTTTGCAGCTGAGGAGACTGAGGCCCAGAGAGGTTAGGTAACTTGCCCAAAATTATGTAAGAAACTGACTAGATTTAAGAGATCAAGGGGTGTGGGTGGGGGATGCAGAATGGTGGTAAAGTCTTTGAGAATAGGTGGGTAGACCTTGAGAAGGTTGGGTACTTTTTAGGGAAGGAAGAAATGACATGTAATGATGCATAAAATAAAGGTGGATGTTTTAAGGCAGGAATCCAGTTCATGGACCTAGTTGGCCATTTTAGAAATGGGCACTCTGTGGCTCAGAGAGGTGGTACATTTTGTCCAAGAGCATCCGTCTGGGATGTAGCCGTGTTAAGTTCATAGTGATGGTAAAATACCATGTGGGAAACTAGAGAGGAGCCAGGGTGCCATTGGTCATCCAGTTCCTCTCTCTGGGCTCTGCCAAGGCGGCTCACGGTGATCATCTGGAAGGATCATCACCTGGGGACATCCCTAGAGCAGTTCATAGCCCCCCCTCTGTGTGAAGTGTTCTTTTGATCATGTCCCACCTTGGAAGGCAGACCAGGCATGAAACAGGGTCTATTCTGGAAGCCTGTGTGTGCTGGGAATGAGCACATTTCCCCCTGGAATAGTCGAGAGCCCTGGGGAACTCAAATCTGGGTGGTAGGGCCACATTGCAATGCCAAAGAGCTACTCTGCCCTTTTCCCTGAAGAATGTGACCAAAACCCAGGTTTCTAAGCTCTGTTAGCCCCAGAAAAGCCATCCCGCTAGTGTCTTGAGCAGCTCCCATCAGGCAGCACATTTTGAGTGGGACATCTATAAAGAGATTCTATTTGTCAAATATAAAGAGGAATAAAAACTTAGAGGACAAATGGAAAAAGAATCTGAGAAGAGAAAGGAAAATGAAAAGGGAGAGACTACTGAGCGAGCGTAGTTAATTACAGGCTGGGAAAAAGTTAGTCTGAAATGTACTGACCTCGTGGGGCCAGGACAGCACCCGTGACCCAGAACAGGCTGCTTCTAACCTGAGACACACTCAGCTTGCCCAGTGTGTCCAGTAGAACTTGATTGGGCCACCAGCTGCCTTTCTGACCTCACTCCCAGCCTGGTCCCTGCAAAGCCCCACAAATGTTTATAGCACAAGTAACCAGCAAACTGTAATCAGCAGGATTCTGTAAACATCCCTTGAAAGTACATAATGGCATAAAGCTTTCTGCTTACCCAGCAACTTTCTCTAAGTGAGTTGAAGAAATGTTCGGAACAGTGTAGTTCATTAATCACTAGCATGTCAAGGTGGGATATTGTCTCCGTTTGCAAGATCAGGAAATCACAGGGCTGATGCCTTAAGTGGTTTTTAAACCAGCCATACAGAGAATTAAAGAGTCATTGATACGGTGCCTGAATCAATCAGGATAGGCGAGGTTGTGCTGTGAGGACAAACCACCCCAAATGTCACAGTGGCTTAACCGCTCACTCTACACATCCGTCAGGCCAGTGGGAGCGGAGCCCTCCCTGCCAGCAATCAGCAGCTCCCCGCCGGGCTGTCACCACTCATCGTGACAGTAGAAGGAAGAGTGTGGCTTTTCAAAGGGCATGAGATTCAGGAGTTGTAACCTCAGCGTCTTCTGCATCCGCTCTCTTTCCCTTCAGTGTCTTTATCTGCCTATTTGTAAATTGTGCGTAATAAATTTAGGCTTTTCTTCACTGAGAGTGGTGCATGTGACCCATCATAACTGTCGCGTAAAGCAACGGGACTGACCTTTTTCATTTTTTAACCGAAGATGAGCATTCAGATAGGTACAGTCCTTTCAAAGGGTTAGTTTGAGATGATAATTTATCCAGTGGTGTTGCTGTTCCTCAGTTGAGGAGTCACCGAGAAATTTCGTTTTCCCACTGTAGACAGGGCTGTGGTTCAGGCTAAATCACAGGGCTCTGTCACCACAGAGAAGCCAAAAGCCTGTCTCCACGAGGCTCCTGGAATGGCATCCATTACTCGGGTGATTTCTTCAGCATGTCGAGTCGGTTCTTAAGCTCTGCAGACTCAGAAACATGGCTTTTCATCCTCGGGGGAAGACCCACATTACCCAAGTTCAAAGTACCAATGTGTAAATCCATACTGAGAGTACTGGCCTCGGTGAGTGGCACAGCCCCCACCCAGACGGGGCCCTCGGGGCACGTGATCCTTGATCTCCCCCCACAGGAAGGAGAGTCAGCAGGGGCAGGATGGCAGAGGGGTGCTGCGCATGGCCCTGGAGTCTGGCCTGACTTTGTCTGGAGTCCTGGCTTTGCTGTGAGAGCAAGGACTGCCGGCCTGCCATCTCTAAGTCTCAAAATCTCCACTGGCAAAGGAACGATAGGATCTTATTCTAGATGGCAAGGCGATCGTATGGGAGAGTGCTCAGCACCATGTTGAGGACATGGTAGGGCTTCGGTGAGTTCTTTAGAAGGCACGACGTTAGAAGGAGAGTTACATGGATGAGCATTTCCTATGATCAGCTAAAGTAGCCCCCTGCCTCCGTGTCTGGCCTATAAGAGGCCTTACCGCTGGGGCCCCAGTATCCAAGCCCTCTTGGCTAAGACCCCATTTGCTTCCCCCTTCTATCCCTCCCCCACACACACAACTTCCATTCACCCCACCCCTTCCATAGGATGATTACTATACTTAATGACGTTACAGAAAAACTGTACTAGCCCTGAGAGTAATTCTTTCCCTTCCTGGGTGAGTTTATGTGTCTCTGATCAGTTCCATTGAGATGTTGGCTTTAACATTTAATCTTAAAGGGAAGGAAATCTGGTTTCTGTCATTTTCAGTTTGGGGTCAGAAACCTCACCATAAACCCCAAGAACCCACAATAATTACCTAATAGTCACACCTCATTTTATAAAACCAGTTGGACCACCTCCTCCTCCCCCTCTGTCCCACTCACTACACTCGACTTTAAGTGACTTTTGCCACTTAGAAAAAAAAAAAATCAACTCCATTCTGAGTGCAAAAAGTTTATCACCAGTGAGGATGCTTTTACTAATATGACATGAGCTTCAAAGGCAACCCAAAAGATCATCAAAAATGTTTTAAGAATTAGCAGGCATCATAGGAATACTGTGACTACTTTGAAAGGAATAGCAATCATTTGGATAGATAAAGTATGGTACATTGCGATTTAAAAGTCAGCCTACCTACCTTACATTCGGTCACGACCTCTGCATTAAATGCTCTGTACCTGGGCAGCCAGGGACCTTCCGGGGCGGGGGCGGGGGGGAGCTGGAGGTAGTGCTGAGCCTGCAGCAAACACAACCTGCACCCCACCCCCCTTTGATCTACTTTGTAATTGATTGGTGACATCCTGAGCTGAGCCACATTTACCCCACCGCGTCTGGATCCCCATGGTAGGCTGTCTACCGTTTATGAAGGAGGATCTTACAGAAAATCTTGAATTCCCTGTTGGTTACAGGGATTACTTATTCACCTTTTCACATTTTAGCATGAGCAGAAGTATAATATATTAGATAGTGTTAGTTTATCATAATAGATTCTCCTGTTGATTTCCGGCTTCCAGGGAGAGGACGCTCTGCCCTAGCTTCAAGCCCAGTCCTGTCGTTTCCAGTTGCTTTTATTGGTAAACTGATGGTCATGGAGGCCCAGACCCGGCTACCTTGTGAGCCCGGGAGTGAGACAGCAAAGGAAACTATCTGCTTTGGCATTTTAAAATGAACATGAGCTTGTAGGCTGTGCCCCTGATAAGCGCTCCTTATCGGCAGGTGCTATGTGCCACTTATTTCTCTGTGTCCTGCAGGATTGGCTAGGTGCCCTGCACACATTAGACAGTCGGTAAATATTTGTTGAATTAAAGGGAAGTGTACCTGAATTAGTCACGTTGGGCTGCCATTACAAAATATCACAGCCTGGGGGGCTTGAGCAACAGAAATTTATTTTCTCACAGTTCTGGAGGCTGGAAGTTCGAGACCAGGGTGCCCAACCTGGGTGGGTTCTCATGAGGGCCCTCTTCCTGGCTTGCAGACGGCTGACTTGGCCCTGTGTCCTCACATGGTGGAGAGGGAGAATGTGAGCAATCTCTCTGGTGTCTTTTCTCGTAAGGTCACTGATCCCATTCGTGACAGCGCCACCCTTATAACTTCATCTAACCCCAGTTCCCCTCCCAAAGGTCCCATCTCCAAATGCCACCACAGAGGGGATTTAGGGCCTCAACATACAGTTTTGGAAGGGGACTCAGTGTGGTTCATAGCAACACTCAGAAAGTGAAATAAGACATTAAACTGTCGTGGTGCCTGGGTGGCTCAGTCAGTTAAGCAGCTGCCTTTTGGCTTGGGTCATGATCCCAGGGTGCTGGGATCGAGCCCTGCGTCGGGCTCCCTGCTCCGCGGGAAGCCTGCTTCTCCCTCCCTCGCCCACTCCCCCTGCTTGTGTTCCCTCTCGTGCTGTGTCTCTCTCAAATCTTAAAAAAAAAAAAAAAAAAAATACGGACCTCGACAGTGGTTTCATGCCTAAATCTCTGGCACACTCCTTTAGATTGGCAAAGGTGTTTTAAAAAGAGTTTATGATAAAAACACTCTCACATAAAGACTGTTCTTCTCCTTTGGAAAGGCAACTGGAGGGTGAATTTGTCATTTATGCTTAAATTCCGATCCCAAGGTTCTTTGGCCTTAATTTTAACATTCCTGGAGGAGGGTACTTTTAATGTTTGTATTCAGAATTATGGAGTGGATAGAGTGGTCAAGGGCAGAGTCTCTGGAGCAAGGATTCAAATCCCAGTCCCAACACTTGCTTCATCTCTGGTGCCTGGTTCTGCCCCATATGACAGTTAATAACAGGAGCACCTCCTGGGGTTGTGATGAGGAGCAGAGATTCTGGTATTTGTATATTACTAGTGCTTAGACCAGGGTGTGACATGTAGTACATACTATGTGACTATATATTACGTGTATATACATAAAAATATATCCACATAAGGCATCTTCCTGTTGGTGCAGCATAAAATGTTCTCCTGTGTGGGGAAGAAGAGCCGGAGGGCTTGACAGCCTTGCCAAAGAGCAGGTACCATTTGTTCTAGAACAAACTACCAGGGCAACAAGGCGGAAGGTCTCCACCTGTTCGTCACCCTGTGCTTGGCTTTTTGCTCGGAGGCGTCCTCGTTGCCTACTCCTGTGGGTTTTCCAAAAATCATGGGTGTTGATGTACTTGAGCTTTGACATCCCATTTAAAATATTCTATCAACCTGAGATTGCGTGACTTAGGAAAAGTCACTTCTACTCACTTGTCCTTTTTCCCCCTTACTCTCCCTCCAGCCCAAGCTTTTGGCCAAGGAGCTGCTGGACCTCGTGGCCTCTCACTTCAATCTGAAGGAAAAGGAATACTTTGGAATAGCCTTCACAGATGAGACGTAAGTGCCGCCACGGGCCCTCCAAACCTGCAGGGAGAGTGAGACCCTGACATTGCGCTGTCCCATCTGTCAACATGCACTCAGCGGGCCGCTTGGGTTCTGTGCTACAGGGTCAGTCCAGGTTCATCGTCTGAATTTCAAAGACCTTGTGATCATGCCTGGAACAGCCAAAGGATATAATTAGGGCAATGCTCATATAAAATTATTAGGTAAACTGGTTCTTATAATCAAGCAGGTCCATGTTCAGAACTGACATGTTTATTTTTTTTTTTAAAGTCGATTTTGTATGGGTTTGTTTCCTATTAGAGTTAAATGAAAACTTATGGAAATTAAATATTTCTCTCCAATGTTAAAGTAACAGGAACAGGAAATGAATTTGATGATAAACTCAAAATGGAAAGTATCTGCGCAGTTTCACTGTCTCGGCTGAAAGAGAATATAAAAATCGAAAATTCGTATCATTCATCTGATGAAAAGTACATTTGTTTTCAGTGGTTTTCAATTTGGCTCTATAAAGTGGCATTTTGCGACCCAGGCAAGGAATATCTTTGCTAAAATTTCAATTTCCTTCTTAATATACTGTTACCAAAGAGTACGTTGAATACCTGCACAGATTCCTAGATAAAATGCAAAAAGGAAAAGTTTCACAATTTTTTTCCTTTGTGTACACTCACTCTCTCTCTCTCTCTCTTTCCAAATGCTTAGAATTACAGAGACGATTTCCTAGAATATTAAAGAGAATGGTTAGGTTAGTGGCTGGACAAGACAGTATGGGGAGGCGGGCGCGTGCCCCCTCCATCAAGATGGTGCCATCGAGGCAGGACAGACTCAGACACGAGGGCAGGAGGGGCCCACATCGGACAGTTGGAAGGGTCATCAGATGTACCTGCACACGGGTGCACTTAGCCTCAGGAGCTGCAAGTGGGCAGGGTGGCCATCTGATTGATGTCTGCCCTGGGACGGTGTGAGTAAAAGGGCACGTAAATGAGGACTGTCTTGGATGAACTGGAACATTCGCCCTCTAAATTAGCAACGTTTCACGTGGTGGTGTAACCAGGTTGCAGGTGTGGGGAGCAGAGCTCTGTCTTCCTCAGGAGAGCCAGGAGGGGCCAGGTCGGCCTCGGGAACTGGGCAGGAAGGAAAGCAGGAGAGTTGCCCTTGTCTAGAATGATCACTGTGCCTACAAGTAGGGCCAGTGAGCATGGCTGGGAGCTGGAGGAACCTGGTGGGAAGGAGCCAGCATAGTAAGAAAATAAATGCTTTAAAACAAATATACATCGCAACTACATTCACAGATGTAGATGTTTTCTACCCCTTTCCCTGAGAATCACGGTTAAACCCTCTAAATTGCTAGTCATACATTTCACTAATTAGAAGGAAACCAGAAGTTTCAATTAATCATATCCCATTGTTCACATTGCCCGAGTATGTTTACTCTTGTAAAAGATCCGTGCACCCTGCATGAGCCCCAATTAGACTTCCCTTTTGAATAAACAAGAATCAAAGAATGTGCATGTTGTCCCAGGCCAGCGAAGAAGAAATACGCCTGCTGAATGTTGCACATCTCTGCCTGAACAGCACAGGCCAGAGTGAATCGGCTGTAAGGTAGAAAGTCACCCTCAGGGCACCTGGGTGGCTCAGTCGGTGAGGCGTCTGACTCTTGATCTCAGCTCAGGTCTTGATCTCAGGGTCGTGAGTTCAAGCCCCACGTTGGGCTCCATGCTGGCGTGGAGCCTGCTTAAAAACAAAACAAAAAAACCCAGCCTGTGTGCCATCGATCTTAGTGCTCCCAGTTCTCTGGGCTGGCCAGGAAAGCATGAGTGTGCCCCTGAGCACGTGAGTGTGAGGCCAGGCTGCCAGGAAGCATCCTACTCCCTTGAGTGATGGAACTGGAGGCGTGGAGGGCTCTGTGGGGGGAAGTCACGGGAGGATGGGAGCCATCCTCTGGCAGGGTCCACGGAGAGTGTGGCCACCCTCGTCCCCTTCACCCCAGGCCAGGCGGGAGGATCCGTCCAGCAAGTGTCAGAGCAGCAAAAGCTGATGGGAGCTCAGTGGGCAAGGGCTGCAGCTGCCAGGTGGGCCCGACTCACGGGGACCTGGCTAGTGTCAGGGGCTCCGCAGAAATCAAGAACCAGAGCCCCCAAGGGACTAGCCAAGGAGACAGAAACAAAGGGGTGGCCGTGACTCAGGGCCCAGTCAGTTGTGGCCTGACAACCCCTGGGGCCAACAGATGTTGGCTGATGGCCTTGTGGGTCATCTGAACTTTCCTCCTTTTCCTGGTAGGAGGGAGGAGGACAATTGCCACCATGAAGTTGTGCCTGCAGCTGAGCCCCGCCTAGGTTGGTAGTCGCGCGTCAGAGAGCACTTAGCCTTGCGATAGGCACCTCTGGCCCTTACTCTGGGCGCTGCCAGACTCACATACAATCTTTTATTTCTTTAAAAAGATTTTATTTATTTATTTATTTGAGAGCGAGAAAGCAAGCACTAGCGGTGGGAGGGGGCGGAGGCAGAGGGAGAAGCAGGCTCCCCGCTGAGCAGGGAGCCTGATGTGGGACTCCATCCCAAAACCCCGGAATTGTGACCTGAGCCGAAGGCAGACGCTTCACTGACTGAGCCACCCAGGCGCCCCCAACATATAGAATCTTTTAATAGCCGTGTGTTCAAATTGTGTGTGTGTACTATGATGTGCGGTGTGTGTGGGTGAGGGATTTATGCAGGTGCAACACTGTGCCTCCTATAATAAAAAGAAGTCGAAGTTCCATCTTTTATTACAGCCCATGGTGTACCTTGTGGATTTGCCTATTTCCTAATGCACATCAAACAAGACTAACATTTGGAAAGGGCTCGTGAGCTGTAAAATACTGAACAAGTGTACGATCCCCCCCAGCAGTATCAGATTCCTTATAGTAGACTAGATGACTTTAAGGTCATCGATGGCCAGCAAGGCCTTTCGTACTAACTGCTGTTGATGACATTTTGTAGGATCTGGATGGGGCTGGAGACGAGGTCTATAAAAGCAGAAGGAAGGCAGGAGGGGCGCCTGGGTGGCTCAGTTGGTTAAGCGACTGCCTTCGGCTCAGGTCATGATCCTGGAGTCCCGGGATCGAGTCCCGCATCGGGCTCCCTGCTCGGCAGGGAGTCTGCTTCTCCCTCTGACCCTCCTCCCTCTCATGCTCTCTGTCTCTCATTCTCTCTCTCGCAAATAAATAAAATCTTAAAAAAAAAAAAAAAAACAAGGAAGACAGGAAATTGGAAGGTTCTCTAAGCTTCTCTCACACCATCAGGTTATATTCTTCAATAAAGTGCCTAAATCCACCAGGCACAACTCTGGGCCCCAGGATATTTAATATCGTTGGCTAATCTGCAGTTTTGCGGCGTTAGTACTTGCTTCCCCTGTTTTAATTTCACTTTTTAACTTTTTATTTTGAAATAATTAAACTCAACAAGAGTTGGCAAAAAGAGCAGAGTTCCCCGCAGACCCTCCACCCAGCTTCCCCAATTGTTATAGTTTACAAAGTGTGTGACGTTTTTCAAAACTGAGAGATTAGCATGGGAACTAGTAAACTCTGATACTATTGGTACTAAACTACAGACTTCATTTGAGTTTTACTGGTGTCTCCACGAATGCCCTTTTTTTTTCTGTTCCAAGATCCGATTGCATTTAGCCCCCTCTTATTTTTAATAACTAATACAAAGAGACATCAGTGGTCATCTGTAGATGGTCTGAATGCTGGTGGTCCCTGCAAACAATGACATTTTGGCAGCCTTTAAAACATTCTGAAGCAAAGTGAGAGCTGGTATAAATTTGATCTTAAAATAATTATGTTTTGCGAGAGTCGCGGTTCTCAGCCTTGACCGCACATTGGCGTCACCAAGACATTTTATAAAATACCAGTGCCTGGGACCTACCCCCCGAATTCCGACTTATTTGGTCTGGCTGTGGCCTGAACATCCAGATCTTTCAAAGCTCCCCGACAGATCGTAATGAGTAGCCAAGTTTGAAAAGCCCTGTTCTAGAGGGAGAGGGGAAAGTTGGAGGGAATTTCTTCGGCATCCTCCCTAAGATCCAAGAAGGGAAGCTGAGTTCACTCAAACTTTGAGTATTTGGGGCCAGACATGACCAATTATGTCATGAGACACACCGGGGACCTGCGCAGTTACGGACTCTCTCCATTTCGGGGAGAGTCAGGAAACCTAATGTTTTGAGAACTAGCTCAGATTTAGTGTTTCCATGAGCACATACGGTATAACTGAAATTTTTCACTTACCCATCATTGGCTCCCATCATTGAAGGAAAGTTATTTGTACATTTTATTTTTGAGATATTTCCATGGACTATTTGGTTTTAACACCCAAGTTTTGTTTTGTTTTGTTTCGAGAGCCCATGGTTCTGGCTGCATAATTTAAATCAGTAAAGCCCTGTTTGTAGTTATCTGATCTATTCTCCATCATCATTTTGTTTCCTCTGTTTGGGTTTCTTTTTTTTTTTTTAAGATTTTATTTATTTATTCGACAGAGAGCGCACATGCACACGTGCACAAGCCGGGGGAACAGTGGAGGGAGAGGGAGAAGCAGGCTCCCCGCCGAGCAGGGAGCCCGATGTGGGGCTCGATCCCAGGACCCCGGGACCATGACCTGAGCTGAAGGCAGACGCTTAACCGACTGAGCCACCCAGGCACCCCTGTTTCGGTTTCTTTTTAAAGGAAAATGCTTTATTGAGGTATAATTGATACCAAAGAACCATGCATATTTCATGTGTGCAATTCTATGAGTTTGGACATATGCAAACACCCTTCATAGCCAGGTGTATAATTTTTTGGTTAAGTTTTTAACTGTTGACAGAGGATCCCATCATCAAAAGCTCTAAATAACTTTTATCCTAAGGGTGCCTGGCTGGCTCAGTAGGTAGAGCCTGTGACTCTTGATCTCAGGTTCGAGAATTCAAACCCCACGTTGGGTGTAGGGCCTACTTATAAAAGTAATAATAGGGGTGCCTGGGTGGCTCAGTCAGTTAAGCATCCGACTCTTGGTTTTGGCTCAGGTTGTGATCCCAGAGTCCTGAGATCAAGCCCCCTGTCAGGCTCCGTGCTCAGGGTGGAGTCTGCTTAAGAGTTTCTCTCCCTCTGCCCCTCCTCCCTGCACGCACGTGTGTGCTCTCTCTCTCAAATAAATAAATAAATCTTTAAAATAATAATAATAATAAAAATTGGGGCACCTGGGTGGCGCAGTCGGTTGAGCATCTGCCTCTTGGTTTCAGCTCAGGTCGTGATCTCATAGTCGTGGGATCGAGCTCCATGTCAGGCTCTGTGCTCAGCGTGGAGTCTGCTTGAGATTCTTTCTCCCTCTCCCTCTGCCCCTCCCGCTCATGCTCTCTCTCTATCTAAAATAAATAATCTCTAAAAATAATAATAATAATAATAAATTTTTAAAATAACTTTTAGTCTATTTAACAGAATTAGCCAAACACACCGCAAGTTGAAGTAATGATTTTCATAGTGTATTTAGATTTTAATTTGAATCTCCTATTAAAAATGTGAAGAATTGTGTGTCAGATGCTGTAAATGAGTATTCATGTAATGAAAGCCTTGAAGTAGTATTCAGAAAGCTGAGGGAGAAAGAAACTTGTTTAGCCATCATTGCATATTTTAAAAGCCAGGTACAGCTAGAGTGTATTTTCACATGCCAATTAAGAAAATGACTAGTTCTTAACCTCTTATTTAATCACAGAACCCTTTGAAATTTGTTAACAGGTTACGTTCCATCACCTCCACCAGAATTTTCACACATAATAATTTATGCTCAAATTTTAGAGGGTTCACAGACACCGTGAAGCCGGAATCCTAGCATAAGAACCAATTAAGGATTTTTTTTTTTTAACAACATGCTATGTTTCCATTGATTGCATCATTGATTGGTACTATTTGCAGTCTGATTTATCCAAATAACTTAAGTCCCGAGCGCCTCGTACTGGAAATGCACCCGTAGTCCAGTGCCGGGACAGTGGGGAGAACCCTCTGAGTCCTTGCTCCCCTCCAGGAGAAGCATGACGAGCAATGGCGGAGGCATCTGAGAAGGGTTTAGGTGGTGAACATTCCCAGTCTCAAGCTTATCTACAATTTGAAAATAATGTAGAAAAGCAGTTTTCCCCTTGCAGGAGAAACAACAGGAAGATACGGCGCTGGGAAAGTAATTTTAGAAATAGGTTTGGGATTTCCATTCATGAAATGCTCTGTACCAGGAGACTGGGGAGGAAAATCGATGCCAAGACCTCCGTGCCTGAGTCGTAACTGTTGCTCCTAGGAACATGACATTCAGCGCTCAGTGCTACCCCAGAGACAGCCCGTGTAGACATCCAGATGTCTGGCAAACCACAGTACCTTCTATTTAGTGACCAGAGAAGGGGTCTAGGACTCTTCCTGTGTGCAGCTGAGATAAATAAAAAAGAATGCGGCCATCTGAGGAGGCCAGAGGGATCCATGTCTTCTGACCTTTTCATTCCCAGTGTGAGCGAGATGGTGGAGCTCAGATCCTGGAGCTGGTGAGCAGTGAATTTTCCCCAAGTATGGAGACCGTTTAGGGCAGGAGCCGTGTCTCTACGTGGATGGCTGTCATCACCCTGGCAGCATTGATCAATGGAGCATATTTGAAGCTGATGTATTTGTTCTTTAGGCAAGGTTTATTTAGCATCCGCTGTTAAGCCCTGGAAATAGAGAAATGACTAGCTTTGACCCCCCGTAAGGCTTGTATTTTTAGTTCAGGAGGTAAATAATCAGATATATTGCAGGAGATGTTACAAAAGAAAATTCAGAACAGCCTTAAGAGAACATAGTGGAGCAAACAGTTCCTCCATAAATAAAAAATTAAAGCCATAAAGTCAGTGGGACCGAACAGCCATCTGTTTTCCTCGATACTCATCTTTGTCCGTCTGTCTGTCTCCCTCTCTGTCTCTCTCTCTCTCTTTCATACACGCTCTCTCACATAATTGAAGGCCACTATTTGAGAGTTTCTAGCTAATCACTCTCCCTGAGCTGTTCCCAATGTGCCCATGTATTTCTAACTAAGGACACGAACTAGCTAAACATTTTTCCCTTTGAAGAGCACTCTGCCCAACTCCCTGCCCCCCATCCAGTGACATCCGTAAGAATTTTCATGCTCTTGCTTTGGCTTTCTTTGGAAATTCATTCCATAGGAAATAACCTATCTACAATAAAAACCTCTAAAAGGTACAACTTTTTGTTCCCCCTTGGGGGTCCAAGAGGCGATCAGCTCAGACAGACTTATCACATACCTCCACCCTCCGGTAGCTCCCTATAAACAAAGCTCTCCTTAGGGCCATCTCTGTTGAAGGTGCCAACACTCAAAACAAAAATCTATTTGTATTATATGTAGAAGTTAAAAGCAATCTGTTAAATAAATGCATCCAATTTCTGTTGCCCAGAAGCAATTGCATATTTATTACTGGCCCCACAGTTTGACCTATCGCCACCATAAACCCAATGAGTGTTATCTTGCTCAGCTTTAAAGATAGTTATCAGTCAAGCAGTAGCACAGATACTCTGAGTGTCAGCTGGGGCATTTTTTTTATTTTTTGCTTTGTTATAGGTAAATGCACCGAGGTGAATTCTCAAATGAAAAATCAATGAGAATAATGAAAACTGAGCTATCAGGCATCTCTTAGTTAAACTGAATAGAGAGGATGCTCCTTTGACCTGTTCCTTTCCCATCCCACCCGAACGTAAAAAAAAAAAGTATTTGAGGAAGAGACTTGGTGCTGGGACCGTGGGGTGTGACGCAGGGAAGGAAGCATCCTGTGTGGTGAGGGACCCTTGACGCTGTTGGCTATAGCAGATGTGACTTAGAGCCACATACAAGGAGCAGACAATATTTTAACAAGCCCAAAGTACTGGAGTTCCCAGGGTACTGGAGTTTCCAGTTGACATTTCAGTCCATCTCTTAGCTTTTGCCCAGATATCAGGCAGTTCTCATAAGAGACCTTGGATGAGTCACTTGTCCCTTTGGTCTTTGCCTTTTTTTTTTTTTTAAGATTTTTTATTTATTTATTTGACAGAAAGATAGACAGCTTGAGAGGGAACACAAGCAGGGGGAGAGGGAGAGGGAGAAGCAGGCTCCCCGCCGAGCAGGGAGCCCGATGCGGGGCTCGATCCCAGGACCCTGGGACCATGACCTGAGCCGAAGGCAGACGCTTCTCGACTGAGCCACCCAGGTGTCCCCGGTCTTTGCCTTTGTGAGCAGCCTGCGGTGAAGAGATTTTTGCAGGCGTGCAAAACGGAGGGGGCCGCTTCCTTCCACCCGAGGGTCTCAGGACTCCGGGTGTGGGGAGTCCACCTGTCCATGGTTGTCAGAACCCTGCATGCGTGTGTGCGTCATGCCATCCCTCACAGCCCTCAGCTGGGGGTTGAGGAGTTCAAGCAGAGGAAGTGGAGAAAGGAAATTCATTTTTCCTCGGAGGCTAGCTATTTGGGGTGATTCTGGCCTCCTGGTTCTCTCTGCTTCCTGATCATGTTCTCACTGTCTAAATATTTCAGTGTTTGGTAAATGCTAAACCAATATATGGCTGCGAACAAAGGAATTTCCAGTTAAGTAAATTTATTATGAAACTGTCATTCTTTAAAAAAATTTTTTTTAATTTTTTAAAGATTTATCTATTTATTTGAGGGGGGGGCAGAGGGAGAGGGAGAGAGGGAAACTCAAGCAGACTCCACACTGAGCACAGCCCGACAGGGGGCTCGACCTCACGACCCTGAGATCATGACCCAAGCCAAAGCCAAGAGTCAGACACGTAACTGACTGCACCACTGAAGTGCCCATCTTTAAAAAAATTTTAATGTGGGGAATGAAATTCTCTAGAGAGGGAATCTGTTCCTCTTCTCTTCTGTTCACGTGGATGAAGAAGAGCAGTGAGCACCCCGAACAGAACAGAGTAGCATCCAAGGGACACATATGTCTGTGTCCCGTCATGCACAGTGTCCTCACCTGGAGGTTCTTCACCAAGTGAATCATGCCCCCCAAAGCTCAGGTCGAATCCCCAACAGTCCGTGTGGTCAGTAATGTTGGGCCATTGGACTGGGCTGTGGCTTTCTCTTGTGACAATCATAAAAAGGTTCTTCCCGCTAGACCCTTTATCACAAATTATCGTCAGGCAAGAGATTAAAATTTAAATCCGCATGGTCATTGGATGGATTGCTATTCGGAGTTTTCTCAGATTCTCTGTTTACTTGGCATCCATTAATTCCAAAGCCAGATGAACAGCTGAAGCTGTTTACATCTCCCCTGTGACCCAGAGCCCATCCTCTGAGCCACCTTCTCTATAGGGCTGCCCCGACCCTTAATCAGTTCAGGGCCAGGTACTGGACAGCTGGGGGCAGCCTACTTATGCCTCAGAGCCTGCCAGAGTCGTTAAAACCAGAGTCGTTAAAACTAGCCAACCCTATGCTGTTTCCCCTGCCTTGTCTTGTCTTTCCCATGGAAACCCCAGTAAAGGCTCTGACCTTTGCCTTCTCCTTATTCCTTCTCAGCCTCATAACCAACACTGGCACTTCCCCCATGGCCCTGTGTGGTGTGGTGCACCTCTCATCACCAGGGAAGCTCTGGATAACATTCAGCTTTTCTTTCAATAGCATTAACCTCTGTGTTGTCACTCAGTCACTTTCATAAATTGAGATGCAGGCATACATCTATTGCTTTTGGTGGCCAATCAATGAGCAAGTCCTTTTGAGCATCTAATACTTATCAGGCACTGTGAGGTTCGGGGATGACATTTTTTTTTTAAGTGTTGAAAACGTAACATCTTAGAGAGACGGGTCATATTCTTTAAATAACAAGTTGTACAAAATATGCTAAATGCTCTGTAGACGACACACACACAAGCCTGGAGAAGTTTGAAAGAAACCCCAGACGGAAACAATGAAGGATGACTTCTCTGAAAGACTGGAACTCAGCCTTGAACAATGGCTAGCGTTTGGATAATGAGGAGGAGAGACTATTCCAATTAGGAGAAACAGCATGATCAGAGGCACAGCATAGAGCATGCATGGGGCATGTTTGCAAGAGGCTGAGCCTAATTAGAGAGAAGGCTCTGGAAGATTTCGGACCTTCTCAGAGGCAGGAAGAGAGTGGCTGTCATTTATTATCCAATAATTAGGGCTAACATTTGTGTTAATACCTTCCGTTTGATCAAGCACACACTTCCACCTTATGAAGTAGGTCTCTGTTTTTTAGATGTAAAGGGTCTACTGGGGAGACAGAAAGCATATGCAGGGGACGTTCCATGGATGGTGGGCAGCATGGGAGCAGGTGTGCCTGGGGTGGGTGCCGTGAGGGTCCAGAGAGGTGCCCAGCCCAGGCTGCTGTGTGGCGTGAGAAGGTGGGTCAAGGAGCGCTTTCTGGAAGAGACACAAGAGAGCCTGGTCTTGAAGGATGGTTCAGCCTTCGCTCGGTGATGAAGGAGGAGAAGGGCATTCTAGGCAGAGAGAGCAACATGAGCTCAGGCACAGAGATCTGAAAAAGTATGACCCTGTGGGGCATTCTCGGCATTTCCAGTACAACCAGAGACCAAGTTGGTACCTTCTGCTTCCAGATCCCGTGTTCTAGTTGGACGGGAATTTACCCCACCTTTCTGGAAGAAAGTGATCCAGTCGTTTATTTAGAAAACCTTTTTTCCCATTATTTTTTATCCTTACTATGTTCAGAGAAGAATAACCAAACATGAAAGGTAAAGTTAGTAGAAAAAGAAATGTTTTTCTAGATGGAGATTCATTGAAGGAGGAAAAAGAGCCCGAGTTCCTCAGATGGACACTCTCCAGAAGCAGATCCAAATGCCATCTCTAGAGTCACATTGAAAGAGGTATTTTGTGCAAAAGGTGCAGCTTGAATGAGCCTCAAAGTGGAGATGAAAACCTCTAGCGTGTTTTCTGTCTTGCATTTGTTGGAGGCAAGCATGTGCTTGGAGGAGCAAACATTCTAATGCAGTGAGTCAGACACGTTTTGTCTCCCATTATCCACAGACCAATGCCAGCATTTCACACGTGCATATTCATTATGAACGTGTTTCATAGCATCAGGCCCCCAAGGAGGCTTCGTGTATCAGTTGTGTCTGTTCAACATGAGCCTCCTGAGTAAAGGTGATTATAGGGCTTGGCCCTCCGGGCTGCTGGACTGAGATTGGGTCAGGAGAGGAGAGGAAAAGGCAGACTCCTCTGCTCATACCTGTCCTGTGGTTTGCCTCACTCGGCAAAGACCATCTTCTCAACGTGGCCTCCCAGACCCTAGCAGCTGGTCCTCGCCCTCTCCAGCCTCATCCCTTTGTACTCACACCACATCAACATGCCAGACTTCTCCCTGCCTCAGGGCCTTTGCACATGCTGGCTGCACTGCTTAGAACATAGTTCCCCTTCTCTTTGCTAAGTTAACTCTTATTGTTCTTCAAATCTCAAACACCAGGCAGTACTTCTGGGCCCCAAACTCAGGTCCTTACATGTTCTCATTATACCGTAAGTGTTGTACCATAAGTGTTAGGTCCTGATACCATTCTGATTAGTAATTCTTTTTTTTAAAGATTTATTTATTTATTTATTTACTTGACAGAGAGAGACACAGGCAAGAGAGGGAACACAAGCAGGGGAAGTGGGAGAGGGAGAAGCAGGCCTACTGCTGAGCGGGGAGCCCTATGCGGGGCTCGATCCCAGGACCCCGGGATCATGACCTGAGCCGAAGGCAGACACTTAACCAACTGAGCCACCCAGGTGCCCCCTGATTAGTAATTTTGCCATTAATTGTGGGAATAGTGGTTGAGTGTCTATCTCCTTACAAGACTGTAAGCTCAGGGGAATCGGGATCGTGTTTATTTTGTACACTGCTGCATCTCCAGACCCTTTCTCAGAGAAGGCGATTAATTAATATTTACAGAAGGAAAGAAGAGAGGGAAGGAAGAAATGATAAGCCACTCCATTTGTATATCATCAAAGGTCTCTGTGGTTCACTGTTTAAAATAGCTTTGATGAGGTAAAATTGACATACAATAAACACTCGGTAAAGAGTACAGTTTGATGAGTTTTGATATGTGTCTACACCCATGAAACCATCACTACCATCAAGATAATGAACATATCCATCACTCCCAAAAGTTTCCTCTTGCCCCACTGAAAGCCCTCCCTCGCACCCACCCCCCAGACAACCACCAATGTGTCCTCTGTCAGGATAGATCAGTTTGCACCTTCTGGAGTTTCATAAAGATGAACTCCTACAGTCTGTACTCTTTTGTCTGGCATCTTTTACTCAGCACAATTACTCTGAGATTCATCTATGTTGATGTATGTACCAATAGCTCACTGTCTTTATTGGGGCGATAGTATTCTGTTCTACAACTATATCATGCTCATTCCCCTATTGATAAACATTTGGGTTGTTCTAAGTTTTGACCTGTTACAAGTAAAGTGTCTCTACACATCTGCATGTAAAAAAGTCTTGGCATGGACATAGATTTCATTTCTCTCAGGTAAATACCTCGGCGTAGAATGTCTGGGTCATATGGTGGGTGTGAGTTGCATTTTTTAAGAAACTGTCTGTGATTCACTTTTCACCCTGTCTGCTTCCAGCAAAATGTGAAGATTGCTAACATTTCTAAAGTGGGTTTTGAGTCTTCGGGAAAAAAGGCACTCAGGTGGGTGGTGGCAAGGGAATTCAGGACGAGAGAGAGGGTAGGATTCCATTTTAATTTTAGCACAATCAAGGAAATGGATAGCAGGTCGCGAACCCCAGACTTTCTCATTGTCATTCCTCTCCTTCGTGTCACATGGTATCTGCTGCCGATTCAGTATCCCCCCAGATAACTCCTTGAGGTTCTTCAAATACTGAGAACTTAGGAGTGAGGGAGCGGTCCACATTGATCTGCGATCCAACATGTTCTGCTGTGCACATGCCTTCGTCACAGAAGCTTCCACAAACTCCAGAGTCCTAACCCATTTGTCTCTCTCTCCTCAGGGGACACTTAAACTGGCTTCAACTAGACCGAAGAGTATTGGAACATGACTTCCCCAAAAAGTCAGGACCAGTGGTTTTATACTTTTGTGTCAGGTATGTACACCTCGTATCCATCCTTTTGCTTCTTTGTTTTTTCTTTGTCAAGAAGTCTGGGAGGGCAGCGTGATTAAAGGAAAGGGGAATCGAGTTCGTTGTGGTCCATCTGTCTCAAACTAAACTGAGTCTCTTATAGTAACACAAATCCTGGGGTTATTATTATTATTATTGGTGGTGGTCATTTGGAGCTATATCACAAATGTCTGTGTCTTCTTTCCTTTTTTTTTTTTTTTTTAAGATTTTATTTATTTGAGAGACAGAGAGAGCACAAGCAGGGGGAGAGGGAGAGGGAGAAGCAGGCTCCCCGCTGAGCAGGGAGCCCGATGCGGGACTCGATCCCAGGACCTTGGGATCATGACCTGAGCCGAAGGCAGACGCTTAACCGACTGAGCCACCCAGGTGCCCCTATTTCATTATTTTTATTTTTATTTTATTATTATTATTTTTAAGATTTTATTTATTTGACAGAGAGAGACACAGTGAGAGAGGGAACACAAGCAGTGGGAGAGGGAGAGGGAGAAGCAGGCTCCCCACTGAGCAGGGAGCCCGACGCGGGACTCGATCCCAGGACCCCGGGATCATGACCTGAGCCGAAGGCAGACGCTTAACCGACTGAGCCACCCAGGCGCCCCTGAGTCTTCTTTCCTTTTCTCACAAGTGACACTTGGCCTCTTAAAACTTGCCTATTTTATCTTATTCCAAATAGGAATAGTTGAAATGCAGCAGCAAACCATAGTTCAATGCATTCCCCAGGAAGGGAGAATACAGCTTAATAAAATGCCAGAAACGATGGGCATTTTCTGTTCACTAATCTATTATAAGAAGTTTTATTCTGTGACTGCAGAGAATATAATTTGCTTCTCATGGCTCACATTTGCAAACATGAAGTCAGCCGGACTTACCACTTTCATTTGCAGAAGGTTTTGGCAAGTCGGGGGCGGGGGGGTTGTGTCTTGGGTTCAGGGGCAAAGCCAGGATCTGAGCGTCCAGATCCAGCGTCTCCCAGAGCACCCCGTCCTTGGAACCACCAGGCGGTTTTTGTGCAGAACCTTCATTGTGCACAACTGCAGGGGCATTTAGGCCCGAATGCCTCCGTCTTCCAGCAGACACCAGCACTCATACCCAATACACGCACCCTGTCCTTTTAAAATATGTTAAAGTTCAATGGGGCGCCTGGGTGGCTCAGTCAGTTAAGCGGCTGCCTTGGGCTCAGCTCATGATCCCAGGGTCCTGGGATCAAGCCCCACATCGGGTTCCCCGCTCAGTGGGGAGTCTGCTTCTCCCTCTCCCTCTGCCCCCCAACCCCGGGTCATGCGTGCGCTTGCACTCTCTCTCGCAAATACATAAATAAATAAGATCTTTAAAAATATATATATATGTTAACAAGTTCAAGAGCAGGACACAAACAACTCAGTTCAGTTCTTCCTAAAGAGCATGGTCAGGAATGCAGTTTTAATCTTAGCCATCCTGATACCCTGGAAGGCATCAGAGAGCCTAAGTAAGAGTTAAAGGGTCCATGTCCCAGACGAGAATATGTATCTTCACCTCTGCTGGCGGAGCAAAATTAAACTTGGATTTAATGCCCTTTTTATTTGTTTAAAAGCTGCAAACCTATCAGAGCTAACCTTAGCCATTTCCATTACTGATGGGCGTGATCTTGATGTCACAGTCTCTTTAATGGTGGCTCCATTTTCTCAGATAAATGGAAAGGTAACTGCATAAAGGAGAGTTCACAATTCCACTAGGGGGGTGAGGGGTGGTGTGGGGGTGCGGCAACGTCGGGCAAGGCTCCGTTGAATTTAAGTGTTTCATTAACCTGTAATCAAAGGTGGATGAGTCCACTTGCCAGAATACATCAGGATCTCCCCTCCTTCCTGCTGCTTTTCACCAACATTAATCAAGAAGAGAGAATACCGGGCTGGTTGTATATTAGCTGCTTTTTGCAAGGGTCCATTATGAGCTGAGTTATTGGTGGGTTTCGGGAACCGAGCCTTGGAGGAAAGCTTGGGGCGCCACAAAATTGTCGCTGAGGATATGCCGGCCGATCCAAGTCACTCGTGACTTCTGTCTGTGATACCAGATACACAGAGGAGAGCTGCAGAGGTAGGGCCCGGGCTCACAATATGGAGAAGCAGGAATGAATGCTTCTGCCATTTGCCACCCATTTTCCTAGGTGGCTGCAGTAGGCATCTCAGAGAACACGTTGCCCAGGGAAAAACTCTCCTGGGCCACATTTGTGGACAGACCCCTAGCAGAATATTGTCACAAGGTGGAGCTCCTTCTGTAGCTCATTGCAAAAGCTGCTCTTTCTGCAGAGCCTCGGGTTTCTGTGTCCAGCCTTGGCCACCTGAATGCTTCTAACTCAGCAGCTCCAAAGCCAAACTCATCATCTGGACCTCCCCAGGCCTTCTGTGGTCCCTCAAATCTGTGATGTCGTTATCCATTCAGTCCTGTAGACTTTAACCTTGAAGTCTTTCCTCTTCCTCAGATTCTTAGGTGCATTAATTCTCTCTGGCTACTTCCACCCTCTGCCCTATCCTCCCCTCTCCCCATCATCTGTCACTTGAATTATTACCACCTCCCAGGGTGGGTGTCACCTTGGCACCCATCACAGAGGATCCTGGCTCCCAGACCCCACTCTCCTGAGTCCCCACTTTGCAGCCAGCTGAGCAACACAGAAGCAAAACACCAAGAGTCTGTTTTCTCCAAGAGAGGAGACAGATGCTCTCGCGTAGGTGAATTGTGCATTTTTACCTTGGTGCCTGGGCAGAATTCCCAGCTGTACCTCAGTGCCTTTCCAGGGGTGCCCGCAGGCTATTTTCTCCAAAGGAATTGCAGGATGAATTATCTTCATAAAGGACTCAGACCTTGGACTATGCCGGGGTCCATAAAGGAGCTCCCGTCCGGCTGGGCGATTTCCCCACGAGCTCGCTGACCTTTCTCCTTTCTCAACAAGAGCGCGGCGGCTGGAACAGCCCCAGCCCAGCCAGCAGCACATGTGCGTGCCTGCAAGCAGTCTCTCTAGCCGCTCCTAGCCTCTCTCCTTTTGTTTAAACATCTATAGATTCATCCCTGTAACACGTGCACCGTTAGCCTTCGTGAGAATAAAAGCACCCAGTAAAAGACTGTGGAAAAGGCTGACTGCTTTAAGTCAAGTTTTGGGAATTCATCCAGTGGAAATATTAACCACGTATCCCTGGGGATCTAAATTTGGGCTGCCATCCCAGCCAGCATGGCTTACTATTTGGCAATTATATATTCTCTCGCTGTAATGCATATTCGAAACATCTGTGAGAGAGGGGGCGGAATTACCACTTCCATTCAACCGATGATGAAAAATAAGACCCCGATATGTTAAATAACATGAATTTGAAATCGGGGGATTCTGCTTTCTCCTCTGAGCATGTCCTCAAAGGGCCTGAGGCTGGTGTCATGCTGCTGGGTGTTCTCAGCATGCGGGACAGAGGACTGAAAACCCGTCTTCACTGACCCATGATGTAGCCTGAAAGGACCTCCCCTTTCCTCCTGAGTCAGATCACCAGGAGTGATCACAGAGCCTGCAGAGTCTTAATAATGATCTAAAAAGGGAAAAGGTCTGAGGGAAGGGAACTATCCGTTATGAAACATCCCTCCATCATTCAGGATGATTGTAAATCTTCACAGCCCTTGAATCAGGTATTATTACTCCTGGGTAAAGAGAGGGAGGTGAGGGGTGGCTCAGTCGTTAAGCGTTTGCCTTTGGCTCAGGTCATGATCTCAGGGTCCTGGGATCGAGTCCTGCTTTGGGCTCCCTGATCAGTGGGGAGCTTGCTTCTCCCTCTCCCCCTGCCCCTGCTTGTGCTCTCTCTCGCTGTGTGTCTCTCTGTCAAATAAAATCTCAAAAAAAAAAAAAAAAGAAGAGAGGGAGATGGGGGCCCAACATGCTGATTCTCCTCCCAATACCGCGAATAAATTGCCACCTCTGTTCAGTTAGATCTGACTCCAAACTTCGGGCCCTCCCCACTGCACCAAGCTACATCTCTCTCCACAAGTGAAATGCGACCCCATGATTGCTTCTCAGAGACTCTGGCCGGGCCACAGGCCACCAAGTCAGGATCAGTGACTTTGGGCCGTCTCGTGTTCCACACTTGGCCGCGGCTGCAGAACCAGGGTCCACCCGCAGAGATGGCGTCAGGCGCGGATGCACCCCCACTGGGAGAGAGGGTGCAGAGAGCAGTAGCCCTCCCAGGCCTGCCATTCCAGGTCTGGCACTACTCAACTCCGAGTGGCCTTGGCGGAGAGCACCCCAGTGGCCGGGGGACATCCTACAGTCGCAAAACTTGGAGGCAGGTTGGAACCTCCATAGTGGCAGAGGAAGGGGCCTCGCACATGGTAAAGCAGGAGTTTTCAGAAGCCGAGGTAGGTGTTGTTAGCCCCACTTGAGAACTTCTTGCCGTCTGCTGACCAGGGTGAACACCAGTGGGAAGGCATTCTCCCCGCACCGTGCTCTTCCCTCTCACGTAGGAAGACTCCACGGTCCCGTCAGCACCCTGAGCCGCATCACTGCAGGGCCTGGAGAGCCAAGACCCACTCTCATTCGAGCTGTGGAGAGTGAGTTTCCCCCCTTGGGGACACTGAGCTGCACACTCACCGTTGGCAATAGGTTCAGTTACTGATGCACAAATATCCACCAGGCACTGACCGTGTCGTGGGCATTAGTTTAGGAGCTAAGGGTAGAGTGGGGAGCGGAGCAGACGAACCCCTACCCACGTGCACCTCTGCATCCATTTCCCCTAATTCTCGGGCCCTCTCAGCCTGCCCGTCCTCATCTCTGCCGATTCAGTCCAATCCGTGTTACCACCATTGCAACCAGCCCTTCCCCAGGACTCCCCCTGCCTTTGCTGCCGGTCACATGCATGCATGCCCCCTGTGCATGCTCGTGCACACACACGTAGGATGGGATCCGTCCAGTCACCTATTTCTTTTATTTCTGCCTCTGAGCTGCCGAGTGTGGTCAGGGCCGGGGGAAGGGGGTCACACAGCTGCAAGCTGGTGCACGATTGCTTATGACCAATCTCACACAGCTCATCAGTGTTTCTAGCCACTTCTGTCCGTTGCACCTGCTTGGGGCCCTCTGCGATGTCCATGGTGGCTTTTGCTACCTGCCACAGACTCCAAACCAGAAGCTCACTCCTTTGCTCCAAGAAGGTGGCATTGCTTATGATTCTGTAGAGAAAAGGAAAGCTGGCCCAAGGGAGCTTCAGCTTCCTGCTCCCTTACTTAATTGTACCCGCCCATTCTGTGGCCTCCTTGCCCACCCACTGCATGCGTGCCCACGCACTCACACGCACACCCCTCAGAGGGAGACTGACCCTTAGCCCAGCGTCCAAGGCCGGCCAGGTCCACATGTTCCAGCCCCTTCCAGCACCTCTGAGAACTCCCTGCCTCCAGTCTCCAGTCTTTCTCTGTCTTACGCTACCCCTTCTCCATGGATTCTTCCCCCCATAACCATGACTTTTCTACCCTGACAAAAGAAAATACTCTCTCTGACTGTATCTTCCATCCGCTCCTGCCTCCTTGCTCCCACCGCTGTCCATTGCACAGGTCCGGAAGGAGAGTTCTGCCCTTGTCTCCTTTCTCCCCATCCCACCGGCTCCTCAGCTTGTGGCTGTCCCATCACGGCCATGGTCACTGGCCATCTCTAGGCCCCAAACTTCACGGGCGCTTCTCTGCCCCCTCTGCCTGAATCAATGGCGTCTTCATCTCTCTGCCCCCCAAACTTCCTCCTCTTCCTGTGGCACCTCCTTATCTCTGTGATTGGCCCCGCCACACACCCAGCCAGAAGCTGGGGCGTCAACCTTGACTCTCCTGCCTCCTTGTCTTCTTCACTCACTAACTCCTGTTACTTCAGTGTCTTAAATAGGTGTTAGACCCACTGCTGACTCCCCATGAACACCCCCTTCCGGAACCACTCTCCTCACTGGGGCTCCTTCCGTTCTCCTCTAGGTTACCACCCAGTAGCTTTCCAGAATTCTCATCTGCTCCCCTCCTCAAAATGTTCCTGGCTTCCCGTTATCACGCTGCGGTTATGCTTTGCATGTCCTGTCTGACCTGATTGCCTCACCTCCTGCTGCTCCCTTACCCCACCCCCCGCTCCGACACACACGCACACACACACACACACACACACACCGACTCTACAACCAGCCCAGCGATCAGTGTGTGAGCCAGGTCACATCCATCTGCAGACCACCGCTTCGGTCTACGAGACAAGCTCCCCAAATCTGAGAACAGTGACCCTCTGACCGTATTCACCAGGCAAGCTTAAGAAATAGGTCAAGAAAAATTATAGGAAAAATTTCCCTACACACCCGAGGAAATCTCTGTAGGAACACGTTTGTGCTCTGAATGGTTCCCTCCACGCCTGGGCTGGTCCTTCAGTCGTGTCGTCTTCAGCCAAGTGGCCCCGCAACGCTGATCATCTCCACTGTTTGTAGGAAGATAAATAGAGATTAGATTTGTCTCCTCAAACTGAGGTTCACCAACAGTAAACTGAAGTGAGCACTAGGGAAAAAAAAGAGGGAGAGAGGTGATCCCAGGAAGCTTTATTCCGGGAGTGGGGATTTTATAGCCGAGTTTATGGCCTGACTGTTGGGGTCTTTCCTGGCTGGTTGAGACAAGCAGTTGCTCTTTCCTGTCACCATAGTAACAATGAAGGCAGGGATCCTAAAATGAGGGGCCTGCTAACCAGAACTTGCTAGATCTCAACTGGGTGCCCCACTGAAGATTTTTTTCGAGCTGGTGAAATTCTAAAGATCAGAGATATTTGGCCCCAGAAACTCACAGCAGCACCAAATACCCTTTTCATTCCTGTCGCTCCTTTTTGCTACTAAAAGTCAGCATTTCAAATGTGACCCTTGTGTTCATGACAAAATGAAATCAGCGGTCCATTTAATTAACACTTGCTGGAAAGATTCAGTGATTCCCCAGTGCCACAGGGTGGATGTGGGAGGGAAGAGGAGGAGCGAGCGGTTCAGAGGAGGAAGGCTGATTGCTGCCATCCAAGGCGTCCGCGGGTTACAGGGGACGAGACTCCCCAAGGCCTCAGAGCCTCTTGATTATTTTATGTGCCCAAACACGTAAGAACATTGCACATATTTATTCCTGCTTCAGAGCGTCAGATACAATGTCTCAGGTCGGCATCATCTGGGCCAGGTTGGGTGTGACATTGCCGATGGTTTTCAGGGAACAGACTTAGCCAGGTTTGCCCTTGGCCTAAGACAAAGGTTGGCCCTTTGACTCAAAAAAAAAAAAAAAAAAAAAAAAGCCATCAGATTCAGTCCTGTTAAATGTGCCCAAAGAGCCCGTTTTAAAGTGTTAAGTTTTATTATTACTCCGGTAGAGGTACTCAGGGACAGGTACTCAGGTACTCCCAACACATCAGGAGATGGTGGCCATGGAAAAGACACCTTGCTGCTCACAGTTCCTAGGAGGAGGGGGCACACCACACCAGGCAGGGCTGCCCAGGGACAGGGACGTTGGTCAGGAGGCAGAGGGAGTGGGGGGAAATGGGGGGAAGAGCCTTTGTTTTGTGGTTTCTGCAGGAAGGAATGGGTGAGGCAGGGTAATCAGGTTTAGGCTTGGCTACTTTGAATCATTTCAGCAGGCTTGGGGGCATCGGGGCTGTCCAGAGTTGTCTGGCCCTGGCGCGGGCCCTGGGGTGAGAGGGCAGGAGGGTCGTGCGTGACCTGGAGGGTGAGAGCCCCACAGAGGAGCAGGAAGGGTGTGTGAGCTCTTGATTGGCTGGTCTGCATATGAAAGGCGAGCTCACACCTCTAAGGAACTGGTCAGCACTGGGAGGGGCCGTCCCTCCAGAGCCACCAAGGCCCCAGATGTCAAAGCACCAGAAACCCATGGTTAATATGGAGCCAGACTTGGAAGTGCCCTTGCAGACCCTGTGAATCTACAAGAAAGCGTTCAGCTCCTCGGCTTTACCCAGAGACCCGTAATTTTCTTTGTGAACCAGGTCTTTGAGGAAGTGCTCCCCCCCGCCCACCTGCGCACTGGTAGTTAAGGAAATGCAACATCGCCACCTACTGGCAAAACGAGGAGCTCTCATGAAATAAAAAAGAACAGAACTGGTTTAAAAAAAAAAAAAAAAATCCGGATTTTGTACCCAAACCATCAATGTTTCCCACTTCCCCAGAAGTTTCTGCTCCCTGGTGCTCCCGTAGCTTGCCCTGAGCCTCGGTGTCTGGATTGAGATGTCTGGGGTCTGTTTTTCTCTGGGCATTTTGACTCACAAGTTCCCTAGTGCAGATGGAAAGTTCAGGATGGGTTAAATATCCAGGGTTACAGAATAATAATATGACAGGCCTGGAGCTCATAAGTTTTCCAGGCTGCTTCTTGGTGATAAAGGTTAACGGGAAACTGCTTTCCAGTTTCTGTCAAGAGTTGGTGGTTTATTTTTCCTCATCTCAGAATAGGTTATTTTCTCTACCTTCCTGCCTCGTGTCCAGCCAGACCCCGTGGAACTCCGGGGACACGAACACTGTCGCAGAGAACAGAACCTGCCCTGTCCTTTCCACTTTCCGTTGCTGGGGGTGGAAGGGTGTTATGTTTCCTTCTTATACTATTGAGGAGAAAATGGATGGCAGGGGTAGCGAATGTTCTCAGTCCTTAATTCGCAAGAATTGAAACAAATGCAGGAAAGACACAAGGTGTTGCTTTGAAAATTACATGATTTCAGACCCAACAGATTTAGACTCAGAGTGATTATTGCAGAACTGAGGTCAAACTCCAGAAACTTAGGCTGTTGTCCTGGCTTTAAGATTCGAGGGGAGCAGTGGCTTGCTTGTGCAACTTTCCACGTTGACAGTGAGTGAAGGGCAGGGGGGCAGGGCCCGGATGCGGAATATGAGCCCCCCGACCGGGGATTTCGGGACATGGGTGGGAGGTCACTTACCTCCTCCCCCTCCTGCAGTGCCTTCGCTGCCCCTCTCACTGTCCCTCCTGAGAGCAGCACCCAGCAGCCCGCGGGGAGGAGGGAAGCTGACAGTCTTTCCCTCCCAGACACTTACTAAGTCCTCGTGTGTGCCAGGCACTGTATCAGTGCTGGAGATAAACAAAAATGAATGGGATTTGGCCTCGCCCTCCAGGAGGCCATTCACAGCCAAGAAAGAAGATGCCCTAGGGAGCAGAGAAGTACAGGACCCTGGGGGAGCACGGAAAGCAGAGGAGGAGCCCGGGGGAGGAGCTCTTCCCTGGGGGCCATCAGCAGAGCCCAGGAAAACATGGTGTTCCTGAGTGAGGGCAGAAGGGAGCAGGAGTGGTTTGGGGTGTGGAGAATGGTGGTTTCTGGGTGCAGAGCAATAGCTTGAACAAAGGCACGAAGCAGGATCCATCTATAATGGGTCACGCCTGCAAGTCGGCCTCCCTCGCTCCCTTCCCTCCTTCCCTTTTCCTTCTTTCCCTCCTTCCTTCTTTCCTTCCTTCCTTCCTTCCTTCCGATTTTGCTATTCTGACTACCCCCAGTCAAAAATCCTTCACAACAAATGTGGATTTTTTTTTATTAAATCCAATTTAACTTATTCTGCTTTAAGACCTAGAGTTTACTACTGCATTTCTTTTTTTTTTTTTTAAGTTTTTTTTTTTTTTTTTGAGAGAGAGAGAGCATGAGAGCGGGGAGGGCCAGAGGGAGAAGCAGAATCCCCGCTGATGCATACAGGACTGGATCCTGGGACTCCAGCATCATGACCTGAGCCGAAAGCAGTTGCTCAACCAACTGAGCCACCCGGGTGTTCCTTTGGGACCACTGTAGAGCCTTTATGGAGCCTCCATGACTTAAATTACCTGCTCCAAAAAAGCAAGAGGCAGGTGCTTCTTTTTTTTTCTTGCAGGGAGAGACCAGGTGGCAGAGGTCCATTCTTTGCAAGAATGAGCGCCATACTATAATTTCCAAACATTTTGTAGACTCTCACCCGGAGGGGAAATTGTATTAATACCTGTTGATTGAAAATATCTGCTAGTATCTGAAGTTACTCTGGATTCACTCACAAGTTTAAACGAATCTGTATGATATTAATCACAGCAACCCACACTGGAAAAAATGACAGAAAACATCCGTCTGCGGACAAGAGGTTGCAAACTGGTGGTCTATGGGCTTGTCCTTGCCTAGGGGTGTGTTTTATTAGCCTCATGCAATGTTGGTTTGTTGTTTTTGTTGCTGTTATTGTTGTCTTCATCCAAATGAGTTTCCAATATTTTACAGCCGTAGACTTCTTAGGTGGAGAACCACTGACCAGGTCCCGCGGTCTTCTTTTACAGTTTGGAAAACAGAAGCCCAGAGAGATGAAGTGATTTGCCCTAAATCATACAGAGCTGGGACCAGATCGCTGGTCTCTTGACTTCCTCCCCAGGATTCTTTCCATCATACTGTAGCGCTGTTCTAGAAGGACCTAGCCCTTATCTTCCCGTTACACCTGCCACTGCCACCTCGGGGTAGCCCCAGTTTCCAGGAGGCAGGTGTCCGGTGGCCCCACTCAGGGCCTATTCCCTGGCAAGGTTCTGCCTTCCATCACCCCCTCCCTGCACACGGCTGGTCCCTAGACAAGTACAAGTGCGTAATCTGATTACGTGATTTAATAAACGCCAAAGTCGATGCATAAAAGCGTGCATTAAATGTAAACGTAAATAATTTCAGCATGTCTCATCATGAAAGAAATCTATAAGCTCCATCTGGATAAAAATCCAATTCTCATTTGGCTTAATATGCATTAATACCACAGCGTTAAGAGCACTTACCACAGCTCTCTGGATTCGCAGAAATCAAATTGCACTTCACCACCTTTGGGAAGATAACGTCGTAACCGTTTTAAAGAGAAATAGGGCCTCCTTTTTCAATTGAGCAGAAGAAATTATCTTCAAGAAATCCAACTCAACAGTGATTAGGACCAAAAAAAAGCAATGTATGAAAATCCAATAATATTATTTAAAAACTGGAAAGCGGCTCAAGAAAAAGAAAGGAGATGGTTGAGTTTAACCCCCTATGGTGGGAGTCCCAGCTCCCTGGCTCTGGTCAAGGTTGTCAAGCATGGCAGTCCTCATGTGCTAGAAAGGGGCTTGAAAAACTCTGCTTTCTTTCAAAAAGGAACCATATGAAAACAACTGATCATACCTTTTTCTTTTTCATTTGGGATGGGGAGTTCTGGTCCTCATGTCAAATCCTGTAGCTCAGAAAACAGCTGATTTTCAGCTTGATCAGTTGCTGTTTCTGTGGCTCATTAGCAGTTTTTCTCTTTCAGGTTCTATATAGAAAGCATCTCATACCTGAAGGACAATGCTACCATCGAGCTCTTCTTTCTGAATGCTAAGTCCTGTATCTACAAGGTAAGACATTTCCTCCTGTTCAGTTTTCCACTGAAAGCCAAAAGTATCATTTGAAGCCAGAAATCCCAAGTTGTTGCCCCAATGTGATTTTATTGATTAGTAAACGTAATTTATAAGTGGATTGCTATAAGTAAATGAGAACGTCCTGAAGCGATACTACCCATTTAACTACAGGACTCCTCCTGATCCCATCACTAAGTTTTGGCTCCTTGGAAGTGCGCCTTTACCTGATTTTAGGGGTCCCGTTCCCCTGGCAGCTGGGACAAAGAGGATACATGGACAGGGAGGGCAGATGCACTAGTCCATGCAGATAGGTCTCCTAAGGACGAGTGGACTTTTTTTTTTTTTTGCAGAAGTCGTTTGGTTTATTCTTCCGGGTAAATGTTAGAAATACATTGTCATATGTGGCCAAACAAACAAACAAAAACAAACACACACACAAAAGAACTTAATTGGAATTGTATCGAATGATGGAGAGAAATTTGGAGGAGGAGGGAGAATATATAACTTTGAAACATTAACTCTCCCCATTCATAAGTATGAAATGTTTCTCCATTTAGTAAATTGTTTTTATGTCCCTTAATTAGGTTCTATAGTTTGTATAGTTAGTTCTTTCTTTTTAATTAATTTATTTTAATTTTTTATTTAAATTCAATTTAGTTAACATATAGTGTATTATTAGTTTCAGGGGTAGAATTTAATGAAAACACAGATGGAGACAAACCATAAGAGACTCTTAACTCTAGGGAACAAACTGAGGGTTGCTGGAGGGGAGGGGGGTGGGGGGATGGGGTAACTGTGATGGGCATTAAGGAGGGCATGTGATAGAATGAGCTCTGGGTGTTGTATGCAAAGGGTAAGTGGACTTCTTATAACCAAATGCATGCATTATCTGACTATTTTTAGATATTCTGGCAATATCTCTCAAAGGGATGCTATTGGCACTTTAGGTGGGCAAAATTTTTTAATTATACTAAAATACACATAAAATTTATCATTATAATTACTGGTAAGTATCCAGTTCAGTGATTTTAAGTGCATTCACAGTGTTCGTACCTCCATCCATATCCAGAACTCTTTTCCTCTGCAAAACTGGAACTCTGTACCCACTAAACACTAACTCCCCATTCTACCCACACCCAGCCCCTGGCCACCACCATCCTACTTTCTGTCTCTATGAATTAGACTATCCTAGGGACTTCGTATCAGTGGATCCTATAGTGTTCGTCCTTTTGTGACTGGCATAGTTCACTTAGCATTATGACCTCAGGGTTCATCCACGTTATAGTGTGTGTCAGAATTCCCTTCCTTTCTAAGATTGAATAATATTCCATTGTATATAGAGACCGCATTTTTTCATCCATTCATCTATCAATGAAAACTTGGGTTTCTTGCACCTTTTGGCTATTGTGAATAATGCCCCTATGAACATGTATCTGTAAATATCTCTTCAACTCCCTGCTTCCAGTTTTTTTGGGTATATACCCAAAAATATGGTAATTGTATATTTAATTCTTTGGGGAGCTGCCGTATTGTTTTCCACAGGGACTGCACCACATAATATTCCCACCAACAGTGAGTAAAGGTTCCAGTTTCTCAACATCCTCTCCAACACTTGTTATTTTGTGGGTTTTTTTTTTTTTTAATAATAGCTATCCTAATGGGTGTTGGGCAGTATCTCATTGTGATTTTGATTTGCATTTCCCTAATGATTAGTGTTGCCGAGCATCTTTTCATATGCTCATTGGCCATTTGTACATCTTCTTTAGAGACATGTCTGTTCAGGGACAATTCTCAGAGTGGGACAGTCCCTTGCACTGCATCCAGTTCCCCCATCTGCTTGCAGTGTTTCCTTTTATTGGCCAACCCAAAACGCCCACATACGTTTCCAGCACACACCCCCTGCCTGGGGAGAGGGGCTTGCAGACTCCACCGGGGCTGAGCTTCTCTACTGGGAGAAGGTATTTGTTTGTTTTATTATGTTCCGTTATCCACTGTATAGTACATCATTAGTTTTTGACGTAGTGTTCAGTGATTCATTAGTTGCATATAACACCCAGCAATTGCACTACTGGGTATTTACCCCAAAGACACAGATGTAATGAAAAGAAGGGGCACATGCACCCCAATGTTCATAGCAGCCATGTCCACAATAGCCAAACTGTGGAAGGAGCCGAGATGCCCTTCAACAGATGAATGGATAAAGAAGATGTGGTTCATATACACAATGGAATATTACTCAGCCATCAGGAAGGATGAATACCCAACTTTTACATCAACATGGATGGGACTGGAGGGGATTATGCTAAGTGAAATAAATCAAGCAGAGACAGACAATTCGCATATGGTTTCACTCATATGTGAAACAAAAGCAATAGCACGGGAGAAGGTATTTGAAGGAAACACCCACACTCTTTCCCTTGTGTGTCATGACTGCAAGCTTCAAGGCAACACCTCAGGTCAGCTCATTAACAGCCACAGAGAAGCACAGCCTATCACCCTGTGGCACGCTAGGTGCTGAGTGCTTTCTGTAAGTTGTGTGGCTGAATCTTCCCCACACTTAGAGGTGAATATTACTTTTCATCCCTGTTTCCCCTGGGAGGAAGATGAGGCACAGGGAAGTTAGGAGATTCGCCTGAGGTCGCAGATCTACTGAATGGCAACGTCAGTGGGGGCTGAAGCTGGCAACCCGAATCCAGGTCCCCAAGCTCAGCCACGGCGCTGCTCTGAGCCCCAGAGGGCAGGCTCTCCCCCAGAATGGAGAATGCCCCTGCAGCCACAGAGGACTTCAAAGCGAAGCACACTCGTGGTAAAGTGGTCAGTGGCTGAGGAAGAAGTCTGAAGAGATCCCACGGCCTATATTTTCAAGTTTAACTAAACCCTATTTTAGGGGATAGCCACAAACCCACCAAACATTAAAACACACGCACGAGTTGGATTGGTACATCAGCCATCAGTTTTTCTTCTGCAAGTTCTCCAGCACGTTCATTGCACAGAATAGTCCCTCCAAATGCAAATGTCCACAATAATAGAAGGCCTGGTAGGGATCAAATTCAATTCTGTGAAAGGACCTCACTTGGTGACAGTTGCTGAGCCAGGACTTAAACTGGGCTCAAACCCAGACCGCTCAGACTGCAGTATTTTGGGTTTTTGCTGAATGGGGGAAAAAGACACTAAATGCAGTTCCAGGAACTTGCAAATTCCTTCCTCTCTCTAAATGCGTTTTCTCATTCTAGCGTGGAAATAAGACCAGCTTGCACATTGCAAGAGTCTCTGAGGGCTTTTAAGAATGTGAGGGCACATTGAGAAAGTTCGGGAATAAAACGTGAGACTGTCCACCAGGGGGCATACTGGGGCAGTAAATGTCTGGAAATTCCAGTTCCCGAACTGATGAAATCAGCTCAACCAAGTAAAAGTTGGCCCCAAATTGTGCTTGTCCAGACGCCTGGGGAAAAGGAGAGAAACAGTTTTTCATTCAAAGTTGTTCAATTCAGTCCAGTCACAAATGCTTACCCGGAGCTGAAGGCTGCGGTGTTTGTGAACACCGTGCTCACAGAAGACTCTGGGATTCATGGAAAATGAAGAAGGAGAAGAAATCCTCAGAATTTAATATTACAGGTCCCCCAGGGGGAGGTGGCCTGCCACATCAGCCTGCCTGCTGACCCAGCTGCTGTCTGGCTTCCAAACCCCAGCTGGCTCTTCTCAGGATCCGCACCAGAGCTGGCTTCCCTGAAGTTTATGTAGGAGACCAAGGAGGGTCACAAGACCGCCTGTCTCCCTCCTGTCATCAAAAATAATATTTGCATTTGCATACATTGGCACTTCAAGCTTCTTTAAAATTGTCACATATATTTTCTTATTTGAGCCAAACAGGGAAGTAGAGCCAGAACCGTTAGCTTTACCAAGAAAGAAACTGGGGTCAGAGAGGTTAAGGGACTTCCTCAAGGACCAAGGACCGGAAGTGGTTGAACAGGCAATGTGGCCCTGTTTGGAGTCCCGCACACCTGGGTTCCTGTCGTAGCTCTGCTTCATAGTCAATTTAACCAATGTGGATGCCTTCTTTGATGTCTCCAAGCTTAATTTTCCTCTGGTTGAACAAGGACATTAAAGGACCCGACCCAGGGCGCCTGGGGGCACACTCGGTTAAGCATCCGACTCTTGGTTTTGGCTCAGGTCATGATCTCAGGGTTGTGAGATCGAGCCCTGCTTCCAGCTCTGTGCTCAGTCTGCTTGAGATGCTCTCGTTCTGCCCCCCCCCACCCCCAACTCACTGGCATGAGTGCTCTCTCTCTCTCTCTAAATATATGAATACATCTTTAAAGGACCCGACCCACACCCTTCGTAGGAAGATGAAGCAAGATGAAGCATGAATGTCGTTGGTTAACCCTGTGCCAGGGACATTATGGGCTCCTGCTGTGGACATACAGCTCACTTGGATCCAGACCCAAGTTGTTCATCTCGGCAAAGGGTTTCTGTGTGCCACCCACACCACCCCCCAGCACTTCGGGGGCCTGGAGGAGCCCAGAGGGCAGTGCCAGACGCACAACCTGGACATGATGCTGGTGGATGGGGGCCTCCGTTTACCCAGCTCAGGATTCATATATCAGCTCCCTCCCTGTTTCTCCGGGAACGATCCCTGCAGTGTACCAGAATCTGAATTGTTCAGATAAATGAGCTCTTTGTTCCTGCTTCCTCCAAGCGCTGTTTCATTCACTTTTTAAAGCATTAATACTTTTTTTTTTTTTTCAGAGAGAGACAGTGCACGAGCAGGGGAGCGGGTGAGGTGAGGGGCAGAGGGAGAGGGAGAAAGAGAATCCCAAGCAGGCTCCATGCTTAGCACAGAGCCCAACATGGGGCTTGATCTCATGACCCTGAGATCATGACCGAGCCAAAACCAAGTTGGTCGCTTAACCTGACTGAGCCCAGGCGCCCCAAATTAATTAATACTTTTATCACAGTAATATGTGATGCAGTTTAAAGTCAGATGGTTCGGGGCGCCTGGGTGGTTCAGTTGGTTAAGTGACTGCCTTCGGCTCAGGTCATGATCCTGGAGTCCCTGGATCGAGTCCCGCATTGGGCTCCCTGCTTGGCGGGGAGTCTGCTTCTCCCTCTGACCCTCCCCCCCCCCCCATGGGCTCTCTCTCTCTCTCTCTCTCTCATTCTTTCTCTGTAAAATAAATAAAATATTTAAAAAAAATAAAGTCAGATGGTTCTAAGGGCTTATTATGAAAAAAAGCCCACTCCCCAAGTCCCACCACCTTCAACAATTTTAGCTGTTTCTTCTGGGTTTTGCCTATATCCAAATAAGTTGGCACAAGGCATTATTCCTTGATTATATCCATTTTAGATTTATTGAATTCCAACTGAGATGGGTGAAGATTAAGGTCTCCAATACAATCACCCACACTTTCCCGTTTCCCATTTTCCCAAAATGGTGGTAAGCCCAATTCTGGGTAAAGGCCCACAGCTGACAGCATTACATTAGTATGACTAATCCAAGCAGCATCCTCTGGTTGTGATTCCCATTTTAGACAACCCCTCGTTTTACCTAAAGGTAATAATTGCCTTGCTGTTACTTGTTTAGTTTCTACGGGCCCATCATTTTTTTCCCCAAGACCTCCTACAGACTCCCAAATGAATGCGCATGTCAATTTCCAAATGCATCGAGTAATTCATCCATTCCTCTCTTTGGTTTGGTTTTTATTGTTGCCTCCTTTGTAGTTTGTCCTGGGACCTCCCTGTAGCCACCGTCCATCCTCTCACTCCAGTCTGGATCTGGCCTCGTCCGCAGCCCTCAGCACCAGACCCCCTTCCCCATCCCGTCAGTCCTTCACCCAGCTCTGGAGTGTGTCCTCTGTTTCCTGGATCCCGAGTCTCCCTGTGTTTTGTTTTATGCCATTGTTTCACTGGAGAGCATCCTCCCAATAAACCCAGGGAAAGTGCATGTGGGAAGTGCAGTGTTAGGGTCCTTGTATATCTGAAAAAGTCTTTCTGCTACCTTTATATCTGATCAATAGTTTGAGTAGATATGGAAATACCGAATGAAGACATCTCTCAGAATATCAAAGGTGTTGCTTTAGAGTTTGCTCCGGAGAAGTTTGCTGTGCTGTACATTGTATGCGGACCCTCTCTCCCTCTCCTGCCACCACCCATGGTATCTTTTAGGATTTCCTCTTTATTCCTCTTCATCTGAAATTTTAGGGCGGTATGCCTTGAAATGGGTCTTTGTAAATCCGCTAGGTTGTGTATTCATTGGGGACTTTTAGACTGGAGATTGGTATTCTTCTTCAGCTCTGGGAGATTTTTCTGTACTATTTCTTTGATGATGTCTCCTCTGTTTTCTCTGTGCTCTCCCTATGGAACTCCTGTTAATTGGATGCTGGGCACAGCCTCCTGCTTTGATACCTT
This sequence comes from Mirounga angustirostris, assembly GCF_029215605.1. NCBI lineage: Eukaryota > Metazoa > Chordata > Mammalia > Carnivora > Phocidae > Mirounga > Mirounga angustirostris. The sequence goes on from NW_026991713.1 coordinate 126,866,541, forward strand.
GTATCTCCTATTTTCCATTTCCCTCTTTTTATTCTACTTCCTGGAAGATTTCATCAATATGATGTTTAATCTCTATTGGCTTTTTAACCTTTGCATTACATGTATACATTGTATTGTCTCTTATCCTGTTACTGCCTTTAAATTTAACATTCTTTTATTGTTTCAATATTAATTATGCATGTTCTGTGTCCTTTCTGTTTCCTTTCGGTTCTTTTTTTTTTTTTTCCTGCCTGTGTATTTCCTAGTTTGGTCTCTGTCTTTCATATAGGAGACTTGCCTCAATCGTCTGTTGATCTTGGTCTATCCATCCATGTAGAAGAGTGAGGTGCCTGGGAGGGGGTGGTCTCCTGGTGGATAGCCCTGGGGACCAATCCACTGGCAAGCTGGTTCTTTCAGTAGGAAGCCTGAATGGCAGTGTTTGGGTGTCCTTTGTCGTGGCTCTTCATTCTCTCCAGAGGAGAATCTTCCCACTTCCTGTCTGGGCCCGTCCTCCACTTCCAGGGTAGGGTAGGGAACCCCTCCACTTGGGGAATAGACTCCCTTTCTAATCCTGGTGCATTTGATGGGGGCCTCATTCCAGCTTCCTGTTCATCTTCTCCAGAGAACAAACCTCTGACCTTTTCAACAGCAGAAAAGTGAGGAAAGATGTTTCATTTTGTTTTGTTCTGTTTGTAATTTTCCCCAGACTAGGAGCACCACCTTCCTGCCTTCCACTCTTTCTTCACCAGGAGGCAGAACCCATGACCCAGTGGGTTTCTCCCTCATATCCCCTTGCTTTATACTTTACAGTCCCGTGTTTTGTGCAAAAAGAGCAGGAAAATATAGTCATAATCAATCCAAGTTGCCGAGGATTAGAATATGGTCACGAGAGAACAGGGTTCTAAGCGTGAACTTTAAGTGGAGCAGGATGAGGTACAGAATGGGGGTCTCTGACACCCCACACAGCTGCATGCTCAACAGCATTTCTGATGTGTTGTTTTTTTTTTTTAAGATTTTATTTATTTGACAGAGAGAGCGAAAGAGAGGGAGAGAGCATGAGCCAGGGAGAGGGGCAGAGGGAAAGGGAGAAACAGACTCCTCCTTGAACAGGGAGCCTGATGCGGGGCTCAATCCAGGAACCCTGTGATCATGACCTGAGCCGAAGCAGATGCTTATTAACCAACTGAGCCACCCAGGCGCCCCTCTGATGTGTTTTAACTCACAAGGAAAGAACATTTATGACCAGGGGATAGATAGAACTCATTTAGAAATGTGTATCTTGTTCAATGGGGAACTCCCATCGGAAGTCTACCCTTGATGTTGTGTGTTTCCTGGAAAATCACACAAGAAAGCAGAGCACTCCTGCCAAGGCTTCTGTCTTTAGAAGTGGATTCCCATGCCAAACTGAAGAAGCCCATAGGCCAGCCCCGCAGGAGGCGGTGGGCTTGTCCCACCCGATGGGAGTGATTGGGTGGATGTGGATTCTGATCTCAGCTCTTGCCCCACCTTTGGGCTACGGGACTGAATCCTGCCTTCTCTCCACCGATAAAGGGAAATCGCTGTCAAAAATTAGTCACCACAATGATTTTCAAAAGTCTTGCAAACCACAAGTGCTAGGTCATAAAATGTTAAAATTTAACAATTTAAAATTTTAAATTTAAAAATTTAAAAATTTTTAAAAAGAAGGAATTCCAAAGATAATATGGGATTGACCATCCACTCTTAAATATATATGTCACACTTAAATGCTTGATCTCAACGCTTATCCTGTGCAACAATGATAACCAAAGAAACAGAACACATGATCACCATCTAAAGATGGACTGCAGTGTCCCTCTTTGGGTTGGAGGGAAAGTTGGCATGAGCGTTCTTCAGAGTGAATTTTTATGATCACCTTCCATGACCTATCACTGAACTAGGCATATAGACAATGCTCAGGAATTTGTTCTTAATAGATTGCTTTCCAATCCCAGGGAGCAAGGATTTGTGTATTTCCTATGAAATTAGCAAGTCTGGTGCCTGCATGTACCCACTGAGAGCAGATCATGTCAGAAAAGAAAAAGCGTGGGCGCCTGGGTGGCTCAGTTGGTTAAGCGACTGCTTTCGGCTCAGGTCATGATCCTGGAGTCCCGGGATCGAGTCCCGCATCGGGCTCCCTGCTCAGCGGGGAGTCTGCTTCTCCCTCTGACCCTCTTCCCTCTCGTGCTATCTCTCATTCTCTCTCACTCAAATAAATAAATGAAAATTTTTTTAAAAATCAGTTTAAAAAAAAAAGAAAAAGCTTAAAATTCCTGCTTTATGTGGGCTGGGGGTCTTGCTCCGTCTTTTCTGAGATGTCCACATTGGTCTGGGAACCTCCCATGTTACTGAAATTTAAATAAGCATCCTTGGGCCACATTTGCTATGTAGGGCGAAACACCATCACTCTCGCTGAAATTGAAGTAAGTGGTCTTTATCCAAGATCTTCAAAGAGCTTTGCTAGTGAGTAGATTGTATCATCTCATCTGAAGATGAGAGAAACAAAGCCCGCAAATCAGACCGCACAGGACAAAGGACCCAACATAAGTCTTAGTCTCAGACCTTCAGAGTCCTAGTCCTTATCTCTTAGTTTGATTATTACAGGGTTAGTGTGTGTGCTCATATGACGGGGTGGGAGGAAAAAAAGGACAGAGAGGGACTTTTGTTTTCAATTCTAGAAATAAATTCACTTGGGCTCATCATCTTGGTGGTGCCTGTGACCTCTACAAGAGAGACTCCCTGGGGTCACGACCCGGGCTGTAAACAGGAGACAGCAGGAGGAATCACTGTGCCACAAAGTGAGAGCATGGGGGCCCAGCCTGAGTGGCATGTACCCCAGTGGCTCATCAGCCAAACATGAAGTAACTTGACTGATGAAAAACTGGCAAAGGGCTAAGGACGACGGTTGTGCAAGACCGAGTCGGTCCTGTCCCTCACCGCAACCCCGGTTTGCTCGAGGCATCTTCATGCTGCCGTTATGGGTTGTGCAATGACCTGGGGTACATATACAGGCACAGGGAGGCCAACTCTGGGCATCAGGGCCACTTGGATGATACACTCACACTCGTAGACACACACCCACACAATGCTGTCCTCCTCTTTAAAAAAATACGTCTTCCCAACGATTCCTATAAATGGTCAACAGTGCTCAAGAACAGAGGCAACACTGGGGAGGTCAGATTACAAACCCCCGTGTGCCCAAATAAATACTACAACCAGGATGTTTGTAGTGTGTCTTGGGGTTTCCAGATCACCCCTCCGTGTCCTCACCAAACTCAGTAAAATAATTGGAAAAGAAATCATTATCCCCCTTCTCCTGATGAGGAAGATGAAACTCGAGGAGATCCGTTGATTCATTCAATGTCCCAGAGCTGTTGGGGGATGGGAACTAGAACTTGGAACTTTCCAGCGAGGGTAGAAATGATCTTAAGGAGGATGGCAAGAAACTGTAATCTTTAGGCATTTTGTGGTAAGAAGAGGAGTGGTGGTGGTTGGTGAGGGTTGACTGAGAAAACCCTTGGGCTGACTCTGCAAATTGTTCTGGATGGACTTGGTATAGATCATCCTCACTGAAATCTTGTCATCCTATCGTATGGTGGTTAATCACGTTTTCTGTTACAATTATCTTATTCATCTTATGTGGAAAATTGGAATTTCTGTTGTTCAAATCCGACCACGGAGGAATGCTTTTCATTAAGATCCCTGAGCTGTGTGAAGACCACCACCAAGCCCCTCAGAGCAAGGGGATCGTGAAGAGGACCTCCAGTGCTCAGTACTTTTGGAAAAAGTCTTTAACACCTGCCGCTCACGGTTCTCCTGGGGCCATTTATTTGGAACTCTTGGAGACCCACAGATGGAAATCTTTCTGAGAATATTGTTCACAGTTACACTGCTGATAAATGACCTCAGGCCTCTTCCCTCGGCTAGTGAATCACCTGGGATCAAACAATGCTGAGTGGGAGGAAGTGGGGCCATCCTCCCCAACCCCACTCTGAGCGTCCAAGCGCACACCTGCAGATAGCCACGTTTTGTCTTTCCGTGGCATTTTTCAAAAGACCAAAGAAAGCCAAACATGTTACTCAGTAGTAAGACGGATGCCCAGAGTACACCCTGAATGGCCGTAATAACCAGAAGGCATCACATTCTCTTCTGCCAGCACCTTCTTCATACTCGTGCATCTAAGGTAAAGTTCTTACATGCCCATCAGACCACCCTGGATTCCCAGGCAAGATTGGAGCTCAGCAAACACCCCGAAGATGCGCCTCTCCAGTGGCTCTGAGAGCCTCAGGGGCACAGAGGAGGGTCATACCCTGGCCTCTGGGTCAGGCCAGCTGGGCAACACCTACAGCTCTTTCCTGACGGGTCTTCTCCCACTCCCCCTGTCCCATGCTGTCCTCAGCTAGCGAAAACCCAGCGCCGACTTGGCATGCCCTCTTTGTCGTCTCGTGCAGCTTATTTTCTCTGCTGGAGCAGAGACTCGTGAAAGATACCACCACCTCTGGATTGCCAGAGAAGTCATGTAAGAATAAGGCAGAGCTGTCTTTTGGATGGTTAGGTGGCAACTCTCTTCCATCGGGTTGTGTAAGCGTGCACGCTGTCTGAACCACTTCAGTCTTTAATCCTTTTCCCTCTTCCTGGCCACGTTTTGACTCGCCCTGTTTTTTTAATATCTTCCCTGGGAGACGGTCAAGGTCGGAGAAGGTGAAAACTCACCCCAGTTGAAGGGCGAGGATGCCCAGTTACCCTGAGGATGGGTGCGGTGAGGGAGAACTTGGGTAAATTGGGGCAGGCCTTGAATCATGCATTTTTGGTAGGTTTGACTCTAAATAATGGCACGTTCCAGTTCACATTCACCACCAGGTTCGTCTCTGACAGACTCTCCTGGAATTGTATAACGGACTGCATAAAATAAAATGAAATTTTCAAAGACCTTCCTCTGCCTTTGCTAACCTGCCCCTCCCCTCTGGTACATTTTCATTTAGCAGATGAGTCAAATAATGAACTAAAAGCTATGTTCACACTTAAAAGGGTTGTTCCTGATGGCTGGTTTTGAGTTGCATGCTAGTTATAAGCCTCTCCTCGAAGGTTAACGATTAGCCCGCCATCGACCATTAGCTGCACTGTGGGTGTAAATGTTTGACAGGAGAGCACACATCCCCGTACGGGACCGTGCGCGTGAGCGCTCAGCATGTCCTTGGTGGGAATGGAAAGGAACGGCGTGTGAGTAGAAATGGGCCATTGTGGAAACCCTGGACAGTGTTCCTGTTAATTTGTACACTGTTAAATGATTTACATTCTGATGGGATCTGGTAATCCCCGAAGGGCAATTGCACGCATTCCCCTGTCTCCCAACCCTGACAGTCTATATCAATTATGGTGGCCGTAAAGCTCTCTCGGCTGGTTACGCATAAAGAATTATTGTGCCCGATTCTTCCATCTGTTCTCTCCTTGGTTCTCTTAGCCCACACTTCTAAGGTGGTTCGGTAGCAAATATGATTATCCATCTTTGTAATTACTGAGCCTGAAAGAGCCCAAATGAGATCCCTCCTTCAAAAGATACAGGCTTGCTTGAGTGTGTTGTTTTGAACTCCATGATCCAGTTGTGGACCACAAAAAGAAATTAATTAGAAAACCATGAGTTTGGTTTATAATTCAAGGGAAAAGTAACTCTAGTTTTAGCTAACTTTGATGATAGATACAGTTCTGAGAACATGTTGGCTGAGACCAAGTCCTTATTTTTTTTACTAGAAAGAGAATTGACATAGTAGTTGCAGGTGTACAACATAATGATCCAATATTTGTGTACCTTGTGAAATGATTCCCAGAGTAGGTCTAGTTAGTATCCATCACCCCACATATACATTTTTTTTCTTGCGATGAGAACTTTCAAGATCTACCTCTCTTAGCAGCCTTCAAATATACGGTATAATAACCACTATAGTTACTGTGGTGTATATTACATCCTCAGGACTTACTTATTTTATAAACTGGGAAGTTTTTACCTGTTGATCCCCTTTACCCACTTCCCCCGCTGCCACCCCCCTGCCTCTGGCAACCACCAACCTGTTCTCTGTATCTATGAATTTTAATTTCCTTTCTTTCTTTTGGATTCCACGTATAAGTGATATCATATAATACTCGTCTTTCTCTGTCTAGCTTATTTCACTTAGCATAATGCCTTCAAGATCCATCCATGGTGTTCCAATGGCAAGATTTTGTCCTTTTTTATGGCTGAGTAATATTCCATAGTGTGTCTATCCCACATTTTCTTTATCCATTCATCAGTTGATGGACACTTAGGTTATTTCCATGTTTACAGCTGGCTGTCATAAATAATGCTGCAGTGAACAGGGGGGTGAAGATCTTTTTTCGAATTGGTGTTTTCATTTCCTTCGGACAAGTACCCAGAAGTGGACTTGCTGGGTCATAGGCTATTTCTATTTTTAATTTTTTGAGGAACCTCCATTGTGTTTTCTGTAGAGGCTGCCCCACTTTATACCCCCACTGAGAGTGCACAAGGGTTCCTTTTTCTCCACATGCTCACCAACACATGCCATTTCTTGTCTTTTTGATAATAGCCATTCTAACAAATGTCAGGTGATAACCCCTGAATCCTTATTGACTTAGGCGAATGCATGCACTCCGGGAGGTCCACCTGCTAGACAAGAGGTTGCAGGATTGTTTCCAGCCTCCTCTTAAGGCCTTGTGGCTTTGGGAGAGTCCTTTGACATTTTTGGATTTCTGATCTCAATAAAAGCAGAGGGCTGGGCTAGCTGGTGTCGTCGAAGCCTTGCTTAGCTCTAACGTGCTGTGGTCCCGTCCGCTGTAGCATCTAGTGATATGAGAGAGAGAAAAAGAAAAAAATGGACATTTCTACTGAAGTTTCAAAACAGAAGTACATTAGTTCATTTGTTTATTATTTTTCTGTGCTAATGGACTCCAGAGTTCCCTCTGTTTGTTTTTTTTAAGATCTTATTTATTTGACAGAGAGAGAGAGAGCACAAGAAGGGAGCACAAGCAGCAGAGGGAAAGGGGGAGGGAGAAGCAGGCTCCCCGCTGAGCAAGGAGCCCCACTCTGGCCTCGATCCCAGTATGCTGGGATCATGACCCGAGCAGAAGGCAGACACTTAATCGACTGAGCCACCCAGGCGCCCCAGAGTTCCCTCTGTTTCTAAGATCTAAACTGTATATGGCAATACAGTGTCATGCACTTAAAATCTGTGAAGAGGGTAGATCTCATGTTAAGTGTTTTGTACCATGTGGTAAACACACACACACATAAAGGGACACGAAGACACTTTTGGAGGTGATGGATGTGTTTATCACCTTCAGTGTGGTGATGGTATCACAGATGTTTGCACACAGCCTCACTCCTCAAATTGTATATATTAAACATGCAGGGTTTTTGTGTATCAATTACACCTTAAACAGGTGTTTAGGAAACAGATATGAACTATATACATATTGAAATATATATGTATTCGATTTTTTTCAAAAACCACGGAGAGGTTTATGTCCTTTTAAGACCATATCCATAGATCGTGATTAAATATTTTTTTTAAAAAAGATTTTATTTATTTGACAGAGGGAGACACAGCAAGAAAGGGAACACAAGCAGGGGGAGCGGCAGGGGGAGAGGGAGAAGCAGGCTTCCCGCCGGGCAGGGAGCCCGATGCGGGGCTCGATCCCAGGACCCTGGGATCATGACCTGAGCCGAAGGCAGACGCTTAACGACTGAGCCACCCAGACACCCCATGATTAAGTATTTAAGGAAAGAAGCATTTTTAAACTTAGACTCTGTGGGGCACCTGGGTGGCTCAGTCAGATCCCAGGGTCCTGGGATGGAGCCCCGCATCGGGCTCCCTGCTCAGCGGGGACCCTCTCCCTCTGCCTGCCGCTCCCCCTGCTTGTGCTCGCTCTCTCTGACAAATAAGTAAATTAATTCTTTAAAAAAATAAAAAATAAATAAATAAACTTAGATTCTGTGGCAATGCTGGTCTAAAGAACTCTCTGCAATGACGGAAGTGCCCTGTATCTGCTCCGAACCCGTGGTAGCCAATAGCTACATCCAACTGTTAGTGCTTGAAGCAATGAGGCCATTGCAATGAGAAACTGTATTTTTAATTTCATTTCCTTTTAATTTGAAGAGTTACAATCCTGTTATGACTTTTTTTTTTCTTCAATAAAGCCTTACTCCTGGTTCTAAGGTAGAGTTTACAAAGAAAACACAGTTGGATATCAAGTAACCTTACTCCATTGATGAACCAGATTAACAAATTTGTAAAACACTCAGGACTGGCCCACAACCTGATTTCTCAAGATTTAACAGATAAGGCCTTTGAGGTGACTGAGAAGGCCCAGGACCACTGGGTCCCTTCTGGCTAAAAGCCGTGAATGGGATGTCAGGGAGCATTTGGGGTCAAGTCATTCAGACCACAGATATTCTGAGGGTTTGAGATTCTGGGGTATAGCTCAGAAAAGGAAGACCGGGCCTTTTTTTAAGGAGATGTTGTAAAGAAATCAGTAAAAGTACCAAACTTACCTTCCTTGTTGATTTTTCCTTTCAGGAGCTGATCGACGTTGACAGTGAAGTGGTATTTGAATTGGCCTCCTATATTTTACAGGTAGGTTGTTCTGCCCTCATCTGTGCATCCCAGAGCCAGACCCAGAAGAGACAGGAATAAGATTTAGCATCCACAGCTAGCTGCCATATCCTCTCCCTATTCATCATCTTAATTATTTATAGCACTAACGGGAAGGAGCTACGCCATAGCAGTAAATAGGAGCTTCTGGTATTCCCAAGTTTTATCATGGTGTCTCTCTGCAAAGGAAAACTGTGTGTATATCATTAGTCTGGGGGAAACTGAGATTCATTCAGTGACTCCATTTTCTTCAGGTTTGGTGCCCTCCCCACTCTGGAGAAAGCCAAGTCAATAGCAGAATTAATTGTCAAGAGAATCATTTCATACCGTGTGGAAAGGCAAGGAGAGACCGTTAGCTTATGCGTAAAAGAGTTATTAATGAAAATTAGCAACAATGACAAATTAATCACACTGGCAAGATGAATTGAAAGAAGGTCATTAATTTATTTCTCCCAGAAAGCTTTATTGAACAACTACCATATTCAAGGCATGGTGCTAGATTCATTAAAGGTTCCATGGTTCCTCTGTAGTATAATCGGGAAGGAGCCCACAGTACAAGACAACACAATTAACTCGAGACAGAGACAGCTCTACCCAGACACACCTTCCGATTCCGAATCTTTAAACTAGAAAAAGGTAAACCAGGGTCTAGGAAGGGGAAATGTGTATTTTGCCATTATGAATCGCTTTCTTTGTATATAACTTTCTAAAGTGTAATTTAGTGTCTCGGATTCAGGTGGCAAATGCCTGGTCTTTCCTTGTCGGCTTCCTGTAGCAGATTGGACAACAGAAGTAGTAAGCTGAGCTTCCTCAGTACAGAAGTTGTCGTGACCAGGGAATGTGTTTGAAAGTCTGGCACACTGGACTGGAACGTTTCACTGACGTTGACTTTTTTTCTTCTACAGGAGGCAAAGGGAGATTTTTCTAGGTGAGTTTACAAAAGGTTGGGGGGTTTTTTGGTTTTGTTATTTTGGGGGGTCATGTGCTCTGTTACATCTCTATTAAAAGAAATTATTCTTTGGATCCTTTGTAGGAGGACAGTGCTTTCATATTATATATTAATGATGAGCTCCAACTACCTCAGGCAGAGGAAACGTTATAATAGCAAGGAGGATCTTCTGTACTAAATGAAAAGCCTAGAGGTGACTAAAAGCTGAGAGTCACACCTAGTGTCACCCATGGCCATTGTCTAGAGGGTTGTCAGGTTGCCCAAGTGTGTCCATGGAGTCGGGAATCACCACTCTGGTGTGAACAGGGCTTCAGATAACCCTGTGATGTGGATATCTTTTTTTCTCTCTCTCATTTTTAGTCCCCTGACCCTCCAGAGGACAAATGCTATCCCATAGGGAGATTGCCTTCATAAAAGTATTACAGTCCTCCGCTTCTACTTTTCTTCCTTCTCTAGATAGTACACTGGAGAGAATGTCAACACTTAACCACTGGGGACACTGTGGGCTGCTTATTAACCCCGTAGAAATGCCAGCTTCAGCCTTGCCGTTCATTCCCTGAGGCATCGCCTGCCACCCCACGTGGTTGCATTGCCTCTCAGCTTCTCATGATCGCAACTGGAGCCTGTACAGAATAGGGAGGGGAGCCCCCCACCAACAGGACTGTCTGCTCAAAGACAGGCGTGACTCCTGGTATTCTGTGTTATTGAACTCCCTGAGAGATGTCTGGGATAGCCTGTGTGTTAGAATCAGGGTCTAAAGGTCCAAGAAAACAGAGTGTCAGGGCGTAGCATTCTGGCTTATCGATAGGAAATTAGCAAAATTGGCATTAAAAAGAAAAACAAATCCTGCCTCTACTCCTTGAAGGAACTTGTGTGTGTTCTCATGCTTTGGTGGATTTGATCTGTAACATAACTATCTTGGGTTTTGCAGGCCCTACAATCTCTGTTGTCATTACTCAGCTCTCCCTTTGCAAATGTAAAAGCAGCCACAGAGAGTAGGTAAATAAATGAACGTAACAGTGTTCCAATAAAACTTTATTTATAAACTTGGAAATCTGAATTCTGTATACATTTTCTTGTATCATGAAATACTATTCTTTTGATTTTTTTTTTTCCCTAACCATTTAAAGAATGTAAAAGCCATTCTTAGCTCGTGGGCCATATAAAAACAGGCAGAGGGCTGGATCTAGCTGGTGAGTTGCAGTGTGCTTACCCCGGATTCTAAAATGAGTCCCTTCAGCTCAGTTTGAATATTTGCATAAGGAGACCTCCAGGCCCTTTTTATTTAGACTTCCCAAGTTCTTGCTATAAAGCAGAGATAGTCAATTTTTTTTTTAAACTAAGGCTGTTTTACAGCCTGAACTGGAGACCTTAAACATTGTAGGTGGCCAATGACCATTGACCATATTTGTTGAATGAAACATTTTCTATATCCTGAAGATATCCTGTTTTTTATAGTTGTTACTTTTTTATGCCCTTCATTTAGCATTGGAATTGGGGGGGTTGATAAGTGCAGGGTCATTATACTTACAAAGGTTTCTGGTCTCATGAAAAATCATTTTAACAACCACAGGTCCAGTGGATTCTCTGAAGGTACTTTTCTCCCCTTGGCTTTCACGAGCTCTGAACTCTGCTGTAAATATTATTTATTTTTGAGAGTCCCCTGACAGGATGGAATGTGAACTGGGACCAGTGGAGTCTGGCCCCCCAGATCATGGGAACGTGTGGCCACAGGGATTGCCAAGGAGGAGGATGTGTAGGCCTGGCCTCCCAGTAATTCATGGCCCCCTAATGAGCTTGTGGAATGCCAGCTTGTGGGCCTCAGGGAAACAAAGGATCCTGCTTTAGCTTCATTTGTCAAAGCGCTGCCTCTCGGTTTGTTTGTCCCCAGCTGTCTGGCGAAAGAACTAGCCGCCAGGGGAGGGAGAGGTCAGACACCTTAGCCCAAAGGTCAGTTTATCTGCCAGCCTAGCACTCCCATCATGGAAGGTGGAGGTGATCTATTATGTGGGGTGCCCTGATAAACACCCGGTGTCTGCAGCAGGCCCGTTTGGAGGCTCCCGGGGCCTGGAGTTTGGGAAGAAGAGAAGTAATTCTAAATTCCTTGTTTGGGCCTCTTCCCACCTGGAGTTTGGGAAGAAGAGAAGTAATTCTAAATTCCTTGTTTGGGCCTCTTCCCACCTATGCCCAGGGAAAGCCCCAGAACATTGACGTCGATCATATTTGGTTTGGTGGCTGAACATTAGGCATGTTAGATGTCCCATTCTCATAATTGAGTATTTTAGAGTTATCTTTTGCCCTATTAATAATTAATGCAGAGCTGTGCCACCATAGTTGTATTTAACTGGAAGACCTCGACTTGTATACATACCCTGTAAATATAATACGTCTTCCTGAACAGTGTCAATAAAATGAGATGTCAGTTTAGAATACAGAGAACACCACAGAAGGCTTTTAATTTTTTTTAAGATTTATTTATTTATTCATTTATTCATTTATTTGTTTTAGTTTATTTATTTGACAGAGAGAGAGCAAGAGCACAAGCCGGGGGAACAGTAGAGGGAGGGGGAGAAGCAGGCTCCCTGCAAAGCAGGGAGCCCGACACAGGGCTCGATCCCAGGACCCTGGGATCACAACCTGAGCCAAAGGCAGACGCCTAATGACTGAGCCACCCAGGCACCTCAAGATTTATTTATTTATTTTAGAGAGAGAGAGAAAAAGAGTGTGAGCAGAGCGTGAAGGAGAGAGAGAGAATCCCAAGCAGACTCCCCACTGAGTGTGGAGCCCCACGTGGGACTTGATCCCTGGATCCTGAGATCATGACCTGAGCCAAATTCAAGAGTCAGACACTTACCTGACTGAACCACTTGGGTGCCCCTGCAGAGGGCTTTTAAATAAGGCATGGTCCAGGGCTTAAGTCTAGGATATTCTAGAATCTAGAGGCTTAAAGAACCTTTTTAAACTAATGGTCACACACGAAAGACAAAGTAACACTTTTATAACCGGAGGGTCCTGAATCTAACTTCCTAGAAGGCTATTTTGCCCCTGGGGGTGCTATTATTCTATATATTTACGTGTCAGTGAATATATATGAATTACATTGAGGGGAATGAATATTAAACATCTACAAATTATGGGAGTAGTTTCCTTGAAATACAAGAGGAAACGGGTTATTTTTACAAAAAGGAGAAGTCAAAAGTGCTGATATACTTTAATAGAAGGAGAACTGTGTATGGACAACTCAGAATCAAAATCCTCACAGGCTGTTCTGTTTCTTCTTTTGGACTTATTTTGCCCAGCAGACCCCTGAAGGCTTATTCTTACATAACTCCCTTTTCTTTCCAATGAGTGGAAATGCTCACCGTCCTGTCTTCTTGGACTTGGCCATGAAATGCTGGGTTGAGCAGTGCTGAAAGAAAATGACCAGGGTCTAGATAGATACGAAGCATTGTCCTTGGTAGGAAGAAATCTGTGTCATACATGTTCATATTCTAACATAATGGGACAGATTTGTGAGATAGCATTAAAGGTTTAGGAAGTGGTCTTATCTAAAAATAATATTTTCTCACTTGTATTATTTTCCTTAGCACAGCATGATAATCGTACTTCCCTTCCTGGTGTCTGTTTGTGTACAAAAATGAGTGTCCATCAACAATCCGGAAATGTAGAGTTGGCGTTTCTGTTTAAAAACCATTGAATAGCCTAAGAATTGCTAAGCGTGGCGGCTCTGTAGGCAGATGTTAGGTTGAGAAGGATCAACGCTGTTTAAAAACAGAAAGTTCTTATTTGATAATCGCTCCTGGACATTGGTCAGCTAACAAACACTCCCCGTGATTTATACATACTTTATGCATCACAAACGCTGCAGTGGTTTGAGCGCTGAACACCGATATTTCCTATTTAAAAAATTAAAGAAAAAACCTTGAGTTATTATAGGAAAATAATAATCTCTTCCTTAAAAAGGTCAGTGCCGGAACCCCTCATTGAATCAACTGAACAGGACATCCAGATTGTATAGTTACATTCTGATGTAATTTAACAGAAGACTTCTTGCTACATTGTATGCAAAAGCTTGATTATTTTTTTTTTCTCTAAGGGGACCTTTACTGAAAAGCCTTGTGACCAGTCTCTTATCTTGATTTGGAGAATCACCTCACATTTTACTTTCTATCAGCCCTTTTGATACTTCCAAAAGGGTGCCGCGAGAAAAGGAAAGAAAAATCGTTCTTAAACATTTTGTCAAATCAGTCAATTGATTAAAAAATAGCTTATGCTGAACAGCACAACTAAATGCCCAAATCACACTACCTTTAATATAAAGAACCATCCAAACATTAACAGGGACTAGTGAAAAAACATCTGTTATATAGAATTTTTTGTTAAGATTTATTGAAACCAGATCAGTAAAGCTCTGTTACACTGGGCCGTCTGTTGGGACCTGGAAATATCTTTGTTATAGAGGACCAGATGTACTGATGCTAATCATTAAAACAGGATTCTACCAGTATAAGATTTATCAGGACCAGTAAGCAAACAGCACCTGGAAAACACTGATATTAACATTTCACGTAAAGGTCTGTGGGCCACATTTTGCTTACCTGTTCTGCCGAGCCTGTCATGTGCCTAAGGGGCAGGAGAAGGGAAACCTACATCTGCAGGCTCTCTGTTCCAAAATAAACACAGCAACCACAGGAAAAGAAGTGAAGCTGTGATCGAGTACTTGGGGTCAGTTTATATGACATCTGTACAAAGTGAAATGCAGGTCCAAGTATTAGCTCAGCAGAGTTCAGGAGTAGGTAAGAAATTTCACCGTGTCCCGTTTAGCAACCTACAGGCTTCTAATTCCATTTCTTAAAATAATAATAAGATATTAATAATAGAAATAATAATGTTTTCTAAAACAGAGCATTGCATTACTCAGTCGGTACTAAGGAGTGAGCAGTCCTCCATCACAGGGGAAATTGATTTTTCCCTCCCTTTCAGGAGAGGAATTGGAGTATTTATATGTGCTGGAAAATTCCCTTTAACTTTCACAGGCTGCATGTTCTCAGGTCTCTGGGGGTATAGTTAGAAGCAAAAAAAAAAAAAGTAATGACCTTTTGATATTTTATCTTCTGTAAACTGTGGGACCGTGTGTTCACTAGTCTGGAAAGACAAAATGAAATTTCTGTGACAAAAAAAAAAAGTATACCCTCTTGATTTTTTGTCTTTTGTTTGAAATCTTTTCTGCCTTTTCAACAAGCATTTCTGCATTAACGTAAATGAAGCTTGGCCCTCTGGTGTCTGAAAACTCCAGGTTTGTTGGCCTTTTTGTCAGACCAGAACGAGACCTTTCAGGCAGTCATAAGTTAAAGGCAGAATTTTAGAAGATCCACAGGAAAAGAAGACAAAGAGCTGGTTTTCTTCAGAAAGACTTTTTTAATAACATAAACATTAGTGTAGATTACTATCTTTACAAAGGTGACAATGTTATTTTCTTGCCCGGTGTTGAAAGTTGATTAATCTAAGGCACCAGCCTGTAAATCACAGTTCTGAGTCCACTGATATCATTACTTTGCATTTCCATAAATTTTACTACTACTAAAGCAAGCTTGGCTTTAAATCATTATTAGGGCATTTGATCATTTGGCATATGTTTTCCAGCAATTTTTTAATTGGCCTCTTGAAAGAAACAGACTGGTAGTAATCATATAGCGAGCGAAATAGAGTTGCTGAGACTCTTAGATAATTAGTCTCAGACAGTGGTGTTTGGAATAGTCAACATTTGGAATATAACTGATATAACCTCATAGTATCTTAATACACCAGATTTGCAAATGTCCCTATTGGAAACTTTCTAGAAAATTTATCTGTTAAGCTTGAAACACATCTGTCAGCCCAAAGAAGAGTTTCTGTGGGAAGAATTTAAATTTATATAATTCTCCTATATTATTTCACAGGAAGGGAGAGAGAGGGAGAGAGAGAGAAAGGGGTGTGTGATGTTTTTCCCATGATTTAAGCGAGAAACAGCCGGAATCTTTCACGCCGGCAAGGCCTTTTGAAAGGAAGAGAATCTGTGAAAATTTGAAACAAAATGTTCAAGTGGAAAAGTTATAAATTGTTACAGAAATCTTTGTTTTAAGCACAAAAGTCCATTTTACTGAGCTTTTCAAGTGTGTAATTCACATTTTCTGAGCATAGAAAAGTATTCAGATAGGGCGCCTGGGTGGCTCAGTTGGTTAAGCGACTGCCTTCGGCTCAGGTCATGATCCTGGAGTCCCGGGATCGAGTCCCGCATCGGGCTCCCTGCTCGGCAGGGAGCCTGCTTCTCCCTCTGACCCTCCCCCCTCTCATGTGCTCTCTCTCTCTCATTCTCTCTCTCTCAAATAAATAAATAAAATCTTTAAAAAAAAAAAAAAAGAAAAGTATTCAGATAGGGTATTTTGCAGGATGTTAATCTTCAAATCCTGTGGGAATGGTTTAGATCTAAAGTAAGGAGGAGATTTTATATTATGATAGTTGTCTCTTTTGTGAAGCCTTTATGTAATGTCAATATCTTTTTTCGAGTTGACCTTGTGAATAGCACAGCAGCTCATGGCTTTAACACGACGTCAGTTTTTCAAAATTAAGATGCCCACTCTAAAGGGTGATGTAGCAAATTCATCAGTTGCTTCTTCTTGTGCTATTTAAGATTATTGTCTTCAATTGTAGACTTAGAAAAATTTTTAAAAACTGGTTTTGAATGTTACAAGTTTACAACTATGTTAGGAACTCATAAAATGTTTTGCATCACCCTAGGAAGCCAAACTCACTAGTGAAGAAAAAAAAAAATCTTTACTTAGATATATATTAGTACTTAGCATCAGAAATAAAGGCACATAATTCATAATGTTTGTAATGTTGCCCCTCTGTACAGTGTGGCCTGTTTATCCATGATGCATGCCCATGGATCTAGAATCTGGAATCTAGAATCTAGAATCCCATGCTAGAGAAGTCTCGGGGCGGGGGCAGGGGGGCAGGTGCTTCCGTTTGTCCGCAGATGGTCACACAATTGCCAGGAGAACCTTTACAGACAACATCCCAGCTACAGGTTTTTGAGCCCTCCCTACACACCTAAAAAAAAGTAGGTGATAGGGAGGAGATCGGCAAGTGTCTCATTTTCTTTGTTATAACATGGACTTGAACTTGGTTCACAAAGAAGAAGGAGAAAGAAATAGTTCCCTGCATTTTTTTTTAAAGATTTTATTTATTTATTTGAGAGAGGGAGAGCATGAGTAGGGGGAGAGGCAGATGGAGAGGGAGAGGCAGACTCCCCGCTGAGCATGGACCCTGATGTGAGGCTCGATCCCAGGACCATGTGATCATGACCTGAGCCAAAGGCAGACGCTTTTTGTTTGTTTGTTTAATTTTATTTTATTATGTTATGTTAATCACCGTACATTACATCATTAGTTTTTGATGTAGTGTTCCATGATTTCATTGTTTGCGTATAACACCCAGTGCTCCATTCAATACGTGCCCTCTTTAATACCCATCACCAGGCTAACCCAGCCCCCTAACCCCCTCCCCTCTAGAACCCTCAGTTTGTTTCTCAGAGTCCATAGTCTCTCATGGTTCATCTCCCCCTCCGATTTCCCCCCCTTCATTTTTCCCTTCCTACTATCTTCTCTTTTTTTTTTTTTAACATATAACGTATTATTTGTTTCAGGGGTACAGGTCTGTGATTCAACAGTCTTACACAATTCACAGCACTCACCATAGCACATACCCTCTGCAATGTCTATCACCCAGCCACCCCATCCCTCCCACCCCCCACCACTCCAGCAACCCTCAGTTTGTTTCCTGAGATTAAGAATTCCTCATATCAGTGAGATCATATGATACATGTCTTTCTCTGATTGACTTAAAGAACAAATAATCCAATCAAGAAATGGGCAGAAGATATGAACAGACATTTTTCCAAGGAAGACATCCAAATGGCCAACAGACACATGAAAAAGTGCTCACCATCGCTCGGCATCAGGGAAATCCAAAAGCAGAAGCTTAACAGACTGAGCCACCCAGGCGCCCTCCTGCATGGCTTTTAAAGATCAGCAAAGAAGGGGCGCCTGGGTGGCTCAGTGGTTGGGCGTCTGCCTTCGGCTTGGGTCATGATCCCAAGGTCCTGGGATGGAGCCCTGCGTCGGGCTCCCTGCTTGGCAGGAAGCCTGCTTCTCCCTTTCCCACTCTCCCTGTTTGTGTTCCTGCTCTCTCTATCTGCTATCTCTCTCTCTGTCAAATAAATAAAATCCTAAAAAAAAAAAAAAAAAGCAGCAAAGAAGAAAAAATACACAGCTTCCCTTATTAATCTATCTCAGAGGTTTCTAGATTCATTGTAACATCGAATAAAGTTATTGAGACCCACAGTGCATGTCTGAAACTTTAGTCCCCGTGTTTCCAAATTCAGAAATTTGTAGGTTTTAGACAGTGATTCGGGGTATTCCTGCACACCATGTCAGCGTCTGGGGGGGCACCGGGAGCCCCGTTTCTTACCGTGCCTGCGCCAGAACATGGATATGTGCACCACGTGGAACAGAGAAAGGTCAAACATTGCCTTGGGTGAAAAGTTTAGGTTTGCCACCAGCTGGGTTAAGAAATGTCCATTTCTTAGAGCTTTTCAGACTTGGGAATTGTGGATCATGAGGACTCTTTTACTTATGAAGTCCCTCCCCCTGGGGAACTTGAGCTTCATGATGGGAGGCATGGAGACATTATTAGTGTGACACGAGCATCGTGTTGCCTTTTCTGAATTTCAGGGCAGTGCTCCCTGTTTAGTGCTCTTTAGTGTTTTAGTACCATGTGCCTCGAAACCCCTAGATGCAGGAAGAATTCTGCTGCACTAAGCATGTTCTCTTTGCCCCAGATTTGTCCCGCAAATTATGGACATCTCCTGAAAAAGTATTTCCTCACTTTTTTTTTTTTAAGATTTTATTTATTTATTTTGACAGAGAGAGACACAGCGAGAGAGGGAACACAAGCAGGGGGAGTGGGAGAGGGAGAAGCAGGCTTCCCGCTGAGCAAGGAGCCCGATGCGGGGCTCGATCCCAGGACCCTGGGATCATGACCTGAGCCGAAGGCAGATGCTTAACAACTGAGCCACCCAGGCGCCCCTCCTCACTTTTTTAAAGGAAAACAAACCCGTGTGGATTTTGCTAATTTGCTCTCAAATTTGATTTTTGCTTCCTTGGCTTTATGGTGTCTTAGTTAAATTTGTCGTTGCTGTTATTCAGGCAAATTCCCCGTTTGATGTATTCCTAGAAATCTTAGAAAGTTTTCTTAGTAGATCATTCAAACTTCCTATGTTTGATGAGCAGTGTAGGTGGTAGAAGAGAGACCCATCATCTCAAAGAGCCCCCTAAACCAAAGACTGGCGCAGCATCGGGAGTCCCCTTTTTTTGCTGGCAACATTAATAACTACCTAAAAGTTTTTAATAGAATCTGGTTAACAGGGCACCTGGGTGGCTCAGTCATTTAAGTGTCTGCCTTCGGCTCGGGTCATGATCCCAGGGTCCTGGGATCGAGTGCCACATCAGGCTCCCTGCTCAGCGGGGAGTCTGCTTGTCCCTCTCTCTTTCAAATAAATAAATAAATAAATCTTTTAAGAAAAAGAATCTGGTTAATGTTTAAAATAAGAAAAACTTCGGTTTTATTCTCAGTTTAGCAAATGACTCTCCAAGAGACCATTTTTCTTTTTCTAAAAATGAAACATGAACTGTTTTCGAGTGTCTTCTAAGTTAGCATTTATCAGGTGCACTGAACTCTGGGGGAGATGTCCAAGTCAGTGGAAGATCCTGAGAGAGGAAGCTGGGAACTTCTAGCATATTCATTAGGTTTTAGCTTCTCACACTTCTGGAGATGGGGTGACCAGGTCTCCCATCGGGGCAACTGTGTGATACACGGCCACAGAGCGGGGCCAGATCATTCCACAGGGCTGACTACCTCTAAGTTAGTGCAGATGTTTACGGAGAGCAGAAAGGCAAATAGAACATTTCTACATAGTTGTCCTTTAGGAAGGATTAAGAGCCATGGATCCCTTCCAGAATGTAATGGATTTGGACGGGCTTCACGCCTTAGTGATTTCTTGTTATATTTGTCTGTGTAACCTTGCCCTGGGGGAGAGCTGGAGAAGCCCCTGCAGGCTCCAGCGAGGAAGTCAAGCCTGTGATTGTCATCGGGGAAACCTGTTTGCCAACAAACTAGTGTTTGGTGGGTAAGACAATCCCTTCCTCCTTGAGTTCCTTCCTTCCCCAAATATACTCTAAATGGGATGAGTGTGAGTAAACCCAAACTCCAGCTTCAGCTTCACTGCTTCTCCCACAGCTTTGGCCAGTAAAAGTTCATCCCCAAAGAGTGCTTTTCAATATTTACAGAGACTCAAATCCCTGTTATCGGGGTGCTTGTACTTAAAAGGGGAGAGGTAAGCTCCATAAATTCATCATTTGGGCTCTCCAGCGTTTGGTGAACTGAATATTTTACACTATGCCTTCATAGCATGGGATTAAAAATTTCAAACTCTGCTTGGGAACTGAATTGTCCTGAACACAGGAAGCTTCACTGTTTGAAAACCTCCAGGGACTAACCATTGCCTACTGGATGCGTTTGAACTCCCTGAGCCTGGAATTGAAGGTCCTCACAATTCTGTGCCTAATCTGCCTAGCAGTTGGCCTAATTTCCCCTCACCACCCCCTGCCACACACACTCCAATTGATCTTCCTGGCTCAGCGTACCTGCCACCACACTCCACTGTGTCCCACCAAGGAGAAAAGGATATTCCTAGGAATATCCGTACAGACCCTGCCCCAAAGCTTGCTCTTCCCCAAGAGCCCAGGGGGCTCTCTTTCCTCTGAGCTACTGAATTCGTTGAGTCAACGTGATCAAACGCTGCCCTTACATTCAGTTACCTTTCTGTTCGCACGTCCTGCCTGCCCACTAACTCGTGAGCCCCTCTCGGATGAGGACTGTGGCTTATCATTTTTGCATCCCCTGCACTACCTTCCCTACAGCAGGGGCTCCCCAAATACCTTCAGCTTCTTAGTGATTAATTGATAAATCCTTGCCTTAGCACTTAGGTGATAACAGTTGAAATACTTGGATTTATTGATTCGAACAGTAGCAAGTTGAGCCTTCTGGTTGGTTGGTTCAAAGCCAAGGACTCACAAACATCGCCCGTACCGTTTCTCACTCCACTTGGGAAACGCCCTTTCTGCGAGCGGCTGTGTCCCCAGCCAACATCCGTGTGTTTCTTTGTCACAACATCGATGAACTGAAAGTATTGGAGTGGTTTTGCCCAGTGGCACGGGGTATCCCCAGGGGAGCTGCTGATCCATTGCCGAGGACAGCATTCCCGGCTGGGTGGGATCTCACGGAGGGCGCGTCCTCCGGTGAGCAGCATGGGTGTTGGGGGGTTTGCTGTGCAGATGCCTCGGGGGTTCCCTGTCTGTGACTGTGCTTCTCCTTCCTCCATATCTATTTACTGAACTCCTAACTCATTGCTCTTCTGATGTTATTGCCCAGCGTCCCAGTGACCAAAATCTGCCTTGCTTTGTGTGAGAGCACAGAAGTTAGAACTGAGGACCAAGGCAGGCTCTGTGGGGTGAGCCTCCGCCAGCCTCACAGGGGCCATGAGATGCTTGCTGGACCTCTAAATACCAAAACCGCCCCGGGGCGGAGGCCAGGGATTGCGTCTGGAGGTAGAGTGGGTACAAACGGCAAATTCACTGGCCCAGTGGGCGTGCAGGGCTACTGAGTGTGCGGACTGGAGTGAAGGCTCTGAAAAGCACTGGGTAAAACCCAGAAGAGTTTTAAGTGTCCTTCAGACCTGAGAACATGTGAGTCTGGGGGGAAAAGGATTTCTGGTGCCAGGACCTCCTACCAGTACCAGATAATCCACTTCCCACTCTCAGAGTCATTTACAGGCCTTATCAAAAGCAAAAGTTATTTGTCATATTTTGGACAACAGTTTCCAGCGTGTGGTCAATCCAAGCCAAGAAAACTAGCATTGGGTGTCAGCAAGGGAAACAGCTCTCAAGGAGAAGCAGTCCATTCTCGGAGGCCCTTGAGCCCCTGCCGGATCCCTGGGAGCTTCTCCCACAGGACCCTGGTGACCCTTCTTCTCCCAGATTCGTGCCACTCGGGGGGCACTGGGTCTGTGTCCCGCTCCGTGTAGCGGCCTCCTGTGAGCAGTCTGCTCTGCCCTATTCCGCACCCCAGGGGAGAGGGCCGCTGGACCCTGCACCCTGTGTGTTCTCTTTCCTCTTTATTAAATAAATTAATTAAAAGGGAGCACCCCTTCCTCCCCGCCCCCGACTTTTCATTCAAAGGGAACAGATATGGGGTCTCTCGGCCAAGGCTCCTGGGTCAGGTCAGATCCCAGAGCACGCGGTGGCTTTCTTGGATGGAGGGTGAGCCATTCCTTGGCATTCTCTGTCCCCTCCCTCTCTTCCAGCAATGAGGTGGTGAGGAGTGACTTGAAGAAGTTGCCTGCGCTTCCCACTCAAGCCCTGAAGGAGCACCCTTCCCTGGCCTACTGGTAAGCTGCACCCCCTCCACACACCCCTCAGGAGCAAGCCCGCACGGGGCGCCGGGGGGTTCGGGATGGCCGAGGGTCAGGCTGGACCCCAGCCCGACCGACTCCATCTTGTCTGAGTGGCTTGGGCCTCAGTCAGACCATTTCCCGCATGTATTTAGATGCCATGGTTTGCGTGAGATCTCCTTTTTTTCTGTTTTCTTTAACAAGAGGAAAAAAAAAAACCTTCTAAAATTTCACTTTAGATGCTTTGCAAACTCCTTGGAGACCCTTTCATGTGCTGCTCGAGTTTCGTACTGGAATCCTTGTCATTTGATGACAGGATGTGTGAGGTTTTGAGATGTGGGAGGACTACGGGGCTGTTGTTTTTTTTTCTTCGCAGAAGAGAGAGATTGATTCTTCGATTTTCCCACAATGTTTCATATCTCCTGATTTGGCTGCCATGTAACATTCCGCCCTAGTTCATCTGCCAGGCCCTGAATTACTGATTCTGAACAAAACGGGCATGCGAAAGGGTCCCGGATTACGGTTCTGGTCACAGTGGAGCGGGGCCTGCATTCCTGGGTGATGTGCGCAAACTCTGTGTGCACGGGCCCTGGCCACTGCCCACCCCCCCGACAGGCAGCGTGCCGCGTCCCTCATGTCCCTCTGACTTGCAGTGAGCGTTGACTGCTTTTATAAACAACAACAATAATAAAATAATAAGAATAAATAAATAATAAAACAACAATAATAATAAAACAAAAATCGCAGAACAGGTCAGTCCTGATCGATTGTATCATGTGACTCTTCTAAGCACTTCTTTACTCTGCTTTATGAAACGTACGGATTACTAACATGTCATCACCTCTGGACACGTTTGCAGTCGGCACACTCGTGGCTCAGCCATGCAGGTGGCTCTGAGAGCCCCCTTTGGCTGGAATGGGACATGCTTCGAGGGCATTAGCCGGATGAAACTCCAGTGCAGAAGTCGGTTCTCCTCAAGAGACCACATGATGGGGTAGTGGGAGCAGAAATGAGAAGCCGAGTCCTGGGGCAGAGAGCTCCCTCCCGGCTGCTGGCCTGCCCCAGTCTCATCTCTCTGAGCTGTTTTTTGCCATTCATCCTTTGCTAACACAGGTGTCGATATCCTGTGGCTTTATAGAATTATAATCTGCCCCCCAGAACACAATCTGTTTAGCATGCCACTGTGCCTTCTTCCGGCTTGGCTGTCTGCACATGGGAACACCAACAGATGACACTCTTGTTCCCTTGTCCCTGGAGCCCTGTTGCCCTCTCCCGGTCCCCTACGCTCCCTGGGCCTTATGTTCTGGGCCCCACCCCCAGCTGTTCACGTTTAGGGAACCAATAGCGAAGGAGCTAGAGACACAAGACTATAACTCTGAAGACCAATAGTTCCTCCACCAAGGGGCTGTATTCGCCGGCTGGGGGCTGTGGCGTTGCTGGGTTGTCTGGGGTCAAAGTTGCTTCCAGCCTAAACCAGCCCTCAACCATCTCCTCATTCAGTTGTTTCCAGACACTTTGTACACCCTGTGCTTACCAACTCCTTCTCTCTCAATCTCCCTCTCGCTCTCTTTCTCCCTCCCTCTCGATCCCTCTCCATCTCTCTCTGGATTTCTCTTTAATTATCTCCACAGTCGGCTCCATGCTCACACGTTATTACTAATACAGAAATGCCTTTCTTCATGTTCCTATCTTCTCTTGTGTCAACATGAACATCTTTGTCTTTACCCACATCTATACCTATCTTGCCAGAGCATCCCTCTGTCTCTGTGACCTGGCTGGCACTTTCCCTGGGCCTCATGTAGACCCAGGGGCACACAGAGAGGATGCAGAACTGGGGAGGAGGGAGCATTTTTGAAGCGGGTGCCTCCAGGCTCCACAGCCCAGCTGTATACAGACAAGCCAGCAGCATGGACCATCCCGTTGATTCATTGCTAAAAAAACACCTTATTTTGCTGTGGTTGGCTAGTTGTAGTTGGCCTTCATATTCCAACCTACTTATCTGGACTTTTAAAAAAGCAGAGATTTCAGGAAGGGATGAGTGATGTTCGTGCTTCATAGAGCTGGCAGCCAAGCATGTTCAAAGATGTCCCTTGGCCTCAGCATCATGCATCTCTATGAGTAAACATGACCCCTTGTTGGTGGAGGAGACCTTCACTTGCCCTGACATCACAATCTCTATCCAGCTGCCTGCAGCCCTGATCATCCCCGAATGGAGGACACAGATTTGCAGTTCTTCCAGGCTCTCCCGCTCTTGCTGGCCTTCTCAGATGTGGCAGACAATCGTCAGGCCAGAATAAGCCATAGGGAGCCCATCCACACTAGCCAGGAAAGGCATTACAGCCTAGAGAGCAAAGCCGTGGGTTTTAGAATCCCAGCCACGTTTCTGAACAGTGGGGTAAAGACAGCTCGGGGAAGCTTGAATTACTTCTCCGCTGCCTCAGTTTCCCAGCTATAAAACGGAATTAACCATACCAACCCAATCCAGACTGTGATGAAGAGCAGAAGTAAGAAGTCACATGATGCAATTAGCAAATAGTGAAAGGTACATCATAATGTTGCGTAATCGTGCCGTAATCCTTTCTGCTAATTTTCCCCAAGCGTGTATGTAACAAGCTTGGACTTCTACTCCACGGGATTTCCCTATCGGGAGGCATCTGAGGCAGAGGTTAGAATTATGTGCCCAGCATATTGAACGGAGCACTGGGTGTTATACGCAAACAATGAATCATGGAACACTGCATCAAAAACTAATGGTGTAATGTATGGTGATTAACATAATAAAATAAAATTAAAAAAAAAGAGTTATGTGCTCAGGGCCACAGAACAGAGCTGTATGAGGGCCCTGACCTGGATTACTCTCCAGGGCCAAGTTCGCAAACGCTGAACGCCCCCCTCCCACACACCACCCATACCAGATATGCAGGGGCACCAGCCTTTCCTCCAAAATCACTGCCCACTGCAGGCGATGGCTCGCCCAAGACAGGAAACCATATCGCCATCCCCATGTTTCCTCCTAATCCCCCATGCATTGCCTGGGCCCCTTACCTGCGGAGAGATGACCTCACTGAAAGACTATGGCTATGGCGAGTCACAGTCAGCCTTAATCACCTGTCTTTTTCCTTCATGCAGCACAGAGTCCTCCAATTAGGGTTTTGGGATTCTGTTTACTCCAGCTGGTGCATTTTTTTATAGTTATTCCACTGAGTCCCTACCACAGCTTGGGGGTCGCTGGGAAACTCTGCAAAGCTCAGCGCACTTGAGCCATCTGTAAATTCCAGAGGAAGTAGGGGTGGGGCTGGGGGCAGAGCGGGTTCTCAGTCAGCCTGGCCTGTGTATCCACAGGATGGGCCCACGGTGTTTCGATTGGGCCCAAAGAAGTGGGAAAAGCTGAGGAAGGAGAAGCTAGATATGGTGGCCTCACCGATGGAGGAACTCCAGGGAGCAGTGGGGGTGGCCGAACCCTGCAGCTGTCGAGCACTGAGAAGACTTTAGTCGGGAAGCAGCTAAACAGCTGCCTACCCGTGTTTCTGACTTTCCCTGGTGTTGGTCTGAGCCTCGACTGTGTAGCTGGGAAGCTACGGCACTACACTGATTTCGATCGTCCTGGCCCAGCCCGGGGATCCTCCCTCCCAGAGCTCTGAAGGGAATTGGCTCAGATCTACACTGAGTTGCTTGAGCCTGGATCCATCCAAGAGTTGACCTCACAAAATGCTAGATCTTATGGTAGAAACATCCCAACACAGCCGTTGATTCAGTGGGTGGGAGGAGAGCAAGCTAGGAGAGCAACCCCCGAATGTCTCGACATGACCCCGAAGGTCTGGTGAGGTGGGGTTCTCCCCAGGCAGGACGCTGCTGGAGAATTCTCTCGGGAGGGGGCTTTCTCACACTCCGAGTAGAGCGTCCAGGGTTGCCAGGGAGCCGAGGAGAAACAGAGCTGCACCTGCCCCTTTGTGAACAGAGGGGGTCCAGACCCCGTCCAAATGACTCTGCAATGAGAGAAGGGCTCCTTGTAGCTAGCCAGTTCCTGTTCTGGGTGTTTGTAAGGACACTTGCTTGTGAAGAGTCAGATGATCATACACACACCAGATTTCAGAATACTAAAATGAAGAGACAGCCATTAAAGATTAAGATAATAATTGGCAAAACAATAAATGACCCCCAAGTAGTAGTGAGTGAACATATAGGACACATTACCCCCCAGAAATGGCCTTTTTTTTTCCTAAAAAAAAATGTTGGCGAGAAAAGGCTTTAGATCAACTCTGGGATACTAAATAATAGGTAATGAAGGCCAACCAGGGAGGTCTAGAGGGTTCATCCCTAGGGCTGCGTCCTGCCACACCACCAGGAGCCCACTGGCCTGAGGTGAGGGAGGCGTAAGGCAGAAGGTGGAAAAATGGGGCTCCTGGTGGTGTGGCCGGGTCGCAGAGGCCCAGTGTTTTGGACTTGACTTCTCAGCAGGTGGGATGTGCTTCCAAAGCCAGCGGCCATAGCTCCCTGGGCACCAGAGTCACTTCTCAGAGAGTCCCTTCATGGCCTCTGCCCTGTCAAAGAGCCGTTTGGCTGGCCAGTGTCTCCCAAGGCACAAGCTGGTCTCTTGTTTTAGAAGTAAGATTTCAGGAGATCAAGGTGTTCCCTATGCACTTCTCGTAGCTGGTTTGTTTCCCAGTGCTTCTCTGGGCCTTTTATTGTCTTGTGGTTTGTGTTAGCCAGACCCAGATTCCAGAACTTTCCCATCCTCCTTGGAAGCCCTCAACCCTGACCACTAATTCATGATAGGGAAGTCGTGGGCATTCTGTTGAGGTCAATGTCTGCCCCGCCCCCCCCTTTGTCCTGCTACTGTGAGGCCCTGTGCACACAGGATTTGGGAGATGAGGAGGGCAAGGAAGACATGTGGGCATTCAGAACATCCGCCCTGATCCCCAGTCTCCCTCACGTCCCCCGTTCTGCGTCCCTCTCCAGTGACACGCATGCTCATTGCTGCTTCCTCACCTCACATGGTAGCATTTCTTACAGGGAGCTGACCCCAAGGAGATCTGTAGCCCCAGGCACCTCACTTGGGCTGAGTTCAGAAATGCCACGCAGGATAAATCATTTCTCCAGGAGCTGTTGGCTCCTTGGAGCTTCTCCGGAGATTGCTCAGGCTCGGAAGAAGTATCTCCATTAGCTGGGTGCTGGCCGGTGACCCAGGGACCATATATAACAGAATCTTTGTCTTTTAATTCTAGCGAGGATCGAGTAATTGAACACTACAAGAAACTGAATGGCCAGACCAGAGGTCAAGCAATTGTAAAGTAAGTGGCCCGTCTCGGTGCCTGTGAGGTTGTGTTTGTGTGTGTTCACACAGCATGTGTCACGGCTGTTCGGTTCTGCTCGCAAAGACCAATCTCCGGGGGGCAATGAATGGTTCAGGGTCATTTTCAAGTAAATCATCACTCCGAGAGCTTTGTCATGCACACACACACACACACACACGTATATGATTCCAGTTCTGCCGAATAACCACCCTCGTGTGTGTGTGTGTGTGTGTGTGTGTCTGTCTGTCTTCCCAGCTACATGAGCATCGTGGAGTCTCTCCCAACCTACGGGGTTCACTACTACGCAGTGAAGGTAAGTGCCAAGCCTGCCCTTAAAAAAAACATACAAGCAACTCTCACTTTTTTCCTTTTTAATCTGACTGAAGATGTGGTGGGGGGCTGGAGATGGGCGAGGCGGAGGACTGGGTCAGGAGGATTGTGTGCTGGGGGAGCTGGGGCACTGGAACTTTCCCCTGTGTAGGAAGACTTGATGCAGTTTCTCTTCAAAACTCATGTTCCCAGGGCGCCTGGGTGGCTCAGTTGGTTGAGTGACTGCCTTCGGCTCAGGTCATGATTCTGGAGTCCCTGGATCGAGTCCCACATCGGGCTCCCTGCTCGGCGGGGAGTCTGCTTCTCCCTCTGACCCTCCCCCCTCTCATGTACTCGCTCGCTCTCATTCTCTCTCTCTCAAATAAATAAATAAAAATCTTAAAAAAAAAAAAAAACTCATGTTCCCTCCTGTAAAGTGGGTATAATAAATCACTACTTCCTTTTAGACTCAGAAGAATCCTGGGAGGTCGGGACTGCAGAGCTTCTGGGTGTGGAAGTCCAGTGGAACATGGACCCTATTCCAAACTCACTTTAATTTTATCCACAATGCCCCTGCCTGGGATCCCTTCCCTGAAATAATAGATAATGATGTGCTGGTGCGCCCTTATCTATGATGAGAAAGGATAATTTTCCTCCCTCCACTTACCCCAACATGAAAAGTGTAAGTCCAGCCACAAAGAGCAGAAAATACTCCTGAATGCAAGACAGTTCCCCCCAATCCAAACTGAGAGTCTCTTGCTTCTTGGCCAGTTTTTTTCCCCATGTTTCCATCCAGCTGTATTTTTAATTCCTTTGGGCCGGAACGTGCTCCGTGTTTCCTGTATCTTTGTGTCCCTCGTGGCAGCCCGCACAACACTTTGCGTAGCCTTGGTAGGGTAGATGTTCGACTATAGACAGAGTGGAAATCTTGGAGGAGAGACTTCATCTGGTCTTTTCCTTGTGTAAACGCATGTCCCATCTCTTTGTCAGCCCCGGTGCCTGACAAAAGGTGGCTTCTGATGTATGTGCTCTCTGCCTTACAATAAAACTTGAGAAACAGGCTCTTTTGCAATCCGTGAGAGCAGAAGCAGACCTTGTGATGTGCAGAGCTCCAGAAGTGTGTGCATGTTTGGCCCTCAGAATCTCTGGGCTTAAGCAACTGCACTCCTACTTATTTGGAGAAAGAGCAAGCCCACACCAACTGTCTCCAGCCTCGCCAGTTGGTGGCCCCGTGATGTCACAGATGCTGGGTTCTGTGGCGTGGTGACCACTAACCTGGTCACCCCGGAGCTGCGGTGGTCTTGAATCCCCCCCTTGTGCTGCTCTCTGGAACTGTTGCAAGACACACAGGCACTTTCCAGAGACAGACGTTTTATACCTTAAAAAAAAATCTGTAGGAAATCATATACCCTGAAACTTTTCTAAAAATTCCAAATGTATTTCCTTGCCCCTTTTTATCTTTGTGCCTACCTTAAGATAACTCATGGGTATTTGAAAGGCATGAAGCCAATTTTGAGTTGCTAAGACATCTACAATGGGGTGAACTAGGTTATTCATGGTGTGGCAATTAGGACAAATGTAGGGGGGAGGCTGCTTCCTATGCCCGTTCGGCTCCTAGCATTCAGGAGCTGTAATTAACAGCTCAGAGTCATCCCTACCTGAATGTAGGATCACAGTTTACGATCTGGTGGCAAGAGGTCTCTGTTAAAGGAATAAAGAGAGGGACTTGGTGTTTCTAATTCAGGTCTCGGAAGATCTAGGCTTCGATTTTGCTACTTTTGTCTGACAGCATGAGTCACTCAGCCCAGCAGATCCCTTAAGATGAGCAGGACCACATGGTGGCCCCTGCCATTGGCCTGCTGGAGAGATGGGGTGGGTCCTGAATAGAGCAGGACCAACCCTTTGCTTTGACTTCTTTGTCTTTAAAATTGGAGGAATCTTAAATGCATATTACTGAGTGAAAGAAGCCAAGGTGAAAAGGCTACATACTGTGTGATTCCAACGATATGACATTCTGGACGAGGCAAAACTGGTTGCCGGAACCTGGGAGGGGGAGAACACAGGATTTTTAGGGCAGTGAAGCTACTCGGCGTGATATTATTATAATGGATACACATCATTATACATTTGTCCAAACTCATAGAGGATTCCACACCAAGAATGAACCCTAATGTAAACTCTGGACTTTGGGTGACCATGATGTATCAATGTAGGTTCATCAAGTTATAAGAAATGTTCCCCTCTGGTGGGGATGTTGATAGCAGGGGAGACTCTGCAGGTATGGGGGCAGGGGTGTATGGGACATCTCTGTACTTGCCTCTCCATTTTGCTATGAACCTCAGAATTCTCTAAAAAAAAATGAATAAAGAAAGTCTTTAAAAAAGTTTTTTAGAAGAGTCACCTTCTCCACGGTCCCTTCTAGCTCTGATAGTCGATGACAGTTTCTCGGCTCAGAAGGTCGTTTTATTAGAATGCTCTCAGATTTTCTGTTGTGGTGAAACCTGGAGTCTTAGAAGGAGGACCAAGAGCAAGGCATTTGTCACTTACTCATAAAGGGGGACGGGGAGGATCACGATGTGCTGCTGGTTAGGAACAGAGCTGGGTCCCCACCCCAGGGCATGTTACATGGCACTTGTTCATGTAACTGAGCATCATCTGATGATGTGGCGCATCTGTTAAGGTGAAAAGGAGAGAGGTGGGCTCCATCTGTATCAAGGGATTTGTATTTTCCTCTGTTATCGCATGAGCCAGAGGCCTCCCCTTGGTTCCCATGTGTGTTCTCTGGCCCTGTATTTACCCGCGCTCCTTTCCGTGTCCTAGGACAAGCAGGGGATACCATGGTGGCTGGGACTGAGCTACAAAGGAATCTTCCAATATGACTACCACGATAAAGTGAAGCCACGGAAGGTAAGCATTCTCTCCTCTGCGGGCGGATGGCCCGCAGAGAGAAGTGAGTAAAAATATTACACCGTGCAGCCTCGGGGCCTCCGGGCTCACCAATCCCCTGCTAATTTGAGTGTATACAAATTACTCTACAGTCATCCAGTCTGAGTTCCCGGGTAAATATTTTTTCTCCCGGTCACTAGGGAAACCTGAGCTGTTATGATTATTTAAGGTAAGGAGACGGGCCCAGCTCTCCCAAAGCAGATGGCCAAAAGGGCTTTGAGGGACTGTCCTGTTCCTTCATTTCCTGGCTGGGGAGGATGGGGGTTCTGTGCCCTTGGGAAAGGGAGGGAACATCTCTCTTCGGTCCTGAGGCCAATCTGAGCTTTCCCAAAGCTTGTCGGTGTGCTTTGTTGGGTTTTTGTTTTGTTTTGTTTTGTTTTGTTTGGGGTTTTTTTGGGGGGGGGGTTGGTGGCGGGGAGCTAAAAGAAGAAATTGTAGGTCAAAACAGGGTGAAAATTAAAGAAGAGTCAGAGGCGTTCCTGCAAATCGGGTAAATACTTTATGGCATATTAGAAGTGATCAGAAATCTGGAAAAAATAAGGTCATTTGCCAAAAGAAAGGGAAGCAGAGCGGGGTCTGCAAGGCCATCATAAACACAAAATAGAATGTTTGAAGGGGACACAGTGCTTGACTTTTCTCTGTTTTCATTTACACACATTTTTCAGACCAGAACAAATTGAAAAATTATAATGGAAAAATATCTCTGGGCTAGCGCTGTCATTCAGATCCTCTGGCAGAGAATAATGGAGAAGACAGTATGCAGTTCAAGCCCCAAAATACATATTAAAAGTCTATCAAAACCACACTTGCTGTGGGAGAGAGAAAGCAATATTGGTCCATTATGTCATTCTGGATTGCTTTCCAAAAAGCTTCTTTATCCACGAACGGGATGGAAATCCATGCTACATATCTGAGCTTATCGTAGGCTGTCTGCTTAGCAT
The DNA here is from genome assembly GCF_029215605.1 of Mirounga angustirostris. NCBI lineage: Eukaryota > Metazoa > Chordata > Mammalia > Carnivora > Phocidae > Mirounga > Mirounga angustirostris. The sequence goes on from NW_026991713.1 coordinate 126,898,169, forward strand.
CTGCCTTAGCCAGCTTCTTTATTAAAATGATAGGGGGAAAAAATGGCCCTTGGCTAGGGAGGATTTTCACTCTGTTGATCAGTAAGTCAGTTAAGTTCAAAGAAAAGATCCTGAGCAAGTGAGGGGGGTGCTCTCCCTTGGGAACAGTGCAGTAGGGACCTGGCTGTCCAGGGGCACGTGGTTCGGTGGCTAAATCCCATATCTCTCCAGTTGCCACTCTATGCTGCAAGACGTGCATTGGGCCCTGTGTGATTGGTTCCTTCTGTGTTTTTCTCAGTCGCAGGGTCTGTGCTTCTTCCACACTGTCTCTTTTCTTCCGGTTCCCCCTCTGCCTCTTTCCCACATGGCCTTTGTATGTTTCTGTGCCTTTTTTTTTTTTTTTTTTTTTTTTCTTGCATGGTCTCTTCCATCCCTCCTTCTTTGGACATCCACTCTCCTCTCTTTGCATCTTGCCTGGCCTTTTTTCCTGCTTGCAAGAGCCGAGAACCCTCCTAGATCCTCTCAGGAAACCCTGGTTCCAATCCCTCCAGCTCCCAATCATCCACACTTGGTGGAAGACCAAGGCCGATGTGCATAGTTGCCAGTGAGCAGAGTTTGTTCAAATGCAGCAGAATTCTGCTCTCCCTCTGAGGGTGGAAAAGACATGCTAACATGTATTCTTTGGCATTTGGTTTTATTTAGTAATAAGTGTAAGCTGGCTTCATTTCTCTAATTAAGGTACTAATGAAGATTAGAGAATTAATGAGCACCCAATAGACGGGAAACTCAGGGCGGACACATTGCAGGGACTCCATCAATTGTCGCTGTTCCTGTAGGACTCTGTGACAGGCTTCAGGATCTGGAAAAGTACGAAGCCAAAGGTGTGGATAATCAGCCATTGACTGAGAGGATTTACTGTCATTTGTTGAGTTTATCCAGGTCAGCAAAATAAAAATGTTAAAAGGTCAGGATATTTATTCAGGGCATTGGCTGTACTCAAACCGAGTTGTTATGTAAAATAACTGATGTTTCTGTGGCCTCTGAGGAAGTAGTTACGAGGTGGGGGTGGGGCAGAGAGAGAGAGAGGGAGAAGCAGACTCCGCATTGAGCGGGGAACCTGACCCCAGGACTCACATCTTGACCCGAGCCAGAGGCAAAGGCCCAAACAACTGAGCCACCCAGGCGCCCCAGTAGTTGAGTTTCTTGAGTCTGTTACTAATCGAGGGGCAACCAAGCCACCAAAGTCACCGTTCATTTGCTCATTCAGAAAAATGTTTATCGCATACTCGTTATGTGCCGAGCCGAGCGGAGGGCTCAGAGGATACAACCCAAGACCCGGCCACGCCCTCAGGGAGTAAAGTGTATGATAATTGCATCAGTGTCCCCAGGTACTCCAGGAGAGCTCTGCATGACGGTCTGTGGGGAATTAAAGGAGAGTCACTGGGTTTAAGGAGGAAGGAAAAGTCTTCACAGGCGGCAAAGTGGGAGCAGGAAGCATGGGGCAGGCGGGCGTGCAGGCCTGCATGGAAGCCCCGTGAAGGGGAGCAGCGTGCCAGGTGGAGAAGCACACAGCCCCACTGGGCTGGAAGCAAGGGGCAGAGGAGGCCGGCCAGAGAGGAGGCTGAGAGGCCCCAGCGGGCAGCTGGGGGAGCCCTGAAGGCTCTGTGAAGGGGGTTTCATCTTCGAGGCAGTGAGGGCCACCAAACATTTGACACGGAGGAGGGGCCAGATCGGAGTCTCACCATCCTAGAAGCAGCGCTCTGGCAGCGAGTGGAGGATGAGCTGGAGAAATACACGGCAGAACTTGCAAACTGGGCCGTAATTACAGTGGCATAGGCCAGAACTGGCGGGGGCGCAGGGTGTCAGTGATAGGGTGATGCTTAGAAGGTAGGTGAGGTTGATCAGTTGTATGGGGCCAGAGGGTGGCCGTCAGAAGACGCTTCCCAGCCAGAGTATGGGATATAAGGGCAGTTTAGGACATGCAGAGTTTGAGGCGTGATGGGACATCTGGGTTTGCTGTGACAGGTAAGCAGTTGGGTATTCAGTGGGAGCTCCAGAGTGTGCAGAATTTCCAAAGCATAACTGAACCAGAGACTGAACGGGCAGTGGAGAGGAGATGGAGAGGGAGTGACACTTGGCACACCAGAGAAATTTCCAGTAGCTATGAGCAGACTTGGGCTGGGTTCCCCACCATGACATTTACTGTGTGACAGAGGCGGGACCAGGTGGTGCAGCCCTGAACCCGATGACATTTGGGGAGCCCTCTTTAAGACCTTAATGGATAGTCTGCACATGAAATAAGAATAGGCCTGGCGCCTGGGTGGCTCCGTTGGTTAAGCGACTGCCTTTGGCTCAGGTCATGATCCTGGAGTCCCAGGATTGAGTCCTACATCAGGCTCCCCGCTCAATGGGGAGTCTGCTTCTCCCTCTGACCCTCTCCCCTCTCATGCTCTCTCTCACTTTCTCTCTCTCCAATAAATAAATAAAAATCTTAAAAAAAAAAAGATTAAAAAAATTTTTTAAAAGAAATAAGAATAGGCCTTTGCAAGGGCTGGAAGACGAAGAGATGCCTGAGTTTCATTAGCCCGAGGAGTGTCCTTGTCTGCAAAGACGCGGGGTGGAACCTGCAGGAAAACCAGACCTAAACCGGAGCCATGGTTGAGGAACCATGGTTGAGGCCCGGCGGCAGGAACATGGCAGGGAGCCTCTTCCTTCTGACCCCCAACATCAACACCACTGTCAGGAAGAGGTCGTCTGTTATGTGGAAGGCACTTGTGAGTCTCTGGGGATGCGGCCTGCACTCCTGGCACCTGAGCTGTGCGTGTATGGAGCTGCGCGGGCCAATGAGGAGTCACACAGAAAGTGCCCGAAGTCGGTCTGCACTGCTCCAGGCCGGCCTTCTGCAGGTGCCACAGCCGCCCGGCTCCACTCTGCCCCGTCTCTGGCCCGGCCAGTTCCCCAATGCAGCCAGAGTTCGAACTGGCATCCATCTGTGCTTCCCTTGTGAACTCGCGGAAGGTAGCTGGGCTCGGCAGGTATGTCTGGCAGCGCCTCTGCACGCGGGGAGAGCTGCAGGGCCCCAGAACCCAGGGCGCAAGGCAGCCGGCTCCTGGGAGGGCGGCCTTCCAGCAACACCACGACCCCTGCTCAGAGCCCAGGCTGACGGAGCTCCACTGCGGTAGGCCCCCAGCGTGGCTCAGGAGACTGGGAGTGGCGCCCAGTTCTGCTCTTGGAGGCCCTTCTGTAGCAACAGCTGCACCTCCAGCCCCGGCAGAGGCCCTGCCTGACACTCTGACCCAGTTACCGCAGCTTTGTCACATGCACCGCCATCCTAAGAGCCAACATTCAAGTAGAGGCAGCGACAGGCTGAGCCTGCTGCCTTTCTTTCCGACGGCCTGGAGGCATCCTCTGGTATGCATCAGCAAACCATCCACACAGCCCAGGAACTCAGAAGCTGCCCGTGAGAACCCATTCAAGTGTTCCCATATGATCCACTGAAAAAGAGGGGGGTGGGTAGCTGATCGCTGTCCAGAAATGGGTGGGACCCTGGCTCATTCCAGCGTCTGTAGTTGGGTGCGCTTTGCCATTTGTGGTCACAGAGTCTCCCCTAAATTGCTTAATCGTCACTCTGAGCCCCTGGTGGCTTTGGGTGACATGGAGTAAAACACAGAGTCCCTCACGGGTGGAGTAGAGAGAACATGGAAATCCTTTCCTAATCACACGCTCCTACCTGCTACCTGAACCTTCTACACAAATGGGCTCCAGCTTGCGGAAGCACAGCCCCAAATACAAGCTGTTGCTGTTTATCAGGAGAAAACCAGCTTCTTTGTCCTCAGGGCACACGTGTCAGGAGCAGCTAGACACGTGGGGACACCTGAAAAGGGTATTTTGGCTTTTGTGTATGTTCAGAAGCTCAAGACCAACTTCAGAAGTTTTTTTTTTTTAATTTTTTTAAGATGTTATTTATTTTGAGAGAGAGAGAGAAAGCACGCACATGAGCGGGGTGGGGTACAGAGGGAGAGAATCTCCAGCAGACTCTCCTGCTGAGCATGGACCCCACCCCCACCCCCGACATGGCACACGGGGCTTGATCCTAGGACCCCAAGATCACGGCCTAAGCCAAAGCCAAGACTCAGAGGCTCAACCACCTGTGCCACCCAGGTTGCCCCCAGAAGTATTTTAGAACTGCATGTGCAGAAGAATAGCCCACCAAAAACTAAAAAATCCACAAATAGAACGAAATCAAAATAGAAATCTACAATACGGGGCGCCTGGGTGGCTCAGTCGTTAAGTGTCTGCCTTCGGCTCAGGTCATGGTCCTGGGGTCCTGGGATCGAGCCCCTCATCGGGCTCCCTGCTCAGCGGGAAGCCTGCTTCTCCCTCTCCCACTCCCCCTGCTTGTGTTCCCTCTCTCGCTATGTATCTCTCTGTCAAATAAATAAATAAAATCTTAAAAAAAAGAAATCTACAATACATTCACATATCCCAGAACATGAGCCCCTGCTTGCATTTATGAGTTCTTTCGAAAAGCTCGGGGAGCACCCCAAACAGTATCCAAAGCTAGGGACCCAGATTTGTGACAAGCTCTTAAATATCCCGCCACAACCTCTCAGCAAATCCTTCTGCTTCTCCCCTTTCCCCAGTGATGTGTTCCCTCCCACCCTGTGCCCGCCTCCCACTCCTGAACTCCAGGATGTTCACACTAAAATACCGTGTGACGCTTGGAAACATGCCCCTGGTTGCCTCAGCTGCCCTCTCTTCCCACATTATGGTTTGACAGTTTGTATGTACAGTCGAGAACGTGATTTGCCTGTACAGAAACCGCAGTGTCCACGCATCTGCCAGTGTGGCTCTGGCACCGTTAAGAGAAGGGGGAGGAGGGTCACAGTGGTCAGAAAATAAAATCTTGCAGCTGCAGAGATTATCTTACCCCATTTCTCCTAGCTACGTTTCATTTTTTTTTTTTTTTAAGATTTTTTTATTTATTTGACAGAGACACAGTGAGAGAGGGAACACAAGCAGGGGGAGTGGGAGAGGGAGAAGCAGGCTTCCCGCGGAGCAGGGAGCCCGATGTGGGACTCGATCCCAGGACCCTGGGATCATGACCTGAGCTGAAGGCAGACGCTCAACAACTGAGCCACTCAGGCGCCCCGCTACGTTTCATTTTTGCATGTGCCCCCCTGTGTAGCAAGGGGGCGCCTAAGGAAGAGGTTCTTGATTTGAGAAGTTACCCTCAGTCCTCGTGGCCTCAGGGAAGATTGAAACACGGTCAGATTGGCGTTTGGGCAGGTGAAGTCAATCTGGAGCTTCGTCTTAGTTTGCATTTACAGCCAAACAAAGAGACCTAATCTGTCAAAAAAAAGACTGAGTGCCAGCTATGTAAAGGGGCTCTCAGTGGTGACCTGCCGCGGACATCGTTTGAATGAACATTTGAATGAAAACTACATGATAGATCTTGAGGAGGCATTGGTTATTAACTCTCAAGGAACTGGGTCATGCGGGGCAGAGATGAATAGGCTGGATGAAATCTGTCCCATCGGTTTCTCTCTTTTCGAGGAGGACCTTGCATTCCTTAGAGCAAAGCTGAGGAAGTCTGAAAGTCGGATCTCTGGGACCATCTGTCCCCTCTTGGGAGCGCGAGGACCAGAGGTGTTGGGACACCAGGCTGCCCCACACTCAGGACTCCGCTCCCACCCAGTGCCACGCTGAGCTGCTTCTCTGCCATGCTGCTGTAGTTGGTGCTCCTCAAACCCGTGGACACCCCAGCCACGGAACCCTCAGAAGCCATCATAAATTACAAGAGGAAAGGCTTTCCGAGTGGGGCGCCAGGAGGGTGCAAGTCATCCTTCCTGCGGGCTGTGTCTGAGGCATTAGAGAACAAACAGCACGAGACGCGTGGCTCTAGAACCCTCCCCAGAAGGGATGTTCAATATCTGCGCCTCATCGTTTATGGCTGCGACCCACAGCCCAGCCCGCATCTGGTGAAATCTGCCCACTGGGGAGGAATGGCAGTGCGCTCTTTGTTACGTAGTCAGCAGACAGCATTTACTTATTTATTTCATATGCAATTAGGGGCGCTTTTATGTACACTTAGATGCACAATTAGGAGCCCTGTGGGGGCCCCTCTGAGACATTAGGAGAAGGAACCGGAGTAAATGGTCTGCCCCCTGTCCCGAGCAGCCAGTGGGGCCTCCTAGGGTTCCTGGGAGTATTTCAGAAGCAGGGGCATTAGCTCGGGGAATTGATGCATTACTGTCACCTCCCCAGATTAGTAAAGATTTTTGATGATGAGACAGGAAGAGAAAATAATATTTACAGGAAATATTCCATTAACTGTGAACTGACTCCCAGTGGAGCTAGCCTGCTTCCATTATTCAGCCATAAGCGCTCCATTAAGTGCACTGCCGACTTCTTTTTCAGCTTCTGTTTGGATGCACTTGACTCATTTTCGGGTTGCTGAGCCCTCTGCCTTGGCAGGCCCTGGGTGGGTGCCTCCCTCAATTCCACTGTCTGTATCCCTCTTGGACACCACAGCCTGTGCACTGTGAAGGAGAAGAACCCCCGCATCATGCATTTAGCATTCTTCAGCCTTTGCTCCTTCCCGGTGTTGGATCAGAGGACCTCCTCCGGTTGCCCCTATCGGTCCTCCCTTGGTGCGGAGCCAACCCAGAAGGGTGCAGGGATTGTAGGCGACGGGCCCTGGCCATGGGTCATCAAGAGGGGCCTGCCTCAAAGCCGCAGAGCAGGCCTGCCGGGAGGGTAATGGGGGTGGGGGTGAGGGGCATAGAGCGTTACCAGAGCCTGCCATCTGAACTCCCCAAGAGAAAGGGGAAAAAAGCAATTGTCTTCTAAGGAAGTTGAGATACCCTTTGCAGAACATCAATACGAGACCTCCTGTTCTCAAAGCACCAACACGAGGCATGGCTGAATTCTCTGGAATGGGAATCACGGTCTCTCCTCCTGCACGAGAACCGAAGTCACCGGAGCTTTGGAACTTCCGTCGAGGGCGTCAGATTCGAAATCCTCTCCAATAAAATGGTCCCCATTTGAGAACTGCCTCTCGTGGGCCAGGTGCTGCTCTAGGGCACGAAAGAGGCCCCTGCTCTCCCAGCGTGTACAGCCCAGTGGGGACGATGGTCCGACGGTGACATGAAGGCAGTCTACAACACACTGTGTCAGAGTCTCCAGTTCCAGGAAGACAACAAGTCAGTCAGAAGAGCGGCAGAGTGGCGGATGGTGAGGAGTGGTCTCTCCAAGCAGGTGACATTGAAGTGAGCCTCCCTCCGAGAAAGGGCACATCCAGCTCCTTGGGAAGCAGCGTCAGAGGCGGATTTGCACGCAGGAAATACTCTGGGAATCAACGCCAGTGGGGAAGGGGAAGGAAGCAGGTCTACGCAGACAGGGAGGCTGAGCTATGATGCAGGCTTGGACCAAGCTCTGGAGCTCGGGAGGAGCCATCACTCTGAGACAGGTGGGCCGAGCCTAATCCCCAATCACCAGATGCAAGGGACCCACAGGGAAGGGGTCATGACCTTGGGCAAGGTGGCTCCCTACCGTGGAAGGCGATTCCCAAAGAGGGGATGAGTCCTTCAGTACCGAAGGGAGAAGCTAGACAGTAGGGCATGGTAGATTTTATAGCCGTGGTTCTCAGAGCGTGGCCGTGGACCAGCAGCATCCACCCGGGAACCCGTGAGAAGTGCACACTCCACATCCCCACCTGAGCTGTGTGCTCAGACACTCAGAGGGTGGGACTCGGCACTCTGTGTCCACAAGTCTTTCCGGCATATTCAGAAAACTTGTGATAACCCATTCACTCTGTGGGCCTCTCTTCTTGTATCTGTGAAATGGAGACTAAGCCATGAGATAAGAGTCTGATTTCCTCCATCTTGAATGTTTACTTCTAAGCTGTATCTTCTCTCTAAAAATGCTGTTGCCCTTGACATTGCAAGTATCGGTGGCCTCTTTTATACCCGGCCTGAGCGGCAGAATTGCCACGAAGAGCAAACAGTCTCTCTTTGTTAAGAGGACTGAATTTTTTTCTTGGTCATTGGATCTGGGAACCCAAGGTCCCTCTGTTCCCACAAGTCCCCATGAAGGCCATGTTGGAACCTAGTCCTGAGTTATCCAAAACTCCAAGGACACCCGTTTGTATCTTGTTGCGTTCTCGTTGGAACTGTCCCAGCATGCTGGTGTCAGACTGCCACTTTTGCAGAAGATGATGTCTGTGAGCAGAAAATAAAAGCATTGCCCCATCCAGGTGGGTCATCCTTAGAAAGAAACTGTCATGGGAGAGCAGTTTCTCGGCAGCACTACAGGAGAGGAATATAATTATTCCTTTAGGAGAGGCAGCTCCAGATCTCTCCTGGGGTGATCTGCTGGAAGGTACCTCTCGGAGGTGGGTGCACTCTGCCCTGAAGAGTCCACCCAGATGGTCCCCAGGGGGACTGGTTGTGGGGGTTAACCTCCAGGCCTGGCATAACCCTTTGGGTACCACATTCCTGTTCCTACCTCCTACCGTTAATTGTAGTAGGAGGATAGCTGTTATGATAGTCAAGACAACTAAGTCCTAGCTCTAGGGTTGCAAGACAAGTCACTTCTCCAGGCCTCAGATTCCTCATCAGCAGGGCGGCTGATATAGACGATCGAGACTCTTGAGGTGGGGAGACTCAAGAGATTAAAAACAGTGAAAGAGAATGAAGCGAGGGGCAAGCTCGTCATAAAGCTAGAAGGGAGCAATTAACAAAAGGAAGAATGAAAGGCAATGTTCTCTCAGAAGAAAGTGGTAGAGAGAGAAATTCTCCATTTCTAAGTAGGCGAACCCCTGTCTTTGATGGTTGCCCAGTTTGGACAGAGCCCAAGGGAGACTGATGAGATGAGCAGAGGCAGCTCTTCTCCCTGAGTGACACACCTGTCCCTTTTGTGAAGCGTGAGTTCTCCCAGGTCTCAGCCACTTCCCAGAGCAGTGCCTGGTCTCAGGCATTTTTTCCTCCCGACGAGGACGGGTGCATGTGACAGCGTGAGGGAGGCCGTATAAACATCCACAGTGATGGTGTGAAGAGTAGGGGTCAAACACAAGCTTAGGTATTCGTAGCACGCAAATAAACACCCAGCCAGACAGGCCAGCAGCCCCCTGGAGACTGTCTTCTAAATAAGTCACAGAAACGGATTCCCGCTACTCAGGGAGCCCCACTGACCTGGGATGCAAGTTGAAGAAGCAAATCAAAACCAAACGCTGTTGTTGGATCCCAGAGCTCTGCTAAAGAGCATCCAGTAATCTCACCCACTCCAGAGGAACCATGAGCCAGCAGGGACTTAGCAACAGATTCGGTTTCTCTGGCTTATGAAAACTCAAAGACTTTGCTAGTCTAACAAGAACACTGATCACCTGGGACTCTCAAAGGGTAAATCTCTTTTATCTCACACTGTTTATTAAAAATGGGTTCTTCCCTAGATTAAAAACAGGGGCAGTCCTGTGACTTGTTGGATCACTTCCAAGTGTTAAATACAAAGCCTCACGGTCACTTTGAGCAGCAAAATTAATTTCATTAAGTAATTAGAGTATCTAGTCCTTTCTAACAACCAAAGCTCCAAGCTTGGCTTAAAGTTAAATCTCCCTTCTCCCACTCACCTGGCCAAGTCTGCTTCTCATTGTTTCAATTTCTGGAGCAGGAAGGAGTCAGGCAGTGGTTTTTGGTTCCCCTAACTTCAGGAGGCACCCCTCAAGCTCTCCCGGTGCCCCTAGTGAGCTCTCTCTTAGTAGGTTTACAGAAGGCATCCTTCACTTCCCTCCCCAGGTACGGGAGGCTCACAGCACACCTCTCTCCCCCTAACACTCTCCCTCAGATTCCACCTCTCTAAAGCTTCTTTTCTTAAAGATTTAATTTAATTTATTTATTTATTTGCACAAAAACAGCAGGGGGAGGGGCAGGGGAGGGGAAGGGGCACAGGGAGAAGCCGACTCCCGCTGAGCAGGGAGCCCGAAGCAGGACTCGATCCCAGGACCCTGAGATCACGACCTGAGCCGAAGGCAGACGCTTCACCGACTGAGCCACCCAGGCGCCCCCAAACATTTTATACCCCAATTGAAAGTGAGGAGTTTCAAGTCATCTAAACTGTAAGGCTTAAAAAAAATTTTTTTAATTTTTTAATTGTGATAAAATGCACATAGAATTTACCATTGGAACCTTTCTACTTGTCCAGTTCCTTGGTATTAAGTATATCCACGTTGTCGTGCAGCCAGTCTCCAGAACTCCTTCACGGTGCAGGACGGAAACTCTGTCCCCCTTAAACAACCACCTGCACCCCCTCCCCCCAGCCCCTGGGACCCACCGTTCCACTTTGTGTGTCTGTGAGTTTGACGACTCTGGGCACTTCATCTGAGTGGAATCTTAGACTATTTGTATTTTTGTGGCCACAGGGTTTTCGTATCAAAACCAGGACACTTTAGATGGTGACTGACAGCACCGGCGAGCAATCACACCATGACCTCAGACCAACCAGGGCTGTCCCAGCAGCCCAAGGCTCGTGGGGGCCTGTTGAGCCTGTCCTTGACCCTTTTTTGGCCTCCACTACTGGGTGGTCTGCTCACTGGTCCCTCTAACAAGAAAGATCATCTTAAAGCCTCAGCTGGTGCCTCCATTTCCATATCCCACGTTATGGCTCTGCTGGAACATTGTCACCCCCACACAGCATAGCTCGTCACAAGCCTGTGTTGAGCCAACACCTGGGGCAACTCCAGAGAGCCCTGGCCGGTGAAATCCTGGACCATCCGCCACCCAGTTCTTTCCAGCATCGCCAACGGGTGTTTCTGATGGCTCCGTGGGGCTTTGCAGGCCCCCTCACCAATCCCTATAATCATTCTAGAAAGCGTAAGCTACCATCAGATGTGGTCCATGGACTCCCCCTGACCAGAGCCGACTGAGCCTCCTTGTGCTGGATATTCTGTCCTGGCCTTTTATCGGGAACACAAAGAGCCAGGGGAGCTCTGAATTCCCGTCTTTCCAGGCCTCTTGTTTGACTGGAAACCAAAACCCAGCCCCGGCTGCCGAGGCCTTAGGAGCCCCAGCTGAGGGAGTCGCCGCTGCTTGGCTGCACACGTGAATGTGTTTAGGCACATCATTGACTTTATGCTTGAAGCTGTGGGGCTTGAAAAGCCATAAAAACCAGATCCCTGACCAGCTTTTTCACCAGCCAGCTCCGGGAAGGACTACAGGTCCTGCAGCCACTGAGGAGAACACCCCTCACCCTCTCCCCACAAGATGTCAGAGTTGGGGGAGGTTCCTTGTCATCTGCAGAGGCCACCACAGAAACTCCAAGAGGAGGACCCTGGTAGGAGAATCTTACGACAGGTTGGGAGTGCTTCTTACAGAGAAAGGGCGGCACCAGGGATTAGGGGGCCTTTATCTTGGACTGCTGGCTCCTTTTAAGTAGTTAGCTTTATGAAGTTTTAACCAAAGAGCATCCTGGGATTCGTGATCAACCCAGACTAGGACTGACCCGTCAAGCGTGTAGAAAAGCCACAGGGAGCTCTTGGTCACTCCCCGCGTCACCCCCTGCCAGCTCTAGGCACCCTGAACCTACTTTCTGTCTCTGTGGATTCGCCTCTTCCAGACATTTCATATGAGTAGAATCCTAGAACCTGTGTCCTTTGAGTCTGGCTTCTTCCTCTTAGAAGAATGTTCCCAAGGGTCATCCATGTTGTAGCATGAATTAGGACTTCATTCCTCTTTATGGCTAAAGACTATTCCATTGTCTTCTAATGTTTCCTCCGTGTTTTCTGCATTAACGTAGCAAACGCACGCCCACGAGGGGTGCCTTGGGCCTTTGCACTCGCCATGTCCTCGCCTAAGGTAGATGGCTTTGCCCCCAATTTCCTTCTGAACGCCCTCCAATGGCATGCCAGTGACGCCTTCCCCGAGCGCCTTGCTAACCGTGGCAGCCCTGCCCTGTTGTCTGGCTGTCCTCGGAACCTGTTTTCCTCGGACTTCCATACTGTGTAGTTTTATTTATTTGCCCGCCTCCCCCCTCAGAAAAATGCAGAGATTTTGGTCGTTATTTTTTCCCAGTACCATATGTGTGCTGCCTAGCACACTGCCTGACTCGTGGGAGATACTCCGTAAATAGCTGCTCAGTGAGTAAAAGCAGGGCCGAGTATAGCGTGCTGCGTCCCACCGCCGGTGGCGGGGATGTGTCCGCGTGCGTGCACTGGCCTCGTGGACGTCAGGACAAGCACGTCGCTCCTGCAAGGAAGGGTTTGAGGGCTCCAGTGAGAGCAAAGCCCTTGGTAAGAGGGCGGAGGGAAGTCCCGGAGCTTTTCACAGCTTAGGTTTGTTGATCGGAAGATGAAAAGCATAAGGAGTTCCTTCCACCTGGACCATCCCTCGATTTTATTTTTCTGCCTCTTGGACCAAAAGGACCCAAAAAGCGAACAGTACTTGGACATCAGGGGTGCGTCGCTGAAATACTGCAGACAGTGGAGCCGGGCTGGCGAGGCTGGAGGCCTTTTCTTTCTCAAGCAGGAAACCCTCTGCTGGGAAACCTTGCTTGTTGACTCCAGTAACCTTCTCTTTGTCTTGGGGAGAACTTTAGCAGCTTATTTCTGCTGAGCCATGCGATAGGGAGCTCTGAGATTCTGGGTTTTTTTTAATGAGCATGATTCTAAGGGGAAACCCAGGCTAACCTCACCTTCCTGAAAGTGTGAGCCTGTTGAACCCCAAATGCTGGCATGGCCAGAAGAGCATCATGAGGCCCTCAGGCCCGGCTCCTTGGGGCTGCACATGGGCACCTGCAGGTGGGGTAGAAGACCCTACGGCAGGGGGCCCCATGTTGAGCCTCACAAAGAGCCGACTTCAGGCAGTTTGTGGGCAGAATGAGTTGTGGGAATCACTCCAGGTCTGGCAAATTCCAGCTTGCAACCGTAGACTTCCCTGGTTGACCGTGGAATAGAGTTTAGCTCAGACAGGGCTGCCAGGAGGGGGAAGGGCTATGGTTCCTAGGTTGCGGCTCTTGGGCTGGCTCTCACTGCCACTTCCCTGTTGCCACATGCCTTCCCAGTTGAGACATCTATTTGTAACCAGATGTCTAGGTCCAACCCCTGAGGTTCTTCACAGTGTGGACATTGCCTGGATGTTGAGCACACAGATAAGTGATGGGAGCTGGGATCTGGACCCTTATCACCTGTGTGACTTTGGGAAAATGTCTTAACCTCTCTGAGCTTCAGTTGCCATAATACCTACTCCTAAAGCTCTTCACTGCCCCAGCAGACCATTGTTGGAGTGCCTGATAAGCCCCAGGCACTGTGCTAGGTGCCAGGAAAGTACCTTCAGGAGGCTTACAGTCTAGTCAAGAAGACATTTGAGGAGAAGAAAAGACCCTTGTGATACAGGATGGTCATTGCTTTGGCAGAAGTACACACGTGAATATCCAGAACAGGCTGGGGGTAGGGAGATCCTGGTAAGAAAGCCCAGGTAAGAGCAGGCTGTTGAGTCCAAGTATCCGTTTCCTCCTCGGCTCCCCCCACCTCCCCTAAAGGCACAGTTCCCCCAAACTGACCTGCGCACTTCAGAATCTACGGAAGAGGGGATAAAAGGGGAAAGACAAAATCTAGAGTCAAAGTCCTCACCTCTAGGAAACCTCCTGTCCCCCCCCTTTCTGGGAAGGAACACGGTGGTGCAGGAACAAAACTGCTCCAGCAAGACGATCCAGAGGGAGAAATCCCCACAGTCCAGCAGGGCCCGCACCCCGTAGGGCTGGCAGCTCAGCCCCGGGCCCTCCATGCCTCTGTCCACGGGAGGGCCCAGACCCTCCAGCAGCCAGCCCGGCTGAAGTGGGGCAGTTGCCGGCCTCCCCGCCTCTGCGGCTGCAGTCCCCACTGTAAGACCACACGTGTTCTCAGCTGCAAGCTGCCTTGAAAAGCAGGCTGCCAAGCCCTGGTCCGGTGCCCGCTCAGCCGCAGCTGTAAGACGCTTCCAGCCAGGAGAGCCCGGAGCTCACGCCTGAGCTCCCAGCAGCTGCCCGGCTGCCTCTCTCCTGGAACCCGCAAAAACCACGGTCTGCAAGACCTCCCCCCTTCTAAGGGGATCGGCCAACTCTGGAAGCACGAGGCGTGTTAAAGTGCACAGAAGCTGCTCTTAGTTCTTCCCAAAGAGTCCTTGCTGCCTTACTAATCTTTTTTTAAAGTAGAGGACTGTCATTTCGGCTTTTTTTTTTTTTAGCTTGATTAAACCGTTTTAGTTGTGAGAGTCTACCTTTCTTTCCATGGAGAACTGCTTGCCAACCCGGTCTTCTCCATCCTGTCTCCATCTTCATGGAGTCAGAGGCCTCCACCTGAGAAATCAGGTGTTACTGTGAGGCCACACCTCCGGACAGAGCCACCGGGCATAAGAGGACTGATGACAACCAGCCCCTCTCCGCCCACAATAGAAAAATACAGGTTTTCCCCCAAAGCAACCAAAAACCCTTCACAGCAATCCAGAGGTCTTTGCCACTGCGGGTGAAAATGCTCATCATTTTCCCTCCAGATGTACCAGATGTCTCATTAATTCCCTGTATGAAGCATCCCATTGACAGAAGTCAGGGCAGGTGTGATTAGCCTTGAAGGTTTGTTTAAGTTTTTATTTTCATTTCAGTTAACATACAGTATAATATTAGTTTTAGGTGTACGGCATAGTAAGCCAACACTTCCCTACATCACCCTGTGCTCATTGCGACAAGCGCACTCCTTAGTCCCCATCTCCTATTTAACCCATTCCCTCCACCCCCTGACCCCGAGCTTTGAATATTTCTTAAAGGAAAGCCGGGAGCTCAGAGAGGTTGAGCTACATAAAACTGGGCCACAGTGCTCATTGCTTAAAAAGAAAGAGAAAGCAGGGGCGCCTGGGTGGCTCAGTTGGTTAAGCGACTGCCTTTGGCTCAGGTCATGATCCTGGAGTCCCGGGACTCGAGCATCGGGCTCCCTGCTCGGCAGGGAGTCTGCTTCTCCCTCTGATCCTCCTCCCTCTCATGCTCTCTGTCTCTCATTAAAAAAAAAAAAAAGAAAGAGAAAGCAAAGCTAGATCTAGATATCAAGAATCACTGGCCAATTTCTCCATTCAACACTAACCCTGAAGTATCCCCCAGAAACACACTCTGAGGAGGGAAGAAATTACATCAGGAGGCCAAAGATAAGAAGGGAAAAACACTTTCACCTTCTCTTTAAGGTTTTTACATTTGCCAAAGCTTTCTGGTAAGGTCTTTTCTTTAAGAAAGACCAAAGTACACACAAGAAGATAATAGAGATGCCCCCTCCCCCACCAGGGAGAACAATAAAAGGCAATGTAGTCCAATGGGGAAAAGAAAGTGGCCTGTTTCTCTGGGCCTGTTAAGTACTTGTTGACCCTCTTTCTCTCCCTGCCCTGAGTAATGACGCTTAAGCCAAAGGAAGCTAAGAGGTTTCTGATGGGTTAAGAAGAGGTCATCCATTAAAGGGTCAAGGCCTGGCGCTCTGGGTATCTGTCACTGAATTAACCAAATCAGTTTCGAGCTTATGGAGTCTGACAGGAGTAGGCAGCCAGCTGGGGGGACATCTTGATTCCATTACATATGGCTGCTGAGAAAAATTAGCCGCTGTTTTCCTTGCTGGCTATGTGGCCCTCCCAGAAGAAGATAGAGGTCAAGGAGCCCTCCTTCAGTGCAGATAACGAAGGCCATACTCCTGTTCACTTCCTAAGCTCATTATCTGTGGACCTAGTCTGCCTATGTTGGAGGGCCTGATTTGGTTCCCAGTATAGCCCATTCCATGTAATACTCAGCCGGATTATGGTAGGATGCTTTCTTCCCAGGGTTAATGTTTTGAGCTAATAAGTTATAGTAGGTAAATGGTCAATACTGACTCTAGTCAAAATTGCAGTGGACCTGGGAATTGGCTGGATAACTGGAACCAAAGAGCCCAAAGAGAAGATAGCAAACGCCAACTGGAAGGCAATGAACAAGAGCCCGGGTTAGGCTGATGGCTTGCATTGTGAAAAATCCAAGTAACAGAAAACATTTTTTAGAAGGTTAATGACACCATTTTGGACATCTCTTTAAAAAAAAAAAAATTACATGACCTGTACTTTGAGCTAATGTGTATTCAGAACTGTATTTTGACATGAAGACTGCTACTGGTTTGTAAATGATGGAGAAGAGAGAGCATAATGATAAGTAGTATTTTTTGCTGTTTATTGGACACCATGTTAAGCACTTTATATCTAGTCATTAATACAACAGCTCTATGAAAAAAAAAAAAACTTGTTAGTCGTAGTATTTCAAAGATGAGAAATCTAAGACCCAAAGAAATGACATCGCCGGAATATACAGCCAGTGAGTGGTAGACAGTATGGCTTTGAAAACCATGCTTTTAATCAGTATTATTCTGTACAGTTTCAGAAGTAGGAAGTGTTTAAGACCAGCGACTTTATTTTTAAATTCCAAGGAGTAGCACTATGATACTGCCTGGATTTACTGTGCTGACCTTCAACCCGTGCATAGGATCTAGGAATGCCCATGTGCGTGCACACACACACCCCGCTTTATGGTAAAGGCAGCTAAGATATAGAGGGACATAGAGTCAGGACTATCACGAGGCCTCTTGACTTCCAAGCCAGAGTTCTTGCCTCTAAAAATGATAAACTGAAACAGGGAATAAGCGATGGTCATGAACATTGATAATCTGAGGCAGAAGCATGAAACCTATCTGAATAAGGTGTGGTGCCTCTAGAGTTTTAAAAGTCTAACCTAGAAACTGTAGATGATTTTGAGCACCATCACGAAGTTAAATTGCTGTATCATTGCTCTACAGTCTACTTTTTGTCTGGCTTGTCTTCCCAATGAGATTGTGAGCTCTTGACAAACATAAACATGCATTAGGCATCACGTCCTTCCTCTTTCCTATTAGCGTGGGTTGGCACAAAGTAAGACACCCACTTCTCGAAAGATTGGAGAGGGGTGGGGATTAGATGTGGCCTAAAAGCCCAGGGCCTCAGCTCTCTTCTTTATAAAGTAAAATATATTGAATCCTTGTGCAACTGCTGTTAAAAACAACAACAACCCTGATAGATGGTGTGAGCCCCCCATGTTGTGAGTGACAGCCCTGCTTCTAGAAGGCGAACAGAGCAGAAATGAAACAAGGAAGCGAGATTTCTAGTTTGTATGTTTCATTCTGAGCTCGGAGATTATTCCTGGCCGTGAGTCTAATTCTTTTTAAACGAGAACTCTTTGCTGATGCTTGGAAAGCATGCGGGATCTTGACACTGCCTTTGAAGAAGGGATCATTTCCGATCATGTCCTTACCCATCGGCTTGCAACAGTTTGGTTCTCGCTCATCCTCAGGTCTTCCTGGTGTTAGAAAGAGCCCAGGACGACCCAGTCCCAGGATGAGTCCTGACATCAGCTGCTTATTTAACCTCTGCCCGGCCCCTAACCTCTCTCCACTGGGCTTGCTTTATCGGTGGAAGGAGGACGCCAGAGCAGATGGCTGCTGGGATTCTGTAGAGATCCGCCCCCCCTCCGCCCGCCCCCAGTAGAAACAGGAAGTTACTCAGAGGTCATTAAGAAGCTTGGTGACTCAGCCTCAGGGACAGGAGGAAGACAGGCTCCCTGAAGTCCTGCTCAAGAGTTGGAGCCATTAAAGCAAGCTTCCTGTCAGGCCTTTATGTCCGCATCATTTCGAGAGCTTGTCCACCACCCCACATGCTGTTCCGGCACTCCGTAAACACTTGGCCCTGCCGTGCCTTCTCCCACCCAGAAGGAACAGGGCTTGGGGGGAGGGCAGGTGTGGGCAGTGGACATTAGCTGTTTTCTGCCCTGACCTTCAGTGATACACAGGATGTGGGAATCCAGCAGACTAGCTAATAGGATCCAGTACCCAGGGCTGCTCAGTAAGTGTTTATAGCGGACCCTGTTGCACTCAGGGCTCAAAAGCGGTATTTATTAGCCACTCTTGTTTGCTCTCCGTGGATAAACTTCTCCCATCTCCCTGTTTTCTACATTAGAAAGGAGAGGTGGAGAGCCCGTGATCACTTGGAAATCACATGTCGGGGTCAAAAACTACAAATCACATCTGGTGCCAGCTGTGGTCCCCACGAGGGTGATAGACACTGTCTCAGTGAAACCACCCCTGGACAGTTTCTCTAAGTTTTTGTTTTCAGGGCAGGCTCAAATTATTAAAGGCTGTTCTTACTCCTGGTTCTTGTTGTTAGTCCTTGATGAACCTCTGCAATGTACCGGGGCTTCGCTGTATAGGAAACCAGAGAAATCAGGTCTCTATACGAGGAGAAGGAAGCAGTACTTGTGATCATGTGCAGCAAAACAGGAAAGAAAAGCCACCATATAGGACTAAAAAGATTTGGTTTTATACTTCCTCCTTACAGTCACATTGCTGCTCATTTGTAAAAATAATTCCACTCATAAAGTTACCCAGCCATTAGTGAGTCAGAGCTGTTCCCACTAATTAGGGGGCCCATGTGAAAAGAAGCATAGAGTAATGGGCCAGGTGCCCTTGACTCCTGCTTCTGGTTCCTTCACTGACTTGCTGTGAGGCCTTAGGCAGTGCCCCTTAATCTCTCTGGGCCTCACTTTCCCCAGGAAGAAAATTTCCCACTCGTTCTTCTTGGGAGGATGCTGAAAGATCAAAGAAGTGATGTTTGCAGAGCTTTAAAGATGCCCAGGTGCATTAGAAAGGCCTTGATTTAATAGGTATTAATTAATAAATCCTTTGATTATTGATAAACAGTATGTTAGCTTTTAATTAGCTCCATGGGCCTCAGTGGTCACAGAGGTCATGCAAAATCATAAAGGAATTAGCTGAGCCATAATGATTGTGTGTGTGTCATGTGTCTTTATGTGGATTCACAAAGCACATCGATGGCTTTAACTGGTAGCTGGGTTAGGACAGCTGCAGCAAGCCAGGAAGGCTCTCTGAAATGACACAGATGATCTGGGGCCGCCTCCAAAACCAGGACATCAGAGCCCAGTAGACCCTGTTTACAAAGAGGAGGCGAGGTCGAACATCTGTTTGCTTGCTGCTCGTACTCTGTCAGCTTCAGAGTGGAGGGTTTAGCAGGCTGGACCTCTGAGTTGTGGGGCACAGGGGCCTGGGGACAGAAGAGCCTAGCCCTCCAGGAAGGGACAGTGCATTTACAGCAAGGGGTGAAGGCCCTAGTGGCCAACAGCTGCCTGGATGCACAGGGAGGTCAGGGGACGTGGAAGATGTTTAGCTGCCATCGTACCCTGGCCCCTAGCCCTTCCCATTCCCCCCTGCATGAGGCAAAAAGGATCAGGCTAGTGTTTCCACACGAGCACCTCCTCTTCCGTTCCTGGAGCCCCGTTAATGCCCCAGTGCATTCTGTCCAAAAAAACCTGTCCATTCATTCACCTCGCTCCCACCCTCCCTTCCCAGTGTTTGATTTGCAAACAGACTCCCTGCTTAGAACAGACCTGAAGGAAAGCTCCCGCTCTGCCCCTTGTTAGAAAAGGTCCACAAGCATATAGCATCCCAGAGAGATGCCAGGAGCCAGGCCACCAGGGTCCATGCTGGGAGCAGGACCACAGCTGAACCCGGAATTATTTTTACAAATGGCAGCAATGTGACCATAAGGAGGAAGTATAAAACCAAATCTTTTTAGTCCTATACGGTGGCTTTTCTTTCCTGTTTTGCTGCACATGATCACAAGTACTGTTGCTTATGTTGGGGCCCATTGGCAGAGTGGGCAGGGGTGAGGCTCTCCACAGCACCAGCAGCTGGGGAGGCTCGGCTTGCCTCCTGCTTTACAAGGAGAGGGAGAGAGGAGGTGCCAGGGCACCAAGCCCTCTGAGCATGGGCTCTGGGTTTCTCGTCCCGCTGGGAGGGGGCGTCACACCAAAAGCCCAGGTTTGTCTTCTTTCCTCATGACCGGGAGGAGAAAGCCCCTGGAAGTCCCCCCATCAGATTCCAAGAAGGCCCCTTACCCTAAGTGCTGCCCTGCCCAGGACCGAGTCTGGGGCCCCAGCACCAGCCAGGACCAGAGACAGGGACCAGCAACACAACTTGCGGGGCCGCTTGATCAAAACTTAGTGGGCTGGAGACAGCCAAACATCAAACCAAGCCCTGGGCTCTTTGGAGCGCATATCCTCACACACACATGAAGCCAGTTATGGCCAAGATGGGTGCGGCGCAGGGGCCGAGGGTGCCCCTGAGGGAACAGCCCCCTGCCCTCCACCCCATTTTTCAGAGAGGAACAGGAGGGGGGCAGGGGAGTAATTCTGTACACTTCAGTCCAGGATTTCCAGCATGCGAATAATCAAATTTTATTTTTCTTAAACCCTGATGTCAGCTCTTGAGTTCAGAAATTTAAGGAAAACATTATTTTGGTAATTCTCTGTTACTTGCCAAGATTTGGGAGAAGGGAGAACAGTTAGGAATCCCATTAAGCTGAAGTTCACGGAGCACTTACTTTGTGCTGACACCGTGTGGAGGATCTGTTGCTTCTACTTTGGAGGGGCATTATTGTCACTTTATAGATGGGGAAACTGAGGCTCGAGGAGTACAGTCACTTGCCTAAGGTCAAACAACTTGGATGTCGGGGACCCTGTATTCACACCGATGCAGTCAGACTCCCCGGCGTGTGTGCCTGGCCATTGGGTCCTGTATACTTACTACCTCCCGTTTAGGAGGTCAGTGTCTGGGGTCTGTTAGTTCTGGCGTTTTTGTGTCTGTGGCTACGTTCAGGTGTCTATATGTCTATAAATATCTAACAACAGGGGAGAGGGTTGGTCAGAGAGGAACTTAAGGTATTTCATTGAAGGATTGAGCTTAGCAGAGCATCCGACAGGAGCGTGACACTCAGATCTGTGACTTGAGTAATGGGCTCTACTCAGGGGGCATTTCATCCGTGACCTCACACAAAGCTGTCTGAGCCAAGGTAGGGCTTTGGGTCACTTGCTTGCCTTGAAATGTCTCTCTCTCCCCCACTTGGAACCAACGCTAAAGGAAAAAGAGAAGTACAGTTTTCCTTGGGCTTCAGAGCAAAATGGTCTTTGAACTGTGGACCAAAGAGTCATAGGAGTAGATGTCGTCCTCCCTATTAGGCAGACAAAATAATTGTAACATTGGGCAGAGCAGGTCGTGAAAAGAATGCAGCCATTCTTGAAAGAGATTTTCTTCCAGCCCAGTTTGACAAAGGGGTGGAGTCCTTTGGCCAAGCCCTGACTAGCTGGCGTGTCTGGGTCTGGAAGGGCAGGGTTGATGGGGCACAGGGAAATCACTGTCACATCTTTTAAGGAGACAAAAACTGGGGTAGGTCAGGGAGTGTCAGGAGCCCCAGCTGAGAGGACTCGGGGGCTAGGAGGAGACCCTGAAAAGCATATGCCTCAATGCAGTGCGCAGAGAACGGGAAGACCCCAGAGAGGCATCAGCCGCTCCCAGGATGAAGAGGAACGCAGGATTCCCATTTTACCCTACTTTGGGCAAAATCAACTCAAGTTCTAGGTGTCTAGAAGGGGCTGCGAAATGTATCAAATGTAAGCATAAATAATAGAAATACAGGCATGTGTGCATACAACTTTAACCTCTTTTGACATTTTCCAGAGGGTTCAGTAACTTTCTTCCGATGAAAGGGCCCCCCCTCCCCTGCCCGGAACGGCTGCCCTAATCACTCCCAGACCTGCAGTCCGTTTCCTCGTTAACAGGCTCCCTCCTGCAAGGAGGGGTGCCCACCAGAGCCCGAGGGCATGCATGGGGCAGCGGCAGGAACTCGTCACCCCCCCTTCACAGAACTGCCTCATTTCTACCTCCCCCCTCTCTGATGGCAGCCAGCCCCTGGCGGCAGCATCCCGCCAGCCGGACTCTGGATTTGCTTTGTGCTGCAGAAAGAAGCCGGGGCTTGACAAGCTCATATTGTTATCTCGAGTTGCCTGCCCCGAAATAAGGTTCCAGCAGCCCCCGCCCTTCGCGGGGAAGCTTCCCGAGCCGGATCGCCAGGGCGAGTCCGAGCTCTCCCACATTAGTGGGCAGGAAGTGGAGTCCCGATGGGAGGCTGGGAATTTGACCGCCTTCCCATTTCAGCACTGGAGGGAGGAAGCTCAGTTGAGCGCTGCGCAGACGGCTCCCGCTTCCCTCCTAGAGCGGGCCCTGCTCCCCGCCCGGCAGCCCGCCCTCCTAGAGCCCCCGCTCGCCCCCTCTCTTTGGAGGGAAAAGTCCGCGGAGCTGGGAACCGTCTCGGTCTCGGATAACGCAATAAAGGCAAAGCGGAGGGGACCAACTTGAAAAGAACTTGTTTTGTTCCCGTTAAGAAACCTGCAGGAAAATCCACACCCACATTGGAGAGCGGCGTGCGTGTGTGTGTGTGTGTGTGTGTGTGTGTGTGTCTCCAGCAAGAGGCGGAGGGCGTGCAAACAACTGTGCAGTCTCTGCTTTGATAAGGAAGCGGCTAGCTGGAGAAGTTAGGCAGCAAAGACGACGAGAGCCCTGAGCCAACCACTCCTGAACGTAAACCGCATTGTTTTCTGTCCAGATATTCCAATGGAGACAGTTGGAAAACCTGTATTTCAGAGAGAAGAAATTTTCCGTGGAAGTTCATGACCCCCGCAGGTAAGCTAGAAAAGTCCTTTCCTTCTGGGAGTGCGTGGCCCAGCCGGCATGTTAGTTATATGACTATTTTCATGCTGTCGTTCATTTTGGGGAGCGGGAGGAGGATAGTTGCCCGTGGGGAGCATACGCCAATCTGACGGTGAAGCTTTGTTTTCTCCTAAATATGTTGATAGATGCGGAGGGTTCAAGCGTGCTTTGCATGTGCGTGCACGAGAGGAATTGGCAATTCCGTGATTCTCTCCTCTGGCTACATGTGTTCGGTGTTCGTGTGTGGTGTTGTCTTTGCATGCCGGGGCATTCGAGGGCAGATGGATGGCACCTGGTAACAAACACCACACTAGACTGGGTAGTGGTCCGAGTCCTTTCCGGGAGCTTGTGCTGGAGAAGTCTGAAGGATGGCTTGTCAGAGCTCCTGAGTATGTTTCAGGGAGGACAGTCGGCACCGAAAGGAATCTAGACCTAAAGCTGTTGTGTGAAGTTGTTTGATTCCAGGAGCTGTAATTTTTGGGTGTTGGTGTGGGTGGATGTCGAAAGCAAGAGAGTTCTTTTTCTCCCCATCTCACGTTGTGTCCCAGGGAGCACTAGTGTGAAAACCAGGGCTCTCTAAGTCACATGCCCAACAATAGGGTCCTGGTTTGGAATGCAGCAAGCTCTGCGTGGAAGGTTCTGGAAGGTTCTCAGGCAGCACATCCCGGCTGCTTTTCCTCTCTTTGTCTGCTGGCAGGTCCTGGACTTAGAGGCAGCTCAGAAACAGCAGCAAAACTCCCTGAAAACGGGCCTGACACCTAAGAATAAATTGCTCTCAGTGGGTCCAAAGTGGATTTACAAGAAAGTAGCCCTAGGAAGACAGTGAAAAGGTCAGACCCTATAGAGGAGCCAACGGGACAGTTAGGCACCGTTGATGCCCCAGCCCCCCTCACACATGGCCTCTGAGCAGCAAAACAAGCCTCTCTGCCTCCCAGGGAGCTCTCAGAGACCAGGACGCCGGCCCCCCAGTCAGAGGGCTGAGCTTGGGCAGTGTCCCTGCTCCTGCCGCCCGTGATAACCCAGCAGGGGTGACAGGCCACTCTGCCCCGCCGTGTAATCTGCGTGAGACAGCCACTCCGCAGAGGGGAAGAGCTCAGCCCACGCCCCACAGCCCCCACACGACCAGCAGGTGGAGAACACTGTGGAGACCCAGTGTGCAGTCAGATGAAGGCGGTGACGTTGGCAGAGTAATGACCTGGCCAGCGTTTCTCGGGGTCCTGCGGAGGGTCTCGGTCTGGAGACCCTGCCTCCGCAGAGCAGGAACCCATGTGTGCGGGGCCCGGTGAGGGAGAGCCAGATGCTGAGAATAATACTCCAGCCAAGCTTTTCCAGGTGAAGCGAACCAGACCAGTCTTAGAAGCGTGAGGGGAGGGAAAGCCTGTGTGTGAAGACTGAAATGCATGTTGCCACAGTGAGTCAGATGCAGAAAGGGGCTGCCTGACAGAATGAAAACTGGATCATCTAAGGGGCTGTGCCTCAGGCCCAGAAAGAGGTCCTGCTAGCTTCCTGTTCTACGTGGGGGGAAACTGAGGCACCCAAGAAACAAAGTCACCTGCTCTAGGTTATAAAAAGCTGGCAAGTGGTCCAGGAAGGATTTGAACCCAGGGAGCCTGACTGCATAGCTCACAGGCATCCCGCTACGCTCCACACAACACACCGGGGCCCGAGTGCCAGATGGTGTGGACCATAAATACTGAAGGTGGCCAGAAGCCAGGCTGGTTGGGACAGGTTCCTGAGAAGGAGGGATTCTGAGCTGAACCTCAAAGCATGACTAGGATTTCGAGCTGAAGGTCGGCCCTTGGGTGGGGAATGGAGACTTCGTCAGTTGGGTGTCAGAAAGAAGAGGGAAGGGAGGTGCTAGAGGCAGGTGGAGCGCAGAGTGTGATCACATCTCCCCGAGGAAAACAGCCCTCTACCAGCCTAGAGGCAGGCAGGCGGAGAGGGGGCGGGGCGGGGAGGGAGGCCCGGGGGGTGTCTGCCCTGATGCTTTAAAGACACCTTTTCCGTGTGTGCACTGAGGCAAGCAAAAGGGATTGCTGCAGGTTAGCTCCCTGGCACAGTGCCTTTGCTCTGCCCCGAAACCTCTTCCCTTCCCACAGCTGCAGGGCGCTCCTTCCATTACCCGCCGCGCCCATAGCTGTTGCCGTGTTATTTGGAGCAGGGAAGACCAGTCTGGTTGACTCTACGTTGGGGTGGTCCCAGCCAGGAAAGGGGGTCAGAACCAAAGTGATGGGAGGGCAAGTGAGGAAGAGAATCGTGTCCTGAAGAGGCCACCGGTGGGACACGGCGGGGACTGGGCATCAGCCCAGGCAGAGGGTGCCGTGTGTCCTGGGTCGCCTGGTCCCGGGTGGGACCATAGAAGGTAACCTTGGATCTGTGTTCCTATACATGGACCCCCCAACGTGATAGCCACATGGGTTCTGTGGTTCTCCGGGCTTGGCAAATACTCCGTTTCTAAAGTTTAGGCAAAACAGAGAAGTCAGTGGGGTGGGAAGAGCCTGAAGGGAAAGATGCCGAGAAGAGATAAATGAATAATGGAGCAGGAGAAAACTCCCAGTGTCTGATGTGGTGTTCCTGCAGAACCTCCTAGACCTGGCCAACCTCCTGAACCCTTCCTCCCTCGCCTTCCTTACAAACACAAGCACCTGGCCCCTACCCACTCATGCTTTCACTCAGACACACGCCCAGTTACTTCTCCTTTCTAATTCAGCTTTTCTGGGAGAAAAGATTGCACGTATTCCCAGGAGCAGCCACGGGTGTAGAAGCCAACGTGGGAGTTCTGATCGGTTTCTTTTTACTTCTAGAGATCGGTGGGGTGCTCCTCCTAACTCTCTTGCTGGCTCCCTCCCCATTATTTTCAACCGTGTTCTCTCCCATGAGCTGAAGTTTTCTCCTAACTTAACTAAACAAAGAATTACTGTGCCTAGAATCAGTAGCATTAACGAGCCACCAGATTTGAATTTCTCCCTAAAGGTGGGCCTGAAGAAGACCCCCAAGGAAAACTGATGGGAACAGCTCTAGATTTTCTTCCAGGGAAAATGTGTCATTAAAAAAACAGTTATTCATGAGTCCTGATGACCCAGGTTTCTTCCAGATTAGGTATCTTAAACCTGAGAACACACTCTTCTCTCCTAATGTTCACATCAGATACCCTGGGCCCCACCCCAGTACCTTGCCGTGCATGCACGTGCACACACACTCAGACACACACACGCGTGTGCGTGCAAACACATGTTCTCAGATTTCATTTGCAAAATCATCTGCCTAGCCTATGGAATACACTTCACGGAAAGCACAATCCTATCACTCTGTTCTTCCCCCCAACATCATGGATGTGGTGAATTATGTTGGAACCCACATTTCCCACTTTTCATTGATTTTCATTGATTGTCTCTGTGTACCCCAGATGGATATATGCCCTTGCTGCTCCGTAAATGTGTATGTGTCGGTGGGTAGTGCGGAAGATTGGCTGCACTCCTTTCTGTCGTCCCTGTTTTGATTCCTTATACCCTGCCTGCCGGCTGACTAAATTTGAGATTGATAACCAACTCTTTCAAGGAACACTGAGTTAGAGCAGTGTGAGAAGTCCGGACTCCCTCGGGACATCCCACAGGCTGTGGCCTGTGCTGGTGATTAGAACAGAATTTACTTATCCTTCACCATAGGCAGCATTGCCTGCTTAATAAAGGACATTGTCAAAGGCTTTTCCTGTTTCTGAAGTTTGTCTTGGCCCAGCGCCAGGAGCTGAAGCTCAGAAAGGACCGTCCAGTGACCTAGAATGACCCATCTTATCCCAGACGAGGCAGAGGCTTGGACAAATTCTGAACCCTAAGGAGCCAGTAAATAAAAAGAATAGCATTATTCATGATAGCCAAAATATGGAAACAACCTAAGGGTTCATGGAGGGATGAACAGATAAAGAAATGGTGATGTGTATATGTACAATGGAGTATTATTCAGCCGTAAGAAAGAAGGCGGTCCTGACATTGGCAGCAATGTGGATGAACATGGAGGACATTATGCTAAGTGAAATAAGCCAGATGCAGGGGTGGGGGGAAAAAAAGAACTGCATGATCTCATGAATATGTGGACTCTCAAAAGTCAAATATGTAGAAGCAGAAAGTAGAAAGGTGGTTACCTGGGCCAGGGAAGAGAGGAAATGGGGGGATGTTGGTCAGAGGTACAAAGTTGCAGTTACATAGAACAATAAGCCTATGGATCCAAGGTACAGTGTGAGGGCGATGTTGTACTGAATAGTGGGAATGAACTAGGAGAGTAGATCTCAGGGGCTCTCATGACAGATATGTGAAGATATGATCTCTGTTCATTAGCTTGACCGTAATAATCATTTCACTATATATATATCAAATCCTGTTGCACACCTGAAATTTATATAATTTCTTCAACTTAAATTCAAGCTACCATTGAGTGCAGCACTGGTTTCAGGAGTAGAATCCAGTGATTCATCATGCACGTGCAACACCCAGGGCTCATCCCAAGTGCCCTCCTTAAGGCCCATCACCCATTTAGCCCACCCCCCACCCACCTCCCCTCCAGCAACCCTCAGCTTGTTCTCTATTTTAAGAGTCTCTTATGGTTTGCCTCCCTCTCTGATTTCATCTTATTTTTCCTTCCCTTCCCCATGTTCATCTTTTTTGTTTCTTAAATTCCACATGTGAGTGAAATCATATATTTGTCTTTCCCTGACTTACTTCACTTAGCATAATACACTCTCGTTCCATCCACATTGTTGCAAATGGCAAGATTTCATTTTTTTTGATCACCAGGTAATACTCCATTGTCTAAGGAGACAAGGGAAACAAAAGCAAAAATGAACTATTGGGACCTCATCAAAATAAAAAGCTTCTGCACAGTGAAGGAAATAACAAAAGTAAAAGGCAACCGAGGGAATGGGAGAAGATATTTGCAAATAACATGTCAGACAAAGGGTTAGTTTCCGAAATATATAAAGAAATATAAACAAATAATCCAATTAAGAAATGGACAGAAGGGGCGCCTGGGTGACTCAGTCATTAAGCGTCTGCCTTCGGCTCAGGTCATGATCCCAGGGTCCTGGGATCGAGTCCCACATCGGGCTTCCCGCTCTGCAGGAAGCCTGCTTCTCCCTCTCCCACTCCCCCTGCTTGTGTTCCTGCTCTCGCTATGTCTCTCTCTGTTAAATAAATAAAATCTTTAAAAAAAAAGAAATGGGCGGAAGACATGAATAGACACTTTTCCAAAGCAGACATCCAGATGGCCAACAGACACATGAAAAATGCTCAACATCACTCATCATCAGGGAAATCCAAATCAAAACCTCAATGAGATATCACCTCACACCAATCAGAATGGCTAAAATTAACAACTCAGGAAACATAGGTGTTGGCAAGGTTGTGGAGAAAGGGGAACC
Source organism: Mirounga angustirostris (assembly GCF_029215605.1). Taxonomy (NCBI): domain Eukaryota; kingdom Metazoa; phylum Chordata; class Mammalia; order Carnivora; family Phocidae; genus Mirounga; species Mirounga angustirostris. Next base: position 126,926,167 of record NW_026991713.1, read on the forward strand.
CTCATGCACTGGTGCAAGCTGGTGCAGCTACTCTGGAAAACAGTGTGGAGGTTCCTCAAAAAGTTAAAAATAGAGCTACTCTATGACCCAGCAATTGCACTACTGGGTATTTATCCAAAGGGCACAAAAATGCTGATTTGAGGGGCCCATGGACCCCCAATGTTTACAGCAGCAGTGTCCACAACAGCCAAGTTGTGGAAAGAGCCCCAAAGTCCATTGATGAATGGTTAAAGAAAATATATACGATTTTTATTAAACAATTAAAAAGGTGGCCTTTGCTAGCTAGTTTCCCTAAGTGTGTGTGTGTGTGTGTGTGTGTGCACTCATCTGTCCCATTTATGCAAGGGCTTTTAAATCCCATGGGGATCTCAGTAAAAGCTGTCAACCAGTCACTGGAGTCCCGCATCATCAACATGGTTGAACCTTGTGATTCTTGCCATCCCAGGGCTTCAGTGACAAGGAGGACATTTGGACACAGCGGCATTGCAGTGCATACGTGGTATGCATGTCCGGCTTTGATCAAGTCCATTTGGGCTATGGCCATTAGCCAACACCAGTTCTATCTGGACAGAAAGCAGAGTAAGGTAAGTCCTTCTCGGGCTGGGAGGGACTCCACAATGACCGGCCCTTTGACCACACCGCAGGCTTACCTAAGGGCACACGAGGGCCTGTGTCTCCTAGTTGAGGGATTGGGAATTGGGTGGGGGGGGGCGACCCCGTGTCCCTTGCCCCGAGATGTGCACAGGTATGAAAGAATTATGGGAGGGAGGAAGGAGACGGGCTCTTCCAAAGGGCATGTTCCACGCAGCTTGGTTAAGGGGCTCGGGCCCAACCACGGTTGCAGCCTCTCAAACCGTTTACTATAGCCAGGTAGGGCCCTTTTGAGGAATTCAGAGCATGCTTCTGAACCTCAGGAACCTCTCCCTGGAACAAGCCGTCAAGCCCTGTATGGTGTTTAAACAGTGGCATATTGTTTGCTTTTTGAGAGAGAAAAAAAAAAAAAACAACCGTTTGCAATTAATAGACACCATCTAACTGTTTAGGATAATTGCTGTGAAAGTGCTTCAGGCCTTTCCAACTGCCACCTCCATTTTTTTTTTTAAAGTCAGAACTGGAAACATTAAAAAAAAAAAAAAAGAAGAAGTAGCAGCACCCAACACTGTTTCCCTAAGGTAGGCCTGGAGCCTCGGGCCTTGGTAAACAATCATCCTCCAAGGGAGATTTGACCCAGCCCCAATGCAGACACGCAGGTGCATTTTCTGGCGGGTGGGAGAATGACGTCTCCTTGGTTCACACACAGCTTATATCAACACACGGCCCCCTCTTCCTCCAGCCCGTCTTCTGTGCTGCCTTGCATCCCCCCCCACAAGCCATCAGGGTGGGTCTTGCACCTTTCCCAGGATCCTGCAGGCTTGGGGAGGAGGGGCTGCAGAGCTATAGAAGGAGCTGGGCGTTGGACCCTGGGAGGTTTTGTCCCATCATGTGGGTTCTCGGGAGGCGAGGAGGTGGCCGGACCCTAGGCTTACTGGACCCAAGATTCATCAGATTGGTGCCCTCTTGGATCCTTACAGCTTCTTCTTCTGCCTTATTTTCCGTCTGGATGGGGTTGCTCTTTCCCTGGCTTGGGAAGGGGAGTGGAAGGAGTAACCTGGGATCTAGCGGGAGGAAGGAGAAAGATATTACGAAAATAGGAGAAAAGGAAACCATCTCTCAACTCATAATTCAGTTTCAAATCCGAGCCCTTCCTGGGTAGCTGTCACTTTCTTCTCTGTAACACGTTTTTCTCCTCTGCTAAGTCTTCTTCCTGACCCCTTTTTTGGTCATTTTCTGGGGTGAATGGGCACAGAGTGGAGGGGTATTTTTTGTTGTTGTTAGGCATAGTGGGAGCATTCCACAGCTTTCCTGGTGATGATGGACATTGGCACAGGGATATGAAGCCCGATTAGATCAAAAGAAACAGGGCCAAAGCATTTTGCCTCATGCTTTAGATTGAGACAGTAGGTGGGTGTCAGCATTTTGCCCTCGGGTCTCGGGAGTTGGAGGTCCAAACCTTAAAACATCGATTCCATCCTCTGCATTGTTTGGGAATGGGTGGTAAGGGGTGGTAAGGGGTAGAGACCTTGGCAGCCCTCCCGAACCCCACTGCCAATTCCTCTTGTGGGCAGACCCCACACACACTGACAGCACAATTTTGAAAGGAGAAGAGACAAAGTGTATCTCATCCTTAGGTTAGTACATTAGCGGTTTGAGATCTACCCCTCCCATCCCCAACCCCCATGCTCGTTCTTTGCATTGAGGGTCTCTTGGGCAACGCAAGAGGCCATTCAGTAGGGCCTTCTTCCCCGTTCTCAAAGATGGTCTTACTCTGCAGTTGGAGAAGCCTTATTGGCCAGGCTTACAGGTCAGTCCTCTGATGCAACAAGTCAACTTCAAAAAGTAATTATCAAAGATCATTTATTAACAGGAAGTGTCTTTTAAAAGGCCAAAGCAGGTGCCCACAGCAATAGGGAAATTTCAGCCATCCTTCTCAGTGACCCCTGGGGGACGGAAGGAAACACACATCCACCCAGGAGCAGGAGAACTTTCCCCCAGTAAGCTCTGAATGCTCACGGATGCTCCAGAGCCCTTCCATTTCTCATAGGAACCCATTCCTCAACCCACAGTGGCAGGTGAGCAACCAACTTTCCCACATGGAAGTCCAGGGACTCCATTTCCAGTTCCGTGACCCTGGGCAAGTCTTCCGTTGCTCCTGCTTTGCTTCCCTGATTAGAGAACAAGAAAGAAAATACGGAAATTATTGATTGGCCCGATGACACAGTGTGTGTGAAATTGCTTGTGCTATCTTTTATCATCATCATTAATCCAACATACTGTTCCCCGGCCAACACTTGTGTAAAGGTTAAGTTCTCTCAGTTTCCCAGATGAAGTCAGAGATGATAAAATTCCCCTTAGGAATTACGTTACGACACCTTTCGCTTCTGGAATGTCATTCTCTGTACAAGGGTGATGTGATCCGTCTCTGATGGGCAGAATGACCTCTGGTGAGTGACGGCTGAGAGACCTGGGACGGGCTGCAAAATATTTCTAAGTAGCCGGTGTTGGCCAGCATAGGGGCCATCGCCCCACACCCTGCTGCACCAGGCCATGCCATCCATTCCTTTCTCTGAAGGGCTTCGGCAAAGCCCAGGCCTCCCAAGTGATGCTTATCAGCCCCAGAGACAAGTGCAGTCTAGTGGGCTGAGTCAGCAGGAGTGGGTGGCCGAGCAGTCTCAGGCTCTTCCCTGGCGCTCAGGCATTTTCCTCTTTCAGGATCCTTGTGCCAATCCTGTAAGAACAGCGTTTCTCTCTCTCTCTCTCTCTCTCTCTCTCTCTCTCTCTCTCACACACACACACACACACACACACATACATACACACACCAACACCTTCCATCACCAAAGACAACAGAAAGAGCCCCTGTTGGTTGGTTTCCTGTGGCTTATGCAGAATGAGAGTCTGTCCAGGCACCAGTTACAACTGGTAACTTATATTTGCTGACCCCAAGGATCCCAGCAACCTCTGGAGCCCAGAACCCAGAGCTAAGGAATGTCTTGTTGACTTGGGAGGAAAATAGTTGAAAGCTCAAATTGTTGAGAGTAAACATTAGACACCTATCCTCTGAACTCAGAGTGGGGACTTCTCAAGTTGGCTTCCAGTCCAGACATCTTTCCTTCTTAATTGTTTTTTTTTGTTTTTTTTGGTTTTTTTCTGATCTGTCTTCTGTTCTTCATTCCATCTAGATCAGAAGCAGAGTGACAGCATGGTAGGGGACAATGCAACCTTGCTTGTGAGATAACAGTAATAAAACTCAGTAGGGCAAGACCCTCAAAGCACAATGTTCAGAATGTTGGAGGCTCTTTTGTGTTGTCCCAAAGACTCGACTTTTCGAGAAAAGAATCTCCCCCCGTCTGTACTCATTCCTCTTAGCATCGCTCTCTGCACTGGGTCTTTTTGGTCATTGTCCTATTTCCATTTGGAGAGAAGCTAGTAATTTCCTAAAATTTCGACGAATCTAGTCTCCCTTGGGAAGGATAGCTGTTGGTCCCTTTTTCCATATTTTGGTTTTTGCCTCTCAGACCGATGTGTGGCAGGAATGGAGGTGGGGGAGGGACAGACAGGTCTTCCGTGTGATTAATGAGATTCCCCCAAGTACCAGGTTGAGCCATCAGTCTCACCTCATTTAGGAAATTACTTCCAGGCCCTGATTTGGATCCTGTTCCTATTTCAATTCCAGTGGCCTCAACATTATATTATCTAATTTAGTCTTTATCACAACTCTGCCATTTGGGTTTTAAGAGCTCCATTTTACAAGCAGGGATCTGAGTATCAGACAGGTTGAAGGTCATGGCCAGACAGTGGTAAACTGGCCAGAGCCAAGATTCCAGTCCAGATCTTTCTGACTTCAAAGCATGGGTGCCTCCCCACCACGCTGAGTTGTTCTGTGTCTCTATGAGTCATTAAGTAGCTGCAAGCGACAGCTCTTTTTATTCGAGCGTGGGTGTTGGTAAAGAGGAGTGCTGCAGAAAGTAATGGGTGTGCTCCCTCTGCTTGCTCAGAGGGTAAAGCTCAACCAGATGGGCCCTGTGGACATGCGCTGTCCATGCGAAACAAAAGGCACTTCTTGCTTCTGCCCCCCTGCCCCCCACCCCCAGCCAGAGTGCTGCGGGGGGCCCTGGTGGCCAGGGTTATATCCTGAGCAAGGAGGCCCTGACCTGAGGAAGGTGACCTGGATCTGAGTGCAGGGACATTCAGAGTTGAGGTCAGAAAGGAGACATCAGTCAAGGAAGGACCAATGAGATGATTGTTCATACCCAGAGAACAAAACAAGCAAAAACACTCCATATTTCCTCGATCCTAGACTCTCTTATAATAGGAAAGTGCTCAGCTGTTGGAAGACATAGTCCTTCATCAGTGTCTGCATCAGTGTGGAGGCCAGAGGAAGGGCAAGGCCATGGGGGTTCAGAGAGCCTCTGCTGGACAGCACAGGGCACCTGGGCAGAGACTGTCAGTAAGGAAGAGAATGGGCAGCGTCTACCCACCCGCCGTGGCCCCCGTATCCGCCCTCTGCCGGCTTCTCCTGTGTGGGGGACAGACTTGGGTGTGTGGGGGCGGACACACATGAAGGGACTGAAAATCTCAGTTTAGGACATCACCTAGTTCCATCGTTGTATGGGCTATAGCCAATGGCCACGGAAAGAAACCTCAGCAAATGTGTGAGTTCTACTAGCATTTACAGTGGTTTTCATTAAGTTCGTGCTGTGGGTAAAGCCTATTGCCTTAAGCACGATCACAAAAATTGATTCCCTGAAGAAGGGGGGGAAAAAAAAGCAAACATCAAACACACGTGTAGGCAATGCAAACCCATTTTCATCTACTGAGGGCAGTAACTAAAAAAGGTAGCTTTGTGAAAAACAAACACTTTTAGGAATAGGATTGTGATAACAGAGGACTTCTCTAATTAATCCAGCCCGGTGTTACTGTTAGCCAGGGCAGGCCAGTTAATATGCAGGATAAACGGAGTGGAGCGTTAACTATAATCTGAAGACTTTGGAGCATACAGGTATCAAAATAGAAGCAGAGCACGGTGTCGGGCGCTTATTGGTGGGGCCTGAGCATCCGAATGAGCGGTTGTTCAGCGGCTTCTACACATGTAGACATGCTCCTTGTATGTCTAGAGCACCATCACGTGCCAAGCCTCTAAACGTTCCATGGCCACGGGGCTAACACTGGAAGGCATTTAAATCCCCTCAGAATCTATTGGGACTTCATAAATCTGTTTCATATACTTCTGCCATTCACAAAGCTGAAAATTATTTTTTTCCTCCTCCTTTAAACAAAATATAATCACTGCTATTTATTGAGAGCTGTGTACGACGGAATGGCATAGGGGAGCCCTTCACATGCCTTACTTCCTTTGACCCTAACAGAACCGTCAGTGGTAGGTAGTGTTTTTCCCCATTTTATAGCTGGGAATAATGAGGCTCCGTGAGATCAAGGGACTTTCCCCAAACCAGGACTCCGACCAGGTCCGTCTGATGCCAGAGTCCCTGCTCTGGGCACGGCACGGTAGAGCCCGTAGAGTAGCTTGGAAAATGCATCACTCATGTCCGCTCTAGAGCCACACCTCCTGCAGGGAGCTTCGGTGATTAGGGACAGAGCCAGAGAACATAAACCTAAAAGTGCTGCAAGGCAGGACAGTAGTCCATTTGCTAAATCTCAGGACCCCAAGCCCGTGGGTGATAAGCGTTCTCTCTCCGAACACCTCTTTGTAACCCGGCTGTCTTTTCCATTCTAGTCTAAAATCCATGCCGCACGAAGCCTGAGTGAGATCGCCATTGACCTGACCGAGACGGGCACGCTGAAGACCTCCAAGTTGGCCAACATGGGGAGCAAGGGGAAGATCATCAGTGGCAGCAGCGGGAGCCTCCTGTCGTCAGGTAAGCGGGCTTTTCTTGGAGAGCCGCCATGCAGGGAGCCGGGGAAGAGGCTGTGGCTGAGGGTGGCTTCCACCCCACAGTGGCTGCGGGGAAGGTCCAGGAGTGGCAGCCGCTGAGGATGCAGCTTGGCAGGCTCACAAGGAGCTGGCTCCGGTTGTGAGAACAAGGTTTTGAGCCAAATAGGAATCTGAGAAAACCGCCAAAAGTGCCAAGGGGGGGGGGGGGGAGATAAAAAGCAGCAGAACCATGCCGTGTGGGAAGGACTGTTGGCTCCATACCTCTCCTCAGGCACCCTCCAGAGCCTTCTGAATGCTGAGGGCCAACTGTCAGGAATGTCAAGTCCAAGGACGAGGTGGGGTTGGTTCACTTGTGTGTCCTTAAACGAGTATTAAACTAAGGAGGGGCTGAAGGCAGGCTCATGGTGCTGAGCAACACTGCATCCTATTCGCAGGGGAACTCTTCAGGACTTTAAAAGGTACAGAAACTCTTGGCCTTGGGCAAGGAGTCTTGGTCACGGAATGCGCTGTAGCAGTTAAGCGCCTTTTGCAACTGAGTCCAAGGCTCTGATTCCAAGCTTGTTTCTAAGAGCCCCGGGCACGTCATTCTGTCATTGGATGCGGGAGGGGCGGACAAGCTCTGAGGATTCAGAGGAGGCTGAGGTCCAGAATAGGGAGGCCATTTGCTGCAGTGACAGGAAGAGGGGGAGGTTTGAGGAGCGCAGGAAGAGGGAGGGAGGCGATCATTGTTTGGAAATGTTAGAAAGTATAACTAATGCAGGTCACTCCCCAGGCCACACCATCAAAGGCTGATTGTTCCTGGGGACAGTGTACCCTTGCCTCCGAGCCATGAAAGGGAAGCAAAAAGTCTTCGTTTGCCCTCCCCTATCTTCCAGAGTGCTTGCTCTTTCTTCTTCTTCTTCTTCTTCTTTTTTTTTATTTTTAAGATTCCTTCCTGCCCTAGCATTCTAGGAGCTGTCTCTGAATATTACGTCCTTAGCGTCACCTTTGTTCTACCCCTGTTGGAGCATCCCTCCGTCTGTGATGGCCCCGCCCCATGCGGTCCACGGAGGCCCCGCCCCATGCGGTCCACGGAGGCCCCCCCACCTTCACACCCAGCCTTGCCTTCTCTGCTGCCCTTTCTTCCACCCTCTGCTGACGGGGGAGCCAGCACGCCTTCATTCACGGAGGCATCCTGCCTGCCCGGATTTTGCCTCCTGCCTCCATCGGCTTGGTCTAGATTCTTCCACCCCTCACTGCCCTTCCTCTTTGTTGCACCTTCCCTATTATGTTTCTCTCCTAGTTTTTCATTGTTTTTCTTTTCCCCGGTGCTTCCGTGGTTGTAAAAGGATGGAAGTGAAAATATCACCAAAGACAAACAAGTAAGCAAGCATGAGCAGTGGAAAGTGATGTCTTCATAGCAATAAAATCCCGTCAGTCCCCGGGGTCTTTCCTGGAACCACGTCTAGTGACTGCACACAGCAGCAGTGGGAGAGAGGGAGAAGGAGAAGAGCCCACAGAGGGGACAGGCTGAGCGTCTAGGTAGCTCCTAGGCTAGCTGAGTGCGGTCAGAGCCAGGAGAAAACATAGACCGGAAGGACGAGGGGGAGGTTGTGCCCCTTCAGGACCAGGAGGCCCGTTTACTGGGGGGCTAATGGAGCTTCAGCTCAGGGGCCCACACCGGGCAGGCCGTTCAGAGGCCCTGGGAGGGCCCATGTGTTTCTGTGAACATGACACATTTTGCATTCTTTTCTTTTTTACCTTGAAGTGCAGTTGACACACGTTACATGAGTTTTAGGCGTACAACACAGTGATTCATCATCTGTGGTATGCTCTGCTCCCTGCAAGTGTAGGTCCCGTCTGTCACGCTATAACACTAATACCATATCATTGACTATATTTCCTGTGCTGTCTCTTGCATCCCTGGGACTTACTCATTCCATCATTGGGAGCCTGGACCTCCCACTCCCCTCCACCCAATTCGCCCCTCTCTCCAGCCCCCTCCCCTCTGGCGACCACCAGCTCTCTGTATTTTTGGATCTGTTTCTGTTTGTTTGTTTATTCATTTTGATTTTTAGCTTCCACATATAAGCGAAATCATACGGTATTTGTTTTTCGGACTTCTTTCATTTAGCATAGGACCCCCTAAGTCCATCCATGTTGTCATAAATGGCAAGAGCTCATTCTTTTTTGTGGCCGAGTAATACTCCATTGTGTATATATACACCATCTTTATCCATTCACCCATCAGTGGACACTTAAGTTGCTTCCATATCTTGGCTATTGTAATAATTGCATTCTTTTCCTTAAGTGAAGCCGCCAATATAAGCTTCATGCCCCACAAAACTTGGATCTCCCTCTGCCAGGTCACCCTAGAGTTTACCATAAACCCCTCCCTGCCTCAGATTCTTCAGAATGTTTTCATTAGCACAGCGAACCAAATGATCATTATTTCTGAGACCTTGAGGTTTACAGTGAAAGTTGTAGAGAATGTTGCTGTCTTGAAGAGGATGTCCTACAAAGCCCCAGACCCCTGCCTCAAACTACAGCCACTCTCAACCCCTTGCTGAGTGGCAGAGGGCAGAGCCAGCACCGACCCCTGTGTTTGTAGTCTAGACACTTCTAACCCTTGTTAAAGCCCAGGGTCTGAGATTTGAGTCTGGATTTACCTGCCAACAGTTCTCCTCCTTCAGCCACACATGAGCCCAGCTCATCCTTCAGGCTCAGCGAGGTGTCCATCCCTGCTGTGGTTTCATATCCATTTGGGAATCTGGGTACTTTCCCAAGGGAGTTCTGGGTTCTATCCCAAAGGAGAATGGATTCTTGCAGCCCAGGGCTTCTCAAACTTCTAGGCGCATCAGAATCACTTGGAGGGCAGTTCAAACGCCGAGTTGAGCTCCAGCTCCAGGGTGTCTAACTCTCCGGGTCTGGGGATGAGCCTGAGAATTAGCATTTGTAACAAGTTCCTAAGAGATGCTGATGCAGCTGGTCTGGGGACCACACCTTGAGCCACTCTTCCCGCTGAGGAAGAGATAAAAGCCTGAGGTGACAGGGTTGCTCAGTGTCTTCCAGACCTGTGTCTTGGGTTGTCTCCTCTGGCCACTCCTATCTGTCAGCCTCTGGGGCCACCATGCCAGTAACCTAACAGAGCCACGGACCCGGTTGTGCATGGGAACCCCAAACCTCCTGACCTAGAACGGACATCACTCAGTCATCAGCAAGTGAGATCTAGGCATCTTCAAGATTAGAAAGCAGTGCATCTGTGTGACTGCTGCCAGCCTGATAGAACAGAATAATAGAATAACATCAAATAAGGCATCTTTATACCAAGATATTAAAGTGATTTTCAAATGGGTGATAACTTCGCTTCAGGGGCCCCAGGCTGAGCTGTCTGGGAGTTGCTGGAGGCAGCTAAAGACCTTTCCTTCCCCACTTTCAGAGGGGCAACATCCGTGGCCCCTGACCCCCTGGGTTCTTTCCTTGTCCACTCTATGCTGTACCACTGTGCGAGAGGAAAGCCCCAGGAGATGAGAAGCCCAGAAAGTATGAGCCATGCCCCATGACCAAACCAGGTAGCGCCTCAAACCCTGCCCAGTCCTGCCAGCCAGAGCGTGAGGCTAAGGCTGAGGGTCCGTGGGGAGGCCTCCCTCCAGTGACTTAGGAAGACCATGCGGGGAGAGATCCCAAACAGGAAAGAATAGAGGCCATCAGTTAACAAAGGGAATTTCAAGTGTCCACAGATCTGGTCGTCACTCCCCCTGCAGCTGCTGATCGCTGGCTGTCTGTCTTCTGCCCTCACCTGGGGCACGCCCTCTGCAGCCCCACCTGGAAGGGAGGGTTTCCTGTCCCCCACAGTGAGGACGTCTAGCTGGCTTGAATGGCTCCACAGCTGGCTGGTGTCCCACTCCGTTCTTTTTTGTCCTTTGGCGTCCTCTTGCCTGTTTCTTGAGCATTCCTTAGTGATGCACTCCCACAGATGGATGAGGCATTACTCTTCCAGGAAAGCCCTGATTTTAAACACTCTTTTTATTACACTTGCCAGACCCCATGTTCTGCTTTTCATTTAGAAAATACGATGCATCTAATTCCGTATCCTATTTGGTCACATGGTCTCTCTCCTTCACCTACTGCCTTATGTTAAGAAAGAAAGAAAAAAAGAGAGAGCAAGAGAGAAGGAAAGACAAAAAAAGTGTCTAATAAATATTCCTTAAAAATATTTTGAGAAGTGAATTCTCATTTTAAAATCCCTTTTTCAGGGGTGCCTGTGTGGCTCAGTCAGTTGAGCATCTGACTCTTGGACTCAGCTCAGGTCCTGATCTCAGGGTCATGAGTTCGAGCCCTTTGTTGGGCTCAGCTTTGGGCATGAAGCCTACTTAAAAGAAGAAAAAAGAAAATTCTTTTTTCTGCTTATAGGCCAGTGCCTGACATCCAGTAGATACTCCAAACATGATTTAAAAAATGTTTTTTAACATCACATTTCCATGACTTATTTGTAACTGGAAAATAGTACCTTTTGAACCCCTTCACCTATCTCCCCCAACCCCTGTCTCTGGCAGCCACCAATCTGTTCTGTGTATCTATGAGCTTCAGTTTTTTGGGTTTGTGTTTTTTAAGTTCCACATGTAAGTGAGATTATACATACGGTATTTGTTTCTCTCCACCTGACTTACTTCACTTAACACAATGCCCTCAGGGTCCATCTGTGTTGTCCCAAACAGCAAGATTTCATCTTTTTTCATGGCTGAATAATACTCCATTACATGTATATGCTACATCTTTTTCATCCATTCATTGGTGAGGTGTCTCCATACCTTGGCTGTTATAAATAATGCTGCAGTGAACGGAGGGGTACGTGTATCTTTTTGAATTCGTGTTTTCATTCTCTCCGGATGAATACCCAGAAGTGGAATGCTAGATCATATAGCAGTTTTGTTCTTAATTTTTTTGAGGAACCTCCATACTGTTTCTACAGTGGCTGCACCAGTTTGCATTCCCACCAACAGTGCACGGGGGTTCCTTCTTCTCTACATCTTTGCCAAAACTTGTTATTTCTTCTCGTTTTGATTCTAGCCATTGTGACAGGTGTGAGGTGATATCTTCTAGTGGTTTTGATTTGCACGTCCCTGATGACGAGTGATGTTGAACAGCTTTTCGTGTCTATTGGCCATTTGCATGTCTTCGGAAAAACATCTAGTAAGATCCTCTGCCCATTTTTTAATTGGACTGTTTGGTTTTTTGCTATTGAGTTGTATGAGTTCTTTATATATTTTGGATACTAACTCCTTAATCAGATATATGGTTTGCAAATCTCTTCCACCATTCAGTAGGCTGCCTTTTTGTTCTGTTGACGGTTTCCTTTACCGTGCAGAAGCTTTTAGTTTGATGTTGTTCCGCTTGTTCATTTTTACTTTAGGTGCCTTTGATTTTGGTGTCAAATCCAAAAAATCATTGCCAAAACCAATGTCCATGGTATAGGGTTATTGAAGTCAGAATTGGAAGACTAGTAGTAAGAATCCTGCACGTGCTGCATTTCAAGGACCTTCTGTGTTCCTGAAGTGTAAGGCATCTTGGGCCTTGCCTAGAACTCAGATACCCACCACCGATACTCTCCCTCGGATTGTCCCGTATCACCGTGTAGACTGGCATCAGACCTTGAAAAGTTCATCTTGTCAGATCAGGCTCCTTTTGCAAGTAGTGTGCATCCGTGCTGTCTTCCATCTACTTTTTCACCCTGGTCTATCCCCGGATTGTGGTGTGGCTGAGCCATGTAACGACAATGTAATATCACTGTGGTGTGAACCCTTTTCCTAGCTCCCAGATCTTGCCTGGTACTATACACAATATTTTACAAAGTTAGAGTCCCTCTCTTCAGAGTGCTTCATACTGTTTATTGATGTTAACAGAGATAAAATATTTCCAAGCTCTTAGTAATGATGAAGGTGATTTTCCTATTTAACTAAGGGCATGTAAATACCTTTAAAATTACTGATGTCCTGTACTTGGCATCTGAGGTATGAGTTGCTAGAGAAACAAAGCAAGGTCATTGCTACGTATGAAAGAAGTCAGAAGTCTAAACTCACTAATGCCCTGAGCCAGGGGCTGGCATTTCAGAAAGTAAGGGTCCACATAGTTGAAACCATTTATTGAGGCTTAGGGCTAGGCCCCCTAAATTCTTCGATGGTGATGCATAGGGCCCTCCCATGTCAGACCCGTAGGCCTCTGTCCTAGTAGACACCCTGAGAGGCGGTGAGATGTTTGAGCCCAAGATGCAAGACCGGTGTTGGACTAAAAGGCACTGAATGTGATTCAGACCACAAGAAGGCTATGGAACCCGTATCGCGAATCCATCTGTAGAGGGGCCTGGTGGTCAGGCTTGAAAGGATGTGAGGACCCTTGTGCCCAGAACACATCAGCTGAGAGATGGTGCAGTCTTCCCAGAGTCCCCTGGAAGAAGGGACGCCGAGGCAGCTCAGGTGCCAAGGCAGGCCAACAGAGCCACACACCTGATGCTGTGTGGGCCTCCTCACAAGCTCTGCCTGGCTGGGTGCCCCTTGAACCCACTGACTGCTGCAGGGGCAGGCAGCAGGGCCCTCTCTCCACTCCACCCCGGGAGAGCCTGCCCGGTTCCTCCCAATTTGTCCACACCCTTCTCGTGGCTCTGGCTCGTCTGTGCTTCAGGTAACAAATTTGTGGAAGTTCAGACAGAGGCAGAGAGGACAGCTATGAATTCAAACCATTCAGTGATGATGTTCTCCAAGTTCAAAAAAAAAAAAAAAGCATCCGAAATCTTTTTTTGTGGGACTTCCACGGGTTTGCACCTCTCTTCCCTTCCCCCATCTCTTGAAATCTCAAAAAAAAGGTGGGAGAGGAGAAAAAAATGTAGTAACAAAACAAAAACCAAACCAGCAAGGGCGCTTGTCCTGGTAGCTGGCCGTGCACGGCCTCTCCATAGCTTGTGTGAAAGCGGGAGGCAGCGTAGGGCTGTCCTGAGCATTGTTCTAAGGCTTCGCGATCGTGGAGCAGGGCTGAGGCCCGTGGGAGCACAGGGGGCCAAGCGAGACGTGGTTTTGCTCTCCGCCTATTTAAAGAAAATGGTGGAAACTTACTTGGGAAACAACAGTGTTCTGAGGCCCCTGTGGCTTGTCGCAGGAGCCTCCCAGACCAAAAAATAAATAAATACATGGTACTGTGTGTCCTCTCTAAAAGGGATGAAACCATGCGACTGCTGCTGGCCCCAGCCACCCATTTGCTATAAAACAAAGGGCCGTGTTGTGTCTATAAATAGGCTGTGTGATTAACGAGATGGCAGTTGAGTCATCATCGTGATCAGGATTGCGAAGAATGTGGCGAAGGATCTTTGGTTTAAAACACACACACACACACACACACACACACACCCCACCCCACCCCACCCCCGTGGTGTGTGATCGTGCCCCAGCCCCGACACTTTCCGTTCTGGGGGAAACATGTGCCGACCTGGGCCCTCACGCCGCCTGGGATCTGTCCGCGTTCATTACTCACCCTTTCACACATTCCCCTTCTCTGAGGGCTGGCACTTCCTTCCATTGTTAGGAAGTTTATTAATAACTAATATAACAATGAGGATGCCAGAATCTGACCTCGCTCCCTACTGAGAGGTGATCTGATCGGCATCAGCCAACTTTACGGTCACGGCTATATTCAGCTCAGAACTCACTGCTTCGCGCTGCCACAAATCACATTGTTTTTTGGTTTATTTGGATTTTGGGGTCTTCTTCCTTTCTTTCTTGCCCTCACTCTCTCCTCTCCCTGTGTCTCTCTCCAGCCTCTTAAAGGTCTCTATTACCAGCTCCCTGCCCCCTCTGCTTTTGGGTCTAGGGGTGAGCAGGATTCCAGGGGCTTTAACTTTGCTCATAACCTCAGTGCTCTGCAGGCGGACACAGCCCTGCAGGCTCTGGCAGGCCGTGTTCCTGCTGGACTGCGTGACCAGGGAGGGCTGAGAGCTCCCCTTCTGTGGAATGGATATTTCTGGGCTTGCTGGAGTAGGATGGGTCAGCATCGAGACTGAGAAGAAGGGAGAACGGTTTCCCTTTCTGATCGCATATTGGGTGGGTGGGGGGAGCCTAATTAAGTCATTTATAGTGATACACTTCTGCCCTTGGGTGTTGGTGCTAAAGGAATAGCTCTGCCTGATGAAGAGAACCAGAACAGAGTAACCATGGATAACCTCAGTGAACTCCTCTCCAACGGTGAGATTTTAAACTTTGAAAAATAAGTATCACTGTGACCTCTGCTAGGCACGGCTCTGTTCCCATTTGGCCAGCCCTCCTGATGTTGCAAGGGAACTAACAGAGTCTGGGAGCTAGAAAGGTAAGCCCCCTCCTTCCACAATATAGGAAAGGGAAATCATACGAGTTACTCATAAACAGTAGTTTCAGCTAGAGATCATTCTTAGTATATTTTTACTAGATTCTGCTGCAAATCTTTATAAGCAACTGTTCAGTCCCTTTCCCCCCAACTATATTTGTCCACTTCACCCATGGGCGAAAGTGCCGCTGGGCAAGGAAACAACCACACAGTAAGGCTGTTCCAGAAATGCCTAGTTTCTGTCAGAGGTGCCGCTTTTCCACAGAGCTTTCACTTCACTACTCTTTGAAGTGAACTATTTTATTTTTATAATTTCTGAGCCTGATGAGGAGTCGTCCAAGCACGCGTTTTTTTCATGTTAAAAATCACATTTAATTCTCGGAGACGGTCTCCAGAGATCATACATTTATCTCAAAATCAGCAATGTGACCTTATTTCGCAGGGTCTCTTAGGACATCTTTTATGTAAGGAACTCATCATTGAGGATTTGTAAGGGAAATAAATATCTCTTCATCCTAAGGAAGTGTTCAAACCTTTCGCTCATATTTATTCCTGAGGTGTCTGCCAAAACTTTTCCTTACAGCTTTTACAGATCTGCTGGGAATATGCTTCTTCTTCTTCTTCTTCCTCTTCTTTCCACCCCCCGCCCCCGAAGGCTGAAACAGATAGTCATTTCCTTCCCTTACTTTCAGGACAACAGATTTCTTTCTTCTTTGGGGTAGTTTGTTTCAAATTTCCCCTCTTTTCAAAGAGGAAAGCACCCCTTCTGTCTTCTGAGATCAGCGGGCTAGTCACCAGTATTGCATCTGTGTAAAAACAGATGAGCCACAGTTCCTGACAACGTGCTCTTCATAGGATGCGTGTTCATATCCGGTGCTGAGTAGCCGAGGGTCTTTGGAAAGACTGGAGCAAATTCTCCATCACAGCTGAATGAGGATATCCTTCCATCTGTTTGCCAGCTGGAGGGGAGCTGCTGTCCGCCCCCCAACCCACCCACCCACCCACATCCTGCTCCCGGCAACCGGCTGCCCACAGGCTGAAGTCTGGAGTTCCCCAGCTGGGAAGTAAGAAAATCATGGAGGCTTTTTCTTGGAGGTAGCCAAGCAGGTTTTCACCACATCTCTGCCAGTAGCCTCCACAGCGTCCATACCATAGGATCAGTAGTTCTCTCAGAAGATGTCCAGATAGGCACTGAAAGCGACTTTTTCGGACCGTTGAGCACATCGGTCAAAAACTCTCTGGCTGTGGCTGGATGGATAGGAATTGTCTTCTTTGAGGTCAGGTTTTTTTTCCTCTTCCCCCCCTCCTAAATTTAATTGCTAAATTATTAGTGACCTATTTCTAGAAAATTCTTTGGGTTCAGATTGAAACATAATAATAAAATCGCCAAAACCCCAAGATGGTATTTTCAACCTGGTGTCATGGAAACAGGTGGTTACTGAGCAATAACCGGGAAGGTTTCCTAGAGCGCTAATGTGACGCGCTGCTTCCTGGCAGTGAGAAACCCGGGGGGCACCTTAGCTGCTCGGCCTGGAGGGGACCATCAGCTCTCCAGGTGAATTACCTCGTTGGCCCCCAGGTGATGGGTCCCTCCTGTATGCTGTTCCCTCTTTCATTCAGGTGGTATTGCTCATCTCCCACCTCTTCCTGGCAGGCAGCTTTGCATGCACGTGGTCAGTGCCTTCCACCAGCCTGCCGTGCATCTTGCCTGCCCACTAATGCGTCTTTTTACATTACGGGGCTCCCTGGAATTGGGGTGCCAACTCCCCCTAAAGGCCAGACACACCATTTAATACAAAAACTACCGATGCCCACGTGGTACTTACTAGGCTCTCTCTTTGGGCATCTCTGTGGCATCATCTCCCCAACTTCTGAAGAAGTCCTGGGTTCATTCTTGTACTGTAGGGGGAGGAATCCGAGGCTGAGGGAGGTGGGGCCCTGTTGCCAAGTCCCTGCAGCTAGCGCATCGCGGAGCTGGGACACAAGCCCAGACCTGCGGACTCCAAACCACTCACTGGCTTGGAGACTTCTGCCTCGGGAGGTTCTGGGCCTGTGTGTTTTCCAAAGAATATTCACTTCACTCCTTCTGTAAATGGGGTGCTGCTTTAAAACTTTGAACAACAATTATATCTTTCAAAAATGCTCACATCACTTCTGTTTTCTCTTTGGCTCCTGCACGAATCCGTCACGTGTGGACAGCTCTTTCCAAGTAGCACTTGGCTACTGTTTTGCAGTCTTACTCCTCTGTCTGCAGCGGAGAGGTTCCATCCGTCTTCCTGCTTCATTAATCCCAAAGACAGCTCAGATTAACCTCTTTTTTAGCATCCAAACTTAGACCCATGTGCTTTGGTCTGTTGATGAGATGGAGGGGTAAATCCTTTCAGCCCTGCTTGATAATTAGACATTCCCTTCCAGTTCCAGGCAAACTCTCCCAGTAACTGGGGGTAGGACCAGAAGTTGGCAGGGTGCTTGTCTTTTCTGGAAACAAGAATGGTAAAGAAGAGGGAAATTGACACGGTTATGTAACAATTGTAACATTTGCAGCAAGGACTGCTGGAGCCAAGAGGGAGCTACCTACGTAAGCTGCTTATTAAGCAATACAGTCTCCAAGTTCGGGAGCATCTTGGAGGTTGGTTAATTGGTCATTTTCTGAATGGGGACATCATGGCTCCAAGAGTTCAGTGACCAAAGGAGGGGCTTACACCAATCAATAGCAGATATATGATGGAACCCCAGGGCCCTTCCCTGTCCATCACTGCTCTTCTCAAAGGAAGCAGGTTGACATCTTTTTTGATTTCCCAGAGGCGAAACTTACAACCTCAGAGTGGTCTTGTGTGTGCCAAGGCACACACGTGTTCAAATAACCAGAAATGGATAAACCAGAGCAATAGAGAACTTCTGTACTTTTCACCAAGTCCAGGTGCTGATGGGGAATGATTTCTCCATCCTGCATCATTTCTTATTCACACATTTTTAGCTTGTGAGATTCCTATTGACCTGAGGCCCTTCCCTGATTGGGTTTCTTCCTGGAGTCCCTCTTGGTTAGTTGAGAGTAGCAGTGAATCAGTGCCTCCTGATTCCAGGCCCGCTTGCTGGCCTCCCTTGTATGTGTCCGCCATGATGGTCCAGGGATGCCTGAGGGCACCCAGGGAGGCAATAGGAAGCTGCCTGGGCATCACACTCAGTCACCTCTTCTTGTGGTCGCCATGTTTGCCTGGTTGCAGGGAACAGGCCCCCAGGCTCAGAACCCTTCCCCCCAGTGCCCTGGATTTCCTTTTAAGAAACAAAGGCACTGGGAACCTCTTTTCAAATGCAGTGTTTCAAATGCATAAACAGGTGAATGCAGAGCTGCGCTAGCTTGAGGAGCATGGAGGGGGGCCCCTGAATCCCTGAATCTCCATGACCCTGTTCCCACCCTCATGTACAGCAGCTCCAAAAGCCTAACTGCAAACTCAGGCATTCAAGAAAGAGTTTGAAAATACTGCCTTTGTGTGCAGAATTGCATAGTGAGGTCTTTTCTTCAGCAACAAGGAGGGGTAGCAATGGTTTCTTTCTTTCTAATTCTGCTGTCTGTGTGTTTCACTCCTATTAAATCTACCCTGGATCTGAGGACTGATCTGTTCCAGGCACTGTGATAAGTGTTGTATGTGCATTATCTCATTTAGTCTTTAGGACCAGATTAAGGAGGGCAGGTCATGTGCCCAAGGTCACACAACTAGTGAGTGGTGTAGAGTGCATCAAAACCAGGTCTGTTTGCAAATAAATAAATAAAATCTTTAAAAAAAAAGGGGGGGGGTGCGCCTGGGTGGCTCAGTTGGTTAAGCGACTGCCTTCAGCTCAGGTCGTGATCCTGGACTCCCGGGATTGAGTCCCACATCGGGCTCCCTGCTCGGCCGGGGGTCTGCTTCTCCCTCTGATCCTCTTCCCTCTCGTGCTCTCTGTCTCTCATTCTCTCTCTCAAATAAATAAATAAAATCTTTAAAAAAAAAAAACAAAAAAAAACCCAGGTCTGTTTGACCTCTGCTCACCATCCAGTGACCACTAAAAAAACATCTGCATGGCCAGGCCAGCTCAGTTACTTGGTAAAATTTAACTTGGTACCTAGCACTACATTCCTTATGAGGCAATTTCCAGAATAAAGGTATGAACCAGAGCCAGCCAGTATTCATGGTTTCAGATACAGAAAGGGCCTCTTGAGCCATCTACTCTGTCTTATGTGGGTTTGGTATTTAGACTAATTATTATAAATAATAATAATTTAAGTAGCACTAATGAGCCCTGTAATTCAACACCAAAGTTTAGAGACCAGATCATCCGAAAATGTTGTGCTTTGCCTCCTGGAGTTGAATGTTCTTGTGATTTCTGCCATTCTTGAACATAGTGAATCCTTAGACTTAACAGATCATCATTTCCTATTGAGAGGTTAGGCAGGGGTGAAAGGGAAAGCAATGAAATTTTCACTTGAGCTAGAAATCCTTTAATCTTCTTGGGTCCAGTTTTCTCCAGTCCTGTTTTTTAGACCTAAAGTCTGACTTCTTCCTCACATTATGTCACATTGTTATTAATGCTTTAGATGGTGGAACAGAGACAACCCCATTAAGTGTTTCTGTGTCTGCTATTTTGATTGGTGACTGTGGCTCAGAGAACCAAATTAAGATGCACAGTGATTGAGCTGTGGGACCTTGGATGGGTGTAAACTAGAGATGGTTGAGGACTGATAGGTACAGGGTAATTGACTTACAGAGGTAGGAAATCTGAGCCATATCAGGAGGGGGGCCTGCAGTATTGTCCATTGATGTGTTGCATGCGGGCTTCATGTCTGACAACCATGAGGTCACAGGAGCCTTAGTAACATTCAAGCTTTTGTTCGGGTTTGCTACTGAAGTTGGGAGTCCTGCAACTAAGCATGATAAAATCCAGGGAAGAGCTACAAAAATTAATAAAAGTTTGGAATGCAGGCTCTATAACTTATAGGTACTCACAGGTACTAGATTTCTTTACCAAGATGAGCTACAGCTTAATCATATCATCCAAGAGTATGACTGATGACATTTATGTGTGTGTTTATTCAAGGTAATATTTATTAGCTACTGTGAAGGCATAAAGATGATACATTCCTGCAGTGATAGATATTCTCTATTTCCAGCTAAGATGGTCTGGGGGAGAAAAAGTAAAAAGCCCAAGTTGGAGTCAAAATGTATGGAGCCGTTGAGACTTATTATTAGGATTCTAGGAAGCTAGTTGCGTGGTAAGAGACTGCTCAAAGACTAAGAAGAATAGTGTATTTAGGGGGATGATTTGAGTATAGCAGAGCTTTTTGATGCAAAGGCATAGAAGACCTTTCTAGCCTATCTGAGGATTCTAGGATGCTTTCTTCACCATTGGAAGAGACAGAACATTTGAGTGTGGCAATTCTGACCGCATTGTTCTCAAGTCTGTCATCTGATCACTGACTTGTCCCAAAAGGTTTCATATGGAAATACAGTTCCTACCTGCCTCTCCCAAAAAAATCCCACTGGAATTTTTCCTGGAATTGCAACAATTCTCTTGTTTAATGCCTGGAGAATGGATACCTCTACAGCATCAAGCTTCCTATCCATGACCATGGTATACCTATTTTTTTTAGGGTGTTTTAATGTTTCTCAGCAGGGTATTATAGTTTTCACTGTAGAGATCTTAAACATCTTTCTCTAGATTTATCCCTAGGTATTTGGTGTTCTTTGATGCTATTGTAAGTGGCATCATCATCCGAACCCCTTGAATGCACACCCAGTAACACCCGTCCACTTCCGTGGGTATGAGAAGCAAAGTAATAATCAGCTTCTCCTTTCCCAGGGCATCATTGGCCTTGTCAGAACCCATCAGGGTAAACGTGTATAACAGCTTCACTGCTGGAAACCCACTTCAGGATCCAAACGCTGCAGCCCCGAAAGCGTTCTTTTGATCCAACTTAAATTCCTCCAGTTGGCATTCTAGCATATTTTCCTTTTGCGTTTGGTTCACAGTTTGCCTTCCACCACGATTTCATATCTAGCAGTCTGCTGCTTGAATCATCATGCAGATATTTCCCCCCTGAGTGGTAAAATATATAACTTTCATCAGGAGGGAATTTGCTCATGATACAGTATTAAGTTAAAAAAGATATATATATATAATGAAAATCAAATTTTATTTTAAAAATATATGTGCTTACATAAAAAGATCAAAAGAAAATACAAAGCAGTGGTTATCTCTGGGGGACTTATTTATCGACTATTTTTATACAGGTCTCCATTCTCAAAATTTTTATGACAAACATGCATCATCTTTGAACTAAGCCAAAAATGAGCATTCTTAAATAGAAAAAAAATTATTTGTATTTTTATATTTATATTAAAATTACTGGCCTGAATTTTAACTTTCCCCTTCATTGCATAAAGCCTATTAAGATGTGCTAGTGAAAGTCAAACAGGGGGCACCTGGGTGGCTCAGTTGGTTAAGCGACTGCCTTCGGCTCAGGTCATGATCCCGGAGTCCTGGGATTGAGTCCCACATCAGGCTCCCGGCTCAGCGGGGAGCCTGCTTCTCCCTCTGACCCTATCCCCTCTCATGTTGTTTCTCTCTCTCAAATAAATAAATAAATAAATAATCTTTAAAAAAAAGTCAAACAGGTATGCTACATATCTTCAGATAATCAGGAAAGAGAAACTTCTTTTTCAGGCATGTCAATTTTCCTGCCAGTCCTCTGAGTAGCTATAAATTCCACTAAGTGCCAAGAATGCGCTCCTCACACCTGGGACTCTGCAGCACCTTGCTTTGTGTCCCCTCCCCTGACTCCTGGGTCGGTGCCACCTCTGGATGTGTGTCCGTCCCCCGTCCGCTGCTCAAGTAACCCCACTGTTTATTGACAGGTTCTCAGGAATCCGATAGCTCTCAGTCGGCCAAGAAAGACATGCTGGCCGCCTTGAAATCCAGGCAGGAAGCACTGGAGGAAACGCTCCGCCAACGGCTGGAGGAACTGAAGAAACTCTGTCTTCGAGAAGCTGTAAGCAGTTCACATTTCGTGTGTGTGTGTGTGTGTGTGTGTTCCTCTGTCTTCACATAGTTATAAAGAGCAAAGGTGGGGATCGCACAGAGCACATCAGCGAGAGGCAGGATGGCTCCTGAAGCACGAATGTGGGACTCCCAACCCGTCCCATGGCCCTGTCATTAACATAGGGGTGGACCTTCATGAAACACGGGAACAGCAGGTGGAGCGGCTCTGCCCGAATCCTTGGTGCGGCCCCACTGGAGACCAAATGACAAGTGTAATGGTGGTCCCTTCCATGTGCGCGGTGCACCATAGTTTATGAAGCGTCTCCTCCTGTAATGTTACCTCCTCGGACATACTGGCTTGTCACCATCTTCCTAAAATTTGTGCCCGAGTTTATTGTCATGGTGGCTTTTGCTTCTCTTGAGGGCATCTTGAGGATATTTCACATGGATTGGTCTTTGGAAATCCTCTGGAGAAGCCTCAGTGGAGATCAACAAGGAAACCAAGATTTTGCTTGATATATAATCCCCTTTAAAACTCATGATCTGGTGCTTCGCTTTTTTTTTTTAAATGAAGTCTCAGCCTAGTGATATTTTTAAATTTTACGCAAAGCAAGGCTTCCTCCAGCCAGCCCATGTATACACTGGTCTCGTGTTGCCTTGGGATTTAGATGCTGTGGCCCGCCACTGTCTGTATGTGCTGGAACATCCACTTCTATCTTCTGTTCATTCCGTGACTGTTAGCATGTTTGAAAAGTTGATTTGTTAATGCAACACAGGTGACTGGGGGGGGTGTACGCACACGCATGAGCATGTGCTTGCACACGGATACGATGGGGTGGGGGCCCTTGGGAGAGCAGCTATGCTCTGCATAACGTTACAAAGAGCTCTGCAGGTCAACAGTTCAGAATGGGAAGGAAAAGAGGTTCCTGAGCGGAGTTGAAGAGTGTAATCCCCTCCCGCCAAATCCCAGGGCCTTGCCCCCGAAGAATGAAACAAGGGGCTATAGAATTAGATTGCATTACATTTCAACTTGGCTTAATTAGGCTCTGGGTTGATTTAAACCGGAGCCCGCACAAAGCAGACCCACTTGAGCACCAATCCATTCCACTGCAAAGCTTTGGAAAGCAGCTGGCCTGGCCAGGGGATGGGATGTGCTCTGAGGTACTCTCAATATTAGTCACCTTTTCATAGGGAATATGCTGAAAGCATTGAAAAAATATGGGCTTGGGTGTCTGCATTTAATAATTTGTAAAGCCTTGTTTTGTTTTTAATAAAGGAAACGTCCCTAAACCCAGCAGGGAATCCGCATCAGAAAATTGGAGAAACATGTCAAGGCAGGGTTAGCATGCATTATAAAGGCCTCCCTGTCTCTCTTGAAATAAAAGCAAAATAAGGAAAACAAAGCTCCCACTTCTTAGAGTGTCGACACCAGAAAACAGAACTTGAGTGGAAGGAGGCGCCTCTCTGGGGTAAGGGGCCCTGGGGGCAGACGGCTTCTGTGCTTGCTCAGCCCAGCTCCCGACGCCCCCCCCCCCCCCCCCCGGAGTGAAGGGGCGGGATAACTTTCTCAGTAAGTGTTGCGTTCTTTCTCTGGGTCACACCATGCATCCTCAGCTTGGTATTGAGAAGCGAGAAGCGCTGTTTGTCCGCTGGGGAGTGAGCTGAGCATGTGGCTGGATGTAAGCAGTATCAGAACAGAAGGGAGCAGGCCAAGCCCCTCCGCAAGGCAAGAGCGCGTGAGAGTGCTCCTTCCCCTGCGCCTCTTACATGTGAAATCAGATTAAATATGGAGAGTCAAGGGCTTGACTCCAGGACCTTCCAGCGGATGGTGGAAAATTAGGAGCCTTGTGTTTTTAAAGCAGTCGGTTTCAAAACCACAGACACTTTAGAGTTATAAATCAATGGTTGTGTTAGTGTTCCCCTCCTTTTTGTAAGTCTCAAAGTAGAAAGGAAAAGTCCTAACAATATAAAATCCTCAGTGTGTTGTGTTATTTATAGACCGGCTTCTAGGGGAGTAGATAAAAATGTTGCAGAATAAACACATAACTACTCTGGAGACATTTGAACCACATTTTTTTAAAGAACAGGGAAGAAAACTGCAGAGCATTTCATACTCAATAGTTGGCCATTATGTTCTGAAATGCTTACACTAGGGAGTGAAAAGCCCAAGAGTTCATTTCCTGGTGGCCTGAACACACAACAAGAGAGGCTCAGGAGAGTGAGCGGTGGGTGTGTTTGTGCATGCCAGTTGCTCTCTCTCTCTCTCTCTCTCTCACACACACACACGCACATGCACATATGCACACCCCAGTGCATGCACACACCAGCACCCACACATACAACCTAGTCTCACACACACACACCGCACACACATATACACACATTGCCCAGTGTATGTACACATATATCCCAGTACACACAACCTATTGCACTTATACACACCTCAGTGCACAGATACCCTACTAATACACCCACCCCAGTGCACACACATACACCCATCTCACACCCAGTGCATGCACGCACACACCAGTGCATACACATACACAGCCTGGTGCACACTTGTGCATGCACACACGCAGTGTATGGACCCATCCCAGTGCACACACATACACCCATCTCACACCCAGTGCATGCACGCACACACCGGTGCATACACATACACAGCCTGGTGCACACTTGTGAACGCACACACACACGCAGTGTATGGACCCACCCCAGTGCGCACACACACCCATCTCACACTCAGTGCATGCACACACACACAACAGTGCATACACATACACAGCCTGGTGCACACTTGTGCACGCACACACACGCAGTGTATGGACCCATCCCAGTGCACACACATACACCCATCTCACACCCAGTGCATGCACGCACACACCAGTGCATACACATACACAGCCTGGTGCACACTTGTGCACGCACACACACATGCAGTGTATGGACCCACCCCAGTGCACACACACACCCATCTCACACTCAGTGCATGCACACACACACAACAGTGCATACACATACACAGCCTGGTGCACACTTGTGCACGCACACACACAGGCAGTGTATGGACCCATCCCAGTGCACACACATACACCCATCTCACACCCAGTGCATGCACGCACACGCCGGTGCATACACATACACAGCCTGGTGCACTTGTGCACGCACACACACACGCAGTGTATGGACCCACCCCAGTGCGCACACATACACCCATCTCACACCCAGTGCATGCACGCACACGCCGGTGCATACACATACACAGCCTGGTGCACACTTGTGCACGCACACACACACGCAGTGTATGGACCCATCCCAGTGCGCACACATACACCCATCTCACACCCAGTGCATGCACACACACACCAGTGCATACACATACACAGCCTGGTGCACACTTGTGCACGCACACACACGCGCAGTGTATGGACCCACCCCAGTGCGCACACACACCCATCTCACACTCAGTGCATGCACACACACAACAGTGCATACACATACACAGCCTGGTGCACACTTGTGCACGCACACACACACGCAGTGTATGGACCCACCCCAGTGCACACACATACACCCATCTCACACCCAGTGCATGCACACACACACCGGTGCATACACATACACAGCCTGGTGCACACTTGTGCACACACACACACACACGCAGTGTATGGACCCATCCCAGTGCCCACACACAGCAGTGGGGAAAGGCCAGATCCCTCCTCCTATCAGAAGGTGAGTGAACACCTAGAGTCCGGTGTTTGGGGCTTCCTCACCCACTGCACACTTGCCCTGGGCTGCCCGGCACAGAAGGTATTTGTGCGGACGGACAGGGACCTCTTCCGTGTCGGAGCGGCCCCGTAGGCATTGCCTGGGGCCTGGAAACCCAGGGCTGGGCTTTGCTCGTGGCTTTCCCACATGCCTCCGGCCCCTGGAAGCGACTCCGTGAGCTTGATGACTTGGCTCCATTACGTGGATTAGCCACTGACTCAAATCTGATCTTTATTCCCAGACATGATCCCTAATATGGAGCCTCGTTCTAATCCGGAATCACTCCACAGACCGGCGACTGCAGGGGCCATAGTCACTGTGGTGATCCATCAACCAAGTTCACTGTCATCATATTCACATAATTAGATTTCTAAGGGCTGACAATGCACAACAGATCTTTTTTAATGGCCTTGTCAGTAAAACGGATTATCTTTTCAGTTTCTACTGAAACTCTTATTTGTATACATGTAATGTTTTTTAAGCTCAGCCTGCTCCTTGAGCACCTAGCCTGAGTGGAATAATTATTATTTATGTTCAGTTTCTAATTTATGTAATATGCACCTTTCCTGGCTTTGCCATTTAGATACCACTCCTCCTAAGAACACTCATTTGAAGGACATTTTGAACTTAGATATTTGTGAGGGAATATTTGATGAAGTAGAAACTGTAAAGACCAGAGCTGTCGTGTTGGCTGTGCCCCCTCCTGGCTGTGGGGCCCCACCGGGCACAGAGCAGACACGGGGGAACACTTGGGAAATTAACAAATGGGTGAGATTCGGGTTTTATGACGAAAGCCAATGGCGATTTCATTTACCCAAAAGAAATTTACTTTGGGAGAAACTTTCCGAAGCACATCTGCTCTGTAAAGAAAGGACTGCTCTCATGCTTTTTTAGAGAAATGAGGGGCGCCTGGGTGGCCCAGTCGGTTAAGCATCTGCCTTCGGCTCAGGTCGTGATCCCAGGGTCCTGGGATCGAGCCCCACATCGGGCTCCCTGCTCAGCCGGGAGCCCACTTCTCCCTCTCCTTCTCCCCTCCCCCCACTCATGCATGCACTCGCTCGCTCTCGCTCTCTCTCAAATCTTAGAAACGAAATTGCATTTCAGGAGCCCTTCGACGTATTGCCAGAGCTGACAATGTCAAGTCTATGCACTGAATCTACGCTTTGAAGCACGGCATGAGCACGCATGCGTCCTAGAAATGGAGTGCGTGCCCTCTTCTGATTTCTGTTCTCGTGCTGTTGCATGTATGCAGGAGCTGACAGGCAAGCTGCCCGTTGAATATCCCTTGGATCCAGGGGAGGAACCACCCATTGTTCGGAGAAGAATCGGGACAGCCTTCAAGCTGGATGAACAGAAAATCCTGCCCAAAGGAGAGGTGTGTCCTTCGTGATGTTGGTGGATTCTCTCACCTTAGCCATATTTGTCCCAAATGTTGGGGCATCCGGGTTTTCGGTAACAAGGTCTTCATTCTACCCTAATGCCAAAGGCCATTTCCCCTTTCCTCCCCAGTATCTTCCCTTTTCCATTTTAAGTTGGCTGCTCAGTCACTGTGGAGCCCCCCTGGGAGGATTTGTTAGCTTGCATGAGTAGGCGTTTTGATTTCTGTGCAAGTTGTTTGTCTAACATGATAGGCCTGTCACAAGTGACTAAGTGAAGCTTGGGAGACCATCCCAGAGACACTCAGGTGCACCTGTCTTATTAATGGCCTCCAGCTCTTTGTTCCTCAGAGCCCAGCCTCTTGTGGGAGGAAACAACCAAAGGAGAAAGGAAACTCGGGTCATGCCAATGGCCTCAGGATGCCATTGGCTGGGGAAAGACCGTAGGGCCTGCCCTCAGGGGCCTTCCCTTCACCTTGCTGCTAACTTTGCTGCCAGAGGATGAGCAAGATGCTGGGCCATTCTGATGTCATTTGTCTGCATTTGGAGGAGGCCCTGAAGCATTGCTCATTTGTCCTCTTTGACACTAAATGTGGCTGGGGGCTGGGGCAGGAGAGTCCAGATCTGGGGAGGTGTGGGGACTTGGGTCTCCATCTGGTTAACAAGCTCTCCAGCCTCAGATCAAGAGAGATACGAGGCCGGGCAAACCTTTAGGCCTCAAGGTCACGTCCAGGAAAAGTCTTCCGGGATTTATTCTGAATGAAGTTACTAATTAAAATGCTGTTGACCAGAGGGCTTACAAGGACAGGAATAAAGCCAAGGGGGAAGGGTGGGGAATGCTGTGGCCATGTTGAAATGTACAGTCTCACAAAAGGGATTGAGAGGAGCTGGTGTTCTTGTGTCACAGTCACCGTGGGTGAGTGGGAGCATGAATTCGGGGTGGGGGACGCATGTGTCCAGCAGCCTACAGCTGGGGACCAGTCTGAGATGGGCCCTCGCAAGGCCCCGGGGGACGGGCGGACTCACCAGAGGCTTCAGCCGCACCTCACGCTCTGCAGTTTTCCTCTTCTGGAAGAGGAGCTTCATAATCCTTACGTCTTGGAGCGGTTGCTAGGATTACATGCGCTGGCATGGGGGAAGCCCTTAGCTTGCTACCTGACACCTGCCTCGCGCTCAGTGAGCATGGGTTGCTGCGAGCAGAGAGGAGACAGCAGAAGCAAGGGTGAGGGTGGCTGGGATTTAGGAGACCATCAGGTCAAGTACTTTCCAAATCCGGCTGTCACCGGGATTGCCTGAGGAACTTCCACTCTCTTCTGCTGGACAGACAGCTGGACTAAACTTTGAAGAGCAGACCCCACCTTAGCGAGTGCCCACAGCCCTGAGTGCCTTCCCACCAGCAGCTCCTTCCCACTCTCCAGTAAGTGAGGCCTCGCCATCCCCGAGAAGTCTGTGTGCACCCCTGTCTCCCTTACCTGTAAGGGAGCTGCATGTACTGGTCCAGCGTTGGTGACAGGAAGCACCCCCGAGTCGGCACGAGCGTGTGCAGAGCCCCTGTAGGAAGGAAGGGCTCCCCACCCCCAGCTCCGTCACTGCCTGTTTCTCCTGGGAATGCACTTGGCTTCCCGGTCCACGCCGCAGGCAGCCATCTGGACAGCCGGGGCTGGCGGCCTTGTGCGTGTCCGTGCCGGGAGCTCGAACTGGTCCTGGGCTCCCACGCTGGGTCAGGTCCCGGGCCAGGGTCCCCCTCAGTGCCCGAGAACAGCTGCGTCTAGCACTGAAGCCTCACAGACCAGCCTTCGTCCCGGTGCCTTGTTGGTTTCAAGACCCCGGGCGGGAACCCATCCCCATGTTCCTCTCCCTCCGGAGAGCAAGCGCAACCAGCGTTCGAAGGATCTGGAAGGAGTTTATGATCTCCGAAGCAGTTCTGTGTAATCTCCACGCTCCCCTCTCCTTCCTGGTACCTGCTCCCCTCTGGCTTAAGGTGCTCAAACTGAAATGAATCTGGCTAAAGGTGCTGGGCTCGATGGAGGGCTCGATGGAGGCTCCCAGCCTGGTACGTGCTGCCCGGAGGCAAGCCTTTTTTATGCGGCCGGTAACCGGGAAGATCTGCCCGTTCCCCCAAACACGGTGATGGGTTCCCCCGTGGTTTGGTCAGTTCCTGTCAGATTGTTGCAGAGGTGGGCAGCCTGCAGGCCGTCCCCATTCATCCGCCCAGCCCCGACGGCCACAGCCACATTTCTCCTGGGACCAAAGCTGTTTGAGGGCACATCCACCCATCTGCTCCTTCTGGCCAAAGGCAGGGGTGGAGGCCGCAGGGAGGTGCCCGAGGGGAGGACGGAGAATGCCCTGAAGCAGTCCCAGGAGTGGGGCCGGGCTCCTCCGCCCTCCCATCCGTGCCTCGCCACCCAGCGCGGCTGCCCGTGGGCAGGTGTGAGGACAGCAGGAGCTTACAGAAAGGGCTTCTGAAAGAGGTCCTGGGGGGCAGGGTATGTCCCAGCACGAAGGGCTCAAAATACGGGAGGCAGAGGACCCATGTGAGCTCCCTGCTGCAAACTCATAGGAGCCCGCTCTGGAAGTAATTGTGCATCCTCAGCCCAAGATGGCAAGGAGTCGCCAACCAAATAGGCTCTGATTTCTGCGAGGGTCTGGTCTTTGTGAACCTTGAGATCAAGGAGATGAAGCCAAGTGACCCCCTGCCTCTGGCCTGCAGCTGGGAAGCTCTGCTTCTGGGTGATGCTGCCCGGTAGTGACCCACATTCGTCTCCTGACCCTAACAGGGACCAAGGGTCTCGAAAGTGGGAGTGCCCAGGGCCTGGTGGGCAGAGATTTCAGGAAAGGGGCCATTGCGGGGCCAGGCAGGATTGGGGCTAGGTACTGGGAGTGCTGGTTTCCTAGTAGGAGAGTCTCCCAAAGAGTAGGGCACACTGGCCTGGGGGCAGGGGCGGGGAGGACAGTGCCTCCCTTAGCCCCTGGCTCAGTGTCCCCCAAGTGTCAGCAAGCCCCATCTCTCCCTCCCACAGGAAGCTGAGCTGGAACGCCTGGAACGAGAGTTCGCCATTCAATCCCAGATTACAGAGGCTGCCCGCCGCCTCGCCAGTGACCCCAATGTCAGCAAAAAACTGAAGAAACAAAGGAAAACCTCTTATCTGAATGCACTGAAGAAGCTGCAGGAGATTGAAAATGCCATCAATGAGAACCGCATCAAGTCCGGGAAGAAACCCACGCAGAGGGCTTCCCTGATCATCGCCGGTGAGTGCTAAGCCCGCCCCCCCCACCCCGGGGCCTCACGACCCAGGCCCACCCCGGGGAGCAGGTCCAAAGCTGGCTCCCTGTGGGACCTGAGCAAGCCCTTTAACTACCCTGGGCCTTATCTTTTTTTTTTTTTTAATCAGTAAAGCGAAGCTAATAAGGCCTGATACCAAATGAGAGCAATAAAGGGTACTCAGGTCCACGGAGGAGGTAGATTATACAAGTCAAACTGTCCTGATCTCTACTTGGTGCCCCTTTGGGAGACCTGCAGCCCAAGCTACAGGCTCTTCCCCGCCCTCACCAGGAGCCAGGCTGAGCTCACCGTGCCAGTTCAGCCTTGCTGGAGTTGCCCAGGCTCTGACCTCAGGGACCTGATCACCCTACCTGTGGGTAGCTGGGGTACACGGCAGGCCAGCACCCCCGCAGAGCCTCTGTCTTCAGACAGACCAGCTCCACGGCTTCCTGGCCCAGAGCTGAAGCTGGGAAGGACGGGGCTGCCCCACTCTGCTGTCCAGACCCCTGAGCTCAGGTCAGCAGGGGTCAGGAATCTGGGTGATTCTATTTGGTAAACACTAGAAGGAAATACTCCCGAATCCACCAACACCATCAAGTCCTCCAATGGTTACAATCCTTTTTTTCTATGTTTAGCAGACTCTTTAGAATATATGTCAAGTATTCTTTCATGGTTTACGCGTTTAAAACACTTTGGCTCTAGGAAGACCAAAAGTGGGATAGAGGTTCCCAGGGGCTCGGGGAGGCGGGATGGGAGGTTAGTACTTGATGGGTACTGGTTTTTGTCTGGGAAAATGAAAACATTCTGGAGACGGATGATGGTTGCACAGCAATGCAAATAGACTTAATACCACTGAACGATACAGCTCACAGTGGTTAAAACGGTAGATTTTATGTTGTGTATATTTTACCACAATTATATATATTATATATATATAAGTGATATATAACATATAAAATATAATTGTGCAACCTTAGAATGTGGGCTTACTAGGGAAGCCACCCTATACCGGAAACTCCCAGGACGCCAAAGTCAAGGTTCTCTGCCCCGTGGTTGCTCACAGTCCACCAAGCAATACAATTAAAGTGACTCCCAAGTTGAGGAAAACAAGAGAGAGGCCATAAACAAATCCTGTCCCTGTAGGAAATTTGGAATAACCATCTTTCCCCATCCTGCCCCATCGTCCTTGGCCAAGACTTTGTCCTTTTGTCGCCCACTTCCGAACAGAGCTGCAGCGAACCCTTGTCTGTGTGATGCCTCTTTGGGGACATCTTTGTGGCCCTCGAAGGCCCTCGGGGAGTCGCGGCTCTGCGGGAGCATCCAGCATGGTCACCAGAGCCGAGCTTGGGAGGGGCACCTGTCCCTGGCCTGCCCGGCGAGCGCTATTCTGTGAGCCCCACTGCTACGGTCTGTGTTCAAATCTGTGTTTGTCCCCCAACACAGGGTCCCATCCAGGTTTGCAGCCATTTTTTTTTTTTAACTGTTCAAGAATATACCTTCTTTATTTTGCTGCATCCTTGACATCATGTTTCTTCTGTGCCCAAATTAGAGGAATAATTCCAGTTCTCTGTAGTTCCTTAGCCTGGTGTTTTATTTCAAGAGCTAAAACACCAAACGTGGAACTTCAGACCTGGGACCTTTGGCTCCCTTTGTCGGGAGAGCAGACCAACTGCCTAGAAACCACTCCTCCCTAGGTGAGCCTCAGTTTCCCCAGATGTAAAAGAGGGAGGATCATTTGGTCATGATTAACTAGTATCTATAAAAATAAACCTTGGAGGGAGAGAAGCTGTACTTAGCAGCTTGTTTTCACTAGTAATGACTTGAGAAGTTTATGGAGAAGACATTTATGGCCATAAGAGCAAAGCCAAGTTCCTCACCCTGGTTTTGCGTGTGTAGAATAAAGAGCAGTTAGCTCCCTTCGGTTCAGTTGGAACATGCCCTGAGATTGGGCCGGGACAGTGGTGTGGCTTCACCAGGCCAGGCGGCCTTTATCCTGGATATTAAGCTACTCGGCACTGCCGGGTCCCGGGAAACAAGAGCACAGACAGACAGACAGAGACCCTGGGGCACAGCGCAAGCGTCAGGTGCGGGGGATGTACCAGTGACACCTCCCGCCGCCCTAGGGACTGTCCAAAGAAATGCCAGCCAGCATTTTGATTGTGTTTCATGCAACCTTTCTGATCAGAAGGAGGAGGACATGATGGTCTTAAATGCAGGATTTTTACAGATTGGGTTTTGTCTGGGGGATGTGTGAAACTCGCGGACTTTTGCTTTTTGTCTTCTCAGATGGAAATATTGCCAGTGAAGACAGTTCCCTCTCAGATGCCCTTGTGCTAGAGGATGGTAGGTTGTTCGTTTCCGGCTTCAGAACTCGGGCCCAGATCAGACGGGCATTAAGCGGTGCGTCGTCGGGCACAGCTTGGTGGAAAGGCAGGAGCCGGGCCCAGGTGGCAGCTGGGTGCTCCACGAGGCCCTTGTCCCCAGCACTCACTTGAGTGGTTGGGAGTGGGTGGGTTCAAGGTCAACTCATATCTGCTGGAACTTGAGTATCTCCTGTGGCCCAGAGGTAGCGGTTAAGGTGATAGACTGTGTTGTAGTTGCTAAAACCACATTTGTATCTAAACACTGGGTGCAGTTGCCTTTTGAGTATTCATCATTTCTGGAGGAAGGACGTGGACTTTGGTTGGATCACAAATCAAAGATGGAAGCCTATTAGGAAAGCCTGGGGGTGGCAGGAAGAAAACCAGCCCTCCACATCATCCTGAGAAATCGTGAAGACGAAAGGGAAGATGTCCCTTTAGATTGTTGGTCAGGCCTTGAAACTGTCTTGCTAACCTCTGAAAACTCAGCGGTTATCAGGATATTTTCTTGGGGAGTTCTTAGAACCAGTCCCTCATACCTACCCCCCAACACACACACACACACTCACTCACTCACTCACTCACTCACTCCAGGCACAGGACCATCTCTGAGAATGTTCTGTGGGTTTAAGCCAAAACTTGGAAGGCCAGGACATTAATAATACGGAAATATATTAAGCGACAGTTAATTTTTTTTTGCACTTTAGGGAAACCTCATATGGGCAGTGCTAAGAGGCTATTCAGACAGAAAATATAAAACAGTCTACCCAGCACAGAGTCATGATGATCATTGCGAGCCTAATAATAGTGCTATTGATGTGGGGAGAGGCTAGCAGGTTATTTACCCGGAGGTCTTGGCCCTGCTCTTAGCAGTCAGGTTGTAATATTTTTATTATCTGCTTCGTTACACGGGTGGGGATGAGGCCAGGCTGCAGGTGAGCAGGGAGACGTTGTGAGCACAGGAGATCCAGCCCTGGTTCTGGCCTCTGTGGACTGCAGTCTCTCCAAAAGCAGGAACACGGGTGAGAGAAAAGTTGGGGGAGGAAGGAGCCTGTTGTCGTTAGCTAATGTGGATGCCTCATTGGCGATTAGTCTCCGGAGCCCCAGGCGACCTGAGGGGCATTACTGCCTCACCTGGACCCCCACTCCCACTGCAGGCTGGCCCCTTCTAGGGGCTCTTGCCTTCACTGATTTGAGGGGTGGACACACTGGATATCTCCCTCTCCCTTAACCCCTGCCTCGGCCCTCTCCCGGCCTTGCCCGTTTTGAACCCGGACAGCTGACTGGCTCTCAAACAGGATTTTCATCCTGACGCATCCATGCTTACAAAGTTGCTAAGTCTTCTAATGGCTTTCAGACCAAATCCCCATTCCTCAGCTGGAATCGAAGGCCCCCTGTGAGCTGGGGCACCCTGCTCATCTCTGGGGGCACAGCAGGTCAGCTGCACTAGCCCCTGACAGGAGCTTCCCCCTCTGTCCCTCCTCCTCCTCACCAGCCACCACCCCAGCTGGACGTGGCCCTGGGCTCTTCCCTTCCTCCTCTCTGCCCGTCCACTGCTGAATCCCCCTCAGCACATAGGGTGGGATAGATCGTGACTCCCCTGAAGGCAAGGAGTAATCTTCCGTTCAGTTGATATCTGTGGCCTATCTCCTTCCTGAGGAACCAAAGGCAGGTCCAAGAGGAAAACCACTAGGAACACATTAAAAGACAATAGAGATCTGAGGAAAGCAGAGAGGATGGACACCCAGAGCCACCAACAGATAATGACACTCAACATGCATACTTTCATTTCTTCTAACAAGTATTTATTGAGCACCTGCTGTGTGCCATCATTCCAGGCACTGAGGTGGTAGAAGTGAACAAAACAGAACCCTCACAGAGCTAAAACTGCTCCAGAGCGAATTAGACGCTTAGGGTCCACGGAAAGACAACTTGGCAGTATAATCAGGGCTCCATTCTGCTGTTTGCTATGAAGCCATCATGCGCTGTGGGTCTTTAATGGAATTCGGGCTCCCCTCGGTCTGTAGCTAATCCAGAGTGAAACTCCTCTCCCCACTGAGTGCCGCTTGCAGTGTCGGTTTGGTTTGTTCAGGTTTGACCTGTCTTGGCAAGTGGGGAAGCCGCGGGGTGCTCTCACTGAGCCTGGCAGGGGTGGGTGTGGGCGGGGCGGGGCGGGGCTGTCTGGGCCGGTGGGAGGGGCCCTTGCTCAGTTCGTCTCTCTCCATCTCTGCGCAGAAGACTCTCAGGTCACCAGCACACTGTCCCCCTTACAGTCTCCTCACAAGGGACTCCCTCCTCGGCCACCATCACACAACAGGCCCCCCCCTCCCCAGTCCCTGGAGGGACTCCGGCAGATGCACTATCACCGCAACGACTATGACAAGTCCCCCATAAAGCCCAAAATGTGGAGCGAGTCCTCTTTGGATGAGCCTTACGAGAAGGTCAAGAAACGCTCCTCCCACGGCCATTCCAGGTGAGCCGGGTCAGGGAGGCCACAAAAAACAAAAAACAAAGGCTGTCCCAAATAGCATCCACAAGTCGCAGAATCGCATCGGGCTGATGCCCGCCCTCCCTCCCCCGGCGGCCGGTCCGCCGTGCTGCGCTCACAGCGCCCTCTGCTGCTGACCCTGTCGAGGTGCAGCTCGGTCGTGCGCAAGGAAAGGGGGTTGGGGCTCACAGTGGGCGTGTCGGCACAGGGATAGGATGTTGTGCAATGACACGCGAGTCAACGCGCAAGTCGGGGGCAGCACTACTCTGCATGGCAAGTGAGAGGCCCCTCGTAGGAATCCCAGAGTGGCTCAGAACCCTGCAGCCTCGTCCGCCAAGATTCTGGAGCCAGACAGCTGTCGTGCTAGCTGTGCATTATCAGCTCATGACTCGGCTGAGATTGCAGAGAAGACATGTTTGGAAGGCATTTTGGGTCCGTTTCTCTGTTTTTCTCGTTGCCTTTAATTACGCCCTTTAAAGCTCCCAGTGGCTGTCCAGACAGGTAAATATTTGTCGGCTGGAAACCAGAAACTGTGGTTGAGGGCAGGGACTATGCAGAACAAGGCTGATGAGGGTGTTTGTCTCACACTGCCGTGGGGATCGGGCACGGGGACCCCCACCCACTTCTGGGGGGGGACAGCTGAGTACCACAGTAGGAATCCGAGGGAGAGGTGGGGCGGTCCTGGGCAAGCTTTCCCAACACTAGGGCTGATGTCCGCGGCTGGGTCGCCCCCTGGGAAGAGGGACAGTTGTGTCTGGTGGTGACCAGCCTGGTATCTGGTTTGCAGCACCCACAAGCGCTTTCCCAGTACGGGGAGCTGTGCCGAAGCTGGAGGGGGCAGCAGCTCCCTGCAGAACAGCCCCATCCGCAGCCTGCCCCACTGGAACTCACAGTCCAGCATGCCGTCCACCCCAGACCTCCGGGTCCGGAGTCCCCACTACGTTCATTCCACGAGGTGAGTGTACCAGGCCTTTGGGCCACTTCCCTCCCTAGAGCGGACCTCCCTTTGTGAGCCTTGGCATCGCTGGCCCCAAACTGACCCAGAGAATTGGTGAACTATGGTCAGGCCTGAACCAGTGAGGCAGGTTCCTATTAGAGCGAAGCAGGATGAAAACCCCAGCAGGCAGCGGGCAGCCCACGTTAGCCACGAGACCTGTTCTTATCCCAGTGGCTCCATCCAGTGGGCGCCAGGAGTCGCCTGGAGAATTCCCCGGCTTCTGGAGGCAGTGGGCATGGAGGGAGCTTTCCTTTTTTTTTAAGATTTGTTTAAAGTTTGTTTATTTAAGCAACCTCTACACCAGACGTGGGACTCGAACTCACAACCGTGAAAGGAAGAGCCGCGTGCCCTGCTGACTGAGCCAGCCGGGCACCCCGTGGAGGGAGCTTTGCTAATCCACATGGAGGCAGGACGGGCTAGCCAGATTAGCAGGGAAGCATGCTGCACACACAACAGCCTTGCACGGATGCGGGTGATCTCTATTCTGTAGCCTTCACATAGCTTCTGACTGATGCTTCTGTTTATCCTGGACTTTTTAATGCCTCAAGGTATAAATTCATTGAAAAGCAAAAAGAACAGGCAAAAGTGAAGCTGTGAATCACACCTTCTTTTTCTGAAAAGAGGCAAAACCAAAGCCATCATTCCATTTTATCAAAAAGTGATTGCCCAGGACTGTGGCTCAAAGGATAGATTTATATAGGGTAAGATTGAGCCCTCCAGGCAAGATTGTCTCCTTCATTCTTTCATACAACAAATATTTATCAAGTGCCTTTACGTACCAGGGACCCCCGTACGGGATAGAGCAGTGAACAAAACAGACACACTCCAGCTCTCAGTGGAGTGACATTTTAGCAGTGGGGAGTCACAAGAAAGAAATATGTCAAGTGGTGATAAGCACAAAGAAGAAAAAGGAATTGGACAGGAGCCTACACAGTGGAAAGAAAGACTCTGTGTGAAGTAAAAGCATCAGGGACAGGGAAGTTCTCTTTAATAAGGTGACATTTGAGCAGAGACCTGAGTGGATGGGGTAGCAAGTTCTGAGGCTGTCTCGGGGAACGGCAGGATCCAAGCCCCAGAGGCAGGCCCACACTTGGCACGTTCCCAGGAGGCCAGTATGGCCAGAGCCAGTGATGGAGTGGGTGGGACCAGAGAGGAAACTGAGGACCGAGTACTGGAGGGCCCCTCGCTGGGGACTTCACATTCTACTGTGAGTGGCCGTCAGAACGGGAACTCACCTCTTCCTGTACTTGGCCAGTGGGGCCACCCTGGTTGTCACATCTATCCTAGCATTGTCCACGCCAGCGACAGAGATGGATGTTTATAGTGTGGACTCAAAAAAAAAAAAAGAGGGGATTGTAGACAAGGTAGTAACATGGTAAGTATTTGCACGGGTAATTTTTAAGTGCTCCGTGGTCCAGCAACCTTTCATTTTAGAGTTTCAGGGGAATGGAAATCCATTGTTGTGGGTTTCATAATAGTATTTGGTTGAACCCTGTGAAGTGCCCTCTGTTGGACTGTTTTTTGAGCTACAAAAAGTGGGCATTTCTTTTTTTTTTAAAGATTTTATTTATTTATTTGACAGAGAGACGCAGTGAGAGAGGGAACACAAGCAGGGGGAGTGGGAGAGAGAGAAGCAGGCTTCCCGCCGAGCAGGGAGCCCGATGCGGGGCTCGATCCCAGGACGCTGGGATCATGACCTGAGCCGAAGGCAGACACTTAACGACTGAGCCACCCAGGTGCCCCAAAAGTGGGCATTTTATCTGATTTAACATAATGCTAGAATAGGGATTCTCTTGGTTCTTTTCGTATCTATAGAAGCCCTTTCCCCCATTTAAAAAACAAAACAAAACAGGCCAGGCTACTGGCGTATTTTTTCAGGGGATACCCTTCCGTGGGTGCCCGCTCCTGTCCCACGCCCACTCGGAATCAGGCATCGCAGGCGAGGCCCCGCTGGCCTCCAGGCATCTGCGGTCCCCTCCGGTCCCTGTGTTCACCTGGCGTCAGCAGGGAGCACCCTGACTCCCGGGGCAGTCCTGCTTCTACCCGGGCTCCTAGACGCGTGTTCGCTGGCGGCTCCGACCAGATGGCAATCCCGGCTCCGCCCCGCCCCCCGTCCGTCGCCCTCCCCCCGGGCCCCCGACCCACCCGCCGTCTCCCCCTCTTAGGTCGGTGGACCTCAGCCCCACACGGCTGCACAGCCTCGCCCTGCACTTTAGGCACCGGAGCTCCAGCTTGGAGTCCCAGGGCAAGCTCCTGGGCTCGGAGAACGACACCGGGAGCCCCGACTTCTACACCCCACGGACTCGTAGCAGCAACGGCTCGGACCCCATGGACGACTGCTCCTCCTGCACCAGCCACTCGAGCTCGGAGCACTACTACCCGGCGCAGATGAACGCCAACTACTCCACGCTGGCCGAGGACTCGCCGTCGAAGGCGCGCGCGCGGCAGCGGCAGCGGCAGCGGGCGGCGGGCGCGCTGGGCGCGGCGAACTCGGGCAGCATGCCCAACCTGGCGGCGCGCGGCGGCGGCGCGCACGGCGGCGGCGGCGGCGCGCACGGCGTCTACCTGCACAGCCAGAGCCAGCCGAGCTCGCAGTACCGCATCAAGGAGTACCCGCTGTACGTCGAGGGCAGCGCCACGCCCGTGGTGGTGCGCAGCCTGGAGAGCGACCAGGAGGGCCACTACAGCGTCAAGGCGCAGTTCAAGACCTCCAACTCGTACACGGCGGGCGGCCTGTTCAGGGAGAGCTGGCGCGGCGGCGACGAGGGCGACGCGGGCCGCCTGACGCCGTCGCGCTCGCAGATCCTGCGGACTCCGTCGCTGGGCCGCGAGGGCGCCCACGACAAGGGCGCGGGCCGCGCCGCCGTCTCGGACGAGCTGCGCCAGTGGTACCAGCGCTCCACGGCCTCGCACAAGGAGCACAGCCGCCTGTCGCACACCAGCTCCACCTCGTCGGACAGCGGCTCCCAGTACAGCACCTCCTCCCAGAGCACCTTCGTGGCGCACAGCAGGGTCACCAGGATGCCCCAGATGTGCAAGGCCACGTCAGGTGAGCGGCGGGGAGTGACGGGGGGGGGCGCGTCGCCGGTGTGGGAACTGGCGGCTCGTTTCCGGGGCTTCCAGGTTTGCTCAGAGTATCTGCAGTTCTAGAAACCTTGGCGTCAGACAGCTGAGACTGGAGGCTTCGGGCAGGCCCCCTCCGTCAGGCCCTTGGCTCCAGCCTGGGTTTCGCCCGGGGCGAAGACCTCGGAC
This sequence comes from Mirounga angustirostris, assembly GCF_029215605.1. Classification (NCBI taxonomy): domain Eukaryota; kingdom Metazoa; phylum Chordata; class Mammalia; order Carnivora; family Phocidae; genus Mirounga; species Mirounga angustirostris. Next base: position 126,965,502 of record NW_026991713.1, read on the forward strand.
GGGGTCGAGCAGCGCTGGGCTAACTGGCCCCCACTTCAGCCTCCGAGGAGGTCGGGGCGCAAACCCTCCGTCCAGCCACTTCTTGTAGGGACAGTCAGAGACGCTCCGTGCAGACGGCTCTCAGCCTTTGTCCAGAGACGCTAGTTACAGACCCGAGTGGCCCCGTGCGGAGGGACGCTGGCTCTGGGCTTGGGCGCTAGGGCGCCGGTGTTTGGCGGTGTCCCTTGGGTGGGGGCTCAGGGCAGCGGGCGGGTGGAGTACCGGAGGTCAGCTCTTAGGGCGAAGTCCTACTGCTCCGGAGTCCCCATCTCCGTGATGTTAGGAAGGTGACCAGAGGAATGTTGGTAAAGGACTTTCAATACTTGATAATTTAATTATGGAAGGGTTACTTATTATTCTTGTACTAAGAGCACGGAGCAGGGCCAGAATGGACACACCACCGGTGGCTTCAGAAGCTACTCTCCCTTCCCCGTCCCTCCCTGGGAAAGAACAGTGGTGACAGTGACCATCAGTGCTCAGCAGTGCTGGGCAGGGCTCTCAGCACGCACAGAGGGGGGCGGCTCGGCCAGGAGGCTCTACTCAGACTGACCATAGGGAAAGAGAGGGGAGGATGTTGAGACATAATAAATTAGTAGCTTATTAATACATTAGCTTATTAATACATTGTGTTCCCTCTCTCGCTGTGTCTTTCTCTGTCTAAATAAATAAAATCTTAAAAAAAAAATTAGTAAAGAAGACGAGCCTCTGTGACCGTGTTAGCAGCCAGCTGACAGGAACACGAGTGTTTCTGTTCTGTCAAAACTGTAGCGCTTGCCTAGTAGATTGGCTTCCCTGACCAATTCGGTAACTCTTGGCAAGCGTATTTTCGACGACAAATTCTAAGCGGCTGTATCTGAGGTTTACTGATGAGAAAGATTCCGTTCCCAGGAAGGCAGAGGATGCGTTCAAGGAGGATTTACTTTAGTGAATTTTCCCAGCTAGAAAAATCCTGCCCACATCGATAAACTCCTCGTAGCCAGATTTGAATGAGCTTTCCTATAAAAGCTCTGCGCCTTGGAAGTGTCCTCAAGTGGTCAGTCACAGCCTGAAACAAGGAGCAAGTGCTGAGCGCCTTTCTGGAAGTTCTCTGTTCATTGCACCGTTTTAATACTGGGGCCACATCTGAAGATGCCCGGAGGCCTCTCTCCCTGGTGTCTAGAGACAGGGGCTCTCCCTGACTAGCCCGCCCAGGTCTCCGAGCTCTGTGGGGCTTCGGATTCTGCCACAGTGGGGGCTGTCGCCATCCCTGTGGCCACTTGCCAGTACATAGCGGGGATCCGGGATCCCCAGGTCAGCTTGACTCAGAATGGAGCACATGCTTTGGGGGAAAAAATGGAATTGGCCAAACGTGGAGCGAGGGGCAGGTATCTCCCCACTGTGAGCCCTCTGCGGGGTCCTATCTGGCATCTCTGGAAGGAAGCTCCTTCACCTGACCTGTGTCTGACCCCTGTCTCTTCTGTGTCCCTTCTCTGCAGCTGCCTTACCTCAAAGCCAGAGAAGCTCAACACCGTCAAGTGAAATTGGAGCGACGCCCCCAAGCAGTCCCCACCACATCCTAACCTGGCAGACTGGGTGAGTCCCCCTTTCAGACCTCTTCCAGGCTCTAGAGTGATCCTCAGCCTGCCTTGTCAGTTAGGAAGGACGTAGTAACAGGTGTAAGATTCTAGTGACAGAAGGGTTTATCAGCAAACACAGGATGCGGGTGTGTTCCTGGGAAACCTCTTCCTTCCCGAAGAAGCCTCGCGAACACCATTCCCTCTGACCCGGCTCCTTTCCATGGCTGTCCCTTTAGACGGGCCAGGGGTCTCGGCTCTCTCTCTCAACGCTGGTCCCAGGAACATGGGGAAGGTAGGGGCCCGAAGGCAGACTGCACTTCTTTACTCACAGTTCCAGGCGGCATTTGATTTGGGTTCAGCTTCTCTCAGGCCGACTTGCTGGGCCAGGAGAGAGGAGAGAGGATCTGAGCACCTCGCGCTGGGCGCCGGCCTCACATGCTCCTCAGGGTGTCCCCTCCTGGAACCAGGATGCTTGTGAGGGAAAAAGGCAGGAGGCTCCGGGCCCGTCTCGGTCCTGGCCAGCTGCTTGTTGGTAACCAACATGGGGGACCGGGGACGGGGACCCTGAGAACCGTAAGACGTGGCCCACAGGAAAAGTCATGAAACCAGCACTCAGGCCCTGTCCCAGCTTTCAGTGTTGGCGTCGAGCACTCTGATGGCGGGGACAGTTGGGTGTCGTGACTCCCGAAGCCCAGCAGATAACACGTAAGCTGCTGTCCTCACAATTCCTGCCTCTTCTGTTGCTCCTCAGACGTCGCCTCCAACCGGATGTCCCATTCTGTCAGTGACGGGGGGAGTAAAGGAGCCAGGGACCCCTTGTGTGACAGCTGTGTGTGAGTGGAGTCATCGGGAAACAGCGGGACCCGGACTGGCTCCGCTGCATTTCCAGCTCCCGCGCTTGGCAGCCGTGTTTTTGTTTTGGTTCATTTATCTGTAGTGATTTTAAGGCAGGCTTCATGGGGCCTCAGGATTTGACGGAAGCGAAGGGCAGCTGCTGTTCACTGAGTGCTTGCTGTGTGCTCAGAGGCTGGGAGCGTTCCTGACACGGAGGGGTCCATAGATCCCTCACTGCGGCCTCGCAGGGGCAACACACAGATCTTTTGGTTTGACAGATGAGGCCCCGGGGAAATCCGTGCCCTGCCCAGGGTCACACGGCGGAATGAAGCTGCGTTCTCTGGCCTCGGGGATCATGTCTTTCCCCACCGGGCCGGTGGTTCTCACAGTGCTGTCCCCAGACCAGCAGCCTGAGCACCTGTGGCCTGGGATCTTGCGAGAAACGCCGAGTCTGGGGCCATCCATGACCTGCTGACCTCCAAATTAGAAGCTCGGGGGTGGGGCCAGGCAGTTGGGTTTGAACACGATTCTGACACCTGCTCGAGTTGGAGCGGCCCTGAGCTGTGCCCCCTGCTGCCGTGTCCGTTTGCATCAGGAGAACCCACAGCCTCAAGTGCGGGGATCTTGCATCCGCTCCCACTTCCCGGTCGGCCTTTGGGGCAGCAGCTGCCCCCTCTCTGTCCTTACCCCAGGTCATTAGGACCCTCCATCACATACCAGCTTCACGCCCGCGCCACCTGGTGTGGTCAGGAGCTGCTGCAAGGCCTCGGGCCCCAGTCGTGCATGCACGAGATGAACTCAAACAATAGTGTCAGGTCTGCTGTCTAGACCCTTCCACCCAAATAAGAACTTCAGGTTGCGGCCTCTCTTTCTGGGTCCTCCACATTTTCTGGGTCATGCCCAGTCTCCCCTGATCTGAATGTATGACCGACGGCAGGCCTGAAATGGGTGAGCACAACCTCAAATGCCTACGTGCTTGAGCTGGCCTTGAAACCTGGGTCTCACCACAGAGAGCTGGTGAGGATTCAGGACAAATTGGGAACAACTTTGGTCCGTGACGTGAACCTTTATCAGGTTGAGGTGAATGATCATTAACAACCAGTAACTATTCTCGGCAATGTGACCAGAAGAGAAATGGGTAAAAAGTACCAAAGCTGCCTTCCTCACAGAACTAAGGAGGTCTTTGACTCACACTCCGGGGGCTGAAAGTTCTGCATGCTCGGATTATCTGTCACTAACGCTGGGGTGTGGAGTCAGCTGATCTCTCCAATGTATTAATAAGCTACTAATCATGTCTGTGTCAGTTCTTCTCTTTAACATGAACTCTCTTCTCTTCCTTCTTCCGCTTTCCTTTGTTCAGAGAAGCAACAGAAAGCTCACCCATTATGGATGGGTCTGAGTCTCCAACTCACCAAAGCACTGATGAATAGAGGTACCGTAAGGGAATGTTTGGTTTTCCTAGCCCTCCCCCCTTTCACTGCTCATGAGTTTGTGGTCTCAGATGTGCTGCATGTGTCCCCCCTGCCCATATCGTCATTTCCAGAAGGCAACTTCTGAATGGTGTGGAAGCTGTTATTTTTATGTCTTATTTCTGGAAACATGTGGAGCTCTGTTTATATGTATGTGTGTCTATTGGATGTTAGATATTCCCCATGCTACTTCCCAGAAAAGACCTCAGAATATGTCTTAGCCCTTTCCAGACTCTGCGTACATACTGGTTTAGTGACCATGGTTTAATCCATGGAGAGAAGAGCATCCTGCAGGTTGACATTTCAAAGCACCTAAAGCAGACCGAGTTGACCTTGTTCCCTGAAGAGCACCCATGATTTCATCCAGCATTCCTGAGGGACAGGTGCCTTGCTTTCCAAAATGTGGTCCATCATTATTACCTGGGAGCTTGTTGAAAAACTAGACTCCTGGGCCTACTGAATTTGAATCTGCATTTTAATGAGGTCCCTGGGTGAATCAAAGGCATGTTCAAATTTGCGAAGCACTGCTCTAGTGGGCAGAAAACAAGTAACACCTGGTCTGGTTCTGCTTCCAGGGGACCAGAATCTATCTGGCAGACAAAACGTTGAGATTTAAATAGTATTTCAAGGGTCAACTAAAAAAGATAAGGATACCATTCAGAAGCAGATAAAAAGTTGTAAGCTTATTCAACCAAAAAACAGAACCCTATGTTCCAGGAACCATGCTTGAGACCAGAGTTCCAAGAGTTCACGGTCAAATCTGCAGCTTGAAAAATCTAACAGGAGCCAGGCAAGGAGAGGAAGGAAGAGCAGGACTTAGGTGTTAACTACTCTGAGACTTCAGAGCATTCCAAGGGGAGTGGGAGGACTTTGGCTTCATGGAGATACCTCTTGAATCTGGCTTCCACGGCTTGGGGGTGAGGTTGGGGGTGAGGGGGGCGGTAGGGACGTGGAGAGGGGCCATTCCATGGGCAAAAAACACTGGATACAGCAACAGGTAAGGGTGTTGGGTAAACAGCAAAGAGCCTCATTTTGTTGTAGAGAGCGAGCCAGACTTCCCCCTAAAAAGCAGGGTAGGACAAGGTCCTGAACAAATTAGGAGGAGACATGGAAGAGTTTTTATTGAAATTCTCCCAAGTTGGCAGTTAGGAGATTAGGAAAACAGGGGCCTTTGAGAGGAAGATGGTGCTCAAAAAACAAACTTCAACTGAGGAAATCGGAAAGACTTTATTGACTTTATTCAACAACTCATGAATCGGGCAGCATTTCATCTGCTAGATGAAAGGAGCTGTGCAAGATGAGACTTCTATAAGCAGAAGGGAGCAGGAACACGGATTTATACTAGGCAAAAAATCAGTTGGTTATTGCAAGGTCACTTTCCTTTAGGAAATGGCAGGGGTCTATCAGACACATGACCTCACTTGGGCTGATCAGGTGATGCCTGATTGACTAGTTTAAGACTCCATTTCTGGGAAAACTGATACACTAAGTTGAGGTCTCAGCTTGGTGACGTGGGTCTTAGCATCAGTAACTCTATTTTGGGCCTGGTTTCTTGTTTTTAACAATTCCCTCCTTTTGATCAGACTCTCGGCCTCACCAAGAGATGTGATCAAAATGTAACGCTCGGGAGTTACCACAGGTTTTTGCTGAATCTCTGTGTGGTATTCACAGGTCATGCGATCAGGTTCATTCTTTACAGTGGTCATTGTCTTTGTTCCTTTTCTGAAGTTCTGTTCTTAGGGAGATCCTTTGCTGGGTGGTGAGCGGCTGCAAACATGTATTTAAAGCATGCACCAGTGGGACTGCCGTCGTTATTAGAGCAGGAGAACGCCCAATGTCTAGAACGTCCTTTGGAGCCAAGGTCCCCAGGGCCCAAACCAGTTAGAATCAAGTATGTCCAAGAAAGACCCTTTCTTAAGCCAGCTGCCGTGCGCAGTGGTCTTGTGTAGGTGAGTCTCAACTTTCCCAGAAGCGTCTATCCGAGTGCAGCGAGTGGTGTTGGCCATAGCACCACCTCAGCTGAAAGATAATTATGGAACAACTTTGGCAGAGAGCCTAGGAATCTGTGAGGCAGCTCGTGTTCTCGCAGCCGATTCTGCAACATCTGCGAGAGTGAAGGAGAGGTCCCCAAATGCAGCCTCACTTGCGCTTACTCCTGTCCGGGAGGCGTAGGATCTGCCAAGGGAAACGAGCTTTGATTCATGAATGCTTCCTGGTCATTCCCATTTGAGTCTGTGGCTTAGGACTCAGAGGAGGACAGCATGGGGGCCAGTACAACTCGAAGGTCTGTGGTTTTATTTGGTCACCCTTGCCTGGTGTCCCTTTCTTTGGACAGAGCCTGGATGCAAAGTTCCCTGGGCCTGGGGTTCTTAACCAGGGACTGTGACATGATGGAGAGAGGGGCTGGCTTTGGCCCAGGGAAACTGAAGCGTTGACAATCAGGCAGAAGTTTGGGATGGACAGAACTGCAGGAGCACGAGTATCGTGGGACATCCAACAGTCTTTTGGAGGTTAGATTACCTCTCCCTTTGCAGTGGCCTGAGACGGGTGAACAATGGCATTATCTTTGCAGGCCAGGGCCAGGAAAAAGGTGGACAAAAGGATCATGAAGACCTTCATGGAGTAAGAATTAGGGGAAGGATGGTCAGAGAGGGAAGGGGGAATGGAAACTTTCTTATGCCACACCCTGGGAGGAAGCTGTCAACCTTGATGTCCGCAACCTCTCTTCGTCAATTTGATTTTGAGGTCTCCAGCTTTTGCACCAGACCAGATGTCAGGTGGAGCCTTCCTCAGTCACAAAATATGCACCCAGGGTTCAGCACCTTATAAATTGGCACCGGTGTCAGGGGTCGAGAGTTCTTGGTAGGGTTCCTTTCCATGAGTCCCAGTTTTGCAAAATCATCAGAGTAAAACAAAAAAGTGGCTGTAAATGACAAAACACTTTAAGATGCTCAGATCTGATTAGAGTTCATTATAATGAAATTGATAAGGAAATTTGGTTACTTCTGTGATATACAACATTTAAAGATAATAACTGAACTTATGAATAACATTGTACCAGGACATATCAGATTTCTAGAAACTTCATACAGTTTCAAGACCATTTATACTAATAACATGGTTTATACAAATAACTTAAGATTTTATTATGTGACAAAGCTTCCCACGTAATTTAACATAGCAAACAAATTAATTAGTGTAGCATCTTTTATAAGGGGAGAGACAAATCTTTTGAGATTTTCCAGGGACACTCTAGGGAAATCTCAAAGTTACTTTCAGGTCAGGAAGACGCCATTAAGAATCTGGTTATGGGAAGTTGTTAGAGCATCAACAGGTTTGAACACAGGACTAAACAGGATCACAGATCATTATGAAAGAATTATAAGTGACAAAGGCAAATAGTAGTTGTGAACAAAACTTGGGTCTTTTAATATTGAGAAGATGGGAGTTTTCTTACACAGCCAAAGACTTGATAAAAGACCACATGAAGCATGGTAAATTATTTCGCTAAGACACAAAATCTTTGCTGACCAGGCAGAGGACTTAAAGAGTCCTTCACAACTGCTTATCAAAGGCAGACCAAAAGTCCAAGAAAACTTTGTCCTTTTAACAGACAAAACCAAATTCTATTTTTGCACCTGTCTGCTTTTGATACTAAAACTCATTAAAAATCTTAAGTCCATTCCCATCTTAACCAACTTGACCACACCTCAAATTCCCTTCCCAAGATTCCTTTCCCACAAACCACCTACAATGTTTTTAGATCCTTTCAGATTTTGTTCCATTTATCTATTTTTCACTCATTCTGGAACAGCCATTTTTATTTTCCTTGCCTACTTTTTATCCAGTTTCCTTCTATTATTTCTAAGTAATTTTAATTACATATATTGATAAGAATTCTTAATTCCTAGTAAAAACTAAAAAGCAACTGTGGATTGTCCGTTACACGAACAGTCTATGGGTCAGCAAACCTATAAAGACACTTCATGACTTCTAGAAGTATATTCTTCCTCACAGTAAATTTTTCTGTATGGCACAGAACATGTTTACTAACAGACCCGAATATCTTTACATCCTCTGTAAAAAGAAGTGAGAAGTGGATAAATCTGTGTCCAGTAAGTAACAATTTCAGTACTTTATTTGGAAATTATCTGATACCACTGAAAGTCCATCCTTTAACTTATCTCACTATAGCTGTAAGGTTTCAAGTTAACAAAAAGGTTTTGGAAACTATTTTCTAAGTAGACCTAACATAAGCATAATAATTGTTGAAAAGTTCATTTATAAACTTTTATCCTACTTATACCTATTAATTTTCTTGCTAACAATTTTTAGATGACTCAAAGTCACATGAGCATTTAGACAGTTGTCAAATTATCTTTCTGGTGACAAATTCTGTAACAGAAAATAAGCTTATTTGGCTTTTAGTTAACCTAGGAAGGAAATAATTCCTTATATTTCATGCTGTTAACTCTAAAGACATGCCTATTTTAATTAAACTAACCAACTTAAACTAGCTTTAAGATTACCCTAGATCACATGAACTTGAAAAACATTTGGGTTTTTATTATTCTGAGTATGCATAATTTGTGTAGCCCTTGTGTGTCTTTAAGCCAATTAAATTGAGCTCTTGACACATTAATTTTGGCAATACCATCCTGAGGCAGAGAAGACCACAAGTGTAATATGCATGCATGGACATATAAAATCATAGAAACAGATGCAGACAGAGATCTCACAGCTTTTGTTTTAAATTTTTAGCCATGAGGCAGGTGAAATAATGCAAAACCCACCAGTTTATAAAAGAATAGTTGGATCCAAATCGTGCTCCTGGTAAAAGGTTAAGGTGACATGGGTTAAACTTTTCACTGATATTTCTGAAGACAAGATTTTTCATTTGCCTAGTTTCTGAATAACTTGTTCCCCCTGCTCCTTTACCCTTCTGATAAGAATGACCCGGGTTCCTAGAGAAGACCAGATAGAACACTTACATCTCTACAGCACAGAGAAAGAGCACAAGTGCCTTCAAGACAGAATTCTGTTATCCCGAGGCCAGAATTTTACAGTAACTACAAGCCTTTTGAGATGAAGGGGTTATGTTTGGGGGTTGCTAAAAATGCTAGGTGGGCTTTGAATTACTTCCATGTGAATTGCTGCACTTCTGTTCTTGTAAAGACTCGAGTCATAATAAATCAGGGAAACGGACTCTGGTCAGGATTTCCACCTTTGCCAGCTTCTGCCACTCTTCCCAGGCCCTCACCTGCAAGGTCCCAAGCAACAGGGCTTAAAGTAGAGCATACAGCCCTGGAATCTACCAGAATTGGGCAAAGCTTTCCATTAATTTCCATTTTAGTTTCCCATTGGCTGTTTAATGGAATAACCGGTCACAGGTTACCAGGAAACCCCTCAGAGTCCTCTCAACTATGCGAAGGGCTCATACGGGGGCCCACCTTTGAGGCCAGTAATGGGGCAGACTTCTGTTGACAGTATGTAGTCTCTGCAGAGTGGAAAGGCACTTAAGAGGATGAATGGATCATGAGTACTCAGAGGTAAGAGAGGATAAAGGGAAGTAGTAAGAGTCAAATCAATGTTACGGTCTTTGGTTTTAGGTACCTCTTCTGTCACTTTTCATTTTCCTTTTGCAATGACTCTTTCTTTTAACGAAGCTACTTTGGAATCATGAAACCTTCTGGAAGCTTCTGCATGCCCATGAAAATGGGTAACCCATTTGTTGCATTTGGCAAACCTTGCTTTCAGGTTCACTTAAATGATCTCATCCAACTGGAATGTTCCCAATAATGGCTAACAACCTCAATAAGGAGGTCAACTGAGGTAGGCTCAAATGACCAGAAATGGAGTTTATTTGGGAGTGGCAGAAGAACTGCACTTTGGGAAATGCAGGCTGTAGCAAGCTACAGGTGAGCATTGAGGGCTTGGGGCAGGCTGGATTTGCAAAGAGGGAAAAGTCTAGCCAGAGACTAAACAAATTCACTGGCTGGAGAACAGGAAGAGATCCTTGGCATATGTTCGCTGGTTAGGCAGTAAGGCTCAGTCTTCTGTAAGTCAAGCATTTATGGAAAATCAGTCTCTGAGTTCTTAAGTTCTGTTGTTCTGAAGGGACATGCGGGAGATTCTTCACTTCATATCCTCTGGTTTCATTTTAGATTGAAATCCTTTCACATTCCCCACTCTTGCTCAAGAAAGCATCACTGATCAACTATGTTATTTAGGCATTGTTTTCCCTTTTTTTCCTTCCTTGATCCAAGATGTTGTTAGTTGGAGCACAAGTCCCTTGGAGCAGAGGAAAACCATCCTCAGGTGTCGTGTGCCCCAGAGGAGGGAACTGGAAAGTGGATTTCATTGGCCCCGTTTGAAAAGTAGCAATGCCAAAAACCAAACTATGCATATTTGCAGGGGACAGGGAAGTTCAGAAAGGGCCCGAACAGAATTGGCTTTGGGGGATTGGCTGGTGTGCTCTGCTGATTTCTGGGAAGAGCTGTAATTTGTGTTAAGGATAGGTTCATTTTCCTTTATGAGCCTGCAGTGATTGTCTCCATTGTGTCCGACATTAAGTGACTCCATTTTGGTTTGGTTCTGCATTTGCCCTTTTTGATCAAGCCCCCATGAGGGGCAGCAATCACCCAATATATTACTAAGTGTTTTTTGCATGGACCTCACCTTTTGATGATCCACGCTGTTTCTTCGTTGTGTCTTTTTCTATCATACTTGGACCTTTTTTCTTTACCATGTCTTCTTCAGGGTGAGAACAGCTTCGGGAATAGTAGCAAGCGAAAGGCCACACTTGAGCAACTTATATTGGGTCAAGGCAAGGAGACTTTGTCAGGATATACATGTCAGACATTTGCTTGCCCAAGGCTTTGAAATGCTGTCACGTTTGTTATTTACACAAAGGCTGGATGGGTAACTCAGTACTTTAAAAAATCACAAAACAAAATGGCAAATAAGATAGAAAGACCCAACTGTAGTACAGATTTAAACCATAAGCCCAGTCTTGTTGGGAACCAGCTGAATAAATCAAAATTCCAAGATGAGTCAGACTGGACTTGTAACCAACGGGCTTGTTCTCAGACTTGATGTAACTGAACCTCGACTTCCCCAGAAGTGTTAAGCCAAGTCTGCATGTTGATTGACTATGGCGCAGACATCCTGTGCAGCCAAGAGAGAATCGAGGGCTGGCCTACTGGCAAGGACAATTTTAGACAGAGAATCTAGGGAGTTTTGCTGGATAGCTATGGCCTTAGCACTAGAGTCGGCAGTTGTTTGATGGGTTAAAGCAGAGTTTGGGGCCCTAGCCTCATTTGCACCCCCTCCTAACCAGGGAAGTAGAGATGGGCCAAAGGAAGCAACTCCTGACTTAGGAATGCTTCCTGGTCTCCTCTAACATGATAATGTAAATTCAGGGGAGCTGACCGATAAGGTGTCTCAGTTTGGCTGTGGACAGCTGGGGTATAGAGAAGAACCAGAGCGGCTGCCTGCTTATATGCCAGTCCGGGCACTTGCAGGCCCCAGGAGAATGATGACCACCCTGGACAAAGATAAATCCTGTCGGGGTACAGACCACTCCCGCAAAAGCAGCATTGTTCATGGATTCATTGTCACATTTGCTCGTTCAAGCCAGGGGTCAGTTAGGTTTTTGGCATATTCAGGAAATCCGTCTCCCAGGCTGAAATAAAGAGCTGTTCTAAATGCCTTGCAAAAGCACATGCTTCTGATGAGAGGTCGTTGTGCCGGGGCCAGGTGGGACTCAGACACTCGTAAGAGCCTGGTGACGCCTGTACTGAGGTGTGGAGGTCCGGGTACCTCACTGGTCAGGCAGAGGCTGCACTGGGGAAGGGCCCTGGGAAAGCCTGGCTGCGAGAGTTTAACTGTATCAGCTGACGTCGAAGGGAATGCAGGTGTGGTTCACGAAGGAAAAGTGGCCACAGGAAAGCCCAGGGGGTCCCCCAAATCATGGACAGATCAGAGTGTGCGAAGGCAGGTCCAGCAGCCTGAGAGGCTGTCTCCCTCGGCAGAGGAAGGTACGGGCTTTCCAAGTCAAGGAGCAACAGAAAAGAGCAAACGGGAGGAAAAAAACACTTAGGTGGAGGAGTCGGACTCATTTTTGCCCATCACAATTTTCACAGTAAAGGTGGACGGTGACAGAGGCCTGGTCCGACCTTGGGCTAGCCGTCTGCTGCTGTGGCTGGAGCTCTTGCCTTTGTTCCTTTCAGGTCCCGTGACTCCTGGAAGTCGGGACAGATGAATCCAGGGGCAGATGCCTCCAGGCTTAGCTATGCAGGAACTGGCCAGCAGTACCAGAAAGGTCCTTTTACCTCAGGGAAGAGGGACTCTCTCCCAGTACGAGTATTCTCCGGGATGTGGCTCCTGAAGGGAGTCACAGGTCAGGTCATATTCTTGTTCAGCATAAGCTTCTTGAATTTGTGAGAGAGGTTTCTGGAAATGGTGGCAATATTTTAATAGGTCTTGTTGGGCGATCTGAGGGTCAGAGTACTGGGAAAGAGGCAAATGCATGGGTCTGCCAGTTACTATTTTTTCAAAAGGTAAGGACTTTAGATTCAAAAACAACCAGTGACAGCATCTTGGTCCAGAGAAATCCCAGAGTTGCAGAGAAGTTTCCTAATGGGGTTTTAATGATGCCTTTAGTCCTTTCTACTAGTCCTGGAGATTGAGGGGGACAGGGCGGTACAGCCTCTGAGACGTAGGAAGGACTATGCGTGCTCTGGGATCAGCAGCAGTTATGTTCATGTTAATCATGAAAACTTCTCAAGACATTAAAGTTCTCTTCCTTGCGAACAAGTTTTGTAACAGATAACACGAATTCAAATCATTAGCAAACGCGGGTAGAATAAAAGGTATAGGTCTCTCTGAAGACATTCCCATTTTAATTAAACCCACAAACTTGAACTAGCTTTTATTTACTGAAGATTCATCCTAGATCGCATGAACTTGAAAAATACGTGGCTTACTCCTCTATTTGTGACAGTTTTAGAATACCTCATTTAATAAGTGCTTCTTTTTAAGCCAATTAATTGAAACTTGTACAAATTAATTTTGGCAGTACCAACCAGAGGTAGGAAAATGTCACCCATCTGCAGACATAGAGATCTTACAGCTTTCGTTTTAAATTTTAGCCATGAGACCAGGGTGAGAATACAAAACTGACTAGTTTACAGAAGAACAGTTGGAACAAATTCAGGTTACCTGCTCACGAGCCTAAAGCATCTGGGAAGAAGACATTTAAGATTTTCATTTGCCTACATTCCAAACAGCCATCCCCTTTTTTCCCTTCTGGTAAGAATGACCTCCCTGAAGTTTGCACTTGAAAGGGATGGCCTACAAGACAAGTTCCTGCAAGGAGAACCTTCCCAACATTCCTCGGAGAAGGGCTTTGTTGCTTAAATCCAGATCAAGCCTTTTGGGACAAATTGGGAAGGTTTGGGCATTGGTAAAAATGACAGGTGGGATTTGACTTTGCTACTAGAGCTGTATTTGTTCTGATAAGGATGTGATTTATTCTAAGACAGGGACCCCCGTTTTTGATTCCTCAAGAAATTGGGTTGCGACCTGAGTGACATCACAGGCTGACCCACCCATCCATCCCACTACATTATCCTCAGTTTGCTGCTTTATATCAAGATCTTCAGTTAGGATGGAAATCAAAAGATTCCTGTGTTCCAGATTTTAGAGCTTAGTCTCTGGCTTATTCTAGTAAATCCTTCTGCAGATGGCTGCAAAATGTTTTTCTTTCCCTCTGAGCACATGGTTTCTTTTTGACTTAGGGGAGAAAGCCCCCAAAAAAGTTGCTGTCAGGCTCTGATGAGGACTCTGTACTTCCAATCTGGCCAACTTCTGACCATAGAGCTACTTAAAAATCCTTTTGGCTCTCTTGTCAGGCTTGAGCTCAAACAGTAAATATTCCTGGCTAGTACTGAACACCACCACGGACACAAAAGGTGTCCTCAGAGAGGGTACAAAGAACACCACTGTCCCAGAGCCAGAGCCACTCAAAGATGACCAAAAACGGAGGCTGAGACGCTTCCCAAGGACTGGCAATAAGCACAGGACCCCAGCTGTACATGGAGTTCAACCCACTTCTCTGCCTGGCCATATACTGGGAGCCCCAATGTGACGGTGCCAAGCCAAGCTCACGGGACACAGGAGGGCAAAAGCCGTCGCTGGGAGAGAAAGGTTCAGCAACCCGTGGGTCTGGAAAGGAAGGGACGCCAAATTTTACCTTCCTCTCTCAAGTGGGCTAACGAGATTTGGGAGAGAGGACTCTGGTAAGGATTCTTGCTAGTTCTTCCAGGATTCCCATCTGTGGGCTCTGGAGCAAGTGGGGTTTAAAGTACGGAGTGTAACTCCTGCATTACCAGAACTTGACAAGGTGTCCCAGGCTTAGTTTTCCCTTGGCTGTTTCAGGAATAACTGGTGGCAGTTACAAGAGAATCCCCCGAGTCCTGGGAACTCTTCAAGCCCTGTATGGGGACCCTCCTCTGACAGACATGTCTCTTGCGGGTGGAAGACCATCCAGATACAGGACGAATACCACGAGCACTTGGGTGTAGAAGAGGAGAGTGGCAGGTGTCCCAGCAGTCAGACAGTCTTTTGTTTTAGGTACCGCTTCTGTCTTGGGCTTTTCATTACCCTTTTGCAATGAATCTCTCAGTGAAGCAGTTTCAGAATTTTGAAGCCTTCTGGAGGCTTCTGTGTGCCAATTATAACAGGTATCCCATTCTGTTTGTTTAGGAACCCCTGCATTCACGTGCACTTCTTAAATGAATGAACTTGTCTAACTGGAACATTCCTCGTAATGACCGCTGGGATTCTAGGTTGTCTTCAGTACTGCTGGTCCATGTGCATGAGAGACTGTAACTGTTTTTAGTGTAAAACCCCTGGGGTTTTGGGGGGGTGGGGGGCACCCGTAGAGCCTTGACAAGACTGGGATCCCACTTTTGGAGTTTTCCCAAGAGGTCTGACTATGTGCCTTTGATGGGGTATTTCCTTTTCCTGGGGGACAACCCTTGCCCTGCTTGTCTAAGACCAGGTGTCCCTCATTGCACGGGATTGTCTTGGGGGTGACAGGTGACCTGGTGTGAAACCTGTCTGTAAGCCCTTATCCTTACACAGGAGTCTTGTGCTTTGCAGAAGGTGGTCTCATAGAAAGGGGGCGAGTGTTCTAGCAGTGTCCATGTTCCCAGTTCACTGGCTTGAGAATGGGCGAGATCCTGGGCAGGTGTTCGCAGCTCAGGAGAGAAGTCTCTTTCCTCTGTAGATCAGGCACTTAACGGGACAAAAGTCTCTCAGCTCTTAGGTTCCGGTCTTCTGAGGGCACATGCCTGAGAGGCTCCAGTTTCACTGTGGAGTGAAATCGCTTCCCAGTGGCCACTGTAGTTCTAGCTTGTTCTACTACCACAGTTCTTAGATGCGAAGTAAGGAGCTGTGCTGGTGGGTGGCGCATTCCGTTCTTTGGAACCTGGGGATGCCTGTTCTTCAGCTGAGCCTTCAGTCTCGTAGAGACAAATGAATATGGACGTGCCACTGGTTGGGGATCTTGGGACATTTCACAGTGTACCTCGTGGTGTGAAAGTTTTCTTGAGGTCAGTGGGTGACCTGGTGGCCATCTAACTGATTCTGTAACCAACTTACCCTAGCACGGGGGTCTTCGAGTTAGGGGGCAAGCGCTCTAACGGCTTTTAAGTGCTGGACCTCTGCCCACCAATTTTGCAGCTTTGGCTTCTGAGGTTCTCACTGACAACAGACCTCTTACTGCTTTACCTCACGGGCACATTAGCAGACCCGTAGTAGCCGAAGAGAGGATACTGTGGGCTGGCCAGGAGGAGGCCACAGGTGCACACCACCGGCAGTTCCCAGCACAGAACTATGGACGGAACCAGCAACCCCCAACACATGGGCCCTGGGGACTAACTGGAGACTCGGGACTGAGGTGCCAGGTGCCAAGCCCTGGCCTGGGACTGCAGACTAAGCGAGGGCCAGGGACTCTGTGAGAGCCTCCCGTCAGTCCAGACAATGTTAATGCTGGCCTGGGAAGCCAACTCGATGGGGAGCCTAACGCAAAAAGAGCAGAGCTCAGAACCGAGAGGAACTTACCCATGGCCCTCAGAAATGGTGACAGAGACCTCAGGGGGTTCACAGGTACAGCTGCCTGTGTATTTCATGTTGTCCCTGAAGCTATCTGAGGTCTCCTTGGGATCCTGTTAGAAAACAATTCAACTGAGTAAATTTTAAAGATCTTACTGGCCTTTACTCAATCAAGTTGCAACCCCAGTCCTTGAGGAACTAAAAATACCTGTCCCTGTCTTGCAAATTCAGTCTTTACGGCAACAGTCACACAGCTCTGGAAGCAATTCAAAGCCCACCCATAGTTTTTTGTTTATTTTTACCAATTCCAAAACCTCCCCTATTCACCTCAAAAGGCCTTGCAGATATTTTAAAATATTTAGATTTAAGAAACAAAATCCTTCTGGGAGGAACTTGCCTTCATTCCCTGTGTCTTTGTAAATGCTCTATCGGTCTCCTCCAGGACCTATCCTGTAGGCCATTTCTTTGAAGTGCAAACTTCAGGGAGGTCATTCCTATCAGAAGGAAAAAAGAGGGGGAAGACTATTTAGAACTTAGGTGAATGCAAATCCTAAGTGTCTTCTCCACAGATGCTTTAGCCGTCTGAGCAAGTAACCTGAATTTATTCCAACTTCCAGAAACACAATTTGGATCCAACTGATCTTTTATACATGAATGGGTTTTGCACTATCGTGCCTGACTCGTGGTTTAGGGCACATAGAGCCAGACGTGGCTAGTTCTCTTTCATCTCTGCCTCTGCTTCCTGTTCCCACATACTCCTGGGGTGAAGGCTGCTTGGCCTTGCTTGGGCCTCAGCCCTTCTTTGAAGCAGTCAGTGACTGTGGTTGGAGGATTCTAACTGGCCCACCTGGGGGAGAGGGAAGGGCACCACCAGGACCACAAGGAGTTCGAGAGGGACTGTCTCCCAAAATACAGCCTAAGTCCCTGTGGATCCAACTACCTTCTGCCGGAAAAACGTTCTCAGTCCCTCAGGCACATGGCAAAAGGCACTTCTGTCAGGGTGGGTACGTGGGAGTTAGCCCTTTAGCGCTTACGTACCATAATAGGGACCCGTGGCCGGCATCAGAAGAAAGGGTCTGTATGTCATTTTGCTTCTGAAAGCAGCATTCATTCCCACTAGATCAGGAGTTCCAGGCCCAGGACTCTCAGCAAAGGCCACCATATGCCACCGATGCCTTGGGTTTTCCAACTTCCGTGGGTTTTTTAAAAGCCAGATGAGAAACATTTACAAAATCCACAATGCCTTCATCCATTCGTTCCTAGAGAGGTCAGCCAATGAGAAAGATGGGCACGACTGCAGCTTCTCGCTCACGGGGCTGGGAGGAAGGTGCTCGTTCAGCTTGCTGTTCTCTGCACCACATTGGATTAGGATCAGGTTCCTTCACCCGTCCGTCCCGAACCCTAGCACCAGGCATTAAAGACACATAGACCTAATAACCCGGAATCACAGACCAATGTCATCCAAGGGACATGTCGCTTCAACACCTGGAGGCTCAAGGCCCCCAGTTTCATCCCTGTAGGAATCAGTACAAATTGACACTCAGAGGGAGCGAGGAGCTGCGCTGGGAACAAAGGCAACAGCACCCAAGGGGCTCCAAGCTGGACCTGCAGTTTAGGAACAGAGCGCAGAGCTCAGGCAGCCAGCCAAGGGGGAGTGAGGGGGCCCTCCACCTTCTCAAGCTGCAGGGGCTGCTCCTGACCTTTACTCTTGCCCCAAAAGAGCCAGTTTGGGATCAGCAAGGGGCTATTTTTCCGAGTACTGAACATGGGCTTCGGCGTGTCTTTGTAATTACCTCTCGGCTTCTCCCCGGCCTCCATGGTGACGCATACCTCAGAGACTTTTTAAGTCTTTGTTTTCATTC
Source organism: Mirounga angustirostris (assembly GCF_029215605.1). Lineage (NCBI taxonomy): Eukaryota > Metazoa > Chordata > Mammalia > Carnivora > Phocidae > Mirounga > Mirounga angustirostris. Next base: position 126,983,382 of record NW_026991713.1, read on the forward strand.
TAGTTTCTGGTATGTTTTCCATACAGTTTCTATAATCAGAAAACAATGCATGTTTAAAATAAATAGCACGCATTCAAAAAAATTTTTAGACCCCCATCCAAATAACTTCTCCGTTTCACTTGACGTTTTGAACGTGCTTCTGGGACAGAATAGTATGTAGGCAAAGCTGGGGGCGCCTGGGGTCTCCTGGAGGGCAGCCCAAGCAGCTGTTCTCCAAAAAGCAGAATCCCATGGAAGCCCGGAGCTCTGAAAGCTCCTGCGCCGCGCCGAGGGTAGGGCCCAGACAGCAGGACTTCGGCGAGGTCTCGGCCAGGTCTCGGCCAGGCGTGAGCAGCCCCGCCTCCATCCTCCCCACCCCCCACGGGGGCTCCCGCGGCAGGGCTCCTGCAGGTGGATTTTGCCATGCCTGGGAGCAGCTTGCCCTACTGAGCGCTCTGCTCCGCTAACCCGCTGCTCTCCTCCTCGCCCTCCCTGCAGGAGCTACACCGACAGCTGTTTCCTGGACTCCTCCCTCTATCCCGAACTAGCCGACGTCCAGTGGTACGGGCAGGAGCAAGCCAAGCCCGGCACCCTCGTGTGAGCCAGCCGGCCTCGATCTGACCGCCTCAACGCCATTCAGAGATCACCTCACTGCCTCTCATTTGCCTTACCCAGACGCACTGTCACCCCGCACCAGCTTCGGCCCTCAGCACTTTGTTTCCTCCTGTCTCCGCATCCCCTTCACCCTCAAAAACCTGACTGAGGAGACATTCTGGAAGGTTCCGGTCCCACTGTGTGTCCCCCTGGTGCTCTCGCCCACGGAGAGCCAGGCACCAATCCTCAGCGGCACCTTGGTGGCTTCCCCGTGCCGTGACAGCCCCCAGGCCAGGAACCATCAGGGAAGGTGGCGGACATCCAGTTTCCGTGGACAAGTGGCAGGAGAACAGGAAAGGAGACTTACGTATAGGGTGATCCCGAAGGACTGTTCCGCTTTGGCCAGCCTGCGCCCCCCTCACAGGCCCACTGCGCACTCGGTGAGGAGGATGCCTCGCGTGTGCGCGGCGAATACTCAGTTGACACTTGACATGTTCCCTGGGGGAGTGGCTGTTGGGGGAGGGGAAGGAGATTGAAAAAGGAAGCTTCACGTGTCCAAGATGCATCCGAGGATCACAATCAGTTCTATGCTGCCAAAGATTAAAAAAAAAAAAAAATTTAAAAATAAAAAAAAAAATGAGGGGCCAAGAGGAAGACATTCTTTCTGCAATGAAATCTTTTAAATTCTCAACTGCTACTAACTCATCACAGTGAAAAGTCAACCATTTGTAAATTGTTTCCCCTCTTTATCCCTCGCCCTTAACGCCCCACCTTCTCTCTCAGGCCAGAGCCTGGAAAACTAACCCGGTTTGATGGTCAAGTGGAGGGAGCCAGAGGGGCGCCGCGGCCTCGGGTCCCCAGGGGTGTGGACACGGAGGACAGGCCTGCGGGCGGGGAGCAGGGGGGCACCGTCAGCCCAGTCTGCACGGGGGTCCAGTCCAAGCTCACGGCTTTCCTGCTGGGGTCTGGAGGAAACGGAAGGTGGGGATTGCCACAAGCGCTTCTCTCTCATTAAAACAAGCAGTAAAAGCGTGTCCTATTGTTTTGCACAAAGTGTTTGATTTTATTTTTCATGGGAAACCAAGGGAAAAAGCACATCGCGATCCATTCGAGTGTTTAACTGTTGTGGCTCATTTTATACTTGTTAGCACTTGTGTGACAAAGAGCTCAGACCCGACTTCTCTCGGCACCCGGTTACCAATGTGTCACTTATTCCAAGAACCCAACTATGCCCTTAGGTAGGAAGAGTTGACTCCCGCGTCTACTAGCTAGCAGGCGGAGCAGGCTGAAGAGCACGCCAGCTCCCAGAGGGCCCAGATGCCTCCGGCATCGGCAGCTACCTTGACGTACCACAGTCGTCCGCAGCAACCCAGAGGGGAGGAAAGAGCCGCACGTTTACATGTGTCTTGAGCTATGCTTAAGACACAACTGGAAAGCCATCTATCTTCAAAGGCCTCAAAAATACTTTTATAATCCTAACAAGCGCACACTCTTAGTTGGGTTATTCAAAATGGCACAAACACGGTCTCCACGGAAGTGGGACGCTGTGCTTATTGGCGCAAGTTGGGGGGGGCGGGGGGAGGGACAGTTTTTCTCACTTGTAACGAGTTCCTATTGGAAAGGCATTTGACAGCCAGGGACAGGAGCTGGTGGGGCAGGGTTAGTTTTGGGGGAAAGCAGAACCACAGTTAGCTTTAGCGTAAAAAGAAAAATCTTCATTTTTTTTTTATGTATGTGTAATCCAAGAAGAAAGAGACTCTACCAGACCAGGAGGGAAGATGGACCCTAAAGTAAGTTTAACAACGCTCCCTCTAGTGCAGCTTGGAAAGCGCTGTGGGCTCATGGCACGCTGGGGCCACTCCAGACAATTCAGGGCCTGCTTTCCCCAGGCCTGTGGGCACTGGACTGGTGACACAGCTTGGGGGAAGGGGCGAACGTTCACAGAACACTTGGGTAAACCCTGCGGGATAAACAAAACTGGTTCTAATGTTATTACCAGATCCTGGGGACGGAGGGGTGGTATTTTTGTTGCTGGTATTTTGATGATCAGAGCTACGGCCAACAGGTTTTTTTTCCTTCCCCATTCAGAACATTATACACTGGGCCATTTTTCTTTCACCCCAAAGACACACTGGCTAATCAGACTGAACTGTGTGCGACAGGAAAAGTGCAGAGAAACAGAGGAGACGAGGTCACGTGGCTGCAGGTTACACAGCATGTCCCGTAGTTTCAAATCGGGGCTGCAGTACCCCCCCGCCCCGGCCCGGATCGCGCTTTTAGCCCAGCTGGGTGACCGGGAATGCGAGACGAAAAATCTTTCTCAACACTTGGGTTTTGAATTCAGGAGGCAGAAAGGAACGGAGAGGGAGGGGAACTGCAGTTCAGACAAATGCCACGATAGTCTGGTAGGAAAGACAGAGATGAAGTAAAACAGGTTTTACTGTTGAGCTGCGTTCGGTTACTACAAATGTACATAATGTTATTCCTTTGAGAGCCACGGGATTAAGGATCAGTGTGGTGGGGAATGGTAGTTACTGTAAACAAGCGCTTGCAAGTTCTTCACAGATCCGTCTTTCTTTCAAGCAAAATAAGATGGAATATGAAGCCCCTGGTCTGATACAAAGCCCCTACTGGATTCTTTGGATATGTGTAAGAAGTTGCCTGTTTAGCCTGAAGACTGGTGGGGACACCTACATCAGACTTTGTTGTGAGACAGGTGGATTTTTTTTTATTTTATTATATGCAGGTGAGTGTTGAAACTGTTAAAATCTCAATTCGTTTTCATTCAGTGTTAGTTCTAAATAGAGCAGACCCCCTCCAGGTGCTATCAGATGACCAGTTACTGCTTAGTTAACTAGGTGTAAAGTTTTACATATACATTCATGTCAATAGTTTATTACACGTTGTGTAAAATGGACTCTAGTTTAATAATGGGGAGAAAGGATTAGGTTGCTCCTGAAACTGACTGTAGAGCATGGAAAATGATTTTACTGGATTCTGTTCAACTGTAATCAATGAAAAGGATGTATGTTGTAGACAAAATTGCAGAATTAAAAAGAAATCTGCTTTTAATTTATTCTTTTTGTATTAAGAATTTGTATAGTACCTTTACATTTTGCAAAACAGTGTTGTCAACACTTATTAAAGCATTTTCAAAATGAAAAGATCTCAGTTGCCTCTTGGAGATTTTGTTTCTAAGTTATACAGGCTCTGGAAATCTCTTAATTCGAGTGTCTGCAGCCTTGCTGTACTCCTTTTTTAAAGTCAATCAAAAGCTGATCTTACTGGCTTGCTAGATACAGGTAAGCTCAGTTTGTGTAGTCAAGGCTAATTCTCCCTTACTCTAATTGACTTGTTAAGTATACAAAGAGAACACATTCTCTATTATGTATTCCTGCCACAAAAAGGGATATGAGGTTAGAGGTCAGTCTTTGTCGGGACACTGGCGGTTACAAATAGTTACCCGTATGCAGTCCATGCCAGGCGTGGGTCCCGTTCCCACACAGCGGTATGTGGTGGAAGAGACACTGAGGGAATGTGGCTTCGGAGGCCATCCGTGGGCTCTCCGCCACCATGCGGTCCCCCGGGGTCTGTGCAGGATGCCGAGGGCCCATTAGGGAGACGGCAGGGTGCTCAGGCTCCTCAGCAGCCCTGTGTTCACCCTACCGCTCAAACCCTGTCCCCCACCACGTGAATCACATCATCCACACAGCAGCCGGCTGGCCCACGGGCACCAAAAGCCCCCACTTAACGACAAGACGGCGACTGGCCTACTTTTGCAGAGACTGCGCTGGAGCTGCGTCCCCGACCCCCTGGCCCAACAGGCATCTCTTCACTAGCGGGAGCCCAGAAGTCCGGAAGCCAAGAACATCCCCCGGATGGAAAGCCCCTGCTGAAGCATCTGCCACTAGAGCGAGCTAACCCCTGCCCAAAATGAAAACAATCCACGGAGAACGCAAAGCATGTCGGAAGCGAGCTCGTTAGGACATTTTACACTTCTAAGCCCTTGAAAGCAACCAGCGGCTCTGTATCTCAAGATGATCAGCGCTCATGTCAAACAGATCTTTTGTCTTTTCTCCATAAACATGTCACAGCTCAGGAGATAAATCCACTATCTCATTAAGCTCCGATGATCCCATAAAGGCAACGCAGGAAGACCCTGCTTTCCCACTTCTCCCCACCTCTTACAGCGTGCGCACGCACACACACACACACACACAGTGCTAACAAAGCAGTTCTACACAGCTATTATTTCAGTTATCAGAGAACACAAACACCCAGAACTCCCAGTAGAAAGCAGTAAACAGAGCCCAGGCCTTTTGCTTTTTTCTCCCAGAGTACCAGTTCCAAACAGCCCATCCGTAAGACCCTCTGTGCGGCGAGCGCCAGAGAGCCACTGGCCAGGGCTGGCGAGCAGTCACGCACTGCACGTCTGGGGAGGAGCCCAGTCTCCAGAAGCTTACACTCACACAGATTAGACACGGACCCACAACCACAGCGTAAGGGCAAAGTCGCCAACATGAAACAGAGGAAAAGATTCAAAGGAGTCCAAAGGGGACGAAATCCCCAAGTGTCTAAACGGGATCTCACTGCTAACCTCGTCCACGGAGCCGGCTGCTGGGAGTCACGGCCGCCAAGAGGTCAGACCCTCCTGCATTACACCCTCTTTGCTGTGCACAAAGTCTCCCCCGGGGCACAGCCACTGTCCCCTCAGACAGGAGCTGAGGGGCCTGCAGTGCAGGGGTCTAAACAGCGAGCAGACTGACCGAGCCCACACATTTACACTTGTACAAGATTTATCAGAAACCCATTTCTCTCCCCATCAACTGCTATCCCTACACACGAGTAGGTTCCTTTTGTTTTTCATTCATTAATCCGTTTTCTGTCAAACCCACTCTAGGCCTGCTTTCGTTCCCCCACTCTCCCAAAACCACCGCTGTCAAGGTCAAGGAGGACTCCCACAGTGCCACAGACAATGGTTAATTCTCTGTTCTCAGTTCATGTGACTTACCAGTAACACAACACCGTGGATCCCCTCGGGTCCTGCTCCGGAAGGCCAGGATGCGACGCCCTCTGGGGTTTCCTGCTCACGACGGTCGGGGCTCTTCTTTCCAGCCTCCTTGGCGGTTCTCCTCTCCCCGGCGCCCGGGCATCGGCATGTCCCAGCTCTGTGCTCGGGCTCCTCCCATCATCCACCACGCTTCCGGTAGCTCTCCCTTGGCCTCAGGGTTTTCAGTGTCATCTAGGGGCTGATGACACCTGTCTTGATCCCCGCATTCCTGAACTTGTACCTCTTCCGGCCCGGCAACATCTCCCCTGCAGGTCTAACACGCTAACATGGCCAGAGCGGAGGTTCTGAGCCTCCCCTCGGAATCTGCTCCCTCACCACCTTTCTCAGCTCAGCTGCAGGCTCTACAGCAGTCCAGGGTCAGGTCAGAAGTCCTGGGATTGTCCCACCATCGGGCCAACCCCACTGGATGATCAGCCAGTCATTCTCTATTTCTCACCTCCCATCTGCAGCAAACCAGAGGGATGCGGCATCCGTGCCCTGAACAGACTTATAGGAGATCGGGAGTGCAGGGAGGGGGAGAAAATAAGTCAGTTACAGAAAGGTGCTAAGAAAGCAGGGTCAGCCTTAGGACAGGTGGAAGAACAGCTTTTCCTCCCAGTAAGGTAAGAAACGTTGCTGGTGAGTGTGGAGGCAGATGGGGCGCTGACACCGCCCCCCCCCCCCCCAGTCAGCCTGGCCCAAGCAAAGCCAGGTGAGGCCACAGCTAAGCGTGAGGGAAAAGAGACAGCGGGGCAGGGTCAGCAGAGAGCAGTCAGCTGAGAACGGCCCCCAAGAGGAGAGAAGATAGAGAATGTCCCAGTATCACTTGGGATCCAGGGGACACCGGACACTTAGTCAACACCATCCAGCGGCTCTGGAGGACTCTGATGGGATGACGCAGCTTGGTTTTTGTAGTGCTGTGGGGCAGCACAGAAGGGTAAGACAAGGGGCGCCTGGGTGGCTCAGTCCTTAAGCATCTGCCTTTGGCTCAGGTCATGGTCCCAGGGTCCTGGGATCGAGCCCTGCATGGGGCTCTCTGCTCTGCAGAGAGCCTGCTTCTCCCCCTCCCACTCCCCCCGCTTGTGTTCCTGCTCTTGCGATCTCTGTCAAATAAATACAAAAAATCTTTAAAAAAAAAAAAAAGGGGGGGGGTAAGACGACAGGAGAAGGTCCTGGGAGAGTGACAGCAATGATGACAAGGGGAGCCTCAGGGAAAAGCCAAGCCAAGAAGGTCCTGAGGAAGTCAAGGCCACCGCAAGAATGGGCAGGATGTCTTGAAGAGCAGAGCGGGAGCAAGGAGGGAGGCAGCAAGGACAGGACCTCGAGACCAGACAGCGGGGAAAATACAGGTTCCCCCAGGACCTCAGTCAGCCCCTGGGGGTGAATCCTGTCATCTAGGAGGAAAGTCTCGGTGTATGTTGATGCACGCTAGTGGGAAACCCATCCGAGCTTAGGGGTGCCATGAGGAGGACCTCTGCCCTTTGTGCAGGTGCTGCCCATCTGGCTGCCTTTTGGATTGAGAGTCCCAAGACCACAGCCATGATCTCAACAGAGATGATTTCCTATGAAAGGCTGGACTGTCACCCAGATGGTGAAGAGGGGACAGCGAAACGGGACACTAGATCTCAAAGAGGACCCTAGGGAAGCGGCCAGTGCTCAGGGCAGGGAAACAAAGGCAAGGGAGGGAATGGGAAAACCCAGAAGCATGAGGAGGTGCCCCGCAGAGCTGGAAGTCAGCCCTCTGAGGAGCAGACTGAGGGGTGCTGCTCAGCTTGGTGGCTGGCTGCCGAGTGCCCCAGGAAGGTGGCAGAACCCACAGATCTCCAAGTGGCAGAATGAAGCCGCTGCTCCGAGTGTGGAAAACTGCCCATGGGAAGCAGCTCCTTCTTCAGGAACTGAGGGTCCTGCTGGGCTGTGAGGGACAGAAAGCCAACAGAGGAGCAGGTCCCTTTCCCTCCTCTAGCTTCCCGTCTCTCGTGTGCCCACTGTCAGGGGAACCCAATAAGAAGCCAGCCACCAAGGAGAATCGTGTCACAGCTGCCACGGAAGGGGTGGTGGGAGCGGGGAAAGAAGAACCTCGCCACCCGCACCCACCGGCCCTCGTGGCCCCGAGCTGTCCCCGTCGCCTCGCTAGCAGGCCCACGGTGCCTCATCAACGCACGGACCCCAAGGCTCTACAAGCAGAAAGACTTGTAAAAGCTACCGCCATATTAAGAGCAAGCCAATCTTCAATTTTTAGATTAAAAAAATATTAGATACACAAGTATCTTTTTGGCCCATGGGAGTGTAAAGTGAGTCATGGTCTCAGAAGGAAGAGCAAGCCAAAGCCTATTTTCCCCCAAAATAACGAAGTCCCGATTGTTGATTTTCTCAAGTATGTTTCACATTCGTAACAAGTATTTAGGAGTCTGTCCTCTCAAAGTCATTTCTTACTCTAATGAAGATCTGGGGAAAACTCCTGAGAGGGACAAGAGCGAGATGCTTCCGTCTAATAAGCTGGGTGACAGAATCTTCACGACCCGCCGGAAGCACTCCTCTGGGTCTCAGATACCTGGTTGTCTTTGAACTGCCTTTAACATCAGCCTAATTAAGGGCTTTTCTGCAGCTGGTGACTTGGTGCCAGCATCCACCGGACTCACTCAGATGAACGCGGTTACAGGTACTTTTACCTTCGCGTGGCGAAGGTACGATCTTAGTCCAGCAGACACAGATGCACCCGTAGAGCACCATCCCATACCTGCCACAAGTCTCAGTGATGTTGAAAGCCAAGAAATATCTGAGTAACGTACATGTTGTTTAGGGACTGAATCCATATATGGGAACACAGTCCTGGGAAATGACCCCACACTGTTCTCATGAAACAGGAGGCCCAGAGGAAGGCAGCTGTGATGGTTAATTTTGTGTGTCAACATGACTGGGACACGGGGTGCCAGATGTCCAGTTAAACATTATTCTGGAGGAGATGAACATCTGAATCAGTGGACTGAGGAAAGCAGATGGCTCCTCCCAGAGTGGGTGGGCCCTGTCCAATCAGTTGAGGGTAAGGGAGACTACGCGCATGGGTGCGTGCTCTCTCTGCCTGATTGTTGAACTAGGGTATTGGTCTTCTCCTTCCCTCAGAGTAAGACTTACAGACAGCAAATTATGGGGCTTCTTGGCCTCCATAGTCACAGGAGCCAATTCCTTATAATATATATACATTATGTAATTACATATAGTTTCTGTATTTTCATATATTTATAAATTTCCATCATTTATTTTAGAGAGATATAGATACATACATACATACGTCTCCTATTGGTCTCTCTCTGGAGAACCCTAAGAAGGCAGCTCAAGGTTTATACAGTGACTCCATGGTACCACCCAAGAACCAGCTCTGCCACCTCTAGCATGTCTCTCTCACCATCAATGACTACAGGACGGCAGCAAAGCATCTGAGGTTCAGAACCACCTTCCAGAAAAGAAGAGAGAAGGGGCAAAAGATGTCTGTCAGCTAAGTCTATTTCTTTTTCTTGGAAAAGCAATAGCTTTCGGGAAGTCCTACCCAACAGACTCTCTCCACGGATTATTGGCAGAACATGTCACATAACCAACCCTAACATCAAAGGGTCCTGGGAGAGCAAGCAGTTTTAACTGTGTGCATTGCAGCTCTGAACACATTAAGCTTCTATTAGCAAAGAGGAGGAGAATGAAAACAGGGTAAGCCACCAGCGAGCACTGTCTACAACACACATATATGGTGTACATACTTGCACACCAAAGGAAGAAAAAAATCACCAGGTCTTAAATAATAATCTAATAAAACCAAAGTATAGCAAAAAAATTTTTAAAAGTCACATGATTTCCTCTCTCAAATCCTATACCCTTAAAGGCACACCAAGACGATGACATCATTAATCAAGAGAAAAAAATTACTGTAAGACTAACACATAATTTGATTTTTGTACAACCTGGCACAGGTAGCAAAGATTATGTCAATATCTGAGCTCGTTAAAAGGTTATTTCCCCTTTGCATAAAAAGGAACCTCGCAGAGAGGCAAGCCACAGAGCGGGAGAAGTATTTGCAATAAACGTGTCCAACAAAGGACTCCTAGCCAGAAGAACAAACTATGATCAGTAAGAAAAAGGCAGGCAATTAAACAGAAGACATGGGCAAAAATAAGATCCTAAATGGGAACGTCACAAAAGAGAATATCCAAATGGCCAGCAAGTACATAAAGAAGGTGGCCACCTTTATGTGTCAGCAGGGAAATGCAAATTAAGGCCACAGCATACCACTTTAACCCACCAGAAGGGCTAAAATGAAAATGACAGAGTATGTCATGTGTGGCCGGGATGTAGAGTAGCTGGAACTTCAAATCCTGCCTGGGGGGGCTGTCCACTGTACAGGCCGTTTGGAAAATTCCTTGACAGTATCTAATATAGCTGAGTATGCACATACCCTATGTCCCAGACATTTCACAACATGGTGTGTACCCTACAGAGATTCATATTCACCAAAGAATGCACACACAATATTCATACAAAAACTGGAACCAACTCAAAAGTCTATCAACAGTAAAACAGATAAATTATGGGATGTGGCCATGAGAATGAACGAATCACAATGACATGTGATGAGGAGGAGGATCAGAAACCAGAAGAAATGAAACATAAAACAAGTCAAGACCACTGAGTCCATTTACAAATGAGCAGATGAAAAATCAGGCAAAACTAACCTATTAGTGACTGCTAATGGGTACAGGGTTTCTTTTAGGGGTGATGAAATGTTCTGAACTTAAGGTTGTGGCGATGGTGGTACAACTCTGAATAGTCTAAATCTCTATATACTTTAAATGGGTGAATTGTAGGGTATGTACATTATGGAGCAGTAATGATGTTAGACATTAGGACCATGGTTGTGACCAGAAGGGGGCATGAGGAGACTTCCGGGGCATTAACAACGTTCTTTCCTGACTTGGGTGCTGGAGACTTTGGGGAGATATTCACTTTGAAAAATGTATCAGGATATGGTAGTCTTCTTATTTGTACATTTTTCTATATTACACAATTGCTTAAAAATTTACATAAAAAGGAATGTAATCCAGCCCTACCTCAGCCTTGGGAAGTAATCTTTAAAGGCATGAGCCAACCCTCAATAGAGATTTGATGCACGATGTATCTTTCTCTGCCTCAACCCTACCTCTGAGCTCCCATCTATTTTATACCTTGGTTCATCTCCCTTTATACAACTGACAGCCAGCCTAAGGTGGTCACCAAACCACGCTGCCAACTATATGTTGTGTGTTGTGGTTATCCTCCCCTTGGGGGATAGTCTCTTCATCTGAAATATAAGAACTGCTGCTTCGCAAGTACTTAGCATTGGAAAGGTTTTATAATCTGCTAAACTTCACACTAACCTTGAACGCTGAGTGTGATCTCTATAGCTCTGTATTTAAAAAACTTTTTAAAAGTAGAGTCCTTCTGGGCACATGCACCCCAATGTTTATAGCAGCAATGTCCACAATAGCCAAACTATGGAAAGAACCTAGATGTCCATAACAGATGAATAGATAAAAAAGACGTGATACACACACACACACACACACAGGAATATTATGCAGCCATCAAAAAATGAAATCTTGCCATTTGCAACGACATGGATGGAACTAGAAGGTATTATGCTAAGTGAAATAAGTCAGTCAGAGAAAGACAATTATCCTATGATCTCACTGACATGAGGAATTTGAGAAACAAGACAGAGGATCATAGGGGAAGGGAGGGAAAAATGAAAAGATGAAACCACAGAGAGAGACAAACCATGAGAGACTCTTAATCTCAGGAAACAAACTGAGGGTTGCTGGAGTGGAGGGGTGTGGGAGAGATGGGGGTCTGGGTGATGGACACTGGGGAGGGTATGTGCTATGGTGAGCACTGTGAATTGTGTAAGACTGCTGAATCACAGACCTGCACCTCTGAAACAAATAATACATTATATGTTATTTAAAAAAAAAAAAAAAAAAAAAAAACATGGAAGAGGATGGAGGTTTGTTCAGGACTTAGAGAGTTATCAACAATATAGTTATTCCCCAGCACCCAGTTGTGCCAAATCCTCATACCCCACTTTCCGCCGTATCTCCAGAAAGCACAACCTTCACTGTAATAGACCTTTGTAGTGACCCTGAAAGCCAATACCTGTTTGCCTTTACATGGGAAAATCAACAATTTAGGGGCGCCTAGGTGGCTAAAAAAAATAAAAAGTAGAGTCCTTCTGCCCTGAATTCATCTACCAGGTTATTTCCATCCTTAACTCTACTGATAATTGGTGGTCTTAATGGGTGGTTTTCAAACTACTGGTCACAGTGCATTAATGCGTCGTAACCCTGTTTGGAGTCACAGCCAGCATATTCTTAAAAGAAATACAAGAGAAGAGTATGTGAGTGCTTTTGTTTCAGTTATATGTGCATTCATGTATGCATGCATTTGTTACTGTTATACTTTGAATTGTGGTCAGAAAGTTTCCAAAGCTACAGCTTTAACTCTCCTGCTTCCCGGGAGGGCAGAACCTCCAAGCCAAGCTCAGACTACAACACTAAAGCTTCCCGATTGTTCCTAAGTCTTAAAGGCAGAGCAGTTGAAAAAAAAAAAAAAGGCAGAGCAGTTGGACAGGAAAGGCAATTTGGCAATGACAAACTGTGAGTTCAGAAAGGCACAGAGAGCAGACTGCCCAAATGACTCTTGCCCATCGTGGGAGGAAGCTCAGTGAACACTTCTGAGGTCACGGATCATACTCGAAAGGAAGCCTGAAACTTCTTAGCTGCTCTCCCCGGTGAAAGTATGTATCCAGCCTGAATGCTGTGAGGGAAGGCTGACAGTATTTTCAAAGCCGGTGCTTATAGGCGGGGAGGCGGGACCCCACAAAACCAAGCTGCCTGCTTCAGCAGAGCAATCCCGACCGGCAACGCGAGGACGGTTAGCTCCAGCAAGCTGTACCAAGGACCCCGGGGTTTAGTATGGGCACAACTGAGTAAGTAATCAAAGCTTTCATAATAAGCTTTTGGTAAATATACAAAACCTTTTTTTTAAACGAGCACGGCTCCCAGATCTTGAATGGGATCGGCTCACACCACAGCTGCCGCCAGCCACACTGCCTTCCCCCGAGTTACTCCACACCCCCAGAACTTGTTTTTAAATTTCAAAAGATGTTCAGGATACTGTTAACCATTAAAGTACTAGCGTGTGGTTAGAATTCAGCCAATGGAGCTACTGGGTCTGTGATGAAAACCAGTTGCCTTAACAGTGGTCCCGTAGTGACCCTCAGGGGGCTGGTGCTGGCTCCTCACACAGCTGGAAACTCCCACATCAGAAGCCGTGAGGAAGGGCTTGCAGCTCAGGACTCCCAATATGGTCCCATACCATACATTTCTACGGGGTCAAGCTGGCCAGCGAGGGGCTTCATAGGAGCGTACTGGGGAGGCACATCTCCAAGACACTCCGACAAAGGCGATCGCGACACTGCAATTTAACGCCCCCCTTTCACTAAAACTGCCCAAATTCTACCATCTCCTATGTTAATCCTTAAAAGGGGGTGACTGTGTGGCTGAAAAGGAGCCAGTGATAACGAATCCCCAAATTCAAATCTACCAAAGACTCTGGAACACTTTTCTGTTGTCTTTTCTAAACTGCTCACAGAATAAATGACTTTCAAGTGAAAAGACAGTTGTGTTTCTCAAGTATTTACGGGGGTCGAAACCCAGGGCAATCGAAAGTGTGAGAGTAGGTCAGGAAATCACCAGCTGGAAGGACTTAACACCAAGAAGCCCTTCTGCTATCAATCCTTTTTTTTTTTTTTAAAGATTTTATTTATTTATTTGACAGAGACAGAGATAGCGAGAGCAGGAACACAAGCAGCGGGAGTGGGAGAGGGAGAAGCAGGCTTCCCCCCGAGGAGGGAGCCCGATGTGGGACTCGATCCCAGGACCCTGGGACCATGACCTGAGCCGAAGGCAGACGCTTAACGACTGAGCCACCCAGGCGCCCTCTGCTATCAATCCTATTTCCCATTCCTCCCAATTCTCGCTGAGCTCAGAGCAGATCCCTCAGCTCTGTGACTCCTGACAGCTGCCTTCCCAGCTCGGGTCTCTCGGGACCTCCCCCTTCTCCTCAGGAGATCGGGACCATCCTCGTTCTCTCTCCCTCAATTGTCTTTGGCCTCAACTTCATTTCCTAATTTTCCCCAAAGACTGAGAGCACAGCCCTGGCTTCCAGGCTGCCACAGGCTCTGTGTTGTAATGCTAACATCTACTGCTTGGTCTTTGCAGTTGGCAAGAACACTCCCAGAAAATACAGGATTACTTGTGAGAGAATACCAGCATTTTATTAAATCTGACTCCAGAAAGAACTCCTCTGGACAGGAGTCTGGGCCGGCAGTAATGAAGAAAGGGAAGAATGGTTAATTTCAGGGCTGTGACTGATTTTTAAAGGATGCCTTTATTATTTTAAAAATAGCTAAAAGCAGAAGTATGTCATATCTGCTGAACTAAAATTTTCATGATGTGGAGAACGCGGGAGGTTACTGTTCTATTTAGCCACGTGATTATTTGCAAGTAACAGAAGACCTTTAATTTCAGGGAAATGGAAAGCTTTTCTACGAACCTGCTTCCCTCTACCTAAGCCCCCATGGTTAACAATTCACAGGACTATAGAAAGTTACCATTTTTTTTTTTAAACCTTCTACCCATACAGATCAATTTTAGAAGGTATTGGTGTCACCTGATACAGTTTCTTCTTTATGTGGAGTATTAACTAACAGCAAATGGAAAGACAACATGAAAACAACGGACTGCCATGCTGTGGTCTGATTGTGAACAAAGAGAAGTAATTTGGGGAGTATTCATTCAACAGTATTTATCAGCAAGTCCAACACAACAAGATTACGTAACTCAAGTCTAGACTAGCGTCCTATCTTACGAAAGTCTCTCTCTCATTTGCCCTAGAGTAAGCTCTCCTAAGTCCTAACTCATTTAATCATAAGAAATGGTTTCCGAAGTGGGGAGTGGGGTAGGGAATAAGCCTGATTCAATTCAGGACGGCAGGCTCCAGCCACCCTGTGCAGAAACCCAGCAGAAATGACCCGACAGGCATGGCCATACACAGGTGACCACAAGAGGCTCTCGAGCCTTCCCAAAGGGGCCAGAATAGGTGACCGTGGAGCTATGAGAAGCTACCCCCACCTACAACTCAGCGGACTCTAGCTCCCACCATGTCCTCTCACCCTTTCAACTCCCAACTGGCTGAAATCGGGAGCAGTCACCGAGCCCAGACACAGTCCCTGCTTGGTAACCGCTCCTACCCCTACGGCTGTCGCTGCCACCCCCCCATCGTTGGTGTTACCCTGACTTGAGCACACACCGCCCCTCGGCACAGGGCTCAGGAACGCTACTGCAGTAACACTCTAGGAACGAGGACACAAGAACCAGTACCCACTGAGCTCTCATTTGCCAGGCAGCGCACTAAGCATTTTATTTGACTTGACCACCACAGCGGCACGCTGAGGTGTACACCCCAGGGCCTCGCGACCGTTTGCAGACGGGGCAAAAAGGAGGCAGAGACAGGCTGAGTGACGCCCAGGGTCTCGCACCTGTAGGGGGAGATCTGGGACCTCCAGCTCGGCAGTGCTGACTCGGGAGCAGCCCCTTACTGCTACCCGACACTGTCACTCCCCCTGGGCAGGTCGGTTCCATTCACCCACCTTCCTCTATTAACCGAGGCCTCTCAACTTGCAGAGCACAGCGATTCGTCACCATTATACCATTATCTGCACAGGACACTGTGTGAGATTCGGAAGTCCTCATGTGGGCCAACTCAGACGCATGGCCTACTGTGTCAGGCAGTGACCAGAGTCCCGGCGCCTTGTTCTATGCGCGGTGGCACAGGGCCGGGAGCGGCAGTCCACCGCGGGCCCTGCAACAAGGAGACTCACAAGCAGTCCTAGTCTGGGAAGAACCAGTGGTGTCACAACGTCCCCATCCTTGGCTGGCTTGACAATCCACTGCCCCACCTTGAACCTTGAGGCACTGGGCTTCTTAATTTAAACTTCTGTTGGTATAATATACCATCTATTTTGAACTGTGATTTCCTGTTAATTCTTCTGTCCCAAAGAGATGACAAATACTAAAATTTACACTCCTTAGAAGGTAAAAGCCAGCCTTGAAATGCAAGAAAAACAACACTTGAGTTAACAGTAATAACATTTACATTCCAATTCTACTGCAAGATGGCAAAAGTTCAGCAACATTTAAGGACTATAAAGTTTCATTAAATGGTTCCATATTTCTGTTGAAATATATAAAAATATTTTTTATAAATGCTACATAAAAGACAATGTGAAAATTACCGTATTTTACAGAAAGAAATTAAGTCCATCCTCAAATGTTCCTTTTCAATCCTCTAAGTGCCAGCTTGTAGGTCTAGAGGGAAGACGTCATTTTAGACCCTCTTCTGGGACAGTTGTCTACACATTTAAATTCGAGGAAAAGTCTTTAGAACTTAATTTTTTGACTATTTAAAGTAAATGACACAAAAATCAGTTTGTAGCCAGATGTGACAGGAGAGCCAACACCGTTTCTTAAAACCGAGACAGTAGCGTTAGGTAGAACTCAAACACAGGAAACCACATTATTCTTCCCTCGTTCCTGATGGGAATTCCAGAAGTCCGTACAGCACGTCCACTTAAGTTTCTCGTTACTTAAGACACCATACCCAGATTTCACAGTGCGTTGTACTCCACACATTTTGATGGATCTGTAGGAAAGTGCTTCTGGCAAATGGTCATTAACCTCTTCAATCCCTAAGAAAATAAGAATAAAGACTGGTTATGAATAGCTGAACTATTCTGAATTGCCCTTCGCTTTACTCCTGGGTTTACCAATGTCCCCATGGGAACGTAGCAGTCCCCAGCAACACCACTCAGATGTACATGGAGAGAAATGTTTATTCACATGCACCCAAGGTACATACAACACAGAGCGAAACTGTCCACAGTAACAACAAAAGTACTGGCAACAACCCAAATGTCCATGAGAAGAGAATATACGAATAAGCTTTTAATATGCTCACCAGTGGAACATTCTACAGCAGTAAACGTGAATTAACTAGAACTCCAGCAGGTTCCAACAGAGAGTGAAGCCCCAAGTGCCCCGCTTGTGCACCCACGCTAGGTACCCAGACAGCAGCTCTCCTGCGTATCTAGCAAGTGCCGCTTATGTACCATCCTTGCGAGAACTGAGAAAAGAGCCACTCAAATCATCTTCTGTGTTCATGGGGGAATTCTGTTGATGAGGGATTCTGGTTGAGAACAACTGATACACATGCATCTTAGAAACAATGTTGAATGTAAAAAGCAAGTGGCAAAGGCTACATTAAGTATAATGTCATTTTAATAAAACTGAAAATCAACTTGAAAGAGAATATATGTCGAGCGCCTGGGTGGCTCAGTTGGTTAAGCGACTGCCTTCGGCTCAGGTCATGATCCCGGAGTCCTGGGATCGAGTCCCGCATCGGGCTCCCGGCTCGGCGGGGAGCCTGCTTCTCCCTCTGACCCTATCCCCTCTCATGCTGTTTCTCTCTCTCTCTCTCTCTCAAATAAATAAATAAAATCTTTTAAAAAAAAAAAAAAGAAAGAGAATATATGTCTTATAAATACACACATAATGTGGTAGAATTACTTTTGAAAAAGCAAAGCAATGACAAATTCAGACTAACAGTTACTTCTGGGGTAGAGGAGGAAACAGTCAAGGATCTTCAGAATGTTCTAGTTCTTAAGCTGGAACAGGTCTCTAGATAGGTTTTTTTGTTTCTTTCCTAACTTACATATTACATGTATTCTTTTGTATTACCAAATATTACATGATAAAAACATTCTAATGTAATCGTAAGAACACAATACAACATCCCAAACCTAACCTGGCTAATCCTTCAGAATTTAGTCGAAGGATCCCTGTACTGCCTCTGTTCTGTACCTTTGGCATCTGTCACCAGACTCTGATTCTTTTCAGGCAACTACGACACACACAAATTCGGATCTCACAAATTTCAACTGCTTTTAGTTCTTCTGCAGTTTGGCCAGTTCTTGGCCAATCTGTAACTTTGTAGCAACTTTTTAAATTGTTGACAAGAACTGTCATTATTAGAATTCATTCGGTCTCTTTCAGCTCACCCTTCATAGATCCTTCTGTGATCTTTCAACATCCTTAGTTGGCATTTGGCTTTTAGTTACCCATCTTGGCTTTCTCATCCACCACTGAGCAAACATACCTCTAAGTCATTATCCAAATTCACGAACAAGAGAGGGACAAGAGTAGAAACCTGCAGCATGCCACTACAGATCTCTCCAGAACAATTCTGGGAAAAGCTCTGCCAGCAGCAGTGAATCCTATCAACTCTTCCGTCTACCAGTCTACAAACTTCTTTGTTTACAAGGAGACACTCTGCCCAGTGTTTTATTGCAATCTATATATAAACCACCACCACCAAGCATAGTGGCACTTAATTTTAATGACTCACAAGGCATTATTCGGCACAAATCAGTTTAAGGTTTCTCACCTTGGGTTTGCAAAAACTGAAGCCACCCAGTCCCTATCATAGTAAAGAGAACAATGAAATCCTATCACAGGCCAAAGGCTGACTATGGTCAGAGCTCTACTGGATACTGAATATGGAAAATGTATACAGCACACTGCCTGCTACTTAACTAGGATTCTCTCAGAATTCATTATCTTTCCTCAAAATGATACAATGAAATAGCATCGGCTCTTTAAACAAGAAAGAGCTTCATGACCTAGCAGGAAAAGCAGTGTGTGGCTATCATTATACAAGGCAATAACAGATGGGCGTATCTGGAAGCCTGAGGAAGGGCAGAACGCAGCCTGAAAAGGCACACTGATATAATGGGGACCTAAATCATCGTCAAGCATTTAGAACTCTTATTCCGTAATCACCTAAGTAGGCAAACAACGCTTACACTCAGGGAAATCACCAAAAGCAAAACAAAACCACCACCAAAAAAGTCCCTGCAAAACCTCTTTGGTGTCACAGTTAACTAAACACAAATACACATCCCTTCCAATATAAACTGAACTATAATCTAACACATTCGACATCCGAGGGTCATGATTTTCAAACATCTTAAAGTCCTTCATAGATTCGAAGAGTGTCCACATTCTGCTACTTAAGGAGTGTGGAGGAAGGTTAGGTTTCAGCTGATTTCCAAGAAGACCTCTGCAGGCAGTGCAAAGAGAGACTGTGTCCTTCGCCTTGCTCCTCATTCACGTGTTCTCGGGGCCGGCCCGAGGATGAAGACCCTTCCCTCTCACAGTCCCACTTCTCCTTCTGGGAGTTCTAACCATGTGTATGCAGACATGTGATCTGTAGCCATGGGGATATATGTGATGGCACTGGCCTGGCACCTGACATTTTCTGAACGAAGAGGTGAGAAGGAAGAGGGCTGGCTGAGAAAGCCCGCCCCGACGAAACGCAAGCAGCCTTAGCTGGCCGCAACACAGCAAGAATGATTATGAGCGAATACAAGGCCAACTGGTGTTCAGACTGCTGGAGGCGGTTTTCCCTGTAAGAAATGGAATCTTGGCTGTTGGATCCTCATAGGAGATATCTGTGATGCTTACTTAACCTCACTAAGCAGATTCTAGGATTTAAAAATAAATACCAGTATCCTGTCTGAAATCTTAGTTGCCAAAAGGTTGTGAAATTCAACAGTCTGAGTCATAAAGAGTTACCAGGAAACACTACGATTCATTTTTGCAGTAAGGACTCCTAGTACGCAGCACAAGTTTTTCAAGGGGCGTAATGTCAGGACAATAGCATATGGTTATTTTCCAAATGGAAACAAATCTTTTCAATTAGATCTCCCAGGATTTCTGTTTCAAATTGCTTGAGGATGCTTAAGCCAGTAAGACAATGAGCTGCTTGGCTTAGCTTACTGCAAACAGCTTCTTAAAACTGGTGCTACTTTTAATGTAATTTTTATTCCCATGAAAGCAGTACATTTATTTAAGAAATCTTTATTCAGGGGCTACAGTGTGCCAAGCACTGTTCTAGGCTGAGAATACAGGGAACAGAGCAGACAAAAATCCCCACACTCATTGAGATTATCTTCTAATGACAGAACACAGCCAAGAAACAAAAGGAGTACATAGCACACCTAATGTTAGATGATAAATGCTATGGCGAAAAATACAGCAGGGAAGGGGTGTGTGTGGACATGGGGGGTGGCCAGCAGAGCTCTGAGCAAGAGAGCATCATAATCGGATTCATATTTTAACTGCATCGCTCTGGGTGCTGTGCAGATACTGAAGAGGGGCAAGGATAGGGGGCGCCTGGCTGGCTCAGTCAGTAGAGCATGCGACTCTTGATCTCGGGGTTCTAAGTTCAAGCCCCACGTTGGGTGTAGAGATTACTTAAAAATAAAATCTTAAGGGGCACCTGGGTGGCTCAGTTGTTAAGCGTCTGCCTTTGGCTCAGGTCATGATCCCGGGGTCCCAGGGTCCCAGGATGGAGCCCCGCATCGGGCTCCCTGCTTCTCCTTCTCCCACTCCCCCTGCTTGTGTTCCCTCTCTCGCTGTGTCTCTGTCAAATAAGTAAAATCTTTAAAAATAAATAAATAAATAAAATCTTAAAAAAAAGGAGCAAGGATAAAAGCTCAGAGTCCAGACAGGAGACGCTGCAGTAACCCAGGGGAGAGAAGCTGGTGGCTGAGCCCAGGTGGCAACAGTAATGGTGTGGAGAAGGGGCCAGACCGCAGATATACTCTGCATATAGAACCTTCAAGGTTTGCCGACACACAGGTTATGGGCTGACACAGGAAAACTATGCCATGTTTTGTGTATACATAATTATTTTTTTGAAGTCATATATTACTTAAATAATGGCAGTTCTCTGCCTCAGCCTTTCCAATCCCTAATTCTAGCACCCCAGAGGCAACCACTTTAAATCTCATGTTTCTTCTGGTATTTACTGCCATCTTTCTAAATATTGAGACAGTGCCTCATTTTTCTTCTGTCTCAAAATAGTCTGTACTGACTTCCTACTGTGAAAGTGGACATTTAATCCTCTTACACCACACCCACTGGCCCTTCACAGGCACACACATCTAAAGGCGTTTCTCTTCCCCACCCTCCCCAATCACAATTCCTGGTGAAGGCAACATTCAGGATCTACTGCAGACTGTCTACACAAATATTATCCAAAGCAGAGCCACGTGGTATATTATGATGATATCCCCTTTCATATTTGTCTGTGTTTGTTTATGGAGATACCACCGATTCATTCTCCACCAGCAGACTACGCTCCGTATGACTGAACGTAACAGGTAATATATCTGTTCCATTTTTCTCCTGGAGCCCTCCACGTGTTCCAGAACAAATGAATTCCAGGTATCTTTGTACTGCTACTATCCTAGAGCATCCCTTCACCTCCAAACTGGCAGTTCCTTTTGATCCACTCTTGTGCTGGATCTTGTTTCCTGGATCTTTTTTGTTTCCCTCCGTCACCGTGGTGGAGCACGTCCTCGAGTAGAGGCGATCTAACACAGTGGACTTCGGATTACCCAGGTTCAAGTCCTCACTCCACCACTTCCTAGCTGTGGAACCCTGGGAACTAACTTCTCCATGGCTCAGTTTCTCTACTTGGAAAACAGAGAAATTGTACCATCAACCTCATATTGTTGCTCTAAAGTGCTAAAGTGAGGCACACAGTGAGCACTATGTAAATGTTAGCTATAGTAATGATTCCAGAGAAGGATATGTGAGAGGTCACAGTCTGAAGACATTTTGAGACTCGTCTAAAAATATCTTCAGCCTATATTCACACTTAACGGATAGTTCAGAGAAGAATGTTAACTGAGTTGAAAATTATTTTCCTTGCTATGACACAGGTACTCTTCCACTGTCTCCCAGCTTCCAGAACTGTTAATGAGAAGTACGATAGCATCTGAATTCCTGAGTCCCTGTAAATGACCTATTTCTTTTCTCCCAAAGCATTTAAAGTCTTTTTTTTTTTTTTTTAAATCTTTGGCCTTCCAGTATTTCATTATATTAGGTCTTGATGTGAGAGCTTTCCTGTTCATATGCTATGTATTCAATGAAAGCTAGCATGCTTTTCATTCTAGACACTCATATCCTTCAGCTCTGGAAGGTTTTTCTGCATTAATCTTTATTTCCTACCCTCCAATTTCTGTTCGCTTTTTCCTGGAATCTGAATAGTGCAGATCTTTCTAGATGGACTCCCTCATTCTCTTATCCTTCTAACTCTTTTAACTTCTGAATTTCTGCTATGATGTTTAATTTCTAAGAGCTAATTTTGATTCTCTATTCTTTGTGGCATACTGTTATTTCATGGTTACAGCCTTAGCTAAGGATATTAAGCAAGCTTTTAATTGAAGGGTTTTTTTTTCCCCGTTCCTTCTTTCTCTGAATTCCTTTTTTTCTATGGTTTATTGTGTCACTTTCACACTGTAAACTTTCCCTAAAGGTCTGATGATCCTAGGTGAACATTCATATTTACGAATAAGGCACTGAAGAGCTAAGGGAAACTCCCTGAATGGACAGAGTTTGTCAATGGAGCTTCATTACGGCAGAAAGCTAGTTTTTTTTTCATTGGAGGACTACTGAGTGTCAATAACTGCCAATCTTTTCTCTTGAGTCAGTTCAAAGAGAAGAATCCTCTCAATTCCTGAGGGGGAAGATAAAAACCCGGCTTCCAGCATCATAGAACCAGGGCAGAATAGGACCTACAGGGCTCATTTGTCAATACACAGGCTCTCAGTTAAGTATACTGTTTTCACTACAGCATTACACCCTTCCTGAACAGTACAAATCCCTCAGGAAGTTAACTAGCTTTCTGCTAGAGAAGGGCCCACTTGGGTAAAGGAGAAGGAACCTCTAGAATACTTACCCTAAATTCTCAACCACTCCCTTGTTTTCAGCCCCATCCCATAGTCTGGCCTTTTAGAAGAAGTGCCCAACAGCCCCACATCTTGATCCTTCCAGATTCTACCCAGTTTACATTAATGGCTCCTTAAGGACTCCTCCCCACACAAATTTAACCAAAATGATTATTTTTTCATCAGTATGTTTCTAGAAAAATATATGCATTTAAATAAAAGTCTAATTGATGAACTGTACACTTAAAAGTGATGAACGCGGTAAATTTTGTGTATTTCACAATTTTCCAAAAATCTAACTGAAAGCGTTACAGGATATTCTAGATAAAGTATAAAAATATCAAATACAGATACAGTTTGGTGTAGTATAGCATGTGATACAGGATACAAATTCTACATAATGAAAGTTGCTTATACCCAGATAAATCAATGAACCATAACATCAACTTGCATCCATTAAAAAATTACCAATTTTTTTTATTATTGCAGAAAAGAGTAACTTTTTAAAACCGAACTAAACTACAATCACAATTCTCTTGCTAGACTTGCCTTTTCTTTTATAAACTCTCATTAGTTACTAGGACTTGAAGATTTTGTTGTTCTTAAGTAATCTTTGTACTGAAATATAAAGAAGACATTTCATCACATCAATTATTTCTGTCCCTGTCACTAGTCTACACTCTTAAGAACAAAGTCCTGAAAATGAAAGTACAGATCTGTCTAGTGATACAGCCCAAGAATGTGAAGAGTAAGAGATGAGCTCAGTGACATCTTTTTAATTTTATTTTATTATGTTATGTTAGTCACCATATAGTACATCATTAGTTTTTGATGTAGTGTTCCATGAGTGACATTTTCTACCTAGCTATTTAAAATTCTGTCAATGAGCTGCCAAAGTTCTAATAAAGGAATAAATTAACATGACACAAGAATTAATCCTGACTTTGGACTGAAGGAATACTCAGTTGACCTGAAATAGAATATTCAAAAAACATGTACTTAATAATGCTAAGTTAACTTCTATAATTTCAACTAACACCCATAGTGAGGCATAAAATAAAAGGCCCATTCCTTCAAAAACTGTCTACAGGAATTCTTTTCACCCAAGATCATTAAAATTGCATTCATCTAAATAACACATTCTAGCCTTTTAAATAACTTATCTGGATCTTGCTACTTGGGATGATGAAAAGTCCCACTGCAAGTATCAAAAGTGTAAGAATTTTCAGTATCTGTAGAACTTAATGGACACTGAAGCAAAACTGGTAACTTGGGACTAACTCAGTCTGCCTTTATTGTTTATGGTAAGAAGCAGAGCTGCATTCATTTTTCCACTTGTCTGAATACTTCTTTAAGAGAACAAATTTCTAAGGGCGCCTGGGTGGCTCAGTTGTTAAGCGTCTGCCTTCGGCTCAGGTCATGATCCCAGGGTCCTGGGATCGAGTCCTGCACTGGCTCCCTGCTCCGTGGGAAACCTGCTTCTCCCTTTTCCTCTGCCCCCGCTTGTGTTCCCTCTCTCGCTGTGTCTCTGTCAAATAAATAAAATATTTTAAAAAAAAGAGAGAGAAACAGAACGTATTTCTAGCTCATAGGCTCACTGTTTCACAGAAGGTAACAAAGTACAATCACAAGTGAGAATTCCATTTTGAAAACAGCACTTGCCTGCTTAGCTAAGTTAGGATTTATACTAAATGACCCATCTGGGAGAAGATTTCCTTTACTTGATTACCAGGCTTTCCCAGTGCAGGGTGATCTTTTTTTCAAGCACGTAGTTGAGAAATAGATTTAGTACCCCAAGTGAAATGTGTTTACAATGAGTTCAGCTGTCAGCTGAAAAAGAAACACGCACTGCTTAAATCAGCATTCCCCAAAATGTGTTTCTACTGAACACTGCTATTCTGTGATATTAAAAGGTGATGTATATGATCGATAAATGCTTGCAGTATTTTTCTCTAAAAATTTAATATGGCAGAAAGTATTAAATGGGTCAACAGTATGTTATCATGCAATAACCTGCCTTTAAGAAAGGGTGGATCATAGCCAAGAATGCCAGGAGGTAGCATGAAGCCACATGACCCACAAATGTGACATATACTTTGATGATTAGGGAATGTTTACCAGCTAACCATGAGACTGTATATTCAACATACGGATCAAGTTGTGACCACTCAGTGCAGTGACTAAAGTGTCTGTTTCACCATTTGGGGCAATACATGAATATATTATAAATTTACAAACTTTCCATGAACGAATAAATTTGGCAAATGCTAGTATATATGCCAAAACCTGAAATACAGATTGAAATAACTAAGAGAAAATGTTGGGATGATGTCTTTACTAGAGAATTTAGTAACTTATATTACTGAAAACAACTTGTCAGAGCAGACTGTTACAGGACATTTGCCTTTTATAATACTGCAACTCTAAGAAAAATTATTCAGAATGAATATTACTCCTTAATCATCTAATCCCCAAAAAAATCTGTTGTAACACGGTACACAGATCAATTAATCTAGATATATCAGGGACATTTCAGCAGGAAACAAAGAGCATACTCAAACTCGAAAACTTGATGGCAGTAATTCCAAGAACTTCACAAAGACATGGGATGGGCAGGACACAGGACCAACAGGAGACAGTCTAGTGCCCCAGAGCTAGCAATACTGGGAAGCGGCACCCAGCCTGTGCTCTGAGGGGCAAGGAAGGGGGAGGGGTACTTAACTAAAGCCCAGAGATGGTAACTATGCAGATGGCCATCTGGGAGAAGCTACAGCCTTCGACAGGAGGTGCCATCAACCCTCAGTGACCTCACAGGGAGGAAGGTAAGGAAATAAATACCCGAAACCTACACAACGCCTTCCCATCCCTCTCACTGCCTACCCCAATCGGAACCAAAAGGCAAGGGAGCCTGTCAATAGTGTTCATAAAAGCCAGGTTTCTGGGGCACAGGACAAGGTGAGGAAGAGTAGAGAGTGGACCTGCCAAGCAAACAGCCACCTGATGTGCATTTCAGCTTTTCCTCCTTCTCTTCTTTACAGACAAGAATGCCCAAGACGTGAACCTTTTCAAGAGAGGTCTTTAAATGACTCAATTATAAAGTCTCTCAATAACCAAGAGCTTACTATAATCTGTATAAAAGAAGCTTTACCCGAATCTGGGCCAAAGGTTACATCTGTATTTGGCAAACAAACAAAGTTCTTGAAGTTACTAACACCATTTTAAAATCTAACCCCAGATTTGAGGCTAGCTAATAAACTATACAACTTTTCTTTGATCTGCATGGTGAAAAAACCCTCCCTGTGGTGTGTTTAATTTTTGTGAGGAAGAGAACACTTTTTTTTTTTTTTAAAGATTTTATTTATTTATTTGAGAGAGAGAGAATGAGATAGAGAAAGCATGAGAGTGGGGAGGGTCAGAGGGAGAAGCAGACTCCCCGCTGAGCAGGGAGCCCGATGCGGGACTCGATCCCAGGACTCCAGGATCATGACCTGAGCCGAAGAGGCAGTTGCTTAACCAACTGAGCCACCCAGGCACCCGCAAGAGAACACTTCAAACAACTTTCACGGTTTAAATTCTATAGAGGTTTGCGTAAAACCCAAAGATGAAATCATGGTACAATAAAATAGCCCCTTGAATTGTTTTCAACCATATTTCCTAACACAGATATTTCTCACCAGGATTTCTAAATAATTATTCCATACATCCAAGATTCCATTAAATGACGTCCAAAAACAGGCAAAATTAACCTATAGGTTAACTTTTGATGGCAAGAGGACTTGGGCTGGGAGAAGGCAGGAACAAACTTCTGGGTGCTGTTAGAAGCATTCTGTATCTAGATGTTGTCTTCTGTCTTGGTAAATTATGACGCATACCAAGAATCACTGGGCTGTACAATGAAGAAGGAGTACACCTCACACACCCACTGCCTCTTCGAGGTCTACTGTATCTCAATTTAATAAGACAGTTACCCTAGGGGCGCCTGGGTGGCTCAGTCGTTAAGCGTCTGCCTTCGGCTCAGGTCACGATCCCAGGGTCCTGGGATCGAGCCCTACATTGGGCTCCCTGCTCCGCAGGAAGCCTGCTTCTCCCTCTCCCACTCCCCTTGCTTATGTTCCCTCTCTCGCTATCTCTCTGTCAAATAAATAAATAAAATCTTTAAAAAAAAAAAAGACAGTTACCCTATTGAAGGACTTCCATGATTACCTACTCAGCCAATATCTTAAGGCAGAAAATGTGTGGGTCAGGCAGTTACCAGAGGGCAGCAAACTAGGGTCCACAGGCCACGCGCTTCTTTCCTAAGTGGAGCTTTCCTGGAACGCAGCCATCAGCTGCTTTCACACCCCAGCTGCGGGGTCCAAGAGGTGCAAAAGACACCTGGGAAACGCAAAGCCTCAAGTATTTTCTATCTTACCCTTTAAGACAAGTTTGTCAACCCCTGACTTAATCTTCAAATAATATATTTAACAGAAGGAGGACTCAAAAGACAGCAAATTACTCCGTTCATCGCCATCAAGAATTTCATAAAACTCTCACGTGGGGATGGCAGGTTCTTTGGCCTTAAGCTGATCAGCACCACGGGTTTATGTTAAGACATAAAAAACCCCAACATTTTATTTGTCCTTACACAATGCTAACTTAATCTGGTGCCACTGTTTTAAAAATAGAATCATACTTTTTTTTTTTTTTAGAAAAAATTAAGATATTTGGCATATTAAAAAAAAAAGGTGGAAGATGGAGCAACACTGACCCCATCCCTCCACGGGAACAACAAGCTGAAGTGACTCCAGCACCAGTGAGGGTTAAACACTAGCCTCCACCATCCCCTGTTATAACAGAGTTGAGACAAAATGAAATACTGCTTTGATTTTGCCTATATGAAAGTAGGAAAACAAAAGACAGAGGGTCAAGTGTTTCTTACCACTCAGCTCACTTACTACTGTCATGGGCATGTGAGTTTGCAACCTTAGGTTTAAGCAACGGCCTCAAGGGAAAATGGCAGAGCAGAATCAAAGATATCCGAGGAGCAAAAAGGGCAAGAGTTAACGTGATGCTTGCAAACATCAAGTGACAGGGATCTCCCTCACATCTTCCCAGTGGTCCTACTACTGTCTCAGGGCACTTCTGTTAAAAAGCTTTGTCCTATTTTTGCAACCTCTTGTGAGTCTATCTGTAATTATTCTAAAAATAAACGTTTAATAAAAAGAAAACTGTTGTTTCCCTACACTGATTAAAAGTGTGTCTTCCTTCCTATACCTTAACTGATCCTTAACTATAGAACAAATTTACTCCCTTTTCTGCCAGAAAGTTCCCCCATTATCTACAGCTCTCTTGCCCAGATCCCCAACAGTCTCCTTTCTCAAAGAACTACAAAAGTAACAAGACTTTCACATTTCTTGTCCTATACAATATTCATTCAATCAGCAAATATTTATGGAGCACCCACCTCTGAGTAAGGTACTGTTCTAGACTCTGGGTACATAACAGTGAACTATGTTCTTGCCTTGTGGAACCTACAATTAGATTACTATGTCTAATAATGTAGCATAAGCTACCATTAGACTCTGTAGCAGCCATATCACTTTCAATTTTATTGCATGTATAGCTTACTAAATTCCCTAATCCTTTCTCATATATACACTGCTCAGACTGTATAGTCAAGCAAGCAGGTCACTGGATCCAAATTTCTTTTATGGTCATCCTTGCTAAATATTGTATTTTTAGAATCTGTTCTTTCCTTCAGTCTGTCAAGAACTTTTGGAATGCCAATGTCTTTTCCACCTTAACACACACCCTACCCTTGTCCATAAATCTGATAAATAAACCTTTCTGTAGAGTCAACCAAGTCAGTCATTAAAATGTTTAACAGGACAATACTGAGGTAACTAAGAACCCCATGACATCTCACTAGCATCTACCTAGACATGGATCCATTATTCATTCCTCTGCGGCAACCCGCACTCAACCAGCTATGTGTCCACCTGACTGTATTATCAAATTAACATCTGTCCACAAGAAAATTATTGGGTTTAAGTCAAACACCCTCCTAAAGGTTAGTTACTTACCAATTTTCCCTAATCATCTTGGGGGGAAAAGTAGGATTTTTTTTAAATGGGAAGGGAACAGTTAAAAAGGAAGACCAATGGAAGAAGAACAGGTCATTATACAGCTTCCAAAAATAAATCAGAAATCTTTAAAAATGTTAGATATATTTTTAAAAAGAAAATCAGTTTGAGGGGAAGTGAAAATCATGCCATTCCTGAAAAGCAAAAACCTGTTTTTGAGACAATTTATGTTGTTATATGGACTTTTACAGACACACTGGCTGATTTCCCTACCACCCCAACACCCCGCCAAAATAAACTTTTTGCCTTCAATACAGTCACCGGTGGTTATTAAAAAAACGGAAAGGTCTTTGAATTTCAACAAGTATATCTGAACTCTCTAAGTTCTACAATTCATATTAGGGAGTCAAGCTGAACTATTTGAAAATGCTAATATGTATGAATAAGGCATGAAGCATGATGCACAAGTTAATCTTCAGCACTTGGGATTGAAATCACATAACAAGATAATTCATGAATATGGTAATAATTGCTCTCTGGCACAAAACCTGAAAGCTCGTTATGCATTCTAAGCAAATTTTACATTTTAAGTAAACCTCCTGAGTATCATCTTCAAACTTTAGAATTAACATCCGGCACAAGTCATTGGACACAATCTGGGATTTTTGACAATTTGGCAAAAGTGGCATTAACAGTTGACCCCACTGAGAAAAGTTTTACCCAACAACACAAACAAGTTTATGTGAGGCACAGAGGACCATAAGAAAATAAACTTAACCCTTTAGCCCTGTTTGTGTCAAGAAGGGTCATTAAATGTTACTGAAAAATAATTATATTCATTAAAGCCAGATTTTTACTACTCAGATCTTCTTTTTAACCCAGATGTTATATCTATCTGGAAAATAACAAAATGAGATTTACTGCTAAATAGTCTAAACTTGTCCTTCTTCACCAAACTTCCAAAGCCAACTGAAATAGCATTATTTCAATGCTGAGTTAATTAAAGCACAACGCCTCACCCTGTCTTGTGTCATATATGAAACTTACAAGGTTTCTAATTTTATTCTGTGAAGAGGTCTTAAACATAAGTACTTAAAAGTGGACTTGTGTCCTATCATACTACATCCAATTTGCTATAATTCTTCTCCTGCTCTCAAAATTGACAGTTTGGGAATTGTAGAATGTTAACCTCCAGAGCAATTCTTTCCCTCCCAATTGCTTACCTGAATATATTTCCGCTGTGTTTCATCATTTAAAACATGTGCAACATGCTTAGAAAAAATCTTTTCTCTGCCAGTTCTGGCATGGATACCAACCATGGTGACACCTATGGGCCAAGGGGCATTTCCAATGGCCATCTGAAGATAAGCATCATTAGCCTAAAAAGAAAGTTTAAGAGATTAGAAAAGCAAAAATACTGGGTTGGTCCCAATTTGTGAAGTATTTCACAGCCCTTTATGACATAATTTTCATCCATCTCTTGAGCATGTTGAGAGTATTACCGTTCCCATTATTCAAACAAAAGAAATTAAAATATGAGGTGATGGACTGCCCTGCCCAGGTCCATGGAAAACCAGAAACCAAAGCTAATCCTGTGAGTAAAAAGACAAACATTCCTTTGCAGCCTTTGTGCACTGGCAACTAATACATTTCAGATCTGGAATTACCAGGTAGGTAACTTGATGCGCTGACAGAAACTCTAGTTCGGGTCTCCTCCAGACCCAGTCTTCTCTGCAGGTGGTCACACGCTGAAGATGGAGGCTAATTGGTTTTTCAGAATCCAACCTGCAACTATGTGTGCACAGCCCTGCAGGCCTCTGAAAGCAGTGGGGGCTCTGTGAGCTGGGACTATCATATAGGGTCCACAGCAGAGGTGTAAACAGAGATTAAATACTAACCCTCGAGCCGAATAGTTACAGGGTGAGATCGTTTCACTTTGGCCACTCTACACCTCCCACCTGCCAAGAACGTTAAAAGAAAAGCTACAGAATATAAGGATAGAACCCGATGAAGACAAATGGCTCTTTTTCTAAACCAAGCCTAGCTACCTAGGAGGAAAAAAAATAAAATAGAAATGAAGTAAATTCTGAAAGACCCCTAGGGTTTCAGGGAGGTTCATACAGTCAGGTCTCGAGGAGATTTTAGTTTTGAAAACCAAAGACCTATGTGATTGATGTGCAGAGTTGATTTTAAAAATCAGATATTACAAATAGGCTAACTGGAAGATCATTTCTACCCTGAAGACAAATTTGAATTTGCCCTACTCAGTTTTATAAAATTTAATTTTAAAGAACATGTTACACACTTTTATCACACAGATTCTGACTTGAATCACTTTTCACACTGGATATTAACTGATAAAATGTCCAATATTTAGTTCCCCCAAATTTCTAAAGAAAGCTGTCCAAATAGGTTATTAAAGTTTCTTGGTTCTTCAGCAGTTTACACAAAATAAACTTTCACATTCCTCTCATATGAAAATGCAAAAAGTAACAAGAGGGAAGGCATGCTCACTAGTTGGCAAGTGATTTGATTTCTTTCTGCAGTGACGGTGACCTTATCCATCTATTCCAAGGCAACTGTCCTTACTAAGTACCATGCAACTACTAGAAACTATAAAGGAATAAAATTTATAGGCACAAAACAAAAACATTTCCTTTGCTAAAACAAACTGGCTCTCCAACAGAGGGAGTAAAATCACTACGTTCACCTCATTTGCCCAAGGCTCCAGCCCCCACACGTGCTAGCCCACCCTCTGCTTGAGTACAGAAACTCCAAGCGCAGGAGTAAGCACTGGCACCCCCACTTTTCTGCTAGAGCCCCACATACTACTCTGGAATGGTCAGCAAAACTGTTGGCCGAAACTCCCTCCTCTTCACTCCTGAGAGGCACTGCCACTAGAAGCTTCCCTCTTGAGACTCTGCTGATGGGCCAGACGCAAGGGCACATTTCCAATCCCCACTACTGGTACAGCAGGCATTCTCTTTACGTTCCCTGCACCAACTGACAGCCTCCCACTCCCCTTTCTGAACTCCACTCCAGGAGCGCTGGGCCACGGGGAGCTCCTTCCTCCTGCCGCCGCCTCCTCCTCGAGCCCATTCAGGAGCAAAGACACGGGGGCAAGGGGAAAAGTCTTCCCTAACAAGGGGTCTGCTATTGTTGCTGTTCTGAAATGGGAGGGATGAATTCTGGTGGCCTTACTTGGAATATTTTCTCATACAAGTATAAAGGGTGGTTAAATTCCATTGTATCGTTAGTACAATAGCTTATCTATATTACAGATTAAGTAGGCTTTTTATAGCTGGAGTGGGAAACTAATCTACATAACATTGTTTCTATGGGAAAATTTGTTCCAAGCCATAATCTTGAACAATCTTTGAAATTCAATCCCATTCATGAAATGAACATTGCCTAGATCCAGTTCACGCTCTGAAGAATCTTCACACCTACCTTAAAAATGACTAAAAAACCAATGTGGTCAGTAAAGTTTATTATCAATGCCTAATAATAAAGCTGACAATGTGAATTAGATAAAAGGTTTTGGGGTTTTTGGTTTTTTTTACTATAATTCATTTCACATTTATTCTTAAAGCTCCTATGTAAAATACTCCCACACCAAATGAAGGTGTTATGCACACACAACCTAGATAAGCTCATAACCATGATACTGATGCCCAACATGGTAATGTACCTTTACATATTCTCTCTGCAACATGAATTTAATAATATCTGTTATGGATTCTTTAATATCAGCAGGAAGATTCTGGAAAAGAAAAAAAAAGCGTTAACTATTTTTGGAAGCTACTGTGTATAATTACAGACTGCCATTTATTCAAACTTTATATATTCTCTTTTTTAAAAAATCAGTTATGTAAAAGCATTTTTTGAGGAACCTTACCCTTTTCCGTAGCTTTCTGAAAAGGGGTCTGAGATAGGACTCAGTCTGTTTTTGAGTAGCACTGTTCAGTTTGCCCTGCACACTGCGCTTCACATAATCTTCTCTGGCATTCAGTTCTTTAGCCCAAACACCAAGAAGAAACTGTTGAAAGAATGGGTAAATTTAGACTACGATGCCACCCAGTGGTTCAAAAGGTTTAAAAGTTCTCTGACACACAAACAATATATTATCATATTTAGAGTAAATTTTTTTCTAATCAAAATAGCATCAATATCTAATTAATGAACTATTTCTGCTTATTTTGTCATACACAACACATATATTTTGTAGTGCTTTTAGCAAGTCACAAACTTCCCTATTCTATATATGTATGTATTCCTAGCTCAAAGATAATCAATTTCCCCCTAACAAGAACTATCAAATTTCAAATTTCATAGGTAACTTTGACAGAAATAAACTTTTACTCGTATTTCTACTAAAATTCAACCCACCTACACTTATTTGCCATAATACCGTATGTGCTGTGATAATTAATCTTCCAAGTATGATGTTATAATACAGGCATACCCCATGGACACTGCGGGATTGGTTCCACACCACCACGTTAATAAAGCGAGTATCACAATAAAGTGAGTCAAGTGAATTTTTTAGTTTCCTAACGCATATAAAGTTATGTTTACACTATAATGTAGTCTATTAAGCATAGGATAACATTACATCAAAAAAAAAAAAATAACCAATACATATACCTTAATTAAAAAATACATTATTGCTGGGGTGCCTGGGTGGCCCAGTCGGTTAAGCATCCGACTCCTGATTTCTGTTCTCAGGGTCATGAGAGTGAGCCCCCGCATCAGGATCTGCGCTGGACATGGAGCCTGCTTGAGATTCTCTTCCTCTCCCCCTCCCCCCTTAAAATTTAAATACGTTATTGCTAGAACAGGCTCATCATCATCTGAGCTTTCATGTCCTAATCACTGATCACAATTAACCATGACAAATATAGTAACAAAGAAAAAGTTTGAAATATTGCGAGAATCACCAAAATGTGACAGAGATAAAAGGTGAACAAATTCTATTGGAAAAACAGTGCCGATACACTTGCTCCACATGTGGCTGCCACAAACCATCCATTTGTAAAAACTACAACAACAACAAAACCCCCAAAACAACAACAAAAAACCACCGAAGAAAACCGCATTATCTGCAAAGCACAATAAAACCAAGCACTATAAAATGGGGTATGCCTCTATTTGGACTTTCTGCTTTTGTAGTAGAGATGATGATTTAGTTAAATATTCCCAATAAAGCACCTGACAAAGGAGAAAGAAGGAAAACAAAGAACAGAAATAAAGAAACTATAACCCCTCCACCCAGCCCTGGAAAGCCACCCTAGTGCCCTTGGGTTTAAATGCATCAAGAACATGGTTTCTAGAGGCAGGTACACAGGGAAGGTGGCGGAGGACATACCCCCCTAGTGGCGTTACCTATGGGTAGCCTCTATAAAGAGAGGCTGTCACTCAGAAAGGAAAATTCTAGTTCACACTAGTTCCCATGCCTATCTAATTCCATGCCATATCCTCAACAGACTGAGAATCTTGACGACTAATATGTTGCATTTAAATTGTTAATACAAGTAAAAGCACTTCTTGCGTTTTAATCTCTTGGCCTGAACACAAATAGTTTGTGAATAAATGCTAAAATGAATCTGGCATTTACACACACTCTACCTAAACCAGTAAAGTAAGAAATGCTGAGGAGAAAGATGGATTGAGCTCATCATAGCAGGAATATGCAGCTATCTGTAGAACTGAGAAAATGAACAGTCTCTGAAAGGTTGCTGATGGGTTTGCTTTTTTTCACTGCCAAGGTCTTCCCACCTCCTTCCTCTCTTTACTGTCATCACCACTCATAATAGCTTCTGGAACACTCCCCTCACTGCACTCCCTCCTGGAGTGTTTTTAAAAAAAATGTTTTACTCCCCCAACTTCTTGTTCATTCCACTGCTTTGATTCTGCGTGTTTACATTAACAAGTCAGTTTTAAAGTGCAGCAGTGAAGTAAATATACATCTCCTTTGATTAACCTCTATATCCCAGTGCACAGCAATATCATAAACTGTATACGTGCAAAACATGTTTACTGAGGGATTCCCTTTCCAGTCCTTAACCCTTAAATCATCCAAAAATTCAACAACAGTTTTTAACCAACCCAAATGTCCTTTCCTAGCCTAAAAACACATACCTTAAGGAACTTGGTAATGATATCCATGTCCTTATGATCATCGCCTTTTCCTAAAGATTCTCCCAATGCCTGCAGAAAAACAATGCTTCTGTTCATTAGTAAAGACCAAAAGCTGAACAGATGTTCTCAACACCAGTATGAACATGGACCTTTATTACATATACTAATTTCTATTTTTAAAAAACCTAAAGGAATTTTTAGGTAAGTTAAACAAACCAAGAACACACTGATTTGTCACTGAAATTTAGAGAGCAAGGTATCATTTATAAATCAAAAGACAAAAAAGGGGGGCTTAGGGAACTAAAGGGTAGATTTCTTTTTAAAGGAGCAGAAACGTTCTAGAATTAGGTTGTGATGATGGCTGCATCAACCTGCGAATATACTAAAAACCAGTGAATTGCGTATTTTAAATGGGTAAGCTGTAAAGTATGTAAATATCTCAATAAAGCTATTTAAGTAAAAAGAAAGCCCAGAAATGGTTGCTCACACTATTTCTGTCAAATTTAGGGTCCAAAGAAAGGTGCTGGGGGTGGTAGGAGGAGAGGCACAATTAAAACAACTATGATCTCATGAAGAATGCAGCCAGGAATGAAAAGAAAAGTAAGTTTATGTTTATTAAGCAGTAGAAGCTTTCAACTAAGCCATAATTTCTGCTTGAGCTAGATATTTAGATAGCACAACACAGCTTTTTAATTAGGATTACATGTATCACTCCACATTCAACACGTTGGCAAAAATTAAAAAGCAAGATACTGCCAAGTGTTGGCAGGGCTGTGGGAGTAAAAGGCTTGCCCACCCTTCTGACGGGGGTGTAGACTGGTACAGCCATTCCAGAGAGCAACGTGACAGAACCTGGACAAGTTACACATATAAAAATCCAGCCATCCTGCTTCTGAGTCCACAGGGGTTACATACAAGACTATTCATCACAAAGCTGTCTGTAGTAATAGGGAGCTGGGAGCAATCCAGCTCTCATTACAAGGCAACAAAAAGTAAAAGGCAGTGAATGCCACAAAATATGAAATGCTATGCAGGAGTTAAAAATCAATGGTTCAGATATACATAAAGCATCAAGGATGGATCTTAAATACAGTTCAAAGTGGAAAAAAGAAATGTAAAAAAAAAAAAATTCACAGTATGGTATCATTTATGTATATTAAAAACACAAGCATACAAAATACTACTGGTTTTACAAGACCACCAACAAATAAGAGGATGCACATCAAATATATCAGAATGTGAGTGGAGAATGAGTAAAGAGGGAGTGAATGGGGCGCCTGGGTGGCTCAGTCGTTAAGCATCTGCCCTCAGCCCAGGTCATGATCCCAGGGTCCTGGGATCGAGCCCCGCATCGGGCTCCCTCCTTGGCGGGAAGCCTGCTTCTCCCACTCCCACTCCCCCTGCTTGTGTTCCCTCTCTCACTGTGTCTCTCTCTGTCAAATAAATAAATAAAATCTTTTTTAAAAAAAAAGGGAGTAAATAAAAGCACAAAATTTAAAAAAAAGAAAAAAAAAAGGCCTTTGTAATGACCACAGACCATAGTTGTGTGCTCTGAACTGAACAATATGATGAACTCAAGCATCTGCCCCAGAGAATGAAGGGATATGATGGGGTAATGAGATCAGGTGGGTGTAAAGATTACCTCTAACTCTTCAATTGTGGTGTTTTCTTCATGAACTTTCAAATCATTCTGTGTGTCTTCCTCTCCAGGTTCCTGACCACCCACAAGCTCATTGAGGTACTGCTGGTCGATCTTATCCAAAGCTGCTTTCAGATCATTCCTCAATCCCTGAGAAAGGTGAAAAAATACATACATTATGGAATTTCACTGATGTTTCCCTTTTGATTTTTCACTACTACTAAGTACAATTCATTTTTTTTCCTCCACAGGAGTTAATAAGAGCTTAGTAAAACTAGAGACTCTAAGATTTCAATTTATTACGCAGCTATCATCATTGCCCAAAGTTAATTATAATGAACATATTTAAATTTTAAAGAATGTATGCACAATAGCTACTCTGGCCAGAAAAATAAAACATATGTGTTGACCAATCCAAATGAGAATATTCATAAATGCTGAAATTTTCTAATGAGGTCTAGCACAAGTGAGCAGGTCTCCACTAGAGCCTTCAACCCATTTTCCCAGTTTATTTAAAATGTCTAACCTCATTGTAACTACTCTGAATTCCCTTAACATTCAGCAGTATCAATAATATGAAACTAGTGTCTCATCTATATCCTAGGCTTTCACTAGGTTTCTCATAAACCAGCAAATTCCACCATCTATTCATATCCAGTTTGTGACCATTTGGTAAAAATAGAAGAAGCCTTAAAGCTGGACCCACACCTTACACCACATACATAAACTAACTCAAAATGAATCAAAGACGTACATTTAATAGCTAAAACTATAAAACTCCCAGAAGACAACACATGGGAAAAGCTTCATGATATTGGATTTGGCAATCATTTCTTGGATACACCACCAAAGGCACAGGCAAAAAAAACCCCAAAATACAAAAGAACAAAATTGGACTTCATCAAAATTAAAAACTTTTCTGCAAAGATACTATCAATAGAATGAAAAGATCACCTGTGCAATGGGAGAAATATTTGCAAGTCACTAATCTGATAAAGACTGATATCCAGAATATATAAAGAACTGCTACATGTAACAACAACAACAAAAAACCACTCACTAAAAATGCGCAAAGGTCTTGAATAGAAGACCACACATAAAAGGCCAATAAGCAAACAAAAAGATGCTTAACATCACTAGTCATTAGGGAAATGCAAATCAAAACCACAATAACGGGGCGCCTGGGTGGCTCAGTCAGTTAAGCATCTGCCTTTGACTCAGGTCATGACTGAGCTCTGCATCGAGCTTCCGGCTTAGCGGGAAGTCTGCTTCTCCCTCTCCCTCTGCCCCTTCCCGCTGCTCGTGCTCTCTCTCATGCTCTCTCACTCAAATAAATAAAACCTTTAAAAAAAAAATACACACAATAAGATACCACTTCAAATCCATCAGGATGGCTATGATCAAAGATAGTAGTAGTAGTAAGTGTTGGCTAGGATGTGGAGAAATGGAACCCTTCATTGCTGGAAATGTAAAATGGTGCAGCTGCTGTGGAAAATGTAAGGCAATCACCTCAAAAACTTACACACAGTCACACCAAGACACATTCTAATTAAAATATCAAAAGGTAAAGGAGAGACTATTAAAAGCAGCAAAATAAAAACCATTTGTTGTGTACATAAGACTATTAGCAGATTTTTCAGCAGAAATTTTACAGGACAAAGGGGGCAGAGCATAATATATTCAAAGTGCTGCAAGAAAAAACTTCAAAGCAAGAATACTCTACCTCACAAAGTCATCATTCAGAATTGGAAGAGAAATTGTCTCCCAGACAAGCAAAACGAAGTGAGTTCATCGCCACTAAACCAGCCTTAAAAGAAATGTTAAGGGGCCTTCTTTAAGCTCAGGGGGTTAATTAGTAATACTACAACATATGAACGTATAAATCTCACTGGAATAGGTACATATACAGTAAAGGTAGTAGATTAATCACTTATGAAGACAAAGGTAGTAAAACTAACTAACTACAATCATTAGTTAAAGGATGCACAAGAAAAACATGTAAAATGTGACATCAAAAACCTAAGATGTGGCCAGGAGGAGTAAATATGGAGAGCTTTAGAGTGCATTCACACTTATGTTATCATCTTCACATATTTCCAATTATAAAATAAGTCACAGGAATGTAATGCACAGGATGGTGACCACAGTTAATGCCTACTTAAAAGTTAGTAAGAGTAGATCTTAAAAGTCCTCACCACAAGAAAAAAAAAAATGTATGGTGACAGATATTAACTACACTTATTGTGGGGATCATTTCACAACATACACAAATATTAAATCACTAAGTTGTACATCTGAAACTAATATGTCAATTATACCTCATTTTTAAAAAAATTTACAAATGAGAGAGCTTCTGCCTTCAGCTCAGGTCCTGATCCCAGGGTCGTGGGATCGAGCCCCACATCGGGGTCCCTGCTCG
Source organism: Mirounga angustirostris (assembly GCF_029215605.1). Classification (NCBI taxonomy): domain Eukaryota; kingdom Metazoa; phylum Chordata; class Mammalia; order Carnivora; family Phocidae; genus Mirounga; species Mirounga angustirostris. The sequence goes on from NW_026991713.1 coordinate 127,022,202, forward strand.
GCGGGAAGCCTGCCTCTCCCTCTCCCACTCCCCCTGCTTGGGTTCCCTCTCTCGCTGTGTCTCTGTCAAATAAATAAAATCTTAAAAAAAAAATTTCCCGGGCACCTGGGTGGCTCAGTTGGTTAAGCGACTGCCTTCGGCTCAGGTCATGATCCCAGGGTCCTGGGATCGAGTCCCGCATTGGGCTCCCTGATCTGTGGGGAGCCTGCTTCTCCCTCTCCCACTCCCCCCGCTTGTGTTCCCTCTCTCGCTGTGTCTCTCTCTGTCAAATAAATAAATAAAATCTTTAGAAAAAAAAAAAAAATTTCCCGGGATCGAGTCCCACATCGGGCTCCCTGCTCAGCGGGGAGTCTGCTTCTCCCTCTGACCCTCCTCCCTCTCATGCTGTCTCTCATTCTCTCTCTCGCAAATAAATAAAATCTTAAAAAAAAAAAATTTTTTTTTTTTTTACAAATGAGAAACTCTTTTTAGTATCTGGGACAAGCTTGAGCAAGATTAAAATACAGCAGGTTGTAATGAATTAATATTAATAACTAGGAATTTTTCAAGGAATGAAACATGACTAGTAGAAAAATTAAATCACATACTAATAGTTCACATTAGTATTTTAATACTATCTTTGGTTAAGAAAGGAACTCAGAATATAGAAAAGAAATAAATGTTGGTAAAAATGAAGCATTATAAAAACCACTAACTCTAAGAATTTAAGGTTTTAAACAGGACTGAAAATTTTTTGTAAAACTGCCGTGAACATTACAATGGAAGAATATTCTTAATTCATTTATGCTTAAAAGAAGTTAAACGGAGAATGACTGCATGATCCACCAAGTCTACATCTGGGGTGTACACAAAAGAAGTGAAAGCAGGCACTCAAACAGGTATTTGTAAACCTATGTTCAAAGCAGCATTATTCATAATAGCTGTAAGGTAGCAACAACTCAAATGCCCATTGAAGCTGAATGGATAAACAAATTCTCTCCATACATATAAGAGAGAACTATTCAGCCTTAGGAAGGAAGGAAATTCTGACCTACATTATCACATAGATGAACCTCTAAGATATTACGCAGTTGGAAGGCCAGTCCAAGGGAGCCTTTGATGACCCTGGCCACAGTCCACATCTAACTGCAATCACATGCGAGACTCCAAGCAAAAAAAACTGTCCAGTTTACCCCCACCCAATCAAACCACAGAACCGTAAGAGATAATAATAAGTTACTAAGCTTCAGGGTGGTTTGTTATAGGCATAGAGGACTGAAAAAGATTTTATTTTATTTTTTTAAAGATTTTATTTATTTATTGGAGAGACAGCAAGAGAGGGAACACAAGCAGAGGGAGTGGGAGAGGGAGAAGCAGGCCCCCCATGGAGTAGGGAGCCAGATGCAGGGCTCAATCCCAGGACCCCAGGATCGTGACCTGAGCTGAAGGCAGACACTTAACAACTGAACCGCTCAGGCGCCCCTGAAAAAGATTTTATAAATTGTTTGAACTCTTCAGTTTTGGGGTGGTTTGTTACACAGCCATAGATCACCACACCTGTCTCTCAGTAACTGAGAGAGCAAATGGGTAGAGAGAGCAAATTAAGGCCACAGAAGATCTGAACAACACTACTGTAACTGACATTTACCCAATGTATAAAAGACATTTTTTTCAGGAGCCTACGGAATATTCACCAAGACAGACCATCTGCCGAGGTATAAAACAAGATAAAAGCCCTAAAAGCTGTAACTGTTAAGCTTTTAGAGAAAATAAAGAGCATCTCTTCAAAACCTTGGGATAGGCAAATATTTCTTAAGAAAAACACCAAAAGCAATAACCATAAAAGAAAAAAGTGGACTTCATCAAAATGCAAAACTGCTGCCCATCAAAAGACACCGTGAAAAGAACAGGTAAGCCAAAGACTAGCAGAAAACAGTCACAAACCATGTATCGGTACATCTGACAAAGGACTTGTATTCAGAACATACAAAGAACTACAATTCAAAAATTAAAGGGCAAATAACCCAATTAAAACATGAACAAAAGATTTTAACATGCACTAACCTTATGGGCAATAAGTCTATGAAAAGATACTCATTACCTTTAGTTAACAGGAGGCTGTAAATAGAACCACAATGAAATACTACTACACATACAAGAGAATGGTTACAATTTAAAAGACTTAAAATAACAAATACTGATGACATTTAGAAATACTTGGCATTTCTTAAAAACTAAAGCACACATTTACTCTTATTATTCAGCAATTCTACTTCAGATACTTACCAAGAGATAGAACATATTTACCAAAGAGAAGTAACACAGGTCAAAAACAGACCTGTTTAAGAATGTTCATAGCAGTGTTATTCATAACAGCCCGAAGTTGAAAACAAATGGTGGGATATTCAGATAACTATCATCAGCAATGAAAAGGAACAAACTACTGATTTCTGCAGAAACAATAATTTTAAAAATATGCTCAGCATAAGAAGCCAGACATACTCTTATGACTCCATCTGTATGAAATGCAGAACAAGCAAAATTAATCTACAGTGATAGAATTTTAAAAGGTGTTTGTGCAGGCATTGAGTAGAAGGAACAGGACTGGCTAAGAAGGGGCACTGGGCATGTTTTTGTGTGATGAAAACATTCTGTATCTTCCTAAGGGTGGTGGTTACATGCTCGGAGTGGATTTGTCAAAATGCACTGAACTGTAGGCTTACGACAGGTGTTTTTTAAAAAAATTAAAGAAAACTTACATTCAGTAGCAGTAACCTGGCAACTTTATTTTTCCATCTTTGCCTGTAATAATGCAATTACTCAAACTCCATACTATTCTTGTTTATGTGGTACAGTAATCTTTCTCAAGTTTTGTTTTGACTTCTTACCTTGTTAACTTCTGGTGTGAGGATCTCTATTTTTCTTAAACGTTGAAAAGCATCATAATCAGTTTCTCCAAACAGTCTGATTGGTTCTCCTCTTTCTCTCAATCTTCTGATAACCTGTAAGAAGTAATAACAATAAAAGTAATTCCAATGTTTTGAGTAACAGTAATTCCTCCTTTAGGTGACCAAATACTTATTCTGAAATGTAGATAGAAAAAGTCAGTTGTGTTTGTTTTTTCTTTAATTTTCCGTGAATGGATATAGTAAGTTACTGTCACACCTTTAAAAACCCTACCATGTTTAAGGTCCTTTGGCTGACTGTTTCAGCAAAGGCTCCATCTGTATCACAGAATACCTAAGAAAAACATTAAGATGGAAGGGAGTGATAACTTTTATATACTTTTTTTTTTTTATATAGAAGGAAAATAAGTCCGGAGTCAGTTGATAACTCATGGACCATAGCCTGGCATCAGCATTCCAAGACTACATTAAAACCAAACACTTATCTCCCAGAAGAGAAGTGAGTAATGATCAGGGCAGGGCACAGGTCAGGCTTTTGAGGGGCTGATAATACTGTGTCTTGACTTAGGTGATAGTTAATGGGTGTTTGTTTTATAATCCTTCATTATATTGCACATGCATGTTTAGTATGTTATTTGTATACATGTTCCATTTCATAACAAGAAAAAAATAACTGAGAAAAATAAAGGTTGATCCAAAATATTCTTTAAGTATCAAGAACTTTATCTGGAAATGTAAATAGTAGCACAGAAACTACTGGTCGAGCTCCACTGAGTTAACCAAAGCTTGGTATTCAAAAGCAGCTTAAGAGGCCATCCGGTGCTATCACCCATCAATGCAGAAATGACCTCAAACACACCTCTACCAGGTCCGTGACTGACAAATGATAGGGACCACATCTCTTCATCCCAGTTTTGGACAGATAGGTTTTACTTCTCACAATAAACTAAAACCTTCCTCCTTCAAAATTCTACCCACTTATCTTAGTTCTACTTTATGAAACCACAGAGAATACGAAATTCTTTCTCAAAATTACAGCTGCTATCAATGGATTTTTTTTGTGTGTGTCTGCAATATTCTTCTCTTTGGGCTAGGTATTCCAAATTCCTTCATCCAATTTTCCCATGACAGCATTTAGAGTCAGCTGTCCTTTCCTCCCTTTCCATCTGTTCCATTTTTATTTGGTACCCCTCTGTATAGTTTGCATTCTTCACGTCACATGAGTTATCTTGAAATTTTTGTTGTTTTTGGCTTTTTCATAAAAGTAATATTGATACTGACCAGAGTATAGACGAGCACTGTAGTTAAAGAGTACAAACTGGGACAACAGGTCTACAGAGCCCTGTGGTGATACGTACCCCAAGTCATAGAAATGCACAGTCTTTAGTCAACAGACTCCAGAAACCATGCTTCTAGCAAATTTTCCAAAAGGAACAATCATACATTAGCATCATGCAATGACATCTGTATAAAGACGTTCATCTTAGTTTGATTTATAATCAGGAAATGCTGAAGCAATCTAAATGACCATTATTAAAATAATAGGTTTCTAAATTATGGGAAATTATATAGTCATAAAAAATTATACAGATCTGTATTTTGACCTAGAAAGATGTATTAAGTTACAAAATGTATGTTTAAAATAATTTAGACAAATAATTTATGTATAATTAATATATATATTTTTTTAGAACAATGTGTTTAATTTTTAAAGTTTAGAAAAACATTCTTTTAAAAGTTTAAGAGTATCGGGCGCCTGGGTGGCTCAGTCGGTTAAGCGACTGCCTTCGGCTCAGGTCATGATCCCAGGGTCCTGGGATCGAGTCCCGCATCGGGCTCCCTGTTCTGCGGGGAGCCTGCTTCTCCTTCTCCCACTCCCCCTGCTTGTGTTCCCTCTCTCGCTGTGTCTCTCTCTGTCAAATAAATAAATAAAATCTTTAAAAAAAAAAAAAAAGTTTAAGAGTATCGAGAAAAGCAGAGATTGGGGCATCTGGGTGGCTCAGTTAAGCATCTGCCTTTGGCTCAGGTCATGATCTCAGGGTCCTGAGATCGAGCCCCCAAGCCCCTCAGCCCCCATGTTGAGCACCCATGGCTGGCTCCCTGCTCAGCGGGGAATCTGCTTCTCCCCTCTCCCTTTACCTCTGTCCCTACCCCTGTGCTCATGCATGTGTGATCTCTCTCTCAAATAAATAAAATCTTAAAAAAAAAAAAAAAACAGATTAATTTAGAACCTCAAGAAGAAAAACCGGCCAGCTGCACATTAGTTTAGTTCAGTCAGACATGTTATATAGGCAATAATGACACAGAGCTTACTGGAAAGAACTGGAGATAAATGCAAATGCTCTGAAGATTTTTTTTTTTTTTTTTCCTATCAAACACCCTACATAAACTTACCTCTTGCCTAGAAAGAGTCATGGGTAACTTTTCCTCTGCCAGTTCAAGTTCTAGCACTGGATTTGAAGAAGTTAATGGTTTCTGGTCCTCCTCTTTCGGCTGTATCTGTATTAATAGCCAAAAGAAATAAAATACAATTTTTTAAAATATAATACAGCTAATATTTACCATTCTATGCATTAACTGGTCATGGAAATTAAACATGTTTTAAATATTGAAGGTTTTCTAAATGTTCTACCGAGGAAAAAGCTCCTAATAAATGTACATGCTTTTGAAAACTCCTCAAACTCCTCCGTTTTAGAGACACAAGTAGCAAACATGCACACAGGAGACAGCATTCTTGCTACTGAAAAGTGACAGAAATATAATGGTTTCCAAAATCAAAACCTTTTAAAAGGGCTGAAATTTAGACTCCTTTCTCCCTAGACTCTAAAGAATTTTACTTTTTTCTTAAAAACAATCAACTTGCTTCTCTTCCTTGAGAAAATCATCCTACAGAGTTATCTGATCCTTGCTCTGGGTTTTAAGTGAAGACTCAAAAAAAAGAACTGCTTTCTAAGAAACCTGTGAAGCCTCAAGCTCCTGCTTTTTCCTACCCTCCTTTCTGAAAGGTAGGATTCCAAGTGCACCGAAATCACTGCTGGACAGGTACAAACACTGCCAAAGCTACAGAGAATCTGCCCCTGAACGGAGCGAGGAACCCTCGGGAAAGAAGAGCACTGCAGCATCAACAATAGCTATAGCACCTCTACCCTCATCCCACAGAGTGGACATTCTTGTGCATAGGGACCTGCAGGGGGCAAAAATCTCTTCCTGTGTTTTGCGTCTGCTGCCCAGCGCACAGTTTAGGAAAATTAAGTTCAGCAACTTATAAGCCCCATGGTGTGTGTGGTCTGTAAAAACATACTGAAACATGGTTTCCCATCCGATCATGAAACTAATCTAAAATGCCAAAAGAAGATCAAAAAAACCATAAGAGGTCAACATTAAGGAAAAAACATTCAGTTAAGAAAGGCTCTATGGTTAAAATTATATCATTTCTGATTCTGTAGTTAATGGCTAAAGATTGTTAATCGGTGCTGACAGAAAATTGAGGTAAAAAACTAAACTTCCATATTTTCACACACCAAATCGGCACCAAGCCTCATAAATGGTAACTAGTTTTCATAAAGGAATACGAGTAATACATGCTGTATTTTCATTACTACCAAGAAGGAAATATTAAACATGTTTTAGAGAGAAAGCCCTACGCTTTCTTTTTAAGCATAAAAACAGGTATTTCTCCCCAAATCTCAGGATGAAAAGCATTTTTAATTATAGGATGCCAGTTCATTGCTTGTAGGGAAAAAAAAAAAAAACTGAAGACATATTGTTAGCAGGACTCAATGTTACAATCAGTATCTTTATTTTGCTTCAGTGCTTGTCTCTAAACAAGAAAGTACGAACATATCACTGAAGCAAACTAAACAATGCAAAACTGCCCCTGTTTTAAATTATTTCCCTACCTTACCAAAAAGTTGAAAAGGTTCAAATTTAGGGATCTGGGAAAGCAACAAGTGAGCACACTAAACCCACAGTCAGTGATTCTCTCTCCAGATCAAGTGTCCATTAGACAACGATGGGCAAGCAAAAGATGAGAATTCTTCTGAGTATTCGATGGCTATTTACATAAATTGTGTTTTAACTTCCTAAACAGGAAGCGAATGAAACCAATATATTTATGGAAAATATCAAAATACAAACGCAAACTTTCGTATTTTAGAAATCTATCAGAAACGTAAAACTACATTTTTAACACTTGCCCTCTGCCAACACTACAAAACCAAACCAAATTTGCATTCCTCATGCTTCCTTCTAGAAATGCTATGCCAGACAAATTAATTTCTAGAACTTTCCCCATCACATGCACAAGAATATATTATACACATTTCACAAGCAAAAAGTTGATGTCAAATTTATGATCTGGCAAAAATATTTCAACAGAACCTCTAAATTTTGTTTAAAAAATTATCAAACCAAATACTGTCTTCTTTTAAAGTAATTTAAACAGAATTTCACCTCATAACATTTAACCCCTCCCAATAAAAACCCCAAAATATTATTCAACTAGGATAATAGCTGAACAGGATAATAATAGGGTAACCTTAAGGATACTTTTAGTCATGCTTCAAAAATATACAGTCTTTCAGACAACTCATTTGTTTCTAACAAATATTTCTACATATTTTCTATACAATAGACAAGCAGTGTTTGAAATGTGGTACCTTATTACACAAAAGCATATAAATGTATGGCATTCTATCTCAGGCAGAGGTACTCAGCGCCAAAAGGAATTATTAACAATGCAAACATAAAAACAATGACTTAAGATATTCAAGTGAAAGTGGGGAAAATACCACTGGTAATACCACTGTGATTGAATAAAATGTTTTGAAACCCTTTAAAATAGACTTTTATTGGGAGAGGTGGGGAAAGGAGTGGTGGTGGAGATGAAGATGAGGCAGTATCAGATCCAGGAATTAAAAGAAAAAAAAAAATTCAAGCTTTGATCTCAAGCCACTTCATGCTGTCCACAAAAAGCCAAACCATTCCAAGCCAAAAGTCATGCATGTATTCTCCTGAATTCAAGATTAAAAAAGAAGAAGAAAAGAAAAAAGCTCATACCTCTCCAGATGGCTTCTCATTTATAGGCTAATGTATAACATTGATAAAGTGAACAGAGATCAATAATTTTGTCACTTTAACAACAGCTGTAAAAATTTAAACTCAGAAACATACAATAACATAAAAGCAGGCAGTCATACCTTGTAGCCACATCTTTCAAAATATGCTTCCTCTTCTTTTTTTGCAAGTTCACTACGCTTGAAATACTTTTTATTTTCCTATTGAAGAAAGAAGTACATTAATAGGTCCCTGGGTAAAATTTCATGTTCCATAGTCAACCTAAAAACACTCTTCAGTTTTTCAAGAGCATGGTCAAGTTTGATTCTATAGCGATTATACTGATTTCTTGAACATGGCACCTGTCCTCTACCCTGCTCTAAATATGAAGTATTTTTCTTACAGCATCAGTTTAACAGGCATATCCAACAGGAAAGAGAAGAAACCAGCAATATTTTCCAAATGTTCACATTGTTTTGATTTGATTTCCCAATGTTTGCTTTCAATGATAATTTCTACAAATGAATTCATTACGAACCACATAAAATAGGATGCTTTATTTTCTCCCAACAGAAACAACTGAACAAAACTTAGGGTTAACTTTTGTATCTGACATCTTAACTCCCATTACCCAGAGAGCTGCAAGGGTGTGTCCAAATTCTTCTTGTCACTTGGAATCTTTTTTATCAATTAATTGTATTTGTATTAATCAAGTCTTAAAATTGTATTAAATCTTAATCTCGACATGAAATGGTCTGAAAGTATTAACAAAATCATTTAAAGCTATTTGTTTTATAAGATTCAGTGTTATGGGCGCCTGGGTGGCTCAGTTGGTTAAGCGACTACCTTCGGCTCAGGTCATGATCCCAGGGTCCTGGGATCGAGTCCCACATCGGGCTCCCAGCTCAGCGGGGAGCCTGCTTCTCCCTCTGACCCTCTCCTCTCTCATGCTGTTTCTCTCTCACTCGCTCTCTAATAAATAAATAAATAAAATCTAAAAAAAAAAAAAGATTCAGTGTTATGAGACAAGCTCTAAATCTGTAGGAGAAAACAATATTAATTCTCTACTACGTACATTATTCTCATTGTTAAACCTACAGTTCCTAATTTGGATGTTGTTACCGTCTACTGCTATCCCTCTTGGATATTATTCCACTAATGATTTAGCTCAAATAAAGCTACTGCCCTACTTTATTAGTAGTAACTGTAATAGTACCCAAGTAATACCTCCACACATGTATTTAGCACCTCACAGTTCCCAAGCTCATTCACTCTGGCAATAATCATGGATGCTAAGTTCATGACAAGAAGGGTTGACAGTGAACACTGGACAGCTCAGACTACCACACTTGAAGGCACCGGTCAAGCCTGGCATCAGGAAAACATTATGTGTCCCCTATGTGATACACATAGCATCTACAAAGTATTCTTGCCCAAAAACCGCATGTCAATCTAATCACACATTCAAGTCTCATTTTAAATTCAATTTAGTTAACATACAGTGTATTATTAGTTTCAGGGGTAGAATTCAGTGATTTCTGAGTTCCAAATAACACCTAGTGCTCATTAGATCAAGTGCCCCCACTCACCTCCCCTCCAGCAACCCTCAGGTTTGTTCTCTATAAGCTGAGAGTCTCTTATGGTTTGCCTCCCTCTCTGTTTTTATTTTTCTTTCCCTTGCCCTATGTTCATCTGTTTTGCTTCTTAAATTCCACATGAGTGAAATCGTACAGTATTTGTCTTTCGCTGACTAACTTATTTCGCTTAGCATAATACCCTCTAGTTCCATCCACGTCACCGCAAATGGCAAGATTTCATTCTTTCTGATGGCTGAGTAATATTCCTGTGTGTGTGTGTGTGTGTGTACACACATATACACACACCACATTTTCTTTATCCATTCATCTGTTGATGGTAGGTCTCATCTCTAGTTTATTAGAAATCTAGGGAAGAGGGAAATAAGCTAAACACCATCACTGGGAAGCAAACACTGGGACATTTACCAAACTAGCAAGTTTCTCCAACAAGTTAAAGGCATAAAAAAGGGGGGGGGCAGTGTGAATGAAAATGTTCTTGATTAAAAGAAACCAAGAGTCATAGTTAAACAAATGCAATGAGTGGACTGAGTGGCTCGGATTTGAACAAACCAACTGTAAAAACATGTATGTATAGATTTTAATTCAATTGAGGACATTAAAACATGAGAGGAGTATTTAATGATATTAAGGACCTAACTGCAATTTTGTTGGGTAGGATCACATCTTGTTTATTAAAGAACATGTTCTTATTTTCTAGAGTTACAAGTGCTAAGACAAGGATAGATAGAGGTTCATTATGTAATTCTCTTTTTGTATATGTTTAAATTTCTCATGATAAAGTTTTGTTTTAGTCTATTAACTCAGTGAACATTCACTAATTCATCTACCACACACTAAGCACAGCTTTATAGATGTAAAGTTGAAGGTACTGTCAGGAATAAGGAACTGATGGCATCATCCCAACAGCAATACTACCTGAGAAAGCAATAGTATTAATCCCAGTTTAGACATGAGAGACCTGAAAGGGCAGGGGACATTTTCACAACTTACTGAGCCTCATGAGTAATACGCACAACTAGAACTCTGGTCCTTAAATCCTTTGAACTGATCCAGTATTGCAAACTACAGTTCTTCACTCCTAAAATCTTATCCCAGCATCAACTGTTTCTTTTGACTACAGAGCATGTAGCTGTTGTATTTTTTTTTTAAAGCTTTTTTTATTTATTCGAGAGACAGAGAGAGTGAGACAGAGAGAAGCACAAGTGGGAGGAGGGGCAGAGAGAGAGTGAGAAGCAGACTCCCGCCGAGTCGGAGCCCAGATCCTGACCTGAGCTGAAGGCAGACGCTTAACCGACTGAGTCACCCAGGAGCCCGTAGCTGTCATATTTCATATAAATAAGCTGATAAGCACATACTGGTATCCTCTCAGAAAGAGCGGATAGGTAGGAAAAAAATAAAGGACTCTCCAGGCCAGAGTCCGTGGTGCAGGCTGTGGTAGCATCTGTTACTAGCACGCCCCGATTCCATGGAATACACCTAAGAAAATCTTAGCCCAAAACACTGATTCTCAAAATGTGGCTCATGGACCTCTGGGAGGTTCCTAAGACCTTTTCAGAGGTTCTGCAAGGTCAGACGTATTATCATAATAATACTGAGAGGTTATGCACCCCCCTTTTCCCTGCAATCACACCTGCACTGATGGTACAAAAGCAGTGGTGAGGAAAATCATTGGAACCTCAGCACAAATAAAGGTAAGTATTGATCTTCATGTCTCAGAGTTCATTGTATTCTTCATCTTTTAGTATTTGGTATGATGAAATCAAACATATAAAGCAGTTTTGCTACATAATAAAGTAGGACAGTTGTCTCCTGTTTGGCAGACGTTTTCTCAAAACTGAACAAAGCAAGCCTGTTACTAAAAGGACAATGATACTATCTGTTGCCTATGATAAAATTCCATCTTTCAAGCAAAAATCAGATGGTGGCAAACTTGCAGCCATCACTATGAACTTGATGGCTTCCCAATACCTAAAAACTTTTCTGATGAATCAGTGGTGATATTAATGAATGCCATTTTTTAATATCATCTAATGAAACATATCACCATGTAGAAGATCTATGTAACTCAGCAAACTACGACAGTACAAAGGAAACAATTCCAAAATTATGCATAGGCAAAAGATTTATGAGCAGAATAGATCAGAACAGATCTGGAGCATAACAGATCAAAAGATTGTAATATACAAAAAGTTCACTGATGGGGCACCTGGCTGGTTCAGCCAGTGGAGAATGTGACTCTTGATCAAGGGGTTTTAAGTTCGAGCCCCACATTGGGTATAGAGATTACTTAAAAATCTTTAAAAAAAAAAAAAAAGTTAACTGATAACGGTCAGAATCCATACTCTCATCTTTAAAAAATTTATCATTGTGTAGTTTTAATATAGTATCAAAGAAGAATATCCACAATTATCTGAAAAGGCTATTAAAATACTACCCTTTCCAACTACCTAGCTGTGTGAAGATGAGGTTTCCTCATATACCTGAACAAAAACAATGTATCGCAACAGGTTAAACGGAGAAACAGGAGAATCCAACTGTCTTCTAACATGAAAGGAATTAAAAAGATTTGCAAAATTGTTAACCGTCATTCTTCTTGCTAATTTCTTTTGTCTTGGAAAATACAGTTTTCATAAAAGCATTATGTTAACACACACAGGTTTATTATAGTATGAAATAGAAGTCAACATGGAATATAAGTATTTTTAAATTTCCCAGTTTTAATTTTTTAATTCTTTATTATTCTTTTTGAGAGACAGAGTGCATGCATGCACTAGTAAGGGGAGTGGGGGAGGGCAGAGAGAGAAAAAGAATCTCAAGCAGGCTCCACATCCAGCACAGAGCCTGACACAGGGCTCGATCTCAATACCCTGAGATCCTGACCTGAGCCAAAATCAACAGCTCAGATGCTTAACTGACTGAGCCACCCAGGCACCCCTAAATTTCCCAGTTTTAATTTCTAATCGAGTAATTATCAATAAATACATCCTTTATAAAACAAAAGCTCTCTGCAGCCATCAATTAAACATGTAAAGGGGTTCTGAAATCAAGAAGTGAGAACCAAGGTCCTAGTAGAATCCCCTCATTGGCCCTCCCTATGCCTTTACCCAGTGTGCCAAGCAATACTGAAACCACTTGGGCCTCAATGCTGCCCACTGATCCTGGTGTATTTATCCAGTTTGCTCTCCTATTCTCTACAATGACCAGTACACATTCTCCACTCTCTTAGACCTCTTATCCCTTCATTTCCCCCTAATTCTCAGCAAATGACTAAGCCACTCTGTTACAGAGAAAAGGAAAGCCATTGAAAGAGAAGTCCTCCCAGTACCAATCCTTACTGGCTCTGCACCAATTCTTTCTTCATTTCAGAATGGAAAAGGAAACCCTCCTCCTGCCTAAGGCCAATCCCTTCCAGGGGCATTCCAGATCTCAAGATCTCCCTGCTGGGCAAGGAGCCAGATGCAGGGCTCGATCCTACGACCCTGAGATCATGACCTGAGCTGAGGCAGATGTTTAACCGACTGAGCCACCCAGCTGCCCCTGAATGAATTAACAATAAAATTAATTTGCTTTTCATTTTGGAATTATAATAAGATAAAAATATTTTGCTTTATACTAAGTGACCATTTATTTTATAACAAAGGATGTCTAAAACAAAAGGTTACCCACCATGTTTCAAATGTCACTCTTTATATACCTTCTATTTAGAAAAAAAGAGCAGTTTGAAAGAGCAACTAAAGGTTCTCTAACTGTAAAACGTTATTTTACAAAGTACACTGAAAATACACTTTGAAATATAAAGTGCTGGGGACACATTTATGATAGAATTAAAATTGTAGAGTATTAAAAGTTAAATATCAGCGAAACAGCACCTTTAAAGGTAACTCAAGCAGGTTAGATAACTTGCCCAAAGTTACAGAGCTATCTAGGGATGCAGCCACAATTAGATTTTATGACTTGTTTATTCATTTTACAAATTTACTTTCCTTTCGAACTATATTTAAAATATTCAAACTCGAAGTTTGTTGAATTAACTAAAGAATGCATAATAAAGACCTACAAACACAAAAGTCTAAAAGTGGCTGGTATACATTTTAAGATAGCATATGAACAGATGGTTTAAATTTCTTTGGTTTCTCTCCTAAAGCACCTAACATTTCTATTGGCCCTGTCACCCTGACAGATTTTAAAAAACAATGTGAAATGGGTATATATAAAAGTGCTTCTCCTTTTTAAGACAGAACCTAATTCCTACATGCTGCTTCACAAATGTTATTCTTGGACTCTATCCAAGTTGTACTTTCTAGATTATAAAACTGAGATTCATAGGTCCAAAGTACAGAAACCTATCTACCATATCACCTGAAATGTCTGCCTACACTAATAAAGGAAAATCAAAATTTAAAACATTCAACCATGACTGTCAACATTTCATTCATTTAAAAATCAGCCTTCCTCAATCATGTTAAGGTTTTTAGTGTTTATATATATTAGATACAAACATCATCAAGAGCTCTACAAAAACACACTGGAAAACCAACAAATATACAGCCTGAATATGCAAAGCAAGCCACTATAGGGATGCCTGGGTGGCTCAGTCGGTTAAGCAGCCAACTCTTTTTTTTTTTTTTTTTTTTTAAAGATTTTATTTATTTGACAGAGACACAGCGAGAGAGGGAACACAAGCAGGGGGAGGGGGAGAGGGAGAAGCAGGCTTCCCACAGAACAGGGAGCCCAATGCAGGGCTCGATCCCAGGACCCTGGGATCATGACCTGAGCTGAAGGCAGACGCTTAACGACTGGGCCACCCAGACACCCCAAGCATCCAACTCTTGATTTTGGTTCAGGCCAAGATCTCAGGGTCCTGTGATCAAGCCCCACATGGTGCTTCGGGCTGAGCCTGCTTAAGATTCTCTCCATCTGCCCCTCCTCTGCTCCGACGTTCTCTTGCATGCATTCTCTCTTAAAAAAAAAAAAAAAAAAGACACTATACATGAGTTCACCAACCATGTAGCAGGGTCAACATCTTGCTGAAATATGAAAATAAGCCTTAAAATCCCTAAAGTAATACACCAAATGGGAGGACACACAAACACAATCTGAAGAGACACAATGCTACATCAATGGACAGGTCATCAAGATAAAGAAATGATGCCTTAAAACCAGCTGGACGTAACACATACATACAAACATCCCATCCAAAAGCAGAATAGACATTCTTCTCAAGTGCACATGGAACACTCTCCAGGACAGATCATGTATTAGGCCACAAAGAAAGTCTTAATAAATTTAAGAAGAATGAAATCACATCAACCATCTTTTCAAACCACAATGGTATGAAACCAGACATCAATTACAGGAAGCAAACTGGAAATTTCATGTATACGTGGAGAGTAAACAACACGTTACTGAACAACCGAAGAGTCAATGAAATCGAAGAAGAAATCGAAAAATACCTTCAAACAAGTGAAAATGGAAGTACTACTTACTAAAATTTATGGGATGCAGCAAAAGCAGTTCTAAGGGGGAAGCTTACCTCAGGAAACAAGAAAAATCTCAAACCACCTAAACTTCACACCTCAAGGAACTAGGAAAAGAACAAATGAATACCAAAGTTTGTAGAGGGAAGGAATTAACAAATATCAGAGGAAAAATAAACGAAACTGAGACTAAAAAGATAAGAGATCGATGAAATTAAGAGTTGGTTTTTTTGAGAAGATAAACATCAACAAACCTTCAGCTACATTCATCAAGTAAAAAGAGACAGTCCACAAATAAAATCATAAATGAAAGATGTTACAACTGATACCACAGAAATACAAAAGATCTTAAGAAACTACTATGAACAATCATATGCCAACAAATTGGACAACCTAAAAGAAATGGATAAATTCCTAGAAACCTACAACCTTCCAAGACTGAATCATCAAGAAATACAAAATCTGAACAGACTGATTACTAGTAAGGAGATTGAATCAGTAATCAAAGACCTCCCAAAAAACAAAAGTTCAGGACCAGATGGATTTACTGGTTAATTCTCCTAAACATTCAAAGAATTGATACTAAATCCTTCACAAATGCTTCCAAAAGAGAGGAGGGAACACTTCCAAACTCATCTTATTAGGCCAACATTACCCCAATTTCAAAACCACACAAGGATTCCACAAGGAAAGAAAATTACTGGCCAATATTCCTGATGAATATAGACGCAAAAATCCTCAACAAAATATTAACAAACCAAATTCAACAATATATTTGGAGAACCATACACCATAACCAAGTGGGATTTATTCTAGAGATGCAAGGATCATTCAATGCCGGCAAATCAATGTGATATACCACATTAACAAAATGGAGGGGAAAAGAATCTTATGATCTCAATAGATGCAGAAAAAGCATTTGACAAAATTCAACATCCATTTATGATAAAACTCTCAAAAAAGCAGTAGAGAGGAAACATACTAACATAATAAAGGCCAAGCAGGACAAGCCCACAGATAACATCATACTCAATAACAATGAAAAGTTGAAAGCTTTTCCTCTAAGATCAGGAACAAGACAAGGGTATCAATTCTCACCAGTTTTATTCAACACAGTATTGGAAGTCCTAGACACAGCAAATACTCAAGAAAAATCCAAAATGAAAAGGTAAAACTGTCACTATTTGCAGAAGACTTACTATATATAGAAAGCCCTAAAGACTCCACCAAAAAACTGTAAGAATAAATGAATTCAGTGAAACTGCAGGATACAAAAATCAACATACAAATCTGTTGTTTCTATGCACTAATAAAGTATCAAAGAAATTAAGAAAACAATTCCATTTACAATTGCATAAAAATGAATAAACTACCTAAAATTAAATTTAACCAAGGAAGTAAAAGACCTATACACTGAAAACTCTAAGACAGTGATGAAAGAAATTGAAGACACAAATAAATGGAAAGATATTCTGTGCTCGTGGAATGGAAGAATTAGTACAGGCTAATGTTGTTTTACTGCACTTCACAGATATTAAGTCTTTTATAAATTGAAGATTTATAGCAACCCTGACTTGAGCAAGTCTATCAGCATTTTTCCAACAGCATTTGTGTACTTTGTGCCCTATTTTGTTAATTCTAGCAATATTTCAAACTTTTTCACTTTTATTATTCTTTATTTTTTGCTATGGTATCTGATCAGTGATTACAACTCACTGGAAGCACAGATGACGGTTAGCATATTTTAGCAATATTTTAGCCATATTTGTAAATTAAGTTATATTTTTATAGACATGAGGTTACTACACACTTAATATAGTGTAAACGTAACTTTGATATGCACTGGGAAACCAAAACACTCATCTGACTCGCTTTATTGCAATATCTATTTCACTGCAGTGGTCTGGAACCAAAACCGCAGTATCTCCAAGGTATGCCTATACTGTGAAAACGTCCACACTACTCAAAGCAATCTATAAATTCAACCCCAACCCTATCAAAATTACAACAACATTTATTACAAAAATAGAACGAACAATCTAAAGTTTTATATGGAACCACGAAAGATCTCAATAGACAAAGTAATTTTGAGAAAGAACAAAGCTGGAGGCATCACACTCCCTCATCTCAAACTATAATACAAAGCTAAAGTAATCCAAACAGTAAGGTAATGGCATAAAAAGACAGGTGAAATGCAACAGAACAGAAAGCCCAGAGGAGTGACTGGGTGGCTCAGTCAAACATCCAACTCCTGATTTCGGCTCAGGTCATGATCTCAGGGTCTTTAGAGCAAGCCCCGAGTCAGGCTCTGCGCTCAGGAGTGAATCTGCTTGAGTTTCTCTCCCTCTCCCTCTGCTTGTACCCTAAATAAATAAATATATCTTTAAAAAAAAATAGCCCAGAAATAAACCTATGTACATATAATCCATTACTTTACAACAAGGGGGCCAAGAATATACAAGGAAAAGGTAGTCTGTTCAAAAAATGGGGCTGGATTGCCACATGCAAAAGAATTGAACTACCCCACTATCTTAAACCATACATAAAAATTAACTCAAAATTGATTAAAGATTTGAATGTAAGACCTGAAACCATGAAACTCCTAGAAGAAAACATAGGCAGTAAGCTCTGTGACATCTGTCTTAACAAGGAGTTTTTAGGTCTGACTCCAAAAGCAAAGCCAACAAAAGAAAAAGTAAGTGAAACTACATCAAACTAGAAAGTTTCTGCTAAGCAAACAAAACCATCAACAAAATGAAAAGGCAACCTACTCAATAAAAGATATTTGTAAATCACACACCTGATAAAGGGTTAATATCCAAAATATATAAAGAACTCGTAAAACTAAATAGCATAAAAACAAATAATCCAATTTAAAAATAAGCAGAGGGTCTGAATAGACATTTTTCCAAAGAAGATGTAGAGATGGCCAACAGACACATGAAAAAATGCTAATCAATATCACTAATCAGGAAAACACAAAGCAAAACCAGGAGCTATCACCTCATACCTGTCAGAATGCTATTATCAAGAATTCTTAATCTCAGGAAACAAACTGAGGGTTGCTGGAGTGGTGGGGGGTGGGAGGGATGGGGTGGCTGGGTGATAGACATTGGGGAGGGTATGTGCTATGGTGAGCTCTGTGAAGTGTGCAAGACTGTTGAATCACAGATCTGTACCTCTGAAACAAATTAACACATATGTAAAAAAAAAAAAATAGAAGATAGTAGGAAGGGAAAAATGAAGGGGGGGAAATTGGAGGGGAGGGGGAGACAAACCATGAGAGACTATGGACTCTGAGGAACAAACTGAGGGTCCTAGACGGGAGGGGGTTAGGGGGATGGGTTAGCCTGGTGATGGGTATTAAAGAGGGCACGTATTGAATGGAGCACTGGGTGTTATACGCAAACAATGAATCATGGAACACTACATAAAAAAAAAAAAATAGAAAAAAAAAGCCAAGAAATAACAAGCATTAGCGAAGATGTGGAGAAAAGGGAAGACTTGTGCACTCTTGATGGGAATATAAATTGATGGAGCCTCTATGGAAAATGATGTGGAGGTTCCTCAAAGACTTAAAAACAGAAGCACCATATTGTTCAGCAACTGCAGCTCTGGGTATTTATCCAAAGAAAATAAAAACACTAATTTGAAAAGATGTCTGCACTCTCATGTTCATTGCAGCATTATTTTCAATAGCCAAGATATGGAAACTTGTCCATCAATGAATGAATGGATTAAAAAAGGTCTCTCTCTCTCTCTCTCTCACACACACACACACACACAGAATGGAATATTATTCAGCCATAAAAAAATGAAATCTTACCATTTACAACAACATGGACGGACCTTGAGGGCATTACTCTAAGTGAAGTAAACTAGGAGAGAAAGACAATGTATGATCCCACTTACACGAGGAATTTTAACAGCAACAAACCAAGTTCACAGATACACAGAACGGGTTAGTGGTTGCCAGAGGCAGGAGTTGGGAGTGGGGAATGGGTGATGATCAAAAGGTACAAACTTTCAGGTATAAAATAATTACTGATGGAGATACAGTGTATAGGATGGCGACTATTGTTATACATTCGAAATTGAAAAATGAAAATCCGGGGCGCCTGGGTGGCTCAGTCGTTAGGCGTCTGCCTTCAGCTCAGGTCATGATCCCAGGGTCCTGGGGTCGAGCCCCGCATCGGGCTCCCTGCTCGGCGGGAAGCCTGCTTCCCCCTCTCCCACTCCCCTGCTTGTGTTCCCTCTTTCGCTATGTCTCTCTCTGTCAAATAAATAAATAAATAAATCTTTAAAAAAAAAAAAAAAAGAAAAATGAAAATCCTGAGGAGAGTAAAACTTAAAAGTCCTCACCGAAGGAAAAAAAAAGACACAATGCTTTTCAAAATGAAAGAACTATTAAGTGCCAATGAATCCTGCTGGCTATATTTTATCACTGATATCACCAAAGGAGAAAACTACATGAAAATTTACTTTGCACAAATGAAATCTATTCTGTAACTACATATGCTATAAAACATATACAATTATATAAAATTGTATGCAAGAAATAACACCCCATCTTACACAAACTCTTTTAGAAAATAAAGTTAAACATAACCACTATATGACCCAACCATCTCACTCCTTGGCATTTAGTCAAGGGAAATGAAAGCATAAATCCATATAAAAACCTGTACACGAATGTTCATAGCAGCTCTATCGTAACAGCCAAAAACTGCAAACAACCCAAATGCCTTTCAACGGTTTAATTAACAAATTGGGATTTCCCCAATGGTGGAATATTGTTCAGTAACAAAAATAATGCAGTACTGATATATACAAGCACATGAATCAATCTCAAGATTATCAGGCTGAATGAAAGGAGGCAGACAAGACAGAAAACATACCGAACAATTTCTCAAATAACTCAAGAAAATGCAAACTAATTCAAAGTAAGAGAAAGCAGATCAGTGGTTGCCTGTGGACAGGGTGGGTGTAGGGGGCAGGGAGGGGCATGAAGGTGGGATTACAAAAGGGCAAAAGGAAACTTTGGGGTGAGATGGACATGTTCATGCTCTTACTGTGGTGAAAGTTTCACAGGTATATACCTATGTCAAAATGCACCCGACTGCACATTTTAAAAATGTGTAGTTTACTGTATGTCAATCATACCTCAGTAAAGTTGCTTAAAAATAAAATATCACAGCAAGAGAATAAAAAGGAGGAGAAAGGGGAAGAGGAGGACAAAAAAAGAAAAGAAAAAAAATTAGTAGTAGTAGTGGTGGTAGTATTGACCTTGCCTGACCTTGAGACTCACATAATGCTACAGGAATCAAAAGACAGTGTGGCATTGGCATAAAGATCAACAAACAGTTTACAAGAATAGAAGTGAGCACCCAAAATGCAGCCACACTTACACAATTATTTGATTTTTCAAGACACCAAAACCATCCAAAGGGATAATTATTTTCAGTAAATGGTGCTGGAACCACTGGATATCCACATGGAATGCAATAAACCACACCACTACCTCACATCATACAAAAAAACTGATGCAAAATTGTTTAGAATTCTGTTTATTAAATAAAAACAAAAAGCTTTTAGAGTACAAAAGAATACCTTAGTCTCTTGAATTACCACCTAGGAATGGAGGCACTAGATCGTATATAGTATGGATATGTTTAATTTTTAAGAACTGCCAACTTTTTTCCAGCTAGCTGTACTCTCATATTCCCAGACAGGACACACAGAACAATAACCATTACCAACTGATAAATTAGCTTGATCAAAATTCAAAGTTTTTGCTCTTCAAAAAACATGATTGAGAAAATGAATAGAGGGACGCCTGGGTGGCTCAGTCAGTTAAGCGTCAGACTCTTGATTTTGGCTCAGGTCATGATCTCAGGTGGTGAGATCAAGCCCCATGTCGGGCTCACCACTTAGCGGAGTCTGCTTCTCTCCCTCTCTGAGGGAGGGAGGGAGGGAGGGAGGGAGGGAAGGAAGGAAGGAACGAACAAACGAACGAACGAGAGAAAGAACGAGAGAGAGAAAGAGAGAAAAGAAAGAAAGAAAATGAACAGAAGACCCATAGTCTGGGAAAAAATATTCCCAAAACATATCTGACGTATCTGACAGAACCTGGAATCCATGATATATGAAGAATTCCTTCAACACAATAAGGAAAAAACCAACCCAATTAAAAAATAATGCAAGCAATTTTAACACTTTACAAAAGAGCTACAAATGGTCAAAAAAAAAAAAACCACATGGAAAGCACTATCATCATCATCATCAGGCAGATGCAAATTAAAACCACAATGCAGTATCACTAGAATCCTCCAAATGGCTGAAATTAAGAAGACTGACAACACAAACTGCTTGCGCGACTGGAGGACCTCTGAACCCTCCTTGCTGGTAGATGTGTAACATGGTCCAAGCACACTGGAAAAATGTCTGGTGGCTTTTTATAAAAACATATATGTACTCTATGACCTAGCAATTCCACTCCCTGGCATTTTCCTCAGAGAAATGCAAACATCAGACTTATAAAGCAAGTTCCACAGCAGCTTTCATCTTCAGAGCCAAATCCTGGCAACAGCCCAAGAGCCCAACATCAGAAGAATGGATTCACAAACCGGCTCTATTTATACAATGGAATACTACTCAGCAAAAAAAAGGAACTGATCTATCCAACATGAATAAAACTCAAACCATTATGATGAAACGCAGTGGAACACAGAAGAGAGCACAGTCTGATGATTACACTCCTGTGAAGTTCTAGAGCAGGCAAAACCAACCAGTGGTGCAAAGAAATCTGAACAGTGGTGGCTCCTGGGGGTGGTAGGCAAAGGGAATGACTGGAAGATGGAATGAGGTAATATTCTCTATTTTGATACAGATGGGATTACACAGGCATATGCATTTGTCAAAATTCACTGATCTGTGTATTTCTTAATATATAAATTTGTGTATACACATAAAAAGAGGTATAAATAAACACTGAATGCTCATTAATGATATGCACACCAAATTGTTTAGGGGTAAAGTGTACCAATGTCTGTAACTTAACTTGAAATATATTAAAATCATTAAATTGTTTTCATTACCCCATCTGCAGCTGAGTAACACCTGTCTGTATGGTTCCCAAAGAGCTCCCTCATCTTTGGTCATTTCAAGTGGTGTCCCAGCTTTTTATTGTTAAGCTGTGAGAGCTGAAATACTTAACCTTGTGAGTGCCCCTTCATCAAACTGTGGAGAAGCTACTAAAATAGCCTACCACCGATCCTAAAAAGTTCTGACTGCTGTAACTACTCTGAAGTAGTTTCTGGACAGGTACATGATAAAGCAAATAGAGCAAAATGTTAATGCAGGTTTAACTACAGAATCGAGGTTGTGGCATGTGAGTTTCTAACTGTACAATTTTTTAAATTTTTTAAGATTTTATTTGAGAGAGAAAGAGAAGTCACAAGCGGTGGGGAGGGGCAAAGGGAGAGGGAGAAGCAGATTTTCTGCTGAGCAGGGAGCCTGACCCACAGCTCGATCCTAAGACCCCGAGGTCATGACCTGAGCCTAAGGCAGATGCTTAACTGACTGAGCCATCCAGGCACCCCTCTAACTGTACAATTTTGAGTTTTCTGCACAACTGAAAATTTTTACAGTAAAATGAAGAAAAAATCTACTCTGCAGATGTCAAAATACGCTAGCAACAGGACAGCAAAGTCCCTACCACACTGTTTTTTGGCTACACTAGGAAAAAGAAAAAAACAAAAAAAGGACCTTTCAAAGGCTACTCACTGACCATGAAGTAAGGAGCTGAAGAAAATTATAGAAGACTATTGGGGCACCTGGGTGGCTCAGTCGTTAAGCGTCTGCCTTTGGCTCAGGTCATGATCCCAGGGCCCTGGGATCGAGCCCCACATTGGGATCCCTGCTCGGCGGGAAACCTGCTTCTCCCTCTCCCTCTCCCACTCCCCCTGCTTGTGTTCCCTCTCTCGCTGTGTCTCTCTCTGTCAAATACATAAATAAAATCTAAAAAAAAGAAAATTATAGAAGATTATTATAAAGAAAAGGATGAGTAAGAAAGGCAAGTTCAAATAACTGAAAAAATGACAAAAGGTTCAAAAGAGCCAGAACAACTCTGGTGCTAGGGTGTAATGGGCACAGATTTTCACCAGCACAGAAATTACTAACTCTTGACCTTTTTAAGTCCAAGATCCTTTTAGTACTATCATAAAGGAGGAAAGGTGGAGGGGCACATGTAGAAAGAAGACTGGTCAAGAGTGTCAAATGCTGCTGAGGTCAGCTAGAAAACATGGAGGTCACTGCTGTCCCTGATTAGAACGGATGCAGTACCGTTGTGGGGCAGGAACCTTTGTGCATCATGTTAAGGAGCGTGTAGGAATTAAAACTTACTTTAAGAAGCCTAGTTATAAAAAACAAAAACACCCTGTTAAAGGTGGAAGAGACATCAGTATGTTCCAGGGCTGGTGGGGGTAGGCCAGTAAACTGAAGGCACAGGAAGAAATGAGATACATGACATTCAGGTTCCTGGTGGTGCTAGGATGAGCTGGGATCCAGCGTGCAGGTGGAAGGTCTGAGCCAAGCTTTAACTGACACCTCATCCTGTTTTAACGGGAGAAAAGGCAAGGAATATCTTGCATGTTGGCTTCTCTATTTTCTGTGAAACTGAATGCATATTCCTTAAAGGATCAAGCATGACTTTTTTTAATCCTCTGAGACACAGAGTAGCATATATAGAAATATACAGAAAACATTCAATAAATACTGGGGAGAAAAACAAAGCTAAAATTCTACGCAAAGCCCATCCTCATAATGACAACGAAAACTGCTAATTATGCTCCACTGTTTCTTAAGCCCCCTGGGTTTTCCACATAATGATGCTCTGTGTTAACTCAAGATTCACCAACACCAAGGCCCCAAAGCATTGGAAAGAGAGCAACGCAGAGAATACACTTACCTCTGAGTAGTTACACCAGGCAGATCATTTAGGACAGGTGACAGGAGGCTATTTTAGGAGATTCTCCAATTTAACAAAGAGGCACTCACAGTAAGTACTTACTATTTCAACTCTCGGACTAACAATAAAAAGCTGCAACATCATTTGAAATGACCAAGTTGAGGCAGCTCTTCCAGAAGAACAATGTAACACAGACAAGTGTTTTCCAGCTACAGATAAGGTAATGAAAACAATTCAGTGATTCCCAACCAGCATTTTTAAATCAAACAACCGATTAAAACATGATAGAATCACATGTAGTTAAGGTAAGAACTGTTTCATGAAACTTTTTCCATATACATATCAGAGCAAAATATAAAAATTTCTTAAAGTGGGACGCCTGGGTGGCTCAGTCGGTTAAGCGTCTGCCTTCAGCTCAGGTCATGATCCCAGGGTCCTGGGATCGAGTCCCGCATCAGGCTCCCTGCTCTGCGGGGAGCCTGCTTCTCCCTCTGCCTCTGCCTCTCTCTCTCTCTCTGTCTCTCATGAATAAATAAATAAAATCTTTAAAAAAAAAAAAATTTCTTAAAGTGACTGGGGCAGTAAAAAATTTGAAAACTACTGATGGATGGTTCGAAGCAGAAAGATAAAGACTATAAATCGTCGATTCTATATAAAATTATATAGTTGCATATAAAAAATGAAATCTTGCCATTTGGGACAATACAGATGGAGCTAGAGGGTATTACTCTAAGTGAAGTAAGTCAGAGAAAGAAATACCATATGATCTCACTTATATATGGAATCTAAAAAAAACAAAACCAAAACTAACAAATACACAGAAATGGTGATGGGGTGGGGCTCGAGCAAAACAGGTAAAGGGGACTAAAAGATACAAACTTCCCGTTGTAAAATTAAGTCACCGGATGGAAAGTACAGCATTGAGAATATACTCAATAACATTCAATACCTTTGTGGGTGGCAGATGTTAAACTACACTGTGGTCAGCATTTCCTAATGTTTGTAATTGTCGATCACTATGTTATGCACCTGCAACTAATACAATTTTGTATGTCAACTAAACTTCAATAAGAAAAACTTCTCAGCTTTAACCTCTAATGCGGTAAACATCGATAAATACATAAACAAAAGCCCTTTGTGATCCTCAGTTTGGAAAAGTGTAAAGGGCTCCGGAGGCCCAAGGCTTTGAGAACCCCTGGTCTCAGTTATTGTTACGCAACAAAGTCATGAACACCTAGTAAATCACGCAATTCTCCTTTTTCTCCTTTTACTCCACTGTTTGTCCACAACAGTTTTAGTCGTCCTATCAAGCGAAGGGCTGGCCAACAGACTTTTGTTACGTGTTGCGGGGGATGTAATAAAGGCTCAGGTTTCAACAGTAGGACGGAGTCACAGATTTTAAATAATTCTGGGCCTGCCCTTACTCTCGTTTCAGCCGGGCACAAACCCTTAGTAAAACGACAGACGTGAACCACCAGAACCGGGGCACGTTCGCAGAATACGGACAGATGGGAGTGGGTGTAAGGAGCAGACAGGGAAACTTCGAGGGAAAAGGGGCAGCTGGGGAGAAATTGCCAAAATCTTGGGGTCTGCTGTAATTCCCCGCCTCCCTAAGACTCCCGAGGGAGGTGTCAAAGGGTGGGTCTAGAGAGGCCGCTCCGGAGCTCCCACCAAGCCTCACCTCTGCCCAGACCCCCTCACCCCTCCTCTCACTCCCAGCGCCACCCACCCGCACGTCTTCGATCGCCAAAGCCCCACGACCCCCAAGGATCCTCACCACCAACAGGTTCCTGTCCTCCACCAGCTGCCGCTTCCGGAGGATCTCCGATTTCAGAACGTCCATCCCGCTGCCCGGGTTTACGCTCGAGCGTCCCTCTCGGGGTCCTGGAACCAAGCCTCACCTAGTCAGGCGCCGCGAACCCACCACAAACAAGCTCAAATACCTGACAACGACTGACAAGAACCGCTTCCGGCGGAAGCTGAAGCAAGCGAGAGGAGGGGAGGGAGTGCTCCAGGGCCCCTGTTGTTGACGAAGCCGCTGTAGACTTGCGCCCCCTGGCGGCGCCCTCCGGCAGCGCGCCTGTCGTTTATGCTAGTGGAGGTAACAATGGAAAGTAGGCTGAAACAGGAGTCTTCTTGAAGCCTGTGGAGGTCGACCTGCTGTATTTTTAAAGAGAAGTTATTACACCTGCTTGTATTTGCTAGTTCAGAAGCAAAAGCCTCCTCATAGAACACTTCAATTATATTAATTAGGGCCAGATCCTCACTCATTAAACCAGTTCACACCAGAGTTCCTGAAGTTACCTGCTTGCCAAAATGAATGCACTAAAGTGGGAAAACCCTTGGGGCACCTGGGTGGCTCAGTCGAGAAGCGTCTGCCTTCAGCTCAGGTCATGATCCCAGGATCATGGAATCGAGCCCTGCATCGGCCTTCCTGCTCGGCGGGAAGCCTGCTTCTCCCTCTCCCTCTCCCCCTGCTTGTGTTCCTCTCTCACTGTCTCTCTCTCTGTCAAATAAATAAAATCTTAAAAAAAAACAAAAAAACAGTTCTTAAAAAAAAATAAAGTGGGAAAACCCTGAGCAATACTGTTAGTTCATTAGTACAGAATAAAGGGGCAGTGTTGATTGCCACCCTGTTAAATTTCCTGTATAGTTAAGCGACGATATGCATTTAAGTCGCTTCAGAAGTAAATGTCTCTCATTTCTCAGTTCTAAACTGCTTACAAATCTTGGTGATAATTGAACACTTACCCCAAGCTAACTGAGATAACTGTTATGGTCATGTGTTCAGCAATCAAGATTTTCAGTGACATGATTGGAGATGTAATCAGAAAGAGTGTGTGTGTGTGTGTGTGTGTGTGTAAGTCCAACCCAAGAAGAAAAATTAAATTGTGGAGAAAAATTATGTCTAAGATTTTAATTTTAAAAAGACCCTAAGAACTGTTTACAAAGCATTTATCTTTGGTTCTATGCCATTGAAGCTGTTTTTGAAATTCCAGATAAATCACAACTGAACAATATTTGACAGGCTAGTTTTTCCCACTCAAAAAGGAAAGAAATATCATTCAGTTCAGTCGATCGATACTGAGTAAGATGATTTATCAAAATAAAAGATGGTAGAGAACTGTTCGATCAATTTACAAAGTTGTGTGTGTGTGTGTGTGTGTGTTGGTTACATTTCATCCAAAAGATAGCTGACTTTTACCAGAAATAAATCAACATAGGAAGTTAACTCATTCTCTGACCTAAGATGCTGTGCTAATTTTTAGGGCTTTGGAAAGCTTAAAATATTTTACCAAGAAAAGGTCCTTGAATTAATAAACACGGCGACCCTCTTATATGGCTATTGGTCTCCTGAGTCACTTATAATTCCCTAAGCAAATAATTTATTAGCATTTGCCTGTTTTAGGGTTAAGAGATTATTACACAGAAACATGAATGAGGGGCACCTGGGTGGCTCAGTTGGTTAAGTGACTGCCTTCGGCTCAGGTCAAGATCCTGGAGTCCCAGGATCGAGTCCCACATCAGGCTCCCTGCTCAGCAGGGAGTCTGTTTCTCCCTCTGACCCTTACCCCTCTCATGTTCTCTCTCTCTCAAATAAATAAATAAAATCTTAAAAAAAAAAAAAAAGAAACCTGAATGAAGGACTGACAGGGATGATAGTAACAATAATGGAAGTTTCCAGCAAAGGAACAGGTGGCCAATGGGAGACAGTAAGTGCAAACCAGAGAAACAACTAGCTACCAAAAACAGGCTCCTTTTAAATTTCAGACTCTCACTGATTTCGGTGTTTATGGAAACATGTGCATTAAATCTTGACAAAGGCTTGAGATGGAAGAAAGATGTGTACTTGAACAAGCAAAGTGATGAGTAAGCTTTTCAATACAGAAGGGAAAAAAGACTCCCCGGAGAGAACGAACCCATCCTAACTCTAAGGGAGAATGTGTTCATTTTCAACCTATGCATTCTGGAGCCACCGGGTGGCTCAGTCGGTTGAGCATCCGGCTCTTGATTTGGCTCTTGATTTCGGCTCTGGTCAAGATCTTAGCGTCATGAGATTAAACCCCGCCCTCCCAGACTCAGCTGGATGTCGGCTTCAGATTCTTTCTCCTTCTCCCTCTTTCCCTCCCCCTGATCATGCACTCTAAATAAATAAACAAACAAATAAATAAAACCTTTAAAAAAAACTGCATCCCATTCCATCACAGTAGTTATTTAAGAAGTGAAATATTGTTAGCAACCCAAATATCCTAAATGGGAGAATGGTTAAATAACTTACAGTTCATACATAGAACAGAATAATCTAGAACATTAAAAACCATGTTTCAGAAAATATTCAATTATGTGAGAATGCTCATGATATAGTGCTTAATGAAAAAGTAAACTAATGAAACTAGAAATCTAGTATATGGTCACTTTTCGATTAGAAAAGCATATAAACTTAGAAAAAAATTATTGGTAGGAAACATATCAAAATATTGGCTTGTTATCTGTCAATAGTAACCACTGGTGATTCTTTTCTTCTTCACACCATAACTTGATACAAGTTCCATAATTTGGAGAAAATATCTAGAGAGCAGTCATTTTCTGTTTTAATTATTGAAATTCTTTATAAATTTTTCCAGGGTAACTACTTTAGAAATTATGTGTGATAAACTTTAAATAATGCCGATAAAAGAAAGCAAGGGATTGGACACTAAATATTTGTGTAAATCTTCATAATTATTCAACCAATATTTAGGTGTCTTCTGTGAGCTCTATACTACTTTAGGTTCTGTGGCCTAAACCAAATACAAAATGTTACCCCTCCTCTTGAGGATATTACCAGCTAGCTTGGGAATCAAGAAATAGATCCTGAAAAGTTAACTTATGTAAGATAAACATGATTTAACAGCATAGATGAGGTTATAATAAAGTATTCACAGAAATAAAAGACCAGTCATTTTCTAAAAGAAGAAAGAGTAAAAATCAATATAAGAATGATGAGATTATTGCTCTGCTAGAGTAACTCATCCAAAGGGAGATTGTCATTTCTAAAGACTGGAAGAAATACCAAATTTAATCAGGATGACCTGGGTTTGTTTTGTTGCTGTCCTAAAGAATAGAATGTAGCTTTTTTAAAGCTAGATAATCTAGTACAGTAGCCCTCATTCTTCAGTTTGCCTTAGAATAACCTGGAGGACCTTTTGAAACCCAGACTACTGGTCCCCCTCCCCAGAACAGCTCAGTCAGGAGGTCTGGAGTCGTGCCCAATAATTTGCTTTTTGAACAAGCTCCCAAGTGAAGCAGCTGCTGTTGATCCAGGGACCACACTTTGAGAACCACTGATCTAATACATTATTTAGAAATCTCTCCGGGGAGGAAAAAGTGGATGAGTCAGAAACTCAGTCTGCATGGAGTCCTGATAAACAGGAGTGGAGGAGGAAGCAAGTGCCTGTGTATTTGTAACAGTTATGGACTCCTCTGAGGGCGCCCTCCCACGCACAGTGATGCTTCCGGAAATTTCCTAATGGGAGGGGACAGGCTGCCTTTGGATTCAGCCACATTCACATAACTGCTTTGTGTGGCTATACCATGGGCAGGTACCTGACGCAATCTGGGCCAACCAGAGTCCATTCCCTAGAAAATTGGCATTGGAATTGGGTCAATCTTCCTTTTTTTTTTTTTTTTAAGATTTTATTTATTTATTTGACAGAGAGAGACACAGCAAAAGAGGGAACACAAGCAGGGGGAGCAGGAGAGGGAGAAGCAGGCTTCCTGCTGAGCAAGGAGCCCGATGTGGGGCTCGATCCCAGGACCCCGGGATCATTACCCAAGCCAAAGGCAGACACCCAACGACTGAGCCACCTAGGCGCCCCGGGTCAATCTTTCTAAGATGCAGGAAATATAAATGTGAATTCGAGTGGTGGATAGCCATTTCAGTAGCAAACTGGAGCCAGCCCAGTCTTTACTGACCTGCAAGAGCAAACTGCTAAATCTTTAAGAATTTTATGAGTCAGCTGTTAAGCATGCCATTATTAAAAGTTAAATGTTTATTTACATAAGTACTTTATAAATACAGGTAATAAATACACAGAACCTATTACATACAATCGTGTTATTACATTTTACTATAATTTATACTCTTGCAGTTGGTTATAACTATTGCCTCTTTGTGGTGGAAATTCCACGTGACATGCTACCGCACATTTTTCAACAACTCCACACTTGTGAAATGTCATATTGGTAGATTCAATCAGCCACAGTGGGAATATTTACACCACCGAAATTGGCAACCACTACAAATCTGGACTTGATTTATTATTTTGTTGATTGTCTAAACTTTAAAGAGTTATGAAAAAAAAGTTACTAATACAAACCAGGGTTTCTCAACTTTGGAGCAGATAATTCTTTTTAGGGAGAGAGATGTTTGGCATCTATTTATCTATTAGGTGCCAGTAACACCCTCCTTCTATAGTTATGACAAGCAAAAATGTCTCTGGACATTGCCAAACGTCCCCTGAGGAGCAAAATCTCTCGCTTGTCAAAAACAACTGATAACAAATGAAATGTAAAAGTGTTGTATCTGCAGCTGTTGCCTAGTAAGTAAAGAGGAAAAAGACTGAGGGAGATATTCTTCCAGGATTCGAGAACTATTATCTGATTCAATAAAGAAGTCATCTCACATGACAAACAAATGAAGTTCCAACGTGTATCTTTGTTGTTTCACTTTGGCCTTATTCATTGATTTAGCAAAAATATTAAATAGCATTCATGTCAGAGCTAGACTCATTCATCCTTTATAACCACAGGTTAGCTGGGGATACAAGAGTTCTGCAAAAATCAATTAAAGCATTCTGTGAGAATCAGCTGGCTACATGGAACTCACAGCAAAAAAATATTGTATTCACTATTACCTAATAATTATTATTATTCATTATTACCTAATGTTGTGTCCTCCATATGCTTTATATCGGTAAGGATATCAGTAGGTAATTACATGAATATATATGCACACTTCTTTTCCACCAGAGAGCCAGTTTATATATTCACCAGCACAGTGCTGGCCATCATCCACCTCCTATGTGGGCTTTGCTAAACTCTTCAGTGAAGAAAGTTGGAATATCAAGAAGGAAGAGAAAGATAGATTTTCAAAAAAAATCATAAATGACAGACAACGGAGAATAATCCCTGAGACCCTCTGGATTTCCAATTCTCTACTTGGATTCATCCTGGAGTCCAGCTTGCATCTCTATACCAAAAAACACTACTGAATCTTTACAACATATTTCCACCCTTATTTTAAGGTGCACTTTCTTCACAGTTAATGTTTCTGAATTCAGGATGTATCCTACAACCAATGTGTTTGTAGTGAATGCTGTGGTGTTGTTCTGCCTAGGACCTCTCTTTAGGACCCAGGCACCCATCCCCCATCAGCTGGGAGTAGGAGGCGCACATCCCTCACTGGGCGAAGCCCCAGGCTGCATGGACCTGCGTCCTCCATGGTTACAGGCTCTCCCAGGTGGTGTCAATGACCAATGACCGAGTGATGTGGGGATTCCAAAGTCCAGCTCATTGCCTCAACTTTGAGCATCTCAAAGGGTCATTGTCACTGCAGAGCTCACCATGGGGTCACAGGAGGTCTGAGTTGCAAGGCTCTCTGCCAAACCCTGCCTTCCTCATTCCCTTACAGAGGCATCTCCAGGAGCAGTATCTAGGAGACCATAAACACTTGCATGCAAAAGAAAGCAATGCATTGATCAGCAGACACAGGTGTTCAGGTTCATTTGTTAGGAAACTATTAAATTGGCATTCTAGCTTTCACATCAGCCATTTCTGTGAATAGGGTTAGTCAGTTACCCCAGAGGCCGATCCAAATCTGGTAACACATGCAAAACTGAAGTTAAGGATGTTAAAATTTGAGAAGAAACGCTTGGATCCTGGTGGATCTACAAACAACGGCCCTGTGAAGCCTAGGCTGAGAGACCAGCTGGCAATCCCCACTGATGTCTCTTTGTCTGGAACTTTCGCAGCGATCAAACGAGAGGGACAGCCCACACACCCATCAGTCCCCTTTCTGTCTTCCTGGCCAGTGCTTGTCTGCTGTGGTCTCGCCTTGTATTCCCTTCATCCCAAAGCTTTTGTACTGTTTTATTAGTGGGATGTGGGCACTGAATGAAATAAAGAGTGGGTTCAGGAGAAAAAAATTCAAGATGAGGAATAAGAAAGGAGAAATAACCTAGAGTACAAAAAGCATTAAAGGAAATGTGAGTAATACTACCTGCAACACAATGGCAATAGATTAAAAAACCTAAAAGGTATGATTTCCTAACAAAAACTTACAAGAATTGTTCAACTAAAAGTATATAACTGAAATAAGCAATTACAGCGGAAAGAAAAGGTGATTATAGATCCCCCATTCAAAAAGCACCAGATCCTGAAGTTTTCACTGCATGCAATCTTTAAAGAACAGATTATTCACGGGTATCTGGGTGGCTCAGTCAGTTAAGCGTCTGCCTTCGGCTCAGGTCATGATCCCAGGGTCCTGGGTTCGAGTCCTGCATCAGGTTCCCTGCTTGGCAGGGAGCCTGCTTCTCCCTCTCCCACTCCCCCTGCCTGTGTCCCTCCTCTTGCTCTCTCTCTGTCAAATAAATAAATAAATAATATAAAAAATAAATAAATAAAATAAATAAATAACAGATAATTCAAACTTCCTGGCTCACAGCCCCAGCTTGTGTTCCCTCTCTTGCTGTGTCTCTGTCAAATAAAGAAATAAAATCTTTAAAAAAAAGAAAATAAAATCACATCCGTTAATATCACCCCCTGAATCTCATCAGAAAAGTCTTTTAATTATTGGGAAGCTATTAAGCTCATGGTGGCAGACACAATTAACTAATTGTAAAATGCTAATTTTCACTGAAAGCTCATATTTTATCATCAGCAACAAATATTGTCAGTTGTTTTCTCTAAGAAACAGGCTCACTTTGTTTATTTGCAAGAAAACATCCGCCAAATACCCAAATCTGAATAACCGTGTTTGTCCACTGGTTGTTCTTTTAAGTAAAAGTAGTGCCCCATGAAGAAAAGGGCTGGTTCAGCTTGCAATTCAAACAATTACACAGCACTGTTCCTGAAGCCAACCATCATACTTCAGTATGCAGCAGAACTGCTTATGTGTACTTCCCGTTCCATCACACAGAGTATTAAAAACATGCCTACTCATGTGTCAAGAGTTGGTAAAATTGGGGCGCCTGGGTGGCTCAGTTGGTTAAGCGACTGCCTTCGGCTCAGGTCATGATCCTGGAGTCTCTGGATTGAGTCCCGCATCGGGTTCCCTGCTCGGCAGGGAGTCTGCTTCTCCCTCTGACCCTCCTCCCTCTCATGCTCTCTGTCTCTCATTCTCTCTGTCTCAAATAAATAAATAAAATCTTAAAAAAAAAAAAAAGAGTTGGTAAAATTAATTTTTACTTTGTTTAAGAACATTTCTTGGGGTGGGAGGATGGGTTAGCCTGGTGGTGGGTATTGAGGAGGGCACATTCTGCATGGAGCACTGGGTGTTGTGCACAAACAATGAATCATGGAACACTTCATCTAAAACTAATAATGTAATGTATGGGGATTAACATAAGAATAAAAAAAAAACATAAAAAAAAAAAAAGAACATTTCTTGAGTGAAACTGGCTCTTGTGTGTGTGATTGCAGGCGGATGACGACTAGCAATTCAGTGATAACTGCTTTGGTTCCTGCCAATGCATCAGCAAACTTGCTATTGCTTTTGTACATTTGGCGCAAATACCAACTTTCGAAAGGTAATATGTAAGTTCCATGTTTCACTTATAATATGGAGCAGGGTTTTTGTAATAGGAGATAATGACCTTGAAGATCATAGAGAAGCATGCATTTCCAATAATAGTCATAAAAGGGGTGGACAAGTATAGTGGACAGTTGCTTTTGGCCTGAAGGACCAACTGCTGTAGAAACTGCTGTCCCACCATAAACAACTAGAAAAACAGGCAAGATATATGAAACTTAACTATTTTTCAGGCATTCAACAACATGCAATAAAGGGCTAGGATTCCTAAGAGAAGGAAAACAAATGAGGTGAGCCTTAGCCCAGCATTACTACATGGAGGCAGTTTCCAGAATACAACGCAGATATAGGAAATCTAAATATCACCCAGTTGTCTCACTGAGTTGAGGGAAAAGTGCTGGCAGATTGAGGAAGCTACTTTTGGGGGCAGAGTACTAGAGAGGAAAAAGGTGTCCAGGGGGAGCTCTCAAGAAATCTGCAGAGGAGACCCTTCAAAAAAATTGGTTGAATCCTGATCTGCATATATTTCTTTATTGTTTTTTGTTTTTTAAAGAATTTTTATTTATTTATTTGACAGACAGAGAGAGAGCACAAGCAGGTGGAGTAGCAGGTAGAGGGAGAGGAAGAAGCAGGCTTCCCACTGAGCAGGGAGCCAGATGCAGGACTCGATCCCAGGACCGTAGGATCATGACCTGAGTTGAAAGCAGACACTTAACCAACTGAGCCACCCAGGTGCCCTCTGATCTGCATATATTTGGATGAAATTCCCAAGACTGAGTAAAGAACCAACATAAAGCAGTGGGACATACAATGCCCAGAGCTCATATAGGGATGGGCATTTTCCAGACATAAGATGAAGTCTTCAGAAGGGAATCACCCAAGTAGTGGTGCTAAATTATCCTAGTCTGAAGACTGCTTTGATTCACCCTAGCAAAGCAGAAAAGCAAGCCTCAAAAGGATCAAACTGATTCCAGCTAACTTAACTGCCTGTCAGATAAAAGGCTAATATTTTTGAAGGAATACAACAAAATCCCACACCCCAAAACATAAAAATCCAGTCTCCCGAGATCCAAACAAAATTACCAGACATGCAGAAAATATAATCCATAACTAGGAGAAAAGTCAATCAATATAAATAAACCTAGAAATGACAGAGATGATGAACTAGGAAAGCTTCTAAACCAGCTATTATAAATATGCTCCAGATACTCAGGAATGCAAAGGAAAACATAAATATAACGAAGAGGGAAAGGGAAGAAAACATGACCAAATAGAACTTCGAGAGATGAAAAACACAGTATCTGAAATGAAATGAAAAAAATATTTATATAGCATGAGTGACCAGTGGAACAATATTAAGCAATCTAAGGTGTCTGTAACTGGAGCCCCAGGAAGTTAGAGGTTGCACGGGGCGGGGGGGTGGGACACATGGGGGGGTTGATATTTCAAGAAGCAATGGCCAAAATTTTTCCAAGTTTGATGAAAACTAGAAAACAGATCAGAAAAGCTCATGAACCCAACAGAAAACTATACCAAAGCACATCATAATCAAATTGGTGAGACACAGTGATAAAGGAATATGTTTAAAGCTGCCCGCCCAAAAGTCATTTTGTAAAGAGGAACAAAGGAAAGAATGACTACAGTTCCTATTAGAAATGACACAAACTAGGGGTGCCTAGGTGGCTCAGTCTGTTAAGCATCTGCCTTCAGCTCAGGTCATGATCCCGGGGTCCTGGGATTGAGCCCCACATCAGGCTCCCTGTTCAGTGGGTAGTCTGCTTCTCCCTCTCCCTCTGCCCCTCCCCCCTGCTTGTGCTCTCTCTCTCTCTCAAATAAATAAAATCTTAAAAAAAAAAAGAAATGACACAAGCTAGAAGACAAAGGAGTGACATTTTTAAAGTACTGAAAGAAAAAACTGCCAACCTAGAATTCTACACTCAGCAAAAATATCCATTAAAAATGGAAATGAACTAAAAAAATTTTTTTAGACAAAAAATGTTGAGAGGATTCATCAGCAAGTCTGTGCTACAAGAAATGTTGAAGTTCTTGGGGCACCTGAGTGGCGCAGTTGGTTAAGCATCCGACTCTTGGTTTCAGCTCAGGTCATGATCTCAGGGTCCTGAGATAGAGCCCCACATGGGGCTCAGTGCTCAGGGCCAAGTCTGTTTGTCCCTCTCCCTCCCTATCCACCCCTTCCCCCCCTCTACAACAAATAAATCTTTAAAAAAAAGAAATGTTGGGCGCCTGGGTGGCTTAGATGGTTAAGCGTCTGCCTTTGGCTCAGGTCATGAACCCAGGGTCATGAGATCGAGTCCCGCATCGGGCTCCCTGCTCAGCAGGGAGCCTGCTTCTCCCTCTGCCTCTCCCTCTCTCTGTCTCTTATAAATAAATAAATAAAAACTTAAAAAAAAACAAATATATAAATAAATAATAAATAAAAAAAGAAATGTTGAGGTTCTTCATATGGAAGAAAAATGTTGCAAAACAAAAAATAGTATGGAAATGCTAAATATGTGGATAAAATATAAAAGATTTTTCCTAACTGTTTAATCTCTTTAAAAGAAAGGTAAAAACTAGGATGCCTGGGTGGCTCAGTTGTTAAGCATCTGCCTTCGGCTCAGGTCATGATCCCAAGGTCCTAGGATCGAGCCCCTCATTGGGTGCCCTGCTCAGCAGGAAGCCTGCTTCTCCATCTCCCACTCCCCCTGCTTGTGTTCCCTCTTTTGCTGTGTCTCTCTCTGTCAAATAAATAAATAAAATATTTAAAAAAAATAAAAATAAAAAAATAAAAAATAAAAAATAAATAAATAGGGGCGCCTGGGTGGCTCAGTCATTAGGCGTCTGCCTTCAGCTCAGGTCATGATCCCAGGGTCCTGGGATTGAGCCCCGCATCAGGCTCCCTGCTCCGCGGGGGGCCTGCTTCTCCCTCTCCCTCTCCTGCTGCTTGTGTTCTCTCTCTCGCTGTGTCTCTCTCTGTCAAATAAATAAAAAAAAAAATCTTTAAAAAAAATTTAAAAATAAATAAATAAATAAATAAATAAAATTTTAAAAAATAAAAGAAAGGTAACAAACTATTTAAATCAATAATTGCATTGGGGCACCTGGGTGGCTCAAGTCATTAAGCGTCTGCCTTCGGCTCAGGTCACGATCCCAGATTCCTGGGATCGAGCCCCGCGTCGGGCTCCCTGCTCCGCTGGAAGCCTGCTTCTCCCTCTCCCACTACGCCTGCTTGTGTTCCCGCTCTTGCTGTGTCTCTCTCTGTCATATAAATAAATAAAATCTTAAAAAAATAAATAAATAAATAAATCAATCAATCAATAATTGCATTAAATATAAATTGCCTAAACAGTATAATTGAAAAGTAGATATTATCAGGTGGATTAAAAAAAAAAAGACCCAACTATATGATATCCATAAGAATCCTAATTTAAATATAAAAACACAAATAAGTTAAAGATAAAAGGATGGGAAAGGATATATGCATGCTGCCATTAATAAAAAGAATTGGGAGTGGCTAATATCAGACTAAGTAAACTTTGGAATACGGAATATTATTAAGGAGCAAGAGAGATTTTTTTTTTTAAAGATTTTATTTATTTATTTGAGAGAGAATGAGATAGAGAGAGAGAGCATGAGAGGGGGGAGGGTCAATGGGAGAAGCAGACTCCCTGCTGAGCAAGGAGCCCGACGCGGGACTCGATCCTGGGACTCCAGGATCATGACCTGAGCCGAAGGCAGTCGCTTAACCGACTGAGCCACCCAGGCGCCCTGGGAGCAAGAGAGATTTTATAATGATAAAGATGTTGAAGTAACAAGAGGATAGGCAATCCTAAATGTGTATGTATTTAATAACATAGCATCAAAATACATGAAGCAAAAACTGTTAGAATTGAAAGAAGTAAACAAGTCCAAAATTATAGGTAGAGACTTCCATACATTACTATCAGGAATTGATAGAATAAATGGACAGAAAATCATTAAGAATACAGTAGGCTTGAACACTATCAAAACTAACATGAGCTAATTAAAATTTATAGAACAATCTACCCTGAACTTCAGAATGCATATGTGCTCCTTATTTATTTTTTATTTTTATTATTATTATTTTTTTAAGATCTTATTTATTTATTTGACAGAGAGAGACACAGCGAGGGAGTGAACACAAGCAGGGACAGTGGGAGAAGGAGAAGCAGGCTTCCCGAAGAGAAGGGAGCCCAATGTGGGGCTCGATCCCAGGACCCTGGGATCATGACTTGAGCCAAAGGCAGATGCTTAACGACTGAGCCACCCAGGTACCCCTATTTATTTTTTTAAAGTGAGCTCTACACACAACATGGAGGTTGAACTCATAACCCCAAGATCAAGAGTCACATGCTCTACCAAGTGAGCCAGCCAGGTGCCCCTACCTACATGTTCTTTTAAAGTCCATTTGGAATACGCACTAAAACAGATCATATTCTGGGACATTAAACAAGTCTCAATAAATTTAAAAATATTAAAACCATGTACTGTATGTTTTCTGATAACAAACTAAACTAGTAATCAATAACAGAAAGACATCTAGAAAAATCCCCAAATCCTGGAAATTAAACACCCTTATAAATAACCCATAGAATCAAAGAAGAAATCACAAGGGAAATTAGATAGTATTTTGAACTGAATGAAAAACAGAGCACAGGTATAAAAATCTGTGGGATATAAACAGAACTCTGCAGGCCCTGATAGATTCACGGGAGAAGCTACCAAATATTTAAAGAAGCATTAACACAAATTTTGGACAGTTTCTTTCAGAGAATGGAAAAGGAGGTGACACTTCCCAACTCATTTTATGAGGCCAGCATTCCCCTGATACCAAAACCAAAGACAGTACAGAAAAAGAAAACAACAAACCAACATGTCTCATAAACTTAAGATGCAAAATTCCTTAACAAAAGGTTAGCAAATTCAATCCAACCATGTATAAAAAGAATTACATACCTTAATGAAATGGTATGCAAGGGTGTGGTTCAACATCCAGAAATCAATCAGTGTCATCCACCATATCAATAGGCTAAAGAAGAAAAAGCATGTGACTATATTAAGTGACAGAGGAAAAAAGCATTTTACAAAATCCAACACCCACAGCAGAAGACAGCAAACTCGGAAAAAGAGCATTTACAAAAAACCTATAGCTAATATCATATTAAATGGTGAAAGACTGAATTGTGCCCCTGTTGGGTTGGGGCACAACCCAAATGTATACCAACTGATAAATGGATAAATAAATTGCGGTACAATCCATTCAAAGGAGTCCTATTCTGCAATAAAGGGGAATTAACAGCTGAGACATGCAACGACATGAAAAAGTTTCAAAACATTATGCTAAGTGAAATATCTTGGACACAAAATACCATACACCGCATGATTCCATGCCCATGAAATCTTTTTTTTTTTTTTTTTTTAAGTAGCCTCCACACCCAGCATGGACACCAATGTGGGGCTTGAAGTCACAACCCTGAGATCAAGTCATCCTGATATCAAGACCTGAGCTGAGATCAAGAGTCAGATGCTTAACCAACTGAGCCACCCAGGTGCCCCTCCATGCACAGGAATTCTTAAAAAGTTAAAACTATAGTTATAGCCAATTAGTGACTGCCAGGAGCTGGGGTTTGGACTGGCAACTGACTACAAAGGGGCAGGAAGGAACTTTTTTGGGGGGATGGAAATATTACACATCATGAGGTGGTAAAAGAGATACTTCTAGAACCTCCCTGAACTCCCTATCATCTGGTATATCCCACATTCTGATTGCATCCATTCCTTAGCACACTCTACCATTCTCTTCTCCTGTATGAACCACCACACCCCAAAATATACACACTTCACCAATTTTTCGAGGAAAGCCCTATTTGTGACAAAAGCTGCTACAGTTCACAGCATCTAAAACAAGGGACAAACACTGCAAGTTGGCAATAGCAGTGGTCATGAGAAAAGCTGGTTATGAACAGCCTCTAAGTGTCAGAAAAATCATTCAGAACACATTCATATACTCTATTTCATCAATTTTAAGATGCTTTTTTTTTTTTTACACATTTTAACTTCTCTGAAACAGGGATGCATCTCTCAATTGGTGACATCATGTCATTATAATTGGGTGTGTTTATGGGGCACCTGGGTGGCTTGGTCACTTAAGTGTCCGACTTTTGATTTGGGCTCAGGTCATGATCTCAGGGTTGTGAGATCGAGCCCTGCATCCAGCTGTGCCCTGGATGTGCAAGCTGCTTAAGATTCTCGCTCTCCCTCTCCCTCTGCACAACCCCCCTCACCCCCTCTCTAAAAAAATAAATAAATAAAAATAAAATAATATTTGGGTGTGTTTATTTTTCTTAATAGTAAATTTCTCTTAATGGTGCACCTTATAATTGATGGCTTCCACAGAATCAATAAACTGCAGAATGGCTGGACAGAGGAGGCACAGGTTTTTGTTGTGGCTGACAAGGCTAAGACCGAAGAGATGAGAGCCAAAAGGCAGAATCCAGAGGACTGGAATCCATGCCCTGGGCCAGAGTCTCCATGTTATGTATGAAATTATCAGCCCTGTGGCCACGTATTCCTGTCCCCACTTAAGGCTGAAGAGGTTCCCCAGCAAGCAGTGCGGACAGGAACAGGAAGTCTACTAGAAATGGCTGGAAGAGATAGTGGTTGGGAAAGGTAACAAGAGCAGGTCCCATCTCCAGCAGGTGGCACCACAAACAGAATAGACAAATAGATGTGCTTGGGCCTGGCTTGCTCAAGGAACAGTAGGGTCAGGCAATTGCGTTATGAAATTCGGTAGCTAAAGACGTTGGGGACCTTAGTTAAGGGACAGAGCATGAGCACTATAATTAATCTGTTTCTGGACTTCAGTTTCTTCATCTGTCAAATGAGGAATAATAATAATAACAACCTAAAAGAATTAGTGTTGATTAAAAAGAGATAACACAGGGGCAACCTGGCTGGCTCAGTCAGTGGAGCATGCAACTCTGGATCTTGGACTTGTGGGTTCAAGCCCCACACTGGGTGTAGATATTACTTAAAATCTTAAAAAGAGAGAGAGAGAGAGGGAGAGATAATTCATGTAAAGGGCTAAACATAGTGCATGGCATATGTAAGTATTCAATGATTTTATGTATCGTTATGGTCATTTCCACAAGTATTTTAAAATTCACCCATTCATTTATTCATTCTTTCAACATTTATTTAGCAGTTATGATGCTAAAACCTGAATAGTTTATTGTAGTTTGTTACTGTTTTTTGTCTTTAATCTGCTTAGCAACAGCCAATGGCAAATGCCAATTTCTCCTGACTTAATTATCCACAATATATTTTATTTCCGTTCCATCATCCTATCAGTTAGGCAATTGGTTGAATAGGGCTATAGTTTTTACTCTTTACATTAAAACCAATGCTACCAACTCATTGTAAAACATACCATGTCAACAAAGATTTATAAAGATACCTAAGACTGAAGAAAGAAAAATAGAGAGTGGCTTTGCCACATAAGGAGATGTGACTGTAGGTCAGTCATTTGCAAAATAAAGGTAATACTTAACCGGCAAAGATTTTGAGAGAAACAAATGAGATGACGGATGTCAAAATGCATAAATTAATACGATAAATGGACTCTTAATCATAACAGATTTTTGTTACCAAAAATAACATGATACACCTGAAACTGTCATATGTCAATTATACCTCATTTTTTAAAAGATTTATTTATTTGAGAGAGAGAGAGGTGAAGTGAGAGAGAGAGAGAGAGCATGAGCAGGGGTTAGGGGCAGAGAGAGAAGCAGACTCCCCACTGAGCAGGGATCCCGACGTGGGACTCAATCCCAGGAGCCTGGGATCATGACCTGAACCAAAGGCAGATGCGTAACCAACTGAGCCACCCAGGTGCCCCATCCTCAATTTTTAAAAAGTAAAAAAAAAAAAAAAAAAAAAAAACACGATTTTCCTTTGATTGATTATAGTATTTAAATGTATTTACATAGTAACTGCCTACTGAAAAATTCCCAAGTTTAATTCACCAAACTCCTGAGAGAGACAAGGGACAGAAACAATATGTTACCCTGAGTTTATATACCACTTTTTAATTGTATTGATGAAAGAAAAATTTTTAAAAGATTTATTTATTTATTTTAGAGAGATAGAGAGTGTGTATGAGCAAGCCCGAGCTGGGGGCAGAGGGGGAGGGAGAGGGACAAGCAGACTCCATACTGAGCAGCACCTGAGCCCAATGCTGGGCTCTTAATCTCATGACCCTGAGATCATGACCTGAGCCAAAATCAAGAGTCAGACACTCAACTAACTGAGCCACCCAGGTGCCCCTGACAGGAAATTACCCAAGATGTATTAATGGGCATTAGTGCTAAATCTAGAATCTCTGCCTCCTATTTCCCAAATTTGTGTTTCTATCCTTTGATTCTAAGCCCCTTAATCTTTCAAAAAATATATATATATACACATAGACCAGAGGTTTCTCAACCTGGCTGACCATTAGAATCATCTGGGAGCTTTTTTTTTTTTTAAAGATTTTATTTATTTATTTGAGACAGAGAGAATGAGAGACAGAGAGCACGAGAGGGAAGAGGGCAGAGGGAGAAGCAGACCCCCCGCCGAGCAGGGAGCCCGATGTGGGACTCGATGTGGGACTCAATCCTGGGACTCCAGGATCATGACCTGAGCCGAAGGCAGTCGCTTAACCAACTGAGCCACCCAGGCGCCCTCATCTGGGAGCTTTAGAAAAATACTAATGCCCAGGCCTTACTCCAGACCCATTAACCCAGAATCTCTGAATGTGGAGTCTGGATATCAGTGATTCTAAAAGTTTCCCAGGGGGTTCTTATGTGCATCCATTGTTGAGAAACACTAGTAGAGAATTAAACATCAGCTACGCAATTTCAAAAGCACATGTGTACCCTTTCCAATGTCAGCTTTTCTCCTGAAATGGTGTTGTTGAGTATATATTCCACACAGGCACAGCACTAAGTGTTGACTGCCACGGCATCCTTTCCTCTATACCCCCTTACCTTTTATTTGTACTTAACTGTGGTTAACAGTCTGCCCTGTTGTATGGTTATTTTTGTACTTATTTAAGCCATCTTTTAGAATATCCCTTTCTTGGGGGCATCTGCCTAGTTCAGTCAGAAGAGCATGTGACTTTTGATCTCAGGGTTGTGAGTTCGAGCCCCACAATGGGTGTAGAGATTACTAAAATAAATAAATAAATAAACTTTAGAATATCCCTTTCTTCAAGATAAGAACTATGACCGTGCCCTTTAATGGGAGCCATCTGCTTAATGTTTTAGTTGCCCACCTTTATCATTTCATCTTGGAATGGCCCTGTATCTCACCTTCC
Organism: Mirounga angustirostris; assembly: GCF_029215605.1. Lineage (NCBI taxonomy): Eukaryota > Metazoa > Chordata > Mammalia > Carnivora > Phocidae > Mirounga > Mirounga angustirostris. The sequence goes on from NW_026991713.1 coordinate 127,065,351, forward strand.
TGGTGCTCACTCCTGCCACACCTCCCCTCTGAATATTACACCCATTTTCTTTTCCTATGTTTAGCTCTCACCTACACATACTTTACTTTTGTTCTCAGAGAATTCCATTTACCATTGTCTTCATTATTTCAAATGTTTTATCCCCCAAATATTACCTGAATAACCTTACAATTCTTCCTCTCCCTCCATGGCTCTTCCTGGCTTCACCCATCCCCTCCTCCTATAACTTAACCACTTTTCTTCTAAATTCCCCATAGGGGGTATTAGTCCTATTCAAAGGTATCTGTTGTTGATGGGATGGAGCTGGGGTGCTCAGGAGTGGGGTGCTCTAGTCAGTTCTGGTGAGGTTTTCAATTAGAACTAGACCCTGAAACAAGGAAAAGAGTAGCAGTTGGTAGAGGAGGAACTGATCATTCCACACTGGAGAGGCAGGATGGAGGACAGGTAAGGGACAGAGAATAAGGGCTATTGTCAAAATGAAACGTGGAAGGGGTGCCTGGGTGGCTCAGATGGTTGGACGTCTGCCTTTGGCTCAGGTCATGATCCTGGGGTCCTGGGATTGAGCCCCACATCAGGCTCCTGGCTCAGCGGGAAGCCTGCTTCTGCCTCTCCCACTGCTCATGCTCGCTCTCTCTCTGTGTCTCAAATGAATAAATAAAATCTTTAAAAAAAAAAAATGAAACGTGGAGGAGGTAAATCAAGAAGAACAGCCAACAAGTTAATGGATCCAGCCAAGAGGAAACAGGCTAGAGTCAGGAACAGACAGATAGAGAAGAAACATAGGTAACAAAGTGCAGAGATCAGAGTCCGTGAGCAAGACAGTTAGATGAATGTATTATTTACAGCTTCCCAATTGCGCGCCACACCTCTTTTTGCTGTACCCTGTCAGTCTTTTTTTTTTTAAAGATTTTATTTATCTGACAGAGAGAGAGACAGCAAGAGAGGGAACACAAGCAGGGGGGTGGGAGAGGGAGAAGCAGGCTCTCTGCCGAGCAGGGAGCCCAATGCGGGGCTTGATCCCAGGACCCTGGGATCATGACCTGAGCCGAAGGCAGATGCTTAACGACTGAGCCACCCAGGCACCCCAGTACCCTGTCAGTCTTAAAGTGTTCATACCTGGATGGTTTCTGACTCTGTTCTCCATAAACTTTTCTCCTGAGTGTTACTAGACGGGTTTTATGGGGTAAAAGAGGTGAAAATTGCCAGAGAGTTATAGTCCTTACAGTAGATGGTAGACTGAAATGTTAGTTTCTTGTATGTGGTTCCTATTAACAGGGCTAGGGTGAAAATACCTGCCATGAGAAGGTAATGTCAGGTGTTATGAGGGAAGGATTAAACCAGGCATAAGCGTTGATTCAAAGAGGTAGAAGCAGAGGTAATCCTAAGGGTAAATCAAAGTCATTGTAAAGAGAAATTAAAAGTTCATGCCCAAGGACAACGTTAAGCATGAGATCAGAGGGACAAGTATATGCCCATAAACAGGAGGCGGGGCAAGGGATCAAGAGCCAAAGGCATTAGAAATATCTTCCCAAAGCAGAATGCAATCCTGAAATAAATATTTGACATTCTAAGCTGTGCACAATGTATCCGAGCAGGAATTCATCTACATTGAGAATTGGACTCATGTGCTAGGAGTAGCTGGCCAGTTTAAGGATACAGACAGGTTAATCTCTTCCAAAATGTCCCTCCTATCAGACAGGATAGACCTGGAGTTACCCATCTAGGTATTCTTGACTAAGAAATGGAGTTGCCCTCTGGGTTGTATATGAGTATCCTTTAAGCATCTTTCAGTCTGGGCCCCGCCCATTGGGCCAGAGTTAGAACTATTCTTAGAGGCTGTGGCTACATCAACCTCACCAATCACTTGTTTGGGGCTTCATATAAGATTGCTGGGGTGAGTCTTTGGGGTGTGTAATAGAGAACAGGTGCTAAAATTTGAGGTAGAAACCTCATAGAGGTTCAGGATCATAGCAGGAAGAGGTGGTGGTAAAGCAATAAATACCACAAAAGGGAGCATTCAGAGGAGGGGGGTTCAGAGAGCTATTATATATAAATTCAGAGGTTATTTCTGGATTACTCACTTATCTGTTCATCTTTGCCACTATTAAGTGTACAAAGAGTGCCACTTCCCCAGCCTCCTCTGGAAATTATTATCCTCAATAAATTCTGTAGCTGCCTAACAGTATCTGGGCACTAGATCATAGTGACTTCCAAATGTCCCAGGAGAGTCATTAATGCAGATGATATTTCAGAATCCATTGAGTCAAAAACATAAGGTCTTTGAGCACAGCCCTGCCCCAACCGCCCCTGAAAGGGGGGAGTGGAAGTTACAGGATCCACTCAGGGGCCAGAGCCCTTCTCCCTCGGCAGCATCTTGGTAAAACTGAGTGATGGCTCTATGGATAGCTCTTCCTTTGCCTTGCTTCAACTACCTACCAATCCCCAAAGGTAAGTAATATCACCCCTGAGCAAACAAAGACATGGCATGATTACGTAACTTGTCCACAGTCATACAGCTATGAGCAGAAGACCTAGAATCTGAACCCATATTTGCCTTAGTTCAAAGTCTATGATCTTACCAACCACTGCCTCAAGGTAAAAATGAAGAACAGTATTGGAGGACAAAAAAGCACAGCTGAACCCCATGTCAGTGAGACAATCGTTAGGGCTTACTGATTTCAACACTAATTCCCATCACGGCCAAAGAGGAAGAGAAAGTGAGTACAAATTGTGGCCACCTGGTCATCCAGAAGAGCGCCAGAGCCCAGCTATGCTAGAAATCAATATAAATCCAATGCAGAGATTTTCAGTAAGTGGGTCTGCCTTGGAGTGTCTGGAAAAAGATATTTTTGTTGTTGTTGCTTCTTTGTTTTTATTTTTCATCAATGGTCAAACCCACTTTTGATAATGAAATGACGACTTTCTCAAAATGGCTAGGCTTATACTCACTCAAGGTTCATTCCAGGACCTAGGAGACATGAGAACACCAATAGATTTGTCAAAATAATCATTTAAATGAGAGAAAGAATTAGTCTCAATAAGAAGCTGGAATTATAGAATCTTTAAAACTAATATAACCATGTTATGGCAATTTGGAAAATAGAGAAATGAAAGCATACATAATTCCAACTCTACCACCATCATTGTTACCATTTCATACAACTTATGTACATATTTTATATGCATATTTACAGACTTTGTAATAATTGTGTGCATATTTTGTACCCATTTTAAAATTTTAATTCCAGTATAATTAACATACAGTGTTCTATTCGTTTCAGGTATACAATATAGTGATTCAACAATTCTGTACATTACTCAGTGCTCATTAAGGTAAGGGTACTCTTTAATTCCCTTTCACCTATTTCCTTCATTCCGCCCCCCACCTCCCCTCTGGTAACCATCAGTTTGCTCTACTACATTTAATAGTCTGTTTTTTGGTTTGTCTCGTTTGTTTGTTTTGTTTCTTAAATTCCACATATGAGTAAAATTATATGGCATTTGTCTTTCTCTGACTTATTTCAGTTAGCATTATATCCTCTAGATCCATTCATGTTGTTGCAAATGGCAAGATGTCATCCTTTTTTATGGCCAAGTAATATTCCATTGCATGTATATACCACATGCTTTTTATCGGTTCATCTATCAATGGACACTTGGGCAGCTTCTGTAATTTGGCCATTGGAAATAATACTGCAATAAACACAGGGGTACAAGTATCTTTTCAAATTAGTGTTTTGGTATTCTTTGGGTAAATACTTACTAGTGGAATTACTGGATCATATGGTAATTCTATTTTTAATTTTTTGAGGAAACTCCATACTGTTTCTCACAGTGGCTGCACCAGTTTGCATTTCTAGTATCCTGCTTTTTTTTTCCTATTACATCATAGGCACTTTTACATTTTGATTAATAGCCTTCTTAACAGTTTATTTAGTTAGCTATATAGGATTTCATGAAGTGGGCTACAACCAAAATGTACTTACATCATTCCTCTGCAATGGATATTTTGGTCATTCCAAGTTTTTGCTGTTATAAATTATTCTGCAGTGAACATCTTTATGCAAATAGCATTTTATTGGCATTAAGTGTTAAGATTCTTTACTTCTTCTTATATTCACTACCACTCTAGGCCTAATCTTAAACATCACATCTCCGAAATAATAGATTAACATGCTAGCCAGTCTCCCTTGCTTCCAATCTGTCCTGCATAACACTAAGAGATTAATTATCCTAAAATACCACTTTCATCATATCACTGTCCTACTTAAAATATCCTTATTTGCCTGTCTTCCACATGGTATGATTGGACTACTCTATTATAACCCTTACAGGCCAAAACATAAAGTGTGTTGGGCCCCCAAAGGCTAACCGGCAGGAACCAGGGAATAAACTGGAGCCAATGGGACTAGATTCACAATACACCAACCCAGGAACAATAGTGGGTCCCTAAATGCTTGTCACAGTGTCCACTGAAGCAAGAAAACCTTGGGTCCAGTTCAAGTTGGATCCACCCAGGAGGTCTTATCCAGTAAGGACACGGCATTGATGGTCACTGAGGGGTGGTAACACACACAGTCAAGCAGAACCAGAAATCAAAGTTCGAGAGAAGTTTATCCAGGTTGAACGAGACTTAGAGTGGGGTGAGCAGTGTCAGATACCCAGGGGTATAGGAGCCAACATAAACTAGACAGGGGATCAGAGCCCAGCCAAATTGGTCTTGTTTTGTGGCATGGTTCCAGAACTACCAAATTACTAGAGTGCAAATAAGGAACCAGGGGAGAAGCCCAGTTGTATAAACCAGGCCCGTGTACGGGACAGTAGGGAAGTCTGCCTGAAAACAGCAAGCAGGCTTGTAAGTATTCGGGTTTTGGGGGAATCACCACATGAGATGTCTGGTTGAGAGCAGTGGACTATGTCTGGAACTAGCGGACCTGGGTTCTTAATGTACTACCCAGGGACTGAGAAGATCTATTTATTACAAGATCACAAAGACTTAGCCTTCTGGTGTCAGCACCCTCTATCTGCAGCTGGCAGACACTGACATCCAGAAAGACACTCCAACCAAAACTCAAATAAGTGAAAACACATACCGATGTATGGATAATCAGATGCCTACGTATGGTACAATCCACCAACCTTTTAGCCCGAAGGCATTATCATTGTTAAAAAGATATATAATGCCCTATCAACTTCACATAAACAATATCTCAATGTAAATTTTCTATTTGTCCACAAATTGAGAATTAGCTAGAAGTGGATTCGGGTTGAGGGCAGAAGAAGGCAAGAGGAATTCAGAGCTGGCAGTGGACTATTAGACATTGTATTAGTCTGGGTTCTCCAGAGAAACAGAACCAACCATCTATATGAATATACAGAGAGATTGGTTTTAAAGAATTGGCTCATGGAATTGTGGCTGCCAAGTCCAAAATCCGCAGGGCAGGCCAGCAGGATGGCGCCCAAGAAGAGTTGATGTTGCAGGGGTTTTTTTTAAGATTTTATTTATTAATTTCGAGAGACAGAACACGAGTGGAGGGCGGGGCAAAGGCAGAGGGAGAGAGAATCTCAAGCAGACTCCATGCTGAGCGCAGAGTCCAATGCGGGGCTCTATCCCACAACTGTGCGATTATGAGCTGAGCCAAAATCAAGAGTCAGACGCTCAACCAAATGAGCCACCCAGGTGCCCCGATGTTGCAGTCCTGATGCAAAGGCAGCCTGGAGGTAGAATTTCTTCCTCTTTGGGGAATCTCAGCCATTTTCTCTTAAGACCCTCATCTGACGGGGCAAGGCCCACATTATTACAGAGAGTAACTGTTTGACTCAAAACTCTACTAATTTAAATGCTAGTGTCATTGAACAAACAACCTCTAAACATGTTTGACCAAACAACTGGGCGCCATAGCCTGGCCAATATAAAATTAACCATCACAGCCACTCAAACAAATCCATTTCTCATTCTTATGTTTAAGTACTTATCTCTCATGGATCCTGAATACAACCCTTCTCTTGTTGAGTCAGGTCAGCTCTGCCTCTTTCTTGTTCACTAGCATTCACCAGTAAATCATGGCCACTCCTGCTGCTGTGAATCCCAATTTCTCTGCCTAAGCAGACCCCTCACTTCCTTCAAGAGTTCAAGTTCACACCAATGCTTCTCTACCAAGACTTCTGCCACGTGTGGGCTCAAACCTGAGGTGGCAATTCCCTTCTGATTAAATCCAAAAGGAAAGATATAATGAGGCATCAGAAAAAAGCCACAGAGGAATGAGAGCTGGAGCTAAAATTTCCCCCTCAACATATTCACTAACCTGAAAGAAGACTAGCTACACAAGGAAATACATTTGAGAAAGCCATTCTCCACCTATTCATGATGCTCAAGAACACTGCAGCATCTCTTCAAGGTCAAGAACACTTATTTATAGCTGAGTCCTGCTTCCTTTAAATTTTTCAGTGTTGCATCATATATTTAGTTGACTACAGCCAAATTAAGCACAGATAATAATAGAGAGTTGATTTTTTTATTGAGATAAAATTTACATGCAGTTAAATGTATAGATCTTAAGTGTATGGTTAAATGAGTTTTGATTAACATATACACATGTGTAAACACCACTTCCTTCACTACGACTCTCTCCTCATTGACTTGGCTTTTTATTAAATAGCCTCTTCTCTCTTTATTTCTTTTTAAATAATAGATTAGGGTGCCTGGCTGGCTCAGTCCATAGAGCATGAGACTCTTGATCTTGGGGTCGTGAGTTCAAGCCCCACGCTGGGTGTAGTTTACGTAAAAAAATATGTATACATATGTAAAATAATAGACTTTCTTTCTTTTTAGGGCAGTTTTAGGTTTATAGAAAAATCAGCAGAGCGTACGGAGTTCCCAGATACCCCCTCTCCCCTCTGCCCCATTTCCTCCATTGTTAACACCTTGCATTAGTATAGTGCATTTGTCAGAACTGATGAGCCAATATTGATAGATTATGATTATCTAAAGTCCAAATTTACAGTAGGGTTCACACTTTGTGTTGTATATTCTATGGGTTTTGACAAATGTATAATGACATATACACCATTACAGTATCATAGTTTCATTGTCCTAAGAATCCCTGTGCTTCACCTAGTCATTCTTTCCTCCCACCTTCTGATCCCTAGAAACAACTGATATTATTTTCTCCATAGTTTTGCCTTTCCAAGAATGTCACATAGTTGGAATCATGCACTATGTAGCTTTTTCAGATTGACTTCTTTCATTTTGCAATATGCAGTTAAGTCTCCTCCGTGTCTTTTTGTGGCTTAATAGCTCATTACTTTTTCATCACTGAATAATATTCTACAGTCTGGATGTACCACAGTCCATTTATCCATTCACTTACTGAAAGACATCTTGTTTGCTTCCAAGTTTTGGCAATCATGAATAAAGCTGCTATAAACAGTGTGCAGATTTTTGTGTGAATGTTAAATTTTCAGCTCATTTAATACCAAGGAGCATGACTGCTGGATCATATGGTAAGAGTATGTTCAAGCTTTATAAAAAATACAAACCAGACACAAACAAAATGCCAAAAAAAACCCTGCTAAATTGTCTTCCAAACTCACCGTATTATTTCGTGTTCCCACCACCAAGTTCCTATTGCTCCACATACTCAGTAGCATTTGGTGTTATCAGTGTTTTGGATTTTGGCCACTCTAATAGATGTATAGCGATGTATAGTGGTATCTTGTTGTTGTTGTTTTTAAAGATTTTATTTATTTATTGACAGAGAGAGAGATAGCGAGAGAGGGAACACAAGCGGTGGGAGTGGGAGAGGGAGAAGCAGGCTTCCCGCTGAGGAGGGAGCCCGATGCGGGGCTCGATTCCAGGACCCTGGGATCATGACCTGAGCCGAAGGCAGACGCTTAACGACTGAGCCACCCAGGCGCCCCTCTTATTGTTTTAATTTGCAATTCCTTTTTGATATACGATGTTGAACACCTCTTCATGTAATTATTGGCCATTTGTGTATCTTCTTTGGTGACATGACTGTTCAGATCTTTTGTCCATTAAAAAAATTGAGCTGTTTGTTTTCTTACTGAGTTTTAAGAGTTCTTTACATATTTGGATACCAGTCCTTTATCAGATATGTATTTTGCAAAGATTTTCCTCTCAATTTTTGGCTTACTTCATTCTCCGAACAGTGTCCATTGCAGAGAAGTTTTTTTAATTTTAATGAAGTCCAACATATCAATTTTTTCTTTCATGGATCATGCTTTTGGTGCTTTATCTGAAAAGTCATCACCAAAACCAGTCACTTAGATTTTCTATTTTATCTTCTATGAGTTCTGTATATTCAAGTTTATAATTCATTTTGAGTTACTTTTTGTGAATAGTGTATAATTCATTTTTTGCATGTGAGTATCCAGTTGTTCAAGCACCATTTGGTGAAAAGACTATTATTTATCCATTAAGTTGCCTTTTGCTACTTTGTCTAAGATGACTTGACTATATTTGTGTGGATTTATTTCTGGACTCTCTATTCTTCGATTAGGATTGCATTAAATCTATAGATGAAGTTGAAAAGAACTGACATCTTGACATACTGTATATTCCTACCCATATGCATGGACTATCTCTCCAATCACTTAGATCTTCTTTGATCTCTATTTCAATTTTGGTGCTAATGCACATAGTATTATGTTTTTAATTTCAAATTCCACTTGCTTATTGCTAGTTCCTAAAAAGTCAATTGACTTTTTTTTTTTTAAGATTTTATTTATTTGACAGAGAGAGACACAGTGAGAGAGGGAACACAAGCAGGGGGACTGGGAGAGGGAGAAGCAGACTTCCCGCAGAGCAGGGAGCCCAACGCGGGGCTCGATCCCAGGACGCCGGGATCATGACCTGAGCTGAAGGCAGACGCTTAACGACTGAGCCACCCAGGCGCCCCAACTTTTTTTTTTTAAGATTTTATTTATTCATTTGAGACACAGAGATACAGAGAGAGAGAGAAAGCATGAGCAGGGAGAGAGGCAGAGGGAGAGGGAGAAGCAGGCTCCTTGCTGAGCCAGGAGCCCGATGTGGGGCTCAATCCCAGGACCCTGGGATCATGACCTGAGCCGAAGGCAGACGCTTAATGATCTGAGCCACCCAGGTGCCCCTCAGTTGACTTTTATATACTAACCTTGTATCTCGCAACCTTGCTATGACCACTTAGCTTCTGGTATTTTTTTGTTGTTGATTCGTTGAGATTTTCTACATGGACAGTCATGTCATCTGCAACAAAGACTGTTTTATATCTTCCTTCTCAACCTGTTTATCTTTCCCCCCTTTTCTTGTCTTATTCCATTAGTTATGACTTCAAGTATGAGGTTGAATAGGCATGGCGAGAGAGTACATTTTTGTCATGTTCCCAATCAATTAGGAAAGTATCTGGTTTCTCAACATTAAGTATAATGTTGAGTAGGTTTTTTAATATTCTTTATAAAGTTAAGGAAGTTCCCCTCCATTCCTAGTTTTTGAGAGTTTTTACCATGAATAAGTGTCAGATTTTCTGCATCTATCAATATGCAGATAATTTTTCTTCTTTAGCCTGTTGATGTGATGGATTACATTAACTGATTTCAAATGTTGAACTAGCCTTGTGTAACTGGAATAAATCCCACTTGGTTGTGGTGTATCATTTTTTATTCATTGTTTGATTTGATTTGCTAATATTCTGTTGAGGAAGAATTGATTTTTGAGCAGCAGTAAAACATATTATTTTACAATAATCCACATGTGTTTGTGCAGAAAGAAAATTTTTTTACATTCTTTGAATAGTAGAATGATTAAATACTTAGGTTAATTGGGGCTGTATAGTCAAGAATATAAAGTAATAGGATTGGGTTAAAAAATGATATCTACATATTTTTTGTATTTGTCCCCTCTCTCCATCTGCAGCATCTCTCACCAATTGTGATACCCTCCCCTCAACTCTCTACCACTCCAAATTATAATACCTTTTAGGAAAGCTCAGAAGGATTTCTAATTTTTCATGGTAGATTAAACTAAAGATCAAATTAAAGAAGTATTTTTACCTGCTCACTCCTGAAACTAAACAAAAATAATAGTAAAGAATTAAAAAAATGCAAAGCCACAAAAAAAAAAAAAAGAGAGAGAGAGAGAAGGAAAGGGAAGGAAACAACAGATAAGTATTATCAATGAAATTCTGGAAAATGGAAAACAGATGATAGAGTGGAAATTTTCTTAGCAAGACAGGAGAAAGTTAAAAAAACCCACATCCAGACTTGTTGGCAATAGCATGCCAACAAGAAGCAATCCAATTCACCTAAAAGAACCCTGGGAAGGCCTGGACGTTAGAGGCACCAAATAAGACAGAAGGTGGGTGTGAGAATGGGATTAAAGTGTCTATGAAAAAAATCTCTCCCATACTCCATAAACTCCTCTACCAACCCACAGAAGGGATAAGAGGTTCACTGTATTTTTGGAGAAGTTTAACCCTACACTCTGGCCATGGACACTAAACATTGTAGTGGAAGGCAATGAAGAAATGTCCCTGAAACATTTTTGCATGAAAGTCTGCATAGTGAATGATACCATCCAAGGTCCCTTTTCCCACTATCATCTCCCAAGCGTGTACCACCAACCACCACTGCACCACATCACCACCCTTCACCTACCCCTATCCTCCTGGAGAAAATGTGCAGAGACATTTGCATTTGGTGGTATTCCTATAAAACAACTGTGTCTGACAATTACCCTCCAGCGAAGCCCACCAGACAACAGCCCTATTCATACACATTAAGCTTCTAATTATTATTTTTTAATATCTATTTCTGTAGGTAAAAGGACAGCCCATGATCACTAAACAATTGAGGAACACCTTTAATGTTGTTCTTTTTCAAGAATGCTTTGAATATTTTAAGTCCTTTGCAATTCTACGAAAATACAATTGTCTAGTCAATTTCTACAAAAACGCCTGGTTGGATTGAAATCAATTTGGGGAGAAGTGACACACTGGCAATATTGGGTCTTCCAATTCTTCAATATGGTATCTCTCTCCATTTCTGGAGTTTTGTTTTTTTTTTTCTCAAAGGAATTTTGTAGTTTCCAGGATAGGGGTCTTGCATATCTTTTGCTAAATTCTTCCTAAATGTTGTTAAATTTGACATTACTGTAAATGGGATTTAAAATTTTCATTTCCAAGGTGCCTGGGTGGCTCAGTTGGTTAAGCGTCTGACTCTTGATTTTAGCTCAGGTCATGATCTCAGGGTCATGGGATCAAGCCCCATATCAGCTCCTTGCTCAGCTCAGAGTCTGCTTAGGATTCTTTCCCTCTTTCTCTGCCCCTCTCCCACTGCTTGTGCATGCACTCTCTCCCTTAAAAAAAAATTTATTTTCATTTCCAATTGTTTGCTGCTAGTATATAAAGTTAAAATTGATTTTTGAATTGTAAATTCGTATATTGCAACCTTGCTAAATTCTCATCTTTTTTTTGTAGATTCCTTAGGATTGTCTATGTCAACAGTCTATGATTTAGATTAATTGATACACCTGTGTAATCCACACTCCATCAAGATATAGAACATCTACCTACCCCCCAAATATCCCTTGTGTCCCTTCCTAGTTAATCCCACCAAAGGCAGTAATTGTTCTGAGTTTTTTCTATCATAAAGTAGTTCTGCCTCCTCTAAAGCTTTCCATAAATGGAATCATTCAGTATGTACTCCAGTTTTGTTCACTCAGCATAATGTCTATGAAATTCACCCATACTGTTACATGTATAAATAGTACATTTTGATCACTGAGTAATATCACACTGTATGATTATATCAAAAATTTAAAATCCATTTTCTTATCGATAGGTCTTTTGTTCCAGATTTTAGCTATTAGGAAGAGAGCTGCCACAAGTATTCCTGTCCAACTATCCGTGTTGGCATACATTTTCATTTCTCTTGGGTATATACCTAGGAGGGATTGCTGGCTCAAAGGAAGGGATAACTTTATAAGAAGCTACCAAACCTTTCCAACGTGACTGTATAATTTTACATTACATCCGCAATTTATGAGAGTTCTCATTGCTTTTCACCCTCCTCTCAACATTTCTATCATCCTTTCTAATTTATTTTAACCATTCTAATGGTGTCTTGTGGGTTTTGTTCCTAAGTGGGTATTTGTTTATTTTGCAAACAATCTCAAACTTACAGAAAAGTTACAGGTACAGTGCAAAGTACTATTCCTCCTAAACCAGTTGAGAGAAGTTGCTAATATCATGTTCCTCACTTTCAAATACTTCAGTGTATATTTCCTAAAGACAAGGATAGTCTCCTGCATAATCACAACACCATCATCAAAGTGAGGAAATTAACATTAATACAGTACTATTTAATTCTTCTACCACATTTAAGTTTCACCAATTGTTCCAGTAACAATCTTAATAGCAAAAGGAGCCGGTCCAGGATAATACACTGCATTTACTTGTCACGTTTCTTTTGTTTCTTTCTATCTGGAATAGCTCCTTGGTCTTTTCTTGATTTTCATGACCTTGACAATTTTCTGAAGATTACAGAACAGTTATTTTGTATAATGTCCTTCAATTTGGGTTTCTCTGCTGTTTCCTCACTATTAGATTCAGCTTATGAATCTTCAACAGGAGTTATCGCGCAAGTGATGTTTTGTGTGTTCTTCTCGTTATGTTCTAGCAGGTGGTTCTGATTTCAGTTTGTCCCATTACTAGGGATGTTGCCTTGGCTCATTTGATTAAGATGGTGTCTGCCAGGCTTCTCCCACTATCAAGTTACTTTTTCCCTTTGTAATCAATATGTGCTTCACGAGGAGGTAATTTAAGACTATATAGATATCTATTCCCTCACCTAACTTTCAATTTATTCACATATTTACTCAGAGCAAATGTGGACTCATGGATTCTTGTTTTATTCAACAGCTTACAATTTGTTACTATTATTTATTTTGAAGTCACAGTGTTCCAGATTTCACCAGTGGGAAGACCAGTCAAGCTGGATTCTATGGCCTTTGACAAATCACCATCATTCCTCAGGGACTTCCTTACTTTTGGGCACAAAATGTTCCAGGCTCATTTTGTACATTCCCTACTCCAGTCCTCAAATCAGTCATTTCTTAACAAAAAGCCTTGGTTCTTTTACATTGAGAAGCATTTTCAGAAATCAAGACTGGGCCTCTAAATATGCTCATAGTTGATGTTTTCAAACCTTGTCAGTGGTCACAGCTAGAAATAATATAGTTGTGTGTATCTATGGGTATCTATGGATACCCACATATACATACATATTTATGGACATAAACACAGGTATATATGCATATATATACACATATTATATCTATATTTATATATTTACTTACATAAGTAAATTCCAACACGACTAGTTCATTCTACTTTCTACATTTATAACTCCCTTCTCTGACAATAAGAAGCCTAGCTCCCATGATCATTAATATACATAAGTAATACACTCAATTTGTTTTCTGGTTGTCCACTTCATTCTTTTTTCCTCTCTTCCTTCCTTCTTTCGGGTTACTTGAATACTTCATAGTATTCCATTTTAATTTCTGTTAGCTTTTTAGCTATATATCTTGCATTATTTTTAGTAGTTACTTCAAGGATTTCAATTTACATCTTTATATTACCACAATCTACTTAGAGTTTATATTGTACTACTTCACATAAAATATAGCAACCTTTGAATATCATAGTTTTATTTACCACTCTCTCAACTTGGTGAGATTTTTGTCATATCTATTATATGTACTTATGTTATAAACCCCACAATACTGTGTTATAAGCTGCATTATGCAATCATATGCTTTTTCAAGAAATTAAGAAAATGTGTACATGTGGCGCCTGGCTGGCTCAGTTGGTGGCGCATGTAACTCTTGATCTCAGGGTTATGATTTCAAGCCGCACTTTGGGTATAGAGATTACTTAAAGATAAAATCTTAAAAAAAAAGAAAAGAAAATGTGTACATTCTCTCCTGTTTACCCAAATACTTACCATTTCCTGTGCTCTTTATTCCTTCCATTGAATCCAAGTTATCATCTGGTGTCATTCATCTCCCACTTGAAGAATTCCCCTAAGTATTTCTTACAGCACAACACACCAATTCTTAGCTTTAGTCCATCTGAAAACATCTTTATTTTTCTTCATTTTTGAAAGATAATTTTGTAGCATATAGAAGCTGGGTTGACAGCTTTACTTATTTCAGTACTTAAAGGTGTTATTCAATCGTTGTCATGGGTTGGGTTTCCTAGGAGGTAGACTCTGAGGTGGAATTTAGCCAGCAGAATGTTTATTAAGGAGTCTCCTTGGTATCAAAACCTGTGGAAAGAAGGAAGCAAGAGTAGTCAGAAGGAAAAACTGAGCTCTGATGCATGTCCTATAGTAGCCTCAGCCAACGCCCGGGGGAGATCTGGAGCAAGAATTGCCCTTCAGATTCGTCTTGCATTGGGCCAAGAAGGTCAGGTCCTGCACTGATCAACCCCTGGCTGTAGGTATCCCAGGAAGAGGCTTGATCTTAAGTGAGTCAGTGCTCTACAGCTGAGGCAATCCCCCCGAAAGGGGCTAAAAACAGAAGGTTGTCTGCTGACGGCACTCCTCCTAGCTGGGCCAATGGGTTTTTCCACTAATGTGAGCTGGGTGTGTATCACAGACTTCTGGTCTCCCCTGTTTCTCAGGAGAAGTCTGCCTTATTTGTATTATTATTTCTCTCTAAGTAAAATATAGGCCTTATTTTTCTCCTGGCTCCTTTTTCTTTGTCTTTAGATGCCAACAGTTGGTCATGTGCCTAGTGCTGTTTTCTTTGTATTTATTCTGCTTGTGCTTCACTGACCTTGGATCCATTAGTGTTTTTACCAAATGGCTAAGTTTTCAGCCATTACTTCTTCAAATATTTTTTCTTCCCTACTCTCTTGGCTCCTTCTAGTATTCTAATCACATGTATTAGACTGCTTGAATTTCAGAAACCATAGCTTTCTGAAAATCTATTCATATTTCTTCTATCTTTTCTCCCTTTTCTTGAATCTGAACAATTCCCATTTATCTGCTTTCAAATTCACCGATTCTTGCGCATTCTCCAATCTGCCATTAAGCATATCTAGTAAGTTTTTCATTTTTAGTTGCTGTATTTTTCACCTAGAATTTTCATTTGAGTCTGCTATAGACTGAATGTGTCCCTCCCTGCCATTCACATGTTGAAATCCTAACCCCCAGTGTGATGGCATTAGGGCGTGGGGCCCCTGCGAGGTAATGAGGTCATGAGATGGAGTCTTCGTGAATGGTATTAGTGCCCTCCTACAAGAAGCCCCAGGGAGCTCCCTTACTCTTTCTGTCATGCAAGGACACAGTGAGAAGGTGACCATCTATGAACCAGGAAGCAGTACGTCACCAGAGACCAGATCTATTGGTGCCTTGATCCTGGACTGCCTGGCTTCCAGAACTGTGAGAAATAAATGTTTGTTATTTAAGCCACCCAGGCTATGGGGTTTTTGTTAGAGCAGCGCAAACACACGAAAATGGACTTTTAATTCTATTTTGTGGCTGTTTCTCCATCTGTTCATTCACCAAGACTACATTTTCCTGTAAGTCCTTATGCATATTTGTAATAGCTGCTTTAAAGTCTCTGTCTACTATGTACCACGTAAGGTTTGGTTTTCCTTGATTGTTTTCTCCTCCTTGCATACGGGTCATATTTTCCCGTTTCTTTACACATTTGGTCATTTTTATTGTATACTAGACATTAGGAATTATACATTGTAGAAATTCTGGATTCTATTATATTGCTCGCAAGAGTGCAATTTTTGTTCTACTAGGGAATTAAATTGGCTGGACTCAAAGTCCTAAGTCTGTCTCCTCTGTTTTTGGGTGACACCCTGAAATATCTGCTCAATTCTTTCAGTTTCTAGTGGTCACTTTTTCTCTGTACTCTATGTGGTCTCTCCTACTGATGCATATTTCAGTGGCTGGACAAGAATTTGACCAGTTTATATGAAGATTTGGGGTTCACCACCTCTATGACCCCCTCCCTCCTAGGATACGCCCTCCCAGCTCCCCAGTTGCTCTTCCAGTCCTGAACTTTATACTCTGACACCAGTATTCAGGAGGCTTCATTCTGAGCCACGTAATGGATTGGTGAACAACTGTGAGCAAAAACTCCAAATCAAAAATCACAATGGTGTAATTCCAATCTTTTAAAGGTAGACTCCTCTCCAATACCTGCCTGCATCTAGTCTCTGTCAAATATCTTCAAATAGTTGGTTTTTAATATTCCCATCCAGACTCTATCATTGTTACCTGTGGGAAGATTAGCCTGACCGAGCTACACTACCATTACTTGAAGTCAAATTTCCCCATATTACTATTGTTCTCCATACTGGAATCATACCTAAATCCTGATTTGTCTATGTCAGTGTTGTGATTCATTTCCCTTGCATCGGTGCTATGTTTAGGAAGGGTCATAGATCAGTCTGGAAACCCAAAGCTACTCTTTGCAGTCTAGCTATAAAGGGCTTTAACACAGGGAATTGGTGGCTTAACCCAAAAAAAGCCTTAAGGGAGCAATGGTTAGAGAAACCGCTACTGACCTCAGCTTGGAGTGCTCAAGCAGGTGGTTTTCAAAACTCGCCTTGAAGTTTCCACAATTCTGGCTGCAACTGACTGGAGAGTAATGAACTCTCCATTACTTTGGCTCAAGGATGCCTGTCATCAATACACTCCAGCCTGGGACCATACAACAAAGGGGAATCTAGCAAATGTAGCTCCTGGCTTCTCTTCAAAGCAAAGGAGACTTTAGAAGGGGTGGTGGTGATGCCAAGTTGATCACAGATAATTCAAACAGGGCATGTGACCCAAATTAGCAAAAGACACAGGAGGGAAAGGGAGCTGCAGAGCTTCTGGAAAAAAACTATTTGCTGATAAACTAAAAACGAAACAAAACAAAACAAAACAAACCCAAAGACTCACAAGAACAATGGTCGTTCTTCTTACAATGGAGTTTTTTTCATGTGATTCTTGGAACAGAGGCATTGATCTTATGATCGTGATGAGGAGCCAGCTGAGATGGAAGCAAATATGGTGTCTGAAGCCTGTCCAGTCTGGACTTCCTGTTGTGAGAATAAGTGTTACTATTTAAGATATTTTCAAATTGGCTTATTTTGTTACTTGCAGCAGATGAGGCCCCTTATTTAGATCATAGAGGTAAATCCCAGAAGAAACATTTAAAGGGGTGAAAGTGGTAGTCTTTAAGGAGTAAGACTGGGGTAATGGGATGTGGTACAGTGCACATTGGCTTTTATTCTATGTCTTGTGCTATTTAACATTGTAAAGAAGATACAGGCACTACTTGGATAAAAAAAATTAATTAGAAAAAAGACAATCTGACAACTCCTCTCCCTCTCCACATCACAGTTTTCATGATTAACTCTGATCTTAGCACAAAAGGAAATGGCAGCTAAACACAACAATTCTTCCCTGCTTTTATTTCAGGTGATCATCACTTCTAGTTGCCTATTGAAGAACCCCATCCTCATCCCCCTCAATCTACTGTCTGTCACCAAAATTATCATTCCAAAGGGCAAGTATGATCACATCTCTCTCCTGCTTAAAACCCTTAATTGGCTTCATTTTGTCTCTATAGGATAAAATGCAAATTCCTTAATATGGCATCCAAGACTCTTCATGATCTGGGCCTTCATGTTCTCTAATGTATATACTCTAGCTATTTTGAAAATCTTGGTTTTCTCCACACTCAGACGTCCATTCTTTTGGAGTTTCTTCGTTTGGAACATCCTTCCTAAATAATCCACTTTCAGCTACCTGTCTGTGAAGATTTCTTACTCCTGCAGTTCTCCTGTAGTCTCTTCTTCTAGATGCATTGTAGATACCTATAGCCTCCATCAGCACAACTTATTATTACAGCTCAAAAACCACCTACTAGAAAGTCTGAAATCCAGAAAATCTCTTAAAACTGAAATATTTTCGGTAACTCATTTGGTGACAAAACCTGAATGGAACTACTTATATTTATAATCTCAATTGATTCCAATTTGTATTAATATTCATGAACTTTGCTGCAGAAATATTAGTGGGTTTCACTGCAGACTGAAGCCTCAGACCCCACTGGCAATGGTAAGTAACACATACTATACGCACCTCTAGTATGTGCACCATTCCGAAAATGGCTACTGCAACATGTCTCATCCCACAAGTTCTTCTAGAACTTCTACCACTTATCAAGAGGAGAGGTCTATTTCCCTCTCCCCTCTTGAAAATGGGAGTGATTTTATGAATAAAAGTAGTGGAGGTGATACTGCTTGACTTCCAAGGCTAGGTCATAAAAGGTGATATGGCTTCCGCCTATTTTCCTTTCCTCTCTCAAAATGCTTGCCCTTGGAACTCAGCCACCATGTTGTGAGGAAGCTCAGCCATGTAGTGAGGCCACCTGTAGCTGTTCTAGGCCACAACCCCAGTCAAGATCTCAATCATTCATCAATGTATTCATTGTATTCATCATCAGTATTCATCAATGACCAACCAGTATCAACTACCAGACATGAGAATGAGTTAACTGCAGATGATGCCTGGCCTTGGCACTCAAGTGCCCCCACTTGTTGGCTGAGTGAAGCAAAGACAAGCTGATGCCAAGCCTTGCCCCAAACATAGATTTATGAGAAAGACAAATTTTGTTTTAAGGTACAAAATTTTAGGTAATGTTCTGCAGCCACAGTGATTGGAATATCCTCCCATTATCTTGTAAAAATGTGAAATATTCTGAATTCTAAAACCCATCAAGGGTTTCAGATAAGATCTGCATACTAAAATCATGTTTGTATATCTATTTTTCTATAGAATTAGAAGTTCTTTGAGGACAAGAACTAGTTTTCCTTTTTTTTTTTTTCTTGGTATTCTCAGAGCTACCATTTAAGATTGGGTAGGTCCTCAAGGTCTGTCTATTGAATTAATGTTGAATGTATAGATGAATGAAAAAATAAACACAGTTCCAAACAAATGGTTATTTTGAAATAGTTTTTCAGTAGATTATACTTTTTTTCAACTCAATCCATTCCTCAAAAATAACTTAGACTACCTTATTTTTATAATTATTTTCAGTTTATGAACTATACAAAAAGTTTCATCAATTTTCCTATGTTGTTTTTATCCAGAAGTGTTATCTTTTTTTTAAAGTTCCTTTTTTTTTTTAAGATTTATTTTAGAGAGAGCGCGAGTGAGCATGCACGTGAGCAGGGCCGGGGGAGGAGGAGAGGGAGAGAGAATCTCAAGCAGACTCCCTGCTGAACACAGAACCCGACACAGGGCTCAATCCCACGACCCTGAGATCATGACTGAAACCAAGAGTCAGAGGCTTAACCCACTGAGCAACCCAGGCGCCCCCAGAAGTGTTATCTATTATGATTGTGTACTTTATCCATCAAAGCGTGTTCTAAATTAGCCTTGGCTGTTTCCAAAAGTCAAATGCATCCTTAAGGATGAAGATTTCCCATTACTGAAGATAATTTACTTTGATATCTTTATTATCAATACCAAATTACTTTATCTGACATCGACTCTGAAGGTTATGCCAAAACAGGAGATCCCAATGTTTTTGAACAATGCGGTGTTCAAACGCAATGCAACGTGTGGAAATGATGCACAGATGCAAGGATTGCAGCATCCATGTTGACAACGATGGAAGGAAAATACATTAATTTGGAGTGTAAGTTCTATCTTGCATGACCAAAATATAAGTTTATTTCTCTCCTGCTCATATGTCACATATACATCATGTCACACATGTACTTAGCTACATGAGGAAAGGGGAGGAAGGTAGAGAGAAAATCCATAATGTCATAAAGACATGAGTAGATAGCGTTGATTTATTTTTGAATGTTCCTGTCGGGAATAACAGTTTTAGCCCCTCCCAGGGAATGGTATAATGATGAAATCATGAGGTACGAGTTTTACAGTTTTGCTGCCCAACAACTGTCTGATCAGAATTTACTGGATCCTTACTGCCCTGCTTTGTCCTCCCTCCCCATGTTGTGTAAATGGCAGAAGCCGGGATATATACAGGTGTATTTCAAGACCATTCACATTCAGAGGAAATCTCTGTGAAAGCAAGAGCCATTAGATAAAAATAATATTAACCAGAGTCTCTCAAAAAATGCCAAGAGGGGGACGAATCTTACACCCCATGGCACAACTTCCAATCTTTTCTTTCTCCTCTGGTGTTTCATGGAGTCCAGCAGGAACACTGCCTACAGACCTCCTTCTTTCCTGTCATATTCCCCTAAAATCCCCCTTTCTCACTCTCTCTCCCATGCTCCCTTCCACACACAGAGCACCCTATTCTTTTTCAGCCTACCCCCCTCATCTTCTCCATCTGTTATTTTCTCATCGTGCTGCCTCCTGAGATCAATCGGACTGGCCTTGGCTGTATTAATACCCTTCCTCATGCATTAACCTGGTCCCATGCAATCCTGGGACCAGGGACACAGAGCAAATGAAAAGAAACTCTCTTTTTCAAGGTGAGGAGGGGGAGAGGCTGTGAATCCTGAAATATGAATCTTTTCCCTTGTCATACCGACATCTTACAGGCAGAATTCCATTTCACTAAACAGAAATAGTATGATGAGTAACCTCAGCCAGATACACTGTGAGGACAGCATAAAGTACAGCATGACCCACCTATGGACTCTAGATGGAACAGTTCAAGGACCACATCTTCACCGGCATATATTGCTGCAGACCTGCTGCGGTCTGGATAAATTGATATTGATTTAAATGGATGTGTAAACAGTGTCATGAGGAACTATCTCATCCCTGGGGCTACCTTATTGCTGGGGTCCCTCTCCTTTCACCGAATACCTCAGGTATCACTTTTCTAGGCTTCCAAGGAAGTTTAAAGCCCCAGAAATTACCAAAGACCTGATAATAAAAGCCAAGTATCCACTCTTATTTCCTCTTCCTCCACCTTTGGTCTCTGAACCCCAGAAATTCTGGGAATTAAAGGGTGGAGATGCTGCAAAGCAGAAATTCCCATTTATGATTGCAAAATAAAACACAGTATACGGAATTTCATATAGAGAATGAGTAATTTCTTAGTATGAGTAAGTCCCAAATATTGCATGGGGTATACTTATACTTTAAAGAAAAGCATTCATTCTTTTTTTTTTTTTAAGATTTTATTTATTTATTTGACAGAGAGAGACACAGCGAGAGAGGGAACACAAGCAGGGGGAGTGGGAGAGGGAGAAGCAGGTCTCCTGCAGAACAGGGAGCCGGATGCGAGGTTCAATCCCAGGACCCTGGGATCATGACCTGAGCCGAAGGCAGACGCCTAACGACTGAGCCACCCAGGTGCCCCGAAAAGCATTCATTCTTTATGTGAAGTTCAAATTTAACTGACCATTCCTGTTTGAATTATCCTGGAGATCTGGTAACCCTAATTTAGGACAATCAATGAGAAGAATATCAACCAGGAATGAATACGTTAGGCTTAAAAATGGGAATTCTTAGGTAGATACTGTCTCTTGAGTTGCCCATTAAAAATATACCTAGAAGGGTGCCTGGGTGGCTCAGTCGGTTAAGCAGCTGCCTTTGGCTCAGGTCATGATGCCAGGGTCTTGGGATGGAGTCCCACGTCAGTCTCCCTGCTCAGCAGGGAGTCTGTTTCTCCCTCTGCCCCTCCCCCTGCTCGTGCATACTCTCTCCCCCCCACACACCCAAAAATAAAGAAAGAAAGAAATACATACATACATAAATATATAAATAATCTTTTTTAAAAAGTACCTAAAACATCATAATATGAAAAAAAAAAAGCTCTCTCTGAAAACAACAGGATCAGATATAGTCTGGAGTAGTAAGATGCTTAAGTAGCTGGAAATGTTTTATTGGTGTACTAGAGAACACAGCAGGGGATCAAGGAGAGGCACTCAGGGTGTGAGTGAAAGAGGATGAGGTTTAAGTGAAGGCCCGGACAACAGGTAAGAGACTGTCCTGCGAGGTCTCCTCTAACAAAGTCCAAAACTTAGGCTATTTTGCTGAAATACGACTTAAGAGCTGTGATGGTTATTTTTATGCATCAAACTGACTGGGACATAGGCGCTCAAATTAAATGTCATTTCTGGGTGTGCCTGTGAAGGCGTTTCCAAATGAAATGAGCACTTGACTTGGTGGCCCCGGTAAAGTAGATCGCCCTCCCCAAGTGGGTGGGCATTATCCAAACCGTTGAGGGTCTGAAGAAAATGATAAGGCAGAGGAAGGAGGAATTTGCCCCTTTGGCTTCCTCCCCGCCTGCTTGAGCTGGGACATCAGTCCTCTCCAGCCCTTGGACTGAGAGTTACAGCCTCAGCCCCTCTGGTTCTTTGGCCTTCAGACTTGGACTGAGCTACACCACTGTCCTTCCTGGGTCTCCAGCTTCCAGAATCAGACTGTGAGACTCCTTAGCCCCTGAGTCAATTCCTCAAAGGAATCTCTCTATCTGTGTCTATATCTATATCCCCTATTGATTCTGTTTCTCTGGAGAGCCCTGATTAACATAAGAGTAAAAACAAGGCCATTAAACATCACAGAGTTCCGGAAATAAACTTAGACCCACCCAACCTAGTGACCTCTTCCTGCACATCCCCTCTCCCCAGCCCCTAATCTGAATTCCATTTCCCATTGTGCCTTCAGTGTTTTAGAAGTGATGGCCCATGTAAAGACAGCAGCTCTTTCTCATTTTAGCAGCTTTCCAAACTGTACACTCACTGAAGTCAGGCGCAGTTTCCCAGAGGCCTGTATTTCCCACATGGCCTAAAACCTAGCAGCAAGAGCTCTGCACATAAGTAGGAGTTTCAGTGAATTAATGAATGCAATCTCCAAATGGCTAACATTTAAAAACACTAACTAGTATTGTATTATTAATCTCAAAAACAAAACAAAACCAGATCACCTAGAGAGCATCCTGCCTTTACGGTTCTCCCCCAGACGCCTTGAGAAGGAGACAGAGCACAAGGTCAGGGGGAGTGAAGGGCAGACCGCATTCTCCCGAGCTGTGGGTTTGGCATCCTTTACCAGCATTAAATTAGCCATAAGAAAAATGAATGACAGTCCTGTCAGCATGCTATACACTTTGGGGAAAAGAACAAATGAAATCATATTGACAAAATACGTCTCCTTTTTCTCTAGAATTGTTCATTTGATCTTTATCCCAAAGCTTCTTTGACATGATTAACCAAAGACTGAAAACTGAAGAGACCCACAAAAGCTTATTAGATTATCTAGTCCATTTTTTAGGCCACATGTACAATTACGTGTTCCCTATAGAAATATTTTCTAGAACTTTGTCTGCCCCTTTCCCAGTAGACTTCTCTGAATGTCTTAAAGTCTTTTCTGGGGAGCGTGTTCCAGTTAGGCTCATCTTAGACACCTGACAGTTTTTCTGAAGCTTCTATTTCAATTTGTCTTATTTAAATTTTGCCCCATTACTCCTACTTAGACCCTTTTCCCGTCACCATATTGTAGATAGTTTTCATATTCTTTTTTAGGCATAATTTAACCATGCTTCACACATTAACTTGAGTAGACAGTATATGGTATAAATTACACAAAACAGCGATGTGTGAAGACATTCTGTGGTGAATAAATTAAAGCATTAATTTCAGACATATCAAACTAACACTTTTTAAATTTGTGGTTCCTATAATTTTCAGACCTGTTTCTAAAGTCTCTGCAGGGGGGAATTAAATGGAAGAGATTAGCCTAAAGCTTCTCCTTTCATTTCATAGGTTGGAGATCAGCCATTCCCATGAATATTTAAGAGAGAAAGAATTTTTTTTTTTTTTTTTAAGAATTTAACACAAAGGTCCTAGTCAGATTTAAGGAGATGTAGCCATTCAGACATACAGGTGAAAAAGATTAGGTTTAGCAAACTCCCTAGACATCGTCACCAACAATCTGGCAGTTAAGAGAGAATTAAGGGAGCGGACATTATTGCCCACAGAGTATATGTGAAACTGGGTACACTGAATCTGAATTGAATGAAGAAGTGCACATGTTTATAGTATGAAGACTAAAAAAAAAAAAGAGAACCAAACTCCAATTTAACCAGAATTCCTCTGTGTGAAAAGGAAAACTTTCCCAGCACAGGCTCTGCTGGGATCCTGGGGTTTCTGGTTTCCACAACTGATACAGAATTGCTGAATGGACAAGGATCTGGCAGCAAAACATACGCACACAGTTCCTTTTAAGTAGTGAGACTTGAGAAGAATCAAGTTTATCCTCACTCCCAGTTTTAATTTTCACCTAAGTATTTACCACGTTTACGTTATTTTTTAGTTTGTTTATTGTCTGTCTCCTCTGGCCCTTACCTAGAATCTAAGCTCCATGAGGACAGAAATTTTATGTTTTTGTCTTGTTCACTTCTGTATTCCTGGTACCTAGAACACTGCCTGACCCACAGCAGGCAGTTAAGGATTGGTTAAAGGAAGTCACTTATTTGCCACTGATTTCTCCGTTTACAGAGTCAGACAGAAAAATAGCATGCATATGTCTTGGCTAAAAAGAACTAGATCAAAAAAAAAAAAATTCTTCTTCTATGGGAAGAAGTTTTTTAAATTCTTGAGGGTGGGCTTTGAGGTAGTATTATTCCTTAAAATATAAACTAGGAAGTGTCTCAGATCTGACCATGTCATCCAAGGTGCTAAAGATGAGGCTCCATGAGGGCAGACGCAGTGCCGCATTGTTCTCTCTGTATCAGCTTCTGACACAGACCTGGAATGAGGAATAAATAAGATCGGTTGGAATAGTTGATATAGACTATGCTAGCCACTGGTCTAAGCACTCACATGCATTAATTCATTTACTTTTTTACAATAGTTTTACCTGGGGACACAATTATTATCCGCAGCTTCTCAGACAAAGAACATAAAGCGTAAGAGAATAAATAACTGCCGGTTATCAATGTACTGTTTCTCAGCTCCAAACCCATCCTCCTTTGCCCTGTTTTGTGAGCTGGGACTGGCCAAATATTGTGTCAACAGAGGGCACCAGAGGGACACTGCAAGGCTGCAGCCCCAGGAAGACCCTCCCCTGCAGGCCCCAGCCCTCCATGTTTGTTCTTCGGCAGGAGAAACCAGAAGGCCACTTGGAGGAGTCCCAGCTGTACCTTGGGCCACACTGTCCTCCCTGGCTGCTTCTGCAACACAGCTCTGGCCCTACCTTCTGGAAAGTCTTTTCCCACCAGCAGGCTGCATGTTCCTGAGGTACCCACAGCTTCTCTGAAGAGGACTGACTCCCAGCCTGGCCCTTAGTTCCTTTATTGTCTCCTCTCCTCAGCCAAGAGGTAGTGGTTGGCACGTAACTTTTACTCCTGTAAGTAGCTAGCCCCTTCTACTAGTTAACAATTCTTTATATTAAATTGTCTCTGGATAGAGTGCTGGAAGGGTACTCTATTATTTCAGACCCCAAGTTGTCCAAGACTGTACCACTAGGAAGCAATCAAGCTGGGCTTCAAACCCAAAAAGTCTGATTCCAGAGGGACACTCCAAACTATGAAGCTACACTGTCTCCAATGTTTGCGATAGAATCCAAGTTAACTCCCCCCACAGCCTGGACCCTCTGAGGCTGCAAAAATGAGAATTGCAATCCAGGAGTAAAGTACTGAATTGCATCTCCTCAAATATAACATGGATTAATACTACACAACCCTAATCTTAATATTTCAAATCCCTTTTTTTTTTTAAAAGATTGTATTTATTTATTTGTCAGAGAGAGAGAAAGCACAGCAGGGGGAGCGGCAGGCAGAGGGAGAAGCAGGCTCCCCACTGAGCAAGAAGCCTGATGCGAGACTTGATCCCAGAGTCCTGAGATCATGATCATGATCTGAGCTGAAGGCAGACACTTAACTGACTGAGCCACCCAGGCGTCCCTCAAATCCCTTTTATATGCAGAATTTCACCACCAAACAACTATAGGGTTGAGAAGGCATATATTACTATTCCTATAAAGAAACTGAAGCCCACAGATATTAAAATTTTGCACAAGTAGTTACACTCAAGTCTTCCAAGACCCAGCCAGAACTTTGTCTATAATATCACCATCTTGCCTTAAGTTTTAGTTACTCTGGAGTGAATTGGACTATGAGACTGAATAATGGATCTCCAAAAGATCCATGTCATAATCCTTGAAGCCTGTGCATATAACCTTTTATGGAAAAGGGAACTTTGCAGATGTGATTAAATTAAGGGGAGAGAGGGAATGATCCTAGATAATCAGGGTGGCCCCTAAATGCCATCATAAGAGTCCTCATAAGAGAGGGGCAGAGAGAGACTTCACACACGCAGAGGAAAAGATGTTGTGAAGACAGAGGCAAAGATGGGAATGATGTGGCCACAGGCCAAGGAATGCCCGTAGCCTCCAGAAGCTGGATGAGAAAATGCACAGAAAGAGACAAGGAACAGATTCTCCTCTAGAGCCTCTGTAGGGAACACAGCCCTGCTGACACCTTGACAATAGCCCAGCAATACTGATTTCCAACTTCTGGCCTCCAGAACTGTGAGAGACCAAATTTCTATCATTTTAAATCACAAAGTTTGTGGTAATGTCTTATAACAGCCTCAGGAAACTAAAATACTGACAAATTCAAGTTTAAAAGAAAAGTTTATACAGATAGAAAATAATTTCTAAACATGACATAAATAGTTTTATAAAATTAGAGTCATTAAAATGAAGATGCTGAGCACCTGGGTGGCTCAGTCGGTTAAGCCTCCAACTCTTGATTTTTGACTCAGGTCAGGATCTCAAGGTCGTGAGATCAAGCCCTGCGCCAGGCTCACGCTGAGCATGGAGCCTGCTTGAGATTCTCTCTTCCTCTTCCTTTGCCCCACCCCCCCAAGTGCTCACGTGCACACTTGCTCTCACTATCGCTCTCTCTCTCAAAAAATAAAATGAAGGATGTTAAGAACATGCAGAATGGGGGTGCCTGGGTGGCTAAGGTGGTTAAGCATCTGCCTTCAGCTCAGGTCATGATCCCAGGGTCCTAGGACCAAGCCCTGCATCGGGCTCCCTGCTCAGTGCGGAGTCTGCTTCTCCCTCTCCCTCCACCTCTCCACCCCCACGCTGGTGCTCCCTCTTGCTCTCTCTCTCTCAAATAAATAAATAAAATCTTAAAAAAAAGGGGGGGGGAACATTGAGAATGAAAACACAAGCTAAATAGAAAATAAAATCTTCCAAAATTGAATCAGGGAGAAATAGAAAATCTGAATAGCCGAATTACTAGTAACAAAATTGAATTGGTAATCAAAAAACTCCCAACAAACAAAAGTCCAGGATGAGATGTTTTCACAGGTAAATTCAACCAAACATTTACAGAAGAGTTAATATCTATTCTCTTCAAACTATTCCAAAAAATGGAGAGGACGGAAAGCTTCCAAATATATTCTACAAGGCCAGCATTACGCTGGTACCAAAACCCAGACAAAGATACTACAAAAAAGCAAAAAGAAAGAAAACTATAGGCCAATATCCCTGATGAACACAGATGCAAAAATCCTCAACAAAATATTAGCAAACCACATTCAACAATACAATAAAAGGATCATTTACCATGTTCGAGTGGAATTTATTCTGGGGATGCAAGGATGGTTCAATATCTGCAAGTCAATCAATGTGACATACCACATTAAGAAAATGAAGGATAAAAATAATACGATCATCATAATAGATGTGGAAAAAACATTTGACAAAATTCACCATCCATTTATGCTAACTCTCAAAAAAGTGGGTTTCAAGGGAACATACCTCAACATAATAAAGGCCTTATGTGAAAAACCCATAGCTAATATCATACTCAACATTAAAAGCTGAAAGTTTTTTGTTTAAGATCAAGAACAAGACAAGAATGTCCATTCCCTTCACTTTTATTGAACATAGTACTGTCTATTCAACATAGTCCTAACGACAGCAATTAGATAGGGAAAAGAAATAAAAAGGCATCTGAATTGGTAAGGAAGAAGTTAAACTGTCACTATTTGCAGATGACATGATACTGTACATATAAAACCCTGAAGACCCCACCAAAAAACTATCAGAAATAGTTACAGAACTTACAGAATTCATTAAAAATTCCAAAAAGTTGCAGGATACAAAACCAATATACAAAAATATGTTGTGTTTCTATACATTAATAACAAAGTAGCAGAAAAGAAATTAAGAAAATAATTCCATTTACAATTACATCAAAATGAATAAAACACCTAGGAATAAACTTAACCAAGGAGGGATAACCAAGACTTGTACTCTGAAAACTACAAAACACTGATGAAAGAAACTAAAGTCAACACAAATAAATGGAAAGCTATTCCATGTTCATGGATTGGAAGAATTAATATTGTTAAAATGTCCATATTACCAAAAGCAATCTACAGATTCAGTGTAATCCCTATCAAAATACCAATAGCAGTTTCACAGAACTAGAAGAGATAATACTAAGATTTATATGGAACCACAAAAGATTCCAAATAGCCAAAGCAATCTTAAGAAGGACAAAGCTGGAGGTATCACAATCCCAGACTTCAAGATATACTACAGAGCTATAGTAATCAAAACAGTATGGTACTGCCCTAAAAATAAACATATAGATCAATAGAACAGAATAGAAAGCCCAGAAATAAACCCACACTTACATGGTCAATTAATCTATGACAAAGGAGGCATAAATATATAATATGGCAAAGACAGTCTCTTCAACAAATGGTGTTGGGAAAACTGGACAGCTACATACAAAAGAATGAAACTGGACCACTTTCCCACACCATCCACAAAATAAACTCAAAATGGATTAAAGACCTAAATGTAAGACCTGAGACCATAAACTGAGAAGAAAACATAAGCAGTAATCTTTCTGCCATTGGCCTTAGCAAATTTTTCTAGATATATCTCCTCAGGCAAGGAAAACAAAAGCAAAAATAAACTATTGATACCATACCAAGATAAAAATCTTTTGCACAGCAAAGGAAACCATCTACAAAATGAAAAAGCAACCTACTGAATGGGAGAAAATATTTGCAAATGATACATCCAATAAGGGATTAATATCCAGAATACATAAAGTATACAACTCAACACCAAAAAAACAAATTATCCAATTTAAAAATGGGCAGAGGAACTGAATAGACATTCATGCAAAGAAGACATCCAGATGGCCAACAGACACATGAAAAGATGTTCAGGGAAATGCAAATCAAAACCACAATGAGATACCACCTCACACCTGTCAGAATGGCTGAAATCAAAAACATGAGAAACAACAAGTGTTGGTGAGGATGTGGAAAAAAAGGAACCCCCGTGCACTGTAGGTGTCAATGCAAATTGGTGCAGTATGGAAAACAGTATGGAGATGCCTCAAAAAATGGAAAATAGAATTACCATATGATGCAGTAATTCCACTACTGGTTACTCATCGAAGAAAATTAAAATATTAATTTGAAAAGACATATGCACTCCGATGTTTATTGCAGCATTATTTACAATAGCCAAGATATGGAAGCAACCCAAGTGTCCATCCATAGATGAAAGGATAAAGAAGATGTGGTATAGATATACCATGGAATATTACTCAGCCATAAAAAAGAGGTATCTTGCCATGTACAACATGCATGGACCTAGAGGGTATAATGCCGCGTGAAATGAGTCAGAGAAAGACAAATAGCATATAATTTCACTCACAGGTGGAATTTAAAAAACAAACCAAACAAACAGAAAAAAAAAAGAGAGAGAGACAAATAAAAGAACAGACTCTTCAAAACAGAAAACAAACTGGTGGTTGCCTGAGGAGAGGTGGGGGTGGGGGATGGATGAAAAAGAAGGGGATTAAGAGCACACTTATCTTGATGAGCACTGAGTAACGTATAGAATTGTTAAATCATTACACTGTACACCTGAAGTGAATGTAACACGGTACGTTAATATACTCAATTAAAATAGAAAAAAGCATATGTACAAGAATATCCATCAACAATAGAATAGACTAAAAAAAAAAAACTGTGGTAGATTTAGATGATGAAATAACACATCACAATGGAAAAGAGTGAACTGCCATTATACCCAACATGAATGAATCTCACACATAGAACGCTGACCAAAAGAAGCCTGACACAAAACAGCATATGCTATGATTCCATTTATATGAAGTTCAAGAACAGGCACATATTGAGGTATGGTGACAGAAGTTAGAACTGTGGTTTCCCTGGGGGGTTATGGGCAGGGGAACCACAGGGGAGCCTGCTGGTGGGCTGGAAATGTTCTGTATCTTAATCTGGGGGTAGGGAATTTACATGGATGCATACCTAAGTAAAAGGAATTGAAGTGTACACATCAGATTTATATTCTTTACCATATATAAGTTAGATCTTAATAAAAAAGAACATTAAATATTTATTTCAAAGAAATGACAGAAATGTAGCAAGGTTAATGCATCACATTTAAGATCATCAGAAAACCAGTATACCATTCCTAAGTTTCACTTAAAAAAGTTTTAGGATTTTCCTCATTTGCAAAATTGGAATAGTTCTATCTTACCAACCTCATACAGCAACTAAGAGAATTAGATAATGTATAAATATCTTTGCACTCCTATAAGAGAAGTCCCATGTCAATATAAGGTAATATTTGTGGAGCATTCCAAGATACCATTTTCACTTAAGTCATCTCTTAGAAATAGTACTTCCATTCTTTTAAAATACAATAACTAAAACCCATAAAGTAAATGAAAGAGGAACCTTGAGTTAGGCCAGCAACAAACTGATAAATTGATAATTGGTACTAAAGTAGAGCTGCCCATTCTTTCCATGACCCTTCTGATGGGCAATTATCATTCAACTGAAAAGTTCATCTTTATCCTCATGTTAAATCTTCCTGAAGGATTCTAGAATCTACCTAGGACAGGATACTCAATTCCAGAGACTCCAATCAAAGATTTATAAAGTTTCAAGCCCAATAATACCATCCTGCTTATCTCCTTTTTGAGAGTTATTTATAAAACAAACAAGGTTGCAATCATCTCTCTATATATAAATAGCGTGGTTCAAGTCACGTAGCTCCTCTAAATCAGAGCTGTCCAGTGTGGTAGGCACTAGCCGTATGCGGCTACTGAGCACTTGCAATTTGGCTAATCTGAATTGATCTGTCCTCTAAGTATAAGATACATACCATTTTCAAAATTTCATACAAAAAAGAACATAAAATATCTTACTAATATTTTCATATTGACTACATGTCAAAATGATAACATTTTTAATACACTGGGTTAAATAAGGTATATTACAATGAATTTAACTGGTTTATTTTTAGTTTTTTTAATGTGGCTAATAGAAAACTTTCAATTCTATACATGGCTTGCATTATATTTCTATTGGACTCCAGAGAGCTAAAGATGAAAATTTTCATAACGCTATTTCTCTCAAGACAGAATTTCCAAAAGAGTTTTAAGAATTAGGGTGAAAATTGCTTAAATGTTCTCTAGCCAAATTACCTTTGTCAACAATTAAAATCTATGTTGAATCTTTATAATCAACTGAGTTTTAGAATGGTGTATATTTGGCCCCCATGAAGTCACAGAATATTTAACCAGGTTTCCCTGAACTTTAATAATTTGTAAACCTGTAGTTCTAAAACTTTTCAGGGCTTTATGCTGTTGAGGCAAAGGAATAACCTTAATAGATCTCCAACATGACTTTCCAGGACACCCCAACACAAAAGCTACATTCAATTCACCAAAAATGATACTGCTATGAGCTGAATTGTGTTCTCCCAAATTCATATGTTGAAGCCCTAACCCCCAATATGACAGTATTTAGAGGTAGGGGCTTTGGGAGGTAATTAGGTGTAGATGAGGTCATGAGGATGGGGTGCTGACGATGGGATTAGTGTCCTTAAAGAAGAGGAAAGGATCAGAACTCTCTTTCTCTCTGTGATGTGAGGACACTGTGAGAAGGCAACCATCTACAAACCAGAAAGAGAGCTCTCACCAAGAACTGAGCCTGCCAGACCTTCATCTGGGACTTCTAGTCTTCAGAACTGGGAGAAAATAAATTTCGATTGTTTAAACCACCCAGTCTACTGTATTTTGTTATGGCAGCTCAAGCAACAAATACAGACACCCACTGCTTAAAGCAATCTCTTTTTTATTAAATATCATAATTAATCTTTACCTAAGGCTATTTATGAATACATACTTTTTGTTATATAAAGACATAGTGAGGGGCGCCTGGGTGGCTCAGTCAGCTAAGTGTCTGCCTTCGGCTCAGGTCATGAACCCAGGGTCCTGGGATCAAGCCCCACATTGGGCTCTCTGCTCAGCGGGGAGCCTGCTTCTCCCTCTCCCTCTGCTGCTCCCCCTGCTCGTGTGCTCACTCGCTCTCTGTCAAATAAATAAAATCTTAAAAAAAAAAAAAAAGATGTTCTACACATATGAAAAATTAAAAAATACATAGTGATTTGCACAATGTGAAAAATAAAAAGTATTTGTTGATTTTCTCTATGTGTTAATAGGACAGGTCTGACCTATGGCCTCTGTAGACCAACTCACTCATAGACCATCTACGTTGAGCCAGGTAAAAGGGTTGGGGAAAATTATTATTATCTAAAAACATTGTTACTTCAAAATATTTCATTCTTTATTATATAAAAAATATTTTCTTCTGTATGTGGAACTCGTATTTCTATTCTAACTGA
The DNA here is from genome assembly GCF_029215605.1 of Mirounga angustirostris. NCBI lineage: Eukaryota > Metazoa > Chordata > Mammalia > Carnivora > Phocidae > Mirounga > Mirounga angustirostris. Next base: position 127,098,066 of record NW_026991713.1, read on the forward strand.
AAATGCAAAGTTGTTCATCTCTCCCCTAGGGATTTGCTTCTTGGTGTGACACTTTCAGTGATTTCACCACAGTTTAAGCATAATAAAATCTCATTTTATGCTCCAAGGCAGGAAGGATCCTAAATATTCCTCAACCAGTATAGTGCATAACCTTGTGGCTCTGGGGATAGCATTTAAGTAAACATCACAAAAAAGAAAGGATCCCAGGCTAGGGAATAAAATAGTATGCTTGTTTCTTTAGAAACATTCAAAACATCATCAGATGTTTACTGCCTGGTTTTAAAGAAAGAAAGAGGGAGGAATGGAAGAGAACCAAGTAACATAGTGGATTTAATCCCTTTTTATCACTTTAGTCTCTTTTGCCACCTTTGAGAGCTCCAAGGGGTCTAAGTGACTCCCAGAAAACGATACAAAATTTTGTGTGTCCTACACATATTTTCTGGGAAAGGGACCCTGAGCTTTGAGCATAATCTCCAAGGAAACAGTGACCCAAAAAAGGCTAAGAACCTCTTGGTTAAGGTTTGCTTAAGGGAAGTGAATGGACATTTCTGCTCACACCTGGCCAGGTATAGAGCCTCCTCACTTGCCGCCTACCCCCTAAGACCTCAGAAAGCATACCAGGTCCTGCTTCCACTATTTGATTACCTTGTTCCTCGGTTTTGTTTCCTGGTGTGTGTATGTTAGCTGCCTCCAACTTCCCCCTTCCTAAATTGTCCTATTCTGTGTATCCCAGCGAAACAGAGTGGCTGTCTCCTCCTCTGAGGGCGACCCAGGGTGAAATGTATCACATTTACCAACATACCCTTTTCCCTTATTCCTCGCCACTCTTTTGGGGGCCACCTGAGTTTGCTACCGTGCTGAATGGGTTGTCCACCTCTTTACTCTCTTTGCATTTAGGTCTAGGAATGGTCAGTTTGGTGAGGTACTTTTAAGCATGTCCGGTTATAGTCCTGTACTGCCGTTCCCAGGTGGTGTAAAATTCTCTTCCATTCCCATCCTAAAGAGGTTGTGAGAAGGAAACAGCGTGCTCCAACCCCCCAGAGAAGAATATTACATAAAAGTAATAAAAGCATTCTGTTGCTGCCAATTATTTTGTCACTATTACACCACGCGGCAGAGTCCCCCGCACCTGCCTTGGCCATTTCTTCCCTAAGAGTCCGCAGAACTGACGCTGCACCCCTCACTCCTTCCACCCTCTCCAGGACCCACATTCCAAGCTGTCTCCTTGAATATAACTCCAGGTCTTCCTACAACCCTCTTTGTATTGAGGTAAAGAAAAATTGAAGCTCACTCTTTTCTATACTCTCCTCACCAGTAAATTCTCAAATCTCTTAGTTTCCTTGCAGAGCGCAGAGGGGCAAGTTGTGTGTGTGTGCGTGTTTTCTAAAACTTGCATGAGCCCGTGAGTGTGGCCCTCCGACATCCTGGATCTCAGGGCAAGGAGTGGGCTGGCCGGAGGGTCTCCGCCACCCAGCACTCCGTGTAACACGCTCGGCCCCGGGGGGCGGCGGCGACAGGCTGGCGAGCTCGGGGCGGAGAGCCGGGCCCTGAGCAGCAGCGCCCCGATCCCCCGACCCCCGCGTCCGGCCGGGCCCGCAGTCCCCGCGGGAAGGCCGGCTGGCCGGGCCGAGGGCGCTGCGCCGCGGCCTCCGGCTCCTCCTCAGGGCGCCGCGCGTCCAGGCCGGTGGGTGGCGGCGGTCCGGGCCCCCGGGGATGGCGGCGGCCGCGCTCCGCCAGCAGGTGGCCCCGGGGTCCCGGCGGCGCCGCCTCCTCCCCGGCGCCCCTCCTCCCGCGGGGGCGGTCAGCGCCCCGACCCGGCTCGCACCCCGCCGCCGCCGCCGCCGCCCTCGGCCCGCCCGCCTTCGGCCCGCCCGCCGCGTCCCCGGGGCCGCGCTCGCCGCCGCCGCCGCCGCGTCCGGAGCAGCGCCCAGGCCGGCCCGCGGCCAGCGCGCAGGGCGCCGGCAGCACCCGGCCCGCCGCGCCGCGCCCTCCCCGCCCCCAACTCGCTCCCCAACGGAAAGTTCGGCTCCGGCTGCGTGTGGCACAGAGACCGGGAACGAGAAGGGGTCGGGGGGCGTGCTGAGGGGACCGGGCGGCGGCGAGACGGGGGCAACTTCTCCGGGAAAGCGCCTCCTGCCGACCCCGCGAGCCGCAGCCCCCGAGTGGGCTCGAGGTGGTTTTTCCCTTGCCTTCGCCTCCCCCTGCGGATTCAAGACGCGGACCTTGGTCCTGGTGCTCCCCGCTGCCGGGTGGCAGGAGCCAGCGCCGCCGCCGCCGCCTCGGCCGCCGCTCCCTCCGCCCGCCGGCCGCCCCCGGCCGCAGCCCCTGCCTCCTGCCAGCACCATGGAGTTCTCCGAGAGGAAAAGGAGCAGGAAATCCCAGAGCTTCAAACTGGTGAGCCGAGGTAAGCGGCGGGCCGCGCCGGGCCGGGCGGGGGGCGTGCGGGCGGCGGAGGGAGGACTTGGCGCCGCGTAAACATCCCCGCGCCCGGCCCGCCGCCCCGCGCCCCGCGCCCCGCGCCGCGGCCGCGCGTCCACGCCGGGGGTCCGGGCCTCCGGGACCCCCGAATCTCCTCCCTCGGGGGCCGCGGCCGCAGACGCCGCGCGGCGGGGAAAGTTGTGCGGGGGGAGGCAGGATGTTATTCAGCGTAAACAAGTCGGAGGGCACATCAGGAAATTAGCAAACAATGACACTTGGGGAGCCGAGAGCCTCTTTGGTCTTCCACTCCGGTGGCTGGGCTGGGGGTTGGGGGAGACCTGCCTCTCCGGCAGGCCGTGCACACACGGATCCCGACCAATGGTTGTGGGTTTGCTTTTCTTCCCCCCAAACAGTAGCAGAAAAGGTGGTGGTTCTTTTAAGAACCAGAAAGAAGCTCATTAGGTGTACGAGGCCAAATGAGAATTGATGACCTCCGGCATCTTTTCTAGAGACGTTATTTGGGTTGGAAAGGTGTTTTGGAATAGATCCCTTATCGGTCAGAAAAGTATCCCTATTTAAAAAAAAAAAAAAAAAAAAAAAAATTCCAGCCCGTTCCTGACGATTTAACAGGTGTACACCGCGGTTTTCTGGCTTGGGTCTATTTTATCAGGGGAGGGGAAAGTTGAATCGCCTTGCCTGTGTTCAGTTACTTGTCAGAGGCTTTATTTTCCTTACTGGACTTTGTCAGAGACGATGAGAACTTAAGAGCAGACATTAAAATATGTCTCTTAAAATGCATTGTGTCACCTTAAATGAGAGGCAGGTGACTTTTTTCGTCCTAATGTCACAAATCCTGATACTGAGTTTAGAATCACGCTGTTTAAATATCTTCTTTGAGTCAACTAGAGGTCAAAACCAAACCACAGAACCTGTCCCTTTTCTTCTGTTTTATCTAGCGTTGGCATCAGAGAGCAAGGCGATTGTTTCAAAACCTGGGGAAGTCACATGTGAGGTGATGAAAATTAGAGGGGGATTCCAAGTAATAGAGCTTTTCAAACTAAGCTGAGCTAACTATGATGTAGATTCAATAAAGCCTGCTTTTGGCTAGCCTGAAAATGGTTTGACTATAGACATTTTGAAGATCTGCACATATCTGTTTCCCCTGATTTAGTTTGGATACTGTTTAATGAAAGAGGCCTGAAACAGTTTTACGTATTCAAAATATATGGCTCTTCCCTCTTTCTCTGTGTGGATTACTCAGTCATTTGTACTTTAAAAATCTTCCATACGTGACTGGCCTGTTGGTCTATTGATTCATTCAGGAATGTAGACTGCTTTCTTATTTATGACCTCAGGGAACTTAACTACTTTATCTGAAAAGTGAGAGTAGTTTTGTAGACCTTGTCCTGTCAGGTCTCCTGCCACAAAAAAGAGAATGGCTGTTAAGAAGGAACCTCTATTTTCTTACCTAGACGATCCTACTTTTTAGAAATAGACCATTGGCAAGCCCAGCAGCCTCCGTAGAGAATAAGGAAGCTCATAAAGTATTGTATTTTAAAGTTTGACTGACATAGCAAGTTTTTCATTTTCCTTTTCTTTAAATTATGGGTCTGATTCTTCTCTCTGCTCTGCAGGTGCATTTTTCGCAAATAAACTTGCATATTAAAGTGCAGTAGCTGAATGCAAAAGATTGTGTGAAAGACAAGAATCTTGCTTTCTTATCTAGACTATACTATATTTGAAATAACAAATCAGTATTTTTCGTGTGTGCTTTCCCGTAAACTGCTTAAAGGCTGGGATTTTGCTGGGTAAACTGAGAAAACTGAGTGTTGGATTGCCCTAAAGCATGCTATTGATATACTGTACTCATGGAAATGAGTTGTGGAGATAATTTTGGAATCACCCCCTGGCCTATGATTGGGCAGGGTTTTTCTCTCCCTTATAAACATACTTGTCATTTGAAAGCAAAAAGGCCTAGTAATTGGCATCTCTGGGCCAAATTTACTGTGAAAACCATGTGATCAGCAAAGCTGTTTTCTAAAGTCAAAGTAATATTTCAAGTTTGTGTACTTCTTCAGAGTAAGCAAAGTTTTAGGGATTATTAGTGACTACGAATTCGGTGGTTAATCGAGTTATTGGAAATTATATTTATAATTTATTTAAGTATAGATTCTACATCTTATATATAATGAGAGTCTAGTTGTTATTGTTTATTCATAACTTGCAGGTCATTAGAATTTTAATTTTTGGTTGTTTTCTCATCCCAGATTATCACCATGAGGTATATAAGATCTCAGAATTCAGCAACGATGTTAATGGGGAGGCCAAAGAGACCCAACCCATTTATTTAGGTAGGTTCCTGTGTCAATTAATTTCTCAGCAAAACAGTGTGGCCATTTGCAATTAGGGGGAAGGGGGAAAAAAAAAAAAAGATTGTGCCAGAACGGGAAATGTCTGCCATTGCTTAATGTATGACATTCTTTTCAAGACCTTTTATTTTACAGATTGCCAATATATCCCTTATTAACATTGCTAAAAGTTGTAATTTCAGACATAAATGTTTATTAGTGTCTACACACAGTGCTAATTATCACTCACTCCCAGAGCCAGCTGCTGACGGTGCAGGTTTGTCGCTCTGTGCTCACCCCATTTACATTGCATATTCGCTGGCATGCTTCACTAGCAATAGTCTGTGTAATTGGGATATTACATCTTTGACATCTGGATAACAGAAATTCAATTTCCAGGAAGCTGCTATTTGTTTGGTTTTGCTTCTGCCTTGGGTGGGACAGAGGATTAATATGCTGTCTTATTATAATGTCCCTTCACCTCTGTGGCCTGGTTGCTAATCCTGCCATGACAAAATTAAATCAAATCTACAGTCAAAAAGCGTAAGGAAAATCAAAGTGTGATTGTCCACCCAACCACCTCTTGAGGGTACTAGCTATCATTTTCCTGGCCTTGTGTGCATCTCCCCCCGATATCTGTGGGCAGAGAGACTAGCCATGCTTTGCTCTTACCCTCCTCATTCCCAGCTCACCTCAGGGACGGGCTGAGCAAAAGCAGTGTCTGGGAGACCATCCGACAAGGGTAGCTGCATGATGAATAAGGAGGTAGTCAGAAGCATTGCCAGTCTCTCCAAGTGCAGCTTTTGATACAAATGCCGTACATGAGGGATCTTGCATGTACAGTTTGTTATTTGCAGACCATGAACCCAAAATCAAACAACCTGCGATTTTGCCACTAAGAGTGAAGTACCCATAAAGTAGGAGAAGTAGGAGTAGAGAGTAAACAGTGGCATGTGGCTTCCACCTTGCCCATCCTGCACACTTCCCCACCCCCAGTAGTAGGGTGAGAGCTGGGTGCTGCGCGGCAAGGCAGCAGAAAGTGGGAGACAGGGCAGGAGTGATGAAAAGCAAGGGCCAGCTTTGCCAGCTCTCTGGGGAGTATCGAGGGCTGAAGGAAGTAGGATTGCTGCTCAGACCCAGTGTGCGTAGTACTGCAAATCCCAACAACATGAAAACCAGATGGTGGAGTACTCTGTCACCAGGATCTCTCTTTTTGGCTTTGAGGGAGAGAAATGGTGGGTTGCGAAGGACTGAGAAATCAAAACGGATACTTGATAGAGGTGAAACAGGAGGGAAGGCTCAGCATTCCTTACATAAGCGACCAGTGAAGGCACGTAGATCTTTGCATCCGAGCAGACTGTCACTGAGGCCGGCAACTATGCTCAGCACCTGTTTACGGTTAAGAGAACTAAAAACCAAAAAGTGAATCATCAAGTGAAATGCTACAACCCAGAAGGAGAACATTCTTGGATTGTACTCTCTTCAGTTCCTTAAACTGAATCAATTGGAATTCTGTAGTTTCAGTTCCCTAAACTTGATTGGTTGGAATTCTGTATCTAAATACCCCTCGTCTTAGTCATTGGAAATGAGGAATTTGCCTATTAGTAGAAAACTTACATTTATCATAAAAATGGAACATCATGTCCTTGGTTGAGTTATTCTTCAACAAAGCAGGCTTCGCCCCCCCCCCCCCCCGTTCTGCTGTATATTTGGAAAACAGTAAGGACGCTATACAGTGAGGTAATTCTGGGTATGACAGAGTAAGGGGATGAAGAACAGGAAGATGCTGGTGCTCAGAATTCAGTAAAATGCAAACTCTTGAAGGGGGCACACATTGCTGCTTTCAGTTTTCCCAGCTTGAGTCCAGGAAGATAAGAGAACATTAGCCAAAGACCAGGGTCAGGATAAGCTTTTCAAGTTGCTGGTTAAGACGGCCTCAGACATCAAGAGACCAAAGATTGAACAGTGCAAACGTGTGCCTGGCTTACTTCTCAGTCTTGCTCATTCTGGGGGAGGTGGGATATGGTTCCCAGAGAACATTTGTGTCTTGTGATTTCCAGGTCAATTTTTTTAAAAACTGGAAGAGCAAATGATTACGCTAACATAATTTCTAGAGCAGTTGGGAATAGTTACTGAAAACATAGCAAATTAAGAATTTGGTTGTTGACGATGTTCTAAAACAGGCATTTTTAGTTTATAGGTACTCTTCCCAAAACATAGATTTAAAGCATGTTTGTTGGGGCACCTGGGTGGCTCAGTCTTTAAGCGTCTGCCTTCAGCTCAGGTCATGATCCCAGGGTCCTGGGATCGAGCCCCGCATAGGGCTTCCTGCTCAGCGGGAAGCCTGCTTCTCCCTCTCCCACTCCCCCTGGTTGGGTTCCCTCTCTCGCTGTGTCTCTCTCTGTCAAATAAATAAAATCTTTAAAAATATATATATATATTTAAAGCATGTTTGTTTTATAAATTGCTGGAGTCTATCCATAATGTTACTTGTTAGGGTGTAGAATTCAGTGTGAGGTTTATGACATCCAAGGGAGTTTGTTAGCAAAACGCCAGAAGAACTGTTTCAACTATAATCTGAGTCCTAAAACATGGCCCCTAGGGTGTTGTATAAGAGGGCTTCCCAGCTAGAGGTGCAGAGTGGCCAGTCTAGAACTCAGAGAAGCTCTTTGGAGATCATGGGTGTAGGCACTTTTGGAAAATATTTTAGTGAGAGGGTGAGTTTATTACTTGTAACAATAACACAAACATTTGATAAGATCTCTTTTGAGACATTATTATTATTATCTGCACCTATAAGATTAAAGTTCATGTCTCGGGAAAAGAGAGTGAGTGCTCTGGGTTTTGGCAGAGTTCCCACATGAAATCTATTTCTCTGGAATATTTTTAGGCTGTTGACTAATGTAGCACATCCAACATGGTAGGATAGCTCAATAGTGTGAATGGCTTGGCTGAGTGCTTTGGGAGTTATTCACACATTTTTAAGGTGATAATAGGGCCAGAGGAGGTTACTTTGCCCTGTGGATGTTGACATTGTCAGGATGGCTGTGACGGGCTACCATAAAAATTTGAGCCCTGTTTGAAGAAAAACAAAAAATTGTTTTAATCAATTCAACAGATGTTTTCTGAGAAAAGCACCCAGCGCTTTTCTGGAATGGGAGTGGGGTTGGGGCAACCAAAGAAATGGAAAGGACAGAGACCTTGTTCTCAAAGATTAAGTCCAGTTGGGGAGATGGGACAAGTTCAGAACACAGTTAAGAAGCAATATTCAATAATCATAACAGCTCCAGTCGTTGGGCACTCTCCGCGTGCACGGTGTTGACTTGAGTACCTCACATGAGTTATCTCATTTACCTCTCAGGGCAAATCTGTAAGTCACTGTCATCCCCATTTTGTACATGAGACTTGGATGTTTGGTAGCCTGCCAGGGCCTCTCAAGTAGCAAGTGCCATAGCTGGGATCCCAGTGCACATTGCCTGTGCTGGAAATACCCCACTGCATGCCTCTCTGTGTGAACGATAATTAACTGACAAATAGGAACCACTAGGGCAATGAGCAAAAGCTGCGTTGGAAGGGAAGGATCAAATGTAGGGTCAAGTGGAGAGCTCTGGAAAGGCTAGACCTCAGACTTGGGTACGATTTGGATAGGCAGAGGGGAGCTGGAGAAGATCCAGGTGGGAAGGGTGCCAGAAGCTACAGCAGAGAGCGAAGGGTCCTTAGAATCAGACGTTAAGTGAGTGTCGCCCGTTTAAAAACTGCTTCCACGCCTGTCATCCTGTGGTTTTTACTGTATTCCTGTAAGGTCACTGGGGCAGATGTCCTTATTCCCATTACCTAGAGGACAGAACTGAGGCTCAGAGTAAAGCAACTTGCTCATAAATAGTGGAACCTGGAGTAGACCCATGGCTCCTGTCCAGAGATCTTTCCCCTCTACCATGTCGGGCCAGACAGTTCAAGGATCATCAGGAGACCTTACCTGGTATAGCAAGGCACTTTTGGAAAATATTTTAGTGAGATGGTGAGTTTATTACTTGTAACAGTAACACAAACATTTGATAAGATCTCTTTTGAGACATTGGGTTTTGTTTTAGATTTACTGTCATTATATATAAATTTGGAACATGTCTGATTTTCAGGTGTTCGGTCTCACTCGTTTATTCACTCGACAAATATTTATTGAGCTCCAATTACATGCCAGGCCCTGGCCCTGTTCTAGTTCCTTTTGATCCTCAGTTCTGTTACACAACTTTCAGAAGACAAAGCACAGCATATCATAGCCATGCCAGTTGAGCGGGGTCGAGATGTCTGAATTTTGAAATCTTCTTCAGTGGCTTTGCTGATGACAGCTGCCCCCACCAGGGTCCCCAGAGTCTCCTCAAAGATGACACACTCAGATAATCCCTACCCACTTTTCCAGGCTAGGGAGTCAGCCTCTCACGGCAATGTAAGTCTCCTTCCCGGAGAAGTGGGCAGGTGCATGTGTTAAATGGGGGTGCTCTTTACCTAGAGTCAGGCGGCCTGGGTCCCGCCTGCTTCCTGTTTCCTCCCAAGAGGGAAGGGGCCCCGATGTGTCACCTCACGTGTGGCTGGAGTTCCATGAGTGAGAAGCACCCTCAAATAACATGAAGGTCCAAGTGGGCCTGAGTGTTTCTTGGGGTTAGAAACATGGCCAGTAATGGTAGGTATCATTTTGGGAGAGCTGGCTGTGTGCCAGGCTCTATGGTAAGAACTTTGCCTGTTATCCCAGGTGACACGTCCCACCTCTGCCTCCCCACCTCTGCAGGCGTCTTGCAGCTTTTAGGGTGTCCTCGTCCCCATGGAAAAACCTCTGGTCTGAACGGTTTCTAAGGTTTCCTACAGCACTAAAAGTAGGCCTGCTCATCCTCTAGGTCCACAAATGGCTTCCAAAACAATTGCAAGCAAAGTCAAGGTTGAGAGAGACTGTTGAACACTGATGGCTTCCTTGAATAGAAGCGCACGTGAAAATATGCTTCTGTAGCTGTAGATGCAGACTTAGACGCTCTTAGATATCACTCACTGCCTAACGTTCAGGAGGTGTTTGCAGTTAGGCCGGTCGCGTACTTGGATTAATCATTTAGCTAATATCTCAACTACACCGTGAGGCGGGTGTTATATCTGTTATGGAGACAGGAAGCTGAGCTCGGAGGTGAAAGTGATTTGCACCAGGGCTCACGGTAATTAGTAGTTGAGCATGCTTTAAAACCGGGTCCCTCGATGTCCGGTTCTGCGCTCGCTCACCACGTCAGGGCTGCTTGCTGTCCTGCCTTCCTCTGCCCTTCGGGCCACGTAGGCTGAGCGGCGTGTGTGACTCCTCAGCCTCTCCGCGGCAGAGCAGGGCTCCAAAGGTGACGGGGCACCGTCTGGCGGCAGCAGGGAGGGGCGGGCAGAAGCTTCGACTGGGCAGAGCCTAGGACCCACTTGGGAAGAAAGGAAGTAATGTGGCTTGAACATCTGCTGTGCGTGGGGCACTTCCTGTACTGGAGGAATAGTATTATTTCCATTTTTATTTTTTTTTACTTATTTTTTTTTTTTAAAGATTTTATTTATTTGAGACAGAGAGAATGAGAGGGGTGAGGGTCAGAGGGAGAAGCAGACTCCCCGCCGAGCAGGGAGCCCGATGCGGGACTCGATCCCGGGACTCCAGGATCATGACCTGAGCCCAAGGCAGTCGCTTAACCATCTGAGCCACCCAGGCGCCCAAATAAATAAAATCTTATTTTTTTTTATTTTTTTTTATTTTCTAAAGATTTTTTATTTATTTATCTGAGAGAGAGAATGAGAGAGAGCACGAGAGGGAAGAGGGCAGAGGGAGAAGCAGACCCCCAGCTAAGCAGGGAGCCCGATGCGGGACTCGATCCCGGGACTCCAGGACCATGACCCGAGCCGAAGGCAGTCGCTTAACCAACTGAGCCACCCAGGCGCCCTATTTCCATTTTTAAATGAAAAAGAGGGGTCTTTGGAAATGTCAGTTTGCCCAGGGTCAGAGAGCGCGCAGAGGAGAGCCTGACGTTTCTGCTCTGCCGTGCAGCCTCTGAGAAAGCCAGGGCCCCGTCCTCCTCCTTTTGCTGTTCGTTGTCTGCTCCTAGTTCACCTTTCTAGTCTTATCTCCTTCTTCCTACCAAAAACATGTGCTTATGTCAGCCTGGTCTCTTAGGAGTCCTTCTGGGAGCACCTTGCCCTGCCCACGTGTGTGCCTCTCACCAGCCTGCTCTCTCCAGGCGCTCCCATGTCTTCGCCCTTTTCCAGACTCCATCTATTACAGTCCTATCTCCTATTGGTTTCTAAAGCCCAATTCAAACATTACCTAGGCCTGGAGGCCTTCTCAGTTTGTCTAGCACAGTAGAGAGAAGTCAGGTTTAAAGTCAGAAAACCTTGGTCTAAATCTCAGGTTAACAGTTAATAAATAATACCTTGCCCAAAACTCTTGAGGGGTTTTCTTTATCCTCTGTAATAGAAAAGTAATGTTGGCCCTGACCTCCCCAGCAGGTTCCCCTACGGTATATAGGAACCCCAAATGACAAAACACTTTTTCAAAGTAGGAAATGCTGTATTCTTATTTTTATTATCCCTTTGTCCCTTCTCCTTCTGGAAATAGAATTTAAATGTTCTTCTGAACATCTTAGCACTAAATAATAACATCATTCTTTTATGGCACTTACCACATACTACCTAATACCTACTTATTTTGTACACAGCTTTATTGCTCTCCAAGTTACCCTGCAGACACCCCCATTTGCCCCCAAATCTGAACAATTACCGCATTGAATTGTGGTTGTTTATTTGCACCATCTCTCCTCGTGTAAATTCTAAGATCACAGAGCAAGTGTGACCTGGATTCTTTTTCGTATCCTTTGAAGCGCACAGCACAGTGTAATGTTCATAATAGGTACCCAGATGATAGGTACTCAAATATCTAAGTGTGTGAATATGTTGGACACTGTCGTACAGACCAATGAAGAGTTGCTTTAATTTATTTTTTTTAAGATTTTATTTATTTATTTGAGAGGGAGAGCACGCACAAGTGGGGGGAGAGGGAGAGGGAGAAGCAGGCTCCCATTGAGGAGGGAGCCCGACTCGGGACTTGATCCCAGGACCCTGAGATCATGACCTGAGCTGCAGGCAGACGCTTAACCGACTGAGCCACCCAGGCGCCCCTGAAGAGTTGCTTTCAAATACACCACTCTGTTGAGATTTTGGAGAAATTTAGTGAGCCAAACTAAAATATGCCACATTTAACTGGAAGAATCTTTTATAATATATTCAACTAGCACAGAAATTTGGGATTTCTGATGTTGATTTGTGAGATACAACTTGAAATCTTTTTTTTTTCCCTTCAAGTCTAGAAAAGACCAAAAAGGAGAGGCCCTCATGTACGAAAGCCAGCGACATGTTGAAAATCAAAACAAAAATGGTCTGTGCTCTCCTGGCTCCATATTGTGCTGTAACATTGGTGTACCCTCTCAAGGGTGCTTAAGAGAGGACTGACCTGTTTATCAACTGTTTTTTGGCATTGTCTGGTTCTCAGGTTCCAGAGGAAGCGATTTGCCCTATCTAAATTTCAGGAAAACCAAAAGCCAAGCATTCAACAGGCCTTGGTGCAGGTCACACCGTGAGGGAGCGCACACGCTATGCCCGCTCACCAACCCCCTTCCGTGTCCCAAGAAAAAGTTCCTTCTTTCTTTTTCTCTTCAAGACTTGGTGTGGTTCAGGAACCACTCTCGGGGTAAAATATACCATACATTGTGATCATTTGCTGTTCCTACTCTGATCATGACCAAATTATTAGGAAAAAAAAAAACAAAAACAAACAACCCTCCAAGAAGGACAGGCTCAAAGGAGATGTATTAACAATTTAGCCTCTCTGGTTCCCATGGGAATATGGATTTTTACTTTTGGAAGAAAATAACATGGCCATCTATAAGATAAAGATTTTGGAACAGTATGTTTTGCATCTCCAAGTTAAAAATAGATCTAGGACATTTACAAAGGAACTCTGTTATTCTCATAAGTCACAGATTACTGGAGAGAACGCTACCTGGAATCGAATGTGCCCGAATGCGCGTCCGCAGTAGTAGGGGGTGTGAACCCCGCAAGGAGCAGATGCCCAAATCTGCAGGGTTTATCCAGGGACTGGGCCACTTGGGTTGCTCCTTGCCTGAATGTCTTCATTGTCTGCGGCTTTCAGGTTAGGACTGAGACCCCTAAGCCTGACAGATAAGACTCTGCATGAACTGCCACCCGTATCCTTGGAGCTTATTGCTGACGCTGTCCTTCCAGCTCCCAGGCGTCAGCCATACCAGACCGCTTTCATTCCTGCAACAGGAATCCGTCCTCGCCTTTGAAGCCAGGCACTTTCTCACCCTGGTGGCTGCACGGAAGCCACAAAAATTCCTCTGCTTGGAATTTCACACTTGCATCATCCTCCCTCTTCTTTGCTTGGCTTTCTCTTTTCCCTAAAGACTCCAAGTTGATGTAACTTCCTCCAGGCAGTCTTCTCTGATTCCCCTCACCTCTCCCTCCGCAGCCTCCACAGTGTGGTGCCATCAAAGCAAAGGCATTGCTGGTTTACTTCTCTCTCTCTCTCCCGACTGGGGTGTAAACTCCCCAAGAATCATCTCTGTGTCCCCACTGCCCGGCACCACGCTGGTCACATAATAATCATCAGTACACGCTCAGGGAATGAGTGAGATGTCCACTTTTAAATTCAAAGTCAAGTGGTGGAATCAGCCACTTGGAAACTTTATTATTCAATCTCACCTCTAAGTTCTGCCCTGGCTTCAAGGGGTGAAAATTTACACTTCCTTCTTAGTAGCTAACTGGACCTCACATATCAGGAGTAAAATTTGTCAACACTGACTGACCATAGAAGCTTTATTTTTCATTTCCTATTCTTGTTCCTTTTGGATTAGGTTAATGGCAGGACCCCCTATTAAAGTTGAACCCTGAAAGAGGACGAACCTCTGTGCCTGTGAGTGTATACCAGCCCCAGCCCCCAGCCCCCCACCGACAGACCATGCTGTGTGGGCATCTCCCGGACCTGCAGTCCTGTGGGCCTGGCGTCTGCCTTGGCTGGGCTCTGCCTGGTATGACCTCTACCGCCCTGTCTCTCTGAGCCTTCATTTGTCCAGTCTCAGCTTGAATTCCTGCAGGGCAAGACTCCATTGACCGTGTTCCTAGTACACGATACTTGACAAAGTCGATTCTCGGTAACTATTTTTGAACAAACAAATGAGTACCATGTTTAAAACATGTTAAAAATGCAACTTGCTGCCAATTATCAGCTGATCTGAGTGGGACCGTCTATTGCAGCGAGACGGTTTTCTTGTGCAGGACTGTCCCGCATGTTACAAGAGGACTGAATGTTGGCAGCATCAATGTATATAAATGTCAGGAGCACCCACCCCCTACACATGTCAGCTGGCACGTGGTCCTCTGCAGGCCAAGGCTGTGGGGTCAGTTAGCTTTGAGCAGAGAAACGCTATTGCCTTGCTCTAGACTAGACACCCCTTCACCCGGCTCTCTCCCAGATGCCCGTGTGAAGGGGGTAGAAACGAGGGGCCAAGGTGGACCCACTCAGCCGCATCACCATACCCAGGGCGAGATCAAAGGGCACATTCCATTCATGGTCAGGTTACTGAGCCTCCTTTCTATACAAAGGACAGCTTATTACATGCATATTCGATCATATATTTTAAAATCATTAAGAAGTTTAGACAGATTTCCTTTCAGTATTCCAGACAATCAGTATCCTTGTAAATAAGAATCCATACAATTGTTTTCTTAGTATTGGATTTTTTTCCAAACATATCCAGATATACTGTATCATTTGAATTGCAAGGGTTTTACAATGTTTTTTTACTCAGAAATCAAATTTTATATCTGAAAGGTTAGTGGAGAAAACTAATTATGCTATCTGGTAACCAAATGGGTGATGAGACATTTGTCTCTGTAATTAACAGCAAGGAACTTTTATAGTTTCATAAAATCGAATGCTACATAGAAGTATTCTGTGAGCATTTGTTTGGATGAGGTGTCCAAAACGGAGATGTTTATGGATGATAGAAAGTTGAACTGAAATGTAACACAGGTGTCTCTGTATCTCGCGGCATTTCTCATTGTTGAAATGGAAGCCAGAAGATTAATAACTTTACTTTGTCATGATAAAATAAGTAATGTGTTCTTGGAACAGTGGTACAGTACATAAGTTACTCAGTAATTCCAAGAATTTATTCTGTTCCAGGAATAATATCCTTAACAATTTATTTTTACAGAAAAAGTTGATGCAACATAATAGCCTTATGAAATTGCTTGTATGGCTAACGGAATTATATCTCAAATGTGACTTTACACCTCCATATAAAATGTAAAGAACCCCACAAAAATGCAAGGTTAAGGTACAAGCCAAAAGTAAAAAGTCAGGAGATGCAAAAGTTAAGGTTCTTCTGTTAACATTAACTCACGCTCATTGCACATATATAATTTTTTCAATTACTAGCAAGACTTTAATGGGTACTGTAATAAGCATTGTGTGAAATACAGTTGAAAAGGAGTTGCTGCAGGAATGTTAGCCTTAGCTTTCTCCGTACATTCGTTGTTCTGCTGTTTAGCTCTACTCTGGAAGACAGAGCCTGCTGCCTTGAGCAACACGGACATGCGCGGCCCAGATCCGACTTGCCTTCCTCTGGTCTGCTTTGGTCATTCTGGGCACGCAACTTAGTCTTATCCTTCATTAAGTGGGGCACATGAGTCCCTGTCTGTCACCTCTGATGAACTAGGAACACGATGAGGATGAGCTGTGTTCCTTTGGGAAAGCTTTCATAGGAAGACACGATTGAATTTAGGCACCAAGGGGCCTCTGCTTCCAACCCTACACACTCCGTGGAAATGAGAATGTAAGACAACACAGATGTTGATCTACGTCTTGACCCGTCACTGGTGTTTTCCTCAACTGCAGCTTCTCGGCATATCTGATCCCAGAATTGACTTATTCTTGTGTTCATTTTGTGGGTGTTTGGTGAGTAGCTAAGAGATTTTGAAGCTCACGAGGTTGCGATAGGGGGATGCAGGATTATATGGGAACACAGAATGGGGAGGGCCTGGCCAGGCCTGGGGGATTAGGGGATATGGGCCTTGAGATGATGACATTTCAGCTGAGACCTGAAGGATAAGTGTGGGGTGGGGCTGGAGCTGAGGCTGTGTGAAGGCCAGGAAGTGAGAGCGCTTCCAGACCACTGAGAGACCTTCCTTCCAAACGAAAGCAGAGAGCCCTCCGGCTATCCCTTACAGCCACTAATTGGATTGGTATTTAACTGTCCTGAAGTGAGGCCTGGGCGCCAGTATTTTTACAAAGTTGTCTAGGTGATCCTAATGTGCAGCCAGACCTGAGAGCCACCAGTTTAGAATAAGGGAGGTGGGGGTCGGGGAGGGAACGTGGCAAGAGCTGACTGGAGAAATAGGCCAGGAGATGCAGAGCCAGGCTCCTTCCGGAGGTGGCTGGCATCCAGTGAGGTGTGTCATGTAATGAGGTTTGCATGTTTGAGAGGTCACACTGCCTTCGGGGTGGAAGAGGGATTGGAGGGAGGGGCGCGACACTGGAGGCTTTTGGCAGGAGCCCCATCAAGAGACCATGGGAACCGGCGGATGGAGAGAAGTGGAAGGATTCAGAAGTCACAATCAGCAGGACTCTGTGATTAATTGGCTGTGGGAGGGCAGGGAGAGAGAGAAGTTCCAGGTTTCTGACTTGGATGGCTGGGTTGGTGCTCGCGGAGAGTCAGCATTAAATACAGTTTGGGATATGGACTTAAGGTTGCTGTTGCAAGTGGGGCTGTCCAGTGGGCAATTGGGTGTGTGGGTCTGGAGCCCCGAAGTAGGATCAGGGCTGGAATCCTCACATACAGATGGTCACTGGAGCCAAAGAGAGGATCGAGGGTCCAGAAGGGGTCTGGGGAGGAGAAGCCTGCCCAGGCAACATCCTGAAAACCTTCGACATTTAAGGCAGGGCTTTTCAGACCAATGGTTGTGACCTGTAAGTGGGTCATGAAATCAGTTTAGCAGATTGTCACCCACATGAGCTAACAACAATAACAGTAATAATAATAACAAAGATAGAGTAGAATAGAAAATGTCAGAGTGCATTGCTCGCAGGAAGGATAAATTCATGTATCTTTTTTTAGTTATGTAGGTAGTGTGTGTGTGTGTTTGTGTGTGTGTGTGTATGGAAGTGTGTGAAATCATCATGAAAAATATATTTCTTGCTATGAACTATGGTCAAAAAAGTTTGGAACCCACTGACTTAAGCCATGATTGCCTTACCCCTGGAGATTTGTCATTAGTCTCACTCGAGAAAGACTACACTCTCCAGGTGCTTTTGGACCCAGACTTAGCGGAGTTCCCTGAAATCCTTGGAAGAAAAAGGTGCTGTGCATATGATCCATTTCTCATCATCAGTAACACTATTTACTTTGAAGATGAGACTATACAACAGCATGTATATTTAACTTGGAATATTTTAAAATTTTAAATGGCTGAAGAAACACAGTATGGCCAGTACTGAATCACGTTCATATTTAACTGATCCATGATGTGGATGTGTAAATTGACGGCTCAGTGAGGGGAGATTTGCACATCTGTATTAGCATTCTTTTAGAAGTTTTCTGTACAGGAAGGCAGAGGATCAGCATTTCAAATTCTATCGAAAAGGACTATCTCTTTCCAGACAGTAAATTATGAACATTTTATCCCTTATTGAATGAAGGCAAGATTTTGGTTATGCTACTATAGGAATATGGAAGCAGCTCTTAATCTGCAGTCTTGTTATATTTAACCTATGTGTATTGCCACATTCAAAGACTTTTGCTGTGTTTCACAGAATCATGAACATAAATAAATTCTGATTGCATGTCTTCTACGTGTTAATATTTGGCTTCTGCAGAACTCACAGGATTCACAAGAACCATGCTGCCAATTTAAAAAGAAATAGCTGAACCTTATTTTCCTTCGTTAGAAAGGAGAATAGTTGAAATCCATTGTTTCTACCATATGTTTGTTAACCTAACTGGGTGGTTAAGGTGCTAACTAGTTCAAACCATTGTTTCTACCATGTTTGTTAACCTAGCTGGGTGGTTAAGGTGCTAACTAGTTCAAACAGCACCCAGTGTGCGTCTGACAGCTTCCTGGATACCATGCAGCTGGATTATTTTGTGAATGGCCTCCTTCCTGCCAGTCATCCAGTTCCTTGAGCACTTTAGTAGGGGGGTAGCTCATGGACCTTGGTGCCTGATCTACCCAGTTTAAAACTCTAATCTCAAAGTCTCTGTTATTTCCTGGGTAAAATGTATTCATCAACATTCGAACCTCTTAGCTTGTCATCAGGATTGAAAGTTGGCAGAGTTTGCTGGAGGGCCTGGTACATAGTGCGTGCTCCGTGAATGGTGGCTATAACACTTCCCCCCCACATACTGCCAAATGACTTTAAAAAAATACATGGGGGGCGCCTGGGTGGCTCAGTCGGTTAAGCGACTGCCTTCGGCTCAGGTCATGATCCCAGGGTCCTGGGATCAAGTCCCACATCGGGCTCCCTGCTCAGCGGGGAGCCTGCTTCTCCCTCTCCCATTCCCCTTGCTGGTGTTTCCTCTCTCGCTGTGTCTCTCTCTGTCAAATAAATAAATAAAATCTTTAAAAAAAAATAAAAAAAATTAAAATAAAAAAAATTTAAAAATACATGGGTTGGGGCGCCTGGCTGGCTCAATTGGAAGAGCGTGTGACTCTTGATCTCAGGGTCGTGAGTTCGAGCCCCACCTTGGGTGTAGAGATTACTTATGTACATACACACATACATAAACAAACTTGAAAAAAAATAAAGAATACATGGCTTATATGAGCTTCAAGGAAAAGTAATCTTAGCCCTGTACACCAAGAGTTGCAAAATAGGCCGCACCCCAGCACCCGCTTTCCTTGACTTGCTTCCAGTGCTCTCTCTAGCCACCTGTTGCTCATTCCTGTCCGACTTCGTCTTTCCTGGGTGACATTGTAAGCTTTCACGTCCAAAGCTGCCACTCTACCCAGCATATCATAGGGACAAGATTGTATATAATTCTCCCAGGTCATTTTTTTCTTACAAAGAAATAATACGTATTAATTTCAAAACCATTTTTAAAGTTAAAATTGAGAAAGGTGAAAAAAAGGTGTCAATTAAAAAGGAAAACATCCCGTCCCCATCACACTCTCCAGTAACAACCACTGTTAACAGTAGAGTTGTTTTTGCGTGCGTTACAATGCAAGGAAGATGGGATCATGCTATATAATGTTTTGTAACTTTGGTGCTTAACCGAGTCTCCATTTAGTCCACAAGAATTGAGTGGCTAGTTTGAGACAGGCAGTCAGCCCTGGATATAAAGTAGTGAGCGAAGTCACCGTGATATCAACTGTCACGAGTTTACAGTTTATCTTGTGCATACCTCCAAATGCCTATAAAAAGGGCTATTTCGTTCTTTACAGGATATGTAAACATACACCATAATTTCATTACACCGACATGCCATGATTCACTTATGTCATGCTCCATTGATAAATGTTTGGATGGTTCCCAGAGTTTCACGAGTACAATGATGCCCTTGTACCTTTGTATATATGTCATGGGTACTCACTGTGATATTTCTATAGGATCAGTTCCTGGAAGTGGAATTGCTGAATTTCCCTCCAGAAAGGTTACCTACCCTCAGCATATGAGAGTGACTATAACCCTACACCTTCACCAAAAATGGGTTTTATGAATCTACAGTCTTCGCCAAATTAATAGACAAAGAATTTCACATTATTTAATTTTCATTACATTAATAATTATGGAGATTAAGGGATTTAAACTCTTTCTCTTGTGAATTACTTGTTTATGTCCTTTGCCCAGTTTTCTATTTTTGGTGTTTGTCTTCCTCACTATTTGCAAGACCTTTCTCTTTTATTTGGGATTTTAACTCTTCGGCTCAATTATTCTTGAACATTGCTTAAAGTGTTGGCTTCTGACCTACTCACTTAATGATGGCTGGAATTACACATCCAAGGAGCATTCAGTTGGGCAGCCATGTTATGTTTATTATAAAATAAAAGTTCATTTTCCATCATATAAGAACATTTGAGGGAGAGATAAGCAGGCCCTCTCTTAGAATTGGTTGGGGAATTCCAGCTACTTCTTATATATCCTGGTCTCGTGGAAAACCTTTGTTGACTTCCTGTCATTTGCAGGATGAAGTAAAAGCATCAAGGTCCTTCTGTTCATTTTACCCACTCAGTGCCTCAACTCCAACTAAGTTAGCTTATTTACCATTACCCATTTTGTTTTTCTCTGAGTTCAGTCTTTGCTCAATACCGTTCCCTCCTTTCTCTTCCCAGAAGGGCCCGTGGAAATGCTAGCCATCTTTGTTCACCAACTCACATCTCACCATCTTCATGACACGGGCCATAGTCCTCCCAGTTTAAAATGGTCTCTTCCTCTCAATTCCTGAACACTTGTAATTCATGCAATGTCCAAGGCATGTCCCATGTAATCTCTTGGTTTTGTCTGTTCGGCCATGGACACTAGATGTGTACTCCTAGAAAGCCGCTGGGGGCATTCAAAAGCCGGACTTAAAAAGCTGAGCCGTTCGCCTTCTGTAACCGTCCAGCCCTCCTCCCTCTGGCCAGTGCATTTTAAACTACAGACTTGTAACTAGTGCCCAGCGTTGTTCCACAGGTTCCAGGAACCTGTACATCTTGGTGGGTAGAAAGCAAAGTATAGTATTGGCATTCATTTTTTAAGGTAAAATATGAAGACATCAAATAAAATTATTCCTTTTTTTTTTTAAAGATTGTATTTATTTATTTGACAGAGAGAGACAGCGAGAGCAGAAACACAAGTAGGGGGAGTGGGAGAGGGAGAAGCAGGCTCCCTGCAGAGCAGGGAGCCCGATGCGGGGCTCGATCCCAGGACCCTGGGATCATGACCTGAGCCAAAGGCAGACGCTTAACAACTGAGCCACCCAGGCGCCCCAAATAAAATTATTCCTTACTCCCCTTTTAGGACTTTGCCCCCGAACTTCATATAGGTGTTTATTCTCCTTTGTAGGTGTTCTTTGAGGGACACGTTTGAGAAGCAACATGACAGCCCATTTTTTATAGCTGTCCAATTGGTTTTATTTATTTTTTTGAAGTATAGTTGACATACAACATTATGGTAGATTCAGGTGTACAGCATCGCGAACAGACAATTCTATACATTACACGGTGCTCACCGTGGTAACTGTAGTCACCATCTGTCACCGTACAACGTGATTATAATATGATTGACTAGATTCCCTATGTTACACTTTTCATCCCCTTGACTTATTTTACAATTAGACATTTGTACCTCTTAATCCCCTTTATCTATTTTGCTCATCCTCCTACTCCTCTCCTCTTGGGCAACCCCCAGTTCTCCGTGTTCAAGAGTATGTTTCAGTTTTGAGTGTCTTGTTTTTTAGATTCCACAGATAGGTGAAAACCTATGGTATCTATCTTTCTTTGTCTGATTTATTTCACTTAACATGATACCCTCTGGGTCCATCCATGTTGTTGTGAATGGCAAGATCTCATTCTTTTTTGCTTTGAAGGCCTGTTTTCCATCTAGGATCCATGGCATTCTTTCTCGGTACCCGTCCTGGCTTCACATGCTCAGTCTTAGGTAAAAAGAGCTCCAGCCTCCCATCCTGGCTTCAGGTGGCTTATCCTGGGTAAGCCTGCCATTCGTTAGAAGAGGGGCATCGTGTTTTTAAAATCTTTCGTACATTCACGTGTCTCCCTTGCTGGACTGCACCCTCATGACGGGGAGCCCCTGGAGCTTCTATCTTTTTTCTTTTCCTTTTTTTAGTCACACGGTATCTCCTATTTAGTAGTAGTACAGTAAATATTTATTGAATGGATGAATGAACCTGATATTCTCTAAAAAGATTTGAGAGGAACTTAGTTGCCCTTTAAATGAAAATGCCATGTATATACTGAGCTGCTTCATTATTTGCACTTCTAACTTTCAGTTTAACAGGGTCCTCGCACACGTGCCAACACACACGCAGTTGGCTACTCCTTACCATAGTGCTTGATTTGAACAATTAAATGATTCTGTAGATGCTCTTTGCCTCCTTCCATCTCAGTGGCATATAGACTCTGTTGTGTGCCAGACTCTGTTGTGTGGTGCCCACAGAGTTCCTGAATGCACTCCAGGGACTGGTCAGGAATGTGGGTTCTGGCATGCTCTCTAAAGCAGGCTTTACTCTGCTTTATTTATTGGGGTTCCACTGAAGTTTGCATCAGAGAGAAGGGCTCACTTGGAAACCATTGCTCTACAAACTAATGCTTTCCAGACCATTTTTGCTGAGGTAGAATCCCAGTCTTGCCTGTCCCTTGTCAACATGGCTCTCAGCCCTGAGGGTGGCCAGGTGGGGACCTTGATAGCATCTGCATGTCAGGTTGGGCTTGGACTGAGGGTGTCCACCTCAGGCCTCCCCACAGCACGGAATCTGCTTCACATTCCTCTGCTCTGAGACCCGTTTGTTGAGATCTGTGCTGAAGAAAGCTGTAGCATTGGGAGGAAGGACCCTGTCCCCTTTTCCTGTTCTCTCTCTCACTGCTGTCATTTGACCAGCTGTGGGTGAGTCTTTTCTATAGCATGGCTCTATGTTGCTTCTACTGGTGTTTGAGAAGAGAGAGTTGGACAATTTAGTATCAGTCCGGGTCATCTTAGTATTTCTTACTGATGCTCTCAACTTTTTTCTCTTTTAATATGTCATTACCTGAAAAATGCAAAGAGTTTTAAAACATTATTTTTTAAGTATATTCAGTGTTGTGCAACCACCACCACTATCAGTTTCCAGAATTTTTTCATCATCCCAAACAGAAAAGCATTCTTGTCCCTCCTTCTGCACATGTTCTCAGATGCGTCTCTGCTGTGTGGTTGGTGTGTATGAGCTGGAAGGGTCAGCTCTTGAAGACCATATGTTGCCCAGCCTCCTGCCTGGAAGCTACAGTTCGATCCATTTCTCCTTTGGTCATAAAGAACAACGTCCTACCCGTAACAACCCATAGTATAGTCGAAGACAAGTCACTTGATAACCATTTATTTCTCAGTGAGACACCCAACTCCTGGAGCCTGTCCTTGTCCCTTTAACCTTTCCTGTTGGCTTTTCATGACCTCCTAAAGACTCCCAACAACCTCTTTAAAATAGTACAAAACTGGACATGATAGTGTAACGAAGGTCAACCAATACCGAATATGGTGGAAATGTCCCTCGGTTCTTTAAGAGTCTGTCAGTCCTCCAGGTGAGGCATGTTTCCACGGGTGGTGGCACCCCTGCGGTGGGCTTGATGTTGGGGGCGGGGGGAGCGAGGGCTTGCAGATGACTCACTTCTGGCCAAGGTGACCGCTGCTTGCCCCAGGGGTCAGGAGCCCAGGAGGAATGGGGTGACCCACTTTGCCAGCTTGGAAACAGATGAGCTCATGGCTCTTTTCCTATTGAGATGGGGGTTTTGCACTGTCTTCATGCTAGATTGATGGGAAACCTGGCATCTCTGTATAAGGTGCCCTTCCGCCCCTGGAATTGTTAGTGAACCCCAGGGGCTTACTCAGTCCAGAGGCCCGTGACTTCTGGTAGTGGTAGCAACTACTAACAGGATGGCTCTGGAGTCGGCTCTATGTCCCAGCCATGAACGCAGCTGCATTCCCACTCAGCCGCCTGCTTATTATCGGAATTTTCTTTGTCAGAACTAGGCTCATTATGACCTCACTCCGCAGCAACCTTTTTTTCTAATTCCCTGACTGGTGTTAGTATCCATCAGTCACCCAAGCTAGGAACCTTGGCGTTCTCTTTCCTGGGTTCCCGTCCTTCACCACCCCCACCGTCCCCATGTCCAGCCTAGCACCAGGTCTATCTGCTGAAGCTTCTTCGGGGTCTCTCTCCAGCTGCACCCCACCCCCCGGCCTGGCACAGACTGTCAGGTCCTTCACTTAGCCTTCAGCAATGACACTGTAACTAGTTTTCTCTCCCCACGCCACGTTCCCCGTAGTTTTGCCAGAATTATTTTTCTGCAGGATTATTTACTATCCTTCTACTGAAAGAGATATGAATCTAAAATTACCCGGAGTAATAACCCAGTATCTCCAGTGTAAAATTATTCTTCCTTCGCCTGGCATGTATGGCCCTTAATGAGATGACCTCGCTCTACATTTCAACTTCATCACCTGTCCTTCCCCTTAGAGAGCTTGAACCCCTGGCACACAGAACTGCCATTGAGGAAGAAGGGGGAAGAGGCGATAGCTCTGGGGCATCAACTCAGACAAGAGTGAGCTTTCTCCTGTGGCCGAAAGTGTGATGTTTTGGGGAGCCACCATCCCCAGCCCCAATGGTAGGTGAACAACTTTCATGCTGGGGCTTCAGGAAAGCAGGACCGTCAGGGAAGGTCTTTAGCTCTAACAGGAAGCAGAATCATCGGCAAATAGTAGGACAGTTTGCTCACTGAAGTCCTGGGGCACACAGTCAACAGAGTTGGGGTCAACAGGCCAGGAAAAACCAGGACCATTTTTCAGAACAACAATCAGTATAAAGCAATCTGGGTAAAAAATGTCAAGAGATTTGGAGAGGGGCTATCTTTTAATTGGTACCAGATGAGACCCAGAAAGTGCTTGATAATGTTTGTTGAGCAATTTATTTCTGCTACTTTTTCACTCCACTCTATTAATATATTGTTTGCTTATAACATTAATATTACATTTAATTCTACTGGATTCATTCTGGTTTCAAAAAGCCATTTCTTTCATCCACTTAGGAAAGTTTTATGGAATACCTACCATACATCTACATTAGAACATTTGTGGGGCAAAGATATGATGACTGTTCTTCACGAATCTTCATAGTAAGACATTTGGAGATAGACATAAGATGTTTACGTATGATCTCTCACTCTATGTTTGTACGTTATCATCTTTTCCTTTTATCATCCCAGACTATGAGTAATCATGGTCTGTGTAGCATATTCTTCTCTCCTGGCCAAGTTAAGAGAGATCGTGTATGATGACTTACTTCTGTGTTGGAAGACTTTGTATGTATTATTATGCATAACCATCATATGTATAATAGTTATTATTATATACCTGTATATTGTTTATGTAAAAAAAAAGTGATCTGGTAGAGTCTGGAAATTTAGCCAAAGTTAGATTTCATTCTGCGGTTTTTTTTAGACCTTGTCCAAACTCTCAAAAGGATTTCAGTTAAGGTTGTTTTACCTTTTAGTAAGATTTCTTTTTGTCTTTCCTAAAAAGATTCAGCCTCTTGGAGTTGAGTGTAAGTAAAGACATAGATAGATTTGGAAAGAAATGAGGAAAGTGCACACATTTCCATATAGAATCATGCTTGTGGAGCTTCCTCTTCCTGGCATTAAACATGGCGAAGACATTGATCCCAACTGGAAAGACAAGTAGAAGTCAACTAACTCTTCCCATCTCAATCTCTTACACACTTCTTACCATTTCTTTTTAAGTCAAAGAACTTGTGTCCCCTCAATTAAAAAAAACAAAAGAACAAAAAACAATGGGCTCCCCTGGGAGGACAGATTAAGCCCACTTTTTCTGAGAAGGATACCTGTGACTTTCACTCTGTTAACCTCTTGTAAACCAGCATCCCTCTGCAGCTGCGTCTGTGTGCCCCTGGCTCAGACCTTCAGTGTATGAT
The DNA here is from genome assembly GCF_029215605.1 of Mirounga angustirostris. Taxonomy (NCBI): domain Eukaryota; kingdom Metazoa; phylum Chordata; class Mammalia; order Carnivora; family Phocidae; genus Mirounga; species Mirounga angustirostris. Next base: position 127,123,579 of record NW_026991713.1, read on the forward strand.
TCAGGAAGCTGAAGTCTGGGAGTTGGACGATAGCACAGTTGGGAAGGGGGTCCAGTGCGGGCCTGTCCACAGAACCACACCAGCACCTGCTGGCCGAGCCTCCGCCCACCCTCCGCCGCTCACCCTGCTTGCTGCATTCGGCACCCACTCCATCCCAGTTTATGTCTGTTCATTCGGATGCTTTTGTCATCCCTGCTTTTGGTCTCCAGCTCTCATTTCTGATACTCTGTCCCCTCTGCCCCCACCGGGCAAGGCAGCGTTTCCCCTCCCTCTGCCCAAGACCCCCATCGCCTGCATGTGTAGCGGGGCTCCAGGACTTCTTCCCAGGTGGCATTTTCAGGGCTGCCCCCGGCTTCTCTGGCCAAAGGAAGGACAGTTCAGTTACCCTGACACCATTTGCACACATCCGTCTGGTTGTCATCTAGGGACGCCCGGCCTGTCTCTTCTGAGGAGCTTTCTGAGATCAGCCTTCCTCAGCCTTGCCCTTTGATTTTCCCTCATTGACTCCTACAGCTCTGACTTCTGCAGTTCTCTGTCTTCTGTCCTTTGAGATCCCTCACAGGCAGATAGACTGTGCATGGTCTTCTGAGTGAAGCCCGTCGGGGCTGCCGTGGCCCCGGCTATCCTCCTTCCTCGGGCCCCACCGGGTCCTCATTTGTTGTAGTTTGGTGGGTTTTTGTTTTGACTTTGGAAGAAATGTTTCTAAACATTGCTGGGATGACCCCCAACCAGAGGCTCCCTTTATACTCTCACCTCCTCTTCTGGATTCAGGTCGGATGCTGGTCCTCCACACAAACACAGAAAGCATGTGAAACTCAAGTGGCCTGTTCATTCTGGTAATTTTCAGAACTAAGAGACTCAGGTCGTGACAAAGCACATTTGCTTTTAGCAGGTTCCCGAATCCTGTGACTTTCTTTCTCTCCCCCTGAAGCCAGCCCTTTATCGTAGAGCTCGATCTCCAGAACAGAGGGGGAGCCTTTAGCTGGAGGTGTCAGGGTCCGTGTGGAGAAGTGGGTTGGCACTGGCTGGAGAAGCAGGCTGAAGGCGGCCGAGCGGGCGCCCAGTGGAGGGGACGTGGCAGCCACCAGCCGTGCCCGCTGAGATCAGCGCGCTGCAGCCTCTGATGCGTGCACAGCTTCCCACAGGGAGAACATGGAGGATGAAAACCCCACAGGAAAGAAGCTTCTTGCCCAGACTGGGCTGTTCCCCAGCCGGGAAAGTGTATGTTTGGGTGCTGAAACTGACAGCACGTTTGCATGCAGCTTCGGGATCCCTCCCCGAGCGCTTCCAGACACAGCCCATGCGGTAGACCTCCTGAGGAGGTCGTCGATTTTGCTGGCTCTGCGTTATTTAAATCGTGCTTAGTCATTCATTCTCATAAAATCTGGACTATCACTTACTGTATCTGTGTTGTCATTTTCACAGGTGTTTGATGTAAAAATAGTTTCATTACGAATGAAAGTATTTCTCCTCTCAGGCAGATACCAACATATAACAATATTGTAAAGTTGGAAATCTGTGTCATTTGTGTTCACCCGTGTGAGATATTAAAGGCAGAAGTAATATTTTTATTACCTTTTTAAATATTGGAGATACTTATTTCAAAGCAGTATATGAAAGTTTCCTTATCTTCAATAATATATCCATGTATTAATTAGCTAAATATCTAGCTGGGCAACACAAAATACCTAGATTCATTATACAGTTACCAATTCTACAGAGAAATCTGGCTTTGTACGATGCTAAGTGCATTAAAACATCATTATATTAAATGTGCTGTATTTATTTGCAGGAGCTGTGCTTTTCCTGATAGATACGTTCTGTAGGCCTTTTCTTTTTATCATAGTTTAAATTTCAAGCATTTAATGGTGTGACTTTTATTTTAACACCGAGATTAGAGAGAAAAAAATTCTGGCAAAACACTTTCACTTTAACACCCAGGTTAGAGGAAAAAAAATCCACTTCTCTCAATCTTTGGGAAGACACCAGCTGATGCACAGTGTAAAAAGATAGGATGTTCAAAATAGCTCCTAATAGCATCCTCTAATGTTATTATTTATGGAAAATATTTTATATCTGTATAATTTTAGAGTTTTCTTTAAGTAATATTTATTAAGTACTCCCAGTGCAGTACAGAGATACTTTAGTTCAAAAACAAAATCCCCTTAGGGAAAAGGAATCTTAAAGTCATTGTAAAGGTTCTGGAGATCTGTTGCACAACAATGCAAATATCATTAACTGAACTGTGCACTTAAAAATGATTAAGATGGTGAGGTGCCTAGTGGCTCAGTTGGTTAAGCGTCTAACTCTTGGCTTTGGTTCAGGTCATGATCTCAGGGTCGTGAGATCAAGCCCTTCATCAGGCTGCCCACTCAGTGGGGAGTCTGCTTGAAGAGTCTCTCCCTCTGCCCCTCCCCCCACTTGCTCAAGTGTGTGTGTGCATGCGCTCTCTCTCTCAAATAAACCTTTTTTAAAAAACGATTAAGATGGTAAATTTAATATTATGTGTTTTTTAACCATAATTGAAAAAAAAAAAGAATGCATGTAGTTACAAGGTTGAGATGGCAGTGGCTTTGGTCTGGGCAGTTCCAGGGATGCATAGTTGCAGGGACATCTCCCCCATGAGTCAAGGCTGGAGAAAGACAAAGCCCTCTCCTCCACCGCCTTGGATGTCTCTCTGCTCCTACACTGTCATTTCTGAAGTTGATGCCTCCACCAACAGTGTCATACTGAGGTGTCTCCTGTGCCAGCAGCCCATCCTCAGAAAGCTCTACATCCCACCCATGCCACATGTTCTTCCTGGTACTTGCATCTGCCGGCCAGGTTGGTGAGCAGGCTGGCTGGCCTCCACGTCCATCCCAAGTGAACGTCTGCGGCAGATCCAAGCCCAGGCTTTCGGCCCTGTAGTCCCATCATGGGGGGGTCTTTTGCCTCAGCTCATTTTCTTAGGACACCCTCACTCAGAGGGAATTTAAGGTGTGTTCTTCACACCTTAAGAGATGAAACCCGCTCAGGAAAGTTCTTTTATCCTAAGAGAATTTAGCCAGAAAGAAAGTTAAAATGAGATGCACCAGGAATATGATGGGTTTCTTCAGACCATAGCCAGTTTTCTTGCCTTTAATTTTTATAGATTACTTAAGTTTCTGAAAGCTTGCATTTGGACTCAGGAATCTTTCCCATTTCCAAAGAAGGGGTGTGTTTTTTGGCGGTGGATTATTTTTTCTTCTGCTCATGCACAGTGATCTCTTTGGCCCTGTTTCCATTAGGAGATGAAAGCATGGAAATTAAAAAACAAATCACAGGAATGAGAAGATTACTGAATGACAGCACTGGGAGGATCTATCAACGTGTGGGCAAAGAAGGAGAAAAATTAAAGGAAGAACCCCAGGATTTGGATTCAGTCTGGCCTCCACGTTTGAACTCCTCTGCTGAGGCCCCACAGAGCCTCCACCCTTCTTCACGTGGTGCGTGGAATGAGTTACCAACCCCCAGCGGGCAATTCTCAGGGCAGTATGGCACCCGCTCCAGAACCTTCCAGAGTCAGCCCCACAGCACTGGGAGCTCCAACGGTATGGTCATGATGAGACACTGAGAATGCTCGTGGGGGTGGGGGTGGGGGGGTGTCCAAATGTGTTTTACTTCTAAGTGTTCACCATGGTTTTGAGTTCAAACCCAAACATTAAACCCTCCCCTAGTCCCCTGCCTTGGCTGAGCAACACAAAGAGTATAAAAACCAGAATTGAGAAGCAAGAGTAAGGCTCTATATTAGAAATCACAATTTCTTAGAGGGATTTTAGCCCTTTAGGAAGTGAAAGCTATCATTTGCCGGGCGCCTGGGTGGCTCAGTCGGTTAGGTGACTGCCTTCGGCTCAGGTCATGATCCTGGAGTCCCGGGATCCAGTCCCGCATCGGGCTCCCTGCTCGGCGGGGAGTCTGCTTCTCCCTCTGACCCTCCCCCCTCTCATGTGCTCTCTCTCTCTCAAATAAATAAATAAAATCTTTAAAAAAAAAAAAAAGCTATCATTTGCCAACACACCGATACTTTTGTCATCGGAAGGAGCTCCCCTTTGTCATCAAAGGGAGCTTCTGGTCAGATGGGTATCATTAATACATCCTCTTGCTTGCTTTTTTGCTTTTCTTTATGATCACAAGGGTTGTGGTGAACGGGGGGCAGGGTGGGGAGACACATATCCCAGCATCCTAGTGACACCTTTGCTTTTATGGGACATTCCAGTAACTGCAGCAGATGATCCTTGTTGTAGGGCTTCCTTCATTAGGGCTGAAAACTATCCCTTTAGAGTAAAATTTCCTTAATTTAAATTCCTAACTGTTCAGAAAAGAAAATTAAAAGGTAATTTTTTTTTCAAAGCTTAAAAAAAATTGATAATTTTTTTCTGGACATGTTAACTTACCATCAAGTCACCTTGGATGTTAGTTGTCCCATAAATGTTATATGGATGTGCAGATCTGTAGTTTTCAGAAAGAGAACAAGAAAAAGCAAGACTGCATTTTCAGTTTCCTTGAAAAGTTAAGGATTTTCTTTTTCCATTCATTATTCCTTCAAGAAGAAGAGAACTGTTTTGATTTTTTTTTAACACAATTTGCAATAACCAGTTCAGAGGCATGAAAAGCCATCCCGAGACACTGCTGATGAGACAGGAGGGACCCCAAGAGACGTACGGGAGTCTTCTCTTTCTCTCAATATTGCATAAGCCAGATCACATTCGTGTGCTGGCATGCTTCCAGGTTAGGGGGACATGGCTCTTTAAAGACTCCTCCATAAAAATGAGAAGTCAGTTCTCCTTAAAATTAGAAAATGATTTATAACAAGTTGGAAAGGGTTGGTTTTGTCCTCTAAAAATGACAAAGACAGTACTTAGAATACTGACTAGGAATATTCTTTAAGGCCCTCCTAATTCGACTGCCATGGAAGAAACGGTAAGAGAAATAGGACACCCTCAGGTGTGTATGAAGTTAATTCACCCCACATCAATAAGTTTTGGGTGAAGAGCATTCTGTTTTCCAGGATGCAACAAGGATGGTGGATTTACTCGGGAAAATGTTATTAACGTTAAAAGTTACAAACATAAATTCCCCCATATTGGTTTGAAAACAGATTTTTTGTGTTTATTGTTTGCTTATTTTCAGTAGAAATTCATCATATACAACTGTGACTACTTCGAATTTCATTGAAATTATTTGCAGTTTTAAAAGTTGTAACATCTCAGTTTGCTGCAACTTTGAGTGTAAATAATTACGCTACTCCAAGCATTAAGTTGTCCGTATGTATTTTGTGATTTTGCCGTGGTGAAGTGTTTTATATTATCCACAAACAGTGCATACTGTGGAATTAAAATTACACTTAATGTATAACAAAAGATGCAATTGGATCCATGCCTTCGAACTTTCCCCTTGTGCCTGGGGACACCCTGAGTGACAGCACATTCCAGTTCCCAGTGGTCGGGTTGGACACAGACGCCAGAGGGAACGCTGCAGGGAGAGGGATTTTCCAAATGTTCCACTGTATCCCAAGGACACGGGGACAACCTATGTTTAATAGGATGGTTTTACTAAGAAAAAGATACTAAATTGAAACAGAGGTAAGGAGGCTAAAGCGAGGGAAACGTAAGACATGGGGAGGGGGAAAAGAGGTGTGAGGGTCTCCTTCACTAAGGTGGAGAAAAGCCAGCACCGAATATAGCCTCCCACGTACACTCTGCCCCCCCGGCTCTTCCCCGCCCCAGACGTCCCACTCCCACAGTGTTCTAAAAGTTTTAATGTCTTGACAGTTCTTAATTTGGGGAAATACTAGAAAAACTATTTTTTTAATAGTTAGACACATTGATTTTTAACGTGAGATTTTAGAACGTGCAGCTACCGGGTTTTTCTAGAAGGCCATTCTTCTCAGAGTTCGTGTTTTTCTGCAAGAGTGTATGTTTCTAGTGAATTTTTATGGTGCTGTCACCTGAGATGCACTGGTGTGACACTAGGGAGGCCTGCTGTGACCGTGAACGTGGGCACACGTCCGTGCGGGCTCCAGCATCCCGCGAGACACATGCACCTTATGGCGCAGAAGCCTGGATAATTAGATCAAGTCGGCCCCCAACATTCAGGTGGTAACAGATATCGGGTACATTTTCCTTAGGCACTGTTTCATAATAACCGCACGTGCTTCAAAATGCTGTCAGGATACCTTCCTTTCCCCCCCACCCCCTTTATAATTTTGTTGTTGACATTTGGAGTGTGCCATTCTTTTCTTTGATGCTTAGGAGAACTTCCCGCCGTGAATTCGTCCGTTGGATCCAACTGCTGTACTTGCAACTGCCAGTCAACGTTGCAAGCCATCCTCCAAGAACTCAGGACCATGCGGAAATTAATGCAAATTCAAGCAGGTACTGACACCAGGCCCCTGACTTTTAATGCCTTTGACCTCTTCAATTGGGTCGTTTATTGTGCTCTTGGTATTTGGTTCTTCTCACCTTGCTGTCTCGCTGTGCTTTTTCAACATGTTTTTCCTTTAGCAAATCTAACAGGTTTCTCATTGCTGATACTACTACTCATACACTCGTGTGCGCGAGCCACAGAAGTGTGGCTGACTCCTCTTACCTCCTGAGGTGCTCCGTTTGGGGGCTGCATGCATGTCAACAACCCCTACGCCCGTCCCTGCCCCTTGTGGGGCGCAGCGTGACGGTAGGGAAGCTGCGCATTGTCGTACAGGTCTGCAGGGCCCTCTCGGGAGCGTGGGCTGTCCTGGTGAAGACTTTCCAGAGCGTAAGCACATGAGGTGCTGCCTCTTAGGCCTTGCTTGCGGCTTGTTTCCCTAATATTCAGCATATAGAAGCCCAAAGACACCTCGTGTCCTGTCTTCCTTAGTTACATGACGCCTCTTTTGTTCTCACTCGTGTTAGTCAAGTGGAAGGATGGAAGAGCCGTGAGTCTGCAGCTTGGGGTCAGTGTCCCTGTTGTCCTCATGAGGCTGTGTGACTTCTCTGTGCTCAGATTTCTCATCTGGAGCTGGAGCATTAATATCTAACTCACAGGATGGTTTTCAAAATAGAATGAGTTAGTAAATGTAAATGAACTCTGTCAAGCATGATACAGGCAGAAACTATTTCGTTAGTGTTGTTCTAAAGACCAGGAGCGGGTTCATAGAAGTCTGGGTCACCACCACAGCGAGTATGGTGTCTAATCTCAACTCAAAAATGCAACTTTTTGGTCACAGATCCAGAAAGTAATAAATCATTTCATTAAGGCCTCCTCTGGTGAGGGAAGACTGCTCCTTGAGCAGGAAATAGCATAGTCATATGTGGCCAGCATTCCCATTCCTGCACTGTAAAGAGATTCAGGAAGGTCATCGTTCAGAAATTGTACTTGGTGCCATTTAGTGAATTCTAGCAAAATTGCAATATACAGTGATGTGGTTTTGATATAAAAAGCTTAATACGTAAACACACCGTCACCCAAGAGCGCAGGAAAGGAAGGTGAACAAAAGGCCCTCTGAAAAGCAACATCTAATTGTATGTGCTGAATTTGGTTTTAGCCCAAGGAAACAATAAGCATTTTGGTGAGGCCAGTAAGCGTTCACTCATCTTGTTCCACCACAACAACCCATGTTCTTATTGACCTGGCAAAAGTTAACATCTCTTAAATGAGGAGCACAGAAAGAAAGTCTCCTTCATGATGTACAGATTCTTTTCCTGGAGGAAGAATTTGTTAGCACTTAAGAAAATATGCATATGAAATTCTAATGATTTATTTTGTTACTTAAGCTCCTTACTACCGAAATGGCAAACTACAAATTGCAACCATTTAAATCCTTTACTGAAGCCCTTTTGGAATCTATTAAGTAAATGCCACTTTGTCACCGTGTTTTCTTTTCTGAACCTTTGCAGATTAGGGCGGTAAATGATTCCAGTTTGTAGGAGAGCAGAAAGGATAAACCAAAAAAATTACTCTTCTTTAATTTCCTTAAACTTAAGAATCTGTGTTGTGTGGGTAGATTGACTTAAGGCTTATTGCCTATAACATGTAGATTTAAATTATATTTAGAAAGTTTCACCTTTACTTGAGGAAGAAGACAAGGAATACGATGAAGCCATAAGATCTGGAAGCAAGAGAGGACTGCTGTGTCTAGACTTGCCAATGGAGGAGAAAAAGTCAGATAGTCCCTGTGTTCTTTAAACCCAAAGCATTTTCACTTTTACTTTAGAATAGCAAAGCTTGGAGAGGCGTGAGTCCTAGACCATTGAAAACTGCTTCCCTTGTCTGTTTGACTTTGGGCGTGGAGACCTGGCCTTGTGTGAAGATCCAGAGAAGAAGAAAAATTCTCCACTCAGGCTTGTACACTGGAATCACTTGAGGAGCTTTGAAAAAGATCTCAATGCCTGGGCGCCACCCCTACAAATTCCAATTCAGTTAGTCTGGGGTAAGGCTGAGGCACGGACTTTTTTTTTTAAAAGCTCCCGGGTGATTCTAACGTGCAGCCAAGGTCAAGCACCAATAAATTGGACTAATACTGCACAGGTGGTTAAAAACCTTTTCAGTGCTCCTATGCAGTGCAAGGAGTTGTTTTCTTTTTTTTTTTTTTTAAGTAATCTCTGCACCCAACGTGGGGCTCGAATTTACAACCCCAAGATCAAGAGTCACATGCTCCTCCAGCTGAGCCAGCCAGGCGCCCCAAGTAGTTCATTTCTAATACTTGTAAATTTCTTGCCAGTCTAGAGATGCAAATACCAAGTTCAAAGTATAAATATCCTTTATTTGCAAACTGATAGGAAATGATCCATATTTATATGCATTTAAAGATCTTTAGTTTTCATTTGGCTTCTTTCTATAAAAAAGCAGGCATATCCAATGATCATATTTAGTAAGCCATATTGAAACATGAAGATTTAAATAATGATGCCATATTTTTCTCTAACACTTTCCATCAGAATATTTCTAAATGGTTAACAAACATGACTTGCCAAAGTACATCTGTGAAAACTATACTTACTATCCTTGATTTCCTTACGTGTAGATTCAGTACTGATACTTGATCTTTGTTCAGTGCTTTTCATCTTTGGAACTCCACCTGTTTCCGGATTTTGCTGGTCTTCTTGACTTGCACAGAACTATGTCATTCCTATTTTTCAGCTACCTAAAACCAAGGTATGGAGGACAGCCTGGTCAGAATGCAGTACTGAGTGCAGTGCTGTGGAGATGGTTTGTGCGTGGACAATATGGGTTTGTGAGGAAGGAGTAACTGGCCCTGATAAATGAGCAGCAGGCTTTGCCCACGGGTGTGCTAGTCATTCCAGACTGATTCTTTAAAAAATGATCATCATTGCTCAGTCTTAGTCCATTTTGGTGCCTGTAGCTTGCCAGCAGCTGATCAGCTTACCCTCAAAGGATGATTAGAATATTCCTGAGTTTGGCTTACCAGGAAGCACGGACAGCTACACCTGAACTTAAGTTCTGAGTTCCCGTTTATATAAAAATGTCCTGCGACTTGTAAGAAGACGCTCAGATGTTCTTCTGTGGCTCAAAATCGCTTTCTTCCACAGAACCCAGTGGTAGCAGTAAGTGTGATGATTTACCAGCATCGGGGACAGAGTTTTCTCTGGGTCGCTCTTCTGCATGTAGAACTCGAAAGCACTCCAGAGACGACATTTGGTGTCCTACGGGTCCCACAGGAGATTGACTTTGGTCTCCTTCCTTGACTGAAGCCCATTTCGGTCTCAGCTTGTGGAACATGTAGGTGGACGGGTGATAACTTCTCCCAAGTTCGACTCAGATGCCTGTACTCTATTTTTGTTCATTTTTCACAGTTGGAACCCCAAACAGACAACAACCCCCGATTTCCCTTATATGCTCCCAGCGAACTGCTGTCTCACGCAAGAGAAATAAAAAGAAAAAAGTGCCCCCAAAGACTGTTGAACCTCTGACTGTGAGGCAGAAGCCTGGCGTGTTAGAAACGGAGAAGAAGACAGCCGGGGCCTCAGAGCAGCCTGGCTCCCAGGAGGCCGAGGCCCCCTCGGCCGGGGAGAACCGCGTGCTGGGATTCGGCATCGTCCTGGATTCGCCTGCCTCCGATGTAAGTCCATGTTCTCTGGCTACTGACACGAAACTGACGTCACTTGCAGGAGTTTTATAGCACTAATACACTTTCCCCTTAGCTCGTTCCTCCCACGAACACTAGGGGAACTTGCAAAAGACATGTGAGAATGAGGAAAGGAAGACCATTAATAATTTCCTTGCCTAGAATTTTCACTTCCCAAAATCTTCTACCTTTATTTGAATGTGCCTCCATTCTTTATCCCTGCACGAAGAAGGGTGATGGAGTAAATAATCTGCTCACTAGTTTCTTTAACAGTTTTAATTCTGAAGTGGCCATTTTCAATGTCCTCAGCATAGAGAGCTAAAAGAACGTAATTAAATCCTTTGTAAATGGGCATAAATGAACAGAACCTTACAGATAAGGTCACACCTTTCTAGAAACACAAACTAATAATAAAAAAAGAGCAGTAGTGCTAAATCGATTTTATAGATGCAAGCCACACTGCAATTAGGTTGCAGTGCCATGCCATGTACTCTGTGTAATGATAGGTTAATGCTCTGCAACGGTTTTTCTATTTTAATATCATAGCTAGAAAGTTGTTGCAGTCCCAGATGTTGGATGACATCTAAGATACCCATCCAACTAGCCATTTTATAGCCATATGATTATAAACTGATATCTTTAAGAATATGCTATCTTTGTAACTGCGTACTCTATTTACAATATCTTTATCTAAGTACATTGATGCGAACCCCTCTTGTTGGGGGAGTTCTTAAAATAAACAGGAGTGAGTGATCTATTATTATCAGTTTGCATAGGATGAGAATCCTGCTGAGAACACCCACAGGCCTATATGGGATTGGAGTTTGGCCCTACCTTTTAAACTTTAAATGAAAAATAATTGCTATTTTTTAAAAAAAGTGTTCCCTTTCAAATTGCAGAAAGGCAGTTTGCTAGCATGTATCCATGTTGGGTCTTTACCAAAGGGAGGCGACTTTTTTAGGCTAGAAAGTCATTTGAACTTTTATCCAGTCCTTAGTGTGAAAGGGTTTTCTTGGTTTTTTTACCTTTGAACACATGCTAAAATTAGGAAGCAGTTCTTCTCGACTGAAAACTTAATTTTAAAAAAATCATTAATGATGATAATGTTCTACCCCAGGCCAGTCCGCTGACTTGATTACATCATATGCTTATTGCAACTAAGGCCCCGGTTTCAAAACCCAGGTAGATCACATATTTGGAAACAGAGGTGAATTATTCCACAACACAAAGTACATTCAATCTTACGTAGTTTTCATAATACTTTTATATTTGTCTTGAACTTTCTAAGGGTTCTTTTCTGATAGACATTAATGTATCAGGAGCAATCATATGAATTGTGTAAATCATCTCCTAAATGGGTCACTCTAGTGCTGATAACTGAACTTTCTCCTTTCTTTATTTTTAAACTCCAAATATACTTCAGAATTAAACTGAGGAAGATCTGATAAAGGCCTTATGTACATTAATAAAACAGAGTAGAATTTTACTGATATCAGCATTATAATTTTGTTTATATGCCAAATAAAAATAAATTGCTTTTTATTCATGATTATTTTTGCTAACAAGAGCTGTTAAATGTAACAAAGCACATTCAGAATTGTCCATGAAAACTCAGTTAGGTGCTGATTATCTTTGACCGAAGAATAACGTGCTTCTAAAAGCAAAAAATAGAGATAATTATCTTTACCTTATCCAGCTGATATGCCATTTGATTTACCTGTTCAACAGAAACTGTAACCACACCTAGAGGGCTGTGCAATGAACCCCTTCGTTGGGTGAGGCAGTTGTGTCCACACGTAGTGCTCACTGGCATTAATGAGCCCGCTTCCAAGGTCCCTGGGCAGGGAAGGAGGGGTGTGTGGATTGACTCCCTTAGGTGATGGAACCGTCAGTGCAAAGGCATCCAAATTTAGGTGCCCTTCTATTCTTTATTATTTCTTAGCCACAGTCCTTTTAAAATTTGGTGGAAGTCCAGAGGAGAAAACAGGAAATATTATAATAATCTTGTAGGAATTGTTCTATAAAATGGATTTGAGAAAATGTAATATAACTGGATACATATAAGTGGATGGGAATTCTGCACTTGTGTATTTGAAGATGGGCCCTGGGAAGTACCCAGCATTGGGAGGATTAGGTCCAAAGCTGTAGGACTGGGCAAGTGGTCCAAGGCCACTGGAACAGCCGTCTGGCCAGCATTGGTAGCTGATGATGATACAAAGGTAGGATGGGGCCAGGTAGTGGAAGCCCAAATATGCCGTGCTGATGCCCTTGACCTTCATCTGTGGACACTAGGGAGCCATTGCAAGTTTCAAGTAGAGGAATGATCATACTTGTGTCTTAACAGAGTGGCAAGTGGCATTGCCTTGTGGATGGTAGAGAGATGGAGAGAAGAAAGTAGAGACAAAGAGACCAGGAGGAAGACAGTTACAGTGGGTCGGGTGTGGGAGGGTCTACACAAGCAGTGAGCCTGCAGAAAGAGAAAGGAGCCATTTAGGAAGTGCCCACACAGAGGACTTGGTGGCTCAGTCGAAAGCAACCCCCCCACATTTCTCTCTTGGAAAACCAGGTTAGGCACTCTGTTAACTGCGGGGGGGAAGCAAGGGCAGAAGCAGGCCTTCAGTTCCAGATGGGAAACACAAGTAAGTTTAGGATCGCAAAATGGTCCTTAGATGTTTGGAGGGCGAGAGAAAGATTAGAGCTAGAAGCAATGAGAAAAAGACATGTAAAACCTATGCTTCGTCAGGTGTAAAAATTCACATTAATTTCTTCTAATTCACAGTGTATTAAGTCCTTGTTTTGCACCGTGACTTTTAGGGTCACCCGAATACAGATTTGTCTAGGGGCCATGCAGGGCCTTGCAGGGAGACCACCCGTCATCTGAGCGACAACGATTACCCCTACTCAGATGTGGAAAAATACTGAGCTCTCGTCAAAACCAACTGCACTGACCCTCAGAGTGTTGTAAACACTAAATGATAGAGAGCAGGTGAGACTGTCCTCCTGCAGTGCCTGGCACATAAAAGGTACTCAATAAATGTGATTGAGTCTGCAGATGACAAAGCGTCTGCATTTGCATGAAGCACAATATACAAAATAAACTTTTGAAACTTTAGGTCTAGGGCTCAGCTTTAATTAGAAACCTCTCTTCACCTTAACTCCTCATTTCCTCATTCTCTCCTCATTACATCTCTCAGTACCCCTGCCCCCCGGGCTCCAACGTAATTCTTTTTTTTTTTTTTTTAAAGATTTATTTATTTGAGAGAGAGAGCACATGTGCTTGCATGGGAGTGGGGGGCAGGGCACAGGGAGAGGGAGGGAGAGAATCTCAAGCAGACTCCCCACTGAGCGCAGAGCCCAACGTGGGGCTCAATCTCACGACCCTGAGATCATGACCTGAGCCGAGACCAAAGGTCAGACGCTCAACCAACTGAGCACCCAAGGTGCTCCCAACATAACTGTCTTTTATAGAACTTTCTATACTTGTCTGTAATTATTTATATGATTTTCTTCCTTCCAGGAAGGAATGCCAGTTTCTCCAGAGCAGGGGCTATATGAAAATAGTGGTATTTGTGTGCCACACTCTGCTCCATAATTTTTTATTGCTTTCATCCTCACTCTCTGAGGTGTCATTACTGTCCTCGTAGATGAGGATACTGTGGCATGAACGGCTTACGTAGCCTGCTCAGGTTCACAGCCAGAAAGGTAGAGCTGATTCTCACACCCAGGTCTGCAGTTGCCCTTATCCACCGAGTGACACACTTGGGCGTCCATTCTAGCTCCATTCCTGTACATGAGCCACACTCAGTAACCAGTCACAGGATGATGGTTGTATGAGGAGAACCGAAAGGTTGGACTAAGGCAGTTTACTCTGTTTACTTGGAAGGTTCTAGGAGAGAAGTGAATGGTTAAATGTGCAGGCTCTGAAATCAGGCTGCCTGGGCGAGAAGCTCAGCTGGGTAACCCCTTGCCTCAGTTTCCAGTCCATAAAATGGGAATAACAGTAATGCTGAACTCCTAGAACTGGCCTGCGGAAGAGTTAAATGAAGTAATCTACATGAAGCACTTAGAATAGTTCCTGGTGCATTCTATTTATTTATCTATTTTTTTTTAAGATTTTATTTATTTATTTGACAGAGAGACACAGCGAGAGAGGGAACACAAGCAGGGGGAGTGGGAGAGAAAGAAGCAGGCTTCTCAAGGAGCAGGGAGCCCGATGCGGGGCTCAATCCCAGGACCCTGGGATCATGACCTGAGCTGAAGGCAGACGCTTAACGACCAGGCGCCCCCCTGGTACATTTTAAACACTCAATAAATATTGGTTCTTTTTTAAACTGTAGCAGTCCTAGGTAAGTACCTTATAGGGACAAATCTCAATGTTAAATAAACTGAAGTGTACATATGAATGAACAAATACACATGAATAAATAGTGTTTACAAAAATAGAGTGGCCAGAAATATTTCTACTTTGGGGCAAGATTATTTGACCCACTTTAAATTAGCACATTAACTAAAATTCAAGCCTAAACTCCACAGAAGCCAAACCAGGAGCCCAAAACCCAAAACCGAATTTCAAATTTAAATACAATGTTTCCTTCTTTCTTTCACAACTCCATGCTCTGCCCTCACTCAGACAAGGCAGCCATGAATTTTTTGCAGTCAGTTTTTTCCTACTTAGTTGGACATACTAAATTGTGGTTTTCAGGATAGATATATGTGGCTTAAGCTTGTTTCATTGTTGTTGCTTTTGGATTTGGCTTGTTTTTTGGCTTTGGTGAAACACTCAGATCAATTTTTAAAAATATATTTGTGAGGGGCACCAGGGTGGCTCAGTCAGCTGAGCGTCCAACTCTGATCTCCGCTCAGGTCTTGATCTCAGGGTCGTGAGTTTGAGCCCCGCATTGGGCTCCAAGCTGGGTATGGAGCCTACTTAAAAAACAAATATATATATATGATACGTATGATAATTATTAATAGTAGGACACTTTTTTCTCTTTATTGGAATTATTGTGAATATTTTCCAGTAATCCTAGATTATCCAAATTTAAAAGTTATCAGAAGATAAATCTATGGCTACCCATCACCTGAAGATAATTTCATTAATGTTTATACTAAGTCATTCTTCTAAAAATAAATAATTTAAAATGTATTGCTCTCAACATAAGTAACTTCTGAAATCAGAATCTGTTTTGTTAACACCTTCTTAGCCCAATAAATACATCATCCACTGGGAACTAGTAAAGCAAATCAGCGGAGCAGGCGACTCTTTATTCGCTGACCCGCTGAACTTAAGGCAGTATATGCTTGAGAGAGAAGGTTCCAGTGCAGACTGATTGGGTTCAAATCCTTACTTCGTCTCTAATTAGCTGGATAATCTTAAACAAGTTACCTGACCTTTCCAAGCCTTAGTTTTTGCATCTGCAAACTGGGGATAATAAAATAGTCACTTCACAGGGTGAGGGTGAAGTTAGAAAAACCCCCTTCACCTGGGTTAGCCTAGAGCCTGGGAATATGGAGTATCGAGTAAATGTTAATGACATCACCATTTTCCGGGGTGTACCTAAATGAACAAAATAGTCCTTGCCCTGCAAGAAGCATAGGAGGAAAACACATAAGCAATAGTAACAGTATAATAGGACGTTAGCTCTAGTTGTGGCAGTCAGAAGATGGCAGGGGAGCCTGGAAGAGCAGGACTGACTGGCCCTTTGCCAGGAGGGTCAAAGACAGGCTCTCCGAGGAGCAGGTGCACTAGAGTTAGGATGGAAAAAGCTGGATGGCAGTGGCTAAAAATCTTACGTCTTCAACATTTGGGCTCAAATATCTTTAGCATAAATCAAGCCATAGTGCTTAGAGCCATTAATTTACCACCTGAGGAAGGAAAAAGCTAAAAACATCTCTAAATGACTTTGGAGTATCTCATTATGCAAGTGCATGGAGAAATTTCAAGGGGCCGAGTTGTATTGTATTTTCTAGTTAAATGCTTAGTTCTACCAAAATTTTGTCAAATAAAAAATCTATAAAGGCTTGGCCCTTTGATGACTTCTTGTCATGTTTATCCAATTCAACCTTAAATATATGCTAGTACATAGACTGTAATAGAACTTTTGCCCAAGCATTTTTTACTTACTACAGAACATCCACCTTACAATCGAGTCTTGATGGGGGCACCTGGGTGGCTCATTCGGTTAAGCGTCTGCCTTCAGCTCCTGTCATGATTTCAGGGCTCTGGGATCGAGCCCCACATGGGGCTCCCTGCTCAGTGGGGAGTCTGCTTCTCCCTCTCCCTCTGCTGCTCCCCCTGCTCATGCTCTCTCTCTATCTCAAATAAATAAATAAAATCTTTAAAAAAAAAATCAAGTCTTGATACAGTACATCCAAGGTGGAGACTCTGCCCCATCGACACTGAGATTCTCAGCTCCCAGCGAGACCTGCTACAGCAGGCCTGCCTTGTGATCTGGTATATTCTTATGAGTACCCACCTCCCTGGCCATGATTATGGCATTGCATTTAATAAATAGTAATAGTGGTTCCTGCTATATCTACCTGGAACAGACCTGAGTTATAGGAAATGATTTCAGTTCTTCCCAAACAGAACCAAGAGCACGTTTGTGAGCAAAATAAAATCCATTGTGAAGGGGTTTTGTGGCTCTTTAAAATTTCTTTTCATAAACTAAAGCTCATTTTCCTAGAAACACATCTAACATACTGCAAAATAAATACTAAATGAGAATAAAGGATCACTGTATATGAAAGTATTAGGAGCAGAAAGACTAAATTCATAGTCTTTAAACAATCTTTAAAATTCTGTTACGTGTTTTCAGCCCCAAATCAGTTAGTCTTATTCCACAGAATCCTGCCTCTTCATGCATGGTTTTTTTCTTGAGCCAACTAGCTAGCCAGTGGAGTATACCAACTATTGTGTGTAATTTATTAATTTGCAATTGAAAATTTGAGGTTAATTCCAGTATGAATATTCATGCAGTTTTTTTTTTTTTACTCTTTTAACCAGGAACCACATTTAGCTATTTGCATGTTTTACTGTAGTTTGGCATTGATAGTACCTTCTGGAAAATAGCCTCTATCAGATCTGTTCCCTCTGTGATTAATTGATATGATCTCTTTAAAATTGTTTTACGTGTTTTTCTTTAGATTATACAGGGAATCAAATGATACAATTGCTCATAGGGACTGAGGGGGAATCTTTTAATTTACCTGGTTAGGGGATTTCCCCACCCATACTAGATCTTGACCCCAGCTTCTACTAAGCAAAGGAAGGCCTTGACTGAAATGCAAAGGGGAACAGGAGAGTTAATGCCCACAGGCCTGAGTCCGTGAACATTTTTAAGGGTCATTATGGCTATACGTGGTTTTTGCCTCCAGAGCTTCCCTGGGTGTAAGACATGAAGCCACTGCATAAGGAAAATTCAACGTTTGATATACTCTGGTGCTAAGTAGCTGCAGTTCCGAAAATGGGCAAGACATTCATGAAAATCCAAATTTATAGCACGAATTCAGACTCTTAACTCGTAAGATGAGGACTCTAAGTGTTGTAAATTCCGCCCCACACTGGATGTCGTCCTTTAAAGATCGAACTACCTCAGTAAACAATAGAATCTGTCAGTGTATTAGCAATCTGTCTTTGCTTGAAGAGCAGAGAATGATGCTGTCAAAGAAAGTCTGGTTTGTAAAATGATATTCATTTGGAATAGTGTGGTTTCTATCACAGGCATCCTTAGTAAGCAGAGAGAGCTCATTTAAACTAGCACTAGTAAGAGGAGATTCAACGATACAATTGGAGTTTTAACCTGTTTTTAAATATACGTGCAGATTATAGCTCATTACATGGTAGTAATGCACGGTGATTGTATTTACAAAATGGAGGAAATCCGAAGGTTTCATTGTGAAAATTTGAGATTAGTTTTCTCTATGTTTCAGAAAATAAAGCGACCCTCTTTTTGTTTTTAAGGAATTAGTTTGTTGCTTTGTGGCACCTGGTAGAGCATTAGCGCTGCGCTAGGAGGAGCTAAGGAATCTGCATAAGAGAAAAAGGGCCTGGAGAGCAGGAAGGGGGCAAATATGAGTCACCTTTGCTCTTGCTGCTATTGCCTCAAGTCCTAAAACCGACTCCTTTGTAAGAGGCTCATAACTGGGCAAGTTCACGTTCCTTGATCTGGTAAGAACACTTCAAAACAACAGTATTTGTCCGTCAGTAGAAAGTGGGCCAGGAAGTACTGACAGTTTCTGCATTAGGAGAGCGTCTCAGAAATCAAGACACTCTATGATCCCATAGGGAGTCTCCTGGCTCCACAGACACCTCCCGATATTTAGTTTTAGGAGTCGCAGCAAATGCTAGAAACACCAACTGCCTCTCTTGTCTCCTAAATCCTGCCGTAAGGCCCTCCTAAAATGCTGTCCTGACCCCTCCCCAACCCCTCTCGCCCCTCACCCGCCAAATGCTGCCTAGTGCCCTGAACCTCTCTTGTAGTGTTATCGCTTTGTACTTTATATATAGATATTTGTGTCTATATCTCATCTAGGGAGCCCGCCCTGAAACTCCTTGCGCATGGAGTTACACACACAGTAAATACGTCTGGACTCAGTCAGTTCAGTGCTCCCCGAGCAGTCTGCTCCTTAAGTGAGCGTGAGTGCTGCCCCAGGAGAACTGGCACGCTGAGCCACCGCATGGCAGACTCTCAAACACACTCCCTTTACATTGGGCCAAAAGGTCTCTAAATCAATATTATCTTTGAATGAATGAATTTTGAACAAGTTCTTACATAGTGTTTTGCTTATTCTGACAAATACCTATTGGGCAGTGACTGGGCATTTGGCTGAGTACAAAAGAGCGCATATTCTCACGAGAAACACAAACTCCCAACCAAATAAATGCAGTGCGGAAAGTGCTGGAAATATAGTTGGTAGAAAAGACTGAGTCTGTGAAGAAAGGAGGGGCTCATTTTTGCCTGATGGCTAGATGAGGTCCGTAGTCCTCAAACCAGGGTCAAGTCCTCCAGGGTGGGTTCTGGGCAGGTTCTGGAGTCTCAGGTCAGGTGGCTGAGTCTGACGCACCGGGTTGATGGCACCAGAATTCAGCAGGGATATATGAACGAGAGCAGTTGGTGTCTTCCCCTTTTGACCCCTGAACATTTAAAAGCTTCTATACCCCCTTAGCCCCTCATACAGCTACAAGCAGCTGCTTCTATAAAGTAAATTGAGATTACTTTTTTTAATGGCGTTTTGAGTGATATAGGAACACTTAGCAAAAATCTGAGATCAGTAGATTTAGAATAAGGTCTGAATTCAGCCATTGATATGTATAGCAAAATTCTGGTTATGAATGAAACTTCATCTTAGATGATGATGGTAAAATTCTCTCCATCTACTATTTCCACATTGAATCATTCAACAAATATGCATTGAGCACCCGGTGTGGGACAGGAGACGAGGGCACAGCCTCTGGCTCCCAGCAACGCCCCTACACACCCTTTACCAGCAGCATGACCCAAAACTCAGCAACCAGTCTGACAGCACTCTTCGGAGAGCGATGTTTACCAAGCATCCAGGGACCAAAAGTTGAAAGGCAAAGTGAAGCAGAGAAATGCAATGACTTCGTGGATAATCCAGTCAAGAATAGCATTTGGCAAGGGCAGGGCCCAAACTTCCTGCATCATCTGAATCATTTACACCCTCTTTACTTTGACCGCAGTGTGCTAGGCATTTTGAGAAGCACTAGGACAAACAAAAGTAAAAATTCCTATTCTCCAGGAGAAAAACTAATCCCAGATCCTCTTTTCTAATATGGTTTTAAAAATCTAAAGTAGCACCGGGTTTGCAAAGTGGTAAGTATGATTATCCAAGAATCAACTTTTATAATATATCTTACTTAAGTGAGATTTTCTTTTTTCCTAATGAAAGTTTACCGACTACGTTTCTTCATATTAAAGTTATTATTTTAGAGTTATGTTATAATCAACAGTAAATGACTTACTAGTTTAGGTTATGACTAATGAACTTCTATCTATTCAAGAATTTATTGAGTACTTACTATGTGCCAAGCCTGAGAGATACAAAGTCTGAGTTGCGGGCATCAGGAAGGGCCACAATCTAATAAATAATTATACAGTATAATAAATGCAGCCATACAAGTATGTCACATTAAGAGCAGTGACAGAGTGCGTGGCCGCCTCCACAGGAAGGAAGGAGTTCGCAAAGGCTTGGAAATGCAAGTGTTCGCTGGGTTGCCGGAGGAAAAGACAAGCTAAGTGTCCACAGAGTGCTAACAGTCTATTATTACCATCTGAGCTCATATTCTACTATGTAGAGTCCAAGTTGAACGGTACCTTCCAGGTCTTCTGCTCCAGCATCCCAGGCAAAAATCCCTGATGGGGAAGCAGGGTGACCAGTGCGTTGGTTTTCGGGTGCTCTGGGACATGGCTTCAGATTCTCCTCCCCGAAATAGGGGCGAAAGGTAGAATTAAACTGCCTGGGGCACCTACTCATCCTTTCTACTTATTTTATGGGTTAGTTTCCATAAGTTTTCACTGGAGGAAAAAAAAATGCAGTCCCCCAGCTGAAAATCACAGGCAGAGTGAAAAGAGCCATGGGCCTCTGGGTAGCCCCGTATTCGTGTGCTTAGGCAAATGAAGTGAAATTATTTCATGTAGGAGAAAGTGTCAAGTGTAATGCACTGAGTACATTCAGATTATTTTTAAGTCATTTTGTTATGATCTCTTTGGACCTAGTTCCTTCATTTCAAAAAAAAAATGAGGGTATTTCACCCAGAAATCTCAAGTTCCCTGTAGCTCCACAGTTAACATGAGTTTGTGATGATCTGCCTTCTCTTGACTGTTTCTGAGGACAAGAACGCATTTGCAGCGTGCTCCTGTTCGTTGCTTTTGAAGAGACTTAATGCTGGAATTAGAGCGTCTTATTTTGTAAGAACCAGTCACTGGTTTTATAAATTGCAAATACTGGCGCACAAAGCTGAAACCACATCGTTTGTAGGATAAGGACATTGCAGTAGCTAGTGATGGTTTTTTGTTGTGCATATGCCCGAAGTCAAATGCTTCAAATGTTGCTTTTAATGAAATATTTATGTTCTTTTGGTAGCCAGAAGTGCAACTTGCTGAAGGCTTTGATGTGTTCATGCCTAAATCACAGCTGGACTCTATATTGTCAAACTACACTCGCTCAGGAAGCCTTCTGTTTAGAAAGCTGGTGTGTGCATTTTTTGATGACAAGACTTTGGCTAACTCCTTACCCAATGGGAAGAGGAAAAGAGGACTCAATGACAACCGAAAAGGACTAGACCAAAATATTGTGGGTGCAATAAAAGGTTGGTCTGCATCATTTCATTTTATGGGTTCTTTGTTGAGCTTTGCCTTCGTTGCATAAAGATGCAGCTGAAACTGTGGTCACCTAACGAGAGGCTAATTGAATTTGCCCTTGGCAGTTTACCCACTGGTGTGGCTTTGGGGCATGAGCTCTGTAACTCAGCACCCCAAATATCACTAGAATTTGGTATTTCAAGGTGACGTTGGCTTGTTAAAATCATGATTTCAGAGCCAGTTTGTTCTGCTGCAGAGCCAAAAAGTTTTTCCTGAATTGTCTCTTAAGAAAAAAAGTATCTTTCCTCTTAGTAATTTCTAACTAAGAACTTCAGCAAAATATGATCTTGACTT
Source organism: Mirounga angustirostris (assembly GCF_029215605.1). Lineage (NCBI taxonomy): Eukaryota > Metazoa > Chordata > Mammalia > Carnivora > Phocidae > Mirounga > Mirounga angustirostris. The sequence goes on from NW_026991713.1 coordinate 127,145,338, forward strand.
AAATTTTTAGTTGTCAATAAGAATAAAGCTATGATCCTTTTTGGAAAATAAAGGAAAACAGTTCTCTCCAAAGTTTGGAAGCTGCTTTACGTAGGTCATGGCTTCTAAAGACATTTTAAATGTCAGTGAGCCCACTGTGAAGCCAAACCCCACACATCTCCACCCATTCCTGGCCCGTTCTGCTCCCTCTGTTTCTGTGTGCAGAGTCACGCGAGTTACGTGCAGAGAAAACCGTGAGTCTCTCCCACTCAGCACTGTGAACACATACCCGAGCTCCACTGCATTACAATAGCCGTGCAGGTGCACGTATGAGTAGCTGTTCATTTTATCCAGTTCCACATCCTTAACCTATTTCTTCACTTTAAAATGTCCTTATGTAGAACTCTGATAAACATAATTTCAGGTAATAGAAGTCCTTATATGTTATTTTCAAAAAAGAACGTAAATGAATTCTCAAATATAAACACAACTACCATGAAAATGGAATTTGAGATCAGGCCTTAATTTACACTCGAATTGCTGATAAGGACGTTCTTCACTGCCTCAGTCCCTGCCTTGCTTGGGTTGCGGCCTGGGACTGGACGTGGAGAGCCTTCCCTCCCCACTCCTGCTCCCCGTTATCTTGCAAAATGAGTAAATGAATTTAATAGCGCTTAAAGGATACTTGGAAACCCACAATTAACTTTACAAAATAATGTGACTTTTAAATGGAGTTAGCAAGTACCAAACAGCCTTTGTTCGTGGCCAAAAGGACATAAGCCTTCACTAACAGAACATTTCTCATTCTCCAACAGAATTTTTTCACTTAAAGGGACAGTTGAGTTGTATTAAATAGGAAAAGCTACAGAGATACCACAATCTGTGTCATTTCTGAAAAGAATGACTCACCCTGAAGTGACACTAAAAACTAGATTACTGAATTTGAAAAATGGTCAGTGATGTAACTGAGACCAGCTAAAGTCAGGAAGGGTCCCATTTCAATTTAATGTGGCTGGAGCCTTCTAGAAACACAAAGGTCAAGGTTGATGACGCTTTTCATGCTGAAGCTTTTAAACACATTGAAATGTCGCCAGGAATTGTTTTAATTTTCTTTTTTCAGGACAGTGTATTAACAGTATGAAAGTATTTGGAAATTAGGGAACCCATGTTCCATTTTAATGGCAGTAAAGGAGTTACTTTAATAATAGATGGTAATGAAATATGTTATTACAAGTAGAGTGGTAGGGATTTATTCTACCATTTTCAGTTGAGACTGGTCATCATACGATAGTTTGAAAAAGTATATTACACGGAGAAATAGAGAATATGCCTTCATTTCCTTCATGGCCCTCCTCTTTAGTTAGAAGTAAAAATGGTAACAAGTCTTCTGCTCCTAATACACAATAAAGCAGATTATTCAAATCAAAAAAATTAAATTTTCCATATACTTCTTTTATTGAATTAAATCTGGCATTAAAATTCTGTTAAAACAACAAAAACACTTTAAAACGAAGGGAAATCCAACCATAAGCCACCAACTTAAGTCAACAAATACCATATATTCACTTGTTTCCTTCCAGTATTTACTCATAAACATGTATATTTTGATCTAGATTTTTCCCCTAGTTACAAAACTAGCACATGCTTGTAAAAATCCCAAACCATAGAAATGTATAGAAAGCTAAAAGGCCTCCATAATCACACTCTTCAGAAGTTACTGTCTACATTCCTATATTTTTTCCCCCTGAAATCTTTATTCAGAGTTTGACTGTGGTATCAGATTTGTCTTTCTTACAAGGACATTCTGTTTGTAATGGTCAGCCAACATTTTTACCTGGTTTATTCTGATAATTTCTCATAAGCACCCTGAGGACAAGCTCTGTCTTAAATATTTTTTATTACCTTTTGTGCTTCACTAAGAGCTTTACATATAGTAGGGTTTCCCATCAGTACATGTTGGGTGAGTGAACAGACATGGGTTTTTATTTTTTTTTTTTTTTAAGATTTTATTTATTTATTTGACAGACACAGCAAGAGAGGGAACACAAGCAGGGGGAGTGGGAGAGGGAGAAGCAGGCTTCCCGCCAAGCAGGGAGCCCGATGTGGGATCCCAGGACCCTGGTATCATGACCTAGCCGAAGGCAGACGCTTAATGACCAAGCCACCCAGGTGCCCCTTGGGTTTTTATTTTTTATCTTTGACTTTGGCCCTCATTTATTGACAAATGGCTCTTATACTAAATACCCATCCTTATGTTTTTTCCCAACCAATTTGAAATAATTGTGAATAATATTGTGAATTTCTACCAGTTAATAAAATGCCAATGAAAGCAAAAAAAAAAAAGGGGGAAGCCAAAATTCAGTATAAATTTGGGTACAACTCTCTTAATTCCCTAAAACCTTTTTCCTTTACATAACCATACTTCCACCAGCTAAAAGTTCATTAACCCACACATTACAATATAAAGTGGTCTTTGAAAGTAGCTAGTAATTGAAGGTCTTATAATAGAACTCTCCCAGTTTTTCATGCTGTTTATTGGTAGAGATAAAAAGGGAAGTTTTTTTACTTCCCTAACCCAAGTCTTTTGAATCAAAGTCATCTGGGAAAGTGATAAAATGGCTTCTTGTACATAATGGAGGCAGAACCACTCATGTCATTGCTGGTGTCTGCTACGTACTTTGACAAGATTTTACAAATATTAAATACTTTCTTCCTCTATCCTTTCAGTGATAATATACCAAATACCGTATTAATTTCAAGAGTCCTACAACCTAGGAATTTACAAAGACTGGTCAATTTTATAAAATATTAAAACTAAAAGTAACAGCAGGGGCTGAATTTTGTTTCAAATGAAGTGATTAGGTTGGTTAAAACAGGAGTGGGGGGGAAGATGAACGAAAGTCTGTAAAATGCTTATAAACAAGAACAGACATGGACTGAAGAAGAGTTTATTGGGTGATTATTAACAAGGCTCTTTGTAGTGATAATTAATATTCCCCATGAGAGTATCTTGAAACTAAAATATAAGTCTCTTTGTAGAGATCACACTTTTCACATATTTTCATCTGTTTTCTGGTGGTTAACACTTATTGGTAATAATTCATTAAAAATTCATTTATAAATATGACACAAAGTATCGATGATGAAAGGATCTTTAATTAGAAGCAGTCACCTGAGCACTTTAATTCTGGAAAGAAGGAACTTACGATCTTATTAAGCGGAGCCGTAGATTTTAGGGCTGAGGATAGTTTAGTATCTTGGATTGAATTCAGAATTGATTTCATGGCCAGAACATAGAGTGGAGGTCAGTACCCAGGTACGCTCTCCTCGCATCATGCTATACCTGCTGAAGACCAGCTAATTCTTGGTATCATAGGCCAGGAGACCGTACAGTTTACCTCAGTGAGACTTATCTAAATATTGATGTAATCCTCAGATCTCCGATGCTTCTCAGAAAATGGAGTTGCTATAAAGCAATTTTTAGGACCTGGGTTCTGGTTTTTAATTCAGCTTCATGGTGATTAGTTGGGAAAGTTTTATTACTATCAAACTATACTAGATTCTCAAATCTTCTTGCATTCAATAGAAATTCTGTACGCCTGTCAAATGAAAGACCCGACTGACTGCTCTCAGTTTACTCCATGCAAACACGAACACACGTAAACCCAAACTGCGGCTCCCCGGCAGGCAGTCAGCGCTGATGGTAGCCGTGGGGGTCACAGCCTGCCTGTGAGGGAACTCTCCTTGGCTGGTGGTTCTCAAAAACTTAACTATGCCCCTAGCAAGACTAGAAAGCCTGACCAGAGTCAGCATCGCCCTTTCAGAGACTCTGCCGAGCTGACCACCAAACCCTCATATGTTATCCCAGCAACTCTGGAGACTTGTAGGGTCTGTAGGAGTCCTTTCAAAATACTCCGATTTTCCATTTTTTTGCACATCATTCTGCTTTCGATTTGACCCCACAGAGACGTAAATTAATATGGTTGGGGTGGGATTTACCTCCAATTTGTTACTTATTTCTTGATACTTTTATGTATCCTGAGAACTCTCTGTAAGACCAGGGATGGGCCATCAGCTTGGGTTTGAACACCCTCACTGTGTCGGTGATTTTATCTTCACTTACAGGAGAGGAAACTGAAGCTCTGAGAAGTTGAGTAACTTAAGGATAAACCTGTAGTAGGTGGTAGAGCCAGGATTTGGCCCTAGGCCTGTCTGGCTCCAAAGTCACCGTCTAGCACAGTTCTTTCCTTCTCTGAGGAATATCTGAAGGGAAAGAAGGAAGGTGTCCCAATTTTAAATTTCTGTCTGAAAATTTAGCATTTTTGGATTCTTTATAAATTCCACTAGGAAGGTGGCTATACTAGTTATTTAAAATGGCCAGTCGGTTACTGTGTATGCAAAGCATATTCAAAGTGAATTTCTGGGTAAAGGGTTAACTATAGCTCAGTTTACTCAGCAACTTCAAGGGCAGGTCCTCCCTTGAAGCTAGTGAGAATCGGTCCCATCGTTGCTAGGGAGAATAGAAGTGTGATCCCCTCCCTAAGGAAAAGAGACACTTCTGAGACTCTTCCAATACATGGAGCTTGGAAGTCACACTGCATGTAAGTAATTTTTCAAAGTTGTCTGTAAATTAAGTTCTAGCGGAACTGTTTGGCAATTGAAACCAATTGATGAATGCTTTAATTCAAGAATCCTTTTGGAAGATGCATAATCATTTGTTAATTTATCTGTTCATATTTTTACATAACAGATCAGCTTAAAACAGGATAAACTGCATAATTTATAACAGCAAAATAATGTGTAACAACTCTATAATTATATCATATACATAGCTGTCTCTCGGCTCGGGAACTCTTACGTAGTTGTGGTTGTGGTTGTGGTTGTGTTGTTGTGTGTATTTTCCCACTTTTTATGGAGGCCCAGTGACAGATGGGCGATATTGAATCTTGGCCATTCGATGTGTAGAGCCCTGTCTGTTCAACCCCTTCCATAGCGAGTCTCATATTTTAGTATGCATCAGGATTACCTGAGGTATTGGTTCAAATTTCAGATTTCTGGGTCCCATCCTCAGGGACTGATTCAGTAGATGTAGGGTAGTCCCAGAAATCTGACTTTGGACAAGCAACAGCAGGTGACTGACTGTTGTAGATGGTCTCATACCACCCTTGGGAAGCCACGCCATGGAGCTTCTGATGCTGATGGCTGATTCTAACATACGACAGCCCTTCTGTGAAACTCTGCCTCCTTCCTCTGTTCCTTTTCCTGAAGGTTGCCCTACTTCTCTCTTGGAACAAATGAGAGGAAGATAGCATGTGTCAAAGGCTCTCATCCTTTGAACCTCCGGGGCTGGAAACTATTCGTATCTGTTGTGTGACTCAAGGGTCCCGGTTTCAGATATGCCGGCAATGCCTCCACAGGACTCCCCTGAATAACGGCCTCATTTACCAAGCTGGCAGAAAGGCCTTTCCAGACTTCAGCACGACTCTCACATCTGGATCACTAAACAAAGCTGTATAGTTTTCCAGATGGCCTTCTCGTTAAGGGCTTGAAGAAAGCGTGGTCTCCGTTCTTGGCCAGCTCGTGGCCCGTCTCCTCGATCACAGGTTTGGTGCACTTGTGTAGCCAACTTCTTTACCATGTGTGACACCGTGGTCCTTGCTGCTTCTCCAGCACCGCATAAGTCACGAGGACACCAGAACCTCCGCAGTATCATTGACCTCACAAACGCGGAAATCATCAGCAGGCATGACATTTCCATTAACAGCACCAGCTTGGGTGCCCACCCGCCAGGCGCCAGGAACCGGTGACTTAGACAGGAGTAAGGGATGGCCTCGGACCCTAAGAAACGTGCAGGGCGGTGGAGCTTCAGACACATGAACGGTGAGCCATAGCACAGAACCGTGCTCCAGGACAGAACAAAATAAATGTCACAGCACCCACTACTGAACGGAGGGAGAAAGCACAGAGGAGGGACAGCCCTGGAAGAGAAGGCCTCGCCGAATAGGTGACTCTGAACTAGACTGTGAAGGATGAGAAGTGTATCAAATGCAAAGGGGATGGAAACGGTTAACTACAGGATAAGTTTAATGAGGCCGAAATTAAATAAAACACTGGGTGGAAGCCTTCTGCCCCCAGAACTGTTTGAAGTCTGTTCTGAGTTGATGGGCCTTGAGTCCTCACCGACCTGTTTTCCTTAAAGTGTTTAAGTCCATGAATGTAGATGCCAGGGAAACACACCCCAGGAGTTTTCAGCCAGAGCTGCGCTTCTTGAAGTTTCTTCTTGAGCTTTTGAAGGCCTCACCCCAGGCCTGATGAATCAGAATTTGGGGCGCTGGGGCCACGGCAAGTCAGAAGTCTGTCCTTGCTTTGTCACCAGTCTTCCATAAGCTCAAAAAAGGAATCTCTCCTTCCTCAAAATTCCAGATCCATCGGCTTGCTACATGCGGAGCAAGTGGAAATGGGGAGAGATTTGCTAAGAAGGTTGCGGCTTCTCGTGGCTTCTATTCAGCCTCTCACAGAATGGACAGGAACCAGTTGTGGGCTAACCTGCGAGGATTCAACTCAAACTCCCAGTCACTGGATTCTTAAAAACCTGCATTTTAACACCGCTGCCTGGGTTGACAAAACCAGCCTCCTGTCAAAAGAGAGAAGTTTCTGTAGCCCAAACAGGGCCACTCCAGCGTGACTGTGCATTGCACAATGTTACGGGCACCCTTCCCGTTGTTGACATTGCTGATTTGTCTCTTTATTATGACAGTTTTCTGGCAGGCGCAAGTGAAATGTCCCGAGGAAGGGGCGCCTTCCTGGTTTGCACGGCAGCACCGAATGGGCCAGCCGTGGCCCCGGAAATAGAAAGCGGTGTTTTCGGCGTGGCCCATCACCTTTTTGTGTGGATCCCTCAATAGCATGGCTGATCCACGATGCTCACCAGCATCATAAGGCAATAATGCCACATCTCTGTTTTCTTTCCCACTGTAGGGGAGAGGACTTGTATGAGAAGCCCACAGTTGGTCAAATTACATTCCTTGTAGCTTTCCTCCTGGACCTGTCGTGGGTGCCAGTAATCTGACACAAGTTTTAATTCCGTTCCATAAACAGTTATTGAGTATCTCATACAAGCTATACTTCAAAAATCTGAGAGACGCAGGAATTGAGACTCGCTTGAATTTCTGCCCTAAAGGTGTGTATGCAAATGATCATGGAGTACTTCTGGTCCCTGTAGTACCACACAAAAAAACTAAGGGTGTATGTCAGCTTCCATTAAGAAAACCCCTTGAAAATCCATAGACTTTCATTTAAAATTGAACTGAAAGCTGTCATCGATTTTGGCCGCCTTTATTCTTTGTCTAAAAGCAAGCATGGCTGTGTCTATCCTGTTAAAAGCACCCTTAGAAAAGAGAGAGGCTGCCTCTTGGACTAGTCCAGTCTTCCCACGGGCTGCTCCCGACACTCGAGTCTCCTGTTACACTGACTGTGTTTCCAGGTTCTTCTTTCTTGCATCCGGCTCTTGGTGAGATTTTGAAGCCTCTCCATGGCCAGCTCCTGGGATTTCTCAGAACCTTCACCTCTCCTCATCAACCATGTGCCTTTGATCACAGAACAAATCCAGTATGCGTTATTTTAAGTACATCCTTCCCACTCCTCTTCATCACCACCCAGACCATCAGTTTAGCCATGTGCAGCTAAGTGGGGGCCAGTCCTAATTAGAAATGTGCACAGAAGCCAGGAGCAGGTGAGATAGTGAGAGTGAGGACGAAGACATGCAGAACATTCCAGCTTACTCGCAGGGCTTGGGGCCTGGCCTGGCCTCTCTTGAAAGAGTCAGGTGTGTCCTTCTTACCTGCACAGCACACCCCCGAACAGTGGCATGGGGTTTCTGACGTAACACCCCCTCACAACCACATTGCTGGCAGAGGCATCAACATTCTGCTTTTTATGTTTGAACGCTCAGAATCCTCCTCGGTGCCTTTTTGCCTTTGCCCCTAGTCCTGCCTACTCACCCAGCCCTGTGAGTTCTTTTTTCCTCGCTCCCCTCGTCACTGGTCTCTAGCTTCTCTGACAGCATCCTAATCCAGCCGTGCATCCCCTTGTCCTTGATGGTCTGAAAAAATCTCTGTGAATATCCTCCCTGCCCTGCGTTTCCCCCTCGAGTTTCTGCTGTTTTAGCATGTGGCCAAGTAACACTTACTTGTAAACCAAAATGTCCTGCCATTTCCCCACCTGACCCGTCTTTGTCCGTTAAATCAAGTCCAAACTCTGGCCTCTTCCAGACTCGCCGTTACTGGATTTCTCTCTCCTCGCAACTACATGTCCCAGTGCTCCTTCCTACCAGGTGAGCCAGCCCAGCATTGACACTTCCTCGGGCGTCACATTCTCATCATGGACTCTTGAGTTACGCTGTGTCCGGAGCTGCAACACTCTTCTCTCTTCTCTCTAAACAAATCCAACTCTTAGTGGTCTGGCCACATCTCGTGACCTCTACTGTGAGACTTGCCCCAGTGTCCCAGCCTGCCCTGCTTTCTCCTTTCTCTGCATTCCTATAGCACACACTACCTTTGTGTAGTTTACCGATAAATAACCCTTTGCTTTGCTACTCATGGTTTATGTGGAAGATGACAGTATCATTTATTTCCCAAACTATGACACTTTGGAGAGTGAAGATGGTGCTCTTGATCATTTCCCCAGGAAAACAGGCATTTTGAACCGTCCTGGACAAATCAGGATTTACGGTTGGACATCTTGTCTTCTCAACAAGACTGCAAGCCCCTGTGGGGCGGAGACCACCTTCTAAATTTGCTTTGCCTGGTCCTCGGCGTGTGACACGGTGCCACACACATAATCAGTGATAAATAAATACAGGAAGGAAGGAAAGAGGAATGGAAAGAACGAGGCAGTCAACGTATCTCCATGGAAAATGGTGGTTTCTTAAAAATGCCAACACAGCTCTGCTACATTGGATGCACATGGAGCACAAATAATGGGATAACTACACCACTTCTCCATGACACCTCGGAGGAGGGCAGCTGAAATTCCAGAAGGCAGAATATAAGACTGAAGATGAGAAGAAACAACACCAACAGACAAGTCAGATGGTGCACAACAGTCGAGGCTGGGAGAAATCTCGTCAGTCAGAAGCATCACGGGGATCCCGAATATCAAACCCGTTTTGTCCAGTGGAGGCCCAGAAAGCTCTGACTTGTCGAGTGTCACAGATCAGCCTCCTCAGTCCGCAGTGTGGAAGCATGTCGTACTTTCATTCATACCGGAGAGCAATCCTCTTCCAGTGTTACGTATAATAATGGTATTGTGGGACTGTGACTTAAACAAACCCCACAATGGAACCCATCAGCAGGCTCAAGATGCCGGTTCCTGTTTTTGCCATCTCAGAGCTTCTTGAAACGTCAGTATGCTTATCCACCCATGTGTCTTTTTAGCACTCATCATCATGGCGACATGGTGCCTCAAAGACAGTACCAAAGAGAAGAGCACTTTTATATTGTCAGCCTCAAAACTCCCCCGTAGCCGATCTCAATTAGAGGGGGTCGTCACCATTAAGAAAGAACAGGAAACAAAAGCCTCTGAGGCATCAGCCTGTCCTGACACCCGGGGTCATCACCCTGATGTCACACCACCACACAACGCCCACAGGCCGGGAGCGGCAGGGATGGTGGCAAGCGTACTGATCCAACGACCTGAGCCTCGTAGGGGAGGCCCTGTCACTACCACTGCCCTCCTAGCTCATCGCTCTTGTTCTTCCAGCCTTAGCCATCTCTGAGTATAGGTGGTGGTGAGGAACAGGATGGTACCTGAACTTCCAGAATGTTCCCTCACTTACTCTGGTACTGTGGGTACAGCTTCCGAATTTACTGGCCAGGGTGTGAACTCAGCACCTCATGGAATGACTTCGAAAGTTCATATTGCATGAAACCTTAGCTTTATTTTTTTAAGATTTTATTTATTTATTTGAGAGAGAGCAAGCGAGAGAGCATGAGCTGGGGGAGAGGCAGACAGAGCAGGAGAAGCAGACTCCCCACCGAGCAGGGAGCCTGATGCGCGGGACTCAATATCCCAGGATCCTGGGATCATGACCTGAGCCGAAGTCAGATGCCTGACTGAGCCACGCTGGGGCCCCAGAAACCCTAGCCTTAAAAATTGAGAGAAAAACACAGTACATTGTCCTCATCATTTATATGCAGAGCAAACAAACACCCCAGCGCCCCGTGCAGCAGAGCTTGGGTAGAGGGAGAATCTGTCACTTGCCTGACTTCTTGAACCTATGGTTCTCTCAGGTCTGATCTAGAAAATACTTAAGTGAGTTATACTATTTCCAAGATGCCTTCCAAGTAGAATTTCTATAAATCTGTGATTTTTGAAACATTTTTCTTTGCCCAAAAAAGGGAGTAAATAGTAAAACACCATGACATCAAAACTGGTTATTATCCAGACCTTAATATTTCGCAGATACAATTTATTCCCTTGAAATATACCAAACACATTAAACAAACATGTGTTGTAGCAGCGAGCCAAAGGAAAGTGTTAATCATATCTCCCACTAAGTTGTGTTATAGATGAGCTCTGCTGAGGGTTCTCTTGAATCGAAGTAAATTTAAAATTAACTTTAATTTGAGAAACCACTAAAGGCACTTTCTTTTAGACAGAGATGCCATTGTAGCAAAAGGAAGACAAGGGATATTGTTCTTCTCCCCCAGACTGCTCTGGCCTCAGATCTTTGAGGATCGCTGCGATTAAACAAGATTGCCCAGACCTCAAAGTCCCACCAGTTTGGGGATCATGAAAGGAGCATTGTGGGTGTAGACTCACTCCTGACACTGCCATTAAGGTCTTGAAACACTACCTTCTCTTGGGGGAGGGGGGGAGGTGTGGGTTGGCTAATTTTTAAAGTCTCTGCCAGTTCAGAAATTCTATGGCTCAGTAATTTTAGTCCAGATTCTCAGAAGTAATCCTAGAGAATTAAATAAATATGACTGGGAATCAATTTTATGGATACCTAAGGCCCTTTTCCTTACAACAGCCAACTGAAAATTACAGCCCTGCACAGGGATCAGCACTAGGGGACAAAGAATTCAGTGGTCATTATGGTAACCCTTCACTCCGCTTGACCAGCTGACTGCCCTGCAGTCTCCTGCATAGATAATTCGGGAGGATCTTCTCATTTCATCAATGAATGCATTATTGTTTGCATTACTGTATTTTCTTGTTAACTTTAAAGATTTCATCTTTAGGTGCATTAGTCGATGAACTGTGCTGAATCTTTTGGTTAAATGAAATCCCAAATGAACTTGAGGGCTTGGTCTGATCTCAAGACCTGTGGCTATTTACTGAAGAAATTCTCTAGTTCTTTGAAGTGAAGTCACAAACCAGAGAAAACCGTTTCTCAGGTTTATTCTTTCACGAACTGCTGCCTGAGATGGGCCAGCCACCGTGCATGAGGGAGCCACCATCTCTGGCCTTGCCAAGTGCAGTCTTAGTGATCACTATATGCTGTTATTTTGAAAACCACTGGTTAAGGAGTTCAGGGGGGCCTTGCCTGAGAAGGTCGCGTTTATTTCAGCTGAGAGCCGGGGAGGGGGGCAGGTGATGGACTGACGCCTTCCCCCTGCTGCTCTTGGCAGGCAAAGTACTGCGTCTTGTCGGGGCTCCCCCCCCCCAACCCCCGAGAGTGGATGTGAGCAGCAGACTTGAGATCAGTCAGAATTGACGTCCCAGCATCGTTCTGGGAGAAACTCTCTGACTGGTTCATAGGCTGACAGAAGAATGGCATTTGTCATTTGTCCCCATTAGCAGTGGTTGTTAGGCCAGAAGGGGACATAGAATTCCTCTCCATCTTGAATGTGTTGAAGACGTTTTCCAAGATTCATTTTCTCTCCACCTTACCACTGAGGTTTAAAACAGATGTTATATTTACTTCAAACCCCCCTCTTTTATTTTTTAAGAATCAAAATATTCGGGGCGCCTGGGGGGTGCTCAGTCGGTTAAGCGTCCAAATCTTGATTCTGGCTCGGGTCATGACCTCAGGGTCCTGAGATCCAGCCCTGTGTCGGGCTCTGCTTTGGGCGTGGAGCCAGTTAAGATCCTCTCTCTCCCTTCCCTCCCTCTCTCTCTGCTCCTCCCCCTCCTTAAAAAAAAGTGAAAATGTTCTTCTGCCATCTCCTTTCTTTCTCCCTCCCACTCCAGAGTAACCTGAAGTTGGTGTGATTCTTTCTCCCTTATGTTTTTCCACATTACTGCTTAAGTGTGTGTCCATAAATCACCTCTACTACTGTCTTGTGAATTTATGAATCTACACGCACAGCCTCATACTGTACTTTTGCAACTTGGCGACCTTTTTTTTTTCAAGATTTACCCATATCAATACATTATAAATCTTGTTTATTCACTTCAACTGCTAACCACCCTATAAACACAGCAATTTCTTTCTGCAGTCTTCTGTGAAGGGACAGTTAGGTGGTTCTTGTGCACGGTCATCGATGGCGACAGTCACTTCTGCGTTTCCTGCGGCTCGTGTAGGAGTTTCTCTGGGGGACACACCGGGGAGCGGAACTGAGGATGTGAGCATCTTCAGCTTCATTAAGCATTTTGCCAAATGGCTCTCTCATGTGACACATCACTCACCTATCCACCAGCAACGAATAAGAAATCCTATTTTTCCTCATTCTTGCCAACATGTGATTGGTGTTAACAAACTTCAATTTTTGCACGTCTGATTGGTCTCAAGCGGCACCCCCGTGGTGGATTCCCTGATTATTAAGAAGGTTGACCATCATTTCATATTTACTACTATTTGGTGAATTTCCATCCTTTTCCTATCTCTCCAATAGGCTGCTGTAGTCTTATTGACATCTATGAATTCTTTTGTCAGTTGCATCTGTAACAAATGTTTTATTTTCTCACCTGTGAATACTCTGCATATGACCTCTTTTATCACACCAAAGTTTAGATTTAACAACCAGATAGACTACCTTATGCTTTTTTTTTTTTTTTTTTTTGGTGCCCGTTTTAAGAAATTCTCCCTACCGTGATGATATATAATGGTATTCCTGATTTTTTTTTCCCCCAACAAAGTTTTAAAGTTTTATCTTTTATATTCAGATCTTTCATCCCCTTGGAATTTCCTTTTGCCTAAAATGTGAGGGAAGGGGCGCCTGGGTGGCTCAGTTGGTTAAACGACTGCCTTCGGCTCAGGTCATGATCCTGGAGTCCCGGGAGCGAGTCCCGCATCGGGCTCCCTGCTCAGCAGGGAGTCTGCTTCTCCCTCTGACCCTCCTCCCTCTCATGCTCTATCTCATTCTCTCTGTCTCAAATAAATAAAAATTAAAAAAAAAATCTTTAAAATGTGAGGGAAGGATTTAATTTGTTTTTTTCTCTGGGCACTCAATCATTTTAACACCATCCTCTTTTTTTACATGAATTGTAATTCCCCCTTGGTGCTATATTGAGCTCGCACTTTCCCTGTTCACACTTGGTCTTTTGTCCCCCTCTTAGCCAGTGCTACGGTTTTCATTGGTTTGTCATTACAGGAGTTCCCAGTATCTCCTCCCCACCTCCCCTCTGTGCTCAGTGCTCTTCTTCCTTAGCTACGACCTATAGCAATTCTTTGACTGAGGGTCTGTGTGGTGTGTTATTTCAGTCTCTGTTCTGATCATTTCTCTATTTCACCCTCACTGAGGAATGATGAGGAGTCCAGTGGGGTACTGTGTTCTAGACTGAGGGTTGTTTTTGCAGAGCAATTTGAAAACATCCCACTGTCTTCGAGATTTTGTTGCTGTTTTCAGTCTGTGGTTCTTTTGTAGATAACCTGTCTTTTCTGTCTAGTTGCTTTTAAGATCTCTTTGCCTTTGGTATTCTCTGTTTTCTTTATTATAAGTCTAGGTATATATTTTTATTAATTTGCTTGGTTGCCTAATTTGTAATTGTGATAGTAGGGCTTGGTAGTCATTCATGTGTGATCGATGGTGGATTAAGAATCAGGCTTTGCTTGAGGCACCTGGGTGGCAGTAGTCAGTTGGGCTTCCGACTCTTGATTTCAACTCAGGTCTTGATCTCAGGGTCGTGAGATCAAGCTCTGCATTGGGCTCCACGGTGGAGCTTACTTAAAAAAGAAGAAGAAGAAGAAGAATCAGGCTCTATTCCAGTGTGTATAAAATGTTCTCTGCAAGAAGGCTCTTTTAGTCTCAAAACACAGTGTCACTAACATTCCTTTAGGAAGAAGCTGTTTTGCGAGGCTGCAAAATAGAAACGCTCTTGACCTGCCTGCTCTGCCTCCCTTCCTCCCAAGCGACACTTGCCAGTCTCTCTGACTCTCTTCTCTCTGCACATCTGTTCCGTCTCCTTGCCAGCTGGCTTCCTCCACTTGGTTTCTGCCCACCACAATTCTGGCTTGCAAGGTGTGCCGGGTCCACTCACGCCGTGAGGTCTCAGCTTTGCCCACTACTGCTCAAGCCTCATCCTCTCATTGCTTGCTATTCTGAGAAGCTCATCCTTTTGTGTAGTCCGTGGCCTGGCTTCCCTTAGGCCAAGTGCCCATCACTGCTGTGGCCAAGCTGAGGGCACAGGTATGAAACATTCCTGCCCGCTTTGGCAGTAGGGGCTGGGTCAGGGGGGCGGTTTCCCAGAGGCATCCTTGAGCTTGGCCGGCCCCACACCGTCCAGGTGCCTTTGCTTCAACTCAAACCTTCTGTTGAGTTTTTCATTCTAGCACCTTGATTCCAAAAAGTGAGAGTACTGAGTTATGACATCAGATGTTTCAGATACTAGAAAGATAATCCCCCCTTACACATTAATTAATTGCATCGTAGCTTATTGATCAGTCCCTTGTAGGTTTAGTTATTGTGAGCAGGTGTCTCAGGCATGAACCCCTGGGTGGTCTGATACAATCAGAGTTTTGAAGCTACACAGCCGAAGGCCCATCCCTACACCAGTAGAACTTGTCCGAGATCTGGAGCATCAGAACACCATGCACCATCCGCCAGCCCTTCTTCTAGCTCTTTCCCTTTCTCTCCTAGTACCTTAACTTTCCCATTTCTTGTGACTTTAATAAATTAATGAAATGGGTATCAAGCCTATGACTTGTGGATTTCAGCTGTCCCCAGGAATTTGGGAAATGAAGCACTATATTATCATCAAAGAAAATATATTCTCTATTAGGTCCATATAAAATTTGGACCAAAGTCCTCAGTCTGAGTTGAAAATACCTGTAGACCCACCCTCCCCAAGGCCCACTCTCCTTCTCCCTTCCTTGTCTCAGGCCAACGGATCCCTTTGATCTGGAGGGGAGGTGATCTCACAGACCTGCCTTGTCCTCTCCCTTCTTGTCCCCATGCTTCTGTTTTGTGTAGATGAAAGTAAGACCGATGTTCACAACATTAACTTAGCTATTGATTTGCTTATATTTAGAATTCAATCATTATTCTTCTACGAAATCTATGTGCTCATATATAACTTTAAATTAAAAATTAAATAATTTATGTGGAAAATAATCCCTATTAGCCGTGTGGTCTGGGACCGGTTACTTAACCCGCCTGTACTTTGATTTTGTCTCTAAGGCAGGATCACAACACCTGCACCATCAGGTTACGGCGACCATTAAATGAAATAGATCTATAACGTGCTTAGCTCATGGGAAGCTCCACATAATAGTTTTAAAAGAGTAAAGGGAAGAGGGGGCCGTGGGAGGGTGCTGGTGGTCTTCGGGTTGCTCACATGTGAGGAGGGGGGACGTGGGCAGCCTGCAGGGAAACCTCATCCGCTCCCCCTGCAGGCTGGGCCCAGGGTTCCCTTTCCTTGGCACAGCCCCAAGACCCGACCACAGAGAGAGCTCTTTCCACTGGTCCCTGGCCCCTCTCGTGCTCTGGGAGATGGGCGGGGGCCGGGAGGACCTGGCGCCTTCAGTTTGGCTTGACAGCCACCTTGATGGCCACTTGTCTGTTTGACCATAACTTAAAACTGCGTCATCAGATCAGAACTTGGGCTCTCTCTGCTGGCAGCTGTAGCCTCGTCTGAAGGTGCCACAGAGAAACTGAAGCTCTGCAGGTCTCCTGCTTCTCCAAGTGTCTGTGCGATCCAGTGACTTCCTTTAAAAGTCCACCCCATGCTCTGCTTTTCCCAGCATAGGGAGCCAGAAAAATCCAAAGGAAAGGTCCGCTAGGAACCACCGCGTGAACAGATAGCTGTTTGGGGAACACGGCCAATCTACTGTGTTCTCAGCATGGCACATTCAGACACGCCGTACACCCGCTTGTTCATTGGTGATTACATTAAATGCTGCGTTTCCCAGGGAAGGATCTGCTCAGCCACCACCAGCTTATTCATTATTTATATACAATTAAAGGGCACGGTTCACATGAACACAAGCATATGAGAAAAGTCATTATTCATGTACAGATCAAATTGAACATTTGTCATTTCCCTAGTGACTTAACATACTCTTTGTACCTTGGGACCTCAAATTATATTAAGCACAAGGGATGCTTTAACTCTTTTATTTAGTCTAATTGTTGGCTTTAATCCGCTTGCTCGGATTATTCGGACTTGTTTAAAATTAGTCCTTGCTTCTCCTTAATATATGAAAATAGAAAAAGAGGGAAATTTCGTTTTAGTACCTATTGCATTCTAAGGATGAATGCAAATTGTTCTATGATTCTTAATGACCCACCATTAACATAGTAGGAAGCCCAGTGCATTAATGCAATGCCTCTTTTCACATCATTACTCCTAATGGAACTGTTACCAGGATAATAGCTTGACCTTTAGCTATAGATTCAGACAGCAGAATATATTCTGCTTACTCGATACCTCTATTCACATAGCATATTGAGCATTTTCGGATCAATACAATGACAATCTTTTGGCCTCGTTCTAAGGCCTCATCTGCGCATGTAACAGAGAATAGGATTTCATCTTCAGTAGATAGATCCAAGTTAAAAGTCTCTTTTACATTTGAATGTAATCCATGAAATAGAACGTCAGTAATACGCCCAGTGGAAATATTTGTTGGTATAGATATTTTCCGAGAAGCCTAATGCTGTGCCTTCAAAGGTCTTAGACACAGACCCAGAAGACAAAGATTTCCCTGGCTTCTTTTTATTGTAACCGGATAAATTTTAACTGAAAGGAGAAAGAAGAAATAGAAATTATTGCCTTTTTAGCGGGTGACAGAATATTTGAGCCCAAGATAAGCTTAGAAGGATCTGCTTGCAAGTCCCTCACAGAGTGGGAGAAAACACTCCAGAGCCTTCCCTTTGGTTCTCCTAAACTTGGTCATTGACATGCGTGGTTGCTGGGGGTCATTTTGATGTTGGCATAACCCACAGTGACTTTGTAATTTCGAACCACTGTTTTCTAGTGTGTGCTAATTTAGACACATGCATTTCACAATCTAAGAAAAGAGGGGTTGCTATGGAAATTAATTATACAAATAAGGTCACAGGGAGGGAAATGTTTACCTGGTAAGATGATATATTCAGTCATTTTTGTGGTACACATTTTCATATAAACTAACAGTGTGCTAAATGCAATTATTTTCTTTCTGTTAAAATAGAACTTCGAGAACCTTTTGGCAGTTCTCTGATCAGCAAATGTTATTGTTGGCATTTGGATATAATATAGCCTTTTTTTTTTTTTTAAAGATTTTATTTATTTATTTGACAGAGAGATAGACAGAAGAGCACAAGCAGAGGGAGTGGCAGAGGGAGAGGGAGAAGCAGGCTCTGCACTGAGCAGGGAACCCGATGCAGGACTCGATCCCAGGACCCTGAGATCACGACCCGAGCCAAAGGCAGACGCTTAACCATCTGAGCCACCCAGGCGCCCTAGCCTTTTTTAACTGTATTCCATGAATTAAAACTTTCTAAGTAGTCTAAATTCATGAGCTATTGTATCTGCTGCCATTAGAAACAAAACTGGAAAATATGTGTGTTCATCAAATATTTATTGACTTCTTGCTTAGTACAGGGCACTGTGGTCGGTGCTTTGAGGGAGACAAGATAAATGAGGACCCTTGAAGTGGTCTCCGATCTGGTGTAGGAGATTCAAGAGCACACCTGCCCCTGGGGATATCACTTCGTCTGCCTCCCTCCCGAGTAGAGACCGCTGGCTTGCTCATGCCCACAGGCCATATACTGGACAGCCAGGTTGACATTCTCCCCGATCCTCAGTTCTGCTTCCTAATCACCTCCCTTCCTCTGCTCGGCTGGGGCTGGGGTGGACCCTTTCCACCAAGGCTCTTATCACAGCTGCACGCTTTCCTCTCCCTCCCAGGTCCTGCTGGCACCTTGAGTGACTTCACTGTCCTCAGGAAAGATCCTGACCCCCTAGCCGCCTCACGTCCAGACCTCATCCACAGTGGCCACACCGTAGCATCCTCATACAGAGCTGCCGCGCCGCTGATGCCTTCCTCTCCGGCGTGATACTCTCAATTGCCCTCACTCTATGACACCTCCTTGCCAACCCCACTGATACTCCTTTCCCTGATCCCCATAAGTTTTTCCAAGCGTCTGGGCCTTTTTCTGGCTTTGCTTCCTTCCCAGATTTGGGTAGGGACAGGAGGAGTGAAGAAAGCAGAGGTAATGAAGGCCAGCTGGCATCTGCAAGCACTTTATGTCCCTGTCCTCCTGCCAGAACCGTCCAGCAGAATCCCGACCTGGACCAGTCCTATCATCCAGTGGCGCCACTCCTAGCTCGGAGCTGCAAGGTGCCACGGGCCTGTTGCCACCACAGGCGCATAGGCTTCTCTTCTGCTCGGCATCCTCACGTCCTCAGTCTGCTGCTCTCCTCTTCCTCTTCTTCTCAGAAGCAATCCCAGACATTGCCCACACTCTCCCTGCCCCTTGCCACTGAGTCACTGAGGTCCCAGGAGTGACTGCTCCAACCTAGACCACTTCTAAATCCACCCCAGCTCCCATTCCCTCTGGGCGCAGAGGGGGAAGTCTTCCTCCTGTTCAAGGGCAGCCCCATTTCCACATCCTACCACCTCGGTTCTTCCGGCGTGGTTCCTGTGACTGTCTCCTTCCTTCTCCTGGATCCTGCCTTCTCCAGAATGTAAACCATGCTCACGTCTCCCCAGCCTGCAGCGCCACCCACGGGCCCCTCTTCCCTTCCTTCTCCCCAACTGAACCCGGTTTTTCTGGAATGTCATCTGTGGCCACCCCACTTCTCCCTTGAGGAGCTCCAGTGACACTTGGCAAAAGGCTGGGCCTGACCCTCTCTTCTGCGCTTCAGACTGTTGTCCCTTGTCTTCGTTAGGCCACTCACTGGTCCTTACGAGACCGCACTTCCCGGTTCTCCTGACTTCGCCAGTCCTGTGTCTTCTTCACTTTCCGGCTGGGGTTCCCTCTGGCTCTGTGCTTGGCCCAGCGCTCTGTTCATTCCATATGCTCTCCCTTTCTCCCGTATTCCCCAGGTCACAGGATACCGGGCCAGTCACCCCCATCACTTTCACTCTAATGTTTGAATGGGCCTGGTCCCCACTATTTTATCCATACCAAGTATTAGCTTTTTAACATTGTTTTTCTGAGTTAGTAGATATAAAGTGTGTTTTGCAGTTCTTTGGCTTATATATTGGCTGACCATTTCTCCTAGATACACTTTGTCCATTTATCTATAGAGACTTTGGAAGTTTTTCTTTTATTTGAATGAACTTTTTTTTCTTATTTTGGTGGTAGATATTGAACCTCTTCAGTCATATTTAGCGCATCCAGCTTTTCTCATTCTGATGAAATGCTTCTTTTTCATTCAGTAGAAGTTTTACAGTTTTATAGAGTCGAATCTGTCAACATTTTCCCTTGCTCTTTCTTTTTAAAAGAAACCTTTAAAACATTAAAACTGCCAGTATTTTAAATACCACGAAGGCAGGGTGAGCTGACCGCATGCTAGGTCTCTTGCTTGCAGGGAGCGAGTTGCACAGATGGGGTGTGAAAGCGCCCAGGACGGAGGGAAGCAGAACTGTCCACAGCAGCGCCGGGATGGGCAGCCACACACTGCGCGCCTTTCGAGAAGGCCACCGTCCTGTCTCCCTCGTGTCCTGTCACGACCCCCTCCGTGGTCCCCCACGTGCTCACCGGGCAGCATTCCCCTGGGTGCTGGCACAACATGCCAGAGGCTGACTCGCTGTCCAGCTGGGACTCTCACTAAGACACATCTGCATTTTTTTTTTAAGATTTTATTTATTTATTTGAGAGAGAGAAAGAGAGAGAGCATGAGAGGGGGGAGGGTCAGAGGGAGAAGCAGACTCCCTGCCAAGCAAGGAGCCCAATGCGGGACTCGATCCCGGGACTCCAGGATCATGACCTGAGCCGAAGGCAGTCGCTTAACCAACTGAGCCACCCAGGCGCCCGACACATCTGCATTATTAAGCGAGTACTGACTGAGTTCGTGGGAAGCACCATGGGAATGCCATCTTTTTGTGTCATCTTGCATTGTGTGTGATCTTGCCTAAGATTCAATTTACCAACAGTAATAATCCACTGGCTGAATTTTGTCATGGTGTCAGCGGACCCCGAGGAAGCACTTTCTCCTCTGCCCGTAAGACATATATACACGGATGTGGAACAGATAGAAAGAGCGGTTCCATATAGCCAGTTGCGTTCTGAGGCACCATCCAGTGTATGTGAGCGGGGTCCTGCCAGCCTCCATCTTTACCAAGGAAACGTCATAATATAGACGTTGAAGATACCCACTTTTAGAAATACACTTTTTTTTTTTTCTTCTTGGGATATATTCCTATTTCAGATCTGCATGGTTTTATTTAAGTGTTTAACAATATTTCATATTTTCTCTCAGTCTTCACAGAAAAGTACTGCACTGCTAACCACGTGGATAAACTTCCTGGCCCGAGAGACTGGGTGCAGATTCTGCAGGATCAAATCAAACTGGCCAGAAGAAGGTTAAAAAGAGGCTCAGGTATGAATCAGCTGCTGGAAGAGAGTCATCAGCAGCCCTTTCCTGAATTCTCAGATGTGGCAAAGTACAATCCTCTGCTTTAGGGCACTTTTTTGCCTTTTGTCTTTTGAAGGAAAAGTTCTATAGAATGTGCCGTGGTTTTGCATTTTAAAGTCTTACTCCAGTGAGTTTTGAAATTCACCTGAAGATTAAGTAGTAAACATTATTATGTCAGACCATTTACGTTTTACTAGTACAAATGAAGAAGACTGCTCATCTCGTTCATGGCCTTGTGTGTCTTCCCTGTGAGGCTGGGTCTCTCTTTTGTGATCTGCTTTTATTTGCTTGAGTTTTGTTTGTTTGGAGCTGCGTGACTTTATAAAAAGTACCAGTTGCTTGAAGTAAAAAAACAAAACAAAACAAAAAAAACAATTCTTCTACCAGCAACACCACATGAAATAGACAAAGGGGTTTTAAGTCACATAGATATTTTTCAAATCTGGCTTTGGCAGTTCTGAGATGATTTTACCCAGGAACGTGAATACCAGTTGAATTATGACTATTTACATTTGGTCATTTGAGGTCTCAAATGACAGTGGGCCGATATACCAGTGAAGCATTCCTTTGAGGTCAGTTTTCTGCCATCGTGTAAGAATAATCATCTCTAGGAGGCCACAAACCTCTAGATGTTATTTTTTAAACCAACAGAAGATTCCGATCAAACCTCAGGCCGCCTGGCCTGCTCAGAGCCTCCGTGCTTCTGTAGCAGGGAGTGCGGGTTTCGGGGCAGCTTCCAGATGCTGCCTGCCACACAGCTGGCTGGAATGGAGGCCCGGAGAAGAGCAGAGTAGCAGCGCATGTGCAGGGGCTGGGGTCTGCACCAGACCCCGCGCGTGCGCTCCCAGGGTCCCCGGAACAGTGACCGGCCCCCGGGGAAAGCTCCCGGCACAGGCTAGGAACGCCCTCAGTGCAGTGAGACACAGGCAGCAAGGGACCGACCGAGTGCATCTTCAGGGTGAAAAACCTTACAGCTCTCTCTTCTGTAAAGTAGCTATCAGGACTCCAAAGTATTTAGCCACAGATGATTTTTTTTTTTAATTAAAATCTTCCCTTCCTCTTTTTTTCCCCCATTTGCTCCCTTTTACACGCATTGACACTCTTCATAAAGAGCAGTGGACTACTGACATTTGTCGGCAGTAGAAACGTAGTGTTGCATTAGGCAGTAAGTTGTAGTGGAGTCCAGACCTGGCTTTCGGGTCTCTCCTCTGCTCCTCAGCAGCCCTGTGCCTCGGGCAAGTCACTCCAGCTTCCCAGTCCTCAGTGTCTCTATCACGAAGGGACAGAAAAAGCCTGCTTCGCAGTTGTCACGAGGTTCCAGACGTATGTCCTACGTAAATGTCTCCATAAACAAAACTAGTGTGCCCCGCGGTCCCCCCTGCTCCTGTTGTCCCTGCATAACTGCTAGTTACGTACGCTCTTTGCGCCTGCGCAGGTTTTCGGGCTTGGATGATAAATAAATCATACACTCGCCCTTCCCCCAGGGCTCTCCTTTTCCTCTGCCTTCTTTTTCTTAATCGACAAATCACCGCAAATGAATGCAGCGGGGGCACTCTGCAAAGAACAGGTCTGACTTCCCAGCTCTGATCTGCCACTTCCGAATTCCTGGGACCTTAGCTGAGCCTCAGGCTCTCCATTCGTATAACAGGGCTAATACTTGTCTCAGGGCTGTTTTCAGAGCTAGAATCAGACAATGTTAAGTATTGCCACTAATATAGGGCTGACACGTAATGCTCAAAAAATGTTCATGCCCTTACCCTCCTTCCCTTGGCCAACCCCAAACAAAGCAGAACTATTCCTTTATCCCTGCCATTTCTTAAAACCACCACTGTCTCTTTCTCCTGGACGGTGTTGGTCAGATTTCCTCCCAAAGGGTTTGCCTTGCCTGAGTTGGCTTCCCCGTCCCTGTTCACTTCAGAACCCATTACCTTTGCCCCCTGGCCCCACCCCCGTACAGAAACTCCTGCTGCATTTGGGTGGGATGATCAGATTCGCTTTCTGTTTACATTAACACTCCACTTGACCTGCTTGTTGATTTTGACTCCATGGGATCTCTTCCCTTGGGCTCTGGGGCCTCCCTGTCTTTGCTTCTCCTCCCCGTTCTCCCACACTGCCTTCGGGTTAGTCCACAGCCCCCACTTCCTGGGCCCACCTCCGAAACCCAGCGGCTTGCTTTCCATTCTTGGTGCTGTTGTTATTCTAACACCTCACCCAGGACTTGAACCGTCCCACCATCGATGGCTCACCAGTGTGCAGCTCCAGACATGTCTGTGTCCCAGGACCCTAGACTTCATTCTCTGAGAATTAGATACTTCCTCTAGCTTCTGGTCTTCCCCAGCTACAACCCCTTCTGCACACCCCCTTCAGCATGGCAGGCGCGGTCCTTGACAGCCAGCCCCACCCTCCTTGCCCACTTCCTCCCCTGCCATGGGCCTGGAGGCGGGCCCGGCCCTTCTCCTGCCCCCACCTCACCAGACGCCTCCCTGTTCTTAACTGTGCTGGGCTCTCTGCCCGGGAAACAGCACCTCCTCTTGTCACAGATCTTAAAGGACACTTCCTCCTGGAGTCTTCATAGGTGGCCCAGCTCTTTGGTCTTCTGCCACCAGAATAATGGCACTCCAGTCTCCTCCACCAACCCTGAGATCCCCAGGAGCAGGGTACATCTGAGTCATGTTTCCATCCCATGTGTGTGGCACATCGTGGACACACAAGACTATTTGGTGAATGAACAGAACAAATCAGTCAGTGGAAAAGAAGAGTCAGTAATCCACAACGAAAAGGTCTTATCGTTCAGCTCATCCTGGTCACATGAGATCTTGGATAATATTCTATCAGTTCCTTACTTGACATTCAAATACTTATGCCATGGCCCCCAGAATCCACAGGATGGCAACATCCCTGAGCTCTGTCCCTGGGGACGAGGTCCCTAGGATTCCTGGGGACCCCTATGGTGCTCACGTGGTCGTCCTTGAGTTCCCCTTCTTTCCTCCTCCTCAAGCACGTTCTCTCATTTCCTTCTCTGCACCCTACCTCCTTAGTCCCCTCCTGATTTCCTCTCTTCTCCCTTCCTCCCCCCAAAGGTTCAGAGTCTTGAGTCACAGTGGCCTGACCTCACTCAGGGTAGATTCACTGAATAATACTTAGGAAGATTAACTCCCCTGGTGGGTCTCTCACCTCTTCTTATGCTAAAGGTTTTCTGCCTCAGCCTTACTTGCCTCACAAAGGCCCCTTTTTATTACTTCAGCCTCCTTAGACTTCAGGCTCCAGGAAAGGGTTGGGGGGAAAGGGTCACAGTTGAATGACGGGTGTTAACAATGACAACTGTCCAGTAGAGTACACAGCAAATCACCCCTTACTGAGCCCCGATGCCCTGTTGGGTGCTGTGTCTCCTCGGTTTCATATCCCAAGTGAAATTTCATTTATTAAGCCTGAATGGTATCTTTGCTAGTATACAGTATTAAGTTGGTCTTGTGTTGCTGAAATTCTACCTTGGCGATCTTGACTGTTTGGGTATGTAGGAACTTCATTTGCCTATTGGGGAATTGTTGAGGCCCAAAAAACAGAGACGCTAAGGAGAGCAGTCAGGCCTGAGAGAAATCTAAAATTTGCCATAGTGAAGAGACCTGAATTTCATACTCTGTAAGCCCAAAAGAGAGGGGAAGGGCCAAAGAACCCCAGGAACTGACCACTTGGCTACCTTTTGGTTCTTCCACGCACTGGTCCCAAGAATGACACCAACTTCTAGCCGGAGGTGGGTCAGTATGTGCGTGCGCTTCAGTTCCTCTGCCTAGAACCCACAGAAGCGGCCTGGTCTCTGCCTGCTCCACGGCGGGTGGACAGAGGAAATGGGAAAATGTGAGAAATACTTGGAGCAACTTGGGAGCTTGAGGGAAAAGAGCTGTATGAATCCCGAGTACCACTGCTACCAATTCAGGAATGACAGAGCCAACTCCAAGGAAGGAGGAAGGAAGAAGAGGGCTCTGTGTTACAGAGCATGGGCCTCCAGCTGAGGAGGATTACAAGTCCCTGGGGGACCTGAAAAGCTTAAGTTTGAAGAGGAACCTCTGAAGGTAGAAGACATGAAAAGGAGGGAGAATACTGAGTATATATCGAGCGTATTGCGGAAGGCTATTTTCAGAGACACGGGTGTTAAAAGGAGAACCACAGGCCCAAAGTGGAGTCTCTTGTACTAGGGCCACATCACCAGACCCGGGCGTAGTACCTAACTTGACTGCACTTTCAACCTCCCCCGGGAATGTGCTCTTAACTGGTCAGTCAGGAATTTTCTGGTCAGCACCAATAAAGTAATCTGTCACATGGAGCCTCTCCATCTCGCAGAGCAAGATGAAGTAATCCACCCAATAAGACCCTTCTGTCCCCAAAGGAAGGTGGCCTTACCCACAGTAATCCTTTTCCTGCTTATGACTTTCTCGTCCTGTCTTTTAAAACCTTCATGCTTTGCTGGAGCCCTTTGGATCTCCCTCTGTTTGCTCAGTGGGATGCTGCCTGATTCCTGATCACTTCATAAAGCCAACTAGATCCTCACGTTTACTCAGTTGCACTGTGTTATTTTTAACCCTGGAAACGGCCTACATGACTAAAATAGGCAGTTTGGTTTAAATTTCGTTTCCTCGTTGTAAGGTAGTGTGGAAACAAATTCAACGTATAGTTTTCGTACCATTCATTTTTTAACAAGGGGAAAATCCATTTGTAAGCTGGTTGGGGAAAAAGTTGATCTTGATAGCAATTTGTATTTGATAAAAAAAAATGTTTCCTCATGCTATATCTTTTATACATAAGCATACTTTTTTTTTTTTTCTCCTAGTGTCAGGTGCTGAGACCAATTATGATGAGCTCCCTTCCCTGCCTCCCCCCAGCAAACACACATGCACACAGTGGGCACTTTCCTCCACGTTCCTGCTTCTGTTTCCCACAGACTGGCCAGTGAGCACATTTCTTAACCATCCCAGCATCTGTATTAGTGAATCACAGGACACACACATTTCACACAGACACGCCTGCTTCTGCAGAGTGGGATCCAAACTGTGGACAACTCCCCTATCCTTCCCTTTCCGTGGGAGCCTCTCGCGGGCTCAGATGTTGTCTGCCCTGTTCCCTAGTCAGCATCATATTCGACTCAGGGCATCTTCACGTCTGCACTGGGTTTAGACGATCCACCTAGCTGTTTGTGATGGGCGCCTTGACACTTCTCTGCCTTCTTGGCAAGTTCCTTCTGCATCTGAGAAGGGGAGGTGGCTCCAGGGTAGACCAAGGGACAGCACATCAGCAGTGACCTGCCAGATAGGCTTTCTCTTCCAATTCTGTCAAACACTGTTGCACTTCATTCTCCCCAAGCAGCACCAAAGTGGGACCCTTGCCTTTCCTTCCTGAGGCTGATAGGAATGAGAGGCCTGGATCCAGATGTGGCTCCTGCTCCTGTTCTTTTGTCTTGATTATTCCCAGTCCAAGTGGTAATACAAACAGTGTCTCATAGATGTTCCACATCTTCAACCTTATTTATCATATTGGGCACCATTCCTGGAATTAGGTACAGACTCTAACTGGGCGAGCTCATCAGCTCGCTGTGGCGGGAAGCCCACCCTGCCCCACACAGAGCTGAAAGGGGGTTCTGCGAGTTCAAGCAGAAATTCATCTGGGGCTCTCGTCACATGTAGTAATTTCCTCCTGTACCTGGAATGATTCCTTTCCCAGTGTGGATTTTTAATCATTCTCATTAGGTTATTTCCTCAGAGCTTGAAACCAGAGTTTTTTATTTGTGTTAGATCCAAGAGCAAAGCTTTCACTGCTATTAAATTTTTATTGCTCAATCTTTTCTAAATCTCACAACTTGACTGTCACCTGAGAAGAAAGACTATGAGCTTGTTGTTACAGACAGATGTTATAATTAAATTTAAGGAACACAGCTGTGTCCTTCACCCGTGACACTTGGCCCTGTTCATGCAGCCAGCATGCGCTAATTTGCATACGATAATTTGTATTTTTCAGATGTATACATTCCGTTTTTATTAGAGCACAGGATTGCATAGGCCTGGTTTTTAAAAGTGAGGATGGGGGCGCCTGGGTGGCTCAGTCGTTAAGCATCTGCCTTCGGCTCAGGTCACGATCCCAGGGTCCTGGAATCAAGCCACGCATCGGGCTCCCTGCTCGGCGGGGAGCCTGCTTCTCCCTCTCCCACTCCCCCTGCTTGTGTTCCCTCTCTCGCTGTCTCTCTCTCTGTCAAATAAATAAATAAAATCTTAAAAAAATAAATAAATAAAAGTGAGGATGGCTAAATTACAAAGGGAGGGGTTTTGTTATAACTAAAGAGAAAGTCATTATACATGTAGAGAAAGTTACTAAAGTATAAAATGAACTAGAAGTTGAAGATTTTAAAAATTGCTCACAGTGATGCATGCAATATATGTCTGGACTGTTAATAGCAAAGAGATTAAGAGCGCAGGCATGAACCTGACTCACAGCCTTGGCTACTTACTAGCTACATTCCCTTAATCTCTCTCTTTTTTTTTTTTATAATCTCTGTACCCAGTGTGGGGTTCGAACCCACGACCCCGAGATCAAGAGCCACACACTCTTCCGACTGAACGAGCCAGGCGTCCTGTATTACCTTAGTCTCTCAACCTCTGTCTGTCTTGGTTGTTTCCTTTGTTAAAACAGGCATAATAACCAACCTACCTTGTAGGATTTTCTAAGAGTTAGATGACATGATGTGTGTAAAGTGCTCAGTAAATGGTAAACATTTAATAAATGGCGGTGGCTCTCGTTGCTAGTATTGATATTATTACTGAAAAATTTTTTAAATCCTAGATGATGATAGGACTACCATGTAGCTCATCTCCCTAATCAAATTCACTCAGGCCAATTAGAAGAAAATAGTGTCTTCTCAGTATAAAGATAACGTATGTTCATTATTTCATAACAAAATTTTAAATGCCTGTAAGCCTTTCATCCAGATTGAAACACTGTTAACATTTTAGTATGTCCTGTATTTTGTCTGTAAGCCTATTTTTAAAATTTTTAGTCTTATCATTTATCCTCACACTTGAATCAAATATTTTATGTTATTAAATAGTCACCTACAACATCACTTTAGAGGAGAAGAGCAGAAACTCTTCTCCAGCCCAAACTGGTCTTGACTGTTGTGTCTCCTCTCAGCGTTTTCTCTGCGGTGGATTTAGCGGGTCCGCAGACAATGGGCCTTTCACTGATGCCAGCATGTAGCGATCTGGGGACAAGGTGTCAGAGAATGAACCGGAGTGGAAGCCTTTGAGTGTTTCTAGCTATATCTGCCCCCCTGATTGTGTTTAAAGCCACAGCAGTAAAAACAGGAGCAGAGTATTACTTTGGCTTCCCACCGGCTCAGCCTTCCAACGTGATGGCAAATGGCGGCCCCCATGTGACTGGCCTCACACGCACCTGCCAAGGGAAGCAGCCCCGGGACGCACAGAGCAACTAGCAAAATTATCCAAATGGCCCTGATGAAATGTTTTGACCTGTTCCCAGCATGCTGGGGAGACTGATGAGCCCATCAGTTGTCAGGAGACATAGGAGCACTTTCTTTTTTGTACTTAGTGCAAGGTTTTCTGTGACTGAAGGAGCTACCTTTGGAAAACTCTTAAGGAGATTAAAACATATCAGGCATGAGCAAAACCGTTTGCATTCTGAAACACAGACGTGACGAATCTCTTGAAGATACACTTATTCCTTCTGATTTTCTTTATGGCTGAACTAATGCCCGTTTTAGACGGGCAACTCTAGGATCTGAGTTTCCAATCTTCTCCAAAGAAAGGCTGGTTCTCAGAATTTCCTAAGCCTCCCCCACAGGGATGGTTCTGGGGATGACAAGGGAAAATTCTACCACAGGGATTCACTGACCTCTGTCCTTCCATGATCATACTTAAGCAATTTCCCCCAAATTCTGGGTGGATATTTAAGCATAGGCAAACAAGGGGAAATGAACTGAAATCATCAGTGATTGACAGAATTAGGTTCATAAGATACCAAAAAGAAATTTAATGCAAGAAAAAAGATTTTATATCATTATCTTAAAAAAATACTTTAACTACTGGTACTGAAGTCTGTAATGTGAACCAACTGAAGCTGCAAAGGGGGAAGAAGGTTGAAACAATCATGCATTACTGGAGTTTTTAAATTATATTACTGGGTTCAGGAAAATGAATGTGTTCCCTGAAATTAATGAGATTTGTGTTTTATGTTTGTAACCAGCAGAGGTAGCTGACGGTGATGAAAGACTGGACAGCATTTCCCTACCACCAACAGGTAAAACACATTTACATTTTCATCACCCGCTGGAAAATACAGCACATGAAAACATTTGCATTGAAAATGTTTGTAACGTCAGAGATCCAGATGCTTGAGCAGACGGCTTCTGGCCCAGATCCTAGTAATCAGAGGTTCTCAGTGCCCTGTGTTGAGAGATATTTTTACACTGAGTCTGAAAAGCTCCGTTTTTCTCACACTGTCTCATATTCTCAAGAGCCTCAGAACAGCAAGTTCTAAGAACTTAGTGTCACAACATCGTGCCTCCCAAAACCTGTGGACGTTAAGAGGACTTTAACGTGAAATGATATTGCTGTCTAGAACAAGGATCACCAGTTTCATGATAAAATTCATGTCCGGTCTGTCCTCGTCCACCTCCCCTCAAGGGGGTTTTGAGAGGCAGTCATGGCTCTTCATATAATGGGCACACATTATATGAAGAAAGGCTGGTTCCTCGCATGCGAGTGACTGAATAAGCCAGTTCCTCTAGCATGGCCGCGTATTCCCTGTTCTAGAAGCAGATCAGCCTGCAACATCTGCTACAGTGGGAAGCCACACACATAATAACGACTTCACAGTATTTGACTCCAACCCCAGCCTCCTGCTTATACCTGAGAGCCCGAGGGACGGGGCCCCATCCCTGGGCCATGCGACAATTTACTCCCTCAGTTGCTGGCAGGACTCTTTATTGACCGCCCTCCAAAGTCAACCTGACGATTTTCTGCCTGCAAAACCCAGACACCCCAAAAAACCCTCTAAGGGAAAAAGCCCAACTCCAGATTTAGGGTGATAAGTTTTAAGTACAATCCAGCCAATAGAAGTGGAAGAGCTAGTCCTTGTAGGAGCGCTGCTGAGTCGCGTGTTCACCGCAGCACCTGTCCCAGGACGGTAAGGAGAGCAGAGTTCCCAGCCATGGGACAGGCACGGGTCAGGACAGCGAGAAAGCCCCGACTGTGTAAATGACGCCTGGCTTTCCCGGTCACTCCGTAGCTAAGCAACAGATCGATGGTCACATAAAGGAACTGCGGCCCCTAGTACAAAAAAGGCCTGCTTACCTCAAGTCCTTACCAGATGCGGCCCTCATACGAAAGGGAATCTAAAACTCCGCTTGTTTGGCTATGTTTCCACATTTATGAGTTAAGATAATGGAGATGCATGATCTCTACTATTCCTTCCCCTAGTGTCCTTGTCCGTCAGGACAGCTCGCATTAGCCTTGTTCTGATCACACCTGGCCCACTCCCAGCAGACCCACCAACTACTACTCCCAGTAATGGCTCCATGCATTTCAGGAGGCGGTCTTGAGGAAGCCCGCCTTCCTCCCCAGCGCCGAGGTACTGCCCTTCCTCACGATCTTCCTGACCCTATGGGCTTTGTTATCATTAGCGGTACTGCTGTTATTATTTGAAAGCCATTCCCCTTGAAATAATACCTTTGCATTTTCCTGTCTGAAGATGGAGGCAGAGAGATGTTTCAGATGAGGAAATTGAACCCGGGATGGTAGAACCACCTCAAGGAACTGAAAAGAATTTCCAGGAATCTGAGAAAGAAGGAACAGTAGTGATCATCTAGTCCCCTCCCTTCTTTTTATCCAGTCCTTTTATTTTACAGGTAAAAAAGCCTGAGGCCCAGAAACCCTAAATGACTCTCTCAAGGTCTCACAGCTGGTTGGTGGCCTGGCCGGAGCCCGGCCTCTCGACTTCCAGCCCTTCTACCGCATAGCTTTCTCATACCTAAGCCAAAGCCAGCTTTTCTCTGCATGTTTCCTAAAGATCCTAAGAGTCGATGGATGTACTAATCCCTTTAGGATTCCATTCCACTGTCTGTCTTCACAATTAGAATGTCTGTCGTAAGCCTACCTGAAGTCCTCTGCAGTTGAAACTCACTTACTGCAGCTCTTTCTCAGTTCTTGCCCGAGGTCGTGAGGTCCTGACGGACACAGTAGGAGTAGCCAGGTCTCTCCACTAGACTCTTGGCGTTTGATGCAGATTACTGCACAGCATGATAAATCATACCGTTTATCACTTAGAAAAGGGGAAAAGAAGTTGCAGATTGGTGCTCAAATGTCACAGTATTGGAATTACATCATCTTGGTTAGAGTAGCGTGTCTGGATCGCCTCTAAAGTAAAAGCCCCGGTCTGGGCAGCGTCTCTGCAAACAGCACCACTGCTGGCCCTCCCTCCTCACCTCTGCCCCAGGAGGCCGCCACAGAGGCGAAGTGCACCTCTCCTGCACCGGTGGCTTCACCCTTGCATTTGAGACTCACTCGTCCGACCTTCCTTCTCTGGGTGATCTCAGCTGGCGACGGTGGGTCCTTTTGAAAGATGTAGCAACACCTTTTTTATTACCTGTTTTACGGTCTTTTCCCTCCTTCCAAATCCGTGTGTGTTGGGGAGGGGCGGGGAGAGGGGGGTAACCCTTAAGCGCGTCTACGAACGGGGACTGAGCAGGTCAGGGGTGCGGTCAGCCAGGCCGCCGATGCTTGATTCAGTCGCTACACTTCAGCAACCTTCTGCGGGTCTAGTTTTAACAAGAATAAGAGCGGGTTTTCTTCATTCCTTTTCCCTCACAACCCTGTCAGTCAGCGTGTTGGAGCAGCTCCCAGGAATCAGCGAGGTTAGGTTCTGGAAACCAATACCCGCCCTCAGGGAGCCCCGGGGCCTGCGTGGGGCAGGCAGCGTGAGCAGCGCGCTCTGACGGCCCGAGACCCACCCACGACTGGGGGACACGCTCTGCCGGGGAGGAAAAAAAAGTACAGAGAAAGTAAAATTGAAACAGTGCTTTCTAAAATTTACAAAGGAGGCTTCTTCATTTGAAAGAGGGTAGCGCAGAGCTCACCTGGGCCTAGCAGTTTTTGTCATAAATTGGCCATCTTTGACATACTTCTGAACAGTTAATGAAAAGTAAAGGAAGAAAATATAAATTAATTTTACCACTCAGACAACCATTATTGGGTATTTTTCCCCAGACTTTTCTATTTTATTTACACAATGGAGACCCAAATACGTAAAATTTTTGTTTCCTGAGGGGTTTTTTTTCCCTTTTTTTCAACCTCACAAGCATTTTCCACTTTTCACAAATCTTCATACACATCATTTTAATAGCTGCATCATGTTCTCTCTTACAGGTAAACTGTATTTTATTTAGCCATATTCTATTCCTGGACAGTATGTGGACATACTCCAATAGTAACACACAGTCATGGACTTTCCTGTAAAAATAATCAGTACAAATTTCCAGTGGCTAACAGTGCTCACAACTAAAGCCTTGGCTGAAAAATTAGTGACTTAAATGTGAAACAGATACTTCATCAGCGAGGGTCTCCACCGAGCCAGCCTCCTTGCCTCTAGCCCCGTCCTAGAAGGTGTACAACTCTCCTTTAGAGAAGCGGCCCCCCTTCATTGTCTTGTCTCTGTTGTAGGTCATATATTTGACACCAGGAGAGAAAACACAGAAGACACAGAGCCAGATTTCACTGCCTAGACTTTCCTTTTAGTGACACTGTTCATTAGCACATGTAACTCCTTCCGTTGAATTCCCTCAGAGATCCACGTAGCATTTCAGGTTCCTGCAAAGTGTGGGCGTTCTGTGAAGTTTTCCCGTCACATTTGAATAGTTTTCGTATACTTTCTTTGTCGTATGTGATGATCAAGCCTCCGATTTGGTGTTAAGATTTTTAGAAATCATTTTGAGAGTTGACTCGTTTGTTACCTTTTAAAAGTCCAGCGTATGACCAGTGAGTTCATTGTTCACTAAAAAGAAGCAGTTCTCTCTCGTTTTTTTTTTTTTATAAGCTCAATGTGAATATATAGGGTTTTGAAACATACTTATTTTAATGTGCACGCCTTAGATGCAGAATAAAGGAGAACAGCTCTTTCCAGTACTGAGGGAGCAGTTGGGAAGGCCAACGTTAATTAGGCCTTCAGCGGCTTAGAAGATGAAAACGCTGTTTTGGGAGACAGGATAGCTCTGACCTATTAGATGAAATCATTTGTAACATCGGTTCCTCCAAAGATAGCCATGTGTAGCTGAGTAAGTGCAAATGATCTATGAACTCTTAGGGAAGAAAGACCTTTCACAAAGACGTGTCAACACAGTGACAAAATGACTAATTAAAAGGCGAGAAACTCAAAGTAACCAGTGACCCACACGACACCTAACAACTGTTTTCACAGAGGATTTTAAACTGCGGGGTCCAGGGTTTTGGCACCGTGTGGCCACCAGCCACAAATGGACTTAATATTATATATTTCATTTGGCTCCTAGTACACGCGCCCTCCACTTCGTATGAAACCAACGTACGAAAATAAGGGTTTATACTAAAGAGATAGCTTGCCATGTGGGTATTTGTTTTATAGAAATATTTACCTCCAGATTCCCTTCTCCAAAAAGATGGTGAATTTAAAAATACCGTTTTACTTAGAAACATTGCATGTAGACCTCATTCACTGTATAAAGCAAATTACCATAAAATCTTTGGCACTTGACCCAAAGGCCAAAAATCAGCCAGAAAGAAATTTGGGCTGTCGACATGCCGAGCCGGAGGGGGAAAGAATTGTTGCTATTTCCCTAGCACCTGTTTTATGAGGTCCTAGAGCATTAGAGCTCAGAGTTCTTGTAGAGGCACCCTGTCCGAGGGACTCATGCCGTAGCACACCGAACCGCTCCACCTGAGCTCGGAGGGGAGCTCGGGGGCGATGCAGGGGTCCACCGAAGGCCAGCTCATCAGCCGAAGATGAGAGATGGGAGGCATCCCTGAAATGTGACAAAGCTGGTCCCAGGCGTGACTTATAGAATCAGTCTCACTGCTAGAGAGCTCCATCTCATATCCGTGTGTCTTTTGCCTTATTTCTGAAGTTACAAGGAAGGTTCAGAGAAATGGTTTCCATCACATCCTATAGTTACTAGCCGTTTACATTTCTAGGCCTGTTAGGAATCCCTTCCCTGAAACTGGTCCCATTGGTCAGCAAGTGGCCCCGATGAAGTCCTACATCCAGGGCTTTTTTCTGCAACGTATGTTTTAAAATTTGTCTTCTGCCCCCCAGCAGGAAATATTTCTCAAGGGAATTGAAAAGATTAATTAGTGACCTTTCAACTCTATTACAGTGAGATGAGTATGTTGCCAATAAAGGTAGAAACATTTACCTTACCACTGTGGGATCTGTTAAATATGCATCACGAACCTTCGAAAGCACTTCCTTCCAAGACTGGGTGACAGCTTGGATTTTTCAATACTTGAGGAGGGGTGGGGATTGCTCAACTCACAAGTACGTGCAATGCATCCACAAATTGGAAATACATATCACAAAACTGCAGCAGTAAAATCATATTTTGTACATTAAAATTGTATTTGTGTTTACTTACTGTGACTACTGTTCAGACTTTATTCAGAAATCCTTTTTATAGGCTTTCTTAGTAAAAAAAAATATATATTCCATATCTATGGATGATGTCTCAATCTTCTGTATATATGTTTTATTAATATGTAAATATTTAGATTTTTTAAAATTACTATGTTCTTTAAAAAGAATTTCAACACAAGGCTAGATGTGAAATGGTGTATAACATTGTGTTGTGATATCAATTCCCAAGATGCTCTTTATGTCCGTTCCAGAAGAATACAATAAATTACTTTAATTGAACGTGCTGTTTCGTGCCTGTGTGCCAGTCCTCCGTGTGTTTATGAAGAGGAGTCAGGGCTAATCATTAATTAAAAGGTATTTATTAATACTCGGATGATCTTACACAGAGAGTTACATCTCCTTAGGAAGCTAATTTTTAAAAAATAAACAAACAAACTAGATTGCCACCAGAAAGAGTGTCTTCAAATACAGAAAGTCTCAGGCTGTGCCTGGCAGTCCGGTGAACGGCTGTGCCCGGTCCCCATGTACCACTTGAACATTAAGTACGGATAGGCTCGAAGCCTAATTTTAAATGAATGA
The DNA here is from genome assembly GCF_029215605.1 of Mirounga angustirostris. Lineage (NCBI taxonomy): Eukaryota > Metazoa > Chordata > Mammalia > Carnivora > Phocidae > Mirounga > Mirounga angustirostris. The sequence goes on from NW_026991713.1 coordinate 127,180,507, forward strand.
GGTAGCTTTATAATCTTCACTTAAAAGGTTAAGCCCTGCTTCTATGGAAACACCACATCAGAAGGACAAATCCGTCTTCTTTAGTGCAAAGTGGCTAGTCAAACCTAATTGCTTTATGCTCCTGTCTGAACACAGGAGGGCGCTGCTCCTCATTACCCCTCCAACCTCCTCCCGCCCCCCCGCCCCCGCCCCCCGGCCTGGAGTACCCCTAGGCGGGTCTGTCAGTTCTCCCCTGGCCTCTCCTCGGGGTCTGGGGCCTGGCTTGGGAGGGCCCGGAGCTATTCTGCAGCTGCCAGCGAGGTGGGCGTGGGGTGGGGGGTGGGCAAGAGCGACCACAGAAGAAAGCAGCTGGGTCGCCGGTGAGAAGGCGGCAGGGCGAGGGGCTTGCAAAAACAAGAAAACCCAAACTAGAGCCAGCTGGAGCGTCTCACGTACCCACACCTGGAAGCTGGGAGCCCGACACCAGCCTGCCCCGCGACGCTTCTAGACGTCCGTGCGGCCCTTTGGGCCGCGGAACGATCTGTGAGGGGGCCCGCATCATGTTATTTGGCCCAAGGCCCTAGGATGCCCTCGCTCCCACACATTTATGTGTCACCCGACCGACTGACAGCCCTGAAGGGTTGCAGTGTGAAGGGCCCAGGTGCACCACGAGAGGCGCCACTGGGAAGGGGACTGTGTCCTGTCCCCGTGGACGGAAAGCTCACACGCTGCCTCAGTTGCCCCCCCCTCCCCAAGGAGTGACTGGGAGCGGCGGCTGGCTCCTTCCCCAGCTGCACCTTGAGTCCAGCTCAGCCGTTTACTGAACACCCACCGAGGGCAGGGGCTCGGAAGCAAGGGAAAGAGCAGTGAGAGCCGAGGCTGGGGAGGCTGGCCAGGTGCCAAACATGCCAGGCCGCGCAGACCATCCCAAGAGACTGGGAAGACGCAGGGCAGGAGGGGGTGGGGGGCGGGGACCACTGAGGCCCCCTAAGAGATCTTGATCAGATTCATATGCCGGATTGACCTGTCTGGCTGAAATATGGTACACTGACGGGGCAGGGGCAAGCCTCAAGCAGGGAGTCCCATTGAGAAGCTGTGGGAATAGCTAGGGATAGATGGAGCTGCCATGAGGACACAGCCCCAATGCCCAAGCAGAAGAAAGAGAACCAGCGGGACTCGGTGACTCACTAGCTTGGGGTGGAGAGGGAAGTGCAGCTCTAGGGAGGAGAGGGGGCTCTGGCTGGGGAACCTCAGTGTCCCCTGTGCTCCCTAAGGTACGGAGCATGGGGAGGAGCCATTGGGAGAAGAGTGACAGACGCGTTCGTGTGCGAGGTTACTCCATCCATTCATTCATTCTCGTGTGTGCTGAACACTTAGGATGGGCCTGGTGCTGTTCTAGAGGCCAGTAGAGCAGAGAGCCAAAGTCCCCGTGTGCATGGGGCCCACCAGGACCGTCACAAAGTGTGAGCCGGGAGGAAACACCAGCAGATAAGGCACAGTGTGCTCCTGAACTGGGGAAGGAACTTGAACTTGGAGCTGACCGGCGGCTTATAAGCAGCCACTGGTCCCCATCAGGTCACAGGCTCAGTGCATTCTTGTCACTTACCACTCTCTGACACTGTCTTGCTTAACGACGTGGTTGTCTATGGCCTGCTTTCCACCGGCATCTAAGCCTCACGAGGTCAGAGACCTTACCTGTAAGACCATGAAGGTTTCAGGCCCTGGTGAAGACACTTTCAGGACATCCCTCTCCCCAAGAAAGGGTGGACTGTGACAGATGAGGGATGTTGGGTACTGCACTCTCCCTTCTTCTGTCCCGTAGTCTTAGGCCCCATGCCCTTCCTCTGTCCCTGTACGGACACTCTTCATCAACAGCGGAGAAACTGTCTGTAGTCCCACACAGGACATGCAGCGTGTGGCCCATGAGAATTTGGTAACTCAAACGATTCAGAGCAACGCTTTGAATTTACACAAATCAACTCCGTCTGTACTTTGTAACCTCAACAGTATGCAACTGATCATCCCCCTATATATGAAAAAGCCGAAGAACAGTCTGGAAACGAAGCCCAGGTGGGATAATCTGCTGTGTGCCATGCGTTACACATACTGATGTTCCAAACAGACTTGACTTGTGTGGGGTTTTTGTTTTTGTTTTGCCATTTTTATCTGTTAATGCTGAGCAACTGAGGGACATTTTAAACCTAAAGTTTGAAACTAAGCTACTTTAGATAATTCCTTTAAAATGCTTTCCCAGAACGCAGCTGATGTGAGCCTGTGAGATGGAGGAGGTGACCAGACACTAGTTCTCTTGACTTACAGTTGTTCACATTCTCCACCACGACGCCATAACAGATTCAAAACGTGGAGGGCCCTCGATGTGAACATGGAGTGAAAATCAATTTTACAAAGGAAATTGAGCATCCTAAATTGGTTCAATTAAGTGGTGGACCAATTGCATATTCTGGTAGGAAAAACAACTCTGTGCTCTACTCTAGCGATGGGGAGAAAGAGAGAATACATTATAATAGATGGCACTTGCTCTGTGTGTTACTGCATGAAGCATCCTCCAAAAGTGTTTCTAAGCACTGGAACCCAGAAGCGACTCATGGCAAGCGACGCATGCCAAGCCCATCCCCCTCTTGTGAGGAAGACGGTGACAGTGCCCAGTTAGGGGAGCCGTCTCACTGTGTGAAGCACCCCCCGCTCCTTCCACTCACTCCTCCCGCCGAGTCTCCCTGTAACACAGACCTACAGCCTTGACTCTCATTGTGAAGATTCTGTTTCTGTGGTCTGTGTCACATATGTTCAAGTACGGCTGTCCTACCACCTCCATCGTGTCAGTGTTCCTTGGGAGTGAGAACCACAGCTCATGGGACTTTGTCCTCACGGCCCTGGCTCACCAGTCATGGTGGACTGGGCGTATTTCAACCCCGGGCTGCTGCCCCTGTGAAGGGAGAGGAGCCAAAACGGCCCTTCATCATGCCTCAGCTAGCTTTAGCACATACAACTTTAGAAAACAGACACACTCTCAAAGACCAAGAAATGACTTTTGACTGGAGGGTACCCAGTGACTTTGGAGGTGGGAAGGAGGAGGTGGTAGAAGTTGACAAAATTAGTCTGAATTCATTGGACAGATTGAACGCAGGAGAAGAGCCAAGAAATGCTTTAGAAACTGTGACAGGGACTTACTGCCCTCCCTTCATTCCCTCACTTAAACATATTATAAAACTACAGAAATTGAAGCTGTGGTTTTGGTATAAGAATAGATCAATATCACTGATATGAGGAATTCTTAATCGCAGGAAACAAACTGAGTGTTGTTGGAGTGGGGGGTGGGGTGGAAGGGATGGGTGACTGGGTGATAGACACTGGGGAGGATATGTGCTCTGGTAAGCACTGTGAATCATGCAAGACTGTTGAATCTCAGATCTGTACCTCTGAAACAAATAATGCAATATATGTTAAGAAAAAAAAAAAGAAGAAGAAGAAGAAGAAGAAGGTAGCGGGAAGGGAAGAATGAAGTGGGGGAAATCGGAGAGGTAGACAAACCATGAGAGACGATGGACTCTGAAAAAGAAACTGAGGGTTCTAGAGGGGAGGGGGGTGGGAGGATGGGTTAGCCTGGTGGTGGGTATTGAGGAGGGCACATTCTGCATGGAGCACTGGGTGTTATGCACAAACAATGAATCATGGAACACTTCATCTAAAACTAATGATGAAATGTATGGGGAATAACATAAGAATAAAAAAAATTTTTTTAAATAAAAAAATTAAAAAAATTAAAAAAAAGAATAGATCAATAAACTAGAATGGGAATTTAAGGAAAACCTTGCCTATAGAGACATATACAGCGTACATTGAAGGTATTATAATAACAAGAGGTGTAAATATAAACGGGCTCAAATGAAATACAGATTTTTTTTTTTCCTCTAATTCAGAATAGCCCAGAAGCGGGTGGGTGGTCCACAGTGTTGGTAGGTAGCTCTGTTCCATGAGTTCATCTAGAAACCCATTCGTATCTTATTGTTCTCTCACCCCCTAAGAGATGTCCAGGTCCATGTGGTCAGAGCTGGCTCACCAGCGGAAAGTCTACATTTGAGCCTATGGGAAGGTGGGAAAAAGTTAGTGGAGGGGCACAATTTCCTTATGAAAACATGATCTTGGGGTTGCATAGATCACTTCTGCTACAGCAAAGGAAGAGCGAGGAAATATATCTCTAGCCGGGTGGCTATGTGCCCAGCTAAAATTTGGATTCTGTTACTACCAGGAGGAGTGGGAGAATGGAACTGGGGACATTGAGCTGTTGGTTCCACAAATGCCATTTTAAATGGCAGGAAAGGACCAATGATTCGGTAAATAGCGTTGAGGACAACTGGCCAGCCATTTGTAAGAACAAAATAGACTCAAAATGGATCTTAGACCTAAATGTAAAAGCTAACACTATAAAACCTGTCGAAGAAAACAGAGAGGTAAGTCTTCACACTCTTGGGGCAGGCAGTGGTTTCTTAGATAGGACACCAAAAGCACAAGTGACCAAAGAAAAATAGATAAATGGGATATCATAGAAATGAAACACTTTTGTGCTTCACAGAAAGTCAAAAGACAACTCACAGAAGGGATGAACAGATTTGCGAAGCATATATCTGATAAAGAATTTGTATCTAGGATATATAAAGAACTTTTACAACTCAAAAATAAGAAGATAACCCAATTTAAAAAATGGGCAAAAGATTCCAACAGACTTCTCTCCAAAGATATCTAAGTGGCCAATAAGCTGATAAGCATATGAAAAGATGCTCAACATCACAGTCATTAGGGAAATGCAAATCAAAACTGCCAGATACCACTTCACACCCACAAAGAAAGCTGGAATCAAATGACAGGCAACAGAGTGTTGTACGAACGTGGAGAAATTGGAACCCTCAAACATTGCTGGTGGGAATGTAAAATGGTGCAGGCTCTTTGGGAAACAGATTGGCAATTCCTCAACAAGTTAAACAGACTCACCGTAAGACCTAGCAGTTACACTCCTAGGAAGAGACCCAAAAGAACTGAAAACGTGTACACAAAAGACTTCTACATGAATGTTCAGAATCCAGTATGTGGATTTTATGTATGTGAATTCTATCTCAACAAAGAGGTCATAAAAACTCCTAATAAAGTTAGACCCTCCTACCTTACCCTGGATGTAGCAATTGATTCCAGGTATTTCAAGGATTCAAGCAAAACAAATAATAAAAATACTAGGAAATTTTAAATTCGTATTTTCATAAGCTTGAGGAGAGAAAGGATTTCCCAAACATGAAGAAATTATCAAGTAAAAATAAATTCATTAACTAAAAATGTTTAAATCATACTTTCAAAACTTTACCAAAAAAATCTTTTTTAAGATTTTTTTTTAAGATTTTACTCATCCATTTGGGAGAGAGAGAGCACACACAAGCAGGGGGAGGGGCAGAGAGGGAAGGAGAAGTAGACTCCCCACTGAGCGCAGAGCTAGAGGCCGGGCTTGACCCCAGGACCCGGAGATCATGACCTAAGCCGAAGTCAGACGCCCAAACCAGTGAACCACCCAGGCACCCCTTAAAGATTTTAAGTAATCTCTACACACAGGGCTCGAACTTACAACCCCAAGATCAAGAGTCACATGCCCCACCAACTGAGCCAGTCAGGTGCCCCAAAATTTTACAAAATTTAACAGCAAATGACAAAATGAGAAAAATATTTGCAGAGTAAATGGTTGTTAAGAGTATACTTATTACGGGCGCCTGGGTGGCTCAGTTGGTTAAGCGACTGCCTTCGGCTCAGGTCGTGATCCTGGAGTCCCGGAATCGAGTCCCGCGTCGGGCTCCCTGCTCAGCAGGGGGTCTGCTTCTCTCTCTGACCCTCCCCCCTCTCATGCTCTATCTCATTCTCTCTCAAATAAATAAATAAAATCTTTAAAAAAAAAAAAAAGTATACTTATTACATGCCCAACTCAGAAATCAAATGGCCAATAAATACTAAAATGCTAAAATGAAACCAAGAAATACAAATTTAAATAGTAGCAGGAAGTATTTTGGTTATTCATCCAACTGACAGAAGTTGAAAGAAAGGCAGCACCAGTGTTTCTTGTAATGAAAGGAACTTAGACACGACTGATAGGTAGGTTAATTAGTACGGTATTTCTGGGGGCGGTTTGGCAACATAAATCAAATTTGTTTAAAACCTTTGACCCCGCAATTGTGCCTGGAGTTTTTCTGAAAGCAATAAAGATTTACCCAAAGATTAAGCCACAAAGCCACAGCGTGTTCATCACACATAGTTAAAATAATAAAACCAACCAACCAAGACAATTTACAACGTCCAACAATAGCTTAAATTCCAATACCTCCTTAAAAGGGGATACTATGCAGCGATCTTAGTAATGTATACAGAGATCCACAATCAATTAATTGAAAAAGAAGCAGGTCACACAAAAATAGGTACTGTAGGAATTTTTTTTTTTTTTGAATGCACGAAATCATAGAAAAAAAAGTCTGAGAGAACATACACCCAACTGTTGATGACAGTTATCTCTGGACGGTGAGATTATAGGTACTTTAAAAGTTTCTTCCTGTTGTTTACCTGAGTTAATATTTCGATAAAAAACATGCTGCTTTTGCAATGAGAAGGGAAATCAAAGATATTTTAGTAATGTAGAAAATGGAATGGCGTGGAGAAATGTTCATGATATATTTACTGTTAAATAGTATGTTCAGCCTGATCATACTTAATTTCAGAAACACATTTCTTTTTGTTCAGTTAGAAGTCACGGTAATTGTAACTACAAACACAGACAAATTGCCACATGTCCCCACAATGTATACCAACAGCCACCTACAGCTTTAAAAAGGTACAGATGATGTTTTACCATTAGCCTGGTCACATTTTGTAAAAGAAATCTGTGTAGGAAGAAAGGGCTCAATGGTCTATGTATCTATGACTATGTCATGCTTGCCGTTTGGATGCCGTTAGGAACCTGAAGTATCAGCATAACCTCTTGTAATACAGGCTTCTGAAATGTCACATGAGCTCCAGTAAAAACCTCAACTTGCTACTCTAATCATATGTCCACTGAACCTACTTACAGGAGTCTGGAGGTTAATGCTTTACTTTGAAAGGAAAAAAACAAAACAAAACCAAAAAACCATTGCGCAGCCTGACAGGAAAAGGATATCCTCTCCATAGTTTGAAAGGAAACTGGAGATGCTGCTGTATTAAAAATGTATTAGCTGCAAGACAAGAAGCCCTTCTGAGGTAGAAGTGCATTTGACATATCAGTTCAAAAAACAATACGGTCAGGGCGTTTGGGATTTGGAGAATGACTACCTAAGAAAAATAAAACACGGGGTAAGTTGCTGTGGCAAATGGGGCCAAGAATTTAAGCAGTTCGGGTGGTGCGAGTCTGTTCGCTCATTGGCTTCTTATTCATCTGTGCAGTTTTGCACTGACCTGACAGACTTGTAGGGGTCGAGCCCCGCATGCAGTATAACCATAGTAGATACAATTATTATCCCCGTTTAACAGGTGGAAAAAAGGGAGGTAACCTGTTCCAGCTCCCAGAACTAAGGACTGGTTTTAGTCAAGATTTGAAACTGACTCCCCCCACATTCCCGTGAGAGAAGTCTTTAGAAGAATCCCGGTGAGATGGGCTTATATGATATACCTTTCTACTGCTCTTTATACCTTAGTTTGCCCAAAAGCACTCAGCCAGGAATGATAGCACATGTTTACTGAGGCTTCTTCAGAGCTAGAACTGTCCTCAGTATCTTACCCATACTAATTCAGTTAATCTCCATTACAAGTCAGGAAGTCGTATGATCGTGCCCATTTTACAGATGAGGAGACTGAGTCACAAAGAGCTGAAATAACTTGCCCCACGTCACACAGCTAGTATGTGACCGAGCCAGGACGCAAGCCCAGGCATTCTGATCTAGAGGCTGTGCTTCTAATCCCTATGCTTTAGGATGTATTTCTCCATAAAGGTGTTAAATATCTAGTCTATGTCAGTCCTGAAGTGTTCTACTTGAATCATTTCGTTTGAAATAGCACCAACACTACTGCTGAGAAGTAGCTCGTGTCTTCAACTTGACGACAGATTATTAAAAAGTTTCCAAGAGAACACAGCAGAGTGGTTAAAAGAAGGAGTTTTGCAACCAGAATGACCAGGGTTTAAATACTGGATCTGCCATTTACTTAGCTCTGGTATCTTTTTATCCCTGATTTCCTCCCACTCTCCACTGTCCATCTGTCCACACAGGAATCAGGGAGACTAAATGGAAGGCAGGCTATCTCCAGAATGAAGAAAGCCTTGGAAATCACTGAGAACCCCCTCCTTTAGGAAGGAGACATTTCCTGCAGGCGATGCCAAAAGCCAGTGGTCCTCAACCCGGGATTCCCCCAGAGGGACAGCACTGATGTCATCTGGGAACTTGGTGGAGCTGCAAATCCCCCAGAGCTGACCCAGAAGCTCTGGGGTGGGGCGCGGTGGGTTTTAACACCCCGTAGCTCCTCCTGACGCACGCTGAAGTTTGGGGGCCATGGCCCCAGAGCACCTGGGAGATAGGCAGGGCACCCCCCGCTCAGAGCCAGGAAGGAGATTACCAGTAACTTGTGCCCAATGAGAACAAGGTATGAATTCGCTCCCTCAATGAATTAGAGCAGATTCAAAGCTTTCCCTGAGATAGCATCACCGCCCTTTACCTCCTGACTGGAGAGAAGTGGGTGGCATTCCAGAAGCAACTGGACGTGCCCAAATCTCCAGAGATGCTGTTGGAAGGCTTTATGGAGGAAGAGGGACCTGAGCTGAGTCCCGGGGGCGTTGGTCGAGGGGGTGGGGGAGAGCGGGGACAGTCGCACCTGCAAAAGGGCCAGTACCAGAAGGCTCGGCGTGAGAAAGGGCCACATACACGGAGCTCATAGTCCATTATGTTGGGAGGCAGGGAGTCTGGCAAGCGTTGCAAGTATATGTAGAGACGTGGGGGGTGAAGCTTAGAGCCAAGTGGTCAAAAACCTTGGAATTAAAATGTATACTATAGGCCATGGTTTCCCAATGTGTGTGTTTCTCATAATATTCTCTTTGTGGAATGTTAACAGATGTTCCGTGACTAAATGGGTTCTGGTACCAGTTCCAGTGTGGGGAGCTTTCCCACACCCACAAGCAATTCTGGGGACACCAGCTGCATTTCCTAGAATTCAGCAGTCCTGATACCATGTATCTGGGGGCCGAATCAGATCCCACAGAAGAAGAGCTCCGTCCCGCAGGACTGCTCTCCGCGCCCCCCCACCCCCACTTCAGACGCCAGTCGCAGACACACGTCGTCACCCGTACTTCTGACTGCCTGACCATATATCCGAGGGTCCCATGACTCCCTCCTCGGGTTCGATCAATTGGTTTGAGTGGCTCACAGACCTCAGAAGAATTTTACTTACTAGATGATCAATTTATTATCTAAAAGGGTAGGACTCAGGAACAGCCAGATGGAAGGATGCACAGGGCCAGGTGGGGGGAAAGGGTGAGGAGCTTCCACGCTCTCTGGGCACACCACTCTCCCCGGATCTCCCCATGTCCACCAATCTGGAAGCTCTCAGAATTGTCTCCTTTTGGGTTTTCACGGAGGTTTCATTACACAGGCATGACTGATTCAAACACTGGCCAATCTCCAGCTCCTCTCCCTTCACCGAAAATGGAGGGGGGCTTCTGGGGGGGGAGGAGGGGCAGGTCTGGTTCTCCTGCCAACCAGCCCTAACCTTAGCTGGGGTCCAAAAGTCACCTCCTTAACATAACAAATGACACCCTTGTTGCTCTCATCATTGAGGAAATTCCAAGGGTTTGGGGAATTTTATGCCAGAAACAAGCCCAAATATGTATTTCTTCCTATAAACCATAGTATCACGGGACAGACTAGTTTTGCAGTCTCCTAGACCTTACACCTTTGCATAGTCTCCCAGGTATCTTACCTGCAGGACCTCTTGAAATTGTGAATCTTGGGGCACCTGGGTGGCTCAGTCATTAAGCGTCTGCCTTCGGCTCAGGTCATGATCCCGGGGTCCTGGGATCGAGCCCCGCATCAGGCTCCCTGCTCCGTGGGAAGCCTGCTTCTCCCTCTCCCACTCCCCCTGCTTGTGTTCCCTCTCTTGCTCTCTCTCTGTCAAATAAGTAAATAAAATCTTTAAAAAAAAATTAAAAAAAAAAAAAGAAATTGTGAATCTTGAAGAGGGAGATGGATGCGGCGTTTTCCAAACTTAGTTCCACATGGAACCCCTTTCTGGTGATGAGTGCTCCAGGTGAGAAACTCGGTTCGAAGATTCCCGAGGGTGGGTGGACCTGTTCCTGTTGTGCCCTCCTTAGGAGCTTGTTTAAGAATGCAGCCCTCCTCGGAGGTCTTGACAGGCCCTCAGAGGCGGAATCACTGCCCCAGGTGAGTGCTATGTGTAATAAGCTTGGGAAAGACTGGTTTCCATTGTTGCAGCTGAATAAGGTGGGAGGAAGGGGAAGGAATAATGAACAAAACCCTGTGGCTTGGATACGGAGGGGCTGAGGGGGAGGGGGCCCCGAGACGAGGAAGGGGTGCTAATGGGTAAGTGAGGACGCTGAGGGGGCACAAAGGTACAATGGTCAGGAACAGAGCAGAGGTTGGAAAGAAAGCCTCACACCTGCGCAGGGGCTCCTGGTTTACAAAGTATCTTCCGCAATACCGGCTCTGGCTTCCTTACAAATCCCATGAGGCCGGTGGTAAAATTATCTCCATCGTTCTTGGTTTAAGGAAATCAAGGCTAAGCAAAGTGGACAGGTGCTGGTTTTCACTGCCCTGTCCCATATCCAGCCTTCCTGCCCGGGGCGGGAGCGACCACACGTCCCTCCCTGCATCCCTTTTCTGTCTAAATTAGCCACAGTAGGTCTCCATCACTTCCAAGAAGCCCGATTTGAATCAGAAAGGTTAAGTGTGGGCATGAACTCTCCTTTCAGGATTCAACATTCAGCACATCTTCTGCCGTGCCAGGCTGTGGCATTGAAAAGTATAATGAGTTCGATTTTAGTCATATGACAGTGTCAGTGATGAATATCCGAGTGGGAATTTCCAGTGGGCTTTTGGAGATGGAGGACCAGTAGAGGGGATAAAAGTCAAGGTAGAAGTGTGGATTTATGAATCAAGTCTATTGAAATCATAGGTGTTAATGAAATATCTTGTAACACAGGGCAAGTTGTGACAGCAAGGACTGGAAGTACCCTGACGATCCGAGGAGTGCAAAATAGTTTGAAAAGTCCTCCTGAAGAGCTTTGGAAAGAGAAGAACATGGCAAGAAATGTGGAAAGGCCAGACATTCGGGAAGATTCAGAGATAGAAGTCACTGAAGTATAGAGGCAATTTCCTAATATAGAATAGTAATATTAAGATAAAACTTCCACTCAGCAGTATGCCCTGTATGATCCCATTTTATTTTATTTTTTTAAAGATTTTATTTATTTATTTGAGAGAGAGAATGAGATAGAGCATGAGAGGGGGGAGGGTCAGAGGGAGAAGCAGACTCCCTGCTGAGCAAGGAGCCCGATGCGGGACTCGATCCCAGGACTCCAGGATCATGACCTGAGCCGAAGGCAGTTGCTTAACCAACTGAGCCACCCAGGCGCCCTATTTTTTTTTTTAATGTGTATATTTGCATGAGTCTGAAGGATCTACATCAAAACACTTGCAGTGATTATCTCTGGATGCTGCAATTTTTTTTGTTTCCTTCTTATCTTCCACATTAAGAATTCAAAATTTTTTCCCAGAAATAATTCATAAAACTAACCATATTAAAGTGTACAATTCAGTAGTTTTTAGTATATTCACAAAGTTGTACAACCATCACCACTACCTAATTCCAGAAACCCTACACCTGTTAGCAGTCATACCCATCACTGCTCCCTGACCCAACCTAGGCAACTGCTAATTACTTTCTGGTCTCCCTGGATTTGCCTGGTCTGGGTATTTCACGTAAATGGAATCATCCACAGCGACTACACTTATTGAAGTGATCATTTCAGAATGCAGGCACAGGGTGAGTCACTGTTATACACCTGAAACTAACAATGTTGTATTAAAATAATCATAAGAGGGGCACCTGGCTGGCTCAGCCATTAGAGCATGCGACTCTGGATCTCAGGGTTGTGAGTTCAAGCCCCACATTGGGTGTAGAGATTACTTAAAAAATAAATGATTTTTTAAAAAATCAGAAAAGAAAATACAATTTGCAAGTGATAAAAATAAAACTTCTAAATCAAAAATTTTTTTTAAAAATGGAATCAGACAAGAGGTGTTTTTTTGTGAGACCTGGCTTCTTTGACTTAGTACAATGTATTTATGGTTTATCCCCATTGTAGCATCTAATAATATTAGATAATATTCTATCACATTTTGCTTATCCACTCATTAGCTGATAGATACCTAAGCTGTTTCCACCTTTTGGCTATTGTGAATAATGCTGCAATGAACATCTGTGGACAAATTTTGTACAGATGTATATTGTTGATTCCCTTGGGTATATATATATATATATATATATATATATATACAGATAGGAGTGGAGCTGCTGGTCCATATAGTAACTCTGTATTTAGCTTTTTAAGGAGCGACCAGTTTTCCAAAGGGTCTGACCGTTTAACACCCCACCAGCAACACACAGGCTTACTAACACTTGTTAACATCCTTTCTTAGAACTGACACAGCACATGCATTAAGGGGGCGCAAGACCTACTTTGTTGTTTTTCCAACAAACTTAATCCTTTTTGTAATTTTTCTGCAGATGAAATATAACTAGGAAAAGATTCTCTATAATAATACTGATACAAAGGCTGACATTTATTAGGTTCTTAATCCTGGGAGGGCTCACGTATGATCCCTCTGAATTTTGCAGAAAGCCCCGAGTTTGGAACCTACTGGAGAGATGAAGAACACAAGGTACAGGAGTGAAGTGACTTCATGAGCTTTATAACACTGCCCCACAGCCGAAATTCTTAACCATCGTTGTGACATCTAAAAACCTGCCTCTCCCTTCAGGCTGTTCATCTGAAGAACAGTTTCAATAAACCACCGTGTGTCATGTACATATTTTTCCGCTTGGAAAAAAAAAAAAATCCTTCTTGAGATGATTTTTCACAAGTCAGTCAGGGACAATTTATCATACTCTGAATGCTAACAAATTCTGGGGATGCAAAACCTATAGCATGTGTATAAATAATTTGACTCAGCGGCGTAGACATTAATTCAATGCTTTTTAAAAAAAAACGAACAACCTTGTTTCCTTGAGTTGTTGTGATACTTCTTCTCTCCTTCTGGATTTTTTATTGGCTCATTGGCGCCAATAGGAACGGGTTCTAAAACTGATTAGCTCCGAGAAAGACTTTGTAATCAAATAAATCTAAAGTAAGGCATGCTTTCAATTTTGTTTAGAGGGGAGATTTTTTTTTTCTTCCAGCTCTGCTTTCTTTCCCTGAGAAAGCTTAGTACCTTTTGTGTTCTAAAACACGTCCACTTCTGTGATTTCAAAGGAGAGGAGAACAAATTCTGTTTGTAACTGGCCAATTTCAGCTCCTGAGAAAGACGGTGGAGGAAGTGGTATGTGAATAAGATCTGAATAAAGCATATTATTAGATCTCAAAGAGAATCAATAGAATCTAATGTAGTTTTCCTTGCATCGCATCAATAAAGCAACGTTGTTAGGAAGGCATTACAATCTTGTCTTCTCTTGTTGGTTTGAAAGCTTGTCTTTTTTGTTGTGGTGGCTGATTTGCCCCTGGGTCGTCTGTCCCAAGGACTAATTTGTTTCGTTTTTGTGATGCATCATCCCTGCAACCATACTGAAGGCTCAGAACACCTGGGGAGAGAAAGAGATGTTATTTTTATTATCTGTGCTTTATAAATAAATTTTAACCTGGAGAGATTACATGGCCTAAGTCACACATTCAGCGGCGTGGGAAGGCTGGGGCACAGTTCTGCCCGGAGATGTAATCTGCTTACAATCAGTCTGAGTCTTGGGGATTGCAGGCTCGCCCCTTATTTCACTGCTGGCAAAATTTATTTTCTCACAGTTCCGGTGGTTAGAAATCTGACATCAAGCCGTGGGCAGGGCTGGTTCCTCCTGAGGCTGTGAGGGAAGGGTCTGTACGAAAATACATTTCTGTTGTTTAAACCACTCATCCCGTGGGGCTTGGTTAGGGCATCCCCAGCCAACTAATACTGGGGCTGTTGCTACCACTTTACTGATGATGACAGAGAGACGCCTGGTCTCCTGACAGTCAGCCCAGGGCCCCAGGATCACGCCTGTGGGGCTTTATTATACCAGAGCCCAGAAAGCACAGCCATACGAGCCATTAGGTGCTCACAAGCTCCATGTTTAGCTTAGACATGGAGTAAATCCACAGTTCCACTCTCCTCTTTGATCAGCAATTATTTTTTTTTTAAAGATTTTTATTTTTTATTTTTTTAAGATTTTATTTATTGATTTGACAGAGACAGAGAGAGAGAGCATAGATAGGCAGAGCAGGAGGCAGAGGGAGAGGGAGAAGCAGGCTTCCTGCTGAGCAGGGAGCCCGATGCGGGGCTCGATCCCAGGACCCCGGGATCATGACCTGAGCTGAAGGCAGACGCTTAACGACTTGAGCCACCCAGGCACCCCAAAAGATTTTTATTTTTAAGTAATTTCTACACAGGGACTCAAACTCACAACCCCGAGATCAAGAGTCGCATGCTCCACGGACTAAGCCAGCCAGGCACCCCTGGTCAGCAAATCTTAATGAGAGATTTGCAATTTGGTCAGCTGGTTGGAGATTGACTTGATATCCTACCTCTTCCTCTCCAGTTCTCTTGCCAGGAAAAGTTTCTGCTGGGAAATGTTCACTCCTGTCCAGATTCCCAGAGGCTTCCGCCCACCCAAGACCCCTCTGTTCTGACATCCAGTGCTTTTGGGCAAGAGGACCCCTCTGTTCTTGTCAAGCAGGTTGCTCTGTCCTCTGGGGAGGAGTCTTGCATCTTCACTGGGACCCCAATGCGAGTCTTTGTCTCTGGAAGTGGTGGCGTCCCACTGATGTGCGGGCTGACAAGAGTGTATTTCATGGGGCTCTAGGCAGCGGCCCTCAGAAGGTGGCCCACGCAGGAAGCCTGGTTCCTGAGAGGCTCGGTGACAGCTCCACAGGGAGATGAACACAGAGGGGACAGCGAGCCTTCAGCAGCATCCACACCAATTTAACAGCAATGCTTTGTCAGTGGAATCTAAGAATAAAAAAAGAAATGAGCTCATATTTCATGTCTTTTTTATGCAATAATGTCATCTTTCTCATCACACATCATGCCCTACTGCAAATAAGAAAACTTCGCCAGGGGTAGTTGGAGAAGCTCAGCCCAGAGCTCAGCATGACTGACGGAGGAGGCACAAAGATCATCATAGAGAAGCACAGAGACCAGGGGTTAAAGACCCACGCCTGACCCTTCACCTTGATGGTACTTGGAGGCGGGGCCTTTGGGAGGAAATGAGGTTTAGATGAAGTCGTGAGGGTGAGGGTTCCCATGATGGGATTAGCATCCCTGGAGAAGGAAAAGAGACCAGAGGTCTTGCGGTCTCCGCCACAGGAGGACGCAGGAAGGAGGTGGCCATCTGCCAGCCGGGGTGATCCTCAGCAGGAACTGCATCGGCCGGCACCTGCTTGACCTGACGCTTCCAGCCTCCAGGACCGTGAGCGGTCAACGTCTGTGTCGTTTAACCAGCCAGTCTCTGGGGTCTGCTGTGCCAGCCGGACAGACCGAGACCCAGGCTCCGCCACTGACAAAGCAAGGAGCCGTGGCCTCCCCAGGGTCTTTATCAAACTTGGCCTGGGTTCCCATGCCCTGGCACGACCAAGCCAATTCCCCAGGACACAAACCTGCCTGTACAGGTGCTCTGTTGGAAGGCGGGTCCCAGGGGCGCCTGGGGGGCTCAGTCGTTAAGCGTCAGCCTTCGGCTCAGGTCATGATCTCAGGTCCTGGGATCGAGCCCCATGTCGGGCTCCCTGCTCAGCAGGGAGTCTGCTTCTTCCTCTCCCTCTGCTGCTCCCCCGCTTGTGCTCTCTCTCTCTCTGTGTCAAATAAATAAAATCTTTAAAAAAAAAAAAAAAGGAAGGCAGGTCCCAGGGCACATCACACCCCAGTCCCTTCCTATTGCCTGATGGGGCGGCCACCCCACAGGTTTCTAAAGGAAGGGCTGGTGGCTGGTGATGCCTTCCCTCCCACAAAGCTGGTCCCACCTCGAGGCAAGGCTTCCTTCGGGAAGCTCATCTACTCCTTCCTTAGCAACTTAAAGCTTCCTTAAAACTCCACACAGCAAGTTTCCTCCTCTTCAATGTGAATGGTAAGTTCCATTTTTCTACACTTGTAAAATAAATCTGTATCCAGAAAAATGCCATTTGTATATAATACAATCTGCACAAGACTTACTTTTCTCGTTGTTTAAAAAAAAAGGTCCAGATGCTCTCACGTTGATGAACAGCCATCCCAAGCCTTCACAAGCCTAGGCCTGCAGCTTCGGTCATTTGTTTCTCAATTATCTTGGGAGAAGTAGGTCAGAGATGGAAGCAGGCCCAGGAGGCAGGGAGGTGTGGGAGAAGGACCCTGGGAAATGGCTCTGCCATGGACTAGAGTGACCTTGGGCAAGTGCATGAGCCACCTGGCACCTGGCACCCCACAGGGCTGGGAGAACTGTGACCCCGTGCTTCTTGATGCGTGGTGTTCCACAGCGGCCCCTCCTGTCCTTTAGATGACAGACGCGCTGCCACATGGCCTGGACCGAGCCTCCTCCTCAGCCACCTTCCCTCTCCAGGCCGGCCTGAAAATGGGATAGCAGCCGAGGAGAAGGAGCAGAGAAGAGGTGCCAGGGGAACGGTGGCTTCGGGCTCCTGGAGTTTGCTAGATCTTGTCTTTGTTACTACTCCTGGGCATGAAGCTGAGTTCCTGGCCACTTCTCTTTCCTGCCCAGCAAGTAACTGCTTTCCATCAGCCTCCTGCTACTCCCCTCCCAGAGAGCCCTGCTTCCTTCCTGCCCTGCCAGGGGCTGCAGCGGGCTCAGCCCCCTCCCCTGCATCCCTGCACACCCCTCCGTCGGCCCTGGTTCTCCCGGCCCCGGCAGGTGACACAGCGTCGATATTTACACAGCATTCACGGCAGACAAAGCATGATCTTCCGGCACTAACAGGACTGCTGATTCACTGGCTTCTAAACAAAAACCACCAGATCAGGGGTTGGGGGGCCTGAATGTAACCCCCCCCCACCTCCCCTGTCTGCCCAGGGCCACTGTAATCGGAAGGGCTGCCTGCGGAGGGCGGCGAGGGGGTGTCAGGTGCTTGATGTAAACATGTGTGACCTCCTGGGAGCCTGGCCAACCCGGTGCGGCGGGTGATGGTTCTGTTTTGATGCACATGGGAAGTGAGGCTCGCTGAGATACCTGGGTGCTAAGGGGATGTCCTGGTGTGCCAACCGGTCTTAAAAAGAAACTCAGTCACGTGCTGACTCAGAGCCAATGCAGAGCTAGTAAGAGGCAGACCCTGTGTGGTGCTAAGGCCCCTCTCCTCTGCCTGGCACCCCCGCTCTGGTCCCCTGCCCACCCTCAGCGGTGTGGGCTCTAGGATGCCCGAGCAGTTAGGGAAGGTGGCGACCTGGAATCTGGTGGGGAGGGCCGCCGCCTCGGAAGGGGAGGGGACAGACCATGAGAACCTGGGGTAGTTCTGTCCCCTGGGAAGTGTGATGGGGTGGTAGTTTGCACTGGGTAGGTTTGGCCCAGTAATTTGGGTCTGGATACTTAGTGGGGGTGAGGACATTGACTCGTCGGTCCTGCCCCAGATGCTGTGAAGGATCACTGAGCCCCTTCAGCTAGCTCCTTCTTTTGCATGTGCTCCCTCACTGTCTTGCCAACGGCCCAGGGGATAAGATCCAGCGCTTCTGGGGTCCGCTGCCTGCTTTTAGGCTGCTGGAGGAGCAAGGCATTCAGAAACCCGTGACCAGGCCTCTCTGTGCTCGGGGCTTTTAATCTCCTTAATTGAAATTGATTGGCCTCTTGGGAGGTAGCTCTGCATCGGCCCTGAGCTTCAGCATGTGATCAACTTTTGCTTCTTTCTTTTAAAAGACCAATTGACACAGCAGGGCATCTAATCTTATCCCTGAATCCTGGGCCCCCTTCCAGATGAGAAGCAGAACCAGAAACAATCACACTTACAAAAACAGCTCAGGAAATAAAAGCGCCTGATAAAAATAAGGGGAGAATATTCTTGTCCCATTGTGGCTTCACATGCTACAAAAGGCCAGTCAAAACCCCATTACCAAGGAAAGATGTAATCACATGGGGAAGGAGCCATGGGAGTGGGGGGCCGGGTGCGCCTTCTGAAACTCACAAGACCAACAGACTGGGCTAGAGCATCTCTAAGAACCAGCTGCAAAATAGATAAAATGGGAAGAAAAATGTAAGCCCCTCTTCAGTTAAAAGAAAACCAGACATTGAGAGAATTGTTTGAGCATCCAGATCTGCGTTCATCCAGATGGACCAGTCACCCCCAAGT
The DNA here is from genome assembly GCF_029215605.1 of Mirounga angustirostris. Classification (NCBI taxonomy): domain Eukaryota; kingdom Metazoa; phylum Chordata; class Mammalia; order Carnivora; family Phocidae; genus Mirounga; species Mirounga angustirostris. Next base: position 127,199,066 of record NW_026991713.1, read on the forward strand.
GGCTGCAGCTGGTTGACAAACCGGTCTGGCAGGTCATATCTCTTGGTGAAGCCTCTGATCGGGGCCTCTTACTTACCAGACTGATCGCATATCCTGGGAACAACCCTCTGGGGGCTCTCCTGTGCCTCCTGGGGGTCATTTCACCAACTGGACACGGGGCTTCAAAGCGGCTATGTTGGGGAGGTTCGGGCCACTTCACGACGTCCAAGCCTGGGCTCTGTCCCAGCAATAGTGGTGTGGATTAGCACCAGGACGCAAGGAGTACCCTGGAGGCAAGGCAGCACGGCAGCCACAAGTAATCATTATGAGCGACAAACTCATTCTAAGAACATCTTGCTGCCTCGCCTTCTAAAGATCAAGTTGGGGGCGCCCGGGTGGCTCAGTTGGTTGAGTGTCGGACTCTTGCTTTCAGCTCAGGTTATGATCTCATGGCTTGTGGGGTCGAGCCCCGCCTGGGGCTCCGTGCTCACCGGGGCGTCTGCTTGAAGATTCTCTCCCTCTGCCACTCCCCCAACTCACATGCATGCTCTCTCTCTCTCTCTGTCTCTCAAATAAATAAATAAATCTTTTTTTAAAAAGATTTATTTATTTATTTATTTGACAGAGAGAGAAAGAACACAAGCAGGGGGAGCTGCTGGCAGAGGGAGAGGGAGAAGCAGGCTCCCTGTTGAGCAGGGAGCCCGACGCGGGACTCGATCCCAGCACCCTGGGATCAGGACCCAAGCCGAAGGCAGACATTTAACCGACTGAGCCACCCAGGCACCCAATAAATTAATAAGTCTTTAAAAAAATGAAGATCAAGTTGAAGGGGATCAAGATATACCACCCCAATATATGCTACCTTGGCATAAGGATTATTTTAAGCTGAAGGCATCTGGGAATCAACAAAATGCAGGAAGAATTCTCCTCCCTCCTCTTTTTTGCCTAAAAGCAGGACATAAATTTCCTTTTGTGAAGGTATCCCCATCTCCCATACTAGGAAGAGAGTAACTCTTATTACCAAGAGAGTCATCACGGAGATGAGTCTGCATTAACAGACCTTACTAAAAAAAAACCCTTCATTTTCCCATACATATCCTCATCACTTCACAGTGTATGGCTCCTTAAAGCCCAAATCTCCTTTCCTTTGATAAAGATGGCATATAAGCCCCCCAAACAGTCTAACCACCTCTTTTCTGTGAACTCCTGTGCAAGAAAAATGTTAATAAAATTTGTATTCCTTTTCTCCTGTTTGTCTTTTGTTGGTTAAATTTGCAGGCCCCCAGGCACTGAACCTAAGAGGGCAGAAGAAAAGTTTTTCCTCCCCCAAAATATCAAGACATCCAGATCGAAAAAGCAGAGATCTAGCTTGTTTGCTGGAGAAGCTCCATTTTCAAATAAATTCAAGTTGAGAGGGGTTCTTTGTCTCTACCTTCCCTAGCAGCAGGAATGTGATTTAAGGATGAAGGAGAGGGTGAGCTCTATAAAAATGAAAGATGTATCTGTCCCAGTCATCACGGAGCTAGTGTCTAAGGGTGCTTAACACATGGCAGGCATGCAACATATCAATGGATGAATGGATATCGGATGAAATATCCAAAATACGATTGGAGCAAATGCATAGTGTAAAAGGTAAAACTGCAGTTTGTTGAATACGGGCTCCCATAAAATAATACCAAGACAACCTGTTGATAAGGCACAGCTCCTGGCATGAAGAGAGGTCACTTCTTGGCTGTTTTTATTTTTTTTAACACTTTATTTTTAAGTAATCTTTACACCCAAAGTGGGGCTCAAACTTACAACCCCAAGATCAAGAGTCACACACTCCACCGGCTGAGCCAGGCAGGTGTTTTCTTCTTAGCAGTTTTAACAGTGTCTCCAAGTGGGTCTCACTGGTGAAGTCCGGACATTCATCATTTATGGTGGGTGTTTCGGTGTGGAGTGGATTAGGATTGACTAAGGCTCATGATATAAAAGTTCAGGATTGTGGGCACAGCAAGGTGAGTTAATAGTCATTTACTGCTATCTTTTGAAGTTAAGCAGTTTCAAGTGGGTTTGGGTAAGTTCCTAAAACAATAGCTATTTGCAAATTTTATCTTTGGCAAGTGTTTCTGTAATAATAAAATTATATTGGTAAAGACAGTGGAATTAAGTCACGTTTTTAGTGAGCAGCCACATCGCTGTAGACGTATGTGAGCTAAGTGGGAGTTGGTGGTTTCAGTCCTCAAGCTAAAGAGCTTACATTAACCATTCTCCTTCTCGAGCCCGACATAAACAGACAAGTAGACCATGTTTGTCCACAGGCCCTAGGATAGGTGTGGTGGCTAATTTCTGGCTATAGTGGGCTGATAACATATTGAACCACCCAAGGTGGAGAGGTAATTCAGGTATGTGTTAGACTGTGATATCCTCTGAAAATAGCCCTGAGAGAGGACCAGGTGCATAACTTGAAGAGCCCAGCGCAAAATGAAAATGCAGGGCCCCTTGTTCAAAAACTAAGAATGTCAAAGAGTTTGGCAGTTCCTCAAAAAGCTAAACACAGAATTTCCATGACCCAGCAATACTACTCCTGGGTGTCTACCCAAAGAATCGAAAACAGGGACTCGAACACATATTTGCCCACCCATGTTCAATGTGGCATTATTCACAATAGCCTAAAGGTGGAAACAACCTAAGTGTCTGTCAAAAGAGGAATGGATAAACAAAATATGGTCTATACATACAATGCAATATTATTCATCCATAAAAAGGAATAAAGTTATTTTTTTAAGATTTTTTATTTTTATGTAATCTCTACACCCAATGTGGGGCTCGAACTCACATCCCCAAGATCAAGAGTCACAGGCTCTACTGACTGAGGCAGCCAGGAGCCCCAAAAGGAATAAAGTTCTGACACATGCTATAACACTGATAAACCCTTAAAGCATTATACTAAGAGAAATAAACCCAACACAAAAGGACAAATATTGTATGATTCCACTTACATGAAATATCCAGAACAGGCAAATTCACAGAGACAGAAACTGCATTAGAGGTAATCAGGGGCTGAGGGGAGGAGGGGAGCCGGGAATGAAGGGTTATTGCCTAATGGCTTTAGAGTGGCTATTTGGGATGAAGAAAAAGTTTTGACAACAGAGAGTGGTGATAGTTGCACAATATTGTGAATGTAATTAATGTCATTGAACTGTATACTTTAAAATGGCAAATTTTAGGGGCACCTGGCTGGCTCAGTCAGTTGAGCATCCAACTCTTGATTTCAGCTAAGGTCATGATCTCAGGGTCCTGAGAATGAGTCCTGCACTGGGCTCCACACTGAGCGTGGAGCCTGCTTAAGATTCTGTCTTTCCCTCTGCCTCTCCCCACCCCAGCTCGCATGTACTCTCTGTCTCTAAAAAAAAAAAAAAAAAAAAGGCAAATTTTACTACCCAAATGTCCATCGTTAGACGAATGGATAAAGATATGGTATACACACACACACACACACACACAATGGAATATTACTCAACCATGAAAGAATGAAATCTTGCCATTTGTGACAACACGGATGGAGCTAAGTATTATGCTAAGTGAAATAATACCGTATGATTTCACTCGTATGTGGAATTTTAAAACCAAAACAGATGAACAAAATAGAGACAAACAAAAAACCGGACCCTTAACTATAGAGAACAAATTGGTGGTTGCCAGGGATGGGGGATGGGTGAAATAGATGATGGGGATGAAGGAGCGTGCTTGTTGTGATGGGCACTGGGTGATGTATGGAAGGGTTGAATCACTGTATTATACACCTGAAACTAACATCAACATTGTATGTTAATTATACTGGAATTTTTAAAAGTGGCAAATTTTAGGATACGTTATTTTTAATTATGGTACCCTGTTATATATATTTTACCACAATAGAAAATTTATTGGGGCACCTGGCTGGCTCAGTTCGGGGAGCGTGCAACGCTTGATCTTGGGGTCATGAGTTCGAGACCCACATTGGGGGTAGAGATAACTCAAAAATAAAATCTTAAAAAAAAAAAAAATATATATATATATATATATATATATATACTAAATAAGAAAAAATAAGAATTTCAACACGGCAGCAACGGAGCATTAATCAAGGGCAGGTCCCTTCTGTGCCTGGGGTTCTATGTGAAGCCGGCCTTGCCCCTAAGAGGACAGAGACCCTCAGATTTCGGGGGCATGTCACATTCTAGAGACTAAGGGCCTACATCTGGGCCACTGGAAACCTAACTAAAGACAGACACCTTGTTACCTTTGCCACACATACCTTAGATTACAAGCCCTTGGTCTGGGGTTTCCTGAGCAGAAAGAATGCCCTTCTTTTGAGCCAAACCAAACCTGGGCACTAACAAGGTGAACCTTCTGAGCCCTGCAGCCATCTCTTGTAATACCTGCTCGACAGGAGGGTGGGGACTCTGCTTCCTGGCAGGGGACAGACCCCAAACAAGACATTTCACATTGAAGTCATACATAGTTCTCTGGCTCTGCCCCCGCCTGCCACCGTAGGGTAACTCGGCCACCACAAGACCTCTCACATCTGGGGATTTCTGTGCCCTCTCACAGCCAGGCGGCATGCCCTACCTTCTCCAACTACAAGGAGAGGTGCTATCCTAAACCCCAGCAAGGGGCCTCACCCTCATCCTGCCTCCTGTTCACGTGTCTGTGGTCAAGCAGGGGCTGCTCGGCAACACCCCAGGACAATGATGCCGCCCACCTGCTGGTACGCCTTCAACCTCCAGGAACGAGAACCCTGGATCATCACCACCTCCCCCTGTCCCATGTTGGGCCCCTGTGTAGGTTTCCAAGGACCCAAAATTCCTTGAGGAATGTCCAAGGGGATGATGGGTGGCCTTGCTGTGTTAAACACTGCCCTTCGGGGGCGCCTGGGTGGCTCAGTCGGTTAAGCAACTGACTTTTGATTCTGGCTCAGGGTCGTGAGATGGAGCCCCCCCCGAGGGGCTCTGCACTCAGTGCCAAGTCGGCTTGGCCCTCTCCCTCCCCCTCTGCCCTCCCCTCGCTCTCCCTCTCTCTCTCTCTAAAAATGAAAATCTTAAAATAAATAAATACTGCCCTTCAGGGTTGGGGCTAGGGCTAGGATCTGCCCCACCAGACCCACAGGGAACCCCAGATGAGGCCTGAATCCTGGAGATTTAATGTTTGGTCGGCAACTCTCAACATACTAGAGGTGTAAGGCCCACGGGTGTCACAGTAGGGAAAAATCAATATATTTCGAGTCCTCTTCTCCTTCTCCTCTGAGAGGATACCTAAGATTTAGCATCAGAGGGATGAACCTGGTTGGGAGACTGGAGCATAAAACTACACCACATTCCACTACATTTGTTGGGGATTTTAGAGTCAAACCCCTCTTCTCTCAACCATATATCAAACAGAGCTGTTTTTTCTAATATATATATATATTTTTTTTTTTAAATCAAAAGACACTACCTTTGGAAAATGTTTTCTTAATAATTTACTTTTTTAAAGATTTTATTCATTTATCTGTCAGAGAGAGAAAAAGAGAGAGAGAGCACAAGCAGGAGGAGGGGCAAAGGGAGAAGCAGACTTCCTGCTGAGCGGGGAGCCCGATGCGGGGCTCGATTCCAGGACCCTGGGAATCATGACCTGAGCCAAAGGCAGATGCTTAACTGACTGAACCACCCAGGTGTCCCTGGAAAATGTTCTGAAATAGCTCCCCCAATAGAGGGGGGTCCTCCACTGCCATACCCTGCTTTCATATCCCCACCCCACCGCCATTCACAAGAGCCTTCCTTCAAAAAAAAAAATGTACCCTTAATAAATAATAATAAGAGCTCCCAAGCACTGAGCACGTTTCACATGCCTGGCAAGCTCACATGATCTCATTTGATCCTCACAACAACCCTAATAGAGAAATATTATTATTATCCTTTCCCAATGAGGCACAGGTTCAGGGAAATGAAGTGACTTCCCCAAAGTCACAGAGCTTGTTAGAGGGGGGCCCAGATGCTTATTTCTCCACACACTGTCAGGGTCCACACCCCATTTTTTCTTTTTTAAAGATTTTATTTATTTATTTGACAGAGGAGAGAGAGAGAGCACAAGCAGGGGGAGTGGGAGAGGGAGAAGCAGGCGCCCCACTGAGCAAGGAGCCCAATGCGGGGCTCGATCCTAGGACCCTGGGATCATGACTTGAGTCAAAGGCAGACGCTTAACCGATTGAGCCACCCAGGCGCCCCTCACATCCCGGTTTTAATTCAGAAGAACCACTGGACAGATTTCAAATGTGGTAATAATAACAGCTAATATCTAAGTACCTACTGCACGCCAGATGCTTTATGTCTATTCTTTCATTTGACCACTGGGTATGATTTGTATTTATTGCCATTTTACAGATGAGGATCCCGAGGCTCAGAGACTTTGAGCCATATCCTGATCTTATGGGGGAGGCATGGACAATTTGGGATCTGGAGTCCCATAGCCTGGGTTCAAATCTTAACCCCCCTATTTACTAGCTGTGTGACCTCAGACAAGTTACTTCATCTCTCTGAACCCTCATTTCCCCCTCTGTACAATAAAACATCAATAGTGCTTACCTCATAGGATTACGACAAGTCAGTACATGTCAGGTGCTTAGAACCATGTCTACGACAAAGTCAGAAGTCAGCAAAGGCGAGCTACAATTACTACTCCAGGACTCATGCTTTTTTTCCCCTACCAGACTGTTCCATCTCCCAATCTTCCCTGAGAGATAGGAACACATTACACACTAAAATAAACAAGATTCTATTACAGCAATGATGCAAAATGCTTAGATAAAGAAAGAGAACAACTGTTCAAACTCATCTATTCCACAGTTCTCCCTGAATATTCTCAGGCCAGTAAAGCTCACGAAATGAAGGCCCAGGAAAAACAAGGCTCATGGTGAATATAATGTATATTTAAACCTCTCCTTTTTCTACCCCATCTTCTTCCTTTCCTTTGTCAGTAGGCTCGGAAGGGTAAATGCATCTTTTTTTTTGTTTTTAAGATTTTCCTTATTTATAGAGTGCACAAGTGGGGGGAGGGGCAGAAGGGAGGGAATCTTCAGCAGACTCTGCGCTGAGCACGAAGCGGACGTGGGGCTTGACCTTACGACCCCGAGATCACTACCCGAGCCAAAATCAAGAGTCCAATGTTCAACTGACAGCCACCCAGGTGCCCCAGATTCATCTTTTTGACCTTGGAAGGACAAATTCGCTGTAAACACTCCCACTCATACGGCTTCATAGGTTAGTTCCTTGTTTGGTATGGGGAGAAGGGTCTAGAAGTCAAAGTGTGAAGATTTGGAGTGGATTTCTCCCCCACCTTTCTACTGTGTGAGCAGGCGTAAGTACGCTAATCCCTGAGCTCCAATTTTGTCATCTGTGAAAAATCACAAACATGAGGATCGAATTAATAATGTGTGTTAGGACGTAAGATGCATTGCAAACCGTAAATCACACTGCATGGGAGAAGTCGCGGGCCTTCCATCAGCTGGCAGGAACTTTTGGGTCTTGGCCTTCCCAGCGATCACACTCGGGAGAGGTATGAGGTGTTCGGGCACGCTGCCCGAACGTATCCCCTAAGAAGCTGCCTAGAAGGCCGCCTTCCTGGGGCAGGCTGGGCTTGGGGGAGGTGTTGGCAGACACTCGCAGTCAGACGCACCCTGCTGCGCAAGCTTTCAGCAGAGGCACTGAGTGAAGGAGGGAACTAAATGTGGGATCAGAGAGGATGGGGCTGGGGGAGAACCCTACTCAGTGACTGGTTTGGAAGAGCCCAGGGCACACGGCGGTGGGGGGTAGATTCCAGAACAGGTTGGGTACCACACCAAGTCTGAAACAAACTTCTCAGGCTGGGGAAGCTGATCCCTACTTTCGAGGGACTGGAAAGTTTTTCGGGAGAGGACTCAGAGGCAGCATTTGCTTCTTGATGCATAATCTCCCATCTTGGGTGAAGGGTCAGGGCCAAAGACGAAACACACATTGCTGTGAAAATGCCCCAATAATCTGCTCCAGAGCAGCAAGCAAGGCGCTCAGAGCAGAAGAACCCATCGCTTAGCACTCCCTCGCAGGCCCCACGGACTCTGCCAACAGAGGCGCCACCGCCGATCAGCTGGGATGCTGGGGCTCCGTGTTAACACGTGTTAACAAGACAGGGGCAGAGAGAAGCGGGAAGCAAGACTAGCTCTCCCAGCCTGTGCGGGAGGGACGGCGCTGGCAGGACGGGCCCAAGGGTGCAAGAGAGGACAGGACACGCCGGGCGGGGGGGGGGCGGGAAGAGGCTGCGAGGGAACCCCGCGCCATTCCCGCGTCCACCAGCATGGCTGCTAGCATTTTCCCCACCTGCTTGGCCAGCCAGCAACGTTGCGTAAAAGACAAACTCGCAAAAAAAAATCAAAGAGGGACCTTCATGAAACAGCACATAAGGAAGCATGAAAAGTGTATAACAAAATTACAAAGACTGTATTGCAAAATACAAAATATTTGAATACGTTGAACATGTGTGTAGACTGACGCCAATCCGGCACAAATAACTGATTTTATTTTGTGGGTTGTACCTAAGCACTTGTCTTCGAAATCTCTCCTCCATAGTACTATGCTTTCTCTCTCTCTCTCTCTCTCTCTTTTCTATATGTTGATTCATTTCCTGGCTTGACAGCGCACTTTTTCTTTTTCTGCTAAGATGTCTTTCTTCATTAAGAGAGGTATCGGTTTCCAAATACGATGACGCATGTTTGTACCTGAGTTTCGTATTGCACCGTGAAAACCTCAGCATTTTGAAAGCCTCTGCACTGTTGTTTTTTCTTGGCATATTGTCAGATGTCCATTGATAAATGGTCCAAAGTTCTATGGGAAATGTGGGTTCAAAACTTCTCAGCGCTGTATAGACCATTATGATGGCTAAGATTTATATACAATAAAAATGGGAGTACTGCGTCAATGAAGAAATAAAACCCGTTGATGAAACCAACAAACTGTCAAACCAAACGGTCAACCAGCTTTTTTTTTTTTTTAATCTTTTACAGGAAAATCGCCTTACAGTCAATTAGTTACCCAGCAAAATGGCTTGCAACAAAGATGCTCACGGGGGAACTACCTAGAACCACCAAAGGTCTTCCCACACCATACCTTGCCACAAAGTCACCATGATGCTCCTCCCAAATGGCTTCCTTTCAAAGACTCAGGAACCCAAACACTCCATGAAAATGTTCACCAACCCAGCTGCCCGACTGGCCGTGAAGTACATTAGACTCAGGCCCCGGAACCCAGAACCACTCTCCCTCCGAAACGCACCTATGAGGAAAAGGTAGTTCCCACCATCTCTTCATTTACACAAACATCAGCCAGTTACAGAGCAAACACAGCCCTGGCCTGCATCAGAGAAAGGCAAAACCAAGTGAGCCGTTCTTAGCAGCCCATCTGTGTAAATGGCCACAAGCAAGCCAAAGTTTTGAGACACCATGGACTAGTTTTCACAGCCTGTCTGTTACTACATTATCACTGTCAGAGCCTTGAGCACCTACAGGAAACTGCACAAAATTAAGGCTTGGGATTCTAAGCTAATCCACACTGATAGAAGGTGCAAAGACCAGAAAGCTACAGAGCTGTTCTTAAAACACTGGGTGATAAAGAGCGTTCCACGTCCAGAATTGACCTGCACGGGATAGATCCCAGCTTCCTGAATTTCCAATCTCTGGGTAACAATACCTTCTGCCTTTTTCCTCTCCCAGCCCTCCCAACAGCTTTAAGACTTAATTCTTTGTATTAAATCCCTCTTCCTTTGAAATAGCTAAAGTGATTTCTGGTTTTCTTGACCAGACCCTTACTGATGAACCATCGATATTTTTTTCTTTTCTACATTTTTTTCTTTTGGATATTTGTGTTGACACCCAAGTTTTCGTGTTGGGCTCCTTGTCCTTTGTCTTTGGAGTTCTTCGACAGGATCTTCCTGTTGTTAATTTTGTGGTTGCCATTATGTTTCTTCCTACCACCCTCTCAACACTGGCAAAATTGGATGCTTGCCCCTAACTGGGCTTCTCTGCTTTTAGACCCCTGTTATATTCAACTGCAAACAACCTGAAAACACCGAGCAGACCCAATCCCTTTCTCTGGGAACACCTCCAGGTTCCAGTGAAACTTTTGTTCCACCGGGTCATTAACAAAAAAGGTCTGCCACAGCAGGACTCTGCCCCTGTTGATGGGAGCTATGCATAACTAATGAAGAGGAAAATTGGGAGCAACCCGGCCTGATCAGTCTCAACATGTTTCTAATAACTTCTACATCTTCTGATCTTCATTTCCCTATACGTCTTCTTTCCTTCCTAAATGAATACTCCAAGTCCTCTTCAGCCCACTAACATTTTCCAGTCTAGATTTTCTCTCCCTTTCTTCCCCATCTTATGGTGTTTTGTTTTGTAGAGGATTACTTCAGCTTCTTGGTCACATTGTACACATTTTCTTTTTTTATATTTTTAAAGATTTTATTTATTTATTTGAAAGAGCGAGAACACGAGAGGGGGTAGCAGCACAGGAAGAGGGAGAAGCAGGCTCTCTGCTGAACAGGGAGCCCGATGCGGGGCTCGATTCCAGGACCCTGAGATCATGACCTGAGCCGAAGGCAGACGCTTAACGACTGAGCCCCCCGGGCACTCCTGCACACATTCTAAATACCAGTTGCCTTGGTCTCTAGTTGTGGACATTAAGATGTAAAAGATGTCCAGTAACTCGGAAGATTTAAGAGTAGACTTTATCTCGTAGTACTGAAAATACCCCCAAGCGATAGGTCCTAGATTTGTCTCAAATATGAGGTGGTTATCCTTCCATAATGCTTGGAGGAGTTTATTACTTGTCCAGAGCCACAGAGATTATAGGCGGCAGAGCCAGGATTCGAACCCAGATCTTTCTGATGCCATGGCTGCTGGTATCATTCAGAGGTGCAGCCTCCCCTAGTGACAAAGGGAGCCCGGAGAGCCTTCCCAGAGGAGGTGTGACTGCCAAAGAACTGTAGAAAAGCCAAGACCAACATAAACGAAAGCACTCAATTTTAAATTCCAGCAAAATTCTCTCTCTCCTCTGTCAGCATGAGGTACCTCTTAGATGAAGAATTCATTCAAGTGTTTCTTAGCAACCAGAAGCATTATCAAGAAAACCTCCAGTTCGGAAGTGTCTGCCAGAGTTCTTTTCCCCTGAGTCACACATATATGTGGAATAGAGTCATATGAACAAGGAAGAAGGTGTGGCAGGATACACAGCGAGAAGCGAGAGTTGACAGGAAGTAGGCAGATAATTAGTTTCACTTTTACACACCTGTGTTTCCCTTGTTATAACAAGCACATATTATTTTATCATGTGAAAACATCAAATAAAAAAAGTTCAGGAGCTCGTGGCAAATACATTCATCAAATCCCACTCTATTTTCTTCTTCCTGCATACATGAAGTAACTACACTTCCCAATCTCCCGCATGCTTAGGTTCTGGGTATGTCACCGGGTTCCCACCGAAGGGATGCAGCAGGAGTGAGATATACCACTTCCACACCATAATATCCCCTACGGCATCATCCACACTCACTCTGCCTCCTCCTTGGCAAACTTTGAGGACATAGGATTAAGATGACACTATGGCAAGATAAACAGAGCCTAGACTCCTGAATCAATTACTGCAACAAACAAGGACCTATCTGATGAAGCCACTAAGAACATGTGGTCTGTTTGTTACTGCAGCACTCCCTGCCTATCCGGACTAATAGGGTGCCCATATGCGCCAAGACTTTCCAGGGACCCACAGAAGTTCTGAGAGAACCTGTTGTCTACTTCACACATGGAAAAAGCCTTGCAGTGTTTTTGCTAACTGGATTTTTTCAATCCTAAGTTTGTATGGGGACATATTTCAGAGCATAGTTCCTTTCCGTCCCTCTACCTCTGAATTACCTTCCCCATTCTCATTTTGTTGTGGTGTGTTTGTTCCAAAGGGAAATAAATCAAGGGCTTATCAGAAAGGAAATAGTATATGCACTTTGCATTCTTGTTTAAACAAGGCCTGAAAGGGAAGGAAATTTTATGACATTTTCTTCTCCTCGGGGACCATTCTGCATTTTACTACTCTAATATTTACTTATTGTTATAGTAAAACCTTAGATAAACCATCAGAGGCTGAGCAGGTCCAGACAAGTGTTTCAAAGAACTAAAGTTTATACATTTAGGCAATAAAATGCTGTTGATTTTTAAATGTTTTGAAGAAAATATTTATGAAGCATATTAAATGAAGGACGGTGACATGTTCTACTTTTCTGGGCGATTCAGGGTTAACCCAAGTTCCTGGAATGCTCCACGCTCCCTTGAGGGGCTTGAACGTGCTGTTACCTCTGCCTGGAATAGTCTTTCCCTTCCTTTACCTACTTAACTTCTCCTCATCTTTCAGATGCCAGCTCAAAGACCAATCCCCTCAGGCATAACTTATAAATTTCCGAAAATTCATCAAACTGTTCACTTGAAACAGGTGAATTTTGTGGTATGTAAATTATACCTCACTAAAGCTATTTTTTTAAATTTTTTAAAGATTTTATTTATTTGTTTGACACAGAGAGAGACACAGTGAGAGAGGGAACACAAGCAAGGGGAGTGGGAGAGGGAGAAGTGAAGCAGGCTTCCTGCTGAGCAGGGAGCCCGATGTGGGACTCGATCCCAGGACCCTGGGATCATGACCTAGCCGAAGGCAGACGCTCAGGACTGAGCCACCCAGGCACCCCACTAAAGCTATTTTTAAAAGGCTAACAACACTATCCAGGAGGTAGAGCACCCTCCCCGCTTAAATGTGGGCTGCACATAGTGACTTCCTTCCAAAGATGATAGCATGGAAAGGGAAAGAGGGAAGGGAAGTATGTCCACAATGGAGAAACCTGACAAGAACGGTATCAGCCAAGTGATCAAGGTCAATATCAACAATGGTAAGTCAAGTTAGAAGTCTGTACCCTTGATCCAATGTGTTGAATATGGCACTTTACCCCTATGGTCTTCCTTCCAGACACCATAACCCCAGTCTAACCATGAGAAAAATTCCAATAGAGGTGCATCCTACAATGTAACTCACCAGTAGTCCTCAAAACTGTCTGGCTTATCAAAAACAAGAAGAGTCTAAGAAATTTTCACATCCAAGAGGAGCCTAAAGGAGATACGACAACTAAATGTGATATGAGGGGCGCCTGGGTGGCCCAGTCAGCTGAGCATCTGCCTTCAGCTCAGGTCATGATCCCAGGGTCCTGGGATCAAATCCTGCATCGGGCTCCCTGCTCAGCGGGGAGTCTGCTTCTCCCTCTCCCTCTGCCTCTTCTCCTGCTTGTACGCTCTCTCTGACAAATAAATAAAATCTTACAAAATAAATAAATAAATAATAAATAAATGTGATGTGATATCCTGGATGGGCTCCTGAGAGAGAAAAAGAACATTAGGTACAAACTAAGGAAATGTGAATTAAGTATGGACTTTAGTTAATAATAATATATCAGTATTGGTTCACCACATGTGACAAATGTACCACGGTGATGGAAGATGTAAATAATAGGGGAAATTTTTTTAGAACAGATTTTTTGAACAGTTTTAGATTTATAGGGAAATTGTAAAGACAATACAGAGAGGGGCGCCTGGGTGGCTCAGTTAAACTTAAGCTTAATTTCCCAGCCCCACCCCTCAGCAAATCAAGTCCCCTTATTGTATGTCCATATAGCAATCTAGAAAACTAACTAAGTGAATGAACGAATTTATCACCATGTGCAATTATGGCTCTGCATTTTGCACAACTTGATAGGTGCTTAGTCATAAACAGAGTAACATAAGAATGTAAGTTCCATGGCAATAGGATTTTGTCTGTTCTGTTCTCTACTGGATCCTCATCACCTGGAGAGCACCTAGCCCACGGCAGACACTTAGTAAGAACAACTTCCACCCTAGCTTGAGCCAAGGAATCTCTCCCCAGTGGTTTGAGCTTGGGGTACAGATATTTTAGCTCAGGGGCGCCTGGGTGGCTCAGTCGGTTGGCGTCTGCCTTCAGCTCAGGTCTTGATCCCAGGGTCCTGGGATTGAATCCTGCATCGGGCTCCCTGCTCAGCGGGGGAGTCTGCTTCTTCCTCTGCCCCTCCCCCTTCTCATGCTCTCTTTCTCTCTCTTGCAAAAATAAATAAAAAATAAAATCTTTAAAAACAAAAAAAGATATTTTAGCTCAGTCTGCATGATTCCTTAATACAGCTTATTGAGGTGCGGACGGCGGCACCATTTGATTGGGTTGCCAGATGAACAGAGGCTTAGGGGATTGGTCTTTAAAGAATCAAGCCAAGACTAAGAGGAAAGGAAAGACAAGGGACAGGGCGAGAGGTCCACCTAGGTTCCCACCAGGGCTGTCTTCTCCAGTTCCAGTCAATTGCTGGGACTGTGTGTCCCAGGAGACCCTCCTGTTGTGCACAGTTCAACAAACCCTTACCATCAGATCTTGCTCCTTAGGGATAACTGCACCGAAACCTTATCTGTATCCTGTTTTCCTAGTCTGAGTTTCTGTTGTGAAAGATGTTGAATCAGAGTAATGGAGGGAAATATCACCTGCGGTATGATGAAGAGAGAGAAAAAGACAACAGGAAGCAGAAATGGGGATAAGAAAGTGGAAGTGGAAGCTATAAAAAGCTGATTCTTTACAATAGCCAAGATATGGAAGCAGCCCAAGTGCCCACTGATTGATAAGTGGATAAAGATGCGGTGTGTGTAGACACACACACACACACACACACACTGGAATTTTATACAGCCATCAAAAAGAATGAAATCTTGACATTTGCAGTGATGTGGATCTAGAGAGTATTATGCTAAGTGAAGTACGTCAGGCAGAGAAAGACAAACACCATGCAATTTCACTCTTACGTGGAATTTAAAAAAACAAAACAAACAAAGGAAAAAAGAGACAAACGTGGTTACCAGAGGGGAGGGAGGGGTGAATAGGTGATGCGGATGAAAAGCACACTCGTCATGATGTGCACAGAGTAATGTATGGAATTGTTGAATCACTATATTGTACACCTGAAACTAATATAACACTGTAGGTTGACTATCCTTCAGTTTATTTATTTATTTATTTATTTATTTTTAAAGATTTTATTTATTCATTTGAGAGAGACAGAGAGAGCACAAGCAGGGGGAGAGGGAGAGGGAGAATCAGACTCCCCGCTGAGCTGGGAGCTGGACGTGGGGCTCTATCCCAGGACCTGAGATCATGACCTGAGCCAAAGGCAGATGCCTAACCTACTGAGCCACCCAGGCGCCCCTATCCTTCAATTTAAAAAAATGGAAAGCAGAGGAAGAACTAGAAATACATGAAAATGACCTAACAAGTGTACAGGAACGAGCAAGATCACAGATTCCAAGGGTCATGAATTCATTCATTCAGCAAATATGTACTGAGCCCCCACTCTGTGGCAGGTTCCATTCTCGGTGTTAGGAATATAGCACCCAACAAAACGATGGAAATTACTGCCCAGAAGAACGATCAGAGACTGGTGGGGGTTTACACAGCAACTGAAACTAGAGAAAGAGAATGACGGAGCGGCCGTTTTATATCGGTTGGTCAGGTGAGGCCTCTTTAAGAAGGCAACATTAAATTGATATCTGAAGGGCAAGAAAGCACTAGAAGCAGGAAAGTGGTGTAGCATATGGGGGCGATGATCGAGACAGAGGGACGAATCACTGCCCAAGGCTGCAAGGAAGGGTTCTCAAGAATATGGACAGTTTGCCCCCCAAGGAACATCTGGCCATGTCTAGACTTTTTGGTAGTCACAACATGGTGGTAGAGAATAATCCTACTGGCATCTAATGGTTAGAGGCCAGGGATGCAAATAAACATCCTACGGTTTGCACAGGACAAACCCTCATGCAGAGAATTATCCAAAAAGTCAATGGTGCCGAGGTTGAGAAACCCTGCCCTGAGGCCATCACAGGCTTGGCACCTTCAAGGTGTAGAAAGCAAGACACCACTCCTGGAGAAGAACAGAAGAGAGAACAGCTATGAAGTCAGTCAAGGAAGTGGGTGGAAGCAGATGGTATGCGCCCTTGTATGCCATGGCAAGAAGCTGCCATCTTGTTCTAGGTATGGCAAGGAGCCCATGTTCTAAAAATGGGCCGTAAACATGGACTAATTTATTTGTGGACACAATGACCCTGGCTCTTATGTGGAATGTGGTGGGAGGGGCCAATGTGAGGAAAGGAGAGCCGCTGGGTGGTTTGATAGAAAGAGGAGGTGGTGGCTTGGAGGTGGGTCATGACAGTAGAGACCGAGTAGCAGAGGGCTGAGATTTATTTTACAGCTAGAACTTACAGGTCCTGGTGACAAAGTGAATTCGGTGGGTGAGGGAAACAGGAATCAAGGATTCATCGAAGGTGGGGCCAGCTACGTGGGCGCATGATGAGTGCAAGAGCCGTCCCCTCCTTGGGCTGGCAGTGACCTCAGTGGAGGGCTCTCTGCCACCCTGGATCCAGGGGACTAACACATCCCAGCCTGCAGGCTGCCAGCCAGCCCTTGCAGGTGGGATGGGGCAACAGACCGGTGGAAAGAAGGAATGGACTTGCCTGCCCAGCTGGGGCACTAAGTCTGGCAAATTATGAAGCTGGCCCTGCTTGAAGGTTTCCAGCTTGAGCAACTAGATGCTTCATTACTGCCATTTACCAAAATGGGGAAGAGTAGGAGGTGGGGTAAAAGGTTCCATCTGGGACTCGTTTAATCTCAAGATGCCTGTGAGACATCTCCCTGACAAGACTGAGTAGGCAATTGTGTACATCTTTCTAAAGCTCAGAAAAGGCCTAACATTGTAGGCATAGAGCTGGAATCTGTCAGCCCGTGGTATATAAAACACGAGAATGATGGTGCGGCTGCTATGAAAAACGGTATGGTGGCCTCTCAAAAAAATTAAACACAGAATTACCACATGATTCAGCAATTCCATCTCTGGGTAGATACCCAAGAGAAGTGAAAGTAGGAACTCACATAGATATTTGTACACCTGTGCACACAGCAGTATTATTCACAACAGCCAAAAGGTAGAAACAACCCAAATGTCCATCAATAGATGAATGGATAAAAAAAAGTGTGGTCGGGCGCCTGGGTGGCTCAGTTGGTTAAGCAACTGCCTTCGGCTCAGGTCATGATCCTGGAGTCCCGGGATCGAGTCCCGCATCGGGCTCCCTGTTCAGCAGGGAGTCTGCTTCTCCCTCTGACCCTCCTCCCTCTCATGCTCTCTGTCTCTCATTCTCTCTGTCTCAAATAAATAAATAAAATCTTAAAAAAAAAAAGTGTGGTCTAGGGCGCCTGGGTGGCTCAGATGGTTGAGCGTCTGCCTTCGGCTCAGGTCATGATCTCAGGGTCCTGGGATCGAGTCCCGCATCGGGCTTCCTGCTCCCTGGGAGCCTGCTTCTCCCTCTGCCTCTCTCTCTCTCTCTCTGTCTCTCATGAATAAATAAATAAAATCTTTAAAAAAAAAAAATGTGGTCTATACATATACAATGGGATATTACTCGGCCTCGAAAAGGAAGGATATTGGGGCACCAGGGTGAGCGCCAGGTGGGGCTCCCTGCTCAGCGGGGAGTCTGCTTCTCCTCCCCCTCTGCCCCTCCCCCTGCTCATGCTCTCTCACACACTCTTTCTGTCTCAAATAAATAAATAAAATCTTAAAAAATAAAAAAAAGGGAAGGAAATTCTGGAAACTGCTATAACCTAGGTGAACTTGGAAGACGTTATGCTAAGTGAAATGAGCCAGTCACAATAGGACAAGGATTGTGTGATTCCATTTATATAAGGAACCTAGAGTAGTCGAATTCATAGATAGAATGGTTACCAGAGGCTGGGGAGAAGGAGGAATGGGGAGTTAGTATTTAATGGGACAGAGTTTCTATTTGGGAAGATGAAAAAGTTCTGGAGATGGACGATGGTGATGGTTGCACGACAATGTGAACGTACCCTAATGTCACTGACCTGTACATTTAAAAATGGTTAAAATGGTAAATTTTATGTTCTGTATATTTCATAACAATAAAAAAAGAACTTATTTATTATTATTTATTGAGTGCTTCCTATATGCCCAGCACTAAGTCCTTTCATTGTTTAAAATTCACATAACCCTCATAAAAGTTGTTTTTTTTAAGCAATTTTATTCATCCATTTGAGAGAGAGAGAGCACAAGCAGGGGGCGGGGTGGGGGTGAGGGAGAAGCAGACGCCCCACTGAGCATGGAGCTCGGAGCCGCATATGGGGCTTGACCCCAGGACCCCAAGATCATGACCTGAGCCGAAGGCAGATGCATAACTGACTGAGCCACCCAGGCACCCCAACCCTCATAATAATCTTTAAAGTAGATACCACAGGGGCGCCTGGGTGGCTCAGTCGGTTAAAGTAGATACCACATATAGGCAGTCATCTCTTGGACATCAGCCTTAGCAACATATTTATGGATCTGTCTCCTCAGGCAAGGGAAACAAAAGCAAAAAATACACCACTGGGATGACACTGAAATAAAAAGCTTTTGCACAGCAAAGGAAATGATTAACAAAACAAAAAGGCAACCTAGTGAATGGGTGAAGATATTTGCAAATGACATATCTGATAAGGGGTTAGCATTCAAACTATATTAAAAAAAACTTATACAACTCAACACCAAAAAACAAACAACTGATTAAAAAGTGGGCAATGGGGGCGCCTGGGTGGCTTAGTTGGTTAAGCGACTGCCTTCGGCTCAGGTCATGATCCCGGGGTCCTGGGATCGAGTCCCCCCGCATCGGGCTCCCTGCTCAGCAGGGAATCTGCTTCTCCCTCTGACCCTCCTCCCTCTCATGCTCTCTATCTCATTCTCCTCTCAAATAAATAAATAAAATCTTTTAAAAAAATTAAAATTAAAATTAAAAAATAAAAAAAATAAAAAGTGGGCAATGGGGGCACTGGGTGGCTCAGTTGGTTAAGCACCCAACTCTTGGTTTCAGCTCAGGTCATGATCTCAGGATCATGAGATCAAACCCTGCATCAGGCTCCGTACTCAGTGAGGAGTCTGCTTGAGATTCTCTCCCTCTGCCCCTATCCCCTCTCTATTTCTCCCTAAAATAAATAAATACATCTCTAAAAATAAATAAATAAATAAATAAAAATTTTAAATGGGCAGTGGATTTGAATAGACATTTTTCCAAAGAAGACATCCCATCCAGATGGCCAGCAGACACACGAAAAGATGCTCAACAACACTCATCATCAGGGAAATGCAAATGAGAACCACAGTGAGGAATCACCTCACACCTGTCTGAATGAGTAGTACCAAAAAGACAAGAAATAACAAGTGCTGGCAAGGATGTAGAGAAAAGGAAGCCCTCGTGCACTTTGGGTGAGCATGTAATTGTTGCAGTATTATTTACAATAGCCAAGATATGGAAGCAACCCAGGCACCAGGGTGGCTCAGTCAGTTAAGCGTCTGCCTTTGGCTCAGGTCATGATCCCGGGGGCCTGGGATTGAGCCCTGCCTCAGGCTCTCCACTCGGCAAGGAGTCTGCTTCTCCCTCTCCCTTTGTGATCTCTCTCGCTTTTGCTCTCTCTCAAATCAATCAATAAATAAAATCTTAAAAAAAAAAAAAAAAAGATATGGAAGAGCCCAAGTGTCCATCCATAGATACATGGATAGAGAAGATGTGGTGTACATACACAGTGGAATATTACTCAGCCATAAAAAAGAATCTTGCCATTTTTGACAATATGGGTGGACCTAGAGGGTATTACGCTGAGTGAAATATGTCAAAGAAAAACAAATACTATTTGATTTCACTTATATGTGGAATCTAGAAACAAAACAAACAAACAACAACAACAACAACAAACCAGAAGCAGACTCATAAACACAGAGAACAATAAAAAAAGAAAAGAAGGGGCGCCTGGGTGGCTCAGTTGGTTAAACGACTGCCTCCGGCTCAAGTCATGATCCTGGAGTCCCAGGATTGAGTCCCGCATTGGGCTCCCTGCTCAGCAGGGAGTCTGCTTCTCCCTCTGACCCTCCTCCCTCTCATGCTCTCTGTCTCTCATTCTCTCTCTCTCAAATAAATAAAAATAAAATCTTTAAAAAAAAGAAAAGAAAAGAAAAGAAAAAAAGAAAAGAAAAGAAAGTAGGTACAATATCATCAACCCCATTTTACAAACAAGAAAACCAATGACCAGAGTCGTGAAGTAATGGGCCAAAGCTCACGCAGCTTCCAAATGGCCGGGCTCAGATTTGGATTCAGGCAGTCTGGTACCAGAGCCCAAACATTTCTTTCTTTTTTTTTTTAAAGATTTATTTATTTGTTTTACAGAAAGAAAGCCCAAGCGCGTGCGTGTGAGTTCGGTGTGGGGAGAGGGAGAGGGGGAATCCTCAAGCAGACTCCCTGCTGAGCAGGGAGCCTGACATGAGACTCCATCCAAGGACCCCGAGACCATGACCTGAGCTGAAATCAAGAGTCGGCCCCTTAACCGACTGAGCCACCCAGGTGCCTCCCAAGCATTTTTTTTAAAAAAACCGACTGTATTACCTATCAACAGAGATTACGTCATGTAGTAGAAGAACACATTTCACAATAAAAAACAACAACAAAAACAAAAACAAAACCAAAAAGAAATGTTTCCAATTGAAGGCTGACTTGATAGCTCACAAGCAGCTAGGTACTGGCCTTTCACCATATTTGGACATGACTTCCCAGCACAGGGCTTGGCTGCAGAGGGATGAGAAGTCAGCCAGCAAAGGAAGGGGGAGGTACGATTTACACGCCACCTGTTTTCTGATCTTTTCGTCGACAAATCATTTCATCGCCTTTGGAAAAATTACTCTATGACCAGAGACGTCCTGAGAATGTGCTGCCAGGAGGGCATCCTGCTGTGCGAGCGAAGGTCAGGATGGCCCTCAGCCAGCCCGCAGGGTCAGGAGGGGCAGTGCCCCAATCCCAGGTCGGGTGGACCCGGGGACCAGGTCTGCAGTTCCTCGGTCTTCAAGAGATGGGGGTTACTGTGCTATTTGTAAGTTGCTCTGTGGTGTTATCAATCAAACTTCTCAGAAGCCACGCCAAAGCCGTGGAAACTCCAGGCTTACAGCTGGAGAGATGCCATGGTTAGACCAAGGAAGTCAGAAGTTCCTATTGACGAAGCCAAGTCAGAGCCGGCTGGCGAAAGGGAAGGTGTAAAGCACTCATGTGGATTCCATTTACAGACCAGAATTCCCTCGCTCAGAAGCACATCCCAATCTGTCAGGAATCCACAGGCCCGCTGGGGCTCCGGGCAGGCCGGGTCACTGAAGTGGATGAGAAACGGCTCGATGACAGGGATGCAAAATGCCTCCCTCACTCAGGTCCTCGTCAGGGGAAAGAGCCAAGGAGCCCGAGATGTGGCAAGAAATCAGAAGGCAGCAGAACCTCACAATCTGAATGACCCAGGGGGGGCAGGGGACAGGGAACGGGAAGGCCCAGGCAGGGCCAGGCCCCACAGCACTGAGACAGCAGACCCCTTCCTCAACTTCCTGTTGGGTATGAACCCCACCTGCCTTGTCCCCAAGTCTGAATTTAACCGGATCAATCACCACTGCCTATGACATGGCCATTGACCTTAACTTTCAGGCCTCTTCTTGCAGTGGGAAGGCCTTTGGCCCCAGGGACAGGGGCTGGGTGGGATGGTCCTCATGGGCAAGTGCGCGGCCCCTGGCCGTGAGTGAGGTGAGGGACCCGGCTCACAGGAGGAGCACGGGAATGGGGATGCGGAGCCCTGCAGGAGGAAATCCGAGGAGGGCAGTTTAAGTTCTAGTTTATTTATTTATTTATTTATTTTTAATTTTATTTATTTATCTGAGAGAGAGAATGAGATAGAGAGAGCATGAGAGGGGGGAGGGTCAGAGGGAGAAGCAGGCTCCCCGCTGAGCCAGGAGCCCGATGTGGGACTCGATCCAGGGACTCCAGGATCATGACCTGAGCCGAAGGCAGTCGCTTAACCAACTGAGCCACCCAGGCGCCCTTAAGTTCTAGTTTTAAAAAACACTCCACATCTTCTTGCTTCACTGTCCCGAAGCACAGGGCCCTTACCTAAGGCATGTACGCTTCACCCCCTGCCCACCCTTCTTCCTACCTCAAACTACTCCATAACTATCTCTGCCCTGAGGTGTTTGGGATCCTCAAAAAAGGACACAAACACGTTTTAGTGTGTGTGTGTGTATTGCATAGTTTGCTAGATCTGCCATCACAACATAGACTGGGCGGCCTACACAACAGCAGTGTATTTTCTCACAGTTCTGGAGGCTGGAAGCCCAAGATTGTGGTGCCAGCCGTGCGGGGTTCTCCCTCCTTGACTTGCAGACGGCTGCGTCTCATCGTGTCCTCCTGGGCGCTTCCCTCTGTGCGTGTCCGTGGGAGTCCGTTTGCGTTGCTATAACGAAAGATCAGAAACCAGGTGGCGTGTAAATAGCAGACCTGTATTGCTCACAGTGCCGGAGGCCGGAAGTCCCAGATGAAGACACCAGCAGATTTGGTGCCTGGTGAGGGCCCACCTCCTGGTTCTCCATGTCCTCACACGGTGGAAGGAGTGAGGGAGCTCTCTGGGGTCTCTCTCATAAGGGCACCAATCCTATTCCTGACGGTTCCATGACCTAATCACTTCCCAAAGGCCCGACCTCCTAACAGCAACACCTTGGGGGTTAGGATTTAACCTATTCTGGGGGGCCACAAACATTCAATCCATAGCAGTGTCTGTGTCCTAATCTCTTCTTATAAGGACGCCAGTCTAACCCATATGACCTGATTTTACCTAAATCACCTCTTTAGTTTTTTTAAAGATTTATTGATTGATTTTATTTTATTAAAGATTTTATTTATTCATTTGAAAGAGAGAGAGAACAAATTGGGGGAGGGGCAGAGAAAGAAGCAGACTCCTCGAGGAACTGGAGCCTGACTTGGGACTCAATCCTAGGACCCTGAGATCATGACCTGAGCTAAATAGGCAGATGTTTAACCAACTGAGGCACCCACATGCCCTATTTATTCATTTGAGAGAGAGAGCATACACACACGCACACGAATGAGCATGGGTCAGGGGGCGGGGAGAGCGGGGGCAGAGGAGAGGGAGAGAGAGAATTCTCAAGCAGACTCCCCGCTAAGCACAGAGCCCCAGGCGGGGCTCAATCCCAGGACCCTGAGATCATGACCTGAGCCAAAATCAAGAGTCTGACGCTTAACCAACTGAGCCACCCAGGCGCCCCTAAGTCACTTCTTTAAAAGTCTATCTCCAAAGACAATTGCATCCTGAGGGACTGGGGGTTAGGGCATCACCATATGAATCTGGGGGTGAGGGACACAATCCAGCCCATAACGGTAGGTAAGGACCTGGGAGGCTCTGCTGCACACGGCATTAGCACAAGTCCGATCAATAATGCTTTGTTTCACTTACTGGAAATAGCTCAGTTTTTAACAAGGGAGGTAGAGAAACAGCATTGTTTTGTTATCTTCATTTCTACTCTCACTGATTGTAAATGAAAACAACACCTACAGTAGTTCAAATCTCAGAATTTGTTAGCTATATTTTCTCCTAGATTTTTTTTTAATACTTTGGCTCTATGATCCATCCCCAAAGCAAGGCAGATATCAAAAAACAACCCCGCAGGTTACCATCACCTACAGTAAGGAGCAAGGTGGCGAGCAAGGGCCGCCATGGGCATGGTTGACCGCCATCATCCAGAATCCCACCACGAAGGAAAGACTCATGGTCACATGTGCTGTATTCCCTTCTTCCTGTTGTTCCATCCACTAGTATTTCACATTGTTGAGAGCATCCTTTATATTGAAATCAGAGTCTTGCCTTTTTCTGTTACATTTTATCATACACTTTTCCAAACATCATTAAAAAGGATCCATTGATGGGGCACCTGGGTGGCTCAGTGGCTGAGGCGTCTGACTCTTGATCTCACTCAGCTCAGGTCTTAATCTCAGGGTCGTGAGTCCAAGCCCCACAGTGGGCTCTGTGCTGGGTGTGGAGCCTACTTAAAAAAATTTTTAGGGGCACCTGGGTGGCTCAGTCAGTTAAGCATCTGCCTTTCGCTCAGGTCAATCCCAGAGTCCTGGGTTCAAGCCCCACGTCAGGCTCCCCACTCAGCAGGGAGTCTGCTTCTCCCTCTCCTTTTGCCCCTCCTTCTGCTCGTGCTCACACGTGCTCTCTCTCAAATAAATAAATAAAAATTTAAAAATTTTAAATAATAATAATAAAGGATCCGTTGACATGTTGAATGATTGCATAATATTGCATGATGTTTCAGGCCACAGTAGACTCAACCATTTCCAGTCATTGGACATTTAGGTTGTTTCCAGTTTTTAACAATTACAAATAATGCTGACAAACATCTTTGGCATACACGCTTGCCTGCATTTCTGATAATTTCTCTCGGCTACGTTCCTACAACATGGACACGTTTGCCTTCAAGGCTGTCTTTCCAAGCCTGTCTTTCCAAGCCTGTGACTTCATGGGTCAGGGAAGAACTCGTTGGGGCTTCCCCTGATGCTAATCCAACATTTGGTCCTACGTTCCTACCAGGGGTACCTTCACCCTCTGCCCACATTTCCACCCAAGCACAATTAGGACTCCCCGTAATTACAGGATGCTGAGATAGATACAGGGCATCAAAAGGCAAAACAGCTGCTAGTAGGGAAAAGGTGAGGAGGGGCACAGAAATGCTGGCATTTACCAAGCGCTTTTCCTCCAAAGGGCTCAAAGGTTTCCAGAGATATGGTCTCATTAATCTTCACGGGTCTGTGATTTTTCTTTCTGATAGAGACCCAAACAGAAACTGTATTTGTTGGTGTGTATTTGTGCATTCGCTATGCTCCTGCTTTCTTGATGTTCCCTAAAATGGCTTTTATATTTGGGACTTCTGATTTGTGCAGAGGACAAAAAGTCCCAAACTGAGTCTATTTATCTCTTACCCTTAAAACTCATGGGAGGAAAGGAGGAAGGACAGTTAGTCACATTTTAAGAATGAACAGAGACGCTAAGTAACCCAGCACAGGGTGTCCCCACCAAAGTGGTGGTTCAGGGCAGAAGCCCTAATTGAAAGCTGCACACCAAGCAGGTTTCTTTCTTTCAAAGTTGCTTGCTTTCACCTTTTTGCAAAAATACATTTTTGAAAGGAACTGTGATAGAGTAATGGCTCCCCCAAAGATGTTCACACCCTTTCGTCAAAACCTATCAGTAAATTACCTCACAAAGGGATAGACCTTGCTGATATGATTACATTAGGGATCTTGAGATGGATTATTAGGTATAATCACAAGGATCCCTAGAAGAAGGAGGCAAAGGATACCACCAAGAGAGTGAAAAGACAACCCAAGAATGAGAAAAAATATCTGCAAATCAAATGTCTGATAAGGGATTAATATGCAGAATATGTAAAGAACTCTTACAACTCAACAACAAAAAGACAAACCACTCAATTAGTGCATGGGCAAAGGACTTGAACAGACATTTCTCCAAAGAAGATATACAGATGTCCAACAAGCACATGAAAGGATGCATCCAATCCCTCGTCATTAGGGAAACACACGACCACAAGGAGATACCATTTCACACCCACTAGGATAACTGGAATCAAAAAGACAGACAACCAAGCATTAGCAAGGGTGTGGAGCAATTGGAACCCCTGTACATTGCTGGTAAAGTGATGTAGCTACTTAGGGAAAACAATTTGGCAGCTCCTCAAAAATCTAAACATAGGGGCGCCTGGCTGGTTCAGCCTATAGAGCATGCGGCTGTTGATCTCAGCATCCTGAGTTCAAGCCCCATGTTGGATGTGGAGCTTACTTAAAAAAAAAAAAAGTAAATATAGAATTTTCACATAATCCCAGAATTCCACTCCTAGGTATACACCCCAAAGAATAAAAAACAGGAACTTAAATAGATAACTTGTACTCCAGTATTCATAGCGGCATTATTCACAATAGCCAAAGACAGAAATAGCCCAAAGTCCATCAACAGATGAACAGATAAACAAATGTGGTATGAATATATATGCAAATATGTATACATAATGGAATATCATTCAGCGATAAAAGGAATGAAGTTCTAGAACATGCTACAAGTTGGATGACCCTTGAAGACCTTGTGCTAGGTAAAATTACCAAACACAAAGGACAAATACTGCAGGACTCCATCTACATGGAATATTTAGAATGGCAAATTCATAGATGCTGCAAGCGGATTTGCAGTCAGCATCAGCCAGGGGAGGAGGGAGTGGGGGTTATTTCCTAACGGGTACAGAGTTTCCACTTGGGTAGTGAAGGGTTTTACAAATCGAGATGGCCGCACTACCTTGGGAATGTAATTCATGTCGCTGAATTGTACACTTGAAAAATTGGTTAAATGCCGGTTTTGTGTTATATATATTAAATGACAATGGAGATGAAGAGGGAGGCAAGAGGGCCAAGGTCAGAAAAAAGAGACATGAGGACAGAAGCCGAGACTGGAACAATGAACATGCTTTGTGATGGAGGAAGGGGCCAGGAGCCAAGGAATGTGGGCAGCCTCGAGAAGCAGAAAGAGCTAAGAAAACAGATTCTCCTCTGGAGCTTCCAGAAGGAAAGCAGCCCTGCCTAGACATCTGGATTTCAGCCCCCTAAGACTCCTTTTGGACTTAGACCTCCAGGACTATAAGATAATAAATCTGTGTTTTTTAAGCCGCCAGGTTTGAGATGATTTGTTACAGCAGCAATAAGAAAAATATGCATGAGGGCACCTGGGTGGCTCAGTCGTTAAGTGTCTGCCTTCGGCTCAGGTCATGATCCTGGGGACCTGGGATCGAGCCCCACATTGGGCTCCCTGCTCCACGGGAAGCCTGCTTCTCCCTCTCCCACTCCCTCTGCTTGTGTTCCTGCTCTCGCTATCTCTCCCTCTCTGTCACATAAATAAATAAAAAATCTTTAAAAAAAAAAAAAGAAAAAATGCACAGACGTAAAACCTTATTCCTGTATTATCATTCACGAACCAAAATACACTAATTCACTTTGTAGTTGACCCACATGACTTTTTTAAAAAAAAATTTATTTATTTATTTATTTGAGAGAGAGCATGAGCAGGGGGTTGGGGGGCAGAGGGAGAGGGAGAAGCAGACTCCCCGCTGAGCAGAGACACCAATGTGGGACTCGATCCCAGGACCCTGGGATCATGCCCTGAGCCAAAGGCAGATGCTTAACCGACTGAGCCACCCAGGCGCCCCTATCCACATGACTTTTAAAGTTCCTCAGCAAACAGCACTAGAGTTGGGTCCAGTGCCGACAGCCAGAAGGAGGGGCCACTCTGTGCTTAACCAGCATGTTATCAGTCAGTGGTGTTCTCTTATGAAAAGGTAGGCTGTGGAATGGATTCAGTTAATGATATCCCAGAGAAAAAGAATTCTCCCTACAAATACAACCCTGACAATTCATTCAAGTTTGAGCTGTATAATTTATGGAAATTATACCTGCACGTAGGGTCCCATTCCTGTGTCCACTGCCTCCTTCATCTTGCCCTTCTCCTGGCACCGGGCCCCACCTCCCACCACACTGTTCCCCTGAGGGCCGGAACCAGGTCTTAGCAAGCTTGGCATCCATAGCACAGAATTTACATTTTCATCCTTGTATCCAATCATGGAAGGAAAGACTTTCTATTTGAGAATCTCCTAGGTGGGGAGATAACGTGCTGAAGAGTATCTTGAAAAATCGAAGAAACCAGGATGTCCGGAGGATGTCTACATCCCAACAAGTGACACGTAGAGACCTAACAGCATTAACTTCCAAGAACTTACAGAACTTTACTATCTGGCCCCAGCATCTCTGTCCAACATCTCATATTATGCTGTTTCTCTTAAAACACTGGCCTACAGCTGGTTTCAATTCCTCAGATTCTCTATGCTGAATTCCAAAGCGGCCTATTATCCATTTACCATCTGTACATGACTCTGCTCCATGAACTCTATAACTGCTAAGCAGGTTACAGACAGGTGCCGCGGGCTCAGTTCCCTGAGCGCCAAGCCAGGGGCTGCAGACATCCTTCTCAGGGTGGCACTGGATGGGGACAAGGGCTCTGCTGGCGGGGGCTCAGTAAGGATCAACCATAATCCCTACTGAGCCTTGAGGCTGGACCACAGTGGTCCGTGGTGGAGGCTGTGGATTCGGACGACCCCTGAGGCGCTCTTTTTCATTGTGGGGATAGACACATAATAACCGAGGAGGAGTGGAAACCAGGTGGGACACTAGAACACGTCTCCAGATCACTTTTATTTTTTTTCTAATTACAAAAGGGGCGCGTGTTTACTGAAAATACTTTGGAAACCAGAGAAAAATACAAAGAAAAAAAATGCAAACCATCTGTAATCCAGCCATCTTGAGATAACTGCTATCCCTTCCCCAGCGCCCTCTAAACCCTTATGCTGCCTTGTCTTTGTTCACAGCCCTGTTATATTACTATACCACTACTTATTGTCTGGCTACCTCCGTTGAATGTAACATCCATAAAGACAGGGAAGTTAGCTCTCCGAGGTAGGGCTGGGCAGACTGGGCACAATGGAAAGTCAAGTGCATGAGGGCACTATGGAGTCAAGTGCAAAATTAAGGCATCTGAGTGGGTGGTTAATTGACTCTTCAGCTCACTCCATTCCTCATCCTCAGGTTTGCCTTGCCTTAAAAAATTTGCCATCAGGGCACCTGGGTGGCTCAGTCGGTAAATGTCTGCCTTCAGCTCAGGTCGTGATCTCAGGGTCCTGGGATGGAGCCCCACATTGGGCTCCACCACACTCAGCGTGGAGTTGCTTGTCCCTCTCCCTCCCTCTCTGCCCCTCCCCCCAGAGGGTTCACTTGCCTAGATCTGAAGGATACCTTCTTCTGCCTCCGCTTAGCTCCCCAGAGCCAGCCACTGTTTGCCTTTGAATGGTCTGAACCTGATACAGGGCACCAGATGCAACTGACTTGGACGTGCCTCCCGCAGCGGTTTGAAAACTCACCAACCCTCTTTGGGGAAGCACTGGCCACAGACCTCGCCAGCTTCCCAAGAGAGGCCACACGATGCACCCTGCTCCAGTATGTGGATGACCTTCTCCTCGCCAGTGACACACAAGAAGACTGCACAAAAGGCACCAAGGCCCTCCCACATCTCCTGTCAGACTCGGGATACCAAGCCTCATGGAAGAAGGCATAAATCTGCCAACAACAGGTCCGATACCTTGGTTTCCTCCTCACCCAAGGGAAAAGAGAACCAGGGGCAGAGAGGAAAAGGGTCATCATCTCCCTGCCACAGCCCCAGACAAAAAGGGGCCTACAAGAATTCCTGGGGGCTGCAGGATTCTGCTGCATCTGGATCCCTGGGTTCTTGGCAATAGCAAGACCCCTTTATGATCTCTTAGGGGGACCCGATCGAGAACCCCCTGCCTGGACTGAGGAAGCAGAAACTGCTTTCACAGAGATAAAGACCACCCTGGGGCGGGTTCCAGCCCTGGGCCTACCAGATGTAGAAAAACCCTTCAATCTCTTTGTGCATGAAAAGGAAAAAATAGTGCTCGGGGTACTCACCCAGACTGTTGGGCCCTGGAAATGGCCAGTCACTTACCTGTCAAAGAAGCTGGACCCCATGGCAGCGGGATGGCCACCGTGCCTCAGGGCGCTGGCAGCCACAGTCCTACTCATCAAGGAGGCAGACAAACTTACCCTGGGCAAGAACTTAAGGTCAAGGTCCCTCACGCAGTTGTGTCCCTCATGAATGCACGGGGACATGGCTTCCTTTCCAACTCTCGGCTAGCACAATACCAAGGGCTCTTCTGTGAAAACCCACGGGTCGCCCTCAAAACAGTAAGGACATTAAATCCAGCAACCTTTCTCCCCACGGAAGAGGGGGAGACCAGACCATGACTGCTCCGAGGTGACTGATGAAGTCTACGTGAGCCATCCAGATCTGCGGGATCAAGCCGTAAAGCATCCAGAGCTCACACTGTTCAGCGATGGCAGCAGTTACCCACAAGTGGGTGCCCGGAAAGCAGGTTATGCAGTAACCACAACCACTGAAGTCCTAGAAGCTAAGGCATTACCAGCTGGATGGTTAGCTCAACAGGCCAAATTATATGCCTTAGTCCGAGCCCGAGCCCTCGGTGAAGGCAAGTGAGTCAACATCTATACTGACTCTCGGTACACCTTTGCTACTGTAGATATCCATGGAGCCGTCTACAAGGAAAGGGGCCTCCTAACCGCCGCAGGAAAAGCTATCAAGAACAAGGAGATACTGAGACTCCTTGTATCCAAT
Organism: Mirounga angustirostris; assembly: GCF_029215605.1. Lineage (NCBI taxonomy): Eukaryota > Metazoa > Chordata > Mammalia > Carnivora > Phocidae > Mirounga > Mirounga angustirostris. The sequence goes on from NW_026991713.1 coordinate 127,229,371, forward strand.
CATGGAAGGAAAGACTTTCCTTGAAGTCGTCTGGCTTCCAAAGGAAGTAGCAATCCTGCACTGTAAGAGACACCAGAAAGGAGACGACCCCATAGAGTGGGGAAATTGACAGATGAGGCAGCCAAGACCGCAGCCAGCGAGGACATGGACAGAGCCCCTTCCCTCACCATGGCCCTGATACCCCCGGAAGAAGTTCCTCCACCCAGTTACACTAAAAAGGAAAAGGGATGGACCATGGCTGAGGGGGCCACCCTGACTGAAAAGGGACCGTGGATGATGCCAGACGGGCGCATCTTTGTTCCAACAGCAACTGGAGGGCATCTAGTCAAGGAACACCACCGACTCACTCATCTGGGGAAAACTGCATTAGAGGCCCTTCTCAAGAAGCACCACTACCTCAGTCAGCTGCCAGCATTATGCCGAGCAATGAGTGAATGATGCATAACATGTGCTAAAAATAATGCTCAGTCTGCACCACGGCCCCCACCAGGTGTCCAGAGAGTGGGAGCAACCCCCTTCAAAGATCTAAAGGTAGACTTCACAGATGTGCAGCCGAGTAGGGGGTTCAGATATCTCCTAGTAATAGTATGCACATACTTTGGGTGGGTCAAAGCCTTCCCGACTAGGACGGAGCAAAGCCGGGAAGTAGCTAAAGTCCTCTTGCAGGAGATCGTGCCCCGGTTCGGCCTGCCATTAACAATCCATAGCGACAGTGGACCCGCATCTGTAGCAGACATTGTACAGGTCTTGACCAAATCTCTCAACATCACCTGGAGACCCCACACCGCTTACCGGTCCCAAACTTCAGGGAAAGTAGAGCGAATGAATCGCACCCTCAAGGGAACCTTAGCAAAGTTTTGTCAGGAGACTAACCTCCCATGGCCGGATCTGCTACCCCAGCTCTCCTGTGTGCTCACTGTATGCCCAGGACATCAGGTTTCTCTCCATTCAAATTAACACACGGACGGCCTCCCCTGTGCTTGGGAAGCCTTCCAGGAAACCTACATCAGGTTGGAGATAAAGGGATACAGGAGCAGCTTCAGGCCCTGGGGGCCACCCTAAATAAATTACAAAAGTACACCATTGGGAGGGCCCCAACCTCCTTAGGGTCTCAGGTACACTCCTTCCAGACAGGGGACTCAGTTTGGGTCAAAGATTGGAAGAAAGACCCCCTCACACCTCAGTGGACAGGGCCCCACACTGTTGTTCTAACTCCCCTACTGCCCTCAAGGTCTCAGGTGTCACCCCGTGGGTCCACCACTCCAGAGTGAAGAAAGCTCATCATTCGGACGAGGAGCCACACCAGTGGAGAGTCCAGCCAGACTTCACGAACCGACTCCAGCTTCACCTTCGACAAGACCCCACCGACTGATGGACACCTGCTCACCGTGGTCTCTGGCTCTCATCAGCGTGATCTCCCTCATCTTGGGAGTCACACTCTACGCTGTTGCCCCTCCTCACTGGACTTTCCCCCAGAGGCTTACTATGGTCATTGCTTATTGGGTGTCCCTAGGGTGTATTACTGCACTTACTTGTCCACGGGTTTCATCTGCTGACAGGTTAACCACGACGGCTCCCTCTACCTAAGGTCATAGATCCCACTTTCATGGGCCTCTGCTTTCTACTTCTGAGCGCATTTCACCATGGTTTTCCTGGCCTCAGTCAGTCCCTGTCTTCTGCTACCTGGTATGCTGTTCCTCCTCACTGCCTCTAGCTTGCCCGGCCAGGCAAGGGGGGCAAACTCTCATATCACTGTTACAGGCAAATGGACTTTCCAGCTTATCCCCCTCAATCCCGCAGCAGTGCCCCCACTGACTTCTTCCACCTGGGATGTGCACACACCGAATGTTAACCTCCATTTTGATGGATGCCAGCTTCTTGATACCTCCTGGGAACCTCATAGACAGTGTTCCTACCATGGTCCTCACTCTGGTTACTGGCTGGTAGATATCTACATCTGTGGGGGCCCTACACCTCAACAGCCAAACACCTGCCCTCAGTTCTGCTCGCAAGCCTGGGGATGTGTCATGGGTGGCGACTTGGCCGGGAATGGAACGATGGTCCACCAGGTGGCGCCTCAAACAGCGCAGTGACATCCGGATTTCCTTGTCATGCAAGGCCGCCCCATCCTCTTGCCCTAATGATCACTGTATACCGCTCACCCTCTCAGTCTTAGAACCCAATGCCACATCATGGGCTACAGGAATCATTCTCCTGTTGGGCCAATATCACCCTATGTGGACCGACGCCATGGCCAAATTTATGATTAAGTCCATGTTCACTCCAAGCCTTACAGTCAACCCTCAGAGTCAGACAGAAAATAACTCGTCCTGGCGCATCCCCAGGGCCCCCATCCACACGCAGCAAGCATCTATAGCGCAACCATTAGGTATGATTAACACCTCCCACCAGGCGTTTAACCACTCAAATCCACCCCTAGCATCTGACTGCTGGATCTGTATGAAGCCCGGTCCCGTCCAATACCTAGGTGTCATCGTCAACCAATCCACCGTGTCACCTCCCGCCTCGGCACCGGGAACCTCAGATTATCCCTTTCTGGCTCCGGTACCGCTGTATGGCAACTCTTCCTCTCCCGTCACAGGCCGCAGCTGGGTCTGTGCACCTAACAACACTTTTCTAGCTTGTGATCAAGGTGTATACATCTGCATCACCCCGCACGATCAATCATGCATGCTTGTCAGTCACCTGATCTTTCAGTCCTCCCCGGGAGCGACGCCCCACTCATACGGAGACCTCCTAGCTGCCCTCGACGCTCCCCTGAGGCCATCCCTCTTATCGTGAGCCTGCTGGCCGTGTCGGGTGTTGCCCTCAGCACCACTGGCATCAGGATGTCTCAGGTTCAGTACCAGGGGTTAACTCAACAACTCACGGTGGACTTTTCTGCCTTTACTCAGTCAGCCCTGGCCCTGCAGCGCCAACTCAATTCACTGGCCTCAGTGGTCCTCAAATCAGGTGTGGGCTAGACTTACTCACGGCCACGCAGGGGGCGTTCTGCCTCTTCTTACAGGAGGAATGTTGTTTCTATGCCAATGAGTCGGGGGTGGTCCAAGAAACTCTGACCCAATTACAGGAGCAAGTACATCGCCGGTGGGAATCACTCCAGCGGACAACTTGGTGGGATACCCTCTCACAATGGCTCCCTTGGTTCACCCCCCTCGTAGGCCCCCTCCTAATGCTCCTCCTCATAGTAGAATTTGGTCCTTGTATTCTTTTTTTTTTTAAAGATTTTATTTATTTATTTGACAGAGAGAGAGACAGCGAGAGCAGGAACACAAGCAGGGGGAGCGGGAGAGGGAGAAGCAGGCTTCCCGCTGAGCAGGGAGCCCGATGTGGGGCTCGATTCCAGGACTCTGGGATCATGACCTGAGCCGAAGGCAGACGCCCAACAACCGAGCCACCCAGGCGCCCCTGGTCCTTGTATTCTTAATGACCTTACTAGGTTTATCACTACTCAAAATGCTAAAATCAGACTCCAGTTACTCCTTACTCACTATCGCCCCTTAGAAGATGAAGATGATGCCCTCTAAACTAGGTGTTTAAAGGGGCATCAAAGGGGGGGAATGATAAGGAAAATCTGTGTCCTAAGATGGCCGACCGAGCCAGCGAGAGAGTCCCAGCCCCTGCTCCGGGGCTCTTCCAGATTCTTCTCCCTGCCGCGCTTTGCACACGCGCCGTAAGTGCCAATTATGCGGAAGTAGAAGTGTATAAATTGCCCCCTTTGTGCTCGGGGCTCAGACCTTTAGAGATCACTCTAAATAAACCTCCTATCCTCCAAGATCTCCGAGTGCCGCTTGGTTCTTCCGTCGGGTGATCCAGTCCAGGTTCCGTAACAGACCCATGTCAATCTAAAACAGGGTCTTTAGTGTTTGATTGATTAGTCTCCATTTCTGCCCTCTTTGTACCTCTCCAATTGTGAAGGGATGAGAAAATCTGTGTCAAAGATTGTTTTTAAGAATCAGGTTTTTAAGAATCAGGTTCTGGGGCACCTGGGTGACTTCCTCATAGGGCGCCTGGGTGGCTCAGCTGGTTAAGCAACTGCCTTCAGCTCAGGTCATGATCCTGGAGTCCCGGGATTGAGTCCCGCATCGGGCTCCCTGCTCGGCAGGGATTCTGCTTCTCCCTCTGACCCTTCCGGCCCTCCCCCCCCTCTCATGTGCTCTCTCTCTCAGTCTCTCTCTCTCAAATAAATAAATAAAATCTTTAAAAACAAAAAAAACAAAAAAACTTCCTCATCAAAACTACTCTTTAATGAACCCATTCACTTTCATTCTTTCCCTCCAACAGCTTCACCGACACGGTCTTCCATCTTTGGACCCTGAAGAAGCCCACAGAGTGGTTGCAGATTTGAAAGCATGGCTCCTTCCCTCAGACTACTGTGAATGCCACGGCATCCTCAAGTTTTACTAAACTGAAGGAGGATATGTTTACGTCCTTCCCTGTCTGTTCCCTGCAGTGACCTTACATCGAGAACATACATTCATGCGGTGCCTGGGTGGCTCAGTCGGTTAATCATCTGCCTTCAGCTCAGGTCACGATCCCAGGGTCCTGGGATCGAGCCCCGCATTGGGCGCCCTGCTCGGCGGGGAGCCTGCTTCTCCCTCTGCCTGTCACTCCCCCTGCTTGTGCTCTCCCTCTCTCTGACAAATAAATAAAGAAAATCTTAAAAAAAAAAAAAGAACATACATTCACTTTTAGTAACTCAAAAAAATCAGTAAATAATTCAAGAGGTGCCAAAGGGTGTACCTTCCTGCCCTGGTGACTTGGTTTCCTACACACAGGCTACCCCTGTCACCTGTTTCTTGCAGCTCATGGACTGTAGATATCATTTGCCAATTCAAACAAGAAAGGTCTGTGTGGATGGTTTACTTTGCCCTGTGGCTTTAAGCTCCTTAAAAGAACATCCACCCATTCAGCTCAGCAAACTTGAATTGCTACTCTACCCTCAGTCTCCACTGAAATGACACTTCTTCCTGGACGCCTTTCCTGTCCCTCCCTAACCTGTATCAGGTGATCCCCCTTGGTGCCCAGGACACCAGGCACTTGCCCCATTGTCCGTCCTGTGTACTGAACAGCCTGGAAGTAGCCTGTGTGTCTGTTTCTTACCTCCGGGCAGGGGCCCGCACAGCACCAGCCACACAGACTGTGTTCAGGAACTATTTGCTGAAACAACGTATTATCTGAATACCTACGTATATTCTGGATGATGCACTAAATCCTGGGAATGGAAAGGCGAATAAAGCATAATATCTACCCTAAACCTCCTGGCATCTTCATTTCATTTACAAGGGAAAAAAAAAAAAAAAGCAGAAAGAGAAAGATCCACTTCTATTAATTCGCCTCTGAACAGAGGTTCACTTGTCAACACAAAGAGCACTTCTTATTTGCATAATCTGTCCTTCCTCTTAGTGTTAAGAAGTGTTCTACAGTCTCCCTTCATTGCCAAAACGTGGCCTACGGCTCCCTTTAGTCTGCTTGGGGCGAAGCGGCAAAGACTGAAGATTTTACCTCGTCTTGCCATTTTTCTCCAGGGTCGCATGCACTTTACAGATAACGTCTTGAAATACACTCAGAAGCGGCATTATGCGTTGGCGCTGTGAGGTGTCGGGCCAGGAGAGTGGTAAAAAGGCTCCGAGAAGGGCCATCCAGGTCCTCCGCCAGCCGCCAGCCCTCGGGAGTCTCTCCTGTGCGAAGGAGACCAACGGGGACCTTAGAGGGCTCTCCATGCCGGCAGCCCAGGGTGTGCGGAAGCCTTAACTGAGCTCCGGCATGCAGATGTCCCGGGTACCATCTGACACACGGAGAGGGCTCAGTACTGCTTGGAGCGGTGGTAATTCTTGTGCTATGATGACAGTTTTGATACTGATCATTTTTAAGTTATTTTAAAACTTAAAGCTATCTTAACCATAAAATCTCGCCTAGGTAAAATGGAGCAGGTGCTCAGAGCAATGGCCTTGAGCCAAAGTCACCTTGTCCCGACAGAATTTTTGTCATGCTCCAAATGATGAGGTTGGGCTAGAAAGTGTACAGACTCCCAAGAGACAAAATAAGCACATGCGATGGTGACCTTGATTGGATTCTTGTTTAAAAACAAACAGCTAAAACGATTCTTGGCATTGCTGGTAGGACGGCTCATTAGATACTGTGGACTTATTACTGGTTTTCTTAGGTAGGATGGTGGTTTTGTGGGCACGTAGGGGAATGTTGTTACTCACAGGAAATACATACTGAAGTATCATGATGTCTGCAAATGTTTCAGAAAAAGAATATCTGAATGTGTGTGTGTGTGTATGCACCCAGAGAGATTGAAAGAAATAGAGCAAATAGATTGTGTTTTGAAAAAAATGATCTCTGGGGGCACCTGGGTGGCTCAGTCGGTTAAGCATCTGCCTTCGTCTCAGGTCATGATCCCAGGGTCCTGGGATCGAGCCCCACATCAGGCTCCCTGCTCTGCCTGGTGAGCCTGCTTCTCCCTCTGCCTCTGCCCCTCCCCCTGCTTGTGCGCGTGCTCTCTCTCTCTCGTAGATAAATAAAGTCTTTTTTAAAAAATTATCTCTGAATTATTTTTTGGCTGTCATTTCAAATTTCTAAGAATGCATCAAAACCCTATGACCAAATATTGAAAATTATTATTTTTTAAATCAACAGTAAGTCTAGCTGAACAACAACAACAACACATTCTTTATCTTCTTTCTTACCTTTCAAGCTCTAATTTCGGCCTTTAAAATCTAAATATTCTGTCCCATCTGTTTCCTCTTAAGAAAGCCTCGAAACTTGAGCATACTAAAAATTGTATCTTTACAAAATTCTTTTCATCAGTCTTTCTTTATCTTAATTTTTATCCACATTGTGACTCCCTCCACTCTCCTCAATGGGCCTTCCTGCTTCAGGTTTTGATTAGGACCTGCCTTGCCTTCTGCTTCAGATTTCATTCTTTCGTGTGTGTTGGTCTCCATTTGATCTTTCACACCCATCATCTACATAGATTTCCGTCTTTCTTCCTTTGCTGTCAATATTTTCCTGTTGATTTGTCTCCTGTTCTGTGCAGTAACTCAGCTCTCTGATTTGCCCTGCCTACACTCCACTTAACTACCTCTCCATATTTTTCATTATCTCCTACCGCCTAGACTCCGTGGAGGGGGGTGGGGGGTCCCCCAAGGGGGGGCTGCCCCGAGCGCAGTCCTGCTTCTCTGTCTTCCTTTGTTCATGCAGCTCTCTGAACGCCTTCTCTAATCAGGCATGGTTTTATGTAAAACGGGAGTGTGTGTGTGTGCGCGCGCGTGTGTGTGCGCATTTATGTACGGGTGCATATGTATATACGTACAGCGTATACATGTATGCACGTACACATATAGCACTGACACGTTTTGAACACACAAAAAAAGAAAGGCCATGGCAGAAGGAATTTTCTCTCCAAGACCGGGAAAACGGAGCCTGCCTGGAAACAGTCCTCCACTGTCCTCTCCGGCCCCATCTGTTTTTTTAGGAGCTCATTCGGTTGATGAAGCGCTTTGAAAAGCAAGGCTAGCCCACCTCAATCGGCTTACCTGAGGTTGCCCGCCTTCCAGCACCGACTCCCCCCCCCGCCCTGCACACATCGCCTTCGGGGCTGGCGCTCAGTGCCTGTCCTTCTCCCCCCACCCCCGCCCCCTGGCCACTCCCAGGGCTTCCTGTCATTTCACCTAATCTCTGGTTCACAGAACCCTTCAGCGATAATCCTCTTTTATTTTCCTGAACTTCTGAACTCCTCGGGAGTCTTTTACCTCCGGTCTTTGGCAATCGGCCTTGGATTCCTTTATCTGCCCTTGGCCCGGCTGAAACTTCTGCCCACAGAGAGTAAGAACGACCAGTTTTCACGGATTCTCGCTTCTGACCACAAGGGCTAGCCACGCTGCATTTTTCTTTTCCCCTTTTTTCTCCTTCCTTTTCAGCTGACCAGACTTTTCCTATTTGCGTGTGTGTATACTCCCGATCCAGGGTTCTTTTTTTCCCCTCTTTGCTTTCCTCTGCACTGTGGTCTCCGTGATGTGAGCCAGCCGGGGGTGGCGGTGGGTGGGGAGACCCCTACCCCAGCCTCTTCTAGTCTGACCCGGGGCAACCGGCCCCATCTCAGAGATGGTATCTCACCACCTGGCCGAAGGACCTCCTGAAGCCTGCACAGCCAGACTGGTCCGCTTCGGGCTCTCCAGTAACAGGCTCACCTCGCTCTGCTCTCAGACGTGGAAGGATGTTTCCACCATCCCCCTGCCGGGTGGGGCTGTCCGGTCCTCGGTCCACAGCCCGGGTTTGGCTCCTACTTCCCTTGGCTGGCATTGCAATGGCTTGTGAATCACACTAAACCAGCAACGTTTTGTAACCACGTTATTTCTCATTTAAGACTTAAAAGCAGTTTGTTTCTTGTCCTGCCTGGTGTGGCACAATGAAAAATTGAATCAGAGGCTCCCCTTGTGATCCCTAAATATTTCTTTAAAATTTTCTTATTTGAGTGGAGTTGACACGATGTTACATTCGTTTCGGGTGAACAACATAGTGATTCATCTTCTCCATACGATACCCAAATATTTTTTTTTTAAAGATGTGTCATGTATTGTCTTTCTCCAGAGGCTTAATAACACACTTATTCTAGGAAACTAAATTTTACCAACATGTCTTTGGGGATTACAGTCAAGAGACTTTGTAATCTACATTCTCTAAACAAAATTCCTGCCTTGGAATATTTTTCCGATGAGAAACATCCTTTCTAGATGACTGGGTGGTCAATTCTTTTCAAATCAGCCAACAGTTCCCTTTTACCTTTGGTGAGCGTCCTTTTTTCTTATGCAAAATGAAAGAAACCAACAACATTATCACTTTGTACCTCTGACAATTTTCAGCAAACTTCTCAGGAAACACGTTTTCAATTCTTCTTCCAAGCCCCACCTTACCATCTGACTATTTCTACTCCATTTTCCATTCTGAGTCTGACTACAACTCCTTAGAAGAAAGCTGTTCTCTGCTAATTCCTGTTAACATGTCCTCAGCCAATCAGCCAACAGGTATTTACTAAACCGTTCTAACAGACAGCCATCACAAAAATAGCTTTGGCAAATTCCTACAATGCTGAGGCATGGAATCAAGCTGTGAGGAGGCACCCTCACCTCCAGTGGCAAAAGGCAGAGAACCCCTCAGGGTCATCCACACATGTTGTAGGGTGCATGGTATGAGGGAAAAAACACTCTTAAGTTCTATTGACAAGGGCCTGCAAATTAAACTAACAAAGGACATACTAACAGGAGAAAAGGCACACAATGTTTATTAATATTCACAGAAAGAAGTGAAACTCAAAGGGGTAGTTAGACTTGGGGGCTTAGATACCATTTCATTTTTTATTTATTTATTTTTAAAGATTTTATTTGTTTATTTGACAGAAAGAGCAAGAGAGCACAAGCAGGGGGAGCAGCAGTGGGAGAGGGAGAAGCAGGCTCCCCGCTGAGCAGGGAGCCCGATGCAATGTGGGGCTCGATCCCAGCACCCTGGGATCATGACTAGAGCCGAAGGCAGACAATTAACTGACTGAGCCACCCAGGTGCCCCATTATATACCATTTTAACAAAGAAAAGGGGTTTGGGCTTCAAGGGATGAAAAATTATAGGGAAGTGACTAGGATATATATGGGGGAACAAATGGAAGGTAAGAGTTATTTTAGTAACATCTGTTTACGCAGACTCATCTCAGTGCTGATTCTGTCTCCAGTGATAAGTTGCTCTGCTTTTCCTGGTACAAGAGAGGACACTGTCACAAAAGGAAATTGATGCCCTGCCTCTAGGCAGATAAGGGGAGGCCAGAGAACTCTTCCTGCATCTGTTGATCCTCAATTGCCTTCAGCTCAAAATAATCCTTGCGCCAAGGTAGCATTTTTTTTGGAGTGGCACATCCTGACCTTCAATGGCATCACCAGAATGTGCAACCAATGCTGACAATTTCTATGATACCTCACAGTGGGAAGTGGTTTTTTTTTAATTGAAGTATAATTAACATGTAATATTAAATTAGTTTCAAGTGTACAACCTAGTGGCCCAACAATTAAACACATGATAAAATGCTCACCACAATAGTATGCCGACCATCCGCATGGTTAGTATCAAAAAGACAAGAAATAGGGCGCCTGGGTGGCTCAGATGGTTAAGCGTCTGCCTTTGGCTCAGGTCATGATCCCAGAGTCCTGGGATCAAGCCCCGCATCGGGCTCCCTGCTCCTTGGGAGCCTGCTTCTCCCTCTGCCTCTCTCTCTCTCTCTCTCTGTCTGTCATGAATAAATAAATAAAATCTTTAAAAAAAAAAAAAGACAAGAAATAACAAGTGTCGGAGAGGATGTCGAGACAAGGGAGCCCTTGTGCACTGTTGGTGAGAATGTAAACTGGTGCAGCCACCATGATGAGCAACAGTAGGAAATTTCCTCAAAAAATGAAAGATAGCTCGGGCACCTAGCTGGCTCAGTCGGTAGCGCATGGGACTCTTGATCTTGGGCTTGTGAATTCAAGCCCCACATTGGGGGTAGAGTTTACTAAATAAATAAATAAATAAATAAATAAATAAATAAATAAAGGGAGCATTAAGGGAATAAAATCCTAAAAATAGAAGTACCATCCTATCCAGTAATTTCATTGATGGGCGTCTACTTCAAGAAAATGAAAACACTAATTCAGAAAGATATATGCAGGGTGCCTGGGTGGCTCAGTCGGTTAAGCGTCTGCCTTCGGCTCAGGTCATGATCCCAGGGTCCTGGGATCGAGTCCTGCATCAGGCTCCTTGCTCAGTGGGGAGCCTGCTTCTCCCTCTCCCTCTGCTCCTCCTGTTCATGCTCTCTCTCTCTCTCTCTGACAAATAAATAAAATCTTAAAAAAAAGAAACGAAAAGAAAGGAAGATATATGCACTCCTTGGTTTACTATGGCATTATTTACAATAGCCAAGACATGGAAGCAACCCAAGTGTCCATCAAGAAATGAATGGATAAAGAAGATGTGGTATATATATATATATATACATACATATATATATATATATATATATATATATATATACATACATATATATATATAATGGAGTATCACTCAGCCATAAAAAAGAACAAAATCTTGCCATTTGCAACAACATGGATGGACCTACAGGGTATCATCCTCCATGAAATAAGCCAAAGAAAGACAAATAGCCTTTGATTTCACTTATAAGTGGGAAGCGCTTTTTGATTATCATTCGCATTTTTCGGTTGAGTAAACTATGGCTTTGAAAGGTTCATCCTTTTCCTTCTCTGATCCCACCTCCCAAGGACTCAACTTGACCACCTCGTGCAGTTCTAAATCGCAACTTTCTTCCCTACCCACTTTATTCATGTGGTAGCCACTGCTTTAAAAAAATCGGCTCTGCTCCTTCCCTTCTTAGTGAGGGCCCCTTGGTTTCTCCCACTATATCTGAGAAAGAATAAAAGACACTGAAGAAGAGGGGCACCCGGGTGGCTCAGTCAGTTAAGCATCTGCCTTCAGCTCAGGTCATGATCTCAGGGTCCTGGGATCGAGTCCCGGGTTGGGCTCCCCGCTCAGCAGGGAGCCTGCTTCTCCCTCTCCCTCTGCCCCTCCCCCCTCTTATGCTCTCTCTCATTCTCTCTCTCTCAAATAAATAAATAAACTCTTTAAAAAAAAGGAATCAAATCCATTCAGAGGCTTTAATCATAGTTATCTATTTTCTTCTGCCAATAATCCCTGATAGTGCCCAGATGTCATGATGTTATTCGAGTGGAATTAAACTGGAATGGCTCACATTATCTGATTAATTAGAGCCGGCTTTGACTACAGTGACTAAGAGGTCCAATCCAGTTAGTGCAACATTCTGCCCGGCGGGCTGTGGTTACATAACACGGCAAAGGGCTGGGAGAGACCGTTGGTCTATCTGCTTCCGGATAGTAAGGAATTAATTTTGCTTAAAAAATATTAGCTGGGCAACTCAACAGAATATTATTCAGCCAAGAAAAGGAATGGAGAACTGATATATCCTACCACATGGATGAACCTCAAAACATTATACCAAGTGAAGAGAAAAGGTCACATACTGTATAACCATTTATAGGAAATGTTCAGAATAGGGGACTCCGCAGAGAGGTCTGGCAGATGGGGCGGGCGGCGGGGGGTGGGGGGGGGGGACGGGGAGTGGGGAGTGACTGCTTAATGGGTGTGGAGTTTCTTTTCAAGGTGGTGAAAATGTTTTGGAATTAGACAGAGGTAGTGTTTGTACAACACTGAGAATGTACTGCATGCCACTGAATTGTTTACTTTAAAATGGTTAGCTTTGTTACATGAATTTTACTTGCATTAAAATACACAGAGAGGGGCACCTGGCTGGCTGAGTCAGTGGAGCATGCGACTCTTGATCTCAGTCATGAGTGTGAGCCCCACACTGGGTGTAGAGATTACTTAAAATCTTTAGGGGTGCCTGGGTGGCTCAGTTGTTAAGCGTCTGCCTTCGGCTCAGGTCATGATCCCAGGGTCCTGGAATCGAGCCCCACATCGGGCTCCCTGCTCTGTGGGGAGCCTGCTTCTCCCTCTCCCACTCCCCCCTGCTTGTGTTCCCTCTCTCACTGTGTCTCTCTCTGTCGAATAAATTAATACAATCTTTAAAATAAAATAAAATAAAATAAAATAAAATAAAATCTTTAAAAAAAATACATCGAGAGACACAGACAGATCCAGAGAGAGGGAGCAAGAACGAATCTCCAGGTTCCATGGATCACATTTGGCCGGCAATCCATGAGTCCAAAGTTAGGGGTCTACACCCATACACCATTATTGATGAGGGGTGTGAGGGGGGAGAGCATACATCCCAGCCAGGGTCATACAATCGAGCTTAGAACCCTGGCTTCCCCATTTCAGGGCTGGTCCCCTTTTCACTATGTTAACCAAGGGAATAATTGTTTCGGTCCCGGAGGTCATGGCTTCGGTAACCACTTACTGAGTGCCTGGTACCCACCGGGCCCTGCCACCCTGATCACCGTGTTCGCTCAAGATTGCCGTTAGCTTACCCAGCTCTTGTCTCCCCAGCACAGACCTATCACATTGGTCCCCTGGGAACGACCTGTTCTAATTGTGATCTGTAATGTTTGTGTTAGTTCTCTAATAGGTGCAAGTGGCTTAAATTTTGAAAGTGTTGCCATCTGACTTAAAAGCGTTCTGTGTGTGTGTTTATTTTTTTAAATTATGGAGTCTGTTTATTTTTAATAGTGGGGAGCATTTTATTTTTTTTTAAGATTTTATTTATCGGGCGCCTGGGTGGCTCAGTTGGTTAAGCGACTGCCTTTGGCTCAGGTCATGATCCTGAAGTCCCAGGATCGAGTCCTGCATCGGGCTCCCTGCTCGGCAGGGAGTCTGCTTCTCCATCTGACCCTCCTCCCTCTCATGCTCTCTGTCTCTCATTCTCTCTCTCAGATAAATAAAATCTTAAAAAATAAATAAATAAATAAAAGATTTTATTTATTTATTTGACAGAGAGAGCGAGCATACAAGCAGGGGGAGCAGCAGAGGGAGAGGGAGAAACAGGCTTCCCGCTGAGCAGGGTGCTCAATGCGGGGCTCGATCCCAGGACCCCGGGATCACAATCTGAGCTGAAGGCAGCCGCTTAGCTGCCTGAGCTACCCAGGTGCCCCTGTGTGTGTGTGTTTAAAATAATCAGGAGACTGTTAAGAGTAAACACATATTTGGGGCACCTGGGCGGCTCAGTCTGTTAAGCATCTGCCTTTGGCTCCTGGGATGGAGCCCCACGTCCGACTTCCTGCTCAGCGGGGAGTTAACTTCTCCCTCTGCCCCTACCCCCCTTGTGCGTGTGCGCTCTCCCTCTCAAATAAATAAATAAATGCAGTGCAGTACTATAAATTTTCTCTGCCTTGTGATTTTCCTAATGTCTACTTTTCTCTAGCTTATTTATTGTAAGAATACAGTCTATAATACATACAAGATACAAAATATGTGTTGATTGACCGTTTATGATATCAGTAAGGCTTCCGATCAACAGGAGGCTGTTAGTAGTTAAGTTTCCAGCGAGTCGGGCGCCTGGGTGGCTCAGCCGTTAAGCGTCTGCCTTCGGCTCAGGTCATGATCCCAGGGTCCTGGGATCGAGTCCCGCATCAGGCTCCCTGCTCCTTGGGAGCCTGCTTCTCCCTCTGCCTCTCTCTGTCTCTCGTGAATAAATAAATAAATAAATCTTAAAAAAAAAAAAGTTTCCAGCGAGTCAAAAGTGATATGCAGGGCGCCTGGGTGGCTCAGATGGTTAAGTGTCTGCCTTCGGCTCAGGTCATGATCTCAGGGTCCTGGGATCAAGCCCCGCATCGGGCTCCCTGCTCGGCGGGAAGCCTGCTTCTCCCTCTCCCACTCCCCCTGCTTGTGTTCCCTCTCCAGCTGTGTCTCTCTCTGTCAAATAAATAAATAAATAATTTTTTAAAACAAATAAATAAATAAAATCAGTACACTGAAGGAGGTGTTGTAGCTTAAAAATATCCTAAACACAGGCAACCAAATAAAATACGGATAATTCAGGCTACCTCAAAATTAAAAACGTTTGTGCTTCAAAGGCTGGCGTCAAGAAAGGGAAAAGATAATTCACGGAATGGGAAAAAGTATTTGCAAATCTTTAGTATCCAGAATACACAAATAACTCTTAACCACTCAACAGTGAGCAGACAAATAACCCAACTGAGAAATGAGCAACAGATTTGAAGAGACATTTTTCCCAAGAAGATATGCAATGAAATAAACACAGAAAGACATTCAACATCATCAATTACTATGGAAATGCAAATGACAACCAGGAGATACGACTTCCCAACCCATGAGGACGCCCATAACCCAAAGACAGACCATACCCAGTGTTTGCGAGGACCTGGAGAAACTGGCGCTCTCCTGCGTTGTTGGCGAAAATGGAGCATCTCTTTCTTTGGAGAATAGTTCCTCAAAAAGTTCAACATGGCGTTAACATATGACCTAGAAATTCCACCCCGAAGTATATAACCAAGAGAAATGAAAACATGTCCACACAGCAACCTGTACAAAAAGAAATGTTCACAGCAGCAAGAAGAGTGACAGCTAATGGGTACAGAGTTTCTTTCTGGGGTGATGAAAATATTCTGGAACTACGTAGGGGTGATGATGGTAAGTAAGATCTTGGAATATACTGCAAAAGCACGTTAGGGGGCCTGGATGGCTCAGTAGGTTGGGCGTCTGCCTTCAGCTCTGGTCATGATCCCAGGGTCCTGGGATCGAGTCCCACATTGGGCTCCCTGCTCATGCAGAGTCTGCTTCTCCCTCTACCCTTCTCCCCTGCTCATGATCTCTCACTCTCTCTCTCTCAAATAAATAAAATCTTTCAAAGAAATATTTTTTAAAAATGAAATAAAAATTAAAAAGCACTTTAAAGAATTGAATTTTATGATCCGTGTATTTTATCTAAAACAAAACAAAACAAAAACCAAAAAACACCTAAGCTATAAATGACTTTTATCAGCTCCTGAGAGCAACCTGAACTGGGAGGAGGGAGTCACAGGAGCCCCGGACAGGAGCATGGGGGCACCTTGCCCTAACCCACTCTCCCTCTTCCTCTGTGGGTCATTTTTCCCTGCCCACCTTTCTGCTCCCACCGTAGAAGGAAAGTCACTTCACCCACAGGAGGGAAAGTAACGCAAAACCAACACTCTTGGCTATAAAAGTTGTTTTAGACACCAAAAAACAGACAAGTGACTTTCAAAAAGTGCAATCAACAAAATATGTACTTATTTTTCTCAACAGCTAAGGAAGGGAAAGGATAATGAGAAATCCTGGCTTCAGGAAGTGCTCACTTGCCAAAAAAATTATCGAAAGCATGTGGTCCCAACTCAGTTGCCTGGATCTACGCACGAGTCACAAGATGACAGAGTTAAGCTGTGCATGTTTACGTAGGCTCCTCTGAGCCGGGCAGATGTTTGCTGGTTTCCAAGAGGGGCAATCCGATAGCAGGTTTAGTTTCGTGGCACTGCCTGCCGGAGAAAGTAACTGGGGAAGGGAGCGCTTAAGGAGCATCCTCCGGAGATCTGCTGGCTTGGATCGGGTGTCCGAACCCGGGCAGAATAATTATACACCTTCTTTCATAACAAAAGGAGATACCCGTTCAGTAACCCTAGAGGAGGATTTGGCTCTTAAATTGTTAACAGACCGTGGAACAAGCAAAGTACTTGAGAGGGAAAAGCAAATAGCCTTTGGATGAGTTTCGAGGTAGGTGGGACATTCTCCGCAAAGACTCAGTGTCTAATTCCACTGCCATCTTCCTCCTACACAACCATATCCAGAGCCCTCGCAGAAAGGTTTAGAGAAGGTCTTCTGACTTAGGATCACGGTTCCTGGTGCAATCATGCAGCACTGATAAAGAACCACCCTGATTAATATGGTGGATCATACAACGTTTTTACAGAGTCATGAGTGGGGAGGACGAATCAGAGCAGGTCAGGAGGGGACCGAATACTTCAGGTTTGTCACTTTTTCTGTCTGGGGGAACCTGGCCCAAAGATGAGACAAAGGGAGGGGGGGAGTCGGGAGGGGGAGTGAAGAGAATGCCAGCATGCAGACAGTGAAAAGTTTGGGAACCAGAAAATTGGGATGAGATGGGAAGTTAAACTTATCTGTTGCCAAAGAGTTGGAGAAGTAGTTGTTGTTACTATACATGATTTGCAGATTAAAACAAACAAAAAAATCGCCCAATACTTCATAGCCTCAACCTGTAGACACCCAGAAGCACCTAACGTAAGATGAAACTAGAAGCCAGAGCAGCAAATAAACACAAGGCTACACCACCTCCTGGCCTCTACCACAAGCGCCCCACCTGATCTCTGCCTGCGGGATTAGGAGAAATGCAGCTACAAGGAAGAGTTTTTCATCTTAATTTAAGTCATTGTCATTTAACACGTTTCCTGGACAGGCTCTCTTCTAAGCTGTTGGCCTTTAAATTAACCTAAATGCGCCTTTGATTCTTTTCCATTATTTTCCCTGTACCTTCTTGGTGATGTTTCAGGTTTTCCTTGGGATTCCCTCTAGGCATGGGTCCTCTGAGCCCGGGTTGTCCAATACAGTAGCCACTGGCCACGTGTTGGCCACCGAGCCCTTGAGACTGGGACGTGGCTAATCCAAAGTGAGATGTGCTCGAGGTGTAAAATACACACCCCATGTAAAAGACTAAGAGGCTTCGGTTTTTTAAAATATTGCTTACACATTGAAATGATACTATTTTGAGTATACTGGGTTCAATAAAATATATTATTAAAATTAATTTCATCTGTTTCTTTTTACTTTTTTATGTTTTACTTTTTTAAAGATTTATTTATTTATTTAGTGAGATCAGGAGCGGGGATGGGGGTGCTGGGAGAGGGGCAGAGACGGGGAGAGGGAGAATCTCAAGCCGACTCCGTGCTGAGCATGGAGCCAGATGCAGAGCTCGATCCCACAACCCCGAGATCATGACGTGAACGGAAATCAAGAGTTGGACGTTCAACCGACTGAGCCATCCAGGCGCCCCCCTCCCCCACTTTTAACTTTTTTAATGTGGCTTGCTAGAAAATTTAAAACTGCACCTGCGGCTCATATTCTATTTCTGTGGGACAGAGCTACTCTGAGCTTCCCGTACACTAAAGCGCATTATGAATCTGTAAGAGAATGTAGCAGGCAGGGAGTCCACAAACACATACACGAGCACATGACCATTTTTCACATAACATCTTATTATAGCTATATGTTTATTCTCCATGCTTTTCCACTTTTTCATACCTGTAGGTGGAAGTTTGGTGAGGTGTTTATTTTAGTTCAGTTACATCTGCACACCGGAGATCCACCAGGCATCTTCCTGGAACTTTACATTTTATATGTCTACTGTGAATTACATGCCAGTTTCCATTTGCAGAAATGAGAACAAGGCACAGCACCCCCACATCACTGAATGTTTGAAGATGTCTGGCTATTAGTTAATTCCTACCTTTCCCAGGATATAGAGAAAAGAATACAAGCACAGAACTGGTGGGCAGTTCCTCCTTTCCAGGGCCAGAGCTGACTCCGGCAAGGAGGATCCTGACACAGAACATTAGGTTGTGCTGCCTCCTACTGGCCACAATGAGACACTGCACAAGACCCACAGGTAGGAAAACTGTTAATTCAGTGCTTCGGTAATAGATTCTTTCTAAAGGGGGGGCGGAAATCTCTTTTAAATATATCTGCAGTCCCCAGATTGAAAAACACCATTCTAAATCATGCAAATGAAGAAGTTCAAACAGCAACCACGCCTTAAATTCTAAGAGGTGCCTTCAGTTTCCGGGGAAACTGTGCAAGGCACAGACATTATCTTTGTACTGGGGATTATGTACTTCCCACAGTAAGTCTTGCAGTAATGATGTCCTTTTGCTATGGCATCTCTGTGCTTAAAACAAAACAAAACAAAACAAAAAACACAACGCCCTGTCCTTCGCTCTGTTTATAGCTCCATACTCTCACCCTGGCTTCTGTGAAACTGAACTTACTTCTCTTCTTTGCCCCATATACCTTTCTGCCCGACACCCAAACCCCCAAAATAGGGGAGGAGGTCTGTGCCTGGTCTCAGCATCTCCTTATTGACAGCATCCAGTATTATCTTCTCCCCAATCTCTGCCCACCTCCACCCCTGCACCTCTTCCCAAGCTGACTCAGTCTGTCTGTCCTGCCGGCAACCACCGCCCTGTTCTTAGCTCTGCTGCCTTGCTTATAGGTGTCTCTGTCGCCCTCTAGACCTCCAGAAATTTGAGGACAGAGCATGTTTTAGGTATTTTTTAATAATACACGTATTTGTATCACTTGAATTTGAAAATATGCTCAGCATTATTAAAGGCTTCAACTTGACTAAGATGTTTGAATAAAAGGCTTTATGACCTAATAAGACATATGCATAAACTGGAATATCAGATGGAATGTAAGAGATAAATGGCAGGTTACAGAGGCTGATAAAACCCTCTACAAGGCGAACACAAAGGAAGAAGCAATTGCCTCCAGCTAGAGAAGGAGGAAAAGGCATTTGAGACTGATCTGAAATGATAAGCTATGTCTGTGGGGATGGGGTGGGGGATGGGGATGGAGTTGTCATAACGGAAATTCTTCCAGACGGAAGAAATACAAATAAAATAAAATAAAATACAAGCCTCAGAGACAGGAAAGCGCGAGTATCTTCTATGAGCAAGTACTGCTGTTTTCCAGAGCCTAAGGTGCTTTCAGGCGAGAGACAAGGGCAGATGGGGTCAGGTTCCTGAGGGACTTAAAAGCCAAGCTAAGGAGGAGAGAGGGATATTTTGACCAAACAGGGGCTGGGAGTGAGGGCTAGGGGTGGGGGGAGTGTCTGTGGGCTGTGGAGCACAGACCCCCGCGCCGTACCCAGGTATGTAGCAATATTCCACTTTTCCATGGGAGCTGCAGCACTTCTGGGAAATTTCTGGATGGACACTTCCCCGCCTCAGATAGGGCGTTGAAAGCAGGCAGCAATCTCTTCATTACAGAAGAGCAGCAAGGGTTCCCCAAGTTTGCCCCAGCACCACAATCACGGGGAGGGCTCATCACAACACAGACTGCTGGGCCCCAACCTGGAAGCACCCGAGTTAACAGGTCTGGGGGCGGCCCCCAAATTTGCATTTCCAATAACTCCCCAGGCGAGACCAGCCTTTGCAAACTATTGTCCAAGAACATCTCTAGGAGGGAAATGGTAAGTGTAGAGCCGAAACCAAGAGTCTGCCGATGCTCACTTGACTGGGCCACCAGGCACCCCCCTTTTTGATGGAAATTTAAATTATTTCCAATTTTTGGCTCTTACAAATACCCTTGTGTACGTCTCTTTGTGCATTCACCCACCTACTGGAGGAATTAATGAGTCCGAAGATATATGCACCTTTCAACTTTACTACAGTAGAGCGTGCAATTGCTCTCCAAAATGGCTTTACTAATTTCTGTTCCTGCCATCAGCATCAGCAGCCCCAATGCCCCCACATTCCTGACCACATGTGGTCATGCTAATTTTTGCTAATCTAGTGGCCATAAAATGCTCCTTGTTTTAATTTGCATTCTGCTGATTACTGAGGAAATTGAATGTCTTCTCATGTATTAGCAACTCTGACTTCCTCTTCTGTGAATTCCCCATTCAGATTTTTATCATTTCTTTTCCATTGGATTTTCTTTCCTTATTGATTTGTATGAGCTCTTTACATATTCTAGAAAGTGTTCCTTTGTTGATTACAAGTTACAAATGTCTACTCCTAGTCCTTTAATTTGGTTTAAGAATTTTTTTATTATACAGAAGTTTTAAGTATTAATATAGCCAAACTTACCGATATTTTTCTTTCTGATATGTGCTTTTTGTCTTGTTTAAGAAATCCTTCTCGGGGTGTCTGGCTGGCTCAGTCGGTAGGGCATGCAACTCTTGATCTCTGACTTGTGAGTTCGAGTCCCACACTGGGTATAGAGATTACTTAGAAATAAAATTAAAAAAAAAAAAGGAAAGAAATCCTTCTTGCTCAGAGGACATAAACACTGATACTTCCTTTTATAAGTGTAAAGATTTACTTTTCCTCAATAAACCTTATAATTTCTTTTTAATTTAAAGATTTTATTTATTTATTTGACAGAGAGTGACACAGCGAGAGAGGGAACACAAGCAGGGGGAGTGGGAGTGAGAAAACAGAATCCCCTGCTGAGCAGGGAGCCCGATGTGGGGCTCGATCCTAGGACCCTGGGATCATGACCTGAGCCGAAGGCAGACACCCATTCACTGAGCCACCCAGGTGCCCCAATAAACCTTATAATTAACTTGCAACTTGCACAATTATAATGCACTGATTTTTATGTATGGATGTGAAAACCATTAATTTGTGAAATACATACATTTCAGTTATACCACTCCCGCTCACAATTTTTGTCATTTTTAATTTTTTAGGTCAAAGCTCAAGCAATGGAAGACACACTGGCCTCTACGCTCTTGACTTCTGCAGGCCTCTGGTAGTCACCTTCCACATTTGAAGAGCGAGGACAAGAGTATCTGGCACTGTGTGATGAGCCATAGGAACTGGGCTTGCTTTGTGGGACATACAAGCACCTGGGACATCTCCAGGAATTTCAGAGAGGGAGGCACTCGCTACACAAGGCAGGGCTTCCTTCAGCAGCTGAGTGGAGTCTCAGCATCTTGACATTGAGTGAGAAACAATGGGGCTCTAGGTTTTCAGGCATTCCCTGTGCTGTGCTTCCAGATGAAAGTGGGGAGATGTGTTAGAGGGTTGGGACAAGAGCATGGAAGCAGTTAGAGACTTAGCTCGTGCAGCTCTCACAAAACACCACAGATAGGGGGCTGAAACAGCGAACATTCGCTCTCGGTTCTGGAGGCTGGGAAGTCCAACATTAAGATGCCACCCGATTCGTGTCTGGTGAAGCCGCCCTTTCCCACTTGTAGATGTCACTTGTCAAGTGTCGACATTTGCTGTGTCTTCGCAGGGCAGAGTAAGAGGGCACTAATCCCATCATGGGGCCCCACCCTCATGACCTCATCTCAGCCACACTGAGGCCCTCCCAAAGGCCCCACTCCCCACTACCAGTACCGGAGGGTGAACCTTGGAAGGTAACAAAGATCCAGTCCCTAGCCAGAGACCACTGCAAGTTGTTCAGGCAAGTGTAACATGAATTTACGAAGAATCAGGGGAGAAGGATGAAAGTGAATGGATTTGAGTGATATTCAGAGAAGTAGGCTCACCTGGAAGCCAGACTGAGCAGAGAAAATCACCACCAGCAAACCATCAGGGGTGTGCCTCCCCCTCAAATGAATCACAGAGTCCCCAGGCCAAAAAGTTTCTCAGTGCGCATCCAGTACAACCACTCATGTGCTACATCCGCTTGCCAAGCATCAAAATGGAATGCCTCGAAGGACAGAGGATTGGCTCTGTGCAGAGAAATTCGAGCTGAGGGCCAAACCTGAACAACGGCCAAAACCAGACGTGGACCCTGTGTTCCAGATGTGGGTACTCTGAAGGGAGTTCAAATAAAAACAACTTTCGACCCTGCCTTTATTTATCATGTCTGTCTAATTTCGAGTCTGGAGGCCCCAAGGCCATGTCCACTCCTGAGCGTAGGCCCAGCACAGCGCCAACACAGAGTGCCAGGTAAGGACAGTCACCGTTGGGTAGGAGGAACTCGATTTGTAAGTATTTTCCCCAAGTGACCTCTGGCCAGAGCAGATAATTAAGGAAGATGGTGCATGTGGCGGGGGAAAGGGTAAAGTCTGTCATGGATTGAGCGTTGGGAATAAAGACTGGGAATGAATAGCTTGCTCCTTTGCTTGGCGAACAGTGACTTCTAGTTAACTTAGGACTTAGCTCTGGGGCCAATTTTAATTCAACCAATTCTGAGAACAGGAGATAGACAGGAAGCCTGAGACGTGCATCCACATACACGTAGCTTCTCCACTTAACTCTTCTACCTCTCTCCCCTCCTCTCCTGTCCCCGCCAAATACGCAGGAAAATCTGGCTTCTAACAACCACCATTCATTACAGTATAACCATGAGTGGAGGACAGAAGAGAGCCAGTTACCTGTGATGCAGAAAAATGGGAAGAGATGTGCCCAAACCCAGGTCATCAAGACTCTTCTCTTCCTACGCTGCAGAATCCCTGCAGTACAGGAGGCTGGGGGTGACAGAAATGGTTGGGATAGGCTACCTGATAAGAAGGCAGGAGCAGCGGTTTTTTTTCTCCTTAAGTAATCTCTACACCCAACATGGGGCTCGAACTCAAAACCCTGAGATCAAGAGTCGCACGCTCCACCAACTGAGCTGGCCAGGTGCCCCCAGAGCAGCTTTTCTTAAAAGAGAGAATTGAAGAGAATTGAATGTTTGAGTGAAGAACTGGGTAAATAATCAAGAGGCGGTGGCTATCAGGGTCTCCGGATTTAGGGGGGGGTGGTCTGTGCATTTTTGGACATTAGATGCAAAACTTGACTCATTTTAATCGGCGGAGACAGGAAGGGAGAGGGATGGAACATGCAATAAAAGAAAATAACCGCCCCCCCCAACGTTATCTTTCATGCATGGGAAAGACAAAGGGAAAACTTAATAATTTTGTAGCATTAGATACTCTCTGGATGCAAACAATGACATCTTCACTTTACAGTACCAAAGTAATCACCTTTGGGCTCAAGAGAAACAGGATTTGCTGGGGAAAATACCATGGCATGGTGGGATCTTACGGAATGTGGCTACATTTTGGGAGGTGCAGAGCCAGAATTTTGGAAACTGCCTCATTGTTAATTGCATTTGAGTGGCGAGCACCCCCCTGACCGACCACACTGGGGATCGTGTTTCTGTCCATCTTCATCAGATAGATGTCCCCTTGTGTTAGTGCGTACACAGAGTCAGAATCCTTCATCCTGCCACCAATCTGCCACCTCAGATGGTTCAATGAGCCTTCCTGAGCCCAACCACAGAGCCACGCACAATGCGGGGGAGGGCGTCGTGGGGAGGAGGTCTCAGAGGGAGCCCCCAGCTCGGTGGGGAGGGGGGTGTCACTCAGGAGACCCTGGGGGAGGCTTTGTGTGGGGGGGGATTTCTTAACTGGGATTGACTCTATTTAAAGTGTCCTTCATTTAGAAATAATCAAGTCACTGTTTCTGAAACCAAACACAGAAGTGCCAATGCCATGACTTAAATTTCTCGTGACCTTTTATGTCTTGCCAAAAAACCTATGGTTTTTACTGCAGATTGTAAAAGACCACTGATGAAAGTGAATGATGATTACTGAAATTACCGTAGCATTAATGAATTAATGGAAAAATAGTGTACTCCCTATATTTCAACTTTCTCCTCCAAATTCAAATTCTATTCTCCCATAGCACTTGCCACCATATTACTCAGTTTTGGGGTCAGAGACCCCTCTGAGGAGCTGGTGAAAGCTAGGAACGCTCTTCCCAGAAATGCACAAGTAGACACAATTTTGCACATAATTTCAGAAGGTTCATAGATTCCCCTCCAAACGCAAAAATAAAATTCTGAGACCTCCACCTAGCACTTGGTATTGCAGCAATCCTTTCATTGATTGGGATTTTGACCTATTCTTAGGGTCAAACCTGCAAACCAGTAGTTGCTCAAAGATAAGACTCACTGTTAACCTGACTTTTTAAGGCAAGAAAGACGGAATGAGAGAAAAGATATTTAGATGTAGGGAGAACACATATTTATGTTGTGCAAGAAAACATATTTTATTGGTCTTTCAGCTATTTCCATTTTTATTAGGATTTGGATCCCTTGGAAAATTTATAGCATGAAGAAACAGAGCCAATTTCTCTTATCCAGACAAGGATCCAGGACCTAAGCCCTTGGGAGAATTGATCTGGAAAAATGTGCAGTTATACAAATAAGCCTCAACAGGGGCCTAGGAGAAAACAGAGGGGACCTCCCCTCCCAAAGATCAAGATGCAGCCTAAAATTTGTCTTAGGGGACTTGTTCCTTTCCAGAATTCACCTGCCAGGACAACGCTGCCTGCAAGCGTATCCACAACAAGTGATTCCATGTTGCTTTCCTGCCTGACCTGTTAAGTCCCCATCTTGCCTTCCTCCGTTCTCCGGCCCTCCTGGTTCTGCATCTGAATTTCTGTCTCCCCCACAGAAACCTACCTTCAGTAGGGTTTGGACACTTGCTTTCAAGTTGCTAAGCCCTGCTATCAGACAATTCTAGGCGGTGAAGCCAAGCCCACAGGGGGCGATGTGGAAAGACTATTCCGGCAACCTGCTGGGAAGCAAGGGCTGGCCTGGTGAATCCTCGTTCTGGCCTCAGCCAAGATGTAGGGAGAGGGAAGAGGGGGGTGTCTGGGAAGGTGTCATGCTAATGGAACCGAGTTTGGGGGGTCCTGCCTCCAGATGGAGGTTAAAGGATAAGATCTCGGGCATCTCTGCAGCCTCAACCCTGGTCCAGTAGACAGCTGGACCTTTCACCAAAGCCTCATCTATGAGAGGACAATGCTGAGGGTGCCCCTTGGGAGGGACGAGGAAGAGAGATGCAGGAGAGCAGACTCATCCTGCTATTTACCGGGAAGAGCAAGAAGCTAGCGCCATTCCTCATTCACTTGACAACTGCTTACTGAGTGCCTCCATCCATGATTGTGGACTTGGGGACAGAGGGCCTGAGTTCAAATCCAAGTTCTCTACTTTCTGCCTTTGTGACCTTGGGCAAGTTACTTATCTTCTCTGTGCCTTGATTTCCTCATCTCTAAAATGGAAATAATGATGGTACCTACTTCATAGGGTTGTTACGGTGACTGACTGAATTAATATATGTAAAGCTCCAAGAAGAGGGCCAGCATACAGCGAGCAATTGTGGGGTTTTTTGTTTGTTCTGTTTTAAAAGATTTTATTTATCTATTTGAGAGAGAGCGCGCGTGTGCATGTGCGCATGTGAGCAGGGGGAGGGGCAGAGGGAGAAGGAGAAGCAGGCTCCCCACGGAGCAGGGAGCCTGATGTGGACTCGACCCTGGGATCATGACCTGAGCAGAAGGCAGACACTTAACCAACTGAGCCACCCAGTTGCCCCCTGCGGCATTCTTCTTAAAAGAGGCATCTACACTCACGGTCTCCCAGCACACTACACCCTGCCTTCCACCCTAGCCCCTGCACATAAGTACCTCCCCCCAAGGCCACCAGGGACCTCTTAAACCCAATGATCTATTTTCAATTCTGACCTTACCTCGATTTTCTCTAGCACGTGACAATGTCGGCTCCTCCCACCTTCTTAAAAGTCTTTGTCCCCCCAGTTCCAGAGTACCACTCTCCTGCTGTTCCTACCGATGTGAGGGAATGCGCTAGGCTCTGGGAGGCAAAGATACTCGAGACAGTCTCTACAAGGAACTCAGGGGTTTGGGAGAGAGAAGGGAGATTAGGTATATGGCACAATTGCAAATCATCAGGATTGGTTCCAAGATGAGGACCAGAATGGGGTGGCAGGGCTGTGTTCCTTCTGGCGGCTCTAGGGAAGAATCAATTTCCTTGCCTTTTGCAGCTTCTAGAAGCCGACGACCACATTCCTTGGCTTGTGGCTCCCGATCACTCTGCTCCTGGTGGTTGCATTGGTCCATCCAGAAAATCCAGGATAATCTCCTCATCAAAAAATCCTTAACTAAATTATATCTGCAAAGTCATTTTTGCCACATACAGTAACATATTCACAGGTGACAGGATGTGGCCAACTCTGGGGGCCACGGTTCTGCCTACCGCAGATGGTGTAGTCTCTGCCCGTGGAGTTGCCAGAGAACTCTCGAGAGGAGCCTCTTGGGGCAGGATCTTACAGGTTTAGTTCTCATTGGCCAGAAGGGGGGACACGGTAGGTATGAGCAAAGGAATAGTGCTTGCTGAGACGCTAAGCGGAGAAAAAGAGGCGGTGAGCCTGGAGATCTGCACCCACTCAGTCTGGCTGTATAGCTGATGAATGGGAAGAAAGCTCTGGAGACCAGATTAGGGAGAAAAAGTAGAAGCTGGATTACAGGTTTTGGTTTTTTTTAAACCATACTAAAGAGTCTGAAACGTATCTGAAATTCACTTGAACAATGTTATTACTTTAACGGGGGCCACTGTTTCTTTAAAATTTTCTTGACCCGGGGCGCCTAGGTGGTACAGTTGGTTGAATGGGATTTCGCCTGGGGTCATGATCTCAGGGTCCTGGGATTGAGCGAGGCCCATGTGGGGCTCTGTGCTCAGAGCAGCGTCTACTTGAGAGTCTCTCTCCCTCTGCCCCTCCTCCCCATGCTCTCAAATAAATAAATAAATAAATAAATAAATAAATAAATAAAGGGGCGCCTGGGTGGCTCAGTTGGTTGAGCACCTGACTCTTGGTTTTGGCTCAGGTCATGATCTCAGGGTTGTGAGATCGAACCCTGCGTTGGGCAATGCGCTCAGCATGGAGTCTACTGGAGATCCTCTCTCTCTCTCTCTAAAATAAATAAATAAATAAATAAAATTTAAAGTAATATTTTAAAATATTTATTTATTTTAAATATTTTATGTATTTACTTAAATATTTAATCAATTTAATTTATTTAATTTAATAATATTAAATATTTAAATAAATGTGGCAAAGTATTCATTTAAATATTTAAAATATTTATTTATTTTAAATATTTATTTAAAATAAATAGCAATTTAAACAATTTAAAATTTTCTTGACTCTTTTTTTTTGTCCTAAAGACTAATGTCCCCGAAATCACAGGTTTTATTTGTTAGTTCTATCTTTCCAATGCGTGTTAAGACAAATACATAACTATCAAAATAAAAATGTTCTTGCATCTACCACCTAAAATCATCCACGCACACCCATGAATGAGCACTGTACTTGGAGAAACAGCCAGAGGCAGTGCAAACCACCTGAAGGTTTTAGGCAGGGAAAAGAACACGATCAGGTTTGCCTTTGATAGATATCCTTCCGGCAGCATTAATTCCTTTGGACTGAATGGAATCAATGAACATTATTAACAAAAAGACCATAAATTAGCATACTTTCACAATCGTCAAGGTGAGAGATGAGAAAATGAATCAAATGGGAGGGGAGGGGAGAGAAGGGCTGGATACCCACAGTACTGAGGAGGTAGAAGAGCTGGATGATAGTGAAGATTGGAAAAGGAAAAGGGGGACTGGGGAGAGCTGCTGAGGTCCCAGCATGTACAACACCATGGATAACTGTCCATTCACCAGGATAGTCAATAAGGGGGAGAGTCGATGGCAGGGTGCAGGGGTGGGGGGGTCAGGGTTGGAAGGAAATGATTCCTTCGGTCCTCACATCTTTTGAATGTGAGGTGCTGAGGGCTGCTGGTGGATGCACGTGAATGCCTGTGTCTGGAGCAGGTTTCAGAGCAGCGCCGTCCAGCAGAAATATGCTGTCAGCACACCATGCCCTTTTCAGTGGTCAAGTGGCCACATTAAAACATGTAAAAAGCAACATATGAAATGAATAATCTATTTTATAGAATCCAACTATCCGAATCATTATATTTCAAAATGGATCAATATAAAAACTATTGAGATAGTTTACATTTTTTCTCGTTTTAAGTCTTCAAGCTCCATTGCGTTTTTTTTTTTTTTTACACTGAGAGGACATCTCACCCCAGAGATGCCAAGTGCTCAATATTCCACCACGAAGCATGGCCCCTGTATTGATGACACGGCTTAGGAGCCATGTGCAACAAAAGAGCAAGAGGACCTCAGGACAACCCTGACAAACATCAGCGTGGGGTGTGAATGGGAGGGAAGGACGGTGAGAGGCATCAAAAAAGAATAATGAAAATATCTAGCTCAGTCAGAAGTACATGCAAGGAGCATCTGGGTGGCTCAGTCGGTTAAGCCTCTGCCTTTGGCTCAAGTCATGATCCCAGAGTCCTGGGATCAAACCCTTCACCGGGTGTAGAGATCACTTAAATAAATAAAAACTTTTTTTTGTTTGTTTTAAAGATTTTATTTATTTATTTGAAAGAGAGAGAGATCATGAGCAAGGGGGAAGGGTAGAGGGAGAAGCAGACTCCCCATTGAGCAAGGAGCCCAATGCGGGACTCAATCCCAGGATCCTGGGATCATGACCTGAGCTGAAGGCAGATGCTTAACCAACTGAGCAATCCAGGTGCCCTAAATAAAAAATCTTTTAATTTTGTTTTGTTTTGTTTTGTTATGTTATGTTATGTTGTTAGTCACCACACAATACATCATTAGTTTTTGATGTAGTGTTCCACAATTCATTGTTTTCGTATAATACCCAGTGCTCCATGCAGTATGTGCCCTCCTTAACACCCATCAGCGGGCTAACCCATCCCCCCACTCCCCTCCCCTCTAAAACCCTCAGTTTGCTTCTCGGAGTCCATAGTCTCTCATGGTTCGTCTCACCCTCCGATTTCCCCCCCTTCATTTTTCCCTTCCTTCTCCTCATGTCCTCCATGCTATTCCTTATGTTCCACAAATAAGTGAGACCATATGATAATTGACTTTCTCAGCTTGGCTTATTTCACTTAGCATAATCTCCTCCAGTCCCATCCACGTTGATGTAAAAGTTGGGTATTCACCCTTCCTGATGGCTGAGTAATATTCCATTGTATATATGGACCACATCTTCTTTATCCATTCGTCCGCTGAAGGGCATCTCGGCTCTTTCCACGTTTTGGTTATTGCGGACATTGCTGCTATGAACATTGGGGTGCATATGGCCCTTCTTTTCACTACATCTGTATCTTTGGGGTAAATACCCAGCAGTGCAATTGCTGGGTCATAGGGTAGCTCTATTTTTAATTTTTCGAGGCACCTCCACACTGTTTTCCAAAGTGGCTGTACCAACTTGCATTCCCACCAACAGTGTAAGAGGGTTCCCCTTTCTCCACAACCTCTCCAACATTTGTTGTTTCTTGCCTTGTCAATTTTTGCCATTCTAACTGGTGTAAGGTGGTATTTCTATGTGGTTTTGATTTGAATATCCCTGATGGCTAATCTTAAAAAAAAAAAAAAAAAGATGAAGCAGCCAAAGAGGTTAGGAGGAGAATGAGGGAAGAGCTAACATGAACCTGCTGAGAATTTCAAGAAGAGGAGGAGAGGAATGTGCTTCGTGGCCTCGAATGCTGCAGGGAGGCCCTCAGGACCAGGCACATGGACTCCAGACTTAGCCCCAGTGTGAGTCCTGGTTTGACCGCTTATCACGGGGCACTGTGGCAGAAGTTGGAGATGCCATCGATGCCCGGCTCACCTCAGAGTTCACCCGAATTTCAAGGACAGTGTCCAGCCCACAGACAGCATGCTCCCCTCGGTCACCTGCCTGCCCCGGACAGCAGGGCTCCTTCCTCCAGGAGGAAGCTCTGAGGCTCCTGCCCAGGGGGAGGGAGGCCCAGGGGACTCACTGGAGAAATGTCTCAGCCTCCCTGTCTGCCAGGGCTGTGATTCCAAGAGGGCGTATTTGTTTTCTATTGCTGCGGTGACACATGACCACTAACTCTGCGAACACAGGCGCATTTGTGATCGGGCAGTTCTGTGGGGCAGAAGTTGGATGGGGACATCACAGGTGAAGATCAAAGTATCTGCAGGGGGCAGTCCTTTCTGGAGGCTCTAGAGGAGACTCTGTTTCCTTGCCTTTTCCAGCTTCCAGAGGCTCCTGTTTCCTCTGATTTGTGGCCCCTTCCTCCATCATAGCTGACAACACTGGGCTGAATCCTTGTCACGCTGCCATGTCTCTGGGTCTCTCTTTTGGTTCTTCCACGTTAAGGACACTGTAATTACACTGTGCCCACCCAGGTAATCCAGGATAACCTCCTTAAGATCAAACTTAGTTCCATCTGCAACCTGAATTCCTCTTTACCCTGTAACATAACACATTCACACATCCCGGGGATTGGGACACAGACATCTTTGGGGTCAGGGGCATTAGTCTGCCTCTCAAAGGGGCTTACAGTTTCCCAGATAGCTGCCAACAGGTTTGAGCCCACAGTGGTGACCCACTCACTTATATTCTTTTGGACTTTCTTCCTTCCCTGACTCGTGTTACCCACTTCTTGCCTTGTGCTTCCTGAGATCACCTCCAAATAAGCTCCCTTCCTCTAAATCCTCATCTCGAGATCTGCCTCAGAGGAACCTTAAGGAAGACGGTGATCTTGGGCAAGTTACTCAATCAGTCTGAGCCCTAGTTTCCTCTACCATGAAAGCAAAATATATCACAGTACCTAGCTCACGAGGCTGTTGGGAGAATTCTACGAGTCAACGTTCATAAAAGAGTCTATACAGTAGGGTGTATAGTAAGTCCTCAACCTAAGTTAGCTATTGTTAGAGGGGGAGAGCTGGTGCCCAGGGAGGGGCCAGACTCAGACAGACAGAGATGGTTCTCCCCCTGAGACACTGATGGTCAGAAGGGTGGAGTGGGGACAGAGTGGGAAAACTGGAGGGTTTCCTCTGAGGGCATCCGTTTTCTCCTTGAGCTGCATCTGCTCCTGAGGGCAGTACATTGTGGTACAGACTTTGGGGACAATCATGAACATTTGGAAGAGGATACTTAAGGATTTCTGAGCTGTTGGGAAAGCCCAGTGGGCACTGGATATCATGTATCTGTCATAGCACAATCTCTAAGCTCTGAGTTTTCTCTGCCTGGTAAAGTGGTAGGGAAGATGGTGGAGGGAAGGGATGTAAGGCTGAATGTCTGAGGGTAGATGTGGTCAAAGGACAGTGTAGGAGACAAGACTGTGGAGCGTAGTGAAGGCTCCAGGCTGGATGGAAGGAAAAGGGACCATCTTGAGAGACCCGTGACTCTCATATGGGGGAAGTGCAGGTGGCCGGGTATAAAGAAATGAGAGGATTATAGGACCAGAGATAAGATGCTGATGTTTAATATTCCCAGAGAAGAAATAGTTTATAGTGCAGACATGAGAATGGGTAGCTGAAGTGAAGGTAAAAGTCATTCGATTTGGGGTGTCCATCACCTACCAGGTCTTAGTCATGACCAGAGAGTCCTCCTACCCCCCGTGATGACAAATCAGGGGCCACTTTTGAACGGGCACAACACAAGGAATGTAGGGGAGTGACTATCCTGGCAACAGGTGGTGGTAATGCTGGATAGTAAAAACTATCTCCCGAAGTGAGAAAGTTAGCACAGGAGGCAAGTCATGTCACCAAGACTGCTTTGGAGCTCATAGAATGTGGGAGGCAGAACAGGCAATCTCCTGTCCCTCTTGAGTGTCTGAGAAAGCAGAATTCTTTAGAGTAGTGTCCCCCCCCCCCACCGCCCCCCCAGCATCAGCAGGGGAGCCCATTAAAAGCATGGATTCTTAGTACTCCTTCCCCCCAGACATATACCCCCAATCAGCTCTATTAGTTTCCTGGGGCTGCGTGACAAATACCACAACACTGGGTGGCTTAATGCAGAACAAAGAAATGTATTCTCTCTCAGTTCTGGAGACCAGAAGTCTGAAGTCAAGGTGTTGGCAGGGCTGTGCTCTCTCTGATGGCTTGTGAAGGGTCTTCCTCGCTTCTGGGGGCCAGAAGCAATCCTTGGCGTTCCTTGGCTTGAAGGTGCCTCACTCCAATCTCTGCCCCACTCTTCACATGGCCTTTTCCCACGTGTCTCTGTCCCCAAATCTCCCTGTTCTCATAAGTCATTGGATTTAGGCCCACACTAATCTACCATGACCTCATCTTAACTTGATCACACCTGCAAAGACCCTTCCAAATAAGGCCACATTCACTGGTACCAGGGGTTAATACTTCAACACATCTCCAGTGGGGGACACGAGAATTATTAAAGAAAACAGTTTATGACATGGGTTGAACATGGTAAGGCAAACTTTATTCAGGACCATCGCAAAATAATTTTTTTTTAAAAGATTTTATTTATTTATTTGAGAGAGAGAGACACAGCGAGAGAGGGAACACAAGCAGGGGGAGTGGGAGAGGGAGAAGCAGGCTTCCCGCCGAGCAGGGAGCCCAATGCGGGGCTCGATCCCAGGACCCCGGGATCATGACCTGAGCTGAAGGCAGACGCTTAACGACTGAGCCACCCAGGCGCCCCGCATCGCAAGAGAATTTTGCAGTGGGGGAGAGATTGGGCTCAACTCCGAACAGTATGGG
Source organism: Mirounga angustirostris (assembly GCF_029215605.1). NCBI lineage: Eukaryota > Metazoa > Chordata > Mammalia > Carnivora > Phocidae > Mirounga > Mirounga angustirostris. Next base: position 127,262,031 of record NW_026991713.1, read on the forward strand.
CAAGAGGAATTTATAGTCAAGGAGCAGGGTGAGGACCCGTGGGTGGAAAATTACTAAGAGGAAATAACAGGGGTGGGGGGGTTTCTGGCAAAACCGACCTAACAGGATTCTTGCTAAAGGCAGGCCAGGGGGTGGGGGTGGGATGATCAGACATCACCTGGGGGATGGGGGGGTGGGGAACCCAATTAGATTATTGAGGGTGGGGGAGGGAATCTTGCTAAAACGGGATTTTACAAGGGAGCTGTAGATGGGCCTAGCTAGAAGTTTCAGGAGCCTGACTAAAGTTTGGTCAAACAAAGAATCTTTCTCCCGATTCAACCCATTACGCCAGCTAGTTACAATCTTTGGGGGCAGGGCTGCTAAATGTGTATTTTTTAACAAGGGTCCACCAGGTAAAGCAATCCAGGAGAACCATCTTTTAGTTGGGAGCCCGTAGGACCTGAAAACTCAGGGAAGAAGGCTCCCAGTGGAATGGGGCTCTGATGGCTCCACGGGGGAGGACTCAGGAAAAGGCTGGGGGGAGAAAAGCAGGCTGGGGGGAAGCACAGAGAGCCATGTATTTAGGGCAAAGAAGGGGGGTGGAGAGATCCAGTAGGTTATCGGGCCCCAAGGTTGGAGACGGACTCCATAGGAATGAAGGCATCCCTAGCTTAGTGAAGAGTCTACAGCCTCTGCCCAGAAGAATTTGACTCCAGTTGTTGTGGAGCTGCTAAGAGCTCCACACCCGGGGTGGGGGGTGCTGGGGGAGGAAGGAGTAGGTTTTGAGGATGCTGGCCTCCCGCAGACTCCACAGGGATCAGCCTCCAGCTCGCCCAGCCATTCCATTAGGAAGCCCCGCCGGGCTCTGTCCAAGGTCTCCTTCACTTTCATCCTGAACTCCTCTTCCTGGTTAATCCCACCTCTTTCCGAGGCTTTAAACTCCATTTACATGCTGATGATCCCACATTTGCATCTCAGACTCAAGAGCCCACCCCCCACCCCAAGTGCCAAGCCCTAGTTTGACCAATTGCATTCAGCCTAGAATATCTGGCAGGTGTCTGAAATTGAACATTTCCAAAGCTGAACTCTCCCCTAAACTTGTTTGCCTTCCCACAGTTGCTATTTCAGTTAGCATTACTACACACCCGGTCCCCCAAAACTAGAAATCTGGGGGTCATCTTATGCTCCTTCCTCCAACCCCATATTAAATCCCCTCAACTCTTTTGTCTACAGTCCTGCTGCTTCGTTTCGATTCCCCTCAACTCCAGTCTTGACTATTACAATTACCTCCTAATTAGAGATACGGCCCGGTTTTCCCCTCTGGGGAGGGCATCCTCCCAGATCTGGTACAGCCTTTTTTTACGAGCTCAACTTGTAAAAAACAAATCTGCCAAACTCTGCTGACTACGGCATAAATACCAAACTCCCCAGCATGACACATCATCTCCAGGTAGGGCCCTACTCACCTTGCCTCTAGTCCCCCCAATCTTTTCTTTTCAAGTTGTGACTTTTCTTGCCAAAAAACCCCCTCACAAACAAAACCAAAACCCCACAAGAACTCACAAAATTAATGTCAAAAGGGAGAGGATGGGAGGAAAGATACTGCATCCTCTTTCCCTGATTCGGGAGGTTTGGAGGGTTGCCTGGGGATTGTGTATACAGGCATCTTCCCAGGTGATTCAGAGGCAGATCCAGCTTTGCCAAACACAGGGTTGTGCCATTCTTACAGAAGTCCAACAACTCACATCAGAGAATCCAGGCTACTCTGTGCTTTCCTAACTTACTGTAGAGGTACCGAGAAAAAAAAAAAAAACACAGCGGAAAAGCCTGCATCAGGCGGTCTGCTAGGTTACATCACTTCTGTATTCTCACCGAGAGTAAGACCCTAAGAAATCCTCAAGCAGAAATTTTAAGAATGAAAAGGGCATCTGCATAGCCTGCAAACCTGACACACAACCTAAAGCCTCTTTCGGTGACCAAAAACATTCCTGCCCCCCCAAATCCATTTAGAAAATGCTGAACCACCCTAGAAAAGTTTGGTCGGCGTTCCTCCACACTCCTTGGTTTTGAGGGAAGCCCTAAAAGGCGTAGTATTGGGAAAGCGTTTTTGCTTTATTTTAATCAGCAATGCACTAAAGAGTCGAAAACCTGAAGAAAGCACTTTCACATGCGGAAGCTCTTCTATCAGTGTTAATTCAAACACACACAGTATTAGGCTGCCATGTTTACTTGGACATGTGAAGAGCAAACAATGTAACCGAGGAACCTTGAGCTCGGACTCCCTACCAAGCACGTTAACATTCAAGCAACTTTGCGGGACGGCGGCACATCCACTAAGGCTCACGTTAGCTCCCGAGCCCAGGCTAAACAATAGAAAGGAGAGACGACAGAAGTCATTACTAATCACACGCGCCGTTTATGTTCTAAAAATCTTTTCTCGCGGCAGAGGCGGCTTTTCCTCTGCTCCTACTCTTTTTCAAAGTGTTTCCACGGTCATTGTCTCCCAGCACGAAACGACCGCGGCGCTCGGGGAGCAGGTACAGCGTCCCGCAGGGGTGTAGCTTGGTGGAGCCCGGCCAGGTTTTGGAAAACATTCCCGGCCCTTCCGGCGGGTCGAGGAAAAGTAGGTGGTGGCCCGGGCGCCAAAGGCAGCTGCCAATGCAACTCGCAACTTTTGAAATCAATCCTTTTTGCATCATGCAACGGATGCCACCGCTCCTCGGGTTTGCAACCCCCCACCCCTCCCCCGAGACCAATCATTGCCGCGCTCGGGCCTGCACATCGCCCCCGCCCCCTTCCCGGGCCGCACGCAGCCACCGAGCCGCTCCGGCCGCGGCCCGCCGCCTCTTAAAGGGCGGTAGCCGGCCCTTAAAGGCCCCTCGCGCGCGGCGCACGGCGGAGCGCGGCGGCCCGGTTCCCGGCAGGGGCCCGCCGAGCCAGGCCGAGCCCCCGCGGTGCCCAGGCGCGGCCCGGGCCCTCCCGCCCTCCGCGCCGCCGCCGCCGGGAGCGGCATTTTTATTCAGGCGACGCTTAAGGGAGCCCGGCCGCGCCCGGTGCATTGTGGGAGCGCCGGAGTCCCGTTTTCGGGAGGAGGAGGAGGGCGCAAAGCGAACCGGTAAGCGCCTGGCTTGGGGAGGGGGGGGGCGCGACGCCAGGCTTAAAGGGGAATATTCGTCCGCAGGCCCATGGCGGCCGTGCAGATCCCCCTCCGGGCCGCCCGGGCCCGCCGGGAGCCGTGCACGGCCGGCGCTCTCCAGCGCTGCCTGGAGAGGGGCAGAGCCAGGGCTTGGTGGGGCCGCTTTAAAAAAGAAGCACCGCCCGCGCCGCCGCCGCCGCCGCCGCCGCGCGGAGCCGGGGAAGGAGGGAGGGAGGAAAGGGCGGGGGAGGAGTGGAGGGGGAGGGCGGCGGCGGCGACGCAAGGGTTAATTTTTTCGCCCGCCGACATTTTTGTGCGGCGGCGGCGGCCCGCGCGCGCGGCGGGGAGAACCCAGCCCGGTCTCCGGGCGCGGCGCGCGGCGTCTCCGGGGCCCTCCCCGCCCCCACGCGCGCGCCCTCCGGCCCGCGGGCGCCGCCTGACCCTGGGCGCCCGGGCCGAGCCGGCCCCGTGGGCCGGGGTCCCGCCGCGCTCGCGCCCGCCCCGCCGCGGCCGGTTGGCCGTGCGCGCCTCGCGCCCTCCCTGCCGTTCCCGCCGCCGCCGCCGGGAGAGCGGGCGGGCATGGCCCAGCCGGTGGCGGCGCCGCGCTGCCTCCGCCCGGCCGCGGCCAGCCCGCCGCGCCGCGCCGCACAAAGAGCCGAGGCCCGCGCTGCCTTTAAAGGCGGCAGCCTGAGACTTAAGGTGTCCCCGCGTGCCGGCCTCCGCGCTCCAGCTGCCTCCTGGACGCGTGCTGCATGGAGAGCGCCCGGCCCCCGCGCGCCGGGCCCGGAGTCCACCCCTTTGTTTATATCCTGGGCTTAGGGGCTTGCGGGTAGGGAGGTAGGTACGGGGCTGCGGCTGCACCCTCTCCCGTCCCCGCTTACCGTGCTCCCCGAGCTGTGCGGCCCGCCTGGCGCACTCGGTTAAAAAAAAAAAAAAAATTAAGGTGGCCGAGAAGGAAAGGGTTAACCGTTGTCTTTAAATATTCATATCATTGTTTTAAAGGTGTAAACATGCGGCTTCTGGGTTGGAGCGGACTACCTCTTATTATGCAAATGTACTCCCCCCCATTAATTACGATTTCCCCAAGACCCCCCCCCCCATTTTCGCTCATCCACCCTCCAAAAACTGTAAGTTTTCAAGGTTCGGATGTGAGTGTGGGATGTGTGTCCCTCGTTCCAGTTCGAATTTTAAAACTCCTGAGTGCTTTCTGGACTTAAGGTGTTTTAAACTTTTTTCCTCTTAAAAATCTGGGAAAATATAAATAATGTTTAAAAGGAAGTTAGTCCCTCAAATTCCCCGCCTCTTTTTTGGGGGGAAGGGTAGGGTTGGAGGTAGGAAAATAACTGGATGCCTCGTGAGTTGGATTTTTTTTCCCCCTGGTAGGAGTGAGGCGATGTTAAGTGCGAGGCGTTTTGTGAGCAAAGGACTTGTTTTGTTCCAAACTCTTCCAAGTCAAAGTGCTACTGGACTTTTCCTAACTCTAAAATGGCTTCAGAATTCCCCTCTGGTATTTTGCTTTGCTCTCCTGCCACCCTCCTTTTGGACAGGTTGATTTCTTGGAATCTTGGAAGGTTTACTCCTGCACAGTTGTAGGTTTCAAACCGAAATGATTGCTCACCCCAAACATGTTTTTGTAAGGACAGTTTGGATCACTGCCTAAACTCGGGCTTTGTGAGATTTATTTCAGTTATTTTGTGAGTGTGTGTGAGAGAGTGTGTGTGTGAGAAAGAGATTTATTTTAAATGAGTGATGTGCTTCCCAGAAGATCGGAAACTCTATAAATGGGAATTATGTTCTTAATCATAAATTTTATAGGGGAAACTAACTCTAAAACTTGGGGTGTTTGTAATTCTATGCCCAATAAAATATCAGTCTGGAGGTTTGTAAACCCTGGGAGCACATATAAGATTCTGATTTAACCTCTGAGACTTCAGATTTAGAAGGGTTTGCCCTCCTAGAAACTTCCAGTGGTACCAAGTACCATAAATGCCAGTGATTTAGTACAGTTTAATTTCTCATTTTAGTTCTGCAATGAAACCGTAATGAGCAGGGGCAAGCATATTTATTTTGTCGGTGTGTGTGTACTGGTTTGTTGGGCGGGATGTTTGCTTTCTAGGAAAGAGCACTGCATTAAAACATTAGAGAACTTTGCACTGCTCTCTTGGAGAAAATTAATCTTGCTGTGTTAAACAGCCATTCCACTTTTCGAGTTGTGTTCTTTAGTGAGGCTTCCTTAGTTTTGGATCATGTTGTACTTTTGGCCCAGAGTGAAAACAGGCTTTTCTAAAATTGAATTGAGCATCATGAAGAATTTCATCAAGTGCATTTCCATCAGCATCCTTTTCCTGCAGAGTGTCTGTCTAATGGGCATTTTATTTTTCTTTGTGAGATAGCAGAAGATATTAAAAGGCTTTCCAGAGAAGTCCCTTTAGCCAGGCCTTCTAATCTCTAAACCGTAGTGCTTCTAGGTTGACAGATGAAGTGACTAGAAGTTTTCTCATAATGCTGGCCGCCAGAAGAACCTTTGGGACCTGCTGCTCAAGATGGTCTTGTGTCATGTGTCAGCTGGCCCATAGTGCCTTCTTCAGGGGAGGTGTCCTGGCTGCCCCTCAGAGCCACAGTTACGGCAACACAGACGTCAGGTCTTCTTCAGTAGAAGATGTCTGTGATGGTACAGTCATTTTTTAAAAATGATTCAATCTGGCTTATGCATCACTGTAATGAACTGTTACGGCCTCCGATCACCCTATGCCTGTGGTCTGGGTGATTTCAGCTCTTCTCACACTTACTTGTTTCTTAGCAAGTAGTGGTGAGAATTCTTTTAATGGTGTCTTTGTGTTTTGGCGCTACCTAGGTGGATCTGTAAAGAAACCAACTGCTAGGAGAGGGAGGGGAGGAGCCCAGCTGTGAGGTGTGTGCGCCCCAGAACCATGTCTACGCGGGAGTCCTTTAACCCGGAAAGTTATGAGTTGGACAAGAGCTTCCGGCTAACCAGATTCACTGAACTGAAGGGCACTGGCTGCAAAGTGCCCCAAGATGTCCTGCAGAAATTGCTGGAATCCTTACAAGAGAACCACTTCCAAGAAGATGAGCAATTTCTGGGAGCAGTTATGCCAAGGCTTGGTATGTGAACCATTATTTCTTTTATACTTCCCCAAAGTAGAGCATCTTGGCTGCGATTGTAGTCAATGAGTCAAAAGCCAAACTTCTGTCCTCCCGTGGTGCCTTTTTCAAAAAGCAAAGCAACGATAAGTATTCTATTATTGTAGCTTATTTGGAGGAAGTACTTGAAAAGCATCAAGAAATGTGCTCTCGCCATTTTTAAATTATTAAGTGTGCAGTTGAGACAATTCTATTACAGTAAGAGAATTTTTTACTAAATTGAATTTTGTAGTTAGCTGAGGATTAAGCAGAAACTCCTTTATGCCTCTGTCCTAAAATTTTCCTTAAAACACTTGCATTCCCTTCTTTGCCTTAGGAAAGGTAGTGCTTACCTGTCATTGTGCAGCGCTTAGAGGGCAGTGATGGGGTGGGGGGAGACTTCTGGGTTCCTCTGCAGTATGCACTGTTTGATGAGCTCTGCTAGGGAGGAGGTTCTAGAAGACTGGACTGAATGTGTGGCTGACCCTAGGACGTCATCTGGCACGGAGAGTGTGGTTTTTTTTTTTTTTTTCTTTACTAAATTCCTGATGTTTTAGTGGTTTGCCTCTTCCCAAACACAGAGCTCAGAAAGAAATTCTAGCCTGTTGGGATATTGTTTGTTAGCTTTTATTGTCTGGTGCGTTAAGGACGTGGCATGAGACCATGCTCACTTGGCTTTCTGAGTGTTTGGTGTGTATTCTAGGAGTTTGAATGTTTGGTAGTTACGGTGTGTGACCCGATCAGCGTTCTTACATAAGGTTTTCATTCTGTTCATTTTCACCCATTGTTTGATTGTGCAGTTCTGTCTTAACAACATTCTGTCTCACAACCCAGGATGCTCCTTTCTTCCCTGATATGTAAAGGAGCTATAAAAGCAGAGCTGCTTTGGTTGGAGGAGAGGAAACTTCACACCCCACACTCTAAGGGCCACAGGGCTGGCTCCCAGGAGCTCAGTTCGAAAACCAGCTTCATCTAGCTGATGTCTAAGCATGGAGAAATGCCACGTGAATGGGTTGGATTAGATGTTGTCTTGTCAAGAAATAAGAATGTACTGAGAAAGCTGTCCGATAACTCTGTCAAGAGAAATAAGCTGCCAAATGGGCAAAACCAAATGCAATAAAAGCCTCATGGATATAGTAGTAATTCCTCTTTATAACTTCCCCCATTGACCTTATGAGCATGCCATGCACTGTTAAGCACTTTGAAAATGGGTCAGTTCATTGCTCTTCCCTCTGCCCCATGATGCACAGGAAGGCAGGGTAACCCATCCCGTGTCACTTGGCGAGGGTCAGGACCTGGAGTCCATGTTTTCTGATTCCTCCCTGCACCATACCGTTTGTCACCCTGTTTCTAAGTCCAACACATTTGCAGTGAGAATAGAGGCTGCAAGGTACAACCCAGCAGTGGCAAAGGGGACAGATGGGGATAGTAAGCGGAGAGGCAGAAGAAAGCTGGTAGAAGAATACTAGCGCAAAGGAGTATAGTCTCCTAGGGCTTTGGGGAAGCATTTGGAAGCCAGGAACCTTTCCCAGAAAAAGGCCCACTCATGAAATTGAGCATTCCTGGCATTCTCCAGGGGCAGAAGGACCCCAGGTTACAAGCAAATGGGTGCTGAAGGAAGCATAGTATTAAAACCTCGTCCAGAAGTGGTAACATCTAGATAGCCAAAGCTTTGCTTTGGAATCAGATCTAGATTCTTGTCCGGACACAGTCACTAAGGAGTCACTAATGTTAATATGAGCGACAGTGTACCAATCTTCAGAATGAGATAATCATACTTACTGTTTCTAAGTGTTGGAAGTACCGGAAATTATGTGTGTGTGTATATGTACCGTGTGTATCTTTACCTAGATAGACACATAATATATACACACCAGTGTGTTTATCTGTTTTTAAACTATTTTTCTAAACGAGTGACAGATTTCCTGGATCCTAAGATGGTGACAGTTGTTAAATGTACATGTGTTGATTAGATGTATTCTCACTAAAGAAATGTTAAAATAAGTGTTTCTTGTCTGAGACGTAAGAGCTATCAAGTACTGATCACTGCCGGCAAGTGGTGGTAGTATGATCATTGGGTTCTTCTGCTTGATGGATGGTTTCAGGCTTGCTGAAAACCCAGAATTCCCCACCACCCACTGGTAATTAAATATAACACTGCTTGGTCTGGTATTTGAGGTCCCCCCCCCCGCCCCCCCGTGGTATTTTCGTCTGTTACCACCTGCCCTCTCCCTGGACTGTCCCTCCCTCTCAACTTGATCCTCTGGTTTTTTAAGGCCAGTGGCTCATCTCAGATGTGCCCTCTCTCCCCCAGTCACTATGGACCGGTGCTGTATGAGAGAAATACCATGTGAGCCACACATGTAATTTCAAATTTCCTAGAGCATTGGGTGAAATTAATTCTAACATATTTTACTTAATCCTAAAAACCTCATTTAAAAACGTAATTGATATAAAATACTGCTAATGAAATGTTGGGTTTTTTGGTAAACATGCTCAAGAGTCATCAGTTAAAATGCTCTGATGATACATATAAATAGAAATTAAATCCTTCACAAGTCAAATTTATTTAATTCAAATTTGGATTAACCAGAATAGAAACTTTTTTTAACAAAAAGATTTTATTTAGTTAGTTGAGAGAGAGACAGAGCACGAACAGAGGGAAGGGCACAGGGAGAGGGAAAAGCAGGCTCCCCACTGAGCAGGGGGCCTGAAGCGGGACTCCATCCCAGGACCGGGGGATCATGACCTGAGCAGATGCTTAACCAACTGAGCCACCCAGGCGCCCTGATGAGAAACATTTAAAGCTAACATTCAGCAGCTATGTCTGGTCTCTTTCAGGAGGCCTGTGGTTCATACATGAAAACCCCAAAGAAAACTGTATTTTGCTCTTTCCTGAAGCAAACAGTAATATCCTCAGAATGACCTGTTGGGTCAATTTAGGGAGACTCAGTATGAGTAAAATTGTGGTTCTTGCCCTTTCCACTTAAGTGCTGAAAAGCAGTTGTCAGGTGAAGTTTCTGGGAGGTGTGCACGTATGTCGTTTAGATGAATTATCACACGTGTTCCCACCTGATGCACATGGACACTCATGACCTGGGCAGTGTGCTTCGTTGTCACACACCCGTGAGACTTGCCATCCGGACACCGCCTTGCCATCTTGTGTGGTGGGAAATCAGCCCGCCTTCACAAAGTCTGTAGCTTTTTATTAAACTCGGTTTTTATTTTTGCTTTAATAATAATGGATCAAGGCCTGGGAAAATAAGGTGCCCCTGTGACGCGGCCTCTCGTGGGTATTTTGGCGTTGTGGTGCTGAGATCGTTGTACTGCAGCAATTTTACTCAAGCAGAATATGAAAGGTGCTCGTATATTCATCTCAGTGTGATGCAGATATGATTTATTCTTGTTCCGTTTGCAATTCTGAATTACGAGGGTGCCATCCACTTGCTTCCTTTGGTATTTTATCCTGATTTTTTTCTCCACCTTCAGCTGTTGTGCGCTGCCAAGTTGAAATCCTCATAAGGGGGCAGGTGGGTATCCTTTCGAGAGAGGTGAGGGAAAGCACTCTGTATTCAGCGTGCTTGGTGGGAGGGCCAGTCTGAATTTGAATATGTCCCCATTACAGGTGATTTCCAAAGAAATGTTGCCTATAGTGGCTTAGTTTTGACTATTTCTAAACCGATTTCAGTAAAAGGGAATTATTTCTAATTAGACCATCCATTGTCCATATTATCTTTCTAAATGTTTAGAAACGATTTTTAATAAATTGAACTATTTCCTGCAGGCTTGATAGCATAAGTTAGTAAAGGTGACATTTACAGGTTTTCTGCAAGAGAAATAACGTGGAATTTTAAAGTTTCCTCTTAAAAAATACCTTTGGTAACCTACATACCAGATCCCACAGATGCTGCAGTGTCTGTCCAAGCTTGATTGGAAACGATGAATACTTGTTCCGACTTTGTCCTTCTCTCTTTCCTTCTTCTCTCTCTCCCTCCCTCCCTCTCTCACTCTCACTTAAGCTTATTTATTTATTTTTAAGTAATCTCTACACCCAACGTGGAGATCGAACTCACGACCCCGAGATCAAGAGTCACACGCACGTTCAACTGACTGAGCCAGCCAGGCGCCCTCCCCACCTCTGTCATTTTCATTTTTGACTAAAATGGAGAAGTAATAATAACATTTATTATATGTATAAAAGATTTTACAGACTTTTTTTAAAAAAAGATTTCATTTATTTAATTGACAGAGAGAGAGAGCGTGAGAGGCAACACAAGTAGGGGGAGTGGGAGAGGGAGAAGCAGGCTTCCAGCTGAGCAGGGAGCCTGATGTGGGGCTTGATCCCAGACCCTAGGATCATGACCTGAGCTGAAGGCAGTCGCTTAACCAACTGACCCACCCAGGTGCCCCAGATTTTACCGACTTTTATTGGGGAAAACAGAATAACGCCTAAAGATCTACTCGAAAAGTAACTGTAGCTAAGACAACCCAAGTTCCGTTGATGCTTTCTCATCTTTAAAGGAATTCTCTGTGATGCCAGCAACATGACACAGTAATACAAAGGAAAAATTTCCATCGGAGGCATCATTAAAGTCTAAAAATTATACCGTATTGAAGTTGAGTCTTCATGACTAACAAATTTTATTCTCACTTTCCATCTTAAGCCAGTTACGTTTCACGTTTATTTCACTTACGGGCCTGATAGGAAACACATTGCTTTGTTGGCAGGGCTCAGTGCTCCATAAGCATCGTGCACGAAACTGCTCCTATTCGCAACACTGATGGTATAAAATGAAATGGCTTTTCCTTTCGGTTTTTGGACGCTGACGACTTTCGTCTTTGCAGGCATTGGAATGGATACTTGCGTCATTCCTTTGAGGCATGGCGGTCTCTCTCTGGTTCAAACCACAGATTACATCTATCCTATCGTTGATGACCCTTACATGATGGTGAGTTTGACCCGGGTGTGTGTTTACATCTGGAACTGCTTGTTGGTTGGGTTTGGGGCTGGGGACTTGGCTTTCCTGACACGCCAGTTGTCACCATCCCGCCGCCACTGCCCTGCCGTCTGCCCTTGCAGCCGTTGGGTCTGCCCTGCTCACGCTCAGTCCCGGGCAGAAGGCAGTGGGGGCAGGCGCGGGGAGCCCCTCTGCCGCTCTTGTACCTGCGGGTGTGTCTGGGCACAAACACCTGTTGTGTCCTCAGCACATCTGTTGACGGACGTGCTTAGAGTTTTCTTCTTGCCTTCTCTCTCTGACGTTTGTAAACTCTGCATTCCTGTGTTTGAGGCTATGAGGTGTTACCACACTTGGTAGCAGGACTGATTCAAGGTGTTTCCTTCCAGAAATAAACAGCATCTCACCACAGTTAAGCTGCTTGACTGTCGATTCCGACTCTGGTCACTAGGCACCTCAGTGTGTCATGTGTCCCCATGTAGAATGCGTATCTGATCTGCGGCGTTAAGTTCCTGGCTACTGATCACGGCCCTGCCTAGATCTACTTCCAAATTGCCCAGTGCATGGCTACGCCAGCAACCTCCTGGTCTGCCCGACTTTAACCCCCTACCCTACCAGACGAGGAGCCGATGAAGAAACGGGGAGCATCATGCTGTTAAGAAATGGGCCTCCCTGGGGCGCCTGGGTGGCTCAGTCATTAAGCGTCTGCCTTCGGCTTGGGTCGTGATCCCGGGGTCCTGGGATCGAGCCCCGCACTGGGCTCCCTGCTCGGCGGGAAGCCTGCTTCTCCCTCTCCCACTCCCCCTGCTTGTGTTCCCTCTCTCACTGTCTCTCTCTCTGTCAAATAAATAAAATCTTTAAAAAAAAAAAAAAAAAGAAATGGGCCTCCCTGTGTGCCAGGGCACTGGACTCAAGCCACATGCACAGGGACTTGGGTCCCGAGACAGCTAAGTGTGGGGAGGAGGAAGGTCACCTCTCAGATGCCAGTGACAAGCAGATAGTTGACTAGAAACCTGTCTGGCCCCTGCACTTCTGTTCTCTCCTCTGGAGCAGTACTTCTGAGAGACCACAGGAGCCCCACCTGACCAGGTGGCAGAGGCGGCTAGGACCAGAATTCAGCCTTTAGCCAGCATCTCTCTCTCTCTCTCTCTCTCTTTTTTAAAGATTTTATTTATTTGACAGAGATAGAGGGAGAGAGCACAAGCCAGGGGAACAGCAGATAGAGGGAGAAGCAGGCTCCCCGCTGAACAAGGAGCCCGATGCGGGACTCCATCCCAGACCCCGGGATCAGGACCTAGCCACCCAGGTGCCTCTAGCCAGCATATCTTTTTTTTTTTTTTTTTAAAGATTTTATTTATTTATTTGTGAGAGAGAGAATGAGAGAGAGCACATGAGAGGGGGGAGGGTCAGAGGGAGAAGCAGACTCCCTGCCGAGCAGGGAGCCCGATGCGGGACTTGATCCAGGGACTCCGGGATCATGACCTGAGCCGAAGGCAGTCGCTTAACCAACTGAGCCACCCAGGCGCCCTAGCCAGCATATCTTAAAAGCATCAGAGAGGGGACAGAACGTGGCTACGGCCCCAAGTGGCAGGCACCTCCGAATTGCAAAAGCCCTGTTTACCCTGCTATTGTTGCTTCTGAGCTTGCTGCCATTCTGCCAGGGAGTCATAAGAAAACCTCAGCGAGTACTGAGCCAGCTGCTGAAATGATCATACTTGGGAGTTTGATTATCCTCATGTCAGAAGAACAATTTGTCATTTTCTCCTTCACTGTCTAGAAATGACGACTTATATTTATTTTTTATTTATTTATTTTTTGGAGCGGGGGTTGGGGGGCAGAGGGGGAGAGAGAGAGAATCTCCAGCAGGATCCGTGCCCAGTGCGGATAGAGCCTGACATGGGGCTTGATCTCACGACGCTAAGATCACGACCTGAGCTGAAATCAAGAGTTTGATGCTCAACCACTAAGCCACCTAGGCACCCGTTTTTTTGTTGTTGTGGTTGTGGTTGTTTTTCTTTTAAAGATTTTATTTATTTATTTGACAGAGAGAGACACAGCGAGAGAGGGAACACAAGCAGGGGGAGTGGGAGAGGGAGAAGCAGGCTTCCCGCAGAGCAGGGAAGGACCCTGGGATCATGACCTGAGCCAAAGGCAGATGCTTAATGACTGAGCCACCCAGGCACCCGCCCCTGTTTTTTTTTTAAGATTTTATTTTAAGTAATCTCTACACCCAACATGGGGCTTGAACTTACAACCCCAAGATCAAGAGTCACTAGCTGCACCAACTGAGCCAGCCAGGCGCCCCCAACAACTTAGTATTTAAAAAATCTTCAGGGGGCGCCTGGGTGGCTCAGTTGGTTAAACGACTGCCTCCGGCTCAGGTCATGATCCTGGAGTCCCAGGATCGAGTCCCACATCGGGCTCCCTGCTCAGCGGGGAGTCTGCTTCTCCCTCTGACCCTCCCCCATCTCATGCTCTCTCTCTCTATCTCATTCTCTCTCTCAAATAAATTATTAAAAAAAAAATTAAAAAATCTTCAGTGGATATTAAAAAAAATGTATTATCATATTTCTATTGAATTAAAAAGTTCCTTACAAAATAATATAGTTTACTGGAAATGCTTTTTATATACTTTAGAAAACAGTCTGACTTCAGGCATAGATGTTTTTTCTCTCTTCTATTTTTTGATTTCTCAAGCAAGATGTTTTTCCTGTTTATCTTCTACAGCCTTGAAAAGAAGCTACCAAAATTTCTCCCTCCCTGTGTTATAAAAACCATCTTCTCTATAACCAATAAAGTGAACATATTTTTAGAATCTGTTTAGAATACATGGCTGTTTCCAAGTTTGCTTTAGAAGACCGTTGTTTTCCAACTTTTTCATTCCATAAGCTCTCCTCCCAGACCCATCAGCTCCAACCTTGCTTGGCTCAGCATCTGCTCCCAACCCCGGTTCCCCCATCTAAATACATTGTAGGCTTCTCCCGATATTCAAAATGGGAAAGAACACAGAAATTCTGTGTTCTGCACAAGAAAGAAGAGGTGGTCACAGGAATATCTGAGAAACAGTGAAGGAATGGCCTCGTGGTTGTGTGATGCAGTAAAGGACACAGAAAGCGGGGACCATGTCCCTGGAAAGTCCCCGAGTTGTCCTGGGAGGCGCTCTGTAGGCACACACGGAAAGTCCCCCAGTTGTCCTCTCTCACGCCTCCCCTCTCTTCCAGGGCAGGATAGCATGTGCCAACGTCCTCAGTGACCTCTATGCCATGGGGGTCACGGAATGCGACAATATGCTGATGCTCCTCGGAATCAGTAATAAAATGACCGACAGGGTAAGTAGTCTGCTGTCTTGCTGGCGTCACTTGACTGGTTAGCCCTTAGTCCCCGCCATCCATAATGGGGCGCCCAGGCTGCACATCTCTCCTTCTGTCGGGCTCCCCATTTATTTTTTGGCAACTACCTGCGAATTAAACTAGAGACTCTGACCTGTTCTTGTTATCATATCCACCACCTGCTTCCCTTTCTCTCTTTCAGGTAGACCGAAGCCAAGACAGGCATGTTTGTTTGCGTTACTAAAGTTGAGGCCTCAGTCCTAGCAGCTCCGCGCCAGGCCTGTGGCCCGGGCCTAGCCTTACAGACCCCGGGCGCACGCCACTGCTGTCTGGGGTGACGCAGCTGGGGGGTGATGTGGCGGAGTGCCCCATGCAGTCACATGCTCACACAGCCGTGTCCGTGGTCTTGCCGTCAGCCCCTGTCCTTTGACTCAGGGATGATTTCCATTAGATTCTTTTTGAAAGGTACCTGTTTTTGTGCCCCAGAAAGAGGTTTGCTGCGCCTCATAGAAATTAGCTGGTCATGGCTTCCACAAAGCATCTGGAGGAGGGCACTGGAATTCTTAAGGACCCCTGAAAGAGCTGGCCCTCAGATGGAGGGCAGACCTGTGGAGCCAGTCAAATTCCAGTTTTTAATTCTGTGTTGTCTGGGCTCCGTTCACATTGTAACCTAGAGCACCTTCCGACTCCTGATAAAATGGCTGCAATGTCAGCCCTTGGCCTCCTTCTTCCTCTGATCCCCAACCCTGGCTGTAAACTGCAGGAGCCCCTCTAGGGTTTTATGATCTTCTTTATAACACTAAGTGTAGATTCTCTTTTCTGGGTTCTGAACTGAATTTTATGTGACTCTTCATTTGTGTTCTTTTCAACCCTAGGAAAGGGACAAAGTGATGCCCCTAATTATACAGGGTTTTAAGGACGCAGCAGAGGAGGCAGGGACGTCTGTGACTGGTGGCCAGACGGTGTTAAACCCCTGGATTGTTCTGGGAGGAGTGGCCACGACTGTCTGCCAGCCCAATGAATTTATCATGTAAGTGGATTTTGTTTCCCATCACCTGGCCTGGTTCTCCCTTTCTTCTTCATTTTTTAGTAAAGATGTATTGAAATATGAATTCGCATCCCATTGGTGGTGTTGCACAGAATTATGTAGCCATCCCCAGAGATGATTGTAGAACATTCCGTCACCCCAGCTGGAAACCCATCCCCCTCACTGTCACTCCACGTTCCCCCGGCTCCCATTCTGCCTTTCACTGCACACAATATTAGCATGATATTTTTAAGGTTCATCATTTTGTGGCACATAGCAGTACTTTACTCCTAATTTTTTTAAATTTTGGGGTCTTTTTAATTGAAGTACAATTCATGTAACAAAATTTCACATCACATTAAATTCAACTTGTTAAAAAATAATTATCTATTTATTAGAGCAGAGGGAGCGGCAGAGGGGGAGAGAGGGGGACAAGCAGACTCATGCCGAACCCAGAGCCCGACATGGGACCTGAGCCCAAACCAGTCAGACGCTTAACTGACTGTGCCTGGCATCCCATGAAATTCAGCTTTTTAAAGTATACACTTCACTGGTTTTTAGTATTAACAAGGTTGTGCAGCCATCACCACTGTCCAATTCCAGAACATTTCGATCACTCCAAAAAGAAACCTTGTATCTGTAAGCAGTTACTCCCAACTCCCTTCTCCCCGTGTCCTGGAAACCACTAATCTACTTTCCGTCTTGTGAAGTTGCCCATTTTCAACATTTCTGATAAATGGAATCCTAGGATACATCAGTATTTTGTGTCTGGCTTCTTTCAGTTAGTGTGACGTTTCCAGACTCTGTGTTGTGGCGTGTTGTCACTGCTTCGTGCCTTTTTGCGGCTGAACAACAGTCCATGGTGTGATGGACCAGAACAGATGATGCTGCTGTGAACTTTTGTGTGCACGTTTTTGTGAACATACATTGCATTTCCCATGGTGTAATGTACCTAAGAATTACCGGGTCACGTGGTGACCGTGTAGCTTGAGCCACCATCACCCTGGTTTCCAACAGTGGCACCATTTTACATCCGAAACAGCAATGTAGGAGAATGCCACTGTCCGCATCCTCACTAGTCCTCATTCTCTTGTCTGCATGTTTGGTATAGCCAGCCTAGCAGGTGTGAGGTGATCTATGTCCCTTTGTGAAATTGGCATTTCTCTAGTAGCTAATCATACGGGCCTCTGTTGATGTGCTTTCTGGCCATTTCTAGATCTTTGGGAAAGAGTCTCTCTCTCTGTGTCTCTCTCTCCTTTTTTTTTTTTTTTTTGAAAGATTCTGTCTTAATACAAGTTGTTAACTTTACATGTTTGATGTCTTTTTAAGAAAAGAAAATGTCCAGTTTCTGAAGGAAGTAGAAACTCCCATTTGTTTACCTTTAAAAAAAAAAAGATTTTATTTATTTATGAGGGCCTGCACACGAGTGGGACAGGGAGGGGCAGAGGGAGAAGCAGAGCAGGGAGTCTGACGCGGGGCCGACTGAGCCACCCAGGCACCCCTGTTTGGCTTTTTTCTGTGAACAGGTACTAACAGGCACTGTGCTCACATGATTCGGGGTTCAAACGGTAGAGAAAAGTCTGCAGTGCGGAGTCCCCCCCCCCCCCCATCCCTTGTCACCAGTTTCCTTTCCTGGACAAGGGAACTACTTTTACCAAGTTTGAGCCAATTTACTATTCACATTTACATTGTTCAATTATTTTGACATTACAAATAGTACTTCATTGTATAACCATTATACGTAGATGATTTTGTATATGCGTAACTCTTGGTAAGAAATTTTTCAAAATAAAATGGCTAAGTCAAATATATGTGCAGAGTCACGATAGATTTCTCCAGATTGCCCTGCGTAGAGGCTTGGCCAGCAGTGAACAAGACTGCCACGGCCCCCCCTCCCCATCAACACAGCGTGCAAACAAGCCTCTCAGTTCTTTGACAGTCTGTTTGGTGGCTTAAACCTTACTCCTTTGTGAGGAAAGTTGAGCATATTTTTCATATATTCTTGTCTTTTGCCCATTTTTTTAATTGATGGGAGCTCTTTTTAGAGACATTGTCTGATAGCTTTCTTGTGAAGGGTCTTGCATTTTACTTACACCAGAGTTTTGTTTTCCTGTGTTTTATGTTGCTCGTTCTCAAGCTTCCACACACACAGGATCGTGGGTCCATCTGCCTCCCACATTTCAGCTTTTCAGTAGAAAAAGAACTTAAGCAATTGCAAAAATTAGGAAAACATAATAAAACAAGCTTCAGTGGATTTTCAGCATGTATGTTTAGTTTGTAAAACAGGAATGAGCGTGCGCACGTGGTTATATTTCATCCAGTAGTGCCTGTGAACTTGAACATCACCCGGTAGTTGTGGGTTGTAATGCTTGTGGCTGGCACATGACCTGTGCTGTCCAAGAACATACCAGCACTGAGGTGCGGCTGAGTCACACCTGAAAGACATTCATGCCTCAAGGCCTACTTTTTGGAAAAGGAGTTTCTTAGATACCGTTACCAAATGAACATTTTTGAAAGCTAACAGTGGATACAGAGATCACGGGATGAGCTGGGGAGCTAGTGGTTGATTTTAAGTCTGTGCCCCTGGCTTGGTGATCGGCGTGGGTGACATAGTCCTCTACTGTTGGAAGGCACAGTGGCTGGGTGGGCAGCTTGAACCGACACAAGGAAGACACGAGGGCTGGCCATGCCCCGCAGTGAGGGTGCAGTGTGATAGGGGTTGCGCTTGGGGAGTCGGCCTTTGTGTTTTTAGTATTGGCCTTCTGTCTTTTTTTTTTTTTTAAAGATTTTTATTTATTTATTTGACAGAGACAGTGAGAGCAGGAACACAAGCAGGGGGAGTGGGAAAGGGAGAAGCAGGCCTCCCGCCGAGCAGGGAGCCCGATGTGGGACTCGATCCCAGGACCCTGGGATCATGACCTGAGCCGAAGGCAGACGCTTAACGACTGAGCCACCCAGGCACCCGGCCTTCTGTCTTTAAGACAGGGAACAACCAAGGAGTCTGTCTGGGCGCCAAGTAGGGAACTTAGTGTTGGTCAGTTTGAATTTGAGAACTTTGATGAAATCACCAAAACATTAGACCCACAGGTTGGAGCCACATCCCACGGGTCTCTGTCTCAGGAGTGATGGTGAGAAACGGTCTTGGGGTCAGAAGTCTTGTTGCCCCCGAACCATGGTGGGTCTGTACTGAGAATTACACATGAGCGTGGCCCGATGAGGCCTTTGCCTTTGAAGGCTTGGTCTGCTTCTTTGTCCACTCCTTGGGGGTGTGGGCGATCCTGTAGGTAACTGGCAGACCCTTCACTTCTTTCAGTGTTTCTGCTCCAGCAGTGGCCTCAGTAGCACTTGCAAGGAAGGTTCTACTGCCCTGGTGGTGGTTGGCTTAAATTGAAGTGTTTTGCAAACACACGTGCACTTGGACCAGCCTTTTCTTTCTCCTATTCTATTGACAGTGAGTTTACCTCTTTGATTACACTGAACTGCCTTGTTCTTTTCTTCAGGCCAGATAACGCGGTGCCGGGGGACGTGCTTGTGCTGACGAAGCCCCTGGGGACACAGGTGGCCGTGGCCGTGCACCAGTGGCTGGACATTGTGAGTGGAGCGTCGCCTGCCGTGGGGGCGGGGTGGACAGCACGTTGGCGGGACTGGGGTCGTTTTTGTTGGCGGGTGTGGAGATTGGGGCGTTCACTCTGCACACGGGGTCCGGTGAGTGTCTCCTTGGTGTGCTCGTTGCGGAGTACGCTTTCTCGAGAAGACGTGTCTTGCTCTGGAGTGAGTGCCGCTCCTCGTCCGTAAGCGAGCCCTGCCCCTCAGACTTGTTTGCACGTTTCAGATCTGGGTCATCCCCGTGGCTTCACTCTGTCTTCCAGAAATGAGCTCCTTCAGTTCCACTACCCCGGAGTGGAGTATCAGCCATGTCCTTCACAAATTCTAGGGACTGTTTTTTTATTAAATCAGTACCACGTATCGAGTGCTTTATCTTTCATATCTTAAGCATTACTAAGAGAAATCATAGGAGAATGTATGGAAAGTGTAGTGTTTGGGGGTATAAATACAGGCAGGGTTGTTGACAATTTAAATTGTTTTATTCACGAGGTTTTTGGTTGTTTTGTTTGGTTGTGTTGTCTTTTTAAACTAATTAGTAACTCCAACGTTTTGAGAAGTAATTACCTTGTGGAGAAAGCCTCTAGAATATGAAGATATTTATTCTGAGTCACTTTTCCACTGAGCTATGATCACACTTCATTTAGGGTTCTTCTTGCCATAACAGTCCAAAAATTAATACAGTTGTGGCATATTCTCACGTATCTTGGTGCTTTTAATTTCTGCCACTATCATCTGAACTACCATTCCTGAGAAACAGTTGAAAAAGAATAAAAATTTTATGTTATTGATCAACCAGGTACATCTTCCTTGATACGGCAGAGTAGAGAAAATCTCTAAGCCACATCCTTGAGTTACTTTTCCCTTCCATCCAGTGACGAGGGGGAGACCTCCCATCAGGTATGATGACCTGTAAGTCACATTGGAAGGCCATGACTGGCCAGGAATCCACAGTGACTCTCCATGCGAAGGGCCAGGTCTGAGTAACTTAGCAAGGTTGCTGGAAGCAGGTGAGGCAGAGGGCCCTCAAAGATGAGGGGTTTGGGATCCTTCTCCCTATCCCCAACCTGACATCATCTTTACTTTTTTTTTTTTTTAATGCTCAGAATTGAGAAAAGCAAGATCCAAAGATTATATAACTGCATAATACCCTTTCATAAAGGTCAGAAGCAACCAAAGAGTAAATTGTTTTGGCATCTGTATGTACGAGAATATCTATTTTGTACGGCAGGAGAAGGACGAGTATAAACTTCAGAATAGTTACTGGCTCTGGGGGAGATATGGGGAGCTGTGGGTTAAGGGAAGAGCACATGGATGGACTTCAGTTATTGCACTGGGTGGTAGATTATTGGGTATTATTAAAAAAGAAAAAAAAAAAAGAATGCCTGGATGGTGGCCACTCATGGAGCAGGATGATAGTATTGTGATGCTAGAGTCTTTGAAAATCAGACTGAGGAAAAAGGGAAGCTTCTTTTCTCCTGACCTTTGTGACCGCCTGTGTGGTCACCCCAGGCTGTCCTCAGGGTGCGTGCAAAGCTGTTTTCACCCTCGTGTGTCCATGGAGATGGCTCAAGGCAGAATTTAGGTCAGGTCGGTAAAAGTGTGATTGTATGACAATGCAAGCCTTCAGCTTGTTAGAGGAGATGGGGAGGAACAGCAGAGTGCGTCGGCAGCCATTCCCGGTGTGAGCCGTGCCTGGCTGTCGGGGGCAGCCGCACTGCGGCCCTATGTCCTGCCCGGCTTATGTGGCCAGGAGACTGCACAACTGGACCACGGAAGGGGGGTGGTCAGGGACAGAACAGATGGCATGATTCAGCATCTAATGGGGCGCCTAAAACACGAGTCACAGGAAGCGAAAGTTGGAAAATGTTACTTTGTGTACAAAATTAGATAAACGAAACCCCCAGAAGGTGACCCCCCAAAATACACTCTTTTTCTTTGAGTGGTTAGGTTAATCACATTTTTCCCCTTTTCCTCCTAACCTCTGTTCCTGGTACTAGCCTGAAAAATGGAATAAGATCAAACTAGTGGTCACCCAAGAAGACGTTGAGTTGGCGTACCAGGAGGCAATGATGAACATGGCGAGGCTGAACAGAACAGGTATCGGGGCGGGAGGGCTCGTCTCTGGCAGGGGTCGGCCAGCCGGGAAACATTCTAGGCTTTGCGGCCCGCGTCCAGTCTCGGCTACATTGCCCCTCCTCCCTTGGTGCCAGTTCCTTAAACATGTGAAAAACCACATTCTTGGCTGGAGGAACAGGCCATGAGCCCGATCGGGCTGGTACTGCAGACCCCCTTCTTTTGGTACCTGGTTTGGGGTCCTAGATCACCAGCGGGAGTCCAGATCCTGTGTGTTCCTGGCAGAAATGCGTTTTAAATGTTGACTTGCAAGAGAGACAAGGAAAGACTGAGGATTCGGGGGGAAACACTACGTTAGACGGGGTCGTGGGGTCACGGCGGCTCCTCCTGCAGCACACTTTCAGCTGCATCCCTGGGGTCCCAGGGCGCTGTGGCTCTGCCAGCACCTCTGTGTGGTCCCCCCCCCCCCCCGCACCCCCCCGGCGTAGATGCCCTCGCAGTGACAACGGTGCCGAGTGTAGAGGAGAAGCAGAGAATAGGGATGGATTCGTGAATTCAGTTTCCAAATTGACGAAACAGAGTTGAGGTTCTGTTTTCTCTCCGTTCCTTCCAGTCCTAAATTTCTGGGACGATGGGCAGTATCGAATTCCTCTGTGCCCCAATAAAAATGGAAAAGAAACTTATGTAGCATGTTTTCAGAAGCATTTGACTTACCAGTTCGAGGTGTTCACGTTGTTACTTTGAATTCCCACGTCTGTGTGTATAAACGAGTAATGACATTTCGTGTCGTCATTTTTTTCTTTACATTACGTTTCTTGTCTAGGTTCTTAATACGGGTAGAAAGTAATAATAATAATAATAAATAGTGGCTACCAATTATCTGGTAATCAGTCTCAGGAACTTGACCTAGTTTCCTACTTAATTCTTAGGACAGCCTTATTAGGTAGCTGCTGGTGTTCTCTGTTTACAGAGAAGTAACTCGCTCAAGGTCCCACGGCGCGCCAGTGGGGACCCGGGATTTGAAACTACTGCTTATACTGCTTTTAAGTATTACCATCTATTCCTTCTGAACAGCTAAGTAAGAGATTGAAGCTATTCCACAGTCTTTATGCCCAGTAATTGAGCAAATACTTCGGTACTCCACTAAGTTTCAAAAGCAGATTAAAATGACCAGGAAAGTTCAAGAACCACAATTCATCTTCTAGAAAGCAGCAAGGCTTGCCAAGGGAATTACTTGATATAGTTCAAGTATCTTATATTTCCTCCCCCCCTTTTTTTGGCTTTCATATGGATGTAGAAAATACCAGGCATATTGTGTAATTAAGAAGGAAGCTCTTCTCCTGGGTCTTTGAAGTCCTGACCTCTGACGTGCCAGAGGAACTGTTTCTAGAAAAGCATCTGTGCAGATGATTTGGAAGCGAACCAGTGTGTAGAATGTCAGCTCCCAGAGGGCGGGGATTTCCGTTGGTTTGGTTCACTGCGGTCGCCCCAGCACTCAGAAGGAGGGACTCCTTCTCACTGTAGGTCCTCGTTAAATATGGACCGGGTGAGTTGACTTTGCATACAACATGCTAGCTTTCTTTTTGGTACTTCACAGACTTTTTTTTTTTTTTTTTTCCATAATCGTGTGAATTGGACCCTGTTTCTCCCCTCTGGCCGAGAGGAAATGCATTAATACAGGCAGATCCTGTTCCCAGACCCAAAACTGTTTGACTATAAAAACTGCTTTCTCCAGTACCACACATTTCATCAACGTTGATAAGCTTAGTGATGGAAATTCTTAAGATTTTTTTCTGGAAATACTAGTTTTCTTTCTCATCATTAATGGCATGTTATACTTAAGGACATGGGTTGTGTGGCATTCTGTTTTGTAACTTGGAAGATGAAGTTCAAAAATCTTTTCCTTAAAAAAAGTCACTCTTTGGGGTGCCTGGATGGCTCACTTGGTTGAGTGTCTGACTCTCAATCTCCGCTCAGGTCTTGATCTCAGGGTTGTGAGTTCGAGCCCTGCACTGAGCTCCACGCTGGGCATGGAGCCTACTTAAAAAAAAAAAAAAAATCACTCATTTAGTTTTTCAGGATTCCCTGAGCCGACAATCAGAAATGGATTTGAATGTGGGGTGCGCTCGGGTGACTGACTTGGTTAAGCGTCTGACTCTTGATTTTGGCTCAGATCATGATCGCAGGGCTATGGATCGATCCCCGAGTTGGGCTCCATGCTGGGTGGAGCCTGCTTGAGATTCTCCCTCTCTCTAAAAAAAAGAAATGGATTTGAATGCATTTTCTTTGTCTTATCCCCTCCATTCTTCACCGTTCTCCAGATGACTTTGAACCAAATATATGTAACACTTCAATTATTTAAAAGAAGAAATATTAGGGTTGACCAGAGGATCTTAAAAGATCTTGCCTGACACTGTGATTTTAAAATTACTTAAAAATGTGAAAACAGATTTTTTTTTTTTTTATGAGATCCCAAGTTGATACAAAAGAATTTTATAAAATCTGTGCAGGGCTTAAGGATCAGCAATGCAACACCATCTGGTATGAGAAACAGAGCCTGGCCTTGGAAGCCCAGAGGTGCCCCTTCCACAGTCCACCCCTGGATTCCTCTGTAGGAGCAGCTACGGCTCTGAAGCGCACGTTCATTGTCATCACTGTAAAGTCTTTTTATCACAGAGACTTGTATCTTTAAGCAATTAGTTTTTTTTATTTTTGCTTATTTGAATCCTACCTGTGTGTTTTTCCTGCTGTTTTGTTCACACTTGATGTTCCTGAGCGTTATTCCTGGTGTATGTACTTGTATTTAACTCATTTTCACCACTGTGTACTTTTCCACGCCAAGACTGACTTGTCTGGTCTACTGTTCCTGCTGAGAACTTTCTAGGCCCGGGCTTCTGGTTACAACGTGTAAGAGGTCAGTGCTGCTGTGGCTTTTCTGGACGTGCTCACTATTTCCCAGGGGGCCTTCATGCCACGACGTACAATGATCTGCTACATTCAAAAAATTTCTGTAATGTGTTTTCTTTTCCCATTTATTTATATATATATATTTTTTTTACTGTAAAAATATTTAGATTTTGGGAGAATCTCAATAGATTTAGATTATAGAAGTTCTTAGAAAATGAAAAAAGGAGAGAAGAAACTTTATCCATAGTCTCATAACCCAGAACAGCTTCTGGTACTGTATATTTGTTTTCTTCCAGGATTTTTTCCTGTGGTTGGTTGGTGGCTTACTGTTTTATTGTTTTATTGTTCTGTTGTTCATGTTTTCAACTAGTGGTTATCATACATTTTATTTGTATGTGGAATCTGCTTTTATTCACTTAATATTACTGAATTCTTTTTTTTTCACGTTATATAACCCTAGAATACATAATTTTTAATGCCTGGATGATCCACCAGAGATACACCATAATTAATTTACCTTTTGCCGACTCCTGAATAGTTTTTTGGGGGATCAGATTTTTTCATAGTTTGTTTTCTGCATTCCAGGAATATTTCTTTGGCTGTATTCCAAAGTGAAATTGTAATTATTTAATTCGTATTTGTATTATTTCAATTATTTAATTCTTAATTGTAGTAATTTAATTCATTTGAGGAGATGCTCTCATCATTTACCACCAAGGCTTTTCCTCTCTGTTCCTGTGCCACTTACAATGTACAAGGAGTCTTTTTCCTTTTCTGGTTCTTCAAATTAAGTTGTTTAACAGTAAGAAAGGGATTTGTAATGGATTAATTTTTATTTGTATGAATTTTCAGTTCCTTGTATTTGAGCATTTGAGATTCCACATCCTTACTTTTTGTACACTGCTGGTAGCGACAATGTGGCAGAAGCTGATGGGGGAGTATGTGATCATATCTACCAAGTTATGTGGACATGTATTTTGACCTAGCGGTCCCACTTCTGTGACTCTGCCTCAAAGCTGCAGTGGCCAAAATATGAAAGGGCGTGTCTGTAAGACTGTGCATTGAAGCACTGATTATAATTGCAAAAGAGGGAAACAACCCACATGTCCACAGTAGGTTACAGAGTTGTCTAGTCTACGTGCATACAGTGGAATACTATATAGCCATTGAAAGGAATGCAAGTTCTTTATTCCTGGATGCTCTAAGAGAACAATCAAGTGAGAAAGGGACAGAAGGACGTATATGGTATGCTACATTTTGTGTGTTCATATGTGAATAATGTGTATTTTATACTTTCAAAAAAGAACAAGGGGAAAATAAATCACTAATAAAAATAATTCAATCTAAGAGGGAATAGGGAGGAAGTAGACCTCTCTGAAGTTTGCCTTCAAAATGAATGTTTTCTATGGTTAAAAAATTATATAAAAAATAGCATTGCCTACAATTCTAAACCAAATTTTTAATTAATTTATTTAAAAAGATTTTATTTATTTGAGAGAGAGATAGAATGAGAGCGAAAGAGAGTGAGCACAAGAGGGGGGAGGGTCAGAGGGAGAAGCAGACTCCCTCCTGAGCAGAGAGCCCGATGCGGGACTCGATCCAGGGACTCCAGGATCATGACCTGAGCCGAAGGCAGTAGCTTAACCAGCTGAGCCACCCAGGCGCCCTAAACCAAATTTTTTAAAAAGCTGCCTAACATATATCAAGTTAGTGGCAAAACCACATGGGGAAGAATTATTTCAAATCACTTTGAGCCCGATATTTTCAATATGTATCCTCGGGACAAAACCCCACAAAGATATATCATTGTTCAGTGGGCTTCTGTTTGTGAGAATATTGGGATAGTACGATAAAACATAAATTAATACAGTTTGGAACAAAGATTTCAAGAATAAAAAGAAGTAAGACTGAAGAAGCTAAGTTAATAACTAATCTTTACTTTGGAATTATCAGTATGAACTCAGGATTTTTTTTCCCCCTAAAAATGTTTACTTCCAAGTCTATCGAGAAGGCCTAGAAGCAGCGATAACCTAGTAGTAATGAACTCCCTAGTGCCCAGATTCTGATCTGAAAGTTAACATTTCCCATGAAAAAGTGCCAGGACTCCTTGGGGAAACGGCTGATTCCAACTCTGGGAAAGGAAGTACAGAAGATAAGCCTGGGACCTCCTGTGCCTGAAAGTAATGGACGTATCAACCAAGGGGGTCGTGCCACCACACCATATCTTGAGGAGGCTCCCACCAGTCAAACGGGGAGAGGAGCAATGTGAACATCAAGAAGAAGAGTGACTGAAGCCAGCTGAAGCATAGCGACTATCTAAACACCAGTGAGACCATAACGATAATTAACATTTTGGGCCACCTTTGGAAGTTGCTAGAGCACCAACACATTCTGAAAATAAATGAATCAATCACACATTTCACCTTTCTTGTGTGGACTGTACTTTGGGAAATCCAAATTCTTTAGAATAGTCACTTCTCATAAATGCAGGAAGAATGATTGAATCATACACTTGCCACTTTTGCTGCCCCCTTGATTTAAGGAACCTCAACAACAAGCATCAGCAGCTGCTAAAACTGTTAGGTGAAAGGTTCAGGTGAAGGTGGTAAGTGCCCCTGACCCCCGCCAATGAAGTACTCTTGCCAGAAAAAATGAACTTGAATCTATCTCATCGAGCCTTGGACCTGTCTGCCAGGATGGGCTTTATGTAAGGTAGTAGAACACGTCACCATCAGGGAAGACAGCCAAATCCAGAATGCAGGAGCCTCTACAGAACAGGTGACTCCATTTGCACAACAAACAGAGGGCATGGGGGAGAAAAAGGGGAAACTTAAAAATTCAGAGGTTTAAGAGAGATCAGTTACATACAATATTAGTTGCATTGGAATGACAGTGGTATTGTGGTTAACAAGTTATTTTTATCTTTAAGAGTTACATATCAGAATATTTACAGGTGAAGTAGTAGGACTAGGGTTTGCCTTAACGTGATCCACCCCATCTCACCCCCCCCCACCCCCCCAACAAGTAGGCCAGAAAAGACAAGACCCGTTCAGAAAGGTGGTAGTGGTTGGAGCTGGGTTTCGTTGGGCACACAGGAGTTTGACGTAGTGTACTACCCTTCTCTGCTTCTGTGTTTCATTAAAATTCCTGTAGGAAAAATTAGCAACAGTAATCCCTATGCGGGGAGGAGGTGGTGATCGATACCTATTACTGACTAGGATTTGGCGTGTCCTCTTGTATCCTCTGGTCCTCTAAGCTCACCCAAGATGGCACTGGGAAGAGCTTCTGAAGTGCACGTCCTGGCTTCTATTAAATGTCATCAGCTGCCCTCCTGCCCTGGGTGCGTTAATAGAATGGGATGGCTGGTTGCTCGACCATCGTGATGGACCAGAAATGTCGATTCTTCTCTCCACCTCTGTTGCTGAGAATGCACTTAAGTAAGACATGTTGGTCTAAAAAGAGAAAATGTGCCAAAAAAACCAGGGTACTCCTGTAAACATAGGGTGTATTTCATTTCATGAGAAAGAGGTATTTAATTTTTTAAAAATTAGACTTTCAGGGCACCTGGGTGGCTCAGTCGGTTGGGCGTCTGCCTTCGGCTCAGGTCATGATCCTGGAGTCCCGGGATCGAGTCCCGCGTCGGGCTCCCTGCTCAGTGGGGCGCCTGCTTCTCCCTCTGACCCTCCCCCTCTCATGTACTCTCTCTCTCATTCTTGCTCTCCCAAGTGAATAAATAAATCTTTAAAAAAAAAAAATTTTACACTTTCAGTTACTCCCTCCAAAATGAAATACTTCAGTATGAATCTAACAAAGTATGTGCATGCTCCATATGAGGAAAACTGTAAAACTGATGACAGAAATCAAAGAGATGTAAATAAATGGAGAAGTATTCCAGGTCCAGGGATAGAAAGACTCAATATCATCAAGATGTCCGTTCTTCCCAACTTGATGTATGGATTCAGTGCAATCCCATTCAGAATCCTAGCTAGTTATTTTGTGAATATTGACAAACTGGTTCTGAGTTTATATACAGAGGGGAAAGACCCAGAACAGCCAACACAGTGTTGAAGAAGAGCAGTTGGGGGATGGACGCCACCCCAGTTGGAAGACGGTGTAAGCTACAGTCATCGCCACAGTGTGATACTGGTCAAAGAATAATAGATTTGTCAGTGGAACAGAATACACAGTCCAGAAATGGACTCACATAAATAGAGTTTGATCTTTGACAAAGGAGGAAAGACAGTTCGATGGAGAAAGGATCATCCTTTCAACAAAGGGCTCAGGAACAACTGGACATTCACAGGCAGAAATTCAACTCTAGACACAGACCTTACACTTCTCATAAAAAATAACTCAAAATGGATCACAGAGCTAAATGTTAAATTCCTAGAAGATAACCTAAGAGAAGATGTAGGTGACCTTCGGTTTGGTAATGACTATTAAGATACAGCACCGAAAGCACAGTCCATTAAAGAAAAAATTGACAAATTGGACTTATTAAAAACTTCTGCTCCATGAAAGAAACTAAGAATGAAGAGACCAGCCACAGACTGGGAGAAAGTCCTTATAACACGCATAGTAATAACAATAAACACTAATATGATCCAATAGTTGTGCTCCTTGGTATTTACCAAACTGAATTGAAACTTCTGTCCACCCAAAAACCTGCACACGGATGTTTGTCGCAGCTTTATTCATATTTGCCAAGACTTGGAAGCAACCAAGAAGTCCTTCAGTAGGTGAATGGATAAGTAAACTGGTCCATCCAGACAGTGGCATATTACTCAGTTCTGAGAAATGAGCCATCAAGCCATAAAAGACATGGAGGAAACTTAAAAGCATATTTCTGAGTGAAAGAAGCCAATCTGAAAAGAGCAAACGCTCTACGATTCCAATTCTGATGTTCTGGAAAAGGCACTACTTTGGAGACAGTCAAAAGATCCGTGGTTACCAGGAGTGGGGGGAGGGGTGGAATGAATGGGCAGAGCACAAGATTTTTAGAGTAGTGAAAATAGTCTGTATGATGCTCTAATGATGGATACGTGTCACACATTCGTCAACGCCCAGAGACTGTACAACATCAAGAGTGAGCGCCTATGTAAACTATGAACTTCATTTGCTAATAATGCATCAGTAATGGCTTATCACTTTTAACAAATGTAGTTCACTAATGCTAGATGTTAATAATGCGAGAAGGGGGCGGGGACTATACGGGAACCTCCTGTACTTCCTGCTCAATTTTCTTTAAACCTAAAACTACTTTGAGAACTATTTTTTTATTAGAAAATTAACCTTTTAGGCAATTCACTTGTAGTAAGAGTGCTTTGAATTTAGGTCCATCTTAAAAAGTCTTGTTCTTTGATTTTAGGATGGCTTAGATCTGATTTTTCTGGACAGTTTTTTTTTTTTTTTTTAGTTTACTGGAAAATTACTGTTGATTGAAGCTGCTGATAGTTCTAAATGGTTCTTATAGAATAAGAAATAAGCTTTCAGGAGCACCTGGGTGGCTCAGATGGTTAAGTGTCTGCCTTCAGCTCAGGTCATGATCTCAGGGTTCTGGGATCGAGCCCCGCTTCAGGCTGCCTGCTCATTGGAGAGCCTGCTTCTCCCTCTCCCCATGCTCGTGCCCTCTCTCTCAATCTCTCTTCACTCTCGCTCTATCTCAAATAAAAACCTTAAAAAAAAAAAAAGAAATCAGCTTTCAGAAATTCACTCTGGTTTTTGTTGTTTTGTTTGTTTGTTTTTTTTTTAGAAATTACATTTTCATTCCAATGTGCCACCTCCCTGACAAATGGAATTTTGACATCAAAGTGTGTTTAAATTTTTGAGTTGAGGAAGGGTGGCTTTCTTCTCCATCTTCACTTATGTCACCAGATAATAAACGGCTCCTCTGTGTTCTCTTAGCTGCGGGGCTCATGCACACGTTCAATGCCCACGCCGCCACTGACATCACGGGCTTTGGAATTTTGGGTCATGCGCAGAACCTGGCCAAGCAGCAGAGGAACGAGGTGTCCTTCGTGATTCACAACCTTCCTGTCCTGGCCAAGATGGCTGCCGTGAGCAAGGCCTGTGGAAACATGTTTGGCCTCATGCACGGGACCTGCCCGGAGACATCAGGTACAAGGATCCTGGGCCCAGATCTGAGGATTAAACTAGCGAGGCTAATGGAAAGTCCTCTGACAAGGAAGAAGCCAAGTACGTGAGCACGACCCCACTGTGTGTGAGGTCAGTGCTGGTAGATAACCTTGGCCTTCTTAGCACGGATGTCGTCAGCTCCCCCAGGTGCTGCAGGTCACCTGACTCTTGCCCATCTGTGTGTGATCCAGCAGCGTGAAATTCAGTTTTGTTTGGTGGCAGGACTGGAGGGAGGGAGAATATGGGAAAATGGGTCCTTCCTCGGCTTTCATGGGAAACTTAGCATTTGAATGAACTGTGCTCCCTCTCCGTTACATTGAACATGCTGTATGTTTTCCTTGAAGAAAATGTGCAAAATTGCTATTTTAAGAATGAGATAGTATATGATATCTCCAGAGTGCCCCTTACCTGGACTCTTATGTTTCACCCTGGATATCCTCCTGCTCTTTTCAGTTTTTCATATTTCTTTTTTCTTTCTAACTTTGTAGTTTCCCTACCCTGACAAAAGAGTGAAATCATCTGGGGATGTAAAAATACCAGTGCCTAGACCTGGCCCGCAGGAATGCCAGCAGTGCCTCAGTGGGCTTCTGGGGGTACAGCCAGAGGCGAGGGCCACAGAGCCCTGCCCACCCGCCAGCGCTCTGGGAGGGCCTGCGGTTGTCCGGTAGGCCTCCCATGGCCTCTGTACAGGACCCTTCAATTTCCTGTCCTTAAAACAACAACAACAAACCACAATCCAGTTTCTAGTAAGAAAGTTCCAAGCAGGCACCAGAACTGTTGGTCCTTCATCGGGCTGGAATGGCGCCCACCGCCTGGTGGGCCTGGAGTCAGCAGAGATTACTGTTAAATTGTTTCCTTTACTCAAAAATGAGAAGTTTTTACTTTTTGTTAAAAGTATAGATACATATTTTTTTCTTGACTGTGTTATTTCCACTTAGGAATACATAAAATTTTCTGTCCTAGCTACTGACATCGTGAGGGAGGCTCTCGTAACATACTTTATGCTTTCTCTGTTCTGAAGATGACAGAGCCAGTGACAGGACCACAATACTTTGAGGCATACACCTCTTCATGATCTTAACTTTTAAGTTAAAAAAAAAAAAAACAAAGTCTTTTTTACAAAAGGAGGAATCCACGTAGAAAATCAAGTCAAAAAAAGAAAAGTTCTCTTTTGGTTTGAAATACTTCTCTCAGTGTGGGAAGAAGAAAGTAGGTACGACGTATGTTCCTGCGCCCTCAAAACCTCCCTCCTGCAGTGATTCACACGAGGTCATTTTCACAGTTGAAGCTTCACTGTGTGTGTCCCTTTAATATAGTGGTTCACCAAGAAGCCGCACGTTGCTGTAGCGTGTCCTCTGCGGGAAGTCAGTTGACTGGAAAGGGCAGCTCACTTAGAAACGGGTTGGTGGCCAGAGGGCCGTCTGGGTGAACGTACCCTGGGAAGCCCGGGGCCGAGAAATTGCCGGCCTGGCATCCCAACGGACGATGATCCTTTCTCTTTTTCTCTTTGCCAGGAGGCCTCCTAATCTGTTTACCGCGAGAGCAAGCCGCCCGGTTCTGTGCAGAGATCAAGTCTCCCAAATACGGGGAAGGCCACCAAGCATGGATTATTGGGATCGTGGAGAAGGGCAATCGCACGGCCAGAATCATAGACAAGCCCCGGATCATCGAAGTCGCACCGCAGGTGGCCACTCAGAACGTGAACCCCACCCCGGGGGCCACCTCTTAATCTCGACCCAAGTAGCTCTTTGGTTTTGTTTTTAAATAGATCTATTTCCTTTTTCATCATTTCAATTAAAGACTATAAACGACCACAAAAATCTCATTGTGTCTACACATCTGGTGACCTTAGGTCGATTTGTGAGTGGATGCAATTAATAAAATAAAATCCATTGCCTTTTTTTCCTGTTACATTAACTGAAGATGCACCTAATCTTGAGGCAGCTTCTGAGTTGAGAATTATATTGTTATCCAATACTGTTGATTCATTTTGAATCTTTAGACACTTATCTCTTGCCGCATAGGCTCTTTTTAAAGGTGCTTTCCCGTAGCACAGACATACCCGTCGTGGTGTCAGATAGCACTTGGTGTCTGTTCAGTTTGTGCGTATTTATCATTATCAGTCTGGTCTTTTGTAAGTGTCTTGGATGGTATTCTGGAAAGATGGAATTGGTCAGTGACACAGTGCTATCCCAAGAGCGAGAGGGTTGCATGGTTCCTTCCAGTCCTTGCTTTGTAAAGCCCAGCGTTCTCATTCAAGAGCGTCTCTTTTGACCCAGGACATTTTCCCTGTAGTGTATTCAGTTCAACAAGGCAAGTGCTTAACTCTGCATGGAAAGCACTTTGGGGACAAAAAAAGAAATTAACTTTTTTTGTAGCCTTCCTAATATTTACAGTAATACCATTAACTGTTTTCTTTACGGACAGCAAGCAAGGATCCTTTTTGCAATGTAATTAGATGTTCTCTAGTGCAACAAGGAATTGGCCTTCCGGAAGGGCGTTCATGTATAATACTCATTTACAACTCAATCTATAATTAACTACACAAATAATTTTGAAATATAATCAATAATAAAGACTGTTCTCTGGATGGTAGTGGTTACTACATTTTATATTTTGTATAGTGATTTCAGGCTTTTTGTTTTCCTAAACTCAGCAGTTCTTTAGCCGAATTCTTAGCATTATTTTGTCCTTGGCGCCAGTACTTTTTTGTGCACGCTTTTTGTGATTTGTGTTAAAAAATCTGCATTGCCGACGTCGCAGCTCGAACTGAAACTTGTTATTCAAATAAATATTTAATTTTTTTTTATTGCTCTTGTATAATCAGATGCCCCCATTAGTATCATTTTAGAAGCATTGGGAGGGTTTTGGCTAAAAGTACAATTTATTGGGGAAAACTAGATTTTAGTTTTATAAACTTTTAAGTCTTTCATGGGGCCTATATTTTCTTGAATTAAATTTTGTAGTGCTAGAACAAATAGGCGATCTAAAAAGGTGTTTATCTGTGTTACTTAAAAACAGAGGCTTCCTTCTATTTTAACCCACTAAACCATAAGGACGGATCGCGGTCACTAAGCACCAGCGCGCTGACTCTTCGAGTGTCCACCTGAGAGAGAAAGCAGCCGGCCCTGCGAGTCTCTGATGCTTAAGGGCACGGCACCAAAGCCCTGGCGACAGATCCTCTTCTTGCCAAAGGAAGCCACCCACCCCCCCCACCCCCCGGAAAGGACGGCCCCGAAGAGGCTTTCCTTTGGATGCGCCCGCCCTTCACCAGAAGCCAGAGGGCAGCCTTTTCCCAAGTGTAGCTGGAACTCAAGCCATAAGTACGGTGTGCGGGACCTGAAAGGCTGCTTCGGAACTGACATTTGTTGGACGTTTTCTAGGGATTTATACAGATGTTGGTCCTCAAAAGCTACAGACCAGTGGTCTACAAAATAAAATGTGTTGGAAACCTCTGAGTAAGGTGAACGTACTGTTGGGCTTATTATTTTTTGGGGGGGGGATTCACTAGTGATGACTAACTCCAAATTCTTTTTAATGTTGATCATGCCTTGAATGCTGGTGATTTCCTCGGTGGCAGGCATGCTGAGAGGAAGCGAGCTAAGCGGATTATGCACCCGAGGAAACCATCTTCGGGAAGATTCGTATTAATAAAATGGTGGGTACCTAGAGGTCTGGGTAATTCATGTGATCCCGAGGGGAAAGGACGGGTCTTTAAAGCATGGTTTCCCAGAGAGCATTCCAGATCACCTGCAGTAGGATCACCTGGGGGGTGCTTGTCACAGGCACATTCTCGGGTCCCGCCACAGACCCACAGAGTCCAAGGTCGGGTGGTCTAGGGAATCTGTCTTTGACGAGCACCCCACGTGGCCAAGTGCACTGAAGTTAGGACCACAGATGTAAGGACGGAGCAGAGGACCAGAAGAGGCGAAGGACAGAAGGACAGTGGAGTTTGACTTCTTAGCAAGATCTGTTTAGGGTATCATAACATTTGGTGGGTAGTTCATTATTTGGCTTCCTGGTATAGTGATTTATTTTCTTCAAGTCCTGTGATGTAGTTGCATCCAAAAATACAGCTTGTTAAAATGCACAGGATTTTTACATACAGCCTGAAAAGGCTGGGCCCTGGTAAGCTCAGTTATCCTTCGGGCCACACAAATGACTTGCCAAGGAACATCAAGCTTAGCTTATTTGCACAGGCTGTGGACACATTGACTGTAACTCTGTCCAGGAAGAGAAACAAATAGGATATAAGCAATATGTACTTTTGGGCTAAATATTTTTTAAGTAACTTAGTACACTGTAGTAGTCTCCCAAGTTCTGCATGCGTTACGATGAATAAATGCAAGTGTTGAAGTTGTTCTGATTTTAGATGTATGAGCC
The DNA here is from genome assembly GCF_029215605.1 of Mirounga angustirostris. Classification (NCBI taxonomy): domain Eukaryota; kingdom Metazoa; phylum Chordata; class Mammalia; order Carnivora; family Phocidae; genus Mirounga; species Mirounga angustirostris. Next base: position 127,296,702 of record NW_026991713.1, read on the forward strand.
AGCAGTTTCGGTCTGAATTTAACGTTGCCTTTAAAAGAGTTAAATCTGAATTCTAAGTTTTACAATTTTACTGTGTAAAGAGAGACCAGAATAGCTATACTATACTACTGTTACTATACTTTATTTTCAGAAGGAATAAAGCAAGCCTAGATAATGATGCCTCAGATACTGAACTGTCTTGTGTGTGCATGTGTGTGTGTACAAAGAGATCTAGATTTCTCTCTACCTACCTTCCCATGCTCAGAGCACCCTTTTTCTCTAGATGAGGTATTGGTGGCATAGACAGTATAATTTACTTTCAACAGCAATTTGTACTTTTTCTCATTAAAAGTCTGCATATTAACAGTGCCATTTTTGAACATGCCAGGGTGCACAAGGGAAACCAACAGATTCAAAAACCAATTCTTAAAGTAGAGCATGGGAATAGCATTTTGCCTCTGGTTGAGTCTCCGTGTCTTGAACCTAAACATGGCTCAACCAGGTGAACCATGGTCTCACCAAAGCCCAAGTGAACCATGGTCTCACCAAAGAGGCTGGAACGAGACACTGCTGGGGGGAGAGTCCTGCATGCATCCGGCTCCCTGCTCAGCGGGGAGTCTGCTTCTCCCCCCCTCTGCCGCTCCCCCTGCTTGTGGGCGCTCTCTCCCTCTCTCTCTCTTTGAGAAAATGAATAATAAAATCTTAAATGAAAATAAAAGTAGCTATTTACACAGCCCTCCAGAGCCCTCTGCCAGTGTTCATTTCTGTTCGAGGAAACAAGTGGTGGCTCAAACAGTGTACGCTGTAAATAAACCTATTCACAAGAATTGCTTCCGGGGCCCTGCAGGGGCCAGCAGGGAGGAAGATCTGACAAGCTCCTGCTGCCAAGCCCCGTCCCCCGGGGCCTGCGGGCAGACTGGCATAATTTGCTTTCCTGTAGTACCAGCAAAGCTAGCAGTTTGGGGCCAGGAGTTCAGAGAAACATCCAATCCCCAAATATTTGAATCGTCAAACAGCAGGGCAGTTCTGGACATGACACGTCCTCTCGGGTATCTTTCCCTCCCCGGGCTTGATAGCATTTCTCTCTGGCCCACCAGCTTCCAGAGTCACGGTCTTACCCTCCACTGCACTCCTGGTTCTCAGAGGTTGGAGCTTGCCCCAGTCTCTAGAGTTATCAGCGGCCACCATGACGGTCGCTTGGCTCTCACTGGTGTCCTCAAGGGGCACAGGTTTCAGGGGGCAGCATCACAAAGTGATGTGGGGACCCCTGAATTGCTGCACTAAGGACAGTTGCTGACTCCCATTAACTGTGACATGACCGAGAAGGAAACGGGATTTTGTTGCGCCGCTAAGATTTCGGGGTTTACTTGTTACTACAGTAGAGCTTCATCTACCCCAATACAGAAATCTACAGGCGATTCACAAAATTACACATACCAATGTATTTATAAAAGCTTGTCAGTCCCCCCAGGCAGCCAAATTAAGACAACAATATGAAATTACTGTTTTTTTTTTAACTTCCATAGTTGGCAGGGATTTTAAAATGGATAAAGTCTAGAGTTTTCTTAACAATGCTCACGAGTACTGCCAAATGGTTGAAACATACACACACACACACACCCACACACACAATTTAAAAATTATCTGTAATGACTCCAGAGAGTAGAATGGTGGTTGCCAGGGGCTAGAAGTAAAGGAAGTGGGCAGATGTTGGTGAAAGGGTACTGACCTCTATTTGGAAGATAAATAGGTTCTGGGGATTATAGACTATATAATCTGGGGATTATAGTCACAGACATAGTGACTGCATTAATAATAATGTATACTTGAAGATTTTATGTATTTGAGAGAGAGAGCGAGCAGTGGGAGGGGCAGAGGGAGAAGCGGACTCCCCGCTGAGCAGGGAGCCCGAGGACAACGACAACAACGATGACGACGCGGAGCTCCATCCCAGGACCCTGGGATCACACCCTGAGCCAAAGGCAGATGCTTAACCGACTGACCCAGCCAGGCGCCCTTAAACATATATATATATGTATATATATATATTTATAATGATAAATGCCAAGCCAAACTATACAGAAAGGGGCCATGGTAGGCTGAAATGTTCCAGCAGGACTCACAGGTCCCTTTCTTCATTCTTGGGCAATTTGGCAGCACGCCCAAAACCCTGCTTCCCCCCCCCCCCCCCCCCCTCCAGCAGTGTCTCGTTCCAGCCTCTCTCCCTCTCCTCTGGAGAAATTCCTCCAGCAGCTTGTCCGCCCTTGCTAGGTAGGTTCTTGCTCTTTCTCCCCAACTAGGTTGTGAACGCTTTGCTCACAGGAAGGGTTGCTGTCCCCCATTTTCCTCCCTACTTTGCAGACAGCCCTGCACAAGTGAAGTGCTCAAGAAGTGTGGAAAGGTTTGTTGGTTGATATTTCCACATTTCATGCTAGATAATTTACCCCAGTCCTCTTGACATTTCTCAGCCCAAACAATTCCGTAAGTGATAATTTTATCCTTTCATCTTCTGCTGGATTTATACATCTGTATCTTTGAGTTTCGAGTTCGTGCTGAAAGATTACAAATCTCAGCACCGCACACCGTGTCAGTTCTTCAAACTAGTTTTGGTCTTTTTTGTTGTTGTTTTTTTTAAAGATTTTATTTATTTATTTGACAGAGAGAGAGACAGCGAGAGCAGGAACACAAGCAGGGGGAGTGGGAGAGGGAGAAGCAGGCTTCCCACTGAGCAGGGAGCCTGATGTGGGGCTCGATCCCAGGACCCTGGGATCATGACCTGAGCCGAAGGCAGACGTTTAACAACTGAGCCACCCAGGCGCCCCTTCAAACTAGTTTTAATTATGGCTTCTATCAGAAACAGGCTTGGAGAAAATATGCTTGCATCTCTTTGTGTGGACATGATTTATAGAAAGCTTGTCTTAGAATACAGCATCTAGGGGCGCCTGGGTGGCTCAGTCATTAAGCGTCTGCCTTCGGCTCAGGTCATGATCCCGGGGTCCTGGGATCGATCCCCACATCGGGTTCCCTGCTCGGCGGGGAGCCTGCTTCTCCCTCTCCCACTCCCCCTGCTTGTGTTCCTGTTCTCGCTGTGTCTCTGTCAAATAAATAAAATCATTTAAAAAAAGAATACAGCACATAGCTTAATTATATTTGTGCTCTTAGAAATATCTTTATCCTGTCTTCCTTAAATTATTTGCATGTGAGAAGACCATGATCTTTATGGGACAGATTCTGAAATTGTAATTCAGGTCTAAAGGAATAGAAATGAGTGGAGTGAGGTGTGTGTGTGTGTGTGTGTGTGTGTGTACACGTATGTGTGTGTGTGATTTTTTTGTTTCCTTCCTCTCTATCCCACCTTCGTCACAAAATACCAGAGATCAGTGGTGCTCAACAGGATGGGAGTCGGGTAGTGAGATGTCAGTCACTCAGAGAGATTTTTCCTTGGGTTTTAGGGCTCACCCAAATAATCCAGGATGAACTCAACTTCAGATCCTTAATCATATCTGCAAAGACCTTTTATCCAAACAAGGTCACTTTCACCCTTTCTGGGGGTTAGGACATAGACATACATTTTTTTGGTGGGGGGCATGATTTTTGAGGGGAGAAGAGGAGGAATTCTGTTTTGAGATGTCTGTTACAAATCCTGGTGATGATGTGGAAGCAGGCAGTTGGATACACAGAGTCTGGAATTCGCTGGAGAGTTGAGGCCAGAGATATAAATTTGGGGGTCATCAGTTTACAGAAGGAACTTAAAGTCATGAGACGGAGATTACTGGGGAAACCCGTGTGTATAGAAAAGAGATGTCAAAGGAGCCTGGGGGATGAGGGAGACCCCAGCAAAGGAGACGGAGAAGGAGCAGGGATGCAAGTTGCGTCCGTGTTTCCCTGGGTCCTGTGATGTTTGGGGTCTAATAAGCTTCAAAATGAGAATCAACCGTTGGACGCCCCACATGGTGATCGCTGGTCAACTCTGACCACCACTTTTGGTGGAATGGGGAGGGTAAAAGGTTGATCGGCTTCCAAAGAAAATTGGAGAAAAACTGGAGACAGGAAATTTACACAATGTTTTCAAGTTTTGCCGCAGAAGGAGCAGAGAAATGCGTGAGTGGGAGCTGGAGGAAGAGGTTATCACTAGTGGGGCGCTGGCGGCAGGCTTCTATGCTGATGACGGGGGAGATCCCACAGGGTGGGGAAGAGGAGGAGACTCGCTTGAACGAGGTTCTGGAGTAGTCAAGACCAGAGATAGGGGTTACTGCACAAGGGGACGGCTGGCTTTTGCTGGGAGCGTGGACCTGCCCCACAGTAGCTGAGAAAGCCCACGATGGGCAGAGATGCAGGTGGATGGCCAACATGCTGGCTTCTGTTTGGTGCATGAATGAATCTGACCAACTTTAAAACTTGCTACTAGGGACACCTGGGTGGCTCAGTCGGTTAAGCGTCTGCTTTTGGCTCAGGTCATGATCCCAGGGTCCTGGGATCGAGTCCCACATTGGGCTCCCTGCTCAGTGGGAAGCCTGCTTCCCCCTCTCCCTCTCCCACTGCCCCTGCTTGTGCGCTCTCTTTCTCTCTCTGACAAATAAATAAATAAAAAATCTTAAAAAGAAAACTCTATTAAGAAAAAATAGTAAAACTTGCTACTAAATTACCTGGCTACGATCATCTCTTCTTCTCAGGGAGGAATGGCATTTGTGAATCAGGGATTGATTGCAATTTCTCCTTCATATAATGAAATAGTTTGGGGGCACCTGGCTGGCTCAGTTGGTGGAGCATTCAACACTTGGTCTCAGGGCTGTGAGTTCGAGCCCCGAGCTGGCTGTAGAGATTACTTAAAAACAGAATCTTATAAAAATTGTCTTAAGTGTGCACAACTCTTGAACAATTTAGTTCAAGTTTCTTCGGTCATACTGTTTTGAGGAGAACTATTCCTCAGATGGTTTTGAAAATCGGTATGTTTCAACATTTGTCTTCAAGGTTACTTTCAATATTTGGGGAAACCAAGCACATTACTTGAAAAGGAGGGGAAAAGATAATTATGAAATAATCTTCCAAAATTCCAACTTTAATAAGAAATGAATAAATACCAAATCCTGAAGGAGAAAGAAATGATCGTTCTAGTGATAATTGTTATGTTCCTTTAGTGTTCCATTTCAGTCGTTCTCAAATATTTTTATTTTAATAACACAGTTATTAAAGATGCGTACTTGGGGAATTTCCAAATAATCCAAATCACTGTTTTTAAAAACTAGTGACATGGGCGCCTGGGTGGCTCAGTTGGTTAAGCGACTGCCTTCGGCTCAGGTCATGATCCTGGAGTCCTGGGATCGAGTCCCGCATTGGGCTCCCTGCCTCTGACCCTCCCCCCTCTCATGTGCTCTCTCTCTCTCATTCTCTCTGTCTCAAATAAATTAAAAAAAAAAAATGTTTAAAAAAAAACTAGTGACATTCATCAAATTACCAACGGAGAAATTATTGTTTTAATTCCCCATGGGATCTTCAATGAGACATTTTAAACCCAGCATCCTCTAATTTTAAAAAGGCAGACAATAACTGGAAACATTCAAAGATTTCCTTCATCTCTTTCAACAACCCTCCACTTAAACCAGCTCACGGCAGAGCGGGCAGGGATTTTCACACACTTGTAAAACAAGGTATTCGGGGGGAACATTAAACCTACAGGTGTACGGAGTTTCATCTCACTGTCTTTCCCATTGGTCAGGAAAGCCAATAACTTTCAGGGCCTGTGTGGGTAAAGGTCTTGTCTTTAAATCATCTGGGTTGGCCTGAACTTAATTTACATTGGCCTCTTCCTAGCAGTGCCTGCTTTCCACCAGGAGAAGGCAGTAAGGATTCAGCTATTCACCTGAGCCCGGTCCAGGAGCCGATTTTCTCAGAAGCAGAAACATGCAGATTCTCTTTCCTGTATCTGCCAAAGGCCAGATGCTTCATTTTTAACTAGGATAAACATAAGTGCCTCTCCTGAAAACCCCTGGCAGTCCAGTCAACGGGATCAGGATCAGGTTGCAGCCATGTGATGATCAATGTGTGGGCAATGAGGTTAAGAGCTCATGAGGGAAGGCCCAGGACATTTCTGTCAACCTAAAAAAACCTGAGAGTCTGGGTAAGGAGGAATCATGGAAAAAGGAGAGAGAACCCAAAGATGAAGGCCAAAGGGCAAGCCTTGCTCTGGATGCTGACAAATCTCCACCCTCCCTCAGAGGAAATAGGCAGCAGCTAATAAACTGAATTCTGAGTCCTGGCCTGCTTTTCTCCGTGAGCATGGCAGTTTCACCACATTACATAAAGACATCCTTTAAGAAATGATAACATGTTGGGGCGCCTGGGTGGCTCAGTTGGTTAAGCGACTGCCTTCGGCTCAGGTCATGATCCTGGAGTCCCGGGATCGAGTTCCGCATCAGGCTCCTTGCTCAGCGGGGAGTCTGCTTCTCCCTCTCCCCCCTCTTGTGTGCTCTCTCTCTCTCATTTTGTCTCTCAAATAAATAAATAAAATCTTAAAAAACAAAAAACAAAAAAAACCAAAAGAAATGATAACATGTTTAGGGGTGCCCAGGTGGCTCAGTGGGTGAAGCGTCTGACTCTTGATTTCAGCTCAGGTCGTGATCTCAGGGTCTCGAGATGGAGCCCCTCCTTGGGCTCAGCACTCAGCACAGAGTCTGCTTGTCCTTCTCCCTCTGCCCCTCCCCCTGCTCTCTCTCTCAAATAAATAAATAAAATCTTTAAAAAAAAAAAGAAAGAAATGATAACATGTTTATAAGGTGAGACTTTCTGGAAGTAACTCTTTAAGACAAACAATGAGAAAAATGAGGGAGAGAAAAGAAACAGCGAGATGCCAGGTCAATCATCTGCAGAGACTGCATGGGAAAGATAATCCAGAAAGAATTTCTGGTTCTTATAACCATTATGGAAAACAGTATGGAAGGACTTCAAAAAATTAAAAATAGAACTACCATATGATCTGGCAATCCCACTTCTGGGTATATATCCAAAGGAATTGAAATTAGATCTCAAAGAGATACTGGCACTCCCTCGTTCACTGCAACACTTTTCACAAGAGCCAAGATATAGCAACCACCCAAGTGTCTGTCACCAAGTGAAAGGATAAAGAAGATAGGGTAGACACACAATGAAATATGATTCAACCCTAATAAGGAAGGAGATCCTGCCATTTGTGACAACATGGATGGACCTTGAGGGCATTATGCTAAGTGAAATAAGCCAGTGACAGGACTAATACTACCTGCTACCACTTACAGGAGGAATTTAAGAGTCAAACTCATGGAAGCAGAGAGAATGGGGGTTCCCAGGGGTTAAGGGAGGGGAGACTGGAGAGGGGATGGTTTAAGGCTACAAAGTGTCAGTTATACTAGGTAAATAGTTTGGAGATCTACACACAGCATGGTGTCTATAGCTAGCAATGCTGCATTATCTACTTAAAATTTGCTAAGACAGTAAATCTTGTGTTCTTACCACATACACACAAAATAATGAGGAAAAGAGTGTAGGAGGGAAGTTTGAGAGGTAATGGATGTTTATGACCTTGACGATGGTGGCCAGATCCTGTATACTTGTCCCCAAAGTAACTGAAATGTTGAAAGAAAGAAGAAAGAAAGAAAGAAAGAAAGAAAGAAAGAAAGAAAGAAAGAAAGAAAGAAAGAAAGAAAGAAAGAAAGAAAGAAAGAAAGAAAGAAAAAGAAGAAAAAGAAAAAGGAGGGAGGGAGGAAGAAAGGAAGGAAGGAAGGAAAGGGTGCTTGGCTGGCTTGGCTGGTGGAATGTGTGACTCTTGATGTTGGGGTTGTGAATTCCACCCCCACGTTTGGGTGTAGAGATTACTTAAACTAAAAAAATAAAGAAAGAAAAAGAATTTCTAATTCTTTAGGAAATTTAAAATAATACTAGACTGTGTGGATCAGACGCGCTTCAGGGAGTCATTTACTTCATGTACCTTTTTTCTTTTTTAAGGAACAGCCAATGTGTTGCTAATATTTCAGACTGGATTCCCAAGAAATTAAACTGCATCTTTTGAACAGCACATGTTACCTGTAGGCCTGAACATCTGAATTAGTCCTGCAGCAGCTGAGCAAGAGGTACAGTCACGAGGAATAAACTAGATTGGAAATAGGCCCTTGGCAATACGGGTCATGTTTTGGCTCATTTCTCATTGGGCGACCTTAACCTGGTTACTAAGCCCTTTAAAAACAGTTCCCTGCTGTGTGCGGCTGGGAGGATCTGTGATCACTGAGGAGCTGGCTGTGTGGGCAAAGTCCTCGCCGAACGGGGTGCCAGCGCCGGGACCCCCGAGGCTCAGTGCACCTCCGCACTCGGCGGAATCCCAGGCGTTCCGCGCGCTCGGCCGGGGCTCCTTGTGCTCGTCGCCCCGCCCGCCGCCCGCCGCCCGGAGACAGGCCTGCGGCCCGGTCGACTCGACTCCTCGCCGGAGCCATGAACCGGTCCCGTGCTGGCGCCCGCCTGCGCACCGTGCTGGGACACCTCGGCCAGCGTTCGGCCGGGGCCGGCGTATCCTTTGGGCTGCGCGGGGCTCGGGCTGCAAGTGCGGCGGCCTCCAGGGCCCCCGGCACAGCCGCCCAGCGGGCTCTGCCCCTTCCTCCGCGCCCGCGTCCCCGTGATGGTGTCAGGTGTTCCGGGCGCGGGGCGGAACGGGGCTTGGGGGCCAGGGGAGCGGGGCCGGGGCCGGGGCCGGGGTGGGGGGGTGGGGGGCGTCCCGGCGCGGGTGGCCCCAAGCTCCCAGCGGGGGCGTGACAGGGCCGACCTCAGGGGCTGATGTGGCGCCGCCCCAGCCCTCCGGGCCCTGCTAGGGCCTGTTGCCCTGCCTTGCGAGGGGAGAGTGGAAGTCCTTACTGAGGGGCCTGCGCTCAGCCCCGTTGGCATTTTCTGCACTTGGCCGCGCGTGAGCCGACCGCCCAGAGCCTGGCACAGGCGAGCACAGTGGCACCGTAGCCAGGAGCGGGAGAGCTGTGTGTGCCAGGGTGTCCTTGAACCCCGCCGCGGTGGATAGGGTCTCTCCTGATTGGGCCCTCGGGAGCAGTGCGTGCGCCACCCACCCGAGTGGATCCAGGAAGATACCACGACGGGACACGTACCTCAGATTGCTTTATGGACTTGTTTCTCCTGCTCCGATTGGTGTTCTCTTTCAGGGGGTACTTTTGGGAGCGGAAAACACTGCGTGGGATTTTCCCTTAAGCCACGTGATTAGGCTCTGTTCTGCTCTGTGCAGGATCCTAAACTCTTTCCTAAAAATGATTCTACTAGCTGTTTCTTTTCCCTTTTACCTTACTTTCACTTTTACCAGCCGGATGTAGGCGAACCACTGTCAACTTAAAATCCTCTCCATACACTGACCAAGGTGATTATGTAACCTCATTTTACCAGTGACAAAACAGAAACCGAGGCAGGGAGAGATTAAAACTCTTGACCAAAGACTTTTCACTAAAGGCAGTAGTTGTGCAAGTGTGTTCCCAGGACCGGCAACATCAACATCCGCTGGAAACTTGTTAGACATGCAGATTCCCAGGCTCATCTCAGACCCATGAATTCCACATACCTGGGAGTGGGGCCCAGCCGTCTGTTTTCACTTGTTTCTGATACATGCCCAAGGGTGAGAACCACCAACCTACGGGCACTGGGGAAACTGGAACCAGAATGAAGGTTTCCGGGTCCAATCTGTGACTACTATGAAAATGAGCCTGGGTGGCTCAGTCTGTGAAACACCTGCCTCCTGATTCTAGCTCAGCTCTTGATCTCAGGGTTGTACTTCAAGCCCCGAATTGGGCTCCAAGTTGGGCAGTGAGCCTACTTAAAAAAAAAAAAAAAAAAAAAAATTTAGATCCTGCTGGTTCTTGCTCCAATAGTGTTGAGGTTAGAGCTTATTTTTTTCATCTTTGTTTCCTAGAAGAGCACTATCCTATCAACTTTCTGCCATGGTGGAGATGTTCTACACCAGCACTGTCCAGGTCCGTGGCTACCAGCCCCACGTGTCCACTGAGCAGTTGAAATATGGCGAGGGGCAGTTTTCATTTTCATTCTCCTCAATTTAATAGACAGAGGTGGCCAGGGGCTCTGGTATTGGACGGCTCTGCCGAGATGGTCAGTGAATGTGTATGTGGTTGGGGCTTAAACAGAATCCTGGAAATCGTGTGGCAGTTTCTTCCCAGCCTTAACTGGTTCTAAAGAGATGTGGGTTCTGGCATAAGGTGGGGTTTCTTTTTTTTTTTTTTTTTTTACAGATTTTATTTATTTGACAGCGAGAGACACAGCGAGAGGGAACACAAGCAGGGGGAGTGGGAGAGGGAGAAGCAGGCTTCCCGCAGAGCAAGGAGCCCGATGTGGGGCTCGATCCCAGGACCCTGGGATCATGACCTGAGCCGAAGGCAGATGCTTAACAACTGAGCCACCCAGGCGCCCCAAGGTGGGTTTCTAAAGCATATAACACAATGCATTTTTTAAATGCAGAGATGCATCGAGAAGAAAACAAAATATGACCTATAATTCCACCACTCATGGATCCTTATCAGTCAACTTTTTGGTGTGTTTCTTTTCTAGGCATTTACATGATTATGGCCATCCTGTATGTACAACTTTTTGCAGCCATTTTTTCATGTTTACTAACATTATATAGTAAGCATAGGAAATATTTCCACATCATTAAAAAAATGAGGAAAGCAACCACCACCACCAGAACCCACAATGTTAGGGAGAAGAATTTTGGACTGAAATATTGCATTCTGTCCAACACATCTTGCTCGTAGCTGACAAAGGTCATTAACCTCTCTTGCCTCAGGGAGAACAGAGGATGATACTGCCCCCAGTTACATAAAGACATGACAAGGGTCGCCTGGGTGGCTCAGTTGTTAAGCGTCTGCCTTCGGCTCAGGTCATGATCCCAGGGTCCTGGGATCGAGCCCTCCATCGGGCTCCCTGCTCCACAGGAAGCCTGCGTCTCCCTCTCCCACTTCCCCTGCTTGTGTTCCCTCTCTCGCTGTGTCTCTCTCTGTCAAATAAATAAATAAAATCTTAAAAAAAAAAAAAGACATGACAAAAATAACATGTTTATGAGTAGTGACATTCAGACCGTCACTCCTTAAGCTAAAGAAACAATGAAAAAAAATTAAGAAGACAAGAAGAAGGAGAGGCTAAGTAAATGATCTGTGGTTCCCTGGATAGAAAACTAGAAAGAATTTCTGTAATTTCTAGCTCTTTAAGATATTTAAAATTATACTGAACTATGTGGATCATACTTTTCCTAGAGCCACTGTTTATTTAATAGACTTTTTAAAAATTTTATTTTATTATGTTAATCACCATACGTTACATCATCATTATTATTTTTTTTTTAAGATTTTTTTTTCTTTTTATTTATTTATTTGAGAGAGAGAATGAGATAGAGCATGAGAGGGGGGAGGGTCAGAAGGAGAAGCAGACTCCCTGCTGAGCAGAGAGCCCGATGCGGGACTCGATCCCGGGACTCCAGGATCATGACCTGAGCCGAAGGCAGTCGCTTAACCAACTGAGCCACCCAGGCGTCCCCATCATTATTTTTGATGTAGTGTTCCATGATTCATTGTTTGCGTATAACACCCAGTGCTTTTTTTTTTTTTTTTTTAAGAATAACAAGCCAAATGTTCCTTGTATTTTGGACTGGACTCCCACTACATTCAGTACCCATCTTTGGAAGAGCGCATTTCTCCTTACTTCTAGATTTGAACCTTACACTTTTTATTTGTTCAGCAGTTTAGTGGAAGAAACAGTCATGTGGAATAAACTAGTGGATGCTATGAAGTAAAGAGTATGGATCAAATCTGGGCTGAGGCATCTTTCTACTGGGTAACCTTGGACCCAGTTACTGAGCCCTATGGGTCTAGGTGTCCTGCACTGGGCTGCAGGCATGGTGATAAAGGTCTTGGGTCTTCCAGTCCCTCGTCTGGACTTCCTGAAATGAAATGATGTAAGCAACCGTGTGTACCTGTCAGCGGCTGTGTGCAACCCAGTCTTCCCTGATGCCAGTGAATCCAGGGCAGACTGTTGTTTCTAGTAAAGGTCGATTCCTAAATTTCATTTTATTTGCCTTAATTCACATCCTAGGTAGCTTACCCCACTTCAGGGGCTGCTTCTCCTAACAGTTTCCATCCTCCACAATTCCAGTAAGTAGATCGAATTGTCATTTTTAACCATACAATGTATATAAAGCTTTTTCTAGTGGTAACTAAGATATAAAATACATCTCGTGTTGTCTGGTGAAAATTCATTACACAGGGGCGCGTGGGTGGCTCATTCGGTTAGCGCCTGACTCTTGATTTTGGCTCCAGTCATGATCTCATGGGTCATGGGAAAGAGTCCCCGGGTCAGGGTCTGTGCATAGCAAGGAGTCTGCTTCTCCTTCTCCCTCTGTTCCTGCCCCTGCCTGTGCTCTCTCTCTTTCCCTACAGTGAATAAATAAATTCTTTAAAAAATTCATTCTACAAATTGGCTGTTGCCAGGACTTGTTCTAATTAGAACTAGGGGGAAATTTGAAGACCTTCACTTTAATTTTTATATATATTTTAAAAATCAGAAAGGGGAAAAATATCAGAAGTGTATAACCTGATTTTTTCAAATTTAGGCATGTTATACCTCATTTAAGTTAGCCTATAGTTTGTGGTCCTATTGCTAGTATCTTTGGCTTATCTTTTTTTTTTTTTAAAGATTTTATTTATTTATTTGAGAGAGAGAATGAGATAGAGAGAGAGAGCATGAGACGGGCGAGGGTCAGAGGGAGAAGCAGGCTCCCTGCCGAGCAGGGAGCCCGATGTGGGACTCGATCCCGGGACTCCAGGATCAGGACCTGAGCCGAAGGCAGTTGCTTAACCAACTGAGCCACCCAGGCATCCCTCTTTGGCTTATCTTAAATTACCTTTGTAGGGGAAGACATTGATCGCCATGGAATATTCTCACAGAGCCACAGTTCCAATCTAGAAGAATGGACTGGGTGATCTGAGTTTGTGCATTTGCCATGCACTTACTTGGATTTTGTGACTTTGATTTCTTCTGAGAATGTATGATCTAGACAATTTAAAATATAAAGTCTACTGAATTTGTTTCCCCAACCTGAAAAACCATGCATATTCATTACAGAACAAATATGAAAATCAGAGAAATAAAAGGAATTTAAAAATGTCATCCAAAATTCCATGATGTAAAGATAATCACTTAAAAAATGTTTTTTTTTGTATTTCTTTGCATTTTTTTCAAGTAGTGTCTTGGTTATACACAAATCTAAATATATTTTATTATAGTAAGCACTGTCCATACTATTATATGCTCTTCATTGTTTTTAAAAGATTTCTTTATTTAAGAGAGAAAGTGCACACATTGCAAGTGGGGGGAGGGGCTGAGGGAGAGAATCTCAAGCAGACTCCCCACTGAGCCCATAGACCATTTTGGGGCTTGATCTCAGGACCCATGAGATCATGACCTGAGCCATAACAACCAGTCCGCACTTAACTGACTGAGTCACCCAGGGGTCCCATGCTCTTCATTTTTAATGCCTGAGTCCTTTTCCATTGAGTGGATATAATTAATTAATTATTCTTCTGGTTTTTGGTGATAGCAGTAGTTAACGTTTTGGATCTAAACGTTTTAAAAAATGTTCAGATTGGGGGCGCCTGGCTGGCTCAGTCGGAAGAGCATGTGACTCTTGATCTCTGGTTCATGAGGTCGAGCTCCATGTTGGGGATAGAGATTACTAAAAAAAAAATCAATAAACTTAAATCCCAAAGACTTGTTTTAAAAAACTGTTCAGAGTATTTTCTTAGAGTAAATAAAAAATAGAAATGCTGGGTGGAAGAGTATGAACATTTGTCAGGCTCTCGATACATATTGTTGGATTGTGATTTTTCAGTTGGACTTATTTGAAATTTTTTTTTCTCCTTTAGGTATACTCGGGATAATAATGTTCTAAGCCTAGAACAGAGACAATTTTATGAAGAAAATGGGTTTCTTGTCATTAAAAATTTGGTATCTGATGCTGATATTAAACGCTTTAGGTACAGTAACCCTTCGTTGTTTTACAGAAATGTTGTATGTTTGCAGTAGGAATGTGAGTAAGATTAGCATATGTATGTTCAGATATTTTTCAGTGAGTGGCTCATTGGGAAGTGGTTAGGAATATGAGCTCTGGAGCCAGACCAGCTGGCTTTAATCTTAGCCCCACTACTTCCTGTTGTGTGTCTTGGGGCAACCTACTTTCCATGCCTATGTTTTCGCACCTGTAAAATGGGGATAATAATAGTACTTATGCCCTAGCGTTGTTGTGAGGACTGAATAAGGTGAAGTACACAAAAGTCCTTCGAACGGGGCCTGGCCCATGGTAAGTATGAGAGAAGTATTTGCCCTTATTACTCAGGTGCAACCAAATCACAGACATTTCTCCACTGTTCTGTTAGGCTAAGGAGTATGTGAGTTCCCGCAGTGAATTCCAGCCTCACAGTGAGGAGAGGGGGCTTCTGAGCTGGCCATTTTCTCTTGCCCGTCCTCAGAACTCCTGAGCCTGGCCTGGAGGTCAGCCTGGTGCAGAGACACCACCCCCTCAATCTTCGAGAATCTTTCCACAGAACTGGCCGGGCAGGTGTCTGGAGCCTGCAGTAATGACATCATCTGCCAATTTAATTTTCTAGGAGCGAGTTTGAAAGGATCTGCCAGGGGGAGGTGAAACCAGAGCAACTGACGATAATGAGAGATGTGGCCATTGTAAAATCAGAACGTGTGCCAAGTGAAAAGACAGTTTCAAAGGTCCAGGATTTCCAAGAAGACAAGGAACTCTTCAGATACTGTGTTCTCCCTGAGGTTCGAGAGCCTTCCTGCATTTTCTTTTCCTTTAATCGAATAGCCCACCTGCATGCTTGCCTCTGGAATTGCTGCTTACACTTTCTCTGGCCCCCTTGTCCTGTGGCTGGTGAGCAGTGGTTTTCAACTGGAGGCGGACTTTTGGCGGTGCCTGGAGCCATGTTGGGTTGTCACATGGTGGGGACCGTGTACTACTAGCTTCTCTCGGGGTAGAGGCCGGACATGCTGCTAATGGAGCCCAGGGATCCTACAGTGCACAGAATAGCCCCCTCCCCCAGATAATGAATTATCCAGCCCACAATGTCAGTAGTGGCCAGATGGAGAAACCCTGCTCTGGAGTTTGGTCATTGTCCTTGGTTGAGAAGGTTAGGAATTCTGCCTTAGAGAGAGACAGAGCCTCTCTCACTCTGGATATGGGCATATCAACAGGAGGGACATGGCAGCTCATCACTGGACATTCATTTATTGTTTCTTTTAGTTTCATGAATCTGGTCAGTAGAGGTTTAAGTTTGTCTTCAGATTTAAACTCGTTTTTAAAAAATTATTATTATTTAAGAGTAATTCATATTTATGAAGATATCCACATAGCACAGAAGGGCATAAAATGAGAAAGGAAGTCTCCCACCCGCCAGCCCCATTCACTGCCGAGCTTTTTGGTGCATTCAACTAGAATTCTTTCATGGCTATGCAGGTGCATCTGTCTACCCTCACCTTTTGTGTTCCGTGGGAACATACTGGTTGTCCCCATGTTTTCTCCACCTATAATAGATCTTAGACGTCTTTCCATATCACTTATATATTACTCTATATCATACTTTTATTATTATTTTTTTAAGATTTTATTTATTTGACAGAGAGAGACACAGCAAGAGAGGGAACACAAGCAGGGGGACTGGGAGAGGGAGAAGCAGGCTTCCCACTGAGCAGGGAGCCCAATATGGGGCTCGATCCCAGGACCCTGGGATCTCGACCTGAGCCGAAGGCAGACGCTTAACGACTGGAGCCACCCAGGCGCCCCAACTCTATATCATACTTTTTAAACTACTGCGTAGCATCCCACTGCATAAATGTATCACAGTTTATGAACCATTTATGTAGAATGGTTTAAAGGACACATTGCATACAGTACATGTTAGAAATCATAACCCCAAGTGCTATTAGAAAATTTGCCTCACATGGGTACCTGGCTGGCTCAGTTGGTAGAGCATGCGACTTTTTTAAAAAATTTAAGATTTATGTATTTATTTTAGAGAGAGAGTGCGGGCGCAAGCAGGGGGAGGGGCAGAGGGAGAGGAAGAGAGAAAATCTCAAGCAGACTCCCCAGTGAGCACAGAGCCTGACATAGGGCTGGATCTCTGGATCCTGAAATCATGGCCTGAGCCGAAATGAAGACTTCGGCTGCTTAACCGACTGGGCCACCCAAGTGTCCCGAGCATGTGGCTCTTGATCTCTGGCTTGTGAGTTCAAACCCCAGGTTGGGTGTGGATGTTACTTAAAACTAGAAAAAAAAAAAAAAGTTAAAAAGTGGGACACCTGGGGTGCCTGGGTGGCTCAGTCATTAGGCATCTGCCTTCGGCTCAGGTGTGGTCCCAGAGTCCTAGGATCGAGCCCTGCATTGGGCTCCCTACTCAGCAGGAAGTCTGCTTCTCCCTCTCCCACTCCCCCTGCTTGTGTTCCCTCTCTCTCTGTCCTCTGTCAAATAAGTAACTAAAATCTTAAAAAAAAAAAAAAAAAGGGACACCTGGGTGGCTCAGTTGGTTAAGTGTCAGCCTTCGGGTCAGATCATGATCCCAGGGTCCTGTGATCGAGTCCCCCATCGGGCTCCTTGCTCAGTGGGGAGGGATCCTGCTTCTCCCTCTGCCTACTGCTCTCTCTCTCTCGGTCTTTCTCTGACAAATAAATAAAATCTTTAAAAAAAACGTTAAAAAATAATTTAATAAAAGAAAATTTGCCTCATGAAAAAGACTGTACAGATAAGCCAACTCTGATGTTCAGCCCCTCGGGTTGGGGACAAGAGGGGACGTGGCCCCTCTGAACTATCCATTCTTCCCAAACTCAAGTCCTGCTATGGAAATGGAACTTGTGAGCATTGATCAAGGAGGAAAAGCTTGAAGTTAGAGGCAACATGTGTTAGAGTAAGCACGACCAGGACGTCCAGGTTTCCCACCTCTCTAAAGTGTGAATCATGCATGCATCTGCTGGTTCATGAAATGATTTTTAGGAGGAGGGCATGATTTTAGTAGTTGGGTATTTATTTTGATGTGTATTGGAAAAAATAACCAGCACATCCATCCTATGACCTCAGGAATAAATCAGGAAAAGACGTGAGTCAGTTTAGGGAAATTATTGGCTAACTATTTGGGGCAGCTCTGTAAAGTATCATAGAAATGGTAAAATGGCTCTTGAGTATCACTGAGGTTTAGAAAACACTGGTCGGAGGCGCCTGGCTGGTGTAGTTGTGGGAGCATGAGACTCTTGATCTCGAGGTTGTGAATTCGAGCCCCACAGTGGGATTAGAGATTAGTTTAAAAAAAAAGAAAGAAAGAAAATACTGGCCTAAGGGAATCCCAAAAGTTGACACGCCTTATAAAAAAAAGAAGTATGAGTCCTGACTCCTAGGATTTTGGTACCATTTCAAGCGTTTCATTCTCAAGTTGCCAATATTCCTTATACAGGGGATCAAATAGTGAGAAAGCAGTAGAATATGCTTCAGTTTGTGGAGTCAGACAGAATTGGAGATTGAATACCATCTTTTTCATTTAATTGGTTCTTCCAACTTGGGCAATTTATTAGCTTCAGCCTTATTTGTGTGGGGTGTTCTCTTGAAAGGATTATTAATGCATGGAGGCATTACTTTTCAGGGACCGCTGTGAGGTTTAGGTGGGCTGAGGCATAAAGCCCCTGGCAGGTAGTAGGCATACAATGCCTAGTCTTTCCTGCCTGTACCCCTCCCTCGGTGGGTTAGGTGCAAGAAGGCAGCACCCCAGCTGCCAGAGCCCGGGTCCTGTGCTCTCATTGCAACTTGGTCTCAAGCCCCTGTACCCATGTCATTATTGAACACCCTTCTTCCACCAGAATATCGACTCCTTGGGGGCAGGGACCTGCTCATCTCATTCCCCAACGTGCCCCCATTTCCTGTCACTCTGTCTGCTTTGGAGGGCCTCAGTGAAGAGCTGGGGAATGCGAGGTGCTCTGATTGTGAAGTGGCCCCAGATACTCTTCTGTTTTCTTCTGGGCTATGCGTGGCCGCTGCATGAGTGTTGGGGCCTCTCGTGGTCCCTCCTTTTTTTCTTAAGTAGGCTCTACGCCCAACGTGGGGCTTGAACTCGCAACCTGAGATCAAGAGTTCCATGCTCTACCGACTGAGCCCGCCAGGTGCCCCTCATGGTCCCTTCTTATGAGGAGTCTCGGTGGGGGAAAGAGAAAGCTGCCTTCTCACCGGGCAGCTGTGGACAGTTCCAGTTGAGAGAAGGGTATTTCTGTCCTTCCCAGGTGATACCTCAGAGAAACACTTGTCTCTCTTGTAGAAAAAGTGGTTAGGGTTCCAACTGGCTCGGAAAAGCCTGTTTAATTCAGAGTGTTGCAGATTTCCTGTTTCAACTTTTTCATTCTTTGTTGGCAATGTTGTGAAATACCAAGTGGTTTCTTAAAAATATATATTTATTTATTTATTTGGAGGGGAGGGGCAGAGGGAGAGAATCTCAGGTAGACTCCCCACTGAGCAAGGAGCCCAACACAGGGCTCGATTCTATGACTCTGAGATCATGACCTGGGCTGGAATCAAGAGTTAGATACTTCACTGACTGAGCCACCCAGGCGCTCCTACCAAGTGTTTAATTCTTGGCATCTTGGTTCTTGTACAGATAATTGTACTTTGTGCCACTTTTGTGCATTGCATTTCTCGTGAAACGTTTTTTCCTCTTTTCTCTTAGATTCTGAAATATGTGGAGTGCTTCACTGGACCCAATATTATGGCCGTGCATACAATGCTGATAAACAAACCTCCAGATGCTGGTAAAGGGCTCTTATTTGTTATGGAGAAGCCAAAAAAAAAAAAAAAGAGAAAAAGGAAAAATATTTTAAGGTGTTCTAACTATACCTGTGTGTATAATTGTTAAACTTTGATAAATAAATATATAGGTCTTCTTATTTAAGTCTTAAGATAGCATACATCATAACAATAATTAAGTACAATAGTGATTTCAGATGTTAATTGTAGGGTTATTGTTGGATTTTCAGACGATTGGCTTGCTACTCAAAAGTTTGGTTTAATAAACATGACTGTTCATATACCATAGGCTCCTATGATTACAATCATCACCTCTAAGCTTTGTTAACCATTCTCACCTATGATAGTGTGAATTTGGCCTTCCTGATTGAAGACATTATTATTACTAACAAAATTAAAACTATTCTTATAAATCACATACTACAGTTGCTCTTAAAATGTCTTGTGCTTGCTAAAATGTAGCTCCTAAGATCTCACTCCCAGAGAAACTGGTTTGGAAGCTAGAACCCAGGAATCTCTATTTAAAAAAAATTTTTTTTAAAGTAGGCTTCATGCCCAGCATGGAGCCCAAAGCGGGGCTTGACCTCATGAAACTGAGCTCAAGACATGAGCTGAAATCAAGAGTCAGATGCTTAACTGACTGAGCCACCCAGGTGCCCCCAGGAATCTCCATTTTTTAAAAGATTTTATTTATTTATTTGACAGAGAGAGACACAGCGAGAGAGGGAACACAAGTAGGGAGAGTGGGAGAGGTAGAAGCAGGCCTCCTGAGGAGCAGGGAGCCCGATGCAGGGCTTGATCTCAGGACCCTGGGATCATGACCTGAGCCGAAGGCAGACGCTCAACAACTGAGCCACCCAGGCGCCCCAGGAATCTGCATTTTTTAAGCTAGCCCCAGCTCTTGGGCCATGCTGAGAAATTCTATTCTACCAGGAGTAATAAATTGGTCCTTCAAGATTCTTTATCCTTTTCCACTTTCTCTGGAGAAAAAGAGACTAGGAGAGCTTTATGTGACTGGTCTATAGCGTAGCACCACGAAATCTCTCCCACCCTGGATGTCTTGCTTAGAGAGATCGGGGTTGGGAGTTGGGGAACACCAAGTTCAGAGAGCAAAACAGGGAACCACGTAAATGTGGTTTTGTGACCTCTGATTCTACACAATGACTGTACACCAAGTGCTTCTAGTTCCACAAGGAACTTCTTGGCAGCTTTTTATTAATTTAGTTAATTGATAGTGTTTGTATCAGCCACTTAGAAGGCTAACAGGGAACCTCAAATTTGTTTACTCTCTTCAATTAATCAAACTTTGTTTTGAATACTACGCTCTGTGCTCAAACCAGAGTTACAAAGGAATAAAGCATAATAGAGAGCATGACATGTTATCAGTTGCTAGAGAATGGTGTGAGTCCTCGGCTACCAGAAACCCAGAAAAAGAGTGTAGGATCTGGAGTCACCCTGTGGATTTGATATTCCAGTGTGTTGCTTCTCTCTGTGTGCTCATTTTCTATAGTGTTGTTTCCGTCGTCTGGGTTTTGTAGGGATAGTCATTGTTCTGGTTTTGCAGGCAGAGGAGACAAATTCTGAGGTTCAGGTGTGTTTAACAGCAGGTTCTGTTTCAGGCAAGAAGACATCCCGCCATCCCTTGCACCAGGATCTGCACTATTTCCCCTTCAGGCCCAGCAATAACATAGTTTGTGCTTGGACAGCCATGGAGCACATCGACGAGAACAATGGCTGCCTGTGTGTGCTCCCAGGCACACACAAAGGCCACCTGAAGCCACACAGTTATCCTAAGTGGGAGGTATGTCTGCATACAGGATAAATCTTTCTTCCTTTCTTTCTTCCTTCCTTCCTTCCTTCCTTTCTTTCTTTCTTTCTTTCTTTCTTTCTTTCTTTCTTTCTTTCTTTCTTTCTTTCTTTCTTTCTTTCCTTTCTTTCCTTCCTTCCTTCCTTTCTTCCTTCCTTCCTTCCTTCCTTCCTTTCTTCCTTCCTTTCTTTCTTCCTTCCTTTCTTTCTTTCTTTCTTTAAGATTTTATTTATTTATTTATTTATTTGAGTCAGAGACACACAGAGAGAGAGAGGGAGATAAAGGGAGAGAGCTTGCGATATTTGCACATGCAAGAGGTGGCAGGGGCAGAGAGAGGCAGAGGGGGAGGAAGAGGGACATGCAGACTCTGCTGAGCACTAGCCCCATATGCAGCTTGATCTTATGACCCCGAGATCATATCCCAAGCCCAAAATCCAGAGTCGGACACCTGACTCCCTGAGCCACCCAGGAGCCCCTAGAGGATATATCTCAACCAGAAGATTTATTGTTTTGATTTCCTATCAGTATCCATAAAGAACTTTAACAATGAGATGGCATTTCCTTTCTTAGCAAAACATTGTTTTAGGTTTTGGAATTAGGATCAGAGAAAATTCAAGGATGTCAGGTAAGATAATCATTTTTCTTTCAACAAGTTTTGGAAAGCTGACCAGTGTGGGAAACTCTAGCAGGGGCTGTATAGGATCTGAGATTATCGAGCCTCATGGCAGAGGTCAGACATAAACACTCGCAACACCAGATGCATGTGTCAAATGCCAAGTAATTTTTATGCACTGATCGCTGGCTCTTAGGATAAAGAAGAGGGAGGAATCATCTCTTTCCTGCTAGAGAGACCAACGAAGGCTCTGGGGAAGGATGAGTAGTATTCCATTGCATGCCCATTGAATGGTTTATTGACTGAACTATTGGTGTTAGAAAACTATTAAATGCTTTTGAGCCCATGGATGGTGAGCTCAATTGGCTCTTCAGGAATGATAGTCTTGAGGTCTAGAGCAGGATGTACTGGAGGTGAGGAGTCCTGAGGCAGAGAAACCAGAGAGGAGATTATGAGTGTTTTAGGTATCAGATAATAAGGTCTGCAAACCCCATAATGATGGTCAGAATGAGAAGAGCACGTGTTGTTAAGGCAGGAAGAATGAATGTGTTTGTAGGAAGTAAAGAATATGGCTTTCAGGACTCTGCCTCAGTTAGAATTCTTGCACTGAGGATTAGTGCCAAGTGAAAATCTTTGAGTCTGGATTTGGATATAAAATCTGAAACGGTAAGATTCGTAAACTGAGTTGAGGTTTAGGGAAAAGTTTGGTGCAGGCAACAAAAGTGGGCTATGGCTGACGTAAGCCAAAGGGAGTGTCTTGGAGGGACGCAGGCACATGCTGAGTCCATGGAAAGACTGGCTGGCTCTGGGGAGAGGGAAAGTGGAGTCACCGTTCAGTGGGAACAGTCAGGTTGGGACACCTGGTGGGGACAGCTGAATCTTGACCATGACCAGGGTCTTTGATCAATCCTCCATTTAGATTCAAAGTGAGGACAACAGTGGGAGATCTGATTGACTAAGCTTAGGTCACAAATCCACCGTGGCCAGGAGAGAAGGGTACTGGATCAAAGTCCCAACACAGTCCAGCACGAAAGCAGTCCTTCCCCCAGAAGAATGTGGGAGAGCCTTAGGAAGGAGAATGGGATACCGTGCTCCCCCGTCCATAACCGTTACTGAAGCAATAACTAACTTTGGAAGTAGTTATAAAAAAACACACTGTTTTAATTTACTATTCTTCTTTCTTTACTCTGGATGTGACATGAGTGCTCTCTGAGCTGAGGAAACTTGAGCATTTTCTCTCTGTTGGCTTGGAAGAACAGTTTGCTTCTCAGAGGAACTCCTGAGTAAAAGAAGAATTATTTAGGCAAAGTTCCAGGTGAAGAGAATATCATGCTGGGAAAGAGTGGTTACAGATTCAGGCTGGAATGGGGATCTCCCGTGTTAACCGCAAAATGCAAAGATGGTCTAGATCTTCATTTGTAACTCAGTAATGAAGGCTAAGTGGAAATGTCAGATTCTTCATTTGGTCCCCCAAATCCATGATTTTTACAACCAGATAGCTGAGAAGTTTTTATATATACTACAGCTTAAGAATCTATTTATCTCTTTCTCTTGCCAGAACTTAGGAAACCTTTGCTTTTCCTAATGAGTCATTGATAAAATTCTGAATCATTGGGTTCCTCAAATACAGACTTTGGTTTTCTTATGTGTTCTAGGGGGGAGTTAACCTAATGTTCTATGGGATCCAAGACTATGATGAAAACTGCCCCCGAGTGCACCTTGTGATGGAGAAGGGAGACACTGTTTTCTTTCATCCTTTGCTCATCCATGGATCTGGTTGGAACAAAACTCAAGGATACCGGAAGGTATGCACTCACATCACTGTACATTCCAAAGATGAATAAGTTAGAAACAAAATTGTCAAGATATGTGAAACTTGGGCGCCTGGGTGGCTCAGTTGGTTGAGCGACTGCCTTCGGCTCAGGTCATGATCCTGGAGTCCCGGGATCGAGTCCCGCATCGGGCTCCCTGCTCGGCGGGGCGTTTGCTTCTCCCTCTGACCCTCCCCCCTCTCATGTGCTTGCTCTCTCTCATTCTCTCTCTCTCAAATAAATAAATAAAATCTTAAAAAAAAAAAAAGATATGTGAAACTTTATGAGATTTGGACATTGAACTAAACTGGCCTTTACTGTGGTTTATATTTACCAGGAAATCTATTTGCTACCTCATGCTTTTTTGCTCTTATCAGTAAGAAGCCAGGTGACCTCAGGATCCCAATCCTACTGATACTGATTTATGAACATTCATAGAATTGCTTCAGAGAAAGAACATACTTGAGAGCCCACAGCCTGTGCTTTTGGACACAGAAACAATGGCTGACATACTAAAATCATAAAATTTGGAATGTACATAGCTTATAGTAACCACATAAGAGGAAAGTTTATAATAGCTTTGTTATTGGGAAAACCATTATTGATTCTAAACAAAGGTTCTGAATTGGCTGCCCAGACCTCAGATTTCACAGGCAGCCATATTTTTCACCTCTTAGTCCCAGAATTTGTTTTTAGCCCTAGAATGTTTTAAAAACCTAATGACTTCATTGTTTACATTAAAAAAATTGACATTTCTCATAGTCCCAGATTTTTTGCTTCTCAAAAATTCAGCAGATCTGACAGTACTGTGGACTCACATTTCCCCATATAACATGGCTCTTGATACTAAATATTGGGGGCTTCTTTGGGGCTGAGTGAAGCCTTCTAGTTTGTCACACCAACCCCCGTTGTCTCCCTGAAGTCAAGAGTTAGCTACCAGGTTTCACCTTCTATTCATTCATATTTCTATCAGGTCGACAGGACCGGGATGAGAGAGAGGCAAGAAGGCACTCTCTTCTGGGGCAAAATTTAACAGGGGTGGGGGGAAGGTGCCAAAAAAAAAACCCCTCAGCAATCAAGTTAAATGATATTTTAGGGCGGTATTTAGAAAATCAAAATGCAACAAATATCCATGATGAACACAATGCCAACATTTTAAATAAAGACTAGATCAGACTCTCGACCATCATGACCCTCGGAACTGTTCAAGCAGAGGGTACAGCCCCAGTGACACAAATAATATGAGTGTTCCTGAGTTTCACCAATTTGGGCCTTTAATCATGGATCCTTAGCCCCAAAATTCAACTTGAAATGAAAAATGGAAATGTATGTATATGTGTATGTATAAAAACAGGAAGCTGAGACCAAAGATCTGAAAGTTGTATGAGTCAGAAAATTATATTACTTGCTATATGATCAGGATCATAAACTGAGATAGGATCACTGCATATTGAAAGAGTCCATGTTAAAAAGTTGAGAAAGAGTATAAAATGATTACTATATGAAAATAAAAGTTACAGAATAAAAAATCTAAGTAATCTGAGATTTAACATACTGACTTTGCAATTTTTCAGTAGTTTTTCAACTACTTTAATGTTTGCGAAAATATGAACCCTTAAAAAAATACAAAACCCGTTTATATGGGTGTGCACTTTCCCCCTTTGGCCTCAGGTGTCACTCCTCCTTGGCATGGTGTGGGGGCTTCTGTGGGAAATGGAGTTTGTGACTCTACCGCCTAGAAATTTGATGTTCTGGGCAAAGCAGGCAGTCCTTCCAGTAGACATGGTCACCTCAAGAGAACTAACTTGCAACTAGGAAAGTGGGGTTTAAGTTTAGATCAGCTTATAACTTTTTTAAGAATGGGGAGAAACAAGTAACCTCCATCTTACCTTCAGAAGGAAACAAAATGGGGATTGTATGTGAATGCTATTGGACTTCACATGTCTGTTTGATTTGAGAGGGGTGGGTGTGTATATTATTTTCTCTTGCAAGGTATTTTTGTGGGTTTTTTTTTTTTGCATGATCTGTAGCCATTGAAATAACAACCCACCACAAACTCAACTGAGTAAGTAACTTCTCTACGAAGATGATGAAGAACCCTGGAACACATTCCTGTTTAGGACTTGAGGACATCCACACACTAGACAAATCACATGTTAAAAAGTTAAAGTCCTCTTACTCATGTCATTATGTTTCCTGCCCATTTTGAAAACAAGTATCACGGGGAGCTAAAAACCTCTTGTAATTTCTCAGTCAGACTTTAACTGTCCCTGGGGGGTGGGGGTGGGGGTTACTGAACCCTGAAGAGACTAATACAGGACACCATGGAACATTCTAGAAATCAAACGCTGAGTGAAATTGCTGACTTTCTAAAAGAAGTCTCCCTGTTTGGTTGCTGGTGTTAATGGAATGGTTTTTTTCCTAATATTAATCCTGTCACACTGCACAGGCAATTTCCTGCCATTTCGCCAGTTCGGACTGCCACTACATCGATGTCAAAGGCACCAGTCAAGAAACCTTTGAGAGGGAGGTTATGGAGGTGGCAAACAGATTACATGGAATTCCAAAAGACGCCACGCTGAGGGTACGTTTCTCTGAATGATAGGTTAAGACTTTTTTTTTTTCTTCTTTCCTTCAGCTGCTTAACTCTCATACCTGATGTACTTTGGAAGTATAACATGCTTTGTTTAGAGCGCCTTGCAGAAGCTTTGCTGAGACCCACTAAGAATGACAGTAGGATTTCAGCTTGTACTTGCTTCCCAGGCGGGGGCACCTGAGCACCCCAGGCTTCTTTATGTCTTTGGCCGCCCTGTGGTATGCAGGCTATCCTGTTCAAGGACAGACAGGTGGAAACAGAAAACAGGTCTGGAGGAGAGCAAGTAAAGCACAAAGGCTACCTTCTGAATGCACAGAAGGGAAGGTAATGGTTTGGGCTCTCACCCACAGACCTCCTTTATGTGTATAGAGCAGAGTATTTACATATATGCAAATCCAATAAGACTCCCAGAAAGCAGTTCTTAAGCAGATTTTTGCTTGGGTCAGTTCACATCTGGAGTGTCATGGAGCAGACTTCAGAAACCACTGATGCTTATCAATAGGGGGCATGAGACATTATTTCATATCCCTTTCTACTTAATACACATCACTTGTAAATTCTTTATAACTAGTGGACATTCAACGCTGATGATGATTAGCAGACAAACTATAGTCAAGGCAAATAAACATATTTACTTTGTAAATGAAGTCCGTTTTAGCCTCTGAACCGAGAAGCTGATCCTATGTTTTAATTTGCATTAATCATAAATGCATGCGTTTCCTATGGGGGTGACAGGACCCCCAAAGAGACCGAGTGTCATGATAACTCTGGGCCTTCCGGTCCTGGGAAGAGTACCATACACCAACACTAAGCTACCGTGCCATTGGGAGTCATCTTCTGAAACTCCTTCCCAGCTTAAGAACCTCACTTCTCCCTTGGCCCCTTCTCCCTTTCGAACCTATGAATCTATCCCATGTCTGAAAAGGCTCTCATTTCACATTTGCAGATGGCAGAAAGTCTTGTCCTTCTTCTTTGATCCAGTACTTAAAATGCTTTATGAAGGCACCGTATTTTGTCAAGTGGGGCTTCCGTGCAACACTCTGATTTTTAAAGCATGCATACATTATGTTTGAGGTTTGTCAGGTTGTGATAAATGAATTGCCTCCTGTATTTATTTCATTTTATTTTTAAAAAGATTTTAAATCTTTTAAAAGTGTCGGACTTTGGCTCAGGTCATGATCCCGGGGTCCTGGGATCGAGCCTGGCATCCGGCTCAAATGGGAAGTGGGAAGCCTGCTTCTCCCTCTCCCACTCCCCCTGCTTGTGTTCCTTCTCTCGCTATGTGTCTCTCTCTCTCAGATAAATAAAAGATTTTATTTATTCATCTAGAGAGAGAGAGAGCACACGGGGGTGGGGAGGAGGAGGGGCAGCAGAGGGAGAGGGACAAGCAGACTTCCTGCTGAATGGGGAGCCTGACAGGGGGCTCAATCCTAGGACCCTGAGATCATGACCTGAGCCAAAGTCCGATACTTAACGGACTGAGCCACCCAGGTGCCCGTCCTGTATTTATTTTATAATGTTAGTCTCCCAGATATAGTTTCTCAGCTTTACTTAGAATAATGATATTAACTTCTGCAATAAAGTTCTTTGTGAGGTACAAGAGCACTTTCATAGCCCTATTCTTACTTTCTTCACCAAAACCCAGTGGAAGAATCATTCTCACTGTTTTTTTTTTTTTTTTAAGATCTATATATTTATTTGAGAGAGAGAGTGCACACAAGCCAGGGGAGAGGAGAGAGTGAGGGAGGGAATCTCCAGCAGACTCCCGACTAAGCGAGGGGCCAGACATGGGGCTGGATCCCACCACCCTAAGATCATGACCTGAGTCGGACACTTATCTCACTGAGCCACCCAGGTTCCCCTCACTTCACGCTGTTAAGGAGAAAGTGAAAAGTCCAAAGGTTGGCCAAAGTGACGTAAGTGACAGCTACATTTCGGAATGAGGTCGAATTTTGAAACCTGTTTTTTCCACCTGACCCTGCTGTCTGCTCAAAAATAAACAAGAAACAAAAAAGCCTGAATTGTTTTGTTAAGAACAAAGGAAAAAAAAACAAATGAACCCATAACTCATGACATCATTTTCACTTAGGAGCAGATCACTCAAAATGGGGCAGCGTCTAAAGGAAAGCAGGACAAGTGGGGAGTGTGGGCTGTTGTGACCAAACACCGTGCTCAGCCGGTGAAGATACCTGTGGTCAACAGCAGTGCCAAATAACACAGGCTGACCTCCTGGGGACTTGCTCTCTTAGTTTGTCTGACACTATTCTAGATGTGGGCAAGTACATTATTTGGAGTCCTGGAATATGGTTTATTTACTAATTGACAGGACTCCTGTGCAGACTTTTTCCATTTAACTGTTGGTAGATGCTAGAAATCTACTTTGTCTTATGCTGAACATCAGATTCCCAGTGTTCCATCAACTCACTGTGTTTGGCTTTATTTCCAGGATTTGTATATATTTCGAGGGCGGCTGGTGAAAGGAAAGAGGATCAACCTGTGAGGTGGCCCTCTGCTGGAGCTCTTTGAGAGAAAACCACAAGGAATCAAGGTGCCTAAGGAAAATGTTTTCTTAACAAGCTGCCCTAATCTTTTCTATCACTTGTTATCCAAATCACTGCGCGCAAAGACCGGGTACTTCTTGGCACGTGGTTAGTTCTGCGTGCAGAGTGTTGCTTTCATGGATGAATACATGTAACAGTGGCCGATTACTGTTTTCAGGAGAACTAACTCAGGGTTGCACCTAATAAAAGTGATTGATGTCTCATTTAAGTGTGTTCAATCAGTTTCTTTCATTCAATTAGCTCTTTGCCCAAGCAGAAAGGAATCCTTTGTTTTTGTTTTTTTTAAAGATTTTATTTATTTGAGAGAAAGAGAGAACACGAAAGACAGAGACAGAGCACGAGCAGGGGGGAAGAGTAGAGGGAGAAGCAGATACCCCACTGAGCAGGGAGCCCAATGTGGGACTGGATTCTAGGACCCTGAGATCATGACCTGAGCTGAAGGCAGACGCTTAACCGCCTGAGCCACCCAGGATTCAAAGGAATCCTTTGAAACTCAGGGTACGGGGACTTTTGCATCCCTCTTCCAGAAAACCCACCACCCACTGACTTCATGGCATGAGAGATTTCTCAGATCTAGAACACTAACACAGGCATGTGTAATGAAGGGCATTGTGGAGTAAAAGTAAGGGCGGATGCTCATGCTCTGACACAGGATTCCTTGCATGACTTCTCCAACCCAAGCAGCCGCCTTAAAAAAATAGACCGAGTCTTTGCAAGTCATTTTTCTCTGTTCCTGAAGAAGGAAGACAAAGGTGGCTTCATCTGCTATTTTTTATTGAGTAAGGCAGGTGAAAACCCTCAGCATTTAGGAATAAAACCTAAACTCTTTCAAACTAAAGGGAATTTTTAAGATAGTTTGGATTTCTAATGGGCACAAACTGGGGGAATTTATTTTATTTTAAAGATTTTGTTTACTTATTTGAGAGAGACATAGACACACACACACACACACAAACACCCATATGCATGAGCAGCGGGGAGGGGCAGAGGGGAGAGGCAGATAGCTCTCTGAGCAGGGAGCCCTACAAGGGGCTCAATCCCAGGACACTGTGATCCTGACGTGAGCCTAAGTCAGAGGCTTAATCCACTGAGCCACCCAGGTGCCCCATGGGGGAATTTATTTTATTCAGTGCTGTATTTCTACACCAGCTGGGGGCAGGAAAGAGACATAGTCCTGATTTTTT
The DNA here is from genome assembly GCF_029215605.1 of Mirounga angustirostris. Lineage (NCBI taxonomy): Eukaryota > Metazoa > Chordata > Mammalia > Carnivora > Phocidae > Mirounga > Mirounga angustirostris. Next base: position 127,326,115 of record NW_026991713.1, read on the forward strand.
AAAAATATAATTTGGTAAGAAATTAACATAAAGTCCCTTTCTTGTCAATCTGCTAAGCACAAGTTTTCCTAAATCGAGATTCACTGTTTTTGTCGGTTTCTTTGTGAGGACACCCTATTTAAGGTCAGGTCCAACTGGAAACTGGAGAAGGCAAGACTATCCCCGACAGGGTTTAAGGAACCTGGATTACAGAATAACTGGGCATAAAATGTACATAAGGAATGCCTGTGTAAACAGCATGTATGGAACACTGTCCCACCAAAAAACCTTTGGAAACTAATTTCAAATGTAAAAGAAATTTGAAAAATAAGTCAAGCAGAGGAAGACAATACTCATATGGTTTCACTCATGTGGAACATAAGGAATAGCGTGGAGGACCACAGGGGAAGGGAGGGAAAACTGGGAAGAAATCAGAGAGGGACACAAACCATGAGGGACTCTGGACTCCGGGAACCAAACTGAGGGTTACAGAAGGGTGGGGGTTGGGGGACGGGGTAACCAGGTGATAGGTATTAAGGATGGCACGTGTTGTGATGAGCACTGGGTGTTATCTGCAGCTAACGAATCACTGAACACTACATCAAAAACTAATGATGTACTATACGTTGGCTAACTGAACATAATAAAAAAAAAACAGAGAAAAAAAAATAAACTCCAATAGGAAAACCAGACAGCACAATTTGTTATTTCCCTTATGCAGTTTTGAGTGCAAGCCAGCTAGTCAATCAGGAAACAATTCATTTCCCATTTTATCTGTGTCCCTTTTGTCCATTCATTCATTTTACAAATATCAAAGCAGCCATTCCCTGTGATAGGACTAGATGTGGAAGAGAGACAACACCGGGATGAGTTAGGATGGCTCGTTTTGTCCATGTGGACCCATCTGGGAAAGCTGGGAGTGAAGGTCAGCTGCAAAATGAAGAGGTGGCATGGGACTACATGGCATCTTGGCAGAATGAGGAACAGCCTGGTTTCACAGTGGGTGTAAAGGGGATTTACCCTGGGAGAGTGTTTATTTGCCCAGAGACTAACCTCTAAAGACTATAGGAGGTACTCAAAGTGCAGACCAAAGCGAATAGAAAGGATTCCCTTCTATGGTGATGGGCGCTGACAGCTTAGGATAAATAGACCTTTGCTCCTGGTATCTGCTGGGAGGTCCCCCTTTGTAAGCCACAGACTGAGCCACGTTGCAAAACTTCTAATTGAATCAGCTTCTGATTGAATGAACAATTACTGTCAACAACACAGTCACATTTCCCAAGGCCATTTCTAGTAATAACGCTCCATGGTTCACACCAACTCCACCTGGGCAGTCTTTCTTTATTAACCCAAGGAAGCCCTGCAACTCAACTCCTGTACACCCCATGTTAATACTCTGCCTTCCCAAACAGCAATGGTAGGCCCCTTGACAACCCTGTCTCTTCCTCCTCCCACCTCCCCGCCACCCCTGCCACTCACACTATGCCCACGCATGAGACACTTGCTACTTTATGGCTTGTTCAATGTGAACACCAAACTTCTCACTTTTGTAGCTGTCCCTCCTACATAAGAGAGCATCCTCCTGGACACTGAGACACTTAACCCGCAAGCCTCGGCACCTATTTCGGGTCCCAGATATGTTTTTTTCTGAGTGTTCCAACCACATCTAATTCCACTGCTCTCTTTATCAAACCTCTTCCGTATAGGCTCGGGGGCTGGAAAAGCTGGTGACTATGAGGGACGCCTGGGTGGCTCAGTTGGTTAAGCAACTGCCTTCAGCTCAGGTCATGATCCTGGAGTCCCGGGATCGAGTCCCACATCGGGCTCCCTGCTCGGCAGGAAGTCTGCTTCTCCCTCTGACCCTCCCCCCTCTCATGCTCTCTCTCTCTCATTCTCTCTCAAATAAATAAAAATATTTTTTTAAAAAAAGCTGGTGACTGTGACTGAGAAGTTGGCTCACAACTCAGAAGCTCTAGAAAATGTTTGTGCTGAGTTCAACGTTTTTTTATTTTTAGTTTGATATTCCTTATTTTTTTAAGATTTATTTTTTTTAAAGTAATCTCTATACCCAATGTGGGGCTTGAACTCACGACCCTGAGATCAAGAGTCTGATGCTCTACGGACTGAGACAGCCAGGCACCCCTAGTTGTTTTTCTTTTTTTGAGGCGGGGGAGAGAGAGATAGAGAGGGGAGGGCTGCCCACCTCCCCTTTCGCAAAAGCAGGGGAGAGGAGCAGAGGGAGACAGAAGCAGACTCCCTGCTGAGCAGGGAGCCAGATGGGGGGGCTGGATCCCAGGACCCCAAAGTCATGACCTGAGCTGAGGGCAGACCCTCAACTGACGGAGCCACCCAGGCAACCCTGGAGACCTTGCTTTCAATTCTTTGGGGTATATACCCAGAAATGGGGTTGTTGGATCGTATGGTATTTCTAGTTTTAATTTTTTGAGGAACCTCCATACTGTTTTCAGGAGCGGCTGTACCAGTTTGCATTCTCACCAACAGTGTACGAAGGTTCTAATTTCTCTACATCCTCACCAACATTTGTTAGTTTGTTTTTGTGGTTTGTTTGTTTTTGGCAGTACCTATCCTCATGGGTGTGAGGTGTTGTGTGTTCGATATTTTTAACCAAAGTAAAATTCTTAGCTCATACTTCAAAGGACAACTGAATTTTAACTATGACTTCACAAGGACTCAGTGACAAACCCATTTTGAGGACAGCGAGATTGAAGCTAGAGGGTGAGACAAGTAAATCAACACCTTAAGAAGGAGGTGATGACACGTTACAAAGCTGTTTTCTGGGTTTAGTGCTCATAAGGCACCATGCTAATAAAGCAGGCAGGAATTTCGGTTGACTCTAAGGAGGAATGCTTTGCTAATGAAAAACTGGTGCAAGGATTCTGCTGTCACCCACCTGAACACTGATGGTCCTCTTGGATGCTTTGGGGGAGGGGGTTTCACAGGAAGGTGGAGGGCTTAGGGATTCTAGCTCTGCCACTTCATAATTAAACAGTTTATCCAACAACAAGATCTAACAATTGTAAATATCTATGCCCCTAACATGGGAGCAGCCAATTATATAAGCCAATTAATAACAAAATCAAAGAAACACATCGACAACAGTATAATAATAGTAGGGGACTTTAACACACCCCCCTCACTGCACTGGACAGATCATCTAAGCAGAAGATCTACAAGGATATAAGGGCTTTGAATGACACACTGGACCAGATGGACTTCAGATATATACAGAACATTCCATCCTAAAGCAACAGAATACATATTCTTCTTTTTTTCCCCTAAGATTTCATTTATTTATTTGACAGAGAGAGACACAGCGAGAGAAGGAACACAAGCAGGGGGAGTGAGAGAGGGAGAAGCAAGTTTCCTGCATAGGAAGGAGCCCGACGTCGGGCTCGATCCCAGGACCCTGGGATCATGACCTGAGCCGAATGCAGCCGCTTAACCTACTGAGCCACCCAGGCGACCCTGGATTTCTCACTCTTGACTGTGGTCACAAAGTATGGAGCCCATGAGCCTTGTTCATGACACATACACTGTATTAGTGTGCTTGGGCTGCCATCACGAATACCCCAGCTGAGCAGCTTAGTAACAGCCTTCTAGTTCTGGAGATCGAGGTGCAGGTAGGGCTGTTTCTTCCGAGGCCTCTCTCCTTGGCTTCTAGCTGGCGTCTTCCCTCTGACCTCACATGGTCTTCCCTCCGACCTCACATGGTCTTCCCTCCATGCGTCTGTGTCCTGACTTCTTCTTACAAAGACACTAGTCACACTGGATTAGGGCCCATCCCAATAACCTTATTTAACCCTAATTGCCTCTTTAATGGCCCTATCTCCAAATACAGTCACATTCTGAGCTACTGGGGGTTAGGAATTTTGGGAAACAACTTAGCACATAACACGCACCTTGAAGCTTTCAAGCAGCCGATGATGCTTCAGGAGTTTCAATCTTGCTTCTGTTCTCTTTGGTAACCCACTTCCAAACACGATTATAGTTTTAATATATACCTTTATTTTTCCAGCATCCAGATTCCTTTATTTCTTGGTAGCATTGGTATTTCTTGGTATAATTTACACCTCTTATAGCTTAGACAGAGCCAATCTTCGTTAGTGGCCTGAGATAATTTTAATAGTTATGGCAAGGATATCTGGAGATACTTGTTAGCAAAATGAAGGACTAGGGACTGACCAATAGGATAGAAATACTTTTGTCTCCCTATGTTACTGATTTTTGTGTCTTATTTCCAGAGCAAAATGACTCAACGTGGCCTTTATGAGAATAAATGTGGTTAGCAGTGTCTTCAACTCCCAGAGTACATTTTTTTTTTTTTAAAGATTTTATTTATTTGACAGAGACACAGCGAAAGAGGGAACACAAGCAGAGGGACTGGGAGAGGGAGAAGCAATTTTCCTGCAGAGCAGGGAGCCCGATGCGGGGCTCGATCCCAGGACCCTGGGATCATGACCTGAGCTGAAGGCAGACGCTTAACGACTGAGCCACCCAGGCGCCCCTCCCAGAGTACATTTTACTATGCATTTATTAGTATGTTATTATTATGGAGTTTAGCATCTTTTTATATGCATTTTGTTCCTTGGACAAGCAGAACAGCAGTGCAAAGATGATGAGCTTGGAGATCAAACAAACCTGCCTTTAATTCCTGGCTCTGATGCTAAGGAGCTGTGTGACCTTGGGTGAATTACTTAACCTCTCTGGGTCTTACAGTGTTCATTTGAAAACCGGGAGTGATAAGGCCTGTCTTCTGAAGTAAAGGCATCCAGCTTGTGAGTGGGATATCAAAAGAGATCATATAGTACAGCAGGAACTAAAGTAAGTGCTAAATAAGTAACGCATATTAGTGTGAAGTAGGGAGGAAGAATATATGTTGCTCCACTTTATGGTAATACGCTCTCTGAAAAGGAATTTAGTTGTTTTGGGCAAAAGATGATATTGGCAAATCCAGGAGTTCTGATCCCCAGTCCAGGCATTTTCTATCACATCATACTCAGAATACTTGCTGATGCTTTTTTTTTTTTAAGATTTTATTTATTTATTTGTCAGGAAGACAGAGAGAGCGAGCACAAGCAGGGGGAGTGGCAGGCAGAGGGAAAGCAGGCTCCCTGCCGAGCAAGAAGCCCGATGCAGGACTCGATCCCAAGACCCTGGGATCATGACCTGAGCCAGACGCTTAACTGACTCAGCCACGCAGGCGCCCCTTTGCGGATGCTCTTTACTCACAATTCCAAAGAAAACCGTGAGCTCTGTTTTATTTTCCTTGGTGAAGCTTGGAGGATATGCAGTGGGAAATGTCTACCTTAGCCCCAATTCCTTAAACATCGGGGCTGGAGGCAGAAGCGGATGTCCCAACTCTTAAGTGGGGAATGCAGTCCCAGGAGACCAGAAAGAGTGACAGGGACGTGAGGCAGGAAAGGGGAGGGAGTGCACAGCAAGTGGCCTGTGTGTCACAACAAACAGCCTGCTCCTTAGTCCTAGGGCATTTACACAGGGGGCCGGCTGGAGTCACTGCTGTAGGAGGAAGAGTGAGTGAGTCGCTGAGCAGTTCAACTGCTGAGTCTTTCTCTTCTCCCAGGGCAGGCATGGGCGCCCTGCCCTTTTGGGTTGTGTTTCTGGCCCTCCAGACATTTGCTAGGGAAGTTAGCCTCTGAGGTTCCTGTGTAGTCAGTTGGCACCATGTATGGGGTGCCTTGGCAGTTGATTATGTTTGAATAATACCAATTTCTCCTTTAACAAAGCAGCAGCTAACACCTGTATTATGCCTTACTGGGCACTCAGCACTGCTGTAAGCCCTGAACTTGTATTGGTGCTTAAAAAAAACCAAGATTTATTATTTAGTTATGAGAGAGAGAGAGAGCATGGAGGGAGGGGCAGAGGGAGAGAGGAAAGAGAATCTTTTATTTACTTTTTTTAAAGATTTTGTTTATTTATTTGACAGAGAGAGACACAGTGAGAGAGGGAACACAAGCAGGGGGAGTGGGAGAGGGAGAAGCAGGCCTCCCGCAGAGCAGGGAGCCCGATGTGAGGCTTGATCCCAGGACCCTGGGATCATGACCTGAGCCGAAGGCAGGCACTTAATGACTGAGCCACCCAGGCGCCCCAGAAAGAGAATCTTTTAAACAGGCTCCACGCCCAGTGCAGAGCCTGACGCTGGGCTTGATCTCACGACCTTGAGATCATGACCTGAGCTGAAATCAAGAGTTGGGCACTTAGCTGACTGAGCCACCCAAGTTTCCTGTACTGATGCTTTTAATTCTTGCAACAACTCTACAGTCTAAACACAATCACTATCCCCATTTTACAAATGAGACAACTCAGGCACAGAAAGGTTAAGTAACATTCCTAAGGTCACACAGCTAGCAAGTGGTGGGGCCAGGATTTGAACCCCAGCAATTGGACTGCAAAGTCTTTGCCAGTTTGTCATGGAATAACACATTAAAAGATCATTTATAAGTTTTTAGCGAATGATTTTATCTCATATAATATTAAGAACTTTAAATTTTTCCAAAATTTCAGCTATACTACAATTCAACTTATATTTCTTGAAATGTAACAGTGGCAGACAGTAAGAGTAATCTTTAATATAGATATTGATCATGCTTACGGTAGTCAGTATTGTAAAGGGATTCTATTGTATGCACAGAAACGGTGTCCAGTAATCCACTGATAAATAGTGGGCAAATGAATAGTTTATAGAATCAGAATATACAGGACATAATAGAGAGGGTCTTAAGGATCATGTAGTCCAATCCCCTGATTTCTTTCTTTCTTTCTTTTTCTTTCTTTCTTTTTCATTCATTCAATTATCAACAGTGTGCGCAGGCATACACTGTGTGTGAATCACATAACGATGATTAGGACGTGCTTTCTGACTTCAAAGAACTCACCTCTGGTCTATGAGAGCCCTGAGCTCAAAGGGTGGGGGTGGGGGAGGGGTTGTCTCTGGGCCAATACATGTGTCTGCAATTTACTGATTGTTAACCAAGAAAGGAGAATTAAAAACCCCTAACAGTACTTTACCTTAAAACATCTATAATTGTTTAATTTCTATAAAGAGAATGTACTCATATATTACAGTAATTAAAAATTAATTTTTAAAAGTTCATGCAAATGACTCTTGGTATGTAAAACCACAACGTATTTCACTAGGCTGATAAGCAAAGAGGTTTGAGGTTGTGCTTTTTTTGTTTTTTGTGTTTTTTTTGTCCTACAGAAAATAGCAGATACTATTACAGAGCAAGTCATTAAGTCCAAAGTCTGTTTAAGTTGGGCATGTGTGTTTGTTTATTTATTTTTTAAAAGATTTTATTTATTTATTTTACAGAGAGAGAGACACAGCGAGAGAGGGAACACAAGCAGGGGGAGTGAGAGAGGGAGAAGCAGGCTTCCCACCGAGCAGGAAGCCCTATGCGGGGCTTGATCCCAGGACCTTGGGATCATGACCTGAGCTGAAGGCAGTTGCTTAACGACTGAGCCACCCAGGCGCCCTGGGCGTGTGTGTTTAGTTGAGTAAACCTTGGTTGCAGGAACCAGTTTGAGCACAAGGGGAACCTTTATGATGGGGATCCTGGGTCACTCCATGACATTTAGAGAGTAGGACCGCAGGCCTCCTGGCCAGGGCCATAGTCCTTCAAGGAATCCAAGTCTTCTCTTCTCTAGCAGCTGCTTCGTCCTCTCTCCCGACAAACTAGCTTCTCCTGAGTCCCAGCTGATGTTAGAAATGGGCTTTACCATAGTGCTGAGTTATTTCTCTCCTGTCCAAACCCTCAGGTTTGCCTGGACGCTGTTGCTGTTTCTCTGGCTTTCTTCCAAGTTTTCCACATAAGTCCTCTGCAACAAATATGTATCAGGTGACCATGCTGAGCTGGGCACTGTCGTGACCCCTGGGAGCAACAGAACTGAGGAAGAGGGGGTCTTTGCTCTCAGGGAACTCCGAGTCTACTGGAGAAGGGGGAGGGGGAGGGAAACCGTGTAAAAATCTAAATGCTTGGGGTGAGGCTGCTCCTAAAACTGAGGTATGGACAAGGAAAAGGGATGGCAAAGGGCAGAGAGGGGGAAGTGGGGCCACAAGGAAGAGAAAGTGTCTTTAACCTGGAAAGGTCAGGAAAGCCAGGTGTTGAAGAGAAGGGGGTGCTTGAGAATAATCTTGAAAAATTAAAAAGTTTGCCAGGTGGGGAAGGAGGAGAGGTCGCTCACCAGGGAGGCTGTGAAGAAAGGGAGAATCTGCATGGCATGGCCAGGGTGTGATATGCAGGATAAGAGAGAGAAAGAAAAGAGAGTAGAGGCAGGAAAACCAGTGTTGGTGTGAAATGACAGCCTTTATCAGGGCAAATGCATTCAGGGAAAAAGGGACTACAGTGGATGGTGTTTAAGACATGCAAGAGACGGAAGTCTGATAGACGGTGAGGGAGAAGGAGCAGCCCAGGGCACTCACACTTTCCTGTGCCAAATTCACCTAAGAGACCTCAGCACAGCCACTTTGGGACTCTCCAAAAGAAGCGCTTTCCAAACTCTTAGAAATCCCTCTGAGAATGAGTGCCGATGTTGACCAGACGCACGTGGTTCCTTCTGCCAAGAACTCACCTTCCTCTTTTGAATCTTTTAACCCACTGGCTGTTCCTTCTCAGCCTCCCCTGCTGGTTCCTCTTCCTGTTCCTCATCTCTAAATCTGCACCTGCCTTAGGCTTCTTAGGCCAGACAACTTCAGATGGGGGTGCCTGGGATCTTGCCTGGTGTGTGGGCCACAGACAGTTTTGAGAAGATCAAGACCTAGGTCCTCAATTTCCATACATTCTCTTCCCAAAGCTGTTCTGCCCAGAATGCCTGGATGGAGGTGTGGGTTCTCCTTTCCACATCTAACAAAAGGCCTTCCAAAATCTTTGTGAATCTTAATGAGATTCATTGCTCCAGGGAGTAAAACCCTTCAGAACTGTCTGCTTCTGATAAACTTCTGGTGAGAATAAAACCAAGAGAGTATCAGAGAGAAAAGCCATAGGCTAGGAGGATTGATCTCATCACAGAGGCAAACTCAAGGTGAGTTTATTTACCTTAGAAGCAGAATTCAGAAGATGGTATTCCCAGGAAGTGTATTAGCAGATTTATTTAATCTGAAAAGTAAAAGTCAGACTTCTGATGACAGCAAGTCTGCGGGGGCTGGTTTGACTTTATAATGTTCTTTGCAGTCTGGTTAGGTGGCATGTCCCCTGAAGCAATGAACAAAATATGCAGCTCCCAGTGTTTGATTAAAATTAACAGAAGGTATGCTTCTGATGAAATTTTTGTTGAAATATTTTATTAGCAAATAATAATTTAATAATAAATAATTTTAGAAGTCTTGATAAAATCCTTATTCTATTTTCCAGAAGCTGGGAGAGCAAATGACTTTAATGACAGGTAACAAATCCTTTTCCAACTCTAGTGGTTTCCAGCTCTTTGTTTTCATCAAAATTGAAAGGTCTAATAGACCTGTCAGCTGATAGGTCTTTATAAATAATATTTGATGATAGATCACTATGTGATTTTTGGCTTATAACTCAGAAGACTTTAAAGGAATTGGGTGACAGCTACCATACTAAAAATCCTTGCCCCATCTATGTATTTACAAGAAAAAGTTTCATCAGTTCTTCTATCAATAAAAATGAAAAAAATAGGAAAAATACTGTTGCTGAATCTTGTCCCAATCTAGCAAGAATAGTTACGCACACATATATAATTTGCATACGATGACATTCATTTCACAAAGAAGTGTTTAATGACTAACATCTACCAAGTCATCATCCATTGTTTCTAATTTAATAAGTAGTAATTATGTTGTTTGATCAGTTATGCACTAATATTAACTATAATGACAACTCAATCCAGAAGAAAAAATTCTAACACCAGGGATTATGGTTTCAGAAAAAAAAAAAAACCCCACAAAACACTGACAGAGAAGTATGATAGGGTGATAAATGAATGACTTACAAGCTTAAAGATACATTGCATTTGGAAAATATTTTGTGAAGAAGTGGAATGAAAAGGCTCTAGGGTCTTGCCCCTTGCCATTTCAACCCAATAGATTGCAAATAAGGGTTCAAGGAGGAAGGGGAAAGTATGTCAAATTTCCAACTGTTAAAGAAGAGCCTGTTCATGCATTTTTTAAAGAAAATGAGTGAGGGTGACTATGAAATCACTACTGTATTTGGATTCCCTTCAATACATTTAAAAGAGCAATATGGTAACTCTACCTAAAAATGTGAATGCTTGGGGCGCCTGGGTGGCTCAGTCGTTAAGCGTCTGCCTTCAGCTCAGGTCATGATCCCAGGGTCCTGGGATCGAGCCCCACATCGAGCCCCACATCAGGCTCCCTGCTCAGCGGGAAGCCTGCTTCTCCCTCTCCCACTCCCCTTGCTTGTGTTCCCTCTCTCGCTGTGTCTCTGTCAAATAAATAAATAAAATCTTTAAAAAAAAAATGTGAATGCTTATAATATGCCTAAAGTCACTTGAAATTATTTAAACTTATAAGCAACCTGCACCTACCACCTTAAAAGGTGTGAGGAGAATCCCAGTTTTTAAAAAACAAATTTTTTTTAAGTAGGCTCAATGTCCAACATAGGGCTCCAACTCACAACCCCGAGATCAAGAGTCATGCATAATTGACCGAGCCATCCAGGCATTCCTCAAAAGTTTTTTTTAGACCTTGATGTTGAAAAAACATGACAGTCAACAATTGCAGAAATCAAAGTGAATCCAAATTTTTATTGACACACACCAAATACTGGCCATAAAACAAGTCTCCATAAATTTCAAAGGACTGAAATAATGCAAAATAGATTCTGTGACCATACAATCTATTGGAAGAGTTATCTGGAAAACCCCAACTACTTGGAAATTAAACAACATACTTCTAAATAACGCACGGGTCAAAGGAGTCACAGGGGAGCTCAGAAAACATTTAGAAACCAATAACACAACATATCAAATTTGTGATATGTGACTAGAGTGGTGCTGACAGAGAAATCTATGACTTTAAATGTTTATATTAGAAAAGAATAAAGAAGAAAATAAATAAGCTTATTAGATTTAAACTTCCCTCTTAAGAAGCTAGGAAAAAATAAGACAAATAAGAGAAAAGAAATAATAAAGAGTGTAAGTCAATTAAATAGACAATGGACAAGCAATGGGGGGGGAATCAATGAAAACAAAAGTTGGTTCTTTGAAAAGATTAATAAAATCAATAAACACCAAGCAAGACTGATAAAAAGAGAAAATGTGAGTTTCCGATATTAGGAATGAAAGAGGGGACATGGGGGCGCCTGGGTGGCTCAGTCGCTAGGCGTCTACCTTCGGCTCAGGTCATGATCCCAGGGTCCTGGGGTCAAGCCCCGCATCAGGCTCCCTGCTCGGCGGAGAGCCTGCTTCTCCCTCTCCCACTCCCCCTGCTTGTGTTCCCTCTCCCGCTGTGTCTCTCTCTGTCAAATAAATAAATAAAATCTTAAAAAAAAAAAAAAGAGGGGACATGAATACACAGTACAGAAACAGGAATAGGTTAAGAACAGGATATTATGTACAGCTTTCTGCCAATAAATTTGGCAGCTTGCATCAAATAAAAGATCTGAATAGCCATGTATCTATATATCTATTATCTATCTGTTAAAGAAACTGGAGCTGTAATTTAAAACTTCCCACAAAACTACAGGCTCAGAGAAAACTCTAAGTTCCAATGGCTTCACTAGTGAATTTTATCAAACATTTAAAGAAGAGATAATATGAATCTTATACACAATCTTTGAGAAAGGAGAGGAGGAGAGAATACTCCCTAACTCATTCTAGGAGGCCAGCATTACCTTGACACCGAAACCAGTAAAAGATATTACAAAGTAACTATAGACAAGTCGCCTGAACACAGACCCAAAAACTCTAAAAATAGGAGCCATAGAATTCAGCAGTAAATAATAAGGATAATCCAGTATCATCAAGTAGGGTTTGCCCCAGGAATACAAAGTGTGGGTTTCGCATTTGAAAGTCAATCAAGGTAATCCAGCACATTAACAGAATAAAAGAAAAATTGTAGGATTATCTCAGTAGAGGCAGTAAAAGCATTTGACAAAATCCAGTAACAATGACAAGCCTGTGAGCAGGTTAGAAGTAGAAGGAAATGATCTCCTTCTAATAAAGGACACCTGCAGAAAACCAACTGCTGACACCACACTTAGCCAGGAGAGACTATACTTTCTCCCTAAGACGGTGATCTTCCACTTCTAAGCAACCTCTCACCATAGACTTCAGCTGCTGTGCTAAGGGAACATAAAGCATACAGATTAGAAAGAGAGAAGGAAAACCCTCATTCACAAACAACATGACTGTGTACATAGAAAATCCTTAAGGATCTACAAAAGTCTACTATAAAAAGGGAATTGAGCAAGATTGCAGGATAAAAGGTCAATACACAAAAGTATATAGCGTTTGTATATATTAGCAGTAAATAGAAAATAAAAAATTTAAATTCTATCTAAAAAAAAAACCCATAAAATACTTAGGGATAAATTCAACAAAAGCTGTGCAGGGCCTCTCTCCAGAAGAGTATAAAACATTGCTGTGAGGCATTAAAGAAGATCAAGATAAATGGAAAGAAACATTAGACCCCTTGATTGGAAGACCCAATATTGTTAAGATTGCAATTCTCCCCAAATTAATCTCCCTAAAGTGCTTCTAAAATGTATATGGAAGTAGAGAAGCATGCAGAATAGCAAAAGAAGGAACACAGTTGGAGGTCTTACACCACGTGCTTTTAAGACGTAAAAAGCTATAGAAATCAAGACAATTGGTATTGACATAAGGGGAGACAAATGGATCAATGGAACAGAATAATCACACAGATACAGCTGAATTTTGACAGACGTAGCAAAGCAATTCTATGGAGAAAGGAAAAAATTTTCATCAAATGATGCTGGAACAACTGGATATCCATAAGGAGAAGAAACGAATGTTGACTCCTATCTCATACGATACACAAAAATCAGTTCCAGGTGGATTATATAACACTTGTATAAGAAAATACAGAAGGTCTTTGAAACCTTGGACAAAGTATTTAAAAATATATTAAAAAATTTATATCTGACAAAATATTGTATCAAGAACATAAACATATATAATAAAAAGACCAATTAAAAAATGAGAAGACTTGAACAGAAACTCTACAAAGGAATACATACAAATAAATGACCAATAAGAACATGAGAAAGTGCTCAACATCTGGGAAATGCAAACAGAAACCATAATGTGATGTGGTTTTGTTAACACTCGACTGGTTAAATTAAAAATAGTAACATCACCAGATGTTGGTGAAGATGTGGAGCAACTGGAACTTGTATACATTGCTGGCTCCTCACACTCTAGATTTTGAGCCATAAAGGTGACATTTTAACCTTTACCTACTGCTCTGTCTTGTTCTTTAATTTGTCTAGGACCTCAGTGAGAAAAAGGGGGCCCTCAGGGATCTTATCTCTGAAACGGTGATAATCCCCCCACCATGGGGTTGAAGGTTGTCCTGAGAATCAAATGTGGTAATTCTGGCCTTGGGACAACACAGATACCCTACACGATCATACATACACTTGCTCTCATCTTTTTCTTGAACAGCTATTCCTGTGCTTGGAACACTCTGTCCCCACCCTCTTTGTGCCACATGACAGCCAGTCTCTGCCTTTCTCACTCCCCAGTTATTTCTATAAGGATGACAGCCTCAAGGATCAGCCTCCTTCCTGCCCACGCTTTCAGCAGCCGCGTCTCCACCTGTCCATCTCTAGCTGCCCTCCCTGGAATCAGCTGTGCCAAAAAGTGCAAGTGGCAAAGATTTGGAGCTGGGGGACTTTGTTTTCTTTTTTAAATTTTATTTATTTTTATTTTTTTTAAAGATTTTTTTTTTTTTTAATTTATTTGAGACAGAGAGAATGAGAGAGAGAGAGCACATGAGAGGGGGTAGGGTCAGAGGCAGAAGCAGACTCCCTGCTGAGCAGGGAGCCCGATGCGGGACTCAATCCAGGGACTCCAGGATCATGACCTGAGCCGAAGGCAGTCGCTTAACCAACTGAGCCACCCAGGCGCCCCTCTTTTTTTAATTTTAACAATTTTGCCAGCATTGACAATTCGTGCTGTTAAGACACCATAAGATCTTAGAGTAGCCACTTCCCTTGCTTTACTTCAGTGAAAACAAAAAACAAATCAAAACAAAATAAGAGCCAAGCTCCTGAGCTAGGTAGCCAGCAGGGTAGCCAGCCTTCCTTGGGGGCTGTCTGGCAGCAGAGAGCTAGGGCAGGAGCTTGCCCTGGCAATAATGACCATGGCTTGCCACTTGCCCTGAGTTCCCAGAGATGTCAGAAGAACTGATGACATGAAGGATAGTGTACATGTAATGAGATGTCAAGAGCTGCTGTTTCTAGGACAGATTTATTATATGCTTAAGGCTCTGTTTATATGCAAATGATTTTTGAGCTTCCATGCCCTAAGTTGGGCTGTTTTTCAAAAGGGTGCTAATCAGAGTCTAACTAGATCATAGGACGAGATGCCATTTTTCCTGATATTCTCACTGGTCAGAACAGATGACTCTGAATTCAAATCTTTCCAATCTGGTCCAAAGTTGGACATATGAGGGATATGATTTTCCTTCTTTCGTTTGTCCATATCTGTATTTATCCTTCCTGTGTTGGATTTTTTGCTTTATCAAAAGGTAAGACCAATAACCCCAGTTTAGAATGCTTCCCCTGGTTCTCCCTCCTGAGGCATACTGTGTTCATTCTTCAGAAACTTGCATCTTCCTCTATACCAGTGCTGTTAAAAGCTTTCCTGCTTACACTGACCACTCTCTTTCCTAGATAATTCTGTCAATGACTTTGGTGCTCACAGCTTATTATGTTGTCATCAAAAAAACGCAACTGTTTCCAGTTAATAATCTGTCAATTGGCCAGTATATTATTTGAGGTTAGTGGTCCAAATATGTAATACTTATTAAATTATGATTTTTTTCTTCTTTTTTAAGATTTTATTTTTAAGTGAACTCTACACCCAACATGAGGCTTGAACTCACAATCCTGAGATCGAGAGTCACATGCTCTACTGACTGAGCCAGCCAGGCGCCCCAATTTATGCTTTTTCTTAGAAATGGAATTGAATTATTGACAAATACCATTCTAGATATGGACTCTCTTGCCATAAAGTAACCAATTCAGATCTTCCCAAAACAGGCCTTGGCTATTAACAGGTGCTCCATGAATAAAGATGGTACTGTCAATTAAATGTGGAGGGATGCTAGGATTTTCCAGCTGCAGGACTTGTCAGAGTCTTTAATACACTTCTGCATTGTGAATCTGGAAGAGAGGAGGGGGATAGTCTAGTAGTTCCCAAATTTATTTGACTCTGGAACCCTTTCATCTTCGAGCATTTTGTAGTGCTAGTGTGTCCAAACTTTAGGGAAGCTACATCCTAATATATTCCCCAGTGCTGGGGTACAACTGGGAAGTCACAAAGTATGATGCTTTTTTCTTCCAAGTAAGATGTATTTTGACATCTACTAGGAGGAAGAAGCCCAGGGGTCTTACCTCCATTTTCCAGTCCCTTTGGTTTCCCAGACCTGCCATGCAGGACTTAGCCTAGCAAGAGCCCCCGCAGAGGCTTGCCTTCAAAGCCAACCCCATGAGGATGGCAAGACAGGGGTCTCTGTGTCTGTTTTCCTTTGCCACAGGTCACCCCTGCCCAGGCTTCCTGATGTGGCTCAGTTCCCCTCCTCCCTGGGTCTGCCTTAAGATGTGGCGAGCCGCCAGAACTGTGGAGAGCTATACATTCACCAGATTCCTGGACAGACAGGGACCCTAGCCAGCTTGGCGCATACTTCTTGTCCCACAGACCTCACTTGTATGTTCTTCCATAGACCTTGCCAATGCATCCTTTCCCTTCCGTTCTCCTAGATAGCCCATCTGGAGACCAGAATACAAGCCATACATTCACCAGATTCCTGGACAGACAGGGACCCTAGCCAGCTTGGCGCATACTTCTTGTCCCACAGACCTCACTTGTATGTTCTTCCATAGACCTTGCCAATGCATCCTTTCCCTTCCGTTCTCCTAGATAGCCCATCTGGAGACCAGAAAGCTTCATCTCCAGAGACAGAGAGAGCGTCTTTGTTCAGGGAACTGAGTGACTCCCAGTGCCAGCTCAGGCCCAGGTTATCAATAATACCTCTGTCCCTGCAAAGATGCACCAGACCCTGCCCTCCGGGCACTCCGTGGCTACGGGGAGGCACGAGACCAACATGGAACAGACAGCAAGCATCTGTAGTCTCCGTGAAGTGCTGGGTGCACTGTAGTGGTCAGAGGCTGGGAGGAATTCAGAGGAGGGAAGTCAGATGGGTGTTGAAGTGGCTCATACAGAGAGCTGAGCTGGATCTAGAAAGATCAGTAAAGTTATTTTAAAAATAGCACTTTGCCTTCTTTCCTTGGGATTATAAATGATTGCATGACCACTGTACAAAACTTGAAAAAAAGAACCCCAAAAAAACTAAAGGAAGAAAATCAAGACCACTCCCATTACAAGTTTTTTCTAACACACACACATATATATTTTTTTAAAATAAAAAATTGGAGGAGCACTTGGATGGCTCAGCTGAGCATCTGACTTCAGCTCAGATCATGATCTCGGGGTCCTGGGATGGAGCCCCCCATCAGGCTCCCCGCTCAGCAGGGAGTCTGTGTTTCTTCTCCCTGCTTGTGCTCTCTCTCTCTCAAATAAAAATAATAAAATCTTTTTTTTTTTTTAAGATTTATTTATTTTAAAAGAGAGAAGGAAAGAGCACAAGTAGGCAGAGCTGCAGGCAGAGGGAAAGGGAGAAGCAGGCTCCCCCCTGAGCAGGGAGCCCAATGCATGACCCTGGGATCATGACCTGAGCCGAAGGCAGACGGCCAATCTGCTGAGCCACCCAGGCGCCCCTAAATAAATAAAATCTTAAAAAAAATTAGATGAGTCTCTGAATGTGTATGTGTGTGTATAAGCATGTGCATCTGTACACATGTATAACCAATATATATATATACTTGTACTAGTGGTTCTCAACCTTAGCTATTCATTATAACCACCTCAAATGTTTGTAAAAGATATCAATGCTCAGACCTCACATAAACTGAACAAGAACCTTAGAGGTTGGGGTGATGGATATGTTAATTAGCTTGATTATGAGGATTATTCCACAATGTGTACATCAAAACATCAGTTGTACAGTTTAAATATATACAACTTCCATTTGTCAATTATACCTAAATAAAGCTGGCAAAAAATAGATTCAGGTATTCAGCACTTACTGATTACACACGCACGCGCACACATGCATGCACAGGCTGGCGCCCAGGCACTGTTTATTTTTACAGCACCAGGGAGATCTGAATGTGCAGTCAAGTGTGAGGTCCACATCTCTAGATGCTTCAGAGCAAAGTGAATGCACCTCTATCCATCCCAAGAGTGAGAACATTTGAGATCCCCCCCATCTGATGACAATGGCAGAGTCCAGAAATTCAGTCTCTCCCCCGCTGTATGCTGGAGATCTGCCTTGGCTGCATCTGGGAGTTTGGTCTTGGGACGGTGGCCTGGTGAGACTGCAGTTTGTGCTGGAACCTGGCCTTGGTGAGATGTACCCAAGTCTTGCTAGCTGGGTCGTCTTCAGGACCTAAAGTAGCTGTACTTGCTAAGCTGTTATCACATCCTAGAGCAATAAATCCTTAGCGGTAGACTTCTTCCCCTCAAGGGTCATTTTTGGGAGAGGGGCTTCAAGCCACTCTGACTAGGATGCTCTTTAAATTCCTGACAGGTCAACTTCTGAGCAGTGAAGATTTGGGCTGTGATACACCAATGACCCCGGACACCAAAGTGTCACTCCCAAAGCATGGGCAGCGCAGGAAATGGGCAGTGGTTCAGTCTCTTAGGTCAGGAGGCAAGAGGCTGCTGATGAAGGTGGGAGCAAGTGGGTCTCAGCCAGAAGGCTCAGGCTCCTGGAGATGGGGGCACAGGCTGCCATGATGGAGGCTAGATGGGGGTGGCTGGGTACCCTGCTCTAGTTGCTGTCACAGGTAGTAGAACAAAGGTCCTTTACTTCCTATCTCTGGGGGAGACATGAGCCCCAGGAGACTCAGTCTAGGGCCTTAAGCCCAAGGTGTAATGAATTTCAGCAATCTTAGTGATCAGCTCTTTCTGGATCCATGAACAAGAAGCCCAAGGAACGCAGTCAGGACCTGCCCAAGGTTCCCCTTCACTGACCCAAACCACCTCTCCACCCTGTCTTCTTCCTTTCTTTCCCCTCCCACAAAGGGTAAGGCCAGTTTTTGTCATTCAGAGCACTAGAGATCTTTTTACACACTTTCCTGAGACCAGCCAAGTGATTAATTTTCAGAACAGTTATGATCTATCCATTCAAGTCCAGAAAAATAGGGTCAATTCACCCTTCCCTTATACCAATAACTGACTCTATCCTACCCTATTCTAGAAGAATCAGCAAACCAGGAGAACCTATTGTAGTGTAACACCTCTGGTAGGGCATCTGGATGCCTACACTGTTATGGCTTCCTCTTGTCAACAACCATTATGACACCACATTGCCAAGTGTTTGAAAACATTTCCAATTGATACATACCCTTCTCTCACACATATACCCTAACATGTGCCCTGCTTTGTAGTAGGTATGGGATTTTTAAAAAAAGATTTTATTTATTTGAGAGAGAGAAAGAATGAGCAGGGGGAGGGGCAAGGGGAGAGGGAGAAGCAGACTCCCCATTGAGCACAGAGCTGGACGCGGGGCTTGATCCCAGGACCCTGACATCATGACTTGAGCTGAAGGCAGGCACTTAACTGACCCAGCCACCCAGGCGTCCCTGGTATGGAATTTCTGACAGTGGTTGGGGGTAGTACTTCATATGGAAAACAGAACAGAGGTGACAAAGAGAAGAGGTAGACAAAATACAAGGCAAGTTCAGAGGAATAGTGAGTAATCAGAAAGCCCTGAGTTCAGAGTGATAGGAAGTATGTTTAGCTGGCACAGGACAGGCACTGATCAAATCAGAATCAAGGCTAACTGTGGGAGCAGAGCAGGGTTCTGCAGGCTCCCTGCTGGGCCAAACATCACCCCTTTCGAGAAGGGATTGTGGAAAGCATGGGTTCTGGGGGAGAGCCTGGAGCACTGGGGGCAGTAGAGGGCTTTGGGAAGATGGCTCAGGAAAGTGGCTATTTATCCATTAATAGGAAAGTGTTTTAATATTTTAGTAATACTGTAACCATCACAGTGCTTGCCTGCTGAATATCAACACGGATATGGGTGATCTCTCAGCAGTACTCTATGCAGCTGTAGAATGTTCTGTGCCTTTTTCTGAATGGGGGCATCTCCCCTCAGACTTAATTCCCCAGGGAGACCTCTAGAAACCATTTTCATAGGGACTAATAACATTCTGTAGTATGTGAGGGGAAAAGCTATAAAGAAGCTCCATGACACTCTGGCTAGGCACTTAGAGAAATGAATGTCTTTTACAGGAAAATAAGAAACGAAAAAGGTTTCAGGCATGTTGTCCTGACTCACCAAGCTCTCATTTTTCACACCCAACTGTGTCAACACAGTCAGCTCCAGGGGCACATCAAATAAGCTGAAACATTTTTCACAAACTGTCACCCTCTTGCTCAACAAACATGCCCTCACATTCACATCTAAGATGTTTTATTCTCCCTGCTCCTGAAACCTGAGGAGGTGGCAGGAAAAATGTTCATCTATATTCGCTATGGGGACTCCTGAGGAAGTTGAATTCTGGGGATCCCCTGGTTCGCAGGGTCATGAGTCCCTCTTTTGGTATAATCCTTAATTCACCCTATCAAATGGGCAGGGGAAACAGGCTCAGGAACATAATTAGTCCATTGAAAATGAAGTAACATGAAAGAACATAATATATTCTTTTTTTTTTTTAAAGACCCACTTATTTATTTTGAGAGAGAGAGTGTGCGAGCAGGGGGAGAGGCAGAGGGAGAGGGAGAAGAAAACTTCCCACTGAGTGTGGAGCCTGACTCAGGGCTCAATCTCATGAATCTGAGATCATGACCTGAGCCTAAATCAAGAGTTGGAAGCCCAATCAACTGAGCCACCCAGACGCCCCAAAGCATAATATATTCTTAATATTAGGTGCAGAAAATGGGCTTTTACATATTTGTTTTGGAAGAACACTTACCATGGGCCATAGCATCTAGTGATCTCATTTGCCTGGACACACTGTCCCAAAGGGCCATTTCCACTTACATGAGTCATGCCCACAGGCCCAGGTGGATCAGGTGATATGTTGAATCCATGACCTTGTCAGAGTTAAAATTGTAAAAGACAAAATTAAATAGGCAAGGAAGACTTTATTCAGGACTATTGCAACAGAAGAGTGACGCTGAACTCAAATCCACTGAAGCAAGGACCTAGAGAGTTTTTAAGAGGTGGGGTGGGGGGAATCTCAGGCCACCTGCATTTGTTGACTGCCCTTCACAATTGGAGCAAGGTGCCCACCAAAGCCAAGTGTCTACCCTCCCATAGAGATTGGGAGATAGGGGTGCTCTCTTGTTTGGTATTTTCATTTCAAAAAGAAGGTCCCCAGGTCCCTGAGAAAGATTCCTGTATTGTAAGACCAGCAAGAGACTGGGAGAAGATCTGCATAGATTTCAAAGGGGCAGAGAAAGAATTTACAGTTGCAAGTTTTCTAAAGTAAATGCCCTAAAAAAAGGGAGGTCAGGGGCCTATCATCAGGAAGAAAACTGTCTAAACTTTGGTCTAGCTGAGGAGAATGATAAAGCCAACTTGGCCATCCTCTAATGCAATCCATAAGTGCACCACAAAATTTGTTCCTGCTGCTTGAGAACAATCCTGAACCCAGTGATACATTAAATTGGAAATTTTGGGTCCCCGTGTGGGTACCTTCCTATGAATAGCCCATTGAAATAAGCTTATAAATGTTCCCTTCTAATGCCCTCACCCAAGAGTATTTTCATTGATTAATTCAATGAACATTTATGAAGTACTATTCTATGCTGGGCATCATTTTAGTAGAGCAAGATGGAAATGTCTCTTCAAAGAGACCTCACAGCACTTGAGAAGAAAGATGAGTATATGAAGATGTAAAATATAATGTGAGAGTTCCCAAAAGTTAAATACAAAGGTACCATGTGACCTAACAATTCCGCTCCTAGGTATTTACCCAACAGAAATAAAAATGTATGTCCACCCAAAACTGTGCAAAAGAATGTTTGTAACAGCCTTATTTATGATAGTCAAAAGGTAGAAACAACCCAAAGTCCATTAAGTGAATGGATAAATAAAATATGGCATATCTGTACAAAAGAATACTATTTCATAGCAGGGAGAAATGAAGTACCGATGTGTGCTACAACATAAACGAACCTTGAACACAGTATTTGCAGTGAAAGAAGCCAGTCACAATGGATCACACATTGTATGATTCCATTTAGATGGAACGCCCAGTACAGGGAAATCCAGAGACAGAAAGCAGATTAGTGGTTGCCTAGGGCTTTGGGGGTTGGAAAAAGTGGGGAGTGACTGCTAATGGGTTTGGGATTTCTTTTTGGGGTGCTGAAAGTGTCCTAAAGTTGATTGTGGTGATGGTTTAGTGTATTCACAAAATTACTGTTGTCGGAAAATGAGAAGAGCACTGGATTTGACATTAGAAGATCTGGTTTGAATCCCACAAGTGTCAGATACTTGATTTGTCCAATGCATGTCCTTCGAACTTTCTCCTGTGTGTTCTCCACCTCATTGAATGGTCTTGCCATCCATCCACCCAGTTCCCCAAACCAGAAACAGGGGAGCCATCTGAATGCACACTTCCCAGGCTCTCACTACCCCTAGCTAATCAGTCGAGCCCTACTGATTCTTTCTTCAGTCTTTTGAAATGCTCTGTCTTCTCCATGCCTGCTCCTCCTGCCTTTTGCTGATGCCATCTCCCACCTGGATTACTGCAAAAGCCTTCTCTAAGTCCTAGCGCTTAGTCCCTCCCACCCTCCACATCACTGGGATGGTAGTGTTCCTAAAAAAAACCCCTCCTGTCACTTCTCTGCTCAAAATCATCCAATGGTTCATGACTGTGTCATGATAGCAAACACATATCCAATGCTCCATGCGTGCTAAGCACCATTCTGACTTTGGATGTATTAACTCCAATCCTCACGTCAGTCTGTGTGGCAGAGGAAGGGATTAGGCATGGAGAGGTAAATGACTTGCCCAAGGCCATGCAGCTGGCCAAGGCTGGAGCTGGGGTTGAATCCAGGGTGCCTGGTCAGGGCCTGTGCTTATAGCCCACACACTAGGCTGCCTCACAAAGATGGAGACCAAACTCCTTCCTGGGACCTCGGCCCTG
The DNA here is from genome assembly GCF_029215605.1 of Mirounga angustirostris. Lineage (NCBI taxonomy): Eukaryota > Metazoa > Chordata > Mammalia > Carnivora > Phocidae > Mirounga > Mirounga angustirostris. Next base: position 127,348,524 of record NW_026991713.1, read on the forward strand.
CCTACCTCCCGCCCTCCACATGCTCCTGGGCTCTGGTGTCACCGAACTGTCTGCATTTCCTCAAAATGGCCTCACTTAGCTTTGCCATCCCAGGTATGGTCAAGAAGGTCACTGATGAGACAACTGGGGGACATGACTTCCATGGGGCCCTCCCTCTCCCCACACCTTCAGGTAGGTGTGGGCTGTGCTCTAGGTTTAGTGATGGTTGCCATTAAGAAAACTCTAAACAACGTCCAAAGTGCAACTCTTCAGCTAGTAATAATGAGTCGAGGATCGTTCATAATAAATCACAATGTCAGGAACGTATTTCCAAAGGGACTGCACTCTGATGGCCCCGAAGAGCTCTGATTCCATTAGTGTTCCCACTTCTAGGAACTCACTTACTCCCCTACCTGGGGTGTGCCTTTGTCTCCTTCTAGAGACGCATGCTCAGCTGTGGGCTCTTCACACACTGTGTGCCGTTCTCCCTCTGCAGTGAAAGGCGGACTGCCTCTCTTCCTCAAAGTCTTGAAAGGGCGCTGGGCCCCCAGCACAGGGGTCTGTTTTGCTCGACAGTGAACATCAGCTGGGGGATATGTCAAAGTGAGGGGTACTCTGGTTACTGTTTTAACAGCCTATGTGTCCATGCGAGGGTCACCTGAGGGGGTCTTCCAGGCTTTCTGGTCCCTCCTTGCCTGACATCTCAAAGTCTCCCACTGAGGTCCACTCCCTTCCCCCCCACAGGCTTCAGCCTCCAAGACTAGAGTCCCCCACCTCCCATGAAGCAGATTCCAGGATCTCTTTGAAAGTTTTTGGAATCCTGATTCTTGGGCTGGGCATTCCAACAGCAACTCCTTGGGTGCAGAATCTTGGAAAGGCCGCTTCAAAACAGTCTCGGCCGGGACCTGACGACGACAGGCTCTGCTTCTGTGAAGGTCTGCAGGATGCCAAAAACATCTCCAGTGCTCCAGGAAGCAGCCAATGGAAGCCACTGCTGAGACCCCTCCCCCGCCCCCCCGCCCAGGGGCATCCAGGTCTCCTGCCTCCCTCCCTCCTGGCATGCCTGGCACAGACGTGAGGACCTGGCGGCTGGCTTCAGGGTCTGCAGAACCCTCTCTGCCCTGTGGTTCCCAAACAGAGCCTCAGCCCCTCCAACAATGGCCTGGAGACAGCTGCTCATGGCCTCCTGTCTCTCAGCTGCTGTGCTCCTGACCAGTGAGTATGGGGAAGCTCCAGGATGGATTGGTGTTAGATGAGGCTGCTCAGCTGGCCCAGGTAGGAAGGGGGGTGTTTACTGTTAAGACAGCTGTGCCTGGGTGTGTGTGTTTGTGTGTGTGTGAGTGTGTGTATAACACAACACAGAAAGAACAGCTTACTTGGAGGTTTCCTGGGGAGACCGCTCTGTGGCTGGGATTTGCGGGCCCCAGTGCCCCACACTGGGGCCTGGCAAGTCACAGTGTCTGGGAAGGGCTGTCCCAGCCCAGCTCTGGGGAGCCCAGCTCCCCTTGAGGTACCGCAGCCCTCACCCTGTGTTCTCCCACAGTGCTGCAGGAGGGGACTGGTGCATCGGTGGGTACCCAGCAGATGGCAGGACAAGAGGCTCAGGAAGGTGAATGCGAGGGCCACCCAGGGGTGCAAGGTAGGTGGGATAGCTACTGCGGTAACCCTGGCGAACCTGGGCTGGTTGTGACGGGCCTCTCTCGGGTTTCAGATGTGGAACAGAAGATTTTCATGCAAGAATTAGATGCCTCAAATTTCCTCAAGAAGCGCGGCAAGCGGTCCCCCAAATCCCGAGACGAGGCCAGTGGTAAGGATGCTGGAGGCCTGCCCCTCCCATTCCTTTCTCACAGTCAGCTGGGCTGTGGGGACTGCTGGGGGATCAAGGAAGGCTCCACCTAGGCCATTGGGTATCAAAGTGATGGCGGTTCTGAATTAGAAATTCCACATTCCCTCAATTGCAGGTGACATCTTTGACTACACCACCGGGGGAAGGAACAAAAAGGGGCAGGGCTACATCGAACGCACTTAATAGAGATGAGATGCATCCCAATTTCAGGAAGTTTAAAACGTTAAGGAGAAATATGTTTTAGTCAGGAGGGAACACAGTATCTGGGTGTGTGGTTTCTGGGGGTATCAGACAGTGCCTCACGTGCAAGAGCAATCACCAGCACTACAGGCACGGAGAGGGCACATGGGACTGGGAGCTGGGGCTGTGGGCTTGGTGACAGCTGTGCTAAGTGGCCTTGGCCTCTTCCTCCCCGGGCCCCAAGTTTCCTTATTTATAAGCCCCTGAAATTGTGGTATTCAGCGAGCAGTGTTTTTTTGTGTGTTTGTTTTGTTTTTTAAATTTTCATTTTCAATGCATTTGGAAGGCTTTTGAGCTTGGAAGTGTGTCTCCTTCTTAGTCTGAAGTAGGCCCTGCTGTCCCCTGCCTGACAGGGACCCTCATTTCCATGACCTGCCGACCCTTGAAGGCATCTAAGTTTTCTGCCCTTGAACTAGATTCTTCCAAGGACTCTGAGCTCTGTCTCTGAGTCTGTGGCTTGATTCATTACTTGCGCATATGTCTGAATAAACTCTGTGTACCTCGGCACGCTCTGCAAGGCTAACTTGCTCAGTAAAAATAACAGGACTGTTTTCAAATGATGAAAATGCTTGGAGATGAAATTCCTTTCTCCCACCCCCAACCAACTGAATAAGTATGAACCACACTGGGGGAAAATCTCTAGGCCTCATCCAACTTGAGATTTAGAAGGTAGCAAACACCCAGAAACATGGGAAGGGCTGTGATGAAGGCCGGGCAGTTCTTGATGGAAATCAGATAAGCGGCCTCCTGGCAGACTTCCAGTGGGGAACAGGCGTGAATTTAGGAGAGGCGAATAGTTTCCATCCCTGTAAGCTGATTCAGAACCACGAGGAGCATGATGAAGCCAGAGGTCCCTCACCTCAAACATAAGTCGTGAGGTCCCTCACCTCAAACAGGACAGCCTGGTGAAAACATAGGATGCACCTGAGTTCCCCTGCTGTCATCTGCATGACTCCCTTGTGTGGGCAGGAGAACAATGCCCAGTTATGTCTCAGGCTGGGTAAAAGGCAAGTGACATTGATAGACTGGAATCTGGAACCAGGAAACAGGCACCTGACATCTCTAAGCTTCTGGGTAAAGATGCAGGAGGTTCCTTTAGGACGAGAGGAGGCACTAAGAATGAAATGCAGAACCTCAGAAGGGATGTACACGATGCACAGGATGCACAGTGTCATGGCATTTTGTCCCAAGACTTAAATTGTTCTTAGCTGTTGCTGAGTCAAGGGTCCCATTTGTCACATCTCCAGAAAGGCAATTTGGGAAGACTGCTTCTTTTTTGAAGTATATAGGAATGGAAAATGCTTCTTTAGGAATTAGTGATGGCTCATTTAAGCACTTGCTTCCTACACTCCAAACCCCCTTCCCTCCTATCCCCAGTGGGTTTCTAGGACCTGGAGCAACACTCGGGCTCAGGGTGCGTCATAAGGGGGATGGTGCCACGAAAGGTGTGTTTTGGGCCAAGTAGTGGAGTGTGGGCACCTGGGGCTCTGGCTCGTCCCAAGCTATGCCCTGACCAACTGTGTGACTTTGATTAGGTCACTGCACCTCTCTGAGCCTCAATTCCCTCTTAAGAAATGTGTGGATGTGGGACAAGGGGGTAAGTGTGGGGGAAGGACTGGAGTACCAATTCCTTCTGCCTCCAGAGTCCCACAACTATGTGGGTAAAGGCTAAGTGTGGGAAAAGCATGGGATTTACCTAAGGAATCTGCATTGAGACCAATTCACAGTAATTGGACTTTTACTCTTAGTTACATAAAGTAATGTAATATAAATAACAAGTATTTAATTAATTTAATTATTGTAGGCCACTTAACTTTCAAACATTTCAGATGGTTAATGGTACTATTATCACACAAAGAAATCCTTTGTTGTTTGTCCTAGCACCCCTGTAATGTGGGGTGAGGCAAGAACCCAACGGCTTCCTCAGTCTCTCTTCTTTCATTATCACTGTCCCCCTGACTTCCTCCTGCACAGCCAAGCTGGTGGGGACAATGGCGCCTGAGTCTCCCCTCTTTGATGTGATCATACCAGAGGAGTGTGAGGTGTCCTTGAGGGACCAGTTCCTCCTGTACCAGATATGGGCTTCCTGCTGTTGTGGATTTGTCCAGCTGAAGCCCAGTTAAAAGCAACTATCTTGATACTAAGAGAGCTTTCAATAATTTCTTTCAGACAACCAGAGCTCTGGTTAAGAAGAGGTCAAGATTTAAGGGTAGAAATGGGTGAACCAGGGAACTATTTTACACCAAAAGATCTCCAATCTAGAAAGATTTTTTCAGGCTGAAATAAAGCAGGTGAGGAACAGCTCACCTGCTGGTGAAGGTGTGATGTGGTGTTTCAGGCAGGGATTCCCACTGGGGCTCAAGGCGCTGCTGGGGGGCTACGCTGTTCAACTGCCAAGGAATGGTTCCCATATTTGTATGTTCTTGGTGACAGCTTTCACTTATCACTGGTGTATTTCTTCTGACCACAGAGGTGTACCCCCCAATGTTATCACGTGGAACTCAGATTTCTCATAAAAAAATTTACATCTGAGGAACCTGGGTGGCTCAGTTGGTGAAGCGTCCGACTCTTGGTTTCAGCTCCGGTCATGATCAGGGTTGTGAGATCAAGCCCCACATCAGGCTCCACGCTCAGCGTAGACTCTGCTTGAGATTCTCTATCCCTTTCCCTCTGCTGCTCTCCCTGTTCTCTCTCTCAAATAAATAAAATCTTTAAAAAAAAAAGTTTACAGCCAACTTTACTAGAATGCATTGTCTTACAAAATAAGGGGTACCTGCAGTCAGTATCTTCAGGAAGTTTACCTGATCACCTCATATTCTGTACCAGTTATCTATTGCTGTGTACCAATGGATCCCGAATTTAGCAGCTTAAAACCACATTTACAGTCTCCTAGTTGCTCAGCAGTCCAGATATGCCTTAGCTGGGGGCCTCAGGCTCAGCACCTCTCCCAGGTTGCAGTCATCTCAAGGCCTGATGGCAAGATCTGCCTTCAAACAAGCCTCAGTGCCTTGCTGACTCTGTCAAAGGCACCAGTTCCTTGCCATGAGTGGGGCTCTCTATGAGACCACTTACAACACGGCAGCTGGCTTCCCTCAGAACAAGAGATGCCCAAGAAGGAAGCCACATTCCATCATGTCTTCCATCTTCTGCTCACTAGAAGAGTCAGTTAAGGCCAGCCCACACAAAGGGAGGCAACTGCCTAAGGGCACGGATATCAAGGATCCTCTCAGATCTCCCTACCTCATTTTATCATCCCTACCATCATTGTGCCCTGTATACATTTCTATCACAACAGCCATACTGCTGGGCATGACTTATTTTTGTATCTTTTTCCTTATCTGGACTACAGGCCTCTAAAATATAGGCACAGAATCTTTCTTACTTGCCTTTTTAATCTGTGCCTGGCACACATTTTGGCTGTGACACGTGCTCAGAGACTAAAGACTTAGAGGTATTAATGTGAAATTAACTTTTTTTTTTTTTAAAGATTTTATTAATTTGAGAGAGAGCCTGAGAGAGCTCCTGCTGAGCTCGGAGCCCAACATGGGACTTTGAAATTAACTTTAAGTTGATTATTCCCTCCTAGAATTCATTTCTAATCATTGGATTTCTAGTTTCTAACTGGCCCAGCATACTCAGATGCACCACTAATTTTATGAGTGAAGCTAAACTGCTTTTCTCATTTGCAAAATACGGTGCTTGGACGGGGTGAGCTCCTGGGTCCTTCAAGTTTTAAAGTCTGTGTCAGGAGTAAATCATCTTCGTGAAGCCCCCATCCGTCCCCCTCCCAAACAACCCTTCCCCGCCAGGTTCAAGTTTCTCAGGCAAAATGATCAGTGTTCCCCTGGATGCGTGCCGCTGTCTGCATTCTCGGAGGCAACTCTCACTTCTTGCCCTTCCCCAGTGGAGAACAGGCAGAAGTTGCGGGCTGATGAGCTGCAGAGAGAGTATCACGAGGAACAAAGGAACGAGTTTGAGAACTTCGTGGAGGAGCAAAATGACGGTAAGAGCTCTTCAGCCAGTATCTTCGGGGAAATGGGCCTTTGGGGGAAAATCAAAAGTTGCTTCCACTTCTCCCTAAATTTTAATTAGACGAGGGAGGGGTAAGAGAGGCTCTTTCCTCAGTTCACATCTATTGGAGTCCTGAAGGAAGAAAGTCACACAAATGGCTACAGAACTTGAGAAGGCACGGAAGAGAACACAACACCTATATTTCCACTGGCTTGGGGAAATTTTGGCTGATCGTATTTTCTCCTCCTGCTTGGGGATTACGGTGGTTGCCTGTGTTCCCTGTCTTAGCCCCTACGCTAGTGGCTTAGCTCTGGTTACAGGTGCGTTGGAAAGGTTTCAAACTCACTTTCAACTCCCCTGGATTCACATCAACAGAATGGCTCTAGGAACTACTCATTCTGGCCTTTGTTTGCCTATTCACTATAATCAGTATCTTTTTTTTTTTTTAAAGATTTTATTTATTTATTTGACAGAGAGAGAGCACAAGCAGGGGGTGCAGCAGAGGGAGAGGGAGAAGCAAGCTCCCCACTAATCAGAGAGCCTGACGCGGGGCTCGATCCCAGGACCCCGGGATTATGACCTGAGCCGAAGGCAGACAACGACTGAGCCACCCAGGCGCCCCTATAATCGGTATCTTATCTGACCAGTGTAACCAAACCAGGAAACCTGACCTCAGAAAGCAACTCACCCATAGTGTTAGGCACATGCTAAGTTTTATACGCTTTGCTTGTGCCCTTATCCAACTGCTCTTATCTTTTCTAAGCCTTGGCTTTTGTGTCAGAGTCTCTTGACAGGCAAACGGCACACTTTGTTCCCTGCCTCAGGACTCCTGCCTCCCTTAGGCAATGCTGATTTCACCAAGGCCTCAGTGGTGGCAGCTGGGTGTGGGCATGGGCATGGGCAGAGGGAGGTGCTGTTTTCAAACCAGTCTCCCATGCCATGGGATGGGACTTATCATCTATTAAGTGTCCTCAAGTGTCACCCTGAGCAAAACCCTGTAGAAACACTGATCAGGGCTGAGGCTAGCAGGCCAGAGTGTGCATTTATGTTTATTTTTGTTTTGGTCTTTCCCCCACACTTCAAGATGAAATGCTCCCAAGCAAGCTCCTGAATGTACATGAGCTTGGACAAAGGGCCCCAGTTTAGGTGCCCTTTGCTAGAGAAAGTCCATGATTTTCGTTCTGAAGTCATGAGCCTCGGGGCTTGTATGTTCTGGTGGATTTGGGAGGTAACACTCACTGAGGGCATCTCTTAGGAACAGGATACAATCACCAGGTACCCAAGGGCTACAGGCTATGCCCACTGCCTCACAGGTGGCACCTGAGCCCTGCAAACAGGTGTTGGGCTTGGATCCCACCAAATCAAGCTTTCTGGGAACATCCGGGGGTTGGCGGGGGCAGGCCGTTGTAACTCAGAGGCAAAATATTTCTGTTGGACATTTGTTTACCTTGGTGAACAGCTTGGGGAGAGACATTTAAAAATGAGAATGCGGCCAGCAAAATTCCTTCAAGGTCTTTTTTTTTCTTTTTTTAAACTCACCGTATTAATAATAGGATTTTATTTTGGGCATTTGTAAATGTTTCTGGTCCCAATCCCTAGCATCTGGGTGGAGAACACTGTTTTCCCTTTCATAATGAATTAGGGTGAGGGGCCAGGCACTTGGGGGATGACCAGTCCTCTACTAAAGCTAGAGAGACAGTGATCGGGGGCCTGAGGCCTTACCCACAAAGATGAAGACTCTGCAGGCCAGGCCACAGGCCTACGGGGGTTGTAATGACAGAGCTGTTGTCACTGGTTGAGTACTTGCTCTGTCAGGCACTGCTCTGAACCACTCAACCCTTACACCCAGCCTCTCAGGTCTTACAATTTGTGTTTTTGTTGCAAAAACTCAGGCTTAGAAAGGGTGCCTGAGTTTCCAAGGTGCCATCACTAGTCAGGGATCCGAACCAAGGTATGTTTGCCAGCCAAGAAATGTTCTTATAAATGAAGGATGGTCAGGTGTGTAGAGGTCTTAGGGGACCTCTTTGATCTGGGAATTGGTCCCTGCAGTTGGATGGAGTGAGTGAGGTAAGGAGAGCACGCCCTCCCCACCCCCACCTTCAGTCTCCCCAGGGCTGGATAAAGGAAGGGAAGGCAAAGAGGTGGAGCAGATCCAGCCTGCCTGAGGGTAAATGCTGATGGGAAATGCATTTCAATTTTCCTCCTCTTCCCTGACTTCTGCCCAGAGCACCGACTGCAGTGTACTGCGGTGTGGTAGCCGCAGGGCTGGTGAACCTCTACCCCAGTGCGGAGCGCTCTTAGCCCTTCTCTGAGGCCCACACACACTCACCAGTCAGGACCCTGGTTTTTCGGTTGGCTATTTTGATCTGACCGTGTCACCTATTCTCAGAATAACTGGCAGCAGCTGCAGGTTTGTCCCTACCCCTTAAAAGCAAATGCTGAGGGATGACCATGGATAAACGAAAGGCCTAGGATTTCCAAAGGAGGAAGTTTAGGCAGGTGGTCTAGACCAGAGGGACCTTCCTGAGAGCCGGAGAACCCCATCTTGAAGGCCCATCAGCCCATCCAGGACACACCGGACCTGTTCTGGGAAGGCTGTGGCTCCTGGTTATTTCTCTACTCAAAACCCCTAGTTTGATGAGGAAAAGATGCCTTTATGCCTTTGAGTTCTGCCTCTGGAAGTGCCAGGATAAAGAGTGTGTTGGCTCCTACCTCTGAGGTCTGTGTGGGAGCAAAACTCTGCTTCCACCTTCAAAGCCGGAAGGAAGCCTGGGCCCATCTGGGCTTGGCTAAACACGCTCAGCTACAAGTGGTCCCCTACACAAAAGCCACACTGTTTGGGCCTTTACCAGGGAGGCCTTCCCTTTGTCTAAGTGAAATGGTGTACGAAGAAATCGGCATGACCTGGAGAAAAATAATCAACTTCTATGTCAAAACCATGCTCTCAAGATCGGCAAAGAGTAGCTGATCTATCTGGCCTGAGAAAGGTCTGAAGGGCTGAAGACCCAAAGCTCCAGCCGGGGCCTGACTCTAAGCTCTGGGCTGTCCTGGGGTACTAAGTCCCAAAGGCGATTTCCAGCGTCAAGGGTAGCACTGACTCCAAGCCCACAGAGGAAGGAAATATACCCAGCAGCCATGATGCCTGAATACCCAGTGGTAACAGGGGGTCCTTCTTGTTGAGGGCATCAGGCTCTCATGGGGGCTAAGGACCATGGGGACATCCATTTTCTCTGCATCCTGACGTCACCAGGCCGTCCTGTTTGCCCAATGCCCCAAAGAATGAGGTTCACTAGCACCAAAGTCAGGTTCACAGGCTTTTTGGTGGTGAAGCCCACATTTGGAAAAAAGGACGTCTTTGGGGGTTCTGAGTCCTTGATACTATCTTTATCTGTTAGAACCTCCTATCCTCCCAACATTTTCCACAACTACTTAAAAACTGTGGTAAAATTTGCATGAAATTTGGCATCGTCATCATTTTGAAGTATACAAGTCAGTGGCATTTAGCCTGTTCACACGGTTGTGCAGCCGGCACCACTATGGATTCCTAGAACATTTCATCACCTCAGAGATGAACTCTGTCCCCAATATCCAAGAGTTAACTCCCTGCTCCCCACAGTCTCTGCTCACCTCTAATACGTTTTGGTCTCTACCAATTTGTTCTAGGTATTTCTGTAAGTGGAATCACACAGTACATGTCTTTTTGTGTCTGGCATATTTCATTCCTTTTTATGACTGAATTAAACATACATTGTGTGTGTATGTGCATATATAACTCTTTGTTTATCCATTCACTTGCCCCTATTTTCACTTCTCTTAGGTATATACCTAGGAGTGGAATTGTTGGGTTACGTGGTAATGCTGTCTAACTTTTTGAGGAGTCTTACGGTTGCCTTTTTACACATTGAGGGACTTGTTCAAACTGTTCGTGCTTTCATGGTCCCTAACGACAGGCAGTGTGGACTTAGCGTCAGGAGCCTAATTCTACAATTGAACAAAGTTGTTATTCAGAGACATGTCTGATTAAAGACAGCAACAGCAAGACTTTCTTACTAAAAACTCCCTTCTGTTCTTTTTGGCCTTTTACTTTGAAAAATTTCAAACATATGGAAAAGTATATAGTTCATTGAACCCCAATATAACCATAACCCAGAATCAACCATTATCAAATTTCCCTCCACTTTGCTTTACCCACCCCCTTTTCTGGATAGTTCTTTTTTTTTTTAAAGATTTTATTTATTTGCTAGAGAGAGAGAGCATAGGCGAGAAAGAGTGAGTGAGAGCACAAGCAGGGGGAGCTGCAGGCAGAGGGAGAAGCAGGCTCCCCGCCCAGCAGGGAGCCTGATGCAGGACTCAATCCCAGGGCCCTGGGATCATGACCTGAGCCGAAGGCAGCTGCTTAACGACTGAGCCACCCAGGCATCCCTTCTGGATAGTTCTTAAAACATAATTTTATTTTTAAAGCCTGAGAAAAAATTACTCATAACGCCATCCCTTGAAGTTGACAGTTATTTCCTTCCATGATGTATTTTTTCAACCATAAAGCCTGTCGTCTCTTTTCGTTCCTGTTCTGTTCTCTTCGTACTTCGTTTCTTAGTTGTCACCTCTTTGAGCCAGTTGTTACCTCTCCCCGCTTTGCTGGCTGTGCAGGGGAAAGAGCACAGGACCGAGACACAGATTTTGATCTTGGCTCTACTGGCTACCAGCTCCGTCTCCTGCCAGGGCTTGGCCCCCAAAGTGAGACCTTTCGACTCACTGTTCTGTTAGGTCTTTCAACTCAGACATTCTATTTGGCACAGTTTGTTCATGTCGCCAGAGGGTAGGCAGTTTGGGTTGATGGCTGTCAAGAGCTTGGTGGCTCTCCTCAGCTCAGAATCCTCTCCATGCTAACACGACCATTTTACCTCTGCTCCCCAGAACAGGAAGAGAGAAGCCGGGAAGCTATTGAGCAGTGGCGCCAGTGGCATTATGACGGCCTGTACCCATCATATCTCCAAAACCGCCACCGCATCTGACCTCATCTTGACAGACCAAGACAATGGAGCCTGAAACTCACATACCCACCCCAGATATTTGAATGCTTCCGCACAAACAGGCCCCTTCCAAGGGTCTCAACTCGGGGCCTGCTGTGGTAAACACACATGCCTTTTGCTCTGATGGATTAAGATGCCCTGGCTTTCGCTTCTTTGCAGATGATTTTCTGAGGTGGGCAAACACCTGTGGGGCCTCCTAGCACCAAACCTACAGTGACTTCCCCTTACTTAGCCATTGTTCCCACAGTATGATTCCTGTCCTGTAGACAAAGAAAAGGATCACAATAAAGAGAAAAGATGACGTTTGCTTACAGCTTAGAAATAAAAGGGCTGAGTCGACACTGTGTATCCTCTTCTGAAATCTCAAACTGAGTCATGCCAACTTGTCTCCCTGAACCTGACTGACACATTACTCTCACTGACTTAGGCATTTGAAAGCCTGAACTCAAGGAGTATTGCTCATGATCTTCTCAGTCTGTCTCAGCAAGTCACACAAGTGAAAGAGAAATGTTAACACAATTGTTCAGGTTAAGACCATTCTCTGGGATGGTTACTGAGCCCAGATTCTTCCTCATGTCTGAAGAGTCTCAAGGTTCAACTGTGGTTTCTTAACCGCATCGAATCAGAAGCGAGGGTTACAGCAAGGCCAGCTGTAACCAAAACTATAAAGCAGAAGAAATTTAGCTTTGGTGTTACCTCACTTCTCCTCCTAGTGCCTGTAGGCCTTAGCTTAAAGCTGCCATAGCATCGTGTAACAAACTGGGTGGCTTGACACAATAAAAATGGATTCTCTTACAGTTCTGGAGGCTGGAAGTCCAAATTCAAGGTGTCAGCAGAGCCTTGTGTGCTCCCTCTCTCTAGGGGAGGATCCTGCTTTGTCTGCTGCAGCTTCCGGTGGCTCCAGGACTCCCTGGCTGGTGGCAGCATCACTCCGATCTCCGTGTCTGTTGTCATAAGGCCTTTTCCTTTGTGTCTTCACATCATCTTCCCTCTGTGTCTCTTCCCTTCTTGATAGCACTTTATTTTTTTTTAAAGGCAACTCTACACCCAGTGTGGGGCTCAAACTCAGAAACTCAAGATCAAGAGTCTCATGCTCTACCTTCTTAGAAGGACACCAGTCATACTGAATTAAGGGGGGGGAACCCAACTCAGCTTCTAACAGTGCCCCTTTCTTCTCTCCCAACCACCCTTCTCCTGCCCCAGACTCATCATCTATCCTACTTTATCGTTGCTCTACCCTCAGGAATTCCCCACTAAGAATGCAGAACAATCAAGAACAACTGCAGCAGGCACCTCTGTGGGGCCACAGTATATTAGAAGATACAGAGGACTCTAGATGAAGTACAAGCACCCCCTCTTAGCCATCAGCCTGTCCCCACCCTGAGCCCTCTGCTTCCCCTGAGACCTGGGTCCCTGGCCGGCTAGTCCAGCCTGCTTCTGAGGTTGGGATCCCAGGGCAGCATAGGGGGACTTTGCTTTAAGGAAAAGCTGCTCAGCTGTGGTAAAATACTCCACCAGAGGTGGGACGATTTATTAGAGCAGGCCATTTTGTAACGAATGCATGTATTTTTAAGTAATCTTTTAAAAGGCTGATAAAATCTAGTGATTAAGCAATCATGCATATTCCGAATCACCTCATCTACAGTCAGCACTGTATTTTCTCACGCGAACTCCAAGCAGCTGAACTGGCCTTGGGAAGGTTAAGAGGCCACAGGGCAAACTCTATCATTAAACGCTATTACCTGGGCAGGTGGAAAAGCGGTGCTGTTCCCTTCTCAGGAGTCCTGGGATTCACACTTTGGAGATTCAGGCTTGGGGCCCAAGTCCCAGCACAACAAAAGCCAAAGCAGTGCCCAATTTTTCTGTGGCATGATGCGCTCGTGTTGAATGTGCCTTAAGCAGGGAGACTGGTCGTGGAGCCTCTGGAATACTCTGATTATGCTCCAAAGTGTATACTCCGTAGTCATGCTACTGACCTACCTTCACTGTCTGCGGGTGTCTAAACTGATCAAACCAGAATGCTTCCAAAAGGAAACCAGGAGAGTAATGAAAACTTTCCTCAGAATTGGAAAAACATGCACAAAATATTTAATGGAAAACTATTTCACTACTTAAAATGTTCTTTACACATTTACTCATCCTTATCCAATCTTTTTTTTTTAACAAGACATTTCCACTGTAAAATTATTCCATTTATAATATATGCTCAATGTAGCAAATTCAAGCAACATGGAAATCCATTACACACGAGGCGCCTGGCTGTGCCCGGCTGGCTCAGTCAGTAGAGTGTGTGACTCTTGATCTTGGGGTTGTGAGTTCAAGCCCCACGTCGGGTGTAGAGATTACTTAAAAATAAAATCTTTAAAAAAAAAAAGGAAATCCATTACACATAAGGAGAGTTTTTCCTTTTTGCTTCTTTAATTCAATTCTACTCTGAGGTAAGCCCTGTCAGTGGTTTAGTATGTATCCTTCCATTTTTCCTGTCTATTCTCACACACATACTTCATTCTTTATAAAGGCAAAATAACACGTAATTATGCAAATCCAAATAGCCCCACAGCCAGTGCTGAAAGGAACTACTTAGCAGATCTGAGTTGGCCACATGGAACTGGCTGATACCAAAGTTGAGCTCTGAAAGCTCCCTCTTTCTAACAAGGTCTAACAAGAGTTTTGCCTCGACCAAGTAGCTCATTATTATATTGTCACAGGCATGTTCCTTGCTTCCTTCCATAAGCAAGCAGAGCATCATGGAATTGGGTCCTTTTACTGTAATCCTTTTCATGGTGGAACTGGTGCAGCTCTCCCCAGCTTAAGCACACTTCTCTGTGAGGTAATGGGTGCTCAAGGAACGGTCTGCGCTCCCAAGTTTTCCCTCAATAAGCCCTATTTTGTATTTACATCACATGGCTCCAGTGGGGGGGTGGTTTGTGTGTGTCTTTGCTCCCTCTGCATGTCAGTGAATATGCTAGACTTTACTTACCCATTCCTCTATTAGTAACACAGGTTTCTGGAAATGAAATGATGGGGTCATAACTTACATGTGAAACTGGATAAATCAGATTTCTCTTTGAAGAGGTTGTATGTGCTTTCTGTTACTGGACACCTTTGCCAATCCTTTCTTAAACCAAGCAAACAGAATATTGGCTGAAAGGTCGGGAAGGGGGAACTCTTTCAGGATATACTGTCCATGGTGTTTCCTCAGACAGAAAATGTCACCTTCAGCTCCAGTCTCCAAATCACACCCCGTCTGCAGGAGCCACACATTTCCACCAGCTACCACAAAGCCTTTGGGCCTGTTTTCAACAGAAAGGCTCTTTAGGAAATCTGCTCTTCTCCGCAGCCTTCAATGAAAGGACCAGCAGCTTTAAATTTTTTTTTTAGATTTTATTTATTTGAGAGAGACAGAGATAGTGAGAGAGCACAAGTGGGGAGGAGAGGGAGAAGCAGGCTTCCCACAGAGCAGGGAGCCCGATGTGGGCTCGATCCCAGGACCCTGGGACCACGACCCGAGCCGAAGGCAGACGCTTAACTGACTGAGCCACCCAGGCGCCTGGACCAGCAGCTTTAAAGGAGAACGTGATCACACTGGAAGAAACTAGCATCAAGGAAAACCTTTACAGATGCCTCAAAATTTCATTACTGTTTTTACTTTTTATGATGAGACAAATTATTTGAGAATGAATATTTCAAAGTTTTAAAGCATAAATCTCAACAGAAAGGAATGGAGTTCTGCTATTTGCCTGCCATCTCCTATCTCTGATCTTAACTGGAGAAATCAGTCAGCTTGAGCAGAACGAAGGTCAGAGGTGTTCCTCTCTGGATTACTGGGCAGGAGACGCATGCATGGGCCCCATCCGCTTCCTACTGCACCCCTGAAAGGGGCAGAACAGGGAGCCTTAGCGAACTGGCCAGACACACCCCTGCCTCAGTCTTGCTCTTGTGGGTGGGGCTCCTCACAGCACCTCATCCCACACCTAGATGAGGAATTCTCGCTGAGAGGTGCGTAGGAGCATTACATTCCTGTCCTTAGCTGAGTTGTAAGTGAGAGAAGACATGGCGAGCCAACCAGCTGCGGTTTTTAGTTGGGCACAGCAGTGCAGGCTTGGCTGACTGCTAGCTCCGAACCCGAGGCAGGCTGCTGGCCCAGGAGGACAGGTGAGCTGGCGCTTTACCCACATGAAACTGCCCTCTTGGTTGGCCAGATCCAGTCCCTGAGCCTTTTGGTTGGTAACCCTAATTTACAAGGGGGAATGTGTGTGGTTACACATCCAGTTATGCAATAGGAAAAACAGCAAAGCACTGCTCTCCACCTTAGGCCATAAAAATGGAGGAGCCACATTTTGGGTCACCTTGGTCATAACACACCCAAATGCCTTCTGGTAAGAGGGCCAGCAACCAGGTAGAGGGCAGCTGATGGATTCAAACCCACAGCCACCCACACCTGCAGGAAGGGATGCTGAGGCGAGACAGATGTCAAGAATCAAGAATGGTGTGACTGAGTAGCCACTTTAAAACAATAAAACAGCCTGGGGGGCACCTGGGTGGCTCAGTCGTTAAGCGTCTGCCTTCAGCTCAGGTCATGATCCCAGGGTCCTGGAATCAAGCCCCGCATCAGGCTCTCTGCTCGGCTGGGAGCCTGCTTCTCCCTCTCCCACTCCCCCTGCTTGTGTTCCCTCTCTAGCTGTCTCTCTCTCTCTCTGTCAAATAAATAAAATAAAATCTTAAAAAAAAAAAACACAAAAAACCCACAATAAAACAGCCTGTCCTTGCCTCTTCAATGACTATGCACTTGGCATGCTGGCTCCAGATAAAGAGCTCTGGCAGAAAAAAAGAAATCTATTACCTCCTTTTATCTCCATCCTTAACAAGGGTCCCATTATACCTCAGCATTTTCAAATTCCGCCCAGAATTCCTTCACTGAAAACCATTCACAGTCATTTTATCTGGGCAGGGAGAAACACGCCAAGGGTAACACGAGTGGGAATCTGGGCAGCCACATTTACTAGGAATGGAGCAATCTGTATTTTTAGAGACTGGCCTTGTCAAAAGTGTGGACTTTTGGACTCTTCTCGGTTCTTTCATTACTCTCTCCTAGTCCTTTAGGGATTCCAGCAACAAATTTGTCAAAGGATGAATTGGTGAAAATACATTATTTTTATTTATTTATTTTTAAGTTATCTTTATACCCAACATGGGGCTCAAACTCACAACCACAAGACCAAGAGTTACATGCTCCACTGACTGAGCCAGGCTGGTGCCCTGAAAACATTATTTAAAAAAAATTTTTTTTTTTTAATTTGAGAGAGAGAGAGAATGAGAGAGAGCACATGAGAGGGGGGAGGGTCAGAGGGAGAAGCAGATTCCCTGCCGAGCAGGGAGCCCGATGTGAGACTCGATCCTGGAACTCCATGATCGCGACCTGAGCCGAAGGCAGTCGCTTAACCAACTGAGCCACCCAGGCGCCCCTAAAATTTTTTATTTTAAGAGAAAGCAAGAGCGAACAGGGTGGGGATAGGGGCAGAGGGAGAGGAAGTATCCTAAGTAGGTTCCATGACCAACTCAGAGCCTGAGGCAGGGCTCCATCCCAAGTCTCCGAGATCATGACCTGAAGAGAAATGAAGAGTCGGCCACTTAACCTATTTAGCCAGCCAGGCGCCCCAAAAACTCGTTATTTTTAATTCATTGGTTTTTTATGTTGTCATTTTCTTTTTCCTGCTTCTTTTTGTTTTCGGGACCGGGGATCGGGGTGGGAATGTGTGCATGCACTCCAGGGGAGATTTTACAAATTATTATCATGTATCTGTTTACTTAGGATTTTTGGGGGGGAGGAAGTGGTCATTTTTGTGAGCCTCAGAATGATTTTTTAAAATTTAAAAAACATGGGGGGCGCCTGGGTGGCTCAGTCGTTAAGCGTCTGCCTTCGGCTCAGGTCATGATCCCAGGGTCCTGGGATCGAGTCCCACATCGGGCTCCCTGCTCAGCGGGAAGCCTGCTTCTCCCTCTCCCACTCCCTCGCTTGTGCTCCTGCTCTCGCTCTCTCTCTCTCTCAAATAAATAAAATCTTTAAAAAAAAAAAATTTTAAAAACATGGTACATGCTTTTTATCAGTTTAATTTGGTTGGGTAGCTCATTTCTAATTTCATTTCCAACCAATTATGTTCCAATTTTTGGACAAATTTTTCATAATTTAAAAGTTCTTAAGGGATTTGTCCAAAAGCAAATTGGTTAAAAATACGGATATTCTAGGGATGCCTAGGTGGTTCAGTTAAGCGTCTGCCTTTGGCTGGGGTCAGGATCCCAGGGTCCTGGGATTGAGTCCTGCTTCGGGCTCCCTGCTCAGTGGGGGAGACTGCTTTTCTCTCTGCCGGCTGTTCCCCCTGCTTGTGCTCTCTGACAAATAAATAAAATCTTAAAAAAACATATGGATATTCTAGTTCCTAACTGGTAACTTTGGTATACCCTGTGATCTTACAATGTATTAACACTTTAAAAAATATATTTATTTATTCATGAGAAATAGCGAGAGATCACAGAGAGAGATTACACATTATTTTGATTTTTTAAATCAAGAATACTTTGATTAGGTAATATATACATACATTTAAAAAATTTTAAAGGGCAGAAAAAAATATAGCGTCCTTCTGTCTCCCAAAGAAAACCATTATGCCCAAGTCTTGAGTATCCTTCAAGTGATTTGGGCACATTTAAGTATCTAGCTATACTTTTTTCATTTTTATATTTTATTTTCTTCCATGTTTATGTTTTATTTTAAAATTCATTTTTGACCAATGATGCTCACTTTATTCATTAAGGCAATTTTCTACTATTAAAAACAATCTGCATAGTTAGAGTTGAGAAGCTTTCATAAAGCTTCTTTGAAGAGAAAGCTTCATAAAAAGAAAGCTTCCTGGGTGCCTGGGTGGCTTAGTTGTTAAGCGTCTGCCTTCGGCTCAGGTCATGATCCCGGGGTCCTGGGATTGAGCCCTGCATCAGGCTCCCTGCTCCGCAGGAAGCCTGCTTCTCCCTCTCGTGCTCCCCCTGCTTGTGTTCCCTCTCGTCGTATCTGTCAAATAAATAAATAAAATCTTAAAAAAAAAAAAAAAAGGCTTCCTATGGGAATGATGATGTTTGATGAAACATGCCTGAAAAGAATATTCACTTAATATGTAACACAAAGGGGAAAAATTGTTTTCCATATAATTTCTCATTAATTTAGAGCAGTAATAATGAATCTCAAATGACACACTGGTGAATGTGAGTCATTTAGGGAAGAGGCCCCCAAATGTAAAAACTTTCCTAAATAAAAACGGTCGCCTCATTAATATGAGGCAGTGAGGTCAGCATGCACTAGCTTATGATTTTATTAGCTCATGTTTGGTTGTTTATTACACACCCAGCACAGAACTGTGGTACCGAGGGGCAGGACATTTTATATTTTGTAAGATGAAAACCCTAAAATACTCTTAGATTGGTATCCTGAAACCACTGTTCAAAAAAACCCACAAAAACAAAAAACAAAAAACACCAGTTTATTCCTTTATTAAATCACTGAGGATACTCTTCCTGTACCTTTAACCCTAAGTGCCCGAATGACATAGACACCATTGTTGTTTTGGCAAGATTGATGATTACATGAAGATAAAATTCAGCAAAACCTGAAAATGTACTCAACACAGGACTTGACATGACTTCCCCCTCTCAAGGTCAAGCCCACTGGTGCTCAACTGATACCATCACTAGGGAATGTATGAGAAGACCAATAAAACTCACACTATTATTTATAGATCCTCTTGTTCAACCTTACTTAGAATATTTTCTTGATAATTAATGGTGAAAGAAAATGCTTTCCTCTTTAGAACGGGAACAACATCAGTCATAGACAAGAACTGCAGTGTTAAAAACTCCCAGGCAACATGATCCAACATGTAGAAAATCCTAAGAAATCTATAAAAAAGCTGCTAAACTAATATGTAAGCTTAACATGGTCCCAGGATACAAGGTCAAATGACAAAAATGTATTTTATTTCTATATACGAGCAAGTAATAATTGGGAATTGCAATGCAAAAAGTACCCTTTACAATATCATCAAAACTGTAAGACATTTAGAAATAAACATAACAAAATATACATACAATCTCTACACCTCTCGGACATACACATTGCCAGCTACATCACTAGATTAAAGAGCCAGGCCCCCTCCTCCTCCTGACAGTCTTTTGAGATTTCAGTTGATTTCTATAACTGACCACTTGTTTTCCTTTTCAAGGACTTTAAAATCCCACTCTTATGTTTTAAATTCACCCATAAAGCGTGAGCCCAAGAAATACTAGGCCCCCACCCTTAACCCCAATGAAAGCAGAGCCCCAGGCCCATGTGCACTCCTACCCGAGACCTTGCTGTTTGGCCCAAGACCTTGGTATTTGGTGTGCTATGTTATTTCCAGGCCCTATAATTAATAAACATTTATTTTTTCAAAGTTTGCTGATGGTTATTGTTGGAGGCATCTTGCAATCTTAATTGGAATCACAAGGGCCAGAACAACCACAACACTGGCTAGTCATATGCTGAGACAGGCACAAATACTACTAAATGTTGCTGAGAAAAATTAAAGACCTGAATAAATGGAGAGATGTATTATATTCACAGATAGAAAGTCTTAAGATGTCAATCCCCCCAAATTGATCCAAAGATTAAACACAGTCTTTTTTTATTTAATATTTTATTTATTTATTTGAGGGAGAAAAAGAGTGTGTGCGCATGCGGAGAGAATCTCAAGCAGACTCCATGCTGAGCGTGGAGCCTGACACAGGGCTCAATCTCATGACCCTGAGATCTTGACCTGAGGTGAAACCAAGAGTCAGACGCTTAACTGACTGAGCCACCCAGATGGTCCTTAAACACAATCTTAATCAAAATTCCAGTAGGGTTTTTTTTTCCCCCCGGTAGAAATCAACATGCTGCTTCTAAAATTTACACTGAAATGCAAAGGACCTAGAACGGCCAAAACAAATTTTACAAAGAACAAAGGTGGGGGACTAACACTAGCTGAGTCCCACACTTGTTATATCTATAATTATTAAGACAGCATGGTACTGGCATAAGGATTGACATAATACCGTATGAATATGTCATTACTATAACAAAACCGAGTCCAGAAGTAGACCCCAAAATACATGATCAACTGATTTTCGACAAAGAAGGCAAACTAATCTAATGGGGGAAGTGCTCATCTTTTCACTGAGTGATGCTGTGAGTGTCCATTTGGAGAACACTGAACCTCAACCCTTACACCTCATGGCTTATATAACATTAACTTGAAATGGACCACAGATGAAAGAGTGAAAGCTAGAACCATATAAAATATTCTATAAGAACATCTTTTTGACTTTTAAGGCAGGTAAAAATTTCTTAGACAAAATGCATGAGCCAAAAGTGAATCAACTGATAAAATGCACTATAAGAAAGTAGAAACCTGCTCTTTGAGACAGTTAAGAAAAAATGAAAAGGCAAGTCTCACACTGGGAGTATATATTCATCACACATATATCTGCAAAACACTTGTATACAGAATATAGGAAGATCTCTTCTTAAAAAAATTTACTTATTTTTTATTAGTATCAGAGGTAGAATTCAGTGATTCATCAGTTGCATACAACACCCAGTGCTCAGTTCCATCAACTGCCCTCCTTAATGCCCATCACCCAATTACTCCATCCCCCTACCCACCTCCCCTCCAGCAACCCTCAGTTTCCTAGAGTTCAGCATCTCATGGTTTGCCTCCCTCTCAATTTTCATCTTATTTTATTTTTCCTTCCCTTCCTCTATGTTAATCTGTTTTGTTTCTTAAATTCCACATAAGAATACATGGAAGAATTCTTACTCAACTCGATCAATCAGTAAACAGGTATTTCACCAAAGAAGATACAGGAATGCCAACAGGACATGAAAAGATGCCCAATATCAACGGTCATGAGAAAAATGCAAATTCAAACTGCAATGAGATACCACCACACACCTATTAAAATGATTAAAACTTAAAAAGACCGATGGTATCAAATACTGGTGAGAATGTGGAGCAAATGGAATTCTCACACATTATTAGTGGGTGTGTAAAATGGTACATTCCCCTTTATTTTTTTTGAAGGTTTATTTATTTTTAGAGAGAGTGCATGTGCATGAGCCGGGGGAGGGGCAGAGGGAGCGAGAATCCCAAGCAGATTCCCCACTGAGCATGGAGCCCCACACGGGGCTTGATCTCTCAACCCTGAGATCATGACCTGAGCCGAAATCAAGAGTGGGACACGTAACTGACTAAGCCACTGAGGCGTCCCAGGGTAAACCCCTTTAGAAAATATTTTGGCAGTTTCTTTTTTTTTTTTTTTTTAAAGATTTTATTTATTCATTTGAGAAAGAGAGCATGAGTGAGGGGTGGGAGGAAGAGGCAGATGGAAAGGGAGAAACTGACTCCCTGATGAGCAGGGAGCCCAACACAGGGCTCGATCCCAGGACTCAACCAACTGAGACATCCAGGCACCCCTAGTTTAGCAATTTCTTAAAAACTAAACCTACACTTACCATTTGACCTGGAAATCCCATTCCTAGATATTTACCTGAGGAAAAAAAACACATATCCACAGAAAGACATCTACCTGAATATTGGTAGAGGCTTTATTCATAACAGCCCCACACTGGAAATAATCCAACTCAGATGTCCATCAACAGGTGAATAACTAAATTGTGGGGCATATCCATCCAGCAAAATACTCAACAATAAAAAACAATGAACTACTGATATATGCCACAACACAGATGCATTTCGAAATATGGTGAATGAAGGAAGCCAGACACAAAAGTGTATTCTGCATGATTCTATTTAAGTGAGACTCAAAAGACAGGCGGAAATTACAGGGAGAGAAAACGGATCTGTGATGGGTCGGAGACGACAGGGAAATCGCACAAGCCAATGACAGGATGGAAATGTCCTACATCTTGTTTGTGGTGGTGCTTATGTGGATATCTGTGTTCATCAAAATTTATTGTATCACACATCATAAAATATGTGCCTTTTACTGTGTGAAATTTAGGCCTTAATAAAGTTGATTAAGAAAGAGACCAGTATTTGCTCACTTTGGCAGCATATATACTAAAACCGGAAAGAAAAATACCAACAGAGAAGTCTTTGCTCAAGCAAAATTACCACAGCCTTTGTTCCAATCTGAGTTTCAACTCACATTTTCAAATCCCTTAGTCAATTTCCTGGACCCTGAGATCATGACTTGAGCTGAAATCAAGAGCCAGTGTCTTAACCAACTGAGCCACCCAGGCACCCCTTGGCTTATTTTAATTTTCAAAAACTTCACAGCTTTTCCACAAACTGCTATTAAGTCAACTGGTTTCTTCTATTTTGTGCCTATTATTTTCTTAGATATATCACCATTTCTTTCCTCAATATTGGTGAATATAGAATTTCATTTTTTGAGCCATCCATCCTTGAGAGCTATATTGTTTCCAAATCTCTACCCATGGGATCAGAGATATCTATTTTACTTGTCAAGTAGAGCACTGATGGGCTGCTATGAGTGACATACTGAGGCAAACAGATTTACTCTCCTGACTTTTAAAAATCCATGTTCTCATGGGGCGCCTGGGTGGCTCAGTTGGTTGGGTGACTGCCTTCGGCTCAGGTCATGATCCTGGAGTCCCAGGATCAAGTCCCGCATTGGGCTCCCTGCTCGATTGGGGGTCTGCTTCTCCCTCTGACCCTCCCCATCTCATGCTCTCTCTCTCTCTCATTCTCTCTATCAAATAAATAAATAAATAAAATCTTTTTAAAAAATCAAATAAAAAAAATAATTAAAAAAAAATAAAAATCCATGTTCTCAGACACATTTAATCTACTATAAACATCAAGCTTCACTTGTGTCCTCATCAACTTTTACACAACCCAATTCATGAAATCTCTTCCTGTCAACTTTGCTATGGATGGGTCAACTTGTAATGTTTTTAAAAGTTGAAAACTTTAAAATTTTTAAGCTTTCTAAGTTGCCTCTGAGGAACATTCCATACCAATCACTCCAAAGCTCCTTATTTGCTACTCTGCATCACTGTTATCTAAATTACTTCAGTCTTCCTTCTCTTGTTTGGAAGAGAAAATATATTTAAACAAAACTCAAGAGAAAGGTGATTAAAAAAGAAACAAAAAACAAAAGCCACTTGTTTCCTCTTAATAAAAAAAGGCAGGGGCACCTGCGTGGCTCAGTGGGTTAAGCATCTGACTCTTGCTTTCGGTTGAGGTCATGATCTCAGGGTCATGAGATCGAGACCTGCATCAGGCTCGGTGTTCAGTGGGGGGGGGTCTGGTTTAGATTCTTCCCCCTCCCTCTGCACCTCCCCCCCCGCTCGTGCGCGCTCTCTTAAAAAAAAAATTAAAAAAAAAAGACACAGCAAAAACAAAATCTGTTGAGACAATCAGAACAGTCAGATCAACTACCTCCCCCTGAAATACAAAACTTCTGTGTGCTAATTTAGATCACTGTGTACCTACCTTGTTTGGATGGCCTATGATTACATGATTACACAATAAGTCCTACATTGCTAATGACAGGGTAAGGAAAAATTAAACACACATTTTGGATTTATATAAAAGCATTTAATACACTGATAAAGAGAATAGTATTAAAAGACTGATCTCACTGATGAATCGTAATTTCAATGCAAACAAGTCCCCCTTCTGGCCCACCTACCGCTTCTCATCACTGATCTATGAAAGCATACATAAAAAAGACCTCAAACAAAAGCCCCCAGAGATCTAGAGTAACTGAGAAGTAATTCAATGATTTTTAAATTATTACAGTACCTTACAATACTTATATATGATACACAAGTGAATGGGGACTCTAATGGCACCCTTGGTTCAAACAGGAATGTGTTTCATGGAAAGGGGATTGCCTGAGGAGCAGCCTGGAGCTTGAGTCCTTGGCAGCCGCTTAGTTGTGATTTTCTTCAAATACATAGCTCTATTTTAAGTTTATGGGATAAACAAATCTACTCTAAATGAACCATTAAAAATACCACCGCTGAATGCCTTCAGTCCCTATTAAGAATTAAACACTTTATTCTTTTCTTCATTAGTTAAAAATTAAAACAACCACCTCCTGGGAAGTGAAATCCTCCTAAAAATATAGCTTCTGCAATATAACCTTAGGAGGAACACTCATATTGAGCAGACAGAGCTTGATGAAATATAAGGCATGTACATGTTTTTTCTAGCTCTTGAAAATCTATATCAAACATCTCCCACAACCAGCTCCTGTAAGCATTATGTCTATCTACCATAATATCATCTTGGGGGAAACCTGATCTATTTCTAGCTAGAGTTTAAATCCCAATGTAATAATAATCCTACTAATTTATTCAATCTTAGGATGATATCAGCATTCACTTTGGAAAATCAGGTTGCCTGACAGAGGAATCTCCTAAACTGCAATTTTGGGGTGCTAATTTGCACAGGGTTTGACCTCTGTCAAACCCTGTGTGACAGAGTATATCTGCAAATCTCAAACTCCCTGAGTTCTGTCTTTCTGAGATGTTTCTGTTTTTCAATCATTGTTCATAGCTTCTTAAACTCTGTATTTGTTTTAAAGATTTCGAAGTTTCTTTAAGCCATATTTAAACAAAGCCATATTTTAAAATGATGAGATTTTAGTGTTTTTATTAAAGAGCTCCACAATATTTTAAGGACACAGAAACCATACAGATATGAATTAAATGCCACGTGAGTCAGTGCATTAATCAATTTGCAAAACAAAAGAGAGATAAGAATAGAAATGAAAGAAGGACACTGGCTTTGATGTCAATATATCAAGATTGTGTCAAGGTTGATGAGCGTAATTATTTATATGGGAGAAGTTGTATTATTTGTAGAATTTGAGTGCTGAAAGATACACTTCAACATCATTTACTCCTAGCCTCCTCATTTTCTAGGTAAGAAAACTGAAGCCCAGAAGTTATGCAATCTACCCAGGGTGAGCTAAATTAATTCTTTTGCCTCTGTGTGCCCATATAAATACCAGAACTTTACTCTGATCAAGAAGCAACACTGCACACTCTATTACCCAAAACATACAGAAACACAGCTCTCAATTTACCTTCCCGTTTCTGAGCAAAAAATCCACATGAATGCAGCCATCAGTAGCAAGAACACGGAGGACGATGGTATTTTGATTTACCACTTAAAGGTCAGTGTTAAATTTGGGATCAAACCAACACAACAGAAAATAAGTAGGTAAAATGTGTAGGCTTAATAAGTGTCTGTTTGGACTTTATCAATCAGGAACATGAGCAAACAGAGCAACACCTTTGCTTTTCCAGAGCCATAAGAAGCAATGTAGGTCGTGGGTACCTGTTTGAAGTCAGGGCTATTTAAGGCTATTCAGAAATTTGGCATGTTCTTCTCCTCGTGGTAACAGGGTTTCTCCTCCTATCTTTGGGCCTGTTTTTTCCTAGAAAAATGAAAATAGTTTAGTGAGAGATGGGTCAACATTATTTGCATGGATCACTAAATTGGTCACTTTGCAAATGACCTACCTTTAGCATTCCATCTCGTTCCCATTTGAAGAGGCCACAGTTACTGAAACAGAAAAGAGGGGCTTTACTCAGTGGTGAGGTATGGGTGACACACATTAAGACAACTGGGTTCACTGCACTCGCAGGAAGAGTATCCGCCATTCAAACAGAAGATGATCAAGGTAACACTCATATTACAGGCTATGCTCTAATGCTACTGAAAATACACACTCCAGTGATTTGAGAAATGGTCTTCAAATCTGTAAAAAGCTAGATACTTCAGAGATGAAATACCCAATGATAGTATAACAGGGTATGCCAACGGCAGGTGATGAACACAAGCTTGGTTTCTACTGCTAGGCATTGAGAAGAGACTCAGAAGAGGAAGCTAACCCTCTGATGCCATGCAGTCGATGGCTTTCTCCTTTTCCCTTTTCTGGAACTAAAAGCTTGTGATGAGAGAGGATTAGTCTTCCTCCTGGTCTGCCCAATCCTTCCCTCTTCAAACCCAAAGATGTTTACTCTTATTGTTCAAAGGGCATAGAGACTCTTATTCTCATTTTTTAACATGGTATGTGAGTCCAACCCTGAGCAGAGATGTGACTACTACAGAGAAAGCTTATTTTCCACAAAGTTCACTCTGCCAAAACAAAAGAAACACAATCAACTCATGGAAATATGGCTGCCGGCACTCTTGGATTTGAGAGGCTCTAGGGCACAGGGGATTGCCCTACCTGCCTCATCCTTCTTCCTCAAAGTCTAGACTACTCCTGCCCTGAGAATCAGCATACCAGTGGCCTTGGCCCTAAGCCTCTTCACCACCTTCCCTGTCTAGAGACTGAGTATCTCTTGAGAGAAATTTTCTAGACTACTAGTAGATCAATGATGAAATTATAAATAACAAAACTTCTAGTCAGGGGTCAACAAATTATTACCCATGAACCAAATCCAGCCTGCCACCTGCTTTTGTAAATAAAGTTTCATTTAAACACAGCCGTCCACTTGTTTCTGTATTACCTATGGCTGCTTTTGAGCTATAACACCAAAGCGGAGCAGTTACAAACAGACCACCTGGTTCATGAAGCATAATATATTTACTATCTGGGCTTTGACAGAAAAAGTTTGCCCTGTTCTAGATCAAGAATTGACAAGAAAAAGGGGTGCCTGGGTGGCTCAGTCGTTAGGCATCTGCCTTCAGCTTGGGTCATGATCCCGGTGTCCTGGGATCGAGCCCCATATCGGGCTCCTTGCTCAGTGGGAGGCCTGCTTCTCCCTCTCCCACTTCCCCTGCTTGTGTTCCTGCTCTCGCTGTGTCTCTCTCTGTCAAATAAATAAATAAAATATTAAAAAAAAAAATTTGACAAGAAAAAGTCTAGAAAAGCAGTTGTTAACAAAAGTAACAGCACCTGGAGGATGAAAAAGCATCTTGCTCTTTCATTTGTGAGTTGTACTTACTGCTTATTAATGGAATTTTTCTGATACTCAAATGTTTTACATATGCTCTTGCTGTTAAAATATTTTGGAGAAGTCAAGTATCAATATACAGATAGATACTTTAAAAAATTATAATCCAGATCATAGCAATTTCACAAACCAGCTCCCGACTAGGTAATGAACTAGCATGGAGTCTGCGTCCCCTCCCCAACCCCAATCAACCCTGGAGAAACTTGGAGTGAAGTATGGGTTCCAGGAAGTAAACAAAACCCAAAAAACAAAAAGTAAGCAAATAGGTGGAGAGACTATCCTGGTGAGACATTCTTGGGAAGACTGAAGGAGATCTTGAAAGTGCCTCAAATTCCGAAGACTTATCATCATACAAATTTTGTCCTTTAAGTCAATAAAGTCAGAAATTAAAAAAAAAAAAAAGGGTAAAAATCAATCCCATATATTTGAAAATTAAACAACATTACTAACCCTTGGGTCAAACAGGAAGTCATCAAAGGCATTAGGAAATCAAATCCTTCTTTTAAAAAAGATTTATTTATTTAAATAATCTCTATACCCAATGTGGGGCCCGAATTCACAACCCCGAGGTTGCATGCCCCTCCGACTGAGCCAGCCAGGCACCCCAAGAAATACTTTTTTTTTGTTTTTTAAAGATTTTATTTATTTATTTGACAGAGAGAGCGCGCGAGAGAGGGAACACAAGCAGGGGGAGTGGGAGAAGGAGAAGCAGGGCTTCCTGCGGAGCAGGGAGCCCGATGCGGGGCTCGATCCCAGGACCCTGGGATCATGACCTGAGCCGAAGGCAGACGCTTAACGACTGAGCCACCCAGGCACCCCCAAGAAATACTTTTAGCTACAGGCCAAATATTGTGGGAGACACTAAAGCAAGACTGCTTAGAGGGAAACATGTAGCTTTAAACACATTGATGTGGGAACGGGAAAATTTAAAAACGAGTAAGCTGAGTGTAAGCAATTAACTGACATTGGCAAAAGGATATACAGCAAACCCAAAGAAACCAGAAGGGCAGAAAGATAAGGACAGAAATCAGTAAAACAGAAAGAAAATCAATAAATATTAAGAAAGCTAAAAGATGGTTTTCTGAAAAGAGAAGAAAAATAACAGCACAAAATACAGTAAATGTCTACTAATAAAAAATAGCAAGTAACAGACTAAAAACAATAAAAGTTTATTAGGAACAACCATATGTCAATATACTTAAAAACTTAAATGAAGTGAATTAAAAGAAAAAAAGAAAGCTGAAATTGGCAGAAGAGACCATGAAATTGAAATGGTTATCAAGCCACTTCGGACCTTAAAACCTGGGCCTAAATAATTTTACAGTTGAGATTTATTAGAAGCTTAAGAAATAATTAATTGCTATTTAACATAAACTATTTCCAGAAGCTGCTCAGTTCATTTTATGAGGCTCATATAATCTTTGTTCTAAAACCAGGTAAGGCTAAAAAACAAACAGGTCTAATTCACTTATGAATATACAGTGGACCCTTGAACAAGATGGGGGTAGGGGTGCCGCCCCCTCTGCACTTGAAAATCCACATTTAACTTTTGACTCCCCCATAACTTAACTACTAATAGCCTACTGCTGACCAAAGCCTTATTGATAACAGTCAATTAACACATATTTTGTATATGTATTACATATTGTATTCCTACAATAAAGTAAACTAGAGAAAAGAAAATATTATTAAGAAAATCATGAGAGAGAGAAAATACATTTAGGTACTGTACTGTGTTTATCGAAAAAAATTTGCATATAAGTGGAGCTGTGCAGTTGAAGGGTCAACTACAGACATAAAAATCCTATATAAAGGGGCGTCTGGGTGGCTCAGTCATTGGGTGTCCGCCTTTGGCTCAGGTCACGATCCCAGGGTCCTGGGATTGAGCCCTGCACTGGGCTCCTTGCTCCACGGGAAGCCTGCTTCTCCCTCTCCCACTCCCCTTGCTTGTGTTCCCTCTCTCGCTGTCTCTCTGTCAAAAAATAAATAAAAATCTTAAAAAAAAATCCTATATAAAATATTAGCTAATTCAATATAACTGTATACTAAAATAAAAAATCCTGGACACAACATCAAAACCACTAATAATCCAATTAAAAAAGACATGAATAGACACTTTTCCAATGATACACAGATGGCCAACAGATACATGAAAAGATGCTCTACATCACTGATCATCAGGGTAATATAAGTCAAAACCACAATGAGATATCACTTCACACCTCCCAGAATGGCTAAAATCAAAAAGACTAGAAATAACAAGTGTTGGCAAGGATGTGGAGAAAAGAAGAACCCTCGTGCAGTTGGTGGGAATGCAAATTGGTGCAGCCACTGTGGAAAATAGTATGGAGGTTCCTCAAAAAAACAAAAAATAGAACTATCCTAAGATGTAGTAATCCTGCTACTGAGTATTTACCCAAAGAAAATGAAATCACTAATTTGAAAAGATATATGCACCCCTGTTTACTGCACCATTTATTTACAATAACAAAATTATGGAAGCGTGCGTGCACGACACACACACACACACACACACACACACACACTGGAATATTACTCAGCCATAACAAAGGAGTAAGACTGTGCCATTTACAACAGCATGGATGGATCTAGAGGGTATAATGATAAGTGAAATAAGTCAGTCGGAGAAAGGCAAATACCATATGCAGAATTTAAGAAACAAAACAAATGGAGAAAGAAAAAGAGACATTTACCAGACTCTTAAATACAGAGAACTGGTGGTTGCCAGAGGGGAAGTTGGTGGGGAGATGAGTGGAATGGATAAAGGGGATTTCAGATTAAAAAAAAAAAATCAACAAGTAGGGTCTACTCAAAGAATGAAAGGAAACTTCTGAGAGTGATGTCACCATCACAAGGTGAGCCGTTCCTTTTTCCTCTCCCTTTTGATTTATAAGTAATTGGACATCTATAACCAAAAACCAAACAAACAAACAAAAGCACCTGTGCACAGCATCCAAGTCACCAAGGGTGGATGGGAGCAGGGAGGGCAACGAAGGAGGGGAGCGGTCATGGAAACAGCAGGTCAGCAACACCCTTCTGGCAGGAGGTGGAGGGTGAAGGTGTCGAGTGAGGGTCGGCCACCCATTCTGCAGCTTCTACAGCTGGAAGGACCGCAGGAAAGTGCCTCCTCCTACCTGCCCAGGGATTCGGCCCACGGACTTCCAGGCTCACCCAAAGCCACAAATGCTAAGTACACACCTCCCCTGAGTTGGCCACCACCGCCCCCTTTTTAAAGGGCACTCTGCCCAGAGAAATCAAAAACATGTGCTATAGTGCCACCTTCTGGAAAACAAAAGAAAGGCTCCTAATTAATTAAAGGTTGAACTATCAGAATCAAAGTGAACAAAACCTTGCCTAAGTTAAGAAAGGTTTTCATTACTTCAAATGCGATGGCAGAGACACTTTTATCACACACCATGAAAAATCACGGTAATACAGCATTAAAAATAAAAACAAAAACAACCTGACAATTTTCCAGCAAAGGAGCCCAAAGAATATTGCAATCTAACTGATAAAGATTTTAAAACAGCTTTTATGAAGAAATTCAGCAAGCTACAAGAAAACTTAGAAAGGCAACGCAATGGCCTCAGGATTAATAAACAGAAGAACTTCACAGAAGAAATTTTTTTTTTTTTTAAAGATTTTGTCAGAGAGACAGAGAAAGCACAAGCAGGGGGAGTGGCAGGCAGAGGGAGAAGCAGGCTCCCCACTGAGCAAGGAGCCCGATGCAGGACTCGATCCCAGGGCCCTGGGATCATGACCTGAGCTGAAGGCAGACGCTTAACGACTGAGCCACCAGGCGTCCCCACAGAAGAAATTCTAAAAAAAGCAAAACAAATTCTGGAGCAGAGGAACTCACTAAATGAGATGACAGAATGCACTGGAAATACAGCAAATCAAGATGGAAGACAGGAATCTAAAAATGATTCAAGTGGAAGAAGTGAGAGAATGAAGATTTTAAAAAAGAAAAGAAGTCCTCTGAGATTCCACATAGAAACAGATTCCATTGGAAAAGCCAATGTAAGAAAGATGGGTATTCCAGAAGGGGAAGACAAGAGGACAAGAACAGAGCGTTTATTTAAAGAAGTAATAGCGCTGTGAATTGTGTAAGACTGATGAATCACAGACCTGTGCCTCTGAAACAAATAATACATTATATGTTAAAAAATAAAATAAAAAAAGCAGATAGTAGGAAGGGAAAAATGAAAGGGGGAAAATCGGACGGGGAGACGAACCATGAGAGACTACGGACTCTGAGAAACAAACTGAGGGTTCTAGAGGGGAGGGGGTGGGGGGATGGGTTAGCATGGTGATGAGTATTAAAGGGGGCACATTCTGCATGGAGCACTGGGTGTTATACGCAAACAATGAATCATGGAACACTACATCAAAAACTAATGATGTAATGTATGGTGATTAATATAACATAATAAAATAAAATTTAAAAAAAAAATGTAATAGCTGAGAACTTCCCAAACCTGGGGAAGGAACTGGATACACAAGTCTATGAAGCTAGTAGAATACCTTCTTATCTCGATGCAAGAAGACCTCTCCAAGACACAATTATATCAAAGCTGTCAGAAGTCAATGAAAAAGAAAAAATGTGAAAGGCAACCGGGGTGGGGGGCGGATAGCAACCTACAAAGGATCAGGCAATCAGATTTCTCAGCAGAAACTCTATAGGCCAGGAGACAGTAGAATGGCATATGAAAAATATTTGAAGATTAAAAGCTGCCAGCCAATATTCTGCAAAGTTATCCTTTAGATGGGAAGGGGAAATAAAGACTTTCCCAAACAAAAGCTGAGGCGTTTACCATAGACCTGCTTATAATAAGAAATGATGGGGTGCCTGGGTGGCTCAGTCGTTAAGCATCTGCCTTCGGCTCAGGTCATGATCCCAGGGCCCTGGGATGGAGCCCCGCATCAGACTCCCTGCTCGGCGGGAAGCCTACTTCTCCCTCTCCCACTCCCCATGCTTGTGTTCCTGCTCTCGCTATGTCTCTGTCAAATAAATAAAATCTTAAAAAAAAAAAGAAAGAAAAATGCTGAAAGCTCTTAGAGCTGAAACAAAAAGACAGAAATACACAAAACTCCAATTAAGGTGATAAACAGTCAGAATTATAAAATTGTTAACTCTTTTCTTGAATAGTATATTAAACTCTTAATTATAGTATAAAGGTTCGGGCGCCTGGGTGGCTCAGTTGGTTAAGCGATTGCCTTCAGGTCAGGTCATGATCCCGGGGTCCTGGGATGGAGCCCTGCATCGTGCTCCCCGCTGCTCTGCAGGGACCCTGCTTCTCCCTCTCCCTCTGCCTGCCACTCCCCCTGCTTGTGCTCTCTCTGTCAAATAAATAAACTCTTTAAAAAAATAAGATAAAAAAAATAGTATAAAAGTTCAAGGAAAAGAGCATTATAACTATGGTTACTACTTGGTGATGACATCGCAGCACAAAGGAAATAATTTGTGACCTAAAATATAAAAAGGGAAGAGAAAAAAGATGGACCCTTTAAGGTGAAGATAAATTGCTGATAGCAGAGAAAGGATTATTTTACCAAAGAGATGTTTTATGCAGACCTCATGGTCACCACAAGTCAAAGATCTAGAGCAGAGACACTAAACATAAAAAGTGGGGAGACTGGGAGGGGGGAAAGATGGCAGAGGAGTAGGGGACCCTATTTCAACTGGTCCCGGGAATTGAGCTGGATATCTACCAGACCACTCTGAGCACCCACGAAACCAGCCTGAGATGTAAGAAGATCTGGATCTCTACAAACAGAATATTGCAGGAGGTTGGTTTTGAGGTACGAAGCGGAGAGCCCTGTATCGGAGGATAAACGGCAGGGGGAGGGTGCCTGGACGTGGGGATCCTACACCACCGGTGAGTGACAGCCTCGCGCGCTGCGGAGGGGCACAGACTCGCAGATCGGTAGCGTCTGGAAAGGACTTTAGGGCAGCCCCCGGGGTGGAGGACCAGACCGGCGGGGTCACACGCGCACGAACCTCAGCCGCTGGGACAGAAACCCGGAGGGAGGGTCGCGCACACGCGACTGCAGCCTCCGAAACGGAAACCTGGTGCATGGGGGTCCTGCCGGTGAACTGCAACCTCCAGGGTGGAAACCCCGAGCGGTGGAGTCACACACACGCGAACTGCAGTCCCCAGGACAGGACCCCAAGCGGTGGAATCGCGCGCGCGTGCGAATTGGCAGCGGCTGGCGGTTTTAGAAGCACAAAGGGCAGAGACGTGCCCCGACCTGGAGGCAGGACTGGGAGCGCTGCTGAGGGGCGCACAACCCAGGACGCTGCAGTTTATAGCAGCACGGACAGAAACGGAGACGGTGTGGCCTGGAGAGCACACTGGAGAACAGACTGAGTTCTCTCCTCTGAGGCAGAGGGTTGGAAACGGTCTCTTCTGCTCTGACTCGTGGAAGAGACGCGGAAAGCCCCCAGGGAAAGGCGCCAGAGAACCAAAGCCCCAAAAATTGATTCCCACTGAGCCCATGCCCCGCCACAGGGGCGCAGGGCAACTCCGCCCAAACAGGGTTGCCTGAGTAACAGCGCGGCAGGCCCCTCCTGCAGAAGACAGGCTGGGAAAACAAGAGGCCAGCAACCCTAAGGTCCCAAGAAAACAGGTGCATCTTGCTTGGGTTCTGGTCAATAATTTGGACTCTCTGCATTCCCTCAACCACCCATCAACAGAATGACTAGGAGGAGGAACCCCCAAAATAGAAAAGACTCAGAGATTATGACTTATGCTGCAGATTTACAAATGGATGCAGATATAACCAAGATGTCGGAGATGGAATTCAGGCTAGCATTTGTGAAGACAATGGCTAGAATGGAGAAATCAATTAATGGCAACATAGAGTCTCTAAGGGCAGAAATAAAAGGGGAATTGGCAGAACTTAAAAATGCTATCAATGAGATCCAATCCAATCTAGATAATCTAACAGCTAGGGTAACTGAGACAGAAGAGAGAATAAGCGATCTGGAAGACAGTATAATAGATAAAAAGGGGAAAGAGGAGGCCAGGGAAAAACAACTCAGAATCCATGAAAATAGAATCAGAGAAATAAGTGACACCATGAGGCGTTCCAATGTCAGAATCATTGGAATCCCGGAGGGAGTGGAGAGAGAGAGAGGGCTAGAAGATGTATTTGAGCAAATCATAGCTGAGAACTTCCCTAATCTGAGGAATGAAACAAACATTTGAGTCCTAGAGGCAGAGAGGACCCCTCCTAAGATCAAGGAAAACAGGCCAACACCCCAGCATGTAAAGTAAAACTTGCAAATCTTAGAACCAAGGAAACCATCTTAAGGGCAGTTAGGGGGAAGAGATTCCTTACGTACAGAGGGAGGAACATCAGAATAACGTCAGACCTATCCACAGAGACCTGGCAAGCCAGAAAGGCCTGGCAAGACATATTCAGGGTACTAAATGAGAAGAACATGCAGCCAAGAATACTTTATCCGGCAAGGCTTTCATTTAGAATGGATGGAGAGATGCAGAGCTTCCACGACCGGCAGAAGTTGAAAGAATATGTGACCACTACGCCGGCCCTGCAAGAAGTATTAAGGGGGGGTTCTATAAAAGGAATAAGACCCCAAGAGTGATCTACAACAGAAATTTACAGGGACAATCTATAAAAACAACGTCTTCACAGGCAACATGATGACAATTAATTCATATCTTTCAATAATCACTCTCAATGTGAATGGCCTAAATGCTCCCATAAAACGGCACAGGGTTGCAGATTGGATAAAAAGACAGGACCCATCCATATGCTGTCTACAAGAGACTCATTTTGAACCTAAAGATACATCCAGACTGAAAGTGAAGGGATGGAGATCTATCTCCCATGCCAGCGGACCTCAAAAGAAAGCTGGGGTAGCAATTCTTATATCAGACAAATTAGATTTTAAACTAAAGTCTGTAATAAGAGACACAGAAGGACACTATGTCATTCTTAAAGGGTCTATCCAACGAGAAGATCTAACAATTGTAAATATCTATGCCCCCAACATGGGAGCAGCCATCTACATAAGCCAACTGTTAACCAAAATAAAGAGTCATATTGATAACAATACGTTAATTGTAGGAGACCTCAATTCTCCACTCTCAGCAATGGACAGATCATCTAAACAGAAAATCAACAAGGAAACAAGAGCTTTGAATGATACATTGGACCAGATGGACCTCATAGATATTTACAGAACATTCCACCCTTCCATATATACACTGGAATATTACTCAGCCATCAGGAAGGATGAATACCCAACTTTTACATCAACATGGATGGGACTGGAGGAGATTATGCTAAGTGAAATAAGTCAAGCAGAGAAAGTCAATTATTATAGGGTTTCACTTATTTGTGGAACATAAGGAATAACATGGAGGACATTAAGAGAAGGAAGGGAAAAATGGGCAGGGGGAATTGGAGGGAGAGATGAACCATGAGAGACTATGGACCTGAGAAACAAACAGGGTTTTAGAGGGGAGGGGGGATTGGTTAGCCCGGTGATGGGTATTAAGGAGGGCAGGTACTGCATGGAGCACTGGGTGTTATACGAAAACAATGGATCGTGGATCACTACATCAAAAACTAATGATGTATTGTATGGTGACTAACATAACATAATAAAATTAAAAAAAAAAAAAAAAAAGGTGGGGAGACTGAGCAAATCACCATGGAAAACCACCAACTTAAAAAGTAGGCAGAAACAAGGAAAAACAAATAATGTGGAGACCAAACAACCAGACGACAAAAGATAAAATAGCAGTAGTAAATCCTTACCCATCAATAATCACCCTAAATTTAAATGGATTGAATCCATCAGTCAAAAGGCACAGAGTGGCTGGATGGACAGAAAAAGACTCAACCATTTGCTGCCTACAGGGGTCACGTCTCAGCTCTAACGACACACACAGGCTCAAAGTGAAGGGATGGAATATATGTTAATAAATTGGACACATTTCAATCTAATTTTATACCTCAAGGAACTAGAAAAAAAAGAACTAAGCCCAAATTTAGCAGAAAGGAGGAAATAATAAAGATCAGAAAAAAATAGAGACCAGAAAAACAACAGAAAAGATCGAGACTAAGAGCTGATTCTTTGAAAAGATAAAAAAATTGACAAACCTTTAGACTAAGAAAAAAAAGACACAAAATTAGAAATCAAAGAGGAGACAACTGATACTACAGAAATACACAGAATCATAAGAGATGACTGTGAAAGATTATATGCCAACAAATTACATAACCTACAAGAAATGGATACATTTCTAGAAACCTACAACCTAAGACTGAATCAAAAAGAAACCAAAAATCTGAACAGACCAATAATGAATAAACCAGCATCACTTTGATGCCAAAACCAGAGAAGGATACCACAAAAAAATAAAAAGGTAGACAATATCTCTGATGAATATAGATGCAAAAATTCTCAACAAAACATTAGTGAATCAAATTCAAGAACACATTAAAAGGATTATACACCACGACCAAGTGGGATTTACCCGTGGGATGAGGATGGTTCAACATACACAAATCAATAAATTTAAGACATCACATCAAATAAAAATCACATGATCATCTCAATAGATACAGAGAAAGCACTTCACAAAATACAACACCTTTTCATGATAAAAACCCTTAATAGATTGGGTATAGAAGGAACATACCTCAACATAATAAAAGTCACATATGACAAATTCACAGCTAACATTATACTCAAAAGAGATAAAATGAAAGCATTTCCGTTAAAATTAGGAGCAAGACAAGGATGCCCACTCTCACCACTCCTATTCAGTATAGTACTGGAAGTCTTAGCTAGAGCAATTAGGCAAGACAAAGAAATAAAAAGCATCCAAATTGGAAAGGAAGAAGTAAAATTGTTGCTATTTGCTGATGACATTATCTTATACATAGAAAATCTCAGAGAGTCAGTCAAAAAACCATTGCAGTAATCAACAATTTCAGTAGAGCAGCAGGATATAAAATCAACAAACAGAAATCAATTACGTTCCTTTACACTCAGGATGCACTCAATAACAATAAAATGCTTAGTAATAAATTTAACCAAGGGGCGCCTGGGTGGCTCAGTTGGTTGGGCGACTGCCTTCGGCTCAGGTCATGATCCTGGAGTCCCGGGATCAAGTCCCGCATCGGGCTCCCTGCTCGTCAGGGAGTCTGCTTCTCCCTCTGACCCTCCTCCCTCTCATGCTCTCTGTATCTCATTCTCTCTGTCTCAAATAAATAAATAAAATCTTTAAAAAAAAAAAAAATGTAACCAAGGAAGTGAATGGAAATCTACGAGACTTTCCTGAAAGAAATTGAAGATACAAATGAATGGAAAGACACCCCAGTTCACGGATCTGAAAAAATTAATATTGTTATAATGGCCAAACTACCCAAAGCAATCTGCAGAGATTCAATGCAATCTCCATTAAAATACCAAAGGCATTCTTCAAAAAAGAAAAAGAAAGAAAGGAAGAAAGAAAGGAAAGAAAGAAAGGAAAGAAAGGAAAGAAAGAAAGAACAACCCTAAAATTTGTGTGGACCCAAAGAAGACCGTGAATAGCCAGAGCAATGCTGAGAAAAAAGAATAAAGCGGGAGGCATCATGCTTCCAGGTTTCAAACTATACTACAAAGCCATAGTAATAAAAGCAGGATGATCCTGGCGCAAAAATAGATACATCGACCAGTAAAACAGAATAGAAGGCCTAGATTTAAATCCCAGTATATATAGTCAAGAATACCCAAATGGGGAAAGGACAGTCTCTTCAACAAACAGTGCTGGGAAAACTGGAGAAACACACGCAGAAAAAGAAAGTGGACCATTATCTCACATCCCTCACAAAAATTAACTTGAAACGGGTGAAACACTTAAACATAAGACCTGAAACCATAAAACTCCTAGAAGGAAATGTAGGGAAAAAGTTGATTGATACTGGTCTTGGCACTGACTTTTTGAACACGATGCCAAAAGCTCAGGCAACAAAAGCAAAAATCAACAAATGGGACCACATCAACTCAAAAGCTTCTGCACATCAAAATTAACAAGTAACACAATGAAAACCTACAGAGCAGGAGAAAATGTTTGCCAGCCATCTATCAGACAAGGGGTTAATATCCAAAATATATAAAGAAGTCAGTCAACTTAAAAACAACCCATGGATAAGCTAAATGGTAAGATCGTACAATGAAGAAAAGATATCTACTCACAATCATAGTAAACTGGAAATAAAAAGGAACTTTCCTTAAGTTGGTAAAGGTTATACTTGGAGGAGAAATTTGTGAAGGATACATTCACTTTAAGATAAAGATCAAAAATGGAAGCCCACTATCATCACTATTATTTAATATAGTATTGGAGGTCTGGCCAACCCTATCAGGAAAGACAAAGAAATAGAGGGTGTAAGGATGGGAACAAAACAGGTAAAATTTTCTTTATTTGCGGATGATCAACTACATAGAGAAATCAACAAGTTACTGGCATAAGAGCCTAATAAGCTTGCCAGAGGCAAGATCACCATATAAAAAAATTAATAACATTTCTCTACACCAACAATAAGCAACTAAAAAATATACTAGAAAGTAAGTTGCCGTTCAAAGTATCAACAAAAACAATGACACATCTAAGAATTAATTAAGAATACTCAACATTTCAGTGGAGATAATTTTAAAAATTAATAAAAGCCAGAGGATGGAATGAATAAATGGGAAGATACTCCATGATCTTAAAAAAGATGATTTCATATATAAAAGACATTAGTTCCCACAAAATTGGTTTATTCATTTAATGTGATCCTAATTCTACTACTTCTTTTTTTTTTTTTTTAAAGATTTTATTTATTTATTTGACAGAATAGCGAGAGCAGGAACACAAGCAGGGGGAGTGGGAGAGGGAGAAGCAGGCTTCCCGCCGAGCAGGGAGCCTGATATGGGACTCGATCCCAGGACTCTGGGATCATGACCCGAGCCGAAGGCAGACGCCCAACAACTGAGCCACCCAGGCACCCCCTAATTCTACTTCTGAGTGGGATGGTCCTTAAACTAGTGCTCTGAGAACATCAAGAAAACCTGAATGAAATAAATATCCTAAAGGGAGTATCAACCACTGTAGGAGAATCCCAATCTCCATCAACAGTTCTGTGGGTGTCCTCCTCCAGGACCAGACCCAGACTCTCAGCTTCCCGCTTGGCCTAGAGTCTGCCAATGCTCCCAGGGCAAAAATGGCCACAGAAGTTAGCTCATCGCTCTAAGGTCTACCCTGGTTCTGGTTCCCTAGTTCTTGTCCCAGCAACTTCAGGACCTTCAGAGAAATGACTTCTGTCTTTCATTCAACAAACATTTGTGAGGACCCACTATGGGGGCACTATACTAAGTACTAGGGGTAAAGCAGTGAAGATACTAAGTACTAGGGGTAAAGCAGTGAAGAGGGCAGGGTCCCTTCCCTCTGTGAGCTTTTAGGGATGGCCCGAAGAGGCATGGAAATAAGGCCTGACCCTCAAAATGAATTGTCCAATGTTCTAGTAGAACGGCATCACATGGGAATTGAAGAGGGTTTAAAAACGTCAGGTAATTCTCCTACCTGCAGTGCTTTTTGGGGAGCCTATGCAGGGAGATGCTTCTGTTTCCACAGGGACACTTGAAAAACCTCTTTAGGCCGTCATGCCAGTGGTAGTCATGCTGCTCACTGATGCAGGTCTCCAAAGGCTTGAAGTGGGTGTAGGCACACTGCATAAAACCAACAGGAGGGCACACATCTCTCAAGAGCTTTGAAAGAGAAACTGGCTATCTGCTAAGAGGGCAATCTGTTCCATGAGAACTTTTGTTTTCTCACCACCACCCAGGTAGCTGAGAGCAGAGCAACCACCTTATCTACTAGCTGCGCTGATTTCTTGAGTCCCGCGGACTGATTTTTTCTTGTGTTTGCCACAATTTTTGGTCAGGCATGAAGTACACAACAACCTTCTGTAACATCAAGACAGAAACACTGGAAACCTCCCAATAGCTTCATCAGGTCTGTCCTAAATTTACTGCCATTGCTTGGTGATAGGACACTGACACTTGGGGCCTATTCAGTAGCCCTTTTATTTCCTCTTAAAAAGCCTCAGAAAAGGAAGTAAGCTTTACTACTCTTATTTCATAAGCAGCAAAATCAAGCAGAGATATTAATAATTCACTTGTAATTTCGATCCTCACAAGGACTGAATAGAATAGTAAACACTTAGCAGCATCCAGACTAAGAAAGAGAACCTCCCCAGCACTCCTGAAGCACTCCCTGCGCCCCCTTCCAGGCACTGCTCCCCCTGCACCGCAAGGGTAATTACCACCCTGCTTTCTAGCAGCAGAGATTCATTTGCCTGGTTTTGAATTTTGCATGAATGTAATTGTATGACACATTAAAAAAAAGGGGGGGGAAGGGAGGGGAGAAAGAAAGAAAAAGAAAAAAAAAGGAAGGAAGGAAGGAAGGAAGGAAGGAAGGAAGGAAGGAAGGAAGGAAGGAAGGAAGGAAGGAAGGAAGAAAGAAAGAAAGAAAGAAAGAAAGAAAGAAAGAAAGAAAGAAAGAAAGAAGGAAATGATGGGTGAACATTGAAATAGCTGCTGGGACAGAGCACCGTGGTTTCCGGTAATCAGAGTCTAGCCAGAGAAGTAACTTTTGGTTTTGGCAGCCTCAGAAATACAGAGCAGAATGGTACGCCAGCTGTGGTAGGCAGAACAGCCACCCCCTGCCAAGACACACACACCCTACTCCCTAGAACCCATGAGCACATTAGGTTACATAGCAAAGGGGGACCAGGGTTGTTAGTTGATCTTAAAATTGGGAAATGATCCTGGATTATCGGGTAGGCCCAACGGAATCGTTAAGGGCCCTTAAAAGTGGAAGTGGGACTCCTTAGGGAGGAGGCCGGAGGATGTGAGAAGAGGACTTGGCCTGCCATGGCTGGCTCTGAAGATGGAGGAAGGAGTTGCAAGCCAAAGAATACAGGTGGGCTCAAGAAGCCAGGAAAGGCAAGGAAACAGATTCTTCCCTAGAGCCTCCAGAAGGAACGCAGTCCTGCCAGACCTGGATTTTAGCCCCATGAGACCCACGGAGACTTCCGGCCTACTTAAATGCAAGATAATAAAGTTGTGTCCTTTAAACTGTCAAGGTGGTGGTTATCTGAACAGCAATGGGAAACTAACACACCAGCTATGTCCTTAGGTTTGCTGTTCTGTCAGAGTAAAAGCTGTTGTCTGAGGTAAAACCTTTACTTATTCTCAACTTTCTCAAGGAAGCCCCTGCCTTCTGGTGACAGCTGATTTAGGGCCGTCCCCTAAATGTAAAGGAGTGGTAAGGTTTGAAAAGGAATAAAGACAGAGAAAATTGTACTTGGTAAGCTAAGCCTCTTCCTCCTCTTACACGTGCTTATGAGGGGGATTAGCGAGGGAGGATAAAATGAGTGGTAATGGAAGGATACGGTTCTGCAAGAACTATTTTTTGGTCCTATTTTATCAGTGTTGATGGACAGGGGGTTTATCATTTTCTAGTAGACTTAGTGTAAAAATTCTGCAAATATAAAAAATAATGTAATTTATACTTTGCCTTGAGATTCAATTTAGCAGGTTAAGCCCTGAGTAGAAAGGGACAATAGTAGTTGGTCCTAACATGTGACGCCAAAGGAAATCATTCAACCTATGTCCCGGGACTGTGAACCACGGACTGAGGGTGTGCTAGAAACTTGAGAAGGACAGGTAAGAATAACTTGGGTCCAATGGACAAGGCTTGCCTGCAGAACCAGGAGCTGTGATCAAATGAGAGGAGAATCTCACCATCAACGCTCTGCCACCAGAGCTCGGAGGCCAAGTGGGCAGGCAGCCAGGTCCTTGGCTGTTGTGAGCAGCTTGCTTTCCAGCCTAATTAAATGACCTGTGCAGGACTCCAATCACAAGACATGGCCCCATATCCCATGTATCTCCATGTCCCACTGAGTCACAAGAGGTCACAACAGCTCCAAACTGGGCCCAGGGTTAGAAGCATCTCCTATACTCACCGTCTTGCATGTCACTACTCGACATTTCACTTCTCTGATGCTTCTCATCTTTTCTTCCATTTGTTCCTTTTTCACCAGTGGCTCAAAATAACGTTCCTGCAGCTCAGCCTCAGCCTGGAACGACAAGGCATACAAGAGACCTTGCACCAAATCCAACACGTATTCAGGCACTGATTTAATAATAATAAAAACAACCAAAGAGACAAGCTGTTATGAGGACACCTGATAAGAGCTCAAGGAACTGTAAACCAAAAGATGATCAGAAGTAGACATAAGCTCTTATTTTTCCAAAAACTAGGATGAAAGCATCTGGTGATTTAAATTTTAAAACACCAAATACAAACTGAAAATACTAACATTATTAACAGCATCATCGCGTCAAGTGTGTGCAACAGAAGGGAATTATTTCTCCTGTGCCAATACAGACTCAGGCTATGGAAGGCATTCAGTGGCACCCCACTTATGACAGCCCAGTCTATTTGCCAGACCAAGCACTTGGCAGGAGCAATCCCTGGTTGTCTTGAACAGGGAGTAGGTGTGAGGGCAGAGAGAGATTGAGAGCAGAAGGTGGTCACGGCTGGGGAGTTATTGCAGCTGCACAAGGCCCGGGGCCTCTGGTGGCCACAGAGCCAGGAGCTCAGCTCTACAGCCTCTTAGGGTTGGCCCCAGCTTCTCTCCCGGCCAAGTTTCAGGTCTGGTAGAATGGTGGGATATACAACTGTCTCATTAGTCAGTAGTTTATCAAAAGAGCAGAGCACTCAGAGCACTGCCCCCATGGAGACATTGTGAAAACCGGTGGGAGCACTTTTTTTGGTCATCCCAATGATTGCTACCCCTGCTACTCGCAGGGACCGGGTAGGCTGCACCCACAATGCATGGAACAGTCCCTTCATATGAAAGGATTCTTCTGACTGTTCTAGAAGGCACCCATGTGGATGAAAAACCCAATTATAATCCTCAAACCTAACTAGCTTTATATACAACCCTACAGTATTTGTGTACAGTTCAAATATACATTGAATATACCAAGAGTACAACCAGGCAACTCCTGTGTATATAGAGGGACAACTGTAGTTTGGTGTCTTCGATCGTTCCCTGGATTATTCACGGTTTAAAGATTTT
The DNA here is from genome assembly GCF_029215605.1 of Mirounga angustirostris. Classification (NCBI taxonomy): domain Eukaryota; kingdom Metazoa; phylum Chordata; class Mammalia; order Carnivora; family Phocidae; genus Mirounga; species Mirounga angustirostris. Next base: position 127,391,842 of record NW_026991713.1, read on the forward strand.
TTAATTTTTATTTATTTGACAGAGAGAGAGGGAACACAAGCAGGGGCAGTGGGAGAGGGAGAAGCAGGCTTCCTGCGGAGCAGGGAGCCCGATGCGGGTCTCGATCCCATGACCTGAGCCGAAGGCAGACGCTTAACAACTGAGCCACCCAGGCGCCCCAGGATTATTCATTGTTTAAAAAAAAAAAAAAAAAAAAAAAAAATCATACTGTCAAAGAAACAGACCCATGGTACTTAAGTCACCAATCAAACACACCTAAGGAGCCTTCATTTCTACTTGCCTCATTTATGTTTCTAATCCAACCCTCTGACAACTTCATTATTTCTTCTGGGATAGTTGTACCTACATATTTACATAATCAAATATATATTTTTAATATAAACATTTTCCTTTTTTCTTCTTTACATTACACGTAGAATATTATATTGATATTCTTGAAATTTGTAGTTAGGTAATTTATATTATCCAAGAATTTTATTTCAGAATAAGGGAGCAATCCAAAATACACGGTATTGGGAGCAACTACCCCCAATGGGTTGGTAACTACTGATTTACAGTATTTGAAATACCAATATAAAAATACTTGAATGGATGTTGGCGGGGATGCGGAGAAAGGGGAACCCTCCTACACTGTTGGTGGGAATGCAAGCTGGTGCAGCCACTCTGGAAAACAGTATGGAGGTTCCTCAAAAAGTTGAAAATAGAGCTACCCTATGATCCAGTAACTGCACTACTGGGTATTTACCCCAAAGATACAAATGTAGGGATCTGAAGGGGTATGTGCACCCCGATGTTCATAGCAGCAATGTCCACAATAGCCAAACTGTGGAAAGAGCCAAGATGTCCATCGACAGATGAATGGGTAAAGAAGATGTGGTGTGTATGTATATATATATATATATATACACACATATACATACATACATACATACATACATACATACATACACAATGGAATATTATGCAGCCATCAAAAGGAATGAGATCTTGCCATTTGTAACGACGTGGATAGAAGTGGAGGGTATTATGCTGAGTGAAATAAGTCAAACAGAGAAAGACATGTATCATATGACCTGACTGATATGAGGAATTCTTAATCTCAGGAAACAAACTGAGGGTTGCTGGAGTGGGGGGTGGGATGGGAGGGATGGGGTGACTGAGTGATAGACACTGGGGAGGGTATGTGCTCTGGTAAGCACTGTGAATTGTGCAAGACTGATGAATCTCAGATCTGTACCTCTAAAACAAATAATGCAATATATGTTAAGAAAAAAAAAAAAAAAGAAGGTAGCAGGGGGGATATCGGAGGGGGAGACGAACCATGAGAGATGATGGACTCTGAAAAACAAACTGAGGGTTCTAGAGGGGAGGGGGGTGGGGGGATGGGTTAGCCTGGTGATGGGTATTAGGGAGGGCACGTTCTGCATGGAGCCCTGGGTGTTATGCACAAACAATGAATCATGGAACACTACATCTAAAACTAATGATGTAATGTATGGTGATTAACATAACAATAAAAAATTAAAAAAAATACTTGAATGGAAAAAAAAATATCCCTTCCCATATAGCAGGACAGAAAAGAAAGCTATAGCGATGAACCGCTTAAACATCAATTCAAAGCCATAACTACGTGGCAACATTATTATAACACTGAGGTCCATTAAAATAATGATAAATGATATTCTTCAATTCCAGGACAGAGGCAAAGCTAAATTCTATCAGAAATATTCCTGTTCTTCAAAGTCAACTCAGACATATAAGTACATCTTGGTTGAGGCTGAAGAAATAGATTCTTAGTCCCATGACAAAGTACCTCGTGTCTGGAGGGCATCTCTATCATTTCTGACCTTTTGAGCTCTTACCTCTTTGAGTATCCCTGTGTGCTTTGATTTTGCTTTTAGAATTTTCTGAAATTCCTCAGATTCCAGGTAGGCAAGTTGCTCTCTCCTTCTTTTCCTGGCAGGCTCCAATTCATCTTCAGCTAGAGCAAAAAGGAAACACAGCAGCTGTCACAGAGGAATTTCAGGAAGCCAGGGAGCCTCAGGGACTCAGCTTCCTCCAGTTTTTTCCGTCTCTGCCCACCAGGCCCTTCAAATTTCATTTACCCCACTAGGTACCAACAGAGGAAAACTCCTCAGGAGTAAGCGGAGAAGTAGGGCCTACAATACGGGGGATGGCAGATTTGACCACTGGATGAGAATCTCTTCCACCTTAAGACAGGAGCGGACTATGATGATAGGTAACATCAACAAAAATCCTTTTTATAAATTGATGGTAAAATGTCACTGCCAACTTCAGAGTTTTCAAAGTAAAAGCGGTAATTTGCAAACAAAGAAATTCTACTTCTTTCAAAGTAAATCTTTATACTAATGTATCTGTACAAAGATCCATGAGTAATCTTTGAAGTTTTTAGATTGTACATAATTTCATTTCAATTTAATGTGCTTATAGAAAACGGTCAGTTCCAGTTGTAGAGATTCTATTTAGGTATTGTACAGAGAGGCCAGTTTAAGTAAGACAATGACTTCTGGCATCAGGGATGGTGGTTATAGTTTAGAACATCTCCTCACAGTCGGCGGACTTCCCACTGCTAACTCTGAAATCCACAGTACCTTGAGGAGAAAAGGTGTTGTTCTCTACGCGTTCCTTCACTTCCAGGACATCCTGGGGGTCCTTTTGCTTCTTTTTAATGCTGTTTGGGTCTGTTTTTGTAAGAATCTGGCCTTTTGCCCTTAATTTGGTTATGGCAGCTAACTAGAAAAAGAGGAGATAACAGTCAAAGATGAGACAGTTACCTGTAGCCCTATGTCCCTTTTCTAGTTTTTAACCATGAATTCTGTTCTCAAATATAAATCAGCAAAACATATCTTCTCTTTGCTTAGCATTATTAACCCAGTTACTAAAATTTTAAAGCATGGAGACAGGTCTATAAGCTAATAAAGTTTCAGCTTATTTAAATACCAAGTTCAACAGTTCAGTTACACTGTGGGCTTTAGGACCCACAGAGGAACCACATAAACATTGTGGAAGTTTGTTTTACAGTCAGACAGAATGAGGATAGGATTCTAGCTCTGCCACTTACTAGTTTGTAACCTTACACAAATTACTTAATTTTTCAGCTTCAGGTTCTACATTTATAAAATGGAGATGATACCGTTTACTAGGTTGTGCGGACGCAAAGAGAGAATGCGTGCAAAGCACAAACCTATATGGAGTAAACAACATGTGTGTATATATCACGGGTACATGTGCAATTGTTTTGTTTTACAGTTTATTATTTCAGTAATCTCTACACCCGACGTGGGGCTTGAACTCATGACCCTGAGATCACATGTGCAACTGTTGTCACTATCATTACTGCAGGTGCAGCTTTGCCTTATGACTAGCCTTTGCCCTTCATGCGGTGATAGCGGCTAATGAGAACAAAGAGAAGACAGGCTCTCGTCACGGCTCAGGGTGACTCAGGAAGGGGTGGGGTGGGGTGGGGTTCTGAGCACTCCCAACTCCTACGTCAATCAGAGCAACTTAGCTCCTGTGTAAGATTTCTTTTAAAGAAGGATTCTTTCAACCACCATTTTACAGTCTTGCCTTAACAATTCCCAGAATTTGCTTCCCTCAGGCCGGCCAGCGTTTAGGCCATCTCCCTCAGCCTCACAAGGAACAGTGTTGAGAATGGGTAACATTCTTGGATTAAATCAATGGCATTATGTTGATACCATCATCACTTGAAATTCCTTTGACTCTAATTATCATGATCAATAAATAGTTATTACGGTCTTTCCTGATCATAGACATATAAAGTTTGCAACTCCAGGTATGTCCTACAGAATGCAAATTCAAATGTTGAAAATAGATACCACTTACCTTTTTGGCTTCTGCTAAAGCACTCAGTTTTGGTCTTGGTGGTGGCGACTCATCAAAAAAGAGAACATCATCTCCTTCTGAGATGCCTCGCCCAAGCTTGGGTATCTGTGTGGCTGGCGTTCCTTCTAGGCCGGGCAACGCAGCCCCCATTTGCAGAGACTGAGAAGGGGCCCGTTGAGAAGAGGGTGGCACAGCTGGGCTCTCAACCCCATTTGAGCTTTGGAGAAATCTTTAAAGAAATATGCAGTCACAAAATATGCAGACTGGGACACTGCAGGCAAGGCCACCAGCTGGTAAGTAGTGGTTAGTAAAGTAGTTGCCCCTCCTTGGTCAAGAATTCAGATTAGCACACACTGAGAACATGCTGGCTTTGCTAACTCCGGTTAACTGATTATTCATTGATAAGCTCTCACTATTTTACCAATTTAGAACATGATTACTATTTTTGCCAACCGGTTTCTAGTGGTGTCTCTCTATAGAACACAGCCCTGAAAGGGAGCTGTGCGCTGTATTCCTAGCTGGTTAGCTAGGACCTTCAGGAACTCACGGAATTTCTCTGTATTTTAGTTTACTGGGGAGCGATAACACACAGGATACGTTTGAAAGTCCTTCACAGAAAGACACTATAATCCACATGGTGATTCATTTTGTAAATAGTCTTAAGGGCTATTGAAAAACAACAGTCGCCACAAACTATTTAGTCCAGAACTTTCATCTTATAGGTGAAGAAATTGAACCCAAAACCCTACTGCCCGTAAGTGACAGGCTGAGGATTAGTACCAGGTAACCCCAGGCCAGGATTCTTTTCACTACCACATGCCCACTCCTGCAACCTGCCTGTGAGACCTGCCCAAAGAGATGTTTTATTTGGCCAGCAAAATTATGAAAAACTTCCAACTGTAATACCTTTCAATGGGCAGGTGCCCTCTATTTCACACAAGGCCAGAACTCCATCTATCTATTTATATCATCTGTAGCCACATGAAGAATGCCTCCAGAGATATTCCATCAGCACCTCAAATTCACCTGCCTGAGGCCAAATCTATGTTCTGGATTTTTCCAGAGAATTTCCTGGTGGCTTAAAGTTGACTTTCCCGTTTATTGAACCATCTACCTTTCAGTGGCCCAGATTTGGGACAGCGTTAACTGTTTTAACAGGGGCAGAACAGGTATGAGTCCAAACCTGGGCCCCATCACCAACCAGCTCTCTGGCGCTCAGTTACGTGACTCATACAACAAGGATAACAGCACCTCACAGATAATGGTAAGGCCCAAATGAGACGTTGTATGTATGCGGTGCATAGCATGCTCTGTACATGTTAAGCATCTATAAACTGTTACTCTTACCACTATTCTGATAACTTGAGTTATGAATCTTTGATTCATCTACCTTCTGCACCATTTTCCACTTGTTTTTGCCTCTACAATGACTCCACTTTCACTGCCTCATTTTTACCATTTACCTGAAAAACTGCAAAATCTACTCACTGGCCTAGCCAGTAATTAAAAAACAAATTGTGGTAGAAATAAGAAATGAGAGGAAACAGGTCAACACGCGCTTTCCCCTTTCACAATCCCCTCCTCAAGTGTTCCTTCTTTCTCTTCTTCCTCGGAGTGCTAATTACTGTAACCTGCCCCACCTAGTCTCAGATTCACGATCATGTGTCAGAAATACAGAACTAGAAAGGCTATCTCCTTAGGTTATGGTAAAATCACTTTTGAACTTTCAAAGTTGAAAAGGTAGCCAACCATCCAAATACTAAAGGCACATTTTGGAAATCCAGTAAGACATTCTGATCCCTTAAATCCACTAAGACAGGAGGACCCCTGAGATGAGCTATCCAAATAGGGTATATCGAACCGTTCTTCTTACCGTTTCTGCATTTCTTCTGACCTCTTCTTCCTCATCTCCAGCACATGCTGCTTCTGCTGCTTCAAGAGGGCTGATGCTGAAATAGCCTGGAAAGTGGGTTTCAGGCTCCCCGTCACCCCTGAAACAAACCACAGACTGAGGGGCTCCAAGGGGCCACGGGAACACAGACATGGGGCCAGAGCAGGGGAAGGCGGACTCTACCTGATAACCTGGCTTTGGCTAAATGTTGTTTTAAGTTTCTGGCTCCAAACGTAGGCAAATCCATCAGTCCCCTAAATTCCTCAGAGCAAGACAAGCTCTTCTGGGGTATTCCTGGAATATACAAACATCAGCTTTAGAGGACTCAAAGTTCTGGCAGTTTGAGATTATGTGGCATCACTTTTAAAGCTCTGCATTCACAACTTAGTCATTTGTAAATGAAGTAGATGGAATGCCAAGAGAAAAATAAGAATCCTTAGCCTCTCGTAGATTCGCAGGACTGCAAAGGCATGACAAAGATCTTGTTTCAAGTGATGATTAGAACACCAGTGTCTAGGGGCACCTGGGTGGCTCAGTCGTTAAGCATCTGCCTTCGGCTCAGGTCATGATCCCAGGGTCCTGGGATCGAGCCCCACATCGGGCTCCCTGCTCAGCAGAGAGCTTGCTTCTCCCTCTCCCACTCCCCCTGCTTGTGCTCTGTCTGTCAAATAAATAAATAAAATCTTAAAAAAAAAAAAAAAATTAGAACACCAGTGTCTGTAGGGTCATTTCCTACACTGTCTGGAATGTTTGCTATGGGTAGGGTCTGTGCTAGGCCCTCACCACTGTTATGGACAAAGCCCCAAGTGAGAAGGGCAGAGGTGCCATTCTTTGACTTAGACCTGTTTTAACGAGAAGGTAACTCATGGGTTTGACCAGGAACTTGATACTGCCGATTCTCATGCTGGACATTAAGAATTAGAGCAGATACATCAAGAAAATTTACAAAGTACTGACGCAAAGACTCAGCCATGATTAATATGCTGTTTTTCCTTAAGATGCTGCCAAGCAGGCTGATGTGCTTAGGCCACATCACTCACTAACTATAGTGAAGAGTGGATAGTTACAACTTAGGGCATGAACAACTGTGACCATTTTCAATCCTAAAGACTACATATTTAAGCTGCAGAAAGAAATATGGTATCGAAAAACAAAGTTACCAAGTTTTTGTTGGGTTTCCTGAATGATCAAGTCTGTCCCCTTAACAACCAGATTAGTCAGAGTGGTTTGAATCTTCTTTTTAGGAGCAACAGCGGCTGCACTGAAATGACAGGAGTCACCCCCCCAAAAGGAAAGTCACTAAAATTCAATGCTCTGATGAGGTAAAGGCACAGAAGTATTCATTTATTACAATCTGTCAAAGTTTCTCAAAGCACTGTATAAGGAAACTTTAATACCACGATCCTACAGCATAGCTGGTGAATGCATTATGTCAGGCAACCTGCCAATTTGGTGGAAGCCATTCTGGAAAAGCAATATGGCAAAAGAAATAAAAAATATACCCCAGTTTGATCAAGTAGTCTAGGAATTTATCTTAAAGAAATTAAGGACTAGGCAAAAACTTAGAATATTAATGGGCTAAAATATTGTTTGCAATGTTATAAGTTAGAAATACCATAGGGAATGGTTTTATCACAGAACCATGTAAAAAAAGACTATGTGGCCACTAAAAATAATGCCGTAAGTGCATATTCGATAAGGAAAGCATTAATTATTTTATGGGGAGGGGGGAGTTGCAAAGTATAGATCTAGTATGATCTCATTTTATCTTACTGGAAATTTATACATATGGGAAAAAAACATCTAAAAGCATATACAGCTGTGTGTGTGTGTGTTTGTGTGCATGTGTGTGCACGTTGTGTTCAAGAGATAGCAAGGAACTAACGATTACTTGGTAGTGGGATTACACCTAGTTTTTACAGTCTCCTTTTGACTGAACTGTATACATACAGATATGTTTTTATAATGCAGGAGTATTGCTTTTTGCAGTCTGGAAAAATACAGGCATTATTTTAAATCTTAAAAATGTGCTCAATATGACAAGTTAGGCAGGAGGTGAAAGTCCTCTTGCCCAATTTGTTAGCCTGGGAAAGAAATGTTTTGTTCTTGGACCAGTGGTAGCTCCTTTGTAACAGGTCCTGAACCAGCCATGTCCTCAGATGTACTTTCTTCCCTCCGGTGACAAGGGCATTGATCACCCACTTCGGGGACTCTATAGAGGGCCTGAGATCCCCAGAAGAGAGGCCATGAATGTCTGCCTCAGCAGCATCCCACTCCTATTTAAGGCTTCACTGCTATTAATTCACTGAGTTAAATGTGGGTTCCAAGAGGTCTGCCACCTCACTGTAAGTCATGAGGAAAATGACTTAAAGGATGACAACACTGGGATTAACATACTTTTAACGGCCATACAGTCACCCCTGACAAAGTTGCACTATTTACATAGAAGCCAAAGAAGCAGTGTGGGCTCTATGTTAAAGACCATCATGACACAACTTAATGTTCCCCCCTCCTGTGTTTTCCTCTCTACCTGGGAATAAAGGAGGTCCTTGTTTACCTTGTTTCAGACTGTGAGTTTACGAAAGATAAAACCTGTACAAGTCCTTTAGGACCATCACAGAAAAGTACAACCATTGGGTTTATTCTCATAAGGAGAGAAGCAAGATCCCTGTCCCAAAAGAAGCCCCGGAGAATGTCTTACATTGAGGCTGCATAGGATGCAGAAGAAACCCCTCCATAGTAAAAATCATCCCGACACAGCCGTTCTCTTAGGCTGGTGCCTTTGCGGGTAAACCTCTTTGGAATTCGTCCTCCGGAGAAGGTGGACTGCAGGTCGGATCGCCTGGCGCTGAGCTTCTTGTACTGGGCCTGGATGTGGTACTGACAGTACTCACAGTCATTCTGCAAAAGAGCAGCTGCATCAGGACTAGGGCGACAATGTCAATAAACACTGTTCCTTACTCCCAGCTTCAGGGGTGCTATTGAGTACAGAGCCCCTCCTATTGAGCTCCAAGGCCATTCCTCAAGTGCAGCTATGCAGTGACTACCCTGAAATTCCCTTAGATGCAGCAACAATGGGGTTTTAATGACAGCATTGCTATGTGGAGATCTGTCAGGCACTTCCTGCTGAGACCTCTTTTCCCAGCTATTTCCCTCCTGCTATTTCCTGCTCACTAGCTCATCTGTTAGGCAGGAATGAGGGAATTAAAAGGAGATGAAACCGAAACTTGCCATTTAATCTGTTCAAAGAGCTCTAAGTAGCTCCACTTCACATCCACTAGGATGGCTGTCATCGGCAAGAGACAAAAACAAGTGCTGGCCGAGATGTGGAAAATGGAACCCTCCTCTTTGCTGGTGAGAATGTAAAAGACACTTTGGAAGCCAGTCTGCTTGCTCCTCAAAAGCTGAAACATGGGGTTACCGTGCAACCCAGAAATTCCAGGTTATATACCCAAGGAAACTGGAAACATTCATCCATCCACATAATAACCTGTACAAGAATGCTTGTAGCAGTATTCATAATATGCCCACTGACTAATGAATGAACAAAACAGGTCTATCCATACAATGGAATATTATTCAGCCACAAAAAGGAATGAAGTACTGATGCACACAACATGAATGAATCTCAAAAACATCATGCTAAGTGAAAACCAGACACAATTTCCATTATATGAAATGTCCAGAGGCAAATCCATACAGGCAAATAGCAGAGTAGTCCTTACCAGGGGCTGAGAGGAGAGGGTAATGGGGGGTGACTGCTAGTGAGTATGGGGTTTTTTGGGGTGGGAGGAGTCTGAAATTACGTAGTCATTGATGGTTGCACACCTCAGTATTAAAACTACTGAACTGTACACTTTAAAAGAGTGAAGTGTATGGTATGTGCATTATAGCTCAAGTTATTATGACTATTATGTTTTAAAAAGCTCTAAGAAAATACATGTTGGAGTTCAGAGACTAAAATAAGGTTTTCAGTGCATTTCATCATAGTGTTTGATCTCTGGCACTGCTCAGAATTGAGGGCAACTAAAATTCCATCTTCCTTATACCTCCTAGTCAGTTGGTAATAAAAGATCACCTTCCTGAGAGGTTAAATCATTCCCTTGTCCTCAGTTTTTCAAACTATAAGTTACTAACCACACACTAGATTTTCTTACTTTGGTGCTTCCTGTTATGTAGGAAACTGTTCCAAATTGACTGTTTTACTGCTAAGCTATCTACAATCTATTCCCATTAGATCCCGTCCTCAGCAGAAACCATCCCAAAAGAACAGAAACCAACCAAATTAACAGTCTGTGTACACGGCTGTCCATTCTTCTTCTTTGCTTTACAGGTTCCCAGGTCAAGAGCTTCACCCATGATTAAAATCTTCTGAGGATGATCAATAGACAAACATACCTGCAGAGAAGACACAGTGTGGGAGTTAAAAGCTGACAAAGGTGTGGCCTTTCATCAGCAAGAATGAGTAAGAGTTTGGTTGGTGGGAGTTAGCAAGGCTTTAGCAGTCTACAGGAATTAGAAGCCAGGACCCTACGAAACAGCTTTAGGAATGGGAGGCATAGAAGACATGTTCAACTCTCCACCCAGTATCCATTGTCTCCTACGTCTCTGCTATAGAATCTGAGTTTCATTCGGGCTGGCCAACACTCAGCCTCAGGTGACGAATCCTGTTCATTTTTCCAGCATCCCTTAAAGCTAGCAATGGTCATGGGACTGTGTTCTGGCCAAGGAAACTGACACAGGAGTTCCCAACAAAAGCAGACAGGGTGGGGTTGGCTCACTCCTGCCTTGAATGGTGATGTGAGGGCAAGAGCTTCAAAGCCATCCAGTGACGAAGAGGAGAAGGCTGAGAGGCTCACAGACACTGGCCCTGACATCACTACACTGCCTATGTTGGGATTATTTATTATGTAAGAAAAACAAACCCCAATGTTTACCATTAAAACAAACTGTAGTGTGGGGCACCTGCGTGGTGCAGTCGGTTAAGCACCCGACTCTTGGTTTCAGCTCAGGTTGTGATCTCAGGGTCATGAGCTTGAGCCCCACATCCATCTCCAGTTAAGATTCTCTCTCCCTCTGCCCCTCCTGCTAGTGCCCTCTCTCTCTCTCTCTTTAAAATAAATAAATAAATCTTAAAACAAAACAAAACAAAAAACAACCTGTAGAGAAGTTTTTCTGTTACTTGTAGCCAAACACATTTGAACCAACTGATGAAGATTTGCTGCCATTCTCTGGGGAAAGAAGAAAAGAAATAACTTTGCCTCTCACAGATCTCAGTCTGCAACAGCAGGGAAAACTCTACTGCTGCTTGAGAAGATGAAATCACTCTGATTCTAAGTTGCAGGTATCGCTGTACAACTAACAGAGCAAAGTCCCGTCAACCAGAAAATCCTGCCTGCTTGATGCCGCCAATGGAGACCGATGAAAGAGATTTAAGGAAACCTGAGCAGAACAGTTCAAAACACTCCAGGAAACTTGGAACTAATGTGGAAAGATTTAATGAAAGAAGCTGTTATGAAACATTTAAGAGTAGGGGGAAATTCAGAACATTGGTGGGTGAGGAACAAACAAAAAATCAGATTAGTGGAGATACATAAAAACATGATTCAGTATCTGGAGGTAGACCAGTTTTTGATAGAACTTGGCCAAGCTGTGAAGACAAGAAAGGAAGGAAAGGAGGAAGGGAGGGAGGAGGAAAGAAAGAAAGACAGCAGGAAAGAAAGAAGGAAAGGACAGAAAGACAGATGGATGGAAGGAAGGAAGGAAAGAAAGAAGGAAAGAAAGGAAGACGGAAAAGAAGGAAAGAAAGGAACCAACCAACCAACCATGGAAACAGATTCTTACCTCCTCTGAACCATCCTTGGGCTTCATGGGGTTAGCGTTGAGCAGCCCTATGACAGTACCCTGTTCAGTCTTCCAGAGTTTTTTGTGAACTTCTCCAAACAAGAACAATGACACATACCGTGTCAGGTCACGGAGATCATTCAGTTGCCAGATACTAAATGTTTTCCCCTGGAACAAATATTTATTCTTATTTTTAATAAATTTTGCACAATGGGCTCTACTATCTCCATTTATGGTTCAAGTGCTCTACTGCGGAAACATATATAAACCACCTTGACTACATAATCTTGAGAATGTGGTCTGCTCATTATAAATTAATTCTCTCTCTAGGCTTTAGTATTTATTACCTTTCTCATTTTAGAAATGAAGGTGAAGTAAGGCAAACCAGTAGCAAAAACGTTAGTGAAGTCTCTAATTCTCAGGTCTAATAGTCAATGAGATAGCATGGCCTTTGTAACTACACACACACACACAGAATATTAAAAGGATCAGTGGAAGTTGTGGCACTACCATTTAATAATTTACTGATATAAATTTAGTGGATCTATTATTTATCACTAATTAATTATATTATTAATATTAATAAAAAGGTGTCAGCTCTGTGCTAGTCAATCTTTGCCTAGCTTAGAAGAAAAACAAAAGCATCATTTAAAGACAACAGGTTATGTTTAACTGTAAAATTTCAGAAGTATTATATATCTGAAAAAATGCAACTCAAAATGTTAACCATTTATATAAAAACTTCCACTTTCACAGTTTCTTTTTTTCTTTAAACAAAATAATTTGAATATTGAATCAAGCTATTTCACACAGGCATCCCAGGACAGGTGTGGTTATAGGTTATGGTGAATTATTGACTGGATTCAAGTGTTATAACTACACTTCCATGCATTTGTACAAAGCCTTTCTTGGAAGGGTTCAGATAAAATTTCACACATATTATTTCAATGTCATTATAGCCCCTTGTGACATAGTTAAGAACTTAATCAAATGAACCAGACATGTTCATGTTCACCTTGACTGTCAGAGGGCTAGATCAGGACCCACAGAACAATCTCAGGTTGACCAAGATCTCAATTAGAGAAAGAAATCAGGATTGAGCATGCTTAAGCATAGTATTTACTGGGAGAGAATTCTGATATAACCAAAAGCCAATTTCTTCCCTTTACAAAGAAGGAAATGGAAGTCCTTAAAGATTAAAGGTCAACCTAAGCTCACATAGCTAAGGAGAATGAGGCTCAGGACCCAGGTTTTCTGACTTGCCAGGCCACCAAGTCATCTTCTTGTTACCTCGGTCAAGTGCGATTTTAAAACCTATTACATCTTTTGTAAGATCCACTGTGCTGGACAGCTCTGCAATTTCAGAATTTCTGAGACTGACGACCTCTTCCTTCTAGGCAAGCTCTCCCGAGGATCTGGGAACTCGGCCTCTCCCACACAGTCGGGATGGTAGTGTCACAGGGACCACCACATGTACCCCCAAAACAATGACAAGTGAAATGCAGCAGGAATAATACAGTGAAAAGCCCAAGGACTCTATACAACCAGGTCTTCTGTAAGTAGGGCATTCTTTACAAATTTAACCTTCAGATAGCAATCCAATGATGGCGAGGCAATCTGCGAATTTACTAGCAGCTTTCTCAAAATAAAATACTGATGGGCTTAAGGTAGAGAAATCAAGAACACGAGCACCCACAGTCAGCTTGTGATGGAGCAGCTAAGAAATCAGTAAGATAGCTTACACTATTACAACTCTGTGGAGTGATTTTCTTCAATATAACCCCAAAAGTCACCCAGTCTACTTCTTCTAGCTTCTCACTTGCCATCTTTTCCTTGAGCTGAGACAGTCTGATCAGTTTTCGGCCGACCATTTTCTTGTTCATCTCTGTGGAGGACACTCGAGGCCGCCTGAGTCAAGAAACCAGCAATGATTAGATTATTATTCTAATCTCTTATTATTCTAATAAGAGATTACCTGGCACTGTAGCAGGTTGGTTAGAAGAGACGTTTTGGGCAGAAATCTCTGAAGTACCTGTTCTCAGGGAGGTTTGGTTATGTAGTATGGACAAGGCAAAGATTTTTATGGCAGATAAATAAAAATAAGATAATTTTTAAAGCTAGTTTATGATTCCTCGGATAGAGAACTGGAGCTTATACAGAAAACAAGAAAGACTGCACACTCTTTAAGTTCTTATAAATTATAACGTATGTTACAATCGTCTTTTAAAAGTAATCTCTTGACTTTAATACAAAATCATGAATTGATACTAAAAATAAGAGTTAAATTTCATCAGTTCTGCAAGAATTTCACAGGGTCTCTAATTTCTAACTGGATTTTTAAAACCCAACATTTTCATATAACAATAGAGGCATGGAATCTAGCTTCAGTTAATATATTCTTACTCCTCATGACTGGCCAAACACTTGTGGATTTGTAAAAGTTGTTTTTCTCTAGGAGAATATTAATACCTATTCTGTACTTGATCATATTATATATTCAAGGACAAAAGAAAACAAACAAACAAAAAAAACCACGCCTTTTGACTATTTCAAAAGTCTTTAGGAATAGAAAGTCATAGAGCTAACTCTGAAGCAATTAAGAATATTCAGGAGAGGGCGCCTGGGTGGCTTAGTCGTTAAGCGTCTGCCTTCGGCTCAGGTCATGATCCCAGGGTCCTGGGATCGAGCCCCACATCGGGCTCCCTGCTCGGCGGGAAGCCTGCTTCTCCCTCTCCCACTCCCCCTGCTTGTGTTCCTGCTCTCGCTATCTCTCTCTCTCTCAAATAAATAAATAAAAATCTTTAAAATATATATATTAAAAAAAAAGAATATTCAGGAGAAAAACACTGATGCAGGTGGAGAAATCCTTCTCGTGGCCTGATTTCTGTGAGTGAATCGGTTACTCTCATGTTACTGCCCTTTGGAGTATCTTCAGGGCCTGAGGTGCAGGTATAACAATTACAGACTCAAACAATTGTGCAGTCCCCTAAATCTGTAGGCTGCTCAGCAACTCTGGCCGAGTTTTGACTTTGTCTACCTCCAGTCAATCCATGTGTGCAGTGCACTCCCATTAGCACCATCTTTCTCTGTGGGGAATTTCAACTGAGAACTCATTGGGGCAGGCAGTATCATCTTGGTAGGGGGTGTTTACCTTGAAAAAAAACCCCTGCGGTGCCCTCAGTGGGAACCACAGCTTTTACTGCATCCCACCCCACAGGCTGCCTCAGATGTAACTGGGTACTTTCTTCCGATTTTGGAGAGTACAGTCTTTACAATACACTTTGACAGCTACGTTCTCCCCCTGCTCAATACATAATCTAAGACCTTAGCAGTTTTAGTTTAGATTGACAAGGGTTAGATGCTCTAAAGGAACTGCACTTAGCTACTCAGAGGGACTGTATGAAAAGCAACGTGGTCTCAGAGTAAGGATCCCTGCTCTGTCTGGGGTTTTGACAGAATAAGAGAGATACAATGGAGTAGTGGTATGGAGCACAGAAGATTTAGAAGGCTTTTAACTGAACTGATCCTAGGAGGTATGCCTATTTTAACCGAGTATCTTAATTTCCCCACAGTTTTAACCGAAGCAAAGGACATAAATTTGCCTTAAAAGTTCTGAGGAGGAAAAAGAGCACAGGTACTTTTCTTAACATTAGTTATAAGAAGGGGGCGCCTGGGTGGCTCAGTTGGTTAAGCAACTGCCTTCGGCTCAGGTCATGATCCTGGAGTCCCTGGATCGAGTCCTGCATTGGGCTCCCTGCTCGGCGGGAAGCCTGCTTCTCCCTCTAACCCTCCCCCCTCTCATGTACTCTTTCTCTCTCTCATTCTCGCTCTCTCAAATAAATAAATAAATCTTTAAAAACAAAACATTAGTTATAAGAAGATACTACTATCCTGGTTAAACTGCATATAGCTTCATGGATTTAGAAATAGTCTCTATCACTGTTTCTGATTAAATATACTATTATTTAGGGGCGCCTGGGTGGCTCAGTCGTTGAGTGTCTGCCTTCATCTCAGGTCATGGTACCAGGGTCCTGGGATCGAGCACCACATCGGGCTCCCTGCTCAGTGGGAAGCCTGCTTCTCCCTCTCCCACTCCCCCTGCTTGTGTTCCCTCTCTCGCTGTCAAATAAATAAAATCTTTAAAAAATATATATATATACTATTATTTATTTGTCCATTTCCTTTTTTTAAATTATGTTTTAGTAAACAAGAAAAAGGCTTCTTTAAACATTTCACATGCAAACTGTACTGAATGCTATGGCTCGTCTTACTGCCAAATTCAAGAGCTGGTGGTGTTAAGTGGATTTGCTGTACAAACACATTATTTCTAGAAGGCTCAATCCTTGAGAAGGAGGACAGGTGGGCCATGAGAACAGAGTGAGAGACCTTTACACTTACTGACCTGAGCCTCAGGCCCGAGAAGGCTTCCAAGGAAACCACTGTCTGAGCCAGTTCCGCAGAACTCCTGGGGGTCCCTGGGCTCTGATCTCTGGTCAACCCACTAGGTTTGTTTCCAGGAGTAGTTCGGAGTGGTTGGGAAGGTGTATTTGTCATCCTCAAAGATGAGCTTTTGGGCTCTAGAAAATTAACACAAAAGTTAAGTGAAAGGAAAAAAATCACACTGATCCTTACAAAATTTGTTTTTATAGAATAGTTTCTTTTTAAATCAACATATGCAATAACCAAATCTCGAGAACGAAGGAAGCCCACGAGACCACTTCCGTACTACCCTCCAAACCTTTTCAGTGTAGCCCGAAAGAACTTCCTGTGACAACGGAAAGGTTATACGCCGATGTTGTCTGATATGGTGGCCACCAGCCACATTTGGCCACCGAGCACTTAAAATGGATTAGTGTTTCCAAAGGAAAGAATGTCTAATTTTATTTAATCTAATTTAAACTTAAAGAGCCACATGTAGCAGGTGGCAGCTGTATTACAGTGCTGCTCTCAAACACAGTTCCCTGTGCAATGACATTTACGGAGTATTCCCCATACACAGAGCGCTGTGGTAGACTCCACAAGGGAGTAAGAGCCCTCCTTCAGGGATCAAGGATTAGTGATTTGTGTGCAGATCAACTTCTACCTGAAGAAAACCCAAAGTCAACTCCCCTTTCTTTGTTTGTTTCTGGTTTCATCTCATCCCATTCCACTCCATTTCATTTTATTTGTGGTGGTGGTGGTAGGGAACTAGGGGGACCAGGGTATTCTACCATCTTGCTTGCATTAAATATCCTCAGTGTGGTTAGTTTTCTTACTTTCGAAGTGTTTGATAATGTTCCTGAAGGTCAGAAAACTTGGATATTTTCCTTAATATAGATCACTTTCTCTGAAGTAACATTGCGCTGTTTACCCTCAAAGAGACTTTGGGTCACTAGTGGCTCCCAAGCTAGGGGTTAGGACAAACCTAGAACTTTAGAATCTCTAGAAAGCCTGCCCATGCCTCACCCTTCAAAACTAAACTTTGGGGGCACCTGGGTGGCTCAGTCATTAAGCGTCTGCCTTCAGCTCAGGTCATGATCCCAGGGCCCTGGGATCGAGCCCTACATCGGGCTCCCTGCTCCGCGGGAGGCCTGCTTCTCCCTCTCCCACTCCCCCTGCATGTGTTCCCTCTCTCGCTGTGTCTCTCTGTCAAATAAATAAAATCTTAAAAAAAACCCCAAAAAACAAAAAACTAAACTTTGAACACTACCTAATGAAATACCTTAGTAATGTCAAAGGTCCTAAAGGGAAGGATGCCATTCATAAGTGGATACGTGGAATATATAATTTATGTCAAATGTAAACATGGAGAGGCTGTTATTCTTTGCTATTGTGTTGTATGCCACTGTTATTCAAAGGGGCCTTTTTGAACATCAGTGGTCAATAATATGCTGCTTACTCTGAGTAACCAAACCATTTTGTCTTAGATATTCCAAAGAATTATTATCATGTGCAAACTGAGGCAGTGCAACAAAATCAATACATATGGCTCATATATTTTTTTCATTTTAACTGTGTGCTTACATGTGGGCTGAACTAGAACTATATTTGAGTATATACATCTCTACTCCGGGCAAAGAAGTCTTTTCTAAAGAATGGACCCTCTGCTTTAATACAACCTGGCTTCAAATAAAACTTGGCCACTTTAAAAGGAATCTGTGCCTTGAACCCAGAGGCCCAGCTGTAATCTCTGGATTGCATGAGAACTCAATCCCGTGGTTACTTTACACTTACTACAATTCAAGTCAACTATAAGACTATAGAGCTTAAAAAAATTCAATTCATTGTTTTAGTAAATACAGCTACTCTGTATCTAAGGATTTTCAAGGCACTCTGAGATGTAGAGAAAGATTACAAAATATAGCATATGGCTCTCATTCCCAACAAACTTACTTTTCTCAAAGGGCAGATAAGATGAACCCCTGGCCCTCCCCAGCGGACAGATATGATAGTGCCAAAGTGAATTTTAAATAGAACAAGAGTAGTGAAAAACCAGGGAGGCCTTGAGTACTACACCTGCAGGTGAAACCTTTGGTGTCTGAGCCACCCGCTTGGTTTTTGGTGGAATAGGGATATCAAGCTCTGCAGAAAAGCATGTCGACTCCTGAATTCTCTGAACTTTCTTCTCTTTAAGAGGGGGGCGTGGAGACTTCTCTATTAAAAGAAAAAGAAATAAACAAAATTTAGAAAGGGGCCCAAAGATAATTTTACCAGCAGCTGGATGCAGAAATAATGCTATAATTTCTTAATAATGGAACTGCATACTATTGCTGGAATTACAGTCTGATTACCAGATTTAGGCAGAAGGGATGGACTTGTAGGCTGCTTAATTGTTGCCATTTTTAGCTGCTCTTGTAAGGATTTCATCTGCTCTTGCAACTTCTTTAATTCATCTAGGAAAGAAAAATATATTGATTTAAGATCCACAGCAGAAGAAATATTATACATGATAAAAATGCTGGAATTATTTTTGGTGTCCACACCCCACCCTGAAACCCTGAGACCCACAATATAATCACATACTGAGAGCTACCATTAACTTTTGCACTTCAAAGAGGTCCCTCAGAGAAATAAACTTTGTATTTTCAGTAATCAAGCCTCTAATATCTAAACTAGTTATGAACTGGTACTACTGACAAATATCAGATATATATACCCAGTTAACAAGTTTTTAGGTGTCAGGGAATGATTATTATCTCATAAACTGAATACCATAATTAATACAATAAATGCTGACTCCTCTATTAGAAGAAACAGCCAACCACTGAATTTGATTAGAATTTCAAAATATGTAAGGCAATGTCACAAATAAAAGGGCACTCCTCAAAGCTTCTGTTCAGAAATGGTCTCCTGCCCAAACAGAATGAGGAGAAGGCTACAGTGCTGCCCCTGGCTCCAAATGCATATAAATCTCTAAGTAAGATTTTTCTGTAACAGGCACAAAAGATGGTGGAGCCATTCTGGGAAGGACCAATTACAGCTGGCTGACACTGGGACAGGGGGCCTCTGCATGCTGAAATGCTGGCCCTAAATGTCTCATCTACTAATTCCCACCCTTTTTTTTGGCCAAGTCATTTATCTCCATCCTGACTCAGCAACTATTTTGATGAAAACTGTCAGATCCATCCATTCTATCTTGAAGAAATTAGAAAAGCAAGTAGTTAGGGCACCTTGCAACTCTTGATTAGTTTTCCCCTGATTGGGACCAGGCGCGGGGAGGACTCTATTTTTAGGCGATTGCTGCGTGGGAACTTCTTCTTCATCTGTTAAGTCCCCCATATCTCCAAAAAGAGTGGCCAAATTTTCCTTTCCGTCTTCAGTCTCTCCCAGTTCTCCATCAGCAGCCTCCTCTGAATAAGATTCACCGTCACCATCTGCATCAAAGAGCTCGTCATATGCGTCAGGTTCACCATCCTCCAGGGTCAAGGGGTGACTCTCTTCTGGACTACAATCCAAGGCGGACTCATTCTCCTCCAGTAGTGCAGTCAGCAGAGACAAATCATCTTCCTCCCCTGGGAAGAAAGAAGAAGGATAGAAAGTAAACCTACGAGGGCGCCTGGGTGGCTCAGTTGGTTAAGCAACTGCCTTCAGCTCAGGTCATGATCCTGGAGTCCAGGGATCGGGCTCCCTGCTCATCAGGGAGTCTGCTTCTCCCTCTGACCCTCCCTCCTCTCATGCTCTCTCTCTCTCTCAAATAAATAAATAAAATCTTTAAAAAAAAAAGAAAGTAAACCTACCTGAGAAAAACCAACAATGACAAGCAGAGTGAATTAAAACATTCACCATTAATAAGGCAATTGAAATGACTCTGCTAATTCACCATTTTGCCTGGTAAAACTGTTGTTCTTGGTCCCTCTTTCCTCTTTCCAGGTGCTTAGAGTGCACTGGGCTAAGGAGGAAGGGGCTAGTATCTGCTTAGTGAACCTAGTGGGCCATGCATGGGGCTGCATCTTTTTACCTGTGCTACTTCAGCTGATGAGCAACTGCCTGTATGCTGACTTCCAAGAAACCCAACCCATAAAGGGAATAATCCAAAAACACACTAAACCTACATTTAGGCTCTTTTTAATTGTTTGAGGGAAAAAAATTTCAAGTGTAGAAAAGGTACAAAGAATTACATAAAATGTACTTATATTTCATCACCCAGAATTAGCCATTTATCATGTTTGCTTCTTGCCTTTATGTTAGATAACTTAAAAAGTTTATTAAGTTCATTGTGCCAAATCTTAGCTCAATTCCTTCCACTGCCTCCATGCCCCATTGCAATAAGTATCATAATTTTGGTATATCATTCTAGTCTATTTTTCATTCAACATTGCATGTATGATTGACCTAAATCAAAACATATAGTTCTAGTTTACTTCTTTCAGTTGCTAGAAGGCATTCCATAGTAAGACTATCACATTTTATTAACCCATATTTTTAATCCAATAAAGGACATATGGGCTATATCCAATTCTTTCCCACCACAAACTATGCAGCAACCACGAATGCGTCTTGCAATATGTGTTTCCTGGAAATACCTATCAGAAGTGGAATTGCTGGACTGTTGGGTATGCACATTTTCCAACTTTCCCAGATACTGCCAAACTGCTCCCAAAGTGGTTATACCCTCACTTGCATTGCACGCAAGTACCATTTCTTCTTACTCCTCACCAATATCTGATATGTCGCTTAAAATTTCTTGCTAGTCTGATGGATAATTTTAAAAGGCATCTCATTGTTCTGATTTGCATTTCCAGCATTCTCATAAGGCAAAGAATTGCTTATGTTTATTGGCCCTTTGGATTTCTTCTTTCTTGATTTGTTTATTTTCTGTGTCCATTTTTTTCTATTTGGGCATAATCCTTTATAAATCTGAGCCATTTTAAAGCAAAGACATTAAGGATATTTCATGTACCCCCTTCAACTCAAAGATAAGGGCTGAAGTCCAGAGAGGTCAAAGGCCTGTTCAGGACCATATGGTGAAAGAGGTCAGCGAGGGAGCCAGTAGCCAAACTCATGGCCTAGAATCTGATAAAAGGGTCTAAATCTTAAAGTCAGAGGTTGCATAATAATTTGTCTGAATTGCTTAGTCAACAAACACTACAAAACTGCAGGATGCAGCAAGAGAGAAGAGGCAATCTGGCTCCCTGTGCTCTGGGTGAGACTGCCACGTTCCCTCAAGAGAGCCAAGAGGCCCTCCCCTGTCTTATTCCCAGCTGTGGATGGAAGAGAGCACACCCCAAGAAGAGGCCTCGGCTCACACCACTGGGAGCCCCAGGGGACAAATGTGGCCAAGTGGCTCCATCCCTTCCTTGAACCCAGTTTCTTTCATGAGAGCACCAGGTCTAATCCTGTGATACCTCCCATCCTGGTTTAACTCAGTCACCACTGAAAATCCTGTCTTCTCCATGTTATGCCAACCCAATCTCCCTGCTTCATCACTCCATTTATACACTGGATCTTCTTCCTCTCAGCTCCTCAAGGACTTAAGTCTGTAAGCACCAGCTCTCTTCCCCACATCACTCATTATATTCCCTGTCTTCTGGAGCATTTCTCTCAGCATACAAATTCATTCTAGTGTCTTCCAACGTACCAACTACCTAATATTTTCCTACTTGTTACTATCTTGCTCTCTGTACTAGAACTGAAGCAGGAATATTGTTCAACCATGTATCCCTAGCACCAGTAAATGCTCTGATTTCGTCTATACCGGACCAAATTGTTAACACCGTGCCAATCAAATGAATGTTTATTAGATACAGTATCTTAGAGAACACATACCATTCACCACTTATTTTCATAACTGTCTCCTAGCAAATATTTATACTTTATATTACATTAATCGCCCTGAAGGTAATTTGATGATTTTCGGAAACAGGACACTATTAATTTACCAAAGGTACAATCAACGTCACATGTTATTATAGTGTGAAGAGTTTCAACATTTGGTTCTACTTTTTTGAAAAGGGCAGGGTATAAAATTAGAAAGGACTATAAGAGTTTAACCCAGAGCTAGACTAAAACCATTTCAACAGACTTCAATATTAATCGTGAACTCTGAAGTCAAACTTCAGGGGTTCAAATCCCTGCTCTGGAAGTCTCACCTGTGACAAATTACTAAACATCTGTCTTCCACTCTAAAAAATACAGTTGCTCAGAGGACTAAGGCAGTTAATATAAGTAGGGACCTTAGAACAGTGCTTGGCACATTGTAAGTACATGCCAACTATCATTATTATGAAAGACAATCACTGCTGCCAGGAGATACAATCCCACCTGATTAAAACAAGTAACATTCACTGACTGAAGTGAGATCGTCTCTGAACCACTCAGACAATACTTGAGGGAGGGGTAATACCTATTTTCACTATTTTGCAAGTAGAATAAATGGACACAAGGGTGGTTTTGCATAAAACAAAGAGAACTTACCATCCATGCTGTCAAGGGAACAGTTGTGATCAAGAACTTCCAAGAATCAGGTGCCCAGGAGATGGCAGTAATGTCGAATCTTGGCTACGCTATGAAATGAACATGGGAAAAGTCACCCTTGATTGTTCCCTCTCTCACATTGCATATGTAACAAATCTAGGATCACACAAATCCTATGGGCTTGAAGCTCAGAATTCATCCAGAATCTGACCACTTCTCATCCCCACCTACCAACACCATCTCCCTTTATCCTGACTCCAAACTATGGTTATAGAAACTCGGTTGAGGTATAGATTACATGGATGGGAGAGACTGTGAACAAGTATTATTGAGGATGGCCTAAATATTAGGGCTATTATCCCATTTTATTTACTGTGAGACATGTGCTGGCTTCCTTATTCATAGCAGTCTAGTGTGTGGTTCTACTCAGTTGCAGCCTTAGTCACATCAGTATTTTGATTCAATACTACTCAGCAAAACTCAAAAGAGTTGGCAGAACTAAGTAGGGTAAATTCGTATTATTCCATGCACTTTCCTTTTTTCATTTAATTGATTTATTTAAAAAGATTTTATTTATTTGAGAGAGAGTGCGCATAAGCCAGGGGGAGGGGACCGGCAGAGGGAGAAGGAGAAGCACGATCCCCACTGAGCGGTCTCCAAAAAAAGGCTCCATCCCAGGACCCTGAGATCAATGACCTGAGCCCAAGGCAGATGCTTAACCGACTGAGCGACCCAGGTGCCCCCATTTAATTGATTTTAATAACTGCAAGAAAAAAGTATAAATTTTTCTACACTATTATTTAACAAATATGAGCTTTATAGCTAACCTTGGTATGTCTGTCTAGTATCAATTATGATGCTTTCTTTTTAGTTATTCAACAAATATTTTCATGGAACTACCGTGTGCACCACACTGTGTTGTCTCCTGGGTAACCTGCTGGATTGTAAGCTTCCTGAGGGTTAGGCAACTGTTGTATTCATCTCTATAACCAACCACCTTTCCCTGCCCCAAAGCTGTGTACTCTACCTCACTCTCACATTCAGTATCACCCAACAATTGCTACTGGGTCTGTCTCCAAAATATTGCTCAATCTTTTGCCTGAACGACTGCATGAGCGCCTGGTATTGGTCTCTTTGATGTCTTCGTTATACAGCAGCCACTGTAATCTTTTCTTTCCTTAATAATCTTCTAGGAATGTAAATCAGATCGTGGTATTCCCTTAATAAAAAGTCTTTAATGGGGGCACCTGGGTGGCTCAGTCGGTGAAGCGTCTGCCTTGGCTCAGGTCATGATCTCGGGGTCCTGGGATGGAGCCCCATGTGGGGCTCCCTGCTCAGTGGGGAGTCTGCTTTTCCCTCTCCCGCTCTCAATCTCTCAAATAAATAAATAAAATCTTTAAAAAAAAACCCTCTTTAGTGATTTTTCATTGCTTGAGCTAAATTTAAAAGTCTATGAGGAAATGGGTACTGTCTCCCTTGCCTACTTCTCCTCAGTCAGACTAGCCTGCCTTCAACTTCCTGAACACACCGAGTGCTCTCAGGCCTCAGGCTCTTTAGAAAGCGCTCCCCTAGCTCCTTCTCACCCTTCGGGCTCCTCGTAGGCATCGATTTTTCTGAGCCTTCCAGACCACCCTACCT
The DNA here is from genome assembly GCF_029215605.1 of Mirounga angustirostris. Classification (NCBI taxonomy): domain Eukaryota; kingdom Metazoa; phylum Chordata; class Mammalia; order Carnivora; family Phocidae; genus Mirounga; species Mirounga angustirostris. The sequence goes on from NW_026991713.1 coordinate 127,415,972, forward strand.
AGTGGCCCCGTTGGATCCCTCTCACACCTCATCCTTTTCGCGACTTTACTGCACTTTCCACTGTGGTGCCCTTGTTTGTTACGTTACTCTCCTTAGAGTCTACTCTTCATGAGGGCACAAATAATTCATAAATAATTTAGGTTTGGAGGCCTGCACATGGCACACATTCAATGATTAGCAAATCATGAACTTAAAAAAAGAAATGAACGAACAAATAAAAGTCTACACGGCACGCGGGCATCTTAAAAGGCTCCTTTAGGGGGCGCCTGGGTGGCTCAGTTGGTTAAGCGACTGCCTTCGGCTCAGGTCATGATCCCAGGGTCCTGGGATCGAGCCCCACATCGGGCTCTGTGCTCAGCAGGGAGCCTGCTTCTCCCTCTGCCTCTCTCTCTCTCTCTGTCTCTCATGAATAAATAAATAAAATCTTTAAAAAAAAAAAAAAGGCTCCTTTAGGGAAAAAACCAAACCCGGCCCCTTAAGTTGAGAGGACCGCCCGACGCCTGGCACCTCGCCGGTGCATCTGAGAGGCGCCCCTACCTTTCGGCCGCTCCTCACCCGGCGCCCACCTGGCCGCTCGGACACCGCGCTCGCCCGGTCTCGCCCGCCTGACTTCCACGGGCTCCGCGCCTCTCGCTCTCGGAGCTCTCCAAACCCTCCCGCAGACCTTCGTGGCAGCCCCTCTCCCCTGCCGCCGGAAGGCCACCCACATACCCAGACCCCGGCCTCTTACCCTACTCCGAACTCGTTCCCGTCCTACAGCCAGACCCGCCAAAATTCCAACTTGATTCCACCCCCCCCTGACGCCAGACGCACGCCGGCTTAAGGCCGCGCTGATTGGCTACGTCGCGAAAGGCCGACCTTGCGTAGAGCAATCTGATTGGCCCACGTAACGGGGCGCCCTCCCTGTTGGGGGCAAGGAAACTTCCGGTCGGTGAAGCCTTGGGCTCCTCTAGACAGAATAAAGTGTTCTGGCGCCTCCCAGCGCGGGGAAGTTTGGGTCGTCCTGTAGGGTATTTTTACAGAAGGTCGGAATTCCTGACACTCTGGGACGGTGTCATCCAATCCTTCTGAGCCTCATTTTCTTTCTATGAGGTGGAAGGGTAACGCCTGAGGCCAAGAAGCCTGCGCATACACACTTAAACAGGGAGCACATTCCAGACGTTTCTCCTGCCCTCACAAATGTCCTGTGGTTGGATTGATCCTTGAGAGGTCTAAATCAGCTGGTTGATTATTTCACAACCTCTTGTGTTCAACTGAGATGACTGGACTCAAAAACAAAAATCTGGTTCACCTTTAATTCTGTATGACCTTGGGGAACTAACTTATGCCCTTGGGGTTCTGCATCCCCATCTGTAAAATGAGCCTTGAAGTCTAGACGACATTCTTTGACGCAGTAGAAACCATTTCTTTACAGAGGAATTTGTGGTGTACAGACTTGGAGAATTGTAACTGGTGTCAGACTAACTTGTTAGGGAGCCATATTTTTCACAGGATATTTTTTTAGTAAAATTAAGACTTTTTTTTAGGTATTTACATGCTAAAAAGGGTGCTTGTACATAATTCTGAGAACTGCCCTAAGTGCAGGATTATATTTAGCTTCTACAGAATTTAAAAGAATTCAAAGGATTTTTGGTGGAGCAAGTGATGATTTTTTAATTAACTTTTTAAATTAAAATTTTAGTCAGTTAACATACAGTGCAATATTGGTTTCTGGAGTAAAACTCAGTGATTCATCACTTACATACAACACCCAGTGCTCATCATAACAAGTGCCCTCCTTAATGCCCATCCCCCATCTAGACCATCCCCCAACCACCTCCCTCCATCAACCCTCATTTGTCCTCTGTCCTTAAGAGTCTCTTAGGTTTGTTTCTCCCTCTCCTTTTTTTTCTTTTCCCCCTTCCCTTATGTTCATCTGTCTTCTTTCTTAAATTCCACATATCAATGAGATCATATAGTATTTGTCTTTCTCTGACTTTCAAATAACAATTTTAAGTCTTTTTTTATCCCTCTCTCACAGGCTCTATTCAGGCCCTGCATCCCCCCCGCTAATTATTTCATGTAAGATTGTATCTCTATCCATTGTGTTTGCCTTCATTTTCAGAAAAACTAAAATCAGCTTCATGTTGATGAAAATAAACAGTCTGGATACCATCTACATTGATTTTTTTTTCTGTGTCCTAATGAAATATTAATGCTCCTTATTATCTGAAATTATTATATTGTCCCAGGAATGGGAATAGTACCCCTTTTGAGAACTGCTAGTGTTGAAAAATTCACAGTAATGGAGGAACTATTGTAATCAAATTGAAGAAAATTAAATGCGTCACTACATCTAATTATAAAGGTTCATCAAAGACTTATTGGCTATGTAGACATTCCTGGACCAATCTGATTTGTTTTCCAAGGTTCTTTTCGTCAACTTGACTTTCCAGGTCCACTTGGCACCCAAATCCATGCAAGAAGTAGAAAACTGTACTGATGAAAGCTCTCAAACTTTCCTCCAGTGAGCGATCGAGAAATTATTGTTAGAATGAGTACAGTGGTGATTTTGAGAAAGAATTAGGAGAGTAGATTCAGGACCCACCGATGGAAGGGAGGGAGGGAGGAAACACAGAAAGGAGTTTAGGGTGTTTTTTGAGGCAATGCACCGAAGTCAGGAAACACAGAATATGTTTAGGGTAGAAGACAGACTTGGTTTCAGCTTTCAGAATGAGATACTTAGGATTTAGAAAAGCTTCATCTCCAGATCTGAGATTCAGAGGAGAGGTCTGCACTGCAGTGATTCTGATCTTTTTGCCACGGAGTGATCACTGACCCCTTTGAGAACAGAACGAAAATGGGTTTTTCTCCCCCAAGAAAAATGTACCCTCATACACTCAAGATTTTGTATACCTTCTGAGGGGATTCACATATTTTCCCAAAGACACTCTTCAAATTAAGAGCCTCTGGTGTAGAAGGCCAGAACCTGAGGCATGTGAGCCAGCGACAGAAACTAACAGGAGAAGCCGGAGTGGTTAGGAAAGCAGTCCCACGCTTAGCCCTAGATCTGGGCCTGACCTTCACATGGCCTTATGCTGGTCTTCATCTAGCTGTGTCCCTCACCGCAGAGTGAAGTGTCCCGGAGCTAAGGGATGCACTCATCCAAATCCTGGGCAATGCCTTGTAGCCAAAGCTCTCGTCCTGGGGCTTTTTTTTACCCTATGGCTCTGGGTCTGCTTTGAGGCCTGGCAAGTCCTCTTCCCTTGGTTGTCCTTCGAGGGCAGATCCCTCTGCCGAAGAGGTGGCTATTTGGTGGTGGGTGGGTTGCGGGTAGAATGGGAGTTAAAGGGAGTTTGAATAGCAGGCAGCGGTGTCCCCACACTTGGAGAAAGGCTGCCAAGTGCTACACAGAACTGAGTCCAGGTGAGAAGAGAAGGAGGGTTTGCAGGGCTGGAGCCATGTTTCTGTGTGAAACTCCAAGGAGACTATGAGCTTTATCTCTAAACTTTAAAACTTTACACATAGGATCTTTGTTTGTATTCTGGCCCCAGAGTTTTCCGGTGTAAGGGGTGGGCCTGCAGGAAAGAGATGGCCTAGGATGCCAAGGAAGGAGAGTGTTAAGAAGGAAATGGCAAATGTCAATGTGATATAGCAGGGCTTCTCCAAGTCTGGTCGCTGGGGCAGCAGGTGCAGCAGCCCCTGGGAACTTGTGAGAAACCAAATGCACACGCCCCACACCAGACCTGCTGAATCAGAAACTGAGGTTGGGAGCCAACATTCCGTGTTCAGCCTTGTGATCGCTGCATCTTTCTACAGCAGTGGTTCTAAAACTTTAGAGGGCACCAGAGTCACGGGAGGGCCTCTAAAACAGATCACAAAACAAGAAAGGGAGAAGTGAGTGGGCTCCAGCCTCCTTCCCCCAAATGCCACTGGGCCCTAGGGCTCAGTACCTCCCTCATCACCCCTGCTAGAGGTGCTCATTCTCCACGTCCGCGTCCACTGCGCCCCCCCCCACAATCTTACAGATCTCTTGCATCTCCTGAGCTCACCCCCTTCACTACATCCTCACTTTTGTGACCCTCCTTGACCTCTGGGCACCTCTATCCTTTTTACTTCTAATTGATCTATATCTGATCTCACTTACTCCAATCCATTTCTCTTATTGCTCCCGATTATGACAAAATCTTGGCCTGGATTTTCCCTGAACAAAATTTGTCAATGGCTCCTCTGTTCCTGTAATCCCAAACTTCTTGCCACTCAAGAACTTGACTTACAGATTTGAGTCCTGCCTACTTTTCCACGAACCTCAGCTCTTCTCTTTCCCCATGGAATCAGCCTTTCTCCCAGTCACAGCTGAGCTGGGATTTTCCTCTTCCGAAATATTCCGGGCTCTGGCATGCCTCAGAGCCTTTGCACATGCAGACCCCTCTGCTTAAAGAGCCTCAACCACTGGATCACCTCCTTTGTGAAGCCCCTCTGACCCTTCGGACTAAGCAGTTCACCAAGTATGGTGCTTCGCAGAACTCGAGACTGGGAAGGCACACAGAACTTTCACACTGCATCCTGATCGTGGGTGTCTTCTGCTTCTCACTGTGGTGTCCTCATCTGGAGGCGAGGGAACTACTCTTGTTCATCTATCTCTTCTATGTCTTCCCTCCTGCTACTGGTGGCTGGCACACAATAAATGTTCCAGAAAGAAAAAAAACCCGAATAGAGTATTTGCTCCTTAGCAAGTCCTTTAGCATCTGGGGGCTCAGTTTTCTTCCTCTGGAAAGTGCTGATATCAGCAGGATGTGGATTAGAGGCTATTTTAGAAGGGCTCAAAGGAGAATTTCCAGGACATTTTCACACACCAGTTATCAGCCATAATCTCTTCCTGCCTCAGGTGCACACGGTGTTGGACAAAGATGTGGTCCATATTCTAGGAACTTACAGTCCAATTTGGGAGATGGGACATATACATAAAATATAAATAACATAAGGTGACAACCAATGGGCACCAATCTTGCTGGGGAGGAGGGAACAAACAGATGAGGTAGAACATTGAAAGACCGTATGGAAGATGAACACCAGGCCAAGAATTATATTCTGTAAGCAGTGAAAGGGTTTGAGCAGATTGGGGAGGAAGATCGGTGTGAAGAGGAAGGGAGCGGCTAAGTGCTTAGACTCAAATTAATTAAGACTGCGTGGTTATTAACTGCCGGCCACATGCTAACTGTGCAACCTTGGGTCAAGTACTTAACCTCTCAGTGCCTCCACTCACTCATCTGCAAGACAGGGCTAGTGATAGTTATTTCACAGGGCATTGTGAGGATTAATGAGAAAAACTTGAAAATACGCATAGTGTGCCCAGCACAGGTCAGGGTAAGTGTGTATTAACTTCTATTCTTGCTACTTTTGTAAAGTGTTGCTTAGGGACTGTGAGCTAACGAAGACAGGTGCCCCGGAACTGAACATACCAGAAACTGGAGGCACAGAAGCCCAGTTAAAGATCGTGACAGTTTCAGATTGCCAGAGTTCAAGGGAAGGGACCCGTGAAAGGCATTATGAAGGAAACCTTGTCTGCTTTGGTCACTGGCTGAAGAAAGTAACTTCTGGCAGGAAAAGGAGAGGACGAGGGCCAGGCTGGCCACACCTGGGCGCCTGGCAGAAGTGCAGAAATGGACTGGAGTGTCCAGGAGGAGCTTGCTGTGGACAGGGGGGAGATGGCAAGTTCAGTCTGAGGCGAAGGTGCGGATTTCAGCAGGTACTTTTAGCTACGTGACCAAAGCCAGGGGGATGTGGCAGGCCTTCACGTGCAGGTCTGCGGGGAGGTTTAGTGAGTATACTTGCATTCTCCAAAGCAGAGACTGTAGAAGCAGAATACTCTTCAGTATGTCTACCTGGTTAATGCACCAGATGATTACATCACTTCCTGCATCTTTGGGCCTGACAGGCAATGCTATTCAAAATCAGAAAATCAGACTAGTTTCCAAAGCTCCTCCACCACCATCTCCTCCCTGTAGATGTCTGTTTACATCTGCATTCGTATCTTCCTTGCTCAATGTGCAGAACTCTCTCAGGTCTTATCCCAAACTTGAGTTTGTCTGACTGGACAAAGATCCTGCACTGAGAAAAATGTTATCCTTGCTCAGAGGCAACCCTCTACCTAGAAAAAGAGGGAAATCCCACCTCCTTGATTTTGCTAACAGAATACTGTCTCTGTTGTGCAAATAAGTCTATTGCTTTTCAATCAACCTAGAAGTTACTTTAAACAATGGGGTATGTTCCTCCATCTACTTACCTCAACTGATGTTTTCCAAAGGGAAGCCAATAAAACCACCAGCCTTGCTGGTTTTAATTAATTCGTAAGACTGTTCAACACATTTCTTCCTTGGTTTTGCTGGGTTTATAGCCCAGCAAATAATAATAAAACATAATACACATATATGTAAAATAAATTTTACCCATAATTATGGCTCTGTGTATTTAAAAACCAAAACTGCTACACAAATCTATCAACTTAGAGTTTCTGAATGAATACTTTTTGTATATTTCCCATCTTTGCAAGTACTTAGCTAGAAAAAATAACAAATTACTCACTGATGACTAACATTTTTTGCAACAAGAGTACATAATGTTATTTTAGTAATTTTTAAAATGATGAAATCTGTAAATCGAAGGATTCGAAAGACTAAAATTATTTCTACTTTTTATTTGCTTCTCAGAGCAAAGCAGTTTTGGTATCTTTCATTGTTCCACTAAGACATTTGAATGTTGGTTCATAGACTTGATTCCTGTTATACTGAAAAGCTGCAACCAGCTCTTGTATCAACTTTCCTCCATTGAATTAATGATGGCATAATAAATTAATTTCATTAAAGCGATTCTAAGTTAGCCCTTTCTTTCATTATGGGTCAAATGGAAGTGTTAGCCGATCTTCACAAGAATTATGATTTTATGACACACACAACACATTTTATGTTCATTTTAAATAATCTTGTGGTTCAATTTTTTTTCATTTTTAAGAAAATAATGGACTTCATTTTTTAACTTTTTTATTGTTTTTAAAAAAGATTTTATTTATTTATTTGAGAGAGAGCAAAAGCGAGAGAGAGATCACAGAGGGAGAAAGCAGACTCACTGCTGAGCGGAGAGCCCGATGCAGGGCTCAGTCCTAGGACCCTGGGATCATGACCTGAGCCAAAGGCAGATGCTTAACCAACTGAGCCACCCAGGTGCCCCGAACTTTATTTTTTAGAACAGTTTTAGGATTACAGAAAAATTGAGTGCAAGGAATAAAGTTCCCATAAAGCTCCTTCCACACACAGTTTCTTCTATTATTAACAACTTACACTAGTATGGGACATTTGTTATAATGGATGAGCCAATATTGATACATTTTTTGATACATTATTTTTAACTGAAGTCCACAGTTTACATTAGGATTCACTCTTATGTTTTATATTCAATGGATTTTGACAAATGTAGCCACCATCACAGTATCATGCAGAACAGTTTCACTGCCCTAAAAATCCTCTGTGCTCTCACCTATTCATCCCTCCCTTCACCTAACCCCTGGCAATCAATGATCTTGTCTCCATATACTGACTTTTCCAGAGTGTCATACAGTTCAAATCATACAGCATATAGGCTTTTCAGAGGGGCTTCTTTCACTTAGCCATATGCATTTAAAGTTCCTCCATGTCTTTTTGCAGTTTGATAGCTTATTTCCTTTTAGCGCTGAATCATATTCCATTGTATGGATGTACCACAGTTGGTTTATGCATTTGCCTATTGATGGACATCTTGGTTGCTTCCAAGTTTGGGCAATTATGAATAAAGCTACTGTAAACATTCATGCGCAGGTTTTGTGCGGACATAGTTTTCAATTCATTTGGGTAGATACAAAGGATTGCACACTTAATTTTGCAAGAAACCACTGGACTGTCTTCCAAACTACCATTCTGCATTTCCACCAGCAATGAATGAAAGTTTCTAGTATCTCACATCCTCCTCAGCTTTGGTGCTGTCAGTGTTTTGGATTTTAGCCATTTTAACAAGTGTGTGGTGATATCTCATTGTTTAAATTTGCAATTCCCTAATAACATGTTGTTGAGCATCTTTTAAAATGTGTTTATTTACCAAGTGTACATCTTCTTTGGTGAGGTATCTATTATCTTTTGTCCATTTTTAAAGTGAGTTGCTTTCTTGTTGCTGAGTTTTAAGAATTCTTTGTATATTTTGAGACCAGTCCTTCCTTCATTAGATAATGGGTTTTGTAAAGATTTACTCCCACTCTGTGGCTTGAGTTTTATTTTCGTGAAAGGTATAAGGCCTGTGTCTAGATTCATTTTTTTTACATGTGGATATCCACTGTTTGTTCCAGCATCACTTATTAAAAATACTATCCTTTCTCCATTGAATTGCCTTTTCTCCTTTATCAAAGACCAGTTGACTACCTGGGTCTATTTGTGGGCTCTCTGTTCTGCTCCACTGATTTATTTATCTATTTGTCCATTCTTTCACCAATACCACAATCTTGATTCCCATAGCTTGAGAGTAAGTCTTGTAGGCAGGTAGTGTCTCTCCTCCAACTTTGTTCTTCTCCTTCAATATTATGTTGGCTATTCTGGGTCTTTTGTGTCTCCATATAAACTGTTAGAATCACTTTGTCAATAACCACAAAATAACTTCTTGGGATTGTATTGACTCTGTAGATCAAGTTGGGAAAAACCAAAATCTTGACAATACTGAGTCTCCCTATATATGAACATGAAATATCACTTCATTTATTTATATTTAGTTCTATGATTTCTTTCATCAGATCTTATGTTTTATTAGATTCATACCTAAGTATTTAATTTTTTGGTACTAATGTGTTATTGTGTTTTTAAAGTTTAACCATTCATTGCTGGTATACTGATATTGGTAATTTGTGTCTTCTATTTCCTTAACCCAGCTAGAGGTTTATCAATTTTGTTGATCATTTCAAAGAACCAGCTTTCAGTTTCATTTATTTTCTCTATTAATTTCCTGATTTGAATTTCACTGATTTGTGTTCTAATTTTTATTATTTATTTTCTTCTGCTTATTTTGTGTTTTATTTGCCATTCCTTTTCTAGTTTCTTAAAGAGGAAGCTTCAATTACCGATTTTACATCTTTCATTCAATGCTATACACTTCTTGCTAAAGCATGGCTTCCACTTCAGCCCACAAACTTTGTGTTATATTTTCATTTCATTTAGTTTAAAATTTATTTAAATCTCTCTTGAGAATTCTTCTTTAGCCCATGTATTACTTACAAGTGTGTTAAATCTCCAAATGTTTTTTTGAGGGTTTCCAGGTATCTTTCTGTTTTTGATTTCTAGTTCAATTCCATTGTGGTATAAGAGCATACTGTGTATGGCTTATCTTTTTTTAAATTTGGTAAGGTGTTTTTTTATGGCTCAGAATGTGTTCTATCATGGTGAATGTTCTCCATGAACTTGAGAAAAATGTGTACTCTGCTATATTTAGAATATGAAGTATTCTATAGATATCATTTAGATCTTATTGATAGTGTTATACAGTTCAACTATGTCCTTACTAATTTTTTTGACTACTGGGTCTGTTAATTACTGATAAATTTTGAATTTTCTACCTGTATTAGTGGATTCATCTATTTTTCCTGCAATTCTATCGGTTTTTGCCATATGCATGTTGATGCTCTCTTGTTAGGTGCATATGCATTTAGGACTGTTATCTTTCTTGGATAATTGACCCTTTCATCATTCTGTAATGTCCCTTTTTATTCCTGACAATTCTTGCTTTGAAGTCTTCTTTAAATCAATTTGGTTACTCTAGCTTTCTTTCTTTCTTTTTTTTTTTTTTTTAAAGATTTTATTTATTTATTTGACAGAGAGAGAGATAGCGAGAGCAGGAACACAAGCAAGGGGAGTGAGAGAGGGAGAAGCAGGCTTCCCGCTGAGGAGGGAGCCCAATGTGGGGCTCGATCCCAGGACCCTGGGATCATGACCTGAGCCGAAGGCAGACGCTTAATGACTGAGCCACCCAGGCGCCCCTCTAGCTTTCTTTTAATTAGTGTTAGCTTGCTGTTTCTTTCTCCATCTCTTTATATTTAAAGTGGGTTTCTTATAGACTGCATATAGGTTTTTAAATATTTTACTCCCTTCTTCCTGCTTGCATGATTTCTGAAGAGAGGTCTGATATATTTCTTATCCTTGCTCCTCTACACGTAAGATTTTTTTCTTTCTGGCTTCTTTCAAGATTTTCTCTTTGCCCTTGATTTTCTGCAGTTTGAATACAATATACCTAGGTGAAGATTTTTTGATATTTAATCTGCTTGGTGATCTCTGACCTTCCTGATCTGTAGTTTGGTGTCTGTCGTTAATTTTTGAAAATTTTCAGCCATAATTACTTAACACAATCTCTTTCTTTTCATGCTGATATTCTCATTGCACGTATATTACATTTAAAAAAATTGTCCCAGTTCTTGGATATTCTGTTTTCATTCTTTTTTCTCTCTGCATTTCAGTTTTAGGAGTTCCTATTGACATTGCTTCAAGCACAGAGATTCTTTCCTTGGCCATGTTCAGTCTTTTCATGAGCCCATGAAAGGCATTCTTCATTTCTGTTACAGTGTCTCTGATTTCTAGTATTTCCTTTTGATTTTTTTCTTATAGAGTTTCCATCTGTCTGCTTATATTACCCCCCGTTTCCTGCATGTTGTCACCTTTCCCATTAGAGCCCTTAGGATACTAACCATAGTTGTTTTAAATTTCCAGTCTTATATTTATCACACCTGATGCCTGCTCTATCTTTTCAAACTGTGTTTTTTTTTTAATATGCAGTATAATTTCTTGTTGAAAAATGGAAATGATGTAGCAGGTAAAAGGAACTGAGGTAAATAGTGTGAGGTTTTATGTTTACCTGGCTACGAGCTGGACTATGTTTATTGTCTGCTGCAGCTGTAGGTGTCACAGGCTAAAATCTCCTCTGGTGTCCTTGTTTTGTCTCCCCTTGTTGTCTTTGGGATTCCCTATATACCTCTTCCTTAATAAACCCAAAGATGAGCATTTCTTCCAGTTGTAAGCCCATTATTTTTTTTTCTTCCAAAGATTTTATTTATTTATTTGAGAGAGAGAGAATGAGAGACAGAGAGCATGAGAGGGGGAGGATCAGAGGGAGAAGCAGACTCCCCGCTGAGCAGGGAGCCCGATGCGGGACTCGATTCCGGGACTCCAGGATCATGACCTGAGCCGAAGGCAGTCGCTTAACCGACTGAGCCACCCAGGCGCCCTGTAAGCCCATTATTATATGGGCACCTTGTTGATGTGGTGGTGAAGTAGGTGTGGGGGAGAAGAGTTCCACAGTCCTATGATAAGGTCTTGGTCTTTTACTGAGTTTCTCCCTCTGCACTGTGACCTTCTCACACTTTTTTCTCCTCCTCAGGTGAGAGGAGTAAAGCTGGGGGGGCTGGAGTTGGGTATTTGCTTTCCCCCTGGTCAGTCAGGCTCTGATAATAATCCAGCAGTTTAGGGTCTGGTAAAACAATTTCCCTTGAGGGATGGCATTCCTAGGAAGAAGAGAGTGCGCCGGTGTATTTCAAAATGGCTACTTCCCCCTCCCCCTGCTAAGTCTGGGAGAATTTTTAGAAATCTTCACTATGAGGTTCTTCTAGGGCTCCTGGAGGTAAATCACACAAGTGTGGGGTCCTCTTAAGAATGGGCTCCTATTAGAGTTTTTATGTCTCAAGTTTGTCCACACTGAGCCTTTGGCAAATCTTCAATTATAGTTTAAGTTCTCCTACTCCGGTATTGGCTCCTACTGTGGTTTCTGCTCCTGAGACCCTGATCTGGTAATCTGCGACTCTCTGTACCTGTCTGGCTGTCTCTCCAACTTGTGGGCAGTGGTTTGCCCTGTGACTTCAGTTTTCTGAGGGATTTAAAAAGAGTTGGTGATTCTGAGTCTGTTCAGCCTTTTCCTTGTTAGGAGGATGGGAGTGATGACTTTCAAGCTCCTTACATGCCAAACTAGATCAAAACCATTTTAAAATACGGCACTTGAAGACTTATTATAATCTTATTTAGCTGTAAAATTTTCATTGGTTCATTGCTATTTCTTCCCAGTTCTCATCTCTCTATTGCTCCCATTTAGCCACACTTTGAGAACACAGGAGAGCGGTGGGTTCCAGAAGAGAGGCTGACATTCCAGTGAAGTGTCATTACCTGGTAACATGGGAGCTAGGTCTCCGAAGAGACTAAATTAGTTAGAGAAGACATGCATAGAGTTTACAAGCTGTTTACCAAAATGTTTGCTTCCCTCAGTACAATGGCTTTAATTTAAACTGACTATATGAACTTGCCTTCATTTGCAATCCTTTGAATTATCCAGCCAACAATTTGATCACAGCTCTAATAAGCCCACTCACATTGTTACTTCAGAGTTGGGATCAGCTTAATATTTTTACTTGAACAGCATAAAAGGATCGTCCCTTAACATTTAAATGTGAAACCATTTGGGTTGCTTTTCTATTTAAGACACTAGAGAAATCTATTTCCTCAAATACAAAATAGTAAGGAAAAAAAATTTAAACTAGAAACTATAAACAAGAAGTTAAAATGAAAATTTCATGGTTATTTTAGACATGTCTTTAATAAGCATTCTCCCTGGAGTGAGGTGGGAGAATCTAAGTTACTGGTGAATCTGTGCAGTGTGTTCTCTTGGCATGAAGACAGAATTAACTGTCTTGATTCCTGGTTTTAAAAAACATATATGGATACACATATGTGTGTGTGTAGTAAATCAAGCTGCCTAAGAGAGATTATTATGACAAACCCAAACAGAGTATATCTTTTAATTTTCTTCTAAATGTTTTAGGATATAGAAACACAAAGACACTTTACTTTTATGACTGGCCCAGTATTAGCTAATCTCAGTGAACTGTGGGTTTACAAAATATAGCAAATCCCTATCTTTTCACTTCCTTAGCAAGATTAATTTCTAATTCAAACAACACATACTAGTCTTTAGTAAGGGGGTTGCTTATATTCATAGAATTTGCAAAACAGATTTGAATAAGTATTAAGCTTATATGAAGCTGAATATGGGAAACATCCCATGAACGTGGCCAACCATATATGAACAATGTGAACAACTCCAAAGAAAAATTTTATTTTGCAATACACCTATTTTTGTGATTATGAATATATGGCCTCATCCAGGGAAATTAATAGACAGCTGTTCTTTTTTAGAAATTAATAAACTATCTACTGTACAAACCCATATACCTGGGGCTACAATGAAACCAGTGAACCTAATGTATGTTCCTCATGTACGCCAGTATGTTTTCACTTGTCCCAATGATTAAGTAAAAGCCCACAGCACTTGTATGAAAACAGGCCCATCATAACTTTGGTACAATTACTGCAGCAGCAATAAAACTATAACATACACACAACCTCATATAGACGTATCTTAAATGGATGAAGAAAAATAACAATAATAATTTATTTAAAAAAAAAAAACTCCAAAGATATTTTTCTTGATTAAATCTGTGACCACTTCATTTTTCCTGCCTCCTTAAAAGATTCTCAGAGTTGATCTGTGAGGCCTCTTCCTTCGGTTACATTTACTCTGTCCCATGTCACATGCTCATTAACTGCATGAACAGTTCAGCCCACATACATGGAACATTAAAAAAAAGAAAGAATCTATTATCAGAAAAGCGGTATGTTCAGGATTCTAAGGAAATCCATAGAAAATGTCCCACTTAGAACATATTTTCTTTCCCCTAAAATAAACATAATGAGGCAAATGTTTGCATGAAAACAAACAACACAAAAGCACAACTCTTGGAGGAAAAAAATCTGATATTTACCAACAGTTTGGGGGGAAGTGAGATGTGAACACTTAAATGATGCAGTCCATAACATGGATCTGGAGTGTGTCTATGTCGGGCAGAACTTCTCCACATTTGGGGCAGGAATGAATTGGAATATTCCGCTGTTGCTGCTGCCGCCAGTTTCTGTCCTCAGCTCCTGGGAATAAGCATTAAATGAAACGCTATTCCATTTCTTCCATGTTGCGAGTGGCTTCGTTTGATTTTAAGTAACAAACGATTAATATTAACACCTGCTCAACTTTGCAACAGATACCTAAAGGGGAGTGAATACAGGGTTTGTTTGGGAGGGAGGGGGTCTTTAACTTAAGAAATCTACACACACAGAGAACACCTCCCAAAATGGTACCTGCTTTCCTATTACTTTGGGATTTGGGCTCTAGTCTGGGTTGTAGGTATGTGAGAATAGAGTGGTTTCAGTTCTAGGTACAGGACAACACGTGCTCTAATAAAAACAAGAATATTTGAGAGAAGGAACCAGACAGATGAAGATATGAGCTACAGAGGATGAGAAGGTGGAGAAAACAGTGAGCAGCAATGGAGAGATATCCTAAGAACAGTGTGAACCTTCTCAGAAGCAGAGCCAATAACTACTTTCACTTGGCCCATGTGTCCGAGCACCCGGGAGGTGGACGAGAGGGGAACAGAGATGGTGGGGACTTCAGGCGAGAAAAGCAACATCAGGAATGCATGAGGGATGGGCTATACTGTGTCATGCACAAGGCAGGTTAGTGGGAGGACAAAGAAGGGCGCCCTGATGAGACCCATTGCACTTGAGAGGAGTTTTAGGCACAGGTAAGGGCTGCCCAGGCAAAGTAAGGGATGAGAAAGAATGGAAGAATGGGTCATGTCATTTCGTCCAATTTTGGAACTGCACCGAGGGTCAAGCCTAAATTAAAGAATGCTCGAAATAAGCCTTGACTCTAAGTAGGTCCCACATGTGCAAACTGTGATCAATGCTGGAAATGACTTCTGGCTCCCGGGACATCGCCTTGGTCTGACCTTTCTGGATCAATGCAAATCATTTTGATCTCAAGACTTTCTGTCAGCCTCCGGAATGTATGTTTTTGGAGGCTGACTGTGGAGGCAACCTTTAACATGGCTTTTGGCTTCTGAGCATATTATTTGAATTGAATAATATGTGAGACTATTGCAGATAGTTTGTGTTCAGCAAACTCCAGAAGCACCCTTGAACAGAAATACTGACAGGGTATGAGTTCTGAAAGTGGGGGACTTTCTAATGGTCCCATGGTCTTAGATCAGGAGTCAGTCAGCTTTTTCTGCTCTAGATGACAACCGGGCACTACTAGGGACTGCTGATTCTTCATTTGAGACTTTCTTGCATCCATCTGTGCCCTTTTTTTTTTTGTCCTGGTCTAGGCTTCAAGACTTAGGCTGTTCTATTAGTCAGTTAACAGGTTCCCTCTACCTCCCGGCTCTCTGCTATAAAATAAGCTTAGTCAGTTTTCATTGTTAACACATCACACTCCTCTCCGCCCTGGACCCTTTATTCTCATACCATACTTATGTAAATCCTAGCTTCAAGGTCAAGTTTAAAGTCACACCTTTTCAAGGCCTTTCTCAACTCCCCTGGCCCTCAGTGATCAACCTGTCCTCTGACCTTCAGCACCATTATTTCTATTACTTAAATATTATCTTGTTTTATGAACCCATCTTTTTATGTGCCCTCCTGTCTCTCCAACCAGGCCACATGCCACCACAGACCTGACCATGCCTTGTGCTCAGCTGAGTGTAGTGGACCAGGGCAGGTGCATTGATGGCCACAGGTGACCATAATGATGAAATACAGTCAAGAGGAGATACTGTTTAAGGCAGCTTTGTTATGAAGCTAAAAAAATTATAATAGTAAAAATAAAATAAAAGAATCTTAAGACAGTCTCTGTTTGGAATACGGCTATTTACAAGACAAAAAGCTTATTAGGATAATCATGAATAAATGTGTACTTTGTGATGATTTTTGGATTATAAATATAAGTAGAAGAGTATGTGACTTTTTTTTTTTTTTTTAACATAAATAGGCATTTGCCTTCTTTAATTATGACAAAAGAAAATCTTCCTCTAAGAAATTCAGGTGCAGGGGCGCCTGGGTGGCTCAGTCATTAAGCGTCTGCCTTCGGCTCAGGTCATGATCTCAGGGCTGGGATCAAGCCCTGCATCAGGCTCCCTGCTCAGTGGGAAGCCTGCTTCTCCCTCTCCCACTCCCTCTGCTTGTGTTCCTACTCTCGCGCTCTCTCCCTCTCTGTCAAATAAATAAATAAAATCTTAAAAAAAAAAAGAAATTCAGGTGCAAGACATTGTCCTTTTGGACCCAAAAGTACCTGTTGCAGGCACTTTTGATAACAGAGGTAAATGGGTGTTTCTGGGATACTTAAAATCAGATTAGAGAAAATGTCTGGTGGTGTTCAAGTGGGTAGACACAGCTTTTGGGGAAGAACACAGCTTTACCCTGTGACGCTAAACATGCCTGAGGCCAACGTTCATGTCAGTCCACAGTAAACTCAGTAAATGCTAACATTATTATGTGCGTAACACCAGGTAATGGACAGCTTCATTAATATGGTACTTAGATGCACATTTAGAACACATAAATAATTATAAAAATTACTTATTATTATAAAATAAAATAGCAGTAATTATAAAATAAAATAGCAGATACAACAGTAAGAGAGTACTTCAGAAATTCAGGAGGAAGAGGTCACATTCTGCTGGAATCATGGAGATGGTATTTGAAATGGGTTTTACAGATGGGGTAGGAGTTCACTGGAAAGAGACGGAAGGGAGGCAGGGAGGTGAGTGAGGGAAGGATGACTCATAAGCAAGTACATGCAGGTATACAGGCCTAGGAGAAGTTCAAGAAACAGGGAGTGATTCAGCTGGCTAACAGCTGTAGAGAATTAGAGGGGGAAAGGTTAAAAGTTCAGCTACACCAGGCTTTACTGTCAGTATGAAGAGAGTCTGGTGTCTGGATTCAGTCGGTAATGGATGAAGAACAGGGTACACTGGAAATAAGACTGAGGGGTGCTATATTTTTCGCAGTTTGATCTGGAATTCATTGTGCAGAATGTAGTGAAATTTGTCTTCAAGCATTTTCTTCACAGGATAGTTATTCCTTGGAACCCTGAACACCTACAATCACACGTGACTCACCTCTCTGAACGAGGTAGGCCTGCTGGTCGGGGTCACTGGTTCTCGCCCCATGACGGCTCTGCATCTCCATCAAGGACTGCCTGCTGGGATGAAAAGCAACACGATAGTGATGTTCTACGACAACATTTAGCAGACATTCAACAGCAGGATGGGGAAAAAAGAGCTGAAAAAAAATGCAAGGTTCATAAAAACCAGAACTTAAGGATTAACTTGAATTTTAAATATTATTGGCACTAGGACACAGAGTAGTGAAAGAAACTAACAATTAGGATTAAAAAAATCTATCAGTAAATAACCACACTGTCAACTGATAAGGGAATGGATTAGAAAAAAGTGGCGTATTTCTAGAACAAGACACTATAGAGGAATTGAAGAGAATGAAATAAAACTGCATATATATATATATACACACACCTCCAGAATTCAAAATCACAGTGTTAGATAAAATAAGCTGCAGAACAATACCTAGTGACCATTTCGTAACTTACACACAGAGAAATTAATATTATGCTGTTTCAAGATATGACAGATATTATATTGATACTATGTAAAAGTATAGAACAGATGGGGACGTAACCCCCTCCAAACTCCAGCAGTATGGGGCAAAGAGAGAGAGAGAAACATAATGAGGGGTGGGGAACAGAGGAGGCTCCAACTTCGCCCTTTTTCCTTTTGATAAAATATCCATGATGCAAATAAATGTATGTCACTGTCAATTCTGTGCGGAGTACATCGTGGTATGTGCTATTTTATTCCCTGTATTTTTCTATTTCTATTTCTCTCTATTTCAATTTTTTCTCAAAATGGAAATTTAAAAGACAGAAGTAATTTTAGCCATATTTTCTTTTAAAACATATTACAGAATTGTTTAAAGGGTTTAAGACTATATACCCCTGACAACAGCAGACAGGACTTCGCAACACACAGGTCAAAGTTTTTACAGCATGTCCAAGAGCAAAGAACTCATCAGGTTCCCACGAGATGTGGCCAAGCCTCGTGGTAAGTCACGCTGAGTGTCAGGGACACAATCAAGCGAAGTGTGCTCAGCGTGATTCCTACAGCTCAACTTAGGGAGCACCTCCGACAGGCCCCCTGTGCTCGGCCTGTGCCCAGGGCTCCAGGTGTGTGCTCTGAGCCTTCCCGAGCCTTCCTAAGCCTCACCTGCCTCCATCTTCAAAAGCATTATTCTCTTTCAGCAGGATTGCCAGCTGCAGGGCCAGCTGCTCCTTTTCTTCGTGTATCTTCTCTCTTGCTGCTCTTTCAGCATGAAAGTCCGAACAGTAAACCTCCATCTGGTAGAAGGGAAGAGACAGAAGTTACTACACAGACGTACGTGGATTCTCTACGGCCCAACGGGTGACAGGGTGCAGGGGGAGTGCTCCCCCCTGTGATTCCCTCGTAAGGAACAGGGGCGCACGGTGCTGCTGGAAACCAGTGGCGACCGTGACTTCCAACCACCTTCAGACAGAAGACAAGTTGTGTGTGTGTGTGTGTGTGTGTGTGTGTGTGTCACACTTTAGACAATCAGAACCTGACAATGACATTGATATAGGTGGTTTAAACACTGCACATAACATTCGTTCAGTAAAATTCTGTGGTCTTTTTAAAAAAATCATATTCAGGATTAGCTTAATATAGTAAATGGTTTATTTACTGTCAGGTATATTTACGAAGGCTGGCCTTAAATTAAATTTTAAATAATAATAATAAATAGGTGCTATTCATTGAATTCCAAACATATACAAGGTCCTACGTCGGATGCCTATATTCCTACCTTATTGCACGTGTTGTAATGAGCACTGGGTGTTATACGCAAACAATGAATCATGGAACACTACATCAAAAACTAATGATGTAATGTATGGTGACTAACATAATAAAAAATAAATCCTGCGAATGTAGAATTGCTATGCTCATTTTACATTCATAAGTGTAACAGCTGTCAGTCCGGGGTAATTTAGGTAAGTGGTCAAACCAGCACTTGAACCAAGACTGAAGCCCATATTCTATGCCAGTCCTCACGGTGGTAGCCAGCCTCCAAGACAGCTCCAGGGATGCTCACCTTTTCGTATTCCAACCCTTATGTGGTCCCCTTCCACAACGAATAGAGCCAACCCGTGGAACCACTAGGATATTGCAGAAATGATGGTGTATGGCTTCTGCCTTGTTCTCTCCTGGGTCACCTGCTGTGGGGGAAGCTCGCTGCCATGTCATGAGGGTATGTAAGATGCTGTGTGGGGAGCCCCACAGGGTGAGGAACTCAGGCCTCCCGCCCACAGCCCTGTGAGTGAGCCGGCTTGGAAGTGGATCTTCCGGTCCACCTTGGGCGCAGCCTCACGAGGGGCCCTGAGCCAGAAGCACCCTGCTAAGCTGCTCCTGAATGCCTGACCCACAGAAACCCGAAGATGACAAATGCTTGTTGCTGCAGCTGCTAAAATGGAGGATAATTTCTTACCTAGAAATATATAAATATTATGCCGTGATAGTGATTTCTTCACTGTTACAAAATTCTAAAGTAAGGATGAACTCCTTAATAGTGAAATGAACATTACTCTAAGACCAGTTTTTAACTTTCTATATTTAAAATTAGGGTTTTCCCCCTAAATTTCATGGTTCTAGGATACAAATATTTATCTTTCTTACTTTTGAAAGTAAAATTAAATAAAAAAATATTCTATCACAGTTTTAGTTACCCCCCCCCAAAAACAAACAAATCACACAACTCTGTGATAAAAAGGTCATTTTAAGGGACTTCCTGCCATTTGTGAACATTTTATGTGACCACTGATGCATCATGGAAATTTTTGAGTCAGATCCCAATTTGAGTTACAGTCTTACTTCTATCACTGATCAGCTTTGAGCCAGTCAGACCCGGGTCGTTCTGTCCATTCCTACATGCCCTGTGACATCAGTGGCTCACGTTTCAGGCTCAAAAAGAAGTGGCTGAATGAATAAACCAGAGTATCTACCAAAACTCAACAAATGTCCACGTACAGAAGGACAAAGGACATGACAACAGTATCATGAGGTACCCGAACAAACAAACGCTATAAAGAGCTTGGGTTGAAATTCTCTTCCTATAGAAAGAAAACTCAAGACTCTAAGTCCAGTCAACTTAGAACTGAGAACTCCTCTGGAGTTCATATTTGAGTAATGAGTATGTATGTGGTCACTGAGAAATAATAAACTGTTGACTTTGTTATGTTAAAAATAATTTATCTTTATCAGACTGGCAAACATTTAAAAGAATGCTACAAGGAGGTGGGGAAATAGACGTTCTCTTCTCCTTCGGTGAGAGGATAATTTTGGTTATGCATTCTTGGAAGACAACTTGTTAATATTTATTTAACTTAAAGACAGGCACACCCAATAACCCAACCATTCCATGTCTACATCTCACTATAGATTCCACAAGTGCACAGAGACATACATACAAGAATGTTCAGTTCAGCATTGCTGATAATAGCAAAAATATTGGTACAACCTATACATCCATTAATAGAGGGCTGGTTAAATCTATCATGGTAATGCACACTTTGGAATACCATACCACTGTTCAAAAAATAACAAATGGCTAGGAGTACTAATACAGAGAGAAGTCCAAGATACATCATGACTGAAAAGTTGTAGTATAAAAGGTATACTGCAATCCCACTTTTAATTAAGCAAACAAACAAAATAACAAGAGACAAAGGTTTCCCCCCCTTTTTCTGTGGTTTTACATCTCAGGCAGGATGCATTCCCACTGATAAACTTTCTGCAAGTCCTCCACCCACCAGGAGCAAGAGTGGGGCCAACCAGTAACAATAAGCCACGGTACACAAATTCTTCCAGAGTAAAAGAAGGAATGTGCCTCAACTTGTTTTCATGAGGCCAGTAAAACCTTGATCTCAAAACCTCACAACGACATTAGCAAAAGGAAAATTCTAGGCCAATCTTATTCAAGAATATAGATACAAAAGTCCTAAGTAAAATATGAACAAGCCAAATCCAGCAATATGTACGAAGGGTAATTCAAGAAATGTAAAGTTTGTTTAATATTTAAAAATCAATGTGATTCACCACTTTAACAAATTAAAGGGAAAAGGAATATATTTATCCAATTATATCATTACTGGAAGAAAAAAACTTTCCCTAAATAAAATTCAACATCCACTCGAAATTTTGGCACACAAGGAAGAAAAGGGAATTTCCTTGATTTGATAAGTGATATCTACAAAGCCTACAGCAAACACCATACACCTAGCAGTAAAATGTTAAAATCACTGCCTCTGAGACTGGGAGCAAGGCAAGGCTATCTGCCATCTGCACTGTTACACAACACTGTTTGAGGGACCCAGTCAGTGTAATAAGGCAAGAAAAAGAAATAAAACATAGGAAGAACCAGAAAGGAAAAAACCCAAAACTGTCATTATTTAAATGATATGATTATGAATGTAAAGAGGTCAAAAGAATATTCAGAGATATTATTAAAATTAAAATGTGAATTGAGCAAGTCTACTGCATACAAAATCAATATATAAAAATCAATTGTATTTCTATATAATAGCAGCTGTTAAAAAATGAAAATTTTAAAAAGGTGCTATTTGTAACAGTATCATAAAAATAGAGAGTATCTATGAATAACCTATTAAAAGATGAGCAAAATCTTACTAAGAAGATTAAAAATATTACTTAGAAGAATTAAAGAAGATACGCCATGTTCATGCATTGGAAGAGTCACTGTTGTCAAGATGTTGGTTACCTCCAAATTGATTTTTATCTATTTAATATAATTCAAGTCAAAGCTCCAGGAGGTTTTTCTGTGTGTGTGTGCATGTGTGTGTGTGTGTGTGTGTAAAATACCAAGTGGATGCTAAAATTAAAATGACAATGAAAAAGGGAAAGAAAATCTAAGGTCCTCTGGACAAGTATCAATGAGGTAGGAAAACTTACTCTACCAGGTATCAAAATTTTTGTGCTTCATAGTAAGTCAAGACAGTACGGTACCAGAGCAAGGATACAAAAATAGCTCAATGGAACAGTAGAGAGTCCAGAAATAGACCCATGGACACCTGAACACAAGATACAACAAAGAAGGCAGCACATTACTTAAGATGACACTTAACATAAACGGTGCCAAGGCAACATGATAAAAAAATAAGTCTTCACTCTTACCTCACTCTATAAAGAAAAACTAATTCCAGACGGTTTCTAGATATTAATGTAAAAGGCAAAAGAGTAAAATTTTTAGAAGACAACATGGGAGAGTATCTTCATGGCCTTGAGGTAGTGAAAGTTTTTTAACAGGACACAAAAAGTACTAATTGTAAGTGTAAAGACTGACAATGTAGACTTCATTAAAATAAAGAACTTCTGTTCATCAAAAGACACTTTTATGGGCGTGAAAAGACAAATCACGGAGCCAAGAAATCTGCAACAAATATAACTGTCAAGGGCTTGTGTCTGGAGTGTATAAAAAACTCATAAAATCAAGACAGCAAACCAGAAGAAAAATGGGCAAAGACGTCTTCAGGCACTTCACAAAAGGGAGCACCAAGAAGACTAGTTAACACTTGAGAAAGTACTCAGTCTCATTAGTCATCAGGGAAGGCACATTAAATGAGACACCATTATATGCCCACCAGAATGCTTACAAATGAAAGTAAAAATACTGATAATACAAGGATGGGTAAGGATGTCGAGCAACAGGGACTCTGTTGATGGGAGTGAAAACTGGTACAACCACTTTGGAAAAGTGTTGGCAACATCCACTAACACTGAGTAACATGCATACTCTAGGAACCAGCAATTCCACTGCTAACTGGGTATGCACCCAACAGAAAGGAACGCCCAGGCCAACAAAGAGAGACATCCACAAGAATGTCAGAACAACCTTAATCATAATGCCCCAAACTGAAAATAATCCAACTACCTATCAACCATAGAATGGATACATTCATTGAGCCCTACCCTTAAAAGTTTGGTGCACTTTCCACATGTGATATGCTTCAATAAAAAATGTTTTAAAATATATTGGTGGAAATTATAAAAAATCCCCCAAAATATATTTTGAACACCATCACTTTCCCATAGGAGAACATAATCAGGGTTGGCCTCACCCAGTTCATGTTTCAGAACGTAGCTTACCTGAGCCCGAAGAATAGTCATGGTTTCCAGGTCCTCCTCCTGCTTGGCGATGGTCTGCTTCATCTCATCCATCTGAAGCTGCTTGGAAGCCAGGGCCTTCTCTGCCAGTTCCAGCTTTTCACTTAGTTCTTGTAGTACCACCTTATCCACTTTTTCTGACTGAAAGACACAAGATCATTCTAGAAGTGGCTGTGAAATAACTCAACCTAATTTATTATTATTTTTTAAGATTTATTTAAGTGAGACAGCGTGCATGAGCAGGGGTGGGGAGGGGCAGAGGGAGAGGGAGAGTCTCAAGCAGTCCTAATCGACGATGCCCCCCCCCGGTGCCCCTAATTCAACCTATTTTAGTAAAACATTAAACGAAGTTTTATTTTTTTAAATGCCTGGCTCTAAACTGTTCTGTTAATTAGCAATGATAACTTAAACTCAGAAAGTTTTATTAACTTATAGTTTGTAAATTATAATTTCTTAATTTAAAACAATTAAAAAAAAACACTAAAATAAGGGAAATAATGACAAACCCTGATCTCAGTGAGGTTGTAACTTGCTGATACTGTTATTTTTCCCACTGATATTACTCTTATATGGTGAAGTCAGTGGAAAAGAAAAAACATGTTTAAATTAAAAACTGATTACCTCACACCTGTCAGATGACTAGTATCAAAAAGACAACAACAAGTGTTGGCGAGGACGTGCACAAGAAAAAGGAACCCTGGTGCCCATGAAAAAGGAACCCTTGTGCACTGTTGGTGGGAATGCAAACTGGGGCAGCCACTCTGGAAAACAGTATGGAGGTTCCTCAAAAAGTTAAAAATAGAACTACCCTATGATCCGGCAAATCCCACTTCCCTAGTATTTATCCAGAGAAAATGAAAATACTAATTCAAAAAGATATCTCCACTCCTACGTTTATTACAGCAGTATTTACAATAGCTACCTATTTAGGAAGCAACCTAAATGTCCATCAAATAGCTGAATGGATAAAGAAGATGTGATCTATATTTGTACAAACACACACACACACACAGACAAGAATATTACTCAGCCATAAGAGACTGAAATCTTGCCATTTGTGACAATATGCATGGACCTAGAAGGTATTACGCTAAGTGAAATAAGTCAGAGAAACAGACAAATACCATATGATTTCACTTATGTGGAATCTAAAAAACAAAACAAATGAACAAACAGAAACAAACTTATAAATACAGAGAATGAACCGGTGGTTGCCAGAGGAGAGGGACATAGGGGGATGAAGTGGATCAAGAGGTATAAACAAGTCAAGGGATGTACAGTACAGCACAGGGAATACAGCTGACCCTCGAACAATGCAGGGGTCAGAGGCACTGAACCCCTGCAGAGTCGCAAATCCACATGTAACTTTTGACTCCCCAGAAACTTAACTAGTAACAGCCTATGGTTGACTGGAAGCCTTACCAATAATTTAGTGGATTAACACATATTTTGTATGTTATATGTATTATATACTGTACTCTTACAATTAAGTAAGCTAGAAAAAATATGTTATTAAGAAAATCATAAGGAAGAAAAAACACATATAGTTCTGTATTTTAAAAAATCTGCAATATTAAGTGGACCCGTGCAAACCCTTTTTGTTCAAGGGTCAACTGTACAGTCAATACTATTGTAATGACTTTGTATGGTGACAGATAGTAACTACAGTTATGAGCGTTTCATAATGTATATAAATATCGGATCACTATGTTGGACACTGAAAACTAATATGACACTGTATGTCAACTCTACTTCAATTAAAAATAAATAAGTAAATAAATAATGAAAAAAATTTACAAGTCCTAGAGAAGAACAATATTCTATTAAAAAAAAAAAAGAAAGAAAGAAAAACAGGGGTGTCTGGGTGGCTCAGTCGGTTAAGCGTCTGACTTGGTTTCGGCTCAGTTAATGATCTCATGGTTGTGGGAGCAAGCCGTGTCCTCAGGCTCCACGCTCAGCGGGGAGTCTGCTTGAAAGATTCTCTTCCTCTGACCCTCCCCCTGCTTGTGTGCACCTTCTCTCTCTCTCAAAATAAATAAAACTTAAAAAAAAAAAAAATAAACCCAAAGAGTACATTTATAAGCATATAAACTCAAAGACCCCTTCTAATTCAAAGCTTCCATGATCTTTACTTACTTCACTTGGCTTTAGCCAAGTGAAACTGACAAATTAAATTGTGAGCTATTTAAAGTGAACAATGTGACAATTTGATATGCGTACACAGCGGGAGAGGGCTCCCCCCACCAGGTTAATGAACACGCCTATCACCTCACACATCTACCCATTTTTTTTTTTTTTTTTTTTTTTTTGCGAGAGAGAGAATGAGAGACAGAGAGCATGAGAGGGAGGAGGGTCAGAGGACAAGCAGACTCCCTGCTGAGCAGGGAGCCCGATGCGGGACTCGATCCCAGGACTCCAGGATCGTGACCTGAGCCGAAGGCAGTTGCTTAACCAACTGAGCCACCCAGGCACCCACACATCTACCCATTTTTAAACTGCCACACCATGCTGGTGTTATATTAATGTAAGCTGCAGTCCGGGAGTCCAGGGTCTCAAGGTCACTGACAGGAGCCAGCTAGCCCTGTAACAGCTCCCTGGAGACAACCCCACCAGTGGCCACCCACAGTCTTGCTGTGCCCTGCTCACGTGGGAGCCCATGCTGGGAGCTCTCCTATAAACCCACTCGCTGTTAGAAATGCTAAAAGCTGGGGTGCCCCGGTGGCTCAGTCAGTTAAGCGTCTGACTCTTGATTTCGGCTCAGGTCATGATCTCAGGGTCGTAGGATTGAGCCCCTAACAGGCTCCGTGCTCATCAGGGAGTCTGCTTGAGATTCTCTCTCTCCCTCTCCCTCTGCCCCGCCCCCCCCTGCCCTCTTTCTCAAATAATAAATCTTAAAAAAAAAAAAAAAAAAAAAAAAGAAATGCTAAAAGCTTACTCCCCAACCCATAGAACATTAGCACCATCTCTGCACACAAGGCACATTATACACAGGTAGAACATCAGAAGTTTTACCCACTTAGACACAAGAAATCATTTATAAACTCAAGAACAACCTCTGAAACCATACTTAGTTATGGATTAACACAACTACTTTACATATAAAAAATGTTTATAGTTTCTGTTCACTACAAGGCTACGAAAGTCATTTTTTTTCTATGAGTACCTCTTTCCTTTTCAGTTCCTCGAGTGATTTCAATGAATTATTGTATTCTTGAAGAAGCTTGTTATGTGTCAACTGGAGAGTGGCTAACTTGGACCTATTTAAAAAGAAATTAAGAAATGGAATCTTGGGGGAAAATATAAAAACTTAGTCTTGCCTTCCCACCTTCTTCTGAACACTTGACTAGCAAAATCTTCTCTCCTACCTTTACCAGCTCACCACCTGCTAGCGTTTTCTTACTCTCAAAGAAAACAATCTTTCCAAAAAAAAAAAAAAAAAAAAAAAAATCAAGATAGATTACAAGTAACTTTAATCATTTTGTTATAATAGAACAAATTTTATCTCCTCGGAGAAGTCTCCTGGTACTCCTTCAAATACATAAAAGAGAAAAATTTTAAATTTATTCTTAAATCCTAATTCCAATCTTATAAAAGTGCTCTTCTACCTTCTTCTAGCAAGTGGTCATTCAGTTGTGGCATACTCACTTTTCCTCTTCGGTTTTAGCTTGCTCCATTTTGATTTCTGATCGCATGCTTTCCACTTGTAGCTCCAACTTTTTGTTGTTATAAACAAGCTCTTGCTTTTCATTCAGCTCTGATGGGGTTGCAGAATTTTTCCTTTCAAGGGCCTGACATCTAGGAAAGATCAAAATTTCATGAGGATAAACAACGTTCCTTCATTTCTCAGTGGCTTTTAAACCAATCCCAAGATTATGTAGCAAATACAAAGAAATTTTGGATTGCATTTTTCAAGGATTTAATAATGTAAAATAAAATATTTTATCGTTCTTGCTTCTTTACTAGAAGCAAGTAATATTTCTAAACCCTCATGACTAAACACTAAAAAAATACAGATCTTTTTTTTTGTAAAAGAAATTTACATATTTCTGAACCCTTATGCCTAATATAAAAAAAAACTACAGATCTAAGACCACACAAGCAATGGAATAACTGTCTTAAGCAGTCATGCAAGTATATTTTTGTTCTTCAGACACAGACCAAAATAGTAATTGGCTAAAGGTGCTTTTCATATAGCGATCCATGGATATCTTCAATACTTTAAAAAGTTTGGGTTCTGTTAAGCATAAAGAATATGACTTCTGACAAAGACTTAATAAGGGAAAAGTAAGTGTCCTAAGTTTTCTTAAATATCAAAAAGAGAATTTCAATATAATAATAGCAAATATGAACCAATGGTTGCTATACACAAGGCATTAACACCAAGCATGGTAAACATCTCAATACAACATTATGAAGTAGGGATAATGACACACATTGTACAAATGATAAAAGTAGGGCTCAGAGAGGTTAAATAAATAACTTGCCCAAGGCAATACCACGAATAAATTCAGGTCCATAGTTCAACTAAGTCTGTTTGTCCAAAGTCCTTGGCTTTAGCTGCTGTGCTGTGCCAGATTTCCATGTCATCGTGTAGCCTTGGTAAGTGTGAACTCTAAGGCAACATACACTCATGTATTGTGCTGGATACATGTTTGCCAACTAATCCAAAAGAATACATTTTTAAATTTCGGGTAACTTGCTACACCAAGAAAAACAAGCAAATGCGAAGTTGTCAATTTAAATATTAGCCTTCATAATTGATTGAAAATGAATTTTTTTTCTCAATAAAGCTCACTCAAGTTCTTTCTCCTTGCAGCTTTCATTTATGTTTGCTTACATCCATACTGTTAGCTCAGGTTAAGTCCCAGGAAATCTGGCTTACTGCTTTTTTACAGGTCCTCAGATAGGCTATATGTAACACATGTAACAAACATCCCTGAACAGCAGAATCAGATGTTCCTGGGCCCCATGCCCCCATATTACAAGTATACTATATTTATAAATGAACAGGTACATTAATTTCGACATTAGTGTTTGCTGAATTCATACTTTAATTAGGTTTCTATTTTTCTTCTAGTAACATAACAAAACTGTTTTTACATAGTAATATATTTCTTAAAAATGTCCATTTTCTAAAGGAAAATAGAATTCATCTCTCATTCTTACTTCTCTTGAAGTCTCTTCTTCATCAGCTCAGCCTCACTGAGTTTTGTATGAGCCTCTTGAAGCTCCTTAAACAGAGTTGTCACCTGAAGGTTCAATGTCTCCACTTCACTTCCAACCTGTCATTCAGGAAATTCCAAACACGCACATGTGATTTGGACCAGAGATTAAATGAACTTCTTTGTGAGAAAACAGTGTGAACCATCAGTGTCCCACTAAGACTGGTGAGTCGATTAAACTTTTGACAATTAATGCCGTAAATATCTTCTTTGAAAAGAAATGTTTTAGATACAACTGTTTCCTTGTATGTCTATATTTACTAATTATATATAACATTTTATATTCCATGATATGTAATTTATATGTATAATCACTAATTCATATGGCAATATATATATATTTTTAAAGATTTTATTTATTTATTTGAGAGAGAGAGTGAGAGAGAGAGAGAGCACAAGAGGGAGGAGCGGGAGAGGGAGAAGCAGACTCCCCGCTGAGCAGGGAGCCCGATGCGGGACTCCATCCCAGGACTCCAGGATCATGACCTGAGCCGAAGGCAGTCGCTTAACCAACTGAGCCACCCAGGCGCCCCCTATTTTTATTTTTTTTTAAAGATTTTATTTATTTATTTGAGAGAGAGAGACTGAGAGAGAGAGCACATGAGAGGGGGGAGGGTCAGAGGGAGAAGCAGACTCCCTGCCGAGCAGGGAGCCCGATGCGGTACTCGATCCCGGGACTCCAGGATCGTGACCTGAGCCGAAGGCAGTCGCCTAACCAACTGAGCCACCCAGGTGCCCCATATGGCAATATTTATATATAAAACTGTTTTTCTTACATAACTGATCAATTTGGATGCACTGTGATAATGACTTTGTCATAATTTTTTTTTCCTGTAGACATGTGTGGAGTTTATTTAAAGGGAAGAAGAACTGTCTCCTTTTTGATTCTGGCAACCCAAGAACATCCCCTCTTAAGACTTATAGGGGCTAAAATTCACACAAACATTCCCAGATGTTAAGGTTTCAGGTTTTGCTAGTTTCTGCTCACCCTTTATCATCACCTCAGTTAATCCTGATCACGGCTCAGGGGATCACAGAGCACAGTGGTGTCAAAGCACAATCTAATTTACCCAGACAGCAGCTTATGCCCATAGTCCTTGGCTGATTTATGTTCCGAGTTAATTCCACTCTTTTTACTGAACTGCGTTTTCCCTGGCAGCTCCAGAATGGCTGTCAGTGAGCTTTTTGGTGCCTTGGAAATCTCAGTACTTCTCTATTACTGGTTGTCAGATTGGCTTCAGTCAACAATGCACTATGACTCCCAGGTCTTCTCTTCATCTGTGTTCTAAACGTTCTCCAGTCTTTTCAAGCAGGAGACTCAGCCCAGCACATGGCAAACAGTAAGCATTCTACGTGTACTTGTTGAATAAGTGAATTGGCTAAAGTGAGCATCTGACAAAAAATGTCTTTCACATGGACAACTGCAGCTCTTACAACTTCCTGCCTTCATCCACCTTCCCTGAGCTTAAGACAGAGTGATGGGCTCCAAGGCACAGCTCTGAGGTGCCACAGAACACTGGCTATGGAAACATGAAACTCTGCGTTCAAACTATCTCATTCAAACCAGTAGTAGGGGAGAATGGAGATCTTTCAATTCTGTCTCAAGTTGTTGGGTCATAGTCTTAAAACATCTCATTATAAAGTGGGCAAAATTCCTTTCTCCACTAGATGGCCTGTTCACTCACAAAGTTAGGAGAGAAAATCAGTCAAGAAAAGATAGAGGTAGGGGTGCCTGGGTGGCTCAGTGGGTTGGGCATCTGACTCTTGATTTCAGCCGGGGTCCTGATCTCAGGGTTGTGAGATGGAGCCCTGGGCTCCGCCCTCCACAGGCAGTTGGCTTGGGATTCTCTTTCTCCCTCTCCCTCTGTCCCTCCCCCCACTCATGTACCCTCTTGCTCTCTAAAATAAATAAATAAATCTTAAAAAAAAAAAAAAAAAAAGAAGAGATAGAAGTGTGATTCCTTAGAATCACTGGGATAGGAACACATCTCGCTACAATTTACTATGGGTGAAATTCAAATCAGGACAAGGAAATATGAGAGAAACAGAATATATGCAACATTAAAATTATTTCTATTTCTAAAGCTAATAACACAGCACAAGACTTGACTTCAGATATGACTCTTAGGTCCACTGGGGGTGTGACAGCAGCCTTAGAACCTGAGTACCCACAGTTTCTGGGCCTTTTTCCTCTTCTTTCTCTTTTTCTGTGCTCCCCTCTGTCTGGGTCTCAACCTCAGAACGATCACTGGCTTTCTTTTCAAAATAGGAAACTCTGAAAAATACAGAATATGGAAAAGTTACTTTCTCTTTGGGTTCAAGAGGAATAACAATTGCAGAAGCACTAAAAAGAACACTGTCCAAAATTTGGATAAAGGATCGGGGGTTTCAAAATCTCTCTGTATTTGCTATATTATACATTAACCTTTTTGGGTTTAGCTCTCATCCTAAAATTGGCTAGATGTGATTTAAGATATGAAGTCATGCAGAGGTAAAAGGTGGGCATAAATCATCCCAAACACTGAAAAACACTGCCTCTTTTCACGTAACAGTAATACACAGAAATATTTTTTAAAATCTGTGTGTGTGTGTATGTACAT
Source organism: Mirounga angustirostris (assembly GCF_029215605.1). Classification (NCBI taxonomy): domain Eukaryota; kingdom Metazoa; phylum Chordata; class Mammalia; order Carnivora; family Phocidae; genus Mirounga; species Mirounga angustirostris. The sequence continues at coordinate 127,446,973 of NW_026991713.1, forward strand.
ACATGCATGTGTGTTCCATGAGTGTGTGTCCCTTTATAAGGATTCGGCAGAGAAAGGAAGTCTTCTTGGACCCATCTAAGTTCACAAGTCCCTTAAAAACAAATTTACCGATATTCTCACTGAATCATAACCACACAAAAGCCAGCCTAAGGCAAATGAAACAAGAAGAGATTTCTGGTTAAAGATGTCGAACTGAATATATGCAGGTAAATTTTCTCCCACCCTGTACCCCACCAAAATGACTTTTAAAAAGCCATATACATACAAGAACAAAGAGAAAGGGAGAGGAAATAACAGCAAGAAGATTTGGGGGGGCACAGCTATGAGTGGGAACTGACTTGGCAGCCCAATAAGGCTGGGTCTGAAGCCAACAGTAGGGAAAGCCAAGCTGTAGCCTGATTGACACTGTGGAAAGCAGAAGGCTCAGGAGTCAGTGACACCAGGTACCACTGGATGCGGGGACAAAGGTGAGGCCTGTTTAAGAGGGACTAGAAGTGGTGCCTGGGCGTCTGACTCTTGATCTCAGGGTCGTGAGTTTGGGCCCCACGTTGGGCTCCACGTCAGGTGTGGAGCCTACTTTAAAAAAAAAAAAAAGAGGGTCTAGAATATCACAAAATAAAGGGTTTCTGGGTTCAGACGTTAGTCAGAGATGAGACGTGGGTTCTTCTGCAAGGAGAACTTACACAAAGAACATTAAGACCCTCAGCCACCTTTCTCTCCTCATCTTAAGAACTTCGGCGTTTGAAAAACACCCTCCAGGCAGGAGGCTGGAAGAGTCTCCTCTGGAGTATGTAACCAGGATAAGGGAAAAGGTTTAAAGTTTCTGACATGGGGCTTCCCCAAGGAAACCTCCCAGCCAGATCTCCCTACGGTGCACCCAGAGCATCAATCAGCTTCTAACACCCTGTAATCCTGCTAAATCTGATCAAACAGCCAAGATTGCTAGACATTTAAGGAAAATCTTAATATGAAGCAGAAAAAAGTAACTTACTGAAAATAGAATATGCCATCAGGGAAAAAAAAAAGGTCAAAAATATCATTAATATCCTTAGAGATATGAGGAAACATTACAACCACAAAAAAATGGAACACAATAAAAAAGGAACATTCAAAGGTTCTCCCCCACAAAAAAGGGAAGATGAAAGTTGATCAAATTTATCAGAACGGAGAAAAAGGGAGAGACAGAAAAAGGGAACAAGGAGTTAAGAAAACTAGAGGAGATCCAATTCAAAATAATAGTAATGCTAGAAAGAGTGAACAAAGAAAACTGAGGGTAAGAGACTATCACTAAATTAATTCAAGATCATCTTTCAAGAACTGAAGGACATCAGTTTGCAGAATGAAAGAGCCCAAGAGTGTCCAGAACAAAGAGATGAAAAACAGGCTCACACCAAAGCACGTGAGAAGTCTCATGCCCAAAGATGAAGAACCAGAATGGCGGTGGGTCTTTCAGCATTAACACAAGAAGCTAGGACATAATGAAGCAATGTTTTTGAAACATGGAGGGAAAATTATATCCGATTACAGAATTCTATACCTAGCCAAACTATCCAAGAAGTATAAAGGCAGAAGGAGAGATTTTCAGATATGCAGGTCTCAGAAAATATACTGCCCATATATTGTTTCTCAGTAAGTTAGTGGCAATGTGGTGAGCTCTGTTTGAAAAAAACAAAACAAAACAAAACAACATTTAAAAAGAGTAGGAAAGGCATTGGATTCAGGAAATAGGTGATGGAAAACAGGAAAGTTGAAGGAGTTCCTCAGGGTGAAGGCAAAGTGAGATGCCAAGATGATTGCCATGAGGCAGGACCTAGAAAGCAAGTAGGGCAGACTCCAGAGAGAATACCAGTAGACTACTAACATGTCTGAATGTATCTGAGAGATTTCCTCATTGGGGAAGAGTATGGGGAAACTAAGCAAATTTTAAAGATGTAATTATGCACAGAAGTAAAAAAAAAAAAGTATAAAAAAAGGAAGAGTGTTCAAGGCACAGAGCAGAGCTCAACTGAGTACTCCGTGTGTGTGCCTAATAACGTAAACACCGAGTAGTTACCTAACTAAATTTCAGTATAGCCAATTTCGGAGGTGGAGCAGGTAAGCTGGGTCCAGAAGCTTGTGTGTGTGCAGTGGGAGGTCAACAGAATGCGTTCACAATAGGGGGGACAACTCGGTAGCAATTTAAGCCTGGTGCATGGAGGGAAATATCACAACGGTCACAACCATTGCAAACTGCCAAACCTAACTGGTGCACAGGCACCATTTCGGGCTAAACCAGATAAATGGGTTAAGAGCCAGCTGGTGCGGGGTTGATGGATGGGCCTTTTTCACGCCACTCATGTATGACCCAGGGTTCTTTTTTTTTTTTTTTAAAGATTTTATTTATTTATTTAACAGAGAGAGATAAAGCAAGAGAGGGAACACAAGCAGGGGGAGTGGGAGAGGGAGAAGCAGGCTCCCCGCAGAGCAGGGAGCCCGATGTGGGACTCGATCCCAGGACCCTGGGATCATGACCTGAGCCGAAGGCAGACGCTTAACCGACTGAGCCACCCAGGCGCCCTGACCCAGGGTTCTGATCTACATTTGAATAATCACTTATCTTACTTCTCTAGGGCAAATTTTCATCTTGGACCGACTTTCCCTGCTACTTCTCGATTCTCTTGAGCCACACTTCCTACACACTTACCCCTGTTGTTGTCAGTTTAAATTTGTTTAGAAAACCCAAATTACATGAAATACAAGTCCTGGAAAACAATGAGAAAAAAAAAGAGACAAACCTATGATCCCCTTTCCCCACAAATCTCCTAGAAGTTTTCAGAATAAATTTCACACTGTCTATGCCCCTATTTGTCATGATTAATGAAAATAGTTGAAGACTCACTTGTTTGAGAAAGAGATATGTTAGGTCTTGGGATGTGTTTTCATTATCCTATACAGCATGTAAACCAAGACAGGCTGTCCAGGTATTAGGGATTTTATTTCTTGGTTTTGGTTCTGCCATAGTGAGGGGGAAATCATCATCCTGATACCCACCCAGAGAACATGAGTCTTGGCAACTACTGTTAACTTGCCAGTTGTTAAATACTGAGAGAAGGCTGACTCACAGGGTGGAGATTTGCTGCTATTGAGAAAGGGACCCTTTACAGGTGCTCACGGTGGGAGACTAAACACTGACTTCCTAGTGCCATTCGAAGAGCTATAGCTGCAGGCAGAAGGCTATAATTATTCTGAAAGCAGGAATTATATATATCATATGAATGATGAGGAGGTACAATTAGCAAATTCCTAAGCTGACACTTTCATCATGAAAGCTAATCATGTTGTCTAAGTATGGGTGAATTACTGGCTAAACTCGACTTCTGAGAATGGCGTACAGAACACAGGAGGGGTAAAGGTGCCTACAAAATATAAACACACAGTGATTATTCATGGCTAGTAAAGGTCTCCTTCAAAGAGTAACATTTTCCCTTTAAAAACCAGCTGTGGTAATTAAGGTATAAAAAGAATGTTTTTGGGGTGCCTGGGTGGCTTAGTCGTTAAGCGTCTGCCTTCAGCTCAGGTCATGATTCCAGGGTCCTGGGATCGAGCCCCGCATCGGGCTCCCTGCTTGTGGGAAGCCTGCTTCTCCCTCTCCCACTCACCCTGCTTGTGTTCCCTCTCTCACTGTGTCTCTCTCTGTCAAATAAATAAATAAAATCTTAAAAAAAAAAAAAATGTTTTTATCTATCTATCTATGCATTGTTACTATGTTTTAGGATTTGTCTGAAAGATAGGACAAATATTTTGTCCATTAGAATACTTGGTACTAGTCTCCCAGAAGTCAACCTTTGAAATTTTCTAAGGGACAACAGTAGGATATGGTGTGTAAACACCTAGGAGTCAGAGCCAGCACCTTTTGAAATGAGCTGACTATGAAATAAGTCATTGGACCAATGCCGATGTGTCTTCCAGGTTAACCTCATCTGAATAAATAACTTAGTTTCATATTTTACAAAAAGATCTGTCTGTAATTAAAAATTTAAACTGTTTCAGGGGCGCCTGGGTGGTGCAGTTGATTACACGTCCTACTCTTGGTTTCAGCTCAGATCCTGATCTCAGGATTGTGAGATCGAGCCCCGCATTGGGCTCCCTGCTCAGGGTGGAGTCTGCTTGAGACTCTTCCTCTCACTCTCCCTTAGCCCCTCTCCCCCTCCCTCACTAAAATAAATAAATCTTTTTTTTTTTTTTTTAGGATTTTATGTATTTATTTGACAGAGAGAGACAGCGAGAGAGGGAACACAAGCAGGGGGAGCGGGAGAAGGAGAAGCTGGCTTCCTGCTGCACAGGGAGCCCGATGCGGGACTCGATCCCTGGACCCTGGGATCATGACCTGAGCCGAAGGCAGACGCTTAATGACTGAGCCACCCAGGTGCCCCTAAAATAAATAAATCTTAAAATTTAAACTGCTTCAGTTAGAAAGTATTTCTCACAGTGCTATAATTTTAAGATTAATAAGCCATTTATAGTGTCTGAGAGAATTAATTATGTCATAGTATACTTATGATTAAATGTTGCAATCGCTGGAGCCCTAAAACTAATGCATAACCTCTCTCATTTCCTATATGGTTTAGGACTTTGCATTTCTTTTTTTTTTTTTTTTAAAGATTTTATTTACTTATTTGAGAGAGAGAATGAGAGAGAGAGAGCATGAGAGGGGGGAGCGTCAGAGGGAGAAGCAGACTCCCCGTTGAGCAGGGAGCCCGATGTAGGACTCGATCCCAGGACTCCAGGATCATGACCTGAGCCGAAGGCAGTTGCTCAACCAACTGAGCCACCCAGGCGCCCGTGGATTTTGCATTTCTAAAAAATGCATTTGCACACAAATTCATTGACTTCACATAAAATTCACCTATATTATAGAGTTGTGAAGTCAATGAATTTGTGTGCAAATGCACTTTTTACATGTATACCATATTCTATGAGGCCAGTATTTCCCTTACACCAAAACCAGACAAAGACATTACAAGGAAAGAAAACTATGGGCTGATACCCCTTATGAATAAAGATGCAAAAAATCCTTAACAAAATTTTAGTAATCTAAACTAGCACATATAGAAAGGATTACACATCATGACCAAGTGGGATTTACCCAGGAATGAAAGGTTGGTTTAACTTGAAAATCAATGACTATAATACATCATATTAACAGAAGTTTAAAAAACCATTAATCATCCCCATAGACATGGAAAAAGCATTTCACAAAATCCAAAACGCTTCACAATAAAAACTACAACAAACTAGAAATAGAAGGGAGCTTCTCAATCTGATAAAAGCATCTATGAAAACTTGCAGCTGGGCGCCTGGGTGGCTTAGTTGGTTGAGCGACTGCCTTCGGCTCCGGTCATGATCCTGGCAGTCCCGGGATCGAGTCCCGCATCGGGCTCCCTGCTCGGCAGGGAGTCTGCTTCTCCCTCTGACCCTCCCCCCTCTCATGTACTCACTCTCTCTCATTCTCTCTCTCTCAAATAAATAAATAAAATCTTCAAAAAAAAAAAAAAGAAAAAAAGAAAACTTGCAGCTAACATCATACTTGATGGTAAAAGGCTGAAGGCTCTCCCGCCTAAGTAAGACAAGCATGTCTGCTTTCTCCACTTGTACTTAACATTGTGCTAGAGATTCTAGCCAGGGAAATTGTGCAAGAAAAAGAAATACAAGGTACCCTTGTTGGTAAGGAAGAAGTAACACTACCCCTTTGCAGATGACATGATCTTGTATAAAGAAAATCCTAAGCAATCCACTAAAAAACTATTAGTGCTAATACATGAGTTCTAGCAAGGTTTCAGGCTACAAGATCAATGTACAATATACAAAAAAGTCAGCAGTATTTCTATACACTAGCAAAGAATACTCCAAAAATGAAATTAAGAAAACAACTTCATGTATAACAGTGCTAACAAATTTCGAAAAGTAGTTTAAGACCTGTATATTAAAAATGACAAAACATCATTGAAATACATTACAGATGACCTAACTAAATCTATGGGTTATCCTTCATGGATCAGAAGATTTAATATAGTTAAGAACAATATTAACTGAACTCCAGATTCAATGTAATCCCTAACAAAATCCCAGCTGGCTTTTTTTTTTTTTTCCAGAAATTAACAAACTTATCCTAAGATTTACACAGAAAAACAAGAAACCCAGGATAGCCAAAACAATCTTTCAAAGTTGGAGAACCCAGACTTCCTGATTTCAAAATTTACTACAAAACTGTACTAATCAAGACAGTGTAGCATTAGCAAAGGATAAACATATAGATCAAAGGAATAAAATGGAAGGTTTAGAAATTAATCTTTACATGCATGACCAACTGATTTACACCAAGGGTGCCAAGGCAGTTCACTGAGGGAAAGAATGGTCTTTTCAACAAATGGTGTTAGGATGACTGGATATCCACACACAAAAGAATGAAGTTGGACCTCAACCTCACACCATACAGACATATGAACTTTAAATACATTTAGAGACCTAAATGTAAGGGCTAAAACCATAAAGCTTTTAGAAGAAAACACAGTGAATCGTTGTGACCCTGGATAAGTCAACGGTTCACTAGATACAACACCAAAAGCACAAGTGACAAAAGAAAAATAGATAAAGTGGACTACATCAAAATAAAATTTTGTGTTGTCAATGATAGCGCCCAGGAGGTAAAGAGGTGATTCACAGAATGGGAGAAAATATTTGCAAGTCATATACCTTATAAAGGATTTGCATCTGGAATATATAATGAACTCTTATAACTCAGTAATAAAAAGGCAATCCAATCCAAAGGATTTCAATAGATATTTCTTCAAAGAAGATATATAGATGATCGACATGAAAAGATGCTCAACATTATCAGTCATTAGGAAAATGAAATCAAAATCACAATGAGACACCACTTTAGACCCATGAGGATGGCTATAATCAAGAAGACAGACAATTATAGGTGTGAAGGAGGATGTGGAAAAAAGTAGAACCCTCATACATTGCTGGTAGAAACGTAAAATGGCGCAGCCACTGCAGAAAACAGTTTGGTAGTTCCTCAAACTATTAAACACACAGAGCCAATGACCCAGCAATCCCACTCCTGGGTATATACCCCCAGAAAATTAAAAAAAGTATGTCCACAGAAGAAGTTGTGCAAGAATGTTTACAGCAAACATTATTCACAACAGGCAAAAAGTGGGAACCAAAATGTTTCCCACCTGATGAATATAAGTAAAATGCTGACTAGTCACACAATGGACTATTATTTGGCAACAGAAAGGAAGTGAAGGACTGGTATGTGCCACAACATGCATGAACTCTGAAAACATGACGCTACATAAAATCAGTCAACCACAAAAGGCCACATATTATATGGTCCCATTTATATGAAATGTCCAGAATAGGCAAATCTGTGGAGACAGAAGACAGACTGCTGGGAGGAATGAGGAATCAGTGTTGACAGGAACTGGGTTTCTTATCTGGTGAAAACAATGTTCCAAAATTATAATGTGGTAATGGCTACATGACTGTGAATATTCTAAACAGTACTGAAATGTATACCTTAAATGGATGGATTACCGGGTGTCTTAGTTTTATCTCAATAAAGCTGTTAAAAAAAAAGCAATGAATGCATATTTCAAGTTACCAATTCCGTACCTTTTGTTGGCTTCCTTGAGTGCAGTTTCAAGCTTCTCCGCCTTCTGGCTTTCTTCCCTTAGACAAAGAAGGAGCTGGCTCACAGTTAATTTCTCAAATTCCAAATAATTCCTGGAGCTTTCTGTAGATTTGTTCCTACATCAAGAACAGAATAAAGATTAAAAGGTTTTCATCACGAAACACAAATGTCAAAGGGTCTACGAATGTAACTGGCACCAACATAAAGGAAATGCTTCCCAGAACACTCTCCAAATAATTCTCATTTACAGGCCAAACGCAGCTGGTCATGTGACCACCAGGTTCACACTCCTCCAAGCTCTCCGGGGAGAGGGGCGGGGGCTCTCCGGTAGGCTCACCTTGCACTGTACATGCTCGCTTCCTTCAAACAGCCAGTGTGCCCAAACATCAGACCCCAGGACCCCCGGGAACAGAGGTGGCCCTGGTTTCCAGTGCCCGGCCTCCCCAGAGAACTAGTCTCAAAGAGGACCAGTCATACAAAGTACATGAACACGCGTGCTGCCTGGCAACATGCGGACCGCCAGCCTTTCTTCAACTTGATATTCTCAAGTCAAGAGAAGAAAGCACTTTTTGTTTTTGATTTCAAATCATTACAGCAGAGAAATGTAGGCACCGCTGGTATGTGAAATATTTTCCCTGAATTTGAAATCTGATTATACCGAGAAGGGGTGGGATGGCAAACAAAACCAGGACCACTGGTACGGCAGCTACACTTCCCGGGTGACCGCACTGATGCTCATGTCCAAGGTCACACGTCTCATAAACAGCCGGGATTAAATCCCAGTTCCCGACTCCGACCTCTGCACCCAGAAATCAATCTCTGACTCCTTAATACACCTTCAAACGAGGTATGTTTGAAGCTGTTATTAAAACATTAACTGTGGCTCGGGGCTCCTGTCTGGCTCAGTCAGAGGAGTGTGTGTCTCTTCATCTCGGGGTCATGAGTTCGAGCCCCATGTCGGGTGTAGAGATTACTTAAAAATAAAATCTAAAAAAAAACACCAACCAACCAACCTGTGGCTTAAAAGAGGAAGTGGTTTCAGCAGGTGGATATAAATGAGGAGGAAGTGGCTTGGAAATTTCAAACAGGGCCTTCTTCCTTCCCACCACTTCCAGAAAAGTCTTTCGATATTAATAAAAACAGTCGGGGGGAAAGCCGAGGGACTGCTAACTAAGCAAAGTGCAACTTTCACTTATGCCAACTGCCCTGTTTGATGAAAGAATATTATCTAACACTTATTTTCTCCCTGATGCAAGGGCTTGGGAGCATAATTGGGAAAAAAGGAAACTGCCCGTTTTCATGTTTTATAAGTACATTCGTCATGTTACAGAAAAAAAGGTATTTAAAGCCTATGACAGAAGAGATTCCTAGAGAAATTTTCCGGTAATAACAGTCTCTTTCAAATAGACTGACCCAGCAGTAACCTGTGTACAGGGTTCCGGGTGAGAGTCTCTAATGCCCAGCTCCTCTGCCATCTCTTCTGCCAAGCCCCTCGTCCCCCTGCCCCACACACCGCCATTTAAGATGTCTGCTTCCTAATGTCTACTTGGAACAGGTCAACTTGAGACTCCACAGGTAAGACTTCTGGCCACTGGGTAAGACAGTGACTCAGAGCACTCCCAGTCCTCACTAGAGGAGATTACCCAGGATCAGTCACCTGGGCTTATCCTCGGGAATGAGCAGGAAAGACAAAATGATAACATCCCACTTATCGGGCTTGACAGCCCAGGCCAGGTCAAACTCTACCGGTAAACAAATTAGCAAGCCTGAGTCTTTTGATTAAGAACAAGTTTGTCTTCACTTCTCATCTTATGGGAGATGAAACACCTCTAAACAGAGTGGGGAGGGTTGAGTTTGTCTACAGAGGCACCACACGCTGTTTTTATTCTCTGCTAGCCTGGGCTACAACACTAAATCCCATTCAAACCGGACGGTCTTAAAAGGTGCTGGCATGGGGCGCCTGGGTGGCTCAGTCGTTAAGCGCCTGCCTTCGGCTCAGGTCATGATCTCAGCGTCGTGGGATCGGGCCCCGCGTCGGGCTCCCTGCTCCTCGGGAAGCCTGCTTCTCCCTTTCCCACTCCCCCTGCTTGTGTTCCTGCTCTCTCTCTCTCTGTCAAATAAATAAACAAAATCTTAAAAAAAAAAAAAAAAGGTGCTGGCTTAAGTTAGCAAGAATCGACTTTTGCAGCCCAGGATGTTTGACCTCCCCGCGGCGAGCTGCAAGCGACAAGACTGCCTGACAGGTGTCTCCGCCGGCCCTAGCCCGTCTTCACATACGTGTCAATGGAATCAGTTCTTGCGGGCCCAGGACTCGTCTTGATTTCTCTCACCGCCACATCTGCTTCTCCTTCCTATAAAGGCAGAAATGAAAGGGCTTTACCATGATAATGTCCGCAAGACAAATTCTTTATCAAAAGAGAAAAAGGGGGTGCCTGGGTGGCTCAGTCGTTGAGCGTCTGCCTTCGGCTCAGGTCATGGTCCCAGGGTCCTGGGATCGAGCCCTACATCGGGCTCCCTGCTCCGCGGGAAGCCTGCTTCTCCCTCTCCCACTCCCCCTGCATGTGTTCCCTCTCTCGCTGTGTCTCTCTCTGTCAAATAAATAAATAAAATCTTAAAAAAAGAGAGAGAGAGAAAAAGACAGTAAGATCGAGGATCTGGATGACCTGCAACCCAAGGAAGCTACCGACATTTAAATGGGAGATGTTTCAATGAGGTCACTGAAATGGAATGGGAATTTAGCCTTCCCTCACCCTGCGCACCCTGTCAGGATTATAAATATCTAGGCCAAGGCGTGAAGATTGGTCTCTCATCCAGAACAGCCAACCTGACCCCAAACATATGAAAACTTATCTCCTCCTTCTCCTTGGCAGCTCATTCCCTTCTCTCCCAAGTGAAGGTCACATGTAGCTAGTGCCGCCTCCACACATCTTCCCTGCACAGGCCTTTAAAATGCAAAACGTCAGAACTTGCTGAAGCAATGTTGAAAAAGAGGCTGCTTTAGGGCGCCTGGGTGGCTCAGTCGGTTAAGCGACTGCCTTCGGCTCAGGTCATGATCCCGGAGTCCCGGGATCGAGTCCTGCATCGGGCTCCCTGCTCAGCAGGGAGCCTGCTTCTCCCTCTGACCCTCCCCCCTCTCATGCTCTCTCTCTCATTCTCTCTCTCAAATAAATAAATAAAATCTTTAAAAAGAAAAAAGAAAAAAAAAAAAAGAAAAAGAGGCTGCTTTCTGTAGGCAGAGCTCACAAAGCACAAAGTTAGCTCCTAGCAGAAATTTGTATACATCGTGGGCCACTTAAAGGAACAAGAAGTCCAAGACCAGTTAAATGATATGAAAGACATTAATATTCCAATGAGCTAGCGGGAAAATGTTCCAAAAACGCATGGACAAAGATGGTTCTAGATAATTCTGAGCATGTACATTTTTCCTAAATCTTGGGCAGTGTTTTCCAGTTCACAGAAGCAAGGCAAGAAAAGCATGTTTACACTAAAAATAACTGTCACTCATCGGATCAGTGAAGGAGCAGATTATGTTAACCATTCACCCCAAAGGAAGAAGCCTCTTTTGGAAACTTCTCATACACTCCGTGGCCTTCCTGAATTTTGCCAGGTATTTGCAGAAGGTGAAAGCTGTTTGATCAAACCTGCGTTTCACAATCTTTGGTCATCTGCAGAGAGGGTACTCTGGCAAAGTGTGCTTTCCATTTGGTATTTTAATTCTCCTGATTTCGGCTACTATGAATGCACCCAAAGATTTATTAGGGAGCATGGGTGGCAAAGTTCCTACTTTGCCATTTCCCCATCCTACTACTCTTCAGTGCAGCAAACGTACTGGAAAGTCACATGCGAATAATTCCAACATACCCAGGAGTTCAGCTTTTTATAAGCTCCCCACGCATTGTCTACAAGGTCCACTTTACTCTCTCAGAGACACCATCTCTTTTCCTGTGTCATATGTACGGTCTGACAAAGCTAAAATGCCAGTGTGTATCACAGAGGATCCTTTCCTTGTGTGTTTTTCTCCCTCACTATTCAGTGTCTTTGAGCAGCGACGAAGGAGAGGCCCCTCTGTGCTCATCTACCTGCCCTGCTCTTGAGCAGGACCACCCGCACACCCAGATATGGCCCCAACAGATGCTCCTCATGTGCTCAGGAACGGGCCGGCACACGCTATTTCACCGAGCTCACTTCATTTTCAGTTCCACATAAATGTGTCAGACACCGGGGGCTTCTCACTCAGCTCCTGGAGGTGCCCAGGCAGCTGCTGTTAGACGTGGGGGCAAAGCCAAGGTCAACCCTCAACCACAACCCCAGCGTCTCTGCCCTTTCTTTTCTTCACTGCCCAACCAAGGTTCCTTGTAAGGCTTGTTTAAAAAGAGGGTTCTATTATTAAAAAGTGTTTTAAAGCCATCAGTTTACCGCATCTGCTCATGAGTCTGCTCACCTAAGTGCAGTGCTGGACACAGCTAAGGACCTGGCCTGAAAAAGTTTATGTTTCGGGCACCTGGGTGGCTCAGTCAGTTAAGCGTCTGCCTTCGGCTCAGGTCATGATCCCAGGGTCCTGGGATCGAGTCCCACATCGGGCTCCTTGCTCAGCGGGAAGCCTGCTTCTCCCTCTCCCACTCCCCCCGCTTGTGTTCCCTCTCTCGCTGTCTCTCCCTGTCAAATAAAATCTTAAAAAAAAAAAAGTTTATGTTTCTGTTTTGGTTTTTTAGATCACAAAATGTCTGATTTGTCAGTACCTATGGGAAGGGGGGGGAAAAAGCCCTATCTCTTTTGTCATAAAAGGTAATCAATAGTCTTCCATTTCAGCCATGATAACCCTCATGAGTATTATATATATATATATGTATATATATATATATATATATTTTTTTTTTTTGAGAGCGAGACAGAGAGAGAGCGTGTGCGTGAGCAGGGGTAGGAGCAGAGGGAGAGAGAGAATCCCAAGCAGGCTCCATGCTCCAAGCAGGATCTCACAACCCTGAGATCGTGACCTGAGCTGAAATCAAGAGTCATACACTTAACTGGCTGGGCCACTCAAGCGCCCCTAGGATTATGTCATACTTAAAAACAAGAGCCAATTTATCTTGGTGATATTGATGCTGAAACTCCCCTCCTCCCCCCACCCCCCAGTTTGGCTTCCGTGTGTTGAAAAGACATAGTGGTAATCTAGGTGTCTAGGTGAGGTTTTGTAATTTGCTTAATACTAAATCAAAACCAGGACACTCACAGCTATCCTGATTTCAACAAAGGAGTCTTCAGGGGGGCCACCCGAGTTCAGCTTGAGCTGGAGTTCTGACACAATCCCCAGCAGATCTGCCTTTTCAGCTTGGAGATAGGCCACCTGGGTCTTCAGCTGTTCCAGTTCCTGGTCTGCTTCTGCCCTGGGGACTCTGGAGTCCCCAGTGGGGTCCTGGAAATGACGAGAAACAAGGTGAATCAGTGAACCAAACTCACACCTGGTCATCAAACCGAAGTGTCCCCATACCCACTGGCAAGGCAGCTATGCTTTATGGTAGGAAAATTCTAGCCTTCTCTTGGGGATATATTTTGATGTAACACTTCAAATGGAAGACTTTACATTATTATATTCAAACAACAGAAACTTAAAATAATCTCATGACAAGAAAGAAAGTCTTCCTCAGCACATGGGATAATCTGATATGAAAATAACCAATCAGACTTTGATAGTGGTAGACTGGTAAATTGTCGTCCAAAACCTCAGAAAATAGGGACAAAAAGCTCGCCTTTTTTTTTCTTCCCACAAAGGCAGACCTACCCTTACTTTCCCCATATTTGTCATGTACTGTTTGAAGCCAAAGCACCAAGACATTTCATTACTTGATACGTGAATGGCAAAGGACAAGGAAAGTCCAAAATTCTCTCAGGCATGCAGGCTGGTGGCTGTTATACTCTATGTTGGTGTTTTTAGGTTTGCTAAAAGTAAGCCCGGGGAGAAATAAGAAAACTGAAAATTCAGAGGCTGCTACTAAAAGTAAAAAAAAAAAAATTAAATTTCAGCCTATATAAACATGAAGAACAAATATTTCTATTTCACTAACACCAAGTACGTGTTGCGCTCCTCTTGTTACAATCACTGCACATGACAAAGTCGTAGGAGAAAGGGCCTGTTTAGATGCAGTGTTTTCATTTGGGAGCAGAGAAAACAGATTCCAGTCCACACCCTGCTAATCCCTGGTTACGACGCCCTGAGCGGATTTGCTTAATGTCTTGGCCTCCATTTTCTCAGGTTAAAAAGGGAAATGTGGTCCCTTGTGGTCTCTGTGGTCCCTTCCAGCTGTGACCTACAAGGCCTCTTCGATTTCCTCCTCAGGAAACCTTCATTGCTTTTACGGGCCTGGTGCCACCAGAAATATATACTTGAGATTATCAGAGAATTACAACACAATTCTCTCTCTCTCTCTCTCTCTCTCTCTCTCTCACACACACACACACACACACGCACATATGCACACCCATCTCCGTGATAGATTTTCTAAGGAACCAGAAACAGACCCAAAGGCTGTTAGTAGAACCAAAAAGCATCAGAAAGGACATGCATAAACCAGCTGGTCCATGAAATATTAAAACCTGGAGGGAAAGGTATTAACATGCAGCATGGGAGCGTCTCTCACACCACTGAGATTATGCTCTTCCTTCACTGGGAGCGTTCCCTTGCCAGAAAACGACTACAGGCCTGAGAGAAAAGAACTCATTGTGAAGCTGAAGAGTTAGGTGTGCAAGGAAAGGTTATCAGCCTGGGAATCCTCTCTTGGTAATGACTCATCCCAAAGAAATGTACTGTGAAAGGGGTGGAAACAGTTAAAGGAGAGGCACTGCTTAGCCTGGAACTAGGAAGCAAGCAGGTAAGGGCAAGGCCATGCTCTATTAGGAATCTTCACATTTTCCTGCTGGACCCCTCTGAGGACATTTTATAGAATTGCTGGTTTTTGGGTTTTTTTTAAAGAGAGAGTGAGCATGTTAGTGGGGATGGGGAGGGGCGGAGGGAGGGAGAGAGAGAATCCTAAGTAGGCTCCACACCCACTGCAGAGCCGATGTGGGGCTCCATCTCACAACCTTGAGATCATGACCTGAGCGGAAATCAAGAGTCAGATGCCCAACTGACTGACCACTCGGGCACCCCAGAATGGATTTTTGTAAAACCACCTTGGCGTAAGAGTAGGAAACAGAGTTTTAAACAAGTGTCTGAGGACGAGGGTTATAAGGCCATGATCCTAGAATCTCAGACTTGTCAGATTAATTTTCTTTTTTACAAGGGTGAGGATCTCTTCACTATCCTTGGGAAATTCCAAATCTATTTATTTGGCCATAAAACACCTCACAAGATAATATTTTAAATATCTCTTCATTTTACTACCGACTCTTTCCATTCCCTTCCTGGACTAGAACTCACACCTTTTATTTATGATCAACCTCAACTCCGTGTTTTGTTACTGTCTTTCATCACTTTCAAGGGCCCGCCATTGACCTTCATGCAACACAACAGCTCTCCTTGTGTACCCGTATATCTCCATCTTGCTGTCCCGGAAATCCGCCCAGACTACCATGCATTTTATAATCCTAGAAGAAACATCCAGCTAATGATCTCTGCCTAGCAATCTGTACCATTAAAAGTTAAAAAGTTCTCTCTACAGATGATAATAATGTATAATTCTGTGAAATTGGACAGAGCCGTGAACGCCTCAGCCTCACCCTGAAGATCAGAAGGCAGATCTCCAAAAGAAATTCCCTATTCTCTTTCGTTGTGTGGCACAGAACACGTGAGAGGCCCTGGTGGCTGGAGGGATTCTCTGGAGAGACCGCAGCAAGGATGGGTCAGCAAGAGTGAGAAAAGTCAGAAGCTGTGAGAGCTTTAAGTCAGGAAGATGACAGCCTAAATTTTACATATCACCTCAACCGGTCCACGAAATAAAAATGAAAGAAGAGGCAGGGAGGCAATAGGGAGGCCTAGGAGGCACATTTTTGGGGGAGAAAGCTGATGACCAAGGGTTTTAAAGAGCCATAAATGTCTCTTTGTCCAAGTGCCCATGTCCTCCGTCCCAAGGACTCTCTTCGGAGTCCTGCTTATAGCTTGTTTCTGCATTGAAAAAAGCTGTCCAGGGCTCCAGTTTCTGTTCTCAATTTCTTCTACTACTTTTTAGGAAAACCCATACATAAACTATTTCAAGCAGACAAACTGCTTCTGGAAGCTTCTTTCTGGGCTTCAGTGTGATAGGCCCCAACAGGCTGATGCCAACTGTCAGCTCACATCCCAAAAGCCACAGGAGGAAAACTGTGAGATATTTTCTGGGGCACCTGGGTGGCCCAGTCAGTTAAGCATCTGACTTCGGCTCTGGTCATGATCTTGGGGTTCTGGGATCGAGCCCCATGTTGGGCTCTGTGCTCAGTGGGGAGTCTGCTTGTCCCTCTGCCCCTCCCCCCAGCTTATACACTCTCTCTCTCAGATAAATAAAAAGACATTTTCTTACAGAGTAGAAAATTATTCATATATCCTAGGTGATAATTTCTTCAGAGCATTCTACCTTGCAAATATTTAGATGCTGAGAGATTTCCCTCAAAGAAGTGACTTAATGTTCTTTGAACTGTAAGACAAATTGAAGCATCAGATGTGATAAATCTAATCAACAACGAATCATTTCCCACACAAATGTAAGTTTATTAAAGCAGAATGTTCACACTGTCCCATGAGCAGGGATTGATGAGTAAAGCACTGACATAAACCACAATACAGTTCTCTAAACAAATTTTCATTCTTCAGGTTATTCCATATCGTCCCCTTTTTGTTATTTTCTTTCCCTTATCTTTCTTTGTTTGCATACTTTACCCAAGAAATCAGAGATCAACAGGGTTCAAGGTATCTCAAGAAACATCTCTGATGTCTGGGATTCTATCCTCCCTGAATCAAACCAGCGCTCCACCCTTCACGGGGCTGCTAAGTTCCAGGTTGGGAAGACAATGAACAGCAGATGTCCATCCTAACGAACAATATCCAGTGAGCCTCAGAATATGGACGGATGCTTCAAATGTGTTCTGATACATATTTTCTCACTAACATCTTTGGCACCCACTCTTGGCCATGAGCACATTTCTCAGGTTCTTTGGGTCAATGAAAATGTGGCAACCTGTCAGCCTCCTATCACAACATGACATGTATTGTGCCATTTTTCGAAAGTAGATATAAAATGTAAAGTGAGGAATCTCTATTTTATTTTATTTTATTTTATTTAAAGATTTTATTTATTTATTTGAGACAGAGAGAATGAGAGAGAGAGAGCACATGAGAGGGGGGAGGGTCAGAGGGAGAAGCAGACTCCCTGCCGAGCAGGGAGCCCGATGCGGGACTCGATCCCGGGACTCCAGGATCATGACCCGAGCCGAAGGCAGTCGCCTAACCAACTGAGCCACCCAGGCGCCCCGAGGAATCTCTATTTTAGACTTAGGAAAAGACTAGGTCAGTAAGTAAAACTTTGGAGTAATAGATTTTTTTTTTTTTTAAGATTTTATTTATTTGACAGAGAGAGACACAGTGAGAGAGGGAACACAAGTAGGGGGAGTGGGAGAGGGAGAAGCAGACTCCCCGCCGAGCAGGGAGTCCGATGCGGGATTCGATCCCAGGACCCCAGGATCACGACCTGAGCCAAAGGCAGATGCTCAACAACTGAGCCACCCAGGTGCCCCAGTACTAGATTTTTAAATGTAATTTTATATCAAAGACATAAACTAAAAACTAACACTTGGATGGTTCTAGGCAGAGGTTCTCCTGCACCATCTATAATACAAAATACAGATTTATAACTGCAACCTTCTTTTGACTATAATCAATATGGTCAAAACTGTACAAATTTCCTTCCCCCAACAAAGACTCTACATGACCCTTGAAATTGCAACCAGTCTCCTCAGCAAGAACAGTTCTTTCAAAATGATGCAAAATACTCATCTAGCCAGAACCGTGAAAGGTTTTGACCTAGAAGTCTAGACAAGGAAGATTCCACTCTAAACATTAATAAAATAAAATCGCAGCTGATCAGTCTGCTCACCTCAAGGGACTTTTCTGTCTTCCCTTTTAGTTTTTCAAGTTCTTCCTTCAATTTTTCATTTTCATGACTCAAAGCCATGAGGCGCTCCTTGGCTTCTTTGCTCTGTATCTCGAAAAAAAGGCGTTCTTCCTTCTGTTTCTCTGTCCAGGCTGAAAGCTCTTCAAATCGCCCTTTCATCGCCTGATTATTTAGCTTCATGGCTTCTGTACGGGGTTCAGAGTGAGAGTGTCACACATCAGACTCGATCTGATGAATCCGACCTCCAAGACCACCCTCACCACATGGCACCAAATCCAAAGAAGCCATGCTTGGCCTGGGCCCCGGGGTTGGCAGGAAATGTAGCAAGGTGAGTGGTTTTTGCTTTCAGACAGGACTCGGGGGCCTAATGTCATTTCTAGTCCTCCAAAGACTCCAGAAAACAAAACTAGTTTGGGTCCCTCCACTAAGGCACACAAGCTAGAGGACTGATTCAAACACCAGTCCTGCCAGAAGCCATGGCCTGATGCCCCAGAAAGCTTTCCGTGAACAAGGTCATAGTGAGGACTAACTCCGTAATTCTTCCTGTTTCTTTCTAAAGGAACCACATGTCATTATGCCATTTCCCTGGGGGTATGTAAGTACCTTTTATTCTTATCTGTATCCCCAAAGTAAACAATGGAAACAATGTTAGCCTTACCAAAAGCTAAACTCTGTGCTCTTTCTCCTGCTAGTGAAACAGAGAGAAGGGAATTCACCAACAAGCCTTTTGACAGAGAGATGCCGTTCATGAAGGTACAGCGTGAATGAAGAACCATGGTGGCTAGGGGCTGCTCACCTTTGAGCTGATGGTTCTCAATCAGGAGCTCCTTCATCTGCTGCAGCAGTTCCTCTGGAGTGAATGTGTCCAGGTTTGGGTGAGCCAGGTTGGGGGGTCCATTTCCTGTGGTTTCGTTGGGGCTGTCCCCCTTTTCAGTCAGGCAGCTAAGAGGTTGGTGGGACATGGCAGCAGGACCTAGGGAAACATCACAAACTGAACAGAGAGACGTCTTCCCGTGGCAATGGGTCCCCGTGAGTCGCGCAGATCCATGGGCAACTGCTAGTGAGTATTCCAAAAGTTGCCTCCTTCCTCTCCAATTCTATTTTGGACATTTTTGGTTCTTCCCTTTAAACAAAAAAGGTATATGCTAGCTTCAGTGTGTATGTGTGTGCATGTGCGTCTGTGTATGTGGGTGCGGTGAGGACCTGCGGGATGGAGGAGGAAGAGAAGAGTATGAGATCATGAGAATCGGGAATCCTAACAGGAATTCAAGGTTTCCAAAAATATATTTGTAGACATGGGTAAAGTATCATTAAATTGGTTTTCCTATGCAAATCTTTCAAGCTCAAATCTTTTTGTTTTGGGTGAATTGCACAGAAAGCTGTTAAAAAAATCTCCATATTTTATCTCTTGAATTTTTGGCTAAGAGGAAAGGGAGAACGAACATATTTTGGATGCTTACTACATGCTGAATCACCGCACCAGAATGTCAGTTTCTAATCCTCGCTAAAACCCAAATGGATGGCTACTTTACAGGAGACGGAGCTGAGTTCACGGCAGTGTTACAGCTCGGCCAAGGTCACTTCATAAGAGGTGCAACCGAGTATTAACAACACCAAAACCCAGCCCTGTCACACAATAAAGATGCTACCGAATATTTAGGCTTCAATATCCAATAATTCTGTAAGGCATCCTAAAAAGACCAAGAGATCTTGCTCACTTTTTGCATATTCTGAGAATATTTTAAGCATACCACCACTTTATTTTGTAGAGGGGTCAATGTGGACATAAATAAGATAGACAAGTGTATCCCAAATCCATTTATATATGCCCTACCACCTGGGCAAACACAGGAATCTCTTGTAACAACTGGCAACATGCTACAGGCAAACATTTTCTTTTTTGTGCTTTGTGAAGATGATGACAAGCCTTGTCATGGAAGATGAAGAAGGATAAGTGCACTCTCTCTTATACATCACCGTATCATTAACACCTAGGAGTGCTCTTGGTGACCATATATTAAAATGCGACCAAACACACAGGGTGTGGTGCAATGCTTCTTCCCCACCCTCAACTGGAAGCAAAGCTTGGGGGTTCTGTGGAGGTCCCCTGGACCCAAGAGCCTGGTGACCTGCTTTTGGTCTCAAGGAACCTGGAGGCCACAAGAGATAGTACCACGAAAGGACAGCAGGCTCCGGCTTCTCCCCTGAGCAGCCACCTCAAGTAGAGACAGTCTCATGGAACGCTTTAATGAGGATGGCAATTTATGAAGTGAAAAACACTGACGAGGCATACCATCCAACTGGGAGCCTTTGGAAGGTATCTATGTTTTACATATCCTAAGCATTTAGAAAAGAGGTATAATGCTCTTAGTATTCGGTGACTAGAAGAGACTGCTTTTGCTTTCCCCAATAAAATAATGTGGATAAAATAATTTAGACAAGAACAATTTGGAGAAATCCAGTTTCTGGTTTTCCATAACACTCATTTTCACACAGTATGATGTTGGAATTAACATTTCATAAAAATGGGTTTTTACCAAATAACAGGAATACTAAAGAGACCCAAAGATAAAATCCTTGCAATGTGCCCCAAAGTTTATAGCAGCAATGTCTACAATAACCAAAATATGGAAAGAGCCCAGATGTCCATCGACAGATGAATAGATAAAGAAGATGTGGTTTATATGCGATGGAATATTACTCAACCATGAAAAAAGAGAAATCTTGCCATTTGCAATGATGTGGATGTAACTAGAGGGTATTAAGCTAAACGAAACAAATCAGTCACTGAAAAACAAATACACATGATTTCACTCATACGTGGAATTTAAGAAACAAAACAGAAGAACATAGGGGAAGGGAAGAAAAAATAAAATCAAAACAGAAAGGGAGGCAAACCATAAGAGACTCTTAACTCTAGGGAACAAACTGAGGGTTACTGGAGGGGAGGTGGGTGGGGGGATGGGGTAACTGGGTGATGGGCATCAAGGAGGGCACTTGATAGAATGAGCACTGGGTGTTCTTTTTAAAAAATTTTATTTATTTGAGATAGAGGACAAGTGGAGGGGCAGAGGCAAAACGAGAAGCAGGCTCCCCGCTGAGCAGGGAGCCCGATATGGGGCTCGATCCCAGGACCCTGAGAGCATGACCTGAGCCAAAGGCAGACGCTTAACGACTGAGCCACCCAGGCGCCCCAGCACTGGGTGTTCTATGCAACTGATGAATCACTAAATTCTATCCCTGAAACTAATAATACACTATATGTTAACTAAATTGAATTTAAATAAAAAATTTAAAAAATCCTTGCAATATGTATCATTTACTTGTCAACGTTCAATTTGCTTAGGTATTCAATGATTATAATACACTTTGCAAAAGTAAATGGAAACATTCAACAGATGTTTTTTTTAAAAAGTTCCTAAGCAGTTCTCTAGAGATGTGCTTAGTTTCATTTTATTATATACACATTTCTCCTTACTGGTTTTTCCAAGAGAGAGGAAAGGGGAGAGAAGGGGAAAGGGCAGGGGAGGGCAGGCAAGGAGAAGGGAGGGAAGGGGAGAAAAGAAACATTTTCTCTTGAAAATTACTCAGGTATTTTTCCTCTTCAACTTTCCTTTACACCTCCTTTAGACACAGCCACACTAAAGTTAAAACTGGTTCTAGCTGTTATATCAGAGCTAACTTTTTCAGGTTGCCCAGATTTTAGGAGGACATGAGGGGGAAAAGCAAGGTTATGCTAAGGGTGAGAGTAGACAAGACATTGGGTGCCTTAACCAGATGTGTGACTCTTATGATAATTTACTGACTTGTCTAGCAAATGATGATCATTACATTTGCTTTCGGCTCAAAAACCCATGAAAAGTATTCTTGAGTTTGTAGGAAGATCCAACCCCACCATCCAACACATACAGCCCAGCACCATCATGGCCATACCACCATATGTATTATATGCTTGTCCTAATCATAGCAAACACTTCATTATCTAGCATTGTTAGGAAAAATTATTTGGTAATTCAAATGTCATAGGAAATAAGAAGTTAGTGTATATGCCAAACATAATGTAATGTAATGTAAATACTTATTACCAATTTTTACCAAAAGCAATTTAATTGATTTTTGGTGACCCAAAGAGCACCCTATGATTTTAGGTATTTTGGGGGCATCATTAGGAGTAATGAGTACAGTGCTTATGTAAAATGTCTATTGGTAGAGTACCCATTAGGGAAAGCTGAATTTTCTAAATCTTTAACATCACCTTAAGCTACTTTTTTTTTTTTTAATATATATATTTTTTAAGATTTTATTTATTTATTTGAGAGAGAGACAGAGAGAGAGCATGAGAGGGGGGAGGGTCAGAGGGAGAAGCAGACTCCCTGCCGAGCAGGGAGCCCAATGCGGGACTCTATCCCGGGACTCCAGGATCATGACCTGAGCCGAAGGAAGTCGCTTAACCAACTGAGCCACCCAGGCGTCCCTTAAGCTACTTTCAATTGAACAAATACAGAGATGCATTATAAATTCTTGCACACATCTTCAAAGGTTATAGAAATTGGAACTAAGCCATTTATTCCAAGGTTCTATCTGGTAACATAATTTCTTTTTTCCTTTTTTTTTTTAATAACAGAATTTCTCATAACCTGGATCTGAAACATGTCATTTTTTTTCTTTTTTTTTTTAATGTAAGCTCTATGTCCAACATGGGGCTTGAACTCATCACCCCAAGATTAAGAGTCACATACTCTACCAACTGAGCCAGCCAGGCACCCTTGAAACATGTCACTTCTAAGCAAAGGTGATATTTAACTACAGAGGGTGAATTAATTTAGCACAGGATTTATCAAGATTTCACCAGTGAGGAAGAAGGCAAACTACCTGGAAGAATCGCCTCGATTTTATTCCCAGATCTATTTGAATTCTTAAATATATTATCATTTTTAATTCCAGAGGTCAAGTAATTATAGCAATGACTTGACTTTGTGGGTGTGGACATGAGCTTAAATCTCATTCCTGAATTGGCCTTACAAATGATCCAGTCCAACTTCTTACTCAATGCAAGAATATCTTATCTGGTTTCCATGGAAGATGGTCATCCCCACCAAGCTTGAAAGGCTTCAATGACAGAAAATATGAGCAATTAACTTGAGCAGGCAACACAGCCCATTCTGTTCTGGGGCCAGTCCCATCATTAGAAAGTTATTCTGTATGGAACAGAAATTTGCCTTATACTGACTTCCACCCACTGGACATTGGACCAATGAGCATCATGCAGAGTAAGTCCAGGCCCTTGTCCTGGTATGTTCCAAACTGGCTTAATAAGCATTCACAGGTTCAATCCCCACATGAATAAATTAATTTTAAACAGTAAAAACCTATTTCTTGATCAGAGCCCATAGGTGTGGCTATTGGCAAATTCTGGTTTGGGATCATGATGGGGGGTTGAGTATGAATCCAAGATTACATCAACTAAAACCATCATCATACTGGAAAAAGAACTCAGTCTCTATCCTATGAAGGGGGAAAAAGAAGCTTTGCTTTTTATGCCAGAAATGGTATTCTGATTTTGTAATTTGCTAACCTACAGAAAATGGAAATGGATTTACCATTATCACGTAAGGCAAGAGCCTGGGAGTGTTTGGATTCTCTCTGTTGAGTGAAAAGTCACTAAGTGGCTGGTACTTCTTCCTCCTCCCCATCCCTGCCAGCTTAGGTCAGGCCCTCCTTGTCTTGTCTCAATTACAACAGTGATGCACTTCACAGAGCACAGGATTTTTGTCTATTCTGTGCACCACTGTGTCCCCGGCACCGAGAATGCTTGCTGAATAGTCTCCTACTCGGTGTGGCTCGCCTCTTTCTACTGCAGTCCCCCTACCACTACAGTTTCTTTCCTGGCATGAGGTCACCCTCCTGCTGAAAACCCTTCCCATACAAGGCAGAATTCCAGCTCCCAAATGAGAAAAACGTGGCCTTTCAGAGTCTGGTCCCCACTTACCCACCCGTATCACCTCCTCTCGCCACGCCACTCGCTCGCAAGGCACATCAAAGAGCTCACAGTTCCCCGCCTTCTTCTGCTTCTCTGCTCTTATCTCTGTTCTCCCCTCTGCACAAAATGTCTGGCCCCACGTTTGCCCTGGCAAATACCCACCAGACAGTTCCACGTCCGGCTGAGATAGATGGCCTGTGTAAAACAAACTGTTCTTTCCTCTCAGTACCCAGTAGCACTAGGCTCTCTCTGCAAAGTCCTATAATCATCCCATTCCAGTCTATCTTCCATCAAACGTCAGTGAAGGTCTCTATTTTATTCTTGTAAGTGGCACACAGCAGGCTCGCAGTAAATGTTCATTGAAATGAAATGAAAATACAGTGTAACAAGGTATTTTAAGGTCTAGCACTTGTAAAACACTTTCTGCTCTGTAGTGACAAACCCAGCATGCTAGTATTATGAGTTTTTCTACAGCTCTATCGCACTCATTCCCAGATTCTTGAGCTCAACTTTTAAAACTTGTTTTGAAAATTCGTACCATTTCTTTTATGATCCCCAAAGGTATCTGGGTGTCATTTCATAACACACATTCTATTATTTCATCCTCATATACATGTCAAAATGAAAACTTTCAAAATAATACTTTCCTCTGAATGAAATAGACTTTACTTCTCAAGAACAGAGTTTAATTTCTTCCTTTTCATTTGGATTTACTAATCCCACTGATTCCAAAGAACATATCAAATAGTCCAAGTCTCTATAAAATTCAGAAAAAGCAGGGCTTGGAGAAGAAAATGCCCGTACAACCTCATGTAAAGGAGAGCGGGAGAGGGTTCTGTAGGAAGGTAATACCATGGCCAATTCCTTTCAAGAATAAAGTTTTTGTTTTTTGGAGGGTTTAGTTGGATTCCATAGCATAATATGCAACCTGAGCTCAGTTACAAAAAAAAGACGCTATTTTTAAAACATTGTACACAATATACAAAAAACCACTAGAAGTGGCCCAGTAGAAAAACAGATCAGTCCCTCGGAAGATTTCAGTCCCTCGGAAGATTCCAGTCCCTGTCCTCTCTCTCCAGGCCACATTTAAATTTCACTTACCTTGTCCATTCCAGGGCAGATCCTGGCCTTAGCCTCTGTTCCAGGATCTCTCCAGCCCAGTACAAATTGGGCACATCCTGGGAGGTAGCCAGGGTTCCCTAGCTCTTTTCTCCCCAGGCAAAGAGCAGGGGGAGGGGCTGGTTCTTGTGTTAATAGTGCTGCCCTGCTTTATCAAATCTGAGGCTTTTGAGGTCCTACCACCACCTTACTGGTCTACGGGTTCTGTTTTCCATTTCATCCTTCAACAGTTCTGGGGCATACATTTCCATACAACAGTTTACCTGGAGGAGGAGGCTAGACCAGAATCTGGGTTTCGTTTTCTCTTAGAGATGCTGACTCTGCATCCAGCTTCCACATTTCCGACAGTAAAAACAACTCCTCTGGGGTTCTCAGCCTCATCGAGTATTCACGATCTATATATGTATATACACACAAACACATACACACATGCTTTCCCGGACCCAACGGTTTATGAAGATTCCTTTCAGCTGTTCAGGAGTCCCAGCGCCTTAGAGAGAGGTCACCTGTTCCTCAGTGTTCCTGGGCCACCTCATAAAGATGGAGTAGTTTTTGTTTCTCAAAGGTATACCTGTAACCACTTCCCATATAATGAGGAACTGGCTGTATAATCATTCCCAACCTGCAGGAAGATGTCACCCTCAAGCCACCTCCGTGACCTACAGAGGAAGTCACCTGCGGCCAGCCGGGCCGGTAAAAAAGGGGGGGAGGTCGCTTTGGGATGGCCGCCCCGCTCCCCTTTCCCACCAGGTCAGGCTCTGCCCAGGCCTGGAAACCCTCCCGGAGGAGAGGACGCCCCATCCCTCGCCACCCACACCGCGACAGGCTCCGGGTCGCAGGGAAGGCGGCCGCGGGAACAGCTTCCAAGGCGGAAAGGGAGCCGCCGCCTCTCCGAGCCCCTGCCCACCCCCTGCCCCCGCTTACCCCGCGCCCGCGCTCCGGCCGCTCTCGGGATCACTGCTTCCTCCGCATCGTGCCCGCTGGGGGAGGGCTCCGGACCCGGATGCGGGCGCCGACCAGGGGACCAGCCGGGGGCAGCGGCGCGGGCTCGGGGAGCCTCTGGCTGACTTGCGGCCTCGCGACCCCGCCCAGCGCCGCTCAGCTGACCGCTGCGCCGTCCTCCCCGCCCCCGCCGGGAATTTCCCGGGCCCCGCCCCCGAGGCCCCGCCCCGCAGCCGCGCCCCACAGGCCCCGCCCCCTCCCCCGGGCGCGCGCCTCCAGCCCGCAGTCCCACCGCGTAGCTAGTGCCCGCAGAGGCCCCAGCCTGGAAAATGAGGGCTACGTGGGTCTGTGAACCGCCGTGACTCGCGGCGCTCACTTAAATACATTCTTAATTAAAGGAGTGTGCGGAGTCGGTCTCCTCTGCGGGGGTCCCTTTAGAAGGCCGGAGTCGCAGGGGCTCGCTGCGCCCTCGATCTCTGTTAAGTCTTACATCTAGATACGGTTAACTGAGCATGCATGGCTTTCCATCCGACTTTGCCCTTAAAATAGACCTTTAATTAAAAACATAAAGCCTGCAGGATGCTTCTTGGGCTCTTTGTTCCCACGGAAGAGGCCAATGGTGGACGCCTGGATAGTTCAAGTGCCCCAGGCCCGTGGGATTACTGGATTGATTTGGATTGTTTTGGGAAGCAGAAGTACTGATCTACTTGTAACCGGAGGAGGGAAGATGCTTCCGGATTAGATAGAATTAAAAGGGAGGAAACAAGACGACGAAGAAGCACAATAATTTGCGTCCTAAGCACAGCGAGAAGGGTTGAGCAAGGACGCAGACACAGGACACAGAAGGGAACTGATAGTGAGGTCAAGATCTGGGCAGGGTCTCGACCAAGGTGGTGCAGCCTGTGCCTGGCACCAGGACCCTATGCAAGACAAGAAAACAGAAATGGGAGAGGGAGAGGGGGCGGAGGGGAGAGTTGAGAAAGGATAGGGTCTGAGAGTAAGTTTGTGCCAAAGATCAAAAAGGATTTTCAATACCAGGCATATACCCTAACCCTGACCCTAATCCCTAACCCCAAACCCAGCAGAAATCTGGGGTTTTATTCTCTGGAGTCTCTGAACTGCAAAATACCCAAACCCTAACCCCTAACCAAGGGGGGAGAAAAGAAAAAGGACTTCATGTGCGGGAAGAACTTGATTTAGTAATGAAGACGCTGACGCTGCTCAGCAGGAATACGCAGCACGTGGTTGTGCGTCCAAACAGCCCAGTGGTTGGAAGGCAAGGGGGAAAAAAAATCCGAAATCTAAATGGGAAAAGGCGAAGGCGCCCTCTCCTGGCATCTCGGAAGGATTTAGTTTCACTTTCAAGACCGCCTGCTCCAGTCAGGTTCCCCCTGCCTGGTCTTTTACACCACCGTTGAATTAATCTCTAAAATTGGGCAGAGGGGTAGCAAGTCAGTCCCTGGCCCCACACCCAACTCCCGAGGGTCCCTCCTGAGCCTGTCCGGGGTGCCTAGGGTGAGTCCCACTCCCACTGGGTTTCCTTCTATTTTAAACCATATTAAGGTAAGATAAAATGAGTATAAGAGGATTTGGGGGCGGGGAGGTGCGGGAAGAAGGTCGTACGGAGGCTGCTCTCAGCCTGGGAGTAGTAGGGTTGGAGGTGAGCTTCTGGTAGAGAAAGTGGTGGAGGGAGTTTTCTCAGCCCTTTTGGGAGGGGCCCTGAAGCATTGCGCAACCCTGCCACTTCTTAGCTCCGAGACCTTGGGCAATTTACCTGGTCTTGCCTTGCCTCGTTCTCTTTATCTGCAAAATCCAAAAAGTTCTGAGAACCAAAAGCCTTTCTTAGTTCAGCTGGGGGCAAAACCCGACCTCAACTGATGAAGAGGTATTGACACTTCATGGGATTATTTATTTCATTCAAGACACATTACTTAGTTTATATGAGATCCGCTTCGGACACTCTTGGGGAGTTATGTTATATAAATTACATACTTTGTAATACATTACTGCCTCACCTTTCTAAAATCCAAAAAAATTCTGAATTCTGAAACGGGAGCTTGCTCCACAGGCTTTAAATAAGGGATCTGGATCTTCAGCCCCTACTGCCTAAGGCCATTGTGAGGATGCAGGGCTAAGATTAGTAAAAGTAACCCGGGGGCACAGTGTCATTGTTGTCGCTCTGCTTCTTAGCCTGACTGGTGGGGTGGTGCCTTTTCCTCTCATACTTCCGTAAGTAGATGGAATCTACGTGTAGATAAAAAGACTAAAATTATAACGTGCTTTTAGCTGTTCACTGATGCGGTTTTGTGGTAGGTGACTGCAAAGCAGCGTGGCAGCATATTCAGTGAGATATTCATTTATTTCATGCTTTCTGTGCTCCTCCCTACTCCCCTCACCCCCTCTGCGTGGAGAAGGCAGTTCATCCCTTTGTGGTTCCTACCTCAAGGGCATTTGCCCAGGAGTCTTGGACAAACAACCTTTCTAAAGGCAATCTACCCCAGGTGTCCTGGAGGGAAGGGGAGAGAGGCCAGGGTGTGTGTGTCAAAGCAAAATGAACAAGACTTTTAGTTTCTTAAAAAAAAAAAAGGAAGAAAGTTTTATTCGAGTCCAAATGAGGACGACTTCCCTGGATACACAATCTTCACAAAGAGGAGAGCGCTCTGGAGAAAGAAGGTTTGATACAGGGTTATATATGTTTTTTTTTTGTTTTTTTTTTTTTTACATCAAAGGTTACAGTTCACCATGACATAAGACATTTCAGAAAATTACAAACTTGGGGCGCCTGGGTGGCTCAGTCATTAAGTGTCTGCCTTTGGCTCAGGTCATGATCTCAGGGTCCTGGGATCGAGCCCTCCATTGGGCTCCCTGCTCGGCAGGAAGCCTGCTTCTCCCTCTCCCACTCCCTCTGCTTGTGTTCCCTCTTTCGCTGTGTCTCTCTCTCTGTCAAATAAATAAATATAAGTCTTTAAAAAAAAAAGAAAATTACAAACTTTATCTTAGGTTTTGGTATTTACAAGGTTGCGGGCTTCAGAGGTATGGGAGCTTAGGGAGATTCTTACTCTTATCTCTAGGAATGTTTCTTTTGGGGTATTTGCTAATGAAGCAGATGTAAAAAGTGTGCTCACGGCAGAAATAGTGCCCATGCTCTGAAGTTTGGTTAAATCATTCTGACCTTGGTAAAAGTTAAAAATAATAGCTTTCCTGAGATCCCCGGAGCAGAGCCCACAGCATTAAAAGTTGACATTTTATTAGGTGGAGGGCTTTCACAGCAGTAGGAGGGAAGGAAGTGTGACACCTACAAAGTGGGAGAGGGGTAGAGGTTGGTGGTCTCATGAGCGTCAAAGAGTTGAGCCTCAGCCCCTTTGCCTATAATGATACTGTGATTGAGCGTCACGGTGACCAAAGAAAAAACATTTGTCAGTGTCTCTTGGAGGTTGGTATTGACAAGGAGGAACAGCTTAAAGTTCATGGATTCTAAAGTGAACCTAACTACACGAAGAATTTCTTAAATAATTTTGTTCCTTAAACCGACTTTGGCTTCCTTGTGAAATGATTCTCTGCAGTAAACAAACTTTTTATTTATTTGATCATTCACACTTCCATTCACGTCTGCATGATTGTGGAAAACAAGGGAGTATGTAGACTAGTAACCCATAAGAAAATTGCGGTAAGGTGGTCCCAAAACCCTGTACAATCTTAATATGTTTCCAGTGGAAAATATTTTGTTTTGAGTGTTTGTTTATTGTTCAGTTTATTATTTTTTACTTGATTAAATGCTTTTTTGTTGTATTAAACCATGTATGTTGCAGCTTAACAATAAAGAAAAGTCTATGAAAAAAATTATATAATAAATCTATCTGTAGTATGATTCCATATATATGAGATGTCTGGAAAAGGGAAACAGAGAGACAGCAGACCTGTGGTTACCTGGGGTTGGGAGTGGCTTTGACTGCAAGCGAGTTCAAGGGAATTATGGCAGGGGCGGGTGATGAAAATATTCTCAAACAGGGTTGTCATGATCATTGTAAACTCTTATTGGCATAATTAGAATCATCAAGCTTACAATGGGTGAAATATATAGGGTGTTAATGATACCTCAATAGAGTTGCAAAAACAACACCAAAAAGCACCCTGGAGACTGACGTCAGTAATCATGAGGTCTGATGAAGGGTACATCTGATGAAGGGTTCCTCAGAAAAGTTCAACGGCATTACCACATGACCCTGCAATTCCTCTCCTAGGCATACACCCCAATGGATTAAAAACAGGGACTCAAACGAGTGTGTGTATTTCCTCTTAGCGATATCTGGCACTGTAGCATCTGCCCGTAGGAGGAGTGGGGTGTGTAGTCGAGGCTTCCATCAGAACGAGGCTCTGGGATGAGAGTCTAACCTGCCACCAGTTTGCACGCCAAGTATCTTGAGTGCCAGGAACAATGACGCTGCTTTATGAAAAGCCAGAGCACTGTGTGTGTGCTCTGTGTGTAATTCCTCTCCTTTGCCTCACGTCTGTAAATCTTGAAACAGTAAACTTGTTGGGGAGGACTCAGTGTTTATCTTTTAGGTGATCATCAGTCCTCTGTGAATATTAAAAAAGAACAGCCTAGTAATACGACGGCTTATCAATTACTTCCTGCTCCTGTCCATTACGTACACACAGAAGCTGTCCTAGACTCCTGCACGAGTCAAAGCAGAGCATAGATTTACACGTTAAATTCTTGTTTCCTTGTTTTGTTATAGAACTGTTCAAAATTCCTGGAGCAAAATGTTCTATTGAAGTACTTATGAGTCAGAGCCAGTGATCCGGGAGCTTAATCACTCCAAAACACCGCAGTTCTCCGTCATGGTCTGAAAAGCACTGCCATTGTCTTCCTTGTATGCCTGGCAAGTGGGAAATGGCCTGGGTGTCTCATTCCTTGCTTCTGATTAAATAATTCATCTGTCACTGTTGAAGCCCATGTGATTTGTCTTTTTTCCATCTCGCTTATTCTTTCCCAGAATGAAATTTCTCACTTCTCAGAGTGCAGGGTGGCATTGGGAACACAGTCCTGGGTATCAGGCTACTTGGGTCTGACCTGAGAACACACGAAGGGGCAGAGTTCCTTGGACCTTGGCCTCTGTGTCAGTGAGGTAGAGAGGCCGGGACAGGTGATCTCGTAGCTTCCCTCCAACTCTTAGAAAGCGGCATTCCTTTTGGTTCATTATATTTGGTATCCTGTTTTAACAGATGCCAAATTAACCTAATTTCAGTTCAGACTTCTTTTTTCCTATGTTAATCGCCATTCTCTAGAGAAACAACCAATAGGATATATGTGTGTATGTGTCTATATAATTTTATTTTGATTTTGCAATTTGAACTGTATATATATGATAAAACGTTTATTATGAGGAATTGGCTCATGCCAATAGAAGCTGACAGGTTTCTAGATCTGTGTTCGGCAAGCTGAGGCCCAGGAGAACTGTTGGTATAATTCTAATCCAAAGGCTGGCAGGCTTGAGACCCATGAAGTTGTCGTTTCAGTTAGAGCCTGAAGGCAGGAAAAAACTGATGTCTCAGCTCAAGGCAGTCAAGCAGGAAGAATTCCTTCTTATTTGGGGGAGTGTCAACATCCAGGTCTATTCAGGCCTTCAACTGATTGGATGAGACCCACCCACACTGGGGAGAGCTATCTGCTTTATTCTGTCTTATCCATCTAAATGCTAAACTCATCCCCAAACTCCCTTATGGAAATATCCAGAATAGTGTTTTTCCAAATATCTGGGTACCCCACTGCCCAGTCAGGTTGACACATAAAATTAACTGTCATATTTCTATAGAGACTGGCTCAGTGCTTGGTTAGTTAAATGATCATAAATGATGCTGCAATTTGAAAAGTCATAAGTCCCCTGAGAAAATGTATTCATGCATGGATTCCAAATAGACTATGATAAACCTGGACACAAAATCTTACCTGGTTTGCCCATGACCTTTTGTACCCATAAAACCTCACTGTTCCCCCTTAGCAGACTACATTAACCCCTTTCTGGTTTTGTGGACAGAGGTCCTGTTCCCCTTGTCATAGGTCAATAGACAGTTATTAAATTCATAGGCATGATAGCCTGCTGAAGAGGAAATCAGCTTTTTCTGGGGTTGGTCTCCTCAGATCTTCAAACTGGATGCCAGGAGCACATTTCTTTCCTAAGCTCCATGGGTCGATTCTCCAGCTAATAGACCTTTAAATTTTGCAAACAATTACTCCATTGATATTCCAGCCCTCATCCCTTCCTCTTTCTGGTTCCATTGGAAACTAAGGGAAAAAATGACTTGGATTACACAGGAGTCGTTCCAATGTGGAAGTCACATCAAGCAATTCACATAAACCATTCTCCCCAAGTTAATGTGATCCAACCCCAGGGAGGCAGGAGAAAGTCCTAGCCAAAATACACTTCTTGCAGAGACAATTGGATATTCATGGAATAATATGGCAGTGGTGGCCAAGCTTTGCAAAGCTGGCTGTGAAAACTCTAAGAGGAAGGTCTCTTTGTGAGCTTGGAAGTGCTAAGGTATTATTTCCCATTGCCATGATTTCAGAGATCTTACAAAAATGTAGAGCTTTCCCATTCACTGGGTCTTATTGAAATTCTGGGAAACTGCTTCATTCTGTTTATTCTAGAAAAAAGGGAAGAGTCTCTGTGGATCTTTTTATAAAACAATTTCCTGTCTACCTTGGCTCACATCCTTATGAATTTTTTGTATTCACCTTCAGTGCAAAAGTATATTTTAGTTGATTCTGGCTTGGTTGGCTCAAGCGTACCTTGTTTGTCTACGTGTTCATGAAATGTCACTCAGTGACTCCTCTCTGCCCCGAGCACACTTTCTTCCTGCTCTTGTCTCCCACCCTCTGATTTCCCACCCTCACTCTCTGTTCGTGCCATCACCCTTTCCCCCTGGAAGGCTGTGTGAAATAGCAGTGACAGCTGGGTGTGCTTTCAATGCAGGTTGTTACCTTTCTAGAGCCTTTTGCATTTAAGATCATTTCTAACGTTGTAATAAAAACTTTGTCTCTTAGAGGAGCTCCAGAGATCCACCAGTGGGGAGAGGGGAGATTTTTTTTTTTTAGGGTTGGGCCCTTCCCAGTAAGCTTGAAATTGGACATACTGGGGACCTCCATCTCCATCTCAGCTACAAAAACATCACATATTTGACTCTGTCACTAAAAGGGGGGTACATTTGGGAGCTTTTATATAGGTGGAGTGGACAGAATTTAAGGGTGATGAGATGTGATGGGTGAGAAGAGAGCAGTTGAAGACAATTAAGAATTTCTGCCCTGGGTGACCAGATAGATGGGCAGCAGCATTAGTGGGAAGTTGATTAGTCCTGTCTGTGGAATCTGAAGAACCTGCAGGACAGGTAAGTGAAGTACCTGTAGACAGGTGAGTGATGTCCACAACCATCTGGGAAATTGAACCTCAGGAGAGAGATTAGTGTCAAAAGCCGTAGAGCCATCAGAAGGATGGGAGCAGAGAAGTAAGTTTGGAACTTGGAGACTTTAGTCGATCGATTCCCATTGAGTTCAAAAGAATAAAGCAATAATACTAATCTGGTTGTGTTCTTTATTTGATTAAATATGCTCATACATGCTAAATAATAAACTCATTATGTAAAAATGACTCCCTACAGATTTGGCCATTATATGTAAGCTGCAAGATATAGTTTATGTGGTTGGCTATGTATTTCTTGGATCTTAGACCCTAGAGAATTTGAGGAGAAAATTTATTCTAAAGCTAATTCTACATGTATCTCAATATTCAGTTAATAAAAAAATGCTTTCCTCCTTCTCATCCTGTCTCCTTGATGTTGCTTAATGCCTCATTTACTTCTTTTGCCTAATTTTTTGGAGACAAGAGCAGGCAGGTGAGAGACAACCTGTCTTATTGTATTTGCTTGGTGGCTTTGGTTATTTCTAGAATGTCATGCATGGGAGATCTGCAGCTTAGCTTCCATCCCTGATGCTCATGTTACCTTTCAGGATCAAAAACTTATTTTTCAACATGATTCATCCTACTTAGTGGCTTGTACTAATTATAGTCGATATTGACTTCATTGCATTTTAAGGGATGTCTTCTCATCATGTTCCTTTCTTGTATTTGTAAACACTGGTTTGCTCATTTCATATTTCCCCTTCATTTATTCCAAGATTTATATCTCTGCTATGGAACTGGAATCCTTCTCTCTTTGGAATGGCATGTAAATCCTTTTGATCCTTCTCAACACTATTTCTAAACTGTCGAATCTTTTTATGATAACTAAGAACCAATTAAAAAATGCCAATAAAATATGACTAAACAGTGGGGCGCCTGGGTGATTCTCTCGGGTAAGTGCCCAACTTTTGGTTTGGGCTCAGGGCATGATCTCATGGGCTTGAGATCCAGCCCCATGTCAGGCTCTTGAGATCCAGCCCCACATCAGGCTCTGCACTCAGCGTGGAGTCTGCTTGAGTTTCTCTCTCCCTCTCCCTCTGCTCCTCCCCCACAGCTCTCTCTCTGAAATCAATCAATCAATCAATCAATCTTTAAATAAAAGACTAAATGGTGAGTAAGCCTGCCCACACTTTCTGTATATAAATTTGCTAACATGAATTTACTGTGGTTTAGTCTTGCTAGGATTTGATTGAAGCTGCTCTGCATGATTGTGCAGGCTATTCATGGCACAGTGGCACTTGGCCGCGGGGATGAATGCAGGCTGCTGGGCAGCTGGTACCATAAGCTCCAAGGCATGCATCTCCCCGGGGAAGCAATTCCTTTTTCTAATTTACACAAAGGCCCCGCATTGATTAGTGAAGTCCTGGATTGGACTTGATCATTTTCTTTTTTTTTTCTTTTTATTTATTTATTTATTTATTTATTTATTTATTTATTTATTTATTTTTTAAAGATTTTATTTATTTATTTGAGAGAGAGAGATAGCGAGAGCAGGAACACAAGCAGGGGGCGTGGGAGAGGGAGTAGCAGGCTCCCCAATGAACAGGGAGCCCGATGCGGGGCTCGATCCCAGGACCCTGGGATCATGACCTGAGCCGAAGGCAGACGCCTAACGACTGAGCCACCCAGGCGCCCCTGGACTTGATCATTTTCTATAACTTCTCAGCCTATGATGCTATCATCAAAGCGGGGGGAGTAGTACAGACCTTGTCTTCATGCGAGCACACACAGAAAGTCTGGAAGAATAAATAAATCTTGCCTTCAGTTTCCAGCTATACATTCCAGCCATTATAGAGTTCACAGGGCGTGTGCAACCACGGCGATTCTGCTATGCAATTAGCACCCTGCTCCCATTCTCCCCTGGTGCCAGACCATACTTGCTCCAATATGGCCAACGTCTTATGGTCAGGAGGAAAGCCCCTTCTCCGTCAGACCTCCTATTTTCTCCTTCCGTCACCCATACCCCTTCTGTCCTTATCTCTCACCCACCCCACTTCCAGGGTTCTGACTCCCCTCGTGTTGGTTTGCAGGGATTCCATCTGGTCTTGTCACTGCGTGCCCTCTTGTTGATTCTTCACGGGGAGAGGAGCAGGGGTGAGCATAGAGAAGGGATGGGGGCAGCAGTGTCCCAATTGTCTCTTACACTCTCCCCTGTGTCAGAGAGGCTAGAAGTCTGGGAACTCTATTTCTGAGACTCCCTTGTCACGAGGCTTCAGGAGGGGGCTTAGAAGGTGCGTCTGTGCCGGGCTGGGAACGTTGTGGCTGCACCAAATGCAGGGGCTTCAACAGCTGGATTTGCAGTCCCTTCCGCATTCCTTTGATGGTTCTCAGCCCCCAGGTTGTGGACATCGGTGACCACTGACAGTGGTTTTCTGCATTTTGCTGACCTCTGCGGGGGCAGCTGCAACTTCCTGACTCACAGCTCTGGGGACAAACCTGGAAATGAGGGGTGAACCCCTAATGCTCATTGTAGGAGACTTTGTAGGGAATTAGAGTTTTATCCCTAACTCCCAAATATTAAGAACAACTGCCTTACATTTTAAATATCGGTAAGAGTGACTTTGCAAATGACATATCAGATAAAGGGCTAGTATCCAAGATCTACAAAGAACTTATCAAACTCAACACCCAAAAAATAAATAACCCAGTCAAGAAATGGGCAGAAGACATGAACAGACATTTCTCCAAAGAAGACATATAAATGGCCAACAGACACACGAAAACATGCTCCACATCACTTGGTATCAGGGAAATCCAAATCAAAACCTCAGTGAGATACCACTCACACCAGTCAGAATGGCTAAAATTAACAAGTCAGGAAATGACAAATGTTGGCAAGGATGTGGAGAAAGGGGAACCCTCCTACACTGTTGGTGGGAATGCAAGCTGGTGCAGCCAATCTGTAAAACAGGTTCCTCAAGAAGTTAAAAATAGAGCTGCCCTATGACCCAGCAATTCCACTACTAGGTATTTACCCCAAAGATACAAATGTAGTGATCTGAAGGGGCACCTGCACCCCAATGTTTATAGCAGCAATGTCCACAATAGCCAAACTATGGAAAAAGACCAGATGTCCTTCAACAGAAGAATGGCTGTGGTATATATATATACAATGGAATATTACGCAGCCATCACAAAAATGAAATCTTGCCATTTGCAACAACATGGATGGAACTAGAGGGTATTATGCTAGGTGAAATAAGTCAATTAGAGAAAGACAATTATCATATGGTTTCACTTAAATGTGGAATATAAGAAGCGGTGCAGAGGATCATAGGGGAAGGGTGGGAAAACTGAATGAGAAGAAATCGGAGAGGGAGACAAACCATGAGAGATTCTTAACTCTAGGAAACAAACTGAGGGTTGCTGGAGGGGAGGTGGGTGGGGGGATGGGGTAACCGGGTGATGGGTATTAAGGAGGGCACGTGTTGTGATGAGCCCTGGGTGTCGTATGCAACTGATGAATCACTGAACTCTACCTCTTAAACTAATGATGTGCTATATGTTGGCTAATTGAATTTTTAAAAAAAAGAGTGACTTGAAACAGTGGGGCCAACATCTTTGGAAATATCTGAAAAGGATAATAACCCGTGTGTTTTGCATTTACAACTTATAAGTTTGGGGCTTCCTTTCATTTATCATTGGCATGGAACATATTTACCAAGTAAAAGCTACCTAATTATAAACTCCTTGAGGGGTCGAGATTATTCTGTTTATCCTATTTGCCATCTTTCCCTTTCTTGGGCCTTCTTCTCTTGGCCTAGCAACCTATGGCAATCCCTCCCATTCCCCAAATAACTTCATCACTAAATAAGTAAGGCCTTTTCTCTTTATCCTTTCTAATTAATTTTCTATATGCAGATGTCTTTTTTTTTTTTTAAGACTTTATTTATTTATTTGAGACAGAGAGAATGAGAGGGAGGAGGGTCAGAGGGAGAAGCAGACTCCCTGCCGAGCAGGGAGCCCGATGCGGGACTCGATCCCGGGACTCCAGGATCATGACCTGAGCCGAAGGCAGTCGCTTAACCAACTGAGCCACCCAGGCGCCCCGGTACCCAGATGTCTTAAGTGATATGGGACTCCCTGAATTTCCATTTTTTTGGGGGATATTCATAAGGTTTATGGCCTGAAAGGGGAGATTGTGGGTCAAAAAGCCTCTGTTAAGCAAAATTTAGGACACTTTTCTTTCAATGGCCTTTAATATGGTGGCATGCGTTATTCACACAGAATTCAGCATTTCCTTAATGCTCCTGACTGAGAGCCCTTTTGCTCCATCCAAGATCACCGAAGACCTCCAGTCGCTAAATTCAATGGATGTGTAACGGGATGAAGAATTGTTTTTAGCAGAAGAAGGTGACATTTCAAAATGGTTAGCCCTTTCTATTTCTGCCTTGGGACACCCGGGTCATCTTGGAGCAGACCTTCTTTGTTCTGGAAAG
This sequence comes from Mirounga angustirostris, assembly GCF_029215605.1. Classification (NCBI taxonomy): domain Eukaryota; kingdom Metazoa; phylum Chordata; class Mammalia; order Carnivora; family Phocidae; genus Mirounga; species Mirounga angustirostris. The sequence goes on from NW_026991713.1 coordinate 127,484,670, forward strand.
AGACATGGGAGTTGCCCCTTTTAGTTCCTGAGCTGCAACGTTTTCAGGGGGAGTGTGCATTAGCATGCTTACTTAATTTTTCCTTAGGCAGGGGCTGGGTCCCTGGCTTGAGGTAGACCCCACGCCTTGACCATAGCTAAAGGTTTCAGGGGGAAAGAGCTTTCAGGGGGAAGGCTGCTGACACTAGAAACTGTTCTCTTTGTTGTTTTGTCAGGGTACATCATTAATTTTTGATGTAGTGTTCACTGATTCATTAATTGCATATAACACCCAGTGCTCATATTAAGCCCTCCTTAATACCCATCACTGGGCTACCCCATCTCCCCACCCCCTCCCCTCTGAAACCCTCAGATTGTTTCCTGGAGTCCATAGTCTCTCATGGTTCATCCCCCCCTCTGATTTCGCCCCCTTCAGTTTTCCCCTCCTTCCCCTAATATCCTCTGTGCTATTCCTTATGTTCCATATATGAGTGAAACCATATGATAATTGTCTTTCTCTGCTTGACTTATTTCACTTAGCATAATCTCCTCCAGTTCCATCCATGTCAGTGCAAATGGTGGGTATTCATCCTTTCTGATGGCTGCGTAATATCCCATTGTATATATGAACCACATCTTCTTTATCCATTCGTCTGTTGAAGGGCATCTCGGCTCCTTCCACAGTTTGGCTATTGTGGACGTTGCTGCTATGAACATCGGGGTGCATGTGTCCCTCCTGAATGCTTTTGACTGAGAACCCTTTGGGGTGTCTAAGATCTTCCTCCTTGCCTGGCTTCTGAACAAATTGAGACATAAGGGGCGCCTGGGTGGCTCAGTTGGTTAAGCGACTGCCTTCGGCTCAGGTCATGATCCTGGAGTCCCGGGATCGAGTCCCGCATCGGGCTCCCTGCTCGGCAGGGAGTCTGCTTCTCCCTCTGACCCTCCCCCATCTCATGTGCTCTCTCCCTCTGTCATTCTCTCTCTCAAATAAATAAATAAATAATCTTTTAAAAAAAAATTGAGACATAAGAAAAGAGAGAAGGGCAGATGGGAAAATTAACATTTTCCTTTACAACTAATTAAGGCTTGGCTGGAGGGCATGGCTTATCTACTGGGGAACTTGGCTTGCTAAGTTTTTACAGACGCATCCACCCAGGCCAGCCCCAGCTACCACACCCTGGGGGCCCTGGAGAAGCAAAGCAGAACTCATGCTCTTATGGGCAACTCCCTCTAAAGGGGAAGGAATAAATATGCATGGTGATTCCTCCCAAATTTACCACTCAGATAAGTCACTTTGCCTCCCCTGGGTTGAAGTAAATAAATGGGCAGAAAGATCCAGAAGGGTGGCCCCAGTGAGCTCCTTCCTACCTCCCTTCCTGGAGGAAACCCCTGGAATAGGGAAGACGTGTCCCCTTGACACGTATTAGCATGACTAATGGAACAGAGAGAACTAAAACAAAGTCAGCTGGTGGGAAGGTATCCTGGGGTACCTGATGGGGGGGGATTTCCATGCACAGCGGGTAACTGATGCGGTCACTGCTTCTGTTCCCAAACACACCAGAATCATAGGGTTCTTGGGGAAAATGGCTGCGTGGTGTGTGTGTTACATGGAGTGGTACCTTGGCTCAAGGTAATACTGAGGACACAGGCAATCGTGTCGCACATTGTTGGGCTGGCAGCAGCCTCAAATCCTTGGCTTCAAGTCTCTGACGTAGACCTGGTGGCTTTTAGCAGAGACACCACTGGCCTGGCCACATCTCCTGCCCCTTCTCGGTAAAGTGACACTTGGGATGGATAGCTTTCATGGGAATGTTAGAATGGGCTGTTGGCACTTACAGCTGGGAGCTTACTGTCCTTGTGGTTTGACTATCAAAGAAATGCCGCTTTTTGTACCTCAGGATGGTGCAATGGTGCATGATTTCTAGCTCCTTCCCTTGTGTTATTTTATTGATGCCTCCGCTGCATTTAACTCCTGATCATACACGTAGCTCCTGGGTTCTCTTCACGCTGCCCTGAGTGCTCCGTCTGGCCTCCCTCACAGCTGAAATGTTTTCCTGATATTCCTCCTCAGCGCGCCTCAATGCTTAATGCTCAATTCTCTCCCTCCTCGCCCTGGAAAGTCTCTCTCCCTCTTCTGGTCCTGCACCTGCTCTCCTCCAATCATCAGACCTTCTGTAACCAGTCACTCCCTGCAACCCTTGAAGCATCTCAAAATCAACATGTTACAATCCCGAATTCATAATCTTGGCCAAATTGGCTTTCTCACTCTACTCTCCATCTCGATTCATGTCATGATGTTCAGACAATTGAATGAGTTAGAAGTTTAGGGGCACCTCTGACTCTTCCCCCCACATTGAGTTAGTCATCAAGACCTGACCCTCAAAAAAAAACAACAACAAAAAACTTAAGCTTTTCTGGAATCTATTAGCATCTCTGCTCCCATCAGTGGTGTGTTGGTAAGCGATTAACAAACAGCTCTGAGCGGGAGCCTTGCTTTGTAGCATTTGCCCGATCCATGGCATAAATACTCCCACCATAGCTGATTCAAGCCATCCAAGGTTTAACAGTGTCTCCCCCAAATTTCTAGAAACTGCATTGGGTTTTGCAAGATGGTACAAGCCAGCTCCAGTGCACATTGGCCCCAACTCTCCTTGGTGCTTCTCAGCCTGTCCCTCTTCAAACTCCTCTCCCCTTAAGCCATTCTGTATCCAGCGGCTACACTCAGTTCTGACCATGCCAGCGCCCCTGCAGAAACAATGCTGATGGCTTCTTGGGTGATTCAATCCACCCCACTGACCAGTGAACCGAGCTCTTGGACACACAACCCTGTCTGCCTCTCCAGTGTCATTTCTTGGCTCCTATCTTTTTTTTTCTTTGAGGCTCGGCTCAGCTGAAACCCCCTCCCACCATTTTTCAGGTTGGGTCAGCTGCCCCATCTCAGCAGGCTTTGATTACGGCACTTACAACCTTGTATTTGTGGGGTTTTGTTTGTGGTCTTTCTTTCTTATGAGTCTATAAGCTTCTTGAAGGAGAAATCATGTGTTTTTTTCCCCCTAGCTTTGTATATATGGAACAGTGGCTTTCTCATTGAAATTGATCAATAAACACTTTTAAAAAATAAGGATTATTTTTTCTTTTTTTAAAAAAATTTTATTTATATATGAGAGAGAGAGTGCATGCGCATGAGAGAGCATGAGGTGGGGGGGCAGTGGGAGTGGGAGAAGCAGACTTCCCGCTGAGCAGGGAGCCCGACTTGACTCGGGGCTCCGTTGGATCCTAGGACCCTGGGATCATGACCTGAGTGGAAGGCAGATGCTGAACCAACTGAGACACCCAGGTGCCCCTGAAGTCAATCAATGAACACTTCTTAATTACTGAAGTAAGATTATCAAAGTTCTGCACGTGCATGCATATGCATGTGCATGCGTGCGTGTGTGCGTGTGTGTGTATTGGGAATGAGGTGGGAGTGTAACAATCGTCTATTTACCTGTTGCTGTATAACAACTGCCCCTCCCTCAATTGTGGCTTAAAACAGTAGCAGTTGTTTTGCTCAGGGACCCAGGGCTTAGTGGGGTCTGCGGGGCAGCCCTGGCCCTGGTTCCTTCTGCAGATGCAGCTGCAGTTGGATGGAGCTGGAGCGGGAACCTCTCAAAGATGTCTTTACCTCCATGTCTGGGACGACTCAAACGGTCGGGGGTCCTCAGGACTCCGTCCCGCACATGGCTGCCTCAGTGGCTGGACTTCTTCCAGGTGGTTGAAAGTGGTCTTCCTGGGCCCCCGCTCCCACCTGTCCTGTCGTGATGACTGCCATCTGCCTATTCCCATGTTCGGAGGGTACGGTCCCCAACACTACAAGATGGCTTTGAGATGTGCTTTTCTCACTCTCACTGATGACGGACTAAGTTTCAGGTCAGAAGCTCCATGTTTTTCCTTCAGTTCCTGGCTGAAAACTCTCCTGGGTCTTCCAGCAGCTAACCATTTGTCTCCCGAACGTCACTAAAATGGTGACATTGGAAGCCAAGTTGTTGAGAGAAAGCTCTGGGAGCTCTGACTGGCAGATTTTAGGTCCAAAAAAATACATAAGTTTTTATTTTTAAAACCCGTAATTCCATATTTTCCTTCCGCGTCCCTCTAGGTCCTGATCTCTGACCCTGGAATGGGTACTTTCCCCTTCCCTCCATTTGACACAGATAACCTCTTCACCAGCAATTTACAACATTTGAATACTTTTTGCACCCTATTTCGTGCAACAGATACTTTCTTAAAAAGGCAAGCTTTTTGACGATGATAAAGAAGCCATAAAAATGTTCTTCGAGGTTGTGAACTAAGCAGGCAAGATGCTCGGCCAGCCATCTGAAGACTCAGGCTAGAGCCTGGCTCCACCATTCAATAGTTACCTCTCTGAACATCAGTGTCCTCATCTGTAAACGGTAACACCTGCCTTGCTTGCCTTCTAAAGCTGTAAGGATCAGCTGTGCTGATATACGCCAGAGCAGGATACACATGCAATGCTCCAATCTCCAAATGCACCAGGTGAATGCAGTGAAGAGAGCAAGGGCAATGGACGCAGACCTCAGATCTGAATTCTGGACCCTGTTGTGCACTAGGTGGACTTCTGTGACACTCCTCTCTCCTGGTTCTCCTGTGTCTGTTTGGAGGTCGCTGCTCCTCAGCAGGTACTCCTCCCGTTGATGTCTGATGGCTGAAATCCTTAGGTCTTGCTCCTGGGCTCTATCCTCTGTGTGTGAGCTCTTTCCAGGGGACCTCATCATTGCCATGTCCTTAAATCCCATCTCTCCGTGGTGACTCCCAAGTTTATATCCCCCTGTCAGACCTCTTCTTTGCATTCCACGATGGTCTGTCCACCTGCCTCCTGGAGATGCCCCCACTGGGGAGCCACACACGCAGCTCCAGAATAACTGGACGTAAGAAGTTCTGATTGCATCCTATCCAGCATGCCCGGGATGCGACCCCCAATCCAGCCCCCCCACCTGCGTTCTTCATGTGGCCTCCTCCACATCTCTGTGAGCTTGAAGTTCACCATCTGTGACTAACTTAACTCTCACCTCCCCTCTACTCACTTCCTCTGTAGCATGGTCCACACGCCCTATGGCAGTACTCCTTTCTTGTTCATTTGACTGTTATTGATTATCCTTTCTAGAAAATGAGCTTCATGAGGGGACGGTGGCTCTCGTTCACCTTTCTAGCCTCAGGGCCATGCAAAGTGCCTGACCCATAGCAGCTGCTCAGCAATTATCCGACGAACACATGAATGTGTGTCCTGAGCAGGTTACTAACCTTGAGATAACTCGGTCTACTCTGTAACAAGAGAATTGGGTGAGATTTGAGATAATACATAAAGAAGAGCCTAGTTCAGGACCTGGCACATAGTATGTACATAATGGTAGTTACCATTCCTATAATGAATAAAAGAATAAGCTATACAGGTTATAAGGAATATATCCTTTAAGCACATAAAGAACATACGTGGGCTATAAAGAATAAGCACATAATGTGCATCAAAAAGGTCAATCAAATCTGGTGTAATACACATTGCTAAACTTAGTGTACCAACTGTAGAACTTACTACATATATAGGCGCCTGGGCTGGACTCCCAGAGACAGTGATCCAAATGGTATGTATCCTGGTGCCTATCAGTTTGAGAACCAGTGATGTAGAATATACATTGAAGTATATGGGTGTATTAGGGTTCTCCAGATGAAAAAAAAATTTTTTATATATATGGAGAGAAAGAGCGAGATGAAAGAAAGAATTCAGGAAGGGTTTCTATGCTGCAGCCTTGGCCGGAAGCCTTTCCCACTTTGGGGAACTTTAGTCTTTGCTCTTAAGGCCCTCAACTGATTGGATGAGGCCCACCCACATTATGGAGGGTAATCAGCTTTACTCAAAGTTACTGATTTAAATATTAATGACAACCAAAATATAATTTCACAGAATCATCTAGACTGGTATTTGATCAAACAATTGGAACTGAAGGCCTAGCCAAGTTGACACACAAAATTATCATATTGAGCAAATATTTTAATTATCAGTTTAAAAAAATATGTTGAGCATTTAGTATTTCTCCAGTTTTAGGCTAGGTCTCATTGAGTACCTAGAATGTAAAATCCTAGTCCCTCCTCCTCCCCACCCAGGAGTATGTTACTGATTTTTAAAAAATTTTTGGTGTTTCTTCCCTTAATAAAGGTTCAGTACATAAGAGATGGGAAGAGGGTTCCTGGTTAGGAGCTTTTGAGGACCCACCCAGGCAGAGAACTCTAGAAAACTCTCTCTTCAAATAAAGACCTCTGTGTGTCATTTTCACCCACCTCAGATAATACTTGCTTACTGTTGCATTCAGAAAGCCACAAAAACAAAAACAAAATCAAGGCCCCAAGCTGCTACCATGTGCCAGTTGCTAGGCTGGATCCTGGGGATACAGTGACAAAGGAAATGTGACTTCCACTCTCTAATTGTTGTTGGTTGTCATGGGTCTCCTTAGTTCTTAGGACTTGCCCAACTAAATAAAACAGAGGGGCTTTATGAAACTGCAGATGAAATAGGAAGCAGTAGGAAAGACCCTTAGCTTTTGATATATTTATTAAAAGTTGGAGAGATTTGTCATAAAGGAATGGAGAGCCTCGTTCCAGCAGGAACAGCTCCCGGTATGAAGTGGGCACCTGATGCTCATTAAGCAGGGATCTGATTTTCCCCAACCTGTGACTGTTTGTGTCCAGCAGATGGCCCCAAACGACTGGTTATAGCTGGGAACCACAGGCCCCTCTGGAAAACATGAAATGTATTTTGATAAAGCCAGCATCTTTGGGCGCTCAAATTGTCTGTCTCAGACCCTTTCTTTGTCTTTTTTTTTTTTAATATTTTATTTTTAAGTAATCTCTATACACCCAACATGGGGCTCAAACTTACAACCCAGAGATCAAGAGTCCTATGCACTACCCACTGAGCCAGCCAGGCACCCCTTTGCTCTCTTTCAGTGTGACCTGTGGATCAAAATAAGAAGTGGGCAAGAAAATGGTTACCTGTCCTGGAATGTGGTAATACTGTGGAATAATGGAAAGGTAGGTGAAACATGAGAGATAACCTGGTAAAGTGGCATCCAAATATGGAGTGGACACGTGTGTGTGTGTGTATGTGTACTTGTGATGAAAAATACCTCAAAAAAGAGGTAATTAGAAAGTATTAAAGCCTATAAGGAGAATAAAAAGCTGGAGAAGATGAGAGTGTCCTCAAGTGAGCAAAGTAGGGAACTTAGTTTTGAAAGTATTAATATGGAAAGTCCAGACGAAAGGGTCCTATTCCTCTATTCCTTGCAGTCCTAACAGGTGACTTGGATTTCAATGACTATCATGTAAGTAGAGGATTAGGGAAAAAGACACCTAATCGTCTAGAACCAATTTAATGAAATTCATTTCAAGGGACTCTTCCTGCGCTCTCAGAGACTAGGAAGGACCCAAACCACACACAGTGCCTGTTAGGGAAGGGGAAGTCAAAGCTTTGGGTTCTGAAAGAAGACATTCTCTACTGCAGAAAAGGAAAACAACAAAAAGCAGAGTTGAATGGTCATGGTAGACCTATTGGGTTCACTTTCTCTTTAGGCTTTAAAAATCTCCCATTTAATGGGCACCTGGGTGGCTCAGTTGGTTGGGCATTCAACTCTTGATTTTGGCTCAGGTCATGATCTCAGGGTCTTGGGATTGAGCCCCGTGTTGGATTCTGGGCTCAGTGCAGAGTCTGCTTGTCCCTCTCCCTCTTCTCCTCCCCCTGTGCCTCTCTCTCTCTTTCTATCTCTGAAATAAATAACTTAAAATAATAAAAAAAAATCTCCCATTGAAATAAAAAGTCTGCATTGGATAAGGTGGAGGATATGAAAAAGGGGTTTATTCCTGCTATTGTTGGGGCATCTGCTGCTTAGGTTAGAAGCTGCTTCCAGAGCAGGACCCTAGTTTGGAAAAGGGTTCTCTGTCTGTGTCCTGGGGCCTCTACCTGGAGACATTTCAAAAGGGAAGACACAAAGAGAGCATCCATGAGATATTCCAATGATCTTACACAGACGACCACTGAGGACCACACTAAGACCCTACCACAGTTTGCCCAGGGGAATATGGCTTCTCTCAGGGATTATGGAAGTTAAAAAACTCTTTTTTTGTTTTTGTTTTTTTTTTTTAAAGATTTTATTTATTTAACAGAGAGAGACATAGCAAGAGCAGGAACACAAGTAGGGGGAGTGGGAGAGGGAGAAGCAGGCTTCCCGCAGAGCGGGAAGCCCGATGTGGGACTCGATCCCAGGACCCTGGGATCATGACCTGAGCCGAAGGCAGACGCTTAACGACTGAGCCACCCAGGCACCCTCTTTTTCTGTTTTTAAATATTTTATTTATTTGAGAGAGAGAGACACAGCCCTATCTTTGAACTTGGTACTGTGGGACATAGTTAATACCAGGAGATTCAGTTCCTGCTTGAAGGAACTTCTATCTAATGCCTGTTACAGATATTCATATGTATATGAATAACAATGTCAGGTGTTAAGTATTGCATTTGTAGAAATGATGTAGGTGTCAAGAGTATCTGAGGGATTGAGAAGGAAGTCTTGTCTATCTGTGTGAGCTAGCGTGCTCAGGAAAGGAAGAACCGCTCTGTGGAAGGGGTGGGCCATTGCCTGGGGCCTGAATGATGAGAAGTGAGTAGGATATTTGAGATGCAGGAACGTCTCAAATATCCTATTTATTAAGCAAGAATATTATTATCATCCATAAACCTATCTTTAGTATAAAGATAGCAGAGTGGCAAAGCACGGCCAGGGATTAAAAGTATAATCTCATTAACTGCCTTCAGAGGAAAAATAATGGATGAGAAGCCAAAAGTTCCTGAATCAGCAACATCGTCTCCTTGTTTTTTCAATATTCTGATGTCAGTTGGACCATTCTCTACTAAGTTGATAAAGAGTAGAAACACTTGACATGACATGCTTATTATGTATAACCTGTTTTTCTCATAGACCGATATTTGTTTCATCCAGCTGCCTCCAAAAAGTTAAAATTATAAGACACATGACAGGTATGGGCAATTAGCACCTAAGAAGAGGATTAGGACTGTTCGAAGCCAGGGGAGGGAGATTAGTTAAATCAAACATCACTTATTTAACAAAGAGATCTGTATTCCTAACACTAATGTTTAGACTTGGTATTTTTCTTAGCTGTATTTTGCCTATTTCATTACATGAAAGAAATTTTAATCCAGCTACTTTGTTCCCCTGCCCCAGCCCGTTTTGCCAGTATCCTAGCTTTGGTGAAGTTATTTAACTTTTATGGGCCTCAGTTTCCTTATCTGTAAAGCAGACATAAATAGGATTCTTATGATTAATGAATCCATACATATAAAAGCACTTTGAACAGCCCATAGCAAGGGCTCATTGTCAGCTATTGTCATGAGTTCTGGTATTAAGGAAGATACAGAAGGATAAGTTTCATAGGATATATAGGTAGACTGGAGAGGTATTATATTTTGAAAATCAGTTATAATATGGGGCTAAAAATTATTCAAGCCCCCCAAGAACATTGTATCTTCTCTTGTAAAAGAAACCATTTAGACTTTAAGAATGCATTATATAAAATCATATAACACACATTTTAAATATGAGAATAACAAAAATAGGGACATAAAAGTAGTGGAGAGGAGTCTAGTACAAAACGCACATGTGGTGTCTTATGTACACACAATGGGGGAACCACACATTTGTCTCTAAGCTTTCTGGTAATCACTGCAGAAAAGGGGAACATGATCAGTTGCAAGATAAAAAGACACGAGTTGTTCAGGAGAAACACAATTACTTACACAATTACTTGCACTGTTGTGGCCCGAGGGGTAACTCACCAGCTCAGTTTAGGCTGAGAATTTGTAATACAATACAAAACATCTTCAGCATCTTTTCAGCAATGGAACTCCAGGGTTTCACGAGGCTGCTCTGATAACCTTCCTCAAACCATCACCCCAGGGCACTTCAGCAACACAGTTCTAGGAGGAAATGGATTGTGTGGCACCTGTGGACACGTGCTTGGCTGCCTGGCCATCTTGCCTCATCGAGAGGAAGATTTTACAATGCCCGGAACGCCCAGAACTTCTCTCTCATTCCAAGTTGTTTGGTTTCTTAAAAGCCAATCGCAACTGTTTTCTCATTTAATCCTCAGAAATCTCCAAGACAGGGATCATTAAACCCATTTTACAGATAAAGAAACTGAGTCCGGGCACCTGGGTGGCTCAGTTGGTTAAGCAACTGCCTTCGGCTCAGGTCATGATCCTGGAGTCCCGGGATCGAGTCCTGCATCGGGCTCCCTGCTCGGCAGGGAGCCTGCTTCTGCCTCTGACCCTCCCCCCTCTCATGTGCTCTCTCTCTCTCATTCTCTGTCTCAAATAAATAAATGAAATCTTTAAAAAAAAAAAAAAAGAAAAGAAACTGAGTCCAAAAGTCCTTGGACAGTGAGAAAATGGTGGGGGAGGATTGAGGGGCTGGCTCCCAGACCTCACCTGGACCTTTGGCCCTGACCCAGTACAAGACGCCTCTGAGCTATGCTCCCTCCATCTCACTGCTCAGTCACTCTTTTATCCATCAACATCTGACTTTTATGTCTGCAGCCCCATTGAAATTGCTCTGGCAAAAGTCACAAATCCTATTTTATTATCAAATCCAGTGACAGTTTCCTCAACTTGCCTTTTTTTTTTAATTTGAAACAATCAATTATTCACTCTGTGGCATTCTGTTCTCCTTTGGTTTGGGGAGCACTAAATACCCCGGGTCCTCCTCCTATTTTCCCTACCACTTCTGCTCATTAGCCCTTATGAGCAGCTCCTTCACCTGCCTCCTAAATGTTGGGGTCCCCAGGGTTCCATCTTTGGCCCTCTCTTCATACTCCCCAAGAGAGCCAATCCTCTCACACAAATCAGCTGCTGTCCTGAAAACAGTAATTCCCAAACTTACAGAGTAGAGTCACATCCTGTATGAGGTTGAGTTCTAAGATCAGGGTCTGAGGAAAAACAACATTTCTTCAACATGAGATTTGTTCGTTGTTTTTTTTCAGTTGAATAAGATGAAACAGCTGGCTCAAATTTGGAGCCATTATGTAGAAAAAAACTCGTTAAGACTGGAATTATACTTGGAAGGGTGAGGTGTTCATATCGTGAGGACATATGAGGGAGGTGAGACCATTTGGAGGAGGAGCAGGTTCATACCCCCCATTTCACTGCCTGCTTAGAGCCTACCGCTATGGGATGAAATGGAAAACAGAGAAAATTCTTGCCCTCTGTTATTTATTTAAGACCAAGCACACAGGTGAATTTGCGTGCATTAACCATGACTCCCTGAGTCTCTGCTGTCTTTCCCCTGGACATTTTCATTTGGTTTTCCCACAGATTTCAAACTTAACATGCCCACTATTTCTCATCTTTACTTCCCCTCAGTTTTACTGGGCTATAGCAAGATAACCACTCTCTATTATTGCTGTTATAAAGATACTCCCAAATTTCAGTGGCTTAAACAATAAAAATGTATTTCTCATTGGTGTCACATTGCAAGGTAGGCCAGGAGGTGGAGGGTGCAATGTGACACAGGAGGCCCACTCTACAAGGTCATTCAGGGATCCAGACTCAAGAAGGTTCTAAGATCTTCCATAGGTAGCTTCCAAGGTTGCCTTGGTGTCAACGTGCAGTCAGGAGAGGGGGCAGAGGAGAACATGGCAAGGGCACGTCTATGTGTTAGCATCACACCACTTCCATTCCCACCCCACTGGACCACCTAGATGCCAGGGGAAGAGTTGCCATCCCAGCAGTAAGTCTGTACCATACGAGGGAGCATGGCACCGCATTTCCATGGAGAGGTCGCCATCTGTCATTCTCTTCCCTTCCCGTTCCTAATTTGTTCTTCCACCAGTATTTTCTGAGTCTCTCTCTTTTTTTTTTTTTTTTAAGATTTTATTTATCTGAGAGAGAGAGACACAGTGAGAGAGGAAACACAAGCAGGGGGAGTGGGAGAGGGAGAAGCAGGCTTCCCGCTGATCAGGGAGCCCGATGCGGGGCTCGATGCGGGGCTCCCTGGGATCATGACCTGAGCCGAAGGCAGACGCTTAATGACTGAGTCACCCAGGCGCCCCAATTCTGAGTCTCAATTTTCTCTTTTGTAAAAAGGGCCAACAATTGTGCAGGGGTTGTTGTGAAAAGTGAGAAAACCTGTGTAGAGCAATTAGAATGTGCCTGACTTACCGTTGATGTTCACGAGTAGGTTAACTATTATTGTTATTAGTTAGTTGCAGGACTTCATCACCTGCCCTGTTATCCCAACCTAGAAACTCTCAACCTCATCAACAACTGCCAATCAGTCAGTGAGTCCTACTTACCTAGTTAAAAAAAATACATATTTATGTGTCTTTAAATGAAAGAAACAGATGTTTGTGATATGAAAATCAAAACATGGATTTGGATACCTTTTTTTAAAAAGGAAACAAAAGCCACACTCCCTGGGGGATCCAATGTATTTATATGCCTTCAACTGTCATCTTTAAAATGGGTCCTATATGCCAAATGGACTTAACAGATATATTCAGAACATTTCATCCTAAAACATTCTTTTCAGGTGTATACGGAACATTCTCCAGACTGGATCACATATTAGGCCACAAAACAGCCCTCAGCAAATTCAAGAAGATTGAAGTCATACCATGCACCTTTTTTGACCACAGTGCTATGAAACTTGAAACAAAAAATCTTGAGATAGCACAAATACATGGAGGTTATATAACATGCTACTAAACAATGAATGGGTCAGCCAGGAAATAAAAGAAGAAATTTAAAAAATACATGGAAACAAATGAAAATGAAAACAGTCCAAAACCTTAGGGATGCAGCAAAAGCTGTGCTAAGAGGGAAGTTTATAACAATACAGATGTACCTCAAGAAGCAAGAACAATCACAAATAAACAACTGAATCTTACACCTAAAGGAGCTAGAAGAACAACAAATGGAGCCTCAGGCCAGCAGAAGGAAGGAAATAATAATGATTAGAGCAGAAATAAATGATACAGAAACTAAAAATCAGTAGAACAGATCAATGAAACCAGGAGTTGGTTCTTTGAAAAAAATCAATAAAATTGATAAACCTCTAGCCAGACTTAATTCAAAAGAAAAAAGACCTGAAGAAATAAAGTTGCAAATGAGGAGAAATAACAACCAACACCACAGAAATACAGTTATACAAATATTATGAAAAATTATAAGCCAACAAATTGGACAATCTGGAAGAAATACATAAATTCCTAGAAACATAAACTACCAAAAGTGAAACAGGAAGAAATAGAAAATTTGAACAGACTGATAACCAGCTAAGAAATAGAATCAGTAATCAAAAAACTCCCAACAAACGAAAGTCCAGGATCACATGGTTTCACAGGCAAATTCTACCAAACATTTAAAGAAGAGTTAATATCTATTCTTCTCAAACTATTTAAAAAAATGAAGGAAAACTTCCAAATTCATTCTATGTGAGGCCAGCATTACCCTGATACCAAAACCAGAGAAAGACACCACTCAAAAAGAGAACTAGAAGTCAATATCCCTGATGAACATAGATGCAAAAATTCTCAACAAAATACTAGCAAACTGAATCCAACAATGAGGCAACCCACAGAAAGGGAAAAGGTATTTGCAAATGACACTACAGATAAAGGGCTGTTATCCAAGATCTATAAAGAACTTCTCAAACTCAACACCCAAAAAATAAATAATCAAGTCAAAAAATGGGCAGAAGACATGAACAGACACTTCTCCAAAGAAGACATACAAATGGCTAACAGACACATGAAACAATGTTCATTATCATTAGCCATCAGGGAAATTCAAATCAAAACCACATTGAGATACCACCTAACACCAGTTAGAATGGCAAAAATTGACAAGGCAAGAAACAACAAATGTTGGAGAGATTGTGGAGAAAGGGGAATCCTTTTACACTGTTGGTGGGAATGCAAGTTGGTACAGCCACTTTGGAAAACAGTGTGGAGGTCTCAAAAAAGTTAAAAATAGAACTACCCTATGACCCAGCAATTGTACTACTGGGTATTTACCCCAAAGATACAGATGTGGTGAAAAGAAGGGCCACATGCACCCCAATGTTCATAGCAGCAATGTCCGCAATAACCAAACTGTGAAAAGAGCCGAGATGCCCTTCAACAGATGAATGGATAAAGAAGATGTGGTCCATATATACAATGGAATATTACTCAGCCATCAGGAAGGATGAATACCCAACATTTACATCAACATGGATGGAACTGGAGGAGATTATCCTAAGTGAAATAAGTCAAGCAGAGAAAGACAATTATCATATGGTTTCACTTACTTGTGGAACATAAGGAATACCATGGAGGACGTTAGGAGAAGGAAGGGGAAAATGAAGGGGGGGGGCAATCAGAGGGAGAGATGAACCATGAGAGACTCTGGACTCCAGAAATCGAACTGAGAGTTTTAGAAAGGGGGGTGTAGGGAGATGGGCTAGCCTGGTGATGGGTATTAAGGAGGGCACATAGTGCATGGAGAACTGGGTGTTATACGCAAACAATGAATCATGGAACACTACATCAAAGACTAATGATGTGCTGTATGGTGACTAACATAACATAATAAAAAAAAATCATTCACCACAATCAAGTGGGGTTCATTCCTGGCTTGCAAAGGTGGTTCAATATTTGCAAATCAATCAATGCAATACATCACATTAATAAAAGAAAGGATAAGAACCATATGATTATTTCAATAGATGCAGAAAAAGCATTTCACAAAGTACAACATCCATTTGTGATAAAAACCCTTAACAAAGTAGGTTTAAAGGGAACATACCTCAAGATTTTAAAGCCCATATATGAGAAACCCACAGCTAATATCATTCTAAATGGGGAAAAACTGAGAGCTTAGAAACAAGACAGGGATGTCCACTCTCACCACTTTTATTCAACATAATTACTGGCCTAGTCTCAGCAATCAGACAACAAAAAGAAATCAAAGGCATCCAATTAGCAAGGAAGAAGTAAAACTTTAACTATTTGCAGATAACATGATACTACATATAGAAAACCCAAAAAACTCCACTAAAAAACTGCCAGAACTGGTACACGAATTCAGTAGTCACAGAATACAAAATCAATATACATAAATCTGTTGCACTTCTATACACCAATAATGAGGCAGCAGAAAGAGAAATTAAGGAATCGATCCCATTTATGATTGCACCAAAATCCATAAGAAACCTAGGAATAAACCTTAACCAAAGAGGTAAAAGACCTGTACTCTGAAAACTACAAAACACTAATGAAAGAAATTGAAGATAACGCAAAGAAATGGAAAGACCTTCCATGCTCATGGATTGGAAGAACAAATATTGTTAAAATGTTTATATTATCCAAAGCAATCTACACATTTACTATAATCGCTATTGAAATACCAACAGCATTTTTCAAAGAGCTAGCACAAACAATCCTAAAATGCCCAGAAGACCCCGAATAGCCAAACCAATCCTGAAAAAGAGAAGCAAAGCTGGAGGCATCACAGTTCAAACTTCAAGTTCTATTACAAAGCTATGGTAATCAAGACAGGATGGCACTGGCACAAAAGTAGATGCATAGATCAATGAACAGAATAGAAAACCCAGAAATGAACCCACAATTATATGGTCAACTAATCATCAACAAAGCAGGAAAGGATTTCCAATGGGAAAAAGACAGTCTCTTCAACAAATGGTATTGGGAGAACTGGACCACTTTCTTATACCATACTCAAAAATAAATTCAAAATGGAATAAAGACTTAAATCTGAGACCTGAAACCATAAAAATCCTAGAAGAGAACACAGATTCCTTGACATCGACCATAGCAATTTTTTTCCTAGATATGTCTCCTGAGACAAGGGAAACAAAAGCAAAAATAAACTATTGGGACTTCATCAAGATAAAAAGCTTCTGCACAGCAAAGGAAAAAACAAAACTTAAAGGCCACCTATAGAATGGGAGAAGATATTTGCAAATGGCATACCTGATAAAGGGTTAGTATACAAAATCTGTAAAGAACTTATCAAATTCAACACCCCAAAAACAAATAATCCAATTAAAACGTGGGCAGAAGACATGAATAGATCTTTTTCCAAAGAAGACATCCAAATGGCTATCAGACACATGAAAAGACACTCAACATCACTTATCATCAGGGAAATGCAAATCAAAACTACAATGAGATATCACTTCATGCCTGTCAGAATGGCTAAAATTAATAACACAAGAAACAACAAGTGTTGGCGAGGATGTGGAAAAAGGGGAACCCTTGTGCACTGTTGGTGGGAATGAAAACTGGGGCAGCCACTGTGGAAAACAATATGGCAGTTCTCAAAAAGTTAAACATAGAACTACCCTATGACCTATCAACCACTCCACCAGGTATTTAGCCAAAGAATACAAAAATACAAATTCAAAAGGATAGATGTACCCCTATGTTTACAGCAGCATTATCTATAATAGCCAAATTATGGAAACAGCTCAAGTGTCCATCCATTGATGAATGGATAAAGAAGAAGTGGTATATATACACAATGGAATATTTATTCAGCCACACACACACAAAAAATGAAATCTTGCCATTTGCAACAACATGGATGGAGCTAGGGATTATAATACTAAGTGAAATAAGTCAGAGAAAGACAAATACCATATAAACTCACACATATGTGGAATTTAAGAAACAAAACAAATGAGCAAAAAAAGGGGAAAAAAGAGAGAAACAAAGAAACAGACTCTTAACTATAAAGAATAAATGGATGGTTACCAGATGGATGGTGGGGGGGGGCGGGTATGGGTGAAACAGGTGATGGGGATTAAGGAGCATGCTTGTTGTGATGAGCACCAGGTGATGTATGGAGGTATTGAATCACTATGTTCTCCATTTGAAACTAATATTACATTGTGTGTTAACTAACTGGAATTTAAATAAAAACTTTAAAAAAAGGGGTCTTATATGATTGGATTAGAACTCCCAGCTGGAAGGGATCTACAAAAGTCTTCTTGTTCCCTCATTTTAAAACTAAGGAAACTATAGCCTGCTAATGACAAAGTTGGCACTCAAATCTAGGTCTTTTGACTCCAATCAACTGCTCCATTGGACTTAACTCCTTCCAAACATAAGAATGTTCATATATTTCTCTTGATTCTCATCCTGTTTACCTCCTAGTAATGTCACAGAAAAATTAAGTCAGCAAAACCACCCAGGCAACTCCTCTCCCTTGGCCTCATAGTCATTGGCTGGTGTCTGTTAGATGAAAATGACGGTGTTATGAATGTCCTCTAATCTCCTCTGGTTACCAAGCCAGTGAAGGTTCCAGAGCACTAAATTCCAGCTCTTCTTAACGCGGTTCCTTAGATCCCCAAACCCAGTGTCACCTCCCTTCCGGCTTCTAATTCTGAGCAGCAGATGGCACTGTGCACAAGTCTGGGAAGATACTGAGAAAAAATGCGCTCAAGCTCCCTGCAAAACCCTGCCTTGATTGCACAGGCCGACTCACCCTCCTCTTCTGGGTTTCGAGGGCTCATAGCGAGTGTGAGCTGGTCCAGGACGGTGTGACAGAGGCTGCCTGTTCATCACTGAGCTTGCTTCCTCACCTCCTCGGCACACGACTGACTATATTTCTTAGTTTCTGTTGTAGTGACGGAGCTGTGCCAGTGTCGTGTGGGAGAAAGTGATCTTCCCCATTTCCAGACTTGGCCGATGAAAGTCTCCTGGGCTTTCCCCCCACTCCTCTAGCTGGGTATCAATGCCCAGGATGACTTTGGAAATCATAGAATGAAGGTGGCAGTGTTGGCACCACCCTGGGTCCCTGAATGACTGCATGGAGGTGAGGACCCTCTCCAATTTGGACCCACATTGGGGTGTTACACGAGTATGAATTACTGAAGTCCCCTATACTTGAGTCTGTTAGGCCAGGAGGACCCACTCCCTGCCCTCCCGGAGCTCACAGCAGAGAGAGACAGAAATGCACACAACTAGTTATTGGTATTGATATTGAGTGGGGGGCAAAACAGTGGAAGCAATCTATTTTTAAAAGCTTAAACTGAGTTTATAAGCCAAGGAGATTTAATGAGTAGCTGGAGGGGATTGCAGGGGAGGAACCAAAGCATTCTAGGCAGGGGGAGAGTACAAAGACAAGGAGGGGTGAATCAGGGCTGTAAATAAGAGGAACGCAAGTACTCTGCCATAGCTGGGCTGAGAGCCAGCAAACTAGGTGAAGCTCATCTTTGCTGAGTCCCCTTGTTCTTAACATGGCTACCTGGCTGTGCTGGGCGCCATACTGTGCCAGATGACATTGTGAGTTGTGTGATTAAGAGCCTGCCTGTACACCTTACTAGGAACAAACAAGGCAGCTCCTGTTTTGGTCTGAGTGGTGTACAAATGAAGTATCAGCCTCAGGTTTGTGAGTGACACAAGAATAATGAGTCAACATCCTTCACCTGTAGAAAGTGGTGATCTTTGTGTTTCTACCACCTCGTGTTTTTCTAAAGAGTATTAATATGGGCTCCGTGTGCCTTTATTACACAAGTCAAATGTTTTCTCTGTCTGATTTTAACCCTCCAACCTACAGAAACAGAAACAAAAATGCCAACAAGTAACTACACTTTCAGACCACTGGTATTGGAGAAAGAAAAATGAGTCATCTTTCTGAGAATGGAGGTGAATGCCCTTTCCTCTGACTCCACCTCCTGTTTTGGGGGCGAGGAGTATCCAAAATTCGGTGTGTAAGAATATCCACTGAGGGCACCTGAGTGGCTCAGTTGTTAAGCATCTGCCTTCGGCTCAGGTCATGGTCCCAGGGTCCTGAGATCGAGTCCCACAGGGGGCTCCCTGATCGGCAGGAAGCCTGCTTCTCCCACTCCCCTTGCTTGTGTTCCCTCTCTCGTTGTGTCTCTCTGTCAAATAAATAAATAAAAAATCTTAAAAAAAAAAAAAGATCCACTGAGGGGCAGGACAAAAAAAAAAAAACAACACTGAAACTTCCATTTTTTAAAAAAAAATTTATGTAAGAAGAGTTAACGTGAGATTTCTCCTCTTGACAAATTTTGAAGTGCACAATACGGTATTGTTAGCTATGACAGAGTGTTGTACAGAAGATCTCTTTATGTGTGTTTTTTAAAGATTTATGTATTTTAGAGAGCATGCATGAGCAAGTGGGGGGAGGGGCAGAAGAAGAGGGAGACAGAGACTGGTGGAGCAGACTTCCCGCTCTGCATGGAGCCTGACTCAGTCCCAGGACCCTGAGACAATGACTGCAGCCGAAATCAAGAGCTGGCCATTCAACTGACTAAGCCACCTAGGTGCCCCATCTTTGTGTGTGTTTTTTTAATCTAAGCCATACTTAATATATAATCAATGCAGATGAAAAAAGTGCAAATAAAAATATGTATATGGAAGGTACCTGATTTCATCAGGTAAGCAATCAACAAAGTTTGGAGAATATACACCCTAGTCGTCTGCATGTTCCAGGTTCCTCCTAAAGTCCTGCAGGAGGGGCCGTCCTCTCCTTACCCTCAGATGAGCAGCTGCTCACCTTCTGCAGGAGGAACCTAGAGAAGTGAGGCCCTCCTGTCTCCTCCCCTGCAGCCCATTCCTTGGCTCCGGTCCATGTCTGCTTACCTTGTTCTGGCAGACCTTTTGGTTCTGAAGTCTGCTCCTGCCCAGTCGAGTACTTTTCCTCCTGTCTGGTGACTTTATCTTTATCTTTCTACTACCCTCCCCAACTCTCCCTTTCCCCTGGGGAGGGGCACTGATCCTTACCTGTTTTAGGCACACCACCTCCGGACCTCCTGCCCACCATCTCCAGCAGCCGGCTGTCGGCTTCTACCCCAGCCCTGCCTTGGTAAGATCTACACTCTGTCCTTAAGGGACTAGTGCCCCTCCTACTGTTTCCCTGATTTTGAAACAAAAGTAAGAATACAATAACAGTAGTGACGACTGCCATCTGTATGCCACCAATGCCCTGTGCTTTATGATAATCTCCAGTGCTGACAACAACTCTTTAAGGGGAGGGCTGTCATTCCCATTTTCAGGATGACACAAATGAGGCTGAGACCGAAATACCTGAGCTGGGATTTGTCCACAAAGGACCTGTCTGCTACCAAAGTCTGGATCTTTCTGCCACACCCCAGGGCTTTTCTCACCAGTACCCAGCCTAGTGGGGATTAGTTATGTCAAATCAATGTTGAAAGAGAAGTATCCCCTTCCTCTCTAAGCAAACAATCTAATTTGCAGGCTGTGATCAAAATAGATAAATTACGTTGGTTGGAAATACTTGAGGTTCATCTGGAGCAGAGTCAGAATAATAATTCAAAGGAATTCCGACGTTTAGAGCTTTGGGTAGTCCACAGGATGCCTGGGTTCTTCCCTCCTCCAGATAGTGGGCTCAGCAGCTCAGCCCAGCCCTGCTGCCCCCGCCGGTGGCTCAGCCACAGCCAAGTCCACGGGCTGAAAACAGACCCTCCCCGCCACGCGCATCTGGGGGGCTATAACACAATGTTTCCTTCCACTCCGCCTCACACCCTGGTTAACACCTAGGCCGATTTCACTTTTCCACCTTTCAGGTTTTCGGTTCTCCCTCCTGTGGAATCAAAATCACAGATTTATGCAACGCTGTGGGTTTGGACTAGACAGTGTCCTTGAGCAACACGTTTCTTCCATGTTTCCCCTCACTCTTAGCTAATACCCGAAGAGCTGAGCTGATGGGGAGGTGAACATCGTTTCTTGGGAAATAGACAAAGGCGTGCTGAAAACCTGCTACAGCTGTTCTCCACACCTGGGATACATCTAATCAGGACCTTCAGCTGTCCTGAAACAGGGTGGGAGTCCCTTCCTTGCCAAAGGAAAGGTAACAGCCCCTGACTGCCTGGACATTTCCCACACACAGATGGGGATGGCTAGGTGATTGAGGGTTTTAGAAAACATTCTTTCCTGGGGCACCTGGGTGGCTCAGTCGTTAAGCATCTGCCTTCGGCTCAGGTCATGATCCCAGGGTCCTGGGATCGAGCCCTGCATCGGGCTCCTTGCTCTGCGTGGAGCCTGCTTCTCCCTCTCCCACTCCCCCTGCTTGTGTTTCCTCTCTCGCTGTATCTCGCTGTCAAATAAATAAAAAAAAAAAAGAAAACATTCTTTCCCTCAAGTGAGTATCCAGCAGATGGTCCTGCTGCTGTTGTTTATTTCCAGGCCCTTCAGGGGCGGCTTTCTCTGAACCTTAGCTCCTAGAACCCGAGACCTGGAGGGTGGAGGGCTCTTATTTCAATCCTATTTCACTGCTCACTTTCTTTTCAATGGCAGGCCAATCATTTGGTTTCTGCTGCCTTTGTCTTCCCATAAAAGGGATTTTGGGGGATAATTCTCCAAGAAATCTCAAGTGGTTTCAATCAAAAACTAGTTTTGATTCTTCATCTCTTTTCTTGCAGCTATTTTGAGTTTTGTTCTCCTTGGTTTGCAGAAGCTTATAAAAATGCATTAGTTTCCAGCTTCACAGGTGAGGGCAGAGGTTTCCAAAGAGCAAAGTGGGTTCTGGCTGAGGCTGAGGCTGAGTCAGTAATCAGCTTTGTTGGCCTTTGGCTCTGTCCACCTTGCTTGCTCTCAGGAGGTGTGTAGCATGAATGGAGACACACAGAAATGCTTCATGGTTCCCATATTCCAAGAAGAAAAGGACTCTGGAGGCTCACTCTCCAACCTCCTTTTCCACAGGTCCCTGACTGATTTGAGTTTTGAGCTCCAGTCAAGAATGGAGAGTCTAATTGGATCTCCACGCTAACCAAAATGCTCAGGGCCTGTGTACAGAAAACTGAGTAATTTCTAACTTGTAGTCTTGTATGTAGTCTTTCTGGTGAATAAAGGGAAAGGGTGGCAGGGGTTTAGTTTTGTTTCTCTTCAGTAGTTATGTCTTACAGAGGTCAAATGCCCAAGATGTCCCAAACCAGGAGCCAGGTCAGATGACCTGGCCCTCATTCCTGGGCTGCTCTCTCCAGCTGTGATGCATGAACTTGGTTTACTCATAATTATCATTATTGTATAGCCGACTCTTCATGTTTTGCAATGAAAAGATGGAAAATTCAAATTAGATGGTTAAAACCCACGTGGCTGTGGATGTAATGAAAAACAGTCCTATATGGAGACACAATGTCTCACACACACACATCCCACTTACGTATGTTTGGGTTTTTACTTTGCATTTAATTATAATCTTCTTTTGGCTTGTTCCATACTGCCAATGACCAGGGGACCCAGAAGGACAGCTGGGAAAGCACCAAGCTGACCATCCACGTGTGGCTCTTTGGGAAGCACTTTCAAGTTCATGGCCCCATTGGCTGCCACCCAAAGTCAACAGCACAGAAACCTTCCTGTTATATCAGGGCCTCTATCTAAAAATAGATGAACTCGGGGCACCTGGGTGGCTCAGTCGATTAAGTGTCCGACTCTTGGTTTCAGCTCGGTTCATGATCTCAGGGTCTCAGGACTGAGCCCCGTGCCAGGCTCTGTGCTCAGTGGGGAGTCTGCTTGAGGATTCTCTCTCTCTCTCCCCCTCCCACCTGTGATCGCAATAAATAAATAAATAAATAAATAAATAAATAAATAAATAAATAAATAAATAAATAAGTAAATCTTAAAAAAAAATTAAAAAGATAAAAATGGATGAACTCAATAGGAAAGCTACAGCAAAAGGTATTATTTCCTTACTAGGTACTGGAGTTCCATGGAACAAAGCAGTCTGAGGTCTCGGTCCCTCTGGAGTGTTTTAAAGAGATCTGTAGTTGTTATGGGTAAGTCAGGCCACGTAGGCAAGACACAGGAGATTCAGCTTGGAGCTGTCAGGACCAGAGCAGACTACTAAGGTGCCTTTATATATAACTAGATATTCTTTGGGGGACAAATGGGACTGGATCAAGTTCGTTTGGGAAATTCTGCATTAAAGAAAGTGAAACAGGTTTATTCAGCCTTTAATGTTCAGATTTCATTGTGAAGCTCTTAAGAGGGGGAAATAATAGGAAGCTTTTCCCAAACTCTTTGGACTTGGGAATTCCTCTTCCTTGGGAATCTCTAACATTCTGAAGGGCACTAAAATTCCACAAAACCCAGTTTGGAGAATGCCATTTGGAGAAGTCAGGGAAGCCCCAGCTGCCCAGGGTCACCAGCTCCACTAACACTCAGGTCCTAGCCCAGTGGGCTTCACATTTGGGTACCTACCTTATGGGGGCACACAAAGGCTTGCTAAGAGTACATAAACATGCATGGATTTAAAAAAAAAAATTCTAGGTCCATCACTTCCATGGGCACACTCTCCTCCACCGGCTCTTCAGAGAGCTGAACGGCAGGGAGCCACGCCTGCAGGATGCAGAGCCCCCTTTCTGTTCTTCTTGCACACTGGCAGCCCTTCTTGCAATGCTGCATTGCCTCAGGGTAGGCAAATCCCTGGGGTGCCTGACAAATGCACAAAAGTGAATGTGTCTATTGACTGAGTCATCTTTTTGCAACTCAGATGATTTCTAATTCTTTGCTTTCATGCAAATTGAGGGAAGACCTAATTGAGTTGTCAGAGAATTAGATCATCATCATAATTTTGATGATAGATCACCATATCAGAAGGGGCTTGGTAATTGACATAGCTATGATAAAACCCTTCCATTCTAAACTTATTTTTATGAAAATGGCCTCATAGTGCTTACAATAACTGTAACAACTGTAATTGCAAGATGGGAATAATGTTAATAAGAAACCCCATCTATTTTACTAAAAAGTCTGATGAAGAGTAGTTTTTCCAATAAAATTTTATGACTTATGTTGAATAATTATTTATAAAAATTGTATTTATTTTCATAAATTGTATGTTAATAATACCTATAATGACAATTCAGTCCAGAAATATTTCTTTGATACCTAGACCTATATAGTCACAGGAAATTTTAAACATTAATTTCAAATTAATTAAAATGTACAAGATTGATTTCAAATTATATGCATATTTTTGCTGCAGATAATTCTGGGTGATCAATAAAAGGGTTTCAGGCAGAAAATATCACATCATACATTTATGTTGGGGAAGTGGATGAAATAATTTTTTGCTTGTTGGTGTATATTTAAAATGAATTATGGTGGATATCAAATTGCTATGGTATTAGATTGCACTGGAAACATTTTTTGAATGTCATAGGAGTTTTATCTTTTAATGTCCAGTATATCCATTCACTAGGAGTTATATCCTCTCTAACTATTTAAACCGATAAAGATATATTTTAGATGTTAACCTCAAAGGGTGTGAGAAGATGTGTTTTTAAAAATTATTTTCAGGGGTAACTGAGCAGGAAGTTGAAGGCTCTGTGTCCAATAGCACATAAGGAGAAGGAGAAGGTATGGGTCCAAAGATGGCAATGTTTGGCCTGAGTCAGCTTCGGGTTGTCCCTCCTGCCTCGTGCCCATTTCATACTTCCTCCCTCTACGGAGCCCTTGCTCTGGTCTGGCATCTACATCCATCCATCCAGCTCTGGGTCCTTCACCTCCCAAGCTAATGTCCCACTTTACCCCTAGCCCCCTCCTCTTCCTCCCCCAGGACCCAGCACTCTTTCCCTTTAGGCTTGATAACTAACCATGTTAACTTGGCCTCCGGACACTTCCTGGTCCACTGCCTCACACTCCCCACCTCATTCTTGCCCCTATTCCAGAAACCCTAAGAGGGTAGGAAGCCCACAGCTGGTCCTGGCCCCTGAGCCTTGGTCCACCCATCACCATCTCAACAATTAGCCTTAACGTGTAGGTCTTCAAAGTGTTTCCCTTTTTATATTCTCTCATTTACTCTTTACCACAACCTGCTGCATTAGATGAAGAAGTTGGGGCTCAGAGGATTTAAGTGATTTGCAAGAAACGGTGGAGTTCACATTTGGATCTGGGTCATCTGTCTTTGAAATCCATGCTTTATCCACAATGTCTCACTGCCACCGGGGGGGTTTTTTCAGTCCAAGGTCAAAGCAAACCAATTGGGATCTCCCCGATCTGGAGTGGCCCACCCACTGGAGATGGTGGGGGGTGTTAGCACAGTGTCCTTGTCTGCCGGCTCCTCCCTGTGGTCTCCATCGAGATTCTTTGCCAGAAAGTTGGAATAGACTTGCAGACAGTGAGAAGGGAAATCAAGACATATGCATGCTTGATGTGGAACGAGATATGATGGTGCGGAGCCAAGACGAGATGAGTATAAACAAACATTCACATAAAAAATGCACCAGATTTGCCGCGAGCGGTATTTTAGTCTGTATAGTTGTACCAGAAATAACACTTGGTTGGATGTCAAAATACCAATCATCTAGCTTCAGTTTTTATTTTTTAATTGAAGACAAAAGACTTTTGGAAACCAAGAGAATGCTAAATCTGTTTCAACTTACCTCAAAAAGCCCAAGTTAAGGTATATCTGGCTGAATAAGTTGACTTGCTCTATGCTTTATGTGTTATTTTGCAAACTTTTGAGGAGAACTTTTTAAAGTGCATTCGGACTGCTGGACATATATCTTAGAAAAATAATTACTCCATTTTGGGGCCTTGATTTTTGATCCCTCAGTGTGAGGTGTTTCTTGAAACTGACCCTTCAAGAACATTATAATTGGGATTTCTGAAAGTGATGGATTCTCTAGGTCGTAAAGGAGTAAATATTTTGTCAAGATATATGGTAAATAATTAACGGCCTCTTAGCACACACAGAAATAATTTACTAACGAAAGGACTTCAGCATTGTAAACAGTCGGGGATCAGCCTCAAAGACCACCTGGAAGTTCCAGTGTGCAGATGAGTAGGAGGTTAGCCACCTGGAACTTATTAAACCCATTCACACTGGTTGGCTCCTGCTGTTTACTTCTGAATGCAGTTTCACATGATAGTTACTCAGCCTCCGTTGATGGCTGGGACCTGCTTGCTTTTGTCAGAGTTGATCTAGGGCTGGTGAACGTGTTAACACAAGTTACAGGGTCACAAATATTAAATTCCTACATGGAACTTAAAAGCAAATCTGGGTGAAACAGTGGGTGGAGCCTTTCCCGAAGCAAAATCTGGGGGACCCGAAAAACTTGCCGTTGGTAGTCACCTTGCTGGTTCTCTGTGCTCACCTCTGGTTCCGATCGGCCCTCTGAAATGTCCCTGAGCATGGCACAGACTACTTGAACGGAGAGCTGAATCCCTTTGGGCTGAACTTTCAGAGACAGCTGTACATAGTCTGTCACACTGGGAAGGAGGTTAGAGGTCATTTACCTGGGTGTCAGTGACCACCCAGGGTCATTTGGGGCTATTGGCATTTGGGGCAGGAAAATATTTTTCTGCCAAACATCCTTGTGCAGGAGAAACAGCACATATTAATAACGCATCTGCCACAGTTACTGTGATAACATTTCCAAATACCGGGGGAGAGGAGGAGAGGGTCATAAGAGGGTCAGGTGACAATGCTGTGTACAGGGAGGACACCAGGGTTCAGGGTGGGGGAGTGGCTTGCCTGAGGTCATGATGCAAATTAGTAGTGGAGTCAGATTTTTACTCTGACATCTGTTGACTTTCATGCCCCTATTGCTACTATTCATCTGTAAAATAGGGAGGGAACATGCTAGTTAATTTACTATTTGTGGGCAGTGTTTGTGCAATGCTTTAAAGTCCTAGGCAAGGGTGCCTGGGTGGCTCCGTCGTTAAGCGTCTGCCTTCGGCTCAGGTCATGATCCCGGGGTCCTGGGATCGAGTCCCGCATCGGGCTCCCTGCTCGGCGGGAAGCCTGCTTCTCCCTCTCCCACTCCCCCTGCTTGTGTTCCTGCTCTCGCTCTCTCTCTGTCAAATAAATAAAATCTTTAAAAAAAAAAAAGAAAGTCCTAGGCAAAAGATACAAAATAACTATCCCCAATTATTTCTTTTTATCTATTTGTAGCACAAGGCACTATGAACAAGAGTATACATTACAGAAGAAAAATTTACATTGTAATCCTTTAGGGAAGTACTTTTTAGAAACAGATCAGAGATGGGTAGAAGAACACAGCTGTGCCCAGAGTGACAGCTGCCAGAGGACAGGTCTGGAACATGCTCTTTACACCCCTGGGCTAGGCGCTAAGCGTGGCATGAAGCGACCGGCTGGCCAATGTTTGTTCATTGGACCTGAGGCAAAGGCATTTGAGCTGTTCTTGAAGTTTATCAAAAGGTATCTCTTTGAGGTTTCATTTCTGATTACTCCAGGGGCTCTGGTTTGGGCTTGCTTGGATTGTGGTAAGGAAATGGGACCCTGAAAAGAAGTCCAGATTGAGTGGGAACTAAAGGAGTCACCTGGAGAGCAGGTGTGCAGGAGGTGGCCAAGACAAAGCCACTGGGGTTGCTGGGCGGGGTGCACAGAGCAGGCCTCCTGGCCAGCCCATAAATCCCTCCCACCCGGGAGTTCTCGCAGCTTGAGCAAGATGCTGCCCGCCAAGTGCTCTGAACTGAGGGGAACAAGGTGCTGTACAAACATCATCCTGATTGTTTCTAATCTGCAGATCCTGGGCTCTGTGTCTGCAAAGATAAAGAAAGGAATGGGGCTGGGTGGACAGAAACAAATACATTTGAGCACCCCAGGCTGCTGCGTGCTACGTGCCTTTCCAACAAGAGACGTTAAGCTCCTACTTCTAAGCCTTAGCAAGTCCTATATATTTGTCTGTGATATGAGCTTCCTCTTCTGGAAATAAATACTATTTTTTTTTTCCCTTCAACAGTTAACTTTTGTTCCTTCCCAGCAGAGCTCCTACACAGCTCTGGGCTCCTCTTTCTTATAACTGAATTGTGGGGACACTACTGTGGTCCTCCAGCTCTCAATCTATTAGAGACCTCTCTGGAAAAGCTGTGTCTTAGGGTTCTCAGTGATCAGTTTCATCCCTGGATCTAGGCGAACAGGGTAGTGGACACTCAGGTTATACACCTGCCAGTTTTACTAAACGAGGCAACACAGAGTGCCCACCAGACCAAAGGGCATTCCTCTGGGAAATCTCAGCTAAGCAGAGTGTTCAGAGCTTAAGAAATGGCTTTGCAACCAAATTCAGAGTGTGACAATTTCTTCAAGACTACGGATCCTGTTTCTTCAACTACCCAATGGCATGGGGTAAAAAAGGGAAGAGGGAGGGCAATGTTTTAGTGTGAAAGAAGTGTAAAAGAGACTTAAGATACGTAATACCTTGTACAGTGTTTCAACCAAATTTATGGTAAAAAAAGATTGTTTTAGACATTTGAGGAACTTTTATGAAATTGAGTATCAGATGATTGATTTGTTGGGTGTGCTAATGGCATACAGTTATGTGCCAGAATATTCGTTTCTTTTTACATGCCTACTGAAGCAAAATGACTTGCAAACTTGGTCTTGCTTTAATCTATCAAGCTTTAAAAAAAAGTTATTATTGATAAAAAAGTATGGCAAAATGTTGATGATTATTGAAGCTGGATAACTGGTAGCTGGGCTTTGTTCTATTTGGGGTACATTTGGAAATTTTTATCAAAATAATTTAACACAGAAAACATTAAATATCTTATATAAAAATATGGACATTAGTTGTGTGATAACGGTACTCAACATATGTAAGGCTTTTACCTTCTGTCTAGCTTAGAGAGAGCATAGTTTTTTAGAACTATGTAAGGCCTTTGGGAAAGAGGTTTCTGTTTGCAAAGTTGGGTATGGTTTACCTGAAATTTAAAATCTATATATTTTATTTTATGGATTTTTTTTAATGTTTTGGAAATACTGCTAAATTCATGGATGTCCATAGTTCCAAATAGGGATAAAGCAGGATTCATAGTGACACCTCTATTCCCCAAGGCAATCTGTTTCCCACATTCTCCTTATTACTTCACATTGGTAGATGGGCACTTCAGACACTTCAGCTCCTTTTTGCTTTTCTCCTTTGGGGAAAAGGTTTTGTTTTTCCGAACATTTCCATTGAGGTCCATTTTCTGAAATGTCTTCCCAAGTGGTTCCAACTCCAGGGCACTTGAGGTCAAGGAACCATGAATTGTATGTGAGTGGTGACCATAAGACATTGTTGCTCTTTTTTTTTTTAAATAATATATATTGTATTGAGATATAAGTGGTCCATAACATTGTGTTCTTTTTAGCTGTGCCACGTAATGATCTGACTGTGATCACCACACATAGTTTCAAAAGTTTTTTTCTTGTGATGGGAATTTTTAAGATCTACACTCTCAGCAACTTTCATATAGATGATACAGTATTGCGACCTGGAGTCACCATGTTCTCATTACATCCCCAGGACTTATTTATCTTATAACTGGCAGTTTGTTGTTTTTGATGACCTTCACCCATTTCACCAACCCCTTTACCCCTTGCCATTGGGTAACTGCAATTGGTTCTCTATGAGTTTGGTTTTTGCTTTCTGATTTGGTATATAAGATCGATCATAACAATATTATCTTTCTCTGACTTATTTCACTTAGCATATCCTTGAGGTCCATCCATGTTGTCCCAAATGGCAAGATTTCCTTCTTTTTTATGGCTTAATAATATTCCATTATTCCATATATTATATGGAATATTATATGAATAATATATGGAATATTCCATTTATTATATATATCCATATATAAAATATTTTGGAAATATATGTATCACATTGTCTATCTATATATATCACATTGTCTATATCTATATGTCACATTGTCTTTATTCATCCATCAGTGGACCCTCAGGTGATTTCCATGTTTTGGAAATGCTACAATGAACATGGGGGTGCATATATGTTTTTGAGATAGTAATTTCATTTCCTTTGGTTAAATATCCAGAAATGGGTATTTTGAAATTGCTGGATCACATGGTAGTACTATTTTTAATTTTTTGAGAAACCTCCATATTGTTTTCTATAGTGGCTGCCCCAATTTACATTCCCACCAGCAGTACATATGGGTTTCATTTTCTCTATGTCTTCAGTAATACTGATTTCTTATCTTTTTGATAATAGCCATTCTAACAGTTGCGAGGTGATATTTCATTGTGTTTTGATTCGTATTTCCCTGGTGATTAGTGATGCTGAATACCTTTTCATATATCTGTTGGCTATTTGTATGTCTTTGGAAAAATGTCTATTTGTATTCTCTGCCCATTTTTTAATTAGATTTTTTTTTCTATTGAATTGTATGACTTCTTTATTTTGGGTAGTAACCTCTTAATCATTTATATAATTTGCAAATATTTTCTACCATTTGGCAGGTTGCCTTTTCATTTTGTTGATGGTTTCCTTTGCTGTACAAAGCTTTTTACTTTGATGTTGTCCCACTTATTTAGTTTTTGCTTTCGTTGCTTTTGCTTTTGGTGTCAAATAAAAAATATCATTGCTAACCCTAATGTCAAGGAGCTTACCCCCTATGTTTTCTTTTAGGAGTTTTATGGTTTCAGGTCACACATACAAATATTCAGTCCATTTTGAGTTCATTTTTGTGTATGGCATAAGAAAGGGGTCCAATTTCATTCTTTTGCATGCGGCTGTTGTTTTCCTAACACCATTTATTGAAGAAGTGCTCCTTTTCCTGTTGCATATGCTTAGCTCTTGTGTCATAAATTAATTGACCACATATGGGTGGGTTTTTTGGGAGAGCTCTCTATTCTGTTCCACTCATCTATGTGCCTGTTTTTATGCCAGTACTATACTGTTTTGATGACTATAGTTTTGTAATATAGTTTGAAATGAGGAAGTGTAATGCCTCCAGTTTGTTCTTCTTGCTCAAAATTGCTTTGGCTATTGTATTCCATATAATTCTCTTCCATACAAATGTTAGGATTGTTTGTTCTATTTCCATGAAAAATGCCCTTGTAGGGATGGCATTGGATCTGTAGATTGCTTTGGATAGTTGGACATTTTAGCAATATTAATTTTTCCAATCCATGATTGCTAAATATCTTTCCATTTATTTGTGTTTTCTTCAATAGAGACAGTTTTACTTCTTCCTTTCCAATTTGGATGCCTTTCATTTCTTTCTCTTGTCTGATTGCTATGGCCAGGAGTTCCAGTAGTATGTTAAATAAAAATGGTGATAGTGGACATCCTTGTCTTGTTCCTGATCTTAGAAAAAAAGCTTTCCATTTTCACCATTGAATATGATATTGAGTATGAGTACAAGCTATGGGTTTGTCATATATGGCCTATATTATGTTGAGGTACATTCCTTCTATACTCACTTCATTGAGAGTTTTTATCATGAATCGATGTTGAATTTTATCAAATGCATTTTCTATATCTAAGGAGATGATCATAAAATTTTTAACCTTCATTTTGTTAAAGTGGTGTATCATATTGATTAATTTGTGGATGTCAAACCATCCTTACATCCATGGAATAAATACCACTAGACTGTGGTGTATAATCCTGTTAATGTATTGCTGATTTGGGTTTGATAATATTTTGTTGAGTATTTTTTGGCATCTATGTTCATCAGGCTTATTGGCCTATAATTTTCTTGACGTGTCCTTGTATGCTTTTGGTATCAAGGTAATGCTGGCCTCATAAAATGAATTTGGAAGTATTCCCTTCTATTTTTTAGAAGAATTTGAGAAGAATCGATACTAATTTTTATTTAAATGAATTCTTTAAATGAATTCTTTGTGGGTGAGTTAAAGAATTCACCCGCAAAGCCATATTATTTTGGACTTTTCTTCCTTGGAGATTTATGATTGCTGATTCAGTCTTTTTACTGGGGAATTTGTCCTAGCTCTAATTTTCTATCTCTTCATGATTCATTCTTGGTTGATTGTATATTTACAGGAATTTATTAATTTCTTCTAGGTTGTCAAATTCATTGGCATGCAATGTTTATAGTAGTTTCATACAATCCTTTGTTTTTGTATGGTATTACTAAAATGTCTCCCCCTTCATTTATAATTTTCTTTACTTGAGTCTTCCCTTTTTCTTGGTTAGTCTAGCTAGACTTGTCTATTTTGTTTACAGTTTAAAAAAACCTGCTTTTAATTTCATTTATATTTTTCTATTGTCTTTTTCATTTCTATTTCATTTATTTCCACTCTAGTCTTTATTTCTTTTCTTCTACTAACTTTAGACTTGGTTTCTTCTAATTTATTCTAGTTCCTTGTTAGGTTATTTTTTCTTGATGTAGGTATTTATTGCTATAAAATTCCCTCTTAGAACTGCTTTTGTTGCATCCCATAACTTTTGGTGTGTTGACTTTCTGTTTTCATTTGTCTCAAGGTATTTTTAAATTTCTCTTTTGATTTCTTGTTTAACCCATTGGTTTCTCAATAGCATATTGTTTAATTGCCATATATTTGTG
Source organism: Mirounga angustirostris (assembly GCF_029215605.1). NCBI lineage: Eukaryota > Metazoa > Chordata > Mammalia > Carnivora > Phocidae > Mirounga > Mirounga angustirostris. The sequence continues at coordinate 127,517,027 of NW_026991713.1, forward strand.
ACTTTTCTAGTTTTCTTCCTTTAATTGATTTGTAGTTTCATACCATTGTGGTTGGAAAAGATGTTTGACAAAATTTCAATCTCAACTTAATGTTAAGACTTTTTTTGTGGCTTTACATTGATCCTGGAGAATGTTTCATGTGTGCTTGGGAAGAGTGTGTATTCTGCTACTGTTGGGTGAAAGGTTCTGTAATTGTCTATTAAGTCCATCTGATTCAATGTGTCATTGAAGTCTAATGTTTCCTATTGATTTTGTCTGGATGATCTATCTATTGATGGAAGTGGGGTATTGAAGTCCTCTACTATTATATTGCTGTCTACTTCTCCCTTTAGCTATGTTAATATTTGCTTTATATATTTAGGAGCTCCTTGGCATTCTTAATATTTTAACAAATACTTCTGGATAATATGGCCCTTTCTTAGTATGACTCAAACAAGCAGAATAATCTTGGTTCAGTGGAACATATATAAACACGATATGTTTCTTATACTTGAGAAGCTCGCAGGTCTAGCCAAAATGACAAATGTGGGACCACAGGAAAATTGAAACTTTTTGAAAGGGTCCCATAGGATAGGAGGCCTCTCCTGACAAAGTGTTTTTGAAGGATATGGTCATTCATTCCAGAACAAAGTTACCAGACCATGATAGCAGTCATGCCAAAAAGTTTTTCTTCTGTCTAGCTTTCAGGAAGTTAGCAGAAAAAAATAATGTAAGACACGCTAGAGCAGAAACAGGAGCAAAATTCACTGAAGCCATGCAGAGCCCACTTCCTCCTAGCAAAGGCTCCATCTGTAAGATTGCCACCCGGAAATGGAGAGAACAATAGTGCTCTCTATTTGGGCACCCTGAAATGATGCTAGGACTGGGTTTTGTAGTATTTCTTTTAGTCATTCGTGTTTTGAGTTCAAATGAACAAAACAAAACTGATTTTTGAGGCAATGTCAAAACAGCTTTTCTTATGCCATGGAAAATTCCAGAAGTTTAAAAGTTGGAGGTGAAATCTATGGTGAAGGCAGTGGTATCAGAGTACACCACAGCAGTACAGGGAGAGAGTCCGGTAACTCATCTGAGTCCACTTTCATCCTTGATCACATACCCACACACTTGGTTTAGTTGTAGAACAGGTTACTCTGAATCAGAGGGAAATTCCAGTCAATACCTGTTGAGTGTTGATAATATAGCTGTCATTTTGTAGGGTGCTATGGTGTGGTAGGGACTGAAACACTGTGCTTCCTGTCCTTTGGTCATTTATTGTTCTTGTCTTGATGGGAAAAAACCTTCTTTTTAGGGGGGTAGAACTTGGTTTTGGTAGATTTAACGATTAGAGAGATAGTGCCCTTTAGATTATACTGTCCTATTTCCTATTTGTGTATATTTGTACGCCATTGATTCATCTTCCTGGGACTTTCACCCAAACCACTTATTTAGTAGATGAGGCCTAGGGACTAGTAGTTGTCTATAAATTCACTCTACTACTCTTTGTGTGTGTGTATGTGTGTGTGTGTGAAATAGGACAACCCACTTGAATTCCTAGAGGTTTGGTTCTTCTCTGTCATCTGTAGGTGCTCTATGAACTGAGAATTGAGTATTCACATTAGAAAAAAATAAACTTGAAATCCCAATAAGGTCGTTCAAGTGTCTGGGTGGTCTGGGTCACATGTGTTCTAAATTCTTTTCTGAGCTATTGGCATTATGACACTGCCTATTGCATCACTGGCCATGTAAGCCAAGGGGTCCTAGTTGAACATGTGGTAAGCATTCTACTGCAGAATAATGATATCTCCCTAAGAGGAGTGTTGACCTTGGCTTCCATCACTAATTGAGAAGATAAAATTTGAGGTTTAAATTCTGGCCTCACCATTTACTCACTGTATGACCATGAGAACTTGGGCAAGTTAATAAAACCTTTCTGAGCTATTGCTTTAATTCATTATCATTGAAATGGGGCTAATAATATTTACTGTGTAAGGTCACAGTGATGAAATGATAAAGTAGTAGAGTGTTGTTGTATAATATGGGCACATGGTGGCTGCCCAATGAATGGTGTCTGTGAATGAATGAATGATTAGTGTTTTACTGCAGTGAGAATTCAGAGAGAAAGGAGACAAAGGGGAAGCCTTCATAATATTAAGGGATGTGAAGAAATTCCTGATAAATCATGACTAATGGAAACTATTTCTGAAGGAAGATACTGAATTTCTTTCTTGTTAGATTCTTCAATATAAGACAATATCCATTTGTTGAGAGTTTGCTGTAGAGTGGACTACCTCCTGAGGTGCACTTTGGGCTCTGGGAAATGCTGTTAGCAGAGGAATTGCTATTGAGATTCAACCTATGAACGCAAACACTGATGCTTCTCATAAACCCATCCCTAATAAAGGTCCTACATTCTTGCTTGGTGACAGACTAGCTGGTTTGCCTTTGGCAGTTTTGTTTTCAAGTGTGACAGAAACAGAGCTCATACTGAAGCAGCATTTATAGGTCCTTTAAAAATGACTGAGATTACCACGGAAACTGAAATCAAAATGACAAAACACCAAGGTGGGGGGCACCCTTTGTTAATTGCTTATGAAGATATGTGAAAGGAATGGAAAGTTTGGGCCTGGTAAAATGATAGATCTGTTCAAGAAAAGGAAATGAAAAAATAGGTAACAACACCCCTGGGGATGCCCCAAACAGCACTGTTGAAATCATTGGCTCTGTGGAAACATTTTGATTAGTTTCAGTTACACTACCTGTCAGATTTATGCTGGGGTAAAAAAAAAAAGAAAGCTTATGTTACATTGCCTAGTATATGATTTACACTGAGAATCTCATGAGAGTAAAACAAAATGGTCAACACATATACTTTTTGGTTGGATTTTAAATCCCTTTTTTACAAATTACCTGTCATTTCATCAACAATTAAATAAGAATGGAGAGTGCTTCCTAAGTCTCAGTGAATTCAAACACTTCAGATTTTTTTCTATTATGTAAAGAAGACATGGCCCAGCTATCCAATGCCAAGTGTAGACTGCAGAGTCTTATAAAAAACAAAGTGCTCTTATTCTTTAAAATTTCATTTAAAACTTACACATGTAGCAGAGAAGAAAATCAAACCTCTATTTAAAAAGTACACCTTTGTTCAAATGTTCTTTGTATAGACTATAGGCCTTTTAGAACAAATTGGTGTAGAACTCTCATACAGAAACAGTTTGTAAAAGCTGTAGGTTATTGAGGCTTGATGAGGAAGGTACTATTGTATATATTTTCAAGCCATATCTGGTTATCAGTGCCTAGTTAGCTGCTGGGAGAGTGACCATTTAATTCTTTATGAGTGAAGTTAGGAAACCATGTCAGGATGAGGACTGATAAGTGTGTGCTATTATGATGGTATTATTTAAGGACCAGTGATGCCCACCCAATTTCTGTTTTGTGACTCACTCCTCCTCTGCAAAGGGTTCTTGACCTGAGATTGAAAGCAAGGCATGAAAACTAAATGGGAAATAGAAAAACCAGAAAAAGGCCACTCAAATGGAATCCACTTAAAGTGGGGACCAAAATGTCATAGTAGACGATGTAAAACAGGTTTGATAGGTATGATTTTTGAAAAATAAAATGAAAATTTATAAAAACAACTTTATTTTGTCTTATAATTAACAAAATAATTTTATAATGACAATTATGCACTAGTCATTTGCTCAACCAAAAATAAATCAAGTGTTGGTTTGAGGGGTGTGAGACACTGTTAATTTTGGTGACCCTTAATGAAGCATGCTTCTTTGTATTTGTACTCTTATGAGTCCTTTTACATATTGATTTTGGGCTTGACCATGTCACTAGCTTTGGCCAATGGAACATTAACAAGGGTGAAGCAAGTGAAGGGCTGGTAAATCCTTGCACATTGGGCCTTGTTGTCTTGGGATGCTTCTAGGAACCCATCTACCATGCTATCAGAAAGCATAAGCAACCATGTGAAGAAGCCCACATAGAGGAGAATTGAGGCCCTCTAGCCAACTCCAACTGAGTTCCCAGCCTGTAGCCAGTACCAATTTCCAGCCACAAATATGAGACCATTTTAGATCTTCTAGACATCCCGACTCCAAGCCAACAACATGTGGAGCATAATAACCTCTAGGTCAACCCAGAGGGTTGTAAGAAGTAATAAATTGTGATAAGTGGTTAAATTTTGGGGTGATTTGTTATACAGCAACAGATAACTAAAACAGAAACTATTACCTGAAACTAGGGTCTTGCCAAAACATGAGGCATTGATTTTGAGTCTGGTAGAAGGAAGGGAGAAATTTGGAGGAATTACAAGGAGACTGTTAGTGGGGCCTGGAAGTTAGTGAGGAAATTCCCATTGGAAGCTGAAGAACAGGGAACCTGAGTTATGTGTTGGCAGAACAGTGATCAAAATGGCTTGTGGTGTTATGGGAAATAGAAAGGGTACCTAATGAACTTGTGAATCTAGCTAAGGAGATTTCTGGGAAGGATGTGGAAAGTGCCATCTGGCTTCTTTTAGCTGCCTATGCTAAAGTATGGGAGGAACATGCTGAGGCAAAGAAAGAACTCCTCAGATTTCATGCCAAATTTGAGCTAAAGAGGAGCTAGAATGTATGGGTTTGATAGTAAAATTGTTTTTCATCCCCAGTCTCTACAAGAACAATTTTCTCAAAGTAAGAAATGGCCTTTGTTTGAAGATGAAATCCAGGGTGCTGGTAGTGAACTATGCCCTCAGGGTCAAGGTCTGTGTTAAGGTATCTGAAAGGTGTGAGGAGTATCTCAAAGATCCTCTCAGCTAGACAAGAAGACTTCTAAGAATCTAATGGGTATTTTCCCATAAGATTCTGATCTGCAGCCCCAAACAGAGAGAAGATTGTCTTAAAGAGATTCATGAGTGTTATTTTGTTTAATAAGGTGAATATAATTTGATACATAAAAAATACAAAGTATGTAATGAAATTATACGAGCCTAGATTAAAAGGACAGGGGCAATTCAAAATGAGAAAATGCCTCAAGATCCTCAAACTCCTTGGAGGAAGCAAGCTGAGAAGAAAACTCAGCTGTACACCTGGGTCATTTCTCTTAGAACTCAGAACAGAGTCTAGAGCACAGAGGGTGGAGGTAAGAGCCACAAAAAGTCACTCTCAGGGAATAGAATTGGGTCATTATCAAGAAACTGGCTACATGTATCTGGCTGGATTTCAAAATTGCGATGGACCAGTAACTACTGTGTGTCTCCCATTTTCAACCTTTTTGAGTAGAAGTACCTATTACAGTTTTCTTTGCCTTGACTCTTCTTTGCATGTTGACTGTGTGAGGACCAGAAAACTTGTCTCTTTAGTTCACACTTCAGATTAAAAAAAGCTCCACTCAGGAGAATTTGGTTGCTTCTAGATCTGACTTGGATGATGAGAGTCTATATTTGATGCCATAATGGGATGAGGTCTTGGGAGCTTTGGAGAGGGCATGTGTATTTTGAATGTGAAATGGACATGACCCATTAGAGGCCAGAGGGTTCTTTGTGGTAGACTGTACTTTGGTGGCCCTCAGTGAACTTTACCTCCTGGTATTCCCTCCTTCATTGACTCTGGGCTTGGCTATGTGACTAGCTTTGGAAAATGGGAATTTGGCAAGTTTGATGCAATAGGACACTTGATAAGCACTTGTACATTGGGTGTTGCTCTCTTGGGACAGTACTTCTTGAAACCTAGACACTAAGCTATGAAAAAGCCCAAGCAACCATGTGGAGGAGAACTGAAACCTCAGAAAACACTTGAAGCTAAACTCCCAGCCAATGGCTAGCACCAACTTGCAGCCATGTGAATGATGTCATGTTGGATTTTCTTGTCAATCCAGTCAATAACATGTGAAGTAGAACAACTACCAGATTAACTAATAGAACTGTGAGAAATGTTACACTGTCATTCTTTTAAATTATTACATGTATGGCTGGTTTGTTACATGGCAATAAATAAACCAAACAGGAAGTTAATAAGTTTTAGATAAAATTGTGTAACAGTAGGATAAAATATCTTCTACTTCACATTTGACTTTTTCCATATAATCACAAAAGGGCTATTTTTGTAAAAATATTCAAAAGTTGTATTTAGTTTTTCCCAAGTGCTTTGTTAATCCTTTGATAGTTGAATATCTTTATTTTTAAAGTATCTTTTATGTTATCATTCTTGTTTATTTTCTCTTTAACTGGCAAATTGTATTATAACACCATATATTTCAAATAGTTCTGCAATATTTCTTTCATCAACTTCCTGAAATTCTGCATCTTTTGCATTATTTATAATTTCCTTTCACAGTAGACCTCTACTGCATTTGAATTTATTATCTGCTATAATGGTGAGGTAGATACTGATGTCTTGAAGGGATTTGGTTAGAGATTAATTTTATAAGAAGTCAGTTTATTAATATATAGTTTTGCTTTATGATGACTTTGCTTCTTGTCAACAGATCAGATAATGTATGTTCATATAATGAGAGGTCCCCTGTACTGCTCTATTTATAGCTGAGCAGGCCCTGGTACAAGTCAGTGCTGGGCTTTCTGGTAAAAGCTGAGTTGAAGCATGTGTGTTAGGCTCATGGTCTAAAAGGAGTTTCCTACTTTTCACCGTGAATCTAAATCTTGGCACAACCCACTCAGGTTAAACTTTGGGGAGGGGAGAACTAGAGAGAAATTGGATCCCCAAGCCTGTTTTTGTTTTTTTTTTAAAGATTTCATTTATTTATTTGAGAGAGAGAATGAGATGGAGAGAGAGAGCATGAGAGGGGGGAGGGTCAGAGGGAGAAGCTGAGCAGGGAGCCCGATGTGGGACTCAATCCTGGGACTCCAGGATCATGACCTGAGCCGAAGGCAGTCGCTTAACCAACTGAGCCACCCAGGAGCCCCCCCAAGCCTGTTTCAGCATGCCTTATAGGTTATGGAAGAGGTGGGAAAAGGACAGATGAATTCTCTGAGAATTCAGCTTTTTCACAGTGTGCATGGGGGGAGGCTGAAGAGAAAGAGGTCTGCTGACCTGTGTGGCCTTTAAAGGCACCAAGAACCTAGTAGATGGGACCTAGTGAATGTCCTGGACTCTCATCAATAAAATTAGTAAACCTTCATCTCTTGTGGGAGGGTGGAGGTAGGAGGGGGTAGAGAAATAGAAGAGTAGACAGAGAGGACTGAAGAATCCCATCCCTCTGCAATATCCATCTTACGGGGGGGGAATCTACACATTAGGTGATGAGATGTGGGGAAGTCACCAGTTGAGGAACGAGGGAGGTCTTACATTCTGAGGGCAGATCACTCTGTATTTCTCTCCTCATTCTCCCCCATGGAAAGGAGGAGAGAGAACTAAGCAAAGGAATTTCTCCTCTGGGCAGAACCACGTCAGCAATGGACTAAGAGAAGGCAGTCATAGGACATGAGCTTGTCTGAATTGAAGTTCTCATAACTTAGTGTTGAAAAAAACTGCGAGGTTTTTTTTAGGTTTCTGTTTTTGTTTTTTAAATTTTATTTTATTATGTTAATCACCATGCATTATATCATTAGTTTTGATCCATGATTCATTATTTGCATATAACACCCAGTGCTCCATTCAGTACGTGCCCTCTTTAATACCCATCACCAGGCTAACCCATCCCCCCACCCCCCTCCTCTCTAGAACCCTCAGTTTGTTTCTCAGAGTCCATAGTCTCTCATGGTTCATCTCCCCCTCCAATTTCCCCCTTTCATTTTTCCCTTCCTACTATCTTTTTTTTTTTTTTAACATATAATGTACTATTTGTTTCAGAGGTACACATCTGTGATTCATCAGTCTTACACAATTCAGAGTGCTCATCATAGCACATACCCTCCCCAATGTCTATCACCCAGCCATCGTATCCCTCCCACCCCCCCCATTCCAGCAACCCTCAGTTTGTTTCCTGAGATTAAGAATTCCTCATATCAGTGAGGTCATATGATACTTGTCTTTCACTGATTGACTTATAAAGCCAAGTTTTCCTGAAGTCTGGCACTACAGGTAGGAGGGCATTGACTCCAAGGGAGGTTTGAAATGGAGGGAGCAGGTCTTGAGTGAAGATCTGGAGATTGGGACAAGATCAAGCTATGATTGACAAGAGTACAAAGATGGGAAGGAACAGATGTACTTTGAATTGGTTTCTTTTAAAAGGTTGTTCCAGGAGAGTTAGATCTACTTTCTATTGGTAAACGTTAAGCTTAGTTATAGGCACATAACTCATTTTTGTAAATAATTAGCAGAACATTTATAGTTCTTTTATAGCATAGCTATAATGTACCCCTCAAAGCCCACCCTTCTGAGTTTAAACATACAAATTCAACATGCAAGAGAACATTTAAACTGAATAAACAGTTTTAGTGGGGAACAAACTTTCAGAAAGCTGAAGTTGTATGTTTAAAGCTATGGAACATATATATCCATTAATTCATTCAACAAATAAATATTGAGCACCTGATGAGTGCCAGTCACTATACCTAGTGTTCATATTATTAAAGCAGATTCGGAAAACTTATTTTTTTTTAAAGATTTTATTTATTTATTTGACAGAGAGAGACACAACGAGAGAGGGAACACAAGCAGGGGGAGTGGGAGAGGGAGAAGCAGGCTCCCTGCAGAGCAGGGAGCCCGATGTGGGACTCGATCCCAGGACCCTGGGATCATGACCTGAGCCGAAGGCGGTCGCTTAACCGACTGAGCCGCCCAGGCGCCTAAAGAAAACTTATTTTTAAAAGCTGTAATGTATAAAGTGGGGTCACTGGCACTAAGTCATAATATTTTTAAATGGAACAAAGTCAGTAATGGGAAATTTGAAAAAAGCAGATATTCTTCTACGAAGTACTTTACCTTAGGCACAGAAGTTGCTGAAATACCACAATTATGCCTTTGCAATGAGAGCACAGATAGAAAGGTTAGTAAACGCAGAGTGCAAGTGAAAAATCACTTAAGGAAAAAACACTAATTGTGATGCCTTCAGGGTATTGTTACAAATGAATCAATTGGATGCCAAAAAAAGGGCTGTAATCAGCACTATCTACTTTCATTTATGTTTCAGAGCATTTGTTAAGCCCTTTAATACAGTGCTTTCATAGTAAGCATAATACCCAAATTTCTTCCACACTTTCTATTCATTTCTCAAGTCATCGCAATGTCCTACCAAGCCAAAAATCCTGTGGGATCCTTCCTCCAGGATAAGAGACCATTTCTCCAGCAAGATTTTCAACAGGATTTTAACTCTTCTGTCAGCTGGCAAAAACATTGAACCAGCAGATTGAAAACACACAGTGGTATGTATGTTTGGAGTCTTTGTAAACTTTCCCAGGCACGCTATTCCATCAGCTTTGCACATCCCCGGAGCAGATACTGATGAGCTGAGATATCATGCAAGTGCTCAGAGGTGAAAATTGGTCTAGTATGCACAGTTTGTGAATTTATAGTCTATTGAGTGGGCCCAGCTGTGGGCCTTCCCTTCAGCAGGAGGGCTCTTCCCTTTTAAGAACTTTGTTCCACTCCAGCCTCCATGGCTTCTACCACCTCCCCAGGAGACTTCACTTCCTATGGGAAAGAGCCCCTTGTTGACAATATCTCAGGGAAACTCAGGGCAGCTTTATGATAATCACACATATACCCTCTTTCCACCCTTTCTTAACTCTAGCTTGTTTTTTTCCCCCATTTCATTCCAAGGACATTGATGTGAAAAGAAGATCAGTGAAAACCATCTTGCTTTAGGTCTGAGGGTTAGTTATACTCTAACGTAAAAAAGGGAAGCTTGTCTTCTTAGGGATTCACCTGACATCTGGCATGCTTAATCTTAACCCAGTCAGTGACACAGACATTTAAATGAAGGTGTTTCAGAGGACGTTGAACTAGATTTTCAAGGTGTTCTTTCTTAGATAAAGGCTATGCCTTCAAAGGTAATTTTTTCTCTCCCCAATTTATCAATGGTACTAATGTGACTTTGAGCACATGGTCTGTTTTATTCATTTTTATTCCCTCGGGGACTTGAATAGCGCCTGACACATAGTAATTGAAAGGTAAATGTTGAAAGTTATTTATGGAAACACGTACTGAGTGATGATTACAGAATATAAAATGCTCAACTCATGCCTTGTATTTCCATTTAGTGTCTAAAAATTTACACAAGAGGATGTTGGGAACTTGATTTGATGGACTTAAAAATATCATAGGAATCTTAGAGTCTCATCTTGATTACTTGAAAAATGAACTGGTCTCCCTGTTTCTGTTTTGCCAACTGTGAAAAGGGCTGTTGGCAGTGTCTTCATCAAGGCAGTGGAGTGAGGAAGGAAGCACAGTGCATTGTTATGGGGTGCTTGTTGACCCCAAACTTAGCTCATTCCCCGCCCCCACCCCCAAATGCAGATGGCAAAATGGCACAGATTAAGATGTCTATCAAGAGTTTAGGCTCCTGTTTCTGTCCTTTCCTGACAAGACAGAATTGTCATAGACTCATGGTCACTGGAAGGGTCATTTGGGCTAAATATTTGTCTCTAAATTGGATGTATTTTCAACTAGGTAGACAGTGGCTACATGTTCTAAACCCACCTCCTGAAAATGTACCATGCATTAATGTTTTTTCTCAGCAGTCCCATAACATTCCTGTGATAAAGCAAGATTCCAACAGAGTTTTAACATACAAAGTTATCTCATAAGGAGGAGGCCCCATTTGGGAGCCAGGGGACCCCAGGCAGGGATTCCTAACCCCATGCCCCATTCCCAGCACCCCCGACTGCCTATAGCTATGTGACCCCGGGTAAGGCATTTCACCTCTTGGGATTCCAGCTTCTTTATCTATGAAATAACATTGGCTTCCTGCCTCCCAAGGATACCAGAAGGAAGAACGAGTTAACATTTACATAGCTGCATTGGGAGCCTCCAAGAAAGGCACTGCATGAGTAGGAAATATGATATAATAGGAAGAACGTCTTCTATTTTTAGAAGATAGAACATCTTCTATTTTAGACTCTGGTTAGTCTTTCTGGGTCTACTCCCTATGTACAGTAGTAAAAGAATAGGCAAACATAAAAGAAAGTTCTGAACCTAATTCAGATAGGATAACTTTGAACCATAGCTGCTGGGGGTTTTTGTTCCTTTGTTAACTTTGGGGTGAGGTAACTGGATTACGATTGGGAGAAGTATTCGACTCTGGACTGTATTTAGGTAAAACAGATAGGTACTTCTGTTGGAGAACAGCTGTAGGCATAGATGGAATAGCCTAAGTTTGGAGTTCATCAAGATGGTAAGCTCCTGGAGGGTAAGAATTGTGTCTTAATGTCTTGATGTCTCCAGGATCTTTCCAGAGCCTGACACAGAGCTGCAAATTAGTGTTTATCTAATGAGTGCACTAGGATCTGAACTGCAGCTTCATTCACCAATATTGTGCCCCTTTTCCTTAATTGTAAATTGGGAGTAATATACTCTCTTTTCAGGCTACCGTGAGGGCTAGATGAGTGATATGCATAAAGTGCTCAGCTCACTGTCTGATGCATTTTTGGGGGCACATAATCTCTGTAACTGTTGTATATAACACAGTAACTGTTGTCTTTCTCACCACTAATGTTGGCAACACGGGATAGTGCTGTGGCCAAAGCACAGAGGAGTCCACATCCTGGCCATAGTATCTATCAGCTCCCAGAGAGCAATGGTATAAGAGGGTGCTAAAATTTGATCTCCTTAGCAGGTCAATATTTGAAATATAGTCCGGTGTGATAAAGGGTCTTGATGTCCTTTAAAGATCTTCTGTTGTAACACACATCAGGACAATATGTAGAACAGATTTATGAAACAAAATTAATGACCATATGGCTACCACCACAGTCAAGAAATGGAATGTTGTCAGTACCCTCAAGAATCCATCACATGCACATAGATCATTTCTACTCTTCTCTCGCTTAACATTACATCATGTTCATGTCATTTGGAATTTGTTAAAATATGTTTAATTGTGACAAACTATTCAAATCCATAAATTGTGACAATTTATAAAGCAGTCCCTGATTGTTGGCAGTTTGGGTTTTTCCCACATACTGTATTAAGTTCTTATAAACACAGATCTCTTTTGTTCTCCTGATATACCAGTTGCTCCTTGCATAGTTACCACCATTTCAAGCATTATAGCTGTACAATATATTTTAATATCTGGAAGGGCAAATTATCCCTGCCAGTCCTTATTTATTTATTTATTTATTAGATTTATTTATAAGATTTATTTAGAGAGAGTATGTGTATGTGCAAGCAGGGGGAGGGGCTGAGGGAGAGGCAGAGAGAGAGATAAGCAGGCTCTGTGTTGAGTGCAGAGCCCAATGCAGGGCTCAAACCCAGGACCCTGAGATCATGACCTGAGCCAAAATTAAGAGTTGGACGCTCAGCTGACTCTGCCACCCAGGTGCCCCTCCTGCCAGTCCTCTTTTAAACATGTCTTAGCTATCCTACTTACTAGTTTTCCTGCCTTTTTTAGTTTGAAACATCCTCAAGCTAACAGAAAAGTTGCAGATTCAGTACCAACAATTTTTTTTTCTGGAACTATTTGAGAATAAGTTGGTCCATGATGCCCCATTACCTGCAAATATATTAGTGTGCATTTCCTACAATCAAGGCTGTAGAAATCGAAAATTAGCTCTGATATGTTACCATCATTGAAATGTCAGGTTCTACTCAAGTTTTGCCACTTGTCCCAATAATATCCTTTATAGCAAAAGGACCCAGGGCAGAATCATGCTTTGCATTTATGCTTTTGCATGTCTTTTCCATCTCCTTCAATCTGGAATAGCTACAGGGTCTTTTACTGATTTTTGTGAACTTGACACTTCCAAAGACTATAGGCCAGTTATTCAGTAGAATATTGCTCAGTTTTGTTTGATATTTCTTCACTATTATATTTGTGTTACACATCTTCAGCAGGAACATCATGGAAGTGATGTTGTCATTGCATTTTACCAAGTAGCATGTGATTTCAATGTGTCCCATTACTCAGGATGTTTATTTTGGTGAAGGTGGTATCTGCCAGGCTTTTCCAACCATAAAGTTATTCTTTTTTTCCTTTGTAATAAATAAATATGTTGTTGGTAGCTACTTGTAACTAGGTAAATATCCCTAAACTAGGTAAATATCTGTTTATTCATTCATGCATTTACTACTGTAAATAGTAAGCTATTTACAATTACAATTGTCATAAATAGTAAACTTTAGGTTATAATCCATTACTATCATTATTAATTTTAATTGATCACTGGGAGCTCCTTCAGGCTAGATTGTGTGTGTGTGTGTGTGTGTGTGTGTGTGGACATGTCCCTGTTGTTCACTGAATACTCCCTTACTTTTTGACTTTTTTGGCACAGCAATACTCCTCGCTCATCCCACAACTACTCTATGGAATCAGCCATTTCTCCAAAGAGCCCTGGTTCCTTTGTTGGAGAATGATATTTAGAAACGTGAATCTGAGGACTAGGTGCACTTATTTCTTCTGTGTGTTATTGCTCCTGGCTCTCTCAGTAGACAGAACTGGGGAGTGTGTGTGTGTGTGTGTGTGTGTGTGTGTGTGTGTGAGGGTGTCCCCAAGTCTTAGTGTAGTCTTAGGTTTTAATAACTTCAGAAGTACAAATGCTATAAATAAACAAAAATCACTGGGAAGGTTAGTTATTTATACCTCTTTACATTTAGTTTTTTGAATTTTGAATAATAAATTTTTATCTTAAGGTTTTATTTGTGATAATTTTATGCATGAGAATTTCTAAGACCAGTGGATTGGTTCCCAGTAGTGGAGGTTCCCTTGCTTGGCCACCTCTGTCCGATGTATCTCCATTAGATTTTTTTCTTGTGGGATCACATCAAAACTGTCATGTACTCATCAAAACAACATTCTTCCAACACACTAGATAACCTAGGTGAAATGGACCTAGAAAGGCACAAATTGCCAAAACTGACTCAAAAAGAATTAGAAAATCTGAATGGGTTTATATCAGGTAAAGAGATTGAGTGAGTAATCAAAACTCTTTCCACAAAGAAAAGCTCAGGTAGCCATGATTTCCCTGGTGTATTCTATCAAACATTTATTTATTTTTTGTTTTTTTAATTAAAAAAAAGATTTTATTTATTTATTTGACAGAGAGAGAGAGAGAGACAGTGAGAGAGGGAACACAAGCAGGGGGAGTGTGAGAGGGAGAACAGGCTTCCTGCTGAGCAGGGAGCCCAATGCGGGGTTCAATCCCAGGACCCTGGGATCATGACCTGAGCCGAAGGCAAATGCTTAACAGCTGAGCCACCCAGGCACCTCTCTATCAAACATTTAAAGAAAAACTAATACCAATAAATCACAAAATCTTCCAAAAAAAAAAGATGGGAGGACACTCTCTCACTCATCCTATGAGACCAGTCACACTTTGATACCAAAACAAAACAAAACAAATGAAAAAACCCCCATCACCACAAGAAATGAAAAATACAGACCAATATCTCTTGTGAATATAGATGCAAAAATCCTCAAAAAAATACTAGCAAACTGAATCCAGCAACATATAAAAAGGTTTGTACACCATGACCAAGTAGGATTTGTCCCAGGAATGCAAGGTTGGTTCAACACATGAAAATCAATGCACCATATTAACAGAAGTAAGACAACACATAATCAAATCAATAGACAAAGAAAAAACATTTGGTAAAACCCAACACCCTTAAAGAAAAAATATAACAAATTAGAAATTACAAATAGGAGGGAACATCCTTAATGTGATAAAGGGCATCTGTGAAAAGCTCATAGCTAACATCATATTTAATGATAAAAGACTAAGAGCTTTCTGTCTACAATCAGGAAAAACACAAGGATTTTGTTCTTGCCACTTCTATTAAACATTGTGTTGGAAGTTCTAGCCAGGCTAATTAGGTAAGAAAAAGTAATAAAAAGAAATAAAAAGGCATTAAGATTGGTAAAGAAGAAGTGAAACTACCCCTATATGCTAATGACATGATATTTTATAGAAAAATCCTAAGAAATTGACAAAAAATATTGGAGCAGATATATGAGATCATCAAGGTTGCAGGATGCAAAATCAATATACGAAAACCAGTTGTATTTCTACACACTAGCAATGAAAAAGCAAAAAATGAAATTAGAAAAACAATTCCATTTACAAATAATATCAAAAAGAATAAAATGCATAGGAATAAATTGGATCAAACAAGTGCATGACTTGTACACTGAAAACTACAAAACACCATTGAAAGAAATTAAAGAAGGCCTAAATAAATGGAGGGACATCCCACGTTCATTGAATAAAGATGATAGTACTCCCCAAAGTGATCTACAGATTCATCCCAGGAATGCCAGATTGGTTTAACACACAATTGCTAGAATAAAAAACAAAGACCAATGTTGCTGAGGATGGAGAAATATGAACCCTCATAGATTGATGGTGGGATTGTAAAATGGTGTCATTGCTTGGGAAAACAGTTTCCTCAAATGTTAACATATATTTATCTTAGGACCCAGCAATTCCACTCTTAGGTATTTACCTGAGAGAATTTAAAACATATATTCATACAAAAACTTGTAAATGAATGTTCACAGGAGCATTGACCATAGTAGACAAAAAGTGGAAACAACCTAAATGTTCAGTAATTAATGAATGGATAAACAAAATATGGTATATCCATACAATAGAATATTATTCAGCCATAAAAAGGAATGACGCACTAATTCATATTAAACATGCATATACCTTGAAAGTATGCAAAGTCAAAATAGCCTAACACAAAAGGCCACGTACTGTTTTAGTCCATTTATAAGAGGTGTCCAGAATAAGAAAATTTATAGATATAGAATGTAGATTAGTAGTTGCCAAAAATTGAAGGGAGAGGAAATTGGCAGTGACTGGTAGTGGGTCTGGGGTCTCATTTTGGGGTGATGAAAATGTTCTGAAATTACATAGCAATAGTTATGCAACCTTGTGAATATACTAAAAACCACTGAATCGTATACTTCAAGGGGGTGAATTTTATGGAATGTCAGTTATGTCTCAATAAAGCAAAACCAGTAAGAGTCTAAAACCCTCATTTTTTGTATGATCTGAAAGCTAGAATTATAAAGGAAATCTTTTATGTTATTGAGGAATAGCTGATGAAAGTTTTACAAAATTTGAAAATTGACTAGAACTGTGTATAGCACAATACAGTAATTATGCGAATTTAAAACATAGTTTTCTTTATTACCATTGACATACACTAAACTGCACTTATTAAAATGTACAATTAGGTAAATTTTGACATATGAATATACTCATGAGAACATAACCACAATAAAAATAAAAAGCCTATTCATCATCATCCCGAAAGGTTTCTTTATATCTCTAATTCTCACATCTCCCTGGGCCCTAGGCAACCCCTAATTTTATTTCTGATATTATATATTAATTTGCATTTCTTAGAATTTTACATAAAAGAAACCATATGATATATTCCTTTTTTAAGAATCTGGTGTCTTTCTGTTAGCATAATTACTTTGAGATTCTGCCATGTTTTGTGTGTATTAATAGTTCATTCCTTTTTACTGCAGAGTAATATTTCATTGTATATCAGTTTACTCATTTATCTGTGGATGGACATTTGGGTTGTTTCCGGTTTCTGACTATTTCAAATAAAGCTGCTATGGACATTGATATACAGATCCTTGTATGGAATATGCTTTAATTCTTTTGGGTAAATACCTAGGAGTGGAATGGCTTGATCATATGTTTCGCTTTTTAAGAAACTATCAAATTGTTTCCCAAAGTGGTTGTATTGTTTACATTCCCACGAGCAGTGCATGAGAGTTCCCATTCCTTCACATTCTCAGCAATACTTGGTAGGTCCAGTCTCTTTAATTTTTGCCATACTAGTAAGTTTGTAGGGTATCTTGCAATGGTTTTAATCTGCATTTCTGTAATGACTAACATTGTTAAGTATTTTTCCATGCAGTTAGTTGCCAACCTTATATCTTCTTTGGTGAAATGTCTGTTCAAGTATTTTTGCCCATTTTTATATCAGGTCATTTGTCTTTTTATTGGGTTTGAGAGTTCTTTTTGTATCTGGATATGCATCCTTTATAAGATATATGCTTTGCAAATATTTTCTTTCGGTCTATAGCTTGATGTTTCATTCTCTTAGCAGTGTCTTTTGAAAAGCAGACGTTTTAAATTTTGATAAAGGCCAATTTTTGTCTAACCCAAGTTAGCAGAGGCTTTGTCTTAAAAGCTATAGAGGTCATTTTTGCACATGATGCAAGGTAGGGATTGAAGGCTTTTTTTCTATTTTGTTTTGATTTGTTTTTTTGGCATACAGATATCCAGTTGTTCTAGCACCATTTGTTCAAGACACTACCCTTCAATGATTGCCTCTGTATCTTTGCAGAAAATCAGTTATAGAAAATCATATATATGAGTTTATTTCTGCACTCCTTATTTTGTTCCATTGACCTATGTGTCTGTGTTCACAACAAAGCACACGATTGATTTCGCTAATTTTATTATGTCTTAAAACCAGGTAATGTTAGCCTTCTAACTTTGCTCTTTTTTTTTTTTTAAGTAATTTTGGCTATTCTGAGATCTTTGCATTCTTTTTTCTAAAAGATTTTATTTATTTATTTGACAGAGAGACAGAGAGCACAAGCAGGTGGAGAGGCAGTCAGAAGGAGAGGGAGAGGCAGACTCCCTGCTGAGCAGGGAGCCTGACATAGGCTTGATAACAGGACCCTGGGATCATGACCCAACCTGAAGGCAGACGCTTAATTGACTGAGCCACCCAGACACCCTAAGATCTTTGCATTCTGTATAAACTTTGGAATCTGCTTGTTAATTTCTACTGAACAGTCTGCTGGGATTTTGATCGGGATTGCATCAAATTTGCAGATCAGTTTGGTTAAAATTGACGCCTTAACAATATTGAGTTTCCTGACCTGTTAGCAAGACATGTATCACCGTTTTTCAAAATCTTCTTCAATTTCTCTCAGTAAATGTTTTGTAGTTTTCAGTGTACAGTCTTTCACGTATTTTTCAGATTTATTTCTAGGTATTTTATGTATTTTGGTGCTACTGTATTATTTTTTAAATTTCAATTTCCAATTGTTCATTGTTAGTGTATAGAAAACAACTGACTTTCATATATTGATCATGCATTCTGCACCTTGTTAAACTTGCTTATTAGTCCTAGTAGCTTTTCTCTAGATTCACTCGTATTATCTAGATAGAATATTATGTCAGCTGTAAATAAATGGAATTTTACATATTTCTTTTCACAATGCTTTTTATTTCTTTTTATTGCTTACTACTGTCTAGAGCCTCCAGTAATGTGTTGAATAGAAGTGGTAAGAATAGACTTAGGTGGAAATATTCAGTCTCTCACATTAATGTTAGCAATAGATTTTTCACAGATGCTCTGTATTGGGTTGAGGAAATTCCCTTCTTTTTTTTTTTTTTAAGATTTTATTGATTTATTTGAGACAGAGAGAATGAGAGAGACAGAGAGCACATGAGAGGGGGGAGGGTCAGAGGGAGAAGCAGGCTCCCCGCCGAGCAGGGAGCCCAACGCGGGACTCGATCCAGGGACTCTAGGATCATGACCTGAGCCGAAGGCAGTCGCTTAACCGACTGAGCCACCCAGGCGCCCCCAGGAAATTCCCTTCTATTGCTAGTTTACTGAGAGTTTTTTTTTTTTAAGAGTTTATTTATTTATTTGAGAGAGAGAGAGAGGAGAGGAGGAGGGAGAGGAAGAGGGAATCTGAAGCACACTCTGCACTGAGCACAAAGCCCGATGTGGGGCTCGATCCCACAACTGCAAGATCATGACCTGAGCCAAAATCAAGAGTCGGATTCTTAACCGACTGAGCCACCCAGGCTGAGAGTTTTTAATCAAGAATTTTCTCTCTCTCTTTTGTAAGCATGTAACATGTATATTTCTGAGTTTATTAAAGCTTGAAATTGCACTAAGACTTTGAGACAAAGATGTATATCCATACATGCACAGTCACACACCATTATATTTCTACATTATTTAAAAACATTTTATATTATATTGAAAACCATGAACCACATGGCTTATTCTGTTTTTCTCCCTTTTCATATTTGTAACTCCTTTCTTTGGCAGTAGAAACCTGGCTTCCATTATCCTTAATATATTTATGTGTTTTTTTTTTTTTAGATTTTATTTATTTATTTGAGAGAGAGAGAGAGAATGAGAGACAGAGAGCATGAGAGGGAGGAGGGTCAGAGGAAGAAGCAGACTCTCTGCCGAGCAGGGAGCCCGATGCGGGACTCGATCCCGGGACTTCAGGATCACGACCTGAGCCGAAGGCAGTCGCTTAACCAACTGAGCCACCCAGGCGCCCCTATCCTTAATATATTTGCTTGTTTGGTCAACTTCCTGTGTATCCATTCTCCCATCACTGCCACCATCCCATATCTCCTGCAGATTTACTTGGGCTCTCACACTCACTGGACTGCTGGTGCCTTCCCTAATATGGACACTCTCTTTACCCTGCTAAGCCTCTGACTCCATGCCCTGAGCTGCCCTTCTGCATGGACACCACCTTACTCTGACCATACTTTGACCCTTTGCACTTGCAATCACCTTCCACGTGGAAGCTCTTCCCACTAGCTTATGCACTGACATCCTGTACCGGACAACTATGTGAATGTTCTCACCCGGGTTGGCTTCCGAAACCCGTGTTGGGCTGTACCGCTATAAGGCCCCCTCTTTGCCCTACTCAGACATGCATCTCTGCAAAGGCTGATCTCCCCCGTGGTTATCTTCCTCAGTTTCTTGGGCTCTAAAGTCCCATACAGTTCATATGCAGAGACTCCCTCCTAACCCTGCTGGAGCTCTGACATCCTGTGCTGGGCCATTCCTTTGCATAGAGCTGTCCTTACCCTTTGTGGCTCATTCCTGCGATGGAAACTACTTATTTTGTTTGGTCTCCTATATCCCTCTTCCCACCCCAGCTTGGACATATGACATATTTGGTCCCAGGGGGTTTAGGACTGAGTTTTTCGGGAAATGATATGAAGAGGAGAAAGAATAGAAGAACTCACTCATTTACTTATTGTGATTAACTTAGAATAATTTTTTTTAAATCAAACTTAAAACTTCCATTGTGCTTTTGATTGGGATTTTGCTAAACTTATTTTAGAAGGAAATGACATATTGGCAGTACTTGGTCTCTCCATCTTTGGATGGTCCTGCTCGATTACTGCAGAAGAGTATCCCATAGGGCAACTGTAGCCACAATTAAGGTCAGCTAGAGCTGTAATTAAGGTCAAAGCTCAGTATGCTCCAGGGGACAGGTACAACTATGATCCAGGAGGAAATAGCCCATACACTAAAGGACTTGCAAGACTCTGCCAATATATATTGACAGAATCTGGGCAGAACTAAAGTAGGCAGAGTTTAACACTAGTTCTGTCCAAATTTATTGATATTGATGCATTTACCAGAGAGTGTAGATTCAATGTACTGCTAGAGGTGGCTCTAAGAGTTTCCTTGGTTGGTTGACGAAAATTTAGATTCAGTGATAGCATACATTTAATGAGGTTGAGATGTCAGGGCTTCCATGGCATAATGTGGAGGAGGGAATCCAAAGGCTTAAGAAGTTAGGAATATTGAACTGAATGTTTTATGTGTGACCTGCACAGCCAGCTCCCAACCACATTCCACAAGATGGCCCAAAGACACTCCATTCACAAAAGCAGGGAGATATATATTAGTGGTTGCTCTCCTTTCTAGGCAAGGCATGACTGTAGAGGATGCCACCATTTAGTTGTGTTCCCTGATTGTAAAGGGGATGATGGGATTTTGAAGTAGTGGGGGACAAGCAGTGACATTTAACTGCCTAAGACAAGCCCATCTACTGTAAGGACAGGAGGGACATACTAGTAAATGTTTTGAATGTCGGAGATCTTTGGCAGTGGCTAGTTGGTCATGGTGTCCCTCAGAAGTAAATATATGGAGTCTACTAGAATATTGCTTGATCTTTATAACAGGAAAAACTGTAAGCCTCATAGCAGAAAGTTGCCACCGAGGAGAGTTGAGGCCTCTTACCCAGTTTCCAGACATAGGTAAATTCACAGAGACAGAGCCCTTTGATTGAAGGGTAGACCAGCTACCTTGAGGAAGGACTCTGCATCATTGCCACAAGTATACATTGTAATTATTCTTCTAGGACTTCTTTAAAAGGACCAGAGGCAATTTACTGGAATGACTGCCAATTGGAAAAAGGAAATACCAAGACGTTTTGGGGATTTTTAGACACCAGCTCTGAAACGATCTTAATCCCAGAGGGCCCCACCACCAAAGTAAAATTTTACAGTGTTCAGATTATAGATGAAGTGTAGCTCAAATCAGACCCATATTGGGCCAGTTTGGTTCAGAGACTCAGCTAATGGTTATTTTCCCTGTTTCTGGAGGTGTATATGGAATAGACATAGTTGGCAAGTGGCAGAGTCCCCCACATGTGCTCTCTGATCCATGGGTGACGGCCGCTAGGGTAGGAAGGGCTACGTGGAAGCCCCTAGGATTTCCATTCATACCGAGAAAGGAAGTCAGAAGTAATACTGCACCTCGGGGGTGAGGGGCGGGGATTGTAAAAACTAATACTGAGGCTGAAGGCATGAAAGAAGTGCAGGTAGTGGAAGCTCTGACAGTTGTTTTTTTCTTTTTTCTTTTTTTGTGATGCAAATGTCTGATTGAAGCTTTGATGGCTGAGGCATGCACTTCAAAGAGGCCTGCACTTCAAAGACAGCTATCTTGAATAAACACAGTGCAGCTACAGGACTAGATGAAGAGTCAAGCTGCCCCCAGGCTCCTTTCTTTTAGAGATCTCAGTTGATTTTGATAACTGAGCATTTGAGCTGCTGGTTTTTCTAGTTCCAGGCTGTAAACTTCTGGTCTTATGTTTTAAATTCACCAGTGAAGGAGTCTGCTAAACCCTAGGCATCCCACCCTCAACCCCAATAAAAGCAGAACTCCAGACCCCTGCTCTTTTTCTACCCGTGACCTTGCCGTGTGGCCTCAGGTGTTCTGTGTAATTTCCAGGACTTGTAAGTAATAAACTTTTTTTCGAAGTGTCCTGATGGTTATTGCTGAGGGCATCTTGCATTCATCATGAGAACCACAAGGGCTGGTCCAGACCCCAGCTGAGACCTACGCAAAACACGATGCTTATCACATCTCCCTCCCTGAGCTCATCAGTTTGGCCTGGGCAAAAGTCACATGGATCTTGAAGAAGGAGCAATGTCTACTGCAAACTAATGAGGTGGTAACTAAAATTTCAGATGCTGCCCCAGATATGGTATCTTTCCTGGAGCAAACTGACATGTTCCTTGGTGTTTGTTTTGCAGCTGCTGACCTGGTGTATGTCTTTTTCTCTATACCAATTTGTAAAGACCACCAGAAATAGTTTGGCTTTACTTGTCAGGGCTAACAGTACACTTTTCCAGTCTTGCCTCAGGCTAGGCCAATTCTGCTCTTTGCTACATTTATTCTGCAGAGATCCTGATTGTCTTGACATTCCGCAAAATATCATACTCTACCTCACTGATGACATTATGATGATTGGCCCTGATGTTCATAAAGTAGCAGATACCTGAGAGGCGTTCCTAATGGGAACTCGAAGGTGGGAGATAGATCCCACAAAAATCCAGCGGCCTGTGACCTCAGTGAAGTTTCTGGAAGTTTAAATGTCACTTTCCCAAGGGAAAGTAAAGTTGCTGTTCTTTGGACCACCTACAATGAAAAAAAAGGAAAAATGCTTGGTGAGCCTTTTTGTATTCGGGGAGCAATATATACAGTACACACAGCATTTGAATGTGCTACTTGGATCATCTACAGAATCAATGATAAGGCTACCAGTTTTAAGTAGAAACAAGGAAAAGAATGTCCTGCCACAAGTTCAGCCTGTAGTATAAGCCACGTATCACTTGGGGCTTTTTACCCATCAGGTCCAATGATACTTAAAGTGTCTGTGGCAAATGGGCATGCCATAAGGAGCCTCTGGGCAAGCACCGACAGGATAGTCACAGCACCAAGCTCTAGGATTTTGTAGCAAATCTATGCCTTGTGCTGGATATGACTATTTTCCTTTTGAAAAATAATGGTATGTATCATTCTGAGTCCAAGGGCCTGAGAAGCAGGGGACCTAATGGTGTAAATTCTGAGGGTAGGAGAAGATGAGATGAGATGTCCCAGCTAAAGGAGTGATGCAAGGAGAAAAAAGATGGAGTTGCAAATTCCTCCTTCCTCCACTTTTTGTTCTATTCAGGCCCTCAGTGGATTGGATGAGGCTGGCCCATATTGGGGAGGGCTGCCTACTTTGCTGAGTCCACTGATTCAAATGCTAATCTCATCTGGAAACATCTTCACAGACACACTCAGAAATAATGTTTAATCTGGGTGCCCTGTGGCCCATTTAAGTTGATACATAAAATTAACCATCACAGATTGCTAAGGACTTGAAAGAAATAGATTTGGAAAATGGGCGACAAGGATGTCTGGGGAAGAGGTCTGTGATGGACCTCTTGGAATGGTCAGATTATAAAGATGTTTGTGTCCCATCCACCCATTTGGTCCCCCCCAAATGAGGACCAAAGGCATTCACGAAGAGAAGCTCTCAGTAATTAGGTGGACAAATCATGTACTCTGTGGATATCATTCTCTCTTCCTAGCCACTCCAGTGCTTGCTCAATGGACCCATGAAAAGAGAGGCCATGGTGGTAGGATTAGAGGCTATGCATTGGTTTGACAGTGTGGATTTGCTCTTACCAAGGCTGACCTGGCAAACACCACTGCTGAGAGCCTACTGAGTTAGCAACAGAGGCCAATACTGATCCCCTAATATGGTCCCATTCACTGGGGGAACCAACCAGCCACCTGGTGGCAAGCTGATTACATTGGACCTCTTCCATCTTGGAGAGGACAGAGATTTGTCCTCATTGGAACTGGCACGTTCTGGACCTGGATACACCTTCCCTGCCCCACAATGCCTCCACCAGTAGCACTATCTATGGACTCATAGAACCCCTTACACCCCATCATGGTATCTCCCACAGCACTATTTCTGATCAGTGATTTCCATAGCATTGCTTCTTTTATAGCAAAGGGAATGCAGCAGTGGGCTCTTGGCCATGGAATTAACTGGTCTTCTCCTATACTCCATCAACTAGAAGCAACTGGACAAATTTTGAAAGCTCACTAATGTAATAGAATGGCTCACTGAACACTCTTTTGTGTCAGTTGAGAGTCATACCCTGAAAGGAATGGGTGCTATATTAAAGAATACCAGGGGGTGCCTGGGTGGCTCAGTCAGTTAAGTGTCTGCCTTTTGTTCAGGTCACGATCTCAGGGTCCTGGGATAGAGTCCTGTGTTGGGCTCCCTGCTCAGCAAGGAGTCTGCGTCTCCCTCTCACTCTCCCTCTGTGCTCTCTCTCTCTCTCAAATAAGTAAATAAAATCATTAAAAAAAAAAAAAGAATACCAGATGTGCTTTGAAACAGAATAATCCAGGATGCTGTTTCCCCACAGTCAGAACATATGGGTCTTGGAATCAAGGAGTGGAAGTGGCTCATTCACTTGTAAGCCCAATCATTCATTGATAGAATTTTTGCTTCCCACCCTGGCTACCTTGCACTCTGCTTGTATGGAATTCTTAGTCCCTGAAGAGAAGATGCTCACCAGAGGACACCCTCATGGCCCGAGGTAAATCACCCCAGTCGGTGCGGCACTCTGCCTGACCTGACAGAGGAGAAGAGAAGCATGACTGACGTTTCTGTGAAGAATCCAGGAGAATGGCAATCTCTCAAAGGTGCTCGTTTTTGGAAAATACATTCTGGGTAGGACTGGAAGAGTTTGGATTCTGTCAAGTTTATAAAAGAAGAGAGAAATCAGCCATGCATACATATTTTTTTAATTTGCTTGTCTGATTGGAAAGAAAAGTCAGGGTTTTATGATCTGTTGAGTGGACAAATCTTTCCTGGGCTTCTGAGATGCTTGAAGATGCAAATGAAAAGCTTGCTTACCATCTTGTCTGTTTAAGTTACAGCATAAGACTAACACAGAGCAGGGTTGCTGGTTAATACAAAATTAATGTTAGTCCAATGACATACTGCTTTAGTGATCCTTGGCGATTATGCTAAGGTTATTACTATGCATATATTCACTTCTAGATGAATGGTCCACTTGCACCTTTAAAACATTGCCTATTTTGTTCATATTCTCATGTTGTAGTTAAACGCACATACTCCAGAGTCTGATGCTGGGGTTTGAATCCCGGCTCAGTCACTTTCCAGCTCTGTGATCTTGGGTAGTCAATTAATCTCTCTGTGCCTAAGTTTCCTTATCTACAAAATGAGGATGATGGCGTATGTACTTAAGAGTGTTGTTTGAAGGATTAATTAAGGTAACACATTCAAAGTCCTTACAGTAGTGCTTGGCCCACAGTAAGCAATGAATACAAGCTAGCAATTGTTAATACAATTTGGCAATGCTTGCTCAAAGTCTGCTTGCCAGGAATACAAACCATTTTATATCCCCTCTCTCTGTGGCAAACCTGCAGAATGCCTATTAATATCTGTAATGGACCAAATTGTATCTCCTTCCCTCCCCCCCCCCCCACAAATTCACAAGTTGAATCCCTGACCCCCAATGAGACTGTATTTGGAGATGAAGACTTTAGGAAAGTAATTACTTCCTTAGGTCACATGGGTGGGCCTCTAATCTGATAGATTGGTGTCCTTATACAAGAAGGAAGAGACATCAGAGATCTCTCTCTCCATGCAGGAAAGGAAAGGCCATGTGAAGACACAGAGGGGAGGCAGCTGTCTACAAGCCTGGAAGAGAGCCCTCCCCAGAAACCAACCCTGATGACGTCTTGATTTTGGACTTCTGGCCTCTAGAACTGTAATAAGAGAAATGTCCGTTGTTTAAGCCACCTAATCTGTGTATTTTGTCATGGCAGCCCTAGCAGACTAAGACCATGACATGATAAAGTTTCCTAATTTACATGTTCAGTGAGAGACAAGTGAGCAGTGCTGACACATAGTGTCGGAGGTCATCCTTGAGCACCATTTACCCATCGTGTGAAAGTCTGGTATCTACCATGGGGCATGTGTGTATGTGTGGGGGGGTCATATACACTATCAGGACTACTGTTCACTTGATTCCTTCTAATGATAACTGTTGTTTTTTTTTTTTTTTCTGCAAAATTCATCAAAGCCCTAGGCTGACTACTAGATATGCAGGTATTAGTTATTATCTGTGAGAAGCCCTCGCTCTTACTTCTATCTGCTTTTAGGCTCATCACAGCGGACTTTGTAGGAATAAGAACTTGGTTGACTGAGTCACTGATCAGATTCTGGGCTAATGTGACTGCATGTCAGCTGGGGCCTCCCATACCCTCACCAGCTGGGCAGTGCTGGCTGGAGTACTGATCATTCCAGTTCTGGGGATGCCCAAAGGCCTCCCTTGGTTGTCCCCCTATTGCCTGAGGCTGCCCTTCTCACCGCTTCTTCCTCCGGAGTCCCTGTCCTGCAGGCGTGGGATCTGGACCACAGAGTTGCCTTTCAGACTACAGTCACAATGAGCACTCATGAATTAAATTGCCCTAACTGAAGATTTAGGGATCACAGAAAGAAGATTTGGGGGCCATAGGGAGGTGAGGCACAGCCTTGAAACTTCCTCTCCTGCTTCTTTATCCTCTTTTCTCCTTACCTTTCCTTCCAGAATTCCCTAAGAACTTTCCCTTCAGTGCATGGAAGGATTTAGCTGGGTTCCAAGACTCAGACTTGCAGAAACCCTAGTAAATAAGATGCTTATAGGACAAAGAGTCTTCCATTTTAATGCAGTTCTGCTTATACATTTATTATAAATATATATTACATGCAATATATATGACGTGCAGCACGGAATGCATGATTATATGTACAATGTAATACATATGTAAAAATATTATAAATATAGTTATAAATAAACATCCTCTTTTTTCTTCTTCTTACTACATTAGGAACACTTAACGGCAATCTGGGGATAAAAGCTGCTAAGCTGAGAGAGAAAGAGACTGTTGAGTCTGAGTCTCATCAGACTCACGCACTGACTTGTGAAAAGCTGGTTGGAATTTACTTCCTAATTTATTCCACAGGTGTAGGGTGTTCAGAATCTGGCAGTAGGAATTACATAAATCATGCAGCTTTAGGAAAATCAGGACAAAACGGCTTTTCAAATCTTTATTAAGGGTTTCCTAAGATTATCATGAAATAATAAGCAACATGAAAGAGAGTGAAAGAGAGAACTCTCCAAAAAAGTTTATTAGCCCACGCTGATTCACCTCTGCGAAGCAAAAGTCAGATTTGATTTCTACGCGTTTTGACCCTAAAAGAACTACACAGAAAACGTAAACGCGTCTACCGAGGAATCATGCAAAGCAACAACGCTCATTGTCAGGAGACCGCGGGTTTGGAACAGGCTTTCCGTCTGGAAAGCTTTAACCCAGCGCATCCGTGGGGCGCTGGAGGAGGGCTGGGCCGCCGCCCCCGGCAGCGAGCGACCTTCTCGCGCAGCCCCCGCGCTCCCCCCACCTCCGCGCCGGGGCCTGGGCGGTGGGGCGAGACGGACACGGCGCGCAGCGGCTGCCGAGCGCCCCTGGCCCGGGGCCCACCTCCGCCGCGGCCGCCCCCCCGCCCTGGCCCGCCGCCGCCCACGCCCCGTCGCGGGGGGCAGGCCCAGGAGGCGGGCGGCTGGCCCCTTTAAAGCGTCGCGGGCGAGGGCCGGGCGCCGAAAGCTCGGCGGCTGAGAGAGCGGCGCTCCGAGCCCAGCGCGCAGGGCTGCCCTTCGCCGGCCGGCGGGGCGGCGCTGTCGGCCCCGGGGCGGGCGCTCCGGGCTCGCCGACGCCTCTCGCTCCCGGCGGCCGCGCGCCACGCCGCTCCGTCCTGCTAGTCCCGGGAGTGCCCGCCATGCGCCCAGGCTAGTGCGCCCAGGGCGCAGCGCCGACCCCGGCCGCGCCGGCCGCCCGCTCCCGCCGCAGGCATGCTGCGCCCGCTGCTGCTCGCGGCGCTCTGCCTGGCCGGCCGGCTCGGGGCCGCCCGCGGCTGTCAGCTGCCCTCCGAGTGGAGACCCCTGAGCGAGGGCTGCCGCGCCGAGCTGGCCGAGATCATCGTGTACGCCAAGGTGCTGGCGCTGCACCAGGAGGTGCACGGCCTGTACAACTACCTGCCGTGGCAGTACGAGGCCAGCGACGCGGGGCTCTTCTACTCGGCCGAGATCGAGATGCTGTGCGACCAGGCGTGGGGCAGCATGCTCGAGGTGCCCGCGGGCTCCAGACTCAACCTCACTGGCCTGGGCTACTTCTCGTGTCACTCCCACACCGTGGTCCAGGACTACTCGTATTTCTTCTTCCTCAGGTGAGCGCCGCACGTCCCGCCCACTCCTTCTCCTGCAGCTATCCGCGTGACTTCCCGAGGGCCCCGTTATCCGGAGCCAGGTCAGGAACAACAGGGAATCCTGTCCGTACCATTTTGGAATACGCCTTGGGCTCCTTTCCTTACTCTCTATTCTCTCTGCTCCGTGGGACGTCTCGACAAAGGTCCTGGGGTGTATTTGGCTAAGGCTGTTAAAACACAGAACAACACCCCAAGACAGGGATGATTTCAGTGCTTAAAGCGTTGAAGAGTGTTTCAGGCAAAAGCCCCAAATAGTTTCCAAAAATCCATTTGACTCTTCTTTAAATTTATACTTTTAATTGGATTCCCTGGGAGTAGCTTGGGATGGTGAGGGGGGTAAACACCAGACTTTGAAGTCAGATTCTCGTTGGAATTCTGGCTCTGCTCTTCCTGTGATTTCTGAGCAAATTGTCTTTTGAAGAACCTCCGGATCCTCAGTTCCATAATGTGAGAAACCGGGTTATGCCGAACACCTGGTGCAGGTTAGCTGCAGAAGGAATAGTCACTCTTTTCCCCACCTGCTTAAATGCCAGGATAGGCATGGTGTGGAATGCCGCGCAGCTGTCCCTTTGTTTCACCCCCTTATCCACCACCAGCCGACCTCAGCGCTGGGCTTTTCAAAATAGCAAAGGTTTATGTGGGGGCCTGCTGGGGGGGGGGGCGGGGAAGACCTGGCTTGTAGTGCTTTGAAGAGTATAGGTGAAGCAGGCAGGAGGTTCTCTGACTGGAGACTCCTGGAATCCTGTCAAGTTCCATGAAAGTTGGCCTGCAGTCAATTCGCGTGTATAAGAATTCAGTCAATGGGTTTGAAGCAGGTGGAACCCTAAATGCATTGGCTGTCTCCCGTTGAATTAGAGTGATGTAGAGCAGCTGAGAGAAGCCTTGAACTAGAATGTAACCTACCTATCAAGCTAGTGAGTGAATTAATCCATAGTTGAGGCTGGTAATGGTTCCAGTCTTCCCAGTCCCTGAAGCGGCAACAAGGACTTTTGGAATGGCTAGGACCCCAGTCTGCGGATTCACTTTTAACCTCTTGAGATTTCACATCCCTCTGAGAAAGAAAACCGTGAGATCCACCGAGGGGCGTTCATAAGCTCATGGCAACACATGTTTCCCGTATTGAAGCCAGAACCTCTAAGTTTAGATTACATGGCGTGCTTTGTGTTGGCTTGAGTGGTTTAGTGAGATTAAGTTGTTTTTCTTTTCTTTCTTTTTAATTGCTGGGGAAGTATAGTTTCTAAATAAAGTCAGCAAGGAGTGAGCTAGTATCCTTGATACAGAGAAACTTAACTCAGATTTCTCATATTTCTCTTTAGGAAGGATACTGAGACCCCAGCTATAAAGCTATTAATCACTGAAACTTTATTTTCCAAAGAAAAAAGAGCTGGAGGACTTGAGCAGACGTTATTTTTTCCTGATTTTTATCATGAAAGAGCTTTGTCCAGTGGCTCTGTGGTGGTCAGCCAGCTCTTTAATCTTTCCCTCTGACATATTTACAAAAAGTTAGGGCAGAAATACAGAGTCAACTGGTAGTCTGACAGATTTCCATTTCACAGGGCTGTGTTGCCCTGAAGTTAACAACTGCATACAAATCATTCCTCCCCTGTTATTCTGGGACCCAGTGAGACAAGAACAGATTCTGGGCAGTGTCACAGGGGAAAGTGGTAGTGGAGGCTCCCTGGTGAACCCTACATCCCCTCTTTGTGCTGGAGGGTAACTTCGACCTCTTCTCTCTCTACATGATTTCTTTATCTTTCCAACAGGTGATTTATTCTTAGCTCTATAAAAATGTTAACATCTATATTGCACTCACTCTATGCCAGACACTTTATCTAATGCAGTCCTTCCACTACCAGCAAGAAAGTGCTATTCTCCTCCTCTTTTTACAGACTGGGATAGTGAAGCTTAGATAATCGAGGAAATTCATCTCTCTTTCGATAGAAGATCAGTAGCAATGGCAGGATTCAAACCTGGGTCCTTAGAACTGGCTTTCCTTTGATCAAGAAACAACACTCGGTGAGAAAGAAGGCCACTTGGGAGACCTACAAGTAGACAAACACATATGCATCCCCACCCCCTGCAGCCCTTCACCTAAACTCCCCTCTGGGAAAACCTTAAGGATAGACTCATGCAGTGTGAGGCAGAGAAACATTTAGAAATAGTAAGTCCTGTAATGAGAGCCATGTGAGACCTAGTTGCGTAATGGCAAGACCGTCAGTCTTTACAACTCTTGATTAAGGCTGCTATACCCTATGGCTGTCCAGTCTACAGTTCTGCTTTTTTTCTTTTTTTCCTATTAGGATGGATGAGAATTATAATCTCTTGCCTCACGGAGTCAATTTCCAAGATGCCATCTTTCCAGACACTCAAGAGAACAGAAGGATGTTTTCCAGCCTTTTCCAGTTTTCGAACTGTTCTCAAGGGCAGCAGTTGGCAACTTTTTCCAGTGACTGGGAGATCCAGGAAGACAATAGGGTAAGAACTAGCTGTTCCCTGGGTCACAGCAAAATAATAGACCAACTACATCTTGTCTGAATTCCGTGACCAAAGGAGTCCAGAGTGCTCTTCCAGAAGCCCAGACCAAAGAGTATTATCCCTCCTGTTACTCTGGCCGTTAAAAACAAAACAAAACAAAACAAACCCCAAAACACTGCTCATAAACTGGATTCCTGAGGCTTTACTCTGGGGTTCCTCATAAAGTGAGAGAACAGATGGAATGAAGGTTGGCACATGGCCTCAGTTTCCTTTTCTGTGAAATGGAAACCATCTACATCATAGGGTTGATACAATATGATTTAACTATGTAAAAAAAAAAAAATTAGAGCCTTTAACCTAGTGCCTGGCAGAGTAAGTACTCAGCACATGAGAGCTGTTAGGACTCTTATATCATTACTGTCATTGATTGCATAAGGCTCTAGGGACTCTTCTAAGGGAGAAGAAAAAGTCGTCAAAGAAATGGTTGTCCGAGCTAACACTTTCATGATTGTTAACTCTAGTTGTGAAGACCTAGAGGTACAGGGTGGCCAAAGTGGTTGTGGAATTGTAAGGGTTAAGATAATTTGGGGTCTGAAGATATAAAAGGGACCTGCCCATCTGGGACAGATGCCAGAGTTGGAGGCAGATTTTGAAGACTGTCCCTTTCCCAAACGGCATTGCCATACTGGAGCTGGGATGATGTAAGACTGGGTCAGTAGAGGAGGTGGCCCCAGTCCCAGTCTCCCATCCGAGATGTTTTTAGGACAGTGTGACAGACTGCTGGGAGCATTCTGATGTGGGGTTTGAGGTATCCCATGGGACAAGGACTATTTTTATGGGTTGATGAATTAATTTGCACATGGTAAGTGGCTCCCATGGGTCCCCAAGTCTAGAAGTGTAAAATGGTAGTCAGTGGAGTTTCTCTCCCACCTGTGATGCCCGCCCAACCCGGTTCCCACCTACTCTACAAACAAGTAGCTATTGTTCCTAGTTTCTTATAAATGTTGGAGTATTTCCATCCAACAAATAATTCAAACTTGTGTTATTTACTGTTGTCTTTGACACAAATGGTAGCCCACTATGCACACTTTGCTGTGCATTGCTTTTATTCACAAGTACATTCTGAAGATCTTTCTATATCAATGCAGATAAAGTTGCCTTAAAGGCTGCGTAGTGTGTTCCATTGTGTGCATGTGTCACAATATATTTGATCAGGTCCTCTGTTAATAGGTGGTTAGGTTGGTTTCCAGTACTTAGCTATTACAAAGAGTGCGGGCATGGAGGATATTATACATACCTCATTTTGTGGGACTGCAGAGTCCAATCTTTAGCCAATATTGTGTGTCTACTATAAAGAGCTACTGTGTTAGATGCTAGTTTTTCAATGTTGAGCAAAATACAAAGTGCCTGTTCTCCTGGAGTGTGTAGTACTAGTGTTGGTGATTGACAGAATCAAAAGACCCCATTAATGATTGCATACTTTTAAATGGAAACCTATGCTCTGAAAAAATCCAGGAATCTGGCCTAGACTTAAGGGTAAAGAAAGCCTTCTCTGTTGACTTGATACTGGAGCTAAGATCTGATGGATGAAGAGGCATCCTAGTTAATGTTGGGATCAAGGAGAGAGGAGTGCAGTCCAAAGGCCCTGTGGTGGCAGAGTTCATGGTGCCTTTGAGGGAATGAAAGAAAGCTACTTGTCTGGAGCAAAGGGAGTGAGTGAGAAGGATGGGACAAGAGCTGGAGGTGGGGCTAGATCTAGTGAGGATTTTGGCTTTGTCCTAACTGTAATGGGAAACCTTTTATATTGTGAAAGGAAGGGGCGATGGAGATCAAATTTACATTTTGAAAGACCAACTGGGTTGGAAGGAATCCAAATGATGTGGTGAGAACAGGTAGTAGTTATAAAAGCTACCAGGTAGTTGCTGGACTATGGTAGAGGCAGTAGGGATGGAGTAAAGTGGAAAAATTGGGAAGAGATTTAGAAAATAAGTAGGTGTTCCTGATGGTTTGGTTGCAAAGGAGGTGGAGGTAGGTCAAAGATAACTCCTGGGTTTCTGGCATGTGAATTGCATGCCAGGACAGACACGGAGAAATGTAATAGGAAAGGTTTGGCAGGGGAATTCATATGTCAGATACTGAACGTACAGAGTTGAGGTGTTTTTGAGCCATCTGAGCCATTTTGCGCCAAGTGAGATCTTGAATAGTGGTTGGATCTATCCGTTCAGAGCTTTGAGAAGAGCTCTAAGTGGCAGATAGACCTTGGGACTTAACAATAATTAGATGTCAGTTGAGGCTGGATGTGAATGAGATTTTCAAGGGAGAGCACATAGAGCAAAATATAGGCCCTAGGGTAGGACTGAGCCTTGTGGAATGCGAATACTGGCTGAGAAGGAACAGTCAGAGAGGTAGAAGAGTCAAGGAAAGCTAGAAGAGTCAAGGGTAACAGAGTGTTTCTAGAAGAATGAGTGATCATCAGAGTCAAAAGCTGTTGAGAAGTCAAGTAAAATGATGACTGAGGAGTATCCTCTCTTTGGTGACCTAAATGAGGACAGTTTCCATAATATGAGGGAGTAAGGTGGTGGGGCATGAGTGAGGGTAGACAACTCTTTGATGAAGTTTGCCTGTGGATGGTTTACTACATATAATAAGGCTGCAGGTGAAGTGTAGAATAGTTGAGGGGAGGGGTTTGTTGTGTTTAAAGATGGCAGCCTGTTCACACTACTTGGTCTCTCTTTTCCTACTCCTCAGACGCTGTCTATTCAAGTCGACTGAATGACCCAAGGGCAGGGATATCTGTTTTGTTTACTGTTGTATACTTGGTGCATTTTTTTATGGGTCTTACACATTTGTTAAATGAATCCTGTCTCTCATCCAGACAGATCTGATGTCTAAGGAAGCAGAAGCCTCTGTCTCTTTCTGCCTCATTTTCTACATTAAGATCGAAAATCCATATACAGTAAAAATCACTCTCTTGCATATGCTGTTATGAGTTTTAATAAATGCACATTACCGTATAATCACAACTACAACCACAGTGCGGAAAAGTACCATCACTGAAGAGAACCTCCCTTCTGCCCTCTTTTTGGTCAGACCCTACCCTCACCTGAACTCACGGGAACCACTGATATGTTCTCCAACACTAGTTGTGCATTTTCCAGACTGTCCTATGAATGGAATCTACAGTATGTTTTTTTTTTTTTAATTTTGGCTGCTTTTACTTAGCATAATACATTTAAAATTGTGTTGTTTATTAGTAGTTCACTTTGTTTTTAATTACTGAATATTCCATTGTAGGGATGTATTATGGTTTTATTTATCCAGTCATCAGTTGAGAGAGATTTAAGTTCACAAATTTAGACTACTAGACCTTCCATAAAGACACATGTACAGGTTTTTGTATGCACATAAATGTCAGCGTGTCTTCGGTAAATACCTAGGATGGGTTTGCTGGGTCATACAGTAAGTGTGTGTCTAACTTTGTAAGAAACTGCAAAACTGTTTATGAGAACAGCAAAGTTTTGTATTCGTATTAGCAATGTATGCAAGCTCTAGTTCTGCATCCTCATCAGTACTTGGTATGGTCAGAAAAAATAGACTTTCTAATAGGTGTGTGGTAGTATCTCACTGTGTGCGTGTGTTTGGTTGGTTCTTAGATTCCACATCTAAGCTCATATGGTAATCGTCTTACTCTGTCTAACTTATTTCACTTAGCATAGTGCTCTCAAGGTCCATCCTTCGTCCATTGTTGCAAATGGCAGGATCTCCTTTGTAAAGGCTAGATAATCTTTGTGCGTATATATACACCACAGTTTCTTTATCCCTTCATCTGTCAGTGGACATGTAGGTTGCTTCCCTGTCTTGGCTATTGTGAAAAATGTTGCACTGAACATGGGAGCGCAGATAAGTCTTCAAGGTACTGATTTCATCCAGTTTGGGTTTATATCCAGAAGTGGGATTGCTGGATCATTTGGTAGTTCTATTTTTAATTTTTAAAGGAACCTCCATACTGTCTTCCATAGCAGCTGTATCAGTTTACATTCCCACCAACAGTGTATGAGGGACCTACCTCCTCTCCACGTCCTTGCCAATACATGGTATCTTCTAGTTTTTGGATAATAGCTGTCTTAACACGTGCGAGGTGATACCTTATGGTGCTTTTGGTTTATATTTCCCTGATGATTAATGAAGCTGAGCATGATTTTGTGTGTGCTGGCCCTCTGTATGTCCCTGGAAAAGTGTCTAGTCAGGTCCTCTGCCCATTTTTAAAAAAAATTTAAACTCCATTTAGTTAACATATAGTGTATTATTAGTTTCAGGGGTAGAATTTAGTGATTCATCAGTTACATATAACACCCAGTGCTCATTACATCAAGTGCCCTCCTTAATGCCCATCATCCAATTACCCCTTCCCCCACCCACCTCCCTTCCAGTAACCCTCAGTTTGTTGCCTATAGTTAGGAGTCCCTTAGGATTTGCCTCCCTCTCTGTTTTTGTCTTATTTTATTTTTCCTTCCCTTCCTCTATGTTCATCTGTTTTGTCTTTTAAATTCCACATGAGTGAAATCACATGGTATTTGTCTTTCTTGGACTATTTTGCTTAGCATAATACCCTATAGTTCCATCCACGTCATTGCAAATGGCAAGATTTCATTCTTTTTGATGGCTGAGTAAAATTCCATTGTGTATATATATATATACCACATCTTTATCCATTCATCTGTTGATGGACATCTGGGCTCTTTCCGTATTTTGGCTATTATGAACATTGCTGCTATAAACATTGGGGTGCAGGTGCCCTTTCGGATCACCGTTTTTGTATCCTTTGGGTAAATACCTAGTAGTGCAATTGCTGGGTGGTAGGGTAGCTCTATTTTTAACTTTTGGAGGAACCTCCATACTATTTCCCAGAGTGGCTGCACCAGCTTGCACTCCCACCAACAGTGTAGGAAGGTTTTCCTTTCTCCACATCCTCACCACCATTTGTTGTTTCTTGAGTGGTTAATTTTAGCCATTCTGACTGGTGTGAGGTGGTATCTCATTGTAGTTCTGATTTGGATTTCCCTGATGCTGAGTGATATTGAGCATTTTTTTTCACGTGTCTATTAGCCATTTGTATGTCTTCCTTGGAGAAGTGTCTGTTCATGTCTTCTGCCCATTTCTTGACTGGATTTTTTTGGTCTTTTTGGGTGTTGAGTTTGGTAATTTTTTTTTTTTTTAAGATTTTATTTATTTGACAGAGAGAGACACAGTGAGAGAGGAAACACAAGGAGGGGGAGTGGGAGGGGGGAAGCATGTTTCCCGTGGAGCGGGGAGCCCGCTGCAGGGCTTGATCCCAGGACCCTGGGATCATGACCTGAGCCGAATGCAGATGCTTAACGACTGAGCCACCCAGGTGCCCTGAGTTTGGTAAGTTCTTTATTTTTGGATACTAGTCCTTTATCTAATATGTCCTTTGTGAATATCTTCTCCCATTCCATAGGTTTTCTTTTGGTTTTGTTGATTGTTTCCTTTGCTGTCCTCTGCTCATTTTTAAGTCCGATTATTTTTTGCTGTTATGTAAGTTCTTTGTATGGTTTGGATATTAACCCCTTATTGGATACACCCTTTGCAAATACCTTCTCTCATTTAGTAGGTTGCTTCTTCATTTTGTTGATGGTTTTCTTCACTGTGCAAAAGGCTTTAGTTCGATGCAGTCTCAATTTTTTATTTCTGCTTTTGTTGCTTTTGCCTGAGGAGCCTTACACAAAAATCTGCTCAGACCGATGCCCAAGAGTTTACTGCTTATGTTTTCTTTTAGGAGTTTTATAGTTTCAGGTCTTACATTTAGAGTTTTTA
This sequence comes from Mirounga angustirostris, assembly GCF_029215605.1. Lineage (NCBI taxonomy): Eukaryota > Metazoa > Chordata > Mammalia > Carnivora > Phocidae > Mirounga > Mirounga angustirostris. The sequence goes on from NW_026991713.1 coordinate 127,553,798, forward strand.
ATCCATTTAGAATTTCTTTTTGTATGTAGTGTAAGAAAGTGGTCCAGTTTCATTTCTTCATGTAGCTGTTCACTTTTTCCAACACTGTTTATTGAAGAGACTGTCTTTTCTCTGTGGTATATTCTTGCTACCTCCTTTGTAGATGAATTTACCATATATGTGTGGGTTTATTTCTGGGCTGTCTATTCTGTTCCTTTGATCTGTGTGTCTGTTATTGTGCCAGTACCATACTGTTTTGATTACTACTGACTAGTAGTATAGCTTGAGATGTGGGAGGATGATCCCTCCAGCTTTGTTGTTCTTTATCAAGATGGCTTTGGCTATTCATGGTCTTTTGTGGTTCCATACAAATTTTAGGATTGTTCTATTTCTGTGAAAAAATGCTATTGGTATTTTGATAGGGATTACATTGAATGTGTAAATTGCTTTGGGTGGTATGGACATTTTAACAATACTAATTCTTTCAATCCGTGAGCATGGTATGTCTTTCCATTTGTGTCTTCAACTTATTTCACCAGTGCCTTATAATTTTCATAGTACAGATGTTTCACCTTCTTGGTTAAATTTATTCTTAGGCATTTTACTATTTTTTTTTTAAAGATTTTATTTATTTATTCACGAGAGACAGAGAGGCAGAGGGAGAAGCAGGCTTCCAAGGAGCAGGGAGCCTGATGTGGGACTTGATCCCAGGACCCTGAGATCATGACCTGAGCCGAAGGCAGACGCTTAACCATCTGAGCCACCCAGGCGCCCACATTTTACTATTTTTGATGCAATTGTAAATGGAATTGTTTTCTTAATTTCTCTTTCTGATAATTCATTATTGTGTAGAAATGCAACAGATGTCTGTATATTAATTTTGTAAATTAGGGTTTCCTATATTTAATGTCATATCATTTGCACATAGAGACAGTTTTACTTCTTCCATTCCAATTTGGATGCTGTTTCTTTCTTGTCTAATTTCTCTGGTTAGGACTTCCAGTACTATGTTGAACAAAAATGATGGGAGTGAACATAACCTTGTCTTGTTCCTAGTTGTAGGGGATACGTTTTTGCTTTACATTGTTGAGTATGATGTTACCTGTGGTTTTTCACACATGGTGTTTATTATGTTGAGGTATGTTCCTTCTGTACTCACTTTGTTGAGATTCTTTATCATAAATGGGTGTTTGATTTTTGTCAAGTGCTTTTTCTGCATCTGTCATGATAATCTGATTTTTATCCTTCATTTTGTTAATGTGCTGTATCGTGTTGGTTTCCCACTTGATTGTGGTGAATGATCCTTCTAATAAATTTTTGAATTGTGTTTGCTAATATTTGGTTGAGGATTTTTGCATCTCTGCTCATCCAGGAATATGGGCCTATAATTTTTTTGTAGTGTTTTTGGTTTCGCTAACAGAGTAATGCTGACCTTGTAGAATGAATTTGGAAACACTGCTTTAATTTGTGTGAATAGCTTAAGAAGGATAGGTATTAACTCTACTTTAAATGTTTAGTAAAATTCACCTGTGAAATTTTCTGCTCCTGGAGTTTTGGGAATTTTTGATTACTGATTCAGTTTCATTGCTAACAGTCTATTCAGATTTTACATTTCTTCCTGATTCAGTCTTGGAAGTTGATATGTTTTTAGGAATTTATCTGTTTCTTCTAGGTTTTCCAGTTTGTTGTATAGTTGGTAGTTGTTTCTTATCCCTTGTATTTCTGTGGTGTTAGTTGTAACTTCTCTTTCATTTCTGAGTGTGAGTCCTCTTTTTTTTTTTTTTCCCTTGATGAGTCGGTTAAAGGTTTATCAGTTTTATCTTTTCAAAAAACCCATTCTTAGATTGATCTTTTCTATTGTAATTTTAGTCTCTATATCATTTATTGCCCCTCTGATCTTTATTTCCTTCCATCTACTAACTTTGGGCTTTGTTCTTCTTTTTCTAGTTGCTGTAGGTGTACATTTAGATTGTTTGAGGTTTTTGTTTTGTTTTCTTTTGACCTAGGCCTCCTGCATCACTATAAACATCCCCCTTAGAGCTGCCTTTGCTATGTCTCAGATTTTTGAACACTGTGTTTCTATTTTCATTTGTATCAAGGTGTTTTTTGATTTCCTTTTTGATCTCTTCCCTGGGTTAATAACATGTTGTTTAGCCTTTATATGTTTGTATTTTTTCCAATTTTTTTTTTCTTGTAACTTCTAGTTTCTTTTGTGGTCAGAAAAGATGCTTGATATGAATTTAGTCCTCTTAAATTTGAGACTTGTTTTGTAGCCTAACTTGTGATCTATCCTGGAGAATGTTCCATGTGCACTTGAAGAGAATGTGTATTCTGCTGTTGGATGAAATGTTCCATATATGTTTGTTGAGCCCATCTGGTCTAACCTGTCCTTTAAAGCCACTATTTCCTTATTGATTTTCTGTCTGGATGATGTATCAATGCCATAAGTGGGGTGTTAAAGTCACACTCTTAATGTATTACTGTCAGTTTCTTTTATGTCTGTTCATATTTGCTTGATCATATTCATATGCTCCTATGTTAGTTGCATAGGTATTTATAATTGTTATGTCCTTTTGTTGGATTGGTTTCTTTATTGTTATGTAATGCCTTTCTTTGTCTCTTGTGACAGTCTTTGTTTCAAGTCTATTTTGCCTAGTAAGTATTGCTACCCCAGCTTTTTTTTTTCTTCCATTTGCATAGAATATCTTTTTCCAACCCTTGACTTTCAGTCTGTATGTGTCTTTAGGTCTGAAGTGAGTCTCTTGTAGGCAGCATATAGAGGGTCTTATTTTTTTTAATCTATCCTGTCACCCTATATCTTTTGATTGGAACATTTAGGCCATTTACATTTAAAGTAATCATTAAAAGTACTATGTACTTTTATTGTGTTGATTTATGGGTTTTTTTTTTTTGGTAGTACTTTATTTTTTTGAAGTATAACCTATCATGATATTTGTACGGTAACTCTATATACTTCTCAGTGCTCATCATGATAGGTGCACCCTTAATTCTCTTTATCTATTTCAACTAGTCCCTCACTCTCTTCTTCTTTAGGAGCAGTTTGTTCTATGTATTTAAGAGTCTGTTTTGGGGCACCTGGAATGGCTCAGTTGGTTAAGCGTCTGCCTTTGGTTCAGGTTGTGATCCCAGGGTCCTAGAATTGAGCCCCACATCAGGCTCCCTGCTCATCAGGGGTTGGGGTGGGATGAATGTCTGCCTCTCCCTCTCCCTCTGCCCCTCTCCCTGCTTGTTCGCTCTCTCTCTCTCTTGCTTGCTCACTTTCACTCTCTCTCAAATAAAATCTTTAAAAAACAGATTTTTTTTTTGTTTGCTTGTTTTCTTAAATTCCACAGATGAGTGAAATCATATGGTATTTGTTTTTCTCTGATTTCACTTAGCATCATACCTTCTAAATCCACCCATGTTGTTATAAATGGCAAGATCTTTTTATGGCTGAGTAATATCCCATTGTGTATATATACCCCACATCTTCTTTATCTGTTAACCTATGGATGGACACTTGCATTGCTTCTGTATCTTGACTATTAGAAATAGTGCTGCAGTAAACATAGGGGTGCATATATTTGAATTAGCATTTTTGTATTCCTTGGGTAAATACCTGGTAGTTGAATTACTGGATCATATGGTAATTCTATTTTTAATTTTTGAAGAACCCTTCATACTCTTTTCCACAGCAGGTGTATCAATTTGCAGTCCTGCTAACAGTGCACCAGGGTTCCTTTTTCTCCATATCCTTGCCAATATTTGTCATTTCTTGTCTTTTTTATTTTAACCATTCTGACAGGTATAAAATGATACCTTATTGTGGTTTTAATTTGCATTATGCTGATGATGAGTGATGTTGAACATCTTTTCATGTGTCTGTTGGCCATTTGTATGTCTTTCAAAAAAGTCTATTCAGATCCTTTGCCCATTTTTAAATTGGATTATTTGTTTTTCTTGGTGTTGAATTGTATAAGCTCTTTTATATATTTTGGATACTAACCCCTTATCAGATATGTCATTTGCAAATATCTACTTTAAGTAGGTTGCCATTTTGTTTTGTTGTTTCCTTTGCCGTGCAAAAGCTTTTTATGTTGATGTAGTCCCAATGGTTTAATTTTGCTTTTGTTCCCCTTGCCAGAGGTGATGTATCTAGAAAAATGTTTCTATGGTTAATGTTAGAGAAATTATTGCCTATATTTTCTTCTAGGAATTTTATGGTTTCAGGTTTCACATTTAGGTCTGTAATCCATTTTGAGTTTATTTTTGTATATAGTGTTTTTATAGTTCTTTTGCTTTCTTGTGCTTTGATGACTTTATTGTTATGCTTGGATTTCTTTCTCTTTGTTATTTGTGTGTCTATTAAAGGTTTTTGGTTTGTGGTCACCATGAGGTTTAGTTAAAACCTCCTATGCATAACAGTCTATTTTAAGTCGTCAGTTGCTTAGGGTCTAACACATTCTAAGAGCACTACATTAACAACCCCCAGCATTTTATGTAATTTATGCTATATATTACATTTTTATTTTGTGTATCCCTTAAATAATTACTGTAGATCTAGTTGATTTTGCTATTTGTCTTCTAATTTTCATAATAGCTTTATAAATAGTCAATACACTACTTTTATGTTTGTGTTTGTCAATGAGATTTTTCCTTTCCCAGTTTTCTTAAGTTTATTGATGGCCTTTTCTGCTTAAAGAAGTACTTTAACACTTCTTGTAAGGCCACTTCAGTGGTGATGAGCTCCTTTAACTTCGGCCTGTCTGGGAAACTTTCTCTTTCTCTTTCTCTTTCATTTCTGAATGATACATTTTGCCAGGTAGAGTACTCTTGATTATAGGTTTTTTCCTTTTAGCATGTAGATTATACTTTGGTGTACTCCCTCCAGACCTATAAAGTTTCGGCTGAAAAATCTGCTCATGGTCTTAGGGGTGTTCCTCTGTACATAACTAGTTGCTTTTTTTGTTGTTGCCTTTAAGATTTTCCTTTTATCTTTCACTCTTGTTTGGGGTTCTCTAATTCTTGGGCTTGGATGTCTGTTTCCTTCACCAGGTTAGGGAAGCTCTCAGCTATTATTTCTTCAAGCAAGTTTTCTGCCCCTTTCTCTTCTCTTTCTGGGAACTACATAATGAGAAAGATAATCTGCTTTGTTATCCCAGAGTTCCCTTAAATTATTCTCCTTTGTTTTCCTTTTTGCTATTCACCTTGGAGGATTTCCACTACCCTCTCTTCCAGATCACCGCTCAGTTCTTCTGTGTCCTTGAATATGTGGTTTATTCCTTCTAGTGGATTTTTCATTTCAGTTATTGTATCCTTTTTTTTTAAAATTTAAATTCAATTACCCAACATATAGTACATCATTCATTTTTGTTATAATGTTCAATGATTCATTAGTTGCATATAACATCCAGTGCTCATCACATCACGTTCCCTCCTTAATGCCCATCACCCAGTTACCCCATTCCCCCACCCACCTCCTTTTCCGCAACCCTCAGTTTGTTTCCTGGAGTCAAGAGTCTCATATGGTTTGTCTCCCTCTCTGATTTCTTCCCATTCAGTCTTCCCTCCCTTTCCCTATTGTCCTCTGCACTATTCCTTATGTTCCACATATGAGTAAAACCATATGATAATTGTCTTTCTCTGATTGACTTACTTCACTTAGTATAATATCCCCCAGTTGTATTCTTCAGCTTTTATTGTTTTTTAAGATTTTCTCTTTGTTGAAGTTCTCACTGTGTTCATCCATTCTTCTCCCAAGTTTGGTGAGCATCTTTATGGAAATTACTTTGAATTTCCTATCAGGTACACTGTTTATCTCCATTTCATTTAGTTCTTTTTCTGAGGTTTTGTTTTGTTCTTTCATTTGGAACATTCTCCTCTCTCTTCATTTTGCCTAGCTCTGTGTAATTAGGTAGATCAGGTAGACATTTCTTGGTCTTGAAGGAGTCCTGTGGAGCCCAGAAGTGCAGTCCAACTGGTCACCAGAACCAGATGTTTCAGGGGCATCCCCTGAGTAGGTACATGTTGTGGCTGGGCTGAGACATGTGGGCATGCTGGTAGGTGGAGCTGATGAGTGGAGTAGCTGGCCGAGGGTCCTACCTGTGGTTGCTGTCTGCACTGTTGCATAGGGCTTCATTCCCTACCCCTGGGCAGGAGCCACTTTGGTGGAGCACTGGTTCTAAGGCCATTAGCCAGGTGTGGGGGGACAGGAACCACTTTGTAGGGGTGCTGGTCCCATCTGAGACCACCTGCTGGGTGTGGCAGGGTAGGAACTGATTGGGGGGGTATGTCTGGCACAGCAGGAGCTCATGGGGGGTACTGGTTTTGGCTGAGGATGTGTGCTGGGTAGGAGCTGCTTTCATGGGGGGGGGCATTTTGCCAAGGCCACATGTCAGGTGTGGTGTGACAGGAGCCACATTAGACAAGTACCTGCTGGGGTGGGTGGGTGGGGCACGGCATGTTTGCAGTGGTAGGGCAGGGGTAGGGCAAATGGTGCTAGCAAGGTAGATGGGAAGTGTCAGAACTGTTTCGCATCCATGTCAGGCTAGCTAGGCAGAAGGAGAGCAAGAAAAATGGCACCTGCCAGCAATTACATTCCTGGATAAAATTCCTACAGATCCGTGCTCCTCTGGCACATGCCCTAGAATTGGTCAACTAATGTCCTTCATGTGTGGTCTAGGTGCTTATCAAACTGTTTACTCTGTGCTGGGTCTTGGAGCAAGTGAGTTTGTATATGGGCCCTTTAAGAGTGGAGTCTTGGTGTTCTATAGCCCTTTTGCTCTCCTGGAGTTAAGCTCCTCTGATTTTTTTTTTTTTTTTAAGATTTTATTTATTTATTTGACAGGGAGAGAGAGCACAATTTATTTGACAGGGAGTGGGAGAGGGAGAAGCAGGCTCCCCACTGAGCAGGGAGCCCGATGCAGTGCTTGATCCCAGGACTCTGGGATCATGACCTGAGCTGAAGGCAGATGCTTAACTGACTGAGCCACCCAGGTGCCCCCCGACCTTTTTTTTTTTTTTTCCTAAGCCAGGCATTATGGTGGCTCATCTTGATGCAGGTCCCTATGTGGGCTTTGAACCCCTCCCTTCTCATGGAGGACTTCAATCCCTGTGATATCCCTCCTGCTTGTGGGTTATCATGCTAGGGGTGTGGGTCCTGACTAGACTGTGTCTGCCATTCCTACCCTTTTCATTGCGGTCTTTATATCTTTGGTTGTGGAAGAGTTGTTCTGCTAGTATTTAGGTTATTCTTTGAGAGATTTGTCTATATGTAATTGCAGACTTAGTGTGTTGTTGAATGAGGTGAGCTCAGGATCCTTCTCTTCTGCTATCTTGATCCTAATCCCACATGCTGTGTTCTTAATGTCACAGTTTATGTTGATAAATATATTTATTAACAAAATTTAGTTTTAGTTTCTAATACTTCTGTTTTTTAGCTTTTATAGTAGTAGGAGTAATTTGCCTACCACTGTTACATTGCTGCAGTATTCTATTTTTGTCTATATATTTACAAAATATAAATATTTTGTACTTAAATATTCCTACTTAATCTCTTAGGTTTCTGTTAAATGTCTTTTATTTCAACTTGAATTCTCTTTAGCATTTTTTTTTTTTGTAAGGCACATGGTGAACTCTCTAAGCATTTGTTTGTCTTAGGAAGTCTTTATCTCCCTCTCATTTTTGAAGGTTATTCTTAGTTGGCTTTTTTTTTTTTTTCAGTACTTTGCATATATCACCCCACTCATTTTTCGCCTGCAAGTTTTCTGAAAAATCCTCTGATAGTCTTTTTGGGGAGGGGGTGTCACAAGTCCCCTTTCTCTTGCTGCTTTGAAAATTCTACCTTTATGTTCTGACAGTTTGATAATAATGTGTCTTGGTATGGGCCTCTTGAGGTTTATCTTATCGGTGTTCTTTAGGTGTCCTGGATCTGGATGTCTGTTTGTTTCCCCAGGTTTGGGAAATTCTCAGCCATTATTTCTTGGAGTAAGCTTTCTGCCCCTTTCTCTCCCTCTCGTCCTTTTGGGACTCCCATAATGTATATCAGTTGGTCTTCTTGATGGTCTCTTAAGCTATCTTTGCTCTTTTTCATTTTTTCTTTTTGTTCCTTTGATTAGATGATTTCCGCTGACCTGTATTCAAGCTTACCAATCCTTTCTGGCACTTGTTATGGTATGCTATTGAGCTGCTTTATTGAAATTTTCAGTTCAGTTATTCTTTAGCTCTAGGATTCCTGTTTGGTACTTTTACATGTTTAAGATTGCAGCATACAGACCTTGTACATATGTTGTTAGATTTATACCTCATTATTTCCTTTTCTGGTGTTACGATCGATGGTATTCCTTTTAATGTTCTTATTTTTAATAGTCTGTTGCTTGTCTATGGAAATACAATGGTATATTTTTCATAGTAACCTTGTAACCCACAGTCTTGGTAATCTCACTTATTCTAAAAGCTTTTTATAGATTGCATTTTCTATGTAAATGATCATTTTGTCAATGAATAGAGTTTTATTTCTTTCAAGTCTATGTGTGTTTTGTTCTTACTGCATTGGCTAGGACTTACCATATGATCTGCCTAGTAGTGGTGAGAATGGACTGCCTATTTTAAGTACGCTAGCTATAGTTTTTTTGAAGATAACTTTTATCGGGTTAAGGATGTTCGCTTTTATTTCTAGTTAGCTAAGAATTTTAACCATGAGTTGAAGTTGAATTTTGTTTAATGCTCTTCTTGGATCCGAGACGATCATGAGATTTTTCTTTAGTTTGTTAATAAAGTGAAACTACATTGATACTCAAACACTGAACCACACTTACATTCTCAGGATAAGCCTTACTATTTATATATTGATGGACTTTGCTAATATTTTGAGGATTTTTTAATACCTTGTTCATGAGGAATATTTGTAATTTTCTTGTAATCAAAAAAGGGTATCAGAGTAATAATTTCACAAAATGAGTTTTGTTCCCTCTTCTTGGATGAGATTTTGTTAAGATTTTTTGGATGAGATTGTGTAGAATTGGTATTTGTTGTTGTTGTTGTTGTTAAATATTTGTGTATTACCTTACTAGGGATACCATAACAAAAAACCATACAATTGGTGGTTTAAACAATTTTTTTTCTCTCAGTCTGGAGGCGAGAAGTCAAGATCAAGGTGCTAGGAGAGTTGGGTTTCTCTGAAGCCTCCCTTCTTGGCTTGCAGATGGCTGCCCTCTTGCTGTCTCTTCACATGTTATGCCTTTGTGTGTGAGCATCCCTAGTGTCTCTCCAGGCATCCTCATCTCCTCTACTTACAAAGGTACTAGTCATGTGAGATTGGGGCACACCTAAATGGCCTTGTTTTAACTTAATGACTTCTTTAAAGGCCTTGTCTCCAAATAGTCACATTCTGAGGTAGTGGGGGCGGGGGGGTCAGAGCTTCAAATTATGAATTTTGGAGGGACACAATTAGGTCCATAGTTTGGTAGAATTTTTCAGTGAGTTATCTGGTCCTGGAGTTTTCTTTTGTTGGAAGGTTTTAAACTACTCATTAAATTTCTTTAATAGATGAGTATATTCAGGTTATCTATTTCTACTTCTCTATATCATGATGACCCTGCAGACCTGAGTCACGGTTGGCCTTAAGGTGGGTGAGAAAAAAAGTCAGAAAAAGAGAAGAAATCCAGAGACTTACTCCATACTCTCTAGTACACTGGGACCCCTTTCCTGGGTCTTTTGGATAGGAGTGAGGGATTTGTCCTGCAGTTGGTGCTGTATAGTACAATGATTCAGCCTCTGTTGGTTCAGGTTCCATTGTCTCTAATTGTTTAGTTTTCAAAGTCATCAGGTGGTTGCCTTTTGTATTCTGTGCAGAGATTTTAATTGTAATCAGTAGGAGCCATAGGCTGTGTTTGACTTATTTTATCTTGAATGGCACTGGAAGTCGATCTTTATTTGATTGGGCCCATTAAGAACATCATGGGAGGGAAAGGGAGGGAAAGAACAGCATTACTTGTTTTTTTTCCCCCTCATGATTAAAAGCAAATAGAAATGGGAAAGAGAATCTGTAGTTTTTAAAGTGAGGTTTGAGCCAGCAGTTAATCAAGAAAATCATAAAATCGGGCGCCTAGGTGGCTCAGTTGTTTAAGCGTCTGCCTTCAGCTCAGGTCATGATCCCAGGGTCCTGGGATCAAGCCCTGCGTCGGGCTCCCTGCTCTGCAGGAAGCCTGCTTCTCCCTCTCCCACTCCCCCTACTTGTGTTCCCTCTCTCGCTGTGTCTCTCTCTGTCAAATAAATAAGATCTTAAAAAAAAAAAATCAAGAAAATACCACATCAGAACTCAAAAAGTGAGTCTCCTAGAAGCTAGTTGCAGTGCAGAAACTGAAACCTTATCAATGAACTTTTTGCATTCCTACAGGAAAATCCATCTTTAGTCTGTCTTGCACTTTAAATGGATTTTTTTTTTAACCCATGCATGATTTTGTAACACGGTGAATTGACTATATGGAAAATTAGTTCACAGAATTACACAGATCTTGCAAATGTTGAGACTTGTAATTATGCAGTATTAAAAAATCCTATTATCATCATCGATCTCATCAAGAAAGTCTTTTTAGCATTGAGAAAATGTCAAGCACACAGAGGCAGGTTTCTTAAAATTCCAATTTTTGCTTGAAATCTTGAATTTTATCACTGGCAACAAATACTGAGAGTGTTTTTCTTTGAAGGGACAGGCTTACTTTATCCATTTTAAAGAAAATGTCTATTGAATACTCAATACTGAATGAATATAGTTTGTAATTTTTTTAAGTGAAAATAGTGTTTCAGGAAGAAAGCCACTAGATCAGCTCAGAACTCAGTCACCTGAGTGTTTTTGCTTGAGATCACCGCTGTACTTTGATAAGCAGCAGTCGTGCTTTATGTGTGCTTCTGATTTCTTCACACACAGTATTAAAAATGTGTATTCAAGGGTCAGGATTTAATTAATGATTTTTACTGCTTTATCAAAAATATTAAGTTAAGCGTGCCTTTTCTTTTTTTGCCAACACCGCACTGAAGAATACAATGACTATTAATATAATCTGATGCTAGTGCCTGCCTTGATTTGCACCAGGTGCCAGTAGTTTTAGTTACCTTTCCTTCTCTACCAACAGTGCAAATGTCAATACAGTGACAAAGACCTCTCAGTATTATTCTAAAAATAGTTTGATCTCTTGGAGACACTGAAAGGATCTTGAGATCCCCCAAGAATCCTCACACTTTGAGAACCACTGCTGTAGATCAACTTGGTGATGAGAGAATAGAAGAGGAAGTGGTACTTGAGTGCTCAAGGGTGGGGGACATTTCACAGTCAGAACTGTGAAACTGTGTGACCTCACACTGGGGGCCAGAATTTCAGAAGACCCAGAGTAAGCGTTGAGCTGGGGATGATTCCAGCAGTTGGGCATCCAGCATTGAGAATAGTGGAAAAATGCATAGTCAGGGGTGAACCACGTTGTGGAAGGCCATGGATGCCTTTGGAAAGAATCCATGGCTGGGATTCAGGAGCTAAGGATTCTAATTGAGACACTACCACTAACTAATGTTAATCTTGGGCAAATCCATTCACCTTTATGGGTCTTTGTGCCCAGGACATAATTAATATATGCTTAATATTCTTTGGAATTATTTCATCTCTAGAAAATGAAAGGGTTTTATTCTTTAGAGAGTTCTACAAACACTAAACATTTTTATTTTTGTTCTTAATAACAGCATTGCTTCAGATGAGCCAGGACAAGTCAAGTGGAATGTGGGGAGGTGGTGACAGAGCTGGAAGTAAGACTGTGATCTCCTTACTTCAAGTCCATGCTATTTATCATCTTCATCCTTTCTTAGGATGAAGTCTTAGTGGTCTCTTGCCTCCCAAACCAGCCTATAGAGTAACTATTACTTCTCTGACCCACTTTATACCTGCTTTCCTTCCTTTATCCAGCTGGTCTGGTTTTGTCCTCCAAATATGCCATTAGCACAAATTGAATTTTCTTTGTGGTACTTATTACAAATATAATTAAGTAATCATTAGTGCAAATATTGGTTTAATATCTATGTCCCCCATCCAGAGCATAAATTCCCCATAAACTACTAACTCATTGTATTTCCAGGACCTAGCACAGTTCACTCACATGGTAGGCCCTCCTACTATTGTGATATTTAATAATCTCCAAATTTACATGATTGATGAAGACAGTAAAAGGGATCAGTAAGGCCTTGGGGTCTAGGAAAAGTTCAGAGAAGAGAGGGGGTTTGATCTGGATGTTGTAAGATGACCTATAATAGACTTTTCAAAGTGCTTTTGAGGGATGTAGCATTGTGCTATTCACTTACCTTTTAGGTGAAAACTATTAACTTACTCTCAGATTGTCATTACTAGACCGTTCCTTTGGCCAGAAAGAGCCAAAACAGAAGTACACAGGGCGGTGGTCTTTTTCACTCATTCATACCTTTATTTGATGCATATTTATTAAACACATACCCTGTGTGAAGTGCTGAGAATTCAAAAGAGAACAAGAGAAAAAGAGCTCCCTGCCCTTTTGAGGCTTACATTGCAATGGAGCGAGGGAGGGACAGTCAATACATCTATTGATACCTGGGTCAACAAGAAAAATGTCAGATAATCATAGGTATTTGGCAAAGACTTAGGATGGTATGATAGAGAGGAACAGTAGGTACTTTAGGTTGAGGAGATAACAAGCTGAAATCTGAATCCCACAGGGCCAGCCATCAAAGATCAGGCAGAAGAGCATTTCAGGTAGAAGAGAAAGCCAATGTCATTAGCCGAGGCTGAAATGGCCTGGCATACATGAGGGTTGGGAAAAGGAGAAGGAAGCAATGCTGTTGGGGGAGGAATGGAACAAAGTGAATTAGGAGAGGTCAGCAGGAGCCAGACTATTGAGAGTTGTCTAAGCAAGGGTAAGAAGTGTAGCCCTTTATGCTCTGGGGAGCCATTGAATGGAGCAATCTGATCTGAGTGATAAAAGCTTGATTAGGGGACAGCAGTGGCACTGGAGAGAAATGGCTGGATTCAGGGTATACTTCGGAAGTGGTGCTTTTCCTGTGTTCTTCCAATTTGTCCTTGATTGGTCCACTCTTCTGTCCCTACTTTTTAAGACCTCTACTCTGTGTCCTATTCCTGCAGGGCCTTGGCCATCCCCGAGGTGTTGGCTAAATATACTATTTTTGTGCAGCAAAATGTTACACTTGCTTTAAGATCTTCATCTATTAACTAGTAATTTGCCTCCTTAAAAATAAAGCTTTAAGACCAATACCATATGATTTCACTTATATGTGGAATTTAAGGAACAAAACAGAACAAGACCAAAAAAACCCAGACTCTTAAATACAGAGAAAAAACTGGTGGTTGCCAGAAGGGAGGTGGGTGGGGGGATGGGGGAGATGGGGGATTAAAAGTACACTTAACATGATGAGCACTGAGAAATGTATAGAATTGTTGAATCATTATATTGTATACTTAACTAATATAACACTGTGTGTTAATTAAAAAAGTTTTAAGGTGGCAATTTGCATCTTGATCTGGCTTTCGAATGAGTCTTGGGTACTAACCCGAGTCAGTACCAACTGTGACACTGCGTATCACTTAACCACTCTGAACTCCATTCCCTTATCTACAAGATGGGTCTGATCATACCTGCTAGGCTCCATTCATGGCACTGTAATAAGTGAAAGGACCTATTTAAACATGCAAAGTACCGGGTATGTGTGAAACGTTCTATCATGGCTCTCATGCCCCTTTGTATATGCCTGGTCTCCATCACATAGAGCACAGGCGTAAGAATAAAAGATCTTGAGGCCAACAGACCTTGATTCCATCAATGATGATTTTTGAGTACCCCCTGCATTCTTGGCACTGTGTCGTAGATTACGGAGAATATAGAAGAAAACTTGGATTCCGAACTCCAGTACCCAGTTAGATACTGTTAACCCACGTGGCAGGCTGGATACTGCTGCTCGGCCTTATGTGATAGGAGGGGTTTGGTTAGGTGGGGAGGAAGAGTGTGAATGAGTTCAGACTGAATGTATGTTAGAGTTCAGTAGAGTTGCATGCAGGGCAACCGAGGGCAAATGAGGATACATAAGTGAGTGAGTCCGCACTGGAAGTTCTTCACTCATTTTTGAGTATGGGCAGCTCACACTAAGAGGAGGATTCCCTCTGACATGCAGAGGTCATGGCTTGTGGCTGTACTATGCAGGCGATCATTTTCTTTGCCATCAAATACAAGTTACTGAAACACAACCATTACTCTTAAACATCGATTGATGCCATCACTGTATAGTTACTTAAAAAAAAAAAAACCCTTAATTTAGAAAAATTAGGTTGACAGGTGGTTGCAAAGAAAGGGAGAGAGGTGATTGGTATTCCTCACCTATTCTCCCCTACTGTGAATGTCTTGGATAAGTAGAATGCATTAGCAAAATCAGGTAATGATGGGTAAAGTCCGCAGAGCTGATTCAGATGTTACCAGTTATGCACATGCATACCCAAAACTCTATGAAATTTTGTCACATGCATAGCTTTCTGTACTTATCACTGCAGTTAATGTACAGGACTATCCTGGGGCGCCTGGGTGGCTCGGTCATTAAGCGTCTGCCTTCAGCTCTGGTCATGATCCTGGGGTCCAAGGATCGAGCCCCGCATCGGGCTCCCTGCTCAGTGGGAAGCCTGCTTCTCCCTCTCCCACTCCCCCTGCTTGTGTTCCCTCTCTCACTGTGTCTCTCTCTGTCAAATAAATAAAATAATAATAAAAAAAAAGGTACAGGACTATCCTATCACCCCAAGGCTCCCCTTGTGCTACCCCTTTATAGCTATACATCTCTCTTGACCATTCCTGCACACTGGCAGCTACTAATCTGCTTGCTCTCTTTGTCTAGAATTTTGTTGTTTCAGATACTCTAGAAGTGTGCCACACAGTATGTAACTTTCTGAGATTTTTCTTGACTCTATCTTTTTTCCAAGCTTAATCCAAGTTATATTTATTGCTGAGTAATATTCTGTAATGTGGATATACCATCATTGTTAAAGCAGTCACTCACTAAAGGACATTTAGGTAGTTTCCAGTTATTAGCTATTATAAATCTATTCTGAATATTCAGGCAAGGTTTTGATGTGGACCTGAGTTTTCATTTTCTGCAATAAATGCCCAGGAGTATCATTGCTGGGTCATATGGAAAGTCCATTTTTCATTTTAAAAGAAACGTGCAAACTGTTTTCCAAAGTGGCTGAATCATTTATATTCCACTAACAGTGTGTGAGTGATCCAGTTTTTTGCATTGTTGCCAGCCTTTGGTATTCCCACGGTTTTTGGTTTCAGCCAGTTTTTGCTTTTAGCCATTCTGATAGGTGTGTAGTGCTATCTCATTGTGGTTTCAACTTTCTTACTTATTGGGCTATAATTCACAGGTCATAAAACTCACCTTTTTAAAGTATACAACTCAGGGGCTTTTTAGTACATTCACACATGTGTGCAACCATCACCATCATCCGTTTCCAAAACCTTTCCATTCCTCCAAAAAGAAACCCGGTACCCACTACCAGTCACTCTCAATTTTGCCCTTTTCCTAGCCTCTGGCAACCACTAATCTGCAGGGCCTATGGTTTTGCCTATTTTGGACACTTCATATAAATGGAGTCTTATGGTATGTGGCCTTTTGTGTCTTGTTACTTTAACTTAGCATAATGTTTTCAGCATAGATCCATGTTGTAATATGACTTATTACTTCATTTTTTTATAAGGCTGAATAATACTCCACTGTGTGGTTAGATCACATTCTGTTCATTCATCAGTGGATGGACATTTGAATCGTTTCCAGTTTTGCCTGTTTGGAATACTCATGTGAACGTTCATGTATAACTTTTTGTGTGGATGTACATTTTCATTTCTCTTGGGTCTGTACCTAGGACTGGAATTTCTGGGTTATATGGTAACTCTATGCTTAGCCTTTGGAGGAACCGCCAAACTGTTGCCCAAAGCAGCTACACCATTTTACATCCACACCAGTGTATGAAGGATTGTTTCCCCACATCTTCACCAAATACTTGTATTTCTTACTGATTCTAGCCATCCTGGGAGTGAAGTGGTATCTTATGGGTTTGATTTGTATTTCTCTAATAACTAAGGCTGAGCATCTTCTCATGTGCTTACTGGCCATTTGTATGTAACTGCTTTGGAGAAATGCCTAGTCAAGTATTTTGCCCCATTTTTAATTGGGTTGTCTTTTCATCATTGGGTTGTAATAGTTCCTTATATGTTCCATATACTAGACCGATGCCTCGAATCACAGCCTATTGATAATAGTGCTGTTGGCTAGGAATGTCTGAGGTGCTCGCTCAGGCCTGTACTCCTTGTGCTGAAGCCACCAGAGACCTGTTACCTGCTGGAGCCCATGTTGCTATTATGATTGCAAGATGCAACTCAGCAGCAACCATCGGGCGACTTTGCAGGGGAGGAGGGAGCCCCGGGATTTATTGCAGGTTTTGGTGGACACAAACACACTGATGGCTACACAGCAAGGTCACAGGGAGAGAGGGGAGCACGGGCCTGGGGCTCTACCTTTATTAGGGTCCAAGGGCAAAGTGGCTAGGGTCTTAAAGGTTTACTCTTCATTGGGCAATTGAAAACATAAAAGCAGGAATTGGGGCACAGGAAGGGGCAAGTGGGGTCACTCATGTGGCCGTTTATCTAGGTTATCTAGGGCTTTATAAAAGGGGAACTTCACGGTGGGTGGGCAGCCTGGTTTCTTATCTAGTTCAGCTAGTCACTGGGTCAGCCAGCTGGCAGAGTATTTTTTTGAGATGGAGGTCATTGAAATGGATGCCTTGACAATCAAAAGTTAAATGTCAGAAACTTACATGATAATAAAAAACTTAATGTCAGGCGTTTCCACTGTGTAGACCCTTACCAGACCTATGATTTACAACATTTTCTCTCAATCTGTGGGCTGTCTTTTCGCTGAGGTCTTAACTTGTATTTCCCTAATGACTAATGACGTTGGACATCTTTTCGTCTGCATGTTTATCATCCATATGACCTCTTGGGTGAAATGTCCATTCAGGTCTTTGGTCTGTGTTTGTCCTTTCTTCCTACTGGACCTATGGCTGTAGACGTTTCCCTTTATAAATTCAGCTTCCTCACACTTCTTGAAGCAACCCTTAAAGTGGATCAGAGACACAACTGTGAAGCCAGTCACAGCTATAGGTTTTTTTTATAGTGGCACAAGCTATATATCATCAAATCTACTCTGTTAAGACTGTACTGTACACCTAAATTTGTTAACCATATGCACATTGCCTTATAACAGATCTCTGAAACTTTTTCCTTTTGCATGACTGGAACTCTAGACCCATTGAATAGCAGCTCCCCTCCCTCCCAGCCCTTGGCAACCGCCATTCTCCTTTTAGCTTCTAGGAGTTTGACTACTTCAGATACCTCCTATAAGCGGAGTCATTCCATATTTGTCCTTCCGTAATTGGCTTATTGTACTTAGCACGATGTCCTCAAGCTTGATCCACGTTGTAGCGTGTAACCATTAGCTGTGGCTTTTGACCCATGCTAGGTCAGTTCTCATGTTTAACTCACTGATAAACACACGATCTCAACATGACTCTGTTTCTCCATCAGCAGAATGGGTCACAGTAGGTCATTATGGCATGGAACGTAGGAGTAATTAAACTCAGAGCTTTGTAAATAATTAGTACCCTTGTCCTGTGGATGGCCTCACAGATGCCATCAGTTCTAGCACCCATTCCAGAAAGCCAGAAGTCAGCAGGACGAAGTGCTCATCCTGGTTTGTTAAGAAGCTTCACTGAGTGGCCTCATTTCTTGCTTAATTTTTAGTTTCTTGCATAGTGAAGTTCACACTTCAATCCCAAAGCCTTTCCAGAGTACCTCCGTCTCTGTATACTGAGATGGAAAGAGAGGGAACCCTATGGTAGTGTGGTTCTTCATCCAGGGTCTGCTGCACCCTTTAGGAGGAGAATCCTCTAGCCAGCCTCCACCTGGCCACAGGAGTCACCTCAGTCCTGGGGAGTTACTATGGAAATGTGCTCCAGGACAGGAAGTGAAGGAAATAAAGCATTCCTAGAGTCTTGTGGGCTGGGAAATAGAAGTTCTGACTTCGTTCCCATAGTCTCCTGCAGTTCCTTTGTTCATTAAATTCTTTCTTAATGTTTCATTGTCCCCATGTGGACAAGGAGGCTGAATGTGTTGACTGTCTGTGCAGGGGTTCTGCAGAGAGGAACAAGAGTTTTTTAAGCTCTCCAGCCATCGGGATGTGATTTTCAATAAGACATGGTGATCATTTTTCCCCTTCTGTCTTGGAAATGGAAAATCTGCCACCATCTGAGCTCTCTCTGTGGACATCTTAGCTAATGCAAGCTTTTCTTGCAAAGGCGAAAAATCTACTTGCCTTATTGCCCACCCCCCACGCCCCACCCCCCCGCCCCCGTAGGCCCTTTGCTTCTACATTATCCTGCCCAGCAACCCATCAGCAACTTCAGCTCTCGCCTTTCTCAGCACACACTGGTTTTGCAGACAGGAGGGGACAATTCTCGGGGTTAATCTCAGTGGTTAGAACAAACGCTGCTTGTGAATCTTGGGCTGTAGGAGGTCTCCCCTGTCTCCCCCATACTGCTCTGGCTGTCACTGGACAGACCCTCAGGAACATTGTCAAGCTTCGGTTCCCCTGGCTGGTTCTCTTCTTTTAGTTAAATCAGCTGTGACACCTGGCTGAACCATGCTTTCCCCACTCTTCCCCGCCCAGGGCTTAGGTAGATCCGGATGCTGCCAGCATGTTCCAAGGGTCACTGTCCCTGGAGTGCACTAAGGGTCAGTCCTTTTTTTTTTTTTTTTTTTTTTTTCTGTGTAGATACAGAATGAAGAAATGTCAGGGGCTAGAAGGAGCTGAGAAGCCACCTAATCCAATCTCTTAATGCAACATCACCAAAGAATTTCTTTTTTTTTTTTAAATTTAATTTTATTATGTTATGTTACCATACAGTACATCATTAGTTTTTGATGTAGTGATCCACAATTCACTGTTTTTGTATCACACCCAGTGCTTCATGCAGTATGTGCCCTCCTTAATACCCATCACCGGGCTAACGCATCCCCCCACGCCCCTCCCCTCTAAAACCCTCAGTTTGTTTCTCAGAGTCCATAGTCTCTCGTGGTTCATCTCTCCCTCTGATTTCCCCCCTTTCATTTTCCCTTCCTTCTCCTTATGTCCTCCATGCTATTGCTTATGTTCCACAAATAAGTGAAACCATATAATAATTGACTTTCTCTGCTTGACTTATTTCACTTAGCATAATCTGCTCCAGTCCCATCCATGTTGATGTAAAAGTTGGGTATTCACCCTTTCTGATGGCTGAGTAATATTCCAGTGTATATATATGGACCACATCTTCTTTATCCATTCATCTGTTGAAGGGCATCTCAGTTCTTTCCACAGTTTGGCTATTGCGGACATTGCTGCTATGAACATTGGGGTGCATATGGCCCTTCTTTTCACTACATTTATGTCTTTGGGGTAAATACCCAGGAGTGCAATTGCTGGGTCATAGGGTTGTCTATTTTTAATTTTTTGAGGCATCTCCACACTGTTTTCCAAAGTGGCTGTACCAACTTGCATTCCCACCAACAGTGAAAGAGGGTTCCCCTTTCTCCACAACCTCTCCAACATTTGTTGTTTCTTGCCTTGTCAATTTTTGCCATTCTAACTGGTGTTAGGTGGTATCTCAATGTGGTTTTGATTTGAATTTCCCTGATGGCTAATGATGATGAACATTTTTTCATGTGTCTGTTAGCCATTTGTATGTCTTCTTCAGAGAAGTGTCTGTTCATGTCTTCTGCCCATTTTTTGACTTGCTTATTTGTTTTTTGGGTGTTGAGTTTGAGAAGTTCTTTATAGATCTTGGATACCAGCCCTTTATCTGTAGTGTCATTTGCAAAGATCTTCTCCCATTCTGTGGGTTGCCTCCTTGTTTTGTTGACTGTTGACTTTAAATACAATAATCATAATTTGAATGATACAACTATTAACAAATTAGAAACTAGCATAGGATTCTAAAAGTGTGCAAGCCTTTGTCACAGCTTTGTGGTAAAGCCAAATGGTCATAGCAAAGCGGGAGGTGAACGACTGCACACGCACGTGAAATCACACGTGTGCACACAGCCACCCACATGCACACAAAAAGTAAAAGGAAGGACACTTTTGCACAGTATCAGATGGTAACCCTGTACGTGCTTTCTGAGTTATGTCTGTTTATTTCCTCAGAGGAGAGGGTCCTTTTCCACTTCCTTGTTCCCTGGCTGGATCAAAGGGTTGATGTCTGTTTTCTGGGCGATGGTTGTAGTTGTGCGTGGAGACAAGGCTGGTCTCTCTGTGCTGTCTCTCTGGTTTTCCTCTCTGGGTTCTCCCTGCAGACCCAGGTTGGCTTGCCTGCTGGATGCCCACAGCTTCCTGCCTGGTCTCAGTGTATCATTGTCCAGGCCTCACCGATACTTGGCTGATCCATGTTGTGTAACCCCAAGGCTTTGCTGGACAGTTGAAGCTGATCCCATAGAATAAGTCAAGGTAAAGTGATAAAAGCAATAGGAATGACATTATTTGCTTTCTGTAAACTTGTACATTCGAGAGCTTTTGATACTTTTTTTTTTTTTTAGAATTAAGGTAAGTGGAACATGCCTTTCAAACAAGAGGGGGAAAATAGCTTTTCTTTTTTTTTTAATTTTTTTAAAATTTTTTTTATTTTTTTAAAGATTTTGTTTATTTATTTGACAGAGAGAGACACAGCGAGAGCAGGAACACAAGCAGGGGGAGTGGGAGAGGGAGAAGCAGGCTTCCCGCCGAGCAGGGAGCCCGATGCGGGGCTCGATCCCAGGACCCTGGGATCGTGACCTGAGCTGAAGGCAGACGCTTAACGGCTGAGCCACCCAGGCGCCCGATTTTCTTGATGCTACAGTGGGTCACTCAAGCCACGTGGCTGATCCAATGATGCACAGCCCAGGCCTGAGTGTTTTCTTCTCCCTGGTTGTTCCTAAGGAAGATTAAGCCACATTTATGCTAGGTGTGTCTTTTATACGTATCTGTGTATAATTAGGTTATAAGCTACTAATGAACAGGAATCCTATCTTTTAAATCTGATTCTTCTTCTGGGCAGTAGGAACTTAATATGTATCTACTAATGATGAAATAGTAATATGATTGAAGGAGTCACTAGGAGTCTTTCCTAGTGTTTGCAAACTGCTTATAAAGCCTTATTGGAAAGGCCCCGTGAAGGCTTGGATTTTGTGTTAAAGGAAACACTAATTGAAATCTTCTAGTGAAGGTCATTTCTTTTCCTTCTAGCCAATTCATGTTGCAAATAGGTTTCTTTCACGGCTAGAATTTTCTGCTTTCTGGAGACTTGAGGAAATTAGTTTTAGATGCTTTTGTCAGCGTTTTGATCGGCTGCTAGGTGGGGCAGTGGGTTTGCTCTCCTCAACAGTACTGATCTCACCAGGCATGTAGGGATGCCAAGGAACAACACAGAACATGCTGCTTAGGCTCTTTTGGGTGCACACCACAAGTGATGGATACTATCTTGAGTGATGGACTAGGGCAGACCCAGTGGTTGAATCTTAGTACTGCTCCAGACTAATTTCTGGGACTGTAGGCAGGTCATTCAGCTTCTCTGAACCTCAGCTGCTTTATCCGCAAAACTGGGATCATGATCTCTTTTCACAGGATTATTTTGAGATTTAAATGAAATACTTACGCAGCACACTTGGCACAGAGTAAGAAGTGTCTCGCTGGTGAATGGGAGATCTGTAATTCGGTAAATCCCCAGATGGCATGCATTTTGGCCCATTTAATTGCCATCTGAGAATGTGATGCGTGTGTGCATGTAGAGCTTGCAGATCAAGAAACTTTGGACTTCCAAGGGGACATCTCTTCTCTTTAAATCTTAGACCCCAGAGGGTAGGCAAGGAGACCCAAAAGGCTGGCATGCTGTGAAATGTCTCCTGTTTTGGCATGTGGGATTCTCTCTCTGGGGACAGCGTGTGTTTGATGCCTGCCATGTGGGGTGGGGTGGCAGGGTCGGGGGGTTGGTTCTGGGCAAAGAGAGTCCTTGAGGCAAGTAGCCTGGCTGGATGCCCAGGACTCCTATCATCATAGATGGCATGTGTCTCCCCAAATTCATGTGGAAAAATCCTCTTCCCCAATGTGATGGTTGGGAGGTGATTTAATTGCATTGGTGGAACCTACGTGATGGGATTAGTGCCCTTTTAAGAGCGACCTCAACAATCTCCCTTGTCCCTTCTGACCTCAGAAGAGGGCTGTCACTGAACCAGTAAATGGTCCTATGCAGACAACAATTCTGCTGGCACATTTAACGTGGAATTCTTAGCCTCCACAACTGTGAGAAGTAAATTTTTATTGTTTATAAGCCACCTGTTTAGTCATTTTTTGGAAGTTTTTATTTTAATTCCAGTTAGCGAACATAGTGTTATATTGGTTTCAGGCGTACAATATAGTGATTGAACAAGTCCATACATCCCCCGGAGCTCGTTGCAAGTGCACTCCTTAATCTCCATCATTGAACCCATCCCCCACCCCCTTCCCTCTGGTAGCCATCAGTTCTCTATAATTAAGAATCTGTTTCTTGATTTATCTCTCTCTTTTTAAATTTGCTCACTCATTTTGTTTCTTAAATTCCATGTATGAGTGAAATCATGTATTTGTCTTTGGCTAATTTGCTTAGCATTATACTCTAGCTTCATCCATATTGTAAATGGCAAGATTTCATTTTTTTTTTTTATGGCTGAATAATGTTCCATTGTGTATATATACCACATCTTCTTTATCTATTCATCAATCGATGGACACTTGGGTTATTTCCCTATCTTGGTTATTGTAAATACTGCTGCTGTAAGCATAGGAATGCATGTATTCCTTTGAATTAGTGTTCTTGTATTCTTTGGGTAAATACCCAGTAGGGCAATTGCTGGATCATAGGGTAGTTCTATTTTTAACTTTTTGAGGAACTTCCATACTGTTTGCCAGAGTGGCAGCACCAGTTGGTATTCCCACCAACAGTGTGAGAGGGTTCTGTTTTTGCCACATCCTCACCAACACTTGCTCTTGTGTTGATTTTAGCCATCCTGACAGGTGTGAGGTGATATCGAATTGTAGTCTGATTTGCATTTCCCTGATGATTAGTGATGATGAACAGCTTTTCATGTCTATTCGTGTCTTCTGACCATTTTTAAATTGGACCATTTGTTTTTGTAAATGGGATTGTTTTATTAATTTTCTGCTGCTTCATTATTGGTGTATAAAAGTGCAACAGATTTATGTATATTGATTTTGTATCCTGTGACTTCACTGAATTCGTGTATCCATTCTAGCAGTTTAGTGAAGTCTTTTGGGTTTTCTATATATAGTATCGTGTCATCTGCAAATAGTGACAGTTTTACTTCTTCCTTACTGATTTGGATGCCTTTGATTTCTTTTTTGTTGTCTGATGGCTGTGGCTAGGACTTCCAGTAATTATGTTGAATAAAAGTGGTGAGAGTGGACATCCCTGCCTTGTTCCTGACCTCAGGGGGAAAGCTCTGTTTTCCCCCATTACGGATGGTGTTAGCTGTGGGTTTTTCACATGTGGCCTTTATTATGTTGAGGTATGTTCCCTCTAAACCCACTTTGTTGCGGGTTTTTATCATGAATGTATGTTGTACTTTGTCAAGTGCTTTTTCTGCATCTGTTGAAATGATTATATGGTTCTGATCCTTTTTTGTGATGTATCATATTGACTGATTTGTGAATATCAAATCTTGCAACTGAGGAATAAATCCCACTTGATTGTGGTGAATTTTTTTTTTTTAATATTATTAAATTCAGTTTGTTGATACTATGTTGAGAACTTTTGCATCTATGTTCATCAAGGATATTGGCCTGTAGTTCTCTTTTTGGGTGGTGTCTTTAGTTGATTTGGTATCAGGATGATACTGGCCTCATAGAAAAAATCTGGAAGTTTGCCTTATTTATTTATTTATTTTTTTTTTTTGGAAGAGTTTGAGAAGAATAGGTATTAACTTTTCTTTAAGTGTTTTCTAGAGTTTGCCTGTGAAGTCATATGGTTCTGGACTTTTGTTGGAAATTTTTTTTAGTATTGATTTGATTTCTTTGCTGGTTATCCATCTGTTAAAATTTTCTATTCCTTTTCCAGTTTTGGTAGCTTATGTTTCTAGGAATTTACCCATTTCCTTTAGGTCATCCAATTTGCTGGCATATGGTTTTTCATAATACTGTCTTATGACTGCTTGTATTTCTGTGGTGTTGGTTATTTCTCTTCTCTGATTTGTGATTTTATTTATTTGGGTCCTTTATCTTTTTTTTCTTGATAAGTCTGACTAGAGGTCTTAACAATTTTATTAATTTTTTTCAAAGAATTAGCTCTGGGTTTCATTAATCTTTTCTCTTGTTTAAGTTTCTATATCATTTGTTTCTGCTCTAATCCTATTTCCTTCCTTTGCTGGTTTAGGTTTTGTTTGTTCTTTTTCTAGATCCTTTGGGTGTATGTAAGGTTAGATTGTTTATTTGTGATTGCTCTTCTTGAGGTAGGCTGTATTGCTATAAACTTTCCTCTTAGCACCGCTTTTGCTGCATCCCAAAGGTTTTGGACTGTTGTGTTTTCCTTTGCATTTGTTTCCATGTATTTTTTATTTCTTCCTTTCATTTCCTGATTGGCCCATTCATTGTTTAGTAGCATGTTATTCAACCTTCATGTTATTTGTGGTTTTTCCTGATGGTTTCTTGTGGTTGGCTTGTAGTTTCATAACGTTGTGGTCAGAAAAGATGCTTGGTATGACTTCTATCTTCTTGAATTTGTTCAGGCTGGTTTTGTGGGCTAATATGATATCTAGTCTGGAGAATATTCTGTGCACCTGAAAGGAATGTGTATTCTGTTTCAGAAAGGAGTGTTCTTCATATATCTGTTAAATCCATCTGTTCCAGTGTGTCATTCAAAGCCATTGTTGCCTTGCTGATTTTCTGATCTGCCCACTGATGTAAGTGGGGTGTTAAAGGCCCCTATTCTTATTGTATTGTTACTGATTAGTTCTTTTATGTTAGATTTTATGTATTTGGGTGCTCTTATGTTGGGTGCATAAATATTTACAATTGTTACATCTTCTTGTTGGATTGTCCCCTTTATTATTATATAGTGTCCTTCTCTGTCTCTTGTTACAGTCTTTGTTTTAATGTCTATTTTGTCTGATATAAGTATTGCTACTCTAGCTTTCTTCAGACACCCATTTGCATGATAGATGTTTCTCCATCCCTTCATTTTAAATCTGCGGGTGTCTTTAGGTCTAAAATGAATCTCCTGTAGGCAGCTTGTGGATAGGTCTTGTATTTTTTTTATCCATTCTGTCATCCTATGTCTTTCTATTGGAGTGTTTGGCCCATTTACATTCAAAGTAATTATTAGATCTACCCTGTCTTGTAATTTTTAAAGTAGGCTGAATAGACTAAGCTACCTGTCAATATTATGATCCAGTGGTCTTACTAGATTTTTTTTTTAAAGGCTTCATTTTTTTTTAGAGAAGTTTTAGATTCACTACAAAATCAAATAGAAGGGACAGATATTTCCCATATAACTTCTGCCCCCAAATAAGCATAGCCTCCTCCATTATCAACATCCCTATCAGAGTTGTATATACGTTGCAGTTGATGAACCTACATTGACTCATCATCATCACCTGAAGTCCATAGTTTACATTAGGGTTCAGTTTTGGTGTTGTACATTCCATGGGTCTGGACAAATATATAATGACATGTATCTACCATTATATAGCAAACTAAGATTCTCCTATGCTCTATCAATTCATTCCTCTCTCCCTCTTAGTCTTACTGGATTTTTAGCAAGAATTAAATGATTTTGCAGATTGGACAGGACATATTTAGAGATCTGTGTATCTTTATTTGCATCATGAGATAATGAATAAAAGTAGGTTCATGGATCAGATGAAGAAAATTCTATAACCTGTTTCTTTGCGGCTGTGGATTCTTGCCTTTATAATTCAACTTCATGTGGTAGAATTCTGTCTTAGAATTCATAGTCACTCCTGCTCCCCATCCCTGCCACTCCTTATCTTTCACTTCTCCATTATAATAGATAGTCGAGGGGTAGGGACCATGTCTTCCTCATCTTTGTCTCCTGGAGCTTAACACACAGCAATTGGTCAGCAAATGCTCGGTGAGTGAGTGAGTGAATGCTCACCTACCAGCTCCTAAATTGTCACTTGCTTTCATTCAAGCTTTTCCATAATCTTCTGCTGACCACAGGCTGCCCTTCCCTCATTTACGCTGCTGCCCTTGCTCATTTTTCTATTATTCCATCTAGGGGAAATAGGGCAGAGGCTTGGGTTTCCAGAGACATGAAAAGGTTTCTTTGCACCAAGCCAAGGCACATGGCTTTAAGCAGAGAGAGCAAGGGTGTGAGTTGGTTGGGATGGCATTGCTCCACTGTCTGGACCCCATCCGGGGAGATATGGGGGCTTAGGTGCAAATAATAGCAATCTTAGCCCTGGGGAATTCTCGTTTGTCTTTAAGGCAGTAGAAGCAGTGTGGAAGGGTATGTCTTAGGGATCAAGATCCCATGACTACACCATGTCCTGAATTTCTAGCCTATCTCATTGAAACCTGGGGAAATTAAATTTTGTGTATGCAAACTGGGACTGGGTTAACTCTATCACCCTCAGTGACATGGTTAAAGGATGTCAAGAGTGAAATGCCTTGAGGTAGTTCTGTGAAAGTTGCAGGTTGAATGTACCATGTGTCCATTTTTTTTTTTCTGTCAACTGCTAGGGGCACCCCTTTGAATGGCAGAGGGTGCTGGCAACAGAAGAACTACTGTTAGCGGGACTTGCCCACCTGAGGCCTGGCAGTGGTCACCTGCCTTCAGAGCCTCCTGCTGCTGGTTTGGCCATTTACACAAAGGAAGACTTTTGAGTCTCAAGACCAGGGAAGGGGTGGTTCAGTATTGATATGCCCATCCTTCCTCTAATTGAAAAGCAACCAGGGGCAGATTGGTTTGGTGGATTTGCTTTCTCTTTAAGCCTTTTTCTTCAAAGACTCCTGAAACCCATCGTGTTCCTGTTCCTTTATAAGGTTGAACTAATACCCACCCAGCAGGGAGAGTGGGAGCTGAGCAGAACATGGGAAGGTTCTTGTCTGTTTAGAACTTGGGCTGGTGGCTAGGCCCAAAACAACCTTGGTTTGTTTCTTTTGGAGGGCTTGCAGAGGCCTGGGATGTGCATGTGTGTGTAAGGGGTCGGTGGGAAGACATGTGAGGACCTTCTTCACTAAGCCCTCTGAGATCGGCCAAGGACAAAAAGACCCAGGGTAGAGGACATTTATGTGGGGCAGGGGCTTGGTCCCTGCTGTCTGCTGAGTCAGGGGCTTGGGAAGAAGATGTGGACAGGGTGTTGAAACCCACAGCACTAGACAATTAAAAGTTTTTAATTTATTTTAGAGAGAGCATGTGAGCAGGAGGAGAGGGAGAGAATCTCAAGCAGACTTCCTGCTGAGGGTGGAGCCCAAAGTGGGGTTCAATCTCATGACCCTGAGATCATGACCTGAGCTGAAACCAGGAGTCGGATACTTAACTGCGCAACCCAGGTGCCCGGCACTAAACAATTTAAACCCATGGGACGGACTGACTAGAGAAGCCCACATAATGATAATCATTTAGCATGGACTTAACTCCTGGCTTTGCTAGCTTTTTGAACTTTGAGAATCTCTTAACCATGAGAGCCTCAGATTTTTCACTTGTCAGGAGACCTACAAGGTAGGTATAACAATACCTACCTTGAAGAGGTTGTGATTTCATGAGCCAGTGTATATAAAACACTAGGTACCACAAGTCTCTGATACAATTACCATTTTTCAAACACCTACTATCAACTATTAAACTGGGGGAGGACTGTTAGCAGACCTGTTACTGAGGAGACTATGTTGTAGCTCTAATGAAATCCCAAGAAGATCCAAATCTGGTCATCAATCATTGTCCCTGGATAGGATTCAAGAATTTGGCTGTGCTTTGTGCTCTACTAAGACTCATTGAGGACTCCAAGATATCAAGACACCAAAAGCCCACAGAAAGCCCCTCAGTTGGGCAGTGATCGAAGATGATGGGAGCTCACCCATGTAGTGGGCAGCAATGACCCAGGTGTTTAGAAGTGTATATGCCTCTGCTGGTGGGTCAGTACCAGAGGGTGCCCCAGGACTGTTCAGGGCTGCATCTACTTCTCTCTCCTACAGTCTTACAGAAGCTTTCTTTCTTTCTTTCTTTTTTTTTTTCTTAAAGATTTTATTTATTTATTTGAGAGAGAATGAGAGACAGAGAGCACGAGAGGGAAGAGGGTCAGAGGGAGAAGCAGACCCCCCGCCGAGCAGGGAGCCCGATGCGGGACTCGATCCCAGGACTCCAGGATCATGACCTGAGCCGAAGGCAGTCGCCTAACCAACTGAGCCACCCAGGCGCCCTTACAGAAGCTTTCAGCAACAGCATGCCATGCTCCCATTTTGCCACACAGAAAGACATTTCCCAGACATGCTGCCCTTTTCTATTTGGTTACTCAAAGTGACAGTTAAATCATGCCTTGGAAGTCTCAGGGGTATTTTTTTTTTTTTTTAAGTCCTGTGAATGTGAACCATGAATGTGAATGTCAGTACGAGCTCTGAGATCAGTCTACTCATGTCAAAAGATGGGATAATACAACCTACTTGGTATTAACTCCTGCTTATATTAATGCACTTACAGTAAGGACTCAGTGAATAATGGCTCTGTTTTTATTACTGTGATTATCTTCTGTCTTCTCCCCCCATACCTCCATCTTCTCCTTCCATACTCTACTTTCAGTTTGGGTTTCAAGAAGTTTCCAGGAAGGGGTGTGGAATGTTGGGACCAGCTGTCTTGTGGAAGCTGTATTTATCCTGCCCCCCATCTCCACCCATCCATCTCTGTTGCATTGAGTTAGCCCAGTTTTCTTCCTGTGTGCCTGGAAGAAATCAGATCTTGCTATCCATAAGGTTGGTTGCTACCATTGCACGAGCTGGCAAGAGTATGTCCTTATGAGACCTTGAGGGATGGGCTTCTAGGGCAAGAAGGAAACGAGCAGACCATTGGCTTGGGTACACATAGGGCTTCTCTGGGCTGTGGGAAGAACTCTCCTAAAACAATATGTCAATTTTTTTGGGGGGGGGCTCCGGGGGAGATCCTATTACTATCAAAAACTAGTCCTCTTGTTGACCCTCTGGTCTACCTTCCTTTCTTCTCGAAAGCTGGGGATATCCTGTTGGCTTGGGGGTGCAGCTCAGTTTGGGGCTCCCTAACTAAGAGCTCAGGTCTCAGTCCCATTTGTTGACTCACAGCCAGAGTTCACTCAGTTTTTGCCCCATGCCCTCTACTTGCCATTACCTCCTGTTCTGGTTGGGTCACCATTCCTTTCCTCCTTTCCTGCCCTCCACACCCCTCTGCCTTTTTAAGGATATTATGAGGCCAAGTTTCAGTGGATACAATGGTCACATGTATGTTTTCCATATTTCATGATTGCTATCACTTAAATATATCAATCTACTATCAGTCAGCTCCATCCCCTCTGCTGGTAGAAATAACAACTGTAAAAACAATTTCACAGAAAAACAGGAGGAGAGGAATGTGGCCAGTCCCTGCCAGCAGGATAGTTACTTTGGTGGTAGTGGAAAGCTGCGTCCTGCCCTGAACTGTCCTGTTCTTGTGTTCTGTTGATGACGATTTTCATGGAACATGCCGACTGGCTTGGCCAGGTTCAGAAAGCAGCCCATCTAATAAATGGAAACTCCAGACAGGAAGTTTGAGAACCTGGCCCTGATTTCTGCACAGATATGATTATTACTTTTTTCACTGTACCCAAAAGGCCTTTCCTGTCCAAAAAGTTTCATTGTAGTGGCTGAGGTTATTTCAGATTTGGGTTGCTCTGGCCATCATTCATTCTCCCCTACCATTAGAAGGGCTACTGGCTGTGTCCTTCGACCATCTTGGACCTTTCTGGATGTCTGCCTAATTTTTGGGTGTTTTCACTTCTCTTTGGACCTTCACCACAGATGATCTTACAGGTGAGAACCTTGAGGTAAGTGACCTACTCTAGGTCATAGAGGTTGGTAACAGGTAGGAAAAAAATTCAGGTTCTTTAATGTTTTATTTGGCACTTTCCCCCCTCTTTTTTCTACATCATGCTGCTTGGAGATTCTTCTAGGGTGTCATTTACAAGAGGCCTTGGGCATACGAGACCTGGGTCAGGTTAATCTGGAAGTCCAAAGTCCAGTACAAGTTGGGAAACATGTGCCATGAGTGAGAGGATGCCTCCTCACTGACATGGAGACAGCAACAGCTTTCAGGTGGCCCTGTGAGCCCACTAGATAATCACTGCCTTTGACCTTTTGGAGGAGACTTCCATATTGGAAGACTATGCTTGGCTCCCCCTACCTTCTCTGAACAGTGCCAGTCTAGACAGGCAAGGACCAGTGGCCTTCCCCAAAGGATCTCCTTCAGGACTTAGGGATGAGGCCAAGCTGGGTTGCTTGCTGTCCTGCCCTTTTCCATTGCTTAGGTCTCCCACCTTGATTTGACTCTTTGTTGAGCCTCCTCTCTTCAGCCTTGTAACTCACCTTATGGGTTGGGCTGCTGCAGTGGGCCCCGTACCAGGATCCATCCTGGGTTAAGGGTTTGTGCTTTGCTATGGTATTCTGTTTCTTACACACCTAAGGGCAAGTCTCAGCTAACCTCTTATCCCCATTGTGATCCAGCAGACTGTTTATGAGCACAAGAGACCTCAGGTCTTCAAGAAATAAAACAAGTTGTAGGCTTTGCTTTCTTTGTCTTCTCTGGGTCCCTAGCTGAGCACATAGTAAGGGCTCCATAAATAGTAGTTGCTATCATTGTTCTTAGGATTTCCTTTACTCCTCACAATTCTGAAATCAAGGTTGAATTTGTTCCCGTTTCACAGATGAAGAACCAGGCTTGGAGAAGTCTGCCCAGTCACATTTGTAAGTGAGTTGCAGCAGTGGGATTCAAACCCAGGTCAGTCCAGATCCGAAGTTCGGGTTCTTCTGTACCACCCTATTTCCCTCTATGGTGCTGTTCACCCCAGACTAGGCTGATTTCTGGGGTTCCTCATTTTAAAGGAACCTGGGGTTTCTAAGTGGCTATGGGACAGGTTTCTCACCCTAGTGGGTGGGGAATTGGCAAGAACCAAGACAGGGCTCTGGCAAAGAATGGGATGTGGCTCAGGGTAGGGAGTGAGGTCCAGCAGGGCATCTAGAATGCCAGGCTGGAGAATAAGGGAGAAGCTCAAATAAATGGCCTGGACCTATGGCAGAAACTGGAGGGCATTTGAAGTTTCGGGTTTGGAAACTGGGGGGCAAGGTGTGAATGAATCCTGAATACACTGTGCTTTCTTGGACTGTAAGCCTGCGTGGCTATGAGTATAATGACAAAAAATACCACAAGTCAAGTTGGGGAGTGGGGCTGCCTTGGAAGCCTTGGGGTGGAAATAGTGAGCTTGGTCCACGTTGTGGATGATTTGAGGTAATGGTTTGATATTGAGGGTTGCTGTCCTATAGGCAGTGGGGATGAGAGGTGAGGAGAAGATACATTCCCAGCCTGGGAGGGAGCTGGTTGGAGCCATGAGGAAGAGAGAGTGCATCTCGGAGGAGACAGGGGAGAACAGAGTTTGAGAGTCCAGCCTTGGGGTTTGGCTGCAATTGGGGCTGGAAACAGGGATAAGACTCGGCAGACAGATGGCGACCCATGAGAGCCATGGGTGGAAGAGCAGAAGACCACAGTGTGGCGGGATGCACACATGGAGACAATCACATTGAAATTCAAGGCACGGAAAAGACATTGGATTTGGCAAGAAGGAAGTCATGTAGGACCCCAGGGAGCAATTTCCCACTTTTCCAAAGCTTTGCCTACAGTGGTCTACAATGAGAAGTTGTGCTCTGAGAGAGGGGTCTGAGGTCCTCAAAGAGTGAGTTCTGTTCACTGTGCAGGACCTGTTAAGACAAGAAAATATCCTAGTTCATTTTAGAAAGGATACTAACCACTTGTTTTTTCTGTCCCAGCATCGGTGCAGCTGATCACAATGGCCCCTTTCCTATTTATTTAGCAAGGTAGTTTTACTCCATGGTGTAAATAGAGTCTACAAGGCCTCACCCAGGGATGGCGGGGAGGCAGTAGATGACTTAGGGTCTGATGCCATGTAATGGCAGTCAAGGACTTCCCTCCAAAATATGCTAACTTGGTCTATTTCCGTATTAGAGAGATTAGCCTTGACACGACACCTGTAAGTAGATAGATTCCCAATTTAAATTACGGCACTGAGAAGTCAGGATTTAATGATGTGCCTGGCTTTGCAAAGTGCTTTATAATTGCTAAGTTTATTAGTCAATTTATAGAGTGACTTTTAAAGAACTTTGTAAGAGTTTCTAATTTGTGTAGAGACATACTGATTACGAATGAAAAATAGGTCACTTAAAATGACAAAAGAATTAATTTAATTATCTTCTTTGCCTGGTAGAAGCCCTGAAGCTTGTAAAACTTAAAGTTGGGGCTTCTGGTAAATTAGGCTATTTATGAAATGGCACCAAAGTCCATGCATTGTGTTATGTATTGAAGTAGCCTTTAAAAAGCAGAACTGCCGTTTTGAGGGGGAGGTGAAAAGAGCCTGTGTCCACATCCTGCCCCATCTTGGGTAAGTCACTCAGTTCATTAGACTCTTGTGATGCAAGAGGGAGCTGGGAGGGAAAGGTATTCCAAAAAAAAACAGAAGCGCAGGAGGTTGAGATCTGGAACATTGTGTGGAACTGTGTACCCTGGATAGATCACTTAAAATTTCTGGGTCTCTGTTTCCGCACTGGTGTCCAGTTGGGATAATAAAACCTGCCTTCCTCCCAGGTTTGTTGAGATGGTCCAAAGAGATAAAATACCGGAGATTGCTTTGACTGCCATCAAGCACTATACAAAACATGGCGTGGTGAAGCCTCTCCATTTTTGGAAAATGTTGGGATTTGAATGAGCTCAATAATCCATCCTTGGCTTCCTCACCCATGTTCTGATTTAAATGTGTGGAAGATTGGTTTAAAAAAAAATTTTTTTTTAAATGATCAAGATGCTATTAGGAAATGTGGTTTCCTCTCTGTAGGTGAGTGGGCTGATTTTCAAACTCAGGATTCTATGGACTGGCCCACGTAGGTGGGCCCTGATACTCTTAACAGTTTCAGCTTTGATGAGAAGACTGGACTGGCAGCTCCCTGCAGTCAAACAGCTCTCAAGAGGATAAGGGGTGAGGGTAGGAGGGAGTGGTGCATGCTCATTTCCTGTTCCAGAACATACCAGTGAGAATTCACTCCCTGTACCTAGGGCAGTGTGAGTGAGGGTCCCAATGGAGACCAGGAACTACGTTTAACGAAAGATCCTCTACAGAGAAACTAGACATCAGGAGAGAGGAGATTCCTCCCATATATAGTACCATTTAGAAGTAATTCATTGCTCAAGAATGGATGCTGTGGGCTCTGAATTCAGTGCAGCCTATTTAAATCACTTCCAGATGCTTCTTGTCTATAGACCATGACAGGTATATTGAGACATGACTTTAGGAACATCTGGGAAAAGGCTTGCAAAGAGGATATATAAGTAAAATGCCTGGGTGGGAGATGCACTTTATATGCTGGAGACTCTTAATGATATGTAGTAGCTAAAATGAACTCTTTATTCATTTTCCTAGAACTCCGTGATTGATGATCCGAAGTGAATGGTATTCTGCATCCCATTTGCTGCCCACTTGAGTCAGACCTCCTTTTTCTACATGTTATTTTCTAGTTAGTATATAGTAATGAAGTCTTTTCTTTAAAGATGAGCACCCAGAAGTTAATGACTCATGATTGCAGGAGAAAAGAAGCATTAATAATTAACAGAAGATTACTGCCTGTGTATATACTTTGCCTATCATGGCTAATCACTTGTTAAGATGAACTGTTAGAGTCAAAAGCATTAGTTTAATAACAAATGACAATATATTTGTCTTTCCATGTGCCTTATGAGACCTTTAGTGACTTATATCTATTTTCTTTCTCTCTCTCTCTCTCCTCCAAACACACCCCCCCACACACACACAATCAAAATCTAACAATCTTTAGAAGTAGGGATCTTGAGCCCTAGGTGATGAACTTGCTAACCATAATTTCAAGATCAGTGTGTATGTGAGTGTGTGTGATTGTGAAATTATGCATACATGCATACATACAATTTGTAAAATGTTGGGATTTGAGAGTCCTTCTCTTATCACCCTTTAGAATAATTTTATATGCACACTTTAGTCCTGAAAGCCCATGTGTTCTCAGCACACTTACTAGCAGTGTAATTTTCGGTAAGTCGCTCACCCTCTTAGTTTTTCTTTCTTCATCTATAGAGTTAACTGTGTCATTGAAGATGCCTTTGGCTGCATGTAAAAGAGAAATCAACTAATGTGGAAACAATGGGGAAATGTATTACCGCATGAGGCAAGAGCAAAAGCTATGGCAGCTCCAGACACAGTATAATCAGGGCTCTGGTTACCCCCCCCTCCGGGTGACTCTCTTGGCTTGGTATTCTGTCTCTTGTGCCTTTGTCCTCAGATTAGCTTCCCTCATCATTGCAAAAAGGCTGCAGCAGTTCCAAGCATCAACTCCGTATTCAACAGGATCCAAAAGAGGGAGACTTTCTCTCATCCTGTGTGGCTTTTATTAAAACAAAAAGTATTCTCACAAACAGTCCCCCTTCCCCACAAGCAGTAGGCTTTCTCCTGTGTCATTGGCCAGAAATGTGTCACATACCTATACCTAGTGGGGTCTCCTTAATTAGCTTAGAACAATGAAGACCCACCTCCTGGGACAGCCCCTCCAGAAGTAATGGCCATGAGAAAAAGGGTGGAACTGTAACAACATTAGGGTTAATTAGGATGGGGAAAAGGATTGAACCAACCAATATAATAAACTCAGAGGATTGTTTTGAAGAATATGTGGCATAACATATGGCTTATTGAGTGAACACATACGAAACTCTTCAAACACTGCTTGGGACATGGGAAGTGCTTTATATGTGTGTGTTTATTGTAATGAATTTATGTGTTGGATAACTGAGTGCCTCACCAATGAAAATAGCATTATGAGTGGTGGTTTTATTGGAGATAAAAGAGGCAGATGTTAAAGGTAAACAAGGGAGGAAATTTAGTTGATACTTGGAGGCAAAGAGGAGACCAAGTAAGCAGTTGGCCCATATTTGGTCATCCTCTTTCCATTGGGAGGAGCTAGTACAGCCTTCTAAATAAAGGAAAAATGCTATTGCCCAAAGTGTTAATGAGTTCCAGCCCCACCAGTCTCTTTCCCACAGCTATTTTCTTTCATTGGTTGAAAGTGGTATTTAACAGCAGAAGTCTTTTAAAACAGCCAGAGGTTTCTTAACCAAATAAAAGCTTTAGACTTTATTGCTTTTCAGGGGGGTGGGGGGAGAATGGAGGTAGAAAATTGTGTGTTGTGTGTCTACGTATGTAAATTTAAATATCTTTTTATGAGATGTACACACATTCACTTGTAAGAAACCATGTAAAAACTATAGCTGTCTTAGCCAAGAAAAAGGAAAAGAAAAAAATTGGCTCTTGAAGCTTTTTAGCTATAACTAAAAATAATCTTTCTGGTCCACATTTGATACATTACTTGAGAAGTCGCCTCTGTATCCTGAATTTTAGAGTTCATTTTCACGCTGTGTGCCTTAGGGTCCCTGTTGTATCTGCTGGTATTTGATGCCATTTGGGACTTAGGTTTTTGTCCTGGCTACTTCATATGGCATTTTAAATGTGACAGGTGACAACTGTAAAACTACTCTTCATTTCTTTAGAAGACAGGAAGCAGCAGTTCTAAATGTAAAAGCCCATTTCACACTAACGCATTGAGTTTTATTCTCACAGCCTTGGAGAGATTTTGGGTGTTTTCTGACTGTTGTGTTTTTCTTAAATGCAAAGCAAATGACTTTAAAGGAAAGGTGTCCACCTGACAGTAGAACGTGTCCTATCAAATCCTTCTACTTCAGGGAAGCCAAAGAAGGCAGGGAGAAATTTTGGAGCTCTTACTCTGGTGTGAAAACCGCAGTTTCTGTTTTCATGCTTTTTGGGCTTTTATCAAATTTTACTTTGAATCTTGTCAGAAAGTAATGCCCCATTATTTATAATCAACTGCAGGAAATCTGATGTTTGCCAGTTTATCTGGTTTGGCACTTAACATCTACAAGTCCAAATAATCATCCTTTATCAGAGGCTTACATTTCCTGCCAGTTAGACCCCTCAAAAAGGGATCAGGGATATTTCTCTGTGTTTCTGGAATAGTCTCTTTGAAGTTGAGACTGCAGCTAGCTATTTGGAAGCTTTGGAAGCGGGTAGTTAGAGCAAACCTGGATCACCAGGAGAGGGCTGAAATGGGAACTATACTGATTTCAGCTGAGTACTTGGGGGTGGGAGAGCATTTGTGCGTCTACTGTTCTTTTTTTTTTTTTTAA
Organism: Mirounga angustirostris; assembly: GCF_029215605.1. Classification (NCBI taxonomy): domain Eukaryota; kingdom Metazoa; phylum Chordata; class Mammalia; order Carnivora; family Phocidae; genus Mirounga; species Mirounga angustirostris. The sequence goes on from NW_026991713.1 coordinate 127,590,423, forward strand.
AGGTTTTATTTGTTTGAGAAAGAGTATAAGCAGAGGGAGAGGGAGAAGCAGGCTCCCTGCTGAGGAGGGAGACAGATGTGGGGCTCGATTCTGGGATTCCAGGATCATGACCTGAGCTGAAGGCAGATGCTTAACCAGCTGAGCCACCCAGGCGCCCCTGTGTGTCTACTGTTCTATGAGCGTAAAATCCATTAACTTCCTAATGCAAAGCCCTCCTTTGGAAATCAAGCTAATGGACTTCACCAGCTGTACTAAGTTGTTGTAGGCTTAAGAGCAAACATGGTTGGAGAGTAGGATACATGTATGCCATGGTCCCAGAGTCTTTAGGAAGAAGCCACAGGAAAAGCACCTGAAATTATATATGCCAACATCTTTGCAAAGGCTCATAGTGACCTTTTCTATTAATAGTTTTGCTACATAGACTGTAGCTAGGATAATTTAAAACAGATGAAAGCTTTTCCCCTTTCTCTACATGCTATTTGGCTTTATTCTAATTATTTGGCTTTAAAGGAAATACTGGTCTTAAGAAACGAGTTGACCCACCTGCTCTATTCTTTCCTGATATGTTCTTGGGACAGGACATTGTGTGGGTAGCAGTCACTTGTAGGGCTCTGGTGATGCTAGGTTTTCACAACAGCCCTGTGATGTGTATACTGTTATTACCCTCATGTTGTAGATGTATAAACAGAGGCATGGTAGGGTTAAGCCACTTGCTGAAGCCACTGAGCTAGCGAGGGCAGAATCTTGCCTGGGGCTTGGGTCTGTGGGATTCTAAAGCTATGCTCATTCACAGCACGACATAGAGCTATTTCCTGATGGTGGTGCTCTCTGCCAACACCTCAAAGAATATCCATGTTGCTAAGAATACCAACCCAAATTGTAAAGAGTAAGAAAGTCTAATTGTTAGCAAAAACGCCCTTGTATTTGTGCAGAACACTTTTTATCCTATAGAATGCTTTTCCATTTACTATCCTGCTTCGTTTGGTCAGTAGGACTCATTCTGCAGGTCAGGGCAGAAATCTCCAGCTTGTGATACGGCGTTTGGAGTTTGGGCAACAGAGTTACTTGTTGACTTTTCCAAACCCTTGGCTCTAGGGCAGGGTTGTGCAACCTTGACCCCTTTTGGGGCTTCCTAGCCATTTCCCACATATTTTGCCGCCCCCCCCCCCCCCGCCCCGCTGCTGGGTTCCCTTGCCCCACCTTCTATTTCGATTCTGTATAGCTTGTCATTGTGGCGGGAAAGCTCTTGAGCTTTGTACAAAAGTACTGGACACACATTGAGTGTTGTGGGCTTCCATTTGTTCCACATAGGTCAGGGTTGGAATGACCTAGTATAAATCTCCCGTGCCTGGCAGCTGCCTTCCCTGAGTCAATAAACAGATAAGCCTTGAACCAAGGGATGGGGAATTTCCATGCTCTGAGGCACCAGGACTCAGACGTGTGGTTTGGCTCCCCGTGATCTATCTTGCCCAGCCTTCCTCCATTCTGGCTTTTCTCCCCACATCTTCCCAAACACAATGGAAACAGGAAGAAACCATACAACAATGCCAAAGGTCTGTAGATCTAAAGGATAAAAACACAACAGTTACTCAAAAGTCTTACGTCTGTTCTTTTTATTGCTTTTCCCCCCAAGGACAGTACCATTATACTGAGAAAACTTTTAAGAAAGCAAAGGAAATTCTAGTTTTCCTGGAGTCTCACATGTATGTGTTCTGGGTGCCATGTGACAGAGTGGTAAGCATTGGGCTGGAAGAGGCCCCATCCCTGGCTTTTGCCCTGACCAGCCTTGAGATTCAGGCCACAGCACTTACCTTCTCTGGGGCTCTGGTGTTTGTATATTTGTTTGTTTATTGTAAACCAAGGGGTTTGCATTAGATGATTTTTGAGGTGTCTTTCAGCTTCGACATTCTGTTGTTTGAGTGAAGGAGATGCGGTGTCCGTAAAGATGATTTTCCATGGGCTTAATCCTTGGCTCACCCTCACCCTGGTATATGTAGAACACTTGGGTAATTAGTATTTGCTGAGGAATAATAAAGCATAGTCCTATTCTTCGTAGCTTATAAAATAATGAGGATGGATGCAATGGGAGGGGTGGCCTGCTCTAGTTGATGATAAATTAGGGCAGTTGTAGTAGTCTATCAGTTAGAATCGAAGATTGAATTCTTCATATCCTACTTGTGGACAGCTGCTGCTTCTGCCTGCCTTGTTTTGGGTAATGGCACCTGACTTTCCTTGGTTGTCCTTTCCCATTGGGTTGATAACCTCTCCGATCTAGGTCTGGCCATTTAGAATCCATAGTCCCTGGCCATGGGCAGAAACCTAAGCCATGCCAATGAGATTTGCTGGAACTACAGGGACAGAGGCTCTCTGTTCCCACTGGGGTTGTGGGGTGGGAGGAATGTACCCCTGATGCTGCTGGTGGTCATCTTCATCTCAATATGGGATGGACCTATTAAAGGTGAGGTTGATGCTGGGGGAAGCAGAGCAGAGAAGAGGGGGCTTCTGAAGGCATCATCAGCATTTGAGTATAGCTCTGCCAGAACATAAAGCGAGGTCTGGACTGGGCATTTATATTAGCCAATATATTTCTTTTACCTGCTCAAGTTTTGGATTGAGTGTCACCTATAATTGAGTCTCAGTACTACTCTTCAGGCACTATTGTCTTTCTGTCATGTCCTCTGGGTAGCTTTTTACTGAATGGATTGAGTCAGGATGTATTTGACTTCAAGACTGTACCCACAGCAGTTTAAACAGGTAGGGTATTTATCAGTCTTCTATAACAAGAAGCCCCAGGCAACATGGGTCCAGGATTGGTATTTAGGGTCATTAGATGCTTAGGTTGTCCTCTGCAGCTCTGGCTTGGCCCTTAAGGTTGTCCCGTCGTGGAGCAATGTTGCAGCTCTAGAATTTGCCTCCTCACGTGGCTGCTTTATTTTAAATGGAAGTTTCTCCCCAATTTCCTTCATATTCTTGGGTTGTTGGTTTATTGGGTTTGTTTGCTTTCTTGGTCCCATTTTTGTTTAGATCAGAGAGAAATTCTAGCACCCTTTAGCAGACTTACTTTTATATTCTGTTAAAGAAAAGCAAACCCCAATCCTAGTTAAAGATGGTAAAGGAAGATTTCATTCAGTGCCTTTGCAATTGGAGAAAGAGACACAAGTGCATGTCTGATTTGTGTAGAGGTAACTGGGTGTTTTAAAGGGAAAATAAGGGGGACGAAGTGGGGGCTTGAGCAGAGACAGACAAGTAGAAAATCACAAAAAGCAGGTAGGTTGCTCACTGTGATAGGCCATCTGGGTTTGCTAACAGGTGCTTACTGAAGTTAGGCACCTACCTCCGCACAGAGACAGGGGTCCTGTCCTTCCTGATGATAACATTTCAAGGGAATAAGGCTTTCAGGTTGTTGAGGAAGGTATGAGATACATACATATCTCAAAGGGACAGGGGAAGGATTCACAATTGTAAGTTTTAAAATACATTATGAAAAGCAAGATCAGAGGCCTTTGAGGTTGTTGGCTGGAACAAATGGTAAATTCTTCTGAGTTTTTTCAGACAGGAACTCAAGAGGGACTGGGTCAAGTGAGGGACATGACTGAAGGCAGCTAGAAGCCATGTTAGTTTGCTTGAGTTTCCTAGTGTGGTGGAGTGAACCAAGTCCTTTGTGCCAAAAGTCGCTGTTCTTTCGGCACAAGGTGGAGGCCTTTGTTGGCGGGGGGGGGGGGCTCCGAGGTGCATGACCAAAAGCTTGGTCAAGGAGAGGTCTTTGTCATTTCCTTGGCCAGAATTATCAGCCCAAGATAGATGAAGCCATAAAAAGTTCTAGGCTTATATTGTGACAAAAGAAAGGTGATTTCTGTTATTAGCATAGAGTCTAACCTTAGACTCCTCAGGATTCTTTCTTGGAGCTGGGAGAAGGACCTCTTCTCTGAGCTGGTGAACAAAGTCAGGGTTACATGGGCAGGAAGAAGGGGATGAATGTGGCTTTTAGGTCTCCCAGTGGATCTCTATGCCGACTCCCCAGCTATGATGGGCAGAGGGCCTGTTACTGTCCATCTTAACCATATTCCTGCTCCACAAAAATTCTAGAGGGAGGAAAATGGTCTGAAGAGCTTAATTTGTTTTGTTCCCTCAGGGACAGCCCAATATATCTTGAAAGGCATAGAATGATGGGGTAAGAATGTTTTCCTCTTTTTGACCATGGGGATGGTGGTTTGGCAGAACAGTGACTTAGTGACCAAAGTCACTGAGACAAGGATGAAGTAGTCATGAGAAGTGGAATCCTAACTGGAGAACAGGTAGTAGGATTTTCTTAAGCAAAAGACTACAGGTTGTCTCACAAATATGTCCTTGAAAAGTTAATTAGAGGGGCGCCTGGGTGGCTCAGTCGTTAAGCGTCTGCCTTCGGCTCAGGTCATGATCCCAGGGTCCTGGGATCGAGCCCCGCATCGGGCTCCCTGCTCAGCGGGAAGCCTGCTTCTCCCTCTCCCACTCCCCCTGCTGTGTTCCTGCTCTAGCTATCTCTCTCTCTGTCAAATAAATAAATAAAATCTTAAAAAAAAAAAAGTTAATTAGATTTTGAATCAGGAGAACTTAGTATTTAAAGGGATCTTATAGTGACTCTTTATGGAAATAGAAGTAAACAATTTTGGTGACTCATAACTGTTGGGTATATCAAAAAGTCTAAAGGCCAGACACATCCGAACAATAATAGAATTATTCTAAACATTTTAAAAATCAGTGATAATTCATCCCCCCAAATTGAAAAACAGTCTGCTGTCGTGGGTGGTGTGTGGTGATCGCATGAAGTACTAGGCTGTGAGTGACAACTGGTGATGTCTAGGTGGGCTAGTCCACAGGCTAAAAATGGAGAGGCAGATGGTAATGGATGTTGGCAGGGCTAGCATGGCAGTCTCACAGGTGACAAATGCATCGTGACTATAGAGGTCCCTTAAGTTTTCATGGATAACAGTCATTTTGGAGTGTTGGATTATAATTGGGCAAATATATATAATATATCCTATCCAATAATCTGTATAACTGAAGGAAACATAAGACCATTCAAAATAAACATTTGGGTTGCATGAAGTCTTTCATGAACATCACATTTGTTTGGATTTAAAATATCCAATTTCTGGAAATACCGATAATTTAGAATAGGTCCGATAATGGGCATTCTGGGTAAACTACTACAGTATTTGTTTTCTGACTGAAGGTTTTCAGATAATATTGTGTATCAGGACTTCACACTAGACCAGAGATTGGCAAACTTCAGCCCATAGGCCATACCTGGTCAGCTTGTTACATCCAGCCCACTGCCTATTTGTGTATGACCCCTCAGCTAAGTATGGTTTTTACAATTTTTAATGTAAAAAAAAAATTTGTGACACATGAGAACGTGAAATTCGAAATTTAGTGTGTTTAAATAAAGTTTTATTGGTTCACAGCTTTGATCAATTGTTTAAATACATATTGTATATGGCTGCTTCTATGTTACAATGGCCTAGATGAGTAATGGTCACAGGTCACATGGCCTTCAAAGCTGAAAATATTAACTGGCCCTTTACCAAAAAAGTGTGCCTATCCTTGCACTAGAGCCTACAAATGACTTCTGTTGTTCTCTTCTTCCCACATAGGTTGACCCCAAGAGAAAGACCTCCTATCTGAGCATTCCCTTGGGCTGAGTGCCCATGAGCTCCCTGGGGTTCCTCCTAAATTACAACCACACAGGGTTAAAACCTGAGTGAGCCCTCCTCTTAGCTCATTGTCCCTCAGCAAATGAAGAGGGAGATGGGGGGAAGATTTTTCCCTGTCCACATTTAAATAGTTGATGCCTGAGTAGCAGATGAATAACATCTCCGTGGTATCCCTATGAAAACATGATTAATCATTTACTTCCTATTTTCCTTTTGCCTCAAGGCATATCAGTATTTTATTTGCATGTGTATGTTTTAATCATTTAATTCCCTCAGTATTCCCCACATATTTAACTTATGGGGATATGCTGAGGTGGGCTAAGTGAGAGTGGGCAGAGAGGGGTCCAGGAGGACTGACTGGATCATTCTTTCATTCATACCTCTTGTAAATGCTTCCTGAAGAAGATCCACTGTAACCCTCAGGGAGCTCAAAAATCCCATGGGGGAATAAAATCATAACCAGGTAAAGTGCAACAGGATATACGAAAAACAATGGATATGCACCCAGTGCAGAGATAGCATAGCTGAGAACTTGGTTTATTCTGTAGAGGCTGGAGTTAAGGGCACGTGGTCAGGAAAGGTTTTGAAGAGGTCCTACCTGGCCTGGGACTTCAAGGAGGATGGTTCTATTTGTCTGGGCTCTCAAAGGAGGCCACTGTTTCAGGCAAAAGACAACGAATGTGCAATGGCACCAAGTCTTATAAGAAACCCATGTGTTTGGAGAATTCAAACTAGTTCATTATTGCTTAAGAATAAGTTTTAAGATGGAGCGAGAGGGGAAAAATGTGTCACTAGACAGGTAGATGGGAACTCAGAAGGTAGGAAGGGTGTCATGGGTCAGTTTAGTGTTGTCTAGAGGATTCCAACCAAACATTTCAAGCTGGAGGCAGATAATCCTTGTTGTTTCTAACTAGTTCTCTAAACCTAGTGGAGCATATTTGTTGCACCTCAGTGAAACATGATGTCTTTGTAGGTTTAGGTAAATGTTTACATCGGTAAGTATTTTCGGGTTTGGGGATTGTCCTAATTTCTTTATTAAATTATTCATTTGAGTAATATTTATTGAAGACCTAGTTTGTGCCAGGGACTGTGGCAGGAACTAAGGATAGAGCAGTGAGCTGAACAAACTTTTCCCTTGTGGAGCTCATGTTCCAACTGGTGCCCACAAGCCATCTGTGTTCCTTCATTGTTTGGCTACATAGAAGGTTTGGGGAGAACCACGCAAGCCTGTTTTTTGGTTTTCTCTGTTTTGGCCCAACCATTTTGGTCCCTTTCTCTGTGTGGCCACAGGAAGTAATTTTCTGTTTTGCACTTTTATCCCTTTTTGGTCAAAAGGGTATCCACGTGGCCATTTTAGTGCAAACACCAGAAGAATATCCGTCACTCTACAGGTGGGGGCTGAATGCCCTGGAAGGTGAATGCACATGAGACATAAAGTGAGGAGTTCCCAGGAGAACATGAACTCATCTGTTATTTGTTCCATCTATGGCTTCCCAACACTTTTTTGGCTGTGGCTCAAAGAACAACATCTTAGAACCAAAAAGGAAGTTTCACAAAATCATGAAAGCGATGCCCTCATGCTTACTGTTTTATCCTGCTTTACTTACAAATGCTGGCAGGGACCTGCTAAATTGATTTCACAACCCACCGCGACTGGGTCACTGCCTCCAAGCTAAGAGGCACTGCATGAAGTTGAACATTCCTTGCTGGCTGACATGGAGTTTTAAACTTTATTTCTCTCAGCTCTCACTAAGCAGCTGTTGATGAATTGTTTCAGCTTCTACTTGGCCTTTTAGAACCCAATCAACTGTATACAAACTGAGCTATAGATCATTTAGTCTTTGTGTCACCAGAGGAACCTGGTCCTCTGTGCCCTACTGCATACTCTGCCCTTGGTGGGGTAACCCAGGCTGCCCTGTGGTCATTACTTTGGGCATTAAACAGAGTCAGATGTGGTGGGAAAGTAGCGGCCTCTCCACACTCCCCTCCTTACAGAGGGCCTCACTATTAGGTCTGAATAAATAAATGATTCTGGCAGTACACCTTTCCCCAGAGAAAACTGCAGGTCTGAGCTTGTGCCCTCAGCTCTGGTTGGAGCACATAGGCTCTTTTAAGGGTTGCTGATAAGGGTGAGGAGGTGGGAAATTTAGAAATGTTTGTCTTCTCTGTTCTAATGGTGTGCAGGAGATTTAGCCAGAAAATCTAGGAGAAGGGGGAAAAATGACAAATACACATTTTTCTGGGGTTCACCAACCCTGGCATGTTCAAGCCAGGGTTTTAATAGAGAATACTTCACCTCATTCTGCTCTTTGCTCCTGAAATAATCTCAGTGGCAATTGCTAGAATCTGATAGGTTGATGGATGAATTCCTTCCTCTGGGTTCTTAGCATTTCTGCAGTGTCCTTTTTTTTTTTCTCAATTGAAACAATCCCTTGGGCAGACTAGCCTGGTGACTCCTTGGATTGATTCTCTCTCTCAAATATACATACTTGCAGGCTTCTGCGGGGGTGGGCGGGGGGTGCTTTGAAAAGAGTTTTCTGTTTGAACTTATCAGGTCCGAAGCCCTATTGATCATATTTAGTTTATTTTGATAAGTATTTATTGAGCTTTTGCTTGTCAGAGGGAGCCCTTGGGTTGGTCAGTGCACAGATGAGAGCTTCTGGAAGGATGGATGAGAAAAGGACCTGCTTCCAGGAGGTGATGGGGCTGGATCTGTGTCTTAAAGAAAGTAGCAGATGCAGGAAGGGGAAGTCAAAGGGCGCCAGCTTTGGGGAGGAGACAGCCAGGGGACCCAGAAAGTGCTCGTACGCTAGGAGAGTAGTCAAGTGCTTGCACCTGAAGCATGCTCAGACTGGTACAGTGCGATCCCCAATCCATTCCTGCCACCATTTTGATGCATAGGTTTCTGGGCCTACACAATTTCCAAACATTCATAACCTCAACCTGGTGTAAGTGTTTCATTTCTCAACAGTCTCTGCACTCATTGTGCTCTGCTTTCAGAGCAGTCCATGGTTACTCTTGTCTGGTCAGAAAACCCAGCTATAGTGGTATTAAAGGAATAGTCTTTTGTCTAAGAATCTACTATGACCTCAAAGAGACAGGCCAGGCTATTACTTCCATTGACTTAGAATAGTGAGCCTGTGGTAACTTCTCTCCCAGCGAGCAAGCCAGTCATGTCATGTTGGGTTAATAGGCATGTATTGTGGAGGAGTGGGTTCAGCTCAAGGACCAGAAAACCCAGGAGGCTGAGGGAGAAGTTTGTCCCTCTCTCTTGTGACAGTCATTAGACAGTCCATTCTGGAATGGAACTCCGTGGGGTCAAGGCCTTCTGTCTAGTTGCTGCACTATGCGTAACCTCTACTATGGAGTTCACCTCACTGTGCAAGGTGTCCACTCCAGCTCCAGCCATCATGTCTGCATTCCAGCCAGAGGGAAAGAGGAAAGGGTACAAGCATACTTTTTCCCTTTATGAAGCACTTCCCGGTAGTTGTGTATAGTCCTTCCACTAACATCCCATGCCAAAACTTAATTACATGACCGCATTTGATTCAAGGCAGATGGAAATATGTGGGCTTTATTCTGGGCAGCTGTGTGCCCAATTATACAGTTCCTGTATGAGCTCTCTGATACTGAGGAAAAGGGAGAACCAGTATTGGGGGACCACTGGCAGTGGTTTCTGGTTCTTTTGCCATTTACCTAACTAGGAGTCTTGCACCCCAGGAACCCTAAGATCTCCTGGGATGTTGCAGTCCACTTGCAGCCTGGATGCTGCCCTGGGATCCTCATAATGTCACCGGGTAAAGTGAACTGGTTTATGAGCACACTTGAATTGTGACCAGACTGGTTGGTCTTCAGTTGGTCCCCAGATCTTTTTTTTCAGTGCCATTAGTGACTAAAGGCATCAGACTCTGGGTCTAAGAAGGGCAAATCTTATCTGACAGTGACCTTCACATTAGAGTTGAAGTGAGAGATCAGCTACCATAGGAAAAGTCCCGCAAGTAGAGAGCGAGAAGGAAAAAGAAGAGGGGTCCAAGGTGAAGGTAGACCTTCTCCTGTGTGATGTATGGGCACTGCCTGCCTTCCTTCAGCCACATCAGATTCTTATCACTGACATCGATGCCTGTGAGGACATGCTCTCCCTGTTACCTGAGAGTCAGTATAGCGTGGCTAAGAGCTGGACTCTGGAGTCAGACTGCATGGGTTCCAGGCCTGGCTCTGCTGCTGAATGACCGGGACATCTCAGGTCTGTCCTGTAGGCCCAGCTTCCTCATCTAGAAACTGGGGATGATGCTAATCATAGAAGGCATCCCCCAGGATTGTCAGGAAGTGGAGCTTAGTATAGTGCCTCGCCCTTGGTAAGGCCTCCACAAATTTCAGCCGTTATTAATGTTGTCCTAAAGGAAATCTACAAGCCACTCCTGTCTTCAGGTAAGAGGCACTTTCTTTATTAATTCATTATAGCGTATTCTATTCAGTCAAGTACTGAGCACCTCCCATTTGCCTCCTCCTGTTGTGTGTACACACACACACATATAGAAGAGCGGGTTCTTGCCTGCAGGGAGGTTATAATCTATTTGAGAATGTGGACATCGTAGGTGATAGGGTAGCTTGTAGCTGAGGTGACAGACAGTGTGCCACACTGTGAAAGGGGAAAGTAAACTCAGCTGTGATTCCTTAATGTATTTTGGGCACCCAGCACCCAGGCATAGGGTAGATGCTCAAGAAATGTTTGCTGCAGAGAATTAAGCAGAAAATAATGATTGTGGAATCTTTGGCCATTTCTGGCATAAACTTGAGGAAGAGTGTCATATCCTTTGACTTCCTGGAAACTCAAGTCTAAATCATATTTACCAAATGCTTGATATGCAAGACCCTTGGCAAGCTAAACCCCTAGTCAGGAGCCCCTTTGCCACCTGATGCCTCTTTCTGAGGTGTCCTCAGAGCAGGAAGATGGCAGTTGCTTTAAGGCTACATCAGGCATACCTGAATCTGGGCAGGAGGCTGACTCAGAGTTGGGGGAAGGGGTATAGTTTTTGACAGAAAAAAGATATTTCTATTTATTCTATATATTTTCTATCTGGGGATAAAAACAGGAAGGAAAACCAGTAATAAGAGGGCTGCCCCCTACTTTCTTTTTTGTTTGGTTTTCTAGGACTTGATTCCTTCCTTTGGCTTCTGACCTCCCTTATTCATGTGGAGAAAGGTCTGTAGTGACTTCCAGACTTCCCCCAGGCCGTTCCCTGTTGATCAGTTCTTTCTTCAGAACTAGTAACACAATGAGTCAGGCTACAGGCTTTCTTGTTCAGTTCTGCCTTGTTTAGATTGAGGGGCAGGAGACAAAGGAGAGAGGGATCAATTATCTACCTTCTGTGTGCACTTGACTTATGTCATTAGCTTAATCCTCACCACCAAGGTAGGAAGGAAATGTGCTTATGTGTTCAGATAAGGATCCGAGAGGTTAAGTGCGTGGTAGTCAGGCAACTAGTTAGTGGTTGGGCAGGATTTAAATTTGGATGTGTCTGACTGCAGACCCTGGGTTATTTCTGCTACACTTTTCCCCTGGGGCTGTGGAAAGTTCACTCTGACCCTCAGGATACTTCTGCAGACTTGAAGCCCTCGAGGGTCATGGGGGGAAGGTCCTGTAGACCCTGTCTGTTGCAGTCTTCTATGTGCCAGCCATATACCTGAAAGGCGGCAGCTCTGTCCATGTCACATGTCCCGATGGTACAATCTCACTCCCAGGAGAAACAGTGAACAGGGCCATGGCTTAGGGAAAAATCTATTTCAATGACTCTTTTTCCAGATGCCTTAGTTTTCTTTTTTGCATTGTTGCTTTTGTAACTGAAATAGTCTGGTGTATTTTGAGCTGTTTTCTTTTCTGTGTAAAACATCTGCCAGCAGGGTCCTGTACTTTTCAGAAAAATCTCCGTGTTTTTAGACATTTCAGTCTGGTGTATTCATGCAGAAGAAAAATTAGAGATGATGAGGGTCCTAGGACGGGCATTTAATCCACCCTGGCCAGGTCTATCCTACTTTTAAAGGCCTCCAACCTCCTTTGATGAACTGTGCTGGTACCAAACAATTTTGATGTTCTGGAAATTTGTAGGATTAGCCAGTTAGTTAATATTTTTATTAAATCATTCTCTGTAAGAAGAGTTGTGTTTTGGTCAGTCTTAATGCGATTGACCAGCCTTGATTTTGTCACTCTTCTAAACATTACGATTTGGTCAGAATCTCTGTGAAGTCATGCAATACTTTTTTTGCTTGGCCTCCATGTGAGAGATGGACCTTCACAGAGTGTCTAATTTATTCTTAGAGGCCAGCTGATATCTTGGCAGAATTTATCCACTCCTGCCATTTATTACCTACTAATAATCTTTGTTATAAAATATAAAGCTTCCTTCTCAAGGAGCTTCAAAGCTACAGGCTTCAAGGGAAACAAAAGCAAAAATAAACTATTGGGACTACATCAAAATAAAAAGCTTCTGCTCAGCAAAAGGAACAATCAACAAAACTAAAAGACAACCCACTGAATGGAAGAAGATATTTACAAATGACATATCCAGTAAGGGTTAGTATCAAAAATAAAGACCTTATAAAACTCAACACCTAAAAAACAAATAATCCTATTAAAAATGGGCAGAAGACATGAACAGACATTTCTCCAAAGAAGACATAGATGACCAACAGACATGAAAAGATGTTCAGTATCACTCATCATCAGGGCAACACAAATCAAAACTATAATGAGATATCACCTCACACCTGTCACAATGGCTAAAATCAACTACACAAGAAACCGGTGTTGGCAAGGATGTGGAGAAAGGGGAACCCTCTTGCACTGATGGTGGGAATGCAACCTGGGGCAGCCACTGTGGAAAACAATATGGAGGTTTCTGAAGAAGTTAAAAATGGAACTACCCTACAATTTAGTAATTTTACTACTGGGTATTTACCCCCCAAAATACAAAAATGCTAATCCAAAGAGATACATGCACCCCTACATTTATTGCAGCATTATTTATGATAACCAAATTATGGAAGTAGCCCAAGTATTTGATAGATGAATGGATAAAGAAGAGATGGTATATATAATGGAATATTATTCAGCCATAAAAAAGACTGAAATCTTGCCATTTGCAATGACATGGATGGAATATATAATGCTAAGTGAAGTAGGTGAGTCAGAGAAAGACAAATACCGTATGATTTCACTCATATGTGGAGTTTAAGAAACAGAAGAGCAAAGGGAAAAGAGAGACAAACCAAGAAACAGACTCTTAATTATAGAGAACAAACTGGTTATCAGAGGGGAGGTGGGTGAAGGGATGGGTAAAACAGGTGAAGGGGATGAAGAGTACACTTACGATGAGCACTGAGTACTGTATAGAATTGTTGAATCACTATATTATACATATGAAACTAATATAACACTGTAGGTTAACTATAGTGGAATTAAAAAACCATAAAATGAATTAAAAGAGAAAGTTACAGATCCAATGGGTTGGACAGAAGTTGAGTGCTGGAGTAGAAACTGACCTTACTCAAAAAGAGGACATTTTTTTTCTACTAGAATGGGAAGGTTAGAGGATGCAGATACATTTAAAGAATGGGGAAGAAAGTAGAGGGGGCCTTTACTTCTGTATGTGTTTGTGTGTGTGTCAGCCTTTATTTCTCTATAAAGTAGGAAGCAAAGTTATCTGCCAAGAGTGAAGAAAGAAGCAGTGGGGAAGAGGGGTTTGAGAAGTGTGTTAAAGGTTAGACATTAGTGTTGTCAGGACCAGGAAAGAGAGTTGGCTAGATACACACAAAGGAATGATGGGCAGAGCTGAAGTTGTGGTGGATGCAGTCAATAGGAGTAGGAGGAGAGAACATAGATTTTTTTGTTAGATCTAGTGTATTGTCAAGGGTGTTTATTAGAAAGGACAAAGGGAATTGAAGGTATGGATAAGAGAATAGTTGAGATAAGAGTTATGGATCATTGATTCATTCATCCATTAAACAAATATTTTTTAAGCAACCATGGGAGACAATGTGGCTGGTTAGGGAAGGAGGTAAAGATGGGAGTAAAAGGATACTATTGTAGAAATGGAGGGTCAGAAGATTAGAAGCCTCAGGAGGTTTGAGAAACAACCATGAGAAATCTGAAAGTATGAAAATGGAAGCCAGTGTTTCAGTAGTTCTGTTTTTGTGCCAGGCCCTATTATGGATGCTTTGTACACATTAACTCACTTGAATCTCTCAGTAACCCTATGAGGTAGAACTATTATTACTCACCTTTTATAAGCATGGAAAGATCAAGTAATTTGTCCAAGGCTCCCAGTTAGTACATTCGGTAGAGCTGGGATTTGAACCCAAGGAGTTTGGCATCATAACTCAATCTTTCCACCCTATACTCTACTGCCTCTAGGAGCTTGTGGTCAGAATGGGATGCAGGGTGTTACAGGTGGTAGGTTCCAGGTGATTACACAGGAGGATAAAGAGGCTAAGGCCGAGTGTGGGCAAAGGTCCCTGGAGGCAAGATGGCTGGGTGTCTTCTCCATGGGATTACTAATGTCCCCTGGAATACTGACAGGGTTAGGGGCTTGAGGCTAAAAGCATTCATAAATGTGGCTGGGGATTAGAAGGCAGTAGATGACAAAATGAAGAGGTGGAGATGGTGATAAAATCAGATGACCTGTGAGTGGGGGAGGAACAGTTTGGAAATACCATTGTTGGGGAAGGAAGAAGCTAAGCCTCCTCCTGACCCTGAGTCTTAGGGATTGGGAAGTTGTATTCTTGGGAAGAAGCCAGGCTTTAGCTAAGCAGCCAGATGAAAGGAGTGTACTCTGCATGAGTTGAAGATGTTTGGGGATTTATTTTCTCCACTACAAGGTTCCAGGGACTGGGGAGGGAAGAGCATTTGGGGAGCCTGGGTCAGGGGCATAAGAATATAGAAAGTTGGAATGGAAGTAGGGCAAAGGGTGGGAGATTAAAGGGGCTCACCTTCTGGGTAATGATTGAGACATGGCGGACTGTTGGCCTTTGAGGTTCCATATTGGGAAGTGAATAAGGTTGCATGGGCTTCAGTGCAGGCCAGGGGCCCCATACCGGCTTTCGTCCAAGGGGACCAGGTAGGCCTTCCATCTGAACCAGACCAATGAACACACTTTCCACAGGACCATCAGCTCTCCCTTTAGCCACAGCAACAAGCTGTGCAATGGGCTTATTCTGAGTCATACTCTATCTCTACACAACAGGGTTTTTAAACTTTCCTGTGCCATTGAGCTCCTTGACCGTCTAGCTCTTGACAGTCTGCTAATGGACCCCTTTTCAGATGACCACTTTTAAATGTATCAAATAAGATGCCCAGGATTACAGAGGCAACCAATTAAATGTACATAGGTTATCAGATTATGAAAAACAAACTTGCAACATAGAAAGGCACATGCTCTATTACTAACACTACAAGCTAAGAACCAACAGCAGGTCTAATAACAATTATAATTTCAAAGTAATGATGAATATAAATAATAAGATAGAACATGGAGGTGAAGATTCCTGTGATCCTTTTTTTTTTTTTTTTTTTGAGAGCGAGAGCCTGTGAGTGTGAGCATGGGGAGGGAATGAAGGAAAAGGAGGGGAGAGAGAACCTTAAGCAGGCTCCAAGCTGTGGATGGAGCCTGATGTGGGGCTCAATCTCATGACCCTGAGATCATGACCTGAGAGAAAATCATGAGTCAGAGGCTTAAATGACTGAGTCAACAAGGTGCCCCAAGATTCCTATGATTTTTATTGCTCACAAAATGTCAGGTACTGCTGTGGTCTGTTCACTACATGCATAATAGAGCAAAATGCTATATTTTAGTTGGAGATTAGTGAAAAAAATCTGTAATATTTTCCCACCCAAATCCACATAGTCTCTGAATTCTACTCACAGACCCTTTGGGTGGTGAGAACCCCAGATTAAGGACCCGGTGTAGAGGAAGCTCACAAGTAGGACCATATTCTTGAAATGCAGACATTTGAGGATTTCTGGCTTTTCCCATTCCACTCTATCTGCCACACATTGTAAATAACTAACTAGAAACTAATATAAATTGATAGTTGTTGCATTTATGGGTGGACTTCATTCATAAAGTTCTGTGAATACAGTATAATTATCAGAGCTTTAGAGTGATTTGTGCCTCTCACTGTGTAGAATCAGAGTGGGACCAGAGCCTGGGACAAACACAGGTCATTGGAGTTCTCACTGAAGCCCCATCCTTACAAGCCCCTCTTTTGCTCTCTGCTCCAGATCTCTTTCTAGGATGGGGGTTCTCAACCTTAGCACCAGTGACATTTGGTGGTAGAAGATTCTTTGTCATGGGGCTCTCGTGTACATTGGGGATGTTTGGCAGTATCCCTGATCACTAATGGACAGTAGCATTATTCCCCAATTCATGACAACCAAAATTGTCTCCAAATGCCGCCAAACGTCCCTTAGGGGCTAAAATCCTCCCTGATTGAGAGCTGTTGCTCTAGGACATCGTTTCAGCTGTTAACCCAATAGTCACAGCCCCTATTTGCTTTGGCAGTTGCACAGGAAGACAGTTCTGCATATATCAGAATGACATTCATCTCCTTTATGTCAAGTTAACCTGTTACTAATAACACAGGCGAACATTCACAAAACGAGGGGGACTGTTACTGGGATCATGAGCAGAGCATGTTTTCCACTGTTCCCAGTGTTCGTCACCAGAAATTAGGTAACGCTTTCCCTCCAAATAATAGGTGATTATACTTTTCACTGTTAAATGTTTGCAAACTGCTTTTGGACACATGTTTTTGAGGATGTGTTGCAAGTAGATGACCTATTGTCCCTGAGTAGAAGAGAAACTGAGAAATGTTGAGCCATTTCGTAGACAAACTTTACAATCTCCTTTCCTGGACAGCTTTTTAAAAAAAGATTAGAGACCTATTTGATGAGAATGATTTGGCAGAGGTTCTGCCTGGAGCAGGAAGGAGCTTGATGACATCTGGAATTCTGTTCTAACTGTGCAGTTACGGAACGCTAAGAAAAGCATCATTGTAACTTGCTCCTAAGTTAGCATCTCTCATCGTTATATATACACATGGGCAAACAGTGATTTTTATTTGGAAATGTAACTGTTAATCATCATTTCTCACTTTATGTTTGCAAACCATTTTCTACCACTCTTTACCTTTCCATGTACTCATTACTAAAAGACATTTCAGGGGCTGGGTAAAAAACAGAACATTCTTTCTCATTCTAGCTTTTCTCCTATTGTGCCCTGCAGAGGATTACATTACCCCTCCCACTTTGATTTCTTAGCCTGCTTTTATATAGCATTATACAGTTTTCAGAGACCTTCCATACACATTTCTATGTTGGATACTCCCCTAAATTCTATTAGACTGGCATCATTACTCCCATTTTAAATATAAAGAAACAGCCTCAAGAGGTAGAGCTTAGGGGCGCCTGGGTGACTCAGTT
The DNA here is from genome assembly GCF_029215605.1 of Mirounga angustirostris. Classification (NCBI taxonomy): domain Eukaryota; kingdom Metazoa; phylum Chordata; class Mammalia; order Carnivora; family Phocidae; genus Mirounga; species Mirounga angustirostris. The sequence continues at coordinate 127,607,592 of NW_026991713.1, forward strand.
GGTTAAGCGTCTGCCTTCAGCTCAGGTCATGATCTCAGGGCACTGGGCTGGAGCTCCGCATTGGGCTCCCCACTCAGCGAGGAGTCTGCTTCTCCCTATCCCTTGCCCTCTCCATCTGCCCTTCCCCTCTACTCATGCTTGCTTTCTCTCTCTCCTCTCTCTCAAATAAATAAAATCTTAAAAAAAAAAAAAAAAAGGAGAGGTAGAGCTTACCAGCTCAGGACCATGGTGTTGGATTGTCTAAATGGGGTCATTTTTGAGGCATATTGGTCTTATGCACCCGTGGAGAAGGGGTGAATCAGTACTGGGGCATCACGAAGGCTGAGGGCATCACTGTGGAGTCAGTGTCATATGGCTGATAGTGGTGGAGAGAAGATTGGCAGAAAGGGCCAGAGTGGGCTCTAACCAGCATCTGCATACATGGGTGTCAGCATGGGGAAACCAAGCCACTGAAGCAGAGCAGCTGTCTCATGCAGCGCTCCCAAGCTCTGCTTTTGTGCAAGGGCCTCGTCAAAGCCCCTTGTGGCCTTGGCACATCAAAGCTCGTGACCTTAAGAAAAGGCAGAGGCAGGTTGAGTAGTTTGTCTAAAATGACATGGTGCAAAAATAAAACTCAGAGTTGGGCAGGTGTCCTGTTTGGGCAACATTCCCCCTATAGAACTTCAGAGTTCTCTCTCAGTCTGACCGTCCCAGTTGGCTGGATCCTCAATGTGGTAATCAGAGTTTTCCAGAGAAACTGAACCCAGAGGAATAGGGGAAGACTTCTTAGAAGGGGTTGGCTCATATGATCTGCCTTCTGGACACTGAGGGCCCAGGAGAGCCAGAGGTATAATTCTAGTCCAAACCCAAAGACCTGAGAACCAGGGGACCTGTGGAGTAAGCCCCAGTCTGAGTGCTGGTGTCAGGGGCAGGAGAAGGTGGACATCTCCGCTCAAGCAGAAAACAAGAATTTGCCCTTCCTCTGCCCTTTTGTTCCAGTCAGACCCTCAAAGGATTAGATGATGCCCACCCACGTTGAGAAGGGTGATCTTTACTCAGTCTACCAATTCAAATGTTAATCTTTTCCAGAAACTCCCTGAAAGTCACACCCACAAATGTTTTACCAACTCTGGGCGTCCTTCAGTCCAGCCAAGTTGACACATAAAGTTACCCATCACACTTACCTCCAGTTGAGGTCAACCTGGTGCCCATAAAGCTGTTGCTGTTCCCTTTGGGGCATGTGCCGAAGAGGCTCCTTTAACAACAGTGCTGCAGTAGTAGAGACCTTCCTGTCCCCTCTCTTGGATGTTGGAGGACTAGGAATGTCCTCAGTGGAACAGGAGCTCCTCACCACATCAGAACCAGCTCTGCAGGGAGGGCTGATGCTTCACAGTTGCTGCTCTGGGAATGGAATGGGGGTCAGAGAACAGATTACCTAGATACCTCACGCTCAATTCCAGCAGGGGCTCCTGGGTGCAGAATCGCCTCCTACAGGGAGGAAGTGTAGGCAGACTGGCAGAGCAGGTGATGCAGGTCCAAATTAAGACTTGACAGTTGGTATAAATTATACACCCCTAAAAGGAGTTCCAGGGGGAGCTTACTGAGGCTATGCAACCTCCCTTATTTAAGAGACAACCTTCTGTTTGGGGACTGAATGCAGTCCTGCCAATGGGCAGGAGGATGCATGATACACGGCTTTTGGTTCACTGATGCGTCCTAACTGAGGCTATCAAGCGTTACAATTTCTGAAAAAACCAGAGAGAGACTTAGCAGGAAACAGCCAAGAAAAGGCAGTCATTTCATGCTTTGTTTTTCCTTTTGTTTTCTTTCTTGTATTTTTCTTCTCTGGGCCTGGGGCCTTCTGAACGTTTTCTTCCCAAGATTTTGGCTTTCCGAGAACTCTAAGAGAGAATAAAGTTTGAGTTTGCTGTGGGCAAGTGTCGGAAATAGTTCCTGTGGTACTGGTTGGCTAACACCACATGCCTTGGGCCATGGTTTTCATAGGTACCTCTTCCAAGCTCTGAGTATGTCTATATTAAGCTGTGTTTGAAAAGCGTTGAGATGCCATTTGCTTGGCTGCGTTTGAACACGCTGAAGCCCTGGGTGTGCACACCTGCATTCCTTCATGGCTCCCATATGCCACAGCAGGCCTTGAGGTTAGAAGAAATTTACTTATGACTTGGCAATGTTCATCTCCTTCAGATTTAGGGGGCTCTCTGAAGACCTTGCTCCATCTTAATTTTCTGGAATTTGCTTGTAGTTTGAGATAGATAGAACCTAACACATCTCATTCGTGCTTTTGAAATGCAAGTGGAATTTCACTTGAGATTGAATTGAAAAAATGTCTCTGCCCTTGATGATTCTAGTGGGGTCTAAGGGATTGTAATGTGATTCAAATTGAGTTAAACAGTTTCAGTGACTTCCTTGGGCAAAAAGAAGCAATCTCTGGAGTGTTTTGGAACAAAGAGTATGTATTAAAGAATTCATTCTTTTTTTTTTTAATTAAATATTTTTTTATTCTTATGTTAATCCCCATACATTTAAAAGAATTCATTCTTAAACTTTCATATTATTGCTCTTTATTTATGTGGTGGTAGTAATCATCTCTAGATGAGATCTTTAAATCAAAAAGAGCTCTTTTTTGCTACTTTTTGGCATGAACGACCCAGTTTCTCTTAAATCAATGGCATTAAAAAAAAAAAAGGATTACTATAGCATAAAAAAAGACTCAGGAACTCTGACAATCAAATGCAATATAGGGGCTTTATTTGGATCATAATTTGAGCAAACCAAAAGAAAAAAAAGACATCTGTGAGGCAGTTTTACTGAGTATTAGCTAATAGTAAGGAGTTGTTATTCTGTAAAATTTTGGGTTTATGCCTTTTTTTTTTTTTTTTAAGTAGGCTCCATGCTGGGGGTGGAAGGTCCTGAACTCAGGACCCTGAGATTAAGACCTGAGCTGAGACCAAGAGTAGGAGGCTCAACCAACTGAGCCACCCAGGTCCTCGAGGGGTTATGCTTTTTAAAAAATTGCCTTTATCAGCTAGAGAAGCCTACAATAGTAATTGCAGGTTAGATAATGTGATATCTGGGATTTCCTTTAAAATACTTTTTCCGAAAATAGTAAGGGCCATTGAGTAGATGAAACAGAAGAGGTAAATTCTGGGAAGTGTTGAAGGTGGATGGTGATAGGTACAATCTCTTACTTTCATGTGTGCCTGGAAATTTCCATAATAAAAAGATTTTTTAAAAGATACCTTTTCTGGGTGGAGACGGAAAATAGGAGCTGGCAAATATCACATCAGCTGATAGGAAGAAGACTGGGACATTAGGGTGTCTTTTTTTTTTTGCTGTTCATACCTACTCTGAAAATCTTTAAATACTTGGGTTTTTTGTTTTTTGTTTTTTTACAAAATGGAATTTGCTCTGGGGAAGTGACTGTTTTACTAATCTTCTAATGCCCTCAATGCTAAATCAGTGTTTCCTGACTTTACTTGACATACTTTTTTTTGTTTTTAAGAGTATGAACATCTATGATTATAGTGTCTTCACGTTGAGTTGACCCTTGATGAAATATCCCCTATTATCTTGGGTAATAATTCCATGTGCTGGAGTCTACTTTCCTGATAACACTATAGCCACACCAGCTAGCTAGCTTTCTTTCCTTCTTTCCTTCCCTTCTCCCTTCCCTTTCTTCCCTTCCTCCTTCCCTTCTCCCTTCCCTTCTCCCTTCCTCCTTCCCTTCCTCCTTCCCTTCCTCCTTCCCTTCTCCCTTCCTCCTTCCCTTCCCTTCTCCCTTCCTCCTTCCCTTCCCTTCTCCCTTCCTCCTTCCCTTCTCTTCTCCCTTCCTCCTTCCCTTCTTCCTTCCCTTCCTCCTTCCCTTCTTCCTTCCCTTCCTCCTTCCCTTCCTCCTTCCCTTCCCTTCTCCCTCCCCCCTCCCCTCCCCCCTCCCCTTCCCCCTTCCCTCTTTCAAGAGAAGAGCGAGCATGTGAGTGGGGGGGAGGGGGAGAGAGAGTGAGGGAGAATCTGAAGCAGGCTCCATGCCCAGTGCAGAGCCCGATGGAGGGCTCGATCTCACGACCCATGAGATCATGACCTGAGCTGAAATCAAGAGTCAGATGCTTAACCGACTGAGCCACCCAGGCACCCCGCCACACCAGCTTTCTTATGCAGAGTGTTTCCATGATACACATGTATACATTTTCCATTGTTTTACTTTGAACCTATTCATGTCTGTGTATTTACAGCTCATTTCTTGTAAGTAGCATATATAGTTGGGTTTTGCTTTTGTGTCCAATTTGATCATCTCTGTCCTTTTAAGTAGCATTTAGTCCCAGGCTTTCCCAGCTTTTCCCTCCCTGCTCCTCCTTGCCTCAAATACAATGTTTGTGCTTTGACAGCCCTTGTCAGACTATCTTTCAGCACAGTGCTCACCTCTGGGCACCTTATCAGGATGGCTTGGAGAATTTCTTGAGAGGTATAGTCAGACCATGAGGGGTCTGGAAAATTGTACTGTGAGAAATGGTCCAGGTACCCAGGGATGTTTACCACAGGATAGAGAGGACATGGAGAAAGTAGGATGTGTGTTCAAACGTTTGACATGCTACCTTGTAAAAAGGAAATGGTTTTAGTTCGTGTGACTCCAGAAGCAAGAGGTAAAAACATTTATATTACATTTTGTTATAAAGTATGTGGGTATATTTACCTTTGGGTTAGGTTGTTGTGCTAGAAAAAAATAATGGGATGGGTACCAGGTGTGGCTGGATTGTCTTGCCACCGGGGGCTGACCGACTACTTGTAGGAGGAGATACTGAGGGTTTGCCTTCACTGGGTAAGAGGTTGCCTATGGGACCTGAAACATGTGAATCAGTGGGTCTGGATATTGAAATTATTTTTGATTAACTGTGGGCCACAAAGGATTTTGAAGAGGGGAAATGAAGTCTTAATGATCTTTTGACTAGGAACGGTTACCTGTTGAATATAAGCCAGAGAGTTAGAGTACACCCCAGTTTGGGGACATGAACAGCCCTCCCACTGGATGTATTTCTCAGCACCTTAAGCCATCTCTGCACGCTTTGCTTCTTATACCCTTGCTGGGATCCCCCTCCATACCAGCCTGCTTCCTGATGGAGACCCACTGGGTTATTGCTCCCCAGTTGGACTCTTCTGGGATCATGTGTCTTATTTAGACCATCTCTGCCTCCCAGACCTGCCTTTCCCCCTGAATAGTATGGGTGGCTGCCTCTCTTTCAGCACACAGAGCTTCTAGAACTTTAGGCTAACCCCATCCTCTCTACCTGTGACAGTGTTTCCACTGTCCTATGCAGGCTTTTCCAGAACTGTAAGTCTTCCTTGAAAATCTGTAGCCACTCTCATTTTATTCCCTTCCATTCTTGTCCATGGTCCCCCATGCTCTTGAGACCCAAGTTTCCCTCATATTTTGGAGAGTCTCACACATAGGCATACACACACAGAATGTGACAGAAAAGTAGGAGTTAAAGCCTGGGTACTTTGAAAGCCTGTGTCCAAACAATGACATAATGAGGAAGAAGTCAGGGATTTTTTGAGATCCATAGAAAGGCAATGGGTCAGGAGCAGTAAAATGGATGTTAACCTGGTCCCCTTACTGTGATCACACCTGGCTCTTGCACTTAGCGTATTCTCAGAATCATCAGGTTTTAGATATTCTTAGGCTGAGTGAAACGTGACAGATTGGCTGCCATGACAACTGAGTTATAAATTCTGTTTTGGCAACGAACTTCTACTTCGGAAGGCATTCTAGGATTTCTACTTCAACCCACAGGCATAGGATTTCCTAAAACATAACATATAACAAGCTTGTTTCTGCTCAAAAGTCTTTGCAGGCCCCTGGTGCAATGTGTTTTGTGTCTTAAGCCACAGTGTATGGCAAAGTGGTTTAGAGATAAATTGGAAACGAGGAATGTGCAGCTCTTTGACTTTTTTGCAGCTTTCTGAGAGATTGAGAAGGGGTCTAAAAACTCAGAGCTTCATCTAGGAGGTTGTATAGCCTAAGCTAATGATGCCAGATATGTAAAGCAGAAATTGAGGCCATGACCATTCTGTAGCATCTGAAACCAATCTCTTCCAAGGCACAAAATTGAGTTCACAAATCAATCTCACACCAGAACTAGTGTTTCATCAGCTCACCAAAGGGGGGAAATTCTAATCCTTCTTGGTTTCCCTGCAAAGTGCAGCCATTCCTTGGGGATGTGTGCCTTGCTGCGTTCAGGCGTCCTCATCAATGTTGGCAAAGTTACATGTGGCAGGGGAGTTTGTGTCCACAGGCTGTAGGTTAAGAGTAGGGCTATGAGTTGCAGAGCTTGATAGACTAACGTTTATTGAGCATCCAGTAAGTTCCAGGCATGGAGTGAGGTGGTGAGTGATGAAGACTGGAGCAGACACACATGTTGCTTTTATTTTTTATTTTTTAAATTTAATTTTATTATGTTAGTCACCATACAGTACATTATTAGTTTTTGATGTAGTGTTCCACATTTCATTGTTTTTGTATAACACCCAGTGCTCCATGCAATACATGCCCTCCTTAATACCCATCACTGGGCTAACCCATCCCCCCACCCCTCTCCCCTCTAAAACCCTCAGTTTGTTTCTGAGTCCATAGTCTCTCATGGTTCATCTCTCCCTCTGATTCCCCCCCTTCATTTTTCCCTTCCTTCTCTTAACGTCCTCCATGTTATTCCTTATGTTCCACAAATAAGTGAAACCATATGATAATTGACTTTCTCTGCTTGACTTATTTCACCTAGCATAATCTGCTCCAGTCCCATCCATGTTGATGTAAAAGTTGGATATTCATCCTTCCTGATGGCTGAGTAATATTCCAGTGTATATATGGACCACATCTTCTTTATCCATTCATCTGTTGAAGGGCATCTCGGCTCTTTCCACAGTTTGGCTATTGCGGACATTGCTGCTATGAACATTGGGGTGCATATGGCCCTTCTTTTCACTACATCTATGTCTTTGGGGTAAATACCCAGGAGTGCAATTGCTGGGTCATAGGGTTGTCTATTTTTAATTTTTCGAGGCACCTCCACACTGTTTTCCAAAGTGGCTGTACCAACTTGCATTCCCACCAACAGTGTAAGAGGGTTCCCCTTTCTCCACAACCTCGCCAACATTTGTTGTTTCTTGCCTTGTCAATTTTTGCCATTCTAACTGGTGTAAGGTGGTATCTCAATGTGGTTTTCACATGTTGCTTTTAAAGAGCTGATCATTGAGTGTAGAGGCGAGGGCGAGGTGTATGTGACTATGATGTATATCCTGAAGTAGACCTATGTATTTTATAACATAATAGAACATAATTGGTTTTCACTGTTGCCTCTGCAAGACAGATGCAAAGAGAGAGGCTCCAAGTGCCATGGAGTGCAAAGCAGGTGGATTGCGTGCTGTGGAGGGAGCCAGGAGAGACTGAAGGTAGCATCCGAGACTGGCTGTGGGGAGGGTGCTGGCTAAGCTGATGGTGGTGGAGAGACATGCTGGGCGGAAGAAGCATCCGGAATAGACTCAGGAGCAATCTTTGGGCCATGTTTAAGGAACAGTGAGAATAGTTCAGTGTGCCTGTAAATTAGTGCTTGTGAAAGAGGAATTTTAAATCAGGAAGCTAAGTGAGGACCCTCTCCTGATAGCTCTCATTGCCTTTGAAGGTTTCTGAGCAGAGAAATGACATAATGCCAGTGACCAGCATCTGTTCTCCAAGCAGGGGAACATCATCCAGAGATTACTTTCCCTTCTAGAAGATTAAAGTTACAGACAGTGGGCCCATGGGACGTCTACAGAAGGCCTTTCCAACCTGCTTTTGTCTACTCGTTTTCTTTCCTGTGTTCTGAGGCTTTCAAAGACTCCGGATCATCTCCTCCCCCCTGTTGACTTTTAAAAATAAATGATTTATTCTTCAAACCTGTCAAGGGATTGTCTTTCTTGTCTCACAAAGGGAGGAGGCAAAGAAAGGATGTCATAAGTCTGAATATCAACGATTTGGCAAGAATCAGGACATGAGTGTATTTTCCAGAGCCCTGAAAGCTCCCCTTCTAGGCTGTAAATTGGCTTTTGGGGAATTGGCTCTTTTGGCACATTCTGCACTATGAGTTGTGACATCTAAGTGGGCATTTTTTTTTTTTCTTTACTAGAATCCGCCAGAGGGAAGAGGTGGGAAAGGCAAGCTCATTCGGGTTCAGATAACTGAAAGACTCTTACTTTCTACACCTCCTGGGATAACTTGAGCATGGGGGGCTCCCTCCAAAGGGGAGTGAGGGGGGGTTGGTCAGGGGAAGAAGAGCAGGGAAGGAGGAAGATGAGAACGGGGAGGAAAGTAATTGACCCGAGTGGGAGCAGCAGGTCGGGGCCCTTGGACAGACGGGGCAGGACATCAGTGTCTGGCACGGCTGCCCGGGTGCCTAGCCCTCCCCCCGAGCTAGATACAGTGGCCTCATTTTGGGCAGAGGTGAATAGGCTCCACAAGGTTCAGTCAACTGCCCAGGACCACGCAGCTGCTCAAGGAGGTGCTGGATAGTAACCTGGGAGGAGGAGGAGGGAGAGGGGAGGGGGAGGATGGGTGTGGGGCCTGGCCAAGAGGAAGCACAGGTGGCAGCCCCTGAGCCCTCTGGGCAGTGGGGAGAGGGGTCCTAGCTGGCTCTGCTGGCAGAGCGGGGGCCACGCAGGAGCTTGTGCAGTGTGGACTGGTCGTGCTGCAGGCTTCACTCACAAACACAGAGCCTCTGTGAAAACCAGAGAACCATCTGGAGAAGTGGACCAAATGAGAGCGGTTTGGGGGTGGGGTGGGGTGGGGGTGGTGGAAACACTTAGGGAGTCCGAAGTTACGGCCTGGGGATGGACAGTACGGCAGCTGCGGAGCAGTGTGAATGTTCTGAACGCCCGTGAACAGCATACGTACGAAGGGTCCAAATGGTACATTTTACGTTCTCTGTGTTTTACCACAATAGAAAAAAAAAATCATTAAAAAAAGTAAGGCCTGACTTTTCCTCTGGGCGGTGAAGTCTGTCAGCGGGTGGGGCTTCCTGGCTCGCCGTTCAGTGAGTGGCGGTGTTGGGGTGCATGGGGGGCTGCTGCCTGCTCTGGGCTGCCCTCACAGCAGACCACATCAAGGCACAGGGGCGGCTCTGGCCACAGAGGACGTATAAAGTTGATGAGACAAGAGGTCACCTTTCTCGGGAGTGGAATTCCGTGTTCCCTTCACTGCGTTTTCTAAAGCTGGGGCTGACGTCCTTCCTCACTCAGGTTGCCCGTCCTAATTCGTTTTAAATTGAATATTCAGACTACTCGCAAGTGGGATTATGGAGGAGGAGGAGAATGCGGTCCTCTGGAATGATGGTTTCAAGTTTTATTTTTTGGTAATTAGAACCACTGTGTCCCAGGCGAGTAGCCTATGTAGTTTCTGTCTTCAGGGGAGCAGCTGGGAGGTGGGGATTGTGCAAGAAGAGTGTGCCCTTGTGTGCGCTGTGGAGGGTTGGGGGTCGGGGAAAGCCGAGACGGGAAAGCTAAGCCCCCTGGAAACTCCACTTGAGCTTCAGGTTTGCAAATAAATCTCCTTCTTTGAAAACCTCAGTAGTCTATTGGAGAGCTCCAGAGCATGGCTTTTAAGACAGGTGGTCTGATTTCAAGTTCAAGATCCATCCCATCCCATGGGGCCCTAGGCAAGTTACTTCAGCTCCCTGAGTATCGTTTTTACAATCTCTAAAACGGGGGAAAGAGTGCAACCTGCTGTAGGGGTTGGATGTCAGTAGTTAGTGAGAGAATGTATCCCAGACCCCCAGTACAGTGCCTGACAAATAGTAGACGCTCCGTAAATGGCAGTTATTGTCATTCTTTGTCTAACACCGGAATATAGTGAAGATGAAGACCCAAGTCTGGGGATCTTAGTGCTTTGGATAAGTAGCTACCCCCATCCCCAGGGACACCCTCCAAGAGCCATTAACCAGCTCTGACCAGTCATTGATGGGCTGGGACAGTTAGCATGCTTAGCAACTGTTCATGACCCATCAGTTGGTAAGCCTAGATGCCACTTGTGCCGGGCTCTGAGTCACTGCCAGTCCATGGGCAAGCCCTTTTCTTTCCTGAGCATGGTTTTCTTACCTAAACTGGCAGAGTCTTTGTGATTCCTTCAGGGTGAGGACTCTGTCATAGCGCATCTTCCTGGGGGCTGAATGTCCACCTGCTCTGCAGAGTGTTCATGCCCTGGGTGCTCGCTGGAGCTAAGTTTGTGCTGAGCACCCACAGAAGGACCTGCATGGTGCTATGGTATCAAGGTGTGTGTGAGAGACTGCAACCCAAGAGCTGATAATCCCTTCAGAGTATGACCTCTCAGTGTTTAATAATTCCTTTTTTTTTTTTTTAAGATTTTATTTATTTGAGAGAGAGAGACAGAGATAGCGAGAGACAGCATGAGCAGGGAGGAGAGGGAGAAGCAGGCTCTCTGCTGAGCAGGGAGCCCGATGCAGGGCTCGATCCCAGCACCCAAGGACCGTGACCTGAGCCGAAGGCAGACGCTTCACCGACAGAGCCACCCAGGCGCCCCTATTTAATAAGTTCTAATTGCCCGTGTGAAACAGTTTGAATACATTATCTGTGTAAAAAAAGTGTTACAAATAAAAGCACAGCCTCCTTTATACACTCAGACCCAAGCCCCTCTCAGAGGCAACCACGCTAATGGTAAAGATCCTTCTAGATCTCTGAGCAGGACTTTATATACAAATACGTGGACCTTAAAAATAAAATTTTGTGGGCTTCCCCTCCCTGATAAATGGTATCTTACAACATGAATGGTTCTAAAACTTGATGGTTTTTTGATAACTTGATAATATATGTTGGAGCTCCATCCCCTTTCATGTTTTAATTTCCTGTAGTATTTCATAGGGTAGATGGGCTATAGTTTAGTTAGCTGTTCCTTTATAAATTGATGGGCATGAAAGTTCCCAATTTTCCAGTCTTACAAAGTATTCTGCAGTGACCATCCTCGTTTTTGTCATTAGGAACAACTGTGCATATTTTTCTAGCTAGGGCATGAGAAGAGGTGATAATGCAACTTTGATAGGTTAAATCCAGTATGAAACACAAAATTTCCTGGCTTTATTACCTCCATAGGAACAAGACAGAGATAGAATCAAGAGTATACTTAAAGAAAAATAATGGGCAGGGAGATGGATCAGAAAAGAATATACTTGAAACTAATTTTAATTTTTAATTTTTTAAAATTTAAATTCAATTAATATGTAGTGTATTAGCTTCAGAGGTAGAGTTTAGTGATTCATCAGTTGCATATAACACCCAGTGCTCATTCCATCATGTGCCCTCCTTAATGCCCATCACCCAGTTACCCCACCTCCCTACCAACATAGCATCTCATACCAGTCAGAATGGGTAAACTTGGAACTAATTTTTAAAGTTATGTGATAATTAAATATTAGTCTATAGTGTTTGATCTATTCAAAATATGTATAGAGATGCATAGGTCCATTTTAAGGTTTTTGAGCATCCAACTGGATTTAAAAAATTTGGCCCCAAAATTTATATAGTCATATCACATATGCCCACATAAATTCTAGGTAAATTCAGGAAATACATGTGAAGAATTAAACCTTAAACAAGCACAATGTTTTTAGAAAACAATTTGGTAACATAAAGCAAAATTCTTAGAAATGTCTATTTACTTCAAATCTAATATTTCGTTTCCAAACATCAACTCGAAAGAAATAATCCCGATAAAGAAAAATGTGTTATTCTCTTTAACATTATTTAAAATAGTACAGCATTTAGATAGCATGTATACCCAGTAAAAGGAGTATGGATGAGTAAATTAAAGAATAACCTTATTAAAAATAGTTAACGGAGGAGCACCTGAGTGGCTCAGTTGGTAAAGCATCTAACTCTTTTTTAAAGATTTTATTTATTTGAGCGAGAGAGTGAGCCAGAGAGAGCACAAGCCATAGAAGAGGCAGAGGGAGAGGGAAAAGCAGGCTCCCTGCTGAGCAGGGAGCCCGATGTGGGACTTGATCCCAGGACCCTGGGATCGTGACCTAAGCCAAAGGCAGTTGCTTAACCAACTGAGCCACCCAGGCACCCCAAGCATCTCACTCTTGATTTCGGCTCAGGTCATGATCTCAGTCAGGGTCATGAGATCAGTCCTTCATCGGGCTCTGTGCTGGGCATTGGAGCCTCTTAAGATTGTCTCTCTCTCCCTCTGCCCCTCCCTTGTTTGCAGGGAAGCAGACGTGTGTGTGTGTGTGTGTGTGTGTGCATGCACGCATGCACTCTCTGAAATTAAAAAAATTATTTAAAAAGTTAATGGAATAGAATAATGACATTCTTAGATTATAATTTTTTTAATGTAAGTTTTACAAGCAAAATAAAATACAGCAAGTTTATAACCAGGTTAAAAAAAATCATGCCAATGAAAAAGTTGTCTTTGAGGGTAACTTTTAATTTTTTTCTGTTTTTCAGTAGTTTACAATTTTTTTTAAGATTTTATTTATTTATTTGACAGAGAATGAGAGGGAGAGCACGTGAGAGGGGGGAGGGTCAGAGGGAGAAGCAGACTCCCCGCTGAGCAGGGAGCCCAATGCGGGACTCGATCCCGGGACTCCAGGATCACGACCTGAGCCGAAGGCAGTCGCTTAACCAACTGAGCCACCCAGGTGCCCAGTAGTTTACAATTTTTAAATGAATTAGCATGTAAGAGTTTTATAACTTGTTATGTCAGTCAACAGTTACTCTTTTGGGTACTTACTGTGTGCCAGGCTCTGTATTAGGCACCAGTGCTATAGCCGTAAAAATGGGAGACCAAGTCCTTGTTTTCTGGTGTCGTGGAAGAAAGAAACCTTTAACCACTGATGAGTGGACTTGATAGTGCTGTTTGGGGCACAGGCAGGGTGCTGAGATAGGCATTCAGGGAGGTCACAGGGTCGTAAGGGAAGACATCTGAGGAGGTGACACAGGAACCAGAATGCTGCAGACAAGCTTGCCATGCAGAGTCATGGAACCGCATTCTAGAAAGATGGAACAGCAAATTGTTGAAGGAGGTGGCTAGGAATAACGTAGCTTGTTTATATAATAGAATTCTCACGAAGGCATATTTAAAATTTCTCCTCGAAGCTAGTATCCATTTTTCATTTATCACAGAGTCTGGCTGTAACTGTGCACTGGGTAGAACTCTGTACTGTCATGCCATTCACATGTAAATTTAGCCTGTTGTTGAAACTTCCAAGCTCACAAGGACTTGTGCCAGATACCACATCAGAAAGGACAGCCCTTGAAAGTTGGCCGAAACCCATCACTATGCTTTAGTATTCATTTGTCATCTGTTCTTTAAAGGTTTTCCAATAATATTTTTACCTAATATTAACTGTGAATTGATTCTGGGACATGAGCTGATTGACTGAGCCTGGCAATATGTGGGGATGACAGTCGACAGACTTCAAGGCTTACTAACTACGTCTATGCATATCCTGACCAATATCATCAGTACCTCTACTTGACAAAAGAAGGCAAACCTCTACATAGCTAGTAAATGGCAGAACCAGGTTTGAAGCCAGGTCCCACCAAATCCCACACCCAGCTCTTTCTACTCAAAGAAGAGATGGCTCCAGGGCCACCTGTCTTGATTCAGTAGCAGAAAAATCTGTTTCTGGGTTTGATTAAACTCTCCCAGACAGATTTTAGGCTGAGTCAGGCCTTGGATGTGGCCATGTGTACAAGTCCTCGGTCACTGAGAAGTAAACAGGAGCACAGTCAGAGCTCGTAAATCTCCATCATATTCCCCAGTAGGGCGGGTGGCAGGAGCTCTTTGGGGTTTTCAGCTGGTGATGATGCCAGGAAAACACACTAGCCATTGGGAGGAAAAGTAGAGCCTGGTCCTTAGCTGCCCTTCTCAAGGGAAGAGCTTGGAGACTGAACCCCAAGTACTCAGAACCCAAGACCTTGAAAGACCTCAGTGAAATGAGCATCTGATCAGAGGGGAGTCAGGCCAATGGTGCAGCTGGGGAAAGAGCAGGGGCGGAGCAGGCTGGTTCTGGGTTCCCCTCCTCAGTAGGCTGCTGGGGCCGTGGCCCAGCCTTCTCACTCTGAGCATCCTCAAGGGTATGCACTGAGATCAGTGGGGACTGTCTTTAGATCACCCTGGATCAAGTTCAGAGGCTCACAGAGCAAGGTGGAAGCTTTGACTTGGTTAATGACTTACTGTTCCCTTGGGCAACAACAGTGACCCAAGGCCTGGAGATTAAGTGGCTCAATGCACCTCACTCAGTGAGAGTCAGCACCCCCAGGGTTGAGGCAGGAATGAACTTGCTCCCCACCCCCAATGGCAGCATATCTGTCATCTGCTGGGTTTGGGGGAGGAGGTTGCATTATCAGACCCTTTCCTTTCCTCTCCCAGAGTCTGAGATACCATGGAGGCTGAGCACATACACATCAGAAGGCAAGTGGTCAGATATTTACAAAAACCTGAGATTCCAGTGACCACGAAGAGCACCCATCCCTCCCAAGGGAATCCTGGCATCAGCAAGTCTGTAATGGACCTACTTTACCTGGGAGTCTTGTCTCCACTGCACCTTGGAAAGTGTGTGGCATTCGCCAAGAACTGCTAGCAGTCTTCTTACCCCGAAATCTGTGAGGTCACTTTTTCGTCCCCTTAGTAGGTCTAGAAAAGCATTGGATGTTGGAGTCTGTACTCCATGGTCTAGCGCTCTCCAGTCTTCTTTATGTCCTAGAAAATGGAAAATGATACTTGCCAAACTCTCTGGAGGGATACAGATTCACCACAAGAAGCTTAGCAACCAGATTGAAATGTCACAGAACGGGACAAGTTCGGTTTCCATCGGTGAGGTCCACTTGCATACAATTAAGTAATATTTAGAGAAAGACCAGTGGGAATTTAATGAGGAAAGTCATTCATCTTAGGAATGAGTGGTAATAAAAATGTCTTCAAAATTAATTTTAAAAGTTACTAAACTCCTAGACTCATGCCATTTTCAATCATAGCAAAGGATTTTTGTAGTTGACATTGAACAACAGTTCCCTAGGGGAAATGCTGCGGGGGACCGGCCGGCAGTTCCGGGGGCCTTCCTGACCAAGAGGATCAAAGTATCCACACCCCAGTAGTCTGTTCTTGCTGCCTGTTGGCGGGCTCTGCCATAGTCAGCTGAGATTTGGGGTAAAACAGAGTTACAGGAGGCTTATTTAAAGCAGGACCCATGTGCATGGCTGATAGGTTAGTGAGTATTACATCAAAGAGAGACGACATATGCAGCATTTCTGAACTTTATCTGGCCAAAATAATAAAAAAAAAAATCCCTTTGTCCCCATGCGAGCATCTCATGAGTTGAGAAGCCCTTTGTAAACCTTACTTGGGGCAACCGTTTGTAGTGAGTTTATCTCAAGCTAGAACTTTACTTCTCTGTAACTGAACTGAACCTATAAAGTTACCCTTTCATGATGGCAGCTAGTGACACAAGGTAGCACAGATGTTCCTGGTTTTGATTAGGGTCAGTGGGGGCCTTAAGCCCTGGTTCTCTAAGACCCTGTGCCCCTCCAGTCCCCACCCAGCCATGGCTGTTCTCTGGAGCCAGCTTCTGAAATGGTATCCCATCTCCTGCATTAACCTGGGTGTCCTGGAACTCAGCGTCACTCCTTAAAACTCCCGGTCTTTTGTCCTTCCTGTTCTTCAACTTTTGTGGCATTTGGTATGGGCATATAGAAAATAACCCAGCCAACTGGGTGGATGGGGAGAGTATCAGAAAAGTGAAATGCACAGATTTCAGCAATCCCTAAAGCCAGTTCCTGATCATCCCAGAACAGGTAGTCAAAACCGACTTTCTTCTTAAGAATCAGGACTTAGGAAGGATCGAGGTGAACTCAGCACCCACTTTCAAAAGGTAGCTTCTGCTTCTCTGTTTCACCCTTTTAAGGTCATTGAACTTGATTCTTTTTCAATCTGCATCCTTCCCTTCCTTTATTAAGTGCTTGCTGTGTGCTGAAGTGCTGGATACAAAGATGAGAAGCTAGAACCATTGTACTTGAGGGGCTCATGGTCTGAGGAGAAAGTTGGACTTGCCCAGAGGGCACAATGGGATAAACTTGACAATGGAATCAAGGAATGGTGACAGGGCTCCGCCTGGAGGAATCAGGGAAGGCTTCACCAAGGAGGTAACTCTTGAACTGAGACTTGGAGAAGCAGAAGAATTCTATCAGTAGGATAAAAGTGTGAGGAGTGGGTTGGTGGAGATTTTCCATGCAGAAGGAACTACATGTGCAAAGGCATAGCTATGGAAGGGAGCCCAGTCGGGCCAAGGAGGAGCGGTAGTTTGATGAGGAAAGCTCAAGTATAGGTGAATAATACTAGTAAAAGCTCTATTTATTGTTCACTTTATGCTAGGTGCTATGTCAAATGTGGTATACATATTACCTGATTTCATCTTCAAAGTAAGTCTATGGCGGAGGCATTCATATCCTCACATTCCTACCCAGGATACTAGCCACCTTCTGCTTGCCTGGGCAGAGTGGTGGGAGGGGAAGGGGGAGTAGGGAGAGGCAGGTGGAGGGGCGCCTGCCTGATCCTGCTCCAGCTCCCTCTCCTGACCCCTGCCTTGCCCCACACCCCACTTGTGTATCCTCACTTCCTCATCTTCCAGCCTGTCAGGGGCATTGGCTTTCCCATCTGTTGGGCTCCTGGCACGGGAGACGACTCTTTGGACTTTGGGTGGAGCAAAGAACCAGACGCCAAGTCAAATACAGTCATAGGAATCTCAGGTTGTTTCTCCAGAGAGTCCTCAGAAGAACTGCCATGTTGTCATTTCCGTGGCTTGGGAGGTTTTTTTTTTTTTTTTTTCAGTAGCCCTGGGTATCATCCAGCCTTTTGGTGCTGAATCATTCAGGAAACCATTCTGCATGGACTTGGCCCTGCTGCCCACTTCCTCACACATCTGTCTCTCAGGGGTTTAAAACAGTGATGAAACAAAGACAAGGGCAAAGAGATCTTGGAGGACTTGGGCTGAGGCTCACCCACATGCCCTGCCCCCCAAGGGTTCCTGAATCACCCAGAGAATGAAAGAATCCCTCCTTCTGCCCTTGACTAGGTCAGAAAACACAGCGCAATGTAAACTTCCAGAACTGACAAATTGCATGACCATCTGATCCCCGGATCTCCATACCGATAGTGAACATTCCTGATCAGTGCACATTGGTAGGTTCTAGAGAGCTTATCTTTCCAGGGTCGCCAGGGAAGCATTTTGGAAAGAGTTAGCTAATCATTCTGCAAAGAGCTCTTCTGTTCATTTCTGCCTGGAGGTTTGAAATTGGCAGCAGTCCAGTAGATGGAGTGAAAAGGATCCTTGACAGGGATTGTTGAAAGCCCAGAGTAGTAATCACAAATCAGTGATCTGAAAGTAGTGTGAGAAGGGTGAGTATGAGCAGTGAGGATCTTGGGGGGTGGGGGGGTGGGATTCGGGTACCGGGTGTTTTTCCTGTCCCTTGGCTCTCCCTTCATTCTTCGGTTGCTGGCTGTTTCCCCTCCAAACCCATGCAAGTTGTCAGCTGTTTTCTTTGCATCTCCATTTGCCCAGGGCCCCTCTGGAGATTAAGGCTGGGGAACTTTTCCTGCAAAGGGCCAGATAATAAATATCTTAGGCTTTTTGCACCATACAGGCTGTGTTGCAATGACTCAGCTCTGCTACTGTGGCACAGAAGTAGCTGCAGACAATATGTAAACAAATGAACGTGGCTGTGTTCCAATAAAACTTTATTCGCAAAAGTAGGCAGGGGGCCTGATTTGGTCCACTGGCCCGTAGTTTGCTGACCCCTGGTTGAGATTTTAATTGTCTCCTTCTTTTTCTCATTCTCTTTTCTGAATCCCCGAAACAGGAACAAAGTGTTAAAAAGGCAAGCTGTCGGTCTGTGTTGTTTCTTTTGGACTGGCCTTTCCTCATTTTTAACATTTCAGAAAGTACACTTTGTCTTGTCTTTATAGGTGGTTATTTAAATTGAAAGCAGCTGTGGAAGGCAAGAATCCTCTGAGTATTTGGTATGTCTGCTGCCATCAAATAGTAATTTTTAATGCACTGTCTTTTTGTTTAGTTACGTACAGAGTTTATTGGTATATCGCAGAATAATTCAGGAAAACTTTACACCGTATATTGCCAGGCATGGTATAATAAATGCTTCTTGTTGGAACGAGCACACATACAGAAGCTGAAACTGTTTATAAATAAATTTAAAATCATTTAGAAGTGACTTGATGGTATATGGATTCTCTATGGTGATTCTATGTGGTTAATCTAGATGGTAACATAGATACAGTTCCTTAATCTTCATAGTCTTGTGAAACTTCCCCATAGCACCTGATATTCCTAGGGAAAGCAGAGAACACATAGGAAGATTTTAGGTAGAAGCACAGGTGAGAAGCTCCCCGGGTTTGTCCTGTCATTGGAGATAGGTGACCACCCAAAAGACCACACTAAGATCACTCAGCCTTACAGATGCAGAGAGGCCCATTTTGGCATCCTTCCCTGTCAGCCTGTGGCCCTAAGGGTAGAGGAGAATTAGCAACTAGTGAGCAGTCTTGCAGTTCATGGTAGCTAGGCGCAACCACCTGACTCACTCTCCCCCAGCTCCCATTGAAATGCTCAACAGCAGTGTGCAAATGAATGTCCTGAAACTAGTTATGATAAAATGCCAAAGGGAAATAATTAGAACTGATGGTATGATCCCAGTGGCTTGATCTAAGTCTAACGTGGCATGATCCCAACTCTGTTTAAATATTTATCTATACCCACAGAAACAATCCTAGGAAGAAATACATTAAAATGTCAACAGTGGCTATCTCTGTACAATAGAACGACAGATGATTTTTGTCTTTTTTTGGTCCCATGGTTTTAAAAAGTTTTTCTATAATAAACAAGTGTTGCTTTTATAGTTCAAAAGGTGTTATTTTGAAATGATGAAGAAGAGATATCTTAGCCAACCTTTGGTCTCACTGAGAATAAGAGCATAGCCCCCCCCCCCCCCACAACAGTCTGCTCATCCACCCTGGAGCAGGCACCCCATTGGCCACGTAGAGTTTTCCAGAGAAAGACATCCCTGCCATAGGCTAATGCTGGGGGTGCTCAGACCTCTGCTGGGCAAGGGCTTTCTCCATTCTCAGCCAATCAGCACTGGTGATTAGGAGTCCATTGTTTTGGGGTCACCTGATAGACTCATTTGTTTCTCTTTGGTGGTTCTTCAAAGAAAATGTGGCAATACCTAATTCAGCTTGACTTGTTCTTTCCCCTCCTCAGCTAACCAAAAACTACCACAAAGCTAAGTGAGCAAATGATATATCTTTTTATATATTTTTAAAAGCATATTTATAGGGGCACCTGGGTGGCTCAGTTGTTAAGCATCTGCCTTCGGCTCAGGTTATGATCCCAGGGTCCTGGGATCAAGCCCCACATGGGGCTCCCTGCTCAGCGGGAAGCCTGCTTCTCCCTCTCCCACTCTGCCTGCTTGTGTTCCCTCTCTCGCTGTCTCTCTCTGTCAAATAAATAAATAAAATCTTTAAAAAAAATAAAAGCATATTTATAAAGAAATTAATTTCATTTGGAAAGCATCCCAGAGAAAGGACAGTTTCTTAAAGAAACACATGTTTTTGAAAACATAGCTCTTGTGTAGAAATTCTTGCTTCCTTAAGAGGTGATGGGCAGGATTCAGGCAGCTTCCTTATTTTATAGGATTAGCCTCTATTCTCAGGGTGGGGAGTCTAGTCTCTACTTGCAGCCATAGCCCAGTTTCCACAGACAGAAAGACCTTCAGCCTGGGAGGGGGTCCTGGGTCACAGCTTGGATTGGTGACATTGGACAAGTTACCAAGAGCCCTCCTTTGTCTTTCTGCTCCAACTCAAACCCTATCCAGATCAAGGAGAGGCTGTGGGGATCAAGATTGACATATTCACTAAGGAACTTCAATCATCTTGTCCATCCCATCTTAACTACCCCTGTCACACAAGTGACCCCTTGTTCTATCTTGGTTTCTTCAGGCCATTGTCAATGTGGTCTTTCTCTTGCTCTAACTCTCTAGAGTAAGGAACACCTGGCCTCTTGCAGAATATTGATGTCTTAGTGGTAATCACTGAAGTTCTACCAAGAGGACAGATCTTGTTCCATCCCACTATGTCTGCTTTTATTTATTGTTTTAAAATGCCGCTTTTGAAGAATGTCATAAAATAGAACTTAACCTTCTCTTTGATGTGATGTTCCAACACAATATTGGATTCTGTCCTCCTAGAATTTGAACAAACATGTTAAAACCCAGTGCTCTTGTTTTAATAGAATTTGCTTGGACTCTTTGATCCTATTCTTGGTTGAAGAATCTGCCGTACCTTATAGAAAGAACATGATTTAAAGAGAGCGTGGATATAAAGTGCTTAGCCTAGTATGTGGCCATAGGAAACCCTCAGTAAGTTATACAGATAACTGTCTGGTCTGTATAAATAATAAGTCCTCTGACATCATCACCTGTGCCCACCTTCTTTTGTCTTCAAGGGGCTCATTTTGGCCAGAAGAGGGCAGTGTTGAATGTGTGGTCTTCCCCTTGCTAACTGGCAGCTCCAGGGGGCCAAAGACTTTTATTAAATGACAGCTATTTTGGGAATGCTGAACTGGATTCAGATTTTTCAGTGTCTGCCTAAAATGACCAGCATGATGAGGCTACAAAGGCAAAGCTGAAGCAGGCCTTGAGTTCGTCATGTGACAGGACAGTTAAGTATCCTGCCAGAGCCATATGATATTTGGCATGTGCTGTATGGATACCTAGAGAGTGCTGTGCAGACGTTATGTATGGTTGGAGGCTCTGTGCAAAGTAGCATGGAGATGGTCTGGAGAATGGTTATAGGATTGCCAGCCACGGCTGGGCGAGCCCAGCCCTCCAGGAGGAAGGAGGAACATGGCAGAGATGAGACAAAAGCAAGACAACCAGGAGCCAGGTTGCTTTAGGCATAAAGTGTGTGAACAGAAGAATGAAAAGTAAGACGGGAGATGTAGGCTGAGTCCAATCGCAAAGGTTAAGGATTTAAAGAGATTGAACTTGATCTCAAAATAGTGGCTAACATCTAGTAAGCATCTACTCCATACCGGGGGTTCTTAGTCTGTTGGAAATGCCATAACAAAATTCCACAGACTGGGTGGTGAATAAGCAACAGAAATGTATCTCTCTTGGTTCTGGAGGCTGGAAGTCTGAGATCAAGGTACCAGCCCGGTTGGGTGAGGAGCCTCTTTTGGGTCACAGATTTCTAGTCATAGCCTCACATGGCAGGAGGGGCGAGGGAGTTCTCAGGCCACTTTTATAAGGATATCACTCCCATTCGTGAGGGTTCTGCTGCCAAGACCTAATCACCCCCAAAGGCCCCGCCTCCCAGTACTATCACATTGGGCATTAGGATTTCAGTATAGGAATTTTGGAGGGGATACAAACATTCAAACCATAGCATGGGGGTATGGTTCTAAGCACTTTACAAGTAAAACTCATTAAATCCTTGAAACAGGCCTAAGCCGGGTACTGTCACTATCCCACTGTACACGTGAGGAAACTAAGTATGGCGGGCCGGGTTCCCTGGCAAGCAGACTCTGAGCTGAGAGTAGTATGCAAGAAGTTTTGTTTGTTTGTTTGTTTTTGTTGTTGTTTGTTTTTAAGAGAAGATTTTTTTTAGGTTGCTTCTGGAGAAGGGGTGGGAAGGAGAGGGAAGAGCAGGATTGGGCAGCAGAAGCTGGACTGCGGTACAGTCTAGCAAAGGCCAAATCCTGCCCAGTGGGGAGCTCTAAAGCTGAGTTCCCTTCAGACATGTTCCAGGTTCCATGTTCCAAGGGTCCTGCCCTTCATTCCCTTGTGTCACCCAGTCATTGTATGTGGGTGCCCGGGAAGGAGGTGCGACCTCAGGTCTGGTGGCTCTCCGAAGGCAGGGGCGATTTCTGGAGAGACTCAGTGGAGGGCTGTAGGGTCAGCAGGGTCTGGCTGCGATAGCACAGATCCCACCACCTTGCGTTTAAGAAGCTTGCTCAAGATCACACCACTCATCAGTAGAAGAGGCAGAACTTTCACCAGAGTAGCCTGGCCTCAGAGGCTGGCCAGTTCACCACTGCCCTATACTGCAGTGTATTTGGGGGGGCTCGACGGAGATTTCGAAGTAGAAGTAAACTGCAGCTCAAGCCTTACTTTGGTGGCATAAGTCTTAATGGTGACATGTAGAATAGGTGGGAGAAGAGTGATTTGAGGTAAGATTTTTTTTTTTTTAACAGTAAAGGGAATACTAACATAAAGTACAAAATTCTGGAAGTACGAAAGAATACACAGTGAAAATCTCCTCCTCACCCCTGTCCTCTTGCTCCCTGGACACAGCCATCCTTAAGAGTTTCTTCTGTCTTCTTCCAGACACAGTATATGTATACTTCAGTATAGACAGATATGGATACCATATTTTTATACTCTTGTATCACAAGATCCACACTGTTCTGGGCCTTGATTTTTTTTTTTTTTAAAGATTTTATTTATTTATTTGAGAGAGAGAGAATGAGAGAGAGAACACGAGAGGGGGGAGGGTCAGAGGGAGAAGCAGACTCCCTGAGAGCAGGGAGCCCGACATGGGACTCAATCCCGGGACTCCAGGATCATGACCTGAGCCGAAGGCAGTCGCTTAACCAACTGAGCCACCCAGGTGCCCCTGGGCCTTGATTTTATAATAACATAACCTTGATATTGCTATAGTACCAATCATATACAGCTGCCTTTTTCTTTTAGATGGCAGAGGTTTCTGTTGTATGGATTTACCGTAACTTACTGAACCATCTTTTCTTGATGGGCATTTTTAGATTGCTTTCAATTTTCTCCCTCCTCCAGCTTTACTGAGATATAACTGGCATCAAACATTATATAAGTTTAAGGTGTACAGTATGTTGATTTGACACCTTTATGTTGCAAAATGATTACCACCTGAGCGTTAGTAATAACCCCTTCTCTTTTGCAGTGAGATCATTTAAGATCTACCCTCTTGGGGCACCTGGGTGGCTCAGTCGGTTAAGCAGCTGCATTTGGCTCAGGTCATGATCCCAGGGTCCTGGGATCGAGCCCCACATCAGGCTCCTTGCTCAGCGGGGAGTCTGCTTCTCCCTTGCCTGCCATTCCCTCTGCCTGTGCTTGCTCTCTGTCTCTCTCTCGCTGTCACTCTCTCTGTGTCAAATAAATAAGTAAAATCTTAAAAAAAAAAAAAAAGATCTACCCTCTTAGCAACTTTCAAGTATATAATACAGTATCATTAACTAAAATTACCATCTTTACATTAGATTTCTATAACTTATTATCTAATAACTGGAAGCTTGTAACTTTTGACAACACCTCCCCATTTCCCCAACCTCTCAGCCCCTGGTAACCACTATTCTATTCTGTTTCTCAATTTAGCTTTTTTATATTCCATATATAAGTTATATCATACAGGACTTGTCTTTCTCTGATTTATTTCACTTAGCATAGTGCCTTCAAGGTCCATCCATATTGTCACAGATTGCTGGATTTCCTTTCTCACAGCGAGAATAATAATCCATTGTGTATGTGTATCACATCTTTACCCATTCATCCTTTGATGGACACTTAGGTAGTTTTCATATGTTGACTATTTTGACTAATGGTGCAATAAACATGTGAATGAAGATACCTCTTTAAGACTGTTTTTATTTCTTATCTATATATACACAGAAGGGGAATTGTTGGGTCATATAGTAGTTCTATTTTTAATTTTTTGAGTAACCTCTGTACTGTTTTCCATGGTGGCTGTACCAATTTATATTCCCACTATAAGTGCACAAGGGTTCCCTTCTCTCCACATCGTCACCAACAGTTGTTATCTTTTGTCTTTTGGAAAATAACCATTCTAACAGGTGTGAGGGGATATCTCCTTGTGGTTTTGATTTGCATTTCCCTGATGAATAGTGATGTTAAGCACCTTTTCATGTACCTGTTGGCCATCTTCTTTGGAAAAATGTCTATTCAGATCCTCTGTCCATTTTTTAATAAAATTGCCTTTTTGCTATTGAGTTGTAGGAGTTCTTTATATATTTTGGTTATTAACCCCTTATTGGATAAATAATTTCCAAATATTTTCTCCTATTCCATAGGTTGGCTTTGCTTTTTTTCAATTTATAAAAGTTTTAATTGAAGTATAGTTGATGTATAATATTTCACGCATACAACATAGTGTTTCAACGATTATATATATTATGAAATCACATGATAGGTGTATTGCAATATTATTGACTATTTCCTATGTTGTACTTTTAATCCTTGTGACTTATAATTGGAAGTTTGTACCACTTAATCCTCCACCAATTTTGCCCATCCTCCACCACCTCCCCTTTGGCAACCACCAGTTATCTATATTTATTCAAATCCTCTACCCATTTTTAAGTTGGATTTTTTTTTTTTTGGTGTTGAGTTGAATAAGTTCTTGATATATTTTGGATATTAACCCCTCATCAGATAACATCATTTGCAAACATTTTCATCCATTTGGTAGATCGCCTTCTTATCTTTTTTTTTTTTTTAGATCACCTTTTTATCTTGTTCATGGTTTCCTTTGCTGTGCAAAAGCTTCTTAGTTTGTTGTAATCACAATTGTTTGTTTCTGCTTTTATTTCCCTTGGCTGAGAAGGTAGATCCAAGAAAATAATTGCCAAGGTCCAAGAGATTACTGCCTATGCAGTTTTTGTTTTTTTTTTTTAGGAGTTTTTCAGGTCTCATATTTAGGCCTGTAATTCATTTAGAGATTTTCTTACGCATATAGCTGTCCAGTTTTCCTAGCACCATTAAATAAAGAGATTGTTTTTCCCCAGTTGTATATTCTTGTTTCTTTTGTCATAAACCTATACATATATGGTCAATTAATTTATTTCTGGGCTCTCAATTCTGTTCTATTGATCTATTTTTGTGCCAGTACCATACTGTTTTGATTACTATAGCTTTGTAGTATTTCCTGAAATCTGGTATTATGAAACCTCCAGGTTTGTTTTTTCTCAAGATTGCTTTGCCTAGTTGGGGTCTTCTCTGGTTCCATACAAATTTTAGGATTTTTTTGGTTCTAGTTCTGTGAAAACCACTACTTGTATTTTTTTAAAGATTTATTTATTTATTTGAGAGCGGTGACAAAGGGAGAGGAAGAGAGAGTCTCAAGCACACTCTGTGGTGAATGCAGATCCTGACTTGGGGCTCAATCCCAACACCCTGAGATCATGACCTGAGCAGAAATCAAGAGTTGGATGCCTAACTGACTGAGCCACCCAGGCGCCCCAACACTATTTGTATTTTGATAGGGATTGCATTGAGCCTATAGATTACTCTGGATAGTATGGGCATTTCAATAATATTCTTCCAGTCCATGAGTATAGTATATGTATTTGTGTCACTTTTGATTTCTTTTATCAGTGTCATAGTTTTCAGAATAAAGCATCCTCCCACCTAATTGGTTAAATTTATTTCTAGGTATTTTATTTTCTTTGATGCAGTTGAAAATGGGATTGTTTTCTTTATTTCCCTTTCTGCTATTTCATTATTAGTGTACCAGAACACAACAGATTTCATGTATTGATTTTGTATCCTGCAACTTTATGGATTTATAAGATCTAATCATTTTTTGGTGGAATTTTAAGGTTTTCTATTTATAGTATCATGTCCTCTGCAAACAGAGAGAAACACTTCTTCCTTACCAATTTGGATATCTTTTGTTTTTCTTGTCTGACTGTAATAGTTAGAATTTCCTGTACTATGTTGAATTAAAGTTCCATTACTATGTTAAGCGTGGACATCCTTGTCTTATTTGTGATCTTAGGGAAAAACCTTTCAGCTTTCACCATTCAGTTTGATGTTAGCTGTGTGTATGTCATATATAGCCTTTATTGTGTTGAGGTATGTTTTTTCTCTACCTATTTTCTTGAGGGTTTTTATTAGGATGAGATAGTGAATTTTGTCCAATGCTTTTTCTGCATGTATTGAAATGATCATACGGTTTTTATCCTGCATTTTGTTAATGTGATCTATCACATTGGTTGATTTGGATTTATTGAACCATCCTTATATCCCTGAAATAAATCTCACTTGATTATAGTGAATGAACCTTTTAATATATTGTTGAATGTGGTTTGCTAATATTTTGTTGAGGATTTTTGCATCTACGTTCATCAGGGATATTGGTCTAATTATTATGTGTATGTGTGTGTGCGCGGTTTTTTTTTGGAGTGTCTTTGTCTTCTTTTGGTATCAGGGTAATGCTGGCCTTATGGATTGTATCAGGGTAATGCTGGCCTTGTGGAATGCTGGCCTTGTGGATAGCTTTTCTATTTCTTACACTTTTTGGAACAGTTTGAGAAAGATAGGTATTAAGTATCCTTTAAATGTTGATAGAATTCACATGTGAAGCCATCTGGTCTGGAACTTTTTGATTATCCATTGAATTCTGTTATTAATAATTAGTCTGTTCAGATTTTCTGTTTCTTCCTGATTCAGTCTCGGAAGATTTTATGTTTCTAAGAATTTATCCATTTATCCTAGGTTGTCCAGTTTGTTGGCATATAATTTTTATACTAATCTCTTAGAATCTTTTGTATTTTATGATACCAATTTTAACTACTGTTTCATTTTTGATTGAGTCCATTCTTTTTTTTTCTTGATTGGTCTGGCTAAAGGTTTATCAAATTTATCTTTGCACAGAACCAGGTCTTAATCTCATTGATATTTTATAGTGTTGTCGTTGTTTTAAAGATATTATTTGAGGGCGCCTGGGTGGCTCAGTTGGTTAAGCGACTGCCTTCGGCTCAGGTCATGATCCTGGAGCCCCAGGATCGAGTCTCACGTCAGGCTCCCTGCTCAGTGGGGAGTCTGCCTCTCCCTCTCTCGTGCTCTCTCTCTCTCATTCTCTCTCTCAAATAAAAAAAAAAAAAGATATTATTTGAGAGAGAGAGCACAAGCAAGGTGAGGGGCAGAGGGAGAAGCAGACTCCCCGCTGAGCAGGGAGCCTGATGCGGGGCTCAGTCCTGATTCTGAGACTCCAGGATCATGACCTGAGCGGAAGGCAGACGCTTAACCAACTGAGCCACCCAGGTGCCCCAGTTGTTGGTTTTTTGTGTGTGTGTGTGGTTTTTTTTTTTTCTCTTTCATTTATTTCTACTCTAATTGTTGTTATTTTCTTCTTTCTAACTTTGGCTCTGTTCTTTTTTTTTTTTTTCTAGTTACTTTAGGTGTAAGGTCAGATTTTTTTTTAAAGATTTTTCTTGTTTCTTGAGGTAAGCCTGTATCATTATAAACTTCTTTCTTAGAACTGCTTTTGTTGCATCCCAGAGGTTTTGGGCCATTGGTTTCCATTTTGTCTCCAGGAATTTCTTGATTTAACCTTTAATTTCTTTATTGACCCACTGATTGTTTAGTAACATGTTTAGTCTCCATGTGTTTGTTTCTTCCAGTTTTTCTTTCCTATATAATTGATTTCTAGTTTCATCCCATTGTGGTCAGAAAAAATGTTTGCTATGATTTCAATCTTAAGTTTTACTGAGACTTGTTTTGTGGCCCTAACATGTAATCTATCCTGGAGAATCTGCCATCGGCACTTGAAAGAATGTGTTTCTGCTGTTTGGGGGTGGAACATTCTGTATATATCTGTTAAGTCCATCTGGTCTAATGTGTCATTCAAAGCCACTGATTCCTTACTGATATTCTGTCTGGATGATCTATCCACTGATGTTAAGTTGGATGTTAAAGTGTCCTATTGTATTATTGTTAATTTCTCCCTTCATGTCTGTTAGTATTTACTTTATATATTTAGGTGCTCCTATGTTGGGTCCTTAGATATTTACAATGGTTATATCTTCTTATTGGACTGATCCCTTTATCATTATGTAATGACCTTTTCTGTCTCCTTTCAGTCTTTGTTCTAAAGTCAATTTTTCTCTGATATAAGTATTGTTACCTGTTTTTTTCTTTTTGCTTCCATTTACATGAAAGTTTTTTTTTTTTTATCCCTTTATATTTTTTTTAAGCTTTAATCTGTTTATTCAACAAGATGTATCTTTAGGAGTTTAGAAACAGGTTGGACACCATTATTCTTTGTGATGAATGCAGATAGCCATTTAAAAAATAAACTTCACTGTATTTTGTAACATTGTTTTATTGAGTGAACTCTTCTCACTATTTCTAAACTGTAAACAATAGGAAACTAAAGTATCAAAGGAAACACATCAGAGAGCATATATAACAGACAAAGACCTGTAAATATTCTTATACAAGAATCAATGCATATTTAAGGAAACCTGAATTTCTTATTAGGCAAATATTTTTGCATATGTTGCCTTCTCTTTTTGTGCCTTTATCTTTTGTTTGACTTTCAGCAGTTCTGCCTGGATAGCTTTATCTTTCGGTGCTATCTCTCCTGAGCTTTCTTAAGATCAGCCAATGTTTGATCATATTCTTTTAATCCTTGCCATTGTTGAGCTCTATGGTACAATGCTTTGGTATTGGATGGGTCTATTTCAAGAGCCTCCAAACAACTGTTGATTGCTTTGTGCCAATTTGACATGTTCAGTTTATAAGAACCAATATTCAGCATGCAGCTTAAAGCTATAGGTTGTAGCTTGAATCTATCTGCTGGCTTGATAACAACCTTTGAACCTTCCACATATCTTAAAACTTTTGTGTATTTTTTAATAGCCATCTCCCAGTTCTGAGATCTGAAAAAAAAGTATTTCCAATATTTTTTATGGCTTCTGTTGTTAATAAAATTTTATTTACTTTTGCAGGTTTTTCACCTTTCACTTCTACATTTTCCAGTACTCTTGCCACACCCATTCCTTTAATTACTTGGCCAAATACCACATTTCCCATCCATGTGACAAGTCAGCATGGTTGTGATAAAGATCTGAGAACCATTTGTATTGCAGCCTGCATTTGCCATGCTCAATAAAACTTCCTGATCATGCTGATAATAGAAATTTTCATCTTCAAATTTTTTTTTACCATAAATACTTTCTCCACCTGTCCCATTTTGATTTGAGAAGTCGCCACCCTGAATCATAAATTTCTTAATAATTTGATGGAAAGGGCATCCTTGGAAATGGAGAGGTTTCCCAGTGGTGGGTCCAATGCCTTTTTCTCCTGTACAGAATGCATGAAAATTTTCTGCAGTTTTGGGTACAATATCTGCAAACAATTGTGAGACAATTCAGCCAACTCGCTCCCCTCCAATGTCCACATCAAAGAAGACTCTGGGGTTACTGGGGTTGGAGGGCTTAGTTTGGGGGGATGGGTGTGACATTTTGAATTGTAGATGTGCTTGGGAGTGAACAGAGAACCTTGTGGACGACAGGCAGCTCTTTTTTCATCCCTTTACTTTCAGTCTGTATGTATCTTTAGGTGTGAGGTGAGGTTTCACATAGGCAGCATATAGATGGGTCTTGTTTTTTAAATCCATTTGGTCACATATATCTTGAGTCCATTTATATTTAAAATAATTATTGATAAATATATACTGATTGCCATTTTGTTCATTGTTTTCTGGTTGTTTTGTAAATCTGTTTCTTTCTCTTTTGCTCTCCTACTTTGTGGGTTGATGGTTTCCTTTACAGTTATGGGTGGCTCCTGTATTTCCTTTCTCTTTATTTATTTATTTATTTTTTGTATCTGTTACAGGTTTTTGGTTTGTGGTTACCCTCTGGTTCATATATAACATCTTATGTGCATAGCAGTCTATGTTAAGTTGCTGGTCACTTAAGTTTGAACCCATTCTAAAAGCACCCAATTTTTACTGCCACCTCTACATTTTATGTATATGTCACACTTTACATCTTTTTACTTTGTGTATCTCTTGAATAATTTTTGTAGAGAAAATATCCTAGTTCATCTCCATACTGCCTTTATAAGTAATTATTATTTTTTCTATGTGTTTGCTTTTTCCTGTGAAATTTTTTCCTTTTGTAAATTTCTTCTAGTTATGGCCTTTTCTTCCCCAATTAAATAAACTTGTCAGGTAGGGTATTCTTTGCTGTAGGTATTTTGCTTTCAGCACTTTGAATATGTTGTGCCACTGTCTTCTGGCCTGAAAAGTTTCTGCTGATAAATCACGTGATAGCCTCAGGGAGTTTCCCTTGTATATAACTATTTTTCTTTTATTGCTTTTAAGTTTCTGTCTTTACATTTAATCTTAGTCATTTGAATTATTATGTGTCTTGGTGTGGACCTCACCGAATTCATCTTATTAGGGGTGGTCTGTTTCCTGGATCTGGATTTCTGTTTCCTTCTCCAGATTAGGGAAGATGGTAGCTATTATTTCTAAAGAAGGTTTTCTGCTCCTTTGTCTCACTCTTTTCCTCCTGGTACTCCTAGAATGGGAATGTTATTATGCTTGATGAGGTCACAGAGGTCTCTTTAACCTATCCATTTTTAATATTCTCTTGAGCTTTTATTTTAATTCCAATTAACATAGTGTTTTGTTAGTTTCAGGTGTACATAGAGTGCTTAAACAATCGCATACATCACCAGATGCTTCTCACAAGTACACTCCTTAATCCACATCACCTGTTTAACACATTTCCTGCCCCTCCCCCCCACCTCCCTTCTGGTAACCATCAGTTTGTTCTTTATAGTTAAGAGTTTGCTTATTAGTTTGAATCTTTTTCTTCCCTTTGCTTGTTTTTTTTCTTAAATTGCACATCAGTAAAATCATATGGTATTTGTGCTTCTCTGATTGATTTATTTCACTTAGCATAATACTTTCTAGCGCCATCCATGTTGTTGCAAATGGTAAAATTTCATTCATTTTCATGGCTGAATAATATTAAATTATACATATTATATATATAATATATATATTTATATATACATGTATAAATATATATGTATCTATCTCACATCTTTATCCATTCATCAATTGATGGACACTTGGGCTGTTTCCATATCTCTGGCTACTATAAATAATGCTGCTATAAACATAGGGGTACATGTATCCCCTTGAATTAGTGTTCTTGTATGCTTTGGGTATGAATAGTGTGATTGCTGGATCATAAGGTAGTTCTATTTTTAACATTTTGGGGAACTTTCATACTTTTTCCAAAGTAGCTACACCAGTTTGCATTCCCACCAACAGTGCAAGAGGGTTCCTTTTTCTCCACATCCTTGCCAACACCTGCTGTTTCCTGTGTTGTTGACTTTAGCCATTCTGACAGCTGTGGGGTGATATCATAGTTTTGATTTGTATTTCCCTGATGATGAGTGATGTTGAGCAGTTTTTCATGTATCTATTAGCCATCTGGATGTCATCTTTGGATAAATGTCTAACCATGTCTCCTGCCCATTTTTTAACTGGATTATTTGTTTTTGAGGTGTTAGATTTTTATCAGTTCTTTATATATTTTGGATACTAACCCTTTATCAGATATGTCATTTGCAAATATCTTCTCCCATTCCATTGGTTACCTTTTAGTTTTGTTGTTTCCTTTGTTGTGCAGAAGCTTCTTATTTTGATGTAGTACCAATAGTTTATTTTTGCTTTTGTTTCCCTTGCCTCAGGAGACCTATCTAGAAAAAAGTTGCTGTGGCCAATATCAGAGAAGTTACTGCCTGTGCTCTCTTCTAGGATTGTTATGGTTTCAGCTTTGCATTTAGATCTTTAATCCATTTTGAATTTATTTTTTAGTATGGTGTAAGAAACTGGTCCAGTTCATTCTTTTGCATGTGGTTGTCTAGTTTTCCCAGCACCATTTGTTGAAGAGACAGTCTTTTTCCCATTGGATATTCTTTCCTGCTTCGTCAAAGATTAGTTGACCATAATGTTGAGGGTCCATTTCTGGAGTCTCTATTCTGTTCCACTGACCTATGTTTTTGTGCCAGTTTTGTGCCAGTGTCAAACTCTTTTGATGACTACAATTTTGTAACAGAACTGGAAGTCTGGAATTGTGACCTCTCCAGCTTTGCTTTTCTTTTTCAAGGTTGCTTTGGCTATTCGGGGAAACTTTTGTGGTTCCACACACATTTTAGGATTGTTTGTTCCAGCTCTGTGAAAAATGTTGGCATTTCAATAGGAATTGCATTAAATGTGTAGATTGCTTTGGGTAGCATAGACGTTTTAATAATATTTGTTCTTCCGGTCCATGAGCACAGAATGTCTTTCCATTTCTTTGTGTTCTCTTCAATTTCTTTCATCAGTATTTTATAGTTTTCAGAGTATAGGTTTGGTTAGGTTTATTCCTAGGTGTCCTGGTGTTTTTGGTATGCTTGAAAATGGCATGATTGCTTGATTTCTCTTTCTGCTGCTTCATTATTGGTGTATAGAAATGCAACAGATTTCTGTACATTGATTTTGTATCATGTGACTTCAGTTCTAGCAGTTTTTTGGTGACGTCTTGGGTTTTCTATATATAGTATCATGTCATCTGCAAATAGTTAAAGCTTTACTACTTTGCTGATTTGGACGCTTCTTACTCCTTTTTGTTGTCTGATTGCTGTGGCTAGGACTTCCAATACTATGTTGAATAAAAGTAGTGAGAGTGGACATTCCTGTCTTGTTCCTAACCTTAGGGTAGGTCACTTTTTCCCCATTGAGGATGGTATTAGCTGTGGGTTGTTCATATAGGGCCTTTATAATCTTGAGGTATGTTCCCTCTAAACCTACTTTGTTGTTGAGGGTTTTTACCATGAATGGATGTTGTACTGTGCCAGATGTTTTTCCACATCTATTGAAATGATCATATGGTTCTTATTCTTTCTCTTACTGATGTGATGTATCACATTGATTTGCAAATATTGAACCATGCTTGCAACCCAGGAATGAATCCCACTTGATCTTGGTGAATGATTTTTTTAAGGTATGCATTTGGTTTGCTAATATTTTGTTGAGAATTTTAAAAAATATATTTATTTGAGGTGAGGGGTAGGGGCAGAGGGAGAAAGAGTCTCAAGCAGACTATGCTGAACATGGATGCAGGGCTCAATCTCCTGACCCTGAGAACATGACCTACACTGAAACCAAGAGTTGGACACTTACCTGACTGAGCCACCCTGGTGCCCTTGTTGAGGATTTTTGCATTTATGTTCATCAGAGACAGTGGCCTATACTTCTCCTTTTGAGTGGTGTCTTTATCTGGTTTTGGTATCAGGGTAATGCTGGCCTCATAGAATGAATTTGGAAGTTTCCTCTCCTTTTCTATTTTTAGGAATAGTTTGAGAAGGATAGGTATTAAGTCTTCTTTAAGTGTTTGGTAGGATTCACCTTTGAAGCCATCTGGTCCTGGACTTTTGTTTGGAAGTTTTTTTGTTTTGTTTTGTTTTTGTTTTTAAGATTTTATTTATTTATTTGACAGAGACACAGCAAGAGAGGGAACACAGGCAGGGGGAGTAAGAGCGGGAGAAGCAGGCTTCCCACTGAGCAGGGAGCCCGATGTGGGGCTCAATCCCAGGACCCTGGGATCATGACCTGGGCCGAAGGCAGACGCTTAGCAACTGAGCCACCTAGGCACCCCTGGAAGTTTTTTGATTACGAATTGAATTTCTTCGCTAGTTATTGGTCTTTTCCAACTTTCTATTTCTTACTGTTGCAGTTTTGGTAGTTTGTTTCTAGGAATTTATCTATTTCTTCCAGGTTGTCTAATTTGTTGGCATATGGTTTTTTTTTTTTATTCTTATGTTAATCCCCATACATTATATCATTAGTTTTAGATGTAGGGTTCCATGATTCATTGTTTGTGCATAACACCGAGTGCTCCATGCAGAACGTGCCCTCCTCAATACCCATCACCAGGCCAACCCATCCTCCCACCCCCCTCCCCTCTAGAACCCTCAGTTTGTTTTTCAGAGTCCATCGTCTCTCATGGTTCATCTACCTCTCCGATTTCCCCTGCTTCATTCCTCCCCTCCTGCTACCTTCTTCTTCTTTTTTTTTTCTTAACATATATTGCATTATTTGTTTCAGAGGTAGAGATCTGAGATTCAACAGTCTTGCACAATTCACAGCGCTTACCAGAGCACATACCCTCCCCCGTGTCTATCACCCAGTCACCCCATCCCTCCCATCCCACCCCCAACTCCAGCAACACTCAGTTTGTTTCCTGCGATTAAGAATTCCTCATATCAGTGAGGTCATATGATACATGTCTTTCTCTGTTTGACTTATTTCGCTCAACATAATACCCTCCAGTTCCATCCACGTCGTTGCAAATGGTAAGATCTCATTCCTTTTGATGACTGCATAATATTCCATTGTGTATATATACCACATCTTCTTTATCCATTCATCTGTCGATGGACATCTTGGCTCTTTCCACAGTTTGGCTATTGTGGACATTGCTGATATAAACATCGGGGTGCATGTACCCTTTCGGATCCCTACTTTTGTATCTTTGGGGTAAATACCCAGTAGTGCGATTGCTGGATCATATGGTAGCTCTATTTTCAACTTTTTGAGGAACCTCCCTACTGTTTTCCAGAGTGGCTGCACCAGCTTGCATTCCCACCAACAGTGTAGGAGGGTTCCCCTTTCTCCGCATCCCCGCCAACATCTGTCGTTTCCTGACTTGTTAATTTTAGCCATTCTGACTGGTGTGAGGTGGTATCTCATTGGGGTTTTGATTGGATTTCCCTGATGCCGAGCGATATTGAGCACTTTTTCATGTGTCTGTTGGCCATTTGGATGTCTTCTTTGGAAAAATGTCTGTTCATGTCTTCTGCCCATTTCTTGATTGGATTCTTTGTTCTTTGGGTGTTGAGTTTGATGAGTTCTTTATAGATTTTGGATACTAGCCCTTTATCTGATATGTCATTTGCAAATATCTTCTCCCATTCTGTCAGTTGTCTTTTGATTTTGTTGACTGTTTCCTTTGCTTTGCAAAAGCTTTTTATCTTGATGAAGTCCCAATAGTTCATTCTTGCCCTTGCTTCCCTTGCCTTTGGCGATGTGTCTAGGAAGAAGTTGCTGTGGCTGAGGTCGAAGAGGTTGCTGCCTGTGTTCTCCTTTAGGATTTTGATGGACTCCTGTCTCACATTGAGGTCTTTCAACCATTTGAAGTCTATTTTTGTGTGTGGTGTAAGGAAATGGTCCAATTTCATTCTTCTGCATGTGGCTATCCAATTTTCCCAACACCATTTGTTGAAGAGACTGTCTTTTTTCCATTGGACATTCTTTCCTGCTTTGTCGAAGATTAGTTGACCGTAGAGTTGAGGGTCCATTTCTGGGCTCTCTATTCTGTTCCATTGATCTATATGTCTGTTTTTGTGCCAGTACCATGCTGTCTTGATGATGACAGCTTTGTAATGGAGCTGGAAGTCCAGAATTGTGATGCCGCCAGCTTTGCCCTTCTTTTTCAACATTCCTCTGGCTATGCAGGGTCTTTTCTGGTTCCATATAAATTTTAGGATTATTTGTTCCATTTCTTTAAAGAAAGTGGATGGTATTTTGATGGGGATTGCATTGAATGTGTAGATTGCTCTAGGTAGCATTGACATCTTCACAATATTTGTTCTTCCAATCCATGAGCATGGAATGTTTTTCCATTTCTTTGTGTCTTCCTCAATTTCTTTCATGAGTATTTTATAGTTTTCTGAGTACAGATCCTTTGTCTCTTTGGTTAGATTTATTCCTAGGTATCTTATGGTTTTGGGTGCAATTGTAAATGGGATCGACTCCTTAATTTCTCTTTCTTCTGTCTTGTTGCTGGTGTATAGGAATGCCACTGATTTCTGTGCATTGATTTTATATCCTGCCACTTGACTGAATTCCTGTATGAGCTCTAGCAGTTTTGGGCTGGAGTCTTTGGGGTTTTCCACATAAAGTATCATATCATCTGCAAAGAGTGAGAGTTTGACTTCTTCTTTGCCGATTTGGATGCCTTTTATTTCTTTTTGTTGTCTGATTGCTGTGGCTAGGACTTCCAATACTATGTTGAATAGCAGTGGTGATAGTGGACATCCCTGCCGTGTTCCTGACCTTAGGGGGAAAGCTCTCAGATTTTCCCCATTGAGAATGATATTCGCTGTAGGTTTTTCATAGATGGCCTTTATGATATTGAGGTATGTACCCTCTATGCCTATACTCTGAAGAGTTTTGAATCAAGAAAGGATGCTGTACTTTGTCAAATGCTTTTTCTGCATCTATTGAGAGGATCATATGATTCTTGTTCTTTCTTTTGTTAATGTATTGTATCACGTTGATTGATTTGCGGATGTTGAACCAACCTTGCAGCCCAGGAATAAATCCCACTTGGCCGTGGTGAATAATCCTCTTAATGTACTGTTGGATCCTATTGGCTAATATTTTTGTGAGAATTTTTGCATCCATGTTCATCAGGGATATTGGTCTGTAATTCTCCTTTTTGATGGGGTCTTTGTCTGGTTTTGGGATCAAGGTAATGCTGGCCTCATAAAATGAATTTGGAAGTTTTCCTTCCATTTCTATTTTTTGGAACAGTTTCAGAAGAATAGGTATTAATTCTTCTTTAAATGTTTGGTAGAATTCCCCTGGGAAACCATCTGGCCCTGGGCTTTTGTTTTTTGGGAGATTTTTGATGACTGCTTCAATTTCCTTAGTGGTTATAGGTCTGTTCAGGTTTCCTATTTCTTCCTGGTTCAGTTTTGGTAGTTGATATGTCTCTAGGAATGCATCCATTTCTTCCAGGTTATCGAATTTGCTGGCATAGAGTTGCTCATAATATGTTCTTATAATTGTTTGTATTTCTTTAGTGTTGGTTGTGATCTCTCCTCTTTCATTCATGATTTTGTTGATTTGGGTCATTTCTCTTTTCTTTTTGATAAGTCTGGCCAGGGGTTTATCAATCTTGTTAATTCTTTCAAAGAACCAGCTCCTAGTTTCGTTGATCTGTTCTACTGTTCTTTTAGTTTCTATTTCATTGATTTCTGCTCTGATCTTTATGATTTCTCTTCTCCTGCTGGGTTTAGGCTTTATTTGCTGTTCTTTCTCCAGCTCCTTTAGGTGGAGGGTTAGGTTGTGTACTTGAGACCTTTCTTGTTTCTTGAGAAAGGCTTGTATTGCTATATACTTTCCTCTTAGGACTGCCTTTGCTGCATCCCAAAGATTTTGAATAGTTGTGTTTTCATTTTCATTGGTTTCCATGTATTTTTTTAAATTCTTCTTTAATTTCCTGGTTGACCCATTCATTCTTCAGTAGGATGCTCTTTAGCCTCCATGTATTTGAGTTCTTTCTGACTTTCCTCTTGTGATTGAGTGCTAGTTTCAAAGCATTTTGGTCTGAAAATAGGCAGGGAATGATCCCAATCTTTTGGTACCGGTTGAGACCTGATTTATGACCTAGGATGTGATCTATTCTGGAGAATGTTCCATGGGCACTAGAGAAGAATGTGTATTCCATTGCTTTGGGATGGAATGTTCTGAATATGTCTGTGAAGTCCATTTGGTCCAGTGTGTCATTTAAAGTCTTTATTTCCTTGTTGATCTTTTGCTTAGACGATCTGTCCATTTCAGTGAGGGGGGTGTTAAAGTCCCCCACTATTATTGTATTGTTGTCAATGTGTTTCTTTGCTTTTGTTATTAATTGCCTTATATAATTGGCTGCTCCCATGTTAGGGGCATAGATATTTACAATTGTTAGATCTTCTTGTCGGATAGACCCTTTAAGTAGGATATAATGTCCTTCCTCATCTCTTATTACAGTCTTTGGTTTAAAATCTAATTAGTCTGATATAAGGATTGCCACCCCAGCTTTCTTTTGGTGTCCATTAGCATGGTAAATGGTTTTCCACCCCCTCACCTTCAATCTGGGGGTGTCTTTGGTTCTAAAATGAGTCTCTTGCAGACAGCATATCGATGGGTCTTGTTTTTTAATCCAGTCTGATAGCCTGTCTCTTTTGATTGGGGCATTTAGCCCATTTACATTCAGGGTAACTATTGAAAGATAGGAATTTAGTGCCATTGTATTGCCTGTAAGGTGACTGTTACCGTATATTGTCTGTGTTCCTTTGTGATCTATGTTGCTTTTAGGGTCTCTCTTTGCTTAGAGGACCCCTTTCGAGATTTCTTGTAGGGCTGGTTTTGTGTTTGCAAATTCCTTTAGTTTTTGTTTGTCCTGGAAGCTTTTTATCTCTCCTTCAATTTTCAATGGCAGCCTAGCTGGATATAGTATTCTTGGCTGCATATTTTTCTCATTTAGTGCTCTGAATATATCCTGCCAGTCCTTTCTGGCCTGCCAGCTCTCTGTGGATAGGTCTGTTGCCAATCTAATGTTTCTACCCTTGTAGGTTACATCTCTCTTCTCCCGAGCTGCTTTCAGGATTTTCTCTTTGTCTCTGAGACTCGTAAGTTTTACTATTAGATGTCGGGGTGTTGACCTATTTTTATTGATTTTGAGAGGGGTTCTGTGTGCTTCCTGGATTTTGATGCCTGTTTCCTTCCCCAGATTAGGGAAGTTCTCTGCTATAATTTGCTCCATTATACCTTCTGCCCCTCTCTCTCTTTCTTCTTCTTCTGGGATCCCAATTATTCTAATGTTGTTTCGTCTTATGGTATCGCTTATCTCTCGAATTCTGCCCTCATGATCCAGTAGTTGTTTATCTCTCTTTTTCTAGCTTCTTTATTTTCCATCATTTGGTCTTCTATATTATGATTCTCTCTTCTGCCTCATTTATCCTAGCAGTTAGCGCCCCCATTTTTTATTGCACGTCATTTATAGCCTTTTTGATTTCTACTTGGTTAGATTTTAGCTCTTTTACTTCTCCAGAAAGGGTTTCTCTAATAACTTCCATATATTTTTCAAGCCCAGCTAGTATCTTTAAAGTGATGATTCTGAGCTCTAGATCCGACATCGTACTAATGTCCGTATTGAGTAGGTCCCTGGCAGTCGGTACTACCTCTTGTTCTTTTTGTTGAGGTGATTTTTTCCGTCTTGTCATTTTGTGCAGAGGAGAATAGATTAATGAGAGAACAAAATGCTAGCAGAGTAACCACGTCCCCAGAAAATATACTCTAAACAAATCAGAAAAGACCTGAAGCAGTGGAAAAAGAAACGGAAAGAGAGAAAAAAGAAAAAGAACAAAAAGATAAAGATAAAAACAAACAAAACAAAACAACGACAACAAAAAAAACCAGAATGTGATCAAATATGATCAGGCTGGTATATAGATCAGTGCCACACACTAGATTTGGGGTATATTTTGGTCTTTTAGAAGAAAGTGCCTCCCAAAATTTTAAAGAAAGAAAAACTTATATATGTACAAAAATAAGGGTTGATATGATGAAGGGATGGAATATGACTGTAAAGATGGAAATTATAAAAAATTTTATAAAAGGAATTGATAAGAAGTTGTTTCAAAAAAGAAAGAAGAGGATTTAAAAAAAGAAAAAAGAAAAAAAAGGGAGAGAATGTGATCAGGCAGGGGAGTAGAAAAAACCGTATACTAGAGATTTAGGGTATATTTTAATCTGTTAGAAGAAACTATCTCAAAATTTTAAAGAGAGAACAGCTTATATATATATGCCAAAAATACGGGTAACTACTATGAAGGGATAGAATATGACTCTAAATATGAAAAATAAAATTTTTTTTTTTAAAAAGGGATTTATAAGATGTTGGTTGAAAAAGGGAAAAAGAAAAATTAAAAAAAAAAACAGTTAAAAAAATTAACTTTGAAAGACTAAAGAATCATGGTAAAAAAGCCATGAATTCTATGTGCAGTAGTCCCCTAGCGCTGGAGTTCTGCCGTTCTCATTGATCGGTAAACTTGGTCTTGGCTGGTTGTTCTCGCTGATCTTCCGGGGAGGGGCCTGTTGCCGTGGTTTCCAAATGTCTCTGCCGGAGGCGGAATTGCCCCGCCCTTGCCCCCTCCCGGCTAAGTAATCTGCTCGGGTTTGCTCTCCGGAGCTTTTGTTCCTGCGAGCTTTCCGTACAGTTTTGGAGGCGGAGAGTGAAAATGGCGGCCTCCCAATCTCTGCTCTGGAGGAGCAGAGAACTCGGGGCCCCGCTCCTCAGTGAACCCCCAGAGAAAAGCCGTCAGTCACTCCCGTCTCCCCGGTCTCCGGCCGCACTCCGTGCTCACCCGGCCCGTGACCGCGCGCCTCTATCTCTGGCACCCGACCCCGGGTGGAGTCTCCGAACCCAGCAGATCCCTGCGGTGCACTCCCGCGCGGCTCCTCCCGGGGGAGGAAGGTGAGTCTCCCCGGATCTGCCGCTTATTGGGTCCCTGCTGGAGGAGCAGGGGCCCGACTGTGCCGTGGATCACGGTCAATGGCCACCCCGAGCTGAGAGCCCGCGCCTGGGCTCTGCCTCTGCAGCCGGCTTCCCTGCTCCGTTACCTGGGAGCTCTGCCACACTCAGGCACCCCTGGTCTTTCTGTGACCCCAAGGATCCTGAGACCACACTGTCCCGGAGGGTTCCACCCCCCGCTTAGCCACCAGAGTGACGTCCCTCGGCGGAGCAGACTTTTAAAAGTTCCGATTTTGTGCTCCGCGGCTCTATCACTTGCCAGAAGCGGCTGACGGAGGCCCCTCCCCCGCCGTCTATCCTCCCGAATATCGCCTCAGATTCACTTCTCCGCACGTCCTACCTTCCAGAAAGTGGTCGCTTTTCTGATGAGAGAGTTGTTGCTCTTCTTTTCTTCGATCTCCTGTTGGGTTTCTAGGTGTTCAGAATGGTTTGATCCCTATCCAGCTGAATTCCTGAGACAAGACGAAATCCAGGTCTCCTACTCCTCCGCCATCTTGCTCCGCCCCCCTGGCATATGGTTTTTTATAATAACCTCTTGTAATTGTATTTCTGTGGCATTGGTTATTACTCCTCTTATTTGTGATTTTATTGAGTCCTTTCTATTTTTTTTCCTGATAAGTCAGACTAGAAGTTTATCAATTTTATTGGTCTGTTCTATTGTTTTGTTAGTTTCTGTAAAATTTATTTCTGCTCTAATCTTTATTATTTCCTCTCTTCTGTTCAGTTTAGGCTTTGTTGTTCTTTTCCTAGTTCCTTTAAGTGTATGGTTAGGTGGTTTGAGATTTTTCTTCTTGAGATAGGCCTGTATTGCTATAAACTTCCCTCTTTGCACAACTTTTGCTGCATCCCAAGGATTTTGAACCGTTTGTTTCTGTTTTCATTTGTTTCCATGTACTTTGTCTTCTGTTATTTCCTTGTTGACCCATTCATTGTTTAGTAGCATGTATTTGTGGTCTTTCTAGATTTTTTTCATGCAGTTGAATTCTAGTTTCATAGCATTGTGGTCAAAAAAGATGCTTCATATAACTTCAGTATTCTTGAATTTGTTGAGGGTTGTTTGTGGGCTAATATGTGATCTCTTCTGGAGAATGTTCCCTGTGCACTTGAAAAAGTGTATTCTGTTTTAGGTTGGACTATTCTGAATATATCTAAGTCCATCTGGTCCAGTGTGTCATTCAAAGCCATTGTTTTCTTATTTTATTTTGTTTTGTTTTGTTAGTCACCATACAATACATCATTAGTTTTTGTTGTAGTGATCCATGATTCATTGTTTTCGTATAACACCCAGTGCTCCAGGCAGTACGTGCCCTCCTTCATACCCATCACCAGGCTAACCCATCGCCTATCCCCCTCCCCTCTAAAACCCTCAGTTTGTTTCTGAGTCTGTAGTCTCTCATGGTTCATCTCTCCCTCCGATTCCCCCCCCCATTTTTCCCTACCTTCTCCTAATGTCCTCCATGCTATTCCTTATGTTCCACAAATAAGTGAAACCATATGATAATTGACTTTTTCTGCTTGACTTACTTCACTTAGCATAATCTCCTCCAGTCCCATCCATGTTGATGTAAAAGTTGGGTATTCATCCTTTCTGATGGCTGAGTAATATTTCATTGTATATATGGACCACATCTTCTTTATCCATTCATCTGTTGAAGGGCATCTCGGCTCCTCCCACAGTTTGGCTATTGCGGACATGGCTGCTATGAACACTGGGGTGCATATGGCCCTTCTTTTCACTACATCTGTGTCTTTGGGGTAAATACCCAGTAGTGCAATTGCTGGGTCATAGGGTAGCTCTGTTTTTAATTTTTTGAGGCACCTCCACACTGTTTTCCAAAGTGGCTGTACCAACTTGCATTCCAACCAACAGTGAAAGAGGGTTCCCCTTTCTCCACAATCTCTCCAACATTTGTTGTTTCTTGCCTTGTCAATTTTTGCCATTCTAACTGGTGTTAGGTGGTATCTCAATGTGGTTTTGATTTGAATTTCCCTGATGGCTAATGATGATGAACATTGTTTCATGTGTCTGTTAGCCATTTGTATGTCTTCTTCAGAGAAGTGTCTGTTCATGTCTTCTGCCCATTTTTTGATTTGATTATTTGTTTTTTGGGGTGTTGAGTTTAAGTTCTTTATAGATCTTGGGAATCAGTGCTTTGTCTGTAGTGTCATTTGCAAATATCTTCTCCCATTCTGTGGGTTGCCTCTTTGTTTTGTTGACTGTTTCCTTTGCTGTGCAGAAGATTTTTATCTTGATGAAGTCCCAAAAGTTCATTTTTGCTTTTGTTTCTGTAGCCTTTGGAGATGTATCTTGAAAGAAATTGCTGTGGCCGATGTCAAAGAGGTTACTGCCTATGTTCTCCTCTAGGATTTTGATGGATCCTTGTCTCACATTGAGGTCTTTCATCCATTTTGAGTTTATCTTTGTGTAGGGTGTTAGAGAATGGTCGAGTTTCATTCTTCTGTATATATTCTGTATTCATTCTGTATATAGCTGTCCAATTTTCCCAGCACCATTTATTGAAGAGACTGTTTTTTTTCTATTGCATGTTTTTTCCTGCTTTGTCGAAGATTATTTGACCATAGAGTTGAGGGTCCATATCTGGGCTCTCTATTCTGTTCTGTTGGTATATATATCTGTTTTTGTGCCAGTACCATGCTGTCTTGGTGATCACTGCTTTGTAATATAGCTTGAAATCAGGCAACATGATGCCCTCAGCTTTGTTTTTTCTCTTTCAACATTTCCTTGGCGATTCGGGGTCTTTTCTGATTCCATACAAATTTTAGGATTATTTGTTCCAGCACTTTGAAAAATGTCATTGGAATTTTGATCGGGATGGCATTGAAGGTATAGATTGCTCTGTGTATCATAGACATTTTAACAATGTTTATTCTTCCGATCCATGAGCATGGAATGTTTTTCCATCTTTTTGTGTCTTCTTCAATTTCTTTCATGAGTGTTCTGTAGTTCCTAGAGTATAGATCATTTACCTCTTTGGTTAGGTTTATTCCGAGGTATCTTATGGTTTTTGGTGCTAATGTAAATGGAATTGTTTCTCTAATTTTTCTTTCTACAGTTGCGTTGTTACTGTATAAGAAAGCAACTGGTTTCTGTGCATTGATTTTGTATCTTGCCACATTACTGAATTGCTGTATGAGTTCTAGTAATTTGGGGGTAGAGTCTTTTAGGTTTTCCACATAAAGTATCATGTCATCTGCAAAGAGAGAGAGTTTGACTTCTTCTTTGCCAATTTGAATACATTTTCTTTTTGTTGTCTGATTGCTTTTGCTAGGACTTCTAGTACTATGTTGAACAATAGTGGCAAGAGTAGGCATCCTTGACCTGTTCCTGATCTTAAGGGAAAGGAAAAGCCATTGTTTTCTTATTGATCTACTGTTTAGATGATCTATTGATTTAAGTGGGGTATTAAGGTCCCCTACTATTATTGTGTTATTATCAATTGGTGCCTTTGTTATTAACTGTTTTTATGTATTTGAGTGCTCCCATGTTTGGTGCATAAATATTTACAATTATTATTTCTTGTTGGATTGTCCCCTTTATTATTATATAATGTCCTTCTTTGTTTCTTATTACAGTCATTGTTTTAAAGTCTGTTTTGTCATCTGAAACTAATGATGTACTGTATGTTGGCTAATTGAATTTAAATTTAAAAAATCACACAAAATAGTCTATTTTGTCTGATACAAGATCTGCTAGCCTGGCTTTCTTTTGACACATTTGCCTGATAAATATTTCTCCATCCCCTCACTTTCAATATACAGGTAGCTTTAGGTCTAAAATGAGTCCCTTGTAGACAGCATGTAGATGGGTCTTTTATTTTTTTATCCATTCTGTCACCCTTTGTCTTTTAATTGGAGCATTTAGTCCTTTTACATCCAAAGTAATTATTGATAGATCCGTATTTATGGCCATTACTTGTTTTGTGGTTGTTTCTGAAGATTTTCTCTCATCCTTTCTTGTTTTCATTAGTTATAGAGCAGGATATTTTCTTTATTCTTTGCATATTTATTAGTGTTTAAAAAAAATTCACTTATTTTAGAGAGAGAGGGTGAGCATTGGGGGGGGGGCAGAGGGGGAGAGAGAATTTCAAGCGGATTCCCTGCTGAATGAGGAGCCTGACTAGAGGTTTGATCTCACAACCCCGAGTTCATGACCTGAGTCAAAACCAAGATTCACATGCTCAACTGACTAAGCCCCTTATTAGTGGTTTTTGGTTTGTGGTTGCCATTAGGTTTTTATATTTCTGTACATAGCAATCTATATTAAGGTGAGGGTTGTTTAAGTTTGAACCCGTTGTTTATTCCTCTCCATGTTTTTGGTATGTGGCTTCGTATTTTACCACCATTTATTTTGTGAGTACCTTGATTTTTTTT
This sequence comes from Mirounga angustirostris, assembly GCF_029215605.1. Taxonomy (NCBI): domain Eukaryota; kingdom Metazoa; phylum Chordata; class Mammalia; order Carnivora; family Phocidae; genus Mirounga; species Mirounga angustirostris. The sequence continues at coordinate 127,652,225 of NW_026991713.1, forward strand.
ACAGAAATACTCATCCCCCCCCCTTTTGTGTTTCCTACCTTCATACTATCACTTTTGGTTTTCCTTTCCACTCAAAGAATCCCCCTTAATATTTCTTGCAGGACTGATTTAGTGGTCATGAACTCCTTTAGTTTTTGTCTGGAAAGCTCTTAATCTCTTCTATTCTGTGTTATATCCTTGCTGGATAGGGTATTCTTGACTGCAGATTTTTCCCATTCAGCACATTGAATATATCATGCCACTCCCTTGTGCTTTGAAAGTTTCTGCTGCAAAATCCTCTGCTAGCCTTAGGGGGTTTCTCTTGTGTGTTACTTCATCTTTTGCTGCTTTTAATATTTTTTGTCACTATATTTTGCCATTTTAATTACAGTATGTTTTGGTATGGAACTGCTTTTGTTCATTTTGTCGGGGGTAGGGGAGTTCTGTGTGCCTCTAGATCTGGATATCTGATTCCTTCCCCAGATAAGGGAAGTTTTCAGCTATTATTTCTTCAAATAAATTCTCCAGCTCCTTTTCTCCCTCTTCTTTGGGGACTCCTATAATGCGGATGTTATTACATTTGATGGAGTCAGTCACTGAGTTGCCTGAGTATTCTCATTTTACATAATTCTTTTATCTCTTTTGTTCAGCTTGATTACTTTCCATTATTCTGTTTTCTTGGCCATTAATTTATTTCTCTGCTTCTTCCAGTCTGCTATTCTTTCCACCAAGCATGTTTCTCATTTTGTTGATTAACTCTTTTATCTCTGCTGTTATTTCTTATCTCTGTGTTAATTGGTCTCAGTGATGCCTTCCACTCTTTTCTCAAGCCCTGTGAGTATCTTATTGATCATTACTTTAAAGTCTCTATCAGGCATATTACTTAGATCTGTTTCACATAGGTCTCTGGTTGTGGTCCTGTCCTAGTCTTTCATTTGGGACAAATTCCTCTGTCTTCTCATTTTGTCTAAGTCTTTGTGCCTGCTTCTTTGTCATAAAAGTCAGCTACCTCTCCTGTTCTTGAGGGTAATGGCTTTATGAAGAAGAAATCCTGTAGTGCCCTGCTGTATAGTGTCCCTTGTTTCTCAGGGCCTGGCACTTTAGGGAGTATCTCCAGTGTGTGCTGTGTGCACTCTATTTAGTCCTTGCTCTTTTATCCTTCAGGCCAGCCATCTTCAGAGGCTCTATTTGTGGGCAGTGTTTGGTCCCTAGCCTGAATGTGGCAATTTTTAACTAGCTGTGTTCTGGTCTGCTTGTGAAATGAAATCTGTCCCCACCACTGCCAGAACTGAGGTCCTGCAAAGCTCCTGGGTCAGGAGACATGGTGTAGGGTAAGGGTTTGGGTTGATCTTCTGGGGCCTAGGGCCTGCCATGCTGGGACTAAAGCAGTCATGACTGGGAAGGGCACTTCCACTGGAGTGGGTTGGGGGGAGGCTTGGTGTAAGGAAATTAGGCAGCTCATGTCTGCTCTACACTGATTCCTGCAGGTGGTCCTGTGGTTATGCTGAGGGGCCGGGGAGGGAAACAGCATCTGCCAGTTCCTTTGTTCCTTGGGAGGGGTCTCTCCATGAATGCTGCTTCTCTGGGACATACTTCAGAGATGCATAAATAACCTCCCCACTGTGTTCCCAGATGGTCTTCAGATCAGTTTCCATGCTGTATGTTGTGGGCTGTTTGCCCTTCCTTCTCTCCAAGAGCATAGTTATATAGTTGTATTCTTGGGATGGGGCAAGCTTAGGGTCCTCTTATTCTGCTGCCATCTTCCCTTCTCCTTTTATATACTTTTATCTTTTGGCTGCCCAGCTTGATTGCTTTCCATTACTCTGTCTTCCAGCAAGTTGACCCATTCTTCTGCATCCTCTAATCTGTTGTTGATTCCCTCTAGTGTACTTTTCATTTCCGTTAATGTATTCTTTGGCTCTGTTTTATATTGTCTCTTTGTTGAAGTTCTCACTGAGTTTATCCACTCTTCCCTCAAGTCCAGTGAGTATCTTTATGACCATCACTTTGAACTTTTTATCAACCATATTGTTTCTTTTAGCTCTTTTACTGTGATTTTGTCTTGTTTTTTCATTTGAGATCTTTGCCTCTGTCTCCTCATTTTGTCTAACTCTCTTTGTTTGTTTTTATGTATTAGGTAGGCCAACTAAGTTTTTGAAAGTAGTGACTTTATGTATATGGGATCCTATAGTGCCCTGTGGTCCAGGTCCCTCTGGTCACTAGAACCAGGTACTCCAGGGGTGTCCCCTGTGTGGGCTGTGTATGCTCTCTGGTTGTAGCTGAACCATGATTGATGTGAGCATGCTTATAAGTGGAGCTGGCCCTCAGCTCAGCTCGCTGCAATGACCCACTTTATGTGCCATGGGCACACTGGTGTACGTCTCACTCCCTATGTGCAGTTTAGAGGCTGACTGGTGGGTGGGGTTGGCACTTAACCAACCTGGGTGTCTGCACTTACCACTAGGACAGCTGTGAGTGTACTGATGAGTAGGGCTTGCTCCCTGCACAGTCAGTGAGAGGCTTGGCTGCAGGAGCTGTGGGCATATTGGTGTGTGGTGTTAGCTACCCCCCACCTCAGGGCTGGAGTCACTTTGGAGAGGTGCCAGTCCCATGCTGGCTGCCTGCTGGGTATGGTGGGGCAGGAGCCATTTTGGAGGACTGACTGCTGGGGTGGGGTTTGCAGTGACAGCCAGTGTTAACACTCTCCAAGTGTCAGGCTGTCTAGGCTGGGGAGGGCAAGAAAAACAGTACCTGTCAGCACTTTTGTTCCTGGAGAAATCTCCTGCAGATGGCTGCACTTCTGGCATCTGGTTAGTCAACAAATCTTTTCCACATACACCCTAGGTGCTTTTCAAACTGTGTTTGGGCTGAGTTAGTTGGAATGCTGGCTGTTTAAGGGTGGGAACTCAGTTTCCTATCACCCTTAGGTGCCCTTAGAGTTAAGAACCACTGACTTTCAATGCCAGACCTTATGGGGACTTGTTTTCCTAGTGTGAGTCCCTAGGCCAGAGGGTTAGTGCCCCGTGTGATCCCCTCTCTTTTCCATGTTTGTGATATTTCTTACTTTTGTGGTTGGTTGCACCAGAGGTTTAGTTCCTGACTGCATTTCTACCCCTTCTTACCCTTTTCTGTGTGGCCTTCTCTCTATAACTAGCTGTGGAGGATCTGCTCTACCTGTTTTCAGGGAGAGTTACAATACATGTAGTTGTGTCTGTGGGACAAGTTGAGCTCAGGATCCTCATACTCCACCATCTAGCCAGTCTACCCTAGGTGGTTTGTTCATTTTGTTCATGGTTCTTCTGTGCAGAAGCTTTTTAGTTTGATGGAGTCCCACTTATTTACTTTTGGTTTTGTTGCTTTTTTGTTTTGGTGTTAAATCCAAATATTCATTGCCAAGACCAGTGCCTAGGAGCTTACCCTTTATGTGTTCTTTTAGGAGTTTTATGTTTTTCAGGTCTTCCATTCAAGTATTTTAATTCATTTTGAGTGAATTTTTTTGTATGGTGTAAGATGGGGGTCCAGTTTTCTCAGCACCCTTTATCAAAGAAACTATCTTCTCCCCATTGTATATTCTTCTCTCCCTGTTGTAAATTAATTGATTGTATATGCATGGGTTTGTTTCTGGACTCTGTTTTATTGATCTGAGTCTGTTTTTATGCAAGTATCATACTATTTGATTACTGTGGTTTTGTGATATAGTATGAAATTAGGAAGTGTGTTGTCTCATCTTTGTTGCTCAGAATTGCTTTGGTTATTCAGGGACTTTTGTGGTTACATACAGACTTTATGATTATTCCATTTCTGTGAAAAATTCCATTAGAATTTAGATAGGGATTGTATTTAATTTTAGTTTTTCGGTGTACAGGTCTTCTACCTCTTTGGTTAAATTTATTCCTAGATTTTATATACGCTGGTGCAGTTGTAAATGGGTTTTCTTAATTTCTATTTCTGATAGTTTATTAAATAAAGTATAGAAACACAGCTGATTTTAATATATTTATCTCCTGCAATTTTACAGAACTTTTTTACTCTAACAGTTTTTTTGCAGAGTTTTAGGGTTTTCTAAATGTAATATCATGTCCTTTGTAAATAGAGACAGTTTTACTTTTTCTACTCCAATTTGAATACCTCTTCTTTTTGTCTAATTGCTGTAGCTTGGATTTAAAATTGGTGAGAGTAGAGTAGGCATCCCTGTCTTGTTATTCATCTTAGGGGGAAATCTTTTAGCATTTCACCACTGAGTATGATGTTAGCTGTGAGCTTCTCATGTATGGCCTTTATTGTGTTAAGGTACAGTCCTTCTATAACACTGAGACTTTTCATCATGAAGGATGTTAAATTTTGTCAATTTCTTGTTCTGCATGGATTGAGATGATCATATGGTTTTTATCCTTCATTTTGTTAATGTGGTGTATCACACTGATAGATTTACAGATGTTGAACCACTTTTGCATCCTTGAAATAAATCCTATTTGATTGTGGTGTATGATCTTATGTTTAATTTCATTTGCTAATAATTTGTTGAGGGTTTTTTCCTGTATGTTCAGCCGGGATATTGACCTATAATTTGTTTTCTGTAGTGACCTTGTCAGATTTTGGTATCAAGATAATTGATAGTCTTATAAAATGAATTTGCAAGGTTTGCACAAGGAGTGGTATTAATATTTCTTTAAATGCTTGGTAGAATTCATCACTGAAGCATTCTGGTTCTGGACTTTTTGGGGCAGGTTTTTGATTTACAGATGACTGATTCAATCTCTTTACTAGTAATCTGTTCAGATTTTCTTTTTCTTTTTTTTTTTTTTTTAAAGATTTTATTGATTTATTTGACAGAGAGAGACACAGCAAGAGAGGGAACACAAGCAGGGGGAGTGGGAGAGGGAGAAGGAGAAACAGGCTTCCCGCCGAACAGGGAGCCCGATGCGGGGCTCGATCCCAGGACCCTGGGATCATGACCTGAGCCGAAGGCAGATGCTTAACGACTGAGCCACCCAGGCACCCCCAGATTTTCTATTTGTTCATGAATCACTCTTGGTAGGTTTTATGTTTCTGGGAATTTATGCATTTTTTTTTAATTGTCCAGTTTCTGTGGTAAATGTTGTAACTTCTCTTTGATTTCTGGTCTAGTCTGTTTGTTTCAGTAATCTTTTTTGTTTTCTTTTTATTCTCCATTTTTTTCTGGTCTGATCTGTATTATTTCCTTCCTTTCCTAGTTCCTTGAAGTGTAAAGGTTGTTTATTTGAATTTCTTGTTTCTCAGATTTTACTGCATTCTGTAAGTTTTGGTATGTTGTATTTTTTTGTTTTTTGTTTTAATTTTTTAAATTAACATGTAAAGTATTATTTGTTTCAGGGGTACAGGTCTGTGATTCATCAGTCTTACACAATTCACAGTGCTCACCATAGTACCTACCCTCCCAAATGTCCATCACCCAGCCACACCATCCCTCCCACCCCCCTCCACTCCAGCAACCCTCAGTTTGTTTCCTGAGTTAAGAGTCTCTTAATGGTTTATCTCCCTCTCCAGTTTCATCTTGTTTCATTTTTCCCTCCCTTCCCCTATGATCCTCTGTCTTGTGTCTCAAATTCCTCATATCAGTGAGATCATATGATACTTGTCTTTCTCTGATTGACTTATTTCGCTTAGCATAATACCCTCTAGTTCCATCCACATCGTTGCAAATGGCAGGAGTTCATTTTTTTTGGTGGCTGCATAATATTCCATTGTATATATATATACACCACATCTTCTTTATCCATTCATCTGTTGATGGACATCTTGGCTCTTTCCATAGTTTGGCTATTGTGGACATTGCTGCTATAAACATCGGGGTGCACGTGCCCCTTCGGATCACTACGTTTGTATCTTTGGGGTAAATACCCAGTAGTGCAATTGCTGGGTCATAGGGTAGCTCTATTTTCAAATTTTGAGGAACCTCCCTACTGTTTTCCAGAGTGGCTGTACCAGCTTGCATTCCCACCAACAGCGTAGGAGGGTTCCCCTTTCTCCGCATCCTCGCCAGCATCTGTCGTTTCCTGACTTGTTAATTTTAGCCATTCTGACTGGTGTGAGGTGATATCTCATTGAGGGTTTGATTTGGATTTCCCTGATGCTGAGTGATGTTGAGTACTTTTTCACGTGTCTGTTGGCCATCTGGATGTCTTCTTTGCAGAAATGTCTGTTCATGTCTTCTGCCCATTTCTTGATTGGATTCTTTGTTCTTTGAGTGTTGAGTTTGATAAGTTCTTTATAGATTTTGGATACTAGCCCTTTATCTGATATGTCATTTGCAAATATCTTCTCCCATTCTGTCAGTTGTCTTTTGATTTTGTTGACTGTTTCCTTTGCTGTACAAAAGCTTTTTATCTTGATGAAGTCCCAATAGTTCATTCTTGCCCTTGCTTCCCTTGCCTTTGGCGATGTGTCTAGGAAGAAGTTGCTGTGGCTGAGGTCGAAGAGGTTGCTGCCTGTGTTCTCCTTTAGGATTTTGATGGACTCCTGTCTCACATTTAGGTCTTTCATCCATCCAATAAATAAATAAAATCTTTAAAAAAAAAAAGGTCTTTCATCCATTTTGAGTCTCTTTTTGTGTGTGGTGTAAGGAAATGGTCCAGTTTCATTCTTCTGCATGTGGCTGTCCAATTTTCCCAACACCACTTGTTGAAGAGACTGTCTTTTTTCCATTGGACATTCTTTCCTGCTTTGTTGAAGATTACTTGACTGTAGAGTAGAGGGTCCATTTCTGGGCTCTCTATTCTGTTCCATTGATCTATGTGTCTGTTTTGTGCCAGTACCATACTGTCTTGATGATTACAGCTTTGTAAAAGAGCCTGAAGTCCGGAATTGTGATGCCACCAGGTTTGTTTTCTTTTTCAACATTCCTCTGGCTATTCTTTTCTGGTTCCATACAAATTTTAGGATTATTTATTCCATTTCTTTGAAAAAAAGTTGATGGTATTTTGATAGGGATTGCATTAAATATGTAGATTGCTCTAGGTAGCATTGACATCTTCACAATATTTGTTCTTCCAATCCATGAGCATGGATTTCTTTGTGTCTTCCTCAATTTCTTTCATGAGTATTCTATAGTTTTCTGAGTATAGATTCTTTGCCTCTTTGGTTAGATTTATTCCTAGGTATCTCTTGGTTTTGGGTGCAATTGTAAATGGGATTGACCCCTTAATTTCTCTTTCTTCTCTCTTATTGTTGGTGTATAGAAATGCAACTGATTTCTGTGCATTGATTTTATATCCTACCAATTTACTGAATTCCTGTATGGGGTCTAGCAGTTTTGGGGTGGAGTCTTTTGGGTTTTCCACATAAAGTATCATATCATCTGCAAAAAGTGAGAGTTTCACTTCTTCTTTGCTGATTTGGATGCGTTTTCTTTCTTTTTGTTGTCTGATTGCTGAAGCTAGGACTTCTAGTACTATGTTGAACAGCAGTGGTGATAGTGGACATCCCTGCCGTGTTCCTGACCTTAGGGGGAAAAGCGCTCAGTTTTTCCCTATTGAATATGATATTTGCTGTGGGTTTTTCAGAGATGGTTTTTATGATATTGAGGTATGTACCCTCTATATCTACACTGTGAAGAGTTTGAATCAAGAAAGGATGCTGTACTTTGTCAAATGCTTTTTCTGCTGTTTTGATTACTTGTTTGACCCACTGGTCAGGAGCATGTTTAATCTCCACATATTTGTAAATTTTCCAATTTTCTTCTTGTAATTAATACCATTTTGGTCAGAAAAACAGCTTGATATATGGATTTCAGTTTTCTAATTAAGATATGTGATGTGATGCCTAATATAGGATTGATCATGGAGAGTGTTCTATGTGCATTTCAGAAGAATGTGTATTCTGCTGTTTCTGGATGAAATAGTTTGTATGTTTCCATTAAGTCCATCTGGTTTAACATGTAGTTTAAGTACAATCTATTAATTTTTGATGGAGGGATAGTAAAGTCCCTCATTATTGTATGACTGTCTATTTCTCTCCTTAGGTCTATTAATATTTCCTTTATATATTTAGGTGCTGCTCTATAGGGTACCTAAATATTTGCAAATGTCATATCCCTTTGATGAATTGATTCCCTTATCAATGTTTATTATAGCTTTTCTCTTAGTCTATTTTTCTGATAACCATGTAGCTACCCCAGCTTTCCTTTAGTTTCTATTTGCATGGATGTTCTTTTCCATCCTTTCACCCTCAGTCTTTGTGTTTTCAAAGCTGAAGTGAGTCTTTTGTAGGCAGCATATAGATGGGTCATGTATTTGATCCATTAAACCATTTCTTTTGATTGGAACATTTAGACTATTTACATTTAATAATTGATACATACTTATTGTGATTTTGTTAATGGTTTGCTGGTTGTTTCATAATTTCTTTATTCCTTTCTTTTTCCATTGCTCTCTTTGTTATTTGATGATTTTCTGTAGTAGTATGCTTAGAGACCTTTATCATGTGTATCTACTATAGGTTTTTGCTTTGTAGTTACCATGAAGTCTATATAAAACAACTGAAAACAGTATTTTAAAGATCACAGAACTTATTTTTGAAAGCATTCTAAAGCTCCACATTTTAACTCTCCCCTTCCATTTTGTTTTTGATGTCACAATTTGCAATATCTTTTTATCCATTAACAAATATGTGTATAGTTATTTTTACTACTTTTGTTTTTTAACCTTCATACTGGCATTGTAAGTGATTAACCCACTGCCTTTATAACATTACATTATTTTGAATTTTAGTATATATTTACCTTTACTAGTGAGATTTGTACTTGTATATGTTGTTAAGCTTTTTTTTCAGCTTTAATATTTCTTGAAAGGTGGGTCTAGTGCTGATGAATTGCTTTTGCTTTTGCTTGTCTGGAAAACTCTCAGTTCTGAAGGATAGTTTTACTGGGTAGGGTATTCTTGGTGGGCAGTTTTTTCTTTCCACTCTTTATATCTATAGGCATACCTCTGAGATATTGTGGGTTCAGTTCCAGACCACCACAATAAAGTGAATGTTGCAATAAAGTAAAATGAGTTTTTTGGTTTCCCAGTATATATAAAAGTTAAGTGCACAATAGTATTATATCTTAAAAAAAATACATATACATATCTTAATTTAAAAATACTTTATTAAAAAAATGCTAAACATCATCTGAACTTTCAGGTCAGAGTAGCAATCATTGATGGCTGTTGACTGATCAGGGTGGGGGTTGAAGTGACTGGGGCAATTTCTTTAAGACAACAGTGAAGTTTACCAGAGTGATTGACTCTTCCTTTCATGAAGGATTTCTCTGTAGCATGTGATGCTGTTTCATAGTATTTCACCCATAGTACTTCCTTTTCAAAACTGGAGTCAATCCTCTCAAACCCTGTTGCTTTATCAACTAAGTTTATGTAATAATCTAAATCCTTTGTTTTCATTTCAACAATCTTGATAGTATCTTCAACAGGAGTGGATTCATCTCAAGAAACCACTTTCTTTGTTCATCCATAAGAAGCAACTCCTCATTTGTTCAAGTTTTATCATGAGATTGCAATAATTCAGTCCCATCTTCAGGCTCCACTTCTAATTCTGGTTCTTTTCTACTTCCACTTCATCTGCAGTGACTTCCTTCACTGAAGTTTTGAACCCTTTAAAGTCATCCACGAGGACTGGAATAAACTTTTTCCAAACTCCTGTTAATGTTGATGTATGACATTTTCCTACAAATTATGAATGTTCTTACTGGCATCTAGAATAGTTTTTAATTTATTTTGCCCAGATCATCAGAGGAATCACTATCTTTGGCAGCTATAGCCTTATAAAGTGTATTTTTTAGATAATTAGACTTGAAGTGTGTTAGCAGGCATGAAAGCAGTAATCTCATTGCACATCTCCATCAGAGCTCTTGGGTGACCAGCTACATTGTCATTGAGCAGTAATATTTTGAAAGAGATCTTTTTTCTGAGCAAATCTGAACAGTGGGCTTAAAATATTTAGTAAACCATGTTGGTTTTGTTTTTTAACTTGAACCATATTCAGCCTGCTTTTTGGTTCTATTTATAGAACACAAAGTAGATTTATCATGATACTTAAGGGCCCTAAGATTTTCAGAATGATAAATGAGCATTGACTTCAACTTAAGGTCACCAGCTGCACTGGCCTTTAACAAAGGAGCCAGTCCTTTGAAGTTTTGAAGCCAGGCATTAACTTCTCCTCTCTAGCTATGAAAGCCCTAGATGGCATCTTTTTCCAATAGAAGGCTGTTTCATCTACATTGAAAATCTATTGTTTAGTGTAGCCACCTTCATTAATTATCTCAGGTAGAATCTCCTGGATAACTTGCTGCAGCTTCTTCATCTGTACTTGGTGCTTCACCTTGCACTTGGATGTTATGGAGATGGTGTCTTCCTTAAACCTCATGAACCAACCCCTGCTAGCTTCATAGTTTTCTTCTGTAGCTTCCTCACCTCTCTTAGACTTCATGGAATTGAAGAGAGCTAAGACCTTGTTCTGAGTGAGGCTTTGGCTTAATCCTGTGGCTGGTTTGATCTTCTCTCCGGATCACTAAAGCTTTCTTCACATCAGCCAAAAAGCTGTTTTGCTTTCTTATAATTTGTGTGTTCAGTGGAGTAGCACCTTTAATTTCCTTGAAGAGCTTTTCCTTTGCATTCACAGCTTGGCTAACTGTTGGGTGTAAGGGGTCTAGCTTTCAGCCTGTTTCAGATTTTGTCATGCCTTCCTCACTAAGCTTAATTATTTCTAGCTTTTGAATTAAAGTAAAAGATCCATGACTCTTCCTTTTACTGGAACACTTAGAAGCCATTGTAGGGTTATAAACTGGCCTAATGTCACTATTGTTGTGTGTCAGGGAAGAGGGAGGCCCAAGGGTGAAGGAAAGAGATTGGGGGAATGGCCAGTTGGTGGAGCAGTCAGAAAACACACATTTAAGTTACCTTCTTATGTGGGTGTGGTTAGTGACACCCTAGAACAAGTATAAGAGTAACATCAAAGATCCTAGGTCACCATGACATTTAATAATGAAAAAGTTGGAAATATTTCAAGAGTTACCAAAACGTGACACAAAGTGAATGTTGGAAAAATGGCACCAATAGACTTATTCAGCAAATTGCCACAAATCTTCAGTTGGTAGAAAATGCAGTATTTGTGAAGCACAGCAAAATGAGGTATGCCTGTATATATCATGCAAGTCTCTATGGGCCTGGAAGATTTCTGCTGAAAAATCTGCTGATAGTCTCATGTGTGGTGGGTCCCCTTACATAACAAGTTTTTTTTCCCCTGTTTTTAAGATTCTCTCCTTATCTTTAAATTTGACAATTTAATCACAGTGTATCTCAGTGCTAATCTCTTTGGGTTCATCTTATTTAATATTCTGGGCATCCTGGATCTGCATGCCTGTTTCCTTTCCCAGGTTAGGGAAGTTTTCAGCCATTATTATTTAAATACATTTTCTGCCTCTTTCTCTGTTTCTCTTAGGCGACAACACTAAGCAGACCAACATTCACATCATGGGGTCCCCAATCTTTTTTCTTTTTGCTGTTCTGATTGGATAATTTCCACTGCCCTTTGAATTCATGGATCCTTTTTTCTGTCTTCAAGTGTGCTGTGCAACTCCTCTGTAGTATTTTTCTGTTCAGTTATTGTATTCTTCAGATCTGTCACTTCTATTAGGTACTTTGTTCTATTTTTGTTGAAATTTTCACTTGATTCATGTGTTATTCTCTTGAATTCAGTGGACATCTTTATCACTGTTATTTTGAGCTCATTGTCAGGCAAATCACTTATCTCCATTTCATTAAGGTCTTTTTCTGGGGTTTTATCTTGTTCTTTTGTCTGGAACATATTCCTCTGTTTCTTCATTTTGATCTATTCTCTGTATTGGTGTCTATGCATTAGATAAAAGAGCCAAGTCTTCCATTCTCCTCTGGCTTATTAGCTCTTGGCTGTCTCTCAACCTCTGTGACTGTCCAAGCAACCTGCTTTATTCTTAGTGGCTCCCAGAAGAGGAGGTTGTGCTAAGACCTTTCATTGTCTCAAAGGGGAGGATCTCAGTCAGCATCTGGATTCAGGCTGATTGGAAAGCAGAACTTGAAGTAGTAACTTTTAAAGTTTGCAGATTTCTCTTTCAGGGGAAGATAAGAAGATGGGCATTTCTGTATGCTCCCTCTGTGCTGAGGTCTGTGGTGCTAGACAGTTAATAAGTGTTTCTTTGGTTGCTACTGTCCTAATGAACTCATAAACGCGTGCCATGTTCTCAAGGGATGGGTCCTCTGAGCATCAGACACAAAAGCCAGGGTGCTAGATGTGTAGACAAACTCCTTTCTTGAGGTTAACCTGGAACAGAGGGAGAGCATGAAGAGGACTCCCACAGGCCTCCACAGTCTTTGGAGAGTCTTATCAGTTTGTTAAATTAGAAACCTGCTTATCAGGCCAAAACGCTAAGATAAGCAAATAGACTTTTTTCACAGAAAGATGGGGTGCTTTTCAGTCTGTTGCCTCTACACTGGGTCCTGAGGGGTGGTTGCCATGAGGTTTTTAGTTTTGTATAGCCTGTGAGTCTCATGGACGTAAGTCTGGTGGCTTTCAAAGCTACCTTTTGCACAGGGGCTCCTCTCTCAGATACACATCTTAACAGTTGGGGTTCAAATCCTTTGCTCCTCAAGGAGAAGCTCAGAATTGTGAGTCTCCTCCCAATTCTGAGTTGTGGCACTGGGGTTGGGGTTGATGGTATGTGTCTTGGCCTCTTCTACATATCGCAATGTGGGTTTTTTGCTTGTTTGTATAATATGTAGGAGTCACTCAACAATTTATTTTTCAGAGGAAATGGTTCTTTAGGTAGCTGTATATTTGGTGTGTCCATGGAAGGAGAGGAGTTCAGGATCCTCTTATGTCACCATCTTGAACTGGAATCTCTTGTCTTTTTGATAATAGCCATTCTAATAGGTAGGAGGTGATAATATTGTGGTATGGATTTTCATTTCTCCAATGAGTAGTGACGTCTAGCACCATTGCATATACTTGTTGGCTGTATTTATATCTTTGGAGAAATCTGTTGAGGTCCTCTGAGAGACCTGGAACTGGTATGCAGATGACTGCAGGGTTCCTAGGTAGAAATGAGGTCTCTCTGCCTGTTACCCGATACATGGGTGGCCCAGACTCCTCCTGGATCCCATAGCTCTCTCAAAGGCACTAATATTTAGGGATGGATGCGCAATTTTTATTGTTGGGCTGGGGGACAAAAATGAGAGAGGTCTTAGGCTGCTGTGATGCTAATGTCACTCTTCAATCTTAGGACAATATTATTTGTTGTATATATGTTTGTACATGTGGGAGTATTTCAATGAGATCACTGTGACTAGGTCACAGGGACTTGCAGTTTTCATTTTGGTAGATATAGCCAAATCACTTTTTATAGAGGTTTACACTCTATCCACAGGATAAGAGTGCCTATTTCTCCAACTATTGACTTTATTTTGCCAGTCTGAAAAAGAGCAATTCATTATAGCCCTAATTGGCATGTATCTTTATATTTCCTTTCCAGTGAACTATCCCTATTCTTTTTGTATTTTTCTTTTTTTAATAAAGATTTTTTAAGTAATCTCTACACCCATGTGGGGCTCGAGCCCACAACCCTGAGATCAAGAGTCACATGTTCTACTGACGGAGCTGGCCAGGTGCCCCACTTTGTATATTTTTTTGTTTTGGGTTTTGGTCTTTTACTTATTGATTTATTGGAGCTCTTTTTTTAATTGATCGGTATAACAAAAAAAAACCAACACAAAACCACAACAACCAAAAGAACCAGGGGGGTTTTGGTAAGAAACAAAAACTGAGTTTTTAAGAGTGCCCCTTCCTTCAAGCCCATCCTGCCATGACCAGAACAATTCCCAGAGTGGGAGTATCTGATGCATAGTGCAGCAAAGCCCTTTAAGTAAAAATACTTTGAAGGCCCTCTATGGCAGATCCTCACACTTAGGCTTGCCTGGAAAATGTTTTAAAACCAGGTTAGAATAGGCAAAATTGCTGAATCAGAGCAAAAAGTGAAAAGTCACCAATGCCCTCAGGGAATCAATAGTATACAAGTTGGTAAGCATGTCAAAAGACAAAATATGCAATAGCTTTTAAAATTTTTAAAAATTAAACTATGGAAGATACCCCAGAGAGGGTACTTTAATTTTGCTGTTAGGGCAGGGTTCACAGGGTGAAACCCAGAAGGGGCCTTGAGGGTTGTCCTCATCCTGGGGTTGGAGCGAATGGCTGTCAGAGCCTGTGTTGTTGGGTACATGACAGCACCCAGGGACACTGCTCTAGGGAGGTTTTATGAAACTCACCTGCCTCTCCCATGGCATTTTTTCCCCCAGCTCATGTGTTCGTCAGTGCAGAAAGCTCTGTTTGAGGAGGAGGACCATGTCAAGAAACTGCAGCAGAAGGTGGCCACCCTGGAGAAGCGGAACAAACAGCTTCGGGATCGGGTGAAGAAGGTCAAGAGGTCATTGAGGCAGGCACGGAAGAATGGTCGCCACCTGGAGCTGGTGAACCAGAAGCTCAGCGAGAAGTTAGCAGCTGCAGCAGGTGCCCTCCCACACATTAATGCCCTGGGGCAGGAGCCACCAGGTGCCACGTACCTGCGGGGGTAGCAGGGACTGGGTAATGGCCTAGCCTGGCTCTGCTGGAACATGTTGCCTCTTGCCAGGGAATGTAAAGTGATGGTAGGTTTTAATGTGCACATAGGTCAAAAAATCTTGTAGATGATGTTTTTAATATGCGTTTGGTAGTGCCTAGTTACTTGAAGGGGCAAGTCTTGCTAATTTTCTTAGTTGCTGGGCTCCTTCCCCTCTCTGCCTTGCTCCCAGACCTAGTGGTTTCACTAGTGCACGATCCTGGAATGTCATGTGCTTGCCTAGGGCCTGTCTCCAGCTTTCAGGAGCATACTGGAAAGTGTACTTACTATGGAAAGAATATTTTAGAATCTCTAGATGTATGAGAATCAAGGGTTTCAACCCTATTTCAGAAGAGAGGCAGTAGGATCTCCAGGTCTGGGCTCTAGGACCATCATTAGTTAGAGAAGGGATCAGCAGCAAGTCTTGGAACCTTCTGGTGTCTCCTTTGCCAGTTTTGGAAGGAGGAGGGCAGGCTTGCAAAGCACCCAAGGATGCCTGCAAATATATATATGCATGGTGTCCTTACTCCAGCCAGCATTTCCTCACAGCTGAAGCATTGGCGGGGGGCGGGGGCGTGGCAGCAGGTAATTGAACAAGATGAATTATACCCAATTTCCAACACCAGTTACCCAGAGTTAAAGAGGATACCTATGGGTCACTTTAGTCTAAAGGAGAATTGCCTTTGTGGACTGGTCATGTTTTACCAAACCATGTTCCTGAGTTGGGAAGAGCCTGAGCAATATCTCAGCCCCTACTAAATGCAGATTTACTGCTTGCTCATTAACTCCTTCCAGCTGCTCGGAATTTGAGGTAAATTGACCCAGTACACTATTAACTTTTGTTCTGCAAAGATACCTCCTTACCTATTGGAATCAAGTGACCGTGCCACATTCCCATCCAGGCACCCAAAGAGCTTGTTCCAGGCAGTTCTGCAGAGTCTCGATGCAAGCATTTTCACCACCTAAGTAAATTGGCTGTAAGGCAATTTTGCTGTCAGAGAGAAAATAACTGATTGGTTTCATTTCTCTGTTGACAAACTACATTCCCATTTTTCTGTTACATGAATCTTAGCCCTCCTAATGGTCTATGACCAGTATACATGGTGGTCTTAAAACAGTGGATGATAACTCCATATATCAACTTGATAGAAAATACAGTAACTGGAAGTGTGAAATAAGACTATAAGGCCAGATTGCATACCATACTATAATACAGAGTGGTAGTTTATCAGTTATAAAAGCTGTAATGCATTTCTGAGTTCTTTTGTATGTCCCATAGAACTTTTGAACATGTATTGATAGACATGCATCATTATGCTAAGAATGAACAGTAATGTAAAAGCTTTCATAATGTAATACAAAGCTCAGTTACAAATATGCATCCTAGGATTTGGAAAATGGGTACTTCTCTTAAAAAGGACATAATGAAGGAATTAGTAAGGTGCCTCTTTTATTTTTTGTTATTTTATCTCTTATGGCCAAATTGCCTTCTGGCCAATGAGTTATGCAGTGAAAATGCTTGTGGCAAAGATGCCTATGGTGGAAATACCAGACAGGGTTCCAGGCATTCCAATCTCTGCTTCTGTATGCACACACTTCCCACCCACCAGGGCTGTCCAACCCTGGGAGTAATGTTTGCACATGAGCCCACTTGACAGTGTGTCTCTCAGAGCACTTCACCCTGTTTGGAAAGAAACCTATAAGTAAGAAGAGTATCCACTATATAGAACATCTGAGCCCTTAATTTAGGTACATTTGAACCAGTTGCAGTTTTGTTCTTAAGAAGGCAACTGATCTCGTGGACCTCCAAATCTACAAGTCTCTTTTCCGTGTTGTCCCAGATAGAACCTTCAGGTTCCTCATCAGGAAATCTCCCCCTAGACCACTCCAGACACTACAGCACCTGATTATGTTGTCCTGTCCATTGGAAATGGCAATTATATTATCAGATTTCCCTTCCACTGCCTTTAGGAAAACCGCATTCTTCTTGCTCTGGCAGCTGGTTTGGGAGGACGGCCCTGTGTCACTTGAGGCTACTGCTTAGAGGGGAGATGTCTGCACTCTGGACAGGAATAGAATGGCAGCTTTACTTCTTTTCCAAGCTTCTGCTGCTCCTTTATTAGCTGTATCCTTCATAGTACGGTACAATAGTTTAGTCTTTCTAGGGCCATTTCGTTAAAGCACTTTTGCTTCCACCCAAGGGAATGACAAGCCTCAGGGTGATTTACAGCTAGTGTTTTGAGAACTGTGGAACCTGGACCACTACAGCTGCATTATGTTCTGCCTTTTTAATAAATAGCGGTATTTCAGCCACAATGGTAAGGTGATGTGTGTTTCTTTTGGGTCAGGGAGATTCCAGCTTTGGCCTGGAAAAGCACTTTAGATCCTTTTGGGGGAGCATCTGTGAGTAACAGCTGGGGTATGTAGGAGACTGAGCTCAGATCTCTTTTGATGTTCCCCTGGGGATATGACTTGACCCTCTTTCCCAGGGTTCCCACCTTTCAACACACCTGCAGAAAAGCAGTGGTATCTGGGTCTGCTCTTCACAGGGGAGAAGCTTCATTAATCAACGTCTGCAAAAATACCTTTGAATCTGTTGCCAAAGGGAATTCCCCAGGTGCCTGTTATCTGCTGCACTGCCATCTTACTGGAGCCCTGGCAACTGTTTATTGTACTCGTAGGAATGTTTTATGCAAGAAGGATCCAAGAAGTCCTTCAAAATTGATATGCTTAACCAACCTGTTGTAGCATTTTCTCTGAGATGCAGACCACTGTCGAGTTCTACTTTGGAAAATCACTTGGGCTCCTCAGACCCCAGTCACAAAATAAATAAATGAGAGGCAGACAGAATCTAGAATCTTTCAGCTACAGACCCAGGAGTCACAGCTGTCAGCACGTAACCCGCAGCTAGTGTGGGGTAGTTCCTTAGGCCTCCATGGTGTGTTTCAATGTGAATGCCCTTGTTGGACTCCAGACCATGGTTCCTGATTTTTTTTTTTTGATGCCAGGCTCTGGCACACTTTTCCTGGTGCCTGCCTGGTAACAGAAGTTAACAGTGATTCTCACATCTGTGGTGCAAGGCCCCATCTCTCTTAGGGGAGAGAGAACCTAAATTGTTGATTCAACAATAGTCCATATTCTAAAGTGGTTTTAAAAATCAAGCACCTAGTTGTATTAGGCTTTTACCATATTCTCATTTACTATTTCTAATAATTTTATAAAATAGTGATCCTGTTCCCCATGCTTAATCTCTTGAAATTCCAGATTCCTCTTTAAGTAAATTGCCCAGTGAACACACATAGTGTAAGCAGCCAATCAAGGATTCAACTCCATCTTGATTTCACTCTTTATACTTGCTCCTGTAAAATGAGGATAATAAACACTTCTACCTCAAAGGCTGTTCAGAAGATTGAATAAAATCATTCCTTTAAATGCTTAGCTTGGTTCTTGACACCCTGCAAGCACTCAATAGATATAACTGTTGTTTCTAATATTCACCACAAAGGCCAAATGCCTATCAGAAATGAGAGCTTATTTGGTGGGATTCCATATAATTTTCCTATTAACAAGAGGAAGGATAAAAACTATTTGATCATCTCAATAGTTACTGAGACATCCATTTATGATTTAAAAAAAAAGTGGGTCTGGAGGGAATGTACCTCAACACAATGAAGGCCATATATGAAAAACCCAAAGCTAACAACATACTCAATGGTGAAAAATGGAGAACTTTTCCTCTAAGATCAGTAATAAGACAGGGAGGTCCACTCTTACCACTTTCATTCAATATAGTACTGGAAGTCCTAGCTGTGGCCATAAGATAAGAAAATGAATCCAAATCAGATTGGAGGATGCAAAACTGTCAATACTTACAAATGACCTCCTGTTATATACAGAAAACCCTGAAGACACCACCAAAAAATGTTAGAATAAACAAATAGGATACAGAATCTGCTTAATTTTTATATACTAATACAGAACTGAGAAAAATAATGCCTTTTATGTTTGCGTGAAAAAGAATACCTAGAAATATATTTAACCAGAGATAAAAGATCTGTACACTGACACTGTAAGACACTGGTGAAAGAAACTGAAGATGAGTGTATTCTAAGAAATAAGGCAGACAGAAAAGACAGCATATGATTTCACTTAAATGTAGAATCTAAAAAAACAAATGAACAAAAGACCGGAAACAGACCCAAAGATACAGAAAATAAACTGTTGGTTATTTAAGGGGGAAGAGGATGAAGTTGAGTGAAAGAGATGAAGTGGATTAATACATCCAAATGTCCAGTTATAAAATAAATCATGGGGATGTAATATACAACCTAGGAAATAGTCAATAATATCGTAATACACTTAGGGTGACAGTAATTAGACTTATTGTGGGGATTTTGTAGTATATAAAAATATCAACCACCATGACATACATATGACAATAAATGTATGTCAATATACTTCAATTTTTTTAAAGGCATCCAAATTGGAAAGGAAAAAGTAAAACTGTCACTACTAGCAGATGACATGACACTATATAGACAACCTTAAATCCTGCACCAAAAAACTATCACAACTAATAAGTGAATTAAAGGTGCCAGATAGAAAATCAATATAGTAAATTCTGTGGCATTTATACACACTAATAACTATCAGAGAAATTAAAACAATTTCACTTACAACTGTATCAAAAATACTTAGAAATAAATCTAATCAAGAGAGGAAAGACCCATAATCTGAAAAGTATAAAACCCACTGAAGGAAAGATTCATGCATTGTTGGTGGGAATATAAATTGGGACAGCTGCTATGGAAAACAGTATAGAGGTTCTTAAAAAAAAAATTAAAAATAGAAATACTATACAATCCACCAATTCTACTTCTGGACATTTATCTGAAGAAAATAACACTAATTCAAAAAATTATATGCTCCCTTATGTTCATTGCAGCATTACTTATAATAGCTAATATATGGAAGCAAACTAAATGTTCATCAATAGATAAATGGATAAAGAAGATGTGTGGGTGTGCACGCACACTCACACACACCCTGGAATATTAAATAATATTGAATGAAATCTTGCCGTTTGCAAAAAACATGGATGGACCTAGAGGGTATTGTGCTAAGGGAAATAAGTCAGAGAAATTCAAATATTGTATGATTTCACTTATATGTGGAATCTACAAAACCAAACACATGAAAAAGCAAAACAAAGACAGACTCATTCAGAGAACAAACTGATGATTGCCAAAAGGGAGAGGTATGAAAGGATGGATTAAATAGGTGAAGGGGATTAACAGGTATAATATTAACAGGTATAATATTCCAATTATAAAATATATAAAACACAGTGATATGGTGACAGATGGTGAAGATGTATTGTGGTGCATTCCTAAAGTATATAAATATCAAATCACTATGTTGTATACTTGAAACTAATACAATATTGTATGTCAATTATTCAATTTAAAAAAACTGTGGCCTGAGAATCAACTTTTAGTTTAGCATCCATATAGGAGCTGACTGTGATCCTCCTCAAAGACCAAGGAAACCAGTGGACACAAACTCTGCTCTCTCTCACTAGCCCTCTCCAAGTTACCAGTATCTCTATGGAAAGAACTATATACATCTGTGCCCCAGCTTCTGTGGCTGCTGCTGAGGGACAGGTCTCTAAGTTGCCTCTGATAGCCAATGGGGCTTCCATTCAAGAATCTACAGTACCCCCCACAGGACTGTTAACAAAGAGGTAGTTTTTAACCCCTTCCCCCCAAACTCAGTACACAGGGAGTAAACACAAATGCCCATCTCCCAGTCTTTCCCTGAAAGGGGTCTATTTGCATACTTCAAAAGCTCTGCCTGGGGGCTAGCCTTCTAATTTATCATGCACCTAGAGGCTGACTAGAACCTCCTTGAAGACCAGGGATGCCAGCAGATATCTGGTATCTTGCCCTCTTCCTCTAGGCTGCTCTAAGATCTCCCTGGAATGAACTTGTACATGACTGCAGTCCAGCTTTTGTGTTTGCCACCTAATAGATGGGCTTCTCAATTGCCAGCGTCTCAGAGAGAATGAGGCTTGCATCCATGAGTCCTACAGAACTGTAGCATACGAAGCAGTTCTTAACAGGCTCAGGATCACCCCTACACAGCTATATTCCTGGGCCCAATGCAGAGTAGAGGAAGCAAAAACACCCACCTTCCATTTCTCCCTAAATGGAGCCTAAGTACATACTTTCCCAGGTGCTGCCTAAGGATCCAGCTTCCAACTTGCTTGCATGTAGGTGCTGATGGCGATCTTTCGCTTTGGGACCCTGGCAAGTCTTGACTCTCAACTACTGGGAGCCAGTAGGAACAGAGATAGTGGCTTGGACAATCACAAAGGTTAAAGAGACAACTAGGAACATGGACTAGGATGATAGATGAGTTTCATCTCCTACAATGAGACCACTGTTAAGACTAGTTTAGGTGGCTGTTTTATCTAATGCACAGAAACACAGAGTCAAGGAAAATGAAGAAACAAACTATATTCCCAACTAAGGAACAAGACAAATCTCCAGAAACAGATCTTAATGAAACAGAGATAAGTGAATTAACTGATAGAGAGTTCAATTAACAGACAAAGATGCTCACTGAGATCAGGAGAGCAAGTCATAAAGTGAGAATTTCAACATAGAGAAAGGAAATATAATAAAGTACCTAAC
Organism: Mirounga angustirostris; assembly: GCF_029215605.1. Taxonomy (NCBI): domain Eukaryota; kingdom Metazoa; phylum Chordata; class Mammalia; order Carnivora; family Phocidae; genus Mirounga; species Mirounga angustirostris. The sequence continues at coordinate 127,673,555 of NW_026991713.1, forward strand.
AGATTACAAGGCTGAAGGATATAATTACTGAACTTAGAAATTTAATAGAGGCATTGAACAGCAGACTAGATCAATCATAAGAAAAAAATCAGTGAACTTGAGACAGGGAAGTAGAACTCATCCAATCATAGGAGCAAAAGACAAATGATTAAAGATAGCTTAAGGGATTTAGGGGACATAATCAAACAGACCAATATGCATATTTATAAGGGCCCCAGGAAGCAGAGAGAGAGAGAAGGGGCAGAAAGTTAATTCAAAGAAATAATGGCTGAACACGTCCTTAACCTGAGAAAGAAACAGACATGTAGATTCAAGAAATGCAGATTTTTTTTAAAAAAAAGGATGAATACAGAATAAAACACATTATAATTAAATTGTCGAAAGTTAAAGACAAGGAGCGAATCCTAAAAAGCATCAAGAGAAAAACAACTTGTTATGTACAAGGGAGCCCACATACAACTTTCAGCAGATTTATTAGCAGAAACTTCACAGGCCAGAAGGGATTGAGATGATGTATTCAAGGTGCTGAAAGAAAAAAAACTACTAGCCAAGAATACCCAGGAAACTTGTCTTTTAGAATTGAAGGGGAGCATAATATTACATATTAGAAACCCTAAAGACTACACACACACACACACACACACACACAGAGTTATAGACAAAATCAGTAAAGTTGCAAGATATAAAATCTATATATAAAAATTAGTTGAGTTTAAGTTGTCCTTCATAATTGCAAGAGAGTTTGCCAGACAAGCAAAAACTGAAGTTTAGCAACACTAGACTGACCTTATAAGAAATGCTAAAAAGACTTTAAGCTGAAACATAAGGGCATGAATTAGTAACAGGAAACACATATGAAAGGATAAATGGCACTGATAAAGATAAATATAGATAAATATAAAAATTTAAATTCAGAATAGTCTAATGGGATTTTAGTGGTGGGTTAATTACTTGAAAAGCCAGTATGAAGATTACAAGGGAAAAATGCTAAAAATAACTAAAACTACAATGACTTGTTAATAGAGAATCAAGATAAGAAGATGTAAATTTTGACATCAAAAACAAAAATTTTGTGAAGGGGGGAAGCAAAAATAACCTTAGAATACAATCAACTTTAAGTTGTTACCAGCTTAAAACTGACTTTTATAACTTTTAGGAGTTTTAGATAAGTCTCATGGTAACCATAAAGCAAAACCCTACAGTAGATACACAAAAGATAAAGGAATCTAAGCATAACACTACAGAAGAATGATCAATTCACAGAGAACAAGAGAAGAAAGGAACAAAAGAATTACAAAACAGCCAGAAAACAACTAACATATGGCAATAAGTTCAAATCTATTAATAATTATATTAGATGTAAATAGACTAAATTCTTGAACCAAAGGACAAAGAGTGGCTGAGTGAATTAAAAAACAAGACCCATCTCTATGCTGACTACAAGAGACTCACTTTGGCTTTAAGAACACACATAGGCTAAAAATGAAGGGATGCAAAAAGATATTCCATGCATATAGAAACCAAAAGAAAGCTCAGGTAGCCATACCTGCGTTAGATAAAATAGGCCTTAAGACAAAGACTAGTTAGAGACAGAGAGGGTCATTATATAATCATAAAGATATCAATTCAACAAAAGGATATAATGTTTGTAAATATTAATGCATTCAGCATAGAAGCATCTAAATATAAAAAACCAACCAATATTAATAAACCTAAAGAGAGAAATATACAGCAATATAATAACACTAGGGGGCTTCATACTCAATCTTCACCAATGTATAGGTTATCCAGGAGAAAATCAGAGAAAATCAAGAAGGAAATACTGGACTTAAATGACATATTTGACCAGATGGACTTCATGGACATTTAAAGAATACTCCATTCAACAGCATCAGAATACCCATTCTTCTCAAGCACACATGGAACATTCTCCAAGATAGACCACATGTTAGGCCACAAAACAAGTCTTAATAATAAATGAGATTATCTCATCTTTTCTGGCCACAGTGATAGGATTAGAAATCAATTACAAGAAGAAAACTAGAAAAATCACAAATATGTAGAGATAAAACAACATGGTACTAAACAATCAATGGGTGTAAGAAGAAATCATAGAAATTTTAAAATATCTTGAGACAAATGAAAATGGAAGCACAACATACCAAAAATTATGGGATGCAGCAAAAATACTTTTAAAAGGGAAGTTTAAATGGCAAATGCCCACATTAAAAACAAGATAATGTTTATCTCAAACAACCTAACTTTCCACCCAATGTAGAATAAATGTGAAAATGCTAGAAACATAACACCTACCAAGACAGAATTATGAAGAAATAGAAAATCTGAACAGACCACTTAATAGTAAGGAGATTCCATCAGTAATCAAAAACTTTCCCAAAAATTCTGGGACTATCTGTAGTATGCTGGTCAGCTTTTTAAGATGCTGAGAACTCCAATGCAGAAGGAAATGTTCACAAACACCCTGTGTTCTCTTCACCCTCCTCAGGTCCCATATCAACCGGTTTAACCCAGAGCAATAAACCTGACTTTGTTATTTTAAAAAAGCCCAGGGGGGCATCTGGGTGGCTCAGTCAGCTAGGTGGCTGCCTTTGACTCAGGTCATGATTTCAGGGTCCTGGGATTGAGCCCCACATCAGGCTCTCTGCTCAGCAGAGAGTCTACTTCTCCCTCTCCTCCACCCCTCCCCCCTGCTCATGCTCTCCCTAATAAATAAAATCTTAAGGAAAAAAAAAAAAAAGCCCAGGACTAGATAGTTTTGCTTGGTTTATTCTTTCAAAGAATTTAAGAATTAATACCAATCCTTCTGAAACTCTTCCAAAAATAGAAGGGAATACTTCTAAACTCATTTTATGAGGCCAGAATTACCCTGATACCAAAACTAAACAAGGACACAACAGGAATAGAAAATTATAGGCCAATATCCCAAATAGAAGAAATCCTCAAAATATCCTCAACAAAATATTAAATCAAATTCAAACATACATTAAAAAGATTATTGGGGTGCCTGGGTGGCTCAGATGGTTAAGCATCTGCCTTCAGCTCAGGTCATGATCTCAGGGTCCTGGGATCAAGCCCTGCGTCGGGCTCCCTACTCAGTGGAGAGTCTGCTTCTCCCTCTCCCTCTGCTCTCCCCTCTGTTTGTGCTTCTCCCTCTTAAATGAATAAAATCTTTAAAAAATTTTATATACCATGATAAAGTGGGATTTATTCCAGGGATGTAAAAATGGTTCAATATCCACAAATATATAAATGGGATACACCACATAACAAAATGAAAGTTAAAAATCATATGATCATCTCCATATAGATAGAGAAAAAGGTATTTAACAAAATTCAATGATTCATTATAAAATCTCTCAACAAAGTGGTTTTGGAGGAACAGCCTCAACATAATAAAAGCCTTATGTGGCAATGCACAGCTGACATCATAATGGTGAAAATCTAAAAGCTTTCCTCCAGGGTTAGGAACATTATGGACACTTTTACTCAACAAAGTACTAGAAATCCTAGCCTGACAATTAGGCAAGAAAAGGAAATAAAAGGCATCCAAATTAGATTGGAAGAAATAAAACTATGTGCAGATGACAACCTATTATATATAGAAAACCCTGAAGACACCACCACAAATGCTAGAACTAATAAGTAAAATGGCAGGATACAAAATCAATATACATACAGCAGTTGTATTTCTATACACTAATATTGAACTATCAGAAATAAAAATAAGGAAAATAATCATACTGATATCTGCATTAAGAGGAATAAAATACCTAGGGATGTATTTCACCAAGGAGGTGAAAGATATGTGTGCTGATTCTGTAAGACATTGATGAATGAAATTGAAAAAGACACAAATAAATAGAAAGATATTCTATATTCTTATATTGGAAGAATATTGTTAAATGTCCTTACTACCCAAAGGGATTTACAGGTTCTATGCAATTCCCATCAAAATTCCAATAGCATTTTTCACATAAATAGAACAAGTAATTGTAAAATTTATATGGAACCATGAAAGACCACAACTAGCTAAAGTGATCTGGATTAAAAAGAACAAAGCTGGAGGCATCATGCTGTCTGATTACAAGCTATATCACAAAGCTCTAGTTATTAAAACAGTATGCATTGGCATAAAAACAGACACAAAGAACAATGGAACAGAATAAAGAACCCAGAAATAAACCAACATATTTATGGTCAATTAATTTATGACAAAGGGACCAAGCATATACAACAGGCAAAGCAGAGTCTCTTTAATAAATGGTGACAGGAAAAGTGGACAGCCACATATAAAGAATGAAACGGGATCACTATCTTACACCATACACAAACATTGCTCAAAATTGAATAAAGACTTGAATGTGACCTGAAACCATGAAACTCCTAGAAAAAAAATAAGGAATAAGCTCCTTGACATTGATCTTGGCAAAGATTTTTTTGGATTTGCCCACAAAACAAAGGCAACAAAAGCAAATATAAACAAGTGAGACTATATCAAACTAAAAATCTTTTGTACAGCAAAGAAAACCATCAATGAAATGAAAAGGTAACCTATGGAATGGGAGAAGATATTTGCAAATCATATAAATAATAAGGGGTTAATATCCAAAACACACTAAGAAGTCATACAACTCAAAAGAAAAAAATAAGCAAGCAATTGGATTAACACGTAGGCAGAGAAACGGAATAGACATTTTTTCCCCAAGAAGACATACAAATGGCTAACAGGTACATGAAAAGGTGCTCAACATCACTAATCATTAGGGAAATACAAATCAAAGCCACAATGTATGATATCTCACACTCATTGGAATGATTAGTATCAAACAGACAAGAAATAGAGAAGATCCCAAGATAGGCAATGTAGGAAGATCCCTCACCTCCTCCACAGACACACCAAATCTACACCTATTTATAGAGCAATTCCTCCTGAAGAAAAACTAAGGGCTGATTGAACAGTTTCTGCACAACAAAAGATAGAATGGAAAGAGAGACAAAGGCACAATAATGAAGACACCCTCCCTGATGCTGCAAACCACAGTGGAGAGGGATAATACTGAGGGCTAGGGAGATTTGTCTACTCTGGATCACACACATACAAAAGCCATGATTTAAAAGAGCAACTAGTACATAAAAGAGCCAGCCCTTGCTCTTCACCAAATGGTGGAAGAGCTGCTGGAATTCTCTCTAGGCTGGTGAGCATCACCTTGATAGCATGAAGGTGAGAAGGGTCTCTTTGCCCTATGCGGACTGCTGTCTCAGTGAGTCCTGGGCTCCTAGCCTGCACCAGCTCCAGTTGTCCAACGATGACAGCCTCTAGGATGGTGCATACTGGGATACCCCTAGTCAGCATTCACTGGGATACCCCTGGTCAGCATTCACTACAATTCCAGCTGGTATTCCAAAGTAGCACAGGTGCAAAGAACCCTGGAACATGCCAGGTCTGCACCATTTCAGCTTCAGACGGCTTGGTAGAGAACTCCTTGCACAGAGTGCTCTGGGGCCTTCTGGCAGATTCCTGCCTTGGCTTTAGCCACCCTGCCAGGGCACTCCCCATGTGGTGTTCCCTGGAACATCCCAGCCTGCACCTATTTCAGTTTCAGCTGTCCTGCCATGGGACCATTTGTGTGGAAAGCTCCAGGACCCCCCATCTCACACACTTCAACTGCAGCTATCCTGCCAAGGTGACCTCTACACATAGGGCCCTAGGATGCCCCAACTTGCATCCACCTCAACTTCAGCTGTCCTGTCAAAATGGCCTCTGTGCACAGAGGCAGGGACGCCTCTGGCCTGTACCCACCTCAGCTTCAGCTGTCCTGCTAGGCTACCCTCTGCATGTAGGGTCCCAGGACACCCCTGATCTACACCTACTTCAGCTTTAGTTGTCCTGCCAGGGTACCCTTTGCATGGAGAGCCCTAGTACCTCCCAGCCACAGCCTGCTTTGGCTCTAGCTGCCCTACCAGGGCACCCTCTGTGCATAGAGCTCCAGGATCCACTTGGCCTGCACCCACCTAGCCTCAGCTGTCCTGCCAGGGTGTCCTCTGTATGTAGAACCCTGGGGCCATGAGGGCTTGCATCCACTTCAGCTGTCCTGCCAGCACATCCTCTATGTGTATAACCCTGGGACCCCCAGGGCCTGTACCCATGTCAGCTTCAACTGCGTAGAGAGCCTTAGGACTGCCCTGGCCTGCACTCACTTTAGCTTTGGCCATCCTCCCAGGGAAGCCTTAGCATGGAGTGCTCCGTGACCCCCAGCCACACCAGCCACACCTCCATTCAGCCAGTGAAATTCAGCAGACACACATAGTCTACCCAAGGGATGACCATACATAAGACAATTTCTTCAAGTTCAGAAGTAGCAGTCCCACCTAATTCTTAGAAACAAAGAAAGTTAAGCAAAATGGGGAGAGAGAGGAATATGCCTCAACCCAAAGAATAAGAAAAAAAACTCAGAAAAAAGAACTAAGTGAAATGGACATAAGCAATATGCCTGATGAAGAGTTTAAAGTAATGATTATAAAGATGCTCACTGGGCTGGAGAGAAAAGTGGAAGAACTCAGTGAGACCTTCAACAAAGAGATAGAAAATGTAAAAGAGAACCAATCTGAGTAGAAGAAAACAATAACTGAAGTGAAAAATACACTAGAGGAAATTAATAATAGATTAGTGGATGCAGATTTATGGATCAGCAATCTGGAAGATGGTAATGAAAGGCATGCAAGCTGAACAGCAGAAAAAAAGAAAAAAAAAGAAAGAAGGACAGGCCAAGGGATCTCTTGGATAACATCACAAGAACATATATTCACATTATAGAGATCCCGGAAAGAAAGGAGCATAAAATTTATCTCAAGAAATAATTTGAAGCTGAAAACTTCCCTAACCCAAGGAAGGAAATACACATCCAGGTTCAGGAAGCACAGAGTTCCAAACAAGATGAACCCAAGGAGGTCCATATCACAAATTATAATAATTAAATTGTCAAATAATAAAGGTAAAAGAATTTTAAAGACAGCAAGAGAGAAGGAAATAGTAACATACAGGGAAGAGCCAATAAGGCTGTAAGCTAATTTTTCAGTAGATACTGCATGCCTGAAGGATGTGGCATGATCTATTCAAAATGCTAAAAGGAAAAAAACCTACAGCAAAGAACACTATACCTGGAAAGTTTATTCAGAATTGAAGGAGATAATTTCCCAGCCAAACATAGTGAAAAGACTTTATCACCAGCCTTAAAATAAATTTTAAAGGGACTTCTTTAAGTGGAAAAGAAAAGGCCATAACTAGATGTAAGAAAATTATAAATAACATATGTAAAATATGACAACATATGCATAAACTGTGGAGGAGGGAGTAAAAAAGAAAACTTTTTAGAATGTGTTCAAACTTAGAATGTGTCCAAACAACCATCAACTTAATTTAGACTGCTATTTATTTAGGGTGTTATACATGAACTTCATGGTAACCACAAACCCAAAACCTATAATAGATTAAAAAAACAAACAAACAAGAAAGCCAAGCATAACACTACAGAACGTCATAAATCACAAGGAAAGAGAGCAAGAGAAGAAGAAACAGAAAATAAATGCAAAAGCAACCAGAAAAGAATTAACAAAATGGCAATAAGTACATATCTATCAATAATTACTTTAAATGTATATGGTTTAAATGCTCTAATCAAAAGTCATAGGTTGGCCGAATGGATAAAAATATAAGACCTGGAAGAGTTCCTGTTCAAGATGGTGACAGAAAAAAAACAAAAAAACCAAAAACAATGGTGACATAGGAAGACTCTGAACTCACCTCCTCCATGGAACATTCTAATTACACCTATTAATAGAACAATTCCTCCTGAAGAAATGAGAGCTAACTGAACAGCTACTGAACAACCAAAGATAGAGAGAATGGCAAAGAACAGCAAGAAAGACAGAGACACGGTAACAAAGGGAACCACTGCCCCTGACACTGCAAACAGCAGTAGGGAGGGATGGTACTGAGGGGCTGGGAACAGATCCCTCTGTCCTTGGGCACAGAAATAAAGCTGTAGTTTAAAAGAGGAACTAGAATATAAAAGACAAAACTAGAACTCTGCCAAGCAGTGGAGAAGCAGCAGGAAATCTCTGCAGGTCAGAGGGACTGGAGAATGACAGGGTTTACATTCCCTCCCCACCTTAAACACCTAGACCAGAGCAGAGTCCAGACACTGTAACACGCAGGTATGGTCATCTCAATGAGCTTGTGACTTCAGCAAGTCCAAGGTCCACAAGCCCACAACAGCTCTAGTCATGCTGGGGCACAGAAAAAGAAGCCAGAGTTTAAAAGGGCTGCACTTTTCCCACCTCCCACCTTCAAAGACCAGACAGGAGCAGGATCTCACTCACAGTTACCTGGTGACCTGAGCAAGCCCAGGGACCACAAGCTCACACCAGTTGCCCTATGGTGCTGGGGCAAAGAAAACAAGCCACAGTTGTGTGTGTGTGTGTGTGTGTGTGTTTCTTTTTCAATTTAATTTTTTTTTACTTTTTAAAATTGTCTCATCTTGTTTTTATTTTTTCTTTTCTCCCTTGTCCTTTTTTTTTCTTTTTTCTTTTTTCTTTTATTACTCTCTTTTTAAATTTTATTATTTTTTCTTTATTCTATAAAAAGCCACAGTTTAAAATAGTAACTACCATAAACAGCCACAGCTCCAACCACAGCCAGCAAAAGTCACCAAGCACACACAGTCTCATACGGGTCACCATACACAGGACCACTCTTAGTTTAGAAATAGCCATTTTGGGGCACCTGGGTGGCTCAGTCATTAAGCGTCTGCCTTCGGCTCAGGGCATGATCCCAGGGTCCTGGGATCGAGCCCTGTATTGGGCTCCCTGCTCCGCGGGAAGCCTGCTTCTCCCTCTCCCACTCCCCCTGCTTGTGTTCCCTCTCTCGCTGTCTCTCTCTCTGTCAAAAAATAAATAAAATCTTAAAAAAAAAAGAAATAGCCATTTTGCCTAATCCATAGGAAAAAACACAGAAAGTCAAGCAAAATGGGGAGAAATATGCTCTAAACAAGAGAACAAGAAATAAACCTCAGTAAAATAAATGAAACAGAGATAAGCGATTTGCCTGATAAAGACTTTACAGTAATGATCATAAAGATACACACAGGGCTGGAGATACACACAGGGCTGGAGAAAAGAGTGTTAGAATTCAATAAGGAGATAGGAAATATTCAAAAGAACCAATCAGAACTGAAGACAATAATAGAAATAAAAAAAAATAGGGGCGCCTGGGTGGCTCAGTCGTTAAGCGTCTGTCTTCGGCTCAGGTCATGATCCCAGGGTCCTGGGATCGAGCCCCGCATCGGGCTCCCTACTCTGCGGGAAGCCTGCTTCTCCCTCTCCCACTCCCCTTGCTTGTGTTCCCTCTCTCGCTGTGTCTCTTTCTGTCATATAAATAAAATCTTAAAAAAAAAAGAAATAAAAAAAACACACAGAGGGAATCAAAAGTAGATTAGAGGATGCAGAATGTATCAGCCATCTGGAAGACAAGGTAATGGAAAACACACAAGCTGAACACCAAAAAGAGAAAACAATTTATAAAAATGAATATAGATTAAGAGATGTCTTTGACAACATGAAGCAAATGAATATTTGCCTAATAGGGGTTCCTGAAAAAGAAGAAAAGTGTAGAAAACTTATTTGAAGAAATAATAACTAAAAACTTCCCTATCCTTGGGAGGGAAATAGACATCCAAGTCCAAGAAGCACAGAGTTCCAAACAAGAGGAACCCAAGGAGGCCCACTCCATGACACATAATAATTAAAATGTCAAAGGTTAAAAATAAAGAATCTTAAAGACAGCAAGAGAGAAATAAAATGTTACCTAACAAGGGAAAATGCATAAGGCTATTAGCTGATTTTTCAGCAGAAACTTTGCAGGCCAGAAGAGAGTGGCATGATATTTGCAAAGTGCTGAGAGGAAAAAAACTACACCCAAGAATATTCTACCATGCAAGGTTATCATTCAGATTTGAAGGAAAGATAAAGAGTTTTCCAGAATAACAAAATATATATGAACTTATCACCACTACACCAGCCTTACAAAAAAATGTTAAAGGGACTTAAGTGGAAAAGAAATGGCCATAATTCAACATAAGAAAACTATGAATAAGAAGATGTAAAATATGGCAACATATACATAAAATTTGGAGAAGGGAGTGAGAAGGGAAGAGAAGGGGGGGGAAAGATTTTTTTCTGTTTTTTTTTTTTTTTAAAGATTTTATTTATTTATTTGACAGAGAGAGACACAGTGAGAGAGGGAACACAAGCAGGGGGAGTGGGAGAGGGAGAAGCAGGCTTCCTGCGGAGCAGGGAGCCGGATGCGGGCCTCAATCCCAGGACCCTGGGATCACGACCTGAGGCAAAGGCAGACGCTTGACACTGAGCCACTCAGGCGTCCTGTTATTATTTTTTTTTAGAATGTATTTGCACTTAAATGACCATCAAATTTATATGTAGTGAAAAAAAGGAGCACATGCACCCCAGTGTTCATAGCAGCAATGTCCACAATAGCCAAACTGTGGAAGGATGAATGGATAAAGAAGATGTGGTTCATATACACAATGTAATTTACTCAACCATCAGAAAAGATGAATATCTACCATTTACATCGACATGGATGGAACTGTAGGGTATTATGCTAAGTGAAATAAGTCAGTCAAAGAAACACAATTATCATATGGTTTCACTCATATGTGGAACATAAGGAATAGTGCAGAGGACAATAGGGGTGGGGGTATCTGAATGGGAATAAATCAGAGAGAGAGACAAACCGTATGAGACTCTTGACTCTGGGAAACAAACTGAGGGTTGTGGAAAGGGAGGTGGGGGGGATGGGGTAACTGGGTGATGGGCATTAAAGAAGTCATGTGATATGATGAGCACTGGGTGATATACTCAACTAATGAATCATTGAACATTATATCAAAAACTAATGATGTACTATAACTTGGCTAATTGAATTTAAATAAAAAAATAAAAGAAACTGCTGAAAAAAATTTATATGTACAGCTTTTTACTTAGGACGTTATATATGAACCTATGGTAACCACAAACCCAAAACCTATGATAGATACACAAAAAATAAAGAGAAAGAAAGCCAAACAAAACACTATAGATACTCATTGATCACAAAGAGCAAAAGAAGAAAAGAACAAAGAGGAACTACAAAAACAACCAGAAAACAATTTTTAAATGGCGATAAAACACACCTGTCAATACTTTAAACGTAAATGGTTTAATGCTCCAATCAAAAGACATATAGTGGCAGAATGGTTAAAAATAACAAGACCTGGGGCGCCTGGGTGGCTCAGGCGTTAAGCGTCTGCCTTCGGCTCGGGTCATGATCCCAGGGTCCTGGGATCGAGCCCCGCATCGGGCTCCCTGCTCCACGGGAAGCCTGCTTCTCCCTCTCCCACTCCCCCTGCTTGCGTTCCCTCTCTTGCTGTGTCTCTCTCTGTCAAATAAATAAATAAAATCTTAAAAAAAAAAAAAAAAAGAAAGAAAACATTAAAAAAAAAAATAACAAGACCTATATGCTGTGTTCAAGGGACTCACCTTAGACCTAAAGACACCTGCAGATTGAACTGAAAGTAAAGTAAATTGAAAAAGATTCATCATGTAAATGGAAGTGAAGAAAAAAAAAAAAAAGGCCAGGTACCAACACTTATATCAGACAAAATAGACTCTGAAACAGATTGTAACAAGAGACAAAGAAAGGCATTACATAATGATAAAGGGATCAATCCAACAAGAAGATGTAACACTTGTAAACATCTACCCACCCAACATGAGTACCTAAATACATAAGGAAACATAAACAATAAAAAGAGAGAAGTTGATGGTAATACAATAATAGTAGGGGACTTTAACACTCCAATCACATCAGACAGAAAATTGACAAGAAAACAATGTCTTTGAATGACACATTGGACCAAATGGGCACAACAGATACGTGCAAAACATTCTATCTGAAAACAACAGAATACACATCTTTTCAAGTGCTACATGGCATATTCTCCAGAACAGATCACATATTAGTCCATAAAATAAGCCTCAATAAATTTATTTAAGAAGATTGAAATCATACCATGCATCTTTTCTGACCTGAATGGTATGAAACTAGAAATAAGTCACAAGAAAAAAAAAAACTGGAAAAAGCACAAACACGCGGAGACTAAACAACATGATACAAAACAACCAATGGGTCAACGAAACAATCAAAAAAGCAATTAAGAAGTACATAGAGACAAATTAAAATGAAAACACAATGGTCCAAAATGTCTGGGACACAGTGAAAGCAGTTCTAAGAGGAAAATATATAGCAATTCAGGCTTACCTCAAGAAATAAGAAATAGCTCAAATAAACAATTTAACATTATACCAGAAGGAACAAGAAAAAGGAGAACAAAGCCCAAGGTGAGTAGAAGAAAGGAAATAATAAAGATCAGAGCAGAAATAAAGGATATAGAGACTAAAGAAACAAGAGAAAAAAATCAGTGAAACAAGAGCAGGTTCTTTGAAAAGATAAACAAAATTGACAAACCCTTAGCTAGACTCATTAAGAAAAAAAGAGAAATGATCCAAATAAATAAAATCAGAAACAAGAGAGAAGTACAACTGACACCACAGAAATACAAAGGATTACAAGAGAATACTATGAAAAATTATATGGCTATATAATTTATTTATTTATCCCTGGGATGCAAGAATGGTCCAATATTCACAAATCAATCAACTTCACACACCACATCAACAAAATGATTAAAAATTATATGATTTCAATAGATGCAGAAAAAGTATTTGACAAGATTCATCATCCATTCATAAGAAAAATTCCAAGATAATGGAGTTAGAGGGAACATACCTCAACATAATAAAGGCCATATATGACAAACCTACATCTAATATCACATTCAGTGGTGAAAAATGGATAATTTCCAAGGTCAGGAATAAAACAAGGATGTCTACTCTTGCTACTTTATTCAACATAGTACTGCAAATTCTAGCCACAGGATTCAGATAAGAAGAAGAAATGAGGCATCCATATTGGTAAAAAGAAGTTAAACTGTCACTATTTGCAGATGACATGTTACTATACACAGAAAATCCTAAAGACTCTACAAAATATGATTAAAAGTAATAAATGCATTTAGTAAAGTCATAGGATACAAAATTAATATCCAGAAATTGGTAGAGTTTCTAAGTACTAACAATGAAGTTGCAGAAAGAGAAATTAAAAAAAACACCACCATTTACCATGGCACCAAAAAGAATAAAATACCTAGGAATAAACTTAACCAAGGAAGTGAAAGACCTGTACTCTGAAAACTATAAAACATTGATGAAAGAAATTGAAAATGACACAAATGGAAAGATATTTCATGCTCATGGATTAAAAGAATTCATATTGTCAAATGTCCATGTTACCCAAACAAATCTATAAACGGTGCAATTCCTTTCAAAATGCCAATAGCATTTTTCACAAATCTATAACAAATAATAACACAATAACAAATATAACCACAGATGACCCTGAATAGACAAAGCAATCTTGAGAAAGAAGAACAAAGCTGGAGGTATCACGATTCCAGAGTTCAAGATATACTACAAAGCTGTGATAATCTAAACAGTATGGCTCTGGCACAAGAATAGACATATATCAGTGGAACAGAACAGAGAGCCCAGAAATAAACCCACACTTATATTGTCAATCTATGACATAGGAGGCAAAAATATACAATGTGGGGAAAGACAGTCTCCTCAATAAATTGTGCAGGGAAAACAGGACAGCTACATACAAAAGAATGAAACTGGACCACTTTCTTACACCATACATAAAGATAAACTCAAAATGGATTAAAGACCTAAATGTGAGACCTGAAATCATAAAACTCCTAAAATAAAATATAGGCAGCATTCATATTTGGCTGTAGCAACATTTTTCTAGAAATGTCTCCTCAGGCAAGGAAAACAAAAGCAAAAAGTAAACTATTGGGATGATACCAAAATAAAAAACTTTTGCACAGCAAAGGAAACAAACACAAATTGAAAGGCAACCTACTGAATGGGAGAAGATATTGGCAAATGATAAATGCAATAAGGGGTTAATATCTAAAATATATAAAGAACTTATACAACTCAATGCTAAAAATGAACCTCCCCAAGCAATCTGATTAAAAAATGTACAGAGAACCTGACTATACATTTTCCCAAAGAAGATATAGAGATGGCCAATAGACACATGAAAAGATGTTCAACATCATTAATCATCAGGGAAATGCAAATCAAAACCACTATGAGATATCACTTTATACATGTCAGAATGACTAGAATAAAAAAGACAAGATATAAGTGTTACAAGGATGTGGAGAAAAAGGAACCCTTATACATTGTTGGTTGGAATCTAAATTGATGCATCCACTGTGGAAAACAGTATGGAGGCTCCTCAAAAAATTAAAAATAGAACTATCCTATGATTCAGCCATTTCACCTCTGGCTATTTATCAAAAAAAAAATCACTATCTCAAAAGGATATCTACATCTCCATATTCATTTTGGCATTATTGACAATAGCAAAGACATGGAAACAATCAGAGTTCATACATAGAGAGATAAAGGAAATATGCTGCGTATATATGTACAATGGAATATTATTCAGCCATAAAAAGAAGGAAATCTTGCCATCTGGGACAACATAGATGTACCTTGCAGGCATAATGTTAAGTGAAATTAGACAGAAAATGACAAATACCATATGATATCACTTATACGTGGAATCTAACAACAAACAAACTCATACAGTAAAGAGGTTGGTGGCTACCAGAAGCAGGGAGTTGGTTAAATGGGTGAAGGTGGTAGAAAGACTCAAGCTTCCAATTAATAAGATAAACAAATCCTGGGGATGTAATGTACAGCATCGTGACTGTAATGAACAATAATGTACTGTATATTTTTTTAAGTTGCTAAGAGAGTAGTTCTTAAAAGTCCTTATATCATACACACAAAAATTTTAACTTTTTTTTTGGTGTTAGATGTTAACTAAACTTATTGTGGTAATAATTTTGCAATAAATACACATATCAAATTATTATATTGTAACCTAAACCTAATACAGTGCTGTATGTCAAATACATCCCCCCAAAATCAGTTGCCTTTCTATGCACTAACAATGACATATCAAAAATAGAGATTAAGAAAACAATCACATTCACATTTGCATCAAAAACAGTGAAATACTTGGAACAGGAGGTAAAAGATCTGAACACTGAAAATTATAAGACATTGATAAAGGGAAATAAAGAAGAAATAAATGGAAAGATATTCTATGCTTTTGGATTGGAAGAATATTGTTTAGATGTCTGCACTACCCAAAGTGATCTACAGATTCAATGCAATTCCCATAAGAATTCTAATAGCCTTTTTTCACAGAAATAGAACAAACAATGCTAAAACTTGTGTGGACTCACAGAAGACCCAAAGCAATCTAGGGCAAGAACACAAAGCTAGAGGGATCACACTCTGATTTCAAAATATAGTACAATCAATAGAGTAAGGAGCCAATCTACTAGATGGGAGAAAATATTTGTGAATCATGCCTCTGATAAGAAGCTAATATCCAAACTATATAAGTAACTCAGACAATTCAATAGTTAAAAAAATCAGATTTAAAAATGAGCAGAGGATCTGAATAGACATATCTGCAAAGAAGACATACAAATGACCAACCGGTATATGAAAAGATGCTGAACATCACTAACCATCAGGAAATACAAATCAAAACCACAACAAAATATTACCTCACTCCTGTAAGAATGGCTATCATCAAAAAGACAAGAGATAACAAGGGTTGGCAAAGATGTGAAGAGAAGGCTACCTTTGTGTATTTGTTGATAGGAATATAAATTGGTGTAGGCACTATGGAAAGCAGTATGACAGTTCCTTAAAAACTTAAAACTAGGGCTCCTGAGTAGCTCAGTTGGTTAAGCATCTGCCTTTGGCTCAGGTCATGATCCCAGGGTCCTGGGATTGAACGCTGCATCAGGCTCCCTGCTCAGTGGGGAGTCTGCTTCTCCCTCTCCCTCTATGCCTGCTTGTGACCTCTCTCTCTCTCTCTCTCAAATAAATAAACAAAATCTTTAAAAAATTAAAAATAGAACTAGCATATGATCCAGCAATCCTACTTTTGGATATATATTTAAAGGAAAAGAAAACAGGATTCAGAGAGACATCTGCACTCCCACGTTCAATATCCACAATAGCCAAGATATGGAAACAACCTAAGTGTCTTTCAATGAATGAATGAATGAATGAATGAATGAATGAATGAATGAATGAATGAATGAATGAATAAATGAATAAAGAAGATGTGATGTGATGTGTGTGTGTGTGTGTGTGTGTAGGATGGTTATTCAGACATAAAAAAGAAGGGGAAGAAATGGGGAAATGTTGGTCAAAGACTACAAACTTACAGTTGTAAAATGACTAACTTGGGGTTCTGATATTTGGCACAATGATTATAGATAATACTAGTGTATTATATACATAAGAGTTGCTAAGAGTATATATTTTTTACAGTGAGCTACCATATACCCTTTATTTAGATTTATCAATTTAACATTTACATTTTCCCTTTTTAATTGAAGTATAGTAGACATACAATGTTACATTAGTTTCAGGTGTGCAACATAGTGATTTGACAACTCTGTTTGTTATGCTATACTCCCCCCAAGTGTAGCTACCATTTGTCACCATATGACACTATTACAATACCACTGACATACTGCCTGTGCTGTACCTTTCATCTCTGTGACTTACTCATTCCATAACTGGAAGCTTGTATCTCCAACCTCCCTTTGTTCATTTAGCTCATCCCCCAGCCCCCTTTTCTATGACAACCATCAGTTTGTTCTATTTATAGGTCTGATTCTGCTTTTTGGTGTTTGTTTTTAGAGTCCACACTAAGTGAAATCATATGCTATTTGTTGTTCTCTGTTTGACTTATTTCACTCAACATCATACCCTAACAGAGTAGATCTTAAATGTTAATGTTTTTAGCACAAAAAAGCAATGGTGTATATGTATATACATATATATACATATGTATATATATATACCACTATGGTGGTAATCATTTTTGCAATACATAAATGTATCAACACACTGTATACCTTCAACTTAATGTTATATGTCAATTATATCTCAGTAAAGCCAAAAAAGATGAAAAATAAAAGTATTGAGTGTTACTATGCTTGAAAGTGGAGGTGGCTATCTTCTGAAAGTCTGAGATGAATGTGGGAGATGCTGCCTTGAAATGGGTCCCTGATTTCAATGTGAAATGGGATCCTAGCATACAGAAACCACGTAGCCATGCTCACCTTCCAGAGACAGAGTAGGTGTTTAGTTAACAGAAAGCATGACCAAGGAAGCCATCCAAATGATTGATCATGGAATTCCCAGGACTGAAAATTTGATGAACCACCTACATATATATATATATGTGTGTGTGTGTGTGTGTGTGTGTGTATATACACACACACACACATATATGTATATATATGATATATATCTCAAAAAGGTGTCCACCTTAAGTCTCTACTTGTGGGTTAGTCATAGTTTTTCAATGAATTCCAAGACCTGAGATAGTTCACAGAGCCCCTTGATGAAATGAAAGATCAGAAACCCTTGAAGACCCTGGGATAACATTACAGGATGCTATAAATCTTCCTAGTTGTCTACCAAGGACCTACAGGTGCTCACTAGAATAAATATGAGCACCAGAGAAAAGGAAATCCTAAAACCTTTATGGGATTCAGTAATGGTGCTGAGCTATGCCTGAGTCAAGAGGGGATGTTTAAGGGGGTCATATAGTAAATGGTGTTTTGGCCCAAGTCAATCTTACAGTAAATCTCATGGATTTGTGAACCCATGTTGTGGTTACTTACCCCAGCTTCTGAGTATGTGATTGGGATAGACATTCCCAGCATTTGGTAGATGCCCATATTGGATCCCTGAACCATGGGGTTAAGGATATTATGGCAGGGAAGGTTTCAAGGGGGGAAACCCTGACGTTTCTTCTCTTCAGTAATGCTAAAGTATACAAATAGTAAACAAAATAGAATCAGTGAGAACACTCCTATCAAATAGGGAATATCAGTAAGAGATAAAAATTATAAAAAGGAATGAAATAGGAATTCTAGAATTAGTTCACTAAAGGGGCTCAACAGCTGATTTGAACAGACAGAATATATAATCACTGAACTTAAAGATTGGTTGAAATTATCTGGTCTGATGAACAGAAATAAAAAAGAATGAAGAAAAACGAACAGAGACTAAGGAGCTTATAGGATAACACCAAGCTTGCCAACACACAATAATGGGAATCCCAGCAAGAAAAGAGGGGAAAAAGGGGAAGCAGAAAATAGATTAGTGGTTGCCAGGCAATGGGGTGAATGCGGAGTGGGTACAGGGTTTCTTCTGGGGTGATAAAAATGATCTGGAGTTAACGATGATGTTTGTGCAACATTGTGAACGTACTGCTTAATTATATACCTATGATTTTTTGTTATACAAACTTTATCTCAATAAAAAGAACATCATTTCAGTTCCTTCTGCCTTCCCTCCCTTATCATACCCCCTCATCCTAAGCCACACTGGGTGAAATTCAGTCTGCCCCCAGTGGCTTTGTTTATACTGTTGCCCTGCCTTTTGTCTTGCTTTTTGCTCCCTCTATCTCAGAAAAGCTTATTCAAGTTTCAAAATCTGCTCCAAGTCTACCATGATTCTCATTCCCCATAGCAACACTTTTAATTCTTTAACCCTTTATAGTTTACAAGTGGGTAACTATTGAGAAGCCTTGGGAGATTGTCTAAATTGTAAAGCTTTACTAAGGATCATTCTTTTTAATTCAATAAAAAACACCTACATAATTTCATGTCTTAGCCATTTTTAAATGTACAGTTCAGTAGTGTTAGTTATATTACACTGCACAACGACTAAGACTCATTTAAACCCTGATTTGTAAAGCTTTCCCTAACCCTCTATTTGGAATCAATTACTCCCTCCTCTGTGATCTCATAGCATTTGGGGCATACTTCCGTTCTGGTGTTGACTAAATTTCTTTCTGGTTAGTTTTGTTTCCCTAATTTGTGGGCTCCTTCAGGGCAGGACTTGTGGCTAATCCTGTTCTGAATTCTAGTGGAGAGCACAACTGAGCAACACTAACTGAATGCTCATCAAGGTAAAAATAAAGGGGCAAAGGATGCCTTCCATCATTTACTGAGCTTCCCAGAAGTGTGACAACTGGGAACACGAAGGGAGAGAAGCAAATACGACTTTATCCTTCGGGCTTTCTCCTCTTCCTCTGTCTTGGCCTGACATCTTGCCTTAGCCTTGGCCAACCACAGGGACCATGGGGATTACTCCATGGTTTCCAGAGTCCTGTCAGCTGCTAGCCTCAAGGAAAATCCTACCTCCAGAGCAGTTTCTTCCACGGCTGATGTCCTAGAGCAGGTGAACTACCATCATCCAAAGCTGTTTTGTGTATAATATCTATCCTCTTTCTAATTTCCAACTCTCCTGGACTATAGGACCGTAGGAAAGCACCTTAAGTGGTCCCATTTGCTTGCTACCTTATACACCCAACATGCAAGAAAATAACCACGTGGCAAAATCACTCTGGTTATTTAGACATTATCTCTCCAGGGAGGGAATTAAAAAGCCCCTTGCTCTTCTCTTCCTTCTTCACCCCTGGCTGCCACCTCTTTGGGGTCTACAGAGCTTGTTGTCTTTGACACTAAAGGCTGAACAGAGGGAAGGTGTAAAACTATAATTTTACTGCTTTTCTTCAGCTTTTGCTGAAGGCTCACAAAGGAGGCTGAACAAAGGAACTAAAATGAAACTTTGATGATCTGGGTTTTTCCAATTAATCCTGCTCCCCATTAAAGGATCATGAGTTGGCTGTATCACTCGGTCCCTCTGAGATGAATCCCCATTTACCAGATGGCTGGGCATGAACTGGATGGCCTGGCATTTCATTTCTTCCTGTCTGGTAAAATGAGAAAATTCAAACCAGACACTGAAATGTTCTTTTCTTTTATTAAAAACATGTCTTAATTGGGTAGTTGGGTACTCTGAGTGAACCTCAACATTTCTAAATCTTTGAATGCTGGAAACAGAGATAAAACTGTCATTCTAATAGTGCCAGACAATTACATAATGTGACTCTAAACTGGTGGCTCCCAACCCTGGCAGCCCTTAGGAACAATAGAGGAACTGTAAATAAAAGGATCCTGCTAATCCACCCCCTGTCCTACCTGTACGGGGCTCTAGCATCAGGGCATTTTTTTTTAATATATATATTTTTAAGATTTTATTTATTTATTTGAGAGAGAGAATGAGAGAGAGAGAGAGAGAGAGCACATGAGAGGGGTGAGGGTCAGAGGGAGAAGCAGACTCCCCGCCGAGCAGGGAGCCCAATGCGGGACTCGATCCCGGGATTCCAGGATCATGACCTGAGTCGAAGGCAGTCACTCAACCAACTGAGCCACCCAGGCGCCCGCATCAGGGCATTTAAAAACAAAACTAATCAAATAAAAAACCAAAACAAAATACCTCCCACATGATGATAATATGCAGCAGGTATTGAGAAGTCACTCTGTGGGTAAAATAGATTATGTATCTTTAGACTAAACACTTTATTCTAGGATAGATTATTTTGGGGAGGCCCCTTGGTAAGAAGATAAAAGTTCAGGCACTTGGAGCACAGGTGCAGGACCTCTGAATATTGGTAAACTGATCCAAATGCAAATACTTTAGACTGGTATATATTGCTGTGTAACAAAGTACCACAAGGTGAGTAATAACCGTGTCATTAGTAATAACTAGTGAAGCTGTGAGATAATAATATGTATGTTTTAGTGGCTTAAAACCACCCACATTTATTATATCACAGTTTCTCAGCTTAGCTGGGTTCTCTGCTTCAGGGTCTGTCACAAGGCTGCAGTGGAGGAGTTGGCTAGGACTGGGGTCTTATCTGAGGGCCTGACTTGGTATCCAAGCTCCCATGGTTGTCAGCAGGATTGGCTCCTTGCACTGCTCAACTGATGCCCTTAGTCCCTAGCTGGCTGTTGGCCAGAGGCTGCCCTCAGACCCACATGGGCTTCTCTAGCAAGGCTGTTTGCTTCATCAAAGTGTACAAGCCAAGAGGGCAACATAGAAAGTCTGTAAGCAAGATGTAAATTACAGTAACATCCAATCATCTTGGTAATACTCTACTGCTTAGAAGCAAGTCACAGATCCCAACACACCCAAAGGGAGGACAATACACAAGGACATGAATACCAGGAGTTGGGGATCTATGAGAACCATCTGAGAGTTTGCCTGCCACACTTCAGCTTTAATAATTTAATGGTATAAAAACATGTCCTTTGGTGAGGAGGGTATATCCCTATGAATATTTTGGGGGGTATAATTGACAAAAATTGTATATATTTAAAGTGTACAACGATGTTTTGATATATGTTTAGTGAGAAATGTTTACTACAATCAAGCTAATTAACATATTCATCACCTCACATAGTTACCTTTTTTGTTTGGTAAAAACAATGTATAACTCTCAGCAAATCTCAAGTATGTACACGGTATAGTATTGTTAACTATAGTCACCCTCCTGTACATTAGATATCCAGAACTTACTCATCCTGCATATATTAAACTTTGTACACATCGATCAACATTTCTCCATTTCCAGTCCCCTCCAGCCCTGGGAACCACCATTCTACACATTCTACTGTCCGCTTCTCAGAGTTTGACTCTTTTAGATTCTATGTGTAAGTGTTATCATGAAGTATTTGACTTTCTGTGTCTGGCTCATTTCACCTCCAGGTTGAGCCATGTTGTCACAAATGACAAGATTTCCTTTTCTTTAAGGCTGAATAATATTCCAGTGTACTTATGTACCACATCTTCTTTATTCATTCACCCACCAGTGGACACTTAGGTTGCTTGCATATCTTGGCTACTGTAAATGCTGCGATGAATGTAGGAAAGCCGGGATTTTTTTGAGACACTGCCTTCATTTCCCAGGAGTGGGATTGGTGGATCATATCATAGTTCTATTTTTAATTTTTTTTATTATGTGAGTTTCAGGTGTACAGCTTTATAACTTAATATCTGTATAAGCTACAAAGAGATAACCACCACAAGACTAGTTATCACCCATCACCATACTTTCCATCTCATTCACTTACTTCCCATGCTCCCCAGCCTCTTTCCCCTCTGGTAACTACTAGTCTGCTCTCTGTATCTAGGAGTTTGTTTATTCATGCGTTCGTTTGTTTGTTCATTCATTCATTTATTCCATTTCACATATGAGTGAAATCATATGGTATTTGTCTTTCATGGTCTGACTTATTTTGCTTACCATAATATCCTCAAGGTGCATCCATGTTGTTGCAAATGGTATAGTTTCATTTTTTCATGGCTGAGTAATATTGCATTGTATAAATATACCACATCTTTATCCATTCATCTGTTGATGGACTTTTAGATTGTTTCCACATCTTTGCTATTATAAATAATGCTGCAATCAACATAGAAGTGCACATATCTTTTTGAATTAGTGTTTTGTATTCATCCGATAAGTACCCACAAGTTGGAATAGCTGTGTCATATGGTAGTTATAATTTGTAATTTTTTTTAAAGATTTATTTATTTATTTGAGAGAGAGAATGAGATAGCGAGAGAGAGCATGAGAGGTGGGAGGGTCAGAGGGAGAAGCAGACTCCCCGCTGAGCAGGGAGCCCGATGTGGGACTTGATCCAGGGACTCCAGGATCATGACCTGAGCTGAAGGCAGTCGCTTAACCAACTGAGCCACCCAGGCGCCCCTCTAATTTGTAATTTTTTGAGGAACCCCCTATACTAATTTCCACAGGGACTGCACCAATTTATGATCCCCCTAACAGTGTACAAATGTTCTCTTTTCTCCACATCCTCTCCAACACTTATTTCTTGTCTTTTGATAATAACCATTCTAACAGGTGTTAGGTGATATCTGATTGTGGTTTTGATTTCCATTTCCCTAATAATTACTGACGTTTAGCATCTTTTCACATGCCCATTGGCCATATCTATGTCTTCTTTGGAGAAATGTCTATTCAGATTCCCTGCCCTTTTTTAAGTTAGATTGTTTGTTTTATTTGTTGTTGAATTATAGGAGTTCTTTATGTGTTTTGGATATTAACACCTTATTGGATATGTAGTTGGCAATCTTCTCCCATTTAGTAGGTTGCCTTTTCATTTTGATGATGATTTCCTTGAGGTAGGCCTTTTCTTACGGTAGGCCTGTATGGCTATGAACTTCCCTCTTAAGCCCACTTTTGTTGCATCCCATATATTTTAGTATATATTTCCATTTTCATTTCTCTCTAGGTATTTATTTCTCCTTTGATTTCTTTGATGACCCATAAGTTGTTCAGTAGCATGTTGTTTTATCTTCACATTTTTGTTGTTTCTCCCATTTTCTTCTTATAATTAATTTCTAGTTTCAGACATCATAGTTAGAAAAGATGCTTGATAGGACTTCAGTATTCTTAAATTTATGAGACTCATTTTGTGGCCCAGCATGTGATCTATCCCAGAAAATGTTCCATGTGCACTTGAAAAGAATGTGTATTCTGCTGTCTTTGGATGGAATGTTTTATGTATGTCTTTTAAGTCCATCTCGTTTAATGTGTGGTTTAAAGCCAATGTTTACTTATTAATTTTTTTGTTTGGTTGATCCCCTCCATTGATGAAAGTAGGGTATTAAAAGTGTCCTCTATTACTGTATTGCTATCAATTTCTCCCCTATGGTCTGTTAATATTTGCTGTATATATTTTGGTGCTCCTATTTTGGGTGCATACATATTTGTAAATGTTGTATCTTCTTGCTTGATTGATCCTTTTATCCTTATGTAATGCCCTTCTTCGACTTTTATTACATTCTCTGTTTTAAAGTGTATTTTGTCTGATATGAGTATAGCCACTCCAGCTTTCTTTTCATTTCCATTTGTATGGAATATGTTTTTCCATCCCTTCACTTTCAGTCTGCATGTGTCCTGCCTTCTGAAGGGAGTGTCTTGTAGGCAGCATAAATGGGGTCTTGTTTTTTTATCCATTTTGCCACTCAATGTCTTTACATTGGTAAATTCAGTCCATTTACATTTAAAGTAATTATTGATGATATATACTTACACCATGTTGTTAAAATGTTTTGGCTGTTTTTCTAGTTCCTCTTTGTCCCTTTCTTCTTTTTCTCTCTTTGTGGTTTGATGACTTCCTTTAGTGTTATGTTTACATTTCTTTCTCATTTGTGATTTCCCTATAAATATTTTCCTTGTGGTTACCATGAGGTTGACATCATATACAATATCTTTATGTAAATACCAATTTGTCTTAAGTTGATAACAATTTAATATTAAACACATTTCGGACTTTTACCTTTTTACTCCCACCCAACATTTTATATTTTTGA
Source organism: Mirounga angustirostris (assembly GCF_029215605.1). Taxonomy (NCBI): domain Eukaryota; kingdom Metazoa; phylum Chordata; class Mammalia; order Carnivora; family Phocidae; genus Mirounga; species Mirounga angustirostris. The sequence goes on from NW_026991713.1 coordinate 127,698,128, forward strand.
TGACACATTTTACATGTTTTTATATTATGTTCCTTTATCTAAGTATTCTAACTTCAGTTAATATTCCTACTTTTGTCTTTTAATCTTTATGCTTGGTTTATATGTGATTCATCAATTATCTTCATTACATATTTACATTTTCCAGTAGATTTTTACTTTTGTATGTTTTCTTCAGTAGATTTTTATGTTTGTATGTTTTCTTCTCGTAAGTGCCATTTCTCTTTTGGCTTCAAGGAGTCTTTTTAGCATTTCTTGTAAATTTTAGTGGTGATGAACTCCTTTAGCTTTGGCACACCTGGAAAACTCAATCTCTCCTTCAATTCTTATTAACCCTGCTGAGCAGAGAATTCCTTGGTTGGAAGATTTTCCTTCTAGCTCTGAATATGTCATGCCACTCCCTCTGGCCTGTAAGGTTTCTGCTGAAAAACCTGATAGCCTTATGGAGTTTTTCTTGTATGTAGCAAGTTGTTTTTCTCTTGCTGCTTTTAGGATTCTCTCTTTATCCTTAACTTTTACCATTTTACTTATAATGTGTCTTGGTGTGGATCTCTCCAGGTTTATCTTATTTGTAACTCTCTAGGCTTCTTGGACCTGTTTGATTTCTTCCCCAGATTAGGAAAGTTTTCAGCAATTATTTTTTTAATTTAGATTGATTTATTATTTATTTTTATTATATTCAGTTAGCCACTGTATAGCACATCATTAGTTTTTTGTAGTGTTCAATGATTCATTAGTTACATATAACACTCAGTGCAGTTCTTGAAATAAATTTTCTGGCCCGTTCTCTCTTGTCCTTCTGGGGCTCCTATAATTCAAATGCTATCCTGCTTGATGTTGTCCCAAAGACCCTTTATCTTCACTTAATGTTTTCATTTTGCTGCTCTCTGGATGAGTTCCATTACTTTTTCTTCTAGCTCACCAATATGTTCTCTTCTTCATCTAGTCTGCTGTTCAAACTTCAAGTGTATTTTTCAGTTATAATTTCGGTATATTTTCTACAACTTTGTTGAAATTTTCACTGTGTTTGTCCATTCTTCTCCCCAGTTCAGTAAGCATCTTTATGATAATTACTGTGAACTATTTATAAGGTTGATGGCTTATCATCATTTCATTTAGTTCCTTTTTTCTGAGGTTTTATCTTGTTCTTTTGTTTGGAATATATTCTTCTGTCTCATTTTGGTTTACTCTGTTTCTATGTATTAGGTAGGTCAGCTACCTAGTCTAGTCTTGAAGCAGAGGCCTGATATAGGAGATGTCTTATGGGGCCCAGAAGCCAAATCTCCCCTGGTCACCAGATCCAGGCACCCGAGGGGTATGCCCTATGTGGGTTGTGTAGCCTTCCTATTGTGGCAGGAACGCAAATGTGGCACACTGTTGGATGGGTTGGTCCTTTGGCTGTGGCATGTGGCAGATACTACTGCAATGTCCTGGTCGGTGGTGCTGTGTATCTGCCGCTCTTTCCCTTTTTGATGCTATTCTTTTTTTTTTTTCCTTTGCTGTGGAGGCTCAGTTTATTCAATTTTCAGGTCCATTTCAGAGACAATTATTACATACGTATTCATAGATTTGTTTTGTCTATAGGAGGTGGTGAGTTCAGGATCATGCTAGGCCACCATTTTGATCCCAACTCCTATTTTTAATTTTTTGAGGATCTTCCATAGGGTTTTTCCATAGTGGTCATATGAGTTTACATTCCCACAAACAGTGTTAAGTGTTCCCTTTTTCTCCACATCCTTGCCAACACCTGTTATCTTCTGTTTGATAATAGTCATTCTACTAGGTGTGAGGTGATACCTCATTGTGGTTTTCACTTGCATTTCCTGATGACTAGTGATGTTGAATGTCTTTTCATATAGCTGTCGGTCATTTGTCTTCTTTTGAGAAATATCTAATTCAGATCCTTTGCCTATTTTTAAATTGGGTTGGTCTCTTGTGTTATTTTTGAGTTATTTGAATTCCTTATGCATTTTGCATATTAGCCCCTTATAGACATATGATTTTCAAATATTTTCTCCCATTCCACAGTTTGGTTCTTCACTCAATTCATTGTTTCTTTTACTGTGCAGAAGCCTTTTATTTTGATGCAACCCCACTGCCCATTTTGCTTTTGTTACCTGTGCTTTTGGGGTTACATCCAAAAAATTATTGCCCAGACCAATGTCAAGAAGACTTTCTCCTGTTTTCTAGTAGTTTTATAGTTTCAGGTCTTACATTTAAGTCTTTAATCTATTTTGAGTTAATTTTTAAAAGATTTTGAGAGAGAGAGAATGTGTGAGTCCAAGTGAGTGGGGGGAGGAAGGGGGAGAAGCAGACTCCATTCTGAGTGTGGAGCCCAGCACAGGGCTTGATTTCATGACCCTGAGATCACGACCTGAGCTGAAACCAAAAGTTAAATACCTAACCAACTGAGCCACCCAGGTGAGCCTCGAGTTAATTCCTGAATATGGTGTGAGGTAAGGGTCATTCTTCTGCATATAAATCCAGTTTACATAACACTGTTTATTAAAAGAGACTATCCTTTCCCCATTGCATGTTCTTGGCATCTTTGTCAAAGCTCAGTTGACCATAAATATGTGGATATATTCCTGGGCTCTTGATTCTATTCCATTGGTCTAAATGTCTGTTTTTATGCCAGTACCACACTGTTTGGATTACTGTAGCTTTGTACTTTATTTTGAAATCAGGCAGTGTGATGTTTCCAGCTTTGTTCTTGTTCAAGATTACTTTGGCTATTTGGGGTTCCTTGTGGGTCCATAAGAATTTCAGGATTTTTTTTTCTATTTCTGTGAAAAAGGACATTAAAATTTTGATAGGGATTACACAGATTCTGTAAGTGGCTTTGGGTAATATGGACATTTTAACAATATTATTTCTTCTAATCCATGAACATGAGATACCTTTCCATTTACTTGTGCCTTCATCAATTTTTTTCTTCAATGTTTTATAATTCTCAGTATGTTAATCTTTTACCTCCTTGGTTAAATTTATTCTTAACTAATAGTTTTTGATGCTAATGTAAAGGGTTTTATTTTAGTTTCTTTTTTGGATAATTTGTTACTATATAGAAATACAACTAATTTTTGTATGTTGATTTTGTGTTCTGTAACTTTACTGAATTCATTCTAACAGTTTTTTGGTGGAGTCATTAGGGTTTTCTCTATATAGGATCATGTCATCTACAAAAGACAGTATTTTGCTTCATGTTTTCCTATTTGTATAACTTTTATTTATTTTTCCTAACTGCTCTGGTTAGGACTTCTAATACAATGTTGGATAGAGGTAGTGAGAGGGTGCATCCTTATCTTATTCCTGATGTCAAAGGAAAAATTCTTAGCTTTTCACCATTGAGTACAATGTTGGCTGAGGGTTCCTATAAACACAATTTTTTAATCACTGTCTCTACCGTTTCCATGGCCAGATATTTTTATGAAGGATAACTAGCAACCTTGGAAGTTGCCAGGTTTATCAGAAGCACTGACAAATCACCTACTGTCTCCTTGATGTATTCCTACATTAAAAACAAAACAAAACAAAAAAAACCCCAAAACCAAAAAACAACTGCAAGAGTCAATTAAAAGTCCATAGATGAGCACTGGGTGTTATACGCATCTAATGAATTGTTGAACACTACAACGAAAACTTATGATGTACTATATGCTGGCTAACTGAACATAATAAAAAAAATAAATAAAATACAATAAAGGTAAGTTGGAGAAATCCTGATTAAATAAATTAAGCAGCTTTCTAAAAAAAAAAGCACATAAAAATCCAGGGTGAAAAGGAACTAAAGACTCCATAGGTCAGCTTTATAGTCAAATTTCTTCTTTAGCCCTCCAACTTAGTTTGGGCTATTAGAACAGAATACCATAGATTGGGTAGCTTAAACAGCAAACTCTTTTTTTTAAAAAAAACATTACTTTAAGTTAAAAAGTCCAAAATCAAGTTGCCTGAAGATTTGGTATCTGGTGAGGGCCCTTTTCCTCATTTTTCAGCTGGCTGTCTTCTTCTATCCACACATGGAGAACAAAGGGAGAAGCAAGCTCTCTGTTTAACTTCTTATTAGGGCACTAATTGCATCATGAGGGTTCTACCCTTATGATCTAATCACTTCCCCAAGGTCCCATCTTCAAATACCATCATATTGAGGATTAGAATTTTAACATATGAATTTTTTGGGGGGTCACAAACATTCAGTCTACGACATTCTCTCTGCTGGCTGTTCAGAGCCCATGGGGAAACTTTCAATGATAAAGAGAATGCTTCCCAAGCAGAATGCCATCATTATGAAAGGCAAACCCACAGTGTTGAGTTTTATTCTTGTTCCTTGTAAATGTTTTCTCTATGATGTTGAGGAGGTTATTTAGCTTCTCTGTACTATTTTTCCCATCAATAAATTTTAAAAAATCAGTTGATCTATCACCTCTATATCTATATTTGCTTTCCAAGCTAGCCCCTAAAAGTAGATGAAGAGGATTAAATTTTTTTACACTTGTTCAAGTACATGGATCTCTTCCAAAGAGCAGTTCTGACTGCACCTTGTTGTTTGTAGGCAGTGTTTAAAGCTGGCTTTCTCTGTATTTGATTTTGCTTTGGATTCCCCAAGGCAGTTTCTTACTTGGAGTTAATAACTCAGACCCAAATGCTTAGTTTGGAAGATGGAAGTTGTAGCTAATCTCTGGATTACCCAATCCAAGGCCAAGTGGAAAGTTTTTCTAAGCATCAACTGGAGGGAAAAAGCTAACCAAGTCCTTCCATGGCTCTCTTCCAGGTAACCCCTGTCAATGTCCCAGAGGCATAAGCCTTTCACATCCACCCAGTTTGCCTGATTGCCAAGAATTACACACCATGGAGAATTCTGAGAGCAAGTCAACACATCAGTTTGAGAGACAGGATTTTTTAAAAATTTCCCTAATTTTTTTTCTTATTTGGTCATGAGCATCAGTGATGATGGTAAAGTATCTGTCCTGCTATCACTACAGAATTCTCATCCCAGGCACCTTCCACCCCAGCAAGCAGTATGAGGCTGGGCCTCTAGCAGCCCTCCCTCCTTCTGCATACCATAACCAATGGCCTACCAGTGACATGCACTGGAGTCACTGATGGGGGGTGGGAGCCAATGAGGATGGGGAAGCTAAACTGGCTTTCAGCTCAGGAAGAGCAGAAAAGAAGGGGAGGATTCTCCCAAAGTCCTAATTCCTATCACATAGAACCTATTTCTGCTTAAAAATCGTACATTGGTCATGGTTATACATGTTTTCAACACATGCTATTGGGTTATTTTTTCATTTTACTTTTGCACTGGGACTTTCATCTCAAACATTTGCATTTTGGAGGGTGGTAGGGGTAAAAAGGAACATTGAACCCCACAAGACAGGGTCTCCTGAGTGGCTCAGTTGGCTAAGCTTCCAATTCTTGACTTTGGCTCAGGTCATGACCTCAGGGTCCTGGGATCTAGCCTCATGACAGGCTCCATACTTGGCAGGGAGTCTGCTTGAGATTCTCTCCCTCTCCCTCTACCCCTGCTCTCATGCACTCGCATGCTCTCTAAAATAAATGAATCTTTAAAACACACACACACAAAGCAGAGGACCCAAAAAGTAAATACACAGCATTTCACAAAGGGCTATTCTCACATGTCTGAAGAAAAGCCTCTATTCTCAACTTGTTTTCACCATTTTGGTGTCATGTACCAACAAACCAGCAGGTTGTACAAATCAAGCACTTTCCATTTTCTGGCTCTCAAATAATCCACTATCAGCAAGGTTTTGGCTGGTAGAGTTATCAGTTCCTCCTTCCTGGAAATTCAGGCTGCAAAGATTTAAGCTCTCCCTTTTCTTGCTTTCTCCTTACAAAATACTGTGATGGATACATACGGATCTTTCAACACTTTATCATACTGTGTTTAGTGAGAAAGAGACATCTTTTCATCAAAGAGAGACATAAACAATATTTCAAAAGAAAAACAAATGCTAACAACTTCCCGCATGCATCATGATTTCTCTCAACTCATTAACTCTGACCTCCTCTAGAATAATGGAAGTTTTGCCAGGTTTGCTCTTTGCCTTTATGCCTCCCTATTGGCTAACTGACATGCATAAATAAATACTCTTCAGAATGGTAGGAGTCTCTTTGTTTAGATTAACAAGTCTTCACCATTTCAATATCCCTTTATAATTTTTCGGTCACTTCATGGTCTACTTTCTTAACTGGACTGCGTTCCTTTTTGTTATCTTGCAATAGATCTGGAAAACAGACCTTGCTGAGAAACAGAGACCTCTGTGATATTTTCAGCTTCTTCTTTGGGAGGAGGGCTAGCCCTTCACTTCCCATTCCAGTCTCTCTCAAAGAAGTTGGATACATGATGCATTCCCAGAACTCTCCAGTGTGTTGGCTTGGAACATAAAAATAGCCCTCTTCCCTGCAGGGGATAGATCCTGATTAGAAATCTTGAAATATTTTCTCAATTTCATTTTCCATAGAAGGGACTAGATTTTAAACCAGGCAGTTGGCAAATAGCCACATGCTTTTTCAGCTTGCTGGCCCTGACATCTCATGAGAACAACACAAAGTACATTTAAAACTCTTTTGTTTGAGAAGTTTAGCAGGGAATTGGAATAGATCCATCCATCTCAGGACCACAATCCTGCTAAAAAGGATGCATATGCCATGGTACTTAGTAACGGATGTAAATGGTGCCCAGCACCCAAGGGTCTTGGAAATCTGCCATATTGTTTGCTTCTCCATTCCCTCATTATTATTCCCTGTGCCATCCTTAAAACCCAGTTTGCTAGACTGTATTCATCTTATGTAACTCAAAGTTTGTAGCCTCTGAATACCATCTCTTCCTTCCACACTTTCTTTAGCCCCTGGTGACTACCATTCTACTCTCTGCTTCAAGTCTGACTATTTTTTAAGAGGCAAATCACATGTCAAATGTTACCACAATAAACAAAACAAAATCCATTCCTTATCTTGGGCTGAGGGCTCCCTGTTCTGAAAGAAGGCTACTCCAGCACATGCTTTGAGACCTAGTTAATTCATTCATGCTGTCTCAGGGGAAGTTGATTCACTTCATCAACAAATACATATTGAGCACCTACTACGTGCCAGGCACTGTGCTAGTTCTGGCTGACAATGGTGACCAAGACTGGCAGGCTCCCTTCCATCATGCAGTTTAATTTAATTGTCTCTCCAATGGAGATGAGAAACAAAAAACTGTAAACTGATCATTGTAAATGAATGGTATGAATGACATCATATGCTGAATGAAGAAATGCTGTAGTGGGGGTAGAAACCAAGAAAAGAGACATATTTTACATAGGATGGTTTGGAAAGTTCTTTCTGAGAAGGAGACCTTGAACAGAAGACTTGACAGGGTTAGGAGTCTGCCAATATATATGATCCCTCAGGAAAAGTAAATATTCATTAGAATGTGGTAACTGGGGGCACCTGGGTGGCTCAGTCAGTTAAGTGTCTGCCTTCAGCTCAGGTCATGATCCCAGGGTCCTGGGATCAAGCCCCACATTGGGCTCTCTGCTAAGCGGGGAGCCTGTTTCTCCCTCCCTCTCTGCCTGCCGCTCTGCCTACTTGTGCTCTATCTTTCTCTGTCATATAATTAAATAAAATCTTTTTAAAAAAGAATGTGGTAACTGGTTATCAGTGCCTATCGAGAGCCACTTCTGTGCTTGCCTCCCTTTCCTGCCCCACACTTCTGCTCCCGGTAGGCATCCATGGAGACTGAACTATACCTTAGAGGGAGACAGGAGAAATGATGGCCCCTGCAATACCAAGAAGTAGTAACAATACACTTTACATTGCTATGGACATTTCCTTATATTTTTAGCCTCAATCTTGCCCCTGAGCTCCAGACTCTCATATTAGGTTGCGTGCTCATCACCTCCATATGGTGGTCTAATACACATTTCAAATTTAGCAGGTCTAAAACAGAACCCTTGATTTTCTGCCTGAGACTCTGTTACCCCAGCAAACGGCACCAACATCGATCTAGTTGCCCAAGCTAAAAATACCCAAGAGTAATTCTTGATTTTCTTTTTCTCATCCCCTTTATGGAAACAAACTGAGGGTCTCAGAAGGGAGGGGGAAGGGAGTAACAGGGTGATGGGTATTAAGGAGGGCACGTGTTGTGATGTGCACTGGGTGTTGTATGTAGCTAATGAATCATTGAACATTACATCAAAAACTAATGATGTACTATACAGTGGCTAACTGAACATAATAATAATAATAATAAAAGAAACAATCAGTATTTGGAGCAGTAGGAGATGTACATGTTCAAATAAAACTGGCCTTAGGCAAAAACAAAACAAACAAAAAAACACCCCAAAAGACCCCCAAAAACCACAATGAGATATTGTCTTACGACTGTCAGAACGGCTAAAATCAAAAAGACAAGGAGCAACAAGTGTTGGCAAGGCTGCGGAGAAAGGGGAACCCTCCTACACTGTTGGTGGGAATGCAAACTGGCGAAGCCACTCTGGAAAACAGCATGGAGGTCCCTCAAAAAGTTAAGAGAAATGGCATAAGATCCAGTAATCACACTACCGGGTATTTACCCCTTATGTAATCCGTAAGCCAGACTTGCTGACTCCATCACCAAAACATATCCAGAATCCACCCACTTCTGTCCTTCTCCAAGGTTACCACCCTGGCCCAAGACCTGGTGCCTCTATTGCTGCCACAACTTCCTACAAACTTCCCGGCTTTGGTAACTGTCTCCTCTACAACTAATTTCTTTCAGTGTTACATTAGATCGTCTGCATCCCCTTGGTAAACCTTCCAAGGCCTTCTCATGGCCTGAAAAGCCATTACTCCATGCTCCCTTTAGACCTATTTCAGACCATTCCCCTTCCTCCCGACTTGCAGTTTTGCTCACTCCACTCCAGGCATAGTGGGCTATTCATTCCTTGACTGTCCGTGTTCCATACAACCTAGGGCCTTTGCACACACTATTCCTTCTGCCTGGAGCCCTCATCCTTCAGATCTTTGCAAGGTCTCCTCCCTCCGTTAAGATGGTCACCCCATTAGGAGACCTTTCCTTGAGCACACTCTCTAATACATCCCTTAGCTAATACCATTACTTTGTTTAATCTCATTTGTAGCATTTATTTCTATCTGCAAAAAAAATAAAAATTTTTTACTAGTCTAGGGCCTCCCCCTTCCCCCATTAGAAAATTAGCACCATGGACATAGAAATACTGTTTTGTTTACTGCTACACTGTCCAGAATGATGGGTTCCTTCTTCCTACCTAGAATGGATCCTGGCACACAGTACATATTTGTTATATATATATATGTGGGATAAATGCATAAATGAATAAAATATAGTATAAAATACTTGAATAACAGTCTTAAAATATATATTAAGAAAACATTCTTATCCCCATTTTATAGATGAGGAACTGGAGATGGAGAGAACTAGAGAGATTAAGTAACTTGATCAACATAACACAATTTATAATGAAGCTGGGATTCAGACCCAAGTGGTCTGATTCTAGTTATCTTTTTTCTTTTTAATAGCAAGAATCTGATTTTTATTTTAAAAATTTTAGTCATTTTTACTGAATTATAAATTACCTGTAATAAAGTATACCCATTTTAAGCATATAGTTAGAGGAGTTTCAAGGACTATATTCACCCATGAAACTGCTACCATGATATAAAATAAGATATAGAATATTTCTATCACCCCACAAAGTTTCCCTGTGCCCCTTTGCAGCCAATCCCCACTGACTTGTCATCAGGCAACTACTGATCTTCTTTTCATCGGTGCCTGTATTTTACTATATTTGTGTGTGTGTGTGTGTGTGTGTGTGTGTGTGGTGTGTGTATGCCTAAACTACTTTTCAGCACTGAGGTATATGACCTTTCTAAGCTTCAGGCTTATTTGTATTATGTAGATGGTGATAATATATTATCTTCCTCGTAGGTATACAGCTAATCCTTGAATAACACAGGTTTGAATTACACAGAGATTTAAGGGTTGAAAGCAAAAGACACATGGCATTTATTTACAATTGCTAACCCATCTTCACAGGACCAAATGGAGGGTGACTGTCACAGAGGATGCACCTGCTCCCTGATGAGTACCTGAGGAAGGCCAGTAAGGCAGTCACAAGCCCCCAGGGGTCCTGGGACCAGCAGAACAGCACGTTGCCCCAGGTGCTGACAGGGTGATTGGGTGGATGGCCTGGGGCTGGCAGGCAGGTGGCTAGCTGGAGTGGAGGGATGTATCCAAAGGGCTGGGATAGTGCTGTATGGCAAATTGTGCCCCCTTGTACCCAGAATTCTGTGTACTGAACTCTGGGGCTGCACAGGGCCAGCCAACTGCCTCAGGCCTCTACTGGCCCAGACACACTCTTCCCCACCACAGCCCCCCAGCCCTGTGGTCTCCCAGAGGCCAGCACACTCACATGCGGTCACAGTCACTGATGGCCACAGCCCCATAGTACACCTTCAGGCCGAGGGAGCAGCTGTACTGTGCCTCCAGGCTGCTGTCACAGTTGGTGGGCCCACCCAGCAGCTGCCATGGTTTAGCTGAGGCCACCAGGATGTGGGACATCACCATCTCAGAGCCAGACCCCTGCACCTGGTGCCACCCCTGTCCCACCAGCCCAGCTGGCCTATACATAGTTTTCAGTAACTATACATAGAGAACTGTCGATACAGTTTCTCTTATGATTTTCTTGATAAAACATTCTCTTCTCTAGCTTATTATAAGAACACAGCATATAATACATATATCACACAAAATATGTGTTACGTGAGTTTATGTTATTGGTAAGGCTTCGGTCAATGGTAGGCTATTGGTAGTTAAGTTCTCAGGGAGTCCAAAGTTATACATGGATTTTTGACTGTGTGAGGGAGTTGCCACCCCCAACCCCTACATTTCTCAAGAACCAGCCTAAAAAAAAAAAAAAAGAACCAGCCTATACATCAGAATAGTTGATGTACACAAAGTGCTTCTAATGGTGTCAGCCACTGCATTAGTCTGCTTGGGCTGACATAACAAAATACCACAGACTGGGTGGCTTAAACCACAGAAATTGATTTTCTTACAGTTCTGGATGCTTGAAGTCTCAAATTAAGGCACGAAAATATTCATTTTCTGGTGAGGCTTTCTTCTTGGCTGGTAGAAGGCCACCTTCTCACTATGTCTTCATACAGCCTTTCCTCTGGGCATGTATGGAGAAGAGAGGGAACTCTCCAAGTCTGTCTCCTCCTCCCCTTCTAAGGACACCCATCCCATTGGATCAAGGCCCATCCTATGACCTCATTTGATTCTAATTACCTCCCAAAGACCCCATGTACAAATATGATCATGTTGGGAGTTAGGGCTTCAAAATACAAATTTGAGGGTAATATAATTCAGCTCATAACATTCTGCCTCCTGATTCCCCACAACTGATATCTTTATCACATGCAAAATGCATTTATTTCATCCCAACAGCCCCCGAAGTCTTAACTCATTCCAGCATTCACTCCAAGTCCAAAGTTTCACCGAAGTATCATCTAAATCAGTTATGGACAAGACTTGAGGTAGGATTCATCCTGAAGCACAGTTCTTCTCCAGTTATGAATTTATGAAACCAAACAAGTGATATGCTTCCAAAATACAACAGTGGAACAGGTATAGGGACATTTCTATTCTAAAAGGGAGAACTTATAAAGAAGCAAGGGGAGACAGGCTGCAAACAGTCCAAAATCTAGCAAGATAAATTCCACTGAATCTTAAGTATGGAGAATAATCTTCTTTTGCTGGATGCTGTGCCCACTTGGGTGGTCGCATCACCCCCATGGCTTTAGGCAGCAGCCCTGCCCCCAGCTCTTTGTGGTAGCCCCACCCCTGAGGTCCTGGGTGGGGCAGCCTGACATGTAGAAACTGAGGAGGGGAGCCCTATCTTCTGAAATCTTTGAGACTAGTAAGGAGGAAACTTCCTTGCACCCTGTGCCTGTGGTGGGAATAACATCCTTGATGATCTCTGGATCACCTTAGGGGTCATTCTTCTCTTTTTCTGTAGCATAAAAAATGTTCACAGCCAAATAGCTCTACTGTCCTGTTCCCTTTGGTCTAAGCTGGCAGTGTCTGCTGGTATAATCCCATTTCTATGTCTGCTTCTGCTGAGATTGCTGATTAAATGCAGGGCTCAGCTCCATGACCTCTTTATCAAATGATTTCCCACTCACATCCTGGGTGTTCTCTTCAGAGCATACATTCTCATTTTTTACAATAAAGATAGGCTGGGAATTTTTGAAATCTTCAAGTTCTGGTTCCTTTTTGCTTAATAATTCCTGCAGTTTCTCTCTCTCCTCTCACATTTTCCTATAAGTGATGAGAGACTAAGCCACTCCTTTAACGCCTTGCTTAAAAACCTCCTCAGCTGTGTCCATTATACCTCAATAAAGCTGAAATTTTAAAATCTCCTCAGGTAAATATCCAATTTCATCACTCACAAGTTCCACCTTCCACAAAACACTAGAACACAATTCAGCCAAATTCTTTGCTAACTTATAGCAAGAGAGAATGCACTTCATAAAATAAAAGCTGTATATGCCAAGTAACATCAAGTCAATGGTAAAAAGCTGAAAGTTTCCTACAAGATCAGGAACACCTTTATTCTTGCCACTTTTATTCAAAATGGTACTGAGTCTTAACCAGAGCAACTAGGCAGGAAAAGACACAAGGCATTCAAATAGGAAAAGATGAAGTAAAATGGTTTCCATTTGCAGATGACATAATCATATATAAAACCCTAAAAACTCTACAAAAAAATATTAAATAAATTCAATAAATTTGGGGCACCTGGGTGGCTCAGGCAGTTAAGCATCTGCCTTTGGCTCAGGTCATGATCTCAGGGCCCTGAGATCGATCCCTGCATTGGGCTCCCTGCTCTGCGGGGAGTCTGCTTCTCCCTCTCTCCCTGCCTCTCCCCACCTTGTTCATGCTCTATCTCTCTCTCTTAAATAAAATTTTAAAAATTCAATACAGTTGCAAGATACATAATCAACATTAAAAATCAGTTGCATTTCTATACACTAACAACAAACTATCTAAAGGGAGAGATAAAAATAAAAAATAATCCCATTTGCAATAGCATCAAAACCAATGAAATATTTAGGAATAAATTTAATCAAGGAGGTGGAAGACGTGTACACTGAAAACTATAAAACACTGATAAAAGAAATTGAAGACTCAAATACATGAAATAATCTGTGCTTATGGACTGGAAAAATTAATATTGTTAAAATGTCCATTCTATCCACAGTGACCTCCAGATTCAATGCAATCCCTATCAAAAATTCAATGGCATTTCTTACAGTAATAAAAAACAATCATACAATTTGTATGGATCTACAAAAAATTCCAAATAATAAAAACAATCTTAAAAAAGAACAAAGCTAGAGGCATCAAACTTCCTGATTTCAAACCATATTACAAATCTACAGTAATCAAAACAGTTTGGTACTGACATAAAACAGACATGTAGATCAATAGAACAGAATAAAGATCTCAGAAATAACCACACACACACACACAAAATTTACAACAAAAGAGACAAGAATATACAATACGTAAAAGATAGCCCCTTCAATAAATGGTGCTGGGACTGGGTGTTATGTGCAAACAATGAATCATGGAACACTACATCAAAAACTAATGATGTAATGTATGGTGATTAACATAACATTAAAAAAAAACACACAATTTGAGGGGCATCTGGGTGGCTCAGTTGGTTAAGCACCCGCCTTCAGCTCAGATCATGATCTCAGAGTCCTGGGATGGAACCCCACGTTGGGCTCCCTGCTCGGTGAGAAGTCTGCTTCTCCCTTTCCCTCTGCCGCTCCCCCCCGTGCTCATGCTCTCTCTCTCTATCAAGTAAATAAATAAAAATCTTTAAAATAAAAAAAAATGGTGCTGGGAAAAGTCAATAGCCAAATGCAAAAGAATGAAACTGGATCACTATTTTATACCATAGATAAAAATCAACTCAAAATTAAAGACTTGAACATAAGACCTGAAATTATAAAACTTCTAGAAGAAAATATAGGGAGTAAGGTCCTTGACATCAGTCTTGGCAATGATTTTTTTTTTTTTTTTGTATTTGACACCAAAAACAAACACAGCAAAAGCAAATACACCATTACATCAAACTAAAAAGCTTCTATAAAGCAAAGGTTATCATAACAAAACAAAAAGGCAACCTACTGAAATGGAGAATATCTTTACAAATTGTGACATGTGAGTGAGGGATGTAAACTGGTACAGCCACTATGAAAAACAGTATGGAGGCTCCTCAGAAAGTAAAAATAAAGCTACCATATGATCGAGCAATTGTACTTTTGAGTATTTACCCAAAGGAAGTGAAATCACTATCTCAAAAAGATATCTGTATCCCCCCACGATCATTGCAGCTTAATTGATAGTAGCTAAGATATGTGTCCATTTGTGGTCAAATGCATAAGAGAAATGTGCTATATGTACACATGGAATATCATCTAGCCATAAAAAAGGAAATCCTGCCATTTGTGACAACAGGGATTTCACCTAGCATAATCTCAAAGTCCATAAGTCAGACAGAGAAAGACAAAGACTGTAAGATTCAACTTATATGCAGAATCTTAAAAAAAATCCTAAACTTATACGGTGGTGAAATGGAAGAACAAACAAGGTCCATCTATATGCTACTACAAGACACTCACCTCTGACCTAAACACACATAAAGACTGAAAGTAAAAGGATAGAAAACGATACTCCATGCAAACGCAAGTGAAAAAAGAGCTGAGGTACCAATACTCACATCAAACAAAACTGACTTTAAAACAAAGACTAACAAGAGACAAAGGACATTAAATAGTGATAAAGGGTTCAATTCAACAAGAAGACATAACAATTACAAATATCTATGTACCCAATTCTGATGCACCTAAATACATAAAGTAAATATTAACAAATATAAAGGGAGAAATTGACAGTAATACCATCATAGTAGGGGACTATAACACCTCTCTTAAATTTTTAGATAAATAATTCAGGCAGAAAATCAACAAGGTGTGTCTTTGAATGACCCATTAGACCAGATATATACAGAACAGATATATACAGAACATTCCATCCAAAGGCAGAAGACACATTCTTTTCAAGTACACGTGGAACATTCTTCAGGATAGATCACACATTAGGCCACAAAATAAGTCCCAATACATTTAAGATTGAAATCACATCATGCATCTTTTGTGACCACAATGGTACGAAATTACAAAGCCATCACAAGAAAACAACGAAAACCACACAAATACATGGTAGCTAAGCAATGTGCTACTAAACAACCTGTGGGTCGATGAAGAAATCAAAAAAGAAACAAAAAAATACATGGAGAAAAATGAAAATGAAAACACAATGGTCTAAAATCTTTGGGACACAGCAAAAGCAGTTCTAAGTGGGAAATTTATAGTGACACAGATCTAACTCAAAAAACAAGAAAAATTTCAATCTAACCCTACACCTAAAGGAACTAGAAAAAGGAGAACAAACAAAGCCCAAGATTGGGAGAAGGAAATAAAGATCAGAGCAGAAATAAAAGAAATAGAGACTAAAAAAATGTAAAGATCAATGAAACCAAGAGCTGGTTCTTTGAGAAGATAAAATTAATAAACCTTTAATAAGATTTATCAAGAAAAAGAGAAAGCTGGGGGGAGAGGAGTCAAGATGGCAGAGAAGAGGGGACCCTAAGTTTATCTGGTCCCTGGAATTCAGCTAGATAGTTTAACCATTCTGAACACCTGTGAAATCAATCGGAGACTTCAGAAAAGAATTGCAACAATTCTACATATAGAAAAGTGACCACTTTTTGGAACATAGGAGGTGCAGAGATGTGAATCTGGGGTGATAGAGGGAGGATACACCGCAGGGCCGGGATCCTGCTTCAAAAAGGCTACTGCAAAGTATTATAAGTAGTGGAGTGCAAAATCTGAACTTACAGTGGGGGACTTCCCTGGCTTAAAGGTGCTCAGGTGGCAGAGGGGGGGCAGAACGGCATGGCCTCAGGATCCCTGGGGTCACAAGAAGAATGGGGGTGCTTGAGTGCAGCAGAATTTCCAGGCATTGGAGGGGGGATGCCCACCAAACACAAGTCTAGGTGTGGGCATTCTGCTCATTGGTGCTATAAATTGTGAACTGCTGTGCAGTTGGGTGATCACTCTCTGGGTGGGGGCCCAGCAAAAGGCAGAAGCGAAGGGAGACCCTCCCCGCCCTCCCCAGGGAGGAGGAGCAGAGTGGGTCTGTGCCCTGGGAATCCATAGTTTGGAGATTCAAAACTGGGTCATGTACCTGAGACAAAAGCACTCGGTCACAGGCTGGGTGAACACAGAGTTCGGACAGAAACCAGGGAGACAAGAGTGGCTGACTGCTTTTCTGTGAGGGCTCATTGATGAGTGGGGGGTGCAAACTTTCAGCTCTGGGGCTAGAGATCAGGGGGCCACCATTTTCATTCCTCCATCAGTGTTGAAAGGCCTTCAGGGAGCAAAACAGTGCCACATAGTGGAATCCAGAGCTGCTTACACTGAGCCTGGACCCCTGGCAAGGTGGTACATTTCCACCTGAGCAAGACACCTGAGAATCAGTGCAACAGGCCTCTCCCCCAGAAGACCAGTGGGAACAACTAGCTAGCACCAAGTTTACTGATCACAGAGAACAGCAAAACTTCAGCTCTTGGGGAAAACAGTATATAGCATTTTTAAAAATTATTATTCTTTAGTCTCTCAGTTTTATTTTTTATCAGCTATTTTATTTTTCAATTCTTTTTTTTTTATTTTTTAAAAATATTTTATTTATTTATTTATTTGAGAGAGAGACAGCAGGAACAGGGCAGAGGGAGAGGGACAAGCAGGCTCCCAGCTGAGCAGGGAGCCTGACATGGGGCTCAATCCCAGGATTCTGGGGTCACAATCAGAGCTGAAGGCAGACACTTAACCAACTGAGTCACCAGGCATCCCTAAATTTTTATTTTTATATATATGTTGCATATGTATATTTTTATTTTTGGTTTCCTTTCCTTTCCTTTAATTTTTGTATGTAAGTTTTTCTTTCTTTCCTATTTTGGGATCTAGTTTCTTCTAACAAAAAGACCAAAATACACTCAGGATCTAGTTTAGTGTTTTGTTCTGTTTTTTTTTTTTTTTAACATTTTTTTATTTGAGAGAGATAGCGAGCGAGAGAGAGAGAGAACATGAGCAGGGGGAGGGAGAAGCAGACTCCCCGCTGAGCAGGGAGATTGATGCAGGGCTTGATCCCAGGACTCCAGGATCATGACATGAGCTGAAGGCAGATGCTTAACAGACTGAGCTACCCAGGTACCCCCTGCTCTGTATTACTTTTTGCTTGATTTTTTTCTTATTTTGTTTTGTTTTTCTTTTCTTTTTTTTTTTTCCTGGTGTTGTTATTTTGTCTTTTGTCTCTTTCTTTTATTCTTTTCTGGACATGACGATAAGATGGAGAAACTCACCCCAAAAGAAAGAACAAGAGGTATTACTCACTGCTAGGGATTTAATCAATATGGATACAGGTAAGAATTCGGAACTAGAATTCAAAACAAGGACTATAAAGATCCTAGCTGGGCTTGAAAAAAATCATAGAAGACACTAGAGAATCCCTTACTAGAGAAATAAAATAACTAAAATCTAATCAGGCCAAAATTAAAAATGCCATTACTTAGATGCAGTCACAAATGGAGGCTCTAACAGTGAGGATAAATGAGGCAGAAGAGTCAGTGATATAGAAGACAAAATGATGGAAAATAAGGAACCTGAGAAAAAGAGAGTAAACAACTACTGGATCACAAAGGGAGAGTTTGAGAAATCAGCTATACCTTCAAGTGAAATAATGTCTACATAATAGGGGTCCCAGAAGATGGAGAGAGAGAGAGAGAGGGGCAGAAGGTTTATTTGAACAAATTATACCTGATAACTTCCCTAATCTGGGGAAGGAAAGAGTCATTCAAATCCAGGAGGCACAGAGAACCCCTGTCACATCAATAAAAATAGGTCAACTCCATGACATATAATAGTGAAGCTTGCAAATTTCAGAGATAAAGAGAAAATCTTGAAAGTAGCTCAGGACAAGAGGTCCTTACCCTACAAGGGTAGAAACATAAGGCTGGCAGCAGACCTGTCTACAGAGACCTGGCAGGCCAGAAAGAACTGGCATGAGATATTCAATGTGCTAAATGGTAAAAATATGCAGCCAAGAATACTTTATCCAGGACGGCTATCATTCAGAATAGAAAGAGAGATAAAGAGTTTCCAGGACAAACAAAAACTAAAGGAATTTATGAACACTAAATGAGCCCTGCAAGAAATATTAAAGGGGATCCTTTGAGCAAAGAGAGAGCCCAGAATTAACAAAGACCAGAAAGGAACACAGACAATATGTAGAAACAGTGGCTTTACAGGTAATACAATGGCACTAAATTCATATCTTTCAATAATTACTCTGAATGTAAATGGACTAAATGCTCCAATCAAAAGACATAGGGTATCAGATTAGATTAAAACAAAAAAACAACAAAAAAACCCAAGACACATTGATATGCTGTCTATAAGAGACTCCTTTTGGGGCGCCTGGGTGGCTTAGTCATTAAGCATCTACCTTCAGCTCAGGTCATGATCCCAGGATCCTGGGGTCGAGCCCCGAATTGGGCTCCTGCTCTGAGGGAAGCCTGCTTCTCCCTCTTCCGCTCCCCCTCTTGTGTTCCCTCTCTCGCTGTCTCTCTCTGTCAAACAAATAAATAAATAATCTTAAAAAAAGAGAGAGAGACTCATTTTAGATACAAAGCCACCTCCAGATTGAAAGTGAGGGGGTTTAGAACCATTTATCATGCTAATGGACATCAAAAGAAAGCTGGGGTAGCAATTCTTATATAAAACAAACTAGATTTTCTTTAAGATTTTATTTGTCAGAGAGTGAGAGCACAAGCAGGGGGAGCAGCAGGTAGAGGGGGAAGCAGGCTCCTTGCTGAGGTAGGAGCCCAATGTGGGACTCAATCCCAGGACCCTGGAATCATGACCTGAGCTGAAGGCAGATGCTTAACTGACTGAGCCACCCCGGTGTCCCACGACAAACTAGATTTTAAACCAAAAACTGTGATAAGAGATGAAGGACACTATATCATAATAAAAGGGTCTATCCAACAAGAAGATCTTAGGATTGTAAATATTTATGCCCCTAACTTGGGAGTAGCCAACTATATAAACCAATTAATAACTAAATTAAACATATTGATAATAGTACAATAATAGTAGGAGACTTTAACACCCCACTCATAGCAATGGACATATCATCTAAGCAGAAGATCAACATGGAAACAAGGGCTTTGAATGACACACTGGACCAGATGGACTTCACAGATATATTCAGAGCATTTCATCCTAAAGCAACAGAATACACATTCTTCTTCAGTGCACATGGAACATTCTCCAGAATAGATCACATCCTGGGTCACAAATCAGGTCTCAACCAGTACAAAAAGATTGAGATTATACCATGCATATTTTCAGACCACAATGCCTTAAAACTTGAACTCAATCACAAGAAAAAATTTAGAAGGAACACAAATACATGGAGGTTAAAGAGCAGGTCAAAGAATGGGTCAGCCAGGAATTAAAGAATTTAAAAAATTCATGGAAACAAATGAAAATGAAAGCACAACTGTTCAAAATCTTTGGGAGACAGCAAAGGCAATCCTAAGAGGAAAGAGAGGAAAGTATATAGCAATACAAACCTTTCTCAAGAAACAAGAAAGGTCTCAAATACACAACCTAACCTTACCCCTAAAGGAGCTGGAGAAAGAACAGCAAATAAAGCCTAAATCCAGCAGGAGAAGAGAAATAATAAAGATTTGAACAGAAATCAATGAAATAGAGATCAAATAAACAGTAGAACAGATCAATGAAACTAGAGCTGGTTCTTTGAAACAATTAATAAGATCAATAAGCCCCTAGCTGGACTCATCAAAAAGAAAAGAGAAAGGATCCAAATTAATAAAATCATGAATGAAAGAGGAGAGATCACAACCAACACAAAAGAAATACAAACAATTATAAGAGAATATTTTGAGCAATTATATGCCAATGAATTAGGCAATCTGGAAGAAACCGATGCATTCCTAGAGATGTATAAACTACCAAAACTGCAACAGGAAGAAAAAGAAAACCTGAACAGACCCATATCAGCAAAGAAATTGAAGCAGTAATTAAGAATCTCCCAACAAACAAGACTCCAGGGCAGAATGACCTCCCAGTGGAATTCTACCAAACATTTAAAGAAGAATACCTATTCTGAAACTGTTTTAAAAAATAGAAATGGAAGGAAAACTTCCAAGCTCATTCTATGAGGCCAGCATTACCTTGATCCCAAAATCAGACAAAGACCCCATGAAAAGGAGAATTACAGACTAATATCCCTGATGAACATGGATGCAAAAATTCTCACCAAGATACTAGCTAATAGGATCCGACAGTATATTAAAAGGATTATTCACCACCTCCAGGTGGGATTTATTCCTGGACTGCAAAGGTGGTTCAACATCCACAAATCAATCAATGTGGTACACCTCATTAATAAAAGATAGGACAAAACCATATGATCCTCTCAATAGATGCAGAAAAAGCATGTGACCAAATATAGCATCTTTTCTTGATAAAAACTCTGTGCAGTGTAGGGATAGAAGGAACATAGCTCAATATAAAAGTCATACACAAAAACCCACAGCGAATATCATCCTCAACAGGGAAAAACAGAGCTCTTCCCCAAAGGTCAGGAACACAACAGGGATGCCCTCTGTCACTACCGTTGTTCAACATAGTACTAGAAATTCTAGCCTCAGCAATTCAAACATAAATAAAAGGCATCCTAAATTGGCAAAGAGGCCAAACTTTCACTCTTCACAGATGACGTGATACTCTATATAGAAAACCCAAAAGACTTCACCCAAAAATTGCTGGAACTGATAAAGGAATTCAGCAAAGTTGCAGGATATAAAACCAATGCACAGAAGTCAGTTGCATTTCTATACACTAACAATGAGGTAGAAGAAAGAGATATCAAGGAATCAATCCCATTTACAATTGCACCAAAAACCATAAGATATCTAGGAATAAACCGAACCAAAGAGGTAAAGGATGTGTAATCCGAAAACTATAGAACACTTATGAAAGAAATGGGGGAAGACACAAAGAAATAGAAAAACATTCCATGCTTATGGATTGGAAGAACAAAAATTTGTTAAAATGTCTATGTAACCCAAAGCAATCTACACATTCAGTGCAATCCCTATCAAAATGCCATCAGCATTTTTCATAGAGCTGGAACAAACAATCCTAAAATTTGTATGGAACCAGAAAAGACCCCAAATAGCCAAAGGAATATTAAAAAGAAAACCAAAGCTGGGGGCATCACAATTCTGGACTTCAAGCTGTATTACAAAGCTATAATCATCAAGATAGTATGGTACTGGCACAAAAACAGATACACAGATCAATGGAACAGAATAGAGAGCCCAGAAATGGACCCTCAACTCTATGTCAACTAGTCTTCAACAAAGCAGGAAAGAATATCCAATGGAAAAAAGATAGTTCAACAAACGGTGTTGAGAAAATTGGACAGCCATATGTAGAAGAGTGAAACTGTACCATTTTCTTATACCATCCACAAAGATAAACTCAAAATGGGTGAAAAACCTAAATGTGAGACAGGAATCCATCAAAATCCTAGAGGAAAACACAGGCAGCAACCTCTTCAACCTTGGCCTCAGCAACTTCTTGCTAGGCATGTCTCCAAAGGCAAGGGAAATAATAGCAAAAATGAACTATTGAGAATTCATCAAGATAAAAAGCTTTTGCACAACAAAGGAAACAGTCAACAAAACTAAAAGGCAACATACGGAATGGGAGAAGATATTTGTAAGTATCTTATCAGATAAAGGGCTAGTATCCAAAATCTATAAAGTACTCATCAAACACAACAACCAAAAACCAAAAAATCCATTCAAGAAATGGGCAGAAGACATGAATAGACATTTCCCAAAGAAGACATACAAATGGCCAACAGATACATGAAAAAGTGCTCAAAATCACTCATCATCAGGGAAATATAAATCAAAACCACCATGAGATACCACCTCACACTGGTCAGAATGGCTAAAATTAACCCAGGAAACAACAGATGTTGGCTAGGATGTGGAGAAAGGGGAACTCTCTTACACTGTTGGTGGGAATGCAAGCTGGTACAGCCACTCTGGAAAACAGTATGGAGATTCCTCAAAAAGTTAAAAATAGAGCTATCCTATGACCCAGCAATTACACTACTAGGTATTTATGCCAAGGATACAAACATGGTGATTCTAAGGGGCACATGCATCCCAGTGTTTACAGCAGCAATTTCCACAATAACCAAAATATGGAAAAAGCCCAGATGTCTATTGACAGATGAATGGATAAAGAAGATGTAGTATATATACACACAGTGGAATATTACTCAGTCATCTAAAAGAATGAAATCTTGCCATTTGTAATGACGTGGATGGAACTAGAGGGTATTAACGCTAAGTGAACTAAGTCAGAGAAAGACAAATACCATACAATTTCACACACATGTGTAATTTAAGAAACAAAACAGATAACACAGAGGAAGGGAGGGAAAAAATAAAAAGATAAGAACAGAGAGGGAGGCAAAGCATAGAGATTCTTAGGTATAGAGAACAAACTGAGGATTGCTGGAGGGGAGGTGGGCAGAGAGATGGGATAATTGGGTGATGGGCATTAAGGAGGGCCCTTGAAGTAATGAGCACTGGGTATTGTATGCAACTGATGAATCACTAAATTCTACCTCTGAAACTAATAATACCGTATATGTTAATTTAAAAAAAGAAAAAGAGAAAGAGAAAACTCATAAATAATATAAAAAACAAAAGAAGAGTAATAACCTACACCACAGGAATACAAAGGATTATGAGACTACTATGAAAAATTATATGCCAATGAATTGGACAACCTGAAAGAAATGGGTAAATTCCTAGAAACATACAATCTTCCACACCAAATCAGGAATAAATAGAAAATCTGAACAGAGAAATTATTAGTAATGAAATTGAACAGCTAATCAAAAAACTCCCAAAAAGAAAAATCCAGGACCAGATGGATTCATAAGTACATTCTACCAAACATTTAAAGCATAGTTAATGCCTATTCTCCTCAAACTACTCCAAAAAATAGAACAGGAAGGAAAGCTTCCAAATACATCATCTGAGGCCAGCATTATTCTGATACATAAATCAGACAGACACTACAAAAACAAAAAGAGGACAATACCTCTGATCAACATAAATGCAAAAATTTTCAACAAAATATTAGTAAACTGTATAATACATTAAGAGGATCATTCATCATGATCAAGGGGGATTTCTTCCAGGGACACAAGGATGGTTCAATATTTGGAAGTCACTGTGATACACCACATCAACAAAACCAAGGATAAAAATCATATGATCATCTCAATAGATGGAGAAAAAGCATTAGACAAGATTCAACATCTACTTATGATTAAAAAAAGAACTTTTAACAAAGGGGGTTTAGAGGGAACATAACATAATAAAGGCTTTATATGAAAATCCCACAGATAACATCATACTCAGTGGTGAAAAACAGAGCTTCTC
This sequence comes from Mirounga angustirostris, assembly GCF_029215605.1. Lineage (NCBI taxonomy): Eukaryota > Metazoa > Chordata > Mammalia > Carnivora > Phocidae > Mirounga > Mirounga angustirostris. The sequence goes on from NW_026991713.1 coordinate 127,721,851, forward strand.
CTCTAAGGTCAAGAAAAATACAAGGATGTCCAATGTCATCAATTTTATTTAACATAGATTGGAAAGTTTTAGCCTTGCAATCAGACAAAACAAAGAAATAGATGGCATTCAAATTGGTCACTATTTGCAGATGACATGATACTATATTTAGAAAGCCCTAAAAACCCACCAAAAAAACTATTAGAAGTATAAATGAATTCAGTGAAGTTGTAGAATAATATTAATACACAGAAGTTGGTTGCATTTCTAAACACTAATTACAAAGTAGCAGAAATAGAAATTAAGTAAACAATTCCATTTGCAACAGCACCAAAAAGAAAAAAAAACCTAGGAATAAACCTAATCAAGGAGATGAACAACCTGTACTTTGGAAACTATACAACACTGATGAAAGAAATTGAATAGGACACACACAAATGGAAAGATACTCCATATTCATGAATTGGAGGAATTAACATTGTTAAAGTGTTCGTACTACCCAAAGCAAACTACACATTCCATGCAATCCCTATTGAAATACCAATAGCATTTTTCACCAAACTGTAACAAATAATCCTAAAATTTGTATGGAACCACACAAGACCTGGAATAGGCAAAGCATCTTGAGAAAGAAGAACAAAGCTGGAGGTATCCCAATCCCCCAGTTCAAGATATACTACAAAGTTGTAGTAATCAAACAGTATGGTACATGACAAAAACATAGACATAGATCAATGGAACAGAATTGAGAGGCTAGAAATAAATCCATGCTTATGTGGTCAATTCATTCGTGACATAAGAGACAAGAATATACAATGAGGAAAAGACAGTCTCTTCAATAAATGATGCTGGGAAAACTGGACAGCTAAATGTAAAAGAATGAAACTGGACCATTTTCTCACATTATACACAAAAATAAACTAAAAAATGGATTAAAGATCTAACTGTAAGACCACAAACTGTAAAACTCCTAAAGAAAACATAGGCAGTAATTGACATCAGCCATAGCAACATTTTTCTAGATAAGTAGCCTCAGGCAAGGGAAACAAAAGCAAAAATAAACTATCAGGACTACATTAAAATAAAAAGCTTTTTTGCACAGTGAAGAAAACCATCAATAAAATGAAAAGGCAACACGCTGAATGGGAAAGGATATTGACAAATGATATATCCCACAAGCAGTTAATATCCAAAACATATAAAGAGCACATACAACTCAATACGAATGAAACCAATCCAATTAACAAATGGGCGGAAGTCTTGAATAGACAGTTCTCCAAAGACAACACATAGAGGGTCAACAGACACATGAAAAAATGTTCAATATCACTAATAATCAGGTAAATGCAAATCAAAACCATAGGAAATATCACCTTATACCTGTTAGAATGCTATTACCAAAAAGAGAAGAAATAACAAGTGTTGGCGAGGATATGGAGGAAAGGGAACCCTTATGCACTGCTGGTGTGAATGTAAATTAGTGCAGTCACTGTGAAAACAGTATGGAGTTTCTTCAAAAAATTAAAAACAGAAGTACCATACCAGCAAGTAATTCCACTACTGGGTATCTACTCAAAGAACAAAAAAACACTAATTTGAAAAATATATGCACCCCTATGTTGCAGCATTATTTAGAAGCCAAGATATGGGAGCAACCTAAGTGTCTATCAATAGATGAAAGGATAAAGATGTGATACATCTTTACACACACACACACACACACACACATAATGGAGTATTACCCATAAAAAAGAATGAGATCTTGCCATTTGCAACAACATGGATGGACCTAGAGGGTATTATGCTAAGTGAAGGAAGTCAGATTAAGAAAGACAAATACCATATACATAATTTCACTTAATGTGCAATCCAAAAAACCAATGAATAAACAAACAAACAAAATGCAAATACAGTTGCATAAATACAGAGAACAATCTGACGGTTGCCAGAGGGGAGGAGGATGGTGGAATGGGCAAAATAGGTGCTTGGAGTGGGAGATACAGAATTTTGGTCCTGGAATAAATAAATCACAGGAGTAAAAAGTACAGCACAGGGAATATAGTCAATGGTACTGTAATAGCATTGTATGGTGACAGATGGTAGCTACACATGTGGTGAGCATAGCATAATATATATATACCTATTGAATCACTGTACTTTACACCTGAAACTAATGCAACATTGTGTATCAACTCTACTTCTGTTTTTTATTATGTTAATCACCATACATTACATCTATGAAATCCCAAACTTACAGTTACACAGAACAGACTGTTGGTAGTCAGAGGCTGGATATAGAGGGTGGGCAAAATGGGTGAAGATGGTCAAAAGGTACAATCTTCAGTTACATGATAAATAAGCCCTGGGAATATAACATACAGCATGATGACTATCATTAACAATGCTTTATTGTACATTTGAAAGTTACTAATTGTGGGGAGCCTGGGTGGCTCAGCCAGTTAAGTGTCTGCCTTCAGCTCAGGTCATGATCCCGGGGTCCTGGGATCGAGCCCCACGTCAGGCTCCCTGCTCAGCGGGAAGCCTGCTTCTCCCTCTCCCACTCCCCCTGCTTGTGTTCCTGCTCTTGCTATCTCTCTGTCAAATAAATAAAATCTTAAAAAAAAGAAAGTTACTAATTGAGTAGACCTTAAAAGTCTTATCATAATATAAAAATTATACCTATGTGTGGTTTGGATGTTAACTAAACTCATTGTAGCAAACATTTTGCAGTATATACATATATCAAATAATTATGTTATACAGCTAAACCTAATGTTATAATGTCAATTACATCTCAGTAAAGAAAGAAAAAAAGAGAAGGTGTAGGAAGCCCTTCTTGTTTTAACATTGAGCTAGAGCTTAAGTTTTAATTGTTGAATCCAAAAATATAATGCTTCCTGAATAGCCAACCTAAGGGCACCGAGAGAACAAAATTATGTATTTCCCAAAAAAAAATACTTCTCAGATCTCTTGGGAGACATTCAGTCCTTTTCAAAGTAGAGCCAGATTAAATGCTTAAAAACTTAATTTATGGCAGATGGCCTTGTTTGATATCACCAAGTAGTTCTTTCCTAAAACAGATATTGTGAGATTGAGAGAGTGAAGGCTAGAGTAAGGGCAGGATGTTATTAAAAAGATGTTCAGCCCCATTGAAGAGCTGCCCTCTGATTGGCCGAAAACTGTTCTTGAATACACAACAATGGCTAATGGCTCATGGTCCACATTAAGAGACCTCATCGTATGAGGGTTGGGTTATTATTGACTCTGCAGCTGGTTCTGGGTTAAGTGATTTTCAAACTATGTTATCTCATTGAATCCACACAACCATCCTGGATCAAGTATTTTATAAATATAAAATGGAGCCTCATTTTACAGATGAAAAAAAGAAATAAAACCCAGAAAGGCTAACTTCCTTCCACTCATATAGCTAGTAGGTGATGGAATGAGGCTTGTGAACTTTGAGCTATCTCATTCCCAAGGATTCCCTTAGCCAAAAAGCTAATTGCAGAGAAGCAATGCTAACGAGAGCTTCTATGTTGGGAGCTCTTGCTAGATGTTAAGGTATTGTAATACACACTCTAAGTTAGCAAAGAGTCCCACAGGGTGGACGATGATAGCGATGGAGTACTTTGGGAAACAGGCAGGAACTGGAATGTACTATTAAGGGATCCCCTAGGAAGGCTTCAATTTTAACTACTTTCCTTTTAGACTTGGAGGAAAGTCATATCTAGCATACAATTTAAATAAGTTATCCCTACACCCTACGATGAAATTCCATTTAAGTACCCAAACTCTTTAGTAAACGGCACCAGGGAGCTGGTGGAAACATTGAGAAACCCATACAGAACTCACTAAGGAAGCAAAAAGAACGAAGTTAACCATGAGAATTTCACATGTGAGGAACAGACATTTGCCTCATGGATGGAAACAAACTAAATATATATATATATATCAGTAAAGATATCTCAGTCCAGATGCCTTGGTTGCAAATGACAGAAAACCCAACTCAAAGTATGTTAAACAGAAACTGAGAACTTCATTTTTAATTTTTGATTTGGTAATACATTCCCATGATTCCAAATCCAAAAGTTGGTAAAAGATGTATATGGAGAGGTCTTACCTGAATCTCCCAATCATTCTGGTTTCCTCTTGGGAACAGCCCAAATTACCAGTTTCTTGTGTATTCTTTCACACAGACACATTCACACAGTGTACTATTCTGCGCTTTGACTTTTTACTTAAAAATCGAGTGGTAGAGGGTGGGAGGGATGGGTGGCTGGGTGATGGACACTGGGGATGGTATGTGCTAAGGTGAGTGCTGTGAATTGTGTAAGACTGATGAATCACAGACCTGTACCTCTGAAACAAATAATACATTATATGTTAAAAAAAAAAAAAAGATAGTAGGAAGGAGAAAATGAAGGGGGGGGGAATTGGAGGGGGAGACAAACCATGAGAGACTATGGACTCTGAGAAACAAACTGAGGGTTCTAGAGAGGAGGGGGGTGGGGGGATGGGTTAGCCTGGTGATGGGTATTAAAGAGGGCATGTATTGACTGGAGCACTGGGTGTTATACACAAACAATGAATCATGGAACACTACATCAAAAACTAATGATGTAATGTATGGTGATTAACATAAAATAAAATTTTAAAAAAAGGAAAAAAGATCTGTATTCGAGATCGTTCCATATCAGTGCATGAAGAAATACCTCACTCTTGAAGCAGGTAATTTATCGTCCACAGAGGATTAAATTCTGGGGCATTTTTCTGTCAACTATGAGGGAAGTCTTATCTGGTGGCTCTCTCCCATGTCGTCATATCAAACCTAATGAGGCATTGTGTGGAGACTTCAGCTTCGTATGGTGCTGGTATGGACCCTAATGTGAGGGACAAGGAGGGGAACTGGGTGGGCCCCACATCCCTCCTTCCACCGGTACCCGGGAGCAGGGAATGGCATCCTGTTACAGGCAGCAGGAAAGTGGGACCCTGGAGGGACGGGAGAGCTTTCAGACTCCAGGAGTTTGGCCTCCAGTTCTCTCAGGAGAAACTAAAACTAACACCTACATCTTCACCATATGTACTGGGAAGAGGGGAGCCTTGAAACGGAGGAAGACTGATGCTTGGTTTCCACACGGAACTGAAAGTTAGTTCTACCTTAGCTCTAGTCTCCACTTGGGAGTGTCCCCACATAAAAGGCATTTGCATAGGAGAATGCCAGCATCACTCCCCTGTAGTCCGTTGTAGAAGTTAACGTAGGAGCCCCACACAGCCCATCGAGGCCCCCTTCCAACACCGTTCTCAGGAAGGTCTACAAATATGAATTCTATTCCTAGGAGATGGTTAGAGCTGCACTGAGTTCAGTGGCTGGGGACAGGAAACAGCTACTTCTCAGGGGCAAGAGTGCTGTTAGTGTTTTAAAAAACAGAAGCAAAAGGGAGAGTGGGAGGGCAGTAGGAAGTGATCCTTCTCCTGCCTTCAGTATTCCTGGTCCCCAGACCTGCAGGTTTGGACTGGAATCTATTCTACTGGCTCTCTGGCCTTGGAACTACACCACTGGGTCTCCAGCTTACACAAGACAGAGCATGGACTTTTCAGCTTTCTTAATAGCATGAACCAATACCTTATAATAACTCTCTTTCTAAATAGAGATATAGAGATATAGCCAATATCTTATAGTAAATCTCCTTTTAGATCTATTATCCATGTATCCATTCATACATCCCATTGGTTCCATTTCTCTGGAGAACTCTGAGTAATACCTTCATAAAAACCACAATGCCCACTTCTTAGTCATCCTCATCCCATAGTGGAACCCATATTGCTAAGAGAAGTAAGAGTTTGCCAATTTATAAGTCTTTTTCTACCAAACACAACTTAAATAAAATCCAAAAGAAAAAAGAAAGCAAAGCATACCAAATTCTTATGTCTGTAGCCTAAAAAATCAGGGGGGAAAAAAGCAAACAATACCAAATTCCTAAGTCTGTGGCCTAATTCTAAGTCAACCCTGATTTTTCTAAAACTCTGGCCACAGAGTGCTTTCCCCTGGGATCATGTCTCCACAAACTAAACAAGGTTTCACCCCAGACCCAAATTTCTGCCTCAGATTCACCAGAGTTTCACCGCAGCCTCGTGTTCCATTAAATCAGCTTTGTGTCTCCCTCTAATTGCAAAATTTAGATGAAGACTCATGGCTCTCTTCCACCCACAATGCTTATCTGAAGCTTCGTTCCTTTGGGTACACATATTTCTAGCTGGGCCTGCCAGCATCACTGAGTGCTAGCCAAGTTTGGCAGACATTAAGGGCTTGGGGCTCTTCTCCATGTTCTCTGCTCCAAGCTGGCAATAAATTCTCTCTACTCCCCAAAGTCCACCAGGCATATGGCCATTCCTGCCATGCTCCCAGGCTGGTTGATCCACCATCTTCCTTGCTATAAGCTCTGTGCCCACCTTGCACCTGCCTGCCCTGTTTGGAGTCAGGGTATCTATCATTAGTGTCAGTCTTCTAAATGTCCTCATAGCTCATTTCAGGCCCTGCTTCCCACATGTTGCTCAAGTGGGGAAAGCCTTAATTCCCCAGTTCAGTTGCTAGAAATAATGACAATTGAGGAGGATTGGAGAGATCAAAGATCAGTGTCAAGAAGTGTTGATGGAGACTTTTCTTGCCCCAGAATTTCAGCTAAAGGCCAAACCTGGGAGAAAAAAACCCAAAAAGCTATGCTAGGTACCTCTCATACTAAAAAGAGCCAACCATGGTTAGACATCATAGATTGGGATTAGCCATTCTTTGGCATGGTTAACTAAAATGTGTCCTTCCCTGGGACGGGGAGCCCAATTGGCAGGTACCCAAATCAAAGCTCAACTGGAAAATAGAAATGCTAGTCTCTTTCTTGCTTATTGCTTAATCTTTGCCACTTGGCCTCTGTGAAGGCAAGACACACCTCTTCATCCCTACAGACAGTTCACCACTGTGAACACCTATGGCCCACCAAGGTAACCACAACTTCCATTTTTCCCCCTTTCATTTCTCTTTCGATGGTAACAAGACAGAGGTAAAGGGGGTGGAGTGGTATTTTCTATCAAAGCCTCAAGCATTGGAGTCTTTCCTTGGCAACACTCTGTTGAAGGTAGGGGGACTTATTTAAAACCTGTGAACTTTGGGCCCAGCTGAATTTCTCAGAAAGCAGCACAGTTGCACTTGGCATTCTCCTACATTCAGTGACCTCAGGCCAATGATGGGCCAAATTATGGAGTAGAGATGATGCATCCTCACTTTTTCTCTTGATGCCCAATGGCCTTCTACCACATCAGCACCCACGTTAGTGGATGCCCTGGTCCTGTCTGCCTCAACAAGTGTCCTATTGCTGTGTTTTTTGACTTGCATCCCTTTTAAAATATCCATGTTCCATTCTCCCAGGGCTCTGAGCCCCGGCACTAAGGTGTTCTCCGGGTTTAGCTCTCTACACTATGGTATTTGCATTTAAACAGAGACCTGCTCCCAAATTTAACAGAAAGAACAGCCCTGAAGGTAAGAATTTTATTTTTATTTTTAAAATTATGTTATGTTAGTCACCATACAGTACATTATTAGTTTTTGATGTAGTGTCCCATTATTCATTGTTTGTGTATAACACCCAGTGCTCCATTCAATACGTGCCCTCCTTAATACCCATTACCAGGTTAACCCATCCCCCCACCCACCTCCCTTTCTGCAACCCTCAGTTTTTTCCTGGAGTACATAGTCTCTCATGGTTCATCTCCCCCTCTGATTTCCCCCCGCTTCATTTTTCCCTTCCTTCTCCTAATGTCCTCCATGCTATTCCTTGTTCCACAAATGAGTGAAACTAGATGATAATTGTCTTTCTCTGCTTGATTTATTTCACTTAGCATAATCTCCAGTTCCATCCATGTTGGTACAAATGCTGGGTTTTAGACATAGTAACAGGTTAAGGGGTAGATATGTTTGTAGGCAAGTTGGATTTCCAGGGCCTTCCCAATGAGACCATGTAGGCAGTAACTACAGGTCAGGGCAAACCCATTCATCATTTACAGAAAACACCAGTCAATTCAGAGTGAAAGGAAAGCAACACCCATTTCCATCTCCTTGCATCCTATGAAGTCTCATGGCATCAAGTTGCTTATTGAGTAAGGCTCTTTAAGCTCATTGAGGGGATTTCTTGGTGATGATTGGTATATAATTCACAAGGCACAAGGAGTTTACAAAAACACTGGATTAGATTCCTGAGTTAAAAATGTATTTGGATTGGATGAAAAGTTTCTCCAACCTCTCCTGAAATCACTGTGACTGCTTATTATGAGATTTGGGATGAGGAGTGGGCATTCATTATGGACAGGGATCAAGTAGGGTGACCACATAATTGTCCAAACTGGGATGCTGAGTGTGAAAGGGATACTTGAACATACTTCTGAGACACTAGTTTTAAACTGGGACTGTCCCAGACAAACTAAGACACAGGTCATCCTACATCCTATGTGTTGCAATTATAATGTAGTAAGAACTTGCATGCCATGTGGATAATCATTCTCCCCATACTGCTTTAGCAACTCCAGGATCCACTTTAGCAACTGGAAGGGGGCTGGTAATGGGAAATAGCATGCAAAGCTCAAAATAACCGACTCAGATGTTGTAGCAATGTCAACTTGCTAAAACCTTTCTAGATGCTTACACTCACTTTCTGTATTTTTCTCTTGTGGTCTCAGACCACACTTTGAGCCCTGCATGCAGTGTATTTGAGAGTCCTTGTTATGCAAAGGAGAGGTGAAATTCTTCTTAGTAGAGATTGTAACTGGGAGAAGAGCCATAAGAGGAGAGCTGTGTACCGGTCTCTTTGGCGTGAAGTGACTATAAGGAGGCAGATACATTGCTTTCAGAATGACAGAAGGATAAATAAGAAGGAAAGTCTTGGAAGCCGAATACTGAGATGATTTTTAGTGGTCACACCAGTCAAAGGAGATACAGAGTTGGCATGGAAAGAACAAAGAGAAATCTAAAATGTTGAGGAGAAAAAAAGCTAGATGTTGGGGTAAGGGTGTTCAGTGGAGGTACGGTCTGTGAAGGTTTCTCTCTCTTCTCAATATGCCCATATCCCTCCAAAGACGACTGCCCTCATGCATGATTATTCACTTTATAAAGGGAGGCACACAAAAGAGAGGATTTAGAAATGGGAACGACTCCAGGGTGTTCAAGTCCCTCTGTAAACCATCACCAAATTCTCCATCTGTCCTCTTATCCCCTACTATTGGCAACAATTTCAGGGCATTCAGTATGGTCTGGGGGACAAGAGAAGCTGCTCAGAAGAGAGAGCAGAGGGTAAGCTGACAGATGTAGCAACTGAAATAAGAATCAGATTCATTGTTGTGCTTTTCATCCCCAGGTAACTGTATTAATGGTCTTTTAGGGTGCACAAACATTTATAGAAGGCTTCTAGGGCAAGGTGATATTTTCTGAGCTGTGAGAGTTGAGGCATAGTCACTGATGGGTCAAAGGGATTTGCCATCTCTGTCTACCAGCTTAGCAGTCAAGTTTGCAAAACCTATATATAATATTAAACCTATATATAACTTAGGCCAGTGGTTCTTAGCTGTGGTGGTAATTGGTAACTTGAAGCTCCTTGAGTGACCATAACCTTAAGAACGGGTGATCAACACCTTCTCTTATAGGTGAGACAACCCCATTCTCTAGTCTCTCTTCCCTCCCCCCAAGCAGCTTTAATTTCCCTGGCCAGACCCCAAATACTAGGAAAATGAAAATGAACATTTTTATTACTCACCAAGCCAAAGGACTAAGGTCACAGAACACTATAGGTACAATCTGCATCAAGACAATCCTTAGGTTTTCCCTAGTTCCTGCTTTAGAGAGTCCTGTGGGCTCTGAAAGAATTTACCTGAACTAATATGAAGGCCTGACATCTCAAAGGGGCAGAAGAACCAGAGAAGGGAATAAGGGCAGAAACAGGAAGGGGAGAAAAATACTTATCGGGGAAAGTGAGACCAGAGATAGAGGCCGGAGTAAGTCACTTCCCTGGTGATCTGAGAATGTTGTCACCAGGCAACCTGATTGAGGACCTGTGGAAAAGACACTTGACTCCCCACAGACCTTCTTCCCTTCTTTCTTTTATTGGTAGAACTCAAGTTTTGGATCCTCAGCTAAAGACTACAATTCCCAGCCTTCCTTGCAACTAGATGTAACCATATATCTAAGTTCGGTCCAGTTAAGTGAGTGGAAGTGATATATACAATTCTGGTTGGACACTGAAATGGGAGCCACTTGCCCATCACTTCTTCTCTCTTCTCATTGGCTGGGGCAGGTAGATGTATTGAGCTTTTCCTGTCCATGCAGATAGGGAGAACATTAGTGGGATGGTGGAGCCAAAGAATGGAATTAGTGCCCTTATAAACACCAGAGAGCTCTCTTGCCCTTTCTGCAATATAAAGAGACAGGAAGAAGACACTATCTATGAAATGGGCTCTCACTGGACACCATCTGCTGGTGCCTTGATTTTGGACTTCCCAGCCTCCAGAACTCCAAAAAAATGTTTTTTTTTTTTTTCAGCCACTTAGTATGGCAGTTTGTTATAGCAGCCTGAGCAGACTAAGACATTTGTCTTTTGATTACATGGTAATCTTTGCTTCCTTTTGGAACCTTACCATATGTAGAAAGGGTATTTGGGATATGCTATCTTCCAGTATACTATGCTGAGTTACAGACATTTCTAGAATCCAAGAGAATGAAATACACTGGCTAGACAGACTGGACCCAAGACATTCAAAAGTATTTGAGGTAGGAAAGTAGAGCACAAGATCCCATGCACAACCTAAGCAGAGTTTTCCCTCCCTTCTCCCTGCCTCTTTGAGCCTCAGAGAAACAGAATCTCTATACTCCATCTTTGGATTATAGCTCAGGATCAAGAGAAATAAAATAAAAAAATCAACGAACTATAGCTACATGCATCCACATGGATAAATCTCATAAATGTAATGTCAAGCAAAATAAACCACAAAAAATGCATAAATTATGATTCAACTTACACAAAGTTCAAAATAGGCCAAATTAAGTCAGGATGTTTACGGATACATACATAAGTGGTAAAAAGCATCAAGAATAGCAGGACAGAGAACACCATGGAAAGGAGGATATGGTTAACTCTAATGGATAATAAGGGCATCATAGATGGGAAAGATCATGTGGTAGACTTTTGAGGTGCTGGCCATGATCTATTTTCCCGACCCTGGTGGAGTTATGCAGGACTTCTCTTTACAGGTATTTGTTAAATTATGTGTAGAGGCGGTATATATCTTTATGCGTGTAGGTTAACACCTAGCGGTGTGCTGGAGACAACTTGTGAGAGTCTGTTGTGTCAGCTCTCCCCACCTCCATACTCAGTGAGGCACGTTGGTAGCTTGAAATCAGCCTTGGAGGGAATATTTACATCACTATAACCAGCCAACAATCCAGGATTTTTTTCTTTTACCCGAGAACAGGTTTAACAGTACACCACTGCTTAAAAGTAACAATACATTTTTAAAAATATCCAAATTGGCTTATATAGACAGATAGGTTTTCATGTCAGAATATGTTCAATGACTTCAAGGCAAAGCCACATTTAGGAAGAACTCAACATGACAAGATCCCTGCAATGAAGAAAGGCTTAGAGTTAGATGATGAGAAAGGGTTGAAAGAACTATTGTTCTTCATTGATTGGGACTCTTAATTGATGTGTAACAAAAATCATTGCATTGATAGTAAAAATAGTGACCCTATCTAAGGACCCAGGAAAAATCTTCCCTTACAGTTTTTTTTTTTTTTTTTTTTTTTAGGGATTTAATTGTTTTTTGGCCCAGGCCTGAGGGGCATCTGGGGACATGTATGTGGGGACTCAAGCTTCCAAATGGTGGAAAATGTTCTTGATGAAGGCTTTGTGGGGCACCTGGGTGACTCAGTTGGTTAAGCATCTGACTTTTGATTTCAGCTCAGGTCTTGATGTGAAGTTTGGGTCATGAGTTCAAGCCCTGCATTGAGCTCCACACTGGGCATAGAGCTTGTATAATTAATTACTAAAAGACTTTGCAAGATGGTAAAAGATATAGTGGATCAGGTACTTTTTCAGTCTACCATCAACTTCATGGTCTCAGGAAATTTACACCAAAAATGACCCCAAACATACCATACCAACTCTTCAGCAATATTCTGGGCAGCTTTCTTAGTAACTAATTGTCATAACTTGTAAGGCAGTGAAAAAACTATATATTTGTAAGAGTCTATGTTCTTAACATTTTATAACCCTAACATAAGGCTATATGGTATCACCTATGTTTAATTCAGCTTTCCCAATAAAGTATTATTTTACATTAAAATAATCCCATATCTATTATGATGTAGAATAAGGAAATTTTCAGTTGTTTTGAAGGTATATTTTAAGCCTTCAGACAAGTTTTAGGCCTGTGAATGGCTTCTTTAGACAGTGAGTTGAGATCCCACTGAAGGGTGTAGGGAGGCATATAGCCCTATTTCAGTGGAAAAATTTCCACTGCTGGAGAAGAAAGTCAATGGGAATTTTTTTTTTTTTTAAGATTTTTTTATTTATTCAACAGGAGAGAGAGAGCACAAGCAGGGGTAGCAGCAGGCAGAGGGAAAGGGAGACGCAGTCTCCCCGCTGAGCAGGGAGCCCGATGTGGGACTCGAACCCAGGACCCTGGGATCATGACCTGAGCTGAAGGCAGACGCTTAACCATCTGAGCCACCCAGGCGCCCCTCAATGGGAATTTTTTTAAGTATAAGTATTATCATTTCAGTTAAAATAGGAATCTGAAAATAGATTTGGTTGGATGTTAATATCCTCATATATAAACCTGCAATGTGGAAACTTTGCTTGACTGGAAAATAGTGCTTTTGTTTGAGGGTGGGGTTGGGATGTGAAGAGTTGGGGAAAGAGAGGTCCCTTTGTGAATGGTTTTGACTTGTTTTCATTTAAGACCTAAGGACTGGGCCAAAGGATCTATACAATATAGCCATAGAGTTTTGTTATTTTTCCACTGGCTCTTGAGAAGAGTGGTTTACCTGGAGTTTAGTGGGATGGGCATGCAAGAGACTTGTGTTGAAGAAAGCTCTTCTATGGTGGCTGGTCATTAGGACCTGGAGTTCAATAGGTGGTGTCTACATCACAGGTATGGGAGAGTCTCCAAGCTCTCACCTATTCTTTCTGATTTTTACCAGCCTAGCAATCCATACTGCTATTACTCAGACTTCTGCTTCTCAGCTCCCCATTCCTTTTGGCTTCACTGGGCAGGATCTAATTCTTATTCATTGTAACAGGAGATAAAACAATGAGAGCATTCATTCATCGTATTTAATATCTGTGTTGCCAATGGCAGTTCCACCCCAAAATAATCATGAGGATTACTGTCACAACATGTTTTCCAAGAGTTAGGAGAGAAAGTGATGGGAATTCTACCACCAAGCTGTGTTGGAACTACACGTAAGCCATCAGAAGAGGAACCACCTCCCCTAATTAAGGAAAATTTTTTTCTAGAAATCTCTTTATGTCTTCATGAAAGTAGTTCTAAATATAAAACTAGAATTGGTTAGTAGCATGCAACTTTAGGTTGGCTCACATTTCTGTTAAATTATTTCCATCACAATTGGGGTAGACCATAGTGTGAGGATGTGTTGAAATCAAACCACAGGCATTGTTGTTCTAGACTTAGTTCGGATATTCCAAGCAGTTGAAGAGAATTAATTTCAAACTATTTTCAATTAAAGTTGGTTTGTGGGAAGAAGAGAGTTTATCAGACTTACTGGTGGAGCTCTTCAAAAACAAAAATTCCAATTCAACCCTACATTTCACTTGTCTCAATCAGAATTTCTCGAAGTATGAGTTAGGCAATTTCGTTTGAAAAAGTTGATTCTGATATGCACCACTTGATGGAGAGGTATGTTAAATAGGAATGCTGATTTACAAAAACTGGAGACAAGAGGGTAAAAGAGCCTCTTCCCCATCCTTCTAGTAACTTAAAACATTCAACAAAGCCCTGTATGGACTCTGTGGAAGAATGAAGAATGTCTACCTTCCAGCAGCCTATCCACTCTGATGGAATAGTTGAGAACTCAAACATGAGACACATGAACAGAAAGCTCACAGAACAGAGCAGAATGGGGCCATTCCTGCCAATCTCCCGCTCCCTCAGGAGCCTAAGTACCCACTTGCCCATGGAACCAGTGAATTTTCAGGTGTCACCTTGGTTAGCGTCAAGAGAATATGGATGAGTCATGCAAGCATTAGAAGCGGGTATCTTCAGCCATAGCAGATTGAGAGGTTTCTCTCCACTTTCATAGCTGGCGAGCTATACAGAGCTGCAAGAAGGATGCTTCCTTTGAGCACAGCATTGACCTCCTAGCCCCTTAAATGATACACTAATGACCTTCATCACCTCTTCTCCATGCAGAAGTTCTTGCTGGTTGGCAGACAGGAGGCAAGGTGTTTGTGAGTGCTGCTGCTAGACCTCCTGAGCATCTACCCAGTTCATTTAGAGACCCTCAGTAGAGAATTGCTTGCTCTCTGACCTCACAGCCATCCTAATTTAGGTTCTCCCTTCCCTAGGCAGTCATGCTTACATGTTTGGGATGATCAAGAAATGCATTTCCTCTTTGGATGGAGTACACATGTGTTTGCTCAAAATCCTTTTCCTTGGAAAACCACCCATAGCTGGTCTATCATAAAGCTCACCATCCCCTGTGATTTTTGGGGGGAGGAGGGGGAAGAGGGTGACCACCCTCTGGGCCTAGGCATGGGCATGTGATCAACACCACAGCAAACCAAATGCTCAACTTCCTTGGCCACAGTGACTCAGTGAGAGACCTGTGGCTCAAGCCAGAATAGCCTTGCCTGTTTCTGAAACTCTCAGAGAGACTTTCTTCCAGTGGGATCATAAGCCATTAGGGGGTCTTCTTTCCTTCTGTTTAAAAAAACCTGGATGGAGCAAAGAAGAGCTAAGAAACATGGAGAGAGTTCCCTGGATACATCTGAATAGAGCCCAAATACATGAACTTCTTAGTGATATAAACCCATTACTTTTTTTTTTTTTGCTTGAATTACTTAGAGTTCGGTTTTGTCATCTGTAACAAAAAGTTCTGATTAATCTATCTAATACAGTCACCAGATTTATCAAGTAAATATACAGAATGCCCAGTTGAAATTGGATCATTTCTTAGTGTAAGTATATCCTAGATGTTGTGTAGGATATACTTATACTAAAAAAAAATCTCTTTGTTTTCTCAAACTCAAATTTAACTGAGTGTTCCATATTTTATCTGTCAACATTATCTGGGATTTTTAATTTGTGTCAAAATTGTTTTAAATCCTTTGCTCAGGGTGCCTGTGTGGCTCAGTTGGTTAAGCGACTGCTTTTGGCTCAGGTCATGATCCCGGAGTCCTGGGATTGAGTCCCACATCAGGCTCCCTGCTCAGCAGGGAGTCTGCTTCTCCCTCTGACCCTACCCCCTCTTGGGCTCTCTCTCTCTCTCTCTCAAATAAATAAATAAAATCTTAAAAAAAATCCTTTGCTCAAAAGGGAAGAGACTGGTCACCTGGTGGATTTGCCCTTAAAGACCGTAGAGAGAAGACAAGAAGCATTCCTGTAAGAGCCACAGACAGAAGCATCCTAATTGAATCTTTGTTCTCTTTGTTCTCCAAGTCATCCCTGCCCTGACAAGGGCAGTAAGGAGTTTCAGGGTCAGGCTGTTTAATCCTCATCAGATCCAGAAATGCTTCAGCTGGGCCAGTGAGTCCCACTTTCCCTTACATGAGCATCATCTGAGGAAGCTTTACAAATTCCCACAGCACAGGTCACAGCCCAGACCAATTACATCAGAACTAGTGAAGACTCACATGGGGGATTTCAGCATGGAGTGAGGCCCCTAAGAAGATTCAGGCAAATTGGAAAAATTCAAACAAGTGAGAAGAGTCATCCTCAAGCTGCCCTCCTGCCCTCCAAGGAACTACCAGGAGTGAGCAAGTCACCGCCAAATGGGAGTTGGCTGAAATGCAGCCTCCCTGCTTGGACAGCATGGCATCACCCCTGCCACAGGGCATTGGGCCCCCATTTCAGAATTGCCCACGCATGGCCATGCAAGTGTTTGGGCAGGTGGGCAGGTGTTTGGGCCACAGGGAAGCAGATAGGGAGGCCCATCCTTGACTATAGTCTGCTCCAGAACAAACAAAGCATCTGACAGTTTCCTGCCTACACACACCTCAGTGCATGTTCCCCGAGCAAAGATAAGCCACATTATCAAGTTGAGGGGAGGGAGGGGACGGGCGAGGCAGAGTGGGGGCAAGGTGCCCTAGATGAGTTTCTGTGATAACCAAGAACAGCATTTCTTTCCTGCTCTTTCCTGCTCTCAACCCACCCCTCAGGGATAGGTCTGCCCGAGTGCAGCCCTGCCGGCTCCAGGTTCTTTTTTTTTTTTTTTTTTTAAGATTTTATTTATTTTTTAGAGAGCGAGAGAGAAACAGCATGAGAGGGGCAAGGGTCAGAGGGAGAAGCAGGCTCCCCGCTGAGCCGGGAGCCCGATGTGGGACTCGATCCCAGGACCCTGGGATCATGACCTGAGCCAAAGGCAGACGCTTAACCATCTGAGCCACCCAGGCGCCCCCGGCTCCAGGTTCTAATTGATGACTTTCTATTCCTGTAACTCATCTCAGAGGAACAGACCTTCCTCAGAGCCCCAGGATCACCAACAAGGCACCTGGGGAGGGCGCTCCTCAACCACCCCCAACACAGTCTCTGCCCCATCATACCCTTCCACCCCCGAGGGAGGAAATCATGTTTATTCTCCGAGACTATTTTCTAGAGCAGTTTTAGGTTCACAGCAAAATGGAGAGGAAGGTGCAGAGATTTCCTATCTGCCCCCGCCCCCACACACGCACAGCCTCCCCCATTAGCAACATCCCCACCAGACAGGAACAGTCGTTATAATTGATGAACCCCCACAGACCCATCATCATCTCCCAAAGTCCATAGTGAACATTAGGGTCACTCTTGGTGTTGTACCCTCTCTGGGTTTGGACAAGTATAGAACGCCACATATCCCTCGTTATAGTAGCACAAGAGTCTTTTCATTGCCCTGACAAAATCCTCCCCTCTCCACCTGTTCATCCCTGCCCCCCAGCTAACCCTTGGCAATTACTGCCTAGCCAGGTCTATTCTTGATTAGGTGCTCGAAGCTCCTGGCATTCTCCTCGGCATCCTGGATGCATCAGACACACACACACACACACACACACACAAATTGGCCAACTGAAAGGAAACAGCTGGGACTGTCTGATTAAAATGACTTGGAACACGGCCCCTTCTAGCTGTCATCAGTATCACCAGTGGGCCAAGCTTGGCTAAACGGAATATGGCATCCACATCCATCCTTGTGGTGGGATGACGCTAAGATGGCACTTAGCTGACACTGGGCAAGGTCCAGAGTAGGCTGGTGGACTCAAGTCCCTAGTGGCTCCCAGTGGGTTCTGGCCGCTTCCTGGAAGCCAGGCTGGGACGCCCAGTTCTGAACCAACACCTTTCAAGTTTTAAAGCCCTTCTGCCTACACAAAAGGAAAGACAAACAGGATAAGGCAGTAGAAGGAGGGTTTTGAGCCCTATTCCAGTGGGGCCTCAAGGTAAATGTGGCAGAGCCCTACCTTCCAGGAACCCTGCTTCTTACGGCTCCCACAAGCAGGTTAACAGTGACACGGGGCTGGTGCTACATGCCTGGTGAGGGATTTGTGACAAGGCTCTTCCTACCTGTCCTCTGTAAGCTGGGAAGCAGAGCGAATGGCCAGACAGTTCCTAAGAGGGCCGTACCTCTAGCAGGCTAACAAATGGCTAGAGGGAGAGCAGTGTGGACAAAGGGCAAATGAGCCACAAAATCAGAGACAGTGCCCAGATTTGTGTGCTCCAGAAAGGGGGTCCCTGAGGTGAGCAGCGTTAGGGGATCCCGTGCATTCATGTGGCACACGTAATTGGCAGGGGCTGACCAGCTAAGAGACACAGAAGCCATTCCATTTACCGGCTCGGCCATTTGGTGATTGATGAACTCATCCAACAAACAATTGTCCAGTGCCACCCAGTGTGTACTGGGCAGAAGGGGAGCAAAATAGTCACGGTCCTTGCCCTCGTTCACGCATACCCACGCTCCGCTCCTCCTGTGTGCAACAAAATAGGGGGAGGTAAGGAGCAACGAGGGGCTCCCACAGCTCACCCCAAATTCGGAGATGAACTTAGTAGCTTCCTAAACGGATTCACAAGCAAGTCTGCTCGAAGTGCGAATCTGTGGGCGGATGTTTTTAAGAGCATTGCAAGCTAATGCACAGTCACCTTAGGAAACTTTTCAAAACCATCTCACTTCCTCTGAGAAAAAGAGGATGGTACACGTTTCCCTGGGGGTGGGGGGATGGTTGGGGTGCTCTGATTCCCTTTAACCAAGTCTTGCCAGCTTTCACGGCTGCTGTAGAGGGGAGACCCTGCCCGAGCACAGATTAATCTTTCATCTCCTCCTTTTTAAAGACAATAGAAGTTTCCACTGTCCTCCCCCGCCCGCCGTAACCCCTATGTCTTACCTTCAAGGTGTAGGGTGCTGCAAAATCAGTCCCGCCCTGCCCTCCAGAGCCAGCTTATTCCACTGGTGGCTCAGATCCCACGGGACTTTCTAGGACGAGCAGCTGTGCAGAGCTTCTGTGCTAACACCCAAGGGCTTCACCTGCCTTTAGCTTTCACCTTCAGCCACTCAGCCGCTGCCTCTTCCCTAACACGTGGCTGGTCTCCCGTTTAGGGTTCCCTCCAGCCCGCAGGGCTCCTCCTTGGCATCACTGCTACATCCGCTCTTTGGAGGGGAGGGACTCTGAATTTAAGGAGGTTTAACCCAAAGGTGCCATCTAACTTGGCCGGAGGTAATACGGAGGAGTTGTGACTCGGGGTGGGGGCGCGGCCACCCTCCTGATAATGACTTACCACTTATGCCTTCTGTGCTTTAGAGACGGCTCCCCAGGGCCCGGCTCCGCTGGGTTCCCACCTGCCAGCTGCCACCGGCGAG
Source organism: Mirounga angustirostris (assembly GCF_029215605.1). Classification (NCBI taxonomy): domain Eukaryota; kingdom Metazoa; phylum Chordata; class Mammalia; order Carnivora; family Phocidae; genus Mirounga; species Mirounga angustirostris. Next base: position 127,740,923 of record NW_026991713.1, read on the forward strand.
TTGAGAGAGGCCCAAGGAAGCCTGGGCCCTGCTGTCAAACACTCACAACTGCTAGGGCCTGGCTCCTCCGGGTGTGGTCTCGAACCAGCAGCACTTGCCTCTCTCGGGAGCTTGTTAGCGAAGCAGAAGCTCAGCCCATCCTGGACCTGTTGCGTCAAATCCTGGGGCGCCACAAGACGCCAGGTGTTTCGTGGGCCTGCTTCAGTTCCAAAACCACTGCGCGAGGGGATGGTTCTTTTTCTGTGCAAGTGTTTTATCTGCATCTCTCTCTCTTTTCTCTCATTTTACTTCTTGCTCCATGAGGTCACGAGTGTCGATTGGCACAATGGCTGCTTTACCGTAAGGTCCTTTGGCCAGCAGAAGGCTTGTCACCGTGTAATAGGGTGGAGGTTTCCAGACAGACACTCGGAGAGCTGGATATTTATTCCTAAGTCCTTGCCCTCCCACAAAGGGAAAGCGATCAAGGGGTCTTGGCTGTGGTCAAGCATAGCAGACTGGTTGCAAGGGCTGCTTAATTCCTTCACGGGCCATGCTTTGCCTGTGGATTGATGAAATAGGTCTCCCGCAGGTATTTCCTATTGCTCAATAAACATAGATGCCCCTTTGAGTAATAAAATACACATTCATTTTTTTACAGCTTTATTGGAGTATAACTGATATACCAAGGATGGCATCTATCTATCTATCTATCTATCTATCTATCTATTTATTTATTTATTTTAAAAGATTTATTTATTTGGAGCGGGGAAGGGCAGAAGGTGAGGGAGAGAGAGTCCCAAGCAGACTCTGAGCTGAGCACGGAGCCCAATATGGGGTTTGATCTCATGACCCTGAGATCACGACCCGAGCCGAAACCAAGAGTTGGACGTTCAACCTACTGCGCCCCCCAGGTGCCCCAAGGATGGCACATATTTAGTGTGTACGATGTGATGAGTCTGGACTTCTGTCAACACCTGTGATACTACACTGCAGTGAAAGGAACAGACATTTGACACCTCCCAGAGTTTTCTTATGTCCCTTTGGGGTTCTTTTTTTTGTTATTTTAGTTTTGTTTTGGTAAGAAGACTTCACATGAGATCTACTCTTGTAAGAAATTTTGAAGTGCCCGAGATCTTACAGTTAACAGCAACAGATCTCTAGAATATATTCATCTTGCTTGACTTAAAGTTTATACCCATTGAATAACTAAATCTCCATTCCCCCCAGCCCCGACGACCACTACCGTGTTCTCTGCTTCTACAAATTTGATTTGTAGAATTTTATTTTAGATTCCTCGTATGGGTGGAATCATGTGGTATCTGTCCCTCTGTGACTGGCTCATTTCACTCAGCAAAATGTCCTCCATGTTGTCACGAATGGCAGGATTTCCTTCTTTTTTAAGGCTGGGTAATATTTCATCAAATGTATGTATATACCACCAATTCTTTACAAATTCGTAACTGTAAGTTTTTTGCACTGTACCTTTTCTTAGCCAATTCTATTTGCTAGTGTGCTCAGTTCCATGAAAAGAGGCCACATTCTTCAAGAGTTGGGGGGGCCATGGCTCTAAGCACTCTGAAGCTCCACGCTCCCTGGAGTGCCTTAATCAAGAGCAAATATGTATTTGTATTCAGTTGTGAGTTTTCAAAAGATTTAAGTGTTTACTAAAAGCTAAAGTATAAACATTGACCTCTTATTTTGCAGAGAAATAAGGTCTTTGGGGAGCTTTTTGCACCTGGATTATAGTGATGCTTGTGTAACATGACTTAGAGGAGTCCAAGGGTCCTTGGCAGGAAGGGTAGAAGGAGACTGTTTGTACTGTGATTACCTGAGGGAGAGAAAGGAAGAGCGAAGGAAGAGAGACGAAGAGTAGATACGTCTCTGCAGGACAGAACGCCCCTAACCATGGCCAAGCAAAGTGCTGAGGGCCTGGGTTCTGGCACCAGGCGACCTGCATTTAAATCCTGGCTCTGTCACCGGATGAGTGTCCTTGGGCTGCCGTAACAAAGTTCCACACACCAGTGGCTTCAGCCACAGAGATGGATTGTCTCACACCTTCTTGGAGACGAGAAGTCCGAGATGAAGGTGTTGGTTCCTCTGAGGGCTGTGAGGTCAGCAATCTGTTCATGCCTCCCCCCTAACTTCTGGCGATTTTCTGGCAATCCTTGGCAGCCTCGCCTTGTAGGTCTCTGTCTTAATCTTCCCATGGCATTCCCCCCCGTGTCTCTGTCTGTCTCTGTTCAAATTTCCGTTTCAAAAAGATAAGGATGCCAGTCATAGTGGATTAGGATCTGCCCTCAAAGACCCTATTTCCAAATCAGGGCCCATTCTGAGGTATTGAGGGTTAGTACTTCAATATTTGAATTTTTACGAGGCACAGTTCAACCCATAAGAGCCCCTCGCTAGTGGTGTGGCTGGGAGAAGTCACCTAACCTTCCTGTGCCTTGGTATCCTCATCTATAAAATGGAGATAATAGTAGTACCCCTACAGTAGAGTCATTAGAAGGACTGAAAAAGTCAAAACAGTGGCAGGCACACAGCACTATACGTGTTTGTTGTATGAGTTAATCAATCTCTTCTATCTCAGACGCCAGGTCTGTGGGTCCCTCCCTGCTGCGTGCTGCCTCCTCGTCTTCTCCACCTGCATGTCGAATATAGGGGATTTTGCTGATGAGAGATGGTGAGTTCCAGAAAGCACAGTGGGAGCGCCTCAGAGCGATGGGAAGACAGAGGTTAGTTCAGACAAGAGGAGACACCCCATGCTTGTTGAAGCTAGACCTGGAAGGCCTGGGCTAGAGTTGACCCTGGGCCCTCAGAGGAAGGCAGGTGATCACTTATGGTCCAGTTGTGTTTTGCTGTGAGCTAGGGAGTTTCTCAGCACAAGGTGGCTTGATGACTAGGCTGCCCTGGTTCTGCCCTTGAGAATCACCAAGGCCACCTCTCCCCCCAGAGATCCTGGTTCAGTTGGCCTGGGCATTAGTATCTTCAAAATGTCCCCAAGATGATCCAAACACTCAGGCAGGCATGAGAACCAGAGGGAGAGGTTCCTTCGAGTCTCAAAGTGGGGTCCAGGGTTGGGGCAGTGGTAGCACCTGAGAGCTTGTGAGGAAGGTAGAAGCTCGGGCCCCAGCCTAGACCTGCTGAATCAGAGTCTGCATCTTAGCATGATTCCCCAGGAGAATGCACTGGGATGCAGCTTTCTGAGCAGTGGCCGGGGGGAGGGGGAGTTCTGTAGCCAGGAGCATAGCCGAGGAGGCTGGGCTCTCCTCTAGGGCAGACCCACTTACCTGAGCCGGCGGTGATGCCCAGTGTTCCCCACTTGCAGTGCCCTTGAGACATTCCTTCATGGTGGGGATTCCTGTCCAGATACAAGACCATTACTTGTAAAGACTTACTCCCTGAGTAAGCTTTCTTTTCTCCCTCAGGGGTGCCATGTGACAAGCACCTTGGGCTAGGTGAGTACAAAAGTCAGCTGTTTTCCTCCGTACTGGGGAACAGCTGGTCCTCATTGGGGTGGGGGGGCGGTATGCTCATCTGCGAGTTCATAGCCAGGTTGGGCCGGCGGCTCAGCATCCCAAGTGAATTTCTCCATGAGCTGACATAAACAGCAAGGCCCACATAAATAGATCTTGGTGCACTCAAGAAAGAAAATATAGTGTTGAAGCTAAGGGGATGTTATTGGGAGGGGAGGAGGGGGCAAAGAGGTAGGCAAGAGGAAAAGGGTTAATAAATAGGCCATGAGCTGCATTTTCCTGGCCCACTGTCTTTCTGGAAAGAGTCCCCTTGCTGATGGAAACACACTAGGTGGATGAGCTCATGCTAAATACAGTTCCTCTCAAGGGAGGCTGGAAGAAAACAAGAGATCTGAGACACTTTCTTGAAAATATATCAGCAGCTTTGAAGGTGATCTGCAGGAGAATAGCAGATGACAGGGAGGTCTGCATGTCAGGAATGAAACTGTGTGTATGAACAGAACTTCCCTGAGATACGAATCCGAGCAAGAGAACAGACTAATTTTAAAAAATCCAGCAGTATTAACTGCATCTCTGATTCTAGATCAAGTCCAGCTTCTGTGACATTCATCCTTGAGAAATGGAACAACAGAACAGCAGAAAACACGTGGGCTGTTTGCATAGCGATGCCTATGCCCTCCCTGTGGGTCCTCATCACTGGGTGACAGGTAAGGCCAGGCTGAGCTACCAAACAAGATAAATGTCTCTTGGGGATTGGACCCTAGGAACAGTGTGGTTCTGAAAAGTTAACTGATTTGATTGTGTCAATCCTCAACTCCGTAATCATCATCGGTCCCCACTTACCTACTAAATAGAGTCCAGATTTCATGCTTTCGAATTCAGTGACCTGGACAAAATCATGAGAGGCGACTGGGCAGAATGGCCTTTGGTGTCAGTCCCAGCTGAGTCGAATTGGCTGACCTCGGTCAATCGCCAAAACTTTCTGAACCCAGCTGTGCACTGAAGGCACCTTCCTTATCAGGCTGATGGGCAAACGAGATGTGGAATGGGGTGCACTTAGCACAGTATCTAGAACTCAGTACATGATCCGTACATGACATCATCATTACTATGAGTTCTCGTTGTCACTACTAACACCAAGACTCCTCCCAGCCTGCCTTCTCTCCCCTTGGTTTGCCCACACCCTTGGCTCGTGCCTACCGAGAGAACGTACTATTCCGTCTGCATCCATGCTCTTGCTCACACGGTTCCTACTCACTTCCTGGATGGCAACTTCGTGGATAAACAAGCCCCCTTTCCCCCGAGCGAGGGTGCAGGGCCTGGCGGGGGAGGGTGTGGATTGGCAATCGGCCCCCACTACTGACTCCCTCAACTGGAAGCCCCTCTGTATGGAGGGTCCAAGAGCACATGTGCGTGCATACACAGACACTCTCTCTTTTTTGTTATGATGAGCTAACGTAACAGGAGTGCTTTTTGGAAATTACACATTCTGGGGGCTCCACACAGGTTTTGCAGCCAAATATGTAAAAAAGAAGGAGCTCACTACAGCTTCTCTCCCTTGGTCTTTGTCCACTAGAGTGTGCTGGCATAGTGATGCACATACACACCCCCGAGACCACCACTAGCCCGGCCAAATGTCTCGGCACGCATGTGACCTGAAGACATTCTGTTTTCCGATCCTTTCTCTATGAGATAGTTTTGTTGTAATCGTCCTCCTTGGGGGCACGGAGGGCCAGGACGATGTGGGTAGACATGATTCGTACCCCTTTTTGCCATTAAGCTTTGTGCTTGCTGTGATCAGGCATGGCTCTTTTCTGGATGGACAATCCCGTAACCATGCGAGAAGTCTTTTCTTCTTGTACTGTTGGCCCCTAGTGCATTATGATCAATGATAGATATTCACAAGAGAATGTGTCAGACCAAGTGTTATCTGGAAAATACAGGAAATTTGGGGTGAATTTCAGTGTCCCCAGAGAGGCTGGGTAAATCTAGGAAGGACAGAAGGGCTGACCTGCTCAATGTGTCTGGAGCCAAGCACTAAAAAAGTTTGACCTTAAACATTTCGACTTGAAGGCACTAATAAATACCAGCTTTCTATCAGGGTATGTTTTATACTTTAGTGTGTTTGCATTGGCTAAATTTTCAGTCACACTTGGCGAGTCCTATCTTTAATAAATCCTTACAAAGTTTTCAAAAGTGGTTAGGTTACCAAAGTTCTTTGGTTCCTTAAAATTTGCATCAACACTGTCACCTATGAACCCACCGAATGATCCATTTGCTTTGATATACTTCATAATTAGGGTCTGCACTAAGAGAAGCCAAACTGAATCAGAAAAGACTAGATGTCAGATGGTGTGTGCCATATTTCCTCGGGGCTCCCTTATTTCCACAAAGGCCATTTTCATCGATACTTGCTGCATGGGAAAGCATTAATCCTATGTTCCTCTAACACACGTCCGGTTCATTTCCCTCTGCAAACAGCCACTTACCATTTGGATTGGAGGTATCGTCTGGTCATCAGATCTACTCCCCACAACATATTTGATGACCTATGAAATGCTGGTCCCCCCACCCAAGAGAAAGAAAGATAGCAGGCAGCCTTCTGCTCAGAATGAATCTTTCTTTAGGCATGGAGAGCTCCAAAGTTATGCAGAGCAAACAGATGGGTGTGGGGGTGAAACTACTGACCCCCTACTCAGACAGGGGTTCCTTGAAATCGGCTTTTCCTCTAAGCAACTCATGAATATCTAGTTAGTGCAATTTGAGTTAATGGGCCCACCTCCAGCCTCTTTCTGCAGCAGCAAGGAAAAGGGGGAGCTTTCCCATCCAGCAGGGTGGTAAAGTGGGGCACCCTCCACAGACCTCAAAGCCAAGATGTGCCCACCTCTTCCTCTCCTGGCACTTCTGGCTCATTGGGCGGGTGACATGAAATATTTAGGGAACCTCATGAGTTTCCAGGGGCTCAGTTCAAACTCCCTGACTTCAAATCCAAACTTCGGAAAGGGGAGGAAAGAGAGAGCTCTTGGAACACCCCCCTCTCCCGCTTTATGGAGGAAACAAGCCGCATACATCTGAAGGTGATTAATTGTCTTTATTGGAGGAAAACAAGAAGTCATCAATCTCGTTATCATTATGATAGAAATCTTGATATGTGTACATGATTGTCAAGGCAGAGAATCATTTGCTACATAGGCCCATGAACAATTTTGCAGTGCCGCAAACCTATGTGGGTTAAACTTCTTGCAGTTTGTTACATGCATGGAATAAATGCACAGTTTCCCTTCTTTGGGACAAACATGTTTTTATGGGAAAATTAAACCAATCACAAGCCTCGTAATAATAGACGCGGGGACATTCCTGGATTCACCAGTTGTAAGCTTTTGGAAAACATGCTCGCTCGCTGGTGGGAAGGCTCGGAGAAGTGACGAAGGCCAATTAAGAAATTGTTCCCAATTTTATTCTGGACAGAACATGCCTTTTATGTCGTCCAACCTGAAAGTGGCACTAAGCTAAATGTTCTCTGAAACGTGCCGCCCTCTTTGGAAACAAAGATGCTCTGCAGCCTTTCTCCTGTCATCGGATGGCTCGTCATACACTCTGATGCTGGGGCCCTGGAGGGAGGGCGGTAGGCTTCTGTGTGTACGACTGATGTCCAAACGAGCGATTCTCTTGTTCCTTCTTTCTCCTTCTGGAGAGCACGGCTGCCAGCCCTGACCCAGACCCTGCAGGGCTGACATGAGGGCCTGGCCATCTCCATCTGCCCAGATTAAGGTTTGCCTTTGAGGACTAATTTATTTCGTGTTTGGGGCTTTGGGGTCCCTGGTGATGACTTGTCTCTATGACTGAAGCCTCAAACACTCCTCTTTTTCTTTTTTTTTTTTCCTGTCCATAAGAAAATAAAATCACCTCTAAGTAAAATAATTCCGTAAATAATCAGAAGAAATAATCACCGTATGAGAAGTTCCCTGGGGACCAAAAGGTTAAAAATAGATATGGCAAATGCAGAAGTGGTGTTGGTACAAAGGGTGAATGCAACAGTTTGTCCCTTTGGTGGAGACAGAGAGAGAGAGGCAGACACTGAGAAGCCATTCCACACTTGCTTTTGTCCACAAAACCAGACCTGGCAGCCACATGCTGCAGGGTTGGCTGCCAAATGCACAGCCTTTGGGTTCGCAGAAGCGGAGCCCCAACGCCGAGCCGCTCCAGCCACAGGCGGCAGGGAAGGCCGGGAAGGGCTGCTGTGCCTTCCAGTGATGGCCTGAGCCCGCGTGGGGCAGGAGACGGGCCGGGCCCTGGCCAGCGTGTGCAGCCGGCTTCACAGTGGGGCTGGGCTCCCGGGCCCTCGGCCAGGCTGCGACCATGATGCGCTGGGACCCCAGGTGGGGTACGGGCACAAGGGGGCACTCTGTCCGCTGGACCCTTTGGCCAGCTCCCCAGCAGACGGGGGTTTCCTGGTATCTTCGGGAAAGAAGCCCCCCTCGGAAGACTCCGTCCGGTTCACCTTTTCTAGCTCAACACTTTCAACTCTGGGAGCCAAAGGCTTGGAATGCTTGTTTGCAAATGTCAGGTGCACTTGCAGCCCCAACCGAGGACCAGGTGCCCCCCCCCGAAAAGAGCGGTGGGTTACATACAGGTATACACAATTTTTGGGGGGGGGGCGGGAAACAAACTGAACAGTGTTTGGTCTGGAATGTGTTTAAGGAAAAGGCAAACTCTTTTGCCGAGTGTGGGGAGACAGGACGTGGAAGGAGTACTGTTTGAGAAGAACATGCAAAGGTTTCGTGCATTGGTTGAAACAGAGGCCCTTCATCTCTTTGGCCAGAAGTGAGTGTGTGACCTTGGGAAAGAGTACATCTTATTTCTTTTTATGAGATGGGAGGAGGAGCTGCCGTTTGCTGGCCCTGGCTTTCCCTTCGTGTATCTGAGGGAAACCTCATGAGTCACATGGGGTAGGGAGTGTTGCAGCAACCCGAGTGCCCCCCGGCCTTCAGCCCTGGAGCCATGGTTCTTGCTGGGCCACAGAGCCTTCAAATACCGAGTTCTCTCCCCTGGATATGGTCTCTTCCGTCTAAAATTGCTCATAAAATGTCACATCCCATGGGTTAATCAGATGAAGCTGTCCCTCCTCGAGAGAGAGAGAGAGGGTCAACCCCCTTTCAGGAGGGGTCCCTGGGGTTCCCTCCCCTTTGTCCCTGGTGTTCCTGACCTTCACTCTAAAGGGGAGTTCCTGTCTCCCACCCGCAACCTGTCCCCAAGATATGCTGGACACCAAGGCAGACAAATGACAAGATGAGGTCAGTGCTGGGCAGGTAAACTGAGTCTGAGGGTCCTATGCCCAATCCCTGTCATCGATGGCCCTGGCTTCCTAAGCGCCAGAGCCTTGCTTGTTTAGCCAAAGCCATCTCGTGTTGCCCCATGCTGGCCTGCTGAGCTCCTTGAACATCATGCTAACCGCTGGCTGGAGAGCGGGAACCTCTCCAAGGCCACAAGCTCCCATGCAGGGAGGGGGCGCTACTCCTACTCTTGAGGTGGGGGTGCAGAAGTGACCAGAATTGTTGCCACAGTCAAGAACACTAAGCCCTGCCCTTTTTTTTTGGCATGCTTTCTGCATAGTCCTTTACAAAGGAGACACAAAGGGGAGATTATCCTTGCTGCTCTCTTATGGGGCTGGAGGCAGCAGGAGACGGGGAGCCCTGCCCCCGGCAACAGAGCTGTGGTCCATCTATCTGGGCATCTCCATTTCTCAAGGGTTTTCCATGGTCCTGTGTACTTCCCATTGGGGCTCCCTGCCCCTCTTGGCTCCAGCGGCCTTTACCCCATCCCAACCCAATACCCCAGGCCCTGGTGTGCTCGTGATGGAGAGCCATGAGCAGTCCGGACTCCGGGGTACCCTGGTTAAGAGTGATCAGCCGCTGGTCTGGGGGGCCCCACATGTGGGCGCACGCTTGCTGCTTGTCTCAGACCAGCGCTAGCTTTGCCTACTGCCTCATGGAGGAGGTGAAAAGCGGGACACGAGGGAAGGACAGACGGCAGCTGAGGGAGAGACCATTCACGGACATGATTTCAACATGTCCTATTCAAGTAGGAAAAACTGTCCACTTGCTCTGAGAAGCTTAGGAGACCAATGGGGAGCTTGGGGTTGAAAGGAAGCCCATGATGGGACCAGTGGCTGTCCCTGAGCCTCGGCCACACACTGGCTTCCACAGGGAGTGGAAGCCTAGGGCACGTAGGAGATGCGCAGCTCCTACGGGTGGGATCTGACATCGGCGAGGGGCCTGGGACTCAAATGCCCCACTCGGCAGGTCTTAACAAAAGGCACATTCTGGGTTCTCTTGTCGTGTGATATGATAATAAAGCATAAACAATACCAAATGCGGTTGAAAGAGAACCTCTCTCCTTCTGCCACAGAGGCTCTCTCAAAGAGCAAAAGTTCTTCCATATGGTATTTCTTTTTCTCCTCTTCCTAAAACAACAGGAAATGACCGAAGTCTGGTGGCGTTGAAACAGTCTTGACTTGCCTGATGTCAAGTTCAACGGAGTTTACCTTTTGGGCTGAAAGCAGTCACCGTCTCCTCACACAATGTTTTGGAGACCTGAAGCGTTACAGGCCAAGCATGGCCAGGGGCTGGCCCAAACCACAGAAGGGACGCTTGGGACAGGCCGCAACTTTCACCTCCTCTGCAAGTGTCAGGTAAGACATACCTTCAAACTAATAGAATAGAACATACATCCCATATATCAGCTCGAGGAAATAATTTAATCACCCATCAGTGAATGTGGCTCTCCCAATGCAAAGGACTGCATCGAGCACACAGGCCAAAGGACTGATCACGACTCCGGCACACATTACAGGGACCCCATCCGGGCAAATGATCACCCCCTGCAACATCTAATTACTTGTTTTCTGATACTATGGCAACACGAATGCTCCATTACGCCTGTTAGTAAGCAACACCCTAATAAAGCTCCTGGAGAGACACCTCAGTTTTCTCAGATACTCTTTCAAGTCTTCAGGCCATTTTTTTCTACCAGTAAGGCAGACCTACAGATCTACAGGGACATGTGGTGGACTTGAGGCTCGCGGTGCAAAATGCAGACTCATGGTCTTGCATGGGCAGGAGGGCCAAGGGATGCATGCCTCTGCAAGAGAGGGTCCTGGAAGCCCCCTTGAGAAGGGTTTGCCCCCGGGTTCACGCAGCGCTCTATCCTGCACACCTATGCACCACACGGACCGATAACACGGCCAGTTTGCCTGGGACATCGCCAGATTTAGCAATGAAAGTCCTCCAACCCAAGAAATTTTTCACTCCCAGGCAACCTGGGCCCTTTGGTGACTCCACCATCACAGGTCTTTGGTTTTTCAGATTGCCCTGGTCAGAGGGAGGCCTTCCAGCCCCAGCCGGGCCTGGTGGAGGCCGTCTCTGGCCATCCCTGTGGTGGTCAGTGTCCCGCTTGCTCGGCAGGCCACCTCTCCTTACCACACCCCAGATAGATGGACTCTTTTCCAAGGCCACTTCCCTCTCCTTGCCTGGATAACATTCAGAGAAGGACCAGGTAAAAATCTGCAGAAACGACTTATGTGAGTCAGAGGCCATTTTAAGTGTAAGATTAGAAATGCATTTTTTAAAAAACAGAGAGATTAACTTGAAAACTGCATAGCTGAGAGGGGAGCTTTCTGCGTTACCCTCAGGAGACATGGGGGCTGGGCGGGGAGTTCCCTTTGGACAAAATGGCATCTGGTTCCTTGTGGAAGGGGGGCTCTTATGTCTTTGCTGGGCATCCCCTTTACAGCACGTGGAGCCTCTGAAGTTTAGCCTTAGTCTCGGGGAAGGAGCAGGTTTCTGTATTTCTGACCACTGACAGAGAAGGTCCCTAGGGTCCCCAGTTGGCCAGGGATGGGCTGGAGGGGGTGCTGGAAAAGGTTTTCTGTAGATTCCCTCCCAAGGTGGCCCTGGAGACAAGACAGACCTGAGGAACTGCAGAGTCGTTTTCTTAGAGAGCTGCCCCTCCAGGGAAGGGGAGAGAAAGAGGAGAAGTAAAGTGCACTCTTCGCCTTGGAGACAGATGCTTGATCCTCTTATTAGAATTTTAAAAAATACGTTTACATTCCCCTAGGTGGGGAAAAAAAAAATCTCTTAAAGGTTAACATAAAACTCTACTACTGACAAGCAAAAGATACAGGTCATGGGACTCAGGAGTATAGATCAGAAAGCATATTTCGTAAAAGGTAAAAAATAAAACCCTAATGCACAATATTTACCGATACTTAAATAATCCAGTTGAAACCTTTTTTTTCATTAATGAAAAAAATACAACATAGACGGTTACCCATACCGAGAAGAGCGGAAATGACAGGGCTTGGGGGAGAGGACGCGGGAGGTCCGTTCCGTCAGAGCTTCTGCAAGATTCATATGTACAGCACCAGATCCTATTACGTCAGCTCCCTTGAGTCAGTATAGTTTGTGAGAAATGAACACTTCAGAATTGCAGTATAAAATATGGCCATAAAAAACTTCTGTCTTCCAGTCCTGTGCAGGAAGGTGCACCATGCAAGGTGGGATCGCTCCAGAGTGGCTGGTGGCGCTGGGGGCCCCCTTCCCTGGCCCCGCCCCTGGGCCCCGCCTCCAGAGCCAGTCACTTGCTTCCAGAGTGCACTGTGGTCACAGTGGTGGGCCTCGGTCTCCGCTCTGCCCCCACTCCAGAGACCCCCGATGAGGAAGAAACGAGACTACAGAGCGTGGAGGGTGCCCGACCTGCAGGGGGACAGTGGACACAGGAGGTCAAAGCTCCAGAAGAAAATACTCGCTCCCCTTTCCCACGGCAGGGTTTGGGGGTGAGGGGCAAACTTTTATACACTTGATTCTAAATTTTTACCTACCTGTAGGAAAGCATTTGCAAAGGGTCCTTAAAATGCTTTTTTCTTAGGCCCAACTCTTCCCTCCCATTCTCATTATCATGATCATAAGGGCTTTGTAGTTGACAACGACAGCGTTTAGCATCCTCATAGGATCGGTGCTGCTTACTGAGCACTTACTATGTACTAGGCTTCAGGCTAGGTGTTGAAGACACACTGTCATTATAAGAGCTGTTGTCACCACAGCTCCATGAGTAGAGATTTGAAGAATAAAGAAAGAATACGATCCCCCTTCTGCCCCCTTGTTTGGTGTGTGGTCTCTACTCCTGCTAAGAGGTGTCTGTGACACAGAGAGATCGCCATGGGAAATCACCTCTTTCTCCTATTCCAGCAGCCCTGGCCTAGAAAAATGCCTCACAGATTGCACCACCATGCTCCCCAAGCGCATGTGTTGGCGTCAGACAATCCTGATGTGGGATGAATCCCCTGAAGCTCAGCTCCAGTAGTGCATTTGCCTGTGAACTCTGTGGGCTCCGACAGAGGGAGATCCATTATATGTGGGTCTACCACGGTGTGCGATTGGGTCAGGGGATGCTCATGGATATTTCTGGGGAAAATATAAGGGCTCACCTTCCCCCATGAGTTGGGAAGACTATGGAGAGGGGGAGGGAACCCTTTTCTGAGGGTAATGGGGTGAAACGTGATGCCCAGAGCGAGACCAAATGGAAGGGCCTCATGATCAAGGAGATAAGGGCCAATGGGCACCATCAAGGCAACTGCTCTGAAATGGACAGGAGCCCCTGGGATGGCCTAATATAGAATTAAGATAAGTACATCAGAGGGTGGTGGGGAATGTGAGAGAGAAATAGACGAGTGCAAGCGACCGTCCACGCAAAGATGAGGGACCGTGCAATACTCTTACTTGGACTGCAAAGCCAATGCATGTCACATACTTCAGCTCCAATTATCATCATCCTCATCAAAAAACAGATATTAAAAGCCAATGAGATCAGGCGATCATGAGTCTCTGCCATCCCTTCCTCAACCCCTAAGAATGACACACAATGACGAGCGAACCTCAGGGGAAGGAGACACAGATCCGAAAGTGTCTGGGCTTTTGTCCAGACAGACATGGCCGTGTGGGACTTGAGCCACGGATTTCTCATCTCAAACTGGGAATAACAATCCTCACTATTGTGTGAATATCCGATAATGAAATGTTTAGGAAATATTCTTTCTAAATTAAATAAGGTCCCCGGGTTGTTGGGACATTCAATGGGATGAGGTATCAAAGACCGGGTGCTCATGGACGCCAGTCCCCTCCCCACCCCAGACGTGTCGGCAATACGGATTGGAAAGTTCTGTCCTTGCAGCATACGCACAATCTTTTTGGCTGGCCAAGCTGAGGCCGCTGGAAACACTTGCATTTGAACTGTCCAGGCTGCTGCCAAGATGAAGCTTCCTCATATGCCTCACGACGGCTGTGGCATTGAACGCTTGCTGAAATTTAAGAAAGGGAGAAAACGCACAAAATAGTCGGGCTCATTCGAAAAGACTCAGGTTGTGTCCGGTCGTTTCTCCTGTTACCCCGAGCATTTTGGACATCTTAAAACATTCTCATGATACTTTAGAAAGGAAGCTCATCTTGCCCATTCTTCCAAAATGACACGAAGTCATTGAGCCCCTCCCCCGCCGAGATGTATTTTGGAGATTTAAACAAATACTCTTCTTCTGACATAGCAAACATCTAGAATGAATGTAAACCAATTCTCTCTGTAATTTTAGAGAAGTGACTTTTAGAATCAAAGGCATGTTATAAAAGACAGTATCTGAAATGATACTCTATGATGAGGTTTTAAGGTAGTTTTTATTTCCTGTTGTTGGTGTTCGTGTCCTAACTCATAGCCTTTCCTCTGAATAAAGTAGGTCAGTGGAATTCATTTCGTTTCTGTACAGCCTCTTGGGGCAGAACAGCCAGCTCTTAATTTATGCACACTGATTAGAGCCTGGGGTTTAGGCTTTCCTAAACAGGGTTTCCCTGGGTTTCCCCTCCTGCTTTCGTATCATTTTAATAGAAGTCAACTATTCAAAGTTCCAGTAACGGAAAGGCAGACAACAGGAATTATGGTCTTAAGAAACAGCAACTGAGTAAGAACCAGCACTGTTGCTGGGGAAATATTAAATCGTGTACTTTATCCCTCCCACACCATGACACCCCCTTTGCGTCTTAATCCTCGTCGGTTAAAATTAGCAAGATTTTTCTGGGTGAGGTTCTGGGGATTTTCATCCAACTCAGGTGATAGTAACATTTAGAAATAATAAATGCTCCAACCGCAGGGAAAATTTTGTGGGAGTTGTTCGATTCACCAGGAATTGAATAAAGCATGAGACTTACTCTCCATTTGCTTTTTGCGAAGTTCTTCCGGATCTGGGCACTGACAGACTCATGGATGTTTTTATTGAGGGCCGTGTCACCAGCAATCCTGAAACAGAGGCAAAGATGCTTCTTTAAAAGAGTTTCTTGGGCAGGGGGTGGGGTGGGGGGTACTGTGACACTGGGTCCCACGCTGCTTTCCCAGGAAAGACTCAATGCTGCGCCCGTCCCGAGGTTCCCTGAGAGGGTGGCTCGTCGGCACCCTACCAGGCTGCGTGGCTCTTGTCTGAATCCACCACCATGCTCAAAGTCCTGTCCCCCTTCTAGACCCTGCACCCTCTGGGGGATTCGTGGACCTCTCTGCCTGGTTCCTACTTCTTCTCTTTTGACCTCAGTTCCTGCAACAGCAGAAGACACAAGGCAACCTGAACCCAGTTTCCCCTCCTCCTTCCTCCGTCTCCCTCTTCACCAGCTCTCTACCTGTAGGAGGTCCTGATGTGTTTCCTGCCTGATCTGACCGCCAGATCCCTACCTAGGGCCATCTTCCCAGCTTCTCCCTGCCTGAGGCTCCGTATTTGTGTCCTCTCCAGGCCCGCTGCTCCATGGACCCGCTCACAGCCTGGGCCCAGAACATCCTTCCGGCTCCATTCCAGCAGAATGAGGCTCGGCCACGTTGTCCTCGCCCACACCGGGTACCCCCTCACCTCTGTGCTCAGTGAAAGGGCACCCAGCCTCAGCTCACCCTGCTTGGCAAATCTTCTTCCTTTGCATTTCCCGGAAAAGTTCTCAGAATGGCTAGGACCAAATCCACTCTGCACTCAGCTGGTCATTCGTTGTTGCTTGTTCTATAGCCCTCTATTAGCAGGAAAGAAGGCGGGTCTGCTCTTCACCTCTGTCCTTAGAAACTACTTAGGAATTACCGCCCTCACCCTAGTCCTTCCTCCGTCTGCTTTATCACCTCTCCTTCCCTCCCGTCCTCCTCCCCTTCCCCTGGTCTCCCACCTCCCCCACCTCTCGGCTCACAATCTCCAGTCTCATTGGTAACATGAAGGTCACTCCCTTCTTCTCCCACACATTCCCATCAACCTCAGCACCATCCCTCCACTACAACTAATCACCTGGCCTTCCCCCCAGTTTCAGAGGAAGCTGTGTTTTGCTCTCATTCTTTTCTGCACTTAGAACCTTCCATATCTTCCTTTTCATTTAACAACTATTAAATTCTAGCTTGGTATCCAATACCTATGAAATAAATTTTTTTTTTAAGATTTTATGTATTTATTTGACAGAGAGAGACACAGCGAGAGAGGGAACACAAGCAGGGGGAGTGGGAGACAGAGAAGCAAGCTTCCTGCCGAGCAGGGAGCCCGATGTGGGGCCCGATCCCAGGACCCTGGGATCATGACCTGAGCTGAAGGCAGACGCTTAATTACTGAGCCACCCAGGCGCCCCCCCTATGAAATAAATTTTTGCATCTTGGAGGTTAAGGGGCAGATAAATGCTGGGAACACTGACCATCCTTTCTGGCTGGAAGGTGACTGGATGGTGAGAAAACCTGTCATCTCCCAGACCCACATGGCCCTGGACCCCAAAACAGCCTGGATGCCACACCTTGTGATGTCCAACCGTTTGGGGATATGAAGGTAACAAGCTTAGGCCTTATTCAGACAAGAAATCATCCCCAGGTAAAAAATATGTCCCCACCCACCCAGCCTTTCACTTTTTTTTTTTTTAAGATTTTATTTATTTATTTGAGAGAGAGAATGAGATAGAGAGAGAGAGCATGAGGGGGGAGGGTCAGAGGGAGAAGCAGACTCCCTGCTGAGCAGGGAGCCCGATGCGGGACTCGATCCTGGGACTCCAGGATCATGACCTGAGCCAAAGGCAGTCGCTTAACCAACTGAGCCACCCAGGCGCCCAGCCTTTCACTTTAGAATAGAAAACATGGTGCAGGACTGGACCTTTAGTCTGTGCCAGGCTGGGATGCAGTTTGGAAGGCAGTCCGATATTCTCAGCTAAGAGCAAGCCCTGCCCCTCCCAGTATAGACTCCCATCTTTTTCCCAGCAGGGCTGGAAAGACTTAGCCGAGAGGACGCTCAGAAACGGACTCAAGAGAACCAGGCTTCCATTTCTAACAGCTGCCAGTTGCCCACTTTCCCCAGAAACACACCAGTGAAATAGAATATCTGGCAAATCCATTCAAAACAAGAGGAACAAGGTTAGGGGACTGCGGACATCTTTATTAAGCTTTTCCTTCTAGATAATTCATGTGAGTGTTTTCCTCCTGCACCATTTTTAAAAGCTACATCCTCGGGGTGCCTGGATGGCTCAGTCGTTGGGTGTCTGCCTTTGGCTCAGGTCATGATCTCGGGGTCCTGGGATTGAGCCCCATGTCAGGCTCCCTGCTCAATGGGAAGCCTGCTTCTCCCTCTACCTCTGCTCCTCCCCACCCCACTCGTGTTCTCTCTCTCTCTCAAATAAATAAATAAATTCTTAAAAGGAAATAAAAGCTACGTCCTCAGAGAAGAAGGCCAATTCCAACTCAACGGTGGCCAGCACCTTCTTGGAAACGAGCATGCAGAAATGGTAGGAGTACGGGGTGCCTCAGGCTGAATACCGCCGCAGGGCAGAGCCATGCTCCAAACCAAACAGACCAGTGAGGGGGTCAGAGAGACTCCCTTCTCTGTGGGTTAGCATGGGCTGAGATGGAAGGAAAATGCAAACTTCCAATTATTTCAGGAATGTTCCGTGCTTACTTCCCCCATCCCAGGGCGTGCTGCAGCTGAGTAAGACCCAGCAGGGTAGATGTGGCCCAGAGGCTCCCATGAGGCCCTCTCCTTGGGGAGGTTGGCCCATGACAGCACATAGTCTTCCTCAAATGGGCCCCATCACGGAAATGCCTGCTGCTGATCATGAGCCAGGGAGTTTACAGCGACAACGTACGCCACTCTCCATGCTCAGCATACTGGCTTCAGCATTATTCGTTGACAACACTGGAGGCATGGAATGTTAGGATTGGAAAGGACTCTGATTGTACCTCGATGGTCCTAGGAATTAAACAATGCCTCCGACCCAGGGGAATCTCCTTATAAATCTGTATACATGCACACATATAAAGCTATGGACACCCACATTCCATTCATGTCTCTTCTGCTTTCCAGGTTTTTAAAAATAGTTTATTTTTATTTTTAAGTAACCTCTACACCCAACAGGGGGCTTGAACTTACAACCCTGAGATCAAGAGTTGAATGTTCTACAGACTGACCCAGCCAGGAGCCCCACTTTGCTTTCCAGTTTTAACCCCATGCTAAAAACGCAGATGGCATTCACATAAATCAACCTTTGCGATGTCTGTCTGGCTCTCCATACACAAATCATCAAACTCATCTCTCCCTGCCTTCTGGGGTTTTGTTTTGTACCTAGTCTGCTGTATTTCCACAGCTCTGATTTTGCATTTTTCTAGCCACCTGCTCAAGACAGGCTTGGTGATGCCTGTGTGTACCCCAGAGAGGGGTTTCTCAGACTCCTGGGCTGCTTCCTGATTCCTACAGTCAACCACAGCTTGGCAGGCTGGAGCCCAGAAGAGGGGAGGGGTCTCAGTGAGCACTGAGGAGAGGGCTGTAGGTGCCACCCTGGCCTGGCCGACACACGATGTCCCCCCAGGTGGGTCCACTGCCAAGCGTTGCCTGGGGCATGGATGCCCAGAAATCATCATTTTGGTTTCTGTGTCGACATAACTAGAGACAGAGGTCCAGAACAACCTGAACCAGACAAACCCCGTCAAGGTGCTTCCCTGTAAGGAGGAATGGGCTCCCACCCGGCCAGCAGGCTGGTGCTTCCTTACCATGAACCACCATGAAAAGGCAAAGCCTCACATGGGAGAGGCACAGAAACATCTAGCAAGATGGGCTGACTGACACAGCTTTGAAAGGAGCCCTGTCCTGGCCAAAGTGCCTGTTTTGGGCCGAGGGAAGGTGTCTGTGACTGCCAGGGGCCCTCCTGGCTCCAGGGAGCCTTGATTAAGTTGGAAGAGCAAGTGCAGAATAAGAGATCATGTTCTCTGGACAGAATCGATGTGCCAAGAGCACAGCTTCCAGAACAGTGGTGTGGACAGAGCCAGGCTTCCCTGGAATCATGACTCCACTTTCTGCCAGCTCTCTGTTGAATCTGTGCTCTTTGCCCAGGGAATTTTACATAAAAGAAACAAGGATATCAGAAATGCAGGCAGCAGGGGGCATTTCCCTGATGTTTGAGTCAAATTGCATTCATTTTTACCATTTCCTAATGGCTGACTTCCTGGGTCTTGGGAAACTCACGGTAGAAATGATACAGCGTCCGAAGTAAAGGAGAAGCTCTGAAGTAAAGAGGCATCAATTTGCTCAGGAGCTCACATGCTACTGCATCCTGAGTCTGGAGCCCAGGAAAGAGGTTGGCAACGCTGGAGACAGAGACTTCAGGGTCCATTGGCCTGGGTCCACTCAGGATGCAGTAGCATGTGAGTTGTTCCAGAGGCCAGCCGTCTAGGTCCTGAGTGGACCCAGGCCAATGACCCTGAAGTCTCTGTCTCCAGCCCAACCTCTTTCCTGGGCTCCAGACTCAGCAAAGTCTCCCCCCCGGCCCCGCTCCACACACAAGCTGCTACTCTTCTCAGTGGAGGCATCTCACCGGCCCAGTCCCTTCAACTGGAACCCTGGCAATAACCTCTGGGACCCCTGCCCCGAGGCTCCCCGCCCCTGGCATGTCCCTCGCACTCTCTGTCTGCTGCATCCCTGTGGCTCCAGACAGGCCCCCTCCCCCCTTCTCTGGGCCAGCCTCCACTCCACCTCCAGCCTGCACCTCCCTGCTGGCCTCCCTTGGCCCAGCGCCAGGGATTCATCCCCATCCTGCAGCCTGTTGAGCTGAGATGCAAATCTGATCACCTGCTTGAAACCTGTCAGGGGCCCCCACTGCCCAAAGGGAAAAGTACAAATTGCTTTGTGTGATGATAAATTAATGGCAACTCATACAGATGGGAGATATATTAGGTACCAGGTCCTCTTCTTCTTATCTGTATGTCATGTCTCGTTCAATCCCTGGAAAAGCCCTAGAGGATAAATACTGCCATTATTCATGATCTCAGTTTGACACGGGGGGCCCCCAGGGCTGGGGAGGTCGCCCAAGCAGTAACAGAGGGTGAAGTGGGGACCGGGACTCAGAGCTTGCACTACCCTGGCGGAGACCCCGGAGCTCGCGCCAGAACGCCGATGGCCGTGCCTTCCTTTCTGGTTCCCTCCTGCCTTGCTTCTTTGTCCATTGCCCCTCCAGCAATATGGAGTATGTGGTTCCAGGACAGAGATGCGGTTAGGTCCTGATGATGGGCCAGGCCGCTCACCCCACCTGGAAATCCTCTCCTCCCTCGACAGCCTGGTGAAGGCCTCATGGCATGAGGCTTGGCCCCTCTGGGAAGTCCTCTGCCAGGCCCCTCAGTGAAATGACCTCCCCCTTCTTTGGTTTTTCAAAAAAATGTCTGGTGAAGCAGGGACTAGGTTTCAGCTGGCCTCCTTCCTATCTTCCACAGAGCAAGGCTGGATAAGAGAACACATCGGAGGAAAACTGCTTCCCTTCCTTAGACATCACTTTCCTCCTCCATCAGATCATCCCCAAAGTCTCATACCTTTAGTCCTCATACAAGATAAATATGTGCTGCAATGTAACAGGATGGCTATGGTCAACCCTGCTCTAGCGTATATTTCAAAGTTGCAGAAGAGTAAATCCTAAAAGGTCTCATCCCAAGGAAACAATTGTTTCTGGTACCTACATAACAGGGTGGATGTTAATTACACTTCCTGCGGGAATCATTTTGCAATATATGCAGATTTTTTTGCATATTTTTGCAAAATATGAAGTCATGATGCTCTACACCATAAATTTATATACCGTGTACGTCAACCAGACCTCAACAAAACTGGAAGAAGACAAAGTCTCCTACAGCTTTGAAGGCCAGTGTTGGTATTGTTGGTGAAGTAAGAGAAGGTTTACTAACTTTATTGTCACATACTTTGACCTATTGTCCAATGTAACTTGTTACAAAATAAAATATCATTTATTTTAAACTTCTTAAAAATAGATATGACCGAATCGGCCTCCTTATTCAGAAGCATCTTTCCCTCCCCTTCTGCCATTCCTATCTTCCTTTTCCTTTCCTGACAGGGTGGTGTTGAAGAGCATTTATTTTGGAATCAGTTCTGGCCAGAAACAAGGGTGGCTTTACCATCAGGTAGTGGTTGCACAGTCTTGGATCAGGCTAAGTTACTTTATCTTTCTACATCGATTTTCTTATTTCTTTTTAAAAATTTTTTTTTAAAGATTTTATTTATTCATTTGAGAGAGAGAATGGGAGAGAGAGCACGAGAGGGGGGAGGGTCAGAGGGAGAAGCAGACTCCCCGCCGAGCAGGGAGCCCGATGCGGGACTCAATCCTGGGACTCCAGGATCATGACCTGAGCCGAAGGCAGTCGCTTAACCAACTGAGCCACCCAGGCGCCTGATTTTCTTATTTCTGACATGGAGACAAAACCTACCTTACAGGGTTATTATGAAGAAAAACATGAGATGATATTTTAACGCAATTAGAACTGCACCCGAAATAATTGATGCTCAGTGAGTGACAACTGTGGTCATAGATTAAAATATAGAGCTTCCTTGACTCACGATGGAGTTACGTCCCAATAAACCCATTGTAAGTGGAAACTATCATATGTCGAAAATGCATTTAATATACCAAACCTGCCAAACATAGCTTAGCCTTGTCTACCCTAACCATGTTCAGAACACTCACGGTAGCCTACAGTTGGGCAACATCATCTAACACAAAGCTCCTTGTGTGATCAAGTGTTGAGTAGCTCATGGAATTTCCTGAATACTGCACTGAAGGTGAAGAACAGAATGGCTGTACGGGGACAGAATGGGTGTCAGCGTATCGGTTGGAGACCGTCGTGGTCGCGTGGCTGACGGGAACCATGGCTGCCAGCGCCCGGCATCACGAGACAAGATTGTCACTGATGCAGCTAGCTCAAGAAAAGATTGCAATTCAAAACCGGAAGTACAGTCGCTACTGAATGGGTACCACTTTGGCACTATCGTAAAGTCAAAAAACATCATGAAGTTGGGAACCGTCTGTCCAATGAAACCAGCTCACGATGCTCCTCGGAGCAGGTGCCCTTTGGAGGACTAACTAGCATATGATGCTCGGGAGGAAACGCTATAGACAGTGGTGAAACAAACAAGGGGTAGTTTCCTAGAGCGCTTTTTAGGGGAATTTCTCCTGAAGCCAAAGGCTGTTTGTTGCCATCATACTGCATATTCTACCATTCCTGCTCTTTGTTTCCAAATGGATGTTCCTGGTGGTTTAATGAGAACAGCCTAACGAAGAATTTACTATGTCCCAGACATTGAGCTAAGCCCTTTGCAGGCATGATCTCAATGATTTCTTACATCAACTCTGTAAACAAGGTATTCTTGTTCTCATTTTAAAGATAAGAAAACTGGGGGGGCCTGGGTGGCTCAGTCGGTTAAGTGTCTGACTTGGTTTCAGCTCAGGTTATGATCTCAGGGTCGTGAGACTGAGCCCCACATCGGGCACCGTGCTCAGTGTGGAGTCTGCTAAAGACTCTTTCTCTGCCCCTCCCATCCACACACTCTCTCTCTCTAAAATAAACAAATAAATCTTTTAAAGAAATTAAAAAAAAATAATAAAGATAAGAAAATTGAGGCTCAGAGAAGTTACGTACAAGCCCAGAATAACGGCTAATTGATAGTGAAGCTGGGTTCAAACCTAGTAAGTGGTGCAAAAACAAGATGGCATCATGGGCACTGCTGAAAGCCTAGTATAGAATATCACAAGCCATTGATGAATGCCTCTGGGGTTGAAGACACATTAACTTGAAAGGCATTTCCTTTTTCTTTTCTTTTCTTTTTTTTTTTTTTTAAGTAGGCTCCACACCCACCTAGAACCCAACACGGGGCTTGAACTCACGACCCTGAGATCATGACCTGAGCCGAGATTAAGAGTCAGCTGCTTAACTGCCTGAGCCCCCCAGGTGCCCCAAAAAACATTTTAAAAGTAAAAGAATATATAACATCAATTCACTTACTTATTGAACGGTAAGCTCAAGGAATAAAACTCCAATCCTAATGCCTCCCTGGAGAACTACCTTCAATAAAAATGATCCTAAAATACTTCCTGTAGAATGAAAAGCCTACAGCTATCTTTTGCACAGTGTACTCGTCATCCGTGCATTCAGGAGGCTGTGTCCCGAGGGAACAGAAGAGTTCAAGTGTTGCCCTGGGGATGGGATGAAAGCCAGTGGTCGGAAGGAGAGGCAGTCACTCCACAGTTAGGAACGGCTGAGAGGGGGTTTAGCCTGGGAAGGCATCAGCGTGTCCTTCCTCGTGGGTGACTTTTCTTACCATGGGTGCCGAGCTGCTTGCTCACAAGTGTATCTTTTATTTGGATCTTTCTCCATCAGATTCCGGATGAAGTCTTTTGCTGTTTAGAAAGAAAGCACAAGGGGCAGAATCAGGGTGCGGCTGCAGATGTAACAACTTGCTGCCGCAGGGTCTTTGGGAATATGGCGTGAAGCATGAAAAACAGCCCAGTCCCGCCCCTGACCCTATGGTACGTTGAACACAAAAGGCAGGCGGGAACTGACATTTTGGGAGAAAGAGAAGTCAAGACTTGCACTGTCAGAGGGGACAGTGAATGAGGAGGCAGTCACACCAGGCCTGGGACCCTGCCTGCGCAACTCAAAGCCCTTCCCTTGGGCAGCTAGTGACATCTTTGGTTCAGAGATCAAAGATCTTTGTCATCATGTGCCTCCCGCTGGGCTCACTGCTGCCTGAGGACGCTGCTTTGTTGATGTCCTCTCTGTGTTTTAGACATCACTGATTCAACAAAATCCCTTCAGCCTCTGCTAAGGCCACCAGGACCTGAGGCTCTGTGGAGACAGAGCCCTCGAGAAGCCCCTCACAGCCCACTCAGCTGCCTGCAATGAACAGGACATCGAGATGTAACAAGATATGCCCCGGCGGGGAAGTGCGAAGCGCTAGGAGGCCCAGTCGGGTTAGGACCCAGAAGCGGGACCCTGAGAACATGAGGGACTGGGTCACAGAACCAGAGGATGACACCTGTATGCCAGGCCAGAGACCCGTGGCATCGCAGGGCCTGGCAGCTCTCTGCCCACAAGACTGGGTTTCTGGGGGCAAGGCTGTGCCCTCCTGAGCTCAGAAATAAAATATTCCCCATGTAGCTTTTCCCTGCAAGCCTTGGAGAACTGTACTCAGGTCCCAGGTTCTGGAAGGCTGAGGAACAAAGCAGGTGCCTCCAGTGAGGAGGAAATAACACATATTAAAAGGCGATATTTGAACAGCTCACCAGGACGAGCAGGGCTCTGCCCCATTTATTATTTTATTTGATCCTTGTACCACCCTCTGTGGTAGGGAGGACTATTGTTACCATCTTGACCTTGAGGCTCAAGAGACTTGTCAGTCTACCTGAGCCTTGGTTTTGATCTTTATCCCTGAGGAGGAAACAGTAAATGTCTCTGGGACAGTGTGGCACAGTAGCTGAGACGTGGGCTCTGGAGTGAGGGTCTGGGTTCAAATCCCAGCTCGGCCACTTACTAGCTGTATGGCTTGCATCAAGGCATATCACCTTCTGGGGCCTCAGTTTGCTTACCTGTCAAGTGGGGATACTAGTAACACCCATCTGATAGGTTGTCCTGAGGACTGAGTGAGTTAACACGTGTGCAGACCTTTTGGTGCTCGGCACACAGTAAACACTCAATAAATGTTAGCTAATATTGCTTCAGTCCTGGAGTGCTCAGACCAGGGCATGGCTTAGAATGATGGAGGAGTTGGTCCCGTCCCTCAGCGTGGCTCCGGTCAGATGTCCCAAGCCTGCCTTCTGCTTTGCAAGTCAAGTCCAAGTATGTAGGCTCATGGAGCTTCCTTGGGAGCCTCAGGACCACTCTGAAACCCCCGGGGTCCATCAGGGTCAAGTGGTCTGGGTGTAAGGGTCCCACCCCTGGGGAGCTAAGAGACCTACCAGAGTCGGAGATGTCATCCCAGTAGGGGGAGTCGAACTCATATTCTGCCTTGAGGATCTGTTCAAAGAGCTTGGAATCATTTTCATCATAAAAAGGAGGGTAGCCACAGAGCCTGGAAGACAAGACAGTGTAAGGATCTGTAACAGCTGTATATCCGCTGTGGTCACTGGACATTCTGCCTGGAAGGAAGAACCGTCACTCAAGGGGAGAAAACTGCACTGTGTGTGTTGGAAATACAACCTGAGCAAAGAAATCACACCTTCTAGGGGCAGAGGTGGCACAGAAATAAAGCTGTGATTTGATAAATTGCAAAAAGGTGGTGATCTAAAGTAAACACATACGTAAGTCCACCTTTCTTTCCATGTTATTAACCAGAGCCCCATATACTCCCAAACCAACACCTACACCTTCTGTGTGTAAAAGCTATTGAGGGATCTAGTACATGCTTGAGCCCACGTGAGGCAGGGCATCCAGGAAGGGGTGGCAGTTAGGCTGTAGCTCTAAGGGATGGGCAGAGCAGAGGCAAGGTCGGATTTTCCAGAAGGCCGGGCGCAAAGCTGCATCGTGTAGAACCTGGTTCTGGGCCCACGGCAGCCCAGAGGGTGGCCCCCGCGGTGGCAGCTCTGAATTTCCCCAGATCGCCAAACTTTGTTCAAAACACATCTCCAGCCTAGAGACCTGTGGAATGAGAACATATGAACGGGAATCCATAGGCCTATAAGGGATGAGGCTGTCGGCAAATAAGAAACCGAAGAAAGGTTCAAAATGCAGACTTGGTACACTCGTTCTTCAGCTACTCCTGCTGTGACACAGAGTATCACTTGTCACGCTGCCCAGGGGGGAGGCTGATGACATTTTTAAAGGCTGTGAGACATTGCGCGGGCCGATAAGATTCAAAATCATCTATCCCCACAAGGTTGATTTAGGGGCTAAGTGCCTGGAAAATTTCATTTTTTAAAGATTTGCTGCTTTTGGTAAAATGAATACGAGCCAGTGCTTCTGAAACCACTGAGGGCGTATTTTACTGCCCAGGAAACCGTGGAGCCGGGAGATGGATATGTAAATGCTTCCCATAATGAGGATTTGGGCTCAATGAAATGTGCATATTAGGAAAAGCAGACAGAGCAAAATGTTAGTTCATCTTGGAAAATAACTAAATTTTAGATATGTGAGGTTTTTGTTTATTAACAACTGTGTTTTACTTTACAGTTTGGCTTTCTTCTCAAGGGAAAAAAAATCTTTAAGAAAATTCCAAGAAAGATGTATTCTTCTTGTGCCAATTTTCTTAATGTATATTCCAATTTCTTCTGGTTTTTAAGCTCTCTTGGAGGGGAGAGGATACTGTTTATGTGGCTGTATGGAGGACGGGAGAAAAGGATGTGGATCTAGCCTGGAGATTAAGTTAACCTTAGGAAAGAGGATTTTAAAATAAGGATTGGAAAAGAAGAGAAGGACAGATAGAAGTTGCAGAATCTTCCCCAGATCTAGAAATTTCACAGAGCTCCCTGGCCAGGCTATTCCATTAGTAGGCTTGTGCAGAGGGTCCAAATAGGAAAAAAAAAACAACTTTGAGCTATTTATCTCCATATACAGAATGTGGAATTTTGTGGTCTGGACCTATTTGCAAGTGGAACCTCTATGTTCTTATTTTACATATCAAACCATTTAAATAATGTACAAATTATCTCACCAGGTGTACTCAAAGACAATAAAGCTATTTCCAACTGTTCTAAACTTAAAGTCTGTGGTTCAGAATAACATAACTTGCCAATCCAATGACTGAGGGTCACACCCAATTGTAGGCAACACACGTCCCCGGGGCTCAAGGATTGCCTCCAGCCCAGCCTCAGGATGGTCATCCAAGGAGTATCCTTACACCTTCAGTCTTTCCCACTTTGCCATCTTATCTACCTGTGGCCCCCTCCCGTAGATGTACTGCTAGATTCTAGTTTAGCCTTGACTGAGCACTTGTTTTGGGTCAAAAATGCCACTAAGAGCTTTGTGGTATTATCTCACTCAAACTTCACTCCCTGCAGGAGGTGAGCGTCCCCAACACCTTCTGTTCGTCCTTTAAAGCCATTTTCCACTCGCTCTGTGCCCTGGGAGGCTGACCTGTAGAGATACCAAAATGAGGAGTGAACTCCGTGACATCTGGTAGAGGTTGGTTAATGGGGTCCCCGGTGGAGATGGTGAAGGAAGAGGGAGTTCAGGGCCAGGGTATGTGCTGACCTGACCCCTCTCGTCTAGCACGCACCCTTTGACTGAAGACCACTGCTCCTCTCAGGGAGCAGAGCCTACCAGGCACTCCTCCTCGGATTCTGGTAACTGCTCCCAGCCTCCCTTCACCACCTTGGGTTTAGGGATGTTTACAGCTCAGTTGCTACAAAGCTCGGGGTCACAGTCCCTTCTACAATTCTCACTTTGAAGGCAAAGAAACTAATATGGAGCAAAGTCAGGACTCGAGGCCTATCCATCTGATTCCAGGTTTGTGTTCTTAACTATTTTGCTGATTCACTCAAGGGAAGGAGGCATGAGAATTGAACCTTAGGTTTCAGTCTTGACTTTGAATGCTCTCTGTAGGTCATTTGCCCACCTGCCCCTTCATCTGTAAGTAGAACCCGGTGATTGGACCCTACCTTTCCAACCCCATTTCCCATACTCGGGGTCTTGTATGCTAAGATGCTCAGAGTTCGCTCCCTACTGGGCACTTTTTATTTCTGGACCAAGGTAAATGTATGTACTTGACCTGGGCTGTCCTTCCCCTGTCACTTGCCTCTGGCACACCCTTGAAGACCAGCTGGGGTGTTACTAGGAAGACCCAGCTCCTTTCCGCCAGGTGGGGTGGCACTCCCCGCTGACACTTACTACACTGCAAGTTGCCCTGAGCTGTCCTCGAGCTCCCTAAGGCAGGACCACATCTCAGGTCTTACTCTCATCTTTGAACTCTCAGTGGCCAGCCCCGAGGTCCGCCCATAGCAGATGCTGAGTAAATGCTTGGATGAACAAACATGCTCTTGAAGAGGCTTCATCGTTGGCTGTTGAGCCCCCTGGCTGGGCTCTGAGACAGAGATAAGGATCTACAGTTTAGGAGAGTCCACCACTACCCCAGCTTAGGGAGCCCTCAGAGATCCCGCCTACCCTCCTGTACAATAACCCTATCAGGAGGCAATATTCTGTTATTGTTGACAGACATTCCAGAAGAACTCAATGTGTAAGGCCCGGTGTTGGGAGCAACCCGGCCTATCTTTGTAGAGAGAATGCAATGTGGTTTGGATGACCTAAAATGTCCCTGTTGGGCATGGACACATCTCATAAAGAAGAGTTTCCACGAAGGAGAAGCCTTTTCACATAAATGAATATGAAAATCGGCAATGGCCAACCACGGCTGATTCGGCAGTGCACAGTTTTTCTTGGAAACTGAAATGCTGTAATAGCTTAAGAGCTCCTGCTGAGAAGCCCCGCGAGTTTACTGGGGTAATTATGCTACATATGTTCCTCTTGCTTGTTTGCCCTTGGCCCCGTGTCTCTGTCCCTCTGAAAATGGATGCCTGCTAACAGGATTCCCAAGTAACAATCAGTCGTTACCTCTTTACCCTTTTATGTAACTTTATTTCCATAATTCAGCTCAACTCATTGGGGCAAAACAGTATGGAGGTGCCTCAAAAAATTAAAAATAGGACAACCATATTATCCAGTAATATCTCTTCTGGATATATTCCCAAGGGAAATGAAATCAGTACCTTGAAGAGAGATATGCATTCCCATGTTCACTGCAACATTATTCACAATAGTCAAGACATGGAAACAACCCAAGTGTTCATTGACAAATAATGGATAAAGAAATTATGGCAAATGGGGCCCCTAGGTACCTCATTCGGTTAAGGGTCTGACTCTTGAGATTCTCTCTGTCCCTCTCCCTCTGTCCCTTCCCCTACTCTCTCTCAAATAAATAAATGAATCTTAAAAAAAAAAAATGATGGTATGTATAGAAAATGGAATTTAGTCAGCCATAAAAGGAAGGTGATCCTGCCATTTGCAACAACATGGATGAAACCAGAGGGTTTAGTGAAATAAGCCAGGCACAGAAAGAAAAAAAAGTCAAATACATAGAAGCATAGAACAGTGGTTACCAGGGGTGGGGAGGTGGTGAGGGAAATGGGGAGATGGTGGTCAAAGGTCAAAGTCACATATATGTAGGGCAAATAAGTCTAGAGATCTTAAGGTACGGTGTGAGAACTATAGTTAATAATACTGTACTGAATACTGCACATTGGTTAAGACAGTAGACTTCAGGTGCTTTCATCACAAAATAGTAACAATGTCAGAATATATGTTAATTAGCTTAACTATAGTAATCATTTCACTACGTATATTAAATCATCACATTATAACCTTAAATATATACAGCTTTTATTGAAAAAAAGTCATGGTAGAGAAAGTACTAGCCGTGTTTAACATTAGGCAGTGACTTTTTAAAAAAGTGTTATTATGGGGGCACCTGGGTGGCTTAGTTGGTTAAGCATCTGACTTCGGCTCAGGTCATGATCTCGGTGTTCTGGGATTGAGCCCGCTTCTGGCTCTGTGCTCAGCAGGGAGTCTGCTTGTCCCTCTCCCTCTGCCCTTCCCCACGGCTCATGCTCGCTTTCTCTCTCAAATAAATAAATAAAATCTTTTAAAAAATGTTATTATGGTAAAAAAAAAAACAATATGAGATCTACCATTTTAATAAATTTTAAGTGTCTAGTACAGTACTGTTGACT
Organism: Mirounga angustirostris; assembly: GCF_029215605.1. Lineage (NCBI taxonomy): Eukaryota > Metazoa > Chordata > Mammalia > Carnivora > Phocidae > Mirounga > Mirounga angustirostris. The sequence continues at coordinate 127,770,444 of NW_026991713.1, forward strand.
CCAAGCACAATGTCTTCCAGCAGATCTCTAGAGCTTATTCATTTTTCATAACTGAAATGTTATGCCTGTTGCTTCCCCATTTCCCCCTCTCCAGCCCCTGTCAACCACCATTCCAGTCTGATTCTATGAATTTGGCTATTTTAGATACTTCATATGAGTAGAATCATGCAGTATTGGTCTTCCTGTGACTGACTTACTTCACTTAGTGTAATGTCCTAAAGGTTACCAATATTCCACTGTATGCATAGACCATGTTTTCTTTATCCATTCATCTATTGATGGACATTTACATTGTCACCATGTCTTCACTCTTGTGAATAATGCTGCAACGAACATGGGTGTGCTAATACCTCTTGGCGATCCTAATTTCAATTCTTTTGGATAGATACCCAGAACTGGGATTGCTGGATCATATAGTAAGTTCTAATTCTAATTTTTTTTAAGATTTATTTATTTATTTGCTAGAGAGGGAGGGTGGGGGGGGGCCGAGGGAGAAGAAAAGAATCTCCCCGCTGAGCGCTCAATGTGGTGCTCAATCCCATGACCTTGAGATCATGATCTGAGCCAAAACCAAGAGCCAGTCGCTTAACCAACTGAGCCGCCCAGGCGCCCCATTTCTAACTTTCTGAGGCACCTCCATTCCGTTCTCCACAGTCGCTGTGTCATTTTGTATTCCCTGCAACCGTGTGCGAGGGTTTTCTTTTTTCCACGTTCCCACCAACACTTTCTCTTGCTTTTTGGATTTCTCCAAAGAAGACATACACATGGCTAACAGGTACAGGACAACAGCACGTGTGTACGTGTCTGGGGTACCAGAATTCAGACTACCGGACCTATGGCACTGACTGTATGGCTGTGTAACAACAACAACGGCTGGTTTGGTTCTTTGCACGGGCCAGCGAGCGCTCAGCGTGAACACGAATGATCCCTCTTCCTGGGGAATGCGCTTGATTTTTCCCTGTTAGGTTTCCATCAACTATTAGCTGGCTGGCTTTCATGCCTTCTGTCCTGGATGTGACCACAGGCCTGCGGCAGCTGTTCCTACCCCTCCCGAAGTCACATGTACCTTCCCTGAGTGGTCCCCTCAGGTCCCCGCTGAGGACAGAGGATGAAAAACCACCCATCAGGTAGCCCTCTGGGGGGGTGCCCAGATGCTAACTGGGCATCGGCTGTGTCCCAGGCCTGGGGATCTAGCGTGGAAGGAGACCATGAGTCCTACTCTCGTGGCTTTTACATTCTATTTGGGGGGGTGGGGGTAGGGGACAGACACTCAACACTAAGCTTCAAAAGAAACAGGAAATTGAAAAAACAAACAGGAAATAGAAAAGTAGACAGGAAAGGTAATGGGAAGGTGGTCACAGGAAGCCACAGTATTGCATTCTGATTTGAGAGTATTTCTTTTCATACACTGTTCCCTATGCCTGGAATGCTCTTCCTCCTGTGTCCACCGCTGTGGCTCCTCTTTGCTCCTAGGGCCCCATGTGCCTGGCCTTTATCCCATGATGCCTTTCCTGACAACCACCCTTCCTCTGAGCTCCCCAACCTCTTAGGTGCAGCCATCATGGCGCACATGTGGGTTGATATGTGGGTCCCACCATCTCCTGTTAGATTCTGAGCTCCCTAAGGGAGGTGACAGTACCTCATTCATCTTCACCATCCCCAACACCCAGCCCAGGACATGCTCAGCAAAAATCAGCTGGATGAATGAGCCCATCAACACCTCAATGTTTCAGGGACTGCCACACCCCCACCACACTCAACTTCTCTCTGAACACTTCCCAATCTTAACACTCTACCTCAATCCCATCTCTTTCTTGGGTACCCTCAAAAAACTTAAAAAAGATTACTTCATGGTTATTACATGTGTCTGCCCACCTTGATCATGAGTTCCTGCAGGAGAGAGACAATGTCATATATTGCATTTCCTTTGTATCTTTCATTAGCATTCAACAATAATCAATATGTGTCAACTGACTATTCTTTCATAAATGGGAAATTTTACACGAAAATTGCTTGTGTGTGTTTGCGTGCAAAATGGCACTCATTCAAGTTGACTTACAAAGTAGGGTTGAACACCCTGAAATGGATATTTACTCTGGGGGAAATAATTTAACTAAAGTTTCTCATGTGTTAAAATTTTTAAGTTATTTTTGCAGTGAAGCCTGCTCATGCCCAATAGCCCCTGTTGTAAGTCCTCCAAAGTGGAGCAGAATGAGCACAACCATTCGTCAACAACCATTCTCGAAGCTCACGTTTGCCCTGCACCCTGATGGTTTCCTCCATGTATCAGTCTCTCTGGTCTGTTTTCCCTCCAACCAGATGATGCTCATGAGATGACACAACCCATATATCATACCCCATTCCCAGTCTGAATCCTCAAACCCAAAGCTGAAATATATGCCCGAGGAAGGACTTTGCCTCGTAGGGGGATTTGCACAGAATCACAGAATTTTATTCTGTGGGGTCCAGTAGTCATCCTCTGGCATTGGCCAACCCCTCACTTAGGAGGCTGGGAAAGTGGGCCCCAGTGAGATGAAGGGGTGGCCTCAACCAGAGCAAGTGGCAGGCATGGACATCTATCAGCCCAGGGCTCTGGCTTAGAGAAACAAAAGCCATTTCAGCCCCATTCTACAGAGATTTATGGAGTGCGAATGTTTAGGCCAAATGCTGATCATCTAATAGTGAAGAAGACAGGCCCTGTCCTAGCTCCTCAGAGTTCAGAGTCCAGCCATATGTGAAGAGCACAAGCAGAATGCTGACTCCTCTATAAAGGAGAAACTAAGTTGTATGTGTCCTGTAAACTTAATATTAATAGCCACCATGTGTTGAGTATTTACTGTGTGCCAGGCACTGGGCTATGCAACTTAACAGGTTTTGTCTCATTTATGAGACATGTGTGCTTATGACATAAGCACTTCCATCTTCCATTTCCAGATGAGGGACTGCATGAGAGATGAGGCAACTTTCTCACACCTAAGGGCAGAACAGAATTTTAACTTTACTCATCCAATTCCAGAGCCAAGTTGTATTAACCTTTAATATGAACACTGCAGTCAAGTATGTTATGGCAAAGATGAGGAAATGCATACACACCCTCTTCCTAGACCTGTCTCTGAAGTCAGGGTGCATGTTTTAGTATGTGATACATGAATCAGAGCCAGGACCAAGGCTGTAAGACCTGCCAAAGAAATAAAGACCAGCTGAGTCCTTGCACTCAGAAAGTCAACACCTAACCATCTAACCCAGCCTGCCTTCTGGAAAGACAGAGGGGAGGAGACTGGCTGGGACTATTAGGGCCTGTCCATGGGAGACAGGGATTGGAGAAAAATGGACCTGAGTTTATACTGAACCAAATTCCAATAGGATCATGTCCAGTAGCCTCATTGAACTCCCATGTGGAACCTTGAAAGGACATAAAGTATAGAAATCCTTCTGTCAAACATGAAAAAGTGCTCAACATCACTCGGCATCAGGGAAATCCAAATCAAAACCTCAGTGAGATACCACTTCACGCCAGTCAGAATGGCTAAAATTAACAAGTCAGGAAATGACAGATGCTGGCGAGGATGCAGAGAAATCCTCGCCAACATCTGTTGGTGGGAATGCAAGCTGGTGTAGCCACTCTGGAAAACAGTATGGCGGTTCCTCAAAATAGAAATAGAAAACAGAAATAGTTGAAAATAGAGCTACCCTATGACCCAGCAATTGTACTACTGGGTGTCTACCCCAAAGATACAAATGTAGTGATCTGAAGGGGCACATGCACCCCAATGTTTATGACAGCAATGTCCACAATAGCCAAACTATGGAAAGAGCCAAGATGTCCATCAACAGATGAATGGATAAAGAAGATGTGGTATATATATACAATGGAATATTATGCAGCTATCAAAAAAACGCGAAATCTTGCCATTTGCAACGACATGGATGGAACTAGAGGGTATTATGCTAAGTGAAATAAGTCAATCAGAGAAAGACAAGCATCATATGATCTCACTGATATGAAAAATTTGAGAAACAAGACAGAAGATCATAAGGGAAGGGAGGGAAAAATGAAACAAGACAAAACCAGAGAGGGAGACAAACCATAAGAGACTCTTAATCTCAGGAAACAAACTGAGGGTTGCTGGAGTGGAGGGGGGTGGGAGGGATGGGGTGGCTGGGTGATGGACACTGGGGAAGGTATGTGCTATGGTGAGTGCTGTGAATTGTGTAAGACTGACGAATCACAGAACTGTACCCCTGAAACAAATAATACATTGATTATATGTTAATAAAAATATAAAAATAAATAAATTAAAAAAAAAAAAGAAACCCTCTGTCAAGACTTTGTGGAATTCTACAGGACTGGGCAGGAGATGTGCCTCACCGACCCAGAATAACTGGGAAATCAAATAACATACATAAGTGAATTTCCTAAGCACCTGAAATGTGCTTAAGTGCCAAAACTTATTTTCAATATTTTAGAGTTTTGGGGGTTTTTTTGAGAGAGAGAGCGAGCATGTGTGAGGTGGGAGAGAGGCAGATGGAGAGGGAGAGAATCTTAAGCAGGCTCTATGCCCAGCACGGAGCACAACGCAGAGCTCAATCTCACGACCCTGAGATCATGACCTGAGCTGAAATCAAGAGTCGGACGATCAAATGACTAAGCCACCCAGTTGCCCCAATTATTTTCAATATTTTATACAAAAAGCATTTGGGTGCAATAGCTCACATTGACAATCGAATAATCACCAGAAAAAGGCAACCCAGAATTTGCTGTTGAGTCTAATTGGATAAAAGAGCTCTGAAGGAGAATGGAGATGTGACTTTTCAAGGAAAGGCTTGCTATTGTCCTCTGAAGGCCGACTGTCCCTCCGTTTTCAGAGAGGTTTCCTGCTGTGGTTTCCTCAGCCTGGGATTTCGAGAAACAAAACACAGATTCCAAATCTCAGCTCCAGCAAGTACAAGTTGAGTGACCTTGGGGAAATGACATATCCTCTTTAAGACTCAGTTTCTTCAGGGCACCTGGGTGGCTCGGTTGGGCGACTGCCTTCGGCTCAGGTCATGATCCCAGGGTCCTGGGATCGAGCCCCACATCGGGCTTCCTGCTCGGCGGGAAGCCTGCTTCTCCCTCTCCCACTCCCCCTGCTTGTGTTACCTCTCTCGCTGTCTCTCTCTCTCTGCCAAGTAAATAAATAAAATCTTTAAAAAAAATCTAAAAAATCTAAAAATCTAAAAAAAAAAGACTCAGTTTTTCTGTGAAATGAGGATAATAGCGCCCACCTTATATAGAGAAATAATATATATAACACATACTATATAATAATATGCACTATACATAAAACACACGCATAGATGGATAGATGGATGCGGAGACATACAGATAACAGGCAGAACATACAAAAGTGCTGTCACATGCTCTGTAATCCCTTTCCGGTCCTTCAGCAGAAGCACTCAAGTGGAACGCTGCTCACCACCAAGAAGAACAACGGAAGGGGGACAGAGCAGCAGACAAACCCCAAGGGACTCAGTCCAATGGCCTCAACATGGAAATGAAGCAATATATTTTTAAACTCTGTGCAAAGTCTCAGAATCGTCCACGAATGCCCATCCGTCCTGACCTAAACTTCTAAGCTTGCTCAAGAAAGGAAGAAGAGCAATGACTGAATTTTTATGGTCCTAACATTGTGTGCTGTGTCATGAATATGAGGACAGGGTGTCCCAGAGACCAGCTTGTCACTTTGCTCTTTGTAGACCAGTATTTCCAATCATTTAGCCCAGGAGCCCTCGATTCCAGGAAGAGCTCAAGATCTCCTGCATATGCCTGTATTCAATGGCATATTTATGAAGAAAGAATATTTTTATGCAATTAGACCAGGGTGCCATGGAAATGACTAAAACAACAAACCTCTATGTATATTATTGCAAACTAAGTAAGCCACATAGGGCCAACCCAGGCCCAAAGAGTCTCTGAAAAACATTCACAAAGCCAATCAAATCTGGGTGTCTCTTCCTTTGGAAATGAGAGTCTGTCTGATAAGCAACAACTCTGGGAAGGCCCCATTTACCTTTTTGTTTTGGCACTCAGTGGGTATTTACGAACGTCTGGGGCCTGTGCTAAAGAATCTGAGTTTTATCCATCTGACTCTGGATAATATGACAGACTTTAATAAAATAAAGCAAAGCTTTTTAAGCTGATAAACCTCTTGTACTTAGCTGCAAGGCCCACTTAGTGAACAAAACAGGTTTCAGCATATTATTCGGATTTATAAAATAGAATGACCAACGAGACCCGAATCATTACCAAGAAGTAATCCAATTATTTCAGCAACCATATGTTTGATTATGCACGCTCTAGAACTTTCTCCGTGCAATCTTGGAAGAGAGCAGGCTGGAGAAACTAGGAATGGTTCACATATTAAAACCATGTGCAGGCTGACTTCAGCAAAGCACGACTGATGAAAATACAGTGGATAAAGGTCCCATGTCACCCCCGGAGATTTGGATCATGCCTTGAAAGCTGAGAATGAGTAAGCAGATCAGGGAAAGATCTAGGGGAGAAAGGGAACACACTTCTTGGAAAGTTTATACACAACTGGCCTGAAGATTGGGAGCTGGGAAGAGGGGGTGGGGAGGGGACTCAGTACTTCCCCAAGCGTGAGAAATGAGTAGCATCCTCCATTTGGAGTTAAACGGTTTTAAAGGGGTGGGCTAGACAATGTAGTGTCCATAGCTGTTGCGTCGTGATCCATGGCCCCACTTCCAAGTGTCTAACTTTTTGATCGTTGCATTAGCCAGATGGATAGTACCTTGAGGATGTCTGGGGGATTGTGCAGAGGCTCTGCACCTCCTCCTGCAGGTCAAACCCAGCCAGAGGAAGCCCAGACCAAACGCCTTGTACTCTGCTCTCACTAATGGTGGAAGGGAGAACAGGAGGGGAGGAGGATGAGCAGGGAGAGCTTCAAACAGTTGGGAGTGTTGCGTTCGGAAAAACCCAGCGAAACTTCCAGCAGCTAAAATTAGTTCTCACGAGTCACAGATTTCATCCCGAAGCCCCGAGGGGTGCAGACATCCCGTCTGGAGGTGATTAACACCAGTGCTAACTGATGATTCTGAACCCCGGGCGGATTTCCAATTCAACTTTTTGCATCGAGACTTTTTTTTCCTGGTTGTGGGGCTCTTGCTTCCTCCCTCCCAGCTTGCTTCCTCCCTCCTCCTTCTCCAGCCTCTCTCTCTCTCACGTTCTGATCGGTAAGTGGTTGTGATGGTGTGCAGATGAACAGCCGCGTGCATTTGGGAAACTGCCACACCACGAGCTTCGGCCTTTGGTCACGCTGTGCACTTGGCCTCTGCTTACTCTCTTCCAGAGCACTCTGAGGATGCCTAGACAGTGAGGCCTTGGTGCACGGCAAGGGGACCTCAGGGCCCGAGGGCTGTCCTCAGCAGGGTCTCGCCACTGCACGCCGCACTGTTGGGTGCAGTCACCTGCTTCCAGTCTGTCCTTCCCTGGGTCCTCTCACCACCTCCGCAAACATTTCCTGACTTGTTCCTGAAAATCAGGGCCTCTCCCCTCCCCGCCTCCATCATCTGCACCTCCTGGTCACACACCCAGCATGGAGTAAGGGGTCCAAACTCATGACTTGCCACGGCACCTCCGATGGGCTTTCTGCTTCTTCACGCCATCTACGCGCCACCTCCCTCCCGACTCCGGTCTGCCGCCTGCATACCAGATGGTAAATATGGTAAAACGTCATCAGGGCCTCTTCTGACGCTTCCATTTGCCCACTCTGGTGACAGGTGAATTAAAAATCCTGATAATTCAAAGATGATACTTTTTTCCCCACCACCGATTGTTAGACATTAGAAGGTCAAAGCTGGATCAAATCTTTGAAGTTCTATTTGAAAAATTCATTTCAGATCGAATGCTACATCTTGTCTCAAACAGAGTAAGCACATCGTATCTTCAGATAATTGGTGCTGAAGGATAAACCATCCATCTCCCTGCACGATGGCCAATATTTGAAGATAGCCTGTCCAGAGCCAGATCACCATCGCCTCTGCTGGGGAGACCTCCTCAAGGCCAGGGCAGGGTTCAGGGCTCTGCCCTGGGAGCTCTTACCTCTCATTTCGGTGACAGCCGACAAGACTGGATTTTAACTGATCTGTTTACTGTCTGTCGCCTCCAGCAGACAGTCAGCACCTCCAAGACCAGTTGGTGATGAATCCATCTCTGCAACCCCATCATATCGCCTGACACATATTAGGCTCAATAAATGTTCGCTAAGTGAGTGAATGTCAATCCCCTGCCTTCCATTCTCCAAGGCTACATCTCCTGAAACGTTTAGCTGATGCTAAAATGACGGTTTCCAGGAGACGATGCTGACATGAACAAAAGAGAGCAGAGGAAGTGATGTGTTCTTCCATCTGGCCTGAAGCCACTGGCCATTGAGTGTAAAGATGATATAGGTGAGACGTTCCCTTCCTGCCTCTCCCTCCAGGTGTCCTCTCTACCCCAGGGCCTTTGAGAGACAAAGACAATGGTGGATTCACCATTGCCCCCACCACCTAAAGTGCAGAATTGCTTTATCTCGATTGCACTGCTTGTAAAATTCCCTCCCTCACCGCTGTGCACACCCCTCCACCTACTTTCTGAAACCAGAGAGTATTTGTTTGACTATGTCCTAAGGGGCTAGAGGTGAACCAACTGTCAACAGACAACCAATAAACTCTTTGTCCAGAAGCAGCAGGGAGAGGGCCACAGGCCCACAAACAAAGCAGAAATGTGGCCAAGCGATACCTGTGTCTGAGATTAAAGCTAACCAAAAGGCACTTAGCCACGCACAGGATCCACTCAGCAGAGACGATGGAGGGGAGATGAGGCACCTTTCTGGAAATCCTCGGAAAGCACCACGCTGAAATGCAGTCAGTGGAGTAAAATCAGTAAGCCTGAGAATGACAACCACCAAAGCCCGCGGCAATACAAGTGATGATACCTGAGGGATGGAAAGAGTGAGCAGGGTGGAGGCTGCTGTGCAGGGCAGGAGGCAGGACGGGGAGGTGTGCGCACCGGCCAGCATGGGGCCACTCCGGCCACCCCCAGGAACAGCCGTGCCGCAGCGGGACAGAAAGACTCCCTGGTAGAGAAAAACCCTGGAGACGACTATAGGCTTTGTGAAAACACATCAGGCCATCCAGCTCTAGGGCTCTGATTTCTTGTTCGTAAAGGAAACTTCTGCTTTTAATTTGCTTTCTCGTGGAGCATTTCCTCTTTGGGGGAGAACATGCTAGTTTGATGACATGCATATCCAATTACCCGGTGGGGCACAGATCTCATGATTTAGTAAACTGACACTCCAGGTTTTTTGTTTTGTTTTGTTTTGTTTTTAATCTCTTTTGAGTCTGGCTAGTGTGAATCAATTCGCTGGGATCGTCTGAGCAAGATGAATAAACAGATTAATTTAGTTTCTGAACTTCTAAAGCCAAAGTCCAGACCATGGACCCAAGGCAGCCTAAACAAGGCAATGTGTCCCATCCCACAAAGCTTAGGAATATAACAAGATGATTGCTGCCTGCTAGCAAGGCCAGTTAATTACTCCTATTAGTGTTAACACTCCTCCTACTGATGGTAGTAACCACCATCATAATGCCCCATGCTTGGGTCTTTCCCGGGCACTAATTATGCTACATTCTCTCCTACGGGAGCTTGGGTTCATGCTCTCTCCCTTGGACATGTGTATCCATAAAGAAGCAGCTGTCAATGGTTTAAAATCATGATGACTGCCTTGGCAAGGAGCATCCTTTGTCTCCGAAAATGGACCTACCATGCAGATGAGGCATTCTTAGCGCGGCTCTCACAAAGCCTATTAGGCTGTGTATGTTGGCCAATCGATATTTACGTGACCTGGTTTTAAAGACTGAACAACATCAGAGGCCAGTCAAAAAGCAAGGGAATTATGGTAAGTACTTGGCCTGGAGGTTCTGGTAGGCAGGGAAGTCAGAGGTCACAGCACGGGTAGGGGCCTCCCCACCCACGGCAGACCCGCCCTAACCATCCAGCCTGCCCTAAGGCTCTAATGCCTAAACTTCTTAAGACCTCCGCCCAGTTCTTGCCGGCAAACATCCCCTGTGTTTCTCCATAGCGCGCTGTATCCCCGAGCATAGTTTAGGCAAGCCATCATTAACTCATCTCCTTGACGTTTCGAGAAGAAAGGCAGCATATGTGTGATCACAAAATTCAGTCTGGTCAGTGAGATGCTGATTCTATGTCCTTGGAACTTGTGCTTTCTTGGCTGAGCCACATCTCCAGCCTGGACACCAACATGCTCATCGGGGGTTCCAGAACACTCTGTCCTCCATCCTTCTCAGTAACTTAAGTGGTGCAGGCAAAGATGGTTTTTTTTTTTGTTAAGTCCTGATCCCCAAAGAGAGATGCCTGACACGATAAGGACCCATTCGATGTATTTTTAAAAATGAGTATCCCTGATAGAAAAAAAATATTTCTCCTTCCAAATGATGGATAACATAGACATGAGTGCAGAGATCAAAAGAGAAGCAATTCGTCAAGTATCTGTGCTGGCAAAATGCGGAATCTTTTGCCTGGTGTGCAGAGAGGAGGACCTTTGGTACGTGGTCTGTCACAGGCGCTTTTGCCGTGATTGGGTATCTCAGAGTGACAGGTTAATCAAATGAAAATAATGCTGTACCCCCAAAAAACCGCAGAGGCTAACCCCTTCTCCATCCCAGGTAACACGAAGAATGGGAGTTGAGTGCGGACCCCTGTGGCAGAGCTGGCTTCCCCTGTGTGCTGTCTGTGGGTCATGGCCAGCTCAGCAGCCGTGCTCTCTGGTCTCCCGGTGCAGGATGGGAGTGGGGCGTCTGGGCGCAGTGTGTCAGTGGGAAGTAGCAAGAGTCTGAGAGTGAGATCCACGAGTTCCAGCTTCTAACCCTAGTTCGACCCGGAGCCAGCCTTGTGCTGGGAACACCAACCGAGGTCACAGGCCTCTCACAGAGGCCCTGCCTGCCATTTTGGAGTCTGACCCAGTCGTTCAATCAACCTGAGACTAATCCCTGGAGCAAAGCTAGTGGTGACCAGGGAACTACCACGTTTAAGCTTAACAAGTTTATACTTAAATAGAAATAAATATAGTATTGCTTTACTTAATACCGTATTTTAACCCTGCCAAGTATTGTGTTGTATACATGATAAGGATTTGGATGTACTATGTTCAAACTATCCTCAGATATATGTATATATATGCCCAGATCTCTCCCCCAGACTTCTGACCTCCCCATGTACATACACTATTCCATGGATATCTCAAAGAGGTCCCAACATGCCCAAGACAAAATTCTTGATCTCCCTGATCCTCCTAAACTTGCTCCTCCACCACCCCCTAATTCTTTTTTCTTAGCCATTTACATGATTGCTTAAGCCAAAGACTTGGCTTTATACTTGAAACTTCTCTTTTATCTCCCACATCCAAAATACCCCTACCACCTGACCCCCATCACTGCCTCCCTGGTAGAAGCAACTCTCACTGCTCACCTGACAGTGCCTCTCAAGGGTCTCCACCCTCCACTGCTGCCCTGTCCAACCCCTGTTCACAGAGTAGCTGGAATAGGAATAATCCTCGAGTGAAAATCAGGTCAGTGCACACCTCAGGCCCAAATCCTTCTTTGGCTTCCCATTAACCTCTGTTAAACCAAACTTTCTGCCAAGTCTCTCCCTCCCCAGGCTCTTGCCTACCTCTTGGAATATAACTTTTCTGATATCCTGTCTTGACACCATACTGTAACCATGCTGGCCTTTCAGATATTGCCCTCCCGGTGGGCTGGGGCAGACACATTCTTTACCTACTGCAAATCTGTTTCCTGCTTTTTCTTCCCCAGCACAACTGTGATTTGCCGCTCCTTCACATGGTCACCTGCTTCATTCGGCCAGCTGTTACCATCCCATTCTCTCTTCCAGGACCGCTTTAGAAATGAGCATGGGTGGCATTTCTGGCCAAGGAGACATGGCTGAGGGACTTCCGGGGAAGACAGTCTAGCCCTTACAGGTACACGGGGCTAAACATCCCCTCTTCTTCCACCAGCTGGTGCTGTGTCTGTCCCCGAGGCCTGCAGCTATGACGGCCATCATGTTTGGTTGAGGAGGGTGCAAGGAAAAACCAATGCACTGAGGATGGCAGAGAGCAAAGGTGGATATAACCTGGGAATGAGGATCTGACTTAGGCACTCATGGGGCTTTCCCACCTATGCACTTGTTATTGTGTGAGGTATGACTTTTTTTTAAATGCTTATGCCAGTTGGGCCTGGTTTGTCCCTTACTTGCAGCTGAAAGCATCTTCTGCTCACACTATTCACTCTGCCTGGAATACTTCCTCCTCACGCTTTATCTGCCTAACCTACTCATCATTTAGGTTTTGTTTTATTAGGTCCTCTGCTCAGAGAAGGCTTCCCTAGCCACCTGCTAGAAATAGGTAACCTCTGTTCCACTTTGCCAGAGCCCCTCATCCTCTTCCTTCAAAGCACTTTGCACATTTAAAATTCCATGTTCATTTATGAGGTTTCTTTGAATGCCTGTCTCTTTCACGAGACTGTGAGCCAGCTTCACAAACACAGGGGCTGTGTATGTGTTGTTGAGCACTCATTCCCAGTATCGAGCATAGTGACAGGTGCATGGTACATATTCTGTAAACATTTGCACAAAGAAATAAACACAAGCTGGATATAACATGGAAAGAAACGTCCTCTTCTCTCAGCGACATGGCCATGTCTGCATGTGAGGGCATAAGATGTTAGCACAAAGAGCTGGACTGGAAGTCAGAGTGGGGCTTGGGTTCAAATGTCGATTCCGATACCAAGTTATATAGTCTCCCTAAGTTTTATCTTCTCTCAGTGGGTTTAATAAAAACTGCATCTATCTTGTAGGATTGCAGGGAGGGTGAAGGGAGATAAAACTTGTGACCATATTTATATTCTTGCACTGTTCTACAGATGTTTGATGTCAGCATTATTATAAAGTAGGTGCTATGTCCATCCTGAAATGTCCATGTTTTAAGGGGATTCCACTGTAATACTTCTATTAAGCACAGCACAACCAAACCATTTCCTATGGACTGAAGAGTATCCCCCTCAAATTCATAGGTTGAAACCCTAACCCCCAATGTGATGGTGTTTGGAAATGGGCCTTTGAGAGGCAATTAAATTCAGATGAGGTCATGAGGATGGGGCCTCCATACTGGGGTCAGTGCCTTTATAAGAAGAGACACCAGAGAACATGCATGTTCCCCTTCTGCCTTGCGAGGACACAAGAAGGTGGCGGTCTGTGAGGTGGGGAGAAGGTCCTCACCAGGAATTGAATCAGCAGGCACCTAGATCTTGAACTTCCCAGACTTCTGAACTGTAAGAAATGAATCTGCTGATTGAGTCATCTGGTCTACCGTATTTTGTTCTAGCAGCCAGAATGTCTAAGATACCAATGCTTATCTCAGTAAAGCCATCTGCACCTCCTCATAGCTGTGCAGATAGATACCCTACCCCAGTGCCAAGACTTCAGGGAGACAATTACATATACAGTTATATATACAAAGGCAATCTATCGACATTGGTGTAGACCAGAGCGGTGGTTCAGGATTCAGAACAGATGTGAAGGAACAAGCAAGCAGAAGCCCAGATGAAGGGGCACTTTTTGCCTAGCCCCAGATTTCTCTAGATGATACCAGCTTTGGTCCTCTACAGGAAGGACAGTGGCTCGTCATTCATTTCTTTAAATCTTCCATGTCAAGTTTGGCAAGGTAGGATCTCTGACAAGAATTTCCACTGGGGTTTTAAGGAGCCAGAGTGAAGAACACATGGCCTGTGTCTGCTTTCGGCTTACCCAGGAAGCTCCCTAACGAGGTATGCAGAAGTGTGTGTGTGTGTGTGTGTGTGTGTGTGTGTGTGTGTGTGAAATTATTAGGGGAAAGGGCCCACAGCTTTCACCAGATTCTCAAAGGGTCTGTAACTCCCCCCTCCCCACGAAAAAGGATGAAACTACCTTAGAAAACAGTCAACGTGCTTTGAAAGTGAAAGCACTCTGTATGCAATATGCTAGTTTTATAGCTCAGACGAACCTGGCCTTTACCTATTTCCATAAGTGGGAGCCATAGGGGCCAAGGACATTATAATGGATAAATCCTGTGATAATGGCAGGCATCTACAGGAGCTGTCAACTAAATCCACACTAAACTACAAAAGCTGCCCAGTTGAATGTATGCTGTAGAAAGACTGCTTGCCTTCCAGATAATGAGACAAAGCCAACACAGGGGGGATGTTTCCAGCAGTCCCTGAGGATGCCACATACTGTCAGACCTTTCTCTGATCACAATCCCCCATGGTCTTTCATTGTGTGTAGCAGGCTCTATCTGCTAGAAAGCCTTCCCTTCCTTGGGGAGAAATTCATTTCCTATCAATTACAGACACCAGTTGGCCCAAACCCACTCTAGGAATATGCTCCGTAGTAAGCGTTTGAAAGTATCACTGCAAAAAGAAATTGTAATTAAAAAATAACTTGACAGTGGACTTAAGCAAAATAGAAAATAATAATAAAACCCAAAATTGATCACTCTTAATTAACTGTGACAACACTATGCCTATGATAGCATTTCCTGGGTTGTATAAGTGAGGTACCTGAGAAGAAATGAGGAATCTAAAAGCTCAATTTTGGTTTTCATCAAATTTTTTCTCATTTTGATTTCTTTTGGCGATGTCCTAATACTTTTATAGTGGTTTGTGTCCCCAGGAAATCCAAGGTGGCACATGAGAAAATGCTCAACATCATTAGCCATAAGAGAAACATTGCAGTATTATTTATAATAGCCAAGACATGGAAGCAACCCATGTGTCCATTGACAGACAGACAGACAGACAGACAGACACACACACACACACACACACAGAGGAATATTACTCAGCCATAAAAAAGGATGAGATCTTGTCATTTGCAATAACATGGATTGACATAGAGAGTATTATGCTAAGTGAATTAAGTCAGACCGAGAAAGACAAATACCATAAGATTTCATTCATATGTGGAATCTAAAAAAATGAAACAAATACATACATAAACAAATAAAAAGCAGAATCAGACCTATAAACACAGAGAACAAACTGATGGTTGCCAGAGGGAAGGGGGGTGGGGGATGAGCCAAATGGGTGAAGGGGAGAGGGAGGTCCAGGCTTCTAGCGATGGAAAGACTAAGTCATGGGGATGGAAGGTACAGCACGGGGAATATGGTCAATGATACTGTAATAGCCTTGTAAGGTGACAGAGGGCAGCTACACTTTTGAGCACAGCGTAAGCTATAGAGTTCAAATCACTATGTTGTACATCCGAAACTAATGTTAACACTGTGTGTCAACTCTACTCAAACAAGCACACTACAAATAAATTTTAAAAACGAGGAAGCAAATCACACCCACAATGAAAGCACTTCATACCGATCAGGACAGCTATTATAAAACATGGGAAATCAGTGTTGGGAGGGGTGTGGAGAAACTGGAACCCTTGCGCATTGCTGTCAGGAACGTAAAGCGAGGGTGCTGCTTTGCAAGACAGTATGGAGATTCCTCAAAAAGTTAAACGGAAGTACCATATGATCCAGCAACCCCACTTCCGGTATACCCCTAAAGGCAGACATCTGTACAGCTGTGCTCGTAACAGCATTAGGCACAATAGCCACGAGGTGGAAACCACCCACTGTCCATTGATGGATAAATGGAAAAACACAATGTATTATATGCATATAATGGACAATTATTCAGCCTTAAAAAGAAGAAAATTCTGACACCTGCTACAACATGGGTGAATCTTGAGGACATTATGATAAATGAAAAAGCCAGTCACGAAAGGCCAAATACTGGATGATCCCACTGACACAAGGAATCAAGAGTAGTCAAATGCACAGAGACAGAAAGTAGGAGGGTGGCTGCCAGGGACTTCAGGGAGTTAGTGTTTAACGGGGACAGAGCTGTCCTTTGGGAAGATGAGAAAGTTCCAGAGATGGCGGGTGGTGATAGTTGCCCAACACTGTGAATGTACCTGATGCCACTGAGCAGTTCATTAAAAAATGGTAAAAGTGGTAAATTTTGTGTTATGTATATTTTTCCACAATAAAAAAGAAAAAAAGAAAGAAAGAAAAAACCAGCCAAGGTGGCAAGCAATACTTACAAGATATAGGCAATCACCCCGATGGACCAGCAGTCAACAGCTTTGCTGTATGGTTTCTGGGCCAGGACCTCAGGAGCTGTGAAGTGATAAAGGAGAGACACAAGCCTGACTATTTAAACGCCCGAGACATAAAACATTTTTTTAGATTTTTCTTCTCTTTTTCTGTCTGCCCCCCAGGCTGAGCTTTCTGTGATTCTAAAAACTGGGTAGAGATATAGAAATTATTTTATGTGTTGGTTTTTCTAGCTAGAAAATCATGAGAGCATTGTGTGTGTGTGTGCGTGTGTGTAATGAGATTAACAAAAAAGTTCAACTAATCAATCTATCAATGAATTGGAATAGGGTGACTATTTCATGTCAGTGCTGTGCTAGGTACCGCAGCTCAGACGAGACTGAGTCAGAGACAGGTGGACTCCACTTGGAGCCTGGGGTGTGACTTCACCTAAAATTAATTCAGGGAAGCATTTCTGGCCCCTGGGGTAGGGCCCTCCTGGGTGCCGTGGGGGCATGAAAGTGAACCCTTCTCCTAATACCTTCATGGAGCTCACAATCCAGGGAAGGTGAGACCTGAAATCTGGTCCCTGGGAAACTACCTTAGGCCTGCTCTCAGCTCACTCTCGAAGGTTTGGGGCAGGTGTTTCTCATCCATGAAACAGCAAAAACACTCCTTAATTCCAATTCCTCGGTTCTAATCCAAGAGTCCTCCAGCCTGTCTCAGCTTATTTTGTCCTATTCTTGCACTTTCTGTTCCTGGCCTTGTGGCTTGAGCCCCGGGTTGGATACCCACTCCCAGTGTCTCCCAGCTGGAAGTGGCTGCCATATGTATTTGTGCAAAGACTAAATAAATATAAGAAAAACAGTGCATCTTCACAAGCAAAATCTCCTTTTCACCCAAATATACTTGACGGACATGTCTTTAGCATAGACTTTCCAGAAAACTTAAGAGAGTAGACAAAGTAAAACTAGCTGTCTGCTGGATTGTGTGTTCTATGGCTTTGGGATGCATTAACTCACTTATCCTGACTGGCCTTGAGGGGAAGAGCTTAATTATCATTATCATGATGACTCTCAAGTCACAGGTGAGGACCCAGAGGGACTGACAGTTCCAGGAACCTGCCCAAAGTGATCCACTGAGAAACTGGTCTCTAAACCAACTCCCTGTCGTGACCTGGGTTATTCATAAATGTTTTCTACTATAACCCTTTCAGCAACCCTCATGATGATCATTCGCTGCACCTGATCTAAGGGAAATGAGCCTCAGAGAAGTTCTCTTTCTGATGCCACCCAGTAGATATGGACCAGCTGGGATTTGAACCAGGTCGATCTCACCCTTGTCCCAGTTCCATCCATTGAAATATATTTACGGTTAAAGTGAGTGCTTCTTTAGTCTGTAAGAAAAGTCCCGTTGCAGGAAAACTAACAGGGAAATCCTCTCTTATGTTTGTTACGATAAATTTTCCTAAGTAGGACTGGGGACTATACAAACTTTTGTTGAAAGTTTCTGTTTATGATGGATGGTAAGAAATACAATCCACAGATAACCCCCAAATCTACTTTCCGATTTCAGCCCCCATTCCTCCACACTTGAATTAGACTTTATTTTTGTCTTTTTTACCAAGAGCAAAATAAATACATATGTCCTTTCTTTGCTTCGTTCACCCTCAGTGCAAGAGCGAAAGGAGAAACAGAACTATGAAGCTAGGGAACTCACAAATCGGAGAAGTGGCCCTTGGATAATTGGGAGCTGGCCACATCGATACTTCCATTTCCCTATAACTGCTAAGAGCATATTTCTCAGACACTCCTATTATGGCAACTGACAAAAGGGAGCCGTTTACCACAGTAAATGTCTTGCTGATTTAGGACGTATGCTCTCTCCGCGCTGATGTTCTGGTCTGAGCGGCCACAAGGGCACAGATGGTGGGAGGTGACTGCATTCTGTAAGGAGCTTATTTCTGAGCCTCCAGAGCCATCCGTGTGCCCTGACGGAAAGTTCAGGGAGGCACAGATGGCTCATCGGCGACGTCTGACCCGGTGTCACTTCCCAGCAGGACAGATGGCAGATATCCTGAGCACAGAGCCAGGCTGGTGGGCAGGAGCCCTGGCTTCCATGTCATGGGATCTGCTCGACTCCTTAGGGAGATGGCAAGCTAGCCAGGCTCAGCCACTCCAGGGCATCGACTGTCCAACAGTGGTGCAGGGGCAGCCAGAGTTCAGTGCAGGATTTGGGGCACAAGCTCATGTCACGTACCAGGTGTGACACGGGTGACAGACATGGGGAAGGAGCCCTGAAAAGGAAGAGGTCGGCCCCTCCAACAGCTGATTCCAAAGTTTATAAGCAAAGACTGAGCCGATCCCCTGAGCCATGATGTGTAGAGGGGTAAGACTCACGGCCCCTGCAAAGCAGGTTTCACTCCGAGGAGGAGCTGATACTGTATTATTTGGAGCTCCCCAGACTCCGCTCTCCAGCACTCTGGGCATGAGAGGGAGGGCTCCTTAAAAAAACATCCTCTTCCTCCTTCTCTTCCCCCTCTCCCTCCTTCCCTGCCTTTTAGAAAGAGGGAAATTCTGGCCACCATCCCTCACTCAGAAAAAGAAAGAATAAAGAACGCGGGGTCCCTCCAGAAGTCTGTATGCCCAGGGGCTCGTGCACACTCAGCATCTCCCCTTGGCGCTGGCAGAGCGACCCGCGTTCTGGAGAACCGTGCAAGGCCCCGCGTGCACTTGAAAACCAAGTGGCTGATTTTTATGCAGTGTGGAACTGGGATGTTGCTTGTGATGTTTAGACTCCTGAAGCCACAGATGAC
This sequence comes from Mirounga angustirostris, assembly GCF_029215605.1. Taxonomy (NCBI): domain Eukaryota; kingdom Metazoa; phylum Chordata; class Mammalia; order Carnivora; family Phocidae; genus Mirounga; species Mirounga angustirostris. The sequence continues at coordinate 127,789,443 of NW_026991713.1, forward strand.
ACACAGAATTTTTAAAATACTAGATTTTGTTTAAGTGGTAAAGTTTATAACATCAAATTTGTTTTGTTTTGTTTTGTTTTTTAAGGTATCTGGATCTTTCTCAGATGCTTCTAGTCTCACAATTGACAAAAGGGAGCTGCTGACAGAAGGATGACAGGATCAGTAGCTTGGGTGTTAGTGGGAAAATTTCTAAACGATTAACAAGCAAACATCGAGGTAGCAATACTGGGGGTAGAAGTCTATGTACTTGTGCCAAACATTTCTTGTTCTTTCTGGTGTTGTGTCTTATCTAGGTTCTGTCAACAACAGCACAATAAACATTTTTTAACCAATTGTTGACAGGTGAACCACTGGCCTTCAGGTGAGATTCTTCACTGCACTTGAAACAAATGGAGAGAGTAAAGTCCTTGGACGTGTAATGTAACAATAAAAAAGAGAAAGCGGACTGATCTGGGAAAGGATATTCTCACCAACCAAAAATATTTTTAAAAATTGTATTCATGGCAACACACACTAATGGCCTTAATTCCAATTCCACTCTTGATTTGATTCTTGAAACCAAATGTACTCAGGGCACCTGGGTGGCGCAGTCGGTTAAGCACCCGACTCTGGATTTCAGCTCAGGGCATGATCTCAGGGTCATGAGACCGAGCCCCGCATCGGGCTCAATGCTTCGCTCGGAGTCTGCTCGAGATTCCCTCCCTCTCCCGCTGGGTAAATAAATAAATAAATAAATAAATAAATAAAAAAAATCTTAAAAAAAACAACAACAAATGTTCTCTGGGACATTGTTTGAACAAGCCTACTATATCCCTTTAGCTACTTTTCATCTCGTAGTGATTCTTGGAAAGCATCAATTCTCAGGCAATATTCAGAACCCTCCTGACAATCTGCTATGGCGAGCAAATCATGCTGAATCCCTGGGATCTGCTGGCATATTTTCTTTCCTGTTCTCCTCTGGGTCCTGCAGTTGGCTCCCCTTGTTTGGCCAACCTGTTGAATTCTCCTGGTTTTTGGCCCACCTCCTACCCTCTCCCAGATCCTTTCAGCCTGTAGCCAGTGCTCTGTGAGATTCTACCTCTGGCTCTGATCACTTGAGAGACCAAGTGCCACTTTGAGAACCAGCTATGCTCCCTCGTATTATGTTATTAATCTTTTTATTACTTTATTAATCTTATACTATATAATCCTTGGCAAGAATTCGGCTGTAATTCTAAAAAGTCACAGCAACCAATTTACAAACTCTCAGACAACAAATGCGCTTCCAGGCAGAGGAGGCCCCGAGCACAGCCGACCAGGGGCCTTGCAAAGTGGGAAGGCTTCTCCGAGCCATGCCCACCACAAATCCACCGCCCCCCCAACACTGTCAGATGCCGAAGAACATCTGACAGAGAAACGATTTTCTCTTCTGACTGTACCCAGTGCAACTCACGCATTTCACGTGTAGTGGGAGGGTGACAGTGAATCTCACCACCCCCACACCTCCTCATAGAGGGAGGCTTTGAACTGAAATAACTTATTTTTTTTAAGATTTTATTTATTTATTTGACAGAGAGATAGAGAGAGCACAAGTAGGCAGAGGGGCAGGCAGAGGGAGAGGGAGAAGCAGGCTCCCCACCGAGCAGGGAGCCCAATGCGGGGCTCGATCTCAGGACCCTGGGATCATGACCTGAGCCGAAGACAGACGCTTAACCGACTGAGCCACCCAGGCGCCCCTAAACTGAAATAACTTAATTGGAACTATTGACACTTGACAAAAAGAGCTGTCATGAAAACACACCGCAGCCTGTTTGTGATGCCATCAGCCCCCAGGTAGAGCAGGACAGGGCTTTGTCTCCTGGTACAGCCTAGACTGAAGGAAAGGAATTGAGGCAAGAGGACTCTTGCATTCCTCCAGCTCATCTGAAGTCCCGGTCCCTGGAGGCTGTCAGGGGCTGTCAGGGGAACAGAGCCCCCCGGAGGTGCTGAAAAGGACATGCGCAAGATGGGTAGTGGTTGAGTGGGAGCAGCTCTGCCTGGGTGACACGTGTTGGGTTCCCAGGTCCACTCACCCAAATCCCATAGCATGCCAGCCTCCTGGACGCCCTACCGGACCTTCTGCATCTCTTCCCCGCTGCGTGTATCACACTGTCAAATACCAGGCTTCATGCCCCCTGACCACAAGCACATCGCTCGGGTCTGTATTTTTAGGGCTTAGCATAGTCTGTGTGGTTAACAAATGGCTATTCCTGACATGAATTTGGGGGATAAAAACAGGCAGAATTAGCCTTAAGTCTCTGCATGTGGCCGATTGTCATGCGTGCCGCTCTCCTTGTAAAACTTTTCTTCAAAGGGATTTCAGAATTACTACTTTTCGGTCTCAAGGGCAGAAAAGATATTCTATCAAGTGATCTCTCAGAACTTCCTTCCCAGCCGGATCTTGGGGTTAACAATTCCGTGCTCTTTGCCATCCCTGACAGAAACAGCATCCCATTGGCTGGTTTCGTTTACTCCAGCAAACAGAAGTTCTGATACCACGTATAGGATGCAGCTTTAGCAAAGCATCCCCGAGCTACTGGAGATATCTTCGGACCGACAGATATGGTCCTCTTTTCTGAGGCTTTTCTCATGCTTTTTAATGAAACAGTTGGTTCAAAATGTAAAATAATCGAATTTACTGCTGGGAGACTTGCTACCAACCCACTGGAAAATTCCACTGGGTGGGAAACGTCCTACAACCCGAGCTGTTTTATTTTGGTTGAGAGCAAGGGTTCCTGGTAAAGGGAAGGACTCCAGAGGTTTCAAAAAGGAAGGAAAAAAAATTCAGAAACCTTTCATCTTGTTTTTAAAACAATTAAATTGCCCATATTCCTTACTGAAAGAGAAGAGAAGGGCCTAACCAAGTCTAACTGGAAGCGGGAAGAGGGGCTGTCTATTGGCGTGGGGGTGATACTCAATCCCCAGGCTCTAAAAAAACAGAAAAGGAATTTTGCCTTTTCCTGCGCTCTCAGGGATGTGCTGAAGAGCACTTTCTGCAGAGAGAGGAGGAGACGGAGACTAGCTCACCCTGTTACCAAGTTCATGTCCTTCAGTAAAAGAAATCTGGGATCCCCCACTTATTACACCTGTGGACTTGGCGAGCCATTTGATCTCTTTAAGCCTCCAGTTTGTTCATCTGTAAAATGGGAACATTCACAGATCCCACCCTTTAGGACTGTAATGAGGCTTCATGAAAATAATAAACATAATAAGTTACAGAGAGAGCTAATAGTAGTTCATTATGTAAGGATGAAGGGTTGAGAGAACCACAGGAACAAAAAGAGAACAGAGGGTTTATTATTTTTTAGAATTAAGGATGGACAGATCCTTGATGTCGTTTAGTACTTTGCCTTGATTCTAGCTTTACATAATGGAAATGATTCATAAATGGAGATTTCCACCCTTTGCATTAGAACCTTCAGAAATCAGACCTGAACTGGGCCCCAAGTGATGGAAGGGCACGACTGAGGACGTGAATCTTTGAGTTGGAGGGAGCCTTCAAACTCCCTATACCAACCTCCTATCCAGTTGGTCCCTCTGTCCATTGAGTTACGGATCCTTCTGTTCACTTATTCACCAACATACTTCTACAGTCCCCTCTCGGTCCAGGCACAGTTCTAGAGACTGCATCCCAGGAACTGCCCATTCATCATTGCTGGCAGCGCCACGGGCGTGAGAACAGTCTGTCATGGCTGCAAGGTGCAATGCCCAGCTGCAGCCGATTCTTCATTTCATTGGCCCCAATTATAATTCCTTCTAAAGGGAGGTTAGAAAAATTTGTTCTAGGATAAAGAAGTTGTGGTATATATATACGATGGAATATTATACAGCCATCAAAAGGAATGAGATCTTGCCATTGGCAACAATGTGGATGGAACTGGAGGGTGTTATGCTGAGCGAAATAAGTCAATCAGAGAAAGACATGTATCATATGACCTCACTGATATGAGGAATTCTTAATCTCAGGAAACAAACTGAGGGTTGCTGGAGTGATGGGGGGGTGGGAGGGATGGGGTGGCTGGGTGATAGACATTGGGGAGGGTATGTGCTATGGTGAGCGCTGTGAAGTGTGCAAGACTGTTGAATCATAGATCTGTTCCTCTGAAACAAATAATACATTATATGTTAAGAAAAAAAAAAAAGAAGAAGATAGCAGGAGGGGAGGAATGAAGGGGGGGGAATCGGAGGGGGAGACGAACCATGAGAAACGATGGACTCTGAAAAACAAACTGAGGGTTCTAGAGGGGAGGGGAGTGGGAGGATGGGTTAGCCTGGTGATGGGTATTAAAGAGGGCACATTCTGCATGGAGCACTGGGTGTTATGCACAAACAATGAATCATGGAACACTACATCAAAAACTAATGATGTAATGTATGGTGATTAACATAACAATAAAAATTTTTTTTAAAAATTTGTTCCAGAAGACTACTTATAAATATGAATGTATCCTGATTTTTTCCCTAATTCTTTGGAGTTTGCAAAATTCCTGTGTATCTCAGAGAATTTGTTAACTTTCTGTGCCTCAGTTTCCTGTCTTGAAGGGCATCTGCTACTTCATCCTGAAGTTATGTCTTTGTGGTAAAGAATCTGAGCTCAAGTGAAGCGTTGCATGGGACCCTTCGTGTCAAGGAATACGGTTAGGGATTTGTGTCTAATCCAGCCCCAAAGAGTCAGTGACAACACGTGTCCAAGAAGTGGCAAGAAGGATTTCTTGCAAACACTGAGAGAGAAACAGGACATTTCTACCCAGGGGCTGCCTGTCCAGGGCTGATGAATAAAATTCTACAGATCAAGGGAAATAAAATTCAGGCATCCATTTCAGGTGGAATTTGGCTTTAGGAAGAACCGATTACAATGAGGGGCAGGACCGACGGCCCTGAGTCAGAACCGTTTCTGTCGGCGGAACGACCAGCAGCAGGGGGATTAAAAAAGAAAAATTCCGGATAACGAGGGGCTTTACTGTGAGCGTCCTCATAAATGGTGTTGCCCCACCGAGGTTTAGAGTACTGCCATCTGGGTGGCTGGCACATAAAAATACAGCTGAAATACAGACTCATTCTTTGCCTGTGGTTTGCCTTCCACCCAAAGTCCCGGTAGGTCAGACGAGTGTTCTTGGATCCCCTCTGTCCTTCTGCCAATACAAGTTCCTTTGCACTTTCTCGTCCTTCCCTTAGAGTTGCAATTGACTAAAACTGCATCACAAAACAGCAGCTCGCTCTGATTTTCCTGGTAGCCTCTTGAATGTTACCACAGGCATGAAAAGTCCCCTCGAAAGCATCGGCCCGGTTTGTAATTACCGTTCCGATTGGAGCTGGATTGCCATTCAAATGCTGCCAAAGCCAGAATGTGGCCGGTGGGAGGGGGTGGGGTGAGGCTGAGGACTGGGAAGGGAGTGGAAAATGGGAAGGCAGCTGGTGTTTGAAAATGTGGGAGAGACCTGGAATTTGGTGGGAGGGAGGAGGGCAAGTGTTCTGAGTGAGGCAATTCAGAGCAACGTGGCAAGAAATAAGACTGTGATGTGCTCCTTTAGAGGTGGTCCCAAGATCCAGGCTCTGCCCTCCGGGGTTCGTGACGGCAACGGGATGGCACCTTCACTACTTCTGAAATCTGACAAGCTCCGCGTCAAGATTGAGAGGACCTTTACAGGCATTCTGGTGTTTGGGGTTTTGATCATTAAAAGAAAAAAAACAACAACCCAGTAAGTTCCAAAACGGCACAGGGCCTCTTTTCCTCCTTGCCAGTTTGGAAACTATGACTCTCCGTCCCAATGTGATGTAGAGAGGAACCATCCAGAAATTGCAGAAGGGCACAGAGTGAAGAGTGAGGTAGGGGGACTGGACACGTGGAGTGGGGGCTCCTCCAAGGCATGGCTGGGTGAGCTCTGCCCATATGCTGACAAGGAGCTTCTGTCCCCGTCAGGCTAATCGAAGGAGCAGTCTTCCCACTCAAGGGGCCCTGTTCTCTCTAACAGATGGGGTCTGGCTGCCGCACCCGGGGCGACGAAACGCTCGCTGCTGGTTGTCACTGACTAGCTGCTGAGAGAGAAGGAAAGAGAAAATTCTTATCTGGGTCCTCTGCCTACCTGTCTGTGCCCTGCATGGCCATTTACGAGTTCTATAAACCCCATTTCAACACCAACGGTCTAAGAGGATGAGAATGACGTGATGCTCATAGCCATATACTAAAATGGGATGTTTAAGGGAGTAAATAAAAAAATCAAGCTCTGTGGGACAAATGGCCACACAGAAGAGTAAGGACGAAGCGCTAAGGCCAGAGGGCCCACGGGGAAAGATGAGAGGAATCACCATGACAGGTTGCCGACGAGGACAAAAATGGGTGATGGTAACTTACTCTTTTTTTCTTATCTGGTCTGAGGGAAGACGGGAAAAAATGGTGTCAGTATTCTCGACACATGGATATTTATAGATTTAAAGGAGTCACGTGTCTCTAGAAATATATGATATGGCAGAACCAGAAAAAAATCAGAGAGCTCAGTTAATCCCTCCAAGAAACTGAGAACCCAAGAGTTTAATGAAGGGCTCAGGCCTCCCACCTGTCTAACCAGTGGCAGAGATATGCAGGCTACTTGTCCTAGTGCTGTGACTGGTAACAGCTAGGGGCTGGATGGCTTGGAGAACAGAGGTCCTCATCCCAACACCATGCTGGCTGCAAAGACTACTTTCCAAGATCTCATCAGAGCCACAAGTCCCAAATCAAGCTCGAAGAACGCCACGGTCTCATGAATTAAGGGCATTCCTCTAACTGTCAAAAAAATATGCCAAGAATATTGACCAACCTTTCTTCATTTCCATTTACAAGAGACACGATGAAACTTGTTTCAACTCTTTTAGCCCAAGCTAGACCAAAGAGTTGTGTGGGCAGCACTACAAGTAAGTTATGGAAGGAAACCAGAAGGACTCCTTTTCCCGAAGCTTTAGTAACATGACAATCAGCCACCACGTGAAGAACCATGGTGTGGTTGTGCTGATACACACAGCCGTGGGCCAGGTGTAAGCGCGCCTTCCTATTTTTGAGCAACATCCCACAATGAAACAGTGTGGTTGCTGGTGTGGACTCCAGACGAAGGACTGTGCACTGTGGTGGATCATCAGTCAGTAGGGCTCGATGAAAAAGGAAAGTCTTATTTAGCTCAGAAACATCACGAAGCAATTCGAGTCTCTGCCACCCTGCCTTCCTGCCCCTTCTAAAGAGAAGTTTGGGATTCCTGAGTCACCCTGCTAGCAAGAGAACACATGCTTGCCTTCCTCTGGCAAGGCACTCTGTCATTTAATCTATAGACCATGGTTTGAAGGTCTTCTAAACTGCTTAATTTTCTTTCTGAAATCAGGAGAACGAGACCCACAGAATTGGAGAAATCACATTAGTGCACAAACCGCAACATCAAGAAATAGAACAATAGGCTTTCCTCTACCAAGAGGAGTTGATGTGTCATCTTTAGTTTATCAATGACATGACTAGAATGGGTGTTTTCTGTGACTGCCTGCTTCTATTTAGTGATTCAAGAGAGACCATTTGGATATTTTAGTTAACGTAGCAGAGCAAGCAACGTAAGTAACTTACTAACTTTCTTAGCTCTGACTTTCTCCTTATTGGTGACACCAAGGGGAGTGTTACACCTGGCTCAATTACATGGATTCCAAATCTAGGTCAATACCGTCCTGACTGCCACCATGTTACCCTGAGAAGCTGATTGCCACCAGAGAGCCCCATCCTTTCTTCTAAATTATCCCCAAGTACTTGTTTATGCGAGCCCCCTCTCCGAGCCAAATGAGTCTGTTCATTTCTTCCACACCCGACAAAAAGTAGTTTGGGACTCTGGGCCTTTGTTCTCCTGCTTATACTCTCCCCATCTTGGTCCAGAATTCTACTCTTTCTTCAAATCACGCCTCTCCCACGAGTTTTTCCCTGGTCATTCCAGTCCTTGCTGATCCCTCTCTCACCTGTATTTGTAATGTTGCTTCTGAAATACAGCAAACACGCTGCCTTATATGGGTCTGTATCACCCACCAGCCAGACTCCACTGGAGGGGCCCTAGGTGTTAGAGCGAGCTCTAGGAGCTGCCAGCAGTGGGAACCCCATACACAGTGATGGACAGATGCCCACACTCTCCTGCCATCAATGAGCTGATGCTCTGCAAGCACCCCGGCTCCTCATAAAGGACACATAATATCTGGACAGCTGTTAAGGGTAAAGGGTGAAGTTCAAGGTACTCAGATCCCTTTGCCTTCTCAGGCACCATGTGCACTGGGATACTTGGGATAAACAGCCCTTTTTTTTTCATTATTTCATCATTATTAGAGAGCTCATTTAAACTGAAGTAATCTTGATATTGCCAAAATTCACTATTCAGCTGAATAGCCATTTAGGCAATAGCAGTAAGAACAACAACAACAAAACAACAGCCTTCACAAATTGAAGCCGATACTTCTATCTAGAAGGAGTCTGAACTAGAGCTGAAAGCAGAGAGCAGCCCTCTGCATCTGGCTTGGGGTCCTGGACAGCACGGACCCCAGAATCGGGAGTGCCGATGGGGCGATGGGGCTGGGCTCTCCTGTGTACAAATCGAAACTGACCAGTAGAGGTGGGACTGTGGCTTCTTTGTCCAAGATCCCAAATTCCAAGACCTTGCAGAGATAAGCCAGTGGTGGGGGGCAGGTGGGAGTGGCGGCGTCCAGCCCCAGGGTTGACAGCATGCTGGGGTCCTCTTTACAAAGACCCGCTTCACTTTGTGCCCACTGGCTGTCAGGCTCCCACTGGCTTAATCAATTAATCATTCAAATGATCCATAAGTCAAGGCCCCCAAAGTCAAAGGTCAACACCCAGTCTTCATCTTACTTGATTTAATAGCAACAACGGACAAGAGAACTTTCTCCAACCCGAAGCACTTCCCAAGATACCACAGTGCCCTGGTTCTCTTCCCGCTTCACACGCTGCCCCCTCATAGTCCCAAGGTCTCCAGGGCTCAGCCGTGGGACCTCTCTTCTCCTCCATAATTCCCTGCCCCCGCGCCCCCGCCACCCTTGGCCATTTCATCCAGGTTCACGGCTTCAAAATACATCTGGAAGCTGTCAGCCCTCAAATACAGTCCACCCTCATGACACACGGGTTCTGTACTTGTGTAAATTTGCCTCCTTGCTAAAATTTGTAGCCGCCAAATCAATGCTTGCCATGCCTTTGCAGTCACTTATGGACATGAGCAGAGAGGCTCTGGCTGAGTTTCTAAGGCGCACTTTCCCTTGTTTGATCTCAAACAAGGCGACACTCTACCCTCCTGTTTAGACTCTCACGTTATAAACAAGTATCATTTTCATGGTCTAGTTAGCGTCAGGTTTTTCACATTTCTGCACATTTTGTAGATTCATGGTTTAAAACGGCCCCCAAGCGCAGTGATGAAGTGCCGTCTAGTGTTCCCGGCACAAGAAAGTGGAGATGTGCTTATAGAGAAAATATGTAGCTAGAGAAGCTTCCTTTAGGCATAAATTATGGGGCTGTTGACCATGAGCTCAACATTCATGAATCGAGACTATATATTAAATAAGGTGTCACTGAACAGAAATACACGTAAAACAATGTCAGGCATCAATCAGTAGATGAAAATGAGAGGACCAGAGGCTCATGAGGAATCTGACCCTGATCTCCCCTGGGAACAGTGGGTCAGTATTTACTAGTTCAGGGTCAAGGTGATGTTACAGAACATCATTACTGTGCATAATGAGAATCGATTGTATCTTGTTGCAGACCAGATCTCTCCCCAGAACTCCAGACTTGTGTTCCAACTGCCTTCTTGACCTTGCAAACTTTAACAAATCAAAATCTGAGCCCCTGGTAATATTTCTGCAACCTGCTCTTTCCACAGACTTTTACTTCTCAAGTAAGGGAAACTGCACCCTTCCAGGGGCTCAGGCCAAAAAGACCTTAGAATTATCATTGATTTCTCTGTCTCTAAAACCCTACTTTTAGTTTTTCAGAAGATCTCCATGGTATTACCTTCAAATTTTATCTGGAATCTGACAACTTCTCACTACGTCCCCTCTGCCAACCTAGCTCAGACCCCACCATTTCTCACTTGGATAATTCCAGAGCCTTCTAACTGGTCTCCCTCCTTCCACCCTGGCCCTGCACGCTGGCATCTCTCCTAATCCCCACCTGTCTCCTAGAAGTATCCTGGTAAGAGTCAGATCATGCCATGCCTTGCCTCAGAACCCTCCCATGCCTCCCCCAACCCTGAGTAAAAGCCATACTCTTGATAAAGACTTCTAAGTCCTGGTCTGCACATGTTCTGCCTGTTCCTTCTCTGACTTCACCTTCTACTGCTCTCCTCTTTGCTCACCCTGCTCCTGTTGCCCCCCCTCCCCCACATACCCCTGCCTCAGGGCCTTTGCACCATCCTTGGAATGCTCTTCTTCCAAATAACAATATGGCCAGCGACTTCACTTCTATCAAATCTTGACCTCTTAGTGTAGGCTGCCTTGATGACTTTATTTAAAATTGTAACCCCCTACACACACACACACACACACACACACACACACACACACCCTATTCTCTTTCCTGCTTTATTTTTCTCCATAGTACTTATCAATTTAAGATATTAAGTAATAGACTTAGCTGTTTGCATACAGTCTGTCTCCCTCTCACTCAAATGTAAGCACCTTGATTGAGGGCAGCGACTTTTATCTGTTTTTCTTTTCCTTTCTACTGATGCATCCCCAGTACCTAGAATAGCAGGTAGGCACTAAATAAATAATCCTTAAGTGATAAATAATGTAGCACCTACCAGACATTATTCAACCTGCCTGTTTGCCCTCTGTCTTTCACAATACTGTGAACATTTTGAAGTCAGAAACACTGTCCCTACATATTCATATTCCTAACACCAAACCACTGAGCATGGCACATAACAGGAATTTAGTAAATGCATGCTGAATGACTGGAAGAAGAGAAGAGAGAGAAAAATGCTAATTTTCATCATGAACCTTGGGTTTTTACCAATTTAACAAACGTCTGTGCAGAGATGAATAAGATAATCCCCCCTGTAGAAAAACCTGCAGTGCAGTGGGAAAGAGACACTGATACTTATGGACCCTGACACAATGTAGTCAGAGCCATGGTGAAAAAGTGGTCAGGAAAGGTCAGGAAAAGAACTAGGATGACAAAAGAGAGAATGGGTGTTGGGAAAGCAGCCCAAAGGGGGCAACAGGTAAGGTGGGTTTTGATGGATGAACAGGAGTTTGCCATGCAGCCTGGGTGGGGGTTGGGGGGTGGGGAGGAAACAGCCCAAACTCTGCTGCTCACTGCCCAAGGTATAGGTCTACAAGGTATGAGCTGCCCAATGTAGCCCCTTCCTTGCTCTAAGAGGACTCCCCAGGCATCTCAGTGCTCAACAAATATGAATGATCGGAACAGCTACATTCCCACAGAGTTCCTCTCTCCCTCCTCACTCAAAGAAAATTCCATATTTGACAATGGGATTACTTGACAGCTCCACTTGCCACCCTTTAGGGTAGCAACATTAAGGGCCACATCTACACATTGTTCCCAGTTCCCAGACTCATCAGCATCTGACATCTAAACAGAACCAGACCACAGGGATGACAGCCGCTTAGAAACCCAGAGAAAGTGCCGTTCCTGGGTTTTGCCAAGGCACAAAGAAGCAAAAACCCATTTGGAAAGTGCTAGAGCTTTCCAGTGTCAGAGCCCAATAGGAGAACAGTGTGATGCATATGTTAGTATGGACACTTGTGTCAGAACATCTGCCCTGCAGCCTGAGAGTCAACTTCTTGCAGGGGGAAGCTGGCGAGTCCCAGCAGCTCCTTGGCCCGGCGGGGGCCAGGGCCGTGGACTGCGCTGCAGACAGCAAAGCCATCCTGGCAAGAAGACCAGACACCATGACCTCACGGGCCTTTGCATTTCCTGATTCACCTGCTGAAACAGGCTTTTCTCCTCTGTGTCTTTGAAGAGAAAGGAGGAGAAGCACATCTCATTCATTTTTATTTGCCGCTTGCCTGGAGGCTTGGACTGAACTGGAGAAATCCCACATACACACCGCACGCACTCCTGCTCCCACCCCCCCCGCCCCCAGGGCACATGCGTGCAGCTCCCACGTGCAGCGATTCTAAGTCCCTCCCGTTGGGGTCCAGCCGGGTCCTGCTGCATCACTTCACCAGCCCAGAACTGAGAACGCGCATGGCGCCATGCATCTCATCCAGGCCAAGGTTGTGCTGGCTGGCTTCTCTGTGAGCAGAACCACCTCCCCGTCTCTGTCCAGCGCACACACCAACCAGGGACACGGTCCCTGCCCGTGACGCTCACACCGCCTTTATCTCCTCCTGAGTCTGTTGCTTCCCTTCACGTTATTCTCCGTTCCCCTTGGCCAGCTCTTCTCTCCTGTCCTTCGGGCACCTTTAAATATGAGAGGGTTGTGATCTAACACCCACGTTATGCCAGCACTCGAAGGGCCGAGAAGGGACCCGGAGGTCATTTGGAGTTTCCCACAATGCACTGGGCCCCAGGCTCATGAGGTTTGAGGCCTGCTGACCTCAGCCTGGCCTGAGAAGGCCATATGATTGTCCCTCAAACCAAACAGGAATGATGCCATTCATAGAACATTCCCTCCTCTCTTTCAGGCGGGCTGCCTATTCTCATGAGGAAAAGCCATCCTGTTGTGTATGACGAGAATTCAGCCTTGGTCTCCGTTTTTCAAAGTCTTTTCCAACTCCCTTTCCCCCTGCTCTCAGACATTCCCAGCTTGTATCCTCTCCCCAGACTTTTCCCACTTAGGGCTTTGACACCAAGCTGATGCCTCCACCTGGGACACTCTGTCCCCTCACAGCCCCAAGGCCGGATGCTTCTCCACATGCAGGTGAATACCCCAGTCTCGTTCCTGTTGCCCTTAGCCGTCCTAATCCCCCCAGCGCCTTGCCACTCTATTGCAAGCTCCCATTTTATCTTCTTCATTTTTTTCCCCTTTTATTTTCTTCATTTTCCACTTACCGTGGCCTGAAACAACCCCATTCTTCGCATCTTTGTCTGGTGTCTGTCACTCCCAACTAAAATGTGAACTCCATGAGGGCAGGCGCCCCGTGTGTCTCATGCACGGCCTTCACCCTCATGCCTAGAACAGCTGCTGGTACATAGTAGGCACCTTAGTATACATTTGCTACATGAGTGAATACATTTGTGTATATCAAAGTCTCGAAAACCACCAAGAATGCCCATGGCCTTTCTCCAGGTCCCCAGAAGACAGAAGGCGCTTCTCAGCATGCACGTGTTCAGCTCTGCCACAGCCTTTTCTGCATTCTCAATGTTTGGTACAAAGAATGTGGGGTTCTGATTTTAGGAAAAACTTTAGTTCTTGGCTTCGCCAGTACCGATAGGGACTTCAAGAGTGACTTCGTCAAGGTATGAAGTAGGTTCCTCCTATCGATATTCTCTTTCTGGTCGCTGCTATGTCAACATTTTACATGTTCTACTTGTGTCTGCACCTCATCATATCTTAGCACCTCACTGTAAATCATTTGAAAACACGGACATGTATGCCATATTTCTGGCATCAGAACCCGGGCATTCATCCAAATCAACTCCAGGCCTCCACTCAGGCCCACACCCAAATTAGACAGGATTTCTCCCCAACTATTAAAAGGTTTCAGGGGAAACTGCTTCTCTTCTAACTCATTCCAATGTCTCTCAGCCTTTTTATTCTCCCCTCGAGGGGAACGAAGACAGTTGTGATCCTGCGCCAGGCTCAGGTGCTTTAAGACAGACAAATTGGACCCGAACACACACACTGCGCTTACCAACATAGCCCGGGGTCCCACAGGCTGTGGACATCACATCTCCTTTGCCCTCCATTTTTGACAATCCAAAGTCACTGATCATTATTTTGGATTCCTCATCTTGACTGTAGTACAACAGATTTTCAGGCTGGAAGGAAAATAAGAAAAAAAATGGACAAAGTGTGTTTAAAGCTGGCTTCATTGTGGGAGACTCACCAAGCCATGAAATCTTGTTTTTTTTTTTTAATTTAAATTCAATTAGCCAACATATAGTATATCATTAGTTTCAGATGTAGTGTTCAATAATTCATCTGTTGCATATAAAACCCAGTGCTCATCACATCACGTGCCCTCCTTAATGCCCATTACCCAATTACCCCATCCCCCAACCATCTCCCCCCCAGCAACCCTCAGTTTGTTTCCCATAGTTAAGAGTCTCTCATGGTTTTTCTCCCTCTCTGATTTCTTTCCACTCAGTTTTCCCTCCCTTCCCCTATGATCCTCTGCACTGCTTCTTATATTCCACATATAAGTGAAACCATATGATAATTGCCTTTCTCTGATTGACTTATTTCACTTTTTAGCATAATACCCTCCAGTTCCATCCACATTGATGCAAATTGTAAGTATTCATCATTTCTGATCAAGCCACACAATCTAATCACAGTTTAAGAACATGCTTGACCTTCGGACATAGTAAATGCATTAAGAAAAGCAGTGTTTAGTAAGAGCGATGTGGAGGACCCTGCACAGTATTGGACACTTAGAGGTTTTCAGGAAATGTGATTCCCTTTCCCTTATCAGTACTTTGTCTTCTTCACAAAAGTGAACCTTATATTGGGGAAGCCTTGCATACCTCTCAGACTTGTCAGTTTATTTCTTGGGCTGAGAGAGGGGGGATCCCCAGAAATGACATGACTTCTGCAGGGGCTCTTCTGTTCCCTTTTTCTGACCCTTGTTAGCAACCTCTCTCTAGTCTAAGGGTCTCTCTTCCCGCCTTTAGTAACGTCCCATGTCTTGTCATTCTGACAGATGCGTCCCGCTTTCGCCTCTCCTGAGCCAGTGGACACCCCCTCCCCTGACTCTGCTTCCTGGGAAATAGAGGGATGTCATCACGGAAGACCCAGCACTTCATAGCCACGTGTCCTTAAGTACCCTGAGCTTCTGTTTGCCTTTCTGGAAAACATGGGTTGTGGTGGTTCTTCATTTGCTTCCCGGAAGAATACATGACAGAACTCAGCTCGACATGTGGCAGAGGTGTGATCACAGTTCCCGTCCCCACTACCGTTCTGCACCTCAGGGGCACCTCCAAGGCAGCTCCGTAGGAGGGGCCGAGGGGAGGCAAAGCAGAGGTGCAGCAGGGAGACAATGAAGCAAATAAAGCTTCATTGCATAATGTTTTATGAAAAATTGGGTATCATTCTTAACAAAAAAGAGAGAGAGAGTGGAGCTCAGGGAGACCGAGGGAGATGTTCCAGCCTCCGGGGCCGGGCCAGTCCTGCTCGGACGGAGCTTGAACACAGAAGGGCTGCCTCAATTAATGGCGTTGTCCCTGAGGGAGATAATGTTGAGGACTGACACCTCTCCTCTTCACCCACTAGGAAAATTCTGAAGATTGACCCAGCGAATAAGCAAATCACTTCTCTCCTTTACATTAAACCTTAAGGGAAACACAATAGGAAGACTCAGAACTGGGGAAGCCACTTCCCCTCACTGTTTCAGGTCTGGCTCTTCTCTCATCCCCAAGAGTGAAGCAAGAGCGTCTGTCAGTGGTTTGCAATGAATCTTTGGTTCCTGAGTGTTGAATTTGAGGAACCATTCTCTCATAGAGTGACTCGGCCCATTTCGAGAAGTGGTTCTAGTCTTGGCTGCCCAGCAGAATCACCTGTGACAACACCAAATGTCTGCATGTCTTCTTCAGTGGATTTGAGACGGGCCCGGGCCTCTGGATGTTAGAATCCACGGGGGGATTCTGATGTGCAACCACTGCTGTGAGGAAATTCTGAGAACTGCCTAAGACCCCCTCCTTGACCAAACTGTAGTCAGCCCTCTTCTTGATTAGGCCTCGACCTTGGCCTTCTGTGTCCTTCCTGTCTGCCGGGCCTGCATAGTCTAGTCTTAGCAAGAATCCTGCTGAGTCAGCATAGGAAGAATTCCCTCACCCTTGATATCTGGCCAAGTTCTTCACCTCCCACCTTGCATGTTATTTAAAAAAATGTATTCAGACACTTGGTAAAGACAGTAAGGAAAACTTTATTCAGGGGGACCACTGCCATGGGGTTCTACAGTCAGAGAGGAAGAGTAGACTCAAGTCCTAACACAACAAGGACGAATGGAAATTTATACCCAGGAACAGGGGGAGCGTCAGTGGATGGAAAGTTACTAAGAGGGGATATCAAGGGTGGGGGGTGTGTGGCTACATCAGTTTCAGAGGATCCTTGTTGAAAGGCGGGCCAGGGTGGGCAGATATGGAGGGTGGAGGATAAGGAATCTGATCAGATCTCAAGGGTGGGGGATGTTCACCAAAGTGACTCAGTGGGATTCTTGCTCAGCCTGGACTACATGGGCAGAGCCAATGGACTAAGCACAGAGCCCAAGAATGGAGCCTGGTCAGAAAGAAGACTCAGGAGGGGCTGAACTCAAGTTTGGTCAAGGGAGAGAGTCTACCAATGTCTAATAGGTTCTTGGCCAGCCTTTAGCAAGAATCCCCCCATCCCTGGTATCCCTTCTTAGCAATTTTCTATCTACAACCCTCATTCTGCTCAAAGGCTATAAATCCCCACATGTCCTTGATGAACTTGGAGTTGAACCCAATTCTCTCCCCTATTGTGATATTCTTGCAGTAGCCTTAAATAAAGTCTTCTTTAGTTTAAAAAGTGTCAGAATAATTTTTTTTTTAACAGAACCCAAAAGAAAAAATACTATCCTTCATCCAAACTCATAACATGAGAAGGAATGGCACTTAACATTCACAGTGACATTAATTCCGTGGATGAAGCATGCGGTTAGAAGAAAATCAAAATGTATGCTTGAGGGTGCTCTCAAGGAGTTTGAAGAGAGAATAAAATGGGCCAATCAATAATCAAAATAAGAATAGTGCTTTAAAAATGGGGTGAAATAATCTCATCAAAAGGTGCACATGGTTCATGATGAACAGTACGGATCTGATCATGGGGCAGAGAGGACTTTTTTTAAGTTTCTGATTTTTAATCTTCCTGACCCAGTACTTCTGCAGCTGAACAGCTAAGTAAGGAGTGGGAAGCCAGTGACCTCAGGCTACTCAACAAGGCTGCCTCTAGGCAAGAGATTGCCATGGGGCCAAATACCCCTCCTTACACATTCTTCTTCCAGGGGATACATCTGGGTCAGCAAAGCACTCTTTTGCAGGACAATTACCAAGGAGGTTCAAGAAACTGGTCATTCACAGCCTAGATCAGTACTTGTCCACAAGCATCTCCTGACTTAGTAAAGATGGCGGGGCTTTTTCTTGAGGGGAGTGGGGAACAGGAAAGTGGGAGAGAAGATAGGCTCAGGGGTAATCCAGATGGAGGCCCCCAGTTGGCAGTAGGAGGGCTTGGTCAGGCAGGGGGCCCAAGGGGGATCTGGCAATTCTGCCTGGGGTCCTGAGAAGCCCAGGATTCACCTAAAAAAAATAATGTCCTTTATTTTATGACATCCTTGCAAGACAACAGGTGGCCAATGCTAGAGTTGGAAAGTCAATACCAACCTTTTAATAGTTCACATAACAAGCTTTTAAAAGATCTGAATCAACACTTCCTATAAAGTTAATGTTATACACAATCACTCTCCTAATTCAGTGATTCCCAGCTGGTAGCAATTTAGCACCCCAGGGGACATTTGGCAGCGTCTATGGTTGTCTCGGCTATAGGAGTGGTCCTGGGTTCTAGTAGGTAGAGGTCAGAGATGTTGCTCAGCATCCTACAATGCACGGGCCAGCCCCCCACAACAAAGAACATCATGCAGGGGCTGAGCCCTATCCTGATCTGAGGGGGCAGCAGTGGACATTTCCTTCCTCAGTCCCTTGTTTTGAAAAAAGGACAACTGATTGTCTCTAGTAGCTTCCTGGGGCAAGAAGACACGAGACTACTTTTCTGGAGGAAGAGGGAGGAGGTGTATTCGCATGTGAGGGTGCGGTGGTATCCCAGATCATGCCCTAATCTTAAACTAACCTCATCATGTTCTTGGCCCTGGAGCATACACTTTGTTTTCATTTTTCTCAGATGTTTATGAAAATTTAATAACCCTAGCCCAACTTCTGCCATGTAGCTCAAACTCCTCTGTGTCTCTGAAAAGCAGCGACGAAAGGTCCCAACATGGCACTTCTTTCCACAGTGATCACCAGCCTGGTGGTCTCACAGCTGCCGGGGCTGGGAGCCTCAAATCCTTCCCTGAAAGCTCTGTGTGGGCAGAAAAAGCAGTTTCTCCTGTGCAGCCCATCTGCCTTCCAAAGGGGGAATACACAGTGCCCCTCGAGGAATGTTCTCTGCGTAGGAATGCCCATCATGGGACACCTCTGTGGTCGGTCACCACGCTAACTTGTTAAGAGAGCTGCCTCCTGTGTTCTAGAAGCAGGGAATCAGCATTTGGTGAGGGCACGAGAGAGCCGAGCAGGCGCCACCGCCTGGCATAGAGGGGCCAAGTGGGCTTAGCCCTCTCAAAGGCCTCTAGGTCCTGAAGATTAACCAGTTGGACTCACAGCCCATTTCAGCTCTCAAGAAGCCTGCAAAAGGCAAAAGCTGTAAGGACTCCATCAACATTCCCAAATACCCTTGTCTGGCAGTTCTCTAAGAATATTCCCAGGATAACATCAGCATCACCTGTAAACCCCTTAGAAATGTGAGTTCCTGGGCCCCACTGCAGACCCACAGCACCAGAACCTCTGGAGTGGGGCCAGACAATTCTGACGTAGGCTAACATTTGGGAGCCACTCCCCTAGTTGCTGGAAAATATCACAGAGAAGAAGAGGAGAGAACTTCACAGTGAGACCTTACGAAAAGAAAAGCTATACCATTTATTCACACCCAGTACTAGATAATGGACAGTTACTGAAATTCTGTTTTAAAAAAGGCTTCTGGTTTGTTCTTTAAACTGATTTAGATTTCACAGAGTCATGCAGAGCATGGCTTCATTGCAATAAAATCCCTGTGTTTATGAGGTGAGTGCAGGTATGTGGGCTGGAGTGGAGTTTCTGTCTTTACTGGTGCAGTGAGCTCTGGGGCCTGGACCCGTGGCCGCTGTAGAATGAAGCCTCAGTCCAGCCTTCATTGCTTTTTTGCTGTTCCTCCAATCAATATGTTCGCTATCTACCCTTGATGGCGTATGTTTGATACCTACCCTTTGGTATCTATACTGACCGGGGAGGGATGAAATGCCAGGGTGCCCGATGAAGGCCCCGATCCTTCAGTGCTATTGGGTGAAGGGTCAGTATGCCAACTCTTCATCAAGAAAAGATAACACTGTAACCTACAGGACACCGGGGGAAGGCTGTGATCGTAGGTCGTTCAACCTGTTTTTCTGGGTAACCTTCCATTTGTCTTCTTCTGTCATGCCCTCTATGTACTCGCTCCCTTTCTTTTACTCAGCATGGTGTACCAAAATGGGGCCAGAACTGGGGGAAGACTGTGAAGAACTGCACTGGGAGAAAGGTTTTCATGGCCAATAGATCCTAAACAAAATTACCTTTCAGGTCGGCTTGAAGCAAGACAAAACCTACCTCCCTGGGGCCCTTTGGCTGTATCGTGGTTATAAAATCTCCCAAATGATGGCCAGTGTCATTGATCTACATCATCTTTCTTTGGGTCCCAAAGGCCCTGACAACTAACAGTACACAAATGTCCACCATTCATTCCACCCATATCGCCATCAAGGCAACCTCATCCATTTTCTGGAGACTATCCTCTTGGAAAGGTCATTGTGGGTGGGAGAGTGGTCATGGAGGATGTTGCTAAGTGACGGCCTTACCTTGAGGTCCCTGTGGACAATGCCCATTCTATGGAGATAGTAGACAGCATCCAAGACTTGGCGGATCAGAGTGCTGGCATCTTTCTCTGTGTAAAATCCTTTCTCCACTATCCGATCAAACAGCTCTCCGCCGGATACACTGTTTTGTTTTGTTTTTTTAAAAAAAGAACAAATAAGAAATTTGAGGGACCTGAAATTGTTCAGGGAAAGCCATCAATAAGAGATTTCAATATGACAAAAGAACCAAACTTTATTTCCAAATAAATTCCTTTTCAGATTTAAGTTTTGCCCCATGGATTCCCCAGAAGCTATACCAGGGAAGCGTTTCTATGTCATGATGGTATGAGTATCCAGAATGGAATAAAGGCAATACAAATAAACCAGGGCTCATGGACTAGCCAGGATTGAGAAGTCTCTTCTGGCCTTTGCTTCCAACCTGCTATGACAATGTAAGGTCAGAACAACTTTCTAGAATATTGGCATCATCAGATACAGGGAGATGATGGATAGAATGCCTCCTTCACATAAGGAATTATCCTTAAAGGTCTGGAGGGTAGGGAGAATGGGGGGCAGTATTGTGGGCAAAGCAATGAATAGCCACAGGAATGTTTGGGTTCTTGACCAAGTTCTGCTCCTAATATGGTGAGGGCATGGGCGTTCCTTGAATCTCGGACCTCAGTCTTTTTATCTGTAAAATAAAGGGGTTAATCTAGTCAACCATATCCAACAGAAGGTAGGGGCATGCCCTCGGAGGCATCAGAACCTGAAAGCCAATTGTGATTTACAAAAAAAGGAAGAGGAACAACACTCCATTACCTTAACACTGATTTTTGGTGATATTTACTTTTAATTTGTTTTGAAATTCATGCTGCACTATACGTTTTCTTTGTGTTTATTGTGTTTGTTATTTATTGTATTTATTGTCTAGATTGGCAAAGGTCAAACAAGCCCAGGTGGACAGCCCCCAGAGCCCCATTCAGCTCCGATATTTGCTGTTGCTTTGAGTTTAGCAAAGTAACAGAGCTGCACAAATCTAACTTGGAACAATCCCCCAGCCTAGCCTTCCAACCCGCAGAATATATACTCCTCCAAGAAACACAGTGCTTCTTTCAAATAATTACGCCATCTTGGAAATCAGCTTCAAGGGATATATTAACACCATTTTCCTGTATAAAAAGAGAATTCCGAAAAACAAAATGAAGATGATTTATTTGAACTACTAAAATCATAAAACGGCTTCCCAAACAACTTTTACAGCTTTCATAGATACAGTAAAAGACATGCCCTAGCAGTAACACACATACACACACACGCAGCTCTGAATCATTTGCGGCAAGTCATGGCAATTAATAGGCAATAGCTGATCCACCAAAACCTTCCTTTTAAAAAACCAATAAAGAAAACCAGTTGCGGCTTTAAAAGGCCTAGGTGTTCAAGTGTCTCCCATTACCGAGAGTCATTCTAAGCGATGTTGTGCTTGGATAATGTCTTGTTTCCAAAGCAAACTGAGCAGTCAAGATAAGGAAAGGAAAGACGTTCGGGAGCAATAAACAATTCAGAGAGTGAAAAGAAATGGAGACATCAGGGCGAAACATCTTTTGATGACCAGGTTGTCTAAATGGTCCATCCTTAAGTAAACCCAGATCCCAAGACCTCCCCCCCTCAGCAGCAGGACATCAAGCTCTCACCAGGCTTCATGTTTTCAGATCCTTCTTGCCATGAGTTCCAGTGGAAGAACTCTGTAGACCTTGAGGGTCTACTACAGAACCTGTGTGTGTTCACTTCAGTTGATCATCTCTTCAAGCATTCATTTAAGACTCCCTGGGTGCCCACTAGGGGCCACCTACCGTGCCCTGTGGGTGCCAATCCTGGCAGCATTAGCTCTGAAGGAGGAAAGGTCTGTTTGGATTCTGCCCCTCTTCCTCCTCCGCCGTCCACCCACATTCCAATCATGGCACCCCTTCCAAGGGCTCCCGCGCTTTCTTACCACTGATCTGCCTGCCGCTCACATCCTCTGTTCTGCAGCCTACTGGAAGAGCTCAGGCAGGAATGCTCATCCCCTGACTGCCCCCACCTCCCACCCTGAGTACTCTATGACCCACCTTTACCAGATTCTCTCCCTCCTTCAAAACTGATCTCTCCTGCTTCCCATTCTCTCAAAGATCACATCTCCTATGTGATCTATAAGGTATTAATAGATCTTATTGAAGCAAATATTTGTCCTCCGATAGGGCAGCTATGCAGTAAGAACTGAAGCATCAGAGTTGAAGTGTAATTGTAACTGTAGTACGTTCTGTCACGGTCTCCATGCTCCGCACATTTGATATTTCAGTTCTGAAATTTCAAATTGCACCAGGGCTTTCTTCTGAACAGGGCTCAGAAAGTATTCGGTTTCTTTAGAAACCAAGGCAGAGGGGAGAAGTCAAAAAACTTGCCAATAAAAAAAAAAAATGTAAGGATACTCATAAAAATGCCTTAAAATTTGCAAATCACTGTATACTTTTCAAAAATCTCCTTAAGCATACATTTCAAATGGCTACTGTTATGTACTAATAACTGTTTATGCCCCCTCCCATATTCATGTGAAACCCTAAGCCCCAGTGTGATGGCATTTGGAGATGGGGTCATAGGCAGGTATTTAGGTTTAGATGAGGTCAGGAGAGTGGGGCCCTCATGGTGGGATTAGTGTCCTTATAAGAAGAGAAATCAGAATCCAGTCCAGTTCTCTCCTCTCCTCTCCCTCCCTCTCTCTCTCTCTCTGCCATGTGAGTACACAGTAAGGAGAAGGCCATCTATAAGTCAGGAAGAGTCCTTAAAAGGAGTCAAATCAGTTGGCACCTTGATTTTGGATATGCCGGACTCCAGAACTGTGATGTCTGTCATTTAAGCTGCCCTGTTTCTGGTATTTTGTTATGGCAGCCTGAGCTAAGACACCCACTTATTTTGAAAACCATCTGTGAACCACCAGAATCCCAGAATCACTGATGGGAATGTAAGTTTAGAATTGTGGTGAGGGGTGTGACTCATTTTCAGGCCTGCAGATCATGAATAGGTCGGGTGGTTGGCTGCTGAGCTGACTGACAGGTTGCTTTCTTCAATCAATAACCTTTTACAGCACGTTTCCCAAGTGCATGGTTTACAGCTCCACGTTAGAAATGGAGTACCCCAATGAGAGCAGGCCAAGCACTGGGACAGAGTTAGAAGGGTCAGGGGTCAGGTGATGGGGAAAAAGGAGTAGAACCATCATGACAGATCAACAAATAAAATTAATTAATGGTGGCTATGGGAGAGAGGTTCATTGGGGGGGGTGTAGATGTAGAAAGAAACTGGCTATTGGGGTGCCTGGAAGGCTCAGTGGGTTAAGCATCTGACTCTTGGTTTCAGCTCAGGTTGTCATCTTATGGTCATGGGATCGAGCACCATACCAGGCTCAGCAGAGTCTGCTTCAGATTCTCTCTCCCTCTGCCCCTCCCCTCCTCTCTTAAATAAATAAATTAAATTAAATCTTCAAAAAAAGAAAGAAACTAGCAATTAAAGAGGAGAGGACAGACATCATTCAAAATTCTCTATTCTTCTTAATTTAAACTTTTCCATTAATTTAGAACAACCTGTTTTTGCTTTGAACTTGGGTTTGCTCAGTCTCTGATCTTCCATGTCTATTATATTGTCCTGCTATCCCTGCATGTGAATTTTAAATATGCAAATATGAAATCTCAACAAAATTTCAGTTTATTTGTAAAATTTTAAGTAGTGCAATTCTCTTCAAATTAAAGAATCATTGTCAAGAAACATAATTTCAACGCTGCTGGATCAAGTACACGGTAAGTTCTGATTCCACCACAGCATACCGCGACATAACCGAGTCAGCATACCATGCACCCACTGTTAGTACTGGGTAGACCAAGCCATTCTTTACATGCACTTGAACTTCTCCATGCAGTTTCCATAGATGTTATCCCCTTGTTTTAAAATTCACTGCTAAGTATAACTTAAATTTTTTTTATCTTACAACAATATATACACATTCATTAAAAGATAGTACTTGTGCTAATGCTGAAAAATGGGGTCCAAAAACCTGCTCCTCTAGAAGATAGGTATAATAAAATATGAAGAAGGCTGCAGGAAACCAGAATATGTCACCCCAAAATATGCCTCCTTGACATAAAATTTACTTTGAGCTGCAAGCAATTAAGAAGCAGTAAATGCAAGAAAAATATTCCCCCTCTTTTGTCTAAAGGCAAGAAATAAGTTCTCCTTTTACTGGAGATAGACTCTATCAGTTCACAGACTGCACCAGGGAATGTACAAACAAACCTCATTCAACTAACCTTTTAGCTCCCTAGACTCCTCACCATTTACCATCCCTGGCCCAAACCCCTCTGCATTGTCAATTCTTCACAAATTTATTGTTTGTGTAAAAGGTATAGAAGCTTCCAGCTCTGATCACTCCACCCAGGTCTTCGTTCTCTGGGGAAGGATCCCAAGTAACTGCCAAACTTCATTAACACGTGTGTTTTCTTCCCACTAATCTGTCTTCGTCCGTTTCATCTTCAGAGCTAGCCAGGGACCTGACAAGGGTCAAGGAAAACTTTTTTCTCCCTCAAAGGCCAAACGGTATAAGGCTGTGCTGTTAATTTTAGAGAGCAGTCTGAGAAATATTAGCAGTAATGCTGAGATAATAAAAAGCAATGTTATAGCAAATATGCCTTGAAATTTACAAAGACCGCTGTTACCTAACTAGACAGCGATGGCAGAAAAGAGCTGGGGACACGGCTACGAAGCAAGGTGGCCTTTATGTGCCCCAGAGCAGCGCTAGTTATAAATGTTTTTTTCCAGAACCATCTCCCCCATTCACATGTAGTCCTAAGAGGAAGGATGAAATATGCAGGATGTGATTGAGAGAGGCTGCAAGCGAAGCATTTTCACCTGTGAGACCCCCAAGGCCCAGATGGCAGAGGTGTGTATTTTTTCACCGAGCCTGGAGAAAGAAAGGGCCCGTCTTCCCAGTTCTTTCCTCAATGAGATCCCAACTCTGTGGTCTCTGGGATTTCCCTCCTCCCACACAGGGCAGCCGCCCAGCTCCGGGGCCTGTGTTCTTAATCCTCATAGCTTCCCTTGGCTTTGGCACCCATGCACCCTGCTCCTGGGGGGACTCTCTCACCCACTCTGGGAAGATTAGGGGTTTATTCCATGCAACCTCTATCCTCAATATTTCCTCCTTTGACAAATCCTACTTTAATAATAAAAATATATTTTTTTCTTAGAATTCAGTTTCATAATATCTTCCTGGCTCAATCTGTTCAGAAAATTCCAAAACACAAACGCATGCCTCTCCACCTCATGGACCGGATCAGTGTAACTCCTGGTGTTCCATTGTACTTCAATTCTGGCTATTTTGCCTTCTCGATGTCTGGGTGTTACAGACTGACTGGTGTTCCACCCACTGATTTCAGATGTGGAGATCCTAACCCCTCGTACATCTCAGAATGTGACCGTATTGGAGGTGGGGTCTTTAAAGAGGTAATTATGGTTCAATAAGGTCAGATGTGTCCAATATGATGGGTGTCCATATAAGAGAGAAAGAAAGAGAGAGAGAGAGAGAGAGACCAGAATGTGAGCACATAGATACAACACTATGGGAACGCAGAGAGAAGATGGCCGCCTATAAGCCAAGGAGATGGACCTCAGGAAAAACCAAATCTGCCAACCCCCTGAACCTGGACTTTCTGTTGTTAAGCCCCCCAGTGAGTAGCATTTTTGTTAAAGCATCCCTAGCAAAGTAATAGACTGGGCAATATAAAGGATACCCCATAATCATACAGGGGATCTTTGAATTACATTCTCTTCTTGTGTTTTTCAAGATTTATTGGGGGGATGGGACAGTTTCTTCCACTGTATTTGCATTCTATGCTTTGTTTAATCATCAAATCATCAAATAATCTTGTATCAAGCCAAATATGTTGTCCCTGTTTCCAAGGGGCACATCGTCCACCATGGCAGGGGTGGGGTGGGGACTAAGATACACAGACAAGTAAGCACAGTGTAGATGGTTCTGAAGCTGGGGGGTGGGGGGGTGATGAAGGTGCTTTGGAAAATCCCAGAAAGACACCTAGAAGGGTCCTAGGGACAGGGCAGGAAAAGGAGAGTCTGAGCTGTCTTAAAGGACAAGTGATATTTAGTCAAGTGAAGAAAAGCCCAGGGGACAGGCAGACCCCAGTAATTTGGATTGTCATGAAAGGAGTCTCTGGTGAACTAAATATCTTTGGGGGAATACAGTCAGTGAAAGAGGATTCCCGAAGGCAGGGCAGACTTGAGAGAACAGAGTTAAGAGGAAGGACACGACAGGTGGAAGAAGAGGGTGGAGGCAGGAAGGAACAATGTATGTACAGCAGGCTGACTTATCTGGAAAATGCACCTGGTGAGGATGAAGTCACATCATAAAGGAATCTGCAAATCAAGCCTTGGACTCAGATGGGCTGCAGGGGAAGACAGCAAATTCTAATCTACCTGGGATCTAAGGTGACCCACTTCGGAAAGGGATGCTGCTAAAGGAGTGACCGTGTGTGGGTGTGGGTTTGGGGTGAGGGGCGTCATGGGCCAAGGGCCCTTTCTGAGATGTGCATGCTGTCATCCAACAAAGGTCTGTCATTGCCATCCTGGAGGCCCACAGCTTTTAGATTCTGGGCCCTGTAGCCTTCCTGCCACCCTCAGAGGTGTTCACAGGAGCAAACCCATTCCTCCAGACCCTTGTTGGCCCACTCTGCTGTGTGCACTGATTTTCCACCCACCCAAGCAACAACTTCCATTGCTTTCCATGGGGCCTCAGGGATTCCTTGGAATCATCTTCTCTCCAGGTTTCCAACTACGCCCCTTTAGTTCCCAGCCGGCTGCCCCTCGAGGTGGGCCAGGGCAAGTGTGGTTATGGCCAAAACCATGGAAAAGAAACAACTAAAGGCATTTTAATTGTGTATGGGAAACTTGCTTGCTGAGACCCTAATAAAGAAATTCTACTTCTGCATTACTCGTGAGGAAAAGACCAGAGGATTTATTGAGAAATTATTAGCATGTTCAAGGTTTCAAGAGAAAATAATTCCTCTAACTCAAAGCACCTGTTCGTTTCAATAAAGATAATTAGAAATCATTTTTAGGTTTTTGCATTCCAAGAGGGCAAAGCATATCTTATTCCTCTTGAATCCCCAGTATCTACGACTATTGTATTCCAGTGGGAAAGGAAGAGAAAGAAAAGAAAGAAATCCACAAATAAAGAAATGAAAAACATTCAGGGTCCAAAATGTGGTACAGAGAACCGAAACAAGCCTGAGATGAGTGGTGTAACCCTTTTTGAGCAGGCTCCAGGACCCACCCCATCCCTGGATGACAGGAAAGAGCCAGCCGAGGGACCATGGAGGGGAAGCAAAGGGGTGAGCCAGTCCCAAGATCCTGAGGACAGCAAAGGTCTTAACAGTATTTGGGGATCAAAAAAAAAGGTCAGCAGTGACTGGAGTCTGGTGGGCAATGGGTAGAATGGTTGAGAAAGAGGAAGGCCCAGATCATATGGCGCCACGTGTGACAGATTGAATGTTTGTGCCCCACCCCCCTCGATTCATATGTTGAAAACCTAATCCCCAATGTGATGGTATTTGGGGGTGGGGTCTGTGGGAGGTCATTGGGCCATGATGTCTCTCACTGGCACCCAACTATGCTGTTGCTCTGATCTAGGACTTCCAGGCTCCACAAACTGTGAGACATCAATTTCTACTGTTTATAAGCCACTGTCTATGGTCCTTTGTAATGGCAGCCCAAATGGACTAAGGCACCATGCAAACGAATGTTCAAACAGGATGTGTTTATCCTACCTTTGGTAAGAAATCATTAGAAGATTTTCAGTTGAGGGACAGGTGAACTTATATTTTTTCATGATCATGCTGGCTGCTACGTGGAGAATGGGTTTTAGAGGCAAGAGTGACCACAGGCAGATCACTGAGGAGCTCCTGCGGCCACATCCGGGTGAGAGAGGAGGGTGGTTCAGCTTGGGGAACACTGGAACTAGAGAGAAGTGGACACACGTGGAGTACGTTTTGGAGACACAGTAGACAAGACTCACTGATGAGGCTGACATGGGCATGCAGGAAAGAGAAGAATCAAGAATGCCTCCTAGATTTTTGGCTTGAGACACAGCCAGGTGGTAGCGCCATTATTTGAAATGTGGGACCTGGTGAAAGAACAGGTTTGGAAGGGTTAGGACAGCACTGACCACCAGAACTTCCTACAATGACAGAATGCTCTTTACCTACAATGTCCAATATGGTAGCTGCTAGTCACAGGAGGTTATTGTACATTTGAAATATGCCAGCACACCTGAAGAATTGTCTTTTGCATTTAACTTTAATTAATGTAAATAGCCACATGGCCCTACCGTATTGGATTGCTCAGACCTAGAGCCTTGAGTAGGATATGTGGAATCTGAGGTGCCTTTTGGATGAAGATATCAAGCAACAGCTGTGGGTATAAGTCTGAAGTTCAAGGACAAAGATCAGGACTAGCATTTAAAATCAGCAAGTCATCCACAGGGAGATGGTCCCCAAAGCCAAGATGCTAGACATGATCAACCACTGAGAGAGTGCAGTTGGATAAAAGAAAGATGTCTGAGCACTGGGAATGCCAACAATCAGATAAGGAAGAGCCGGCAAAGGACCAGGCAGAGAGGTAGGAAGCAAAGGAGGAGAGTGTGGTGCCATGGAAACCAAGTGTGGTGCCATGTAAACCAAGGAGGAGAGTGTGGTGCCATGGAAACCTCTGAGAGGTCAAGCACCATGAGGACAGAGAAATATCCATTGTATTGGGCAAGACAAAGTCCAGGGCTGGAGGCAGTGAGCCGGGAGTCATTGGCATATGAGATGGCCTCTAGACTGTGGGACTGGAGATGTCTGAGGACACAGAGAAGAGACGGGTACCCAGGACTGAGCTCTCTGAGCCTCATTTTTCTCCTCTGTAAAAGGGGTAATTATACTTGCTTTAAGAATCAAGTGAGACAATGCAAGTCTGTCCTAGACAGATTCCTGGCATGCCTCACATGCCTCACTGTTCTGCAAAAGTGCCTTCTCCCCTCCCACTGAGGATCTCGGGCAGGTGCACAGACAAGGCATCTGTGAGAAAGCTGCTAGGAACAGAGCTGCCACCAGAGGAAGGTGGCGCAGGACCTCTGGTTCTCTGGACACGAGAGCCCCTGTGCTTCTCTGTTCCCCGCAGACAGGCTGGGGATTTTGGAAAATATCCATGCCCTTGATTAGGATAGAGATTTGTGAAAATTTCAGCATTATTACATAATCTTGCAGTTTAGTATTGTGACTTCTTCTGCACTAATTAGTAATCTTTCTATAACCTTATATAACGAGGATTTGCAAGGGGAGGGTCAGAATGCTATCAACCTAGCACGGAGTATTTCCTGAGATGTTCTAGGTTCATCAAGCACTAGCTGACATGCCATAGCCCCACACAGTGACCTTCTGGTAGAACACACACAACACGGGCTCTGTAGGAACAGACACTCTTGGATGTTTTAAATACAGTTTGGGGAAAAGTTCTGCAAAGAACTGTTTGACTATTACACCCTGGCTTTCCAGGATTAGTTCCAATTAGGAAGATTTTACTTGGCAACACATTGTTCTGTTATAATTTTTCTAATATTAGAATAGCCTTGCATTCCTTGAGCAGATAACAACTGGAAGAGGCAGGAGATGGCTCTGGAATAGGTCTAGGAATGTGGCTTGGATACAGATAGTCCATAAATTGTAACTCCCATGTAGGGAGTCGCCATTGGACTGTAAGCACATCTTTGTCTATCTTGGGTAAGGGGCTGTGTTCAAAGCTGATAAGAGAGCGACCGCACACTCTCATGCACGCTCAGAGAGTCAGACTCTGAAGGCAACTGGCTAAGGCTCCAATTTTAGGACAAGCTTAAAAACTGCATTTTAAATTCTTTTTTGTTTGTCCAGTTTTTTTTAAAGATTTATTTATTTATTTATTTATTTATTTGAGACAGAGAATGAGATAGAGCATGAGAGGGTCAGAGGGAGAAGCAGACTCCCTGCCAAGCAGGGAGCCCGATGTGGGACTCGATCCAGGGACTCCAGGATCATGACCTGAGCCGAAGGCAGTCGCTTAACCAACTGAGCCACCCAGGCGCCCTGTTTGTCCAGTTTTAATGAAGTTCATTGTATGTATTTATATGAGTTCTAGTGTTTCTCAGCCAATGGGGATCTCTACTGAAAACCTTACAGCATATGTGTGGGAGAGCATGTGTATTTAGGTAATGCAAGAAAGATCTAACGATGCCTTCAAAAAAGTAAAAACAAAATAAAAATCTCCTGTCTACTGTTCAGCCTTGCGATATGCTCAGTGCCTTTGCTGATGAAGTCTGTGGGCTCCCCAAGTTTACTTTCTATCAATAGCGCTGACAAAGGTCATGGTCACGGCTACCCACTGCAGGGTTCCCTGGCTCCAGGCCACCCCTGTACTTGTTGAACCCTCACATAGTTTCTTAATCTGATTCTTACTCATTGTGGGGGTGAATGTCATTACTTCAGAAAAGGCTTTCCTGACCCCCAGACCAGATTAGGTTCCCCCCAATTATATTCTCTTAACTCCTGTATTTCTATGCAACACTCAGCTGTTAGAGTTAATTATTGGTATATTGGTATATATTGGTATATTCATTCGTGTAATGCTCTGTCCTCCCCACCTATCCCAGATGGTGAACTCCATGAGGCAGAGGCAATTTCAGCCTCCTTGCTGCTTTTACCCAGGGCCTAGCAGGGTACTGGCACAGATGAAACACTAACTAAATATTTACCGAATAAAAAAAGATGTTGCATAAGAAATGCATAGTGAGTGGGGTCTGGGTCTTGCTGGGCATGGCATCCTTCAGCAATCATGCACATCCTCAAAGCATGTGCCACAGAGCACCAGACAGAAGGGCCCCGAAGACTACTCTATGGAGCAGACCAGCAGCTGAGCCAATTTTCTCTTGCTCTCCACCACATCCATTCCCTCCCTTATTCATTCATTTATTCCTGCTCTCCCAGCCTCCTAAACCTGCTGCTAGTTTGCATGTTATAGCTTTGTCTCACCCGTCTTATCCTCCCTTGGCCTCCTCTGCTCTGGGTCTTGACTTTTTGCTTGGAGTAGGCACCCACACTCTGAAGAATGTCCTGGCTTTGCCCAGGGACCCTGAGCAGACTAGACCTTGTGGCTTCCCCTCAAAAGAAGGTCATACCTACAAGCATCTACATTAAGAGAAGCCCTTCATCATATTTTTATAATCATTCATTTAAAAAATTATGCCAAGAACAGACACATGAAAAGGTGCTCAACATCACTCATCATCAGGGAAATGCAAATCAAAACCACAATGAGACATCATCTCACACCTGTCAGAGTGGTTAAAATACAAAACACAAGAAATAACAAGTGTTGGCGAGGATGTGGAGAAAAAGGAACCCCCATGCACTGTTGGTGGGAATGCAAACCGGTGCAGCCATTGTGGAAACCAATACGGAGGTTCCTCGAAAAATTAAAAATAGAACTACCCTATGATCCAGTAATTGCACTACTGGGTATTTACCCAAAGATACAAAAACACAAACTCAGAGGAACACATGCACCCCTATGTTTACTGCAGCAGTGTTTACAATAGCCAAAATATGGAAGCAGCCCAAGTGTCCATCAAAAGATGAATGGGTAAAGATGTGGTGTATACATATACAATGGAATATTCTTCAGATATAAAAAAGAATCTTGCCATTTGCAACAACATGGGTGGAGCTAGAGAGTATAATGCTAAGTGAAATATGTCAGTCAGAGAAAGACAAATACCACATGATCTCACTCATATGTGGAAGTTAGGAAACAAAACAAACAAACAAAGGGGAAAAAGGGAGATAAACCAAAAAAATCCCAGACTCTTTACTATAGAGAACCAAGTGATGGTTACCAGAGGGGAGGTGGATAGGGGGATGGGTGAAACAGGTGGTGGGGATTAAGGAGTGCAACTGTTGTGATGAGCACTGGGTGTTATATGGAAGTGTTGAATCGCCATATCGTACACCAGAAACTAATATAACTGTATGTTAACTAACTGGAATTAAAATTTTTTAAAATGCAAAAACAAAAGTAAAAACAAAGAAATAAGAAAATGATGTCCAAAACGCATTTCAGAGAATCTGCCAAAGGGTAAGTTAGTGAGTGCTAGAGATCAGGGCTTGGCAACGGAGGGTGAGGGACTGGCTGGCAATGACTCGGCCCGATCTGTGCCATGTGGACAGGATGGGGCTGATCACAAGAGACCCAAACAGGCTGCAGAACAAAAGCAGGTAAGCCACGGAGTTTGTTGTCATTTGTATGTTTGATGGCTAAGTGTTTTAAGGCATTCCCTGGTAAATGTACACATACACATTATATGTGCACTGAAATGTTTTCTTCAATTAATGTGCTCTTTTAGGAGGAAGGTAACAAAACGAACCACTTGCCAGACATTCCAGGTCAACCCTCCGCTCTATCGCTCTTTCACTCAGCTCAAACTGCTGCAAGGCTGAGGCTGTAACAAAACCTTCACTCGTGGCTATATGGCCAGCAGCTTCTAGAACATACTTCCTATGTGTCCTAGTGCCCATATTGGGTAAAAGTAATGCTTGCTGGTGGATTTCTTCTTTTTTTCTTTCTAGCAGCCACACACTGACCTTCCACACTTAGCAAAGAGGGAAATAAGATGCCACATGACATTGAATGTGATCGTTGCAACATGTTCAAAGACAACATGTCACAACCTATAAAACCATATTATGTTTGTGTCTAGTGTGAGCCTTCACATAAAAAGTTGGCAAAAGTTTCTTCCAAGTTGATAAGGTCCATTAAGAAGGCAGGTCACTAACCCCAAACTACCACCCTGAAATTTGAATGACAATTTAGAATTACTGTCTCCTTGAAGCAGCCATGCCCAAAACTGAGGGGCGGCCTTTGGGCGAAGACTGTTTGTCAAGGTATGGATTGCTAGTAAGACCTCCAGTTCATATTTTTACAAGGAAACTGTCTCTCTGCAAACACAAATCATTAAAATAAGAGAGTAAAATCTCTTCAGTGACAATCAAATTCAATAGAGAAACAGAAGTCATGGAAAGAATCTGAACCTCTGTAGTCCACACTTGGCTTGTTATCCGTCACTGCTAAGGAACATTCCAGGCCTTGTGCGGCCATGCCCATTGCCCACAGTTTGGGGACATGGCACAGTGGAGCCCCTCCCAATGGGCTGTGTAAGTAGCCACTGTCCTCACCGACAGAGAGTCACTCTGGGCTGCCACTGATCCCCAGATCAGAAGCTTGGAGCGGCTTGCAGTAGTTTTTCAGATTCCAAAAAGGAAGCTCTTTCTTTCCCTCCTTAAGTTTTAAAATTGTCCTAAAGGAGAACTCCGAGCCCTGCCCACCTGGTCCCTCTTCCAACACCACGCATGTCTCCAAGATGTGATGGCCGGGGCTCACATGAGCTTCATGCATCATTCCCCTTCTTTCTTCCTGATGTTCTAAGCACAGAATGGTTCTGTACTCCCTCAGGTCCACAAGAGGACTTTGGCAGAAATATTGCTTACTCAAGATTCTTCTGAAAGGCACACTACTACTATGCTTGCTTTTGAACCATTTTTAAATATATATATATTTATATATTTTTATATATTTGTACTATAAATTAAATATATTATAAATTATCATATATGTATTTTAATAAATAATAACTAGAAAAGTTTAAATATTATGAGCTATGAGGGGTAAAGAGTGGAGTAGTCCCAGCCAAACTAGACACCAGGATAGCTCCTTAGCTTCTCTTTGCTGTATCTCTGACTGGGGCCAAGATGGTTAATTTTGCATTTCAACTCGACAGGAACACAGGATGCCCTATTCTGTGTGTGTCTGTGAGGGTGGGGTGTTTTTTTTTTTATTGCAAGATTAACATATGAATAGGTAGACTGAGTAAAGCAGATTGCTCTCCCCAATGTGGGTGGGCCCCGTCCAATCAGCTGAAGGCCTGGATAGAACAAAAAGGCTAAGAAAGAGGGAACTCCTCCTGCCTGAGTGCCTTAAAGCTGACACATCTGTTTTTTCTTGCCTTTGAACTTGAGCCAATACATCATCAGCTCTTTCTGGGTCTTGAGCCTATCAGTCTTTGGATGAGAACTACATCATCAACAATCCTGAGTCTCCAGCTTGCTGACTCACCCTGATGATCTTGGGACTTGTCAGCCTCTCTAAAATTGTAAACCAGTTCCTTACAATAAATCTCTTTATATATATGTATATATACTTATATAAAATATATAAAACATCATGTGTACACACACCTTATTGGCCCTGTTTCTCTGGAGAACCCTGACTAATGCATGACCAGGAACTTTCAACGTCCAGGTTTCTGAAGCTTCTAGAACTCCTTGGCTCAACCCAAACCCCAATTAACGGCATCATTTGTGGTATTCAGAAAAATAAATGTCTGGCCTCCAAAACATAGGTACCTTTGAGGCCATCTGGTGAAGCCCCTCGTTCTGCTGATGGGGACAGGGGTTCCCTGGCTGCAGTGTCACTCACCTACGGTCACATGGTTCTCGATGGTGGGGTCTCCTGGCATTGCGTCCTGTTGCCTCTTGTGAAAAGACACTTTTCTAGCAACCCTAGTCACTATCTATAAGAGAAGCCAGAGAGCAGAGAAAACAATGTAGCAAAAGAAGAGGAGATGAAGAAGAGGGGAACAGAAGAGGCAGCAAGGACCAGGAAAAGAGGAAGTATTTTCAGAAGCTGTCTGTCTGTCCAGAGACCATCCCCCCACGGCCCCCCCAAAACGTTCTCTGGAATGGAATGGGAGCATACGACATGGAAAATTCCCATTTGTAAATACTTCATCTACTGCTCCAAGTGCCCCCACGATGTCTGGCAAGCTCTTCTAAGGTACTTGAACCCCAAGCAGACAGATCTAAGGACTCAGTAACTTCTGTTTTTACTTTTACAGGTAATTGTAGGCATCCAGCCAAATACTAAATGCACCTTTGATGACAAAAACCCTTCAAGGCCAACTACAGCCTAATATGCTGTCCAAGGGCCAAAGGGGCCCCAGGACATACTTTCAACAAAGTTGCTGTCTTTGATTCATAGTTTTCTAGAAGAAAGTTCTTACACCACCCTCTCTTCTATTTGGAAACACAAAAACACAAATAAAAACCCATATACAGCAATACCTAAAAAACTCACAAAGCCACCTTAGGCAGAGACACACTTTCTTCAGTGCGACCAGAATTATTTACCTTTCCTATTCTCTTCAGCACACTCTGTTTCTAGTGTTTTTGCCTGGGGTGTGTGTTTACATAGACGTTTATTTGAAAATAACCATGAGCTTTGATCACTCGGGCTGTTATAAAACAGAGCAGGTTCTGTTTAATGAGTGAGGCCAGAGTGGACATCCTCACAGTCCTGCAAGTGACAGGGTTCTCAGCACCAACGGTCACCAAACTCATTCACTGTGCCCACAAAGCTTCATTTTTTGTGGGCACAGAACTGAGGGCCCCAAGCATAGAACTTATGTTCTAGTGTTCACCTTTCTTTGCTGCCAGAGTGTTTTAAAATGTGCCTTTCCACTTCATGCACACTGGGATGGTTATAACTTAAAAACAAAGCAAAAAGAAAAAATGGAAATGACAGCTGTTGGTGGGAATGTGGTTAAACTGGAATCCTCCCATATTGCTGGTGGGAATATAAAATGGTGCAGCCCCTCTGGGGAATAGAGTATGGTGGTTCTTCAAAATGTAAACAGAGAGTTACAATAGAACCCAGCAATTTCATTGCTAGGTGAATTAAACATATATATGCTTATAAAAATTTGTACCTGAAGTTCACCACAAAATTACTCATAATAGCCAAAAAGTGGAAATAACCCAATGGGCATCAACTGATGAATGGATTAACAATATGTGGTATATCCATATAATTCGTACAGGAATATTATTCAGCCATAAAAAGGAATTCAGTACTGGTACATACTATACAACACTGCAAACATATTGAAAACATTATGTTAAGGGAAAGAAATGAGACATAAGGCTACACATTGTGTGATTCCATTTATATGAAATTTCCAGAATAGGCAAATCTATAGAGATGGAAAAAAGATTAGTGTTTACCAAAGTCTGGAGTCGGGGGGATGGGGGATGGAAGGGGGGCTAACCACTAATGG
Source organism: Mirounga angustirostris (assembly GCF_029215605.1). Taxonomy (NCBI): domain Eukaryota; kingdom Metazoa; phylum Chordata; class Mammalia; order Carnivora; family Phocidae; genus Mirounga; species Mirounga angustirostris. The sequence continues at coordinate 127,825,504 of NW_026991713.1, forward strand.
GTACAGAGTTTATTTTGAGGGTGATGAAAAGTTTCTGGAATTATATAGTGGTGACGTTTTCATAATCTAGTGAATATACTAAAAAACACTGGATTTCATACCTTAAAAGGGTGAATTTGTGGTAGTGAATTATATTTTATCTTAAAAATCTTCTCTTTTGCTTTTTTAGACTCCTTATTTTATCAACAGGATGACAAATGTGCAAAGGCTTTTATACAAACCTTAGAATTTTCTCCCTTTGTCTTTTATCACTTCCTGTCTTTTCCTTACCTATTCCTTCTCCTCCTTTTGATGCCATACAAAGGTGGTCTCTCACTGGAGCTACTATTTCCTTTTTTAGAAAGCCCTCTCTCACTGCCTGCTGTCTTGCACACACTAATACAGCTCCCTGTCTCTGATATAAGTTCTCTTAGGGAATGGAGTAGAACTATAATGCACAGAGCCATCTGTCAAATGCGGTATTCTTAGATGACCTCTGGGAATAACTCACTTAAAGGGAGTGAGCCTCATTCTCTCTGGAAAGAGCCTGCCTTACATCTCCCAAGGTCTTACATGATGTGACCTCAAATAACTGGTAAATGGCACCTCACTCATATAAATGTGAGTCTTGTCTTTTTCCTATCAATAGATCCCTTCAGATAAGAACTTAATTGCGTTAAAACTTCACTAAAGTAATTTGCTTCAAAATATATCAGGAATGATTTTTTTTTTTTTTTTAAAGGGAGCATGCTGTTAGAGTGACAAAGATATTCTAAAACTGGATCGGGGGTATGGTTACATAACTTGGTGAAATTTACTGAAAAATCATTGAGTTGTACACTTCAGATGAGTGAATTTTATGGTATATAAATTATACCTCAATAAATTGTCAAAAAAAAAAAAAACCCAAAATAAGTAAACCATGGGGCTGGAAGGGGGAGATGTGAGTGGAGGTGGACAAAAGGAAGATGGGCTCTAGGCTGACAATTGTGGAAGCTGAGTGATGGGTAAATGGAGTGGGTACTGTTGGGCAGTGCCTAGTGCTACCCTTGAGACCATCTTAGGTGAGGGACTGGTGGCTGAGGATGGCTCTTGGCTGAGTCCCTCCAAAGGCCTTTCCCTTAGTGGAAGAGCTCTGCTTGTCCAAGGCTGTGCCTCCCTCTCTGGGCAGAGCCCACGGACAAAGACCAGACACTTGTTTCAAGGAAAGAGAGATCCTTTAAGGGCCATGCCCATCCACAGGTCCCAGAGTTAGCTGAGGCTTTTGTTGAGACTTGCAGCTCAGCATCTCCCTCTGGCCTGGCCTGCTTCCTTTCCTCCCTGCAGATACTGATTGCAACAGTTCTCCCCAGAAAACCACCTGCACCCAAACCCCTGCTTCAGAGTCTGTCTCCAGGGAACCTGATCTGAGACTGAGGCTCATTATATATTCTTTCTATGTTTGCAAGCATTTAAAATTTTTCATAAAAAGGAGTAAAAAAACAAAACAAAACCCCAAATTCCCCAAACTAAAAGACCACAAACTCTGGGGAAAATATATCTGACGTTTCATAGACTGTGTAGCCAATAATAAATTTGTCATTTGATGAATTCTACATCAGAACCCTGGCTCATCTTTATCAGCACTTTCCCTGCTCTTTCTTAATGACTGAGATGCATTTACCCATCTGTGTAGATGGGGTTGGTGAACTCAGGTCTCCTCTTGTCCCGACTGTCTCCAATCATTTTAAGAGTGTGCAGTCTCTGCCAAGCATGAAGAAAGGAAAACAAGGAATCTGAGAGTAATGAGACTTTCAGAAAGGCAATGAGATGCCAAGTAAGTCTGTACCCACACTTGAATTTAGAGTCCATTTGTTTCCTACATTTAATATAATTCCACTTGCTGCTAGAAAGCCCATAGGCAGGAGGATAATAAGATTTTGGTGATTAAATTATTTAAAGTCACTGATACTATAACATTTTAGAGCACATTCCACATATTCTGTCTGTTACATCAAAAGGATGATCTGGAAAATCCCCTTTCCTTAGGGAGCCCAGGAACCAATTATCTGAAATTGCCTTGCTTAAAAAAAAATCCCAAATCTTATTAGAAATCTCTGGTTATCTTACCATCATTAACTCCCATTGGCCCATTTCATGAATGTTGGTACTATATTAAATGTCCTCAACCAAAGAGATATAAATTATTGATGTTGTTATGCTAGATCCAACTCAGTTCCCAACACTATGGCATGTGTTGTTCTATGTGAAAACAGTTCTCTGCAGAGGCGGCACTGCCTTCCAAATTCTTACAAATTGCTGCAGAACTGCCTTGGTTCACCTATTTCTGCCTTATTCAGTCTCTTAGCTTCTCGAGTTGTCAGCCTGCCTATGTTCATCCATCTGTCCTGCCCACCTTTCTGATTCCATCTCCTGCTTCTGATCTTGTCTCTCCCATGATGTGGTACTTCCATGAATGAATCACTTACTTATAACACAAAGTCCTCTCCTACATGTAAATTTCCCCATAGGCTGTTCTTTGTGCCCACCTTTCTAAAACCCCAAACTTGTTTCGGGGAATACTACCCAAATGGAGAACAGGGGAGGGATCAGGGGATAGCAAATAGCACTACTCCTTTACCATGCTTTTTTTAAAATTGTATTTATCTTATTTTATTTTACTTTTACCTATTGACTCCCTTCACTCGTTTTTCCACCTCCCACCCCCTGCCTCTGGAAACCACCTCTATTCTCTGCATCTATGGGCTTGGTTATTTTTCATTTTTTTTTAAATTATTTTTAGATTTTACCTAGAAGAGAGATTGTACGGTATTTGTCTTTCTCTGACCATGCTAACTATTACATAATATTTTTACAAGTTAGGAAACATTTGACACAAATAATACCACATTTCAACTCATAACTGTTGTCAATCTTTTACTTTTTGAAAGTATCTGTGAGGTCAAAATGGCAAAATAGTTGTCTTCTATTGTCTTCTTCCAAAGAACACATATTTTGATAATCACCCACAATAAGAATGCCTTTGTGAAAGTCTAACAGTCCAGAGAAGATGTTTCAGCATACCCCTGGGGCCTAAGAAGAATCCAAGATTGGACCCATTGGAGAGAGTAAGAGGAACAGTTTAGCTTTACCTGTGTCATCCTTCTTCCACAGCTCAGGGCCAAGGGAGAGCTCCTTGTCCCATGACTTCTCCCATTTGGAAAGTGAGGACATATGAGTGAGCATCTGGCTTCCCTAGATGTGCAGGACACCACCAAAGATACCCACGTCTTTCTCCCCCTACCAGAAAACTGTGGTATACTGCATGGGTAGAAGACAAGAAGATGCTGGCAGACCAGTAGCCAGGTCTCTTTGATGCCCTCCAAGGGACACATATGGCTATCAGGGGGTTTCTCAGCAGAGACTTTACAGGCCAGGAGAGAGTGGAATGACAGATTCAAAGTGGTAAAAGAAAAAAAAAAAACAGCCAACCAAGAATACTTTACCTGGCCAAGTCCTTCAATAATGAAAGTGAGATAGAAACTTTCCCAAACAAACAAAAACTGAGGAAGTTAATCACCATTTAGAGATACCGTGTAAGAAATGCTTAAAGGTAATTTTCAAGCTGAAATGAAAGGATGCTAATTTTAACATGAAAACGAATGAAAATATAAAAAACACTGGTGAAGGCAAATATATAGTCAAATTCAGAGTACTCTAATACTGTATTGTGCTGGGGTGTTAATCAACTCTAGTATAAAGGTTAAAGGACAAATGTATTTAAAAATATAGCTATGAGGGGCACCTGGGTGGCTCAGATGGTTAAGCGTCTGCCTTCAGGTCATGATCCCAGGGTCCTGGGATCAAGCCCCGCATCAGGCTCCCTGCTCAAAGCGGGGCCTGCTTCTCCCCCTCCCTCTACTTCTCCCCCTGCTCATATTCTCTCTCTCTCTCTCTGTATCTCTGTGTCTCCAATGAATAAATAAAAAAATAAAAATAAAAAATAAAAATATAGCTATGATAATTTTTCAGTGGATGTAAAACATAAAAAAGAGGTAAATTGTGACATCAAATACATGATCTGTATGGGGAGAGGATTAAAGGGTAAAGTTTTTGTGTGCAATTGAAGTTAGTAATTATCAGCTTAAAACAGACTGTTATATTTATAAGATGTTTTCTGTAAGCTTCATGGTAACCACAAAGTAAAAAACCTACAGTAGATACACAAAATATAAAAAGAAGGGAATCAAAGCATATCACTATGGAAAATCAATTCACAATGGAAGGCTGCAAGAGAGGAAGCAAGGAATACAGGAACTATAAGCCAGAAAACAATGCAGTGGCATAGTAAGTCCTTACCTATTAATAATTACTTTAAATGTAAATTAATTAAATTCTCCACTCAAAAGGCATGGAGTAACTAAGTGTATAAAAGACCCAACAGTATGCTGCCTACAAAAGGCTCACCTCAGCTAAAAGGAAATATATAGACTCAGAGTAAAGTAATGGAAAAAGATATTCCATACAAATGGAAAATAAAATAGAGCAGGGGTAACCACACTTACAGACAAAAGAGACTTTAAGCAAAAAACTAACAAGAGACATAAAAGGTTATAATATAATAATAAGTGGGTCAAATCATCATGAAAATATAACAATTTAAACATATATGCACCCAACATTGAAGCATTAACTTATTTGAAGGGAGAAATAGACAATAGTACAATAATAGTAGAGGACTTTAATACCCTGCTTTCAATAATGGATTGATCATCTAAATAGAAAATCAATAAGGAAACATTGGACTTAAACTATACTTTAGACCAAATGGACCTAACAGACATATACAGACATTCCATCCAACAGTAACAGAATACACATTCTTCTCAAGTGCACATGAAATATTCTCCAGGATAGATCATATATTAGGTCACAAAGCAAGTATTAGCAGATTGAAGAAGACTGAAATCATACAAAGTATCTTTTCCAATTACAATGGTATGAAATTAAAATAACAGAAGGAAAACTAGAATATTCACAAATTACTAGATATTAAACAAAACACTCATGAACAAACAATGGGTCAAAGTAAAAGCCAAAATAGAAACAAAAAATCTTGAAACAAATGGAAATGGAAATATAATATAACAAAAGTTATGGAACACAGTAAAAACAGTTCTAAAGGGAAGTTTTAGAAATACAAAGATAAATGCTTATATTAAGAAAAAACAAAGAACAACCCAGGAAACAAGTGTTGGTGAGGATGCGGAGAAAGGGGAACTCTCTTACACTGTTGCTGGGAATGCAAACTGGTGCAGCCACTCTGGAAAACAGCATGGAGTTTCCTCAAAAAATTAAAAATAGAACTACCCTACAATTAATCAATTGCACTACTAGGTATTTAACCAAAGGATACAAAAATACTAATTCAAAGGGACACATACACCCTGATATTTATAGCAGCATTATCAACAATAGCCAAATTATGGAAAGAGCCCAAATGTCCATTAACTGATGAATAGATAAAGAAGAGGTGGTATACACACACACACACACACACACATACACACAAGGAAAATTAGCCATAAAAAAGAATGAAATCTTGCCATTTGCAACGTGGATGGAGCTAGAGAGTATAATGCTAAGTGAAATAAGTTAGTCAGAGAAAGCCAAATACCATATGATTTCACTCATATGTGGAATTTAAGAAACAAAACAGATGAAGATGGTGGGGGAAGACAAGCAAACCATAAAACAGCCTCAACTATAGAGAACAAACTAAGGGTTGCTGGAGGGGAGGTGGATAGGGAATGGGCTAGATGGATGATGGGTATTAGGAGGGTACTTGCAATGAGTATTAGATGTTGTATGTAAGTGATGAATCACAAAATTCTACTACTGAAACTAATATTCCACAATATATTAACTAACCAGAATTTAAATAAAAACTTAAAAAATAAAATAAATAAAAGAAAGAATGGGGAAAAAAAAGAAAAATCTTAAATAAACAAGCTAACTTTACACTTCAAGGAACAAGGAAAAAAACTGCCAAATTAACAGAAGGGAGGAAAAAGATGATAGCAGAAATAACTGAAATAGAGATTGGGAAAACAATAGAAAAGATTAATGAAAACATGAGCTGTTTTTTGAAAATATAAGCAATATATATATTTTTAAAGATTTTATTTATTTATTTGAGACAGAGAGAATGAGAGAGAGAGAGCACATGAGAGGGGGGAGGGTCAGAGGGAGAAGCAGGCTCCCTGCCGAGCAGGGAGCCCGATGAGGGACTTGATCCAGGGACTCCAGGATCATGACCTGAGCCGAAAGCAGTCACTTAACCAACTGAGCCACCCAGGCGCCCTGAAAATATAAGCAATATTGATAAAACTTTACTAACTATAAAAAATGAAACAAATAAAATCAGAAATAAAAAGAGGAGACATTACCACAGAGGAGACATAACCCACAGTTACCACAGAAATGAAAAAGATCATAAGAGACTACTATGAACAGTTATACACCAACTAATTGGATAACTTAAAAGAAATGGATAAATTCCTTAAACATAAAACCTACCAAGACTGATTAAAGAAGAGATAGGAAATCTGAACAGACAAATAATAAGTAAGGGGATTAAAGTAGTGGTTAAAACCATCCCAACCAAGAGAAGCTCATAGCAGATGGTTTCCCTGGTGAATTCTACCAAATGTTTAAAGAAGAATTAATGTCAATCGTTCTCAAGCTCTTCCAAAATAATTGACGAGGACACTACCAAACTCAGTTTATGTGGCCAACCTTACCCTGATACCAAGGCCAGAAAAGAACACAACAAGAAAACTACAGGCCAACCTGATGAACAAAGATGCAAAAATCCTCAACAAAATACTAGCAAACTGAATTCAACAGCACATTAAAAAGCTCATACACCATGATCAAGTAGAATTTATCCATGGTACACAAGGATGGTTCAACATACACCAATCAACGTGACACCACATTAACACAATGGTAGATAAAAATCATATGATCTTCTCAATAGATGGAGTAAAATCACTTGACAATTTCAGCATCTTTTCATGACAAAAACTTTCAACAAATTGAGAGTAGAAGGAACATACCTGAACATAATAAAAGCTACACTTGACAAGCTTACAGAAATCACATACTAAATGGCAAAAGATTGGAAACTTTTCCTTTAAGATGAGGATCAAGACAAAGGTGCCCACTCGGATCACTTGCATTCAACCTAGTACTGGAAGTCCTAGCAAGAGCAATTGGGCAAGAAAAATATAGGTAAGGGAGAAGGAAAATTGTCTCTGTTTGCAGATAATATGATTTTATGTAAAGAAAACCCTAAAGACTTCACAAAAAAAACTTTTTACAACTAATAAAAGAATGCAGTCGAATCTCAGGATAAAAAAATCAACATACAAAAGTCCGTTGTATTTCTATACACTAACAATGAGCTATCTAAAAGGAAATTAAGAAAATATTCTCATTTAAAATAATATCCAAAAAATGAAATAGAATACTTAGGAATATATTTAACCAAGGAGGCAAAAGATCTGTACACTAGAACTATAAGACACTGATAAAAGAAATTGAAGATGACACAAATAAATTGAAAGATATCCCATGTTCGTGAATCAAAAGAATTGATGTTGTTAAAATGTCTGTATTACCTAAAGCAACTGAATAGATTCAATACAATTCCCATCAAAATTCCAACTGAGTTTTTCACAGAAATAGAAAAAACAACCTTAAAACTCTTATGAAACCACAATAGACCCCATATAACCAAAGCAATACTGGGAAGGAAAAACAAAGCTGGAGGCATTACACTTCCTGACTTTGAACCATACTGCAAAGTTACAGCAATCCAAATGGTATGGTACCAGCATAAAAATGGACACACTGACCAATGGAACTGCCTTGAAAGCCCAGAAATAAACCCATGAATATATGGTCAACTAATATTTGACAAGAGGGCCAAGAATGCTCAATGGGAAAATGAAGTCTTTTGAATAAATGGTGCTGGGAAAACTGGATATTCAAAGTAAAAGAATGAAATTAGACTTTATCGTACACCACTCACAAAACTTCACTGAATATGGATTAAAGACTTAAATGAAAACCCTGAAACTACAAAATTCTAGAAGAAAATGCAGGGGGAAAACTGAGACACTGGTTGTGGGCATTGAATTTTTTAATAAGACACCAAAAACACAGGTGACAAAAGCAAAAAACACAAAACAAGTGGGACATCAAACTAAAAAGCTTCTGCACAGCAATGGAAATAATAAAATGAAAAGGCAACCTACAAAATGGGGAAAAGTATCTGCAAACCGTGTATCTAATAAGGGGTCAATATCCAAAATATATAAGGAACTCATACAACTCAATAGCAAAAACTCCATAAATAATCCAATTAATAGATGGCCAGAGGACCTGAATAAACACTTTTCCAAAGTAAATATACAAATGGCCAACAGGTATATTAAAAGATGTTCAACATCACTAATCATCAGGGAAATGGAAAACAAAACCACACTGAGATATCACCTGTCATCAAAACGATAAGAGGTAACAAGTATTGGTGAGGACGTGAGGCAAGGGGATCCTGGAAATTAAATTGGTGCAGCCACTATGGAAAACAATATGGAGGGTTCCTCAAAAAACTAAAAATCAAAATACCCTATGATCCAGGAATCCCACTACTGGATATATATCTGAAGGAAATGAAATCATTTTCTCAAAGTGATATCAATACCCCCCATTCATTACAGCATTATTCACAATAGCCAAGGCAAGAAAACAACCCAAGTGTCCATGGAAAGATGGGTGGATGAAGAAAATGTGGTGTATGTATGTATATATAAAATGGGCTATTATTTAACCATAAAGAAGGAAATCCTGCCATTCATGACATTATGGATCGTCCTTGAGGGCATTATGCTAAGTGAAATAAGTCAGACAGAGAAAGACAAGGACTGTATGTTCTCACACATGTCATCTAAAAAAGTCAAACTCACAGAAACAAGAAAGTGGAATGGTGGTTTTCAGGTGCTGAGGTGTGTGGGAAACGGGCAAATGTTGGTCAAAGGGTACAAATTTCCACTGGTAAGATGAATAAATTCTGGGGATTAAATGTATAGTGTGGTGATTACAGTTAATACTATTGCATTATATACTTGAATCTTAAATGTTCTCACCACACACAAGAAGAAATGACAATTATGCGAGGTGAAGGATGTGTTAATTGTTATTATCATCACTTCACCATTCATGTATCAAGTCACGCTGTACACCTTAAATTTATACAATATCATGTGTCCATTATATCTCAATAAAACTGGGGAAAAAGCATTTGTGCAAATGTATAAATTTCATTTGCTTCTCACAAGCAAGCTATTGCCGGTGTTGTTTTAAGGATGAAGTAGAAGAATTACAGAAAGGACAAATGGTTCAGCTGGTTAGTAGCTGAGCTGAAATGAACGCAAAGTCAGAGAATATGATACAGTTAGAGGCCTTCCAAATTTCTGATTGCAAATAATACACGCTCGTTAGAGACAATATGGAATGCACACAAAGCATACAAAACTTTAAAATAACACCCAAAACTACCCCCAGGGGCAGCCACAATTAACACTTTGCCTTTAACCTCTCAGTCTGTTATCTAAATTATATTGAGACCAAATTACATATATATGTAATTTTGTAGGGAACTTTTAAAGTAATATTATATAACAAATGTTTCTTAACATTAATAAAGATACTTTGTAAAATAATTTTTGAGGTTTTCACAATACTAAGTGTGGTTAAAGATATGGGGCGCCTCGGTGGCTCAGTGTTAAGCATCTGCCTTCGGCTTGGGTCATGTTCCCAGGGTCCTGGGATCGAGCCCCGCATAGGGCTCCCTGCTTTGCGGGAAGCCTGCTTCTCCCTCTCCCACTCCCCCTGCTTGTGCTCCTTCTCTCGCTGTGTCTCTCTCTGTCAAATAAATAAATAAAATCTTTTAAAAAAAGATAATTTAACAATATACTCCTTGGGAATATTTTGGTTATTATAAATAAAAAGTGAAGAACTTGGTGTAAATATCTTTGTGTATATTTTGGATAATACCTTTGGGGTCCATTCCTAGAAAGAACTATAGCCCACAAGATACTAGGAGGAAAGAAAGTGCTCATTTTCACTCATACCAAATCTCCTATAGAATGTTTGGCTCCTTGCCAAAATTAATTTTTTTTTTCACTTTATAGGTCACACATATACATTGCTGTAATTTGCATGTCTTTACGTACTAGTGAGTTGCAACATTTTACATGTTTATTTGCCATGTCTTACACATCTATGCCTTTGTTTACTCATTTCATTGGATTAAGCATCTGATGGTAGAAATTAGTATGAACTCTTAGTATGGTAAGGATACTAATCCTGGAGTCTATCAACTTTTGAAATATTTTTCACAGTTTAATATTTGACTTTTAATGTTATCCTCCATGCTTTGTCACTTATAGTTGCTTTCAATTTTATTAGGCCATTAAGTCTGTACACATAGTTTTTACTTATTTTTTTTAAAGACTTTATTTATTTATTTGAGAGAAGAGAAAGCATGAGTAGGGGGAGGGGCAGTGGGAGAGGGAGAAGCAGACTCCCCACTGAGCAGGGAGCCTGATGTGGGGCTTAATTCCAGGACCCCGGGATCATGACCTGAGCCGAAGGCAGACGTCTCACCAACTGAGCAATGCGTGTGCCCTTATTTTTTCTTTCTTTGAAGAAAGGTCTTTCCTCTTTCAAAGATCTCACAACTACTTCTTCCCAGAGATTGTGTGATTTGATTTGCTATTTTATATTATTTAATCCATCTAGAATTTGTTTTGGTGTGGTATCTGAGTCTTGTCTAATATAACTGGCCCATGAGATCAATAACTCTCAAGTGACAGTATGTTTTTTGTTTATTTTAGGTACTATAACACCCATTCTTAAGAGTATTTCTTATTCATTTGTGCTGGTCTTGTTTCCTAAAAGCAAGTAGAAAGCTATGGAATCTAGGATGTGGTCATAAGTGACAAAAATGGAAAACTTTCAATATACTATACTCAATACTCAGTAACTATATAAATAAACATTCACAATATAAAGCACTGATGACAGAAATATTATCTATCCTCACAGATACTAGTGGAGGGGCCAAACCATGGAGAGAAGGCCTTGGGACTTTATTCCATGGGCAACAGAGACAGTGCTCTAAGCACAGAAATCTCATGTGTAGGGTTATGTTCTAGAATGAGCATTCCAGAGCTGAGACTTGCCCAGGGGAAAACTAATGAAGGCGCAGATATCGTCAAAAGGTTAATGCAACCGGCCAGAAAGATGAGTGCAGTTGCCCAAAAGAAGCAACAGGGAGGGGAAGGAAGAAAAGAATTTGAGAGAGCGCTGGGAAAAGAATTGTCAGAACTCGGTGGTTAATTAGATGTTTGGGGGAGGGAAGGACGGGGCCAGGGAGAAGGTTTGAGAGAGTGGGGTGTGTGTCTAGCAGCCTTTCCACCAATAAGAGGACACTGTAAGCTCGCGTAATTAGTGAGCGAGAGATACAAAGAGTCACATAGATGACTTAGAAATGCTTATAAACATTTTAAATGTTCAAACTCACAACTTATAAAACACAGGTTGAAGCTTTGTGAGTGTCCTCCTGTGACTTAGGCTTGGCCAGGGCACATCCTCCTTGGACCTGCATCTCCTGAACTTGTTCGGGGATGCTTGCTGCTCTCTTGGGTTGGTAAGCCAGCATGATCAGCAGCCACGGTCCCCACTTGTGGGGGCAAAGCTCCTCCATGGCAGCAAAAATGAACCAACATGCAGAGAGAGTATGAGAGGAGAGAGGCTGAGAATGGCCAGAAGAGAGAATGAATGAACATGAGAGAATCAACACTGGCCAAAGGAGCTCCATTCTGGAACTCAGTTCTACTTGGGGTTGCTCTCGCTTGCAACCAAAGCAGTCTTTTTTTTTTTTTTTTAACATTTTATTTATTTATTTATTTATTTAGAGAGGTGGGGGAGGAGCAGAAAGAGAGGGAGAGGGAGAGGATCCCAGGCAGACTGTGCTGAGCCCAACACAGGGCTCGATCTCATGACCCAGAGATCATGACCTGAGCTGAAATCAAGAGTCAGATGCCCAGCCATCTGAGCCACCCACACGCCCCAACCAAAGAAGTCTTAACTAAGTACAAATGTCGTGCTGGCTTCTGGCATGGGCAACCAGGTAGATGGTGGGGTCATTCATCTAGAGAAACAATACGGGTGGCAGAAAATGTACTAGAAGGAAACAAAGTTTGAAATTAGAGCATGTGGATATATCCAAGTAAATGCATACAGCCTGTGCTTATCCATATACACTTGGCTTTATTATTCACTTGTCATATATTCTTTGAGTTTTGTATTGAAGTATTTTTTCTTTTTTTTTAAATTTTATTTCCTTTTTTTTTTTTTAAGATTTTATTTATTTATTTGACAGAGAGAGATACAGCGAGAGAGGGAACACAAGCAGGGGGAGTGGGAGAGGGAGAAGCAGGCTTCCTGCTGAGCAGGGAGCCCGATGCGGGGCTCGATCCTAGGACCCTGGGATCATGACCTGAGCCGAAGGCAGACGCTTAACGACTGAGCCACCCAGGTGCCCCATATTTTTTCAAAATTATAAAATACAAGGGGCGCCTGGGTGGCTCAGTTGGTTAAGCGACTGCCTTCGGCTCAGGTCATGATCCTGGAGTCCCAGGATCGAGTCCCGCATCGGGCTCCCTGCTCGGCAGGGAGTCTGCTTCTCTCTCTAACCCTCCCCTCTCTCATGTACTCTCTCTCTCTCATTCTCGCTCTCTCAAATAAATAAATAAATCTTTAAAAAAAAATTATAAAATACAAATCCTTATTTAAGAACTACCAAAAAACTTTTAATGCTAGAAGTTGCTTTGTTTCTAAAAAATTGAATTGTTTAAAAATTTTTTTTTAATTGTCAGTATTACTTTGACAAGAATTTGGAAGTTAATGAATAAAACTACTCAGTCTAACACAATGTTTATCTCTTCAATGGTTAGAGATCTGAGTCTCTTGGGTCGAGACCAATGGCAGCCTGTGTCTTCTTGGACACTCCATGGGGACATGGAAGGGAGGGCAGTGGCTGGTGACAGGGTGCAAGGGCAGGTCTGGGGCTTTCACTGAAGGGGAAAAGAGGAGAGGAGAAAAGCAAGAGCGTGGCTTCTCTTCTCCCCATTGAGGAAGAAACTTGTGGGCTGCTTGGGGCAATACAGACTCCACAGAAGTTTTGGCTTCTGGCACCATGATTAAAATCTCTGGATGAAAAAAGAGCACAGTTCAGGACTTGCTGCAGATCTGGCTGTCCTCCACATTAGCTCCCTCTGGCAGCACAGCCTTCTAGATGGTGCCAAATCTAAACAAAAGGATCCCACAGCATTCACTAGCTCAGAGATTCTTTAGAATTCCTCAAGGTGCCTACAGTGGAATTTCAATCAAAATCAGCTTATCCTTCTTTTCCCTTGCAATTTGAGCATCTGCCAGCCATCTATCAACCTTATAGCAATGGAATATGGGGGTCAAGGGTACAAGGAGGACAGCTTTTTTTTTTTAGCAGACTTTATTTTTTAGAGCAGTTTTAGGTCCACAGCAGAACTGAGAGGAAGGTACAGAGATTTCCCATATACCCCTTACCCCCACGCATGGAGAGCATCCTCATCACAACATCCCTCACCAGAGTGGTACGTTCGTCATACCTGATGAACCTACACTGACACATCATCATCATTCAAAGTCCACATTAGAGTCATTCTTGGTGTTGGACATTCTACGGGTCTGGATAAGTGTCTAATGACATGGATCCACCATTTTCATATCATACAGAGTAGTTTCACTGCCCTAAAAATCCTCTCTGGGCTCTGCATGTTCATCCCTCCCTCCTCAGTAACCCCTGGCAACCACTGTTTCTTTTATTATCTTCATAATTTTGCCTTTTCCAGAATGTCATATAGTTGGAATTGTACAGCACATAGCATTTTCAGATTGGCTTCTTCCACTTACTAATATGCATTTAAGTTTCCTCCAAGTCTTTCCATGGTAAATGCAGCTTTTTCATGTCTTTGTTTCTTTAAAAAAATAAATAAAAATAAAAAAACACTGATTGACTCTGCCACCCCATAACTCTCCTGGGATTAGAACTTGGTAGGCTGTCAGCCCCACATCTCAGACTGCTGCTCCTGGCTCCAAGGTCAGAGCAGGGCAATCGAAGTGAAGTGTGGTGATCCGGATCGAAGGGCACTTTGAGAGGGCTGGTGCCACAGACGGGTGAGTGCCCAGCCCTGTGATATGTTCCTCCCACCAAGCAATTCTCAGACCCCAGCTGGAGGTCCTACAATTTAACTCAATTCTGCCACTGTCTACCTGGAGATGGGTCCAATCCCACAGGGGAAGGGCTCCATTCTACAAGACTGTCCCCTCCCCTACTTCAGATGCCAATCGCACGCAAGTCCGGATTGTTACCTGTGTTGCTGACCCCCTGGCTATAAAGCAGAGAGTCCCATGACCATTAGCGTGGCTCACAGAACTCAGAGAAATATTTTCCTTACTAGATCACTGGTTTATTAGAAAAGGATAGGACTCAGAAATGACCAGAAGGAAGAGATGCGTAGGACAAGGTATAGGGAAAGGGCGTGGAGCTTCTATTGCTCTTGGAGCTCACTGCTCTCCCTGAATCTCCCTATGTTCACAAACCCTCTGAGCCTCATCCTTTTGGGGTTTTCTGGAGGCTCCACTACACAGGCATGATTGATTGAATCGCTGGCTGTTAGTGACTGAACGTCTCCAACCCTCTTCCCTTCCCAGAAGGTCTGGTGGGTATAACTGCCAAGTTCCAAAGCTCTAATCACCTGGTTGGTTCCCCCAGAGCTTTCCAAAAGTTGCCTCATTAACATTACAAAGACAACGCGCCACTTAGAAAATTTCAACGGTTTTAGGAGCTCGGTGCCAGGAACGGGACAAAAGCCAAACATCTATTTCCTGTCTCCTTTATAAATGACAGTATTACGAGTTCTTTTTAGGGAGACATGCTTCTGCCAGTTTATCATGTGGATGGTGTATTGCAAGGTAGTGGTGGGATGCCAGGTGCTGGAGTTTCAGTCCTCACTCCTCAACCTGTAGCTCCCTGAATTTGGACAAGATACTTTCCACTCCGGCACCCACATCTGTAAAATGGGCATAAAAATTGCGCTCAGCTCACAGGACCACTAGGATGAAGATACTGTATGAAAAACAGACACAGAGCAAGCCACTGTAAATACTAGCCATTATTATTATTATTATTTTAAGGAACTTCAATCTAGGCAAACGGTTGAGATCGTATCTCTATCACCCTGATGGGATCAAGTAAACGCTCACTGATTGAGCAGATATTTACTAAATGCATGTTTTGTGACAGTCATTCTGCTAGGGGTGGGGAGGAACCTGCCCAAATGCCCCCATCCATCCAAAGGAACTGCTTTTTATGCCCAACCCTATTCCAGAGAGCAGGCTGGAAAGGATGCAGGCAATAAAGAAAGAGAAAGCATATGTACTGTAAGAAAACTGAAGTTAAGGAACAGAATAAAACTAAGATAGGGTGAGGGAGAGGCAAGCATGCAAAGCCATCCTTGCACCATCCTTGGTGGAAGCAGATCACAATGTGGCTCTAAGATTTTTCTACAGCAAAGTGCAAGAGGTTTGTGTCTATAAATTAACACAAATCAATTGCTCGTGGGAAGCACAAGAAATATGGGGCTGAATGGAGGCCACTGCAGGAGGCTCAATCACACACAGTCTGGGCAGGGCTCAAGATTTGATCTTCTCACCTTTGAACCTCTCGCCTTTCAAAACCTTTAAAATAACTTAGAAATTGGGGCACCTGGGTGGCTCAGTCAGTTAAACTTCCAACTCTTGATTTTGGTTCAGGTCACAATCTCAGGGTCATGAGATCGAGCCCCACGTCGGGCTCTGCGCTCAGCAGGGGAGGCCACTGGAGATTCTCTCTCCCCCTCTCCCTCTGCCCCTCCCCCTGCTCTCTCTCTCTCTTAAAATAAGTAAGTAAATCTTTAAAAAAAAAAAAAATTTGTTGAATGAAAAATACACACAGAACTGCCCTGTCCCATGTTCCAAAGCTCCATTATGCTGGGAATTCTATTATACCCAACCACAATGACATGAAGGCCTAAAGGATGGCATCAAAATGCTGAACTGCAGTAAGAAAGCTAAGAATTATTTGTTACTTTTTAGTTGTTTCATGGGTTGGAGTATCTTTAAATTTTTTTCCCTTGTTACAGAATTTGTAGTAGTTGCAATCACTTCTGTTCAGAAGAGCTACTGCAAGTTATCATCTTCAGGACTACAAACTCTTCTAAATTTTTCTGTAAGCAGGCGCCTGACTGAAGAGCAAATGAGGGTGGAAACCCAGACACATGTACCAAAAGCCAAATAACAGTGGCAACCTCTATGGAATCATGGACTTTGGCAGCCAAGGTTCGCGGCTCTGGAGCATGGGTCAGGGAGGGGCATGAGGGGAGGTTAGAAAGGGCACGTAGAGAGACCAGGCTGCCTCATCTCATGCAGCCATCAAGAGCACAAAGACAGTATCTCCTTTATAGTGACCGCGTACAAGCAAAGCCTCTGGCTCGGTCTCGTTACTACACCAGCGATGCAGGACTGGAGCATTTCTTCCAATAGACTGTCACTCACAGCCTATGCTTCTTAAAACATGGGCCACGTCGTCGGGCCACTTATCTCTACTCTGATGCCAATTCACACGCACACACTCTCCTAGCCCTGCAGTGGCCTTTACCCTCAGACAGGGGCCCTGCTCGTGGATTAAAATTGTAACCCGTCTCAAATGCTTGCACAGGCATCACCAGTCCTGCCCCAGGATCCATACAAGCAGCGAGCTGGGATCACGAAACAGACGGGGCTGTTCCTGCAAGATGTTAGCACAAAATGGTTGCTAGAAAAACACGCAGTATTGCCCTTGATCTGTAATTTTAAAGATTGCTGCCACATTTATTAAGAAATGCAGTGCCATGAGTCTGTCAGCCCTCCAAGGCACAACACAAGTCTGGAAACGTGCTCAGTCCTATGGAGGCAGCATTTCTACTTTACTCATAGGGAGGCATCCGAGCACATTTTCCAGGTTAAATGGCCACCACGATCTATTTAGAAATATGCTACGTTTGAAAAAATCTGTGGCTCTTAGATATATCCTATGATATACAGTGATGCACCAGAATCTGACCTTGAGCATAATCAAATTTTTTTAAAAAGCCTAATTTCTTTAATGTTGGGAGTTGCATGTAAGGCTGTATGCCAGGGGTCACCACCTGGTATGGAAGAGTGCCCGAAAGACACCCCCATCCCAGTGTATGTAACTTACACCCCTAAATTATTTGTTTATCATCATCGCGACACAGGGATATAATCACAGTACAAACGTCAAAACACAAACTGCTTCGGAATTCACATGCTCCGTCAGTCAGAGTGAGACTGGAAGCAAGACATTACGAAATACCGTGAATAGGCACAGACCCATGATGATTAAACCCCGGATCACAAATACATCCTGGCTTGATGTTTCTGAGACATCACCTCTCTAATACTTCTGGACCTGAAAGGGATTGTTTAAAGGCTGCAGAAGGCTTGAGGTTGTAGCCTACTGTAATCAAAGTGAGCCTTATTTTTGCTTCCCTCACTGGCATAATGAGTTTTCAAAAAGCAGCAAAGCCTCAGCTGCTGGCTCTTTGGTCCCAGTACCCCCAAGCCTGATGCACGCTGCTGGGTGCCTGAGCAGAGCATCCGGGGGCGCTGCACGGGCGGGTCTGCATGTGGTCACGGGCGCAGCTGCTGGAGGCATGGGTTTAATGGGATGGGCCTGCGTGTACAGCTCGGAGTAAATTTGGTCCCAGTGAACATTTACCCAGATGCACAAAGAAGTGCAAAGAATTTGAGAGACAGAGAGAGAGAGAGAGACAGAGAGCCCGCAAGAGAGGGAGAACTCTTTTGATGGAAAAAAAGATGGGGACTCAAAGCCCTGCCCTATGTTTGAAAACCACAGTTGTGGTAGGCACAGCTTGGGAACTGGAAGATAGGACAACACACCCGAGCCCTATCACTTTGGCAAGTCACTTCTTTGTCCAACTCTCTGCTCCTCCACCAGCACAGAGTGGGTCTGAGGACTTAATAAATAAATAATATGGTGTTCAGCACGGTTTGCTCTATGATCTGGAGGTCTGACATTACTAACAGTAACACGTTCTGATGGTAGCTTCTGGAGAACGGTTTTCTGGAACATGCCTCTCTGAAGTTCTGTGGCAGAGAAGGATCTAATTAAAGTCGACAAGACGCAAGCCTGTTTTTTATTTGACTTCAGTATTCTCTTTGTAATATTAAATGTCACCAATTCTATTTTGTAAGTTCCATAAGAATCCTGATGAAGTATGCATTAGCTAGAAAAAGCAAATGGTGTGTGCACAGTGATGAAATACTGGAAAGTTCTGCCACAGAATCCTTTTCCAATGTGTTTGTAATGCATGGAGAGAGAGAGAAAGAGAAATTAGTATTTATTTGAAAAAATTTAAGTGCTGCCTGTAAATCCATTACGTAAACAATGGATTTAAAGAAAAACAAATGATAAAACGTTCTCTGTGGGGCAGGGGGCACCAATTTTAAATATATGCAACATCTGATATAAAAATTTCATTCTGTGATGGTCATTGACGGAGAACAAAATTGGAAATCGTCCACAGCAAATGTTATTTTGGGTATATGTCTGATACTGAATGTACTCAGAAGTACATTAAAATGGTTTGGGGGGCGCCTGGGTGGCTCAGTCGTTAAGCGTCTGCCTTCGGCTCAGGTCATGATCCCAGGGTCCTGGAATCGAGCCCCGCATCGGGCTCCCTGCTTGGCGGGAAGCCTGCTTCTCCCTCTCCCACTCCCCCTGCTTGTGTTACCTCTGTCACTGTGTCTCTCTGTCAAATAAATATATAAAATCTTTAAAAAACAATAAAATGGTTTTGGCCTTAAGTAAAACAGGAAAAAAAACCCTTGTTTTGATCTTCAACACGTATGAACTAGGAATATTCCCTAAAAAGAGAAACAATCTATACAAGGCAACACCGTACTATTCCGCAGTGTCTAATCTCTCAGGAACACATGACCCGCTTTGGAGTCCTTTCCATTCCTTCCTTCTCGGGAACAGGTGCAGACATGCCTCATGATACTAATCTCACCTGCCAGATTCCAAGATGAGAGATGAACGTTGAGAAAATAAAGTATCACTTAACATTGCCAGTGGGTACTTAGAACTTTTTGAGGGAGTTGTTAAAGGTTATATGATTAGTAATAATTCTGGCTGAATAAGCATTCTCTGAAAGAATTTTTCTAAAATCCTGTTTGGACTAATATTTCTGAGTTGAGCTTACATTTTGTTTTCTCTTTAAAAGGACTGTTTTCGTATCTTTTTTATTTAGGAAAAAAACACCCTATTTTTGAGTTTAGATGTAAAGGAGCTTCGAAATCCATTCACATGTAGAAATATATTATGCCTGATGTTGGTGAGGATTTCCAAAGTCGTGATCACAAGTGCTTTCGCGTGCACTTTCTTATTTCAGGTCTGTGGTGATCTGGTGGGGAGCTAGGACAGGGGTCTGCACGCTGATTTCAGAGACAGAGGATCATGGATCTGGGGGTGTTCCCCAGATCCCCCCACCACATGGCTAAAGAGAAACACAGCAGGGACTCTCTTCTGCTGCAGACTACTAGACAAACATGTTTAGTTATTATTTGAGACATTTATATTTTGAAAAAGTTGGGTGGAAGGAAATGTGCCTTTAACACTTTCCACAGTGACATCAAACATGTCTGGTGGCAGAAATATGGCCACAGATGGAGCATATTATGTTACCTGGTTAGACCCCAAGGAAGATCCAGAGAAGTAAGGCTGGGCAGGGCTCTATTTCAAGACAGAAGGAGCATCGCCTTCCATTTAGATCCCAGGCACCAGGCTGCCTGCTACTAATTCTCTAAAGTATGAACACTTCTGCAAATAGCCTTCTAGATGCGAAGACTCCTCAACGTTCACAACAATAGGGATATATACAACTGCGTTCTTTAAAGCAGATTTACAAAATTTCGGTTTTATCCAATAGTGACATTCCATTCTCAGCCCAGAAGATACAGAGTGATAGCTGTAATGAATCCAAGGAAGTGACAAGCCCCGGCAATGAGGTGACTCCTACCCTTAGTTAACTACAGGACGCTCTCAGGGAAATAAAAGCCCCAGAGTATAAACATCGAACCTTCTCCATTTGTACCAGTGTCATTTTCTTTACACTTTTAAGATAAAAGACAACCATAGATAAAAAAGATACAAATCCAGAAATACATTTAAAAGATCTGCTCGTGTATATTAAAACTACTGCGGGGGGGCGCCTGGGTGGCTCAGTCGTTAAGCGTCTGCCTTTGGCTCAGGTCATGATCCCAGGGTCTGGGATCGAGCCCCGTGTTGGGCTCCTTGTTCAGGAGGGAGCCTGCTTCTCCCTCTCCCTCTGCCCCTCCCTCTGCTTTTTCTCTCTCTCTCTCAAATAAATAAATAAAATCTTAAAAAAAAAAAAAGAAACCTACTACATGGACATGATAATTTACGGTGTATTTTAATCAGAAAAAAATTACTTTTGGTTTATAGAGAAACTGCCGCCTCTCAGATGCCTTGTTTTCATTCAATCTACAGGCTGATTAGTGAGGATAACAAGGGCGGAAGACGCATATTCACCTGCGCCAGGCTGCAGTTCGGCATGCTTTTACTTAACCGATTCCTCTGTGGTATTCTTAATAATTTGTTTCCTTAAGTAGATAACCTTCCCCTTCTTTCTGAAATGAGATGCCCTATAAATGATGCCAGGAGAGGTAGGCTTGTTTTAATTCTGGGTATGTCACTGACCAGCTGTGTTAGGTTAAGAAAGGTACTTACCCTCTCTGAGCTGTAGGTCCTTCACCTTTTCCTTTTTGAGCTATAATTCTCCAGTTCTCCTGCTTGAGAATTCACGTGTTCAAAAGGCGAACAAATCTCTGTCCTCCCACACTGTAGACTGTCTCTTTCCAAATAATTGTGAGTTCTAAATTAGTTAAGTGTGACTCCATGAGATTGCCTGATTAAGATCTGTGGGCCCACACCCATGCACACCCCACACCTCAACGCCCCAGAGGCTTTAGTCTCTTCATACACGCATATATTCTTGTCTCCATGCCTGTGCGTATATTGTAGACCATCCTTCTCCCCTTTCCCCCCATCTACACTCTCCTCAAGTTCCAGCTCACACCGCTTTCCATGTACTGCCATTAGAGATGGGCGGATTAATACTTTCAGCATCCTGTCACTTGTTTATTAAATAGTATCTGTTAACTGTTTACTGTGTTTTCTCATTTTTAACTCTTGTTTCAAGTGGTCCCAATTACACTACATGCATTTCAGTGACTATGTTTCTCTTGTTTGCTGCCCTAATACTAGAAACTCCTTTAGAAGGGAGATTTTTATCTTTCATCAAATTTAAATGGTAAGGCCCTTAGAGATCACCTGGTCCAAATGCCCCAGTAAGCTGTGGGAGAGAAAATCCACATTTGGTGAATGGAATGGCTATCGTCTTAGTTACCACAGACCAGGTGGCTTTAACAAACACTTATTTCTCACCATTCTTGAAGTCCAAGTTCACAGTGCTGACAGCTCTGGGTTTAGGGAGAGCTGGGTTCCTCGTTTTCAAATGCCACTATGCCCTCCTGCAGTGGAGAGCAGAGAGGAAGAGCTTGCTCTTGCCTCTTCTTACAAGGGCACTAATCCCATCATGAGGTTCCACCCTCAGAACCTATCTCCCAAAGGGCCCACCTCCTAATACCGGCGCATTAAGGTTAGGATTTCAACATGAATTTGGGGGGCACACATTCAGTCCATAATAACTATAACATGTCAAGCACTTGGCTACATATTCTTCACAATACCTCCATAAAGAATAATTTTTTCCACCTTCCATACGAGGATACGGATGGACACGCTTCTATTACTTCTAGGGGATGACTTTACAATTGGTGCTAATTTCAGACCTCTCTGGAATTAAAGTGCAGCCCAGGTGTTGATTCTTTTTGTAGATCTTCCAATTCGCATGTCCCCTGATCAGACTTTATTATTCACAACACCAGCCTAGACACCCAACTAGGCTCTGCTTTGAATTCACCAGAAGGGATCCAGCCACAGAATAGCACTAATGAGCAATGCAGACCCTGCTGAGGCTTGAAGGCAGCATGGAGGAAGGTCACCTCTCGCTCTGCACAGAGTGGAGACACACATCATGACGAGACAGCTCTGTTACTGCTCCAAAGTCCTTCCTTGCCCAAGCTCTCAGCAGAGGCTTTAGTTTGCCCCCAGCCCCGCCAGCTCTTAGCATGTCCAGGTCCGTTCCTCTCTCCCGGATCTCTCCCATTTCTCACTCCCTCCATGTACAAATCAATTCACTCTACCCTGCAGCGGCGTCTCCACTCACACTCCCTAAGGCGCTTCTGGGATCAGTAAAATGGGGGTCCCCCAGTTACAGACACCGCTGTTCTTAGAAACCAGCAAGGGGCTTAAACAACTCCTGCAAAACCTTCTGTTAGCAAAGGTTACCAGTAATTCGGAGCCCTAGAGACTGGCACTGCGTCCATAACCGGTACTTGTCTGTGGGGTAGAAAGCAGCCAAACCTGTTTCCCACCAATGATTTCCCATCCAACCCAAACCTACTGCTTCCCACCAGGGACTCTCCATCAGATCTTCACAGCGCTACCTTACCCGGAATACTGTGATCATTTATGTGTTTCCCTATTACTATGGTTTCCCTCTCCTAGGGGATGAGCTCTATGAGTACAGGGTCCTGTTCACTGCTGTATTCCTGATGCCTAAAAAGGGCCTGTCACCTAGGATATGCTCAGTAAATATTTTTTGAATGAATGAACAAATATATGAATGAATAGTGGCCAGAAAAAGCAACATGGAATTTGGAAGCTCTGAGCTATCTAACACCAGAATCCCAGATTTTGACCTGCCAGCCAACAATGCAAAATCGAGTGATAAACGACCTCCCTAATACATCTCCTCTAGAGAAATTCCATTCTTTCTTATATGGAGTTCTATAAAGTATTTTATTGAGCTGAATGTGGAGGGAGCCAGATGCAGAAAAGCTGCTAGCTCTCATCAAGGCTGTCCACCCTGTAAAAAAAATGTATGGGAATCAGTCTCAAAATACTTATGGAGTGACTGGAATGTCCCAGAACTGGGGGTAGGCAATGAGACTACACGAGTTGCAACATGGTCCCTGTCTCCATGTCCTTAGGTCCATGTGTCCATGTTTTTCCAGACTCTAGTCCCTTGGCCTTGAAATCCAGGTTCTGCCTGGAAAATCCTCCTTCCTCAATCCTGTACCCACCTGCATGACCCCAAGCCAGTCCTTCCATCGCTGATGCTGCCCAAGCACACTGGAGATGGCTCAATGTCTGCTACTCATGTGATGTAAATTAACCAGTCTAATTATTTGTGTATGTACATCTATACATCACCCAATGGCACCAAGTCCATGAGTCAGGGCCTGTGTTATATCATCCCACACAGAGTCTTGCCAAAGGTCTCTGTTGAGTGAATTCATAAATTCCAGAAGATAGGTACCCTATTGTTGGCTTCTGAGAACTACTCACACGCATGGTTTGACATATGTCCTTGGGTTGCAATTAATTCTAAGGCTGAAAAGGCTAAAGGATGATAGCACACACAGTAGGTCCTCGGCATCACCTGCCAAGAGCAGCCACCTTTCCATGGATTAGAAAAGCCTTGGATATGAATCCTTATTGATTCTGCAGGGCCATTCAAGAGATAAAATTTTTTTCTCCAGTGTAGCAGTATCATTCTCAAAAAATGCTGGAAAGGCTCCTATTTCATGTCTAAACTCCTTCAAGAGAATCAGGGCTTTGTGCCAGCCACTGGCTTGGGACAATGGCTCTCTGTTTACCTTAGTTGAGATTAGAGAATCCATCAACAATCATCTTATCTAACATGTCACCTTTGGGTCCCATTGCCCAGAAGCAATGGTTGGGTTGAAAGATCGGCAAGAATGCCTTGCAGTGACTTGTTGGAGGAGGCTGGTCACAGACTTGCCACATTTCTCATCACTCATCATGTCCCCTCATGTTCAACAACAACAGGCATCAATTCCTGTGTGTTATTAATGGGGTGATGTCTTGAGATACATTGCCATCATCTCCTCTAAATGTAACTGAAGACATAAAACCAAGTAGGGACATTCACTGGGTGATGTTCCAACATCCTTCCTCTTCTCACATTGAAACCCCCAAAGTTCTCTTTCCTAGGAATTCTGGAGATGGACCAAATGGGATTTCTTTACACCCTAATGAAAGTCATGAGTCCCAAGTCACATAAAATCATGTGTGCTTTGGACTTGCAAATGGTTTGATGTGGCTGCACCCTGTTGTTTACCTACAAAGGAATTCCTCCCTACAGGTGACAAAACTGAGTATTAAAACCATGTTTTCAAAGGTCTTTCTGCTTGAAGGTTAGTCCATGGGCCACCAGCATCAGCATCACCAGCATCACCAGGGAGCTCATTTGAAATGCAAATTCATAGCCCCTTTCCCACACAGATCTCTGAAGGTGGGGCCCAGGAACCTTTGCTTTAACAAAATATCTAGGTGATTCTTATGTGTGCTAAAATTTGAGATCTACTGCTCTAAAGCAGTAGATTTCTCAGCCATACTTCCTAGAGGACTGGAATCTAAAGGCTGCACTGAGCAATTATTTTGGGGTCCCTACAGTTGCTAACAGAGTTTTTCCCTAGGATAATTGCAAAAGAAACTTGCTACATAAAAACTGACTGAAGGAGGAGTAAGGTTGATAGGGAGACATGGGTTCACTGTAAGGACTTAGTACTTATCGAGTTCCTAGAGTCTTCTGGTGAGTGGTTTCGAGTGAGGTCAATACAAAGTGGTTCTAACCCTAAAAAGAGAAGAGGATTATTGGTGAAGGTCTGCTCAGTTCAGCCTGCCTACTCTCCTTGCCTCATATCTGGTGATCACAAGAACACTGGGTGAATTTCTCCTCGTAGATTTCTTTCATCATTATGATAACCTGCACCTTGAGACCTACTGTGGTGCATTTGTGAAATGAGTGAGACTCAACAATTCCTCAGGTGAATCTTCTTTTTTTTTTAAGATTTTATTTATTTATTTGAGAGAGAGAGAGCACATGAGACGGGGGGAGGGTCAGAGGGAGAAGCAGACTCACTGCTGAGCGGGGAGCCTGATGCGGGACTCGATCCAGGGACTCCAGGATCATGACCTGAGCCGAAGGCAGTCGCTTAACCAACTGAGCCACCCAGGCGCCCCCTCAGGTGAATCTTTAATGAGAAACTTTGGAGGAGAAATTACAATGATGCTATAGGAATACAAAAAATTTATAAGAGACTACTATGAAAAGTGACACACCAACAAACTGAATAACCAAAAGAATTGGATAAATTCCTAGAAACATACAACCTACCAGGACTGAATCATGAAGAAATAAAAAATCTGAACCAACCATGAACAAGTAAGGAGATTGGATTAGCAATCAAAAACCTCCCAACAAAGAAAAGCCCAGGACCAGATGCTTTCCCCTGTGAATTTTAGCAACCAGTTAAAGAAGGATTTATGCCAATCCTTCTGAAGCTCTTCCAAAAAACTGAAGACAAGGGAACACTTCCAAACTCATTCTACAAGGCCAGCATTACATTGATACCGAAGCCACATAAGGACACTACAAGAAAAGAAACCTACAGGCCAATATCCCTGATGAACATAGAGGAAAAAACCTCACAGAATATTAGCAAACCTAATTCAACCACACATTAAAGGGATCACATACCATGGCCAAGTGCAGTTGAATCCTGAGATGCAAGAACAGTTCAACACATGTAAAATGATTTATATGATACACTACATTAACAGAATGGAGGAATGATCCTCTTAATAGATGAAAAAAAAATCATTTGACAAAATTCACATCCTTTTATGATAAAAACCCTCAAGAAAGTAGGTATAGAAGGAATTTACTCAATATAACAAAGGCCGTATCTGACAAGCCCACAGCTAACATACTCAGTGGTGAAAAACTGAACACTTTTCCTCTAAGATCAGGACAAAACAAGAGTGACCACTCTCATCACTTCTATTTAACATAGTACCAGAAGTCCTAGAAAAGAGCAATCAGGCAAGAAAAAGAAATAAAAGGCATCCGAATAGAAAAGGAAGAAGTAAAATTGTCTGTGCAGATGACACAATATTCTATGTAAAGAACCCCAAAGACTCCACAAAACAACTGTTAGTAAACAAATATACTAAGGTTGCAGGATACACAATCAACTTACAAAAATCAGTTGCATTTTTATACACTAACCGTGAACTATCCAGAAAGGAAGTTAAGAAAACAATCCCATTTCAAAGCATCAAAAAGAATAAAAGACTTAGGAATAAACTTAACCAAGGAGGTGAAAGGCTTGTACACTGAAAACTACAAAACATTGGGTAGTATGGACTACCCAAAGCCATCTATATAATCAATGCAATTCCTATCAAAATCACAATGACATTCTTACAACAGAAATAGAGCAATCCTAAAATTTATAAGGAACTCTACAATTGATGCCAAATAGCAAAAGTAATCTTGAGAAAGACAAATAAAGCTGGAGGCATCACATTTCCTGATTTCAAAATATATTAAAAAGTGATGGTAATTAAAGCAGTATGGAACTGGCATAAAGATAGAAATATAAACCAGTGGAATAGAGTTGAGACCCCAGAAATAAATGCACACATATATGGTCAACTGATCTACCACAAGATTGGAAGAATACAAAATGGGGAAAGGATAGTCTCTTTGAAAAATGGTGCTGGGAAAACTGGATATACACATGTAAAAGAATGAAATTGGAGCCCTATCTCACACCATACACAAAAATCAACTTGAAATGGATAAGGCTTAAACGTAAGACTTGAAACTGTAAAACTCCCTAGCACACATAGAGGTAAGCTCCTTGACATGGGTCTTGGCAATGATTTCTTGGATAGGACACCAAAAGCACAGGCAACAAAAGCAAAAATAGACAAATGGGATGACATCAAACTAAGAATTTTCTGCACAGAAAAGGAAAAAATCAACAACATGTAAAGGTAACTTAAGGAATGGGAAAAAGCATTTGCAAATCATGTATCTGATAAGGAGTCGATATCCACAATTTATAAGGAACTCTTACAACTCAACATTAAAAACATCAAAGAACTGGATTGTGAAAAGGGGCAAAAGGACTGGAACCAACATTTCTTCAATAAGATACACAAATGGTCAGCAAGTATATGAAATGGTGCTCAAAGTCCCTAATCCTCAGGGAAATGCATGCAAAGCAAAACCACAAGGGGATATCACCTCATATCTGTTAGAATGGCTGTTACCAAAAAAAGCTACAACTTCTTCAGCCAAAGATCTGCTGACAGCATTGTGCCTACATTAGCGATACTGTACTCTGCACTTAAAAATTAAAGAGGATATATCTCATGTTGTGTTCTTACCACAATGAGAAAACATGCCCATAATCCTTTGCTTCTGTTTCCTTTTGGTTAAAAAATCTCTCCCAGGGGCGCCTGGGTGGCTCAGGTCATGATCCTGGAGTCCCGGGATCGAGTCCCGCATCGGGCTTCCTGCTCGGCAGGGAGTCTGCTTCTCCCTCTGACCCTCCCCCCGTCTCATGTGCTCTCTCTCATTCTCGCTCTCTCAAATAAATAAATCAATCTTTAAAAAAAAAAAAAAAAAGAATCTCTCCCATTGGATCTTGAAGTACTTTATAGATGGGAAAGTGCCCAATAGTGAGAACTATGAGAAGCAGGTACACAAGATTAGCAGAGAATATTGAAGTCAGATGAGCAACACACAACTTTTATGTTCTGCTCTGGGTGTGAACTCCCAACCCTGTCTTCGGAAGGACTAGGCCCAGTGATGAGACTTCTAAGGCACAGCATATGCACTAAAGAAAGGCTAGATGAAAGAAAAAGAAACAAGATATGAGGCATTTCAACTCTGAGTAAACACACACACACACACACACACACACAAAACAATTAAAAAGAAAAGCCAACGAAGATGGTAAGTCATGATGCGTGCAGTAAAACCATCCTGATGATCTTGTTTAGTAACCCCCTGCCAGCTCTAAACCTATACATTTAGTTTGAAATGATGAAGATCTGCTCACATTACCACATTAGGGCATTATTCAAAATTTACTCAAGTAATTTCTTCAGAGAAAGCCAACTTATTTATCCAAGGGGAGATTCAAAAAACTAAGGGAGCCATCTGGTGGCTCGTGTGCCTACTAACTGACATTCTTCCCTTGGGCACGAGATTCCTGTCCTATAAGCACTGTCCCTGGAGCAAATGGCCCAAGCCAACCCAGAGCTGACAGAAAGCATTCTGATGCTGTAGCAAAATGGGACAGTGTAATTTAGACACAATCAAACCAAAATGAAAGACGGATAAGATTAAGAGTAATCTGATATTATTCTCCCTACTTGCTCTGAAAAAGAGACCAAATAATGGCTATGAGTAACATATCGACTACGGAGACAATTAATTTAATAATTACCAAACTAGAAATCCAACCAAAAAAACATGAAGCAATGGCTCGCTGAAATGATGCATAGGTTTACTTAGCTTTATATCTTGCTCCTATTTTGTAAGAGAAGCAGTAGGGTAGGGTGGGAAGATGCAGTTCCTGCTCAGAAAAATAAAAAAAAATCACATTCTAAGCAAATTGTAATTAAAAGTACCTTAGGGGCACCTGGGTGGCTTGGTTGGTTAAATGTCTGCCTTCGGCCCAGGTCATGATCTCAGGGTCCTGGGACTGAGTCCCACGTCTGGTTCCCTGCTCAGCAGGGAGTCTGCTTGTCCCTCTACCCCTCCTCCCTACTCATGCTCCCCCCCTCACGCTCTCTCTCTCTCTCAAATAGATAAAAATCTTTAAAAAACAATAATACGTTAAAAATAAATAAAAACACCTTAGTATTTAATGCATACTTCCTTTCTCGTCTATAATGTCACACTAAAATTGTTAATGGTTTCAGTGCAGTGTCTATTTCTTCAAATACTCTTTCTCTATGGTACATTTTTTTCATGTTGAAAAATGTATATGTATCACTCTTTCTATGGAGGGAAGATGACTTCAAAATTTCAGATAATTGCCTTGAGTAAGAGATGGCTCTTCTGTAACAATACATTTCCATAAACTTTTCTTCTAATGTTTCTATCACTCCAATGTGCCCAGGCCCAAATAAGTTACTGGAAATGATTTTCTTCTTGCATGAGCAAAATGCAGTTCCTTACACGAAAGCCTAATTATACCGATTTTACTGGCAACCACAAAGAACAAGCAGTTAAGAGTTGCTCATTACTGCCTTTATACCTCATTGTTAAAGTATAAATTGGCTGTAAAAATGCACTAGAAAGTTGGCATAAATGTTAAAAACCAAAATGCAATTTTCCAAATTACTTACAAAACCAATACAAAGACTACTTTAAAAAAAGAGATATGTCTTCTAAACTATAGTTTATTTATAAAGCTTTTATTTATCTATTTGAGAGAGAGAGGGTGAGAGAGAGCACAAGCTGGGGGAGAAGCAGAGGGAGAGGGACAAGTAGACTCCATGCTGAGCACAGAGCCCAATGTGGGGCTCGATCCCATGACACTGAGATCATGACCTGAGCCAAAATCAAGAGTCAGACGCTTAACCGACTGAGCCACCCAGGCGCCCCTAAACTATAGGTTAAACCAAATATAATAATAAAACTGTGAAGTGTACTATGAAATGTACATTGTCACTGGACTATTCCTAAATTGATGGCATCCTGGGTTCTTTTTTAATTGCTTAACATTTTTGTTTATTTATTATTGTGGTTGTCTTGGATAAACTAAACATTTTCTGAGGTTCATATCTAGAAGTATGTAAATTATATATATCTGTTAGTTTGAAACACTCTAATTACATTAATTGTATGTTCCACCTTCTATTGAATTGCTTTCTTTAAATCAGTTTTAACTCCAATTGCTATTGCAATGTTTATTTCCTATGGGTATTAATGTATAAGTTGTTTCAACTTTTATTTTTAACTTATATTCATCTTTCTGTTGTATTCAATATGAAACTTACGGTTTGGTTTTTAAAACGCAAACGATTCCTTCATATTTATAATCACAAATTCATTACTTTAAGTTTAATGAAATCCAGCCATTTTTGCTATAATACTTGCTTTGAAAATGTAAACTTGTTCCACCATGATTGATATATTAGGGAATAATATATCACAAAATTTCATTTCTGCTTATATACAATTTTATCTGTCAGAAACACTAGATCAGTTCCAAATTGGGGTGGTTTTGCCCCTTCAGAGGACCATCTGGCAATGTCTAGAGACATCTGTGTCATGACTGAGGGATTTGCCACCAGTATCTAGTGAGTAGAGGCCAAGGACAATGATGAACATCCCACAATGAGTAAGACAACCCCCACAACACAAAATTGTGCAGTACAAAATGTCAGCAGTATAAAGGGTGCAAAAAGTTGCCCTGGGTGGACACAGAGAACCAAGCTGAGCAGGAATATAGAACACACTCATGCAGACCCTTCCAGCATCTACCATCACCTCGGATGACTCCTGTCTAGCCATCTGCTATCACAACTTACCGGATTTCAGGTAACCCTCCTTCCACCATTTTACAATAACTCACAAGCTCCATCCCTTCTTACACCCACTTCCACAAATTTCAGATAGTTTTTAAGGGAATTGTTCACTTCCTAATCATTTAACATGCATAAAACTGGGCATGTTCCTATCTTTCCATTTTAACTCATCACCAATGAATTTACTGAAAGTGGTGTGCCTAACACCATTCTCCCCATAAGCTCTGTGGTTTTGATTGCATGATTTTGCATCACGCTGTGAGTCTTAGAAACACACATGATGTATTATAGCAGAACCGAACGCATGGCTTCGTTTCTGCATTAAATACACTCCTCTTCTCTGATTAAATTCCTTACTTTCCAAATGTTTAAAAAAAAAAAAAAAGAAGGCTCGATTTTCTTCACTGTTTATTACTTGCATTTTCCGAAGTTCAGGAGATCCAAAATCTTACAGAGAACACGCTAACAGGCATCCTAGGATTTACCACCAACTGAACAAATTTAATGTTTTTCTTCAGATTTCCTTCTAATGAAATAAATAGAACATGACAAAGGAAACTCAAGCCCCCTTGTTTCCCTCTTCAATCCTGTTCTTATGTTCAGTCTCATTCTCTTTCTTGCCTGGAAACAAACATGATGATTGCGGTAACTTTTCAGTTCATGTTTTTATTTTCTACCACACGTAGGTATCCACACATAATGTGTGGTACTGCTGTGTCTTTTGTGGACAAGTCCTTTCTTAAACTGTAGCTCGCATTTTTCATTTGACATCTTCATACCTGTATACTTTGAGATGTAAAGAACTGATTTATTTTAAATTTGTATAGCGGTCCCTTCTCTGAACAGATCAGTCTTTAACCCAATTTTATCCACTGACCTTTTTTTTTTTTTCTTTTTTTTTCCGGTTCTGTGAAGTCCCTGATCATATCCTTTGCCTGTGGTTTTATTGGGTCACTTGACCTTTCATTTCTAGGATTTCTTTATATAATTTGTATATTGATTATTTGTGGACTACATTAGGTTACGAATACTTCCTCCTAGTCTGTGGTTTATCTTTTAATTTTATTTGTAGTGTCTTACAGAAGTTTTCAATTTTTAAAAAAATTTTTAATTTAATTTTTTTAAAGTAGGCTCCATGTCCAGCATGGATGTGGAGCCCAACACGGGGCCTGAACACACCACCCAAGATCAAGACCTGAGCTGAGATCGAGAGTCTGACACTCAACCAACTGAACCACCCAGGCATCCCAGGAGTTTTCTGTTTTGATGCAAATATATCAATCTTTTCTTAGGTTCTTTCACTTTTTGCATTTTAAGAAATTCCTTTCTACATTGAGGCTACAAAGATTTTCCACATTTTCTTCCAAAAGGCTGAAGGGCTGCTTTTCATGCTTGGATTTTTAATTTCGCAAGAATGTGGTTTTTTGATAGCAGACAGTAGTGATCCACCTTCGTGGTTTTTTTTCCAAATGGAAAAGTCAATGGTCCCAACACCAGTTTGAAGGTCTGTATATTAGTTTCCTATGGCTACTGTCACAAGGACCCCAAACTGGGTGGTTTAAGACAGTGGAAATGTGTTATCTGCCAGTTCTGGTGGCCATAAGTCTGAAATCCAGCAGGTGTCAGCAGGGCCATGCTCCCTCTGAACGCTGGAGGGGCGCCTCTGTGCCAGGCCTTTCTCTTGGCTGCTGGTGGCGGCTATTGATCCTTGGGGTTCCCTGGCTTGTGCTGAGTATCTCCCACTTGTGCCTCTGCTGTCACATGGATTCTCCCCTCATGTGTCTGTCTCTCCTCTTTGGAATCAGCTCAGCCATGGTCCTTTGAGGTCTCTCCTGGCCCTGCCCCGGTGACACTGAGCATCCCCGGTTGCTCTCCAGCACCTTCCCTACCGCCCGCTGCCCAGACCCTTAGGCCAAACCCAACTGCCCCAACCCCAGTGGCATTCTTTTTTTTATAATGTGTATTTTCTTTTCTAAAAAATGGAAGTATCATTAACAGTATTATGTTAATTTGAGGTGTACAATATAATAACCCAATAATTCTATACATTATTCAGTGCTTACAATGATAAGTATACTCTTAGTCTCCTTTACCTACTTCACCCATTCCCCCCAACTCCCCTCTGGCAACCATCAGCTTATTCTCTGTATTTAAGAATCTGGGGTTTTTGTTTTGTTTTGTTTTGTTGGTTTGTCTCTTTTTTTCTTTGTTCATTTGTTTTATTTCTTAAATTTCACATGAGTGAAATTATATGCTGTTTGTCTTTATCTGACTGACTTACTTCCTTTAGCATAATACCCTCTAGGTCCACCCATGTTGTTGCAAACGGCAAGATCTCATTCTTTTTTATGGCTGAGGAATATTCCCGTGTGTGTGTGTGTGTGTGTGTGTGTCTTTGTCTGTGTCTGTGTGTCTGTGTATGATTTTTATCCATCTATAGATGGACACTTGGGTTGCCTCCATATCTTCACTATTACAAATAACACTGCAATAAACATAGAGGTGCATATATCTTTTCAAATTAGTGTTTTCATTTTCGTTGGGTAAATATCCAGTAGCAGAATTACCGGATTATATGGTCACTCTATTTTAAAATTTTTAAGGAACCTCCATACCGTTTCCCACAGTGGCTGAACCAATTTGGATTCCCATCAACAGTGTGCGATAGTTCGTTTTTCTCCACATCCTTGCCAACAATTGTTTCTTGTGCTTTTTTATTTTAGCCATTCTGACAGGTGTAAAGTGGTATTGTGGTTTTGATTTGCACTTCCCTGATGATGAGTGATGTTGAGTATCTTTCCATGTGTCTATTGGGCATTTGTATGTCTTCTTTGGGAAAATGCCTATTCAGGTCCTCTGTCCATTGGATTTTTTTGGGGGGGGGGTTTGGTGTTGAGTTGTATGAGTTCTTTATTTATTTTTGGTATTAACCCCTTATTGAATATATCATGTGCTAATATCTTTTCCCATTCAGTTGGTTGCCTTGTTGTTTTGTTGATGGTTTCCCTTCCCTTCCTGTCATCCCAATAGTTTAATTTTGTTTTGGTTTCCTTTGCCGTAGGAGACATACCTAGAAAAATGTTTCTATAGATGATGTCAAAGAAATTACTGCCTATGTTTTTTTCTAGGACTTTCATGGTTTCAGGTCTCACAGTTAAGTCTCTAATTTGTTTTGAGTTTATTTTTGTGTATGGTGTAAGAAGTGGTCCAGTTTCATTCTTTTGTATGTGGCCGTCCAGTTTTCCTGGCACCATTTAGAGACTGTCTTTTCCCTATTGCATGTTCTTGCTTCCTTTGTCATAAATTAATTGACCATATGATTGTGGGTTTATTTCTGGGCTCTTTATTCTGTTCCATTGATCTGTCTATTTTTGTGATTGGCATTTTTAAAAAATGTTAACCACTACAGTTAAAATGAGAAATTATCAGTGTAGTCCCAGTGAATCTATGCTCTGACTATCTCTGTGGTCGGCAGCACTGTGTAGGGTATCTGGAAGAGACTGAAGATCACTGCCACTCTGCTCTCCTTTTTCCTCTGCTCTCTTCCTTGCTCCAGTAAGAGAATCCCAACAGCTGGGTTAGGGTTGATGGGCGGTGGCCTGCCCTCTAATCAGTCTTGACTTTCAGCTCACTGCTGTCATTCTTTATGCTTGAGGAGACAACGGGCCAAGACACCAGTTCAATTCCAGAAACTGAGTTCACAAAGTGTCGTACCAGCTTCCCAGGCACGCTGTCTGCCGAATATTATACTGTGAGTGTGGCTGAGTTGTTCAGATTGACATTGCGTAGACACAGCCCACACCTTGCGCAATGGGGAACAGGCCAAGGAGGTGGGGGTGCCGGCTGCGCAGATGTGAGCGTGTATGACAAGAGTGCTCATTAAGTAGCACATGTACCCTGTCGCAAGCCGAACATGAGCCCTCCTGTCTCGCATGCACAGCCCTGAAAGCTGAGCAAACGGATTCGAGAAGTATAACCCCTCACTGGAACAGCAGGGAGGCCCAATGCAAATTTCTCTGGCAGGGGCAACAAAGTTGGAGGGTCTCATGCAGTGGTTCTCAACTTGGGGGGGGGGAGCGATTTTGTCCCCCAGGGAACGTATGCCAATATCTGGAGACATTTTTTATTTCCTGACTGGGGAGTGCCACTAGCATGTGGTGGGTAGAAGCCGGGGATGCTACTAAATATCCTATATTACACAGGACAGCCTCCCACAACAAAGAATTATCCAGTCCAAAAGGTCTACAGTGCGGAGGTTGAGAATCTCTGTTCTCAAGGAATATGAAAACTACTTCAAAAAGATGATTTGTAAGCATACATAAGGGCAAAGGGAGGTGTTCCTCTCATTCTACCACTACTTGTAACTTAAAAATAGATGCCTAGCACAGTGCTCAATATACAGTAGGCATTCAATAACTATTTAATGAATTTACTAAAATAAGCCAAATGCACCCCCTCTCCTCCAAGATTCAATTATAATCTGGCTGAGGGTAAGGATGTACCTAAGTTGTATACATTTAACTTTTTAAAAAACGACATACTATCATAAGCACGTGGTGACACTGCCTTTTGCATGTAGAAGTTGGACTTTCGCACGAATAATCTGAGGTTTGCATTGCAGGAATGACTTCTAGTCAGACATTAGGTTTCAGTGGAATCACTGTATTTGTCTACAGCGCTGTATTTGTTCGTTTGATTATTCTTTTTAGCATTTCCTATTATTATTTGTAAAAACAAACTGAAAATGATCAAATGCAAGTGAAGCAACTAGAAGTAAGAAATGGCGAACTTACAACAGTAATGCAGTTGAGAAGAGACGAAGCTGGAACTCCCTAAATGGAGGAAAAGTGTCCGATCGGGTGCTTGCTGAACTCTAGCTCACCCACGGTTTGCATTTAGTTACGAGAAAACAAAGAACTATATGGGATGCTGGAAATACATAATCAGAAACTGTGGCTAAAGGACTAGCAGTAATGAGGGACCTTTTGTATGTTTTATATGCTCATTCATATAAATATTAATGTATTTTTAAAACTTCCTGGCATAGAAACAATGTCAGCTCAATCTTCAAGTTTTGCACATTAGTGCACATCTTAGGAAATACACTATACATGCAGGTAGAGGGTTGTCTGTATTAATCTTCTAAAGTGGGAACATGCCTCTGGGGTTCTGGTAAGGGTGGGGGTCGGCCCACAAGGGAAACCTACAGAAGAGGGTCAGGGCAGCAGTGTCCCCCCGCACTGTGGGCAGAGGCAGTCCCAGCCCACTACCCGTGGACTGTGCAAGATTTGCCTGCAGCGGAAGGGAAGACTTCACACTATCACAGTCCGATGGCAGTAGCCTACCTACCGCCTCTCGAGGGGATTCTATGCATCCAACAATCTTCTGACTGTACTTTGCCTTTCCAGGTATTTTTGCCTAAAGGGAACGAATATGCTGCTTTTAGCAAACATAAGCCTGCTGGCTAATTATATATTTCATTAGAACTTAATAAAACTGGCATTCTCCCACTGTTGATTAATAGGATGCTGCTCTGTCCAAAAGACCTGATCTTGATGTGTTGACACGTCGGCTGAGGTCTAGACCTTGGACTGCGGGAAATTAACTGTTGCAGTAAATGCCACTCCTTGGGGGCTGTTTATGCGTGTGGCTGATGTTCCAAGGTCTTCCCCGATCCTAATGACCATCTGCAGCTGAACGAATTTCAAGCTTGGGGATGGCCTGGCCAAGCAGCAGGTAAGTAGTATCTACTCTGCCAACATGGCACATCCAGGGGTTAATGTCACTGCTGCAAAAAACTCATTAGCCCTGAGTACCCTGGGAATTCTTGCGAGCCACCCTTCCACCAACCTCTGGGTAAAATGCAATTCATGGAGACCCCAAAGCCAAAACAAGCCCGATAATAAACCTGAGGGGGCTCCCACAAGTCTCCTGTGGTTTGATTTCTTAAAGGAGGCACCTACTTAGCAGAAGCCCTAAAAAGATCTGCAATAGGTTCAACGCCTCCAGGAGTCTCAAAAGGATCTTTTCTGCACAGAAATGTATTTTTCCGCATGATGATGCTTTGCTCCGTTCACAGAGAAGGGTCTTTGAAGCTCCTTGGAGTGTCAGATTGACAACGTAGCCTGCTGTTGCTAAACTCTGTGCCCTTTGTACTTCAGTCTTCTTGTCGGTAAAGGTGTGTGTGTGTGCGTGCGCGCATGCACTGGGGGCAGAAAGGGATATCAGGTCCCAATAACCCCAAGCTGAACCTTCCCCTCCTCGGCCCTGTGTGCCTCTATCCATGGCACTTCACAAGGTTGGCTTTGAATGATATTTAGCTGTATGACTATCCTAGGATCCGCCACTTGACTGTAAGCACTCTAGAAACAAGGGTGGCATCTTAACATCCCTGAATTCTCCACAATGACCACTATGCTGTGATGCTTCAAAAAAATGTCAGTTCTGGATGCCTGAGGGGCACAGTCGGATAAAGCGTCTGACTCTTGGTTTTGGCTCCGGTCGTGATCTATACAGATTGAGCCCCGTGTTGGGCTCTGTGCTCCGTGTGGAATCTGAGTTTCTCTCTCCCTTTGCCCCTCCCACTCGTGCACGCTCTCTCTCTCCCTCTTAAATAAATAAATCTCTTATTTATTTATTAAGATTTTATTTATTTATCTGACAGAGAGAGAGACACAGCGAGAGAGGGAACACAAGCAGGGGGAGTGGGAGAGGGAGAAGCAGGCTTCCCGCGGAGCAGGGAGCCCGATGTGGGGCTCGATCCCAGGACCCTGGGATTATGACATGAGCCGAAGGCAGACGCCCAACAACTGAGCCACCCAGGCACCCCCCAAATGCAGGTTTCTTTTTTTTTTTTTAAGATTTTATTTATTTATTTGAAAGAGAGAGACAGAGCGAGAGAGGGAACACAAGCAGGGGGAGTGGGAGAGAGAGAAGCAGGCTTCCCCTGAGCATGGAGCTCAATGGAGGGCTCCATCCCAGGACGCTGGGATCATGACCTGAGCCGAAGGCAGACGCTTAACGACTAAGCCACCCAGGCGCTCCTAAATAAATCTTTTAAAACAAAACAAAACAAAACAAAAAATCATCAGTTCCTATTGACTGTTTTTCCTATCGACGGTTCTGAGGAGTTTCAGGTGAAGAAGAGTGGGTGTTCCATAGGAGGCACCGAAACCTT
The DNA here is from genome assembly GCF_029215605.1 of Mirounga angustirostris. NCBI lineage: Eukaryota > Metazoa > Chordata > Mammalia > Carnivora > Phocidae > Mirounga > Mirounga angustirostris. Next base: position 127,863,510 of record NW_026991713.1, read on the forward strand.
GACTCTTGAGCTTCTTGGTGAAACTCTTAAAAGTACCTTCTGTATCTGCTGGGTCCCCTGTTCCTGGCACAACAGCTGATGCTCCACAGACAGATACTGACAAAATGTATAAATCAGCGAATAAACCCTACTTTGCCCCCTTGGAAGCAGCAATAAACAAAACCAAAAGAAGAACAGCTGATATGTGGCTCAGCATATGGGAATCATGATCAGATCGCATAGTACTCAGAATATTTGAAATTAGGTCTGTCCAAGAAAAATGTGTTCCCTTAATGGAAGTATACATTTCAACAGAAGAATTCTAGTGGAAATTTGTGGAAGTATACATTTCAAGAGAAGAATTCTGGTGGAAATTTGTTTTGGACCGACTTACTGTTTGTGGCATACAGAAAAAAACTGATGTCTGATCATCTTCATTACCAATGTTCCCTTAATGCTAGACTAGCACTGTTGTTTCTGCAGAACAGGTGCGTGGGAGCAGGTGGACTAGATATTTGGAGAAGCTGGAAAGGAAAGACACCAAAACGGTGTGGGGACGGTGGGTTGAGGCTGAATGTCCTCCCCTAACACATACTAGCAGAGTTTGCAATAACATCCACTTGTCTTGTCAAAACAAAGAATGCTTTGCATGGCGTTGCTTTTTATTAAGACATCAGCCCGCAGTAGCATGAAGCAGCAAGGTCTCTGAAGGACAATTTAGTGTCTCCCAACTCCGAAGAAGAAGAAAAAAAAATGAAACTACAGGAACAAAGGGAATTTGTCAGAACTCTTGCAAGGCTATGTTGTCACACATATCTATCTGCAAGTGATCCTGCTGAGCTCTCTGCTTTCTTTGGCTTCTTTTCCTTTTTCTTTTCCTTTTCCTGTAAAGCAGGGTTTGTTGAGTTTTTCACTGTGTTTTTCTCCGTTGGCCCTGCAGGTGGCGCCTCTGTCCCAGTAGGATCAGAAAGCCCGGCTATAAATACATCTTGATTCCTCAGAAGCAAGTACTCGCCACATCAACTTATGTAACTAAAACGGGCAGTTTTCTGTTTTGCTTTTTAGCTAGAAACCAACTGTTCTGGCAATCACAGGGCCATTAGACCTTATTAAGCTGAAATTAATACAAAGAGGCAGAGAAGAAGAAAAAGAACAGGCAACCGTGACTGGGAGTTCTAGGGAACTGGTTTAAGTTGGGGGGGGTGGGTGGATTTTGACTTCATAATGAATCAGACCAGCAAAACACACAAACACATATTCTGCCAAACAAAAATCCATGTTACAGTCTGAAAAGATGAAAATTCCAACTACGGCTGATCAAATGGCAAATACAACAGGGATTTGTGTAACTTTTTGTCTGCTGGTGGTGCTCATGGATACCCCAGTGTACACTTGGGGGGCCATATTCATGATAGGGGTCTGTTCATCCTGGTTTCCTGGTTGTACTGGAAGTATGAGGTGATATCTGCTCTTTATGGGATATATAGTTTGTTCTTTACAAAATCTCTCTCTGCCAGGGTCATGTCTCTTACATTCACTGGTTAAGGTTGGAGAGTGTTCTGGGCTGCAGCAAGTGGATTAATCCAAGCATTGCCAGCCACACATTATTCCATCCTCCACCCCACAACTTGCAGGACCTGAGCCCTAAAGAAGTCTATGCCCCTGGTCTCCCCAGGTTGTCCCAAGTGCTAATAACTGTCATGTACAAAATCAAGAGCTGTTACACTACAGAAGTACTTGGTTGCTTTTTTGTCTCGCCCACCAATCAGCAAGCTCTTTATTTTTCATCTGGGTATCTTCCATAGCTGGTGTTGTTCCTACTACAGAACAGTGCTCAATAAACAGGTACAATGACAGGGTACAGCCATCAACGGATTGTCCAAAGGGTTCTGCTGGAGGCAGCATAGAACTTATTTATAAGCCGGGGCGCCTGGGTGGCTCAGTTGGTTAAGCGACTGCCTTCGGCTCAGATCATGATCCTGGAGTCCCGGGATCGAGTCCCGCATCAGGCTCCCCGCTCAGCGGGGAGTCTGCCTCTCCCTCTGACTCTCCCCCTCTCATGCTCTCTCTCTATCGCTATCTCTCTCAATAAATAAATAAAAATCTTAAAAAAAAAAAAAAGAACTTATTTATAAGCCAATGTTGTTCCATCTGGACCCAGCTACTGCACCTATTTGTAGAAATACACCTTGGGTTCTAGGTAGGAAAACTAAGGAAGAAACTGAGTGTCTTTGAATCAGTTAGCTGTAGGTGACAGCAGTCAATATTTCTTGGAAAAATGACGTGACATTGTTTAAGCACTGATATAATATCTCACTTAACGTTCATAGCAATCTGTAGGATCAGGTCTTATCATATTTTAAGAGAGGAAACCAAGGAACGGAGAAGTTGAGTGATTTGCTTAAAGGCACACAGTAAAGTTGCTGAGTCAGGGTGAGAACCCATGCGGTCTGACTTGAGAGCTCTTTCTCTGAATCACTACCTGTCCTGCCTCCCTGTACTGCGTGGGTGTCTCCAATTCCATTAATGGAAAGTCTTAAGCAGCACCCACACGAATACCAGTAACTTCTTGCTGGGAGGTGGGAGAGATGGGGGAGGAAGGGCTTTGCAATCCGACCTTATTCATCCTTATCAGTAGCTGATCATCCATGTTGCTCTTAAACATACATCGTCGTCCACTAAGGGAAGTTTCTAGTACATCGGTTCAGAATTTCTGTTGTCCTTGGAACTTTTCAAGTGCTTCTCGGAGATCCTATTTTCTAATCAGGATGAATGGAATTAGCTAATGAAATGATGATGACGAGCTCTATTGGGATAAACGAACCTCAAAACCTACAATGGCTCATACATTCATGATCACTACTCTCCTCCTCGGAGTGACTCCAGGACCCAAGATCCTTCCTTCAGGTTGTTCCATCTTCAACAAGAAGTGTGTGCATCTCCATCAATTCAGCCGAAGGAGAAACAGTGCAAAGAATTTTGAACGGGTGGTTTCGATGGGCCAGGCCCAGATGCACACATTACTTCTGCTTACATACGATTGGGCAGAACATGCTCGTGGGGCTCAATCTAGCTGCAGGATTGACTGGAAAAATACAACCCAGCACTGTGCCCAGGAAGAAAAGGAAATGGCTTTGATAAAGAGCTAGCCAGCTTGGGCCACACAGGCTAATCTTAGAATTAACAGGAGGTGCAATCAATAAAAGAATTTCAAACCCTTACATTATTACAGTACATCAAATAGTCTTTTTTTTTTTTAAGGGAGAGAACCATGACATTGGAACTTCCAGGTTCTTCATTTTATGCAAGTAATTCAATGGCACAAGGAGACCACGGCTGATCTCCTTCCATTGCTTATGGGTCATGGTTGTGCCGGCACGAGGGGGCTGCACCCAGCAGTTACTACTGTTTGGGCACTGACCTTATAGTGAACATAACCAGTATTTCTTTCCATCCTCTGATGAGAGCACCACCACTGGTGACAGATGGCAAAGGCAAAACCGCTGATCACGTCAGAAATCACAAAAAGGTGAACCTATTCTGGGGAAAGGAGGGTTGGGGAGGGCTGGTGCTATCCACTGGACTCCTCGCCCTTATTCCCTCTTTCCACCCCAGGCTCCCAGCTACTGTAAAGAGCCATGGACAGACTGACTGATAAATAACTCTGTGCTATTATCCCAGGAGTGAGTTGTTTTTTTGTTTTGTTTTTTTTTAAGATTGTATTTATTTATTTGAGAGAGAGAGAATGAGAGAGAGCACATGAGATGGGGGAGGGCCAGAGGGAGAAGCAGACTCCCTGCCGAGCAGGGAGCCCGATGCGGGACTTGATCCAGAGACTCCAGGATCATGACCTGAGCCAAAGGCAGCCGCTCAACCAACTGAGCCACCCAGGCGCCCAGGAGTGAGTATTTCTACCACTACCCCTACAGCTCTGCTTTTCTAATTAATAGCAACTATATGATGCTCAGGTGCCCCTTTTCTAAGGATAAATGCTGTTGAATGAAAAATGATGGATGGGTCCCCGACTGTTCCTGCAATCAGATCACCTTTCTGTGCATCACTGGAGTCTTTCAGGGGCTCATGTTCACAGAAGGTCACAAGCCTGGGGACCAAACACCAGGTGCCAATTGCTGAGCCACTTTCCACTGCAGAAAATGGATGGTATCACACCCTCTCTAGCAGAATCTGGAGATTAGGATTACATTTTTGCCCCTGCCCCATCCCTTTCTAACTGACCAAATCAACTAAGTAGGATCACAAATTAGTTCCTGTCTAAAACTGAATATAGAGTGGTGACTGGTCATATAAGGCAGCAAAGAAATTTGACTAGGGCACTTCAATCATAAGCCTTTATAATGAGCTAGCTACCCTAAAGGATTTATCTTTTAGAGGATACCCATATTCTAATTCCAGAAGATAGAACACCATTGCACAAATTTGGTTTATTTTCCCCTTTCATATTATAAGAAGGACAATGATGCTATCACGCTTATATAATATACATACTTCATTATATATTTATAATTTTATAAATCATATAATTATATATTTATAACATATTTATATAAAATAGATCATATATAATATATAAACTAATTCTATTTATAATATATTACATAGTATAGTATAGTATGATATACTTTATGTGTTATTATAGTAATACAATATTATATATAACATATATAATATAGTGTGTGTGTGTGTGTGTATATATATATATATATATATATATATATATATATATATATATATATAGTCTTCAGCACCTTCCACAGTGGTCACAGAGGTATTTAAGAAATAGCTAGGGAAGGAAGGAAGCAACTAATGAATGAGTTTACAGACAAGGAAGGAAGGGAGAGAGGGGACCATTGTGATACAATCGGAAATACACTTAAAGCCCTGTTAGATATTCACAAGAAGATACTGCAGTCGGATGAGGAGATAGCCCTTTGCCCTTGACTCACTGATAAAATGAAAGCGAAGCCAAGCCCTGCAAACAGTAGGTTCCTTGGGCCTGGTTTAATGGCCTAAATCCCTGATTAAGAACCAAGAGATCTGGAATTGGAATTTGTCTTTGCTAAATAACTAAAGAGTTACAGTTTGGACAGAATAATTTACATCTCTTCTGGGCCTCATTTTGGACGGAATAATTTACATCTCTTCTGGGCCTCATTTTCAACATTATAAAATGAGAATACTTCCTGGTCTTTCTCATGGAGGGGGATGGGGGGCAGGCAGGCAGGGAGGGGCTGTGAGCGGGCTGTGGGATAACAAAAGGGTAAACTACTGGGGGAAGATACAAGGACTCCACAGATGCAAAGTGTTGCTGATGTCAATTCAGAATTTAGAAGACAGCACTCGTTACATATTCGTCTGTAATTTTCAAAATGCATTCTCCCGCATGTTCCAAGTTTTATTAAAACAAATAATAAAGGTGTCTGCTTTTGCATCTGGGACAAGACCTCAGAAATCATCAAAACTGAGACAGGGAAACTGAAGGAGTCCACAAAAATCTGCTTTTTGCTCCTTTTCCTGCTTCTATTCTTGCTAGGACCTGCACCACCCCTCCCCACCCCCCAATCTACACATGCCTCAGAATGCAAATAGTGTCTGTCTTCCTTATAAGGGACAAGGAGTGAATTATTTCTCTAGAAAAGGTAACATCTAAAGAAAGACCAGGTGAGAATGACTGGACAAAGCCATATTCCGGACCACCTGCGCTAGACATCTCAACGCCAAGACCCCCTGGCTTGGGCCCTCGTCTTTGTTCTAACCAGTTCCTGGATACCTGAGAGGACACATACACCAGACCACAATCCTCAATAAAAACCCCAGACCCAGAGCAAAGAAAAGACTCCCTCCTTTCCTTGTCTGAACCTGCACTCTCTATATACCTTCAATAAACTCTGTTTTCACCTCCTGCTGGCGCGAGTCTAATTTCCACCCTACTCTCTTGGCTGGTCCTGTGAGACCCCCTCTGGGTCCCTGGACCAGGCCTGCCTGCATCAAAACCACTGATGACCCTGTATGGTTTCCTGGGTGGGGGGCAGGGGGCAGTAAAACCAAACAGTTTGGCTGGCCTCACAAATGATCAAGTAAACAGCTCTAGAAAATAATGAAAATCCCAGCCACCATGCGAGCAGTACCCATCAGATAGCTTTTTTTTTTTTAATCAGGTAATGAGGAAAAAGCATCGGTGTAGCCACAATGATTAATGAATGAGCAGACTCTGAAAAGCCCACAATGGTGTCAACCAGCTCTTACCTCACACCTGAGTCACCTTGAGGTGCTTCCCTTAATTCTACTCAACAGACCATCAGTTGTTTTTTTTTTTTGGAAGTGCCCTAAGTGGTCTCTATGTGTGACGAGCTTAAAAACAAAAACAAATCGCCCCCCAAAACTGTAATTATGGGCAACAGTACTTAAAGCAAGAAATTCCAGGCAGCTAGTTCATTGTCTTTAATTTCTTTCTTATTGGCTTCCTATCAAAAATAACCTTTGCTTCGAAATGTCCCACCTGCTAAATATGCCTAAAATCCACCAGCTACTAAAATATTAAAAATTAAATTAAACAAAGTGACAAAACTCAACAGAATTATTTTGAAACTGACTGGATCATAAACTCTCTCGGATGCTGGTCTGGGGAGGACACGGAATGACCCAATCCTGCAGCTACTGAAGAAAATGCTCCTTGTTTCTGAGTTAGCAGACTCTTAGCCTCCATTCTAGATATTTTTATCCCCTGAAAGATTTAGAAATGCATTCAATTCTTTATATTCCCCCATTCTTACACTTTGCCTCCCCAGACTCTTAATTGCATTGCAAAGTCTTTTTTTTTTTCCATTTCCCTGTTTGTTTCCACAATGGCAAAGGGGTGAGACCAGCTCCTTTCTAGGCCAGCAACAACAAAAACCCTCCAACAAAGGCCTGAGGGCTCACCCCACATTTTCTCAGCCAAGAATTTTCTTTGCTACAATGTATTCCATCTTTACAAACCCTCGCTGTCTTTTTTTTTTTCCGTTTTACTTTCCATTTATATCACTGTGGAGGCTCCAGGCTTGACGTGGGATTTCCCCCAGCCTCCACAATCAGGTTCTCACCCGCCCCCCAGACTGGGTGACTCATCCAGGAGGAAGGTCTAACAATGTGCTGGGCTGCCGCCAGCTTCCAATATAGCCCTCCCCTCCCCCACCACAATTCAAGCCCCCCTCCTGCAACCCCTGAGACTCAGGGCCACTCCCTTGGCAGTGCAGCACCTGGGAGGCTGCTGAGAGGGAACACGGCCCCCCACCCCCTACCCCCAACTCACAGCTTCCCCCTTAAGATCAGGCCAGCTGCTAGTAGTGCTTCCCTGCTCTCTTACAGACCCTTCCATCCTCTAAGGCTCCCAGCTTCCAAATCTCTGAATGACTCGTGGACCTGAATTTGAATCCGGGTCAAGTTCCAATCTCCGGGCACCCAGGTCTTAGGCATCACCCCCCTCGGAACGCTAAGTTCGGCACTTCTGACCACGAATTTCCCTTCAGTTCCAGCAGCCTCCAGCCCCACCTGACCTTATCCCATTGTTTCATGGTGCCTGGTACTCAGGAGGCTGTCATGGTTTACCGACCTGAGTGCCCAGGTATTCGATTTTACACTGTGAGGCCCGGGCGCTGTAGCTATTTCTTTTGCTTCTTAGGACACTCGAGCCACGCAAGGCAGGTGCTAAGGATTTTACCGAGTAACCCACGCAAGGGGCCACAGCTAGGAAGTAAAGTTTGTTTGGTTTTGGAACTCCCGAAATTCTGTATATTTTCATGCTGTCTAGGGTTTCTGACAATAGCTTCAAAATTGCAACCAAGTGTCAAAACTAATCACCCGCCCCCCCCAGGTTTTCTTATCAGCTCACCAAGCTCATGAATGACAACCAAAGAAATGCCACCGATTAGCCAAAGTCCTTCCCAACCTGCAGTTTGTGCAGCCACTGGGTGGCCCCAGTGAGGCCACGGGGAGAGGCCTGGCCAGCTCTGGTCTTCGGAGACTTCTTCTGACCGTAATATTTTGAGCTCATTATGTGATACAAGTTGTCACTCACCCTCTACCTGGGAGAGTTCGGTTTGCTTCAGGACTTAAGGGAGGAGAGGAGTTCACTTTAAATATTTCATAGAATCCTAGAGCCATGAACATTGGTTGCAGTTGTCCCCCTGCAACCTTCAACCAAATCAGTACTTCACTGGACATCAAGGCCCAGGTCTAATTTTACAAAGCAGGGTTTTGAAAGGATGTGCATCTGCACGTAGTTGTATAAACAATGTAGCTGTCTGTGTCATATATTTCCACATATCACATATCTGGGGGCTAATGCTGCCCAGGAAACTCCCAGAGGAATGGAGACGGACAGGAGAAAATTCATATTGAAGTGTGGACTCCACCCCAGCTTCTTACTGTGCACCTGAGAACTTCAGGACTCCAACATCTAAGCAGGGTCATTTAAACTATGCTCCAGTAGGGGCGCCTGGGGGGCTCAGTTGGTTAAGTGTCTGCCCTTGGCTCAGGTCAAGATCCCGGGGTCCTGGGATCGAGTCCTGCATCGGGCTCCCTGCTCAGCGGGAAGTCGACTTCTTCCTCTGTTCCTCCCCCGCTCAAGCTTGTTCTCTCTCTGTCTTTGAAATAAATAAATAACATCTTTAAAAAAAAAAAAGGAAGAAAAATATGCTCCAGTACATCAAGCAAGTCGCCCATATTTAATACCCGATAATACCCTAGATCAGTAAAATTACACAGAGTCTCACTATATAACAAAAATGAAAAGAAGGAAAGAGCCTACCTGTCTGCAAGACTATAACGACTGAACTGTCCTCGGTGTTAATATGCATAATATGATTCAAGGAAATCCATGCTATTAAAGAGCACAAAGACACGCAAGATATTTTTAAATTATGAGCAAAGGAAAAGATCCCCAATTCTTCTGCTGAGGTCACCCGAAGATTTTAGAGAAACAAGTAATGAAAGTATATCCCCGAGTTTAACAAAAAAACAATTTGCACGATGCTACCTTGATCACTGTTATGCTAAGCTGAGGTCTGACTGGGATCAGCAATCGGGCAGAAGAGAAGGGAAGTAAGTATATAGGGCATATTGGTCATCCTTGCTATGCTTTTTCAATCTCCAAATGGAGTTAAGTTGCTTCTTCTTACACCTTACCTCCCTACCCACACCCAAATCTGTACCTTTCAACAGCAAAGTGTGTAAGCACATCCAAACCCCCCTACACCTGAACCTCCAGGCTTCCCTGGGGCGGGGGGCGGGGGGGAGGGCATCAACTTGGCTACAAGCCTGGGTTACAGCGGGCAGATAGTCACACATGCCACTATGGGATGGGTCTTGAAGGCTGAGGCTAAAATGACTGTACTCTGTGCTACTCTGAAATTTACTGTTGTGGAAACACAGTCTGCATTTGTAAACTAAATACAACGTGTGCCCTGGTCATTGCCATGACAAAGTCACCTCGATGATTCCTAGAGAGGCTACCATAGGATTACAGGTGAGGTGAGGGGGGAGGGGGGGGAGGAAAACCATCGAAGGAACACCTCCAATGCCCCAGGCCTTGTGCTAAGCAGAAACAAATCCTTAGAAATCTCCACCAAACCATGACTTGAAGGGCGTCTTTTTAGGGCTGATTTTACGGCTCAGGACATAGGCTCAAAGAGGTTCTAGTCCCAGACTTTGAATGCAGGTCTTCTAGAACCCAGGCTCTTTCCGAGAGGCCACACTCCTCTGAACCTTAACTGTCCTCATCATACTCAAACAACAGGGAATCCATGAGAGGTTAGAAGCAGGAAACTGAAGGCTGAAGCAACTGTATCGACCTTTGCCCTCCAGGTTCTGGAATTCCCCACCCCCCCACGCTGTCCTCACCTCTGTCATCTGTTCTTTGACCACACCCAACAGACGTGTCCTGCTTCCTCCTGGGCTTTGGCCACCTTCCCTGCTACCTACGCTCTATTTGGCCTTCTAGCTCTCTTCCCTTATCAAGAAACACTAAATTCGGGGTGCCTGAGTGGCTCAGTCGGTTGGGCGTCTGCCTTCGGCTCAGGTCATGATCTCAGGGTCCTGGGATCGAGCCCCGCGTCGCATTCCCAGCTCAGCAGCGAGTCTGCTTCTCCCTCCTCCTCTGTGAGCTCTTTCACTTTCGCTCTCTCAAATAAATAAATAAAATCTTAAAGAAAAAGAAACACTAAATTCTTGTTGGGAAGAACATATGAGATGACAAATTGGATTTGTAAGGGAGAACTCAAAATCAAAATTTCACACATTGATTTCTACCCCAGACAAAATAAACACACACAAAAAAACAACAATTAAAAAAAACTCTAGATAGATACAGTTAAAACAAAAACGCATTATTATAATCCTGCTTTCTGATACACTAAAGTTACAGTGAAATCTTAACTAGCCAGACTTCCACTAACCGGTACTCTGAATAACTAGAATTACTTTTTTTCTGAATTCAGTTTTGAAGAGAAAGATAATCGATACTCAAAGCTCATCAAGTGCTAACTAAGCAAAACAGATTCTGGGCTGTGTTCTCAAGTAGGGGTATGTCTCCCACTCCTCTCTAACTCCTATCTTTCTCCAGCTGGAAAATTCTTACTTGCCTGTCGGGCTTTATTCCAGTGATTTTGTAATGGGTTACGTCTTCCCAAACTGCACAGTTAGTTCTTCCTTTAAAATCCCAGATAACTTTACACATCTCTCTCTCTCTCTCTTTCTCTCTCTCTCTCTCTCTCTCGACATTAGCACTTACCATCCTAAATTGCCACTGTGGATATACACATATAGTTTCTGAATCTGGACCAAGGGCCAAGGCAATCATCTGTGTGTTCCCAGAGCACAACGTATAAAAAGTGTTCCCCCAAAATGCTTGTATTAAAGATTAAATGAGGGAATGAATGAAAAAGAGATCTTTTCCACTTTCTATCTTCACATCTACATAGCTGCACTATTGATTCCTCATTTCAGAACAATTATGCTGTAATTTCCTAAATCAATAGAGATGAAATGACTTTAGTGTAACTAAGTGCTAAATAAGGATGCCAATGTATGATAATGCATCTCATAAAGATGCTCAACTACTGCTGAAATCATGAAAGCATGAGTTTCTAGTTAACAATCACTTTTACTTAATCCTACTGTTCAATTCATAAAAGCATTCCTGTCCTCCAGGCAGTCCAGCTAAGGAAGAGATGGCTGTTCTTAGAGCAACACACAGCATACATCACACTTTGGTGAGATTGACAGGAGGTACGTCTCCACTCTTAGCATGAGAGCTGAGGAGAGGTCGTGATCCAAACGGAAATGGACCGCCGTACTCACAACCGAAGACCAGGCCAGTCTTCCTAAACCAGCATATATTATACACACCCCCCATGTCCATGTAAGTGAAACAAAAGTTGCAAAAAACAGTATTTTCTTATCCTCACTAGGTATGGTATATTTTATTGCCTATTCTGTTCTGTTTCTTTCTTCAAAGCCAGTTGCAATCCACCGAAGTGGTTTCAGGATCCACTGGTGTGTCAAAACCTGAGTATAAAGACATCTAAACTCTATCCAGAAACCACCAATCAAACAGAGCACAAGTCAGCCGCCTTAACTTATCCCTGATCCCCACTGGTCAGGACAAACAGCTCTGAGAGACAGCGCACCCACGACCTCTATATTTTAATTCTGTCCAATAACTTTTACCAGGTCTTACTTACATCATGCTTACGAAACACAAATTCCTACCAACACCACCACTGCAAGGGAGTAATTTACTAGAACAAGAAGAGAGAGAACTGATATGTAACTCGTGTTATAAATATACACTAACAAGTAGACTTTCCATGGGAGATTCATAGAATGAATGCCATCGAACATAAAGGGAAGGAATGACACAAACAACGCTTACATCTAATGATCCCCATGTCCTATGTCACTCCCAGTTCACAAAGTTTGACAGAAACCATTTTATTCCCAGGTGTCATTTCATAAATTGTCAGTCATCCAGAATATGCACTTCACCTGAGTTTCAATACTTGATGACTCATTCTTGGGGAAGTCTCTCTTTTTTTTGAGTGTTAGCACCTTAGATACAGAAAATGAGAGACTCTTGAAAATGTGACTAAGTGCTGGGAGGACTGTCGATGGTAGGGCTGTCGGTGGTAGACAAAGGTCTTAACTCAACACCCTGATGGCCGGATGCAGGGTCTACAGATGGCCCCCGGCCCACATTTTCGTCTGTCCTTAGCCATTATCCCTCGGTGGTTCATATGAGACTAAGATGGTAATAATGTAATTGTGAGAATGAGCTCGTGTTTATATTCCAGCAATGGTGGGGGACTGCTGACTGTAATCAGCTACATTTATAGGAAATCCTGACACCAGCAAGGGGTTTTACATAAATAATGTTCTATTTTTTAACCTTGCCTAATGAGTCTACTTCTTAAACTTATATTTAAAAGACTGAAAAGGGATGAACAGAGCACAGCTGTGGACACGCCTGCAGTGGGAGCTCATTAATACCACTAATTGGAGGGGCAGTTAAAGTACTTACCCTGCACACATCTACACACACACACACACACACACACTCTCTCTCTCTCTCTCTCTCTTCAAAAAAGCTGGGAAATAATTCAGGGAATAATATTGGTTTATTTTTGGCTCACCGAGAAGAGTGAATCAAGTACCAAACATTAGATGATTCATCTATGGAATGTATACATCAACTCCAGGCACCACATCCCTCACCTGGACTGATTTTGGGACTGAGCACATAGGTCCATCAGGGTTAGCACCATATTTGTGTCCCAAGTCTGGAAAGATCCAGGTATTGGTATTGACTAAAATTGCTTATGAGACAGACGGCTATTTACCAAATGACAGATTTATTTCTTAAAATGGCTAAACTTGGGGATGCAGGAGTGCACTTGTCACGATGAGCACTGGGTGATGTATGGAATTGTTGAATCACTATATTGTACACCTGAAACTCATATTACACTACATGTTAAAAAATTTTTTTTAAATTAAAAACGCCTAGGGGCTCCTGGGTGGCTCTGTCGGTTAAGCATCAGACTCTTGATTTCGGCTCAGGTCAAGGTTTCAGGGTTATGAGATAGAGCCCTGCCTCTGACTCTGTGCTAAGCAGGGAGCCTGCTTAATATTCTCTCTCTCTCCCCCTGACCCTCCCCCCCACCATGCATGTGCATGCTCTCCCTAAAAAATAAAAAATAAAATAAAAATGGCTAAAATTCAGGAAAAATCTTGAGTTTATTTCACAACTGGTTATCTTCTTAATGGTGATAAGCTATTGCTTAGAAGGAACCCCAAGGATCAAATTAACTTTTTGGGAGACAACTCTGACCTACGATGTAGCTGTGGGCCAGGCATTTACTTACTGAGCCTCAGTTTCTCTGTCCGTAAAGTAGGGACTATAAAATTGTAACATTCCCCTTAGTCCTAGTCTCTGGCCTCATGATCTGGAAGGAACAACAGTGCCTCCCTGATAGGGATCTAAAATAATGCACTTCAATGACCGTCAGTCACCACGGAGGACGCTATGTGAAACCCTCCGGAAGTACCAAAGAGGGACAACATGTCACTCATTCATTCCCAGCGCTACGCATTTCCTTCATCCATCCTCCCCCACCCTCCACTGGTGGTCTGGGCTCAAATCCTAGCTCTGCTATTTCCAGGCTATGTGCTGTGAGCAAGTTACGTGCCTTGGTGATTTAGAGATTAAATGAGGTAAGAGATGGTAAGGGCTCAGCACAGTCTCTGGCCCACAGTAGTGCACGGTACAGACTAGCTAGCATTCTGTGTGCTCAACTTGCAGGTACGGAGAGCCTCCTCTATAGGAGGCTCACAGGGAACCTGTCTTCCCGTAGCTCCAGTGAGTGTCCAAACCAGATTCCCACGCCCTGTCCCGGATTTGCCTGAAATCGAAATGGAGAAAACAAGCCTTCTCTACCTTGGAGGCGGGGCACTGATCGGGGCTCAACTTGAGCCTGGGGACAATTTGACAGAAACATGGCCAACAACCTCACCTCCTGGATGTTGGCATCAGCTCTCCTATCATCTCACTAGGCTGCACCAAGGGTGGCGCCCCCCGACGTCTTCTGCTGTATGCCAGGGACAGCAAGCCGTCCCTGAACACTTCGTGCTTCCCTCCTGCCTGGCCACAGGATTCCAGCCCCTACCTTGTTATATCTAAGGGGAGCCACACGAGTGAGTCAGAGCAAGGAATGTGGGGAGAAGTGATGTGCACAGCTTTTAGGCCTCAGAAAAACCTCCTGCCTGATGGTCTGTTCATTTTCTTATCCCTGCTACTGGTGCATATCTACACCTAGGAGTCTCTGCCTGCCTGGGAGTATGAATGACAGCAGGAAGAGAACCCCTGGCCCCCAGCCACGCTCCCAATTGCATATCACAGGAATGAGAAATGTGCTTCTCTCCTATGTAGCCCCTAAGATCTGGGATTTATCCACTCTAGCAGGAAAGAACCCGAGATTTCCTTTCTAGGAGCAAGTAAGAATGCACCATGTGTTTGGAGAAAAATAAAACTGCCTTAATTTATACAAGGCTTCTAGAGTAAATACTGGGGAATGACCTGAGGTTCATGGGAAGATGGACATTTAAGAAACATTTTACAGTGCAAAGCACAGGGTGGTTTATCACAGAGATGTCATTTAAGAAGCCACACTACCTTAAACAAAACAGAACTGACACAGAAGAGGCCATCGAGCCGGCCAGAAAGAATCGACACAGCCTTCTGTTCTCTCCTGATCCCCAGCCCGGCTCATACTGGAAGAAGCCTGAAGCCTGCTAAGTGTGTACTTAAAAAATAGGCAAATTCATTGCAATTAATTAATTTTTTAGTTAAATATTTGTGCAGGTTTTTATTTTTGATGGGGTTTTGTTTGTTTTGTCTTGTTTTTTTTTTTTACAAATTACTTTAGTTTATAATTCTAGTGAATAAGCCATCGGAAGTGAAAATTCTTTTTTTTTTTTGTTTAAGATTTTATTTATTTATTTGACAGAGAGAGAGGCAGCGAGAGAGGGAACACAAGCAAGGGGAGTGTGAGAAGGAGAAGCAGGCTTCCCGCGGAGCAGGGAGCCCGATGCGGGGCCCGATCCCAGGACCCTGGGATCGTGACCTGAGCTGAAGGCAGACGCTTAACGACTGAGCCACCCAGGCGCCCCGGAAGTGAAAATTCTTTACACGCTAAAGAATAAGCTATAGCCACTACAGAGTGGAAACGGGCTTTTAAATAACAGTACATTTTCAATCATACCCAAGGTGAGTAACAATACTGAATCCAATATAATTTATAGTTAAAAAAAAAAAAAGGCTAAGGTAGGGGCAGTGTAAGGTAAAGCCCAAAGCAATCTATAGGAATAATACACAGATTCAACCAGATTTTAGAAAAACAGATTGAAATCAGATTTGGGTTAAATTGTCCTAAAAACTCTCCAAATGGTTCTTACTTTCATATGTTCAAGAATCAGAACTAGAACCAGAGCTAGAATTTAGGAATCTCTAGGTACTAGAAAATGTTTCTCTACTTTTACCTGCTAACTCGTTACTCTGTTGTTAAATGAAAGGCAGGGAAGATTAAGAATAGGAATCTGCCGCTCAACTTCTGCAGTGTTGCCAAGTTTTTGGAGAATGCAAGGGATGGTTTTAAAAAATCAAAGACAAGGGGGAGATCCTTGACACAGACGCACTTCCTGTGTTTCCACTGCCCTTATTGAGCCTCTGGCTCTGGTCTGAATTTTGGCGGGTATCACAAGGGGAAATGCCTGATTTTTTACGCTTTATAAATTTGTAGAGAAAGATATGTAGTAAACTAAATTAAAACCGAGTACAATCCATCCTCATTATTTGTGGATTCCATATCTGCAAATTCCCAAACCTGCTAAAATTTCTTTGTAACACCAAAATCAGTCCTTGTGGCACTTTTGTGGTCCTTGGTGGACAGGAGCAGAGGGGAGGAGGACATTTGAACCCCAACTCACAGGAGTCCAGCCTCAGTCAAACAAGGCGAGATGCTTTGCCTTCCTGTTTCAGCTCCCGTACTCTAAGTAAGTTTCTTTTTGAAATTTATTTCGTGCCAATGCTTTTTGTCAGTGATTTTGTTGTTTAAAACGGCTCCCGGTCACAGTCCTGAAATGCTGCCTAGTGTTCCCGATTGCGAGAAGGCTGGGCTGTACCTTCCGGCAAAAATACATGTGCCAGATAAGCTTTGTTCAGACACGAGCTGTGGAGTTACGTTGGCTGTGAGTTCAATGGCAATGAATCAATTAAAAAAAAAAAAACCATATTAAACAGAAACACAAATTAATGTTATGTATTGACAGGTTGATGAAAAAGTTGTGACCAGAGGCTCACTGGCACCCAACCTTGTGTTCCCCTAGGAGCAATGGCGCAGGATTTGCTAGTCCAGTGTCCGTGGTGACCTTTTAAGTCTGAGAATTCCAGTAGTAAATTGCAGAGGCATTTACTATGCATCACACAGGATGCTAAACGTTTTCATAAACATGGTTTTGCAATTTAAGCATACTTAAAAACTGTATCGGGCCTGACAATAGAGTGGTATTTACAGAGTAAATACCTTGAGAAAACTAGTATCACGATTTCAATAAATAGCAGTCGGCCCAAGGCCATATAAGCTTTCCTGCCAAACCAACAATCCTTGCCAAGTAAACTGAACAAACTTCATGGGATTTAGTAGTTTTGGAAACTACCAGAGCCACTTCCTGTGGATTGCCTACAAAGACCACTGACCTTTCGCACCACATGGCTGCTAAAACGAACACAGCCCACCCTCTATTCCAAACCCTGAGCAATGCCTGGCCCACATCCAGCCTGGAACCAGAGGCTCAGTACCAGCAGTGGAAACACAGGAAGTGTGTCCGTGTCAAGCGTCTTTCCCTTGTCCTTGATTTTTAAAACCCTCACTGCATTCTCAAAAAACATGGCAACACTGCAGAAGTTGAACCCAGATTCTTAATCTTCCCTGCTTTGCATTTAGCAACAGAGTAGCAAGCCAGGAGGTCACAGTAGAGAAATCTTTTCTGGTGCCTAGAGAATCCCAGACTCTAGTTCTTGTTCTCAGACATAGGAAAGGTAAGAACCATTTTGAGAGTTTTTAGGACAATTTAACCCAAATCTCAATCCATCGTTTCCTTTAAATGCTGGGTGAATTCGGGAATTATTCCTACAGCCTGACTCGGGCTTTACCTCACACTGCCCCTGAGGTAGCCTCCTTTTTAACTATAAATTATATTGAATTCGGTATCATTTCTTTTTCCTAAGGTCAGTGACGGGTACCGATTAGCATGACAGCAAACAAACTGCTTAGCTGGGAACTCTGATCTACTTTATGAGGATCCAGGTGGATAAATACCCTGGAACATCAAACAAGACTGCCAAAATGGAGCCATTTCCAACCCCGACCCGTGTATTTACATAAAACTGACACAGCTTCATAAACTGTTTTTTTCGAAAGTCCCATTTTCCTATGAAAGCAAGAAATTCAAAACTGATTACTAGAACTACTTGTCCTACTGAGTAGAAAATCCTTACCTTTCCAAACATAATGAAGAAAACATCAAGAATTATAAGTAGAATTTAGTCAGTAAATGACAGCTTTTAGGGGATGACATTTTCATCTATTAAGACAATTATTGTTGAACATGAATATGAATGTATAACTTAAGTGGATGGATATTTCTGCAGGCATTCAGACTCCTGGGATAATTTTAAAGCAATAATTTTCAAGCTTCTTCACCCCAGGACAATTATTGAAAAAAAATCTGCAGAACATTCAAGCTCCACATGTCTCTTTTTCTAAGTCAAAGATACGGCAGGATTTCCAAAGAGATAAAATATCCCTTTATTTTTCAGTTGACTACCTTGTTACGTGGATTACGTGGTAAAACCGTTCCATTTTAGAGCGGGGCATGAATTCAGTGCCTCTACTCAGGGCCACAGTACAAATGGAAACCATAGCAGGTGCTCTGTCCCAGTACCTTATTCAAGAGGGCGGCTAAGGGGCCATCAGACAGCCACTGCCTGTCCTGTTTCTGCTGGAACTTTTGGGGACAAAAGAAGAGTTCTTTCTGCAGGGTGAAGGGGCTTTCAGCTGGAAAAACCACCTAAAAATAAAGAACCCAAGAGGATGCAGACCAAAAAGATGAAAACAGATTTGGACTGGAATCCAGCTGTGTCAGAAACAAGTTTTACCCCCATGAACTTTCAATTTTGAAGCGATACTCTTTTGCTCAAGCCAGGGTGAACTGGGTTGCTAATACTGTAACTGAATGAGCCCGGAATCATATATAGTCATTACAAAACTTCTCTTTCTTCTTCAAATAAAAATGCTAGTTCTCTGACATTTTTAAAAAGGCAAATAAATTTGGGGCCAGGGGGGTAAGGAGAGAAGAATAAAGTCCAGAACATACTAGCCATGTCTTTCGTTCAGCCAGCCTCACACTTTAAAAACTCTCTTAAATATTTTTTTAAAATTAAACAAATAGTGTGTGGTAACTGTATAAAACTATAAACATAGAGAGAAGAAAATAAATCACCTATCATCTCACTATTGTAAGACAACCTCTGTGGATGCTTTAATTTATATACTTTCAAACTTTGGAGGAGATCTATTTTTTAAATAAACTTTTAAAAAAGATTTATCTTTTTATCTGAGAAAGTGGAGGAGAGGGAGAGAGAATCTCAAGCAGACTCCCTGCTGAGTGCAGAGCCTGACACGGGGCTCCATCTCATGACCCTGAGATCATGACCTGAGCTGAAATCAAGAGTTGGAGGCCTAACCCCCCAGGCGCCCCTTAAATACTTTTTATTTGAGAAGTTTTAGATCTCCCGAAAAACTGCAAAGACAGTACAGCAAATATATGGATATCTCACTTCATATATCTCACAATCGGTTTCCCCTAATATTAATAGCTGCAGCTAGTTCAGAGGTGTTGCTCCCATTCCCATCCCACTCCCTATCATTAGCCAAAGATGTTTCTTGTGTTATGGGTTTTTTTTTTTAAGATTTTATTTATTTATTGAAGAGACAGAGAGAGAGAGTGAGCGCACACGCGCACACGCGCACACAAGAGAGGGGAGGAGGGGCAGAGGGGAAAGAGAGGGAGAGGGAGAGAATCCCAAGAAGATTCCGCACAGAGCCCAACATGGGGCCCAATCCCACGACCCCAAGAACATGACCTGAGCCAAAACCAAGAGTCAGACACTTAACCAACGGAACCACCCAGGTACCCCTTGTGTCTGTTTTAAAATTCACTGTGCATCCATCCTATACAATTGATTGTGAAATACAAAATATACATAATATGTCCTCTTTCCCCTAAAAAGGGTATATGTATGTGTAAGTCTATGTGTATCATATGAGCAATAAATACATATTTAAATATTACATATGAATAATAAAGGTAGACAATTTTTCATATCAGCACATATCCATCTGTGTCCTGCTACGCTATATTAATGTCCCATAATTTATTTAACTAGTTTCTTATTAATAGCTTGTTTCCACTTCTGTTTGTTTTGTGATCACAAATGAGGCAATAAATTGATTTGTTGGACAATTTTCCAGACTTGGAACTGCTGGGTCTAGAGTATGTGCATTTATTTTATTTTATTTTTTTTAAAGATTTTATTTATTTATTTGAGACAGAGAGAATGAGAGACAGAGAGCATGAGAGGGAGGAGGGTCAGAGGGAGAAGCAGATTCCCTGCCGAGCAGGGAGCCCGATGCGGGACTTGATCCCGGGACTCCAGGATCATGACCTGAGCCAAAGGCAGTCGCTTAACCGACTGAGCCACCCAGGTGCCCGAGTATGTGCATTTATATATGAAGAACTGATGCAACTAAACACCAAAAAGCAAACAATCCAATTATAAAATGGGCAGAGGACCTGGACAGAAATTTCTCCAGAGAAGACGTGCAGATGGCCGGCAGGCACATGCAAAGATGTTTGACATCATGCATCATCAAGGAAATGCAAATCATTACTACAATGAGGTATCACCTTACACCAGTCAGAATGAGTAGGACCAAAAAGACAAGAAATAACCAGTGTTGGCGAGGATGCAGAGAAAAGGGAACCCTCCTACACTGTTGGTGGAAACGTAAACTGCTGCAGCCACTGTGGGAAACACTATGAAGGTTCCTCAACAAAAAAAAATAGAACTACCATATGACCCAATAATTTACCCCCCAAAACCCCAAAACACTAATTTGAAAAGATGTATGCTCTTCTGTGTTTATTACAGCATTATTTACAATGGCCAAGATATGGAAGAGACCTAAGTGTCCATCAATAGATGAATGGATAAAGAAGATGTAAGATAGAGATCTCATATCATCTCATATATCTATCTACACTACATCTGATTTTATTTACATTTATGAAAAAAGGATGAGATCTTGCCATTTGCAACAATATGGATGAACCTAGAGGGTATTATGGTAAGTAAAATAAGACTGACAAAGACGAACACCACATGATTTCACTTTTATGTGGAATCTAAAAAGCAAAACAAATGAATAAACAAACAAAAAGCAGAAATCAGACTTATAAATACAGAGAACAAACTGCTGGTTGCCAGAGGGAATGGGGCTCAGGGGGAGGGGCCAAATGGGTGAAGGAGAGAGGGAGGTCCAGGCTTCTAGTGATGGAATGACTAAGTCATGGGGATGAAAGGTACAGCACAGGGAATATGGTCAATGTAAGGTGACAGAGGGCAGCTACACTTGTGGTGAGCACAGCATAAGAGGTGGTGAATCACTATGTTGCACACCTGAAATTAATGTACCAGCGTGTGTCGGCTGTCCTCAAGAAGATTTTTAAGAAGAGTATGTGCATTTAAAATCCTGAGCGATATGGCCACATTATCCTCCATAAAGATTGTACAAATGTCCAATCGCACAAAGAGTACCCAAGAATGCTTATTACCCTGCACTCTGCACTCCGTGGGTATTATCAACCTTTAACATCTTTACCGTGTGATCGTTTCTTTCTTTTTTTTTTAAAGATTTTATTTATTTATTTGACAGAGACACAACAAGAGAGGGAACACAAGCAGGGGGAGTGGGAGAGGGAGAAGCAGGCTACCCGTGGAGCACGGAGCCCGATGTGGGGCTCGATCCCATGACCCTGGGATCATGACCTGAGCCCAAGGCAGATGTGTAATGACTGAGCCACCCAGGTGTCCCGTTTCTTTCTTTTTTTTTTCAAAGCCATGTTGATTTCATCTGCGGGCCTCTCCGACTTCCTATCTTACATTCTCTCCAACTCTGAATCTGCTCCAGCCATACAGCCTTTATTCTGTTCGTCTTTTGCATCAAGCATATCCCACCCAGGACCTCTGCAGAAGTTACTTCTGCTGCCTGGAATGCTTTCCCCAGTTCTTTGCCCAACAGCCCCCTCCTTGTCTTAAATAACTTCACGTAAATGTCACTTCTTCCGAGAAGACTTCTCTGCAAACCTAAGCAAAGTCCAAGTCACTCTTGGTTTTATTTTATTATTATTTTTAAAGATTGAATCTATTTATCTGAGAGAGAGACAGCACAAGCAGGGGGAGGGGCAGAGGGACAGGGAGAAGGAGACTCCCCACTGAGCAGGGAGCCCGATGCGGGGTTCGATCGCAGGACCCCGAGATCATGACCTGAGCTGAAGTCAGATGCTTAACCTACTGAGCCACCCAGGTGCCCCCAAGCCACTTTTTGTTTTAAAATGTACATTTTAATTTTATTCAGTAAATTGAGGCCAACAGATCAGGGGACGATTGGCACTGAAAAGACAAACTGCTACTGAGGGTTTGCAAGAGAAGGAGGCACATGACGCCACGTGGGTCCACATGAGGAAGCCCTGGGGTCAGTCAGGAGGCAGAAAGAGTGGGGGAAATGTGGGCAAGAGCCTTTATTGTGGTTTCCAAGAAGAAATATGCAAGGCAGGGCAAGAGGGCTTACGACTGTCTAGTTTTAATAATTTCAGTCTGAGTAATTTCTAGGGTGCAAGGCCTGTCTTAAATTGTCTGCTACTTGTCCCTGGGGCATTAGGTTGAGAGGAACAGTGCTCCTGAGTGTAAGAGCCCCCTGGAGGAGGTGGTTAGGCTGTGGGCTCTAGATTGGTTGATGTGCATGTGTGATCACAGGTGAGTCATTTACTCTCTCTAGAAATTGGCTAACGAGGGTGGGGCAGCCTCTCCAAGGCTATCAAGTCCCGGAGATGTCAGAACATCAGAGACACATGGTTAATACACTGTCATATTATCCCACAACACCTCACCAAGGTGCCACCGCCTTGCTACCGTATTCGTGGACTGTATGCTGTCCGTTAGCGCCACTAGAATGCAAGCGCCTTAGGGCAGGATCATTGTCCTGGTCGCTGCTAATTCCCAGCCCTACTAAAACCTACAGCAGTGGAAGACACTCAATCCTCGTGTATTGAAAGAATGAATGACCACCTCTTCTTGGAATTGCTTATGTATGTCCTTTGCCTATTTATTTGTGACTTAAGACAAATTTATTATCTTACAGCTCTGTAAGTCAGAAGTGCCCATTTTTCTATTTAAATGGCTTGTACTTTTCTTGTTGATTTGCATTTTAATTAACGCAAAAATTAAAGCTCAGTCAGTTACATGTTTTGCAAATATTTTTCCTGTTTCCTTTTACTTTTTAAATTGCTTTATCTGTAAAGAACTTTTTATTTTTATTTGCCTGTAGTCAAACTCTCAATATTATTTGTTATGGCTTCTTAGTTTTATCTCAAGCTTAGAAATTTTTTGCAACCCAACATGATAAGAAATAGTATGATATTTAGTATTTTATTATTTCAGTATTTTACAATTATGTATTTGGTACAACTAGAGTTTATTTTGTATGAGTTAGTAAGGTAGAGATCATTTTTTCCCTCAATTACTAGCATGATATATTAAACAATCTGCCTTTCCCACTGGTCTGAAATATTTTCTTTAACATCTACCAAATTGTGTGTGTGTGTGTGTGTGTGTTTAATTGTGGGGGGCCTATTTTCCGAACTTTCTCCTCTGTCCCTTTATCTGTCTTGCACCAACATCACACATTACATAAATCACTCAGTACCAATGACCTCTACTGTATCAGTAAGAAACAGGCCACGCTCTATTATCAGATTATTGAATGGGCTAGTTTTGCAGCTAAATTGAAAAGCTGTATCAAAATACAGAAATACCTGTGAAGGAGAAGTAAAATTAACAACGTGTGAAATAAAAACAGCTGCTTTGTTAATACAGCCCTTTGTGACAGGGGAAAATAATTCAACCAAATGGTTTAACGTAACTTGGCCCTTTAAAGCAAAATGAGCAAAACAGGAACTGCCAGCCCTGTATCATCTCTCTTTGGAATCTAAGGTGACCTTCCTGAAAGCTATGTCAGTTGTAGGAGCGAAAGTGAACCGGGCAGGAAGGCCAGAGCTGAAGTCAACCACAGCCACGGAGGAACCAGACTTTCCCTCATTGGTGCTGACAATCTCAGCGTCTCCAGCCACAGGATGTAAATGTTGGTTTGGTTATGCAAGACCTCCCTCTCCTTTCATTTTATTTCACAGAATAGATGCACTACATATGTTGCATATTACAATACCGAGGAACTGGGCCCAGGCCAGGACTCCTACCTCTTTTGTCCGTAGTCCTCGAATGCTCACACTCAGTGCCAACTCATACTTCCTATCTGTTCAGCTGCTCTGCGTCCAACACTCGGCTGATCATGCATCAGTCCAATTTCTGGAAGGCCCTGCCTACCACGGCTCTTCTTCTATTTCAAGCACCACCTCAGAGCAGTCTTCAAGACTTTGGGGAGAAGGAAGAGAAAGTCTCTGGAGACCCTCTTTGTTATTTCGGGGACCAGTGGTTCAGCCATACGTGTGTGATCATTTGCATTGTGAAACAATGGTATCAACCTGCTATCAGTAGAAAATGTCACTGGAGTTGACTTCAGAAGGCACTGAAATATTAAGAGTCAAGGCACAAACAGTACATGGATAGTGGCTGGCCCAGTAAGTGCTCAATAAATGTAGCTCTTCCATATTTCTGCCAGTTCTCCCTGACTCTCAGCAAGTCTATGGTCACACGGCATATGAGGTCATTGCAAAGCTTGAGCGAAGCTCACAGGTCCACGGGGGGTGGGGGGGGTGTGGGGGCCACGGGGCAGAGGACCGACCAGTCCCCAGCACACAGGATGGTGCTTAGATGAGAGGGCAGGGCTCTGGTCAAGACCAAGTCATAAAACAATATAAATATCTATCACATCCATGATCTCTGCACATTGGAGAGATCTCTGTATGTTAACATCTTGTTCACTTCGCATACTTTTCAATGAAATTGTGAACCAGAATGAACCATCAGAAAAAAAATGACTAGGGCCGCCTGGATGGCTCAGTCGGTTAAGCGTCTGCCTTCAGCTCAGGTCATGATCCCAGGATTCTGGGATCGAGCCCCGCATCGGGCTCCCTGCTTGGCGAGGAGCCTGCTTCTCCCTCTGCCTCTGCTTCTCTCCCTGCTTGTGCTCTCTCGCTCTCTCTCTGTCAAATAAGTAAATAAAATCTTTAAAAAAACCCGAAATGACCAAATGTTAACCTTATTTTGTTTTCTACTTAATGTTAAACTGAATATAAGTAGAAACTGAATATAACTTTTTAAGTTATAAATAGTAAGCTCAGCTCAGTTCAGACCAATTCCTAATATCCACACTTTTGTGAGAAAACCACTTTACATATGCATTTAAGTGGGTTTTCTGTTCAAATGGATTTTAAATTTTGGATGAGGGGCAAGAGAAGCAAAATCTCTTTATGAAGCAGGCTGTCAAGCTGCCAGAAGGAGAAATACAGTATTAGAGAGTACACTTTGTTTAGTTAATGAGTATATTTAACCAGTTAATAGAGACTGAGTGGTGTTTGAAAGGAGAGGGGGTGGTAGGAGGAGAGAAGTAAGTAAGTTATTCAACTAGTTGCTAGGGAGACCTTCTAAGTGAAAAAATGCAGTCACATAGCGTGGTCATAATCTCCTTCTTGCAGCTTACTCCAAGTTGTATGGAGGAGGAAAGCAAGGGGGAACGTCCCTCTTCCCCCTTCTGGAGCATACGTGGGACCACTGAGAAGGGGCCTCCATGCTCCCTTTCTCAGAAGCATAAACAGCCTTCCAACAGACCTGAAAGAAGAAACTCATTACAGAGACACCTGAGGATAAACTGAAGCTGTGAGCATTCTGGAAATTAAAGGAATTCTAGGCCCTTGAAAGATCTACACCACTTCACTGACCTGTGGATCTCAAGGATTCTGGATGAGTTTTCTACCCAAACACGGCAGGGTAAAACTGCCAACATTATTAAAAAAAAAAACAAAAAACAAAACAAAAAAAAACCCTGTAATATTAAGGCACCAAATTCTATTGAGTTGTTTGTATTTCTTTAAATCTTTCTCCTCATTATTCATCTTTGAGAACAGAGGTTATTTATTAGTGACTGGGTTTTATCTGTTCTTCTTTCAATTAATTATTTACTTTTTTAGGATTAAAGCAGACACCGTGACACTATGATTCAGTCATTCACGCCAAATGGAGCTTTGCCAACTGACCCCCATGGGCATCACCATAAGCCACTTGTTCACCTGGTGGCCAGGAGAGATGTCGGCCCTGGAAGGAATGAGACAGCTCTGAAGAGCCATCCTGGAAAACGACAGGACTCCGATCACGACGGTATTCTCTAACCTTGGAAAACAAGCAGAGAGAACTTGGGAATACTTCCTGAGCAGAGCCTGGATGAAAACCATCTGTCATTTACCTTATTCCCTGGCTGCTTTCTGTCACGTCCATTTCTGGTGAGCGGGATTCCTTGTTTTCAACTAATTTTTACAGTTCAGGTGAAAGACCCACAGGTACATAGGTCATTTCATCAACCGTATTTATGGCCGCTCTCAAAGGCAGTCGATCACACAAACTGAAACACAGTGTTCTGGAGCGTAGGGGCCGCGGTGTTCCTGAGAAATTGTGAGGGAAGAACACGGGATAATTGGCAGAAGTGGCCTTTATTCTAGCCAACGGCTCTCTTGCATGCACTGCGGCCAATGCGGCCTCCTGCCCCAGCCTGGTGCCTCTGTGCCCCCTGGTTCAGGCACACCTACGCCGCACACCCAGGGGCCTCTGGTTTCGTTTAGGGATTTGGTCACGAGAAATATCATCGTGTTAGGATTTGGCCACCGTTCCCAGATCATCCATCTACCAGTTCACATCATGACAAAAAGAGAAGCTCATAAACTCACAAAGGTTCCACAGACATCAATTAAAGTCGTAACAAAAATTAAACAGCAACTTTAATCTATTACAAACATAAAACCCAGTAGGGAGAGAGCAGATGTACAAAGTCGGGGCACAGCCCAGGAGGCACTGTGTTAAAAGGCTCTTTGTCAAAACATACTGTGAAAAAAAAATTTTTTTTTGTGAGCATAGAATTGATAAATCAGAGAGAATGGCTGATCTTGAATCAACATGAATTCTCAGTGAGATAATTGAAGACCCAAATCATTAAGGGCTCAGTACAAAGGCTGATGTTAAAAATGAACCTGTTCTGGAAATGCACCACATCAGACTTTCTCCTATTTCGAGTCTGATATGACCCATCCATCCCCCGCCCCCTCGCTCTCTCCATCACATCCTTACACAGGAAGACTCGGGCTCTGATTACACCAGCAAAATGAAATTTTTGTCATCCTGAACACCGATTCTCATTGTGAGAATTACTGGTAGCTGCAAAATCGTTCCTATTCAAAACTGGCAGTGAAAGGTCCATTCTGCTTTAGTAACTAATGGTTCTTAAAGATCTGGTAAGCAATTTTCACAATATAGTCTTAAAGCCCTGGGAATAAGTACAGACGGGGGCTCTTTAAAGGCATTTTTTTTAATATGGCAAAATAAGAAATTTTATTTGTACAAAAGGGTATTGAGTAAAAACAGGTTCTTTTCCCATTCTAAACACCCAATCTTTCTCCCAAGAATCAACCCCTAGCAATTTTCTAAACATATCTCTGGACATTTCCTATGTATATAAGCATATATGTGTCTATATTACCTTATTTTATTATTTTTTAAATTTTTTTTAAGATTTTATTTATTTATTTAATTGACAGAGAGAGAGAGAGAGACAGCGAGAGAGGGAATACAAGCAGGGGGAGTGAGAGAGGGAGAAGCAGGCTTCCCGCTGAGCAGGGAGCCCGATGTGGGGCTCGATCCCAGGACCCCAGGATCATGACCTGAGCCAAAGGCAGTCGCTTAACCAACTGAGCCACCTAGGCGCCCCATATATTACCTTATTTTAAAAAACATAAATAAGAGCGTACACTCCAGACTGTTAATGTATAGTGTTCATTCATTAACATCCCATCTTCGCAACCATCCCGTATCAGTACGTACAAAGTAACCTCATTCAGGACATAACATTTCCACATATGTACGTTGCACCAATGATGGACCTTTCAAACTGTAAATAATGTTAATTTCCAAATAGGCTGAATTGAGACCGAAAGAATCTTAGACACACACCGTCCCTGGGGAGTTACTGCTGTTCTAACTCGTGGTCACCACTCGATGGGACTCACGGCTGCCTCTGTTACTCCAGTCCGGGAAATGGTGTCTGTTCCTCAGCTCTCTGGCCAGAGGTATAGTTGGGGGATGATGGGACAGCCTGAGATACACCTGACGGGCAGAAGCAGGCGAGGCGGAGTCCTACCCAAGCCTCATCATCTCCTGCAAAAGTGGACGAGTCTAAAGTTCCCATTCCTGCCCACTCACCTGTTCTCCAGGCGTCTGTCTCTCCTTCCCCAGGCACTCCCCAGTCCTCAACCCTCCATGACTTTCCGCCACACGAAACCACCACTCCCTCTCTCCCTATTAAGCTCAGGATGATTGAGAACAGGGAGAGAGTGAATCACTGCCCAGAGGGGCCCAGAGTGACTTTTCTGAATAAAAATATGCATAATTCAGTGGCTGAAGAACTATTCCTGGAGATGATGAACAATGCAGTCTTTTCATAAGGGACCCCGGTCAGGCTGCCATCAGTGAAACAAGCTGCACTCCATGGGAAGGCAGGTGCCTGAAAGAAGTCAATACTGTATGTATTACTGGCTTCTGGTGGCTCTTCCAGCATGGGAGGGATGGTCCCTCAGCACTGAGTCCTTGTAAAAGATGCTAAAACTCAGGCATGTCTCTCTGTTCTGACGTGTCTACACTCAAGGTCACAGTTCTGATATTGTGGAGTTAGAAATGACTATTTTTAGATAACTTTTGGAAGACAAGGCTTAGCCCTTTAGAAGCCCTTGGAAAACATCCCTCAGTTACAGACCTTGCTGGGATCTCAGGAGGCAGCTACTCTGTTCCCATTTCTCTCTGGAGCATTTCCTATGAGCCACTCTACATAAAGGTTTGTCTATTTCTACAGGGAAAAGGAACCTGTTCTAGGTTAATTCTATTTCCTGAGTTTAGAGATTTTAGCACCAAAAAAATAAATGAAAAGCACAATGATGGAAAGGGATTTTCCCCAACTCCCAACATCTTCTGGATATATTCTCTTTTGTTTTTTTTTTCATTATAGGGATTACCAAAGGTATGTATAATATATATTTACACAAGAAGCTGACAGATCACATCATCTTTACATTTCATGGCTATAGGCAGTTGTTTGATCCATACAGTGATGTGATTTTTTAAATAAGCAGTTGTTTAAAAAATATTTTAGGGGCACCTGGGTGATTCAGTCGGTTAAGCATCTGCCTTTGGCTCAGGTCATGATCCCAGGGTCCTGGGATGGAGCCCTGCATCGGGCTCCTGCTCAGCGGGAAGCCTGCTTCTCTCTCTCCCACTCCCCCTGCTTGTGTTCCCTCTCTCGCTGTCTCTCTCTCTGCCAAATAAATAAAATCTTTAAAATATATTTTTTAGAACAATCCCATCATTTGAATTTTTTTATTTAGACATATGAATCAAAGATCTCCTACTATACTTAGAGATGTCTTCTAAAGATTCAGTTACCTCCCTCAAAGACCCTTACCAAGTACTCCTATCTTCAAATGGCTGGAGTCCTTTCTTCCAAAGAACTTGGCATCAGTCAGTGGGAAATACCCTGGCTGGGACTGCTTCTGAGATATTTGCTTCTCCAATGTACTGACCCCGTGTCTGACCCAAGACAGCTTCTCCACTTCCCCCCATCCCATCTGACCCTCCAGAGATGCAGTGGGAGGTCACCGATCCATCGAAAGCACCTGCTAACTCAAAGTACTGCACTCTCCCAGGAGGAACGAAGTCTTCTTAAAATACCAGGATGTTACAGACTTCCTGCTGTGGCTGAGTCCCTGCACAGGAGGTCTCTGACTTGCCGGATGCCACACCAACAGGCCCCCGGGCTCTGCGGTGTGCATACTAAGGGCATCTGTGTGCGTCACTCACTTCACAGACAAGAAATTGCCCTTCCTTAACTTACTGTGCTCCTTATGGCTTAATTCACTTGTTTTAAAGGCATTAGGTGCCACATCTGTATGCAAGGCAACCTCACCCCTATGAGAGCCCACTTGTGCATCCATTATGAGTGAAATATCAGGTTTAGTTGCCCTGAGATATCTCCTTCTCATTTGCTTAGTCACTAGGGGTCTGAATAAATGGTTATCCCAGGGGTAATGAAAAGAAAAGTGTAATGTTGAATACAAATGTTTACTGATAGTTTAATTTATTAGGGAGCTCTACAAAAAAAAAAAGCCCCTAGATCCCTAAATTTATTTACTTAATAATCATGATGACAGACCTATTATGTTCCAGGCATTGGGCTGGACCTTGAGGATGCAAAAATAGTAAGACAATGATCCTGTTCTCAAGGGCCTTAGTTAGATGAGACACAAATGAGCAAATATGAGCAGAAAGAGCACGATAAAATCACGTGTGGGCACAGGTGGAAGAGTCAGGAAGATGGGCTTCACTCCCAGAGAGAAGGCAGGTTGGAAAGAGCATCACAGACAGAACTGCTGTATAATTTAGTATCCAACCAGTCCATTTTAAGAGTGAATAAAACCATACAATGTCTGAAATTTTTACTTGTGGACTGACAAACTGATTTATCACGTTGATTTAGCCCATAAAAGGAACTCTGTTTAACAACTATTTTTTTAAAGCAAAATTATCTCCAAAAAATTAAAATAACCTATATCCATGTACATCAAAACAAAAAAAAATTTTAACTTCTTTCTGTTCATTGTCTGAATATCAGAAAATAATCTCAGCATAGTAATTAGTCTTGGCACATATTCACAGATTTTAATCAGTTTTTATTCACGTCTGTCTCTACACGCATAGCTGAAGGATTTACTTTGTTCCAAAGTGGGTTTGTTATTTTGTATTTTTTTCATAAGAAGGCTTACAATCGTCTTACAATCATCTTCACAGTTGTATTTATGATCACTAAGTTTGAACCTGTCAACACCTTCAGTGAATTCTTCTCTAATGACCATAATGTTTTAACTTGGAAAATACTGCAATGCTCTAATACCTGTAATCCTGCTAAACGGACACATTCTAACTGTATATTTTTAGTCAAAATGTATAAATATTTCAGCCCCGATTTTTTTTTTACAGGTACTGCCGTTTTCAACAAGTAATACCTTTCTTGGATAAATATTTTGAAAAGATAAACCTTGTCAGAGAAACTGTCCCTATTAATGGTTTTTTAATTGCTTCTCCAAATTTGGATGCTGCAAAATAATCAGGCTTCTCAATCTTATTCCATTGTGGTACAGATATAAAATTATCCGATTAAAAATAGGAGCTCCGACCAAGACACTTCCCACAGATTGAGTTATTCCAAAGCACAATTCTAAAATTTCAAAACTAACTCTTATACACTATCAAGCGCTCATCGCCTAATTTGTTCAGCTTCTTTCTTTCTTTCATAGGGATGTCTTTCAAGTGTTGTTTTCAATAACTGCAATTTGCTAAAAGCTTCCAAAGTTGCTGTTTTTCACACTTCGCTCATTGAATACTTTGATTAAAGATTTCCAACTGTCTTTGAACCAATGCCATCAAAATATAGGGGATTTATTTACCAAGAAGTTTGATACTATGTAGTATACTTAAACTGGTTTGCAAAGTACGTCCCTTAAAGGCTCATACACTTCTAATAATACAATTGATGGAGCAGGTAGTTTAAGAAGAATAATAGAAGTCTGGAATACATAGAATATAAGAGAATGGAGGAAGACTGACCAGAAGCATGGGACAGGAGAGCTGAGTTGTGCTGAGGACTGAGAGTAAATGGTTCTCTCAGGGGTAATACAATGGGACACTGTTTCTGGGATGAGCAACATCTAATTTTCAGCAGCTCCAAGCCACCGACCTTCGTGCTGCCCTCCAGCAGTACCCAGCAGCCCTGCGTGGGAGCAGAGGATGCAGGCAGCTACACTGATGTCCAGTTTTATGTCTGCAGGGTGGATGCAGTGGGCACAGAGGGAAGGATGCTGGTGGGGGAGGGCCAGTGGCCATCGACGTGGTGCGGCTGGGTAGGGAAGCCCAGGGAGGGAGGCAGTGGGGGTTCCTAGCAATGTCAAAGAACTGGCGAGAAAGACATTAGGGGTTGTTGTCAGCCAGGCTGAAGGCAGCCTGGAGTGGTGGACACTAAGACGACAGAGCCACAGCAGCTCCAGGAACACCATTCTAGAGAGCGGCCACAGGCAGGAGAAGAGCAAGGCAGGCTGGCCAGGACAGAGCGTGAGAGCCTGAACGACAAAGGAAGCAAGGATTTTTTACTTCCAGATGTACAATTAATCATCTGGATGTGGCATCGGGGGATCCAGCAGAATTCTAAATGCCTGCTTCAAAACAGGAACCGGAGACCCTCTCTCCAACCCAGCCATTCCGGTGCCAGCCCCCCTCCCACCATGTGAAATATCGAAATGGGCTGCCAAGCCAGCTTCAGCACCAACATGTCTTATTTATAAAGCCATGGATTCGAAGAGATAAGACATGGTTTTAGAAACATCATCTTGGGAAATGGAGAGACTTAGCTAGCAAATGCAGAAAACCCAACAGATTTCTAACATCTGCGCTTGTGTCATGGGGATTTACACTGAGAAAATGGAGAGCAGCAAAAGAAACACGAGACCATGGGATTTTAGACCAGAGGCCATAAGCTCATCTTAAACAAATGAACAAACACCAGTAAGAACCCCTCCATGTTACAGGTAGACCCAGGGAGACCAGACGCTGAGCATTCACAGAGCCCATCAGAGGCAGAAAGGAGCCTGGAACCCACAGCTTGGGACACTTGTCCAATGCTCTTCCCATTGCACAGCATTCCTAAATAAATTTCTCAACTAATCCCTTTGAGATCTCCCTCAAACCTCCTTCCAGATGCCTGACACCATGTCCCACGTGGGAACATGAGGGGGTTTACACCTAGTAATCCCACCTTTCCTCATGACACAATCTGAAAACCATTTGCATTTCCATGATTCTAATGAAGGGGCAGTGATTTCCTCAAAAGGACAGAAGTTGGGGTTGGATTAGATGATTTCCAAGCTCCTGGACTGGAAAAACAAATATTGTTAAAATGTCTATACTACCCAAAAGCAATCTACACGTTTAGTGCAGTCCCCATCGAAATACCAACAGCATTTTTCACAGAACTAGAACAAAGAATCCTAAAAGATGTATGGAACGACAAAAGACCCTGATGAGCCAAAGCAGTCTTGAAAAAGAAAGCAAAGCTGGAGACATCAGAATTCTGGACTTCAAGTTATGTACAAAGCTGAAGTGATCAAAACAGTACGGCACTGGCACAACAGACACATAGATCAATAGCTCAGAAGAGAAAACCCAGAAACGAGCCCACAATTACATGGTCAATTAGTCTTTGACAAAGCAGGAAAGAATATTCAATGGAAAAAGTCTCTTCAACAAATGGTGTTGGGAGAGCTGGACAGCCACATGCAAAAGAATGAAACTGGACCACTGTCTGACACCATACACAAAAATAAATTCAGAATGGATTAAAGGCCTCAGTGTGAGACCTGAAACCATAAAAGTCCTAGAAGACAACACAGGCTGTACCTCTTTGAAATCAGCAGTAGCAACTTCTTTCTAGATATGTCTCCTGAGGCAAGGGAAACAAAAGCAAAAAATAAACTTGGGACTCATCAAAATAAAAAAGCTTCTGCACAGTGAAGGAAACAACCGACAAAACTAAAAGGCAACCTGTGGAGTGGGAGAAGATATTTGCAAATATCAGATAAAGGATTAGTATCCAAAATATATAAAGAACTTATGCAACTCAACACCCCAAACCCAAATAATCCAATTAAAAAATGAACAGACATTTCTCCAAAGCAGACATCCAGATGACCAACAGACATATGAAAAGAGGCTCAACATCACTCATCGTCAGGGAAATGCAAATCATAACAACGAGATATCACCTCACACCTGTCAGAATGGCTAAAATCAACAACACAAGAAACAACAGGTATTGGTGAAGATATGGAGAAAAAGAAACCCTGGTATATTGTTGGTGGGAATGCAAACTGGTGCAGCCATTGTGGCAAACAGTATGGAGGTTCCTCAAAATGTTAAAAATAGAACTACCTTATGATCCAGCAGTCGCTCTACAGAGTGTTTACAAGGAATACAAAAACACTAATTCAAAGGGATACATGCTCCCCGATGTTTATAGCAGCTTATTTACAATGGCAAGATATGGAAGCAGCCCAAGTGTCCATGGAATGATGAATGGATAAAGAAGAAGTGGTATACAAACACAATGGAATATTACCCAGCCATAAAAAGAATGAAATCTTGCCTTTTGCAACGACATGGATGGAGCTAGAGAGTGTAATGCTAAGTGAAATAAGTCAGTTAGAGAAAGACAAATACCATATGATCTGGAATTTAAGAAACAACCGCCATTTCTCCTCCTGACTCAGGGTCCACTCACGCAGCTCTCCTCTCCTGTGAGAGTCATTCTGCTGCACCCACTCCCCAACTCCCTGGGGGCCCTGATCTCCTTCAGCACAGGGCTTTGGGGGCTCACACCTATCCTGCACCTGCGGCAGACGTGCAGAGGTGCTTCTTCTGACAGTCACATGCAGGGCTGGCCACATAATCTGCTGCGCCCAGCTCAGAATAAAAATGTACACTCCTTATGCAAAAAAAAAAAAAAAAAAAAAAACAGGAAAAAATTGGTTTCCTTTCTTATACTATCTCTCACTCAACCTGTCATGGTGCTTTTTAATCTGTTGTTTAAGGTCATGCTCCCTTGGTCATGCAGATACTCGCCTGCAGGCTACGTGCAGACCCCTGTGGCCCCTGGGGGTCCGGCCCACACTGGTGTGCTGTGTTCATGCATCTGATCCAACTCCCTGCATGAGTGCCCAGGTCCCCACCGGGTGGAACTAGGGGAGTGGGTGGCCGAGAACCTCTCCTGGAAGGCGGCAGAAGGTGGAACCTGAAGTCCCTTAGACTTCACTGACAAAACACAGATTCAAAAATTAAATTACTAAGACCATGGCAAGTGCAAAGCATTAATCCCCAAGTATGGGGCCCTCCTGAGTGTGGGGCTCTGTGTGACTACACAGGTCATACACTGATGAAGTCAGGCCTGGTCACGTGGCTTACCCCCCACCCCCTTCCACCAGGTCTCTGCTCAAATGTCCAAATGTTATCAGAGAGGTCTCCCCTGACCATTTTGTATAAAATAGCAAACCACCTACCTACCTTTTGGCATTCCTATCTCCCTCACTTCTGTTATTTTTCTCAATAGACTTTGTCATTACCCAATAGATACTTATTTTATTAATTGTTTGTCCATTGTCTATCCCTTCTGCTGCCATGTAATTCTTCTATAAGAGAAGGGAGTCCATTTTATTCATGTCTGTATCTCCACTGGCTACTCATGCCAGACACATGGCAAGGGCTCCGAAACTACTTGTTGAGTAAATGAATGAATGGTTATCATGATGCATAATGATCGTTGCAGACAAAAAAATGTTGCAGAATTTCAGGTAAGGGCAAAAGAGCCCCTGGGATTACAGAGGGTGCAGCTCACATTTTAGAGGGGAATGATTAAAATCCACAGTTGCATTCTTCAAGGTCTATGCAGGATGTCTGGGTCCTGGGGAGGGCCCCAGTGGAGGAGACACCCTCGGGGAAAGGGTGACTAGGACTTAGCTGATGGCTATGCTGGCCTGGGTGGGGTTGGGGGTGAGGGAGTACTGTGCTCCAGGATGAAGGGCTGGTACAAAGACAGGCATTATAAGGAGCCCAAGTGGGACCGTGAGGGGTTTACTCTGATGCTCTGAAAGAAAAGAAAGGATCTAGATGCCTGACAAAAGTAAAAAGAACATTATTGAAATTGGGAAAACACGAGAGCCAACCTGAGGTTGGAGTGTACACATCCTATTTACAGGGCATGAGGAAATTGGTTTAGCCAAAGTGGAGAGCTTGTTTCTTTTAGTAAGTCATCAGATAGAATGGCAGTTCAGGAGCATCTCAAACCAAAAAGTGTCCTCTGATATATTCAGAAATGTATTCCTGCGTAGGCATGTTCTGTTTTGTGTGTGTGTGTGTGTGTTTTTTTACAAGCCCTGTTTTTATCTACTTAGGAAATTAGAAGCAATGAAGTTCATGGTAATACCTTCTGGATTTTTAATTTTACAAGCCTCAGCTTGCTGGCTTTAGAGCATTACATGTTTCCTTAAATCAAATAATTATTTGTACAACATATAAGTTAATAAATGGATAATTTCTGAAATTGATGCTTCATATTCTACACATGACTCTACTCTTTATGAACTTCTATGGATTCTCATACTCACTTGAGTACTAATAACCAGTTGTTACTATCAAAATTTTTACAATTGTAGGGGAGGTAGGCAGGGGAAATGGGTGAAACTGGTGAAGGGGATGAAGAGTACACTTATCACAATGAGCACTGAGTACTGAATAGAATTACTGAATCACTATATTGTGCACCTGAAACTAATATAACACTGTATAGTAACTCTACTGGAATTAAAATTAAAAACTATTAAAAAAAAACCCAAAACAACAACAACAACAAATGTTTACAATTGTTCTATAATGTATGGGATATTTAAATTGTGCACACTTTAAAGAACTCATTAGAAATTTAGTGGAAGATGTTAAATTTCATCCAAATTGGAAAGAATGGACATGATGATGTTTAGAAAGGCACTGTGAAAATCTTTAAGTCAAAAGTGATTGTATTAAAAACATGGTTATAAAAAGTAAAAACTGGGGGCGCCTGGTGTCTCAGTTGCTAAGTGTCTGACTCTTGGTTTCAGCTCAGATCATGATCTCAGGGTAGTGAGAATGAGCCCCTCATCAGGCTCCGTGCTCAACATGGAGGCCGCTTAAGATTCTCTCTCTCCCTCTCTGCTCTCTCTCTCAAAAAAAAAAAGTAAAACCTATTACAAAAGACAAAAGAGAATATTATACAATGATAAGAGGGTCAATTCACCAAGAAGACACAAGCACCATACATGTAGGGAACATCAGAGCTCCAAAATACATGGAGCAAACATAGACAGAATTGCAAGGAGAAAAAAGACAGCTCTATAAAAATGGTAGGAGACTTCCATACTCTAATCTCAATAGCAGATAGAACAACCAGACAGAACATCAGTTAGGAAATCGAGGACATGAACAACATTAAAGACCAGTTGGACCTAACAGACACACACAGAATGCCATCCAACAAGAGCGAAATACACATTTTTCCCAAGTTCACACAGAACATTTTTCACCATATGCTAGGCAAAAAAACAAGCCTTAATAATTTTTAAAAGACTGAAAATCATACAAAGTATCTTTTCCAAGCACAGTGGAAGGAAACTAGAAAATCAATAGCAGAAAGAAAACTGGAAAATTCACAAAAACATAGAAATTAAACAACACTTTCTTAAACAGCCACGGGGTCAAAGAAGAAATCACAGGGAAATGAGAAAATATCTTGAGACAAATGCAAATGAAAACACAGCATACCAAAACTGATGGGATGCAGCAAAAGCAATGCTAAGAGGAAAATTCATAGTCATAAATCCTTACATTAAAAGAGAAGAAAGTTCTCAGAAAACATGATTGTATATTAGAAATTTCATAGACTTGAACCTGGTAAAAGTGGTTTATGTTTATAATGGACCTTGGCTTTTTTTTTTTTTTCTTTACTTTCTTAGCTCTCTAAGGCCTTTACATATATTCAGTGGGTTTTCCAGCGGCAGGAGGGAAAAAAATAACAACGTATATTAAATTATTAGCTTGGAGGATGACAAAGCAGCAGCAGAGCCCAAAGTGCTGAACTCCACCCCCAAGACTGGACCCCTTACAGACTGGACCCCACCACAGACAACCCTCATAGACTGGACACCCCCCCCCGACAGACTGGACCCCTTACGATTTGGACCCCCATGGACTGAACTCCTCACAAACTGAACCCCCTCACAGACTGGACCCCCTCACAGCAGGACCCCTCACAGACTGGACCCCCTTACAGACAAGAATCCCTCACAGACTGGAAATCCTCACAGACTGGACCCCTTCACAGACTGGACCCCTCACAGACTGGACCCCCTCACAGACAGGACCCCTCACAGACTGGACCCCCTCACAGACAGGAATCCCTCACAGACTGGACCCCTTCACAGACAGGACCCCTCACAGACTGGACCCCTCACAGACTGGACCCCCTCACAGACAGGACCCCTCACAGACTGGACCCCCTCACAGACAGGAATCCCTCACAGACTGGACCCCTTCACAGACAGGACCCCTCACAGACTGGACCCCCTCACAGACAGAACCCCCTCACAGACTGGACCCCTTCACAGACTGGACCCCCTCACAGACAGAACCCCCTCACAGACTGGACCCCCTCACAGACTAGACCCCCTCACAGACTGGACCCCTTCACAGACAGGACCCCTCACAGACTGGACCCCCTCACAGACAGGAATCCCTCACAGACTGGACCCCTTCACAGACAGGACCCCTTCACAGACTGGACCCCTCACAGACTGGACCCCCTCACAGACAGGACCCCTCACAGACTGGACCCCCTCACAGACAGGAATCCCTCACAGACTGGACCCCTTCACAGACAGGACCCCTCACAGACTGGACCCCCTCACAGACAGAACCCCCTCACAGACTGGACCCCCTCACAGACAGGACCCCTCACAGACTGGACCCCTTCACAGACAGGACCCCTCACAGACTGGACCCCCTCACAGACTAGACCCCCTCACAGACTGGACCCCTTCACAGACAGGACCCCTTCACAGACTGGACCCCTCACAGACTGGACCCCCTCACAGACAGGACCCCTCACAGACTGGACCCCCTCACAGACAGGACCCCTCACAGACTGGACCCCCTCACAGACTAGACCCCTCACAGACTGGACCCCTTCACAGACAGGACCCCTCACAGACTGGACCCCTTCACAGACAGGACCCCTCACAGACTGGACCCCCTCACAGACAGAACCCCCTCACAGACTGGACCCCCTCACAGACTAGACCCCCTCACAGACTGGACCCCTTCACAGACAGGACCCCTCACAGACTGGACCCCCTCACAGACAGGAATCCCTCACAGACTGGACCCCTTCACAGACAGGACCCCTTCACAGACTGGACCCCTCACAGACTGGACCCCCTCACAGACAGGACCCCTCACAGACTGGACCCCCTCACAGACAGGAATCCCTCACAGACTGGACCCCTTCACAGACAGGACCCCTCACAGACTGGACCCCCTCACAGACAGAACCCCCTCACAGACTGGACCCCCTCACAGACAGGACCCCTCACAGACTGGACCCCTTCACAGACAGGACCCCTCACAGACTGGACCCCCTCACAGACTAGACCCCCTCACAGACTGGACCCCTTCACAGACAGGACCCCTTCACAGACTGGACCCCTCACAGACTGGACCCCCTCACAGACAGGACCCCTCACAGACTGGACCCCCTCACAGACAGGACCCCTCACAGACTGGACCCCCTCACAGACTAGACCCCTCACAGACTGGACCCCTTCACAGACAGGACCCCTCACAGACTGGACCCCTTCACAGACAGGACCCCTCACAGACTGGACCCCCTCACAGACAGAACCCCCTCACAGACTGGACCCCCTCACAGACTAGACCCCCTCACAGACTGGACCCCTTCACAGACAGGACCCCTCACAGACTGGACCCCCTCACAGACAGGAATCCCTCACAGACTGGACCCCTTCACAGACAGGACCCCTTCACAGACTGGACCCCTCACAGACTGGACCCCCTCACAGACAGGACCCCTCACAGACTGGACCCCCTCACAGACTGGAATCCCTCACAGACTGGACCCCTTCACAGACAGGACCCCTCACAGACTGGACCCCCTCACAGACAGGACCCCCTCACAGACTGGACCCCCTCACAGACAGGACCCCTCACAGACTGGACCCCCTTACCTTCTGGTCCCCCTCACAGACTGGACCCCCTCAAAGACTAAACCCTCATGTCCCACCCAGGCTCCTTATTACTTCTCCTTGTATCAGCCCTTCAGCCTGGAACACAGCCCCCACCACACCTATGCCCAGAACATCCATCTGGCTTGTCCTAATCCCCCTCTACCCAAGGATATATCCTCTACACAGTCTTCCCTGTGACCCAGAGTCCCTGCACAATCCCCAAGGGGTGCAGTGGTTGTGCGTCATGATGGCTCCTCCACAAAGAAAACCACTGGAGAGACCAGCTGTGCGCCCAACCCCTTCCCACCCACCCAATACTAAACAAAAGTCACCAGCCCCTAGGTTCTCAATTAGTGTCTGTTGTGAACAAAGATAAGGTTTTGGAAATCTATATGTAAATATATTAAGGTGTCATAGGTAGAACCACTTTTGTCTTCATTATTACACTTGGCTACTTAAAAAAACTTTCTACTGGGAGTAATAATTTGTGTTCTAATTACAAGTGTTTCTGGGAACACACTGTCTGGATTATGAATACAATATCCACATGAAGCTAACAGTGGCAACCCCCACAAACAGGGAATGTTTCAAATAGCCTTCTGCAGATGCCAATGGAGTAGATAAACCACATTTTTCTCTTGGAAGTGCATACATTTTCATGTCCTGAACCATGCAGGAATCTAAAATTCTTTAAAGAAAGTGCATTTCATTATTAGTGTTTCGAGCTCAGCAGGTTACTTCTACATATCTTAATACTATCATGAAATGAAAGAAATATTAGAAATATTTGTATCTTATGTGGAATATACATAATGCAACATATCATTATATTGGTAAAATTCATTAATTGACAAAATTATTTAAGAAAGAAACATGATCATTGCTGTGTATGTTGAGATTAGTTTAGTGATTTCCTGTGATATTATTTAGTAAACTGTTCCCCTCACAAAAATGACAAAATACAGGGCATTTTCTTGTTAGCTCTGCTTTTAAAATACTTATTGAATCATAAATAATTTTTTCCAAGTAAACCAAACTATTCACATTAGTATTACCTACAAGGTTTTTTCCTAGAAATTATCTGCAGTGTTGTATTATGCTGGTTAAGCTCATTCCCTGGGTCACTTGCCAGCTTGGGTAAATGATCCAACCACTCTGCTTAGGTTCTTCTTGTAAAATTGGGATAAAAGTGGCCCCTCAGGGGCCTGGGGGGCTCAGTTGGTTAAGTGTCTACGTTCAGCTCAGGTCATGAACCCAGGGTCCTGGGATGGAGCCCTGCATTGGGCTCCCTGCTCAGCGAGGAGTCTGCTTTTCCCCTCTCCCTCTGCCCCTCTCCCTGCTTGTGCTCTCTCTCTCTCACTCACTCTCTCTCTCTCAAATAAATAAATAAAGCATTTTTGTTTAAAAAGTGGCTCCTAAGTTTTTTGTAAGGGTTAAATGAATGAATACATGTTAACCATTGTCCCTTTTATATGTAATTATATTAATTGAACAAATACGTATTAAATGCCTACCATACCGTGCAAGCAGTTCTAGCAGAGAACAAAGGTGAGAGACATTTTCCGAGGAAGACAAGTGCTACAGAGAAAAATCAAGTTGGGGAAGGGGACAGGGAATGAATGTGAGCGTGGCAGGAATTGGTGGGAGTGTCTATCTCATACAGGGGATCTGGGGAACATCTCAATGAGAAGGTGCTATCTGGCAAAATTTTGAATATTTCCTTCATTCCATGAGAGCATTAAGTTCTCTAAGGGAAAGTGTTCCAAGCAGATAGAATACAAGGACAAAGGCCCACGGTGGTGCAGGCTTCGCATCTTTGGGGACCAGCAAGGAGGCCAGTGTGGCTGCAGGTGAATGAGATCATGAGAGAGAAGGGGAAGATGAGGTCAGAGAGGTGACCAGGGGTGCAGGACACACAGTGCCCTGGACGTCGCTCTAAGGACTTGGGTCTTCTACCCTGAGATGGGGAGCAATTGGGAGTTTTCAACAGAGACACAGTAAAATCTGGCTGATCTGTTAAGAAAGAAGAGTGCGGTGGGGAAGGTTGTGGGGAGAAAGCTAAGTTTTATAGATGATGGTGGCTTGAGTCAGGGTGGTAGCTATGGAGGTGATGGGACAGTGGTTAGATTGTCAACGGTCCCAAGCTGGGCCCACGGGATTTGCCAATGGATAGGACTGCGGGGCAGAAGAGCAAAAGATGAGTCAAGGATGACTGTGGCTTTTGGCCTGAGCAGCTTAGAAAAACAGAGTTGCCATTTGCTAAGATGAGCTAGACAGCAGGAGAAGCAGATTTTGTGTAAAATTCAGGAGTTTATTTTGGATCTGGTAAGTGAGTGATGCTTATTACACAGCCAAGTGGAACTCTTGAGCAGAAAGTTGGATATACATGCATGGTTTCAGGGGAGGAGTCCAGGCTGATGATAGAAATTTGGGAGTGACCCATATATAGAAATTTAAGTCTTACTGAAAATATGATATAATTCAATAGGGAATATAATATTTTTTTAGGGAAAAAAAGTCATTCTGATATATCCTTTGACTTGTACCAGCCCGAAGTATATTTTATAGCCTACCCTAGAATAGACATCAAAGAGGAGGAGTTGAGGTGTGTCCTTTATCATCTCCAAATATGTGGGCTGATATTCCACAACCAAAGTCAGATGAGGAATAAAGTCTAAACAAACGGACTTTTCATCTATAACTTATCTCAATGTTACACTGACCTTATACTATCTAAAGAAGAATGTTCCAAAAATTAGCATTCTGGAAAAAAAATATCATTCTCCAAAAACCCAAAAAAATTGTAAATATAGACCACTATAAACAATCAAATCTCTTCTGCTATAGCGGCAAAGGAACAAATATGCTACAGTACTCAGAATCGAAATAGCAATTAGCTAAGTAATAAAATTAGGGTGCTGAGCATCCCCTGTTATATCTGAGCATCAGTGCCCAAGATGATGTTTCCTAGGAAACCAAAAACCTCCCCAGCACAAATGTTGTGAAAGAAGTCCCCCCAAATGTTGCATTCTAGACACTCCCCAAGTATTTAAAAACAAAATCAATCAAACCAAGTCAGTTAAAAAAAGAAAATATTTCAGAATAAATTTAACAAAGATATAGAAGGCTTACACACTGAAAACTATATAACATTAAGAGAAATGAAAGATCTAAATAAATGAGGGATTGACCATGTTTATGGGTTGAAACATTTGATTTTTTTAAGTTGTCACTTGGTTCCAAACTAATATACAGATTCAACACAATCCCAAACAAATTCCCACAAGCCCTTCTGCAAAATAAATAAAAAGATAAACTGATTCTGACATTCATATGAAAATGCAAACAATCAAG
This sequence comes from Mirounga angustirostris, assembly GCF_029215605.1. Lineage (NCBI taxonomy): Eukaryota > Metazoa > Chordata > Mammalia > Carnivora > Phocidae > Mirounga > Mirounga angustirostris. Next base: position 127,906,431 of record NW_026991713.1, read on the forward strand.
AATACCCAAAGCAATTTTTAAAAAGATTTATTGACTTATTTGAGAGAGAGAAGCAGACTCTCCACTGAGCACAGAGCCCAACACGGGGCTTGATCCCATGACCCTGAGATCACGACCTGAGCCGAAATCAGTCAGATGCTTAACTGACTGAGCCACCCAGGCACCCCTAGAATACCCAAAGCAATTTTAAGAAAATATTAACAAAGTTAGAGGACTATGATACCTGATTTCAAGACTTACTAGAAAGCTATAGTAAATGAGATGGTATGGTATTGACAAAAGACATATAGAATAATGGAATAGAATGAGTCCAGAAATTAAATCAGCCTTATATGGTCAATTGATTTTTGACACAGGTACCAAGGCAATGAATTGAGAAAAGAAAAGTCTTTTTAACGAATGGTGCTGAAAATCGGATATTCCAATGGAAAAATAAAAGAATATCATCTTTACTTCACACCATACATCAAAATCAACTTGAAGTTGGTCTTATAACAGACCTAAGTAGAAAAACTAAAACTATACAACTTCTAGAAGAAAAGAACGTTTGCAAACTTAGGGTAGGCCAAAACTCCTCATACAGGACACAAAAAGCACAAACCATAAGAGAAAATAAATTGATGAGTTGAACTTTATCACAATTAAAACATTTCCTATTCAAAAGGTGCCATGAAGAATTAGGTGTTGGTTTCTTGGATATGATACCAAAAACATAAGTGACAAAAGAAAAAAATAAGCTGAACTATGTCAATATTAAAAACTTTGGTGTTACAAGCGATACCACTGACAAAGTAAAAGGACAACCCATAGGACAGGAGAAAATATTTTAATGTATGTCTAAGAAGGGACTTACAGTAGAATATATAAAGAAGTCTTACAGCTCAAAAACAAAAGGCAAACAACCCAATTTAAAAATGCATAAGGTATTTGAATAGATATTTCTTTAAACAGATACACAAGTGTCCTATAAGCACATGAAAAGATGATCAACATCATTAGTCATCAGGGAAATGTGAATCAAAACTGCAATGAGTTATCACTTCACACCCACAAGGATGGCTATCAACAGAAAGACAAAAAATAAACAAGTCTTGGAGAGGGTGTGGAGACACCAGAATCCTGACACACTACTTGGTGGGATCGTAAAATGGTGCCGTCTCTTTGGAACACAGTTCAGAAGTTCCTCAAAATGTTCAACATAGAGTTACCATTTGACCCAGCCATTCCACTCCTAGGTATACACCCAAGGGAAATGAAAACATTCAGTCACACAAAAATTTGTACATGGAAATGTCTAGCATCATTATCATTAATAGCTGAGAAGTATAAACAACCTAAATGTCCATCAACCAATGAATGGATAGATAAAATATGATATGTCCATACAGTGGGATATTATTTGGCCATAAAAGGGAATGAAGTATCAACACATGCTACAACATGGATAAATCCTGAAAACACGGAGCCACATGAGAGAAGACAGTCACCAAAGACCACACATCATCTGATCTAGAATAGGCAAACCCATGGGAACAGAAAGTAAGAGGCTGGGGAGAGAACTGAGAGTCACTGCTAATGGTATGGATCTTTTTTAGTTGTTCTCCTTTAGAGCATTAAGTGTTCTAAAATTAGATTGTATGATGGCTGTTCAACCTTGTGACTAAAACAAAAACCTCTGAATTGTACACTTTAAATGCATGAATTGTATGGCATGTGGACTATGTCTCAAGAAAGCTAGTTTTTAAAAAAGGCTCCATTAAGAAAACAAAAAAAGCAAGCTACAAAATGGGAGAAAAATTCATACTACATATATCTGACAAAACATAGAATAGATAAAGAACACTTACAACCCAATAATATGATGATGAACAATCCAATAAAAAGTGAGCAAAAGATCTGAAGAGACACTTTACCAGAGAAGATATGCAAATGGCCCATCAGGATATACGAGGGTGATCACCATCATTTATCAGCAGGGAAATGCAAATTAAAACTACTGTGAGATACGACTATACACCCATTAAATACATTTTTTTAAAGATTTTATTTATTTATTTGACAGACAGAGAGAGAGAGAGAGGGGGAACACAAGCAGGGGGAGTGGGAGAGGGAGAAGCAGGCTTCCTGCTGAGCAGGGAGCCCGATGCAGGGCTGGATCCTAGGAACCTGGGACCACACCCAAGCCGGAGGCAGACGCCTAACGACTGAACCACCCAGGTGCCCACGACTATACACCCATTAAAATGGCTAAAATTGAAAACACAAAGTATGAAGTGTTGATAGGAATGTACAGTAACAAGAACTTACATGCACTGTTGACAAAAATGTAAAATGGTAAAACCACTTTGGAAAACTGACAGTTTCTTAAAAAGTTCAACCTAACCCCTACTCTATGGCCCACTCATTCTGCTCCTAGGTCTTCACCCAAACATAGACCCACACCAAGGCTGTCCATGAATGTTCATAGCAGCTTTGTTCATAATAGCACCCAAACTGGAAATAATCCAAATGTCCAGCAACAGCAAATGGATAAAATGTGGACTAGTTGTAAGGATGGAATACTACTCAGCAATGAAAAAGAACAAACTACGGACCATGCTACCACACGAATGAATGTCAGTAAGTATGAGGAGTGAAATAAGCCAGACACAAAATGTACTGCTATATAATTTCATTCACATAACATTTTAGAAAATGCAAAATCATCTCTAATGAGTATAAATGGTAGCTTCCAGTGTCAGGGGTAAGGAAGGGAGCACGTCAAAGGACCAAAGGGATCTCTGGGGTGATGGAAATTTTCTGGTTTTGATTATGGCGGTGGTTTGGCCCGTATGATTCGCTCTCACATTCATCACTGAATTGTTCACTTTAAATGGGTGCATTTAATTGGATGTAAATTATACCTCAACAACGTTGCTTTAAAAAAAAAGGAATGAACTAGTAGGTATTATGTTAAGCGAAATAAGTCAATCAGAGAAAGACAATTATCATATGATCTCAATGACATGAGGAATTTAAGAAACAAGGCAGAGGATCATAGGGGAAGGGAGGGGAAAAATGAAACAAGACAAAACCAGAGAGGGAGACAAACCATAAGAGACTCTTAATCTCAGGAAACAAACTAAGGGTTGCTGGAGGGGAGGGGGGTGGGAGGGATGGGGGGGCTGGGTGATAGACATTGCAGAGGATATGTGCTATGGTGAGCGCTGTGAATTGTGTAAGACTGACGAATCACAGACCTGTACCCCTGAAACAAATAATACATTATATGTTAATAAAAAAATAAAAAACTAATAAAAAATTTAAAAAGGAATGAGAACCAATGGAAAAAAGAATTTATACACAAGTTAACAGCTGACAATTAGCAAATCCAATATTTGTGTAAACAGCACCTCTAAACTTCTCAACAGTGCACATAGATCGTGTTCTCCTTAAACACTTTAAACATTCCTTGCCTCTAGATCACCAACTTGCCTCACAAACCTCATATGGTACCCCCAAGAGTTAATTCTAGCCCAACTCCTCTGGGTTATTACAAATTCTGAGCAAACATGATCCATATTGAGGAGGTTTTAGGATAACTGCGAAAGAGAGGATAAATCCCTGGTAGAAAAGCTCAGTGAAGGGGTGGGGACAGCTGTGCCCCAAGAAGACTTCCAAACTTTGTCCTCAGGTTTGTTCCATTCCAGACACTCTTATGCCCTCATGCTGACCTATCTTTACATAAACTGCTGCTGGTAAGGATGCAATCAAGTTGCTTAGAAAGTTAGAATTTAAATCTACTTGAACTTCATCTCATAAAACGAAAGACCATCTGCAGAGATACTAATGAAACAAGACAGATGTCCATAAAGAAACAGTCTGTATTGAGGACCTGCTATTTATGGCACTCTTTATTTTTAATACATTTTTATTTTTTATACATTTTTCTCATTCAGTACTCCCTATAACCTTCTAATGTAAATATGATGATGAGGATGATGTCAATATTATTATTTCTTTCCATTAAGGAAACTGATATTCAGAGAGGCCCAATTATTTGTCCAAATTCACCCAGCTAGTAAGAGGCAGAGCTGAGATTTACATAGGGGGATGCTTTCAACTGATTTATTTAGTGACAGATCCATAAACAGAGAAGTTAAACAAATGAATACATATAGCACTGGATTCTAGTACTAATGATTTTTCTTTCTTTTTTTTTTTTTGCATCACCCATAAAAGACACACATTTAAATATACTACTGACATTTTGTGGGCTTTTTTCTCGTCATTAAAATGTTATATTCTTCCTACTGGGAAGTCAATATTTGGTGAGAAAGTGGTTCACCTGCTTCTTTAAGAGGAACCTCTATTGTTAAAAAGAAAACCAAAATGACACCACTTAGGTTAAGGCCCCAAGTCAATAAAACAAGACTTAATACATAACCTAACGGCAGTTTCAATCCCCCAGGAATGTAATTTTGAAATAGTCAATATAGAATTTCCTGGTCAATACTAGGAAATTTACTGATAGACCCCCTCTATTCCCTTTAGGAGGGCAACCTTGCCTAAACAACGCATTCCTTGCTAATAAATTCCTTTTTCCCCCCTTTGTAAGTGCTCTCTCTTTGCCTTTAAAAACCTTTCTTCTGTTTAGCTCAGTGGAGCTCTCTACTTGCTAGATGGGATGCTTGCCCAACTCATGAATCATTTAATAAAGCCAACTAGATCTTCATATTTACTAGGTTGAATTATGTTTTTTAACACTAGATAAAATAAAGTCACAAGAGCCTGCTAGGGAGTATCCCAAATTTGGGGAGAGCTATTGCTCTCAAGGAAGAACCAGGATGTGGCAAATTATAAAACAAACTGTATTGCAAGGAACTAGGAAAGACGGCATTTAGGTAATCAGAAATTAATGAGGAACCAGCAGTCAAAACTGCTTAAACCACCAATCTCATGGCTGACACTAACACCCAAAGCTATAAAACTGGTCACTGATGTGGGAAACACAGGCAAAAGAAAAAAAATTGTATTTCCTTACTACTTACAGCCCACTGACAAGTCCTTAGAATAGGCAGTGACATTCCTCTAGGAACTCCGCTGCCTGGATGTTAATACTTTGCTTAGGCAAGAGGCAATCTTAGCCCAACACCCCCAGATCCTGGAAGTCTACTTTAACATATAAAAATTCCTTTGGAAACTTCCTCTGTCTCTACCCTCCCAAGATACAGGTTGGCAATCATTCTCCAAGCATATGGCCCACTGATAGACATCTGAAGAGTCTCATGACTGAGTTTTTACTAAACAGTCATAAATGACCTTTTCCTAACAATAGCCAGCCCCCTCAGGATCCTGGAAACCTTGTTTCCAAAATACCTTGGAGGCTTGTGCTGTCCCTAACCCCTTCCCAACTTCAAAGTATATAATGAGTCAACCGTTACAACCCCAGGGTAGTTCTTTCTGCCCAGGGGTCCTATCCGGTGCTTTAATAAAACCACCTTTCTGCACGGAAGACATCTCAAGAATTCCTTCTTGGCCTTCGGCTCTAAACCCCAACATTTTCCTACATCAGTCACCACCTAGGACAGTCACTTGACAGAGAAAAATAGTCCACATGCTTCCAGTCTGGATACTTTTAAAAATGTTTGTACAAAAATGTCCTACAATGTCCTATAAAAACTCTCATGAAAGAAAGGAAAGAAAGAAAGAAAGAAAGAAAGAAAGAAAGAAGGAAGGAAGGAAGGAAGGAAGGAAGGAAGGAAGGAAAGAAAGAAAGAAAGAAAGAAAGAAAGAAAGAAAGAAAGAAAGAAAGAAAGAAAGAAAAAAAGAAAGAAAAGAAAGAAAGAAAGAAAGAAAGAAAGAAAGAAAGAAAAGGAAAGAAAGAAACAACCTACTAGTTGGGAGGGGAGGCTAATTTCATTTAACGGTTTACGTGTTACGTTTACATGTGTCTTACATGTTCGGGTCAAGGTTCAACCTGAATATTCAGCTTTCTTATTTCCTCCCTCTTCTGGTAACTTCCAGCATTTACTGGAATGCAGAAATCATCTGCAGGGGGTGACAATGTCACGGTCTGACCCCAACTAGACTTGTCTCACGCCTGGCACAAGATCCAGTTCAGTCCCATGTGCGTTTCTGTGCCAGCAGAGTAGATGGAAGGACAGAGCCCACAGCTACCATCTGCTGCCCTCCCCCAGGATCCCTCGAAATGAAGACGAGGTGGGAGTTTCTCCTAGAGACGGGAGCAGAGTGTCCCTCGCAGTGGGCCCACAGAAGTGTTTTCAGGAAGCAACATGTGGACCTCGCACATGAAAAAGCAAGAGACCCCCCGAATGGAGGCACCCTGCGACGGCCGCAGCAGGCTCCTCAATGAGGGCGAGAGATCATCAGTCTGGTGCAGTTCCTGCAGGGCAGACCCAGCCAGGCCCTCAGACTCTGTATCCGGCCTGCCGTCTAGAAGGGCACCCCAGCTCCCCGGGTCCCCGCTCCTGCTCCCACGGCTCACCTGGCCCACTACCTCAGTTTCTTTTACCGGCCGGTGGTCCCCACCGCCCCCCGACCCCCTTCCGCACCCCTCAGGCAAAGCGGGTACTTACAGCTGCATGACCAAGTACAAGTGGTTTGGGCTTTCGTAAATGTCCTCCAGGGCGACAATGTTTTCATGCTTGATCCTGAAAGAGAAAAAAGCACACACAAACAGAAGAGTGAGTATAGTGAGGCATGGAAACTTTTAAAAACAGACATCATTAGCTTCACTGTCACGTCCATGACTCCAGTCCAGGCAGAGGGAAACCAGACTGACCCCTCATTGGGGTTCTAGTCACCACCACTACCAAAGGTCAACCTAGGACCCCATGCCAACTAGACTGCTGCAATCAAAATGTGGTTCCCAGACACAGCACGGGCAGGCATCTCCTGATGGGGTGGCTGGGTGATGGACACTGGGGAGGGTATGTGTTATGGTGAGCACTGTGAATTGTGTAAGACTGATGAATCACAGACCTGTACCCCTGAAACAAATAATACATTATATGTTTTTAAAAAAAGATAGTAGGAAGGGAAAAATGAAGGGGGGGATATTGGAGGGGGAGACGAACCATGAGAGACAATGGACTCTGACAAACAAACAGAGGGTTCTAGAGGGGAGGGGGTGGGGGGATGGGTTAGCCTGGTGATGGTATTAAAGAGGGCACGTATTGAATGGAGCACTGGGTGTTATACACAAACAATGAATCAAGGAACACTACATCAAAAACTAATGATGTAATGTATGGTGATTATTATAATAAAATAAAATTTAAAAAAAGAAATGCAAATTCTCAGGCTCCACCCTGGTCAAACAGATCCTGACTCCCTGAGGGCAGACCCCAGGAACTGGTTCAGTATGACCCTTAGATGATCTGTAGGCACAAAGCAGAAATTCGGTAGTCAACCCTGTGCTTTTCAAGCTTCAGTGTGCACGCGAGCCAACATGGATTCTGGCTGCCCTGCCCATTTTGGTCCTGTGGGGCTGGGGCAGGCCGGAGCGTCTGCATTTCTAACAAGTTCCCAGGAGATGCTGAGGCTTCTGGTCTGAGTCGAGTAGCAAAGTCCTGACTCCAGAAGCGAGAGAGAGGGAAATAGCCTAATGCCAGCCCCTGGAACTACCCATTAAGAGTAGCTTTTGCTCAGAAGATAAGGCTTGCTAATTATTTTAAAGCATTTGAGGGAAGAATCATTTCACTACGTACGAGCTAATGAACTCTTACCACAAGCCTTTCACTGAAATGACTGCTGAACCATACAAAAGCAAGCATTTCATATGCAGATTCCCCCAACCCCGAAAGCAGGGACTACTTACTTATTTTGTTTCCCCTCATACCTAGCATCCATCTGCTTAATAAATAAGGGCTAAATGAATGAATAATATTTAAAGGCTGTCCCTACTCAACATTAAGAATCATTATTTACTTAGGGAAAAATGGAGGCAATTTTCCTAAGTGTGAGCTGTCTTTCCCTCAAATAGAAGTTTATAAGGTGGAACAAACCAGAATATTATCTTCCCTCCGAGCAGATGAGAGAAGAGAACAAAACACCTAACAGAGGGCGGCAATGTTTTCCTCTGATTTCTACAGCTCTGATTAGTCAACACGGGTGTTTGTAGGAGCGGAGATGACAGATTACATGAAATTCACATTTCATCTGGCTCCCGTGCGCAGAGCTACAGCCTAATATTTCCTTGTTACCACTGGTTACTTTGCTACCTGAGCAAAATAATACCCAAATTATATAAATAATTTATATAATAATATTATATAGATAATATAATAATAGTATATCATAGGAACCAAGTAAACTATGCTACCAAGGAAACCATGACAAATTAAGTTAGGACTGCTGAGATCCTAGACGTTTATGGAATGATCATTATTGGATATCCTGAAAGAATTATGACCACAAAAAGTACACAGCATACGGATGCTCCCAGTTTTTTAATTTTTTTTTTTAAAGATTTTATTTATTTATTTGACAGAGAGAGACACAGCGAGAGAGGGAACACAAGCAGGGGGAGTGGGAGAGGGAGAAGCAGCTTCCTGCGGAGCAGGGAGCCTGATGCGGGGCTCGATCCCAGGACCCTGGGATCATGACCTGAGCCGAAGGCAGATGCTTAACGACTGAGCCACCCAGGCTCACCAGTTTTTTAATTTTTAAAAATTTCCAATTAGAGTCATTTCCAAGGGCACAAACATTTTCTTTTAGTGAGGTTAATTTGGAGGTTCACGAAAAGCTTAGACTTACGGAGGGATATGAAATAGTGGGGTTTACATGAAGGGTTGCCAGATAAAATGCTGGGCACCCGGTTATGTTTAATTCTAGATAAACAACAAATACTTTTTTCAGTGTAAGTACACCCCAAATATTGCACTGTTATTTATCTGACATTCAAAAGTGACTAGGCAGCCTGCATTTTTATGTGCTAAATCTGGCCACCCTGGTTACATAAGTCACAGTCAATGAGCCTCTAAACTGAGCTTAGAGATTTGTACCTGCCGTCCCACCTCCCCTCAGATATTGAGGCAAGAAGGCTGTTTGAGCCCTGGAGTATAGCCATTAACACAGATTCAACTATATACAAAGAATCAACTCTGTGCAAAGCCCTTGCCCAGCCAAAATAGGAGACTCTAATAAATTAAGAACATAATCCCTTCTTTGGATGCAAGGGATAGAGAAATTAAAGTCTACTTAACCTGCCATTCTTACATGAGTCCTTGCAGTGGCTGGAATGATATCGCTCCTGACTCTCCCCCTCAACTAATAATTCAAGCAGTCAAGCAGTTGTCATGTACTGAGTTTCTACTCTGCTTCTGGAAGAATACGAGAAAAATATAAAATAAGATTTTCCTCTCAAAAGACTTATCACCTCGGGCGCCTGGGTGGCTCAGTTGTTAAGCGTCTGCCTTCGGCTCAGGTCATGATCCCAGGGTCCTGGGATCGAGCCCCACATCGGGCTCCCTGCTCGGCGGGAAGCCTGCTTCTCCCTCTCACACTCCCCCTGCTTGTGTTCCTGCTCTCGCTATCTCTCTCTCTGTCAAATAAATAAATAAAATCTTTAAAAAAAAAAAAAAAAAAGACTTATCACCCAGATAGAGAGACCCACGAAGCGGTTAGGAAAAAATTAAATGCTAACCTCTGTAGCATTGCCGTGAAGTTTAGAAAAAAGCAAGACCCCGGATGAGCCAGAAGTACAGTGAAGGCCTCAAAACATGATGGGCATCGTGCTGGATGGGTGACGTTTGAATAAGCATACTGCAGAAATTTCAAGGAAATCCTCACATGGCCTCTGAAATGTCTCTTAAGAAAAGTGGTTTAACTAACTTGTGGATGTTAGAACATGACAGAAGAAAACATTCTGGCCCCCAACAGCAGTTCTTAGGTACATTATTCCACCCTCAGACTCTTAAGATATACAAAAACCAAGCTTCAAGCTTTAGCATTGGGTACCTAGCTTGCCTTTACAAACATCAGAGGAACATCCCCCCACAGGCGCCCACCATAGATCAGGCACTGCGCCAGGAGTCCCAAGAGCACCAGGTTAGTTAGCCCTCGTGGAGCTCACACAGGTGGGCTTCCAGCTACAGTAAGGACACCTCCCAGCCAGCCTTTCTTATATGTACCAGGAATCAGCCTCCTTGCAATGAGTGGTGACACCTGGGAGCGACAGAGAACAAGATGACACCCTCTTCTCGTACTCCTGCAAATATTGGAGGGATATAATGTCTGCTTAGTGTTCTCTCCTTCCGGCCGATCAGTCCTCCTCCACCATGTTTTATATTACTCTCATCCTATTGCCGCTCTCATTGGTCCAAAACTGAGAGCATTGATCCCAGTATAAATTATAGCACCAAGAATAGGGTATTAAATAAGAGAGGTGAACTACCAACCATCATGAGTGGATGTTATACTTTAGCAAATAAAGCCTAATATTGGGTTCATTTTTTTTTTTAAAGCAGTTGCTCAACTGTTGGCACCTCAAGAGTATAAGCTCCACAGAGGTGGGGATTTTTAACTATTTTGTTCACTACCGTCTCCCTAATGCCAAGGAAAGTGCACAGCAGGTAGTACTTTTGATACATATTTGTTGAATGAATGAATGAACAATGAATGAATATTACATGCTGGGTCAATTAAATAACCAGATCAGTTTTACCTGAACTTCTACTAAACAAGATCTCCTTTCTTTTTCTGTCTTGAGCTTTTGAGCTTCAAGTCTTCCCTTTAGCTTAATTAAATTCAATCTTTTGGGGTTCCATGCGGTGCTTCAGACGATCAAGACTATTCTGAATTTTTATTCTCCCATCTATTATATTTACTGTCCCTCTCAACTTTGGGCCATCTACATATTTTGTTGGTACACATCCATCCCATATGTCTTTTTTTTTTTTTTTTTTTGAGCGCGAGCAAGAGAGTGCGCATGTGCGAGCAGGGAGGGGCAGAGGGAGAAGGAAAGAGAGAATGTTAAGCAGACTCCATGTCCAGCACAGAGCTCGATACAGGGCTTGACCTCACAACCCTAAGATCATGACTTGAGCTGAAATCAAGAGTCAGAGACTTAACTGACTGAGCCACCCAGGTGCCTCTCAACCCATATGTCTTGATCCAAATCCCTCAAGTCTTAAATGGGAACGTTACCCGTCAGAGCTGGCCTCTGGTATTACACCAGAGACCCCCATCAAGATAACCATGACACGAATCAACTGACTTTCACTGCTATCAAGCTGTACACCCAGCAGGACTATCATCTAGCCCATATTTTACCATCTTATCCATAAGAAGACAATTAGATTCCTTGCTGAAATGGCATTCCTTAGTCTTACACACCATATTATACTATATAAAAGGGAAATGGAACGTTTGGGAAGATTTGTTCTTAGTAAACCCATGGTGGCTCCTAGCAACCACTACCGTCTTTACTAAATGATCACAAACCATCTGCTTAATTTACTGTTCCAGAATTGTGCTGTGCATTGAAGTCAAACTTTCTGATCTGTCCATCTCATACCCTACCTGTTTTATGTTTGGAAAATTTGTCAACATCTCTTATATTCTTTTCTCAAACATTTCAGCTCTCTTTTGTGATAAATGCAATTTCCTCAGTCTCCTGGGATGTGAGACATCTAAATCTAGGGATGAACTAATCTTCTCACTTTCTTTAGGCCCTACGTACGTAGCTGTTTTATATGTACCATTTACTGAGTGTTAACTACAGGCATACCTCAGAGATATTGCTGGCTCGGTTCCAGACAACCACAATAAAGTGAATATCACAACAAAGAGAGTTAAATGAATTTTTTTGGTTTCCCAGTACATATAAAAGTTAAGTTTACACCATATTGCAGTCCAGTAAGTGTGCCATAACATTATGTCTAAAAAACCAATGTACATACAAAAAATACTTTATTGCTGGGGTGCCTGGCTGGCTCAGTCAGGAGAGCATACAACTCTTGATCTTGGGGTCATGAGACCAAGTCCCATGTTGGGCCTGGACTTTACTTAAAAGAATACATGATTGCCAAAAAAAAAAATGCTAACCATCATCTGAGCTTTCAGCAAGTCATAAACTTTTTGCTGGTCAAGGGTCTCACCTTGATGTTAATGGTTGCTGACTGATCAGGGTGGTGGTTGCTGAAGGCTGGGTTAGCTGTGGTAATTTCTTAAAATAAAACAACATTGAAGTTTGCTGTGATTGACTCTTCCTTTCATGAATGATTTCTCTGTAGCATGTGATGCTGTTTGACAGCATTTTACCCACGGAAGAACTTCTTTCAAAAGTGGAGTCAGTCCTCTCAAACCCTATTGTTGCTTTACCAACTAGGTTCATATAATATTCTAAATCCTTTATTGTCATTTCAACAGTCTTCACAGCATGTTCACTAGGACTAGATTCCATCTCAAGGAATGGTTTTCTTTGCTCTTCCATAAGAAGCAATTCCTCATCCATGAAAATTTTATCATAAGATTGATGTGATTCAGTCACATCTTCAGGCTTCACTTCAAATTCTGGTGCTCTTCCTACTTCCACCATATCTGCAGTGACTTCCTCCACTGATGTCTTGAGCCCCTCAAAATTATTCAAGACAGAGTTAAAATCACTTCTTCCAAACTCCTGTTCATGTTGATACTTTGACCTCTTCCCAGAATCAGAAATGTTCTTCATGGCATTTAGAACAGTGAATCCTTTCCAGAAGGTTTTCCATTTACTTTGCCCAAATCCATCAGTGGAATCGCTATTAATGGCAGCTATAGACTTACAAAATGTTTTTCTTAATAATAAGACTTGAAAGTCAAAATGACTCCTTGATCCCTGGGCTGCTGAATGGATGTTATATTAACACGCATGAAAACACCATTCATCTCATTGAACATCTCCATCAGAGCTCTTGGGTGACCAGGTACATTGTCAATGAGCAGTCATATCTTGGAAGGAATCCTTTGGGCAGGTCACAAGAGCAGGATTAAAATATTCAATACACCATGTTGTAAACAAATGTGCTGTCATCCAGGCTTTGTAAGATTAGATTTAGGATACTTCTAAGTATCCTAAACACAGAGTAGATTTAGGATACTTCTTAAAGGCCCTAGATTTTCGGAATGATAAGGGAACACTGGCTTCATGCTAAAGTCACGAGCTGCATTGGCCCCTAACAAGAGAGTCAGTCTGTCCTTTGAAGCTTTGAAGCCAGGCACTGATTTGTCCTCTCTAGCTATGACAGTCCTAGATGGCATCTTCTTCCAATAGAAAGCTGTTTCATCTACACTGAAAATCTGTTGTTTAGTGTAGCCACCTTCATTAATTATCTCGGTGGGATCTCCTGGAGAACTTGCTGCAGCTTCTACACCTGCACTTGGTGCTTCGCCTTGTGCTTTGATGTTGTGAAGACAGCTTCTTTCCTTAAGTGTCATGACATGATCTCTACTACCTTCAAACTTTTCTTCTGCAGGTTCATCACCTCTCTCAGCCCTCACAGAATTGAAGAGAGTCAGGACCTTTCTCTGGATGAGGCTTTGGCTTAAGGGAATGTTGTGGCCAGCTTATTCTTCTATCTAAACCATTAAAACTCTCTCCACATCAACAATAAGCCTCTTTTGCTTTCTTAGCATTTGTGTGCTCACTGGAGTAACACCTTTAATTTCCTTCGAGAACTTTTACTTCGCCTTTGCAACTTGCCTAACTGTTTGGGCCAAGAGACCTAGGTTTCAGACTATCTCGGCTTCTGGCATGCCTTTCTGACTGAGTTTAATCATTTCTAGCTTTTGATTTACAGTGAGAGATGTGTGAGTCTTCCTTTCACTTGAACACTTAGGGGCCATTCTATGATTATTAATTGACCTAACTTCAATACTGTTGTGTCTCATGGGATAGGAAGGCCTGAGGAGAAGGAGAGAGGTGGGGGAAGGGCAAGTCAAGAACAGGGCCATCAGAACACACACAAGAGTTATGGGTGAGGTTTGCCATCTGGTAAGGCATGATTTGTGGTGCCCCAAAACAATTACAATAGTAACATCAAAGATCACTGATAGCAGATCACTGTAACAAATATGATAATAATGAAAGAGATTGAAATATTGCAGGAATTACCAAAATATGACACAGAGACACGAAGTGAGCAAATGCTGTTGGAAAAAATGGTACTGTTAGAATTTCTCCACACACGGTTGCCACAAGCCTTTAATTTTGTTCATGAAAAACAAACAAACAAAAAACAAAATAAATGTAAAGTACAATAAAATGAGGTATGCCCTGGGGCACCTGGGTGGTTTAGTCCATTGAGCATCTCACTCTTGATCCCAGAGTCGTGAGTTCAAGCCCTGTGTTGGGCTCCATGAAAAATGAGATATGCCTGTATGTATCAAGACCATACTAAGTATTTTTCATTATGTTGTTTAATACACCAATCCTATGAAGCAGCTATCTGTGAGATAATAGAAAATATATATTGGTCTCTGCCCCTGGTTGCTGGCACAGAGCTCCTGAAATCCTTGTAATTTCCTAAGTGATAAGAACACTAGGAGTATCTCTTGTTCTAATATTTGGTCTTTGACCCCATCCCTGACACAGGGCTTCTAAAACTTTCAAATTTCTGGGTGACAGGAGTATCTTTTGTTCTAATGAAACTATCTGAGTGGGTTCCTGGATGGCTCCTTGGTGAGGGCTGGAAAAACCAACTCATGATTGGAATCTTCACCCTGTCCCTTACTTCTCTGGAGAGGGGAGAAGGGCTGAAAACAGAGTTAATGATCCATCATAACTCCATGATGAAACTTCCATGATATCTCAAAAGTACAGGGCTCAGAGAGCCTCCAGGTGGGCAAACACATCCATATAGGGAGGGTGACACATCCTAAATTCATGGAGACAGAAGGTTCTATGCTTGGGACACTCCAAGATCTCACCCTATGTATCTCTTCATCTGGCTGTTCATCTGTATCCTTTACCATATCCTTTAATAAACTGGTAAACACAGTGTTACCCTGAGTTCTGTGAGCCACTCTAGCAAATTAATTGAACCAAGGGAGGGGTCATTGGAACCTCCACTCTCAGGCCTGTTGCTCAGAAACACAAATGACAACCTGGGCTTGCAATTGGCAACTGTTTGTGTGTTGGGGGCGGTCCTGCAGGACCAAGCCCTTAACTTGTGGGATCTGACTCTACCTCTGGGAAGACAGAGTTAGAACTGAGTTAAATTGTAGGACACCCAGATGGTCTCCAAGAATTACTTGATGGAGGGGAAACCCACACACATTCAGTGGCCAGAAGTGAACTTCTACAGTGTTCTGTGTAAGTAAAAAAGGAAGATGCATAGGGAAGAAACACACAATAGGAAAGAACTGGAGTTTTCCCTACACAGGAGAAAGTAAAATGGAAAAACTTAGTTCAGTCTATCATTCCCCGCATTTGTAAAAGGGGAAAACTAAGACTCCAAGACATGAAGTACATATTCCAAGGTCACACAACTGGGAATTGGAATTGCTGAGAGTCTAACTCCCAAGTCCATGTTAAAGCACTTATACTATAATTTTCTGTTAACTAAGTTATAATGAGAATATGGAGGAGCACATATAAGTTCAATTATTTGTATGAAATCATGACACCTAAAGTCAGGGTGTTAAATTTCATAATTAACGATATAATATCCATGTCTGGAAGTGTGGGGATTTGAACTATCCTGAAATCTAGTGGAAGTTCTCAAGACCCCTGGTTGTAAATATCGTGACAGATAAAATCCCAGTGGGTCAAAATGAACGAGAGAAAGAGATATTCAGAAGCAGAAAGAATAGTTATGAGTCCAGAAATTATAGTTAGAAAGGGCCTAGGGTGCCTGGGTGGCTCAGTCGTTGAGTGACTGACTCTTGGTTTTGGTTCAGGTCATGATCTCATGGGTTGTGGGATGGAGCCCCTGTCGGGCTCTGCACTTGGTGGGGAATCTGCTTAAAGATTCTCTCCTTCTGCCCCTCCCCTGGCTCGCATGCTCCTGTTTTCTCTCTCTCTTTCTCTCAAATAAATAAATACTTTTTTTAAAAAAGGGGGGCCTTTCATCAGCCCAGATCTGCCAGTGTCATCAAAAGGAAGAATAAAATGGACAGAGAGAAGAGGCAAGGATGTCAGCTACAAGCAAATGGAAAAACCAAGGTGCCATTAACCTTGCATAGCTTATATAGCTAAATTCCGTAGTTCAGCATTCAGTCTTTCTAAAATACGGCCAAGAGGACCTTCATACATAAGGAATGTTCGTCCCCAAACAACAAACCTTTCTAAAATGCTCATATTTCAAAGGAACAATATCACTAAAAACAACTTTAGGTGATGAAAATAACCTCACTTAATTTTAATCACTTAGCATCTACCAGGACCAAAGTAAACATTAGCTGATACATCTATGTACAGAAGGTAGATGGTTTACATGACAATCTATGCTGAAGTCTCCATAATCCCCAATAAAAGACAGATGAGCTGGATAGAGGGAAGTGGGCCCAGGCTGGGGGGGCGGGGGGAGGGGGCGGGGAGAGAGAGAGAGAAGCTGAATGGGAGCACAGCATATATGGGCATTGATGCACACACAGCGTGCATGGTAACTGACAGCCAAGCAAGAAATCCCCAGAAAGAGCCAGGAAAACATTTTAAAGTTAATTCGTGCAACAAATCATACCAAATGCACAAGCAGGCCCCGTTCCAAAACCCCCAACCTGGAGGGAACATCAGGACCCAGAGAACAGGCACTCTATTGAATACACATGCCTCTTTGAAACAGCCACGCCACTTCTCCCTCCAGTTAATTCTCCACAGTTCAAGGATCCCCGAATTTTGAACTCCTTGTAAAACGAGGAATGTTAGAAAAACACAGAAGAGGAGAGAAAGGAAAGTTCAGCATATTTCACTGTCATGGCTCACTGATCTGGAGGAGGGGAGATTGTGGCAGCAATTATGAGTATTGTGAGAACTAACAGAAGAAGGAGAAGGCAACAAAACACCTTTCCTTTGTGTGGTCGTTGGAAATGGCCACTGATCTACTTAGATTAAAGGGGCCACTAGAGGATAAGAGATGGACAGGAGACAAGGTGATTACTAATGACGACAGAGGGGAGGATGGGAGGACCAGATCTCCGCGCAGAGGCTCAAAACGGAAGTTACGTCAATGAGCCGTGACTGACTTCCGGCCCTCCTCTCTCACCACTTCCGCGTTAATTGTCCAGTCAGGAGAAGGCGCTTCTCAGGTGAAAGGCAAGCCCCTTTTTCAAAGATCGTAAAGGACTAGGTCTTTCCCTAACCACCACGACGTTTTTCTAAACGGTCTGGAAAATTTAATTGTTGTTCACAAAAAAGATGCTATGGTTCTCTGGCATGGCAAATTGCCTCCAAAACATTTGAAGACTATTCTGATTTCTTGCCAAACACTCTTGTTTGTCTAAGTAAACACTAGGCTTTTTGTAAATAAAGCAAACCATTTCCTCCTTTCCTGGGTCAGACTATCTCCACCCCTCCTCCAGTTATAAGCAGTACAGGAAATAATGCTGAGAAAATTAGGATACTGTCAGTCACAAGGGAAAGTGGTAGAGTTGAAATATTTGCCAGATGGTATTAAAAGATAATACCTTTCTGGGCGCCTGGGTGGCTCAGTCGGTTAAGCAACTGCCTTCGGCTCAGGTCATGATCCCGGAGTCCCGGGATCGAGTCCCGCATCGGGCTCCCTGCTCGGCGGGGAGTCTGCTTCTCCCTCTGACCCTCCACCCTCTCATGCTCTCTATCTCATTCTCTCTCTCAAATAAATAAAACCTTTAAAAAAATAAAAATAAAAGATAATACCTTTCCTTTTTATAACTTAACAGGCACATTCACAGATGTTCCTTTGCTTCATTCTCACAACAACTCCATGAAGTAGGCATTATTATTCTTACTTTATAGATGATCACTCCCAGTTTATAGCCACTTAATTGTTCTCCCTCCCTCCCTTGCTCTTACTCTCTCACCATTCTCCATGCTGTCTCCTGAGCCATCACTCCACAAAACAGAAGTGATTAAACTTTTTGGCTTGAAATCCTTCCATAGCTCCTCATAGTCCAGGATAAAACCCACATGACTTGACACGACTTACAAGGTCCCTGTTGCTTGGTCCTTACCTGCCCCTCCCATTTTCCACCATTGCCCCACACCAAAACGTTACTGGCCCCTGGACAGCTCTCACACACCTGTGTACACCTTCTTCTCTGGCCACCTAGGTGTGCTCATCCCTCTCGTATCTTCTCACCAAACTACGCATCCTCTGAGACTTGTTCTAGATCATCCACTGAGAACCCTTTGCTATTCCTCATCTCTTGCAGGATGGATCCTCCCCCTTCTGGGCCAGCCCTGTTCTTTTATCACTTTGTTGTTGTACTACATTGCATCCATCTGTTTGCATGTACATGTGTGTACATATTTAGATGGTTTTATATGCAGAGAAAAAAAGTCTAGAAGGATACATATCAAACCAGCTACTAATACCGCAGAAAGTATGCTAGGGTGGGAGAGGATTTTCACCTTGCAGTTTTTCTGAACTGGGATTCTTCATCTGAGCCAAAAAACAGAGAAAAATGACTCGAGGGACTATTTTCTCAGTTCTCCCAGGGAAGGTACCATTCTAGTCGCATAGGAGAGAAAGTTAATTCAGTATACACAACAAATGCCTTAGAGCATTAGGGCTCGATTCTCTCACTGAGCCCAAGTAGAGAAAGGGTTGCCAGACTGTTCTACTGCCAGATTTTTACAAAGAGGTGCTTTTTAAAAGTTCTTGATCAAAATCATTAACATCTGGTTCACCAAAATATATCCATAATGCTGGACACAAAGAAATAGATACTAATTAGTCTAACTGCTCAAGAAATCAGGAGATTGGGTTGGGTCTCAGTTCCGACCATCTAACTGCAGGATTTTAGACAGGTCATTAAATACTTTCTGACTTGATTTCCTCATCTGTTAAATGAACATTAAAATATATGGTCTCATTATCTAGCTACAGAAACACACACCTGTGTAGAGGTAAAATATGCTATGTATACACATGTATATATCACACTACATATAGAGAGAGATCTTGTCTATTAAGAATATAGGTCGGGGCACCTGGATGGCTCAGTCGGCTGAGTGGTGGACTCTCGGTTTTGACTCAGGTCATGATTGGGGTCCTGGGATCGAGCCCAGCATCGGGCTCCACATTCAGTGCAGAGTCTACCTGGGATTCTCTCCCTCTGCTCCTCCCCCCACTCGTGTGCTCTCTCTGTCTCTCTCTCCAAAATAAAATAAATAACATCTTAAAAAAAGAAAGAAAGAAAGAAAAAGAAAAGAATATAGGCCACCTTGGGAAAGGCCAGAATTCAAAATCCAAAGCTTCAAATCATCTCCGTTGCCGCCAGCAGATGGAGCTGTAATCAATGGGAGACTAAGGAGCAAAGCCTGGTAAGTAAATCAACTACATCTTAAGAATGCAAGGCAGTTTTGTTGTTGTTGTTAAGGAGTAAGTACCACATGTGATAAGTCCCTCATTGTGAAATACGTTTTGCTTTGAATTCTTAAAAACAAACAAACAACAATTAAAACCCTTGTGCGCAGCTGACGATGTTTTCAAAAAAAAGCATCTCAGGCATCTTTAGCACACTGTAGAACACACGGGGTGGGGGGGCCTGGCCAGCATTCCCTGGCAGCCCTAGGGAGGCAGGGCAGGAGTCTGTATTGGTAGACTGGGAGGGGCACCAACTTGGCTGGCTCTGTCTCTAGGGGATGGAACGCTGGTCATGTCACTTCCCAGGGTCTCAGTTTTCTCATCTAGAAATTAACTTGTCAAACAGGATCCTCTCTGAGGTCCTCTCTAATAATCAATGAATTTAAAATTACTATGAGGCAGAGTGTACTGAAGTATATAGGGGCCCCCAAAGCTTGACCCTAACCAATAGGGTTCTCTAGGATAGTGTTTGCTGCATGGAAGCGTGGATGACAACGCACGCTTTAACAGGCTCTTCTGCATCAGTAAGCTTGTCGTTAGACATGGAATAGAATTCCTTAAGATAGGAAGCCACTTACATGGAAAAGACCTCTCTCTGCTCCCACAGCCAGCCTCTACAATGCCATGGACCAGCAGAGAAATGGCCAACTAATTTGCTCCTGTCTACAATAGCTCCAGAAGACCCAGTTGAAGCCTGGTGGTCTTTAGTACAAAAGAGAAAAAAGTTAGGTCCAAAATCAGTGTGCAATGCCCAGAGCTTGGCATATCCCAGCATTCCATGAATGTTCTGAAGAACGAATAAATGAATGAACAGCTAATTCTGGCCTTCCTAAAGTCTTACACACCAAAGGCACTCAAAAGCTGGATACCTGAATGAAAAAAAAAAAAAGTTTGAAAGGATTGACCTTATGCTTCTTTCCTACTCCTATTACCACCCAGGAGAAGTTACGTTGGGTTTCAAAATCGGCTGCATGTTCGAATTACCTGAGGAGTTTGAAAACATACTGACCCCCAGTCCACCCCTGGAGATTAGGATATGATTGGCCTGGGATGTGGATTAGGATTTTGTAAGCCTCCTAAAGGAGTCGGATGCAAAGTTTGAGAACCAGGGGCAAATTACTGAATTAACAACAAAAACCTTGGCGTGCTGCACAAGAATGCACATGAGATATTTGGGAGTTGGTAATGCCACAGTCTTAGTGTTCATTTCAAATTTTCTTGGCTGAATACATTTACTTCACAATAGGTCTGATTTAAAGGTAAGGTGTCCTGAGGATAAAGGTTCAAGTCTACTTGGCCAACACATTAGTAGTCCTCTTGGGAAAAGAGTATGAAAAAGAAGAAAATGTCACCTGGTTAACCGTAACATTAGCTTCTGATGATTCTCAGTCAGGCCTTGCAACACTAAGACATTTAAGGGAATGTTGTCATTTCTTTCTCCTGATTTTTTGGGGACCTTTTGTCAAAGGGAAATATATATTTTCTGGATGTTTCAACATGAGAATAGATGCCTGGAGTCTTGGAGGATATCAAGGGGCTTGCCTGTCTCAGGACAGAGAGGAGGCCTTGTAACTTTGATTTACTAGCTCTGCTGATATCAAAATACAGCATGCCAAGGTGTTCCAAGGTCACTGCAGATAATGATAATGCAAATTTAGAAGCCATGCCCATATGAAATACTGCTGACATAAAAGCAAGCTCCACTTGCCTGGACTGCTCTCCGAAGCTTCATGACACACAATCTGTGCCCCAGATGGAAGACTCTGGGCTGGAATTCAAGAGGCATCTTAGATGCATCCAGCTCTGAACCCTTGGATTTGAGTGAGCAAAAAGAAAAGGGGACCAAAACAATGCGTTGGTATCTTGGGAAAAAAACATCATTTCCTTTTTTCTTTCCTACCATGAAAGCCGCATGCTTTCCCCACGCTGATCCCCAGAGTGAGGATCCCGGGTTTCACCACTTGAACCCAAGACCATGCCAAGCCAAAAGGTGCCCTCCCTGGCAGGCTCCATGGCACGGGCCTGGCACAGGCACAGCCTTCTTGCTGACACAGGGACCCAAGGGTGCAACCCATGGGACAGTGGCCTACACCCACTCCAGATAATGAAGCATCTGGGGCCAGGTGAGCATCTCACTAAGCCTGCTAGCATACCATGCCATTTGTTTATACAGTGAGAAGCAAATGGTAAAAGAAAAAGATGGGGTGGGAAAGAGTAAGAAGCAAAATAGAAAAGGTTGTCTGTCTTGGACAACCATCTAATATCCACTTTCAGACTTTGGAGGGTTGAACGTGCACTGTAAAGTGTTCTTCGCTGTTCTAGGAAAGTACCCACATTCAAAGATAATAGTGCAGAATCGAGCATTCTTTAGTTTTTTTCACATCAGTAATTAATGCTGTCACATAATCTGTTCATATCAGACCCTGGCTTCACAAAATCAGGTGCGTTCAAATAGAAAACACCACTTTTTTTCAAGTACTCACATGTTGGGAATTCATAAGGGTGTTTGTGGTTGGTTGGGTATAATATATGCATTTTGTTTTATTCCTTAATTTTTTAGATTTATTTTATGTTATTTTAGAGAGAGCGTGCATGCAAGTGGGGGAAAGGGCAGAGAGAGAGAATTTTGAAGCAGACTCCCCGCTGAGCGCAGAGCCCCACGTGGAGCTTGATCCTATGACCCATGAGATCATGATCTGAGCCAAAACCAAGAGTCAGATGCTCAAAAGACTGAGCCACCCAGGTGCCCCAATATATGCATTTTAAAAACACAGAGATCATCTCTGTGGGTGTGTGTAGTAAGGGCAACTCTGTATTCTTTCTCAATAAAGCAAGAGCCATCTCTTCATAACTGAGATTGGAGTCATGATTAGAAAGAACAGCATGTTTTGTTTTGTTGATGATATTTTAAAAGGTGTGTGATATTCACATCACCTTTCTAGCTTACAGTTTTATGGGAGATGGATATTAAATGCTGAGGCAGTTCAGAATTTATAGTTTTATTATGTCCTACTCATAAAAGATTATAATAACCCAAGGGATTTCAGTTCTTAAGAAACTTCCCAGGGTGAGCTCCAGGGCTATGTGCAAATTCTCAGGAATGATAGTATAATTGACGATTGTGAATAAAACAATTGCCAGATTACCCAGCTGTCTATTCCCTCGTTTGGCAAGGGAATTAAGGAAAGCAAGTGCACCACGAAGGATTAGGGGATGGGAGAAATCCAGACACGTGGATCGTCCCCACCGATGACACAAAGGTAGCCAGAAAGGGGAGAATAGCAGTGGCCACACTCCCATGCCTGAGCAGAGCGGCTGATGTGTCCACTTGGTGGCCACGGTGTGTGAGCCACGGAGCGGGGAAGCCTGGGCCAGGTTCAGGTCATCCTCAGGCCACCGGGGGCATCTGAGGTGATTCTGCTTTTTTTTTTTTTTAGAACCAGGCCTAGAGAGATTTTTCCTCTAAGCATCAGAGCATATTAGTGCAATGGCTAGACTTCACTGAGGTCACTTTTGGCCGGTGCTTTTCAATCTGGTTTCCCCCGGAGCCTCCAGGTTCTCAATAAATATTTTAGAAACTGCAGTGAAACACAACTAACTGCACAGGCCCAAGTGCAACAGATACCAGATGTGAACCCACAGCAGAGAGGGCCAACGTGTTCGCTTATGTCCTCATTGACAGGATTCGTAATGACGCTTTTATAAAATTAAACTTAGAAATTCACTCTGATAAAATGCGACACTTCTGACCTGTTTATGTTTGGGGGTTCTATATAAGAATTTATGTTTTAAAAGGGTTCTGCTACTAAAAAAATGAAGAGGGAAAGAAAACAACAAAACAGGGGGAAAAGGGAAGGAGACAGGAAACTAGTACAGTAAACAACGCAGAAGTGAAGTGAAAGGCTTCTTCCCTAGAAGAAGACTATTAATAAACTTTCAGATACAATGGGAAGTCCTGCCTCTCAGAAAGTTATTCCCGAAGATGCTAGTGTATTTCTTCTTCCTCAATCTTTGGCCTCTTGAGAGTTTTGGTTTTTGTTTTTTTTTTTAAGTTAGGTTAAAATCAGGAAGAAACTGCCCTCTTTTTTGGGGGGGCAATTATTTATTTATTTGAGAGAGAGAGAGTGCGCGCACAAGCAGGGCGAGAGGCAGAGGGAGAAGGAGACTCCCCGCTGAGCAGGGAGCCCCAAGCGGGGCTCAATCCCAGGACCCTGGAATCATGATCTGAGCCGAAGGCAGACACTTAACCGACTGAGCCACCCAGGCGCCCACTATCTGCCCTTTTGTACCCTATGAATAGTATACCATGTGCTTCCCCAGGGAAGAACAAATAAATACAATTTAATTTTTTTAAAAATGAGGAAGAAACTAACAATGCAACAGTAGGGACAGGTAGGGTGGTAAGGACAGAAATACATACACGCACGCATGCACACATACAAACATGCACACACATACATACATGTACACAGTTTGGAGGCCACTGTCCTTAAGCCCAGTCTCAAGTCACAGTGTTGGGTCCACAGCATTGGCGTTCTTCACCCGAGGCTGGGGAACAGCCAGCCCTGTGTAACCCACTCTGCAGGCAGAGAACCTGGCAGAATGATTTATCTCAGGGAAAGGGTGCCAAGAACATTTGAGGGGCAAAGAAACAAAAAGAATAAGGGCGTGTGTGGAGGAAGGAGCAAAGCGTGTGCCTCCTGAAAAGCACACACAAGCCTGAGTCAGGATTATTTCCCAGTCTCCTGATGCAAAAGCAGAAGGCAGCCGAAGGCCCTGCGTGGATGTGTGCTGCTAGATTTCAGGAGCGTTAGGGAGTGGCAAGCTCTACTTGAGGGAATGAAGACTGGCAGTTCTAGGATCTTGCAGTAAGGAGGAGGAGTTAAAAGAACCATCTGGTGGCTTTTCCTCTTTTCTGTTTTTTTTTTTTCTCTCTCTCTCTTTTGTTGGGGGAGTGAGGAATGGGGCTGGTGGTGGATGTCGCATTTGGAAGTCTAACATGGTTAGATGATGGTTTGATGATGAATAAACACGGAGAAGTTTTGCTTGATAAGACAGTTTCGGGAGCCAACATGTACTCTGGGTGTTGGCTAGTTTGGGAAGGGGAAGACAAGGAAAAGAGCATACCAGAGGGAAGGAACAGCATTTGCAAAGACATAAAAGAGTGAGGTGTGCTGTGTTGGGACATAAGAGTCCTCAGGTGGGTGGGGGTCAGGGGAGATGGGTCGATGAGGGTCCATTGGGGAACATGATGAGGGGCTTTGGTACCAAGTTCAACAGTGTGAAGCTAAAGGAACTAAGAAGCAGTTTGCAAGTGTCGAGATCCAGCTCTGAAAAAAAGGAAATAAGAGTTTTTTGTTTTGCAGGGATATTTAAAGTGAGCAATGTGAAAGAGTTCCTTATAAACCATGCTTGATGCCTTACCCCATCTCTCCTACAAATGGCGTAACTTTAAACACGAAATTCACTTTACTCCGCTCCACTTTTAATTTCCCAAGTGAAAAGTTCATATGCATGTTTCTCTTTCGTCACGAACAAGCATAAGAAGTCAATTTGACCATAGTGTAAATGTCTAGATATCTTTGGGGACTGAGGCTAATTCAGGAACTCTTAATAGGTAGTGATGGAAAGACTAGAGTCTTGCGAAATGTCAAGTTCATGACTCTTTTCGCTGATACTTTTTTTCCCTCTAAAAGAAAAGGGGACTGTGAGAAAGAAAACATTATCTGTCATTATCTGGGGTTTTGTTCTTCAGAGTTTTCCTACATCTCCAGATTTGGAATACCATTCACTGCTGTTGTCTCCAGAAAACACACCATATATATTGGAAAGACCTTTTTTTTAATCTTCGTCAACCACAAACACTTTGAATAGAGAAAATGCCAGTTACTTAATGGAATTTCTGATAATCCAGAAACCCACCTAATGTTCCTTGGGCTCCTATCACACAGCCTCTGGCCATTTATTAGTCTGGCCTCTCTTTCCTTTCAGAGGTCTATCTATCTGCTCTTTTTCTTCTTGACTGTCATTCAAACTCGGTACCTAATAAAAGTAGAGACTGAAAATCAAGGCAGTGGACCTCACAGCTGCCTCTCTCTATTAGTGTGTGTTCAAACCCAGCAAAGCACAGATCTTAAGAGATACCAAGTAGACAAAGTGTCTCCCAATGAACACATGGCCCCTGATCTCCATATATATTGGAAAAGAATCTTTGAAGTGGAGAATAAATAAACAGAATAACCCTAAAGTCTGTTTAGTGGAGTGGTGGTGAGAGCCAACTGATCACCAAGCTCCCGCCTGTAATATACAAAGCACGTACATTCCCAGCTCTTACTCAAACACCATTGCTAGGCTGGTGGAACCTGGGAACCATGTATATTTTTAAAAGTCCTCAGCAATTCTGAAAATCAGCCAAATCTGAGAACCAGTGTTCTAGCCAGCCCTCCATTTACAGATGGAAAACTTAGGTGATTATCCAATAAACTCTGAGCTAGTTATAATGACAATATGTCCCAGTAGATAATTGCTTGATATTCTATGAAGAAACGATTCTTTTGTATAAAGTAATAAATCGAGACAACACAGTATTAAGTGAAATATGTTCTAACTCCTACCAGGTTTGAATTTTGGATTCTCAGATTCCTTTCAAGGTGGTAGGATGGGGAGGATCTCTGGGGTCAAAGTGGAGGGCACATGCACTGGGTGGGAGCATCTCCTTGGCCCTGTGTCCTTGACCCTTGCAGACACCTCACCCAGGAGAAGGGCAGGACCGGCACAGGGCTGGAAGGGACCCGTGAACCAGGGCTCTTCTTGCCTGGAATCAGGACAGAACTGCTTGTGAGGACAGAACCTGCCCCGATGAAAGCCAGCCTCTTTCCCTCTCTGTGAATATATAATATTCACAAATGTAACGATGTATATAGATTTCTACGGTGATAGATTTTCTACTAAGTATTGGCCTACAGAACATTTTGAAGGAACTTGTGTATTTCTAATAAAAAGAATCCAGTATGACAAAGGATAGAGAATTTCTAAAGTTTTAAAGTAATAGAATAATTTCCTACAATTCAGTCGGATTTGTTTTCTTGTTCAGCCTCATATTTTTTGAAATCACTATCATGTGTTTCTCCAGGCAGGCCACTGGGTTAATCATGCTTCATTTCAATATCTTATTGGAACAAGAGAAAATGCTAGGAAGGGCCTATTATCCTTATTCTACAAGGAAGGAAACTGAGATTTCAGGGGATTTAATAATCGGCCTGAGGTTACTCATGTGGCACATCCTGGACTCAAAACCCTGAGTTTTTCCTCTTTTTATACAGGAATTGCCTTTGAAATGAACATATGGATGTATTTCTCCATATTTCTTTAAGAAAAGTTAATTTCCCCAGAAAAATAGGGGTTTTACTACTTGTGTAATAGCATAACAATATTATTTACGTAACAAGATTTTTTTCATGTTTCTACTCTATCTGTGATTGTGGTAAGAGAGGGTTCTTTAAAGCTACACAAGTCAGACAGGGAGAAGCTATGAACTATTAAAATGAAAGAATATTAAAGAGCCTCACTGACATTTCAGGAAATTACTATCCTAACATCCTTGAAAAAACTATTTTAAAATCGATTACAAGAATCCTTCACTTCAGAAATCACCTCTCATACTAAGATTCAAGGTTTTATCCAGTTTCTGGATTAAAATACTTAACAGAATGAAAGAGAAGAGTAAGTAATTTTTCTCATAGAAATTTATTTTCTGTTTAGTGGAAGATTCTAAACAGAAGCTATTTATGATGTTTCAATTACTTTAAAGAAAACTAAGCATGTGTGAGAAATTATAGAAATTCTTCAAATAATATGCAAATAATTGAAATAAAGCCAGATAGCCTCATAATGAAAATGGGACAGATGAACTGTAACGTTTCCTTAGTCCTATTTACAACACAGGCAGGATTTTTGGATGAACTGCCTACAGATGGTATGGTGGATACCAGGTTGCCTCTCACTGGCCATGAACCCCTTCCTTCATTAAATTCTTGATTTTCACTGGGTCCACATTGCTGACTCACAACTTGTGCTTTGGGGAAAATGACCTCTACCCCTGGCAGTAAGACCGGGGCTTCTAGCTCAGGCCTGGAGCAAGGACACAATTGTTCTAGAAGTGGCTGGCAGCCATCTTGTGAGCAAAGAAGAAACTCTAGAATGATGCTGTGGACAGAAGAGCAAAGAAGTGGGCGGAAGCCAAGGTCTTGATCTCAGTATTGTTTTACTGAATCAAACTAAATGTAACCCATCCTGTCTTTGGAGGATCAGATGCATCAACCAATTTCCCCTCTTGGTGGTTTCAGCCAACTTGAGCTTTGTTTTCTGTCGCTTGCAATCAAATGTGTCCCAACTGATACAGATGGTCCAACAGGTGAAGAAGTTTGTGTATTTCTAAGTTGTTCCGTAAGTGCAAACAAAAAGAGAGGTATATTTCTTATCTAGGTTTAGAAATCCCATTGAGGGGCACCTAGGTGGCTCAGTTGGTTAATTGTCTGACTCTTGATTTTGGCTTAAGTCATGATGTCAGGGTTCTGAGATCAAGCCCCTTGTCGGGCTCCGTGCTCATCAGGGAATCTGCTTGAGATTCTGTCTGTCTCTCCCTGTGCCGCTCCCCCCACTTGCACATGTGTGTGCGTGCGGGTACACACTCTCTTTCAAATAAGTAAATAAACCTTTTTAAAAAAAGAAATCTAACTGAAAACCACACTGGTAGTGCAATAATGAATATGTCATTACTACTGATCCAGGCTAAAAACAGTAGGGAGTAAATGGTTGCTCCCATCAAACAGAAAGTGTGGGAAAGTCTTAATTGCTCCTCATACACTTCAAGAAAACGTTCAGCCACTTAAACATGTGAAAAGAACAAGACAGAAGAGGGTATGAACTTTGGAATGATTTTTGAGAGACCTGAGACACATGGTAGAGGTCAGGTGCTATGAAAAGTCAGCTCTGCAGAAGAAAGAAGCAGATTTAAACCATTTGTGAAGATTATCTAACCTTCAAACAATCCCACTTGGATTTCTGTGTATCAGAAATCTCATCCTAACATATGAAACTTCTATGTGAGCAATCTGACATGTATTTCCACTTTCTTCAGAGATAAAGAAAAGATCTACGGAATGCAGCCTTTTGGAATATTAACATGAAATTAACATTAACTTGTAATGGCTTATAAAAAAATAATGTAGGAATTTATTTCTCTGTGGCATTATACAAGACACGAATCAGAGCTTGCACTGCTGGGAAGGAAAAATGTATAATTTAGTATGAAAGGCCTAGAGCCCCTTCAGAATCAGAAGAAATCCTCTACATTTGAGGTGGCTGAGAAGAGCCAGGAATTCTGAGGAAAAGGTGCAGGCAAGCCAAGCACCGAGGCGGGAGCAACAACCAAGGAGGGGAATGAAGACAAGCCAGCTTCTGAGGAGAAGGGTCATGGAGGTCTCCAGTGATGAGGCAAAAGCTTTAGGTAAGGAAATATTAAATTTGATGGCGTATTAAGATGTTGAGTTATCTGATTTGTCCAAAACATGAAAGGAATTGGATTTCGGTGTTAAATATTTAGTCACTTGGCACGATCCTTGGGTTTGGCTTGTGTTTATTTGGTTGACTCACACTAATGGAAAAAGAGACATTTATTTTTGTTGAGACATTCCAAGAGGTAACTCTGCCCTGTTTGTTTTACTCAGGCAGCTCTAGGGTAGGGGCAACTGGGTGAGAGGCCTGGGGCGGGGGGGGCGGGTAGGAGGCTCTTACACCCCAAAGAAACCTGGCTCGCACCGGCCACATGAAAAGAATGTGTCATTTGCCAAGGAGAATAAATAAGTTATCCCTAGTTTTTACAGTCATTTGGAAAAGGAAAAGTTACATAACTCACTCTTCTAAGACTACTTTTGACTCATCTTTTTTTTTTTTTTTAACCTCGAATATACTAGGAAAAACTCTGGAGTTTTCTTCATAGAATATTCCCCTATACTCCCTGAAAATGACTACAGAACATTCTTCTATATTCTTCCATATTGTCAAGATCCAATCAAAACCAGAAACCCTAAAATAAACTAAAGAGAGTGAGTGGAAAATTAAATTAAAAGCATAAAAAACATGAAAAAAAAAAAAGAAACCAGTTATTAGGGTAAATTTAATTTGTGTCATCTATTATTGGTAGAATTATTTTTGAATCTAGCTTCTGGCCATATGTAAATGTAATAAGTATGCTTTTCATGCCTTCTTCTAAGCTATTTCCTTTTGCAGGATTGGGAAAAAATATGTTCTGAGCCAGCTCTGGGGAAAATCCCTAGAAATTTCCTTTCAGGTCCTACTGTCCACTGATCAACAGCTTTGGGGCATGACTGTTCAACCAGTCATCCATCCATTTAAGTGTGATATTATTTTTCTATCTCACCTACAAGGATATTCGTTAATTCATTCACAATCATTTATTGAAACTTCTAATGCTCCAGGCCCTGTCCGGGCTGCCCTCGGTGACTCTTAGCCCTGGCCTCAAGGAAATCACAGTCTCGTCCGTCGATGGGCCAGTTAATAATGAGAACACACCTGTGACAGGTACCGCATCTCTGGCACATGAAATTTCATCTGGGTCAAAATTTTGCTGAAAATTCAACGCTGGCTCAGAGCTATTCCTGCTTCCTTTTCTTAAGGTGCTCATGACCCATCTCTTCCACGATGTGTGTTACAGTCTCTAAAGAATCAACTTATTCCTTAGAATCATGGATTTAAATGTTTCTATTATTTAAATATTTACTTATTTTTACATCAAAATAGTTTATGAAAACTGTATTTTAAGCAAAGGATATCTATGACGACTGATAAAGTACTTTTTAAAAATTTTTAATTATTTTTTGAAGATTTTATTTATTTATTTGACAGAGAGAGAGAGAGAGAGACAGCAGGAGAGGGAACACAGCAGGGGGAGTGGGAGAGGGAGAAGCGGGCTTCCCTCGGTCCAGGGAGCCTGACGTGGGGCTCAATCCCAGGACCCTGGGATCATGACCTGAGCCGAACCTGAGCTTAACGACTGAGCCACCCAGATGCCCTTTACTTATCTATTTTAAAGTCGGCTCTACACCTAACGTGGGGCTCGAACTCATGACCCACCCCCCACCCCCCGGGAGATCAAGAGTCACAGGCTCTACTGATGAAGCCAGCCGGGTGCCCCTGATAGAGCATTCTTTAAAATCAACTCAAAAGAAAGACTTTACCTAGGATATGCAGTTTAGAGAGAGATTCCCAGTTTTTTCATGATGCCACAGGCTGGAAATAGATCCTATTTGTCGAGGACTGCAGTAAAAACAGAGCTAGGCCTCGCCCAGCAAAGTCAGCGACAGCATAGCACACAGGAGAGTTGCGTCAGGAATATTCTCTGAGAATGTGGAAAAAGTGTGCTTAATGTTCTTTTTAACAATTACAGAGAGATGCACATCGCCTGGTTTTTTTCTCATGAAACAAACAAAAAAAAATTTGTTTGTCCCTTTCTAACATCCTCATGGTTTCCAGAGCAAATAAAGTACCACTTGCTGCATGTGTCTACCTGGTTTGCCCATACTCAGCTCCCCAGATGGGGCTCAATGCCATTGATAGAACATACATCCTCTGAGAAGGAACATGTGGAAAGCTCTGTGCTCGCATGTGGAGGCCCCACCTGTAGGACTGCCTTGTTTCTACAGTGAGCGGGTCTGGGAACGGAGGGGCTCCTTGGCCTGCTGCATACCATAGGACCAGGCTTTCTGCATCTGAAATCCTTTTACTTTCCAACCCTCCACCCCTCACCCCGCTGGCAAAGCCTCGCCTAACTGAATGGGGGTAAAGGCAAGCTGACAGCAAACAAAATCCCAAATCAGGAGGAACATTCTCACGAGCAGAGTGAATGGAAATGGTTTTCTAGGAGCAGAAATCGCTGGGTCTAGGAACACAGATTCTCCTCGGTGAGAGGAAGGAGCTGTTCCGTGGAATAATAATAAGGACATCTGTCGGTTTCTATCATCCAATATAGTTTTTTTTTTTTTTTTCCCCTCTCATTAAAGTCACAGAGTTTGAGGGACTAGGGCTATCAGAAATCATCAATGATTCCGGCAGATCTAGCAAGGAAGTTTTCATGTAAAATTTCAGGTGTATAGAAGTCTCCAGTTGAATACCAGGGACACAGATAGAATCTCCAATTAAGGAATATATATCCACGAGTCATTGGATTGTTACATAATAACCCTTTCCCACAGAGCACTGTGATGAGAAATACCTAGGGGCTTAAATGATCTGGTAATGAATGCAATAATATGCAAATCAAAGTAACTAAACACATAATAAACAGATGGACAGTGAAAAACAAAATGTTAATTAAAAAGTAAATAAACATTACATCTCCTTTAAAACATGTTTTCACAGGAGTGTGTCCTAGAGCAAATGGAGACGAACATCCTCCTGGGGTCTCCCGGGAGTGGGGAATGAGCTGGATGGACTAACCCCTAAAGCCCTTTCTGGGTCTGATCCCATTTCTTGAAAAACTTTTTCTCCGTATTTATAAGGCAAATAAAAGGAAAGCAGTCTTTTTCCTTCTGATGCTGAAAGTCCTGTACATCGCTGCCATCTGAATTAATGAATGTATGCATTCGGCGTATAGATACTGAACACCTTGTGTGTTGCAGGAGAAAGGTGGGGGACGAGGCCCCGCCCCGGGGAGGAGAATGACAGACAGGTGAGATGGTTCCTAGTTGGACTAAACACTGGGAGGGAAGTGGCGGTGACAGGGACAGTCATGGCGACAAGGGTGGCCACAGAATGTGTGTCTGAGAGGCTTCCCCCACCACGGTGGAGGGAGGGGAGGGTCTCACCTTCCCCCTCCCACACTGGTCCCACATGTACAGATTTGATGATACAAAATGCAGCTTGGGCAGGGAGGTCTGCAAAGGCAGTGCCCGAGGGAGCGCATCCATCGCTTCGACAGACATGCACTGAATCTGAGGACAGAGCTCTAAGCAACATCCCCCCAGGTTGTCTGAGGGGACTTGGAGAGACTCCGGTGGGGAGCCTACTCTGTGGCTGTGGGTTTACATGTCAACTGGGGGTTGCGGGATCACGCAGGAGAGGGGGCTGACCAGTTGCAGACTTCCTGATGGAAATGAAGGAGACAGATGAAAGACCAGTAGGCTTTACTCGAGCAAAGTGGGGTGGGGTGGGAAATAAGGCAGACAGCGTCCTCCAGGCAGGGAAGAGCCTTGGCAAAAGGCGGGAGGCAGCAGAGAGCGTGATGCATGGTGAACAGCATGGAGTGGTTGGATTATAAAAGGCCGGGGGTGGGGATGAGGAAGGCTGGTGGAGGTGCAGGGATGAAGCCATGAACAAGGGCTAGATCATGGAGAGCAGCCAGGCCAAGAGTTTGGACCTCATCCAGAGAGCAATGCAGAGCCATTAAAAGTTGACCTGAGGAGGGTCATATGACAAAAATTATAGATCTGCAAATGAAAAAAAAACCCCGAAAAATCAGCTGGGAGCTTAGCCTCTGTCAATCCCTCGCCCTTCACATTGACCTTCGGGTCAGTCAATGAGGGTGGCGCTGTGTGTGGGGGGTGGGGGGGAGGCAGAGATAAGGGGTAGAGAGAGAGAGGAGGAGGGGGGCTCCTACAAACATGGTAGGCACCACTGCCTTCCCTTCCCTGAGGGCCTTCTGGCCACAAGGATCTCGGGAACCCCGCCCCATCCCCCCATCATTCTGCTGCCTGTGGTCCCTGGAGGCACCAGCCAGCAGGAGGGGTGGCAGTGGGGATGGGGCTCCCGGCTTGGGGCATTGGATGGCCATCCCCTACTCTCTAATATTAGAAACCAGCTTCTGCCTTTGCAGTGTTTTCCCTCTTATTTGCGTGTCAAACTAGAGAAAGAACATGTTTCTTTCCTTCTTTTACCATATGTTTGATGTTACCATCTGAGTGATATGCCTTAATATAGCACCGCAGCCTCATAAGCAGCTGAGGCTGCTTTACTGCTAATTCCTAACCGTGTTCTCTAACGGACTGTTTCTTCCAAGAATAAAAAAGATTGCTAACATTTGCACGATTTTATGCAACTGTTTTGCGCGTGGCCCACCCCCACATCAAAATGAGGGCACATGTACATTAGCAAGTTCAGGAACACCGGCACTGGGGTCTTCCCTGGACCTTCTGTACTATTAACATTTCCACCACCCACCTCCGCATGCATCCCGGCCAATAATGAGATTCAGAAGGAAATTTATGTCATATGTCCACATGTTTTCACAAAAGAAAGACACAGATGCCACCATCAATGGGCAGAAAGGTACATGTAACAGTGAGGACATTCACAGCCTCGAATTAGTTAAAAAAACCAATGCATGGCTTTTTTTGGTGGGGGCGGGGGGAGTATTCTCAACAGACAGAAGTACCCAGTCGTCACATCTTAGGAGTATGTTTCCACGCCAGCTTTAAAACGAAAGTATGGTTTTAATTTTTAGGTGCTTTTGCAGATGACCGTTGTGTTGGCATCTCACATTTATTGATTAGGAAAATCTGAGCACAAAGGAAACATGCCTAGCATTCTGAGAAAATGTGAGCCATGCTCTGATCTGTGAGGACAGTGACTGAAAGAAGCAAGATGCCAGAATCAAAATTTCAAGCTGAAAATCACCACGGAACAAGGGGGGAAAAAACCACGGCTTTGGAGGCAGCTGAGTTCAAATTCCCATCCCCATGTCTCCTGGCTGGGGAACTTTAAACCGGTTAACCCCTCTTAGCCTGTTTTCTCATCAGCAAAAATAGTGCATATCGTGTCCCCCTCTGGGATCAGGGTGACAATTAAATAAGATAACGTATACAATACCTGGTGCCTTGGCGAAATAAAACACACCTATTAGCACGGGAAGCCGTACCAAGTCCAAGGCCTTTGAGCAAGACGTAAAGAATCTGTGGGTGGACGCTGGTGATGGGTGCCCAGCAATGTGATGTATTTCATGCCACTGAACCATACACTTAAAAATGGTTAAGATGGTAAATTTTACGTGTATTTTACCGCAATTAAAAAAAAAAAAACAAAACTTCGAGAACAATTTGGAAAGTATTTAAAATGTGTGGATGGAGAAACTCGATCAAGGGGGAGATTTCTTGGTTTTCTTTCCAGTCTTGTGGATTGTTTCTCATTACTAAAATATGCATTTTAAGTAGTGAATGGGTAGTAATAAAATGTTTAATGGAGCATCATTTAACTCTAACATGAAAATGCTGGGTTTTATCAGGAATCACCTATTTTAGGAGAGAGGGAAGAAAAGAATTCACCATAATAAGATAAAAGCCTTAGTTCTCCAGATCACGGCTCCTGCTCTGAACGTAGGTTTAACGCTTATAAATAAAATCAGTTTTCCCGCATGAAAACATGTAGGCCTCATTTCTACTGACTATGGACGTTTGCAGGACTGTGTACCAATAGACCTGAATTGTAGACAGGCCTCTTCCATCCCTGGGAAGGTCCGCTGGGCCTTCCTGTCTCTCAGCGGTGTGTTGATCCCTCCACCCAGCCCCAGACTGGAGCTCCTGAGGGCAGGACCCCCTCCCCATGCTCCTGCGGGATGCCATGGGCTCAGAGGGCACTCGGTAAACTGGTGAGTGAATACGACATTGTATTTACTACAAATGGTGAAGTTGGAACAGTTTTCCACTCGCTCAGATGTTTCAATGATTACATTCATTAGAACAAACCAACAACTGCGAGGGTCTGTAAGTGGCCAGGGAAGGGGGGAAGCAAACACTTCATGAGCTGAAGTCACAGGAGATGGCTGTTCTCCATGCTGCTGTCCCCACCACAAGATCAGGCCCTGCCTGCACAGTCATGGTGCTGGGGTTTGGGGGCTCTCAGTACACAATCCACAAAGAGGCCTCCTAGCCCCCAAGCCTCGGTCTTCCACCACTCACCCCCATGGCATCCTATCTTATATCCTTCACAGCACACATCAACTTCTGCAATTATCTGGCTTATTGTCTATCTCCCCCATCCCTCCCCCTGCCATATTAACTCCATCAAAATTAAGACTTTATCTTGGTTTTGTTACTCCTAGCTTGGTACTGGCACATGCTGAATGAATGAATGAATGAATGAACAAATAGAAGATTGAACAAAACAAATCCTGATCTCCTCCTTATGCTGTCACCCAAGCCCCACTGAACATGGTCACCATCATGACCTCCAAATGCCTGGCTCACGTTATGATGGAACTCCCTCCCTCCCTCCCTCCCTCCCCTGGGAAGCCTGAGACACTGGCTCTCGATAGCAGGGAAGGTGATGGGGAAGGAGCCAGTAGGAAGAACAGCTGCACCAGACTCTAGTTGCAAGGACATGGAACATTGGTATCGCAAAAAAAGTCAAGAATCATGCTGACACTCTGGGGAAGGTAGATCAGGTGGCTCCAGAGACCAGGGCACAGTGTCTCCTGAACAGAATGTACACAGAAGAAAAAGGATGCGCCGCACCCGCTGGACAGGGGACAAGACTTCCTTGGTCCCCCATGCCACTCAGCTATGTGATAAGCCTCAAAAACCCCCAAACCTCATCTGTCCCCGTAGAACCAGAGCCTGAAGGGCAATTGGTGGAACCACAGGATGGTCACCTGGGGGCTGTCTTATGGCTGAAAACACCTGCCAAAGGGGTCCATGCAGGCATCTGTTTGGAGGTGACTCCTGACAAAGCAAAGGGGGTTTTTGTTGTGATGTTTTATTTGTTCTTTTCCAAATGAATCACTGCCCCTTCTATGCTGTGCGGCGGAAGAAGAGGAAGATGCAGATAAGAAGGAGGGTGGGTGCTTACGCATGAGAATCTGTCAAAGAATTGCTCCAGCCACATGGAAAACACTTGTTTTTCACCACGATGAGGCTGAAAGTCATCCTTCAAGAGACAAATAAAAAGCTCCTCTGAGTGGCTAAGGTGCAACCCAGGACCCTCCCCAGTAGGCCTCGGCCTCACGGCCCGTTGCCCACAGCGCCCCCGCGAGGCCGGAGGGGATCCTCTGTCCAAGGGTAGGTTGTGCCAAATCTGAAAACTCTTCTTTCAGTGTGAATGTCAAACTTACGGGGATCACAGACTCAGCGAGTCCAGTGATCGTAAAAGGTCAGAGCATCCCTGACAAAAGCCTGTGCCTAACCTTTCCAGAAGAATAGCTCTGTGATTTCCTTGGGACCAGGTTTCTACAACCGCCCTGCGTGGGCTGCATGGGTATCTACTGACGCTTATTGCTAAGAAGCTCACTATGCCTCCTCGCTCTTGAAGTTGACCTTCTCCAGTTTAATTTTCTGTGGAGACAGAAGTAACTGGACAGAAACCTCAGTTATTCAAAGATCGTTGTTGCCCCATCTTGCACTGTTGCTTCTCAGAGAAGAAGAAATTGCAAACCCCTCCATTCCGTGAACCTCCTCCCATAATACACCCTTTTGTCTACTTTTCTTGTTCCCCCGGCATGTCTCCCATTCCCCCACTTTCTCCCAAAGTGGGGCAGCCAAAACGGAATATGCCACTCCAGGGACGGGACCAAGAGAAAGGAGGGGATTCTCTCAGCTCCTGCTCAGCACATACATTCCTATCAGAGCAGGGTGCAACCGACTCACTGTGGTCAGCCTCTTGGAGCCTTGAAAGGGGAGGCCACAATCTGGAAGTCACTCCACCTTTTAGGCCAGGCATGGGGCAGCAAACAGGGAGAACTCCTCTGACCTTCTCAGAGTCCCATTTCCTTCATCTCTACAATGGGAATAACTACATCAAATGGACTTACTCCAGGTTGTGTGAGGTTCAAATACATGTGGAGACACTTAAGGCTGGTACTAGCCTGCAGTAGACTCCCCATGCCATTAGGATACAATCCAGTCCCACCAGGATGGCCCGCAAGGGCTGCCACGGTCTGATCCCATGAGCCCTTCTGACCATTCAACTCACTGTCACCCATCACATGGATCTGCCTACACTCCAAGGTCACCCTCCCCACTTTCCGGGCTTTCACATTTATATTTCCCTGCCTGGGATTCTCATCCCCAGATTCTCCACGGCTGGCTCCTCACACTTACCGTTTCTGCACACAAAAACATGACATTCTCTGATCCCCTATCTAAAATAGTTGCATGTGAAATGGGGAAGAGACCCGGGGGGAGGTGAATCTTAGCTACAAAGTCTGCAAATGACAGAGAAGGCTGAACTAAAGTTCAGTGTGGCCGTAATCAAATAGAGACCTCATCCATCAGCCAGGGGGCAGGGGCATCGTTCCAGACAGAGACAGATCAGTTCTGCTAGATTGGCAACAACCAACCTTGGCATAGTGCTTTAGAGTTTTTATTCATTTACTCATTCATTCGACGAATATTTGCTGAGCACCTCCTGCATGCCAGGGTCAGGATACAGACAGACAGAGTTTCTGCTCTCATGGCTTTTGTATCCTACTGGATGAGCTTTCCGAGACCGGCAAATGCATATCCTCAAGCCACTCCCTGCCTTCATATCCTTGTATTTTCTGCATAGCACATGATCTGACTCATTCCCTGTTCTGAACAATGGCCCCTGAACAATGATGGACACTGTCTTGATTTTTTTTGTCCACACTCAATAGATTGAAACCCTTTTTACTATGATTCACCACTGCCCTTAAAGTACCTACTCAAAGATCCTTTACTGACAAATATTTTGCACATGCAAAAATCACTGTGAGAACGGCAATACAGAGCTTCACAGGGTCTGTGCGGACCTCTAGAGACTTAAATTACTCCCCACTTTCAAAATAATGTCTTGGGGCGGGCGCCTGGGTGGCTCAGTCCATTAATCGACTGACTCGTGATTTCAGTTCAGATCATTGTCTCAGGGTCGTGAGATCGAGCCCGCCTCTGCCGCCTTGAGCCCCCAGTCAGGCTCCATGCTCAGGTCTGATTCCACTTGAGACTCCCTCTGCCCCTCCCCCTGCTCGTGCACAGGCGCTCTCTCTCAACTAAATAAATCAATCCATCAGATCTCAAATAAATAAATAAAGTCTTGACTGCAACCTCAAAACAGTTCCTCTACCTTGTTTTGGTTGGTTTGTGTTGTAAAATGATGCATCATCAAGTACTAAGAAGGATCCTAAAGACTATAAGGCATAGTTTCTGCTCTTAAGGAATGTTTACTTTGATGGGAGACATGGGGTGGAGGGACCCTGCTTTATCCACAGTGTTGCATCGTCTTGGTCCACCACCTCATCTACCCATCCTTACATGGAAACGCTGAAGGCTCTACTGACTTTCACCCTAAAAACAGCATTTATAAAGTGCTAGATACTGTGCTGTGCAGGAAGTAGATACAATCGGGTCTCAAAGAAGGGAGATTTGGAGAGATGCTGAGGTCATGAGTGAAAACTCACAGGCAAGATGAAGAAAGGAAATCTCACTGAGCAGAACATAGATAAGGAAAGAAGAGAAGCAGGGTCCTACCCATGGTCATGATGGGGGGAAGGGAATGTTTGGGGGGGGTTCGTGAGGAAAAGCAAGACATTAGTTCCAGAGGCAGAAGTGAGCCTGCCAGCAAGAAAAAGATGTGAGGAAGACTCACATCTGACAGTGAGGTCTGACAGTCATGTAACAGATAACCAGGTGATAAATGGCTCCAAGTATCAAGGGGCTAAATTGTTTAAATCCTATATCCTTAGGGTAAGAAAGGACTTCGGAGATCATTTGTCCAAACTATACACACAAGCAAGATAAAAGCCCACTTTGGGAGCTGCCCTGAGGTCCCTCTGAGCTCATGAAGGAGCAGGTCATCAGTACAAAGTGATGTAGCCCTGTCTCTCTCTGCCTCCTTCTACCGTCCATGCCATGGACCTCTTAACCGTTTCAGGGGGTGTCCACCCCCTTCTGTACCTGGAGCTCCTTGCTTAGATGATGCTACCAACCAACACCCGTTCCAGCCCAGAGAAATGGAACATCACAACAAAATCAGGAACTCCAGTGTTCAGATACTGTAAGAGTTACCGTTTGACACTTTTCTGCAAGATATTGTGGAGGCTGAAACAAAACCAGAGGTAGAGAATATGTCCCCATCTGTAATGACTATAATCAAGATCTTCCCACACAATGAGCTCTTCACTTAACAGCCACACAGAAGGCCTCTAACTTTGCTCCGTGTGATGTTCTGACAACTTTGACGTGGGAACAACATGCAAGAGATCTGAAAGAAAGGACAAGACTTTAGCTCTGTTTCTCTACTGGTTTTACTTTATATATAAATGTGTTTATTGTCATCTTGGGCTTTCAGTGCCTTGGAACAAGATATTTCCATGGCATCAAGTGGAGTGCAAAGTTTATTGCATAAAGTCACAGATTTTGAAATCACAATGAAATAAACTCCCTGGTAAATTTAAATGGAAAGGTAATACTTGTTATAGGTTTTTTTTTTTGGTTAACTAACAAATAAGAACTCAGCATCTAATAAAAATCTCCCCTTTCAAGCGCAGACTGTTATTGCTCTGTTGTTTTATCTTTCTTCCATAGTTTCATAACACTTGATAGAACAACTGAGTTATTGTGAGACCAAGAAAGTCTGTTGGACTCCTGAATATGTTGCTCAACATCTTACCTCTTCCAAGGTTAAGTGCATTTCAGAGCAACATCAAATGGGGGGATGCATCAGAACCAAGCAGAGAGAGCTTTTATAAATACAAATTCCAGGACCCCACCCCAGGCTTAATGAGTCAGAATCTCTGAAGGGGAGCCCACAGGTTTTCCTCAGCTACACCTACAGTTAAGAAGTATTCTTCAAGACAAAGAAGTTATTTTCTGACTGTGAGTTTTAGCCTTTAATAAGCTCTATGAAGAAAATGCAAAATATGGAATCATTCTAGTGTTCCTGGAAAGAAACCTGCATAGGTTTTTGTACAGGAAGCTCTCATTTCTGAACAGAAAAGCTCCATCAGTTCACTCCAACAGGGAAGAAGGGTCCCAGACTCTCAAAAAGGAGACAGGAGACCGGTACATAAGGGGCTTTCCACAAAGGTCCAGATAAGTCCACACTAGCTAAATGTGTTCATTTCTTCCAACAAAAGCAGCTCAGGGCTGTGCCTCAATCTAGTTCTCTAACAGCAGGTGGTGAGGACAGTCCTCAGAATGTCCTGGAAAATCTACTGCACATGCCCAGATCAAACATGCAGGAGGAACTTGGAGCTGCCGGAGCCCATTCTCTGTAATAAGCTTGAAGGGACAGACGAGGAGCTAAAAGGGCAGCGATTCAGGCTGTTTCCTGGATATAAGGCCGGATCAAGTAAATTGGAGAGCAATTCTGAAGGGCTCTGAAGGCCGGGGCAAAGGATCTGAACACCTCTCAATTAACAAGCATGTAGCTACCAAAGATGTTTTGGTATCAAGTGACAAAACAGTAATGAGGAACATGGGCTCTGGAGCCAGGCTGGCTGGGGTGTGAATCGCAGCTCTACAAATTCCAGCTGTGGGCTCTCGGGCAAGTGGCTTGCCCTCTCTGTGCCCGGACTTCTCCCCTTAGAAAGTGGGGATAATAGTGGTTCCTACCCCCCTGGGCTGCTCTGATGACCAGGTGAGTTTGTCTGTATGAAGCATCCGGGACATAGTAATACAGCGGAATGTGAGTCTGTATTTGTTCAATGGATTGATACACCAACTGGCATTATCCTAATACACTAGCCAGACGGAGCCTCTCAGGGGACTGCAATGATCTCGTGATGTGACACTGAGGGAAAGGATGCGAGGGCAGCACTGGCCAAGAAGAGAACAAGGCCCCGTCGGGGGTGAGGGGGAGGGGCTCAGCTGGGCAGCCAGGGGCCTGGGTTTGAATCCCAGCTGAGGCATGCTGGGCTTCCCTTAACCTCTCTCTGTTCTGCTTTCCCCCACTGTCAAAATGGGGGCACTTTCAGGACATGCCTTGCAGAGCTGCTATGAGGATTACACAAATAATATATAAACTATGAGGATATGTAACATAATAAAATTACATAATAACACAACATATATTGTTGTCCATAGCATAGCAACGTCAAGTGCTTAGAGGGGTTTCTGGCAGGGA
The DNA here is from genome assembly GCF_029215605.1 of Mirounga angustirostris. NCBI lineage: Eukaryota > Metazoa > Chordata > Mammalia > Carnivora > Phocidae > Mirounga > Mirounga angustirostris. The sequence continues at coordinate 127,948,010 of NW_026991713.1, forward strand.
GTGAACAGTCAGTAACACTGAGGTCGTTGTTACGATGATGATGAAAGTCAGGTGTTCTTGCCGCTGACCACAGCGGGAAGGGCATCCCCATCACCGACCTGGGGAGGAGCCGGGGAGGAAAGTCACAGGAGCAGGGCTCTGAACTCTGGGTTTACTGTTAACAGATATCATCTGGCGTCCTCCCTCCCACCTGGTGGAGAAGACGGGTGAGATGTCATCACTGCTCTCTGGATGACCCATCCAATGCTTGAGAAGCTGGGCTGCCCTTGGCCATGACACCAGAAAGCTCTGCACTGCGCCTAGAACCCGGTTCTTCCAACGCCCAGCCCTGCAGCTCCTCAGCCACTGGCAGGCTAATGAGGCTGCCGTGCCCCATTCCAGTGTCTTCCTGGAGCTTCCAACTCTGGGGGACACACTCTCCGTGGGAGCAATCCCCATCCACACCCCGTGCTGGGGGCCTGAGGCTGGTGGCAACTGCTCCCCACAAAGGCAGGGTTCCCATTGTCCACACACACACGGACTCGTTACTAGTAGGGAGTTAAAGCCAGAGCAGTGAAAAAGGCAGGTGGAGGGGGTCGCAATGCCCAATAAGACCAGTTTGGGCACTTTCTCGGTGGCCCAGAGAAGGAAGAAATGCTTTGAGCCTCGAACGGCCGCAAGAACAGAATGTTTTGTTCCTGAAAGAAAAAACCATCTGGGATCAGTGAGCTGAGCAACGCCTGAAGCCCTTGTCTTCAGTGGGGTGAGGGGTGGCGTCCCCGCCGGGGCTCCTGCAGGGCACACATGGCTGTCCACGGCCCTTCACTGAGGAACCGATGACCTCCTCCAGGAGAAGGGGCCCAGAGATTGTCCCTTCAAGCTCCAACCGAAGCTACTGTTGCCACGTGGAATATCAAATAGGGAATGTTCCTTTGCCAACCTGAGAAGCCTTTGCTTCTGTTTTGGGTTTCCCCTTTACCTTCAAAATAATCCAGCAGTATTTATCAAAACTTACTGTTGAAAAAAAAAAAAAAGCAATCATCTAATTGCAAATACACTGCTTAAAATAATGCTGCGTGCTCAGCCCTCCTGGGACCCTAATTTTCTCACTTGGGAAGTGAAAAGGACTCCAGCGCTGATGGGAGTGTAAACTGCAACCAAATTTTGGAAAATTAATCTGACAGTACCTATTAAAATGTAAAACAGACACATCTCTGACCCTACAATCCCATGCAGAGGAATCTTTCTATAGAAATAAAAGAACCCAGTAAGAAAGGATATGTGCAGGAGGATGTTTATCCAAGCATTATGTGTAGAGGCAATAATAAAAATAATAAAGTACGGAAACCAACCTAAAAGCCCATCAATGGTGAGATGGTTGAATAAATGACAGTATGTTCATATTATAGTATAAAATAAGGATCTTATTAAGAAGGACGAGTTGGGGGCTTTCATTAGGCACAGCAGAAAACACAGAGGAGGGGAAGAAATGACTCATCAAGACAAGGTCAACAAAACTGTGGCAGTAGAAGCAGATGGACAAGCTGCAACTGACTTGACAAAGACCAGCAGACCCAAACCTATGCCCAAGGGTGGGATGGGGACGGGGGCATGGAAAGTAAATAAAATCAGGGCCGGTTTGCATCACTGAGCCCCAGAAGGCTCAGAAACTGAAGGTGCCAGAGACCTCAGAAGGTTGATTTAAAAACAAGGGGATGCATCAGTCTTCAGAAGGACCATAGAGACTCCCCAGATTGTCTCCCCTACCCTCAAGCAAGCCCAAGGGGAAAGCTGGAGGTTCGCTTTCCAGGGAAAATGACTCAGGCAGGCTGAGATGTGGCTGAGGGGAGACAGAAGGACTTCAGGGAAGACAGGAGACTGACCAAAAGTCCTCACCTCACTCAGATCCTAGACGCTGGCAGCCAACCTCCATCTCCACCAAACAAAGACTCGTGGATGTTTATGGCAGCTTCGTTCATCACTGCCCAAACCAGAAAGCAACAAAGGTGTTCTTCAGTAGGCAGATGGATAAACCAACTGTGGTCCATCCGGACAAGATAACACTATTCAGCGCTAACAAGAAATGAGCCATCAAGCCACAAAAGAAGACATGGAGGAGGCTTGACTGCCTATTGCTAAGCGAAGGAAGCCAGTCTGGAAAGGCTACATACTGTCCGATTCCAACTATATGACTTTCTGGAAAAGGTAAAACTATGGAGGCAATAAAAAGGTCAGTGACTGGGGGGATGGGTAGGGAAGGAGAAGAAGGGAGAGAGAGAGATGAATAGGTGCAGGACAGTGAAACTATTCTATATGATACTGTAACAACAGGTACATGTCATTACACATTTGGTAAAATCCATAAAATACAACACAAAGAGTTAACCCCAATGTGAACTATATACTTTAGCTAATAATAATGTATCAATAATGACTTATCAATTGTTACAATGTATCACACTAATGCAAGACAATAGCTACTAAAATGAAAAACATACACACGTCTGATCCTACAATCCTATAATAGGAGATACTGTCACCTGAAACTAATGTCACATGTGTGTCAACTATACTCAAATAAAAATTTTTTAAAAATAGGGAAAACTAAGGGTGAGGGTTTATAGAAACTCTCTGTACTTTGCACTCTGTTTTTCTGAAAATGGGAAACTGCTTAAACAAACAAATAAAGTCTACTGATTTTTTTTAAAAACCCACAATGAGTCATGACTACATATGCACTAAAATGGCTAAAATTAAAAACACTGACAGCACCAACTATTAATGAGCAACCAGAATTCTCTTTGTTACTAGAGGGAATGAAAATGGTGCAACCACTTTGGAAAACAAATACACCACCTACCAAGTTACCCAGTTGTGCCCCCTCCTAAAGATTTACCCCAGAAAAGTGAAAACACATCTACACAAAGACTTGAACACAAATGTTTATAATGGCTTTAATATAATAGCCCCAAACTGTAAAGATCCCAAATGTTCATCAATAAGTAAATGGATAAACACTGTGTGATATGTTTATACAGTAGAATACTAGCCAGCAGTAAAGAACAAATACAGTAGCATGAAAGAAGCTCAATAACATTATGCTGAGGGAAAGAGACCAAACAAAAAGAGTACATGCTGTATGATTTCATTTACATTAAGTTCTAGAACAAGCAAAAATAATTTATAGTGGAGGCGCCTGGCTGGCTCAGTTGGTAGAACATGCAGGTCTTAATCTCGGGGTTGTGAGTTCGAGCCCCACATTGGGCATAGAGCCTACGGTTTTTTAAAGATTTTATTTATTTATTTGAGAGGGAGAGCACAAGTGGGGAGGAGGGGCAGAGGGAGAGGGAGAAGCAGACTCCCCGCTGAGCAGGGATCCCAATGTAGGGCTCGATTCCAAGACCCTGGGATCATGACCTGAGCTGAAGGTGGACGCTTAACCAACTGAGCCACCCAGGTGCCCCAAGGGCATAGAGCCTACTTCAAAAATAATAATAATAATTTATAGTGAAAAAAACTAAAAATAAAAAAAAAAAATCAGTGGTTGCCTGAGACAGAAGGTGAAGGGGATTAACTAGAAAGGGACACTGGGCATGTTTTTTTTTTTTTGAGGCTATGGAAATATTCTCTATTCTGTTTGGGCTGGTGATTATCTGGATGTACACACAAGTCAAAAACTCATAGAACTTTAAATGCTTTAAAGGGATGCATTTCATTGTATATAAATTAAGTTCTAACAGAGGTCATTAAAATGAAAAAGATAAACAGGGTAATTATTAAGTCCAAGAGAACATAAAAAAGTACAAGAAAGAAAATGTAATCCTAATGCAATTCTATGATTTTGCTGTGAATATTATTTACATAGTCACATAATGTAAGCACTAATCATTTAAGACATATGTGTGTGTCTGTATGTGTGTGAGCATATCTGTTTTGTGTGGTTAGATAAAAACGCTAAATCCTCTTGTTAGTATGACATCACTAGATGATGTTCTAAAACAGACGAATCACAGAATAGAAACATGTTGTTTAGAAATTTGGAGGTAAATGCCAGAGGAAACAGTTTAAGGAGTTTGAAGTGTGTCTGTGAAGAGAGAATCCAAGAATAGGGAGGATTGGGGCAAATGGCTGCTATTATTCATTTAAAGTCTAGTGTTACTATTGATTTTTAAAATTATGTACAAGTGTCTTGCTTTGCCAAAAGTAAAGTTAAATTTTAAAATAATGTAAAGACCCACAAGAATGTTCATGACATACTGTTAAGTGTGGAAAGCTGATTTTGGTAGAATATGAGTATGAAATAGCTTTCATTTAAAAACAAAAACTAATGATATAGGTAGAGGAATTTATGAGTATAAAGAAAAGTAAAGAATGGTGAACAACAAAAATGTTAACATTAGCTACTTCAGAGGGGAGGAATTTAAAGATTACAGAGGTGGTGCAATAGATTATTAACTTTTTCCACACATACTTCTGAGTCACTTATGTGTTATAATAAATGTATATTAGTTTTCCTATGAAAAACTCAACAACAGCAAAAATTGAGTAAAAAGGATTAGACTGGCTGGTCTCTAAGATCTAATATCATAAAAATATGGGACTCCAGCCTAATTTCTACAAGAAGTCCAGACTTACTGTAATGTGACTTTTATCCCAGACATGCCCACATGTAATCTTGGCAAATCATTAAAACCTCAAGCAAAGACATCTACCGATTGTACCATAATTTGACGTAACTGAATCCAAGCAATTAGAAAGCTAGCCCTTCACAGATTTCCAGGAGGTGAGAGAGAGTTGAAGCAGAGTGTATGCCAGCATGCAGGGAGTCATGGGCGAAGGTAAGGAAAGTTCTGGCAACCAGGGTCATGTGGATACTTTACGTGATATGCCATTTAATTCTTACAACAACCATAAAAGGAGTATGATGAAGAAGTTAAGGCTTAGGGGGTTCCAGATAAATGGAAAGCAACCATCTGTCGCTCTCACCTCGCAGCAGAAATGACTACCAGCTGAACTGGCCTCACCTGGACCAAGAGATTTGTTTTTCTAAATGAGATGGGCTCTCCTGTATAAAAGGAAGGAAGAGGGTAGGGGGCGCCTGGGTGGCTCGGTCAGTCAAGCATCTGCTTTCAGCTCAGGCCGTGATCCCAAGGTCCTGGGATGGAGCCCTGCATTAGGCTCCCTGCTTAGCAGGGGAGTCTGCTTCTCCCTCTGCCTCTGCCCCTCCTCCCTTGTGCTCTCTCTCTCTCAAATCTATAAATAAAATCTTTTAAAAAGGAGGGGGGAAAGCACATTTTGGCTACTGCCATCTTGGGTTTGTCATCTCTAAAGCAAGGACCTTTCCAGCCTAATGTAGCACCCTGATGGTGCCTGTCCCCATACAGCCCTCACTGCTGTGGGCCAGGTTCCTTCCTGCTTTTTCAAACACACCTTACTCCTTCCTCCCCTCTACTTGGGCTATTTGAGGAAGAAAAATGGCCTTCCACTTTAGCTTCTACAAAACCTAAGCTTCTGACCAACTCAAATACTTCCCTGACCACTCCAGCCATGCTTCTCTCTCCTTTCCCTGGAGTAGGCTGTTTAGGCAGAAGGGCCCAGGTGCCAAACTGATGGGGTTCAAAATCCAGCGGTCCACCACCCCCTTGCAGGAGAAAGGAATAGACCTATTTTTCCTATTCTTCCTGCTAGATACAAGTGGAAACCCTAGGCATTAGACATAAAACAAACATAAAAACATGCTGCAAGGTGGAAGGGAAAAGACAGACTAGCTAGACACCTCAGGATCTGAGGCACAGCATGGCAGCGCACTCCCTGGCTTTTCTCTATGCCTCATATATCCCAGATTTGGGGCTGGAAAAAGTGGCATCCCAGAAACACCAACGGGTGCAGACCAAAAAAAGTCCCAACAAATCCTGCTTTTTCTCTAGCCAAAAGACCAGGTTGGGGGCAAGCTAGCAAGACAAAACTTTTAGACCATAACCACTTGACTACAGCTAAATAGCGCAGATAAAACTTGTGGCCCATCATCACCCATACCAGCAAACGTCAAGTGGGAAGCCTAGACTTGTAACCTTGAGAGGCTATACCAAGGTGCCCCAATACCTTCACCAAGTATTCAAAGAAGGCCAGATAAGGAGCTGAGACTTTCATCTCCACTGGCTAGTAATAAGGGCTGTGTCCATCCTTTGCCCCCATCTTCCCTGCATTGTCAATGGAAACCCAGAGGTAGGCTACACTTCTGTCCTTACCTGACAGTAATGGTAACCATCCCCACCCCCTCCCCTCCACCCCCAGGAAGGAAACAGTGGTGAACCTGGACCTCTATCCCCTTCCATTTGGCAGTAATCAGGTGGCACCCACCCCCTTTACCTGCTAGAGCAGTGTCAGCAAAGCCATCTAAAATAGAAGGTTTTATGGTGCCTCAGTTGGTTAAGCATCTGCCTTTGGCTCAGGTCATGATCTTGGGGTCCTGGATTGAGCCCAGCATCGGGCTTCCTGCTCAATGGGGAGCCTGCTTCTCCCTCTCCCTCTGCCCCTTCCCACCCCCACTAGTGGCTCTCTCTTTTGCTCTCAAATAAATAAATTATTTTAAAAAATAAAATAGGAGGTTTGAATAATATCTAAAGTCTCATAAGGTAATACAAAAATGCCCAGTAACAACAACAACTTTTAGAACTAATAAGTGAGTTCAGCAAGATCTCAGGATGCAAGAAAAACCTGCAAAAGTCAATTGTAGTTCTGCATACTAGCAGTGAACACATGAACACCAATATTTAAAATATAATACCGTCTACAGTCCCTCAAAAAAAAAAAAAAAGTACTTTGATAAAAATCTAACCAAACATGTACAGGACTGATATAATGAAAAGTACATAGTCCTGATTAAAGAAATGGAGAGACATACCATGTTCATAGATTGGCAAGCTCAACATGGCAAAGATGTCAATTCTCCCTAAATTAATATACCAAATTATACCTCTCAAAATCACAGCATGATTTTTTGTGAATGTAAACAAGGTTGTTCTAATATTTATATGTAAAACAGCAAAAAAAAAATGAGGATACAGCTAAAGTCATTTTGAAAAAGGAGAATTTCAAAAATGAAGTGGAAGGAGTAACATCACTTGAAAGACTTACTGTCTAGCTACAGTAATCAAAAGTGTGGTACTGAAAGGGCAGCGGACATGTAGACCAATGGAATAGTACAGAGAATGCAGAAATAAACCCAGCTGATTTTTGGTAAAGCTGCAAAAGCAACTCAGTGAAGAAAGCCTTTTTAACACATGGCGCTCGGGCAACTGGAGAAAAAGGCAAAAATATTGAAGCAATAGGCAACAACAAAAACCCTGATCTAAGTCTCACACCGTATACAAAAATTAACCCAAAATGGATCACGAGGTTAAGAGTAAAGGTTAAAACTATAGAACTTTTAGGGGGGGAAAAGATAGTAGAAAATTTTTAGGATCTAAGTCTAGGCAAAGACTTTTTAGGCTTGACACCAAAAGTATGACAGATTTAGAAAAAAATGAGATAAATTAGACTTCATCAAAATTAAAAACTTTTGCTTTGTAAAAGACCCTGTTAGGAGGATGAAAAGACAAGCTACAGAGTGGAGAAACTATTTGCAAACCACATATCCAACAAAGGACTACTATACTCAGACTATATACTATATACTCGGACTATATAAAGAACTTTCAAACTCAACACTAAAAAAGCAACCAATCCAAATAGAACATGGGCACAAAGCAACATTTCACCAAAGAAGTAAAAAGATGGTGAAAATACACATGAAAACATGCTTGACACTGTTGGTCATTAGAGAAATACAAATTAAAGCCACAATAAGATACCATTACACACCTATCAGGATAGCTAAAATAAAAAACAGTGACACCGTTGAATGCTGGCAATGCAAAGATACTGGATCACTCATACTTTGCTGGTGGGAATGTAAAATGGTACACCTACTCTGGGAAACAGTTTGACAATTTCTTAAAAACCAAACATGTAACCACTATATAACCCAGCAATTGACTTCTGGGCATTTATCCCAGAGAAATAAAAATTTATGTTCACTCAAAAACCTGTACACAGAAGTTTATAGCAGCTTTATTTATTTATTTATTTGACAGAAAGAGAGACAGCGAGAGAGGGAACACAAGCAAGGGGAGTGGGAGAGGGAGAAGCAGGCTCCCCACGGAGCAGGGAACCCGATGCGGGGCTCGACCCCAGGACCGTGGGATCACGACCCGAGCCGAAGGCAGACGCTCAAGGACTGAGCCACCCAGGCGCCCCAGCAGCTTTATTTTTAATGGCTTAAAAAATGGAAACAAGCCAGATGTCCTTCAACTGGTGAGTAGTTAAATAAACTGTGGTCCACCCATTCCATGTAATACTTCTCAGCAATAAAATGGAATGAACTATTGATACATGCAACAACCTGAAAGAATTCCCAGAGAAAGTTGAGTGACAAAGACAATCTCAAGTTTACATATCTATGTATAACATTATAATGTTAATTTATGTATATAATTACATGTTAAGCACATGTATAATTTCACAACATTATTTTAAAAATAAAACTATAAAAACATAGAACAGGGGCCCCCGGGTGGCTCAGTCAGTTAAGCATCTGCCTTGGGCTCAGGTTATGATCTCCTTGGGTCCTGGGATGGAGCCCCGAGTCGGGCTCCCTGCTCAGTGGGGAGTCTGCTTCTCCCCCTTTTTCTGCCCCTCCCCTGGCTCATATGCTCTCTCGCTCTCTCTCTCTCTCCCCGTTTCAAATAAATAAATAAAATCTTAAAAAAAAAAAAGAAACAGAGAACAGGTTCCAGGTTGCCAGGCGTTAAGGAGGGGGTGGGAGCAGAAAAAACGTGAGTGTGTTACAAAAGCCCACGATGAGGGATGCTGGAACCTTCTGTATCTTGACTGTATCCATGTCAATATCCTGATTGTGACATTGTACTTCAGTTTTACAAGATGTTACCATTGGTGGAAACTGGGTAAAGGATTCATGAGATCTCTCTGTATTATTTCTTACAATTGCATTTGAATCTATAATAATCTCAAATAAAATGTTCGCGTTTTTTAAAAACCCATCTCTGTGTGGATTTGGTCAAGTTATCCTATGCCTATCTATGCCTCAGTTTCCTCAGGAGTAAAACAGAGATAATAGTAATAACACCAACCTCATAAAATTATTGTGATATTGAAGAGTTTACTAGATAGTAAATATTTAAAGAGAGTTTAGCAGATATTACTCAAAAAATACTAGCCCCCATTATTTCAATCAATAATTCAGAAGTATTTATTGAGCACCTGCTATAGGCCAAGACTCAATAATTTCTTTAAAAATCAGCATCTCATCTTGGGAGGTAGTACTACATAGTAGTGAGAGCATAGATTTTCGCATGAGCAAAAGACCTGGATTTAGAACCCCAGCACCACCATCATTCTTGCTGTGCATCCTTGGGCAACTTACTTAACCACTCTGAACTGCTTTTTCTTTAACAGTAAAATGGAGTGAATAATACACACTCATAAAGTTATGAGGACTGAGATGATGCATGTAAATACCTGCCATATAGCAAATCATCAATAAATGATAACTATTTGTAGGGCACCTGGATGGCTCAGTCAGCTAAACATCTGACTCTTGAACTCAGCTCATGTCTTGATCTCAGGGTCGTGAGTTCAAGCCCTGCGTTGCACTCCACATTGTGTGTGGAGCCTACTAAAAAAAGAAAAAGAAAAAAAAGAAGGATAACTATTTGTATGATGACTTATATATTCTTTATTGTTACTTTCTTTCTACATGAGTTTTAAGCTCCTTGAGAACATAGTCCTCTGTTTTTTTTCTCATGAATCCCTCTTGACACCAAGGATAATGTGATACGCCCATAAAGTGTTCAATAAGTACTTACTACAAAATAGAATAATCTGGCAATCCTTAATGAAATGCCTTCTCTTGAATATAAGGCCTGAGGAAATTCCCCTACAAGTCCAAGAAGGGGCTGGTACAAGGGTGAGCATTACGATACTCTTCATGGAGGCAGGGGGGCAGGGCAACCCACACACCCATCTCTAGGGAGATGGAGAGTAGAATGGAGTGAAAGCTGCTGAAATCAATGAACTAGAGGGAAATACAGTCACATGGCCAGATGTTAGAAACAGTGTGAATTAAAAATAGTAAGACACAGAATAGGGTTTATTTAAGAATACCACTCATGAAAATAAAAACACAAACTTGGCGCACCTGGCTGACTGAGTCAGAAGAGCGTGAGACTCTCGATCTCCGGGTCATGAGTTCAAGCCCCATGTTGGGTGTTGAGATTACTAAAAAATAAATAAACTTAAGAAAAACCAAAACAATAAAAACACAAATTCACTCACACACACCTACACTCACAAAATGACGAATTTGAAGAGGATGCTCATGTTTTAAAGAGAGATCAAATCCGTTATGGTGGGTACCAGTGGACAGGAAGAACAGAGGTCAAAGATGATGAAGATTTTTAAAAAAAACAAAAAAAGACAAGGAAGAGCCTGGAATCCGCTGTTGCTGACAAGCTACAGACTTAAGACTATATACTTAAGTCACCCCTCAATACTTGGGTCCAAAACAAATACGAATTGCATACAAAATAAATAAGGACTTACGTACATAGTGATAGTGTTCCACCCCAGACCTCGTGCGAGAGGCAGGAGCTAAAGAGACCACTGTGAATTGTCATTTCAAAATAAATATGAACTACTCTATTCTAATTACAGATGTTATACCACAAAATCAATGGTTTGTAAAACACCTATTGCTCCCTCTTCCCTTTTGCAAAGTCACTAGGAGGATTTCAAGAACGTCGCCACTGGAAGCAGCATTTCAGTGCCCCTGGTATGTGCTTTCTCATTTCCGTCTCTCCTGAACATTCAATATTTTTATCGCTGGTGAATCAGAGACACACAACCTGGAGGAGTGAAAACAATGCGGTTGGAATCTCAGCATCTGGAAAAACTGAAGAAAGGGTGTGTGCGCCATTCAGGGTCCTTCGCATTTGGTCCCCATGGTCAGAACCCAGATGGCGGAAGGGATAGAAAATTACTTTTTTCCTTGAAGTTAATGAACAGCTCTCCCATATGCAGGAAATACAAACTGCCATGCCATGGACTTCCTCCTTTTCCGCACATCAGAGCACCCCTACCTGCCCATCACACATTCTCCCACTCCAAGTAAAGGCTGAGGCTAATTCACATATTCTGGGGGTGGAGAAATTGTGATTGGTAATCCCTAACATTAGTGATGCCAATGTGAACAGCGGGAATTTCTGGAATGTGGGATTCTGAATGTTTTTCCTCTTTCTGCTGATACACTTTTCCTAATTTGTCTCCTATGAACACACATTGCTTTGGTCACTGTGGGGAAAAAAAAATTTTTTTTCAAAATGAAATAATAGCACCAATTAATCAGTTAAAAGGCTTAAAAATCGTGTTTCCTTTGGTGCACCAGTAACTGTATTACAAAGCATAAGTGCATTTTCAACTAATAAACTATTCTAAATCCCATTGGCCACGTGTGTCCTTGAGGGGAAAAATCTCACCTTGTGTATGAGATGCTCATGGTGTAAAGTACTTGGATGATTATAAGATGTCTTGAGCTCCTGTGACTAGACATGGCCAAACACTGAGAAAGCAATCCCAGAGCTAAATCTCCTGCCACCCCTTCTCCCTGCCCTGCCCCCAAAACACACAGGCAATTTTCTTAAAAAATACCATGAAGTGGGTGTCATATGACTTAGTGGCTAAGGGTGTGGACTCAGGAGGCACATTTGCCTGGGTCCCCAGTCTGGTTCCTCCACTCCCTCACTGTCAAGCTTCAGTCGAGATATTTGCCCTGTCTGTCCCCTGGGTTTTTCTGTGATGGGTGGGTAAAAACAGGGGCTGATTTGAGAATTAAATGAGCTAACACATAGAAAGGATGTCGAATAGTCTGGAGAACCAGAAACATCACTACATGTTAACTTCTGTAATTATTTATCAAGATAATTAAAAGTTCTGTTAGCCACTCAATTTCAAAACATTCTATAAGAAATATAATATTTGTTTGCCCACAATCCTACTTCCCTAACATGAAAACCAATTTCATTTCTTCGTATTTCCTTACCAGTTTTTAACTATATATTAAACACACACACACACACACACACACAAAGACATTCCTTTCCTCGGTTCCATTTCCAAAGAGGGGCAAAGAACTTGAACAATTCTCTTCTAGAAACTACACTTGATGGAATTAATTACTCAAATATATTTCCATATTTAGATTGCAATGGAATATAAAAACTGAAGAACCCCATAAGAGTCAAAAGCAGTGAGTTGAGCTGCTTCTGCTTCTAACTATCGAAGGCTCTCCTGAGAACTTCATGCCTGGTCCCATTCTGCCTCCTCCCTCCAAACCGCCAGTCACAGACTCCTGGATCACCCCAAATACCCTTCCAGGCTCTCGGGCTTTCTATATGCCACTCCTTCTCAGTCCTCCCTCCCAGCTCCTTCTACCAATCCTTAAAACTCACCTCAAATGCTGCCTCCCCTGAGAACCCCCAGGTTCGGTTGCCTGTGGCATGGATGATTAGTCAGGAATGTGTTTCTCTCACCATGCTGTGTTGTAGTTATTTGGGCACATGGCTTTCTTTTAAGATCGGAGACTTTCCACTGATTCTTCCTGGTCAGCAGTTTCTAAAGTAATGGTGGTCTGGACGCCACTCAAAGAATCAGAGGACATGAGACACAGCTGCCTTCCTTATTTTTAACAGCATGTAGCCCTGGGGCATTTGCATGTTGGCTTCTGCATGGCGAATGGGCTCTATGGGGAAGGAGGAGTACGCAAGTGGGTGAATAGTCGCCTTCGGGAAGGCAGGAGGGAGGGTCCCAGTGGTTTATCACAGACCTCTCCACATAGGCTAAGTTCAAATTAGTCTAAAGTCAGCCAGAAAGACAAAAATTATGTATATGGTAGTCAAAATTTCCCTTGGAAATTCTTTAAATTGACCATAAAGTATGGTGCACACATTTTTATATATTTAGCCCAATACACCAATACATATTTAGAACTTAGTAATATATAAAACTATAGGTACTGCATAATAGAGAGGACTCACTATGTACAAAAAATAACTTTACAGGGAGCCTGGGTGGTTCAGTCATTAAGCGTCTGCCTTCAGCTCAGGTCATGATCCCAGGGTCCTAGGATCCAGCCCTGCATCGGGCTCCCTGCTCAGTGGGAAGCCTCCTTCTCCCTCTTTCACTCCCCCTGCTTGTGTTCCCTCTCTCACTGTCTCTCTCTCTCTCTCTCTGTCAAATAAATAAAATCTTAAAAAAAAATAACTTTACAGTATTTTAAAAATACTTTACAGTATTTTTAAAAAGATTTTATTTATTTATTTGAGAGAGAATGAGCAGGGGCGGGTGCCAAGGATGAAGGAGAAGCAGACTCCCCCCTGACCCACGGAGCAGGGAGCCAGATGCAGGGATCGACCCCAGGACCCTGAGATCATGACCTGAGCCAAAGGCAGACGCTTAACCCGCTTAACCGACTGAGCCACCCAGGTGCCCCACTTTACAGTGTTTTTAATCACATGAAAGAGAGGTGCATACGATTGAATTTGCTCTCATTGAATGTATATATAATACAAATCTACAGTTTAATATTTTCATCACTGATCTGAGAGCAACAGTTTGGGCATGACAAGAACAATGACATTTATTGCTACATGCCAAACTCTGTGCTAAGCGCCTACAAGTATTAATTAATTCAATTTTCACAACCCAGTGAGCTAAAAGCACTATTACGATGCCACTTTACAGAGGAGGGAACTGAGACACACACAGAGGTCAAGCCATGGCTCAAGGGGACACGGCTACTAAGTGGTACGAGAACCGAGGCAGCCCAGCCCACTAACCATGCCCTACACTGACTGCCTCCCTTAGCTGTACATGGACAGAGACTGTGTGTGGTGGGGGAGATCCTGTGGATTTCAGTTGAAAGCAAACTCAAGTAGGGCAAAAATATGATGTGGCTGCCAAAAAAGTGTGATTCTTGGACCACTCCAACCCTTGCTCCAGAAATGGCAAGGAGAGTTCCCATTGTACGTTTGCTGGAAAGATCGGCTCACATCTGAAGTACTGGGAGTCGACTCCTGTGATATTTCTAAACCAAACACATTAGGAGACGGGCAGGGTTGTGGAATAATATATTTGATGGGGGAACGAAGGGGACGAAGGGAGTGGGTGTGAAAGGTGGGGGAGAAACCGAAGGAGGCAGAAGAACCCGGAGTTCCAGCACGGATTCTGGAATCAGCCTCCCGAGCTTACTGGGGAAGACACATTTTCCTTTTTGTCTCTCGGTTTTCTTCCCTGTAAAATAGGGATCTTATGGTTTACCTTGAAAAAGTCTTACAAAGATTAAATGAGCTGGTACACGAAGTCCTACACAGAGTACTTGACCCATAGTTAGGACTCAATAAAATGATCCATCATGGTCAGCATTATTACATAGTAACAATGGGAGGAGTCTACAAAGCCAGAGATTCAAACATAAGAATCCATTTCCTAATAGTTAAATTGTCCCAATAAAGGGCACTGCCTTGTAATGTAGTAACCCCTCCACCACTGGCCGTCCCGCCCATGACTTGACAGATAATATCCTGACATTGGAGGGTGTTACTCAGATGGTGGTCTAGGATCTTTTCATCTGACGTTTTTATGAACCAATGATTCCACAACTTCACAAGTAAGGTCACATATCCAAGCCGAAAACAGAAGTAACAGAGGAATAAAATAAGTAAAATATATGCCTTTAGCTTCAGTTTAGTTTAGGTAAATGCCCTTAAATCTTACCATGCTTCTAATGGCTTTTCACTTTATTTACTTTTTAATCCTTTAAAAAAAATAAGACATAGCCAGTCGATTTAGAAGAAAGAGAGTTCACAAAGCTAAGTGGTCATCATGCCTGGGTGGTGCGTCAGTTAAGCGTCCCAACTCTTGGTTTTGGTTCAGGTCATGATCTCAGGGTCTTGGGATCTAGCCCCACGTTGGGCACCCCGCTTAGCAGGGAGTCTGCTTAAGTGTCTCTCTCCCTCTCCCTCTGTCCCTCCTAGCACACTCTCTCTCTCTCTCTAAAAAAATAAATGAATCTTTAAAAAAAAGAAAAAATTCCCTTTGACCCTCCACAACCATACGATTGAAAGTGCTGAAATGGATTCTAAAGTTTCAAAACAGAAAAAGTTCACGGTTTCCAAGGCCACTTCACACATTTCAGATGATGGAAATGCAGATCAGGATTCTGATCAACACTGCCCTGGGTTCTTTACAGCTCTCCATCATCTCGTACGATGGCCATGGCCCTGACATTCCCACCAAGCGGGCTGCTATCAGGAGTACCAGCCACCCAGGCTCAGGAGCCACCTGTCATCCCTACAGACCAGTTTGGAAGGGAGACTTTTCTGCATATGGATTCTCCAACTCTTGCCTGCAGAAAGAGCTTTTTAAAAGTTTCCCAAAGCCTTGAGGTTGCTACAGGAAGGGCTTAAAGATGCTGAAAACTGAGTCCTTGGAGAAGGCTGGGATGAATCATATATAAAGTGTAGGGGGAAAGTCAGTGTTCAGCCACCGGTTTTAACTACCCTTAATCCAGCCCTCAAGGACGGAGGCACCATGCCACGCCATCTAGTCAGGTCTTGAGGTGGAAGTGGGGACATTCATCCCATTTGCTAATCATAGCCACTACAGATACTGTCTCCAAAATAAATTGCTGTCATGCATTTGCCTTATAGGACTCATGCGCCATGACTAGACTGGTCGGAATTTTAAGTACACCAATGCTCACAATAAAAGTCTCTATAAGAATTTTCCACTGTCAACGAAATCATGAAAATTCTGTGTATTAGTGTTTTGGAAGCACAGAGCTTCAGCCTTTCATTGTATAGGCAACAACACTAAATGCTCGAAGGACACGGACCTGCCCAGGCTGCACCAGGAGAGGGATAAGGCTACCTTTCTCTCTCTGCAAAGATCTTCTCCCTCTACAAGGACGACTGGGGGAAACTCCAGCTGTCTCTTGCCCCTGCTCCAGGAACTTCCTGATACAGCCAAGGACACCATTAAAGTCACATTATTAAAACTAGACCTGAGACCACAGACAGGAAAATGCCAAGGGACAGCATTCCTTCCCTCTGCCTCGAGAGTTTCTTTGTTCTTCAGTGAGGCCGCTCCATAACCCTTGAAGGTGACTCATCATCTCTTCTCCAGCTCAGAGTTTTGAAACTCCCTAAAACGACTCACAGGGGCACCTGTTGGAGGCCCAAGGAGGAGGGAATGTGGAAGGCAAAAGCCTCTCCTCTTCTTGGAAGGTACTGAAGAGCCGAGGAGAGTCTTAGGAGGAATAACTTTTTATTTTAACTACTGCATCCCAGTTCCCTTTTTATTAGCCTCTTAGTGGTCTAGCCTTAGACACAAAGTGCCCAGTGAAGTGGGGAAATAAGGCATTATCAGGATAAGGTGGGGCAACGAGAAACTTGGGTGACATTCTCCCGATGTACGTAGGGTATTAGGAACACAGGAAGGGTAGAGTCCATTAGTTGGGCAGGTAGCTAGAGGTGTGATCCAGGGTGGGGTTGAGCCTTCTCACCAGGAAGCAGATATCTGGGAGCAGAATAATCACAGAGTAGTCTCCAGAAACCAAAGGAACCAGATGAGGTCAGTGCAGCTGCTGGACTGGAGGACAATAGAGCTTGCATGTTGGAAGGAGGCTCTTATGGGCCCCGGAATGGCCTCTGCTGCACCCCTTCCAGGGACAGGGAAAGATCTTGTGTTTTGCAGTATAAATGGAATCTTCCAGGTTCCCTGCATTTGAATGGGGTCCAACAGTTCAGGGTCTCATTCTCAGTTCTAGAACTCACCAGTTCGGAGCCAGCATATGGTATGGTTAGGACGCTGGGAACCAAGGGCCTACATTCACATCCTGGTTCTGATACTCGTGTGACCCTGGACAAATTACTAAATATATCTGTGTCTAGGTTCCTAATCCATAAAATGGAGACCTAATAGGGTTCTTGTTTGGATTTACATATAAAGTACTTATAAGAGTGCCTGCTATGTAGTAAATGCTTTATTATAAGTGTTTGCTGTTATTTTCATTTCCCCATGGGGTTTTCAGGTCTTGAATCCTATTAACCAAACTCATAGGAAAATGATGTATTAGCCAGCAAGTTTATGCATAATTTTGAATTGAGACTTACAACAACCCAGTAGATAAAAAAAGTGAGGTCAGTTTGACAGCATATTTTTCATTCAAGTAAGAGAAGTCTACTTGAGAAACCAGATTAAGATCAAAAGATTGCTTTCTGAGCCCAAAGTCAGATCATCCTTCTGGGCTGCCACACAGAAAGACTGAGTCATCTATCCACTGCTGATCATCCCTGCCAAGGGGACCTGCAGGCTTGTGTCAGTGGATCGGGACACACCCTGCCTCAAAATGTGTTAGAGACCGATGGACCGACTCTTACGCGCACACTCTTCCATTTTCAATGACATGTTTAGTATTTGGGAGAGACAGCAGGTTTTTTCTGAGAGGCAGATGACAGAAGGGGGTCTGCTGAGAACATGGGGAGAAGACACCCTAGAATCCGGGGTGTGCCCAGAGAGAAGGGATTGGGGCCACATGCCAGCACCAAGATGCACCAAAGGCAGCTGAGCTGATGCAACGTACGTACTACCCCCTTGTTTGTATCCATTCTATAAAAAGTTTATGAACTTGAGACTTAAAGCCACATGCTGCCCATCTCCGCTTTGTCACCTGCTGTGACGCTGAGGTCAAGATTCTGAGTGTCTCTTTCAAGTCTAGATCCAGTGACCTCAAGCTTTAACTCAGCCATGTTGGAAAGTCTTTCCACCAGGGAAGGAGGCAGATGCTATAAGAGAGCCTTTTGTTAAGCATTCACCAGCACACCACTGGGCTGCTTCCCCACCACTTCCCCGAAATAGCTCTTATGGAGGCCAAATGACGTCACTATCCCTAAAATTCAACTGACACTGTCTAGTTTTAATTTTTCTCGAACTCTCCAGAGCGTGTGATGGGTGACCATGTCCTCCTTCTTGAACCCCTTCTCATGCCTAGCTGCTGGGACTCTCTGTTGACTTTTCTTTCTGAGCACATTTACTCAGGCTCTACAAGATTTGCTTCTCCTACCAGGCCCTGAAATGTTGGTATTACCCCACGCCTCTCTCCCTGATCACTGCAATATGTCCTTTAAGATACAGCTGGGGTGCTTCCTCCAGGAAGACTCCCTGGATACCTCTGGTCTGGTCTTCCCTGACATGCCCATTTCTAGAACACTCCTGACCTTATCTCCAACACAAATGAATGTCTGTCTACTTGCACACTACCCCCAGTTGGAGGGCAAGGACCTGGAACACCAGGCCTTGGAAGGAGAGCAACAATAATAAAAACAATAATGATAAACAGCTGCTACTGACGAGTGCAATGTGCTACCAGGCATTGTCCCAAGAGCCTTGCAGAGATTATTCCATTTTACTCTTTACACCAACCCTGTGATTTCTCCCACAAGACGCTTGACACTTGCAGAGCTGAAATAACTGGCCCAAGATTACGCACTGATACGAACTCCAAAGGGCAGGCGCTGAAGGCAACACGTGTAAATCATTGCTCCGCAATGCCTTTTCCAGTTGGCGTAGCCCAAGAACTTGACTTACCCTATGTGTGAGGGAAAACGAGAGGGACGGAGGGCCAGGGGCATCTTGTATAAGTAAAGGTTCTGCAATCGCAACACAAGATCTTGTTTATTACATTGTTGAATAAATGGAATAGTTCCTAACTCCGACTGACTTGGCTCTTTACAACGGCTATTTTTCAGGTCCTGTGGGGCCGGATTTTTGTTGTAAAACACAACTTACGGTTCCCTCTTATCACCGGCTTAGTGAAAATATTAATGCAGCATGGAAGAAGAGAAAATGCTACTTAAAACCCGACGGTCTTGAATCTCTCCACACAAATAGCAAAACACTTTAAACTATGTAAATCTGCTATTAGTTCCAAGGGCTCCATGGATTCACTGATATCTATGTATTACCTGTAGTGAATCTGTTTTGTTTTGTTATGAAATCTCAGTTTCCCCAAAAAAATAAAATAAAAAGCGCCCTCTCAGTTTGAACTCCTGTTCGTTGTCAAAGCAAAGGTACCTTTGAGCAATCTGCAAAGCTGTGACTTGCTCTGGATCCTCAGGGTAATTAGAGCATGCCAGGTATTTGCTGGAAGGTTTATGCTTTTGTGTCTGTGGTGGAGGCATGAGCTCAGGGATGCTCAGTGAACATGAACAGTGCAGGGGAGATATTCCCAGAAAATTAACATGTCACTAAACGGCCTAGGAGGTTTTCTGAATTCCTCTCGTTACAAAACCCACAATTCTCAAGAGCATTTTACCCTTTACAGTGATGTTGTGGGATAGTTTCTTAGAAAGTTCTTGTACCTTCAGCCCTGGAGTATCCTCACTAATGAGGGAATAGGGCATGTGGGGGATAAATTTGTACTTGGCTTTAAAACCCAGTAGGAAAGAAAAAGAGTGGGGGGTTGGGGAGGAGGGAAGAAGGAAAGGAAGGAAGAGAGAAAGACAAAGTGACAGGGAAGGAAGGGAGAGAGGGAAGGAAAAGAAAAAAGGAAGAAAGAAAGAAAAGAAGGGAGGGAGGGAGGAAAGAGAAATGCAAGAAAAGAAATGTTCATTAGAAGTCTGTTCTGCTCAGTCTGAAAACATTCCCACACCAATCTGGTGTTGGGGGCCCAGGAATGGGGCCCCTGATATGACCCACAAAGTATAATTCACCAGAGATTTGACTCCATTCCCTTCTTTTAAGAGGAGAATGACCACATACACATTATCTCACTCAATACCACTCACTGGGTGAAGTCAGTTGCTTGGCTGCGCGTTCACCGAGAGTCGGGGCTTGTCTGTTCCCCCATCTAATTAGGAAGAGCCAGCTCACAGGGATAACAACAAAGGCAGATGAGAAATACTGGGCCTCAGGTGTCATGTTTGTGGCATGAGGGAGGATGCATCTTGTATGGATGGCAGCTCTAAGAACCAGCTGCTCTGATTCCAAGTTCAGTCCTTCACCACCGCCGCCATATGAATGTCAACCACTGGATGCCAAGTGCTGCCTAAGTGCTCCTGGGTTTTAGGGTGCCAGTACATAATGTCCCTTTCCTCTCCTGCTGAGTTTAGAAACAACATTGAGTTGGAGAAGCCACACACCGAGAATGGAGATGAAAATGTGAGCTTCGTTCCTGAGAAGCCAACCAGGGAACGTGGTTTTACACCACTGAGTGGGCTATACGGACCCCTGAACTCCTTTGGTTTTGTTTATTTTTCTTTAATTCCAGTATAATTAACATACAGTGTTACATTAGTTTCAGGTGTACAATATAGTGATTCAACACTTCTATATATTACTCAGTGCTCATCATGGTAAGTGCACTCCTTAATCCCCATCACCTATTTCCTCCATCTTCCCACCCCTCTCCCCTCTGGTGACCATCAGTTTGTTCTCTATAGTTAAAAGTCTGTTTCTTGGTTTGTCTCCTTTTTTTCCCCCCTCTGTCCATTTGTTTTGTTTCTTAAATTCCACGAGTGAAATCATATGGCATTTGTCTTTCTCTGACTGACTGACTTCACTTAGCATTTATACTCTCTAAATCCATCCATGTTGTTGTAAATAGCAAGATTTAATTTTTTTAATTTTTTTTTAAGATTTTATTTATTTGCGAGAGAGAGAATGAAAGAGAGCATGAGAGGGAGGAGGGTCAGAGGGAGAAGCAGACTCCCTGCTGAGCAGGGAGCCTGATGTGGGACTCGATCCCGGGACTCCAGGATCATGACCAGAGCCGAAGGCAGTCGCTTAACCAACTGAGCCACCCAGGCGCCCAAGATTTAATTTTTTTAAAGATTTTATTTATTTATTTTATTATTTTAAAGAGAGAAAGAGAGAAAGAGCAGGGGGAGAGGCAAAGGGAGAGGGAGAGACTCTCAAGCAAACTCCATGCTTGGCATGGAGCCCAACGCAGGGCTCGATCTCACGAACCTGAGATCATGACCTGAGCCCAAATCAAGAGTCAGACACTTAACTGACTGAGCCACCCAGGTACCCCAAGATTTAACTCTTTTTTATGGCCAAATAATACCCCGTTGTGTATATATGCCACTTCTTCTTGATCTATTCATCTATTGATGGACACTTGGGCTGCTTCCATAATTTGGCTATTGTAAATAATGCTGCTATAAACATAAAGGTACATGTATCCTTTCAAATCAATGTTTTTTTGTTGTTGTTGTTTTTTGTTTTCACATTCTTTGGGTAAATACCCAGTAGTGCAATTACTGGATTGTAGAGTAGTTTTATTTTTAATTTTGGGGGGAAACTCCATACTGTTTTCCACAGTGGCTACACCAGCTTGCATTCCCACCAACAGTGTAAGAGGGTTCCTTTTTTCTCCATGTCTTTGCCAACAGCTGTTGTTTCTTGTGTTGTTGATTTTAGCCATTCTGACAGGTGCGAGGTTGATATCTCATTGTGGTTTTGATTTGCATTTCCCTGATGATGAGTGATGATAAGCATCTTTTCATGTGTCCGTTGGCCATCTGGATGTCTGCTTTGGAGAAGTGTCTGTTCCATTTTATAACTGGATGATTTGGTTTTTGGGTGTGAGTTGTAGAAATTCTTTATATATTTTGGATACTGACCCCTTATAGATATATCATTTGCAAATATCTTCTCCCATTCAGTAGGTTGTCTATTAGTTTTGTTGATTATTTCCTTCACTGTGCAGAAGCTTTTAATTTTGATGTTGTCCCAAGTTTATTTTTGCTTTTGTTTTCCTTGCCTCAGGAGACACATCTAGAAAAATGTTGCTATGGTCAATGTCAAAGAAGTTACTGCCTGTGTTCTCTTCTAGGATTTTTATGATTTCAGATCTCAGATTTATGTCCTTAATCTATTTTGAGTTAATTTTTGTGTATGGTGTCAGAAAGTGGTCCAGTTTCATATTTTTCCATGTAGCCGTCCAGTTTTCCCAACACCATTTGTTGAAGAGACTGTCTTTTTCCTATTGCATATTCTTGCCTCCTTTGTTGAAGATTAATTGACCATATAATTGTGGGTTTATTTCTGGGCTCCCTATTCTGTTCCATTGATCTATGTGTCTATGTTTGTGCCAGTACCATACTGTTTTGATTACTACAACTTTGTAGTATATAACTTGAAATCGGAATTGTGATGCCTCCAGCTTTGCTTTTCTCTTTCAAGATTGCTTTGGCTCTTCAGGGCCCTTTGTGGTTCCAAACAAATCTTAGGTTTGTTTGTTCTAGTTCTGTGAAAAATGCTGTAGGTATTTTGATAGAGATTGCATTAAATGTGTAGATTGCTTTGGGTAGTATAAGCATTTTAACAATATGTGTTCTTCCAGTCCATGGGCATGGAATGTCTTTCCATTTTTTTGTGTCCTCTTCCATTTCTTTCATCAATCTTTTATAGTTTTCAGAGTACAGGTCTTTTACCCCCTGGGTTAAGTTTACTACTAGGTATTTTATTATTTTCAGTGCAATTGTAAATGAGAATGTTTTCTTAATTTCTCTTTCTGCTCCATCATTATCAGTGTATAGAAATGCAACAAACTTCTGTACATTGATTTTATGTCCAGCAGTCTTAATGAATTCATTTATCAGTTCTAGTAGTTTTTTGGTTGACCCCTGAATTCTGTAGTCCAACCCACAACCCTTGGCCCTGAAGGACAGCTGTGGGTCTCTGCTGCAGAAGGATCAGAATGCACTCGCCAAGGAAACAAGAGGCCCCTCTGGGGCTAAGCTGTGCGCTCAGGTCTGTCTCCCAGGTTCTCTGTTGCTGCATGGTTTTTCCTCCTCCTGTGGGAAGAGGCCAATGAGGAGCCTCTGCTGAATGAGCCCCTGGAAGCCAGAAGCCAAGAGAATGCAGGTTTTATGCTGAGTGCATGTTCTTATGTCAGTTTCACAGCATCTCTGGGGCTGGACTCCCACATCTCCACTTTACTACTGATAGGAAAGTGAGGCTCGGCAAGGTGGGGACAAGGGCCCAAGGTCACCCAGGCAGGAAGGACAGCAGGATGAGCACCAACCCTGCCAGGCATTCAAGCCTATGCTGTCAGCCCTGCCCCAGCACATAACTGGGGTCCTGGTAGGTCAGTGATTTGGCCAAGCACCGCACATGGGAGTGGACAGGAGAGACTAACCAGGGCGCTATTTTCTGATCAATCACATAGACCTCATCACTGGAGTAATAGCTTCACGTCTCTAACCCACTGTCTTTCAAGGAGAAAAATGAACCCTGACTATATCACTGAAGATTTCATTTGGAAAATGATTCTGCTGACTTTAGAGACCATTACAATTAGCTGTGTATGACCTCTGGGCACATCCTCTGACCCAGAGGTCAGAGGTTAGAATTGTCAAGGCTGCAAAATAGTGCAAGAGCTCCCACATGTCCAACCTCAGCACAGAGCTTTTGGATTCCTCATTTTAAAATTCCTCTCCCCAAATGGGGCACCTGGGTGGCTCAGTCATGATCTTTTAGGGTGGTGAGATCAAGCCCCGTGTCGGGCTCCACACTCAGTGGGGAGTCTGCTTGAGATTCTCTCTCTCCTCTCCCTTTGTCCATCCCCCCACTTGCACTCTCTCTCTCTTTCTAAAAAAATAAAATAAAATAAACTCCCTCTCCCCGAAGATCATCAGTTCACAAGACTGCCCACTACTGGCTCGATTAGTACAGGATGTTAGCAGAAGAACTAGTGATTTTCTAGAACTATTCAAAGAAATATTGGAGCATAAAAACATGGAAGGGGAAAAAAAAAAAAGACTAATACACAGAAAATACCATCTAACACAAGTAGATAACATTTAATGAGCACATACAAGGCAAGCACTGTTCTTGGTATTTCACAGGTATCAGTTCATTTAATCTCACACTCACCATCAAGATAAGTACTACCACTAGCCTCTTTGTACAGATGGAGAAACTGAGGCACAGAGATGAGAACTAAACTGATCACTCAGTTTGTGCATCCAGGCAGACCTCAGACCCTCCCCTTGACTACCATGTTATATCTCCTGACCACCAGCCTTTAAAGGGGAAGACAACCTCCCCCCTCAACCATTCTTCCCTTTTGTTTCAAGGAAAGGAAAACAAGCGAATTCACTTCTCCCAGTTGAAGAGTAGACAGCAAGGCTCTATGTTATTGCTGAGTTTCAGGTATTTCTTCTCCCCTTCATCAGTGCTCAGCTGGACAATGAAGAACTGGCCCAGCCAAAGGGTACATGACCTGGTGCTTAACATCACTGATCATTAGGGAAATGCAAATCAAAACCACAGTGAGATATCGCCTCACATCTGAAAGAATGGCTAGTATCAAAAAGATAAGAGATAACAAGTGTTGGTGAGGATGTGGAGAAAAGGGAACAAACCCTCATGCACTGTTGATGGTAATGGAAATTGGACGACCATTATGGAAAACAGTATGGAAGTTACTCAAAAAATTAAAACTAGAACTACCATATGATCCAGCAATCCTATTTCTGAATATATATCCAAAGAAAATGAAGTCAGGAGCCTGAAGAGGTACTCCAATGTTCACTGCAGCAGTATTCACAATAGCCAAGACATGGAAACAACCTAAGTGTCCATCAATGGGTGAATGGATAAAAGAAATTGTGGTATATGTGTGCAGTAGAATATTAGTCAACCACACAAAAGGTAAAGAAATGCTGCCATTTGCAACAACTTGGATGAAACTCAAGGCCACTATGCTAAGTGACTTAAGTCAGTCAGAGAAAAACAAGTACTGGATGATCTCACTCACATGTGGAATCTAAAAGAGCCAAATTCATAGAGACAGAGAGTAGAATGGTGATTGCCAGGGGATGGTGGGTGGGAGAAATGGAAAGATGTTGGTCAGAGCATACATACTTCTAGTTATAAAATGACTAAGTCCTGGGGATGTAATCTACAGCAGGGTGACTACAATTAACAATACTGTATTGTATACTTGAAAGTTACTTAGAGAGTAATTCTTGAATGTTCTTACCACCACCACCACCACCACATGGAAATTACAGGAGATGAGAGAGGAATTAGTCTTACTGTGGTGATCATTTCACAATATATACATGTATCAAACCATCATGTCGTACACCTTCAACTTGTTATATGTCACTCACATCTCCATAGAGCTGGGAAAAACAAAGAACTGGCCCATTCTAAGAGTAAATGGGCATTTGCTCTGTGGGGAGGTGGGTATGAGTCTGGTCTACAGGGACAAAACGGGGCTTGAATATTTGCCATTTGCTTCCTTCCTTGTTGGACCCCTGGCAAGATGGGCCCCAGGTTCCTCTTCTACGAAATGAGTTTGATAATATCTAACCCCCAGCATCCTAATGGTAGTTCAAAAAGCTCATATCTACAAAGTTCTTGGTGTGGTGCTTGAGACACCAAAGGGAATCAGTAAGTGGAAGCTGTTATACACACTGCAGTTATGAGATATAACCTGCGTGTCCCCCGGGCTGGCTCGGGTCTAGGAGTAGCACAGAGACCTGCCCAGGAAGGATGTTTCCCACACCCAAAATCATCAGGAAGCCACGAGTTAAAATCCTGCTTTCCTTGTTAGG
This sequence comes from Mirounga angustirostris, assembly GCF_029215605.1. Taxonomy (NCBI): domain Eukaryota; kingdom Metazoa; phylum Chordata; class Mammalia; order Carnivora; family Phocidae; genus Mirounga; species Mirounga angustirostris. The sequence goes on from NW_026991713.1 coordinate 127,973,737, forward strand.
AGGAGCACTGGGTGTTGTATGTAAGTGATGAATCATTGAATTGAAACCAATATTATACTCTACGTGAACTAACTAGAATTTAAATTAAAATTTGGAAGGAAAAAAAAAAAAAAACCTTGCCTTCCCCTAGGAGCTCTGCCCTGTGAGGACCGTCCCATGGTTCCCACTGCTATCCAGTAGATCTCAGAGTGAAGCCCTTATCTACTGATGTTTGCTCTCTGGAGAACCTCAGGGAAAGCTCAGCCGAGCATTAAGTGTAGAGAAGAGCCTGGCCTATTCATAATTATCTGGTGTCCCAGCCTCTCTGAGACCTAGATTCTCTGCCTCTGGATGTGCTTGTGTGTGTGCAGGCCCATGCAGCAGAGGGCCTGGGGTCCGAGGTCTAGTGGTCCCTCTCCTGCCTGACGGTGGTCAGTCCCAACCTCGCCGCCCAGGTGGAAATGAGGATAGAGCTGATGCTTTCCCTCAGAGTAAAGAGCTATTCTGGCTGCTTTGCACCCCGAGTAGCATGGCTGAGAAATAAGCAGAGGAAGAGCACTTGGGTCCGCCTCTTTCTCTGACCTCAGGTGGCCCCTGGCCACCAGGACACCGGTTACCCGTGCAATGCTCAGTTCTGCCCTGTGGCTCCCAGCCCCTGCATCCACCCCCAGCCCCGAGGACTGTCTGAACACAGCTGCTGACACAGCCCCTCTGGTCCTGGGGCCTCGGGAGGAGGCTGGGATGTTTACTTTTGTTTCCCAATAACTCCTGTTTCCAAGAGCTCCCCGCCAACTGGAGAGGGAGGGAGTTAGCCACAAACAGCCATGTCCAAGGGCAGCCCAGGGCTGAGGCAGAAGAGAGGCCACACGGGGCCGTGGGCTCTGAGGGCTGGCCGTGGTACATCTGCCCCAAGGGCCTGCACTCCCTCGTGCCCGCCTTCACCAGCTCACTCCCGACAACACCCTTCTTTTGGATCGCTCCTCGGAAGGCAGTGAACAGGAATTACGCTGCAAAAGTCCCACTTGGGTCACAGAATAAAGGATGGGGAAGAGCCATGGCAGGGGGTGGTCACAGGGGACCCCTGAGTGGCCTGGAATCACCAGGTGCCGGGAAGCGTGGGTAGCTGGGGGCAAAATGCCACTGAGAGTTGGGCGGGGTGAGCAGACACCAGCACAAACACTGCCCTCTCTCACCCTCCATTAGAAGCCATGTGGTTCCCAGGGAGGCGCCCGGACCTCGGAGCTGGGAGACCTGGGTTCTGGTCCCAGCACTACGGCTTCCTAGTCTCATGGCCTTCATCTGTCAGGGCCCTGCTTGTTTTCTCTGCAGAATGAAAATATCCCCCGGGATCAGGATTTCCCAAAGGGTGGTTCTATGGGGCGCCACCAGCAGCACAGGCCCGCCCCTCCCCCACTCTTGGAGGTTCGAGCTGCCACGAGGACTCACACCTGCACACCCTCGGCACCCCGAGATACATGATGAACAGTACACCTCTGACACTTCATGGGCCCCTGAAACACTTCAAGCAATCCCTAGAAATGCTCCAAGTATCACTCGCAAGCAACAGGCGGCAAATTATTACTATTCTCGGGAATGAATCAACTTGAGATAATTAAGACTGACCCTCAAATTCCGGAAACCCTTTGAAGAGCATCAAATGAGAGCTTCCAGAAAGTTCCCCAGAGAAGCCAAGCGCACCGATTACATCTTGGATGAGACAGAAATTCAGTTTCCCTAGTGCCCATGCTGTACAAGCATGTTTGCGAATGCGTCGGAGATTTATCGTCCAGGTTTCATCTCGTGACTTATTAATGCCCATCATCTTCAAAGATGCTGGCACTTGTACTGCTCCCTGTGCCCAATTTCTACCAGCCTCGGGAGTTTTGCCCAACTTGTCTGCACACACCCATCTCATTGTGTTGCCTCTCTTACTATATTTGCTCACCCTGAGAAATGATTCTGCACCAGACGCTGGCTTGGCTGGGTGCTAAGAATGTGAACATGCATGAGAAATGACGTACCCCCAAGAAGGTGGGCAGGTAGGTCGATAAGGGATTTGTGATGGTTTATGATGGAAAAGTGATCTGAGCTAAGGCCACCATGAGAGGTGCTTACGGACGCTCTGGGGGCCCAGGGAAGGGACGCTGCCTGCAGATTTGGTGCCAGCTGTGCCCAAAGCCATGTAAGGACGGTTGTGAAGCAGGAAGGGACTCTGCGGGCCGGTGAGAGCATTCTAGGCACCAGAAGGTAATGCAAAGTCCCAGGGGCCTCCAGGCGCACAGTGTTTGGGGAATGGAAAGTGCAGGTGAGTCACAGCAAGAATGTGTATTCGAAGGCTGTCAGGGGTAAACAACGGCACTGGAAAGGTAGTTTGGGGCCACATGATGACTGGTTTGGCGCGCAAAAGTAAGGAGTTTGACCTTTATCCTGGAGACAGAGGGCAAACACGCAAAGACTGTGTATAGAAGGGAGTGGTGTGATCAGGTCTGAGTTTGAGAAGGATCAAGCAGAAAAGACATGAGAATGAATTCACACAGGTGTACCCCACCCATCGGCTGTGCTCTCAGGGGAAGTTCTACTTGGGTGCAAACGTGAAGGATGAGTTGGAGGAGGAAGGTAAGGCCATCTAGGGGACCTGCTTCAGTCGTTCAAGTCAGACATGATGATGGCTCTGAATGGGGAAAGTTAGCTGACAAACCAAAGACGTTTCAGACACTGAAGCAAGATGCCCTAATGATCAAGTAAATGATCGAGTAAATGGCTGCACCAGCGGGTGGGAGGCAGAGTTGCGACACTTCGGAAGTGTCAAGTGGGATTCCCAGGTTTTTCTGGCTTTGACACCTGAGCGACTGGCGTCCCCACTAACTGAGCCACGGACACAGCAGGAAAAGCCCGTCTGGGTAGGGGACAAGGAATTTGGACATGCCGAGCTGGAGAGGACTGTAGGACATTTATTGGGGAATACCGAGCAAGCGGTTAGAAATGCAAGGATACAGTTCACAGGTGGAATCAGGGCGGGAGCTCCAGCACGAGTCCATGTTCTGATGTCCTAGGCTTCCAAATCCCCACACAGCAGTGTGTGCATGTCGGACACCCTCCATGCGTGTCTGCAGGCCCAGCACCTGCCCGGAAGTCATAGAGCCTGACACAGATGATGCAGGTGCCCCATGAAGAAATGCTGACTCAGTGTTCAAAAAAGAGGCATCGCTTTTGATTCCAACTTCCATTTAAATAGAGGTGTTTCTGGTGTTCCAGGAATTCATCATCTACGATGGACCTGCTCTCCAGGAGGGTGAAGCTCTAATCTAACTCAGAGGATACCCCACGGCCCCACACTGCATTTGGACCACCCTGTGCTCAGAAGGCCGCTCTCTCTTGCATAATATAAAGAGTTTCTATCACGCAGAGATCTTCCCGTCATTGGGGTTGTTTTCACACATTCTCTGGCTTGGAAAAGTAATTGGCTTAAGAGAGTCCCATTACCTTGGACGGCTTTTGAAAGTGAAGTAAACAAGAGACTGAACGATGATGGCAAGGGAGCTCATAATGAGCTTTCCAATTATTTTATTATTATCAGACTTTGCTTTGGATAAAGAGCTGGTCCCATGAAATGGGTTTCACGGAAGTATGGGAAGGCAGACAGAATCACGGGGGATGTTTTTCAAATCGTAAGTAGGCATTTCCCTAGTTCTGGAAGATTCTGAAGTCCTACCTCCAAAGAGCAGTTGCATCCCTCTGGCAGGGCCCAGGGTTAGGGGGACTTCTTCTCTCCTAAGAGCTGAGCTCCCAGGCCACAGGTGCCTGATGCATGCCAGGTGAGCTGAAACGACCTAAGGAGGTGGTGGGAAGAAAGCCCTTCTAAGACGTCAAGTTGTGTGCACAACCTGTATCTTCAAGGACTGAACTGAGACCCCACGGAAGAAGCCACGTCACTCCACACACCTGCCAGGTCAGGACCACGTGAGATTCTGAGAGCCTCGGAGCCTGTGCATTCCCATGTGTTTTCAGATAAGGATTGGCCAGAAGAAAATCGAACAAGATCGGTCATAAAAGAAAAACTTGTTCACACTATTTACAGGACATAGAATGTTTGTGGGTGGAAGTTCATGCCACAAAAGACTGATAAAGGACTTAAAGATTTCTGAGCAAAAGGCTTGTATGCAGTAAATTAGAGGGAAAATTCTTTCATTATCAGACACTGTGGTCGCTAAAAGAGGGAGGCTACCACACTTCACCAGATCAGTATTTGCTAAACAAAGGAGCTTGGAATTTCCTCAGAATCAAAACACAGGTTCATTGACCCCTCTATATTTTGTTAAAAAAAAACAACAAACAAACTAAAAACTAAAAACAAAATGTGAATGGATTGCAGACTAGAGACTCTAGGTTTTGTTACATAGGATCCACTGTTTCTAAAGTCCCTCTTGGGTTGAATTTGTCCCAAAGGGAACATTTAATCAAACTTGGGGGCACCTTCCTAGCTATCCAATTATTTGGTGGCTGGGAACTAGAATCAAATCTACTTTGGTATTTCTCTCTCTTTTTTTTTTTTCTAGACCGAGTGTTTTTACAACCCTCTATTGTTCTCTATTTTCTTACAAAATAAGGCCACTTGTTGCTAACAGGCTTATTTGCCTTAATGCATGCATTCAAGTATCCTCTGGTTGATAATAAGGAATTTATAAAATTTTGGCATTCTTCTCTCCAGAGGCTGACGTGGGGGAATCTCACTGGAGCGACTCGGCAGGCCTCCCCCTGAAGCCCATGTGGAAACTGTGTAAATATTTATGGGCGGGGAGCTATATCTTAAACGCAAGAGCTCACAAGTGCTCATAAAATAGTAGCATCTCATTGGAGAAACAAAGCCAAAGGGGCAGCATGGCCCCATCTCTTCTGATCCTGTTCCTGTCTTTACCCTGGAATGGGCTTGTCAGGAAAGGGACTCAGCAGGGAAGGAACGCTGCAGAGAGAAAATGTTGGGGCTTTTCTTCTTACTTTGCATATGCCTTGGTCAGAGGATTTCTCCTAATCTTGATGCCACAGTTGGGGACAATGAAGTCATGAAACCTCCCAGGATCCAGTGAGCCAGATCCTTGTGTCTTCTCTGCGTCCCCACATCACCCCCTCCAGGCTCTAGGAGACCACAACTGTTAAACAAGGACCTAGGGGCAGCAGCGCCTTGCCTGAATTGCCTGAATCTTCCCTAATCAACTCTTAATATAGGGCAAAGACAGGGAGGCCCTTCTATTTCCAACACTCTCTCCCAAAACCTGACCCATAATCTTACAACTCAAGAAAACAGAATGGCCCAACTAATCCAAAAAAGATACTAAGTCACCACGATTGCTCAATAAATCATGATGATAAACATTTATTATCAGCCATAGGACCATGTGGACCCAGAGAATCCCCGGACACATCTATCCCCTTCTCTAATTTATGGGGAGGTTGCATCCCTTTTCGGAATGCTACGAATATTTGTACATGCTTTTGCTGATTCCAAAGTAGCTGTCTTCCCTATACTCTCCATACTCAACTGCCACCCCAAATACAGAGCTTACATCACATCACACATATTGATGTATTTTGGTCTTTGTAGACCTAATAAGAACAGATTTGCTATATCCAGTCATGCACATATAGCAGAGAGTATGTCATTTACAAGCCCCTCATTGAAAGATGAACATGCCTTGGTTTAATTTTGCTTCTGCCCCTGGACAGAAGCAAGAGGTTCAACTGACAACCGAAAAGCAAAGGAAGTTTCAGGAACCTGTCAATATAGATCCTTTCTCCTCCCTTCAGTCCTTCCAACTTGCCTTCATCCCTACAGCCCAGCCAGGATTCCAAAGATCATTTGTTTTCAGGGTTGTTCTGTGACAGGAGCATTTATCAGAAAGAATACCCAGGGATTTGACCTCTCAGTGGGGTGTTCTAAATCTGCAGGAAGCAGACTAGCCCGAAACATACTCCATTTTCTTTTGAAAACAAATTTGCTTCCTGAGATACATAAAAGGGTGCCCGGCACATAGTAGGTACTCAATAAATATTAGTTAAAACTCCTCAGGTTCTCTAGGTCCTTTGTTCCCTTCAGTCCCCTTTGGATGAAGCACAAATTGATGCATCTTGGGAGCTCTTTTCGGGCAAAATATCTGCATCATTCAAATTTTATCATGCTGGAGAACAGCTGTAGGAAATGAAACAATCTCAGCTGAAGTGGGAGCCCACACACAATCACATGCTTTGAGCAGATGCGCTACCATGATGGTCTACCACGGATGCCCATGAATAATGGAAAAGCAATCGAATATCCTCAAGTATTTTCATTTTCACAGCAGGGACCCAGGTTCAGCTATGGCTTTCATGTGGCAACACTGAAAATCAAGGCATGAATGAGGTCCTTCTGGAGCTCATAAGCGATCATCCTTCACCCAAGAAATGTGACCGCAGTGCTCGTATAGGAAGACATTGTGTAACTTACAAATCCATGCGCTCTAGAGTGTTGTCTACCTTGACATGAGCTCTTGAATGACTGGATTGTGTGTGTGTTTCTCCTCGACAGCATCTAGCATGGTGACATAGGCGCTTGGTGCTGGCAAACGTTTGTTGCTATTGTTTGATAACGACAGCAGCACCAATGCGATGTCCAGGTAACCGTCCCAGGTGTTTTGAGAGTAGAATACAGGCATACCCCATCTTATTGCATGTCTCTTTATTATGCTTTGCAGATATCGCATATTTTACAAATTGAAGGTTTGTGGCCACCTTGTAGGGAGCAAGTCTGTTGGCATCATTTCTCCAAAAGCATTTGCTCACATCACATCTCCGTGTTACATTTTAATAATTCTCACAATATCTTACACTTTTTCATTATTATTCAATTTGTTATGGGGCTCTGCAATCAGGGATTACAGCTCACTGAAAGCTCAGATGATGGTTAGCCTTTCTCAGCAGTAAAGTATTTTTAATTAAGGTACATATATTGGTTTTTTTTAAGATTTATTTATTTGAGAGAGAGAGGGCGTGGGGGGATGGGGCAGAAGGAGCGAGAGAGAGACTCTTAAGCAGACTCCACGCTGAGCACAGAGCCTGACTTGGGGCTCAATCTCATGACCCTGCGATCATGACCTGAGCCGAAATACCAAAAGTCGGACACTTGGCCGACTGTGCCACCCAGGTGCCCCTGTATATTGTTTATTTACATGTAATGCTATTGCACACTTAATAGACTACAGTACAGTATAAACTCCACTTTCCTATGCACTAGGAAACCAAAACATTCGTTTGACTCACTTTACTGCGATATTCGCTTCATTGTCTTGCTCTGGAACCAAACCAGCAATATCTCCAAAGTCTATCTGTACATCTCCCAGAGATCTGGTTAGAACACAGATAAAGCGACCCAGCTTGCATCGGCAAATATCAAGCTTCCTTCATCTTTGGAGAGAGAGTGAACAGCTAATAGTAGATGGTGAATACCCTCCTATAGCAGCCCAGGAGAACTGGCAAGTTGGTAGAGAACTGGCCCAGGATATGAATGAATCAAGGATCTAAAGTTAGAATGGCCACAGTGCACAAGGAGCTGGTTCCTTCCACACACCATCAGTTAGGGCACACCTGCGCCTCTCTGTCACCACAAAGACACCTGTCTCTGTTCAGAGTGTGGGTGACAGCCGCCCCCTTCTATGGCTGTCACTGTGAAGCACCCCCTCATTTACTGCAGTACCTCCCAGAAAGGGAAATCCTGCTCCCTCCAGATGGTAAACGCATCTGTGAAGGAGACTTTCAACCCCGAAGACCAAGAAGGCCAATGACCGTGAGTTAGCAGAGCTGTGAACTGCAGGATGATGCCACAAGCAGAATGCCCTGGCCTCAATTCCTGGAAGTTCAAAGTGAAGTCTCCCGAGCTAGAAGAGCTGGAACATCACAGCTGAGTTCAGTTCTCCGGGGCGGGGGGGGGGGGGGGGGTGACGGGTGACAGATGTTCCCCCAACCATTGACGTTATCACAGAATCAGCTCAACCCCCTGTATTCAGGAAATTAAGAGCAGTCACCACAGAGCCCAAGTGTGATCTGCAAAAGTGTTTGGTTTTTTACAAATAGATACTGTTCTCCCAGCTGCTTGAACCAAGCAAGGAGATTAAGTGCTAAGCTTCCCCTCAAGCCTGCAAATTCCTGCAAAGCAGGAGCTGTGTGTTTAGAATTCAACATCCCCACTAACTGGGACATTGTAGGGACCCAATAAATGCTGAATGCATTCAACCCCTGACTCCACAGATAGCTTCACAGCCTCCTCTCAACATTTATCTTCAACATGCTAAGTTTGCTAGAGTATGCACAGGAAAGAAAATACTCGGCTTTCCTTTACCAACCAGGAAGTTCTTAAAGACAAATAAAACAGCCACAAGGAAAATGTAGAAAAGAAAAAAGAAAGTGAGGTGGGGGGGGGTAATGTGAATGGGACAGGTGGCCTGGAGGCATGGAGGACAGGGTACTGGGGATTGGTGTGAACCATGCCTTAGAAAGCCTCTCCAGACACCCCCCTGGTGAAATTCTGAACTGCACCGCAGGATTTCAGCATCACACTCTCAGGAGTAAGGATCCATACACCTTCATTTTTAAACACACTCCCTAAAGCTTTGTCAGTGTGAGCAACACTCATCTACAGACTACAGAGGGAAGCGTTGGGGATAAATTCAACCCCCCCCCAAATTTCTCCCCACTCTCCCCACTCACTCCCTGTTCCCCCTTTCCCAGGTCATCCCCCTTTTTAGGACTGCTGGCTCCCTTGGCTCCATTCCTGCACAGGTGGTCTTAGGCCTGCCAAGGAGGAGCCCCACTCAGACTACATTTCCCCCACAGCTGGTTCTCCCCAACCGGTACTGAGCCCTAGAGAACAAGGAAGGTAGAAGTGAGGCAGAGGCCGCTCCTCACAGTCACCGAGGTATTAGATTCATCCAGGGCCAGCTATGACATGTGCAGAGACCAGTGCAAAATGAAAATGCAGGGTCCCTTGTTCAGAAAGCAGGGAGGAAAGTTTCTCCCTCCTTGCACGGTCTCTTAATCTGCCAGGGTGTTTGTTGTTTGCTTCTTACTGTCACAGAGATCCTAGGCCAGTGACCCCCTCCCCGCCCCCGCCACCCATACCAGCACCGGGGGCGGGAGGAACAGCAGAGGGAGCAGAACCCACCCTGGAGAGGCCACCTGGTGATATGGACGGAACCTAAGCCCCCAGAGCATGCTGACTGGGCTTGACTTGCAAACCACAAATGCAAAGATAAAGCGATTTCAACATTTCAGGATGGTCCTGGATGTCTTGCCCACCATAGTAGCAGGTCCTGAGGAGCAGGTCCTAGCTCATGAGCCAAGGGGCAGGGCTGATGCCAGAGCCTCGGCATCTTAGGAAATCCCCAGATTTGGATCATTCTCTGCGTTCCTGATCCTTCCCCGCCTCCTGGCCTTGGCAAACAGGGACTCTCCCTGGAATCATTCCGAGAATCATTCTTGGCAGTTCTGCTTCTCTAACACTTGCAACTCTGCCAGTACCTGAACCTCTCTGTTATAGGCTGGCTGCGCCCCCAAAATTCTCATGTTGAAGCCCTGCCCCCCGGTGTGATGGTACTGGAGGTGGGGCCTTCTGGAGGTGAGGGCATCAGGGTAGGGTCCTCATGATGGGATTGGGGCCCTTACAAAAGAGGAAGAGATCAGTGCTCTCTTGCGCGCTCGCGTTCTTTCTCTCTCTCTCTTTCTCCCCCTCTCTCCTGGCCATGTGAGGACACAGCAAGGTCTGCAAGCCAGAGAGCTCTCCTAGACACCAGACGCCAAATCTGCTGACCTTGATCTTGGACTTCTAGCCTCCAGAACTATGAGAAATAAATGTCTGTTGTTTAAGCCCCCTCCCCCTAGACTGTGGTATTCTGTCACAGCAGCCCAGCTGACTAAGACACCCTGAAGTACTCACTCGGCACATATACAGGAGTTTCTGCTTTCTGCAGCAGAACCCTGACCCGTGGAATCTATTGTCCCAGAGAGAGCCCTGGGTCCCAGGCCCCTGGGCGTGGCTACATCTGGCAGCCTGCCGGAGTCAACCACTTCCTGGGACCCCCCGCACACAGAGCAGGCTGGCCCAGTTGAGGACCACAGGATCAACCTTCTGTAAATTGTGTGTGTGTGTTTTTTTTTTACCAGGAAAGTGAGTGTCTGAAAAATTATGCATTTCCCAAGTAGACAAACTGCTGGTAACCTAAAGTAGGCCTTGACCTCCTGATCATAGGAAACACGTCTCCATCTGAGACATTGAGAAATGCCTGAGTTCACTGACTCCCTGCGAATTTACTGCAGAGAATGGGAAGGGCAGAAAAGGCAGAGTCCATCATCACTGGCTCTGCTGGTGGGTGGCTCCATGTTCCTCTAACTCTTGATTCTATGGAGACTGACGAGTGTTGACAGTCTCAACTGAAGGCATTCATAAGGCAAGAAAAATACAACTGGGATCAGCACATCTCAAAATGTCACTTTGCAATTAGTTGCCTATAAAAATAAGGATCACACCTATAGACTTAAGCATGACTGAGCAAAACAAACTCATTTTGTATAAAAGAAATTACTACATCTTGAAACACTTGGCGTAGACCTAATAGGTGGTGGCTTGTTTTCGTTTTCTTTTTTTTTCCCTTTCCCCAAATCATATTAATGACAATTTGACATGGCCAAGTGTTCCTCCCTGTAATATGGATGCCATCAGGCTCTTAAGATGAGCTCATCTCTCATAATGACACACACATAACTTCACTCTCAGGTTTTAATTAGAGAAGAAGGGATTATAAATTCCCATTTGGCACCACAACTGCCTGACCAAAGGTAATTACCAATTGAGTGGCCTGAGTTCGGGAAGAAAGATAAGCCCAGAAGGATCTAGGCATGGGGGAGACGAATCAAGTCCAAAGACCACAAAGGATTTTATTTTTAAGAAATAGTCAGAACTAGAAGATACAGAAAAGGGTTGCAAACAGATGGAGGACAGTGGTATACTGTTGACAGATAGGAAACAGAAGGCACACCTCAATGCCTACTGCACTTCCACCTCATTCGTTCGTTCGTTCATTCATTCATTCATTCATTCATTCATTCATTCAGTAAATGCTTATTAAGTACCTGCTATGTGCCCAGCACTATGCTTGCCCTACAGGTGCAGAAACAAACATCCGTCAATCCTCATATTTAACAAACTCTAGTCCACAGGGACTAGTCCGCATGATCCTATTGTGCAGAAAAATTACATAGTGCTTTTAAGTGAGTTGGTAAACGATGGTCAGGTGTCTACTACTTGTTTCTATAAATAAAGTTTTATTGGAACTCAGCCCACCCCCTCATTTACATATTCTCTACAGCAGCTCTTACCTTACGGCAGCAGAGTTGAGCAGATGCCCGCATGGCCTGCATGGTTTAACACTGACTGTTGGGATTTTTCCAGAAAACATCTACTGACCCTCTAAGTCCGGTCTAAGAGAACAAAATGGGGCCCTAACTTAGACTGGGGTTTAGGAAGGCTTCCTAGAGGAGGTGGCATTTCAGAGACATCTGAGAGACAAGGAAGAATGAGCCAGTTGACAAAATGCCAACTGGTCACAGCAGAGGATTGAGGGGTAGGGCTGGGCTGACAGCCACCGGGGAGGACCAGTCCCTGTCCCCCAAACCTGGTCCTGTACCACCTTTGCAATGTCCCTATTTAGAGGGAATTGACACCCAAGATGGTCCTTTAAACAAGATATTTTTATCTCTTAAATTAATTATTGACATGCAAAAGAAAGATACCTCTGGCTGGGAAATTATCAACCTGATCTGTGATTTCAGACTTTACATCTATCCTGAGAAATACTGGAGAATAAGAAAAGTCCTGATTTTCAAAATAAAAGGGTGGATTCCAGAAAAGAAAAGGATCCATGATGCCTGACGTCATCCCCCTTGAAAATTCTAGATTATTAAATGGAAGTTCTAGAAACATCGTGAAAACCCTGAGGTGATGACTCTGAGCCACACCAACCTCCTTTCCTATCTTGGCAGCGTCACCAGGGTGGGTGACCGGTCAGAAGAATGCTACACGTAGATCGGATGCTCATTTCAGCCAAATGATCAACCAAAGCCTTTTCATATTTCCTTTGATAAAGGAAGAGACAAATAGGCTTTCAAAAACCCTATCATGCAGATGTATTACTGACTGCACAATCATAACCAGAGAGAACAATGAAGTAGGCAGGGCTAGTCTTCTTGGTCTTCCTCGCATGGGTGAAGCCCTCCCAAGTGAGAAAAGCAAAGGTTACTTTTTCAGAGCTTGCCAGGGCAAGTGACTGAGCCACCAGCCCTTGAGTTTGAAGGAGACTCAAAGGCAGACAGAGGAGTGGGAGGCTCCACTCTGGACTAGAACCTGTTGGCCTGGGGAGGCTATAGTCAGGCTAACTAGAAGCAGGACATCCTCTGTGGCTGACTGGGGGAGCATACTGGGCTGCCTCAGGCTGGTCCTACTCTGGGAACAAAGACAGAAATTAGAGAAGTGCCAGTAACTAATCAAGTCTGGGCCATTTAGGGCCAATTGCCACTGGGGTTATTGGTTCATTCCCTGGACTGGCTGCTGCAGATTAGAGGTCAGAGTCCTAGAGTTACATATGGCCTGGCCACTGTCTATCTGCATAATGTCCCTACCTACCACCGTTCTGTATTTAACATAGTGAGAATAATAGACTGCTGGGGTGGATTTCCTTGAAAGTGGCAGGAAGACAGTTTGCTAAGTAGACAAAACAAGCAATTCATTAGCCCCAGATTCAGAGGAGATAAAATTAAAAATCAAATATCTTCCCCAAGGAAAATCAGGGGCATAAAGATTGATGAAATGTAAATGCACTGCAAGAGTAGCTAAAACAATCTTCAGCAAAGTCGGTTTACATGGGTCCCATCAATGCCCAAGTAAAGCAGGTGACTGATTCGCCTACTCCTTGCTCTGTGACCTTGGACAAGTCACTCGGTCTCTATCAGCCATAACTGCTCAACTGTAAAATAAATAGGCTGAATTAAAATCACTCAGGTCCTTTATGGTTGCAAAATTTTACGGTTCTGTGATTCTCGTCATTTGGAGAGTTCTTTTATTCTACAAATGGCAGCTTTATGTCTGCCCAGCTAGCTATATTAATTCATTAGGAGCTGCATTTGAAAAAACAAAACACACCCATGTTTTGTAAAAGTTCATTCATTCAACAATAATAATGGAACAGTAACAAGGAATAAAACACTCTCCCTGGTGCCATGGGAGAAACAAAGAGAAAAGACCCAGCACCAAAGGACTGGAGTTGAGAAGTTAAATATGCGCATAATTAACTCTAAACAAGAAACGAAGTATTCAGTGCCCTAAAATGATACAAGAAAGTGCTACAGAAAATGACAAATACTATGTACAAGCTGAGAGGCTTCCCTAAAGGTGGTAAAAAGAATCAGCTAGTAATTGCATTTTTTAGCCTACTGTAATTTGCAAAGAATTTTCGTTTGCTCCCATTGCTCCTCCTCAACTCCTCCGCCCTCCCCTCACCCCTGGCTTTGGGGTTTGGCACATCAGAGTCACACAACAGATCTCTACTGCAAAGGGCATTTTAAAAGACGGTTTATGCCAGGATATTGACAACTCTACATTTGACAGGATGTTCTGGCCAGAGAAATTACTAAATAATTGCCATGAAGGGGCACAAATGTTCCCGAGGCTGATTTTTCCTTAAAGTCTCTGTTCCTTGGAAGTGGTAAATGCTGAAAATTGCCATTTCCTGCTGTCCTCCACCCCCATCTGAAGCTATTCACGGTGTTGGAGGGGTGGATTTTTAAAAAACGTAGCTTCCTAACACTTAGAAGGCCTTCCATTTCCACTGGCAAGAGGGGTTAGGGAAGATTTTTCACGTGCCCCTTCCTGCCCCAGGGAAGCCTGATCTTTAAGTCCTGCAGCTCTCCTGCTACTACCCCAAAACGCTTCCATTTTCTCCAATTTAAGAAAAACACATGCAAATCACAAAACACAGAGTGCCCTCTGCCCAGGAAGCACAGCCACCCCCTGTAGGCATGCTTTTCAGGCTGCCTCCAGCCACAGTGAGCAAGTCAGCGTCTCTGAAACAACAAACAACTCTGGGTCACATTTTCTAAGTCCTTTCCCTATGACAAAAATGATACACAAGAGGCACCTTAAATTGATACCACTGTCTCTTGTTTAATGTGGACCATAAGTAACTTCTTGAGCAGCCACTGCTAATGGCAAATTGATTGTCCTGTTTGGGGCAGGGTGGGGGGCAGGAATGTCCAGTTCAGTGGAAAGGCTTTCTTTCTCTATTACTTCCTTTTCAGGGTGAGACAGAGGTTGAGCAGGTGCACTGTGGGGAGTAGAGAGACCTGCAAGCCGGAAACAGGAAGTTCTAAGAGACCAATGGCTCCTGGCTTGTCAATTCCTAAAAACAAGCACCCAAATACTGACTCAATATTTACTAAATCTGGCAAGAGATTTGGAGGTCCCTCCTGGTGTTTGCATATTTTCACAAATCCCCAAACAATTAGCAGGCGCTTTTTGAGAGCAGGGTTTCTCTTTGTTTTCCTGCAAACTCTCATGGGTGTGCCTATTTAAATTCTGTGACTAAAAGCCCTTGGGGATGATGCTAAGTATGCAGTCAGGGTGCCTAATCATTATTCTTAACAAGTTCACCATCTTCATGTGGCCAAACCAGCTATGGGACTCTCCCCACCCAGTCGCTAGCGTACGCATCTGGCAGAGCTCTGTGCTTTGCAAGCTGGAACCCATATGAGATAACCAAGGGACAAAAGCAGCTGCGGTCCCCAAATGCCCTGCCAATTACGATAAGTACTGAACTACCCAGGTTTTTGTTTGTTTGTTTGGTTGGTTTTGCTCCCTTTGGAATATTCCCTTACTTTATCTTGAGTTGCTATAAACTAACTCATTTCAACAGTAGATAGATGTAAATGCCTTTACTTAATATTGATGTTCTCCTGCAAAGCTGCATGTAAATATATCCTTTAGAAAAAAAAAACTAAGAAAGTCGCTGTTGTAAAAAGCTTGAAGGCAAAATCTTTGATAACTCAGTATACCCTTTTACAGCCAGCCAGCCATTCCTCATTCATCTCTTGCGTTTATTGATGACAGGCTCATGCATCTACAGAGCAATCTACAGAAGTGCAAAAGCAAACCCAAATATTCTCCTTTGAGCACTGAATAAGAAAAGGAGGGTGAAAATATCTTCCTAAAAATGTAAAGATGAATTGCTTTCTTACAAGAAGAAAACAAATTTCATGGCAATCTGCACAAATCGCTCCACCTGCAGATTCCTGGGGGGCCCTCCCTGCTCTCATCCTGCCCGCTGTGTTAGTCTGGTCCAAGGATTCTCAACCCTGGCTCCACGTCAGAACCGCCTGGGGGATTTTTTAAAAATACTCATGTCTTGACCCTAGTCCCGGAGATTCTGATTTAATTGATCTGGGATGGGTGATTTTAACATGCAGCCAGAGTTCAGAACCACAGGCTGTAATCAAAGTCAATAAATCACTTCAATCCATCACCTCACGCCGAATAAATGTAGACAACTAGAAAGTCAATATGCTGAAAGTTCCAGATCTCTCAGAATTTTGTATACAGGATATTACTAGAGGGGCTACAAACTGTTGTTTGTGCCCGCTTATGTTGGGAGTTCGGAGTGTATTTTAGGACAGGAGTGGGAGATGGCTCCTCGAATTGTCACTCAATAATTTTAGATTATTTACCACCACCACCTTCTCTCAACGCTGCAGGGATGTCTGTTTTCCTTTAAAAGGAAAGGAAGCTATAAAATCAGAGCATGGTACTCAGAGATTCATGTCTAACTAGACAATTCACAGAACAGGACACTGAAGCCAAGAATAAATAAGATGAAAACTGCTAAAGGGAAGTTGCCCCAACTGAGAGGAAACCAAGAAAAGTAGACAGTGATCCAAATTTTCTTGTAGGGCATGAGGTTTAAGAGTAGGCTCAGCCCCTAGGTAGCTAGCCAGCAGCCTCTGTGGCTCATGTTCCTTAGCAGTAAGACAAGAGCACTGACTTTTCTCCGAAGCTGCTCTCAGTCCTGGGGCTAGACAAGCAAGCCCTTACCTGTCAGTCATGGCCTCGGAAAAGCCAGTATAGAAAAAGGAGGGTTTGGGGATTTGGGGGTGTTTTTCTTTTTCATTTTTTCATTAAGAGATTGTTCTTTATTCTGAGATTCCATCTTTCCTGTATTTTTTTATAAAGTTAAGTTCACTTCTTCTGCGAAATGACTTTCGGGGTAGATTCAGTTGGTTTGGATGTGTGTCTACAAAAGAGCAGCTCAATAAACGTTTCCTGAACAACCCAACGCAGAGTTCGTGTACACGTAAGTAACCACGTACCGTGAGAGGCACTGGGTACGTTTTTTAACCAGCAAGAGCACAGATAATGCTCTTTGGCAGCCAGCAATTGATTAGTACTTCACAGAAGACAGATGTCCTGGCCTCATCCACAATGTATTTCAGTGGTTATATTGATCCATGGACCAACGTGAGGCAGTCTTACAGGTGAGTGAGGGGAAGGGCATTTTTCCACTCTCTGTGTCTATCTCTTGTTTCAATGCTTTGCTCTTCTTTTTCGTTCTGATACAGGCATGTCTACTGAAGACCAGGAGGAAAAGGGCAAGAGAGCCCTGCCCGAAAAGTGAGGTTATTTTTAGTGCTCATCACCTGGAGCATGAGAGGGAGCCCTCCAGAGACAGGAAAGTGGGATTGCAGAAGGGAATGAGGAAAGGCGGAAGGGGACAGACACCTTGGACCTTCTCTCTCTTGGCCTAGATGTTAAGGGATCTGTAAATCCAGCATTTTCCTTCCAGATGGCAGGTGAGAGATGGTAGAAACCACCTGGAAACCAGGGAAACTGGTTCCCAGACAGATCCACAGGGACCGGACATAACCCTCGGGCCACAGAGAGCAAAATATATCCCTCGAGGGACAGAAATACCTTGATTTATGGAACTCTCCGTGTTTAAGTTTGCCTCTGTAATCATCCCCCAGCACTGGGTATCCTCCAAAGTGCCACATAACCAGAGGAAGAGAGACTGAAGAAAGCTTGTTTGCCTGTGTCTGAGCCTACCTATAAAGGGACAGCCATGGATGACCATGCTCCCAGGCATGAAACACCAAGCAGAGGTTACTCTTGGGGCTCAGGGGAGGCTGTGGGTCAGGCTCTCTCTCTGGGGGGGGTGGGGGGGGGCTTCCCTCAGAACCAGCTTTGAAGAACAGGTGTTGTTTTTAATAAAGGAAGTCAGACTATCCAACCACTGAAGTGAACCTTTGCTGCCTTCCTTTTTAGTAAATTCCATTTGCTATTGTACATAAACATGCTGACTTTTCAGATACATAGTTGGCCTTATTTTAATAATCTTGAGCTCTTTCCTCTACCACATGGAGTCCTAGAAGATGGCACTCACTGGCAGCACTCCCAGCTTCCCCTGACCCTGACCCACTGTTCCCTCCCTTGGAACATAAGGACCTAGACAATGGCTTTCTCAAATTGAGGACAGCCTCTGGCCTCAAGGAGGTCCCTTGTTTGGAGAACAGCCCTTGGAATTAGAAGCCAGTGGAAAGTGAGTGCTCTGCGAAAGGGCAGAAAGAGAGCCATCCGGAACGCTGAGTCCTTGCTCAGCCCCTGCCATGCACAGCACCAGATAACTCTGGAAGCATCAGGCTTCAGGAGGAAATGTCAGTACCAGAGAGTTCAGGCCATGAGACTGATACACGTTTATGTGTGTATTTAACTCTTTTGAATTCAAAACTCTCTGAGCTTTCATAGGATTAAAAACAGAAATGAAAGTAAATCTTTCTTGCTAAAAGTCAACCATCAGGATGCTCTGCCTCTCTCTGGAGGCTGAGTCTCTCCTTACAAGGCACCCTGTAAGGGTGAGAGTGAATTTTTACTACATTTTACTGCAAGCAGGACAAGTTCCACACACCTCTGCGATGGTACTAGAGATGTTCCTCTTCGGAGGAATACAACTAAGCAGTTTTAATTCCCTGACTCTCATTTAAGTGTGAACACTTTTGACAACTCTTGGTGGGGTGCTGGGTTGACAAGACACCACTCTTTTCTGGGCATAGCTCCCAAAACACCAAGAGGGGCCACCAAGGGCCACAGTTATGCCATGTAAGCCCAACCCTATCTGCTTGATCCAAGGATAACTCTTATGCCAAGACAGGCCTATGCTCTCCCAGGATTCTAAATTTGGGAAAGGAGAGAGAGAGAGAGAAGAAGAGGGAGAGGACAGAAGGGGAAGGGAGAGGAGAGGGATGAGAATTAAGTTGAGTTTTACCAATGGTTATGCCCTATAAAGAGGATTATGAATTCCTAAAATGACATTCCAGAAACAGACCTGACTGACCCTCCAGGAGGGTCTTGCTTGTTCATTTTTCTCTTCGAATAGCTAAGATAAACAAGTGTTCTCCTAATAAACATCTTTTGCTTGAGCTAACCAGAATTAGTTTTCTCTAACTAATATGAAAAGGCTATATAGGTCTATGTTAGGCAGCTAATATTTAAGAAAAAAAAAAAACACAGTAGAAACAATTTAAATACATTGAAAATACTTTTCAAAATTTTGTGAAAGACTTCATGTAGGTTTGGTGGGAAAAAGCCATTGAGTTAGGCATCCACAGTGGGCCTTCCATAGTGCTGGGGTCTGAATACTCATGGTATGAATATTCACGAATACTCAGGTTCTGAATGCTATAGCCAAAAGACCACCTGTCACAGCAGGGTCCCTAGCAAACCTCCTATTGCAAAAGGCTGAAAGAAGCCAATGGCATTAGTGGCTTTCCTTGCCACAGCTGACCCTCAGTTAAAACTTACGCCAGGCATGCATCAGAGCACTCCAGTCACTGAGTGGGGTGATGCTCTCTTGCGCAGGGCAGATGTTGCTGTCCTGAAGCCTCCAGCAGGCCTCAGAATGAGCCAGATGGCAAGTCCCCGAAGAGCAGCCAAAGCTGTCCAGGCTGACCCTGGGGGCCCTCACAGGCTCTTGTGCTTGGTCACTCCCTTGGAGAAACAGCTGCAGGATCAGAGTGGAGACCTTGGGCTGAGACGGCTCAGTCGTGCTTTTCAGAGTGTGGTCTCCCAACCAGGGGGATCAGCATCACTGGGGAGCAGAAATGCAGCATCTCGAGCCAGAATCTGGGGCTGGGCCCAGCAATCCGTAGTGCTACCATCCCTCCAGGTGATCCTGATACCTCTTAAATTGGGGAACCACCGGCTTACATCCTCTAGTTCGTTGCAAGACGGACTGGCCAAGTTGTAAAAAATATCTCAGCAAGGATATCTCCTCACTTCACCTCTTTGTAGGGAGGGCAGCCCCTGTGGTCTGAATATAGCTCCCAGCCTACCCCCGGATTGTCCACAAAACTTACTGATAGCCTTTCCAAGCTGTGTGTGATTTCCCCCTTATTTCAGTTGGTTAGCTTTTTTAAATCCCAAAATTATGACACGTTTGTATTAGGAGGCAGATACACACACACACACACACACACACACACCCCACCGCCATAGGCTTAGATTTGAGAAACACCTAGATTTTAAGCTCAGTTTTGGCAAGCAGCTGACCTCCCTGAACTTCCTCATCAGTAACATGGAGATTCAACACCTGCCCAATGGTGGTGCTACACAGTCGGGAGATAAATAACACAGCAACAGGAATACGTGTGCTCAACAACAGAGATGTTACCACCACCACCACCATCAACAACAACAACAACACTACCACCACCACGATCAGCATCAGCACCCTCATCATCATCATCTCTCCCCCACCAAATCATCTTCACGGCTTACGTCTTGGACAGTGGACTCTGGTTTTGGCTTTTTTCCCAGAGAATCACATGTGACTCATCCTTACTTATCACTTAAAATGTATTGCCACTCTGCCAAGTAAGAGCAATATACCTGGGGGCGCCTGGGTGGCTCAGGTCATGATCCCAGGGTTCTGGGATCCAGCCCCGCGCCAGGCTCCCTGCTCAGCAGGAAGCCTGCTTCTCCCTCTCCTACTCCCCCTGCTTGTGTTCCCTCTCTCGCTGTCTCTCTCTCTCTCTGTCAAATAAATAAATAAAATCTTTAAAAAAAAAAAAAAGAGCAATATACCTGTATAAGACCCTTGGCCTTGTTAGCTTTTTATTTACTTACTTATATAAACCTTAGGGTTCAGGCATCATTTCATGAATCAATACATTAACCAGAAACTGAGAGATTCAGGTCCAGCCTTCTGCTCTCCAAGCATGCAAAGACAAAAAGAAAAACAGGTGTCCCCAGCAGTGCAGAAATTGTTTCCACTGAAAACAGCGCTCGAGTGCTGACAGCCACTTGGCCATCATAATGTTCTGATTACTCTAAATCTGCTTGGTACAATCACACTCATGCAGTCCTTGAAAAGATAAGAACTCAGAGTGGAAACGCCACCCCAGTGAGAAAGCCCGAAACACGGAAAAGATCATGAACATGGAGATACTCAAACCGATTCAGTTACTGGCAATATCAGATAAAAACTAAGGGCCCTAATGGAAAACAGCATCACCCCCGCTGTTGGTCTTAAAACATATCTGGCTGAAAACAGGATATTAAAAATGTTACTTTAACCAATGAACAAAGAAAAAAAGAAACAAACAAAAACCAGACTCTTAAACAGACTCTTAACTGTAGAGAACAGATGGTCACCAGAGAGCAGGTGGGGGGAATGAGGGACACAGATGATGGGGATGAAGAGCACACTTAGCACGATTCAGCAGAGAACTGATTCAGCAGAGAACTGCTGAATCACTATATTGTACACCTGAAACTAATATAACACTTTATACTGGAATTAAAAATTTTTAAATGCTATTTTAACTACGGCAAGTGTCAAACTGTATGTTTGCCAAGATAATTTCTCTTACATAGGTGCCAAGGAAAATCCAACTCCTATAATTGGAGCCATCACACTAAGGAGGCACTGAGAAATCAACTCACTCTTTCCTCCTCTGGGCAGAACTATAACGATCCCTGTAGAAATTGCATTTTCTAAATTCTCCAGATAAAATACTATAGTCTCCCTCATTCCAATATTAAGTAAGCTTCTCTAACAGAAGATTGTTTTTATCCAACCTAAATTTAATCTGTGACTTCTGAGGGAGTTCAAAACATGCCCCCATCCCCAAAATCTGCCGCTCTGACCTATTGAATATTTTGAGTTAAAAACAGCAAAAATAAGCAAAACACACTGACCTTCCTTCTTTTTCTCAAAAGCAGGAGAGGAAATTCCCATGTGGAAGATGTCCTTCCTCTACCAGAAGGAAAGTAACATTCTTATCATCAAGGATGAGAAGTTGAGACCAAGAGAATTCTGCACAAATGGACCTTGTTAAAATAATTCCCATCTACCTTTAAACTTCCCCACAGAGTTCAGTCATTTGTCCACAAGCCTGTCTTTGTGGCACCCAAGGCAAACGCAAGTTGGTTTCCCCAATTTCTTTGGGTCTCTATTCCTCATGAAGGCTTCTATACCACGTAACACTGGTGTTCAATGCATTTGTATGCCTTTCTCCTATTGATCCGTCTTATGTCAACTCAATCCTCAGGGCCAGCCTAAAAGACCCCTTCGGAGGGTAAAGGAAAAGTTTGCCCCCTACACTTCCACATCCTCAAGTCCCACATCCTGAACCTCACCCAGCCTGTGACAAACGGTGAACTCAGTGGTTTAATTTCTCTGGGACGATCTGCACTCTAAAATAAGAGATGGGGGCACCTGGGTCGGGGGGGTGGCGCGGGCTCGGTCGGTTAGGAGTCTGACTCTTGGTTTTGGCTCAGGTCATGGTCTCGGGCTGTGAGATGGAGCCCCACGTCAGGCTCCATGTTCAGCACAGAGTCCGCTTCAGAATCTCTCTCCTTCTCCCTCTCCCTCTGCTTCTCCCCCAGCTTGTGCAGGCATGAGCGTGCTCTCTCTCTCTTAAATAAATAAATAAATAAATAAATAAAATCTTCTAAAAACTTTTTTTAAATTAAAAATTATGATTCTAAATCTTCGAGGATTTAAAAAAAAAAGCATAGTGGCCCCACAAAATCCTGGCCACTCAAATGCAGTCATAAATATATGTTAACTGATGCCAGTTGTCTTACTTCTCCAGGTTAAATCACACCAGTTGCTTCTGGCTCTCCTCCCAGAACCTAATCTCCAACCTCTGGCCATTCTTGTGGCTCCTCATGGAACCTTCTCGAAGTGCTCTCCTGTTCTTAGGCTGTTTCCAGCAGGACATAGTAGTCCAGGACTCCTGCTTTTTTTCTCTCTTTCTAATGGGCTTCAATGATATGTCATTTAGTCGTGATTTACATTCTATTTTTCATGTACAAAGTGGAGATGGAGCTGGTTAACAAGCCCTGCTTGAACAGTGAGGTTGTGCATACAAAGTATATTTCCCACTGTCCACAGAGTCTCAGAGGAGTTCATCTCTAGCCAGTTCAACACCTTCAGAGTCAACAGCTTTGGACACCAAGTCTATGACCCAGGAGACAAGCTGCCAGCCCCAGCAGGCTCCAATCTCCCATTGAAGAGATATAGATACAGGGAGAGAGGGAGAGAGAGAGATCATATATCTATATATTTAAACATATATTTTAGTCTGACTACATTGGTACAGCCTAGATTTCCAGTTCAAAAACATCTGTTAATCAAATTGCTTACAGATCACACTGACAAGCAAACTGTAGCCTTCAGAATTATCTACAGATGGGAGAAGTCTGGCAAATGCGGCCAGGTTTGGATAACTAAACCTTCAGGATATCCCTCACTGGGAAATTTGCCTCTGCCTGAAGACCCTATGAGGTTTCATAGGATAATCTTTGCCTCCACAGAAGACATCAAGTCACTGGGTTCTCTACTCAGGAAAAAATGCCCAAGGAGACACCCAAGACAAAGAGCTTAGAGTGGACACCTTTTTAAATGATTCCACCTGAGTAAGAGCAACAAGGAGGTTTTCAGGCCCCTTTGAAACCCAAAGTCACTCCCTGAACTTCTGGGTTACCTTGGTGGGAACTATGCGGATGGATGCAGAGAACAGACCCTGGCTGCTGCCTTAAGGATTATAAGCAAATTGGAGGCAGCTCAGGGTCCCCTGTGATGGCAACAGCATCCTAGAGAGGGGGAACAGGATTCCGGCTAGTTGGTCAGGAAAGGCTTCATATTTGAGCCTTGGAGATGGCCTTTCAAAGATGGCTGATATTTGTAATGGGCAGAGAGAGAAAGGGTAAGGGGATTATGGAACTGACAAAACGAAGACATCGAGATGGGATGGAATCAAACACAGTCTTTCAAGAGAGCAGACAAGAGTTCTTGTTTGCCCAGTGCAAGAGAGGGACATGTCACGGAAGACACAGCAGGAAAGAGACTGACACCCAAACATGGAGGTCTTGAATGCCAGATTAAATGGTTTGAGCACAGAAGAGCCATTCTTTAATTGAGAGAGAGAGCGAGATAATGAAAGAGTGCTGTAAGATTGGGTTGGCTTTTGTGACACACAACAGATCGGAAGAGGTAGAGAGTAAAGGCTTTTGCAATTGTCCAGGTATAAGGCAATGGGAGCCAGCACAGGAAGGCAGAAGAAGGAAAAGAAAGGAAGAGAAAGATACCAGAGGGGACTTATCACCACAGGCCCAGGAAGTGGAAACAGGAGAGCAGTTCTCTCTAGTCATGCTTCAGCCCTTGTGCTGTTCCCTGTTCATGCTCTTCCCACCACTCTGGCTGTTTCTTCCGTCTTCCCAGGGCTCCTCACCCTACCATGTGCACCTGGCCACCTTTGGCTTCTGTCTGATCTTTCATCTGTCATCTCATTCATTGCATTGTTCAGCCCCAGAATTTGTTTGGTTCTTTTTTATGATTTCTCTCTGTTGAACCTCTCGCTTTGTTCATGTACTGTTTCCATGATTTCATTGAGATTTCTGTGTGCTCTTGTACTTCTTTGAGCTTCCTTAAAACAAGTATTCAAAATTCCTTGTCCAGTAATTCACAGATCTCCGTTTCTTTGGGGTCAGTTACTGTCAAATTATTGTGTTGTTTGGTAGTCACGTTCATGTCCTTGATTGTTCATGTCCTTTGAAACCTTGCATTGGTGTGTGTCTTCTCATTCGAAGAAAGAGTCACTTTTTCTGGTTTTTACTGAGTGGCTCCGCAAGAGAGATACCTTCATCTGTCATTCTGGCTAGGGATTCTGGGATTTTCTCAAACTTTTTCTATGGAGGTACCCACTCCACACTTCTTGTTCCTCTTGGGGGTAATTAAGATGATATGCATTCTCTCCACCCCACAGAGCCATGCTAGGTGCTGAGACCCTCCCATTTGTCTTCCCCAGGACAGTGACCTGACACACGCAGGTTTGCAGGTCTTCTCCCAACCCCAGAGCCAGAATGGCTTTCTGCACTTGCTCACTAATTACCTGCAAAGGCTTGTTTTTGCTATGTGTGGAACCATGTGTTGGACTCAGCCACAGGTGAGGAGGACAGGAGAATGTGGATAAGGTGTCCCCTGGGGTCAGATGGGGGGGCTCTGCAAGGCAAGGCTTCCCAGGGATTTGTTGGCAAAGTTCCTGATGGAGTCCATGAGTTGGTTAGTAGGAAGAACCATGAAGCAGTTGGCCGTGTCCTATGGCTTGTTCCAGCTTGAGTTTAGGAGTCAGAGGACCATGGCACATGAGGGGTGGGTGGCAGGAAGGCTTACTGGTACACAGTCAAAGTAGCCATCACCTCCTTCAAGTGCCCCATTCCTGGCAGGGATTGACAAAGACCTCCCCAGCCTACTCTAGAACAAAGAGTAGAAATGCATGTAAGTATTCTTGAGCTGACTCCATGCCTCTACTCTGTCCCTTCCTTCTGGGCCGAATTTTGAGATTGTCTGTGTCACCAGAGGGGGTTCCTTTCCTACTGGACGCTCCAACCCTACATTCTGAGCAGTAGAGGCTGGTGATATAAGACATGTGGGCGTGCTGCCTGGCTGAAATGTGCAGGATCCAGCCAGACACAAGCACAGATTTGTCTATGAAGCTCTAGAAACATGGTTTCAAGTCGCTAGTATAATGGTCTCCAAATTGTATTCACTCTGTACCCTTCCGGCACAAAATCCTTTTGCATCCCCCAACATCCCCCCAATATGTATACTTATTTACATATGGTAACAGATCTACTACCATCCTAACATATTAGGTACATTGAAAACTTACACATTAAAACTTTTAAAAGCAGATAATAGAAATAATTTTCGCTTCTCGCAGAAAAACCTTATTAATAATAGCACTTTCAGTGAGATCAGTGAAGCTGACCACATCAGTCATTGTTCTGTCCTTGTCACATGGTGGACAAAATGCTCCCACAAGTACATGTGTCAGCTGTCTCACAGTATGATCTTCAGGTCATGACTTCCTTCAGGAATCTTCTTAGGTTCTCGGTCTACTTTGTGAGGGTTAGTTTAGGTAAAACTAGATCATATAATCCAGAAATCCACTTAACTGAACACATGGAAACTGCCTTATGTCTTCTCAGGTGGAGGTGGGTGAGCAAGGGCACCTCTCAGGCCCATTCTTCCCTTGGAATGACTCACAGAGCTGTGTTTGTCTGCCTGACAAGCCAGGGGCCAATTCTAAATGATATTTGTCATTTTTTTTTCTTTCTTACTTTTAAAGATAAAATTATGAGTAGGTGTTCTTTTTTTTTTTTTTTAAGATATTATTTATTTGAGAGAGAGGGAACACAAGCAGGGGGAGTGGGAGAGGGAGAAGCAGGCTCCCCACTGAGCAGGGAGCCCGATACAGGACTCAATCCCAGGACCCCGGGATCATGACCTCAGCCGAAGGCAGACGCTTAACCCACTGAGCCACCCAGGCGCCCCTGAGTAGATGTTCTAACACTTTCTTTCTATACCCCAGTGGATCATCTCATGGGCCCCCACTGTGGAGACCACCGCTTTCAACATCAGGGCTGGAGGCACAGCCTTGCCCGTCCTCCTAATTTAAGTAAGAGACAAAACCTGGAAATCTTCAAAGTCGAAGATGTGGAGAAAAAGGCAGTGCAGGTGTTGGATTTTGAAAAATGTCCCCATTGAGGAGACAGGAAGAAGAAGAGTCTGCCAAGGAGAGAAGAAAGAGCCCTCAGAAAAGTAGGGAGGTGCTACGGACTGAATGTCTGTGTCCCCCAAAAATTCATATGTGGAAGTCCTATTGCCCAGTGTCAAGATATTAGGTGGTGGGGCCTTTGGAGGGTGCTTAACTCCCAAGGGTAGAGCCCTCATGAATGCGGGATTGGTGCCCTTATAAAGGAGACCCCTCTGAGCCCCCAAGCCAACTTCTGCCACGTGAAGACACTGCAAAAACATGCCATCTATGAACCAGGAAGTGGTACCTTGATCTTGGATTTCCCAACTTCCAGAATGGTGAGAAGGAAGCTTCAGTTGTCTGTAAGCTACCCAGTCTCTGCTCTTTGGTTACAGTAGCCGGAATGAACTAAAACAGGAGACAAATGTACTTAATGTCATAATCAAGCAATCTGAGAGTTTTGAGAACAGGGCGCTGGCCAAGCATAGGTCAACAGGGTGTCACATTTCAGAAAAATCAAAGAGCATCTATACTTTGGAAAGGCTATGACATTTGGCAACCCGAAATTATTGGCGATCTTTGAGGAAACAGCCGCAGTACCATGGTGTGGCAGAAATCAGGTTGTAAGGGGTTAGTGACTGAGCTGATGAGTGAGGAGGTACAGCGGTTGATGTAGAAACCCTAAAGAAGTTTAGTAGTGAATGAAGGCCGGAGGAAGGAAGGGAGGGAAGAGAAAAGCAGGAAGGAAAATACAAGCGACATTCTGAAATCATCAGTGATGAAAACCACGGACTAAAAGTCAGAACTTCAGAAGATGAGTTCTCCCACTATATGCAGCCAACAATAAGTGTTTGGTCCATTTGGACCATCTTAAAAAATCCAGGCTATAGTCACTACTTACCTTATAGGCCTAAATGTTCATCCAAATGAGTATAACGCATCTCAGCAGTGCTAACTGTAATACACCACCATGATATTCAAGGTCTTCATCTGTGTCTGTGCCCATCAGCCCCGCATATGGGGGAAACTGCTCCATGCCCCCTCTCTCCTACCCTGAGCAATGTGCCTGCCACAGCCAACCTCTACCCACTGGTGTCACCAACCATAACAAGCACTGTGTTCTTCTCTTTTTTAAGATTTTATTTATTTATTTGAGAGAGAGCACACGTGTGCATGAGCAGGGAGGAGGGGCAGAGGGAGAAGGACGAGCAGACTCCTGATGAACATGGAGCCCAACACGGGCTCGATTCCAAGACCCTGAGATCATGACCTGAGCCAAAGTCAGATGCTTAACTGACTGAGCCACCCAGGTGCCCCTGAAGCACTGTGTTCTTATGTAGGGTTGCGGGTTTGTGGCCTCATGGATTTCTGGGTTGGCCTCATTTCTCTCAGGCCAATGGGGTCATGGTAATTAATTCTGTCATTATGCATCCTACTGGAAGGAGAGAAAAATGTCCAAATGTACAGCCTTGCATCCTGCCATTGGCTTAGGTTCTCTATTTCTGTTCATGCCCCAGCACATTCCCAAACACTCAGACTTAAGAACCCGCTTCCTTCACACCTTGCCTCCCTATGTTTGCAGAGCTCCCCTGATCCTTCCTCCTCGTGTCCCAGGTGAGGTCCATGTGCCCCATCCCTTGGCCAGGACTTCCCCCAATCATATGCCAGGTGGTCTCTCAGCTTCTACCCTACCCCGCATGGCTCTGATTGGTCTTCATATGGCACACCACCTCAGGCGCCATCTTCATCCCCCCAACATTCCCTCCCAGTCTTCCTCCATGCAAAATACTGCAGAGGTTACCCCGCTGCTCATGGAGGAGGTACACCTGTGGCACCTCTGTGCTCTGACCTGACCTCCCCACACCTGCTCACATGCACCTTCTCCAGCAATCCAGCGCCTCTTCCAGACTCAGCCCGCATATTATATCTCTCTGTCTAGAAGTGTTCCAGCTGCCCCATCCACTGAGACCTCCCTTCCCCCTGCCTCTATTCCAGAAAAGCCTACCCTCCTTCCAGGTTCCTCCAATGTCACCTTCTTCTGACTCACTGGGTGGCTATGATCAGTGTCTCTTCTGAACCTGTCTGCCAAGTGTCTGTGCCCATCCTGCAGTGTGCTCTGGCCACCTTATGCACACTTGTTGGGTGTTCCAGGAAAGCTGCCTGTCTCAACACATCAGCGTCTTGAGATGTGGACTGCATTTTATTTGTATGTGAAAGTGTGTGTCCAAGTGATCAATAAGGTTCAAGAAATGAAATCTAGGAATTCAGCTCGCATTAACGCCAATTTCTTTCCAGAAGGTAGTTTTCTGGCTGGAACTTTGGAGTCATTAATACAGTTTTTTCATATTTAAAATACTGGGCAAGCTGTAAACATGAGAGGCAAAACTCAACCAGACTTGTTTTCAACAGGACGGGTATGTCATTGGTGGGCCATTCACACATTTCCCTCTGACTACATTTTAAAAGAGAGTATCATGCATCCCCTCTGAGAAGAACTGACAACAAAAGTGTAAATTCTATGCCAATTCTGAGGGGGATTCAATGTACTACATTGAAACAATTTTTTGTTGTTTTTTAGTGTCAATTTCCATCTTCGAAAAGAATACAAATTTGTCACTCTCAAACATTTTGTTAAGATAAACGTAGTTATGCTTTCAAAGTGCCCGAAGATTCTATTCACTCAAAGAAATAAAGCATTCTGAAATTTTTTTTAGAGGAAAGGGAATACATCATCATGTTCCTCAATCTTCCCTTATGTGAAATTGCTATCATTCAATGCAACAAAATATACAAAGCACCTAGGATGTCTCAGGAGCTTTGCCATGTACTAGAAATACATTTGGATCTCAGATAACACCCCTGTCCTCAAGGAGCTTTCAACGCAGTGGGAAAGAGACAAGGAAATGGTTAATTCCTCTACATTGTGGTGAGTGGTGCAAGAGAGAAAAATTCCAGATGCTACTGGATCTCACAGAAGGGGCAGCTAAATCTGCTTTCTGCAGGGAAGTGTCCTAGATCAGAGCGTCTCAAAGACAAATGTGCAAACCAATCACCTGGGCTTCTGGTTCCACCGCACATTCTGATTCAGAGGCACCGGGACGGGACCTGGGAGTCTGCATTTTGAACAAGTTCCCAGGTGCAGATGGTGGTTAGCAGACCACACACTTGGGGTAGCAAAGCGCCAGAGGACCAGACCCGACCTGAGGCCAGACCAGCCCAGCGCTAGGGAGGAAGTACATTCCGGCAGAAGAGGGGATGTGAAAATAGGCCAGACCACAGAGCAAACCATCCCTTTTCTCTCTATCTTAAAGAAGTAAACGGGGGGGCGGAGCAAGATGGCGGAGGCGTAGGAGACCTGGATTTTGTCTCCTCTCAGGAATTCAGCTGGATAGGGATCAAACCATTCTGAACACCTACAAACTCAACAGGAGATCGAAGAAAAGAATAGCAACAACTCTCTGAACAGAAAAGCCACCACTTTCTGGAAGGTAGGACGTGTGGAGAAGTGAATCCCAGGCGATATTCAGGAGGATAGACGGCGGGGGAGGGGCCTCCTTCAGCCACTTCTGGCAAGTGATAGAGCCGCAGAGCACAAAATCGGAACTTTTAAAAGTCTGCTCTGCTGAGGGACGTCACCCCGGTGGCTAAGCGGGGGGTGGAACCCTCCGGGACAGTGTGGCCTCAGGACCCTCGGGGTCACAGAAAGACCGGGGGTGCCTGAGTGTGGCAGAGCTCCCAGGTATCGGAGCGGGGAAGCCGGCTGCAGAGGCGGAGCCCAGGCGCGGGCTCTCAGCTCGGGGTTGCCATAAACCGTGATCCGTGGCACAGTCGGGCCCCTGCTCCTCCAGCAGGGACCCAACAAGTGGCAGATCCGGGGAGACTCACCTTCCTCCCCCGGGAGGAGCCGCGCGGGAGCGCACTGCAGGGATCTGCTGGGTTTGGAGACTCCACCCGGGGTCGGTTGCCGGAGATAGAAACGCGCGGTCACAGGCCGGGTGAGCACAGAGTGCGGCCAGAGACCGGGGAGACGGGAGTGACTGACGGCTTTTCTCTGGGGGCTCACTGAGGAGCGGGGCCCCAAGTTCTCGGCTCCTCCAGGGCGGAGATGGGGAGGCCGCCATTTTCACTCTCCGCCTCCAAAGCTGTACGGAAAGCTCGCAGGGAACAAAAGCCCGGAGAGCAAACCCGAGCAGATTACTTAGCCGGGAGGGGGCAAGGGCGGGGCAATTCCGCCTCCGGCAGAGACATTTGGAAACTACGGCAACAGGCCCCTCCCCAGAAGACCAGCGAGAACAGCCGGCCAAGACCAAGTTTACCCATCAATGAGAACGGCAGAACTCCAGCGCTAGGGGACTACTGCACATAGAATTCACAGCTTTTTTACCATGATTCTTTAGTCTTTTAAAGTTAATTTTTTTTTAACTGTCTTTTTGTCTTTTTATTTCTTTTTGAATTTTTCTTTTTCCCTTTTTCAAACAACATCTTATCAATCCCTTTTTTTGTTTTTTTATTTTTTTTTTAAGATTTTATTTATTTATTTGAGAGAGAGAGAATGAGAGACAGAGAGCACGAGAGGGCAGAGGGCAGAGGGCAGAGGGCAGAGGGAGAAGCAGACCCCCCGCTGAGCAGGGAGCCCGATGCGGGACTCGATCCCGGGACTCCAGGATCATGACCTGAGCCGAAGGCAGTCGCTTAACCAACTGAGCCACCCAGGCGCCCCGAATCCCTTTTTTTAAAAAAAAAAAACATTTTTATTTTTCATTTTTAGAGTCATATTCTATCCCTTCATAGTAGTTACCCATATTTTTGGCTTATATATATAAGTTGTTCTCTCTTTAAAATTTTGAGACAGTTTCTTCTAACAGATTAAAATATACCCTAAATCTCTAGTATATGGTGCTTTCTATTCCCTTGCGTGATCACATCCTCTCCCTTTTTTTTTTCTCTTTTTCTTTTTTTAAATCCTCTTCTTTCTTTTTTCAAACAACTTCTTATCAATTCCTTTTATAACATTTTTTATAATGTCCATTTTTACAGTCATATTCCATCCCTTCATCATATCAACCCTTATTTTTGTACATTTAAGTTTTTCTTTCTTTAAAATTTTGGGAGGCACTTTCTTCTAAAAGACCAAAATACACCCCAAATCTAGTGTGTGGCACTGATCTATATACCATATAGATCATATTTGATCACATTCTGGTTTTCCTTTTGTTGTTGTTGTTTTGTTTTGTTTGTTTTTGTTTTTATCTTTATCTTTTTTTTTTTCTTTTTCTTTTTTCTCTCTTTCCCTTTCTTATCCCACTGCTTCAGGGCTTTTCTGATTTGTTTAGAGTATATTTTCTGGGGACGTGGTTACTCTGCTAACATTTTGTTCTCTCATTAATCTATTCTCCTCTGCACAAAATGACAAGACGGAAAAAATCACCTCAACAAAAAGAACAAGAGGTAGTACCGACTGCCAGGGACCTACTCAATACGGACATTAGTACGATGTCAGATCTAGAGTTCAGAATCATCACTTTAAAGATACTAGCTGGGCTTGAAAAAAATATGGAAGTTATTAGAGAAACCCTTTCTGGAGAAGTAAAAGAGCTAAAATCCAACCAAGTAGAAATCAAAAAGGCTATTAATGAGGTGCAATCAAAAATGGGGGCGCTAAGTGCTAGAATAAATGAGGCAGAACAGAGAATCAGTAATATAGAAGATGAAATGATGGAAAATAAAGAAGCTGATAAAAAGAGAGATAAACAACTACTGGATCACGAGGGCAGAATTCGAGAGATAAGCGATACCATAAGACGAAACAACATTAGAATAATTGGGATCCCAGAAGAAGAAGAAAGAGAGAGAGGGGCAGAAGGTATAATGGAGCAAATTATAGCAGAGAACTTCCCTAATTTGGGGAAAGAAACAGGCATCAAAATCCAGGAAGCACAGAGAACCCCTCTCAAAATCAATAAAAATAGGTCAACACCCCGACATCTAATAGTAAAATTTACGAGTCTCATAGACAAAGAGAAAATCCTGAAAGCAGCTCAGGAGAAGAGATATGTAACCTACAAGGGTAGAAACATTAGATTGGCAACAGACCTATCCACAGAGACCTGGCAGGCCAGAAAGGACTGGCAGGATATATTCAGAGCACTAAATGAGAAAAATATGCAGCCAAGAATACTCTATCCAGCTAGGCTGTCATTGAAAATTGAAGGAGAGATAAAAAGCTTCCAGGACAAACAAAAACTAAAGGAATTTGCAAACACAAAACCAGCCCTACAGGAAATCTTGAAAGGGGTCCTCTAAGCAAAGAGAGACCCTAAAAGCAACATAGACCAGAAAGGAACACAGACAATATATGGTAACAGTCACCTTACAGGCAATACAATGGCACTAAATTCCTATCTTTCAATAGTTACCCTGAATGTAAATGGGCTAAACGCCCCAATCAAAAGACACAGGCTAACAGACTGGATTAAAAAACAAGATCCATCGATATGCTGTCTGCAAGAGACTCATTTTAGAACCAAAGACACCCCCAGATTGAAAGTGAGGGGGTGGAAAACCATTTACCATGCTAATGGACACCAAAAGAAAGCTGGGGTGGCAATCCTTATATCAGACAAATTAGATTTTAAACCAAAGACTGTAATAAGAGATGAGGAAGGACACTGTATCATACTTAAAGGATCCATCCAACAAGAAGATCTAACAATTGTAAATATCTATGCCCCTAACATGGGAGCAGCCAATTATATAAGGCAATTAATAACAAAAGCAAAGAAACACATCGAAAACAATACAATAATAGTGGGGGACTTTAACATCCCCCTCACTGAAATGGACAGATCGTCTAAGCAAAAGATCAACAAGGAAATGAAGACTTTAAATGACACACTGGACCAAATGGACTTCACAGACATATTCAGAACATTCCACCCCAAAGCAACGGAATACACATTCTTCTCTAGTGCCCATGGAACATTCTCCAGAATAGATCACATCCTAGGTCATAAATCAGGTCTCAACCGGTACCAAAAGATTGGGATCATTCCCTGCCTATTTTCAGACCACAATGCTTTGAAACTAGAACTCAATCACAAGAGGAAAGTCGGAAAGAACTCAAATACATGGAGGCTAAGGAGCATCCTACTGAAGAATGAATGGGTCAACCAGGAAATTAAAGAAGAATTAAAAAAATACATGGAAACCAATGAAAATGAAAACACAACTGTTCAAAATCTTTGGGATGCAGCAAAGGCAGTCCTAAGAGGAAAGTATATAGCAATACAAGCCTTTCTCAAGAAACAAGAAAGGTCTCAAGTACACAACCTAACCCTACACCTAAAGGAGCTGGAGAAAGAACAGCAAATAAAGCCTAAACCCAGCAGGAGAAGAGAAATCATAAAGATCAGAGCAGAAATCAATGAAATAGAAACTAAAAGAACAGTAGAACAGATCAACGAAACTAGGAGCTGGTTCTTTGAAAGAATTAACAAGATTGATAAACCCCTGGCCAGACTTATCAAAAAGAGAAGAGAAATGACCCAAATCAACAAAATCATGAATGAAAGAGGAGAGATCACAACCAACACCAAAGAAATACAAACAATTATAAGAACATATTATGAGCAACTCTATGCCAGCAAATTAGATAAGCTGGAAGAGATGGATGCATTCCTAGAGATGTATCAACTACCAAAACTGAACCAGGATGAAATAGAAAACCTGAACAGACCTATAACCACTAAGGAAATTGAAGCAGTCATCAAAAATCTCCCAAAAAACAAAAGCCCAGGGCCAGATGGCTTCCCAGGGGAATTCTACCAAACATTTCAAGAAGAATTAATACCTTTTCTTCTGAAACTGTTCCAAAAAATAGAAACGGAAGGAAAACTTCCAAACTCATTTTATGAGGCCAGCATTACCTTGATCCCAAAACCAGACAAAGACCCCATCAAAAAGGAGAATTACAGACCAATATCCCTGATGAACATGGATGCAAAAATTCTCACCAAAATACTAGCCAATAGGATCCAACAGTATATTAAAAGGATTATTCACCATGACCAAGTGGGATTTATCCCTGGGCTGCAAGGTTGGTTCAACATCCGCAAATCAATCAATGTGATACAATACATTAACAAAAGAAAGAACAAGAATCATATGATCCTCTCAATAGATGCAGAAAAAGCTTTTGACAAAGTACAGCATCCTTTCTTGATCAAAACTCTTCAGAGTATAGGCATAGAGGGTACATACCTCAATATCATAAAAGCCATCTATGAAAAACCTACAGCAAATATTATTCTCAATGGGGAAAAACTGAGAGCTTTCCCCCTAAGGTCAGGAACGCGGCAGGGATGTCCACTATCACCACTGCTATTCAACATAGTATTGGAAGTCCTAGCCACAGCAATCAGACAACAAAAAGAAATCAAAGGCATCCAAATTGGCAAAGAAGAAGTCAAACTCTCACTCTTTGCAGATGATATGATACTTTATGTGGAAAACCCAAAAGACTCCACCCCAAAACTGCTAGAACTCATACAGGAATTCAGTAAAGTGGCAGGATATAAAATCAATGCACAGAAGTCAGTGGCATTCCTATACACCACCAACAAGACAGAAGAAAGAGAAATTAAGGAGTCGATCCCATTTACAATTGCACCCAAAACCATAAGATACCTAGGAATAAATCTAACCAAAGAGACAAAGGATCTATACTCAGAAAACTATAAAATACTCATGAAAGAAATTGAGGAAGACACAAAGAAATGGAAAAACGTTCCATGCTCATGGATTGGAAGAACAAGTATTGTGAAGATGTCAATGCTACCTAGAGCAATCTACACATTCAATGCAATCCCCATCAAAATACCATCCACTTTTTTCAAAGAAATGGAACAAATAATCCTAAAATTTGTATGGAACCAGAAAAGACCGCGAATAGCCAAAGGAATGTTGAAAAAGAAAAGCAAAGCCGGCGGCATCACAATTCCGGACTTCAAGCTCTATTACAAAGCTGTCATCATCAAGACGGCATGGTACTGGCACAAAAACAGACACATAGATCAATGGAACAGAATAGAGAGCCCAGAAATGGACCCTCAACTCTATGGTCAACTCATCTTTGACAAAGCAGGAAAGAATGTCCAATGGAACAAAGACAGTCTCTTCAACAAATGGTGTTGGGAAAATTGGATAGCCACATGCAGAAGAATGAAACTGGACCCTTTCCTTACACCACACACAAAAATAGACTCCAAATGGTTGAAAGACCTCAATGTGAGACAGGATTCCATCAAAATCCTAAAGGAGAACACAGGCAGCAACCTCTTTGACCTCAGCCGAAGCAACTTCTTCCTAGAAACATCGCCAAAGGCAAGGGAAGCAAGGGCAAAAATGAACTATTGGGACTTCATCAAGATAAAAAGCTTTTGCACAGCAAAGGAAACAGTCAACAAAACCAAAAGACAACCAACAGAATGGGAGAAGATATTTGCAAATGACATATCAGATAAAGGGCTAGTATCCAAAATCTATAAAGAACTTATCAAACTCAACACCCAAAGAACAAAGAATCCAATCAAGAAATGGGCAGAAGACATGAACAGACATTTTTCCAAAGAAGACATCCAAATGGCCAACAGACACATGAAAAAGTGCTCAATATCGCTCAGCATCAGGGAAATCCAAATCAAAACCTCAATGAGATACCACCTCACACCAGTCAGAATGGCTAAAATTAACAAGTCAGGAAACGACAGATGTTGGCGGGGATGCGGAGAAAGGGGAACCCTCCTACACTGTTGGTGGGAATGCAAGCTGGCAGCAGTCACTCTGGAAAACTGTATGGAGGTTCCTCACAAAGTTGAAAATAGAGCTACCATATGATCCAGCAATTGCACTACTGGGTATTTACCGCAAAGATACAAAAGTAGGGATCCGAAGGGGTACGTGCACCCTGATGTTTATAGCAGCAATGTCCACAATAGCCAAACTATGGAAAGAGCCAAGATGTCCATCGACAGATGAATGGATAAAGAAGATGTGGTATATATATAGAATGGAATATTATGCAGCCATCAAAAGGAATGAGATCTTGCCATTTGCAACGACGTGGATGGAACTGGAGGGTATTATGTTGAGTGAAATAAGTCAAAAAGAGAAAGACATGTATCATATGATCTCACTGATATGAGGAATTCTTAATCGCAGGAATCAAACTGAGGGTTGTTGGAGTGGGGGGTGGGGTGGGAGGGATGGGGTGACTGGGGGATAGACACTGGGGAGGGTATGTGCTCTGGTAAGCTCTGTGAATTGTGCAAGACTGTTGAATCTCAGATCTGTAACTCTGAAACAAATAATGCAATATATGTGAAGAAAAAAAAAAGAAGAAGAAGGTAGCGGGAGGGGAAGAATGAAGCGGGGGAAATCGGAGGGGTAGACGAACCATGAGAGACGATGGACTCTGAAAAACAAACAGGGTTCTAGAGGGGAGGGGGGTGGGAGGATGGGTTAGCCTGGTGGTGGGTATTGAGGAGGGCACATTCTGCATGGAGCACTGGGTGTTGTGCATAAACAATGAATCATGGAACACTTCATCTAAAACTAATGATGTAATGTATGGGGATTAACATAAGAATAAAAAAAAAAAGAAGTAAACGAAGGGAGGGAGACAAAGAATTAAGGCTAGGCAAGTATCTGCAATCTTGGAAGCGTGATGCGGCCTTCTTACGTAGATCTGAGAGCCCTCCAATTCAGAGTAATTAGAAGACACATCTAAATTATTTAAAAGTCTGAGCCATAAAAAATTGTTAAAGGGAGCAGAGTTATTTCAAGTACTTGTAGACTCTTGAACCTACAGCTGCCCAGGGTCACCGCCATATCTCTTTAGGTGAAAAGGTAATTACCAACATTTAGGATACGGGGTTCAAGATCTTACAAATATTCATTTTTCTAGGTAGGTTTCTTTTTTAGCAGAAGAGAAAAATTTCAACTGGATCTGTATCATGGTAAACCAAATTGCAAATAACAAGATTTTATATGATAAATATAGTGTAGAACGCCATCCAGAAAGAGATGCAATGAAAAACATTCTAAATGATATACTGATATTATGGGTTAGTTCATTCACAAAATTATGGTTTATGCACATAAGTGAATGCAGGTCGGTACTGCAAATGGAGATGAAATTGTATACACTAGGTGAACTCTTGAGTACAGAGAATACACAAGTCTGAAGTATGTGCTCTGCAAAGTCTCACTGCCATCTGGTCACCTGACTCGGCAACAATAATGTGGAAATATCAGGCATATTTCTTGCTTATGTAATTTCTTCAAAACAAAATTTCCATTCGGAAGCTTGTGCTATATTGTTTGACATTATTGTATTTATAAAGGAAAAAACACTCATGCTAAATGGTTTTTTAAACAGGAATATTATCTTCTTGGAAAACTTATATTGACTGAATATTAATAATAGTGGACTTCATAATAACTTCATAATGACTGTCCCTGAAGTGCCTAAATGAGCTAACGCATCCAAGTCTGCATAATAAAATACTGTGTCACTTCATTAAATGACTATGTTTTGGAAAGTAAAAACTATTTGCCATATTTCTCTAGGAAATTATATCGATAAGCAACTTATTTTTTTTTTCAGCTTTACTGTGGTATAAATGACAATCAGCAACTTATTCATGGATACTCTTGGTGGGTCAGATCAGCTTATCTATTCCTACTAAACTTCTATGAGGTATTAAAAAATGAAGCACTCAAAAAAAAAAAAGAAAGAAAGAAAGAAAAGGCAAACGAGGAAGGAAAGAACGAACAAATGAATGAACTCGGGGCCCAAGAACAAATCCACCAAAATTTCAACCACCATATTGACATCTTTCAAGAAAACCTGAGTAGAAGCAGGTGTGGGAGTCTCCAGTTGCGATCAGTGGCTTTGTCCTGGAGGCACCCTACCAGGATTAAACAAACAACAAACACAAGTACAACAACAACACATCAGGCATTCCCAGAGAGAGAACTGGGTTTGGAATTGGGGAGATATGGTTCACACCAACCACATGAACCCAACCCAGGGAAGCCTTCATTTTCAAGAAATAGCTGCCTCATCCCTTTGCTCTCCAGCTAGGAGTCTTGCTAGAAAGAATACCTCATGCTTGAGTGAAAACTTCTTTCTGTAAGTTTACCTTTAGACATAGAAAATGTTACATACTGATGTATAAAAATTTGCCATTAATGAAAATTCTGTGGTTTCTTGAGCAGGTGGACTTACCCCACAAACAGTACCTTTTAATTCAGACTCTGCCCAGTGGCTTCCCCGGCCCTGCTTCACCTACCCTGGGCCACCCCAGATGACCCAATGGCCCTCACACCTGCTCTGACGTCCAGGACAGCCTGGGAGAAGGCAGCTCTCCCTTTGTTTCTAGAACATCCTGGAAAGGTACAGAGAGTGCAAAGGATCAAACAGAGCAAAGAAGGAATAGGAGGTGGGCTCAGGTGTTTCGCATGCCTTCCTGGCCTGAGGCGGGATGGGGACAGTGAAGGTTTCCCGGATTACAAGTACCCCATGGTAACACTGTCCATATTGCCCAAATTACTCCCCAGTCTGCAGCTGGCCTCCTCCTACTGCACTTCTGAGAAGTACTATCTTCATTCTCTTGACAAAAAACTGGCCCAAAGGACCAACATCATCTCTAACACAGGCTCTGAGGCTGGTTCCTGAGCCCCTTTCTAGTGAATTCCAGAGAACCAGAGGCAGCATGGGGTCAGAACACAAGCGCAATCATAGCTGCCCACAGCACCCCTGCACCACCACGGAGGGGGAAGCAGAAAGAACAGCACATCTAATTGAAATCACCAGGGGACTGGTGGGACAGAGTCCTCAGTCCGTGGCAAACATATCAAGGGGCTTTTAAAGACAAGGAAGAGTTATTTCTTTCATTCTCCTAAGGGATGCTCTCCAAGGGAGCCAGTGTGGTTCTGTGGAAAGGGTTCTGAATTAGGAAGCCAGAAACCACCATTCTAGACGCACACCTGCTCAAGCTGGCTCTGTGACCTTGGGCCAGTCACTTACCCTTGCTGGGCCTGTCTCCTCACCTGGAGGTCAAGAGAATTGGACCAAGATCTCTCTAGGCTGCTTTTCCAGTTCTAATGCCCTTGACGAATGTTTGTGGAAGGAGACCAGAAGAGAGAAAAGGAGAGCATCAGTTTTCATGCTTGTTTCCAGCAAGACAAACAGCAAAGCTGACACAGTCTCAGCAACTCTGCAACTACACCGGGTACCCAGCCACCTCACACTGCTGACGCTGTTTCCTCAGCCAGAAGCGCTTCCTTGGGCTCCAACAGGGCACCTTACAAGGACACAAAACATGTGTGATGTAACTTCTGGAAAGGCATCTTCCCCCACTGTCCTAGTCCCGCTATTCCCACTGTCTGGCAAGATGTCCCCCGTCCATGTAATAATAGTATAAACAGCAAGCATTTGCAGATCCCATGCCATGTGCCAGGCACTGCTCAAAGCACCTTACGAGTGTTGATTCTTTAATCTCTACAACGACTATGGGAGGCAAGGACTAGTATCATCCCCGTTTTCCCGACAATGGAAGCACAGAGCTGATATAATCTGCCCAAGGCCACAGAGCTCCTAAGTGATGTAGTTGGGTGAAAACTTAGGTAGGCTTGCTCTCAGGCCCTCACCAATATTTTACACCGCTTCTCTGATGACGTTATAAAATAGACAACTAGAGATTTATTCTTTCACCATTAATGAGCACCCCCTACAAGCAGTGGGTGTCGCCTACATCAAGAATACGTGGCCTTGTCTTGGGGCTCCTCGGTGGCTCAGTCAGTTGAGCGTCTGACTCTTAATTTCGGCTCAGGTCATGATCTCGGGTCATGAGATTGAGCCCCATGTTGAGCTCTGAGCTTGGCGGGGAGTCTACTTGAGATTCTCTCTCTCCTTCTCCCTCTGCCCCTCCCCTTGCTCATGCACACTCTCCCCCCCCCCCACTTTCTCTCAAATAAATAAATAAAATCTTAAAAAAAAAAAAAGAATACATGGCCCTGTCTTAAAAAGACAACATGGAGACACCAGATGGATCAAATCATAATGGGAAAGACCGACAGATGTTGGTCTGACTTCCTGCTCTACCTGTTACTACTTATGTGGCCTCTGGAAGTTTCTCATAAACTCCCCACTCCTCATCTATAAGATGTGGATAATAATATCTACTTCATAGGATTACATAAAATGGTGCTTGTGGAAGTCCCAGCTAGTTTATAAATTATGACAAACTGAGAATATCTGTATTTAAAAATTTTATTTATTCACTTATTTTAGAGAGAGAGAAAGAAAGAGAGAAAGTGCAGGCAGGGGGAGAGGGAGAGAGAGAATCTCAGGCGGACTCCCCACTGAGCACAGAGCCTGAGTCAGCACTTGACCTCATTCTCATGACCTGAGCTGAAATCAAAAGTCAGTCATTTAACCGACTGAGCCACCCAGGCGCCCTGAGAATATCTGTATTTAAATCTCAAAGGATAAAAAAAATAAAAAATAAAAAATAAAATCTCAAAGGATAAGTATAAATTGCTCTAGACTTTAGTGGACTAGGTTGAGACAAAAGTTGGATTCTGATTTTAGAGTTCTCAGTCTCTTAATTGAATTAATTCACATCTATTTCAATTAATCTATTGACATCTATCATCTATTGAAATCTATCGATATTTCTTTCTTACAAGCATGAAGATTCCAACCAGTTGTTTCTAGTTGTTTCATCCAAAGTTCCAATGGTGGTTTCCTAACAGAAGGGAGGGCTGGGTATCCTAAAACATGGAAGGAAGCCCCACAAGTGAGAAGCTCTCTGCTGCCTCCCCAGCTCCATCATTTGCTCAAACTATATACTCTGCACCTCAGGTTCTCCTTTCGTGAAGTGGATACAAGTTTCCGCCCTCATCTCTTCCACAGAGATATTCTGAGCTCTTACCATAGTACAATGAGAGTAGTAATGCCTAACACTTCATCCTCCCTAACACCTGAACATTTCAAAGTTTCAAAAAGCTTTTCATATGTCTTATTATCTTACTTAGGTAACTAGACAGCAGATTTTTAACAGCCTTGAGGGGTATATTTACTAAATTCGGTGAAAAGAATTTTCTGCTCTTCAGTAGAAAGATATAAAAACACTGAAATGTATTTAAAATGTGCATACAGATGCATATGTACATGTGTGAATATGTGCATATATGTATATGCATATCCACACACATGCATGTATATATGCACAGAGACACGTACACATGCATGCATTTAGCACATTAATTCTGCAGCCTTCAGCAAGAATGAGGATAGCACATCTAACATACCACAGCATTTGTTCAGAAATATCCTTGCATGTGTTTGGATTCCCCAGTGAGACCTACCACATGTCTGAATACTATAGTCAACACTATTTTTAAAATATTTCTAAAAGAAAGTACAAACGGTTAAAAATTGGATAATGAATCCCATTTATCAAATTCCATGCAACTACTATTTTAGAAATGGTTTCTTTAGTTACATACTTCCTAAAAATTTTAGACCAGTCACCTAAGACTCTGGCCTCAATTTTAAGATGACTTCGAGAAGTCAGTCAGTCATACAACTTTAAGATGGTGACTGTTTAAACCACTCCAATGATAACCTTGGACTTCAGGTATGTAGAATAAAATTTATTCACCAAATTATGCATAGTTTAAACTAGATGATCAATCATAAATAAAACCTCACTAAAACCATTTCTCTGCC
Organism: Mirounga angustirostris; assembly: GCF_029215605.1. Classification (NCBI taxonomy): domain Eukaryota; kingdom Metazoa; phylum Chordata; class Mammalia; order Carnivora; family Phocidae; genus Mirounga; species Mirounga angustirostris. The sequence continues at coordinate 128,015,675 of NW_026991713.1, forward strand.
CATATAAATAATGCCAAAACCATGCAGAGGACAAATTTTATAAAACGTAACGTTAAACAGAAGAGTAACAGCAAACCGTCGGTGTATATTTATTTCTTTTTCTGCATTTGCCATCATCCTCTATCTCAGCACTCCTGTACTTACTTGTTCCTGCTGTGTGATCCTCCAATACAAGCTCTTCTGAATTTTTAGGAATATTAGGTCACAAAATACATATACATTTCTGTTGGAATCATTTAAGTGATATCCATATAAATCATTAGCTAAGTAAGTTCACAGAGGAAGGAGGAAAACATTTGCCAAGCTATATTATTAGAGGAATTTAAACAGCCAACCAGCCCACACAAGGTTGACTCCCCCAGCACCACATTAGGTGGCAGGGAGATCGCGCATGGAAACAAGCCTGCAAGTAACTGACACTACCTTGAAAAGTGTGATAAAACACACTGTTTCTTCAACTACTCGAAATATCTGCGGAGTCATATATATAGTATAAAAGGTGGTAAGAGCAGCCAGACTGGATTTAAGTTGGCTCTGTTGCCATAGGAAAATCACCTTCCCCTCAAAGCTGCCTCCTCTTCTAGAATGGAGTTCTGTAAACAATGCCCAAGAAATTGATAATAAAATAACATATCCCAATAATAATGCAATTGCAATAATAATACATTGATTCTGGATCTCAAATCAAATAAAAAAAATGTTCCTAGATTATCTGCTATGGACAAAGTACCAGGTGAAGACCACTAGGAAGCACAAATGTAGCTTCTCTGACTGTACAGTTGGGCTGGCAATAACCATATTGATTTCTTATCCACACACACAATGTTAAGCTGAAATAAAACAATGAGTACCAAATGGTGGCAAGGCAAGATTGAGGTCAGGTCTCTCCTAGGGCCATAGGGAAGAGAGTCAGCTCTTCTTTGGGATTCGATGCTTTCACAGAGCCTGGTTTGAATAGGTCCCGGCTGGGTTGTGTCCAGATTCTGGCAGGCATGGGGTCATTCAGCAGATGCACCCACATGTGCCTACTCCAAGCTTGGCAAAATTGTGACTTCAATCACACAACAACAACACCCACCAAATCACGAACCGCGCCTCCCTCACCTCTGTTTTAATTGAATGACATGTTTTTTCTACATTAAGGAACTTGCACTAAGGGTTTTCTGGGAGGAGTCAAGGGTTCTAGGATCATAAACGATATACTTCCTTCTCTGCTGGTTATCACATGGCCTTTGCCATTACTTTTTATATTTCCTGCCTGTGTCCTTAATTCCAAAACTACTTTTCCAAAGAAAAGGTCTCCCTTTGTTAGAATATCATCTTCGAAACAGATCAAATAGAGTCTTAAAAAGCTATCTTGGTGCCTAAGAAACTCTGAGTATCAGCTTTACCAGCTTAGCCATTTCCAGCCCCTGGAAAAGTGGTTTTGTTCACTCCGAATCAATGAATTTCTACTGAAGCGTATGTTTCTCTAATACACACAATAAACTGGCATTTGGCAGTGATTTCAGCACGTAAACAGGGCCAGCCTGCCATGAGAACAAAGCTGCAGGAACAGAAGCAAGCCAGATTTCAATGAGTTCATCTATGGGGAAACCTTTCTCTGAAGGCTATTACTTAATACAAAACCAGCTGTCCTCGCCTTTGGGTGCTCAAGCTGCCTTCCCCCGAGTTAGTCTGCACTGAGAGAAATGTGTTTGGTCTAAGAAAACCAGAGAATCAAGCTACTGCAAGGAGCGCTCAGGCCTCTGGAGTTCTGCAGGTGCCTGGCTAAGTGTCCATTTACTCTCCAGAAGGCACAGGCTCACCACGCTTCCTGCAACCCATCCTGACTTGGCCACAGGGAATCCTGGGCTTTGGCGTCTGCCACCTTTAGCGGCCTTGATCCCCTTCCGATAGTGCACCTATCGCTGAGTCGTGCTGACTTGACCAACCCCAACTCCAGCTTCTTCAGTCCAGGAATGGCTGTTACTACCCTCCTTCTTTGGCCCCCCTCAAAGAACCAGCTGCTTCCCTTGAACCCAGCCAGCGGCTGGTGCCTGCTCCCCACTAACAGGATGGCGGGCTCAAGTCAATTTCCCTCACTTACGATGAGATCCAGCTCTTTGAAAGGGACCATATTTGAGTTCCCTCCTCTAACTGAAACCTCTCACCTAAAGGAAGCACTGTCTGGCGTGTTTGTGCGTGGACACATCTCTCCACACAGCTGAACACAGAAAAGCATTTTCACCCCCTGGGCAGTGAGACTAGGAGGCAAGGGCCCCATGCAGCTCTTCTCAACACTGAGTCGGCTGCGTGTCCGAATCGCTAGGTGGGGAGCAGGGGAAGCGCCCACCATAACCTCCAACGCAGTTGGTCTAGGATGGATCCTGAGCATCTGATGTTCTGAAAAGCATCCCCGGTGACTTTAATGTGGGTGGAAAGCCGCTGATTTAGGGAGAAAATGGCAAAGACGTTCAGCCGAGACTCCCCAGTGTACCCAGATGGAGAACATCCAATTTAAAAGCCAGTCCTACCCAGATCCCTGCCCCCTGCCCACTCCCACTCCCCACCGCAAGATAATCTCTGCAGCCTACAAAGTATGCATTGGAACAGCACGTTGAACTCTGGGGCCACACTTCATTTAGATGGTGCCTCTGCAACCCGCCTAAGCCTCGGAACCCCCTATTAGGGAAAGGGATCCTCTAGATATATTTGTTTTCCATCTCCTCCCCTCTTCATCTCTCATTTAAATGCAGCCCTGGTTATATACTTGCCTTTCTGCTTCTCCAGAAAATGCTTTATGTGTTGCCTTGAAATGAGATTTGGGCAGTGCCTGCCCTCTAAGTAAATAACAGCACAAAAACTATAAGCTCTATAATGCAATCAGGGGATGCAACACTAATGATATGATATTCCATAAGGCACAAAAGACTCCATTTGAGGGACGAAAACCAGCCATTCTGCTGGGGAAACTCACATGGAATCAGAGAAATCCCGCCCCCTGAATGCCAGAGTCAGACCAGCAGCTTTCTGTTACATAGTGACTGTCCACCATGATGCTTGTCACTTGTTATTCCTCGGAGCCTGGTTTCCTATCTACTTATCAAGTAGAAAATTCATTTTAGAACTATTTTCAGAGCAAGTACGAAGACATCCTTAAGGATAAATTAGCTACATTACTTCGATTCAATGAAAGACATAAATCTCTCACCCTGCAATGAGCTCAGCACATCGGAGGACAAGCCATCCTCAGACGGGCCTGCTTAGATGAAAAATGGCACAGAAATACACAAATGACTGGGGTATATAGCAGAACATGGAATAAAGCAGGTCTCTTTGGGACCTCATCTACAATGATTTAGCTATGGAAAGTACCACAAAGTTTTTTTGTTCTTTGTTGTTTCAGAAAGTTTTAACATCCAGCAAGCCCAGATCACAACCATGTTCCAGACCTAGCTAGGCAATTGGCCATCCCCACCTGGCCCTCCCAAGACCCTCAAACTCAGTGTGTCTAAATCAGAACTCAGCACCTGCCCTCCAGTGCTTGCATTCCTGATCTCAGTTAAGGAGTTGGTATCTACCCCGGTTATCCAATCAGAAACCTGATGGTTATCTTAGAACATTATCTCTTCTCAACCCTCTCCCCACTTCTTCCAAATCCCTAAGTCCTGGACATTCCATGTTGTGCACACCGTCATCTTTGTCTCTCCCATCCCAGCTCACAGCTCCTGTTTCTTTTTTTTTTTTTTTTTTTTTTAAGATTTTATTTATTTATTCATGAGAGACAGAGAGAGAGAGGCAGAGGGAGAAGCAGGCTCCCAAGGAGCAGAGAGCCCGATGCGGGACTCGATCCCAGGACCCTGGGATCATGACCTGAGCTGAAGGCAGTCGCTTAACCAACTGAGCCACCCAGGCGCCCTCACAGCTCCTGTTTCTACATGTTGCTTCCCAGACTCCTCCGACAGCCTCCTAACAGTTCCCCTGCACTAAGTCTCTCCCCCTCCAATCCCTCCTGCATTCCGCCACAATAATCTTAATGAAACAATCCTGATCGTGTCGCTCATCCATTAAAACCCTTCAGTGGCTGACTGTCTATGGAATGATGTTCAAAGTCCAAAGCAGGGTATGCGATCCTCCCCAATGCAACCTCTCCAACCTCAGGTCTCCGTGCCTCACCTTGAACCATCTGCCCCAGTCAAATGAGCCACTTCCCAGCACACCAGCCTGTCTCCCATCCCCTGACCTCTGCTGGGGCAGCTCCCTCCTGGTTGGAATAACCCCGTCTTTCTGCCCCCAGCAAAATATACTCTCTGTCTGGACCCACCTCCTCCTCAAAACCTTTGCTCTCACCCCTCCCCGCAGGAAGAACTGGGCAGCTTGCACCTTGAGCCCCTGGTCAGACCTTCTCTCAAGGAATCTACATTATCACACTTATTTATAACCCAGCTGTAAGCTCCTGGAAGGCCAGAATTGCATCTTATCTTTCCAACCTTGGTGCCTAGCAGTGCCACCTGACACATAGGAATTTAATAAATATTGGTTAAATGTTTGAATGTTGCGATGATGGCATTCTAACAGTTCCAAAACTGTTTTTCTTTACCACTCATACGCTTTGCTTTCGGCTGCTTATGATGCAGAACTGCCTCTTGTAAATCATTTGCAGAGATCCAAAAAAAAAATCAGCACAGGAGATTTATCACCTTCTTATTCCCCTTGAGAAATCATTTCTTTTTTCTTTATTCCTGAAAGAAGGGTCACACTTCAAGGCACTTCAAGAGCTGATAATAAGAAATGACCAAAATGAGTTACTCCAAATTCCTGCCCTACCTGCAGTTCAATGTCCTCTCCCTGAAAGTGATTATTGACGTAGGCACCAGGTTGAGACACTAATTAAAGCAGAATGACCATGGCATAAACCAAGACTGGCTTCTGAAATCTATATCTGTGCCCCCTGCCCACGTAGATGCAGAATAACTATAAGAATAAAAACTGACTTCCCTGGTTTTGTGGCTTCTAAGCCTATGAGGGAGTCACCTAAAAATAAAGGTGCCATTCTCAATTCAGCGGTGGGCAGCCCCTGTGCCCACGGCCAAAGCTCTGGAAGGTTCTGGGCCCACTCAGAATTCCATCTGAATGTCAAATATCTGCAAAGTGGCTGCAAGACCCAGCAAACACCCTCTTCCCCAAGTGCTGATTTCATACTGGAAAATGAACAATTTAAATAAATGTTTCATTAACGTGGTGTTTTCCTGCTTGATGCTAATGTACTTAGAGTAATTTGTTTTTCCAGGTTCTCTTCCATAGGATCATTTCATGCAATCCTCCCCAGGACAATCTGAAACTCTTTGTGTCCCTAACAGACAATCCAGAGAACCTAGAAACCAACCAAACAACCAAACCACCAAACAAATAAGCAAAAACCCTTCCGCTGAAAAACTGTCAAGACCCATTTGTTCTGGAACACAGATCACATACAACGCAGAACAGGACAGACCATCCTGACCACGTTGGTGGCCCTGGGTTTGTACCAACAGCAACACGGCATCCTTCAGCAGGCACTACGGGTCCCAGAGAGACAAGTGGGAGAGGTGGGTTATTCAGGAAGAATGTGAGTATGTAACATTTTGTTTTGAGCCCCTAGAAGGCTTGTTCCCACTCTGCTTTGCTTATCTGTACATGGATTCTTGCTGTGTACTGACTCCAAACCCCAAAAATTTCAAGGATATTTCTAACATCCTTTATTAATAGAAGCTCTTAAGAATTTCATAGCATAATGCTCAGATACACTCTCCAAACATGCAAAAGCAGGTACCCTATAAGGGTTTGTTCCCCCAACCCTGTGAGACACAGGGGATCATGTCAACATGGGGAGCAGGCTGGATGGCACACCATTAAGACATCATCTTTTGGGGGGATCCAACCACATCAGAATGGCTCTGTGTGTGCCATCATGCTGGAAGCGGGATTTTGATTCGGTTCTATCACACATGGCGAATGAAATTAAAACCAACAAAGAGGTGAAGCACTTGAACGGTGCACTCTGCGGAACTTGCTGGATGCCAGGAGCCATGTATGTGGCAGGAAGCAGAAGACCGATTAAAGAGTATGTAAATGGCTCTGGTGGCGTTGGCACTCCAGGCTCTGCCATCTAGGAGCCACAAGGCCCTGGATAAGTGACTTTATTCTGAGCTTCATCTCCTGCTTGTAAAATAAAGCCATGACAATGAGAAAACAGAAACAGTATGAGCAGCAGGGCAACACCGGCTACCCTCTACTGAGCATTCACGACTCACGACATAGCAGGTGCCGTGGAAAGCACCCTATAAACACTTGTTAAGCACCATCTCCCTTACTCCTGAGGACCCCTTCGAGGGAGAGATGCTTAACTCCAGTTCATGGAGAAGGCTCAGGGTTCAGTGACCAGCCCAAGGTCACCGAGCTAGAGTGAGTTCAAACCAAGTCTTTCTGACCAGTGTGTTCACTGGAGATCGTAACTCCAAAGACTGCCACAAAAGGTGTGAGATGATAGGTATATATATATATACACACATATATATGCAAAATGCTCTGAATGCACCACAAGAACATCAGTCATTGGTAATGCCCGTCCCTTCCAGCATTCGGATTGGCCTCGTTGACCTCTGGGCACCCAGCTCCTGGCGGCCTCTCCTTCCCCCAGATGGGGGACCCAACAATCCAAAGGTGGTGGGGAAAGAGGCCATCCCCCGGGGGCACTTACTTTCTCAGAACAGCTATCTCGTTCTCTATGCTGCTCTCCTTGCCCTTCAGCGCCTTCTTAGGGATGCACTTCACCGCAAAGAGTCTTCCACTGGCCTTCTCTTCGGCCAAGACCACTTCAGAAAATGCCCCGCTGTGAACAAAGAAGGAGAAAAAGAAGCGGCTTAGATTCAGAGTTCCACAGGGTTCCCCGGTGGCTCCTCCAATCCTGTTACCAAGGTTGAAGGAATAATAACAACAATGGCCAGCATTACTGTTACTTTTTTAGCCAGCATTACTCCCTACTGGACTTCTTCATGCAAACAAGTACACACACGCAAAGATGCCCTCGTGCAAAGGGCCACGGGGATGCCCACCTGGGTTGGAGCCGCTCCCACCACCACCTGCCACCCTGCAGAACAACGCAGTGGCAGTCGCCTCGGAGCAAACAGGGATGCTCCCAGAATGGTTCCTGCAGAGAAAGCTCGTGTCCATCTCAGTAGCCAGCACCCCACCCCCAAGTCAACGAGAAAGTAATGCTCGAATTTCTAGATTCCTCACAGGTCCCTTCATTCCAAGAAAATTTCGGAGCCCGTTGCAAACGTTAATTAATTCTCACCGACAGGTAAGGGTGTAACTGAAATGTGAGTTGATGCGACACATGGTATCGACATGGGGCTAATTTATTGGTCAGGACACTCAAGTTGTTTTTCAATACAAACAAAGGCATACATGATGCCCTGAGTGGGGGAGACTATTCTGCCTGAAAATGTGAATTGAACTCTGCAAAGGCAGAACAACACACTGAAAATCCAACCAGGACATTTGGGGTCAGAGAGCTCATTTCTCCAGAGAAGACCCCTGTGGTCAGCAAGCCCCAGAGCCAGCGCCTCAGTGGCCACCATGTTCCCCATCCCGTCACCTCCTCTATCTGCCAGCAGGCAGGGCCTGGGTCCCATGCTCGGCCTGGGGGGCAGAACGTCCCTAAGGACTGAAACAGAAGTAGGGTCCTCCATTGCCCACTCCAGGCCCCAGGAACTTGGACTCTGTGCACACAGGCTAAGGAAAATCCATGGTCCACTGAGTCATTCCCTGTCTCTAGACTTCAAGGAGCAACTCTTTTTCCCTCAGAGAGATACTACACATGGCTTCTACACAGTTATAATTAGAGACAAACCCTCCTGCATCAAAAGAAACCACTAGAAGGACCAAGGTCATCCCAATACCGGAGCCTCAGGGTCTCTGTTCTTCAGTCAACATCAAAGAGATGCTCAAGCAAGGAAAACATACTTTTCTCTTCCTCTCTTTACCCATGTGACAAGGGTACATCTCCATCACAGACCAAAGAAAATACAAATATATATATTTTAAAATCCCTTCCAGTGAGAGGAATTCACTCTGCTTAGTGCAATTAACTGTGAGTCTTCAGACAACGCTCCTTCTGGAACAGAAACTCGAGAGAAAAAGTTCAGCTACCTTCATGTCTATATCTAATTATATAAACCTGAGGGGCAGAAGATCGGCTTTCCACCAAAGAACCAAATGGAAAATATCAGAACAAAGATCTTCTGCCCAAATCCACCAATTACTGGTCGCGTGCCTTGCGTGCCTCACAGACACAGAAACCTTCTAGAACCAACCAGAACAACAGTTATGAAACATAAATACAAAAAACCTACAACAGATTTCTCACAGAGGGATAAATGGAATCAGACATTCACGGCCAACAGATTTCGCCCAATGAAACCAATTCTTGGCAACTTGAGGGAATCCCCTGAACCCAACTGTCTCTCCTCCTCACCCGTGTCTCTGGGATTGACTGACAGGGATCCACTTTACGGCAAGGGCTCTTAGGTGGACAAAACCATGGACAATTATGCTCTGCTCCCTTTCCTTACCCTCCAGAAGGTAGAACAAGAACTATGTTAGAGATGAGAAAAATCAGGGAGGAAAGACCAGGATTCTAGCACCATGGGTGATCTTAAACCAGGGATTCCATGCATTTGTTTTCGGTTTCCCTATGTGCCATTTGAGTCCTTGGTGCTGATGACACCACAGTGGTTTCTCTCCTGAGTCTGTTGGGCTGAGCGCATCTATTTTCCAGAGAGGAGAGAAGCCCTTTAGTGGCAGTGACCAAGCTGCCAGAGTTTGGTCTGAGACCTGCTAGACTTCTTGGCTGCCCCCTGCCCTGCTCTGCACCCACCATGCTCCTTCCTCTTCAGAATCTGCATGGAGAGTAACAGACTACGGCCAACACGGAAGAGGTACTAGCTATCAAGAGCTTGTAAGAGAAAACACCTCCTTATTCTGTTGATCATTCCCTCCCTGGAAAACAGGATGGGAAGTGAGGTTTCTGTGTATGAACTGACCTGGACCCATGACAGAAGGAAGGGACTACGGTCTCCATGGGAGCCAGTGCTGGTGGGTTGCTGCAGGAAGCTGAGGTCAAGGTGAGGCAGTAATGCTCCTGGATCAAGGGCTCTCTGTCTTTGTCCCTGACTTCAGGAGGGATGGACTTATCTGCAACCCTGGGTGAGGGCAGGACAGTGGGACATAAATACGTAAGGGGCTTCACAAGCTAAGCTTGACCACAAGTTACCTGTGAAAGGACACAAGGCAGGCCCCCGATGGCCAAGGATGCCCATCATGACTCCAGGAGTCTCCATCCACAGTTCCCCCGTGGAGTCACAAAGCCAAGGCTACAGTCCCATTCTCTCAGGCTGAAATTCGGTCTGCAATCCCATGTCTGGGCATGCTACCAAAAGAATCGATAGCAGGGACTCAAACAGATATTTGTGCCCCCGTGCTCATAGCTGCATTATTCACAACAGCCGAAAGGTGGGAACGACCCAGATATGCATCAATGGATGAATGGATAAACAAAATGTGGCCTATCCATATAATGGACTATTATTCAGCCATACCAGAGAATGGAATTTTGGCACCTGCTACAAGACGGATGAACCCTGAAGACATGACACGAAATGAAATAGGCCAGAATCAAAAGGACAAATACTGTACGATTCCACTTATACGAAGTACCCAGGGTGGTCAAATGCATACACAGAAAGAGTAATGGTGGTTGCCAGATTTGGGGGAGCAGAGAATGGGGAGTCAGTGTTTAATGGGGACAGGGTTTCTATATGGGAAGATAAACAACGTCTGCAGATGGCTGGTGGTGATGGTTACACAAGAGTGTGAATTGACTTAATGCCACTGAACTACATGCTTACAAACGGTTAAAGGGATACATTTTATATTATGTATGTTTTACCATAAGAAAAAATTAAAAGTCTGCCTGGTTCTACTCACTGGCATTACCTGGGGATGGACGCACTGAAAAAATTCAATAAACCTTTTCTCTCACTACCTTCCTGAAGGAGAAAGAAATGAGTAACAGCAGGGGTCGTATACCACTTGGCACTCACAAAGCACTTTGGCGTTTATCAGCTAATCCAATTCTTGCCACAACCCCAGAAAGTGTACAGGGCTTGTGACTGTCACCTCCGTTTTGCAGATAAAGAAGCCGGGGCTCAGTCACACAGGTAGTAAGGTTCAGAAAAGGAAGTTTAGGTTTTCTAACCCCTCCGAGGTCCTTTCCCACACACTACACTGGGCTGAAGCATGCTGTTGGCAGGGAGCCTGGCTCTCAAACACGGAAGGTGACAGCCGTGGAGGGTCACCGTGCCTCTGGGTGAGCTGCCAACCCTCCCCAAGCGTGCAAATCCACCTCCTCGCCTCCTTATTTAGCCAAACAATGTGCATTTACCTTCTTCAGCTTTCCAAAGACAAAGCTGTCTGGTCTTCTTAGGCGATACAAGATTAGCATAAATTGTTATTGTTCCTGCAATAAGCAGAAATCACTTGAAGGCACTTCCCCCCATGGCAGGAAAGCTAATTAAAAACATCAGAAGCAGAAACACATGAATGAAGAGTTTGGGCACTTTCAATGTAATTACACAACAAAGAAGTGTGTGTCTGGGCTGGGGCAGGGTGGGGTGGGAGAGGGGGAAGGAGAGAGGGGGAGGCAGGCTGGGAGGCGGCTGGTGGCAGGAAGGAAGATGGCAAGAACAATGATCTGAGAGTCCATAAAGGTTTCAGACAACCCAATGAAATAAATTCCTAGGAACACAAGCAGGGACAGAGAGTTACAGAGTTTTAGAAATACAGAGGTCAAAGGAGGTTCCCCCCATCAGCTGCCCATTTAAAACGGAACGGTAGAGACTTCCAGCCAGACTGTGCACACCTGCATCTTGGAATGCAGTCTGCTTCTGCCTGGCACCCAAGCCCCCCCACCCCGGTCTCTGCAATCTGACTCCCGCAACCCCAACCGCCACCGTTTGCCTGAAACCAGGTGGTCTGGGCCCTAGGGGAGGGGCCGTCTCCCAACAGCTCAATCAATGGCTCCTTCTTGCTGCTCATCCTACTGGTTTCTTGTATGGCCTCCTTCCTAAAACTCACTTCTTCTTGGATCTACAACACAGTTCTCACCTTTTACCTCCTGTCCATTGTGTCTCCACCTCCACCTGCTCCTCTTCCCCCCATCAAACGTCAATGCTCCCCCAGGCTGCATCCTCGGCTCTCCCTTCATCCTATTCTGCACCTGCCCCCTGGAAAATCAGTTGTCTCCAGTTTCCACCCCCCAACTCCTCATGGCCCCCTAACCTTCATCTAAATGTTAATCTCGTTCATGTGCAATCTCATCTTTCCAGCTGCTTACGAGGGCCTTCTGGCTGAATCTCCCGACCAGCCTCTGAAGAGCCCCATAAACAAAGTAAAAAACAATATTTTTTAATTAATTTTTTTAAATTTTATTTTATTATGTTACGTGGCTAAAATTAACAAGTCAGGAAACGACAGATGTTGGCGAGGGTGCGGAGAAAGGAGAACCCTCCTACGCTGTTGGTGGGAATGCAAGCTGGTGCAGTCACTCTGGAAAACAGTATGGAGGTTCCTCAAAAAGTTGAAAATAGAGCTACCATATGATCCAGCAATTGCACTACTGGGTATTTACCCCAAAGATACAAATGTAGGGATCCGAAGGAGTACGTGCACCCCGATATTTATAGCAGCAATGTCCACAATAGCCAAACTGCGGAAGGAGCCAAGATGTCCATCGACAAATGAATGGATAAAGATGTGGTATATATATACAATGGAATATTATGCAGCCATCAAAAAAAAACCCCGAAATCTTGCCATTTGCAACGAGGTGGATGGAACTAGAGGGTATTATGCTAAGTGAAATAAGTCAATCAGAGAAAGACAATTATCATATGATCTCACTGATATGAGGAATTCTTAATCTCAGGAAACAAACTGAGGGTTGCTGGAGTGGTGGGGGTGGGGAGTGGAAGGGATGGGGTGGCTGGGTGGTAAGCGCTGTGAATTGTGTAAAAAACAGTATTTTTATCCCCGAAGTTCCTCCTCTGTTCTCTCTCTCATTTCTACCAGTTCAATAACACAGCCTAGAAACCTGTCTACTTCACTCCTCCCTGTCTCATCTCCTTCACCAAGTATGCTTGGGTCTCCCCTAAAGACTCCCAGATGCCCATCTGTTCCAACCCTATGCCACTGCACTGGCTCAAGTTCTGGTCCTTTCACTCCGTACTATTTCCAGGACTCTGTCCTGGCCCCTCCGCCCCCAGCAAGCCTGGCCCCCACCTGCTTTCTTCTGCCTGCTCCCAGCATTACTTTTCTAAAGAAAAGATCTAGTTATGTTGCTGCCTTATCTAAAACCCTGAGGTTTCATGTCTCCGAGATAAAGTGGAAACTCCTTCGCAAGGGATCTCTGGCGCTCAAAGCTCTCCTCAACCTGACCCCAGCTTTGCAGACTCATCCACTCTAGAGCCAACTTCCCCAACACAAACATACCCCTGCCAGATACACATCACCTCCACCCCACCACATCAATCAACTGGCTGTACTCCTGGCCTTGCTTCAAGTCTTGCCCACCTTCCCACTTCCTTCAACACCATTCCTTTCTCTTTCTGCTTGGCAAAATTCCATTTATATTTTAAAGGCCCCAGCTGGTATATTCCCCTCTCTTTGAAGGCTTTCTCAATTGCTTTCCCACCCAGACAGAATGAGGCCCTCATTCTGAGACTTGTACGCTTGGCTTATACCTACATCACCCCACTGACACCTCCCACTGTGGTCCTTTATGTACTTGCCTACGTGACAGCAAGCATCCCAAGCCACTCTCTTTCTGTGTCTCCATACCTAACAATCCTGGCACCAACTGGTGCCCAAGGCAGTTCTGCTGATCACCATCACTTGAGGCTCTACTCTCTTTCTCCACCTAGCTTTCTACATCTCCCCGGTGCTGTAGACCCACAAAATAAATGACCTTCCACTCCATGTTGAAGAAAATGATATGGTCTCTGGGCACCTGGGTGGCTCAGTCGGTTAAGCGACTGCCTTCAGTTCAGGTCATGATCCTGGAGTCCCGGGATTGAGTCCCACATCAGGCTCCCTTGCTCAGCAGGGAGTGTGCTTCTCCCTCTGACCCCCCCTCTCATGTGCTCTCTCTCTCTCTCTCATTCTCACTCTCTCAAATAAATAAATGAATAAAATCTTTAAAAAAAAAAAAAAAAAGAAAATGATATGGTCCGTTTCCTCCTTCACAAAGTGTTCCTCCACATTTCTATGCAAGTGTAGGCAGAAAGAACCTCAAAGGTTTCTCTTAAAGCATAAAAACTCTTTGAGTCTTCCTGGATATATTTTAAACCACACATTTGTGTGCCTGAACACATAAGTAATATTCTCCAGCTGAAGAATCCTGAGAACATGGTTTGTCCTGACTAGTAAAAATATTAAATTTGTGACATTGTGATATGACATTTCTCCCCATAAACCTTCATCCTGGTTAAATAAGCCGAATTTGGTAGGAAAGAGGAGAGGGCAGATTTTTAGATGGTTGAAAGGACTTTGGAAAAGCATGTTCATGGGAGAAATAAAAATCCCAGTGTTTTAAAGGTTGCATTTCTTCGAGTTGTAACAACATATTTACTTGATTTTTAAAGAATACTAACATTCCATTAAAAAAAAAACACCAATTTTCCATCTAAATTAAATCTCTGTGCCAAATTATTGAAAGGTCAAACAAAAAGTTATTCTTGAAATGCTACATATTTTCAGCTCCTGAAGATAAGCTGTACAAATTACAAAAATTTAATCCTTCCCCTTTCTCTTCCACATTTCAAAGAAAATCAAATCTCATCACCTGGAGGCAGCTTACTCTGATTATATGCCAGGCACCCAGGAGGAAATAAACAATGTTTTGCTAGCTGAATTTCTAAGACTCGGGGAAATGTCACATTTTCTATATTGACTAAAGAATTCTAAACAACTGCTTCTGCTTTTAACTTCATAAACAATGGCTCTGAAAAAGGCTGTTTCTTTTTGCTTTATCTAGTCAGCTGTGAGAAGGCAATCCCAATGTTTTAATGGTGGATCATCCATGCCCTAGACTATGCATGCTAGAAAGTGCCCCCCTGAGGGGATGTACCCAGTCCTCCTGGAGGGAAATGATTCCAACTCCAACTGACCAAGGGAAGGGCAACAACATTAAGGGGGCTGGGCTCTGGGAATTCCTTACATTCCTGAGTTTACTGAAAATCAGCATTTAATGGTTTTGTGAACTACAGATAGACATTCACCTGCCCTTTGTGAAAAAAAAAAAAAAAAATCCTAGAGCCATTCAGAGCACCTTACCTCCAGATCTGCTTCTACATACAGTAGACCCCCTATCCCCAGGTTCACTTCCCACAGTCAACCAAGGCCTGGAAGCAGATGATTCTCCTTCTGACGATAGGCAGCCTCATGCTTTGTCACAATGCCTACATCATTCACCTACTTCATCGCATCACGGAGGCATTTTATCATCTCGCTCCATCACAAGAAGAAGGGTGAGTATAGCACAAGAAGGTATTTTGAGAGAGACTATACTCGTAACTTTCATTACAATATATTGTTATAATTGTTCTATTTTATTGTTCCTATTGACTAATCCCTTACTGTGCCTAATTTATAAATTAAACTTTATCACAGGTATGCATGTATAGGAAAAAACATAGTATTTAGACATTCAGTATTACCTGTGATTTCAGGCATCCACTGGGGGGCCCCCATGGATAAGGGGGACCAGAACTCAGAGCTAAGGCACACCCAGAGCTATGCTGGCTAATCTACCTACTCACTACCAATTATTACCATAAAAAGCAAAAATAAGAATCTATGAATTCTGCTTTCCCAATTTCCAATGATCTTTAACCTGAAGTTGTTAAGAACACATACCAGATAGTATTTAAAAAGGGTACTTCATGTGCTGGCTGCTTTAAGTGCATATAATTTCAAAATAAATCCCTTTCTCATACAAAAGCAATTTAATCACAAGAGGGACAAACATTTAACCTCCAACAACCTACAGTGACTTGCACATTTTAGATGTTCTACCAACGTCCATCAAATTGAACTGGTGACACCTTAAAGAGACAGATGCCTCTGATTTTCACCAAGAATCAGGAATTCCAGAGCTGTCTCTTTGATTCACAACAGTACACGAAACCAATCGTTCGGTAAAATTATACCCATCCCAAATTAGACCAAGAAATAATCAGATGGTGCTGAAATGATCTGCCCAATTAGCTTAGAGTCAGCTATTACTGGATCATTGCCTTCTCATTCTTTTTAGTCATTCTACATACAAATCAGATTGATTGTGTTATTAACTGTATTAACACCATCATCTCTGGCCTATGACCTATGACCATGACTGCTGGGCAACTGGGCAGAGAGACGTTATGGCCTTGGGCCATAAATTAAAATGTTCTTTTCCACTAAGCATACTCTTTCCCCAGTGTTAGGCCAGGACAATATTAAGGGCTGAAGGAAGAAAAAAATGGGGGAAAAAATAAACTTCCCAGTGAAAAATGAAGTTGGTGATCCTTGGCTTTAGAGCATCTAAGCACTAGACGGTGCCTCTTAGACCTATTGTTCCAGACCAGAATCAATTCTTAAAATAAGAAAACCTGTCTGCTAACTCTAACAATAATCTTACTGACCCCAGAGGATCCAAACAGATAAAAACAGTAGTGGAGTCAGATGGTCTAAGCAACTCTCCAGACAGAAATGAGACAATTTCAGAAGTGGCATTAACTCTTTCTGGTCACATCTTCGGTCTAAAATCTCGACTAACTCACACGCCACTGATGACATTTTGTAGTGCTAATTCAGCCCACTGACCTCAAGAAATCCATGCCCAGGCGGAAAAACACAGCAAACAAAGCAAAAAAAAAAAAAAAAAAAAAAAGGCAAAAAGAAAAGTTTTGCCTTCACACGCTTCAAGAATAAATATGCACACATGAAAATTCGTATCCCATTTAGACAGAACATCTATTCATTAAAGTATGCCTTCTAAAAGCTCTACTTGGCAATTACACTGAAAGCCATATGTTAGTTTATGTTAATGCTTGAGCTAAAAGTATCAAAATCCCATTTCTTAAAAAAATAATCCATAAGTCAGGCCCTTATTAATTTGGACCCATGCCTCACCAACCAGTTCAAATTAGAGACCTATCCTTAACTTTAGGAGGTTATGCATACAAATAGGGAGGCTCCTACTGAAAATAGCTCTTCTTTTTCACTCCAAAATCCCATTTTCCTCTTCAACTTGGTAAATCCTACAATGACTAGCAAGTTTCCCTAATAGCTTCAAGAACCATGATGAAACGTTCTTAAATATTCAGACGATTAGCCTGATTTCTGCCCAGATCAATTCCCATTCTGAATACGTCCCTGTGTCTAGAGCCACTGGAACTGTTGGGGTTATGACAATGCTTGTCATGGGGGAAGGCATCAAAATGCCAGCAATAGTCATTGCGTGTGACATCTCTGGTTTCTTGAGGTTTTTCTGCGGCACTAAATCTATACTGTTAACTGCTTCACTGATCCAAATGCAGAAGATAAATAAATTCCAAATGAAGGCGTATTGCCATATTTGAAGGCACCAGCTTCATTTAATAACCCAACTTTTCCCCTTTGGCTTCTCTGACAGGGCCTCACATTTTATCTCTGTCCTTTTCCAGTCACTTGTGAAAGGTTGATATGGAGCCTGACTATGTCAGTCATTTTTCCTTAGCTCACCAACAGGGAGCATTAATGGGAGGCCTGGTTCAGGGAGGCAGGCGGGGACAGGACACAAGATTCAGTTCTTCTGGGATTACAAAGTCTCCTATAGCCACAGCTAAAAAGCTAGCAACACTGAAAGGCATAGGAAGTGTCCGTGTGGGCCATATATGCATTTGTTGCAAGGGTATACTTCACTTGCATGATACGGGTTAAAGGGGTTCAGGACAGGCCCCCCACCCCACCCAAAATGTGCCACTTTGGCATGCGGATTATTTTGAGCTGAAGGCACTTCACACCCTGCAGGCTCAAGAGAAACTTCTGTCCCTCCCTTAACCACATGGAAGAATCTAAATTGGGGGTCTTTCCCAGAATGAAGTTTACTAACAGAGATAAATTTGATCTGAGTGACCCATCTATATGGCAGGGCAAACATCTACTTTCCAAACACCTTCTCCTCTTACTGCCCCGGGAAGTGCGTCCTTTTCCTCTGAGGTCCCGGGCCCCTACCCCCTTCTCCTAAGTTCAGAATGACATACACACCTCATTTTGCCTGTCTTTGGAATTCCCATGTCTATGTGGATTCTCTGTATGTACACCTAATAAATTTGATTTTTGCAGTGAAAAAAAAAATTATTCTCTCCTATTACTCTGTCTCATATTAATCTGATTCTTAGTCCAGCTAGAAGGGCCTTTGAGGGGACAGGAAATCTTGTTCCTCAACGAGGTAGGGACTTGGATGAAACTGGAACTCCCATTATATTCTCCATCTTTCTTTGTCAACTGTGCAGACCTGTCAGGTGGTACATCTCCTTGTGTCTACACGGATCTCCCGTTTGACAAAGATTCTCCCTACAGAAGTGGCTCTTCAGAGTGGCCCTCTTTCTCACTCCTATCTATTATGGTAAGGAGATCAGAACTAGAAGGCATTCATGTCCTCCTCCCGTGACCGCTACAAAGATCCAATGTCCTCCTAATGCCAAATACATATTTCTTTATAGGGGCCAGAGGACATCATCATCAAATGGTGGGCAATACCTTAACAGCTAAGCTGGGGGAGCTATTTTAAGATAATCCCATCTGGCCCACCCTCACATGGCCATTCCTACTCCTTGGGACCCTCTGGAAAGCTCTGATTTTAAGCACTCTTTTATATCTATTTTAATGCTGGTTAAGGGCAGATGGATCAACAGGTGACTTGAAGGAAAAGTCTTTCAAGTTCCATGCCAGCCAAACTCACATATCAATATCCTTTCTAATTAGTTTTTCAAGATCCCACATTAAAAAAAAAGAGTCTTATTAGTATAATAATTACTACATTAGGGGTGCCTGGGTGGTTCAGTTGGTTAAGCATCCAACTCTTGATCTCAGCTCAGGTCTTGATCTCATGGTCATGAGTTCAAGCCCCACATTGGGCTCCAAAAAGTAATGATAATAACAATTACTACATTAAAGGGACATTTGGTTACATCTACATAAAAAAGAGGAGGTCTATCAATAACCTGTTTAAAAAAAAATCAAAAGTTTGAGGGGCGCCTGGCTGGCTCAGTTGGGTGGAGCATGTGACTCTTGATCCCAGGGGCATGAGAGTTCCAGCCCCATACTGGGTGCAGAGATTACTTAAAAATAAAATCTTAAGGGGCACCTGGGTGGCTCAGTTGGTTAAGCATCTGTATTCAGCTCAGGTCATGATCCCAGGGTCCTCAGATTGAGCCCCACAATGGGCTCCCTGCTCAGTGGATACTCTGCATCTCCCTCTCCCCCTGCTTGTGCTCTCTCTCTCTCACTCTCTCTGTCAAATAAATAAATAAAAATCTTTAAAAATAATAATAAATAAAATAAAATCTTTTAAAAAATCAAAAGTTTGGAATAGCAAATCATTGGAAATATTCAAAATATCTATAATAGGGGACTGGTTAAGTAAATTACAATCTAAAAATACAATGAAGTACTATGCAGCCATTTAAAATAATTAAACAGATTGATGTGTGCTGAAATAGAATTATCCCTAAGATATATTGTTAAGTGAAAAAAATGAAGGTGTAGAGCAAAGCGTCCATTATGTTCCCCTTTGCACCCACACCACACACACACACACACACACACACACACACACACAATCTCTAGAAAGAGACGAAGCAAGTTATACTTGCCTCTAGGAAGAGGCTTAAGAATGAGGAGAGTTACTTTTTATCCATTTTACTATGTATGTGCACTATTTTTCCATTAAAAGTTATTTAATGAAGTACAGAAAATTTTAGAAAAGGACAGTGAGAGCTATCAGTAATCATCTATGCAAAATGACTATCCAGCTAATTAAAGCCTCTTAGGTCCAACTAGTTATACCCTACTGATGAAATGTCCCCATTATATGGTGAAGTTTACCCTTTGTGATATCTGGATATCTAAATAGGACTGGTATTCACTGGTATGAATCAGCCTTGTATACTTGGTTCACAATTAGCCTGAACACCTTCACCAATGAAAATATTTTTTAAAAAGGTGGGGGGGTGTCAAGGAACTTTTCTTCATAGAGATCATTCATATATAACATCAGGGAACTCATTCGTGGGGAAGGGGGAACTTGACTCGGGCCCTGAAGGATGACTATGTTTAAACAGGCAAAAACATCAGGGAAGAAGAAGGAAGTCAAGAAAGGTGGGTTGACAGAAGGAGAACATGATCCAGAGCCAGTGCCCTCAATAGGGCAGATCATAAATACACGAGGGGATTGTGGGATTGAGCAATGGTTTTTTATGCAGAGCATATTGCTAGGAACAAACTGTATGTGTGCATGTGTAAAACTATAAAACATATCATTGGTGTTCACAGACTCAGACAGAATAATGGCCCCCTAAACATATCCATGTCCTAATCCCTGGGATCTGTGAATGTTAGCTTACATGGCAAAAGGGACTCTGCAGCTGTGATTAGATGAAGGGTCTTAAAATGGGGCTATGATACTGGATAAGCCAGGTGGCCCAATGTAATCACAAGGGTCCTTACAAGAGGGAGGCCGGAAGATCAGAATCAGAGGAGATGGGATGCTGGAAGCAGTAGTCGAAGTGATGCTGTTGCAGAAGGAGGATGTGAGTGAAGGAATGCTGGCAATTTCTAGAAGCTTAAAAAGGCTAAGAACAGGTTCTCCCTAGACCCCCTAGAAGGGACATAGTCCTGTCAACATGTTTACTTTAGCCTGCAAGACCCACTTCTGGACTTCTGCTTGCAACCATAAGATAAATTTGTGTAGTCTTAGTCCACCAGGTCTGTGGCAATTTGTTATAGCAGCAATAAGGAACTAATACAAATACATATCTGTATTATTAGTGTTTATCCTTATTTTACAGATGAGGAAACTGACCTCATCAAGGTTCAAGAACTTGTCCAAATCTCAAAGCCGGTGCCTGGAGGTACCAGGACTCAAACCCAGGTGTGAGGGGTTGATGGAATGCTGCCCTTGGAAAAGGAGCTTGAGACACACCAGGGACAAAAATCAGATGGGAGAGTGTCACTTAGCACAGCAGGTAGTAACAAGGCATGAAGTTTGGGACAAATGAAGGAAATGAACAGAGCTAATATGTGGTATTCTCAAACATGTCGTAGGCCACTGTGATCTTTTACATCATTTGAACAGAAAGAGGTAAGTGTCCTCCCTAACAAAGTGATATGGCTTTGCTATGTAAGAAATTCATTTATGGCAAACACTGTCTCTACTTCCACTGAGTAATATAAAACATGCTTTCTATATTTTCAACATGAAAATTCTCTTCTCTTTCTTCTTACTTTAGGAAGTGATTACTCCAGGGGCGCCTGGGTGGCTCAGCCATTAAGCGTCTGCCTTCGGCTCAGGTCATGATCCCAGAGTCCTGGGATCGAGCCCCGCATCGGGCTCCCTGCTCTGCGGGAAGCCTGCTTCTCCCTCTCTCACTCCCCCTTCTTGTGTTCCCTCTCTCACTGTCTCTCTCTCTGTCAAATAAATAAAATCTTAAAAAAAAAAAAAAAGGAAGTGATTACTCCATAATTGGCTGAATCTCCCTACACTAACCAATGAAATGCCCTGCACATCTTTTCAAAACTGAGCTATATTTTGGACAGTTCCATAAACAAGGTTGTAGACAGAACTTGGTCAAGATGCAAGTTATTCTGTCCTTTCCTTGTATGTATAGAGTTGCACCATGGGGAACAATTCCCTTTGTCAGGAAGATAGGTTATTGTGCAAAGAATGAAGCTTCCCTAATCTAGATAATCACCACCATCATCATCATCATCCCCATCATCATCACCATCAACACCACCATCACCATCATCATTATCACCACCATGACCACCACCATCATCAACATCTATACTGTTTATTAAAGCCTTATTAGAAGCCTATTTTGAAAACTATATGCTAATAATTTTCTAATTCTACCAATAACCCTGCATGATAACATTATGCCTACTTTACACCTGAGAAAACCTAAGTTCTCAAAGAGGTTAAAAATTTTACTAATGAGATAATAAACTGATGTTCTAACCCTGGCTTGTTGTGAGAATCATGCTTTTTCATTTTTAAACCATGCCACCTCTTCAGGTATAGTTAATTTCATAATTCAGCAAAAGTAATGAGTGAATAGGGTGCAGAGGGGGGTTTTTTGCTATATTTTGCCCCCAAAAAGAATGTCCAAATTCTCGCCCACTATGTCAACAGCAATCTGGGCTCTGATGGGTGAAATCATTGAAATTTTCTTAACCAGAGAACGCTCTGGCTAATAACTTTGGCTTCTTTCTAAGTTTCTGACAGTGTTTGCCCATTTCAACCCCAAGGACTGAAGACAGAAGGTTCTCTTGCCTCTGATTTCCAGGTACCCATGCTCTTCATTAAAGGAGAGTAGAAGAATTTTCAATTTGAACTTTCTTTTCATGTTCCTAATCCACTCCTCACTGTTTTAAAATGAGGCCCCCTCCTTATTGTCTTACATCTTAAAATGCTACGTAATAATTTTTATTCTTTTCAAAAATACAAAAACTCAGTAGACTCAAGATTGACCCTTATATTTCCCCACCTGCTAAGTCCTCTTTCTAAACTGCCCACACATTTCATTATGCATCTCCTGATTAATAGAGCAGACTTAATCTTCAAGCACAATTGACAAGTTCTCCCATGTCCTAAAACATGATCCCATTAACACTGTCCCAGCTGAAAGAAAAGTTCATTCGTCCACAGGCATTAGTGACTTGGTACAAAGATTTATTCACCATTCAATCCCACACAACACAAACTACCAACCAATTTGTTGTGAGGTGCTGATTACGACACTACTTCTAGATGAAAATAAGAATAAGTCTGCCTAGTGGCCACCCACAAAAACTAAAGATCATTCCCCGAGATACCACTGCACACAAAATGGAGACCAGACGTGTAGGGATATTGTTCTCTGGGCTTTTCTCCTGACCTGGCCATGGAAGTTACGACACATCACAGAGATGATGGAAATGAATGCACGGGTTGATCCACCTCTACCAGCCCTTGGCAAGTCTCAAGTGGTAAGAATAGTGCCCTGAATGCTCTGACCCCTGCAGAGGCCACCAGCCCCAGGCACAGGCTGCTTGGCTTCTTCAGTTAGGGCAGAGAAACATGCGGACATAGCTGTTCATCTGTCTCTCTCCCCGTGCCAGGCAGAAGGCACTCATTCAAAACTCCCTGGCTCTCTTCCTTGACCCTACACCCATTGAGGGTTGCGTTGCTCTGAGATTTATGAGCTTCCCCAGGGCAGGTGATTTGAGGGGTTCCAAAAGGCTTGCTTGCCCAGAGACATCTCCCCACACTGTCCCACTGAGGAGCTTGAGCCACTTCTCTGGGTTAAGGGACCTACCTAGGGACATCTCCCCCCAAAGCACAAGTGTGTTTCCTGGGAGCCACATGAGCATCGGTTCAGCAATAAGCCTTAATGACAGTGACAACGATCTGTAGTTTAACCACTAGTTAGCTCCAGCCCCGGGAAGACGGACTCCCTTTCACAGAAACCTGGATGACAAGCTGGTGCCAACCACGATATGTGGCACGGTCCCCTTGCACCGCTTCCCGCAGGTGGTGAGACACGGTGGCAAGGTCCGCTGACCCTGCCGCCGCCTTGGGGAGCAGGTGACGCATCCGTGAGCTGGCAGGGAGTACAGAGCACTCTGAGATAGCAGGTCCTGGGGAGACGGAGGGGGATGGAACGCACGTCCTGCCCCCAGGAAGCTCCCACACCAGGGAGAGGGAAGCAGCCTGTAAACATATACGTGCCTGGTGTTGGTAAGAACTAGAAACAAAGATAAAGCAGGGGGAGAAAAAGACAGAGTGTGCATTCACGGACCGGGTAGCCAGGGCAGGCCTCTGTGCTGAGAATGGAACAGCACAAGGAAGGGATCACAGGCACATCCAGAAGACTTCCAGGATGGGGAAGCGCACACAAGGGGCCCCACCAGATGGAAGAAGAGCAGGCGGCCAGGCTGCATGCAGCTGTGTGAAGGGGCGAGTAGGCAGGATCATGAGATCCAGGAACAGCATTTGCGCCCGTGGGCCACAGCAAGGGTTTGGTGGGGTTTGGAGTATCTTTCCTGAAAGATTTCAATCCGCTGGTTGTGGGACACATTTTTGTTCCCTGTGAGAGCTTTAAAAAAGCACCAAGACTCAGGCCAAGCATCATTTTAGCCAAAGTAACTCCTATTCTCATTCCTAAAAAGTAGAATTGAGACCGATGTAGTGGAAGTTCCTCAAGAAGCTGAGAAGGCCCTCTGTTCTAGCCTGAGTGATCTCAGGAAGCTGCTGAAATGCACCCTCTTTTTGCCTCCGTTTTGCCACCTGCAAGATGGAGACGGTGCCCCGCCTTCCGCCCCAGGCGAGAGCTGCAAAGGAGCATGCCAGGCAGGTTCTCCCACCCACGGTGAGCGCAGGCTGGAACCCCAGGGGCTCCGCCTCCCACACTCATCTGTGTGCGTCTTCTGCTCCGCGCTGGCTGCATGGAGAATTATAATGCTATTCTGCATCTCATCACTAATCTGCCGGACGCCTAGCAACTGCTCTGCACCTCCTCAGGCCCTTCCTGGAACTGGCACTTCATCCTCATAATGGCAAAAGTCATTTCACATACCTAGCAACAAAAGGAGGCTATGGAAATTTATCGAAACCACACACACACACACAAATATAACACTAAAATGATTTAACTTCTTTTTTTCATTTGCCACACACTTTAATGCTGCTGAAAAGTACGCTTAAAAATAGACACTGGAGCCACAAATTGTCTTCACCATTAAATCAGATCCACCTCCCCAGCAGCAGCAAAATGAACCCCTTTCTCACTGCTTCTCCTCTAAGGAAAAAAAAAATCTGCCTTCTCCTCTAAGGAAAAAAAAATCTGCCTTCTCCTCTAAGGAAAAAAAATCACTGTGTCTCAACCCTCGCAAATGGCAGGAGCTGAAGAGATCATCGGTCAGTCTCCAGGATGCTCCAGTCCTGGCATCTTTCCTGAGGGTAAATATCAGGGACAATTACAATGGCCTTGTTTCTTTATTTGGTTTTTAAACAAAAATACCAGTCCAGGTCTCCCTACCAAGTGTGAGCAGCCACCAGCTGGCCACCCTCTCTCTCTGTGAGCTTCACAGTACTTTGAACAGAAGAGATCAAAGTGGAAATTTTTAAATGGAAAAGATGAGAACACATGTCGCATCCTTGTTCCTCAGCAGAGCATTTGATACAGCACCTAGGCAAATGATATTTGGTAAATGAGTTTGGATGCCTTCGCCATGCTGTAATAACATACCTAGAAAATCTGGGTTCTCTAAAGACATTGCTGAAATTTCCAAGTAAAAGCTACAATAAAAATGCTGGAAATGTTTTAGGAGACAAGAATTAGAAGGTATGCATAAGTTAACGCCACAAGTTAAAGATGCAAATGTCCTAAGTTAAGGACACCAAGCCCAAAAATTATGTTGGAAAAGAGAAAATAGTCAAGTCTTTCAAATAAGAAATTGGGGCATAGTAAAAGATACTGTAAGCAAAGTATAATGACTAACAGGCTGGGATGGGGGTGGAGGGATAATTGCAACCAGGAGGACACAGAGTTAATATCCCAGTGACAACAAGGGCTTGCTTCCCACTGAGGCTGCCACACACACACACAACTCCAGGGGGTACTGTTCACAGAAACCGTGCCCAGCAGAGATGCCCCGGTCCCACAGTTCAGTGTGGGCAAGGATACAATCACACAGTTCACAGGATGGCCAATGAACATATGAACTGATGCCCGACCTTACTAGTAGCCCCAGAAATGCTAAATAAAATCTCAACAGGATGCCTTCCTTCCCATCAGGTTGGGAAAAAAGGTCAATTTACATGGGAAATTTGCTGCCTGGAAATCACCATAACATTTTTGGAAATGGATCTGGCTGTGCCTGTTCACCTGCATCTTAGGAAACCTAATCTATAGAAATAAACACATGATATAACAATGTATGTGTAAAATGCTTATTGCGGTGCTATTAGAAATGGAAAATAAGGAAAACATTATGAATGGCCAGTAATGGTGGAATAGTTCATCCATACCATGGAATATTACATGGCTAATGAAAAGAGTTAGAGCTACATGTATTTATCTAAAGGGATGCAATATCCCAATTAATCTAGAGGGAGGTAACTATCCCAAACGACAAAAGTAAGCTATGTTATAGCCATTCAGCGGAATACTCTAGCAGTTAAATTAAGTGATGAGATCTACATGAATCAACAGGGATAAATCTCCAAAACATAATAATAGGTGAGCAAAAGCAGGTTATGAAGAGAGACCTACAGGATCGATTCCACTTAGGTCTCTCTATAAAACGCACACACATACAGACCAATAATCCTAAGGCCCTACACTGCTAAGACATACAGTATAGACATATGTAGTAAAAGTCTGAAGACACATAATAAGAATGCACAGCAGCTTCAGGTATAGATTGACTCTGGAGAGGAAGAGAATGGGATGTGTATCCATAACTGGTTGCTATAGCTGTAACATTTTTGAGGGAGAAAGCTGAAGCAAATACGGCAAAATGTTAATCAACATTTGCTCAGTCTGGGTGGTGACTACATAGTAATCTGTTCATTTATTTCTCTCTACTTCTTGGTAAATTTGAAGATTTCATGATTTTTAAAAAATTTAACCCAAGGCAGAACAGCACAGTGGGGGTAAGTGAGACCATATACCTCAATGGGGCTGTTGTAAGGATTAAATAGAAAGATTACATACTCACTCCTTAGTGTGATCAGGAAATACTAATTATTTTGGTGAGGCAACAGGCCCTAAAACAAAAATATTCACAAAACATTTTAAGAACTTGGAGAAAAGACCAAAACTTGCCTGGCCAAAACCGAGCACTGAACCTTTGCAAAGCAAGGGCATGTGAGTAACCTTATAGGAGTAGGAATTTTCTAGAGTGAACTTCAACCTAGTAAAGAGAGGGCCCTGTCCAGATTCAGATCACACAATGGACACCGTTAGCACACAACCACGGAAGTCAGGTGGTCCTTCGAATGGCCTCTGGATGTTGGCCGGACAGTGTCAGCTTGAACTATTTAACTCCTGGTCTCATTATTTCTTTGAACTGACTTCATCGAGGACTTCTTGGCCATTCCCATGAGGATACATCACTTACTAGGGCACAGTTAACCATTACCAATGATGGAAGAGGAGAATAAAGTCCCTGCTTTCACGTGGTTAGAGAACAAAAACCAAGACCCAGGAAGCACTGAACAAAGAGAAACAAGTCACGGTAGAATCCAGAGCTAAATCTGGCAGGATGGACAAGAAGTTGGAGAATGGAGAACATGGCGAGGGCTGGTGTCACCACACAGACTCGGAAGGGAGGAGGCCTGACCTGGGGGAACAGGAACAGGAAGAATATCCATGGGAAAAATGAGTGGGAGCTGCAGCTGAGACTGTTCCTCATTCCACGGGACTCAGTGTGTCTCAATGTCTTTCCCAGTAACAGAGTCCTGGCAGTACTGGGGCAGCACTCCGCCCAGCGGCTGGCTGTGCCCTGAATCCATTCCCCTCTGATCACAGGCACAGAACAAGATGCTAGGTATTAGCCTTTCAGGGATGTGTGGCCATGTGACTGAGCTCTGGCCAACGGAGCAGGAGCAGATGATGTGGGCCCTTCCAGGTTGGCCCAGAAACACCTCCCACACACGACCCTCCATTCTTGCTCACCACATGTCCATTCAGTGCAAGGACTCAGGTCCTAGAGGAGAGGCAGGGAGCCTGGGTCTCTCAGTCCCCAGGTGGGAGGCCTACTGGCAACAAGGGACAACTTTATTTTTCTCCAATAAGAGAAAAATGAAGGCCTATCATGGGAAGGCACTACATTCAGAGGTTTATTTGTTACAACAGCTAACCTTACTCTCATACACCAGACTGCAAAGTTACATTTCTGAACTTCCCTTTCAGCTAGAGGTAGCCGAGATTAAAGCCAAAGTCACTGTGTGAGGCTTACAAAGGAACTCTTTTAAAAGAGAAGTGATTTGTCCCTTGCTCTTTCTTTTCTTCTAGAATAAGGTCATGATGGCTGAATCTCTGGTGGTCAGCTTGTGACTGTGAGGATAGAAGTTCCTTGCTTGTGGTTATGGCATAGAAAAGTCGAAAGAACCTAGGCTCCTCATGTCTTCATAGAACCACCATATCAGCCCTGGATTATCTATTTTTTAAATTCTTTTACCTGAGATAACAAATGCATGACCTGTTCATGCCATGTTAATACAAACTGCATTACTATTAGCCAAATTCTCTTCCTTATTAATAAGATGGCCGTAAGAACCACCCAGTTAGAGTGGAGGTTCTCTGTCACACTGAAGAGTCAGTGGCAGGAAAGGTGGATCACGACAATGATCCAGAGCCATTAAAATAATGATAACGTAGACTAAAGAAGCATGGAAACCCATATCCAGAAAGCAGAGCACAAAAAAAGAACATGGTGGTCATAGAGTAAACACAACTGGAAGTTTATGGCATGAAAATCAGGCTTTAAAAAGATAAACTCATAATTAGTCAGTCTATGAGGGCATTGTGCATGCCATTATAGAATGATGACCAGGAGATGGCATGAGGAGCGGTGCCTGAGACACATCCTTCCATTCAAATGATCTCACAACCAGACAAACAATGCAAGAGGGAGATGGTTCAGAACAGTGATGCATTCAAAAAGACCAGTCATGAAAATAAAATGAGAAGAATTAAACATGACTCTTTGGGCCAAGTGATCAATCTTTAGCTATAGAATGAATGAATGAATGAAGACAACATGTAGTTTTTAAAAGCCTAAAAAACAAAAGAAAAAGGGCAAGATGCCCAATCAAATTAAGAAAAGGAAACCCAATTATGAATGGAAAACAAAGATTTTTTTTCCATCCTATGAATGATTTAATTGCTCAATAACCTTCCCAGGGAGAGCATGGTCAAGTGGAAGTGGCCAGCTAGCCTGGCCAAAGCTCTCCACCAGGTAGTATTTGGAATATCTTTTATTGGGAAGAGTTGGATTAGGTCCCTGTTGGAATTGAACTGAGAGTGTGCTCAGATTCCTAGTTATAAATCTTTGTAACTAGAGATGGAAAATCTCCATTACTTGATTAGCAATCCCCTGGCCTCTGTAACAATACCCAAATTCATCATTTAATAGTTATTTGCTGCATCAACCACCCTTGAGGAAAACAGCAAAAGTCATTTTTCAGTTTGTGATGGACCCAGATAGAACATTATGAGAATATTATTGCTAGGAAACAGAGAAAGGGAAAGCAATGTCAGGTGACAGCAATTTTGAGTCTTGTTTCTCATTTATAATTACTCTGCATTCTCTAATTTATCACTTCAGCATGGAAGATGAATCTTGAACAAGTGCCCCCCGCCATGCTATTCTGTGCAAGACGTGTTTTGTTTTGTTTTCTCAATTCTGACGATTCCCTGTAGCTCCCCCCCCACCAACTTCCCGCTCCATGGCGGTGCACAATGATAGACACTGTAGTCATTATGTTTATCATTAGTAACTTGGTTCTAAATAATTGGACTTTGCCCACAGACAATACGTTTAAACAAATGTGACGCATACAGATGAGGAAGGGCCAGGGCACGAGGAACCTTCTGATGTTGGTAATTTCCATGTCTCTGACAATCA
Source organism: Mirounga angustirostris (assembly GCF_029215605.1). Taxonomy (NCBI): domain Eukaryota; kingdom Metazoa; phylum Chordata; class Mammalia; order Carnivora; family Phocidae; genus Mirounga; species Mirounga angustirostris. Next base: position 128,044,679 of record NW_026991713.1, read on the forward strand.
CAAGGCAGAAAGGAGAATGGATGCACCCGGGGCAGGTTTCTGGGTAAAGCCTTGTTTTGTGCCTGACCGGGTCCCTAATGTACATACTTCTGAAAACCAAAACCAAAACAAGTACCGGCGGTTCATCATCAAATCGTGATGGTTTCACCACTAATGTCCAAAGCAAGAATGCTGATGTTGATGTCAACTTCATGTAGCTTCCACCCATTTTATTTGCCACAGGGGAAGCCTCACATTTAGGGTCCTTTAAAGCCTGTGTAAGAGGGAGATCATTCCCTTCCTTGGAATTGCGATCAGCACTATGTGCTTATGTATATTAAGGTACACTACCCAGCTTGACAGATCATGACCAGTTGGCTAGATATCTTTTTCATAAGTGTGCAAGAGAAAATTCACATTCACGTTGTTCCCATTTCCCAAGCCCTACCTCCATGAGGCACATGACGATGGATCTTCCTTCATCTTCAGTGTAATAGAGGGGAAAACATATCTATTCCTGTCCATATTTAATCATACTCATCCTGAAAGGCTCATGAGTACTCAGCCCTAGAGGAAAATCTATAAAATATATATTGGTGTAAGGACTTTCTTCATGACTTTGCACAGCACTCATATTTTAAAATTGCGTTTGCTGAAAGGATGTCCTTTCTTGCTCAGCAACAATGAGCAAAATTTATAAGTGACCTCTGTCCACCACATTAAGGAATACCTAGCTCTCTGTCGTTCATCTCTCACAAACCTGGAAAACAGACCAGCAGACCAGCAGATCCATTAAAATAAATACTCATGAACACTGGCCCTCTAGAACATTTTATATCATCTAAATCAAAAAACTATGGCAAACATAAATTATGCAATCAGGAAACAAAGGCACATAACTAAGGTGATCCTTTGTCTCAGTTTGCCCAGCACAGTCCCAGTATAATTACTACTAGTACCCACCTCCCTTCACTCAGAAAAAGTATCCCAACTGGGACAAAACATTACATGGTAATTACATGTGTGATTAGTATATGGTAAATACTCATAGGTAGGAAGTCCTCAGTAAAGAAATGTGAATGACTCTTGACCCAAGTGTGTCACTGTGCTTGGGCAAGTTACCTATCATCTCTGAGCATCCATTTCCTCATACAAAAGACATGGGGATTATAACAGCTATTTGGAAGGTTTATTTTAAACATCAGAGATGGGTCCTGCAGAGCACCTGGGACATCTGTGTTCTACAAATGCAGCTACGAAGATGGTAATGAAGATGAGGATTTCATCACTTTTGCTCTCTAGAACTGTTTCCTATCTATAACAACTAACAGTCGTATATCATTTTACCTTTTACGAGATGCTTTCCAATACATCACGGTATGCGATTTATAACATTTGGAGGTAAACTTAGACCTTGTGAGTCTCTTCCAAATCTAACCACCTATGATTCTATTATTCCAAAATACACTGGCTAGAAATGTACTGCACCATCCAGAGGGACAGCAATAGTCATTGAAAAGACCTCTTATCTGTGCTAGAGAATCCTACTGCCATCTCTCTGGCAAGTCACCTGACTTTTCTCAAATTTCCTACATGCAGAATGAATATACTTGCTACCTGAGAATGATATATGTGATGTGCTAACAAAAACACTTCATGCTGAAGATGATTTGTACATTTATCTCTATAGCAGTTTTCTAGCTAGCATGTGCTGGTATGTGATAGTTATATATTGGATGTTATTATCACTTTTGTTATTATTACATAATTTTTGTTATATGTATGGACTTTTGAACCAGACAACCTAGGTAGCTCCTCCACTGACTAGCTATGTGACCTTGGGCAAGTTTCTTAATTTCTCTCATGAGGTATCATCATCTGTAAAATGGGAATAATACTATCTATCTATCTAATAGGGTTGCTGTAAGGATTTAATGAGTTAATACATGTATAGTGTTTACAGTGCCTAGAACATAATGTGTTCAGTAACTGTTGTTTTACTGTCATTATTAATAGCATTATTAAAATCTCCAAAATGTATTATTAAGTAAAAAAGAAAAAAGAAGCAAGTGCTGAACAGAATGTTAAATGGTGTGCTACTGTTATTTTTAAAAAGGAGGATGTAACACTTGCAGGACTGGAGTAAGCCCATAAAAGCCTATGTCTCCCACTGATACAAGTGAAGTGTCTGTACAGAATACAAAAACAAACTTCCTGACGACTCTGAGAAGCCAACAGTACCAGACAGATTTAGAGGGAAGTTGAAACTTGAAGAAATATAGATTGGTAAATTTCCTGAATTAAATTTTCCTCTTTTAATTCTTGGCTTTGATCCAAAGATGGGTCAAATCAAAGAACTGTACAGTGGGAAGACATGAGAACTCCAAGAAAAATCTCACCTTTCTGCCCAGAGAATTAGGAAAAAGAGCTCCTGAAAACCAAAGAATGTGACAGGATATCCCTGGTATTTTTTCTCTTCTCTCTGCCCTGGTCTAAGGCCAGCCCTGGGCATCATGAGCACCTAAGACCCCAAGAAATAACCCATCTCTCTGGCCAAAGGGACTAGAAAAGGGGAATCCTGTGGTCTGAAGAGTAGAAAGAGATGCTGGTTACCTTTGTTCTCTTTCTCCTCTCACTGCTTTACCCTCTGGACATCCTCAGTCCACAGAGCGGCACGAAAGTGTTTGTGGTGTGAGGATAAAACTCTGAGACATATCCACCTTTCTGACAAGAAGAACTGGGAAAAGGGACCCCTGAGAGAGAGTGTGAAGAAAATCCCAGAGAGGGGAGAGTTGGAGAAAGAAATCTTAAAAAACTGTGTATGAATCAAAACAAGTTCCAGACCTACTCATGAAATGTGCATGTGTGAAACACACCCAAAGAAGCAATGGCTTCGAGAAGTAAATTATGACATAAAGAACCATACAAATCCCAAACTAATCCAGAACAACACATACAAACAATATAGTAAGGGCTTTGAAAACTGAATGGACATTGTTACCATGAAAGGTGAGACAGACTTGTCATCTGAGCCTAATCTGGTTGGCTCTCTTAAAAAATAATAAATAAAATAAAGAAGGAGGAGGAGATGGAGGAAGAGATGAAGAAGGAGAAGAGGGAGGAGGAGGAGAAGGAGGAGGCAGAGAAGAAGAAGAAGGAAAAGAAGAAGAAAGAAGAAAGAAGAAGAAGGAGAACAACAACAAACAAAACCATCATTCTCCAGCAAATTTTAATTAGGGCCCAGAGTCTCACAACATAGTATTCAAAATATCCAGGATACAATCTAAAATTATTCAACATGCCAAAAAAGGGAAAAATACAATCCAGAGATGCTAACCCCAAGATGATCAAGATGTTGGAATTACCAGACAAAAACTTTAAAGCACTGATTATATTTATGCTCTAGGAGTGTGAATATTGTTGAAATTAATGGAAAGACATAAGTTTTCAGGGGAAAATTAAAAATATTGAAAAGAACTAAATGGAAATTTTAGACTTGAAAAATACAATAATTGAATTCTTTTGAAAATTCACTAGATGCATTAAATAACAGGTGCAGGAAAGGGTCAATAAACTTGAAAATTGAACAATAAAAATTACTGAATCTCAAGGGTAGAGAAAAACAAATTGAGAAAAAAAGTGATCAGAGCCTTAGGAACTTGTGGAGCAATATCAAAAGATCTAATAGTCATGTCACTGCAGTCCCAAAATAAGAAAAGAAAGTGACTGGTACAGAAAAAAAAAAGAAGAAGAAGAAGAAGAAGAAATGCTAAAGATGTATTAAATACAGTAAAAGACATAAATTTACACATTGAGAAAGTCTGTCAAACCCTAAGCAAAATAAATTCAAAGAAAAGAATACACGTTCAATAATCAAATTGCTGAAAAGCAAAAATAAAGAAAAAATCTTGAAAGCAGTCAAAGAAAATCAACACATCACATACAGAGAAAATAGCAATCTCATTAGAAATGATGGAAACTAGAAGACAATGGAAAAAATCTTTAAAGATTTTAAAATTCCATATCCAGTGAAAGTCAATATCCAATAAAATACCATTTAGGAATAAAAGTAAAATAAAGACATCTTCAGTGAGGTTTAAAAAAAGAGAAAAATCATCACCCAAAGATGTGGCCTAAAACAAATGCTAAAGAAAGCTCTTCAAACTGAAGGAAAATAATATTAAAATAACTTAGAACTTTAAGAATAAAATAAAGGGAAAGCTAAAGAATGGTAAACATCTGTGTAAATATGACAGATTATTTGTCTCTGCTTAAGTTCTTTATAATTAGGATGACTGCTGAAAGCAAAAATTGAGTTTTTAATGTATGTAGACAACTGTACTATAAAAAGGACACAGTAAAGAAATTTATTTGGTTGTAGAGCTTGTAAATTTTATTCAATCAATGAAATACTATCTCAAAGTAGATTATGAAAAGGTAGGCATATATATTGTAATCCCCCGAGCAAACACACACACACACACACACACACATGCTCACCTACACACACACACTCACACACACAAAAAAGATATATGACCAAAAGTCCAAATGAGAGATTTTAATGGACTCTTCAAAATATCCAATAATCCCAAAAAAGGGAAGAAGTAATAATGAGGGGTGCCAAAAGAAGAAAAGACAAACAGAAAGCAAATAATAAAATGGTAGACCCAAATCCAACTATATGAATAATTACATTAAATGTTAATGATCCAAACAAACCAATTAAAAGACAGAGATGGTAAGACTGTATAAAAAACCAAGACCTAAGTATATGTTGCCTACAGGAAACACCTAAAAATATAAAGACAAAGATATAGATAGGGTCAAATTAAAGGGATGGAAAAAGATGTACAATGGAAACACCAACCAAAAGAAAGCTGTTTATTAACACCAGACAAAATAAACTTCAGAACAAGGACAATAAGGAACAAAGAGGATTGTTACATAAGGGTAAAAGAATAAACTCACCAAGAAGAAATAACAATATTAAATGTGTATGTATCTAAAAACAGGGCTTCACACTATATGAAGAAAAATTTTAAAACTGAAAGGAAAAAATAGAACAAATTCAATGTTATACTAGGATAGGTACATAAACAGTCCTCTCTAAGTAATCAACACAAGTACACAGAAAATCAGCAAGGATATAGAAGTCCTGAATAATACTATCAAATTTTTTGACCAATTGTCATTTATGGAACACTGTACCCACCAACAGCAGAACACACAGTCTTTTCAAGTGCACATGGAATATTCACCAAAATACACTACATTGTGGATCATGAAACAAACCCTGAAGTTTTTAAAAGATTTATTTATTTATTTATTCGACAGAGAGACACAGCAACAGAGGGAACACAAGCAGTGGGAGTGGGAGAGGGAGAAGCAGGCTTCCCACGGAGCGGGGAGCCCGATGCGGGGCTCGATCCCAGGACCCTGGGATCATGACCTGAGCCGAAGGCAGACGCTTAACGACTGAGCCACCCAGGCGCCCAACCCTAAAGTTTTTAAAGAATTAAAATCATACAAAGTATATTATCCAGCTATAAAGGAATTCAATCAGAAATCAATATCAGATTATATAGAAAATTCCCAAATACTTAGAAAGTAAAGAACATGCTTCTAAATAACCCAGGAGTCAAAAAGAGACAAATTAGAAAATGAACTGATTGACACAAAAATACAACATACCGAAAATTTGTGACATACAGATTAGAGAGTAATATATACTACTAAACACTTGTATTAGAAATAAGAAAGATCTCAGGGTGCCTGGGTGGTTCAATTGGTTAGACATTCAACTCTTGGTTTCAGCTCAGGTCATGATCTCAAGGTCATGGGATCAGACCCAAGTCGGGCTCTGCGCTCAATGGGGAGTCTGCTTCTCTCCCTCTCCATCTGTCCCTCCCCCTGCTCACATGCTCTCTTTCTAAAATAAATAAATAAATCTCTTAAAAATTTTTTAAAAAGAAACAAGATTTCAAGGCAATAATCTAAGATTTCACTTCAAGAAACTAGAAAAATAAGAGCAAATTAAACCCAAATTTGGCATAAGGAAGGAATATATAAGGATAAGAGCAAGAATTGATGAAATTGAAAACAGAAAAACAAAAGAGAAAAATCAGTTGAACCAAAAGCTGGTTCTTTAAAAAGATCTATAAAATTGATAAATTTCTAGCCAGGCTGGCCAAGTGGAAAAAAGAGAGAATACAAATTACTAATATCGAGATTAAATGAAGAGATGACACTACAGACCCTATAAACATTAACGGGCTGATAAAAGAATATTATAAACAATCCAGCCTGTGTATTTGACAACTCAGACTAGGTGTGAGCAAACTTTTTTGTAAATGGACAGTCAGTAAATATTTAAAGCTTGTTGACCATTTGGTCTCTGTCATAATTACTCTACTCTGCTATTATAGGGCAAAGTAGCCATGGACATTAAGTAAATAAATAGGCTATATTCTAATAGAACTTCATTTACAAGAATAAATGGCTGGCCTGTGGGCCTTATTTTATTGATGACTGGCTTAGATGGAATTGACCAATTCCTTTAAATAAAAACTATCACTCAAGAAGAAACAGAGAACCTGAACATACTCCTATAGCTATAAGAAAATTGATTCATAGTTAAAATCCTTCCAAAAACAAAATTGAAGGACCAGTTTCACTGATGATTTCTACCAAATACCTAAGGAAGAAATAATACCAATTCTACATAATCCTTTCCAGAAAAATGAAGAGAAGGAAACACCTTCCAACTCATTTTATGAGTCAAGGATTTCTCTGGTATCAAAACCAGTTATACAATGTTGGTGGGAATATAAAATGGTAACAAATTTCATGAGCACAGACACAAAAATCCTCAACAAACTATTAGCAAATTGAATCTAGCCATATATACCAAGCATAATATACCATAATCAAGTGGTATATACTCCAAGAATACAAAGCTGTTTCAACTTTTGAAAATCAATTTAATCCACATTTTAACAGACTAAAGCAGGAAAACTACATGATCATCTCAATAGATGCAGAAAAAGTGGCAAAATTCAAAATATCCATTCATGATTAAAAACAGTAACAATAACAACTTCAGCAAACTTAAAATAGAACTTCCTTAACCCAATAAAGAGCATCTATAAAAACCCTATAGCTAATGTCATACTTAAAGGTGGAAGCCTGAACGTTTTTCCCCTAAGGTCAGAACCAAGTCAAGGATGTCAGATCTCACCACTCCTATCTCCTATTAAACATCATACTGAACACCCAAGCAAGTGCAATAAAGCAAGACAAAGGGGCACAGATTGAAAAGAAAGAAATATATCTACCTCCATTTGTAGATGACATGATTGTTCAGGTAGAAAATCCCATAGAATCTATTACAAAAAAAGTATCTGGAACTACTAAATGAATTTAGCCAAGATCACAGGATTCAAGCTCAATATGTAAAAAAGCAACTATATTTTTACATATTAACAATGAAAAATTGACAATAAAAAAATTAAAAATAATACGATTTACAATAGCTGCCTAAAAAATGAAACACTTAGGTACAAAGACAACAAAATCGTGTAAGATCTGTATACTGAAAAATACAAAACACTGATGAAAGAATCGAGAAAATCTAAATAGACGCAGAGGCAGATGATGTTCATAGATTGGAAGACTAACATTATTAGAATTTAGTTTTTTCCCAAATTGATCTACAGATTCAATGCAATCCCAATCCAAATACCAGTAGGGTTTTTTGTGGAAATTGACAAAATAATTCTAAAATGTATATGGAAAGGTAAAGGAAATATAATAACTAAAAACATTCTGAACAATAAACAAAAAAAAATTGGAGGACTCACTACCTGATTTCAAGATTTAGTATAAAACCACAATAATCAAGACAGTGTGGTGTGGTCCTGGCAAAAGGATTAACACAAAAATCAGTGACACAGATACTTAGTCTATCAATAGACCCACACAAATATGGTCAGTCAACTTTTGACGAAGGTGCAAAGCAGAAAGAATAGTCTTTTGAACAAATATTATCAGGATAAGCCCTATGCAGAAAGAAAAACGGCAACACACAACTCCTACCTTAAACAAAAATTAATTCAAAATGGATCATCTATGTTGAAGTGAACCACAAAACTATAAAACAGTACAAGAAAATCTTTGTGATCTTGGTTTAGTCCAAGAGTTCTTAGCTATGACAGTAGGAGCACAATCCCAGAAAAGAAAACACTGGAATATTGGACTTCATCAAAATTAAAAACTTCTGCTCTTAAGAGGGTGAAAAGATGGGGCGCTTGGGTGACTCAGTTAGTTAAGCAACTGCCTTCAGCTCTGGTCATGATCCCAGGGTCCTGGGATCGAGCCCCACATTGGGCTCCCTACTCCACGGGGAGCCTGTTTCTCCCTCTCCCTCTGCCTGCCACTCCCCTTGCTTGTGCTCTCTCTCTCTGTGTCAAATAAGTAAATAAAATCTTTAAAACAAAAAAAGAGGGTAAAAAGAAAACCCACAGACTGAAAGTACTCGAAAATAAAACTGGCAAAAAGATTGTTTCCAAAATATATAAAGAACTCTTAAAGATCAATGATAAGAAAAACAACCCAATTTTTTTAGAAATGAGTAAAAGATTTACAAACATGACAGCTAGCAAATGAGCACATGAAAAGATGCTCAAAATCATTAGTTATTAGGGAACTGTAAAGTACAGTGAGATATCTCTACATGACTATTAGGATGGCTAATTTTTTTTAAACCTGGCAGTACCAAGAGATACCAAGAAGACAGAGCAATTAGAAGCATCATACACTTGAACTATGAAATGGTACAGACACTTTGGAAAACAGCTTAGTGGTTTCTGATAAAGTTAAACATATACTTACCTTATCACCCAGCAATCCACTCTCAGCTATTTGCCCAAGATAAATTAAAACATATATTGACACAAAAACCTACATGCAAATGCTTATAACAGCCATATTCATAGTCGCCTAAACTGGAAACAACCCAAAAGTCCTTCCACTGGTGGACGGCTCAGACTATTGGACATCATACAACAGCATGATACTCAGAAATAAAAAGTAGCAAATTACTAATACATGCAACAACCCCTATGATTCTCAAAAGCATTGTGCTGAGAGAAAGAAGCCAGACTCAGAAGGCTACATACTGTAGGATCCCATTTATATTACATTATGACAAAGAAAACCTATAGAGAAAGAGAACTCGGTTGCCAAGGATTAGGGCCGGAGGGGGGTATCTGACTACAAAGGGGCAGCACAAGGGAATGTGGGGGGGGGGTTATGGAAATGTTCTGTATCTTGATGGTGGTGCTAATTAAATGATTCTCTGCACGTGTCAAAACTCATAGAACTATACACCAAAACAGTGATTTTTACCGTATAAAAATCAAAAAAAAGCATTTTTTTAAAAGGGTGTATAAACGTACAGGGATAAATGCATGGCACTGGCTATGCACCAGGCCCTGTATTAGGCACCTCCTATTGGGTGGGAAAAATAAATAATGAAGCTTCTTCCCTCGAGTTACAAGCCTGCTTTGACTGAAGCCCGGCTTGGTCTAGTACTCTTCGTTCATTCCACGCTAGGGAGCCAACTGAACTAAATTATTATTAAAACATAATTACTAATAGTACAGACTTGAAAGCAAGACCGACCTATGCCTTGAAATCCTGCCTGCCCCACATACTTCCTACAGGACTTGAAGTAAGTCGCTTCAGTTTTCTTATCTGTAAAAAGGAAACGACACCCTTACCTCACTGTGTCAGTGTGGGAATTAAATGAGATAGTGAGAGAGCCCGCAGCTCAGCATCTGGCATATGGCAGACGAGAATTGAAGGGAAGTTATTAATTTTTTTCATAAGTTTTTGTTCATTGATGCAAACGCTCTAGGTGTGGCCCAAGGTGGACCTATATTATTGCAAAATTTGCATAATCATGAACAGTGTGCTGAACGTAAGCAACATATGTGTGTGTAGGGTTTTACCCCTGTGCTAAACCATAATGTGTTATATCCCCCTCTTGCCTCCTAATGAGAACAGTCTGATCAAATAACTGTAATGAGTATCAGCATTAGTGAAACCCTAATATTTCTATACTGCTCTCCAGCTAATGAGCACTTTGGGATCCATTACGTCCTTACCCCACTGTAACAAGCCAGGGAAACTGTTCTCCCCCTCTTGCCTCCTAATGAGAACAGTCTGATCAAATAACTGTAATGAGTATCAGCATTAGTGAAACCCTAATATTTCTTTTTTTTTTAAGATTTTATTTATTTATTTGAGAGAGAGAGAATGAGAGACAGAGAGCATGAGAGGGAGGAGGGTCAGAGGGAGAAGCAGACTCCCCGCTGAGCAGGGAGCCCGATGCGGGACTCGATCCCAGGACTCCAGGATCATGACCCGAGCCGAAGGCAGTCGCTTAACCAACTGAGCCACCCAGGCGCCCTATGAGCCACTTTCTATGAAGAGGTCCCAGGCCCTGCCTTCAAGAAGCTCACATCTTCCTAATAGGCCTTCCTTGCTGGGCCTGTTGTATCTCATGATGACTTGATTAACTAGCGGGTTAGCGCTGAAAGCCAGAAGGCCCACGCATTTGCAATAATGTTGCCTCCTTCTGCAGAGGCTCACATGATTTATGTCTGTCCCATCCCATGAACTCCAAAGCCTGACATAATGACTTCCTGGAGGCTGCCCGAGTCCAGTTATTCCACTCGCTGTCCTAACACCTCTTCTATACAAGAGAGCATTCGGAAAGGCCGCGAAAAAGACCTTGGAGAGACACAAAAAAAAAAAAAAAAAAAAAAAAAATTTAAAGGCCAGTCAATGAAGCCAGCAAAAGAAACAGAAACACTCGATTGGGGGACAGATGATCATGAGTCCCCATCAGAATTTCTTGTTCTGGTCTGGGACTGGACCGGGCAGTAAATCCAAACCCTTGCTCCTCGTGATGGGGTTAACACAATCCTGACTGTACGCTCTGAGGTCAGTGCTGTTGACTCCATTGAGAAGAAAAGAGACGAAGCAGTTCAAGTGTGTTCACCTTGGTCCTTCTATTATGGGAATTGTCAACATCAGACACACACGGTTTGCTTGTTTTTCCCCTGCGCTCTTTGAGCACACGGAAATCACCTGAACCACGAAAAATTTTCCCTCAGAAACAAGCAAAGGCCCAGGTGAGCTTTAGTGTGCTTTCATAAACACGACCTTTCTCCCGGGTTTAACAAAACACAGAGATGGTCTGTCCACTGCATCACACCCACTTCCAGACTCAAAGACATCAACAAAGGGGCAACTGGAAAGGAGAAAAACAAAACCACAGTGGCAACCAAGGAGTCTAAATCCAGGAAGCCAAAATGAAGCTGTATCTATCAAAATAAATGCATGCTCTATTTAATTACACCTCCAGTAACGAGCACCAGAGCTCCCTATGGGCAGGTGCCAAAACAGTAGGCTTTTGGTAGAGCAGGTGGTCTGAAACCAGACAGGTTAAGGCATTGCCTTTTTGAGACCTGACTGATCCCAACTGAACCACCAAGGTATCCGGCTCTATCCATCCCTGTGCATCTTTTAGAAAGGGTTGTTATAAACATTTTGATGAGTGGACATATATTGATACTTATTTGCACTCAAGCCATATGCTAAGGCTTTAGACAGAGTTACAGTGTGTTGGGCTTTTTATTACACTGAAATATGCCAGGGAATAATGATAGCTTCCTCTAGCAAAGTGCTTCCTTATATTTCTCAGTGTGCTTTCCCATACGTGAATGATTTCATTTAGCTCCTTTCCAACAGCCCAGTGAGGAACACAGGGTACAGATCATTATACCCATCTCACAGATGAGGAAACTGAGAAACAACACATATACCTGGAGTGAACTCCTGCAGCTTGTGAATAGCACGGACTGGGGATCTCCACACTCGTAGGTTGCATATGCTGCCCCCCACTGCTCGGAGATGCTGCTGGCTTGGTGAGAAATTATGGACAGCCCATTCTTATGATCTGTGTGGTGGGATCAAGTCTCTGTGTCCATCCTTCTATATGGCCCCAGGGTTCTGGATTCTGTCACACATGTGAATCAGCCAAAAAGTTGCTTTTTAAAAATACCGATGTCCGGGGGCGCCTGGGTGGCTCAGTTGGTTAAGCGACTGCCTTCAGCTCAGGTCATGATCCTGGGGTCCCTGGATCGAGTCCTGCATCGGGCTCCCTGCTCGGCAGGGAGTCTGCTTCTCCCTCTGACCCTCCCCCCTCTCATGCTCTCTCTCTCTCATTCTCTCTCTCAAATAAATAAATAAAATCTTTAAAAAATAATAAAATAAAAAAATGAAAAATAAATAAAAATAATAAAAATACCGATGTCGGGGCGCCTGGGTGGCTCAGTCGGTTAAGCATCTACCTTCGGCTCAGGTCATGATCCCAGGGTCCTGGGATCGAGCCCCACATTAGGCTCCCTGCTCAGCGAGAAGCCTGCTTCTCCCTCTCCCTCTGCCTGCCACTCCCCCTGTTTGTGTTCTCTCTCTCTCTGTCCAATAAAAAAATAAAATTTAAAAAATAAATCAAATAAAAATATGCATGTCTAGGCACCACCCAGAGATTCCGATCCAGCTGGACTGGAATAGGGCCCAGGGATGTGTATTTTTTGAAAAGTTCTCCCCAGGAGATTCCAATTTGCATCCACAGATGAAAACCACTAGTCTTTAGACCCTACTAGGTAATAAATACCTGAGCTGCCTATATACAGCATTGCAGCAATGACCGATAAAACCCAAGGAAAGGAGATGCTCAATTCCAAAACCTAGATCCACTACCACCTACAGCACTGAATTTGGGAGACAGGGCAGATACCGGTGAAGAGCAACTTGAGCCTATGTGTGACAAAGCAGACCACCGACTGCACGCTAAAATCACGCACACTGGAAGTGCTGAAGAGATGAAAAGTGAAGGTCAAACCCTCCTGCTTCGGAAGCCAGCTCTTTTGCAAAGCCTAACTGCCAGACCCCTTACCTCCTCCACACCCCATTTCTCATCAGAGTGCAGGGACTGCCTTCAAGAATGAGAAATCAGTGGTGTACACATCAGGGCCACCAGTCTGCATTCATTTGCATTCATTTCCACCATCTTCCCTGCAGAAGGGATGCAGAGAGAGCCAGAAAATGCCATGCTTGTACATTTGTGTCCCCACTGCATTCTGCGGAAGGCACTCCTCTAATTCATTCAGGGGTGACCACAATGAAATTTCATGTCATTGGTGACTCTGGGGAAGGACTGAATTTACTGCGTGGTCCCCGAGGCTGCACGGGCATAACCAGGACCACACTCTTCTTGGCAAAGGGTCCGATTCTGCTGCACTCCTGTGTGTGGCCACCTTAGTGACAGAACATTCGAGATTCTCAGACATGCTTGTCAATGAAGGAGTACTTTGGGGCGGGGGTGGGTGGGTGGGGAAGAAATGATTACATTAGATCTTCAGACAGCTTTGGAAAAGGTTTCAAAAAGCCGACACAGCTTCCCAAACTATCTAGAACTGAGAAGCGCAGCCCTGTGAGCTAAGGCCCCCAGGGCACACGGGTGCTGCGGGCTAGAGTTTGAATTTACCTTCAGTTTTTATTTGCCCACAACTTGGAATCCATTTGAAAGTCTAAGAGCATGTCCTCCCTCCCTTTGCTAGAGCCTGTTTTTAAACAAGGATCACTGAGATGTCACACTCTAAAACCTCAAAGTTCTGAAAGACCCAGCGCCCCATCCATGTCAAAACATGCAAATTCACATCGAAAGGAAGCTGAGGACCCATGGCTCACTCATGTGATGAAAACACAACACTGGTTTGGTCAAATACTGGTCTCTAATCATTTTTCCTCCAAGAGCAGAATTCCAGGTCAGGAAATGGCTGTGGAGTACCTGAGCTCAGGGTGGTGAGGGCACACTCACTAAAGGCAGGTGATGCCTCTGGCCTGGGGCCCTTCCCATGATTAGCTGCTAAAGGGAAAGATGTGCAATTACCCAAATAAAGGCTCTCTCCAGCCTCTGAATTTTGGCACGTGCCGCTTCCTCTTCTGAGATGCCTTCCTGTATCTCAGAAGATTTAATAAGAGGTGATGGTCACAGCCTGTGTGTGTCCCTCCCACCTCCCCGCGCAGATGATTTCCTACATCATGAGAACTTGCCTGCCCCATCCTCCAGGTCGAGGGAAGCAGTTTTCCAGAGGTGCTGATGTTGCTTATAAACTCATTTCCTTCACAATCTTAAAGAGAGTCAAAGGACAGAGGACACTCCTTTTTTTTTTTTTCATTGCTTTGGCTTAAACACAGAAACTAAGTCAAGTGGGTTCCCCAAGCCAATCCTCCCAGCTTTATTAAAGTTCTATCAACCAAATATGGACCTCAAGATGAGAGTTGAGAGGGGAAGGTAGAAGAGAAGGGGACTGATGTGTTTGCTTTTTTCCACTGTGGTAAAATATATATAAATATGACATAAAAGCTATCATCATACCCATTTTTAAGTGTTCAGGTCAGTGGCATTGAGGATACTCACAGTGCTGTGCACCCGTCACCACCATCCATCTCCAGAACTTTCTCATCCCCCCAAACTGAAACTCTGTCCCCATTACACACTAACTCCCCACTTCCCTCCTCCCTGCCTCCCCTGACACCCACCACTGTACTTTCTGTCTCCGTGAATTTGACTGCTCCAGATACCTCCTCTAAGCAGAATCACACAGTATTTGTCCTTCTGTGTCTGGCTGATTTCTTTCATTCTGCATAACATCCTCAAGGTTCATCCATGTCATACCGTGGATCAGAATTCCCTTCCTTTTTAAGACTGAATAATATTCCACTGTATGGATTACCACACTTTGCTCATCCATTCATCTGTCAGGGGACATCTGGGGTGTTTCCATCTTTTGGCTATTGCAAATAATGATGTGTTTACTTTTGGAAGGATCAGTCTGAGGTATCAAAGAAACCTACAGAGGGCAATAGCCAGCATAGAGCAGGAAATGAGGATTTCTCACTGAGAGTGGGCAGCAAACCAGAGACTGGAGTCTGGGCATCATCATCCTAGGGCTATTTCTCCAAGTGTCTTGGGATGCACATTAAAAATGCAAATGTCTCGGGCGCCTGGGTGGCTCAGATGGTTAAGCGTCTGCCTTCGGCTCAGGTCATGATCTCAGGGTCCTGGGATGGAGTCCCGCATCGGGCTCCCTGCTCCTTGGGAGCCTGCTTCTCCCTCTGCCTTTCTCTCTCGCTCTGTCTCTCATGAATAAAAAAATGCAAATGTCTCAATCCTACCCCAGGCCTACTGAATCAGACAAGCTGGACACAGGACCCAGGACTCTGCATTTTGCAAGCTCCCTAGGAAATTCTGAGGCCTAAGAACAATTCGGCCTCGACATTATGGGTGAACCCTGGGGAACAGAAGAGGTGAAGACGGATGGTATAAAGGGGGGCGGTGCACTTCTAGAACACAATCTTAAGAAGCATCTACATTCACAGGAAGGAAGGATCAAAATGAGCCACCACTGGAGACAGGACAGATGAATTAGTTATGTGGAGATGCAGGAGGGAATCAATAAGAGATAAAGAAAAGAATCAGGAATTGCAATAAAGGCCCAGTTGAGAGTAAACAACGTGAGTCGAGGGGGACCTGGTCAGCCACTTTCTAGAAAGTGGATTCTCAGGGTGTCACCAGCCTACACAGAATACCTTGGTATAAATTTGAAAAAGCTTCCTTTCCTATGGGTGCCCCTTGGCCAGCAAGCTACAGAAATCAAAGCAGCTGGGGGGCTTGAATCCATCTCCTCTAGTGCCCGCTGCCCTGTCCCTCCTAGATTTCCTGATTTAGTGGGAAATCACTCCAGCCACAGAAACCGGAAGTTGAGATACCTCTTACCTCAGCGAGCCCAAGCACTCCCCATCTGATTAGTAGAAATTCAGAAGAGAAGAGGCACCTCACAGAGGCTGGGCATCCCTGGTTGCTAAGGCCAGAATCCTCAAAGCTACCACCCGTAGCAGACAGATAGCAGCTGAGCTGATCTAGGAAACCCTATTTCCTTCCCCTGGTCTGCTCCTTCTGGGGCTTTCTCAGCCTCCTTGTTTTCTCTCCTGTGTTTGCCAGCTTCAGGAATGGATTACACACACTACCCATCAGAAGGAAGAATCATGGGAAAGTAGGGCTGCCAGAAAAATCCAGGTGGTAGCCTTCTCGTAGACAGTAAGGTGTATTCAAGCAGGAGTTGTAAAGTTTTCAAAATCCTTCAGAAACTCATCCTTCAGAAAACAGTTTTTCTTTAAAAAAATTTTTTTTTACAAATAATACAAGCAGCATATTTAGTATCACATTATTGGGCCAGATTGGTATGATGGAAAGACTTTTCCTCCCCTTGTGTTTTGGGGTGGTTGGCTTTTTTTTTTTTTTTTGGTTTTGTTTTGGTTTTTTTGGTTTTGTTTTGTTTTTTTTGTAAGCACACTTCACATGAGATCCATCCTTTTAACATGATGAAAATGTTCAGTACCATATGGTGAACTACAGGAACTCAGCTGCACTGTGGATCTCTAGCACTTCTTCATCTTGCATAACTAAAACTCTATGCCCACCGAGAAACAATTCCCATCTCCGCCACCCCCCAGGCCCCGGCAACCACCATCCTATTCTCAGATTCTGTGAGTTTGACTATTTTGAATACCTCATGCAAAGTAGAATTGTGCAGTATTTGTCTATCTGTGACTGGCTTAGCATAACGTCCTCTAGGTTCATCCAGGTTGTCACAAATGGCAGGATTTCCTTCTTTATTAAGGCTGAATCATATTCCATTGTATGTGTCTACCACATTTTTCTTGACCTGTTCATCTGCTGATGGACATTTGGATTGTTTCCACATCTTGGCTATTGTGAATATCGCAGCTAAACATGGGGTGCAGCTAAACATGGGGTGCAGCTAACTCTTTGAGATCCCAGTTTCAAGTCTTTTGCTACCCTTAAAATTTTTAGTGAGGCGCTCAGCATTGTAACAACCCAATAAATCAACTCCTCTATTAATTAGTGTAGTTAATTTGAAAAATGTTCCCAGCTCTGCATTTGTATAAGGAATATTAAAAAGACCATTGTCTTGCCCCCAAAACATTCCATGAGCACTGTTGCTAGGAACTAAGGATATAATGTGACCCGAAGGAGACAGGGTCCCACCCTAGTGCTCAGTGGTACCAAGCACTGGGTGAGCATGAGAGAAAGAGCCTGAGTCCTTCCATTTACTCACAGTCTGTAGAGAATCATGCTTCCCAACACTGACTCACACATTATCTCTTCTGATGCTCACAGAAGCCTCCGGAAGCAAGCCAGACAAACATACTACACCCATTATACAGAGGAGAAAATAAAGGTTTGGGGAGTGAAGTGACTTGCCAGTCCTCACTCATTTAGCATGTGGTAGAGCCTGGAACCCTCCTAGATTCCCCATTCTTCTAACCTATGACTCTCCTACAAAAGAATGAATTCTGGGTGCCCTGCTTTGGGGAGAAATGACACATTTTCACACACATGTGATGTGTCGGGGGCTAGAGCGGAGAAGGAGGAAGAGGTAGGCACCTGTCTGAAATCACTGGTTCCATCTGAGCAGCCCTTTAATGAAGACCAAACAGTGATAAAACCACAAAGCAAAGACGAGATCCAACTTTGCCAGGAGAAGCGCAATTAAATTCTCATAAAACAGACACTAGAGCTGGCCCATTTGCTCTCACTATTATTTATTCTTGGTTGTGCAATCATGCTGAATAAGCAATAAATGATGGACAGAGCTTGTGAAGAACAGAGCTTAAACTCCTTCAGTGGAAGGGAAGTGGCCGGATGGACCACTCGGTCAGGGAGTCCCCTCCAGGAAGCAGAGGTTACTCTTCACTGGCACTGCAACATTTGGAAGCTTCTGATCCACCTTCCAGAAGCTTTCTACACCCCACTTTTATTGCCTTTAACATTCCAGAGCAGACCTAAGGGTCTCCGTAGGCCTGACCCACCCTGGGTTGTACAGAAGAATGTCCATTTCCCTAGCACCCTTGAGAGAAAAGAGGTTCAGAAGCTCTGTCCTTGCAAACATGTTCATTGTCTGAAGACTCTCAGGAGTCCATCTGCTCTTACGCCCAGAGACACGCCCTGCAAGTGGCCAACACTGCCGTCAAGTTTCCATGGCCACCATACACCTCTTTCCATGAGGCCTCGCTACACTCTCACTGCTTTTGCGCCCATCAGGACAGGATGGAAGTAATAATGATCATAAAACACCTTGAAAATAAACATCTGTCCAGAGGAGCAGCAACAAACCAGAGACTAAGGGCCCACGGCTGCCCTGGCGCCCGTCGGAAGCAGAAGGAGGTGAAACCCCGGGCTCCCCACGTGCCCTTTCGCTGCCCTCGACAGAAATGTCCTGCCCGGGGTCGCTGCCGCCCTGCCTCCAAGAAACGGGGCCCACTCCTCAGGACAGAGTCAGCGGTAACCCAAGGCTGTGCACGGCAGAACTCGGAAGAAAAGCCAGGACAGCAGCCACCTCCTGGGAGTGATTAGGAGAAGGGCACAGAGTGGCCACCAGGCCCTTGGACAGGACTTATTCCCAGAGGACCGCACACCCAGCCTTTCTGACTCCGGCTGATACACTCCAGGCCTCTGCCAGAGAGAGAGGCCTCAGCGAACACAGGAAACCAGGGACACTTGTGGGATATTTTTCCGTAGGAGAGCCAGCCGGAAACCCTCAGACAGCAAGTCCAAGGCTCCTTGAGAAACACCGTCAATTCTTAGGTCCATGTCTTGCCTGCTTAGGAACCAGGCCTTTTAAACCTGGTGACTCTAACATCTCTCCAAAGCAGGACTACAAGAGAAAATATTCTAATACAATCTTCCATCCTACAGACTACCCTGCAGGAGTCCGCAGACCCAACTCTGAAAGGCTGGCCCACCAGCAGAGGAAAGGAGGTAAGACTGGTTAGGAAGCACAAAACGATAACATCTCTCAGTTAATCCTCCATCAGATGCACCTACTCACCAAGGGCGGAGCCAGCCTGGCCTTGCTTGAGCTTCCTGTCTCACAGTAAGACCTCCACTCACAAACGGGTCCACACAGATGCACGCATGCACGTGTGTGCGCACATATATGCACAAACACGCATGCACGCACGCACGCATGAGCATGCACACACACGCCCGCCTCCCCATCAGCCCACTGCTGCCAACGCCCCTTCTCTCCCCCCGAGGCCCCTTTCTCTCCTCTCCCTTCTGCCCAGCCGCCTTCCCTTGCCCGCCCCTCCTCCATTGTTAAAAGTAGCCCAGGCTGGCCAGACGGCAATGACACACGCCGAGAGGGACCTGCTACTCTGCTGTAAACCAGCTCTCAGGAGTTGTTTTTGGTTCACGCATCTCATTGAATGTATTTAAATATATTATATGCAGCCACCTGGCTACACAGGCAGGGAGAGAAGCAAGAGCCCCTCCCGTGATCCCAACAGCACATGCACACACACACGCACGCACACACGTGTGCACAGACAGGTATGGGCACACCCGCACACAGATACATATGCCTACTCACATGGGCACAAATGCACACATACACATGCACACTCATACACACATGCATACCCACATGTGTGCGCACACATACATACATGCATGCCCACACGGGCACACACACATACACACATATATGCATGCACACCCACACATACACATTCATACGCAAACACATACACATAGGCGCGCACACACACACACCCGCATGCGCATTAATACACAGGACGGCAGGATGGGCAACCGTGCAGGACTGACGAAGCCTGCACCGAGGGCAGGAAGGCGGAGATGCTCACATTATGGAAGAATAAAAGGCTGGCAAAGCCCATTCCCTCCTGCAGTAAAGATGGGCTCCAAGGAGGAAAGGAGGAAACGCACAGCCCTCACGGGACCTCAGGCACGCACAGATCTCCAAGCGTCAGCCGGGCCTGCAGTCCTGCACGTTCCTCCTTCACGACGCCTTCTGATTTGCTGGTTGGCCTCTGGGAGCACAGGCTGCCGCCATGTGGGACTGAGGCCGAGGCTACTGCTACAGGTCAAGTGTCCTGGTGTCAGCCTGCTCAGATTGAAGCCTGCTCGGCCCCTTCCTTGGGCTCCTGCTGAGTTTCTCGGGGTCGACCTCCTCCTCTGCGCAAGGCAGTTGCAGGACAGTGCCGCTCATGAAGGTATCCAGAGGACAGAATGCGGTGGCTGCAGTAATGCTTAGGACAAGGCCTCCCAAGAAAGATCACCTCTGCTGAGCCCGTGACCCAAGACGTTAATCTGCCCGCACCCAGTGCTCTTAGGGTAAACTGAGGACCAGGCCAGTGTTCTTCCAACTTGCAGAGCATATTACCATCTGTTTTTCCATCTGCTGCAATGCACCCCTTTCTCCCTTTCAGAGTCTCCTTCCTTCAGACGAGCCTTTCTGCCACGAGTCTCACCCACCACTGTCAGAAAAACCTCCCTTGTCCACCAGGGCGGTACTCTGGCCCACACCCCACCTGCACCTCATTACTTTATAGTCCCACTCTCCACTCCCGCCGCCCCCGACACGGAGCCTCTACCCACACAGGCTGGTCTTCCTACTGTCCTCCTTACTGCACACTCACCCCTGCCTCTGAGCCCTGGCCACTCCTGCTGCCCTTCCTTCTTCCAGCAGCCTAAATGCTGTTCCACTTCCAGGTCAGTGCAGCCTCCCTGGAGCCGTCCCCAGTGCCTTCAGCGCAGGTGGCTCTCTGCCACAGGGGTCATATCGGTATCACTCACCTCAGCAAAGATCACACGCTGCCCCCATAGCACCACACGGCTTTGGGAACGCACCCTTGGGACACCAGGGTTTCTCGATCTCAGTACCACTGACATTTGGGTTGGACCATTCCTTGTTGTGGGGGCCCGCCTGTGCACTGTAGGATGCTTAGCAGCATCTCTGGTCTCTACCCACTAGACACTAGGAGAAGCCTGGGCAACCCCCAAATGTCTCCAGACATTGCTAAATGTCCCTGGGGTGGGGTGCAAAATCTCCCCCAGTTGAGAATGACTGGATACATTTCTCTCTCCTTTTTTTTAAAGATCTCTTTATTTATTTTAGGGGGGAGGGGCAGAGGGAGAGCTAGAGTCCCCAGGCAGACTCCCCACCAAGCCTGGAGTCCGATGCGGGGCTCAATCCCAGGACCCCAAGATCGTGACCTGAGTCAAAACCAAGAGTTGGACACTCAACTGACTGAGCCACCCAGGTGCCCCAAAATACATTTATCTCTTTAAATAAACCCTGAGCTCCTGGAGAACAGGGTCCACGTTATTTATTGATTTTTATTTCCTTCCCAGCACCAAGTACAGGACGGTAAATTCCTGCTGGCATAAACAAATACATGAATGAATACACAAGTTGGCACACAGCAGGACAAGGGCACAGGAAAGCATTTAGCACAGGGGAACCTGTATCCCCAGGTAAACCAACAGCTGAACATACAGAAAGTCCCCCATGTCCTTTACTATATTATAGACGAGAACCAGATTTCTGAATCACTGCTCCCCTTAGTGAATTTCAGCCAGGAGATAGTGCTTTGAATTAGTAGGGCTCAATAAAAGTTTGAAGAATGAGTAATCCCCCCCACCCCAAGCACTATTTATAGAAAAAATTATGAACTAAAATAAACAGGAAATTGCTACTACCCAGGTAAGGTGGGACGGCCATATTTCCATTTTCCCTGCACTTTCCTTCATTGCTGCATAAGCAGAATGGCTGTGACCTGAGAAACCATGGCGGCAAATAGAGAAGGGCTTGGCAAGCAGGTGGGCACAGATCTGGATGCCAGATACATCCATTATGAGCCCAGACGTTGCTGGCGAGCTGCCTCTGGGAGCTCCACTTTCCTCATCTGTAAAAGGAGAAACAGACTGCCAACCGCAGAAGGTTATGTGAGGCTTAACGGAGGCAACTGTGTGATAGTCTTTACGTAGTAGGCTTTCAATAACAGTACAAATTCATCGTCTTTGTAGGAGCCAGAGAATTCGACAATGTGATTGCTCATCAACCAGATGTTAGGTGCAAAGCACAGCACTGTACTTCATGCTAAGTCCCTTCAGACCTTGATGTCTTCTAAAAGAAACATCGCTGAGCTGATAAAGTAGCAGAATGTCAAAGCCACTTTTGACAGATGATCCTCTCCAAATGGAGGTCCAGAAAATACAATGAATTGCCTAAAGTCACAAGGCAAAGGGTGGTACCAGACCTCAAAGCCCAGTCTTTTCTGCTATATCCTAGGTATATTCTCCATCACTAGAAAGACCGGTCACCCCAACAGGGGTGGTGACAGCAAAGGTTCCTCCAGTCCTACAAGAAGAAGGCTCCCGCTGCTGGTTCCTGTCCCCTCGAGAGCAGATTCACACTGTGCCTCGTGTGTCTCTGTCCCCAGTGAGGTCTAAAAGCAGGTAGGTCCAGCCTGGGACAGGTACACGCACCGAATGATTCTGCCCCAGGAGGGCAAGGAAGAAGGTGCAGAGCTTTCTTCCCCTTCTTGATCATCCGCACAGCCAAAACCACACCCTCTCTGGGCATCCCACTTCTGCCATGGCTTCATCAAATGACCCACAGAGGGTTCTTCTTCCTATGAGTCCTTCTCCTCCACTGGACCGGGGACAAGGTCAGTCTGTTCCAGTACATCTGTTAGGGGTTCTGGAACTGTACACAAGGTTTTGGCAGAGACACCCTGGCAGGTAATGGGGCTGCTGACTCGCATCAACACCCCATAAAAGAGCTTTCTCAAAACCTCACAGCTAAGTAGCAGACGATCCACCAATGATTCTATGCTCTGCTCTTCTTGGTCTGCTCTAAGGTGAAAATCTCCCCATTTCAAGCCCATCTGTTGAAGAGAGGAGAAAAACAGCCCTTATTTGTGTTGTTTCAGCCAAATCCTATCATAAAACCCTATGTGTGCCACCCCCTAGGCAGAGTCTCCTGGGTAGGGATTCAGATTTGGGGGGGGAAATTGATCCTAATGGCCCAGGGCCAGCTACATGAAAGTGTTTACTTCTGCTTTGGCACTCCCATGTCCTTCTTTTTTCATTTGATTTTTTTCTCAGAAGCAACTGGAAGGTAAGAAAATCATGAAATATGCATGCAGATATGGATTGTGGGCAGGAAAGATAAAGCAGAACAGTGCTTAACAGAATGAGAAAAAAGATATAGTCTCCGGGCCATGAAACAAGACCCGGAATCATCCATCCGCATCTTAGCCAAGGTGCTGGTCACCCTAAGTGGCCTCATCCGGGAAGCTCTAAGGACTGAGACTGATAAAAAAGACACTATAAGGAAAAACCACCCAGGAAGCTTTTACTTACCCCATACCCTTTCCATCCCTCGTGGCTCACTAATCAATAAGATAAATGGTATTAAAGCACTAAGTTTGATATGGACACACAAAAAAAAACACAGGTCCGGAGGCCAAAAAAGTAGATTTCAGGTAGGACCCCAGGCAAGTCATGCACAATCAATGTATTAATGTATCCACTGCTAGAAGTGTGCGTGAATATCTGCCACCTGAATTCTATTGTGAAAACTGGCAGAAATTCTTAACTTAGATGACATTCCATGGAAGAAAAGTCTTCGGCATAGACGTCCAGGCAACACCATCATTGCTCCTCTTCAAGGCTTTCCTGAACATGGGACTGCCCAGGACTGAAGGCACCCCAACAAGTTGTAGAGTGAAAAAGGATGTTCAGACGACAATGATTTTGATGTTCTCTAAATCCCAAGATCAGCTCGTAGTCTTAAGATCAGCCAGTTTCCCATCATCCCCTGTCCACCTTGAAGGACACCTTCCCCCTCATTCCTCACCACCCATCTCCAATCTGGAAGCCAGAGTCTCTTTTCTGTTGCCAAGCCTCTTTTGGAGACATCCAAACATGGGCATTAACGCAATGCTTCTGGAAATGGTCCCTTGTTTCAGAAGCCAGGTTTTATGCCAACTGGAAATTGGGTACATCAGTAGTTCTGGAGTTTAGTCATATCTCAGCCAAGGAGCTCCTGGAGAACTCTGTTACCCAAACCCACCTACCCTGGCCTACATAAGGCCTTCCCTACCTGGATAACTCAGAAGTCTTCTTTTCTTTTGTCCTATTGGCACCAGATACCAACACTCTAAGATTTGGGCCATGGGGCACATCAGTTCCACCAGTCTGTCTGGGCTGTCATGGCACTGAGGCCTAGGTTCTCAAGGCATCACATCTGTCTGGCTTTCCTCCACCATCACAGCCTCCTCTTACCCCATCCTCTTTCTTGCCTCCAGCCCTTCCCCACCCCCACTCAAATAATGCCACATCCTTCATCACTTGCTTCTGGCCTTGGTACTTTCCACTCCAATCACCTAACTCGTACTTCCTTACTAATTTGTAGGCTTAAGTGTAGTCGATTTTCATAAACTAGGCTTTTGTGAATTATTGTGTACTTTTCAGCCCCAGTCATTTGAGGTACAGGTAATAAAAATTTTAAATAAAATGTATTAAAGTGTGAATAAGGGGCGCCTGGGTGGCTCAATTGTTAAGAATCTGCCTTCAGCTCAGGTCATGATCCCAGGGTCCTGGGATCGAGTCCTACATCAGGCTCCCTGCTCAGCAGAGAGTCTGCTTCTCCCTCTCCCACTCCTCCTGCTTGTGTTCTCTTTCTCGCTGTGTCTCTCTCTGTCAAATACATAAATAAAATCTTTAAAATAAAAATAAATAGGGGTGCCTGGGTGGCTCAGTCGTTAAGTGTTTGCCTTCGGCTCAGGTCATGATCCCAGGGTCCTGGGATCAAGCCCCGCATCGGGCTCCCTGCTCAGTGGGAAGCCTGCTTCTCTCTCTCCCACTCCCCCTGCTTGTGTTCCCTCTCTCACTGTCTCTCTCTGTCAAATAAATAAATAAAATCTTTTTTAAATAAATAAATAAATATAAATAAATAAATAAAGTGTGAATAAGTGCATTTTGTCATTTTAAACAAACAATGTTTACCTCAGGTCTTGATACATGGGGGCAAACCAAATCTTAGAGCTAAAAGAATGTAAGCCCATAACAACCGTAAAAAGAAATTCAACTTGTTTTCAAGTGTCATTAATGGATTGATTCCACTATAATATAGCTAAAGTCTGTGACTGCAGCAGAGACTGCTAACCATTCCCCGCTAGCTATGCTCTCTTTCTTCTTTGGGGAGAAAGCCCCTGATTTCCAGCTAGACCCACACACCACACATTGGAGACTCTATTTCCCATCCTCCTTTGCAATTAGGCATGACCACTGTCTCAACTCTGGACAGTTCACACATGCCTTTTGCCCCTATCTCTCTGTCCCTTCTTCCATTCCACTGCCTGGAGTAAGGCTGTCCCAATTTCATACCCTGAGATTAAGGCCACACAATGCGGAGCAACAAGCTAGACGGAGCCTGGGTCCCTGACACCAGGAAGAACCACATGAGCCCTAGACCACCCACCAGGCCTTGTGCAAGAGGAACAGCCCTTATCCTGTTTGACTCATAGTTATCTATAGCTTTCTATGACTTGCAGCCAATCTTACTCATAACTGATACAATCATTAAAGGGTAAGAATCTAAAGTTTTAAAACTGGACATGAACTTCATAAAGACATTAACAACCAAAGTAATTTACTAAGACACTTGTCCACATCCCTTAGAGAACAAAGGGATATTTAAGAAAACATACGTTTAAAAGAATGTTTCAGGAAAAAAAGTTTTTCCTACAGTAGGTAAGTATATATTTCCAATTTTTAAACATTTCACATCATTAAATCCTTTGCAGATAATACAATAAATCCCCTTGTGCATTCTTTCTTTATTCTACTAGCATAACACATTGGAATGTTTTCATCCTTTCAAAATTGTGTAAGTGTTTGTTCCTCAGCTTTCCCAAGGACATAAAACCTTGAATGAGCAATATACCCAAATGAACCATTCTGGCATTCTGCATATCTTAGAGAGCGAAATATTTTGCTGCCTTCACTGGAAAAAATGTCTTTGAGTTTTAAAATTAAGATAAGTAATTTTTTGTAAACTGGGAAGAACGGACCCATTAAGAGAAGTACCTTGGGGGTCACCTGGGTGGCTCAGTTGAGCATCTGACTCTTGATTTTAGCTCAGGTCATGATCTGAGGGTCCTGAGATGGAGCCCGAAGTTGGACTCTGAGCCCAGGGGGGAGTCTGCTTGTCTCCCTCTCTCCCTGCCCCTCCCCCGACTTGCACCCTCTCTCTCTGAAATAAATAAATCAATCTAAAAAAAGGGAGAAGTATCTTGGAAATTGAAAAAGGCATATTATTGGGTGCCTGGGTGGCTCAGTTGGCTAAGCAACTGCCTTCGGCTCAGGTCATGATCCTGGAGTCCCTGGATCGAGTCCTGCATCGGGCTCCCTGCTCGGCAGGGAGTCTGCTTCTCCCTCTTACCCTAACCCCTCTCATGTGCTCTCTCCTTCTCTCTCTAATAAATAAAATCTTTAAAAAAAAAAAAAGGCATATTATTGTTTGAACTAATCAATGTTTGATAACATTTAGCTCATTCTACACAGTCACTAAAATTAATGTCATTGTTATGTCCTGCCCTATTAGAAGGTCTTATGTACAGATCGAAGAAGAAACAACTATTGGTCCACATCTGGGAACTCTGTGGCAGCAAACAAGTCAAAGGCATTTTCCTTTCTTATAAATGGCACAGTTGACTTTTTTTTTTTCCCACTGAAGGATTTTGACAGTGGTTCTTTTAATTCTAAGTAAGAAGATTTTCACCTGAAATAGAAATTCTACCTCCAAGCTCCTCTTACCTGACAGATTTCTAGTTTATGTTTACAATTGGTTTTATTACTGGATCTCAAATTCAAAACAGTGAGATAGTCAACTCTGACCCAACCAAACCAATGAAGAGTCACAAGAAAATCCAAGGCAACAGTGAATACGAAAGTGAACACAAAAATATCTGGCTTTGTGACACACTAGGCGTCAGTGGGGGGGGGGGGGAGGGAGGGCAAGGAGGCAGCAGACTTCCCTTCCTGTCTGTGACTTTCCAATATAATGTATGTGAGAGTGAGAAAGAGAGAGGCTCTCATGTTAGAAATTAGCATGTATTCCCTAACACAAACCAGCTAAGAAGAAAAAATGGTTCAAAAATAAGCTGCATGCCAAAAATATACCGAGCGAAGCTAGCCCAGGATGCAACATTCCCCATAGATAATCCACCCTAGATAATCTGGTTCTTTAACAGAATTTAAGCTGCAAGCTGCTTCTAGTATTTACCTTCATCTGAGGTACTGTACTATAAATGGCTGAGATTTGTCTTGTCAGTACTGACTTGACACCTGCCAGTCCTGAGATACCTCCATCTTGCTGGGCACTTTAGAGCTCTCCCTGGAGACCACCAGCAAGCCTGTATTTCCCTCTCCACAAGCACTGTGCTGAAGGTAATAACCTTAACCCAGGTCTCCAGTCCAAGGTTAAATCCCCTATAATATCCCTTCAATTATTCTCACCACCATATTTCCCCTCACTGTCCCCAAACTGCAATTCCCACATTTTAAAACAACATGCATTTTCCATTTGTCCTTCAAGGGCTCAGGGGTGGAGAGGGGCTTCTAGCAAAAGACAAGTATAGCCTCAATCCACTTGAACCCATCCCATATAAAATGAGTAACTTAAGACAGGTATACAAACAGGTTGGTGTCAGGGGCACTATTCTAGACTACAACACATAACTAATCTTTCCTCCATGAGGATTTGAATGTACTTATCAATTCCTCATCAATTTAGGTTGGTAGTGGTTTCTTTAATCTGATTCTGCATTCATTCCCTGAGAGTGTGATTTCTCCACTACCTAAGAAATTTAATTGACACCATTTATAAAAATACTATGCCAATGGTAAGTTCACTATCAATGACCATAGAACAACTGGGATTAGGTCTGAGCAGTGAGACACTTAAAAAGAAGATAGGAGATTCTTCCAAACCCCATTGGCTCAAGCATGAAAATCATAACCACCCAATGAATGTGTTTACTTCCCTCCACCCTGACCCCCAAGCAAACGTTACTGATGCATCGTTAGGTGGTCAGCATACTTGCCAAGTGGTCCAGTGAAATCCAGATTTTTCCCCAACATTTCAAAGATTTGTCTTGTCACTTTTTACAGGAACTGTATCTAAATGGAGTCTCAATAAATCAGAGAGTACAGTGTTATGGAAAGCATATTGGACCAGGTCAAGCTTGGGCCACTGAGGTGCCTTACCAAGACCTGCCAATCAGGAAATGCCTTCCATTGTGAGTTGAATCGTGTGCCTTCAAAATGCATATGCTGAAGTCCTAACCCCCAGGATTTAGAATGTAACCTTATTTGGAGACGAGGTC
This sequence comes from Mirounga angustirostris, assembly GCF_029215605.1. NCBI lineage: Eukaryota > Metazoa > Chordata > Mammalia > Carnivora > Phocidae > Mirounga > Mirounga angustirostris. The sequence goes on from NW_026991713.1 coordinate 128,073,083, forward strand.
TTTACTGAGGTAATCAAGTTAGGGTGGGCCCTAATCCTGCATGTCTAATATCCTTTCAAAAAAAGAAAATTTGGACAAACAGACAACACATAGAGGGGAGATGATGTCAAGAGACACCTGGAGCCAAAGAGAGAGGCCTGGAACAGATCCCTCGCTCACAGCCCTCAGAAAGAAGCGCGCTAGCACCTTGATTTAATCGGGACGTGCAGCCTCCAGAACTTTGACATAATACATTTCTGTCATTCAGCTCCCTGGTTGGTGGTCCTAGCACACTGCTACACCTTGTGTTCTAAAATGACCTTATTCTCTACATCCAAACTACTGCTTATGAAGAGGAACGCCAGGTAAAGTGGGACAGAAGCCCCTGCGGCCAGCACTGATGTCACAAACTCTCCTTCCCAGAACTAGCTTTACATTCTCAGATTGGAGGGTGGGGGGAGCAAGCAGTCAAGACACGCAAGGCTCCCCTCCACATAGCTGGGTTGGCAAAACAACTTAAATAAACAGTCGAGGCTGAAATGCAAGAAGACAAGTCATTTTCATGTGAATGTCACTGAGAGCAGTAAGGAGAGAGGTTCAGGTGAAAGCATCATAGGGTTACAGAAAGAGCGCTGGGTCAAGAGTCTAGACACACTCCATAAGCTCTCGACCCTGGCTTTGCCACTGATCAGCTAGGTGACGGGAAATGAGTCTAGCCATCATCTTTTCAGCAGTGAATAAAGGAATGGGGGCGGGGGGGATCCAGAGTATCTGTCTCAGTTGTCCAGTATCTATGGTCCATAAATACATTTCCAGCAGTCTGTGAACTCCCTCAATGGTCTGCAAAATTGCAGGGGTGTATGCCTATGTGCATTTCTCTTGTGAGAAGGTGCCCAGCTTACAGCAGATATTTAAACAATGGAGAAAGGTTAAGAATTTACTCAAGGGGCTCTTGCAAGGTTCCTTCTTGCCCTAACACTTTGCAGGTGGGTGGGTTACAGATGCTTGCTGCATCTTTGCCTGGGCCACCACGCACCCCGAAAGATACCTGTCCCCCTCAAGCCTTCAGTCTGGGCTCCGCGATTCTCACAGAATCACTTTGCTGGCCACTTGTCTTCTTTTTTTTTTTAACATTTTATTATTTATTTGACAGAGAGAGAGAGAGCATGAGCAGGGGGTAGGCAGAGGGAGAGGAAGAAGTAGGCTCCCTGCCGATCAGAGAGCCCAATGCGGGGCTCGATCCCAGAACCCCGAGATCATGACCTGAGCCGAAGGCAGACGCTTAACCGACTGAGCCACTCAGGAGCCCCGCCACTTGCCTTCTAAGAGACACAGGCAAGACCTGTTTTCTGGACAGCCAAGGAACAGACCAGAGACTGCAAACATTGTTTATAGAGCTTGTGTCATAAGAATATTTGCCTACATGGCAAAACAAAACAAAACAAAAAACCATATTACAATGCCCTCTTATTAGTAAGAATATATAAAGCAAGTGTTCAAGGGTTTCACCCATTAATAAAACCCGTTGCACCTGCCAAAGCTGGCACAGAATTGGAGCCATGGGAGCTAATAATCTGTGCCCAGCCAGAGAGTGGGGCTACGAAATCACCCTAAAGAGATGAACAATCTGGGGTCAACTGCAGAGCCAGGAGCAGGCAGGCCCTTAGATCCAGCTCAGGGAGCCCCAAGCTCCACCCCTGCTGGCCACTCATGCATACCAGGTGGGCAGGCTGGAGACCCATAGGCAACTATGGGAGGAGAGCAGCCAGCTCCCTGGATTGGGAAGGTCTCCCCTCTTGCCACAGGTCCCTTGAATGAATGATTATGGCTGCAAATGAGGGCAGCTGTGTGTGCATTTTTTTTTTTAGATTTATTTAGTTGAGAGAGAGAGAGTGCACAAGTGGGGGGAGGGGCAGAGGGAGAGGGAGAGAATCCTCAAACAGACTCCCTGCTGAGCTCGGAGCCCGACTCCAACTCCAGGCTCACTCCCAGGACCCCAAGATCATGACCTGAGCCGAAATCAAGAGTCGGCCGCTTAACCGACTGAGCCACCCAGGCGCCCCTGTGTGTGTATTCCTGTCGCTCCAGCTTGCTGGTGAATAAGATCCATGGTGAAGGTGTTCTAGGCTCTCTGCTATGAACCTCCCACCTTGGAGAGAACAGCCCCTGGGACTGCAGTCACAAAATCCACAGTATTTTATCTCAGTTAAGCCTGTGACATACTTCACATGTGACAATGAAAGATGACCTGCCTGGTTCTCAGAGCTGGTAAATGACAGAGAGAGGCTCCAGCCACCCTCTACTCTGTCTCCCATGGTGCATTTGGGGATCTTTTATTCTGGCAGAATTTTCTTGTAGACACAGGAATTTCTTCCCCCGACCCCGACACAGGAAAAAAAAAATGCACCTCCTTATCCTTGCATCACTCAAAACGTAAATTTAAAGTGACCTTTCCCCATGAGGCTGGATTAATTTTATAGCAAAAAACAAGTTAATAAGATAAATATAAGTATTCCCGACAAAAGCAGTATCACTCGATTTAACCTCTGCCCTACGTCTGGCGACTACTCTGTCCAGCCTGATGAGCTCAATTAACCACCATCAGTTATATACCAGAACAGTGCAGCCCAGACATTCCCAGATATTTTTTTCAGAGCTTGAGATTCTGTCTTCAGACTCCAGGCACACTGTCTTAGCCCGTTCAGGCTGCTATAACAAAATACCACAGACTGGCTGGCTTCTAAACAACGGGCATTTACTTCTCACAGGTCTGAAGGTGGGAAGCACAAGATCAAGGTCTGCTGAGAGCCCCCTTCCTGGTTCATGACTGTGTCCTCACGTGGCAGAAACAGGGAGAAAACTCGCTGGGGTCTCGTTCATAAGGGCACTAGCCCATCGTGAGGGTTCCACCCTATGACCTAATCACCTCCCCAAAGCCCCACCTACAGACACCATCACACTGGGGGTTAGGTTTCAACATTCAACTTTTGGGGGGGACACAAACATTCAGCTGATAACACACGCACGCTCATACCCTCCAGTGACCCGTAGTTACAACCAAATGCACACGGAGCAGGAGGGTTCTGGGAAAGGCAAGGAAATGGGCCATGGAAATGTGATGTGTCCAACTCAATAAACGTTTGTCAAATCCCTGGTGTCCACAAGGCATTATTTTCCTTTCCGTTACCTAGCGAATGAAGCCGGTGAGCCCAGCCTGACTCCATCATGCTGGGCACATTAACCGAGGGGCAGTGGGGCTGGCATCCTGGCATTTTCCTTCGACACCGTCCTGTCTCCTCCCTCTGTCTGCAAACCTTCCCCCTCCCCCACTCCTCCCTTGTCCTCTGATTAAGCTGAGCCAGGTCCCCGGGTGCCCTTTCCACACCGCAGGAGCCAAACAGCCACGGGTGGTAGAAGAATCTAGCAAGTCACAGTGTCCCAGCGCCCTGCTAGCAGCTGGCTTTGATGACAGTTCCAAGGGCAGTATTGCTGTTTCACAACACTTATCACACTGTAATTAATTTCAAAACAATGTCTCTCGAGTCCTGTGGCCCCGCGCACCAGGTGGGGAGGGGACAACCCTCAAGTGGCTTCCCGGGCCAGTTAAGGCTTCCCAGCAATGGCTCTGGTGCAGGGTGCAGGGCACGCTGCTGGCACGCAGCGGGCTGCTAGGGATTGCACCCAGAGAAAGCCGGAGACACACCGGAGTGGCACCCGCCTATTCCCTCCCGTGGCCTGGCCACGTGACACCAACACTTTTAGCGCCTGGAGGCGCCTGCAAGTGTGGAGGTCCCCTTCACAGCTGTCCCGCGCTTTCTGGAGCAGGGCAACACGGTGTCCAGCAACACGTTCCCCTCGTGCTGAGGGCGCCGAACTCCTGGCCGCACATGGCTGTCTGCCGAGCCGGCCTTCGCCTGTAAACAGCCGCTGGGGCAGATGGTCAACCCAAGGCCACGCAAGGTAATAGTGCAGAAGAGAGCGTGGACGGGTCCCAAGAACACAGGCAGCTACACACTACGATAACTACCCCGGAAGGGGACGGGGGGAAAGCATTCCATTCATTTAGGTCACGTAGACAGTCTATATTTAAAAATGGACTCTGGGGCGCCTGGGTGGCTCAGTTGGTTAAGCGACCGCCTTCGGCTCAGGTCATGATCCTGGAGTCCCGGGATCGAGTCCCGCATCGGGCTCCCTGCTCGGCGGGGAGTCTGCTTCTCTCTCTCCCACTCCCCGTTTGTGTTCCCTCTCTCGCTGTGTCTTTCTCTGTCAAATAAATAGATAAAATCTTAAAAAATAAATAAATAAAATAAATAAATAAATAAATAAATAAATAAATAAATAAATAAAAATGGACTCTGGCACCCACATCACAGTCACTATTGCTTACTGCTGTGGTCTGACAAGTCAACCCTTCATTTGGGGCTCAGTAGGGGACTCTGAAGACAAAGGCATTTTCCCATAGGATACGCGTCCAGGGCACAGGAAGCATCCCCAGGTGTATTTTGCTACCATCATGTACGTGATTTGGGCACCCGCCTCTGTGGTTTCAGGGACCTTGGAAGCTCTCCAACCTCAGAAAAAAAAAAAATCTGCACCCTTGAAAGAGTTAACCTTGAAAACCTCACCTCAGACTTGCCACTCTATGAAGCACAGGTATGATACTAGGCTGTTATCAGTCACTTCTACCTTCGAGTGAATGATGTGGTGAGAATGAGAGCAGACAACATCTGTGAAGGGAGGGGACTTGGGAAAGAGAGAGAGAACACAAGGAGGGGGACCGGGAGAGGGAGAAGCAGGCTTCCCACAGAGCAGGGAGCCCGATGTGGGCTCGATCCCAGGACCACCTGAGCCGAAGGCAGACGCTTAATGACTGAGCCACCCAGGCGCCCCTAAATCTTTTTTTTAATATTTATTATTATTATTTATTTGAGAGAGAGACTGAGAGAGAGAGCACGAGAAGGGGGAGGGTCGGGGGAGAAGCAGACCCCCACACTGAGCAGGGAGCCCGATGTGGGACTCGATTCTGAGACTCCAGGATCATGACCTGAGCCGAAGGCAGTCGCTTAACCAACTGACCCACCCAGGCACCCCTAAGGTAGTTGTTCTAATTGCCATTGCTCTTCCAGATGGGGTCTCTCTCCTGAAATAAATCAACACGGCCCCTGGTACTTTCAATGCCGGCACCGACTTTAAAAAGTGTGTACTTTTGGGCACCTGGGTGGCTCGGTCAGTTAAGCATCAGCCTTCGGCTCAGGTCATGATCCCAGGGTCCTGGGCCCAGCCCAGCGTCGGGCTCCCTGCTCAGCCGGGAGCCTGCTTCTCTCTCTGCCCTTCTCCCCTGCACATTCTCTCTCTGTGTCTGAAATAAATAAATAAAATCTTAAAAAAAAAAAAAAGTGCGTACTTTTTTCTGCACCACCACAAATGGAGAACAGCAGACGTTTGTTTTTGCCTGGTTGGGCAGCAGTCTCTCGTAACTCTTCATCATCTTGCTTCAGGGCTGTGCCAAAGGGTCACTGGTCATTGCTCTTTCCCAACAGATATCACACCGATCTACTGCGTTGATAACATCATAAAAGCTTTTTTTTAAGATTTTATTTATTTGAGACAGAAAGAGAGGGAGCACGAGAAGGGAGGAGAGGTAGAAGCAGGCTCCCCTCTGAGCAGGGAGCCCTACGTGGGGCTCGATGCCAGGACCCCAGGATCACGACCTGAGTTGAAGTCAGATGCCCCAACCGACGGAGCCACCCAGGCGTCCATCGATAACATCATCATAATAAAACTTGGAGAGCAGAAAATAGCAGGGGCCAAGGATGTCTTGGTAAGATCTGTGTAAGCTAAAGGTAGCCGATGTATCCCACGGAATTAAAGGCTACATCAGTGACATATCTGGGAGGTCCAGTAGGGCATGAAGGGCGCCAGAGGGGTACTTCATTTGAGGTAATCTATGCACAAATCAGAATTTTCCAAATAAAACAGAGAACTTGTTCATTAAAGGGACCTCAGAAGAATCCTATTTCAATGTGAAAAGATAGCTCCTAATTTCTCCTTTTGTCCTTTTTCACAGGTTTACATTTTTGTGCATTGAGTTTCCTAAAAGCAGGGCCCCTGTGAGAGCCACATGCAGAAGAGTGAAAATGGACCACTTTCTTACACCATACGCAAAAATAAACTCAAAATGGGTGAAAGACCTAAATGTGAGACAGGAATCCATCAAAATCCTGAGGAGAACAGAGGCAGCAACCTCTTTTACCTCGGCCGCAGCAACTTCTTCCCAGTCACATCTCCAGAGGCAAGGGAAACAAAAGCAAAAATTAACTACTGGGACTTGATCAAGATAAAAAGCTTCTGCACAGCAAAGGAAACAGTCAACAAAACTAAAAGGCAGCCTACAGAATGGGAGAAGATATTTGCAAGTGACATATCAGATAAAGGGCTAGTATCCAAAATCTATAAAGAACTTAACAAACTCAACACCCAAAAAATAAATAATCCAGTCAAGAAATGGGCAGAAGACATGAACAGACATTTCTGCAAAGAAGACATTCAAATGGCCAACAGACATATGAAAAAATGCTCCCACGTCACTCGGCATCAGGGAAACACAAATCAAAACCACAATGAGATACCACCTCACACCAATGAGAATGGCTAAAATTAACAAGTCAGGAAACAACAGATGTTGACAAGGATGTGGAGAAAGGGGAACCCTCCTACACTGTTGGTGGGCATGCAAGCTGGTGCAGCCACTCTGGAAAACAGTATGGAGGTTCCTCAAAAATTTAGAAATAGAACTACCCTATGACCCAGCAACTACCCTACTAGGTATTTACCCAAAGGATACATAGTGATTCAAAGGGGCACCTGCACCCCAGTGTTTATAGCAGCAATGTCTATAATAGCCAAACTATGGAAAGAGCCTAGATGTCCATCAACAGATGAATGGATAAAGAAGATGTGGTGTATATATATACAATGGAATATTACTGGGCCATCAAAAAGAATGAAATCTTGCTATTTACAAAGACGTGGATAGAACTAGAGGGTGTTATGCTAAGCGAAATAAGTCAGAGAAAGACAAATACCATATGATTTCACTCATATGTGGAATTTAAGAAACAAAACAAATGAACGTAGGGGAAGGGAAGGAAAATAAAATAAGTAAAAACAGAGAGAGAGGCAAAGCATAAGAGACTCTTAGCTATAGGGAACAAACTGAACAACTGAGGGTTGCTGGAGGGGGGTGGTGAGGCAATGGGGTAACTGGGTGATGGACACTAAGAAGGGCACTTGAAGTAATGAGCACTGGGTGTTGTATGCAACTGATGAATCACTAAACTCTGCCTCTGAAACTAATAATACACTATGTTAACTAAATAAAATTTAAATAAAAAATTGATTAAAAAAAAGCAAGGCTCCTATACCTATAAGTCTCTGCCCCACTGCCTGCTACACAAAGACTAAATGATGAGATCTCAAATTTGTCTGCCCTGCTCACTCCCTGCCTTCTCATGAAATCCTATCCCAGATAAGAGGGCATTTGGGCCACAAAGTATGCTTTAATTTGGCAGATGGTTGTACTAGTTAGGGTTCTACAGAGAAACCAAAGCAATAGAACCAGAAACAGAACCAATAAATAAAGAGATTTATTATAGTTATAATTGGTGCACGTGATTATGGAGGCAGACAAGTCCCAAGATCTAGAGTGTGAGTCAGCAAGCTGGAGACCCAGGGGAGCCGATGGTGCAGTTCATTCTGAAGGCTTGCAGGCTCAAGCCCCCGGAAGAGCCAATGTTGCAACTGGAATCCAAAAGCAGAAAGAGGTCAATGTCCCAGTTAAGAGGCTGTCAGGCAGGAGGAATTCCCTTTTATTTGGGGGCAGTTCAGCCTTTTATTCTATTCAGGCCTTCAACTGATTGAATAAGGCCCATTTCATTAGGGAGGGCAATCTGCTTTACTCAGTCTGCTGATTTAAAGGTTAATCTGATCCAAAAACACAACTCACAGAAACACCCAGAATAATGTTTGACCAAATGTCTGGGCACCCTGTGGCCCAGTCAAACTGACACCATTACAACGGTGATGCCCATCTTCTGCAAGGGAGAATACAGGAGTAGGTGAACAGGCCCCACATGAATCTGAGGATCCCAGAGTGAACGTGGCTGACACGGAGAGACCAGACTGCAGAAATGGAGCCCAGCCATGGGACCCCCGGGTGGGAAACTGCTTTAGCACCAGGCTTTCTGGGCAATCTTGTAGCCAGAGCGTCAGATGGACAGCAGGAAGACTCAGCTGGGGTTAAACTTGGTTCTACCGCAAATAGTGCCCTTGCAAGAGGGATTCACAGACTCCTATTGCTATCAGGTGTTAAACCCTAGCTAATCTGCAGGGAAACAAATAAGATCACATCTTGGCATTTCAAGCGATTTTCTTCTCAAAGTTCTAACCTTCCCTTCTCTGTGACCTTGGACTCATGACTCCCTGAGAAAGTATTAACACTCTCTGTTCACAGATAAAAACACTGAATTACAGAGAGTTTGGGGAGGTGTGGCCCTCACCATCCGAGTCCCCGCCTTCCCTCCCAGGATTCCTGCAGTGCTCACAGCCCGCCAACCAGGGCCTTGACTTTCTCCAGCTTTCGAGGCTTCGTCTGACCAGACCTTCCCTGTCCTCCACCAAGAGAGGTGGCTGGCGGCAGCCATGTCTCAGTGGGCGAGCTTTCCCCCAACGTGCTGGTTTGCTGCCCTGGTCCTTCTGGACTCCCGTCCCTGGGTTCACCACAGTCACACTGCCATGACAGGCAGAAGCAGGAGCATAAGGGGCTCTAGAACCAGCAGAATACCCTCAAGAAGCCCTGTCCACCAGGAGCCCGGGTGTCCTCAGGCCCCATCAGTCTTTCTACGCAGGGGGAGGGCCAGAGGCAGCCACGATCCTCAGCCCCAGCTCCCACCCTTCCCTCATATCCATTTCTCACCGCCATCATCGGCTTTAGCCACATTTGCTAAAAATACACCTCGCTCCCTTGTTACACTTACTAATACATTCTATTTCAGGCCTGTTTGCATTCTTACTTAGAAATACCCGCATGGGTAGCAGTGAAAACATGCAGAATGCTATAGCTTTTCCTTGAGGAGGGTTCGTTCCCCTCTGCTCTGCTGTGCTCAGCCCACGAATCGGAAAAGCAAACCTTTCCTCACTGGATGGGAACTGGGTATGAAACCTTTCCTCACCAGATGGGAATTAGTGAAATAAAAGAAAAGGGCTGCATCAGAGGAGGAAGGAAGAAGCCAAGAAGAGACTCAGCTGGGCACACAGTGGAGCTGGCGGTCCCTTCTTGGCACACCTGCCCTCCGTGGGCACACGCGCAGCCCCGAGCCCCAGAGTCACTGTCGCCCCAGAAAGTCAAGCAGTTGCAGAGTGGCCTCATAACACTAGTAAGAAACTTGGAGAACATCTAAAGAAAGCCACAAACCAGGCTGAACTCCACGAGCCAGCCCCTGGAAGCTGTTTTCTGAGTCCGCAGCCCGGGGAAGTCATTATTTCCGCTGCACAGTGGTCCCCTTGTATGAGCTCATCCTCCCCCACCCCCCGCCCCGGAGCTAATGTCCCTGCTGGCTTCCCTCGGCCGTCTTGGAAGAGCTCCCTGCCTTTCCTGGCGTTTCCAAGAACTTTGGCTCTCTCGTATAATTATGTGGAGGATAATGACAGCTCTCCAGTCTCTGATCTTTGCCTTCCTGGAGGGAAGGAGGTAGAAGTACCATATGACCAATTTCAAGGCCTTAATTCATTCATTCTTCTTCCTGTTTTATCCAGTGACTGGGTACTGGAAGGCACGCGAGGAGAGGAGAAGGGACGGCAGGGCTGGGGCCAGACCCGGGAGGAGGGGGGAATCTTGGGGGGCAAGCCAGAGCTCAGCACACAGCTGGTGCAATATTTATGTCTTTCCAACGGCCAAACTCATGGGTGACAGGTGCATGGATGAGCACAGAAGGAAGCATTCAGAATGCTGACTCTGTGCCCTGCCCTTTTCCGGTCTCAGGACGTTGCACCGGCCTGAACTTGGAGCCATCACTGTTACCCAGGTATGAAATCACCTCATTAAAAATACAAAAACAATTTTAAAACAAAGCATGAGACTGAATGATGGCTCCCTCAACTAAGCTAGATAGGAGCCTCCCAAAGTCTGGAATCTGGGGGCTTCCCCCAGCTCCATGCACACAGTGGCCGGGAAGAGATGGTTAATGGCAGGCAGGAGAAGCTGATCCAGCCAGACATGACAATGAAGGATCACGAGATAAAAGGAACAGGAAGCTAAGGGTGAAATTTCTCTAACTACATTATCTCTTTTGCACACTTAGCGAGCCCCGTGATCTGGCCAGGGAAATGATTATTGACAACCCTGAAAGAGGAGATCCTAACATCTGAAAATCTCCCAAATCCAAGCAAGAGCAGATCTTACTCATCCACGCTTGATTCTACCCTTAGTAACAGAAAATATTGGCATAAACAGGGAACCCTCCATCACCATCACGGCATCCCATTGGTGGGTTCAGATGATCAAAATAAGCCTTATCTCCTCACAGTATATCCTCAGGTGCTGCCACTGAATTCAATTACATCCGCATAACAAAAGACAGTCACAACCACGGGCTATTTATCATGCATGCCCAGTAGGCTGCAGAGATGCAAATACGTGTGTCATATATATGCGCATATGGAAAAAACCCACTCACACTGAAAAGAAGTTTCCCAGAACCTCATCCCCTTTCATTTTCTCTGCTATTCCTCTGAATAGCTTGTCTTGAACACTGTAGCTGCCAAGACAGAAGAATTCACTGCTTGAGAAGGAAAAAAAAAATTCTATTATTCAAACTTTCTTTCCTTGGGCGGAAGGAGAATAGTGAAAGGGGCTGGTGAGCTTTCTTTAGCAGGAAGAAGGTTATTTCTCCATTTAGCTACCAGGCAGTACAAAGGAAAGTGGGATGCAGGGGAGCTGCCCTGAGCCCTCCACCAGGAGGCCCCATGTCCCCCGGCTCTAATGGGACTCCAAGAAACGACTTACTCCCCGCCCCTCCCCCCACCCCCTGCCGTGCCCCTCTTCTTCCCACCTTGCTGCTGAGCATTCTGGAGACAGGGGCAGGTGTGGAGGGAAACAAGGAGAGGGAGCTGGGGCAGGCTGTGCCAGTTCACTTCCCTCTTTTCAGAATTGCTAAGAGGATTAAAGAGGTAATTGTTGCTTCTGGAGCTCTTCAGCTATAAGACGCTCTATAAATACCCGCAACCACCCCCTCCAGGGAAAACACATTTCATTACAGTGGAGGTGAACACTGCAGAGCCCGTGAGAAAGACGGGGATGCATCGTGGAGGGATTTTTCTGCCATCCTGAGTGGACCCAGAGTAACCACCTTGTAGAGTGAATGACCCACCCCAACTGGCATCTAATAGGCTTATTCCCGTGTGTCCCTCCAGTGTGCACTTACAGAGCACCGACTGACGGCTCAAAGAGCAGCAGGGCACGGTGGTTAAGCACATGGGGCTTGAGCGAGGCTACCTGGCTGGAATCCTCTGCCCGCTTACTAGCTGTCTGACCTTGGCAAGTCACTTAACTAACCCCATGACACGGGGACACAGAATCTGCCTCACAAGGTCTTTGTGAGAATTCAAAGGGCTCGTGTTTGTCCGGGGGTCAGCGGTGAGAGCTAAAGTAAGGCACGGCTATGCAACTTGCCTACCAAATGTAGGGCTCTGTAGTCTTTTATTTCTTCCTTGAGTATTTTCAAGTAGGTTATTAGCATTAAAAATGAGGTGAAGGAGGAAGGATTGACCAATTCGATGTGGACTGAGCACTCACTCCTGTGGAAAACAGAGAAGCGAAGACAAGGTCCCTGAGCTTCCCAGAACCCCAACAAGGAAGAGTGTTCGGGTGTTTTTATCTTTAGCTTCCAGGCAGTGGCATACAAAAGGAGTGGAGGAGAAGCGTATTTATCACAGGCACTGTTTAGAATTGCCAGGAGACAGTGATAATAAAGCAGACTCACTTTTAGTTGATGTTACTATTGTTCTAAGTTCTGTATGGACAGTGCCCTCCCATAGCTCCTGCCTCCAACCGTTCCCTTTGCCTCAGGATACCTGCCCACGCATGCCAGGAGCTCACCTGAAAGAGACGACCCCTCACTTGAATCTTCTACTAGGAAGCCCTGAGTCCATACAGGGCAGTGAGCCGGCTTCCCTCCTCGAAGGTTCCTGGGAAGCTGTACTTCCCGTAAAGGGAAGAGACGCCTGCAGTCAGCCAGGCCCTGGTGGGAATCCCTGTCCTGCATTTAGATGAGCAGCTCAGAGTGGCGGTTCCCAAAGTGTGGTCCCTGGCACCAGCAGCTGCAGCACCTGGGAACTTGTTAGAAATGCAACTTCTCAGGATGCCTGGGTGGCTCAGTCGGTTAAGCATCTGCCTTCGGCTCAGGTCATGATCCCAGGGTCCTGGGATCGAGTCCCGCATCGGGCTCCCTGCTCCGCAGGGAGCCTGCTTCTCCCTCTGCCTCTGTCTCTCTCTCTGTTTCTCATGAATAAATAAATAAAATCTTTAAAAAAAAAAAAAAAAAGAAATGCAACTTCTCCGGCTCCATCGCAGAGCTCCCTCCCCAATCAGAAATGCTGGGGGTGGGGCCAGACAGCCCGTGTTTTAACAAACCTTCCAGGGGATTCTTTTTTTTTTTTTTTAAAGATTTTATTTATTTATTTGAGACAGAGAGAATGAGAGACAGAGAGCATGAGAGGGGGGAGGGTCAGAGGGAGAAGCAGACTCCCTGCCGAGCAGGGAGCCCGATGCGGGACTTGATCCCGGGACTCCAGGATCATGACCTGAGCCGAAGGCAGTCGCTTAACCAACTGAGCCACCCAGGCGCCCACCTTCCAGGGGATTCTGATGTCCACTCAACTTTGAGAACCACCGGCTTCAAGAAACTTACCTCAATTTTCTAGAGTCACAGTTTTCTCATCCGGAACCGGGGGTAACAACACTCACCCCATCGGGTGTTACCCTATAGTGTTACCCTATAGTGTAAGAATTAAATGAGATAATACATGTCAAGCACTTGGTACAGTGCCCCAAACACGGCCAGCACTCAATACACTGTACCTATTATTATCAATGGTCAGTGGAACACATTCAGAAACAGCTAGAACGAGCGTAGAATCCATGACAGCCCTGAGGCTCAGGGAAGTGGGTTAAAGGACAGTCGGAGGAGAGAAGTTGAAGGAAACCCACAGATATTACTGTGCATTACCCCAGGTCCCCCAGTGTCTCGGGGTCACTATCCCATGTTACTTGTGATCCTACCAACTCCCGCTCCTCGAGTATCTTGGGGGTTGAGAGTCCCAGGGAATAAAAGTGTACCCCATTTTATTGTTAAAATAAGGGTAGCATGAGTTTTGAGGAGTTGCCTCCAGAGAGAATGAGATGTGTCTGAGTTCAAATACTGGTACTTAAAATGTGTCACCGAAGTGTTTAGAACTTGTTCTGAATTGCTGAAGGGTATTTTTGGTAAGGAACGGTGATAAGAAGCATCATGTGCTGACTGACAGAGCATCTGGAATTCAAGAGCTAAGGAGAGAGCCCGCTGGAAGGATCCCATCTTGGATTATAAACCACCATTACTTGAAACAATTCTGGAAGAGATGACGAGGGCCTCCTCACAGCCGGAGGCAGTGGACCCTTGTCAAGCATGTGGTCCCTCCCACCTCCCCCAACCTCCTCCCTTTGGCTCCCAGCACACCACCTGCCCTAGTTCACAGTTATTCCCCTGACCCCCTTCCCAGCCCCTTCTGCAGACTCCTCTCCCCTGGCCCACGTAGCTGCCATGCCTCAGCCCATCTCCCAGCATGTCTCCTGAAACCCCACTCTTCCTCTCTGGATTCTGTGCACAGGAAGACAGAGGAATGGGACACAGCTCCGGGATGGAGGCCACCTTTAAATCTTGGCCTACTGTTCACTCTGTCACCCAAAATGGATACAGGAATAGACAAAGAAGAGGAAGGTCTTCCCCTCTGTGCCTTCTCTCTCTCGGGCAACCGCATCCTCCTGGGCACTAGGATGGCATCCAGAGCTATGTCAGCTTCAGGTCAATCCTAAGCACCAGATCTTCCTATCCACCCACCTACATACCTCTGCCTGATGGTCCACCAACATCTCAAAGTCAAGTCACCGCGAAAGTGAACCCATTAGCCTTCCCCTAAGTCCATTCCTCCTCCTGTGTGGTTCCTTCCAATTCTATAGTAATAGGACGTGGAGCAGAGGAAATGAAGAGCCGGGTCTGCTAGGAACGAGGATTGGCAAGCCTATGGGAAGGGGCTGACAAGGTCACACAATGGGGTGCTAGTAAGAGAACAGTTGTAACGACTCGCCCCAAATTCAAGTTCAAAGTACGGTACAAAAATTTAGGTGGAAATACTTACAACATTCAACATCCAATTACTCGCCTACTTCCATCTGTCACCTTCAAAACAAACCAAGAAAATATTAATCCTCCCAAAAGGCACCCAAAACAAAAAGTCCTGACCTGACAAGAGAATTTCGGTAAAGAAACGTAACCATCTTTGAATAAGAAGTTGTGGCGTGTATGTATACAATGAAATATTCAGCCATAAAAAACACGAAGACCTATCATTTGCAGCAACATGGATGGAACCTGAAGGCATTACGTGGAGTGAAATAAGTCAGACAGAGAAAAACAGGTACTGAGTGATCTCACTTCTATGTGGAATCTTAAAAAAAAAAAACCTCAGAAAAAAAGGATTAGACTCAGACTACGGGTTCTAAGGGCTGGAGGGTGAGGGGATATGGGGAGTTACTGTTTAATTGATACAGAGTTTCAGTTCTGGAAGACAAAAAGAGGTCTAGGGATGGGTGGTGGGGATGGTTGTGCAGCCCTGTGAATGTACTTAATGCCACTGAACTGTAGGTATAAAAATGGTTAAAATGGTAAAGTGTATGTTATGTATATTTTACAATTTATTTTTTAAGATTTTATTTATTTATTTATTTGAGAAAGAGAGAGCGTATGTGTGAGCAGAGGGAGGGGCAGACGGAGAGGGAGAGAGAGAATCTCAAGCAGACTCCACACTAAGCGTGGAGCCCAACACAGGGCTCGATCTCATGGCCCTAAGATCATGAGCTGAGCCAAAACCAAGAGTCGGACACTTAACCAACTGAGCCACTCAGGCGCCCCCATATTACAATTTAAATAATGGTTAAAAAAAAAAAAAACAACTTCTGGTAGAGGTACCAGTTAGGGACCCCATCACAGAGGAACTAGAGGCTTCCCCAGAGGTACTGTTAGCAAAACGGCCCACCTCCCATCAGACCTAGAAGTGGAAGGAAGGTCCAAAGTGACTCAAGAAAAGTTTCTAATAAAAAAAAAAAATTCTTTTTATTGTATAGCAAAATCACATAAACATATTGATTATTGAATTCACACATTCAATTCTATTAACTTATAAGGCATGCTTCGTTATAAACTAGCATTGGTTTAAAAATAGGCCCCAGAGCTGCCTTTTCGGGATGTAGAATTCTGAGAAAGCCATTCTACAAGACGTTCCACCAGATTCCCACACGACGACGGCAGGGCCTTCTAAGCAGCCTTCCTAGATCAAATCTCCATCTGTCTCTAAAGAATGATCTGTACAAATTTCAGATTCTTTTCCCCACCAATTAACCCCTTCCTGTTGCTGCCCAAAGCCCACAGGACAAGTCTAGCCCTCGAGTGTAAGACGTGGCCACTGGGCCTCGGGGAGAGCGAGCTCTGGGCCTCGGGGAGAGCGAGCTCTGGGCCTCGGGGAGAGCGAGCTCTGGCCGTGCAGTTACACAGTGGACTCCCTGGCCCGAAGCCTGGCTCCACCCTCTGTCCGGAGGACCTTCTGTCCATCCCAGCCCCTCTGATCTTAGCTCTGTCCTCTGTAAAATGTTCCTACCTCTAGAGTTGGTATGAGGGGTAAAGGAACCCATGTCTGTAAATATGCTCAGTGTCTTGCGCCTAATAAGGACCATGGAAGTCCTAGCTGTTGTTACCCTTCTGCTCTGCAAGGGACTTCGTGGTGTGGACACAGCCTGCTTTCTCCCAGGGCAACTTCCGACCTTGCTTTCTGCATGGTGCATTTTCACGAACACGCCACACTGTGAATGCCTCCAGCCTCCGCATGTGCTGTTCCTTCTGCCTGCACGTCCCCTTCCCTCTGCCCCACACTGGCCTCGCAAACGCTTTAAGGGGTGTCACTTCACCACTGATGGCTTTCCTGACTCCTGCACGGACTTATGCCCACTTTCCTGGGTTTCTGTTGACCCTTGCGACCCCTACCCTGGCTACTTCCCAGCTTCCCTGACTCCCCAGGTAATGAGCATCAGGCTCATTCACTGTGCATATCACTGTGCACTGAGCCTCGAGCAACGGGCCTGGCATACTCACGAATGAATGAACGAGTGAACGAATGCTGTGCAGTCAAAGTGTGAGACTGAGCCCAGGAATGAAGGGAGGAAGGAAGGAGACAGGTGGAGCAGCTGTGGAGGAAAAGGGGTGCACTCAGGAGAGAGGAGGAGAAGCAAGGGTTTTAATCACAGGAGGGAAAGAATCAAAGGACACAGGGATGCTGTGTACAGGCCACGGAGGCTCACAGGTCTCACCAGGGCCCAAACCATCAATGCATTTGACAAATTTAGACCCAGAGAGACCAACGATGGGGAAGCGCATGGACAGCATGTCGTCTATACCTTTACACGCCCTCGCACCTCAGTAAAGGGAGTTACACGCCCAAAAGCCCAAAGAGGCTGCATCTTGACAACGGGGAGGATAAGAAAGGCAGAGACCTCTCACGTTAAATGGGCACTTGCAGTCAAGCTCCAAATTATGCCTTTTCAACGTGTCTGTCCTTGTTCTACACAAGCAATCAAGGAAGAAATCGGAGACCCACCCGGCAAGTGGAGAGGTGGGTGGGGAGCCCAGGCTGTGGGGAGGAGTGCTCCAGCCCTGCGTTTCCTGATTCCCAGGGACTTACAAGCTAAGGGACCTTGGCCAGCAGCCTGGCAGTCAGGTGAGCTCCTGACCTGTGGACCCTCAGGCTTTGGGTGGCTACGCTCTAGTCAAAGAGCCAGGACATGTTTCACATGGTCGGTCACCTGATAGGCAAAGCCAGCCCCATGACAGCCCCTAAAATACAGGTTCGCCATCTTCAATGAGGTGCTGTTTCCTGTTACAAGTCAACAAGAAGAACACATGATCTCGGGCCCAAAAGGGAACGTGACAGAGAATCATAAAGGCAGCTGGCCTGCCCGTGTACGGAACATACTGATGCAGGCCGGGGCTAACTTCCCAGGAGGAGCCAGCCTGCTCCCCACAGCCTGCAGTGGGCTTACCCAAGAGCAGACTCCGTGATCAGTGAACGGCCACTCAGTCCCCAGCTTTGGATCGATACTGGCAAATGAGAAAGACTAAAAATAAACATAGGAAAACACACATGGAGGAAAAAGAGGAGGGGTAGGGAGCAGAGAGAGATGAGAGGATGCTTATGGCACTCTGACTTTGGGAAGGCAAGTGGGACCCCCCCCTCCCTGACCCACACACACGCTGGGGCCCCGGTCAGTATAGAGGTGGGGGCACACTGGGTCATGGTGCACACTTCAAGCTAGGACTGGGTTTCCTGGGATTCAAAAGGCATATACAGTATTGGGGGGAAGATTTACAATATGAGAAAATGCCCAGGATATGTCATTTAATGACAACTGCAAGAAACAATACACAATAGGAAAGTAATTGTGTTAACTATGCATAGAAAAAGCCTGGAAAATATATTTTTATAACTTAACAGTGGTTATGTCAGAGGATGAGAGCCAATTTTCATATTCTTCTTCAAGTCTTTATCACATAAGGGGTGGGGGGAAGCACACTTTCTTACATTTACAAAGCAAGCCTCCATGTACTATATAGAGAGTCAAAGTTTTCAAAAGCATTCGAGAAAGTAATCATAAAATCTGGGAGGCAAGTGTAGCCCTCAAGGCTAGCTGTATTTATATAATAATGGACATTCTGCAATAATGTAAAAAAACTAATTATCTGGTTGCTTACTAATATGTGAACATTTGGAATCATTGAGACATATCTTTGGACCCAAAGAAAAATCCAAAGCAATGAAGCAGAATTTCACCACCCTTTCTTTCTGGTATTCATCCATTTCCTTAAATATCAGAATATGCTCTGAAGAAAATGTTCAATACTTAAAAAAAAAAAAAAAAAAAAGACTAACCTGGTAAACCAAAAAAATGAGAACAGAGAAAAAAAAAATCTGCCAGGAATAACAAGGTTCTGTGAGAACCGATTATATAAAAAGGCTTGAAAGAATAATTGAACATGTGCATTTTCCAAATCCCTTGAAAGGGTCATTTCAACTAAATAGTTCTCCAAGTAAAATAAAACATTATTTTCTCCAGAAGCTGCAAATTTAAAAACTGGATTCTTAAAATCTTATTAAATAATATTATACTATAAGCACGTTTGCCAAAGCATTTTATTATATTAGCTTTTCCTGGAAAAAGTTCTCAGGGTTCCCACATCGTAAGCAGTTGTTATGTAGTTATTTGTTTAAGAACTAGTAATTCCTGTGAAAGGTGTGTCTTTTATTTTCCAGATCTATAGCAGAAGGTGGCCAACCAAATAAGGGAATATTATGCAAATGTTGCCTTTCTTGGCCAGGGCCCAGCCAAAGCAGTGACGTAATTCCAGCAGCCTGCCCATCGCTAAGGGAAGGCCTGGCTCGGAGTTAAGAGTTAACTGTGAGTTAGTTACTTATACAGGCTGAAACCCAGAGGCTTTTAAGTCGGACAAGGGGGACTGTGTGTGTGGGGGGGGAACCTCTATCTTCTAACCTAGAAGGCTGGATTCAATTCGGGAGTGTAAAAACGCTGGGTGGTTTTTTTTCTCTCCCTAAATAGAAACAAGGCCATGTTCCCACTTCAGAGAAGCTCCTTCGGCTCAGTGGGACCCTGGGCTTCAAGGGTCCCAGAAACATAACGGGCTCCTGCCTTCCGCACCACTCTCCTCTCCTCACCCCGCCTCCTCAGTATCAGGGGAGCTTCGGGTCCTCATTCCCTGGAAATGTCTCCCTAGGGAGAAGTTGACTTCATTTCCATCAGCATTAATGACCCACCTTTCCAGCACGATGCTGTGCGGGCTGCACAATGCCGATGAGATTTGGTTAAGAGACTGCTAAATCATGAATAAAAAGGGCACCACCAGCCCTCCAATACCTCATTATTTGCTCGCCTGAATCCAATAAGAAAAACAACTACACGAAAGGAAAGAAGGACAAAGACAGGCTAATTCTCAAGGCTTCTGGAAATTCTGGTTCGGAAGGCGGCGGGTGTGGTCTGGGATTTGGCTGCAGACCAGACTTAGGGCCCCTGTAAGCCTAAACCATGGCACGTGTTCCTGCCGCGTGGCTGGAGCAGGGAGGTCACAGTGGTCAGGGCACCCACCAGTGGCTGCCTCAGCCGTGGAAATGGCAGGACAACCCTCCGTCCTTGCCTCTGGGCTGCCAAACAGACTGTGCTCAGCCCCAAGCCTGCCACCCTGGGAAACCTCTCCTCCCCCACGGGGGACCCCCTCGTCGTCCCACACTCAGCTCTGCTCTGCAGCTGGAAACCAGCCTCGCCCCAACAGTTTCACCAAGTTCTGGGTCCACCTTTGCCACAGGAGCCTACAATCTGGCTTTTTGTTTTTTCTCTCCAATCTTACTTCACCATTTTAAAAGCACTTTTCTAAAAAAATATTTGAAGAGGGACGCCTGGGTGGCTCAGTCGGTTGAGCATCCAACTCTTGATTTTGGCTCAGGTCATGATCTCAGGGTCATGGGATGGAGCCCCATGATGGGCTCTGCGCTCAGTGTGGAGTCTGCTTGAGATTCTCTCTCTCCCTCTCCCTCTGCCCCACCCTTGCACCTCCCCCCTGCTCACACATGCGCGCGCGCGCTCTCTCTCTCTCTCTCTCTCAAAATAAATAAATACATCTTTTTTTTTTTAAGATTTTATTTATTTATTTGACAGAGAGAAACACAGTGAGAGAGGGAACACAAGCAGGGGGAGTTGGAGAAGGAGAAACAGGCTTCCCGCAGAGCAGGGAGCCCGATGCGGGGCTCGATCCCAGGACCCCAGGGATCATGACCTGAGCCGAAGGCAGACACTTAACGACTGAGCCACCCAGGTGCCCCAATAAATACATCTTTTTAAAAATATTTGAACAAAATCAGCAGATCATAGAAATGATATGGGTGGACTGTATCAATATCAACATCCTGGTTGTGATATTGTGTTATATTTTTTTTTTAAGATTTATTTATTTATTTGAGAGAGCGAGAATGAGAGAGAGAGAGTACATGAGAGGGGGGAGGGTTAGAGGGAGAAGCAGTCTCCCTGCCGAGCAGGGAGCCTGATGCGGGACTCGATCCCGGGTCTCCAGGATCATGACCTGAGCCGAAGGCAGTCGCCTAACCAACTGAGCCACCCAGGTGCCCCTGTGTTATATTTTTGTCAGAAAAATTTTCCCTTCTTTGGAGCTATCATAGTGACCATCCTGTAACTCAGAAGGGCCAAAGGCACAGTCCCAGACACAGAGTCTTCTCAAAGGGCAGAGGTTTAAGAGACCGACAATCCTCCTTAGTATATTTAGAGCTGGTTGTACTTACCAAAGTATTTCTAATCCATTAACTCATTTGCTCCTTATAATACTTGTCAATACTTTTGTATAAAGAAACAAAAGCTAACTCAAATATTTGTTAATTCTTGGTCACTCAGGAATTGATGATTCACGATTATGTTAGCCTTTTCTGGGCCTCCTCCTATCTTGCAGGACATTTTACCATCTTCCTACCAGTGGATAGGTAGTAGTCTGAGAGATAGAGAATGAGTCTTGAGTCAGAGAGGTGAGGTTAGAACCCAGCTCTATGACTCAGTAGGTGGCCCTGCGTTAACCTCCCTGAACCTCTGTCTCTTCATCTGGAACAGGGAGGTAACACCCACATTGCAGAGCTGAAGCAGTGATTAAATGAGACACCTCGATAGAACATGTGGTGATTGCTCACAATGTTAGCTCTTCTGTCAAAAGTTGTTTTTAAAATAAGATTGGTTCCATAGAAACAAGAAGAAACAACCGAAGTGAAAATTTTCGATTATCAAAGAATTTATATTATCTACAAGAATCCCTGAGTTCATGGGCAATCGAGGATCATCTATAATTAGTAGCTGCTACAGAAATGCCCAGATGAGCAGGAGGATTTCTTTTTTATTTTCATTTATCTGAGTAAAGAAATGTTGTCCCATTATCTTACCTTTCAATAAGAAATCCACTATTAAAGCTCTGCATGTAACTAAAGTCCACAGAACACTAAGTACAAGTGTGTTCTCATCAGATTTCCACATTTTAGCTGTACACGCAAACGCAGAATTTAGGAATGATGACTCCCCGCCCGATGTCCAGAATGACTGGGGCACAGGTGTGTTTTTCAATCTAACCTGCTTAAGAGAATGGCCTTATAAACCATACATAAGTGGCCAAATTCCAAAGAATATCAAACATGACAAAACATATTTGGGGTGAATATATTGACCACTCCCTTCTGCCTTGTCCAACACAAGCCACTAACACTAAACTTCTCAAACCATAGTACGTGGGCCTGGAAGTAGGTGGAGCCACAAGGTTACAATGGCACATCTTCCTAGAACATCGGTGTTCCTCAATGGGAGTCCGTGAGACACCCAGAGTCGCCCGAGTTCATGTGTTCACCACTCTCTGCACTTGAGAGTACTCAGGGGAAGCCTGAAAAGCACTATTGAGGGGCACCTGACTGGCTCAGGTGGGAGAGCATGCAACTCTTGATCTCAGGGCTGTGAGTTCAAGCCCCATGTTGGGCGTGGAGCCTACTGAAAGAAAGGAAGGAAGGAAGGAAGGGAGGGAGGAAGGAGTGAGGGAGTGAGGGAGGGAGAAAGGGAGGGAGGAAGGAAAACACGGCACTATTGAGGGTGAGGGAAAATACCAATTTACTGAACACCTATCTGCCAAGGCCTGTGCTAGATGTCTGCACATCAATCATCTTAATTTCTCACTTAGTCGTTCAACAATCATGGGAAGAAGACAGGGAACAGCCAGTGAGCTTTATTACTGTTTTGAGATACATTTTAACCAGGCTTTCAGAACCCAGCTCAGCGTTAATATCACATCCTTCAAGTCATGGGCCCTAGGTTGGGGTGGGGGGGGAAGACACTAGGAACTTGGTAGTGAAAACACCAGCAGCAACCTCAGACATGAAAACATCGGTTGATATATATACAAAATGTGCTGGTGGGTTATGAATTTTGTTTACTTAAAAAGAGCAACTTCTGAATATAAACATATGACTGAATTTACTAATAAATACTAATAACTACCCACATGTGATACATTTATATACATATAATATTTTGTTAAAAACCTCTTAAAGGCGCACCTGGGTGGCTCAGTCATTCAGCGTCTGACTTCAGCTCAGGTTGTGATCTGGAGGTCCTGGGATGGAGCCTCCGCCTCCCAGCAGGAAGTCGGCTGCTCCCTCTCCCTCTTCTTCTCCCCCAGCCCCTCCCTCCACTTGTGCTCTCTCTCTCAAATAAATAAATAAAATCTTAAAAACAAAAAACGAAAACCTTCTTAGTGCTTATTTTGTTTCCCTAACCTAATCAGGCAAGAAATAACTTTGCTCCTGCCACAAATTTCAGCCACTGTTTGCTCAACAGAATTTGGCCAAGAGATGAGCCTTCTTTGGTGTAGTGTATACCACTTCTCCCCAGCCCACCCAGATTGTTCCTTGTCCATGTCGCTGCTAAGTGTTGCCCTCTGAGTCTTCTCACCAACATGAAAGGAACCTATTACTGCAACTGGTTAGAAATAAAAGCTCCTTGACTCAAGTTGGCCTGTTGAGCCTGTTGGGCCTGTCCTCCAATCCATCGCCTGTTGAATAACACACACGACACAGAAATTGCCTGTCATGAACACCAATACAATATACAAATATCAGCTATTTTTGTTGTCCTCGTGACTATCGTATTTTACACCCATTCTGTTGGACTGCCTTGGGACTCCCACAAATATGGTCAAATGCCCAGCAGCAGTTTAAAAAACTCTTAACATGTGTCTGGTTGGCCACTTGGATGTCTTCTTTGGAAAAATGTCTGTTCATGTCTTGGATGGGTCAGCCTGGTGATGGCTATTAAAGAGGGCACATATTGAATGGAGCACTGGGTGTTATACACAAACAATGAATCATGGAACACTACATCAAATAAATAAATTAATTAATAAATTAATTAATTAATTAAACTCCAGTCTTCATTACAAAAAAAAAACCTCTTAACAGGCCAGACATAACAAATTGTCAATTCGGTAAAATATGAAAAATTTATTTGCCATGAAATTAAAAGAATTTGGGCTTTGGCGGAACACTAAAACTGTTTGAAACATACACTCGTCTTCCTTCGCTGACTCAGCAAGGAGCCAGGGATCATGCTGTGTGCAGAAGACAGAAGAAGTGTTGGCTGAGAATATTCGCGCAAAGTGGACACCAGAGAACAGTTTACTGTGTGGTTAGAAAACGGAGCTGCTTCCAAGAAAAGCAATTCTTTGGTTTCTATGATAGGCAACAAACTTCTTCCCCCAAAGCTGCCGTGGCAAAGCAACGCAGTCTCCCCCGGTGTGGCTAGTCTTCTATTAGAAGCCTGTAGGGGCCACAGTCGTAGGGGAAGAACACCCCCAAAATTATGAGGGATTTCACAGGCTGCTGCACCGCTTTTGGATACGCTTACTCTACAAACATCCCCCTAAACGGCAAAAGGCATCAGAGAATTTGCTCCATCGTCCGTTCTCACCTTTGCATCCCTGTGGTTCTTATTTCCTCTCTGGAAATGAACTTCTGAAAGAAAACACAACCCAGCGTGAGCACCAGATGTAGACCCTCTCGGTGCCCAGATTCCTTGCATCACGCTTGCGCAAAGCCTTGGACACTGCGAACGGTCACACCATCAGGGAGCGGCTCCGGTGACTCCCACAGCCAGGCCCAGCGATGTCACACGTTCCTGCAAGGCCAGGACAGACAGCAGAGTGGAAGAGCTCACCTACCAGGAAGCAGAGATCACATCCTCCTGAGTTCGCCCGGAGATTCCAAGAGAGAACAGCTCTGACAAAGTCCCCAGATGGCCAGTCCTCCCAGATGACCCAAGTCTCTTAAGCAGTGGGCAAGAGGAAAACACACTGGCAAGTCTCCATGGCCATTACATTTCTGTGCATCCCCTAGGATGACAGAGGATCCCTGGGACCCCTGAGCGTTTCCTTACTATTCTACAGAGAACACTTTATTGGGATTATAAAGTAAGGATCTGCATTACTCTGCATTTTTTTTTTTTAACTTAAAACTGACTTCTGGTGCTTTCTTCACTAAATCACAAACCTACGATTGTTTGTGAATATGCTGGCTCCAGATAGATCTGTATTTTGGTCTTTGGTTGCCAGGAAAATTCCAGACTCCCAACTCTGGCTGCCAGTCTCCGTGTTTTTATTCCATCAAATCTGAGCAAGACTTAAGCGGTCGGAGAAGTGGAGATGCGAGAAGCACATTGACCGTCACAATTTCCTACGGCCTCTGATCTCTGTTTCTCCAGTTTCACCAAAACTTAATGGAACCGAAAGGCAGAGAGGAAAAAATAAAGATCTCTCCCTTTAAAAAATCATGTCATTGTTGAAATTTTAAAAAATAACCGTATTAATAATTCATCTGATTCAGAAACGGTGAAAGAGAAATCTGCCAGTTAAAAGACCAGAATGAGAAAAAAAAATAAACAAAGGAGAAATGTTGCAAATATCTACATCATCTACCGTGGGAACATCTCTACAGTATTTTCAGAAAATAACTGCCTTGAAGATACGTGGAACATGAGTACTATGTTGGGGGGTGTGCGTGTTTCAATTTGCTATAACTAATACGTCACAGTAAAGGGACGATTTACATTTAACCACTTTCTGAGTGGAAAAAAATAACAGACTTGTCAGAGTAATATTTTTTCTGTTTAATAACCTATGGTTATAGTCACAAATCATAGCAATAACATGATCCCAAATCCAGCCCCACTGTTGTGAAGACAAACTATAATGGTCAAATCAACTTTTGATTTATTCACCTAAATTCTGGTCTCCTACCAATACAGTAGTAGATTGGGGTACAGTGACTGCTAAAATGTGTTTCTTTATTTGAAACTTAACTGAAGGGATAATGAGATTATGTAAAATGACATCCTGATCGCTGTAGCCAAAGAATGAAAGTGAGAATTTACCCCACTTTATTATCCTATGGCGAGAATATTATACACAAACTCAGCTCAGACACGCAGGAATACAGATCAGCAGTTAACCTCCCTCCTGACCTCAGTGGGAACTGCTCTCACCTCCTTCCCCGGGGCCCAGAAGCATAAGCCTTCTCCCCCTCGCTCATCATCTCCTTGTTGTCTGTCCCTTCAAGCAGCTCCATGAAAGCTTGGACCCTAAGGCTCCCACGGGCAGCACCTAAAATAGTGCCTGGCACATCACACAGGCAGACTGGTTCAGTAAGCCCCTGTGATTGAATGACTGAACTTGAGAGCTTCTGAGAAAGGAAATGGAGTGGATGACCTCACCCTTTCATGATGCATTCAACCGGCTTCCCTCTGCCACGGGCTCTTGGTCTAGTTCAATGTCAAGTGGCATGCCCAGACAGATTCACTTTTGTCGGTGGGTTGTCTTTGGCAGAATTCCAAAAGTCAACACAGTATAAAAAGATACATGCAGACGGAGCCATTCCTACACCTACTCCCAACCCCTACGTTCCCCACTGACTGCTACAGATCCGCGTCTGTAGTCGTTTCTCGTTTATCTTTCCAGTGTTTCCCTATGCAAATATAAGCAAATTCCCCTACATATCTCCAGATCCCCACCTTTCTTACATAAAGATACCATAGTCAATACACCAGTCTCCAGCTTGTTTCTTTCACGCGGCAATGTACCTGGACACCATTCCACATCAGAACACACATCATCACTCTCTTTTAACAACCACACGGCACCCACTGCACAAGGACGGCATCATTCAACCACTCCCTCACAGACTGCCCTACATCTGGTTGCTCCTGGTGCTCTGGTGTTACACGCAAACCTTCAATGCTGCCCTTGTGTAGGTGTCACCTAGGTATGCGTGCAGGTGTGTGTGTGGGGGGAAGACTCCCAGAACAGGACATCTGTAATGTTGGTTTACACTGTACGGTTGTTAAGAAATATTGTTAGGTGCCGTGGTGGTGATAGCTTCAATGTGCGTGTGTGTTACAGGGCACCAGAATATTTTTCCATTCTCGTCAAGGGGAGTGCTAACCTGATTCTTCACTTTCATGAAACACAGACCCTTTGAAATTTTAAATCAGTGCAGCATCCCAGTGGTAGCCGGAGTTCAGTTTCCCTATTCTACTTCCATCCATCAGTTTTCTAGGCTAACAGATTTTCCCACTAGTAACCTATTAGAGGAAAACAGGCCCTCTAAAAAAGCCTTGAAAGCCTAGTTAATATGGGTGGAATTAAATTTTTATAAGAGTATTCAGGGATTCTAAATCAGCAGCAAATACTTTCTTTTCATCACAATACCCAAAATGACATGGAAAGAAAAACATAAATGAATATTTAAAAACCTTATTCATTCCAATGCAGGGACCCCCAAAAGTAGTTGATATTCTGAGTTTTTTTAGTAATTCATGACTTTTTTTTCACAGTGACAACCTAAAATTAGAAAATGATGCCTATTTGCAGAATTAATGAAAAGGTCTTTTTCCCACCCTTCCAGAGAAGGCATGAGGAAACAACATACTTTCACATGAGAATCTCGGCTCTCAGGAAGCTGACCCTCTGACTTAGAATATTTATTACAGTCAAGGAGCACAAAAGCAGTGATCTCCTTTTGTTCCAACATATACTTTGCTAAATACAAACATACTAGACTCTATTCCCTTGTTTGATACAGTTTTGTATGATCCATTTAATATACTTCAAAACCATGTGTTATGAACAATATGATGTTCTCTCTGTATTTGTGACTATAAACCAATTCTAGGGACAGTTAGTTACCTTAATCAATAACTCACCAAGACATGTTCAAGAATGTTTTTAGCTACTTTATTCACAATAGCCTCAAACTGGAAATAATAAAATGTCTACCAAGTATAGAATGGGTATCTAAATTTCATACAATGGAACACTACAGATCAATGGGAAAAAATGAACAATTTATACAACATGAAGGAAACTCACAAAACTTACGTATGATTCCATTATATGAAATTCAAACCAGCAAAACTAATTCGTGGTGACAGAGGTCAGAACGGTGATTACCTTCGAGAAGGAAGGGCATTATTCTGACTGAGGAAAAGGGTCCCAGAGAGCTTTCAAAGGTGCTGGAAATGTTCTACATCTTGATCTAGGGGGTCCTTAGATAGGTTAAAAAATTCTGAAATTTGTTATCTTTACTATATATAAATTATATCTCAGCATCCTGAGCTGGTCCTTACTCCAGGAACAGCCAACTAGAACAGCTCCTGTTATCTATATTTGAGTAATATTAGCTCCGCTGCTGACTAGCAAAATGAATGTGAGGAATGATTTTTTTTCTTGGTGAAATCAGAGGTTAATTAGCACGATGAGCGTTAAGAATGGGGTACAGAACAGGGGCGCCTGGGTGACTCAGTCGTTAAGCGCCTGCCTTCGGCTCAGGTCATGGTCCCAGGGTCCTGGGATCGAGCCCCGCATCGGGCTCCCTGCTTCTCAGGAGGCCTGCCTCTCCCTCTCCCACTCCCCCTGCTTGTGTTCCCTCTCTCACTGTGTCTCTGTCAAATAAATAAATAAAATCTTAAAAAAAAAAAAAAAAAGAATGGGGTAAAACAGTTTAGATAGTCTCTATCCTTGAACCAACAGGGTACAAGACTCCATCCGACAAGGCCCAGGGCCTGTACCCTTAGACTTGATCCCAAAATGGTCCAGGCATTGGTTTGGAGGATTTCTGGGCTGCCTGATGCCTATCATAATGGAAATGGAATCCTGCTTTTGGAATATTGGCAACTTTGCTTCAAGAGAAGCTTTCATCCTAAGTGGTGGTCAGAGCACCTAAGAGGACACAGAGCGGGAACTTCAGGTGACAGAATGGAACGTATGGACTAGATTCTGCCTGACTGCTAATACCCATTTGTTTAAGAAGTGTCTTGATGCTGAATTTGTTCGGAAACTTGCTGTCATTTAAGCTGGTCATGAGGCTGTAAGAGAATAGCTAATCCTCGCTCAACTACAACTTTCCGGTGGCTACCATCCCCTACCCCAAAAAACTTAAGAGTATGCATGACCAGTCTGGCTTAGCCCTATTGTCAGCAAGTCTGGAGACTGTTAGAGCATGAAAATGTGCACACATGCATGTTGGAGGGTGATACGTTTCCTTATGAACAAAATGAAGAATGGAACCAGAGGTGAGAAAAGTTGTATAAATGGGTATATGACAGCACAGCAACACCCAGAGAAAGATGCCAACCAGGGGGAAGTTTCCAGCAGCACCCACAGCTCTTGGAGGCTTGTACAGAGAAATAGAAGATATGATCGTATTTGTGAATGACCCAAAATTAAACGAGATGAAAGACTCAGAATTCTAAAAGGTCTTGACAGGCTGATTTGGTAAACTCCATCTAACAATATTAAATATACAATTTAGGTGCACAAAAATTAACAACTCAGAACAAAAAGGACAAGGATCAATGACAAAATCCATTATACTCGTTACATTTAAAACTTTAGGGGTTTTGGATAACAAGTTCAGGTTCAATGTGAATTGGAAATATGTTATGGTCACCAAAAATGTAATGCATATATTACATTTAAAAAAAAAAGTTTACTTTGAAAAGATGTAATGCAAACAGATACTTGTTCATCTATGTTCATATCAGCATTAGTCACAAAAACCAAAAGGGAGAAGCAACCTAAGGGTCCACTGACAGATGAATTGGATAAACAAAATGGGACATATCCTTGGGGGCACCTGGGTATCGGTTAAGCATCTGCCTTTGGCTCTGGTCATGATCCCAGGGTCCTGGGGTTGGGCTCCCTGCTCGGCAGGGGTCTGCTTTTCCCTCTCCCTCTGCCCCTCCCCCTATTTGTGCTGTCTCTCTCTCTCTCTCTCAAATAAATAAATAAATATCTTTTTAAAAAATGGGACATATCCATACAATGGAATATTCATCTCCCTCCATGAGGGGATTGCTGGTCACCTGTGAAAGGAAAAGTCTCCCAAAACATGTTCTGCCTCAAGTCCCCAATGTCTCTACCCTGGTTCCTGGTACATCAAGTTCCCAATGTCTCTGCCCTGGTTCCTGGCACGCTCTGGGGCAAAAGGTCTGTCAGTCAGAGGAGCTGACTTCCTGGACACTCAGGGCATGGGCACCCTTTCAGAGAAGCCCGGAATTCCTCTAGGTAATAAATATTTCAGAAAGCCTTGGCTCTCCATCCCACTTCCTCTCTGCTCCCTCCCCAACACACACACACACACACACATACACACACACGCACACACATCCATCCTGAATCTCTGCCTCCCAAATGCAAACAGTTGACTGGTATATTCATTCATGCAATAAATATTCAGAGTTTAGGGGAAATTTTGAAGTTGAATTTTTTTTTAAATATTTATCTCTTCAGGGAGTGTGTATCTCATGAATGACAATATTTATTGAACAATACTATTATCAGAACTTATCTCATTTCTCTCTCTCCTAAAATAAATTAGTCTATGAAGCTGACACAGAGGGAAGGAGCCCACAAGGCACCCACAATGCTGGGGAATGCCAGGTCCCAAGAAGAAGATTACTGTAAGGGGGAAGAATCATTCACGCTCTTGGTGTCCCTTTCTCTGTGGCTGTTCCTCCCTGTGTCCCCTCCCACCTCCTCCTCCACAGGGCAGGAGGGGGGACTTGCCTGGCTGGCCGGGAGGAATGGGAAGGCTGGAAGCTCAGCCCCTTCTCCCTCTGTCCCTTGGAAACCTGCTGGAAGCCCACCTAAGGTTTTGTCACATATCACAGCCTCCAATTTAGCTTTTATCAGAAATAGTTATTACTTTGGTCTCCACCTGCCTGACCCCTCAACCCTAGTTCTCAACTGGTTCAGAGCACCGGTGGGAAGAGCATGTTCCTAATCAGCCCTCATACCTCACACACATAACAAGGTGGTCCCAGGCAGGTTTGTGGGTGGAAGGCTAAGAGGCTGGGAAGTGGCTTCACAGGGACACCTGCACGATGACAAGAATGTGCCAACAGGCCAGTGATCTCTGAGGCTGGAGGACCCAAGATCCCCTAGGCTGTCACTATAGGACTTTTTCACTCTTTCGTTCTGGAACAATGGGACTTCCCCTGGACAGGTAACCTGAGAGACCCAGCATTCAGTCTCTCTGAAGAAAATACCAGAGTCTCAGATAACAAAACAAAATGAAATCAGAAGGACTGCCCAAGTCCTCCTTGTAATTGTTAATGGCACTGAACGTTTATGGAGCACAAAAAATGTAAGCCACTCTTGGGCCTAAAACTCTTTCTGGCAAGTGCACAACCTACCTAACGCTGGGTCTGCCCAACCCAGTGTGACATGCGCTCCCCACCTGTCTTGACTGATCCCATGAGCCAAGCAATTTCCACATTTCCATCTCATCGTGCTAGAGAGCCATAGTTGATGTCTATATATTTTGGGTCCTCCTTGTCCAAGAACAAGAGAGAAATGAACAGCATTAGAGCTGCACTTGGTTAAAGGTATTAAAACATGAACACTGAGCCTTAGAGACCACTTAGTACTACCCCTCATTCCCCACACAAAGCAACTGCACTAACATAAAGTAAATGCGGTGTCCGACCTACCCATACCTGGGGAAGCCTGAACATGAACTGGATATGAGAGGATATTAAAGACATATTATTAATTGTGTTAGTTATGATAATGTTATTTTGGTTACCTGGGGAAATTTCTTTCTTTCCTTCCTTCCTTTCTTGGGGGGAATGGAGGGGACGGAAGGCCATATTATACTAGGGGTGGAATGTCAAGATATCTTTTTTTAAGTTGAGATATAATTGACATATAACACTGTGAACATTTAAGGTGTACAATGTGTTTATTTGGTGCCCCCCTAGAGTCAGCTAACGCCTCCACTGGTGTTACCATTTCTTTTTTGTGCTCAGAACATTTATGATCTAGTCTCTCAGGAACTTTCAAGTATATAATACAGTGTGTTAACTCTATTCACCATGCTGTGCATTAGATTCCCCAGAACTTATTCACCTTCTCACTGTAAGTTTGTACCCTTTGACCAAGATCTCCCCAATTCTCCCACCCTCTGTCCCTGGTAACCACCACTCTACACCCTGCGTCTACAAGTTTGGCTTTTTTAGATTCCACATGTAAGTTGTATCATACATTATTTGTCTTTCTCTGTCTGACTTATCTCACTTAACATAATGCCCTAGAGGTCCATCCATGTGGTCACATATGGCAAGATTTCCTTCTTTCTCATGGCTGAATAATATTCCATTGAACGTACAAACCACACCTTATATATCCAATCATATGTTGACACTTCGGTGGTTTCCATGTCTTGGCTATTGTGAAATTGTGCAATAAAATATCTTTAATTTACTTTAAAATATCTTAGCATTTTTTACAAATGGAGTGAATGAATGAATGAATGAATGAATGAATAGCTGGTCTGACCCAGAGGACACACAGCTAGTTAGTGGTGGGCTGGTTAATAGTCCAGCATCCTTCCTCTAATGTTTTACAAAAGACCATTTGCAAAATTTTATATCCTCTACACCAGAGCAGCTACTCAAGGTGACTGTAGCCATGTAGAGGGCCATTCAGGCTCTGCCCACTCAGCTTTGGAGGGGCCCTACAGGCTCCCAATCAGTGTGACAAACTGAGTTTGATAAAAAAAAAAAAAAAAGTTGCTAGGTTGGCCTTCTTCTCTGATCCAAACAGCCAAGTAATGGCCACATAGTCATTAAACATTTGCCTGGGTGGACATTTGTTCCAACTTTCTAAGACCACATCAGTGTACCAAGAAACTCAATTCTTTCATAATGTAATAACATGATCTAAAAGAATTAGTGTATAATCACATATAATAACCATGAACTGCTTATTAGGTACCAGGGACTATTCTAAGCATTTGACAAGAATGATCTCAGTTAATCACCACAACCTCCAAGAGATTATTGTCTCCATGATGTAGATGAAGTAGGGGCACAGAGAGTTTAAGAAACTTGCCACACCCACAGAGCCCTGAGGGACAGAGTCAGCATTTTGGATGACTCTGCCATACGTTCTCCTTAAGGCCACATACCATTTCCTCATAGTCACACCTAATGGGAGAAATGGTCCAGGGATAATTCTTTCTCATTGCTATCTTTAAAAATACTACAGAAGAATTGGGGCACCTGGATGACTCAGTCAATTAGGCGTCTGACTCTTAATTTTGGCTTAGGTCATGATCTCATGGGTCATGGGACTGAGCCCCGCTTCGGGCTCCACGCTCAGCAGAGTCTGCTTGTCCTTCTGCTGCTCTTCCCCCCACCCAACTTGCATTCTCTCTCACTCTCTCTCTATCAAATAAATAAATAAATCTTTAAAAAAAATAACTACACAAGATTAAAAAACAAAAGTAAAAGAGAAAAATTAAATCTGCCCTATAGGCCAAAAAAAAAAGTCTGACTTCAGAAAAATCTTTCACTGTGTTTTCCCCAATAAAATTCAAATTATTTACATGCTGTTTAACTCTCTTCCTCAAACAAACCTGGGCAAGAAGTCCAGGGAGCTCTGCAATTTCTCCTCTAGAAAACTACCTGGAGGCTGCCCAGTGGGCAGCAGAGGCCTCAGGCTGCCCATTCAGCCTCTCATAGTGAAGTGATAGAAAGTCACTCCCTTGAAGGGTTCTGGGTGACTTTCTGCAGAAAAATCTTCACACACACTCACAGGAAATAAAGGAGAATGCAGTCAACCTTCCAATACCTTCACTATCTCTCAGAACTGACAATAACTTTGAATGAATCAATTCCTTCTTTAATGTTGTGCCATCAAAGCGAAAATAAGACAAAAGACCAAGAAAGTCAGATTCAAACAACGAATCCTAGAAAGGGGGAGGCGTCTTAGGATGAACTGGGGAAACCCCCACCTTGGGGTGGTACTCAGCCCTGTTCCGGAGCCCCTCCCTCCATTAGTCCAATTATCCCAACAGGAATAAATGAAGGGTGGCTCCTGTCATCACAGAAGTCGGAATTCTCAACAGAAGTCAAAGTCAAATGAAGATACAGCATAGGTAGCATCTGAAGGCATGGAGGGAAGGAAAGCCTAAAAACCAGATCAACACCAACCGAGTGGTCTGATTCCGAAGGGTTCAGGGATTACTGGCATGGAGGTTGCCACAAAGGGCTTTGATTACAAGAAGAGAAAGGATTTATATCATGGTTACTATCCCTACTGGAAAAAAAGCCAAGCTTCCTCAAATATAAGCAGGCTGAATGATGAAGTTAATAATTGAGGCCAGGAAGCCATATTTCCTATTGCAATAGAAATGAATACTGCTATCTGCGAAGGACAAGAGCCTCTCCCACAGAGGAACTTCTTGTTCCTCCCCTAAATTTATTATCGTGAAAACTAGTATTTGACATTCGCTAAATGCCAACAACATGCCCATATCTGCTATTATGACTACATCATTACTTTACCTCTGAACTGACTTTCTAAACATTGTTAACTTCGTCCTGGACAACAAAAGGCAGGCATGAAGATAAGGAAGGCAATTAAGAGTTATGCTAACAATAAAAATAAAGTAGTGATAATAATTTTCTGCTTTGTCCAGGCATGGTTTATGACTTTGACATTAAAAAGACTGGGAAGCTTTTTTCTTGTTGTGACTACTGCAGACAAGGCAGATGTGGTAATTACAAATGGCTAAAGGCAAATTAGGAAAAGAAAAGATCCTGGGACAGTCTCCTGTCTAAAACTGTGTTAACAGGGCACCTGGGTGGCTCAGTTGGTTAAGCAACTGCCTTCGGCTCAGGTCATGATCCTGGAGACCCGGGATCGAGTCCTGCATCGGGCTCCCTGCTCAGCGGGGAGCCTGCTTCCCCTCTGACCCTCCCCCCTCTCATGTCTCTCTCATTCTCTCTGTCTCAAATAAATAAATAAAATCTTTTAAAAAATAAATAAATAAATAAAAATAAAATAAAACTGTGTTAACATTGTAAGACTATGCTACTTGGAATACCCAAAGGAAAATCTGTCTACTCTGCAGCCCAATTATGTCTCCCCCTTTCTGGGCCATATTTCTTGAGCTCTGCATCTCACACTCAGGACAGCGAGGCTGACATGGAAGCCAGCCGAATAACAAGAGGAAGGAAGCTGAAGGAAGGACGCCACAGGAAGCCAAAATAAAAATGGCAGAAACAGAGCTAGGTCTAACTCAACTCTGGTCATGAAGAGTTCAAACTCCCTGGGTGGTTTCATTCCAGAACTCTCATGTTGTCTCATTTTGTGTATTTTTGTCCTCCAAGTCTCCGATTCCAGGGGTATGGACGTTTCCCTGGTTGTTCTCATGCCCGACTACCTGAACACAACACACGGTTCGTGCCTCCAGGAAGGCAATTACAGTACTATATTGTAACTACTAATTCCTATGCTTGTCTGCCCCCTCTCCTGCCATTGCCGGGTCCTCAAAATGCGAGCGACATCACTCATCCACCTGGCACACAGTGGGCATCCATCATCTCTGCCCCATAAGCAGTGAGCAGATCTTATAAACAGACAATTCCTGAGAAGACTTTCTGCTCATAAATGCCCTTCCTCCTGAAGCCAAAGTTTCACTATTGAGGGTTAATGGCTTTGGCTCTGTTGTCCAGAGTCCTTAAGAAAATAGATCTCTTTGAAAGGAGTGTCCCTGTTTTCTCAACTGCTGTGAGCTAATATATAAAGGGAATAAAAGAAACTGGCTCAGAATCGAAGGGAAGTATTAGAGAAGAGAGAAATAGGGAGGAGAAGAGGAAAGAGTAAAGAACTGAGAGGAAAGGGAAAGGTGGAAAGGAGGCAAAGTCATACCCCGCCTTCCTCAGAGTTTTGCCTGGAATCTGCCATCACCACCTTCTCTCCCCACAGAACGGTGGACGCCTCCAAGTATACTCGCTTCTAAGGAGCTTCTCCTTGCAAATGAAATGGAGGGAGCAGGTTTTCACTCTTCCCAAAATGCTCAACAATGGCTGAACATTCCTTTTTGATCTTTTCCTTGTTGTAAAAGAAAACAAAGGAAGAGAAAAGGACTCCACATATAACCTTCCGCAATCTAAAAGAACAGAATGGGGGCGCCTGGGTGGCTCGGTCGTTAAGCGTCTGCCTTCGGCTCAGGTCATGATCCCAGGGTCCTGGGATTGAGCCCCACATCAGGCTCCCTGCTTGGCGGGAAGCCTGCTTCTCCCTCTCCCACTCCCCCTGCTTGTGTTCCCTCTCTCACTGTGTCTCTCTCTGTCAAATAAATAAATAAAACCTTTTTTTAAAATAAATAAATAAATAAATAAAAATAAATAAAAGAACAGAATGGGGGTGCCTGGCTGGCTCTGTTGGTGGAGCACGTGACTCTTGATCTTGGGGCTGTGAGTTCGAGCCCCACGTTGGGTGTAGAGATTACTTAAAACTAAAATCTTTAAAATAAATGAATGAAAAGGGGCACCTGGGTAGCTCAGTCATTAAGCATCTGCCTTGGGCTTGGTTCATGATCCCGGGGTCCTGGGATCGAGCACCGCATCGGGCTCCCTGCTCAGCGGGAAGCCTGCTTCTCCCTCTCCCGCTCCCCCTGCTTGTGTTCCCTCTCTCACTGTGTCTTTCTCTGTCAAATAAATAAAATCTTTAAAAAAATAAAAAAATAAAAAATCAATAAAATGAATGAATGAATGAATGAAAAGAGCAGAATGATTAGACTTTACCCATACGAAAACCCTGAAGGTGAATATTCAAGGTCTGGGATGGCAGCTACAAGGGTGACTAAAACCGGAAGGGCTTTGCAGGTCCATTTGAATTAAACTATTAGCAGAATGAAGTTCCATTTTTGTATGACATTTAAGAGGAACCAAAGTTAGTTTTTTGTTTCTTTGTTGGTTTGTTTTATTTTTTTAAGTAATCTCTACACTCAACATGGGGTTCTAATTCACGATTCTGAGATCAAGAGTCAGATGCTCTTCCAACTGAGCCAGCCAGGCGCCCCAGGAACCAAAGTTTTAAGGAAAGCAAACTACTAGTTAAGACTCCTGTGATAATTCTTTGAGCCTTTGGTTTAAATTTTATGGAGTTTTGGTCCATCCTAATTCCTTAATAAGACCTGAAGAATTATTACTTGCTGCATTTTTATGCCATCAGAGAGATACTCCTTCATAAATTTAAAAATAAGTTGTGAACTTGCATTTTTTTTTCACCTTTGTGTGCAAGAAAATTCATTTTATACAATTTCCAAACCATTCTGTGTTCTGGAGACTTTACTGAGATGGACTTTTATCAAGTGCTTCTTAGGCTATAGGGAGGTTTTCATTCCCATCTTTGAGTAGAATATATAAAGTTTAGACTGAGAGGCAAAAAAAGAGTTTGGTTCTTGTCACACAAATTAAACAAACAACAACAACAAAACATATATATGAATGAATCCAAAAGGGCCAAGAATGGCAGGAGGAAAAAAAGGTCAAGCAACAGATATACTAGTTCATAAATGCCAGGTGACCCAAAAGCAATTCTTCTAAGGAGCTGCAAGAGATTGAACCCCAGGGCAGCCCCAGCTCCACTTGTTCCCAGATTTAAAGAGATGTTTCTACCAGAAAGCAACACAAATCAGGCCACCACATTCTTTCCCATTTTTTTGAGAAAGACAAAATCTCGTCAGCGTCTCTGGTGACAAAGACACAGCAGAAGAAACAAAGTAAGTCCTCGCCCCCTTCTCAGGACTCCGGACCCATCAGATTCAAGTGCAAACCACTCAGGAGGGCAGCTCCGCAGCCTGTTCACCTAGCAGATGTTCACACTGACCATGCTAACGGAAGGGGGGAGGAAGAAAAGTAAGAGCCAATATCCACAGTCATTATCACAACGAAGCCCTAAAATGCAGGCAAATAATAAAACAGAACATTTCTGTCCTATCAATCCAATCTCCATAGCTCAACTAAATGGTGATAAAGCTTCCTGCAAACATAAAGGGATGTACATTCACAGAATAATTTTGAAAACGTGTGGCTCTTGCTCTCTGGTCTTCAGTCAATAAATGCACCATAGACGAACATTTTCAATAAATATTAAACCACAATAGACAACCATTCTGGTCTCTGAGACACACGCAGTGTTTTTACCCACAGAAAGCACCTGTTGTAATAACTTCAAAAATGAGTTGTGGAAAAGAAAAATAATTTTACCCCATGGTACACAGAACAATAGGCCTCAGACAGTCAGGCATTGGGACTGGGATAATAGCTCCTGGTAGACACAGACAAGAGTGCCTGAGATCTGTCCAGCCCAGACTACGGTCTCCCACACACCAAGAGAGCATGGCTCCATTATAATAACTGAGCGCGGAAGATGGGAAAGAATCCTGCAGCAGAAGGCTGAGGTCTTGGGAAGATACTGCAGAAAGCCAAAATCAAATAGAAGTATTATGTCTTTCTAAAAAAAAAAATATATATATATATATATATATATATATATATATAAATAACATACTGCTATCCAAGGGTGTGGTTTGTATTCGGTGTCCAAAGGCAAGCTTCTTTACTTGTTGCTATTAAACTAGTTAAAACTATTAACTATTCACTACCTGGTAGAATGGAGTCAGGCAGGAAGGAAAGAGGTAGGCTTCCTCTGTGTTATGGAGAACAAATCTAACACATCTCTACCACAATGCCTCAAACTTCAGAAGGAATGGTGAGAATTTTAAATCTCAGGGTTAATAATCCCTAGCATAAAACCAAAAATGTAGACCCACTACTCCTGGGTGAGAGGTCAGCAACTGTAGGCAAATTTCATTAAAATGTTTAACTCCAAGACGAATGAAATGAATGGAAAATAGGTCACAGCAGACAGGAATGTGCCCACAAGGAAAAGACATGCCCAGGGACTTCTCCTCACAGAATAACCTTTGCTTAGAAAACAGGCTTTTCACTCTGGAAAACAGTATGGAGGTTCCTCAAAAAGTTAAAAATAGAACTACCCTACGACCCAGTAATTGCCCTACTAGTTATTTATCCAAAGGATACAAACATAGTGATTTGAAGGGGCACCTGCACCCCAATGTTTATAGCAGCAATGTCCACAATAGCCAAACTACAGAAAGAGCCCAGATGTCCATTGACAGATGAATGGATAAAGAAGTATATACACACACACACACACACACATATAATGTAATATTAACCATCAAAAAGGATGAAATCTTGCCATTTGCAATGACATGGATAGAGCTAGAGGGTATTATGCTAAGTGAAATAAGTCAGTCAGAGAAAGACAAATACCATATGATCTCACTCATAAGTGGAATTTAAGAAACAAAACAGATGAACATAGGGGAAGGGAAGGAAAAATAAAATAAGATGAAATCAGAGAGGGAGGCAAACCATAAGAGACTCTTAACTATAGGAAACAAACTGAGGGTTGTTGGAGAGGAATGGGTAGAGCGATGGGGTAACTGGGTGATGGGCATTAAGGAGGGCACGTGATGTAATGAGCATTGGGTGTTATATGCAACTGATGAATCGCTAAATTCTACCCCTGAAACTAATAATACACTATATGTTAATTAAATTGAATTTAAATTTAAAAAAATTTTTTTAAAGAAAACAGGCTTTTCTTAGAAGCTGAGTATGCCATTTAGGAAAGAAACTGAATTAACGTCCTGAAGAATTATACCTTTTTCATCCTTCCAGGTCAGAGAGGACAATAGCCATATACAAAGTTTCATTAGGGAAGAGGACGAACAGGTCATTTACCCGATGTGAAGAAGAGTACCAGAGGTAGACAAAACATGCCACGAGTGGCTCAGAGTGAGGATTCTTTTCCCAGGCATATCTGTGAGCAGTGGTCCAAAATGAAGAGGATGAGGACCGTTACTCAGAGTGAAGGGCCAATGCCCTCAGCCACCAGAATAGCTCTGACACAGAGCGGGCTGTGCAGGAAAGAGGTAACACAGCAAGGCCTGACTCCTATCCTTGCAAAGGCCTCTTACAAGGGTGGCCCTTGGCTGGGATCTGAGAAATTCGACTTGGAAAGCGTTCCCACCACTTTAACTGATGAGAGTGGCTCACTGTCTGTTTATGCAATCCATGTGGTTTATGCCCAAGTAGAACAAAAAGGCAGAGAGAGGGAGAATTCACTCTCTCTCCCTGATGATGAGCTGGGACATCGGCCTTCTCCTGTCCTCAGACTGGAATTACAACACTGGCTCTCCTGGGTCTCCCGCTTTCTGACAGCAGATCCTGGGGCCTCTCAGTCTCCATAATGACATGAGCCAATTCTTTATCATAAGTCCCTATCTATCCATCCATCCATCCATCCATCTCCTATTGGTTCTGTTTCTCTGGAGAACCCTAAGATAAGAGTATTACTTAATAGGTTTGAGAATATCACAAGGAATTTAACTCTTTAATTATGAATGAAGATTTGCTAATTTAGGATTTGCTAAATTTTTGCAATCCTCAGGCAGTCACCTGTTAGATGCTATTATCCCTAAAGTCACCAGCCAATTCTGGGCCAGTATTGAAGGCTCACAACTGGTGAGGGAAACAGCCTGGAATATATAAGCCAGCACCCAGACTACTTCATAATTTTCACTGGATCCAGGCCTGCTCCTGGCCCCTGATAATGACAAGACTGGCCATCTACTGGGCACCCATGATCAGGGCTCAGGGCGAGCCCTTTCTCACACATCACTGCATAACTGCAAATCCTAAAGGACTCTCCTATTTTGCTGATGAGATTCAGAAAGGCCAAGCAACTAGTCAGAAGTCACAAGTCAAGGTGGTGTGTCTGATTCCAAATCCCACACACTCTGTACCATCATGCTACGGACAACTACAATTTAGGAAATACTCTAACACACTGGGGTTTTAATTTAGTCTTTGGAAGAGAAAAAATTTAGGGCTGGTTATCCAAGGTAAGAAAGCAATAGAAAAGTAAGAGAGCTTTTCTCTGTTGGTATATACAAAAATATTAAGTATTACTCTAGGCCTTTGGAAATACTAAGGGCACCCTGAGAAGGATGGCCCCAGCCCAAGTCTGATCCCAAGGACCTAAGGAAAAGTCGTTGAAACTCATAGCACACTGCCCCTGTGACAGACAGCCTTCTAAGTGTCTCGTTCTATTCAAGTTGAAGGGGAAAAAAACCTGTACTATGCCTACGAAGGCTTCCACAATGGGGGGAAAAAGGTTTTTGTTGAACATCTGCTTTCCTTCTGGGATTCTGGAATCTGGAATCATAGGCAGAGGGTGCCTATGTGACCAGCCCCCAATAAAAACCCTGGCCACTGAGTCTCTAACAAGCTCCTCTGGTAGACACTTCACACATATTGCCACAACGGGGGATGGAGGGTGTGGATATGGAGGCCGAGAGGCCCCCCAGGCTGCTGTCTGCAAGCTGGGGAACCAGAAAAGCCAACAGTAAGATTCGGTCTGAGTCCGAAGGCCTGAGAACCAGGAGCTCCAAGGTCCAAGGGCAGGAGAAGATAGATGTCCCAGCTCAAGAAGAGAGAGCACATTCACCCTTCTGCTGCCTTTTTATTCCATTCAGGCCTGCAGAATTAAAAGAGGCTCACCCACATGGGGAAGGACAGTCGGCTTTACTCGCCTACAGATTCAAGTGTTAATCTCTTCCAGAGACAACCTCACAGACACACCCAGAAATAACGTTTTACCAGCTATCTGGGCATCCCTTACTTAGCCCAGCCAAACTGACATATAAAATTACCTATCATAAGATATGACTGCAAAGACTCTTGGAATCCATAATCTGGTTTTTGCTTCTTTTCTGTGGTTTTCATTCAGCGAATATACACCAAGTACCAGCTTTCTGGGGAGCCATACATAAGGTATTTGGGGGAGATACCGAAGGTCCCAGTCTGCTTCAATTCAGGTGGAACCTGAATAAGGACTCCAAAATTTCATGCATTGGAACGATTAGATTCTCATTCCCTAGGCCCAATTTCATCCTCTGTCAACTAAATAACTAGGCAAAGTCAGGGGAGAGGACCGTAAGAAAGCCTAGACTACTTTGTTTGAAAAAGCAAATATTAAAAAAAAAAAAGCAAACCCTTAAGAATACAAAAACACTAACTCAAAAGGATATATGCACCCCTACATTATACCAGCATTATTTGCAATAGCCATGATATGGAAGCAGCCCAAGTGTCCATCAACTGATGAATGGATAAAGAAGATGTGGTAGATACATATGATGGAATATTATTCAGCCATCAAAAAGAATGAAATCTTGCCATTTGCAATGATGTGGATGATCTAGAGAGTATTATGCTAAGTGAAGTCAGAAGGAGAAAGGCAAATACCATACGATTTCACTCATATGTAGAATTTAAGAAACAAAAGGACAAAGGGAAAAAAGAGACAAAACAAAAACACTCTTAACTATAGAAAACAAAGAGATGGTCACCAGAGGTGGGGGGGTTGGGTGAAACAGGTGAAGGGGATTAAGAGCACACTTACCATGATGAGCACTCAGTAATGTACAGAATTGTTGATTCATTACATTGTACACCTGAAACCCACATAACACTGTTAATTATACTGGGATTAAAATTTAAAAAAAAAGAAAAGAAAAAGAAGTGAAAAATAAATAAATAAATAATCAAACCTTTCAATCTGAAAAAGAAAAAAAAAATGTTATGCACCTAGAGAGGGAAATAAGGGCAGAAGGAAAACTAGAAATTGTTGGTAATTAAATCCTTTGGCCTGCAGAAAAGCACTTGGTAGTGATGAGAACAATCAGTGAATCTCCAGGAAAGTATCAGGCATTAAAGTAGCTGAGATGAGAGAAGGTTTTCAGCTGAGAGACTGGGGGGGACCTCCAGGACCCTGCCTAATCTCTAAAAAAACAGTATAAATAGGGTCATTCTGAGGTTGGCTGAGACGAAATCTGACCTAGCACTTGGTGTGTGGTCTGTCAGATTTTCCCCGGCAGGATGACGTAATTCATGCCCCACTTGCCCCCATGCATCTGGGCACCGTCCACGGTCCTTTACAGTTCTCCAGTGACATAGTTCAGAGATTGTTAAATTGCTGCGGAACATTCGTATTTACTTTAATTCTGTGGACCTTGTGTAAGACTCTCAGGAAAAAAAAAAAAAGCAGTCAGAGGCTATAAGAAGTTGCACAGAAGGTCTTCAAATCCTCAACAGAAGCGAGGAGGTTGTAAATCTTAAAATGTAATATAGAAAAACGGATAATAGCCATGACTTCTAACTTTCCTAGCTAATCCCTTCAGGGAATCAGCAAAAAAGGAAAAAAGTCAGATGTGGTCATGTAGGGAAGATGAGAGTCCTGTAAAGCATGAACATCTCCCCACATGCTCCCCGCCCCTGGAGTAGGAGAGGACCCACTCATTCCACCCACACCTGCTTGGTTGCTTCTCACTAGTCAGGCTGGCGTGCTGAACAGCCATAGCGGTTTTTCTGGAGTATTAGAGAATCTTTTAAACAAATCATTCCTTGAGGGAAGTGAGAGAGTCATTTATTACCTCTTGGTAGTGTGTGTATGTGATTACTCGGTTCCCCTGGGGGTGTCTGAGAACCAGCCCTGCACCCACTCGATCTCTCCGTCCCCACTTCTCTATCTACTCCCCCTCAGTGACCGAGTGATCAGAGCCTCTGATTCTTCCAGACCCAACCGCTGCCCTGGTTCCCTCTGGCAACTGAACAGTCTAGCATTCGGTGTGGATGAGCTCAGAGCAGGTCTCGGTTTCCGCGTCAGCCCTCACCAAGCAGGGATTACGGTGCTGCGGTGAAAACCAGCTCCCGCCTCCACGGGGCATACGTAGGTGAAATACAGGTTTGATCAACTTTGCCGCAAAACTGCCTTTAACTTTTATTAAAAGTTTTAATTTTCTTCGTCCTTTCTCTGCTACAATAATAAGGGAATAAGAGCAAGGTGGAGAAAGCATACGTTAAAAAAATAAGAAGAAAATGAGGTAAATCTCCTGATTTGTTATCACATCTCTGCATAAAAGTTCCAAGAGAGAAACAATAGAGATCCAACGCTCGAGACACAAAGATTCCAGATCCAGCTCTGTCCCTAAGGAAGCGTGTGGTCTTCTGAGTCTGCCTAATCTGAGGGGTCTGGACTCAGTTTCTTCATTTGCTAAGTCAACAACGTATGGCCTCATTCTCAGACTTCAGCACGTGGCCCACAAGGAGGACACAGGGAAGGTCATGGAATTAATTCAAATGACCTGGGGTAGCGGCTAATTTGATTTAGTGAAAGCTGAAGGGCATTGATGCCTTTCACCCTTGTCAGAAGCAAGAGCTCAGAGCTGCCGGGAGCTACCCTGCCTGGCATTAGCCGCCCACCGTCACGGGTAAGTGCCCCAAGATGCTTTCTTCTCTCAGAGGATGGCTCCCCTCAGGTGCTTGCTTCTCATATTGCTTTGCTGAGCAATGCCTCTTCTGTCGCGGATACCAAGGTCCCCGTCAGCTTATCCCATCCAAGCACTCACAAATTCCCAGAGAGCCGGATCTGAAGCGATAAGGGTTTTCGAGGATGACCCTGGCTGCTGACTCTGGCACAAGAGAGAGCTGCGAGGGACAGCAAAGGGGCA
This sequence comes from Mirounga angustirostris, assembly GCF_029215605.1. NCBI lineage: Eukaryota > Metazoa > Chordata > Mammalia > Carnivora > Phocidae > Mirounga > Mirounga angustirostris. The sequence goes on from NW_026991713.1 coordinate 128,117,033, forward strand.
TGTGTGTGTGTCTTCCTCAGTATGTATGGCAACGGACATGAGGCCAGAAAGCCAGAGGCTGGGAAAAATAAGGAGGAGAAAGCGAGCAGGGTAGAATGTGGGAGACAAAACAAAGGGAGTGGTTGACCCACGGCCACCTAAGAGACACCCATGCTGGGGGGATGGCCTGTTCTTCTAAGAGCTGCCTTCCCTCGGGATACTAAACCAGAAGATTAAATTAACGGGAACAGTCCTACACACAGAGCCCAGGCATTCCCTGGAAGCGAGGGAGGAGCCTGGCTGCAGGCGCATCCTCTGCCCTGGTCTCCCAGATCTGACCTGGTACCGATGTGTGCCAGCCCCGTGCCAAGTGCGGGCACCCCAAGATGGGTGTGCAGGGTCCCAGGTGTTACAGGAGAGACGAGAGGGCGGGGAAGGGCCGTTCTGACCTTCAGTGGTCGGGGAAGAAGGCCGTGAGGGGGTGCCACGTAAACTGCGAGGTGAAGTTTGAGGAGAAGCCAGCCCTACAGAGAAAGAAGGTGGGGCGGTGGAGGCATCAAGAGGAAGTGTGGGCACAGGGCGAGTGGGAAAGGCCTGGCAGGCTGGGGAACTCGGGGTCGCCCGTGTGACTGAAGGGGCAGTGGGGGGAGGTGAATGCAGGGCAGTGAGAGGTGCACAGAGCCCCCCACATCTGGCCTCTCAGCCCAGCTAAGGAAGCTAGGGTGTACTCCGCCTGTGGCGGGAAGGTGACGTGGGCACAGGGCGCCTGGATCCGCCTGCCCTGTCCCAGGATTGCACCAGCTCCCATGGACAGGCCCAACTGAGAGGCACAAGATGGGAAGGAGGCAGCCACTGGGAAGCCACTATATCTGCCAGGAGAGGGAAATGATGCCGTGGTCTAGGGCGTCCACAGACATGGAGGGAAGTAGACACCTTGAGGGACGACACGAGGCAGGGTTTTGAAGGTGGGAAAGAAACCCTGGTAAGAAGGAACTATGAGGCACGCATCTTTAAGAGGTGTGTACCTGCAGCAGGTCAGGCCCAATCCAGCACTGTCCTGTCAAGGAAGGGTAAGCTCTATAAAGCTAGAAAAGAATTTCCAGCCCTGTGACATTTCCCACTGAGTAAAGTGGATGAAGCCAAATGTTCCAGCTGCGGCCTCCAGGATCGTCAGTGGACGGACGCATCAGGGCTGGTTATCCCCTGCTCTCTCAGGTCTATCTTCTACCCCTTCTCTCCTGCTCTGTGTCCTGGAGGCCCCCCTGCTGATGGCATCACCCAGGCCCTCTGGTTTTGGGCTGGCCCATGGGGGACCCATCAGAAGAGCAGAGAGGCCAACAGGAGAGAGATCAGGGTGTTTCCTCCCTGTTCCATCCGTGCTTCAGTCCAGAGTTCCAGCAATGGCTGTGTCCCCAAGACATTTGCTCTGGCACCACTCACCATGGCTCACTGGGCTCCTCCCCTTGGCCCGGTGCCCAGGAGTGGCACAAGTCCTGGGCACCCAAACAGCTTTTGCTGACTTCCTTCACCCTGCCTGTACTTCCGTCATTAGCCCCTCTAGTAAATTCTCTTCACTGGAACCCCCTGATAGGATTTGCCTTTCCTGCTGGGACCCCGTCTGAAACACCAGGGGAGCCCAGTTGTCTTGACCACCCTCTGCAGCCCAGCAACCCCCCTAGTGTCGATGGGTTGACTCCATCTCTGGTCCAACTACTCCAAAGCTCACGAACGTCTCATTAAAGAGGAATCATCGTAGTGTTTGAAATAACAACTTACCACGAACAGTGCGCCCCAGAGGAAATTGTCAAATCCTAGCAGGATCAGCACACATTAGCTGAAGAGGTGGCATACACCTGGCAAGGCCTCATCTCCCACACTGTCACATGAGCCTGAATGATTCAACCGCAGGATGAGAATTTGATGAACTATATCCCGAGCGTTTCCAGCAACACAATTGAAAATGTTATCAGTGCAGGGGTTTAAAGGGTTCCTCTCATCCCGTAAGAGTCAGGATGACTGAGACAGTTTCTCCGTTGGGAGGAATCCTACTTTAATCTTGCCCTTTTATGTGCCGGTTAAACAATATTGATCAAAACTTGTTGCTCCTGGCAGGTGCCCAGCAAACCTTAGAGAGCAGTGCCCGATATAGAGCCCTCGGCCCTGAAGGAGATGAGCATCTGAGGAGAGGGGGAAGCAGGCAGACTAGCTCTGGGAAGCGCCCAGAGCTAACAAAGTGCAGGAGCGAGGGGACAGCCTGTCTAGTGAGGAGGAGAGAACCAGGAGGTTTCCTGGGAGAAATGAAATCGAAGCAGAGGCCCACGGGAAGTGCAGGGACCAGCCAGGAGAGGAGGTAGCGGGGTCCGACTCCAGGCAGGCAGACCCACGTGGGTAAAGGCTGGAGGAAGAAAACGTGGCATAGCCCTCAAGGTTCAGCACAGCTGATGCAGAACGTGACCAGAAGGACAGAGGTGAGGACGCTGGGGGCGGGTGGCCCCTCTCGAAAGTCCTTATAAGGCGGGAGAACGTACGGGTTTATCATCCAAACAGGGGATGTTAAGAGAGACATATCTGCACTGGGAAAACAGACCCACCAGACGTGCGGCGACTCCACTTCTATGACTCTGTGGACAATGGGAAGTCCCTGATGGGTATGGAGCAGAGGAGGAACACCATCAGATCTGTGCTTCAGGAAAATCATTCCAGGGCGCCTCCATGGACAATAAGCTGGAAAGGAGCTGACACTGAAGAATGAGAGAGCGAGCAGTGAAGATGTTATTGGAGAAATTCAGGAAAGAGATGACGGGGGCTCCCTGCTATGTTGGGGGTGGGGGATCAGTGGAGGGGTCACTGTTAACAGATAAATTCAAGAGACTGACAGTTGGTTAAGCGACTGCCTTCGGCTCAGGTCATGATCCTGGAGTTCCCGGGGAGCCTGCTTCTCCCTCTGACCCTACCCCCTCTCATGTGCTCTCTCTCTCTCATTCTCTCTGTCTCAAATAAATAAATAAAATCTTTAAAAAAAAAAAAAAAATCAAGAGACTGAAATTGAAATTGACAATGAGGGGCAGTGAACGGAAATGGGGGCTGGGAGGAGAGATGAGAGGGAGAGGAAGGAGCCCAAATCTTAATCAGATGCCAGGCGGTGGCAGGGGGAGGAGGATGTGGGCCACTGGGAAATGGGAGATGGAGGACCCGGTGGGGAGGGCAGGGAGATGGAGAGTGCACTTGAGACAAGCTGGGCTGTACCACGTAGGGACGTCCAGGAAGCCGTGGATATAGGGGTAAGGGCTCGGGAAAGAGACTAGGGCTGGAAACCAGGACATGGGACTTAGTTAGCAGCATATGCATGATCATGAAAATGGCCCTGGATCAGGGGGCAGTGACCTTGAGAAGTCCCCCAGGAAGACAGGGGTACAGGCTGCAGTGAGTGCAGGAGTGAGGGGACGGAGAAGCAAATCAGACAAGACATTTGGCCTTAGAGGGTGTCATCTTATTGGGGCTGGGAGACACTACACTTTGAACAAGAAGTACTGACTAGACAGGAATGTCATAATAGACACATAATGTCACAGCAAAAGGCCCCTCTAAATTCAAATATACACCATTTGGAGTCTTTTCCTTGATTTCGGTTCCACAGAAACCAACCCTTAAAACAACCAAGTTAGTCAGGATAAAACATTCATGGCTGTCTGAACAAACCTGAAGGGAAATGTCCCTTAGATCCACATCTGGGACATTCAAGCTATCGTTTCAAGCTGGCTTCAATCTGACTGGCAAGAGGAAGACTAAATTTCCGTCACTGACACTTTTCAGACAAACAGAGGTGTTGTGTCCCTGGGTAATCCAGAGCGTCTCACTCAGCGGCCAGAGGTTAACAGAATTTGTCACAGGTAGAATTTCAGGGGGTTTCTTTTTGATACAATTAAGTGGTCCCACATAATATTAGATGAGGTGCATAGATAGTACAAGAGGAAACTCTCAAGTGCCTGGGAGTACAGAGAAGGGACAGAAATCCCCCTTCCTGCATTGTTCTGTACCATAAAATCATCCTTCCTTTCTGGATATAAGCACGAGCTCCATGTACATAAGCAACACCCCCTCAAAAGAAATAGAGACTACTGCGAAATTTTTTACAAACAAAAATCATTACATATGTACATGTTTACTAAAGAGAGTTCAAACTGGGAAAACATAACCCAGAATACGATTTTCCATTTACCTGTTAAGCCTTTTTTTTTTTTTTTTTAAATCTCCTAACTTCCCTTCCGTTTTGGCTGGGCGTTCCAATGGCATGCTGGAGCTTGAAATACACAGCTATTCACATCCAGGAGCTGCGTCCCCTCGTAATACCTGTTATTATGCAGTAATGCTCGTGGACATGGGGCACCAGCTCTTCAGAGCTGGTGAGTTATTTTTTGATCATTGTGTAATTATCCCATTACCAACAGACGCTGAAAATCAAGAGGAACCAGAGAAACACTCTCTCCCTCTTGTTATACACAACTAAAATCCTTACTGAAAGATTCATCACCAACAGATTTATTAGCCCCTCAGTATCTGCTCGTGGTTGAGCCAAGGAGAGAATTTTCATATTGGTGTAACTATCAAATATGAAGGGAGAAATCGTTCCTGAATGCCTGGCTTCAAAGGCATAAAAGAAAACCACAAGGGCATGATTGGAACTATGAAAGAGGACCCAGGCAATGTGGCTCTGCCCAAACCATGGCCAGTGACATAAGACACAAGTCAATGGAAAATGAAGGCAATGGTCTGGCTGGACTGATTATACTTGGTGATACTGTTGGCTAGGGGACACACGGGTAGTAAGCTCCCTCGATCCTCATGAAAAGCTCTGCTCACAAAGCTCTGACCCTCAGTATCAGTCACATAAGCAAGGTGCTTTATTAACAGAATTTTACTCCTCTCACCAAGCTCACAGAGCAACGCCCAGGCCGCTTCACGCTTGAGAGAAAGTTCTTCTTACACTTGAATGTGTACGTGGGAAAGACACCAGGCCCAAACACCTGGAGCGTATACTTGCCTGGTCTCCGAATTCCTCACCCAGAGAGGCAGGTGGCCAGGCCTGGGTTCAGTGGAAACCATGAGGCTGTTCAGGGCCTCCTGCCTCCTAAGAGGTAGAAGACTGGAGTTAGTATCATAATTCTGCAAGGACCCCATGTGGGCAGATCACACTGACAAGGGGGGCTTCTGCAGGCATAAAGGAAAACAATATGCTTATTTCTTTTAGATGGAGCAGCCCCTTGCACCCTTCCACCCTCCTTCTTGTGTGATAGCTAGAGCACTGGACTCCTCATTTGCCCTGGATACCAACATGAGCCCAGAAGAAAGATGACAGCCCTCTGGGAATGGAAAAAAATGACATCTGACACTTTATTTTATAAAAGCAGAATGACTCTCAGGCAGGCATCGGCTGTAATACTGCTGTTGAAATGCACTTGGGTTTCTCCTGAAATCTTCAGTCTTCCTAGATTACACGATGGCCCTTTGCAAGAGAGAGGCTCTTAGAAGAACCAGAAACTGCAAGCAGTCTGGGATGGAGCATTCTTCTAGACCAACTCGAAGAAGATTATATTTGACTAAGATTTCCACCAAAAAGGGTTAATTAAATTAGCAAGCTTTGGTTACCCCAAAATCTTACCAATGCCAAAAATCCATTGCCAATAAGGCCTTGTTGGAGTTACAAAAACAAATATTATAATTTATAAAATAATAAAAATAATTAGGGGCACCTGGCTGGCTCAGTCAATAGAGCATGTGACTCTTGATCCTGGGGTTGTGAGCTCAAGCCCCACACTGAGTGTAGAGATTACTTAAAAAATAAGAATCTTAAAAATAATAATAATTATTATACATGTTCATTCATTAGAAGTGGTCCATCAATATAAAATATTGAAATGGCTATTATATCATGCATCCACTACCTCTACCACAAAAGTGCCATGTTTTGAAAAGTTGCGCAGCTGTGATTTTTCACAAAGCCTGAAAAAAACTATTACATCCAATTCTTTATCACTTACTAAACTTTTTAAACTTCAATTTAGTTATCGAAGTCATTATGAAAGTAGGTTCCATCAGGAGTCATGCTCCAGATGAATAGCTATGATGGAAACATTACGTAAAAACCCGATACACAGAATGAAATCCTAAGAAGCCAAAAACCCAGTTTTTCCAGTATTAGTATTTTCTGCAACCTCGAAATAATGGGAACTCTTTTTGCTTTTTGGTGTCTGTGTGTGTGTGTGTGTGTGTTTTCTCTTTTGATCTAAGGCTGAATCATTTTCTGGCTTCATTCAGAATCCACTGAAGCCCAATGGGGAGCTAGTTATTTGTGCTCAGTGCTTTATGCCCTAGGAAAACCATGGGTCTGACTCATTTCTAATGTGTGCCCTGTGTGTTGTTAATAAAGCCTGTGGAAAAGTCAAGAAACAGGACTTGGCTCTGGTATTCTAGTGGATTTTCCCATTTTTCATGGTAACTTGGAAAATGTTCCTGCCCAAGGCCAGTGGGTGTCGGAATAACCCAGTTCTATTCTTGGAACCTCCAGTAAGAAGCCTCAGGCTAGCAATCTCACCTCACTGGGCTGAATTCTCTCAATTTTGCCTTTTTTTTTTTTTTTCCTGAAGTGGAGGGAATATGGAGGGATAGCAATTGATAAGGTTATATCCACCAACTTTAGAAGAAAATATATGAAAAATCATAATGCTTATGAGGTTTCCCGTCCCCAGGGTTTTAAAAAGCAGGATGGATTTCCATTTATTTGAGATGATGAGGTCTGAAATGGAAATGCATGACTTCTCGGAGACCTTTCTAAATTTTATGTCAAAAAGAGACAGAGAAATTCACTCACTCACAAAAGTCAAGCAAAAAAGAACCAAGAAACTCTTCTAAAGTCTCTTATGAGCAATGCCTTAACCACATCCCATCCTCAGTTCAAGTCCTCCATCTACAGCAAACCTGTGGACATCTCTCAGCAGAGGCAGACTGCACTCCCCATCTTCTACCCAAATGGGGGTCTGAAACTCCTGGCAAATGCAGTAATGGGGTCCTTCACTCTTATAACACCTTGATTAGTTTCTTAAAAGGTTCCCTTTTGGACTTTCAAATTAGCAAAAAATAAAATAAAAATTAGTGGTAATCACTCTCAAGGATGTGATATGATAGACATGCTCATTAGTAGTAGTTGTAGGAGTATAAATTAGTAAAAAAACCTTTCTAAGAGCCATGACAACATCTTAAAACAAAAGTATATATTTTAACTTAATTTCCCCTTCTCAGAATCTATCACAAGACCCATGTTCATTGCAACAGTATTCACAATGGCCAAGATATGGAAACAACTTAAGTGTCTGTCGATGGATGAGGAGATAAAGAAGGTGTGGGCTATACATACAATGGAATATTATTCAGCCATGAGAAAGAAGGAAATCCTGCCTTTTGTCACAACACAGAAGGATCTTCAGGGCATTATGATGAGTGAAATAAGTCAGACAGAGAAAGACAAATACTGCATGGTATCACTTATATGTGGAATCTAAAAAAAAAAAAAAAAGTCAAACTCATAGATACAGAGAGTAGAATGGTGCTTTCCAGGGGCTGGGGGAATGAGGGAAAGAGATTCATAAAAGGGTACATACTTTCTGCTATAAGAAGAATAAGATCTGAGGATCTAATGTATAACATGATGACTGTAGTTGATAACATTGTATTATATCATTAAAATTTTCCAACAGAATAAAGCTTAAATGTTCTCACAAAAAGAAAATATATAAATAGGGGTGCCTGGGTGGCTCAGTCATTAAGCATCTGCCTTCCGCTCAGGTCATGATCCCAGGGTCCTGGGATTGAGCCCCACATCAGGCTCCCTGCTCAGCAGGAAGCCTGCTTATCCCTCTCCCACTCCCCCTGCTTGTGTTCTCTCTCTCGCTGTGTCGCTCTCTGTTAAATAAAGAAATAAAATCTTTAAAAAAGAAAGAAAGAAAGAAAGAAAACATATAAATATGTGATAGATGTGATAATTAACTGGATGGAGGAAGCTTTTCACAATGTATACATACATCAAGTCATCACAATATACATTTTAAATATCTCCCCACTTTATCTGTCATCAATAAGGCTGAAAAAAGGTATCAGTTTTAGTGTATGTGCTGCCAAAGGGAGCACTGAAAAAAATTATATTGAAACCAGGCGATAAAAAAAAGAAAATACTCAGGATTGTGCTGAGAAATGTATGGACAAGGATGTTCCCTACATGTTATGTACAATAGTAAAAAAAAAAAAAAAAAAGCCAAATGTTGAACAATAGAAGAGTGGATAAATAAGACACATCCAGACAAGGAGATATTAAAAAGTCACTGAAAAGCATATTTGCAAACAACTATATAATTCGTGGTAAATTGCTCCAGATATAATATTGGAAGAAAAAATTCAGGTTTAAAGTTATATAGTAAGTGTGTTAGCAACTTAGACAAATGCAATTTAGCCAGCGAGCATAATAATAATAACTTAGGAGGAGTCAGTAAGAAAGCAAGTCCCTCTCTAGTGCTACCGTGGGTTCATCTGTGTCTCTAATCTGTGAACAGCTGGTCAATGTTTTATCCTCCATATGGCGCCCCAGTATTGTAACCACAGGTTTCTTTTGATGACATATTTCTGTGTCACCTGACCCACTAAACGGAGAGCTCTCTGCAGGCAAGGACTGGTTTAAACATTGCTCTGGACACCAAGCAATATATTCTGCTCTGTCACCCTGGGGATGCTTCTTCATTCCTGCTCATCTTGCTATGTGTCAGTTAGCATGGAGTGCCCGGGTGGCTGGAAGAGGTTTCGCTGAAAGAAAACATAGATGCCCAGTGACCATTTGATTGCAGTGTTCGAGTGGGCCCCTACGTCAGAGATCTCCGGGCAACTCCCTCTCACACTCATCAGGAGAGGCCAGCTGTGGGCCTGCCCAGGCCTCATTTCTGCAGGAGCCATGAGGCCTGCAGTTCACTGTGGCTGAACCCTGGCTCCCAGGTCAACTGCCCCTACCCTCCCTTCCTTAACCCCAGCAAATTCTTCCTCCGCCCCAGCCGGGGCCCCAGGGCTACCTTCTGAGCAATCCCCCTGGCTGAATGCCACCCTAAACAACTTGTTGTCACCTCCTGTTCTGCAAGAGATCCCGCCTCTGTTTTCCTTCTCTGGAACCTGTTTTCTCTGGCATGGTGGCACCCCCAAAATTCCTGGCTCTCTTCAAAGAGATGACATTGAAACATCCCCCATAGTCCGTAAAGTGGCTGTGCTATTGCCTCTCTCTCTCTCTCTCTCTCTCTCTCTCTCACACACACATACACACACACACACACAGAATAGAAGAAAATTCAGAATGTCATGGTCCATCACCCTGTTTAGGCAATAATAATAGTTACTATGTTTTGAAAACTTATTCTATGCCAGCACTGTGCTCATAAGCTCTTTCCATGGGCTGTCCTGCAAGACAAGCGCCGTTACTATCCCCATTTCACAGATGAGAAAACAGAGGCTGCAAGAGCTTAAGCACCTGCCCAACCTCACGCCACTGAACCAGGACCCATGCTATGGATCCCCAAAAATGTGGCTATGGAGCCCCAACAATGTCACTGTCACACAGAAGTCCACGGGCTCAGCATCTCCAGACTGGCAGGCTTTTAGGGGGCCCACCAACAGACCACGGGGACACACCCACAATGAAGCTCATTTCTGGCAGAACACGGCCAGAAGCTGGGACACTGGAGCAGGGGTGGATGAAGGCATAAGGAGGGAAGAGAAGGGAAGGAACAGGGCCAAAAGGGTGGCAGAGAGCACGTGCAGAGATATTTCCCACTCACCCTGGAAAAGCTGTGACACTGAGTGTGTGGCAATGGCTTCTAGCTCTTTCCACTGCCAAGTCCTAGTCAGAATCTTCCCTCCGGCGCCCAGAGAAATCCCTGCCTCAGAGCAACTCCTGCCTGCACGCAAAGCCTTTCCACCTTTACCATCTCCCCAACGCACACTCTGTGGGGTTACTCACAGGGCCACTCTGAGTCCCGGGCTGGGATTATCGAGCCCCATCCAGGACAGGTTAGAAACGAAGCCGTCCAGCCAGAGGGCTGTAACAGAAGGAGAAACAGGACTTGGCAGCCTTGAGTCATTCCACCAACACCCTTCCTCTCTGTGCTACATAATTTTTCCTTCTCTGAATTTTATGTGCAACCAGCAATCAAGACAGGAAAAACAAGCAAAGTCTTACATACACCGCAAAATGCTGATTTGTCTATTCTATTAATAATACAAAATCTCAGCAAATGCAAATGGCATTACATGAATAATTCCATAAAAAGTTAAATCCAAGCTAAATGTTTCAATTTAAAATGACATTTGCAGAGACCTCTCCGTTAATATGTTTAATACTGATTTTTTTAAAGGGACAATCCTGTATTTCCCTAAGGAAAAAACTATGAAGACACTAAAAACCAACAAATATTTTTAAAACTGAATTTCAAAACTGTCTTTTATTCTGCTCGACTGCACCAGTCTTGCCACAAGAATAGCCACAATCGTATATTAATAAATTCTTTTGCCCTGCAGTCAAATGCCTATCTTTCAAAGAAGACAAAATAACCGTGATTTCAATCTGCGCAAACAAGGAGGTTATTTCTCAGCACTGAGTTTAGAATAATGAAGCAAAATGTGCAGAAGTCCATGATAAATTGTCATGGACATGTAACGCCTAGAAGAAATAATTTTCAGAAAGTATAAATACTTACAGAATAAATGTGTATTCTAACATACACTCCGGATACTAAAATTAACGACTAGCTGACCTAGTAAGTAACTTTATTTTGAAAGGAAAAATCACACGTATTGCAAATGATATTAACAGACTAGAGAAGCTTGGGCAGCATGCGGCACGATTCTTCAACAAAAGGGAAGTTAATAAGCTAGGGAAGGTGGTCCTCAGGTTATAATGAGACAGACAAGCATGGCAGGGGGAAATCTATAAATTGGGGAGGTAATGTGATCCAACAGGGAAACAAGACAGATTTACAAGGGAAAATCAAAGAGGGTCAACTAGATTTCTTTTTCCAATAGAATTCAAAATGAATGTTAAAGGGAACCTTTTGAGCACAGAAAAAGAAACTGATTCTCCCTAATTTACTTCCTGAATGTGAACTGAATTTGGCCATCAAGCAAGATCTGAAAAGCCTCAACTAAGAATACATCTACACAGGCAAAGCCAAGTAGAGAATTAAGGTAATCAAGCATCCAACAAATTGACACAAAATGCTGGGATACTGTGACCAAGAAAGAGGATTTTTCAAGGAAACTATCCAAATTCAAATTAATGGGAAAAGTTGCTAAATTGTCTTCAACACTTTGCCTAAAATACTCCAAAATAATGGTGAGAGCTCATCAGAATGCGTCCAGAAAGAGGCCTACAAGTGGGCATCAGTGTTAGATTTTTTTCAAATAGCGAGGCTCGAGAAAGCTGTGAAACGTTCACGAAATGCAAGCTGTTTGTACAAAATTTAACATCTCCCACCAACTATGAGACAGTAAGGCACAATAGACAAAATGTCGGATAAAAAACTCTAGCCAGGATCCTTGTAGCTCTCACTCTCTCCAGCCACTTCTGAAGCCACAGAGGGGAAAGATGATTTCAGATAAAACACGTCACAACTAATAAATATCGCGTACACAGGCCGCGGTCTTCTTGGTACAGTGAGTTTGCTTCAAGACATAGGGTTTGGCAATTATGATCTTCAGAAAATAACACAGTTTAAGACTTAGCCAAATTAAGAAACAGTGTCTCGTCCTTCACCTGGTCCACTCCCCCCTACCTCCTGTTTAAAAGCAGAAAAATTTTCAATGAAAGAACTAACCCACACATTTATTAGATGATGGTCCTCAGACTTTTGGCTTGCAGTGAGCTGTAGAATTTTCCCCCAAAATCAAGGAACGGAATTAGAGTCACCAACTGTGAACTTTTCCACCAAGGTCAGTACATCCAAAGGACCAATATAGTACCCATCATATGATGAAAGGGAGGATACTGAACATCAGAAAACAGGAAAGACAAGATTTCAAGGAAAAGGAGGATTATCTTTTCCATTTGATACCTCTGGATTTCTGAAAACCTGGTACATTTTTTTCCTCCTTTTCCTGCACACCAGGGAAAACTTTGTCATGAACCAGCATCGAGACAAAGTGGTCCCCATGGTACAGAGCAGTGGGCCTCGGCCCAGCAGCGCTGGCATCATCTGGGAACTTGTCAGAAATGCAAGCTCTCTAACCCCAAGCAACTCTGGGGCTACAGCCTAGAATCAAACAAGCCCTCCAGGTGGGTCCCGGTGCCAGTTAAAGACCAACAGTATAACCCAAAGCATATGCATTTCAACACTGGGAAGGACATCCAAGGCGCCTGATTCAAGGCTGGCAGACCTAAGTTTCTCATCTCCAAACTCTGTGCAAACAGTATATTTTTTCCAAACAAACAAGGGCACAGTTTTGATCTGAAATACATGGTGTGACGATGCAACAGAATATCTGACATCAGAACCACCCCACATGCAAGGATTGAAGATCCATAAACATCAGCAAATGACCGGCAGCTTCCTCAAACACACAGCGCCATGACCTTCCGGGCTGACTCATCATCGTCCCCATCATCACCACCAGCACTATCATCATACGATACACATACCACGTAACAAGTTCAGGTAACATTCAAATTCATGATTCCATTTTTATTTTAATCAACCCAGCAGTCCCGTGAAGCTGGTGTAGTGGCAGATACGATCAGCCCATTCGGCAGATGTGGAACCTGAGGTTTGGCCAAGGGCACGTGAGCCACCTGGAGCATCTCATACCTGCTCTTGACAGTTTTGGTTTTTAAAGTAGCGGACCTCTTCTTTCCCTTGGGATCCAGCACAAGAAGACCACTTACCACAGTACAATCCCCAAATTTATACTTTCCCAAGGGGGCCGAGAGTGTTGTCATGATTTCCGGCACACACAGAATGCTGCAGAGGTGCCCGGCAGTTCCCCAGCAGGTCTCGGGAGCAGCCGGGGCACACCCCAGGGACCTGCCCTCTGTCCCCTGCCGGCCTGCCCTGAGGATCCCTGGGACCATCACGTGCTTCCTTTGATTTTTCTGGGTCCCTCTGCACCCCAGCAAGACCAGCCCTCACCTCTGCCAAAGCAGGCGGGCCATTTCTCCCCAACCCCTGAATAAACCTCCCACCTGCCAAGAGATGTGGGCATGACTCTGGAGCATCAAGACCGCAAGGCCCCTCAGAGAGGAGAAGGGGCCCGATTCCCATGTAGGAAGCTGCTCTCGGGGAAATGTGCTGCTCATCACTGTGACCTGGTCCAGGGCAGGCAAGGACCTGTCATGAGCCAAGTAGAAAAGAACAGTGAGAAGACGTTCATGAATGCCTTCCAGGGTCCAGGGACAGAAAGAACCCAGGAGGACCAAACACAGATGAGCAAGTGATTCATCTGAGGGAAAGATTAAAAAAAAAGGAGGCTGGAAAATTCAGTGCTGAACGCCCGCACTTTACCCTGGACTGTTTCTGGTACACTCAACCCAGGCATCTTGCTATAACTTACAATTGGTTTCATTTTTAATAGACACCATTTGACTTTTCTTTCTCTAGTGGCCATGAAGAGGAGCCACGAATGTGTCAGGGCGTCAGAGCAGCTGGGGGGAAACAGTCCGCATCCCCTCTGGTCATGGCATCCAGAGTCCCTAATGCCACAAGCTCAGCCCACTGACCAGCAAAGGAGGGTCATTTACAGCGCGCTTTATTGTAAACAGGTGGGGAAGGAACATGGCTGCATGATTAGCCCCCTGGACTGAGTCTCCTACTTTGCTTCTCTCAACAAACGTGACTCTGATGGACTCAAACCTCAAACAAGACTCATCAAAAGACATCAGCAGACCTTGTAGCCTTTGTTTAGGAGTCATTATTTTCCTTCCTGGCTTTGTAGCTATTATCAACAATAAGCAAATTAGAATGCATTTACAATATTTTTCTCCTCGAAACCCCACAGTGTGTAAGTCAAGGCTTAGATATGCAAGAACCAGAGGGCTAGCCGAGGTCATCTTGTTCCAGGGATGGTTACTCAGCACCCAGACTGGCCCAAATAAATATTCCATGAGTCAACGTTCAGTGAGATGGTGTCAGGGGGGCCCATGAGAAAAGCTCAAAGCTTAGTAATGAATGAACACACTGGATTTTTTAACACATATTTCACAGATAAGGAGGGGAAGAGCAAAGGTTCACCACGAGCATTCTAGAAATGTCACAGACACACAGTGGCCACTGCAACAAATCATTATGCTCTGCCACCTTTGGTAATGAGTACAAACCCAAGAAGAGCAAGAGTACGGAGGAGATCTGCAGAGATGAGTTAAAAATAATCAATATGAAAGGCAGAGGGAAGAATATCTTCCAAGGTGAAACAGACTCAGCAAAGGCTAGACCCCAGGCCATCCCTAAGGTCTCAAATCGCTTTACCTTAAGCCATCCATTAAATGTGTGTTGCTCTGGTCAGAGAAAACTAATATCTGTCATCAAGCACATTATATATTTGCCCCACTGCCTTACAGAACTGGAGGTATCCTCCTTTGGTTTGTGAAACCAACAACAAAAAAGATTTATCAATTCACTTTCCCCGGGGAGCAGCCCGCCAGAGAAGTACCTTTTTTTTTCCTGTGTTTCTTCAGCCCCTCGAGACACATTTATTATAAGGAGACAGATATAAATCTGTTTTGAGCAGACTGCAAGAGTAAATTGGAATGATACTAAGCTTCAGAGGAACTGGCTTTTCTTTTAAATACCTCTGGAGCAGGGAGTAGGGTGAATTGCTCCAAGTTCTTGCAATTCTAACCTGGCCCCTCCTATTATCTTCCCCAGACATGTTTATTAACTGGATGACCTCACTTATAAGAGACACAGAGGGGCACCTGGGTGGCTCAGTTGGTTAAGGGTCTGCCTACGGCTCAGGTCATGATCCCAGGGTCCTGGGATCGAGCCCCGCATCAGGCTCCCTGCTCAGAGGGAAAATTGCTTCTCCCTTTCCCACTGCCCCTGCTTGTGTTCCCTCTCTCGCTGTCTCTCTGTCAAATAAATAAATAAAATCTTTAAAAAAAAAAAAAAGAGAGAGAGAGAGAGAGACAGAAATACACACACTCAAGAAAATGCACATAGTAAAAAAAAAAAAAAATGCACACAGTTACACACATTCACACCAGGAAATGGCACTTCTGACTTGTCACTACCATCACCTTGCTGGAAATTGTTAGTCAATGCAATCGTGAAATATTTGCTAGCAATATGGCAGGCAAACTGATCTGTTGAGAATTATGGGGAAGCCCTAAGAAAATACAAAGCATGTATCAAGATTTCCAGTGACATGGATAAATGAAATGTGGGGTATACTTACAAAAGAACATTATGCGGCCGTAAAAAGGAAAAGTTCTGACACCTGCTACCACATGGATGAAACTTGACGATATCACGCTGAGTGAAATAAGTCAGACACAAAAGGACAAATACTGTATGCCTCCACTAACGTGAAGTACATACAACAGGCAAATACACTGAGACACTGAGTAGATGAGAGGTTAGCAGGGGCTGGAAGAGGAGGTACTGGGGAGTTATTGCTTAATGGTTACAGAGTTTCTGCTTGGGATGATGAAAAAGTTTTGGAAATAGTGATGGCTGCATGACATTGTGAATGTAATTAATGCCACGGAATTGTACATTTAAAAATGGTTAAGATGGCCAACTTTGGGAGATAGAAATCTATATATCCACAATTTACAAAGAATAATATAGTAAAAACCAGTGAATAGTACACTTTAAATGGATGAATTGTATGGCCTCTGAATTGTATTTATACCTCAATAGGATTGTTTAAAAAAAAAAAAAAAGATCTCAAGTGGTGTAAGAGCTTCCTGATCACCCCACGTAAAATAGCACTCCCTCTTTTATCCCCTTATTCTCTATCACAACATTCATCACGAGTGTAACTGTTTTATTTCTTTGTGTACACATTCTTAACCTACATCCCATTTCTCCTCCTATCCACGAATGTAGGGACCAAATACACAGAGGTAGGGCCATGGGGGTCTTACTCATTTGTCTCCCCTGTGCCTGCCCACGAAAGGTCCTGAATATTTATTTATAAATGAGTAAACGAAGTAAGTCAATAAGGAATGGAAAAGGCAAGAAAGGAATAAAAACCATACAAGAGAAAAATACCTCTATGACTTGAAAAGACTGAGCACAGGAGAAAACCAGTGGCTGAGAACACCATTGGACCAGGTACTGCGTGTGACCACTGAGTCTAGAAAGAGAGCCCCTCACCTACCTCAGCTCCCGAGTCACCCAAGCTTTCCCACGTCACTGCATGCCACGCCCACCTGAACCGGAGCCCCGCCCCCTGCCGTCTACACTGGATATGAACAATTCTCCGGAAAAAGGTCTGACAGGGCACCTATCTTTGGTCCAAATGTTTCCACAGGCAAAGGAAGTCAGCTGTGCCATGCGCATACCTGGAATAGTGGCTATGGTGTTTCAGACAGGGCATGAGAAAATTAGAGAGTCAGCAAACCATGTCCCTGGGAAAGAATTCTGTTTTTATTTTCCCCAGAAGATTTGTTTGGGGAAAAGCACTTAAACCATGACTGCTGTAAAATGCTCAAGAAAATCGCCTATTCGCATGATGTTCGTCAACTTCCACCATAGCTGGAACTGATGGGTCAAAACCTCCTCCCAGACTGGATATTCATTCAACCAGACATTTCTTCACCAACCCCTTGACGTCTCCTGAAGGAGCCTCTTCCTTGCCCTTAGGCTATTCACAGTCTAGCGGGAGGAGCCTGATACCACCACAGCCGACTGTAATATAATGTATGGGTGCAGTGATAGATTGAGGGGGAGGGGCCTCCGGGAAACTTCCAGAAGAAGGGCTTACTGCAAAATAATGAGCAGGAGTCAACGGTGGCGGGAAGGAGGGAGCTGGAGGCAGACAACCAGTCAGAAAAGACCCAGACAGGCAACAGCAAAGCAGACAGGGCTGGGGGAAGAGGGCAGGGATAACGATGGTGCCATCAACAGTTCAGTGGGAAGGAAATGTGAAGCTGGAGAGAGGGAATGCTGAAAAGGAAATGTGCAAAAGAAGCAAGGACTTGTATGATTTGCTCTGGCAACGGCAAGCTCCTGAAGGATTCTTTTTTTTTTTTTCTTTCTGAGAATTCTTTTTATTCTTTGAAAAATTTTTAAATAATAAATATAAAATGTGCTAGCCATTACTCACGTTTATTTAAAATATTCTGGAAAACAATAAAAAAATGAAAATCACTGATTAATCCCATTACACAGAAGTAGCCAATAAAAATAGTGTATATTATTCTAGTCTTTTCCTTATGCAAACATTTTATATATGTATTTCTTTTTTTTTATTATGTTAGTCACCATACATCATTAGTTTTTGATGTAAGGTTCCATGATTCATTGTTTGCATATAACACCCAGTGCTCCATGCAGAGCATGCCCTCTTTAATACCCATCACCAGGCTAACCCATCCCCCCACCCCCCTCCCCTCTAGAACCCTCAGTTTGTTTCTCAGAGTCCATAGTCTCTCATGGTTCGTCTCCCCCTCCGATTTCCCCCTCTTCATTTTTCCCTTCCTACTATCTTCTGCTCCTGAAGGATTCTAAGCTGGGGTAGGACATGACCCTACCTGCATTTTAGATCCAGCACTTGTGGTGACCTCTCCTTCCATGGTGGGCATCACTATCCCCATTTAACTCATCACGCTGAGAGGCCGAACAGATTGGATTCCGCCCCTGGCTGCTCAATGCAGGACCCGCGTCCTTTCCACCAGGCTAAGGAGAATTTATAGAGGGGTTTAGACATGAATATAAGGACCAAGATAGGCTAGTAGATGGTGATGCAGAATTATGGATGTTAAAGA
Source organism: Mirounga angustirostris (assembly GCF_029215605.1). Classification (NCBI taxonomy): domain Eukaryota; kingdom Metazoa; phylum Chordata; class Mammalia; order Carnivora; family Phocidae; genus Mirounga; species Mirounga angustirostris. The sequence continues at coordinate 128,135,016 of NW_026991713.1, forward strand.
TTTATTTTAGAATTTCAGGACATCTGAGAAGGTTTACAGGCAGTGTGGAAGAGATAGAGAAAACAAAATGGAAAATTCTAGAGATGAGGAGGGTGGCTAAAGGGCAGCAGGCCAGGGCAGCGAGACTCCTGGAGGAGAAGTCTTCCTTAGAAAGAAGGAGGGATTCCAAGGTTTGGAGAGATGAAGTCACAACAAATCACTCTGGCCGGCCTCCGCCCCCTGGAAAGAGGCAGAGAAAATCACGAACAAGCAGGATGAGAAAGGGCTGGAACAGCCCATGAGAAAATCTAACAGGCAGCTCAAGGCAAAAACATGACACGGCAGAGGTGGGAGGTGGCCCAGGTAGAATCAGAAAGCATGATTTTGCAGAGAACCCAATAGTTTAAATTTTTAACATCTTTTTGTCAGATATTAACTTCTATTTTCTTCCAGTTACTTTATTATTTCTTTTTTACATTTAACTTTCTAATATCTGTAATTTATTTTGGTGTTTGGGGGATGGGAGGCAGTGGTGGTCCCTAACTAGGGATGGCACTGCTCCCCCAGGGGTATCTGGAAGCAAGTGGGGCTCGGTGGTCTATCTCAGCAGGGTGGGCACTCCTGCTCTTTAGCGGATGGGAGTCAGGGAGGCCGAATGTCTGGAGATGCACCAGGCAGTGCTTAGCCGGGAAGAATCATCTTGGCCACAGTACCAATAGCGCCTGCCATTGAGAAACAAAATGTATTACTTTTTTCCAACTGGTTAGACCACAATCCCACTGTCAGTGTATTTATTCACATATTCAATTATACCTTTGACAACTAAGCACTGAGCAACCCTCCGAGCCAACTCCTCTTGCTGGCTCTATGCAAACAAGTCAGACACTTGTCACATGCCCTATCCCCACTGATCTTCAAACATACATAGAGAAATGAAATTTAAATGCTTTGAAGTTCATAAACAACTTTTAAAAACGAGCCAAGTATGGCTAAGCAGGAGTCTCCCAGGTCCTGATAAGAGTTACTTATAGTGAACACTTAACTATGTGTGCAAATATTAAAGCTAAGTTGTTAAACAACATGACCGCATCCGTGTTGATACAATTCATTTGCTTAGCAAACTCCTTTCTCGTACATACGGGCTTGAACAAACTCCGGCCTACCCCTGTGGGTTTTTACTTGGCACTCCAAAGGTACGGAGGTCTCGATAAATGAGGTTTTACGAGGGGTTCTGACATGACAGGGGTGCATGGGCCAATTGCAGGTGTTAATTGTTCTGTGTTTCTGTCTGACAGACTGTGACTAATTTTTTCAGGTAGCTGCTTAGGGCAGTGGGCATGCGAGTCAATACACAGACGCTCTAAGCCAACCAAGAGTTGAGTTGCAGTGCCAGTTCCTACTGAACCTACAAACGGCCTGGAGTACACAGCTCTCTGGCTGCCATTTCTACGGAGACATTATGGGTTGGCCCCAAGGTTCCCTCAAGCTCTGTCTGCACTGGATATAATGTATTACCTTACAAAGGCCCCATGTTTCTGACCTGAGCAAGTGATTTAAAGTCTTGAGGTCTAAAAATGAGCTGGCTGGACTGCAAGCAGCTGTGGACGTCCCCAAAGGGAGCAGTGAACGCACCAGGGCTATTTTCAGTTTTTCGAGAGGCCCCACAGAAACCACCCATTTACCCACAATAGGATGGCACAGGCTAAAACATATTTACTTTGGACTAGAATTATGTCAACTCAACGGACAGTGGCCGTGGTGACAGCTCAGGGAGGAGAAGCCCTCGCCAGCAGCTAGGTCTGTCCTTTATTCATAAAAATATAAAGGAAATGTATTAGCACTTCAAAAACACAGTTTCCTTGTTCCTTGTGATTAAAAGGTGATCCCTTAAAGAAGATGTGGTTCATATATACAATGGAATATTACTCAGGCATTAGAAAGGATGAATACCCACCATTTGCATCGACATGGATGGAACTAGAGGGGATTACGCTAAGTGAAATAAGTCAAGCAGAGAAAAACAAGTATCATATGGTTTCACTCATATGTGGAACATAAGGAATAGCATGGAGGACCACAGGGGAAGGGAGGGAAAACTGAATGGGAAGAAATCAGAGACAGAGACAAACCAGGAGAGACTCTGGACTCTGGGAAACAAACTGTGGGTTACAGAAGGGAGGGGTGTGAGGGGACGGAGTAACCGGGTGATGGGCATAAGGAGGGCACATGATGTGATGAGCACTGGGTGTTATATGCAACTAATGAATCAATCAATAAATAAAAGGTGACCCTTAAGGTCCCTTGTATTCTAAAGTTCTATGATTCTTTACAGGAAGTTATTCATACCAAGAATAACCCATTCTTAGTGTAGCCTTAATACATAATTAACAGGAATGAACAGCTTTCTCCCTTGGCTTCCCGACACTTGTTTATAGCTTTTCAACTTTTGTAAAAGCATATCTATTTATAAGGGGGTGCCGTATTTCCAAAAAGAATTAGGTGCCATTGTACATTCTCTGAAGATGGTAAGGGATGGTCTGGATTTGCTCAATTAGCAGTTTCTTCCTCAATTTCTACCTCTTCATAAAGCTCAAGCTACTAGATATTCGTTTCTTCTCTCTTTCCTCCTTTTCTTTCCAAAGCGCAGGAAAGGCTTTTCAGGTGAGCCGATGCCATCACCTGCGTGATGGCCCTGGAGCTCCCTGGCCTTGGCATCATTCATCAGTAACATCAGAGCTATGTGCCACCTCGACCGTGAGGTCTATACCAGAGAAGCAGTTGAGATGACGTAGGGGAGAAACTTCGGAGTTCAATGCATTATATAATATAGTTTATTCTCGTCTTGATTTTTCATTTACGAAGATTTATACATATTTGTAAATGAATCATTTCATTATTATTATTATTACTATTATGAATAACGGACTACGATTTTAAAGTATGGTGAACGTTTGCAGGTCAAATATTTTTTAACGCACGAAGATTTTCTACAGGGATTCTACGGCGCATCCTTAATGCCCAAATGAGAAATGAATCTCTTAGAAAACCAAACCTGAATTCCAGTTTTATGTTTGGTTGTGAATTTAGAGTCATTATATAAGATCTGTTCATGTAATTATTTTGAGATATAATCTTTTTGAGTGCTCACTATGCCAGGAACTGGGCTAAGAAATAGCATCAATTATCTCGTTTAATCCTCACAAATAAAGTGGGTTCTATTATCATCGCTATGCAAGAAAGATGTTTCGACACAGAGCAGGGACTTGCACAAGGGGTGAACCCGCCCGTGACGGGATAAACAAGGTCCACCTGCACCAGTCTTTAGCCACCGCACCATTCCACAGGGCAGGTGTGAACACAGGATAGCAAGAAGGGGACAGCTTATCCAAGTCACTTGAAAACCAGCCCCCAGCCTTTCAGGGCATCTGGTTTCATGCACCCACACTGGTGTTCAGACCACATCATCAGAAATTTTCTTTCTTTCCAGGTACTTTGACCCATTTTGCTCCACGCTCTTTTTCTGCCGACCTTAATTACTTAAGTAGATAATGCAGGCAAAAACAAGCAGATAAGACAAAACAAAAGAAAACCCTGCCTCAGGGATATAACCCTGGAGCTGTATTTATGCCATAATGATGAATCTATTCACCTGTATACTGGGTATCTCCACTCTGAGGTGGCAAGGCAACTCTATGCATTCAGAACTCCTTACCTTTCTCCCCCAGACCTGCTCCTGTGTGTCTTCTCCGTAGAGGGCACCATCTTTTACTCAGCTCTCCAAGCACAAACTCTTCTTAGCCCTTCCTTCTTGGATGGCCCCAAATCTAAAATGATCCCAAAGAGCTGAACTTGACCTACTTCAGGATGTCATCTGTCTGTCCCATCTTCCCATACCCCTGCCAGTCCCCATACCCTTCACCTCTACCCCAGAACCCCTCCATGAATCCAAGAGAAATCTAGCTGATCTCCTTGACACCTGTCTTAAAGTTCCCCCCTACAGCTCCAAGCTGGGCTTTCAAATGCATGGAAAGGCTCATCATGTTTCCTCTCCAATTCCCTCATCTGCAGGATAAACTCCACACAACTAAGTGTGGCACAGAAAGTCCTCGAAACCACAACTCCCTTTCCAGCTTCTTCTCTCACCACTCCCCTATTCTTGCCTGAACCCCCAAACAGACCCTGTGCTCTTCCATCCTCTGGATCACAGGACCACAGTGGGGCCATCTGCTCGGAAGCCCTCTCTCCCTTGCTCAGCTGGTAAACTCCTACTCATCCCTCAAGCCTCAGGCCCTGCACCCCCTCATCTATGAAGCCTTCCTTGACTCTCCCAGGCCAACTCTGAGACACCCCGACCACAGCCTTCTGAGGCTCGTCTCAAGGAACCTCCCCTGGCAGTGTCTCCAGGACACTGGGCTGGCATTGATTTGTTGCATGGAAGAGCATGGACTCTTCTTCCCAGCAGAAGGTGGGCTCCGCTTCCCTGGGCTGAGGGCTGGCTGTCTTTACACCCCTAGCACCCGGCCCAGGCCCAGGCACAAAGTAGGGGCTCTATAATATCTACGGATTACATAAACATGAATCAAGCTACATACATGGGAAGGAAAGAAAACCACTGGCTTTATAATTTATTGAGGTGAGAACCAGTCTTAGAATCTGGTTTGAGCTTATAAGACATCCCCTGAAGGGGAGAGGTTAAGGAGAGAAAAGGTGTTCTTGGACCAGAGATGTGTCCCAGAGGGAGAAGGGAATTCGATAAGGAGCACACACTTCCCGGAGGCCTGTGTCCTACCCTGGTGAAGGTTGTGAGCCCCCGTCAGCTGAAATGCGAAGCCCTCAAGTGGGGATTCCAGAAAGATGAAGTCATGTCTTAAAACACACTCCGTTCCTCAGAAGATAAATTTCTCAAAACCACAACAATTACATCTTATGTACTATTTTGTCAGGATTAGTGGTTGTGGGACATGTGGCTGTTAAAAAAAAAAAAATCGTTGAAGCCGTGTGAAATCAGAGAATTAATGAGGACTCTGACTGTAAGCGAGGAGGTCCGTGCAGCTTCCCAACTCCAGGCTTCTCTGAGCTCTTTTATCTTCCGGGCACAGAAGCCTCAGTTGAATAATAAAAGAATAACTCAGATGCTGTTCTCCTCACTAGGCCCCCAGTCTGAGTCTCAGCCTTCAAGTGAGCCGTGAGTCCAAGTTCACGGCCAAGTCCAAGTAGCAGAGGCATCTACCAGCATTGGAAAGTTACCCCTTTCGATGAACCCTAGAGATGCAACAAATCAATGCCATCCTGTTAGGGACATGCTTTAAAAGACTGTCTTGTAAAAATAAAATCAAATACTTCATATTCTGAGTGAAAAACCTGCCTACCTAGACATTACCCTGAAATTCGTTCTTAAATTTCTAAGGCTATAATATCCACGTGCAAATGACAGATCTTCCCCGCCTTACCATGGGGTTGCATCCCGATAAACCCATTCTAAACTGAAAATATGGTAAGATGAAAATGCATTTAATACACCTAACTTAGAGATCATCATGGCTTAGCCTGGCCTGCCTTACACATGCCCACAACACTCCCATCAGCCAGCAGGTGGGCAAATCACCTCGCACGAAGCCTATTTGATCATCAGGGGTTGACTGTCCTGTGTCATGTGTTGAGGACGGCCCTGAGAAGAACAGAACGGTGATGGGTGCAAAATGGTTGTCGGGATGGGTCATCCGCCCTCATGATTGCTGGCTGCCTGGGATCTGCAGCTCACTGCCCAGCATCCGAGAGAGGACTGACCGCACGTCGCTAGCCCGGGACAAGATCCAACTTCAAAATCCCAAGTAGTTTCTACTGAATCTGCATCACGTTTGCACCATCATAAAGCTGAAAAATCGTGAGTCGGGGACTATCTGTACATGCAGGTGATTCTCATGATTCACAGTAGTCACGTCCTGTAAAATCATGTTGAATTTGCAGATAATGAACCACTGCTCCTAGGGGAAACATAGCACTGGGCTCCTTTGGGCCTCTGGTCACAGCACTTTTGTCAACTGATCCATACATAACCTTGCTTTATGTGTGTTTCTGTATAAAGATACCCTCTTTAATATATATTTCTGGTTCATTAACATGAAACACGGCCAATAGCACCATAACTCATGCTTGAACAGGCTTGTCTAGCACATGTGTTTGCTCCTGAAGGCACATCTCAGCCTTCTTTCATTCAGGAACTGTACATAGCACTTCAGCGCTGGGCTTTGGGGTCGTTCGCTGCAGTGAAATCACTAACACACAGCACAAAAATGTGAAAAACATGGCACTAAACTGTTAAACTGCAAAAAAACAGGAATGTACTGATGCTGAACTTTCTTACTCAGCGATAAGTAATATTCATCCTTGGATACTGAAAACAATTGCAAAAACACATAGGACTCTATGCACCTTAGGAGGTGTGTTTCCCAGCAAATTTGGTGTTCTCTTGTGAGTATAGTTAGCTAAATTTGTAATATATTTAGGATTTGTTCAAATGTATAATGGTAATCAACCACGATAAGTAAATACAAGAACTTTTTAATTTTTAGACCATTACAGCCATAGGAAATTTAATTTAAATGTAGATACAGATTTTTGCAAGGACAAATATAATACCCAAGGACAACAACATTCTGTGGGGACAGAATATGAATTTGGAGAAAAAAAGAGAATGAGGTAGAAATTCCAATGGTTAAAGACGAGACAATTCGAGTGCTTTTTAAATGGTGATGATGGGTATCAAGTCTCTGTGGTGTTTAGATTCCACCGGTTATATTTAAAAGAATGATGTAAAGTTTTATTTAAAGATGTCGATATTTACAATAAGCTAAAAATAACATCCTTTGCAACTCTTCAATTATGATGAAAAATGTTAGCTATCAACACAGAGTGTGTGAGGGGATAGATGGCTTTACAAAACTATTTTGGGGATTAGGTGAGCAAAAGGCAGAATACAGGCCCCTCCAAGGCAAGTTCACCTTTCAGTTCCACCCTAGTCTTAACATTCTGCAAGAGAAGCTGGAAACTGGATTTTCTATGTACAGTTTACCTTTTCATACTATGCTGGTTCAGAAATTTTTTTAAGCAGTGTGCAGGCCAAACAAAACACATCTAAAGGCCAATATTGTTTCTACCTTGACTCTGAGCAACAGTTACCATCTTCTGTCAACTTTTCCATATGCTGATAGGAGAGCCCCTCATTCAAAAAATGCTCACTGAACACCTCCCAGTTGTTCCAGACAGTACCCTGGGTCCTGGGGACACAAAGATGGCAGAAATAACTGCCCTCAAGGAAAACAAATGACAGATAGATAACCTTTGGCAATACCATCTGTTCAATGCAGTGCTTGTTAGATCCTAGGTAGGGTATCCATGGAAGCTTGGCTTGAGTGGGTTTAGGAATAGATGGTTTATTTGTGAAAGCTTAGTGGGGGGAGACAAGGCAGGACTAGAAGCGTCCTGAATAACTAGCACAAGGTGTAACTTCAATGCCAGTGACTAAGCAAGGCTACCTGGGGAAGGCTCCTTGGAAGATGGCCAACCAGGCAGCCTGGAGCAAAGATCACATCAGGATGTCTGAACGCAAAGAACACCCACAGTGAGACAAAACCAGCCCCGCTCCTCATTTTCAGTTCCTCTGTTAAAAACAGGCACATGATGGAAATAAACCATTGAGACAAGATCCAAAAATAATCTTAACTGGGCATAAAACCTCATATAAAAATTCTTCTTTTAATCACTTCTGGAAGGCAGCTGAAAGGTACATACACCAAAACTCAGCTTGTAAAGCAATCAACTTAATCTGTTTCTTTGAAAGATTAATTAAAACAGAGATTACCGATGGCGGCAGATGAGCTGGGTCAGCCGATGGGGCACAGTGGAGATGAGAGAGAAATTGTTTTAAGATCACACAAACACAGCTGCAGGCCAAACGCGGAGATGTTGCATAAAACCTGCTTCTTCCTAGGCCCTCTAATTCAATTCCTGGGGATGACGCTTGACTTAAAAACCCGAATCTCAGGAAGAGCATGCAGCAGGACTCCAGTACACTAGGCAAGCAGCCCGCCCTTGTGGGCCGTGACCAACAGGGAGCCTACGGAGGTCTTGAACTTCTGAGCCAAGTCAGCCACAGCGGCAGAACAGCCACAGACCAGAGGGACCAGCGAAGGGAGCAAGGAACACAACTGTTGCCCTGAACTCAAGCAAGATTTTAAGTGCTTCTTTAAAACAATGTCAAGCATCTGCTCAGGTAAGGCCTCGATGAGAAGTAGAGCTAAGAAACTAGAACAGTGAGGAGACTCTGTCCACAGAGCCCTCACCCCAAAAGGAGCTGCTAAGAAAAGGAGTTTTCTCCGATGGAGAACTGCTCTTGTTTTTTCCCCCACTGGCAGCAAAAAGGAGATTACACAGGAGATGGTTATGGAAATTCTGGTTTGGGGACCCAGAATTTGAACACACTGTCGTGATGTAAGCTTTAATACTGAAAAAGCCTCCATAGCACTCATCAGAAAAATGACAATATGTGCAACAGTTCCCAAAGTTCTTAAACCCACAAGAGGAACAGAGGCAGACAATGAAGATACAGAAGAAGAAGGGACATCAGCCGTGGGAGGAGGAGCCCCTGAAGCCACCTAGCTCCTGGGACTCTGCTGCTGGCCTCCTGCATCTCTTCCCCACGAAAGTCCACCGCGGCTTCCATCTAAGGAACCCAAGACGTAGCTCCCCAGTGCTGAAAAACCAGCTTTCCCCAAATGCAACAGAACATTCCCGACCACACTAGATAGCAGGCCCTGCGTCTCTCTCCCTACCTGTGCGCTGAGGAGACGGGGCCGGAATTTCGTGAGCAGATCATTTCTTTCATGGTCCTCCTCACTCCAACAAGCTCTCATTCTCCTGGTTCAGCAATTCCCACCCAATGTCGTGTAACAACCCTCATGACAACTCTCATTCTGGATGCTCCTACTATGTGGATACTAATGACTGTTTTATTTTGGGAAGGGAAGGGAGTAGGGATTCAGGGAAATACACTAAAATTTGAATATAAAATGTACTGTTAACACCTAAGTAATCTTTAAGAGTACAGATCCCAGAGCCAGCCTTCATTGTCTCATCTGTAAATTGGGAATAATAATCACAGCCTGCCTTGTGGGGTAGTCATGAAAATTAAACGAGTGAGTTGTAAAGCACTTAGAACAAAAGGTGCCACAAAGCACTATGTGTTTAAATAAAACTATATAACCGTTTTATCTCCCATCAAGAAGCAACTACAAATTACACCCAAGTCAGACTGGAGGAGCACCGTGCTGCAATGGGAAGCCCACCTGGGGCAGCGGCAACACCCAACCCCACTTCTCCCAGCTCCTAGGTGAGACAGCCACTAGGCCCCTCCCCCTGCCCCCTCCACCACTCCCCCCACCACACCAGCTCAGCGCCCTCGCTGGGACCCCACCACACTGACCTCCTAGCTCTCCTCTTGGCCTGCAGGCCCTCCCACCCAATCCCCCTACCCCAGACACCAAGGTCGGTTTAGAATATTCTAATTTTAGACTATTATATTATATTATAGCTAGTATCACCTGAATATTTGAACAGCTTGTATCATCAGCTAAAATTAAGGAGAATTTTGCCTAGACTTCAGAACTCACGATCTGACCCCTTACCTACCTTTGTAACCTTATTTCCTACTGATTTCCTTCATGACCAGAGAACTGAACCTCACCCTTTACGTCCATCCCACCATCCCCACGGCGATGGCTTGAGTTCCCGCCTCCAAAGCTGGACATGGACATCCCCCGCCCCCCCCAACGCTTCGAGGTTTGGCTAATGCTCTAACACTCCCATCACATCTCCGGACCAGGCAGAATTATTATCTCCTCTTCTAAACTCACAGAGCATTCATCCCTGCTTGGGGAAGGCAGAGAAGTGTCTTGTCAGGAGTTAAAAGAGTCCCAGCTCTGCCACTTACTAGCTGAATGTCTCTGGGCCAGAAAATTTAAATCTCTGAACCTATCTCACTGTGGTTATGAGGATAAATGGAGATAATATATGCAAAATGCTTGGTTTTAGTTCTCTTCACCTGCCCTTTCTTATGGAATTTATTACTTCTCTAAATTTTATTATAGTTTTAGGCTTCTCGGTTTTCTTTCTCCTGACACTCTTAAGTTCCTTGAGTGCATATTTCTGTGTTTCTCCAAAAACCTAGCACAAGGCCTTACACTTAGTAGGAGCTAAACAGCAATTTATCAAATGAAGGAAGAGATGAATGGAATATTTTACACTTACTCTTTATATTATTATTGGGGGGGGGAGGGGCACAAGGAGACAGAATCCCAAGCAGGCTCCACGACCAGAGCAGAGCCCAAAAGGGGGCTCGATCCCACCACCCTGAGATCATGACCTGAGCCAAAATCAAGTCAGACACTTAACTGACTGAGCCACCCAGGTGCCCCGACTCTTTGTATTATTTTTAATCATTCCTCATTTTCACCTATGTTGTTGTTAATGACAATAACCATCCCATACGTTGAGTACAGATATCCAGATGGTTCTGAGGGGAAAACTCTATTCTGAGTCCTGAATGATTCAGCTCCACTCATTCAAAGTTATCTATTTTCTACTGGCTTGTTCCTGTACCCCTACTACCAGGAAATACCCTACTTGACACTATGTGGCCTCTAGAAAGACAATTCCTGTTCCCAAATTCACCCACTCACATTGTAAAGACATTTTCGCAGGCCTCACAAATTTAACCAACTGGGGTGTTTTGTTTTTCTTTAAAAAAAAAAAATTGAAAATCATCATCCTGAAAAGGAATATTTTATTCATGCCAGTTTAAGTAGTGACAGGAAAATATTCAGTACTCAAAATGGAATGAAAAAAAAAAAAAACGGTCAGCATGAATTTCCAAAAGCATCTGGAAAATTGGCAAAAGATTCAAGAATACAAAAAGCAACTAGTGATCCCAGCTGGGGTGAAGTTGCTGTCATATTACATGTGATACCAACTCTAAGACTGCTTTAGGAATTCCCAAAAACTACTCTGGAAAGCTCATTTACATAATGATTTCGATTTAATCTGAAGAAAGCACACCTACAACTTGTCCCCAGGGTCCCAAATGTCTTTAAAGTACTCGACTTTGTATTGAGAATAACAAGAATCCAGGCAGACATCTGACTTAAAACAGAAGTGAATCTTCCCCTTATATCCCTAAATATACCATGACCCAAGAAAAGGGTTTCCTCACTTTGATGTGTGGTAGCTCAACACATCAGCTCTAGAACCGGCTTGAACCTCACACACCCCCACCCCCATTCAGTGGCAGACATTGAGCACATTCGTGACCCCAAACTGAATCCCATCAATTTGACTCATAAAGTCAAGATAATGTACAGACAGCATTCCATATTCATGCACCCTGGACCTAAATACGTTTTGAATCTAGTGGGCCAGAAGGACCACATTGTGGGGATAACTAGACCTGCATTTCAGACCAGGATCAGTAACCCACTAGGTGTGTGGCCTTGAGCAAGTCCCTCCACCCCTCTGGGCTTCTGTTTCTTGTATGTCATTTACACATTAGACTAGATGCTCCTGCTCTCACGTAACGCGAGCTTTGGGGAACCGAGAGACTGGAGACACACAGTTTCAGAAGTGCCCCTGGAGGCCATTCTGGGCCCTGGCCTTGCTCTCTTATTTGGGTTTTGCTCTTGCATTCTGTCCTATTCCGTCCCTAACTAGCTGTGTGGGCGTGAACAACGCACTGAACCCTTCTGTGCCAGGATTTTTTTTTCTCTGTAAAACATGACGATAAGCTGTATATATACACCATCCCTTCTAGCTCTAGACGTCTACCTATCAGAGAAATCCCTTCCACGAGGGAGTACAACAGAGACTGAACCACTTCGCAGTTTTCCAGCCCCTTGGTGCAAATTGCCAGCAAAAGGACTGCAAAAATTCTGCATCGGCTTTGAAAATGAACAGACCATGCCAAGCAAGTGCTTTCTAAAAGGTCAAGTATAGGATAAACATTACGTATTCATTCCTCCAGAGCAGCCAGGGCAGTCGATTGGTCACACCCATGACTCAAAAGGAAATTCCATCCAGGACCACCAGTCACCTCCCAAAGTTAGTCACCCTGCACCGTGGAGCGGGGACTCACAGGGTTGCGGGGGGAGGAGGGGGGAGTGCATCCCATGGCTAGCACAAAAATGACCTATAGGGAAAGTGACCTTTTCACTGGGGCTCTGGGAGACCTACTACAGGTATGTACACTGAATTCACCAACCCCCACCCCACCCCCCCGGCTCCCCTGGCCTAAATCCATATGGAAGACATCAAAAAAAAAAAAAAAAACAGAAGACCACAGGTGACAATCCTGTGACCACTTTGTTCTCAGCCTTTTCCCCAAGAAGGAAGGAGCTTCAGAAAGATAACAGTTGACAAGGACACCAGGATCAAGAGAGACAGTTTCCTTAAAAATAAAACTTTCAAACTCACGGCCATTAACACTCACCCAAAATAAATGGACGAGAGCCAGCCAGGAAAGGGCACGTTACTAAAACTGGCCCTCCGGCCTCCAAAAGGCTCAGCAGAATTATTCTTGCTGTGAGGAGAGGAGGAAGGAAGGTCTGGTTATTGTGCCAATGTGCTGGGAGGCACACAACTAGGTCACGTTCCCACTCGGGCCTGCTTGCTGCAGGAGGGCATCCTGGAGGCGCTGTTCAGAGCCGGCCCCACTCCTGCTCCCATGCTTAGCAACTCTCAGGAAGCCTGAGGAAGGTGCCTCTGGCCACACCCGCCGCGGGGAGACGAGACAGGATGTTTCCAGAGTGCATGGCATCCTAAAGAGCCTGTCCCAAGAGCAGCAATCTAGCACACATCCAGGGGCTTGCTGCCACATGAAAGACACAGCCGGGACACTCTGCAATGGACGGCCATCCACACAAACCCTTCAACTCACTTCACGACCTCACACCATCCCTAACTCAGGAGCTGATGCCGTGAATCACCCGGAACCTGGATGACAAGCCTCTTCTCTAACGTGACGCGCTTGCGTCTTGCAGGTCCTGCCCAATGAAAACACAGGGACTGGAAGCGTCTTCGACGAAGCACAGGTGCATCTCCGGCAGCTCCCTGGGACGTAAAGCAGGCAGATTTAACAAAAATCGTCTTCACAACTGGCATCACCAGCCTCACCTTTCTCCGAGGCTCATAAAGCATTTGCCTCCAACAGCAGAGTTTTTAGAAGAACATGATGTGACTCGGGGAGCCGGGTACCACACTCACATTCATGCCATATCTCACGACTTCCTCAGGCTGTGATGTTTTTCTTTTCATAGCAGACAAACCTCCACGTTGGCACAGTTTATCCGAAAAATGGTTGGAACCTCTAGCCCCAGGCGATCACAGAGCTGCTTATGAATACCTCAGAGGGCTTGCAATGGCGCCTTTTTCACAATTTATTAATTAAAGAGGCACGTTAGATGAGATGCGCTCTCACTTTTCCTTTTAACCTCTGCAATCAGCCGATCGGAAGCTCTCTTAACTCTCTTTAACAGCAGAGGCACAAACACCGAGCGTGCCCAAGTATGTCCTAGGAAAGACAGGCACACCAGCGCATTCCACGGCTTTCTTCTCCTCTGCTTTTAACCAGTTTTACCTGACACCATTTCTTTGCAGACACAGGATACAGAAGCCGGAGTATGAAGGAAAAAGCTGAATGTGAGAAAAACCGTTAAGTTCCAGGCTGACTCAGGTAAAAATTCTATAGTCAACCAGGGCTTAGAAGTCTCCTCCTCCCAAAGCGGAGGGGGAAACAGCCCAGTGTCCCAAAACAGTCTCCCAAAATATCGCTGAAGGAGGCGCGGGATACAGACATCACTGGAGAGTGGACATCTCCTGAGAATCACTGCTCCAGGTATTGCCTGGAGCCACACACGGAACACTTAGCTGTGCAAGAAACGCTAAGTGGCAGGTGCCTGCAGAAAGGACGCGAAGCTCAGGAAAGACACATCTGAGGTTCCTTCCCTGGCCCTAAAGGCTCCATGTCCTTGCCGTCCAGTCAGGAAAGCGACTTGCTACTAGAGGGGGTGGGGAGGCAGGTGAAAGAGAGGTGTTATGGCCCAATTTTTAGAGATGAATAAGGTATTTCGGAACTAACATTCTGAAAGAGATAGCTAGCATTGATGGGGCAATTATGACCTGCTTAAGATACATACCACTAACTTACAGTAACAGCTTACGATGTCTAATGTACAGATTATATTTTTTAAGCTCTCAATGAAAGTTAGCTATTTTATATTAGGTATATAGTGTCTGTGTGTCAAAACGTGGAAGAATGTCATTATTTTCAGAATAGTAATAATTGTAATATAAGATATGTGAAGGTAAGGTTATCTTCTTAGTTCCTTATTATTTTAGAAACATTTTAAGCCAGTCTCTTATATGTAAATTGTACATAAAATTTCTTTTTCTGATCACTAATAAACGATTAGCATTAAAAAAAAATCTGGAAAATACAGCAAGGCAAGAAGAAGAAAATTAAAGTTCTCTGTCATTTCAACACCCAAGAGGTGACTACTATCACTATAGTTGATGTACATACTTCCAGCCCTCTCCCTAGGCATATAATTATAAATGTTCTTCCACAAAATTGGGATCATGTTATTTGATAACTTATGTTTCACATTAAATGGTGTGTCACTTACCCATGCCCTAAAATAGTATTCTGCATCATGAGTTAAAGCCTGTAGGGTGTCACATTCTATTGATGTGCTATATTTTAGAATATTTTATAAATATTATTAAATGAGTTGTTTCCAACCGTCAATTACTATAGGAAATACTAGTGGATGGAGAGAGAGAGAAACAGATTTCCTTTTTTCCATAAAAGCTTTATGGAGATAAAATTCGCAATCCACTGATTTAAAGTGTGCAATTCAGTGGTTTCACTATATTTATAGTACGTGCAAGGATTGCCATAATCTATTTTGTGACATGTTCATCATTCCGCCACCAAAAAATGGGCACCTTTTAGCTGTCATTCTCTCCATCCCCTCAAGCCCTCCCACCCCTAGTCCTAGGTGACCACTAATCTGCTTTCCATCTTCACAGATTTGTCTATTCTGACATTTCATATAAATGGAATAACACATTATGTGGTTTTTGGTGACTGGCTTCTTCCATTTACCCTAATGTTTTCGAGGTTCAACCATACTGTAGTATGCATCACTACCTCATTCCTTTTTATGGCTAAATATTATACCTTTGTATGGATATACTTCATTTGTTTATGCATTATCGGTCGATGAACATTTAGGTTGTCTCCTCTTTGGGGCTAGTATGAATAAGGCTGCCCTGAACATCCATGTGCAAGTTATTGTGTGGACACATATTTGCAGTTCTCTTGGGTATATATCTAGGAGCAGAATTGTCGGCTTACATAGTAACTGTATTTTAACCTCTTAAGGAATTGCCAGACTGTTTTCCAAAGCAGCTGCACCATTTTACATTGTCACCAGTAATGTCTCCACATCTTCACCAACACTTGTTATTACCCATCTTTTTATTATATTCATCCCAGGGGGCATGAAGTGATATCTCACTGTGGTTTTGATCTGCACTTCCGTGTTGGCTTACAATGTTGAGCATCTTTCCGTGTGCTTATTGGTCATGTGTACACTTCTTTGCAAAAATGTGTATTTGGATCCCTTGTCCATTTTTAATTGGGTTGTATTTTAATTACTGAGTTGTGCTTTAAAACATATTTTAAATAACAGTCTCTTACCAGATTTGGAAAAAAAAAAATCTTCCCATTATGTGGGTTGTCTTTTCACCATCTTGACCATGTCCTTTGAAGCACAAAAGTTTTCAGTTTGGATGAAGTATTAATTTGTCTATTTTTTCTTTTGTTGCTTGTGCTTTTGGTGTCCTAAGAAACACTGCTTACTCCAAAGCACACTGATTTACACCTATGTTTTCTTCTAAGTGTTTTATAGTTTTAGCTCTGGTATATAGGTCATGGAACCATTCTGAGTTAATTTTTGTATATGGTGTCAGGTAATGGTCCCAATTCATTCTTTTGCATATGGAGATCTAGCTGTCCCAGCACCATTTGTTGAAAAGACTATTCTTTGCCCCATTAAATTGTCTTAAGTACCCTTGTCAACAATCAATAGACCATAAATGTAAAGGTCTATTTCAGGACTCTTAATTCCAGTCCACTGAGCTATAGAAGTCTGTCTTTATGCCAGCACCACACTGTCTTGATTATTGTAGCTTTGTAGTAAGTTTTGGAAAATCAAGAAGTGTGATTTCTCCAACTTTGTTCTTTTTCAAGACTGTTTTGGAGTCCTCTGCATTTCCATATAAACTTTAGGATCAGTTTGTCAACTTTTGCAAAAAGGACAGCTAGGATTTTGATAGATACTATGTTGACTCTGTGGATAAATTTAGGAACTTTTGCTATCTTGACCCTATTAAGTCTTCCAATCCACTAATACAGGATGTCTTTCCACTTATTTAGGACTTTATTAATTTCTTCCAATGATATTTTGTACTCTGCAGTGTACAAGTCTTATACTTCTTTGGTAAATTTATTCCTAACTGTTTTATTCTTTTTGATGCCATTATGAATGAAACTGTTTTATTAATTTTGTTTTTGGATGGTTCATTCCCAGAATATATATATAAATGATTTTGTATATTGTATATTATATATTGATTTTGTATCCATCCTACAGCTTCGATGAACTCATATTAGGAGTAGATTTTTAATGGAGATTTTAGTGGAGTTTAGGATTTTCTCTCTATAAGATCATGTCATCTGTAAATAGAAACAGCAAATAGAGACTTATTACTTTACAATCTGGATGCCTTTTATTTTGTTGGGGGTTTTTTTGTTTTGTTTTTTGGTTTTTTTTGCCTAACTGTCCAGACTGGAAGCTCCAGTACAGTGTTGAACAGAACTGGTGAGAGCAGACATCTTGCCTTGTTCTTAATCTGAGGAGAAAGCATTCATTCTTTCACCATTAAGTATGATGTTAGCTCTGGGAGTAGAATTCTTAACTGTAATTTTTGTGGGAAGGTAAAAAGGTTATTTCAGTGTTCTACCCTTTCATAAAAATCCTAAATATGCCCATTTCCAATTGTACAATTTCCTCAATATTTATTTCTCTAATACAATTTCAACATCCTTTGCACTTATAATAGGTCGGAAAGGGGCAGTGACATATTAAAGGGAAATCTCAGGTGGTTGTGAAGTTCAAGGAGAAATGGACGGATTTAATGAAATCCAAAGCCTGTGTCTGGTGAAATAAACACCTGCGAAGATAAAGCCCAAGCAGTGGGCATTAAGTTAAAGTCATTTTGACATTTCCCTGAGTTGTCAGTCACTCAATTCACTAGTCAAAGGAAGACTTCATTCTGAGCCTGTTCTGAAATTCTGTATCAGTTTTCGTGCTTGAATGTTCCCTGAGTTCTCATTGTCCTACCCACCAAAATTAGTTCTACCACAAAAGGCTCTTCACAGTACCTAAAAAAAACATTTGGGGAAAATCTATTCTAATTGTATTTAAATCTGTAAATCCAGAACAAAGAGGGATTTGACAGTTACTTAATTTGATTATTTAGTCACACCAAATACTTCAGATCAAAAACTACACTCAGAAAGGCAGATCATCTGCTCTGACCCCTCAACAAATTATATTACAGCAACATCTGGTTAGCTGGGATACATATTCAGAGGTATAGGGGGAAAAAATCTGGGCTTGAAAAGACATGGTCTTTCCATTCCTAGCTGTACATCTTTGGGCAAGTTTGTATCCTCTCTGTGCCAACTGTTAAAAAATTTTTAAAGGATAGCCTTGCAGGAATGTTGTGTAGATTACACGACACGCTTTTCATAAAATGCCTGGAATATAGTAGGTGCTATTATTACTGATAGCAGAAGTATTTCTTAACTAAAGTGTTCAGGAAATGGAGTTGTCGATCCATTATAATTTCTGGTTTTCAAACTTCTGGGGCTGAAAATCCTTCAAAACAATATTCGTATTTTTTTTTTTTTTTTGCATCTGTATTCTGGTAGACAGCTACATCTTCCATTTCATTTCTAAGTATTTCATGTGCAAGATCCCATACAAGTTACTGAGAGGCGTGTCAGGCTCATCCACAAGCAGTTTATAATCTGGAATAAGTGTGATGCGCATCATAAGGACTTTATGTGCGTTACCATTACACAGTATCATAGGGACAGAAGGTGCCGGAGTTTGGGCTGATGAGGCCCAGCACCGACTTGGCACACCTTCTAAACCATGGTTTTCACTAATAAATTGCAAATAGGAGCTAACACAATTGGTGTTTGCCTGTTCTCCTTTAAAGAGTCGCATAGGAAAAAAGCCGACGGGCTGAATTACCTTATGTCCCCAAACCCCCGGAAAAGCCATGTCTGCACTCTGAAAACTCATCAGCAACGGCACTGCCAAACTCCCCATCTCTCCCATTTTAATTTTTTTTTTTTTAAGATTTTATTTATTTGGGAGAGAGAATGAGAGACAGAGAGCATGAGAGGGAGGAGGGTCAGAGGGAGAAGCAGACTCCCCGCCGAGCAGGGAGTCCGATGCGGGACTCCATCCAGGGACTCCAGGATCACGACCTGAGCCGAAGGCAGTCGCTTAACCAACTGAGCCACCCAGGCGCCCCCATCTCTCCCATTATAGCATGCTCCTGACACAGGCTAATTGGCTCATCTGAAACCGTCCAATTAACATGATGAGAACTGCCCAGCACTGTGAAGGTGAACTCGGGCCACGTCGGTACGTGTGCTACACCACCACCTTCCAAAAACTCAGACTGTGATTCTAATCAATCCTGAGAGGTCCGCTCTGTCCTCTTTGAAAGCTTGACAACGAGCCTAAAGACAATATATTTTCTTAGCTGTGAAAACCGTAGGCACCCGACAAAAGTTCCTGTCTCAGAAAGGTTAGCACCCCGTTGGCAAGCAGGGGAAAAACGAAGGAGTGGAGATCCGTGTGCAGCAGAGCAGTTGCTGAGAGAGGGACTTGTTCAGGAAACTCAGCAGACGCTCCTTCCAGAGTCAAGGCTGGACGCCTCCCAGGGCCCAGGTGCTGGGCTTAGCGGAGCCACCAGCTTTCCAGAGGATGACACGAAACTTAATTAAACAGTATCAAATATCTCATACATGCAAAAACATGCGCACACCGGCGCACGTGCGCGCACGCGCGCACACACACACACACACACACACATACATACGGGGCTGTCTCCCAATTAGCAACGTCAGCCACAGAAAACCATTCATCAACAACTAAAAATCATCAAGCAATGACAGAAATAAACCCAACAATAAGTTAGCAGACGGGGAGCTCCTACACTTGGTCTCCTGAAATGAAAGCAGCCCCCCCCCCGGCAGGAGAGCCAAGCCGCTGACGCCGAAGGACAAAGGCCACACGGTAATAAAGCACAGAAAACAAGGCGAGCCCCACAGCCGCCTGCGCTCACCCATGTCCCGTAGCTCTTGACAGCCACGGCTCACGGTGATTGAGTGCTCACTGTGAGGCAGGCCTGTGCTAAGAACTTGACCTCTGTCGGTTCACTGAATTTTTTTTTTTTTTTAAGATTTTTTTATTATTTATCTGACAGAGACAGCGAAAGAGGGAACACAAGCAAGGGCAGTGGGAGAGGGAGAAGCAGGCTTCCCGCGGAGCAGGGAGCCCGATGTGGGGCTCGATCCCAGCACTCTGGGATCATGACCTGAGCCGAAGGCAGACGCTTAACGACTGAGCCACCCAGGCGCCCGGTTCACTGAATTCTCACAACAGCAGAGACAGGGGTTCCCGAGGACCACACTCCTCAGCCTCCCTGAGAGTTTGATAAGGAATCAAAAGTAGGACAAGAAGGCAGATTGCAATCATGTTTACTCCTCTCGAAGGAGAACCTACATGCATTTCCGTCCCCTAAAAGCTTGAGCATTTGTGCCATCACGGAAGGAGCCCTGCACACAAAAGTTCCTATTATTTACACCAAATCTACCACCTTTCGCGCTGTGGCCCTGGGGAAGGCCCCAACCGTCCCAGGCCTCTGTTTCCTCAACCTGATCAAAGAACAAGATGTTCACAAGGCCCTCGCCAGAGTCAACATTCTGCGGCTTTAAAATCCATAATGTCCCTACATCTGCTCAAGGCCACGTGAGGACCGCATGATACAAACCCGGGCTGAGCCCGGTTACCAGAGGAACCTGACAGATGACATGTTCACAATAAAGCGACATGTTTTTCACGTTCTTCCTACTTCCCTTTTAAGAAACGGTACCCAGGGGCGCCTGGGTGGCTCAGTCGGTTAAGCGACTGCCTTCGGCTCAGGTCATGATCCCGGAGTCCCTGGATCGAGTCCCGCATCGGGCTTCCTGCTCGGCGGGGAGTCTGCTTCTCCCTCTGACCCTCCCCCTCTCCTGTGCTCTCTCTCTCTCTCTCTCATTCTCTCTGTCTCAAATAAATAAATAAAATCTTTAAAAAAAAAAAAAGAAACGGTACCCAGGATTTCTCTT
Source organism: Mirounga angustirostris (assembly GCF_029215605.1). NCBI lineage: Eukaryota > Metazoa > Chordata > Mammalia > Carnivora > Phocidae > Mirounga > Mirounga angustirostris. The sequence goes on from NW_026991713.1 coordinate 128,155,579, forward strand.
AGCAAACTGCAGGTTTTGATCACATTGGTCCTCATCAGGCCTCAAGCACACCGGGAAGGGGGCAGCATTAATTCTGCGGCTTTATGCGGCGCCTGGCCCATTGTTGGTGCTCGATGTATGTACAAAAGTGACCTCCTTTTACAATTATTTTGAAGGTACAGCTCGTTCTCTCCACTTCCACCTCCTTTTTATTTCCCTAAGTCTAAAGAAAAGACGAAGGCCTTCGACTAAATCGAAATGGAAGAAATTCATAAAATGCACTAGCTACTTCACACAGGGATATACTTTTCGCTGTTTTCATCTGAACCTCAAGCCATTCATTTTAAGCCAAAAGAGATGGGTAAATGACAGACCAGCCGATTATATCATTACTGAATATGTGAGCCTTACATCAGGTGAGAAACGCTCTATAAAAATATATAGATTTGGGTGCACCATGATAAAAATCAATCTATTTTATAAAAGCAATAATCACATGAAAAGCAGAAGTGCCATTATGTTATCTGCTTCATAAAAGGAAGGACTGTTCAGCCTCCTTTCTGTTGTCAGACTGAATAATTATGACACAAAATGGGCCACAAATGTGACTGAAACCTCGCAGCATTAGGAACTTTTATCTTGAAACCATGTATCTGCTTAACTGGCAGCTGGAACAGGCTCAGCTGCTCTCAGGGCTGAGGGGAAAAGGGTTTCACCTGATCTGAAATCAGATCTGCCTCCTCTCCACCCCGCTCCCAGCCCACCCCCCACTCACAGTCACGCAAGCCAAACACTCACTTGTTCTCTTTTGCAGCCCTCTCCCATCATTCCTTGCAATGCCAAGCCCTAAGACACTGCAGGTGCATGGCCTGTGAACTGTAACATCAGAGAAGAAACCACATGAGCAAATGTCTCCCTTTTTCCAGCTCTGCAGGACCATGTAGCAAATATCATGAAAGAGTACCTTCTAAGAACTCCTTGAGGAAAGGAGCGGTTGTGACCTTTTCATTTTTGTGTCCATAGGGCCTATAATATACTAGGGTGTGTGTGTGTGTGTGTGTGTGCATGCACCTGTGATGAACTGCATTCTTACCTCTTTGCAGTTTGACCCTCCAAATATTATTTCTGGCTACACGTTGACATATCAATTACCAGGAAACTTAGCAATCCCTGCCCTTCATATGCAAGGACAACATCTCAAAACATCCTTTTTTTAAAGTTCTCCTAAAAGATTTATGCTGATCCATTTGCTTTATGACACAATTTTGAAAGCTATCAAACTGGGAGTTAAAGGTGTCATATTTGACCATGAATCAGAGTGGCAGAAATAGGCCCAAAATGAAGTGATTTCAGCTAACATTTATTGAGCACTTGATATATACCAGGCATTATGCAAAAACAAAACAACAAAAAAAGCACAAACTTCTGCACTTCATCTCACCAAAACCTCTTAGCAATCTTAGACAATGTGTGCCATTGTTATCTCCATTCTATGAATGATAGAGGCTCAGCATTCCACACATATACGGCTGGTGAGCAGGAGAGCCAGGAGTCAGGCCTAGGGAGGACTGTACCCCCATCCACAGACCATGACCTACTTATAAGATCCACTATGCTTTGATGTCAGCCTTGGCAGCCAGGAAGTTGGCCGCATGAAGATCAAGTTCTTTGCAGACGTTGTGCCTAAGATAGCCAAGAATTTTAGGCAGTTCTGCACTGGAGAATTCAGGAGAGTCCCTTGGCTCAAGTGTGTGGTAAACTGGAAAGGCCTATGATTACCTGTCATCATCATTCCAAGTCTCCTTCTTCGGGGTTATACAAAAGGTGGGGTTCCAACAGGATACAAAGGAAGCACCTTCCACAGGGTCATAACGGATTTCATGATTCAGGGTGGGGATTTTGTTAACGGAGATGGTATTAGAGTCGCCGGTATTTACTGGGGGCAGGGGGGCCATTTGCAGATGAAAATTGTAAACTTAGACATTCAGCTCCAGATCTGCTTCAGTGGTCCCAGTACAAATGGCTGCCAGTTCTTCATCACCTGCTCTAAATGTCGTTGGCTGGATGGGAAGCACATAGTGTTTGAAAAAAAATCACTGACGGACTTCTAGTGATGCAAAAGATTAAGAATGTTCCCAGAGGCCCCAACCATAAGCCCAAATCCCCCATGGTGATGTCACAGTGTGGGGAGCTGAGGTCCAGAGCAAAATGGATCAGGCCTTCCCTTGCTCTGGGTGATGCGCATGAGTAAAATAATTTGGATTAGACCGTGTGTTGGCTTCCCTGCCTGCTGATGCCCTCTTTGATCAAGAGGCCTTGGAAGTGTCACAGATGCAGAACCCAGGATTTTCTGTGTTTAAGTTTACAACTGTAAATAAAATTGTTTATTTTTAATCCATTATAAAACTGAGAAAGCCTACAGGCCACAGCATTCTGAGAACACCTCAAATTTTTGCAAAGTAGTGCCTCAAATATTTTTTTTATATACCAAAAAATGTATGACCATGCCTGGGTAGGATTACCACACAGGACATCACAATACAAGACTTCCCCAAGTACCCAATGCCCTCAGTGTTCAAAAACTTTTTTAACCACTAACCCTAAGAAAAGTTTAATCAATCAGTAAAATCCCTTTGACATCAGGCTGGAAGGTTGGAGGGAAAAGTTTTCTAATTAAAAGGGATCAGACCAGCTCTGCAACCTGCAGAACTCAGTGCAAAATGGGGAGGGGGGGAGGAAGGGAATCCTTGTTCAAAAAATATCAAGAATTTCAATACAGAGGGAGAAACGCATTAGGGGAACATGGGACCCTGTGTCACTGTGAAGCTGGCCCCAGAGGGCATCGATGTCCAGGACCCGGGAGGTCACTCTGAAATCCAAAGGAATGAGGCCTATGGGCTACGACATGGCCTGTGAGCTCAGCTGCATGTGTCAGATGCTTTCTCCAGAATGAAACCCAGGCAAAGTCAGAACCTCAAACTGGAACGTGAAACAGCTTGGCTCCTGATTATCTCTGGATGTGAACTCAATACAACTTCAAGTGTTTCTTTATAAAGACATTGCCTGTAACGGTGGGAAAAGGTCATTCTGCATATAAATCATTAGAGAAACAGATTTCCAAACAGATCCTGAAAAGAAACAGTGAGTAATGTTGCACATCACACTGGCACGTCTTCCTTAATAGAGCAGGTGTTCAAAACTTTTAATATTTCTATTGGCTGTCTCCTGGTATGTTCTAATTAGTGAAAATATAAAGAAACCATTTAAGGCACATAGTATGAGTCCTTTATTGCACAGCTAATAATGATTTTGTTTAATTGCCAAGCCCTGAGAAAAAGTAAATCTGATCTAAAAAACTTTTGAAAAGCACTTACAGTACTTTGTAACAAGAAAAGGGAAATAGGGGTGCCTGGGTGGCTCCATCATTAAGCGTCTGCCTTCGGCTCAGGTCATGATCCCAGGATCCTGGGATCGAGCCCCGCATCGGGCTCCTTGCTCTGCGGGACCCTGCTTCTCCCTCTCCTATTCCCCCTGCTTGTGTTCCCTCTCTCGCTGTCTCTCTCTCTGTCAAATAAATAAAATAAATCTTTAAAAAAAAAAAAAGGGAAATAATTATTTTAGTGTGATCAGAACAAAAACAATTAAAAAAAGTTCAGTATAAAAAGAACACTGAGCTGGGAGTCAGCAATATAACAATATCTGTCCCCTACTTGTTCAACAAGCCACTAAGTAAGCAGCTCAACACCAGCCCAAACAGGAGGGGTAAGGATAGAAATCACATTCCTGTGCACGTTTTACTAGCCATTTCAGAAAATAAACCAGACTTGGGGCTCCTGGATGGCTCAGTCAGTTGAGCGTCTGCCGGCTCAGGTCATGATCCCAGGGTCGGGCCCTCTGCTTGGCGGGGAGCCTGCTTCTCCTTCTCCCTCTCCCTCTGCTGTTCCCCCTGCTTGTGTTCTCTCGCTCTCAAATAAAAAATAAATAAACAGGGCGCCTGGGTGGCTCAGTTGGTTAAGCGACTGCCTTCGGCTCAGGTCATGATCCTGGAGTCCCGGGATCGAGTCCCGCATCGGGCTCCCTGCTCAGCGGGAAGTCTGCTTCTCCCTCTGGCCCTCCCCCTCTCATGTGCTCTCTCTCTCTCAAATAAATAAATGAAATCTTTAAAAAATAAATAAATAAATAAATAAACAAACAAACAAACAAACCTGACTTGATCTGAACTTCTGGATATCTGCCTGAATTGCGCATGACCTTTTGCTAACAGATACCTAAGCTATAAATGATGTGTATTTTGCACAGTTTTTTCTTTTGCAAACAGTCTGATTTGAAATCTCAGGGTTCTCTGGGTGTGTTAAAAAATGATGTTCTTCATGTTGCTGGTACAGAAATAGCAACCCAATAACAAAATTGATCCTTAACCTGTAAACGAGTCCTGAGGCCCATCCTCTCTCAACACAGAGGTTTCTGATGAAGCATAAGCCAGGTCATAGAGCCCAAGTCCAGGCCCCTCTCCTGCACACTGAGCATAATACAACTCCCCAGCTCCGGCACAGAAGGCAAGGCCTCCAGTGCACCCGTGAAGGAAGCTGAAGATCTAGAGACCCAGGAACCACAGTTATGACACACCAGCACACAAGTCTCCTGTCAGTGGTGCAGATTTCTAGGACACACCCTGGAGAAGCCTGTTCCACCTCAGTCAGCCCAGCTGTGAGCCAGGCACAGCCTTCCAGAGCTGCTTCAGACAGATCTAGGGTCAATCCCTGTCCTGCGACTTACGCATCATGGGACCTGGGGTCAGTCAGTTCTCCTCAACTGTCAAACAGTACTTAATACACAGGGTCATTGACGAATTAAATGACCCACCAATTGGTCAAGTGTCTAGTGAAGTATCCCATGCCTAGCAGATATTACTCTTTTTCAAACCACCTCCACGCCTTCACACTAACTCCAGTCTTGGCAATCTCCTCAAAAAATCTAATACATCCAGAATGTAGGTGTTGGCAAAGGAGAAAATGCACATTTTTTTTTCACTCAGGTTTTGCCAAGGTACCGAGAACAAGGAAAACTTTTACCTTAGAGGGACTACATCTGGGACACTGAGACAAAGGGCTCAATAAATTCTGAGGGAAAAACCAGGAAATGCTACTGCACATGCCCAGAAATTTTCATCGCATCTGCAGTTCTATGGCCATCACATCTACTAAAGAAAAATGAAGGGATCATCATCGGGTTTTAGACACACTGGCATGCAGAAAAAAATCACAAAGCCACTAAAGGCCCGATCTGCAAGGGAAACAATGAAAAAGCCAAGTACGCCTTGCTTCCATGAGTAATCTCAAGACCACAACAAGCCATGCTTGAGGTGGGATATCTCAAAAAGGAAAGTAACAGAAAATAGTATTTAAAAGGACACCACAGGACACAGCCAACTGTGGTACCCAACTGACAGAAGGGTGTGATTCAAACATTGTTTATATTTCATTTTGGGCCGTCCTACTGAGGAAGACTCTGTTTGGGGGCCCTGACAACTAGTCTTCTTTCCCTGAGTGCAGTCCTGATGGCAGCCAACAGAAAGAGCCCGCCAGCAGGCTGAGGGAGGAAGCAAGGCAAAGCCCCACAGATTAAAAATTCACCCCAGCTAATCCACTGAGTAAGTAATCCACAAGCAGAAAAGTGGTAATGATCTAGAGAGACAAAATCCAGAGGAAGAAAAGAGGGACGGAACATTCTGAAGAGCTTATCAGTAAGGAAAACATTTAGAAAAGCAAGCTTCCTGAGCAGCTACGGAGACAACTTCACGACTCCAGGATTTTTAAAACTGAACCAAACAAAGCCTCCATCTGTTGTGCAGCCTGCAAGGTACTGGGGGGCGATTCGGGGGACACCGCGGGTGGGAGATGGCCCCTGCTCTCAAAGAGCTTCTCGTTCCGTCGGAGAAAACTCTCACAAAAGGGAAGACTTGGAACAACTGACCCTCAACTGGGAAGAATCTAAGACTGAAGAAGACAGGAGAGGAGCCCCAGGTGGGCTGCTTATGTCTAGGGACACTTGACCCCGGGCAGAAGAGACCACCCTGCAGCAGAGCCCTGGTGGTGGAAGCAGGAGACACCACAGGAGCGGGGCACAGAGACTGGAATGTGTCTGCATACCTGTGGGACACAGGGGGACCACATCTCGCGTTTGCCACCAAAGCCCCCTCGGCTACAGCAGCAGCTGTGTGTTAAATGAATACATGACAGCCACCTGGGAAGTGGGACATGGGAGATGCTCTACCAGAAAAACAATCCCATGACCAGCTCTTATGACCGGTCTCCATCTATTACCAGGAATCAAAGCACACTGTCCTTCCTCCGGGCCTCAACCTGACCGTCAGGATCACAGAGTATGGTCATCACAGGCCACAGAGAAAGAGTATCTACCAGGCCGTCACAGTACTTCTCATGTGGCCAATATTCACAAACGGTTTGCTGAATGAACGCTGTGAGTCTGGCTCACTTCACAGTCTCCAATCTCCCCTCTCACATCATCCATGTGACTACCAGCCCTTAATTCTAGTCCAGCCCCTGTGGTTTTCAAGATCATTTTCCTATCTCTTTCCCCAAACTCATTCTAACAAAACATAAACTCTTTCCCACTGACCTAGAAGTGGCTGTTATTGTTTAATTTCTTATACTTAAGAAAATGCTTTAATTGGACAGCCACATGCAGAAGAATGAAACTGGACCATTTCCTTACACCACACACAAAAATAGACTCCAAATGGTTGAAAGACCTCAATGTGAGACAGGAATCCATCAAAATCCTAAAGGAGAACACAAGCAGCAACCTCTTCGACCTCAGCTGCAGCAACTTCTTCCTAGAAACATTGCCAAAGGCAAGGGAAGCAAGAGCAAAAATGAACTATTGGAACTGCATCAAGATAAAAAGCTTCTGCACAGCAAAAGAAACAGTCAACAAAACCAAAAGACAAGCGACAGAATGGGAGAAGATATTTGCAAATGACATATCAGATAAAGGGCTAGTATCCAAAATCTATAAAGAACTTATCAAATTCAACACCCAAAGAACAAAGAATCCAATCAAGAAATGGGCAGAAGACATGAACAGACATTTTTCCAAAGAAGACATTCAAATGGCCAACGGACACATGAAAAAGTGCTGAACATCGCTTGGCATCAGGGAAATCCAAATCAAAACCTCAGTGAGATACCACCTCACACCAGTCAGAATGGCTAAAATTAACAAGTCAGGAAACGACAGATATTGGCGGGGATGCGGAGAAAGGGGAACCCTCCTACACTGTTGGTGGGAATGCAAGCTGGTGCAACCACTCTGGAAAACAGTATGGAGGTTCCTCACAAAGTTGAAAATAGAGCTACCATATGATTCAGCAATTGCACTACTGGGTATTTACCCCAAAGATACAAATGTAGGGATCCGAAGGGGTACGTGCACTACGATGTTTATAGCAGCAACGTCCACAATAGCCAAACTGTGGAAAGAGCCCAGATGTCCATCAACAGATGAATGGATAAAGAAGATGTAGTATATATATACAATGGAATATTATGCAGCCATCAAAAGGAATGAGATCTTGCCATTTGCAATGACGTGGATGGAACTGGAGGTGTTATGCTGAGTGAAATAAGTCAATCAGAGAAAGACATGTATCATATGACCTCACTGATATGAGGAATTCTTAATCTCAGGAAACAAACTGAGGGTTGCTGGAGTGGGGGGTGGGGTGGGAGGGATGGGGTGTCTGGGTGATAGACATTGGGGAGGGTATGTGCTATGGTGAGCGCTGTGAATTGTGCAAGACTGTTGAATCACAGATCTGTACCTTTGAAACAAATAATGCAATATATGTTAAGAAAAAAAAAGAAGATAGAAGGAGGGGAAGAATGAAGGGGGGGAAATCGGGAGGGGGAGATGAACCATGAGAGACGATGGACTCTGAAAAACAAACTGAGGGTTCTAGAGGGGAGGGGGGTGAGAGGACAGGTCAGCCTGGTGATGGGTATTAAAGAGGGCACATTCTGCATGGAGCACTGGGTGTTATGCACAAACAATGAATCATGGAACACTACATCAAAAACTAATGATGTAATGTATGGTGATTAACATAACAATAAAAATTTTAAAAAAAGAAAATGCTTTAAGCCAAAGGAATGAATCTCTAATGGTACTCCTGACCTTTTCAATGGAGTTTAAATCACATGTAACATCTTTCTGTTTAAAATTCAAGTCAGTGCCCCTTTATTTAGCACCTAAAATACGTAGCATGCTTTGTACCCCCCCCCTTTTTTTTTACAACCAAAGCCTACAATAAGCTGGAAAGGTAGGTATTGTTATCCCCACTTAAATAGGAGAAAACAGAAAGAAGCTCAGAAAGAGCACGTAATTTGCTCAAGGTCTCATCGCTCACAAATGGCACAATTAGGACTTGAACTTCCTTAATCTAATCAAAGCCCATGCTCCTTTTATTCCACTTATCTACTCATTCACTGATGAAACGTGTAGGTGTCCCATCTGAGCCAGGCACTGGTAGTGTGTGTGAGGCCTGCTCTGCCCGCGTGTGGGAAAGCCTCCACACACGGGCTCCGAATGCAGGTCTTTGGCAGCAAGACCCTATAGGGGCCATAGGAGCCCCCACTCTGCTCTCAGGTCTCCGAATGTGGCTCCCTCTCACTGACTTGGGGACCCATGGTCTAGGAGCCACAGCATGCCCGGAGAGGGGGTGGGGACACACAGAAGGGGCAATGGATTCACTGTTCATGGCTCTGAATTCTCTCTGGAGCCAAATGCATCCTCGGGAGCTCATTTTGCACCTACAAAGTGAATTACTGAGGAACGTAACAATAACAGCTGAAGTAAGAGATCTCTAACATGGATGGTTTCTTCTCTGGTAACTGCTGTTATGTTGATGGTGATGGGACAGTGCCTCTGAATGTTCACTGTCACCCTCATCAGGGATAACATGACATCCAAGATCTGGATGTGGTCCAGACTAACTGTGGGACCTCAGGCAGCCCACTGATGAGAGAGCTGGCCTGGCCAGTATCCAAGCGAGTTAGAAAGACTTTAGCTTCTGATTGCAAGAATGAGTTGATTGTGAATACTATGTTCTAAAGGGAGGCTGGCTTGAAGGTTTTGGGTGTGAGCAGTTTGGTAAAAGGCAGGACTGTGTACACAAGTGTCTTAGTCCCTCCCTGCTCCAGTAACAGAATGCCATGGGCTGGGTGGTTGATACACAACAGAAACTGACTTCTCACAGTCCTGGAGATTGGAAGTCCAAGAGAGGGCCGCCAGCAGATTCAGTGTCTGGTGAGGGCTCACTTCCTGGTTCATAGACGACCGCCTTCCTGCTGTGTCCTCACGTGGTGGAAGGGCCCCAGAACTCCCTGGGGTCTCTTTTACAACAGGGTACTAATTCCATCATAGGCCTTCACCTCCATGACCTAATCACCTCCCAAAGGCTCCACCTCCTAATACCACCACACTGGGGGTTAGGTTTCAACATACGAATCTGGGGGAGGAGGAACAAAAACATTCAGTCTATAGCAAACAGTATTTATTTTATAAGTGAAGTGCCTTAAGCCAGATTCTCCTGTCCTACCCCAACCAAGGAGAATCAGCCACATTTGGATATAGTTTTACCTCTTTCTTCCCACATGTATAACTAGCTAACCAGATGTCTCTTGAGCAGGGTCTCCTGTTGGCACCAGGTTCTGTCCCACTTCAGACTCTGTACACGTTTAGAGGTGCTGATGAGGGTAGAGATGGGACCATGACAATAACCCCAACAACGCCCTCACCCACCCCCCCTGCCAACCTAACGCAAGTAGTCAGAAACCCACAGCACTCAACAAAGACCACCACCCCTATATCCAGAGCAGATACCCAACCTGTGCAGAGGGGTTCAATCAACCAAGTTGGTAAAATATTGAAATATTTTCATGCCAATCAGTAAATAACCACAGCCTGACCCTAGCCCCAAACAGCTGACCTCTGGGGCCTCTCCTGAGATCTCCGCACTCTCCAGAGAGACTGACTACCCAGGACCCAACCAGACAACAAGTCAATTCTTATTGCCCTCCTCCTTATTACACTCTTCTAGATTTTTTAAATTCTCTACTAAGATGACACGTTGCTTTTATGATTTTTTTAAAGTTTTTTTTAAGGTACCTATCACTTAAACACTAAGAATGAAAACAACAAACACCTCAATAGAGCCAGTTGAACTATACTATGAAACTCTAGTTTTTGTTGACGCTTCCAGAGTCAAGGTTGACACACAGCCCAACTTCTATGGGAACACTGCCCAAAAGATGATAGCTAGGTTTCAAAGAGTATATGTGATACTTACATTTACGAGAAAGGAATATTTTTAAAGCTATAATTTTCATAACATAATAACACCTTCTATTTATATAAGGCCTTACTACACATGCCTTATCTCATTTAGGACATAAAACTGTAACGTAAGCAGGTGTAACTCAGGTGTAATTATCCCATTTAACAAACAAGGTAATCAAGACATACAGAGGATAAGATCATAATTCCACAGCTCTCAAGTGACAGAGCTAGGACTCAACTCCAATCTCCTGACCTCTATTTCCTTCCGAAGTATGCCGGAGTCACCTCATACCTGGTTGTAAGAGCCTGATTCAAGAATTTTGCAGTAGGTCGTTAGGCCATGGGCAGCTTGAAACCATTCCATGTGGGAGTATTTATACCATGGAAATCAGCAGTTGTTACAAATCAGAGCCCATCTCCTTGACATTCCATAATACGTCCACACAAGTGGAGGTATTTCTTCTTAATTCTTAATATTCTCTATCCCCATCAACCCCTCTAACTAGCTTGTAAACCTGTGACACAGGAGAAAGAGCACTGAGCTGGGGACTCAGAAGACACTTAGATCCCCACCTGCCACTCAGCAGCGTTTTCCCATGAGTCATTTGACCTCTCTGAACCTCCATTTCCTTATCTGTAAAGTGAGGGCCATACCCGAATCATGCAGGTAAAAAAACATTTTGCAAACAGCGAAACACCACATGGCTGTGAAAAACAATATGGCGGCACTTCCAAAATTTCAGCAGAGAATTACCATATGATCCAGCAGTGTTACTTCTGGGTACACACCCAAGAGAACTGAAAGTCAGGACTTGAAGACACACATGTACCTCCAGTCCATGAAGCATTATTCATGACAGCCAAAAGGCGGAAGTAACTCCAAGTGTGCACCAACAGATGAATGAATAAACACAACGGGGTATAGACACACCGTGGAATAGTATTCTGCCTTAAAAGGCAAGGGGGAAGAAAAGAAAAAGAAGGAAGTTCTGGTACATGCTTCTTTGTGGATGAACCTCAAGGACGTTATCCTAAGTAAAATAAGCCAGTCGCAAAAGGACAAATATTTTATGACTTCACTTCTATGAGGCACCTACAGCAGTCAAATTCATAGAGACAGGCAGTAGAATGGTGATTGTCAAGGACTTAGGGGGAGGGTGGACTGGGGAGTGTAATGTGTGTAATGGGGACAGAGTTTCAGTTTGGGGGGATGAGAAAGTTCTAGAGATGGACGATGGTGACGGGTGCACAGCACTGTGAGCGTCTTCAACACCACTGACCCATACACTTAAAAATGGTTTGACGCTAACTTTTCTGTTATGTATTTTTTACCAAAGTTAAACACACACACACAAATATGAAGTCTTGTTATTATATCCCAGTTGTGAAAGGAGCCAAAAGGGCCACAAAAAGCTCACGTTCCTTTTTTATCCTTACCAGGACCACAAACTCCATCTTCGCTGACCATGCTAATACAGGCAGAAAGAACCCACAAGTAGTATCATTCCTGCACATATTGTCAGATACAGACTGTCCCCGACTTTTATGCAAGGTCTGCTCCAAATGGTCATTACAAGCTTTTTATTGTTGTTATTCAAGGCATATTTTTCTTAAACAAATGAAATTTTTCGGGATTACCTAGGACCCTACTCCGGCCTAGACAAACTTTGGGGTCACTGCCATGGCTGGATTACAGTGCTAACAGTCCCGGCCTGGTCCTGGGAGGAGGGATTGGGGAAACACAGAGGCCACACCACGGCAGCCCCCTTGGGGAGCCCAGGCCAGCAAGCACCCAGCTTTGTCATGGCTCCACAGGGGGCCTCACTCAGCCCCCCTCTTCCCAGTTTGCAACCCATCTGAGCCTCCTCAGTCCCCCCAAAGTCCCAAGACTACAATTACCTATCTCCCTCCTGCCTTACATTCAAACACAAATTCTTTTCAGTTAGGTGTTGGAGAAAAAGCACTTCCTTCAAAATCGCTTACATCCTAAATGGCTGGGCCCTCAACCTATTTCAAGGTGTTCATATCTTCTGATGTTTCAAGGCAATTTTCAAACGGCCATTCCTATCAAGGCTAAAGAAGTGGCAGCCCAGAGACAGAAGGACACGTGGGGGCAGGGGCACCAGCCCTGTGGGACACCTGCCACCTCCATCACTCTGCCAAACCTCCCACTCGGCACCCACTCTCTTCCCTCCACCCACAAGTTTTCTAACGCTACAAAGGATTTGGGGCTTTTGGGTTTGGGGGCTTTGGTTTTTTGTGGGGGGTCTTTTCCCCCACAATACTGTGGGTCTCAGTTTAGAGGGGACAGAGTTGTGGGAGGAGGCAGGCAGGAGGGTCACCTGAAAACCAGGGACATCCGAGGCTGTACTGAAAACCTTTCGGGTTCCAGTTACAGCACCAAATTCCATTGGGTGTAAAGGCAATTGCACTGATGTGTGTCGTGGTCATGAAAGACAGGGAGGTCCTCTGTCAAGCAGAACTGTCAGAGCCTTTTCTCCCCCTGCTCACTCCATGACAGAGGTCCCAATAAATTGTCACCCCAGACTTTGACCATTAAAAGGGCTAAAATGGAGAGGTCAAGACAAGGGATCCACTCCCCAACTGTCACACCTATATCCTGAGACCTGGGAAATGAAACTTTTGAGATCTTATCCCACCTCCCCCCCCAACGATTCCCCCATAAAGATATTTTTAAATAAACTGCTACATGTGTCCATGTGGTGTACAGACAGAAGGCTGCCATTTCTTAAATACTCTGGCCGCTAAAATCAATTCAGGACATATCAGCTTTAAACTATAAAACACGATGTTTTGTCATATGGCAAATAAATTACTTAAGCCCTCAAATCAGAACCTTCTTTTCAATGAGAAACAAAGCTGACACACTGTAGCCATTCTTGGAAAGGAAAAGCACGGGTTGAAGCCGAAGCAGGGCCACAGCTGCTCAGAGACCTGTGAGCTGTTTAGGAAGACAGAAACTGCTCAGAGAACTGTTGCACAAGGTGATGCAGACAGGGACAGGCTAAAACAAAACAAAACAAAAGCCCCAGCTCAGGATGCAGGGAGAGGTGCAGAGACAAAGCTGATGAGATAACCAGGGGAAGGAATGAGTCTGTGATATACAGCAAACTAGGTCACTCCAGCACACGAGCTAGCCCAGAGGATGTTTCGGGCGGAGTCTCTTGGTTAATGCTAGCACTCTATGAACTAATCACCCTCCTGGGGGGAGCAAATGTTGAACGGCTCCATGGACCCTCCGGATCTGTGCAAATGGCCTCTGAGGAGCAGTGTTCCAGCACCACAGGGGCTAATGAGAGGGAACAAGAACATATTCATGGACCACGCATTGTACTAAGTGGTTTTCACGGGCTCTCATTAAATCCTCCCTACAGCCCTGAGATTATGTGCTCGTCTTATCCTGTTTTATGGACATGAGGCTGAGAATGGCCAAATAATTTGCCCAAACCCAGATGGCTGAGAAGCAGTGGACCACGATTTGCACTCATGTCCTAGTGACCTCAGAGATTATATACTAAGCTACTCACTGGTGCTGGGCAAAACACCCAGCAATGGTTCGTCCCTGGCTGACTGAACACTTGTTGATGGATTCTTAAATCAATTTGGGAGGGGGGGGGGCGGAGGAAGGTCAAATATGCACCACTCTGCCTATTTGCAACAAGAGCTTCCAAAAATCAATTTCCAACAGATACTGACATGTTCTTCCCCATGGTCCTGGCCCTGAATTTCCATAGGCAGTGCCCCTCAACCACAGCTAGGGAAAGCAACTAGAGTTGATGACAGCTACTCTTTACTTAATCCCAATTACGTGCCAGGCACCTCATATACATCATTGAATCCTTACAAGAATTTCACAAGGCAACAACTTCCATCTCCATCTTAACTCAGAGAGATTAAGGAACCTCTCCAGAGGCACACAGCTTGGAACGGTTGGGCTGGAGTCACCTTTCTGTTAGGGGTCATGGCCTCCTGATGCCTCTCCTACCTGACCTCAGCAAATATGCTATTTTCAAGGCTTATCCTTAAGATTTGGTGTTACCCAGAAGAAAGAATCCCTCTGTTTCTGAATCCTTCTGAAATAACTAGGAAAAACACCACAAGACACAGAGCCGAGCCCTGGAGACGTGGAATGAACTTGGTGTGCCACTGAATGAACTTGGCCTGTGGCATCCATTTGGAGGTTAGCCTTGGTCTGACTGGAACCTAAATAATCCATTTACTGCATAATAAACATTTTTTTTAGAAATCAAGCAGGATCTAGTGAAAGCTAGCCCAAGGAAAAAGTGGTTTCCTGCACCAAAGAAAGTCGAAGGGGCATAACCAACGTGAACTGAGAAAGAAGATTAGGATAGCATCTCTCCCAGGGTCCACCTATCCTTCTGTTTTAGCTACATATGCATTGGATTGACCATCTCGAGCCAGAAAAGAAACTCAAGGCAACTGACTAGGACACCAGGCTTCCTGCTGGCCACCCAGAAGCAGTTCCTTCTTCAATTAAAAATATGGCTCCCCAGGAGGCTGTGGACTCCCTGATGATTCCTGGGAAATCTGGTAAGGATTGGAGGTGTGAGGTTGGAGGTCTATCACTGTGGGTGCAAGTTGATCAGCAATGTGACAGTCCCCCTCTGGGACCCTAAGCTGTCCCAGAGGAGAGAGGAGGGGAAGAAGAGAGATTGAAGGGGATTTAAGGAGATTTATTTGGGGAAAGGAAAGATTAAGGGGATTTATGGAGACCTAGCCAAAAAAAAACTCAACAAATTAACCCCTAAAATCCTCCCCTGTGGGGACACGAATGTCCATCCAGCAAGTCTAATTATTGTCCATTCAGTGGCCACGTTTGAACCAGAAATTTCTGCTTGAGACACAGTCCTTATCAGCCCCTTCAGGAACAAGCTCTCTACCCGAAGAGCAACTTCCCAAATCCCACTGCACTAATCAATAACACCAGTGTTTATCTTTTTCCCAATCAAGAAAAATGTTTGGCTTTTCCTCCCCAAATATAGAACATCCTGTCAAAGAGAGGAGCAGGAAGGATGCTCATGCTTATTATTTTTCAAGGAATGCCTGGGCTTTAAATCACCAAATAAAGTGGGAGAGTTATAGGGTATAGGAGAGAGTTATATATATGGGAGAGTTATAGGCCCACCTATCAAGGTGAGCTAGCTCTTCCTATTGATAATTCTAAGGTAAAACCCAGCATTTTCACAGAAAATTAAGCAGTTCTTCCAGTTGCTAAAATACCCAGTCTATCACCACTTGCCCTCTGTGCCCAAGGAGGAGGCACTTCAAAAGCCCTCTCCAGACATAAACTCAGAGGGAAGGAAATTCATTTGAAATGTAGGAGTCCCTCACAAGGGGGACCCAGAAGCCCAAAGGATGTGAGCTTACCTTCTAAACTGTTTCCAAGAGCCTCCCAGAGCATGGACAGCCCTGCTATGCAGACGGAGCAGGCACTCAGAAAATCCTTGCATAAACTGACCAAAACCATCCAATGGCACCATTCTTCCAACCCCAAAGCCTTGGAGAATCTCACACCCAACCACAGCAATTCCTTTCTGTTGTCCCTTCCAAAAATATCCAGGATCCAATCACTTCTCATCACCTCCATAGCTACTTCCTCCTTCTAAACCACCTGTCTGTCACCTGGATCATTGCAATGGCCTCCAAGCTGGTCTCCCCACTTCTGTCCCTAAGCCCACCAGTCCATCATCAACACTGCCAAGTACAGTGATGATGGAAACACCTAAGTCAGATCAAGGTTCTCCTCTACTCAAAACCCTCCAAAATGTCCCCCACGTCTCTCAGAGCAAAGACAAAGTTTTGACGAAGGCCTATAAAGGTCCTCCATGAATCCGATCTCCCCTCCGCCTTGCCCCACCACTTCCTCACCCTCATGCCTCTCTTAGCTCCCACCCCCCTCCCCTGACCACCCACTCCCAGCCACACGGGCCTCTTGGAACACCAGACAAGCTTCCCACCAGGCCCTCAGCTCTTGCTGCCCTCTCTTATGGGAACATTCTGCCTTCAGATGTCCCAGGGCTCCTTTAGATGGTATTCAAATACTAGCTTCTCAGTGAGGTCATCCATGACAACCCGGCCTCAAGTTGCCATCACCCCACTCCACAGAATCCCCCTTCCCTGCTTGGTTTCCTCCCTCATGTGTGTACTGGAGTAATTACACCATACTCTACATTTTACTTACTTATCTTTTTCATTCCCTGGTTCTCCTACCAGAAGGTAAGCTCCAAGAGGGTATTTTTTTGTTGTTTGTTTGTAGCTATGCCCCGCAGTGCCTAGAATACAGCAGATGCTCAGTAGATATCTTTAAATGTATGGGAGGCTGAATTTATATCCTGCCCCCCTAAACAAGAGATCTGAGAAATACAAACTCCTAACAAATACCGCACCTGGGATATCCTCAGGGAGAAATCTAGGGGCTTCTGCCCCTATGTTCCTCTTGGTGATATTCTTTCAAATGCTTCACCCAGACTCTAAAATTCTGAATAATCCCAGAATAAATACTATTAAACCAGCCAGTCAAATATACAAACCACCTGAAGCAGCTTTGCATTCTACCCCTCTTACCCCCAACATACATCCCCAAAAAAGACTGTGTTTTCCACCGGGGCTTTCAGATAACTCAATCATCCGTCTCCTCAACAGGTGTATTTACTGAGCAATTTCAGAATAAGGAGTGTAAGGATGATACTAGTGGGAAAAGACCGTGCTTGCCCCACGGATATTTCTATTTATACTCTTCCTAAAGCAGCACCAGCAGGCACTCATTTAATGAAAAAGGGAACGCACTATGCTATTGACATTAAGTGGGATAAGACTTCCTGTCCCGAGCTGTTTCACTTTGCTACTAGCATGGGCCTAAAAATGTCGCTCCAAACAAAAATGAGCTGCGCTAGCCACACATGGAAGGCTTGTAAAGAGCCCCAGCGAGGGCACCTGGGTGGCTCAGATGGTTGAGCGTCTCCCTTCGGCTCAGGTCGTGATCCCGGGGTCCTGGGATCGAGTCCCACGTCGGGCTCTCTGCTCCTTGGGAGCCTGCTTCTCCCTCTGCCTCTCTCTCTCTGTCTCTCATGAATAAATAAATAAAATCTTAAAAAAAAAAAAAAAAAAAGAGCCCCAGCGAGTAGCTTCCTTATACAGGTGAGCCATAAATTCTCAGGGTTCTAAGAGCACTTGAAAACCATCTTGTCTTCCCTGTCCCCCCCCCACCCCTGATTTTAGAGAGGAGGAAGCTGAGACAGGGAGAGAGTGGTGTGGACAAATGACCAAGCAGCCCACAGGCCACACAACCCATTAGTGGCTGAGCCAGACCTGGGAGCCAGGCTCAAACCCTCCACGATGCCCAGTCCAGCTCCCTACCGACAGCAATTACTTCACTGTAAAATGCTCAGTCTATAAGAAAACCATGCATTCACACCCTGCAGAGATGAAGATCTATTTTCTAGGACATGCCATTTCCTATACTCCAGAGGAAAGGAGGTATATTGGGACAATCATTCTGTGTCATGCCAAGTACTGAGGCCTTCTCTGTTCAGATGCCTTTCATGGTGTGGAAATTACAGAAGTGATTTCCATGAGTCTGGGGTACTTCCTGGACACCACACCAAAGCTCTCTTCCCATCCGTATTCTTCTCCAAATGGCAATTTTTTTTAAATTTCAAAAGTTGTTGAAAGGTATCTCCAATAGAGGTGGTCTGAAGAGCCTTGGTAAATACACTGACAGAAATGTTCACTACCCCTAATTTGCTGTTACACATTTATTTGCTCACACAGTGTGCCAAGGATCTGAAAACACGTCGTGGATTACTAAACAGTAATTAGGTCTTTCACCTTACTCAGAGCTATGGTCAGGTTCTGGAATTCCCGTTCAGAGGAAGTTACATGCAGCCCACTGGTTGGGAGGTTCTTCCTGAGGCCTGACTGAGAGGCACATCAGTTAACCCAGGCCCAAACCCCAAAGACAGATCCTTTTGCCTAGGCTGTCCCTGGCTTCCTTCATCTCCTTCCCACCCTCCTGGGCCCACCTTCACTCCCATTTGGCCCCCACCCTCCAGCAAGTCTCCTCTGACCACACAAACTAAATGACTCGACCCTTTGGCTTCAACAGTAAGTGTTCTAGCTCCGCAGGGAAAGGTATGTGAATCAGGCAGCCAGATATCGGATGACAAAGTTTGGCTAAGTGTGCTCCTCAGGCCTTTACGATGCTTTATTTTATTTTATTTTAGATTTTATTTATTTATTTATTTGACAGAGAGAGACACAGCGAGAGAGGGAACACAAGCAGGGGGAGTGGGAGAGGGAGAAGCAGACTCCCCACCGAGCAGGGAGCCTGATGAGGGGCTGGAACCCAGGACCCTGAGATCATGACCTGAGCCAAAGGCAGACACTTAACAACTGAGCCACCCTGGCAGCCCTACAGTGCTTCATTTTAAAAGCATTTTAACACTGAGAGATGACAGTCTGGCTCCTGGCAGGGCTTTCCTGCCTTAGGATCCTGAAGGCATATGGGGAAGATGTGACAAACAAAAGGACTTGGAACTGCAGAGTATCTTGGAAATGAATCCCAATCTTGATTAGTGATGCCTTTGACTTATGCTAGGTTTCATTACAACAGGAGAGGGGTCCAGACTCCTCATCTGCACAGACAGGACGGGAAGCGACCTCCCTATTCGGACTCAGGTCAAGGTCACTGGAGCTGGCCCCGGGTGAAACAGGCATGCTGAACTTCAGACCACTGCTACGAAGTCCAAGCAGACAAAATAATGCTGATAATCTAAAAGCTTTGAAATGTTGCCATATTTAGATAACAGGTTACCCCAGAATGATGTTTTCTTTGCATTAATATTAAAATTAGCTTTCCAAATACTCAAGTTAAATCAAATTATTAGAAAACATTTGCTGTTACATAACCCACAACATAGGTCAACCCCATATGGATCATGATGAGTTGTTCTGCCTAGATTCAAGTATCAGCTCCACCACTTAATAACTAGCTCATGTTTGGCGAGTCACTTAATCTCTCTGTCACCTCATTTTTCCCCAATCTGCCAATTGGGGATAATAGCAAAACCCACCTTCTAAGCTTATTATGAGAGTGAAATACATGTAAGGCACTTAGAATAATGCCTGATACTTGGTATTCATTTAAGAAAGTCACCTATAATTATTATTATTACGTCATTGAGTAAAAACATTTTGATCATTTAATTATTTGTGTTAGACTCTTTTAGAACCCACGCCAGCACCACAGGGCCTCAGTGGAAAGCTTCTTTTCAAAGAATTATTTCCAAGGCAGAAGGCAAAGCTTTGGGACCCCAACAGAGACCCATGCCCAAGTTCACGGGGCACTTCACCAGAGTCCAAGAGATTGTTCTGCAACAGCTCCCCTGGCCTCTCTGGTACCAGAAGGCAAATCCCCATCCTTCCCAGAGGGAAAACCGCCTGCAGTCACCCCCAAACAGCACCTGGTTCAGCAGGAGCCACTTAATAAAGCCACAGCTCACTGAGCTTCCGCGGCCTGGCTGCTGCAGAGGTGAGGCTGCAGGGCTCTCCTGAAAAGCAGGAGTCAGTTAGGGGGAGACGGCCTCTGTCCACCTGGAAGCTGCAGGCAGGGGGAGCAGAGAGAGGGGCTCAGGTGGGGATGCGCCATGCAAAGGAAGGCATTCCCACATACCGAGACTCCGCTCTCTCCCATCCCCTCCTCTGCAGCCACATAACCGGTCTCAGGATGACAAGCAAGGGCATGCTTCTTGCTTCTCCATAACTTGAGCATCCCAGCGTCAAAACCCCATATCCGAATAAACCTCAAGAGTAATTTTCAAAAGTTTTGACCAAAACTCACCCCTTAACTGGCCATGCTGAGAGAGGCAGTCCCAAACCCCTCTTTATTAAAAAGGGCAAAGTCCCTTCTATTTTCATCCCAACAAAGATAGTCTATACCCACAGGTGCCCTCCCTAAAGTACAGCACAACAGCTGGGAGACCCTATTCTCAGCCTTGCCAGTGTGCTTTCCTGGGAATCAGAAGCATGGCTGGGAATGCTGCCTTCACAACTTCACTCTGGGGGACCCACTGCAGATGTGGGGGTGGGGGTGAGGGAAATGACTGAACAGCCACAGGGGACCCTGAGTAGGGGGCAGCAGACAATCTGGGTTGGAAAATGTGGTTCTGGAAAAGCAAGCCAACACAAAAACAAGGAAAGGAGGGAAAGGGAAGGAAGGGGAGAAGGAAGAACACAATGATTTAGCTCACCAAACACCTCCTCTTTCTCTTCCCAGCCTAATCAACACCTCCATGAACCCCTGCTAAATGTTCAGTTCATATAGCACATGTGTGCGTGTGAGAGAATATATATACTGACAGATACTGATCACCAACAGATACTGATCACATGAGGGAAGAAAATAACTTGAACTTCAGACTCACCAGCAATGCCTGATTCTCTTTCACTATCAGCCTCCCTACCTATTCTGGGGCGCTTCAAAACAAA
This sequence comes from Mirounga angustirostris, assembly GCF_029215605.1. Classification (NCBI taxonomy): domain Eukaryota; kingdom Metazoa; phylum Chordata; class Mammalia; order Carnivora; family Phocidae; genus Mirounga; species Mirounga angustirostris. Next base: position 128,176,444 of record NW_026991713.1, read on the forward strand.
ACAAACAAAAACCAACTCCTGGGCAGAAAGAGAGCACCCACTGAACTGAGCAGCATATGCTTGGGGGCACTGATGCCATCGATTTCTGAGTATTTCAGCTTCCTGTCGACGCAGTCCAACACTGGACTAAAGGTAGCCCGGGAGAGAAGTCCCCTGTAGGGAGACACTCACAGACCCTCCCTGGAGACATACACCCCAGCGTGTGTGGCTGAGCCTATGTGAAATGGACATGCACTCAGGTAAGGCTCTACCCACACGTGACCCTGCACACTGCGAAATTCTTCCCTTCCATGATCGCGTGGCTTCCAAAGTCTTGCCTACACCTAGTACGTGCAGATGTCGATTCTCTAAGAATACATGATGGAAGGGCAGAAATGGGAATGACCGAAGCCCCATTTTCTCGAGACCCTATCTCTCATCTACACGGTGCGCCCACACACACGGTGAGTAAACGTACACAGCCAGGAAACACTCATATCCACCATGCTCAGCCCACAGTCACGCGTGGGGAGAAGAAGTCGAGGAGGGCGGCGGTGTCAGGGGAAGTGGAAAGTCGCCTGCCGGGGGCTGTCCTCCCAAAAGCTCAGAGGTCCTCTCGCCCCCGCCCGGGAGCGGTGTCCACCCGCGCCCGAGGGACGCAGCCCCACGCGATGGACACGCGGGGGGCTCCGCAGAGCCGAAAACCGGACAATGAGGACGCGGCGACCAGCCGGTTCCTGCTGCGGTGGCCGGTGGTGGTGGCAGCAGGCGCCGCCTGTGCACCCGCGGCCGCCGGTAGGTACCTCCACCCTTCTCTCCCGGAGCCCCACTTACGTTCCGAGAGTCTCCTTGAACTCGAAGATTTTCTTGATGTCTTCAGCTTGCTTTTTCCAGGAGGAGCTGCTCTCGCCGTTCTCCCGGGCCATGGCAGACGAGGGCGGCGTGTGCCGAGGGCGGCGAGGCTGCGCGGCCGGGGCGCGTGGGGCCGGGTTGGGCGCGCTGAGGAGGGGGCGCCCGGCGACAGGGGCGCAGGCGGCGGCGGCGAGCCTGTCCGGGAGGGCTGGGGCCGGCGTGCGGGGATGCTCGGCGCGGGAGCCGGAGGAGACTTTGTGCTGCGGCAGAGCTTCCTCTTCTGCAGTTTCCTCTTTCACTCTCGCCGCCGCCGCGGTCCCTCCCTGGCTCTTATTTCTGCTCGTCTCGGGCACAGACTTCCTGCCGCCGCCGCTCGCCCCGCTCCTTTGCCGCCGGCTGCCAGCCTCACTTTCTGCTACTTTCTTGCCTCCCTTCTCCTCCCTCCCTGCCGCCGGCCTTGCTCCCTCCCCCTCCTCCCCCTCCTCCTCCTCCCGCGGGCTCCCCGCCCTCCCCGCGCGCCCCGGCCACCTCCCGCCTCTCCGCCTCCGGCGCGTTGCCGCCTTCGGGGATGTCCTGCTCCCCGGGAGCGCCGTGCACCGGGCGCGGGGCACCGCCGTCTGCTGGCCGCGGCGCGCGCCCTGGAGCCCCGGAGAGGGCAGGTGCGGGGGACCCCGGCAGGTGCAGGGCGCCGGGGCGCGCGCGGGAGGACCCCAGCCCTTGAGGTGCTTTAGTAATTCTCCAGTCAAGTCCCGGGGGCGCGAGGGCTTTCCTCCTTGGCGGCGGGAGGGGGCGCCTCTGCGTTGTGCTTGGCAGCAGCGGGGTGGGGGCGGGAGTGCGAGGCTGCCGGGATCCGAGGCGCCGAGGGTGGGGGCGCTTTCCCCGAGCGCCCGGGCCAGTGGCCTGTGCGTCCCGGGGCGGCGCGGAGCAGGCGGGCGGGGGCCGGTTGTTATGGCGACGGGAGAAGGCGGTGGGGATGCAGGCGGAGGTGGGCGTTGACTCGGGCCCCGCCGTGCGGGCCCGCTTCTGGCCCTCCCGACTCGGCGACTAGAGCTAATTCGCATTGCACCAAAATCGGCGCTCGCGTCAAATTCTGGCCGAGGGAGAGGGCCTCGTGGCGAGGAGAAAGCCTGGAAGCCTCGGGACCGGGGACGCGCAGGACGTGCCGGCCGCTGCCTCGTTTTCCCTTTGGGAGCTGGACTCCCGGAGTTACTAGGCGCCCGGGCTGCGGGTGGATTTGGGGACCTCCCGGCGCGGGCTTCGTACCCCTCTTGGGCTGCCTCGGTCCCCGGACTGGAACTGCCAGCGGGCCTGGGCGGGCCTGGCCGGCCTTCGCTGCTGTTCGGAACCCCCTGGTTCTCCCCCTCTCCTCCTGCTGAAACCCAGAGACTTAGTGAAAAGTGAACATCTGCCCCCACACCCTCCTCAAAAGGAGGGCTTCCCCCTCCTTAGCCCTGCCTGCAGTGGGCTTAGTAGGGCACCCGGAGGCGGAGCTTGTACCTGGAAATATCCTTTCCTACTGGCTGGAGAAAAGAACTCGGAGTTCCCCCTAGCCTCCCATCTCAGAGATGCTCTTTGACTGCCCACCCTTTTCCCACGTCCACCTGTCAGAGGGGGACCCACGTGCAGATCCCCGTTCCCAACCTGAAGGGACTACTCTTGATTCAGAAAATAGTAGTTTTCTTTGTATCCAGATTATCGCTCACGCTCCCGTAGGGCCCCTGGCCCCTCTGCTGAGTTGAGTAAACAGCTTTGTCTCTTGATTGTTGCTTGACACCTGCCCCATTTTCCCAGGACTGTTCCAATTTCACCGTAAGGGGGGGGGGAATCTACTCCCTGAAAAGGAAACTTCATCCAGCATCTTCTTCCTGGGCCTGACAGGGTGGATGCAGGCCCAGTGCTCTCCCGGAAACCGTCTGGACACTGACAGCCCTCCACCCCTTCTCTGACCCCAAGGAGATCAGAAGATACCCTGACCTGCCCATCCCTCCACACCTCCATGCTGGTTTCCTGTCTTTCAGGGGCTGTTAGCTTAAGGCTCTCCAGGCTGGCCAGAGGAAATTCAGTATTACTTGGCTGTTACAATGGGTAAGCGGAACTTCCAGGACAGATAATTGAGGACACAAGAAATCGGGGCACATCACCGAAATGCAAGGCCAATAGCACCCCTTTCAACCAGAACTGGATTTGAGGAACTAGAATATCTTTTCCTTCTGTCAAAGGTTCAGTAATATGAAGAGTTAGAACCGGGAATAACTAAGATGCTAGTGGACACCTTCCCATGCCCTACTATGAGCATCTTCTCTTCCCTCCTTCCCTTCCTCCCATTTTCCTCCTTCTTACTCAGTTCTTTCCTCTCTGTTTCACCCTTGCTCCTAGCCTAAGGATCAGCCTCCAGAGCTCCTGAAAACACTTCTCAGTCTCAGCTTTTGTCCCCAGAACTAAGGAAATGCTGATGCTCTCTCTCTTTCTCCCTATCAAAGAGAGGCAGTTGTCCAAGAGGAACAAAAGTGAAGGAGAAGCAGGGGAGGGTGGCACCTGGCTCAATGGCTGTGACTTTACCTACCATCCTGTAACATCCGTGAGGTCAAGGAACACATTGCCTCTTGCACCACTGTATGCTCAGCACCTAGCATGGTAACTCACACATAGTAACTGACAGATGAATGGGCATAAGATGGATAAAGAAATGAAATAGAATCAAGACAACTTTTTGGTATTTGTTGTACTGATGTAAAGGCTATAGAGAAACTTCTTTCTCTTCCAAACTTTGTAATGATGTTCATTCAGCATTATCAGGCTATGCTCAGCTGGACTAGGTCCCAAAGAAAAGATACAAACATTTAATGTGAAGCTAAGGAGGCCAGACCCAAAAGAATGGATCCCCAAGGAGGCAGAAATGTCACAGACAAATTGTGTGGCTTTACTATGGTCATTCCTCCCTTACTGGACTCCATGTAAAATAAAAGATCTTGATCCTGGAGATTGCAGTGGAAAACAAAATCCACCATTTCCTAAGAATGGTTATGCATTAGACTGTACACTGCCTAATTCTGTTCACTGGAGGGCCCTCACTTGGACTGTTTTCCAGTAACTGACCATTTCCTCCAGCCTGCCATGTTTTTCTAGAGAGACAGGTGATGGCAGCCAGTCTCATGATTCTACCCCACCTCCACTGTCAATCATTTATTATCTATTGATCAAAGGCTATCTGTCCCCCAACAATTCCACTCTAGAAAGCTCTGTCACATATTCTGAATTACTAAAGTTAGGTCACACATCTTTATATTTTCTTAAAGCTCTTACAATTTTGCTTAAAGAGCCCAAAGGTATTTTTTTTAAAGATTTTATTTCTTTCTTTGAGAGAGAAAGCATGAATGGTGGAGGAGGGGCAGGGGGAGAGGGAAAGGGAGAAGTAAACCCCCACTGAGCAGGAAGCCCAACATGGGGCTTGATCCCTGCACCTGGAGATCATGATCTGAGCTGAAGCCAGATGCCTAACCAACTGAGCCACCCAGAGTTACTTTTAATAACGTATCATTAAGTAGTTACTAATATTATGCCCATCAACCTTCTCTCCCACCAACCCTCTTGCCAGTAGATCAGGCTTGTGTGGCCCAGGTTCAGAACTGGGCAGATGGTGTAAGGGAGATAAATACTATCTAAAGCAGATTCATAGATTAAATCTGAAATTTTCTAAATTATCCCTATTCAATCTTTCATACCTAAAGTGATAAGCTGGCAAGGCAAACTGGGGCGGTGGAAAGAACTGGAAATCCAGGAAACTAGACTTAAGGCCCAGCTCACAAAATTTGTAAAAACACTTGACCTCCCTGGACCTGTAAAATGCAGGTTGTAGAAGGGAGAATGGTACATAAATTTGGTAATTTTTAAGACTTGTAAATCAATGATTTTTTTTTTATTTGACAAAAAAACCTGAGATGCCTGGGTGGCTCAGTCGGTTAAGCATCTGCCTTCAGCTCAGGTCATGATCTCGGGGTCCTAGAATCGAGTCCCGCATCTGGCTCCTTGCTCCACGGGGAGCCTGCTTCTCCCTCTGCCTGCCACTCCCCCTGCTTGTGCTCTTTATGATAAATAAATTAAATTTTAAAAAAAAAGAATATCATTAATCTTTGAAAACTTAAGAATTCTTTGGTCCAAAATTGTATTGATCAAAAATATTTTATTAGGTGACCTCATATAGATACATTCTCCATGAAAAACTTAAATCTCAACAAGAAATATTGCAGGGAAAAACATTTCCTTCTTAAAAGTTGGGTGCTATCCTCTCCATCAAAAGTACTGTTTGACAACACTTTGATGTTAGAGCCTCTTCTCATAAATACTGCAAAAGTTTTAGCATCTTAAATTGTGTACTTAGTTCTTAAAAATAGTTAAAAGAGTTACTAGAGCATATGTTCTATATACTGATGATTAGCATAAGTTGTTGCCAGTTTACAGGACAATAATATCTAGGAAAAGCATAGCTGAATGAGGAATCAGAAAGAAGGGCCACCTCTGCGAGAAGCAGCTTGTCAGGGAGGCATAGTCAAGAAAAGGGACTCAATATTGTCATTTCAGATCTCTACTGGAGAAGGTAAAGATTAAAAGAACCTTCAGTCACAAACCTGGGTCATAAAGAAACTGAGCATGATCCAAGGAAAATTCTAGCTAGCCTGGAAAATATCTAAGGCCCACTCCTTAACCTGAACCTCTTACATATTAATGGCCATTCATGGAGGAACTCATGTAGTTCACATGATGAAAAGTCAAGGTGGAACCAGCACAAAATCTTTACAAAATTCCTCTAATTAAAGCCAAAACAAAAAAAATTGGGGGGTGGAAGGGTAATAGGAAAAATGGTAGCAGTGAAGATTCAACACAAGGAAAAAAAAATTGCTACAGAAAAAGTAAAGTTTGTGTTCAAACACATCACAATAAAAAAAAAAAAACTATAAAACAAAGATGCGTTTGCTCAGGAAAGACAGGGCAAGACAACAGGAGGGATTAAAACAAGCTGGAGAGCTCAGGAAGGAAGCAGGAAACAAAGTGAAACCACCATAGATACAAAGATTATCTTGGACATGGAAATGGCACAAGGAAAATTGCTGAAAATGTTTTAAGTGATCTAGAGGACAAATCAAGAATAGTGGGAAAATAAAATGGAACAGAGGTTAGCTAGAAAATTATATGAAACACAAAGGAAGTACAATATATCCATAAATGGTAACCCTTCTGAAGAAGCTGAAATAATGCAACAAAAAAATATTTAAAGATGTTATTCAAGAAAACTTTTCAGAAATGAAGAAAGGCTAATCTACAGACCAAAAGGCACATCACATACTAGAAAATATATGGATGATCAGTATCAAGATGTACCCTAGTAAAACTTATCTCTAAAGAAATATTTCTTTGATTTTCAAAGAAAAAATAATCAAGTCATGTGTATTGAAGAAAAAAAATATCAGTCTGTTACTTCTACAGTCACAGCCAATGATAGAAGATGTGTTTACAAAGTCCCTAAGGAAATTAATTGTCGTGTAAGATTTTCCTAATAATAGCTAACAGTTACTGCATTCATATTATGCATCAGCCCTGTTCTAAGTGCTTTACCGCATTTATTTGTGAATGCTCATGTCAATTCTATGAAGTAGGTAATATCCTTCTTCCATTTCATAGTGGAGCAGACCAAGATAAGAAAGGTTAAGTAACACACCCCAGATCACCCAGCATGAATGAATAAAACACACGCAGCCTGGCTCCAGAACCCTGCCTCTAACTATGGTACTCTCAAATAACAGGCCTCAGACAAACACTGAGAAGCTGTTACTAGAAGGAATGGATGTTGAGCAGGCAAACAGGGGAGATGTCTACCACAATGTAAAAATCCTCTTCTTAATTAAAAAAGAGAGAGAGAGATTTGATAGTTGTTCAAAACCAAAATAAGAGAATCAAATGGCTGCTAGATCCACAAATACACCTTTTCCTGTGTGTTTAGTTTCACTTTTTTCAAACCTTAAGGGACTTTTAAGCAGACACACCCCTTGGATCTTACCTAGTGGACATAACCTTTATCTTTCTACCTTAGACCCAAGACAAGAGTGAGACTTTTCCTGACATTCTCCTGGACCTGGATTTTGCTTCTTCTACAAGTGACATTGAGACAAAATCTTGTCAGTTCCTGTTAGAATTAAGAGTCTATTCTTAACTCACTGAAGTGCATTTGGCAATATGCACAGTGCATTTATAAAATTAAGGACACTGCAAACAGTAAATGTGCTACCTCTTCTATGGAGAATCAGCCTAAACAATAATGGCACCTCCCCTGATTTTCTACCCAGAATGGAATCTATAACAGACATTGAAATAGAATCTCCCCAGTTTACATTTGAACTAATAGTATATTCCAAACAACTGAGGGAGGTACATTTGATGATGTACATAAATGCATTTACAAACACCGAGGGCATCAAGTCAATAAATACCTGTTTCATACAAGCAGAGCCAGACCTAAACACCCAACTACAACAGCTTCAAATAACTGCCCATAAAGGTTGATTTTCTCCGAAATCCCGTATCTTTTAAAAATCATTTCCTGTGGGCGCCTGGGTGGCTCAGTTGGTTAAGCGACTGCCTTCGGCTCAGGTCATGATCCTGGAGTCCCTGGATCGAGTCCCGCATCGGGCTCCCTGCTCGGCGGGGAGTCTGCTTCTCCCTCTGACCCTCCCCCTCTCATGTGCTCTCTCTCTCTCTCTCTCTCTCTCATTCTCTCTGTCTCAAATAAATAAATAAAATCTTAAAAAAAAAATAAAAATAAAAATAAAAATCATTTCCTGTAAAGATGAGTAATTATCAAAAGATGGGAGCCTGACTGTACAATGTTTTCTTCCTTTTTAGCTATTTGAACCACAAACATTTTCAAAATATAACAGTTACTTAAAGAGTGTTGAAAAAGGAAAGAAATCAACCTTTAAAAATGTCTTCCAATATCAGTTCTGGTATATCTGGGGGCATTAGGATGATGAACCAGTGAGTTGACCTTAATTATGTCCATCAACTATTTAGAGTGCCTTAATTTCTCTGTGAGACATTTGTTGAGCTTGTACTTTGAAATAGACAACTTGGATAGAAAAATAAACTAAGCACAGTTCCTGCCCTCAAGATGTCTAAACATCTAAGAGACAAAGAGAGACATGTCAACAGATAGCAAGCATAAAATGTGATTCAGGCCATCATGGAAGTTTGCACAGAGACTGCGCTGGGAAGCGCAGAATAGGCAGGGTCCACCTTCCCGAGGATGTTAAAAGAGTCTTCACAAAGGAACTTTTGAACTGAGTCTGGAAGGATCTGTAAGAATTTGCCAAGCAGAGAAGGAAGGGTGCAGATTTTTGAGCAGACAGAAAAGCACGTTTAAAGGTACCAAAATCAAAGAACGTTGTATCCGTCTGAATAGCCTGGTGACAATCCCAGAATCTTAGTGGCTCATAATAACAGAAGTTTGTTTCTCACTTCCATCATAAATTGGTTGGGGATGTGCTGACAGACCAGCTGCCATCTTAAGCTTTGCTAGTTGCTATGATGGAGGGAAACCCAGCCAGGTCTTGCACCAGCAGCCCATCACTTCCACTCAAGTTATTGGCCAGAACTATTGATACAGTCTCTCCCAACCACAAGGGGGCCAGGAAGGGCAATCTTGTTTAACCCAGAAGCCAGAAGGAGATTTGGCCATAGCACTAATTGCCACCACGAAGGCCCCGCAGGAGGCTGCACATTTAGGAACTGATGCTGTGCAAATGGGGTTGAGTGCAGCAAGCAGAGAGGAGGCTGGAGGAAACTGAAGGGCCTATTTGTGAAAGGCCTAATTTGCTCTTCCTTTGAGCCCCAAAATAAAAATTTAAGTGCTTCAACAAGTATGACAACCAGGGTTGAAAACCTAGCAACTCCCCACCCTGCATTTCAGTAATGGCTCTGTCACCCACGGGAAGAACACGGGCTTGTGGTGTTTTTTCTCATCCTGGCCACGCACAGCCTGAACCACAATAGAACCCTGTATACCTCTGAAGGAATTCAGGCCAATAGCTCCAGAGAAAATTGCCGTATTGCTTCCTATATTCCTATTTGTGATGTTAGTAATAGCTTTCAATTTCTAGTCATTAAGGAATCTTGAAGTCTGGGTCAAGTGCTGAGGATGTGCCAAAGACAGATGAATGAGCCAGGATTCTAAAATGCAATCTCCTATTGGGGCATCGCTGCAGGCATTAGTCTCAGAACTAGTCAGGGGCAATTCACTGAATCTTAACTCCAATAGAGGTGTGACCCTGGAATTATGTCACTGGTGACTGTCTGGGTACACCACGCAAGTGACTTTGCAAACAGCCTGATGCAGGAAACAAGCCAACAAGCAACTGGGTTTGTCAGTGGGTCTGGTGAGAGCTGTTTGTAAGTTCAGTCTTTCTGCCATGGGGCAACAGGGAGACAGGGGAGCGGGTGCAATGAGGGGTTTTCTAAAACAAGACTTGGGTTAGAGGCATCTAGCTCCTGTTCCAACACTGGTGCGCTGAATACAGGGTACAAACCAGAGCGAGGTGTGGTGCAAAATGGAAGAACCCAGGTCTCATCTGATGTCTAACACACTCCCTGACTTCAGGCACTTTCCAGTCCTTCCTTCAAATGAGGCTGACATATGGGGATGGAGGAGATAACATCTGGAAAGCACTTTGAACTTCTCAGAAGAAAGGCAACAGATAAACATAAGGTATTTATACTATGCATCTTTTTCTCTTAATAGCTGTCACATCTGGCTCTTTGTTTTTTTGCCTGAGTTATAAATGAATGGCTAAAAAGAAAACATATCCCCACTAAAAACACATCTACCCACAAGACTTCCACTAGATTGTTGCATTTTATATTAGATGGAAATAATCTAGGAATGTCACAAGATTCTTGTATCCCACAGGGGTTTTCTAGCTGAAGGAAACCTATCAATTCACCAGATCCTGCCCATACATTATCCCCTGAGTGCGTCTTGGGCACTGTGGCATTGACCCTTTGAAACCAAGATTTTAAAAATCAGTAACCGGAAACATATCCATTTTTATATTTAAAAACCTACAAGTGGAGACTAATATTTTTATAAAAGCGAATGACTTGTAGCTTAATTTTTTTTAAGATCTGCTCCTGCAAGTTGACAAAGTATCCCTGTAGGCGACCAGGGTGCTGCTATTTCCCCAAGTGTTTCTGAAAACAGGAAAGGTGAAGGGGAAATATCCAGCCAAAAGTGACAGGGCAAAACGTTGGCTAAGTGCTTCTCAGCATTCCTGGTCCAAGTGCTTTTTCCAGGGTTCACAGATGCCAGCGTCTGTGGAATTTACACCTCCAATGGACATAAACCAGCCTGTGGGATTATTGGGGTATTAACTACACCCGTGACAAAATGTAGGCGCTCTACCTAATGCAACCACCGGCCTTAAATGGATGAACTTAGGAAAGAGGTTTAAAAGGTCGGCCGGCCTCGAGAAGAGTCTTTATGCAGGAACCGAGGAAAGGCTGCTGAGTTGGGCCCCATAGTCTGAGGAGCAACTCTGCTTCTGCACTCATCTTCCTCCCCAGAGAGGCCAGGCCTCCCAAGTCTCAGACAGCTCCGCGGTCCCCTCAAGGTTAACAACGCTGTTTCCCGCTGAACCAGCCAGAAAAACACTGGAAGTGGGTTTATTTTTACCTGGGGCTTTGTCATCTATCATTACCGAAAAACTAAGAGACAGGTTTTGGCTGAATATCCTGAGGATTATTTAAGATCTCCATGCAGGATTTGGCCCTCAGTCTGCTGCATTTATCTTATTTGGAGTGGTCTTCTTCTCCCTGCCAATGTTCCTCATTAGTAAGGATATTTGTATTCAAAAGAAGAGGTGGTCTCTCTTGGTCAGACACCTAAGGGATCCTGTGATGACATCGTGATGCAGCCCTCATGATATCATAGCTTCTTTCATGGAAACAAATCATTGGTACCTTGGATGACATGGTATATTTAACCAAAGGGGAGGGGGAGGCACATTTAGAAATCTCTTGCAGGGCATCTGGGTGGCTCAGTCGGTTGAGCGTCTGCCTTCGGCTCAGGTCATGATCCCAGAGTCCTGGGATTGAGTCCTGCATCAGGCTCTCTGCTCAGGGAGTGTGCTTCTCCCTCGACCCCTGCCCCCTGCATGTGATCTCTCTCTCTCTCAAAAAAAAAAAAAAAAGAAATCTTAAAAAAAAAAAAAAGAAAGAAATCTCTTGCAGATTTCTTCAGCACACAGACATAACAGCCAAAACCTTGCTTTATTGAAGGGCCCTCCTTCTGGATTCAAGTATATTTCACGCCAGGAGGGTACCTTTTCCCTGGTCTGCAAGATGAAAATTATATTACCTACTGATTTGATGCCTTCTCAAACCACAACGAGACCAGTTGTGTGATGCATTTGTGATGCCCCTTTATCTTCTACATTACATTCAAACTAGTCATTTTTGGTTTTCAAAGTTCTCTGCTCATAGGGCTAGGCATATATCTCCTATCTCACCTTCCTTCCCAATCAAGCAAATTTGACTGGAGCCTCTCAGAGCAAATCCAGAATGACAGAAACTGGTTACCGGGTGCCCAACACCGTGCAGACCCAGACCCATCCCTCTGCTCTCGTTTCCATATCTAATTTCAAGTTCTTTCCTATTCACAGTTGATTTTCCCCAAGCACCAAACCCACTCTCCTCAAACTCAACAAAGACTTCTTTCAGGATGGTTTTTGACAGGTGAGGAAACTGAGTCATCAAACTTGCCCAAAGGCACACATCTACACAGAAGGGAATGGAACTTACAGCAAAGTTCTAACTGAAAGAAAACCCACCAGTGTATATATCACCTCCAAGTGAAAAATTCATTGAAAGGAGAGCTTTGGGTGAAAGCCAAGGATAACCACCCATGACCTTTATATTTCACATTCCAACTCTCAAGCAAAAATCCTGAGAGCAAAACCTACGTTTCTCCCACCAAGGCATTTATTTATCAATAAGAACTAAAGCCAAGTTCAGAAAGAAAATACAGGTTTTCCCCCACTATCCAAAAGCAGAGCATTCCTATGAAACCTTTCATAAGCCAAAATGATGTAAAGCAAAGGAGCAATTACCATTAATTTATATGGAAATTTTTTGAGCATTCCCAGACCCAAAAAAAATAATCTCTATTAGGCTTCTTCGATACCTTAGGACATATCTTGTTAACAGATGCACAAAATAAATCAAGATAAAGTACAGGTGCTCACAGGCACGGTTTAAATCGATGGCTGTTTGATGATGAGACACTGAGTGCAGTGCTGAGGAAGGAGCTTGGCGGGGCCACTCAGTGCTGGGGTGCACATTGCCTCTGTAATGGCCGGCTGCAAAAAACGCTGGGAGCCATTTTTGTTTTCCACCTTTTTCTCAAACTTTCAAAAAGCAGTGGGATACCTATACCCTGGAAAAAGTTGAAGGCCTATATAGATCGCTACCTGGTCCTGAGAAGGGCACTGCTATGCTCAGCTGTCTGCCTTGAGTTGAGAAAATGGGGTTTCCCCAGCATTCCCGAGAGCACTGACCCCTCACACTTCTCTGTGACCCTGTTGCTCACAGCATTCCCTGGGGGGAGTGGGAGGGGTGTAAGTCACTGGGTAACTAAAACCCATAAAGCTGGGTGTGTGGCTCTGATTTTGAATCCAGGCCGGCTTCACAGTGCCCAGTGATAACTCAGAAATCCAGCATTGTTCTGGAATCTCTGGCTTTGCTTCGAGATGTCCCCTGCGTGACCAAGCACGGAGCTTAGACTTCTTCATTACCACACCAGCATATTCCACTGCATGTAAACAATCGCAATGTAAGAATTCTATCATCCTAAACCCTCCTACAGATCCCTGGCAGAAGGTCAGTGGGGGTTTTTTCCTCTGTTGCTTGGCTGACTCAGATCCCTCCTCTCCTTGAGGAGGCCGAAGTTCCAGGTTTTCTGGTTTCAAAATAAATTGGCAGAAATCTGAAACAATGCCAATACCGCCCTCCTGCCCGCAGGCAGCTGGGTCCCAGTGGGAGGTCTCTTAGCAACCAGGCTCAAATCAAATATTTGGGCGTCTGGACACATTCTTATTGGAATGAGCTCATGAACAAAAATTTCTCTTTCCCTCAACCCAGCTACCGAGGGTTATGAAAAGATGCTGAGTCCCTCGGTTGCCTCCCTGTACTGGATGAGTCTGTGACTCAGGCAAGAACGTTAAATTAGAGGCAGCCCCAGACTGGCAGGCCAGAGATCCGACTTCTGTTTCTGGCTTGATATGTGTCCTTGGACAAGACCCTTGAACTTTTTGTTGCTGTGCCTACAGAAAGCCCAAAGTTTTAAGGTGACCTTCTGCATGCTGCCTGTTCACCAAAAATCAGAATATTCACAGGCTCACAAAGGGCCTGAGCTCCGGTTCAATTCAGAAGTGAACCAGGAGGAAGGAGGGTTTCGGAGCCCTCTTCCTCCACGTGCCACCTTATCCTACCTCCCCCCAACCAACCTTTCCCCAAAATGCCAATGGCCAATGGGAGGGAGAAGGGGGCACATGAGTGCTAGCCAAGAGCTTCACTTCTTTTACTTTTTTTTAAATTTTTTATTGTTATGTTAATCACCATACATTACATCATTAGTTTTTGATGTAGTGTTCCATGATTCATTGTTTGTGCATAACACCCAGTGCTCCATGCAGAACGTGCCCTCTTTAATACCCATCACTTCTTTTACTTTTAAACCCAGAATCCCACGCTTACACTATCCCTGTGTACTCGGGAAAGACTAAATACTTCACTTTGGCTTTGGATGATAATTCAAATCGATATCCTTATGTACAGGGGAAGCTTTTATCCTCAGCTTCCACATCTATAAAATAGAGCCTTTAAACCGTAGTCTCCTGATCTTCTGAGAGATGGCCCCTCCTTGGCCAGCACGCCCACCCCTCCTACCTCTGGAAACCCATCATAATTACTGAGTGTACCACCCCATTGGCCACCGGAGTGGCTTATTTCTGTGGGCATAGATGCCTCACCTCATCCTTGAGCCCCCAGTGATGCCACGTCTCATACCCCGTTGTCACCTTTTAAATCACCTTACCCACTGGGGCAAATGCAACTAGTCCTAAAGAAACCCTTGCTGAATTTAATGAACATCCAAACGTCACGGGCCTGAGGATGCTCAAACAGGGTGGCATGAAGAGCTCTCCCCAGTAGGAGATATCATATTTCTTTTCCAGAGAAATGAGAAGTCAGAGAGCAGTGGAGTGCAGTGAGAAGAGTGTGGCTCTTAACTAACACCACCGGTTTGCCTCAGCCCCTCTGTAGCTGTGCGGCCTTAGGCAGGTTGCATAACCTCAGTCTGTTTCCTTATCAGGAAAACGGACATAACAGTAGTATCTAATTTGCTGGATGGTTTCAAGCAAATTAACTGAAGAGGAGCTATAAAGCACTTCACACGAAGGCAGTCAATAAAGGGTAGTTCTTACTGTTGTCATGACTTTGTCTGTCGCCCAATCATGTGATCATTAAATAAAAGCACAGTTGGGTTACTTAGTTGTTCTGACTACAAAATTATTTTAATTGTTTATCTAAAAAGCTGCAGAAGAGTATGGAATGAAGGAGTCAAGGACCCCAGCTTCTTTGGCTTAAGGTAAATGACATTATTGTTTTTAAATCACTCCTTGGTTTGTTTTTGGGTTTTGTTTTTTTTGTTTTTTTTTAAGTTAGGGGCACCTGGGTGACTCAGTCAGTGAAGTCTCTGACTCCTGCTTTCAGCTCAGGTCATGATCTCAGGGTCGTGAGATCGAGCCCCATGTCAGGCTCCGCACTCAGCTTGGAGTCTGCTTCTTTCTCTCCCTCTCCCTCCCTCCTCCTGCTCACACACTCTCTCTCTCTCTCTAAAATAAATAAATCAATCTTAATAAAAAAAAAGTATCTGTGGCAAAAATGATAAATAGAGCATTTATTAAAATAATTTTTGTCCAAGGAAATACACAAGTTAATCATCAGGATTCAACAGTGACCCTGAATCCCGTATTTCATGACCTCTCGTTCCTTGATCTGCTTTGGAAGCAGCTTGAGCTTTACTCTGGGGAGAGTCAGAGATCAATTTGATGATTTTGTTTACACTATAGAAGATGCCAGACTTCAAGCACTAAAAAACATGCTCGTTCTGAAATAAGCCTGAGCAAGCCTTGACAATGGGCACATTTTATCCATCTCACTGTCATCAGAACAAAGAAGCCAGCATTATCTATCACAGCCAAAACTGGAAACAGTCCCAGCATCCAACAGGTGGAGACCCTGTTTTCACAAAGCAATGGAATATAATGCTTTCACTTAAGGTGTAGATTCTAGTCAAAATAATATCAAGTGAAAAAAAACTAAAACAAAGTAACAGGGATTGTACTGATCTAACAACCAGGTTTATTAATAAAGAGGAATAGGATCTTCTAAATAGTAGAAGCTGTTACGAAGATTTGAGCTTGCCCCCCCTCCCAAGAGTACACTTTTCCTATATTTTTTCATTTTAAAATACATGCAGTAACCCTTTCTCCTATGCAATGTTTATCAAGCATCTACTATCCATCAGGCATTGTTGGGGAAACCACAGTGAAAAATAAATAAATTTGCCATCCTCATAGAGCTTCCATTCTAGTGTAGGACACAGATAATAAGCAAAAATGTTATTGTACCATTTTACAAAACACTTTCACATTTTATGGCCACACTGTCAAGTAGCTAGGGTTTAATGAACCTCTGTGATAAATGTGGGAATGAACTTAACCAACATCAGCTAGCTGATAAGTGTCAGACCTGGGACTTAAACCTACGTCATCTGGTATTTCGGCTTTTGGCAATAGCAGACTAAGTAATTTAGATCAACCTTCCTACCAAAGACAACTTAAAAAGCTGGATGAAATATTTGCTTAATTTTCTTAAAAGCATCAAAGCAATAATAAGGTAGTGAAGAAACACCTGCCAAAAACTAGAGAGGACAAACCCCAGAGAGGTTAGCCCAGCCCACAAAGCTTTTATCCTAAGGCATGTCAATCTGGAAAAAGCACCTTTGAAAATGAGCTCTTGTTCTGATGCCTCACGAGGCCGAAGCCGAGAGTCTGCCAAAGCTGGGGATTCAGAGAAGCCACTCGCCATTTTAAGCTGGATCGCCAGGGTAAAGGAGAAAGGGAAGCATAGAGCCCTCGGCCTCACAGACAGGTTCCCTTCATCACTGGGTCAAGGGAATCTCAAGCTTTGCACTTGGATTAAGGTGGCTTCAGACAGGAAGTGCTCTGAATGCCTGGCAGGCAGACACAAGGGAAAGCCTCTCCAGAAGAAGATTCCACAATTGCAATCTTCTAATGTCTAATATATTTGTTTCAATGTCAGGACATTGTAAGAACAGCAAAAACAGCCAAAAGTGCAAGCAGGCCCACAAAGACTTCAGAAATAGGTATTCTTCAATATAGACCACTAAACAACTCTACTTACTATATTCAGAAACATAAATGCCACACTTGAAAATTTTGACAGGGAACTGGAAACTAGAAAATTATGTAAAAGATTTTAAAAAGAGCCAAATAGAAACTCTCAAACTGAGGACTGCAGTCACAGAAAGTTAAAAACTCCAATGGCTGGCTTAACAGCAGATTATCACAGCTAAGTGAGGATTAGTGAACCAGAATATAGGTCAGTCAGAGATAATGTCCAGAATTCAGCTGAAAAGGGGGGAAAAACGGGGAAAAAAATGAAAAAAAAAAAAAAAAACAGGATACGCTCCAAAGATGGAACACATTGAATTGGCAGGTGGAAAGGAAGGAAATATTGGAACAAAGACAGTATTTGGAGAGATAATAGCCAAGGATTTTCCAGAACTGATGGGCAGACATCAACTCACAGTTTCAAGACCCCAACAAATCCCAAGCAACCTGAATTTTTTTTTTTTAATCCATACCTAGATACAACATAAAGAAACTGCAAACAACCAAAGCCCGAGCAATCTTGAACCTAGATCACCTGAGGCTGAGTTTGGCTTTCTTCCCATCCCACTGAGGCCCTTCTCCACCGAGGCCTCGTCGCTCGCCGGCTGGCCCCCCTCTCCCTGGGTGAGTGGCAACAGCATCAATTCCCAAGTGATCTTCTTTTCACATACGCAGAAATACCACTGGTTTCTAGAACAGTTCTGATGGCCACAACTAGTTAGTAGTAATCAGAAAGAATGAAACTTGCTCTTTAAAGCCGGCAGGCCAAGAAGGGGATGAAAATGCAACCAATGGAAGCAGCTTTTTTTGTTTGTTTGTTTTTTAAGATTTTATTTATTTATTTGACACAGAGAGAGGGAACACAAGCAGGGGAAGCAGCAGAGGGAGAGGGAGAAGTAGGCTCCCCGCAGAGCAGGGAGCCTGATGCAGGACTTGATCCCAGGACCCTGGGATCATGACCTGAGCCGAAGGCAGATGCTTAACCGACGGAGCCACCCAGGCACCCCTGGAAGCAGCTTTATCATGAATCTGAGCTGACAGCAGAGGGACGCCCACAGCCTGTCACTGGCCATCCCTTATTCCCATCGGCCTGTCTCCCTCCCACATCCTCACTGCCATGTTCGGCCTCAAACTCCAGCCTGTGGTCCCATCTGACGTCCCCTGTCACACCAGAAGGATTTTTAACTCACATGAAAGCAAAAGAATCAGCAACTGCCAGGTGGAAATGGGAAGAGCAGAATAAAACTATTCCAGTCTTCTCTCACCGGCTGGTTACCTGTGTGATCCAATGACCCCACAGTCCCTAAGATAGAGAAGAGCTCAAGGCTGGGAGGGAGGGTGGGTGATGAGGGAGGAGGCAATTTCATTTTTACACTATTCTTTATGGGTGCTCCAAACACCAGGGCAAGATGTATTTCTTCCATCCTATATGCCCAGCCTCTGAATCAGGGCTTGGAATTACAATAGGAAGTCACACGTTAATTTGTGAGTGAACAAATCTGTAGACAAAGGCAATTCTGCCAAGGCCATATCAGGAATATTGACTCTCAGGAAGGTTTCAGACACACAGACTACTCCCTAGAGAAATGAAAAACTCCTCATCTCGTTGCTGTCATCTTCTCCTATCACACGTTATCTGCTGTAGTTTCTAAAAATGTACAGATTTTTTTAAAAGTTAGGGTGAAAATGGACTTACATGATTTTGCAGTGTATTGAGTCCTTTTAAAAGTCCTGAGCACTGGCACTGTAGGGCTCTGGTCCTGAAATAGTGCTAGTGCTTTGGCAGATCCCATACTACACCCAAACACCTTCTGGGTCTCCGGCTCTTGTCCCCAGCTAACTATAAAAGTCTACCGTCTTGCTCAGGGAGGGGTAGGACATAGTTGAAAGGGCACTAGGCCAGAAGCCAGGATGTGACCTGTGCACTGTAGGCAAGTCACTCACTCGCCGGGACCCCATGCCTCAGTGGCAAGAAGAGCTTATCATAGAGCAATGGTAGGGGGGATGCAGAGTGAGTGGGATGGGTGTGTTCTGCCAAAATCTCTAGGTAGTATGAGGTGTGTAGTTCAAAACAGCCCCAGGCAATTCTGATACACCCTTTTCCAGAAGCAGCCCTTGCACAAGAGGATGGTTCCTTACCGTCCCTAGTAGGAGTAAAGATTCCACGATTGTCCCCCTATGCCCTCCGTATTCTGCCTTCCCCCCGCTTCTGCTTCCACCTCGGTTAGAATCAGGAGCAGTGGTTTATACAACAGACCCCGCGAGCTCTGGCCCCATACTTGACATGCTTAGTCACCACGACAGATTAGTTGAAGCCAAGCTGCAGTCCCCAAAGCCATTCTGCAGCAAAGCAGATCCTACAACAAGCTAATCAGCCATCAAAATGCAACCACTGGAAGCAGCTTTATCAGGAATCTGAGCTGACAGCAGAGGGATGCCCATAGGGCTGTCACTGGCCATCCCTTGTTCCCGACGGTCCTCTCCCCGGCCCCCTCTCCCCTACAGCCCTTACTGCCATGTCCTGCCTCAAATTCCAGCCCGTTACCTTATCTGATGTCCCCTGTCACACCAGAAACTTTCTTAAAAGTCCTCACATTCTGCACATGAAATGGTACCCAGAAATAATTCCTTTCATTCTGGGGGCCCTTCATGGCTTTTAAAGAGTGTTCACACTGTGGAAAGCCTGCAGTTATGAAATGTTGGGTTGCATAGCCTCAGGAGGATCTGGGGATTACACAGAAGTGACTTGCTTTCCATTTAAGCAGTCGTATAAATTTTCCCTGAAACCGTTGGTTGCAGCCCTAAGGAGGAGCACAAAACACATATTCCCCCCACCTTCAAGACTAATTGGTGCCCGGGAGGAATACTAGTCACCCTTCATTGTCTTCAGATGTTCACAAGGTGACTTTGCTACTACATCACTGTCCATGGGCCACATGCTGCAGTTGGCTTTGCCAGTTTTGAGGACGTTTACACCAACTCTTCCATCCACACCCTCCATCAGCTCCCTGCCTTGTGACCAGTGGCAGACACTTAGAGAATGTCTGGCCACTGACTGAAGCCGTGGAAAAAAAGCAAAGCTCCCTGGTCTAGATGTGGCCAGACCTGTTCTTAATGGGTAGAGGCCAAGGCAGGCAGGGGTACCTGCCATAGGGCCATCCCTAGCATTTGGCAATTCTGTAATTGCTATGGGCTCAAACAACCAGAAATCACTGTCTGGCAGCCCCTGGGCTCAATCAAACCTATAGAAATGACTTGTTTTGGCCAGAGAGGGTTAGGGTTTTTTTTGGGTTTTGTTTAAGTTGCCAACATTTAAAATGTAGGAGATTTCATACAAAAATCTGGATTCCTTGCTGTTCTTGAAAAATCAGAGACTCTAACAACATTTCTGATTAGCTGTCATCACTTGGAGATGAATAGTCCTACTTGTTTAGATAGGGCATCCCAGTCACCAGAGCCAGGTTTTGTGGGGCCTGAAGCTTATGTAATTTGGGACAGCCCCTCTGAGAAAAATAAATCAAAATTATAACTATAAAATTCCTAGGGCCCCTCCAAGGGCCTGAGCGAGTGGTGGGTCATGAAGCTTAAACACCAGGAGCTTCCAGGTAAATCCCCCTCAGGTTCCCACCCGTGGCCTCTCCTTTCACCCCCAGTCCAGGGCCTGCATGCTGCCCGTGTAGGTGTCAGAGTCCATGACCTCTTGCCTATATGTTGTGGTCACCACTCCTTATTCCTGCTCCAATTTCCAATATAAACACAGCCCTGTAAAGCAGGCCCCACCTTCCCGACAACTCCGGTAACTAAATGAAGGATGACTTCATTTATTTTAAAAGGTAGTAAAAAGAAGTCTTCATGCTTTACAACTCCCTCTCCTTTGCGAGGTTAGAAGGAAAGGACCATCTAAGCATCTGCCTAGAGTTAATATAGAAAGTGACTCCTTACCAGCACAGAGATCTAAGAAGAGCAACAAAAAGGAGGGGACAGTCCTAAATGTCTGCTGGGTCTACAGCCTAATTTCCATTCCACTGGGGATGCTCACTGAGATAGTCTATCACCTCTAAATGGCTTTGTTTTGGAGGGTCAGGTGGAGAGGAAACATGCCAAAAAAATACTTTCCCAGTGGGTGGCGGACTGTACTACCAGAGTTACATCAGGAATGAGATAATCAGCAGTATTTATTGAGTGCCTACTGTGTACTAACTCTACCTCTTATATACCAAGAATTGTACTAGGCAGCACATGGTGGCTCCCTGTGGATTCCTGCAATCTAGTTGTGGAAAAGGACACCCACAGAGGAAGTTAGATAAGAGGGAAATATAATAAAGGTTTGTAGGAATTCAGGCCAAACTGGGAAGATGATCCCCAAGCAGGGGAACCCCAGGAGCCTTGGAAATGCAGGGAGCAGCACTGAGAACATTCCGATGGTGAGAAGGGTTTGGGGGACCAGAAGGTCTGAGTCTGGAGAGCTGGAGGGTTGCAAAGAAACTGGGGACAAAGAAATAAAAAGTAGATAGGGAACCTATCAGGAAGAGATGTGAATTTAAGATAAAGGTCCCTGGATTGTGTGACTCAGTGATAGAGTACAAGAAATAAAATAAAACTGCATGTGGGTGGTGCTTTTTGGTTTACTGAAAACAAGCATTGTGACTTATTCCCATTTGATTCTTACTTATATTCTGCATTATACGTGTTTTTGTAGAAAACATGGAAATTGGCAAAACTTAAAAACTGTAATTCTATCAATCAGCAAAACCACTATCATTTTGGCATATTTTCTTCCTGTTTTATTTCCAAAGATAATTTTTTTTCAAAAATAGGATGAATGTATCTATTTTCACTAAACATTGTAAGACTTGCCCCTTGTCGCTGAATATTCTTTGAAAACAAGATGCTTACTGGCTACCTAATATTCCATTTTTTGATGTACCATAATGCTATTAATTGCTCTCTGTTGAACATTTATGTTGTTTCCAATTTTTCATTATTATAAATCATACTGCACTGAGTATCCCTGGATATAAATATGGGTCCACACTTCTCCGATTGCTTGGTGATATGCAATTATTAGAGCTAAGGGCATAAATATTTTTAGGACTCTTAATAGATAATGACAAATTGTTTTCAAAAAAAGATTTTACCAATTTGCACATTCATCCAGAGTACATGAAAGGGCTTGTTTCCTGTAGATCTACCCTAGAATTAAGTATTATTTTCCCAGTCTTTGCTGATTTGTTTTTTTTTTAAAGATTTTATTTATTTATTTTGACAGAGACAAAGAGACAGCGAGAGAGGGAACACAAGCAGGGGGAGTGGGAGAGGGAGAAGCAGGCTTCCCACTGAGAAGGGAACCTGATGTGGGGCTCGATCCAAGGACCCTGGGATAATGACCTGAGCTGAAGGTGGACGTTTAACAACTGAGCCATCCAGGCGCCCCTAGTCTTTGCTAATTTGATAAGTGAGAAATTCCATTTCACAGAATTTCATCTAAGTAATTATTTTTGTTACTCATGAGTTTGCATTTTTTACACATATTTTTCATCTATGTGTATTTCTGCAAATTATCTGCACTTTGACTCATTTTTCTATTGGCACAAAGCATTTATCATTTTGCATTTTAAAAGCTCTTAATATATTAGATTGCTATTTGTTGTAATGTGTGTGTTAATTTTGCTTGATATTTTGACCAAAAACTGCCTTACATTTGATATCATTCAATCGGTGGATCTTTCTTTTTTTGATTTCTTCTGATTTTTGTTGTTGTTGTTGTTGTTATAATGTCTTTTTCTACTCTGAGATCACATATTTTCTTTTAGATTTTTTATGGTTTCATTTTCACATTTCACTCTTAACCATCTGGAATTCATCTGGACATGTCTTTACCTCTGATGGTAAAAGTAAATATAACTCGAGACTTCCCAGATAGTCTGTCTTCCGATCAACATTCATTAAATAATTCATTAAATAGATTCATCCCCTTATCACATGATTTGTAAAGCTCTTTTGTCATATACTCTCTATTACATGTTCTGGGATTGGCTTCATGGCTGTCTCCTCTGTTCTATTTATCTGTGTTTTACTCTTTACACCAATAACACACTGCTTTAATTACTGTGATCTTCAATACACATATAGAACTTTCTACTGTTTCATAGATCTTTTATGCATGTGCTTTCATAAATAATTCTACTTGAAAATAAAGACTATCTATTCCTCTCATTTCTTTGTTATTACTCATGTAAAAGACAAATATTCATGTAGAAGACAAACGTTCTGAGGTACAGATGTGTGGACTTAACCTAAGAAAGGGTCTTGCAGTTCTGTGCCTCTTTTTTGGTGGGAAAAAAAAACATAAACTAAAAAGCATGGTCTGATTATTAAAATGGAACACTCACTAAACTGGAAAAATCAAAACAAAACAGGAGTGAAATCTGAAACGAGCTTGCCTTGATTTATTTTTTTAAGTTGAAATTGGGAAACCTGGACTTGTAAAAAGAAAGCCAAGCTTTGGAGGTGGAAAGTTCTCATCCTCTGAGCTTTCCTTTCCCAAATAGAAACTTTCAAGGATGAGCCAAGAATCCACAGAAGAAGAAATGAATGAATTTCTCCGGCTCTTTAGAAGTGACCCATGAATCACCAGCTTTGTCTGGTGAACTTTGCCTACTGCGGCTCAGATTCTTCTCTAAATAGGGTCTACAGTGATGGGTACGTACACCCTACACGGCACCCTCAGTGTAGGATCAACTGCCAAGGATTTAGGGACCCCTGGTTCATCTGGGTATAAAACCCTGCAAATCTGGTTGACTTGCAGCCTTTTCCATCATCACAAGACACGTGACAGCTGAGTTCAGCCAGCTTACTTGATCAAAACATGGTGCCAGTGGGGCTGTGGTCAGCAGGCCACCCTACATTCTGAGTCTTCCCTACACCTCCCACTCAGCTGGTCTTCAGAAATGAGTGCCCTGGTTCACAAGCAAATTCTGGGTAAGCTTTGAGTCAGTACAACCCATTGCCATCACTAGAAAACAATGAAGGTGCTCACCCTCTTAGGTAGAGGTAAGTCAGTCTGCCTCACCTGCTGATTGTGGCTCCCAGAGAATGAGCTCTGTGCTTTATTTATTGCTCTTCTATAAATAGAAGACATCTGACAATTACTACATGTTTCATGAATGAATGAATGAGTGAATTAGAACATTCAAAAGATAGTCTGTTACTAGGGAATTGAACTAAATTGTAGTCCCTATCAGTTAAACTCACAATCTTAGCAATTTGGACATTTTTACATGGTCCGAATATGTATGTGATTCCTTTTATCTGCGTATTTTGAACAACCCAAAAAGAACGTCAAAAAAGATATGTGTCTTCTTGGAGCTTGAGAGGCAGCCCTGAATTTTTTTCTGGAGGTGAATAAATAAGAACCAGATGAGGGAGAGAGAGAGAGAGAGGCCTGTGCACGGGAGCTAATATGCAGATGCCACCATTAAAAATAAACCCTGGTTCAGGAAGAAAGACCCATGAGGCATCTGATTTTCCTCGAATTTTCTTTTCAGTTGTGTTTTCAAGGAAATTGATGTTCCTGAGGAATGTCTGAAAATGATGGAGTTAGCTATATCTAAACTCCTGTCTAGCCCTGAAATTGTATGAATCTGGGACAGCTTATCTTTTGCAGAAACGGCCATGAGAAAACATGGAGTCCTGCACAATGGAACCAGGCCCGTCTGTTGGGTTTAGTTGGGTTTTCCTTCATGCACAGAAATTTCCTCATTGCTCTGTGTGCGCAATGAGTCTGTACATGACAGCATTGCCTACCAGACGCTGACCACTGCTAAAGTATTGTGGCTACAGAAATGAAAATTTTCAGGGACAATTCATCTCATTAAATCAGAGGGAAGACTGCTCACAATCTGACACAGTCTTAATCCCAGAATTTTATAGAAAAGAATGACAACCTTGTCTAACAAGGCTGCCTGATCAAGGGAATAATATTCCTTCATAGAGGGAACTATGGGGGCCACTTTAATAATCTGGGAATAGGACATGTACCTAATGTTTACTATCATCTGGGAAGAAATGCATCTAAGGCATTGAAACTCACCAAAAACTATTTACCTCTAACAGCTCCAGTCCTTGTTTACCTTATTCATTTGTATGATCTTTAAAGAAATTGTTTTGTTAAGTACACACAGGAAAACTTCAACTCAGCTGCTGTTCAGTGGCCATGAATTCCAAATTAGAAGTGTCTGAACTTAATGAAACTGCATTACAGATTGAAATTCATCATTTTATAATATACCATAAAACTTGGGCACATAGCCCACCTTTGGCTACCCACTTCTACAGCCACAGATTATTGGTTCTATGAGGCTAACTTTTAATTATCCTGGGCTCCCCAGCTTCAGTCTTATAACTTCCCATACCATGAGCTGTTATAAACTCACAAAACGCAAATTAATTTCAATATT
Organism: Mirounga angustirostris; assembly: GCF_029215605.1. NCBI lineage: Eukaryota > Metazoa > Chordata > Mammalia > Carnivora > Phocidae > Mirounga > Mirounga angustirostris. The sequence continues at coordinate 128,201,252 of NW_026991713.1, forward strand.
AACCTAAAAAAAAATTAAATCCCATAAATAATTGATTCCAGAAGCAAACAGGAATATTTTTAAGTTTCCTGTTGTTTGAATTAGCCTCACACATACCCCCTTTGCCCCCATAGCGGACCACAAGGCAGCGAGGGGCAGGACAGACTGGTGGTTAGGAAAACAGGATTTGGCACTAGACCAAACTGGGTTTCAACCTCAGCTCTACCTATGGTTGAACTCCTCTGAGTCCCTGTCTCATCTGTGAAATTGGTGAGAATACATATAAAGAGCTGAGCCACTGCCCAGGACACAGACCAAACTCATGAAATAATAGCTTTTCAACCACCATCAATAAAGAACTCCTTATAAGCAGGCACTAAATACCTCCCTTACATTAAGAAGGGACAGAAAAGATGACATTGCTAGTCCATCTCCCTGCTGCTAATATGTGAAAAGAACATGGAAATTGCTCTCCCGCAAGTGACAAGTAATAGTTAAAATATTTGATGACCCAAAGACCCATCCCGTACATTAGACCTCCCACATGGGGGCCAGCACTTGCAACAGCATGGCTGTCTCTGGAGGGTTATGTGTAGGAAGCCACTGAAAACAAGGCCAGTGCAAGTGGAGGATCCAAAAGCATCAGTGCAAGTGGAGGATCCAAAAGCATCTGGAAGCCTACCAGACCCACTGACTTAGAAGAATGACACCCTGGACATGTGGGAGATGAACATTTGAGCCCCAGCTCAGTGTGAGGGTGGGGGTGACTACTTTATAACACAGCTTCATCCCACACTTACAGTCAGGAGCCCCACTCCCCACCCATTATCATCAGCCCTGATTTGACAAAGGAACATCGGTCCAGAAGTTCATGAATATGCTGGTTTTTGGAACTCAAAACACACTTTCCTCCAAAAGGTGTTATAAATAGTTGTTAGGTTTGTTTTTTGTTTTTTTGTTTTCCCTTGGTTAGGTTCACAAAGGACTCCACCGTTAAAGGTGTCACTGAAGGGGTAGCCCTGAGCCTGACCCCTGGGACTGATGGCTTTCTAAATTGCAACAGCTGGGCAGCAAAGTAAAGCATCCCTGTGCCTCAGTTTCCTCACATGTAAATTAGAAACAGTATTACTTCTATGCATATAAAGCATTTAGATAGTGCCTGACAGGGAGTAGATACACAAATATTAGCTGTCATTATGTTTCTCATGAAGGCAATGAGGTCACAGAGTAGGATCTTCAGGAGGTTGACAGCAGGGCATTTCAGCCTCCAAGGAGAGCGAGGATTGTACAAGAATCCTGTGGCAAAGAGGAAGGACTTGGGGGAACCGGTCTCCCAAGGTGGCTGTTTATTAAGCACTTAGCACATCCCAGGCAGTGTGCTGAGAGCTTCCCATGCACCATCTCTTATTCCTCCAAAGCTTTAACGGAATGATGACAGTGATTACCATCACCTCATTTGTTCACAGGGAAACTAGAGCCCCAAAAGGCAGAGGGACCATTTTCTACCAAATTTGGGTCTTTTTCCTCCTGTGACATGTTTTCAGCTGCCTGCCTTCAGGTCTCTGCCTAGAAAATAAGAGCTGCCTTTGTAAGCAGAATGTTTCTCAGTAACTTCCATGTTAAGAAAAACACCAACAACCTTCATGCACCACAAAAGAAACAGGCTGTAAATATGAGCCCTCAGTGATAATCCCTACTTACCCTCTAAGAAATGCTTATTTTTTTTAAAGATTTTATTTATTTATTTCACAGATAGAGACATAGCGAGAGAGAGAACACAAGCAGGGGGAGTGGGAGAGGGAGAAGCAGGCCTTCCCGTGGAGCAGGGAGCCCGATGTGGGGCTCGATCCCAAGACCCTGGGACCATGACCTGAGCCAAAGGCAGACGCTTAATGACTGAGCCACCCAGGTGCCCCTAAGAAAAGCTTATGCCCTAGAGCATTTAGGCAACATCTACTGGGAATGGGCCTCTTTTGCCCTCTTCTTCACTAGAACATTCTTTGCATACTGCCACTCTATCTCGTTAGTTCCTGGATCCATTTCCAGTACCAAAGGCAGTGGGAACTATGCCAAGGGCACAGGTGGGGTAGCCTGTGTGGTGTCGGAAGGGAAACGGGCACTGAAATGTCTAGTGTTTGTGAAAACTGGGTCTGCTTCTACTTATGACAACAATTCAGATAGGAAGAAGCTTTCGTTGCATGAGAGTTTTCAGAGGAATGGTCATCAATTATTACTATAAGAGATTAGGAATAAACCTCCTAAATGCCGGAGGAAGACAGGGGCAAAAGGGCCCCTAGAGGTGTTCACCAAGATTTCTTAACAATCAGAAACTAGAAAGTTCAGCCAAGGGGTGCCTGGGAGGCCCAGTCAAACATCCGACTCTTGATTTTGGCTCAGGTCATGATCTTGGGGTCGTGAGAGGGAGCTCCGTGTCAGACTCTGCACTGGGTGAGGAGTCTGCTTGGGATTCTCTCTCCCTCTTCCTAGTGTCCCTTCCCCTACTCTCATGCTCTACATAAATAAATAAATAAATAAATAAATAAATAAATAAATAAATAAATAAAATCTTAAAAAAAAAAAAAAAGAAAGTTCAGGCAAGAAAAGTTGAATGGAGATGGGGTGGTAAGATGGGCAAGACCATTTGAATGTGAAGGAAAACTCCATCATCTGTAGGGAAGTAGAAGGACCAGTCTCCACCCTCTCCCTGAGGGTTTAGTGTTGGCAAGAATCTCACTGATCAAAGAAGAGAAGTAGGTAAGGACAGAGAAGTAGCTGATCCACTGAGGACTAAAATGCATCAATAGCTGGTTGGAACCCAAAAATGCAAGAAAGTAAAAATCCTAGCTATTTGGTGTCACACAGCGCATCTGGTTCACCTGAGTTAGCAAATACTTATTGAACACCTACCACTGGTCCAGCACTTGGAGTGTTAGGAAGAGTTTATTGGCCGTAAACATTGTGATTCATTGAAACGTCTTCACCCTGGGAGAGAGAGAATTTTCTTCACTGGATAGAACAACTCATCTCAAAGTCAAGTTCTGCTTGGAGACAGTGTCCTCTCTAGTCAGTTTCTCAAAAGTCAAAGACGACTTTGCTGCAGAGGTTGAAGTCTTAAAACTACAGATTCTGAGGGGATTCAAATGTTAACAATTGGATATATTGTTTTGCTTTTAATAAATATATTATTACTCTTCTCATGGTTTAATTTGCCATTTAATAGTTTCCAGTTTTGTACATTGTCATGGTTGCAAAGAAAACATCTTTAAATCCTTGAGAATCAAATTAAAGTCAAGTCAGGAAACTTTTTCCTCTTAATATTATAAGAACATTTGTCAGGAAAGTGCCTTGGCACTCAGTCAGAACTCCCCCTCATAAACTGGAGAATTTTCTTGAGGCAGATTACCATATGTTGGACAATGAAATCTCTACGTCTTGCAGGCTGTTTCTTTTCTTTAATAAGAAATTCTTATTCTTAGATGCACTTTACAAAACTACTACTGGTTTGTAGGCATAAATGCACCATAAGTCCTGTATATAATACTAACAAAAGTTTTGGATTTGGGTTTTGTTTATTTTGTTTTGTTTCAATAAAAAGAGCATATCAAATATGTACCCGGTTTATTTAAGATCATTTCTATTAACAAAATATTCTATTCTAGCTGTAATATAATTAATGGAGAAAATCTTTTCTGATGCTTACCTGTTTTTAAGTAATCTGTACACCCAACGTGGGGCTTGAATTCAGGACCCTGAGATCAAGAGTCGAATGTTCTACCGACTGAGCTGACTCCAGTGGAGAAAAGTTTTTATTAAAGAAAATTGTATTTAAATATTCAGCATCTCAAGGTTACTCTATCAGATCACCTCATAGCAGCATCAGCTAGGATTTCAGTGAAGAGGGGTCAAAAATAAGGTATAATCCTTGCCCTCAAAGATCTAAATTCTGTACTTGGAACCCCAAACTATTCTAATGAATACAGTAAAATAATATGTACCTTAATAAAAAATACTTCTTGGATTAGTCTCATTGATAAAACAACAGGAGGCCTACTTGGCTTAAAATTATATTTGATTTGGTTTTTTTTGTTTTTTATTTGATCTTTCAAGCAATTGCCCAAACTGGGCATTTTATTGGGTTGAATTGTTGAGTAGATAATTCATCCATTTATCTATTCAACATTTACTGAGTGTTTATAATGGGCCAGGCACCATACTAAGTGTAGAAGATTTAGCAGTGAACAAGTAATCAAACCTAAGGCTCATTCCGATGGGTGGGTTTGCCAGCCCTCTTTGTAATGAAGGTGGCAATGGGAGTAAACAAAACAATGTTAGGATAGTTTCTCTTCTCCCCAGCGTAGAGTCAACCATGAATCTGAAAGAATCTGAAAGGTGTTTGAGATGAGGCAGAAATGAGCCTCTTTTCTTTCTTATCAGCTTGACTGAACCTCTTCATACTGAAAGGAGATGGTCCTACTTTTGCCTTTAAAAGCTGTATGTTCCCTCCTGATGTTTCTGCTCAACAAAATCCCTCTCTGAAGGCCAAATGCCATTTGATAAAGTTTGATGCAAACCAAGTTTAGGATTTTGCAGTTTGGAGCCTTCCACAGAGGAAATTCATGTTGTTCCTTTGGGAATGTGGAAATATCCTGAAGGAGCCTTCCTTAGAAATGGTAGACTCTTTTGGATCCATCTGGTGCTTTCTACCTCCTGGTGCCCACCCCTGTGGTCCTCTTAGTCACTAAAATCTGTTAGCACAGGAACATTCTAGAGCACACTGAACTTATGAGACCCCTCCCCTAAAAGTGAATTGACTCTTACCATTCAAGAGTAGCAACAGACGGCTCCTGCTTGGAGCCTGTGCAGATAAATTACAGTGCCTTCCTTAAGGCACTTAATTCTCTGCTACCGTTCTCCCATTGGAGCTTTCATCCAAAGCTCCAAGCTGCCTATCACCAACTCCTTACAAGCTGATAGTATTGAGCAGCTACTATGTGCAGGAAGTGTTCAGGGGTTGACGGATACAGAGCCCCCAATTAGGACGGGTAAAACAAAGGGTGACGTCAGGTGACTTTTTGATAGGTTCTATAATATGAATATATGGTGAGTTCTATGGAGTGAGTGGTTGCCTTCTGAATGGGTCTTAAAGAGTAAGTGAGAATTGGGGGGCGGAGCAAGATGGTGGAGGAGTAGGAGACCTGGATTTCGTCTGGTCTCAGGAATTCAGCTGGATGGGGATCAAACCATTCTGAACACCTACAAACTCAACAGGAGATCGAAGAAAAGAATAGCAACAACTCTCTGAACAGAAAAACGACCACTTTCTGGAAGGTAGGACGTACATGCGAAGTGAATCTGAGGCGATATTCAGGAGGATAGACGGTGGGGGAGGAGGCCTCCAGCAGCCACTTCTGGCCAAGTGATAGAGCCGCGGAGCACAAAATCGGAACATTTAGAAGTCAGCTCCGCTGAGGGACGTTGCTCCAGTGGCTAAGTGGGGGGTGGAACCCTCGTGGGACAATGTGGTCTCAGGACCCTCGGGGTCAGGAAAGACCGGGGGTGCCTGAGTGCGGCAGAGCTCCCAGGTATCGGAGCGGGGAAGCCGGCTGCAGAACGGAGCCGAGGAGTGGGCTTTCAGCTTGGGGTTGCCAGAGACCATGATCCGGGGCACAGTCGGGCCACTGCTCCTCCAGCAGGGACCCAACAAGTGGCAGATCCGGGGAGACTCCCCTTCCTCCCCGGGGAGGAGCGGCGCGGAAGCGCACCGCAGGGATCTGCTGGGTTTGGAGACTCCACACCAAGTCGGGTGCCAGAGATAGAAACGCTCAGTCACAGGCCTGGTGAGCACGGAGTGCGGCCGGAGACCGGGGAGACGGGAGTGATTGACTGCTTTTTTGGGGGGCTCACTGAGTCGTGGGGCCCTGAGTTCTCAGCTCCTCCCGGGTGGAGACTGGGAGGCCGCCAATTTCATTCTCTTCCTCCAAAGCTGTACGGAAAGCTTGCAGGGAACAAAAGCTCCCGAGAGCAAACCTGAGCAGATTACTTAGCCTGGACCAGCAAGGGCGGGGCAGTTCCGCCTCCGGCAAAGACATTTGGGAACCACGGCAACAGGCCCCTCCCCCAGAAGGTCAGCAAGAACAGCCAGACAAGACCAAGTTTACCTATCAATGAGAATGGCAGAACTCCAGCGCTAGGGGAATACTGCACATAGAATCCATGGCTTTTTTAACCATGATTCTTTAGTCTTTCAAAGTTAATTTTTTTTTTGAATTTTTCTTTTTCCCTTTTTCAACCAACATCTTATCAATCTCTTTTTTTTTTTTTTAAAGATTTTATTTATTTATTTGACAGAGAGAGACACAGCGAGAGAGGGAACGGAAGCAGGGGGAGTGGGAGAGGGAGAGGGAGAAGCAGGCTTCCCGCCAAGCAGGGAGCCCGATGCGGGGCTCGATCCCAGGACCCTGGGATCATGACCTGAGCTGAAGGCAGACGCTTAACAACTGAGCCACCCAGGCGCCCCTTATCAATCTCTTTTTTAAAAAACATTTTTATTTTTCATTTTTAGAGTCATATTCCATCCCTTCATAGTAGTTACGCTTATTTTTGGCATATATATATAAGTTGTTCTCTTTTTAAAATTTTGAGATCGTTTCTTCTAACAGATCAAAATATACCCTAAATCTCTAGTGTATGGTTTTTTTCTACTCTCCTGCCTGATCATATTCTCTCCCTTTTTTTATCTTTTTTTTAATCCTCTTCTTTCTTTTTTCAAACAACTTCTTATCAATTCCTTTTATAAAATTTTTTTATAATTTTCATCTTTACAGTCATATTCCATCCCTTCATCATATCAACCCTTATTTTTGTACATACATAAGTTATTCTTTCTTTAAAATTTTGGGAGGCACTTTCTTCTAACAGACCAAAATACACCCAAAATCTAGTGTGTGGCACTGATCTATGCACCAGCCTGATCATATTTGATCATATTCTGGTTTTTATTGTTTTGTTCTGTTTTTGTTTATTTTTATCTTTATCTTTTTCTTTTTTCTTTCTTTCCCTTTCTTTTCCCCTAGCTTCAGGTCTTTTCTGATTTGTTTAGAGTATATTTTCTGGGGACGTTGTTACCCTGTTAGCAGTTTGTTCTCTCATTCATCTATTCTCCTCTGGACAAAATGACAAGATGGAAAAAATCACGTCAACAAAAAGAACAAGAGGTAGTACCGACTGCCAGGGACCTACTCAATACGGATATCAGTACGATGTCGGATCTAGAGTTCAGAATCATCATTTTAAAGATACTAGCTGGGCTTGAAAAAAGCATGGAAGTTATTAGAGAAACTCTTTCTGGAAAAATAAAAGAACTAAAATCTAATCAAGTCAAAATCAAAAAGGCTATTAATGAGGTGCAATCAAAAATGGGGGCGCTCACTGCTAGGATAAATGAGGCAGAAGAGAAAATCAGTGATATAGAAGATGAAATGATGGAAAATAAAGAAGCTGAGAAAAAGAGAGATAAACAACTACTGATCACGAGGGCAGAATTCGAGAGATAAGCGATACCATAAGACGAAACAACATTAGAATAATTGGGATCCCAGAAGAAGAAGAAAGAGAGAGAGGGGCAGAAGGTATAATGGAGCAAATTATAGCAGAGAACTTCCCTAATTTGGGGAAGGAAACAGGCATCAAAATCCAGGAAGCACAGAGAACCCCTCTCAAAATCAATAAAAATAGGTCAACACCCCGACATCTAATAGTAAAACTTACAAGTCTCAGAGACAAAGAGAAAATCCTGAAAGCAGCTCGGGAGAAGAGATCTATAACCTACAATGGTAGAAACATTAGATTGGCAACCGACCCATCCACAGAGACCTGGCAGGCCAGAAAGGACTGGCATGATATATTCAGAGCACTAAATGAGAAAAATATGCAGCCAAGAATACTCTATCCAGCTAGGCTGTCATTGAAAATAGAAGGAGAGATAAAAAACTTCCAGGACAAACAAAAACTAAAGGAATTTGCAAACACGAAGCCAGCCCTACAAGAAATTTTGAAAGGGGTCCTCTAAGCAAAGAGAGAGCCTAAAAGCAACATAGACCAGAAAGGAACACAGACAATATACAGTAACAGTCACCTTAAAGGCAATACAATGGCACTAAATTCCTATCTTTCAATAGTTACCCTGAATGTAAATGGGCTAAATGCCCCAATCAAAAGACACAGGCTATCAGAATGGATTAAAAAACAAGACCCATCAATATGCTGTCTGCAAGAGACTCATTTTAGACCCAAAGACACCCCCAGATTGAAAGTGAGGGGGTGGAAAACCATTTACCATGCTAATGGACACCAAAAGAAAGCTGGGGTGGCAATCCTTATATCAGACAAATTAGATTTTAAACCAAAGACTGTAATAAGGGATGAGGAAGGACACTATATCGTACCTAAAGGGTCTATCCAATAAGAAGATCTAACAATTGTAAATATCTATGCCCCTAACATGGGAGCAGCCAATTATATAAGGCAATTAATAACAAAAGCAAAGAAACACATTGACAACAATACAATAATAGTGGAGGACTTTAACACCCTCCTCACTGAAATGGACAGATCATCTAAGCAAAAGATCAACAAGGAAATAAAGACTTTAAATGACACACTGGACCAAATGGACTTCACAGACATATTCAGAACATTCATCCCAAAGCAACAGAATACACATTCTTCTCTAGTACCCATGGAACATTCTCCAGAATAGATCACATCCTAGGTCATAAATCAGGTATCAACTGGTATCAAAAGATTGGGATCATTCCCTGCCTATTTTCAGACCACAATGCTTTGAAACTAGAACTCAATCACAAGAGGAAAGTTGGAAAGAACTCAAATACATGGAGGCTTAAAGAGCATCCTACTAAAGAATGAATGGGTCAACCAGGAAATTAAAGAAGAATTTAAAAAATTCTTCGAAACCAATGAAAATGAAAACACAACTGTTCAAAATCTTTGGGATGCAGCAAAGGCAGTCCTGAGAGGAAAGTATATAGCAATACAAGCTTTTCTCAAGAAACAAGAAAGGTCTCAAGTACACAACCTAACCCTACACCTAAAGGAGCTGGAGAAAGAACAGCAAATAAAGCCTAAACCCAGCAGGAGAAGAGAAATAATAAAGATCAGAGCAGAAATCAATGAAATAGAAACTAAAAGAACAGTAGAACAGATCAACGAAACTAGGAGCTGGTTCTTTGAAAGAATTAACAAGATTGGGGCGCCTGGGTGGCTCAGTTGGTTAAGCGACTGCCTTCGGCTCAGGTCATGATCCTGGAGTCCCTGGATCAAGTCCTGCATCGGGCTTCCTGCTCGGCAGGGAGTCTGCTTCTCCCTCTGACCCTCCCCTCTCTCATGTGCTCCTCTCATTCTCTCTCCCTCAAATAAATAAATAAAATCTTAAAAAAAAAAAAAAAGAATTAATAAGATTGATAAACCCCTGGCCAGACTTATCAAAAAGAAAAGAGAAATGACCCAAATCAACAAAATCATGAATGAAAGAAGAGAAATCACAACCAACACCAAAGAAATACAAACAATTATAAGAACATATTATGAGCAACTCTATGCCAGCAAATTAAATAACCTGGAAGAAATGGATTCATTCCTAGAGATTATCAACTACCAAAACTGAACCAGGAAGGAATAGAAAACCTGAACAGACCTATAACCACTAAGGAAATTGAAGCAGTCATTAAAAATCTCCCAACAAAAAAAAGCCCAGGGCCAGATGGCTTTGCAGGGGAATTCTACCAAACATTTAAGGAAGAATTAATACCTATTCTTCTGAAACTGTTCCAAAAAATAGAAATGGAAGGAAAACTTCCAAACTCGTTTTATGAGGCCACCATTACCTTGATCCCAAAACCAGACAAAGACCCCAACAAAAAGGAGAATTACAGACCAATATCCTTGATGAACATGGATACAAAAATTCTCACCAAAATACTAGCCAATAGGATCCAACAGTACATTAAAAGGATTATTCACCACGACGAAGTGGGATTTATCCCTGGGCTGCAAGGTTGGTTCAACATCCACAATCAATCAACGTGATACAATACATTAACAAAAGAAAGAACAAGAACCATACGATCCTCTCAATAGATGCAGAAAAAGCATTTGACAAAGTACAGCATCCTTTCTTGATCAAAACTCTTCAGAGTATAGGGATAGAGGGTACATACCTCAATATCATAAAAGCCATCTATGAAAAAACCTACAGCGAATATCATTCTCAATGGGGAAAAACTGAGAGCTTTCCCCCTAAGGTCAGGAACGTGGCAGGGATGTCCACTATCACCATTGCTATTCAACATAGTATTAGAAGTCCTAGCCACAGCAATCAGACAACAAAAAAGAAATCAAAGGCATCCAAATCGGCAAAGAAGAAGTCAAACTCTCACTCTTTGCAGATGATATGATACTTTATGTGGAAAACCCAAAAGACTCCACCCCAAAACTGCTAGAACTCATACAGGAATTCAGTCAAGTGGCAGGATATAAAATCAATGCACAGAAATCAGTGGCATTTCTATACACCAAAAACAAGACAGACGAAAGAGAAATTAAGGAGTCAATCCCATTCACAATTGCACCCAAAACCATAAGATACCTAGGAATAAATCTAACCAAAGAGGCAAAGGATCTGTACTCAGAAAACTATAAAATACTCATGAAAGAAATTGAGGAAGACACAAAGAAATGGAAAAACGTTCCATGCTCATGGATTGGAAGAACAAATACTGTGAAGATGTCAATGCTACCGAGAGCAAAATACACATTCATTGCAATCCCCTTCAAAATACCATCCACTTTTTTCAAAGAAATGGAACAAATAATCCTAAAATTTGCATGGAACCAGAAAAGACCCCGCATAGCCAGAGGAATGTTGAAAAAGAAAAGCAAAGCTGGCGGCATCACAATTCCGGACTTCAAGCTCTATTACAAAGCTGTCATCATCAAGACAGTATGGTACTGGCACAAAAACAGACACATAGATCAATGGAACAGAATAGAGAGCCCAGAAATGGACCCTCAACTCTATGGTCAACTCATCTTTGACAAAGCAGGAAAGAATGTCCAATGGAAAAAAGACAGTCTCTTCAACAAATGGTGTTGGGAAAATTGGACAGCCACATGCAGAAGAATGAAACGACCATTTCCTTACACCACACACAAAAACAGACTCCAAATGGTTGAAAGACCTCAATGTGAGACAGGAGTCCATCAAAATCCTAAAGGAGAACACAGGCAGCAACCTCTTCGACCTCAGCTGCAGCAAATTCTTCCTAGAAACATTGCCAAAGGCAAAGAAAGCAAGGGCAAAAATGAACTATTGGGACTGCATCAAGATAAAAAGCTTCTGCACAGCAAAAGAAACAGTCAACAAAACCAAAAGACAAGCGACAGAATGGGAGAAGATATTTGCAAATGACATATCAGATAAAGGGCTAGTATCCAAAATCTATAAAGAACTTATCAAACTCAACACCCAAAGAACAAAGAATCCAATCAAGAAATGGGTAGAAGACATGAACAGACATTTTTCCAAAGAAGACATCCAAATGGCCAACGGACACATGAAAAAGTGCTCAACATCGCTCGGCATCAGGGAAATCCAAATCAAAACCTCAATGAGATACCACCTCACACCAGTCAGAATGGCTAAAATTAACAAGTCAGGAAACGACAGATGTTGGTGGGGATGCGGAGAAAGGGGAACCCTCCTACACTGTTGGTGGGAATGCAAGCTGGTGCAGCCACTCTGGAAAACAGTAGGGAGGTTCCTCACAAAGTTGAAAATAGAGCTACCATACGATCCAGCAATTGCACTACTGGGTATTTACCCCAAAGATACAAATGTAGGGATCCGAAGGGGTACGTGCACCCTGATGTTTATAGCAGCAATGTCCACAATAGCCAAACTGTGGAAAGAGCCAAGATGTCCATCGACATATGAATGGATAAAGAAGATGTAGTATATATATACAATGGAATATTACGCAGCCATCAAAAGGAATGAGATCTTGCCATTTGCAACGACGTGGATGGAACTGGAGGGTATTATGCTGAGCGAAATAAGTCAAACAGAGAAAAACATGTATCATATGACCTCAATGATATGAGGAATTCTTAATCTCAGGAAACAAACTGAGGGTTGCTGGAGTGGGGGGTGGGGTGGGAGGGATGGGGTGGCTGGGTGATAGACACTGGGGAGGGTATGTGCTATGGTGAGTGCTGTGAATTGTGCAAGACTGTTGAATCTCAGATCTGTACCTCTGAAACAAATAATGCAATATATGTTAAGAAAAAAAAAAAGAAGATAGCGGGAGGGGAAGAATGAAGGGGGAATATCGGAGGGGGAGACGAACCATGAGAGACGATGGACTCTGAAAAACAAACTGAGGGTTCTAGAGGGTAGGGGGGTGGGAGGATGGGTTAGCCTGGTGATGGATATTAAAGAGGGCACGTTCTGCATGGAGCACTGGATGTTATGCACGAACAATGAATCATGGAACACTACATCAAAAACTAATGATGTAATGTATGGTGATTAACATAACAATAAAAATATTTTTAAAAAAAGAGTAAGTGAGAATTCTATAGGTGGAGGTTGGGGTTGCAACATTAGGCAAAACCTCAAATATCTACTGTGTCTAGTTCATTCAGGCTATTCTTACAGAACACCAGAGAAAATTCTCACAGTTCTAGAGGCTAGAAGTCAAAGATCACAGAACCAGCAAATCTGGTATGTAGTGGGGGCCCACTTTCTGGTTCATAGGTGGCTGTCTTCTCCCTGTGGAAGGGGTGAGGGAGAGCTCTCTAGGCTCTCTTTCATAAGGGCACTAGTCCCATTCATGTGGGCTCCATCCTCATGACCTGCTTAATCACCTCCCAAAGGCCCTACCTCCTAACACCATCACATGAGGTTAGGTTCAACATATGAATTTGGGGGGAACACACTCAGTCTGTAGTTTACTGTAACTATGTATATAACGTACATCAGGGCATGTCGTAAGAGATGAGAGTAACAGAGATGGTGAGAGACCGAAAGACTGTGTATATCATGCTAAGGAAGGATTACATGTCTATTACAAATTGGGAAACTGAGGTTCATGGTCATTACACTTGTCACCTAAGGTCACTCTCACAAGAACAGGATTTGGGGAAGTAATATACCTTTCTCCATCCTGCTAGGGCAGGAATGAGGAAGGAGTAAATACCCAGAGGTGGAAGAGATCAAAGCCTCTGGTGATAGGCTGCATTGTTGCCTCTTGTCCCTGCAGCCTGCTCCTTGCTCAGCAGACTGAGAGCAAAACGGCCTTTAAGAGGTTCTTATTCACACACAGCCCAGCCCCATCGCCACAATGGCCTGGAAACCCAGCTGCTTCTTGCTATGGTCCCCATGTAGCTGAGCTAGTTCACAGGTTAAAGCCCATCCTCATCTACATCCCTGCCCTTCTGCCTCAGTACCTGGGAGGCCCTCTTGGTGAAGAACTGGTGGGATGCACTGCATGACTCTGCAGGCTGGGACCAAAGAGGGCCACTCCCTCTGTGCTGGCCCTCATTCTGGGAAAAAGACCAAACCCTTATCAGAATTCTAGAAATTACCCTCAAGTCCTTAGGAGTTTAACCACACTCACATCTGAGTTGAATATAGTAGCCCACGTGGCCTCCTGGAGCCTTGAGAACAGTAGAGTATCATGGACCACTGAGGTTTAACAAGAAATCAGAATTTCATGGGGGTCTTCGTCTGGAGGGCCCTTCCATAAGCAAAATTTTTCTTGGTTTAAACCAATACGTGCTGCCAGCATCTGTGACCACCAAGCCACCTCCTGAGTGGGGCTGTGGAAGGCACAGTATCCATATCCTAGCTCTATCCCTGTTTCTCTAACTCTAGATAGTCTGCTAACTATGGATTTCTAGGGAAGTGCTTATTCTTTCTGAACTTCATAGGGCTGAGCTAGGACTACCTCCAGTGGTTTTTGCCAGGAACTCATGAGAGGATTCAGATAAGAGGGCTTGTAAAAATGTCAAACATGATATAAAATGTTAGTCATGACCATTAATCATTATTGCCTATGGCTAATCTCATCAGCACCCAGTGTTTTCAGTTTCCTATGTAGGAAGTAACCCATTCTCATGCTCACGGCTGGAATCCAGAAACATTATAGAAAAGCTTCTCTTGTTTCCAGTTAATGGTCCCAATCTCACATCAGATGGCATTGTCACAGGGTTGTTTATTTTATTTATTTATGTTTTTGGCAGAACTTCCGAGTCCAAAGCACAATTCAGCATAAACAAAGGCCTGGCTCTGACCCAACATATTAATCAATGAATTAATTCTTTCCCCCATCCATTAACCTTCGGCCTGAAGCAGTGACTTAGCATTGGAGGAATCAGGAATTCTTAAGCTATTTGAGATGCCTTGAGGACTAGGGGGAAAAGCAAGCAGTCCTCCGTCTCCAGAGAAAGGAGTGGCCAAGATGACCTGTGACCTCCCGGCTCTCAGGCCACCTTAGTTTTGTCTAGTCTTCCAGCAGAAAAAGCAATGCTCCTGCTACTAGTTATACACTGGATCTAGGTGTATCTATTATAATACTTATTTTAAGCATTCACTTTCCAGATATGTGTCCCCCTCCCCCACCCTTCCTCCCTTACCTTTCTCAGACTGTGTTTTTATAATTGTGGTTAAAAAAAAAAAAAAAAAAAGACAGGGCGCCTGGGTGGCTCAGTTGGTTAAGCGACTGCCTTCGGCTCAGGTCATGATCCTGGAGTCCCGGGATCGAGTCCCGCATCGGGCTCCCTGCTTGGCAGGGAGTCTGCTTCTCCCTCTGACCCTCCCCCCTCTCATGTGCTCTGTCTCTCTCATTCTCTCTGTCTCAAATAAATAAATAAAATCTTTAAAAAAAAAAAAAAAGACACACATAACATGAAATTTACCATCTTAACCATTTTAAGTGTACTACTCAGTAGCGCTCACACTGTTGAGCAATGTATCTCCAGAACTTTGTCATTTTGCAAAACTGAGACTCTATACCCATTAAACAAACCCCCCTCTCCCATCCCCCCTTTCATAGACTTTTAAATCTTTATGATTTCCTTCCAACCACTTTGCTCTTCACAGACTCTCCCACTAGTAGACAGCTCTAGCCTTTTTTTTTTTTAAGATATTGTAGCTGGCCTTATTCAACTGCCTTATAAGTTCTAGAATCATCTCTGTTTGACTTTTAAAAAGCACCAACAAGCATATCTTTAGTGGTGAAGCTTTCTCTGTCAGGGCAGCCTGAGGGGTAGCTGACGTTGATGTGGCATGTAAAACCGAGCCACCACAGAGAGGAGAGGACAATTGTTAGTGCTCACTGGAGCCAGGTCTTGAGCACAGCCCTTTGTCTGCTGATTTCTAATAGGCATTTTTCAAGAAGTAAAAACTAAAAGGGAGGGGTCCTATAGTCAAATCTTCGGAGGGACCTTGGATGACTCCAAGTTGAAAAGGACTCTTTCCTGTGTGATGGCTCTGATTCTTGGCCATGTCACTGAAGTGAGCAGTGCCCCACGGAGCACCTGGCTCAGGAACACTGCCTGCTAGGGGTCTCCAGAGGGGCTGGCCCAGCACCATGAGAGAGCCCAAAGATGGCGGGCAGAGCTCGAGAGGTAGGATCGCACTTCCTCCTGGGACAGCTGCATATCCAGGGAGTTGTATTTATCAGAAAAAGTCACAGAGACCAGTCCCTCTGAGGGAAGGGAATATAAAGTTAGATTCGCCCAGTTTTAGAAATCTGTCCTATCTTTCCCCTTTTCAGAGAAAGGGCAGCCAAAACAGAGTACTGGGTATCAAGTAGGTTGCCCAGAGATACTGTTTGCCCGAGCCAGTTCACATGGCCATAACAAAATACCACAGGCTGAGCAGTTCAGTTTATTTCTCACAGTTCTGGAGGCTGGGAGTCCAAGGTCAAGGTGTGGGCCGCTTAGGTCCCCAGGTGGGAGACAGCCACCTTCTCGCTCTGACCTTTCCTCGTATGTGTACTTAGAGTGCCTTCCCTTTCCCTCTCATGAGGGCCCCACCTCCATGACCTAATCTAACCCACTTTCATGACTTAATCTATTACCTCCCAAAGGTCCCATATCCAAGGACCATCACACTGGGAGTTAGGGCTTCAACATATGAATTTGGAGGGACATGAACTTTCAGTCCATAATACTTTTAATGGCTTTATTGAAAGTATAGTAAAACACACTGTATACTTCCAAAAAGGGTTTAAGCCATCTTAAAATAAAGGCAGAGGGATCAGGAACTGTGGAGAAGGCACGCATCATTATACCAGGAACCAGGGGTGGGCAAGTATTGTTATTAAACACTAAATTTAGTTCATTCTGAGCATCATGGGGGATAAAAAGAAATGTGATGGCTCCCTATTCAGATACTAAAAAAGCATTTTTCCACTGAATTAAATTCTAAAAGGAATTTATTATTAAATCTAAACAAGTATGAAAATGCACATTTACTTCATGTGGCTGGTTCTTGTGCTGGTCCTTGATAAAAACAAAGGGCAGCTAAGCAAGGGGGAGGATTCTACAGGTCTGAACATATTCGTGTCTGATGACCAACCTTAATACAACAGGGAGAGTCAGGAGAGATGAAAGCAGGATCTCACAAGTGTGTTTGTGTCCTCCTCACCACCCTACCCCACCCCACATGGAACCTGCACCACCTTCAGCTGAACTGCTGACAATGTGTAGATTCTCGGACCAATCCATATCTACTGAATCAGAATATTGGGAGGAGGGGGTTAGAAACTCCCTAGTTTTGAAACTCCCTGGGTGATTCTGATGCCCATGAAGCTCTGAGACACCATGATTTAGAAGACAATGTTGGTAGGGCACCTGGGTGACTCAGTGGGTTAAGCATCTGCCTTTGGCTCAGGTCATGATCCCAGAGTCCTGGGATCGAGTCCTGCATCGGGCTGGGCTCCCTGCTCAGTGGGAAGCCTGCTTCTCCCTCTGCCTGTCACTCCCCTTGCTTGTGCTCGCTCTCTTTCAAATAATAAATAAGTAAAATCTTTTTTTTTAGGATTTTCTTTTTTTTTGTATTTATTTGACAGAGAGAGACACAACGAGAGAGGGAACACAAGCAGGGGGAGTGGGAGAGGGAGAAGCAGGCTTCCCGCAGAGCAGGGAGCCCAATGTGGGGCTCAATCCCAGGACCCTGGGATCATGACCTAAGCTGAAGGCAGATACTTAATGACTGAGCCACCCAGTCGCCCAAAATTAGTAAAATCTTGAAAGAAAGAAAGAAAGAAAGAAAGAAAGAAAGAAAGAAAGAAAGAAAGAAAGAAAGAAAGAAAAGAATGTTGGCATGTAGTGTCATAAGCATTTTATTTCATATTGTCTGAATTGCTAGATAGAAAGCATTCCCTGTTCCTCAGGTACCCGAGGCCAGCTACAAAAATTGATGGACTGTTGTGAAGATTAAGGGGTCTGACATATGTTCTCTTTTTGAAAGAAAGGCTATTGTTCCCAAAGCAGCAGGACCCAAGTTCTTCTCAACCAAGGACTATGAGCCCACCTAAAACCTCTCGTGAGCATCTAGTTACAGCAATGTCATGCACCACGAAGTACAGAAGAAATAACTTAGCCTTGAAATTCAGACAGGTGTTAGCAGTCAACTGCCATGATCACAGAATGTTTTCTTGTGCTACCTAACATGCTGTAATATTGATGAGCAATTCCTCCACTGTGCCCATCATAACAAACAGGTGAGAGACAGCTGCGGTCTCGAAATACCAGACTCAAAAGATGATTCTCTTGTACGCTTGACAAAGGAGAGTGTTGTTTAATAGTCAGGAATATAGTGAGCCAGCAGTTTAAACTGTTGGTAGCTTGGAATCTGCCACATGTGAGTATTTATACCACAGAAATCAACAGATGCTACAAATCAGTGCTCATTTTCCCTCCTCAGAGAGCTGGTTCACCAGTGTACGACTAGCGCGGACCAAGGAATGAATCTGAAATGCAGGGAGCAGTCACCTTCCTGAATCCTGTGACAGAGACTCCCTCTTCCCACAAGAACACTCTCTTGTCCTGTGCCCAGTGTTAACTTGGGTAATGGTCTGTGAGGAAGGTTGTGCTTCCCCAGGTAATCAAGTGCATTTAATTCTATTTAGACAGGCTCCATGTGGTTGATTTGTAAGGGTCACTACAACAAATAAACAACAACAAAAACCTTTTAGCTGATATATTTCTTTCATTAAGAACTATGCTTTTGAGGGGCACCTGGCTGGCTCAGTCAGTGGAGCATGTGACTCTTGATCTCAGGGTCAAGAGTTCAAGCCCCACATTGGGCATGGAGACTACTAAAAAACAAACAACAAAAACTATGCTTTTTTGTGCCCCATTGGGGATAAATTTTAAATGCAAACGACTAGAAAAATGAGTTCATTGATTTAAATTCATACCTAGGTGGGAATGACTGATACTAGATCTTTCCTGAGTGCAGGCTTGGCTGGGGGGCAAAGGATACAAATCAGTAGTGTTGAGTCTGAAAAAAGTGAGAAGAGTGGCCAGTGGGAAGCAAAAGAGCTGCCAGGAGGGAGGCTGGAATGTGCAGGAAACGTGGCTGACGGCTTCCTTAGGTCCAGAGCCTGTCCTATCAAGAAGCGTGTCTTTAGGGCACAAAAGCAGAAATCAGACACTGATTTGCACACAGCTCTACAGCATTTTACACCAATATCTCCAGGGCACAGCACCTCTCCCAGGACTGCAGACCAGTTCTGGGCTACTCTGTACACCGGGATCTAGTTGTTATTACTACAAAAACACTAGTTCACATCAAAACCAGTAAATGTATGTGATTAAAGTCAAGAATAGTGCCTGTTGTGGGCAAGAAGCTTAGGAATGGACACTTCCGGAGAGCATTTTGGCCATTTGTAGCATAAGTCTTAAAAGAATGTATACTCCGACCTAGTAAGTCCACTTGTAAGGATTTCTCTTAATATCATCAAACTAGTCACCAAAGATGTATCCGAAGCATGTTTATTGAAGCCTTATTTATTAAGAAAATTTTTTAAAATATTAAAATATTTAAATATTGACCCATGGAAAATCGTTAAAATGTTATGGTACCCTCCAGAAAAAGGAATTATTATTAGACATTAAAAATGATGTGGATGACTAATGATATGAAAATATGATTAAAATACATTGATGAGTGAAAAACTTTGTAACAATACGTTTATTGTGACTCCACTCTTAAAAGTTTACATGCTTCTCTCTCTATATATATATACACTCATCCCCATGACTGGAATGCATTGGGTAAAATGGTAGGAGTGGTTATGTCTAGATGATGTGATTTCAAGTAAATGCTTTCTTTTTGTTGCCTACATTTCTAATATTCATGAATTTATCATATATTGTTTGCATAGAAAAGTAATACAGTTTTTAAAAGGAACTTCATCAATGCAAAAGGGAGGAGAGGCAGGACTGGTCTCCATTTATGATTGATTGAGGTTGTCAGTTTTGTCTGTGTTGAACAAAGGAGATTTAGGGTGGGTGTGGATGTGCAGACAGCAAAGTCCAAAGAGAAAGGGCAGCAACTGTTGAGGGTACAGACTTTTAATGCTGGGCTAAGTCTGGTTTCTATTTGTGTCTCATCCATCTGCCCATATGCCCTCTCTATTGGTGACATCGATTCATTCCATGTCTAAGAGAGGCAATGTTACCGGAAGAACCACCTAAAATTTTACAGTCACTGTATATTTGGGGGGAAATGACTAGAACCATTTCTCATAAAACTGAAAAATTCCCCTGCAGACCATCAGCAAAATACACAGAACAATAATGGGCAGCAGCTGTGGTCCAAACAAATGGAGCAGAAATGACCCATGTGGAAAAAAAAAAAAAAGGCCTCTGTTTTTAATCCCATCCTCTTCAAACTTCAGCCAGTTGTCTTTAACTTCGAACAACAAAGGGTAACATGAAGAACTGCTTCCACTGGGCAAGTGCACCCCCAATCTAAGATGTTAAGAGGCATTCTGTATGCGGACAGAACTATTATCACCGTACCCAGCTCACGCTCCTTGAACATTACTGGGAAGCCCTTGATTCCATTCATTAATACCCAACATATCAAATCTCTGCTCTACCAATGACCAGGTATTTTCATTTTCCCTGTGCTCAGCCCTTATGGAGAATCCAAAGGAAGCTGACGTTAAGCTTCCTGCTTCTGTGAATGACCAGCTAGAGAGTCAATTGGTTAAAAATGCAAGACAGCATATACGTAGGCACTAAATTGGTGGTTGAGTTAGGGAAATAGAGTCTAATGTGGGCTGACATAATCAGGGAGGGGGTGCTGGGTCATGAAAGATGGTCAGTTGGCTTGGGGAAGGCAAACAGGCTGAGCAAAGGCATGGTGGTGTGCAAGCAAGTGGTGTGAGCGAGGAGATATCCAGAAACTGCTGGGAACAGGCAGAGGTTGATATTGGTAGGTTAGAAAGTTGGGATTGAACGAAAGTAATGAAGGAGGTTGAGAGCCTGGAAAAGAGCCTCAGGTGAAGGCTGTAGCAAAAGGCAGCCTTCGAATGGCAGGCAGGAGTGAGGTCTTGAGCAAGAGGATGATGTGATGCAAGCAATGCTCTTACCAGGTAGCAGAAGTTTCTTAACAAGATTTTAAGTACAGTAATCCCTATGAAACGAGCAAACATGAGAGTATGTTCTCTCTCTCGGACAAGCCTACATTACTTGCTTCACCAAACCTACTCTGGGTTTAAATAATCTAAAACAAAGACTCTTTCTTAGCCCAATCATGAACCAGGTTGCCTTCTTGTTCTTTTTTTTTTTATTTTCAAGATTTTATTTTTAAGTAATCTCTACACCCAATGTGGAGCTTGAACCCATAACCCCAAGATCAAGAGCCGCATGCTCCACCCACTGAGCCAGCCAGGTGCCCCTTGTTCTTTTTTTTAATCCACTTATATTTGCAACTGCTCCACAGAAGTTGGCTCCCTTGTCCCTCTACCTAGAGAAATACCTCCATCTTTTCCTGTTTGGAAACAAAACCATAGGCCCTGGAGTGTTGCCAAGATAACATGCTATGTGCTACAAGCCAGGTCAGCCAAACCTTCCAGACTGCTCCTAGGACTACTAACCAGGACCCACTTGGAGGCTAGGTGACCACACCCAAGCCACCACAGGAACCTAAACAGTGGGCCCCATCCATGAGAGGCTAAGGGGACCAGTGAAACTCTTACGTGAGAAAAATCAACACCACCTCCTTCCATACCAGAACCAGTGTGATTGCAGGGCAACCTTCCTGAGATACTTCTGACCTCAGGGGACCGAAGAGGCTCCTTGTTCTAGAGTAAAACAGCCTGGAGAAAATCCTACCCTGTCTTCTACGTCATGGGGTTTCTGCCTCAATCCTCTACTTCTCAAAATAGCCTAAATATCACCCCAAAAAATGCCACCCACTCTTTTGAGTGACCATCTTCCAAAGACCAAAATAGGCCCTGGTTTCTATTTTTAAGAGTAAATGCAAAAAAAAATAAAAATCTCTATGTGGTTTACTGTTGCACTCCCTGCACCCCAAGACCCTCTTACAAGTTCCTGCTCTATTTTCCCATAGGCCCCCCCATACCAGTGGTTCTCAATCTTGAGTGTACATTATAATTACCCAGACCTGGAGAGTTTGTTAAACACACAGTCCTGCCCCACCCGCCCCCCAGCGGTTTTGATTCAGCATGTTCAAGGTGAAACCAAACTTTGCATTGGTGATAAATTTGTATTGACAACAAATTTCTCTGCTGTAAGATGTTCTCCATCCATGCTTATCGGCACAGATGCTCTTTGCAGTTCAAAGGTAGCTTTCTCCTGGAAGAGAGAGATGTGGGGGCAAAAAGACTTCAAAGGTGAAGGCTTTCTGGGTGGGGTAGCTGCAGTTGGCTGGCTATATTAACAAAGGAAATCACCCAGGCAAAACTGCTCAGAGATAAAAAGGATATTCAGTCAGCAGAACTTTCTGAGGTGAATGAGTTAAAAATTTGGTTCCTAAACCTGTGCTTGAGTCCTAGAACCAACACCTTATAACCATAAAATCAGAGAATCTTAGAACTAGGTGACACCTCTTTGAATTCCCTCATTTTAAATATGACAAAATGTGAGGCCCAGAAAAGTTAACTAAGTTGTCCAAGATCTGAGAGCTAACAAGTAGCAGGAATGGGATTAGAACCCAGGTTTTGTAACTTTTTAAAATCACTTTAACTTGTTTAATGTACAAATGAAAGAAAAGGAAGAGTTTTGCTACCAGTAACTTGCTGTTAATTAACCTTCATGCCAATAACAATTATAAACTCAGAAGAGTTACCAGATAGGAAAAGATGCAGGGAAAAAGTATACCCAAAGGCAAAAGGATGAAAAACAGCTAATAAAAGTAGACCCAAAGATGACCTGTTTGTTGGAATTAGCAAATGAATATGGTAAAAAAAATTGTGAAGGAAAAGATAGATGCAAAGGGGAAAGAAATGGTGAATTTAAAAGCAATATAGAAACAACAACAAAAAAGCCAAATGGAAATCCCAGGACAGAAAAAATATCTGAAATAAAATTTATCACCTGGGATTAATAGATTGTTCACTGCAGAAGAAAGAATCAGTGAACCCAGACAGATGAACAGAAATATTCTAAACTAAACAACAAAGACAAAAGAGACTGGGAGAAAGTGAGCAGAGACTCAATGACCTGTAGGACTGCAACAAATAGTCTAAAGTAAATCCTGTGAAATAGCCTGATGAGTATTACAAATTAAAAGAAATGTACAGACCACTATCCCTCAAGAACAAAGATGCAAATGTTGACAAGATATTAGCAAAGCAAGCAATATATGCAATGATAAATCATAACCTAGTGGGGTTTATTCCAAGGATGTAAAGTTGGTTTATCACTTGAAAATCAATGAATATATTTCACCACATTAACAGAATAAATAAGAAAACTCATGGCTAACTCTGTTGATGCAGAAAAAGCATTTGACAATTTCAACACCCATTCATGATAAAAATATCATACTTAAGGTTGAAATATTTAATTTATTCTAAGACTGAGAATGAGGCAAGGATGTCTGCTTTTACTACTTCAACACTGCTTGTGCCATAAGGCAAAAATTAACTCATTAATCAGTTAATTAGTGGTATAGAGCTTGAAAATGAAGAAGTAAAACTGTCATTATTTGCTGATGGCATTACTGTCAACATAAAAAAGCCAAGGAATCTGGAAAAACAAAACAACAAAAACCACTAAAAGAACTAATAAGTGAATTTAGTAAGATTACAGAATGTAAGGTAAATATACAAAAATCAATTGTATTTCTATATGCTAGCAATAAGTATAATTTAAATCACTATATTGTACATCTGAAATTAATATAATTCTGTATGTTAACTTACTGGAATTAAAATAAAAGTAAATAAATAATTAAATTTTGAAATGATACTATTATAATAGCATCACAACTATGACATACACAGAAGATGTGTAAGATCTCTACATTAAAAAGTGCAAAACAGGAGGCAAGATGGTGGAAGAGTAGGGGAACTCATTTCATCTGGTCCCTTGAATTCAGCTAGATATCTATCAAATCATTCTGAACACCTGTGAATTCAAGCTGAGATATAAGAAGAGAATTGCTGGAATTCTACAAATAGAAAAGTGACCACTTTTTGCAAGGTAGGAGGTGCAGAGGAGTGAATCTTAGGGGATATATTGGAAGATAAATGGCAGGGGGTGGAGGGAGCCTCCAAAAACCTGCTACCAGAAACTGATATAGCCCTAAAGTGCAAAATCGGAACTTTTAGAAGTCTGCTCCAGTGAGAGACAATCCTGCCTGAAAGGTGCTCAGGTGGTAAAGCGGGGCAGAATCCTAGGTGGGACAGTGTGGTCTCAGGATCCCCAGGGTCACAGAAAGAACAGGAGTTCTGTTCTGAGCCGACAGAGTCCCCAAGCATCAGAGCAGGGAAGATGGCTGCAAACAGCAAGTCCAGGAGTGGGCTTTCAGCCTGGTGTTGCTATAAACAACGAACCCCAGCACAACTGGGCTCTCCATCTGGGGGCCCAGCAAAGGGAAGAAAGGTGGCAACCCTCCTCCTCCCCCGCAGGAGGATCAGCAGGGGTATGCTTGGCAGGAGTCTGCAGAGTTTGGCACACACAAAAGTGAAGACTGTTTTTCCCTGAAGGTTTACTGAAAAGTGGGGGATGCAATCTTTCAGCTATGGGGCTGGAGATTGGGGCACTGTCATTTTTATTTTTGTCCTCTACAGCAGTACAGAAAGCCTTCAGGGAACAAAACCCACATAGAGCAACCTGAAGCAGTTACAATGAGCCTAGCCCCCTGGCAAGGGGCAGTGCAACTCCACCCAGGCAAAAACACCTGAGAATTAGCACAGCAGGCCCCTCCCCCAGAAGACCAGCTGGAACATCAGGCTAATACCAAGTTTATGGAGCACACAGAACTACAAAACTCCAGTGCTAGAGGAAATTAGTATATAGAATTTGAGATTTTTTTTCTCATGATTCTTTTATCTTTCAGTTTAAAATTTTCCTTTTCTTTTTTTCTTCTTTTCCTTTTCAACTAGTTTCTTATTTTATCAACTCTTTGTTTTTAAGTCTTTTTTTTTTAATTTTCATTTTTACATTTACATTTTATAGATATATTCTTCATTTTTGGCTTCCTTTCACTGTATTCAATTTTATTTTTGTAAATATATAAGTTTTTCTTTCTTTACAATTGTGGGATCAAGTATCCTCTAACAGATGAAAATACGCCCAGGACCAAGTGTATCACCCTGTTCTGTCTACTGGTTTGATTATATTCTCTCTTTCTACCCCCCCTTTTTTTTTCTTTTTTGGTTTCTGATCTCTTCTAATTCATCTAGTAGGTATTTTGCTGGGGTTGTGGTTGATATTTTTATTTTTATTTCATTTTTTTCTCTCATTTATCTATTCTTCCTCAGACAAAGTAACTATAAGGAGGAATTCACCACAAAAGAAAGAACCAGAGTTAATACTCTCTGCCATAGATGTAATCAATATGGATATAAGTAAAATGTCAAACCTGGAATTCAGAATAATGATTATAAAGATACTGGGGCGCCTGGGTGGCTCAGTTGGTTAAGCGACTGCCTTCCGCTCAGGTCATGATCCTGGAGTCCCTGGATCGAGTCCCGCATCAAGCTCCCTGCTCGGCAGGGAGCCTGCTTCTCCCTCTGACCCTCCCCCCTCTCATGTGCTCTCTGTCTCTCTCATTCTCTCTGTCTCAAATAAATAAATAAAATCTTTAAAAAAAATGATTATAAAGATACTAGCTGGGACTGAAAAAAGCATAAAAGACAATGAGTGAATTCCTTAGTGCAGAAATAAAAGAACTAAAATCTAATCAGGCCAAAATTAAAAATGCTTTAACTGAGATGCAGTCTAAAATGGACACTCTAATAGCTAGGGTAAATGAGGCAGAAGAGAGAGTCAGTGGCATGGAAGACAAAATGTTGGAAAGTAAAGGAACTGAGGAAAAAAGAGAAAAACAACTAAGGTATCATGAGGGGAGACTTTGAGAAATCAGCAATACCATAAAGCAAAACAATATTAGATTGATTGAGGTCCCAGAGGAAGAGGAAAGAGAGAGAGACAGACAGAAGGTATATTTGAGCAAATCATAGCTGAGACCTTTCCTAATCTGTGGAAGGAAACAGGCATTCAAGTCCAGAAGGCACAGAGAACCCCCTCTCAAAATCAACAAAAATAGATCAACACCCCAACATATAATAGCAAAGCTTGCAAATTTCAGAGATAAAGAGAAAATCCTGAATGCAGATCTGAGACAAGAAGTCCTTAACCTACAAGGGTAGATACACTAGACTGGCAGCAGACCTATCCACAGAGACCTGGTAGGCCAGTAAGGGCTGACATGATATTTTCAGGGTACTAAATGAGAAAAACATGGAGCCAAGAATACTTTATCAGCAAGGCTGTCATTCAGAATGGAAGGAGAGATAAAGAGCTTCCAGGACAAACAGAAACTTCAGGAATTTGTGACCACTAAACCAGCCCTACAAGAAGTATTAAAGGGGATCCTGTATGCGAGGAAAGACCCCAAAAGTAACACAGACCAGGAAGGAACAGAGACAATATACAGAAACAGTGACTTTACAGGTAATACAATGGCACTAAATTCTTATCTTTCAATAGTCACTCTGAATGTAAATGGGCTAAATGCTCCAATTAAAAGACACAGGGTATCATATTGGATTAAAAAAGTAAGACCCATCCATATGCTGTCTACAAGACACTCATTTTAGACCCAAAGACACCTCCAGATTGAAAGTGAGGTGGTGGAGAATCATTTATCATGCTACTGGACATCAAAAGAAAGCTGGGGTGGCAATCCTCATATCAGACAAATTAGATTTTAAACCAAAGACTAAAAGACTGTGATAAGAGATGAAGAGGGACACTGTATCATACTTAAAGGGTCTATCCAACAAGAAGTTCTAATAATTATAAATATTTATGCTCCTAACTTGGGAGCAGCCAATTATATAAACCAATTAATAACAAAATTAAAGAAAAACACTTATAATAATACAATAATAGTAGGGGACTTTAACATCCCACTCACTGTGATGGACATATCATCTAAGCAGAAGATCAATAAGGAAACAAGGACTTTGAATGACACACTGGACCAGTACATTAAAAGGAGTATTCACCACAACCAGGTGGGATTTAGTCCTGGGTTGGAGGGGTGGTTCAACATCCACAAATCAGTCAATGTAATATATCACATTAACAAAAGAAAGGACAAGACCATATGATCCCCTCAATTGATGCAGAAAAAGCATTTGACAAAATATAGCATTCTTTCTTGATTAAAACTCTCCACAGTGTAGGGATAGAGAAAACATACCTCAATATCATAAAAGCCATCTACGAAAAGCCCACAGCAAATATCATTCTCAACAGGGAAAAACTGAGAGCTTTCCCCTAAGATCAGGTACACGACAGGGAAGTCCACTCTCACCACTGTTGTTCAACATAGTGCTAGCCGTCCTAGCCTCAGCAATCAGACAACAAAAAGAAATAAAAAGCATTCAAATTGACAACGAAGTCAAACTCTCACTCTTCGCAGATGACATGATACTTTATGTGGAAAACTCAAAAAACTCCACCCTAAAATCGCTACAACTGATACAGGAATTCAGCAAGGTGTCAGGATATAAAATCAGCGCACAGAAATCAGTTGCATTTCTATACACTAACAATGAGACAGAAGAGAAATTAAGGAGTTGATCCTATTTACAATTGCACCAAAAACCATAAGGTACCTAGGGATAAACCTAACCAAAGAGGTAAAGATCTGTACTCTAAAAACTACAGGACACTTATGAAAGAAATTGAAGAAGACACAAAGAGATGGAAAAACATTCCATGCTCATGAATTGGGAGAATAAATATTGCTAAAATGTCTATGCTGCCCAGAGCAATCTACACATTCAATGCAATCCCTATCAAAGTAACATCAACATTTTTCACAGAGCTGGAACAAATAATCCTAAAATTTGTATGGAACCAGAAAAGACCCCAAATAGCCAGAGGAATACTGAAAAAGAAAAACCAAAGCTGGGGGTATCACAATGCCAGACTTCAAGCTCTATTACAAAGCTATAATCATCAAGACAGTATGGTACTGGCACAAAAACAGACACAAAGATCAATGGAACAGAATAGAGAACCCAGAAATGGACCCTCAACTCTATGGTCAACTGATCTTCAACAAAGCAGGAAAGAAGATCCAATGGAAAAAAGATAGTCTCTTCAACAAATGGTGTCAGGAAAATTGGACAGCCACATGTAGAAGAGTGAAACTAGACCATTTTCTTACACCATATACAAAGATAAACCAAAATGGATGAAAGACCTAAATGTGAGACAGGAATCCATCAAAATCCTAAAGGAGAACACAGGCAGCAACCTCTTCAACCTCGGTCACAGCAAATTCTTATTAGACACGTCTCCAAAAGCAAGGGAAACAAAAGCAAAAATGGACTATTGGGACTTCATCAAGATAAAAAGCTTCTGCACAGCAAAAGAAACAGTCAACAAAACCAAAAGACAAGTGACAGAATGGGAGAAGATATTTGCAAATGACATATCAGATAAAGGGCTAGTATCCAAGATCTATAAAGAATTTATCAAACTCAACTCCCAAAAAACAAATAATCCAGTCAAGAAATGGGCAGAAAACATAAACAGACATTTGTCCAAAGAAGACATACAAATGGCCAACAGACACATGAAAAAGTGCTCCATATCACTCGGCATCAGGAAAATACAAATCAAAACCACAAGAGATACCAGCTCACACCAGTCAGAATGGCTAAAATTAACAACTCAGGAAACAGCAAATGTTGGTGAGGATGTGGAGAAAGGGGAACTCTCTTACACTGTTGGTAGGAATGCAAGGTGGTATAGCCACTCTGGAAAACAGTATGGAGGTTCCTCAAGAAGTTAAAAATAGAGCTACCCTATGACCCAGCAATTGCACTACTAGGTATTTACCCCAAAGATACAAATGTAGTGATCAAAAGGGGCACCTGCACCCCAATGTTCATAGCAGCACTGTTCATAATAGCCAAACTGTGGAAAGAGCCAAGATATCCATTGACAGATAAATGGATAAAGAAGATATGATATATACACACACACACACACACACACATAATGGAATATTATGCAACCATCAGAAAGGATGAATACTTACCATTTACATCAACATAGATGGAACTGGAGGGATTATGCTGAACAAAATAAGTCAATCAGAGAAAGATAATTGTCATATGCTTTCACTCATAGGTGGAATATAAGAAATAATGTAGAGGATCATAGGGGAAGGGAGGGAAAACTGAATGGGAAGAAATCAGAGAGGGAGACAAACCATGAAAGATTCTTAACTATAGGAAACAAACAGGGTTGCTCGAGGGGAGGTGGGTGGGGAGAATGGGGTACCTGGATAATGGGCATTAAGGAGGGCATGTGATGTGATGAGCACTGGATGTTATATGCAACTGATGAATTACTGAACTCTATATTTGAAACTAATAATTTACTATATGTTGGCTAATTGAATTTAAATAAATAAATAGTATGATAACATTGTTGAGAAGAACTTCTTAAATGCCTAAATATTAAAGAGAGAGATATGTCATATTCATGAGTTGGAAGATTCAATTCGTTAAGATGTTAGTTCTCTTCAAAGTGATCTACAGAGTCAATATGATCCCAATCAAAATCTCAACAGGTTTTGTAGAAATTAGCAGGCTGATTCTAAGATATAAAGACTTAGAACAGCCAAAATAATCTTGGTAAAAAGGAGTACCAGATTGGAAGATTTACACTACCCGATTTCAAGGCTTACTATAAAAGTACAAAACAGTTTGGTATTGGTGCAAAGACAGACAAAGAGATCAGTGGAACAGAATAGGGAGTCCAGGAATTGGGTGGGTGTGTGTGTGTGTGTGTGTGTGTGTGTAAAATGTGATCAGTTGATTTTCAACAGAGATACACAGGTAATTCAGAGGGGGAATTCATTTCAACAAATCATGCTGGAACTATTGAATATCCATATTGAAATAACAATGTACTTTGACCCCTGCCTCACACCACACAC
This sequence comes from Mirounga angustirostris, assembly GCF_029215605.1. Taxonomy (NCBI): domain Eukaryota; kingdom Metazoa; phylum Chordata; class Mammalia; order Carnivora; family Phocidae; genus Mirounga; species Mirounga angustirostris. The sequence goes on from NW_026991713.1 coordinate 128,230,992, forward strand.
AAAAATTTATTTAAGATGGATCTTAGACCAGGGTGGTTGGGTGGCTCAGTTGGTTAAGCGTCTGCCTCCAGCTCAGGTCATGATCCCAGAGTCCTGGGATGGAGTCCCATGTCAGGCTCCCTGCTCAGTGGGGAGTCTGCTTCTCCCCCTTCTCCTGTTCCTTCTCTTTCTGTCTCTCTCAAATAAATAAATAAAATCTCTAGAAAAAAAAAAAAAGATGGATCTTAGACCTAAAAGTAAAAGCCAAAATTATAAGTCTCCTAGAAGAAAACAAGGGGGGATATCTTCATTACTCTGGGGTAGGCAACAATTTCCTAGAATCCAGAAAGTAGTAACCATAAAAGAAAAGACTGATAAACTGGAAATCATCAAATTTAAAACAATTCTGTTCAAAGAACACCATTAAGAAAATTGAAAAGGCAAGCCACAGGCTGGGAGAAATACACAATACAAATATCTGACAGAGGTCTTACATCCAGAATATATAATGTATTTCTACAAGTCAAAAATAAAAAGACAAACCCAATTTTTCAATGGACAAAAGAATTTAACAGACATTTCACAACAGATGATACACAAATCCCCAATGAGCACATAGAAAGGTGCTCAAAATCATTAGTAATTATGGAAATGCCAATTAAAACCAGAGTGACATGCCCCTTGACCCCCATTATCAGCTAAAATCTAAAAGACTGACAATATTAAATGCTGGCAAGGAGATGAAGCAACTGGAATTTTCTTACAGTGTTAGTAGGACTTTAAAATGGTACAACTACTTGGATAAGACCTTAGCAGTTTTTTAATAAGACTGAACATATATAACTAGCATATGATCTGCCAACTCCTAGCAATTTACCCAACAGAAATGAAAGTATAGGTCATTGGTGAGCTGAGAGGGATGTTGTTGGTATGATTGAGATGAAATCCAAACTGGAGTGGGTGGAGGTGTGAGTGGGAGGTGAGGAAGTGAAGAAAGAGCAGTAGCTGGGCCGGGAGCTGGGTGGGTGCAGGTTGGGGCTGAGGATTTTTTTGTTTGTTGTAAAACAGCCTTAAGCATGTCAGGCATATCCATCACACCAAAAACCAGTACAAAATTCAAACAGTATTGCTTAACCAAACAGATTACAGGAAAATAAGATCTTCTTGAAATATCTGGAGAAGCTGGAGGAGATCATTTTGTCTAGAAGCAGTCTGTTAAATAAAAAAGTTTGAAATGGCTATATCTGACTACATGAACTTTTGAAAATATGTCAAATGAAAAAAACAATTAAAATGCAAACAGACCAGGAGAGAGATTTGCATCAACTCTAACAAAAGGTTAATATTGTTATTACTAAGAGAAAGTCCTTATAACTGACTTTTTAAAAGGTCTCCTGGATAAATGGGAAAAGAATAAAGCTACAATTCAAAGAACTACAGCCAGTGGAAAAATATATGAAATATTGCTTAATTGTTCTAATGATAATGTTCTAATGATAAATATTAAAATACTGAATTTTCATTCTGCTATTAGTTTAGCAAAACAAAGTTTTAAACTAACATAACTAATGTTAGCAGGATGTCATTTATAGATGGATGGACAAAGAAGGTGATATATGTTTATATGCCATTTATATATTACAAATGGGCATAATTATTTTCAAAGTCATTTTGGCACAATGCGTCAATAGTCATTAAAATATTCACATTCTAACTTTGTTATTTAGAGCAACAACATTGCATTTTAGATGGCCTATAGATAAAGATGTTCCTTGTAGGGTTGGTTATAATAACAAAAGAAAAAAAAGAAGTAATTTAAACGTCCACATAGGAAGGAAATGATCAGCACCCTGGTTAAAAGCTCAGGGCCTGGGCAGAACCAGTTCTACCACTCCAGTCCTTCATCTGAAAAAAAAAAGAGCTGCTACCCTGAAGTTGCAAGAAACAAATCAGATAAACATGGAAAGTTGACTATAATATAAACTGTACATGTTAGATGTTATTATTTCTTCTACTTAACAAAATACCACTTAGCCATAAGAAGCTAAAAGTGTGAAACAAAACTTAAGAGAAACTATCTAGCAAAATGTATATACTAAGTAGGGGGAAAATTCCAATTATAAACATTATATTGGCATTACACTTCTAACAGCCTACCTATCTCTAATAAATTATATGTGATGTGCAGGGAGCCCAGAGGTATTTTCGCATCTTCCCATAACCTTGTAATATTATTTTCATATATGAAAATAAATTCACAAAGCAGGATACACCCTCTATCAGACCACAAGTTCTGATTTTAAACAAAGTGAAGTGAAGGCAATCTGTCTGGGCTGCCAGATCCCTTCCTTTCTGTCAGCCTGGCCAGCAGGGCAGGCACTTCTCAGTGTTGAATTTATTGTGCTCCTTTGGGTGGCATCTCCAGATTCTATCTGAAAGGCTCCATCTTTTCAAGCTTTCTAACTGAATGAATGGGCACCATCAACTGTGTCTCTATTGTCCCCACCTTTATAGATTCTGTCTCTAATCTTACTCCACAAGCAGGGACGAAGGAACTGTAGGAGATGGGCCACGCTCTGCCTTCTTCAACCTTGACAGACAAGAAAAGCTGTATTTTCCAGGTCTGGTGTTGCCTGGAAGCTTCTTTCCTATTATTCAAAAGCCCTTCAGTCTGTGCCTAATCCACATGATTAAGAAGGGCTTTGCTGTTTAATTGCTTCATGCTCCCTATGTGTGGGTTATGTTCATTCAACACCAGTTTTTAGTAGTACTAGTCCCCAATTCAAACTCAGCTACTGTTTGTGGAAGAGATTTTTCTATTAACTTTTTCAATATAAGTAGCTAATGGTAGTTGCAACTAAAACCTGCTTACTACAAACTTGAATTATAGCAAGCAAAAACAGTGATGCCATTCAACTTGGCAGCTGCATGGTAATCAAGTCCACAAACATTTTACTTAGATATATTTTGAGCATCTACTGTGTGCCAGGTGTCATGCTAAGTACTGCAAACATAAATTCCCATGGTTGAAAAAGAACTTACAGATCACATGTTCCAACCATCCAAAAAGTTCTTGGATCTGATTTACAATATCTCCATCAAGACTAAACTAAAGTTCCTATAGTGAATCTGTGAACTCACAGATTCCCAAGGTAGTCCATCCCACTTTTAGCCAGCTCTGAGAGTTAGCAAGTTCTCCCCTGGGTTAATTCATAATTCACAATCATCAATTATGCTGAGGGATTATAATCAGCTATCACCTCTTGCTAAGAACATCAATTACTCCTGTCCTTTATACTGGCATCCAAGTGTCCTAGTTATCTCTCTCCCTGTGACTCAGCAAACATTGCAGATGTTTTTAAGACCAGGAAGTTGGCAATTACCAAACAGGTGTTCTGTACTCTGGCACCCCATAGAAATAAGTAGCTCCCTGGTTAGTTAAAATGGTGTCTAGGGGCTAGATTTTAGACATGTAGCTGGCATTCAGCCCAGTGCAATTAGGAGACCAGCAGGAGTAAATTAATCTCTTAGCCTCTTGGATGATGAGCCACAAATTCCATAAAAGGCCCAACTTCCAGCCCCTAGCCCTGAAGATTAATGGTTTTTCACCCTAAGTATAAGTGCTTACTACTCTTGACGCAGATACATCCTCAGAGGGAATTCTGACCAAAAGTTATTACCCCACTCTGGTTATGAGGAAATGCTTTGCCCAAGAAGCAGAAGTTAATAGGGGTGGAGAGGCTTGACGACTGACATAAATGGCCTCAAAGAAAGCTCTCATTTAAATTGTAAAACTTAAATAATTCTTCTAGTAGACAATGAAGCAATGTGTTCAAATTTTTTATGGGAAGTGGCTCTGAATTTAGAGTTCTCTGTCCACTCAAACTATCAAGCAATGTGAAGGAACCAAAAGACACTGCGGGACATGCATGTAGAAACTCAGAAGGTTAACTGCCCATGTACCCACCATGAAAAGGTTACCTGAGAGACTACTTTGGCAAAATAAAAGAGGAATTCAAGAAAGGGAAAGAAATGGGGTACAAGAAAGGATCACTAAATATGACCCAGAAGATGTACCAAGAGGCTTGACAATTTGAAGAGCCTTCCATCAGCAATGAAATTCTAGAGCCAGGAGACCGGATTGCTGTATCTATAGTCCATTCACACTTCAAGAGAGCCCTTCTTGAATAACTCAAAACTCTCTAAAAATATTTCTCTCCATTAAGCTTAAATTAAGTCCTTAATTTATTTTGTCTCCTTCCACAGTGACCAATTCACTTCAGCATCAATAAAGCATTCCATGCAAGACAAAGATACCCACTTTCACCACTTTTATTCAACATACTACTGAAAATCCAAAGCAATCAGACAAGAAAAAGAAATAAGATGCATCCATATTGGTACAGAAGTTAAATTGTCACTATTTGTAGATGACATGATACTATTCATACAAAATCCTAAAGACTCCACCAAGAAACTACTAAAAGTAATAAATGAACTCAGTAAAGTTGTAGAATACAACACTAATACCCAGAAATTGGCAGCATTTCTATACACTAATAATGAAGTAGTAGAAAGAGAAATTAAGAAAATAGCACCATTTACAATTGCATCAAAAAGAATAAAATATTTAGGAATAAACTTAACCGAAGAGGTGAAAGACCTATACTCTGAAAACTATAAAACACTGATGAAAGAAATTGAAGATGACACAAACAATTGGACAGTCCATGCTCATGGATTAGAATTGTTGAAATTTCCATATTACCCGAAGCAATCTACAAATTCAATGCAAAATATCAAAATATCAATAGCATTTTTCACAAAACTAGAACAAACAATACTAAAATTTGTATGGAACCACAAAAGATCCCAAATAGCCAAAGCAATCTTGAGAAAGAAAATAAAGCTGGAGGGTGCCTTGGGTGGCTCAGTACGTTCAGCATCTGCCTTTGGCTCAGGTCATGATCTCAGGGTCCTGGGATCAAGCCCCACGTCAGGTTCCCTCCTCAGCAAAGAGTCTGCTTCTCCCTCTCCCCCTGCCCCTCCCCCCACTTGTGCTCTCTCCCTCTCTCTCAAATAAATAAAATCTTTAAAAAGAAGAGAAAAGAGGGGTGCCTGGGTGGCTCAGTCGTTAAGCGTCTGCCTTCGGCTCAGGTCATGATCCCAGGGTCCTGGGATCGAGCCCCACATCGGGCTCCCTGCTCCACGGGAAGCCTGCTTCTCCCTCTCCCACTCCCCCTGCTTGTGTTGCCTCTCTCGCTGTGTCTCTCTCTGTCAAATAAATAAATAAAATATTTTTTTAAAAAAAGAGAAAAGAAAAGAAAGGTGGAGGTATCACAATTCCAAATTTCAAGATATACTACAAAGCTATAGTAACCAAAACAGTATGGTACTAGAACCAGAATAGACACATAGATCAAGAGAACAGAATAGAGAGCTCAGAAATAAAGCCATGATTATATAGCCAATTACTCTATGACAAAGGAGGCAAGAATATACAATGGAGAAAAGATAGTCTCTTCAACAAAAGGTGTTGGGAAAACTGGACAGCTACATGTAAAAGAATGAAAATGGACCACTTTTTAACACGATACACAAAAATAAACTCAAAATGGATGAAAGACTTAAATGTGAGATCTGAAATCATAAAAATCCTAGAACACAGGCAGTAATTTCTCTGACATTGGCCATAGCAACATTTTTCTAGATATGTCTTCTAAGGCAAGGGAAATAAAGGACAATAAACAATTGGGACTATACCAAAATAAAAAGCTTTTGCACAGCAAAGGAAACCAAGAAAACAAAAAGGCAACCAACTGAGTGGGAGAAGATATTTGCAAATGATATATCCAATAAGGAGTTAATATCTAAAATATATAAAGACCTTATACAACTCAACACCAAAAAGGCAAACAATCCAATTGAAAAATTGGCAGAGAACCTGAATAGACCTTTTTCCAAAGACAACATACAGATAGCCAACAGACACATGAAAAGATGCTCAACATCACTAATCATCAGAGAAATGCAAATCAGAACCACAATGGGACATCACTTCATACCTGTCACAATGGCTAAAATAAAAAATACAAGAAATAAGGTGAGGATGTGGAGAAAAAAGATCCCTCATGCACTGTGGGAATGTAAATTGGTACAGCCACTGTGGAAAATGGTATGGAGGTTCCTCAAAAATTAAAAAAAGAACTACCATATGGTCCAATAATTCCACTATTTGGTATTTACCCAAAGAAAATGAAAACACGGGCGCCTGGGTGGCTCAGTTGGTTAAGCGACTGCCTTCGGCTCAGGTCATGATCCTGGCGTCCCGGGATCGAGTCCCGCATCAGGCTCCCTGCTCAGCGGGGAACCTGCTTCTCCCTCTGACCCTCCCCCCTCTCATGTGCTCTCTCTCAAATAAATAAATAAAATCTTAAAAAAAAAAAAGAAAAGAAAATGAAAACACTAATTTGAAAAGATATAAGCACACCTATGTTTACTGCAGCATTATTTACAATAGCCAAGGTATGGAAGCAACCTATTCATTGACAGATGAATGGATAAGGAAGATGTAGACACACACACACACACACACACACAGAAGTATTATTTAGCCATAAAAAAAGGATGAAATCTTGCCATTTGAGATAACATGGATGGACCTAGAATGTATTATGCTAAGTGAACAAAGTCAGACTGTAAAAGAAAATACCATATGATTTCCCTCATAGGTGGAATCTAAGAAGAAAGAGAGAGAGAAAGAAAGAAAGAGAGAGAGAGAGAAACTACAAGAAATGAATAAACAAACAAAAAGCAAAATTAGACTCATAAATACAGAGAACAAACTGATGATTGCCAGAGGGGAGGGGGGAGGTAGGCTGGGCAAAATGGGTAAAGGGAAGTGAGAAATAATACAGGCTTCCAGTGATGGAATGAATAAGTCACAGGAATAAAAGACACAGCATAAAGACTATCATCAGTGATACCATTATAGCATTGTATGGTGACAGGTGGTAGCTATACTTGCGGGGAGCACAGCATAATGTATAAACTTGTTGAATCACTATGTTGTACACCTGAAACTAATGTAACATTGTGTGTCAACTATACTCAAATTTTAAAAGTTAAAAAAAATCACAATATTGTTCCAAGGGGACTGACACAAGCAATGCCCAGTCCCAGGCCTGGTAGTTTCCCAAGTGGTCCATCTCTGATCATCTGGTAGGGGATTTCCTACGGCAAGAAAGAGAGACCTGCTGAATGCGAAGTTCTTGAGTCTGTGGTAACTAATTTTCTGAGCCAGAAGTCAGAATGTGAGATCTTACTGTCAAATCAAAATATACTTAGCTGAACAAAATAGAATATTCAAACCAGACTGTTCTTGAAAATTCAGGATCTATGGCTATCATTGTCGCGAGATGCATGGGGGACAGGGACAACAAGGAAGGCCTAAAAAGCTGAGGTCCTCACCAGTGAGCACTCTGATCATGAGCTTTTCACGTGAACCTCTTATTGTGCTTCTCTTTGAGAAGTCCTTCCAGCGACTGGCAGGTCCTCTCTCCTGGGCAGGGTAAAGACACTCGACACTCGGTGCTCTCACAGGCTTTATGACTGGGCACTCCTTTAAATCTATAGTCTTTAGGGATTTGTTTAATGATTATGACAGTCTGTGTGGGGTTAAGGGATGGGGAAACAGAGAAAATGAAAGTGTCTGATAACTCAGCCCTTCTCTCTAGTATTTAACTCAGGCCTGACACTGTGTATCCCACTTAGCAAACAAGTTCTCTAGCTAGAAGGCTGCTGGACAGCTTGTTTTCTTTACTCTAGCATGCCCTCAGGAATGGCAGGGTGGGGTGCGATCTTACCTTTACCTTAAGCCACTCATCAAAGTACTTCTTCTTACCTCTTAGAATATTCTACCTCAGAATTCCGAAAGATAGGATTTTCCATCGCATTACATTTCCACAGTATTTTAGTGTTTCTTACAGATCGAGGCCCCTAACAACCATAGAGCTAAATGGTCTACTCCTCAATGCATTTTGATCACAGGCTCTAGGAAATACTATTACTTCAGGAATGTATACTCAGAAGGTGGACATCTGGGCCTACCCTTATCTCCAAGGCTCCTGCAAATGAGCCATTGGTCTTGGCCACCAGAATGTCCCAGTGGCAGCTGAGAGGGAAAGATAAGACCTGGCAAGTCCTCCTTTCCCTCTAGAGTTTGTGTCAGTCAGTGAACTCTGTCACAAGAGAGAGATAAGGGCTGGGTAAGCTCACTTCCCACAGAGATTGTTTCATACCCGGTAGACACATGCCCCAAATCCAGAGAAGCAGTAGGCGTTTGGCAAATATTTACCTAGCTACATGGCAACAGGGCCGTACTAGCTAGAATTCTATTTAACATCAAGGACACACCCTGCACACCATTCTCTCCATACACATAAAAAAGGCTACATCCTTTCCTGTGGCTATCTTTCCAAGTGTTAAAATCCATGTGAATGTTGGACACTTTTAATTCCCAAATCATCCTGTTATCCAGGATTTGAACACCCAATGGGGAAAATACTAGGTTTGCTTTCATGTGTGAAGTGAATGGCTGTCACTGAGCCTCAAAGTTCAGACTCATCCTTGCATTCTCAGAAATGAGAATCACAAGCCCTGCAGACTTTTCTAGTTCTGCTGCTGATCTTCCACGGATAAATTAAGGAAACCAAGTATTTTGTGCTTAAGGAAATCCACAACAAACACAACAGAGGACCCAGAACATAACCTTCCCATACTTTCCATCACTTGCTAAGGGAAAAACTTAACCAGTGCCTTCAGAGGCCAACCTAACTAAGTCACTTTCTCCTCAAAATATGCAACTGTTGACTTCATGCTGTCAAGATAATAGCAAGTTATCAGAAAGGCTTGGTTGAAGGGTGGAGCACATATAAAGAACACAAGAGGAAGACTTTAGTCATTAAAAACCCACATAGCAAGACAGACATTTGTCTCTGTATACATAACATTATCAGATTACCATATGCCACTGCTCTTAAGTATGAGGACCTAATATAAGGTAAACATTATGCACAGAGTAAGTCTTTTTATTAACTACCACTTGCATGGTGCCATCTTGTGGTGAATCCCTTTAGCAACTTGAAAGAAACAAGGCCAACTTTATAGAATTATCAAATTTTGAAGTAATATACAAAATTAAAATGTATAAAATTATAAATTTTATAAAGTACAGTATTTAGACTAGTTTTGACTAGTTTAAGAACAGCTTGAGCTTCCACTTTCTAATTAGAAAAAAAAAAAAGAGTCCTTGATACATTATCCATTGGATTTAAAAGTTAAAGAATACCGATTGAGATTTCCCCAACCCAGTATCAACAATCATAAAGGAAGGAATCTGACTGCTTCACAGAAAAATATATTTTTAAATTATAATTACCTTTGTTTGAGAAAAAAATGTCATGCAGGGATTCAAGCTTTAGACTATGTTGTACTATCTCAGGTCCAAATAGTTTAAAAGGTAAGGGAATTTTTCCAGATGGTCACTGATAGATTGGTTTCAAACAACCTGAAAGGAACTCAAGGTCTGGGCACATGGACTCTGGATTTTTCTATTTACTTTTTTTAATCTTGAGAAAAGGTTAACCAGTGTTGGGGTCTCCCTGAAATTCACATGTCAAGGGTGCAGGGCATCCTGTGCACTTATGAAAACCACGCAATTGAATGTGTACCTGCAAAACCGGAACTGAAACAAAGCTTTCCTCACTTCTAGTCCCATGGTCTTCGCTATAGATCTGAGTGCTCGGTGTAGTGAACCCACACTGGCTAGGAGTGGTATGAAGTTGGACGTTTTAGGTGGTTATGAGATCAGAGTGACAGACCTGTGGTTGGAGAGTCAAGGGGAGACACCTGAGCAGTATGCCCAGACCTGTCAAGCTGGGGACTGGAGATGGCTCAGGTCACATTCAGGACTCTTTTGTTGCCTGACCAACCTTATAGTAAACAGACCCCAAAATTCACCAACCTGTCAAACACACCAGCCCCTAAAAGCTTCCCAAATCCTTCTCTTCATGGTGATACCACTGTGCCAAATTCACAGAAAGTGCTCAGTGGACACTCTTGCCCAGTTGACTGCTGATACATCTCATCACAGTGAACATCATAAGAACCCAATGCCTGGAACATAATGGCCACTAAATACCTGATTGTACTTTCAAAAAAATGTAAATCAGAATTCTCTCTTGCTCAAACTCTGAGTTCTTTTGTTCAGATTCAGATTAACCAAACATTTACTGAATGCCCACTGGTATGTTCCAGGCAGAGTCACAGATATCTCCACTTGTAGCTATGTGTATACAGCCAGCCCTTTTATCCTTTTATCCTTTTATCCTTCAGTAAACATGTATCTTTATGTTGGGAAGTCACTCCACCGGAAGAAATAAGCAGTGAAGGACAAGAGGTTTCACAATTAGATTTCAGGGAATTGAGCGATGAGGGCGTGACTGAAAATTATTTTTCTGGGTCAGGAGAGCATCTGAGTTCAGCTCTCAGAAAGCCAGGTGCCGGGCATAGCATAAAGAAGAGACAGAGAGGGGCGCCTGGGTGGCTCAGTCGGTTAAGCATCTGCCTTTGGCTCAGGTCATGATCCAGGGGTCCTGGCATTGAGCCCCGCATCGGGCTCCTAGCTCGGCGGGAAGCCTGCTTCTCCTTCTCCCATTCCCCCTGCTTGTGTTCCTGCTCTCACTGTCTCTCTCTCTGTGTCAAATAAATAAATAAAATCTTTAAAGAAAAAAAAAAGAAGAGACAGAGCCACAAATGATGCCATCAGTTAGAGAGAGACAGAAGAAGGATGTGGTCAGAGAAAAAGGGAAAGATGAAAAGCGATGTGGTTGGAAGTTTGCCGTCAGGTTCTGAGGAAAGAAGGATCATCAAAGGAGGCCCAATGGCAGAAATTATTCTGGGGAGAATCTTCAAGTGGATCAAAGCGTGTTGACAGGAGGTAAACTAGATGAATGAGTCTGAGAATTTTGTTATCTCCCCAGTTTCCTGCCCACTGACATTTCATGGAGGGGAGAAATCAAGGGTCTAAAATGAGAAACATTTGGGGCACCTGGGTGGCTCAGTCAGTTAAGTGTCTGCCTTTGGCTCAGGTCATGATCTCAGGGTCCTGGGATAGAACCCCACATGGGGCTCCTTGCTCAGTGGGGAGCCTGCTTCTCCCTCTCCCTCTACCTGCTGCTCCCCCTGTTTGTGCCTTCTCTCTTTCTGTCAAATAAATAAATAAAAATCTTTAAATAAAATAAAATGAGAAACATTCATTTTTGTTGATCTTCACAGCCCACCGAAAAATGTTAGAAGGGAAAGAAAATTAACACAAATGATTAAGGGAATTGAGGGTATGGTGGTGACAAAGTATGGATTTTGGGTGTCTATTTTCTTCTTGTTCCATTACTAGAGTACTCCAGGGACATGTTTGTGATGCACCAACTTGGAAGGAAGGGGAGAGGTCCCAGAAGATAGGGTACAGATGGAAGGAGAAACGCCTAGGGCATAATTAGACAGTGGGAGGCAGGTTGGAGAAGAGAAAACAGTCTTGGGAGAAGCAATGGAAATAGTTGCAAGGCTCCAGAGAGAAGCTGAAAGTAGCACTTAGAAGTCATCATTGAAGAGGCAGGGGACAGCCGTGCACAGAACAGGTGAGGAGGTGAGGGGTGATGGGGTGTAAAGTGGTGGGGAGGGGGATGTAGAAGTGGTGGGGAGAGATGGGGAAAGGAGGTGGGGAGGGCAGACAGGTACAGAGCCTTACAGTGGGAGGGCACCATCACACCCTTGAGTGAAACCTGCTGTTCTGAGGAGACCAATTCAGTTGCTGCCCACTCCAAAGGCCCCTGCCTCCACCTTTGTCATCAGGCCAATGATTAAATCACAAACTCAGTTTCAGGTAAGGGCAACTGCAGCTAAAACTCATGATATACTATAAGGGAAGACATATAAGGACTCTGCTCCCTATTCTCCCACCTGCATCTCCCAAAGAGAATGTCCATTATCCTGGAGCCATCTTGAATAACAAACTCCAAGGGAAGAGAAAGAGAAAAACAGAAGCAATGCAAAAGTTTTGCTAAGAGCAGAATTTTCCATGAGGCAATAGCCACTACGTTCTCTGCTGTTCACAGCCCATTGTGTATAACACATTGCCTGATGATCTGGTGGCAATGAAGCCCCTTGGGATGGAGGGATGGCTCTCCCTAGTCTGTTCAAGGCCACTGGGTGTAAGCAGCCTGTGGGAAGTAACCTCTCTGTGGCCTGCCTCCATGCTTCCTGCCTCCATGCTTCCTCCACCCAACTCTCCAACTCCACCCTGAATGAAGCACACATCTCCTGTTGCAGATGGGAATAGATAATAAAAATGAATGTTTCTCATTTTATTTTGAATATTCAACATCCACAAGCACATCCACACAGTGGGTTTCAAGAAGCTTGTGCCTTTGGCACTCAAAGAGATCCGGAAATTTGCCATGAAGGAGATGGGAATTCCAGATGTGTGCATTGACACAAGGCTCAACAAAACTGTCTGGGCCAAAGGAATAAGGAATATTCTATACCATATCTGTGTGCAGTTGTTCAGAAAATGTAATGAGAATAAAGATTCACCAAACAAGCTCTATACGTTGGTTACCTATGTAGCTATCAGCACTTTCAAAAGCCTACATTAATGTGAAGGAGAACTACCAGCTGATTGTCAAATAAAAAGGTATAAAACTGCAAAAGAAAGAAAGAAGGAAAGGAAAGGGAGAAAGGAAAGAAAGGAAAGGAAAGGAAAGGAAAGGAAAGGAGGGAAGGAAGGAAGGAAGGAAGGAAGGAAGGAAGGAAGGAAGAAGAGTATAGAGAGAGAACCTGAATAGACATTTCTCCAAAGCAGATATCCAGATGGTCAACCGATACATGAAAAGATGCTGAACATCACAAATAATCAGGGAAATGCAAATCAAAACCACAATGAGACATCACCTCACACCTGTCAGAATGGCTAAAATCAGAAAGACAAGAAATAACAAGTGCTGACAAGGATGTGGAGAAAATGGAACCCTGGTGCACTGTTGGTGGGAACGCAAACTATTGCAGCCACTGTGGAAAACAGTATGGCAGTTCCTCAAAAAGTTAAAAATAGAAATACCGTATGATCCAATAACTCTACTATTGGGTATTTACCCAAAGAAAATGAAAACACTAATTTGAAAAGATATATGCACCCCTATGTTTATTGCAGCATTATTTACAATAGCCAAGATATGGAAGCAACCTAAATGTTCACCAATAAATGAATGAAGATGTGGTGTACATATATATATATACACACACACATATATATTCACATATATAAAATGGAACATCTCTCAGCCATGAAAAGGGAGGAAATCTTGCCATTTGCGATATGGATGGATCTAGAGGATATTATGCTAAGTGAAATAAGTCAGAAAGACAAATGCCATATTATCTCCTCATATGTGGAATCTAAAAAAAACCAAATGAATAAACAAACAAATAGCAGAATCAGACCCATAAATACAGAGAACAAACTGATGGTTGCCAAAGGAAAGGGGGTGGGGAGGATGGGTAAAATGTATGAAGGGGAATGGGAGATACAGGCTTCCAGTGATGGAATGAATAGGTCACGGAGATAAAAAGTACAGCTTAAGGAATATAGTCAATGGTACTGTAATAGCCTCGTATGGTGGTACATGGTAGCTACACTTATGGTGAGCACAGCATAATGTATAGGGATGTTGAATCACTATTTTGTATACTTGAAACTAATGTAACATTGTGTATCAACTATACTTAAGTAAAAACTTTTTAAAGAAATAGCCATATAAATATCTTTGCATTTTCTGCAAAACCATTTAGGTATAAAGGCGTAAAGACATTCTCCATGACACAAATTTCACAATATAAAATCCCAAAACATAATGTATCTCTCCTAATAGATCAGTATGGGTGGTTTTGAATAAAGATAACATTTTGGTGGTTCACCACCAAGGCTACATATGAGAATCACCTGGGGCGGCTTGAACAGTTCTTGGTGCTCTGTCTTTACACTGTACCAATTAAGTCAGAATCCCAGTACATGGGACTCGGGCACTGATGATTTTTAATAAGTACTGAGAATCCCTCCTATAGTTTATCATTTTACCTCTCTAAAAATATCTTGACTTCTAAGAAATTCAGAGTTAAATTCCTTATAATACTTGCCCAAGATTTTTCAAAATTTTCATATCTCATCCTCCATGGTTTATAATTTCTATTTGTCTTTTTAATTATCATTAAACATGCCTTATAAAAGTCACCTCAAATCATTTTGGGAAGCAAGTAGAGAACAAGCTCTCATTTTTTAGGAAGGTCATCCATGGAAATCCTTCTAAAACCTATTTGTTTTTTTGATGCTACGGGTTCTTTGGATAACTGGTTCCATAAATTTAGTCTCTGGTGTGGCGCCTGGGTGGCCCAGTCGTTAAGCGTCTGCCTTCGGCTCAGGTCATGATCCCGGGGTCCTGGGATCGAGCCCCGCATCGGGCTCCCTATTCAGCGGGAAGCCTGCTTCTCCCTCTCCCACTCCCCCTGCTTGTGTTCCCTCTCTGGCTGTGTCTCTCTCTAATAAATAAATAAAATCTTTTAAAAATAAATAAATAAATAAAATTTAGTCTCTGGTGTGCAAAGTCATGTTAACTTTTAGGTGTTCAAAAACTAATTTCCTGGGGCACCTGGGTGGCTCAGTTGGTTAAGCGACTGCCTTCGGCTCAGGTCATGATCCTGGAGTCCCAGGATCGAGTCCCGCACCGGGCTCCCTGCTCGGCAGGGAGTCTGCTTCTCCCTCTGACCCTCCCCCCCTCTCATGTGCTCTCTGTCTCTCTCATTCTCTCTGTCTCAAATAAATAAAATCTTAAAAAAAAAACAAAACTAATTTCCTTTGAGCTTTCAATGATGGGCCCTAGTTCTAAACTTCCAGGATTTAGTAAGTAAGTTCTGTATCAGTTTTCTATTGCTATGTAAAAAATATCCACAAATTAATGGTTTAAAACAACACACAGTTGTTTCAGCTCACAGTTTCTGGAGGTCAGAAGCACGAGCTTATCTGATTTCTCCGCTCAGGGACTCACCAGGCTGAAATCTAGGTGTTGGTTTGTCTGTGTTCACAAATGGAAGCTTGACTGAAGAAGGATCAGCTTCCAGGTGGTTGCTGGGGCTCCTGGATGAAGGCAGCTTGCATCTTCAAACAGCAGGACAGATAAAAATCCTGCCGGTTTGAGTAAGAGTACTTGAGGAAAGAGCTTACCTGAATTGCACACATAGCCCCCCAGATGTCAACGTTTCTCTGCTTCGTGTGTGGGGGTGTTTGTGTGTTTCTAGTATCCTTTGTGAAGGCATCCCTGCATTTAGTAATGAACGCATCGGGCTATTGCCTAGGAGGACGCCCTACAATGGTGTCTGATTCTGTTAATGAGTGGTATCTGACAGCTCAGAGTTTACAAGTATAATTTAGACTACCTGCCCCAAATTCATCATTTTAATTTCCCCACCCCCTTATTTCATATATTAGTCTGCTAGGGCGGCCATAACAAAATACCACAGACTGGGGGGGCTTAAACAATAGAAAGTAATCTTTTTCCAGTTCCGGAGGCTGGAAATCTGAGATCAAGGTGTTGGAGGGTTTGGTTTCTTCTGAGGCCTCTCCGGTTTGCAGATATTCTTCTTCTCACTTGTTCTCAGTTGGTTTTTCTTCTGTGTGTGTGTCTCTCTGTGTGTCCACATTTCCTCTTTTTATAAGGACACCAGTTAGATTAGATCAGGGCTCACCCTAACCACCTCATTTTAACTTAATGACCTCTTTAAAAAGCCCCATCTCCAAATTCAATCCCATTCTGATGTACTAGGGGTTAGTCAACATGTGAATTTGGGAAAGGACACAATTCAGTCCATAACACTTCACTGCCCATGCAGAGGCAACTGAAACATTCTTGGATCGATTTCCATCGACTGTATATGTCATTAGCTAGAAGAGCTTACTAATTGTCTAAGCCTTTTATTCCTGCCCTCGAGGAGCTTGTGATATAATCAAACACCAGAGACAACTAGGAAAAAATACAGTGAAGTAGGGAATTAGCTGCTGGTTTGGACAAAGTGGACTGTAGTTTTCTAGAAGTTCAAAGAAAGACATGGATTGAAGGCACCGGTGGCTGTAGCAGGTCAGGAGGGGCTCAGGAGCAGGACTGGTTTGTAGACACTGGCAGCAAGCCTGAGGTTTAACTAGTTGTGCTAAACTCTAGCAGTACCTTAGAATTATCTGGGGGATCAAGCTGGGTCCTTCACTTAAAAAACAAAACAATGGGGTGCCTGGATGGCTGAGTCACTTAAGCATCTGACTCTTGATTTCGGCTCAGGGCATGGTCTCGGGGTTGTGAGATTGAGCCCCACATAAGGCTCCATGCTCAGTGGGGAGTATGCTTGAGATTCTCTCTCCCTCTCCTTGTGCCCCTCTCCCCACCCCCCACCCCCTGCTCACACACTCTTTCTCTAAAATAAATAAATAAATCTTAAAAGAAAAAAAAAAGGCAAAAACAACCCATCTAACCTACGATTAGAATGCATAGCCAGGCTGCATAGCCAGGCTGCGAACTGCTGGTTTGAATGGGTAGATGAGATACAAGAGGGCACCGCAGGTGAGGAGGAGGAGAATACAAGCAAGAGTATGAAAGCAAAAACCTGGGATATCTGAAGGACAAGACCCACCTGCCTGGAGGGGTGGATGTGTTGGGAGTAGTGGAATATAAGTTTGCATTGGCCAGAGTGAAATTCCTGGAGGGTCTATGGAACCCGTGTATAGACCGGAAAGGCGGGAGGAATGCAGACACCAAGTTAGCAAGCTCAGCTATTTGGGTATTGCAGCAAAATGGGTGTAAGAGAACGAGGGCTTTGACAAGCAGTGGCACAAACCCAGAAATGCAGACATGGGTTTAAGGCTGGGAAGGACAGATTAGTAGGACTACCTAAGGGGATAAGTCGATAAGAGATATAAATATGGGAGATTAAGGTTAAGAAAATATGAGTTATAAATGATTTCAAGGTTTCGAGGCTGACGGTCTGGGCATATACTATTAACAAAAAGTAAATGCATAAGAGAAATTGCTGTGGAGTAAAGAGCATAAATTTGGCTAAGTCCTGAGCTTCCCTCTAGGAGATGTTAAATCAGAGATAACATCTTATTTATTCACACTTGGCTTGACAACTCTTAAATTTAACAACCGCTCCACACACTGTGGTTGACTAGAGTTAAATGAGGTAAAATTGGAACATCGAAGTAGACATCAGGTATGAAACCACACATGACAGAGAAGAGAAATGAACAGAGAAGAGATAAGAACTCAGGCTTTGATACAGCGGAGGCCTTGGAGCGCTGTCCCTGATCTCCAATAAGGATTGCTAAGAATCTCGAGCAGTGTCTCCACGCAGCACCTTTTCTCTTCCCCATCTCCTGCCCATGTGGAATGAATGGGCCTCTGCTGTTTTGTCACCCAGGACTCCGTTCCTTTGTTGGTTCCTCTTTTCTCTTGGGGAACTTCCCTTCCCCCAAGTGCACGCAGTCTTGCTGGGCCTGTCAATCAAAGTGCTCTGCCCCACCCTGGCTAGGGTTTCCAACCACTACCTACTTGTTAGGCCTTGTGCCTTACATTAAACCTCTCCTCTTCCCTGAGAGCTTCCCAGACCACTGTACCTACCATCCCCCTCCTCCGCTGAATTTCTAGAGAACTATGCTTCACATTGTTCAAACTAGCAGTGATTTCCCCTTGACCTCAGCTGGGCCCATCAGACTCTCTCCTGGGATTCTGGGTCGTGAGCAGACTAAGAGCAGTAGAGAACCCACATTCTCTTTGGTGACCAAGTCCTGGTGACACTCTCCCCTGGATCTCTGAAATTGCCTGGGTCCCTGTTTATTGAGCTTTGCTGTTAAGTCTCTGAGGTCCCTCAAATCCTTCCAGTTCATCCTTTTTCCTAGAGTTAATCAGAACTAGTTTCCGTTGCTTGCACTAAAGCTTCTTTACTGATTGACCACATTCCTTCCCTTTATTCAAATTGTGTCACAGCTTTATTTTGCATTCCAAATCCAGAAGTGAGTGTACCGTATCCTAGGATCTTTATCTCTCCTTTTCTTTCTTTCTTTTTTTTTTTTAAAGTAAGTTCTATGCCCAGTGTGGGGCTTGAAATCATAACCCTGAGATCAAGAGTCACATGCTCTAACAACGGAGACAGCCAGGCGCCCCTGTCTCTTCTTTTCTAAAGCTGCTCACCCCAGGGATTCTCATTTCCTTTTCAAACAACAGATAGTGATGCGCAGCAGCCTTGCACCTTTTCACTTCTCATACCTACTAACATGGGAAGAGGTCCCCATGATCCTTTTGCCCTGGACCATATTTTAAAGTCGTCTGTTTAAAATGTTGTGTCTTTTCCTACTCCATCTATTTCTCCAACCCTAAATTCCCTTGCAGTCAAGGTCAGATGCCACTGAAGAGTATTTGAGATTATGCCTCTCCATCCCTTCTTTCCTGCATCCCTACCCAATGTCCTCTTTCTTTGGGTGACCACTTTATTTTAAAAACTAAGAACAATGATGCTCTCAGCATCCTCGACGCATGCACCGGAGGCTCTGCTTCTCTTGTATATGAGAGAAACAGGCCGTGGAAGTTTGGGCTTCCAGTGAGTCTAGAGATAAATGCCTTTTACCATCCTGACAACACACACTCTTTTAAAAGCAATGTTACTTGGCATCGATGCAACACTTCTCACCTACAAAGCAATTTGTAGACATTGAAGGGTAAGCTGTCAGTTCTTCCCACAAGAATAAATGCATAGGGGAACCTGGGTGGCTCAGATGGTTAAGCGTCTGCATTCGGCTCAGGTTATGATCCCAGGGTCCTGGGATCAAGCCCCGCATCCGGCTCCCTGCTTGGCAGGGAACCTGCTTCTCCCTCTCTCTCTCTCTACTGTTCCCTCTCGCTCTATCAAATAAATAAATAAAATCTTCAAAAAAAAAAAAGAATAAATGCATAATCCTGGGTATATAGTCCTGTCCAGTTCCTCAGACCCCAACAATGGGGCCCCACATATAAATTGTGGGTGCACAAGATGACTTCTTGGGAGGAAAAAGGGGACAAAGGTGGGGGAACGGAAAGAGGAAGAAAGAAAAGAAGACCTACAATTTATCTAGTTAATGTTGTGAGTCTGGCATGATGGTTTGGAGAAAAACCGCCAGTGTTCTGGCCTGGCTCCTGTTTATCCTACTTCATGACCCGCTGAGAAGTTTCCACGGAGGTTGTTTCCAGTCACCTCTCAAGCCCGTATTTTATCTTTTCTTTTCTTTTTTTTTTTTTTTAAAGATTTTATTTATTTATTTGACAGAAAGATAGAGAGCACAAGTAGGCAGAGAGGCAGGCAGAGGGAGAGGGAGAAGCAGGCTCTCCGCTGAACAGGGAGCCCGATGCGGGGCTCGATCCCAGGACCCTGGGATCATGACCCGAGCCGAAGGCAGCAGTTTAACCGACTGAGCCACCCAGGCGCCCCCCGTATTTTATCTTTTGATGAGTCTTCCTTCGTGTCCCTGGCACACGTCCTTATTCCCCCTTCAAGACCTACCTAGCACACCAAAGCAAATCAACTTTAACATTTGTGAGCGCATGTGTCCACATATGTGTACATACATAACCTCTGTGCTCTTTCTTGCCTCATTACCCGCCACCCGCCACCCACCCCGCTCCCTTCTTATTTGGGGCTGGGAACTGGGAAGGAAGGTAAATAATGAACTATGCCTGTTAGCCCAATGTCTTGCAATGATGTGACCGGAAAGAACTCAATGAGATTAAGGATGGGCTTACTTCTTAAGAAATCATCCCATCAAAAGAAAGACGAGCCTCCACCTGCTCAGAGAAATCGTTGGCTGAACTGAGCAGTTAAGACACCCTGTGAACTGCAAATAAATGCAGGGCGTGAAGGCAGGAGCCAAAGCCTTTCAATGCTTTGCACACAGGTCTTCCAAAAAGACCACTGTATATCACGGTTTAGGCACCCACATAGTATCCTCTTGTGTCCTGATTCTCCAATCACAGCCAGGAAAGTACAATTCTGTCAACAAGCCCCATCTCCCTTCTCAAATACCATTCTATTATGTGTATGAAGCTGTGTGGCATTAAAGAAAACAGATATGCAGAAAACCATATTTAGGACTGATCATTTGATGAATAGGTATTTGTATAATGGGACATAATGGGAGGATTTTTTTTAACTACAAAGTCCTGTTCTCATAAACTCAATAAATTATATTAAACTTTCAATTATAAAATTTCACTTTCCACATCTTATAAAATGAACTATAAATCAAGGCACATCTTCACTTACTATTTGGCTGTTAACACATATGTGTATCCATTTATCTTTTCTTGGACATTCTCAAAGTGTGTGTGTCCCTATTTTACCAGTGGACTGTAAACCTCCTCAAGGTCAGGGACTATCGCCTCCTACCAGTCCAGGGGAATCAAAAAAAAAGGGAAATCAGAGAAAAGAAATATAGTAACCTAAATCTCAGAAACAAGTGAAAATTCTAAAATACTGCACTGGTCCTGATGCTTATTCCCAGCAGCCACAGATGCATTATGCTTATACGCTGAAGTGGAGAAAGGCAAGAAAAAGGTGCCCAGTATGAACACATAAGCTTTCAGTTTTTTAGGTGTGTTGCTACCTTCCTTAAAATGTAATGAAAGTTGAGCAATCTATTCAATCACAATCTACTTAGAACAAGAATACAAGGGCACAACACCCAGCCATGCAGCATCACTACTGCTTTAGTAAACGGGATCCCATTAAGCCAAAAGCTTAACTGAGGGCACACAATAAAAATACACACATGGAGCCATGAGTACCGAACTACAGAACCAAGACAAAGCAGAGGGCGCTCATCAAGTCCAGAGCACAGTGCACATGCTCTCTGGCAGGGCTGTCTCCCTGCCTGCCAGGAAGAATGGCTGGCCTCCTGGAATTTCTTCGTGGAACTACAATAAACCAATTTGACTGATTTAAGTGAGCAGTGACAGGTATGGTGGGAGAATCAGAACAATGAAGGTCAGATTCAGACCTTCAGACAGACCTCTTGAAACAGAACAATGAGGTCTGTCCTAGAAGTACTAAGGAGATTCCAAGTCTTATTTTGTATGCTTCCAATTTTTTTCCTTTACTTAGAATCTAGTTTGTGAAAATAGGAGCCACTTCTATCAGTGGCCTCCACTAGGATTTTTTGAGAATGCTATATATATTTTACTTGTAGGGGAAAGTTAAAAGGGCCACAGATTAATTAAAGACTGTCTGGATAAACCTGCACAGACTTCAGGATATTCTGTGATTTTTGTAATAAAACATAGGGTGAATATGGGTTTGAATCATAGGTCTATAACTTACTGCTTATTATCTAGAGCAAATTATCTGAGCAACAGAGGCATTTTCTGTAAAATGGGAAAAACTGTTTAATTCATACAGCTATAGAGTTAAAAATTAGGTAATATCCACAGGCACTTGGCATTCCCTTACCCTAGAATTTTTTACTACCAGGTTAGTCATTTCTTATGTCTCCTGAATGAATGCATTTGTTCTGGTCCCTACTCTGTTGCTTTAATATAAATGCATTTGAAGCATTCTTGATACATTTGTTCTTTTTTTTTTTTTAAGATTTTATTTATTTATTTGAGAGAGAGAAAGAGAGAGAGCATGAGCGGGGTGAGTGGCAGAGGGAGAAGCAGACTCCCCGCTGAGCAGAGTGCCCAATGCAGGGCTCACTCCCGGAACCCCAGGATCATGACCTGAGCCAAAGGCAGACGCTGAACCAACTGAGCCACCCAGGCGCCCCGATACATCTGTTCTGTTCTCAACTAAATGTTTACCCCCCATGCTGCTCCCTCCTGTCCCAGACCAAGTGGAGTGGCTCTGGAAATGCACACACAGACACTCAGGAAATCAGAGTCTTGGGAAGCTGGGTGAATGTTGGTTCCCTTCCCCCAAACACAGGAAAGCAGAAAGCAGAAAATATTATTGGATTATTATAATATAGAGGTTAACAGCTCACTGAAATCACATGATGACAGTGATATAGTACAGCAAGTAAGAGCTTATATATACCGAGCATTGACTATGATGCCAGGAACTGTCCTACATTGACTTCTGGCAACAACCCAGAAAGGTGCTATTGCCATCTCTGTTTTGCAGACTGGGAAACAGAGGGCCAGAGAGATCCAATACCTTGCCCTGGATCATGCTATCAGCAGGTGACAAAGCCAATTCTAACCCAGGCAGTTTGGTTCCTAGGGCTGTGCTGACATTTGACAACACATAAGCATAATTTTTCACTTAAATGTAAAACAAAACAAAAACAGAATTACGTCCTAAGAGGTTATCATTCTGAATGACTCTTAAACATGGAAAGCATAGCTCCCTAGGCAGGGGTTACAGTTCTGTCTGGGCCTGCCTCATTCGGAGACAGTGCTCGTTAGTGCTGGGCATGCGGACGGGGAAGGGGTGTAAATGTCTGAAAGATGAAAGGCAAGCAAACATAGAATATACTGAAGTTCTACAGCATTTTTTAGAATAGGCAGAAATAATTACTCAGTTGGTGTCTATTCACAGTTTAAGGGCCAGCACATGCTCTATCATGAATGCTGTGGGTTGAGATATCAGCAATAGGTTTTGATGATCTGGTTTAGTTAAGGGAAGACAAGAACTCTAATAACCTTTGGGAGTAGTGATTCTATAACGTGAATAGAAAAGATTAACATATATAATTCAGTGTTGCATTTTTCAAATTGTCAACCTTAAGAGTGATGCATTATTAGCTTGGGTGATGCTCCTGTTGTGGAAAGCGTTTTGGGAACTCATTTTGAACTGCTTCTAAGTCAGAATGCCTTCAATGATGTTAAATCACGTTTCATTTGGCCAAGATAAAGCACCAAATCACTATGAGAAAACAAAGCAAGTACATTATTCTTTTTTTTTTAAGATGTTAAGTTTTTGTTTTGTTTTTTAAGATTTATTTATTTGAAAGAGACAGAGCGTGAGCAAGGGGAGGAGCGGGAGGGAGAGGGACAAGCGGACTCTGAGCTGAGGGTGGAGCCCAACACAGGGCTCAATCCCAAGACCCTGAGACCATGACCTGGGCCCAAACCAAGATTCTGACCTGACTGAACTGCCCAGGCACCCCACAAGTACACCATTTTTGTCCTAAGTTTACAATTAGTAGAAAAGATCATGACAGCTACATCCTACAAATACTGCACAGGATTCTAAATGTAAGAGGAACAGTAATATCAGAGTGCTATGAAAATTCCAGCACAAAAGAAAATCTTTGGATAATTTCATGAGGAACATACCACTTGAGCCAGGCTGTGAAAGCTGGCTTTTAATAACCAGAAGACTGGGCAGGGGGTGAGTGGGGGTCGGGGGGTGGGGGAAGCACAGCAAAGGGAGCAGATGAGAAAGATAAAGACATCCTCAGCTATCTCAAGTAATCTAGGTTGGCTGGAGAATAGTATATGCTGCTAGGATGAAATTAGCCTATAAAGGCAGATTGAGGCAACACTGCAGAGGGCTTTGGATGCCCACTGAAGTCTACTTTAACTTGTAAGCAATGGGAAGCTGGCAGGCTGTAAGCATTAGAATGACTGGAATTGTGCTTCAGGAAGATTAATGTCCTAGTGGTGCATAAAATGGATTAAGGCATCTTGAGGCTGACATCTGAATTTTGGAAAAATTCTGAACCAAGTCTGATGAATAAGAAAAGTGATATGGAACTGTATATCATTTTTGGTCAAAAAAACAAGGTATTGAATAAAATAGTAAGATAGATTTTCTTCTGTGGCTTATAAATGGATCTGAGGGAACTTCCAAAAAAACAAAAAACAAAACTCAAAGGTTTTGGAGTGGCGGCAGCATCACAAAGTAAGTATACAGTCTTTTCTAAAGCACCTGCTTCCAAGGATAACACCTATCCCAGTGAATAGGCAGTTGCTTCTTTAAACACAATCAGAATTATTTAAGTCACACAGTATACTTTTTAAATAGATTATAATCCATCACAGGAATTAGCTTCTAATGTACAATGTGACCTTCTTATCCAGTCTGTGATGGCTTCCAGCAGTTACACAACACTTTTAACTAGATTCTGCTGCCAAGAAATTTTTGCAGACATAATTAAAGTCTTTATCAATTAACTTTAAATAAGGAAGAATATCATGGTGGGCTTGACTTAACCAGCTGGAAGGCATTAAAAGCTGGGCTGAGGCTTTCCTGAGATTAAAAGATGAAAATCAACCTGTGGACAATAGCTTTGGCCCATGCCCACAGAGTTCCAGCCTGGTCTACAGACTTCAGACTTGCGTGGCCAGCCCACCTCAACTGCATAAATCAATCCCTTGTAATAAAACCCTTATTTTATTTACACACACAAATGTATGTACTTAAGGGTTATGTGTGTATATAATGTCTACATACAAACACACATGTAGTGAGATTTTATATACACATCTATATGCATGTACTTATGTATCTCATACTGGTTCTGCTTCTCTGGTTGAATTCTAACACACAGTTTACTTTATGAAAGCTGACAACCTGAAATGGATGCATTATAAATGAATTATAAGAATACCATTGTTAGAAACTATTAAGTTAAAAGTGCGGTACACTACACATTATGAAATGGCTCCATTCTTAAAACTACAGAATCTTTGGCTTCCAATCTGATTCTACATGGCTTCTGACAGGGATCTTAATCGGGGATCTATGACACCCTCAGGAGAGCCCGTAGCTTTCACTAGATTCTCAGAGAAATTGATTTCTCCTCAAATTATTAAGAATTGCTGTAGGGCGCCTGGGTGGCTCAGTTGGTTAGGCAACTGCCTTCAGCTCAGGTCGTGATCCTGGAGTCCCTGGATCGAGTCCCGCATCGGGCTCCCTGCTCGGCAGGGAGCCTGCTTCTCCCTCTGATCCTCCCCCCTCTCATGTGCTCTCTGTCTCTCTCATTCTCTCTGTCTCAAATAAATCAATAAAATCTTTAAAAAAAAAAAAAAAGAATTGCTGTAGCTTATTTTGAAGGTTATAAGGTTATTTATACTCAATTTCCCAATGATTGCTTTTATATACAACTATAAATGGGTAGTTGACTCTCTGCTTGCCTTGTTCCAAAATTAGTGCTGACATTTTACAGATTTTGGGGGGGAAGGGGGACAGGGCATTTGTAATTTGCAGGAGAAATTCACTTCAAGTCTTTCTTTTTTTTAATGTTTTATTTATTTATTCATGAGAGTCAGAGAGAGAGAGAGAGAGGCAGAGGGAGAAGCAGGCTCCCCACCTAGCAGGGAGCCCGATGCGGGACTCGATCCCAGGACTCTGGGATCATGACCTGAGCCGAAGGCAGACAGACGCTTAACCATCTGAGCCACCCAGGCGCCCCTCACTTTTAAGTCTTTACCTGGCTAAAAGTCCATAAATCCACGAAGAGGTGATCCACCTAAGAACTCTACATATTAAACCCAAGCCTCAAATAGTCAAGAAAATCAGTGATGCAGAAAATATAATTTAAGTCATATTTGGTTCACACTGAGACTTTTAACAAAACTAATGATGATCAATAAGAGAATTTCAAAATAATTATATTGCCATATAGTGTCAACTTGTATTGTGTGAAAATTTATACTTTACACATAAAACTCTGTAAGGAAAAAAAGAATTCTAAATTCACATTAAATACCCACGTTGTCTTTTCTTTAAGATTTTATTTATTTATTTGAGAGAGAGAGCGAGCGAGCGAGCATGGGGGGCGGGGCGCAGAGGGAGCGGGAGAGAACCTTGAGCAGCCCGCCCTGGAGCCCAACTGGGCCCTCAGTCTCAGACCCGAGATCATGCCCTGAGCCAAAAACAGGAGTGGGATGCTTAACCGACTGAGCCCCCCAGGAGCCCCCCACATTAAGTCTTTTAACAAATTGAAAGACTACTGCCCATAATATGTAAGAACAATGGTTTTTCTTCAACTTCCTTGCTGTATCCCACACAGAACAGAGCCATCCCTGGATCTCCTTCCGGTGTGCCCTGCGTGCCTTCCCGACCCACTCCTACCACTCGTTCCACACTTCTGATGGCTGAATCCAACTGTGTCTGCACATCTCTGGGTGAGTCACTGGGACCTTCGGTTCTCCGTGTCCAGGACCACTCTCTCGATTGCCCTCCTCTGCCCGTGTTTCCCATCAGACAAACTGCGGTCCCCTTGCGCCTGACGGCTCAAACCCGAGGCCGCGGCTCCGGTGGGCTCCCTGCTTCTCCTTCCCGCCCTGCATCCGGCCCGTGCTCCCCCTCAGCGGCGCCCCCCGGCCCGGCCCCCTTGGCTGCCCCCAAGGCCACCCACACGATTGCCACGAGGCATCCTTCTCCCAGCCGATTTGCTTTCCACACAAACCAGAAAACCACTTCGAAAACCTAACCCCGACCAGCTGTCTCCCTTGTTTCAAGCCCCGCACTGGCTTCCCGCCTCCCGCAAGAAGGTAATCCCAACGTGTCGGCAGCCACGGGCAGCGCCCGGCCCTCACCCCAGCCGCCTCTCCCGCCTCGGGGCGCCTCGGGGCCGGCGTGTGCTTCCGCGCACGCTCCCGTGGGGCGTCCCTGCCCCCTTCACGTGGCTGGCTTCTCCCCACCTCTGGTCTCGCTTCCCTAGCGCCACCTCAGGAGCCCCGCTCACCAGAGCAGGCGTCTTGCGTCCACGGTGCCCACCTCCGCGGCTGCTCGCTCCGGGGCGGTGCCCCCTCGCGCGGCCTGTGCGGCGGCACCGCTCGGACGCGCGCGCGCACAGCACCCAACACCCGCCCGGCCCACAAGGCTCTGCCCCAGGGACGGGTCGCTGCGGCAGCGTTGGGGCCCCGCGTCTACCCGTCTGTCTGTCCTCACAGCGGTGTTTTGGTTTGGTTTCCCTTGATTGAAAAAAGACGCATCTGAATGCATTCTCTCTCAGATAATTAATGCGTGACCCCTTGCCCAACCACTTTTTTATGAGGTCTTACATTTCCTTTTCCTCGAGCCTCTCCATGTGTACACATGACACACCTGTGCTGTGTGTGTGGTGAGCTAATCATTCCTTATTTTCTCAGATTACTTACTGAAGCTGTTTTCTGTGAGCCAACACAGGTAAATACAACAATAACCATGAACTAAATAGGAATTTTGTCTTTAAAATGTCTAAAAATGGTTAAGTCACCTCTC
This sequence comes from Mirounga angustirostris, assembly GCF_029215605.1. Taxonomy (NCBI): domain Eukaryota; kingdom Metazoa; phylum Chordata; class Mammalia; order Carnivora; family Phocidae; genus Mirounga; species Mirounga angustirostris. The sequence goes on from NW_026991713.1 coordinate 128,258,301, forward strand.
AGGATGCGCCTGGTTAATATAAACATGGAACTGAATTAATCTTTCAGAGACAGTTATTTCCTCATTTAATTTCTGTATTTAGTATCTCTTCTCATCTAGTTCTTCCACACAAACGTGAATTTGTACTTACCTTTATTTAAAAAAAAAAAATTCCTAGCTACACTTGTAAACATAGCATCATGTATAAAGTTACGGAATCACTATGTTGTACACCTGAAACTAATGTGATGTTGTGGGTCAACCGGTCAACTATACTCAAAAAAATTTTTTTTGAAAATTCTATTATTAAAATACTAATTTGTTCTGGTTGAAACTTATCTATAAAAAAGACTAGGCTAAAAGCCCTTAGAGAACAGCGTTAGAATAGAAGTTCTTTTGTGGTCCTGATTCCGCTATAATTTTGGACAAATCTTAACTCCTCTGGGCAGCAGTTTTCTGCTGTGTTAAAATAGGAAGAAAGGACAGGGAGGAAGAAAGGACAAAAGGAAAAGAAACTGGGCCGAATGATCTCTGAAGTCCTTTGCCACTCAAAATTTTTTTGATTCTATTAAAAAAAGAACTTGCTTTTAATACACAGAGGTCTGCAAAGCAGAATGATAATGACAGCTACCATGTATTGGGGGGTTAGCATGTATGTATTGACACACTATATGAAAAGTGTTACATGGGCTCTCATTTAACAAATGCATGAATTTTCGATTTATTTTCCTAATTTATAGGTAAGAAAACAAACTTAAGGCAAAAAACTCAGTCATGTAACATTTCTGTTTGTTTTTTAACGGCAGAAACAATCCTCAATCACCCTAAGAGAAATGGCTCTGTAGATGGGAAAAGTTTATGAAAATGCACATGAAAATGAGACTTAAAAATAGAACTTTTTGGCAGTCTGCTGTATTGGAGGCCCATGCTACATGCCACTGTTCTGCAGGACAAAGTAAACATGTCTGTCCCAACTTGACTAAACCAACTTCAAAAGGTAGGATTTCAGGACCAAGCTAACAAATTCCCTTTCTAAATTCAAGCACAAACATGAAGTACTGCAAAAAAAAAAAAAAAAGAACAACAGATAATGCCAGTGAAATAAAAGGATAATTCAAAACTAATCTTCAGGCAAGCATAAATGATATTTGAATGTAGGAGAATATTTCCTGCACATTGTCCTATATTTACTATTAACATCAAGATAATCAACAAAAATTAAATATACTAGGGAAATAATGTATAAAAATCACATTTTTAAAAGTGAGAGTTGAACTCAATAATGCCCCAGGAAAATTAATGCAAAAATTTAGTGAGTTTTATACCAAGAATTGTACTTTTTATAAAATATTTGCCAAATTTTGCTTAAGTCTTTTTATTATTTATAGTCCAATTTTTTTCAGTTGGTATTAAATACATTTTTTTTTTTTTGGACTGGTGAAGTACCACCTTGATAAAGCCAGCTTCCAAAGCTAAGGTTAAGTCAACTCATGATAATAAATCCCTCTATTATGAGTTAACAGTCAAGTCCCTCAACTGCAGTTTAAAAAACGAAAATATGTCGAAGCACTTCAACTTCAAACAACTGGCCTCAGAAATGGCATATGATATAATGAGTACAAAGATCACAATTTGATCTGTGTATTTTGTTTTTAAAATACTAATATGCAAGTGATTATAACCACACAAAAAGATACGGAGTTTGAGATAACCAAAAAAGAAATCTCTCTCATCATTATGTATAATCTGCCATAACCACACAGAAAGGGGAAATTCTACTCCATTTTTGTATCTTCTTATGTGAGCATTCAAATGTGCACTCCTAAGTTGAAAAACGTATCTCCAACTATTAAAATATTGATACCACATTAGATAGATGCCCTGGGAAACTGTAATGTCAATTTCTTTAAAAATTTTCCAGGATGTAAAACAATAAACAAAAAGCACATAGGAGAGTGTCTCAGCATATTAAGCTAACTGTAATATACTGGCATTTTCTGGTTATTTGATAGCTTGAGAATTCTGTATTATTTTTAGCTATATGCAAACCAAAGCTAAACCAATAGAAAAATTATATGAAAATCTTTTCAAAGTAGGAAAAATATTTTCTATAGTAATAGAAGGTTCTATTTTTTCCATGAAAAAATAATGATTAAGAAAGAACCCATTTCTGTATAACAAATATAAATTTGCCCACTACCCAACAGGTAGCACAAGAAACATAAATAGCACAAGAAAACATAGATAAATCTCAAAAGACTGAGCCAAGAGTGAGGTATTTCAGAGAAGGTATTTTATCATCAGAACAGTATGGTTTCCTATATTTAAGATCTATTTATTATTTATTTTTACAAGTAGCAAAGTCCCTCCATTTTTTTCCCAGCTTAATATACAGGGATATAAAAAGCTATTGATTTCACTCTGCCTCCCACCCCAACCTGAGTGGGGTAACAGGAAGTTGTGAGCTCAGAGCAGGCTCCTGATGTCAAGGTGGTTTCCTCTTTACCTCGGACTTAACTCTGGCACTCTAATCAGTCATCCTCTTGCTGATTTCTTTTCTGTCAAAGGAAACCAAGATACATTATTTGTATATTTGGGGTATTTGTTCAGCCAAGATCACTTTTTCTGTCAGCAAGTATAATTTTCTTGGCAACAGATATGGCTGAAAATCATCATGGGAAAACATGCCTTAACTAATTCATCAGACAAGTTTATCACTTTGGCTCCTGGCCACATTATCCTCAGGTATTCTCTTTCTTCCATTTGTACAAACATTCCCACATAGAAACACACACACACGAGTACAAATACACACATTCGCCCTGAATAATACAGCAGAGAGCTGGACCTTCTCTTAGCTCTATTAACAGTATATAGACTTTCTTCAAAAGCACAAGTATTGTGAAAATTATTTAAAAAGCATAATCATAAAACACATTTTCTATCATTCTAAGCAATAAATTATTCCTTCAGCTTACTTTATATTATTTCATTATAAAATAACCTAACCAAATAAAATCTAGGGAGTGTACAAGTACAGTTAAATATTACAAAGTCAATTTGAAAACAAAGGTGTACACATATGTGTACTAAGTACACATATACTTTACCAGTTTAAGAAAATCTATGAGTTTGTGAGCATCCTCGCCAGTAGACAGGTCTACAAAGTCCTTGGGAAGTCGGTAACTCAGATAGGGACTGGGCTGAACTGTCACTTCACTGTTTGTGCAACGGAAAGCTGGAGAATCCTTTACAAAGAAAAAAAGGGAAAGTCTATGAGAAATTATCTTTTTAAGTCTATTCTTCAAAGTGAAAAAGATACTAGTATAACAATTTCAGCTTCATATTCCCTTCTGTACTAGGTAAGGAAGAAAGTAAGATTCTGAAGTAAAAGAAACACCAAGATTTTAAGAATATTTCCACATGTTCACTAGAAAATAAATATATAGTATCTGAAAACAATGTCCTCATGGAGAGCTATGGCCAATCCCTAAATGCTACCAGCCACTATTCACTGCGAATGGGTCATGGGTTCCTTAGTCCTTGAATGGGCCTGAGGCCTGCATCTAGTTCTCTCTGGCCTTGAGCAATCTCATGCAGGTCAGAGTGCTTTATCAATATTATCATTTTCTACAGGTGCATAGTTGGGAAGTACTGCCCTGGAGAATAAAGTTAATAGTGAGGGCAAGCAAGTGCTTTGAATTCCTAACACTTTTGTGCTTCTCTTAGTCATTTAACTTACGTATTTGTGTATCTCTCTCAGTATCTATGGAAAATTGCAAATTTGAGTATCATATTTAACAAGTCTTCACATTCTTCAATGTACTTGCTTAGAGTCTTGCATTTGAATTTACATGCTGCCTTGTGCCAAAAAGGATTTCAGAGACAGAAGGCCTTGGGTTTGGGCTTCATGGGTGGCAGGTATCTAGGTGAGGGATGGATGGTGTCCAGCAGATGGAGACAGGCCAGGAACTTGAGTGGAACAGGACTGTAGAGCCCTAGAAAGCAGGCCATATCTTATGACAGACCAATCATCTGACAAATACTTAGGAAATACCCATTTTGCGCGGACCTTGTCCTAGGTATAAGAGATCAACTGGTAAACCAGACTGGCAGAGAGCCAATAAGTAAGCAAATAAATACAACAGCAAGATAATTTCAGATAGTAATAGGTATTATAAAAACACAACAGGGTGCTATAGTAAGAGGAGAAAAACACAGATCACTTCACAGGGGTGGTCAGGTAACACTTTGCTGAGGAGGGAACATGTGGACTGAAAGGTATGATGAAAGCAGCCCCATGAGGCCTGGGAACTCAGATAGGGACTGGGCACAGCTTAGAAGGCAGTGGGCACAACCAGAGCAAAGATCCTGAGGTAGGGCTTTGTAGCTGTGAGAACCAGAAGAAAAGCCAGGTCTCTGTGGAGGGGAATAAGGATGGGGAGACAGGCAGGACATGACTCTGTGGAAAAGGTAGGAGCCTGTTCCTGTTTCCCTGTCATCCCCTGACCTCCAATATAATGTTGTTTAAATTAAAAAGAAAGAAAGGATTTGGATCAGAGTGAATTTTGTACAAACTGTTTCTATCCACTGTGTCCCTCGTATTTAAAAATAACCCTGTGCTGAATAATTTACATTCTCTTTCCTTGACATTCAGATTTAATGGCCCCCAAGTCTAAGATGCCAGCACAAAAAAAAATTCTTTCAGTCATTAATTTAACAAAAAATCAACTGTGCCTGAATTGTGCTAAGCCACACAGCTCTGTGGAGAACATGAGAGATACGCCCCCTGTGCTGAGAAACTTACAGTCTGCGGCAGGACACAGGCAAGTACAACACAACAGGGCAAGAGCCATGACACGGAAACAGCCATCTGAGCCAGATCCAGGAAAATAGGGCCAAAGAGGGCCCAGACAGCATAATGATGGAAAGAACTATTTCTGAGATAAGACAAAAGAAAAGATGCTCACACTGAAAGCAAGGCAGCAGCCAGAAAAGCAGGAAGAAACCCAGGAGGAGAGCTTGTATCACAGAAACCAAGAGAAGATGTGCGGTGAAAACACAGAAGAGGGTAACACGTTCAAATGCCGCCGTGCCTCATCCAGCGGCACTCGCGGCGAGCCGGCAGAGCCATTGCCAAGAGCAGTTTCCGTGGAGCGGCAGGGCCAGAGGCTCACTGCAGCGGGTGGAGGGGCGGCCGGAGGAGGAAGCTGGCCGTGAGGCTGTACAGCCACTGAGCAGGTACAGAACAGCGTGAGGGCAGCTAGTATGATCCCATGGGTGTAAAAGTACGTGTGTATACCCACGTCTGGACAAGGTTAACTGAAGGGGTAAGGATGGCAATTTCCAGATGGTAGGATTTCAAGTCTTACCTCTTTCTTTTTTTTTTTTAAGATTTATTTATTTATTTGAGAGAGCGAGAATGAGAGAGAGAGAGAGAGCACATGAGACAGGGGAGGGTCAGAGGGAGAAGCAGGCTCCTCGTTGAGCAGGGAGCCCGATGTGGAACTCGATCCAGGGACTCCAGGATCATGACCTGAGCCGAAGGCAGTCGCTTAACCAACTGAGCCACCCGGGCGCCCCAAGTCTTGCCTCTTTCTAATTTTCTGGGTTTTTTTAAATGACTTGTAAAAATAAAAGTATTTTTTAAAAGATATAAAAAACACAAAGATAATACATATGTAGTACAAACTCATTTATTTTTAAAAGTTTATGTGTATGTATACAGGCATGTTATACATACCATAATGTGTACCACATACGATTTATAAAATATAAACCATGGTTCTCAAAGTGGTAGGACTGCAGGTAATTCAGAATGCTCTTTAAAAATGGGCATGTATTACTTTTATAAGCAGAAAAGGGCAACACAATGGTGTTGTTCAAAGAAAGTTTGGCTGTGAAGGTGAGGAGACAGAGAGAGTTGCTGGCTGAAGACATGAGGTTGAAGGAGGTTTGTCTCTTCAGACAGAAGGTATCTGAACACAGACCCGGCCGGTGGACAAGAAGAGAACCGGAAACAGGAAGGAGTGACTGGCAGCACAGGTATCAGGAGAGACGGTAAGGAACATGCTGAGCAGGTGCAACTGTTAGACAGAGGAGGAGGGACAGAGGGACACTCATAGGTTTGAGGACGATTATATGAAGTCATTTCGCACCAGAGGATTCTCTTCCTGTGAAGAAGGATGTGGCATCATCTGCTGAGGGGAGGAAAGGGATAATGGGCAAGGAGGTCTGAGGGGTTACACAGAGGTGTGGAAAGCCACCATGGGTGGAAGAGAAAGCTGGTGAGGCAAACACTGCAGCAGGGCCCCCTTGATGGGGTCATGACTAGGACTATGACTATGATGAGACCCCGGGCTGGGCACCTGTACAGTTTTCCTCTCTCAGGGGTCAGGAGCCTGGGGCTAGGATCAGGGTCAACATATGAACTGACCCAGGGTCAAGACTCTTCCAGGTGAGGGCGCCTGGGTGGCTTAGTCGGTTAAGTGACTGCCTTCGGCTCAGGTCATGATCCCAGGGTCCTGGGATCGAGCCCCACATCAGGCTGCCTGCTCAGCGGGGAGCCTGCTTCTCCCTCTTCCTCTGCCTGCCACTCCCCCTGCTGTGCTCTCTCTCTGACAAATAAATAAATAAAATCTTTAAAAAAAAAAAAGGTTCTTCCAGGTGAATCACAATGCACACACTCTTTCTGGTCACCTCCATGAGCTAATTATCTATTAGTAAATATGTGTTAGTGCCTAAAGAACAAGTGAGCAATTATTTAATGGATTACAAGGTTTCCTGTAATCCTTTTTTACCCTCTTACCTGCTCCAGAGCATCTCCTTCACTAAAATCACCTTTTAAGTTTCTTCCAGATATCAGTTCTTCCCAAGTAAACAGCAGTGAATCAGTTACTTCACCAAACGGATTAAAATCAATCAGCCACACCTTCCCCTAGAGTACAGACAGAAAAATTAGTAAGCACGGAATAAAAACAAACAAGTCTGTCATCTGTCTTATCCAAAAAGATCGTCTTCATATTATTTTACCCAGACAATAATCTTAAAAATCTTGTAATTTATTTCCAAAGACAGTTCCTACAGGTCCCAGCTGAGAAAGGATCACTTATCTAAAGAAAGGAGTGCCAGATCCAGAGGGAAGTCTGCCAGTGCATTCTGCATTCAGAGAAGGGACCTAGGAAAGAAAAGCCCTGACAAAGGCAGATATGCCATCTCCTGCCTAAAATCACACAAGAACTCTAAGTCAAAAATCCAAGCAGGAGAAAGGACAATTCCACCAAAATAGCATGACTGGAATGCTTTCAAGGGCGTCTGCAATTATCTCGCCTGAGGAAGCTAGGTGGAGGCAGGGAAGAGCCAGCAGATCTGCGAGCACCTTCCTTACCCTTGAGAGGCTGATGAAAAAGGGGCCTTAAAAAAAAAAAAAAAAAAAAAACACATGAAAAACGCAGGAAAATTCTCAGTTTTCTTTAATCTTAATGTAATATTTGCTTTGTCTGCATGATAGTGCTTGTGGCACTTGAAGGGGAAATGAAAAATATCAACCTTTAAAAGAAATTTCTATCTTCTGTTCTGAGTACTGGTAGGCAATCTGAACAGGTTCTAGACTCAGTTATACTAGTTATACTGAGTTTGATTGAATCAGGTGCATCTTAGTACGTAAAGCAACAGAACACTGATACAACAGACCTGGGGAATCTGTGAAATCCTGCCAAGAGATTAAAGCCATATTTGATCACAAAGATACATGTGACATTTAGTAAATGTTTCCTTGAGACTTTTATCTTTGCTCCTCTTGATTTTTCTTCCTGAAACATTCATAAAATTACACCGTTTTGCTGTTGATAATTTTTTGGGTAAATATGTAATGTCTTGATCAGATTTCAATGTATAAAATTACATCCACCTAAGGAACTAGACTGCTGAGCCGGCATTATTAATCTCTAGCACTGCTTCTCATCTGGATTAAAAGACAATTTTAAGAAAGATGAAACATCTTACTAGGACTAACTTCAAACATCAGAAACATCTAGTAAGTAGCCAAAAACCATTATAGAAAGTTTGGACCACATATTTTTTGGTAAGTTGCCTATTATATACTACCCCCAACCCAGGGGAAAGCCTATAACTCTTGCCACCTGAGCTGTTTTCTCACATAGATTCCACAACCACTTGTACAGTGTTTGTGTGAAATAATGTCAGCCATTAATCAACTTCTTTGTGTGACGTTAGCTTTGCTTTAGGGTGATTACAAAGATGTCTTTAACATATTGTATGTTACTTTAACAAAACGGTATTTTCTAACCTCCAAACCCTTTCTACTTGAGTTTTTATAACCAATAAAACCACCTCTTTATTAAAAGGGGGGAGGGAAACCCTATCATACTTGTTAGTAGGGGAATACTGAGCTCTATAAACTAAAAATATGCCATACTATAAAAAACAAGCAAAACAAAAACAGATCACCACTGTTGGGACTAATAGCTGGCAGAGTTTGTTCTGTAGTTCAGAAGGCATCCTCTAGTTTACAAAGGAAAAAGAAACCAGCTATAATCAGGCAGGAAACTATCAAGATGAGGATTTTATAGCTCTAACATATTTTTTATGTAACATCTCAGGCACAAGACATCCTGAGAAATTCTGTTTTTACGCAATCCATCAGATAAGAGTGGGCACACTGACCTTCCTAATACCTAACAACTAACCACCCCACTACCTGCCCAAAGAAATCTCTACGTACCAAACACTACCAGGCATTGAAGCATAAAGACCAGTAACACAAAATTTATTCCTTCAAAGAGCTCAGGCCAGGATACACACACACACACACACACCCCCATGTATACAGAACTGTTCACAGCACAGTCCGTAAAAGACCAGAAATAAGCTATGTGTTCGATAGGAAAATGGCTAAACAAACTATATAGTATATCCACAAAACTAAATACTGCAGCATTGTAAGAACTAGAAAACTCTCCAAAAATACAATGTTTTAGACAAATGTATATAAAGCAAAGTGCAAGAGTAATATCATATACTAACTCTTGTGTATGAAAGATGGAAAAAGACAAGTATATTGCTTGTTTTTGCATCAAGAAATACTGGAAGGATATATAAAAAACTAATAAAAGCGTACCTGTAGGCGTATAGAGGAACAGAGGTAAGAGCAAGACTTTCTACATGTACTTTCACGTTGATTTAATTTTTGAGCAATGTGAATATATTCTCAACTAAAAAGTTTAAAACTCAGTAGGTTTTACAGAGCAGTGTTTGCCAGGGACTACAGTGCAGGGAGGGTCATGAGGAAATTTGGGGCAGTGATGGAGTTCTACATGTTCATTGTAGTAATGGTTATACAAATGGATGTATTTGTCAAAACTCATAGAACTGTACCCTAAAAAGGATTAATTTTACTCTGTGTAAATGATTTCTCAAAAACTCTGACCAAAAAAATTCAGTAGTTTTAAATGATTGAAAATATAGGGATGCCTGGGTGGCTCAGTCAGTTGGGTGTCTGGCACTTAATTTCAGCTCATGTCATGATCTCGGGGTCATGGCCCCACATCTGGCTCTGTGCTTAGCAGGAAGTCTACTTGGGGTTCTCGCTCTCCCTCTCCTCCTGCCCTTCCCCCCCACTTGTGTGTGTGCACACTCCCTCTAAAATAAATAAATCTTTTTTTTTTAAATGATTGAAAATAAAAGAAATGAAAACCCTAAAACATAAGATACTATGAAAAAAATACAAAGAACTGAAATTACCAAATGGAACCTACAGATATGAAAAAATATAGCTAATACAACTTATATTTAGTGAAAGGTTAAATGTATCCAATCGGACACCGCTGAAAGAGAACTAGTGAACCAGAAGACGTATCTGAGAAAGTTACACAACACAGTACAGGAAAGAAAGGAGGTGGAAAACAAGAAGCTGAGACACATGAAGATAAAATGAGATGTGCTAACATTCCTCTAAACAGATTTCCAAAGGACAGAAGACAGAAACAAAGAGGTAACATTTGAAAAGATAGCTGAGAGTTCTTCACAACTGACAAAGGAAATGAATTCTTAAACTTAGGAAGTATTCAAAAAAGACAAAAGAAAAGGAAAAAAATCCCGCCAACAACAAAGGAGCACTGTCTTCAATATGCTGAGACAACAGAACTGGTCAACCAAAAATTCTATACCCAGCTAAGCCTGTCATCCATACATGAAAGCTAAACAAGTTTTCCAGCCAATGGCTGAGGGAATTTCTACTAAAGGATATACTACTAAAGAGAAACTGGATCAAAAAAGCAGTGGTAAGAAGCACTGGTAAGCAAAGAAAGTGAAAATCAACAGTCATGACTAATTTAGGGATATTAAATACAAAGTAGAACTAAAAATCAGAAATCACATGCACTGAGAATTTGTTCTAAGGTCCTTGTATCATGAGGGCAACAGGAAGTGAGATTAACTTTTGAACTTATTAAATAGCCAATTAAGATTTAACGATAAAAGATTTAATGATAACTACCAAAATAACAAGTAAAAAATAAAACTTCAAAATTTGGGGGGGGGGGGAGGGTAGAGTGGAAAGAATAAAGAAAAACCAGTAATATAAAAGAAAGGAGAAAACAAAAACATAGAAAAGCAAATTGAAAACTCAAGATAATATGGTGTAAAACAGGGGCCCCTGGGTGGCTGAGATGGTTGGGTGTCTGCCTTCGGCTCAGGTTATGATCTCCAGGTCCTGGGACTGAGCCCCATGTCAGGCTCCCAGCTCGGCGGGGAGTCTGCTTCTCCCTCTCCCTCTGCCTCTCCCCCTACTGTGCTCTCTCTGTCTCTCTCTCTCAAATGAATAAATTTTTTAAAAATCTTAAAAAAAAAAAGGTGTAAAGCATTCAGATATCAAATACAATATATGCAAACTACACTCACTGTTAAAACCAGAAATTGTCAGTGATTAAAAAAACAAAACCCAGCAATATGCCACTTACAAAATACATGCACACACCTAAAACCTAACAGCTAAAAACAAAAGGAATGAAAAAGGTAAATTCTAAGACCAAAAGAAAACTGTAGTAACACTATTAATACCAGACAAAACATACTTTAATGCAAAACCACAAAAGCATTCTTATAGATAGAGATGGTCACTGCCTAGTGGTAAGAATTCACTGGGAAAACAAAACCATTATGAACATATGTTCTTGTCTAAGACCATAACCTCAAGTATTTAACACAAAAACTGACAGAATTCAAAAGCAGGAGATTTTACATTTTAACATACCCTGTTGAATAATTGATAAATTAAGTAGACCAAAAATTAGGGAAGATACAGATTTTTTTTCATGGTTTTTAGAGTTAAAAAAAATTTTGTATGGAAAAGTTTAAACATATACAAAGTAGACAAAATATAAAGAACCTCAAATACCTGTCACTCAGGTATTTATTATCTTATTGAACCCCAAAGCCAATCTTATTACATCTATATCCCATCCATTCCATTCAAACCTGTATTATTTTGAAGGTCTCCTCAGACATCATTTCATTCATAAGATACAAAAAGATTTTCACAATTATTATTACCAAGATTAATCTAGCAAACATCTACAGAATACTTCACACATTAGTTGTAATTTTTCAAACACACATAGAACAGTCACAAAAATGTGGCCAAGTTGCAAAGCCAATCTCAACAACATCAAAGACTCAAGATCAGAAATGTTTAGTCCTTAGAGCAATGAAATTAGTAACACAACAATAGCCATCACTAAAAGAATACATAAGGAGACTGTAATAATTTTCAAGTCTCTTAAATAGTTATTCTAAATTCTAGTTTTGTGTTGTCATCACTTAAGGAGCTCCTTAAAATACATATACCAAGGCCTCATCCCAGACCTACTGAATGTGTGGGCCATCTCTGACATATGTGATAGTTAGAATCTATCAACACTGAGTCAACTTGCCCAGCTGCAGTAAGAAAAGTAGACACATCAAAATATTGCCAAATTCAAACATACTTCAGTTCCATTGCACATGAGAGACCACCATAAAGAGTTCGTTTTCTACAATAGTCATAAAACCATATATTCAACAAAGTACCTAACAAACACTGATGATACAAGTGCCACCAAGTAAATACAAATGTGTTTTACATCACAGTTTAAATCGCTTCTCAGAAACTGTCAGCATGCTTACACTGGCATGGTTCTCACTTTAAAAACATGCAACTACTTTCAGTTCTGTTAGATCATAGCAGTAATTACATCTGTACATGTCCAACTTCACTTCAGACATTTATGTAACTCTTTCACCAAATTACACATTTGTACTGACCTGCCAGCAATAGTGAATCAAAGCAGATCTGGACATTTTTCAGGGAAACATTGAGAGACCTTGGCAAATTCCAAATTTTTAAATGCCACTAAATATAATTGCATTAAAATATAACTGCTTCAGTTTTAGTATCTATAAAATGAGAATAACACATACCTCACAGGATTAGATGGATAATCTGAGTTAAATACAAATAAAGTTCTTCTGAGCTGCATATTAGGGTAACAAGCTAGGTTTACTCACTCACTAATTGGCTGATTTGATTCCACTTACAACCAGGCCAATTCCCTGGAATGTTTAAGTCTCGAAGATAAGCTCCTTGTAGGTCAGGAGACCATCTTGTTGAAAGCTTTTTGGTAGAAGCATGGCATCTGACAGGACGGGCTCCCTATAAATGCTGGCTGTGTGAGTGACTGATGTGGCCAGTGTCCATCGGTCAGAAGCAGAGCAGGGACCAGAGCCTCGGCTCCTGTCGATCAGCTCCGGTTTCTATCCATTCCATCACACCAGCTTCCCATCCTTTCTCTAAGGTTTGTTTCCACTAGACTGAAAGTGCAAAGTAACATCCCTCTTCCTTACCACATCTCAATTTATAACTCCTCTTTCTAGCTCTTAATAGACACTCTCACCCTTGAACACATAGAGGTGAAAACAGAGTAAGTGATGTCTTTTGGGTAAAAAGAGGCAAGTCAACAGTTAACAGTTATTTTGGGACATGACCATATGGGCCATATCCTTTTGTCCAAAAAATGATTCAAAGTTATCACAAGCATCACAACAGTGAGGCTGATATGAGCTTGGAGAGGGAATGAGAAATACGTGGGTAACATTTGGAAAACATGGTCACATATTCGGAAAAACCTACTGTCTTCTCAACAGCTAAGTCAAGAAGCACTAATCACAGGACATTTAGTGACCCAAATTTTTTTCAAAAGATTGCATGTCTTGATAATGAAACCTCTGCTTTAGGATTAATGAAGTCAGGTTTTTGTTCTCTTTTTCATTACACAAGTTTCCGTCACTTGTAAGATTTAAAGAATAAGCAAATCCTCATCTTCAGTATAAAGATAAAAGTGATTCCAATCGTGCTAAAGATCTTTTAGTTGACTAAAAATAATTATCTAAATATCAAAAGACAAACTCCTGGCCACACTTAAGTGTGCAAACTGAGCTATTTTAAGCAGGCCCAGACCCCTGACAAAAGTGGAAAGCAGGACATCAAGCAGCCATCATCTGTTAAATTAATAAACCCCAATCTACAAAACTATTGAAGATACGTCTCCCAATGTTAAGTATATGTTAAGGGAGATTCTTGACCATTGTGACTTTCAAACACCTTAGCTAGTTTGAGAAAGTACTTTTTAAGCAGTGGGCCCTCACATACATAATGGCTATACACTCTATAAGCCCTGATTTTAAAGCATATCAGATAATTGTTACTTACCCTACTGTCTCTATATATATCGAACACAACTGTAAAGGAGAAAAAACTCAAAGTTAACAATGAGCTACTATTTTCATGATCTAAGCCTCCTTTTGAAAATTAAAATGAATCTTATTATTAGTTACTCAAATAGCAGAATGTAAGTACTTTGAGAACTCAATGCTTCCAAATCTCAAAATTTTTAAAAATGATAAGATAGCCTACAATATTTTATTTATACGATTTCATTTTCCTTTTTTCTACCCTCAGCCATAATCCTTTATACAGCTGATCCTTAACCAATGCAGGGGTTAGGGATGCTGACTTCCCTGCAGAGTTGGAAAATGCACGTTTAAGTTTTGACTTCCCTGAAACTTAACTACTGACAGCCTACTGTTGACCCAAATCCCTACAAATAACATAAATAGTCGATTAACACATATTTTGTGCATTATATGCTGTATTCTTACAATAAAAGTAGAAAAAAGAAAATATTAGTAAAATCATAAGGAAAATATATTTACGGTCCTATACTGCATGTATCAGGAAAAAAAAATCCACATATAAGTGGATTCATGCAGTTCAAACCTGGGTTGTTCAAGGGTCAATTGTATTTAAAACTTCAAACCAAACACACCATCTCAATGAATTCACCACTATAAACAAATTATATGTACTAGTGAAAAAAACATCAATCACTTAACTCATTTGATGAGGAATAATCGACTTCAGTAAAATCTGTAGTAGGAAAGCATAAAATCTAGCTATGGTTATGGCATGATTAATCTTTTTTAAAATCAAATCTGCCATAGAACCCATGTTTGGCAAGTAGAAATCAGAGTAGATTTTAGGATGCACGAAAACTCTCTTTCATATACAATATACTTTCTTAAAAACAAGTCACAAATGTTTACCTTATAACTGATACTATCTGATCATTCAAATAAAAAATCCAGAAAAGTAGATCAGTCAACTGAGCTGATTTAGTCTGAATAACACAAGCATTTTGTTCTCTGTAGATAGACCCTTTGAAATGAATATCTAAAATGATGAGAAATAACTGCCTCAGTATTAAAAAATGACCGATTAAAATAAGGTAAAATTAACATGCCAACCATCAGTAATACCAAATAGTAATACAGCAAAATGCTTAAAAATAGTGTTTCAAATCCAGTTTTAAATCTGTACCACCAGGGTGCCTGGGTGGCTCAGTCGGTTATGCATCTGCCTTCAGCTCAGGTCATGATCTCAGGTTCCTGGGATCGAGCCCCACGTCGGGCTCCCTGCTCAGTGGGGAGTCTGTTTCTCCCTCTGCCCCTCCACTCACTGGTACTCTCTCTCTCTCTAATAAATAAATTCTTCAAAAAAAAATCTGCACCACTATGAAGTAAGGTTCAGTAATATCATGTACTTCATTTCACTGGGTCAATAAAAAATACTCACAGTCTTCATCCAAGAATTTGTACTGTATGTGTTTCTTAAAAAAGTCTTGTATGCATCTGCAAATCTCCTCCTTTTGTTTAGAAATATGATCATAGTACTGTGTATAGTCCCTTTGAGAAATACCTGACAAGAAAATATTTTATATCCATTGTTATGTAACATTCTTTTCAAAAACACCAAAATGTAATTTAAACGTCTTTTTGAGAGAACTATTAAAGTAGATCAGACAACCAGGGTGCCTGGGTGGCTCAGTTGGTTAAGCGACTGCCTTCGGCTCAGGTCATGATCCTGGAGTCCTGGGATCGAGTCCCGCATCGGGCTCCCTGCTCAGCAGGGAGTCTGCTTCTCCCTCTGACCCTCCCCCTTCTCATGCTCTCTCTATCTCATTCTCGCTCTCAAATAAATAAATAAAATCTTAAAAAAAAAAAAAGTAGATCAGAGGACCAATCAGATGAATATTGCATAATACATGATTCAGCATTTTATAGAGATAAAAAACTTATCAGCTGTAAAAAGTTATCCAATCATATGGATAGATATATCCTAAGTTCCATATTGTCATGCATTCTTACTTTAGAAATATTTTTATTTAGTACAATAGAAAGAACTCAGTCATAAATACGTTTATAATGTAAAAAATGAAAGAAGCAGTTTTAAACCTGCGTACACAGTCAATTGCCTCTTCTTTTTTTCCAACAAATTTTCTACAAATTGGTATTCTTTTCCACTTTTCTTTGGGAAACTTAAACTATTCCACGTCTTCCAACTCATATTGTATTTCATAGAAATAGGCTATTTTTCCTGCACACATACTACCCTGCCTTCACAAGCCTGATCTTTCAAGCCATGGAAAACTAAACATTCCTTTCTTCAGAGTGACTTGATGATTTTATTCCAAATACACTAAAGGGATTATTGTAAAAACTCCCTCAATTTGCTCTAGGCATAGGAAAGTTTTCCGCTCTGAAAGAAGGGCTTCTACCCTATTTCTTAATCAATGCCAATATGCCTTCCTTCTTTAGCTCTACTTGTATTGTAGTTTCTCCAGGAATATCTAGCAAAACAATAAACTCAAACACCCCAAGTTTCTTTTAGGTAAGTTAACAGATGTCAACATCATATTCACTAAATAGTGCTGATGTGGGGCACCTGGGTGGCTCAGTCGGTTAAGCATCCGACTCTTGGTTTCAGCTCAGGTCATGATCTCAGGGTTGTGAGGTTGAGCTGTGCATCCGGCTCCACGCTGGGCGTGGAGCCTGCTTAACATTCTCTCTCTTTCCCTCTCTAAAAAAAAAAATAATAAAAAAATAATTTTTTAAAATAATAAATTTAAAAAAAAAATTTTAAATAGTGCTGATAGGATTCTATTCAAATCACGCTTTTCTTGGTTACTGCATGGAAAACATGCAAAGACAAAAAAAAGCAGACGGTCTTTAATACTTAACTTGAGTACATTACAGCAAACAAAATAATAATCTGAGAGGAAGAAAATGGGTGGCTTTTTAAGTAATGCACTTATCTGTCCACATATTTCCTCTTGCTAGAATAATAAACACTGTTCCAATAATAGAAATAAAGATCCCCAAACTTGGCTTTTTATGATGCTTAAAATAAGTAGTGTGTGTTGCTAACAATTCTTAGGAAGGTCCCAAAGAGAAAGCAGGTAACATGAAAATAGCCTTAACTGGGATTGGCCAAGACCATCACTTTCATCTCCAGAATCCAGACAGACATGATTACTGCACAAGATACTTCTCTGTGGAAACTGAATATGACCTCAGGAGCATTATCAATATAGAATTCCAGAGCGTCACTACCAATTGGCTAGAGGTAGCATCTGAGATAAAAACTGATTACTACCCTCTCCTAATTACTAGAAATTCACTTCCATCAAAAGCTTCTCTTCTTGGGGCACCTGGCTGGCTCAGTTGGAGGAGCATGCAACTCTTGATCTTAGGGTCATGAGTTTGAGCCCTACCCTGGGAAAGAAATTACTAAAAATAAATAAACTTTAGAGATGCCTAGCTGGCTCTGTGGGTGGAGCACATGACTCTTGATCTCAGGGTTGTGAGTTCAAGCCCCATGTGTGGTGTAGAGTTTACTTAAAAAAAAAAAAAAAGTAAAATAAATAAACTTAAAAAGAAAAAAAAAATCTTGTCTTCTTTTAATGGGTAAAAAAAACTCACCAATAAGCTTGTTTTCCTTGACAAAACATCGGAACTCAGCCCCAGGAATTAATTCACACCATTTTCGAAGAACAAGCTGTAGAAAGAGGAAAAATGTAACACAACCATGTAACAAGGGAATGTTTCATGGTCTAAAAGACAATTTTATGCCAAGGGTATATTTTAATAATTGCCAATATCAAATAGTTTGGAAGAAAAGGCATCATAAACCATTCTTATCATGAGATGTAGGGGACAGATTTATTAGTCTAGTAAGTGGGGGAAATGCTGTTAAAATTCTTTATGACAAAATGCACCTTTGTCATTTATTTATCACTTTGAGAGTTCTGACATAATATACAAATCCAAGGATGATGAAGGCGAATCCTGTCATCATTGTGTATAGTTGCCCTGTAATTATGTTCCTCACCCCTTTAGCTATATCAAAAAATAAAAGGATATTCTAGTTATCTACCTTAGCACCACTGTGTAATACTCTGATAAAATTATTATTTTATCACGAAAAATCACTATAACCCTCCCATGATTTTGCCACTACTTTAAAGGAAAACAATTCTACAACTGGCCCAAGTCATAAATGGGTTCTACTACTATAATTAATTATTATGTACAAATTCTCCTATATTACTGAATTGCTACAATTTTATAAATATTATAGTTGACAAATGTATGCTTCCAAGTCTGTTTTTAAAATGTTCTTTGGAGAAAACCAGTCCTACTCCTGTGAAGTATTAATTGTAATAAGTGGCCAGTGCCTCCAGCCTCCCTTATGCTGGCATATACTTCTTTGCCCTTTAAGACCTAAGAGATGGAACTAAGCCCCATTCCTGGAATAACCTCCAGTGGGCTCAGTATCCTCCCTTCCCATACCCTGTGCTCCCAGTTTCTTGCACCTAACATTCTATAGTATGCACATACATACCAAGTTGTACTATGATAATTTGATACAAGTCTCTCTTCCCTCCTAACTAGCAACTCAGCAAGGGCAAGGAACTGGGTCTTACTTATCTTTATGTTCCCAGCACAAGTACGTAATACCTAGCAGGTGCTTAAAAAATGTTACAAAACAAAACTGTCAATATATAAGATACACAGCCACTAAAAATCCTGATATAAAAAAATAATTAATGAACTGGAAAAATACACTGTAAGTGAAAAAAAAAACGGTATGCACGGTATTTTATGAAGAGAGTGTGTATATACACACACATATACACTTATTTCAAGAAAGGGAAGTTAAATGCCAAACTGCTAATACTGAGGATATATGTGGGTGGTAAGTTCCTCATATTTTCTTGTACTTCTTAATTTTTGATAATTGCTTTTTTTAAAAAAAAACAAACATATTGTTAAAATATGGCTAAGATTTTAAAATGCACTGATTCCAATTTTCAATTTTGTAAGCTCTTAGTCAAGATTTCTATGTGCTGTATTTTTTTTTTTTAATTTTTATTTATTTATTTGACAGAGAGAGAGATAGCGAGAGCAGGAACACAAGCAGGGGGAGTGGGGGAGGGAGAAGCAGGCTTCCCGCCGAACAGGGAGCCCGATGCGGGACTCCATCCCAGGACCCTGGGATCATGACCTGAGCCGAAGGCAGACGCCCAACGACTGAGCCACCCAGGTGCCCTGTATTTTTTAAAAAGAACCTAATTATTAAATGAAGAACTAAAAAACTAAAAATGTACACAGTTGTCATCTATTAAAAGCTGATACTGGCAAATATAGTTTTTTAGGGCTACAGTAATTTTTATTTAAACAACAAAGAAATAAGTAATTGTTGTAAACTAACATTAATTTTTTGGAAAATCTGCATAATCTTTACTGAAATAATATTTTGGACAAGTAACGCATACATTGTGTGGTTGACTGAAAAAACACAAAAGGGTAAAATGTGAATTATCCCTACCCCGACCCTACCCAGTCCCTCTATCCTCCGCAGAGGTAACCAGTGCTGTCAATTACTCATATAGCTTTCCAGAAGTAATCTACAAATAAATGAGCATGGAGCACATGTATATATCTTTTTAAATACACAAAGAAGGAATACACAGTATACAGGATTCTGCTTGCAACTTTTTTTCATTTTAATTATTCTAAGAATATCACTTTCCTGAGCTTTTAAAAAACTGAGTTTTAAACCCTATGCACTAACATGATAATGGCATAGTCCCAAAAAAGCAATAAAAGAGCAAACTGCTGGTAAAATGAATCTTGGGGATAAAAGATAACATCTCAAAGATTATGGGAAGACTCGAGAAATAATCTTTGTCATTTTGTGTTTTCCAGCACCAAGTGATAAGACACAGCAGGTGTTTAATAGATGTTTGTTCAATGAAACAATAGATATGAATATAACATATACAAATAAAGAATGTTATAAAAATGTTTAATGATTGGGAATATGCTCATGCTATGCTATTAAGTCAAAAAAACCTTCATAACTGGTATGTAAAAAGCTCAATTATAAGTGCTAAAAGATCCAATTTGGTGGCCTGGTAAATAGTAAATGAACTGTTCTACAAACATGGTATGATCACAGACGATATACCAATATACATTCAACACACTAAAAATTTCTTGATACAGAGAGTCAGTGGGCAAGTTTTGAAAGCATGTGTATACAAAGGTGATGAAGCAAACAATGAATTTTTTTTTTAAATGAAGAATTTTTTTTAAAAAAGACCACTGGACTATTTCTAATTGGTGTTACAAATCCAAAAATGCAAATGCTTTGCAATTATAGAGCAGGATGACCACTCTCTTCAACAAATTATGAGCTGTCAAAGTTTTCAAAAGTATTACATTCTGACGATCCAAGTGCAAGAACAACCAGGAGTAGTGATAAGGAAGAGCCTATCAGGGATGTAGCTGAAACCTGGAATCAGATTCACTCATAACAGTTGATGAGTAGTTATTTGAGTCCAAGAACACTACCCATTTCAGGGAGGCGTATGGGGGCGGGGGGGGAGGATATACCTTCAAACTAGGAAAATATGGAATACAAATTTGGGTTTGCTATGTTTGAATTCTTATTGCTATTTCTAAAAATGTTTTTCACTATCCTTTCAATCTAACTTCTGATGTAATTTGTAAAATGAGTGAACAACAAAAAAAATAAAAAGGTCCACTGGGCCTAAATGGTAGAATTGGGGATGATTATTTTTCTTCATATACCAGGTTAAAAAGCTTACCCAGCTTAAGCCAGATGATGGGTATAAAGTATTAGTTTTATCACAAAATACGTACATTCTATAGTATGTATATACTGTGTATACGTGTGTATATATTCATTTATACATATATTTTTTACATATTTAAAAATTCAGTGGCTCTAGGTTCCCAGAGAAATTGATCCAAAAAATTTTATTCATTTTGCTTAAGAATAGATAGCAATTTCCAACACATCTTCATCTAGGATTATCAATTTCAAGATTTAAAAAATAAATCCTTACCTCATATTCTATACAAGGATCTGGAGAATCATCAGTACAATGAATAAATCTTTAAGAGAAAAAAAGGCAATTGAATATTTTTTTTTAGTGGCAGTTTATGTACACACATTACTTATATTCAATGCGATACGTGTAAGGTATTACTGGAAGAATCCAGGAACAGGAGGCTAATTCAAATCCAATGAACATTTATTAAGCACTATTCAACACCAGATGTTAGCCAAGGTACCCCGAAATGGTATTTCACTAGTCCTCAAAACCACCATATAAGCTACTATTATCTCCATTTTTCTGTCAAAAAACAAAGAAACTTAGACCCAGAAACCACCAAATCTAGTGACCAAGCCAGGACTAAAACTCAGATCGTCTAAATACAGATTCCAAATGAAAGCAGGATGGTACTGCTGTTCTCTAACCTTCACTGCCTTCTCTGTGGCTACACCAGAAGTCTACTTCTCTGCTGACATTACCTCTACCATCTAAAGCCACACAAAGTTAATCCAAACCTTACCCTGCAAGCCATTTAAAAAAATATTTGATAGAACTACTCATTCCTTCATTAAGTATACTGCTTCCCCCTCTAAAAGTCCTCCATTTCATGAACAATTTTTCATATGTTTTCTAAATGCCTTTGTTAAATGCCTCCCTATGCCAAGGACTGGCGAGGCACCAGAAATGCTAAAATGACCTGAGTCCCTTGTTCTTTAGGAGGTTAGTCTGGTGGGGAAAGTCTAACAAGTAGACAAAAAAATTCAAACCACTGAAAGCAAATAAAAATACTCTGATAGCACAAAGGAAAAACTGATTAGCTCTCTGTTGGGGGGGGAGGGGAGGGAAGGTGGCAGTCAAGAAGGCTTCATTCAACAGGAAGGGAAGGGTCCACATTTAAGGCAAAGGGAAGCATGCACTAAAGCAGGACAAGAAATGAGAACTGTCACGCTGTATACAGGGAACTATGACGGATTCGCGCCGATGGGAGTGTAGAGCGCAAGGAGAACCACGGGAAGATGAGGTTAGATCTCGTGCACTGTTGGTGGGAATGTAAGCTGGTGTAGCTGCTGTATGGAGTTTCCTCAAAACAGTAAAACTGTATGGAGTTTCCTCAAAACAGTAAAAGTAGAACTACCATATGATCCAGTAATTCCACGAATAGGTATTTACCCAAAGAAAACAAAAACACTAATTCAAAAAGATTTATGCACCCCTATCTTTATTGCAGCATTATTTATAACAGCCAAGATATGCAAGCAGCCTAAGTGTCCATCAACAGATGAATAGATAAAGCAGATATGGAGTATGTTAAACAAACAAACAAAAAGCAGAAACAGACTCATATTTGTAAGAAAGAGACTCATAAATACAGAGAACAAACTGGTGGCTGCCAGAGGGGAGGGGAGTAGGGGGAATGGGCAAAAAGGTGAAGCGGGGTGGGAGATACAGGTTTCCAGTTACAGAATGAGTAAGTCATGGGGATAAAAGACAGCACAGGCGAATTGTGCAAGACTGTTGAATCTCAGATCTGTACCTCTGAAACAAATAATGCAATATATGTTAAGAAAAAAAAAAAAGAAGAAGAAGGTAGCGGGAGGGGAAGAATGAAGCGGGGGAAATTGGAGGGGTAGACGAACCATGAGAGACGATGGACTCTGAAAAACAAACAGGGTTCTAGAGGGGAGGGGGGTGGGAGGATGGGTTAGCCTGGTGGTGGGTATTGAGGAGGGCACATTCTGCATGGAGCACTGGGTGTTATGCACAAACAATGAATCATGGAACACTTCATCTAAAACTAATGATGTAATGTATGGGGATTAACATAAGAATAATAAAAAAAAAGATAGCACAGGCAATCTAGTCAGTGGCACTGGAAGAGTGTTGTATGGGGACAGATGGCAGCTATACCTGTGGTGAGCATAAAATACAGACATGTTAAATCACTATGTTTTACACCCAAAACTAATGTAACATTGTGTTAACTATAATCCAATTAAAAAAACGACACTGAAGAGAAGTTTTTGATGAAGAGGAGTATCCAGATTGTGAAGGGTCTTGTTTGTGTCTCTAGGGAGGCTGTACTTTATTATATATACACTGAGGAGCTAAAAGTTTCTGAACATGTGAGGGCTTTAGGACTACCACTGTGGCAATGGTACTGGATAGCTGAGGGTGGGGGGGGCGGTGGGTGGGTGGAGGGGTGGCAAGTAGGGAGGCAGAGAGACCAGTTAGAAGGCTCGGTCCAATAGACTTGGGGGTGATAAGGGTCTAGGGGCTGCAGTGGGAGTGGGGAGGAGAAAAGCACTATATAAAGATATTCAGGAGGCAAAACCAATATTGCCTGGCGCCCTGTTGAAAGTGAGGGATGGGCGCCTGGGTGGCTCAGTTGGTTAAGCAACTGCCTTCGGCTCAGGTCATGATCCCGGAGTCCTGGGATCGAGTCCCACATCGGGCTCCTGGCTCAGCGGGGAGCCTGCTTCTCCCTCTGACCCTCTCCCCTCTCATGCTGTTTCTCTGTCTCTCTCTCTTTCTCTCAAATAAATAAATAAATAAATAAATAAATAAATAAATAAATAAAAAGAAAGTGAGGGATGAGGGAGAGAGGTCGGGATGACTGAGGTCTGGTTTCGATGACTAGCTGGACAGTGATGGGAATGCCATTCACCGAGACTAAGAGAAAAGTAGGTAACAGGGGTGAGGGAAAGACGGGAGAGAATTATGTTTATATTTGGAGAGTTGGAGACATCCTCGGAGAAGCGCACAGAAATGTCTAGGAAACAACCAGAAATAAGGAAACTCAAAGAGAGGGAGGAGTTGAAGACAATTATCTGGAGGTAATCACATAGGTGTAAGAACTGAAGTCAAGGAAGTAAATAGAAGCGTCACCTCAGGCAGATGACAGAACCTTGGAGAATACCAACAATTAAAGAGTGAGCAAAACTTGCAGTCGAGAGACATTTTTATTAAGAAGAAAAACCCCACGCATAGAAAACAAAAAATACTTTTAAAGATCTCTTAAGCAATTTACAAGTAAAACTGAGTTTGAAAAGCTTTTCAATTCCCCTGACTATTTCATTAGGTTGGAATTCTCTATAATCATTTGTAATTTATACTACAAACAACAACAATTCCAATTTATTTGACTGGCTGAGATTCTCAGAAAAAAACCTTTATTCCTACTAACAACTGGGCATGGGTGGATATAATCTGAATTACAAAGAAAAGTACACCCAACGTGCTTTGTTGAAAACCAGTGGGCTTTCTCTGTATTAATGAACATGCACCAATAATCCTATGAGAAAGTGCCATTAATATCAATGTTTATCACATGAGGTTACCAAGGCTCTGAAAGGTGAGAGATCAAATAAGTGGTAGGGAGGGCACTAAACCCGCAAGGATGGAGGTTCTAGAGCTGCTGTTAGGGGCGCCTGGGTGGCTCAGTCAGTTAAGCATCCGACCCTTGATTTCGGCTCAGGTCATGATTTCAGGGTCATGTGATTAAGCCCCACACTCAGTGTGGAGTCTGCTTGTCTCTCTTGCCCTCTGCCCCACCCACCGTCTTGCGCACGCGTGTTCTCTCTCTCTAAAAGAGCTGTTGTTAAAGCTCTCAGATTTCAGCTAAAAAAATAAAACAAAACACCATAAGTATCAGATGCATCTAAAAAAATGTCCTTGATCATCTTTAATAGTTCCACATAATAAATTTTTCATTTCAAAAGATTCCTTGCGCCTTTTTTTCTAGTTTACGTGTAAACATTTTAATTGTGGGGCGCCTGGGTGGCTCAGTTGGTTAAGCGACTGCCTTCAGCTCAGGTCATGATCCCGGAGTCCCGGGATCGAGTCCCATATCGGGCTCCCTGCTCGGCGGGGAGTCTGCTTCTCCCTCTAACCCTACCCCCTCTTGCGCTCTCTCTCTCTCAAATAAATAAATAAAAAAAATCTTTTAAAAAATAAATAAACATTTTAATTGTAAAAAACTGCTATTTTATGAATTCTTTTACCCTTAAAACAGATACATACTTTTATTCTGACTTTTAATTTTGAG
This sequence comes from Mirounga angustirostris, assembly GCF_029215605.1. Classification (NCBI taxonomy): domain Eukaryota; kingdom Metazoa; phylum Chordata; class Mammalia; order Carnivora; family Phocidae; genus Mirounga; species Mirounga angustirostris. Next base: position 128,283,144 of record NW_026991713.1, read on the forward strand.
GAATTAAAAAATACATAAAAGTACAAAGTGCACATGTATTGCTTTTATAAGAAGCCTATTCAAGTTTACTTTAGAATTTAATATTTTGTTTTGTAACATATACAAATATGGAATTACTATGTTGTACACCTGAAACTTAAATATAACATTATGCCAATTATACCTCCATAGGAAAAAAAGGTAATATTTTGGCTTCCAACTAACCATTAGTTCATGATCAATGATAAAACTGAACTGTCTCTTTTCTTAATTTAAATGTATCTAAAACATACAGGGAGATGGAAGGAGAGAAATGACTAAGGAACTTGAATAAAGAACAGGGCATTATCTTAATGGTTAGTGTAGTAGCAGAACTACTACCATTCTCATATTTGAAATGTGATTTAATCATGTGGGTGCCATAGTTTTTATAAATCTGGTAACAGAGGATAGTTACTATGATTCTATAAAGAACAAGCCAGATTAAGATTCTATATCTACCTGTTTTTAAAATACTACAGGAAACCCAAAAGGCACAATTCCAAAACACAAATCTTCATTGTCTAATGTTTTTAATGCTTCGATATTCCTACAAATACTGATTTCAGCCCTCGGTTAATCCTCATATTGCTACTTTAAAACACGTATACATTTTAATGTATATTTGCATTCTCCCATCCTGTAACATTTATTTTTTGGTGTTGATTGGTTTAACATTTAATGTTAGTTTAAAAGCCTGATTAGTTTCAGAATGTAGAAGTGAGAATGTCTGTGGTATGTGAGATTATTGTATAAGGCTTTTTCTTATTAAGATGATTAACCAGATGGCCCAGTACAGTTCTTGCAAGAGAAGAGTGCAGAGCCAACTAGTTAAGCCTGAATGTAAAGGTCAACGATAGCATTTTCAAGAGCTCAGCTGAAATACTGCAAAGAACGCTGTGTGTGAATATTTAGATTCCATTTACATTCTGGAGAAGGTAGGTTTAAAAAGCAAAAATGAGTAAGATAATCAGGGTACTGACAACACTGGAATTTTTACAATCCTTATACATAAATTAATGGACCTAAAACTTGTTCTAAGAGTCTCAATTCTTTTTATGAGTTTAATTAAAACACTTCCTTTATATTATCTTTGAGACTTCTGTTATTTTAAATTCATACAGCTCTACTTCCTCCTCTTGTCTGCTGTCTCACCTTGAGGCATGATGTAGTTTTCTCACGATCTTGTTATTTCTACATAAGCGCCTACTTGGTGCAGCTCATTTCTCTGGGGGTCTCACAGGCCTGGGTTGTGGAGTCTTCCCAGAGCACTTTGTATTTGCATCTTCTAGGTGTCTCAAGGGTAAAAATGACTGGAGGACTGACTTTTACATTAATTTCTTAGTTAATGGAAGCTCTTCAACAGGCAGGTGGTTCAAATTCCATTTTCCAAAGTTCATAATGAGATATAGGCCTGAGGTTTCAACTTTTTAAAACTAAAAACCCAAAGCCCAAGGGGTTTCAGTCCTGCTTCCCTGTCTCTGTGCCAATGGATGAATTTTTTTTCTTGTTCACCCTTTACTGAAGGTGCAAAAAACGGTCTCTTTTCCAAATCCTCACTTTATTTTGGCTTAATGCTTGGCTTCCAGTCCTATAAAGGGATTAAAAGTTATGTCTCTTATCAGCTCTGATAATGACCCCTAAAAGGCTTACCTACCTAACCCTCTGATTTTCCATCCTCTTTACATTTCTTGCATCTGGGATTTACCTTTTGTTTCTGTGAATTCAGCTATGCATTAATTTCTGTGCTATAGTTTATATTTTACCCAGCATCTCTAGGTAATGTGTAACAAAAGATTTTTCAAGTTATCTTAGCCTGCTACTTAGCTAAAACCAAAAATTAATGATCAGTTTCTTAAAGCTCTTTTATAATTACAAATAAGAACATTTTGAATCTCATTTGAATATCTCTGCCAACCTGAACAGTACTAGCTGTAATTAGTACTTACTAACCATTTTCATGTACACTTATGAGCTTATTGTGTGTGTCTGTGTGTGTGTGACTGTGTGTTTAAATCCCACTTCTAAATTTTTTTTCCTGGGTAAGTATTTTATTATAACTTGGAAGATTTCTTTGAAATTTTCAACAGGTTAACAACATAAAGTAGTATTAAATCAAAGTCACTGCTTTACAGTCTGGATAGAAAGGAAACTCCTATACTGAATTATAATTATAGTTCCTCTAGCTAGCCATTAAAAATCCAAATATACACAAATGTTATTAAATGATGAATGTTACATTATCTACAATGGAAATTACAAACTAAAAAAAATTCTCAGGTACAAAAATAGTGAAGATTTTATTTTGGAAAAAAACCAACAAAACCCAAAAGTCTATCCTGATGAAAGCTACTATGAAATTATACCAGTGCATTTTAAAAACATTTTGAAATTAGCCAGTTAATAGGAATTTTTGAGAGTAATGTTCTAGATCCAAATTTTTAAAAAGAAAAGAAAGGAAAAAAAGTCTTAGCCCCAAACTGCAAGGACTGTGCTCAGCCAGCACTGATCCCTGGCAGGCAGGAAGGCCATCTTTTTTCTTTCATTTCTACTCAAGGTACTGCCCTAATTATTCCCTCAACTTCAACAAGATTGCATTTCCTGTCAGCCACCAGGTCTTAGCATAAACAGACCCATTCGTTATGCCCTAAACCATGTCTTAAGATTGACATACTTTTTTCTGTGAACTTCCTGTGATCAACAAGTTTTTATCATGCTGTTCCAAATATTTCATACATCAAAAGAGAACAAATGTAATATATTCAATGATAAGGATGTGGGTGTGTGGAACAGAGGGGAGCACAATCAAGAAAATATGGATGTACTCTAGTATACAGATGAGGCGGAATGTGTCCCCTGCTTTGTTACAAGGAAAGGAGGAGAGGACCAGAAAAGGATCCATGTGCCTGCACTGTGCTGAGCTGTGCTACAATTCAGAAACAGACTACAAGAAAGAGCTAGATGGAGATGAAAACAGAGACTACGCTAGTGGAAAACTTTTTTTTTTTTTTTAAGATTTTATTTATTTATTTGACAGAGAGAGACACTGCAGGAGAGGGAACACAAGCAGGGGGAGTGGGAGAGGGAGAAGCAGGCTTCCCGCAGAGCAGGGAGCCCGATGTGGGGCTCAATTCCAGGACCCTGGGATCATAACCTGAGCCGAGGGCAGACGCTTAACGACTGAGCCACCCAGGTGCCCTGCTAGTGGAAAACTTTTAAGTTGAAGATGAAGCCTATGTGTTGGGGCTAAGGGGTGAGATTCTGGCACTGGATGTACAGATTTACAATATTACCTACTCACAGGATATGAGCTGGGCCTCTAATTTGGGCCAGTCACATGGCAGGAGTAGGGGAAGGAGAATCACACTATTGGTATACTCTGAGAATAATACCTACATGAATTTACTCTAGGCAACTTAGATACTACCTAAGTCCATTGGCTGAGATCACAATTTCACCATTTTTATAAGTAGTGAGAAAACATCTTCATTAAAGCTTTCTGAAGTGGCTGTAAACACAATCATTAATGTTTTAAAGTGGCATACCACCCTAGATATTTACTAGGGCACAAGTCTGATTGGTAAGCTTTTTTTAAAAGTTGGAAGGTTACATTATACTTCACTGTAAACAGTAAGTATAAGAAAAAGTGTAAATTATGGGCAAGAAAAACAAAATGCAGAACCATGGAACCTTAAGCGTCAAAGTTCTGGTGGTGTAGACTATTGCTCATGGGGAACCAAGAGAACCAGGTTAAGAGTACTGGTCACAGATTCCATTCCAGATTTCACTGGTGCTGGAAAAACAAAGATAAAAGTAAAACGATACTGAACTAAGGATCATTGGGTACGTTCATCTGAATTTTCATAGAATTCTTCTTCAGAAAGAGATAAAATATGCTATCTAAAATTAAAACAATCTACAGCAGAGAAAGTGTCATCTCATTAATCACAAGGTAAAGATTCTATCAGGTCCAACTTACACACAAAATTTTACTCCTGAGACTACTTGCTGCATTTTAGGATTAATAACCAGTGTTGTGATAATCTTAAGAATGCATACAAATTACGTCAAGCATGGCTGAGTTAAATTACTAAGACAAGTGAAATTTCCTGACCTCTAATCAAATCTATCTTGTGCGTGACAAATCCCTCAGAGAAACACTTAATGGATTAATTTTTTCACTCGCTCAGCCCTATCTTCCAAGTGCCAATTGAATACCAGGTATTATTTTCTTGCCTTGGCTAACTGAAGTGACATTAATCAATAAAATAATTACTGAAAGCAGCCTTGAGCCTCAACAAGTCTAACCACATAAAATGTTTCTATCTGGGGGCACCTGGGTGGCTCAGTCGTTAAGCATCTGCCTTCAGCTCGGGTCGTGGTCCCAGGGTCCTGGGATCGAGCCCCACATCAGGCTCCCTGATCAGCGGGAAGCCTGCTTCTCCCTCTCCCGCTCCCCCTGCTTGTGTTCCCTCTCTCGCTGTGTCTCTCTCTGTCAAATAAATAAATAAATTCTTTAAAAAAAAAAAATGTTTCTATCTGGGCAAATAGTTTGCTCAGTGAATCTAGTGCAGACTGTGTTAAATGTGTCATATTGCAACTTCCACTTTTTAAAGCTCCTATGTACAATAACCAGTTGAGGAACAGGAAAAATAAGAGTACTTAATATTCTGTATCAGCTTACAACTCTGACAGATAGCACAGCTTGTCTCCCTCGAGCTATTCCCAACCTTCATCCTTGCTAACACAATTGTGATTGCTGGATCAGGTAGCACTTGTATTCTGCAGTCCCCTCCGGAATCCCAGGGATGCATGTGCTGCTTAATCTAAGCAGTCCTCAAGGCGTGGGCCTGCACAACCATCATCAGGATAACCTGGGAACTTCTTTGAAATTATATTCTTGGGCCCCACTCCCAGCCTACTGAACCAGAACTTTGGGGAAGGGACCAGCAATCTGTGTTTCATCAAACTCTTTAGATGATCCTGATGCATGCTAACGTCTGACAGCCCTGGTCTAAACCAGTCATTGCAATTCTGTTCCCTCTGCCAACTGCTGGATTAGGCTGGGTCTCTGTATGACCAATGAGCCTACAGAGGCCTCCTGGGAAGCTTCCAGAATGCTCTACTTGCTCACATACAGAGAGGAGTGAGAGGAAACACACCACCCCTTCTATTTTTGGTTCAGATACTGTCATGTCTTCATGTGCTGCCCAGAACTGTAGCAGCAATCTTGAAACCAGTGGGCGATAATCCCAAGTACTTACCACATCAGTAAGCCAAGCATGACCACAGGGGAAAAACTGGAAGAGCCTGGCTCCATGGAGACCTTGAGGAGCAGCTCAATTAACCCCAAAAATACCCACGCTCCAGAGTCCTTGTTAAGTAATATACTTTTTAAAACTCTGTATGTGTAAAATACTTTTAGTTGGCCTTCTGTTATCTTGCAATCCTGACTGGAATATCTTTCTTTTTTTGAGGTAAGCTCCAAAATAATATAAACAATATAAAGTCACTTTTATAATATTATATAATCTTATACATATCACAGATTATTATATAACTCTATAATGTCTTTTTACATTCTATATTTATACTTATTGTTTTTACTTATATTTTTATTATATAAATTCTTACAAAATTAAATTTTTTTTTTTTAAAGATTTTATTTATTTATTCATGAGAGACAGAGAGAGAGGCAGAAGCAGAGGGAGAAGTAGGCTCCCCGCGGAGCAGGGAGCCCGATGCAGGACTCGATCCCAGGACCCTGGGATCATGACCTGAGCCGAAGGCAGACGCTTAACCGACTGAGCCACCCAGGCGTCCCACAAAATTAAATTCTTTATGATATTCCGTATTTTAATTTGAAGCATTTTTAAAAGGAGGAATTTATGACTTTACTAAGTGAAAATATAGAAACCATTTAGAATGGCATTACTGAAATTATATTCTGGTTTTGGTTCTACTAACTAGTTTGTGGGAACAAACGACCAAGCAGATTTAGGCCTCAATTTTTAGCCTATAGAAGGAAAGAGATTAAATTACTGACAGAATCCTGTCTAATTTAAAGAATTACACTCCAAATTTAATCTTTCAGGGGTCCTTAAAGGCCTATGCGACAAAAGTTCATCTTTCACTAAAGATCCCATCAATACAGATTTTTACGGTGACAAGACTTACAGCTCTGCAGCCTCCTACCGACAAATTCTTCCAGAAGGGGGTGACTAATTAGAGCCGCCCAGCTGAAAGACTGCAAGCCCGGTACTTGGGGTTTGTTCCTGCCAACTCCCAATTATTTAGACTAGGAGAAGCATGGTATTCTGTGAGTAAACACTCTTAATCCCAGGCCTCAAATTCACCTGCTGACTGAACTTCCCTCCCATGCAAAAGCCAAAGAGCACAGAAGGCCAAATAGCTGACTGCTATTTCGACCTTCTATTGGGCTCACGTTAGATTCAAGCACGATGAAGAGGGGGAGAGGTGGGCTGGGGAGCAGCAGCATTCACCAAGCCACAAAGACGATTTAAAAAAGCATCAGCCACAGGGAATTAAAAGCAACTTATAGGAATTTGGGGAAAGGAAAAGATGTCCTCATACTCTCACTGCAACTAGTGTTAAAGGGACAGGGAAACTCCTATCTGATGAACTAACAGGTACAGAGCATTTTTAATGTAATATATTTTAAGACCTCTTTACTTAAAAGCATTAGGTATTTAAAAGCTTTATAATGGACAAAGAAGACAGCGACTACTTCCTCGAATCAGAGGGCCTCTCCTAGAACGGAAATGCCACAGCATTATTACTACAACAGGGGCCGCCAAACACCTAGTAACATCTGTGCCAACGTGACCACAAAGGGTGGACAATGAAATATCAAAACAATATAAAGCTCTTCTCTGTAAATGAACCAGAAATATCAATACTGGTAAACCCCCTTTATAATAAACTTACAATTTAACCAGACTCATTTATTATCACCGAACTTCATTCCCTTCATTCTTATAATACTAAAAACAATGGCCAAGCTACACAACTCAGAGGCAAAAGACTAGGTGCACAACTGACATGCAGTGAATTTATTTTTCTGTGCCCGGCTTCTCCTCAAAAAAGGATCTGAAGCTGAAATGGGGTGAATGGGCAGGGCAGACTCCACGGACGGATAGGGAAGAAGTGGCATGGGTACACAGTATTTGCACCCCTATTCACCCGCTTAGTTGCTGGATTTTGTGATATGCTTTACTTTAGAGACCAGTTTAAATATTAGTTTAAGTGTGATAACTGGTCTGTTTACGATGGGTAAGATGGGAAATCTAGAAGAATACCTATTTGATGACAGAACAAGAGAGCATAAAGAGCTCACTGGCAGGTCACCAGTGCAAGTCGGTTACCTGCCTATGAGTCCTTTAGCTAAAGAGTAACTGGCAAAGAAAGGAAAACAGCAATTCCCCTTCCTGAAATGTATGCTGAGAAAAAAATTAGGAACATGCACAAAAATTTAGCTCAGGGATATTCACTGTAGGACTATATAAAAATAGAATGCTGATCAAACAAATCATGCTGTAGCTATCCAGTGGAATACCATTAAGGTAATTTTAAACAATGATACATATAAGTATTAAATGACACATAAAGATATTAGCTATATACTGCAGGCCACTAAGGAATATGAACTACAGGATCCCATTTTTGTCTTAAAATATCACAATATGGTTAGAGACAGGTATATTTATATTATACGTATGCACAGAAAGAATTCTGGAACTATATAAAACCAACTGTGGTGAGATCATGGGTGCTTCTACATTTCCTGTTTTTGTTTAGCTCAAATTCTTAATTTTGTTTTTCTATGATAAGCATATACTGATTTTACAATGAGAAAAAAAGATTACCAAATTAATGGGCAGATACAAAGAAAGCCCTTGATATTTACAAATATTCATTTACTGTCCAAGGAAAAGAAATGTTTGCTTTAATAGGTCCTGTCATATGGAACTGCTGTTGTGTTGTTGGGTTTTTTTTTTTAAGATTTTATTTATTTATCTATTTGAGAGAGAGAGAGAGCACACGTTGCATGGAGGGACAGAGGGAGAGGGAGAAGCAGACTCCCTGCTGAGCAGTGAGCCGGACGTGAGGCTCAATCCTAGGACCTGAGCTGAAGTCAGACGCTTAACTGACTGAGCCACCCAGGTGCCCCGGAACTATTGTTTTTAACGGTACTAGAAGTAATGGGATTTCACCTTCAGCAAAACTCTCATAAGTACAGAAACTACTGACACGGGAGATCAAGAGACATACTTACGGCTGAGTGAAGTCACGAGTGATGAAATCAGAACTCTTGAACAACAGAAAGATGTCGCTGAGGGTTTTACATTTCAGAGAACTGTTCATTGCTATCCAGTATGCATCCTAAATAATAATAATAAAGCACATGCAACTTAGCATATATTTCAAGTCGGTTGCTATGAATGAGGCTCAGGCCGACATACAAAGCTGATAATGCACACTACTTTTAAAGAAAAAGCTCAGTTGAGACATTTTAGCTATACCATTCAATGTCAAATCACACTTCTGAACAACCGACAGCAGGGCCACTGCATGTTGCTTGCTGGGTTATGAACACTGAGCTGTTAAGGCCCTCACCTTCCCACTCAGGCCCAAGCACTTCCCCGTGTTTGTCTTACTGATGATGAAAGAGGGGTGAAGAGCATATCAGAAGTGCTGACACTTCAGCTAAAAGATCAAGATGCAAAGAAAGAGCCTAACCAGCTACTCTCTAAGAAAAAGGAGATCCTTTCTCTCTTCTTGTTCCTGGGTAGTGACAGCCCGGACACCTGAAGTGTGAGGACTGGAGCAGTTCAGACCCATGTCTACCAAATCAGGGAGAGAGGAGATGAGAGATTCTGCATCACTGCAGCTTTCAGTGGTGAATGTCTCCTACCTATGAACCAAAAAAAGGTAAGAACAGCAGGCACACCAGGCACAAAGCTTAGCAAAACACGCCTAAAAATGACAGAATAATTAAGTCATTTATTAAACATACTTCTCCCACAGATCAGACACAGGGCAGTAATCTAATGTTGAGAAAACAAATGATTGCAAAAAACTACCTAATTATCCACACATGAAAGACAGCCGTGGCACATGGCAGGCACACAAAATAAAATATAAATGAACAAAGGAATAACTTCAAACCACAAATAATCTACCATTCGTAAGTGGAAAGCCCCAGCCCAGCTCAGCAGTAAGAAATGATTCAAATTACTGCTCATGTACAAACTAAAAATGAGTTTTGATAACTTCTTTATAATAACTTTTATAATTTCTCCCAGTGAAAAAGATGCTGAACTTCTGGTGGAGAATGGCACACCACTGAAACAACAGCAGATGCACAGAAAACCGTGACCTCCAGGGAAAGCAAAAGGGTGAACAAGAACACCAAGTCATCCTGTACGGTCTCCATCCGATGTGCGCAGAGTGTCTGCGCTACCGGAGTTGCAGGAACACTGCATCCTGACCTAAGCGGAACGGGACAGTACTCGAATGAGGAGAGTGGAAGATCAATCAGCGGGAACGGGAGGTGAGAGGACAGAATCGTCTCGTTCCTGAGGGGGCAGCAATAATGAATATGGACAGCTAAAGGACGGAGCGGTAGAGGAAAACAACGAAAGGATGAACTGAAACAGGGACAGCAGCTGCCGCTGGGGAGTGAGACATGGGGCAGCAAAGGACGTGTCAGGACCTGCTGGTTTGGGGAGCAAAAGTCCAGCTCTTTTAAAAATGTAAATGATGTACATATGGAACTAATTTTAATCAGTAAAAATAAAGGCTAGATTAGGTACAACTTGTCATTCATCTTAGAGTAAGAGAAGAAAGACACATGGGATGATTTTTGAAAATGCAAGTAAGTCTTTGATTCCTTAAGTGAACTTTGCTGCCATAGTGGTTTTCTACTGGATTAGAAAGAAGAGTGAATTTTTCCACAGACCTTGATGTAAAGAAAAAATTTTGTCAATGCAATGTCATAACGATAAAACACAATTTAAGAAAATGTCAGCTGATTTCCCGAATGGCTCTATGTCTAGGTCCTGTGACATTTTAATTCTCATTATTTTTCAATAGAGAAAAATTTCTCTGTTACACTGAACAGCTGAAGTTTTGAAAGGGGCAGAGAATGGCCTTCCTCTGATTCTAGCACGATCAGCAACACAAGAGGTTACAACTGTCTTTTAGCAAAATATATAGTATTTTACAGACTCAGGAAACTGCAAAATCAGGAAAGTGGGAGGGGGAAAATAAAAATAAATACCACAGTGTTTTCCCTAGAATTAGGAATAAAATTCTAGGCTCTCTGTGGGTATATAAAAAGAAATGAATAGCAAAACAAAGAATATTCAAATAGTAAGAGATTTACTGATGTGTTCCTACCCTTGGGGCACTCCAGTTAAGCTTAGGAAATACACTGCCCCCCAGGGAATTGATAGCTTCTTGGACTTTCGTGGTGAACTCGGGAAATTCCGGTGCCTACAGAGAAAAAGGAGAAATCATTTAGACAGGTTGATAACATCACAATAAATACAGAAAACAAGATCAAAATCTCAAACAATTAAGCATGTTAAAAATAAGTTAGAATACAAATTACTATCAGAATTTCTGAACTGAATCAATGATCAAATATTTACCAGAAAGGGAAAAAAATAACAAGTGCCCAAACGGTACTTTCCAAAAACAATCAAAACCCAGGAAGCTTAAAAGACAGATGTCACGAGGCATCTGGGGATATGAGGAAGGACTGAATGGTTCTCTGAACATCTAAAGAACCAACAGTTATTAAGTGAAGAGACAGATGGAATGTCACCTGCACCCATACTCCAAGGCTCCGAAATACCACCTCACATTTAAAGGGCCAGAAGCCTTTCCATCTGGAGGAAAAGATTCTTGGACATATCCCCAAAAGCCTTCAGGAGAATGAGAAATAAATGATGTGCTTAACTGTATTTAAACACTGCTATTTCCAGACAAGTTTTAATATAAACAAAACTCAAAAATAGGATGGTGGTGCAGTTAAAATGTTCTTTCCTTTTTGACTGATTTTAAAATGCAGTTTATATATGCAAGTAACCAAAACGTCCTAAGTGTCACTTCAACTAGGAAGTAAAGAGAAATTGTGTGAAGAAACACTCTTCTGCACTCTTCTGTGAGCCTTATGTCCCTAGCTAAGGAGCACATGAACATTAGCAGAGAAAAGGGGACTAAGAGAATAGGAAGTGTAGCCTGCAAGGGACAGAATACAAAAATATTAACAGGTTTGCTACAGTCACATTATCCCTTTATATCTGCCGCCCCCTATTGGGCAACTGCAAATTTTGAAAAAGTCCAGTAATGACAAGTTCTTCCACAGGGGCAAAAAAAGTTAGACTAGGTCTAGAATGAGCCAAACTACACACTGCAAAAATATATCAAATGGCTTCTGTTGATCCCCTTAATCTAATCCAGTTACAACGGAGAGAAAACTGTGTTAAGAAGGGCGCCTGGGTGGCTTAGTCGTTAAGCGTCTGCCTTTGGCTCAGGTCATGATCCCAGAGTCCTGGGATGGAGCCCCGCATCGGGCTCCCTGCTCAGCGGGAAGCCTGCTTCTCCCTCTCCTACTCCCCCGATTGTGTTCCCTCTCTTGCTGTGTCTGTCAAATAAATAAATAAAATCTTTAAAAAAAAAAAGGCCTTTCCCCTTTTAAAAAAAAACTGTTAAGAGTCTGGGAAACAGGGGCGCCTGGGTGGCTCAGTTGGTTGAGTGTCTGCCTTAGGCTCAGGTCATGATCTCAGGGTCCTGGGATGGAGCCCCGCATCAGGCTCCCTGCTCAGTGGAAAGCCTGCTTCTCTCTGTCTCTGCTGTTCCCCCTGCTTGTGTGTTCTCTCTGTCAAGTAAATTTAAAAATCTTAAAAAAAAAAAAAAAAAAAAAAGTCTGGGAAACAGACCAAAAAACGTCAGTTTAAAACAAAAGGTGACCTATCCCCCAAACTAGAAACCAGCTTTAAGCAGTAAGCTAGTGAGTAAAGGAGGGAGAGATCACAGCAGACTGGACTGGACCCCCCCTTCCTTTCTGCTACAGATGTCTGTGATCTCTAGACAGGTTGGCAGCATCTTTAGTATCTGCCACCGTGTCCATCTTCCGTGTGACATTGTCAGCTTAGACACAGGAAATCAAACAGGAGCCATTCTGAGAGGCTTTCAAAATGAGTAACAGCCTGAGTCCTCTACCATTTGCCTCTCCCCATGAGAAGGAATTATGATCTATGTTAAGCCAATAATTTCCTTATGATCCACTGAAGTTACTGATGTGGCTCAGCTAGGGTTCTATGCATAAAAACTTATCTAAAATCTGCATTAGCAATATTTTCGATGAATGGTGTAGTTATACAAAATTTACAACATGAAAGGATTCATTCTTCAAAGACAAAACAATTTAATTTTCCTAACCCATAAAATTTCACATTGCTTTATATTTATGTATTATATTTTGAGAAGTGACAAATTACCTCAAATCCTCAAATTATTCAACTTCAGGAAATCCTGCTATAAGTATCCTAAAACAAATTTAAATTATAAAAAGTTTATGTATTGTGGAGAAAAATGTGTGCTTCAGTGGAAGACTATGTATTATCTACCTACAGCATACCCTCTGGATTATCTGATTCTAGCTAGGTCTATGAGCTGTTTTATAACTTGGCAAACTGTAGGTTAAGTGATAACAATGAAAAGTTTTTCTATGGACATAAAAATTCTATCCTGCCTGACAGAGAGCCAGTTGTCTTCCCCCGACACACACACCCTTGAGGGAGGCAAAACCAGTTCTGCTTCATTTATGTATTCATTTCAGTATTTCTAATCTATGTGTCTGTCCTTTGGATTCTCTTTGGAACCAGTTAAAACATCTGCCTAGATCCCTCATGAGTTAAATAAAACCTTCAACATGTGTTAGAGTTTTATATCAATATGGAATCATGATTCTACCTTTTTCTGAAAATTACCTTTCAACAGATTTAATAGAATTCTTTTAAGCTCATAGCTCAAGGAGTTGATTCAAATATGCAATATACCTCAGTTTTCCAGGAAAAGGTTCCTGTTGTGATTGATAAAATCTACATTTTTTATCATATCTGGGGACTTTCTGTGATCCAAACCCTCCTGTCTTTCCAACTACACCTACCATACCCATTCTTTTTTTTAATTATGAAATATTTAAAATATACAAAAAATATATATACACCTGTGTTCCTGGATCCATACATTCAACAATTTGGTATACTTTTTTTTTTTTTAAAGATTTTATTTATTTATTGAGAGAGAGAATGAGATAAAGAGAGAGAGCATGAGAGGGGGGAGGGTCAGAAGGAGAAGCAGACTCCCCACTGAGCAGGGAGCCCGATGCAGGACTCGATCCCGGGACTCCAGGATCGTGACCTGAGCCGAAGGCAGTCGCTTAACCAACTGAGCCACCCAGGCGCCCAACAATTTGGTATATTTAACCCAGACCTTTAAATTTCCTAAGGGAACAAGTAAATATACATTTACAATATAAATGAAGCTTCTTACCTCCTCACTCTCCTCCCTAATCCTAATCCTTCCCCTCCCCACAGGCAATCAGCATTACAGACTTGGGCGTATTCTTCCAGAATCATGATTTATACTTAATAATAATATATGCCTGTCCATTAATTATAGCATTTTAAAAATTTAATATAACTGTCATTGATATGTATACTTTTAGCAAACTGCTCTCACTTTTGAGATTTACCCCCCTCAACTGAGTTTTCCCATTTTTAATTCCATGTTTCTGTATCTAGATTAATGGACTATTACCACTCGTCAAAGCTTATATTTCCCTCGTTGGGTCTTGGCCCACACTCCTTACTAAGAGTCTTCTGCCATGAATGTTTCCCTGCTCAACAACATCTAGTTCCACCCAGCGAAACCTGTCACTTTAGTAACTTTTTATTTTGAAATAATGTCAGACTTTAAGAAGCATTAAAAGAAGAGTAATAAGAATTTCCATATACTCCTCAGCCAGGCGTTTACCACATGTTTTAGCCTTCCCCATCCCAAAACTCTCTCTTACAGATCTATGCAGATGTGTGCATTTATTTATATATATGCACATATAAAACAAAATTTTTTCTTACATTCTTAAAGTATGTAGAAGTCACGATGCCCTTTTACCCCCAAATACTTCAGTATGTTTCCTAAAAGATCAGTAACATTCTTTTACAGAACCTAGCAAAATTATCAAAGTCAGGGAGCTAACACTGATAGAATACCATTATCTCATTTACAGATCTTATTCAAAATGTACCCACTTTCCCAATGTCTTTTATAGCAGAAGAAAAACATTTCTTTTTGACTTAGGATCCAGTCTAGAACCACACCACTGCATTTAGCCGTCATGTCTGCGCAATCTTTAATCTGTAACAGTTCTTCTTTCTGTTGTCCTTTATCTTTCGTGACCTTGACATTTTTGAAGAGTACTGGCAGTTATGCTATATAATTTCCAAAAAATTGCATTTGCTGGAGGTTTCCTCATCATTAGATTTAGGTTATGCATGTTTGGCAGGAGATGTGTCCTTCTTAGCGCATCATCAGGAGGTATCAGGAGGTACACAATGCAGGTTTGTCCCATCACTGGCAAGGTTTTTGATCACTTGGCTTCCAGGTCTTTCCACTGTAAACTATTTTCGTCTTTATAATTAATAAGTAATTTTGGTGGAAATATCTTGAGAATATTCAAGTATCCTCTTTCTCATCAAATACTCACCCACGAGTTTTAACATCTATTCCATCAATTATTACTGTGATGGTTGCCAAATGGTGATTTCCAATTCTATAATTCCTTATACATTTGTGAGCTGGTGCCTTTTCTACTATAAAGGGCTTTCCTTTCTGCTCCCATTTATTGAATATAGCCATTTATTTGTCAGTATGGGATCACAGACCACTGATCTTAGCAAATGGCTATACTCCACTAATATCCCTGTTTTGACACTCAGCTATTTGGCCAGTGGGAACCCATTTGAGCTGGCCTCTGTGTCCTTTCTGTCATGTCTGCCTCATTCTTACTTTCTGACACAAGCTGTCGCAAGTTCATCTTCATGTTCCTACCCCCAGCCTTGACTTTCTCCAAGGAGCTTCAATTCCTTTTAGTTGAGAAGGTATCTAGAAACCAAGATCAGGGCACTGGGTATGCTCACTGCTACCATGATGTCACCGTATCACTGCTTCCAGTCCTTAGTAAATGGAGCATGGTAGATACACACATAAATTATTAATTTCCCTATCTAGTCATCTATTAGAAAGCATGAGTTGGCACTGATAATCCTCACCACTTTTAGGGTCCAGGTCAAATATCATGTCTCCCTTTACCCCTTTCTAGATGACCTCAGTTCTAACTGTTCTCTGTTCTGATAGCACTTTGTCTTCTACTCCCAAACTGAGACATCTTTCCCTGGTTTATAAACTCCCTAATGGCAGGAATCAAACCAAATTCATCTTTGTTCAGAATCCACTATAGTGCCCTGAATATAAGAGATAACTAAGATGCATGTTTAACTGAACAGGATTTTCAGAAACGAAGAGTGACTGACTTGCACGATATCCAGAGTAAAATGAACCATGGAAACTTGCCCTTTCTGTATATGTTGGCATGCTTTTTATACAGGAAATATATTGGTTTAGGCATCTCCACTTACTTTTCTTATATCAGGTCTCTTCCATTAAAATAAACAGAAGTATCTTCTTTAGAATTGTATCAGAATATAACCTTCCCTAAAACTAGTTTCCCTTGTGCCTTGTGTATATTTGCAGGGAATTGTATAAAAACCTTTCTCTTTTATCTCAAGGTATAAAAAGTTTCTTCTTATCTACCGTATTTTTAGAAATACGTTTTACTGCACCATTCCTTTAAAAATATTTTTATTAAAAATATATTTCAAGTTGAATTAGACAACAGCATTCTTATCCTGAAAGACTGTAATACACTCAATCAACTTCTACATTTTTATATAAGATATTGGTTAAAGCCACACACTTCTCTACTCTCACTTGAAAGAAACTGTAATTTTCATGCCATTTAAATATAGTTGAATAAGTGACTACATATTTCATTTTTAGGTTCCAGGTATCTGGGAACCTCAAAGTTCAATGTTAGACTTGATTACTTTTTTCAGAGCTCAACAGAAACAAGTCAAAGCACCAACTATGCACTTAAAATATTTCCTTTAAAATCAAAGGGAAAGAAGGGCAGGCCATGTTTGCCTATAAACAATGATTCAAGTTATTTTTCAAAATAATAGATCAAAGCCAACAGAGAAACACACATTTGAAACAGTGAGTAAAAGGGAATTGAGAGAGATGTGTACTGAAACCCTGAAGCACCTGACGTAGCAGCGTGAGGCTGTCCCCACACTGGAATGGCTCTGCTCTTACCGTAAGCGTAGCCGTGTTCTCATCATCCGACCACTGCACGAAGAGGACAGAAACAAAATATTAAATGTGGATAGTGTACTGGGCTTCCAAAAAGCAATGCTCTATCTAAAAATTATACATAGGGCGCCTGGGTGGCTCAGTTGGTTAAGCGACTGCCTTCAGCTCAGGTCATGATCCCACGGTCCTGGGATCGAGTCCCGCATCGGGCTCCCTGCTCTGCGGGGAGCCTGCTTCTCCCTCTCCCACTCCCCCTGCTTGTGTTCCCTCTCTCGCTGTATCTCTCTCTGTCAAATAAATAAATAAAATCTTTAAAAAAAATAAAAATAAAAATAAAAATTATACATAAACGAGAAAGACATCTCTTTCTGAACACAAACTACATGTCAAAGTGAGGTTTCCGTGTAATTTCTCACTTTACCAAATGTATGCTAAGACGTAAATATCAGAACCATTTCAGGGATCATTTAAATTACAATAGTCTATGGAATGGATTATTTTTTTTGAACCAACCTGTATTTCTTCTGCCTCATCATCACTATCTGGTTGAGAATGTGTTGGTGGATCTTCCCTAGAAGAACATAAAACAAAAATTAAGCAAGAAAAATGCTTCGGTACCATGTATGTAGTCCTAATTTCAGGTATATTGACTACATATGGAAAAAAAAAAAGCCTCAGACTTGGAGGAGGTTAGGAAAAGTTCATTTTTTGAGGAGCACCTGGGGGCTCAGTCAGTTAAGCGTCTGCCTTCAGTTCATGATCTCGGGGTCCTGGGATCAAGCCCCACGTCGGGCTCCCTGCTCAGCAGGAGTCTGCTTCTCCCTCTCCCTCTGCCCCCCATCCCACTCATGCTCTGTCTCTCTCTCTCTCAAATAAATTAATAAAATCGTTTTTTAAAAAGTTCATTTTTTTGAGACAGAAACTAATAAAAGTTGATATAAAATTAATGAGTACACTTCCAATAAGAGACAGCAGAAGAAACACTTTCTGCCCTCTTCTCAGAAATCACTAGAACCAAGGAAAAGAAAAACTCAAACTCCAGCTCTGAGGACACGAGCAATCATCTACAACTCTGAATCCCAATATATGAGAAAAGCTGCCACAGACAAGGAAGATCAAGTGAGATGAAGAAGCCAAAAGGAATCATCCAAAGAGCTGTTCTACCGAAGAGCTGGAATACCCCCAAAAGGCAAAATCAAGAATTCTTTGCTTATATAGTGAAAACAGAGCATGTGGGCTGGTGTCAAGAATTACCCTGGATCCTGAGGGTTGCTGGAGTGGAGGGGGGTGGAAGGGATGGGGTGGCTGGGTGATGGACACTGGGGAGGGTATGTGCTATGGTGAGCGCTGTGAATTGTGTAAGACTGATGAATCACAGACCTGTACCCCTGAAACAAATAACACATTATATGTTAATTAAAAAAAATGTGTTCCTGAATAAAAATAATGGTTACCTTAAAATACTCCATCACTGGGGCAAACGGATGGCTCAGCTGGCTGAGCATCCGACTCGATTTCAGCTTAGGTCATAATCTCAGGGTTGTGAGATCGAGCCCTGTGTTGGGCTCCATGCTGGGTGTGGAGCCTACTTGAAAAAAGAGGGGGGAGGATTTACCTAAAATACTCCACCATACCCATCTCCCCAAATGTGGAGGGGAGAAATGAGACAAAAATAGCAAATTTGATTATTGATGTAAGCTGAATGAGGGGTAGGTGGGGTTTAATCATACTGTTTTCTCACATTGTGTTTGAAAATGTTCCGTGAAAAAGTTAAAATAAAATCTGTCCATGGAGGGCAAAAAAAGAATTACTCTGGATCTGGACGGGCACCACAGAAAGCTACGGGGGAAAGAGGGAAAGAAAAACTCGGACATGCTATCTTTAAAGAAGCCTGTGAGCAAAGCACATGTTGAAAAGGACCAGCTAGCAGCCAATCTTCATTGCCTGGGGAGGAAGCAAAGGCTGAAAACACTCAAGAGTATTCCCTCTCATCAACACAAAACCACAAATAATTGGCCTATGAAGAACTCACCACATCAATGAAAACAATAATAATCAGAACAAGAACCAGCATAGGATCTGTACCAAGAAACTATAAGAAGGGAGAGAGAGGCTCCTGGTTGGCCATGGGCATTTATCTATCCCTATGCTCCTCTTGAAACTCTTATTAAAATGGTAGAAAAAAATCCCAAGGAAATAAAGGACCAAAAAGGAGACAACTGCAGAAAAGAGACAGCAATAAAAGTTTGGGAAACAGAAAGCCATTGAGGAGGATAACCCAGACAGCAACAGGCAGAACCTAGACCTACCACAGATGATGAGATGGAAGCTCTGGGCTACCGACAAGTGACCTGTGTGAAGTCCATAGAAAGGGCAGTAAGACACACACAGCCCTCCTCACCCTGCACACCCTAACAACTAATCCTCCTCCATGAACCAAAGAGGCTAAGGACTCAGGTCCATAATGCCCCAAAGGAAAATGAGGGTGAAATGCTAGAGTATGACGAGAAGCCATGTGAAAATCACACTAACAGCGAGGCCACCAGTCCCCTTCCTCCCACCCTGCTCCCAGAACAGAGATTACATTCTTCTCTGTAGAATGTGAACCACCCAGGAGGACAGACCTACAGATAAGCGTTATCTGGAAAACTTCCATCAATACCTGCTGATTGCTGGCACTCTTAGTCAGCAAGTCCCACCTGGATATATAGTGAGTAAGTGTGAGTGTGAGTGTATGTGTTCTCACTCTTAAATATAAATAAAAGCCTAGAATCATTACAAAACTAAAGAAAGGCTCCAAGATGAAAAAAAAAAATTTTTTTAAAGGAGAGAAAAAAGGTATATATAAGAAATAGACAATAAAGGGACCAGATGAAAAATGTTTTTAAATCATTAATATAAAGATAAAACATAAAGAAGGTAAAAGATAAAAAGATAAAAGAAGATACTGCATCCATGAGAGGAAAACAGGAAGCTGTAAGAAAGGAACAGAGGAGGGGTTCCTGGGTGGCTTAGTCGGTTAAGCATCTGACTCTTGATCTTAGCTCAGGCCTTGATCTCAGGGTCATGAGTTCAAGCCCCACCTTGTGCTCCATGCTGGGCATGGAAAGTACTTTAAAAAAAATTTTTTTTCCAAAGACGAAAAAGAAAGAAAGAAAGAGAGAGAGAGAAAGAGAGAGAGAGAAAGAAAGAGAGAAAGAGAGAAAGAGAGAAAGAGAGAGAGAGAGAAAGAAAGAAAGAAAGAAAGAAAGAAAGAAAGAAAGAAAGAAAGGAAGGAAGGAAGGAAGGAAGAAATAAAGGAAGCAAGGAAGGAAAAAGAGGGCGCCTGGGTGGCTCAGTCGGTTAAGCGACTGCCTTCGGCTCAGGTCATGATCCTGGAGTCCCTGGATCGAGTCCCGTATCGGGCTCCCTGCTCAGCGGGGAGCCTGCTTCTCCCTCTGCCTCTGCGTCTCTCTCTCTCTCTCTCTGACTTTCATGAATAAATAAATAAAACATTAAAAAAAAAAAAAGGAAAAAGAAGGAAAGGAAAGGAAAAGAAAAGAAAAGAAAAGAAACAAATGAACGGGGGACAGGACTGAACCTGCAGAAATGAAAACATGGTAGCTGCTATTCAAAAATTCAATAGAGGGGCACCTGGGGGCTCAGTGGGTTAAGTGTTTGACTTCAGCTCAGGTCATGACTTCAGGGTCCTGGGACCAAGCCCCACGACGGGCTCCCTGCTCGGCGGGGAGTCTGCTTCTTCCTCTCCCTCTGCCTGCCACTCCCCCTGCTTGTGCTCTCTCTCTTTCTCTGTGTCAAATAAATAAATAAAATCTTTTTTAAAAAATTCAATAGAATGAATGGCGAAATTAAGGAAATTTCCCAGAAAGAACTAAGAAGAGATAAACAACAGAGAATGAAATAAAATTCAGAGAATCCAACAAGATCCAGTATCTAAATAACAGGAGTTCAAGAAAGAGAAACCTGAAAATAAGAGAAAATTGTCAAAGATATAGTATTTTTAAATGTTCCCAAACTGAAAAATACATCTCTAGAATGGAAGGGCTCACCAGGTACATAGCACAGTGAACGGTGGGGGCGGGGAAGGACTCAGGCAATGCGCAAAGATGGCCACAATAATTCTTCCCATCTAGTCTGACACGCTCCTCTGTGGGGCAACTTTGCCACTCTTCCCATCAAAAAATGGTATTTATGTCCCCATTCCTTTAATTTAAACTGGCTTCAAGACTCATTGTGACCAACAAAATGTAGCACAAGTGACACCATGTAATTCTAGGTGTCAGAAGACTTTACAGCCTCTACTCTCACACTTGGAATGCTGCCACCTATGTAAAGAAGCTAAGGGTATTCTTCTGAGATGAGAGACCGCATGGAAAGGAGGCCCAGCATCAACGGCCAGACATGGGAGTAAGGCCACCTTAAAAGCACCCAGGTGTTCAGCAGAACCACCAAATGACAACAGCAACACGATCTTAGCAAGACCAACAGAGGACTCACCCAGTGTCAAGAAGTGTAAAGGCTCTGAGATTTTACCCTTGCAAGCTGACAGGTTAGTTGGCCAGTTTCGTGGACTCTGACAGAAGACGTTAAGACTCCTAGGTCAGAAACAAAGGACTCTTTGACTGACAGCACAGCGTGAAGCATGAGCTTCATCTGTCCATCAGTTCCCGCTGGCCCCTCTGTCCCAGGGGAGGTCAAGGAGTGGCCCAGGTTTGCGTCACAACTGAGGAACCCTGAATTTAGGGAACCTCATCTTTTATAACGGGCTGCAGGTGAACCTGTTCAGTCTCTGACCCAAGGGCAGGGCAGAGACACGGTCTTTACCTGTGCCAGATAGTAAATAAACCTGCTCTCTGCTAGGGAGAGAGCCATCATATCTACCTTCCAAGGCTGTTTGCTATATAAACATCCTGGAAAAGACAATCAAGAACAAAAGCTGTCAGTGCCTCTGCGTGCAAGACAAGCAGTAACTGAGACCCAAGAATTGTCTCTCAACACCCACCTGAGCAATCACTGACAAACAAAATGTTTCTTGTTCTAAGTCACTATGTTTGGGCAATTCAGAGGACTATCATGAAATACAAAAACATGGAAGAGGAATTCTCAAAAACATTCATAAAGAAAACTGGGTCACAATAAAGGAACACAAATCAAAATGACAGAGGACTTCATAGCATTCTAGAAGACAGTAGACCAGACCTTCAAAATCACAAGGGAAATTTTCTGCCTAGAATCCCATGCTAAGCCAATAATTCACCCCCAAATCTACAGTATAATAAAAAATTTTTTCAGGTATGAAAAGACTCAAAAGTGTTTCCTCCTATGCATTGTAGAGCACGAGATTCGATAAAACGAGTAACTCAAGAGACCCAAAAATGTGATATCCCAGGGACAGAAAATCCAACACAAAATAGTAAAGTATCAAGGTGACAACTGTATACCAGACCTGAAGAGCTACCAGATTGGAACAGGAGGATGGGGGATTGCTAAAGTGAAATCTCCAGGAACGGAAAATGGAACTCCTCCATTTGGAAGTGTCCATAAGTATTTAGAGAAATAGCTAACAGGTTATGACCTGTCTATTGGAACAGTTACTAGGTGACAGCCACATGGGAAACAAAGCAAATTCAAAGAATTTGGTTATTAGTAAAGAAAAGGGAATCATAGTACACAATGTGGCTCAGCAGCCACTATAATGTAATAATACTGTGATCACGGACTACTGATTTAACCAAAAACTGTAATGAAGAGAAGAGACTGCATAAGAACTAAATCTTCAAATACTATAACACACAGTCAAGAAATAATATCTAAGGTGGAGATAATATTAAGAAATAATTAGTGTAAGTATATTGTTAAGAAATACAAAGCTACAGACAGAAGCTCCTTTCAAATCTGTTGAGGGTGTATTATATGGTAAGTGTTACAGTAGCAATCACTGGAAAGGCATATCCTCCTCTATAAATCAAGAAATTGACACACTGACTTGTCAATCATTCAATTAATCAATCTGGTGTAATTCTGGTTAACACGTATCAATTAGTTCCCTAAATTTTCTTTTTTTAAAGTAATCTCTACACCCAGTGTGGGGCTTGAACTCACAACCCCGAGATCAAGAGTCGCATGCTCTACCGACTGAGCCAACCAGGCACCCCAGTTCCTAAATTTTTATCAACCCTTTGCACTCCTAAAGAACTGACTTGCCAGATCCATGAAGCTAAGAACCAGACACTGTGATAATACTAACACACTGTCACTTGTGAATCCCTGTCCAAGGAGCTAGCCTTTCTTTCTCTTGCATCTCTCTTTAAATACCACATATTTTTTTTTATTTTTTTACTATGTTATATTAATCACCATACATTATTACATCATTAGTTTTGGATGTAGTGTTCCATGATTCATTGTTTGTGTATAACACCCAGTGCTCCATGCAGTACGTGCCCTCCTTAATACCCATCACCAGGCTAACCCATCCCCCACCCCCCTCCCCTCTAGAACCCTCAGTTTGTTTCTCACAGTCCATAGTCTCTCATGGTTTGTCTCCCCCTACGATTCCCCCCTTCATTTTTCCCTTCCTGCTATCTTCTTTTTTTTTAACATATAATTTATTATTTGTTTCAGAGGTGCAGGTCTGTGATTCAACAGTCTCACACAATTCACAGCGCTCACCATAGCACATACCCTCTCCAATGTCTATCACCCAGCCGCCCCATCCCTCCCACCCCAATACCACATATTTTTACATACAACATGGTTATCTTTAATATGGCTTATTTAACCTTATAATACAAAAGGCACACAATGAACTTGAAAATGTATCACTTTGTTAGTATAATGAAATACATTTTTTAAATCATATTTATAGCCAGTGTATCCATACAGCTCTTCAGAAGAATTTATTGCAGTGCCTACTGCAAGGTACGTCCCAAAACCTGGTCACCATAAGTGATGGAGAGTATAAATTTGCAAGTTTACTAGACTGGCTTTCTAAGGTGTATCTCTGAAAACTGAGGACTGAATTGGCGAAGTATGATGCTAATATTTAAAATATTCTACATTTCCTGTATCACATTCGCACAGAGCTGGAACATTAAGAGCGATGGGAAACCTTAAGAGCACTGGCTTTTGGAGGCAGACAGAGCTTGAGTGTGTCCGTTCCAGCACTATCAGTCAAGAGCTGTGCCCCATTATCCCATCTATAAAACCAGGATAGTGGCAGCAGTTCTACAGTCATGAAGATTCAAATCATGAACATACCTAACATGGGTTTTATAGCTGGCGTCTATTATTATTCTGCCTTAAGGGAGACAGGTCAGGAAAGAACAAACTCGGGATCAGAAAGGGACAAGTAAAGATTAGTTCCTGGAAGCAGTGAGTCAGACCACCTGAGTCAGATCCAACCTGTGAGCCCAGTTCCAATATCACCTCTACCATAAAAACTTCCTCAATCACCCCACTGATTATTTAAACTTCAAAAACATTATCAGAATAACGGATGCTTTTATTCCAAAAAAAACAGCTTCTATTTATTTACATCTTTGACTTGGCTACAAACAGGGACTCCCCGGGCAGGATATCCCACCCATCTCGTTATTTCTGTAGCACACTCAGCACCCACCTCATGAGGGTGGGACACACCCAATAATGTGCAATAAAATGAGTCACCGTCTATACCAGAAACGCATGCTACCAACCTCTTTTCCCATACCCACTGTAGGCAATAATAATCGAATCAAGCATTCTTTCTCATTGAGCCCTGGATACAGCCTCAGAACCGTTCTCAACACACCACTCCAAAAAACCATTACCAGTAGATCTGAGCTGGCAAACAAGATAAATCCAGTTATCATCCTTAGTCTGTACTATTCATCTGACTCCATTTAGGCCGCCATGGAAAAGAGTGAAGGAATCATGTTCATTCGTTCACTCATTCAACAAATACTTATTGAGCCCAGACTCTGTTTAAGTTATAAGTGTAAACAAGACACCTTATAGAACTGAAAGTCTGGAGTGAACAAAATGTCCTCTATGTGGAGGTAATGGGAGATCAGGCATGAAGAATCGAGAGCTATGGCAGACCCCAATAGCCACTTCCCCATTTCTCTGTTAATAAAACCTCCAATGTGTTCAGAAACTAAGTGCCCTGTGCCTTATGGACTTCTCCCCCAGCCACGACAGTACATACAGACTAATCTACCACCCATGGCTATTCCATCCCCCTTGCCCGTGAGGGACCCGCCCCTGACCAACAAGGGCGAGAGAGCTCCTGAGAAAGTTTGTCCTGCTCTTAAAGAGGGACATGAAACAGGATCTCTGGATATGATAGTGTGAGGACATGATTTTGAACCGACTATGGAGAACCTGGACACTGGAGAGGAAAACCAGGAAATTCACAGAGAAGCTGATTTTGAGTCCTAGCATCCCTGAACTACTATACCATAACTGTCATGCCTTAGGGCTCCTTATGAAATAAGTTATTTGCCTCCTTATTTAAGCCATGTTTAAAACCGGACACTGTCTTTGTCTGGGCTACTCTAACAAAATAACATACACCAGGTATAAACAGGAATTTGTGTCTCACAGTTCTGGAGCCTAGAAGTCCAAGATCAGGGTGCCAGCAGGGTAGGTGCTGGTGACAGCCCTCTTCCGGGGTCTGGCCACCTTCTTGCTGTGTCCTTACATGGCAGAAGGGGCAAGGGAGTTCTCTGGGGCACCTTTTATAGGGCATAAAGACCATTCAATGAAGCCTCTGCCCTCATGACCTTATCACCTCCCAAAGATCCTGCCTTCTAATACCCAGTATCTTTGGGGGTTAGGATTTCAACATATGAATTTGGGGGCCACACAAACACTTGGAGCACAGCAGATCTTCTATTACTTGAGACCAAAATCACCCCAACTGACCCAGGGAGCAAACACAGGGAGTGCTGGATGGCAGGTTAAGGAGATAAAAGGCCACATTCACTTCATGGGAGATGAAACTGAAGAAATTATATTCAGAGGCTTGGTCTGCCTTTTTTTTTTTTTTTTAAGATTTTATTTATTTATTTGACAGAGAGAGACACAGCAAGAGAGGGAACACAACCAGGGGGAGTGGGAGAGGGAGAAGCAGGCTTCCCGCTGAGCAGGGAGCCTGATGCGGGGCTTGATCCCAGGACCCTGAGATCATGACCTGAGCTGAAGGCAGATGCTTAATGACTGAGCCACCCAGGTGCCCCCTTGGTCTGCCTTTTAATTTCTTTGTTGTAACAACTAACTTGGAAACCTAGAGGAAAGCATTTAATTAAGAATTTCACTTTCTGAGATACAGACCCTAATACATTAGTGTTGAGAGCATAAACTGGTACAATGGTTAGTGAAAGCTATTTGGCAATGCTGGTCAAATGTCTTTTTTTTTTTTTTTAAGATTTTATTTATTTATTTGAGAGAAAGAGCGGGGACACGAGCAGGGGAAAGGGCAGAGGGAGAGGCAGAAGCAGACCCCTGCTGAGCAGGGAGCCTGATGCAGGGCTGGATCCCAGAACCCTGGGATCATGACCTAAACTGAAGGCACATGCTTAACTGACAGCCACCCAGGCATCCCCTGGTCAAGAGTCTTAAAAATTTTTATAACCTTTGCCCTGTGACTAGGGCCTGGGATTCTTATTGCATAGAAATAATCTCAGTGTTCCATGCAAATATGTTCACTGAAAAGTTACTTTTCAGTAAAGCTGTAAATGACCTAAATGTCCAAAAACTATGAAATTAGATCAGTAGTAACAAGTACATAAACATGAAAATTAAGCAGTTATTAAAAATAATTTAAAAATTTTCCATTTTAAAAACATGGAAAAATTATGCTATGGTTTCAATGATAAAAGAATAAAAAATCATACATGTAATATGCTCTTAACTTAGACTAAAAACATATTTAAAAAGACTAGAGAAGATGTGCCAATATTTGAACAGCATTTGCTTTTAAGGTGGTGGAACTATAAGTGATTTTTTTCAGCTTCTTTATATTTTCTGTGGTTTTCAAGTTTACCATAATGAGGAAGTATTACTTTGATAATTAAAAATGAGGTGGGGGCAATTTTACACATGATGGAATTCTAAGCATTCATATTGCTCCCACTCCCTACCATTTCAGAATTTATCTTACCAAACAAAACCAAGTCATACATATTCCCAGAGTCTACGCTAAGGAAAGATGCTTAATTGCTCTATCTCAATATCTACAAATAACAAGTAGTAGTTCACTACTGGTCCACTCACAATAAAAAGAATATTCAGTAACTCTAATTCATTAACTCCACTCTACTTATCTGTAACTATAATACTGTATTCTTTGATGCAGGGAAATATTCCATATGGAGCTAAAATGTTCACATACTAATAGATGCAGTTATGGTACTCTATAAATAATATTTGAAATACACACTCATTCACCTGTTACTATCTGAACTCAGGGAGAAATTACTGATAGGAACCAACCTGGATTACTCTGGCCTGAACTCAGATTATGTAGGACTTCAATTGCTGAACAAATGAAAACCATTAGGATGTCCTGATCCAAGGCCGTGAGTCCTATTGCTGATACGAAATCTAGAATAGGATTGTGCTGTTATCTGTAGGGTAACTTGCTCTGTTGATCAATAAGTGATGACTGATACTGTGACTAGTGAGTCTAGATTTTAATCACTTGGAGGTTGTTTTGTTCTCTAAAGTCACACCAACCAAAATTGTTAACTAATATCCGCTTAGATTAGGTTAAATGACATTATTTTTGGGTAAATTAAAGCTCCATAGGGTCTTCTCATCTTATTTTTTTATTCGCCCACTCTTCACTGGAAGGTCAAACAGATTAAGATAGCAAGTGTTGTATGAACTGAGAGGTTAGCATTCCCCTTTACAAGGATGGAAGAGACTCTCAGGCCTAACAACACACATATGGTTAAGGCACTGCCACCTACTTTGAGGCATCTAACCATCTTTTTTCAAGAAACAGACTCTTAACAATAGAGAACAAACTGATGGTTACCAGAGGGGAGGTGGGTGAGGGATGGGTGAACTAGGTGATGGGGATTAAGGAGCGCACTTGTCATGATGGGCACCGGGTGATGTATGGAAGTGTTGAATCGCTATACTATACACCTAAAACTAATATTACACTGTATGTTAACTGGAATTCGAATAAAAACTTTAAAAAAAATAAATATTCATAAATAAAATAAAATAATAAAACAATATAAAATAAAATACCATTGACTCTAAGAAAAAAAAAGATTAGGATAGCAAGGAATATACTAAGAGGGATACACAACCAAGTCCACACACAAAACACAAACACTGAGCTTTAAAAACACACATTTAGGGGCACCTGGCTGGCTCAGTCGGTGGAGCATAGGACTCTTGATCTCAGGGTTTTAAGTTCGAGTAGGTAGAGATTACTTAAAAATAAAATCTTTAAAAGAAAAAAAGAAGACGCATTTGAAGAAAGCTACTTAGCAATGAAACACAGCAACACAGATGAATCCCAAAAGCATTATGTGAAGTTAAAGCAGCCAGACACAAAAGAACACATACTATACAATTTCACTTAACATGAAGTCCTAGAACTGGCAGAACTAAGGTATGGAGATATAAATCAGATCAGTGTTTGTCTGGGGTGGGGCGGGGGGAGGTAGGCAGCATCGGCCAAAAAGGTGCAGCAGGGATTTTCCTGGGGAATGGAAATGTTTGGTATTTTTTATGGAAGAGGTGATGAAACAGGTATATGTATTTATCAAAACTCACCAAACGTTACACTCAGGATCTGTGCATTTTGTAAATGTCCCTCATTTAAATTACACCTATAATTTTCAAGTTTTTAACCAAAAAAGGAATCCAATCTAAAACTACTACCCTTTTCAGGGATGCCTGGGTGGCTCAGTCGGTTAAGCGTCTGCCTTTGGCTCAGGTCATGATCCCGGGGTCCTGGGATCGAGTCCCACATCGGGCTCCTTGCTCAGTGAGGAGCCTGTTTCTCCCTCTGCCTGCCACTCCCCCTGCTTGTGCTTGCTCTCGTTCATGCTTATTAATAAAATCTTAAATTAATTAATTAATTTTAAAAAATTACTACCCTTTTCAAATCAAAGGCTTTTCTCAGCCTGAGCAAATGACATCTTCATTCATCTAGCTGTTCAGCCGGAAATGAGAGGGTGATTCTTACCACCTCCTTCTCTGTCACCAAGTTCTGAAGGTGCAGCTCCAAGACATCTCAAATCCATTCACTTCTCCCCCTCCAGGGTCACCACCATAGGTCAAGCCACTGTCAGTTCACATTGGATCCAATGCAGTATCCCCCTAACTGGTCTTCAGTATCTACATGGCAACCAGTCCTAGTTCAAAACCTGAAATCTGCTCAAGTCACTCTCTTGCTCAGAGCTCTTCAATGCACTCCCACCGACCTCAGAATAAATTCTAGGATCTTTAACAGAACTCCCACACACCCTCTTACCACCTCCCCCATGGCAGCAACCAACTCTTCACCATTCAGCCCTCCACACTCCAGCCACATGACTCCCTTGTAGTGTCCTGCAGGTCAAGACCTTCCATGCCTCAGAGCCCTCCTTAATGCTGTTCCCTCAGCCTGAAGATTCCTCCCTCCACCCTTCACCTGACTACCTTCCACCCAAACTTCCTGTCTCAGAGACGCTTTTAAGTTACTTCTTCCGGGTATTCCCTGCAATCCTTAGCCAGCCCACCCCCAGTGATTTAATGTCTCATCACAATTTTCACTTACACCTTTACTGGTGTGCTTGTTTAATATTCAGACTGAGATCCATGATGATGGTGAGTGCAGTTAATGTTTCCTAATTGCATACAATAACAGTATTGGGTGAGACATTTTACACATGATCTCTTTTCATCTATGTAACAACCCAAGGTAAGTTCTAGGACATCAGTCACCCCATTTACAGACAGACAGAGAAAATGAGGCACAGAACACGAGAAATTACAAAGATATGATCTGACAGTAGGCAGTGGGACTAGAGGACCAGCACTATGCTGTATCAACTCCCACAAAATAGGAAGCTGAACCATCAACTCCAAAAGGGCTGGGTCCCTCTCTGATCGGTACATCCCTGTGAAGCAGAGTGCCCCACAGAGCTGTTCAACAGTATTTAACAGGACCGGCCACAAGCTCCCACAAACATCTGGCCAATGAAAACCACCACAGGGGCTCTTCAGTATGCTTACAGTACTTTCTAATGTTAGAAATTATTTTCTTTATAGACCCATTTATATGACCTCATTATTGTTTTTTTTTGAGAATAAAATTATGTCTTTAAGTATCCCAAAGTTGAGTCTTGGCTGACTATTCTGTTTACTTATCCTGCAGTTATTCCAAGTTAATGAGGCTCTCCATTAATAATTTTCAAGTTATTATGAGGCTGAGAATACCAAAAACAGAAATATAATCCAGAAAGCTACACAGAAAATGCATGACAAGAAAAGCGGGGAGGGTTTTAAAATTAGCGTTACTGTGGAGCACCTGGGTGGCTCAGTTGGTTAAGCGTCTGACTCTTGATTTCAGCTCAGGTCATGATTTCAGGGTTGTGAGATCAAGGCCCACATCAGGCTCTCTGCTCAACGTGAAGTCTGTTTAAGACTCTCTCCCCCTCTCCCTCTGCCCCCCCACTCACGCACTCTCTCTCTCTAAAATAAAAATACATCTTTAAAAAAATTAGTGTTATTGAAAACATATACAATTCTAATTACATTTCTAAGTTCCTTCATCCAACAAATGTCTATCAGGCACCTCTTATGTGTCAGGCATTGCTCCAAAAGCTAGGAACAAAACTGTCTAAGTCCCAGTTTCATGAAGCCGGCATTCTAATACCTGGACAGTTATGGGAATTATGTCAGATGGAAAGAAGTATTATGCAGAAAAATGAAGTGAGGCAAGGGGGTGAAGAGTACAGCACCAAAATGTGCCCACTCATACCGCGGAGCAGTATTCAGCTAAAAGGAAGGAAACTGACACACGCCACAACATGGACAAACCCCAATGATATCATGCTGGTGAAATAAAGCTGGTCATAAAAGGACAAATACTGCACACTTCCACTCATATGAGGTACTAAGAGTACTCAAAATCACAGGCACAGAAAGTAGAACGGTGGTGGCCAGGGGCTAGGGGGAGGAGGAATGGGGAGCCAGTGTTTCCATGGGGACCGAGTTTCAGTTTTACAAGATGAACAGAGTTCTGGAGGTGGACGGTGGTGATGGTTGCACAACATTATAAATGTACTTAGTACCACTGAGCCGTACACTTAAAAGGTAATTAAGATAGTATATCTTGCACTATGTGTATTTTACCATAATAAAAAATTTTTCTAATAATTCCAAGGGAAAATGATTTCCAACCTAGAATCCTACAAAAATGGAGTACAGTACAGCAAGGGTTCCTGTTAGGCTATTTTAGAAAGGCACGTGAGGGATGAGCACTTAGGTGACATGAACTCTGAGCAGAAACCTGAATGAAAAAATAGGAACTTCATTAAATTCTATGATTCTTAAATTTCTTCAAGTTTGCACTAAAAAGACTGAAGCATAGCAATGTTTTCCCTTTATGAACAGAGGAACTACATGAACAGAGAAGGCAGAGGTAGGGTTAACCACGGAGAAGAAAAAGTTAAGGAATTACATAATACACCTAGTGAAGCTGTCTGTTTTTAACGGACAATTAATTTTTATCTTAAAAGCTGAAGTATTTTGGGGCACCTGGCTGGCTCGGTCAGAAGACCATGCAACTTTTGATCTCAGGGTCATGAGTTTGAGCCCCACACTGGGTACAGAGATTACTTAAATAAACTTAAAAAAAAAGGTGAAGGATCTCAAAGGATCATACCATGCCCTCCTCCCCCTGCCACCCTCTCCCTACCTCCAGACAGTAGAGTTATTATCATACCTATTTTCTCAAGGAAAAGATGACAGGAACTGCCCAATTTCATAACCAGTGACTACGAGAGGAGGAAGTACCCAATTCTGAATCTTATAAATTCAGCATTGACAAGAAATAGAGGACAAAGATCAGGACATAATTTTAGCTAGGAAAAAAAACGGGAGAAAATGGGCGGTGCCTGGGTGGCTCAGTCGTTAAGTGTCTGCCTTCTGCTCAGGTCATGATTCTGGGGTCCTGGGATCGAGCCCTGCATCGGGCTCCCTGCTCAGTGGGAAGCCTACTTCTCCCTCTCCCACTCCCCCTGCTTGTGTTCCCTCTCTCACTGTGTCTCTCTGTCAAATAAATATTTAAAAAAAAAAAACGAGAGAGAATGGTTCCAAAGCTAATGTATTTATTTTACATGGTAATCACTGAGATTCAATCATCACAACATTTCTTCATGATAAAGTTTCAAGAATTTTTTCTGGTATACTTTACCTTCCTGAAACCACCAGAGTTCCATCGTCGAGTAAATAATCCTTCACATTCTGAGGAAGTGGAAGAATGACACTTAAAAAAAAAAAAAAAAAAAAAAGGCATTTACCAAAAAGGCATCATTCTAAAAGACCAACCATAAGCAGAGAGAAAAAAATCCAAACTCAATTAATTTTTTAAACACTTGTTCCCTTTATTTTTAATATAAAATGGGAAATGTTAATGATGTACATTTGGTAGTAGCACATTAAAAATTAGAATTAATATGAATAAATCCTGTGGTAAACTAAACTTTGGCTCATGTATTACCACAGTCATGGTAAAGACACAAAACGAGCCAACTACAAAGGACCATACTGAAATTAGAGCATGAAAGGCATTAGCGCAAGAGAATTTTGAGTGAGTACCTGTGTCTTTAAGAAATCAGACACCAGCAGATATTTGCAGCAACACAGGAAATGTAGCAAACTAAGCAGAAACAGCATCTGACCATCTTCTAAGATAGAGGGCAGAGGCAGACTTAAGATCTGGAAACCATTCTTTGTTTGCCAATGAGCACAAAAGGCTAAGAATTCATGATGTCTCTGGGGTGTGTTTTGGTGGTCTTCCGTTCAACTGACTGCTAGAGCTATAAAGCTGCTTTAGTTTACTTTGTTTCAGATAATTAAGGGATGGCAAAGCCATAACTGAAAGTCACTTCAAAATCTCATGGGATCATTTGTTTTTTTACTCTGTAATAATAAATCATCAAGCGATTCTGCCACAGGTACGTAAAAGCAATGCTATTATTTTGAGGCATATATTCTTTAAAAAGTGAAAAGAAATGATGGCCTGCTTTCACAGAGTCAAGAGAATGTCATCGACTTATGCATCATCTAATTTTCTGGCATATTAAAAATGGTTTTTGTGCACAGAAAACATTATTCATGGGCTATTTCAGTTTTAAAGACTAATAGCTGATCTATCAAATTTACAATTTTACATTCAAAAGCCTAGTCCTTCAGGCCTTTAAGGTCAACCACCAGATCTTACTACTCTATTTGTAAATCTGCTAAATTTTAACCAATTTCAAGTGAGCCTTTGAAACTTAAAAGTTGCTCTAAAATTTTTAACTCTTTTATCAAAAGAATCTATTCAATTTTATTTTTAAATATGTCAATTGTCTAATCACAAACAAGACTTCCCAAATATTTACCTCGTAATGGAGCCAGCAAACTAAACCGTAAGTGCAGTCAATCTCAAGTTTTTGCACGCATTCCAATACTACCTAAAACCTTGAAAAAATTTCTTATTCATTCTCCAAGAGAATTTTTGAAGTTTATCTTCTCAGGGGCCTGAGCCTGAAAATGCTGGCAGGGATGCCAGTTCCCAGACATCTAGGGTGGTTTTCCTCACCACGATGAGAACACACGGAGCCCTCTTTCCTTAGTCATGTCTCTAAGCCCCAAATCAATGATTTCAGAGTCCACGTCCCTTGTTTTTGAGTTACACTAATTCTCAAGTCTGATTCTGAATCTGTACTTTCCCTCCAGGTTACATCACCCCTTGACTGGATTCAAAACATCTGTTTACTGTTGGATTCTATTCTGAATTCTTTGCATATTCTTCCTACTGGAGGGTCTTCAACTCTTAAAAGATATTAGCTGACGTCAAGTTAGATTCTGCTTACTTCTCATCAGTCACTGAGTTCTACAGTCCCAGTTATGAAGTCATCCTAATGAGGATATCGTGCATTACGTTATGTAAGTCAAGGAGGATACCAAAGTGATTCCATTACAAACTCAAAGCCTATGACGGGGGAAAAAATACAAAAGAAAAAATCATAGTACAACATGTTAAATGCTGTCCCAGGTGAGGATGTACCAAGTGCTACCAAAATTCAGAAGGAGGAACCGTGCCTGAAAGACTGAGGCCATAAACAAGTCATCGCCAGGCAAGCTTTACACAAAGTTAACGAGGCCGTCAGAGAAGGGCTTAAATCGGTCGCTGAAATCCAAGTGCAGGTAAGAATCCAATGAGGCCTGACTGACGGATGTAAAAGAATTAAATGATGAAGTACCTATCCCATTCTATATCCTATTCAATATCTTATATATTCAACATCCCATTCCATATCCAATTCAAGTGAATATAATTATGCACATAGAGACAAGTTATTCTAATACAATTTTAAAGGTAAAAACAGGCTTTAAAAGATTACTTAATATAGCCTTTATGTTTGAGGAAAGTAACAGATTTAGAAAAGTAAAGGGGCCCAAAGTCATCTAGCTCATGATTCTTAAGCCCGAGTCAAAGTTCTAGGACTTGTCAAAAAGTAAACTTGTATTCTTCCCCACCTAATCATCTCTGACCCATGATTAATAAACACTGGAAAATAATGCTGACTCAATAACAAGAATATGATCTCAGCATTAAAGCTGACAATGACAATGACAAAGCTAATACAACCCCACCAGATTGGCCCAGATGATGGAGGGATATCCTGTCATATGTGAGGTTCCAGTGATATCACCACAGAACTAAACAGACTGAAGAAAGAGTTTAAAGACAGAGTAAAGAACAGTTTCAGGCCACACAGTTTAGTTGTAGACTGTTCAGAAAATCCCACCTCCTGGTTTATTTTTCATTCTCAGCTTCCAATGAATGGTACACATTCTAAAATTATTGTGCTTCAAAGTAGCTTTGATTAAATCCAAAATGTAACAACAAGCAGCATTTCCGTATGTCTACTACATGCCAGAAACTGTGACAAGCATTTTAAATGTTTTATCTCATTTAATTCCCATGACAATCCTATTATTTTCTCAAATTTCCAGATGGGGCTTAGAGAGATTAAGCAATTTGCTCAAGATGCTGGTGGAACCAAAATTCAAAGCCAGGCAGATGGCCCTGATTCCAGAATCTAATTCTTAACCATTGTGCTCTACTGCTGAAGGCAAAGGAAAACTATGCGAGAGGTTGCAAAAGGCACCTGCACAGATTGCAGTTCAAGTGAACAGTGTGAAATGTCTGGCAGGTTCACAATATACCTTCTCTTACACCAACACAAATAACTCTAGCATCATCTCAGACCCAAAGCCTATCTCAACTACATAAGGTAAGACTGGAATATCCTAAGGAAAGATAACTTCTATGTTAGGATGTACTGTCCGCTGCTGCTGTTGAAGCTCTTCCTTTTATTTTGGTGTGACTTCAACCACCTTCAAATGCAAGGATGATCTATCTTCCTTTGAGCTGCTCTAACCTCCAACTAAAAGCAGATTCTATGTATGAATTAACAGGATGGAAAAGAACTGCCCTCTGAATAAATCTCCTTATGCTCTTCCAATCCCTCAGGATTTCAAAACCATTTCCCTCTCTGTATTCACACCCTGCACCAAGAGGACAAAATGAGAAAAGGACAGTTGATACCTAAATACGTGATAATCTAGGCCTAAAGGGTGACGGGACAAAATACAGAAAATCCTGTTCATGAATATGCAGTTCTTTGATTTATCCCTCTTAGTGAGTGAAAGCCTACTCCTTCATCATTCTCCAGATGTCATGATTGCTGTTGAACATTTGGGGGTATTCTCCTAGCTGCCTTGCCTCTATTACCTTGAGTGACCCCGTGAAGGATGAAACAGTTACTCCTCTGTTTGACCTGCAAACCAGGGACGGATTCCCTGTTGTAGGCCAGAGAGATAGAAAACAAATACTGTTCTATTCCTTTTCCAGGAATGGCTTCCTCTCACAGTACGTTACCAACCCTAACAATATATAACTACACTAACGCTTTCCATGCACACTATCATATGGGAGCTTCGCAATAGGATTTCAGGCAGGGTCTGTATCACTGTTCTCATTTCACAGCGACTGAAAGCAATTAAGTCCACCGGGGTCAGTGGCAAAGTCCAGACTACCTAGTTCTCCTGATCACGTCCTCTCTCTGGCAATTCTAAAAGCAGTGATGGTGAACCCCCAAGCCTTGAACTAGCTTAATCCCCCAGTCACCCCGCCTCTGACCTTCACTGTACCACGACATGCCCTTCTGCCTCCCTTAGCACCCCCCCCCCCGAACGCAACACGAGGCACAGAAAACAAGGATCGACTTCATTAATCCCCCCCCACTGAAATACCACTAGGAAGTCGAAATCTCGGCACTGGCCCTCCCATCCAATCGCTATAAGGCCTGCATTTTTTTATTTAATTTTTTTTTTTTTTTTTTTTTTGGATGGAGCTAGGACTCGCCCAAAATGTCGCAGTTCCCTTTTGCCTATCGGCCCGACGTAACCCCTCCTGTCTTACCTCTTGATGGTAAGGCTTCGGAACAGTGGATACCAGGCGGAGAACTGACAGTGCAGCACATGCTCCTTCTTCATCCTCCAGCTGCCGCCGCCGCCGCCGCCGCCTCTCCCTCTCCTTCCAGCACCCTCCCGGAACCCAGGTCTCCCGTCCCGGAAGTACCCGCCGAGCTATTTTGGCTCAAGGACTCTTCCGGTCCATAAAGTAAGGAGGTGGTAGCAGAAAAGAGAGCGAGGAGAATCGCAGGGACTCCTTTTAGTATTCACTCATACACGCACACACGCACACACACACACAAAGCGTTCGCGTCCCGGAAAAGGAATTCCGGAAGTGTTACGCAGGGGATTCTAAGACTTGCACCGCCCCGGAAGGTAATTATCTCAGGCGAGGTTACGGGCGGGGGATTCTACGGGTGCCGGGAGGGGCCGAGTGCACATCCTCTGATCACCGCGAGGTGCGGCTGTGCCTGAAGCAGTAGCACCCGGTCTTCTGAGATTGCTGCCTCGGATTCGTGCTTTCTTCTCTCGTCCCCCTCCCCAAAGGAGTACCCTCCCCTTCACCCCACACCTTGGAGTAGGTAACTGGGCGCGGGCCAATCATGTACAATCCCCTCTTTGGGGACGAGGGAGGGAGCACAGCTGGTGCGTGCGGGCAGCCGCGCGCGCGTGTCCCAGTCTGCGGACTGGGCTCGAGTCCCGGAAAGCGAGGGGGCGGAAAGGAGGGCCAGTTTAGAGAAAACCAGAGACTGGGGTAGAAGAGCTCGGGCTCTTCGGAGTAGAGAAAGCAGGAAACGCCGCAGGTACCTGTTCATGGGAGTGCAGTGGTTGAAGCATCTGCAAAGGGGGGAATGGCACCTCTTCGTTCGTGGAAGAGGATTATGAGAGAGAGAGAGAGAGAATCCTGTCGGTCCGCTCCTGGAGAGTTCGACTTTGAAGGTAGAAGGGAGAGATAAATTGGGGGGAAACCGACAAAAAGGGGAGAGGTGACTCCTTTGAGCGTGAAATTCATTTATCCCAGCCCTGCCAAAGTAGCAGCCTGGAAAAATACAGCCAGATTGTATCAGTAGCCGGGCCATGCTGGAATCATAAGACTGGAAGAATTCTAGCCTGGTGAAATTTGCAGTATCATTCTTTTTCCCTCTTTTCTCCATCATTGTTATTTTCCTTATTCCTTCCGTGATGATGTATCAGATGGCAAGCAGACAATAGAATATTTTAAAAGTTCACTTTTGTTTGTTTCTTCAGAAGAATCAGGTTCTAGCTGCTGAGTAACTTGCCTTGGGCTTGTCCCCGTCACGTCTAAGGGCACACATTTTAGGTATCTCGTTAAAACTGCACACTCTCTGGTCTGTCTAAGCAGTTTTAGATTAGAAAGAGGTGGAAACCCCACCGACTACAGGCCTCTTTGGAAAAGTATTCATTAGGGTAATTACAGGATCCTCTGCCTATTTGGAGTTAGAAACTCCTCCCCCAAAGAGTTTCATGGTTTGTTTTTCTCAAAAATGTTACTGGCTAAGTGGTTTAGTTGGGAGCATCGTTTTTAAAGATACATTTTCCAAAGCAGAGGTAAATTACAATGTTGCAGTGTATGCTGGGGGAGGGGCGGCAGTAGTTTTCCTAAGTACTTCTGAGATCCAGGATTATGTAGTCCTTTCTGTTTTGAGGGGGAAATGAAGCAATATTCCATATATGCTGGGAGAATCGTGCCAGACTGCCAGATCTAAGAGAGACCTAAAGCAGGATCACTCCAAATGTCCGTTTTGATTTGACCTAGAAATAAACAGGTTGCTGCTGAAGGAAATGTTAGCACTGATGAGGTGAATTAGGGTTAAGGTATTTTCTGTTGAAGATAGGAATTAATAGATGTATAGGAGAAAGTAGAAACCGGGAATATAGTCCTTCTGGAAGGAGTAATATGTTAACAGCCCAGGAAACTTGAGTGTAGAGGTTGAGGCAGCTGCAAAGCATTAATACAGAACTGGTTATTTGTAGAGAAGCAGCCAAGTTTGTAAACTTAAATATAAACACTACAGGGCCAGAATTTATTACAGATGTCTTTTATTCGGGCTGTATACTTTAGAAGTGAGTTCGGTGACTTTTTAGTATTACAGTTGATTTTTAGTTAACTAGTTACACATTTAACTAGCCTCAAATAAATCAACATTACAAACAGATGCTCAGGTATTTTAAATGGATACAGCTAAATTCCCTTTGATTATTTTTTAGCCACCATGTTTGTCTTTTCTTCACTTAGCCATGAAGTGTTTATTCTCAAGTTTCTTCAATAAAACCTTTACAACAATGGAAATAGTTGCTTTTTCTCATGCATGCCTAAAAATATCAGTAGCTAAACGATTGTGGGGGAGGGGGTTTATTGGGCAATTCTAAATTAAATAATGAAAAACATTTCCTGCCCTGAATCCCACATGACTAATCCTTCTAAATTAATACTTCCATCTACCTGCTGGTTTTATCCACTTGGATATCATGCCAACATCTCAAACTCCCGTGTATCCGTATTTGACCACCGTACTACCCCTTTCTCCTGATGCCCCAATGTCCTTTGAGAACATCGTGAAATTAGCTTTGAAAACCCCTTCCCTAGACGCTGGGTTAGGACAAGTAATAAGGTTTCATATGCAAGGAATTAAGTCTGTTACCTTGCCACTGCTACCACCCTAGGCCAAACCTATGGTATCTCTTGCTTGGGCTATTGCAAGAGGTTCTTTACTGGTCACATTATTATATGGCTGTAACCAGTTAACCTTCCCAAGGGTGATTAGTTCACAACCCAAACTAAATGTAATGATTATAAATCACCAAGTAGCGTAATTTCAGGAAAATGTTAGTTACCTCTCTGCTCACTCAACCCCGTACCTGCCAGAAAAGAAAAGAAACTCGGGGCTTTCCATAATTAACAAATTACAGGAAGTCTTCATTATCTGAGGATAATTGTCAGCAAAGGAAAGTTCACTTAAAGTAGATCCATTCGATGTGGATACCAAAATTTTACCATAAGTGGTACAAAAGAAGGAATGATCAAAACATCTTTAAAAAAATTCAATTTGGGGGGCGCCCGGGTGGCTCAGTCGTTAAGCGGCTGCCTTCGGCTCGGGTCGTGGTCCCAGGGTCCTGGGATCGAGCCCCGCATCAGGCTCCCTGCTCGGCGGAGAGCCTGCTTCTCCCTCTCCCTCTCTCTGCTGCTCTGCCTACTTGTGCTCTCTCTCTCTGTGTTAAACAAATAAATAAAAATCTTAAAAAAAAAAAAATTAAATTTTTAAAAGTTTTATGATTATAACCAAGACCATTAAATGTAACTATACTAATCAATTACTTGTTTATTATAACTCAAGTGGCTTTTCTGTGTAATTATTCTGAAAGAATGTGGAATGGCATCTTGGACAGGCCTAAGCATTTAATGCTTGACTTTACATAGTCATAAAGTTATTTTTTGCAAAAATTAATCCTCTCCCACTTAACTTCTTTCAAAATGCCTTATTGGAAATTTCTCAATCCAATTATTAAACTGTTTCAACTGCCTGACCTTGGTCAATCAGAAGCTTTGCTTATGATGTGAGCTTCTACAACTTTTATTTGATTGAGCATAAATGATGTTGACAATACTTTTATCTGGGAGAGAGTCACCAGCGTGTTATTTCTTGTGATTTTTTGCTTCACTTTGCAATGTCAGCAAACTGCAGGGATTCCAATATGGTAATAACTGAATAATGAGAAGTCTGAGTGCAAACTCCGCTCCCCTTAACCTGAATCCAGCTGTTGTTACTAGGACTGAAATACCCAAGATTGTGAAAAAATAATCATTTTTCTTCCTCCCTTCAGTCGAGAATTATAAATGCTATCCCCCAAGAGGAAGGAGCTTACATAGTTACAAGAGCTTGTGGCATGCCAGTTAGAGTTGTTGGGTGCTTTATTTGCCCGCAAATTTGGGGGAGGGGGCAGGCATCCAGCCAAATCTGTGTAAGCCCTTAGAAATGTGTTTGCATATGTTGACATTATCCATCATATGGGGTTTGTTCGGCGGGTGCGGGATGATTGAGAACCACAGAGCTTGCCAAACTACTATAATTTCTCAACCCTTCCCCTAATTAATGTCTCTGTTTTTCATGTGGTTCCTTCTTGAAATGCTTTCTATGTCTTCTTGGTATCTAAATCCTATCTTAATATCAAATGGCCTCTTAGTAGTAGCCTTTTCAAAGTCTACTACTTTCCCTGCCTCCCAAGTGGGTGTGATTTGTTGCTCACTTAAAACACCATGGTATTACATTATCTCTATAATAGGCATTTACCCTTCTGGTCCTTTGCAAGTTGAACTATGAAGTCCCCAAGGGCAGGATTATGGGTCAGTTTGCACTTAGTATGTGTGTGTGTGTGTGTGTATTTTTTTTCCCAAGCATTTGAACTGCCCCTCATAAAGCCAGTTAACCTCCTGCCTACCACTGTATGGCAATTCTAAGAATCCTGTGATGTTTCCCTTACAAGAGTTTTTGGTGCCCTGGAAAAATCATACAGCTAACACATCATAGACCTTCAGTGTTCAGACCAAACTAAAACCACATAAAAGTTATGTGAGTTAAAACAGTTGAACACAACATTATGTACACAGGTATTATTTTAAGTATAACATGTACATATTAGCAGCTTAGCAGCAAAATGTAAATGACCTGAAATTCTAGCTAATGAAGTGGATAAAATTTAAATTACACTTTACTTTTAAAATCTAAAAGTAGCATTGAGTCAGCTCAGGAAAGCTCTATCACAGTAACTGAGACAGGAGTGTGCAGCATGCATTAGAGCTTCATTTCTTTCTGCCCTGCCTTACTTGGAGGGACTGGTCCCCAAATGGCACCATTTAGCTTACAGTTTTGAAATGGTGCTAAAAATAATATTCTTTTTCTGGTTCAGTAGTATTTTTGAAATGCTTTTATAATCCTGAACATTTTGGGAATCTCAGAATAAAGAATATATTTTGAAATCACCCTTTAACCACACTTTTTGGTTATATTACAGTCAGCAGATTGCTACAAAATACTGTTGCCTCTTGGGGCTGATTGCATTCCAAGTAATTACCCTGGAGAGGCCCAGCCCTGCTTGCCACTTTTTTTTTCTTTTTTGTAATTTATGTCTGTAGTTTGTTGTCTTTCTAGCTCTCTAACATTCTAGCTTAAATATTTTTTAATACAATCTGTTTGAAACAACTGTTTATAGCTTAACATTTGCTGACCAAAAATCCATCTTCTAATTACTGAGACTGTGTTGTAATGGAGTTTAACTAACCTGGTTAAATGAAGAGTAGTAGATCTGAGGGACCATCCTTCAGAATAGTACTTTTTCACCTTTTGGCCATCAACAATCCCTTTGACAATCTGAAGGAAGCTATAAAGATATAAAGATAAGGGGACCTAGCACATAATTTAAATGTCTTAAAGTTGTATGTAAATCTGAAGGAGCTAGTGGCCCTTCTGCCACCATCATTACTCACCTGGGGACGGGGGGACAACCTTCATTTTGTCCAGACTTTCTGGGAGTCCAGATTAGGAACCCTTTTAACAGAAAAAGTTACAGATGATCTAGTTACAGATGATTCAAGAACTTCAGGTGGTGCATATACTTTTGAGGCCTGCAGTTCTCTGTCTTTAAGAAGTTTGGGTAGGCATCAGAAAAAGTTATTTGGGGTCAAAATACAACTTTTCAAAAGGAGGTCCAAATTTAACTTAACCCAAGCATCTTGCACCTAAATCGTAAACCGATTACGTTGTGCACTAAATGGGGTCCCTTGGTTGCCTGAAAGTTTTCTCTTAAGTGACAGAATTAAAAGCAGAGGAAATATTCCTTCTGTGATGTATATGTTCCTAATAGAAGGGAATGGAAATCTGGAAGATAAAAATCTAGGTAGAGAAAGTTCTTTTATCTAGGTGTGGAGACCACACAGGCAGTGAGCAGTAGCCAACCTTTGATTTAACCCATGGTTAGTTTTCATCTGGGTCAGCAAACTACTTTGATTGCCTCTAACAATGTAAATTATTTGTCATATATAAACCAGTGATAGTTAAAAGATTACCAGGAATAACTGCCTTTTATGCTATAGGCATATAGTCAATATGCTAAATGACTGGCTAGTCTAAATACCCACATAGCTTACTGTTTTGTTACTTTCAAGCCTCTGTTTAGAAGTTACCAGATTAGGGGCGCCTGGGTGGCTCAGTCGTTAGGCGTCTGCCTTCAGCTCGGGTCATGATCCCAGGGTCCTGGGATCGAGCCCCACATCGGGCTCCCTGCTCCGCGGGAAGCCTGCTTCTCCCTCTCCCATTCCACCTGCTTGTATTCCCTCTCTCGCTGTGTCTCTCTCTGTCAAATAAATAAATAAAAAAAATCTAAAAAAAAAAAAAAAGAAGTTACCAGATTAAAGGGGGCTTTCATGATGATGCTCTAAAGATACCAACCCCCACCCCACACCTTCTCTACTCTTCTTATCCTTCTTCATCTTCCTCTGTAAAACTTAGCGTCTCCCACATAAATTTTGTATATTGTTCCTCTGTTTTCTCCCCTTCCTCCCACCAGAAAGTAAGCTCCTGGCGGACAGGGCCTTTGTGTAGTCCACTGCTGCCTTCCCAGCACCAAGGACACAACTTCACTCCCAGCCCCTCTGCCACAGGGTGCTCTAGCCAAGCTACCTAGATACAGTCGATGTTCATTTTTTACGAACATTGATACAGTTTGTGCATACTTCTTCATGGTTTAAATGAGTGTGAAAATGTATACATGTTTCTTTCTCTCATCTTCATTAAGTGGTTTTTACGTCTTTAGCATAACGTCATTTTTTTCTTCCCTAAGGCCTCAAGTTTTGCTTCTTTGCTGAAATCCTTACTGGAAATTGAATTCCTAGGTTTGCCCACAAAATAATCTGCAAGCAACAGTATTGATTACATCTTCATGATACAACAGAAATACGGTTAATTTTACAACAGAAGTATGTGTTGAGTATCAGGCAAAATATACACCCAGAGGACAGTAAAGTGGTCACTTGGGTACAGGAATGCCATGCATACATTACTAGCCTGTTGAGTCCAAAGCAGAGCTCCTTGAACTAGTCTCCTAGGTGTGATCAACCTTTGGACCTAACATGACTTTCAACAACCCAATTATTTGTCTCTTGGGGATTTTAAGACTGCAAAGGTGTTTGTTAATTGAGATGCAATTCACATACCATAAAATTCACGCTCCTAGACTGTAAAATTCTATAGTTTTAGTGTATTTGCCAGATGGTGTCACCATCACCACTATTCAATTCTAGAACATTTTCCATCAAAAAGAAACCCCATACCCATAAGTAGTCACTCCCTATTCTCTCCTTCCCCCCAGTCCCTTGGCAACCTCTAATCTGCTTTCTGTATCTTTGGATTTGCTCTTCTGGATATTTCATATACATGGAATCTTAAAATATTTGGCCTCTTGTATCTGGCTTCTCTCACTTAGCATATTGTTTTCAAGGTTCATCCATTTTGTAGCATGCATCAGTACTTCATTCCTTTTCATGGGTGAATATTATTCCATTGAATGAAATACCACATTTTATTTATCCACTCATCAACTGATAGTCATTTAGGTTGTTTCCACTCTGGGGCTATTACGAATTATACTGTCATGAACAGATATTTGTGTACAAGTTTTTGTGAGAGTATGTTTCATTTCTCCTGGGTATATATAGGCATGAAATTGCTGCGTCGTATGGGAATTCTGTCGTTAACCTTTTGAGGATTGTTTCCCAAAATGGCTGCACCATCTTGCATTCCTTCCAGCAGAATATGAGGGTCTCAGTTTCTC
The DNA here is from genome assembly GCF_029215605.1 of Mirounga angustirostris. Taxonomy (NCBI): domain Eukaryota; kingdom Metazoa; phylum Chordata; class Mammalia; order Carnivora; family Phocidae; genus Mirounga; species Mirounga angustirostris. The sequence continues at coordinate 128,327,160 of NW_026991713.1, forward strand.
TACATCCTCACTGATACTTGCTGTTATGTCTTTATAGTTATAATCATCATAATAGGGGTGAAGTGTGTGGTATCTCATTGTGGTTTTGATTTGCCTTCCTCTGATGGCTAAAAATGCCCAACATATTTTCATGGGCTTATTGGCCATTTGTGTGTCTTCTTTGGAAAAATGTCTATTCAGGTCCTTTGGCTATTTTTAATTAGGTTGTCTTTTAATTATTGCATTTTAAGAGTTTTTTGCATATTTCAGATACAGTTCTATCAGATTTGCAAACTTTTTTTCCCATTCTGTGGGTTGTTTTTTCCCTATCTTCATGGTATCCTATGAAGCACACAAGTTTTTAATTTTGAGGAAGTCCGATTTATCTGTATTTTCTTTAGTTGCTTGTGCTTTATGTGTCACATCTAAGAGATCATTGCCTAACCCAAGATCATGAAGATTTACACGTATGCTTTCTTCTAAGAGTTTTGTAGGTTTGGCTCTTACATTAGCTCTTTAATCCACTTTGAGTTAATTTTTATATACAGTGTTAGGTAGAGGTTCACTTTTTTTTTTTTCCTGAAGATTCCATCTATTTAGAGAGAGGGTGCATGTGCGCAAGCGGGGGGGGGGTGGGGGAGGAACAGAGGGAGAGAGAAAGAAAGAATCTCCAGCAGACTCTGCACTGAGCGTGGAACCTGACGCCGGGCCCAATCCCATGACCCCAAAATCACAACCTGAGCTGAAATCAAGAGGCAGATGTTCAACTGACTGAGCCACCCAGGTACCTGTGAGGTTCTTTTTCATTCTCATGAATGTATATATCTAAGCCCAGAACAATCTCTTGAAAAGGCTACCCCTTACCCCCCTTGATTGGTGGCATTCTTGTTGAAAATCAATGGACCATGAATCTGTGGGTTTAATTCTGGACTTTCTATTCCATCAGTTTATATGTCTGTCCTTAGGCTGGTACCCACGCCATCTTGATTACTGTGTCTTTTATAGTAACTTCTGAAATCAGGAAGTGTGAATCTCTTTAACTATGTGCCAAGAAAATTTTGAAATTGAGTTAAACTAAGTTAGTCAAATAAAGACAAGTACACAAGGAACTATTCTTCAAAATAAGTCTAAGCAGGCCCCAAACTAACCTAATTTACTTAGGAACAGAATGGCTATCTAGACTTACCCAGCCAGATTCATTTTACTCCTTCTTTCTTTTTTTTTTTTTTTTTTAAGATTTTATTTATTTGTCAGAGAGAGAGAGAATGTTCAAGCAGGGGGAGAAGCAGGCTCCCCACTAAGCAAGGAGCCCAATGCAGGACTCGATCCCAGGACCCTGGTATCATGACTTGAGCCAAAGACAGACGCTTAACCAACTGAGCCACCCAGGCATCCCACCTTCCTTCATTTATTCAGCGGTGATTTTAGGGAGTTTCTATACCAACACAACTGTGAGCAGTGTTGAACACTGGACAACATAAAAATCTAACGTCCAGGAGATGGTTTTGGAAATTTCATCCCAGGTGGGAGGTTTTCAGCCAGAGCAGTGATGGTAAGGATAGGACACTCTTAAGAAATGTTGAGACAGAATTTTTAGGACTTATAATGGATAAATTATAAGTGGTGAAGGAGAATAAGGGATTGGAGCTACTTCTATTTCTGGCTTGGGGGTGATGAGTAGATGGGTGGATGGGATGGTAAAGGAGTAGACTGCACTGGGCTGAGTAAATACACTCAATAGTATCATCTGTTCTTTCAAGAAGTCCAGGAAGGCGGAAGGAAAGAACAGGGTTATGAGAAGGTTAAATGTGTTTTGTTGGGTGTGTTTTAGGATGGAGGATGTTTGCCATCTGGGATAAAAATTGCAAATGAGATGGGTAGTTTCATTATTACTTTAGGCCTCAGAAGAAACAGAGCGGGGCACCTGGGTGGCTCAGTCAGTTAAGTGGTGGCCTTTGGCCCAAGTCATGATCCCAGTGTCCTGGGATCATGGCCCCGCATCGGGCTCCTTGCTCAGCAGGGTGTCTGCTTCTCCCTCTCCCTCTACCTGCCGCTCCCCCTGCTTGTGCGTGCTCTTTCTCTCTCTCTCTCTCAAATAAATAAATAACAGCTTAAAAAAAAAAAAAATAGAGCAAAGACACTCTTTCCTCCAAGACATTTGGTAGGAGGGTTGATGTTGATACTCTGTATTTTCCCTGTAGTAAACATTAGGAGGTGGGGTAGGTTAGGGAACCACAGATCTTAAGAGTAGTAAAGCCTTGGAGTAGCCACTGAGAACTGTAGATAAAATAACAAGGAAACAGAAAATAGGAATGAAAAAGACAAGACAGAGGATCGGTTCAGGAAGTCTAACAGCTAAATACCAGTTCCTAAAAGAAAGAACATAGAAAATAGAGGGGAGGAGATTATTAGTGAAATATTTCAAGAGAAGTTCCCCATAAAGAAGCACAGTATGGTTTCCAGATTGAAAGGACCCATTTGACAAAACAGGGGAAGGGGATTAAAGGTACAGATTTACAGGGGCACCTGGGTGGCTCAGACTGTTAAGCATCCAACTCTTGATTCCAGCTCAGGTCATGATCTCAGGGTTGTGAGATAAAGCTCTATGCTCAGCTGGGAGAATCTGCTTGAGACTCTCTCCCTCTGCCCCTACCCCACTCATATGCGGACATGCGTGCTCGCTCGCTCTCTCTCTCTCTCTCAAAAATAAAAAAAAAAAAAACAGAAAAGATACAAACTTCCAGTCATAAAATAAATGAGACATGGGAATGCAATGTACGGCATAGAGAATATAGTTAACAATATCGTAACAAGTTTATATGGTGACAGATGGTACCCAGATTTTCGTGGCAATGACTTCATAATATATGTAAACGTTGAGCACTATGTTGCACACCTGAAACTAATATAATATTGTATGTCAACTACACTTCAATAAAAAAAGGAAGGACCTGTTTGAGTTCCCAATACAGTAACATCAACACGAAGACATGAATAACTACAGGTTTCCAGAGAAAGAAAATAGGCCAGAGAGGAAAAGGATCAGGAATCAGAATGGCTTCAGATGTCACAACAGCCAATACCAGAAGCAAGACAACTGAGCAAGGCCTCCATATTTCCAGTAGAAAGTGATTTTCGGCCCATACTTCTATATGCAGCCAGGTTATTCAGTCCACTTTGAGGGCAGAGAAAGATTTTCAGACACTCGGTACAAAAAGCAGGAGAACAAGCCAAGAAGAGAGACTGGAGTAGGGTACAATACGGGATGGGGCCTGCTCTTTCCGCGACAGAGCTGGTGCTCCCAGTCAACTCCTGCACAACTCTTTTATACATGTTGAAGCTTTAAAGTGAACAGGCCACAACAATGTGAATGTGTTGAATTCCACTGAGCTGCACATTTTAACATTATTAAAATGGTATATCCATTTACCACAAGTTTAAAAAAAAAAAGATATATGGGAGGTAGACACAGGCAGCACATACAAGTCTTACAGTTTAGCTGTCAAGGGTAGATAAGGGACAGTGGTGAAGGGGTGGGAATGGGGAGTGGTATACAATTATTCTACTGTTTCCCCCTTGGAAAGTTTTTAAATTTGGAGTCAGAAAAATCCAAGAATGTCTGTGTAAGTGCCCAGCTCCCGCCCAGTAGGAGTTTAGTTAACGTGGGCTGAATCTGACTGGGATGGCTGCACGTTCTTTCCTGGCTGTTTCCTGGGGCCTTGGCATTGACATTCCATCTGGGGCAGTCCTCCCAGGTTCCCGTGAGGAAAGCAGCATTGATGACATCAGATAAGTTTTTCACCGTTTAAGTACTTTGAGCGATGGCCTCCGGACAAATGTTTAATTCAGAAAAATAAATGTAGCCTAAACAAATCTTATTATCTTACAGCGTGAACTTCCTGCCTGAGGACTATAAAGACTAAGTAGTTTGAAAATGGAAAACCAAGAACCAGCGGATCCTTCTCAAAATACCAAACAGTCTATTATTTCAGAGGAGGTATAAACTGTTTTTCTCTTCTCTGCCCCCTCCCACACAGAGCTGAGTTTAAATGAAATGTAGAAACTTGTTTCAAATGCTTATATTTAATTCTTTGTGTGTGTGTATTCAATTATTAAACACAGTTTCTTAAACATTGTTCCTACTCCCTTTTTAGGACTCAGGGACACTTTGCTCTTGTGTGGGAGCAATAGTGTATCTCTTAATTATATGTACTAGTGAAGTATTTTTATTTTTATTTTTTTTAAAGATTTTATTTATTTATTAGAGAGAGGCACAGCGAGAGAGGGCACACAAGCAGGGGGAGTGGGAGAGGGAGAAGCAGGCTTTCCGCTGAGCAGGGAGCCCGATGTGGGGCTCGATCCCAGGACCCTGGGACCGCGACCTGAGCCTGAAGGCAGACGCTTAATGACTGAGCCACCCAGGCGCCCCTAGTGAAGTGTTTTTAAAGTGGATTTGGGCTGTTGATACAAAAATTCTCAAAATTTTATTAAAAGTTTCCCTGGGTAGAAGAATAAGTCATATGTGAGTTTTAGGGTTTAGACATTTCATACCTAAGTATCACGTCTTAGTTAGCTGCTTATGGTCTCAATATATATGTTTAAGAACAATAAGAATTTAAGTTGTTAGTTGTAGTCTGAATTCCAGAACTAATGTATGTGTTATATGTTATTTGGTTTAGCTTTTAATAAGTCTCTTTCTGCAGGAACCATTGCAGTGGATAAATTTTAAATCCTTCACCTTGGAACTCTGACCTTGACATCTTCCTGCAGTTGTTTATGATTTAAAAATCTTTCCATGTTGTCTGTGAATAGATCTGCTGATAATTATTAGGTTGCTGCTGGCCAGAAGTGAAAGATAGGATAGTGAGAAAAAGGCTACTGCTTTATGTCTGCAGTGACTCTCTTCTGTCAGTTCAGTATAGTGCCGTAGGTAAGTTAGTCCAGGTAACTGAAACTCAATGTCTAGGCAGAACGATCCTGGGCCACCTGTCTTGGATGGGGTGGGAAACCCATGTGTTCCTAGAAATGCGGTTGTTGGACATGGTTTCCTCAGTCAGCCTTCCGGTGTGGTCATTGACTATAAACCACAACTGAGGAGTCTCTACCCACGAAACACACCTCTGTGATGAGCACCCAGCTCAGAGGATAGAACACTAGGTCCCCGAAAACCCCTCACTCCTGGTCCTCCCTCTCCACTTCCCCGCACCCCCCGTTTTTTAACTCTCATCTCTTTTCACCTCTCAGTATCACTTCCCAAACTCCAGAAAGAAACTGAACCACCCTTCAGAAAAAAAACTTTCCGTACTTTGAACTGAAAACCTTCCTGCAACTACTGGGAGGGGCACATGAGCACCGGGAGGGCCAGGCAGAGAAAATCTGAAAGAAAACAAACCTTCTAAGTAAAATCCTCAGTTTGAAAATCTCCCAACTTAATGTCTCCTTTTAGTTAATTTCCGAAGGAAAATGGGTCAAGCTTGAAAAAACAACGTACATGGATCCTACTGGGAAAATAAGGTAAATGATTTTTTTCCCTTTTGTAAAATGCGCAGTATTTGGGTTCTCAGTCGGGTCTCCATTTAGCATTTGACATAAACTCTGATAGCTTCCTCATTATAAACTTGGTCTTAAATGAAAACTCTAATTCAGTGCTTTCTGTCAGAATGTCTGGATCGCTTATAATCTCTGAATAAAATTACATTGTCAGTTTGTTATAACAACTAATCAGGAATTGATTTTTAACACCATTCTCCCTGAGGAGATTCTTATGAACCTGAAATTTGGGGCCTGCCTCACTTAAGCTGATAAAGCAGCAGAATAATTAGCCATCCGGCTGCCTCCTTCTGGTCACACCAATTTTTAATTTGTAAATTAGAAGGATTGAGGAGGGAATAGTGCTGGGTTTGAGGTAAAACTTACATCCTTTACACCTTGCTTGTGGAAATGTGAATTGGGGGGGAAAAAAAGTTTTGCAAAGCATTTCACTGTATGTACCAGACATAAAGATATGACCGACACCCTTCGACCTAAGTAATCCCATTCCTGAGACTGTTTGGAGTCAGGTTTGTGCATGAAAAATGTTCATCAAAATTTAAAAAGACAACAAATTGAAAGCACCCTAATCATTTTAAAAATTGGGAAATGATTGTTATAGTGCAACATAAGAGAATATGATGTACAGTATGAGGGAACATAGTCAATGATATTGTAACAACTTTGGTGACTACCCTTGCGACTATTTTGTAATGTATATAATTATTGAGTCACTATGTTGCACACCTCAGATACAATATTGTGTGCCAATTCTTCTTCAATCTGAAAGGGGGAAAATAATTTTTTAGTGTATTCGTTTGGTAAAATCTCTGCAGTCATCTACAAAGCAGATTCTGAAGACAAGCTAGCAATATGAGAAAAGTGATTAAGTTGTTCACAACATAGGAAATGGTATATATGCTTTTTAAATTCTTTCCAAATAATGTATTTAAGAAAAGGCTAGAAGGGAAGCTGGCAAAATATTAAAGGCAGCTGTGCGGTAAACCTTTTCTGTTTTCCAAATTTTCTGTTCAGGAAGTTTTTGATTTTATAATTAACTATCAGAGAAAAATGTGTTAAAAATAGATTAAGCATTTCCCTAGTGAAATATAAAAAGGAATGAAGTGGTGAATGAGAAAATACAAAAATATAATTAAATTTAGTATCCAGATTATATGATATAAATTAATATAAAAAGTCCATTTGCTAAGTGATCAGATCACAGAGTTTCTTCATGAGAAAATATATCTTATCATCCCTGTGAAAGTATGCGGACTTGTCAGTAATAACTGAGACCACTTTAATTACATTTACTAAACTATTAAAAGTATTAATAAGGGCCAGTGTTGGAGAGCTGCAGGAAACATTAAGCTATCCAAAGCACTATTAAATTAAAACCTGAAAGTAAGAAACTGGGCACACTGCAGTCCAACACAGGGGAAGCATACAGAACACTTATTTACGTGAGTTTGATGTGCAGAACTAAGTAGGAAATTACTAGCGGGTATAGGAATACAGAAATGTGGCCAGGCCCAAGCCTTCAGGAACACAATATGCTCAAATGTACTTGTATTTGTGAAAATGTAGACAGATTAGAACCCAATTTGTAGTGATATGGTTTGACTCTCTTTTCCCTACAAAGTTGTTTAAGTTTGTAACAGATACAACCCTTAACACTAATTGATCGAAAGAGTACATGTTGGTTTGCACCAGCTCATCTCTTCACCTGACTCATCTTCCTCCATCAGCATTTCTTAACAGGGATGTGCATCAGAATCACTTGGAGGCTTTTTATCACAATATTCGCATCCAGGTCTCACCTCCAGGGCGTCTGTCTCAGTATTGAGGGGGGCACCCGAAAGCCTACCAGATACCATGCTTACATGGCCCTTTATAGCATGTTCACCTCTGTTCTTGCACATGGACGTCTTCCCCATGACTTCCAAGGAGCTCTTTCCAGACACACTGACATTTTGTACCAGCATGTCAGACTTTGCAGAGTGAATCTCTGGACTTTCCCATAGGTCATGATGTATAAACTTATCAAATGTTTTATCTGGTACCTGATACATAAGCATGTTGGTAAGGATGAAATAGCAGCTCGAAAATCGTTTGTGCCACCATGTTATTTGTGGATAAAGATATGGAATTGATTTTAGTTGTGTAAGAATTGCTGGCAGCATCCCCCTTTATGGCCATTCAGGACTGAGCCAAAGTCATCCTTTATTGCCATTCCTGCCTTTTGTGTTTGTTGACTAGGCTAACAATATGTCCTGGGAAAACAGGCTTTCCTATAACAAAGACTCAAAAACTGGAGTAGCTTAACTAGAATCAGAATTCGAAAGCTACAAGAGGCATTTGAGATAACTTACTCTTAATGCCCTAGTTTTACAACTGAGAACAGGTTCAAGGAGTTTGTGGCTATGGGGTTAGCTGGTAGGCAGGCAGAGACTAAGATTTTCTGACTCAATCAAATGTCTGTCTCTCAGAGTCCCTTGAAGATGATTGGAGCTCTCATGGGGCATTCCTGATCTAGGATTCCTTATAAATGCATTTATATTTCCTTGCTCATGATTCATGGCTTGTTACTGGTTATTTTACTTCATCTTAACCACTGTAATGATGCTACTCTTTTTGTTTCCCTTATTCCTAGTGTTTTTGGGGTGGCACCTTCAGTGTTCCTCAGCACTGTCTTCTTCAGTCTTTACAACTAACCTTAAGAGGTAGCAGAGAGAGCTATGCCAAAAGGTGTTTTGTCTCTTGCAGTCTGTATTATTTACTGATCAGAATTGCTTGTTGGTTGGCTTCTTGTTACTAACAGGAATGTTGGGCAGTTGTGAGTTGTCATAATAGTGTTTGGTTTCTGTAGGTTCATTTTGACACATTTGCCATTAGAATTTGCATATAATACCAAAAGATCTACAGTTTACAGAAAGGTTCTTTTTTTTTTTTTTTTTAAGATTTTATTTATTTATTTGAGAGAGAGCACAAGCAGGGGGGAAGGGCAGAGAGAGAAGCAGACTCCCCGATGAGCAGGGAGCCCGATGTGGGGCTTGATCCCAGGACCCTGAGATCACGACCTGAGCCGAAGGCAGATGCTTAACTGACTGAGCCACCCAGGCGCCCCCAGAAAGGTTTTTTTGTTTTGTTTTTTTAACTAGATGAAATAGCTAGATTTTTTCCATAGAAATGTGGCACAGCCCAACCCTTAAGGACAAGCTGGTCAAAAGTGTGAGGGCCCCTCTGGGCAGCCCATCTCCTCAAACCCACTCTTCTGTGGGGAGGCAGACGTTGATGCCTTTCTTACCCTAGTCTCCAGCGCCACTCAGATGTCTTATTTCTCTTAGATCCAAAGTTGATCTGCTTCTTCACTCCCATCTCTTAGCACTGCTCCTTTCTGTTTAAGGGATAAGAGAGTGAAGGGGAATTTCCCTCACGTGTCCTTCCCCTTCAAACACAATTGACACAATTGTAGCAATAACTGGATTTTCAGGACAGCTTTCCCCAGAAAAAAACAGCTAACCACGGAAAGGGAGCAGGAACCTGCCATTGCTCATCTCACTTTTTCCTCTGTGGACCATTTTCCCCTTAGGTAAAGATAGATCTCACACATGCAAAAGAGAGCACTTACCTAAATTTAGTAATTCCTCAATGAATAAATGGAATGGTCCTGCTTTCTTAAATTGTTATTTTAGGTCATGTGTAAATAACATCTCAGGAGTTCATATTCATATTATGCAGAATATCTTTTGTTCTTAGCAAAAAGACTGGACTTTTCATAGGGGCGTAATTTGCACAGACCACTCAGTAGCTTTGTAGCTTAATTGACTGCTCACCTGTAGATTTATGATCCAACCTGAAATATTTCCAGTGGACGATTTGAAAGGCAGCTCAAGCGAACAACAGGCCTTCTCTTTAGATAGCATCAGAGGGTTAGATGTAGGGCGGCATGTTTTCTTTGGAAAAATTTTCAGGAGCTACAGGAAAGCATAGTTGGCTTTTGCTGTACAGACGTGTATGGCTGTGGTCTTCTTGACCATGATCATTAGAACACTTGCATGCTTGGCATTTGAAAGTTCTGGTTGTGGACCGAAAACCCAAGGACATTCCCCCTCTGTAACACCAGTGATTTTGTTTTTTCTTCTCTGCCTGAACAGAACTTGGGAAACTGTGAAACGTACAACCAGGAAAGGACAGTCGGCTGATGGTAGGAGTGCAAACCTGTTACAGCTCTTCATGAAGGAAGTCGCTGCGCATTATTGCAGGAGGCGGGGTTCTTTTTACTTTAACCAAGACCTCAGAGCAGTTCTCTTCAATTATGATCTTTCATCTTTAAACCTACTATTGCTTTTTGCATTGCTACATGACTAAATCAGGCTTTCTTTTTTTTTTTTAAAGATTTTATTTATTTATTTGAGAGAGAGAGCACATGAGAGGGGGGAGGGTCGGAGGGAGGAGCAGGCTCCCTGCCGAGCAGGGAGCCCGATGCGGGACTCGATCCCGGGACTCCAGGATCATGGCCTGAGCCGAAGACAGTCGCTTAACCAACTGAGCCACCCAGGCGCCCTTTTTTTATTTTTTTTAAGATTTTATTTATTTGCGAGAGAGAGAGAATGAGAGACAGAGAGCATGAGAGGGAGGAGGGTCAGAGGGAGAAGCAGACTCCCTGCCGAGCAGGGAGCCCGATGCGGGACTCGATCCCGGGACTCCGGGATCATGACCTGAGCCGAAGGCAGTCGCCTAACCGACTGAGCCACCCAGGCGCCCTAAATCAGGCTTTCTTTTACAGATTTATTTATTTATTTGAGAGAGCGTGGCAGGTGGAGGGAGAGAGAGTTTAAGCAGACCCCGTGCTGATGTGGGGCTTGATCTCACGACCCTGAGATCACGACCTGAGCCGAAAGCAAGAATCAAGACGCTTAACCAAAGGCACCACCCAGGCATCCCAGTCGGGCTTTCTTTATAAATAATCCTGGCTCCTGTTATCTCGGCTCGGTACAATATTTTGAGGGGCAGGTATACTAATATTTAGAGCCAAATTTAAGTCAGTATAACTTGAAGCCACACACTGTCGTCTAGATGCGACTTTTCGAAACCCTTTGTATTCTCTTCAGAGGACCTAGGGGAAAGCCTTTAATTTGGAAAAGTATTTGGCCCTACTTTATGATGGACCAGTTGCTTTATAAGCTGATGAGGAAATGGAATTAGGAGACTATTCCACGCATTCATTTCACTGTCCTTTCCGCGCACAAATGCTTTGACTGCAAAGATCCTGAGAATCACCTCTGATCTAGGGGAGGTTGGGCAGTAGGTCTTTGTTTTTCCCTTTCATTTTGTTGTCTGTTTTTACTGAAAGTACACAGAGTAGCTACAACAGCTGCTGTTTCTGCCTGTGGGGATAGTCGGGGGCAAGGGAGTAGCCAAGAGCTCCCCGTAGGCAATTTGTGTTTTCCAGAACACAGTGGGATTTTGCCTATGTTTTAAGGCCATGCAAAAGGTTTCTCTCTTGGGAGAAAAGGTCCTCGATCCTAAAACAATCAAATCCAGTGTAGCTAGCGTTTACCATAAACAGCAAGACTGACTTGATTCATTGCTTCAAGGACGTACAAGCACACGTAGATGACTGTCCCTTCCCCCGCGGCCTGGCTTGCTGCAGGGTGAGAAATGGGCCTCTGCAGAGGTTAGCGTAAGGCAGGAATGAGTCCTTGACCCTGTGCTAAATGTCCACGGACATTTCATTAGGGATTCCCTTGGTTTGATCTCCTTCTCACAGGCGTGGCGGTCATCCCGGTGCTGCAGCGGACTCTTCATTACGAGTGCATCGTTCTGGTGAAGCAGTTCCGGCCACCGATGGGAGGCTACTGCCTAGAATTCCCTGCAGGTGAGTCCCCGAACCGAGGGACCGCCGGGCCCGGCGCCGAGCACTGCAGCGCGTGGACCCTGAACGCTTTCACCTGTCCCTGTGGTTTTAAGTAAAACAGAAGCATCCCTGCAGCAAGCTGCCCCCGGTCATGTTCTAGTGACGCGCTAAGCCTGAGAGCGAGGCAAGGGTAGTGTCCCAGCTGGCCTTTCCCGGCCACATCTCAGCAACATTCTAACTTCTCTTTGAGGAATTGCGTTTCCCTAGTTTGTCAACTGAGTTCCATTTTCTATCACTAGCGATCTGCCTCCGACCAGAAACTCACAGTAATAACGAGGTCAGACTCTTAACTCCAAAAATTATGAAGGGAAAAGACATCTTGATCTTCCTATATGTACACAGGCTAGGGAAACGGTCTTAACTTCCACTAGAATATTCTCTTGAGTTGCACGGTTAAGTAGAGCTATCCAGAATTTGAAGCTCTTATGGCATAGGACTTAACTGGGTTGTTCCCATCTGAAGAGATTAGATCTCATTTATTTATCATTAGCGGTATAGGTTTTGTACTTTGAAATTCCAGCCCATGAGAAGGCACACCAACTTTCCTTCTCATTTACCAGCCATTTCACTGGAGAAATTAATAACTTTAAAAGTAACAGAATAGGCTGTATTTTGCTTTTTCATTGCGTTATTTCGAGTAAAATAATCCAAGTTCTGTGGTCCTCCCCACTTGGCCTCCCTATCAGCTGCCTCGAGTCCGCCAGCCTCCCAGCCTTCTCCCTCGCAGGTGATGCTCATGCCGGCCTTTCTGTCCAGGCCGCAGGATCGCTCTGCGAGGGAGGAAAGCAAGTAGGTGACACTGTGACCTGAGAAAACTGGAAAGAGTACCAGGCTTCCTGGGCGGGGGCACATAGCTGGGTCCGTCACCGAGGCCAGTGGGCCAACACCACCGAGCCACTTCTCACAGGAATCCGCGCTTTCCGGGCTGCAGAACACAAGTGCCGAGACACTCGTGGGAACAGTTGAGGTCTAAGTAAGACGAACAGATGGGAGCTACCGGAACCTATTCGATCTGCCTAGGGTTTTTTCTTAAAAAAGTTCCAAACCTCAGTCAGTTGTACCTGTACAACCACATTCCACAGTCCTCTGGTTCTTCTCATGTAGCTCAACCGCAATTATACTAGAAGGAGAGGTTCCAAAACCCTGGATTTCTCTAGCCCACCTCACAAATGGTTTGAACTTCCAGGGCTCATCGATGATAATGAGAGCCCAGAAGCAGCCGCTCTTCGGGAGCTTGAGGAAGAAACTGGCTACAAGGGCGATGTTGCCGAGTGTTCTCCAGGTGTGTATTGCTGTCCAGGTGTGCGCTAGGGGACAGACTCTTGAAAATTAGTCAAGCCGTAGATTCTTCTGTGTGTAAAGGATAATGCGGGTGTTCTTTATGCTCAGGATTCAGATGGCTTCTGTCTTGGCTAATTCACTGACAAGAAATCCTAGTTAGATTGGGTCACCCCCTACCCGTGAGCCTCCCCTCCGCAGGGCAGCCAGTTTGACCAAGAAGGCCCTGAAGCTGGAGCAGAAATGTGAAATCCGTTACCTTCCCGAGTTTCCCACGTCCTAAGCTTTATGCTTTCTTACCTCATCCATGTGCCAAGCACCTCACTAGAGTTTGTTTCTTGTTGTGGTGACAGGAGTTGACAGCATGGCAGTACCACCTAACCCCTCAGACTTAGCACACTTAGGAACTCGGGGGACGGTACGAGTGCTGGCTACGCGTACGCTCGGCGGTCCTGCAGCTCCACTAAGCGGATCGGGTCAACCGTCGTTTGCCTGCACGAGTTCTGTGTTAACTATGAATCACGAGCCCAGGTTTCTTCCGAAGACATTTAAGTAATGAAAGAAGTGGCACGTGACTAGTGTCTGTCAAGGTGATCTGTCGCTTCTCTCCGTAGCTGTATGTATGGATCCAGGTTTGACAAACTGTACCACACACATCGTGACAGTGACTATTAATGGGGACGATGCTGAAAACGTGAGGCCTAAGCCAAAGCCAGGTGAGTGTGCAGTGGATACGCTTAAGGTGCTTCTGTTGCGTTAAAGACCGTTGAACTTGCCGCTGATTCGGCTTCTGGCTTGTCAGAATAGGCTTGTAGGTCCTCCGTCAGTACTCCAGGCCCTTTTCCTAATCTTGGGTCCTTTAGCATTTTTCTTTCAACGCTTACTGAGCTTTATGCTTTCTTTTATAAAATGTCAAATTAACAATATTTACGTATTTTCTGTGTGGAGTTTATGCCCACATGGTAGTATGAGCCACAAATCTGAATAGTAAACAGTGAAAATCTTCAGAATCACTCATTTCTGTCTTCGTGTGTTTTAAGAATGGCATAAATTATTGTGAGCAGATAGCAGCTGACTAGTCTTCATGGGGTTCCGTACTTAGAGAAGCGTGTAGGAGGTTCCTGGCTCTATTATTAATTTCTCAGCAAGTCTGGACTCGAGCTTTGATGCCTCTGTCTGTCCATGTCGTCTCCCACCCCGTTACAGGTGGTGATCTCACACACACACACACGGTCACGTGTCACAGCCGTACTCTTCCATTTCTCACCGCCTCACGTGCTCCTGAATGTTCCAGTCCCTTTGCAGCTGATTCTAAATGCTCGGTTCAAACTTGCTAATACGCGTATGACATGCAGTGCAAGAGCCGTCCTCAGAGGTGAACAGGATCACCATTAGCCAGCAGTTCCACTCCTAGCTCTACACCGCAAAGCACTGAAAGCAGGGGCAGGGGCTCACCCGGACACTTGCACACCAGCGTTCACGTAGCCGCCCTCACAGTACCCAAAAGGTGTCCATTAGCCGATGCACAGCAGGACAGCATCCAGCCCTTAAAGAGACCTGCTGGTGCAGCCTGTAACAGGATGAAGTCTGAAACGCTGTGCCGAGTGCTTAGTGCAGCCAGACAAAAAAGTGTAAATAGGGACACCGGGCTGGCCCAGTCCCTAGAGCATGCGACTCTTGATCTCCAGGTCATGAGTTCAGGCCCCACGTTGGGCGTAGAGCTCACTTTAAAAAAGAAAAAAAATTTTTAAGCGTAAATCCTGTGCTTCCACCCATATGAGGTTACCTAAAATCCGTGTATTCATAGAGACAGAAAGTAGAATAGAGGTCAGCGTGTATGGGGACGCACTGCTTAGTGGCTACCACGCTTCTCTTTGTGAGGCTGACAAAGCTCCAGAGAAGGATAATGCTGATAACTGCACAGCAGCGTGAATGTATTTAATGCCTCTGAACTGTACCTTTAAAAGTGGTTAAAATGGTGAATTGTGTGTATTTTAACAACTTAAAAATGCACGTGTCGTGTATCCTAGAACATGCTTTACATGTTGCTATTACACATTTGATTTGGAGAACGATAATTTTGCACTGTTGGAATGCTTTTTACCATGTACCCAGATCAAATTAGTAGAGACCCAGGTTTCTGTTGAATTCTTCCGCCCTTCTCGGTGTGTGTGTTGCACAAAAGCCTTGCGGTGTTTGCCCGCAGCGGGCCCTGCTCTAACGCCGTCCCTCTTGTCTGTTTTCAGGAGAAGGAGGTATGTTACCCAGCTAGCCGTGGCTGACCGTGTGTGTGGCTTAGCGCGGTGGAAATGGCTGCAGGCATTTGGTGGTGTTCTGGTAGGCCCTCTTATTCTTCAGCTTTGTTTTCACTTGCACTTTGTTTGTTTAGAATTTGTCGAAGTAATTTCCTTACCAAAGAATGACCTGCTGAAGAGACTTGATGGTAAGCATTAAGACTATTCCCCAACTTCCTCAATTTTCCCCATCCTCAGCCCCATCCAGTGGGGCACTAAATAGAATTCCCCTTCTGTAATTACAGTCTTCCTCATTAAAGTCAAATACCTAGAAACTGTTGTACAACTGCAGTTCACCAACAGTAATTTTCCTTTCTGGGTGGCAGAGTTTGAAAATGTGAGCAAAACATTCTACGTCAAGTGAAAGCTTTCAGTAGTGTGGATTTTTTTTTTTTTTTCTATAGAAGAGTCAGGATGATATTCCTGTAGATTTGCCAAAACTCTATACCTCAAATCTCTAATCCATGGCAATGCAGAGGCCTAAGTAGGTATCTCTTAGCTGATCCTCCAAGATGCTAACCTGCTGGATGGTTCTCTGTGCAGGATTGAAGCTAAAGGAGAATTTAACACTATTCCTTCTGCAAAGATGGAGGTATAGGAAGAGCAATATATGCTGATATAATGAATCAGACTACCGGTGTGACCCCTAGTAAATCACTGGTCATGTAATTCCTGGTCAAGCCATCTCCTAGGGATCTGGTAAAAAAATTAAATAAGGTTATGTGGACAAATGTCCCCTGATAGAACGACAGTAGGAGGTACTGTACCGGAGACAGACAGAGGCCCGGCTGGGAGGGCCCCATTCACTCATTTGTAAAGAAACAGATAATCTTCCTAATTTGAATGTTTTAAAATTTTTACTTCGAAAAGTAACTTGAAGCACTGTTTGACCTGAGGCTTTGAGGGCTCTCTCTTCCTCTCCTTCTATAAGAACCAGTGGCTTACCATTTTATTTCTGATGTCTGTGTTGTTTTAGAAGTAAGTATGAGCTTCCAAAAACGACTGTGATTTCAGAATTCCCAGAAAGCACTCCTTCCTACTTTACCTTTTTAAAAACTAGACCTAGGGGCGCCTGGGTGGCTCAGTCGTTAAGCATCTGCCTTCAGCTCAGGTCATGGTCCTGGGGTCCTGGGACCAAGCCCCACATCGGGCTCCCTGCTCGGCGGGAAGCCTGCTTCTCCCTCTCCCTCTGCCCCTCCCCCAGCTCATGCTCACTCTCTGTCAAATAAATAAATAAAATCTTAAAAAAAAATAAAATAAGATAAAAAACATAAAAACTAGGCCTGAGGTAAAAAGCACCAGGGTCTCAGATTAGAAACGCTCACACCGAAGCAAGCCACGGTTTACTCAGAGAAAGCTGTAGCTGCCAGTGACGGACAGCACAACTCGGAGTCTGTCGCGTCTGCCTGGGTCCCCTCAGCCGACCGTGTATCAGTCACGAACCAGAACACGTTTCGCAGCCTCTCCCGGCTTTTCTCCTAAAACAGGACAAGGGGTAACCCCCATCTCTGAGGAGGCAGCAATAAAATTAAACAAGATAATGTTGGCACTAAAGGGCTTAAATGTTAGACACCGTGGGTCTTACAGAAGTATTCTCTCAAAGAACTAACTTCCTTCTCCCTTCCGTCCAACTTCACCTCCTTCTAGCCTTAGAAGAGGGGAAGACAGAGACAGATCTGTAGAAAGAGGAAGGGGGAAAAGAACCCTTTTTCCTGGCTTTATTAGAATCAAAATACAGCAATCAAACCATTTATTCAACAAGTTAACATTTGGGAAGGTATTTTGAGTTGTTTGCTCTAAGGAGTAACTTTCAACACTTACCAGGCACCTACCATGCACAGAGGAGGACCTAACCCTGCCTTCCAGGATCAGCATGTCTCTGAGCGTGTTCCTGCACCAGCGGCTAGGAAAACAAGTGACAGGTGCCAAGTCTGATCACCCCCACCAGAGCGACACAGAAGTTCTCGTTAAAGCCCACTGTACAGCGTAAGATTCTGAGACGTCATTCTTTAAAAAAAGAAAAAGATTTTCTTTATTTGAAAGAGAGAGTAAGCACCACCAGGGGAAGGGAGAGGGAGAAGCAGGCTCCCCGCTGAGCAGGGAGCCCGATGCGGGGCTGGATCCCAGGACCCCGCGATCATGACCTGAGCCGAAGGCAGACGCTAAACCAACTGAGCCATCCAGGCGCCCCTCAAACCTCATTCTTGCTGGAATTCCAGTCCCGTCGTGCACACAGCTTAACTTGTGGATAGAAAATACGTATTCCCTAGCAGTGGAGAAGACAGATGAACCCCTCTTTGAGGGACTGAAGAATCACCACTGAGCCCTAGAACGAGCTATAAATGAACAAATCAATCTACAAACTTAGAACGTTGCTGTTTTAACACATAAAACCATCTCGAATGTGTGATCTTCTGCCTTTATGCTTTTTTCTTGTTCTTGTCTCTTGCTGGAACTGTAATCCTGCTTATATATCCTTTCATCTTCTATCTCACTAGAGTAAGATCCTTGAAGGCAGAAAATGTCTTGTTCACCACTTTACCTCCGGCATCCGGCACAGGACCTGGCACATAGTAGTAGCTCAGTAAAGACGGACTGATGGATAAGGGGCATTGTCCTTGATTAACTTCATTATCTAACTTGTATCCTTTGCTTCCTCTAGCTCTGGTAGCTGAAGAACATCTGACCGTGGACGCCAGGGTCTATTCCTACGCTCTGGCACTGAAACATGCAAACACGAAGCCGTTTGAAGTGCCTTTCCTGAAGTTTTAAGGCCAAAGGACAGTAGCCATGTTTTTATAAATAAGACCACCAGGCCTCCTTCACTAAGACTTTGTATTCAGCTTAGCTTACTGTAGACTTGAAATTAGTTTTCATTAAATAAAAGCAACACAGAATACATGTGGTGATATGGAATTGTAATTACAGGTAGGCTGTAGTCTTCATTTAAATGCTAAACTCCAGCAAATAGTTATGAAAAAGAACATAAATGCAGATACCCAGTTTTTACTCCAGTTTATTTTTAAAGTTCAGCTGTTCCTTATCTAATCTACTCCAACAGGTAGGATATTTCTAGAAGAAAAATGACCTAAATTCCAAATTAGGTCAATTATTCCCACCCTCAGCCCCCATATAAACTTCTGTAACTAGGTATGCAAATAACTATCTACTACATCAGTGTTTAAACAAAAGTTTTTTGTTTTTTTTTTAAAGACAGACCTATACAGGTACTTTACTGGTCCTCCTAATTATCCGCTATAGCATAGCAGAGTGTAAAATCAAGAGAGAGTAACATTCATGAGAAGCAAATGTTTACACTTGGCTAGTGTCCTCCTACCCACCTAACTACTGAAGGTAAACAGGCTGTTAGGTAATGAAAAATGGTTGATTCCATTCACTTAGAACAAGGTTAAGAAGCTAATGAAAATACAGGGCCCTTCCCTCAAGCAGGTGTATATACTTTAGAATTTCACTTCCTATCCTTACCTCAGAAGGTACTTCAAGTTTCTAAAACCAAATCCATTTACGTGGCTGGGGGGGCATCCCTGTCTTGGTGTTGAACCCGGAGTGTAGCTACTAGCAAGGTCAGCAAATACCAGAAACCCAATACAACTACCTTACAGGGGAGAACAGGGGCACTGTCTCCGGCTCGGGCCATGCCTAAAGCCCCCATCATCCAAAAGGTCTACAAGTGGTCCTGGGCCGTTTTCTCATCTTTTGGCTGAGCTCGGCCCTTGTGTTGACTTCTGTGGCCTCCAGCAGCTCCAGGAACTATCTTGCTGGATATTCTGAAGAGCCCCCAGTGGAAGTCTCAGAGTGATGCTCCCTGGCCAGCCCTAAATCGGGGCTCAGGCCCCTAAAACCAGATAAAACCAGGATACGAATGCCAGGAATGCTGTAATATAGTTCATTTGTCTACAGCGTCACTGTGTATTCAGTGTATCACTGTGTTCATCTCTGTATGCAAAGATGTTTTTGTGGGCAAAAGTACAAGATCTATTAGACTTCCTAAACAAAGGGGGAAAATATGGAACTGGAGAACTGTCTAGATTAAGTCTACTCTATAAATATTGCAAAAATTAGGCCCCCAACTACTTGCTCTAATAGTAGCCTTCCCCTGTGCCCCTAACCTTTTAAAAAAAAATCCTTATTTTTAATCCTAGGCATCATGATTCTCCAGAGATCTTACTCCTTCTCCCTGAGCTCCCAAAGGCCAAGTTCTCTAATCTCCCCTGTTACTGCCCTCCTTCAAAAATCAAGGAACAGAAGGCATATGGAAAATATACAGACTCGGGCACAGACCAGTCTCCAAACAGACCAGCTCTTCCAAAGCCACTCCCCACAAGAACGGAGAAACCTTTTAAATGTTGGTGGAAGAGAGATCTTTATAACTCCTACCTGTCCTTTCTACCTTTTTCTCTTCCCAAGAGTGCAAATTAGAAGTGACAGCTAAATCCTAGAACATACCCCTAATGCCCTTTATGTTAACCTTTAAACGTCCAAGGCTGTACTTGGGAAGTCAGGTCAGTTCGAAAGCCGGCAGTCTGGATGTTTCCCGTGGCTCACACTGGTCATTCAAGAGCATTTGAAAGTTCAAGCTTTCCCATAAAAAGCCCTATTTCCACCTTCTCTTGGGGGAAAAAAAAAATCATGTATGACAACATTGGATCCACATTTCTATGGTCACAGTGGTCTGAGTCCCTGAGGAGATGTCCTCCAGATGACCACTGTTCCTGTCCTGCAGGTTCTGTTTTATCTGCCTCCCTGTAGCCATTTGGCTTTGTGATCCTGGCCTAAATAAGATGCACTTCCTGCACTTACTCAGAAAGTAAACAATGGAAACCCTGACTTCTGAAAAGGATCTTTCAAAAATGAAGTGTGATCTCTTTGAGGCCGACAGAGCACACAGTTTAAAAAATATAATTATAAAGAGCTATGCTACTTCGGATGGAGACTGGGACGTTACCTGAGACTGCTGTTTTCCTACTCTTTCCGGTGTCAGTCGCGTAACTGAGCACCTTTAAGCTGGTCCCTGTTCCTCAACAGGTTTAGGATTAAACACTAAATGATAATTACATTTGACCTCTTGCCACAACCTCTCAGGATGGGTTTTGTAGGATTATGATGAACCTATACAAATAATCTTAGAAATCATTTAATATCCGATTTTATTTTTCCAACACAACCGAAACAGTTTTATTAAATAAAGTTTTATTTTCTACTGTTTACACCCATGTTGCTGCTGTCACGTACAACAACGTACACAAATTCCTAGCATGAATTACCCATCGTTCACCCCCACTGAACCACAGACATTGCGTGAGAATCAGAGCTTTGCTTTAGGGATTTAAAAAAAAAGATCAGAGCTGGGGCATTGTATCTGCAAAGAGTATTCTCAAGTGATGTGTTGGAATTCGAAGGCATAGCCAATACAGTAAAACAGCACCGACTGCTGTCACTGGGAAGAAAGGAATGAAAACCAGGAGGAGTAATTACAAGCAGGGGTTTCTAGGACCCGCTGGAACTGAAGCCCCACGTGGCCCATGTGGGCTGAGGGGCAGCTCTGAGAGGGGACAAGTCGGGGGGGGGGGGGCGGAGCGGGAGGGTGGGACCGTGGATACGAGGAGTTAAAAAAGTATAAAAAGTTAATTATATCTAAAATACAGATTAGATACAAATGTTCCAGAACTCATTAAATAAGCTCAAAAATACTGGAAAGTGGCAATTTGAACTACATTTATTTTGAACCAAGTGGGGGGAAGAGTGAGTGTTCTGAACGTTGTGTGCAAAACTGATCCACACCACCGTCTGGCCGCCACAAGTGAGCAGGGCACGGCAGCTACACTGCTTTCCAGCATCACAGGCAACACTACACGGACGTTTCCGAACGAATAATGTAAACTTTAGTTTTAAGGCAGCCGGTACTCGTGCTGCACACAGGCTCAGCTCGGCGCCCATTTCACAAATGGGCCAGTGAGCACGTGAACACAAACTGTGAGGGAAGAAAAGGGGAACCAGCGTTACTGGACAAAAACAACGTGTCAAAAGTATTCTCCCTTTCACACACACGAGAAGAAATATTGGAACATCTAGAAAAACAAAGCACCCATCCCACCGACTTCAGCCTGTTCCTTGACAAAAATTTCAAAATACTGATAAATAATAGTGACCGCGAGCAGGATGCCGGTGCCGGAGCCGATGGCCCCGAGGAAGTCGGCTAACACCGACAGGGCGCCGATGCACAGGCCACCAAACGCGGCCGCCGTGGGGATGTACCTGCAAGACAGAGCCTCAGTCAGCCAGCGCGGGACACGGGAGCTGTGTCGTCGGCACACTACACCAGCGGGGGGGGGGGGGGGGGCACCATCTGTGGGATGGCGTGCGTGTCCCACACAGTGCTGACATGCTGATGGAGACTTTGTGACTCAGGGAAGGACGGGACCCCGGTTTCCAGAAACCAGGCAACAGCCAAGAAAAGCAATACGTGATTTTTATGGCAGAAGGCTAGAATCCTCAACAGATTTAAGTATTAAAATAGGTACCGTTTGAAATAGGTCCTCTTTAGCTCACTCTTGTAGATGAAGAGTAAATTTCAAAATGCTTTTTAAGTATCAAATTTACATGACAAGATATGGATGATCCTCTTTTACGGTAACTCAATCTTGGCTGCACGTTAGAATCACCTGAAGAACTCTTAGAAACAATGGGATTGTGTTTAAAATACTCCAGAAAGAAGCGGGGGAGAAGGCGTGGGGGAGATGGTGGATGAACAGGAATGGCAGAATGAGGCTAACTACTGAAGCTGGACACAAGCTGGGTACCTGGAGGTTCATTCTACTACTCTCTGCAACCTAGGTGTGAAATAAATAAAAAGTTTACATAAAAATACAAGTGCCTTTCAACCAATGGCTCTGGAACTGGATATCCACATGCACAAAAAGAAATCTGGATCCCTATTTCACACTAAACACAAAACAAATTTGCGCAAAGCGGTTCAAAGACCTGAATGTAAGAGCCGAGACTCCTAATGGAAAACAAGAATAAATCTTTGTGACCTTGGGGTTAGGAGATGGTTTCTTAAACACTAAGAGCAGCACAAAGCAACCAAGAGAAACTGAACTTCATCTAAATTTATAACTTGTACATCAAAGGACACCAAGAAAGTGAAAAGACAACCCATAGAATGGCAATAAAATATTTATAAATCATATACCTGAGAAGAGGCATATCCAAAATACTTTTTTTTTTAAAGAATCTTACAACTCGGTAACAAAGAGACAATACGATTAAAACAAGCAAAAGATCTGAAAAGACATTTCTCCAAAGAAGATACACAAATAGCTAATTAAATGCATGAAAAGATGTTCAACGTCATTACTCATCAGGGAAATGCAAATCAAAGCCACCAAAAAGCTGCCACTTCCTACCCACTATAATCAAAAAGCACGAAGTGGTGCTTGCAAGGATGTGAACAACTGGAAGCTTCATCCACTGCTGGTGGGAATGCAGACCGGTACAGCCACGCTAGAAAATAGCTGCCGGTTCCTCGGTTGTTAAACACAGAGTTACTAGATGACCCAACAAAATTCCACTCCTACAGCAATGAAAACATGGCCACACAAAACGTGTACAAACATGTTCTTAATAGCATTATTCCTGACAGTCAAAAACTGGAAACAACCAAAATCTCCCATCAACTGATGAATGGATAAACAAATGTGATTTAGCACATCTGTATGATGGAATATCGTTCACAAATAATGCATGAACCCTGAAAACTTTATGCCAAGTGAAAAAAGCTCTTCACCAAAGATCACAAGTCCATTTATATGAAATGTCCAGAAGAGGCAAATCTGTAGAGATCAAAACTAAAAAGTTGGCTCGGGGATGGGAGGTAAGATAGGAATGGGGAATAACCAATAGGTACAAGGTTTCTTTCTGGGTGATGAAAATATTTCTGGTTTGTTTTTTAAGTTGTGTTGTGTTGTGTTTTGTTTTGTTTTGTTTTTAGTACTCTCTACACCCTATGTTGGGCTCAAACTCACGACCTGAGATCAAGAGTCTCACGCTCTTCTGAGCCAGCCAGGCACTCTGGTGACAAAAACGTTTTTTAAATTACATTGTAATGATTACACACACTGAATATACTAAAAACAAGAACACTAAACCATATAATTCAAATGAATGAATTACATGGGATGTGAATTATACCTCAATAAAGCTGTTATCAAAAAATAAACTAATGATGGGATCCACCCTAGACCAAATAAATCACAATTCCTAGAGGTGGAACATCAGTACTTTTTAAAAGCTCCCAGGGGGCACCTGGGTGGCTCAGTCATTGGGTGTCTGCCTTCGGCTCAGGTCATGATCCCAGGGCCCTGGTATCGAGTCCCGCATCAGGCTCCCTGCTCCGCGGGAAGCCTGCTTCTCCCTCTCCCACTCCCCCTGCTTGTGTTCCCTCTCTCGCTGTGTCTCTCTTTGTCAAATAAATAGATGGAATCGTTAAAAAAAAATAAAAATAAAAAAAATAAAAGCTCCCAGGTGATTTTATGTGCAACCAGACAATGAGGACCTCCAATCAGGAATATTTTAAATACTGGGCTGAGCAGTGAAGGGAACACAATTTTAAAAAATAATTTAGATGTCAACTTTGATGGGGAATAATTTTAGAGAACAATTCAGTATTGTGTTAAATTTTGCTTCTTCTGTGTGAAGTAGAAGAAAGATGCTTCATATTCAAACAGGATAACTAACATGACAATAAATTAAAGATTGAAAAACCAAATACATGTATACGTACACACACACACACACACACATCAAGGATTAAATCTCATGACCTTACCTATTAAGCTCATGAACCATAGAGGTATCTCTGTGGCCCCTCATTACCATTTGCTGTTCTTTAAGCTGCTTAGCTACCTGCCAAGAGAAAAACAACTTATAAAATCAAACTATAAATATTTCACTGTTTACTACCTACCAGGTTCTGTGTGAAGTGGCTTTCCACACACCAATAAATCAAATATGAGACCGTTAAGTAGGCACTGTCATATCATTCCCATTACACCTGAGACTCAATGTTGCACACCACCTACTACCCACACATTAAACCAGTGTTTCTCAATCTTTTCTATTTTTCACCTCCCTAAACAGAAATTAAATACTAAGGAATAAGAATTTGTTGGGTACGGTTCAGCTTTGGAGGGTTCACAAACCACTGTAAAAATCTAAGAATTTTTCCACCTTCCAAACCCCTTAGGGGTGATAGTACCTCATTATTAAGACTGTATGACTTAAAAGTTTAAATTATAAAAGTAATTAAAAGTGTTTCAATTACCATTTTGAAAATAAAAACGTTTATTTTCAAATGCAATAAATACTTACATCTTTGGCTGAGGAACCAGACACCTCTATCCATGTCTTAGAAAAGAATGCACATGATCCCAACATGAAGATGATATAAACAACCACATGGACAGGATCCTCAAATATGGCGCCCATGGACTCGGGAGGAGAAAGATAGTAACAAAGGCCTCCCACCGGGTAAGAACGAGCAGGTCCTCCCCCACTGACATCCTACATAACAAGAATAAAAAGGATAGATGGTGAACGCAACTGGTCAAGATACATTTTTATGACTTTTCAAACTCCTCAAAAATTACAACAATGCTTTAAGCTCAGAGCACCTACAGCTAACAATTCTATGTAACTTAAAGATTTACTTTTGTGTCTAATATCTTCACTCCTTCAAAATTATATAGTGAGCATCTATTATATAAAAGACACTGGGAATTTATTACTAACAGAAGAGTGATCTTTTAAAAACCAACATTATAATACATTTACCAAAAAAATCTCTCTTCTTTTCCTAAAGACAGGAATATCATTACGTTTATTGTCAATCTCTGATTACATTTAGAATCTGAAACTTTCTGCACTTTAACTATACAAGAGTTTGCTACATATTTTTTCACTTCAAAGTATTCTATGAAGAATACAATCAATTGAAATATTGACGGACGACTAACAACTCACTGCCTAAACTTTATATGTTTTGTGTAAGAAATAGTCCTTTAATAAATATTTATCAGAGGATTTTTAGCCAGACAAACATTTAAGAATTTTTATAGTAACAGAACTGGGAACAGTGTAAATTCTGGGGTACAGGGGGTGTGAAAGCAATTTCTGGCTGCAATGATTACAATGTCTAGTTCCTGAATACATATTTCAAACTGATTTCTTTACTGTGCCCCTAGAATCACTAATCCCCAATCAAAAGTACTCTTTATAGACATAATTCAATTTCCCAGTAATTCTCTCATTAAAAAGGAACTTAGTTAAGATCACAACACAATCTATATACAGCCACTCAATGCACTTATTGCTATGAAATCATTACAGTAATAATTACTGATGGATTATTAGCTCTCAAAGGGAGGGACCGCATCTTCCCTCATCACAGGCAATCACATTTCCGTTACATGAGCAGAGAAAAAGTACTGTGGATAAAGGGAATCCTATTTCCTTCAACTAACACTCAAAAGTACTGTCTTATCCTGTTAAACTTAAAAAAAGGGGAAAAAAAAAAGACCTTTAGTGGAAGCAGAAAGATAGGTCACTGTAACTTACAATGTAGTAGGTAGCACATTAAGATAAATGCAAAGAATAAGCACCATATTTCAGAAATAATGACTATAAAAAATAACAGTTGGTGAAATATAAATTGTACAATTACATATCCTGTAAAAGAATAAAGAATCATGGTCTCTTTTAATTCTATAGCTTTAAGGAGGAAAAATACTCCTTGGTCATATGACAATTTAAACCAATTAAAATTCGATCTGACAATAACTCACACTTCAGTAACAATGGGGCTGGACTGCTTTGGAAGAAGCTATGACGACAGGATCTCTAAAGGGGAAGTCAGAAAGTGCTGGATTCTATTTCTGGTAACTCTGTGCTCTCTCCATATAGTAATCACAGGCCTATCTCTAGCCCAGTTAACACAACTAGTTTATTGCCACCCAGGCCATGAAAGATGGGGGTATAACGTCTTTCCAAAAAATTATAAACTCTGCGACAGGGAAGTGAATCTGAACATGTTATAGCAACTGCTTCAGTTATGGCTCATCTCTTTCAGTTAAAAATATAACCATGAAATGGAAATTACAATAAATACGAATGCTTAGAATAAATAAAATACTCACAGCCCACTGTCCTAGTAAATTTACTAAAAAGTTGCCACTAAATCGAACAGACAGCATCTGGGAAATAACATACAGGTTTGACACTAAGGCCGACTGGAGAATAATGGGAATGTTCGAGGTGTAGAAGAGCTTGATGGGATAGCTACTGTACTGTCCTCGATACCGGGCCGACTTGATGGGCAAGTCAACACGAAATCCCTAAAAAATGAAAATGAAGAGGAAGTAAGAGCAAGTGCACAACTCAAGTAAAGAACACAGATGACAGGCAGAACAATACACCAGAGAGTGTGAGAAGCAACGCCAGCATTTTCCCTGCACGCCTCTCCCCCACACACACACACGGAACTCCTGTTCTATGCCATCACCACCAATATTTTGCACCTCAGAGTTGAAAGAATAGAATTATTTGCTTGACTAGACTCTGCAGCACTGACTTGTTAGATACTGACATTTCAAATGGCATTCTTTTCTTTAAGAGCATAATAAAAATCCACATTCCACCAATTTCGGTGAAAAAAGTATACATACCTGAAAATATATAACAACGGCAAACACAAAAACCGTAGCAATGAGGTTCATGAGATTGGGTAAGTTCTGACGATAGAAAGCCTCCCTTAAAGCACGGACCTTGTCTGTCCTGGTGGCCAGTAAGTGAAAAAGCGCTATGACTGCACCCTCAAACTCAGTACCTGATAAATCAAGAGAGAAATTCACTGTAGACTCTTTCTCCAAAGCTGTCCCGAAGATCAAACAAATAACCTTGAACCTCCAGTACATGGCAGAAAATAGGAGTCAAAATCATTCATCAATGCTTACGTTATAATACAGCCATGTGTGGAGCTTCCAAAAATCTTCACATCATTGAGGCAAATGTATCTTTTTTATTAGCACAAATCTCAAGTTTTCTCAAGAGACTATTCTTGATGAAAACAGCCAAAGTAGAATAAACCTAAGCAAATATTTAGGTCATAATGATTTGCCTCTCCTTTACTTTAGGGAAGGGAAAGGAGTATTTTTAAGGAGGGGGGAAAGCAAGAGCAAAGCAGAATAAAGATGTCAGACTCAAAAGATCTATGTCACTCTCTCGAGCTGGCTTTTAAGTTTATTTTACCAAGAATACTAGTAAACCATCATTGCTCTTTTCTTAAGGCTGGGATCAGTTTAGACATTAACCGTTATGGAGCCTGGATGGCATTTGAGATAAACGGAGATGGGTAAGGGGAAAGACAGAATGCAGGATTTCAAAATTTAGTTGCTATTACAAAGCCAAGGAGAATAGCAGCAAAAGTATTAGTGCTCCCTGATGATACAATAAATAATAGCGTTTTCATTTGAAAAATCTTAATCCACTACCTTTTTATCCCCCTGGGAATGCGGAAATAGGTCAATGACTTCTGCAGCAGTGGCTTAAGCAAGTAACATTTTAAAAAGCTGTTTGCAACCACTGAAATTTTCAACGAGCAGAGGCTAAGACTTAGATCTAATTCTTTCTGAAGTATTGTTTCATACTCCACAAATCTCTGCTGCTCAACTCTTGAGCAGTTAGCATCAGGTGTCCCCTGGGACGGCAAACCAGGACGTTTACAGGCACGTCCTGCTCCGTGACGGGTTACTCTCCAGCACACACCCAGCAAAACTCGTGCAGTCGCAGTCACTGTGCAATGTACCTCTGCCAGTGTTAATAGTAGTGGGACTAAAGGCCTTCCAGACAATGGTTTCACAGATGTTGGTGGCAATAAAGAGGGAAATACCAGACCCCAAGCCGTAACCCTTCTGTAGCAGCTCATCTAACAGCAGCACAATCAAACCAGCAACAAACAACTGTGGGGAAAGAAATGCAAGTAAGCTGAAGCAAGAATAAACTCAAGAAAGGGGAAGAGGAACACCATTGACTACTTGCAAAGTATGGGCATTTTTAATATTAAAACCTAATTGTTGCAATAGCACTGTTAGGATTCTGCATCTTTTTAAACCCCACTTTAGTCAGAAGTCAGTTCTGCAAGTCAGAGGGGTGGAAACATTGCTACATCATAAAGCAGACATTTCAACATTTAAAGCATATTTATAAACCATCTGAATAGTTTCTCTTACAATGTTTAAGTAAAGCCTATTGAAAAGCACACTAAAAAATGTTCAAACTTGTTCAATTTAGGACAGCAAAAAACTGAAAACATTCCAAACAGTTCCAAGGAAGTGAAAGACCAAATGAAATATGGTATAATAACAAGACACAATTGTATACTGCCACTAAAGAAAAAGTATGGAAACTATGCTGATACATTTTTAAGGTATTCTATGTAATACTTTAATACATTATATTACATATACACTTACCATTGAACAACACAGGTTTGAACTACACAGGTCCACATATACACAGATTTTTTTTTTTTATAAATACTATAAATGTATTTTCTCTTCCTTCTGATTTTTTTAATAATCTTTTCTCTAGCTTACTATATCATATAAATATGGTATATAACATACAAAATGTGAGTTAATCGACCATTTATGCTATCGGCAAGGCTTCAGGTAAACAGTGGGCTGTCAGTAGTTAAGGTTTGAGGGAGTCAAAAGGTGTATGTGGTTTTCAACTGCATGGGGGGTGGTCAGCGCCCCAACACCTATGTTGTTCAAGGGTCAACTGTAATATATAGAGAAAATAAGTCAAAAAGAGCACAAATTAATATGTATAGAGATTATAACAATGTCAAAAATGCACTCCATACCCACAGTGACAAAGACTGAAGGTAAAGGTAAATAAAGTAAAGGATTAAATAAAAAATAAAGTCAAGGATTTGCCAGGTTCTTAAGCTCATCCTTTTTTAAAAAATAAAAGCATACTAAGTTTAATTTATGTGAAATTGAAAATTCTTAATTTTCCTCTTGGAGAAGACATTTCCGTAAAAGTATGCACCAATTAAAAATAATCCATAGCCTGGCAAGTGACCTCCCCAGTCATGTCTACTGCACTGCAGTAACCTCATCAAGAGGGGAAGAAAATATGCTCCTACGCCTCCAACCTCACACCTGTCCCCATTTTAAAAACCCCATCCCACATAAGTAAGGAAATGCCATTTCCAATGCATTCTGCCCAGCTCTGAAGCCTCCCACCCTATTACTTACTCAGTTTACCTGACATCCCCTGTTACAAAAGAGAGCAAACAAGCTACAGTCCACCATTTTAAGCATGCTTACCTTCCGCAGTGGTTTTTTTTCCTTAACTGTCATTTCAGTGGTTGTACAGAGCCTAAATGGTCTATTACAGTCTTTTAGTTTGATTTTCAAAGGATTGGAAAAAGGGCACAATTCTTCAAACTTCTAAGAGTGCTCATCCTTTACTGTTTGAAAACCAAGTTTAACACTTTGACAAGATAAAAGAGAAGTTAGGCCTTACTACTGAGATTTTACTTTGACCACAATTATGTAGTAAGTAAATAAATACTCCCGATCAGAAAACTAACCTTGTGCAGGGAATAGCAGCTGTCCACAAACTATCAGCCCACCAAAAAGTCTGATCATGGGCTTCTGATTAAATGGCCTGTCCAGAGTCATAAAGTCATTCTGAAATACCTGTAATTCTCCAAACCCCCTGTTCAGACCAATAACCATCAGACTACAGGGTGATTCATGTATGTCCTGCAAAAATCAAACTCATATTTTTCTAACTGGCATACAGAAGTCTAAATGAGAAATGGTTTCTATAATCAAAAGAGTAAGATAAAAGACAGTAAAAAGCATGTGAACTATGCCTCCGAGGCGGGAGACATTGAGAAACCAGGAAGTTACAAGCATCTCGTTGACTACAACAGTGAGAGAGACTGAATGCTACCTGCATGCGCTTGTGGAATGTGCCATGCCTATAAATCTCTAAATTAGGCACAAAAATAACTCTTTACATTTCAACTGTTTGTGCATGCGCGCACACACACACACGCAACTGGACAAAACAATACTTACCTTTCCTATGTGCCATGCACACTGATATTTTCTATTCTGTTATTTTAATCAAGACCCACTATTTAGATTTCAAATCTCACTAGTGCAAAGACATGACCACATGAAGGAAACAAGAATAATTAAGGTGAGAAATACCTTACCTAACAGCATGCAAACAGTTTTCAAAGTCTATGTTTCTGGGTGAAACACACTGATCCAATCATCTCTCTTCAGTGTAGCCACATATTTTCAATGTTAGCAATGCCTTAAAAGACACACTACCCACCTATGATCAAACACATTTCTCTATACATTAACACTGAAAGGATTAACCACAAGTATTTGTATGCCAGAATTTCTGTAAAAAAAAAAAGTATATATATCCATTTATTTCATTCCTAGGATATAACTATTCCTTGACTTCTGATACTGGGGAAAAAATTAAAATAGCTTAACTCTGTTTTTATATCAAATTCAAATTTGTAACGACTCTACAGGAGTCAGTGCTTTAACCCACAACTGGTCAGATGAGGTTCTTCAAGAA
Organism: Mirounga angustirostris; assembly: GCF_029215605.1. Classification (NCBI taxonomy): domain Eukaryota; kingdom Metazoa; phylum Chordata; class Mammalia; order Carnivora; family Phocidae; genus Mirounga; species Mirounga angustirostris. The sequence continues at coordinate 128,357,856 of NW_026991713.1, forward strand.
TCCAAAAATACCTTACTAAAATACTAGAAAAATTGTACTGGAGCATAATGTTCTAAGAGCTAGGTGCCAATTCTGTCTTTTAACAATCGGGGTTATTCTGGGGCACTTGGGTGGCTCAGTTGGTTAGTGTCTGTCTCTGGCTCGGGTCATGATCCCAGGGTCCTGGGGTTGGGCTCCCTGCTAGGCGGGGGTCTGCTTCTCCCTCTCCCCCTCCCCCGCTCATGCTCGCTCTCTCTCTCCCTCCCTCTCTCTCAAATAAATAAATAAAATCTTTAAAATATATATAAATAAAAATCAGAGCTATTCTGAACTACAAGCTGCATAAAGCAAAGGCTATTATAAAGAAACAAAATAAGACAACAACTGATGCATTGGTATCAACAATGTCAAAAGCATGTGGAGAGATCCTAAGCACTGAAAGACATCCAAATCAGTTTTCAGAGGATCTTCTCTCCCCAAGCCACAGCAACTCTTCTTTTTCTAATTCTCAAAGGTTATAAATTTGCCAATCAGGGTATTTTTTAAAATGGAGAAATAAGGACAATGTTATGGGAACTTACTAGGGCTCAGAAACCTACCAAAGACTGATATGATAATCCATTAAAAATTCCTCACCTGGTCAAAAGACAAAATATTTCCATCTAGTTAGAAGAGCCCCCCCTTGTTGTTAATGACACCAATAAATACTTGAACAACCCAATTCTCCTTGTTCTAATCATACTCACTACATGATCTTATTTTGATCTGCTTCCTATATAAGGTTTCTCATTAAAAAAGAATGGTCAACCATGCCAATCTGAAATGGTCCTATTTCTCAATGTATATAAGTTGGTATTTCACTTTTATTTAAAAATATTTTTCTGAAATTAATGCTTTGACCATTTAAAAAAAATGTTCCTGGGGCACCTGGGTGGCTCAGTCATTAAGCATCTGCGTTCGGCTCAGGTCATGATCCCAGGGTGCTGGAATTGAGCCCGCATCGGGCTCCCTGCTCAGCAGGGAGTCTGCTTCTCCCTCTCCCACTCCCCCTGCTTGGGTTCTCTCTATTGCTGTGTCTCTCTCTGTCAAATAAATAAATAAATCTTTAAAAAAAAAAAAAATGTTCCTTAGTGAATCCTAATTCCATAGAGTGAGCAAGAAGAGGCATTTCCAAAATAACAAGGACTCTAGATGCTGCATTTATCAAACTTCTTTTCAAAATGCCATAAATAACTATTACATAACTTAAGTACACTCCATTCTTGGGTAGCTTCTCTAAATGATTTTTAAGGACCGTACATTAGAGAAATATCTTCTAAATTTGACATACTTTGAGATACTTAGTACAGGGATAATTATGTTGGACTTTAAAAGTTTAATTCCAAAGGGTCTATTTTTAAAAATCCATGGAATATATGTATACAGGTTCATGTATTTTACTAGCTGTGAGATATTATTTGTAATGTCATTATTTTGTATACTAACAAAGAAAAAAATACTGTTAATTAAACTATGACAATAATTTATCACAAAGAATTTTTATTTTCTATTTACAAAGAAAATATTTTAGATCTACACACAGATTTTACCATCCAGCCTGTTCTGTGCCTTTGCGTACACACAGTGACTGTTCCATAACAAACCAGAGACTTCTGCAGACATTTTAAACAGCAACTAATCTCAAAAACATGTTACACCAACAATGCACATAACCAACTGATGCAATGAACATGTGAATAGCTCTAACCAGCTGACACACATATGCAGACAATGACTACCATCACAACTGCTGCCTGGCTGACGACAAACGTGGGGCACTATCCGCTATAAGAAAAAACATCCTGGGCACACTTAACTCAGTCGTTAAGTGTCTGACTTCAGCTCAGGTCATGATACCAGGATCCTGGGATTGAGCCCCGTATCGGCTCCCTGCTCAGCGGGGAATCTGCTTCTGCTTCTCCCTCTCCCTCTGCCCCTTCCCCTGCTCCGTCTCTCTCACCCTCAAATAAATAAAAATCTTAAAAAAAAAAAAATCCTGATCTCAGAAACATCAAAAAGTAAAAAATGTGCATCTAAGAATCAGTGAAATACAGTTGATCCATAATTCCTTATACTATGCAGCAATCAGGCTATTAAAACAAATTTTAATTTTTTTATATCAACACAATTTATACATGTCACTTCAATAATCAAAATCTTATAATTAAATAATTCAAAAGTAAGAAAACTAATGTATCAACCACTTAAAGAGTTGTTAGAAAAGAAAAAAGGGATCAAACTGTTTTGTTATCTGCAGATGAAAAACTGGATTTCTTACCTGAATAATGATAAGGAGACAGATGCCAGCACCCATTTCAGCAGGATCCCCATACATGCCCGTCATGACATACACAATGGCTTGCCCAATGGTAATGATCATACCAAATACTGACAAAAATTGGGGGAAAAGGAGTACATGCTTACAACCAAAGACAAGACTAGAAAAATATCTTTACCACAAAATTCTCAAATTTGGAAAAGACTCTTTAAGTGTATTAATAGCTCACGTTTCTGGGCTCCATTGAATAGAGCTCTATCTTTAGGTGTGTCTCCAACTTCAATGATTTTGGCTCCAGCTAACAACTGCATAATCAAACCAGATGTTACAATTGGGGAGATACCCAATTCCATTAAAGTTCCTGTAGAGAAGGAAAAAAGTAAATAATCTTTACTATACCCAATGAAGATTAGTTTACAAGTGTTGCAATCCTTCATTATGTCTATTAAAACACATGCTCAAATGTTAACAGGCATATATTCATTCTTTAAACATTGATTTATTAACACATTTATTTACTTAACTTATTTTTTTTTAAGATTTTATTTATTTATTTCAGAGAGAGAGAGAGCATGAGAGGGGGTTGGACCAGAGGGAGAAGCGATGCGGGACTCAATTGCGGGACTCCAGGATCATGACCTGAACCGAAGGCAGTCGCCCAACCAACTGAGCCACGAGGCGCCCTATTTAATTCACTTATTAACATAACCTTGCAACAACTCATTGAGTCAAAATTACTATCCCCAAAAAAGGTAAATTTCTGTAAATTCTAAACTTAAAATGTTAAATCCTTTGAAAGAAATCTTCCAAAATTTCTGTCCAAATCATTTTTAAAACTTACACTGAACATTTTATTTTAATGCAAAATAAGAAGTACATACCAAGCCTGAGAATTAAATACCAAGTTAATAAAAAAATGACATTTAAGGGGTGCCTGGGTGGCTCAGTTGTTAAGTGTTTGCCTTCGGCTCAGGTCCTGATCCCAGGGTCCTGGGATCGAGCCCCGCGTCGGGCTCCCTGCTCCACGGGAAGCCTGCTTCTCCCTTTCCCACTCCGCCTGCTTGTGTTCCCTCTCTCGCTGTGTCTCTCTGTGTCAAATAAATAAATAAAATCTTTAAAAAAAAAAAAAAAGACATTTAAGAATGTTTGTGACTCTTCTAATTCAAATTCTAAAATTACACAGAGAGTCATCTAAATCAATGTTGTAGAACATTTAGTGAGTGGCATGAAAAATATTCATGACTTAGTGGATAGAAAAATAAAACATTTGAAAAATAGTATTACAGTTTGATTTCAGTTAATACTTAGGTGGAAAAATAGTTTCCTGATATTTTAGTCAGGTTGTCAAGATATGGTTATTTTTACCCAGTGAGATTATTTTTCTTTCTTTTTGCCTCTCTTAAGTTCTTTTTTTTTTTTTTACATAAAATACATATTGTACTTATAGTGAAAAATAAGAAAACCAAATATGCCAGTGTACAAGTTAACATGTAAAACAAGTAATTCTACATCATCAAGAATATGTTTCCACTGGTCATTCTGTCATACCACAACCTTAAATCCTGGCTTTTATAAATGTTGAAAAGGTACCCTTAATATGAGAAGAGATTCCATCCTAGGAGGATTCTTCATGTCTTCTCAAATACTTCAACAGTAAAAGGTAACATTTCTATTGTTAAAACCAGTAGGTAGAGATACCATTGCCCAATGGTAATGATCATACCAAATACTGACAAAAATTGGGGGAAAAGGAGTACATGCTTACAACCAAAGACAAGAAAGACTAGAAAAATATCTTTACCACAAAATTGGGTGGGAAGGTAAACATTTTTTTTTTTAAATCAAATCACAAAATTTTAACTGTCAAATGGATCTAGTCTGAGAATAAATACAGTCAAACTTTGATGACAATTTCATATAAGAAATATGGCACCTCCAGGGCGCCTGGGTGGCTCAGTTGTTAAGCGTCTGCCTTCAGCTCAGGTCATGATCCCAGGGCCCTGGGATTGAGCCCCACATCAGGCTCCCTGCTCAATGGGAAGCCTGCTTCTCCCTCTCCCACTCCCCCTGCTTGTGTTCCCTCTCTCACTGTGTCTCTCTCTGTCAAAAAAAATAAATAAAATCTTTAAAAAAAAAAAAAAAGAAATATGGCACCTCCAATCAGTAGGGAAAAGGATAAGTGGACCTCACCAAATGACTGGCCATTTATAAAAAATCACGCCTGCATTTCTTACCTCATGACTTACATCAAAATAAAGGCCCGATGCATAGAAAATTTAACCGTAAGAGACAAATGACAAAAATACTAGAAGTAAGTATGCTTATCATCTTGGAAAAGAAAAAAGCTTTCTAAGCATGACAAAAAAAACCTAGAGCCCACAATGACAAAGATAGATGCTATGGTTAGATACAACTACGAAAATTCCACGTGGTAAAACACTGCATAAAAGTTAAAAAAAAAAAAAAAGGGCAGCATAAAAGAAGAAAAATACTTGAACACAAATGAGAGTTCCTCCAATATGCGAAGAGTTCTTCCAAATCAATTAAAAATGAACAAACCAATAGGAAAAAAAATTTAAAAAGGAAAAAGAGAGAACACAATATGGCTGCTCCCAATGACGGTCTTTCTCAGGAAATACTGACAGTACAGGAGGGGACCCCCACACCCAAATCTGAAATATGTAACCCTGACACTCTAACCAAAGCTGACTCAGCCCAGTGTAAATCCTGTAGTTTTTTTGAGCTAAGAACCGAAGAACCCAGGAATTTGGGGAGCTAAATCCCAAAGAAAAAGTTCCCAATCCCTGCTGCCAATCTAAAGCTGCCCTGGTTTTCTCTCCCAGCCCAGGCTTAGTTGTTCTACCTCCTCTATGGAGTCCAAAAAATAATCACTACCTTTCTAATAAATTCCACTTTTGTGTTTAAACCGGTCAATAATTTTCTATTACTTAAAACAAGTCCACTCAAAAAAAAATTCAAATATTCAATAAAAATAGAAGATGATGTTCAAAGCTCGCCAATATATAAAGAAATACAAATTAAATAACAGATACCAATTTTTACCTGTCCAACTTCCAAAGACTAGAAAGACTAATAATATCCACTGTTGGAAGAAAAATGTCATTCTCATATACAACTGCTCAGTGTATAAAATAATACAAATCTTTTTGGAAGTTAATTTAGCATTATTTATCAAAAATTTAGGTGTTATGTACCTTGCACAGTTAAACTTCTAGAAATTAATTCTATTAAAAAATGACAGGAGGGGCGCCTGGGTGGCTCAGTCGTTAAGCGTCTGCCTTCGGCTCAGGTCACGATCTCAGGGTCCTGGGATCGAGCCCCACATCGGGTTCCCTGCTCCACGGGAGGCCTGCTTCTCCCTTTCCCACTCCCCCTGCTTGTGTTCTCTCTCCCTCTGTCAAATAAATAAATAAAATCTTAAAAAAAAAAAAATGACAGGAGATAGCATTACAGTGATAGCATTCATGGTAGCACTGGTTAAAATGATACAAAACTGGGGAAAAACCTAAATGTGTGACAGAAGAGGACCCTAATGGCCTGGAATCACACTTAAAGGACCCTCCTTACTTTGTCTCTAAGCCCTTTATGATCTGGCTCTTGGACTCATCTGCAACACCGTGTTCTCCCTCATTACTCCTTTTTTTTTTTTTCTTCTAGCCACACTGACTCCTCATCCTTCCCTGAACATTTAAGCACACTCCCATCTCGGGGCCTGAGCACATGCTATTCCCTACAATGTTCCCCCCCCAGATCTTCACATGGCCTTCTCTCTCGTGTCCTGTAGGTCTCTGCTCAGATGTCCCTCCCCTCACCCAAAATGTACTTCATGTAGAGGATATCTCCCCAAATAGAATAATATAAACTCCATGACAACGGGGACATTGTCTTGATCACTGCTCTCATCTCAGCACCTAGCACAAAGCTTGCCACAGAGTAAGAACTCAAAAAAGACCTGAATGATTAAATAATTCACAACATATCCAAAGAATGGAACAGTATATAGCCTGTAAATGAAACCACTCTTTCAAGAAATTGAGTAAACACACTAAGTAGAATAGTTACATAATTTATCTTATTTTTCAGTTTAAAAAAAAAAAAAAAACAAGCACAGGGGCGCCTGGGTGGCTCAGTCATTAAGCGTCTGACTTTGGCTCAGGTCATGATCCAGTGGCCCTGGGATCGAGCCCTGCATTGGGCTCCCTGCTCCGCGGGAAGCCTGCTTCTCCTTCTCCCACTCCCCCTGCTTGTGTTCCCTCTCTCGCTGTGTCTCTCTCTCGGTCAAATAAATAAATCTTCAAAACAAACAAACAAACAAAAAAAAACCCCAGCTGACCCTTGAACAACGGAGGGGTTATAGACACTGACTCCCCCATGCAGTCAAAAATCCACGTATAACTTTTGACTCCCCCAAACCAAAAACTTAACTACTAATAGCCTACTGTTGACCGGAAGCCTTACCAATAACATCGTCAATTAACACATATTTTGTATGTTATGTATTATATACTATATTCTTGTAATTAAGTCAGCTAGAAAAGAATATGTTATGAAAAATGTCCTAAGGAAGAAAAAATACATTTACAACACTGCGCTGTATTTATTAAAAAAAAAAAAAAAATCCACATATAAGTGGACCCACACAGTTCAAACCTGTGTTGTTCAAGGGTCAAAAAAATATAAATTTATATATGTGAATGTATATGCAGAGAAAAGGTCTGGATAGATATTCACCAACCTATTATCTTCCCAGGAGTTACCCCTGAGATGCAAGACTTTCATTTTCAGCTTTATATAAAACTGCATCAAATTTTGGTGCATTTTTTAATGATTAACCATTTTTTCTAATCTAAAAAAATTACCAACAAAACCCCTCATGATCCAGTCCCTATCTCTTTAGCCACTGCCTTATGCACATGGGCTTTTAGCTCAGTCTTCCCTCTCCCATCGCTCCACATATTGAACTCCAATTCAAATACTATTCCAGTACTATCGCCTCTGACACTGCAGATCAGGGTCTTTCAGGCCCATGCAAAACCCATGGACCAGACTGCAGAGGGTCCATGAAGCTCCAAAGGTTTTACGCAAAATCTGTGAGTGTGAGTGTATATGATTTTTTCTTGGGAGAGTATACATAAATTTAGTTATATTCAACTAATGAATCATTAAACATTATATCAAAAACTCATGATGTACTATACCTTGGCTAATTGAATTTAAATTAAATAAATAGGTAAATAAAGTAATACTATACAAAAAAAAAAATTTGAGTCTCAAAGAAAATATGACCCACAAAAGGATGGAGGACAAAGCTCCAGACGGTGCTATCACTCCGTTCTCTATTGTACATCTACACTCTGTACATATTTCTATTATTACAATACACACAGTGTTTTGTAAGTATTTATGTGTTGGTCTCTTTTCCTAGGCAACGGGTTTCTTTTACCATATGCTCCCCACCCCTGTAGACATCAAAATAGTTTTTTCCACATTTTCACATCTACTTGATGTCAATACTAATGTCTCGTATGGAGGCAAAAAAAAAAAAAAAAAGAAGAAAAAAAGAAGTACATACCTCTGTTGGATGCAAGAATAACTCTCATCCAGTAGAAAGGATCTGCAGAATCTGATGACATGATTCCAAATAGTGGTATCTATAGTATTACATAAAACAGTTTCTAAAAATGCATTATATAAATTAAGTTGTAACTTAATTCATAGTTCTTTTACTTAATATTTGCAATACTTAAAAGAAAAAAAAAAACCACTACTTCTCATGTTCTGTAACAAAGCAAGCGTACCCTAAAGGAAGTTTTTTAACAAAAAAAAAACAATAGAAATTACTACTTACACAAATCTACTAGTACACATACCTATCAGGATGAAGATTTGTTGCACAACAATGTGAATACACTTAACACTACTGAACTGTACGCTTAAAAATGACTAAGGTATAAATTTTTTACAATTAAAAAAACACCCCATCAGTAAATTACAGGATATATCCATCCAGTCACAGAATAATTTTGCTAAGCTATGGGTACTAATGACAGCCACAGTCACACTCCAAATGTAAGACTGAAGATTATTTATATATACATATATATGTGCATGTATATATATATAGTGGAATATTATGCAACCACTGAAAAGCAGCTTAAAGAAGCTTGTAATAGCATAAAAGAAGTGCTTATGTTGTAATACCAAGTATGACACTGTGGTTCTCAACCTGGGGCAATTCTGCCCCCCAGAGGACATCTGGCAATATCCAAAGACATTTTGGTTGTCACAACTTGAAGGGAAATGCTACAGGCATCTAGTGCGTAGAGGTCAGGGATGCTGCTGAACATCCTACAATGACCCCACAACAAAGAATTAACTGGCCTAAAATTCAGTGCCATTGTTGAGAAACCCTGCTATAAAAAGAAAGGTACAGAATTATATAAATGAAAGTTCAATACTGTAAAAATGTGTAAAAGATAAAACTAAGTGTAAATACATAAAGTCCTGAAGAGTAATTATCTGTAGGTAGTAGGATTATGGCTGACTTTTTCTTTATTCTTCCCAGCATTTATCAAATTTTCTATAATAAGCGCATATTACTTTCTCATCAGAAAGAAAAAGTAACTCTTCACTTCAGAATGTTTCCTGTTATATGACCAACGTTCAGGACACAGCACCTGGTCATACCCCCTCCCTCACCATGTGGGGATCAGACACAAAGAAAAATACATTTCCAATTTCAAAAACCTTCTTTATACAAAGCTGATTTTTTTTTTTAAGTTCCAAAAGATGCTGCCAACGATTCTGAACAATCCATCTGGTCAACCTCACCCTTTCTGGACATCTGGATTTATCAGCTGGGTAGCAAAACTGGTGAAGCAAGAAACATGGATATTTTATGTACCCTAACGCTGCAGACACTCTTCAGCTAGTGTGAGAGACAGGGAGGAAGAAGTTACTGTATAAAAACCAATTAACACTACAGGGCAGTCCACACCACAATATTCCCTAAGTGGGAGAGAGGTCAATCAGTCAAATTACTCTGCTTAATGGCACCTGATAGAGATGGCCATTACCTCCACAATTAGATGATTTGTGGGACAATGAACAAGAAAAAGTCAGCCAACTTCCCCTAAGTAATGGCATTCCCTCCTTTCCTGAAGACAACAGGATTATTAAACTCAGTGTCTGATTTTATTCCTCTCAGTAAAATCTGTAGCTATGGGTTTATGTACAACAATAGTTGAGCAGCAACTCCACAATGCATAAGAAAACACACTTTTTTTTTTTTTTTAAAGATTTTATTTGACAGAGAGAGATAGAGAGAGAGGGAACACAACCAGGGGGTAGTGGGAGAGGGAGAAGCAGGCTTCCCACCGAGCAGGGAGCCCGATGCCCGGCTCGATCCCAGGACCCTGGGATCATGACCTGAGCCGAAGGCAGACACTTAGCGACTGAGCCACCCAGGTGCCCTAAGAAAACACACTTTTTTAAACATGTACAATAGTAGAAGCTAACAAGAGTGAAAAAAGCTAAGGAAAAAAGGGGTGCCTGGGTAGCTCAGTCGGTTGAGCATCCGACTCGATCTCAGCTCAGATCTTGAGATCAACTCAGGGTACTGAAATCAAGCCCCACATTGGGTTCCATGCTGGATATGGAGCCTACAAAAAAAAAAAAACTAAGGGAAAAGAAAAAAATCCATAAAGCAGCCAAAGAAAAGGGATCGTGAACATGAAGCACTGGCGGTCATGGGGGCGAGAAAACTTCAGACAACTGAGAAGCAGAGAGCCCAGCACAAAGCTGCTCCAAACATCAGGATGGGAAGGCAACACAATCCTCACAATTCCCACAACATTCCAAGCCTGGAGAAGAGCAGGCTGCACAAATAGCCTTATCTTTTTGCCTCCTTTGGTTAGAAGGGACTAGAAACAGCAGCTGAGAAGAAATGGATGAGAGAAGTGAGCAACGGGGCTCTCTCCTGGTGACAATTACAGGGCCACCGTGAGTTGGGAATGAGGGATGATCTGAGGTAAGCAATGGAACAGGCTTCTTCAGTCACCTGGTGAGAACCACCTCGGAAGAAGAGACAGCTGACCCAGGTAACAATTACTGCACTTATCACACCTTATCTCACCTCCCACCACTCCCTCAAGCTAAAGAAAACTGGGTGAGGGGCACCTGGGTGGCTCAGTCGTTAAGCATCTGCCTTCGGCTCAGGTCATGATCCCAGGATACTGGGATCGAGCCCCACATCAGGCTCCCTGCTCCGAGGGAAGCCTGCTTCTCCTTCTCCCACTCCCCCTGCTTATATTCCCTCTCTCGCTGTCTCTCTCTGTCAAATAAATAAGATCTTTAAAAAAAAGAAAGAAAGAAAGAAAACTGAGTGAAACAGGAGACCCCAAACCCTTTTAACTGTGGCTGGGAGGGGAAAATAAACCTGTCTGAGATTCAGTGGAAAGACAATCAAGAAATCACCAGCACTGGGCAGGACTGCCTAAACATGAGAAAGACATGAAACACAGCGTGGCAACTATGCAATTATACTGCAGAAGAAAATAATAAAGTAACATAAAATGCACAAATTAATTCATTGCATGAAACAGTTGTGAGAAATACCACACTTTCTGAGTGACACAGTTGCTATGGTTCTTGGGTTCTAGCAGCCAAGCTTAAAATATTTTACTACCTAGCCCTTCACAGAACAATGTTTGCTGACCCTTAGATTAGAAGATTCAATACTGTCAAGAGGTAATTTTCTCTAAATTTATCTATAAATTCAAAGCAATACAAATCATAATCCCAGCAAGCTTTCTTACAGAAACTGACAAGCTGATTCAAAAATCTATACAGAAATATGAAGAACCTAGAATAACCAAAAACCACTTTGAAAAGGAAAAACAAAGTTGAAAGACTTTTACAACCTGATTACAGGACTTAATATAAAGCTACGGTAATCAGTGTGACCATAACGATGGAATATACACGTATGGAACAGAACAGAGTACAAAAATATATCCACACTTATGCAGTTAACTAATTTTCAACAAAGATGCCAAGATAATTCAATGGAGAAAGAATAGCCTTTTCTGGCTATCCAAACAGAAAAAAATGAACCCCAACCTTACTTACACCATACACAAAAATTAACTTGGACTAGATCACAGTCCAAAACATACAAGCTAAGAGTATAAAATATTTAGAATACAGGAGAAAATCTTCACAACCTTAGAAGATAGGAAACAAAAACCATGAACCATCAAAGAAAAAAGACACACTGAACTTCAAAATGAAGGATTTTTGCTCTTCACAAGATAATCTGAAAATGAAAAGGCAAGCCACAGACTAGGAAAACATAGTCACAGTACATTTACCTGACAAAGGACCTGTATCCAGAAAATATTTTAAAATGCATATAATTCGGGGCACCTGGGTGGCTCAGTCGATTAAGCATCTGCCTTCAGCTCAGGTCATGATCTCAGGGTCCTGGGATCGAGCCCTACATCAGGCTCTCTGCTCAGCAGGGAGTCTGCTTCTCCTTCTCCCTCTGTTCCTCCCCCCTGCTTGTGCTCACTCTCTCTCTCTCAAATAAATTTTAAAAATCTTTAAAAAATGCATATAATTCAATGACAATATAATTTTTTTTAATGGGCAAAATATATGAAAAAGAAACTTCACAGAAGATAAACAAATGCCCTATAAGCACAGGGGGCGCCTGGGTGGCTCAGTCGTTAAGCGTCTGCCTTCGGCTCAGGTCATGATCCCAGGGTCCTGGGATCAAGCCCCGCATCAGGCTCCCTGCTCAGTGGGAAGCCTGCTTCTCCCTCTCCCCCTCCCCCTGCTTGTGTTCCCTCTCTCGCTGTGTCTCTCTCTGTCAAATAAAGAAATAAATAAAATCTTAAAAAAAAAAAAAAATGCCCTATAAGTACATGAACAAATTGCTCAATATCGTTTACCAGGGAAATGCAAATTAAATTTAAAACCACACCCATTAGAATGACTAATACTAAAATGCTCAACACTAAAATGCTCAACAATACCAAGGGCAGGCAAGGATGGGAAGTAACTGGAACTCCTATTCTTGACTGGTAAAAATATAAAACGGGACAACAACTTAGAAAAAAGTTTGACAATTTCTTATAAAGCTGAACCTGTAATTACCATACAACCCAGCAATTCTACTCCTAGGTATTCACCCAAGAGAAATGAAAACAAATATTCACAGAAAGTCTTGCCCAGGAATGTTCACGGCAACTTTATTAGAGCCAAAATTTGGAAACAACCCAAACATCCAACAACAAATGAACAGATGAACAAATGGTGTATAGTCATCCAGTAGAACACTCCTCAGAAATAAGAAGGGATGAATTACTGCTCTACCAATCACATGGACAAATCTCAAAATGCTCATGATAAAGCCAGATGCTAAGGAATGATACTGTATGATTCCACTTAGATGAAATTCTAAAAAAAAAAAAAACAAATCAAATTATAGGAACAGAAAGCAGATCAGTGCTTGCCTGACACTGGGGGGTGAGGTGGAGACTGACTAAGAGATTACACAGAACTTTCTGGAGTGACAGAATGTTCTGTATCCACTGAGGTAGTAGGTATGTGGGTGTATGCATTTGTCAAAACTCTTCAAAATGTACACTTAAAAAATAAATGTATTTTACCATACATAAATTATACCTTTATAAATTGGATTTTTTTATGGAGGGGAGGGGAATTTCTAAGATGTTAAAAATAGGTGGTAAAAATATGGATGATTATTCTTTTTTTCTCTCTACTTTTCTGTATTTAAAAAAAGTTCTCTCCCCCTGATCACCCAAAACAATTTTAAACTAAGTACAGTTTATCTTAATGACCAAATGACCAAATCACTTTACTCTTCAAAAAAAAAATACATTTGGCTTTTCCCCAGACTATGGACTTAATCTGCTCTACCACTTCCTAATATAATTTTTTTTATATTAGGAATGTTATATGTATTTCAATAGCTCTTCAAAATCCTCAAAAAACTTGCAACTAAATAATCTAATTTAATCCTCACAACAATCCTGTGACAGGGACAGGTCACATTTTATCCTCATTTTGTGAACTTAATCTCTGCAAAATATTAATAAAAAGTATCACTGAGTTCTATCAATTTATAAATACAGTATATCACTGGGGTTCTAAAATTTGACTTTTTGGGATTTTTAAACTAATACATGCTATTTACAACATGATTAGAGGCCAACAAAATAGGGAAAAAATATTTGCAATGTATTATGTCAAAGCTTTAACACTTTCATATATAAAAATCTGTCTTAATACGAAAAAAATCTCAAGAAAAAATGGGTAAAGATCATTAACTGCACACTAAGAGAAAAAAAGAAAAAAATGTTCAAACACACTAATAAAAAAAATACACAGCAGGACAAGATAACCATTTTCACCATCAACTCAGATTAAAAATAACAATGCTCAAAATAATTCAGGATATTTATTATTTTAACTAAAATAAATTTCTCAAATTGCAACCAATCAAAACCCTCCAACAACAGCATAGACACTTAATTAATACTTTGGTTACATACCTGACAACATACTAAGAAAATGAAGAGAGTTATGGCAGTCCATAGTACCTTCTCTCTAAACTGGATCTACAACAAAATAAGGATGATCAATCAAAACCAAGAAATAGCAAATACAAAGCAAAATTCCACATTAAAGCGTAACATTCTGCATCATGACAGGTTCCTATTATTTACTATTAAGATACTCTCATCTAGTTATTACCAGCTAAAGCAAACAGCTCAACTTTTCAAACATATTCTTTTTTTTTTTTTTTTAAAGATTTTTTTAATTGATTTATCTGAGAGAGAGAATGGGAGACAGAGAGCATGAGAGGGGGAGGATCCGAGGGAGAAGCAGACTCCCCGCTAAGCAGGGAGTCCGATGCGGGACTCGATCCAGGGACTCCAGGATCATGACCTGAGCCGAAGGCAGTCGCTCAACCAACTGAGCCACCCAGGCGCCCTCAAACATAATCTTCTTTACTTTTCCAAAAATTAAGTAAATTAAATACAGGCAGGCCTCATCACACTGTACTTTGTTAACTGAAACCAAAAAGGATGAAAAGCAAGACACAGATCCAATATGTATGCATTTCAGTTAACACAGCATTGTGCAAAGCGTGGACTGCCCATGATAATATTACATGAATATTTCATGGAATATGAAAAGCTAGAGTTTCTTGGGATTCCTAACATGTAACTGAAACAACTATTTTTAAAACCTCAAAGCAATTGGGCGCCTGGGTGGCTCAGTTGGTTAAGCGACTGCCTTTGGCTCAGGTCATGATCCTGGAGTCCCTGGATCGAGTCCCGCATCGGGCTCCCTGCTCGGCAGGGAGTCTGCTTCTCCCTCTGACCCTCCCCCCTCTCTTGTGCTCTCTCTCATTCTCTCTCTCTCAAATAAATAAGTAAAATCTTAAAAAAAAAAAAACCCTCAAAGCAATTAAAAAAAAAAAAACCACTTCTAAATAAAGCAGTAAGTTTAACAAAAGTTTTACTTATCTCTTTCTACACACCTATTCCTGTTAGTTTTGTGAGATATCAAAAGCACAGAAGGGAATCGGCCAGTGTGGGAATAACAATATTTCTGAATTTAAATACCTGGGCTCCAAAAGTGCACAATGACTGAGGAATAATCTGATGCAGTCATATTATTTTCTGAATGCATTTCTGTGATTTTTCTGTGTATCCAATGATCAAGAAACGGGAGGCATATACTTGCACAATTGTAATTCATTTATGTAGAACAGTCGTATTCATCAAAAGTGACCCAGCAGACTCAGTCATTCACAGTGCAGTGGGTCACTAGAAATAGGAGAATATCTTATCTAACACAGAGGCCAAAGAAACGCTTGGTTTGGAAATGTCTCAACTTAAAGAAAAGTCATTTTTAAAACCAGAAGAGAGGGTGCCTGGGTGGCTCAGTTGGTTAAGCGACTGCCTTCGGCTCAGGTCATGATCCTGGAGTCCCGGGATCGAGTCCCGCATCGGGATCCCTGCTCAGCGGGGAGCCTGCTTCTCCCTCTGACCCTATCCCCTCTCATGCTGTTTCTCTCTGTCTCTCTCTCTCTCAAATAAATAAATAAATAAATAAATAAATCTTTAAAAAAAAAAACCCAGAAGAGAACCTATCTAAACTGGTTTAAACTAGTTTTACTTACTTAGTGCCTCTTGCAAGAAGCAGCAGGTACTATTTTCTCCAAATACACCAGAAAAGGGTTGGGGACAGTAAATCAATCTTGCTAGTTCAGTAGAATAAGTCCTTTAGCTACCCTCTATATTACCAAAATTTTATACTTACTTTCCTTTCAGGTTTCTGAATTTCTGGTAGAACTGCACAGAAAGGTTTGATAACTTCTAAAAATTTGACTGTTAAAAAAAAAAAAAGAATGTCTCTGTTACAAAGTTTTTAAAGAGATGTACCTTTTTATAGAAACAAATACAAACGTTCTCTAACTTTTAATGACGATTCATCCCATTCCTACCTCCAAAAGTAATCACAGTGCTCTCCATTTCAAATATATCGGGGAACAGAAATAATCAAGGGACAAAAGAATCCAAAAGATTTAAGGGTTTAGTCAGTAGAAGCAAATACAAACACCCTTCTACCATGATTTTGCTTCCTCATGCTTTTTATCCAGCCCTTTTATATATACAGAAAAAGAATAATTCCATGAGCATCACTACGTCAAAAAAAAAAAGCAAATGCAGTCTACTATGTTACCCCCACGATAATGCACTATAGACAAAAATAAGACGTATCAGGGGAGAAATACAGGAGGAAAGTATAATAGGAAATGGGCTGAAATTGCAGGACTTAATTTAGACTGAAAGATGATGAAATGCATAAGTGAGAAAGATCATGGAATCATAGAGAAGTTTGTTTTGTTTTTTTTTTAAGGTATACAATCTCTACTTCATTTCACTTAAGTCAACATTCATTGCTTGGTTGCTCTCCCACATAATGATCTTCAAAGTACTTGTGTATGTAGGATATTCAGCCCAGAAAATGACCATGACATTTCAAGAGAAAGTACTGCTTTCCCAGATAACTCATTATATATCAAAGTAAGACAAACCAAGGTTCTTTAAGGATAGACACTATATTCTGGCATAGCTTAAGTCAATTCCTGCC
The DNA here is from genome assembly GCF_029215605.1 of Mirounga angustirostris. Lineage (NCBI taxonomy): Eukaryota > Metazoa > Chordata > Mammalia > Carnivora > Phocidae > Mirounga > Mirounga angustirostris. Next base: position 128,374,366 of record NW_026991713.1, read on the forward strand.
AAAGAACTGGAGAATGAAGATGATATTCTCTCAGTCTTTGCCAGCGTCTGTAATGTGCAGAAACACAAGAAGGCTGGTTCAACCAGCTTAGCTATTAGTTATGATCATCTTCCCCTACAGACGCTGGATTCTGCATCCTAACATCATGACATTGTTTTAAAACTGACCTGGGTAATTACACTTAACATAGTTAGCCAAAAGCTGACTATATAATCTTCTCAAGAAACCTCTCAAAATGATGGCAGTCACCGATGTCTGACAGAAGAATTCAGAAATTCCCATAGGCAGATACTCATTGCCCAAGGGCCATTTTGGACTATTTGGAAAGTAAACCTGAATTATAGAAGCATTCTTCTCTAATGCAACACAAATTATCAACCACGTCAGGAAACTTTCCTAGACTCCTTACCCTTTTCCATCCCACCTCAATCAAAACCACCCTCCCAGATTTCTTGGCATTTTAGGATCATCGGTGTTGGAGAGTTCATGCGTCTGTCGGCCACTTGTCTATTCTTGTGTTGCAGAATGTCACCGATTATACTGTGTCAATTCAAGGTCAGGGGTCTCTTCTACTTCCTTTCTAAATGTCCACTAGTTGGCCAAAGGGTGTACCGCTCAGGTTTGCACTTAACCATTCATCCAACAAACATGTGAACAGCTATGTAAGTATACACGTGAATGCATGTGGGGTTGAGTGTTCAGGAGATGGCTCTCAAAGATCGCCATAATTCAAGGCCTGGTCCCTAAGGCTTATACAACCTTACACACAGTGAGTTTTCAGTGAACGCTACAAAATAACTGAAAATTTTAGGGAAAACGCTATGCTGCCAATCGCACTTCTTTCCTCCCCTAAAATACATGCCTTGCATCACTTTTTAAAAAATCGAAATAAGTCAGAGAGCTTTATTCATCACAACATGCCAAGGAAGGGTGACTTGGAAATAAAAATATGAGCTTCCTAAGCTCCTGAAAAATTCGAAGCGGTCCAGGTTTCGCTCGGTTCCCTAACTCCCCGCCCCCAAAACCAATGGCTTCCCCTCGCCGTCCTCCGCTCCCCGCCACCTAGCGAGTGCAAACGCCGCGACTCCGGGCCCGGGTCCCCGCAGCCGGCCCCGGCAAGGCCGCACCGCCGGAGGAGCCCTGGCGGAGGCCCCCGGCCCGCAGCCTCCGCAGCGCCCGCCGCGGCCCGCTCCTCTCCGGCCCCCGGCCTGGGAGACCCCGGGGCGGACGCCAGCCCCACCGCCCGCAGCCGGTCGGGGCCCGGAGCCCAGCGAGAGTCGCGCGGCCGCTACTCACTGCCCATGGCGGCGGCTGGGGGGGCCCGGCGGGGCACGGCGGCCTCGGCGCTGCCTTCGCTCGGGTCCCACGGCTCGGGTTCTCGCCGCCTGCTCCCGACGCGCTCCTGGCTGGCCCCGCGCAGGCTCCGCCCCGAGCCACGTGACCCGCGCGCCCGCCCCGCCCGGCCCCGCCCCCCAACAGGAGCCCGGCCGTTGGCAACCGGCGCGGCGGACGTCCGCGGGTTGCCATGGTCACCGCCGGCGCTCCTGTGGGCGTGCTCCACTCGGCGGCAGAGTCCAGAAGCCTCCGCAGGATCGCCGCGGCCGGGCCCTTTCCTGCCTGAGCGCTTCTCCGAGCGCACTGTCAAGCAATGCCCGTTTCCTCGGCCTCCTGGTCCGGCCCAGGCCTCCCCGGCCAGGACCCGGCCAAAGCGGCTGCCCGAGGGTCGCGGGCCAGGGTTGCGTCTCTGAGTGTGACCCTAACAGCCCTTTTATTTTGCTCCCCCCTTATCGGAACTTCATGGAAGTTGTCAAAAATGTGTGACACTCTGTCTATAATTAATAGCTTATGGGGCGCCTGGGTGGCTCAGTTGGTTAAGCGACTGCCTTCGGCTCAGGTCATGGTCCTGGAGTCCCGGGATCGAGTCCCGCATCGGGCTCCCTGCTCGGCGGGGAGTCTGCTTCTCCCTCTGACCCTCCTCCCTCTCATGCTCTCTGTCTCTCATTCTCTCTCTCAGATAAATAAATAAAAAATCTTTAAAAAATAAAAAAAAATTTAAAAAAATAAGATTTTATTTATTTGGGCGCCTGGGTGGCTCAGTTGGTTAAGCGACTGCCTTCGGCTCAGGTCATGGTCCTGGAGTCCCGGGATCGAGTCCCGCATCGGGCTCCCTGCTCAGCGGGGGGTCTGCTTCTCCCTCTGACCCTCCCCCCTCATGCTCTCTCTCTTTATCTCATTCTCTCTCTCAAATAAATAAATAAAATCTTAAAAAAAAAAAGAAATATTATAATTAATAGCTTATGAACTCCGCACTATCTCTTACGTGTGCTCCTTCTTCAGCTTCTCCGATAGACGGAGATCAGCATTTTGTCCCCCGTTATTCCTTCTTGAACAGCGTGCATAAGGGAAAGCAGTCTCAGAAATCAGCCTACATTTTAATCCCTCCTCTCCTTCTTAATGGCTTTGGGCAATTAACCTTTCTGAGCTACATCAGTCAGATAAGGGTAATAGCCACATCCTACAGGTGTGAAAAAGGACGAGATTGACACACAGAAGGCCCTCAAATGTATTCTCCTAACTCAATTTTAAACCCCTGCAATGTAACTTCTGCTCTAACTTCTAATGAAACAAGCTATTTCAAAGGTCACTAATGACCCATAATCACCAAATCCAATGATCTGTTCTAATGCTTCCATCTGTGTCCAAAAAGGAAACCAATGACTCGTGTGTGTGTGTGTGTGTGTGTGTGTGTGTGTGTGTGAGAGAGAGAGAGAGAGAGAGAGAGAGAGAGAGAGAGAGAGAGAAAGGGAGGGAGGGAGAGAGAAAGGTTGATTTTCTCCTTGACCAAACTCCAGCCAGGCTCCTGTGAGCCCTTTCTTCACTAAGCCTTACCCTGGCCTGTAAAGACTTAAACATAGATTCTAACAGATCCATCCCTAAGGTGACCCTAGCCCTGCCTTAAAGAATCTGCCTGCGAAAACTCAAAGCTGCCAAAAGAATTTACCATTTGTTCCAACACCTGAAGATAGGATTTCTGTCTTCCAGCCTCTGTGGGAGGGTAGGGGCCTAACTTCCACAAGCTCCAATTAACAAACCCAGATGGGTGTTACATGGACCAATCCCTCCTCCTTCCAGCTTTTTGTCATTTTTCACTTCCTGACTCTGAGCCCGACCCACCCTGTTCTGTCATTCTCCCTTTAAAACTCCAGTCTCCTCCGTATAAATCAAAGTTGAGTTCAGTTCATGTGGGACTCTATTTTCTACTGCAATAGTATACTGCTGATTAAAATCTGTCCTGACCACTTTACCTGGTGTGGGGCATTATCTTTACACACACACACAAGGCAAGCGTAGGCTGGGCAGGCACAGATCTCTGTTCCACTTGGGGTCATCTGGGACACTCCAAGACTGGGGACTTGAATGAGCAGAAGGCTCTCCCACTCACAAGCCCAGCATTTGCAGCTGGCTGTCAGCTTCAACATCTCCATGGGGCTTCTTCATGTTGCCTGGGCTTCCTCAAAACATGGCTGCTGGGTGCCAAGGGATGTCCTTGTTAGTGACCCAGCATCACTTTTAGTGCATTATATTGACAGAGGCAGCCACAAAATCCTGCTCAATCTCAAGAGAGAAGGAAAACAGACTCTACCTCTAGGTGAAGTTGTGGCAAGGTTCTGGAGCAAAATACTGCTCTTTGGGAAAACACAATTTGCCATAGTTAATAACCTCCCATCCTATGACTTCATTCCTACCTCACTCTACTTTGTATTAGTCATTTTTATACTTGTTTAAGCTCCCCTATCCATAAACTTCTAGATGGCAAAAACTTAATTTTTGAATCTCAATTTTGTCATCTATGGTGACTTGCAAATTGTTGGCTTACACACAGTTTTGGCCCTAGGCTGTGAGCTAGTTTCATGAATATAATATCCTTTCAATAAAGATGCAATAAATTGAAAGCCTAATTGACAGAAGAGTTGCCTCCATTTCTCTTTACTTCCTATTTCTGGGACAGCTCCATGTTTCAGGTAAAAGAGCCTGAGAATAAGCTCTGACACGTTAGGTAACTGCTGTGAATTATCCTTCCAACATTCTTCAGTCTTCCTACTACTCATATGCTACCCAGGACTTGTCCTTGTGTGACTACAAGATGCCAATTAATCTACATCAGGAATATCACTCTACCTTGGCCTCCCACAGTGTTTTAGCACATCCAACAAGAACATTTCTCTCTATGTGTAAAATGCTTTGTCATCTCAAATAGATTGTTAGTCCTTTGAGGACAAAGGGCATTTTCTGTTTTACTCCCATGTATTTCTAACGTCCAGAACAATGCCATATATGCAGTAAGTGTCCAATAAACTACTGGGGAGATACCATCCTACTCTTACAGGGTCATTTCTCACTTTTATTCAGTTACAGTTGATTCTGCATATGAATCAGAGAAGAACAGGGAAGCAACACTAAAGTAACATACTTTTATTAAAAGTTTTCTAAGATCGGGAAGCCTGGGTGGCTCAGTCAGTGAAGCATCTGCCTTCGGCTCAGGTCATGATCCCAGCGTCCTGGAATCAAGTCCCACATGGGGCTCCCTGCTCAGCAGGGTGTTGGCTTCTCCCTCTGCCCACTCCTCTGCCTACTTGTGCACTTGCTCTCTCTCTCTGTCAAATCAATAAATAAAATCTTTAACAAAAAGAAAAAAACAAAGTTTTCTAAGATTAACTGATTTTGCAAACGGCAATGGGGAAATAACAGTCTGCTTTAGACTGCGTAGTCAGATTTAAATACAAACATGACAATGAGTTACTACTCCCATTGAATAATTTAGTTGTTTGTTTGTATAAAAGTACGTTGTAAATATTGAGGATTTAAAAACATTTTGTCCAGATTTCCCCCAAATACAATGGCTTTAGCCTGAAACTTAGGAGAAGCTGAAGATGAAAAGCAAATATCCAAGCACATCCAAGGGAAATGGAGGTGAAGCTTTTGGAACCTCAAGATCCAAAAGTCTTGATTCTTATCTGTGACTTCCTTCCTGTGGAACCTCTAATTTCTTTAAACTGCATTTCCTCAATTTTGTAAAATAGATACTATTTCTATTGTCAGTCAAGGAATTTTTAAAAAATAAAACTTCAGAGGTAATATAGTCAGGCTAAAAGAAGTTATGCTTTAGAATATTTTCTAAATAGCATGCATACAGAAAACTGGTTCTTAAGGAAGAAAATTTTATTTTACTAAGAATACGTCACTTTAGACAAAATCAACATTGTTTTCCATGGTTGTTAATACTTCTCTTCAACGAATACCCAATTTGAGCTCTATTCTTCATTGAATATGAAATTAGCATAGATAGATATAAACAGGATACAAATATCACATTATCAAATTTCTCAGAGGAATACAGTAAGTATTTTTATTTTACTTTGCTATGATATTTTTATCCCCTACTTTATTACGGGAGTATTTGATTTGGTCCCTTCCTACAAAGTAATTCAAAATGCTGACCCATGTTGCAATAGTGATTGAGAGTAAGAAGGTTAAAATACAGAAGACAAATTTTTTTTTTAGAAGACACATTTCATGGCTCATGGTGGAGAATATATAAGATACCAGAGATATTCAGAGAAATCTAAACTTTAAAAAAAAAACAAAACCCTAGTTTTCCATCTCATTTTGTGCTTAGACTTTGAAATTTTTAACTCAAGAAACCAAGAGATCTGAAAAAAATGACAGGGCTTTCCTGTTTTTCTAGTTCAGTATACAACACTGATAACCGTTTTCATTAAATAGACCTTTGTAATTGTACCGACTTACTTGCATGGCCCCAAGTTACTTGATTTATAAGGCTTGACACAGGAAGGAAGCATTAAGGTGCATAGGAATAAAAGGGCTGTGAATATTACAGAAATATTAAATCAATACACTAATGCATACATTTAAGATGTGAATCACGAATCTCCTCCTGTGGCCCGAACAACCTACATGTTGATTTTGAAAGATGTCACCAGTTGCCAGGAAAAATGGAGAGGCCATTCCAGTGCTCCGCCACTTCTCCATTACTTCTGAGAAAAACTGTCGTGGCACCAGAATGGTAGATGGCCGAGCCTCTGCAGCACCAAGTCATGGAAAGCTACATACACAGATTGCTGCTGTTTAGTTATGCTTCCATGAAATTTCAGAAGTAATGCAGTGGGTTGGTGATCTCCATAAACCCCCAAGAACCTGGTGCTGGAAAGTTTCCAGTAAACACCACGAATGAACAACATCACTTCATCATACCTTTTAGCCGCAAGACGGACTAACCAGGAGCTGAAATCCCCATGTCAGATACCGAAAGTCAATTAAAAATATTAAGATATCACTGCAATAACAATTTAGGGGGAGAAAAGATACTATGACAAAGCAGACCACAAATCAATTTCACTGTAGCTAAAGCTCCTTAATAATACTATGCCAAAAGATTGTACATCCAGAGTCGTCTGTAATGGGGTGGATATTTAAGGACAATGGGTGAAAACAACTCTCTTGAAGAACATGCATCAGGACTAGTATGGCTCTGCTACAGCGTTTGCTGAAACATTTTCCACGGCGGCTGGGAAGCAGCACCTGAGATCACATAAAATGAAAATATTGGTAGTCACAGGACTTTGAATAAAGAACTGCAAAATTAATGAAAATGACATGCATCAGGCAAATTGAGAAGTAATGTCGAGGTGATCTGTATGTAAGTTCTGTAAGTTCTGTAAATTCAAACTAAAGAATCTTTCCTGGGCACATATAGTTAATGAGAAAATGTAGTCCGACGAAGTCTGGATAAGGCACTAGCTCTCCAACTCACTCAGATCTAAGCAAAACTTAACACTGTTGTACGTTTTTTTGTTTGTTTTTTTTTTCTTTTTTTGTTTGTTTTATTTATTTATTCATGAGAGTCAGAGAGAGAGATAGAGAGAGGCAGCGGCAGAGGGAGAAGCAGACTCCCTGCCTAGCAGGGAGCCCGATGCGGGACTCGATCCCAGGACCCTGGGATCGTGACCTGAGCCAAAGGCAGACGCTTAACCATCTGAGCCACCCAGGCGTCCCAACACTGTTGTACGTTTAAAGATAAAGGTGACTCGTCAGATTCATGGATTGATGGATAATTCCCTTGGCTATTCTGCGTATTCCGATTAAACTGTCCTCATCAATCCCAACGAGGAACACAGACTTTTCATGTCACCTAACAGAAGAAGACAGTAGAGGAGCCGGCTTTTCTTTTCATGGTTGTTTTCTTTTTTCTTTTTTTTTTTTTAAAGATTTTTATTTATTTATTTAACAGAGATAGACAGAGAGCACAAGTAGGCAGAGCGGCAGACAGAGGGGGAGGGAGAACCAGGCTCTCCACCGAGCAGGGAGCCCGATGCGGGGCTCGATCCCAGGACCCCGGGATCATGACCTGAGCTGAAGGCAGCCGCTTAACCGACTGAGCCACCCAGGCGCCCCTCATGGTTGTTTTCTTAAAAGGAAGTAATGCTGGTTCAAAGGACACCATCAAGCAAAGGTCTTGGTGAGGACATCTTCATGCTGCTGCAGATGAAGGGTGCCAATTCCTACAGCAGGGGCTGACAGAGGGGGTCGGCTCACAAGACGGAGCTATGATTAGAGCAGAAAAGAAATAAAATGACCTTTTGACCTGATCAGAGCCCTGCTTTATTCTCCCGAGGCAGTGCATGCATTTCTCTTAGCTTGTTTAACCACAAATCACCTTTCTGGAAAAATAACGGGTTACCTAGAATAGACTGGAAGGAGATATTTGTCACAACTAAAAACTAAATTCCAGGCACCATAAGGGGAGATCAATGCTTGAATCTGTCCTGTTCTTCAGTAACTATTAGTTGATTTCAGCAGTAGAGTTTCCTAAAGTAGAACAAATGAAAATGATTTGATCCAGCAAACTAGTAACAAATGTGTGAACTGCGTTCTAATCAAAGCAGAATAGGAAGATAAACAGAAGCCCATTTGCTCTTCTCATTGTTCTTCCCTCCTGACAGTATAATCAGGAAGAATGTGGCCTTTGATGGACTATGTGCATGAGCTTTGTGCATGAGCCTCAAAGAAGCGTTAGTGGGCACCTCTTCTCCCATATTGTAAAACAAGCCTGCTCGTCACCCTGCTCCCCAGGGCTTGGATTGTGACCTTTAGGACAAGACTAGTGGGAAAGAAAGCTGACAGGTAAGGGCTTTTACTTTAAGTATAATCACTTTTTCTTACATGATACTCGCACATACACACATATATCTTGATAAACATTCAGCATTTTATTCCGAAAAAATAGCGTAAGTTAGATTTTATAGTTCAGTTTATCTTTAAAAGAATTGGACGGCTACTAGGGGAGAAAGCCATTTATTGGCATGCCAGGAGAAATAACACACATACACAAAACACTATAAGAGAGAAAGCTATTACCTTGCAGGCCAGTTGCTTTTCAAACCTTGGAGAAACAAAGCACCATGGACCCATGTTCTGAGGCTCCTCCTGACTCCAAATAAAATCTATAGCAGAAGAAATTTCATTTCAGTACTCCAGGTAAACCTACAATACACACACACTATATATATACAGTATATATGTACATACACAGACACATTATAGCCATATGTACACACATAGGTACATAGTGTATATGTATGTATAGGTCTCTTCAAGTAAATATATGACTTTCCAATATGGCATGGTGTTGCTTTTTTTTTTTTTTTTGACAAATGACAGTCATGTATCCAGCACCTCATTCATGATACAGAACCATTCTATCGACCCCCAAAATTCCCTCATCCTGGCCCTTTCAAGGCAACTTTCCTCCAGCCCCAACCTCTGGCAACCACTGAGGTTTTCTCTCTCCCCATAGTTTTGCCTTTTCCAGAATGTCAGATAAATGGAATTATATGATATGGAGCCTTTGGTTCTGGCTCCCTTGAACTAGCAAAATCCCAAAGGGGGTCCCAAAGCCATAGTTCACTCTCTTTTATTGTTGAATAGTATGCTATTGTAAGGATGTACCCTACATCCTTGTTTATTCATCCACAGGTTGAAGGACATCCTGGTGGCTTCCAGTTTGGGGCAGTTATGAATGAAGCTGCTGTAGACATTTTTCTGTGAACATGTCATTTCTCTTGGGTAAATACCTCGAGTAGACTGGCAACTCTCTGTTGGAACTGACAGACTGTTTTCCAGAGTGGCTGTACCACTTTCCATTTCCTCCTGCAGTGAAGGAGGCTTCCAACTGCTCTGCTTCCTCATCAGCTCTTGATATCGCCAACTTATTGTTTTGTTTTCATTTTAGCCATTCTAATAGGTGTGTAGCCATATCTCATTTTGGTTTCAATTGCATTTCCCTTATCACTACGGGATAAGATGCTGAGCATCTTTTCATATAGTTATTTGTCATCCCATTCTTTGGCTCAAATCTTTTGCCTAACCAAAGGTCATGAAGATTTTCTCCTTTTTCTCCCAGACGTTTTAGAGTTTTATGTTTTACATTTAGGTCTGTGATCTTGAGTTAATGTCTGTACCCAGGGCAGTCTGTACCCACATGTTGAAAAGGCTTGCCTTTTACAGTTACATCGATCTATCCTAGACAATAGTATAACACTGGTTACGTCCAACCTCTCAAGAAATGACAGGTCTTAAAGTGAGAGAAGGGGGGTGGGGCACAGAAAGGGACACCAGAAAAGACAAGGAAACATTGGCTCTAGCATGATTTTTTTTTTTTTCATATTTCCAGATTCCAAAAGATTCAGTCTCCTAAGGACCCTCACTGCCCCTGGAACCTCTTTTGATATGAGACGTTGGAACAGGTTTCAGGTATCTAAAACCCAAAGAACCCCACCAAGAACAACGCTGTACCTTTAACATGTTTGTATTTGCTCATCTCTTGCTGTAACAAATCCAGTGGGAAAGGACAGAGTTCCTCTAACCGGATGATGGCAAAGTCATGCTTTTTGGCCTCCAAGGATTCTCTTTGCTTCAGCAGGGCGTAGAAATGTTTACCGCAGCAGAACACGAGACTCTTGACCCTGTTGGGTAGAATGGAGTGAAGGAGAAATATCTGAAAGAATTGTATCAAAAGAAAGAGGAGACTGTGTAGATGAAAACGCTTCATTACAGAAGCAGGGAGGGGCTCTGCAGTTGGGTTCAGAAACATACTTTGCCCTGACAAGCCTTCTTCAGCAACACATGCCTCCAAAGCTCAATCTTCCACACATACTCTAACTTCTGCCCCGTGGATGCAAAGGACTTCTATCAGGATAGAGGAGATGTGGGTCACTTTGGGTTCCTTAGCATGAAGTAGGTTTCCCACTAATTAAAATTCTACTGCAGGGCGCCTGAGTGGCTCAGATGGTTAAGCGTCTGCCTTCAGCTCAGGTCATGATCCCAGGGTCCTGGGATCGAGTCCCGCATCGGGCTTCCCGCTCCTTGGGAGCCTGCTTCTCCCTCTGTTTCTCTCTGTCTCTCATGAATAAATAAATAAAATCTTTAAAAAAAATAAATAAATAAAATTCTACTGCAGAGCGTGAAAACAGATACACATCAAGTTACTTTTTGGGATCCACAGATGAATCGCCAATGACCGGCTTGAATGTTGTTCCTGGTGCCATTTCTTGAAGAGCTGACACAGCTGCCTAAGGAGGGGGAAAAAGCCACAAATCTATCAACCAAAGGAAGGAGCTGAAGATGGCTTGACTTTTAAGGGGTCTTTACCAAGAAATAACATCAAACTTTCCTCCTAGGACCGTAAGTAAACATATGTACTGATAAACACAATATCTTTCAAAAAAATGCCAATTGTGTGTATTTCGGAATAAAATTATTTTTTCAAGATTACGTAAGATTGCCTTTCGTCTGACGCTGCAACAAAATTTTAAGAATCAAAATTTCAGTTTGATCCCACTTTAGTCTCAATAAAAATATGCTTTCATCTGTTGGAGTCAGAAATGACATTTGTGAACAAAAACAGCTAAACTAGGACAAGGATTTCTGTCTTTAGGATTTTGACTATAATTTATAAGTGAAACCTAACAAGTCAGAACAAGCAAGAACAATACATGAATATTTCTGTGATGAAAAGAAATTTTATTCATGAGCTCAATTTAAGTAAGTACTTGTCTCAAAGAACTTAGCATAGACAACTCTAATACATTTCCCTATAGTCTAGTCCCAAATGGGAATACATTTTGACTGGTCTACTGATAGGTAGCCATGCTGATGTGGGATACTGTGATATAATTTAAAAAATTAATATTAGGGGCACCTGGGTGGCTCAGTCGTTTAGCGTCTGCCTTCAGCTCAGGTCATGATCCCAGGGTCCTGGGATCGAGCCCCCCATCAGGCTCCCTGCTCTGCGGGAAGCCTGCTTCTCCCTCTCCCACTCCCCCTGCTTGTGTCCCCTCTCTCGCTGTGTCTCTGTCTGTCAAATGAATAAATAAAATCTTTTTAAAAAAATTATTAACTAAAAGAATGAAATAAAAATATGTACTTTATATATTATCTATTGTATATATAATAATCTATTATATATAGATATATATTTATTTTATATCATATATATTTATTTTATTCTTATTTTTTATTTATTCTTATTGCTAAATAATGAATGATAGAAGCCATCTTTCTCCATCCTGAACCCTTGGTCAGCTCCCACTTCCTAGGGCAGGAATCAAAGGGAGCTGGAGGGGCGCCTGGCTGGCTCAGTCAGTGCAGCAAGTGACTCTTGATCTTAGGGCCATGAGTTCAAGCCCCACATGGGTGCATAGAGCTTACTAAGAAGAAAAAAAGAAAAAAGGGAATTGGAGTTCAGAGCTGGGTGGAAAATTTCGGTAGAATTTAGGTACCACTTGTCAGGCAAACTCCTGAGTCATGTTTGTCACATGGCAAGCCATCTCTGAATATGCATGGAGAGGGTGGACTTCTGTTCTGCTAGATCACTTGTACCAATAATCTAATTTTCAGTAAGAAATCAGACTTCAATAATGGTGGTACTCACAGTTAATAAAAGGACTTACATGTTTAATGAAGACAGTCAGCTACTTAATAAGAGTAGTTTTTCACTTGAAAATCTATAGGATAGCTGTTGTTATTTTTTGGGGGGGACAGGAGGGGAGAATCTTAAGCTCCATGCTCAGTGCGGAGCCTGATGCGGGGCTTCATCTGACGATCCTGAGATCATGACCTGAGCCAAAATCTAGAGTCGTACATTTACCCGTCAGAGCCACCCAGGTACCCCAGCTTTTGATATTTTTAAGGTTCCAAAGCAAGGCCTCACTTATTTGGTATTTTATATATATTAGACATGGGGAGAGGAGTGGACTATTGGGGCCAGAATGTGAACTCTTATTCTCATTAGAAACAGCAAAAAAATTCTCAATAAAATTTCCAATTGTTCACTCAGTACTTAGTTATACATATATATATTACATTTAATATGATTATACTCCTTTATAGTAACGATTGAGGGAGCAGGTGACACCCTTAGGGGTACAATGAAAGTTGGGTCAAGAATCCCAAACGTACATATTTCTTAGAAATAAATGATAGTAATTTGCATTATGACTTAGCCCCTTTCACACTGCAGTTTCAAAATATCTCTGTCAAAAGAGCCCCATCAGAAAGACTGTGTTAACGGGATTGCATTAATTTTTCCTGAATGTCCTGTGATGCTACTGGACCCCCGAGGCCATCTCAAAATGTGCATGGTGGGTTCGAGGAACAGTCGGTGGAGCAAGTGAGAATGAGGAGATCAAACCCGTGAACCCTGCCATGGGTGAGAGAACGGGCAGTGCCTTGCCCCAGTACGGGCTCCCAGAGTCGGCAGCAGGGAGAGGCAGGGGAGAAGCACGGAGGGCAGGATTTAAGGAGGCACCCACTCTGGGCTCAGGCAGGTGCTGACCGCCGGTGGACGCAACGCACTCACCGCTTTCAACACCCCTTGATTCCAAATATACATTCTCAAACCTTGGTGAGAAGCACAAGGAAGTCTTGAAGAGCCAAATCCTGAATGACTTATTTCACCTCATTTGCCTAGCATCCAAATAAGTGCAAAGGTTTTTTGAATGTTAATCCTAATTAAGACTCTCATATAAAACTGGAAAAAATTCTTGCCAATGGGAAAATATATGCTTAGTGATATTTATTATCTTGAACTCTGCGTATTTTTGTGATTTTAAAAAACATATTGTGGGGCGCTTGGGTGGCTCAGTTGGTTAAGCGTCCGACTCTTGATTTCGGCTCAGGTCATGATCTCAGGGTGGTGAGATCGAGCCCCATGTCTGTCTCTGCGCTGAGTGTGGAGCCTGCTTAGGATTCTCTCTCTTCCTTTCCCTCTGCTCTTCCCCCTCCTGCTCGCATGTGCATCCTCACTCTCTCGCGCTCTCTCTCCCCCACTCTCAAAAAAATAAAAATAAAAATAAAATAAAAAACATACTGTGTGCTTAACACTTAGTTCAGGTGAACCAAGATAAAATGTACCTTTTTAAAAAATATATTTATTTATTTGAGAGAGAGCAGGAGAGAGAGAAAATACATACCCTTTTAAATGTTACAGCAATAAGCTATATTGTCATAATGTTTGAAACAGGAGTCTACCCACAGGTAAATCATTTAACAAAAAAACCTCAGTAAAAGCCAATGAATATCACCCTGGTTTTCATCAAAATACTTAAAATTCCCAACCTGCTACTGTCAATATAGTACATTAGATCTGGTTTTCTCTGGTTTTGCTTTCAACAGTTTGTGTTACCCACAGTCAACCTAGGTCCAGAAACAGATGATCTTCCTCCTGACATATGGTCAGAAGGTCACTAGTAGCCTCACGCTATGTCACAATGCCTACATCATTCACCTACTTCATCTCATCGCATAGGCATTTTATCATCTCGCTCCATCACAAGAAGAAGGGTGAGCACAACAAGGTATTTTTAAAAAAGACCATATTCACATAACCTCTATTACAATATATTGTCATGATTGTTATATTTTATTATTAGTTCTTGTTAAGCTCTTACTGTGCCCAATTAAGAAATTAAACTTTATTATAGGTATGTATGTATAGGAAAAGACATGGTGAATGCAGGGTTTAGTACTATCTGCGACCTCAGGCATCCAATGGGAGTCTTAGAATGTATTCCCCACAAATAAGGGAAGGATATTGATGCTTCCACTATTTGCACTTTAAAACTTTTTCTAAAAAATTATTTCTGCTCACAGTGAGACTGAGTGCTCCCTATATACAAGTTATTCCGGAAAGATTTTTTTTTAAAAGAGAGAAAGCAGTGAGGCCAATTAAAACTAAAAGGATATTTCTGTTTAAATATAATTAGACACAAGGGGAGGTTGGGGGGGGGATAGGTGAAACAGGTGATGGGGATTAAGGAGTGCACATCTCAGATGAGCACCGAGTGATGTATGGAAGTGCTCAATCACCATATTGTACACCTGAAATCATGTAACATTGTATGTTAACTGGAATTAAAATTTAAATTTAAAAAGCCAATAAAATTTAAATAAATAAATAAAATTAGACACAGGAAAGAGAGGAAAGTATGTACAAAAATGACAAAAGGACATTACAGACCAATATCCCTGATGAACATGGAGGCAAAAATTCTCAACAAGATACTAGCTAATTGGATCCAACTGTACATTAAAAGGATTATTTACCACGATCAGGTGGGATTTATTCCTGGGCTGCAGGGGTGGTTCAATATCTGCAAATCAACCAACCTAATATACTACCTTAATAAAAGAAAGGATAAGAACCATACAATCCTCTTAATAGACGCAGAAAAAGCATTTGGCAAAATACAGCATCCTTTCTTAATAAAAACCCTCGACAAAGTAGGAATAGAGGGAACACACCAACATCATAAAGGCCATGTTGGAAGACCCACAGCAAATATCATTCTCAATGGGGAAAACCTGAGACCTTTTCCCCTAAGGTCAGGAACACAACAGGGATGTCCACTCTCACCACTGTTGTTCAACATAGTACTGCAAGCCCTAGCCTCAGCAATCAGACAACAAAATGAAATAAAAGGCATCTGAATTGGCAAAGAAGAAGTCAAACTCTCACTCTTCACAGATGACATGATACTCTATGTAGAAAACCCAGAAGACTCCACCAAAAAATTGCTAGAACTGATACGGGAATTCAGCAAAGTCGCAGTATATAAAATCAATGCACAGAAGTCTGTTGCATTTCTATATACTAATAATGAAGCAGCAGAAAGAGAAATCAAGGAATCAGTCCCATTTACAATTGCACCAAAAACCATAAGATACCTAGGAATAAATCTAACCAAAGAGGTAAAAGATCTGTACTCTGAAAACCATAGAACACTTCTGAAAGAAATTGAGAAAGACACAAAGAAATGGAAAAACATCCCATGCTCATGGATTAGAGGAAGAAATATTGTTAAAATGTCTACACTACCTGGGGTGCCTAGGTGGCTCAGTTAATCCCCTGCCTTTGGCTCAGGTCATGATCCCAGGGTCCTGAGATCAAGCCCCAGATTGGGCTCCCTGCTCAGCAGGGAGTCTGCTTCTCCTTCTGCCCCTCCCCTACCCCAGTTCATGCTCTTTCTCTCTCCCTCTCTGTGTGTCTGATATAAATAAATAAAATATTTTTTAAAAATGTCTATCCTACCCATAGCAATTTACACATTCAGTGCAATTCCTATCAAAATACCACCAGCACTTTTCACAGAGCTGGAACAAACAATTCTAAAATCTGTATAGAACCAGAAAAGACCCCGAATAGCCAAAGTAATGTTGAAAAAGAACCAAAGCTGGAGGCATCACAATTCCGGACTTCAAGCTGTACTATGAAGCTATATCATCAAGACAGTATGGTACTGACACAAAAACAGAGACAGAGATCAATAGAACAGAATAGAGAACCCAGAAATGGACCCTCAACTATATGGTCAAACAATCTTGGACAAAGCAGGAAAGAATATCCAATGGACGGGACGCCTGGGTGGCTCAGTCGGTTAAACGTTTGACTTCGGCTCAGGTCATGATCCCAGGGTCCTGGGATCGAGTCCCACATCAGACTCCTTGCTCATCGGAGAGCCTGCTTCTCCCTCTGCCACTCCCCCTGCTTGTGCTTTCTCTCTCTGACAAATAAAATCTTTAAAAAAAAAAAAAGAAAAGAAAAAGAATATCCAATGGAAAAAAGATAGTCTCTTCAACAAATGGTGTTGGGAAAATTGGACAGCAACACTCAGAAGAATGAAACTGGACCACTTTGTTACACCATACACAAAAATAAATTTAAAATAGATGAAAGACCTAAATGTGAGGCAGAAATCCATCAAAATCCTACAGGAGAACATAGGCAGCAACCTCTCTGACCTCAGCTGCAGCAAATTCCTACTAGATACCTCTCCAGAGGCAAGGGAAACAAACAAAAATAAATAATAATAATTATTTGGACTTATCAAGATAAAAAGCTTCTACACAACAAAGGAAACAATCAACAAAACTAAAAGGCAGCCTAGGGAATGGGGATACTTGCAAGCGACTATCAGACAAAGGGCTAGTATCCAAAATCTATAAAGAACTCATCAAACACAATACCCAAAAGCAAAAAATCCAGTCAAGAAATGGGCAGAAGACATGAACAGACATTTCTCCAAACAAGACACACAGATGGCCAACAGACACATGAAGAAGTGCTCAATGTTACTCATCATCAGGGAAACACAAATCAAAACCACAGTGAGATACTACCTCACACTGGACAGAATGGCTAAAATTAACCACTCAGGAAACAGCAAATGTTGGAGAGGATGCAGAGAAAGGAGAACCTTCTTAAACTGTTTGTAGGAATGCAAGGCTGGTGCAGCCACTCTGGGAAACAGTTTCCTCAAAAAGTTAAAAATAGAGCTACCCGGGTGCCTGGGTGGCTCAGTTGGTTAAGCAACTGCCTTCGGCTCAGGTCATGATCCTGGAGTCCCGGGATCGAATTCCGCATCCGCTTCTCCCTCTGACCCTCCCCGCTCTCATGTGCTCTCTCTCTCTTCTCTCATCCTCTCTCTCAAATAAATAAATAAAATCTTTAAAAATAAATAAATAAATAAATAAAAATAAAAATAGAGCTACCCTATGACCCAGCAACAGCACTAGGTATTAATCGAAAGGATACAAAAATAGTGACTCAAAGGGGCACCTGCACCCCAATGTTTATAGCAGCAATGTCCACAGTAGCCAAACTATGGAAAGAGCCCAGGTGTCCATCAACGGATGAATGGATAAAGATGATGTGGTATATATATACAATGGAATGTTACTCAGCCATCAAAAAGAATGAAATCTTGCCATTTGCAACAATGTGGATAGAACTAGAGGGTATTATGATAAGTGAAATAAGTCAGTCAGAGAAAGACAAATACCATATGATTTCACTCATATGTGGAATTTAAGAAACAAAACAGATGAACATAGGGGACAGGAAGGAAAAATAAAATAAGATGAAAATAAGAGAGAGAAACCAACCATAAGAGACTCTTAACTGCAGGAAACAAACTGAGGGTTGCTGGAGGGGAGGGGGGTGGGGAGATGGGGTAACTGGGTGATGGGCATTAAGGAAGGCACGTGATGTGATGAGCACTGGGTGTTCTATGCAACTGATGAGTCACTGAATTCTACCCCTGAAACTAATAATGCATCATATGTTAACAAACTTGAATTTAAATAAAAATTTTTATTTATTTTTGTTTTTTATTTTTTTTAAAGATTTTATTTATTTATTTGACAGAGAGAGACACAGCAAGAGAGGGAACACAAGCAGGGGGAGGGGGAGAGGGAGAAGCAGGCTTCCTGCTGAGCAGGGAGCCTAATGCAGGGCTCGATCCCAGGACCCTGGGATCATGACCTGAGCCAAAGGCAGATGCTCAACGACTGAGCCACGCAGGCGCCCCTAAATAAAAATTTTTAAAAATGACAAAAGGAGAAAAGCTTCCTAACTAGCTTTTTCTACTTACAGGGAACCTGAGTAACATCTTCGGAGAAGCAACGATGAGGGGTTTTCGGAAGTTCCGGACCATCTGTCTCCTGAGCAAGTGGAAATACTGTGCAGGAGTAGTCGGGTGCACCACGAACATGTTCACTGTGTCTCCATCTACCCCCTCTTCGACGCTGTCACACATCTGAGGGAGAAATGGAAGAAAGGAGCAAATGTTCAGGTTATCGCATTCAATCATAATGACCTGGGCTGTCCTAAGGGAAAGACATCTGTATACTGATAACTCCCAAACCGCATCTTCTACATAGATATGTATGGATCCTGTATTTCTTCCCCAAACTGTAGTTTTGTGTTTGCATCACACATAGTCTTTAATTTGCCTGCAATTTATTTCTGTATTCTAATTTTTATAAAATCATTTTTCTGTATTTTTACCTATCAATATAACTGTCCATCTGTCTATCTACTGTTCTATCTACCTTTCTACTGATCTGTCGTTTAGTTGTATGTTTTATCTGCACATATGCCAAAATCACTAATGATATTCACATACTAAGGTGATGTGTACAGGTATTTCCATTTACTCTGAAATACATCAGAAGATACTACAGGTTTATAGATAGAAGGATGATAATGAGTAGATGTGATAAAACAAGTATAGTATAATAAAATATTAATGGTAGAATCTAAGGGGTTGGCATATGAATGTTCACTGGAAAATCTTACAACTTTTCTGTATGTTTGAAAATTTTAATAATAAAATATTGGAAAGCCATATGCATAAAAAGACGTAGGTTAATGATCCTTACCAACGAATAACTGTGGATATTTCTGGGTGGTTACTTAAGTTTTTTTTTTAATGATCATGAATCATTTTATAAAAATACTATCACTACTTGAAAAAAATTTTAGGTAAAAATACAGATTCCTAGGCCCCACCCCGAAGAATCTGATCTGGTGTTGGTCCCTGTATCTCTATTTACAAAAAGCTCCACAGGTGATTCTGACGATCAGCCTGGTTTGGGAACCCCGACCTTTGCCATACAAGAACCACGTTAATGGCCATAAAACCATGACGCTGGTGTACCCAGATATCACGTTGATAAGGAATATTGACGTTGCATTAAATCTGTGTCTCAAATACTCCAAGGTCTTACAGTTTGAGGTGTGCATGAAGTGTCTACAGGAAGTAGCTCTATTTCAAAGCACCTCGGAAGCAGGAAGCATTTCTTGGAATCCAGAAGGCATGGGACATACCTGCAGGAACCGCTCTATGCGGCAAGAGGAGTGGTCGGGTCCAGCCCCGTCGTACCCGTGGGGAAGGAGAATAACGATGCCGCTCTGTAGGAGCCACTTGGCCTCCCCTGGAAAACCATGTGACAGGGAGTAAGAACTCTCTGAAGCAGGAACAGAACAGCCTGATGTGACTTGGGTAGTGAAACAAATTGAGTTTGCTGTCTGATCCCCTAAAATCATTTCCATTCCATGCACTTTCCAGCAGCGTTACATGCTTCAGAGGAAAATATCCACCCTACTGGCTGAAACCCAATAGGACATGTTCACTGAACGGGCTTTAGCAGATGAAGACAAATTAAAAGGGGAATGTCCCAGTTTCAAGGACAGCATGTATCTCTGATTCCAGGTGGCTCTTGCCTTTCCTCATGGCACCACTTACAACATAGGTCACCGTCCTCAGCCTGAGGGAGCAGGCACTTGAGGACGGCCTCTGGAGACATGTCAAAGCCCAGTCTCCTCAAGGCACTTTTCTTCCCTTTTTTTTTTTTTAAGTTCTTATTTATTTATTTGTCAGAAAGGGCAAGTGTGAGAGAGAGAGCACAAGCAGGGAGAGCGGCAGGCAGAAGGAGAAGCAGGCTCCCCACTGAGCAGGGAGCCCAATGCAGGACTCGATCCCAGGACCCTGAGATCATGACCTGGGCTGAAGGCAGACACTTAACCGACTGAGCCACCCAGGCATCCTGGCACTTTTCCTTCCTTACAAGTACAAGGTTACAGAGAAACACAGCAAAGGGAGGCCTGAAGTGTACAAATTCCAATCGTGGTTCCCCCAGAGAATGGGGTGACAGGGACTCACACTTGTACTTTACTACGTACCTTTGAATTTTACAATAAGCAGGTTCTGCTTTTGTAAATGATGATTAAAAACAATAAAGATGCACAACTACCAGTTTTCAGATACTTGAATATCCCTGGGTTGAGGGAAGTGGATTTTCAAGGCCGCCATTCGCTGACCACAAATCCTCACTAATGTCTCCATTGCCTGCTTGGTATTCATGTCACAGCTGCTCAACATGCCCCAAGCGCAGACCCGGAAGTCCATTGCCTAGGAGCTGGTGGGTACATGCCCTGCTCCCTACAGCCAAGCACACTCCCCTGGAGAAGGTGCTGCCTACAGTCAGAGTGGCCCCCAGCCCTCTGGCAGCGTTCATAACCATCCCATAGCTGCCAGGCCCCAAAAGATGGCAGGGCAGCCCCCCAACTCTCCTGAGGGGCTGTGCTACAGCATCTCATAAGCAGCTATGGCCCTGTCCATTCATTTGTCCCCAAGGGGCTAAGGCTGTGCCCCACATGCACATGCCAACACCAACCTCCAGAGATGAACGTGTCAAAAATGATCTGAGCACCATTGAAGAAATCACCAAACTGAGCCTCCCAGAGGGGCAGTAACTTGGGGCTTTCAATGCTCATTCCATATTCAAACCCCAGGACAGCTTCTTCTGACAACGGGCTGTTGCTGACCTGATGCAAAGGAAGAGAACAGAAACACTGTCATGCAAGGAAAGGTGAGACAAGAATCAGTAAAGCATCACAAACCTCTCAAAAGGGAGGAGGGGCACAGAGGGGAGCTTTCTTTCCATTCATCTCCGCGTTTCTTTGAGAAAGGAGATCTGCTCTCTGTGAATGACACATTTGGGGAACGTTGGCACAAAGAGAGAAGGAGGGGAAAGAATGGAATATGGGCATTAATGATTTTCTTTAAAGATAAGCAAAATTAGGGGTGCCTGGGTGGCTCAGTTGGTTAAGCATCCAACTCTTGATCTCAGCTTGGGTCTTGAGTTCAGGGTTGTGAGTTCAAGCCCCATGTTGGGGTCTACTTAAAAAAATAAAAAATAAAAAGTTATTTAAAAATTTTTTAAATGATAAACAAAATTAACTTCTCAGATAACCTATCTTTATTGCTGAGAGTAAAACTGTGTCATACAAGCTTTAAAAAAATGTATCACAAAACAAAGTCGGGGGAAGTTACCAAAAGTAAGCCTACCTTTGGTTAGAATCCACTATTCTAATATCCTAGCTGCACAATAAAGCAAAAGAACCATCACAACATGTTAAGATAAAAAAGAAAATCAGAACATAAAATTAGATCTCTGAGGAGGCAAAAAAGACAGGACAATTAAATGCAACACAATTCTACTCAGTCAGAGGATAACATGAGTGGATCTAAGGGTACCATGCTAAGTGAAATAAGTCACACAGAGAAAGACAAATACCATATGATTTCATTTGTATGTGAAATCTAAAAAAAAACAAGAGAAACGAAAAAACAAACAAAAGCAGAAACAGACCCATAAATACAGAGAACGAATTGGTGATCGCCAGGGGAGGGGGGGGATGGGCAAAGTGGATGGAAGAGAGACTGGGAAGTCCAGGCTTCCAGTGATGGAATGAATAAGTCACGGGGTGAAAGGTACAGCACAGGGAATATTGTCAATGGTAGTGGAACAGCGTAAGGTGACAGATGGTAGCTAGACTTGTGAGCACATCATGGTGTTGTACACCTGAAACTAAGACAACATTGTGCATCACTCTACTTCAATCAAAAAAAAAAAAAAAAGAGGGGTGCCTGGGTGGCTCAGTCATTAAATGTCTGCCTTCGGCTCGGGTCGTGATCCCAGGGTCCTGGGATCGAGCCCTGCATCGGGCTTCTTGCTCAGAGGGAAGCCTGCTGCCCTCTCCCATTCCCCCTGCTCGTGTTCCCTCTCTCACTGTGTCTCTCTCTGTCAAATAAATAAATAAAATCTTTAAAACAAAGATAAAATAAAAAATAAATAGAAATAAACACAACATGATTCTGAATGGGGTTGGAGGATGAGATGGTAGTCACATTTCAAGGTTCATTTCCTGACGTGGATGGTTGTACTGCGTGGTGGAGGAAAAGGTCCTTGTTTGCGGAAACATGCATTCAGGGCAGGAGGTGAGCAACCTGGTATTTCCAACTTGGTGTCTCAAATGTTTCAGAAGGAGAAAGAGTTCCTTTTGTATTGTACATCGAACTTTTTTTATAATTTCATCTTTGTTTCAAAATGTTTCTAAAAGATATTTGTAAGTCATGTATTTATAGAATATTAGCTGGCAATAAAAAGGAATGAGGTAGTGACAGGTGCCACTTGGATGAGCCCTGAAAACATGATGCTAAGAGAAAGAAGCCAGTCACAAAAGGCTGCTTATTTATACGATTCTGTCTGTACGAAAAGTCCAAAATAGGCAAATCAATAGAAAGAGAAAGTAGATTAACGGTTGTCAGCGGCAGAGTGGAGGAAGGCATGGGGAGACTCCTCCTGGGTATGGGATTTCTTTCTGGGGGTGATGAAAATGTTCCGAGACTAGATAGTGGTGATATTTGCAGCACTCTGTGAATATACTAAAAACCACTGAATTGTATACATTGAAAGACTGAATTCAAAAAGTTGTATCTCTTGGGGTGCCTGGGTGGCTCAGATGGTTAAGCGTCTGCCTTCAGCTCAGGTCATGGTCCCAGCGTCCTGGGATCGAGCGCGGCATCGGGCTCTCTGCTCAGCGGGGAGTCTGCTTCTCCCTCTTCCTCTGCCTCTCTCCCTGCTCATGCTCTCTCTCTCTCTCTGTATCTCTGTGTCTCAAATGAATAAATAAAATCTTTAAAAAAAAAAAAAGTTGTATCTCAATAAATCTTTTATTTATAAAAAAAACTCTTGAGGTGCCTAGGAGGCTCAGTCAGTTAAGCGTCCTACTCTTGGTTTCAGCTCAGGTCATGATCTCAGGGTCGTAAGATCTAGCCCCGGGCCAGGCTCCGCGCCTAACAGGGAGTCTGCTTGAGATTATCTCTGTCCCTCTCCCTCTGCCCCTTACCCTGAGAGGGCAGATGTGCACACTATCTCTCTAAAAACAAAACAAAACAAACAAAAAACTCTGTGAAAAAACTACATCTCCACTATGACTACAAGTATAAAAATTTGTGATTTATATGGTTAAGTTACTCAGTGACAATATAGAAAAATAAAAATAGATGATTTATTACCATGGTTAGGATTGTGTATAATTTGTCTTTTCTGATTTCTCTTTTGATTTCAGTTATAATTTGTATGTTACATTAATTTTAGAAGACAGCTACATTTCTCAGATTCCCGAGTGCATTGTAAATGGGGTTTAGACTGGAACCCACACCTTCTGTCTGTCCTCACCTCCTCATCTGTCTTCCTACCTGAAGCTGACATACCCACCCATGTTCTAAATTCATTCTTCCTTTCTGCTTCTTCACAAGCTTCATCACCTAATGCCTGTTTTCTGAACCCCTCCTCACTGGCTTTCCCCTCACAGCAGATAGAAATCAATAGCTCAAAAATGCAACGAGAAACATTCCCCTGACCCATGCTCTACAGCTGTAGCTTCCTTTCACAGTTAAGCTTCTAGAAGAATTATCTAATCCACTTGTCTCCAGTTCTGTAACTCCTGTTTACCCATCAAGCTAGTGCAATCCAGCTTCTGTTCTCACCGCTCCATGAAAACAGCTCTATGTGAGGTCGACCCTTGACCTTCCAGTTGCTAAATCCAATGGCCATGCTGTTCTTTCTCATCTATGACTTCTCCCTCCTTCAGTTCATGACACAGCGACTCCCAGTGCTCCTCCCGCCTTTCCGAATGCTCTTTTGGGAAATACTTTTCCTCTGCCAGCACCTTAAAAACTGTTTTTCCGAAGACCCTATCCCTTGGCCCTCTTCCCGTTCTGCTCTCTCCCAGGGACATAATCCCACCCTGTGGTTTCAAACATTTCTACACCCTGATGATGTCCAAACGTGTATCTCAAGACTAGATTCCTTCTTTAACTCCAGACATACGTATCTAATTGCCTTTCTGTAATGGACAAAACCTTCCATGTTCTTCAGCCACCTCAAAGGCAAATGTCCAAAACTGAATCCATCATCTTTCCTTACCAAACCCGTTCCTTCTCTTTACTCTGTATTTCGGTGAATGCCACCATCATATAGCAAATGTCCGAGTCAGGAAGCAGGACATAAGCAAGACTAGTCTTTCTTCTCCACTCCCTACATCTACCACTAAGTCCTATAGCTCTTCTCAAATCTGGCCCCATATTCCGTCTGCACTGCTACTGCTCTAATTCAGGTCCCTGCGATTTTCTGCCTAGACAACTGAGAAGCCTCCTTAGAAATTGTCCTTACCTCAGTAAAGCTGGGACAGAGAAACTGTCCAAAATTCTCATCCATCTTCAGCTTCCCAAGTACCATCAGGAGGGCTCTTTCTGATACAAAAACCTGATCACCTGTTCAAAATTCCTCCAAGGTTTCCAGCTTCCGTTACATTCCAAGTCTTTCACAATGTGGGGAGTCTGGCCAGGCTCCTCTTCCTTGCCCCTGTACCCACTTTGCAGCTGACTCTCCAGTCACATGAAGCTATTTGGAGTTCCTGTCCTCTCACTTCACAGGTTTTGTGTGTACGATTGTGCCCACCTGGAATGTCCTCCCTGCATGCATCAGACTAGGCAACTCCTCATGTCCCACCAGCCCCAGCTCAAATCTGCCTTCCTCTCCCAAGCTTCTCCTGATTTCCCAAGTAGACTTGCTGCACCTTCACCTATACATACAATGTACTTTATAAACTTGTATACGCATATCTACCTTCATGTCTTGGATTTATTAATGCTTTTATTTATTCCGAAATGCACTTGAGGTGGCTCATGATATACATAATATACAATGTGATAATGTAAATGTAAGTAGAGAGAAAAAAGATAAAGATTGAGACACAGAACAGAGGGGACAGACAACCTGGTTGTCTTTTGTAGAAACCTGTCTACAGACACCAAGGGTACCATGGCCTTCACCCCTTCCTGGGAGCCAGTGCTGACTGGGGAATGCCACACGGTTGCAGAACTCACGGTGCATATACAAGACAAACCACTGCTCAGTGAGCTGCAACCACTCTCAGGACCACGAGCAAGGAGTTCCTCCCAGGGTCTTCATATAAAGGACATGCTATTAGACAATTAATGAAATCTTTGACAGCATCCTCTTAATAGATGCAAGGCATTTACTTGGGGCTTTCTAAATAGTAATAGTCAAAATGAACTGATACTATGTATCAAGTCACAATTCAGAGAAGGACATGGGGGTGGCAGTATACTTCACATTTCAGTATCTAGATCCCCAATCTGACTTGATGAGGGGTAGATTTCAGACTAATGCAAAGAAAAGATGAGCTTCATGTCCTTTTAAGTAATTGTTCTGGAATCTTGCTTTTGACAAGCTAATTTTTTTAAATATTGAGTATCAGTAAACTCAAGATTATACTCAAACAAATGACTAGAATAGGAAGAAAGATTACATGACACTAAGCATACCTTGAAGGTTAATTTAACAAACATCATGTGCCCAGCACTATGCTAGCTATTAGAGAGATAAAAATGAAAAGACCCAGCCCCTGCCTTTGACTCTAATGACTAGAGCTCAGTGACTAGCACATAGAAGTATATGGTAATAGATATATTTGTCAAGCCCACTAAACTTTAGAAAATAAGGTAACCTTGAGAAAGCTGGGCATTTTTTAAAAAATAAGCTCTGTGCCCACTATGGTGCTTGAACCCATGACCCAAAGATCAAGAGTTTCACGCTCTACTGACTAAGCCAACCAAGTGCTCTAGGGTTTTTTTATTTTTTTTTAATAGGCAAGAAATGTTGACTTATTATCCACATCTTTGGCTTCCTTTAATGAATTCAGCAACACACAGATTACAACGTCACTTCTGGATTGACAAAATGAACATCCTTTTGACATTTACAAGTCTACAGATAAGTAGATGGAGTAACAGCTCTAGTCTACTCACTAGTATGCTCCTTCCATCCCAAGTGTATAGACCTCCATTCTCCACCCATTCAGCACCCTTTATTTCAAAAAGGATTGAACCCATGTTGCTAATGGCAAGATTTCATTTTTTTTTATGGCTGAGTAATATCTAGGTGGTATAACGCTAGGTGAAATAAGTCAGTCAGAAAAAGATAAATACCATATGACTTCACTCATGTATGGAATTTAAGAAATGAACAAAATGAATGAAAAGAAAAAGAGACAACAAACCAGACTCAGAGAACAAACTGGTCATGACCAGAGGGGAGGTGGTTAGGTAGATGGGGGGATGGAGGGAGGGAGGGATGGGGGGATGGGTGAAATACATGAAGGGATTAAAAGTACACTTATCTAGATGAGTACCAGGTGATGTATGGAAATGTTGAATCACTATATTGTATATCTGAAACTAATATAACACCATGTTAATTATACTAATTTAAAAAAAAATTGAACTCAAAGTTGCTAACATCTGCTTCTAGTTGCTTTAAGAATCCTGTAACTATAATTATTGGCACCTGGGTTTTACAATAAATTAAAAAGACATTCTACCTCTAGAAACCCCTTCTGATTAGGGTCCATATGGTTCAGAGGGATATAGGTGTCATCGGTCTTCTGGCAAACAACCATTGCGTGCCTCTGACTAAAAGTTCCACGGCCAACATCTTGCCCACTCAGACGCACATCAAAACCTTAAGCAAACAGGTAGGAAAAAAGAAAAATCCAGATTCCCATGAATAACTTAAGTATTAACAAGGCATGGTGACTCTGAATTCTTACACATCAGCTCATCCTGAAAATTTTCCTTAGCAGAGATTATCCTTATTAAAATAAACCTCTCCTATATTCAAAAGTCTGTGTAAGGTGAGAATATACAAGAGTGGAGAGTCATCATCCACTCTACAATCTTTAGAGGAAAATATCTTTCCAACTCATCCAGCACAGAGCCCTTTGGTTTCCCAGCAAGAAACGTTCTGCCATTTATTCTCTGATGAAGGTTACCAACATGACTTATACTAAGATCAAATTATATTGTCGAAAAGTTTAGAACCTCTCTAGTCGATGAAAATGACAGGAGATAGTTCTAATTCAAAACCTCAGGGGTCACATATAACAAATGTCATACAAAGCACTCCCTACCAGCTGTGCAGCTAACCAGAAACTTCTTACCCTGAGCAAGTAATGAGCCCAAGGCAAGAGCTTCTGCCGTGGCCCAGTCTAACTTTGTTCCATCCATCACTTTCTCCAGTCTGGACTGCAAAAAATGGAAGGGGAGGAAAAAAAAAAAGACACTTTTAAGAGTCTATCCCCTTTTTCACACTGAGTCCAAAAAATGTAATGCAACAACAGTAAGTATCAAAAGCACAATGTTAAGTAAAAGAGTAAGTGCAGAAGGAAACGTAAGAGGATGATAGCACTTCTAGGTTTTCAACCAGGCAAAACAAGCAGGCGCTTGGGTTAGTGGTTAACCTGTGCATGAAGGAGAGGAGATGGTGCCAGGGAGGGCACGAGGGAAACTATGTCTAATATTCTACTTCTTCAGCTGGATGGTAAGTACATAGATTGTTTTAAGAGTCTCTATGCCTGGGGCGCCTGGGTGGCTCAGTCGGTTAAGCATCCAACTTTTGGATTTGGCTCAGGCTATGATCTCATGGGTCATGAGATCGAGCCCCTCGAGGGGCTCCCTGCTCAGCGGGAGTCTGCTTGAACATTCTCTCCCTCTTCCCCTCCCCTCTCACCTCAAATAAATAAATCTTAAAAAATAAAGTCTCTTTACAGACAATAGTAACTTAAAAGGAAGTTAGGATTACAAAAATCATCCAGAGGACAGTGCCTCCATTCAAGTTTAAGAAAGGCGAAGGCCTTTGGCTCCTTGCTCCCCCACTTTCAGCATGGAGAGTCCCACGTTCTAGGAAACTCCAAGGCGCAGGCAAACCAAGACTTCAATCTGTATTTAACCTGAGACAATATGTAAAACTGAGACCTGCGTAAGGGTCTAAACAGTCGCCTTTGGGGTATGCGTGTTGACTTTTATTCATTTTTATTTAAGCTACCCCCCAAATGAAAGTGTTTTCTGCTCACTGGTCAGAAAAATCAAAACAGGCATTCCTGTGCCGCCATATCTATGATAATGGGCACGCAGTCCACATGCATATGATGTACTAAACATGTATGAATAAATAAATAAATGGAGGAAATGAGAAGTAGACCAAATCTGCAATGACTCTCAGTACCAAACCATGTGTGTGTAGGAAGGGAAGAAGAAAGAAAAAAGGAGAAGGGGACAAATCGGAGTTCAGTGACTATCAGTACCAAAACATCACCAGGATCGGCTCCCAGAACCTGGCGACCCACAATCAGTAACTCTCAAATTCGTTAGCCAACCGAAAAGACCAGATCAGTGCCGATTTCTTTGCTGCACGAGACAGTCACTGGAAATCGTAAGGCTCCCTACCTGAACGTACATCTTCAGAAGGTGACTGTGCATCTGGAGGTCCTCTGGCACCTCCACAGACTTCCCACCAATAAACCGCAGGAGGTCGAGGGGCACACCCGTGTCCCAGGTGCTAATGCAGGCTGGCGGCTGGACCAGGCCCTGCCAGTGGGCCTGCAGGTTGGTGGCCAGGGGGCTATAGTGTGCCATGTTGGTTAAATGGTTATTTAACTTCGAGTAGTAGGAGGATTTGATTTCCGACACCTCTTCCTGGGTCATGAGTCCACTGGCAATCAGGTGTTCTGCATAGGTGTCCGGGATGCTCTTTCGGGCTCTGTCCAGGAAACAGGGGAGAAAAGTCCATCTGATTTGCAACAATTGAAGACTGACAGACACAGTCATTGTCAAAGATATCACAGGGCATCATCACCATAAGAAGGCACACAGGGCACGTTCTGGAACTAGACAGCGGGGGTGGTTGCACAAATTGTTGAGTGTACTAGATGCCTCTGAATTGTTCATTTTAAAATGATCCATTTTATGTAACTTTCACTCCAATACCTTATTTTTTGTTTAAGGCAATGGTGAGTAACAACCTCTTGCAAGTAAGCAAGAAAAAAACAAATTCCTCTTTATAAGCTTTCAGCTACATCAAGGTAGAAATAATTAGTAGAGTTTCTCTATGAATTGGTACATTCTGGACAGTTACTTATAAGACTGATCTACATTGTCTACCCCTTTATTTCAAAAAGTATTGAACTCAACGTCACCAACATCTGTTTCCGGTGGCTTTAATAATCCAGTAACTATAATAATCAGTATCTCAGTTTTACAACAGTAATAATGCCACTCTATGTTCACGTAATACTTTAAACTACAAAGTTTGCTCACATACTTTATCGTATTTAGTCCTGACAAAAGTGAGAGGTAGACCAGATAGATTTTTTTTAATGGGGCCCTAAGCCACACCAAGCCACTCAGCATCTAAATTCAAAGCTAAACAGAGAACCCAGACTTGTTCTTCCAAGAGCAGTCTGCTACCTATGACCAGAAAGACCTGTAAAATGTCACTCAATTTATTCCTCTGCTTTCCTTTATACCTATGAAGAAATAAGGTGGGGAAGGGGCTCTGTTGTACTCTCTAATATCAAAAAAAATAAAATTCCAAATAACACATTCCTCTCTGTCACATTACTCTTCTATCCCAGTGCTGTCCAGCAGAAATGTAGTATGAGCCAATGTGTAATTAAAAATTTCTTAGTGGTCACATTAGAAAAAGCTTAAAAAAAATAGGTGGAATTAATTTTAGTAACATATTTATTTAACCCAATATATGCAGAATATGGTCACGTCAATGCTTTATCAACATAAAAATAACTATTGAGATAGTTTACATTTTTCTTGTCAGATGAAGTCTTTGGAATCTGGTGTGTATATTCCACTTACAGCCCCTCTCCAGCAGGACTGGCCACATTTCAAGTGTTCAGTAGCCACGTATGGTAGTGGCCTCCATATTGGATGGCATGGTTCTCAAGATTCCTTATAATCCATCATATTACCTCTTGCCGAGGCACCAAGTGAATCATGGAGGATCTGCTTCTGGTCCTGTCGATGGTATACTAAGTAGCTTCAGGCTACAGGCTCTGCCCAAGTCCTCCTACTTCAGTTTCCCATCTGCCAAGTGGGGTTGGTAAATTGCCTTTGTTTATTCCATGAGCAAACGAGTAGAGGTTGAAGAATATGGGGAGCTTTCCTGGGACCCATAGGGTGACCATCCCAGTTTGCTCAGGACTGTCCCAGTTTTAGCACTGGAAGTTCTGTGTACCCGGCAACCCAGGGAGTTGGTCACCCTACCTCAGAGTGTCTAATAAAAATAGTAAAACTAATGTGAGCACTATGGGGACGAGGGGATCTTCAAAGGAGGTTTAAAATTGTACCTGATGATTTTGTACATGACTGGGTTGGTGAAGAAGGGCTCGTCAAGCTCGTTGTGGCCCCACTGCCTGTAGCATAACAAATCAATAATCACATCCTTCCGGAAATGGCGCTGGTATTCAAAAGCCAGCTGTGTGGCACGGACCACTTCCTCTGGGCTGTCTCCATTGACATGGATGATGGCGCAGCCCACAAGCTTCCCTGAAACAGAGAAGACAGATGAAACCAGCCAGCTATCCCCAAACGACATTAGCCCACCTCCAAGTCCTGTTGCCTGTGTGGGGAGGCAGCCCACATACTCAGAGGTGATTTGGCTGGTTTCTTAAGAACCCATACTTTGGAGTCCAGCTGACAGGAAAGGGGTCATGTCCCAGCTCTGCAACTTACTCTGTGACCTTGGTAAAGTTATAAATCTCAGTCTTCTTATCTATAAAACTGAGATAATAGCTCCTACCTCTTAGCAATGTTGTAAAGATTGCATGAGTTAACAAAGAGAAGTCCTAGAATGTGTTCCCAGTATCTCTATCAAACTAATCACAAAAAATTCATAGGGACCTCTGGCTGGCTCAGTTGGAGGAGCAAGGGACTCTTGATCGTGGGGTCCTGAGTTCAAGCCTCACACTGGGTATAGAGATTACTTAAGAATAAATGAACTTGGGGTGCCTGGGTGGCTCAGTCATTAAGCGTCTGCCTTCGGCTCAGGTCATGATCCCGGGGTCCTGGGATCGAGCCCCATATCGGGCTCCCTGCTCGGCGGGAAGCCTGCTTCTCCCTCTCCCACTCCCCCTGCTTGTGTTCCCTCTCTCGCTGTGTCTCTCTCTGTCAAATAAATAAATAAAATCTTAAAAAAAAAAAAAAAGAATAAATGAACTTTAGGGGCGCCTGGGTGGCTCAGTCGTTAAGTGCCTGCCTTCAGCTCGGATCATGATCCCAGGGTCCTGGAATCGAGCCCCACATTGGGCTCCCTGCTCCGTGGGAAGTTGGCTTCTCCCTCTCCCTCTGTCCCTGCTTGTGTTCCCTCTCTCACTGTGTCTCTCTCTGTCAAATAAATAAATAAATAAAATCTTAAAAAAAAAAAAAGAATAAATGAACTTTAAAAGAAAATTCACATAGATAGCCCCAAAAGGCATCCAGAGCAGGGTCTGGGCGCAAAAATGGAATAATTCCTATCACCTAAGAGTTTTTGTAACTCATGAACTGGATGATGGGTAAAAAAGCCCTGCCTTTCTCCTAATTCTGCCCAATTTCCAGGGTAAAATGAGTCAACTTTGCTTCCTCACATCTGATTTCTAACCAAGACCACTTAGCCAAATTCACTGATTGAATATATCCTTCTTGACTAGGGTTTTGGGTACGCCAGGTCTGAATCTCCTAAGACGAGTACCCTGGTGTTCTACCAACTATATTGATCTTTGGTTTTCACCAGATCATTCAACTGGATACTTGGACAATTTGAGATGGCACACTCTCAGTTCTGCTCTTGTCTTACTTCCTTGGATTCAAAGATCACACTCAGACTTTTTTTTTTTTTTTAAGATTTTATTTATTTATTTGACAGAGAGAGATAACAAGAGCAGGAACACAAGCAGGGGAGTGGGAGAGGGAGAAGCAGGCTTCCTGCTGAGCAGGGAGCCTGTTGCGGGGCTCGATCCCAGGACCCCAGGGTCATGACCTGAATGGAAGGCAGACGCTTAACGACTGAGCCACCCAGGTGCCCCCACACTCAAGACTTTTAAAGGAATATTAATAACACTGTTGGTAATTACTGACCATATCCGATCCAAAATTTAAAATGGGATAACCAGCGAGATTCACTCTTCCAAGTGAACTAGATGTTTCTCTAGGGCGGCCTCCCTGTGTCACGTACCAATATCACTGCAGTATAAGGAAGACCTTCCTCTTTCTGCAGGAGTGGTGTAACCCAGCTGGTTATTGACAATCAGATGGACACTCCCACCAATTCTGAAATGTGGGAGATTAGACAGCGTAAATGTTTCAGGAACAATCCCCTGACCACAGAAAGATGCATCACCGTGAACCTAAATCATGGAGGAGAAAATGAGAAAATGAACATAAGGGGTGTAGAAATTTATGTTTCTAATTGGAATAAATTGTTTTCAAATAATAAACGGAATAAAAACAACCACACTCTCACTGCTCCTCTGCCCTCCCAAAACTCTGCTGGTTCTGTACAGGATTTTCTAGAAGGTTAGGCTGATCTCAAGCAGGTTTCAAAGCCCTTCTCCTCTTGTGGCCACCACCAGCTGATCCATTCTACCCACCCCCACATTATCACTCACACCCATCATTTCTAATATACCCATCAACATTCTAGAACAAACAGCAGCACCACAGAAGGAAGGGCTATTGGAGGTATAGAAGGAAAATCAGCTCCAGCACAGGTTTCACAAAAACAGCCTGCAAGACATGAGGAACAGTGCACAGCTTTGAACCTTCTCTCTTCCCCAGTCATCCTGCCCCTGAAAAGAGTCTGTGTGCAGCTTGCATCCCCTGATCCCCACTGGGTGTGTTGGCCACCACTGTAAACATAAAGGAGGGTGATGTGACTGCAAAGAAGGAGGCGGGGGGGTGGTGTCTCTCACAAGTGGGTGAAAGGATGCTTTGAGGAACCAACAAAATACTACCACACAACGTCTGAAATGTGCTATTCTTCCATTTGAAATCTGTTAGATCACAACATCATCACAAAACCTGACAGACAGGAAGTGATAGAGAAAAAGTGAAATCTCTTTTAGAAAAGTTGAAAGCAAATAATGAGGGAATTGTAGATCTTAGAAAATCTTAGAAGATATGAGTTCTACTGACTTCAGGCTAAAAGGAGATTACCTGTCAAATCAACATATTATACCCCTTAAACTTACGTAACATTATTGTTAAATATATTGCAGTAAAAAATAAATTAAATAAAAGGCTAATATCAGAAACAGTCAAAATGCCGGAGTAAAAAATAAAATGATCTGAGATGCCCTAACAGTGTGACCGTTGGAACTCTAAAAATAACAGAAGTAAAAGACCTAAATAGGAGTGAAGAAAGAATACTTGGATGTAGATTTTTTTAAAGGACATTAAAAATGTCCTTAAAATAGTCTTTTTTTTAACGTAAATAGAATATTTTGGCTAAGAAAGGAAGCACTCCTTTGCAGAAGTAACATTTCCAGGCCACACCTTCCCTTGGCTAGAGTCTATAGAGATGACTCCCATTTTGGAGTATCTACACCTAGTAATAACAAATACCCTCACATTATCTCCACAGCATTAATCCACTCAGTGGGGGGGGGAGGTGCAGATAAGAAAGTCACTACTGTCCTTTTTACAGATGAGAAAACCAAGGTTCACCAAGAGTGCATATTTCACACTGGAGCAGACACTGGGCCTTCTATGGTACCTCTGGGTTTTTTTCTATGTATCTCTCTATCCCTCCACGCCTTTTTCCTGGATCAAGGAACTTATTATGTACATGCTCTCATTTAATTCTCAGAACACTATGAGGAATGTAATATACTCCCATTTACCTATGATATTCAGAGAACACAGGGTAACAGAACCAAGCACACCAAGCCAGAAAGCAGCAAAGGCAGGATTTGAACTCAAGTCTTTGTCTTTTCTGCACCACATTACACTGTAAAGTCCAACCCTTAGCCACCAGGTCCAGGGGCTCTGGGCATCTGAACGCTCCTCCTTGATGATGGGATTTCTGAGGGATAGTGGTGTAAGAGGAG
This sequence comes from Mirounga angustirostris, assembly GCF_029215605.1. Classification (NCBI taxonomy): domain Eukaryota; kingdom Metazoa; phylum Chordata; class Mammalia; order Carnivora; family Phocidae; genus Mirounga; species Mirounga angustirostris. The sequence continues at coordinate 128,408,597 of NW_026991713.1, forward strand.
TCAGTAAAGCAAGGAAGAGGGAGGGATTTGTGCCTCTTCTGCTCCTTTACAAAAATGTTACAGTAGAGGCATTGATAAGAACATACCATCTGGGGGAGGGGGGCACCTGGGTGGCCCAGTCTGATAAGCATCTGACTCTTGATTTCAGCTCAGTTCATGATCTCAGGGTTGTGGAACGGAGACCCCCACCGGGCTCCATGCCCAGCGCTGGGGGTGGAACCTGCTTAAGATTCTCTCTCTCACCCTACCTTTCTGTCCCTCCCGGCCCCCTCCCTCTCTCCCTCTCTAAAAAAAAGAGCATAACATCTGGCGTCAACTATACTCAAACAAAAATTTCTCAAAAAAAGAACATAACATCTGCTCATAACTTGCATCGTTTTATCATGGTCTTTGGATTCTTGGCACGAAAGCACACATGTGCCATTTGCTAATTTTATTTTCTTCTTAAATCACAAGAGAAACCACTCCACTATGCCCCATAAAGCTTTTTGGGAATAAGGGTCCAGAAGCACAAACAAATGCTGAGTGAGGTGGGAGCTACTCAGCCAAACACGGCCAGGGGGCTAGACAGACGTACCCATCACAAAGGACAATCTACCTTCACCAGGTTCCGGACCCAGATAAACAGAAGACAGGCAGAAAAAGTAACATCCAGAATCTCACCCACCATGATATTATAGGCTCCAAATTTAGAGTTCCCAGAAGAAATTAGAATTACATCCTTGAACAAGGCAAGACATGTACAGACACAGCAGGGCAAAATAATTTTGGAACACAAAGTAGACAAAAGAGGGCAGTCAGTTTCTCATCACTTTAAAGAAAATGCCATTTTCACCTCTTACTTCTGGAGTCCATGTGAAGACCTGCTTCATGCACTGGGCAAACGTGAATGACAGAAATATTTTAGAGTATCATGAATTAAGTCAAGTGAAAGGTAAAGAGAATGGCTAACAATGTAACATTTCCATTTCAAAATACCATAGTGTAGTCAAAGGCAATGCTGCTACCCTCAATTTACTTACTACAAGTTTCTGGCCCATGAGAAATTAACATGCGATAATAAGATACAGTTGTTATTCGGATAAGTAGCCAAATATTCTCCTGCCTTACAGATTTACCTATTCCTGTGGGGTTTAAAGACTCAGTTACTGATATCCAGAATTAATTACTGCCCAGTAGTTAAAAGTTCATATTTAAAAGAATACTCATAGGAAAAAAATGTGACCCACAGTCCAAACCTCTAGGCTGTTGGGTTACCAAAACTGGGGGTGACTGGGGTGACTGGGGGTGACTAGGGGTGGAGGTGGGGGTGGGGGTGGGTAAAGGAAGCAAGAACCACGCTCATAATTAGTATTGGCTGCCTTAATGCCAAAGACCTTTATTTTATTTCATTATTATTTTTTAAGTAGGCTCTACACCCAGCATGGAGCCCAACGCGGGGCTTGAACTTACAACTCTGAGATCAAGACCTGAGCTGAGACCAAGACTCGGATGCTTTACTGTAAAACAAGCAAGCCTTGTTAGATATATGGATACCACGTAGTTTCCTAAAAGTAATGACATCTGTCCTCTGAAAAGCATCAGGGATACCAGTCGATACTCCCTTAAATAACATGCACAACTCAAGAAAGAAAAACATAAGACAAACCATAAGAGACTCTTAAGCATAGAAAACAAATGGAGGGTTGCTGGAGGGGAGGGGGTCAGGGGATAGGGTAACTGGGTGATGGGCATGAAGGAGGGCATGTATAATGAGCACTGGGTGTTATATAAGACTGACGAATCACAGACCTGTACCTCTGAAACCAATAATACATTATATATTAATTGAATTTAAATTTTAAAAATGTTTAAAGTGGTTCTTAAAAAAAAAAAAAAACAGTGAAACCTCAGTCTAAAAAGTCAGTTGCCTTGAGACTAGACCTCATACCTGCTATTAATTTTAAAAACAAGCCCGGAATCTTCCTTTCCCAAAAGTTAATCTCAATTTCATCTTGAACGTCTACCATCTCCCTTCCCTTCCTCTTGCTCTCCTCAGCCTCCAGCCTCCCTTCCTGAAGCTACAAGTACCTGTAAGCAAATGACTTTGTCCCCAGGCTGAGCCGAACTGTCTGGAGAGTAGTCCCCATCCTGTCTAGACTGCTGCCTTCCTCGAGTCTTCCCCACGGCCACAGGGTTGACGGCTTCCAGGTGTGAGGGGTTAGGCAGCATGGTCACGTGGAGGGGATGGTGCGCGCCGAAGTCCAGGTCAACCGAGGAGGTCAAGTGAGACAGGACATCTCCAGTGGCCGAAACATTTTCCGGAAATTCACTTAAGCCTCTCATTTTACGGAACATCAGCTGTTATGAATAAACATACAAGAGAAAATGTCTTTTATCACAATGGACACCAGAGAAGAGGTGGTTAGTTTAAATCATGCAATTGAAAGAAGTTGACACACATGCTTGTATAACTATGATCACCATGCATTCTTTAAAAAGAAAGGCACAAGCTTCTAACTGCTTAAATGCACAGAACTATTTGGAGATCTTCACCATCAAATGAAATACCAACACTCTGAGAAGAGTCTAACATGACTAGTTAGACATGTAGATAGTAAGAGAGTAAGATGTTAGATAGTAAGTTACCTCTGCCTTGCAATATGCAAAATAATTTTTCTTAAATACACCTGTTAGAATATATTCTCCAAAAGAACTTTTTATGAATCTTGTTAAAGGTAGACAGGAAAGAGGTGCCAGGGTGGCTCGTCAGTTAAGCATCTGCCTTCAGCTCAGGTCATGATCCCAGGGTCCTGGGATGGAGCCCCATGTCGGGCTCCCTGCTCAAGTGGAGAGCCTGCCTCTGCCCCTTCCGCCCTCCCCATTCATGCTCTCTTTTTCTCTCAATTAAATAAATAAAATCTTTGGGGTGCCTGGGTGGCTCAGTCGGTTAAGCATCTGCCTTCAGCCCAGGTCATGATCCCAGGGTCCTGGGATCCAGCCCCGAGTTGGGCTCCCTGCTCAGTAGGGAGTCTGCTTCTCCCTCTCCCTCTGCCCCTCCCTGCTTATGCTTGCTTGTGCACGTGCTCTCTCTCTCTCTCTCTCTGTCAAATAAATATATAAATAAATAAAATCTAAAAAAAAAATCTTTAAAAAAAAAAGAGGTAGACAGGAAAATGATAGAATAGAACATAATCCCATTTAGACACAAGATGACATCCAGGATTAGCTCAAGTCATGCCTAAAAAATTCTACTGTCCAATTCTCAAAGGACTTCACTTCATTTTCACAGTCTACCTAGATATAACCATTACTACCCATTTTTAAAATGCACAAGCAAGAGAAATTAACTAAATTGTTAAAGGTCCTTAGCTAGTAAGTAATGAAGCCGGGTCTCAAGCCAAGGTAGTTACCAAAAACAGCATGTTATCCTCATTTATCCAAATGGTTTGAATGACCCAAAAGCTTCTTACTGACCTATCGACAAATAGGAGCACACATACTTAGACAGTATGGGTACATCCATGTTTCTCACAAATATGATCATTTATAATTCAGCATCTTTGAGTCATGTTTTTGTCTGCAATATTTTAGGAATGCAATTTCTGGTTTAGGGATTTCTGCCTGTGTTTAAGCACATTCCTCCATCTGTCAATCACTTTATTCTGTTGTCTGCCTTTTCGAAAATATTTGTCTTTCAAGAGCTGATTATCAATCTCTCTCTCGCATCAGAAAAACTGAGGTATGAGAAACAGTGGTAAAGCTTGGCCCCAAGACATGATGTCATGTGTACTTTCTAGTGGTTTAAGGATAACGCATCCTTCCATGGGCTCTATTCGCTCCATTAACTCTCACAGTCCCTTTAACACTTACAATTACTTTTAATCTCCTGGCCAACATCAGTAGTGAGGTTTATCCACGCATAGCAGCCATGATCTGATTAAATAGCAAGTCACTCTGATATTCCCGGACATAAAATCTGCAGCCCTAACTCTCCAGTCTTTTGAGAGACTGATAGAGCAGCTGAGTTGGACAGAACAGGAACACCAAGATCCAATTACCTATAAAACCTCTCATGTGGTGGTCTCCCAGGATAACAATGTATTATTAGTTTTAGTACAGTATGTTAAGTATAAACTCTGCACATAAATGGAAGGTAAAATGGACTTCTTGGAAGGTAAAATTATAAATAATTGCACAGATCTTAATGTTTGTTTGAACGATTTCTATTAAATTAGGAAAGCGTTCTTCAAAGAAAAGAAATTATGTATTCACATCATCCTTGAGAAAACAAACTAACCTTTAACTTCCCTGAGAGAAGAAAGAATCCATACAAAAGGACACAGAAAATCAACCCAAATACCAGATCTATCCATCAATTCATTAGGCTACCTCCTGGACCAACTGCGCAGATGTTTACTCGGGTTTCTAAAAGGAATTATTACCATCGGTTCTATTCTGTTACAGCCAATTGTGCATCATAGAAAGTATCTTACCTCTGGAGGGAACTGCAGAAGGCCTGTCAATAAATTAAGCCTCCCTCTGTGGGGCATGCCAATAATCACATCCGTTATCCCGCTGTAGGCTGACATTTTCAGCAACTCGTGGAAAAAGCCCATCATGCTTTCGGCTCCTTCGCCCCCATACCGCTTCACTGTGGCAAACTTGGTGGCCAAAAAGTGGTCAAACTCCTGTGGAACATCACGTCAGACACATTTGTTGCAGGAAGAGAGCCAGCTACTCGGGTCCAAGTCAGACACGTTTATGAGGGTTGTGGGAAGACCCTAAACTACTTCAAGTGGCTGCAGCAATGCCCCTTCATGACATACGCCAGAGACAGGCGTTAACTAGTCCGGAGCATGGCAGGAACGTCTTGCCAAGGACTCCAGGCAGCAGGGGGAATGCAGAGAAAATAACGTGAGTGGTAGAATAACTTAGCCCCAGAGGAAGCCTCTTAGAATTTATTCCTCAGGGGGAAAAAAAAGCATGTGTTCTTCTATTTTTTTTTTTTTTAAGATTTTATTTATTTATTTGAGAGAGAGAGAGCACATGAGAGGGGGGAGGGTCAGAGGGAGAAGCAGACTCCCTGCCAAGCAGGGAGCCCGATGCGGGACTCGATCCCAGGACTCCAGGATCATGACTTGAGCCGAAGGCAGTCGCTTAACTGACTGAGCCACCCAGGCGCCCCGCATGTGTTCTTCTAAAGCAAGGGCTGGGCCTTCGATTCTGCCCTGGCTAGCCCCTGAGTTTCAGTAGCGGACTCAACAGTACTATCTCATCAAGGCGGCAAACCACCCAACTATCCAAATGACTGGGAATCGTTTTCTCCTCATCTTGACATGCTGGAGCCTGATCCGAGCCCTGACAGATTCACTTCCATTTATTTGTAACCAAGAGCTTTCATGCATAGCTTCCTTTGATCACTTGAGGTAATAAAAAGAGATGATCTTAAGGATTTTGCAGTCTTTTAGAGAGTGAATAGGCAAATATATAAAAAGTATTTTGACTCGGAGGAGAACCAGTAGCTCTGGTGTTTGGTGATCTATTTTCTTCTACTTAGAACCAAGTGGTGTGTGTTATATTGTCTGTTGTGTTGAGGCAAGGGGATAAATGGGGTAAGTAAATGCTTTAATTCCCTCTCTTCAATATTTATGTTATCTTTATAGAAGAGGAGTCATCCTATTCCATTGATATTAGCTGGTACTTCTATACCTGAGATTCTAGCATTAGTTTTGACAGGTGTTTTCGCTCTTCTGTGCTAAAAGTCTCTTTTTTCAGTTCTTCAAATCGCTTGGCAAACCAGTCTTTCTCCTCCTGGCTCTGAAGTTGAGAGGTTTCAATAGAAATTTGCCCACAGTAGATTTGGTTGAGATAGGCCAATACTTCCTCAAGAGAGGCCTCCTCCTTCCCCATGTTCAATAATCCTACAAAATGGAATCAAGGGGACCATTTTAAAAAGCAATCAACCACGTAATTAATTATAGAACATACAAAATATTTCAATTCAGAGCATTTTGTTCTGGATAACTCGGGTCATCATCAATGGCTATCCAGATTTTTCTAAAGGCAAAACTAGAAATATGGTCAAAGGCCATGAAGTAGTCATATTAGAAGAGGGAATTAAATCTTTGCTTTAGGCCAAATTTTGATTCTATTGTAATTTCAAAATAAAAATTGGAACCTGACATTCATTTGCTTTATAGCTAGAAATCAGAGGTCCTACCTTTATCTGAAATATCTTTCCAAATGTTCAAGTCTTATTAATAGCTATAAAGCAATTCTACCATTGAACAGTTGGTCTTAATGTGATTTAATATTGATAGCAAAGCAGTATTTTAAGGTAAAGGGAAATCTACCCAACCCTCAGTCAAAACAAGGGAAGGTTTGTAATATATCAATAGCTCAGCACCAAATCAATTATCAGTCATTTGCCTAAACCTACAAACCTACTTTATTACTGCTTATGGTTTCTTACAATAAACTTCAGCTCTTTGATACTGACCATTCAAGTTATAGATATTGCTTTGTGTATTGCTTAGCTTCTCTGCCTCACATTTTAATCTGTAAACGGGAACAGTCAAAGCACCTCAGGGGAGAGTTGCTAAGATTACATGAGATAGGAAATAACCCAATGTCCATTGATAGGATAAACCAAATGTGATGTAGCCATACGATGGAATATTATTCAGCCACGTAAAGGAATAAAGTACCAATTTATGTTACAATATGGGTGAAACTTGGAAACATTATGCTAAGTGAAAAAAGCCAGACACAAAAGGCCACATAGTATGACTTTTATTTATACAGAATGTCAAGAACAGGCAAATCCATAGACACGGAAAGTAGATTCGTGGTTGCCAGGGACTGGGGAGACGGCAAAATGGGGAGTAACTGCTAAGTAGGCACAAGATTTCCTTTTGGGGTGATAAAAATGTTCTGGAACTAACTTGATGGTTGCACAACACTGTGGATATATTTAATGTCACTGAAGTGTATACTTTAAAATGGCTAAAGCTCTGGGTAGCTCTGCCTCGCAGCGCAGGGAATGCTTGTTGAATGCTTAAAAATCAACAGGAATGTCCTAGGTTCATCAGGTAGATGAAAGGGTATTCCATGCAAAGTTATGGACGTATGAGTTGACACAGTATCAGGGACCTGTATGTAGACTCAGCAAGAATAAGGTACAACAAGGGGACAGGGATGACACTAAAACAGCTTTTCCACTCCTGAAGGGCCATTCAAATTATGCTAGTAGCATAGATTTTTGTCTCAGAGACCCTGAACTGAGAATTACCTAGCTAAGTCCAGTCAAATCCTAGAACTGAAAGATAACAAAATTGTTGTGCCCTTAAAGATCACTACATTTTGGAATGGTTTATTACACTGCAATAATTACCAGACATAACTAACTGATGCATGTACCAGAATTTGACACTGGCTTAAGATTAACTTTAAAAAAATGACATGAGGGGCACCTGGCTGGCTCAGTCCTAAGAGCGTGTGACTCTCAACCTTGGGGCTGGGAGTTTGAGCCCCATGTTGGGTATAGAGATTACTTAAGAATAAATATTTAAAAATAATAAATAAAAATTAAAATAATAAAATAAAAGTAAAATAAAATATGACATGAGGTAGGAGCCCAGGATCCTGATGGGTTATCCATTCCCAACTTCAAGTTCCCAGGCTGGGCAAGAAAAAAGGCAGAAAAAGTTCAGGCTGCAGAAATGGAAGGTGATGTGGGTTGTCACCTTACCTCTGCCACTTTCTCGCTATGAGCTGCTTAAGTTCTCTGAGTGTCTGTCTTCCTATCAGTAACTTCTTTAGGTAGTAGGTATGAGAATTAATTGACATAATGGATATAAAGTGCATGGCACATAATGGGAGTCTGACGATTTTTTTTTTAATTTCAGGACTTGGAATTTTTTTACTCATTTTTGAAATAATTTATTTTCTTTTGTGGAAAGAGCACTGACCATAAGATCTGTTTTCTTACCAAAGTTTTAAGTATACAATATACTTATAGTTAACAAACTATAAGCCCATGTTGTATAGAAGATCTTCAGAACTTATCTTTCATAATTGAAACTTTGTATCTTTTGACCCACACCTTCCCTTTCCCACCCCTCCCCAGACCCTGGGAACCATTATTCTATTGGTTCGAGGAGTTTGACTATTTTATTTCATTATTTTTCTTAAATACAGAATGCTTCATGAATTTGCATGCTGTTCTTGTGCAGGGGCCATGCTAATCCTCTCTATATCATTCCAATTTTAATATCTGTGCTGCTGAAGCTAGCACGAGTTTGACTACTTTAGATTCCTCATACAGTGGGATCATGCAGTATCTGTCCTTCTGTGACTGGTTTTATTTCACTTAGCATAATGCCCTCCAGCTTCATCCATGTTGTCCCAAATGGCATGATTTCCTCCTTTTTTAAGGCTGAATAATATTCCATTCTGTACATAAACTGCATTTTCTTTCTTTTTTTTTTTTAAGTTGGCTCTACGCCCAATGTGGGGCTTGAACTCATGTCCCCAAGAGCAAGAGTTGTATACTCTACCAACTGAGCCAGCCAGGTGCCCCTCCACTGCATTTCTTTATTCATTCATCCAATGATGGACATTTTGGTTGTTTCCATATTTTGGCTATTCTAATAATGCCACAATAAACATGAGAGTACAGATAACTCTTCAAGATCCTGATTTCAATTCCTTTGGATAAATACTCAGAAATGGGATTATTGGATCATATGGTAATTCTATTTTTAATTTTTTGAGGGAACCTCTAAATTGTTTTCCACAGTAGCTATACCTACTTGCATTCCCAACAGTACACGAGGGCTCCCTTTTCTCCACATCCTTACCAACACTTGTTATCTGCTGTCTTTTTAATAGCCGTTCTAATAGGTGTGAGATGATAATATCTCATTGTGGTTTTGATTTGCATTTCCCTGATGATGAGTGATACTGAATAACTTTCCATATATCTGTTGGCTATTTGTATGTCTTCTTTGGTGAATATGTTTTTAAACTCAGAGGAAATGGGCCCTATTGAAAGACTACTCTAGAACCTCAAGACAGGTCCTCTTAGTGCTTGAATGTGCCCCTCACTGTCACTCACACCCCATGGAAGCCGCAGCTCCAGTTGGCATGTGGATTCTTTAAGAACAGAGAAAGGAGCCCTACCTCATGTTGGCAGTTAACTGTCACATGGACAGTCTAGTGTCAATGAGCTTTACCTGTGGTATTAAAGGGTCCCTGCAGGGTCTGCACAAGAGCTTGGATTTCAGGCACATTCTCCTGCAAGGCTTGTCCACTGAAGAGGGGGTTGATTTTGGCAGCTTTATGACCATGTTCACAGTATACTGTCACCAACCTGGCAAGGCCATGATCAACTAATTCAAGGGGGAAAGAACACAGTACAAACAATTTAGGAAATGCCCACAAACCAAAAAAAAAAAAAAAAAAAAAAAAATCAGTTTTTTCAAATAAGTCTTTGCAGGCTTAGACTTTTTTAATGCATTGCTCCTACCCACCACATCTCAGGATTAAAGACTACCATAATCCAAGAAAACACACTTACTTCTTTAAATTTATCTCATGATAGCTAAAGTCACTAGAAAAAAAAAAAAAGGAGACAGAACTATGAGTGTACCTTTGTAAAAACAACTATGCCCATCGATCGTAAAAGGAAACACCTCAAACTGAAAAGACTTGTTAGAAGGCTGAGATTCTGGATAATTATAGTTCTTGTAATTATTATTTGAGATTTTTAAATATTTTACATAAAAAGGGATGCCTGGGTGGCTCAGTCGGTTAGACGTTTGCCTTCTGCTCAGATCATTACCATTCCCTGCTCAGCAGGGAACCTGCTTCTCCCTCTACCTGCCACTCCCCCTGCTTGTACACTCATGCTCTCTTCCCCTGCTTGTGCACTCATGCTCTCTCTCTCTCTGGCAAAGAAATAAATAAAATCTTTAAAAGTATATATTTTACATAAAAAAATAGAAATAGGTAGAACTACAAAATCAATGTTATATTTCCTTCTCTATTTCTTAAAGGCCAGGTACCTAGTTATTTCATAGACTCATGAAATCTTACACTAGAAAAAGATCTTAAAAATGATCTTGTCACTCACATAATGCAAACAAACAAACAAAAACAAAACAAAAAAATCCCTTTTATAAAGCCCTAAATGAGTGGTTCCTTGGTCTCGGCTTGGAGGAGAGGCATTATCTCTCAATGAATCCAACTGGTGATTTTATATTGAGCCAAAAACTGCTTTTCTTCTCTTTTTCACATGGAAGTTCTTCCAAATTTTAAAGAAAAAAAAAAAATCCTTCATACCCACACTCAATTCACCTGCAGTTAATCAAGGCAGCCTTACAAACTGAACGTAAATCTCTGAAGATGAGCAGATCTGCTCTTGAGGGCACACGTTTTCTGAATGTTTTTTCAGTTTGTGTTTTTCTTCTTAGAACCCAGAGAAAATTGTTAGCATATTTTGAACGATTTAATGACCATTTCATGAATATTTATTGCCATGCAAGGAGTACACATGTGCTTGGGTTTGTAGTCAGAGGATTGCAAAATATATGTCTTGTTGCAGGCTCACAGGAAAGAACAGAGATGAAATGAGTATGTAAAAGATACGTTTGCACTAATACAACAGTTAGGAGGTTCCATACTATGTCTAATAAACTAGTAAACCAATCAATCAATCCCAGTAAATGAATTGATTTCAGTCTGGAGGGCAGTCATATGAATTGCTATAGGGTTCTATTCTGAATCCTACTGAAGTTCTCAATTGCTGTGTTGTGAAGTAGGAAACCTTCAGATTTGTGGCTAAAATCCAGACAGACCATGTCCAAAGCATTGTCCCCAACGGCCACTCCTTAAAAACACATTGTCCCTCCCCCACCCCCAAAAAACAAAACAAAACACAACAGAACAAAAAAACCCCACATTCTTCCCTGGGCTCTGTTTGCAAGATCCTGCTTTTCTTCTAACTCACTGGCTACTCAACCTCAGTCATTTGCGGGGACCTCCTCTTCTTTGCCCATCTCTAAAATATTAGTGCTCTGCAGGTCTGCCCAGAGCCTTTTTCTCAGTCTGTTTTCTCCTGCAGGGTGATCTCCTGCACTTTCTGCAGCTTCTAGTAATGTGTATAAGACTACATCTCTAGGAGGACAAGTCCAATAGTAAATATGTAGGGTTATCATCACCATTCTCAAATTAGTAGCCCTGTTGAAAACATTCTCGTAGTGAACCTACATCAGCTCACAGAGGTCACTGCTCACTGGACTTTTCATGCTACTCCAAAGCAATGGCGTGGGCATCGGCACACAGGTATGCTGCTCACTCCCAAGAACACATGGCCACTGCTATGTGAGAGAGAGCCAGAGAAAGAGGTCCGTCCCCTCCGCACCTCTAGGTACATCCTACCTCCATCCTGGCAATCTGTTTTCTCTCGGACCCTCCTTCCACTGTTCTGGTTTCTTCTCGCAGACCCAATCCCGTACCCCTTCCCTCTGCCTCCCAGATCCTTCCATTGTCACCTCTGGAATTCTGCTCCATGATTAACAAACCTCTCTGCATTCTTACCCTCTTCTTTAAACTTTCCTTATACCCCTGTCCGAACTGGAACCTGCTTGCCCCCCACCTCCCTAGCCCCCGGAGGACAGCAGGAGGTGAAGCTACTCATCACCACACCCACCCCTCAGGTATTGAAGGTGGAGTCGAAGCCTCCTTGTTCCTCACAGGACATTCGCCTATCGTTATTTGCATTCCTGAATTGTTAGTGTTGTTTTGGTTTTTTTTTTTTTAAGATTTTATTTATTTATTTGACAGAGAGAGATACAGTGGGAGAGGGAACACAAGCAGGGGGAGTGGGAGAGGGAGAAGCAGGCTTCCCGCCAAGCAGGGAGCCCGATGCGGGGCTCGATCCCAGGACCCTGGGATCATGACCTGGGCTGAGGGCAGACGCTTAACGACTGAGCCACCCAGGCGCCCCAAATTGTTAGTGTTCTAACTCTGCAAACCCCCAGTCCTCTGAGGCACAACGACATAGTGTTGTCAACTAATCTCCATTTGCCAATAGCCATTACAAAACAATGTTGTAGGAGAAGCTTAATGGAAAAGTGTCAGTGTATGTAGATGAAAAAAGACTATAACAGTATATATAGCATGAGCCTGTTCTTTGTTAAAATGTGTATAACACATAATGCATATTTCATTATATAGTCTATCTAGCATAATATTAGTATCTATATACTTCACATATATGTATGTGTGTATATATATTTCATATATGCGAAGGAAATGGACCAAAAAATTGGGGATTATTCTATATTAAAATTCCTGATTTTTGGTTTTTTGCTTATCATATTTACTAAGTTTTCCACAGTGAACATGTATAGAGCTCTTTAAATTGTATCCATTTAACTGACTTGTTGCCTCCTGCACTCTGAAAGCTTTTTTTTTTTAAGATTTTATTTATTTATTTTGACAGAGAGAGCACAAGCAGGGGAAGCATCAGACAGAGGGAGAGGGAGAAGCAGGCTCCCCGCTGAGCAAGGAGCCGGATGCGGGACTCAATCCCAGGACCCTGAGATCATGACCTGAGCCAAAGGCAGACGCTTAACCAACTGAGCCACCCAGGCGCCCCTGAAAACTTTTGATTAGTGGGTTTTCTCCAGTGCACCTGGCACACCTGTCCCCACCAGGGGACTTCTTGCCTGTAAGAATCAGTTATATTTGTTCCCACGGCTGTTGCTGTGGGAGAAAGTAAAATATTAGGGGGAAAATCATAAAAATCTAGAGAGACATTGTATTCAGATTACTTCCGTAAGTGCTCTTAATTTTAAAAATTTGCAAACACAAAAAAATAAATATATTTGTTAAAATACTTAAAGCATCTCTCATTTCTTTATCATACTCCTTGCTTTAATAACCCTTTTTGAAATTAACTGACATGAAATTAACGTGTTCTAGTTTCAAATGCATTGGATAAAAGTGCTTCACCTGTATTACTTTTGTAGCAAATAGTGAAATTAAAAGATTTAAAAGGATGCTAGCATCGCAATTGAATATATATATTTCTCATAAAAATAACTTCCTATCACTGTATAAATAAACCAAGGGATTACTGTAAAAGAAAAATGACTATCTTCATGTTAGGCATCATACCACCCAAACAACTTAGTACTTAGGATATCTATAGAAGTTCAGAAGAATTTAATTTGGTGTTTAAATCCTTAAGATGCCAGAGAGAATAGGGAAAACAACAGCACATATACACAACTCTTCTTCAAAATGAAATGGAAAATACCGAAGGCAGGCTTCTGGCTCAAGAGACTGGCACAGAGTAGATGCTCAAGAAACATTTGTTATGAACTGAGTGAAGTCCTGAGAGTCAGTGTATTATAAGAGTCACAGAACCCTCGTGATGAAAGTTTCCCAGAGCCCTCAAATGTGCAGTACAAGAGCTGCTGTGGATCCTTCTTCCTTACTTTGAGCCTCTCTTTTCTGAGAACTGCATCCTCCCATTCCAGGAAGTGGGTTCCCGAGGCCATGTCTACCTCATTCCCTTCTGCCTCCCTCCCAATTAACAGATTGCAAAGACACCAGAGTCGAGGTGGGTCCAATTTAATCTTTCCAGACTTTATGACTTGGGATTGGGAGATAAGGATGGTTCACTATGCCTCCTGTTTGTGCAAACAATGTGGTTTATGCTGAACACCTGCTTTCCTTCTGGAAGTCTGGAATTTTGGCACATGCAGAGGATGCTTACATGAACATCTGCTGATAAAAACCTTGGGTGCAGAGCTTCTAATGGACTTCCAGGTTAGCAACATCGCACATCTATTACTGTGTTTATGTTACTTGAAGAGGAGATCATTCTGTATCACTCCTCATGGGGGAGAGAGTATAAGAAAGGCTGCACAAAGGTGTCTCCAGAGCTGCCTTTTCCTGTGCTTCTTCCCATTATGATCCCGCTGTGTATCCTTATTACATCACTGTGATAAATCTGAGCCATGAATACAACTATAGGCTGAGTGCCGTGAGTCTTTCTGGTGACTCTCTAAATGTGGGGGTGGTCTCGAGGACCCCCGACTCACATTATGGGTGGCAGAGGAGCTGAGTACATTAACAGCTGTGCCCTGTGGGCCCACGTGCAGCTTTTGCCAATATTCCCTAAGTTAGTTCTGGTCTTCTTCCCCCCCACTGAGTCTTGGTTGCTACACATATCCTTCGGTTCTGGGAGATACCCTTGTATCTTTCAAATAAAGTCCCCTCTTTGCGTTAGATAGCCACAGTTGGTTTCTGTTGCTTGTGACCAAAAGAACCTAGGCTAATAGGGGAGTGAAAAAAAAATATGACAGGGATATCTACATCAGTGACTTTATTCTCTCCATAAGCAAGCACAGCAGGGGCGCTAAAGGGTTTTGATTTTCAGGAAGGGTTCATATTAACCATCATGAAGTACACAGGCAGATAAACTAAACTTAGTACTTAAACTTAAAGTCAGTAGAGTTCTTTCTCATCATCCGGTCATAAATAGCCTCCCCCAAAATATCTAGATCACATCCAATAATCTTCCACTCAAGGCAGCATATGCTTATAGCAAGTGGGAATGTTGGATAAAATGACTGAAGACTCCAAGAAAGAGAATTTCATAACTGGAGTCCCTCTGAACCCCATTAAAATGTGATGCCTGCCTCCCAGCTTCAGCTTAGGAACTTCATAGATAACCACATTAAAACCAAGACTTTGTACCAGAATACTATATTCTGTACAGCAAACTCAGACCGAGGCTGTGCAACCGAGTTCATTTTATATCATACCCTCTCTTTCCATCTCAAACACAGTATCTTTATTAAATAAATTTATTTCGCCAGATATTTCTTCCTTAAAAAAAAAAACACTAAACAAAACAACAACAACAACAAAACAAAAAAATCCTTGTTCTGATCCTTTCTGTTTTTCTCCCAATCCTTTCCTAAATCACTGCCAAGATAGATAAGTGTCACAGATTGATAGTAAATGATTATGAGAACTAACTTTTTAAAAAAAATTTATTTATTTATTTGATGGAGAGAGCAATTGAGCACGCGCATGCGCACGCACACAAGGGGGGGGAGGGGCAGAGGGAGAGGGAGAAGGAGACTCCTTGCCTAGCAGGGAAGCCGATGCAGGGCTCAATCCCAGGATCCTGGGAGCATGACCTGAGCCAAAGGCAGATGCTTGACTGAGCCACCCAGGCGCCCTGAGAACTAACTTTTGCCACACACTGTGCTCAGTGTTTCACACACAGCATCTTACTTAACTCTTAGAACACTGAAATAGGTATCCTTAGCTGCAGAAGAGTAAACTGAGGCTCAAAGAGGTTAAGTGACTTGCAAAATGTCACATAGGTAGTAAAGAAGGTAGAATTTGAACTCAAGCATATTTGACTTCAATCCAGTCTTTTTCCATTATACTATATCAAAAATTGAAAAGGAAAGTCCAGAGCCTACAGCAAAAGGGATGAGAGAACTGGACATCCCTGGGACATAAAAAAAAAAAAAAAAAAAAAGAGCTAATGTCATTAGCCTTTTTTGGTCTACATTTGTATTCCAGAATTATTGAGATTTTTAAAAATCTCTAATGCAATAAGATTTTCTTCGACTACTTTTCCCATGACTCCAGTAGAGGTTCCCGCTATTTCTAATATGCAACATACCCACAACCTCACTTCAACCATTAAAGCTCAATGCCAAGTTCAGTAATCACTCAACACTATTTGGAATCCTATGGCTCCCATCTTCTGCTGGTCCCTAATTTCCGCCATTTTTTGTAATCCAAATCCTCCATAATTAAACTTATACTCATGAATCAGCACTCTTCCATTTTTAACTGGGATTGTTGATAAATAAATTCAAGCTTACCCGAATTGAAGTTTACAGAGGCTAAAGTACAAGCTGTTACTAATATCCAGCTACAAAAAACACTAATTGTAGGTCAAATTTTAACTAATGAAACCACTGCCATCTAAGAGGTTATTAGAAGCAAATTCAGTATCTCCTTAAAGCCTCCATGCAATGGAAGTCTTAGAAAATGATGCAGTCGTCCTATGCAGGCACTGATTTTCAGCCAAGATAAATATTTGAAGAAAGAAGGCTGATGAAGGAAGGGCAAAGAGGAGGAGCGAGGCACCATAACTTTGATCATACCTCCTCCCACTTCACTATGTCACCTTTGATGTGGGAGGATGCCATGTGTCCATTTTCAGTAGGGCTTGTCCTTTGATTAACTTTGCCAATACCAAAAAGTTGTATACATGATCCATCACACCAACTCAATCATTCCTCTCAACCAAGATGGTACCTTTTAAGACAACTGGCAGGCGTTAATTAAACCATGTACTCCTGTTCTAATTAATAGAACTGACCGTAAGCACACACTTAAATGGAACTTAAGAAAAACCCCCAGCAAGTCTTCATTGTGTTCATCAGTAAAAAAGAAATTATTACTTTTTCTAAAACATAGTAATACAGTACATTACCCAATGTATCTCAAAGGTGCTTCCTTTCTTGATACTTGGTGTTATGCTGATAACATGCAAAATTCAATGCACTAAATGTTATAAATAAATTGCATATACAGAATCATATTTCCATTTCTTAGTAGGAATAAATCATTTCATAAGTATTCAGTTAACTGTGGAGCTGAGAGGAATGTAGGACAAGGTCTTCACCAGGCAGGATCTTACAATGTGAGCGGATGGTCCCTACACAAAACTGCACAATCATAAAACGTTCAGTAGAGTCCAAGGGGTCCCATAATGAGAGTTGAAGGAGCTCAGATTAGGATTGGCTGGAGTTGTCTGGACAGATGTCACGGAGGAGATGGGAATGGAGATGCATAAGAAGTGGAAAGGCATATAGGATAAAGAATATGGGGGAATTTATGTTGGAGAGAGGTAAGAAAGAAGGCAGAATGTGTCAGGAAACATGAAGCGCACTGAATATTAAGCTAAAGAATCCGGATTTGGGGCGCCTGGGTGGCTCAGTTGGTTAGGCGACTGCCTTCGGCTCAGGTCATGATCCTAGAGTCCCGGGATCGAGTCCCGCATCGGGCTCCCTGCTCAGCAGGGAGTCTGCTTCTCCCTCTGACTCTCCCCCCTCTCATGCTCTATCACTATCTCTCTCAATCAATCAATAAATAAAAACCTTTAAAAAAAAAAAAGAATCTGGATTTTATTCTGAGAGGCAAAGTAGAGCCTTTGGACATCTGAGTTAAGAAAATGACCCAAAAAAAGAAAGAAAGAAAGAAAATGACTCAATGAAACCAACGTTTCAGAAAGACTAAACTAAGCCAGACAGGAACTAGGCTACGAATTTTAATACCAGTGAGGCTAGCCGTTTTATCTTTGTGAAGTCATGCATCTCTTTGAGAATTCAATGAAACCTACAGGCTCTTTGCCTAGATACACAGAGAGTTGTGCAAAGTCCACAGACCCTCTGAAACTTTTTCATATGGATCCATGGACCTTGGTTAGGAACACCTGAATTAAACTTTTTTTTTTGGCAGCAGACCAGAATTAAAGGCCTAGACTAGGATCCCAATAGTGAAAACAGAAAGAAAGCAAGGCTTTGAGAAACACAGTGCTCAAAATTTGATATGAAGTATGAGGTGAAAAAGTTGAAGGTGGGTTGCTTGCCCCGGATTTCTACAATTCGTCTGTAGCAGAGACTCCTCCAACTCCCAATATCCATTTTCCCTTCTCTTTCATAGTAATAGATATTCGAACATATGGCCACCCAGAATAAAGATACGCGTCCCGGCCCCCCAGGCAGCCAGCTGACCACGTAACTAAGTTCTGATGAGTGAGAAGGGAGTAGCACTGATGTCTGCACCTCCTGGGTCTTGTCCTTAAAGGGAGAGGTCTCTTCTCCCCCCTTTCCTCTGTCCTACTGGCCAGTCTGTGGATGCAATGGTGACCCATTCCGGACCAGAGTAGAGAGCAACACCCACAGGATGATGAAGAAACAACACAGAAGGAGCTTGAACCCCATATGGCTTTGCAGAGCAAAGCAGCTGTAACAGCTCAGACCTTTGGTCATCTTACTTAAGTCACTGTTATTCCAGGTCTCTGACATGGCCCTTGGACTTATCCTATCTAACACACAATTTGGTACCCGAGGTGGGTGGCTACCATAACAGAGCCTAAAATACATATGACGTTGGCTTAGCAGTCCGACAGTGGGTGCCAGGGACCAGACATTTCAGACTAGAAAGCTAATGAGCACTGTGTTCTGCTGTCTGACAAAACACGCAGTGAAACTGTCCCCTGTGATATCCTGTGGGCAGACTTATGTCCATGGGGCTGTAGCTTAGTAGCATGTGATCAGTTTCTTGTCACTTTCAGGAAAGCCCGGGGAGAAAGATGAGGTCAAGGGAGATCAAACAAGAAGAGATGGAGGGAAATTCAGCTCTGCTAACAGGAGGCCTCTGTACCTAGAAGGCAGATCCTGGCAAGTTTGGGAAATTAGAAGCACTTAGAAAAGGCGGTTCAAGGGATACCTGGATGGCTCAGTCGGTTAAGTGAGCGTCTGCCTTTGGCTCAGGTCATGATCCTGGGGTCCTGGGATCAAGCCCCATGTGGGGCTCCCTGCTTAGCAGGGAGTCTGCCTCTCCCTCTCCCCCTCCCCCCAGGTTGTTCTCTCTCTCTCTCTCTCTCAAATAAATAAATAAAATCTAAAAAAAAAAAAGAAAGAAAGAAAGAAAGAAAAGGTGGTTCAGAAGAGGCTGCCTCAGCAGGAGGTAAGAGAACAGGCAAACCCTTCTTCAAGTACCTTCTAGAAAGCACACTGTTAGACAATGGGAGCCAGCTGAGCCTGCAAGGTCCAATAAAGGGTGTTGCCTTCCCACTATTATTTTAGATGGTCTCAAGGTAAGCACATTAAGTTTAGGGAGCTGAGTGGGTAGGGCACAGAAGCAGTAAATAAAAGACCAGAGGTTTCAAGGCTTAAAAAGTAGGTCTAGATAAGATCTTTGACTGAAGGCAATTTGCTCATAGAATGACCACAGGCAAAAAGACTGCAGACCTATGACTGTTACAAGAAAATTGTACTGCTGGGCGCCTGGGTGGCTCAGTCGGTTGAGCGACTGGCTCTTGATTTCGGCTCAGGTCAGGATCTCAGGGTCCTGGGATGGAATCCCGCGCTCAGCAGGGAGTCTGCTTCAGGATTCTCTCTCCCTCCCTCCCTGCCCCTCCCCCCTCACATTAACAAATAACCTTAAAAAAGAAAGAAAGAAAAAGAAAATCGTACTGCCAAACAAATCCCCGTTCTGGTCATAGAAAATGCCTGTAATTGATGACCCCAAAAATAACTCTCAGGCTCCTAACCTTACCAAAATAAAGTAGGCTATGGAAGGTATGCAGCCCCCAAGGATGGCACACTCCCCAATGCTCACGTCAGAGATGGCCACAGAGGACAACGGATAAAGGAAGACAGAAGGCAAAGCCAGGGGCCTGTAGTGAACTTACAACAAAGTTCCACATCAAGGAGCTTTTATCATTCCCCTCCAACAGGATTTGATAACTGGTTTGAATAGTGACTGCTGTAGTTCCCTCTTTCCTTTCCCAGATGAGAGTTTTCTTTGTATATTGAATGTGTCCATAGGGTGTGTGTGGCAGTTCATAAAATTCCAGAGCATGAAAAGACCCGGCCAGCCCTGACAGAGAGGACTCTACATTCTCCGGACATAAGAGACTTTGAGATGGAGTCAAGAACCGAAAGGAGGAGAAAGGAGGTGAATGCATCCTATGTATGGGAAGAAAAGCTTAGGTTATTTGAGTGGTCAGAGGGGTGGAGTGCAGTGATTACTAGCTTTTTTCCCAATATTTTCCCCACATAATTTTTAGCTAGTACCTGGCCACCCTAAATAAAAATTATGCTTTCCAGGGACGCCTGGGTGGCTCAGTTTGTTAAGCATCTGCCTTCAGCTCAGGTCATGATCCCGGGGTCTTGGGATCGAGCCCCATTTCAGGCTCCTTGCTCAGTGGAGAGCCTACTTCTCTCTCTGTCTGTTCTGCCTGCCGCTCCCCCCTGCTTGTGTTCTCTCTCTGACAAATAAATTTTTTAAAAATTATGCTTTCCAGTCTCCTTCGCAGATATATACTGACGAAGTTCTGGCCAGGGAGATGCTACACGAAGCGATAGACCCAACTCTCCTCCCCCTTTCTCCTACCCAGCCTAGTAGGAGATAGTGATCTACAGAGTCACTACAAAATAATGGAGTAAATTCTGAAACAGAGAGAAGAAAAACCTGCCAAAGATCTGCATGCAACGGTAATTTTGAAGAAAGTTGCAGGGTTGCCCACTTGCCTTTCAGTTTTATTCAGAGTAGTTAAAAGATAAGAAGAATGAAAAGAAAATTATTGCCCTTAGCAACAAAATTCCTTAAGCTAGATCCTATAACCATGCAACAATTGCTCCCAGGCACTGATTTCACTCTTGCCTCCCATTACCACAAGAGGCCACCATTGGCCTGCAGTTCCAACTCAATACTGAACTTTTCAAAGGTCACCAAGCACCTCACAGTAGAGCAAATTCATTACTGGGGGTGGGGAAAATTTGGTGATGAAGGGGAGGAAAGGGTTTATATACAAAATCAACCCCAGAGATAATTTTCAAACCACACCAGCCCAAAGCTCCCAAGATGATTTGGATACAGTCTTCCAGTTAAAAACCACTGGCCCATGGGATGCCTCAGTGGCTCAGTTGGTTAAGCGTCTGCCTTTGGCTCAGGTCATGATCCCAGGGTCCTGGGATCGAGCCCCACGTTGGGCTCCCTGCTCAGCAGAAGCCTGCTTCTCCCTCTCCTCTCCGCTTGTGCTCTCTCTCGTTATCTCTGTCTCTCAAATAAATAAATAAAAATAAAATCTTAAAAACAAAACAAAACAAAAACACTGGCCCAGGTTTTTCCAAGGCAAGGCTGTTTTCAGCTATCAGGCTGTTATTAAGAATCAAATAGAGGGGCGCCTGGCTGGCTCAGTCCCTGGAGTATGCAACTCTTGATCATGGGGCTATACGTTCGAGCCCCATGTTTGCATGTGGAGATTACTTAAAAATAAAATCTTAAAAAAAAAATCAAATAGAGACCCAACTGTGAGAGAAAATCTTAAACAAGATCACAGTAATTGTGTACTGAGTACACACTAATATGATTTTAAATGAAGAAGAGATTGTCAAACATGTCCTATATAGACATCCCTTAAAACTATAACAGTATTTGGCCATAGCTGGCTATGGACTTTCTGCTAGAGAATCAACCTGGGATGCCTGATAAAAATCTGTATTTTTGAACCAGATCTCAGACCACTGAATTAGAACCCTGGGGTGGGGGGATGGTTGGGAACTGGCATTTTATTTTTTTAAAGATTTATTTATTTGAGAGAGAGAGAGAGCACGCTGGTGTAGGGGTAGAGGGAGTGGGATAGCACCTCCAGCAGACTCCCTGCTGAGCTTGGAGCCCCATGCCGGGCTCCATCTCATGACCCTGAGATCACAACCTAAGCCAAAATCAAGAGTCAGATGCTCAACTGACTGAGCCACCCAGGCTCCCCAGGAACTGGCATTTTAAAAATCATCTCAAAATGATTTGAATATACACTTAAATGTTTGAGAATAATTGACATATAAAATTCTTGACACTTGATTTGCAAAGTGAAAGAAGACATCAGTAGTCTTACCCTCATGGGATTACTAGTTGGCCAAAATGCTTTCCCTAAAGAAATCCCACTGCATCCAAGAGACAGAAATCAGGTTTACTATTAACATCCCCTGAGGTCAAGAGCAAAATACTGAGGTCCCAATACATAATATAAGATTCAAAGTTCGGGTTCTTATATGATGAAGAGGATCTTCATTGTTAACCTAATAGCTGGATTGAAGATGCCAAATGATCTTCCTCTAATAATCAGTCTGTATTCATCTTCTACTCTATGAGGATTAAATATAGACAACTTTGGGGGCACCTGGGTGGCTCAGTCATGATCTCATGGGTCATGGAGCCCCAGGAAGCAGGCTCACACTCAGGAGGAGTCTGCTAGAAGATTCTCTCCCTCAGCTCCTCCCCTCACTCACCAGCGCCAGCAGCGTTCTCTCTCTTTAATAAATAAATAAATATTAAAAAAAAAAAAAAAAGAAAAGAAAACATAGACAGTTTTGCAGCATAAACCAAATACCCAAAATAGGTCTCTTGCACATGAGCATGCAAAGAGAGGTCTCAAGAACTGATATTCATGTCTCCTAATCCATTAAAAGCACCAGTAACATACTTCTAAATTCAGAAAGGAGTTTAAAACTCTGAAATTAAAGTTAAAGGCTAGTTAGGTCAGGGAGACAAATAATTAATACCATGCTGTGGTCCAAGACCACCAACTAACTGCCCCCTTCACCCTCGCAGTACAGTCGTGATCCCCACACATTCTGCTCACACGAGCCTTCGAGATGGCCTTGGAAGTGTATCTTTGAGTAAACTCGAGGAGCTGGGAGTTTTTTTTTCTCCGCCGCCCCGCCTTCGCAATGAGCTAAGTTTCCAAAAGTTTACATCCAAGGAATAGAAAAGACAAGGGCTCACAAAACCAGTCGGAACACGAACGCTGGGAAGATCACCCAAGCGTGGAACCAAGGCCGACACCTCGACCTCAAGATTCCCCAGCTACCGAGTCGGCTGGACAGACTATGACCCTGACCCTAGCAACACCCATGCCCGCCTCCCTTGGGCCCCTCACCTCCCCTTACTCCCCACCCGCCTGAGCACACTTTGCAGACCCCAGAAGCCCGACCTCCCCGACAACAGCACCCCACTTCAGGCCTGTCGGGGAGGCCCCGTGCCTCCCCGGACCCTGCGCCCACGATCCCGGCCCTATCCCAGACCTGGAGGGCGCGCCAGGCCGCCCCGGGGCTCCCGGCTCTCGGGCTTCCTCGGCCGGTAGCCATAGACGCCCTTCTCCGTCTGGTAACCGCGCCGGAGGAGGAGTGGACGGGCTCGGCAGAAGCCTCGTCTTGCTGCTGCCACAGTGGCCGTGGCCATGTCCCGCCTGGACCTCTGGGTCGGGAGACGAAGGGCACCACCCACCCGGAGCAAAGAAGGGTCGCTTCTGGGCCGCCTGCACCCCGCGCCGCTGGAAGCGAGGCGGGGGCAACGCCCCCGCGCCTGATTGGCCAGGGGCCGGCCCCTGGGAGCCAATCCCGGTCAGCGGCCGACGGGGCGGAGCCTCGTCCCGGGATCCCGCAGGGCTCGTGCGGCCCCGGAGGCCGAGGCGAGTAGGAAGTGTTGAGCCGAGCGTCATCTGCTGTCCGGTACAAAACTCGTTATCTCTGTATGATCTAAGGACTCCCGCCAGGAGTATTATTCACCCACCACCCCTCTGCTGGAAGCCCCAGAACACAACCACACAGACAGGAAATTGGTTTTCATACCGAAGGGGAAAATCAGCGACAGGGTGCAAAAAAAGTAGTGGGACGGAGACCAAGGGACGCAAGAAGATAGAGGTCATATGAAGGAGCCAGAAAATCAATATTGCTCCTTTTTTTCTTCAGAAACATTGAGGAAGAAAGTAGAAAATAGTAGAGGAGGAGGTAA
This sequence comes from Mirounga angustirostris, assembly GCF_029215605.1. Taxonomy (NCBI): domain Eukaryota; kingdom Metazoa; phylum Chordata; class Mammalia; order Carnivora; family Phocidae; genus Mirounga; species Mirounga angustirostris. The sequence continues at coordinate 128,432,216 of NW_026991713.1, forward strand.
GAAGGGGATAAAATAAAAGTGAAAAGAAATTGGGCATGAAGATTGCAGGCAGTGTGGAGATATTGAGATTCTCCGTTGGTCTATCTCCGATAGATTTTCCCGAACTATTTAATTCCACAACTCACCCTTAACTTTCTCAATGAGGTGGCGGATGGAAGGGCTCTGAATCCTTCCCTAGTCAGTCATCCATCATTCCAGTCAGCCGTGCAGCTATACCCCATACTCCTAAGAACATTACACCTGTGAGCCCAAGAGATCTCTCTACCTCACTCACTGAAGCACGGTGCCCACAGAGCACTTCGCTAGGTTCCAAGGATTAATAAGATACAGTGTCTGCCTTTAATCAGTTCCCAGGCCAGTTGTATACTGAACTCAACACACAGTATGAGAGATACTTGGACAGAGGCATGTGCCCTGCAAGCATAGAAAATCAGCATTGAGTACAAACAGGTGTGCCAGGGGAACCTCCTAAGTGGAAAGGACACTAGAACAGAATCCTCAGGGATGAAGCTGGTTATGGCGATTAGGATTTTTTTTAATAATTTTAACACAAAAGAGTCTAGAACACGATTGAAAGATGTTGCAAAGTACTAAATCAAAAATACAATATTTGGGAGGGATAATCCAATAGAATGAGGCTGTGCAATGGGAAGGGATAGGATCCGAGCACAGATGATGCTAGAAAGGGAGAAGACACGTGTTTTTCATTGATTCAGGTGGAAATAAGAGAAGATTGGTGCAAAAGCAATCAGAGTTATAGATTCAATGGTAGAATTCTGAAGGAATTTCTTCTATGTGAAGTATGAGGCTATAGTTTCCCCCCAAAAGAATTATCTGAGAAGGTGCTGGGGACTGGGGAAGTGAATCAGAGTTGAGAAAGGTGGGGACAGTAGGAAACTGTCATTGAGGAAAGTAGTAAAATGTAAAAGATTGTCCTAAAGTTTTGGGAGCCACCCAGTTGAGGTTGACAACCATGAATAGAGATACCAATTTCTGCTCTTTTGTGATTTTCTTTGTTAATGCTCAGCTGGCTTGGCACAGAGAAGGTGGGAAGGATGATGATTGGATCCATTCATGGCTGTAATTTTTCCAGGTAGATGTGATAGAAAGGCCAAGAGACAAAGACGTTCAAGATACTAGTTGGCAAACTATTGAAATTAAAAACAAACAAACAAACATGGGCTCTATGCTGGAAAAAAAAGGGCTAGAAATATAAGAATGGACTGATAAAAGAAGGGAAGGGCCAATGGGTTGGTAGTTCCAATGAGGTTGAAGAATAGGTAAACTAGGGGTGCCTGAGAATCTGACTAGAACAGAAGGTTGTAGAAAGAAAATGGGGTATTTGAAGAAGCTCTTTCTGCCATGCCAAGAAGCTCTGTCCTGTCCCTGTGCTTTAATAAAAACACTTTTTCGTGCTGAAAAAAAAAGAAAGAAAGAAAATGGGGTGTTTGATGTGATGATTGCAGAAGTAATGATAAGGAAGGTTGGTTGGCTAAAGTAGGGTGAGGGAGAATGTCATCAGAGCTGAGAAGGTCAGAACTGAGAGGTCAGATTTTTAGATGAGGTGCCACAGGAACACTCACATCACCTTGGAAGTGGCAGGAACTGAAGTAGAGGAAGACTCTTAGTCATATATTGAAGCCTCTGGTGAATGATGAGGAACAACTAGGAAGTTAGCAGATGATGCTGAGGAAGGGGAAAAGGTGTGGCATAGCCCTAATGCATGGATTCAAATCAGCAGGGAAATGGGCAAAAATGTAGGCAGCAACTGGGAATAGAGATGACACAGATCCCATCCCTGGACCCCAGGTACAATCTATCCAAAATAGTTCTCAAATCTATCCACTCTCCTTCGTTACTGCCTAGTCCGGGCCATCAGCACCTCTCTCCAGGAGGACCACAGTAGCTTCCTCAATGGCATTCTGGCCTTGGGTCATTCCTTGCCTTGCCATACTTCTTCCACATTGAGTGAGACGTATTTCCTAAAATTAATATCTGATTCACAGGGCTGTTGTCTGAATTAGAATAAGAGCATTTAATTAAAAAAATACATAGCAGACTGTGGGAAAAGAACTATTATAATCATTACAATATTACTTATGCTGTGTTAAAACCACAGTTTATATAGTTTAATAGTTTTATTATTCCTGGAAAACTTAAATGTTTTGTTCTCTTTTCTACTATTATGTTATTTTTACATAGGACATGGATATAGACAGTTATATAGAGAAGGTTCTATATACAGTTTTATATAGATTTCTAGAATTGAAATGTAATGCTGTGGAAGTTGCACGAGTGCTGTGCTGGGGATCAGGCTACCAAATTCTAATTCCATTTTTTCCATTGATTGGCTATGTGACCTTGAGAGGACACAACCTCTCTATTTCCCCATGGTCTACACGTTCTTTAAAGTTCATTCAAGTTCTAAATGTTTTTTATTCTAAAGCTTAATGTAAAAAGTAAGAGGATATGTATTGGGCCACTAGAGGAGAAGGGGAGAGTGTAGGCCTTACTTATTTGTACAATGGAATATTATACAGAAATTAAAAATGAATGAACTAGATGTACACATAGAACATAAATAGTTTCCCAGAATATAAAACTGAGAAGAAAAAGTGATAGGAATGATATTCACACAAATTTTAAAAATATATCAAATTAGTCTATGTGTTTTTAATGAATCTGTACATATATAGTAAAAGTATAAATATATAATTAGGTAGGATGCATATCAATTTCAGTAAATTGTTTGGGGGGCATGGAGAGGAATAGGATGGGTGGGGCAGGAGTTTTATGATTTCTACAGTGCTATAGTTCTGAAAATTCTGATATAAATATTTCAAAATGTTAGTCTCTGTTAGCATTTCAAAATGTTAGTATCTGTCGGGCGCCTGGGTGGCTCAGTTGGTTAAGCGACTGCCTTCGGCTCGGGTCATGATCCTGGAGTCCCGGGATCGAGTCCCACATCGGGCTCCCTGCTCAGCGGGGGGTCTGCTTCTCCCTCTGACCCTCCCCCCTCTCATGCTCTCTCTCTCTCATTCTCTCTCTCAAATAAATAAATAAATAAAAATTTAAAAAAAATGTTAGTATCTGTCAAATTGTGGGTGATGAGAATATGGATATTTGGTTTATGATCCTTTGTATTTTTCATCTTTTAAAAATATTTTACATTTTAGAGGTGCCTGGCTGGTTCAGTCAGTAGAACATGTGACTCTTGATCTCAAGATTGTGAGTTTGAGCCCCACATTGGGTGCAGAGATTACTCAAAAATAAAATCTTTAAAATAAAAAATATATTTTATGTAAGTATTACCTACATTGGGAAAAAAATAAAATAATATATTTTAAATTTTAAGCATTTATGAAATATTTTTAAATTATAACTGAAAATTAGGGGCACCTGGGTGGCTCAGTTGTTAAGCATCTGCCTTCGGCTCAGGTCATGATCCCGGGATCCTGGGATCGAGCCCCGCATCAGGCTCCCTACTCTGCAGAAAGCCTGCTTCTCCCTCTCCACTCTCCCTGCTTGTGTTCCCTCTCTCGCTGTCTCTCTCTCTGTCAAATAAATAAATAAAATCTTAAATAAATAAATAAATAAATTATAACTGAAAATTAGAAAGATCTACCCTGATATCCTTCTTAAAATTGCAACTAACCTCATCACCCTTTATACTTCTGCTCCCCCTTACTCTACTCTTCTTCTTCTTCTTTTTTTTTTTAAAGATTTTATTTATTTATTTGACAGAGAGAGCAGGAACACAAGCAGGGGGAGTGGGAGAGGGAGAAGCAGGCCTCCCGCCGAGCAGGGAACCCGATGTGGGACTCGATCCCAGGACCCTGGGATCATGACCTGAGCCGAAGGCAGTCGCTTAACCAACTGAGCCACCCAGGCGCCCTACTCTTCTTATTTTTATCATTACATATATCATTTCCTAACATACCATAAAATCTGCTTATCATTTTTTGTCTATCTCCCTTAACTAATATGTAAGCCCCATAAGGACAAAGGTCTTCGTAGGTTTTGCTCACAGATGTATCTTAAGTGCTTAGAAGAGTGCCTGGCACAAAATAGGTACCCCAGAAACATTTGCTCAGTGAATGTATGGATTTTAGAGCCTGACTGCCTGTGGTGAAATTCTAGTTTCTAGCTGTGGGATCATGGCCAAGTTACTTACACACTCTAAGCCTTAGTTTCCCTATCCATAAAATGGGACTTGTAATAGTACCTACCTAATAGGGTTGGTGTAACTACCTGTAAAACACTTTAGAACAATGCCTGGCATAATGTAAATACTCAATACATATTAGCTATTACTATTATTATTATTATTATATTGTTATTATAAGGTTTTAATCATGGTAGTGGCCCTCAGCATGATTCTTGGGATGTGATCGTCTTGAGCCTGCATGAGGCCTGATAAGTAAGTCTGTGTGTCAGGGTACAAGACAATTAGCAATGATTGAGTATGAGAAAAGGAATATTCTAGGTATCAACTAGGAGTTCGGAGTATGCCACCCCAAAATATGCCTCTCTGGCATAAGGATCATCTTGAGCTGAAAGCAATTGGAAAGAAACAAATATAAGAAGAGCAGGATGATTCTTAATCACTGGAGACAACTATAGACTCTAATCAGCCCAGAGAAGGTGCCAGAGGAATCTACATAACAAACTCATTAAAACAAACCTTATCTTCCATTGGTCCCCTTGTATATTTACCTTTCCACAATTTGCCATCCCTAAAAACCTAAACCCTTTTTCCTTTGTCTCATCTTTTTGGCAAATTCATTGTTCTTTTGTTAAGATGCTATACAAGCCCAAGTTCTAACCACTTCTTTTGAATTACTCATCACTGAATTTCTCCCACGTGTGCATGCGGGCAGTGCCTGTGTTGATAAACTCTGTTTTTCTCTTGTAAATCTGTCTTGTCAGTCTAATTTGCAGGACCCCAGGCAGAGAGTCTAGGAGGGTAGAGAGAGAAAGTTTTTCTTCCTTTATACAGCTAATTCTGTCTTATTAATAGAATGTTCAAATACGGGAATGGTCAATTCAACAGGCTTATTTTATTTTATTTTATTTTATTTTATTTTATTTTATTTTTGAGAGAGAGAGTAAGCGTAGGGGGAGGAACAGAGGGCGAGGGAGAGAGAGAATATTAAGCAGGCTTCACGCCTAGTGCAGAGCCCAATGAGGGGCTCGATTTCACAACCCTGAGATCATGACCTGAGTCAAAATCAAGAGTTGGATGCTTAACCCAGCTAAGTCACCCAGGCCTATTTTATTTTTGAAGAAAGGTCTTTCCTTGGGTTCTTTGCCCTATTATTTGAAGCACTGAGCATGCTAGAATTTATACTTTTGAAGGTAGACAAATTTCTTGCAGTAGCAACTTTCTATTAAAAGGAATTTTCAAATTATCATGATAATGGGGCACATACACACATTGTTCCTTTTTATACATAACCCAAAATTTATCTATTGCCAAAAGTAATTGATTTCATTTTCTTTCCTTACCCCTGCACACTTTTAATAGAGATGTTAAAAGTAAGGTATACATAACCAACTATTCTGGCCCAGGAAAGTGAGGAGCAAAAAGTGAAATTAAAAAAAAAAAAAAAAGGTAAAATTTATTCAAATGAATCCTTTAGGCTAAAAAATAACGTCTTTTCTCTATTGCTGATACTTAATCTCATTTCTTCCCCGATTAATGGAAATTCCTTAAAAAATGACTACTTCTTAATATCTTTTCTTTCCTCTGGCTAATAGCAAAGATCTTCTCTTTGGGGGCGCCTGAGTGGCTCAGTCATTAAGTGTCTGCCTTCGGCTCATGTCACGATCCCAGAGTCCTGGGATCGAGCCCCGCATCGGGCTTCCTGCTCAGCGGGAAGCCTGCTTCTCCTTCTGCGGCTCCCCCTGCTTGTGTTCCCTCTCTCGCTATGTCTCTCTCTGTCAAATAAATAAAATCTGTAAAAAAAAAAAAGATCTTCTCTTTGTTCTCATGAGTTTCTGCCATACATTGTGAAATATCTAACTTATAAAATATATTTATATAAGTATATGTATATAACATATAACATTAAAAATAATTTTGGTTGGGCGCCTGGGTGGCTCAGTTGGTTAAGCGACTGCCTTCGGCTCAGGTCATGATCCTGGAGTCCCTGGATCGAGTCCCGCATCGGGCTCCCTGCTCTGCAGGGAGTCTGCTTCTCCTTCCGACCCTCCCTCCTCTCATGTGCTCTCTCTCATTCTCTCTCTCTCAAATAAATAAATAAAATCTTTAATAAAAAATAAATAAATAAATAATAATTTTGGTTATTATGGCACCTGCCTGGCTCAGTCAATGGAGCATGTGACTCTTGGTCTTGGGGCTGTGAGTTTGAGCTCCATGTTGGGTGTAGAGATCCCTTAAAAATAAAATCTAAAAAATAATAATAATTTTGATTACCATCGTATTAGTTGTCTGTTCCTGTATAACAAATTACCCCACAATGTAGTAGCTTGAAACAAGAAGCATAGTATCTCACAGTTTTTGTAGGTCAGTAATCCAGACAAAGCTTAGCTCAGTAGCTGGGGCTCAAGCCCTCTCACAAATTTGCAGTCGGACTGCTGGTTGAGATTGTGATTTCATCTGAAGGCTCACCCGGGAGCGATTCAACTTTCACTTCACCCATGTGGTTGTTGGCAGGATTGAATTCCTCATTGGCTGTTGGCCAGAAGCTTCCCTCAGTTCTTTGCTGTTCGGGCCTTTCCAAAGTGTAGGTCACAACATGGCAGCTGGTTGCCCTCAGGGAGAGAGGGAGAGAGAGAAAGCTCCAAAACTTCATAAACTAGCATTAGTACTAACACAGAATAACTTGTGCTGTATTATACCCACTAGAAATAGTCACTAAACTCAGCCTATGCTCAAGGGAAGGGGATTACATGAGGGTGTAAAGACCAGGAGCTGGGCATCCTTGAGTGCCATCTTAAAAGGCCATCTACCACAGCCTGTGACCACATGACCATTTCTAGAAATGTATGACTGAAGGGTGCACCACACTCATCTTTTTGACTTGTCACCCATGCATCCTCTCATGTAACTCCTTCACTGGCTACCACAACACTCTGCCTTGTTAGTCCTCTATCTTTTCTGTTTCTATTCCGAATGCTTTTTCAGTCATTTTCCTTTTCCAACTTCTTTTTGTTTTGTTTTTAAGGATTTATTTATTTATTTATTTTTTAAAAGATTTTATTTACTTGACAGAGAAAGCACAAGCAGAGGGAGAGGGAGAAGCAGGCTCCCTGCTGAGCAAGGAGCCTGATGTGGGACTCGATCCCAGGACCCTGGGATCACGACCCGGGCCGAAGGCAGCCGCTTAACCAACTGAGCCACCCAGGCATCCCTAAGGATTTATTTATTTATATGAGAAAGAGAGAGCATGCATGAGTGGGGGTAGGGGCAGAGGGAGAGGGAGAGAGATTCTCAAGCAGATTCTGCGCTGAGCATGGAGCCAGACATGGGGCTTGATCTCACAACCCTGAGATCACAACCTGAGCCAAAACCAAGAGTCTGAGCCACCCAGGCACCCCCCTTTTCCATCTTCTGATTTTCATCTCTATACTCTTGCAGAAAGTCCATCTGTCACCATTGAGACTTCCAGCCCAGCTCTCCCACCTGATGTTCTGTGAAACTGCTAACTGATACACCCAAGCTGACCCCTTCCTCTCCTGAATTCCTGTGACACGTAGAAGCAGTGTCTTCAGTTGAACATTTTTTTTTTCTCTGCTTATCTTGTCTCCCAAAAGATAAAATGTTTGAGTGGGGATAATGATTTTTTTTTTTTTTTTACTGTTTGCTTGTATATCTTGAGTGCTCTGTGAGAGTACTTCCAATTCTAACATTCTGTAACTCAATGACTCCCATCTCCTACCTAACACAGTAGAAGAATGACATTGTTTTACTTTATTGAAAATCAATCTGGCATATATTCATCTGGTGGAAAGTAATAGGCACTTACTTACTGAATTAATATTTATTGAGTACCTACTATATGCCAGCATTGTGCTAGATGCTTTGGAATATAGAAGTGAAGAAGTCAGACATGGTTCCTACGTTCAGGAGCTTACAATCTCAGATAGAAGTTAAGTAATCACACAACTAATTAATTATAAGTATAAAAGAATTGTGAAAGATGGGTATAAGATACTATGAAACTGCATAACTGAGGGGAAGGTTATCTAGTCTGGAGGATTATGTAAACTGAAATCTTGAAAATGAAATAGGAGTTAGGCAAGCAAAAAGAGGTGTTGAGGATGGATAACTCAAGGGCAACGTGAAGTTCTAACAAGCTCCTTATCCTCTCCTACTGCTTAGTGAAGGAGGGAGTATATTTTTAAAGTGCCCTTTTTAAAAAACCATGTTCTCTACCTGTGCCATGGTCTTACTTTCACTTTCCTTCCTCTTACATCACTTCATCAGAGTGGTAACAACTCTTATGTCAACATATTGTCTTTAAAACTATTTGTGAATGTGGCTCCTTCAGAAAATGTCTGCAAGGTAAGTGACCCATCCACTGCCCCCCTTCTTTGCTTTGTTTCTGGAGCAACTGAGTTGATGTTGATGCCACTGACTGAGATGAGGAAGAGTGGAAGGGGAGAAAACTTGGCAAAGTTCACTTGGGACATTTGAGTTTTATCTGGGATACTAAGTAGATCTGTCAACGAGGCAGTTGGATGCACCTGTCAGAATTCAGAAGAAAAGCACGGACCGAAAAAAACACATTTGACAGTTTTCAATGTACAGATGTTATTGAGAACCTGGGTATGAATGAGAAGTCCTGGATTTAGAATTCTGAAGAACTCAAAAGTTTAAAGGTTGGGATGAGAAGGAGTTGCCAGCAAAGGAAACGAGATAAAGCCAGAGAATTTTGAGGAAACGGGGCTTTTGAAGGGACACATCTAGGTTCAAATTCTAGCTTTGTCCGTTATTAACTGTGTGTCTGCACAGCTAATATTGGTCACATCTCATGGTGGAACACATCTTGCTTTCCATCTGAAAATGGAGATAATTATGCCTATCTTAGAGAAAGCTAGCATAGGCTCATGGCTAAGTAACTTCATCTAAACTGCCTGACTCCAAATCTTGGCTCCGTCTCTGACCAGCTGGGAGCATGGGCAGGTTCCCTAATTTCTCTATCCCTCATTTTTCCCCATTAGTAAAATGAGCTTAATAGTACTTATAACATTGGATTATTGTGAGGATTAAATAATCAGTGCATGTAAAATGTTTAGAACAATGCCTGACGCCTAGTAACATTAGCTATATTATGATTGCACCGTTTTAAAATTTAAAAAAGAATGGTTGTATAGAACTTGCAAAATAGTAAGTACCAAAAGATGATAGCTGTTATTATTAGTTTATCATCATTATCATCATCATTATTATTTTGAGAGAGAGAGTGCACATGTGCAAGTGTAGAGGGAGGGGTAGAGGGAGAGAGAGAGAGAATCCTAAGCAGGCTCCATGCCCAATGTGGAGCCCAATGTGGAGCTTGATCCCACAACCCTGAGGTCATGACCTGAACTGAAATCAAGATTTGGACCCCTAACCGACTGAGCTACCCAGGCACCCCTTGCTTATTATCATTATTATTAAACTGATAGTGAATGTTGCATATGAAAAATTTAATCCAAAGTGTTTAGATGAGTCTTTCATGAAGATGGAAGGAAGGGGCAAAACACAATGGAATGGCTATCTGTACAGCTTCTATGGGGAAAACTTAGGGAAGTATAATGTATACATAATAGGTCTGTAGGACAGAATCTTCCCAAAGAAAACTAAGCTAGAAATTACACCCATTCTCTTACCTTACCCTTAGCAACTGACACAAGAAGGGAAGTGATGTCAGACTCTTCAGGCAGTAACTTTTTTCCCCAGCTCTATTTCTCATTGTGACAATATCGTCCTGGGTTATGAAGACAACCACTTTTCTTTCTTTTTTTTTTTTTTTAAAGATTTTATTTATTTATTTGAGAGAGAGAATGAGCTAGAGAGAGTGAGCACATGAGAGGGGGGAGGGTCAGAGGGAGAAGCAGACTCCCCGCCGAGCAGGGAGCCCAATGCGGGACTCGATCCAGGGACTCCAGGATCATGACCTGAGCCGAAGGCAGTCGCTTAACCAACTGACCCACCCAGGCGCCCCGAAGACAACCACTTTTCATTTGGATTCTTAAACACTTGGAAGCAGTGACAAGAGGTGTGGCCAAATTAAATTAAAATAATGAAGTTAGGGATCATAAAGTCTAATCTACTGATTTTTAAAATAAAGCATCTGAGTCACAGGTTTACAAGTGACTTGCCCTAGTTTCATTGTGTTACATGTACAGTAGTAGCCAGGCTCCAAGACCAGACACCGGTTGATTAATTTCTAGCCCTTCCTCTTACCTTTGTGTTATCGTGGGTATAGTTTTAGCAACACACTGGTCTGACCCAGGCAGACATTCTTGTTTTATTATATGTATTGGCCAGTCTTGTTAGAGCTAGGTTATAAAATCATGTCTTTTCTTATTCTATATTCTGTGTAACTGTGTAAAAGGGGATATCGGTATTATTATGTGTGTGGAGTTCAGATATATAAAGTGGGGAAAACATCCTAGAATGGGAAGAAATAATGCATAAAAGCATGAACGTTGGAATCAGAAAGTTCCGACAAGAATGGAGATTCTATTTAGTAGCTATGCCATCCTGGCCACATTATCTAACCACACTGAACGCTAGTTTCCCCATCTCTAAAAGCAAGGAAAATAACCAAATAGGATCATTGGGTTGATTAATGCCGGAAGCACACTAAGAAAGAGGCATCTGTTTCTTTCTCTCCATTTATCCAGTGAATCACTCAGTATTAAAAACTTGAATTAGCTTTAATGCAAATCATGAAAAGGAGCATGGAGGCCTATATTTGGGCTGCTAAGCATTGGTATATTGCTTGGTAAATAAAAATGAGACTCCAGTATATGATTGTTTCCTCTAAAATAATGTGTTCTTTTCACTCTAGTTTAATCCTACTTTCCTGCATCAGTACACAGATTTTTCTCCCTCTTCCATGACAGCATTTGTAGAAGAGGGAAAACTTTTCCTCTACCCTCTTAGGTGTGTATCTGAGGTGTGTGAATTAAACTGACAAAAGACAAATTAAAGGGGGAAATGGTATACAACTTTAATGGATGTTTTTAATTTTACATGCAAGGAGACTACACAGAAAAGAAGTGAAAACCTAAAGAAATAGATACGGAAGCTTACATTCCATTTTAACAAAGGGTGATAAATTATGGAAAAGTGACTGGACAAGGGGAGTTTGGACTTCTAGGGGCAGCAAGTTGTGGAAAAGTAAATATATGTGGAAACTAATGGAACTTAAGGCTGGTTTTAGTAAGGTTTGTTTGTCCAGACTCATCTTGGTGTCAACTTTCCATCTTCTTCATGGTCACAAATCTCTCAAAGAGAGGATCAATGGAAGTCCTCATTTCATAGAAGTTTATACTTTCAGTCAGATAATGGAAGATCTGTGAAGGCTTCTTTGTGCATCTGTTAATTCTCAATTACCTTCAGCTCAAAATAATCCATATGCCAAAGTGGCATATTTTGGAGTGGAATATTCTAATCCCCTTCATATTCATTCACTTAATAATACCTTCTATCAAAATATCATTAAGTGCCTACTATGCACAAAGATTAATAAACTATAAATCATATCTTCAAGGAGCTCACAGTTTTAATGCGAAAACAAATATAAACAAATCATTTCCATATAACATAATGAATGTTATAACAGAGATGTTCAGAGGCTGCTAGGAACCCAGGGAGGGGCAGGGACCTAATCTGATATACGTGGGGTGCTGGTGATGAAGAATGGCTTCCCTAGGGAAATAATCCTTGAGTTCCTAGTTAGGAAACATTCATGGGAGAAAGGGCATTCTAGACGGAAGCATAATACGTGCACTAAGGAAAGAGGAAGTCCAGTCTATGCAGGTTATCTATTGTGGCTAGAACTTAGACCTGTGGGGGAAGTAGCAGGAAGTGAAACTAGACATATAAGTAAGAGCTATGCATTATTAAGGACTCCTGCTAAAGACTCTGAATTTTACCCTGTAAGTCAGTGACTTCCAAAGTGGGTTGGCACCAAGGGGTATGTAAAATGATTTCCTTAGGCAAAAATACTGGAACTTCTGCTTTGTTTTGTTTTTTAATTCTTACCTTTGTATTTGGGAGAATGTACTGTAATGTATATATTTGTGTAGTACACACAATTTGTATCTAAGTAAATATACATGGATTGGGAGGATGACCTCCACCCCTCCCCATATAATTGTATGATCAAGGAGGTTTGGGGAGGATTGCCATTAAGGGGAGTTAAATGATCTAATACTCTCCAAGGTCGGTAGAGGGCAAGAGTAGAAGCAATTTGGGCGCCTGGGTGGTTCAGTTGGTTAAGTGACTGCCTTCGGCTCAGGTCATGATCCTGGAGTCCCGGGATTGAGTCCCACATCGGGCTCCCTGCTCGGTAGGGAGTCTGCTTCTCCCTCCTCCCTCTCATGCTCTCTGTCTCTCATTCTCTCTCTCTCAAATAAATAAATAAAATCTTTAAAAAAAAAAAAAGAGTAGAAGCAATTAGGAAGGAGAACTAAGAGATGGTTGCCAGTAGTGTGGGTTTGAGTTACGTGGCTGTGAACTAAGGCTGTCGGGGTGGGGCTATGGGTAAGGACCCAGGCAAGATCTTTCTGAGACATATCAATTGCATTTGGACAAGGGATGAGGACTGAGGACTACCTAACTACTGGAGAGGAAAAGCTTTTCCTCTACCCTCCTACGTTCTTCATTTGGAAGTGTGTGAATTAAACTAACAAAGGACAGATGAACAGGAGAGAAGGCACACTATTTTTTATTAATATTTACATGCACAGGCGTTCACCAAAAAGAAGCAAAACACAAACAAGCAGTTAGACTCAGGGTTTACACACCATTTTAACAAAGGAGAAGGGGCTGGGGCCTTAAAGGACAACTAAATACGGGAGTGACTTGGAAATATATGGAGAAGTGATGGAAGATAAGTCCGATCTGTGTATGCAAACCCTTCTGGGTGTTGACTCTCTATCACCAGCGATAAGAGTCCCTCTCTTCTTCCTGACACAGAGGTTGGGGTGGGGGGCAGACACCTTCACAAAGGGAAATTCATGCACTGCTTTTAGGCAGATAAGGGGAGATCTAGAGAATTCTTCCAGCATCGTTGATTCTCAATTGCCTTCAGCTCAAAATAATCATTATGCTGAAGTGCCATGTTTTGGGGTGACATATCCTAATACCCTTTAGCACCATTAACTGAAAGAATAAAAATAAATCATGAAGTAGATGGAGTTGGAGACCAACATGAAGTTCAATTTTGGACATTTTACGTTTGAAGTATATGTGGAATATTTCATCATAGCTGCCCCACAGCAAAGACTTAGAAATATGGGTTGGGAATTAAATTAAGACAATTAGATGACATAGGTTACTTTCTCACCACTTATCATTAGTCCCCTCCCCCAAATATTGAGATTGGTTATTCTCCTGGACAAACTGAAGTGAAACCAGAATTAGAAATGATGTTTACAAATTTCTGCGTTTATTTGTTACAATAGCTGAGAAATCTCATTCTTTTTTCCCCTCCCCCCCCCCAGCTTTACTGGGGTATAACTGAAAAATGAAATTGTAAAATATTTAAAGTGTACATTTGTACATTGTGGTGATTTGATTTTTGCCCCTTTTTAATTTTCATTTTAAGTTCTTTTTCTTAGCACGGATTTCCAGTGCTTGGAGTAAAAGATTTCAGGCACACTGATTTCACACCAGAGTTAAGGGCTATTGAAGCATTATTTACTTCAACTGCAAAGCCATTTAGATGACTGTGTTTCGTATTTCCAAAATGGTTTAGTAACAGCTACCACAGAGCATACCCTGTGAGCACTGTGCTAAGTGCTTTTATTTGAATCACCTCATTTACTGTTCACAAAACCCTATGAAAAGGTACTGTTATTATCAAGATTTTTAAAAAGATTTTATTTATTTATTTATTTATTTATTTGAGAAGGGGGTGGCATGCGAGTGGGGGTCAGGGCAGAGGGAGAGGGAGAGACAGAATCCCAAGCTGACTCCACGCCAAGCATGGAGTCAAGGTGGGGTTCAATCTCATGACCCTGAGATCACCACCCGAGCCGAAATCAAGAGTTGGTCGCTTAACCAACTGAGCCATCAGGCACCTCTATTACCAAGATTTTTTAAGAATTAAAAGCTGTGATCTAAACTGGTTAAAGAATTAGCCAAGCTCAAATAGCTGGTATATTTTGGAACTAGAATTTGAATTCATGTAGTCTGACTTCAGAGAGGCATGCATCTTGCTTTCCATGGTGGCTTCTAAACCAGTTCTCTTTTATCCTCTTTCAAAAGCCTCAGCTCCTCTGGATTTGTTCCTTCTGTCTATAGTCCCAGTTACTGCAGCTCTCCAGAACCACATTCTGATGTCCTCATCTGTCCCTTTTAATTCACTAAAGTTCCTGGCTTTGTTAAGAAAAGCACAGGCCCCAAATGGAGTCACTTAGGTTAAAGGCCTCACATCAGCAAAGCAAGACTTAATACCTAACCTAATTGCAGTTTCAATTCCCACAGGAACGTGGAATTACCTGGTCAGTACCAGAAAATATACCGATAGGCCCCTTCCATTCCCCTCAGGAGGGTTACCTTGCCTAAAACAATGCATTCTTTGCTAATAATTTCCTTTATTCTCCTCTCTGCCTTTAAAAACTGTCCCCTTTCTGCAGCTTGATGGAACTTTTTTCTATTTGCTAGACGGGATGCTGCCCAATTCATGAATCATTTAATAAAGCCAATTAAATCTTCAAATTTACTCAGTTGAATTTTTGTTATTAAACAGCTCTTTCATCACCATTTTCTTGGCAACCTCTGCTCCTGTCAATCCATTAACCCTATCCACACTCACACATACACTGCATTCCCCTTAACTTCCCTCCATACCCAGCTGAGATTCCATGATCCTTCGTGATTATCATCTTCTTGCAAACACACAATCCCCTTACTCTTCACTTTCTTTTTCATCACGCTCAAGGGGGGCAAAAAAGCCACAACCTTGACTGAAACTAACTGTTCATCTCTTCTGGAGAAATTGGCATATGTAGGCTGCATGGTTTTAAATTCATGATCAGAAACACCAAGTAGTGTGTCAGCAGCAATCCTTAGTATGCATCTCCATTGCTTTCATGTTCTTCAAGCCGCCTCTTTCCTATTTTCCCCTCTGTTTTCAAACCTCCCCCAATCTCTCCCTCACCCCACTCTTAGCTGATGATCTTGCCTCCAATTTCATTGAGAAAATAGGAATGATCAAGGTGGAAGTCCTTTACAATCCCCCCTCCAAGTCTACAAGCCTATCTGTCCATGCATTCATCTTCTTTGTTTCCCTCTTAATATCTTACGGGCACTACTTCTATCAAAGACACTCTTTCTTTTTTTTTTTTTTCCCTAAGATTTATTTATTTAGGGGGCCCGGGTGGCTCAGTCCCTTAAGCATCTGCCTTAGGCTCAGGTCATGATCCTAGGGTCCTGGGATCGAGCCCCACACTGGGCTCCCTGCTCAGCGAGGAGTCTGCTTCTCCCTCTCCCTCTGCTTGTGCTCTCTCTCCCAAATAAATAAAATCTTTTAATTATTTGAGAGAGAGAGAGGGAGAGAGAGTGGAGGCAGGGGACAGGGGCAGCAGGAAAGGGAGAGAATCTCAAGCAGACTCCACGCTCTGCGCAGAGCCCAACACATGGGCTTGATCTCACAATCCTGAGATCAGGACCTGAGCTGAAAGCAAGAGTTGGATGCTTAACCGACAAAGCCACCCAGGCACCCCTCAAAGGCACTCTTTCTCCTTGTACTTCAGATTCCATTCCTTCTTACCACTGCAAGGATTTTGCTCATTGTTACCTGTTTTCTCTCTCCCTGCATCATTAATATTTACCTCCCTATTGGATCATGCCCAGGAATATACTTCCTTTTTATCTTTCATTAAAAATACAAAAAGATACAAATGTAAAAGATACAAATCTAGCTTAAATTAGTCAAGCTAGACATCAGCTTCTAAAAGACGGAGGTGAATTTGTTCAAGGTACAGCACATATTCAGCAGGGCACCAGGCAGTTCATGTCACATGAGCCCTGTTTTGTTTTTTTTTTTTAATTTAGGATTTATCTTGCCCTGAAATTGTAATCCCTTTCTCTTGCCTTTGCTTTCTAATGCGAAGCAGCATTGTAACTGGGGTTTAAATAGAAAATAGTATCATGTAAATTATGTTTATCAGTTTTTCTTTTTTCATATGGTATAGTTCTGTCAACTGAAGCAGGCAGAGGAAAAGGCATTTTTTAGAATTTCCTCAAATAATGAAATATCTAGATAGACACTTAAAAACTAAATATAATGTAGTTACAGGAAATAGTGAAACTTGAATGATCAGAATGCAAAAATGATGACTTCTTCAGAGAAGTGTGTTTCTTCTAGTTAGAGATTGCAACAATAGCCTCTTATCAGAAAGCTTTGGTGGCTTTTGACATCTTTCTTTGGAAAGAAAACAATGGGGAGCATCTTCAGTCTACGAAAAAGTATAGGCATTAAGGCAGTGGGATACATCAGAAAAAACTTGGGTTTTTGGGGTTGGACTTGTGTGTAATAGTATGCTTATTAGTTTTGTGATATTGAATTAATCTTTTTGTGACTCAGTTTCTATAAAATGGGGATCATAATACCTATAAGATTATTATGATTATTAATTAAAATAACAAATTTAAAATAAGCAAAAGCTCAATAAAAAGGCTCTCTCTCTTTTTTTTTTTTTGATCCCTGTAGTCACAGGATTTCCTTTTAATACCTCATGAAAGGTAAAGATTGACTTGGATAGGCAGATTTATTCATTAACAGCATAGAGATAAATTTTCTTAAGGTAGGCAGACAAAATGAGGAAAACTTTTGAAAAGAACAGTGGTGGCCATCCCCAGTATAGTGGTTTGGGACAGTTCTCTCCTGTTTTGTTATTGTTGTTTTTAAGTAGGCTCCACGCCTAGCAATACTGAGATCCAGACCTGATTATCAAGAACAAAATGCTTAACCAACTGAGCCACCCAGGTGCCTTCCTCCACTTACTTGTTTATCAGTGGTACAGAATAGCAGCATTTATCTTTCTCTTTCACTACCCTTTAAATGATCGACCTATTAGTGTTTCGAAAAAAAAAAAAAATCTAAGTACAGGAAACATCGACACTCAATTTGTGAAGGCGATTTATTTGCATGCTACTAATAAATGGAAAGCGAACCACTAGAGGCAAATGGGCAAAAGCTGAAAACAAATGAACCTCATGTATTTGAGGTTGGTAGCAGCTCATTTTGTGAGCTTGTATATCGGGTGAGGCGCCACATGTCAAGCAAGAATCAAGACCAGTTTTGTACCCTTGTTCCTTTGGCTCCTGACCAGTCAAAGCCAACCAGTACGAGATCATGTTAGCAGATCTAAGCAGTGTTTCGATAAAAATCGGAAGCCAGATACACAAACTCCGCAATTTAAGAGGAGTTAAGTTGTGTGGATAAACTAATGCCCTTTTAAAAAGTTGACTTGGTTTCGCAATCGGAAGAAATGACAAGAGTAGCCAACTTTTTAAACCAGTGATTACATTCAGTAATTCAGGGAGGTCATTCCATTTTAATTTTTTTTTAAATTTGTTTGCTACGACAGGGTACTTTCTAAGATCCGTTGAGAAAAACCTTTCTTTTCTTCACTCTGGGTTGTTTTTATGTCGAACAACTAAAAAAGTGCTTCTGGAAATTCCCCCACGGGACTTTCGTAGTCTTTCTAGGGCACTCTTTAAATCTAGACCCATTCCTAACCAACTTCTACTTTTCCCACCAGCCATATTCTTTAGCTTCTCCAGTTTTCAACTTCCTAAATCTTCAACCTCACCCCTCAAATTAGCCCAATCAAACTTTCCCTTCTTAGACCTCTCCCTTACGTTCGCTCCAGGAAACTCCCCTGATAATCACGTGACCAAACTTGTCCTTAATGGCGCTCCGTAATTCTCCTACTGTTCCACCGCCCTTCCTTACCTCCTATTAGCTCCGCCCCACCCCATTCTAGCTCCCCCCTTCTAATCCCCCAAGTGCCTGCGCCTGCGCATCTCCAATTCAGGCGCTTTCCCTTTCCTGGCGACCAATCCACTTCCTGCCTTCGGTCCTTGGAACACTCCTCCCCTCTGCTGGGGACCTGACTTGAGGTACTGGTTGTGGCTGCCCCATTCATTGCCTGTCTGAAAAACTCGCTCTTCTCGTCTGGTGGACAATTTGAGCCAGCCTGTATGTGTGTCGCACCTGTCTGCGCCTTTGCTCGCGATCCGTCACTCCATGGTTAAGCTAAGGGCATCGATATGCCGGGGGAAGGGAGATCCGGACAGTTTTCGATCAGGCTTACGTCCGAACAGCTTTTTCCTTTCCTCCTCCCTCCGCCCCGCCCCCACTCGCAGCCCGGCCGCGCTGGTGAGTGGCGGGCGGGAGGGCCGGCGGGCGGAGGGAGGAGGGAGAGCTGAGAGAAGGCGGGCCCTCGGCTGCGAGATAGGTGGGGGGAGGGGAGGGGAGAGCCCGAGCGCTGGAGTTGGTGCTGGGAAACCCGGGGCTAATGTTGACAACAGGCTCGAGGTGAGTCCCGGGGAACCTCCTTCCCCTCCGCTCCAACGATCGGGAGGGAGCGGGGTTGGGGGGCACCGGCCTGGACTCCTGCTCCCTGAGGGACCCAAGATCCGACTCCGCACCCCAGCGCTCCGGGGGCGGCGAGCAGTAGACGGACCGCAGCTCCGGCGTCGTCCTCCTCAGACCCCTCTCCCGGAGGCTCCCATCAACGCGGGCGCCCCCGGCCCGAGGCACACATGAGGGGCGGTCGAGCGGGTGTCTGCCCCACATGCCCGGGCTGGGCCTCGGGGCTGAAGGCGGGCAGCCTGCTGTGGCGGGGTGAAGGTGTTTGGGGGTGTGGAGTAGAGCGAGGGGAGGTTGGGGAAAGCTCTTCGGGAGCCGGGAGGAAAGCGAGGGCGAGGAAATGGGGAGGGTGCGTGTGTGGGAGGATGTGGAGTAGGGAGACCAGCCGGAGAGTCTCGGTCTCGGGTGGTGAGGGAGTGTGGGGTGAGAAGTTAGGGTTGGGGCAAGGATGGTCCGCGAAGGTGACCGAGGGTACCCGTAGGAAGGGGAGTTGTGGCGGGGAAGCGTGTGGGGTATGGGAATGTGCAGCAGGAGCAGGGGTTTGTGGGAGATGTGTGTGGAAGGGAAGGGGTTTCGGTGTTTGGGAATGGTGGGCAGGGGTTATTTGGTTTACTTCTTTTTAGTCACACAGGCTGAGGGTTCTTCGCTCTGCCTTCATCCCAGGGCTCCTAGTATTTACTCTCGTTGGTACTTTTGAACTGAGGAGATCATCACAGGGTATTTGGTCGTCAGGTTGGCCCGGCAGAGCCAGCTTACGGGTTTGGGGGTACCCACTGAACCGGACCATCAGCTCTCCTGCTTTTTTAGAACCTGTATGTCATGATGCATCAGGCCAAAGTAAAACTATCACTCACCCTTATCCTTTTTCGTAGTTTTTAGGTGTTTATAAAAATTGTACGACTCATCAAGAAAACCAGTTTTGAACTCTGGTGAAATTTGTAAAAAACTTTGAATGAGTCCTTGATATTAAGGACTTTTTATAAAGCCACAGACTGGGAGATAAAGTCCCTGTGTGGTTCTGCCCTTAGGACATTTTGAATAACACAGAATTAAAAGGTAAAACAGCATTGTCTTCCTCTGGAGTATTTTCAGAGCAGTCTGATTGTGATTTCATACATAGTCCATATGGTACTTTGCTAAAGGACTATCTTTAAAAGGGAAACACCCTTACTCTGCACTCTGTCCTCCCGTACACTTTATTGGTACCTGTTTTGCTAATAAAGTAGTTTAACTTTCTTTTGGACATTCAGAGTATATTTAGAAAACCAAATAAAATATACACCCCAAGGGCCAGGGCACTACTTGGGAAGCTAGGAAGGTGGTTTTAAAACATGGCTTCCTTTTAAGGACTGGCTGTAATTGTATTCAGTAATTTGTAAGAACTAATGATATTCCAGTAAAAAGATCACTAATATTTATCCTGATTATTTTGAGATGAAATCTATTTAAAATTTTAGTTTTTACTTGAAAAAGTTTTTGAAATAGTTCAGATAAAATATTTGGCTGTTTATTAAAGCATGGACTATCAAAATATTTTAAAGAAATTTTAGCATTTCACTAAATACAGTTTAATTGACAGTACAAATGCATATGGATCCAAATTAGGTTGTTTGTATATTTTGTTTGGCTTTTAAAATCTTTTTTTTTTTTTTTAAGATCTTATTTATTTATTTGAGAGAGAGAGAGAGAGAATGAGAGACAGCACGAGAGGGAGGAGGGTCAGAGGGAGAAGCAGACTCCCTGCTGAGCAGGAAGCCTGATGCGGGACTTGATCCTGGGACTCCAGGATCATGACCTGAGCCGAAGGCAGTCGCTTAACCAGCTGAGCCACCCAGGCGCCCTGGCTTTTAAAAATCTTAAGTCAGGGTATATAGTGGAGAAGAGAAGTGGACAGTGAACCTTGACCCAGCCATTAAACTAGTGTAATCGGGCAGGTCACTCCTCTGCTGCCCTGTCATTGTAAAAGTTGAGAATTGGAGTAAAGTCTAGTAGTCCTAATTCTAAAAAAATCTCATCTTCCAATGAACTTTTCAGTGTTCTGTATGAAAGAATAAACATTTATTGAATGCCTTGTTGATACTACCTTCTATGTTAGTAGATTAAGAATTCTGTAGGAGAGGTAGCAGTAACTCCATTTTATCAGTGAATAGACTCAGAAGTTAAGTTGCCCAGTTCCCATAGCTAGCAGGTTGCAGAGTTGGGATGCCAACTTAAAGTCTGACTTCAAAGCCTATGTTGTTTTCACATGTTGCATTGCTGGTCTTTACATGAGCCTTTACCTATCTCATATTTTTTGTTCCCTGAAATTTAGTTTGAAGTGTACTTTGGGTATGTTTTTAATACAAGGATGAAGTGATTCAAAGACTATATCAGTACCAAGATTTAAGGGTCTTATTGAGAATCTGTTTTTTTATGTTTTAGAGCAGGATCAATTCATGAGTGCCTACTACAGTTTGATATAGTAGGCATTTAAACATTTATTGAATAAATGAATGTAGAGAGTCACAAAAGTTTAGGAGACTCTGTTAAGCTGATCCTTTATGAATTTGTAAGATTCCAAGTGGATTTAATAGAACTTAAAATTACCTTCATAAATGAGACATTACTTGTAAATTTTTAGGCCATTCTTCTTATTTAAAAAAAAAATTTTTTTTTTTAAGATTTTATTTATTTGCGAGAGAGAGAATGAGAGACAGAGAGCATGAGAGGGGGGAGGGTCAGAGGGAGAAGCAGACTCCCTGCTGAGCAGGGAGCCTGACGTGGGACTCTGGGATCATGACCTGAGCTGAAGGCAGTCGCTTAACCAACTGAGCCACCCAGGCGCCCCAGGCCATTCTTCTTCTTGTCTGTAGTTCCTTGTATCATTGAAGTGTCGCTTGTTGATAAACTTCACTTCAGAAAATACCAGCTCTCTATATAAAGAGTATTATTTTTTTGTGCATAATGACAAATATCCCTAAGTAAGTTTGTATTGTTACGTTAGGAATTATCTTATCCCTGTATGTTTTAGCTAGTGTCTGCCAAAAGTTAAAAAAGTGATATAAAAACTGCTTAGCCATTATCAGGGACTCTTTCTATTCAGATACGTAATTCTATGATTTGTCAGTATCTATGATGAAGTCTTCCACCTCACAGTTTGGTACTCTCAGGGTTCTTAATAACTTTAATTGAGAGTATGGGTTCAAATTCCAGCTCTGTCACCAGCTGTGGAGGCCTTGGTCAAGTTACTTGGTCAAGTCTCAGTTTACTCATTTATAAAATAGGGAAAATAATACCCACCTCATAAAGATTTAGTATGATGAGATAATGTATGTAAGATGTTTACTGTGGGGCCAGTGAGTGGTAGCTATGAGTATTTTCTTTTAAAAGTTTGCTTGCTTCAGGGCATGGTTTTTTCACATTAAAGGTGGGTATTTGAAGCTGCTACGCTTCCCAGATAACATAAATGTTAACACTGCCTTGCCACGCAAATAAGTAGTTATGTCCTTTCATGTTTTAATGATTGATTAAACAGGATTAGCAGCTTTTTTTCTTGAGTTCCACCGTTGAGGTTAACTGAAGCCTTTGGGTGTCATTGTTAAAATAAATGCGTAGATTGTAGGGGTGCCTGGGTGGCTCAGTCAGTTAAGTGGTTAAGTGTCTGCCTTCTTGAGTGTCTGCCTTCGGCTCAGGTCTTGATCCCAGGGTCCTGGGATAAAGCCCTGCACCGGGCTCCCTGCTCAGCGGGAAGCCTGCTTCTCCCTCTCCTCCCTGCTCATTCATTCTCTCTCTCTCTCGCTATCTTTGTCTTTCTCTCTTAAATAAATAAATAAAATCTTAAAAAAAAAATAAAATAAATGCATAGAATGTGAACCTGGAGGAGAATCAGAGTAAAAGAGAAAAGGAGAAAGGAAGAGGTGGTTGAGAGAAGACAGAGTGTTGCTTGTGCCTCCAAAAATTTATAAAGTGCTTCTATTGGCCTAGGTTTTCTTTCTGTGATAACATTTTATTGGAGTGCTGACAAATGCATTGTGTTTATAAAATATTTATTATTGCAAATGTTTTGTTTGCTAATCTAGTTTTTATTGCTGTAACTTAAAATCTGTATTTGAAAATTATTAAGAATACTGCGTATATTTTTAGCTTTTAATAAAAAAATTAGGAAGTTTAAATAATTTAATCCTGTATTTCTTAAATAGAAAGTATTTTGATTTTCTCATATACAACTTTCAGATGATATAGGACTTAAAACATGAAGCACCGCCCATAAAAGAAATTCTATTAGAACACTAATTCTAAGAGAGTTTTATTTTTAGGAAAGAAAAAATGCTGAATTTTGCTGGGAAATACAGTTTATTTCCAATTAACTGTATAGAGCCTGTACTGTAGACCAGTGTTATCCAGTAGAACTTTCTGTGATAATTAAAATATTCTCTATCTGCACTGTCTGTTGTGGTTGCCACTAGTCTTTTGGAATTGAGCACTTGAAATATGGGTAGTGACTGAAGAACAAAATTTCAAACTCTTTTTAATTAATTTTCATTTAAGTAGCCTCATGTGGCTTGTGTTTTTCAGCTGGTGGTAATTTTGTCCTCAAGCAACGTTTGGCAATGTCTGGAGTAGTTTTTGGTTGTCAAAACTGGGGAGATACTGCTGGCACCTCCTTAATAGAGAAGGCAGGGATGCTGTTAAACGTATAATGCACAAAATAGCATTACTACCCCCCCCAAAACCCCCAAAGAATTATCTTGCCCGAAATGGTAATAATGCAAGGCTGAGAAGTCCTGAGCTGGTGGCTACTGTATTGGCAGATAGAGACAGAATATACAAATTTTGTAATCATCATTATGTTTATTTATAGATTAATTTTGACTAATACTAATGAAAAGATTGAAAATCTAATATAATTTGAGATAGTTGATGGTTTCTGTATTCTAAAGTTTGATAAGGTTAGAATGATAATGTGAAATCCCTCTTCTGTTGTCTATTTTGTTAGTTCATTTATAGGAGGCAAGAGCTCGTTTATGTTCCAGCTTAAAAACTTCTGTTCCATGTTGTGTGAAATATGTCACCAGCATCTCCTAACGGATGTGAAATGTTGGGATTAAAACCGATTGAAAATATGCTCAGATACATACTGAAGTATTTATGATTGAATGTTACATTTTGTAGTTGATAATGGTTGAATTTGGGCAGTGAGTATATGGAGGTTGGTTATATTGTGCTCTCTACTTTTGTTTATGTTTCAGTTTTTCCTTAGTGAAAAGTAAAAAAGTACTTAGGTGAGGCATAACTAATAATGATAGAATGTGCAATGTGACCAAGAAATTATTTTATCACAGGAATAGTGTTTATTTTGCATGCATTTAATCTTCCACAACAATTGCATTAATATGTTCTGTTTAAAAAACAGTGTCACATTACTAAAAGTCACTGCATTTACAATACTGCAAAGAATACTGACATTCTTTTACTCTTACAGATTGTTCTGGGTAACATAATGCCAGCTGAGCGTAAAAAGCCAGCAAGTATGGAAGAAAAAGAAACTTTACTAAACAACAAGGAAAAAGACTGCGGTGAAAGGCGGCCAGTGAGCAGCAGGGAGAAACCAAAAGATGAGATCAAGCTTACTGCCAAGAAGGAGGTTATTAAGGTCCCTGAAGATAAAAAGAAGAAACTGGAAGAAGATAAGAGAAAAAAAGAAGACAAGGAACGAAAGAAAAAAGAAGAAGAAAAGGTGAAGGCAGAGGAAGAATTAAAGAAAAAAGAGGAAGAAGAAAAAAAGAAACATGAAGAGGAAGAGAAAAAGAAGCAAGAAGAGCAGGCAAAACGTCAACAAGAAGAAGCTGCTGCCCAGTTGAAGTAAGAACATTTATTTT
Source organism: Mirounga angustirostris (assembly GCF_029215605.1). Taxonomy (NCBI): domain Eukaryota; kingdom Metazoa; phylum Chordata; class Mammalia; order Carnivora; family Phocidae; genus Mirounga; species Mirounga angustirostris. Next base: position 128,456,865 of record NW_026991713.1, read on the forward strand.
ATTATTGATGTGAAGGAATGGGAAGATTGTAATGTTAGGAAAGCAATGATTATTTGGAATCAGACCTCGGGGTGCACTTCAACGAGAGTATCTTCAGTTACTCGTTCTGTTACATTTTCAGTGACTAGAGGCATGCTCATGATGCTTTAATTACTCATTTAAAATAATCGTAATTAAATTAATTCATAAATAAAGTTATCTTTTTTCCTTAATTTTATTTTTTTTATAAGATTTTATTTATTTATTTATTAGAGAGCAAGCGAGAGAGAAACAGCATGAGAGAGGAGAGGGTCAGAGGGAGAAGCAGGCTCCCCGCTGAGCCGGGAGCCCAATGTAGGACTCAATCCGAGGACCCTGGGATCATGACCTGAGCCGAAGGCAGTCGCTTAACCAACTGAGCCACCCAGGCGCCCTAAAGTTATCTTAAATACGTATTTTTTTAGGTGTAGGGTAATCTGGATTGTTTTTGATTTTTTTTAAAAAGCTTTTTTTTTTCATGGTGTCGGTCTTAAGTTGAGGGTCTTCAGTTCTTAATGGCTGTTATTTGCTGAATTCTTATTATATGCTAGGCACTACAAAACGTATCAGCACATATCCTAAAGGCAGTCCTAATAATCCTCATTTGACAGATTAATAAAATGAAGTTTGAAGAGGTTACAATAAACAGTGGAGTGGCTGGGTTTTTTGAACCTAGCCAACTTTAAAAATTTGTCCTTAAAAAGAATTCCATAATGCCTCCCATTCTTATTTTCATCTAAATCTATTTTTAGGGGTGCCTGGGTGGCTCAGTCGGTTAAGCGTCTGCATTTGGCTCAGGTCATGGTCCCAGGGTCCTGGGATCGGGCCCCATGTCTGGCTTCCTGCTCAGCAGGGTGTCTGCTTCTCCCTCTGTTCCTCCCCCTGTTCATGCTTGTGATCATGCACAGGCGTGTGCCCTCTCTCTTTCTGAAATAAAATCTTTAAAAAAGAAAGAACATAAATCTATTTTTAACCTTGTAAATCTATATAAGTAGTATAATGACTTGGCGAAAAACAAGGTAGTCCTCAGGAAATCTACTAGGATGTAGCACGAGTGACAACTGTTGAGTAGCATGGGCTCTTCTCTCCATATATATATGATTTAAAAAACTTTGCGAACATGAATTTTCATGGATCTCTAGAACAGCTCAAGCACCTACTCTCCTACCAAAGTTCTTTAGCCCTTCTATTTTTAGAGAGGTACTGGAGCCTTAGGTATGGAAGGCAATAGTAGAGGCCAGTTTGGGAATATTCAGAGCCATGACCCTTGAGAGTTTCTTGCTTATATTTTACTTTCTAAAAAAATTCACAAGGAGCTGTGGACCACACAGAAGGAGGCAGGTACAAAATGAGATTGCTGTTAAATGTGAATGTAAAAAGAACACTGGATTTTAAGACTTATGAAAAAAAGAACGTAATGTATTTCACTGATTATTTTATATTAATTACATGTTGAAATTAAACTTTTAAATTTATTGTGCTAAAAATGTATTCAAATTAATTTTAAAATATTCACAAGGATATTCACTTTCACTGTTACTTTTGTTCCTCCCTCTACCCTAGTACAGAAAGAACAAAAAAAACCCCAAAAAACCAAACCACAAACAAACAAAAACCCAAACCATCAGACTCCCAACTTATTGGGAAAAATTCAAACATAATGCAAAAAACAGAAAAGAATAACGAACCAGTCCTCCCAAGCCCCCCACCGCCCTATCTACCCCACTTTTTTCCCCTGGAGTACTTTAAAGCCTCATTATTTCAATGGTAAATATTTCATTTATGTATCTTAAACTATGTTTATTGCAGATGAAAATGGACTTATTTAATGCATATACATAATGAGTTATTCTTTCTTTTTTTTTTTTTTTCCCTAAGATTCTATCTATTTATTCATTAGAGACAGAGAGAGAGAGGCAGAGGGAGAAGCAGGCTCCCAAGGAGCAGGGAGCCCGATGCGGGACTCGATCCCAGGACCCTGAGATCATGACCTGAGCCGAAGGCAGATGCTCAACCATCTGAGCCACCCAGGCGCCCATGAGTTATTCTTTCTTAAAGTGTGCTCTCACTGCTAATCCTTTATTTGTGTGTGGCCAGGAGACTTCCAAGGGATATTCACATGTCCGTGTTCCCTGTTAACTTATTGTGGCTTTTAGTTGAAAAATCATAGAAGGGTAGCTCAGGGATGGTTATCTCTGAAAGATGAAAATCTGCTTTTTAGAAATTTATATATATATATATATATTTTTTTTTAAAGATTTTATTTATTTATTTGAGAGAGAGAATGAGAGAGAGCAGGGTCAGAGGGAGAAGCAGACTCCCTGCAGAGCAGGGAGCCCGATGCGGGACTCGATCCAGGGACTCCAGGATCATGACCTGAGCCGAAGGCAGTCGCTTAACCAACTGAGCCACCCAGGCGCCCCTAGAAATTTATATTTTAAAGTTACGTATTTTGGTATCTCAGAAGCCTCAAAGTCAAGATTGTCCCTACCTTCCTGCTCCTGCTCAAGTTATTTTACTACTTTTGCAATTTAAACATGTTCCATCTTTTTTTTTTAAAGTTCAGCCCCCCAGAATACTTTTCTTTCTTTCTTTAGTTAGTTAGTTAACCCTTATTTTTGTACATATATGTTTTTCTTTAAAATTTTGGGAGGCACTTTCTTCATGTTCCATCTTTTAATTTTTTTTTTTTCCTCAGGGTAAACTGTTAGCCTTTTATTAAAGGAGTTTTATCTTATAGTTATCTTCTAGTTCCTTTTCAAATTTTCTTAATTACACTTGAATTTTAAGACCCAAACTGAGAAAGGTACTTTATTAGAGGTTTGGTTAAACCTGAAGTATGGAAAAGTGGTACTTAAATAGCAAAACATTTTTAATGCATTCTTTTTATAAACATTGTTCTTTAAAGTGTTCTTTGTGGACATTTTTTTTTTTTTCTATATTCTCAATGCTTTTATCTGTTTTAGGGCTAATATCCTTCCCAGGCATATTATTTTATATTTTTCATATTACGCATTATGTGTTTAATCCATTTACTTTTGTAGCTTTATTGAGGTAGAATTGACAAAAGTGTTTTATTCATTTAGTTTGCTAGTTGACAGAATGATTTTTGCTCTAGTTATTCAGAATCATCCACTCTGCCACATTTGGTATTTTCAGTATACTGCGTTTTCATTATCTTAAGTCATTAATAAAATGTCTTTAGAGGTTGGAAAAGGGGTGCCTGGCTGGCTCGGTTGGTATAGCATGCAACTTTTCATCTCAGGGTTGTGAGTTCGAGTCCCATCTGGGTGCAGAGATTGCTTAAAAACAAAATCTTAAAGTAAGGGTACCTGGATGGCTCAGTCGGTTAAGTGTCCGACTCTTGATCAGGTCTTGATCACAGGTCGTGAGTTGAAAAAAATATTTAAAAAGAAGTAGGAAAAGGTTTTTTGCTTGTTTCATTTCTTTGGGATGCTGATGCTTATATGATTATGTTTTCATTGTCTTTCACTCTTATGAAATTTGTCAGTGATTCTTCAAAATATACAAGGTATTTTATTTACTTGTTTGTTTTTTATATAGAGAGAAAGAGGAATCCCTTCAGCTTCATCAGGAAGCCTGGGAACGACATCAGTTAAGGAAGGAACTTCGTAGCAAAAACCAAAATGCTCCAGACAGCCGGCCAGAGGAAAATTTCTTTAGCCGCCTAGACTCAAGTTTGAAGAAAAATACTGCTTTTGTCAAGAAACTAAAAACTATTACAGAACAACAGAGAGACTCCTTGTCCCATGATTTTAATGGCCTAAATTTAAGCAAATACATTGCAGAAGCTGTAGCTTCTATTGTGGAAGCAAAGCTAAAAATATCTGACGTGAACTGTGCTGTGCACTTGTGCTCTCTCTTTCACCAGCGTTATGCCGACTTTGCTCCATCACTTCTTCAGGTTTGGAAAAAACATTTTGAAGCGAGGAAAGAAGAGAAAACCCCTAACATTACCAAGTTAAGAACTGATTTGCGTTTCATTGCAGAATTGACAATAGTTGGGATTTTCACTGACAAGGAAGGTCTTTCCTTAATCTATGAACAGCTAAAAAATATTATTAATGCTGATCGGGAATCCCATACTCATGTTTCCGTGGTGATTAGTTTTTGTCGACATTGCGGCGATGATATTGCTGGACTTGTGCCACGGAAAGTGAAGAGTGCTGCAGAGAAGTTTAATTTGAGTTTTCCTCCTAGTGAGATAATTAGTCCAGAGAAACAACAACCTTTCCAGAATCTTTTAAAAGAATACTTTACATCTTTGACCAAACACCTGAAAAGGGACCACAGGGAGCTTCAGAATACTGAGAGACAAAACAGGTGATTTTCAAATATTTCTCAGAATTGAGAATTTATTTTGGAGCTCATACTTAAAAATTTTTAAAGTCTTCATGCCACTGAAAGAACTTATGGAAAAGGGCTCATTGCAGGTGATTTCTTAACATTTCCAGGAGAATTTCAAAGTACCAGTCTAAGTACTCATGTTTAAATGGGAGTCTATGATAGATTTTGTTTCTGAATTTAAAAGACAACTGGCAAGTATATGGTGATTTTTACTTTGTGGATGTGTTTTCTTCCTGTGATTTAAAAAACTCCTTAATGTTGAGGGATAAATTTTCTTTTTCTGTCACTTTAACTTACCTGCTATTATTTTTGTGTGTTTTGTTGTGCCCACTCTATAACAGGTTTGCTTTCATTGTTTTGTATCTTAATTTATTGATGTCACTGTTGATACTTGTTCTTCTTAGAAAATGAGTCATTATCAGTGGTGTTTTAGATCAGAAATGAGGAAAATAGTGCAACAAATTAGATGTGAAAAAAAATTTCTTAAATGCTACTGTGTAAAGTGCATTAACAGGAGTCTTTCTCCTGGGAACATCCATTTAAAGTTTCAAGGAATAATGTGGCATAATGTATGTGCCTGTGGTAATTAGTGAAGGTATCTGATTGAGGGGCCACCTTTGATTGTTACAAGATAGTGCTGTGTAGCCTGTGTACCTAGGAGGCATCAACAAGTTGGAAGTTGATGTGGTTGGTGGGCAGTAGGTCAACTTTTACGGAGGGTGGATTTGGAGGAGGGCTGAGGGAGTACGGAAAGGAGGCAGCAGCAGTAGCGTTTGGCTGAGTGCCTTGCACCTCTTTAAAATGCATGGTTAAGAGTCTGAAATGGCTGTTTTTCAAGAATTAGTGTGGGAGGGTATGGATTTCCATAAACCTGCTGGTTTAATCAGAAGGTGATTGACTTAACTAGAAGCGAAGACTGTAGCAGTGGGGTTAGCTTTATGTCAGGATAGGTCCACAGACTTTATGACTAAACCATGATGGTTGAGGGTCACTCAAGACGTGAGAGTTTAAGATGGCAGTGGTGTTCCTCAGGGTTTCTTTTTTTATTTTTGAAAACAAAGATCTTTGTTTTGTGGTTTTGAATAGTGAGGACTGTTTTAAACTTCGAATAGGCAACTTCAGGGTGTATTTATGTAGTCAATAATGAGTTTAAGCAGAAAACAGTGGCCCTCTATTAATAATTCTCACATATTTAAGGTTTCATAATTATGACTTACATAGTGTTTTGTCATTTTCCTAGTCTTTTTCTTTTTCCCATATGTTCTACCTAATACCTCATGGCTGATTTTGTAGTATGCTTTGATTACTTTTTATCAGCTACTTTAGGGGTTTTGTGTGTGTTTACTTCTGATTGGCCTCACAGAAGCTTAGAGGGTAGAGTCTACAATGACTTAATCCGATCCCCTTTCCAGTGCAGGAGTCCATTTTACAGATTATCTGACAGATAAAGTATTCTTTCTTTGGAAGTGCCCTTCCAGTGTTGGCACCCCTACTTACTAGGAATTCAAGCTGAAATTTAACTCCCCATAAAATGGTTCCCTTCGATTTACATTTTTCTGGTACCAATGGAATAAAGCTGCTTAAAGTGGAGGGGTCCATGAACTGTTTACCTATTCATAATGAATTAAATATAGGAACAGACTAAGCATTTAGACATCTTTTATAGCAATTTTCTATAGTCCTGATATTGTTACTGTGTTTTATAAAAGTGTCTGCAGTGATTAGAAAAAAAAAAAAAAATTCCTTTACCACAGATAGTTTGAGAAACACTGACGTGGGACATGTCTCCTCTTTCATACCCATGATAATATCTCAAATATTTGCAAACTGCCAGGATGTTTCCTTTTCATCTTCTCAAGGCTAAACACCTCCTGTTCCTTCAGTTTGTTCCATGATTTCCACGTGACCATCCTTAGGACATTCGTTTTGGATGCATTTTTTCCTGCCTGTAACCTCAAATTCCATTACTTTTTATTATAGCTGCCTTGTCATTCTTTTGACTGTTTGTGAGCTTATATATACCTAAAGATTAATTTCTCAAATGAACTGCTGCCAGACCAGTTCTTCACCTTGAACTAGTGGAAATCATCTCTTAAACCTGAATGCAGACTTACCTCTTTTAACTTTATTTAGATGTTTTTGGCATACTACTTTATCCTAATGATAATTTTGAACATTGATTATGTTATTATCTGCTGTATGTATTATTATGTACTTATCTGCTGGTCACATTCAGTTTTGATAAGCAGACCTGTTCTTTAATATTATTCAAGTCACCATGAAAATTTTGAATGGGATGTAGTGTTAAGAGCATGGTTTTGTGGCCTTTACCTAGAAACTTTTACTCATTTAAATACAGAACTTTTGGGGCACCTGGATGGCTTCAGTCGTTAAGCGTCTGCCTTTGGCTCAGGTCATGGTCCCAGGGTCCTGGGATGAGCCCTACATCAGGCTCCGTGCGCAGCGGGAAGCCTGCTTCTCCCTCTCCCACTCCCCCTGCTTGTGCTCCCTCTCTCGCTGTGTCTCTCTCTGTCAAAGAAATAAATAAAATCTTTAAAAAAAAAAAAAAATAAATCCAGAACTGTTGACCTGTGGTTATTAGAGGAGGTCATTTACCTAGTATAAATTGATCTTAGCATTGTAGCAGTCATTTTATCATGGGATATTGTCTACACCAATGTAATAATTTGGGAGATGGGAAAATCTTTTTTTTTTTTTTTTAAGATTTTATTCATTTATTTGAGAGAAAGAGAGTGAGAGCACAAGCCAGGAGACAGATGGAGAGGGAGAAGCAGGCTCTCTGCTGAGCAGGGAGCCTAATGCAGGGCTCCATCCCAGGACCCTGGGATCATGACCTGAGCCGAAGGCAGCCGCTTAACCGACTGAGCCACTCAGGCGCCCTGGGAGATGGGAAAATCTTAATCACAATATAGAAAATAATTGGCATATGGCTTAATAAATAATGCATACCTTAGGATAGCTTCAAATTGAGCAGCCTCTATAGTGTAGATTTGAATACCTGACTGACCAAGAAGACATGAGGATTAGTGCAGAATCCCTTGGCCTGGTATTAGTACATTACAATGTACTGTTAAAATGACCAGTTCCCCAAAGTTTCCCCCTCCCAGTCATTATCCAGTAGGTGTTTTGAGATTATTCTGCATCATGGGAATAATTGTAGACAATAGTTTTTCCCAGTAAGGTTTCTCTTAGGGAAATGCTGGAAATCTAAGTGCCAAGCTAGCAGATATTTAAGACTCATGTAGTTAAATTATTTTAAGCCTTTATACAATATCTTAATAATGACAGTTTAAAACAAAAAAAACCCAAATACATTATATTTTCAGTCTATGAATCCTAAATGCTTTGGGTCATTTTAATTAGCTTGGGAGATGGCACTATTCATAGAGGTTGTGAAGTCTTCGTCTATACTCATTAAAGTCTATACTTAAGATTTCTTTCAACCAATTTATAAAAATAGAATAATAAAATCTCTGGTATTTTCTAAAAGACACTAATGAATGAATGAAGACAGTGACTGCATAATACCTCTTGAGTCTTAGTTAGCTGTTCTTTTCTCATGTTACCTGGGCTGATACTACAGGTATTCTGATACTAGCTATCTATAACTAGTTCTGTTTCAAAGCCCCTGAGAGAGTTATAATTATAAGCAAGTAATACAACTGACCCTAGGATTTGGTGAATTCTTATAAATTTGACCTTATAAGCTTTTTGTACTTCAAAGAATTTTTAAAATATATTTTGGTTAAGTGATTGATCCTGGAGAATTATAATTAATATTTAAACATTTGAATATAACCAGTAACATCGTCCAGTTTAGAGTTAATAGCTTTACTTGGTAGGTTTTGCTTTTTATAATGTTCAGTGGTCTTACTTTATACTTAAAATGCTTTGTGCTGTGAGATATTTTTCTCAGTGAGGTAATATGACCTATTTTTTGGCATTTAATAAAAATTGAAGAAATGATTTAATTTTTATTAGATATAATTTAATTATATAACAGTTTGTTTCTTGCAGTAGTGAAATCATGAATTCATATATTAAGTCAATTCTTACTTGAATAATTTTGAAGTGTCTTCATTCCTTTCTTTCTCCCTAACTGGTGGGAATGGTGGTAAAAGTTTCTTTTTTCAGTACTGGTGAATTAGGACCTTATGATTGCATGTTTAGACAGCACTAAGTGATTTGATTGAAAGTATAGAAAAAAAATACAAGTAGAATGTAGGCTTTCCCTGTTAATAAAATCGGAGATTTCTTTCATTACTGCAAATTCATGAGATACTACTTTGCCATTGTTGAAACTTAAAAGCACATTAATGTAAAATTAAGTAGTGTTGCTTTTACCTTCCACTTCCCTTCCAGGTAAGTTGTACCTTGCCTTTACAGGTGGAATGTTTGATAAATCGTTTAGTATTTAAGCACTATTAAGATGTTCTGTCACTGTACTTAGACGCAACGAGGCTTTAACAATTTTGTAAGTACTCTAAAATTGTTCCATCTTTCCTGAAATTATCTCTCATTCAATGACTTTGACAGTTCTTTAATAAATATTTGATTGAGTACAGTTACGGTTACTATGCTGTAGTGTGTTTTCACACAAGATTATAAGACATCCATAACCAAATTCTAAAATGAAACCAAAAGAAAATTTAATTCGCTTGAAAATTTGACAAATTGCTAAAGGAGATAAAAAGTAAAACCTAGTAGTTTTTCATGGGTCTGCTTCATGATTATTTTTTCAAGATTTTGGCCATGTGTTCTATGTTATTTTGCATGACTGTATAAGGTCAAAGCTAAGATGGATTCTGTGTTCTTGCCAAGATTTTTTTTCTTTTTAATTTGGCTAATAGAAGATCAAATAATATTTGGCATTGAAGTTCTTGCCTTTTTTACAGTAGGCTGTGGCATGTTTTTTTCCTCATTAAAATAACTTGTACATTGATCAGGTGCATTAAATGAATGATCTTAATTGATCCTCATAGTAGTACCCTTGAAAGAAATACCTCTATTTTGAAGGTGATCAGATCTAGGGATTAAAGAGCTTGCCCATTGTGTCTTATATAGCAAATGACAGATCCAGTTCTTTCATACCTCTTCATACTGTATTTTTCACAATTTCCATATTACTCATCTTCCATCTGCATTTAGTATTTGTACTTGATTTTAAGGTGTCTAGTAAATACAGTAGCCACTCAGTGCTTACCAAGTCAGATGCAAACAGAAGGACCCGAAAGAATATAAAATAAACACCCCAGTGTGAGAAGGCTTCCTTTGATATATGTATTTGAGAGACATTCTAATTTCAGTATAAGGTACCAAGTGGATAATTTTAATTTGGGAGGCAGTATAGTCCAATAGTTGTGAGCATAGACTCTGGAGCCAGGCTACTTGGGTTCAAATCTTAGATCTGTTATTTACTCAGTTCTGTAATTCTTGGCAAGTTATCTCATATCTCTGTGCTTCAGTTTTCTCTTCTGTAAAATGGAATAACAGTAGCACTCTACCTCTGAGATAAATGTGAACGATGCAGTGAATTCACGTGTAAAAGCACTTTTAAAAACAGTATCTGGCTCATTGTAAGTAGTAAATGTGAGTTTATTATTTGTACTATATTTCCTGCTTAATCCTTCAGAAGGACTTGATGAGAATTTCTCCTGTGCCTTTTCATGGTTTTGAAAATGTGTATTTTTAAAATAATGCGAAATAACAGTAAATAATATACAAAATAAAAGAGCAAGAGTGTCAAACAATAAGAAAAATTGAAAAAAGGGAAAGAAAACAAAAATATGTCTTTTAATACTAGAAATTTTGAGGCATTTATGACTTTTCTTATGAGATAGAATGCTCGATTCAAGAGTAGACTATTTGATATTTTCTGTCAGTTTTACAATATTGAATTAGTAATATAAAAAACACTAGAAATCAAAGATTGATATACCTTAGGATTGCTTCCAGACAGTGATAGCTCATCATCTGGTGAAGGAGGTCTACTATCTTGTATTTTTATTATAATGAATAAGATTTGGAATTAACTTTGTTTTCGTTGCTTTTTATATCTCTAAAATGCTGCCAGTAACTCCCTATTTTACAGTGATGTCATGAGAGGGAATGTACTCATTTATAATACATTTAACAATGATACTGATTCAGTGAACTCTAATTATGACAGGGATTGGCAAACTATGGCCCACAGGCCAGATAGATGCACCACTATTTTTTATACAGCTGGTGAGCTAAGAATAAGAATGGTTTTAACTTTTTGGATGGTTGGAAAAAAATCAGAAGAGTAATATTTTGTGAAATACTAAAATTATATGAGTTCAAATTTCAGTATCCATAAATAAAGTTTTATTGGAACATAGTCATGCTCATTTGTTTATGTATTATCTGTGGCTGCTTTTGTGCAGCAGAGTTGAGTAGTTGCAACAAAGAACGTATGGTCTGCAAAGCCTAAAATACTTACATATGGCCCCTTTGCAGAAATAATTTGCTAACCTCTAATTTATGACTGTCTCAAAAAGAATGGCTTCTATTCAACTTTCTGAAATTATGGGCTTCTGAAGAGATTGTAATTAAAATGATATGTGATAAATCATATATTCAACTTGATTTTGCATAGTGATATATTCCCATGGAATTCTCATAAGAAATTTTGGTGAGATTTACACCGAATAGAATAGGTACTTTGGTCAAATGTGCTGCAGTAATGTTTAGTTCCCTCATACACGTCTTCTAAAAAAGTTAAACTGAAAATCATTTCCAGTGGGCTTCATAAACCTAAAAAACTGCCATATATAGTACAGTCATTAAAAAATGTCTCATTTTAATTTGAGCACCTCTAAATGACTCTAGGGATTTTGAATGTTTGGGTGCCTATGATGCATTTATTTCTCTGCTTGAAATCTGTGTTCTTACTAGGTCCTGTGTGTTTAGTCTGATGTTTAGTAAATATATTAAATAAAGTCAAGGAAAATGTGTAGGACTATATAAGTTTTGTGTATGACAGAACTCTTCCAGTGCCATTTCATTGGTATCTTGTGCTGCTTGCTAAGTTTTTAGTGTAAGATATGATTAGAAAATAAATCTGCCAAAATCTAAGCTTTTGTCCTAGGACTGTTCTCACTAGGTAGTAACCTAAGCACATGTAAGTTAAGCAGTTAAGTAAATTAGTACTGTTAAAAAATTTGATCATGGGGTTGAGATTTGGGGGGAGTGTGAGGAGTTACTTCTGGAGCTTCAGAGTTTTAAATTTGTTCTAGGATGACTGGAAAGGAACTGGAATGCATACAAAGGGAACTATCATAGAAGTAAATCACTTTTAACTGATTGAATGCAAAGTCACAGGCCAATGTTTGAAAATGAGATTGATATTGGAAAAAAGAGTGTTCCTTTTTTGTTGTGATAAAATAGTCATCATTTTGTTACTGCTTATATATCATAAATTATTAATGTTGTATAACCTAAAAACTGCATATATGTTCTTCAGATTACTAGAATGTCAGAACTTGTTAGAGAAAGTTCCAGGTTCTGTTATTTTGAGATATTTTCCTGTTTCTTTTCAAGTACTGAAATAATTTTGCATCTTAATTGTTAGATGTTTTGAAATCTCTTAGGACTGTTATTATCACTCTGAACATAATCTGCTATAGAACAAACTCCTCAGTCTTTATTGACTTAAAATTTTTTCTAATAATAACTGCAGAACATTTTAGAATAGTCTACTTTTGAGTATTTATTTAAACTATTTAATTTTAGTGTCTTTTATCTTCAAAAATGATATAACTTCTTTTTTTTTTTTTTAAAGATTTTATTTATTTATTAGAGAGAGAGAGAGCGCGCACAAGCAGGGGGAGCGGCAGGCAGAGGGGGAAGCAGGTTCCCCGCTAAGCAGGGATCCCGATGCGGGGCTGGATCACAGGACCCTGGGATCATGACCTGAGCCGAAGGCAGACGCTTAACCGACTGAGCCACCCAGGCGTCCCAAAAATGATATAACTTCTAATTAAAAGTTCTAACAAGCTCACTCATTCAAAATAATAGTCATTGCTTTCATGAGTTGAGTATTTTTGAATGTTTTGGGTTTAGAATTCATTCACAAAACTTACTGAAAGACTTTTTTCCTATAAAATTAGTTTGAGATAAATGGTTAAAGAGAGAAACTCTGTTCTTGTTCGTAGAATGATACTAATGTACTTTTAAATTGTAAGAAAATAAGTGAAAATTTTTCATTTTAGATACCTAATAGGCTGGATTTGAAAAAAGAAGATTGGATTTAGTGAATAGTATCCTATGCTTTGATCTACCTTGAGCTTATAATGGGAGCTGATATTCCTAACTTAGAAAATGTTGGCTGGAATGTTACAGCATTTAAACACAAGTTTATGTGGGTAGGAATTGGGTAAGATAGGAAAGTTTGGAAATTGTTCCAGTTAAGCTGGGATGAGTAAGTTTAGGCATGGTTTTTCACTTTATTTTCTGTAACATCACCAAAAAACACCTCATTTTCTTCCTTGTTCATAAGAAAACTCAAATGACAAGTAATAAAAAACTTTTAAATGTTTTGAAAATGACTTAATTTTTAATTTACAGTTGGCTTTTTGAAACCTGTATTGTATTTGCATTAAGGTTTATAGATTTCACATGTTACACTACATACGTACTTAGTTATAAATAGATGCAGTTACAGGCATCTCAACTATCTGTAGATATAGTAAGGTTTTTACTTCACTGTACATTTTGAAATTTTTCAGTAGTTCTGCATTTCTAATTATGGGTGGCTTATTGGTGACCTATTTGTAGAATAGAAGACTAGTTGTATCCTCTGCTCCTGAGATGGCCTGAACTTGCTTACGTGTGTTGCTCAATTAATATTTGTTAAATAGATAAATAACCAGTACTTGTACAGTAAACTGAGAATTGGCTGTTTGGAAGATGTGAGCTTTTTCAAAAAATCTTGATTAAAATCATTGTAAAAGTTTAAGGATACTGATTTTTATAACCTGTTGTTTTTGAATAGTAAGTTTTTTAGGTATGTTAAGTATTTTTGATTAACTGTGTCTGAAGGGAGTATTTTTAACAAAATATTTTTAAAATAATTTTTATTTAGTGGCATTGTTAAATTTTACATTTCTGCAGGCATAGTTAATCACAATATTCTTTGAAGAATTAATGTTGAAATTTAATTGCTTAGGTGAATTTGATTATACCAGTTTTAATTTTCAGGTACATCTTGAAAATGTTAATAAAAAATTGAAGAAAATCGTGCAAAAAGCTTATGTGATAAAATAAAATTTTATGGAACATTCCCAGTGTAACAATACATGAGCACATGTATTTTGATGAGATTATCAGATTATTTCATCGTTTGTTTATAGGCGTATTCTCCATTCTAAAGGGGAGCTAAGTGAAGATAGACATAAACAGTATGAGGAATTTGCTATGTCATATCAGAAGCTGCTGGCAAATTCTCAATCCTTAGCAGACCTCTTGGATGAAAATATGCCAGATCTTCCTCAAGACAAACCAACACCAGAAGGTAAGATAGCCCTAAAAACATAGAGATTTTTCAATAAGCACTGCCACTTATCTTTACTTTGTCAGATATGTATTATTGAAAATTAAGTTTTAAACATGCCTTTAAGGGGTTTTAAATGAAGAAGTAGTATTAAGCACTATCACTTATCTTTACTTTGTCAGGTGTATATTATTGAAAATTTAAGTTTTAAACATGCCTTTAAAGTGTTTTAAATGAAGAAGTAGTATTAAGACCTAATAAGAACTTCGAAAAGCTAGTATCTGAAATACTCCTATGAATGGAAAAGGCTTTGCACTTAGAGAACAGTAATTAACTCATGTGATCTTAAGGTGCAGTCCTTCAGGTTCTTTTATATTAGGTATCTTTGAATTATATCCAACAGGGGCCTTTTTTTTTTTTTTTTTTTAAGATTTTATTTATTAGAGTAAGCACGGTAGGGGGCGGGCAGGGAGGAACAGAGCAGGAGGGAGAGGGAGGAAAGAATCTAAGAATCTCAAGCAGACTCTCTGCTGAGTGTGGAGCCCGGTCACTGAGCTAGATCCCATAACCCTGAGATCATGACCTGAGCCGAAACCAAGAGTCGGACACTTAACCAACCGAGCCACCCAAGTGCTTCCAAACAGGGGCCTGTCTTAAACCATACTTGGGGTTATAAAAAGATTCACTCTATTTCTCATAAGGTGAATTGGATCTTTGGGATTCTAAATTTTTATATGCTTATTTTTAATCTATTTGTTTTGAATGATACGATATCCTAAATTGTTATTTAGAACTAAAACTTACCTTGCGGTTTTGTGAGAGAAATTGTTTATCATTCTGTGAGATGAGTTATTTTCCATACTATTTCAAAGATTTTTTTTTTTTTTAAAGATTTTACTTATTTATTTGAGAGAGAGAGAGAGAGCACATGAAAGGGGGGAGGGTCAGAGGGAGAAGCAGACTCCCTGCTGAGCAGGGAGCCTGATGCGGGACTTGATCCGGGGACTCCAGGATCATGACCTGAGCCGAAGGCAGTCGCTTAAACAACTGAGCCACCCAGGCGCCCCTATTTCAAAGATGTTTTAAAGTTCCGTTTTGATTGTCCTTAAGTTGGTAGGGCTCCTAATACATTAATCTGTCACACCAACTACTTTATATAATAATTTATGTTAGTAGATGTGTTAATGTGTTATTAATCTTCAAGCTATCTGGCAATCCTGTTTACTTAAAAATTTTAAGAGTAAAGTATTTGTAAGGTATCCTTTTATAATACAAGAAGATATTTTGTATTTTACATCTCAGTAAGAAACACCTATTGTATAGTGTGAGTGCGTTTATTTTATTTATATATAATCATGTATATGATTCCTCCTAATTTTTATATCCCTTCATCAGTGAACCTCAGACTTTTTGGTTTTTTAAAAGAAGTTCCACTGTAGACTTTGTGTTTGTTTTATTCTGGCAGGTTTCTTGAACATTTTCAATATATTTATTATATTTTAGAACTAAAATCTTTGATACTGTTTAGCATTGATTTGGTATTATTTCTACTGAAACTTAAGGTAGTCTTCTTTTAATGGTAAATGACTTGAAAGTATTTGTAGGCATTTTCCAGAGATAATAGGTCAACATAAAATTCTATCATTTTTAAAAAATATTTTCACCAGGTATAGAATTTTAGGGTGACATTTTTTTCTTTCAATACTTTTTTTTTTTACATATGGTATATTTTTCCTCTGCTTGCTTTAAAATTTCTTAATTTTGATGTGGCTTGGTGTGGTTTTTCTTTGGTGCTTGGGTTCATTGGACTTCCTGAATCTTTGAGTTTATAATTTTTGTCAAATTTGGAAAATCTTGACTCTGGTTTCTTCAAATATATTTTCTATTACTCTTCTACCTGCTATGGAGATTTAATTATAACTATGTTAGGTGGTATGAAGTTGTCCTTTTTATTCTTTAATACTTTTTTCTCTGTGTTTTGTATTGGATAGTTTCTACTGCCGTATCTTCAAATTCATTAGTCTTTCCTTTTACAGTGTATAATATACTATTAATCTTTTTTTAAAGATTTATTTATTTTAGAGAGAGAAAGCACAAACAGGAGGGACAGAGGGAGAGGGAGAGAGAATCTCAAGCAGACTCTGCGCTGATCACAGAGCCTGATGTGGTGCTTGATCTCACAACCCTGAAATAATGACCCGAGCTGAAACCAAGAGTCCGATGATCAACTGACTGTGCCACCCAGGCACCCCTATATTATTAATATTATATAGAAATGTAATTTTTATCTCTCAAAGCTGGTTTTATTTTCCATGGTCTCAAACATGCTTAGTCTATCTCCTAGTTTGTTGAGTATATGAAATATAGTTAGAATATCTGTTTTAATGTCCTTGTCTACTAATTTTATCATGTATGTCATTTCTGCATTTTTTTTTTAAGATTTTATTTATTTATTTGACGGAGAGAGACACAGTGAGAGAGGGAGCACAAGCAGAGGGAGTGGGAGAGGGAGAAGCAGGCCTCCTGCAGAGCAGGGAGCCTGATGCGAGGCTTGATCCCAGGACACTGGGATCATGACCTGAGCCAGGCATCCCTTTGCATTGGTTTTAATTGATTAAGTAATTGATCTCCTCTACAGCTCTTGTATTTTTTTCTACTTTTTGCATTTTTCATCATGTTTAAATTGGATAACTGCTGGATAGTTGTGTATTCTTAGAAACATCATTGACCTTAATTCTGGGACACAGTTAAGCTACTTGGAAACAGTTTTATCCTTTTCAGGTTGGCTTTGTTAGGTGGGATCAGACCAGCCTTTAGTCTAGGGCTAATTTTCCCTATTACAGAAGCAATATCCTTCTGTACTCCCCTGATTTCCCATGAATTGGAAGATTCATGAGTAGTTATTTTCCCAGTCTCAACTAGTTCCTTTACACATAGGGGCTGATCAGTGTTCCGCTGAACATTCAGGGGGAGTTCTCTGCTGATCTTTAAGGTCTGTTTCTGTGCTTTTCCCTCTCTGGTACTCTGTCCTGCACTATCTAGCCACGTGGGCTAGAATCTTTCCCACACTCTCAGCTTCTGTCGTTCTCGTCTCACAGAGACTGCTGGGGTCTGCTTCACTTCCCCCTTACTTGGCTGTAGCCTGGAAAATCTATAAGGCAATAAGCTAGAGCAGTTAATTGTAGGGCTCAGGTTTTTTGTTTCTTGTCTCTAGGGATCACTTTCCTGTGCTATCTGATGTGGTGTTCAAAAACTCACATATATTGTTTGCCTGGTTTTTTTAGTTGTTTTAGGTCACTGGTACCTCATCTTGGCCTGAAGAGGCCGAAACTTTTAAATGATCAGAATATTTGTTCCTGCCATGCTGAAATGAGATCATATTATATATACTATTCTGCAACTACTCTTTTTTTTACATTTTATTTTTATTTTTTATTTTTTAAGTTTTTATTTAAATTCCAGTCAGTTAACATACAGTGTAATATTAGTTTCAGGTGTACAGTATAGTGATTCAACACTTCCATAGGGTATATGCATTTTAAGTTTGAATATATAAAGTTAAATATTCTTCTAAAGAAATTTATATGCCACTAGCTATGTGAGAACGAGTGTTTTCTTAACGTTCTTACTGTATTGTAGTTCTTGATTTTTATCTTCTGAGGTTGAGCATCTTTTCTTTAAGTTTATTGTCTGTTTTATATATATATGTATGTATATATACACGTACATACATATATATGTTTCTCTGTGACATACTGGTTTGAATCCTTTACCCCTGCCTCTTCTTTTTTTTTTTTTTTTTAAAGATTTTTATTTATTTATTTATTTGACACAGAGAGAGAGAGAGTGCACAAGTAGGGGGAACGGCAGGCAGAGGGAGAAGCAGACTTCCCTTTGAGCAGAGAGCCTGATGTGGGGCTCGATCCCAGGAGCCTGGGATCATGACCTGAGCCGAAGGCAGATGTTTAACTGACTGAGCCACCCAGGCACCCCTGCCTCTTCTTTTTAATCAAATATTTATCTGTTTTTAATTGAATTATAAAAGCATTTTGCATATTAAAGAAATTATTCTTGGTCATATGCATTGCAAATAGTTTCCCATGATTATCTACTGCTTTTTGACTTTGTAGCATTTTTTTTGCTTCTCAGAAGTTGATTTTTTCACAATTTATAATTACTGTGCAAATACATTTTTCATATATGTAAAATATTGATGCATATTACAGAGTAGAAAGTGAAAGTCTCCTATCTTATGCATTCCATTTTCCAAGCTATCCATGGTTAAGAGTTTGATAAGAATCTGTCCAGATTTTTTAGTACAGAATATATATATGTAAAATATATAATCAGATATTGATACATAGCTTTATTGTTAATTTATGTAATGTTATTTTGTATTAACTTTTTCAATAACATTTTTGAGAAATTACTGAGTTCAGATAGATATGCTTCATTCTTTTAGTATCTGATTAATATTATGGAGTGTATAAATGCAGTTTGTCAGCCTTTATTGGTAGATGCTTAGATTCTGTTCAGTTTTGCTCTGTTACAAACAGTGCTACGGCAAATATCCTTGTAAATCTTACTTCACATGTTCTTTTATTTCTTTGGTATACATTTCCTAGAAGGAATCTTGCAGGATCAAAGATTATACTTATTTTATTTTATTTTATTTTTTTTAAAGATTTTATTTATTTATTTGAGAAAGAGAATGAGATAGAGCATGAGAGGGGGGAGGGTCAGAGGGAGAAGCAGATTCCCCGCTGAGCAGGGAGCCCGATGCGGGACTTGATCCCAGGACTCCAGGATCATGACCTGAGCCGAAGGCAGTCGCTTAACCAACTGAGCCATCTAGGCGCCCGATTATACTTATTTTAAATATTGATAGATACTGGGACGCCTGGGTGGCTCAGACAGTTAAGTGCCTGCCTTCAGCTCAGGTCATGATCCCAGAGTCTGGGATCAAGCCCCATGTCGGGCTCTCTGCTCAGAGGGGAGCCTGCTTCTCCATCTCCTTCTGCCTGCCACTCTCTCTGCTTGTGCTCTTTCTCTGTCAAATGAGTAAATAAAATGTTAAAAATAAAATAAAATAAAATAAATATTGATAGATACTGACAGATGACATCTCCTTAATGCTGTATTAATTTATATTCTAGATAAGATATGAAATTGCTTACTTCCCTATGGTCTTGTCAACATTTGCTGATATCCATCTTTTAAACATAATTTAGCATGTCGAAGTGATAAATGTTAAGTTTTGTTTAACATTATCCTTATTAGTATTGAGGTTAAGGTTCTTTTTTTTTTTTTTTTTAAGATTTTATTTATTTATTTGACAGAGAGAGACACAGTGAGAGAGGGAACACAAGCAGGGGGAGTGGGAGAGGGAGAAGCAGGCTCTCCACAGAGCGGGGGGCCTGATGCGGGGCTCGATCCCAGTTAAGGTTCTTTTTATATGATCTTTTACTTACTTCTTCAGAGGCTTTATCCATTTTTCTATTGGGATTTTGGTCTTTGGTTGTAGGGCTCTTTATATTATGAATACTAATTTCTTTGTATGAATGGTGCCAGTATTGTCTTCTAGTTTGTCCTTTGCTTTTGTTTATATTTTTCATTACACAGTGTTACACTTTTTCAGTCTTTGCTTTTACAGTATATGGGTTTAGTGTCCTGTGTTTAAATATATTTGCTGTAAGGCATATAAGGAGTGTGCTAGGTAGCCAGTGTTCTGTTGTTTTTGCTTTTGTTTTTGCTCTTGGTTTTGTTTTTCCTATGAAATGAATCATTTTCTTTCTTTTTTTTTTTTTTTTAAAGATTTTATTTATTTATTTGAGAGAGAGAGAATGAGACAGAGCGAGTACATGAGAGGGGGGAGGGTCAGAGGGAGAAGCAGACTCCCCGCCGAGCAGGGAGCCCGATGCGGGACTCGATCCAGGCACTCCAGGATCATGACCTGAGCCGAAGGCAGTCGCTCAACCAACTGAGCCACCCAGGCGCCCGAAATGAATCATTTTCTTATGGTTATTTTTAATCTACGTGATCATTCTCCTACTTACAATTCTAGTTAGGAGAGAAGCACAGTGAGAATAGATAAATTCATGAGTGACCTCATGATCATGAAGTTGGATATTATTTACTCTTCTGAGTTTAAGAATTTATAGTTGTGTGTAAAGGGTAGACTGTGTGTATGTGCATGCACATGTGCAAATATGTGCATGGTTTTCTGCCTTCTACTGAAATATCTTTATATTTCTTTGTCTTTCCTTCCGTTCTTTTCCATTTATTTATCACTTGACCATTTATAGCAACCCGCCTTATACCACGGATTATACCAAAAGGAGGGATGCTTCTTAATTAAAAGTTTATGGTTTACTTCTGGGGCACCTGACTGGTGCAGTTGGCAGACCATGTGACTCTTTTTTTTGAGAGAGAGAGAGGGAAAGAAAATGCGTGCATGTGTGCACACATGAGGTGGGGGTGGGGACGTGGGGGGAGGGGCAGAGGCAGAGGGAGAAGCAGACTCCCCGCCGAGGAGGGAGCCCAACTTAGGCCTCGATTCCAGGACCCTGGGATCATGACCTGAGCCGAAGGCAGATCCTTAACCGACTGAGCCACCCAGGCACCCCAGAGAGCATGTGACTCTCGATCTCAGGGTTGTGAGTTCGAACCCCCCCATATTGGGTGCAGAGATTGCTTAAAAAAAAAAAATCTTAAATTTTTTTTGGTATACTTGTGAAGATAATTGTGATATAAGTGGTACAGAGGGTTGGGAGTCAAAAAAAATGCTTTATGGGAGATGTGGATGTTTTAGGAATGGCCAGGCTTATATATTTCTTATATAAGAGAAAAAACATCTTTCTCATATGCTGTCCTCTAGTCTGTCCTGATTTGATGTTCAAGATGATTGCATAAACAATCCAGAGTGTTTGTTGATTAAAGAAGCTTCTATTAATTGAAACACTCAAGATTCATCACTTGTCAAATTGAAAGTATAAAATATCTTGTTATGTGGTTTTGCATACTACACCTGAAATGGTTTTAATTCCCTCTGACTTGTTTCATTGTAGAGCATGGGCCTGGAATTGATATCTTTACACCTGGTAAGCCTGGAGAATATGACTTGGAAGGTGGTATATGGGAAGATGAAGATGCTCGGAATTTTTATGAGAACCTCATTGATTTGAAAGCTTTTGTTCCAGCCATCTTGTTTAAAGATAACGAGAAAAGTTGTCAGAATAAAGATTCCAACAAAGATGATTCCAAAGGTAAGTTCTAGAGGATAAATTTTTACATTAAGTGCTATAAAAATTAGTTTCAAAATAGTATTTGTAAAAGTATTTTTTTAGTTATTAGTTTTGCAGTATGAACATTGAGTCATTAGATTAAATGGAATGGAGCATGAAAGAGTGATAAATGACATACTTTCAACATTGCCATAATTTGAAAATGTTTGTTTATAATGTAATGAATTCATGTGAGATCTTGGTAAGATCTGAAATGCTCCCAGTTGGATTGCTAGGAAAAGTGTTAGTTCTGTAGTGCAGTGTAGATATCCCTAGCTCTTTGTGAGGGAGAGTTGATTTAGAGAAATCACAAGCTCTGAGATCATTAACGTAGTGGGAGGTCCTGAATGCCAGTCACACCATGTTCTGTAAAGGGAATTCTGCCAAACCGTAGAGATGAGGGGAGCTGGGAGGGAACGGTGGCAGGGATTTGAACAGATAGCAGATAATTTTTTTTTTAATGTATTTTTGTATTCTGATATATATATTAGGGAACTCATGTAAAAAAAATAATAGTAATTTTTATTTAATAATCACTTCATGCCAAACATCATTTTAGTACTTTATAAGTAAAAAATTTTTAATTCTCAAAGCCCTGTGAGGCACAGCTACTGTTGTTGTCCCTGTTTTCAGATGAGGAAACTGGCACAAAGGGGTTGAGTAACTATCCAGAGTTAAGTAACTTACACAGCTAGTAAGTGGTGGATCTGAAATTTCAGCCTCGTTAATGAATGACTTGGGCCCTAAATTTCTGTGTTACACTGCTTTTTGAGTTATGTTAAGATTAGTAATTTATATACCGTACACTAAAACTAGAAAGTAATATTCTTTGCTTTTGATGTACAAATATTATAACACATACTTCTGAAACATTCCATCAGTCCTGTACCCATTAAGCAGTTTCTCTCCATTCCTCCCTTCCTCTAGCCCCTGGCAAATACAATTTGCATTTTGTGTCTATGGATTTATCTATTTTTAGTGTTTCATATAATTGGAGTCACACAACGTATGATCTTTTGTGTCTAACTTCTTTTATTTAGCATCATGTTTTGGAGGTACATCACATTGTGCATTTGTCAGTACTCCATTCCTATTTATGGTTGAATTATACTTCATTTTGTGTGTGTATCACAAATTATTTTTCCATTTATCCATCAGTGGACTTTTGAGCTGTTTCCACATTTTGGCTACTGTCAATACTATAAATAGCACTGCTATGAATATGTACTTACCTGAGTCTCTATTTCCAATTTGTTGAGTATACACCTAGGAATTGCAGGGTTATGTGGTAATTGTTTTATTTTTTAATTTTTTTAAGTTTTATTTTTTAATTGAAGTATGGTTGACACTAGTTTCAGGTGTACACCATTGTGATTAGACAGTTCTATATGTTATATAGTGCTCACCACTGTAAGTATAGTTACCATCTGTCACCATACAAAGTTATTATAATAACTACTGAATGGGAGAAGATACTTGCAAATGATATATCTGATAAGGGGTTAATATACAAAATATATAAAGAACTCCTACAACTCAACACCAAAAAAACAAAGAATTTGATTAAAAAACGGGCAGAGGATCTGAATATATGTTTTTCTGAAGAAGACATACAGACCATGAACAGATAGCCAATAGACCATGAAAAGATGCTCAACACCACTACTCATCAAGGAAATGCAAATCAAAACCACAGTGAGATACCACCTCCCACCAGTCTGAATCACTAGTATCAAAAAGACAAGAAATCACAGTTGGTGAGGATATGGAGAAAAGGGAATCTTCATTATTGTTAGTGGGAATGTAAATTGGTACTACAAATAGAAAACAGTATGGAATTTTCTCAAAAAATTAAAAACAGAAATATTATACAATCCACTAATTCCACTGTTGGGTATTTACCCAAGGAAAACAACAGTAATTTGAAAGGATATATACACCCCTCTGTTTATTGCAGCACTATTTACAGTAGCCAGAATGTGGAAGCAAACTAAGTGCCTGTTGATATATGTGAATGGATAAAGAGGATATGGCATAAATATAAAATAAAATGTTAGTCATAAGAAAGAATAAAATCGGGCACCTGGGTGGCTCAGATGGTTAAGCGTCTGTCTTCGGCTCAGGTCATGATCCCAGGGTCCTGGGATCGAGTCCCGCATCTGGCTCTCTGCTCCTTGGGAGCCTGCTTCTCCCTCTGCCTCTCTCTGTCTCTCATGAATAAATAAATAAAATCTTAAAAAAAAAAAAAAAAAAAGAAAGAAAGAATAAAATCTTGGGCGCTTGGTGGCTCAGTCAGTTAAGCGTTTGCCTTCTGCTCAGGTCATGATCTCAGGGTCCTGGGATCAAGCCCCGCGTTGGGGTCCTGGGATCGAGCCCCGCGTCGGGCTTCCTGCTCAGCAGGGAGTCTGCTTCTCCCTTTGCCCCTGCCTGCCCTGCCTCCCCTGCCCCCGCTTGTGTTCTCTCACTCACTGTCTCTCAAATAAATAAAATAAAGAAGAATAAAATCTTGTTATTTGCAACAACTTGGATGTTGTTGGATAGACCTAGAGAACATTATGTTGAGTAAAATAAGTCTGACAAAGACAAGTACTGTATGACTTCACTTACATGTGGAATCTGAAAAACAAACAAATGAAAAGAAAAAACCAGAAGCAGATTTATTAATATACCCAACAAACTGGCGGTTGCCAGAGGGAAGGGGGTGCAGAGGGATGGATGAAATAGGTGAAGGGGATTAAGAGATACAAACTTCTATGTTTAACTTTTAGAACTCCCAAACTGTGTGTACAGTGGCTGAACTATTTTAACATTCCTACATTTCTCTATATGCTTACCAACACTTGTTATTATATGATTTTCTTTTTCCTACAGCTGTCCTAGTGGGTGTAAAGGTGGTATTGTGGTTTTGATTACATTTTCCTAATGACTAGTGATGTATATCTTTTCATGTGGTTGTTGGCCATTTGCATATCTTTGCTGGGGAAAATGTCTTTTTAAGTCCTTTGTCTATTTTTTAATTAAGTCATCTTTTTGTTGTAAGAATTTAAAATATTCTGGATATTAGACCCTTACCAGATTTGCAAATATTTTTCCCATTCTAAAGATTGTCTTTTTACTTTATTGATAATGTACTTTGACACACAGAAACTTTTTTTTTTTAAATATACCTTCATTTTTTAGAGCTAAAGTTTTAGGTTCACAGCAAAATTAAGCTGAAAGAACACAGTTCTTACATTCCCAGTCCCTCCACACATGCACAGCATCCCTCACTGTCAACATCCCCACCACAGTGGTGCATGTGTTTCAGGTAACATATGTAGTAACATATTATCACCCAAACACCAGAAGTTTTTAACTGAAAGGTTTTTTTTTAATATGTAATGTATTATTTGTTTCAGGGGTACAGGTCTGTGATTCATTAGTCTTACACAATTCACAGCGCTCACCATAGCACATACCCTCCCCAGTGTCCATCCACCCCATCCCTCCCACCCAGCAACCCTCAGTTTGTTTCCCGAGATTAAGAATCTCTTATGGTTTGTCTCCCTCTCTGATTTCGTCTTGTTTCATTTTTCCCTCCCTTCCCCTATGATCCTCTGTCTTGTTTCTCAAATTCCTCATATCAGTGAGATCATATGATACTTGTTTTTCTCTGATTGACTTATAACTTAAAGTTTTTCTTTAAAGGATCAGTTTTGTTCTCTTTTTTCATATATAACATATATATTAAATGGGGGATAAGGTGGTGCTGAATACTAATTGAAAGAAGAATAATAAAACAATATCTTTTTATAACATTCTTCAGAATCTAAATTAAAGTATACTGAACATGAAAATTAGGCTATTTTTAAAATTTTATTTTTATTTAAGTTCAGTTAACATATAATGTATTATTGGTTTCAGAGGTAGAGGTCAGTGATCATCAGTCTTATGTAATACCCAGTGCTCATTACATTATGTGCCCTTCTTAATGCCTATCACCCAGTTACCCCATCCCCCCACCAGCAACCCTCTGTTTGTTTCCTCTGCTTAAGAGTCTCTTATGGTTTGTCTCCCTCTCTGATTTCATCTTGTTTTATTTTTTCCTCTCTTCCCCTATGATCCTCTGTTTTGTTTCTTAAATTCCACATATCAGTGAGATCATATGATACATGTCTTTCTCTGATTGACTTATTTTGCTTAGCATAACACCCTCTAGTTCCATCCATGTCGTTGCAAATGGCAAGATTTTCTTTTTTTTTTTTTGATGACTGAGTAGTATTCCAAAAATTAGGCTATTTTTGTGAAAATGATAGTTGAGGTCATCCTATGGTGAGAACACCTTATAAGGACCCTTGTGGTACCATAAAGATAGAAAAACTTCTTGGTTAATCTCAAAGATGTCCTTACCTTAAGGTAAATTTTACTTTATATTTTATGGAGAGTAGTGTTGAAATATTTGAAATATTTCAGGAAATACAAGGAAAATGTATATAAAATGCTCATTTTAGATACCTACTGCTCAGTTTTGTCAGTTAAAAGTTTTTCAGAAGGCATCTCCTCATATATATACAATTGAAGCCCTGAGGAGTAGTTTCTAAAACATTAGTTACCTCAATATTTCTTTCTGCCACGGTCTAGGTTTTTCATAGCATCATTCAAATTTGACTTACTTGAAGGGTTCTAATACTTGGTTTTCTTTGAGGTAGTGGGTTTAGGGTCTCAACCTCTCATGAGATTATGTACTGAGAGACATGGGCGAGACAGATATGAGCAAGTCTGTGGACTTATAGTCACATTAGTGGGGAGCAGCCAGGGCCTCAAAGAATTAGAATATGAAGGAGAGTAGGAGTGGGGCCATAGGAAAAGTACAAAGAAGTGTGGCAGTTAAGACAGTGGGGCCAGGAGCACCTAGGTGGCTCAGTCGGTTAAGCTTCTGACTCTTGATGTCAGGTCATGATCTCGGGGTTGTAAGATAGAGCCCTGCACGTGGGGCTCCATGCTCAGAGGGGAGTCAGCTTGGGATTCTCTCTGTTCCTCTCCCTTGCCCCCACCCCCCAAACGTGCACATGTGTGCGCGCACTCTCTCAAATCTTTAAAAAAAAAAAAAATAGACCATGGGGGGCAGTAACCATGGTTGGAGATCAGATAAAACTCTGGAAGAAATGGACCTTTGTGACAGACTTTTTGAAGCTTGACTTGGATTTTGACAAGAGATACTGGGGTGAACCTTTCAAGTAGAGCAAATGGCATAAAAAAAAGACATAGAAGCTGGAAATTATCTAGTATGTTTGGAAAGGAAGTAAGGATCAAATAATTCATTTTGCCTTTTTAGAAGATGTAATAAATTAGGAGGGTAGTGAGAAATTGGTTTGGACTGTCTTGCTACAGACCGTGAATACCATTTATTTGAAGTTTAAATAACATAGATGCATAGATGTGATTGATACACAGCTTTTTGTTACTCTGTTTTGTTACTTTCTGTTAAAGGTTACTCTGTAAGTGGCATATAAGATAAATTAGAAATATGGTGTGGACCAGCAGTTCTCTGTTTTAGTAATGTAAGAGATCAATCATAGGAACAGTAATAAGAAAGAAGAGAAGGGGGGAGATATGGTCTTACATACAGAAATGTACCCAGGAATGAATAGATTAAATTTGGTGACTGACTAAGCAGTTGAACATATTAAAAGAAAGAAAATGCCATTTTATTTGGTAGAGGTATTCTATGGATAAAAAAATTATAGGACAGTTTCTCCTAGTAACTGGCTTGAACTTAAGGCATCTCTCTTTGCCTTTCATTCTTACCAGTATGATGGAAATTAATCTTCCCAAACTGCACCACCCCTGAAATCACCTCAAACTACTAACTTAAATATCTCTGTCCTTTCACCGTACTTTCTCAGGTCCCCTCACTGCCCCTCTTCTGCCTCTTTTGAGACCTCTAGTCCCTTACTTGGCTCCCTCAATTTTTTTTTTATTTTTAAATTTTTATTTATTTTTATTTTTTTTGGCCTTCCATTAGTCTCCACCTGCCTTCACTTACCTTCTTTTTTTTTTTCTTTTATTTTTTTAAAGATTTTATTTATTTATTTGAGAGAGAGAATGAGATAGAGCATGAGAAGGGGGAGGGTCAGAGGGAGAAGCAGACTCCCTGCTGAGCAGGGAGCCCGATGCGGGACTCGATCCCGGGACTCCAGGATCATGACCTGAGCCGAAGGCAGTCGCTTAACCAACTGAGCCACCCAGGCATCCCACTTACCTTCTTTTCTAGATTGCATGCTGGTATACATTTTTAATATTTTTCTTACACATTCTTTCTCCTTTTGTCTTTCATTCATACATGCCTGTCAAGTTCAGCCTTGGATGAACTTAGTCATCGGCCATATTGGTTTCTTTATCCAAACTCTTGAGCTCTCCTAGAGATGATCAGTTAGATAGCTTGATAACTTGATAAATTCATGGTCACCAACCTCAACCAGGTTCTCAACACTGCATGGAAACTTGACAGCAGTTGACTCAATAACACATTTTCATTCTTTCTCTGGTTTTTGTTCTGCTTCCCTCTTTAGCAGAAGATGATGTGCGATATAGTACTTCATAGAGAAGATGGAAGCCATTAGATAGAACTCCCTCCACAGTGTGCCCCTTCTGATTTATAAATCTACCTGTCTTAGGGCTTATAGAATTTTTCTTCCCTGGGTGATAAGGTGAAATTTTACACCTTCTATATAAGGCCAGTCCATCTTCTTGCTCTGATTCTTGTTTCCTTCTTTCTACAGAACCCTATTGCAATCCATTATCTCTTT
The DNA here is from genome assembly GCF_029215605.1 of Mirounga angustirostris. Classification (NCBI taxonomy): domain Eukaryota; kingdom Metazoa; phylum Chordata; class Mammalia; order Carnivora; family Phocidae; genus Mirounga; species Mirounga angustirostris. The sequence goes on from NW_026991713.1 coordinate 128,484,857, forward strand.
TTCATTTCTTTGGTATCGAACTCTCTCTCTCCCTCCCTCTCTCTACTGGCTCCTTAATCTCAGTATTCAAACATATTCTCATCTTTAAAAAACAAAACAGATCAAAACAAATTGTGAATACTCTGAAACCTCCTGGGCCTCCCATCCCTTGTCAGCTACTGTCCTAATCTCTTTCTTATGTAGTCCTCTTGAAAGATGCTGATTGTTCACTTTCTTACTTCCTTATTAGTCTACTCCAATCTGGCTCCAGCCTCACCTCTACCCTGAAACTGTTTTTGCCAATATTACCAGTCACCTTCATGTTGCTGTATCTCATGGGCAGTTTCCAGTCTCTGTCTCATTTGATCTCTCAAACCATTCAACACAGTTTACTATTTCCCTTGTGGAGCATTTCCATTCCATGGCTTCTGTGACACTAATAAGCCTTCCTGTCTTCTCTGCTTATCTTCATCTTCCACTTTCATTTGGCCTTTTAAATGTCAGTGTTTTTCAGGGTCAGATAGAAGAGGAAGGAACAGTCACTATAGTAATCAAGTCTAGTTAATTCAACCTTTTACATATATCTCAGATTGGTTTTGTCCTTATTGCTACTATTCTCATCTAAGGTACTGTCTGTCGTCTCTTAACCTGGGCCACTGTGTATTACTTCCTCCCTGGCTGCCCTGGATTTGCTCTTGCTGCATTCTATACGTTCTAAAAAATTAATTTTACTCTCCTATCTTTTAATGGCTTTGCATTTATTTGGAATATAATGTAAACTTGTAACATTGTCTCTTGGACCCTGCATAGTTGGCTTAGGTCTTCCTCTCCAGTATCTGATACCACGTTACCCTTACTTTTTTCTCCTTTTCAGTGTCTGCAACAGGCCAGTCTTCTTGCTTCATGGCCTTCCCTCATTGTGTTTTCTGCTTGGAATCCTCTCCTCACCATACCCCTCTGACTCCCTTGTGTATATTAATTTAATTTTTTTGGATAGATTGTACACTTCTTGAGAGCAAGAGCCACATTTTAAGCTTTTTGTGAATGTTCAGCAGCTTAGCATAGTTTTGAATACACAGTAGCCGATCAGTAAATGTTGGTTTTTTGATAGTCAGACATCAGAGAATACTGGGGAGTGAGTGTATGCTCCATATGGGCAGGGGTTTTTGTCTGGTACAAAGTTGTATCCTTGTTGTTTAGAACAGTAGTTAGCATGTAGTAAGAATTTAAGTCTTAGTTGAATGGTAGGGTGAATGAATGAGAAAATTGTCTCCAATAGAGGCAGCAAAACCAGTCCATATGAGAGCTTTGATTCTTCCAAATACGGGATGGCGTCATGTATCAGTAAAACATTTCTGCTTTCAATGCAGAAATTATGAGGTTAGAGATTGTAAGAGATGAGGCTGAAAAATATAATTTCAGTTGACACCCTAAGTCTACCACTCTTTTAAGCATAAAGTCTTGAACTCAGATTTTTTTGTTTTTATATTTACGAAAATTTTCAAACACAAAAGTAAGGCTAATACAGTGAATTGGCAATTACCTGTCAGCAACAATGATCAACATTATGGCAATAGTGTTGAAATTAGGTTTAGTTCCTCTGTTTTTTTTATCCTTTCTGTTGAGCCTTATTACCAACTCCTGGCCATTTGTTTTGTTGCATTTTTTATTTATTTCCTGTAACCCCTCACATCTAAATTATAAGGATGTTTCCCTAATTGGTCTTTTTACATCTAGTCTTTTTGATTTATCTTGTGTATTGTTGGTAAGTCAATTTTCACATCAGTTCACATTTAAATGTTATCTCCTGCTCATGACCCAGCATAACTCATACTGTATAAAAGAGAAAGTCTGAACTTGTCGTCATGGAGTTTGAGACCCACCTTATTCTGAGTCCACTTTATCTGATCAGCTTTATTTTCCTCTCTTTACTACAGATCCTCATGCCATGTATGTCTCCATCCATCCATCCATCCCTCCATTCCTTCGGTTAATAGATGGCATATAGAATCGAAGAAGTTATGGTCTTTGTTCTCAATGAGTGTACTATTTTTATAAAATCTGAGTATATTAAATGTATACTCAAGTTTATTGCCAGGTATATATGTAGATTCTAAGACAAATGATGCAGATTTTATGAATCCTTATCTATTTTTGTGGCAGGATTTCAGTATGACTTTTAATTCAGAGATACTGATTCTTTGTTTTCAAATAGAGATGAAAGAACCAAAGGATAATAAAGAGGTATCAAATCCTGAGGATTTAGAACTTGAGTTGGAGAACCTAGAAATTAATGATGATACCTTGGAGTTAGAGGGTGGAGATGAAGCTGAGGATCTCACAAAGAAACTTCTGGATGAGCAAGGTAAGTGTTATTTTGCTAATGATTTAATTTTTGATTAATTTTTATACACAGAGCTCTTGCTTTACTTTTTAATTCTCTATTTTCCTGTTTCCAGGCCATCACTTTTTTGGAATTTGATTTAGAATAGAAACAGGATATGTCCCGCATAATGTGAATACACGCTTTAATGATCATCTAAATTCTCAATATCTTAATAGATATTTCTTCTGCTTCTTTACTTGCTAGTTTGTCATTAATTTAATTCATGGTATAATCTTTACAGTCTTAACATAAAAGTATTTGAAAGTTATTCTAAAATGGTTGAGAGAGAAAAAGACAACTAGTAGATAAGTTTATTTGTTACAATTTTATTTGTCTTTATAATTGAGTAATGTTTTGTATTTAGTAATAAAAATGTTATATTGTTAATTATTCCCTAAATACTTCCTATTAGGTTTCTTTATTAGTTAGGACTTTTTATTGAAGTAGAATTAACATACAGTATGTTATATTAGCATCAGCTGTACAATATGATGATTCAGTGATTCTGTACATTACTCAGTGCTCATCATGATAAGTTTACTCTTAATCTCCTTTATCTATTTCATCTGCCTGCCCCACCTGCTTCCCCTCTGGCAACCACCAATTTGTTCTCTGTATTTAAGAGTCTTTTATGTTTGTCTCTTTATTCTTTGTTCATTTGTTTGTTTCTTAAATTCCACATATGAGTGAAGTCCTTTGGTATTTGTTTTTCTCTGACTTACTTCACTTAACTTTACACTCTTTGTTGTTGCAAATGGCAAGATCTCATTCTTTTTATTGCTGAGTAATATTTCCATTTTATGTATATCTATATATTCACCACATCTTCTTTATCCATTTATTAGCTGGGATTTTTTTATTAAAAGGATACCTTTTGTCAGTATTGCTTATTTCTCTGTTGTCTTCATTCTTTCCTACTGTCGGTTTTCTTTTCTCCATGTCATGAAGGGAGGGTGGGCATGGTTGAAGGCTGCCCTAAGCCCAGATCCTATCAGCTATTAACATCAAAGGAAAAGAGAGTCTGTCTCAGTGCTTGTACATAAGTATCATGGAAGGATTTGGCTAATCCTGTGTCATGGTTGCCTATGGCTAAGAGGAAGGTGGTGTGCTGTGCTTTGGCTGTGCCCTTCTCTATCAGAATCCCATGGGTTGCCTTCAAAGGCAAGCAAGTGATGGGAGGGCTGTTACTACTTGAAGACATGGGGGAGGGATGCTCAGCAGATAAAAATAACAAATTTACTATAAAACTACATGCAATTTATGTTTAAGTTTTTGTGTCTAAGGCAAAAGTTTGCCTTTTCATATTCAGTATCTGAAAGACTGTAGTGTCTTTGGGTTCTGATTTGAGATATACCCAAACTTTAGGGTAATAGCTCAAAAAAGGCTTCCATTTTTCCATAAGAAAAGCTGTAGATAATCTCTTTGCCAAATAACTTACAATAGAATATTTCTGTTCTTGTCTCTGGGTATTGTCTCTTTGTATTTTTTTTAACCTATTTAAAAATTAATTTTATATTAGAACAAGAGGATGAAGAAGCCAGCACTGGATCTCATCTCAAGCTCATAGTAGATGCTTTCCTCCAGCAGTTGCCCAACTGTGTCAACCGAGATCTGATAGACAAGGTATAATTGTCATGGTTTAACTTTATGCAAGCACATAGACCTTGTGGGATAGCTCTAATTAGGAATATTTGTGGGTTTTGGACTGTTTTAGCCATAGAATGAACTATTTCTTCAAGTGGAGTCTTTTATGGGAATCCAAAATAAACATAGAAAATTGGAGCCAATTTGTAGATATTATCTTTGAGTGTGAAACTGTGTCTGGAATTGGCTTGACACTTCTCCCCTTCACATAGGGACCCCACTGTTTGGAAAATATGGTTTTAGACCAGAAATTCTTTAAGTATGCTTTGTCAATTCCTGGGGTCTTCTGAGGCATTTTCATGAGTTCTGTAAGGTTAAAACTCTTATCATACCAATATTAGGGTTCCCCCCAAGCCCCGCCTTTTCATTGTTTTTGACATTTGCAAAAGGAAGTGGCAATTTAGCATGAGTGGGTGCAAACTGTACTAGTAGCCTTTGTATTCTTCACTGCCATGCATTTGTAATTAAAAAGAGAGCGCTACTTTCATTTAAGAATCTCCTTGATGACTCTATAAAAATTTGTGATTTTATTTCCTTTTAATCTTTGAATACACATCCTTTTAATCTGAAAAAATGGGGATTGCATATAAGGCACTTGCACTTTCTCAAGGTTGTCTTACGAAAAACCACTTGTGTGATTGAGTTGCAAGCTGAACTAGTTGCTTTTTCATAGAATACCATTTTTACTTGAAAGAAGTGATGAGCAAACTGTGTTAACTCAGACTTGGGTATTTAGCAGATAGTTTTCCAACATGAACAAGGTGAGCCTGTCACTTCAAGGACAGCAATAAAGTATTTATTACCAATGAACGAATTGGAGTTTTCAACAAAAGTTAGAATTTTGGAAAACTTACATCTACCACCATAAGCTTGATACTTTCCCAATTCTTTTCTGAAGAGATTTTATTGATAGGACTTTTCTGATGAAATTTGCAATGATATTAAATAATGTAATTTTAAATACATAAAATTATGTGTGTGGAAGATCTGCATTGCTCAGTGAACCATTGATCTAAGTGACTACGAGACAGTGTTCACAGAATCTTGCTTGGGTGTTAAAGATTCGCTCAAAAATGCAAGTTAGACCAGTGGATTTTAATATAGCATGAAAAATTGATTTTGGTTCCACGTTGCAGCTAACCATTAGGAAACTACCACTTGTCAAGTTTTGGGGTAGTATCAAAGAATATCTACCATTAGTGGAAAGTATATTAGAGTACATCTCCCTTTTCTAGCTATGTATATATGTGAAGTTGGATTTTCTTCATTTACTTCATCCAAAAAACAAAACACATCATGACAGATTGAATGCTTAAGTAGATATGAAAATCTAGCTATTTTCTAAAAAAGTACCACTGCTGGCACTAAATTTTTTTTCTTAAAGTATGTAGTTATTTCCAAAAACAAATAACAACTAATAGATTTATTGGTATTTTTAAGTGAAATAATATTTTTCTAGTACAGTAAATGATGATAAATGTAACCCATGTAAACAAAGTTCTTTCAGGTCCTTAATTTTTGAGAGTATGAAGTAAAGGGCACTTGAGACCCAAAGTTTGGAAACTGTTACTTTAAGCCATTTTTTTGTGAGAGTGTAATATAATCCTATTTTTCCCCATAATGCTTTGACAGTCTCCTATAGAGAACTACAGTGGTTAGGTTATTTTTCAACTTTGAGCTCGTTTAGTTCTCCTTCAAATAATGTAGATGTATTTCAGTAACTATTCATGTAATCAAGTAAGCTCGAAACTGTTTCCAAATTGGCTTACTTTTTGGAGTGATTAGGTCAATGTACAGTTTTCAAAAACTTAGCAAGTTTGAAATATGATTGAATCTTTCCCCTGCCAAATTTTCATATATTCATTCATGAGACATAAACAGAGGATGACAGAGAGATACCTTGACACTTATGCTCCATCCCTGTACCCCATTTTGAGTACTATCATGAAAATTGAAGGTGAGAAGGAACTTGGCCATTTTGTATATAGTAGCGTTATTTTTCTGAGTCTGCATTGGAAGGTATCCTGTAGCGCCCCGCTCAGTATTAAGAGCTCTTGCCAGTAATGACTGTATAGTAAATTCTGAGTTAGCCCTCTGAGGGTCACATGGGCCACTCTTCCCTGTTGGACTCCAGTGGGTTCCTCTGGGGAGTCAGCGTCCTCATGAAAGGTATTTCTTCCATATACATTCACAAAGGTCCAAATGGCTTGAGAGGGAAAAGTAATTGGGAAACAGAAAAATCTAAGAATTCTTTGAATTCAATAATTATGTAACAATATAGAAACCAGAGTGAAAATTTCATTTAGGTAACTTCTGTGAGTAATGTCATTCATGGTAGTGTTTATTTATTATTTTTTTAATGTTTATTTCTGCATACATTTGATCAGAAGAATTTATTTTTACTTAATAAAATAAGAAATGATTGTTGAACTGTCTTTCATTGACCTAAATTGTTTTGAAACAAGTTTTCATAATACTGCTTACTGAGTTGTCAATCAGCAATTGTTCCTCAAGCAAATAGATACCACCAGGGAGACTCCTTTTGCTTCCATTTCTCCCAAAGGACAGGACTGGTTAAATCTAAGAATTAATATACATATGAAGCTTTTTTTCCTTTTAATTTTCTGAAATTAGTAATTTTTACAGTTTTCTACTCATCTTGTCTTTTATTTATTTATTCTATATACTTACTGAACCCCTACTGTGTGTTAGGCATTGACATGCTTTACGGACTCCTGATCTGTGGAGAGTTTTGAACATTGTAGGGTTTTTTTTCCTTAACCTAAGTGGCCTTTGATTATTGTGAAGTGATTATTGCCTTCTCTGTCTTCATAAAATTTATTTAGGTAGAATATGCAAAGTACTTATGTATTTCAAAGGATAGTGTTCTAAAGTAGTTACTGAAATACATTTTATTTTTTGTGTTTTCTAATTTACAGTGAGACATAAGCCATTATTGGCCATTTAAAATGTTTTTTAATATTTTCAGAAATGTTGGTTTGAGAGTTTGTGTGTGTGAACTTTTCTAGTATTAACCTATTTTATTTTCTGAGTACATGACTTTGGGATTTCTATTTATTAGGTCCAGAATTTTTCAATGTTGCCTATGGGTGAATTGATTATAGGAAATTTATTGTATTTTCTCCTTTCTCTTTGTTATTTTAATTAGCTATGATAAACTTTACCGTTATAAAATGTAAGCTTTAATAACATTTATTATACTCTCTTTACAAGCAGAAGAAAATTTTAAATTGATTTTACTCTCTTGATTAATGTTGATGTAAAATTTTGATCTTGGTGAATACTGCAATGTGAGTTAGTGTCCCAGGTTTGAATCTAATCAGTGTTAGCTGTGCCATTTCCTCAAAAGATTTAACCAAATGGGAGGTATTTCAGTACATTCTGTCTATAGCAAGAGTAGAAATCCTTAATAGATCTGGAAACTCTGGATCTTTTATGTGCATCTGATAATCAAGAGATTATCAGATTAAGGATTAGGATTAATGATAAAATAATCATTACATTACATGTGAACCTATGGAAGGATAATATTTGAAATCCTCAAAAGTATATATAAAGGTAGTTTATTCCTTTTTAAAGTATAACTTATTTTTCTTAAACCAAATATACTGAAAATCTTTAACATTTTAAAGTATACATGCCTATGTTTTAAAAATACCAGTTACTCATATTTTTGCTTTCCAGTGGCTTCCCAGAACACATACCTCTCAGCTTTTCTTTCACGCTTATATGTCAGACATAGTGATGAAATATTGAACACTTCTTTTTTACTACAGTATAGAATGGTAGGTTGCTACACTAGATAACAGTTGTGGGTATTTATTGGAGTCTTGTGATGTGGTTTCTTTAAGTTGTCAAATCTGATTGTTGACACTAAACTAAACCTTTTTAGTCAATGCTGAGGCACTTATTTTTACATGTTTCTGAGAATAATATATACCTTTCTCTCATTTCTAGTTTATCTTTGTTCTTTTTTGATTATCCTTATTAGCATTAATAATTTTCTTGGTTCCTGGCAAGAACTATTCTTGCTACTTTCTAATTCTGTCAGAATATTTATCCAATATTAATGTTGGTTTACCTGACTTCATTGAGCTCAGAGGCATTAATTGCCATTTCATATAGTTATTTGCCAAACAATTCATGGCAGGTCTTCAGTCCACCCACTTGGCTTTCTGTTTCTAACTCTAGGTTGTAATTAAGAAGTTTATGAGACATGTATTTTGAGATCTAAAAGGAGAGAAGACTTTAAGCTTTCATGATCTTTTAGTTCGGCATATGCTTACAATACTAGTGTTCTAAAACCATTTTGAAGTGTTTAGGAACAAGTAGAAGTCCTTTGTAGCATGCATGGTTTCTGCTTTCATTAGCTAAATTTATATATATATATTTTTTAAGGAAAAAAGTTTGCTTTTTCTCCTTTAGGCAGCAATGGATTTTTGCATGAACATGAATACAAAAGCGAATAGGAAGAAGTTGGTACGGGCACTCTTTATAGTTCCCAGACAAAGGTAGGTACTAAAAAACAAAGTAATTTGTTAGTGTTTTTACTCTGTAGTGATGATTGTAAGATAAATGTTCTTGTTCAATTATCTCTTTAAAAATATCTCTTGTCAACAGACATTATTATTTATAGCATATTTTCTAGAACTTGTTTCTCGATTTCTTTTCTTTTGTTCATTAGCTCTAGTGGAAATATTTCTTCTGATGCTTACCTAATTATTTGAAGAGAAAATGTTTGAGAATAATAGTAACTTAAGAATAGTAATAACTTAATCATTTCTAGAAGTAGTTGGTTTATACTTTTGCCCCTGAGGAGAAAAAAATAACAAAAGGTCTGTAAGTTTTTTGGAGAGTTTTTATTTTGTATAAAGATCAGACTAATTGAGTGTATCTAATTTTTACAGTTGTATTTAAATGAAAAGTTCCATGTTTTTGTGATTACGTTAGTTTAGAATTGAAAGTTACATTAGTGATTATATTGCTGGTAATTCAAGAAGCATGTTTAGTTGCATAATGCTTTTAGAGAATAATAATGTTGTAAATTACACTAAATTAATGGTCCTGAAATATGGAGGACCACTCAGACTATTGACCTTAGGAACCTGGAGGAGATGCCTTTCTCTTTATTCAACAATGAATAACTAAATAATTTTGTTAACTGTTACAATGATTACATACCACATAGCTGACATAGATACTTTCCCCAGAAAGTAAGGGTTCTGAGGGATTTCACTAAAGGTTTCTTAAGCAAAGTTTTCATTAGGTCCATTCATTGGTAGAGGCCCATAATCTCTTTTTTTTTTTTTTAAGATTTTATTTATTTATTTGAGAGAGAGAATGAGATAGAGAGATCATGAGGGTCAGAGGGAGAAGCAGACTCCCTGCTGAGCAGGGAGCCCGATGTGGGACTCGATCCCGGGACTCCAGGATCATGACCTGAGCCGAAGGCAGTCGCTTAACCAACTGAGCCACCCAGGCGCCCCTATAGGCTCTTTAAAAGGGAGTTCTTGGAGCACCTGGCTGGCTCAGTGAATAGAGCATGTGACTCTTGATCTTGGATTGTAAGTTCGAGCCCCACGTTAGGTGTAGAGATTACTTAAAAAATAAAAAAGAGAGTTCTGGATCTTTTCATTTTTTACATTTTCCACAGCAAGTATAGTTCTGTTAAGTGCTTGAAAATATTTGATGAATTAATGTTGGTCATATGCAAATCTAAAACATTTATAAGGCTCAAAACCCAGAAGTATCAAACATTGTGTGCTGAAAAGTATCCTTTCCATCCTTTTTTCCTTATACCCAATTTCCACTTTTTCCATTTGGAAACCACTGTCTTGATTCTTGTATATCTTTCTAAGTTTCTTTTTGATGTACAAGAAAATGTATTTATAAATGCTTATATTTACTGTTTTTTATACAAGGGCAACTTACTGTACCTGTCATTCTGAACGTTACTGTTTTCATTAATAGTATATCTTGGAGAGCTTTCATATCAATATATAAAGATTTCCCTTGTTCTTTTAAAGCTGCAGTGTTTCTATTTATGGATGTACTATATTTAACCATTTTGGACATTCTAGTCTTTGCCATTGCAGACAACGCTGTGTTTGTACTTCCCTTTTCTTTTTTTCTCCTCTTGAGCATGTCAGCCTGTAGTTTATCCGTTTTTGTTTTTCCTTTACCAAAAAACCAGCTTCCAAATATAATTTATTTTACTGCTTTATAATTTTTTTACTCATCATTTTTGTCTTTTGATTTTTACCAATTTCTTCTATCTTGGTTTCTTTCATTCATTTTAAAAAATTTTTTTATTGTTATGTTAATCACCATACATTACATCATTAGTTTTGGATGTAGTGTTCCATGATTCATTGTTTATGTATAACACCCAGTGCTCCATGCAGAACGTGCCCTCTTTAATACCCATCACCAGGCTGACCCATCCTCCCACTCCCCTCCCCTCTAGAACCCTCAGTTTGTTTTTCAGAGTCCATCATCACTCATGGTTCGTCTCCCCTTCTGATTTCCCCCCTGCTTCATTCTTCTCCTCCTGCTATCTTCTTCTTCTTCTTCTTTTTTTTTTGTTTTAACATATATTGTGCTATTTGTTTCAAAGGTACAGATCTGTGATTCAGCAGTCTTGCACAATTCACAGCGCTCACCATAGCACATACAACTCCCCAATGTCTATCACCCAGCCACCCCATCCCTCCCACCCCCCACCACTCCAGCAACCCTCAGTTTGTTTCCTGAGATTAAGAATTCCTGATATCAGTGAGGTCATATGATACATGTCTTTCTCTGATTGACTTATTTCGCTCAGCATAACACCCTCCAGTTCCATCCACGTTGTTGGAAATGGCAAGATCTCATTCCTTTTGATGGCTGCATAATATTCCATTGTATATATATACCACATCTTCTTTATCCATTCATCTGTCGATGGACATCTTGGCTCTTTCCACAGTTTGGCTATTGTAGACATTGCTGCTATAAACTTTCTTTCATTCATTTTGTTACTTCTTTGGCATTTAACATATTTGTCTTCTGAGAATGGTCTTAGCTATATCTTGTAATTCCTACATGTAGTGATTTCTATTTTTATGTTTTTTAGAAAATCTCCAATTTTAGTTTATATTTCTATTTTGTTCCCTAGGGAGGTATCTGAGAGAGGTTTGAAACTTCCAGGTAGTGAGACTTTTTTGTTTTGTTTTGTTGTCTGACTTGGTTAATAATTTGTATTTTTACTGCACTATGAATAGAAAATACAGTCTATTCTTTTTAGAATTTTTTGAAATTTTCCTTATGGCCTATTACATAGTCAGTTTTTGTGAACATTCCACAAGCATTTTTTTTAAAGACTTATTTATTGTAGAGAGAGAGCATGTGAGGGCGGGGCAGGGCAGAGGGGGAGAATCTTCAAGCAGACTCTTTGCTGAGCAGGGAGCCCGATGCGGGGCTCCATCCCGTGATCCATGAGATCATGACCTGAGCCAAAACCAAGAGTCGGACACTTAACTGACTAAGCCACCCAGGCACCCCACACACAAGCATTTTTTTAAAAAGGTTGCATTCTTTGTTTTTATGGTAAGAGTTAAATGTATTGATCAGGGAAGTTTACAGTATTAAATAATTTTTATTAAGTTAGTCCATTTTTTTTTACTTTTTTTCCTCTACCCAGGGGTTCTGGACTAAGAGAGGTGAATTAAAGACTACTGTTGATGTGTGTTATTTTCCTAATAACTACTATGATTTCAGCTTTTCGAATGTTATTGTTGTGTTATTTGGTATGAAGATAAAACTTACACCTCACTGTGGATTGAACCTATTATCACTATAAAGTGTCATTCTTTGTCTTAATGCTTTTTTGGCCTGATACTACTTTATCTGGTATTAAGATTACAGTTTCTAATTTCTTTTTCTAGTATGCTTTTGACCTTCTATATTCAGTCTTTCAGAATCACTTTAGTTGAGTCTCTCGTATATTCTGGAATTGAATTTTACTTTGACATCTGTTCTGAAAATATGTTTCTTATCATTAAGTTAGGCTATTTACATTTTTTTTTTTAAATTTGAGAGAGAGCATGAGCAGGGGTGGGGTAGGGGGAAGGGACAGAGGGTGAGGGAGAAACAGACTCCCCACTGAGCAGGGAGCCCAATGTGGGACTCGATCCCAGGACCCTGGGATCATGACCTGAGCCAAAGGCAGACGCTTAACTGACTGAGCTACCCAGGTGCCCTATTTACACTTTTGATAAGACAGATGTGATTGGTCCAAGTTCTGTTATATTATTTGTCTTTTTGGTTTAATTTAAAAAAAAATTTTTTTTTTAACAGTTTAAGGTTTTATTTATTTGACACAGAGAGAGAGAGTGAGAGCACAAGCAGGGGGAGTGGGAGAAGCAGTTTCCCTGCTGAGCAGGGAGCCCGATGTGGGACTTGCTTCCAGGACCCTGAGATCATGACCTGAGCCAAAGGCAGGCGCTTAACCCACTGAGCCACTCAGGTGCCCCTAAAAAGTCTTTCATTATGTAATCTGTATTGTTTTATTTGCCGTACATATGTGGGTATACGTGTTTTCTGATTTGAGGAAGGTTTGTATTTTTATTTTAGTAGTTACCTTCATAATTGTAGGTTTACTTTATGGTCCTTTATTTAGACAATCTTTGTTGTTCCTACCACAAGTGATGATGAAGTTAGCTTGTGTTCTCTTCCTTTCTTCTCCCTCTCCTTACCCACCTGGTGTTGGTCTGTAATGTTATCTTCCTTAACATTTTCCTTTTTCAGTATTAAGTGTGCTTAGACTTGTGTTACTTGGTTTGTCAGCTTCCAGTGTTACTTTACTTGCAGTGCTACAGGCAGGCAAGCAGCAAACTTACCTGACTTCCCCTCTTCTTTTCCATCCACCCTCCTTATGTTTTGTCTCCATGCTGGTAGCGCATCCTAATTTGTCACTCTAACCCCCTTGTTTGTTTTATGTTCTGCAGTCTAAATACTCCATGCTCTCCGCAGCCCTGTTTCTCTCGTTTCCTCAGTTATCTGTTGGTTTGCTGAAGTTCATCTTCTTTTTTTTTTTTTTTTAAAGATTTTATTTATTTATTTGAGAGAGAATGAGATAGAGAGAGAGCATGAGAGGGGGGAGGGTCAGAGGGAGAAGCAGACTCCCTGCTGAGCAAGGAGCCCGATGCGGGACTCGATCCTGGGACTCCAGGATCATGACCTGAGCCGAAGGCAGTCGCTTAACCAACTGAGCCACCCAGGCGCCCCTGAAGTTCATCTTCTAATAATTTTCTCAAGAAGAGTTCTTGGGAAAAAATATCCCTTGAGCTCTTGTACATTCAGAGTGATGTGTCTGTGGATTTGTTTCTTGAAGGACAGCTTAGCTAGTTGTAGGATTCATGGCTCATACCTTTTCCCTTAAATACCTTATAGGTGTTACCCCAGCGTCATCTGGCATTTGGTATTACTGTGGAGAAGAAGCTGGAGGCTAGCGTACCTTTTTTCTTTTTCTCTTCTGTTAATTGACATGGTCATTCATATGGCTACCCAAGTAACTCTCCTAGTAAATCCAGTGGCTTTACTAGGATGGAGATGCCTTGGTGTTGTTGATCATTCTCCATGGGTCATTCCCCATGCCCCTTTCAGTGTTCAAATTGAATACTTTAGGGAAGTTTTCTTGATTTTCATATTTAAGTATATTTAGATAATTGTTCTGTTCTCTTGTTTTGGTTTTCTTTTTAAGGTACTTCAGTTATGCACATATTGAATCTCCTTTGCTTTATTTCCAGCTACATCTTCTCACTAATCACTTTTTTCAGTGTCTTTTTTTATCCTCTGCCTCTTATTCAGCGTTCTCAAAGTGTGTTCTCTCCTGTGCTCCCTTCCTCATTTCTTTTAGGGTTCATTTAGTATTTTTTAAATCATGGCAAAATGTTTGGCCAGAATTTTCATATATTTCGTGGCAATATGTTTCTGGTAAATTTTGGTATGTTTTAAGGAATTTTTCCTTTTCTTCCTCTTCTTTCTTTCTCTATTTATTTTTATTTTTTTAAATGCCCAATGTGGGGCTTGAACTCATGACCCTGAGACCAAGAGTGATCTGAGCCACCCAGGCACAGCTCTCTATTTTTTAAATAAATTGTGGTTAATAATATTAATAAATAGATTTTGAAAATCTGCCCTGTTTGGATTAGCGCTCTGTTCACTTTTCACTTGTGGCTTCTGCTATAATTTACCTTGCATCGAATTTGGATTGATTTGGTAGCTCCATTCAAACCTTATGCAACATTCGAGTTTACTCTGAAAAATGAAGTTTACAAACTTCATCTTATATCATTGCCATAGATCCTGGCATGAGAGGACAGTGTGTGACCTCAGCTCGTTCCTAGGTACCTTGGACAAAAAGTGACACATCATTTTCACTCAGCCCAAAGCCTAAGAAGACAACAAGGACATTGGGAAAACGTAGAGAAGCACGTGGAGCACTCGGCTAGCCTTTGCTTCAGACACACTCGTAGGGATTTGTTTGGGGTCATTAAATTTTTATTTCTCAGGGCGCCTGGGTGGCTCAGTTGTTAAGCGTCTGCCTTCCGCTCGGGTCATGATCCTGGGGTCTTGGGATTGAGCCTCACGTCGGGCTCCCTGCTCAGTGGGAAGCCTGCTGCTTCCTCTCCCTCTGCCTGCCACTCCCCCTGCTTGTGCTCTCTGTATCTGTCAAATAAATAAATAGAATCTTTAAAAAAATTTTATTTCTCTAGTAAGTTATCTTACTGAAAACAATAAAAGATATTAAGTATGGTTTGGCTGATAGAGGGCAGTCTTTTCAGCAATGGAATTTACAAGTAGCATTGACTGTTAACTCTTTACTGCATTTCTGTATTTTATACGCATTTCATATGAGCTGAGTTATAGAAAAATATCTAATTTATATAAGAACAGATGTCTCATTTGTCTGCTTTTCTAGTATAAATAGTACTCTCTAGTCTCTTCTAATGATTTCAGTGTTCAGCTAAAACTTTCTTTTTTATGTTCCTGAGTGACTTGGAAAGGCAAGGACTGTGTATTAGAGTCTCGAACTAGGTTGATGTTTCCTGGTTGACTGTATATTTTTATTGATTGGAAAGGCCTTTAATTTTGAAGCGCTTTTGTTGTTGTTGTTCTTAACCCCCGGGGCATCCTTCTACCTTACCTGCAATATTTGGCTTGTCCTAAGGATTATAGCTTGGTTCCTAGGGAGGCCTGAGTAAAAAGATAATAGTCAAGTGCCATTAAGTCTCCTCTCATTCTCTTTTTCATTCCCTTTCTTCCCTTTCTTCTCTCATGGACTCACAAACACTTCTCCATCTTTTATTCATTTTATTCATTCCATCTTGAATAAGAGAGATGAATGATCGCCTTCAAGGGGAGTGGGAGGAAGAGGGAACAAAGCAGGTTGGTTCTAGAGTGAGTATGTTAGAATATTCTTCTGGGTAGGCAGTTATTTGAGCCCTCTGGACTTAGGGACAAGCTGGGGCACTTTGGGAGAGAGGGTCAAGGAGATTCTTAACACCTTCTTGCTCTTGCTCTTATCTACCCTCAGTGTCTGCCCATGTAGACTATGTGGGACCCCTTTGGTAAGGTGCATCTTTCTTTTTGTGTGGCATTTTCTCTCCCCCACCCTCCCCAAAGGACATGAATCCTTTTGAGCATCTGTATAGCCAGGATTCTTTACTATGGCCAGGATTCCCTCCTTCATCCAGCCCATCCTGCCTGAGCTGACCAAATAATGTGACCCAAATCAGAATGAATTATTTGTTGTTTGAGTGCCTATGACTGTGAGGGTCCAAGGTTTTATATATACAGTGGGCCCTTGAACAACATGGGGGCTAGGGACACCAGCCTTCTGCACAAAAACTCATGTGTAACTTTTGACTCCCGGCAGAACTTAACTAAAAGCCTACTGTTGACCAGAAGGCTTACTGATAACGTAAATAGTTTATAAACACATATTTTGTGTGTTACATGTGTTATATACTGTTTTCTTACAATAAAGTAAGGTAGAGAAAAGAAAATGTTATTAAAATCATAAGAAAGAGAAAAATAACATTTACAGTATTGTACTGTATTTATTGGGGGGGGGGAAATCCACATTTAAGTGGACCTGCACAGTTCAAACTTGTGTTCAGGGGTCAACAGTATACAGGTTTCCCCACCATCCAAAAGTATAGAGTATTCCTATGAAATCTTTTTAAAGCTGAAATAGTGTAAAGCAGTAAGTAATTACCATAAATTCCTATGGAAAAGTCTTTAAATGTGCCCAGACCCCCTTTCCCCCAAAGAAAAAACCTCTCTTAGGCTTTTCTGATACCTTGGGACACATCTTGGTAACAGAATCCAAAAATAAATCTAGGTAAGGCATGGATGCTCACAGATACAGTTGAAGGCTCTGGCGATCTGATGCTGAGCTGTTGAGTGTAGTTTTTGGGGATGGAGCCACTCTGGCTGCTCCTGGTGTGCACCACTTCTGCACCTGCCTTGCTGCAAAACCAGCGCTGAACACGAGATTTGCTTTTCACCTTTTTTATACAAGTGAAAAATCCTGTCTGGATTTCTTCTGGGAGGCAAAAACAAGTGCAACTGTAGGTCTTAAGCAAAAGCCAAGTGGTATAACATGAACTTTTAAAAGGCAAGGGATCCCTATATGTATATAACTTGTGTCTGGTAGAGAATTTGGATGTCTTACCTCGTCTGTATATTTTGGTTCAGGAAACACTAAACTAGATTAAGGTTCTTTATAGACCTTTTCTTAAAAAAAAAAAAAGCTTTATTGAAATGTAATTCACATACTATACAATTCACGCATTTGAGGTATACCGTTCAGTGTTCTAAATATATGCAACCATCACTCTGTTCAAATTCTTAAACATTTTTGCCCTGCCCAGAGACACCTTCTATCTATTAGTAGTCAATTCCATACTTTCTCTGCCCACCTTTTCTCCTGCCCTAGGAAACCACTAACCTACTTTCAGTTGCTCTCGGTTTGCCTATTCTGAGTGTTTCGTATAAATAAAATCATACAATATGTGCTCTTTGTACCTAGCTTCTTTCACTTAATGTTTTCAAGATCCATTCATGTTGTAGCATGTATTAGAATTTCTTCCTTTTTTAAGGCTGAATAATAATCCACACCCCATTTTGTTAACCATTTATCAGTTGATGGACAATAGGATTGTTTCCACTTTTTTAGCTACTAGAAGTAAAGCTTGAGTACAGGTTTTTGTGTGGGTATGTTTTCATTTCTCTTCAGTATATGTCTGGGAGTGCAATTGCTGTGTCCTGTGGTAACTCTTTAATGTTTTCAGTAATTGCCAAACTTTTTCACAGTGGCTGCACTATTTTATGTTCCCATCAGCAATGTATGAGGGCTCCAATTTTGTCATATCCTGAAAACACTTGTTATTGTCCCTTTTTGCTTATAGCCATCTTAGTCGGAAGTGGTATCTTTCTGTCATTTTGATTTGCATTTTCCAAATGGCTGATGGTTTTAAGCATCTTTTCATGGCTTTATTGGTTGTTTGTATGTCTTCTTTGCAGAAATGTTTGTTTAAATCCTTTACCCCCTTTTTAATTATGTTATTTATTACTGAGTTGTAAGAGTTCTTTATATGTTCTTTGTATGTGTGTCTTATCAAATATAATTTGCAAACATCTCCCATTCTGTGAGTTGTCTTTTCACTTTCTTGCTATCATTTGTAGCATAAAAGTTTTAAAATTTGATGTCCATCTGTACAATTTTTTTTCATTTGTACGTGTAGTTCTTAAAGGTTCGATCTGAAAGTGTTTTTACTTTTAGTGTGTTTTTCCTTCATTAAATAAATAGTTGGTTAAAAGAATGCTTAGAAGCCTGGCATTTTATCTCAGCCTATTGGAGGGCTCCACAGAAATGAAATCTACTAGAAATTCCCTTTGATATTTCATATCATTTTATAGTTAATTTGTAATATAACCATAACACTTATAATTGAAATTTCATATAAAGTGTTCATATCTTAGATATACGTATGTATCCACCACTTAGATCAAGCTAGAGATTGGGCCTAGCATCTCAGAGGCCCCCTCCCCTAAACTAACTTTGAGTGTAAAGTACCTAGAAATCTCTTAGTTCCTTGTTCTGGTACAGTCGAACCCAGTATTGGTTTTAATGACTTGGAAGCCATATGGATTGCTAAATTTTAACAGATGGATGATCAGAATTTCTTTAGATTTAGATTAATATAAACAAACTGTTCAGGGAATAAAGTGCTTCCGCTGATTCTTGAACAGCTTTTCCTTAGTCTTTGAAGCCTGTTAGCATGTTGTACCACTTGATGGCGTTTTTGCACTGGGAGCGGCAACATTGTGAAAAAGCCCCTAAGGCATTTGGTTGTCGATTGCAGAGTAACTGACTCCAGTCTTTTATTATGTTTTTTTGAATCATCTTTTATTATTTTTTGAATCATCATCTGCTTCTTTGTTTTAATGAAGAAAATCCTTTGTATACTTTTAATTAAACAGTAGCAGTATTCTTTCACATTCCTTCTTTTTCTAGGCATTTTTGAACAAGATAAAATTAATAACTTCCAACAGTTAAATTCTTTAGATTTTAAAGAGAAAAAAAAGCTGGACGTTTCTTTTAGAAAGCTGATTGATTACGAGATAAAAACCTTTAAGAATTTCTTTTCTTCCCCCTCAGTTACAAAATGTGTGTTTCTGCATTCTTACTACTTGTGGTTTATGACTGGATGTTTACTAACTTGATGATCATTAACTGCTAGTAAGATACTTAAATGTGTAATTTAAGAGACCTTGAAAATGTAAGCAAGGTTTTATTGTTTAAGAAAAAATCATTCTTTTTTAAATGGTTCACTCATTAACTGTTAGTAAAAATAATCATCACTCTTGAGGACAAAAATTCAGTTTTCAAAGGGAGAGAGGATCTAAGTTTATTTTCTAGTTGACTTTCAGAAAAGTCTAAAAATACATATCTAGCTTAAATTTTAGTACAGAAATTTGCTCTTTAGTTTCATTAAAATGTTTTATTTTGTGGTTAATACCTTCAGTGTGATTCGCATAGCATTTAGTACTCCATTACCTTGCATTGTATAGAAGGGTAGAAAAGACAGAAAAGCATACTGAAGCAGGACTAACATTGAAGAAATATATTAATTTATTACCTTATTTCCAACATATGGGACTTTATTTTGCGAAGTAATGAACGAACAGTCACAGAGCTTGAAGATTTAAATAGGGCAGGGTGGCATTTACTATCAGCTATCCTTTTAATTGTGAAAGGTATAATGGAAAAAGGGGAATTTTAGAAAAGTGTTAGTTTGAGAAGGATTTGGTGAGCTTTTTAGGAGTAGAGGATTCTGGGAAAACAGAATTTCTAATTTTACTTTCACATGGCCAATTCCCACAGAACAAAAACCAGGATTACTAACTATCTGGAAAGGCATAAAAGAGTTAAGATCTTCCAGGGAATCCTGAAACTATTTTTTAAAATCCCATTGGAAGCTGAAAGCACTTACCTGTTTGTTAGTTCACCGATAGCAGCCTGAATGGATAGCACAGACTGCTTTCCTTTAAAAAGGTTAGCTATCTCTACCTTTCTTTTGGGACTGGGAAATAGCTTTGATATAGATTGAGCTGATTTTGTAGAAGAAGAAAAAAAATGAAATAAAGTATAAGTGACTTGTCCAAGAAAAGAAGAAAAAGGAAATGATACAGTTAGGTTAAAATTTTTGATGCTAAGTGGGTATAATCTCATTGTATTGAAAAATACATTGAGAAAGACAACCAAAACTAAAATTAATTTTAAAAACTCAAGAGCTGGTTCTTAAAATCCAGTAGGGAAGCATTTAGAAAATATAAAGAAAAAGAACATTTAAAGTTTAAGAAATGAATGGCGCCTGGGTGGCTCAGTTGGTTGAGCGACTGCCTTCTGCTCAGGTCATGATCCTGGAGTCCCTGGATCGAGTCCCGCATCGGGCTCCCTGCTTGGCAGGGAGTCTGCTTCTCCCTCTGACCCTCCCCCTTCTCATGTGCTCTCTCTCTCAAAAAAAAAAAAAAGTTTAAGAAATGAGCCAGATGATATGCTAGAAATATTTTTTAAAACACTTGAAAAATCTCAGTGAAACTCAATTTTCTGGGGAAAATTATACATTTCCAAATTATTTCAAGATAAAACAAAGTAGACCACTGAAGTTATCAGTTAATTTCATCTTAAATAGAGTAAGACTAGATAGCTTTATTGAGTTCTTTCAATCTTTTATGGAACAAGTGATTTTTCTGCTGTCTGGTTTGTTCCAGAGCATAGAAAAACAAACTTGCCATTTCATACTATGAATAGGCAGAATCTAGTAAAGAAAGAGCAAGGAAGTTTGAAAGATTGACCAGTCTCACTTTTGAATGTCCATACAAAAATTCTAAGTAAAAAACTAACAAATCACATTTAATAGTATATTAAATAAAAATCCAGCAGGATCAGAGAATTGATCTTAGGATTAAAAAGATATTTTAAATAGGAAACATATATAAAATAAGAGATTATATTATTATCCTTTTAATTGCATAAAAATATTTGATAAGCTAGCTTTGATAAAATGTAAAACTTGAAGTTTAATATTATTTTTATAAAAATCAGATGGTATGGGGCGCCTGGGTGGCTCAGTCGTTAAGCGTCTGCCTTCAGCTCAGGTCATGATCCCAGGGTCCTGGGATCGAGCCCTGCATCGGGCTCTCTGCTCGGCGGGGGTCTGCTTCTCCCTCTCCCACTCTGCCTGCTTGTGTTCCCTCTCTCACTGTCTCTCTCTGTCAAATAAATAAATAAAATCTTTAAAAAAAAAATCAGATGGTACTTCCTTGGAGTGGTGAAGAATATTTTTGACTAAAAGCTAACAATAAACCTAGGGGCGCCTGGGTGGCTCAGTTTGTTATAAGCATCCAACTCTTGGTCTCGGCTCAGGTCTTGATCTCAGAGTTGTGAGTTCGAGCCCCACATTGGTTTCTGCACTGGGCATGGAGCCTGCTTCAAAAAGGAAAATAATTAATAAATACACCTAGTTATGGGATACCAGTAACATTTATTTATCTAACAAATGTTTACTGAGCACCTACTATGTTGTTGACACTGTGTTGAGTACTAGTAAACTGTTTCCCATGGAGCTTACATTCTAGTGGGGAAGGGTGACAAGATAATAAACAAAACAAGTAAGTAGATTATATAATATGTTAGAAGGTGATAAATGCTACTTTAAATATGCAGGGTAGAGGATTAGGGGTGTGGGGCTGGGTGGATTTGTGGGTTCAGGGGAGTATTTGGAAGAAGTCTAACTGAGGAGGTGTCAATTGGAAGTAAGACTTGGCCTTTGTGAGGGAGTAAGTATAGATATTTGGGGAAAAGAAAAGCATCTTTCAGCTGAAAAAAAAACCAGTGCGGAGACTCTGAGGTGAGCTTCCCAGCCATGGGAGGATTAGCCGGGGCAGCTGAGACTAGAGGTTACAGAGGTACTATTTGAGAGAGTTAGAACCTGAGCCTCCTAACTCCTAGCACATTCCTCTTTGTTGTCCTGTGACCTCAGCTCTTGTATACATTCAGTGTATTCTTCATTTTTCTGATCTGAAATTGTGGCAGTCGGGGGTGGTAGAACCTAGGCGTAGGTTTAAAGTAGTTTATTTGTATTTGGCAATTGGTTATGAACTGAAACAGGAAAAAGTATTTGTTGCTAAAGTGGGTTTGAAAAACAAATGAAAAACCTAATAATATATTCTAACTAAAATGTATTACAATTGTAATATATTAAAATACAGTATCCCAACCAAAGTTTAAAAATTTAGAAAGTAAATTTGCTATTAGTGTGAATCCATCTGTTATGCAAGAAAATTAAAGGTTTATTTGTCCTAGGCTTTTTTTTTTGACACTAAAAGACATGAAGAAATTACTATGTATTTATGAGAGTATCTCACAGAAACACTTCATTTTTGTAATATCAAGGAGTAATGTACCCCATATGTGCACATTTTCTGTATGACAGGAGCTTAACCTTCAGTTGATAAAACTTTTTAAATAATTTAAAGGAACATATAAAATAACATTTAACATTAAATGTCTTGATTTAGATCTTTACATAATTTGTTTGAGCTTTTCATTGTTTCAGTAAAGAAAGATGTGATGCCTTTAATAAAACTTACTGAGTCACTACTACAAAGCCACTATTTTCCTGACTTCTCTCAGCATCTGTTCCATTATTTCTGAAATAGTGGTTAAAATATCCACCTTATAGGATGGTAATTAGGATCAACAAGTTCAATAAAGTATATTATTAGGTGCCTAAGACAGAGCCTGGCAAGTTAATAAGAACTACATGATAATTTTTAAAAGAAATTATAATGGTCAAAGAGGAGTGCAAAGGTTTTCAGGCTCTTAGGTATGAATTTGAGTACTTCTCTCCACCTTCCAAATTTACCTCCATTCTTCCTTTCTTTGCTGTGTTTCTTCTTCCAGCTGAGCCTTAATCTGTCCATGCTGGGAGTTTCCAGATCTAATCCTAAACCTTGCATGGTGTGCATACTTTTTTCTCTGATGGTGAAACCATTTTCATGTATTATTCTGTAGTGCTGTATTCAGGGATAACTATAGGGATATCCTGTAGGATTGTGTGTTTCTGTTCTCAATGGCTGTAGGCTGTGTAGTTTTTTGAGCTCTTGTGTTGAATTTTTATAGTTTTTAACTTCCTTTCTCACTGTTAGCTCCCTATAACTTGGTACTGTTATCGCAGCTGCTTTTGTTAATTCCTCACTGCTGCTTACCTACAGCGTCTGCTGAGTGTTGCATCATTGAGTAATCGAATTTTATAAAATAATGGCTGTGGCAGGAATGGAAAGTAAATTTTAGCTTGTGTATTCATTCTGATTAATAGTGGCTGCCTGGAGTGCTGGGTTAAGCAGGATTCTGGAGCTGCATTCAGGTTTGATGAGAAAGTGCTCTGATAATGAAAGGGGGTGGCAGCATGAATAACCACGTATTTGCCAGTTATGTCTAGAGTAAGAGAGGATAGGCACCGTGGGCGAATCTGAGTAGGTTCTGTAATGAATAAGATGTAGAAGTGTGTGGGTTTGTGATAATATTTTGACTTCTTAGATGCCTTCTTGGTTATCAGTTACCCTTTCACTTTAGACATTAAAGTTCCCAAATAACTGATCCGTGGATAAATGAAGGAAATGGTTTAAAAGGATTCTGTTTTGCACTATTTAAGTTACCATTAGGTTTGTTTACTTAGTAATTATGTGATTAAAAATTCAGGCCATGTCAAAACTTAGTGCTTTCTGTGCTTGGTATTTCATATGTTATCAAAATTGTATACCCAGTGAAATTACAAATGTGCAGTAAATGCACTGAATAGAAAATACTAGATTATTAATAAGCTTTCACAAAGCAGGTTGAATTTCCATATGCTTCATTATGATGGCAATAAATAGGCACGTTTGTACGATTACTAGTTTTTATCATTTAATGTGTGAATATATCTGAGAAAGTTTAAATTTTAAGATGAATTGCTGCTGGTATGTCTTTTTACATATATCACGTATAACTTTTGCAGGTTGGATTTGCTACCATTTTATGCAAGATTGGTTGCTACATTGCATCCCTGCATGTCTGATGTAGCAGAGGATCTTTGTTCCATGCTGAGGGGGGATTTCAGATTTCATGTATGTATTTAAGCATTTATTTTGTTATATATGTACACACACACATTTATATATTTACAAGTTGAATGAGGATTCTTTAAGAATATGATTATTGTATTGATAAGCATATTTTTGAAATTTGATAGTGGTATAACAGTTCAGAATGTATGGACTTCTGAGTTGTTAAAATGTAAATTTTCTCAACAAAGCTTGAAATTAGTAAGTGATATATTCCAATTTGGAGATGAGCTGTTGCTGCTACCTTATTTCCTACAGGTACTGCACTTTTTGCTTTTGTAAAGTAAAAACCATTCTCCAAGGTCAAGAGAGCCAGCAGGTCTCATTGGTGTTCCCAGAAGAAACATAGGATTGGCCATGCGAGTCAGGGCACAGTGCCTGGAAGATGCCTGTTGGGGTGTCGGGAGTCCAAACGTGTGGGGCACACGAGGTTGCATAATTGATCTGATCAGTGAATGCTGTCATAGCCCATGTTTTTACTGATTCTTGCCTTAACAATCTTTACCTTATATAGCGGTAAGTTCTTAAAGAGTACCCTGGTAAGTACCAGGGACCGGTTTCCAGACAGCTTCTCTCCCTTTCCAGTCCTAGGAGTCTTAACAAATTGCCTGTTAGTGGTTCTTCAAATCCATACTACCTACCCATCACCTTGTGCAGGTGATATAAATACAGCCTTGAAAGGAGTAAAATGATTCCTTAAAAGTGACTGAAAGTGAATATTGGTAGACTGAAAAGACATGTTTTCTGTGTTTTAAAAGCAGTTTGGAAACACTGAGATCAAGAGAGTTAAATGTTTTGTTTTTGTTCTCTTTTAAGAATTCCCAAAGCTTTAATAGGGTAATGTGCACTTTGACCCTGGGATGGGTCAAATATATAGTCACTCAAAGAACACACTTTGATAAATGCTGCCAGTTCAGGGATTGATGCACCAAGAGTCATGATATTCTCACTGATTTATTTAATCCCATCATGCAAAACAAGAAACGTTTCCTGGCAGACAGTATGACTCTGTTATATGAGTTATGTATATACTCCTCAACCAGATCCAAAAACAGCACACAGGTTGCTGGACCAAGCATCATTAGTGCTTTTGGTGAGAAATTTAAGCTTAAGAGTATTCTATTCATGTATCTTTTGCCTCCCACATTTGATAACTGGGGTGGGAGTTGAGGGA
The DNA here is from genome assembly GCF_029215605.1 of Mirounga angustirostris. Classification (NCBI taxonomy): domain Eukaryota; kingdom Metazoa; phylum Chordata; class Mammalia; order Carnivora; family Phocidae; genus Mirounga; species Mirounga angustirostris. The sequence continues at coordinate 128,509,783 of NW_026991713.1, forward strand.
ATTGGCAGTTTTGTTCCTGATGTAATGCTTCATTACAACTCAAAGACTTAGCAGAATTCTAGGAGAATACTGTGGGAACCACTGCCTTCAGGGGAGAGAAGAAAGGATACTTGAGGTCATTGATCACTTCGGCCTCCTCCATGATCTATCTTTCCCCATCCCGACATCTGCAGACCTTGCCAGTGACTTGTTTTTTGTCTGTATATATGCTCAACGCTTTCCCATCCTTAAGTGAAAATAAAATAATAGCAACAAGAAAATGTCTTTTAGCCTCACCCCCATCCTCTTTCATTTGCCTCTTGTTCGAGTTTTTTTAGAGCATACTTGTCTCTTCTGCTTCTGACATTTACCCTTTGTTTTACCATCACAGCACCCTGGCAGAAACCACCAGTAGTATCCTCTTAATTGCTTTATGTTGGTTGATGTCCCTGCAGATTCTAAACTGCTGGACTCTTCTGCTTTTTTCTGTCATTCTGTCTCCTCCCACTTGCTAGCGTTGTTAACTCTCGTCAAGTTACTTAAGTGGGGATAATACTGGTATCTTTTCAAATGGGATTGTTCTTATGTATTAAACTAGATAATGGATATAAAGTTCATCACACAGTGCTCAGACATAGATATTATTATAATAATAATTATCCCTTCTCTCCCACCACTCTCTCCTGGTTCTTACTTATGACTGCTATTCTCAATATCTTTTATCAATAGTAAAATATCGGGCGCCTGGGTGGCTCGGTCGTTAAGCGTCTGCCTTTGGCTCAGGTCATGATCCCAGGGTCCTGGGATCGAGTCCCACATCGGGCTCCCTGCTCTGCGGGAAGCCTGCTTCTCCCTCTCCCACTCCCCCTGCTTGTGTTCCTGCTCTCGCTATGTCTCTCTCTGTCAAAAAAAATAAAATCTTAAAAAAAAATAGTAAAATATCTTTTACTTTTTTCCAGCTGAGTCTGTATCTTTGCGTTCCCCATATTTTCTTCTTCACCCTCCTTTTTGACAGAACATACTTTACCTGGGCTTCAGTTGACTTTTCTCAGCAACCTCAATTACATGTCTCTTGCCAAAACCTCTCTCTTGGTGCTTAGAAAGTTCTCATGTAGTTCTAGCTAAATATGTCCAATAAAATAAACTCATGACTTCTCAAAAAACATCTTTGTCCTTCACTTCCTCATATCAACCTTTATTCTCTCTGTAAATTTGCAATATTTTTTCCTCTAGTCACTAAGAGAAATACTTCTGCTTTTGCTCTTCAGACATTCAGGAGCCAGCATTCACCAAATTCTGTTGGTACTGTCTTCTAAAACACTTCTTCAAATCTAGCATCTCCTCTTCATAGCTTGAATTATGAGAATAGCGTTTTACTCAGGCTTCCCTGTCTCTGTCTTCTAATTCCAACATATTGTCACAATCATACTTACCTTCTGCTAAGAACCTCGCCTGAGAAATTAAACTGGTTAACAAAACTATATGAAATCTCATATAGTAGTCACAGAAATTCTAGTTAAAACAACAGAGGTGCTAATTTGACCAACAGATTAGTAAAGATAATAGAAATGAGAAACCATCTGCACTTGAGGTCAGAATTTGGAGAAGGAATTTGGTAAGATGTTTCAAGATTCTTAGAGGCATTTATACATTGGACAACTTTGAGAATCTGTCCTAAGTAAGTAATCCTATATACCCAAAAAAGCTTTATTCACATCCTAAATTGTGGGGAAAAAATGGAAAATAAGCTAAAAGCCCAACAGTGAATTAAGAAAATGGTCATATAGTCACAATGCTGAAATGATATAGAGCCATTGAAAGTAATATTTACCGGGCGCCTGGGTGGCTCAGTTGGTTAAGCGACTGCCTTCGGCTCAGGTCATGATCCTGGAGTCCCTGGATCGAGTCCCGCATTGGGGTCCCTGCTCGGCAGGGAGTCTGCCTCTCCCTCTGACCCTCCCCCGTCTCATGTGCTTGCTCTTTCTCATTCTCTCTCAAATAAATAAATAAATAAATAAAATCTTAAAAAAAAAAAAAAAGTAATACTTACCAAAAAATTTTCATAACATATAGAAAGTGCTTCTTTTGGTGGAAAAAAAAAAAAGCAAGCTGTAAAATCTTACACACAATAAATTTACAGTTATGTTAAAATGCTTGGAATGTAAAGAACAGAAAAGAATCACATATTAATATGTTAGCAGTGGCTGTCTTTGAATAGTGGGGCAATAAGAAATATTTTTTCCTTTCTAATTTTCCATGCCCCAAATTTTCAACAGAGCCTACTTATTTAACAGTGAAGGGACAGCTTTTATTTAAATATATCAGACTGACTAACATTTTTAAAATTAGTGGTCTTTCAGCTTTTTAAATCAAATCTCTCTAGTGGTAAAATAAATTGACCACATATCCCAGTTTGGCATACTTATATGTAAATTGTATGTATTTGCAATTGTATGAAATATTTTATGTAAATTTATAAAATAAAAGTAAATTGAAAAGTATGAGATCAAAAGCATAAATAGAAGTTCTAAGACTTTGGGGCGCCTGGGTGGCTCAGTCAGTTAAGCGACTGCCTTTGGCTCAGGTCATGATCCCAGGGTCCTGGGATCGAGTCCCACATCAGGCTCCCTGCTCTGCGTGGAGCCTGCTTCTCCCTCTCCCACTCCCCCTGCTTGTGTTCCCTCTCTTGCTGTGTCTCTCTCTGTCAAATAAATAAATAAAATCTTAAAAAAAAAAAAAAAAAGTTCTAAGACTTTTTTCCAGCACTCTAGTAGATCAAGAGTCTTACCCACCCTACCCTGGAGATTAGTGGGCCACAGCATAAAATAAACTTTGCAGGCAAATTTACTTGTATATAGACTCAGTGCCTTCTTAGTGTCTAGCATAGAGTAGATTTTCCAAAAAATTAGAATGATTAAATGAATAAAGTTTATGTAGAACAAAATGAGCAAATTATAGAGGACGATGTATAATGTCTATTTGGGTGAAGTTATAGAAGGACCAGTTTGGGGAGGAGGGTCTTCCTAGATAGGCTTCGGAAATCCTTACTTTTTATATGTTGATGTATCTGAAGAGTTTTTATTAACGCTTATGAATTTAGCTATTTAGTTGATCTCAGTTTTAGCTGTCATTAATAAATGAGTCATAAGCAACATTTTTGCTAATGAAGATTGATTATGTAAGTAAAATTCTATAACAGACATTGAACTAGAAATATATAGAAAATTTTACATTAATTCATTTGCTTCTGCAGAAGTGTTTTGACATACCTTTTGATCATAAGGAGTCAACAAATGAGACTGGAAAATAATAAAGGATCAGAATAAGTCAGTCTTTTTTTTAAGTTACAGCCTTTTAATTTTTTTTTTTTTTTTTAAGATTTTATTTATTTGAGAGCGAGAGACAGAGATAGCAAGTGAGCGGGGAGGAGAGGGAGAAGCAGGCTCCACTGAGCAGGGAGCCCAGTGCGGGGCTCGATCCCAGGACTCTGGGATCATGACCTGAGCCGAAGGCAGCCGCTTAACTGACTGAGCCACCCAGGCGCCCAAGTTACAGCCTTTTAAAAAGCCTTCATTTTTTTCATCTGAAAATGAGGGAGTGAGATAATTGGTTTTCTGTAATTCATTAAAAAATTCTGTAATTTTGTCATGTTAATTAGATTGTACCTCCTTACCTTCAATAATATTTAAGAATAATTGTAGATGATACACTATGTTACATGTTTTGGAAGTTATAATGCTCAGTAATACCTAAAATTGTATAATGTTCCACAGCAGTTACTAAGAGCTTGTACATGCAGAATCACCCAAAGAGATTTTTAAAGACATGTTTCTCAGCCCTATTCCCTGTAAAGACTCAGCTTCATTATATTATTTTTTAATTGCTTCCTTATACATTTTTTGCTTCCATGTTTCTTCAGCTGTAGAAGAAACATGCTCAGTGTGGGTTATTAAGAAAATATAAAATACATAACTTAGAGAGAAGAGGGGATGCCCCATAATTTCATCACTTTAAAGCAAACCTATTAATCTTTTAGTATATTTTCTTTACCTTTTTTCCCCTCTGTAGCTTTTTTTGGGGGGGGGGATGAATTTATAGTATATGTATAATTTTCCATTCTTTATTTCTCACTGAGAAGCATTCTGCTGTCATTTAAAACACCTCTTAAACATCTTTTTAAAGGGGATATAATCTTTTCTTCTGTACACTAGTTGCTTAGAAATCAAGTGAAGTGTAGCTGTTGTTACTACCACCACCTCCATCATCATCACCATCCTTATTTTTATCTTTATTTTACCAAGTGAACCAACAGTTCAGGGAATTTATATGAATTATCCAAGATAATATACCCCCAGAATGGCACAGAATGACTGCAAGGGCTCAGATTTTTAACTATAGATCATTTGCTCTTTTTTGTCCCTGCAATACATCTATAAACATTAAGTGTTTTCATTTCTTTGTTCACTCCATAAGCATTATTTAGTGTCCATGTATTAGTGATACAAATACACAACGATGGATAAAATTAATAATAGCTAATATTTATTGAACTCTTCCTGGTGCCAGGCACTACTGTGTGTACTTTACATATATCAGTTGACTTAAGACAACAACTTTATGAGGTAGGATACTTTTATTAGTTCCATTTTAAAGATGAGGAGATTGAGGCACGGAGTTTAAGTAATAGCTAGTAAGTGATAGAGCTGGGATTTAAACCCAGCAAGTCTGGTCTAGAGTCCATACTCTTAATGTATCCTAGGAGTTCATAAAAAAGATAAATCAGTATGAGGAGCTTTTCATATGCATTACTTAACAAACATTAATTTTGAAAGGATCTTTATGAAAGCTGTGCTCTTTTCTGAATTGCTGAAACAGTCAAGGTTAAAGTTCTGTGAGTTGAATTTTATGATTTTATTTTTAATCGTTGCAGTTTTATTGATGCTTTAATAAATGCTAATAGTGAGTTTCTAGTTTGCTCTATGCTTTAAATGAGTAAACATAGTTTTGTTTAAAATTATCCCTGAAGAGCTAAAAAATCTTAACACCTATCTCTGTATACTGTAGAAAGTAGGTCCTTAAAAATGAAGATGATAAATTCAATCTAAGTGTTAGCTCCTTAAGTACATAGAAGTTTAGTATTTATATAAATGACTCATTAATTGTCTAGCTGCTGGTGAGTTTAGGCCTTGTTTTAAAACCCAGCATATACTAAGGTAGTGGAATTCTCAAGTAATAGTTAAGAGACTGGGAATTTAGTACTGATCTTTCATCAAGTCATTTAAGAGCTTTGTGTTGTTTTGTTGTTTAAATTATTAAATCAGATTATAACAGCTATTGTTTCTTTCTCAGAACATTGTTATGTGGAACAAATAAGATAGGATAGTAATCTGGAAAAGTAGAAAACACTAAACTGGTTCAAGGCACCACCATATTGAACAACTGAATAAGAGAGAGTATTCTGAAAAAGTACATTAAACTAGTTCAAGGCACCACCATGTTTTTTTTTTTTTTTTTTTTTTTTTTTTTTTAAAGATTTTATTTATTTATTTGAGAGAGAGAGAATGAGACAGAGAGAGCACATGAGAGGGCGGAGGGTCAGAGGGAGAAGCAGACTCCCTGCCCGAGCAGGGAGCCCGATGCGGGACTCGATCCAGGGACTCCAGGATCATGACCTGAGCCGAAGGCAGTCGCCCAACCAACTGAGCCACCCAGGCGCCCAAGGCACCACCATGTTTTTGTCACTGTTGTTCACATAAAAGGTTTCTAGACTGTTGGTTTCTTTGTCTTGAAAATGTAATCCATTTACATTTATCTTGACATGTTTGCATTGTACTATTGGAATAGGATTTTGTTGTACTGAATATTTCTTGAAATGTATGCCTAAGTTAGAGGCCTTGTATTTGCAATAAAAAAGAATAGTGATTATATCAGAAATTCCACTGTAATGAGTTTGTGATAGAAAATGCATACTGTAGTTCTAAGTGTAGTATACTAAGCCTTGATAGTATTTTTGCTTAAGTGAGCTCTTGGTACTTATTATTTTTAAAGCAGCATTTCCTAAAATGTGTTCCTTATAATATTAATTTACTGGGATATTAACTAGTGGTTGCTAGCATCTCAAAAGGAGGTTTATGTTGCTAAATAAATTTGAGATAAATTGAATTAAATTAGGTTAAACAGGCTTCTTTATTTGAGAACCAATTTAAGCCCAATAAAGTGCATCGTTTCCCGAAATTATTTGACCATGGAACTATTGGCAAATCATATCCCGGCACTCGTGTTCCACAGAGCTTATTTTGCCTTAACTTAAAGTAATTTGAATAGCAATAAATTTACCCAAATGTAATCTTACTAAAATTACATTTCTTATCACATAGATTTCAAAATGTTAATTCTCTAGCTAATGTCTCTTTTCTCTTATTTTGTAGGTACGAAAAAAGGACCAGATCAATATTGAAACAAAGAACAAAACTGTTCGTTTTATTGGAGAATTAACTAAATTTAAGATGTTCACAAAAAATGATACATTACATTGTTTAAAGGTTAGTGCTGCATTATTTTGAGTTGTTTTTAATAGACAAAGTTTTAGTTATAAATGCTGGAAAAATTGAAATAAGGAATATTTGTTTAATCCGAAGGACAAGAAAGGAGTAAAAAAGAATGTTAAACAGATAAGCAGAGTTGAAAACAAATAATAGTATGGTAGATAGAAATGCAGCTATCACAGTAATTACATGTAAAAGGACAAAATACATGAAGTAAAAGCCTGAAGAATATAAGACTTGATTAAAACAACACTGTAGGCTGCCTACAAGAAAGATAAATATGAAGACCAGAAAGGCCAATGTAAAAAGATGGGGGGAATATACCATGGAAGCACTGACTAAAAGTTACCTGGTTTCGGGCATCTATGTGGTGCAGTCGGTTGAGCGCAGCTCTTGGTTTCACCTCATGTGGTGATCTCGGGGTCATGGGATCCAGCCCCGCGTCGGGCTCCGTGCTTAGTAGAGAGTCTGTTTGACATTCTTTCTCCCTCTCCCTCTGCCCCTCCTACTCATGCTCATCTGTCTCTCTCTGAAATAAATAAATCTTTAAAAAAAAAAATTCACCTATTTTCATTATCATCAAACAAGGTACAAAGCATTTATTATAAATAAAGAAGGACAATTCATAATGATGAAGAGCTAATTTTAGCAGGAAACTATTACCTATTACCTTTCTGAATTGGTATGAATCCAGTTAAGGGACCTTCAAAATATATAAAACAAGAATCAACAAGGAAAGAAATCCGCAGTCATAGTGAGAGACTTTGAAACACCTTTCACTAACTGAAAGAAGAGGCAGACAAAATTAGTATATATATACAGAATTGAACAATACAGTTAACAACCTGGATCTGATTGACACTATACCCAATAGCATCAGAACTTAAAATCTCTTCGGATGCACATGGATCAGTCAGGCAACAACAAAAAAAATCACAGCAAATTAGAAAAGATTGAAATTATTCAGAGTGTTTTTTGTCCACAATGGAATTAAGCTAGAAATTAGTAAGTAATTATATGTGGGAAAGCTGATGCAGCAGAGATGGAATAATTCTACATTTGGAATTGGTCATGACTAACAATGACAAATTTTATATCAAATTGATTTCCTTAGTATATTAGGTATATTACACAAAGTGGGTCTCATGGATTCAAGTACATTTGGAAAACCCCGAGTTAAATTTATCAAGTTTCTTTACTGCTTGATTTCTTAAGAGTGTTTAAAATATTAATAGTCATTATTGATATTCAAGGGGTTAAGTTTCCTAAACCTACTTGGAGCATCTCAGAAGACAACAGAATACATTTAGGGAAACTCTAGACAGCATTTTAAGAGTGATTATGTAAGATTTCTCAATGCTGTATTTGAAGGGAATCATACCATGGAACAATTTAAATGTTAGTATATTTTTTTTATAGTAATTATTACAAACACACAGGAGGATATACATTTCTTTGACCTAGAAATTCCATTTCTGTGTGTTTGTTTTAAGGAAATAAACACGTGCACAAATTTATCTACAAGGATGTTTGCCCCACAGTTTTTTAAGTAGCAAGAAACGTAAAAAATTTTAATATCCAATAAATAAGAATCACTTAAGTTTTAGTGTAGTTCATATTATACAGTAATATGCCCCTTTTAAATCATGCCATAGAAGGATAAATAAGGACACAGCAAAATAGTCATATTAGCTGAAAAAATACCAAGTTATTAAATAATGTGATATGTTTGAATCTGTTTTGGTTTAGAAAATATGCATAGAGAAAAATTGGGAGGATAAATACTGAAACGTTATGGCAGTATGTTATGTTTGTTCATACAATGAGCCTGTTGTGGTCAGAATTTTACAAGTAAATGTCATAAAACCAAAACAAAAAAAAAGATTTAGAAAATGTTAGCTGTGTATTTCATAGATGTTTAAATACATAGCATCTAACAGTCATTATATAGAAAGGGCTGTAATACTAGTTTTCATGTATTTATCTTAAAGAAAAGGCATTAAGTATATTGATGATTTTATATAAAATTTTTGTGGCTGAACACAAGATACTCAGTAGTGACGCTTGTTAAGCCAAAGTAGACTAACTTTTGTTTTTCAGACATAACATTTTTAAAGTTGTTACACACATTAGATCTGTATTTTCTTTCTTTAATAGGATTGAAGTGTTGTCTTTGTGTTTTCTCATCATCATTATTATTGCAGATGCTTCTGTCAGACTTTTCCCATCACCATATTGAAATGGCATGTACTCTACTAGAAACATGTGGAAGGTTTCTTTTCAGATCACCAGAATCACACCTGAGGACCAGTGTACTTTTGGTAAGGGCTTGAGGATCCTAGCAAGAGCTTGAGGTTCTTGATTTACTTCAGGGGTTAGAAATATTGACCAGTGCCTATGATCTTGCTCTGCTATATAAATAGAAGCATTTCTGCCTAAACTAGAACCTCCCATATTTATGTGCTGTGGCCATTCCAGGAGAGTTGTAGAAATTTTTCTCACTTGGCTTCCAGTGAGTTCACTGTATTGTAAAGGAGGATTAAGTTCAACCCCAAATACCTTTTGATAAATGATGCAAATGAGCAAGTACTGTTAATACTGTTATGTTAGAGCCGTTTTTTACGGATGTTCTAGAATGTTCAAGGAAGCCATTGTTAAAGTGTCTTAAGCATATAAATTACAAGCTTAAAAATAGAAAATTTAAAAATTAAAAACGGTAAGCTTGAAAAATTAACTTGGGGTAGAAGCTCTTTCTTAAGCTACTTAGGATGCTGAAATGGCCATCAAGTTTATTAAGCAATTAAGTTATTATGCTTATTGATAACATCCATGCATTCCCTTGCAGCCTTGGGAGGGTGGGAAGTATGGTGGCAGAGTGAATATTGGTGTTAGTGTTAAAGAGAGCTCAGATTTAGGAATCCCTGGGCATATACTGTCATTACATCAGTGTTACTGTTACAGAAGTCTTGATTGTATCATTTTCTTTAGATAACTTATTTTTTTTTAGAATCCAGTTGTGAGCCTGAATATTCTCTGCCAATAATATTTAATATGAAGAAACATGAGAATTTATTTCTAATAAAAGTATTAATGTGGAGGCTGTCAAATGGAATTGATTTCCAAATTCTCTCTAGGCTTATATCACACTAACAAAAGTTATTCCAAGTTCAAATTTTTATCGTAACAAGGAAAAAGCTCTTCTTGCTCTTTGGCTTAGGCTCTTAAGGTTAAATGAGACCATGTGTATAAAAATGTGATAGAGCTAGCTTTTAATGTCTTGTATTTATTTACAATATTTGGATCCTCTCTTTTTGCTAGGGAAAACATATACTAGTCATGGTGGTATGGATGAATATTGGATTGGCTCAGTAGATCGTTTCCCCTCTTATAGCAAAAGCAGCTAGCTTTTATCACTGGTTGACTAGATCCGTTTTGAATCACCGCCTCTTGAGTTGATGCTCAGGGGCTGTGGACAAGTTATAAACTTTGGCTGCTTTTAGTTTTCTTGCTTGTAGAGCTGTGTCAGAGCCTAAGGTCTAACACCAAGCAGTCATGGACTGATTTGTTCTAAAAACATGGTTTTGGTATAATAGTGTGCTAGTATATTCTTAGGAATACCTAATGATTGGGGTTTTTTTTTTTCTTCCTCCTTTTCTGGTTCTTTATCCTGAAATTCTGTCACTGAGAATAGAAATTTGGTTAGGGATAAACATTAGAATAAAAGTATTTTGACTTAGACGTTTTTATTTTAGGAGCAAATGATGAGAAAGAAACAAGCAATGCACCTCGATGCAAGATATGTTACAATGGTGGAGAATGCATATTACTACTGCAACCCACCTCCAGCTGAAAAAACAGTGAAAAAGAAACGTCCTCCTCTCCAGGAATATGTCCGGAAACTTTTGTACAAGGATCTCTCCAAGGTTACCACTGAGAAGGTAAATCTCATTGAAGTCATAAAGTAATAGTCAATTCAAGATTTGTAGTAGTGCTAAGATGATATAATATTCAACCAAACTAATTCTTATTCATCCAAATGATTATAGTATTAAGAGCAATGTGGGGCGCCTGGGTGGCTCAGTCGTTAAGCATCTGCCTTCGATTCAGGTCATGATCCCAGGGTCCTGGGATCGAGCCCCGCATCGGGCTCCCTGCTCCGCGGGAAGCCTGCTTCTCCCTCTCCCACTCCTCCTGCTTGTGTTCCCTCTCTCGCTGTGTCTCTTTCTGTCAAATAAATAAAATCTTTAAAAAAAAAAAAAAAAAAAGCAGTGCACTTGGCTTCTAGCCTGTGCACTAAATTGTTTCAGTCAAGAACATATTTCAGTTTCTCCAGATCAGTTTGTTTATAGATTGCTTCAGTGTTTGACAAAGTATGGATAAGAAATGTAAGCAGCTTGCATGATAGGAGAAATTGAAGCAGAGCTGTTAAAGTTTCAGCAGTGAAGTTTAGGAGAGTTAAGATTAGATTACAAGTTGAATTGTGATTGCTTCTATACAAGTCATCCTAAAATGGAAGTCATATGATGATACATAATATATAGGACTTATGTTTACCTTTTATGATTCTTACTCTGAAGTGGTAACTCTTGTAATTTTAATTTTGGTGCTGTTTATATTTGAAATTACTACTTTGTCTCTGATGTTCTATAATGAATTTGACTTTAAATATTCTGCTTCAGTACTGGGGATCCTAACCTTGAGTGGGCTTTAGGAGGTCCGTGGCCCTCTGAAATTTCATAATTTTGGTCAATTTCCAGAAAAGGTTAAGAAGTGCTGACCTGTTTTCTTAATTATTGCAGTTACCTTGTTAGAAACTTCACTTTTTAAGTAGGAAATGTTGAACAGAACATTTCATGGTTAACTCTGCAAGTTGAAACAACACAGTGTAGAACTTTTTTCTTTTTAGGAAAAAAAATGTAAAACAAATTACCTGCTGGATAGAGAAAACCTGTGGGGAGGAGAAAAGGTGTGCAGTAATACATACATTATACATGGGTGATAAAGAATGATCATGGGACTTTGGAAATTGGACTCAGCTTTCAGAGAGTCAGAGAAATAGTTGTTTCCAACAAGCAGTTTGAAAGCAGTTTTAGAATTAGCTAAAAGTTTAAAAAATATAGGTTGCTGTGTGGTTAAGACATTAACATTTCCACTAAAGCTTATTTGAGAACATAATAAGTGCTTGAAAGATGGGTGGTGGCTAGAGTACCTGGATGGCTCAGTTGGTTAAGCGTCTGCCTTCGGCTCAGGTCATGATCCCAGGGTCTTGGGACCGAGTGCCACATTATGGTCCCTGCTCAGCGGGGAGTCTTCTTCTCCTTCTCCCTCTGCCCCTCCCTGCTGCGCCTTCTCTCTTTCTCTCTCTCTCAAATAAATAAATAAAATCTTAAAAAAAAAAAAAAAGATGGATGGTGGCTATAGAGATGAAAAGAGTGCTTTGAGATCTGCCAATAGTATCCTTTTTTTTTTCTTTTCTTTTTTTTCTTCCAGAATAAAAATGGAAGGAACATGATTGTAGGCAGAACTCTGCTCACCATCTCATTACCAGTAGAGTTTTTGAAACAGTTAATGGCTAACTTTTATGCGGTACTTACAGTGAACCAGTCAGTTTCCTATGTACCTCACATATTTTAACTTGTCTAATCCTTAATAACAAACTGTGGAGTAAGTGCTGTTACTATCGCCCCTTTACACATGAGGAAACAAGATGCTGTGTAATACTAGTCTTGATGTCCATCTTAAGTTATCTTTTAACCCACTGATCTTGGGTTTACTTATTTACTAGAAATTTTTGATTTATAAAAAATATCTGAGATTATTTACGTTAGTGATATGCAAAAGAAAATATTTTTGGTAAACCTTGGGTATATGTTTTTAGTGATTGGATATTTTTTATCAGTTGCAAAAATAGTTTTTATTTTTATTTTTACTTTTTTATTGTTATGTTTATCACCATACATTACATCATTAGTTTTTGATGTAGTGTTCCATGATTCATTGTTTGTGCATAACACCCAGTGCTCCATGCAGAATGTGCCCTCTTTAATACCCATCACCAGGCTAACCAACCCCCCTACCCCCCTCCCCTCTAGAACCCTCAGTTTGGTTTTCAGAGTCCATTGTCTCTCATGGTTCGTCTCCCCCTCCGATTTCCCCCCCTTCATTCTTCCCCTCCTACTATCTTCTTTTTTTATTTTTTTATTTTTAAAAGATTTTATTTATTTATTTGAGAGAGAGAGAATGAGAGAGAGAGCATGAGAGGGGGGAGGGTCAGAGGGAGAAGCAGACTCCCTGCCGAGCAGGGAGCCCCATGCGGGACTCGATCACGGGTCTCCAGGATCATGACCGGAGCCGAAGGCAGTCGCTCAACCAACTGAGCCACCCAGGCGCCCATTCTTTTTTTTTTTTCTTAACATATATTGCATTATTTGTTTCAGAGGTACAGATCTGTGATTCAACAGTCTTGTACAATTCACAGCACTCACCATAGCACATACCCTCCCTAATGTCTATCACCCAGCCACCCCATCCCTCCCACCCCACCCCCCACTCCAGCAACCCTCAGTTTGTTTCCTGAGATTAAGAATTCCTCATATCAGTGAGGTCATATGATACATGTCTTTCTCTGATTGACTTATTTCGCTCAGCATCACACCCTCCAGTTCCATCCACATCGTTGCAAATGACAAGATCTCATTCCTTTTGATGGCTGCATAATATTCCATTGTATATATATACACCACATCTTCTTTATAGTGATTGGATTTTGTGAGTATACTCTATTAGCCTGATTGAAGATCTGGAAACTCTAGGAAATTTAGGGGCATCATGAAGAGATGTAGGGCAAATGTGACTAAATTTTGCCAGTAATTAGAAATATCTCACTTTTCCTGTTTCTAAAGTGAAGAAGCTGGGAGAGGATCTCTAAAGTATTTTTCTTTTTTTTTTTAAAGATTTTATCTATTTTGACAGAGTGTGCAAGCAGGGGAAGCAGCAGGCAGAGTGAGAGGGAGAAGCAGGCTCCCTGTTCAGCAGGGAGCCCGATGTGGGGCTCGATCCCAGGATTCTGGGATCATAACCTGAGCCAAAGGCAGACACTTAACCGTCTGAGCCACCCAGGTGCCCCTAAAGTATTTTTCATTTCAAAAGTTCTATGACTGCAAAATCCAAATATCTATATTATTGGGTATATTGGAGTATTATATACTTATCTTAGTAATTGAAACAAAATTCTCTCCGTGTAGGTTTTGAGACAGATGCGAAAGTTGCCCTGGCAGGACCAAGAAGTGAAAGACTATGTTATTTGTTGTATGATAAACATCTGGAATGTGAAATATAATAGTATTCATTGTGTAGCCAACCTTTTAGCAGGACTGGTCCTCTACCAAGAAGATGTTGGAATCCATGTTGTGGATGGAGTTTTAGAAGATATTCGATTAGGAATGGAGGTAATAAGCACTTTCCTTAAAGTTATCAAATTGGAGTGTGTGGAGAATTTAAACAGCTTTTAAACCGATTATTGAAAAATAATAATTTGGAAACCTTCCTTTTCCCTTATGATGTCAGTTTACTGTTTCTTCAGAGTTACTGTTTTCTTAAAGAACCCTGTTGTCTCAGATTTCCTAGTCGTCTTTCAGGCTGTTGCTGGAGAAGTTTTTTTGCTTCTTTTTCTCAAGTTCAGTTAGGCTTATTTTGGAAGAGTATAGTAGATTTAATTATTTCTGGGGCACTAGAACTCAGGTTATAGGAATCTATAAATCTTTTAATTAGGTGAATTGGTAATCTTTTGATAAGAATTTCTGTAAACCGTTTCCTCTTTCTGTTATCGTTTCCTTAATCATGGATTACAGAAAAATAAGTTATGGGGGGCTGCTAGGGAGAATTACATCTTAACTGTGTCATCAACTCAGTTAATGATAGCTTAATACTAAATTTAATATTTAACTTGTTTTTTTTATTAAAACATTTTAAAGATAGCCATTTCTTAGAGAAAAAGGATACCCAGAAGTGATCACTTTATTAGAAAAGAAAGAAAGAACCCATTTTTTTTTTCTCTGTTTAGTGTTCTTTCAGTAATGGGTATTATCAAATGACAGGGGAGAATTTTACCTCTTTTCAACACATTACTACTCTTTAATGGAAATCTTTTTTTTTCTTTAGGTTAATCAACCTAAATTTAATCAGAGACGTATCAGCAGTGCCAAGTTCTTAGGGGAACTTTATAATTATCGAATGGTGGAATCAGCTGTTATTTTTAGGACTCTTTATTCTTTTACTTCATTTGGTGTTAACCCAGATGGCTCTCCAAGTTCACTAGATCCTCCTGAGCACCTTTTCAGAATTAGACTAGTGTGCACTATTTTGGATACCTGTGGCCAGTACTTTGACAGAGGTTCCAGTAAACGAAAACTTGATTGCTTCCTTGTATACTTTCAGGTATGTAAACTCAAATATGCAGTTTGGCATCATTTAATGAATTGCTTGTGTTACAGAGGTATTAGAGAAGAAACACAGTAGCATTCATATATCACATCATCATTAGATTAGATTTTTTCCTTCCTGCAAGGGTATGCTACAGATTAAAAATATATGATGAATTCTATATAAACATTCTACTTGCATTGTCACTTTTATGATTCATAATGATTGATCATTAATTTTGGGAATTATTTTGGTATGGTTTATAAATTTGATATAGTAATTTATGGATTATGGTGTTTTGTATGGTAATTTATGAATTAAATTACCTGTGATTTTTGTACATCTGATAACATTTTTAACTCGTCTTTGTTCTGATTTTACATCTAAAATTCTTGTTTCTAAATGATTTCACTTTTTTTTTTTTTAAGAAAAAAGCTATAGTTTTTGGGAAAATACGTTATTTTGAACACAGGAAAAAATATTTGTTCACTCATGGTAAACTCTTGGGTTTTACTTCCCTATTTTAATTTCAGTTAATTATGTAAACTTACGATTTAGAATAAATTAAATTCAGAAACAAATATGGAGAAGGTTCTACAACTTTTATAAGGTTGGTGTTGCAAAAGTTAACTTAGGTTTAGGTTGAACTACTCGCTATTGAATTCTCCAGGTTTACTGAAATAAAGTACCGAAAGTACCATTCAGTTCTATATGATCATCTCTTGTTAGTGTTTTCTTCATTTATTTATTGGTGAAGAAAATAAATTTAAAACTATAACTTTTGAAGTATCAAAAATATATCCACATAGTGGCTGGTGTTAAGTGGGGGCAAATACTCTGGGGGAAGATCAGTTGTTAACTTTGTTCTATCACTGTACCTGTGCAGTAGAGGACAACTTGTTACTCCCTTGTTCTCTGAATTGATAAGAAAATGGGGAGGGGAGTTTTGCAGATTTGAGAGTCAGATTCCCTGTTGTATGTAAGAACTATCTTAAGTTGGAGACTGTATCGAAAACCAAAGTTTTGCTGCAAAATGTCAGCTGTAACTATCAGCATCAAAAGTAAATTCTCTTTCAGAAGAGTATCCTTATTTGCATTCACTCTGAAATCCCAGACTGAGAGAAAAAAGCCACTCAGAAATATCCAGGAGCAGAAAGAGACAAAAGTATATTTTGATTAACAAGCAGAAAGGTGTAGCAGGGTATACCTAAGGAATTGGGAGTAAGGAGTGAGTGAAGTCTGGGGGATGAGGGCAGTGTGTTCTAGGTCAGAGAATGTACAGTTAATATGGCAAGGTCAGATAGAAAGGACCACCTGCAGCAGTGCTTCTAAACTTTAATATACATATGCACCACCTGGAGATATTGTTAAAATGCAGATTGTGATTCATTTAGTCTAGAGTGGGGGCCCCAGAGTCCGCATTTCTAACAAGCTCCCAGTTGAGGTCCACACTTTCAGTAGCAAAGACCTACAAACTGGAGAGGAGAAAACACCCAGAAGAATACCCTTTTATATATAAGCAAATTCTTGGGTTGTGCTTTTTAGTTAAACTTATGAATTACAAAGTAGAAAATAGAATGAAGGAACCAGGCTAGGAGAAGAGAGGGAAGATCTCTAAACAGTGCCATATACACAGTAGCTGTTCAATAAATGCTTGTGGATTAATGATTTTTATATATTTCAAAAATTGTATTTTCAGATACTTTAATTGACCTGTTTAAAAAACAGCAGGTAGCATAGAGAAAATAATAAAAACGTATCAAAATTATGACTTTGAATCTGGTTGCTTTTGTTGTTTTGTAAAATAAATATTTAAACCCTGTTTGGGGTTTGGGAGTAGGGTTTCTGCCTTGTTTCAGTACCTGGAAATTTATTTGGTATTTTATTTATGATTTTTCCTTGCCTTTAAAAGGGATTTTTGACAGTTGTAATTAAAAAAATTAAAATCACCAAATGGCTTAGAAACTGGATTAGGATTATTACTGTTGACCATTAATAAAAATGGTAGGTGTTTTATACAACTAAGTTTTAGCTTAGTTATTATAACTAGGTAACATCACAATGTAGATTATTATTTTAAATATTTTTGTTATTAATTTCTTATAGCTAAATTTATTTTTCATTTGTTATCAGCGTTATGTTTGGTGGAAGAAAAGTTTGGAGGTTTGGACAAAAGACCATCCATTTCCTATTGACATAGATTACATGATCAGTGATACACTAGAACTGCTAAGACCAAAGATCAAACTCTGTAATTCTCTGGAAGAATCCCTCAGGCAGGTACACGACTTGGAACGAGAATTCTTAATAAAACTAGGTAAGCAATTAATTACAGAGAGAAAATGAAGATGATATTTGCCAGATTGTTTCTAGAATTTGCTTTATGTTGTTATCAGAGTTTGCTTTTGTATATTTTCTGTTTTCAATGTTGAGTGTTACATAATAGTGTTAGGTAAGACCTGGGTGGCATACTTAATTGATTTCATTAAATAATCCCGACTTAGAGGAAAACAGTCATGTAAGACTTGAAGGAAAGGATAGTGATGGAAAAACACCTTCTGGGGCACCTGGGTGGCTCAGTTGTTAGGCATCTGCCTTCCGCTCGTGTCATGTTCCCAGGGTCCTGGGATCAAGCCCCTCATCGGGCTCCCTGCTTGGCGGGGGGCCGCTTTC
Source organism: Mirounga angustirostris (assembly GCF_029215605.1). Lineage (NCBI taxonomy): Eukaryota > Metazoa > Chordata > Mammalia > Carnivora > Phocidae > Mirounga > Mirounga angustirostris. The sequence goes on from NW_026991713.1 coordinate 128,527,401, forward strand.
TCCCTCTCCCACTCCCCCTGCTTGTGTTCCCTCTATCGCTGTCTCTCCCTCTGTCAAATAAATAAATAAAATCTTTAAATACAAACAAACAAAACACACTCTCCTGTCAGCCTCTCTTAATTAGTAGAATTTTTGGTTGCTAAAACAAAACACTTTTGATGAAAGCATCTCTTATATATACAGTATATATTTCCAACAAGCATTATTTCCTAAGATACTGCAGGCTAGACACTGTAGGGAGAGTATCTGTTAGAAGTTTTGGAACTACCCTGTGGAATTTCAGACCTTATTCCCTGGGAAAGTTGTCTCTATTTCTAAGGACCAGAGAAAATGTGAGAACTACGTGCTATAGGACAGTTGGTCTGTTTAGTTTCTCAACATCCTTCTGAGACTGTTCTGGAAGAAGAGTTCACTCTTGAACAGCTGCCAGGGAGTAGGAGCTGACTAACTTTGTCAGTGGAAATAACTGGAATGAGGTACAGCCTTACCAATCTGGTTTGCTTGCTAATTAATTCTTAGCATGTTAGCATGTTTTATTGTAGTCATTTCAAAGTAACATATTTTTAGGCTGTTAAGCTAGTGTTTTATTTCCTGCCAGCACTTGGTACCCATGTGTCTGTCATTAGGAGATCCTTAAGCTTCACCATTTATGCTAACTGCATAAATTTACTATGTCGCATATCTAAAGAACTACTTTTCATGGCAAAGGTATTTGTGACTTTTTTTCCTCTAAAACTATTTTTTTTTCATATTATATCCAGCATTTTAATAGGATTTCTTTCTCCAAAGGTCCATCCTCCTTTGGAGAATATGATTGCTGTTACCTATTTGAGCAGTATTTTTAAAGGTGCTTCTGATTGTGAATCAGTGATTTCTACTAGATAAGATTGTGATCTACCACTCCACCCAGAGGGGCATATGTGATCCCTTTGTTCTTTGAACTTTTGTCCCAAGTTATCTGTTTTTTTTTTCCTTTTCAGATTTCCAATTGTATAAAATGATCATTTCAGGCAGAGTACTCATTTATCTTCATTATCTCATTTACTTCAAATGCTTTTTAAATTTTTTTTTATTTTAAAGATTTTATTAGAGCACAAGAAAGTGGGGGAGGACAGAGGAGAGGGAGAAGCAGACTCCCCGCTGAGCAGAGAGCCCCATGTGGGGCTCAATCCCAGGACCCTGAGATCATGACCTGAGCCGAAGGCAGAGGCTTAATCGACAGCCACGCAGGTGCTCCTACTTCAAGTGCTTTGATGTAGTTAAGTCTTAGCTTTGTTTCCCAAAAACTTTTACAAATGGTACTCTCTGTGTAGTGGGCACGGGTAACACTAGTTTGACACCTAGTTTGGTAGCAGTACAGAGTGTGGTGTGCTTTATCCTTTATAGAGCAAAGGGTTAAGTTAAAGGACCTCAGGCTTCTTTTGAGGGGGTCTGTTCTTGTTTAGAATATGGGAAGGGAAAAAAAAAACAGGCCACCATTTGTGAATCAAACTCTAAAGATGATGACAACTAGAATCAATATGCTCCCAAGTTGTCCCATTTTCCTCCTGTTTTAGAGTCTAAATATCAGGAAGAAGATACACATAAGTGAATCTATATTAAATCTATTTCCTATTGATAAACCATAAGATAATACAGGATCTTGCCTTTGGTAGTTTTTTTGTTTTCAAGCACTTTGTAAATTCATATTATTTTAACTTTATAGCAGCCCAATGCTAACATAATAGTTAATGAGAAAGCACTACAAAGTTCCTTTGTATTTTGAAAGTCATTTTAATATTATTAAAAGTAGTACTTGTTTGGAGCACCTGGTGGCTCCATTGTTTAAATGGCTGACTTGATCTCGGCTCAGGTCATGATCTCAGGGTTGTGGAATCAAGCCGCACGTCAGGCTCTGCGCTCAGCATGGAGTCTGCTTGAGGATTCTCTCTCTCCCTCTGCCCCTCCCCTCACTCTATCTCTCTGTAAAATAAATACATCTTAAAAAAAAAAAAGTAATACTTTTTTATGGCAGAAATTGTGAAAAATACCAAGAAAACAAAAGTCCCATTCCATACATAAGAATAATCATGTGTTAACATTTTTTGGTATATGTTCTGTTCTTTTAAAATTTTTTCACATGTTTGCAGTTTTATAACTGGATTTTTTTCTACCTAATATATTATGAAATTTCTTCCTGACATGAAATATTTTTCTAATTCTTAATTGGCTGTATTCCTTTGTATGAATGTGCCATAATTTTTTTAATCCTATTGTTTGACACTTAGGTTATTTCCAGTTTTACGTTACTATAAGTAACATTTTTGTGTGATATTTGTGTTTATCTTGGTTTTCTCAGTACAGACATAGAATTACTAGCTAAGACATTCTCTTTAAATTTAAGAACAAAACCAAAATGGTTATAGGCAATATAATCTGGTTTGGAACTTCTAGATTATATTGTAGTATAAGGAACAGAAATGAGGGAAACAGAAGTGAAAAAGAAAAGAAACCACATGAATAAATTATAAAGCCAACAGTATACTTTACGAATTAGAAATAAAATCAGTAGAACAGAATAAAAGGCCTAGAAGCACCCCCAATTAAATACAAAATAATTTATCTATAATGAACTAGGAATCTTAAAAATAGGATAAGGGCAGTAGGTCAGCATTTTGGAGGAAAATTGATATAGAGCCACATCTTCTCAAATTCCAGATGGATTCAGGAGTTAAGTATTTATTTTTAGGGATGCCTGGGTGGATCAGTTAAGCATTTGCCTTTGACTCAGGTCATGATCCCAGGGTCCTGGGATCGAGTTCTGCATCAGGCTCTTTGCTTGGCGGGGAGCCTGCTTCTCCCTCTCCCTCTCCCACTGCCGCTCCCCCTGCTTGTGTGCGCGCTCTCTCCTCTTTCGCTCTCTGACAAATAAAATCTAAAAAAAAAAAATTATTTTTAAAAATAGATCTGGGGTGCCTGGGTGGCTCAGTTGGTTAAAGCGACTGCCTTCAGCTCAGGTCATGATCCTGGAGTCCCGGGATCGAGTCCCGCATCGGGCTCCCTGCTCAGCGAGGAGCCTGCTTCTCCCTCTGACCCTCCCCCCTCTCATGTACTCTCTCTCATTCTCGCTCTCTCAAATAAATAAATAAATCTTTAAAAAAAAAAATAGATCTGGTTTTCAAATATTTGGAGAGGTGTTAATTTTCCCAAATTCTAAAACAGTAGAAGAAATCATATACATGGCAACAGATTTGGGCTTTTAAAGCTTTTATACGATAGAAAAATAAAATTAAAGTGAAAATAGCTTCCATGCCAGGTTAGTTTCACTTACATAAAGAGCACAGGCAAATTGGTAATAAAATAGAATACCCTAATAGATAAATGAACATGACATAATCACATAAGGGAGGGCGGGGGAGAATTGGTGTTTTTATTGAGTACTGTCTGATGCCAGAATGACACAGGAAGGTAATGTTAGTCCTATTTGGCAAATCAAAACACTGGGCTAACCTGTCAAGCCAGAATTCAAAGACTGTGCTCTCTCTGACATATTAAGTATGAGAGGAAATGCTTAACATGTCGAGTAAGCAGAAAAATATAATTTAAAGCAGTCTGAAAGGAAGTATTACAGTTATTACTATTTCTGTTATAAGTAGGAGAACTGCGGCACCAAGCAGCATTTTGTTGTTTGTATTTTGTTAACCCTATGTCCTGTGGGTGTACATTTTTATCTCCATTGTTTATTTTAAAGATTTATTTATTTATTTATTTGAGAGAGAGAGCACATGAGAGGGGGGAGGGTCAGAGGGAGAAGCAGCATTGTTTATTTTAGATTGAAAGTGTCCTAGGGATCAACAGCTGGATAGTTATTGTACTGTTTAGCAAATGCAAAATATATTTATAAATTGCTTTTGAAAGTAACCTGCAATGCAAATGAAAGTGTGCTAGAAATAGTATGTATTTTCCTTACAAATTGGAAGTATGACTATCAAAACAAAGCAACTTATACATTATAGTTCTTCCCACTGTGCATGTTTAAGTGGATAGAACAAAGGTGTAAGGATAGTTCATGCCGTGTGAGTTTATCAGTACTGTGATATTTTTACTGAGAATGTAAGATTTAGACAGTTGTGACTGTATTTTTTTGCCCTTGATAACTTAAGTAATAGTCCAATATTCTGCTTCTTAAAGTCCCTATAAATAAGTAAATAAATAGAATGTATATGTATAAAATCTATATTTGTATCTGAAAACTAATAAGTGAGAAATTTTAAGTTAATGGATTCTCATTCTGAAACACCAACTTCTTTTCTCAGCATTGATTTTCCTTTCTCTGAGCATTTTCTCACTTTTAATTTTTTTTTATTTTCAAACTTCAGTGTACCTACTTTAATCACTCTGTACTTTCATATTTTTGTCAGTTCTTGGTTAATTTCTTAAACTTAAGACACTGGAATAATTTTTTACTCTTATTGGTTAAATTATTCAAATTCTCTGGGCTTCAGTATTCCTCATAAAACGAAAGAGTTAAATCATTACATGCTTGCTAAAGTTGCTTTCTGCTCTAATCATCTAAGAGTCTGAATAAACAAGTATTTACTAAACACCTACTGTGTATTTATCAATGTATGGCCTCTGATAAGTTATGAATATATAAAACAAGTTCTTTGTCTTCAAGGGCCTTATAATTTGATGTAACGTTTATGAAATCATTAGGAAAAAAACATTACATGGTGTATCCTTAAATGTAAAATGCTATGAGAAATTCTCCAACTGCTTTAGGAGCAAGTAGGAAGAGTAATAGATTCAGATATTCATTGCATTTATGCAGGAAGTAAAATTTAGACTGAACTCAGAGAATGTATAGGAAGGACTTGAAAGTGTACATTGAAGGATATTCTCTATTGAGAAGAGCATCAGATGAGCAGGATTCCAAGATAGTATGCTTTGTGACAGAGAAGAGGCCCAAGCTATAGGAGAAGGCTCAGAAGAGAGCAGGGGAAAGTCAAGTCAGATGAGGCATCTTTAAAAGTAGAGCGAGTGGTTTGGAATTCAAACGTTAATTAAGAGGAATTGACTAGGTAGTGAGGTGTAGATGAACATGAGAGGTGGAAGCAAATTGAAGCCAGGGAATTCCCTGAGGAGGATGATACTGAAGAAAAAAATTAAGCCCTTTGGTGACACAACTTTGCCTCCTTCCTTTAGTCTTAATGTACAGACACTCAGATTGATAGCCAAATGTGATTTCTCCATGAAGGCGACATAATTTTATATCTTTGATGTTGGAGAAATTCTAAAATGTCATTTGATAAAAAGTGTGACTGAGGCTGCATCTTACATGGTTGAGGCTGCATTTTATATGCTGGTACATTTTGTTCGTGTTCATCTGAGATGGAGATAAACAGAAGGTGAAAGAAAAAAAAATACGTATGTTTATATATACACACATATACATACATACATTATATATATATATATAATGTGTCATTGCTTTTTTGTTGAAATGAAGGTCTCTTTAGTTTGTAAAATGTTTCTCAAATAATTTTAAATTGTATGCGTATTCTATTCTGAGAAAATGGCTGTTGAATTTTCTCACTTAATACATACTTCTAGGGGCGCCTGGGTGGCTCAGTCGTTAAGCGTCTGCCTTCGGCTCGGGTCATGATCCCAGAGTCCTGGGATCGAGCCCCACATCGGGCTCCCTGCTCAGCAGGAAACCTGCTTCTCCCTCTCCCACTCCCCCTGCTTGTGTTCCCTCTGTCGCTGTGTCTCTGTCAAATAAATAAAATCTTTAAAAAAAAAAATACATACTTCTAAATTAAGTGGTATAATATTGAAAATTTACTCCTTTTTATGTTTTTTTTCCACTTTTCCTCATTTCAAGGCCTAGTAAATGACAAAGACTCAAAAGATTCTATGACAGAAGGAGAAAACCTTGAAGAGGATGAAGAAGAAGAAGAAGGAGGAGCTGAAACAGAAGAACAATCTGGAAATGAAAGTGAAGTAAATGAACCAGAAGAAGAGGTGATGACTTTTGTTTATAGCCAATAGGTACATTTGTACAAGAATATCTTGATTATTTGAGCCAAGATTTTCTTTAATGTATAAAATAAGATCTCCTCCTTAGTTTTATTACAGGAACTGTAACTAGTAGTATATGTCTGTTGGAAAACCTATGGAATTAAGGTGTTTTTTTTGTTTTTTTTTGTTTTTTTTTTAAGTAAGAAAATCATAGTATTGACCAGAAGATCATAGGACATTTTTTTAGAGTAGATTTTGCTGCTGCACTAATTAGATAAACAGAATCTAATAATTTAAACATCTTTAGTAAATGTGTCATTGAAAAGTGACTCATTTTTCTGTATTTCTCATCTGAAGAGTTAGGATGTATTTCCTCTTTTTCAAAAGTGAACTTCTATAACTTTAAAGTTGTATCATTTTTAACCATTGCTTACTTTTCCAATTGCAGTTGTGAATATCATACATGATATGCATGTGTTTGCTAAGTAGAAAAACACAATGTTCATTTGTCCGGGAGGAGAAGTGAAAGATGTGGTTTAATAAATGAAATTGGAGGAGTTTGCTTCTCCTCCCTCTCAAGACCACCCTTTCCCATGGCTGCTCTCCAAGCATAGGGAAAACATTTTAAAGAGAGAAGATAGTTGATTAATAAGAGCAGTGTGAGAGGGGCGCCTGGGTGGCTCAGATAGTTGGGCGTCTGCCTTCGGCTCAGGTCATGATTCCGGGGTCCTGGGATCAAGCCCCACGTCGGGCTCCTGGCTTAGCGGGGAGCCTGCTTCTCCCTCTCCCTCTGCCTCCCCCCCTGCTCATGCTCGCTCGCTCTCTATCTCTGTGTCTCAAATGAATAAATAAAATCTTTAAAAAAAAAAAAAAAGAGCAGTGTGAGATATTCTACAACTTCAGCTGAGAAAGAAAAGGGCTAGAGTTAGTTCACTCTTCAGAAAATTGTGCTCTTTGTTTTCGTCTTGGTCCTCAACTTGGTCCTTGGTTCCATATGGCCTTTCAAAGTTATTCCTAGCACCTAACAACCATGATATTTCCTCCTGGATATCAGCTATGTAAATTAAAGATAACTTTAAAGATTAAGTAAGTGTTCTGCTAAAATTCTAATATTGTGTAGTGTAGCATTTATATATTTTAACAGTAAGTACAAGATTTATCATTATAGTAGTAATAATATTTACATAACCATTTCTGATAGGTGAGAAAATAAGGCACAGGTAGTTTAATTTGCCCAAGATCTCATAGTAGTAAGTGCTGAGCCAGTATTTGAACTCAGACAGTGTGACCTGTGTATTGCTGCCCCTCCTGCTTTCCGTAGCCAGTTTTTGTAGTCCGTTCACTTCCAGATCCCACAGATTATTATGTATAATAGGGATTAGGATAGTGGAATTCTTGTTCAGCATTTCAATTTCAAAAGTTAATCCATTTTATTTTGCCTGAGTAATATGAAAATAAAGGGTAAAGAGAAAAAGTTAATGCAGTTTAACTTAGTTTAGCTTAATTTTTGAATAGGAAGTTTTTTTTTTTAATTTAATTTTATTATGTTATGTTAGTCACCATACATTACATCATTAGTTTTTTTGTTTTTGTTTTTGTTTTTTGATTTTATTTATTTGCGAGAGAGAGAATGAGAGACAGAGAGCATGAGAGGGAGGAGGGTCAGAGGGAGAAGCAGACTCCCCGCTGAGCAGGGAGCCTGACGCGGGACTCGATCCCGGGACTCCAGAATCATGACCTGAGCTGAAGGCAGTCGCCCAACCAACTGAGCCACCCAGGCGCCCCCATCATTAGTTTTTGATGTGTAGTGTTCCATGATTCGTTGTTTGCGTATAACACCCAGTGCTCCATTCAATACGTGCCCTTCTTAATACCCATCACGGGCTAACCCATCCCCCACCCCCCTCCCCTCTAAAACCCTCAGTTTGTTTCTCAGAGTCCATAGTCTCTCATGGTTCATCTCCCCCTCTGATTCCCCCCCTTCATTTTTCCCTTCTTCTTTTTTTTTTTTTTTTTAAACATGTATTATGTGTTTCAGAGGTACAGGTCTGTGATTCATCAGACTTACACAATTCACAGTGCTCACAATAGCACATACCCTCCCCAATGTCTGTCACCCAGCCACCCCATCCCTCACACCCCCCACCACTCCAGCAACCCTCAGTTTTGTTTCCTGAGATTAAGAATTCCTCATATCAGTGAGGTCATATGATACTTGTCTTTCTCTGATTGACTTATTTCGCTCAGCATAACACTCCAGTTCCATCCACGTCGTTGCAAATGGCAAGATTTTGTGTTTTTTGATGGCTGCATAATATTCCACTGTATGTATATGTGTGTATTTGTATATATATATATATACACGCACCACATCTTCTCTATCCATTCATCTGTTGATGGACATCTTGACTCTTTCCATAGTTTGGCTATTGTGGACATTGTTGCTATAAACATCAGGGTGCACATACCCATTCAGATCCCTACATTTGTATCTTTGGGGTAAATACCCAGTAGTACAATTGCTGGATCGTAGGGTAGCTCTATTTTCAACTTTCTGAGGAACCTCTCCACTGTTTTCCAGAGTGGCTTCACCAGCTTACATTCCCACCAACAGTGTAGGAGGGTTCCCCTTTCTCCACATCCCCGCCAACATCTGTCATTTCCTGACTTGTTAATTTTAGCCATTCTGACTGGTGTGAGGTGGTATCTCATTGAGGTTTTGATTTGGATTTCCCTGATGCCGAGTGATGTTGAGCATTTTTTTCATGTGTCTCTTGGCTATTTGGATGTCTTCTTTGGAAAAATGTCCATTCATGTCTTCTGCCCATTTCTTGATTGGATTATTTGTTCTTTGGGTGTTGAGTTTGATAAGTTCTTTGTAGATTTCGGATACTAGCCCTTTATCTGGTATGTCATTTGCGAATATCTTCTCCCATTCTGTCGGTTGTCTTTTGGTTTTGTTGACTGTTTCCTTTGCTGTGCAAAAGCTTTTTATCTTGATGAAGTCCCAATAGTTCATTTTTGGCCTTGCTTGAATAGGAAGTATTTTTTAAGTGGTAAGAAGTGATTAATTTTTTCAAGCAAATTTAAGAGCATCTCTTGCAAATTTGATTTTGAATTATAGACTTATGTTTATAAAAAAGCTAATACATCTCGGGGCACCTGGGTGGCTCAGTTGGTTAAACATCTGCCTTTGGCTCAGGTCATGATCCCGGGTCCTGGGATCGAGCTTCACGTCAGGCTCCCTGCTCAGCAGAGAGCCTGCTTCTCCCTCTTTCTCGGGCCCTCCCTTCCTCCCAGCTCGTGTTCTCTCTCTCTCTCTCACTTTCTCTCAAATAAAAAAAAAAAAAAAAGATAATACATTTGAAAAAAGTAAATGCATTTCTTACATCCCAGAATATTTCCACTTTAGAAATGCTAAAAATCTCTCTCTCTATAGTAAATTATAATACACTATTTGGATTTTTGGAATTAATTGTTATGTATACTAAGAAAGTTGTAACAAATTTAAATAATTCATTTTCTCTTAGGAATTATTTCTCATTCACATTATTTCTCTTAGCACAGTGAGAAGCTGGATTTAGTGTAGTCTTTTTTTAAACCTACAGATCTAAGTAAGAATGAATTGTGTTGTTGGAAATGGAAGAATACACAGATGCGGTGCAACTGTGTCTTTTTTGTGTGTGTGCCCTTTTGAAAAAATCACCTTGAAAAAAAATTTCCAGTCTTCTGTTTGAAAATCTAGCTGTTAGAAGACGAGGTGGGAGGGCGCCTGGGTGGCTCAGTTGGTTAAGCGACTGCCTTCGGCTCAGGTCATGATCCTGGAGTCCCGGGATCGAGTCCCGCATCAGGCTCCCTGCTCGGCGGGGAGTCTGCTTCTCCCTCTGCCCTTCCCCCCTCTCATGCTCTCTCTCTCTCTCTAATAAATAAATAAATAAATCTTAAAAAAAAAAAAAGAAGAAGAAGAAGACGAGGTGGGAGGGCGCCTGGGTGGCTCAGATGGTTAAGTGTCTGCCTTCGGCTCAGGTCATAATCCCAGGGTCCTGGGATCGAGTCCCGCACTGGGCTCCCTGCTAGGCGGGGAGCCTGCTTCTCCCTCTGCCTCTGCTTCTTTCTCTCTCTCTCTCTGACTCTCATGAATAAATTAAAAAAAAAAAAAAAGAGGAGGTGGGGACATTGACAGGAGAGGATGGGGAGAAGTTCAGGGGTCAGAATGTCTAGCTCCTCTGCTTAATAAGCAGTGTGTCCTTGAGCAAGTCACTTAACTAACTCAAGCCTTGTTTTTTTCATGTATAAAAATGGGGACATGAAAGCTTATCCTGCCTTCTTCAGAATTCAGTAGAGCAAACAAAATGAAGTATGTGAGTGCACCTTCCAAGCTGAGGTGCTTTATACAACGTAGTGCTTTATAAATTTAGTGTTCTTGCTTTCAACTGCTAACCATGTTAAATTTGAACTATTTATTGACTTTCAGAGTTAGGTGGGTATTAAAGAACTACTATGAAAAATTCAGTCTCAAAATAGGAGAAATCTACAAAAGGTTCAGGAAGCTCATTCCTTGTGCAATTCAAGGAAGAATTTCTACAAAGGATGTTTGTATTATTAGATGAGCGGAAGATAGTGAGATGGGTTTTTGGCTACTGGTGTGCATTAGTTTTTAACTAATGCTGCCTGCTGACTTTGCTCTGAGTCGTAGGCAGACTGCGTAAAAGGCTGGAACTTGAGAATAATGAACAATTATACAGAAGTTTTTAAATCTTAAGGCATATAAAATAGAGATCCTTTTCAAAATGTTTTAATCTTCTAATGTTAAATAATTTCAGGAGGGTTCTGATAATGATGATGATGAAGGTGAGGAGGAAGAGGAAGAGAATACTGATTACCTTACAGACTCCAATAAAGAGAACGAAACCGATGAAGAAAATACTGTATGTATGGCTGAAAATTGGCTTTTGAAATCATTCCACATTCTCATTATTATTTCAGTTGTAGCCACTGAAGTTGTGTTTCTTGTGATTATTTGAAAAATATTCCTTTGGAATTCATTTTGTTTGTTTTCCTATCTTAAGTACTTTACTGTATTAACACTTTCTTTTTAACATGTAATAATGTTACATACTTTACTCACTCATTCCTTGAGTTACGTTGAACCAAGTTATCAGTACAAAAGACTCTGCCGTTCAAAACATGATAGTTAAAATTTCTGGTCTGGTTTCTTGTTTTGTTTTAATAAGGAGGTAATGATTAAGGGAGGTGGACTTAAGCACGTACCTTGTGTGGAAGATGAGGACTTCATTCAAGCTCTGGATAAAATGATGCTGGAAAATCTTCAGGTATGAACGGTTCCTCCAGAGTGTCTTCTCACTACAGAATACTGCAGCACATTCCATTCTGGTTGACACCAGGGTCTCCACATCTAAACATTTGCCTCTGCAGCAGCTTTTTCCTGTGTGTACAGCTTGCAGTTGCCAGTACTTCTCGCATCCCAGATCCTGATTTGAACATTTCTTTGAGATACGCTGGGAAAAAATGTAGTAAATATAAGGCTTAGAACAGAGTAATTTCATTGTACCGGTCTCTGCCTTTTGTCTCTGAAGTCCTATCTCTGTTTCTAAGACCTTTTTACTTATGGTTTGTTTAGGATTCAAACTTTACCAACGATAAATACTTGGGGAAATTTAATATACCAAATTCTTAAGTTTGATTTAAAATTTGAATGGGATGCCTGGGTGGCTCAGTCGATTGAGCGTTTGCCTTTGGCTCAGGTCATGAGCCCAGGGGCCTGGGATCAAGTTCCGCATCGGGCTCCCTGCTCAGCGGGAAGCCTGCTTCTCCCTCTCTGCCTGTTGCTCCCCCTGCCTGTGCTCTCTGTCTCTCTCTCTCTGACAAATAAATAAAATCTTTAAAAAAGTAAAAATAAAAAAATAAAATTTGAATAACTTGTTTGTAAATACTTAGAGGAATATTGGTCATTTGATGTTTAAAGAAATGTTTAATATATTCTTGACATTAATACACTGGATTTTATAAAAAGCTCAATCTTCCCAATTTAGATTAATTATGTTTTTCTGTAATCAGAGGTCACATCCTGTGGACTCTTTACTTCTACCCTCTCTATGGTTGTTGTTAAACTTGTTAGTAACTTGAGGAGAGTGCTTCTTTTGAGATAGGGTATGAGGGCCCCATGCTGTAGGCTCATTGGAAAATGGGAAGGGAGGAAGTGAAAATACTAGTTAGAGAGACAAGTGACTCTTGAGTTTTACTAGAAAGGGGAGAGAAATGGAGAGGTGACTAGAGGTAAAAGAGGAGGGTTATTTTTATTTTTATTTTTTTAAAGATTTTATTTATTTTTTGACAGAGACACAGCAAGAGAGGGAATGCAAGCAGGGGCAGAGGGAGAGGGAGAAGCAGGCTTTCCGCTGAGCAGGGAGCCCGATGTGGGACTTGATCCCAAGACCCTGGGATCATGACCCAAGCCGAAGGCAGACGCTTAACAAATGAGCCACCCAGGCCCCCCGAAGAGGGTTATTTTTAAGATGGAAGGGATTGTAGTCTTTCTGTGCTGATGGAGTAATCCTTTAGGGAAGAAATACTGGATTTTACTTTCATGGATGCCACCAAGGCCAAAAACTATAATAAAGTACAAATTAGTGTCATAGGTATATTAGGCCAATTTGCATCTTCCTACATATATTAAAGTTTCTTCATATATCTAGAAATATGAAGTCTTAAATTCATGTCATTTAGGAGCATAAGTCATCAAATAAGATAATCATACTGCCTTTAAAGAAACAGATAATAAACAGTTTATTTCTTAAAAAAAAAAAAAAGATTTATTCATTTGAGAGACAGAGCACAAGCAGGGGGAAAGGCAGAGGGAGAAGCAGACTCCCTGCTGAGCCGGGAGCCCGATGTGGGGCTGGATCCCAGGACCTGGAGACTACGACCTGACCTGAAGGCAGACGCTCAACCATCTGAGCCACCCAGGCGCCCCAACAACTTATTTCATAAAGAGACTTTTCCTGTCTTACATAAGTCAGTAGCCATTGACTCTGTTCATTTGTCTGATAAGTATTTATTGAGTACCACTGTGTGCCTAGCACTGTGCAGTGGGCTTATACAAAGTAGTAAATAAAAACAGACCTGGTTCCTGCCCTCAGAGACTATAGTTTTGTGGGGAAGGTACATGTTTAACAACTAAACAATTACATAATTTCAAATTGTGCCTAATGCTAAGGAACTAAAAGAACAGAATGCTTTTTTAGAGATAGGATAATCAAAGATCATGAATTTTAGACAAGACAGGCAGAAATGGAGCTAGCCATCTAGGTGAAAAATTGGGAGAATATGGGAACAATGTGTCAGAGGTTCTGAGGCAGAAGAGGATGTGTAATGTTGGAAAAACTGAAAGGAAGCCACTATTACCAGAGCCTAGTTGGTCTGTGGGGAGTGTGGCCCGGTATGAGAATGGATATTTATGATGGGTCTTCTTTGGATGGCACAGTCCTATATGAACCATAGGTTCATATAAAGGTGGTTTAGACTGGGACAAGACGAAAAGCAAGGAGAGTGTCAGGGAGACTGATTAAAAGGCTGGCAATCCTAGTGAGAGATGATGATCGTCTGTCTAGAATAGTGGCAGGGCATAGGGAATGAAGTCTGGATTCAAAAGCTGTTTAAGAAGGAGAGTGAACCAGATTTATTTAGCACTTGATTAGATAGTGGTGGGTCAAGGAGTCAAGGACAGCACGGTTTTTTAGCTTGGGCCACTGGCTTGTTATCTCTGGTTGGAAATAAGGGGAGAGTGAGCAAGAGTTCCACTTGGCTTTGTTAAGTTCGAGAAGCCTGTGAGGTGCCAAAATGGAAATGTCAGAGATCAAAAGAGAAACATAAGTGGAGTGGTTGTTAGAGCGTATGTATAGATGTAGCAATAAATGAGCCATCCACGTATAAAGTTTGGAGAGAGGGGGTGCTTGGGTGGCTCAGTCAGTTAAGCGTCCAACTCTTGATCTCAGCTCAGGTCTTGATCTCAGGGTCAAGTAGGTTCCATGCCCAGAGTTTGACTCCACACTGGGCATGGAACCTACTTTAAAAAAAAAAAAGTTTGGAGAGAGAGGAATAGCAGGTTCAAGGTTGACTCCTGAGGAGCCCCTAACATTTAGAAAGTAGGTAGAAAAGTTGATGGAGTCAAGATAGAGTCTTTTGATATGGTCCAATAATTATTGTTTATTGGGAGTTCTTGAAGAAGCAAGCTGGAAGGACAGGAGGATGTGATCAGAGAAGAGAGAAGCTTGAATTCACATTTATGCGTATGTGTTTAGTGTACTGGAGAAAACTTAATCCTCTATCCAGGCACTAATTTTCAAACACCGTCAGATACCCAAAGCAAACAGCCATAAGGAGTTTCTTTCTTTTGATAAAGTTGTCACAGGAAGACCCAGTAGCATAAAAGATATTGATTCTCCATAAATCAGGTCCTTAGATTTTGTGTAGTCATAATTCAATTCCACCGGAAAGATTGGCAGGGGACAGGAATGAGGGATTGGGGGTGGGGTAGTTGGAGAAGAACAGGGAGATGGATGCAGAAAGGTTTTTTTTTTTTAAGATTTTATTTATTTGAGCGAGAGAAAGGGCTTGTTTTTTTTTTAAGATTTAACAAAATTATTCTTAAAAGTATCTGTAAGAATAAACAAAATAGGAAACTTCTGGAAAGTGGGGGATGAAATACTCTATAAGAAAATAAAACATTTTAGGGCACCTGGGTGGCTCAGTTGGTTAAGCGCCTGCCTTCGGCTCAGGTCATGATCCTGGAGTCTTGGGATCGAGTCCCGCCTCGGGCTCCCTGCTCAGCAGAGAGTCTGCTTCTCCCTCTGACCCTCCTCCCTCTCATGCTCTCTGTCTCTCATTCTCTCTCTCTCAAATAAATAAATAAAATCTTTAAAAAAAAAAAAAAAGAAAACATTTTAAACACGCAGTAGTAGATTGACACAGCAGTAAATAGATTAATGAAGTAAGAGAGTCTCACATAGACCTAAAACATGGCAATTTAGTAACACTGTAAAGATAATATTATAAATCAGTTGAGGGAAAATGGATTATTCAATGAATGGTCAGTAAAAAAATAAAGCTGAATTTCTGTTTTATTTCCACACCAGAATTAATTGCAAATTTATCAGAAATCTTAAAAATTGTTCAGACTGTTGAGTACTGCATTAAGACTCCCATGTTTATTCTTCATACCTTGCTGTCAGATACTGTTAGTGCCGTGTTTCATTTAAAGCCACGGTTAAGGCCGTAAGCCTAGTAAGTGGTATAGTCTGTTCTCAGCCACCTTGCTGTTTTGCTTTCCATCACAGAATGCCATAAGAAATGACAAACCGGTGGGCGGGGAGGGCATATATATATGTATATATATGTAATATAAATATAAAATTAAAAAATATATATATATGGTCTATACAATGCAGGGTTAATAGTTGTACTATATAACAACAGATCCTGCAAGCCAATGAGAAAAAAATAAATGACCTGGGTTTTTTTTGTTGGTTGAAAAAACAAGTGAAATCATACTAAAGCTCACTGATAATCAAAAGATAGCCTGGGTGGCTCAGTTGGTTAAGTGTCTGCCTTTGGCTCAGGTCATGACCCCAGGGTTCTGGTATCAAGCCTTGTATCAGTAGGTTGGGCTCCCTGCTTGGCTGGGAGTCTGCTTCTCCCTCTCCCTCTGCCTCTCCCTCTGCCTCTCCCCCGGCTTGTGTGCACGATCTCTCTCTCTCTCTCTCAAATAAATAAAATCTTTAAAAAAAAAAAAGTCTAGACTATCAATAGAGGACTAATTATATAAATAAGGGCATAGCCATATAATTAGCTCTGTATATACTCAGAAAGATGCCCATGGCATGGAATCAAAAAGAAGAAAAACGTGTGTAGTATAGAACAATATGCAAAGTTACACCTTTTATTTATATGTTTATATTAGTATTTTCAAGAAAAATCCGGAAGAACATGCCCCATTGATACTGGGTTTTGCATCTTGGAGTGGGTGGAGGGGGGTAGAAGAAGGGGTTGGTATGGACACATTGTCTGATATATTTTTGTATTTAAATAATTTACAAAGAGAATATGTTAATTTTATAATTAGAAAATAGTTAATTTATAAATCAAGAGTGATCTAACCTGATCCTTTCAAATTTTAAGTAAAAAGTACTTGTAAATCTTACAAACCTGGGAGAACTTAAAGCAAATTCTAACAAATTGGAACTTAGAAATAATAAAACTTTACACCTTTAGTACCATTTTATTTGATTTGAAATCTCTTGCAAATAGGGAGCCTTTATCAAAAAATCATTTCAATTGTAGTAAAGCAATTTCAAAACCTCATGGCCTTTCGGCATTACCTGCTTAGCTTTGAAGAATCAAGTTCAGCTCTTTCCTCATTTGTGCTCCATTCAGCAAATACAGGAAATTGTGTGCAGTTCCCTAAATTCACCATACTGTTTCATGTCTTTGCTTTTGCACCTGTTCTTCCCCTTCCTAAATTCTCTCCATATCCCCCAGACTGCTCTGCTACCATTTGCTTATAAGAAATCATATGAAACTTTAAAGACATTTTCAAGTATCCCATTTTTATTCAATCTTTTATGAAATCTCAGCATCCACCCATTCCCAACCAGGCCTATATATAGTCACTCCACCCCCAACACAGGTTATATATAACTTGGATGAATTGTAATTAATTGATTTCTCTCTCTTAAGTTGTGAGCTCTCTGAGGGTAGAGACTGTGTTTTTAGGATTAGTACCTCAAAGCCTAATGCACAGTAAGTCTTCAGTGAAGGTTTGTTTAAATAATTGGTTGATAAATGCAGTGTCAATGTTAAAAACTGGGGTATTTCCAAACATAAAGCTAATCTGAACATTAATAGATTTCATTCATTCTTAAACATTAACTGAGCACCTGTGGGCAGTACAACACTGCTAGAGGACACCAGGGAAAGTGTGTCCAGTGCTGAACCCCACCAGTCTGGTGGAGGATTCTCAGAGAAGCAGGCACTTGTGACACATGGTAATTGTGAAGGAAGATGTGTTGTGTGGTTATGCATTTCCGGAGCAGGTGAAGTTAGGAGAACCTACAGCATTGTGTGTTTGGGCTCAGGGGAGGCTGCAGTGATAAACAGGAGCCAGTCACAGAGGTCTGCCGAGCCATATATGTAAGAGCTGGGGGCAGGGGAGGGGCCAACTCTGTTTCAGTGACCTGTCAGAGAGATTACTTTGGCTCCAGTGATTGGTGTGTTTTAGGAACTTTGGAACTGAATGAATTGTTCAAAATTTTTATTTACATATATCCATGTGTACCTTGGAGTACTTATATTTTTTCATTTCTGTCTTTAAGCAACGAAGTGGTGAATCTGTCAAAGTGCACCAGCTTGATGTTGCTATTCCCTTGCATCTCAAAAGCCAGCTGAGGAAAGGGCCTCCACTCGGTGGTGGGGAGGGAGAAGCGGAGTC
The DNA here is from genome assembly GCF_029215605.1 of Mirounga angustirostris. Lineage (NCBI taxonomy): Eukaryota > Metazoa > Chordata > Mammalia > Carnivora > Phocidae > Mirounga > Mirounga angustirostris. The sequence continues at coordinate 128,544,907 of NW_026991713.1, forward strand.
TGCAGACACAATGCCGTTTGTCATGTTAACAAGAAAAGGCAATAAACAGCAGGTAAGGAACTGTCCTCTGTGTATTCACAATTGATTGTTAGTTATAACTGTTTTGTAGGTTCTAAGTTATCTTTTGCCTATGAGGGAAAAGAGTTGGAAACATGGAAAGTATTCAGCGGTAGAAATAATTTTATTTATTATATGTATGGTATCAGTGGTAGAAATTATTTATTATATGTATGGAAGACACATCTGACTTCTATTGAATGGATGTTTTTTAAAGGAAAGGACATTTAAATTATAAATTCATAAATATTTGTTAGAATATATAAATACCTTGACTTTCAGGAGGAAGGTTTCGTAAGTAAGCTCAGGGTGGGAAAGGAAAGGAGGATGTTGACAGATACAGCTCTAGAAAATTTTCAGTTAAGATTTCTCTTGAAAAATCATTGTTTTCTGACCTCTAATCCTTCTCCATTCTCCTTATACTGCTTCCCCCTTCTTTCCCTTATCTTATAGACGGCCCTCAAAATCATTTCCCTTACTGCTAAGCTGTTACTTCAGGGATTCATAAACTGATTCATACATTCATGCATCAAATATTTATTGATTATTGAGCATCTACTACATGCCAAATACCAAGTACTGAGGCTATGGTGTTATATAAGATAAAGTCCCTGCCCTCGTGAGTTCACATCCTGCCAAGGTTAATAAACGAATATATGTGCAGAGAGTGCAATGTGCTATGAAGAAAAAAAACCCCAGCTCTCAGACACAACTCTAGGATATATCACCCATTACCAATTCTATAAAAGTTCTCCCAAATTTTAACATTTCTGAAATCAAGCTGCCTCCTAGCATTGATGGGCTCTTGTGATAATTGGCAGCATTATTTTGTTTCAGTGGTGTGTAAAGCAATGGAGCTTCTTAAAATTAAGGGAACGTTAGATTCTGTGAAATATGGTAGCTACCACCACTTATTATAGACAAGTCTAATACCTGGCTTCTGTATTCATTCAGATAGTCATGTCCCAGGTAATTTGTTGTTCACTCTCTATGCACTAGGCACTGTCCCAGGTGCAAAATATACAGCAGTCACCAGAGTCCCTCCGCTGGGCAGGGAGGGTGGGAGGGGGGAGAGTTTTCATTCCAGTGCTGGGAGGCAGACAGTGAGTAAATACATAAGGTTGGGTTGGGGGAAATGCAGCAAGATAGAGGCTCGAGAGAGACAGGTGGGGAGAGAGGTAGGGAGCCTGCTGGGCTGAAGGGCATGGTGTGCAGGACGTCTAATGGGATGTCACCTGTGATGGAAGGGATAGAGTGCTCCCTCCCCACCAGGACAGCTGCCAAGATATGACCCCCAAGTACTCAGAGGCTCAGGGTTGTCCAGGATACCATTATTTTGCTGTATTGCAAGGAAATCTCCAGATCCAAAAACCATGCACCAATTAGAATCCTGGGAAGGGGGGCCGGGGAAGATGTCACATCATGTTGTATGGCTTTGGCTTTGGCTCAGGCTCAGGGCACTGCTGTGTCTTTGAAACACTGCCTTCATCATTCCTTTCCAGTCCCAGCCTTCTGTCCATCCCGGCCTCTGGGGTTATTGTGCATTTAGGGGAGCTCTGCCTTTGCCCACCCTCAGGCCAGGTTTGAGCTCTGGCAATCCCCCCGCTCCCCCGTCCTCCACTCAGTCCCTAGAAAAATAAGAGGTTTTTTAAATCAAGACCCTAAACTTGGTGTTGAATCAAGATCTTTGCAAAACTGCTCTCCTCAGAGCACCTGAAACTGCTAGTTCATCCTGGTTCCCAGGATTCTCAAAGCCCAGAGTTTTTGCTTTTCTTTCCTAGGGACTACTTCATTGTCTGAGTCTCATTGTTCTATTTCAGTCATTACATATTAGGTCTGCTTCATTCTTGGTTTTCTTTAAAAGCTCTTAGCTCCTCCCCCACCCCATACCAGATTTTCTGGGCACAAGAGAGAGTTTTTTGTTTTTTTGTTTTTTGTTTTTATTGTGAAGGGCAGTACTTGGCAACTTCAGTTAGATATGCACTGGTTCCCATCCAGTGCAGCTACTGAACATTTGTATTACTGGCATACTTTTTTCTTATCTTTTTTTTTTTTAAGATTTCATTTATTTGAGAGAAAGTATGAGTGGAGTGGGGGGTGGACAGAGAGACAAGCAGACTCCCCACCGAGTGGGGAGCCCCACCACATGGGGCTCAATCTCAGGACCTTGAGATCATGACCTGAGCTGACGTCAGACGCTTAACTGACTGAGCCACCCAGGTGCCCCAAACCATTTTTCTTATCTAAAAGGGGCTTAGGAATATCTTTCTGTGAAGATCAAATTGCACAAAATTTAAATAATCCGTTTTCTTCATTTGTCCCTCTCTTTTGTGAGGTACATGTGAAAATTCATTTTAACTTTGTCAATTCATATGCCCCATTTGACCTTTTTAGACATGCAGTCATAAATTAAACCATAGCCTACCCTAAGAAACTTCTGAACTTTGAAAAATAAATTCATTTCAGCAGTCCTAAATTCTAAATTGTATCGACCAAAGTAAAACTTAAGTGTTTATTTTTTAGAAGGAATATTTTGGGTTTAAAGTAGACAGAGATTATATACTATATAATTTTACACAAAATGAGGATTGGAATTCCTTATTTCTTAAAATGTGAAATTTTAATTTTTAAGGAAACATTTTTATTGAACTTTACTAAAAATATATTAGCAAGCATGAAACGAGAGCTCAGAGTACTTGGTTATTAAGTAAATTTTCAACTCATACACTTTATTTGGAATTTTGGAGAATGTTCAATTTTAAGAACATTATTTGAAGAAACATCACTGGGACTTTGTGGTCTGAAAAAGAAAGTTATTTTGTTCTGATTTTTATTTCTTTATTTAACTTTTGGGTGTTGGCCCTTCTGGTGCAACCGTTTTTTTTAGAAATATTAAATGTTTTGCCTTATAGGAATCTTTAGTTCTTAAGTGAATGATCTCTTTGTGCACCAGATTTGTGCTCAGAAATAATTTTCTTCTGTAGTCATTAGGAAAATAAAAGTTTGTACCAATGAAATGAGTAGTTGAAAAGAAAAGAGCATAATGCTAGTCATGATTTATTTTTCTAGATTTAAACATTTATGAATTAGAATAATGAATTGAAATAAAATGTTTTGATCATTAAAACAGGGTTTTCAATAGAACCATTATATAATGTTCTAAAGAGCTTTTTTGATTGCTCTAAACAAATGTGCAGTATATTTATTATAGCTTAATACTCATAAACAACCCATTTTTTTGCAGTTAATATTTATAAGGAGTCATCATTTGTTTTATATATCTTTTGACTGGAGCAATTGATACTTGGGATTGTGTGTGTGTGTGTATTTCAGTTTCAACTACAATTATGAAATAACTTTAAAATACAACCTAAATCACCTTTATTGCAATTATTGTATTCCAGAAAATCTGGTTTGAGTGACTTCAAGCTTTTTGTCATCTAATTTGCTATAAAGTAGTAACTTTTTTAAAAATGTTTTGGTAGCTTTACATAAAGGCACTTGGTGAGGGTGGCATCAGGAAATTGGTCTCTTGTGCTCTCTGTATTTATTACTATCTCTTTTATATTCTTTTTTTTTAAAAAGATTTTATTTATTTGAGATAGAGTGAGAGAGAGAGAGCATGAGCCAGGGGGCAGAGGGAGAGGGAGCAGCAGGCTCCCCGCTGAGCAGGGAGCTCGATGCTGGACTCGATCCCAGGACCCTGGGATCACGACCCAAGCCAGAGGCAGACGCTTAACTGACTGAGCCACTCAGGTGCCCTCTTTCATATCCCTTTTAAGCACTTGAGAACATTTTCTTTTGTAGAACTTGTCTCAAGTCAGTCTTATAAATGAATAGAAACCTATATTTTTCACATTTTTGATCAAATCATTATGAAATAATGTTTTATACTGTTTGATTAGTGTGGTAAGTACCATCATTATTAGTCTCTTCAGTACTAAATTATGAAGGACAGTTCAGATGTTTTTATCAGAAACCCAGTAAGGGGAAAAAAACGGCCACCTTGTTTTCTCTGAGTGTGTTAATGTGGTGACAGAGAAGCATCTTAGAATTGCAGCTTGTGATTTTATGGGGATCAAGAAATTGTCTGCCTTTCTTATTGGGCTGCTTTGCCTTGAGTATTTTGTGAAACAGTAGGTCACTCTTCATGCGTTTGCATATATTTATACATGTTTAAAAACAGTTTGTAAAGCTATTGAGGAAAAGCAGCCTAGCTGAATAAGTAAGAGCGTTGTAATATTGGAGTCTGTAATTTACCTTGAGAAACTCAGATTTTTACCTCTCTTTATCCTTATCATCTCAAATAAGGCATCTTATTTGATACTAGGAACAGAGTGACTTAAAATTTAGCTGTGATTCTTGAAACCTAGTATTTTGTATTTCACTGAAGATAGTACTCAACATTGCCCAGATTTCTTACTAATAATACAAATAAGAAAGTAATTGTGGTAATAACAGTAACAGCTAAAACATTGAATTCCTACTGTATTTCAGACATTGTTCTTTTCTGTGTAATTATATCTTTAAAACTAATGTATTAATTTATATAGCTCTGTCTTTATTGATTTATACTGGCAGATTAAATTTTATTTGAGTATTTGTAGCTCTGGTATGTCTGCTAACCAGATTTCACAATTATTCTGTTAAGGGAAGATTGGAAAATTGCTTCAAGTCATCATTCTGGAAATTGTTCTCATTGTTGTGGTCTTTCTAGAATTTGACATCTCTGTCTCTGTTGTCATAATAATTTGGCCCACCTCTGTTTACAGTGTCTGGGTTCTTTGTTTTTTTTTTTACTTTATTTTTTAAGGTTTTATTTATTTGAGGGGGAGAGAGCAAGTGAGAGCGAGAACACAAGCAGAGGGAGAGAGACAAGCAGACTACTCGCTGAGCAGGGAGCCCGATGTGGGACTCGATCCCAGGACCCTGGGATCTTGACCTGAGCCAAAGGCAGACGGTTAACCAACTGAGCCACCTAGGCGCCCCTTCAGTGTCCGTTTTAATTCAGCTTTTCTCTACCAATAGTTTATAGCACCTGGATTTAGAGATGTAGGTACACAGAATTTGTAATTGTGGATGAAGGAGAAATGGACCGTCTTCAGACCATATATAGTAAAATTTAGAAATAAACAGTCTATAACTAGCAGTTTTTATTTTTATTTATTTATTTTTTTAAAGATTTTATTTATTTATTTGAGAGAGAGAGAATGAGAGAGAGAGAGAGCACATGAGAGGGGGGAGGGTCAGGGGGAGAAGCAGACGCCCTGCCGAGCAGGGAGCCCAGTGCAGGACTCGATCCAAGGACTCCAGGATCATGACCTGAGCCGAAGGCAGTCGCTTAACCAACTGAGCCACCCAGGTGCCCCTATAACTAGCAGTTTTTAAAGGAGATGTAAAGAGGATGTGGAAATGCTTTTTCTTTTAATTGAAGTATAGTTGACAAGAGGAAGTACTTTTTAAAAGGCTATGTTCAGGGTCATAAGAACAAGGAAGGGTAATCCCACTGCTTGTGGAGAGATTTTTGGAAAACAAAACAAAACAAAAACCAGCTATTCACTTTCGGTTTTATCAACAAGGAAGATTTCAACCTGGAAGGTTAAGTTGAAGATTGGGTAAAATTAGATAGTGTCGAAAGGGATAATTTATCTACTTTAAATGAGTCCCAGTCTTTAGTTAAAAACAAATTATATCCTCAAAGACTGAAATAACTTCTATATGTAATTATAAAGCAGTTGTCATTAAACTTAGAAAAAGTCTTTCAGAATGAGACAGTAATCAAAAGATTCATAATGGGCAAGTAATTTCCTTGTTCAAAGAGCAAGGGAAAAGTACATTGTGAAAACAGTACAATCCGGTAAACTTATATCAACTTCTAGCATAATTCTAGATTGAATTTTAAAACAGATGATTTTAGTGATGAGGAAAATGAAAATTAAAACCAAAGTGAAAATACCATTATATACTCACTAGAATGGCTAAAATTAAAAAGACTGGCCATCCCAAGTGTTGACAAGGGTGTGGAGGAACCAGTGCTAGTGGAATGTAAAATGGTGCAAATACTTTGGAAAATATTTTTGTAGTTTCTTGAAAAGTAAAACACACCACAGGGTGCCTGGCTGGCTCACTTGGTAAAGCATGTGACTCTTGATTTCGGGGTCATGAGTTCAAGCCCCACTTTGGGTATAGAGCTTACTTTAAAAAAATAAAATCATTAAAAAAATTAAAAAGAATAAAAATAAAATACACCAGCTATTCCCAGCTTTTCATTACTAGCATTTTGCATTTAAGAGAAATGGAGACCTATGTCCACACAAACGTTTGTAAATGTATTTGTAATAACCTAAAATAGAAACCCCAAGGGCTATCAGCAAGTGAGCAGATAAGCAAATTACAGTACATTCATACAAAGAAATACTGCTCTACGATAAAAAGGTACAAACTATTCATGCATACAGTAACATGGATGCATCTCAGAATCATTGTGGGAAATAAAGGAAGCTGGGCAAAATAAAATACGTATTGTATGATTCAACTTACATAAAATTTTAGAAAGTTCAAAGTGATCAGTAGTGACAGAAATCAAGTTAGCAGTTGCCTGGGGGTGGGGTAGAGGAAAAGATGGGTTACAGAGGGACAGAGGAGCCTTTGGAGGTAATGGAGACATGCTCATTATCTTGATTGCGGTGAGGTTTTCTTGATTGTATGTGTATGTGTTTTTTTCTTTAAGAGATGGTTTTGAAGTCATAAAATAGAAAGGGATGGATAGTTGCAAGGAGTCTGTCCTTGACCACTAAGAGCACATTAAATCAAACTAACCTCACTGGGGAGAATGGGTGAGGTTGGTGAAGTCTTCTGGCTTGTAGCCAAATGGACTACCTTAAACATATTTTTATTTTGATATAGGAGATACTTGGTTATCTACTGTGATAAAAATGTAGTTAGTTGGGTTTGTAGATGTTTCACACCCACACTTAGTATTTTTCACCTTAGTGTATCTGAGCTGGTGCATTTAGTGTTCTGGGTATTACATTTTAAGAGGAATATTGACTGACTAAAGTGCATCATATAAAAGCGAATACCAAAAGAGAGGACATCTGAGATAATATGAAGAATGAGATTGTCAAATCAGATTCAGATGAATTAGAGACTTACACAGTGTTAAGCTTTACTAATAATTTCAAGGATGCAAGCATTCAAAGTGGCATAGATCAACCAGAGAAGTCTGGGATCCTGAGCACAGGTCTCTGTGTCCTTTCTTTCATCAGGCATGCCCTTGACCCAGAGTATTAGAGGAAGTCTCTTAACTGAGGTGTGCACATTATACACAGCAGAGAGAATTTCCATTTTGTGTTCACATAGTTATGTAGGTTACTCAACGATTTCCAGGGAGCCCTTAAACTCATAGATTCTATCTAGGTTTGTGTACCTTGCACAATCCTAACCAGGGACATCCTGCTAAAAACAAAACTTTTCGTAGATAAGGACTCTCCCGTAACAGAGAAATAGATCTTGTAGGGCAGTTGCTTAACTCTTCCTCTGTTCCAATCTTGCATTCTCTCTTTAGAAGTAAGAAGGTGTGTCGGTACTAAAGATGGAGTAGATTTGATCTGTATCGTCCAGGAGGCCAGAACTGGCTCCAGAGGATAGAAATGAAAAGGATGAAGGTTACAGCTTGCTATATAAAAGTCTTTTTGACAATTATAAGGTCTTTATGATGGAAATTGATACCCTGTTGCTAGATGAGAGCTTCCAGACAGAGTGCAGGAAAGAGGAGCTTCTACTTTTCTTGAGATTGAACTTGATGGTCTTCCACTTTCTATCCAACCCAGTGGGTTTGTCTCTAGAAGATTAAGACTATTATCTGTTTATGTTCTTAGATGATACTGTGTTTATTGACTTAGAGGAAAGACATTATTTTTCTAAATTTGTTTAATTCTACTTAGCATTTTATTTGAAATCTTTTTTCTTCAATTTTCTCAAGCCATTTGTTATTTCTTTCTTATTTTTTCTCAGTTTAAGATCCTTAATGTACCCATGTCTTCCCAACTTGCTGCAAATCACTGGAACCAGCAACAGGCGGAACAAGAAGAGAGGATGAGAATGAAAAAGCTCACATTAGATATCAATGAACGGCAAGAGCAAGAAGATTATCAAGGTAAACAATCCTTTATAGGACAGAAGTAGAAAAGTTTTATGCTCTTTGGGATTTTTAAATACAGAATATCAAGAGTTTTTACCCTCACCTCCCTTTCATGTCATCTTTGTAAATATTTAGCTTAAGAAATTGTTTTTATATTCCATTCTATCTTCACCTAAATTGCAAAATAACAGTAATGTAATATTCATCGTATTTTGCTAACTCCGTAATTCAGTTAAAGTCTGTACTATTTAGAGCTATGTTTGCAACTGAGATGATAATCAGTTTTTAATTGCCTCATGTTGCCAGTCATCTGTGAGCAATTAATTCAACACATGTTTATTATCTCATTTGTCTGTTTGGGAGTCCTGTCTCAAAGACCCCATGCTTCTTCAGATTTGAGGGTGTACCCAAATTAAGATTCTGGTTTCGTGCAGATGTACCCAGCACTTTTCAACTAAGTGGAACCTTATGTATAGAGTCCACGAACTTCATAAGCCAGCCTCTTGGTGTTTTTGTGGCCCCCAGATTTTAGAGCCATAACATGGCTGTTTATATAGCACTGTACTGACAGACTGCTTTCTGTGCAAGAGAGATTGTTAAATAAATACTTGGTTTTTGACCTTTGAATCTCTCTTCTAGAATCTCTTCTGGTAGATACCCAACATTTTTAACAATCAGTAATAATAGCTAACACTCAGCATAAGTGCTTATTACTATGGGCTGGACACTGACTTACGTATTTTTACAAAGCACTTAACCCTCACCACAATTCCAGGAGATAAGTGCTTATTATTATCCCCATTTGACATTTAGGGAAATGAACCGCAGTCCCATGGCTAGTAAGTGGCAGAGCTGGGATTTGAACCAGTATTGTCTGGCTCCAGATGCTGTGTTTGTAGCTGTTGAACTAGACTGCTTCTCATACTGTTTTACCGCTTCACACTTATGTAGTGGCCAGATTGACGGTACGGGGGGATATTGGATATTAAATGCTTAAAGAGCATGTCTCCTCTCTTGATGTGCTCTTTCAGGACTTCTTAATTATTGCAGTCTGTGTAATTGTTATTTTTCTTTAATCACCTACTTGACTGAACTAATAAACTTGATCTCCCTAGGGTTTTATTTGCTTCATAGAGGGGAGTGCATTTACCACAGTTAACCACCTTTTCTGTTTTGCTCCTGGTTACAGAAATGCTGCAGTCTCTTGCCCAGCGCCCAGCTCCAGCAAACACCAATCGGGAGCGGCGGCCTCGTTACCAACATCCGAAGGGAGCACCTAATGCGGATCTAATCTTTAAGACTGGTGGGAGGTAAGATGGTCTCTTTTTTTTCTCCTTTAGCTACTTGTTTTTCATGATGTCTGTATGAATAAATTAGATAGTTCTAGATTATACTTAATGATAAAGGCCTAATTTTTAGCAAAATAGAGAAGTCTTCGAGTTGTAGGCATTTGAGAAAAGAAAACGTATTTATAAAATAATTACAGTTTTTTGTTTTTTAATTTCAGCCACACTGATCTTGGCTTTCACTCTCTGAGTGGACTTCTTTGGATTCTTTAATTTTCTCTTTTGCATTCACAGAGATGACTAGTTATAGATGAGTTTGAGAGAAATCACACACTTTTGTGTTAGAATTTTTTAGGTCAGTGTTGAGTAATGTTTACAAAAACTCAAAACCTATTTCCTAGACTTTCAAGCCCTGCAGGCTGAGTTTGTTTTGAGGTATTTTGTTTGTTTTTAATTATAGAATGTCCTGCTGGGATCCATGCCAGTTCTACTTAAACTTGAGTTGCTTAAAGTGAAATAGTTACAATTCCATAAGGAATTTCACATAGAAGATTCCTAAAAAGACCTTATTCATCTTCTTTTAAGGGAGAAAATTTAAGTTTTCTGGGATCTGATCTAAAGACCCATACCATCAACTCAATTTTCTGTCTTGTGGTTGGGTTATAATCAAAGATGACATTGGCCTTGCTGCTCTTACTTACTGATCTCCTTCAGGGTATTGGTGTTTTAGGCTAAGGACATACAACAGTCCCAAGATGTCACCTTGCTGTCAGGGGCAGGCAAGTTGGGTGTGGGAGGAAGTGTGCTAGGGATGGGGAGCGGAATAGTTCATTACTGTAGACAGCAGTGCTGGGAAAGTGCAAATCTCTGTCTTGTACTCACTCTATGTTTGTGTGTTCCTGATAACATTTTTCTTTGACCTATACGCTCAGACAGCTCTAGTCAGATTACAGGTTAGCACATTGGTTTGTCATGACAGTTTAGGGTCTGTTTTTTAACATCTAGTGAGTGTAGTGTTTTTAGAAATCCAAGCTAGAACTGATGTACAAATCCATCTAATGAGGCATAAGATACTAGGTTATTTTTAATTATCCAAGCTTCAATAAAGCCCTTTAATAAAACCTTTTATTGCCACTAAAACATAGAACATAGGTAGTTTTAACAAGCCATAAAAATTTTAGTTTTCTGCTCTTTACATTTTCTTACAGAGTTTTAAATATATATCAGTGTCTTGATAATACCCGTTTCTCTTCTTGTCTCGTGGTTGGCAAACAGAACTATTAGAATATTTTTATCTTGATGTTTTCCACCAGCTTCACCTTTCTGTATTACAGCTTCACATCTCTGAACGGCATTATTTCTATTAATACCTAATCCCTTCTTTAGTCACATAATGCAAGTATAGTGTATTTTCCTAATTTTTCCCCATTTTTAAATGTTTGGGTGGATTTAAGAATCAGTAACTTTGACATTTGATACATAATTGGAGTACGATATGCCCCCCTTAGCTTTCACTCATTCCACACCTACCATGGGTTCAGTCCTGCACTGTGGCAAATTAAAAGTACAAAAAGAACAAGTCTTTATGCTCAAGCTTATAGTCTAGTGGGAAAACTAAGCATAGGTATTTGAAAGAGCTAATTCTGTCCAAGTCATATATTTTTTTTAAAATTCATTGAAAGTTAATTAAGTACCAGGCATTTCTTAAGCAATAGGAAAAAAATAGGGGAAAGCAGATGTGTAAACTTATATATGCTAATAGATGTGTAACAGATGAACATAAAGGTACGCTTTTCTTAGTTTGGTACCAGTTATTCAGTTGTGTTTTAGAATTCTCTTCGTTAACTTCTTGTTTTCCTTCCCTCCTTCCAGCCCCTAGTAAACCAAACTTGAAAGGATTGGCCATATTTGTTCTTTCTTCCTCACCTCTCACTGGTGTGGCTGACTGCAGTCTGCTGCCCTCCTTCCCTCCCCTCTGCCTCCAGCTGTGCCTCCCAGTGTTTCACTCAGCATGTGGACCCTCTTTTTCTTGACATACTCTCTTCCCTGGACTTACATAGCTGTCCTGTCTTCAGGTCTTTCTCTTCCCTCCTTGACTCCTCCTCCTGTCTCCTGACTTTGTTATGAGCTTGCTTCTGCCTGGAGACGCTCATGTCCCTCAGGGTCAGTCCTAGGCCCTCCTCTCTTACTCTTGTATACTCTCCATGGAGGTGTCCTTCCCTCCTGTGGCAAACTTACCATCCATTGCTCCAGCTCAACTCACACGTTTTAGTTTCTGACTGTATATTCATTCACTGGTCTTCTAAACAACCACCTAGAAGGTGTGTCCCTGCCCCCAGGCTTCTCTCCTCCTCTGTTCTCTGGCTCAGCTGAGTGGAGGCACTGCTGGGCCAGTTGTCCACACTAGAAAAGGAGGTTTAAGTTTGGACTATTCTCTCCCTCAGTTTCTGTGTCTAGTTAATTAACAAATCCTTTGATTCTACTACTGAATGCCTCTCACACTTGCCTATTTTATTCTACCTCCGCTGCTGAGACCCCCAGATCAAGCTACTATCACCTCTTATTGGATTGTTGCCAGCAGCCCCCTGATCTGCTTCTCAGTCTCCAGTATCAACCCCTTCCAGTTCATTCTCTTTGCTGTACTTGCATTGTTCTTTCTAATATGCACATCTGCTGTCTGAGTAAGTGAACTCTTCTGCTTAAAACCCATCAGTGGCTCCTCATGGTTTGTAGGATAAAGTCCAAACTCCTAAACTTGGTTACCGTGGCCCTACATGATGGGGGGAGGGGGGTGGTTGTTTACCTTATTGGCTTTATCTCTTTCTCTTCCTCTACTCCCAACCACGCTGGTCTTTTAGTCCTTCTAGTTGTGTTCTCTGTTTGGAACTTTCTTCTGGATATCTCCTGCTCTTCCTTCAGATCTTACCTTGATATTCTCAAGTCTGACGAAGGTTGGTGCATATATGCTGCCCTTGCTCGCTGTATTTCTACAGACCTTGTCCTGTGTAATCATCTACTACCTTGTCTTTATCCCCCATGAGACTGAAGATTGAGGGCAGAAATGAAGTCTTGCCTTGTTTTCTATTATAACTCCTCTGTGGCTCTTGTGCCTAGCACATAGTAGATGCTCAGTTAATATTTGTTGAATGGACAGAAAAACTTGTAAAAATCTGTATTTAGTCATTTAATAAACTTTTTTCCCTAAGCTCTGCTCCCTAACTCTTCTTTCCTCATTTCCTGATTTTGTGAAAGTCCAATTTTTGAGCTACAATCTCTTCCTGTTTTAAATCTATTCTTAAAATCATAACTCAATAAAAAATGCTGACTTGTCCATTTTTTTTTTTTTTAAGATTTTATTTATTTATTTGACAGAGAAACAGTGAGAGAGGAACACAAGAAGGGGGAGTGGGAGAGGGAGAAGCAGGCTTCCCGCCGAGCAGGGAGCCCGATGCGGGGCTCAATCCCAGGACCCTGGGATCATGACCTGAGCCGAAGGCAGACGCTTAACGACTGAGCCACCCAGGCGCCCCTTGTCCATCATTCTTAAAAGTGGCTCTCTGTAAAGTATTATGGTATTTTCAAAGCCAGTGCTCTTGTAATACAGTTGTGAGTGAACATGGAGAGGAACAAGCAATCATGTAAACAAAAGTTTTTGACCCATTCGAGCACCAAATGTTCTTTGCCATTTTTTTTTAAACGTAAGTTTTAATTGAAGAAATGTAGTCGTTTGAAGGAACATAAGTGGTGGGGTGGAATCTCCTGGTGGTTTGGCAGCTCTTTATTTATTTTCTATTTTTAACACTGGGCCAGACAGTAGAAAGATGTGTATCTAGAGCAGTGGTTCTTCAGATCCCTTAGGGAGAACGTGCTGCGAGGTGAATTCCTAAACAGAGGAGGGAGAAGAAAACTTGAGTCAGGTCTGAGAAACTGTTTTCAACTTGACTCTTTAACTTGGCTACTGTTTATTTTAAAAAATTAGTTATTAATATTGTCCATGTTATATGGCAGATAAGGGGAAATTCATTTGGATACTGGTTATTAAAACAGATTTTGATAGGTTCCCCGGCATTAATTATAATGATTTAAAAGTTTTTCTAATCACAAGGGATCCTTAAAATAGACTGTAAATTAAAATTGCAGCCCTTCTCACTGGGCAGTGATACCCTAACAAAGCATAGGCATTTGCTTAGAATGCGTTAAAATGGCAATAGTGTTCTAGTAAAACAGTTAACCAGTGCAGAAAAGGTTGTTTTCCACTCTGCCAGTGTTGAAAATACTGTGAAACTTCAAACCTTTGGCAGGTGTTAGTGCTGATATGGTTTCTGTGCTAAAATCCGTATGAATTAAACCAGTGCTCCTTCAACTTTAAAACACACACACACACACACACACACTTTTTTTTTTTTTTAGAGTGTGCACACGAACAGGGATGGGGGGTGGGAGGGCAGAGAGAGAGGGAGAGAGTATCCTCAGCAGGCTCCACATCCAGCATGGAGCCCGATGCAGGGCTCAGTCTCACCGTCCTGAGATCCTAACCTGAGCTGAAATCAAGAGTCAGTTGCTCAACCAACTGAGCTGCCCAGGTGCCCCTAAAATACATAATTTAATCTTAGTGACTCTTATTAAAAACTGCTAGTTCTCGCTCATTTCTAACATCTCCCAGGTGATGTCAGAGCTTCTAGAATGCAGATCACACTCTGAGTAGGGTGTTATACTACTGGACTTTTTTAACCCATCTTAAGGAGTTGTGCCTTTTTTTTTTTAAGATTTTTACTTATTTATTTGACAGAGAGAGACACGGTGAGAGAGGGAACACAAGCAGGGGGCGTGGGAGAGGGAGAAGCAGGCTTCCCACTGAGCAGGGAGCCTGATGCGGGCTTGATCCCAGGACCCTGGGATCATGACCTAAGCTGAAGGCAGACGCTTAACGACTGAGCCACCCAGGCGCCCCAGGAGATGTGCATTTTTTTAAAGATTTTATTTATTTGAGAAAGAGAGAGTGTGCACAAGCACAAGCAGGGGGCAGGGCAGAGGGAGAAGCAGACTCCCCACTGAGCAGGGAGCCTGACGCAGGACTCGATCCCAGGACCCTAAGATCATGACCTGCGCCAAAGGCAGACGCTTAACCGACTGAGCCAACTAGGCACCCCAAGATGTGCATTTTTTATTAGGTATTTTCTTTATGTCCTTACTGTAAAGTTAAATAAATGATACTTTTGTTGTAAAATAGAGTCCTTTGTAGAATAGCATTTCATCCAAAGTGTATACTGTAAGTATTTTTTGAGCTCTTAAATTTTCAAATCTCTCAAATGATTGTTTGCCTATAAAGTAGTCAAATGACATTCTGTATACTATATTCAGGGATGTATTTATCTTATCAAAGACTGGACATTTTGTTCTATCATTTATTGTATTTATTTAAAATACTCTATTTTAGGGGCGCCTGGGTGGCTCAGTTGGTTAGGCCACTGCCTTCGGCTCAGGTCATGATCCTGGAGTCCCGGGATCGAATCCCACATCGGGCTCCCTGCTCAGCAGGGAGTCTGCTTCTCCCTCTGACCCTCCTCCTTCTCATGCTCTCTGTCTCTCATTCTCTCTGCCTCAAATAAATAAATAAAATCTTTAAAAAAAAAATACTTTAAACCATTTGTCTTGACTTCAGGAGAGCAACTTTCTCTCAGGGAATACTTGTGTTATTGACCTTGTTCCATTCAGTTCAGTGCTGTTACAGATATATCCAGCCAAAGATACACTTTTCTTTCTTTCTTTTTTTTTTTTTTTTAAAGATTTTATTTATTTGACAGAGAGAGAGCACAAGTAGGCAGAGCGGCAGGCAGAGGGAGAGGTAGAAGCAGACTCCCCACTGAGCAGGGAGCCCGATGCGGGGCTCGATCCCAGGACCCTGGGATCATGACCTGAGCCAAAGGCAGATGCTTAACGACTGAGCAACCCAGGCACCACATACACTTTTCCATATTCGCCTCTTATTCTTAGAAATCAGTTTCGTCCTCATGTAAGCTTTTCTTGTGAGCAACGAACTGTTAGCTAGCACTGCCAGAGGAAGCAGCACACGCTGGGTGACGGTGGCCACAGAACTGCTTGCCTCGGTGGCAGGTGTCTGCAGGGTTGCCTCCTCCTGACGGCTGTGGGGGGGTCTGTTCGGGGCCCTCCCTTGGCTTCCGCAGCACTGCCAATCCCTGCACCTGCATCTTCACCTGGCATTCTCCCTCTGAGTGCATCCTCCTTTGAAGGACAGACTGGATTAGGGGCCTGTCCTACTCCAGTGTGGCCTCCTCTTAACCAGTTACATCTGCACTGACCCTTTCCAAATAAGATCGCATCCTGAGGTCCTGGCGTTAGACTTCAACATGGCGATTGGGGTGGGGGGGGGACACCGTTCAACTGTTACACAAACCCTAAACACTCAGCGCGTTAGAAAGTAGTTATGGGCAAGATTCCAGGACCACCCGTCTGATCACCATCAGAATTGCTCTTTTTAGTGCCCCTCTGTTCCTGTTGTTTCTTAGTCCAGTAGGAGTTCGTGTGCTCTTTAAGAAGCACCGATTTGCCTGGGAGACGTCAGGAAACCGCAGTTGGTGGTTGTTGAGGGGGCCTTTTCTTGCCAGAGGTTTGCCCTCAGTACTAGTGCTTTTTAACGTTGCCCTGTTTGTGCCTCCAGGAGACGTTGATCCAGCAGCACGTGTCATTTCATTAGGTCCTGTATCTGATGTTGTGGATAGTGGAGTCCTCCAGCAATTGAATGAGAGCAGTGGACACATCTCAGCATGTCGGTCTAGAGCGTTGCGAATCTAAACCTGGGACAGGCTGGGGCCATGAGGCAGGAACAGCAGCCTCTGCCAACACCGGAACAAGCTGACGCTTCCAGATAAGGCGGAAAGGCCTTTTGTAATGGAAATCACGTGAGGGTTAATCTTCTCTTGAGAATGGCAGTCAAGAAATGAGATGGTTAACTTGACTACTGAGCAGTTACACCAAGAAGAGTGTCAATGAGATGACTGAGCCAGAGAAGAAACGGTTGTGATGGTAATGGTATGGGGGAAATGAACTTGAGTTTTAAATTTGATTTGAGTTACAGTGTCTCTGAATTGAACATCCCATGTTGGAAGAAGATAAAATTGGGGGCTCCAGGACTGCAGTAGAAAAGTATAGAGCAAGCAGTAAAATCTTCTAGTAAAAACTTACATGCAGGACAACAAAATGATGAAAGATAACCAAATACCAGATAATCCACCAGGAAGGCTTTTGTTTAGGAATTTGTTTCAAGAGGAACAAGGGATGAGGGAGAAAAAAAAATCCATTTTATCCATCAGAGTCAGTAATACAAAATTGCCTATTGGGGTAAAAGAGAAATGTGAAGACTTCTACTATACAAAGAGAATGAGTTCAGATGGCTTAGGGGAGTCTGACACCAGCCCAGGAACAGGGAGAGTTGAGCCCATTGTAAGTATCATTGAAAACAAGCAGCGTGCCAGTCAGCATGTCACAGCAAATGGACGAAGGCCAACAAGAACGGGATCAGAAGATTTTGTTGACCTTCATGGGTTTACAGCCTCTGTCTCTAAACAAAGTATGGAAATAGTAGAGCTTTTATTTTGCGTTTGTTTTTGTTTTGTTTTGTTTTGTTTTCCTCCCCACTAAATAGAAATGAGGGTTCTTAGTCTGTTTCTGGCAGTCTGTTAATTTATTAGGATAGTTGTCTTTCGTTTGCTTTCCGATAGGCATAGTAAGTTTAGTTAAAGAGCACATCTGTATGCTACAACTTGATTACATCTTTTTTTCTAGCTATTTTGCATTTTTTCTTTTACCATGTTTCAGTTTCTGCATGTAGAATTAAATAAGAACAAAACTTGTAAAGTTGTAACATTTCACATGGAAATGCTGCCCGATCTTCACCAGCTTCAGAAATCTGACCTTTGCCGATGCTGCAATAAAGTGTTGTAATTTAGATTGGGCATGGCTGTGTTTTATTTGGTTTGGGTTTTGGAAATTTATTAAATGTGTAGATCTGTGTCTTCAAAGGTCATCCTCGTCCTTTCTGAAGCAGCCTCAGAGACGGTTTCTTGGGCATATTAGTGGTAGTGCTGCTCTCCCTGCGGCATTCTGGGTTTGCGTGGTTTTCCTGGGTGCCTGGGTCAGCTCACCTGGGGGTCTATTCCAGGGCAGCCCATGGAGTCCAGTAGAATAAGCATTTTTAGTATAGGCTTAAAGCTGGTTAGGATGGAAAAGGTTGACATGGCCTGGCCCAGTGTGAGGCAGTGTTTATGGTTTTACCCATGTGTGTGCAGCAGGATTAACAAAAGCCCTTATGCAACTCAGAAAGGAATCACAAGAACCACTGTTTCCAGTTTCTTTCCAGGTGTTCATTTCAAGGTGGCCTTACACAATCCAGAAGAAATGATTGTGACCACTATTACTAAAATTTCTAAAATGCATCTAAGAGCCGTTAGAATTTGAAAAGAAGTAAACTTTTAATTAAAAGAAGTTTCCAAACTCCACTTAATTCTGTTTCCCCATTTTCCCACCCTCATTGCCATCTTTATCATTGTTTGATATGCCATTACTTTTGATTCTACATTGGGGAGAATGGTTTACAGTTGTTGTTATTTTTACGTTCTTTCTAAGTTTTAAATTGTTAGAGGGAGCCAGGGATCATTCTAATGTATATCATGCACAAGGCAGAGAATATCTGAAAATCAGCTGTGATAATAATTCACCTTCAGTCTTTATTCTAGAAAGAATAAGGTCAGTAGCAGGTGTCCTATGTTTTGGGAACCATAAAGAAAGTGGACCAAATAAGATGGTGTGCAACGTTGGTACTTTATTCAGCTAGATTACTGGTGATGAAAAGATTAGTGCTATGTAAGATAGGTTATGTATTAACCACCAGCAAGCTTGCTTCTATTAAAAATAAATAAGGGGGAGAGCCTCCTGACTTTTGGGAAACATTCCGATTCTCATAACTTTGTCATTCTTTGGGGCCTCTTTTTCCCTTTTATGGTCCGTTAAAGGTAAGCAGATGTTAACAAATCCAATACCAGACTTTGAGCCTTTGATTCCTTTTGGGAACTAATGAGCCAAAAAGGCCTCTGGGCAGTCTAAAGGTCCCTCCTCAGGTGAGTCCCTGCACTTCACTGTGGGAGTCTCCCATACCTCGAATGCTGTCACTGTCCAGAGTCATCACCAACATGCCCATGTAAACCTTGCGGCCAGACGGAAGGAAGGAAGGACAATGGTAGCACGCAGTAACTGGAAGAGTTGAGAAGGAGCAAGACCAGAAAACTAACAACCACGTGAGCAAGACACAGACACACAAAAGATAAGAGAGCATGGTGCAGAGCCAGGCCCTGTGGGGTGGTGGTAGTCCCAGAGTGTGTGGGATGTTAGTACTGGAAGAAACAGTCTACAGGTGATGAATCATCCTGGAAAGTGTGGTGAATTCACACCACTTAATGTGGTGAGGTCAGTCATTGGTGGTATCAGAATTTTTGTAATCAGAAATAACTTTTTTATAGGAAGGAAATGGGCCCAGAGTGGTGAGGCCAATAGCAAAGGGAGGTAGACCTCAGATTTCCTAATAACTCCCACTGTAGTAGATATATCTTCATAACACTCATAATGGAAAACTTGACATTTGTGTAAAAAAAAAAATCTCTTACGAAAGGCAGAGGTGAAACATTTTTCCTTCTAAAATGGTTTTAAGGTTTTTCACATTTATGGATGACCTTCCAGCTATCCAGAAGCCCAGTATGCTATGTAGTCACAAAGGAAAGATAACCAATTTGAATTTGTTTAAACCCACGGGAGACTGTAAGGATTCTAACGTTTGAAACCCAACACGAGAGTATATTGGGCTTTAGAAGTAACTGAATGCAGTCCAAATTGACGTGTGTGCTTTCTGCTCCTCCGCTTTGTTCTTCCTCACCGTCTTAAGTCTCCTCAGGCTGCCATCACAGAGTACCACAGACTGGGCAGCTTAAACAGCATTTACTTCTCAGAGTTGTGGAGGGGGGAAGCCCAGGGTCGAGGTGCCAGCACGGTCAGGTTCTGGGGAGGCCTCTCTCCCTAGCTTGCCGCTGGCGGTGGCCTTCTCACAGTGGCCTCCCTCCTCGTCCCTCTGCGTCCTCCGCGTCTTCCTCTTGTAAGAACACCACTCCTGTCACATCAGGGCCCCACCCTATGACCTCATTTCACCTAAGTTACTTCCTTTAGAGGCCCCCTCCAAGTAACAGTCACACTGGGGGTTGGGGGACAAGATTCAGTTCACAGCATTGACTGTAAGCTTGGCTGCCGACATCTACCAAGTCTTGTAGCTGTAGCTACAGACGACATGATGGTCTGCAGCCACATCTGCATACACAGTGCTACTGGCCCCGGCTGGCGCAGGCGTCTAACCTTGGGTCAGTGAGCTGCGGTCAAGGGGCGGGCCCATTGCAGGGGCCTCACCAAGTATGGGGGGGGTGCAGTTCCTATACTCAGTTTTCCAAAATTGGGGTTCTCTCCGATTTTAAATGTGAGGTTTCCCACACAGCTCTAAGTTTATTTCTCAAGTTGGTTTGTAAAGAACCCCAAGTGTTTTATCTACACAACCTCTCATTAAAGCATCCCTTTCACTTTTTGTGGCTGCACTGAGGTGTAGCTGTCTAGCTCTCCATCTGATGCTTGTCCTTAGACTTGTTTTGAATGAAAATAAAATGGAGGTGGGATCCGTTTAAAACAAATTTGAAAATACCTAGCATCCTATAGTAAAATCACATTTTTTACATTCTCATTTATTGAAAAAAATTTTTTTTCTTTAACCTTTGGAAATCCAAAGGACACTCAGCTACCTGTTTTCTCAATAGATATGTTTTCTGGAGGAATACCTCTGAAAATTGTTGGCTTATTCAATGTTTGTTTCCTTGGAAGTTGTTCTAATTTTCATAGAGTGTGTATGTGTGTGTACAAGTACTCATGTTTTTATGTCATTCTGGTTCTTTGTTTGCTTTGTAATCTAAGAGGCAAACTTTTTATAATCTAAGAGATGGGTTTAATGTGTCTCCCCATCAAGAGCTGTGTGCACCTGTATACACTTGCCATTAGGGGGTGCTCAGGTCTGGAACATATTTTCAGTAGCGGCCCAAAGGCAAGAAATGCCTGCTATGTTCAGAGGGGCAGTGAAGGCACCAGGCTGACCCCTGATCATTCACTCATTAGTTGTATATTGAGCACCATCTCTTGACACTTCCTTCCTATATGACCTTAGGTAGTTATTAACCTCTAGATCTCAGTTTTCTCATCTGTAAAATGGGGTAACTTATTAGGGTTGTATGAGGAAATAATGGGATAATGGACATGAGGGTCTTAACACAGTGGCTGTTTTGTAGTCAGTGCTCGGTAAAGGTTAACTAGTAGTAGAGGTGGCAGTAAGTAGTAATCGCACCACGGTTTCTGTGTGCCAGATGCACTGTTGGTTACAAAGCTGACCAGCACACTCTGCCCTTGAAGAACTCACAAGCCCTTCAAGTGTACAGAGAGTGAGTATCAAGTTCAGACCTGGGTGGCTAAAATCATATGCATGACCTCCAACAAACTGTATATGTTATTACTCACAAAAATATGTGCCCCAAAAGAGTGGGAAGCCACCCTTCAAGTGACTCTGGCCTGGACTAAGTCCTGTTTCCTTGCCAAGTAGAAAAATAATGTCCCCATCTTCCCAGGGGGTAATAGCCACTTAAATTCAGTCATGAACCTTTTACTTTCCCATTAATTTTTTTCCTGTCTCTAACTTCCTCAACAGCGGAGGGTTGGTGGTTGACTTGACTATTAAGGAGAACTACTGGTGGTCCTAGTTCATATGACTCCAAAAGTAGGGTACCTTCTGAGTCCTCCAAACATTCCTGAACAAGAAAGAATGGGCTGTTGGGTCAGGCCACGCCCAGTGTTTTCCCAAAGCGTAACATGGATGGGGGTCAGACGGATGAAATTCCCAGGTGCTCTTTGGAAGAGATGGGGGTCCTTGCAACCACAGGCTGGCGACTGTTTCCAGCAGACAGGGTGGGCCAGGAAAATACTTCAGAGTCATGTTGAGACGAAGGTGGGGTTTTTGCTGGGCTTCTTTGAGAGGGCATTGACAAGGAATGGGAAGTAAAGGGGGTGAAACAGGAAGCACTTTTGAAATGAGAAAGTGGAGTTACTTGGTTTAACCAGTTTGACTTCCCGCTTGTGTGTATAGCACCAGGCCATGCAGGGCTTGGCCCTTCGAATAAGTGAGCCCACGTTTACTATGACTTCTGTGTGCACAGGGGCCATTGATGAAGCCTTGAGAATATGAGGAATTGTAAGGAATGGCCCAAATGCTTCAGAAATGTATAACCTTGATCAAAGCTGCACTCAGAATGTGTACCCTTCCACGTCAACGCAGGACCAACTACCGCACGGCCCCCTTCCATGACCCCAGTGTGGCGGAGGGATGCTGGACGCGCCGGCTGGAATTCAGTCCTGCCCCTTGTTGGGTAAGTGTCATAACCTAAGCCTCATTTAACTCATTTGGACAATGAGAAATGATGAATTTTCCAGGTTGGTTTTGAAAATTGATTATATAGTGTTCAGTCAACACCTGGTATGTACTAGGCTGAGGTGACAGGGATACACAAGGCAAAATCCCGCTTCTATGGAGCTTACGTTCTAGGAGGGAGAGACGTAATAAAAAAAAAAAAAATTAAGAAAAAGGTCAGAGCAGCCGCGATGGATGGATGTAACCCAGGTGCTGTGTGGCTGAGGCGCTGTGGTCAGTCGGCTCCTTGAGATGGCGCCTATAGAGAAGGGGTGCTCCCTGCAAGGAGAGTGGGCTCAGCCAAGACACGAATGACAAGGACCAGCCCTTGGATATGGGGGACACACATTCCACAGGAGATTGGAGAAAAGGGAAAGAACGTGGCCCATTGAGGAACTCAGGGAAAAACCAGCAGGAGGCAGGGCCCATATTGGAGAGGATTCGTAAGCCAGAGTGAGAAATTTGGACTTCCTTCTAGGTGTGACAGCGTTGATTTGATCTGATTTTAATGGGTCACTCACTGCTGAGTGGAAGATGATGGGGGAACTGGAGAGACCTGAAAGGCAGGAGCCCAGAGGAGTGGATGAGATGATGGGGGTGATGGGGCGGGGGGGTTGGGGGTGGGGAGAAGGATCAGATTTCAGACCGATTTCCTGAGGACCAGCTGGTGGGTTCCATGGAGGAGGGTGGGGGAAAGAACCATTGGGTCCCTGGCCTGAGCAGTTGGGTGGTGGGGTGCTGAGAGGGAGCAAGCAGGCAGTGTCCAGGGGGTGTTATTCATGGGGAAAGGGAGCTACACGGAGGCTCCTCCTTTCTCTGCTCGACTAGTTTTCAGAGCGGGGCCCCACACCTCATGATTTTGCAGGCTGCCAGTGAAAATGGGCATTGCCAAATGGACCTGGCTCCTGGAGACTTCCTAGTCTGCGGGTGGGTAGGCAAAGGTCTTGGCCAGACAGCTGAGATCCCATTGCCCTGGAAAAGGAAAAGGAGGCCCCAGGGGCCATTTCTCCAGAACTGCCTCACATGAAACTTAGAGCTCAGGCTTTGCCTGTCCTCTGGGACCCATGGGCTTGATGCGTGAGGGAATGCTCCCTGAAGGGCTGTGCAGACCCTTGAGAACAGGGCTGACTGCAAACTGATCTCTCTCTCTCTGTGTTCTGTGTGCCCTGGATTTTCCTTTCCTTTTAATTTCACTTTTGTTTGTTTGCTTTGCCTTGTCTCTGAGCAACTCAGGAGACATAACGGGAGGCCGGGCTGTCGGTGTCATTGCACACCTGGATCAGGCTGGAGGTCCCCCAGCTACAGCCTGCGGGTGTCCCTCTCTGAGGCCAGCGCCTCAGCAGTAAAGCCCTGGGCTTCCTGAAGGTTCAGCACCAGGCAAACCTCACCCACCCAGGGCCTTTGTCCCCTCCCTCCCCCTCCCCTGCCCACTGCAGTAGGAACCAGGAGCAGGCGCCATCAGATCAGACAGCCCCCATGGGAGAAAGGCTTCTGCTTACTCAGAGCCTGTCGGGAGAGAGGCAGAAGGTGAGAGAGAAAACCTGTGGCTGGCAGAAGTATTTAGGTTTATAGTGCCATCTCTGTGTGACTCTGCCCCTTCCCTAGTCAAACAGCGTTTCTGCACGGGCTCCCAGCGCTCTCAGTTCCTGCTGGCTCCAGTCTGAGAACAAATAGGGAGATTAAATGCATGGAAGGCGGGCAACCCCCTTGTGTGACTGGGGAGGAAACCTAAAATATGCGCAAAATCCCTAATTTCATTTTGACTTTTTAATCTTTTTAGCTGGAAATAATTATAAACTTGAGAGGTTGCAAGAAATAGGACAGGGTCCTGCAAACCCTTCATCCAGTGGTGGCATCTTAAAGGGCGATAGTACAGTATCAAAACCAGGAACCTGACCTTAGTTCAATGCTGACAGACTACAGACTGTCCAGTTCCCACTAGTTCTTACATACACATTCGTGTGGGTGGTTCTGTACAATGCGATTCCATGTATAGATTCATGTAACCCCTCTGCAATCAAGACACAGAACTCTCCCATCGCCACAGAGGAACTCACGAGCTATCCCTTGTTGTCGGGTAGATTAGAGTTCTCCGGAGAAGCAGAACCAGTGGGATATTTATAGACACGTATGGAGACATTTAGTATAGGAATTGGTTTTTAGGGTTCTGGAGGCCGGGCAGTCCCACAGTCTGCCTTCTGCAAGCCAGAGAAGCAAGACAACAAGTGATGTAATTCAGTCTGAGTCTAAAGGCCTAAGATCCCCCAGCCCTTGTGTCTGAGGGCAAGAGAAGACAGATGTCCCAGGCCGAGCAAGGAGAGCACATTTGCCATTCCTCCACCTGTTGTTCTATTCAGGCTCTCAAAGAATTGGATGATGCCCACTGACATTGGGGAGGGCGATACTTTTTACTCAGTCAACTGATTCAAATACTAATCTCTTCCAGAAACACTCTTATACACAGACCCAGAAATAATGTTTGCCATAGATCTGGGCATCTTAGCCCAGTCAAGTCGATGCATGAAATGAACCATCATGCCTAGAAACTACTAATCTGGCTTCATCTCTATAGTTTTGCCATTTTGAAAATGTTATATAAATGGAATCATACACTGTGGACCTGTGATTCCCTAGAAATCCATCCAAGCTGGTGCATGTGTCAATAGTTTATTCCCTTTTATTTTGCTGAGCAGTGTCCTGTTGTGTGGATGTACCAGAGTTTGTCTAACCATTTAACCAAGGAAGGACATTTCGGCTCTTCCCAGTTGGGGGCTATTCTAAATAAAACTGCTATGAATATTTTGTGTACAGGTTCTTTTTTTGTTGTGGCAAAATATGCACAAAATTTACCATTTTAACCATTTTTCAGTGTACAGTTTAGTGTATGTAGAGGTTTTTGTGTGAATGTAAGTTTTTATTTCTTTGGGACAGATGTCCAAGAGTGCACTTGTTGGATCCTATGGTAAATGTATGTTTGGTTTCATAAGAAATGAGTGACAGTACCAGCAACATATGAGAGAGAGAGTTTCTCCATGTTGCTAGCACCTGGTCTTAACCACTGTTTTTTATTTTAACTGCTATTGTAGGTGTGGAATGGTATCACCTTGTAGTTCTAATTTGCACTTCCCCAGTGGCTAATGATGTTAAATATCTTTCAATGTGTCCATTTGCTAATCATATCTCCTCTTTGGTGAAATATCTGTTCATGTCTTTGGCCTTTCTAATTTGATTATAAGCAGACTTGCATCGGTGTTTTTGCTGCATTTGTGTTTTTTGAGTTTTGAGAATTCTTTGTATAGATTCTGGATACCAAGCCTGATACATAGTTTTCAAATATTTTTTCCCAGTCTGTAGCTTGTCTTTCATCTTCCTAAAGGGTTTTTTTTGTCAGCAAAAGTTTTAAATTTTGATGAAGTTCAACTTACCTTTTTTTTCCCCATAAATTATTTCATGCCCAAGAACTTCACTCTTTGCCCAGCCCCAGTTCTCAAAGATTTTCTGCCATCCTTCCTTTCTAAAATAGCTTTATGGTTTTTACATTTTACATTTAAGTCTGTGATCCATTTTGAGTTTATTTTAGTGTAAGGTGTGAGATTTAGGGCAAAGATTTTTTTTTTAAAGATTTTATTTATTTATTCATAAAAGACAGAGAGAGAGAGGCAGAGGGAGAAGCAGGCTCCCCACTGAGCAGGGAGCCCGAAGCGGGACTCGATCCTAGGACCCTGGGATCACGACCTGAGCCGAAGGCAGACGCTTAACCATCTGAGCCACCCAGGCGCCCAGGGCAAGGATTTTTTTGCCTAAGGATGTTCTGTTACATGCCATTTGTTGAAGAGGCTATCATTCTTCCATTGGATCACTTTTGCATCTTTGTCAGAAAAAAAACAAAAACCAATCACAGAACATACTGTGTGGGTCTGTTTTTGGTTTATTTTGTTCCTTTGATCTCTGTGTCTCTCCCTCTGCGAATACCACACTTTCTTGATTACAGTAGCTCTGCAGTAAGCCTCCATATCAGGTAGAGTGGTAACTCCCATTTGATTTTTCTTTGTCAAGATTGTTTTAGCTCATCTAGTTCCTTTGCCTTTCCATACAAGTGTTAGCATAAGCTTGTCTGTGTCTACAAAATATTTTGCGGAGATTTTGATGATAAGAATTCCATAATTATTTTTTAGCTATTGTGAATGGAATTATTTTAACTTCATTTTCAGGTTGTTCATTGCTCATATCTAGAAATGCAGTCGATTTTTTTTACTTTGGTCTTGTATCTTGTGACATTGTCTGACCCTTTAATTAGCTCTAGTGGTTGTTTTGTGGATTCCTTAGGATTTTCATCATACAAGATTATGTCATTCCACAAATACAGTTGTACTTGTTGCTTTCCAATCTGGATGTCTTTTATTTCCTTCTCTTACCTGATTGCGCTGGCTAGAATCTCCAGTATATAGTCAGTAGAAATGTTGGGAATGGACATCCTTGCCTTGCTCCTGATCTTAGAAGGAAGCATTCCATTTTTCACCATGCAGTCTAATGTAGAGAAAACCATATACTGACCAAGAACTAATCTCTTGACAAAGGAGGGGGTTGGGCGAGGGCATCTGGAAAGGCTTCCCGAGGAGATGATTTGGGGGGATGAGCTCGCCGAGGTCAGGAAGTCTGTGGGTTTGTCCTGACTTTCCAGTACTGAAGCTGGTAGCTGAAGAGGTTGGACTTAGGACCGCTGATGCTGTGGCAGGCATCGCTGTCCTTCCCCAACAAGGTAGATCTCTCCCTCCCGCCATAATCCTGGATGGGACAGCCAGAGCCTCCAGAGGGGCCTGTGCCACCACAGGGGATGTCTCATTTCCCATCACTCCAGGGTATGGAGCAGCCTTGGGGCTGGGCGGGCAAACTGAGATGCTCCCCACTATTCCAGGGAAGAAAGCCGGAAGCCAGCACATGGAACCCTTGTCCTGGGGATGCTGCCAACAATGGGGACCCATGAGTCTTCTTCCTGTAGTAGGAAACTGACCTTCATTTGTTCCTTCCTCCAATAATCCCTGCCCTTACTGAATGCGTTTGTCCAGCACCGGCTAGATGCAAGGCATCTTTGAGACATGGCATGGGGTGAAATAGACTAACAAGGTCCTTCTTCAGCAAACATTGGTCATTTACAACAGAGACATTAGTCTCAAATACTTACACCCCAGGAACAGTGTGAGCTCTGAGACAAGAGAGGCATAAACCAACTGTTGTGGTCATTCTGAGAAAGGAAACAGTGTGTGTGTGTGTGTGTGTGTGTGTGTGTGTGTGTAGGGGGGTGGGTTAGGGTAAGTGGGAGCAGAGGAGTTCCATGTAGGAAGGCACAGGCGAGGCCTTAAAAGATGCACAGGATTTTGACAGATAACTGTCAGGAGCTTTGGGGACAGCTTAGAGTAAGTAGATCATCAAGCGCTCACGTGGGCATGACCCACTTGAGATCTTGTTAAAATGCAGATTCTAATTTGGTAGGTCTTGGAGAGGGCTTGAGAGTTCCAACAAGCTCCCAGGTGAAGTCCTGATGCTACAGGTCAGAGGGTGGCTCTGAGTACCCAGAGTGCAGAGAACATCTGCTCTGATTTGGCTGGGAGAGTAGTGGGAGAGAAGGACAGAGGAATTGGACAAATAGGTAGGGCCAGATTCTTTTTTTTTTTTTTAAAGATTTTATTTATTTGAGAGCGAGAATGAGAGACAGCATGAGAGGGAGGAGGGTCAGAGGGAGAAGCAGACTCCCCGCCGAGCAGGGAGCTCGATGCGGGACTCGATCCCGGGACTCCAGGATCATGACCTGAGCCGAAGGCAGTTGCTCAACCAACTGAGCCACCCAGGCGCCCAGGTAGGGCCAGATTCTAGCCTGAGGAGTTTACACTGTATTTGGCAGGCAGTGCACAACCTCTGAAGGTATTTGGGTCATGAAGAGAGCCAATCCAGACGTTAGGAAGACAGAGCCGGGCAACTAGAGGCAGAGTGATTTTCCTATTCATCCATCCCCCAACCCACCCACCCATTCAGCCACCCATTCACCCACCCATCCATCCATCATCTGTCTGCCATCTACTAACATTTGTTAGATGCCTATTACACTCTAGACCCTGGGGGAGGATGAAGAAGACCCAGGCTTTCCACCCACAGATCCCAGAGCCAGTGGGATTGATGAACCCATATTATGTGTGCAGGTTCCATGTGAGCACAGAAGGGGGTGGGCAAGGGGCTTCCTGATTGAGGGGACCCTTGAGAGCTTTCAAAGAGCAGTTGCAGATACTTGGATAAAGAAGAATTCAATTAGAGGGCACTGCCTGGGCAAAAGTCAGCCACAGCAGTGCGATGCACGTGGGTAGCTGCTGGACGTTTGGGTTGACAAGGGCTCAAGAGGTGTAGTTGGGTCCCTGGTCACAAACAGTAGGGACACACGCATGGTCTCTTCTCTCTCCTCCTCTTTCTGGTCCCCTGTGCCTTCAGGTCCTCACGGGCTCCGGGTCAGTGGCCCTTTGCCAGTGAAGAGATTGGGGTGGTGTGGGAGGGCCAGTGAAGGATGATCTATATCTGAAAGAACTCTGTAGAAGCAGACATTCCCTGCCAGAGAGGACATCAGAAACAGATCCCCTGCTAAGAATATTTGGAGAGCCTGGGGGTCGCTGGTTTTCCCACTGGGGTTCAGGCCATCTTAATGTCTCTCAAAGATAAGAGTGGCAGCAGACCTGGCCTAGGTCTCATTCCAACCAAACTCTGTAGCACAGAAGAGCAGATCCACTTAGAGACCCAGGATGACAGAGGGAGAAGAGCCTGTCTGCCTGGGCTGCCATGACCAAGTCATTTAGTTCTCATGGCTCTGGAGGCTGGAAGTCCAGATCAAGGTATCATCAGGGCTGGGCCCTGGGGAGGCTTCTCTCCTTGGCTTGCAGACAGCTACCTTCTTGCTGTGTCCTGACATGGCCTTTCCTCTGTCATTTACAGGAGAGGGAGGGGGAGGGGAGAGAGAGCACACATGGTCTCTCCTGTCTCTCTTCTTATAAGGACTCCACCCCTATTGGATTAGAGCCCCATCCTTACAGCCTTATTTAACCTTAATTAGAAGCCCTTAGAGCCCGTATCTCCATTTCTTAAAATTTAAATTCAATTAATTAACATAGAGTGCATTATTAGTTTCAGAGGTGGAGTTTAGTGATTTGTCAGTTGTATGTAACACCCAGTGCTCATTACATCATGTGCCCTCTTAATGCCTATCACCCAGTTACCCCATCCCCCCACCCACCTCCCCTCCAGCAACCCTCAGTTTATTTCCTATGATTAAGAGTCTCTTATGGCTTGTCTCCCTCTCTGATTTCATCTTGTTTTATTTTTTCCTCTCTTCCCCTATGATCCTCTGTTTTGTTTCTTAAATTCCACATATGAGTGAAATCATAATTATCTTTCTCTGATTGACTTATTTCGCTTAGCATAATACCCTCTAGTTCCATCCACATTGTTGCAAATGGTTAGAACCCCTATCTTCAAATACAGTCCCGTTGAGAGTTAGGGTCTCAGCATACAAATTTGCGAGGGGACCTAATTCGGTCCATAGGAGGACCTAAGAGACCCTCTAGTCCAGCCTCCTTATTTTCCTGATGAGGAAATTGAGGCTCAGAGAGGTTGAGCAGTTTGCTGAAGGTCACACAGCTAGCTAGCGTCCCAGCCAGAATTCGAAGTCGGGCCTGACATCTCCCAGACATGTGGCGGAAAGGACAGTGTCTTGTAGCTGATGCAGCTGTGTGCGGCGAGGCCTGCCATAGGCACCTTCACCAGCAACTCTCTGTTTACATGAGAGAGGGAGCAGAAGAGGAACAGGCCCACCCCGAAGCCTGAAGGGTTTAGTTTAGATCTCAGGAAGACTTTCTGTTTGAAAAAGTTGAGTCCCCACCAAGTGTGTCCAATGGCAATTATGGTTTTGTTTTGTTTTTTTGTTTTTTTGTTTCTTTCTCAGAAAATGGCAGGAAGTTTGGCAAAGGGCCGGGGAATGGACTTCATAACTGTGAAGATCCTTCTAAACTTAGGTTTCTATGCCGATTAGGATACTATTCCACTGAAACTCCCTGAATCCAGAAGTCTTGCTGGCAGGAAATAGTCCCTGAAAAAATCTCTCCGAGCATACCTTTGGCCCAGCAGCCTGACCTTGGGGGGAGGGCAGGGACCAGGCATGTGCAGGGCTGTTTACCTTGGTTAGGCAATGCAGATAAGTCCCCCTGTTTGTGTTTGCAGGTGGGGGCCAATGTTTGGGTGGGCAAGGTCAGGTCAGAGCAGGCAGGAGAAGCTGTGGGCAGCTGGCTCCCAGGGCGGGGCCCGGTGCAGGGGCTGGGGGTGGGGAGGGCCAGGCAGCTGCAGCCCCCGTGAGAGGACTCAGCTCCCCAGCAGGCATCCCTTCTGTCTCCTCTGTGCTCTGCAGGACTTCTGCTCTGACAGCCTTAACTCTGATGTTCCTTCTCTCTCTCTCCTCTGTCTCTGTCTCTCTCCTCACCACATACCCCTGACAGCAAAGTTCAGCACTGACCCAGGCCCAAAAGACTTTTTTTTTTTTTACAAAACGATGTTTCCATTGAAAAATGAATTTTCGCAATCCCTTTCAGACCCACAAATGCCATCTTCAGGAAAATAGAAACATTCTGAGACCTGCCCGGCCGGGTCGTATGAGCGATTGGCATTCCAGAGCAGCGTCACTCCCGACTGGCAGTGGGAGAGCATGGTCTTTGGAGAGACCACATGAAGGCACAAGGATGAATCAGTCTATTCTTACTTACAGCCTGATTATGACCGGTGCTCAGTGTTTTCTGGCTCAGTGTAATGAAGCCATTGCCCCGCCTTCTGAAGACCAGGAAAGAAAGGAAGAGGCAGGAAGGGCATCTCTGGGTGGCTGCCAGTTGCTGAGGTCTCCACCCACCCCCAAGCCTAGGAGGCCACAGCCAACATAAATAGCATCCTCTCTTTATAGATTCCAAAAGACTCTTTTCAGAACACAGATTCCTTCTCTTTCACCCTGCCTTTGGGCTGGGAGAAAGTCATGCTCTGTGAGACCCCACGCTCAGCCCCTTTCCACAACTGTGCTGGATGCTTCCATCCCACCAGGCTGGTGGAAGAAACTCCCGGCTGGCAGTTGGCTCTGTGTCTTGTGGCTATGCCCCTCCGCCCGCCTTGGTGGGCGCCTGGAGGTGCGTGGGCAAAGGAGGGAGGCAGAATGTCCAGAGGCCACAGGACCCAGGGTTGGTTCAATCCCGATTTCAGACACTCGGCTCCACTGTCCCTAGAGGCAGCTCTAGGGGGAGACTGGTGATTTGGGAGATGTGGTCTGTGGGCATATAGCATTCATTCCACGGTGTTTGGTTTACTAAAGAAACGAGTGCATTTAAGACTTGAATGGCCCCTGCCAAGGAAGGCAAGGCTTCCTGCTGATGTGGCAGAATCTGTTTCTATTCTTAGGGCTCGCCTTGTTGACCCGGGGTCAGCGTGATTCTTTAGGCCCGTGTGCCCCTGAGAGTGTGGGTGTGATGCCGCCCCGTCTCCAGATCCTGTCCCGTGTGTGACTGAGATCTCTGGGCTGCAGGGATGGAGAACGTAATCTCCTCCAATGAGCTCTTGAGTGCCCTTGACCAACATCCTACCCAGCTGGACAGGATATTTGGACAGTGCCCCTGACCCAGGCGCTTGAGCTCAGACATGTGGATGCGGCCTCACCAGCCTGTTGTGTCCCCTGGAGCGATCTCATCCTACACACAGGACGCTGGATGGGGTGGGGTGGCTGGCGTCAGACGACTGGTGTGGTGCCCAGTCTCTTTGGTCACTTGCTGGCCCCATGACCTTGGATCTTGGTCTCTCTAACCTTCAGCTTCCTCATCCTTCACTAGAAATGATAAGGGAAGCTACTTCACGAGTTGGTCATGAAGAGGAGTCACGGCGATCCACAGAAAGCCCTTAGCACGAGACCTGGTGCAGAAACATGCACTGCCTGTGTGGTCCCCGGGGGCCGTCGGTCATGTTGCTCCTGCTGAGGGGGGTCAGGACCGAGTCCGAGATGTCTGCTGTAGGAGAACAGCGAGCCAGGGGTCATTTGGCCGTGAGGGGTTCCACAGGGCCTTGTCAAACTGAGTGCTGGGCACTTGGCTTTGAAACAACCTTACCTCAGACAGGTTTTGTTGGCCCTAAATTACAAACTCAGCTTAAATATGTGAACTCCATGCCAACCCCCTTTAGCACACCCTTTAGGCCCAGGGGCATTATTCATAAGACCCCACAGGTCTAAAGTCATCCTAAACGGAAAGGGCTCCTGGGGCCCAGCGACTCACTGAATGGGCTGCACTAACCTGAACGAGCCAGCCCAATCCCCTTCCCAAAACCCCCTGAGGAAAGGATATGCAGCTGGGAGCCCACACGGCGCCAGAAGTGAAGACATTCCAGCCAACCATCCTCCGGGCCCTGGGGACAGGGTGGGGTTTGGGGGAGGCATGATGTTGTTTCTGGCCTGGCCTGTAAATCATCTTCGGGTGGGCCTGGCCACACCATTTGGGGCCTCCTCCTCCGCAAGGGTGGGGCCCAGGCAGCCCAGGAGCCAAGAGGGAATGAGGAGCTGAATGAGGAGCTGAAAGGATCTCCTGAGGAAGCTGCCCAGCTTGATAATTATAGTGGCCTGAACTTCCAACCAGGTCCCAGCCAGGTCCTGCTCTCCCTGGGGCTTCACACAGCCTTCTCTTGGCAAGGAGCCTCAGAATGGAATGTTCTGGGACCAGCAGGTGTGTCACGCATGCTGCAAACGCCTGGTCCATGATGTCAGAGGATCAGGACTGACCCAGATGCAGAGAGGTGAAGGCTGACTTTGCTAATCCCAGCTTCCCTCCTTCTCCGCCCCTTTGGCTGCCGCTTCCCATCCCTGTCCTCTTTTTTCTCTCCTCTCCTGACCTGAAAACTTCTCCTCAGGGAAAGGCAGACTTTATTAGACTATAGCATTTAGACTACAGTGTAAATGACTGGCAGCACTCTGCCATCCCCCTGTCTCTGTCTTTTTAACAGGCTTGACATGGCCTTAGTCTTGGCTTCTGAACCGTGAATCTCTGGGGATACCTGGTAACCCCTGGTATACAAGACTTACATTCTTTTCCGAACATTTACAAAATGTTTTTGAAATTAAGGTTAGACTTTTCTATCAGCATAAACCCATATTACCCATACTGAACCTAACACAGAGCTTAAAGGGAATTCACAAGAATGTTCTGCTTTTCTGAGCATGTGTTTACTTAAAGGCTTACACGTTTTCAGAAAGGCAAACAGGACTGAACCAGCTATAAAAACTGCAAAATCACAGGGGAAAACTTTTAATGAAAGCTTGGTAGAGAGCACAGGCTCTAGGGACAGCTGATGCTTGGAGAGCAGGGGGGAGGGGCAGCAGCAGGCCCGTCATACAGGAGCTGGATGGGGAGAGCCGGGAAGCTGTAATCAAGGCCGTGAGGAGCAACCCGGGACCCTGTCCTCCTTCTACACCCACACCCAGCACGCCTTGTATCTTTCGAGGGAGAAGGTTCCCTAGCATCTAGTCGGCTTCACAGTCAAAGCCATGGGGATGACTTGGACAGTATCTGCTTCTATTTTCCCCAAGCTTATATTCGCTCTCTGATGACACTTGCTCCGATGGTGGTGTTCTCGAAGCTTCCAATGTTGTAATTAGTAAAACGTATGTTGGGAAGAATAAGATTAGTTGCCTTTATGGTGAGACAAGTGAAAAAATAAGTAAAATGCATTGTTTTGTAAAGGACTCCGTCCTATCTCACTTCTCATGGGGGTCTGTTCCTAGAACTGGCATCTTCCTTTTGGGAACCTTCCTCTTTTCTCCTGAGATCCCCTGGCATCCTGGCGTGCCTCCATCCAGCAGGCCCTCAACCCCCGTGGGCTCCAGGACTGATGGTGAAGATGTTTCTCGAGAGGCCAGAAGTGCTTCCCAGACCACTGGTCCCGGCATGCACTGGGGTGCCCTGCCTGCCTCCTTCTGTCCTCTGGTGATGGTAGCACTCTGGCAGTCACTGGGGTCATGGGTTGGCCAGAGCACAGCACAAAGGTCAGGAAAGCCACACAGATGAACGCAGGACCCCCTCTGCGGATTGAGCACCAATGTGAATGCTGTTGGGGGCAGGAAGGGATAATCATTTTCTTCCTGCTATTTATAGAGAAGCCAGACCCAGGAAAGCAGAGAAGGAAATGTATACATCAAAAACCTTCTAGAGATGCAAGACATTTTCATCCTTAATGTCCCACGCTGAGTTGTAGAAATAGTTTCCTCATTTATATGCAAGGGGAAACTGAGGCTCAAAGAGATTAAGGCGTAGGAGTGGCTGATGCTCATGGAAAGCTTACCACAGGCCAGACACTGATCTGTGTTACCCATTTATTACTTACCAATCCCCCCACGTAGGCACAAAGATCTCCATTTTACCCATGGGAAACCAAAAACTAGATTCACCAAGTAACTTACCCATAGTCCCAAGGTAATAAACACTGGAGCCAGGACCAGAGTCTAGAAATTCTGGCTCCAAAGCCTGTATATTTCACCACCACACTGTTCTGCCCTTCAGGTCACAGAGTCATTAAACACAGGACCCTGACTTCCCATATCTCTGCCTTCTGCTGAAGCTGTCCTGAATGCCCAGTGTCTGAGGCCAAATGGCACCTCCCTCAATACAGAAGGATGCTCCAAAGTGGCTCAGTTGCAAAAGAAATACAGGGATGCATCTGCTAGCCACGTGTGCAGCTGGGCCCTCAGCCTGGCAGCTGAGGACAGGTATCCCTGCTGTTCTTGGGCATCCGCCACTGACACAGGACACAACACGCAGGGGATGGTGATTTTTACCCTTTACCTATGTGCCCGCAGGTTGGCTCTGACTCCGGCACACAGCACAGGCTGCACTGGGGGCTGCTTGATGAGCTGGAGAAGTCCCCCTTGGCCAAGGGAGGCTTGTTTCTCCTGGGGCAGTGGGTGGCGGGGCCGGGGGGGCGCTGGGGGTCACCTCTCCCTGGCCAGATGAAGGCAGGCGAAGTCTTAGTGTGCAGAAGGAGGTGCCTGGCAGCTTCCCCCTGATGACAGAGCAGGAGGCCCCGGGCTGAGTCCAAAGCAGATAGCATGCAAACGAGACAAGAGAGTGTGGAATGTTAGGACAGATTCCTGAGAGAGGCGAGGCATGCACACAGATCTAGTCTGGCTCAGATCCAAGTGTGCACTTCTGAGCAGAGAAAATTGGGTCCAGCTTCGGCCTGAACGTGCGAGCACTGGAGAAAAAGACTTCTCTGTTCTGAGCTGCTAAGATGCATTACCCATGTGGCAGAATTGCTAGTCAATGCCCCGGTATGCATTTATCACATAGTACTATATTGCATAGTACTTTATTATTACATAGTATATAGTACTAGAGTTGCTAGGTTCTTAGCTTCGCCTTTAGCTGGCTGTGACCACGTGACAAAGTTCTGGCAAATGCTGTGTGCATGGGAGTGAGGTGTGTGCAAGTTCTGGGTCATGCATGTCCTTGAAAGGAAGTGGTGTGCCCTTGCCTTTTGCCAGGCCAACCTTCCTCATGGCTGGAATGCAAACATGATGGCAGGAACCGGAGCTGCGATTTTGGGCCACAAGATGGAAGCACATGTTGAGGCTGGCAGAGCAGATAGTTAAAGGATCCTGGATCCTGAGGGCTGTGCAGCTGCTATCCTAGCCCTGCCTGCCCATTTGAACTTTCACAGGACAGAGGTACAGATTTCTATCCTAAGCCAATATTATCTGGGTCTCTTTGTTACAGCAAGCAAGCTGATGTCTTACTTATGCAGCTCGAAGCTCAGATAGGCTCCCTAGGTGCCCTTTGGGTGTGATGGTTTTGTCGTTTCTCCTGTTTATGAAACACCATGCTGTAAGGGCTCTGCACACACAGGACCTCATCTGCCTGGTCTCAAAGGGAGCGAATTTTGCAGTTATAGGAAGACAGGAGAGAAGACCGGCCCAGGCAGCCTCCTACCCTGCAAGCCTGTGACGGCTTTCAGGCAGGCTGTCAGTTCTTGTAGAAAAATGGGACCAGGGGATGC
This sequence comes from Mirounga angustirostris, assembly GCF_029215605.1. Classification (NCBI taxonomy): domain Eukaryota; kingdom Metazoa; phylum Chordata; class Mammalia; order Carnivora; family Phocidae; genus Mirounga; species Mirounga angustirostris. The sequence continues at coordinate 128,581,040 of NW_026991713.1, forward strand.
CTGGGTGGCTCAGTCGGTTAAGCATCTGCCTTTGGCTCAGGTCATGATCCCAGGGTCCTGGGATCGAGTCCCTCATCGGGCTCCTTGCTCAGCGGGGAGCCTGCTTCACCCTATCCCTCTGCCTGCCGCTCCCCGCTTGTACTCGCGCTCTCTCTCTCTAACAAATAAATAAATAAAATCTTTAAAAAAAAAAAACAAAAAACGAAAAATGGGACCAGACCTGGTTCTGTTTCATTCAAACTGAGGTTATTTTTATTATTGTTATTATCGTTTTAGAGAAAGAGAGCGCGAGGTAGGGGTGAGGGGCAGAGGGACAGAGCAAATCTCAAGCAGGCTCCACGGTGCAGAGCCTGAGGCGGGGCTCGATCTCACAATCCCGAGACCATGACCTGAGCCAAAATCAAGAGTCGGACATTTAACTGACTGAGCCACCCAGGCGCCCCTCAAACTGAGGTTATTTTGATAAAAACAGCTGGTAGGGGAAGAAAAACCCTAAGGGCAGGGGGAAGGATTGTGTTCTGGTCCTGACCAAGTGGCAGAGTGGCCCTGGACCAGTTTCTTTATGTGTAAAAACAGAAATGACAGTGACCACTCTTCACCCTGATGTGTCCCTCAGGAGCCTGGGAGCACTCTTTCTATTCAAGTCTCTGGCAGGTTGCATTTTTTTAAAAGATGACTGCCAGCTTTGCTTTGATGTCTCAAGGAGTCTGACTTAAGGGGGAAAAGCCCTTCTGCATGTTGGTGTAAGGATTTGCAGCCCGGTGCCCACCCTGCGTCCTCGGAGTCATCCCACCACGGGACCTCAGCAACCTCTGTGTTCCATTTTAAATCATGAGCGTGGCATTCCAGCATCGGTGGTCCCCTGGGGTTTGCTTGGCACAGACGGGACCGTCTCACGGTCAAGGGCCAGAGCGGCGCAGGCAGCCTCCCTGGGAGAACCATGTGTCTCCTGCCACTTTCCACCAAACTCACGGCCTCCCCTTCTATCTGTTCCGTCCCCTAAAGTACACATCCTTGTCTCCCCTAATATCAATGTCTTTTCACGAGCAATATCTACCTCTCTCCTGGAGAAGGCTTCTCCTGAATTCCTTCTCCACCTCACCCCCCATGCCCCCAAGGGGACCCCGGTGCTTGAATGGGCCACAGAGGCAGCTTCTCTTCTTGAGAGAAACCTAAAGATTGATGGGAGGTCCCCGGCCATCCAGGTTTAGCCCTGATTGTCAGGTCCACACTTAATTCTATTATGTTTTCCTCTTCTGATTGTTGTCCAGCAGGAATGCCCCTTACCCCTGACTTCCCCGTGTTGGGGTTGGATCCAGGACGTTTCCTGACCTGGAAAGGACCCCACGGCATAATGCAGGGTCGCGGTGGAAGGGGTGACCCCCGAAAAGGTGCAGGGGCAGCCTGCGGTGTTTTATGTCTGAGTGCTGCCATCCCCTCCTTCAGCTCCATTTATGGAACGAGTCCATTGCACTTTGAAACAGGCCCATTGCGCTTCCCGCTCGGTCTCAACTATCTCTTCTGTGAAATGGGGATAATAAAACCCAGGCCCTAAGACAGGGGACCCGACCAACTGATCTCTCGAGCCCCCTGCCATCCCTGGGAACCGTTTTTATGGATTTTACAGAAGACTGACTGATGCATTTAGAAACGACCTCAAACTTTTACAGAGAAGTTGCAAGCATGGTATAAATATTTGTCCAGATCCATGTGGGAATAAATGGCTGACATGGTGCCGCATTCACCCCTGGACATTTCGGCATTGTCACCTTACACACAAGGACATTCTGCTACATAACCACAACACACCCGTCAATCGGGAGTGTGTCCGCTCCATTCCTACCACCCGGTCATCCTGGCCCCTTCAGATCCCCCCACTGTCCCCAGTCAGGCCTTTGACCAGATGTGCCCAGCAGAGAATCACGCATCACATTTGGCTGTGAGCTCTCTTCAGTTTCCTACTGTCTGTAAGAGTCTTGTGCGGTTGCGCGGTGTCTAGACTTTTGAGCACCGCAGACTCCGAATGGGGTGGCCCTCGGTGGTTCGGGTCATCAAGTCCCGTCCACTGGCATGTGGTCTCCACTTGCTCCATCACAGATGGATCATTGATTCCCTGATTAGGGTCCGTTGGCCAGGTCCTCGCAGGAAGCCAGTTTGCATTTGTGATTATTCAGTATTTTTGTGGGGCGGCGCTTTGAAACCATGGAAATATCCATTTACTCCTCAAGTACAGTCAATTAATTCAAAATACAATTATAATGATAACTAATTGATATAATTAATTAATTGGCATATGTGTGGACTCGTGGTTTCCTAGTCCATCCCGTGGGTTATGATTCATTATTATTACCATGTATCTTGATGCTTAGGTTGTCCCCAGTGTGGTCAGTGGGAGCCCATTCCAGATGGCTTCTGTGTCCTTCTGACGTGTCCTCATCATTCTCTGAGCACTTCTGGATTCTCTGGCACAAAAATACGTTTTAGGCTGATCTTCCAGTTTCCTGTCCCAAGCTCTGGAGCTGGCCATTCCTCTCAAAAGCCCCAAGTCTTTTTGGCAGACAGTGGATGGTGACAGGGACTCTCCTTGATCTAACTTTACTTGGGCTCCCCTGAGCTCCCTGCTCTGCTGGGCCCAGCGTGGGCTTCCTCTCTGTCCTTGTGAAATCCACTTTGAGCAAGAACTGTGCTAAGTCAGTATATCACCACTCCTCTGGCCCACACCAACCACCCTGGCTATCTGATCAAATTCCTCGTCCCCAACCTGGACACCTTAGCACCCTGGTCTGCGTTCAGCAGGAGTTCTGTGGAGTTGTCGAGCAAGAATGCCCCTTACCCCTGACTTCCCTGTTTTGGGGTTGGATCCAGTCTGATCCCTCTCCCCTACCACAGATCCCCCCTGAGTCATCCGCCATCCCATCCTTAACGCATGTCACGAACCATTTTTCTTTTATGAGGATGCCATTCCTCCACCCTCCCTGGCTCTGGGCCACCTATCCTCAACAGCCCTCTCCCCACCTCCCCTGCAGCGTGGTCCCTCCCCCATGGAGCCTTACCTTCTTGTCCCCCCGACCCCAACCCCTTCATGGCTTTTGCCTGTCCTTGTTGTAGGGAAGGCAGAGAGAGGAAGAGCCTATGAGAGCCTTTGACGGTGGAATCTTCCAGTCAGCGGTGATAGTCTTTGCTTAGGAACCAAAGACAACCCGTGGTGATGCTCACGCGGACTGTTCCCTAGAGGCTGAGGCTTTCTGGCTTGGATCCTCTGTGACCCTGTCTGTACCTCTTAAAAAGAAGAGCTGTTGGTGGCATTCAAGAGAGAACAGATCCTTTTTTCCTTCTGTGCTTCCACATGAGCTTCAGGGCACAGGAGTGACCTTGGATGAGTTACATTTTAATGATCCCTCCAGCTTCGGGGCTGGTCAGAAAATTTTCCACATCTTCCTCCTGGCTGTTCATGCTTTTGGGAAGCAGGCCTGGTGCCAGTAGTCTGGTCTGAATCTCTCTGAGCACCTCCAGGGCTCCCAGCCTCCAGCGCTCCTCTCAACAGCTGGCTGAGAGGGGTGCAGGCTCTTTTGGGGTTTCCCTCAGACCCCCTTGCAGATTCCCCTCCTGGGGTGGGAAGAGACAGACAGGTGCCAGTGGACAGAAGAGACTTCAGGAAGCCTGAGCATAGATAACTGGGGACTAACAGCCCCAGAGGCTACAGGGCAGGAGCCCACCCACCACGAGGCCAACGAGGATGAAAATGCAGGGACCCTCACTTGCTCGGCCTCTTCCACAGCCTGTGTGATCTGCAGTCACAGTTCTGTAGTCTTGGTCTTAAAGAAGGATCTCCCAAATTCTCTAAGCTGTGGGCCCCACAACCTGGGCCTATCCCAGGTCTGATGCCACGTGGGATGTGACTCCAGCTCCCATGTGTCCCAGAGGGGTGGGAAAGGCCCAATGACAGGACCCCCTCCCCCACCTCCACCCCGGGCGTTGGCAAGTGGCTTAGTGTTGCAGTCAAGAGCAACCCTGCCCGGGTTCAAATCTCAGCTCTGACATTTACCAGCTGTGGGATTCTGGAAGTCCCCTCCGAGGACTGATGTGAGGATTGATACATTTATCTGTGTATGTGAACTTTATCATCTGCCTACCTGCCCACCCACCTGTCATCTCAAACACACAGACACAGGAGTCCCCAGAAGAGCACTTAGATGTATCATCCCTCCATTCAGCTCCCTATGAAACACGGCCGTGAAAGGTACATGGCGACGTGGCATGCAGCTTGGAGAGCCCTCAATCTTCCCCCCATTCTTCAAGTCCAAAGAATGTTCCCTGAGTTCTTTGCCTTATTTATGGAAGGTTTGGAAGGCTCATAAAAGTTTCAGAACATTTAGAGTTTGGGAGTATGGTCCTGGGCTGCTTTGCCAGAGAGCAGAGTGGCCTCGCCCTGACACGTGGGATCGTGTATGCAGCCCAGGAGGCAGAGCGCTAACTGCTTGGCTGTGCTGCCTCCCAGCTCTGTCCCCAAGGGAAGGGTCTGCTGTCCCCTGTCTCGATGAGGGAGAAAATGACAGGACTGGGTGCTCAGGAGGGATTAGGCTTTGGGGCCTTCAGGAGGGTTGCTGGCTGAGAAAGTGAGGAGGATATGGACCACTTTTGTGGGAAAACCCCCCAACACTAGCCTCAGAGGGTGCTCTTACCTGGGAGGTGCTCCTGCTTTGTCCTGGGAATTTTTTCTTTTTTCTTTTAAGATTTATTTGTCAGAGAGCGAGCACAAGCAGGGGGAGCAGCAGAGGGAGAGGGAGAAGCAGGCTCCCCACTGAGCAGGGAGCCAGATGTGGGACTCGATCCCAGGACCCTGGGATCATGACCTGAGCCGAAGGCAGACGCTTAACCGACTGAGCCACCCAGGCGCCCCTGTCCTGGGAATTTCAAGCCTCCCACAGGAGATCGACCACGTGGGGAATTGTGACTCCATTTAGCACCGCCCTGCCTACCTCTTCCCTCATTGTCAGGAAGCTGGGCGCTAGACACTTGAATTTCACGTGCAATTGTTGCTTCTGCCCTGGCCAGCTGTGTGAGGCTACAGTGAATAACAGCATGGCCACTGGTTCTAGATGAGGCCGGCATGCCTGGGCCCTGGCTAGGCCTCAGAGCTCAGCTCCTCCCATGAAGAAACCCTCTCTAGGCGCGAGCCTACCGTCCCAGAGCCTTCCCTTCCTATCCTGACTTCCCAGAACGCGACCTCCCTGGCCCCCACCACCATTTCCTTCCCCGCTCCTCCTCCCTACCCTGCTACCTGTCTTTCCTGCCCACCAACCAGCCTTTCCTACCCAACCCCCTCCCCTATCCCATGCACACTGAAATTCTGGGGTCCTAGAAGGGCTGCAGCTCTTCGCTTAGTAGAGGGAGGCTGTATCATTTTTGTCCCTAACCAAGCCCTTCTGAAAATAAAAGGGGGCTGTGGGATGATGAGCACAGGCAGAGACTGTCCCGGGCAAGCTCGGCTAGGTGGTCACCCTGTTCCAGCTCTAGTCATTCCATCCTTCCCTGGCTTAGCCCCCACCAGCCTGCACGGCCCTTCTTCCTTCTTCTTCTGGAATAAGCACAACAACGCTTGTGTCCTCTCAGCTCGGGCCTCCTCGGACCTGCCCCTGGGTGCCGGCAAGAGCCGGCTTGCCCTGGCTGGCTGGACTGTGAAGTTTTCAGGAATTTTACAGGCCAACTGTTAAACACAGCCACCATCCTAAAATTAAATGATATGAACTCACCATTAAATAAGGCGATAAATACCCTAAATTCATCACTTGCTAATTACATTGTTATTTTCTAGGCTCTTGATGTTATTTATGTCCACTCTGTCTGTCCGGAGGAAATACCCTGGCTGGGCTCAAAGGCCGCACTTTGCTTTCCGGCTCTGTCTTCAGCGATGTCAGCTCCATAGCTGGGAACTGGCCACAGCGGGAGTAGTAATACCACTGAAATGGCGAATGCTATAAACAAGGGCTGGATTTGTTGATTGTCTATACTTCAGAAAGTGATTCGAGAAAGAAAATGTTAGTCATTCAAATTAAACTTAAAAAAGCATATTTTGGGTCCCTAGCCATTACGTGGTGCATAATACACGAAATGGAGGGAATATTTCTCGGCATTTGAAAACTTAACTGATTTAGCAAAGAAGTTGCTCATGTCTAAAGAGGTTCCAGTTTAGGGGCACCTGGGAGGCGCAGTTGGTGAAGCATCTGACTCCGTTTAGCTCAGATTATGATCTCAGGGTCATGAGATTGAGCCCCACATCAGGCTCCACGCTCAGTGCAGAGTCTGCTTGGGGTTCTCTCTCCCTCTCCCTCTGCTCCTCCCACTTGTTCTCTCTCTCTCTCTCAGTAGATAATACATCTTTTTTTTTTTTAATTGTTTCAGTTTAATAGATATAATTAGTATGAAAGGGAGAGATAGTTTATGATTTAAGGACATCAGATTTAAGGACAATAAATTTACTGGGGAGAGAGCTGATTGGGATGCAACTCTGCTTCTCAACCCATGGTTAAATGCAAGGGTTTGGCAAAAATCGATGAAGGCATTCTATGAGAATCAGTTGGCTATGCATAGTGTAGAATATTGTATATTTCAGCATTGTTTATAAATTGCATACTACATATCCTTTACGTCAGGAAAGTTCATGATAAACATGTTTACGTATACATAGGCACATGCAACTCTTCTTATGCATGAACTGCAGCCCACCCCTTGGCCCAGGCTGGGTTGGGTGCCTCTTTTTCCTGCTCCCATGATAAACTGTGTAGTCCGTCTCACCCACTGAACTTCTTGAGGACAAGGATATCTCTGTAGCTCTAACACTTAATTCCATGGCACATATTATGTACCTCTCCTAAAACGTAATTAAGTACTTTCTGGATTTAATAGTTGAGCGAGTGAAGGCAACGCTGTGCACTCTCCATGCATTTTTCTCTTCCTGGGGAGGGACCGTGTTCCAGGCCCTCTTACACCGGGGTGTGGCCATGTGATGAGTTCAGCTGACTGATGCTGTGTGTTCAGCTGTGTGTGTGGTAGGGGGGATGCCAGCCCTTTTCAGACAAGACCCTCCAGAAGCCTCTTCCTTCTCTGCTATGGGCACCCTGGAGGCCAAGTCTTCCTGATCGGGTAGCCACATGACAGAGGGGGGATGCCTTACCCACAAGGTGAGTAAAAGAAACTTTTATTTTGTTCAGCCACTAAGATCCTGGGGTTCACTTGTTACCACAGCAGAGCCTAACCTATCCTGACTAATACAGGTAGATGGACTGGGATAGCAACTGAGAAATGGCAGGTGGACTGGGACCAGCTTGCATAGCATGTTAGTGGTGGGGCCAGGCCAAGAACCCGTCTTCATTTTCCCTATGCAGACTGCCTCCCAACACTTTTCTGGAAGTTTAGAATAAAGTGTGAATCCAAGGTGGCTTTTGTTCAAAGCCCCATTTCAGAGGATAAGTGGTTAGGACCCACTCATATGGTGAGGCCTCCTGAGGCCACCAGCCCAGTAGGCACGCCCACCAAACATCCTCCTTCATTAAAGGATCAACAGGTATGGCTGATGTGTGGGATTCAGTCTCCCATTAACTGTCATTAGCCTGGCTGATGTTTCACCCACAAGCACCCCTCCCTTGTCCTGTCATTTGCCACTTCCCTGTGAGCATATCCAAACAGGTTTAAGACTTGAAGGGAGAGAGAACCAGTTTTGGAAGTGATACTCTCAGGGCATAGAACTCAGGTCCCAAAGGCAAATGGAAAAAAGAGGACCGCCCCCCCCACTGCCTTCCCTCCAGGACATCGGCTTACCTCTCCCCCTGAAGCACTGCTCTTGGTTTTGTGGTTTGTTTCTGTGTTGGCCACTAAGACGTAAGCCCCCCAGGGTCATATTTTGGGCTCTGTCTCTGTTCTGTCTCCCCAGCGTCTACACAGTGTTCATTGAACGGCAGGGATTGCACCCCTGCCTCACACCGTATCTTATGCCAGGACCGGGTGACTGACAGCCCCTCATGTGTGCCCTCCCCTCTGACCTTTGTACAGGCTGTGCCCTCTGCCTGGGACACTCTACTCACCTTGTAGTCCCATTAACTCCTGCATGCCCTTCAAGTCAGTCTGGCCACCTTCCCCGACCAGATCCTTTCCCTGGCCGCTGCCCCATCCTCTGTCCCCTACCCCCAATACTTCCCCTGTCACAATACTGTTCTGCTTTCTTGCAGCGAGTGTGTGTATTTGCCTATCTTCTCCCTGGACTGCCAGCTTGGGAGCATGGGACTGTGTGTGCCCTGCTCACTGCACTATCCTTAGCCCCTAGGACAGCACATCATAGGTGCTCAAATACTCAGAAGATGAACCAATGGATGCTGATCACAGCCAATGTGTGACCTCTTAGTCCATTCCAGGGAGACCCAGAGATGCAGTGGGGGATGTAGGCTCCTTTTCTGGATGAAGTTTCCCACTGATCCTCTCTCCTATAGCCATCGTGGGCAGGCCCAAGAGAATGGCCCATGTCTACTATTTTTTCTGTCTCCCTGTACTCCCCTCTCTTCCTCAAATGGGGTTATCTTCTTTCTCAGTGATAAAAATAACATACACTCATTGTAAGACTTCTGAGCTACTCTTGTCTTTCAGTGTTCACACACCTATTCTATGTAAGAGCTATTAAATGAACACCTACTATGTGCCAGATGCCACATCCAGCAGTGGGGATGCACATGGTAGGACATGGTCCCGACCTTCCAGGATCTAACAAATTGCCCGATGATGTTCATTCTGCTGGCCAGGAGAACCACCCTCTGAGAACCACTGCCCAAGACTACAGCACTCTTGCAGTTTTCAGAAGTTAGGCACATCTCTTATCTTGTTCAGTCTTTCAGAATCTCTCACCCGACTACATTAAGTGCACACAACTGGTGAGCGCTCTTAAGGCCAGGTCTTCCTGAGATGCTGGCCTCTCTTCATGGCACCTGGTGGCACCTGCCATCCCCAGCACCACAGGAGTGCTGAGAAATATGATGGGTCCGGTTGGAGCAAGGGGGCATCAACTTGGAGAGGAGGGCTCCAGGAGGACATTTCTTGGAGGGAGGGATGCAGGGTCTAGCACTGGGCTCTAGAAGGAGACCTGCTTGGGTCACGATGGGCTGAGCAATAGTGACTTGGTGCAAGAACTAGCCGTTGGACCCCTCCACCTGGAATGCAGAGCAAGGCAGAGGTAGTGCTACAAAGGAAAGGAACTGGCCCAGGGGCCTTCTGACCTGAGGCAGGTGTGACTGGGGCCTGGATCACTCCACCTGCTTCCCGGCAGCTGCTCTGGAGGCTCTGGTTGAAGAGTCCCCCTCCTTGCATTCTGCCCTAGCACCTCCCACTGCCAGGACTGGCTGGGAGTATGCTGTGTAGGGTGGAAAGTCTGAGGGCCGCAGTCTGGCCAGCCCAGCAACTCAAAATAAGCATTTCCTCCTGGGCAGCGAGGCGGCCAAGGGGCTCTGACTGGACAATCCCCCAGTGTTCCCTGGAGCCTTTCAGGCGCGAGGCTGGGCTGGGCACTTCCTCATCTGGGAGGAGGCCCTGGGAGGTGGCGGGAGAGCCCAGCTCTGAGAGGAGCTCTGTGAGTCTCAGGCGGAAAGGAAAGGAGACATGGAAAAGTGTGAACTTGGAAGAGGGAGTCCTCTGATGTTGTGTATCTAAGCAGGAAGCCAGACCTACCCAGCTCTGGGGAAGGAAAACAAACTCTGGAGACCTATTTTTAGAAAGTGGCAAAATTCTGTTTCTCAGTAGGCAGTGGATTTTAAATGTAAAAGTTGCTTCATTGCTACAGGTAGGAATGGGACCGTGGTGAGTGGTGGTATCTGAATGAGGCTCTGAGGCTGGTGCCTGCTCACCCTTCCTGCTGCTGGACTAGCACAGGGCCATTCCAGAAGGCTCTGTAGGAATTCTGGCACAGACTTTGTGGTGATAATGATGATGGAGGTGGAGATGGTGCAGATGATGGTGATCAAGATAATGGTGATGGTGATGGTGATGATGGTGATGGTGGTGATGGTGATGGTGATGATGGTGGTGATGGTGGTGATGATGGTGATGGTGATGATGATGGTGATCAAGATAATGGTGATGGTGATGGTGGTGATGGTGATGGTGGTGATGATGGTGATGGTGATGGTGATGATGATGGTGGTGATGGTGATGGTGATGATGGTGATGATGGTGATGGTGGTGATGATGATGATGGTGATGGTGGTGATGATGGTGATGGTGATGATGATGGTGGTGATGGTGATGGTGATGATGGTGGTGATGCTGATGGTGATGGTGATGGTGATGGTGGTGATGGTGATGGTGATGATGATGGTGGTGATGGTGATGGTGGTGATGATAGTGGTGATGGTGATGGTGGTGATGATGGTGGTGATGCTGATGGTGGTGATGGTGATGGTGATGGTGATGGTGGTGATGGTGGTGATGGTGATGGTGATGGTGGTGATGATGGTGATGGTGATGATGATGGTGGTGATGGTGATGGTGGTGATGATGGTGATGGTGATGATGATGGTGGTGATGGTGGTGATGATGATGATGTGGGGATGGTGATAATAGTGATGGTGATGGTGTGTGCCAGGCCAAACTTAGCATATGTGATCTCATTCAGTCCCACAACAACCTTATGGGGTGAGTATGGGTCACCCCCTATTTTTTCAGGTGAAGAAAGTGAGCCTCAGAGAAGTTAAGTCACACAGCCAACAATCATAGGGCTGGGATTCAAACTCAGGTCAGGGTAACAACAAAGCCTGCTCTCTATGAACCCATGACAAGATCTCAGATTTGGAAGGGGTGACACTGAGTACAATTCCTGTCACCTTCCTGTCCCAGGGTGCTTGCACAGTCCCTGCTCGCATACGGAGATGGGACTCACACTCCCATGAACAGTTCTCTCCGTTTCACTCAGCTCAAAGCCCCGGAAGTTTCCTATATGGAGCTGGAATCTGCCCTGTGTCGTCTCTGTGGCTGCACAGGATTCTCTGTTCTGACTGCCTTGTAAGCCTCTGGAGGCAGTTCTCATCACCTCTCAAGTCTTTTCTTTCTGCGGTCTCTGCTCCTCATGAAGCCCGTTGGGTTTCAGTGTGGAGTCTGGAATTGGGCAGAATGCACGTAGGGCCAAATCTACCTTTGAAGGTGGATCTGATTTCTAGAAATAGCAAGTGGTCATTTGGAATTGCTGTGCACATGGATGATTCAGCTGAGAAAAAAAGCTGGCTTAAAAGATAAAATTGGGTGATTTTTAAATCTGGCCCAAACTAGCACTGAAAGAAGTTATTCCTGGAAGGAATGTACCAAAATAGAATTTAAACACCAGCAACGGGGTGCCTGGGTGGTTCAGTCGGTTAAGCATCTGCTTTTGGCTCAGGTCATGATCCCAGGGTCCTGAGACTGAGTCCCATGTGGGGCTCCCTGCTCAGTGGGGAGCCTGCTTCTTCCTCTCCCTCTGCTGCTCCCCCTGCTTGTGCTCTCTCACTCTCTCTCAAATAAATAAAATCTTATAAATAGTTTAAAAAAATAAACACCAGCAACATTCACTATTAGACAAAGCGTAGAGCCTTTCAAGGCAAGGAGATGCCCAGGTCTCTGAGAGCTGGTGCATCCCAATAAAATGTAGACAAAACTTCAACAATGCCACCTACAAGTGTTGGCAGACTTGCAATAATCCCCGACACGATCAGGGAAGGACCACCAGTTTGTGCTGCAGTTGTGTCCTGAGTGGACTGTGGCTGGAGACTTACAATGGGGAGAACAAGTCCAGCCCCAGAAGCCTCCGGAGTGGCTCCCACTGGAGCTGGGTGGCCTCCGGCGGAGGGCGAGGCTAAGGCCGGGCATGGGCTTCCGCTTTGCCTTGCCCTGCCTCAAGCCCTGATGCTTGGGGCAGCCGGGTCCCGGACTTTCCACTGAAGCTTGGCGACCTTTCCAGTAACAACCACAACTTCAGAGGACTGCCAAGGAGCAGGCCGGGCAACGTCCCCGGGGAACTCGGCTGGCTGGGTGTGCGGTGTGTGCGTGGGAGTCTTGCACACGGGGGTGTTGGAAACCATGACTGGCAATTCCAGATTCCAGAAGCAAGTCCTGAAGGAAGACGTGGAGGCATGGAGCCAAAGGACCTGCTGTGAACTGGATCCCCCGAGGCAGAGGTCACATGCAGCAGCAGGTCCAAGCAACCCCAGCCCCGGCCGAAGGGTCCTTCGCAGGCCCGGGGGACACACCCCACTTCCCTCTCCTCTTTCCAGCTCTGTGCAGGCCACTGGAATGCTCTTTACACCAATCCAGACTGCGGACTACAGTCCTCACCTGCCTCCCCTTTGTTCCCCAACCATGCCGTGCCCTCCACTCCCTGTAAGCTGAGGCACAGCTGTAAATCGGAGACAGGCCCTAGCGAGTGGGGGGGGGGGGGTGCAGACAGAACACTACAGGAAGTGGCTCCGCGGGGGACAAGAAGGGCTCTGGAGGGGAGAAACGGGATTGTGGTCTCTCTCGGTGACACTGAGGAGGGTTAGCCCTTTCCACACTCGGGAGAAGGGACAGCTGGAAGGTAGCAGCCTGGCGAGGCGTGGGCAGCTTCACAGAAGGTGCGGGAAGCAGGGAGTTTGCACATCAGGCCACCAGGGTATGGACCCACTGGCCCACAGGAACCCCTTGTGAAGAGAAGTCTGCGTTTTCTCATCTGTAAGAGGTCGTCACACACCCCCAACCTGGCAGATCATCATGAGGAACAGGTGGTGACATTTAGCACCACTCACAGCATGGGGCCCACAGAAGGACACAAAGACTTGCTGAAGGAATCGGCGAACACGGTCCTATTCAGGACCACTTGGTTCACCTCCTAAGCTGTGCGAATTATTAGTTTCGGACAAGTGCTTTCCACAATTAACATTTCAATTGAGCTCCTTTGGTCTTTAAGATTCCTTAGAAGAAGTATTACAAACCCATGCACAGTGAGTTGGGAAGAGCCTGGTGGAGGTTCCCCGGGCTGGGTTTAGAAAGCAAGCCCCAGGGAGGTGAGGCTCCCCAGCCTCCACAGCAAGCCCGGCTGGGGAAGCCCTTCCTGAACTTTCCACTTTCCTCCTCTTTGAAATTGTCTTCACAAGGCAAAGGTTATTTCCCTCCAACTTCAAAATGCTTAGACACCAAAGGATGTCTAAGTGACAGGATAAATTCTGTCCTATCTCATGGACCGGGAAGCTATGTAACCACAGGAGGACCAGTTGGAAGCAGGAGAAAACCTTCTATCATCCCAGTAACGTCGGGGTGTGGGTTCCGTGAGGAGTGATGTGATTGATTGTACAAAGACCACGGAGACTGGAATGCATCTCTGGTAACAAGGGCCAGCCTCCCGCTGCATGTCCCCCGCTCGAGGGGCTCATACCACTCAGCGACACTCAGCGAATGCCGCGGACGGAAAGCCACCAGTCGCCTAGAAGCGCGTGTGCACGCTCATGCTCTGGAGCCTCTCTGTCTGACACATGGATTCCTTGTTCACTCACCCCACCCCTTAAAGGTTATTTCCAGAACTTCGGTTGTTACCCTTGGCAGCTGTGTTTCACCCACAAATACTGGGAGGCTGGTTTATGAAGTGTGACGTGTTTATCAATGACTAAGTTCCATTAACCTCTGCTTCTGAATGTGAATTCTTCCCTCTGGCCCGGGGCCGGACCGGCACAGCTCCCGCCTTGACTGCAAGCAGGGGGTGTCGGGTGGGGGTGACCCCTGAATGCTGAACCTAAGCCGCCACACTAGGAGCTCCCGTGCCCAGAAAGTAGACCCCTGAGCCCCTCCACAAAATGGGGGTATGTCTCCCCTTTGGAAATGTTCTCTGAACCTCAGAAACATGGTCAGCTGGGGAAATGGCTGGCTTTAAGGATCTCGAAGAAGCAGTGGGTATCAGGAAAACCTACATCGAACCCAACCATGGAGGCGGGGAGATTCCTTCTGCCTCAGCTTTGCTCTGGATCCTGGTGTGCCCCCAAAGCAGAAGGGCCCGTGGGGGAATCAGAAGGCAGAAAGCAACACTAGGAGGTGTCCCAGGATCGCACAGTTTTCGGGGCGGGGGTGTGTGGACCCTGCCCCTAACTTAAGGCCATTTGTGGTTTTCCCCCACCCAGCCTAAGCTAAGTTCTCCAAAGAACACATGTTTGCCATTTTGGCTTTCTGGGTCATTTCTGGAAACCTCCATGTTTCCCTGCCTTTAGCTCTTTGCTGAATAGAAGGTTCCGGGCCTGAAGGAGATCTTTACAGAGCCGGGCTGGCAGGTTGGTGCAGTGATGGTATCGCAATGGGGCGAGCTCTGCCTGGCTCCTGGGGTCATCTGTGGCCTCCTTAGAAGGACAGTAGCCAGGACAGCGAGTGAGCCCGCTGGTGATGGCAGTGGTTGGCATTTCTTAAGCCTTAGGGAATTTGGAATATGGAGGGAAGAGCTTCGTTATTTGTTTTTTTTAAAAAAAGAGACATTTAGAAGGACCGCAAACATCACACCCAAAGGTTGACTCTTTTTATGCTGAAAAGCGTGGGCTGGGAAGTGTGCTTAGGTCATTATCCTGTGGCCAGGCCTTTTCTTGGGGAGGACAAATGGTTTTCCTGCCAGCAGTTCTGCTGCCCTTGGGGAAGAGGGAGAACCTGGCGAGGGGCCGGCGGGGAACAGGGGTTGGACTGGACCGGTCAGCCGAGGCGGCAGGGGGCCGCATTCCCCACCCGGCCACACAGCGCCCCTGCTCGCAAATGCAGCTCGAGTCCTCATCTTACCAGGCTGCGGCGGCTTACCGCCCTGCCTTCTCTCTTCTCAGGTATCTGAAAGCAGGGCTTGTCCAGCGAGTAGATTAGAAGAGGATATGCCAACTTGTTCCCATACTTGAAAGCCGGAGAAAGCCCTGCTGTGAGGAGAACAAACAGAACCTGTTTGGTGGCTTGTCATTTCAGTGACAACACGAACCTTTCACAGGTGAGCATTCCTCACACGCCTCCCCTTCCGACTGCCCCCCCCCTCCCCCGGGGCAGGCAGCGGGGGTCACAGGCCGGAGCAGGGGAAAAACACAGCAAACCAGCTCCAGAGCCTTCAGGGAACATGAGGATTTGATGACAAACATATAATATCTCAAGGGAGAGCCGAGGGAGAAAAGTGTATTACAGCTTGTCCGGGCAATCAAAAACCCTCCTAGAGAAACAATGTCCCCATTCTGCCGCCTCCATTAGGGACCCAGCACAGCAGGTACGAGTGTATTGTTTTCATATTTATCTTACTTCTCTTTCTTCATTCCTCTTGAATAAACATCAAGAACTGATTCCTTAGATCACCTACATCAAAAACATCACCACCAAATCCTCTGTAGGGTCAAAGGCCTCAGAGCCGGAGCTGTGGGAATTTAACGAAGAGAATGCCTTTCTGATTTTTCACAAATAAAAAAGCCAATCCTGAGGGTCTCCTGAGGCCTCACTTTATCAACTCCACTAAGCTCTTCATGAAAATGGGGAGCCAACCTTAGGAGCCCCCCAACAAGGAATTTCGTGGGAAGAATCCTGTACCCTCCATGTCCGTGTGTGCCACACAGGGAGGGAAGAGCAGGAGTGGGCTCAGGCCCGACCCACCGCCTTAAGCACCTCGACAGACTCAAGACACCCCGTGTGCGGACTGTTACTGTAGTATCTGCAACGTATTGCTGTGTGTGGACGAGACTGGCCATGTGTACCTACCTTCCTAAAAGCAAAGAATTCTTTTCCCCTGACTTTGAGCATTAAGATAAAGAGTTTCATAAAAATGGGGAGTGATTTACAGGTATCACTTTGAAAAGAAGGAAAAAAAACCTGGGCACTTGAAATTCATCTTTTCTTTTCATTACAGTTTTGCTTTGAAATGTGGTCAACAATCACTTGACGATGAGCCTTTGTGAATGTCCTATCATGTAGTTATGGCAGGGGAACGAATACCTCTCTGCAAACTAGATGTTTATTTTATTTTATATTTTATTTTATTTATTTGAGAGAAAGCACAAGCGGCGTAAGGGGCAGAGGGAGAAACAGACTCCCCACAGAGCAGGGAGCCCCATGTGGGACTTGATCCCAGGACCCCGGGATCATGACTTGAGCTGAAGGCAGACGCTGCACCGACTTAGCCACCCAGGCGTGCCCAAACTAGATGTTTTTGTTAACATGATACATATACAGGTTACTGCATTAACAGGTATCATTTGAACCTCGTAAAAAACACATGGCTTTAATTACTAGGGTTTTGGGCACAAGAAATGGCCAGAGTAATAGCCAGTATAATTATGAATAAATACAAGAGAAGGATGTAACCATTTAAAAGAAAATAACTGAGCGCCAAGTATAAAATGCAAAAACAAAGCTGTTTATACTTAAGATAAATCTCTAAATTTATTTTTCAAAAACGACATTGTGAGAACAAATATAGTCACGTTGACCTTAATCACAGTGAAGTCATAGGATAGAGATAATTCTCATATTTAAAGGATATTTAAAATGTTAGCCATATCAAGACCCTCTATTTTTAAACACTGTGTATGGCATCTCACTTTGTGAAAGGTAATACAGCCCTCAAGAATTCTTCAAACAAAATCCAATACAAACAGGAGCACAATAAAAACTATTTTAAAAACCTGTAAAATCAAAGCACCTATTAAATTAAGACCATCGAGAATCTATAAGATTATTTCAGGAAGACACGGGCTGGATGAGACACTAAATACCATAGTTCTAAGGGAAAAAATGACCATCATTTTATGGAACTTACAAGGCAAAGTGAATACTATGAAAGATGTGCTTTACGGCGCATTTAAAAATTTTAATTTAAATAATACTCAACAGGAGGAAACCGAGTCTGTGACATTGGCTGAGATATAATAACAGAAGGGCATGACTTGCAACTGGAGCCCTTCCCAGTCTATTTTTAGAGGCTTAAGACTCCAGCCTTAAATAGTTTTAATAATAATGCTTGTGGCTACAACTCAGCATGTGACACACACAGTCTGGGAGAAAAGCAGTTCTTCTCAGACTATGGAACCTAGTTTGCTGGGGGTTTTTTCCCCTTTAAAGCTAATCCTGCGATCTTACTCACAGAACATGAGGGATCTCAAGAATGTTTTCATTTCCTTCTGTTTACTGGCTACCTTGCAACATGCACAACTAGAATTGGGTGATAAATTGAAATCAGAAGGAACTGTCTTGCTTCTCTGGAAGCCTACTTGGAATATTACCTTCGTTGGGTACAGAGCGACACATGGGTGATTGTGGAGACAATGGAGATGTGCCCTTAGAGGTTCCGATCTCTGTGTCCCGTCGCAGCTGCGATGGTTGCATCCGTCAAGAGAGAGGGAAGGGCTTGCATCCTGTAGTCACTTGAAAGGGTCTTAAGAAGTTTGCAGATGTGGACTCACGCATGTATGTGCGTGTGAACACATTTCTGTAAACACACATCATGTACAGGTATATACACCATTCATGCTCACCCACATATCTCCCAGTGACAAAGCCCCCGCAGTCTGATGGGACTTGCTTCCTGAAAATTACCTTTTCCAAATCCAACCTTTCAATTCCACTCCCGTAATGCAAAATTACAGTAAATCATACTCTGAAGGGTTCAATTTTCAATTAAAAAAAAAAAACAAAACACACAAATGGGCAAACCAAATCATATCCAGAAACAAAGACACATCTAGGGTTAACACACCAAACTTTACCCCTGAAAAACAAACAGAAAAACCAAAGGAGATGCTTTGAGATGTTATGAAAATTGAACAGGCATTTCTGTTTTAGGAAACAGAGAAAAGGAAGAGAAAATCCCTTTCATGGATAACTGAATGTAAGAGATCTAACCTGGCTTGGGTGTCACACGTCCTTGGGGTAAGAGTCTAGATGAGAGACGGGAGAATAACAAATCAGACCCAATCCCCCTCCTTCTAAATCCAAAAAAAGGGCATATGGCATTTAGGGTTTTCAGGGTTCTTCTCTGAGCTCCTAGAAAAAGGAAGACAAGATACAGGGCCGGACTCTCCCAGAAGGATCGCCCTGCTCAGATGTGGCAGCGCAGTTGGGTGGCACTTCCTATCCCCACTCCCTCCGCCCGGCCCGTGGAGTCCTGGCACCTGTCATCTGTCGTCCTCCCCGGAACCGTGGCCACTGCTCCTTGGGCGGCCACATCCATGTTAGGCCTCACAAGCCTGGCCATTGTGCCTCTCCAGCCCCCCCACCCCATCCTCCATCACAAGTTCTCCTTCAGAAGTCCGAGCTTGCGCAGGGCCTCCCGGCGGGCCTCCTCCGTGGACCCGCGGCCGGAGAACTGGACGGTGATGCCCTGGGGCCTGAACCCAACAGCCCTGGGCAGCGAACCCGACCGCTTCCTGGCATCCTGGCCACAGTCCGGCTGCCGGTGCTCGTAAAAGCTCCTGCTGGCATTCTGGCGGGCAAGTTTGCCAGCAAGCACCGGGTCTGGACGGAAGGTGACAGTTTTTCCCGTGGAGACGACGAAGGCACTGGGCTCACTCTTTAGGACGTCGTGGATGCTCTGGAAGCCGTTGGGCAACGGCAGGCACTGTTCTGTCTGCACGCCTCTGGACTGCTGCTGAGTGCTGGCATGGCTGCCGGCCCGCGTGGACACGGTTTCGTGGATGGGGTGGGGCTTGCTCTGGCCGTGCGTCCCCTGCTCGGTGACATCAGCCCTGGGGGCCCGGTATTCCGCTTCCCCGGAGGCCAGGAAAGAGACGCCATTGATGTTGGCCAAGACCCGGGCCTTCCGCTCCTGCACGCTGACGGCTGCTTTGGAGATGGTCTTGTTGAACTCCTTTCCCGCGCTGTTGGTCACGCTGATGTTGCTCGGGAAGCGGTGGATCTTGGGTGCGGGCTGGGCCGTGTGTCTGTGCCCCAGGAAGGGGTCCCCGTTCCGAGGGGCCCCCGAAGGCAGTGTCCTCCAGTCCCCAGGCTTGCCCTCCTTGGAGGGGGACGTGGGTGAAAGCGCTTCATTTCCTGCCAACTTCTCAGACATTTTCTGAGCAATTACCAGTGGGGTGGGAACGGAGCGGGGCAGTTTGGGGTGCTCTGCGGGGGGCATGGGGGCAGGCAGCTCTTTCCTGGGGGGCGCTGCCGCTGCGGCCACAGGCTGAAAGGGTGGCACAGGAGGGGTCTGTGGGCCTGCGGAGTCTGGCGAGGAGGGACCCCCGACTTCTGGGTTCCTGCCTTCAAAGACAGGAATGTCTTCCTTCCCGACAGGGCCAGCCCCTGAAAAGGAGGCAGAATCCTCATCAACTCCCACCTTAGGTAAAAATAAATGCATCCTATTTCCTTCTCACTGAATTTATGATGGCCTCCAAGGGACATAAAGCCAACGTCAGCAGCAATGTCAGCATCCCGTCAGCTAAACTCCCTGGCCCAGTGAAGGAGAACATTCTAGGTGAGTCTCACCATCACGTGATAAGAAGGCATCAGCCGGTGACCACGGAAGACTCCGGTCTGAAGGCTCAGCCCCTGGGATGCACACTGGGCATTCAGGCTTCTAAGGACGCGCATACCAGGAGGGAATAACAACCTGCCTTAGGACGGGGTGCTGCCAAGGGAAATGGAGGCGGGAAGGTTGGGGAGCACCCCCGCATCAGGTGTTTCTAGATGAAGCCTAGCTGGATGTGTCAGACAGCCCCGGGCAGAAGTCAATACATCAGCCTCTGAGCCTTTGCAATATCCTTACCAGATACGGATCGCAGGTCACCCAACGCTGTCCGCGCCTACATGCACGCACCTGTCTCTTGCTGCAGAACTGCAAGCCGTATCTTATTTGTCCCTATTCTTGGAATCTCACACAATGCCTGCCAAAGCAGGCACTTGCAACTGTTGTGAAAATGTCACGTAAGAGACGGATGGGCAGGGCGGCTTTCCCTCGCTAAGTGTTTCCCTTGGCCAAGTATACGATCTGGCATTTTTAAAGGATCAGCAGGTTCAAGTTAGCTGTAGGAACTACTGTTCAAAGAAGTGTGATAAAAATGGGAAATTCTTATTCAGTCTCTCCTTTGCTGACGTGGCTGCACACGAAACTCCACACCTGGAGTCGAGAACCCTGGTCTATGAAATTTGATGTAACACACGGCCTTGCACACACACATAACACACACACACACACACACACACACGAAAGAAAATATATTTCTAGAGGCTTGTGACAAAAGGCAGTGTTTTGTAGTAAGAGCCAAAATCCTTTCCCTTCTGTTTCTCCCTCATCCTTCCAATCCTCATCCCCTTGCCCAAATTTATTTCCAGTATCTCTTCCAATCAGGAAAAACAGTGCCAGACAATCCCACCTCGTCCATCCTGTCTGGTCTCACAGGATTCAAAAGACAAAAAGCATGCCTCTCCTTTGAGGCTGCCCTGAATCAAGCAAACCTACAAACCTACAACCTATTACATGCCGAGCCAAACTCTTGTCTGCTCTTTTCCGGTTTTCCTGAACCAGCGGACTTTTCAGTCCAAATACTCCCACTTTGAAAAGTCATACTAGAGAAACAGGGGTATAAGATTGTTCAAAATCTGAGATCAAACCCAAGGGCTAAAATAGAAGTACCTTGTCTGTTTTTTTCGTAAAATGAATTCTTAACACCTGGAAGTCATTTCCAATTTTCTTTTTCTTTTAATACATACACGAATTGATTCGTGTGGTCAGCTAGTCTCATTCTTTATTTTGGCCCTTTTGGAATTTCCCTTCATGGGCTGTCTCCTAATATGCTATGAAGCATCCACTTGGTTGGACACTCAAACTACCAAGAGCATACTTCTACCCTGCAAAAACCTGATGAGGCCGCACAGCATCCATACTGGCTGCACACAGGGGAAGACCACAGTGTCCTCGAAGACACTAATGAACCAAGCCAGAGGCCTGGGGATTGGGCTTCGCTCCTCACCTGCTGCTTCCGTCCCAGCCGGGAGGCACTCCGGTTCCCCTGCCTCCGGTGCTGGCTGCACTAAATCAATGACCTCTCCTGGCTCGGACTGACCGGAAGCACACTCTCCCAGAGACCCCAGAGAGTGGCCATCACACAGGACTTGCTCTTCAAAGTCGTCTTCCAGGGAATCAATGGTCTCTTCAAAAAACAGGATGACATCCTTTTCCTCATGGGTCAGGTACTTCAGGCTCTCATCATCCTATACAACAGGTGCAGGGATTGGGAATAGAAGGGATAAAACAAACAGTCATCTTGCTGAAGAGAAAAAATAAGACAAAGTCGGGATCTGTGCAGAGCCCCGGGTAGAATCCACGTGACTCTCAGAGTTCCGGTTGGGGAAAGTTGCCATTCAGGGGGCCCCATGGACAAACATGTCCCCCATTGTACCTGCATGAAAAAGAACATTGCCAAGAAGCTACAGCAAATACAGGGTCTTAGAACCTATTAACAGCTCTAGCCTAATGGTTCCTGGTGAGTCAATGACCAAAAAAATAATTCTTCTTCAAACCTCCTTGGAACACTGTTCTCAACTGACTGCTCTCAGACGTCTTCCCATAATAGCAGTGGGGGACATCTCTGGTTGAAGATAGTGATGTGAATGCACATATTTATGTCCTCTTCCTCTGGAAACCTCACTAAAACAACGGGATTTATTTTTATTTATTTATTTATTAAATTGGAAGGATATTTGATTAGTACATAGCTTTTTTTTTTTTTTAAAGATTTTATTTTTTTATTTTTTGACAAAGAGAGAAACAGCGAGAGAGGGAACACAAGCAGGGGGAGTGAGAGAGGGAGAAGCAGGCTTCCCGCTAAGCAGGGAGCCCAATGCGGGGCTCGATCCCAGGACCCTGGGATCTCGACCTGAGCCGAAGGCAGACTCTTAACGACTGAGCCATGCAGGCGCCCCTAAAACATTATTTTTTTTTAAGATTTTATTTATTTGAGAGCGTGAGAGAGAGATCACGAGCAGGGGGGAGAGGAAGAGGAGAAGCAGACTCCCTGCTGAGCAGGGAGCCCAATGCAGGACTCAATCCCAGGACCCCGGGATCGTGACCTGAGCCGAAGGCAGATGCTTAACCGACTGAGCCACCCTGGCGCCCTGGGATTTATTGTTTTAAAGGCACAAATCACAAAGACAAAAATAATGGGAAAGGAGACATCAGCCACGGAATGTGGGAAGTTAGGCAGTAGCAGGACAGGTGAAACCGACTCCAAAGACCCAGGGAAGCTGGGTTTCAGCCGGCAGCCGCAGATGCCAGTAACCACCCTTCTGAGGACAGCGGAATCCCCCCGCCCCCCGCTCAGGCACTGGGGGTGCAGAGCAGTTTTGGGAGGGGAGGCCAAGAGGACGGTGGAAAGAGCAGAATTGGTTCAGCAGGAATGAGGTCACCCCGGCAGAAAACTAGATGTTTTTTCTTAAAGAAGGTAAAAGAGGGATTTGAAGAGAGCTGATCATGAAGGATCGTGATGGAAATGAGGAGTAAATGAAGCCAAACAGATGCCCTGTGGACAGAAACCCAGAAGTCTTCCCTGGGGCATCTGAATGTCCAAGGGCCCAAAGGGGCCGACCCTATGGGTTCCCCAATGAAGCAGCTCAGCAAGATTCCCCCTTCAGACGAAGAGTACAGTCACCAAACCCCCACATAGAATTTCTAATCAGCTTCTCAACGTCCTCTCTTAAATTGTGCACACGCAGAAACTGAGCAGCTGAGAAAACCCTTTACCATGAAAGACATACCCGAACAAACAAAAAGGAAAAGAAAGCAACTTACAAAAACAAACTATGCAGAATTGATAATTTCTAAAAGAGGACTATTAATGTCCTCAGAGAGATGAGGAGATACTGAATCCATCAAGAATAGAATGCTCTTAAAACAAAAACCCAGAGGACCAAAAACAGCTCTTAGAAATTAACACTAGGACAGCAGAACTGAAAAATGAAATCAAAGCCTACAAGATAAAGTAGAGAAATGAGTAAATAGACAATTTAAAAAACAAAACAAAACAGGGAAGACAAGAAAATTAGAGAGTAAGTATGGGAGGCCAACATCTGATAATGAGAGACCCAGAAAAATAAATCAGAAAAGTAGAGGGGAAGAGAGTATCAGAATAAACAAGTAAAGGAATTCAAGGAGAGGACCCTCAACTGAAGGCTCTGAGTTTCCAGATACAAAAGTCCCCATTAGAACAACATAATGAACAAGAATGAAACAGACCTATGTCAGGGCACATCACTGAAATCTCAGGATGCTGAAGACCAAGATCCCAAAATCTTTCCAGAGTGAACATCAGGTCACAAAACAAAAGACCAAGAATCGAAACAGCAACAGACTTCCCGGCAGGGATATCAGAAGCCAGAAAACAACGTCATGATTCCTTCAAAATTCTGAGTGAATTGAGAACTAGAATTTTATGCCTAACCAAATTAAGGCGGTAGTAAAATAAAGATGCTTTTAAGACAGGTGAGGTCTACACAATGGATCTCCCACGTATGCCTTTCTCACGAAGCTTCTGCAGGGTGGTGGGGGAGTGGGGTTGCTCCCCCAGACAAAGGAGTAAACAAAGACATGGGAGCTGGGGACCAGGAGAGAATGAGAGAAAGCCAAAGGGAATCCCAGGACGCTGGTGACATCCCCAGGATGTCAACGGTGCAGTGAACAACCAGTCCAGTGCAGAGCACTCCAGGGGGTGAAGAATGCGAAGCAAGCAAATAAAACCTGTACAGTTATTAACCACAGAAAACTAAAGTTATGAGAAAAGGCATATATCTATGAATCTATTTGCCTATAGTAATAAGCACACATACACACACAGACATATGAATTATATTCGCATTCATAGTAGCAAGAAAACAAACAAAACAAGAAATCACTGAAAATGTCCAACAATAAGGGTGTGGTTAAACAAATCAAGGCACCTTCACAGATAGAATAATAAACAGTGTTTTCAAAAGAATATAAAGCTAAGTGGAAAAAATGCATATGGAAAAATGGAGCTTTCTCAATTTGACTTAAATATATGCATACTTAATATTTACCCCCACACAAGAAATACCGAAAGGATAAAGATATATAGTAAAATGTCGATAGTGGCAGTGGGAGGGTGTGAAGTCAAATAACAAAGAAACGGGGTGAGTTAAAAACTATGTCCTCTAGGGGCACCTGGGTGGCTCAGTTGGTTAAGTGTCTGCTTTGGGCTCAGGTCATGATCCCGGGGTCCTGGGATCGAGTCCTGCGTCGGGCTCCCTGCTCCATGGGGAGTCTGCTTCTCCCTCTCCCTCTGTACCCCCCACGCTCGTGCTCTCTCTCTCTCTCTTGCTTGCTCCCTCTCTCTCAAATAAAATCTTAAAGAAAAAAGTCATGTCTTCTAGTGAGTAGGAAATGGGAGGAGGGTGCTTTTCATAACCCTGTGAAACTACTTGACCCTCTATGAGTGCAAACTTTGATAAAACAACAAAAAAAGTGGTGGAAGCAAACATGATTAACAGCTGACCCCAGCGGGGGCATGAGGTGGGTGGGTGGCACCTGGGTGTGGCTTCATCGGTTAAGCATCTGACTCTTGATCTCAGCTCAGGTCTTGATCTCAGGGTCGTGAGTTCAAGCCCCACGTTGGGTTCCACGCTCAGCGTGGAGCCTACTTAAAATAAAATGAAAAAAAAAAAAGAAAAAAATTGTTGACCCAGGTGGTGCAGGAGAATGCTTTTCACATTGGGATCTGAGAGGTTACACAAATGCCCACCCATCCACCCAAAGCACCTGACTCCCAGGTCCATCAGAGAGCCTGCAGGCTTTACAAATTTAGAGAGGTTTAAGGCATTCCTTTGTTTTTGGTATGATTAACCCGAGAATACATGCAAATTTCTCAAGCCGGCTTGGCTATATTAGTTTAATCCTGAAGGCAGGAGGACTCCGGGCAAGGTGACTGCCCACAGCCGGGTTCGGTGGGCAGACAGACGGAATGGCATGGGCTGGGTCAGCAGACAGAGCGGAGCACGGCCAGGGAGAAGCAGCTACACACACCCGCCAGATATAAAGCCACATACCACTGCGGGGTCACAGGAGTGTCTGCTTTGGTAGACACGACAAACAGCTCTCCCGAGTACTTGTCCCAAGCGCGCTCCTGCCCGCAGGCCTGCTGGCTCTCCTTCCGTGGCAGGCACGCACCAGCGTCCCATTGTGATTTTCCATCCACTCCCAAGAAAACAGTGTTGCACTTTTTTTTTTTCATAATACTTAGCTGGCTATTTGGAGATCCTCTTACAAAGTGCTGCCTGTTCCTCTTTCTATCAAGTTGTCTTTTAAAAAATATAGTACTGGGCGCCTGGGTGGCTCAGTTGGTTAAGCGGCTGCCTTCGGCTCAGGTCATGGTCCCGGAGTCCTGGGATCGAGTCCCACATCGGGCTCCTGGCTTGGCGGGGAGCCTGCTTCTCCCTCTGACCCTCTCCCCTCTCATGCTGTTTCTCTCTCTCTCTCTTTCTCAAATAAATAAATAAAATCTTTAAAAAAAATAAAAAATAAAAAATAGAGTACTACACGTACTAGATAGACACCATTTGTTGGATATACTTATTGCAAATATCTTCTGCTATTCACTGGCTATTCGCTGCTATTCACGGCAGTAACGGTGGATAGGCATTCTGGTCGGATAGGCTTCTGCTATTCAGTGCTACAATTCATCTGGAATGAACTTCTGTGTATGGTGTGAGGTCAAGAGTCTTTGTTTTCTAAAGTGATACCCAATTGTTCCAGCACCATGCCTTGGAAAGACCGTCCTTTCTCCCCTACAGGTCCCCTTGGATGTGTTGGGTCTGTTTATGAATTCTCTTATCTGTCTACTTGTCTATTTGTATACCAATTAAACAGTTCTATTTTTTTAAAGATTTCATTTATTTATTTGAGAGAGAGAGACAGCGAGTGAGAGAGAGCACGAACAGGGGTGGGGTTGGGTTCAGGGCCAGAGAGAAAGGGAGAAACAGACTCCCTGCTGAGCAGGGAGCCCGATGTGGGGCTCGATCCCAGGACCCCGAGATCATGACCTGAGCTGAAGGCAGACGTGCCACCGACTGAGCCACCCAGGTACCCCTTAAACACTGTTTTAATTATTATAAGTGTTGCTATCTGGCAGTTTAAAGCCTTCCAGTTTTGCCATTCTTCTCTAAGTCTGCACTAGCTCTTTTGGCCCTTTTTATTTCCATGTAAATTTTAGATTCAGCTTGTCAGTTTCCATACACCCAGATACACACACACCCTCTGCTGGGACTTTGGAACTAACAGAAGTTCCTCAGACTGAGGAGAACTGAATTTTCCAGTGTTTTTTGAATCCTCGAATATAGTATACACCCTTACTTACTTAGATTAGTGGCTCTCGAGCTGTGGTCCTTTCACCAGCAACTGCAGAACCTCGGCACAGCACCTAGGACTACAAATTCTTGGGCCCTACCTCAGATCTGCTGAATCAAAAGCATTAAGGGCCTCAGGTCTGTGCATTAACATACACTCTGGGAAATACTGATGCACTAACGTTAGATAGGCATTGATTTGGTTCTTCAACTTTCCTCAAGAATGTCTTAGAGTGTCAAGTCTGAGATTTTATGCAGTTGTCATTATATGTCTTCTTAGGTATTTGATGGTTTTGGGTTTTTTTTTAAGATTTTATTTATTTATCTGACAGAGAGAGACACAGCTAGAGAGGGAACACAAGCAGGGGGAGTGGGAGAGGGAGAAGCAGGCTCCCGGCCGAGCAAGGAGCCCGATGCGGGGCTCAATCCCAGGACCCTGAGATCATGACCTGAGCTGAAGGCAGTCGCTTAACGACTGAGCCACCCAGGCGCCCCAGTATTTGATGTTTTTTGAAGCTAATATAAATGTTGTCACTTTAAAAAAATTTTTTTTAAATTTTTAGTTGTTTTTTTTAAGTAAACTCTACACCCAACGTGGGGCTCAAACTCACGACCCAGAGATCAAGAGTTGCATGCTCCATCAACTGAATCAGCAGGCACCCCTAAATGGTGTCACTCTAAAATTTTTCTAATTGCTGCTGGTATACAGAAATATAAAGTACACTGATCTTGTAATAAGTAAATTCAACCAATTTGCTGTGTGATCCGGACAGTTTATTTGTAGATTGTTTTCAATTTTCTACATACACAGTGGTGTCTGTAAATGAGAGATTTATATTTCCTCCTTTCCATTCCTTTTGTGACCCATTCATTTTTGTCATTTGCCTTATCGTACCGGCTGGGTTCTCAAGTCAGCTGAATAGAAACGGCATCTTTGTCTTGGTCCCAGTATCAGAGAGAAAGCTTTCAATATTTCTCCATCAAGTATAATGTTTGCCACAGGGTTTTTTTTTTAAAGTTTTATTGTTTATTTATTTTTAAGTAAAGTCTACCCCCAAACTGGGGCTCGAACTCACAACCCTGAGATCAAGAGTCCCACACTCCATCAACTGAACCAGTCAGGCGCCCCTGTTGTAGATTTTTTTTAAAAAATTATTTTTATCAGATTAAGAAAATTTTCTTCTATTCCTAGTTTGCTGAGTAGCTGAGTATGTTGGTTTTAACATAATGAATGGGATTTGAATTTTGTCAAATCATTTTCTTTATGTATTAGAGTGATCCTCAGCTGGGGGTGACGTTGCTCTTCACAGGGCATTTGGCAATGTCTGGAGTCACTTTTGGTTGTCGCAACTGGGTGGGTGTCACCGGCATTTAGCGGGTGGAGCGATCTATAGCCTACAGCACACGGGACAGCTCCCCACAGAAAGAACGATCTGGCTGAGAAGGCTGAGGAGGCATGATTATATACTTCTCTTTTCTTCTGTTAATGAACTGAATTACAATGATTGATTTTCAAACATGAAACCAACCTTGCATCCTTGGAACAAATCCAATCTGGTCGTGATGTTATCTTTTTTATAATCGCTGAATTTGATTTGCTAATATTTTGTTTGGAATTTCTGCATCTGTATTCACAAGATCGATTGGCTTGTCGTTTTCCTTTCTTTGTGATCAGGTTTTGTATACCCTTCTTTTTAAAATGTCAACTTTGAAACAATATGCCCTAAGATTTTAATTTTAGTTCCTAGCTTATCTTTTCGGTCCACCTTTCCTGAGATTTTTGTGGGGGTGGGGGGTGGGGGAGAGGAAAGACTAAATTTAAGAATACTTTTTCTCCAGCTGAAATTAGAGCAGGTTCATATTAACTAGGTCTGTGTAATTCGATCAGTCTGCATACCTAGCAGTGGATAGTCCCTGAGAGCTTCAATATTCTAAGAACAAGGTCAGTGTCAGGGGCATTAGAAGAGGGGCAGGGTACCATGAGGGAAAATGGACATAAAGTGTTCCTGACTGAGTACTTTCTATTGAGTGCTGGACCAAGGGAAAGAGAAATGGGTTTTTAAAAACCCAGTACAGGGATGCCTGGGTGGCTCAGTCAGTTAGGCATCTGCCTTTGGCTCAGGTCATGATCCCAGGGTTCTGGGATCGAGTCCCACATTAGGCTCCTTGCTCAGCGGGGAGCCTGCTTATCCCTTTGCCACTCCCTCTGCTTGTGCTCTCTCTCTGTCTCTGACAAATAAATAAAATCTTTTAAAAAAATAAAAATAAAAAACCCAGTACCATCATCTACAGAACATGTGACTAAGGAATTTACACTTTATTCTGAGAATTCCAGTATCTGGCCCTACCTACTTTTCAAATTTCATCTCCTACTACTCTCCCCTTTATACTCTATTCCAGGGGTGGTTACTTTTTCTGTAAGGGCAGGGAGTAAATATTTTGGGCTTTGCAAGCTTTATGGTGACAACTACTCAACTCTGTCCATGTAGTGTGAAAGTTATAGACAGTGTGTTAATGAACAAGCCTAGCTTTGTTACAATAAATCTTTATTTACAAAATCAGATGGGGGGCCAGAGTTGACCTACAGGCTGTGGTCTTCCAACTCTTGCTCTATGCTCTAATCACATCAAACCACCTGCCATCTCCTGTGCCTTTTCATGTCAGCAGTGCCTGTCTCTGCATGGCCACATCTGACCTATCCTTCGTGGTCACCACACCTCCAATGTCACCACCCCTCCAGCCGACTCCATAGCATCTATTGAATCAGACATTCAAATATTTGAGCATCTACTAAGCATCAGGCAATGTAAATATAACAGTGTAAATAATGTTCTTGCTGTCTACTTGACCATCTAATGAGGGCTTTAGGTAAGAAAAGAAGTAGTTACTTCAGAGTCTGGAAATGGCTCCAATGAAGTGACCACAGGGTATTAAGGAAATGGGTGTCAATCCACACTTTTGGGGAAGGGGTCTGATCTGGAACACTTGGGCGAGGAAATGATATCTGCCAATAATCTGAAAGAAGTGGGTGAGAGTCAAACACAAAGGGACACGGGGTAGGTAAATCTGTGTTTGAGAGATCATGTTGCCTATCATGTAGGAAATATCGAATGTGGGGAGCAATCTGGATGAGACTTCAAGGTCACCTAAACCAGAGCAGGGGTGATGGGAAGAGAGAGAAGGAGGTGGGATTTCAGAGAGATTTAAAATGTAGAATCAGCTCCTCATTTAAATTCTCAACTACAGTTGTTCATCATCCAGCTTTCCAGCTCTACTAGACTTCACATTTAAAAAGGAGCCTCATATAGCCGATGCCCCCTCCCCCAGACCACCCCAGAGCTTACAGGCGGTCTTGTCATGGGACCAAAATGTCAGCTGCCTCTTCACACGTCTGTCTGCTTTGTCCCTCTGGCAACCAGAACAGGAAAGCTTCATACGAAATCCAGCGACACCATTCATATTGTGATTTTTCTAGTTTCTTGAAGACTGGTGGGATCATCTGGAGGGTCACCATGGATGGTGTAGGGCATTCCTGCCTCATCTGTTCTCTACACACCTTATTCTTGCTAGACCAGCCTGCCCCCCATCCGTTCAGCACACACGCTCCTAACTCTCCTGCTTTCCCAGACTCACCCGAAGACATTTCAAATGTTTCTCCTATCCATGCAGAGTAGTTTAGCTCAGTGATTCAATGGAAAAAAACTTGCAAGTCTAAAAATCATTAGGGCTCTTAGCATAACAAAGGTCCCTGTAGTTAATAATTACAACCATCACGGATGTTGTTAGGAGACGTGATGATGATAACAACCATAACCAAACAAAATGTCTAAGGAAATAAATTAATGCTCTCTTCCCTCTTCCTCTTACTTTGCCTTCCCCAACTCAGTGTTTCAATAGGGCTATGCACAAGATTTTTAGATAATCTATTTTGGTTAGGTGTACAGACAGCAGAA
Source organism: Mirounga angustirostris (assembly GCF_029215605.1). Lineage (NCBI taxonomy): Eukaryota > Metazoa > Chordata > Mammalia > Carnivora > Phocidae > Mirounga > Mirounga angustirostris. The sequence continues at coordinate 128,611,312 of NW_026991713.1, forward strand.
TTAAATGGGCAACTGGCCTGCAACACACCTTCAGCTTAAGACACATGCCAACTTCCCACACTGAGTGAGGGGCAGAAACTATGAACAGTGTATATAAGCCCCACAGATCTAATCCAACCTCTGAGCAAGAAATCCCAACGTAAGATGGCATTTGGAAAATGGGCTTAGAAAGGGCAGCTCCTACACAACCATTCTGTGTTCTTGGGCAGGCTGTAGGACCCATAGGCTGAAAGACACAACACACAGATCAGTCAGCCCCGCTCCATCACTGGAAGATGTGAACGCTGGGCTCAGGGCCAGTGAAATGACCCCCAGGGTCATATGACTACTCAGTAGAGTGGCCAAGACTACGACTAGTCTGTTCTTGCTTTTTTGTTTTATCAGATTCATTTCTGTTTCTAATCACATACTTATTCAAGATCAGAGGCCTGGGTCCTGGAAGACTCAGATTCTTGCAGCCCCAACCCATCTGAGGTCTCTCCCTGGAGTTAGAGGCCGGAGCACATACAGGCCGTGAGGCTGGCGTGTATCTACACGCACTGGGTCTGTGCTCTGCCTGGCCTGGAGTGCTGACCTAAGGGGCAGAGCCAAAAAGAGCTGTGGGCTCCGTCTGCTGCCTAATTCCCCAAACAAGAAGCTGCCCTCCACATGAACCCCCCTCTGCCTACACCTGGGAGAGGAATGAAGGCAGAAACCAAGAAAAGCCGCAGTGCCAAGGGCAAGGGAGCAGGGTATTCAGGGCCAGAAAAGGGGTGCGTGCCCTTGTGCGAGAGGGTTCCTACCTACTCCTCCAGTTCCCCGGAGATGCTGGTGCTGCAGCCTCCTCAGACAAGAGGAAGACAAGAGGAAGGCAAGAGGAAGGCAAGAGGAAGGCACGGGCCTTGGTGAAGAGGCAGAGCATGAAAAGCAGGAGACTGAGAATAGGCAAGTCGATAGAGCCAGAAAGTAGGTGAGTGTTTGCTCAGCGCTGAGGGAGTTGGGGGAAATAGGGAATGACTGCTACTGGGTGCAGGGGTTTCTCTGGGGGTGGAGAATATGTTCTAAATGTGATTGTGATGATGGTTGCCAAACTCTGGGAATCTACTAGAAACCACCAACGGGCATACTTTAAACGGGTGAACTGTCTGGTATGTGCATGATACCTCAATAGAGCGGTCAGAGAGTGAAAACAACAACAAGGAAGGCAGGGGCCTCGTGGCCCCCGTGGAGGAGGGAGGGAGCCCTGGCAGCGGTGGTCCCTGCTTTGCCGATGGGCCTTTTGGAAGCGGCATTTGCTAACTTAGTCCCAAAGAACTAAGTAGATAGGAAATGAAGAAGGGAATTGAAGAATTGTGTTAGTATTTGGAAGGAAATAGGCTGACAGCCAAAAAATTTTTTTAAATTCCCTTTTAAAAAAAAAAAGATTTTATTTATTTATTTGACAGAGAGAGACAAAGCGAGAGAAGGAACACAAGCAGGGGGGGTGGGGGAGGGAGAAGCCGGCCCCCTGCTGAGCAGGGAGCCTAATGCGGTGCTCAATCCCAGGACCCCAGGATCACGACCCAAGCCGAAGCCAGACGCCAACGACTGAGCTACCCAGGCGCCCCTTAAATTCCCTTTCTATGAGTGGTGTTTTTAATGTACCAATTTGGGCTATCAATCTCCAGATCTATAAGAACTCTCTAGAAAACCATACCTCCCCCCCCATTCTACCCCGCATGCTGACTTCAGGTAATGTCTGTAAGTCTCCAAGGGAAACACCATTTTGTTTAAGAATGTGAGAGTACTGGGATGCCTGGGTAGCTCAGTCGGTTAAGCAGCTGCCTTTGGCTCAGGTCATGATCCCAGGGTCCTGGGATCGAGTCCCACATAGGGCTCCCTGCTTGGTGGGGAGCCTGCTTCTCCCTCTGCCTGCCTCTCCCCCTGCTTGTGTTCTGTCTCTCTGACAAATAAATAAATAAAATCTTTAAAAAAAAAAAAAGAATGAGAGTACATATATTTCTACCCTAATATGTACATTATAATTGTGAAGAAATAATTTCTATTATATTCAAACCAGAAAATTCAAAACGCTAAGTCTACTAAAGTAATTGTACTGGATGCTATACATGTGTCCCATGAGGAGGACAAAGTCCTGGTCTTGCGGATGTCTGTCCACTCCTACATGAAGATGACAGAAGAAATGTCTACCTAGTCCCAGTGGAGCTCTGAGAGGAACAACCAGATAAGCTGGATGACAGACTTTTAAGATTTTATTTTTAAATTTTTAAAAAGATTTTATTTATTTATTTGAGAGAGAAAGAGAGCATGAGCAGGGGGAGGGGCAGAGGGAGAGGAAGAGAGAAAATCTCAAGCAGACTCTGTGTTGAGCTTGGAGCTCGACATGGGGCTTGAACTCACGACCCCGAGACCATGACCTGAGCCCAAATCAAGAGTCGGTGCTCCACCCACTGAGCCATTCAGGCACCCCTGGATGACAGACTTTTATAGCAAATGTTACCAACAGTTCTGAAAGTCAACAGTCCTAGATATGCCTACGGGAGTACAGATTTGGGACAGGAGTTTCATTTCAAGAGAAAATATAGAGAGGAAAAAAACATTTGGCTACACGAAAAATGGAGGAAGCCCAGAACACTCATACTAAACAGCTACCTAAAAAAAAATGCTGAATTAAGTTCTGAAGCTTTTTTCTTTTGTTTTATTTTTTTTTAGATTTGTTTATTATTTTAGAGAGAAAGAGAATGCAGGTAGGGGTGGGGAGAGGGGCAGAGGGAGAGGGAGAATCTCAAGCAGGTTCCATGCTCAGCATGGAGCCCAATGTGGCACCCCTTGTTTTGTTTTTCATTTAAACAAAGAAATTGGGCTTGGGGTGCCTGGGTGGCTCAGTCCGTTGAGTGACTAAATCTTGGTTTTGGTTCAGGTCATGATCTCAGGGTTGTGGGATTGAGCCCCACGTCAGGCTCTATGCTCAGCAGGAGGTCTGCTTGTCTCTCTCCCTCTGTTCCTCCCCCTGCTTGTGCGCCCAAGTGCTCTCTCTCTCTCTTAAATAAAATTTAAAAAACAAAGAAATTTGGCTTAACTGCAGATTAAGACAATGTGGCAACTCCTTGTGAGAGAGAAAAAAGAACTTGTAGAATTCATCTCTATTCCAGACCAAAAAAAAAAAAAAATCATAAACAAGATTATGATGGCTAAAAATATTCTTGAGATGAACCAAGATCTCTCAACTGCCAGTCTCTTAGGTGGGGAGCCTAGAGTATTTGTTTTGGTAGAGTGTGATTTGATGTTCATATTTGCTTTTTTTTTTTTTTTTAAAGATTTTATTTATTTGTCAGAGAGAGAGTGAGAGAGAGAGAGAGAGCACAAGGTGGGGTGGGGGGAATAGAGGGAGAAGCAGGCTCCCCGCTGAGCAAGGATTCCCCACGGGACTGGAATCCCAGGACCCTGAGATCATGACCTGAGCCAAAGGCAGACGCTTAACCCACCGAGCCACCCAGGCACCCCTCACATTGGCTTTTTCCACACACCAAAATGACCTTCCAGACACTTGAGCAAGGCTTCACTGACCTAAGCTGATGAGAGATGCCCTCAGCCCCGCAGCTGAAGCCGAACAGGGGCCCAGAGAAGCATGTCACCATGGGCCTCCATGCAGTTCCTGACAGGCCTCTCCGGGCTGTGCTGACCTTGGCACTCCATAAGCGCCCATGGCGCTCCCCACAGACCCGGGTAGGGGCTTCATTATGGTTCTCTCTAACCGGTCACTGCGGTGAGTTTTCACCAGGGCTAACTGAACCCTGTACTTCTGGCCGGAAAGCAACACAAACAGTGAGGGACGAGATGTGCGCCCAGTTTTGATGACAGATCTAAAGAATCATGGCTCCAGGGACGCCTGGGTGGCTCAGTCGTTAAGCATCTGCCTTTGGCTCAGGTCATGATCCCAGGGTCCTGGGATCGAGCCCCGCATTGGGCTCCCTGCTCAACGGGAAGCCTGCTTCTCCCTCTCCCACTCCCCCTGCTTGTGTTCCCTCTCTCGCTGTGTCTCTCTCTGTGTCAAATAAATAAAATCTTAAAAAAAAAAAAAAAAAGAATCATGGCTTCGAAGGATCACCACTGGGCTCTGGGGCTGCCTGCAACTTCCGTCCCCTGGCGGTAATGTGAAGAAGGCCTAAGACGGAGCCGCCTTGTGCGCCTGCCGTCCAGCGCCCTCCCAGACCCCTGTGAGCCCATTGCGCTGACCCAGAGCTTCACGCGTGCCGCCGAATTGCGAGCTCTGGAAAGAGGAACACCGCGTTGTACTCGTCATCTACCAGTTCTGGTGTGTAGCAGGCGTTTATTAAGGGTTTACTGAATCCAACTTCTTTAAAAGCTATTTGAGCTCTGTCATAAAATGGCTGCTTTGACCAGCAAGTTGTGGGCTTAGGGAGGGTAAGGAAATGGAAAGGAAGACAGGGATCACTGGTGACCAGTCTGCTTCTCCTTTCTTTTCTTCTTTCTTTCTTTCTTTCCTTCCTTTTTTTAAGATTTTATTTACTTATTTGAGAGAGAGTGCACATGAGCAGGGGGAAGGGCGGAGGGAGAAGCAGGCTCCCCGCTGAGCAGAGACCCCCCCCCCCCCCTTCACAGGAAGGGTGTGAGATGCTGGGCGGGGGGTGGGGGGGGCGCTCTCCCTTTCCGTCTCATCATTAGTGGTCAAAGGAAAAACCACCCAGGTGCCCCTGCTTCTCTTTTCCATCCTCGGTTCTGTTTCCTCTCCATGGAATCACCCAGCCCCTTCTGTGTCCGTTTGCTGTGTATGACCGGGACTTCACCTAACCTAGCCACTCAGTGTTCACCACTGCTTGCTCTACCTTCTTATTCCATGACAAATGAGTGAGGCCAAAAGGCAATCAAAGGCTTTGGAGAAGGAAGGGGGTAATCAGGAGCCGGCAACTGCTGTCTGATCACAGGCTTGTTATGTGGCTGCAGGGCTATGACGTTTGTTAGCTTGGGGAGAAGGGAGGGTTGCAGGACAGTTCACTGAAGAGTAGATCTCCAAACTCTCGGTAATGAATCTGGATCATTGCTTTGGACCAAGTTAGAGATAAAAATGAACAGGAGGTATGCCTGGGGATTCGGGGTGCTTCTAATCTGCCCTCAAAGAAGCGTGTGCATTACCAAGTCCCTTCAGAGCCGTGGGTACTGGGTGGCTCAGTCGGTTAAGCGACTGCCTTCAGCTCAGGTCACGATCCTGGAGTCCCAGGATCGAGTCCCGCATCGGGCTCCCTGCTCGTCAGGGAGTCTGCTTCTCCCTCTGACCCTCCCCCCTCTCATGTGTGCTCTCTCTCTCTCTCTCTCTCTCATTCTCTCTCTCAAATAAATAAAATCTTAAAAAAAAAATAGTTTCCCACTCTTTTCAAGCAGGCAGTCAAATTCTCTTCTAGAGGAAGCCCCAGGAGGCCTGCAGGCTGCAGGGCCACCTGCAGAAACAGCACCCAAGCATGTGGGCAGGAGGCAGCTGTGCGTCCCTGGGCATTTTGTGAGATGCGTGCTCCAGATCCCAGCCTGCAGGGGTTAAGAATATAGGGACCCCTACACCCAAAGCTTCTTTCGTCCCCTTAGACAGCTATCATTTATGAATGTCTCCAAATTCTTCTAGAAACTTTTCTCCTGAATCCATTATCACCGACGAAGGCGGTAAGTTCCAAAACCACCCTCCCAACTTGGCCAAGATGTGCTGCCTTGTTTTGCATTGCAGCCATTCTTCTTAAGTTCCAAAGGGAAAAAAAAAAAACACGTTCAAAATATATCCTCTTACTCAAGCATTTCGTGATTTGGCCAATCTGTTCTCGTTCTAGCTCTGCCTTTCATTAAAGTGTTCAGAGGCAGACTTCCTTACAAGAAAAACAAAGTACATATACAAATACAACCAGCCTCTCGGTGAAAAAGACTGCATCCTTTGCCCTCTTGGAATGGTCCCGGTCATCATGGGGGCCATGTGGGCAGCCAGAACAAGCCTACTGGAAGCAGCTATTTTCATTTTTAGCTACTAGCACTGGCTCGGGAGAAAAGTTTTCATAGCGTAAACATCTGTTATACCCCAGGCAACCCTTCAACTAGTGTTGGAAAACTTTAGTAGGATATTCTCATTTAAATCAGGCATTCATGTTTTATCTTCTTGTAAAAATAACCCTGGCTTAAAAGAAATGTCTCCCTAAGTAGGTTATCTCTTATCTAAAGAGCCTTTAGATAGAACACCAAACAATGCAGAGGCCTAAAAGAACGGTCCCTGACTAGTCTTCCACGAGGTCGGGGGTGACAGGGCAATGAGTGGCAAACTACTAGGGTTGAATCTCGTTCCGAAAAGATGAGTCATAAAAAGACCTGATGACTCGGAATCAAAACATATAGAGCTCCTCTCCACATTTAGACTCCCTGAAAGTTCACACACAATTTTTTTTTTTAATGGTGTAGCTAGTTCACTGGTGAAAGGGGCCGGCTGCCAAGACAGTGCTTCATGAAAGTCAAGTCCTAATCAAAATGCCAAATTTTCTCAATGTGCCGCTCCTCTCTAAGGAGAATACACAACTGCCAGATGACACGGGAGGCAGTTCAAGTTGGCTCAATGATCTTCCAGAAAGGAAAATGCTTGAAAACAAGCAGAGGTCTGCGCAGAAGGTGCTGGAACAGGACAGCGACGTGTCCTCCTATAGACAGCGAGAGAAACAGGGAGCCAAGTGGGGTACGTGGCAGGATTACGGGGTCACACACATCCACACACGCATCCTGAGAATATACGTTCATCGTACACTTCCTGAAAGTCGAATCTGCAATGACTTTGCCACAGTTATGCTGCACTGGGTACAATGCTCGGCGCTCCAGGGCACAGAGAAGAGTCAGACACATTGCAGTCCCACTGTGGGACGGTACCGGAGAGGAAAGAACCAGAGGAGGATAGGTGTTCTGGACGTTCACCCCAAAGTGATGCCCCGGAGGGAGACTGCGAGAATTAGGAAGGGTGTGAGATGCTGGGCGGGGGGTCGGGGGGGCGCTCTCCCTTTCCGTCTCATCATTAGTGGTCAAAGGAAAAACTCAGAAGACTACTGACGAGTCAGAGATACGACCCGGAGAGCACGGATCCAACAAGAAGCTGGGGCGGGCTAAAGCGGAATCACACGCAACCTGGAAGCTCAGAGGGCACTCGCCAAGAGGCTGTTGTCAGTAAGCCTGGACTGCGTGCTGGCCGGCACGTCCTTCCAGTCACCCTGGGGAAAGAATTATTTTCCCATCACCCCCGTTTGTAACTCAGGAAGAAAGTAACTAAGGAACACAGTGACTGACTAACCCTTCCCAGGTTCCAAAGGAGACGAATTTGAATGTGAACTCGAGCCTGTCACTAATACGCTGTGTTTGTTACTATTCTGAGCTGATTTTTAGGATACAGACTGGTTAGTAAAAAAGAAAGGAACTTTAAACATGCATAAGGTGGGGTTTTTTTTGGATTTGAGAGAAATCATAAGTATATCGGGGAATGTTCTGCTGATACCTATTCAGCCCTACCGCAAAACCTATGCAGACCAATACTGACGGCTCAGAAATCCTTCCCCAAAGGCAGTTAATGTTGTTCTCACTCTACCCACCTTGACCTTCTGATATTTATAAATGTAAGAGATTTGTAGTCTCTCCCACCTTTGAACCTAATATTTCCAATATATTATTAAAAAATGTCCATGATAAAAAGGTCTTTTTAAGATTGTATTTATTTATTTGAGAGGGAGCACGAGCAGAGGGAGGGGCAGAGGGAGAGAGAGAAGCAGACTCCCCGCCGAGCAGGGAGCCCAACTCGGGACTCGATCCCAGGACTCTGAGATCATGACCTGAGCAGAAGGTGGCCACTTAACCGACTGAGCCACCCAGGCACCCCTTTGATTAAAAGTTTTAAAATAAGTCACTTCTCTTTCTGACTCTGGAACTGATACTTAATAGACCTCCCTTCAAACAAGAGCTTTTGTCCCTGGAGATGAATTCTTGTGTATGACATCCGACAAAGCGTCGACATGATGCATATTCTCCATATCTGCCAGATGACAGACATTAATGTCCCATCTGCCTAGACATACATTCTATGCAAAATTCTATTTTCTATGGCAGCGTCTTGTAAACTCCCCGAGTTCACTTTACAGACTTACTTCTTCCAGGAAAGATACCTTGTGGATATTCTGGTGGCTGTGATCCCCTCTACAAGCCTCCTTTTCCATTTCCCCTAAACCTTCGTGATGGTCAGTATGATGCACCCCCTCCAGATCACCGGCTGGTGAAGGACCTGTTCCCCCACCTTTTGGCAGTGTTGCTGGGAGGTGGCCCGAAGCTGTTAGTCCTCTTCGGGGATTGTCTTGAGCTGAAAGAAATCCTCTTGTCAAGGTCACACATCCTTCCAGGGGTGTCCTGCATCCAGTGGCTGATCACCAAGTGGGTACTAAGGCTCCAAGCTCAACCCGATGTGGGACAACTGAAGGACCGTCCCAGCTCCCAGCTTCCTGGGGAAGAGCTTCTCCCCGACCCCTGCTGCTTCCTCTTCCTTCCAGGTGCTGATCCCAGGAGCACCCCTAAGAAGCCCCTTGCACTCTGTCATCCTAACCTGCATCATCTCAGAATCTGCCACCTGGGGAGCACATCTGCAATAGCCCCTCGTGTCATGCTGGGCCACAGTCACTAGAATGTCAGCGCCTCTGCAGTGTCCCTGACTCCCAGAACAAGGGATCGAGCAAATGTATAAATCACACACACCAAAGAGACAGAAGGTGGTGGGGAGCACAGTGGATTCTGCTCCTCACTGGACAAATTCGTAGAGATCCGTCAAGTCCTATTTGTCTCTGGAGCGTGGAGTTTGAGCCACACTTGAGATTTGGTGGAAGTAGGCATTAACTGGCTGGAATGAAGAATGGACCCTATGTGACTAGAACAGACATTCAAAAACAGCAAATTTCCTTCCCCCACCTCAAAGCCACTTGGCATGCTTGGGATTGTGGTCTCTCCCAGCGGAAGACAGAGAGAAGGAGTTATTTATTTATTTATTTATTAAGATTTTATTTATTAATTTGACAGAGAGATATAGCGAGAGCAGGAACACAAGCAGGGGTAGTGGGAGAGGGAGAAGCAGGCTTCCCACTGAGCAGGGAGCCCGATGTGGGGCTCGATCCCAGGACCCTGGGATCATGACCTGAGCCGAAGGCAGCCGCTTAACCAACTGAGCCACCCAGGCACCCGAAAGGATTTTTTTTTTTAAGATTTTATTTATTTATTTATTTGATGGAGAGAGACACAGTGAGAGAGGGAACACAAGCAGGGGGAGTGGGAGAGGGAGAAGCAGGCTTCCCGCCGAGCAGGGAGCCCGATGCGGGGCTCGATCCCAGGACCCTGGGATCATGACCTGAGCCGAAGGCAGACGCTTAACGACTGAGCCACCCAGGCGCCCCGAGAAGGGGTTATTTTATCCTGCATCAATAGGGGCCATGCTGCGAAGCAGGCTAAGAGACTTGCCTCCAGTTCAACAAGAAAATAATTCAAATACCCTGACTGCTCACATGCTACGCCCATTTCCTTAGATAGCGCGGTGCCTGAGAACACTCTCCGTTGTATTCCATCACCCCTGGCACGGGTGGTCTCGTTGACTACAGGACCTAAGTCACCACCCCAAGTTTTAGAAACACCGCCTACATCGAGTGGGCTGCTTCCTAACTCATACTCTGGAGCACATACTCTGCTAATTGCTGGCAAGCTCATCGGTCTTTTCTACATAGTCTTTTAATATGTCCTTTGTATATACTTAAATTTAAAAAGCAGGCCCAAATTCCCCATTATTAAGGATTTTTACATTCCCAGATATTCAGGGAGTAATTTGTAATATATGTTTCTCTTGGCGAATCAAGTAAGATAGTATTTATTTCATATTACCATGATGATTTAAGAAAAGATGCAAAGGGGCGCCTGGGTGGCTCAGCCGTTAAGCATCTGCCTTCGGCTCAGGTCATGATCCCAGGGTCCTGGGATCGAGCCCCGCATCGGGCTCCCCGCTCGGCGGGAAGCCTGCCTCTCCACCCCTCCACTCCCCCTGCCTGTGCTCCTCTCTCACTGTGTCTCTCTCTGTCAAATAAATAAAATCTTAAAAAAAATAGGGCGCCTGGGTGGCTCAGCCGTTAAGCGTCTGCCTTCGGCTCAGGTCATGATCCCAGGGTCCTGGGATCAAGCCCCGCATCAGGCTCTCTGCTCAGCGGGAGGCCTGCTTCTCCCTCTCCCACTCCCCCTGCTTGTTTCTGCTCTCACTAACTCTCTCTCTCTGTCAAATAAATAAAAATCTTAAAAAAAAAAAAAAAAGAAAGAAAAGATGCAAAGTAGGAGTCTACAAAGCTCTATCATTACTATTAACTGCTCTCTATGCCATATATACTTGTCTTATATTCAGCACAATTGGGGTTAATTTTAGGATTCAGTATGTCTGAAGGAAATTCTGCCCCCATTCCAAGGGACTGAGATGAACAACGGAGACCGTTCTCAGTGGTTCTAATGCTATCTCCCTCCTGTCCTTCCCTCTGCGAATATAAAGCGTCTCTCTCCTGAAAGATGAGTATCTTGACGGGTAAGGGGTGCAGAAGGATCACCTTTAAAGCTAAAGACCCTTTTTGTAAATGTTGCCAAAGCTTTTTGATGCTGTATAAGGGCCTGGATGCTGAGAGAAAGAGATACAAAAGCACTTATATTTGCAAAGGAGGTAAAAATCTGTTTCAAAGTGAATTTGTTTTTGCCTGTGAGATGCTTCTCTCCTTTCAACACCCCCCCCAGCTTTTTAAAAATATTTTTATTTATTTATTTGAGAGAGAGACAGAGATACAAGAGAGAAATCGGGGAGGAGAGGGAGAAGCAGGCTCCTCGCTGAGCAGGGAGCTCGACCCCGGGGCTCAATCCCAGGACCCTGAGATCATGACCTGAGCTGAAGGCAGACGCTTAACCGACTGAGCCACCCCGGTGCCCCTCAACCCCTTTTATAAAAAAACCAAAATGATTTATTTACTTATTTAGAAAGAGAGAGAGCATGGGCAGGGGGGAGGGGCAGAGGGAAGGGGAAAGAGAATCTGGGGCAGACTCTGCACTGAGCATGGAGCCTGATGCTGGGCTCGATCTCATGACCCTGAGATCTTGACCTGAGTCGAAACCAAGAGTCTGATGCTCAAATCGACTGAGCCACCCAGGTGCCCCTCCTTTCAGCCCTTTGAGCTGAAAGGCAGCGGGCCCTTGCTGGGCGGGTTTCGGCCTTTGGGCACAGTCCTCTCGGGGTCTCAGCAGCCGGGTTACCAGCCACAGCGTGAGAGGTGCTTCACTGCTGAGCGGAACACTCTGCATCCGTGCAAATCTTAAGATGATTACAAATGAAATGCCACTTCACAAAGTAAGTATGCGGAGACGTCGAGCTCGTGAACCCAGGAGGGTAAGATATTCCTCAAAGGGGAGGCGGTTGGCACAAAACCAGGCAGCTGGAGCTTTAAAGAAAACAGTCACTCACCAAAGTCAAACTCCTAGAGCGGGAGCTGCTGCTTCGGCTGTCCAAGCTGCCCCCTCTGCTCAGGTCACTGAGCCCGCAGCTGGGGGACACATCTGAGTCCATCTCCGACGAGTCTGACTGCTGGCGGTTCACAGGCATTCCCGGAGACACGGTGGCTGCTGGCCCGGTCACAGGAGGTGGGGAAGGGGCCAGGGTCCCATTCTCAAGGAGCAACTGCCTCTGGAGAAACCAAGCACAGGGGGACAGGGTTAATGCCTTATCCCCTAAAACGGAAGGCTCGGCCTGGGTCAGAGTCATCTCAATTTGCAGCCTCGACCATCAAGACGGAATTAGGAGCCCCTAAGTCAACGTGTTTGTTCATTTTCATTTCTCCTTTATATCCCTTTCCATCATGAAGATGTGAATCATTTTTTTAAAGATTTTATTTATTTATGAGAGAGAGAATGAGAGAGAGAGAGAGCATATGAGAGGGGGGAGGGTCAGAGGGAGAAGCAGACTCCCCGCCGAGCAGGGAGCCCGATGCGGGACTCGATCCGGGGACTCCAGGATCATGACCTGAGCCGAAGGCAGTGGCTTAACCAACTGAGCCACCCAGGTGCCCGATGTGAATCATTTTTAAGGAAAAGATGAGCAGACTAACAATTACTTTGTTGCTGAAAACCTGATAGGATAATGGTCTGGCTCCCTCCTTTGCACCGAGGACCTGTACTCTCCTGCTCTTTCCCACGTGGATTCAGGTTTTCCCTGTGTTCTTTATTGATTCTAGTCTCTTCTATCTCAGACACCACAAAATTATGGCTCCTTTTCCAGCTTCACTGCAGTTCAGAGTTGAGTGAAGGGACAAGAGCTGGTAAATTTAGCGAATGAGTCTGCTTGACATCTGAGATTCTAGGTTCTCTGGAGGCTGAGATGCTCTTGCAATTTCTACAGAAGATATTAAGGTACCATAAGTTACTACTACAAGGAAGTTCATATTTTTACTTTCAGGAACAAAGACAGCAAAATTTCCCCTACCAGCCCCTTGGTTTCATACTCTGACTCTTTTAGCAGGAAATTCAGCTCAGTCTCTGAACAATGGACAATGGAATTCAACAAAACCTTCTAGAAGACCAAACAAGATTAATAGGGAATAAGGGAATAAGCCTCTTGTGGAGGCTTAGGGCAAGTGGAGAGATACAAGCCCACGTCATTCATTCCTAAACTGAAAATACTGCCAGGTGGCTTTCTGAGCACCTTTAAGAATACTGAGGGGCATGTGAGCTCAGATAACCAGGGGCACAACTGTGTGTGTGTATTAATTTTTAATACAAACATGACCATCTGTGGAGAAAACCCAATCAGTACGGAACACTTCTGGGTGGACTTTGTCATTTAAAACTTCTAAAATTACCGTGAGATCTTCTTAGGGAAATCCTGAAGGTGTGAGAATAGCTTAAACAGGAAACTATTCCTCGCCTGGTTTCTCTTCATTTTTCAGGTGAATCAGCCCCAGTTAACTGGCAATTTAAGAGCAAGACTAGGGAACAGAAGATTCTGAGCATATATATGCTTTTTGGAAGTTGCCATTATTCCAAATGGTTAAAAAAAAGGCTTAAGAAAATGTTAAAGTGGGCGCCTGGGTGGCTCAGTTGGTTAAGTGACTGCCTTCGGCTCAGGTCATGATCCTGGAGTCCCTGGATCGAGTCCCGCATCGGGCTCCCTGCTCGGCAGGGAGCCTGCTTCTGCCTCTGACCCTCCCCCCTCTCATGTGCTGTCTCTCTCATTCGCTCTGTCTCAAATAAATAAATAAATAAAATCTTTAAAAAAAAAAAAAAAAGAAAATGTTAAAGTTTTTTTTTTTTTTAATATTTCTTTATTTGAGAGAGAGAGAGTGTGCACACAAACGGAGGGAGAGGGAGAGGGAGATAAGCAGACTCCTTGCTGAGTGGGCCTCGACCCCAGGACCGTGGGATCACGACCTGAGCCGAAATCAAGAGTTGGTTGCTTAACCAACTGAGCCACTCAGGCACCCCCCGCAAAATGTTAAAGGTTTTAAAATTTAATAGTAAGCAAGCCTAAACAATGCATAGACTGTATCTAAACCATCTACGTAGCCAATAATATGCCCCATCCCTGGGACAGCGAGTAGCTGGGGCCTGGATGAGGTGGGCAGGAGACGCAGAGAAGACCCATGGACTCTAATTCATTCCTGAACTCAGTAAGTCACTGCTCCAGGGAAAGGAGGGTGATGCGGGGCAGTAAGTCTTCCCCCCACACAACAAGGAGGTGAAAGATGGGGAAGTGAGATGCTCATTAGCCTCACACGAGGAAGGAACCCAGTGGACATGCCTTGTCTGTGGCAAAGGGTCTGGAATTTTGCAACAAGTCTGTGCAGTAAGAACAGCACTCTGAGGGGTGCCTGCGGTATGGCCGGAGGGCGGTAACCTCCCACATCATTCGAGAACACACCTTTTACTTGTGTTACTACAATTTTAAAAGCTATTCTGACACCATAAAACTGTAACATTTAGACTTTTACAAATTACTATCTTGAAAGAATACGAGGAAGCGAACTAGAATTCTCCAGAAGGCAGAGGTTGTCGGGGAGAAAGTGAAAACCTTGGTCTGATATCCTTCACAGGTTCGAGGTGCCATTCTTCTGTGATCTCTTAAGACATCAAGAATGAGGGGCTCCCTAGTCCTAGTTCCCTGGGAACTAAAAATACAGAATTCCATGGTGGTCCACGGAGAGAGCAAACTTTTCTGAAGAGGAAGGGCAAGGAAGCAGCCTTCTTCTCTGGTCCGCCCTGGAAAGGGAATAGGGCAGACAGGTTTGACAGGAGTGACTCCCCCAGTCCTATGAGTCCGGGATGGTCATTACCATCCTAAAATATTTAGTCTCCTTGTCCAACCATGGGTTCACTCTTTGGGTTTACAGTATAGTTTATAACAAGTGAGACTAAGACAGGCCCGTAGGTGAAGAAGCTGACTTCCACCAGAGGAGCAGAACCAGTCTCGCTGAGAAGCCCCAGCAAGTCCGACACCACAGGTGCAGAAATTTGAGCCACGGTGCTCACTTTCTTTTTTTATTCTTTAATTTTTAAAATTTTATTTATTTATTTATTTATTTTGCAAGAGAGAGAGAGAGAGAGAGAGAGCAAGCAGGGGGAGGAGCAGAGGGAGAGAGAGAGAGAATCTCAAGCAGGTCCCGTGATCAGAGCAGAACCCAATGTGGGGCTCAATGTCAGGACCCTGAGATCATGACCTGAGCTGAAATCAAGAGTCAGACGCTTAACTGACTGAGCCACCCAGGTGCCCCAACAGTGCTCACTTTCTGTTTATTTTCTTGTACTTCCTGTGTTTATTTCTCATTATTTACTAGTAACATCCTTGTTTGGAAAGGTCTAGTTTATCAATTGAGCAGAGAGAATGAGGACAAGGCCACAACTGATCTACAGTCTTAGTAAATCTACATCTGCCAAGCATGGCAGGTAGGAAAGACAGTAGCTATCCGGGCTGCAGGGCTCGGTGGGTCTGGTGGGGCTGTGGGAGTTAGGCAAGTGAACCCCCTCAGGTGAGTGCACTGCAGCCAACCGAGGAAGGCAGCTCCTTTCCTTCATCTTCCCCTACATTCCAGAAAGATCTAGAATGACCTAGATGCATCAAGCATGAACCCTCCTTCACCATCACCCCACTCCGTCTCAGTTCCTACCAATCAATACATGCTTCAATTTGAGGCCTATCTTGCCTTCTAGCCCCAGCATATTCTCCAGATATTTGCTGTCTTCCTACCTCACACTGAGCAGACTCCAGGTACCAGGCAATAACCCATGAGTAAGAATCACTTCTTTCACAGAGGAACTCGATGTAGGCACTGGTTTAATTCAATAGGGTATCAGGCCTACTGAATGCGTGTACGGGGATAAAGCCTGAGCATGTGTATTTTTTATTATATGTGCTGCCGAATCGAGCACAGCATGTGTATTTTTTAAAAGTAACAAATAGGGCGCCTGGGTGGCTCAGTCAGTTGAGCATCTGCCTTCGGCTCGGGTCATGATCCCAGGGTTCTGGGATCGAGTCCCGCATCGGGCTCCCTGCTCTGTGGGGAGCCCGCTTCTCCCTCTCCTCCCCACTTGTGCTCTCTATCTCGCTATCTCTGTCTCTCTCTCTCAAATAAATAAAATCTAAAATAAAATAAAATAAAATAAAAGTAACAAATAATTCTGCCATACGGCACCAACTCCAGCGGAAGACGGAAGTGTAGGCTATGCTCAGCGCCATTTCGGGGAACATGGAGGCACAGAGCAAGGGGTGCCAATACCCCCTGCAGGGTGCAGAGACTTCACAGAACTGTGACAACTGGGCCAAGCCCTAAGAGATGTTTAAGATATAGGAGACTGTCAGTTAAACACACAGTGATGGGCATTCCAAACAGAGAGAATAAAGTAATGATGATAACTGAGCACCACACACTGTTTAAAAAAAAAGAAATGGGGCAGGGGCGCCCAGGTGGCTCAGTCGGTTAAGCGTCTGCCTTCGGCTCAGGTCATGATCTCAGGGTCCTGGGTTCGAGCTCCACATCTGTCGGGCTCCCTGCTCAGTAGGGAATCTGCTTCTCTCTCTCTTTCAGATAAATAAATAAAATCTTTGGGGAAAAAAAATGGGGCAGCTGAGTGGTTTCCAGGACACATTTTGTGTGTGGAAAGAGCAAAGGAAAGAACAGTCTTGCGTATACTTCCACTTGAATAGGGAAATCAATGAGAAAATATATATGTTTATGCTCTTGTGTGCAGAGACACTCTCTGGAAGGATAGATAGTATCTATCTGGCTGTCTGCAGGGAGGGAGAAAGGGATGGCCAGGAGGCAAGGGTGGAGATGACGCTTTCACCAAATGATCTTTTCTGTCTTTCAAATGCTGCACATACTCACCATCCAATAAATAATCTATTTCGGGGGCAATCAAAGCAGTTATCAAGTTATTTTACCAGTTCACATAAGAAATGATAAAGACTTGGAAACTACTGTGGCCCTAAAGTTGGAAGAGAAAAACGTGAGAGATAGAAAGGACTATGAAATTTTCATGACTAACAGGCAGGGCAGGAGTGTATTTCAAGAACAGAAGAGAGGGGGACCCTGGCTGCCAAAAGGTGCAACAGAGTAAGGACTAAAAACTGCCCACTGAACTCACTAACCTTATAAAGAGCAAGCAGGAGAGAGATGATCCAAAGCCCCCCAGAGTGGGCCAAGGCATGGACAGGAGAAGTGGGGTGTGCATCGAGTCATTGGGGGTGTGCTGTCTGGGGGAGATGGGTGAACGAGGTGATGGGGATGAAGGAGGGCACTTGTTGTGATGAGTACCAGATGATATATGGAAGTGTTGAATCACCGAATTGTACACCTGAAACTCATATAACTACGTTAACTATCTGGAATTAAAATAAAAACTTAAGGGGCCCTGGGTGGCTCAGTTAAGTGGCTGATTCTTGATCTCAGCTCAGGTCTTGATCTTAGGGTCCTGAGTTCAAGCCCCATGTTGGGCTCCACACTGGGCATGGAGCCTATTTAAAAAAAAAAAATGAAATAAAATAAAAACTTACAAAAAAAACCTTGAGATGTGACGGGAAAGACAAAAAAAAAAAAAAAAAGGCAGTAGCTACAGGGACAACTGGGTTGGAGAAAGGTATTTTGAGTCACTGGTTTTGTTTACCTATTTTGTTTTGTTTGTAAGAGTAGGAGAAGCCTACTGATTAGCTAAGGGGAAAAGAGAAGGTAACAGCCCCTTGAAGAAACCCTCATTTCCAGAGTCTGGTGGATAAGATAGCCTGGCTGGTCTATTGAGATGGTTTCAGATGCTGAATGCTGTATGAAAAATACCTCTAACAACTCTTTTCCTCGCAGAAGGAAAATTTCTCATCATAAAAAATGACCAGGGTAATTTGAAAAAGAACCAAATTGAACTTTAAAAAAAAGTTAATAGCAATTTAAAAACACAAGTGGATAGAGTCAACAGAAGATTTAATATCTGAAGCACTGGATGAATTTAATATTAGGCACAATTTTTTATAAACTTCACAAAGTATGAGGGGAGAACTTCTTTTAATCCAATAAAAGATATCCATAAAAAATTATAGCAAACATCACACTTAGTGACAAAACATTAAAACCATTCCCATTACCACCCCTGCTGTCCTCTATACTATATTGTATTTAAGTCCTACCCCACATATAAGACAAGAAAAAAATGTGTAAGGATTGAAAAGGAAGAAACAAAAATGTCAGTATTTATAGATAATTATGGTCATTGTAGAAAAACACCAAAAATCTCACAAATTACTAGAATCAACTAGTGTTTTCTACAAAGTCACTGGATATAAATCAATATACAAAACATCATTTTCTATATGCCAGCCACAAGCAGTAACTAAAAAAAAACCATTTTAAATAGCATAAAATAAAAAAATAAAAGCATAACACATATATGCATAAATGTATTATATGTATTATATTACTTAGATTTGCACAAAAAATGTGCAAACTTTTTCGGAAAAAATAATAAAATGCTATTGAAAGTCAATAAAGAGATACCATATTCAGGACTATAAGAGTCAATATCATTAAGAGGAGATAGTCTCCTAAAATTGAATTGCTCTGAAGCAATAGATGTGGGTTGCCCAATAAACTCTAGCCATGTGTGGTTACTTAAATTTAAACTAATTAAAATTAAATTAAAAGATACAGTTCCTCAGCTGCACTGGCCATATTTTAAGCATTAATTAGTGGAAGTTTTCCATCATCCTAGAAAATTCTGTTGGACAATGCAGCCAACAGAGCAATTGAAATCACAATAGGGTTGTTTTCGGAGAAATCCAGTAGGCTGGTTTTTAAACTTATTAGGGGTTTAAAAAAAGGAGAAAAAATGCACTGGGAAGAGCAAAGAGCTAAGAACAACCAGGAAACTCCTAAAGAATCTGGAGGAACTGGCTTCATCAAGCTTCCAGAGTCATTATAAAGTAATAGTAATTCAGACACAGGTACTGTCACTAGATCAGCAAATACACCCGTGGGACAGACTAGAAAGCCCATAAATTGTTTGGTATAAATTGCAAAAATGTTTTCTTAATTTGTACACTGACTTGGAGAATTTTTTATTTATTTTTAAGATTTTTATTTATTTATTTGACAGAGAGACACAGTGAGAGAGGGAACACAAGCAGGGGGAGTGGGAGAGGGAGAAACAGACTCCCCGCCGAACAGGGAGCCCGATGTGAGTCTCGATCCCAGGATCCTGGGATCGTGTCCTGAGCCAAAGGCAGACGCTTAACGACTGAGCCACCCAGGCGCCCCAAGAATTTTTTATTTTTAAATAGTTGGCTTCATCAATCTTTTGGTTTATACCTTATGGGTTTTGTAAACTTAGAAAGGCCTTTCCTGGGGCACCTGTGTGGCTGAGTCGGTTAAGTGTCTGGTGCTTGGTCTCAGCTCAGGTCTTGATCTCAGAGTCAAAAAAAAAAAAAAACCCAAAAAACGGCCTTTCCTTATTCTAAGGATATAAATGAAATACTTCCCATATTTTCTACTTAGCATTTTTATGGTTTCACTTTTCATATTTAAATATCTGATCTAACTTGAATTTATCTTAGTGCAAAGTGTGAAGGAGAGATCTATTTCCCCACCCCCAAGCCAAAAGGGCTATGCAGTTACTCAAATGCCAAGTATTGAAAAACTCATCTTCTCCACTGTTTTGAAGTACCAAATGTTATTTTATGCTAAATGTTTATGTGGCAGGTTCTATTTCTGAATTTCCTATTCTGCTCCATTGATATTTCTGTTCAGTAGGACTCAAAAAACCACAAATCCTAAGGTGAAAATTGCAGTGAATCTACATAAAAATGGAAGGCACTGTAGGCCACATTAACAGAAAAGAGGCAGGCCAGCTGAAAACATTCAAGGTCTCCTAAAAGGAACTGATCGCTAGAATATACAAAAAATTCTTGTAAAACAACAGGAACAAGACAGGAAACTTATCAGAAAAAAACCATATACAAGGAATATGATTAAGCAGTTCACAGAGAGGAAACCCAAGTGACTAAGAGGTATGTGAGACTGGGAAACAAAAGAAATACAAACCTAGAACTACTGTAAGACATCAGCCTATACCTACTGGATTGGCAAAAATTAGACAACTGAAAAATAACCAACACCAGCAGGAATGTGGGGAAACAGGAACCTTCATGTACCACTCACTGTTGGGAGTGTGAAATTCATCCAAGCTCTCCATGGAGCAATAGGGCAGTGTTTAATTTGTGAAACTATGCCCCGCGATCCAAAAATCCCACTGCTCAGTCTACTCCGTGGGAATTCTCCAGGAATCCAGGGGAACTTCGCTTGCAGCAGAGTAGAGCTGGTGGGAATCTAGATTCATCGCCCACTAGGAACTCCCAGAATAAATCAAAACCGGGTAAACGCTTTTACTATGGAACACCATGCCTCAGTCCGAAGCAATCAATTGGACAATGGCATTGATAGGTCCTAAGATGTTTTGAGTGAAAAGTTATAATCAGGTTGTTAGCACAATTCCATTTATATCAATACAACACACACACAACACTGTGTTTTATATCCATACCCAGAACACAAGCCAGTGGCAGGGATGGGCAGGTACAACATGGCCCCATCTGCTGGGCAATACCTTCTGGTTTCCTTCATGCACCTACCTCCCACTGCCGGAGAAACAGAAAAGGAAGATGGCCTAGAGGTTTGAAGAGTAACGATTTACCAGATCATTTTATCACCTGGGAAGTGTCTGTAAGGTCCAGCATTGAAGGAGATGATGCCAGACAGATGGAGTTCGGACTTAATGAGGGAAGAGTAGAAGACATATGTAATCTAGAAACCCCAGGGCAATGCCGGGGGGAAGCGCTTTCAAGGGAAGGAGAAACCACAAAGATAAACTTTTCTTGGATGGCGGTTTAGCCTGAAATTAACCAGGGAAAATTGATCTGACCCAGTTTGCTGAAGAATTTAAGCTAGAACAAATATATTAAGTTCCTTCACCTTCAACTACGAATAGTTGTTGTACCTTTGTACCTACTAGGTCGGGGGGAAGGGAATCATACCTTACATGGCTTAGATGCCCTACAGACAGGCTAAACAAAATCACAAGGGTGATTATTGCCTTTGATCGTTCTGAACATAAATGGAAAAATTATCCACCTTAACCGAGTGATGTGGAACTAATTTTTGCTTAGCGTGCCTATAGAACACTTTAAAAAGAGAACTGCTCCCGCTCCTTGCCAAGGTAAACTCTTTAAGAAAGATCCAGGTTGGGTCCAAGGATTCTGAACCCCTGGACCTGTGGTTTATAGACCCTCACATTTTGTCTAGATACCGCCGTTAACCGACAGTGTTAAGATCCAGTCAGCAGAAGCAGAGCCGAGCTGGGAAAGTGGTAGAAATCATCTTAGAAACGGCCCCTTTCCCACGTCAGGCGGTGCAGGAGGGTCGGCGTGCGCACCCATGAGTAACTGGGGCAGGATCCTGAGTCTCTCCTGCTTCCGTGCACAGGAATTCTGTGAAGACTTGTTCCCAAACATAGAAAAACAATCCTAGGAAAGGAATGATCTTTAAAGCTATAGCCTGAGAAATCCCCATATGATGATTTAACAGCCAAGCCGCGTTCAAAGGTATGGGTTCTTGGTTTTTTGTTTTTTTGTGTGTTTTTTTTTTTACCTTCAAGAACATTAAAAACGAAGCCGTTTCACAGTGGGAATGGTTTCTGAGTCACCACAGCTCATTATCATGAATGGGCTTTTTCATATGGTTAAGCAGTGGGTGAAAATAAAGAGAACAGCCATTTTTACTGGAATGTACACACTCCTAGATGAAATTAGCAGTAAACACAAAATAGCCATTGTTAGCCTTAATTCTAGTAGCTCCTGACAACATTCATTCATGTGAACACCAACGAATGTGACAGGCACTTTGCCTTGATTTCCTCGACCAAAAAAGCAGGAGTCCTACTGTCTTAATTCCTATTTTTATGTCAAGAGTGTGTGTGAAAAATGAGTTATTTATAACAAGAAATTAACTAGAAGATGGAGCTATGAATGGTACCGACAATTTTCTTTAAGATTTTATTTTTAAGCCACCTCTACCCCCCACGTGGGGCTCAAACTCACAACCCCAAGATCAAGAGTCCCATGTTCCACCGACTGAGCCAGCCGGGCGCCCCTTCCATTGTTTTGTATTAACCCAATCCATACGTGAGAAGGAAACGGAATGCTGATACTCTCTTTTCTGTCATTCAACTTAATTAGGGCTTTAACAAAATTCTTAGACTAAACGCACCACTTCGTTTCTCCCCTAAAAATAATTTACCAAACTGAAGTCCGTAAAAAATGATTTCACGGCAGGTGTCCCAGCACACGTGATAGTTAGGAGAACAGCTCCGGGATCCCGCTCGCACTTCACACCCCGTGATGTCACGCGCACCACGGATCTGGGAGAGAGCGAAGTGTAGCTGGTGGTCCTGCACGTTGTCTTCCGAGTTTTCTACTCTCAAAAACCTTACTAAAAATAAAACCAATGCTCAGTGCAGCATCCACTGGTGAACCGCAAGGACAGAAAGAACCTTTCTAAAATCCTGGATGACTAGAGCATCTGGGTGGCTCAGTCAGTTGGGCGACTGCCTTCAGCTCCGGTCGCGATCTGGTGGTCCTGGGATGGAGCCCCGCATGGGGCTCCCTGCTCGGCAGGGAGTCTGCTTCTTCCTCTGCCTCTGCCCTGCCGCTTTCCCTGCTTGTGCTCTCTCTCACTCTGTCTCTCTCAAATAAATAAAATATTTTAAAAATTAAAAAAAAATCCTGGATGACTGCTGCTATCACAGGCCTGGCAGCTCGGGCACAGTCCCTGTCTCCCTGGCCTGTCCTGCCAAGGGTCCTATCTGTAAGAACACAGAGCATTGAAGTGTCTCTAGAACCCTGCCTACATGTATCTCTTCCACCCTGTTTTCCACAATAGAAACCCTCTTATCCAGCCTCGTCTGCTTAATGTTCTGCTCCATCGTGAGCCAGGTTTTGACAGCCTCTCATGTTGCTCGCCTCCAAAGCTTCGCTCAGAAACTCCACCAAACCTTCTCAAACCTTGCTTCCTGACGCTGCTCATCGCTGACCTCTCCTCTGGCTCCTTGCCTACCTACTGTGTCTATTTCACCCCTTGTTGATGACATCACAGCATCTTCGTCACTCTGATGTAAACGATCACTCCAGGTTTCACTCTGCACAGAATCCTTTTTTCTTCAATTAGACAGAAAGCTCCCTTTGGGCAAAGAGCTCTCTTTCATTTTTTAATAGAGCCACAGGACTTTGGAAAACATTTGTCACAAAATAGAGACTTACTATTCAGTACTTCACAACATTCATATTTTAAAATCATCTTACTATTATTATTTAAATTAGAGTATCCTTAAAACAGACCTTCGATCTAAACAAAAGGCTTCAACACTTAGGAGTCCTTTCAAACATGGTAACTTCATTGGGGCGACCATCCTTTATCCCTCCATCATACTGATAGACCAAAGCAGTCAGATTTAGATGAAATTACTCTCATTCAACCTATTTCAATCAAGGGCAAACTGGGAATACAAGGGAAGTAACTTTAAATACAGTCATAGAGGAGATGCTTCACTTAGCTTCACTAATAATGATCTGTTAAAAAGTCAGTGCCAATAAATACATCAGACGCACCAAACCAGTATGCTTTCCAACACTAACATGTAATAATATCAGTATAAATGCAGCCATGGGTACAACTGTGTGTAACCCATACCCAAGATTAACTTAAAAAATAAGCCTCTAACAAATAAACAGCTGAAGTAAAATAAATATGTAGTTACTATTCTTTAGCACGAGCTCTTTTTCAGTGTCAAGAAAACAAAAACCTTGGAAAGAGAAGAACGCTTCCAAAAAATATTGACTGAGCCAACTGGCAAACTCCGACTGGATCCCAGCCCTGAAGATCAGAGGAAAGTCCTCCTCAGATAGAAGTTGGTTGGTGCTAGGAGTTAGATTTAGTTTTGTTCTGGAATTAAAAATTTTTTTAAAAAATATTTTATTTATTTATTTTAGAGAGAGAGAGAGAGAGAGAGAAAGCATGAGCAGGGGGAGGAGCAGAGGGAGAGGGAGAAGCAGACTTCCTACTGAGCAGGGAGCCCGATGCGGGACTCGATCCCAGGACCCTGGGTATCAGGACCTGAGCTGAAGGCAGACGCTTAACGATTGAGCCACCCAGGCGCCCCTGAAATTTTAAAATGTTAATGCAGCCAACAGTTTACAATTCCTTACACGTGATTTTTTGCTTTTTCTCTGAGTTGGGTTTTTTCCCTTAGTACTGAAATGTCTGCTGTAAGAATTTAGGACCTTAAACTCTAACTGGCACTCAAGTGTATTAAATACAATTACACATTTTAAAGGCTAGTAATTCTACTTCTCCGGAACAATTATCATGCTTTCATTTAGACCTTTTTTCTTTTGAAAAGCTCTTTCTGAACGATGTTGAAAAGCAAGATTTCAGACTGTCTCAACTGTGAATAGTTGCAGCTGTTTATAGGAGGTGGTAATTTACTGAGGGCCTGGCAGCACCTGAGAGTAATTAATGTGTCTACACTGAAGCAAACAAGTTCAGGGTTGAGGCCTCACCTAGCTAGGATGGGTTAACAGGCCCTAAGGGAAGATGCCTCCTGTTATCCGTTTCCTATCACTGAACAGAAGATGTGGAAATTAGATTTTCCTGAAGTGAAACCTCACCTGAAAACAACCTTGACTAGATTTCAGATGAGTTCCTTATAACAAAAAGGAATGACCCTTGCAACACAAGGAAGCAAACAAAAAAACATCGACAAGAGCAAAGTCTAGTTCTACCTGATGAATTACAAATTTCATTTGTATACAAATGTATACAAAGATGGACACTTCAAATTTAATTCTTAGCTAATCAAAAAAATTGACATTCTATATGCCTATTGCATATTTCTGGATTCTTAAGGAAATTTTTTTTTTTAAAGAAGAAAATCCCCATTTAACTTTTACTTTTGTTAAATAAGTTTGTGTGCTTTCTCTGAATTTATTCAGCAAATATTACCAGAGCACCCACTACATGCTACAAGGGTGAAATAAAATGTCATACTTTTTACTTAGAACTAATAATTATGCCTTATTATTGTATAATACTGTTTCTTTCTGAGAAGCTCAAAATTCTTAGCTAAATGTTTCTTTCATCCTCACAACAAAAATAAAGCCAAGGTAGAGTATGTTCATCTAGTATTGGTATTTATAACACCTGGTTAGATTGGAAGTAGAGATCTGATTGACATATCTTATCTCAAGTTGAATAGATTTAAATCCAAGCCAGGCGGGGAGCAAAGCTCACGCAAGACATCCCGCTGGGTCAACCCACTGCATTGGACCTTTAACCTCATCTTCCAAGACTTCTTTGCTAGCCCTGCTGCTGTGGATGTATTTACAAAGGCTCTCTTCTTCTCTCCAGACTCTTCCTAGACACCTTCTGGGAACACCGTCTGTAAGAACTTTCATCCTGAAAAAATGGGAATTAGCTAAGAAACACAATATTTAAATACACTGTGTTTTTCTGTGAATTTTCCAGTTCACTGACTACATTCTTAAAACGGTTGAAAAGGGAAGGGTCTAAGACCTGGGCCACAGTTATTAGATTGAATCCTATGAAGTTGCCATATGCATAGGCCGAAAGTAGCTGAATATTGGTAATTTTATATGGTTAACCTAATGTTCTTGGAATAGAATTGATAACTAGTCATGGCAAAAAAAAAAGTATATTCCCTAAAATGAAATTGTGGCTTAAGTATGATTTACTACATGTCGATACAAAAGTGTTTTTCCTGGGATGCCTGGGTGGCTCGGTCGGTTAAGCGTCTGCCTTTGGCTCAAGTCATGATCCCAGGGTCCTGTGATCGAGTCCCACGTCAGGCTCCTCGCTCAGCGGGGAGCCTGCTTCTCTCTCAGCTTCTGTCTGCTACTCCGCCTGCTTGTGCTTTCTCTCTCTCTGTCAAACGAATAAATAAAATCTTTAAAAAAAATGTTTTTCCTCAGAAGACACCTCTAAAATCACAATGGGAGGGGCGTCTGGGAGGCTCAGTCTGTTAAGCAATCAACTCTTGATTTCAGGTCAGGTCATGATCTTAGGGTCCTGAGATTGAGAGTCAGGCATGGAGTCTGCCAGAGATTCTCTCTCTCCTTCTGTCCCTCCCCCCGCCCCCCTGAAAAAATAAAATTAAAAAAAAAAATCAATAAAATCACAATAGGAGTCTGCAGGGAAAAAAGTCTACTACACAACATATGTACCTCAGATACACTGTAAAGACATCTGATTCATAAAGTGAAGTTGCCTGCATTAGCAGGACCTCAGTCACCAAAGTCATTGGTTATCTAGTGTGTGTGGAGGGCAGTTTACCAGGTGAGGAAACTGAGGTCCGAAGCCCTAAGTCAATTTGGCAAGTCAGAAAGAGTTCTCCACTCTTAGTTCTCCACTCAGGAATAATGCTTTTTTAAACTCTTCTTGCACCAAAACATCTATTCAAGATTTGACATTTTCAGTGCCAACCCCCTGTTTGTACCATCTTATCTCATATTTCTATCCTCCATTCCTCAACCCTGAACATCCTGTTCAATGTCAAGTTACTCCCTGGGTATACAAAAGTTGACTCCACAGTAAAGCCGGAAGATAAGACCTGCTGTCTTTCATGGTTAATGCCCCCAGATACAAGGCTAACCTCCTCAGCATTATAATCAAAGCCACCATTCCACCACTCTGATTTTCCAGTATCATCCCCTTGTTGGCCCAGCTTCAATGTCACATTCTCCAAGAGGTGTTCTGATGCCCTGAAGGAAAGAATATCTCTGTCCTCTGCTCCCAAAAGAGAGCAGAGGGTCGCTGCTATTGACTCCTTTGGACATTTATCCTATCTCCTTTATTAGATCATGAATTTCTCAAAGGCAAGGTCCACCCCTTATCCATGTCCACATTCCCATTTGTGCCTACCATGGTAGGAACTTAAATGCTCACTAAACCTCTTCAAACCCTCTGAATCTTTACAGAAAAATACCAAGTGCACCATTTTGGAAGAAAGCAATCGACCAAATTCACCTGTGTCGTCTAGTGGAAAGGAACACAAGCATTATTTTTTTTCCACACAAGAGAGTTCCTTTAAGTAAACTGGGCAACATAAACTATTTTCAGTACACTTACAGAATTAGGTGTGCAAAAGAAAACTGTCATGAATCCTTAACTTATAATCATCGGTTTCAAGGTCTTCGGGGCTGGAGAAGTCATTTATTCCTACCCCAAATTTCACAGACCAGGAGCCCAAGTTCCAGAAACAGGAGGTGGTGAACCCTACAGAATGTGAGACGGACTCCCTCACCACCTCGAGTTGAGTGCTGCTCTTTTTCCCTATGCCAGGCTCTACTAATCTGTTAATTAAGAAAAATAAAACGTATCTGCAGACATCCAAAAGAGAAGCATATGAGGACTGGTATGTTTGTATACCCAGTGACTAGCTCAGTGCACAATACAACGCCAGCAGCCAGTCTACAAATACTGCTGAATGAACAAAGGAACCAACCCAGGCCTTTGGAACAATAACTAAATTAGGCAGAATATGAAATATTTCAAAGCACTCTTCAGACAGTCTCCTAGGAGGAACAGCAGAAGCTTGAAAAAGAAAGCAGGGGGAAAACCCCCAAAACAACAGAATGAAGGTTTGAGAAGGAATATAATAGACAAACCAAGCCCTATAAAAATTACACTTACGCACATGCAAGATTTTGGCAATATAAAAGCAAATACAAAAGAGAATCAAGTCCTTGAATCGTTATTTCTCCAAAGAAGGCCTCTAAGTGGCTAACAAGCACATGAAAAGATGTTCAACACTATTAGTCATTAGGGAAACGCAAATCAAAACCACAGTGAGACACTACTTCATGCCCACCAGGATGGTAATTTCAACACACGCACACACAAACAAGTGTTGGCGGGATGTGGAGAAACCGGAACCCTCATACATCGCTGGTGAGACTGTAAAATGGTGCAGCTGCTGGGGAAATGGTCTGGTGATTCCTTGACAGGTTACACACAGCATTACCATATTACTCAGGAATTCCCCTCTTAGGTACAGACCCCAAAACATTTAAAACAAGTGTTTCCTGGGTCAGGCTCTCTGCTCAGTGGGGAGTCTGCTTCTCCCTCTGCCTCTGCCCCTCCCCCCTGTTTGTGCACTCTCTCGCTCTCTCTTTCTGTCTCAAATAAATAAAATCTTTAAAAATAAATAAATAATAAAAAAGGGATGAAGTACTGATGCATGCTCTCACATGGATGAATCTTGAAAGCATTGCTAAGTGAAAGAAGCCAGCCACAAAGGACCACATGCTATATGATTCCATTTACATGGAAATATCCAGAACAGGGAAATCCATAGAGAAAGAAAGCAGACTAGTGGTTGCCAGAGGCTAGAGTGGGAGAAATGGGGAGTGACTCCTTAATGGGAATGGGAAACCCTTCAGGGTGATGAAAAAGTTCTGGAATTAGATAATGGTGATGGTTGCACAACATTGTGAATGTACTTTTTTCCCTTTTTAAACTTTAAATATGTGCAGTTTACTGACTATACCTCAAGAAAGACATTTAAAAGAAAATAATGATGGGAAAAGATAACATCAAGCCAATATTCACAACAGCAACAATGAGAGGGTCACTTCTGGCTATATTACATCAGGCACAATAGATTTTAAGGCAAAAATCCTCATTAGTGATGAAAGTAACTATGTAATAATAAAAGCTCAATTCCTATTAGACACTGTGTATCTACCAATATAAACTTACAGATGCACATTGTTAGATTTTCACATATAAAGTTGTATGCACAAAGTCTCAGAATATTTTCTAGCTCAAAATACAGGGAGATAGTGACAAATCCCCCATTTCAGTGTTATCTTTCAATGTACAGATCTTCCTTGACTTATGATAGGGTTATATCCCGATAAATCCATATTAGGTTGAAAGTGCATTTCATACACATAACCTATTGATCATCATAGCTTAGCCTAGCCTACTTTAAATGTACTCAGAACACTCATATTAGCCTACAGTTGGGCAAAATCCTCTAATACAAAAACTATTTGATAATAAAGTGTTGATTATCCCATGTAATGTACTGAATGCTACACCTGAAGAACAGAACAGTGATGGGTGCAGAATGGTTGTCGGGATGGGTCGTCCGCCCTCGTGATTGCTGGCTGCCTGGGATCTGCGGCTCACCGCCCAGCATCCGAGAGAGGACTGACCGCACGTCGCTAGCCCGGGACAAGATCCAACTTCAAAATCCCAAGTACGGTTTCTACTAAATGCATACCACTTTCGCACCATTGTAAAGTCTAAAAATCATTAAGTGGGGGACGATCTGTACCTCTCTCAATTATTGACATGTTAAGTAGGCACAAAGTTAGTGAGGAAGAATTCAATTAATACGTTTCATTTAATGGATATCTGCAGACCTCTACAGAAAAAAAATTAAAGAAAACACTCTCAAGCACATAGAATGTGAATGTACTTAATGCTACTGATTTGTACACTTTAAAATGATAAATTTGATGTTATATATATTTAACTACAATTTTAAAAAAATAAGGAGATTCAAGTCTTTGCAGTGCTAGGATCTTTGGAAATATCCAGTCTGAAGATCTGCATTCATAAAGCACTATCGCGTCTCTCTCCAACAAGGTGGAATGTTCTGCCCTACACATTCCTTTGCCACCAAGCTTGACTGCATGGATTATAAACCCAGCACCTACTTTCTTAAAATAGGTTTCAGTATTAATGCTGTGAGCCTAGAAGGGGGACAAGGGCATCACTGTGGCTTTCCACAGACGGAGGCTACTACCAGTGATACCACGATACTGAGCCTGCTGTGTCAGTGTGGACAGAGGCTTCTCTGCAATGGCCAGCAGACGCACTCAAAGATTCAAGAGGGACGGACGTGCTGCCGTGTGTCAGAGCCAGGGTGGCAGGACACATCCTTCCCTAGAGCACACAGGCAGCTATGAAGCAGCACTCCCACCAATGGAAACTGAAACGCAATGCTGCCCTTCGGCAAAGCAGAGAGCTCAAGTTCTGGGATGCTCCTAGGATTCCCTGGCACCTACCCCCGAATGGCCTCCGTGTCCCTGGCGGCTGTCCCACAAACATGTAGATAAGATGCCCTTGAACTTTTGTTCCAGAGGCTCCCCTGCTCTTAGCTCTGCTCCACCCAAACCTTTCACCTCTCTCCCTTCAGGCTTCAAGGCTCCACTACACCTCATGCAGTTAGTTATTTGAGATGATCTTTAGAATCAACGCAGGATGCCAACTATAGACTCCTTAGGTGTCTGAGAACTTTGGAACCGGGGCCAGGTGTATCTTCAGCTCCTGATGAAGGCTTACTTGATCTGATTTTAATCAGTTTGGGCCATATGGCTGTTACCTAGATATGCTTGTGTGCCCAAAGACGAACTCAGTACTCAGCACAGTGTAGGTGGTCAGTCTTCAAATATCGCTGAATGAATTAAAGAGCACTCGGTGCCCACACTTAAAGACGTCATCGTGCCTGACACACTCAAATCTCCTTAAAAGCACCTCTCATCTTTCCAGCCTTCTCTAAATTACTACTAGCCAATGTTACTCTAATTTTTGGCTTCCTGATTTTTAGTAATGGAGAAAATGTGTTGCTTTTAGAGTATCAGCATCCAAAATTTTCAAAGAAAAGCTCATCTGAAATGCTGTTACCAAAGAACCTATCCAGTCGTTAAAAGTGACTATTACTGGTCTGGGCAAGAAAATATACAGGATTCCATACATACACTGTCAAGTTTGGCAAGAGAGATTTTAGACAACTTCCGTCCTTCCCACCCAATCCCAAGTAAACAGGGCATTTGTTTGTATTTCCACATTGGCCTCACCAACGAAAATACCTCCTCCACCTAGAAAAACAATCTGTAACATTCAGGCGTGGAACTCTGAGGGCTAACTTTTTAGTACATGCTCGAGCCCTATGTATGCAGTGCTTTAAAAAAAAAATAAAGTAGAAAAGCATCTTTAATAAACATTTCTCCTGTGAGCATCTTTCTCAAGTTTACACTTACACCTGGCTTGGTATTTCTGTTTCTTTCAAAAATACAGATTTTAAAAAAAAGTTCTCCATTAAAATTGGAGCCAGAAGGAACTTTTCTTCCTACAGTCTCCCTGCAACAGACCTGAACGTTTGTTTTACTGTTTGGGAGGGTGGCCGGGGTGGGGGTAAGGCACAAAAAAACACTCCTTTTCTTTACTCACTGTAAGTTTTCTGCTCTGTATCAACTATCCTGCCTGGCAAAGAGTTAAGAATTTTCTGAGGTTAGTTCCTGCGGTTTAAAAAAAAAAAAAAAAAAAAATTAGATGCTTAAATTTAGACTCCGTAAAACAATACTGGGAAACTTTCAAAGCCTTGGAGAAATACTGGAGTTTATTGTATTGCCTTTTGTTAAACTGCATCACATCGGGTCCCGTTTTCTTCTTTTTTAAATCCCTCCCGGCCCGATTCACTGCGGATCCTACGCATTCCCACTTGATTCAGCTACCTGCTGGCGATCGGGGGTTGGAAGAGCGGGGGTGGGGACCCAAATCTAGTGGTCACTTTGCACCCAAGTTTCACAGGTGGCTTTGGCTACCTCCTGTCAATATGAGAGGCTCCCACCTCCTGTCCACAACGCGAGGGGCAGAGCTCCCGGGAGTTCGAGGGCCGCGGCGGCGAGTCCGGCTACGAGTCTCCAACGACTCCGGGGAGGGGCCGTGGGGACCGCGGAAGGGTGTGAGGGTCAACCCGTAACCGCTCTGCGCCCCAAGTTAAACACGTGCCTCGGACCACCTCGCGCCCCCCAACAGGACAACCTCGGAGCCGAAAAGCGCCGCGTTCTCCGCACCTCCTCCGACCTGGGGCGCACACGAACCCCTGCAATCCCAAAGGAGGCACTGCTTTCCCCGTAGATGGGGCCACCGGGTCGACGACGGTCCCTCGGATTATGCGTCTTTCCCAACTTCCAGGAGGCTGGGCAAGCGATGTGGAGGAGAGTAGCGCGCAAGAAGAGATCCACGCAACCGGGGCGCCGGCAGGGAAGCGTGGGAAGTGCAGACAGCCGGGCCACCAGAAAAGCGGGTCACCCCTGTCTATCCGAAACCCACCCGAGCCCAAGCCTCCCTCTACAGACTCCAAACGCCGCCCCGCTCACCGACGTGCCTGGCGAAGGCACCGGCTGCCGGGGCGCCCGCCCGCCGCCCTGACCCAGCCGGGGATCGCAAAGTCCAAACTCACCTGGAAGGAGCCCCCGCGCGGGGGACCGCAGGTGCCCACCCGGACTGGGACCCAGAGCCCTCCCGCCGCCTGCGCGCCCGTCAGCCAGCGCGCGCGCCTCTCACCGACAGTCCCAGGCCGCCCCGCCGCGCGCTCCCCGCCGCGCGCTCCCCGCCGCGCGCTCCCCGCCGCGCGCTCCCCGCCGCGCGCTCCCCGCCGCGCGCTCCCACGCCTGCCCGGCGCTCGCACCGCCGCCGCGCGCTCCGCCCCCACCCTCCGCCCCACACGCCGCGCGCCCGCTTCTGCGCGCGGCACCGCCCTGCCGCGCGCTCCCCGCGCCCCCCAAACACACAGCGCGCGGGCTGGGCATTTAAAGGGACAGGCGCCCGCGCACGCCGCTGCTGCCCGGAGGCCGCCTCTCGAGGGGCGGCGGGGTCCTCGGTCTCCGCGCGCGGTCTGAATTGGGGACCTCCCCGAGTTACACCCGCCGCGAAGAGCAGCAGGGGTCTGCGTCTGGAGCTCCGAAGGAGACCTGTTTCCCCCGCTGCTCCGTCGTCAGCTTTGAGAGCTTATGTTCTATTTCGTGGTAGTAACTCCCAAGTATAGAATTTTTATTACCTTCGGAAAAGACAACGAACGTACCCATTATTTCACGTAACCCTTAGAACAAGCCTCTGATTCTGGGCCCCGTTTTACACCGAGGGAAAACTGTGGTTCAGAGGCGCCGAGCCTCCTCCCGGAGCTTCTGACCCCATTGCTGGGTGCTCTTTTCTCCTTCTCTCCGTCGCCGCGGAAATACCGACCGAGGTTGACAGCTGGTTGTGGAAGGTTCTCCTCAAGCTGTTGGGAGCTAATGGGACCAGTGTTTCCACCGGGCGGCACAGCTCCGGAGGGAGGCAGAAAGCAGGAGTTACGGGGCTTTAGTAATTGCAGGGCTTGTTGGGGACTCCGCTGGCAGACACTACAAAACCTATATTCCAAAATGCTGTGTGTGGTGTATCCCCATTGTACAGAAAACTGAGGAAGGAAGTGGTTGGCGGCACGGCAGGGCTGAGTCACGGGCGGCGCTCAGGGCTGAGCCCCAATACCTTAGTCCTTAGCTCATTTCTTTGCCCTCCCCAGGAAGACACACCTGATTAAAGGAGAGAGACCTTTTTTCACTAATAACACACTGGCCTCATCTAACTCCCTGCATCTTTAATTAATGTTTACAAAGCACTTTAATCTACCCAACATGCTAGTTAACTAGGCAAGTGCTATTACCCCCCTCTTTCTGAACCAAATCCAGGAGAGAATCAATATTGTCAGTCCTTAATCCCTGATGAAGAATGGGCCTAAGCTTTCTGCTGTTTATGGTTTTTTTTTTTCCCAAATTGTGTCCCATATTGTGTTAAATACTAATTCATTTAGCATGAAAGGGCTTACTAAAAGTCAGAGACTATTAAACACCTGCTGGTGAGAGGTAAAATAGACAAGGATTTCAGATAAAGAAAAAGACATTTTGTCAAGTGCTTCCCAGAATTTTTTTTTCTTTTTATTATTGTGCTATTTGCTTGGTTGGGTTTTCATGATGTATAAACATATGTTTGGCTTAATCTTTAAAGTTTACTTAAAATTTCTGATTTACACATTATCTTTTGTGTAAAAATTAAATTTTACTCAGTATCTTTTCTTACAGGTGAAGAAGAGATAAGAAGGAAGAAATTGAAGGATGGTGGGATTGGGAAGGAAGAAGGAGAAAAGGCAAAAAAAAAAAAAATCAAAAAAATCCCGAACACCACCACCACCACCAAAAGAAGAGACAGAATGACGAGGGAAATAAGTGAGACAGGTTTCAACCGGGTGGCTGTGGGGCCATGAGGCAGCCCCTGCCTAGCACACCCCAGAGCTTTGTGGGAATTACAAACAGGTGGACCTTCCTCTGGGCTGGTGCGGACCTAGCCAGGGCCCCACAGTGACTACCTGAACACAGGCTGGCTTCCAGTCCCCACTGCACCCCTGTCGAGAGACCTTTGTGCCACCGAATAACACAAAGGGACTAGAACAACAGGACGGAAAGTAAGAAAACAAGAAATGGCTTAGAGGGGTAACTGAAAAATAGTTATTCATGAAAGTACTTACATGACATCAAGGGAGAAAAAAGGAACAAAGAAACATCTGGAGGGTCTTTGTATCTGCCATTTTATTCCTTTAAAACCCATGGAATTTACAAAATTTTACTTTATATTCACTTGAGTTTTTAATCAATGTCTTCCGAGGCTGCTCTTTGTTAAGAAAATCCTGGAAATACATGACCCCCAAATATCAGACAATATCATGAACTTTGTGTAAATTAAAAATAAACTAAAAAATTTTAAGCTAAAAGTAGGTGTATGTTTTATAAAAATAATTACTGTAGATCATTGGCTCGAGAAACTGCAATATCTGTTTTGGCCACTAGAGGAGGCACATAGGAAAGAAGAAGGGTTAGTAATTTTCATGTTTCCTTTACTAAAAATTATAACATTGTAGAGCTGAAAGAGATGTCAAAAGAAATGATTTTATTTTATGTCTCTCCCACTCAGATGTGCGATTTTGAGCTGTTTATCCTTTTTCAGACTCAGTTCCTCATCTGTACAATGAGGCTACTAACATCTACCCTGGGAAACTAAAAATTATTTTAACGTTTATCTGAAAAAATGGCAGATGAGAAGAGTTAAGAAAATTGTGAAAATGGAGAAAAATATGACAAATTGCACTGTTTTCAATTGAAACATAGTACAAGACTATAATAATTTAAAAGTATCACGATAGAATAGTAACAGATATTGAGTGATAGAGATAATAGAATGGAATCGATAATCCAGAAAAAGATAGTATTGACATAATGTAGACTTTAAGATGTGATGAGAGTAATCTAAAATAAATGAAAAGGGGGCGTATTCTCAATAGGCTTGAGAAAACTAGTAATTTGAAAAAAATACTCGATGTAAAGCTCTTACCTTTCATTATGTGCTAAAACAAATTTCAGATACATTAAAGATTTTTAAAACTAGGAGAAAATTTAAGGAAATATTTATGGTACATCAAGATGAGGGAAGAAAAGAAATGGAAAAATCATAGATGAAAAGACCATTAGACTCGATTACATAAAAATTTTAAATCCTGACAACTAGAAATATTGTGAACAAAATTTGAAAAGAAAAAAAGATTCTATAGAACTGTGCATAACAAATCTGACAGTTAATTTTATCCTCAATACAAAAACACCCATAGTTGATAAGAAAACTTTGATAACTCAATGGGAAAATTACCTCAAAAAAATGGTTAGTAATTAGCTCTTTCCCTGTGTGTTATATTTTAAAGTGTTTGAACTACCTAGTAATTGAAAAAGTAAAAATTTAAAATAATGCCTAATATACCTATTAGAGAATATTTTCTTAAATTCTAATATTCAATACTGACAGGAATGCAATGAAATGGGAAATTTTATATACTATCAGTGGGAGCATAAATTGACAAAACTTTACTGGAAAGCAATTTTATAAAAATATTTCCCAGCTTTAAAAATGCTTATAAACTTTGATCCTGTAATTCCGTATCTGAGGATTCTATAGAAATAGAAACAAGCACGGGGCGCCTGGGTGGCTCAGTCGTTAAGCGTCTGACGGCTCAGGTCATGATCTCAGGGTCCTGGGATCGAGCCCTGCATCGGGCTCCCTGCTCCGCGGGAAGCCTGCTTCTCCCTCTCCCCCTCCCCCTGCTTGTGTTCCCTCTCTCGCTGTGTCTCTCTCTGTCAAATAAATAAATAAAATCTTTAAAAAAAAAAGAAATAGAAACAAGCACAAAGATTTGTGCATGAAGATATATACTATCTCCTTTTTAAAATGTCAGAAAATTAGAAACAACCAAAACATCCAAAATTAGGGAGAAATAAACTATCATGCAGCTTTTTGAAATGAGGAATTTTTAGTGGTCTTAAGAAAATATCTAAATATATGGTTGGGGGGGTAAAAGGAACATTACAAAATTGTATATAAATTATTATTTCATGGAAATATATTTCCACATACATGGAAAATGCATGTATGTATGGAAAAATTACAAGGAAACCTGTCGAATTGATGGCAATTAGTGTTTCTGGCTCTGATTATGCGATTTTTTTTTTTTTTGGTATTGTATATGTTCCAAATTTTCTGTTGTGACTCTATATTACTTTATACATCAACAAAAACTAGTAAATATTATATTTCTTTATGAGACAGTAAATGCCAATGTGCATAGCATTGAGCCTGGCTTCTGTCAAACATTCAATAAATAGTTGATAGACAATAGGAGGAAAAGAAAAACATTGATGCACTTCAAGAATGATTTCCTAGTGAAGTTTCTCAATTAAAAAAATAATTTAAAAAATAAGAAATAATTATTCTACTTCTGCAGATGAAAATTTATGACCCGGAGGTCTTTTGGGTGACACATTTAGAGGAAGGCTAGAAAAAAATGTAGTGGAAATGGTTTCATACTTCCCGAAAGCAAATAGATGATGTCTGTATTCCAGGGCAGTATTTTGAAGGAGAAACATGTGGAAGAAACAATTATGGAAGAAAACAGTAAACAAGTTATTCCTACGATTTAATGGTAAGCATTCTGAAAGACAAGCAAGTCTCCAGAAGATCCCTGGTGAACAACAGTGCTGCTCAGGCAAGCATTAGGACCTGCCTGTGAATGAGGTCCGAGCAGGGAAAGAGGATGTATGGCGCCCATTCATCCTTCATCTGAAAATTCTTTGCAGTCTCTTCTGTGGCAAGCGCACAGTGGTAAGGCCTAGGAGATACAACAGTGAACAGCATAGATAAACCCCCTGCCTACAAGGAATTTATAGTCTAGGGGGGCTTGGAGAGACACAGACAAGACTCAGGTGATAAAATGGTTAATCACTAACAGTCTGTTAATCCACAGGTGATTCTGTAAATAAAAACAATTTTTTTGAGCTGAACTACATTTCCCCCCAGAGATAAGCCTGAGGCATAATTGGTGGTTAAAATTTGACTGAGGACAGCTTGTTTTGCTGCTGCTGATCTGGGCCCAGCTCGTTTTCAGTTTACAGGTGGAGGACGCAAAGCCGACAGGGTTTGGAAATGGCTTGAGTCTGAGGAGACCGGGGGTAGGGCAGCTGCTGAGGGAAGGACTTTTCAAGGAGAGTCTTAGGAGGTTTCCAGTGCAGGCTGTCTGGTAACCCTCACCCTCTTCCCACCAAACCTTCACTAACTATCCGCTTCCTCCTAAGTCCTTTTGGTGTCAGTAGATTTGAATACGGGCCAACACCAGCCTCAGGTGAGGGTCAGGTAAGAGCAGGACTTAGCGAGACTCAGTCCAGTTTGTGTCCCAGACAGAGCAGGTACCACCTTTGAAAAGACAGATGAGTATGGTGGGTGGAGTACTGTGCAGGTAGATTTTGTTCCCTGTCAGCTACGTTGAACTTTCGTAAGCCCATTTCAGGTCAAATATTTCATTGTACCAGATTTCTAAGTTTGAGGGCTGACTTTTTTAAATACAATTCCACTGTGACTCACGTAGAACTTCCTCCTTGATCTGACCCTGAACTTGAGGATGTGAATTCCCTGAATTGTGAGAGAGCTCTTTCCTCGTGTTGCAGTCAGGGTGAAGCTGAAGGAATCACCCAGCAGGATATGTGACCACTTAGTGGGGCTGCGGAGTCCTGGTCTGGCCACCAGCTTTACAGACCTGGGCGTTTTCAGGCTCTCAGGCACTGTGTCCCTATTGCATTTCCAAGTTGCAGTATTGGTGGAGGGAGGATGGGGGAGGATGGGGGAAACCTTACCGGTCACTCTTTGATAAGCTTAAAATATTTTATTTTAATTTCCAGATTTTTAAATAGGACTAAAAAAAACACAAAAAACAAAAATTCTTCCTATGGAGAATCACAACAGGAAAAGAAAAGGGAAATCGCACCACACGCTACCATTCACCGTGAGTAATAAAATGTGGGATGTGTTTCCTGTTGTCCTCAAATTGCCACTGAGGGGTAACAATACTCACCACCTCGTGCATTCCAAATTGAAGACATCCCCAGGAACTAACCAGGAATTATCTCCTCAGGATTTACTGACAGTCAACAAATCCAAACTGGCCCCACCACCAACACCCCCACTTCCAAACTAAGAAGAGGCTTGAGGATCCTAAGCTTTGTGGGGGTGCAGTTAGTATTCATGGTGGGAGGTTGTTCTCTGCCCTCTGTCGGGGAGGGGAGGGGAGATATATTCCTTTTGTATCCACCCAAGGTAATCTCTCTTCTAATTATCTCCAGGTCAACTAATTAGGGACCTCACATCTGTAGAATCCCTTTTGCCACATAATGTAACGTAATCACAGAGGTGACTTTCCATCATGTTCACGGGTTCCACTGATCCTTAAGGGGAGAGGATTATACAAGGATGGGACACCAGGAAGCTGGAGTCTTGGGGAGGCATCTTAGAATTCTCCCTAGTACAAAGGAGAAGGGGTTCCTCTAATTCCCACAGCCAAGCATGGGGGAGAGTCCTAAGACAATCACTCATTAAGATTGGAGTTCAAGGGGCGCCTGCGTGGCTCAGTCGGTAAAGCGTCTAACTTCTGGTTTCAGCTCAGGTTATGATATCAGGGTCGTGAGACTGAGCCCTCCGTCGGGCTCCATACTGAGCATGGAGCCTGCTTAAGATTCTCACTCTCTCTCTCTCAAAAAAAAAAAAAGATTGGAGTTCAGCAAGATGGGGATATGGACTCTTGCTAAGGTGTAGACCCCACATTACCCTCAGGCCACAAGGAGCTGAGTGGGGTGAGGTCATAGCAAGCATTTGAGGAGCATGGCACAGGATCTCTTTCCCGCTGAGATTTGGACACACACTTGGAAGGCTTGTGCCTGCTTCCAGGCAGGATATTTCACAGGAGTGGTCACTGTACCGGGGTTTGAAGGACTGGGAAGCACAGTAAGCCTGAAAGTAAGATGGGGCAGCTCCACCTACCCCAGATCTCCAAGACCCTCAAACTGTATGGAAGGGGACCTTTCAGTTTCTGGGGCTCTACCTGAAGGAACGCAGAAATAATCTGAGAGGCAGACAACGGGGTAAGCTGCCTGCCAGGGGGCCAATGAGCCAGGCAACTGAGTTTGAGATGGAAGTTTTTAAGTGCCTAGGACTAAATTTTTTTATTGTGGTAAAATATACATAACATAAAATGTATCATTTTATTTTTAAATGTATCACTTCAGTCATTGTTAAAAGTACAATTTATCGGCATTAAGTACATTCCCAGTGTTGTACAACCATCACCACTATCTATCTCCAGGACTTTTTCATCTTCCCAAGCTGAAACTTTGTCCCCATTATACACTAACTCCCTATTCTGCCCTCTCCCAGCCTCTGGCAACCACCATTCTTTCTGTCTCTATAAATTTGCCTGGTCTAGGTACTTCAGATATATGGAATCATACAACATTTGTCTTTTTTGTCTGGCTTCTTTTGCTTAGCGTAATATTTTCAAGTTCATTCATGTTGAAACATATATTAAAAATTCCTTCCTTCTTAAGGTTGAATAATATTCCATTGTATGGACAGACCACATTTTGTTTATTTGTTCTTCTGTCTATAGACACTTGTGTTGCTTCCACCTTTGGGCTATTGTGAATAAGGCTGCAGTGATCACGGGTGCACAAATCTCTGTTCAAGCATCTGCTTTGATTGGTTTTGTGTATTTACCCAGAAGTGGAATTGCTGACTCATACGGTCGGTGATTCCATGTTTGACGTTTTGAGGAACCGCCATATTGCTTTCCACAGGGGCTGTGCCATGGTCCATTCCCACCAGCCGTGTGTTTGAGAGTTCCAGTTTCTTCACATCGTCACCAGCCCTTGTTGTTTTATGTTTGTTGTTGTTTGTAATAATTAGAACTGAATGTTAAAAACAAAAATGAGACTGGTTTAATAACGAAACTGTTAGGGAGGTTATTAAACCAGCCAGTCTGATCCCTGATGTACTGCTGGTCTGTGGGAAATGGGAATTTCACAGAGAACAGCTGGGGGCAGATACTGACAGCAATAAAATTGATTCATGCTTATGCCCCAACACGTTGAGACTCCTGAATAAACCAGTCATAGGAACAAAGAAATAGGTGAAAAATATCTTCTCCCCCTTGGCTTTTAAAAATTTTTTTATTTTTTTTTTAAATTAATTAATTACTTTATTTAGTTGACAGACAGAGACACAGCAAGAGAGGGAACACAAGCAGGGGGAGTGGGAGAGGGAGAAGCAGGCTTCCTGCAGTGCAGGGAGCCCGATGCTGGGCTTGATCCCAGGACCCCGGGATCATGACCTGAGCCAAAGGCAGACACTTAACGACTGAGCCACCCAGGCGCCCCTTGGCTTTTTTTAAAAATATGTACTAACTTTGAAAATGATTCACATAAGAATGTAACAGGATACACATATGTGTGGCCTTCATCATTTCATGTCCCATTCATTTCTTAAACCTTTACCATCTGCGTTCTAATCCCACAACTATTCTTAAGCTGTGTTCTCTTGGTTCCCACCCTGGCTTTCAATCTCTGACAGTTGGAATCATCCCTTAAATCGAAGTATTTTTCCCAAAGTTGAGTCTTCAGCAGAGTCCACACTGCCTTCCTTGGGCAAAGACATTCATCAGCCTGACCTCACATATTACTTCTATAGCGATGACCTGAAAAACCTCCCTCTCTGGGCATTATTTGTTCCACTTAACAAGCTGAGTGTCTACCCTGGTTTCAGTTGGGAACCTTGTTTTAAACTGTGTGCCAGGCATCTCATTCATTAAATTCATTCACCATCCAACACCCTATCTTGGTTGTGAAAGGCCAACCTCCCTCCTTAGACTGCTTGAGATGGGAGAAGTATAGACGCACACACACACACAGCTAAATCATTCTGCATGATATGAAAAAAGGAGTAATTCACTGGCATCTCAAGGAAATCAGGATCCTAAAGGAGGAAATGGAAGGGTCAAGAGGGGTGGGAAGCAGGGAGAGCTGGCTAATGACATGATGGAAGACCAGGGCCTGTGGAGAGACACAGACATAGAACGTTCTGTATGTGGGAACGATGGGACTTTGGGAGAGCAATGTGGGACAGTGAAGTTTGACATGTTTGCTAATTGCGTGGCATTCCCTCTGCTACCCCCAAACCTCCTAACACCAGTGGTTCTTTGGGGGAATGAAAAGGGTCATAGCTCATGATTTTCAGGAAAGCAAAGAGAAGTAAAATGGAGCCGGGTGTAATGGTTTGGAGTCAGAGGACAGCAGAGATGTGGATAAGAAAGCAAAGCCCCATGCCACCTAATATGTTTAGAGAAATAGAGGAAGGTATCCTAGACTCTGCCATTATGGCAACCTAAGTCATTAATTTTGATATTAAGTAAAACAGTGACCTTAAGAAATGGAGATTCGGGCGCCTGGGTGGCTCAGATGGTTAAGCATCTGCCTTCGGCTCAGGTCATGATCCCAGGGTCCTGGGATCGAGTCCCGCATTGGGCTCTCTGCTTCTTGGGAGCCTGCTTCTCCCTCTGCCTCTCTCTCTCTGTCTCTCATGAATAAATAAATAAAATCTTTAAAAAAAAAAGAAATGGAGATTCTTGGATTATATAATGTTCACAAACAGGATGTCGCCCTGTGGCGTCAGGTGCCTGTTCTTCATAGAGGCTAGAGCATGCATGGGACCAGCTGTGTGTGTTGTTCTAGCTGACCTTTTAGCTTCCTTCTTGGGCTCCTAATCTTCTCTCTCGGACCTAATCTTCTTTCTGAAGCTCTTTAAAAGTCCTGAAGACCCTCTTTCTCACATTCCAGTGGCATAAGTAATAATGATGCTGTATATCTTAATATCACATTTCATAGTTTACAAAACTCATTCACACACATTTAATTCTCATAACAGTCTTAGAAGGTATCAGTCTTCCCATTTTACAGATAAGGAACCTGAGGCTCAACAGGGTTCGGTGGCTTACTCAAACTCCCTCACGTAGTAAGTGTCCCAGTGAGAATTCTGTTGCACTCTGCTTTTCATGGGAGCTGCCTTCGTGAGTTCTTCCCAAAAGGAAGAGTGGTCCTGGTGGATGTATTTTCTCTCTATAAATCCAGTTGAGGGATTTGTGCTCCTGCTGTTGACTATTTTCAAGGTTTCAAATTAGTATTGGGGAAAAGTGTGACCTTTATGAGAGTTTAAGGAATAGTAATAAGCATTAGAAATTGGGAAATCTTACCTTATTCAATATTCATCTGAGTGGAGTCAGCTGAGGAGGTACTAAGAGGGACAACAAAAAACAGAAGCCACATTTCCCAGCTAAGGAAAGGGTGAGAACTGCATAAAAATCCACTAAGATTTTGATGGAAAGATTCAGCATTTTCTTTAAGGATTCCATAAAGAATTGCTCAATGCCACATACAAAGTACCATTACATAATTATGAAAAGATTCTTTGCGGGGCGCCTGGGTGGCTCAGTCGTTAAGCGTCTGCCTTCAGCTCGGGTCGTGATCCCAGGGTCCTGGGATCGAGCCCCGCATCAGGCTCCCTACTCTGCGGGAAGCCTGCTTCTCCCTCTCCCACTCCCTCTGCTGTGTTCCCTCTCTCACTGTCTCTCTCTCTCTGTCAAATAAATAAATAAATAAAATCTTAAAAATATATATATAAAAAGAAAAGATTCTTTACTTCCACATATCAAGTAAATCTAAAGCAGAATAATTCCATGAGTAAAGCTAACATATGGAAAGCATGTCTTCCCAGGACAGACTGAAGCCCTGCATTCAAACAAAACCCCAGAAGCTGCAAAGAGATAATGCTACAGGATTCATGTTGCATAGACTTCATCATCTTGCCCATCTTCACATGTTGCTTCGGTTTTACATGGAAGCCCTTTGCCAGACTGGCAGGTGTGACAAAAAGAGAGTGCAGGTGATGAGGAGAAGATCTGTCTAGAGAACAGCATTCGCTTCTGTCTCTGGCTCTCCCAGGAAGAATAGATGGACCA
The DNA here is from genome assembly GCF_029215605.1 of Mirounga angustirostris. NCBI lineage: Eukaryota > Metazoa > Chordata > Mammalia > Carnivora > Phocidae > Mirounga > Mirounga angustirostris. Next base: position 128,654,218 of record NW_026991713.1, read on the forward strand.
TCCTTGCAAAACATGTATTATGGTGGCAGAATAATTGTTCTCAATGGGGTATTTAAATATGACCATTTCCAAGCAACATTTTGAGGATCGAAGGGCTAATAGATATATAGCAGTTCTCCCCTCTCCTTTATGCGCATTCAAGGTGGTCCAAAAGCAGATGATCCTCCTTCTGACCTATGGTCAGAAGGTCTCTAGTAGCTTCTTGCTTTGTCACAATGCCTACATCATTCACCTACTTCATCGCATCACGGAGGCATTTTATCATCTCGCTCCATCACAAGAAGAAGGGTGAATACAGCACAAGAAGATATTTTGCGGGAGAGAGGGGCATCACATTAACAGAACTTTTTTTACAGCATGTCATTGTAATTGTTCCATTTAATTGTTAGTTATTGTTGTTAATCTCTTACCTGCCTAATTTATAAATTAAACTCTATCATAGTTATGGGCAAGAGGACAAAGGAGGAAAACGGAAAAAACATAGTATATATAAGGTTTGGTACTACCCCTGATTTCAGGCATCCACTGGGGGGTCTTGGAACATGTTCCTATGGATAAGGGGACCCTCCTGTACACACAACTCCACAATAGATTTGAGTTTTGTCTTTCATCAGCTCATTTCCCAAGTTAACTAGAAAGAGCAAAATTAAGTCATTTAATTTTCATTGACTTTCTCTTCCCCTTCCTCTCCTGGGAAGAAGCGCTTATGAGCTCCGAAGAGGAACAGGCCTGGTTAGATTCATAAATTGAATAGTTTAAGCAATTCAGGTCTGACTCCAGAGCTAAATAGGGTATACTAGTAAGGAAGGAGTCATCTAATTTAATAAGTGTGATGACATGATAAGGAATAAGCCATTTTAACTTCTACTCTGTTAAAAAAAATTGCGTTAAGAAATGTTTGAAACATTTCTAAGAGGACCAAATAATTTTTCATTTCTTTTTTTTTATTTCTTTTTTTTTAAAAGATTTTATTTATTTATTTGAGAGAGAGAGAGAGCACATGAGAGGGGGGGAGGGTCAGAGGGAGAAGCAGACTCCCTGCTGAGCAGGGAGCCCGATGCGGGACTCGATCCCGGGACTCCAGGATCATGACCTGAGCCGAAGGCAGTCGCTTAACCAACTGAGCCACCCAGGTGCCCTAATTTTTCATTTCATAAGTGCATTTACTAAAAGGTTTCTTTAGGGGTGCCTGGGTGGCTCAGTCCATTAAGCATCCTACTCTTGATTTCGGCTCAGATCATGATCTCAGGGTCGTGAGACTGAGCCCCATGTCCAGCTCTTTGCTCAGTGGGAAGCCTGCTTAGGATTCTCTCTCTTCCTCTCCGTCTGTCCTTCCCTCCTCTAAAAAAAAAGGTATCTTTAAGTCATGAGGGCCTTTGGTGCATTAAGAATATCCAGGTTATAGGGGCGCCTGTGTGGTTCAGTCAGTTAAGACTCCCACTCTTAGTTCTGGCTCAGGTCATGATGTCAGGGTCCTGGGATTGAGTCTCATGTCGGGCTCTGTGCTCGGCAGGGAGTCTGCTTCCACTCTCTCTCTCCCTCTGCCCCTCTCCCGCTCATGTGCCCTCTCTCTCTCTCTCTCTCTGATAAATAAGTAAATTCTTTTTTTTTAAGATTTTATTTATTTATTCATGAGAGACAGAGAGAGAGAGAGAGAGGCAGAGGGAGAAGCAGGCTCCCAAGGAGCAGGGAGCCCGATGTGGGATTCGATCCCAGGACCCTGGGATCATGACCTGAGCCGAAGGCAGACGCTTAACCATCTGAGCCACCCAGGTGCCCAATAAGTAAATTCTTAAAAAAAAAAAAAAAAAAAGATAATCTGGGTTACACACAAGAATACTTTTATTGCTTAAGATGAGCTACTTTTATAGCTCTGGACCTATAGTGGTTTTCATGATTCAGTCTTAAAATGTTTTTCAGACACTAATTCATTAACTAGATGACAGAGAAACTGAAGCTCCAAGAGAACCAGGAGAAGGACATGGTTCCTGATCCCCAGTCTGTAGCCTTCTTCAAAAAAACAAACAAACAAAAAACCCTTTTCCAATTCAGGGATGCTGCCGGACAGAGTTTCTATAAAGGCAATGTGTTACTAAAACAAGGCAGTAAGATGAAACGCTATGATTTTTGGCAAAATAGATTTCAGATAATAAGCCATAAAAGCCCCAAAGATTGGGGCTGGAAGAAAGGACATTTAAATGTATATTAAAAATGCATAGCCTTTGTCCTCTTGCCCAGCGAAGAGATACCCGTAGGGTGGCATCAGCTGGGTATGTTTAAGTCAGTGAAAAAGTATCTAGCAACTGAAACAGGAGGATCGGCGTGTGCCAAGGCCGTGTGACATTTCAGCACCAGCCTGCGGGTGACCACCCTCCTGGGGTCTGATCGCTATCCCCTGACAGCGCTGTGGGCCACCTCCAGGGCTTTCCACGTCTCCAGGGCTCGCCTTGCAGGAGCAGCAGAAACTGTCCTCTGGGGCAAGAGCCTTCTTGGCACCTGCTTCAAGACTGTGAAGTGATGACCCACTTCACCTCGGAGTCAGAACGATGAGGAAAGAGGTTGAGGTGGGAAGGCCCGAGGTCCCTCGGCTTTCAGAGGGGCAGGAGAAGGGCAGGAAGGCCACCCACCCCTGTCCCCGAGCTTTGCTAACTTGGCACAAGTTAGCTTCTAACTTTTCTCGTGGGAGCCTCGGGATGAATAGGAGGCCACTGAATTCTATTTTTTTTGGTTTTCGTGAATGGAACAGGACCCAGAAGCTTGACATAAAAGAACTTGGGGATCTTGCAGTTGTAAGAATGACTCAGTTCCTTTGTTGTTGATAAGCAGTCGAGTTGGAAGGAAGCCTAAGGTGAGGTGTTATTGCTGCCTGGTAAATACTCGTCATCGTGGGTTCTACTCACACACTCACTGGCTCACCGGGTTCAGCCAGCCTCGTCAGCGCGACATTCCTCTGTCGGACCCCCAAATCCCCTCTTCCCTCAAATCTCTCGCTTTCTGTGCTGCCCCCGCTTCCCCGCTTTGTAGGGATTGCCCCAATCCTGGCCTATTCAAGACCTCAGCTTAAGTGCCGCCTCCTCCGTGGAGATTTCCTGACTGTCCCCCCAAAACAGCTCGACCTCCTCCTTTCTCCTTCTTTCTCTTCTCATAGTGCCTGGGATGTTCTGCCCGGTGGGGGGGCTGTTTCTGAGCACCCCCACGGATCTCCCAGCTCTCTGTAGCCAGGGCCGAACATTCATTCCCCTTCGCACCTGCCACAAGGAATGAATTCAGGTTGAAGCTCAAGTTTCAAAAATGAAACTGATTTGGAAGAGGTGAAACCAAGTGGAAGCGGGTAAGGAAGAGGCTAGGGGGCCAAGCACTGGGGGCAGAAGGCTGGTGGGCAAGGGAGCAGGATGGTGATTGGAATCAGAGGCAGCAAGCAAGTCTGATGGGCGCCGGAGGAAAGGACACAAGGGGAGAGTCTAGCAAGTTGCGCTGGATTCTGAGTCATTGATGTGTATTGCCACCTTAAAAGGGCCCCCAGGAGCTCGGAATGGGCCAGAGCCTTAGCACCCTCAGAGAATGCAATATGACCAGTGGGTGACTGGCTGCAAGCCAGGTGCCCAGCCGGTATTCTTAGAGCAGATAAATCCCCAAACCCCGGGCGCCGAGTGCGGGAAAGGTCACAGTCTCCAGAGCAGTCACGACTGAGGGACAGGCTTCGGGGTCCGGATGACGAGTCCCCGTTGAGATCCACCAGTGCTCAGCAGGGGCCCAGATCCCAGGATGGCACCAGGCTCGGGGAGGCGGGCCACTGCGGAGTCACACTTCCTCCAGCTCCAATAGAAGAGCCTCTTGCCTACTTTTCAGGGTTTCCAGAAAAGAGATTTTACTCCTTTCTTTCACAGGGAAGGCTTCTTTCTTGGGTTAGTTAAGGTTGTGTGAAGTCTGGAGGCTGCCTGGGAACTGTTGTGTGAGGCCCTGACTCAGGGTCGTTGTGTGGGACTGCTCCAGTTTAAACAGGAGGTCTGGACTCTGAACCCAGCCCAGTGGCCAGGGTGGAGGGCTGAGGCCTGGGGTGGGGTGAGGGGGGCAATGAGAGGCTGTTTATCCGAATCAGGGTGTAGTCACATAGCTGAGAAAGGGAGCCTCAGACTGATGCCATTCCGCAGATACCTCTGGTCTGTGCTCGGCCACTCAGGGCAAACCTGACGAAAGGCCATTCTTTTGGAAAGGTATGCAACCCAGGTGATGAAACCTGAACCAGAGCCGGAGGGACAGGCTCGATCAAAGATCTGGGCTGTGATGCTGCCAGTTTGAGACCCCTGTAATCCCCAGGATGCAAGCTGGGGAGGAAACAAGAGCCTTTGTTTTTCTTTCAGCAGTGGTGCAGTTTTTCCCCTTAATTCTGGAATGCTTTCGTTTCCAGCTAGCTGCCCTGGTTTGGCTGGTGCTGGTGGGAGGCAGCTCCCCGCCTGGGTCTACGGCTTCTCAGAAATCCTAGTGTGCCTATCAGCAATGAGGCCAGGTCCAGACAGAGTTGTCCCGTGGGGGCAATCCGGTGTACACACAGAACCCAGTTGTAATTCTGACAAAACAAACAGACGGACAGACCCACAAGTTGCCTTTGGGGTTGGCCTCTAAATTTAAACACACCGTGTCCTGCCTAATGTTTTCAGTGGGGGGTGGGGGAGGGGCGTCAGACTAGAAAATCCTGCTTCAAAGAAACCTGTTATGATAAATTTGAAACGGATTCGGGGGCAGTGTTTCAGGCAAGGAGCTGAGGGATTTTGAGGGGACTCTTTGAAGTCAGGTATCGTTGTGGGCTGATTTGCATTCCCCCAAATTCCTGTGTGAAGCTCTTGTCCCCAGTACCTCAGAATGTGCCTGAATTTGGAGATGGCCTTTAGCGGGGTAATTAATTTAAAAAGAGGTCATTAGGGGGGCGCTTGGGTGGCTCAGTCGCTTAAGCGTCTGCCTTCGCCTCAGGTCATGATCCCAGGGTCCTGGGTTCGAGTCCCACATCCAGCTCCTTGCTCTGTGGGGGAGCACTCTGCTTGCTTATGCTCTCTCTCTCACTCTGTCAAATAAATTAATAAAATCTTTAAAAAAAAATGAGGTCATTAGGATGGACCCTAATCCATTGTCACTGCTGTCCTTACTAGAAGAGATCAGGACCCAGACACAGAGACACCACGTGGAGAGACACAGGGTGAAAGTGGCCGAGGAGAGCCGAGGAGAGCAGCATCAGAAGAAACCAATGCCAGCTGCACCTTGATCTCAGACTTGCAGCCTCCAGAACAGTGAGAGAATAAATGCTCGTGATTTCAGCTTCCCAGTGTGGGGGACTTTGTTGTGGTCCCCAGGCAGACCCACACAGGGCTGACGAGGCGTGCTGTCATGGGAGCAGGAACAAGACCCCGGAAAGGGAGGGAAGGATCAGAGACTGAAGGATTGCTCTGGAGTGACAGCTTAAGTGGAGCGTTCCAGATTAGGGAGAAAGACTCAGAAGGGTGGGGAATGACGGGTAATTGTAAGTAAGGCTGGATGAGGGTAGAAATAACAAACCAGTCTCTGCTTTCTCTACTTGGGTTCTACACACCCTTCTCTTTCTTACAGCCCAGCTTGTTTCTCCCTGCCCAAGGTCTTATCATGGCTCTCAGGAATATATACCATTTATTCGGGGACCCCTGAAGGTGGAACCATACCCTGTCCCCAACCCCCACCCCAACGCCAGTGATCTCTACTGGTGGAACATCACAGTGGTGGTGGAGAATTTAGAGTAAAGGCCCTTCCTAAGTGGCGCTCAGATTGTATCACTTGGGGAACAGCCTGCTATTTCTACTCTTAATTAAGGTTGCCTCAGTGAAGAAGTACAATATTCAAAGAAAAAAAGAAGATTATGGACTGTGGGAGGCCACACTGGATTTCAAATGGAACAACATCCCCCATATGGAGTCCCCACAGAGTCCTGTCTCCTTGTTAGTCTCACATCTTGATTCATCTCTCTCTCTCTCTCTTTTTTTAGAGAGGGAGAGAGAGAGAGAGAGAATCTTAAGCAGGCTTTACACCCATTGCGGAGCCCAATAGGGCTCAATCTCATGACCCTGAGATCATGATCTGAGCCAAAATCAAGAGTCGGACGCTTAACTGACTGAGCCACCCAGATGTCCCAATTCCTGTCTCTTTTATTTTTAGTACCTTAAAACAAAATCAGCAACCCAGCATAACTAAGAGTTGGGCCGGCATTGGAAGTTCTGCCATGAAGTGGACACAGAGAGCCCCAGAAGTGAGTTATTTCATTAGTTTGTGTCTTGATTTCTCCATGTGCAAACCCATGAGCCATGCTAACCTACTGCCTCTTTGCTCAAAATGTGTCAGGGACATTCGAGCTACAATAAATTCAGGTCCTCAGTAACTGTTGGATAAGTACTTAGCTCCAACATACTTTTTACTAGAAGTGGGAAAGATAGTGACCTGAAGCTTAAGTTACCTCCTTTAAAGTTTTGAGTGTGAAAAGGACTGTTTCTTGCTTTTTATGAAAAAACAAGACAAAACAAAAACCAACCATTCATTTTGCTCATTAAATTGTTATGATTTTCTTTTAATAACAGGTCTGGAATAGGTAGAAATTCCCGAAACCCGTGGAAAGGACGGCTCTCATCTCACTATAATTTTTGATAATTATAGCTAACAGCAGTTCATTTAGTTGGCTTCATTTGGGAGAACTAAAATGTATCTCTCTGAGTGTTCTCTTTGTAATAGTTCTTGTTTTGATAAAATCTCTTCCAAATCCATTAAACATCCTTTTTTCTTCTTAGTCATTGTCCACTGGATATAGGGTCATCATATTACTGTTGTAGGTGTAAATCAGTTCTGTCATCAATGAGCCACTGTGTGTGTGCATGTGTGTGTGTGTGTGTGTTTCCCCTTGTGGCTAAATGATCATACTTTTTGGAATCTTGTGTCTACTTGGTTCCGTTGCCTATTTTTGTCCATCTATGTACCTCGAGTCCCTCCCACTTGCTGTGGCCTGGGAGAGCAGACACCAAGCTTGTTAGAATATGTCTACAACTAGACAAAATTGACTCTGAGCTCCAGGTGTCAGGAGGTCTTTGGTGAATAGTGGTACAGTGGATATTCGTGAATACCATCCCAGCTTGCATTACTGCCTTTCCAGGAGCTCCTGATTTCTACTAGGGCCTCCAAGGCTGGAGCCCTTAAGACCAGCTAAGCCAATCAGTACATTGCATTCCCCTAGGCATGTGGTTGGTCCAGAGGTGAGCAATGGACTCAAGAAGGTCCAGTCAGAGTGCTCTCAGCATCTCTAGCTTATGATATCTTGATAAAAATACCTGCTCTTTCTTGGACATGGAATAAACCATATAGCCTGGATCTATCCACAGTCATCTTGTCACCATTAGTGAGTTAGCTTTAGGATGAGGTTGATACCAACGAAGGCAGGATGAAGAGAAGGATTGAAACAATACTGTGGTGACATCTTCTAAGCACTGGATTAACCATTGCCCCAAGCTCCCCCTACCTCTGGATATTTCTTTTCTCTTTCTTTCTTTTTTTGGTGAGACTTTAAATGACAGATCTCCTTATTGTCTAAGCGAGTTTGAGTTAGCTTTTCTGATACTTACATCAAAGAGAGTCCTAATGGATTCATAATATGAAACAATTTTGGACTTGGACTTGGTATAAAATCTATTTTGATACTTCAGAAGATACTGTTGACATACTTCCTGGTAATACATGGGTATCCACTTATTCTTTAAATTGTACATATGCAGGGGTGCCTGGGTGGCTCAGTTGGTCAGGCATCTGACTCTTGATCTCAGCTCAGGTCTTAATCTTAGGGTCGTGAGTTTGAGCCCTGCATTGGGCTCCATGTGGGGCGTGAGCCTACTTAAAAATATAAATAAATAAAATAAAATAAATTGTACATAGGCACTATATGCACTTTTGTATGTATGATATTTCATTATAAAAAAAGAAAATAGTTATTACCATTATACACCCATTTAGGCAGAATAACCAATAACATTCATTCAAAAAATATTTATTGAATGTCTATGATATGCCAGACACATTCTTGGTCCTAGAGATATAGTGGGGAAACAAGACAAAAATTCCCACTCACAAAAAAATTTTTTCTTAAACAAAGGATATATAGTAATAGTAGGTAATGATATGTGCCAGGAAAAAAAGTAAAGAAGGTTAAGCGAGAGACAAAAATGTGCTGTCATTTTAGGCAGCATGGCGGGGAAGGCATCTCTGATGAGATGACATTTGAGCAGAGATGTGAAGGAAGGTGAGGAGGTGAGCTTTGCAGATATTGAAGGATTTGGGAAGAGCTCTCCAGGCAGGGGGAACAGTATGTGCAAAGGTCCTGAGGTAGGAGTGAGCTTGGAGTGCTCTGAGAACAACATGGAGGCTGGTGGCCCAGAGTGCAGGGAGTGAGGGAGAGGGTGTCAGAAAGGCAGCTAGGAAAACAGCCTCATAGGCTATAGCAAGGACTGACTAAATTCAGAGAGAGATGGGATACGTTTGGAGGATTTTGAACAGGGAGTGTTAGGATCTGACTTAGCATTCAAAGGATCACTGTTGCTATGTGGAGAATAGTGTGTAGAGAGTAAAGGTGGACCCATGGAGGCCAGTTAGGAGGCCGTTGCATTATTCCAGGTGAGACAAACTGTGGCCTGGACTTTGCTATAGCAGTAGGGAGAGTGAAAGGTGGTCAGACCCCCAAAATAGAGACTAGAATTTGTCAGGGGACGTGGGTCGGATGTGGCATGGGAGACAACAAGAGGAATCAAGGTGCTTCCAAGTTTTTTCCCTTAGCAACACTTGGAGGAGGAGCAAGTTTGGGGAGAGACTCAAGAGTTCTGTGTTGGACTTGTTAAATTTGTGATGCCTGATTAGACATTCAAGTGAAGCTCAGGTGGGCAGATGGGTGTGCAAATATGTGTTAGGGAGACTTTATCTAGCCTTACCATTGATTATCCTATCAGTGACTGGTGGAAAACTAAAGACAAATGAAGTGGATGGAAACTTGAGGAACACTGGTGGTCTTTACTACAATATCCATGTAGAGGCTCTGAAACTTCTAAGTGAGCTGCCTAAAATGGACTGATGCCCTGTATCTGATCCACAAATCATGGTATTGGGGGACGGAACAGAGATGACCTGAAAAGCCTCGGGAAGCTCTCCTGTGTGGTACCATCCACCACCACCAGACCATTCTAACTGTGCTCAGATGTTGCTTGCTTCGCCAGCCTTCTGAATTGCAAAGGCACAGCCCTGCAAGAGGAGAATACACGGACTGTTGCATTTTATCTTTTGCTCCCAAAGTCTGTAAGCACTGTGGATTCTGTCCTTCTGCATCTGATGCCATTCTCCCTGCCGAGTGACTAAGGGAACCTGTAAATGCCGCTGTAACACTGAGAGCAGATAATGACAGTATTACCTGGGACTGTGAGAGCCCCTCCCCTGGATACTTGGTAACCCTGACCTTCGACCCTCCAGCTCTGTGCAGTGTGTGCAGCATTAAACGTGAAACCAGTGGGCTCTGCCTCTTCTAATCTCAGCGTAGGTCTCTGTCAGACACATTTATACCTTAGTCCTTGGGCGGTTCTCTGTAACATGATCTAATCTAGATTTCAAAATGAACACCAAACATAAATGTTCTAGGAGTTCAAACAAAAAAATGCTTGCTTAACCTAGCGAAATTCTTTTTCCATTTTCCCAAAGGAAGAGGGCAAAAAGAGGAGGCAAATGACAGAGCCTTAGTAACTCTTCAGATATCTCTTGAGTACTCTTTCTATGGAAGGATTAAAGGCTCTCTAGAGGCAGTCAGCCCAAATACTCCCCTGTAGTTTTGCATTCAAATTAACTAATGAGATAAACCTCCCATTCCAGTTTCCTGTCTTTGGTTTTAATTGCTATTGCAGTCTTACTAATCATTTCCTGCAGTTTTTCCTTCTTTTGCTGTGATAAATATTAATGCCTTTAATTTTCCATTCCTCCTTTGGCCTGGGGAGTCTGTTAGGAGAGAGGATTTCTTACTCTCTAGTCTGCCTTTCTCAGCGATGAACAATTTTCATTTTCTTTTTTTTTTAAGATTTTATTTATTCACTTGAAGAGAGAGACACAGCGAGAGAGGGAACACAAGCAGGGGGAGTGGGAGAGGGAGAAGCAGGCCTCCCGCTGAGCGGGGAGCCGGATGCAGGGCTCGATCCCAGGACCCCGGGATCATGACCTGAGCCGAAGGCAGACGCCCAACGACTGAGCCACCCAGGCGCCCCCAATTTTCATTTTCTAAAGCAGATTTTTCTAGGTTAGTTTTTAATGCAGACCTTCACTTTTGTTTTACTTTGTTCTAAAAAGAATGAGAAGCCTACAACAGCCAGAGTTGAATCCAAGAATTTGAGGCTCTTTGTGGTTTCTTTTTTATTGTTTTCTCTCAGGAGTCCTTAACCTGGGCTTCTAGGGTTGTGTGAATTCCCTGAGATTATATGCAAAAATTCGTGCATATATGAGTAATGTTCCTCACCCCACCCTCGGATAAAGATGTCATAACTTTCATTAGGTTTTCAAAACATTTTACTAAAATAAACTCAGAAGCCTTCAGGAACCCTATTTAATCATTCTGGAGATTATTGCTTTGGGCAAATCTGGTGACCAATCCTTACCATATCCGAGAACAAAGAGAGGATCTTCTAGAGACTATAGGAAAAAGGCTATCTTCTTTTCCCTCAGATTCACAGAATATTTGAAATAAAACTTTCCTTTTCCCCACCTTTTCCTCATTCTACAGATGCAGGAACTGATTTCTTAAAATGATAGATGAGGTGCCCAAAGTCTCACAGCTGAGTAGTTGTGGAGGTACCACTAGAATCTGAGTCTGGTTCTTGATTCTATTCACCATCCACTCTCCATCACCAACAGCAAGATGACCTCTAGCACTCCATAATATTCAGCACCCCAGATGCTTCTTTCTTCATTAGAATGCACCAATTTATTCTCTCCGACTGAAGCAATTTCATTCCAAGTACCTAGGTAAAAGTACCTAAGTAATATTTAGTAATTGAAAAGAAACCTTCCAAACCATGTAAAGGGTCTGTATGTCATTAACTTGAGAAATCATTTCTTGTCCTGCCCAGCCTACAGAGAACATTCTTGTGTGTATTGTATACTCCAGGCATTACAAAGTGAGTTATCTCTTTGTTTTGTGTTCCTCATTTCTCCCAGGATTTTAGGGGCCTTGAGGACAAGGACCTTCTATTGAATGGTTTCTGTCTCAGAGGATCTAGCACATAGGCCCCTTAATAAGGCAGATGTTTGTGGAAAGATTAACACTATTTGAATATTCCATTACACTTTTAGGACATTATCCAGGTGTAACCCCTGAGTTCTATAATTCATAAGCTCAGATGCCTTCAAGGGTCAGGCAGATAACTTAAATTAATGAGGCAAAACAAGTGTAGGACTATAGGGGTGGGAAATTCATGCCCCATCACATTTAATGTTTAAAAAAAAAAAAAAAAACACTTCAGAGGCCAAACTTCCAGCTATGGTAGCATGAAAAGGTCCAGCAAATCCTCTCCCCACAGAACAAGTAGAAAACTGGAGGGAAAAAAAAAAAAAAAGGAAAAAAACCACCAAAATACAAAACAAAAAACCCCCAGCTATTTCTGGGCCCTGGAAATTGGCCAAAGGCAGATAACAAATTGAGAAGCATTTACTCATGAAAAATAGCTAGAGCTTCAGGAAAGAACAGTGGGGGTGGGTAGCTTTCTTGTCTTGTCTGCTACTATCCCTGCCCTCTTTCCCAGTTTTCCCCAGCTTTATCAGCAAGAGGCTGACCAGGAAAAGGAAAAATTAAACAAGTTTGCTGCCAAAGGGAGCACATCAATTTTGGGCAGAGGGCAAAAACCTGCAGTGTGGACAGTAACAGAGAACTCGGCAGGAAACTAATGGGGAAAACTCACGGCTCTGCAGGTGTGAGAATGTGCTCCTGGTTGGGGTAAGCAGCAAAAACCTGCAGTGTGGACAGTAACAGAGAACTCAGCAGGAAACTAATGGGGAAAACTCACAGCTCTGCAGGTGTGAGAATGTGCTCCTGGTTGGGGTAAGCAGCAGGCCAGCCATAAATTTAACAGATAATCTTGGCATGGGAGAGCTGAGATGGGCTCTCGCCCATTCCTGGCTGCCTGGGAAGCTATATGCATGTGCACCCCAGAGAGCCCAATAGAAAGTGAAAACCAGGGCAACTTAGCACTGGCTAAACATCAGATGCTATCCCCAACCCTCACACACATCTGTGTGCAGGGATGGAAGCTTTACAGGCCTGTGGTATTTGAGAAAAACCTCTGCCCAAATTCACTGGCTGACGGTTATCCACACAGGCACAGGGTGACCCCTCGGAGATCAGGCTAAGAAATAAAAATAAAAAGAAACCTACACACAGACATCAGTAACTATGCAAATGTGGGGAAGAGAGGTTCTGCCATTCAAGTGTAGACCAGTATAAAATAAAACCCTCAGGAAGAGAAATCAGAACCCAGAGTTACTAAAATACTACCTAAAACAAATATTACCTGAAACATTTTCACACACACAAAAATAAATTGCAAGACATGCAAACACAGCAAAATGTGACTCATACTCAGAAAAAAAAAAAAAAAGGCAGTGAATAGAAATTGACTCTGAGTGGGCCCAGATGTTGAATTTAGCAGATAAAGGCTTCAAAACAGTTATTTTAAACAAGTTCAAGGAAATAAAGGAAACCATATTTTAAAAATTAAAGGAACAGGCACCTGGATGGCTCAGTTGGTTGAGCGTCTGCCTTCGGCTGAGGTCACGATCCCAAGGTCCTGGGATGGAGTCCCACATCGGGCTCCCTGCTCAGCAGAGAGTCTGCTTCTCCCTCTGCACCTTCCCCCTGTGCTTGCACACTCTCCCTCTCTCTCTCTCTCTCTCTCACAAAAACAAATAAAATCTTTAAAAATTTAAGGAAAATATGACACAATGACTCAATAAATATGGAATCTCAACAGAGAAATAAAATCTATAAAAAGGGACCACATGGAAATACCGGAATTCTGAAAAGTACAATAATCAAATGAAAAATTCACTATTGGGCTCAGGAGTGATACTGGATGGCAGAAGAAAGAATCAATGAACATGAGACAAATCAGTAGAAATTACACAATCTGGACAACACACAGGAAAAAGATTGAAGAAACACAGAGCTTTTGAGATGTGGGACAATATTAAACACACCAAAATACATGTAATGGGAGTCTCAGAAGGAGATGAGAAAAGAGTGGAAAATACCTGAATAAATAATTTCCAAATCTGGGGTGCCTGGGTGGCTCAGTCAGTTAAACCTCTGCCTTCGGCTCAGGTCATGATCTCAGGGTCCTGGGATCGAGCCCCATATCAGGGTCTCTGCTCAGCAGGGAGCCTGCTTCTCCCTCTCCCTCTGCCACTCTCTCTGTTTGTGCTCTCTCTTTCTCTATCAAATAAATAATAAATACAATCTTTTTTAAAAATTCTAAATCTGATGAATAGCATTAACCCACAGGCCCAAAAGCTCAATGAATTCCCATATAATAAAGACAAAGAGAACCACATCTGGACACATCATAAACTGCTTAAAGGCAAAGACAAAGAAGTAATCCTGAAAAGAGGAAGAGGAAGACAAGTCATCAAATACAGGACAAAACTGTTAATGGCTGATTTCTCATTCAAAGGAGACCAGAGGCACTGGAATCCCAGCTTCAGAATGCTCCGCCTTCAAACAAGTGTCAATCAAGATCTCTATATCCAGCAAAACTATTAATGAAAACGAAGGTGAAATAAACATATCCCTGGATATTACCCAAAAAACCCCGAGAGAATTTGTTGCTAGGATTTAAGCTAGGATTAAATTACACCCGGTAGTAACTTGAATCCACAGGAAGAAACGAGGAGCTCCAGAAATTGTGTATGCAGATAAATATAAAGATTTCACGTCTTTCATTTCCTACTGTTTCTCCAGCACCTGGCACAGTGCCTGGAACATAGGAAGTGCTCAGTGCATATTAAATCAATGCATGTTATTTTGCCATATGCAATATATCCATCTAGGAGTTGCCTTAAATACTTTTCAGAACGAGACAAGGTATATGTAAATAAATTAATTAAAAACTATATTATTACTGAATAGTATATGTTGGAGAGGGTTCAGGAGATAGGAGTTACTATGTACCTGACAACGCAGGTACACAGATGTATATCTAGTGAGAAGCAGTTGACATGTGATGGACAAAGCATTTAATCACCTGGAAAAGTTCTTTCCCTGACACCCTAAATACATGGGCCTGATTCTTGGTGCTTTTCTTGATGCAGGCTGGGTCCTCTGTGTTATAGAAATCTGCCTTGGGAGAAAAAAAATGTTTGTGATGTGCCTAACGGTGCTGGCAATGAGAGAACTCGGTGGAAGTGGTATTAGGAATGGTATAATAAGGTCTTCTGGTTATCCCTACCTTGAGCCCTATTTCATGGTACCATATAATTCTTCCAGAAATTAGAAATACCCAGATGGTAACACACATCCTCCATCTCCAGCTCTTGGCCTGTAATTTCCTTAGGGAACACAAGTAAAGCCCATTAGGCCGGCAGTTTACTCAGACTTCGGGTGCTAATGGTGCTGATTCAGCCCAGACATTGGGTGGAAGACTGACTCCATGTGTGTTTTGCAGCTCAGGGCAAAGACGAAGAAAACAACTAAGAAAAGTCTTTTCTTGAGGTTAGAACAGGGCCCAGAAGTATGTGAACAGTTTGGTACACTGGGCTAGCATGAGTGACTGATGACACCCAAATAGACACCTTCTTCCCTTCCACAGAGTACAGTGGCTTCTGTCTACCAGGAGGCTGTGAATCCCCAGAAGAGACACCTGGCTGAATATCTGTGGGAGGCATTCAAGCACCAGATTCCTGATGAGTAGTGCTACCCTCTTTCAGGTATCTTCTTGCTCTGGGCAGACTAGGCTTGCCTCTGTGCAAGAACCACAGTTCTGATGATGTTAGCTATCTGATTCTGCTCGGGCTGCCATAACAAAGTACCTCATCCTGGGTGTCTTAAACAACAGAATTTTATTTCCCTGCAACTCTGAAAGCTGGAAGTCCAAGATCAAGGTGTTGACAGGTTTGGTTTCTTCTGAGGCCTTTTTTTCTCCTTGGCTTTAGACAGTTGTCTTCTCCCTGTGTCCTCACCTGGTCTTCCCTCTGTTCCTGTCTATGTCCTCATCTCCTCTTCTTATAAGGACACCAGTCATGTTGGATGAGGACCTTATTTTAATTACCTCTTTAAAGGCCCTGTCTCCAAATACAGGCACATTCCTAGGTCCTGGGAGTTAGGACTCCAACATACGAATTTGGGATGTTGAGGTACACAGAAGGGCGGATGCCACTTAAGGTTGTGACTTACTTGGCAAGATTGGAAGAAGAGAAGAGTGTACAAAGAGGGTTTTTGAAGAGAAAAGGAGGATTACAGTTATTTAGTTAGCATCTATTATGTGCGGGCCATGTCCTAGATGCTCTCACTTAAACCTCCTTGAACCTCACTCAAATAGCCACCTTATAAGGAAAGTTCCGTTCACCTTTTTGTGTACTGTGGTCTCCCTTTCCTCGTCTTTTTTTTTTTTTAAGTATTTTATTTATTTATTTGACAGAGAGAGTGCACAAGTGGGGGCCACAGCCGAGGGAGTAGGAGAAGCAGCCCCCCGCCCCCCTGAGCAGGGAGCCCGATGTGGGGCTCGATTCTAGGACCTCGGGATCATGACCTGAGCCGAAGGCAGACGCTTAACTGACTGAGCCCAGGCATCCCTCCTCTTTGATTTTGAAATCTTATTCTGGTGGTAATGGTTGAGTCTGTTAGAGAACTTAACTTCTAAATGTTCAAACTCATTTTGAAGTTTGGCTCTTCTCTTGAGTTGATTGAACCATGGTAAAAAAATGTATATAAGCCTGTCGGCTGAGTCCTAAATTATTTCCCTTCAATGCAGCAAAATACACTGCAGCTTCTCCAAATGATGGCCTGGTCCCGCCCGCACGTGATGGAACTACAGTTTGGCACAGTCCGTTGGACCAGGGGAAGCCTGGGGTTATGTGTGTGCCAGTGTTGGGGGTGGAGGGTAGGGGGAGGGCAGGAGAGACTTCTCTGCTGAGTTTTGTCTGATTTAATGAATAGATTAGGTATCTGCCTTATAAATTGAGACTCTGAGCATTTTGTTTTTGTCTTAAAGCTTAGTCCTATGTAATCACAAGTACGATATACTTGTAGGACCTGCTACGTGATTTGCGGGGCCCAGTGCAAGATGGAAATGAGGGGCCGCTTGCTCAGAAATGATTAACAAGTGCAAGAGGGTGATGGCAGACGTTAAGCCAAATGTGAGGTCCTTCTGAGCTCAGGGCCCTGAGGGACTGCCCTCCTCAGTCGCCCATGAAGCCAGCCCTTGGAATGAGGAGGACCTTTCAGTTGATTACCCCCCTCCTAGATTAGAAGATCACTTGTCTTCATTTGGAGAATCTGCATCATTCATTTCTAGTTATCATTAAACCTTTCTCAGCTGGGTTTCTCAGGAGACTTCACGCCGTCAGGATAATCTGGCCTTGGGCTCCACGGTTACTCCTGTTTGCTTGGCGCTGGGGAGGCAGGGGTGAGGTTTGGATTCCTGATCCCAGCTAATGCCTCTCTGTCTCCTGCTGCTGCCTGGCTCCTCCTCTCTGAGGCCCACAGCTCGTCTAGGAGCCAAAGTGTAACACCACTGGAATTCTCTCGTTCCTGCAGTGGGAAGGGGGAGGAGCCCTGGGCAAGACCCCTGAGGCTTGCAGGATGCCTGATGTGTGTTTTCTGGACAGAGGGCCCTTCTGTTTCTTCTCTAGCCAAGACGCCTTGGCTAAGGGGTTCTGAGTGATAGGTCAAGGTGACTCAGCGGTCAGGCAGTGCCGGGTACCAGCCCTTCCCTGTCCCTGTATGCGCTGTCTCTCTTATCCTGGCCTCACAAGGACCCTCCCAGGCTGTCAGCTCAGCTTGCATCTCCTTCCCTCCTCTTCTGATTCCCTTGTTTCTTGGTTTCTGATCAATGTGGGCAATGCACATTTGTACCAGCCCTTGGGTCACTCCCAGGGACTTGTCAATATTGGGGTGTTTCATTCCACCATACTCAGTCTCCTAAGAACTACACCAGAAGGCAGAACTATCTTCATTCCTAGATGAGGAGTCTACCCCCTAACCCTTTTCAGTGAACCATCAAGATACATCTTGATCCAAGGGGCAACCCCCGTTCCTTCTGAAGAGTTAGGTAATATGGGTGGTGGGTATGTACTACCAGGGATATATGGGGTGTGCACAATGGTAAACCACCACTTCAAGAGAAAATCCTCTGCTCTGTGTAACCCAGCTGCTGTCTCTGAGTCTCAGAGATGACCTTGACTCTGAGGAGCCCAAGAGGATGGAGGGGGCAGTGAGGACCTGAGATCAGTAGGGATTCCTGGGCCGGAAGTCAACAGACCAGAGTTCTGGTCCCATGTGGTAGGCAGAATAGTGGTCCCCCAAAGATACCAGTTCCCTAACCCTGTGAATGTTACCTTACATGGCAAAAGGGACTTTGCATATATAGTAAAGGATTGTGAGATGGGAAAAGATGCCTGGATTATCCAGGTGGGCCCAGTATAATCACAAGTGTCTTTATAAGGGGGATGTAGGAGGGTCAGAGACAGAGGAGATACGATGAAGGAAGCAGAGGTTGAAGGGTTGTGGTTGCTGGCTGGAGTCACAAGCCAAAAAAATGTAAGTGGCCTCTACAAGTTGGAAAAGGCAAGGAAATAGGTTCTCCCCTAGAGCTTCTGGAAGGAATGCAGTCTTGCCAACACCTTGATTCTAGTCCAGTGGAACTCATTTTGGACTTCTGACCTCTAGAACTGTGAGGTAATACATTTGAGTTGTTTTAAGTCACTAAGGATGTCATAACTTGTTACAGCAGAACAGGAAATGGATATATCTTACATCTGCCATTAATGAGCTACTTCATTCTTGGGAAGGTCATTCCTTGGTCTCAGATACTGTACCTTAGGGACAATGGTTTTCAAACATGTAATAGAAAATTTAAAGGAGTGGGATACTTTTAGCGATTGAAATCCTATGTGGAAGGCCAATGTAAATTAGATGTGGGTGGAGCTTCTTGGTGAAGCTGGGGACCCACTGGGTAGTGCAGGTTGGTGTGGCGCTGGGTTTGGGTGTCAGGCTGTCTAGTGCTATCAACTTTTTGTTGTGGGGAGTGTGGGCATTCTGTATACGGGACTGGCTGCCAACTTCTGACACATGCACACCAAAAAAACTCAATGGAATTGAGTAGAATTTAAACTTATTGTTGATATTAGTGAGGCTTTACACATATATTTTATTTTGGGTGTTGTACACAACTCTGAGGAATAGAGTTCATCTTCAAGGCATTTCCAATTCTTCCAAGGACCTCATTTTAAATCCCTGCCCCTCCGGGAACTTAAGCAGGGAGATGGTGGCCATCCCTCTTGTATACATAGCCATTAATGCAACAAATCTAGAAAGAAGCACACTAGTATTTCATTGTTACTGAAATGAACTTCTGCAGGAAGTGTCCTTGGGGAAGGTCCTCTTTCCCCGGCGTTTCCTTTTGACTTGCTTCTGTTGCTCTTGAAGGCTAGCCAGGGTCTCGTGCACCTCTCTGTGGCTCTTAGTTCCAGATGCCTCACGTTGGGGACATCTAGGACATCGTGCTCAAGCAGTGGAAGAGATAAGCAAGGAGAAAAGCAGAGACGTTTTCTTATCATTACTAAAATTCTCTGGGAGGGCACCAAGGGCCATATAAACACAGCCTGACTGTGAAATCAAAGCATCATTTAAACAACAAACAAATGCGAGCTCGATGGGCTAGGATTACTACTCCCTTATTAAAAATCAACTTTAGGACTTGAGAAAACAAACACAAAACTGGAGGAGGGTAACTGAATGTGAGAACTTGATTGTGCTCTACAGGAAAATTTTCTACTTGGTCACTTTTGAAGAAATACATAGAGCAAGATGAAAGGGGATATATATATATATAATATATATATATATTTTCTTAGTGTTGATATAATGCCTATTAATCAGCAGAAGAACTTGTTAAAATTGGAAATGCCTGCTCTCCTCCAAACACAGAGATTCTGCATCAGTAGGGTCTGGTGTGACACATTCCTGCTGAATCTAAATGGATGATCCAGGAGGAGATTTTGACAATCACCAACGACTGTAGCTGAGCTACCAATGTACAGACAGGAGGTGGTCCACAGATTTAAGTCCACTCTTGCAAACTCATTAACAAGGACCCCCACGCATACTTCTTATTTCCCTGCACTGCTTTTCCTCTAAAATATTTTATTAGGTGACTGCATAGTAGTTCTCGGATAAAAGCAAAAGTACCTGTTGTTGTCAGTGCTGTGCAGTGTTATGTTTTGTGATGGTAGCTCTAAACAATATTGCAGTCCAATCCAATCATTGGATTATTTTCTCTGAAGTTAGTAAGCTTCCTGTTCTCTCTGCTCATCTAAAATTCCGTGAAAAGTCAAAGGTTTACACATCCCCTCTGACTCCAGAAGATGTGATGTTTGAGAAATTGAGGAGAACAGCTGAATTTATTCACTACTCTTTTGAATATTATGGGGCATTTCCTTTCATAGGTCAGCTCAGCCTCCCAGCCCCAGCCCTTTACCTTCTTCAGACCTCAGTGCATCAGGGCAAGCCTGCCATCTCCCAGAGCAGCCAGCTGAGACTCTCTCAGCTGCCCTGGACACCGGCAGGACTGAGGCAGGCCTCTCACATCCTGGAAAAAAGTGCGGTCACTGCAGGGAAAGCAGACCAGCTCACCCACGCTGCCTGCATCCCTCCACACTCTCCTGTCTGGTGTCTCTTTTTTCCTCTGCCCCCATCCTCACTCTGGTTCCTTGCATGATTAGTCTTAATAGGGGAGGAAAAATAATTTCCCCCTACCTTCTGTGTTTGTGGCTGAGAACTCTGTAATAAAAGAAAGATTAACAAGAGATAAACAGGTTTATTAACATGTAGACCTCAGGTATACATGGGAGACATGGGGGGAAAGATTAGTATCTCTCTGAGGTGACTTAGAACTCAGGCCCAGATACCATCTGAATGGGGAAAGGGGAGGGGGCCTCTTAGGGATGAGGAAGTGATTATTGGGAAGGATGAGGGGTCTAGAAGAACAGATGGGAGTGTAACAGTTTGTGACTAAGTCTGGGTGTGGCTTTGACTTCTAGTGCCCCTGCAGTGATGAGAGCCACTCTTCCCTATGGGTGGAACTCCCAGGGAGGGGCTCTAGGACATTGACTTCCTGTTGGGGGAGCAGGTAAGGGGAGCTCAGAGAAAGCCTCTCAAGTGCCTATGGCTTAAAATAATCAATAGAGCAAAACGGCAGACTTGGGGTGGGATGTCCTGAACTCCTGTTCATATTTTGGGTGGTGTACTCTGCTACCCTTCAGTCTCCCTCTCCAAGCCTTGTGCTGGTCCCTGCAGGGGGAGCACTGTGCACTTCTATTCCCACCAAGGCCCTGCAGTATCTGCAAAGACAGCCTGGCAATACACTGTCCCCACACACTGTCCCCTCCTGCCTCCACATCCACCCCACTTCCCACTCACACCGGGATCTTATGATCGCCTGCACCTTCTCCACCCGAGAAATTCAAACCAACCACACCCTGCTCTGTGGTCCTGTGGTTTCATCATGCTGGCTCTCAGGCCTGATGTGGTTGGTCTTTGACCTCACAGAAGATGCCAGTGTCCAGAATGTTCCGATTTCTTGAAACACGTTAGCTCCTACCTGGACTTTCTGCTTTTCATGCTCAGCCCGAACCCCTGATTGATCATTGCAGTGACTGCCTTGGCAGAGCCTCAGTGGCCTTGCGCCTGTCCTGCGGAGCACCGCCCCCCGCAAAGCCCAGCCCTGAGCTCAGCGGCAGCCCGCTTTCACTCCTAGTGGCTGAGAGTGCTGGAGAAAGATTTGTGAATTCTGTCCATACACTCTAACACTTAATTACACACCCAGTCGTGCAAGGCATGGGAATATACAGACATAATACAAATCCTTGCCACAAACAGATGCAATTATTACTGGAGGAAGTTTTTGAATTTTCGTCAAGGGGAATCCTTAGCTCCCTGTTTCTTTATTCTCTTTCTTGTGTGGTTAAGAATTCTTTCTCATTGGCCTCGATTCCTTTTGCAATCCTCTGGCCGACTGCGAAGAGCTCTCCCTGCAAAGAGAGAAGCTGCTGATAAAAAGCCTTCTTCCCCTTCCAGGGAGCTCATTCATTCCTTCTTTCTTTTGCTCATTCATTTGTTCATTCCACAAATAATCGTTGGGTGCCTACTTCGTGCCAGGCGTGTCCTCATGAGGAAGGATACAGACATGAACGAGACAGGCAAGGTCCCTGCCCTCGTGCAGCTTATATTAGAGTGTGAGAAAATGCGCAAGGAAGAGAGGGAGGGGAAAGGAAAGAAAGAAAATCTGAGTTGCAGGTGCTGAGAATCAGAGTAAGATGGTAGACGGCTGGGGGAGGGCGGTCTCACGTTAAACATCAGAGTGTCGAGAAACCGCTAAGCCGACAGCAGTAGGAGGGGCACTTAGGCACGAGGGGCTGTGTGCTCAGGGAATGTGAACTTCAGGTCGGACCGAACCAAATACAGTTAGCACAGCCATTGTGTGCACCCACTAAATACACTTTCAAAAAAACCTGAATTCTCTTAAAATGGATTATTCCGAATCAGAGTCCCCTGTGGAGCAATACAGCCTTGCAGCAAACGCCCAGACCACTGAGACGTGTTAACGGCCGAGTAATATAGTCACTTGTGGAGAATTTCTTGCCTAGGCAGGAGTCCTTCTACCTCTTCTTGTTCTCAGAGTAGGAAAGAAGAAGAAAGAAGCAAACCAAACCAATCAGACCCAAACCGAGAGGCCAAACCCAACCCCACAGCATCTCGCCCCGGCTGAAACAGAAATAACTCCCATTACTCACCCACCCCAGCAATGGGAGAAGAGATTGCCGTCAGGTATCCTGCCATTATATTCTGTGTTCATTGGAGCGAAAGGGCAGAGAAGAGGTGAGGTTTTGAAAAGAATGCCCAGAGAACTACACCTTTCCTCCTTGATTGTTGAGAACAGCCTTGCAATTAAATACTAAAAATATACCGGCTGTAAATTGTTTGACCAGCCCACCTGCTATGCCCTCAGTTGTCACCCCCAAATGGAAGCCTCTCTGCCCTCGTGTGACTATATGGGGGGTGGTTTCCAGGGTCTTTTGGGAGGGGCTGGAGGTTAAATACGTTCATAAGGGTGAAACTCTCTGATCTAGGGGAACGGGTGCCCTCCCAGGAAGAGGAAGAGAACCAGGGATCTCTGTGTCCTGACAGGGGCGTGGTGTTCCGTGACCGAAGTCGGGGCCCTGCTCCCATCACTTACCGGCTGGGAGACTTGGGGACCATCGCGTGGTACCCTCATCTGGATACTGAGATGGATGAAGGCGTCACAAGAAGGGGGGAAGTCTTTTTGGTTGGGGTACTTTGCGTCTCAGGGTGGAGTGTCCTGGAAGAGTAATGTACTGTCTGCAATCTTCACAGCACACTGAGGTCGGCCAACTCTATTATTATTTAAACAACAACAACACGTAATCTATTTATGAACTTCTTCCTCTCCACTGCCTGGCCTGATCTAACATCTAACTAAGTTTACCACATAACCTGCTAAATAAGTTACATTTATTCTCAGGACCAAGAAGCAAATACGATTTTTCCATTCACAGTAACCTAGCGAGTCAGGCCGCGAGATTTCTGTCCAGAGGTGGGCCACCATCGCCCTCTGCTGGAGAAGTTTGTAACTGCTGCTTTGCAAGGAGAACAAGAAATAATTGATACCAGTCATTCTAATTGAGCGAGCGTCTGGGGCCACTGAGCTTTTATTGAGCTTGTGATTGCCCAAAAGAGTGGGGCTTATATTGGTTTATGGGATCAATTCCTTTCTTATGTAGTACCCCCAAAATTTAGATGTTATTTGATAATGATTAAATATTCCTCATCCCTCCGTATAAGCACAGAGTTAATTCATCAAACAGTATCAGAGCTTAATGGTACAAACAACAGAAGCAGATCCTAGGGTGCTCCTTTTAAGCTTTTGATTACTTAAAAATTATAGAAAATTTGGGACGCCTGGGTGGCTCAGTCGGTTAAGCGTCTGCCTTTGGCTCAGGTCATGATCCCAGGGTCCTGGGATCGAGTCCCGCATCGGGCTCCCTGCTCCACGGGGAGCCTGCTTCTCCCTCTGCCTCTGTCTCTCTCTCTGTCTCTCATGAATAAATAAATAAAATCTTTAAAAAAAAATTATAGAAAATTTGGTAAAAGTATACAAAATGTAGAAAAGTAAAAGGAAGAAGAAAAATGTTGGCAGTCCCACTTCCAGGAAAAAAAAATTACATTTTGGAATATTTTCTTCCAGTTCTTTTTCTAGGAACATAATGACCTTTTAAAAACTTGTTTTTACTGTTTGTAGACCGGGTGGAACTCATCCCATCAGTTGAGGGCTTGAATGGACCAAAAAGCTGGAGGAAGGCAAGATTCCCACACTCCCTGCCTGACTGCCTGACCTGGGACATCAGTCTTCTCCTGCCCTTAGAGCTCCTGGGTCTTGGGCTTTCAGACGTGGTTCTCTGCCTTTGAACTACACCACTAGCTCTAGCTCTGTGGGTCTTCGGTTTGCCCACTGCGGATGGTGGGATTGCTCAGACTCCATAACTGCATGAGCCAATTCCTCATAATTAATCTCTTTCTAGAGTTCTCTGTCCAACTGGCCTATCGGTTCTGGTTCTCAAAGAACCCTAATACAGCTGCATATCATTTTATTTTTTAATAAAATTTTATCTATTTGAGAGAGAGAGAGAGAATGAGCTAGAGTGCAAGAGTAGGGGGAGGGAGAAGCAGACTCTCCACTGAGCAAGGAGCCTGACGTGGGGTTTGATCCAGGACCCTGAGATCATGACCCGTGCAGAAGGCAGACGCTTAACCAACTGAGCCACCCAGGTGCCCCTGCATATCACTTAAAAAAAACCTTTTTATTTGAAATAATTCTAGATTTACCGAAGAGTTTAAAGCATAGGGCAGAACTCCTGTATCTTCTTCCGGCATCTACTGTTACCATCTTAGACCACCGTGTTCACCACAACTGGGAAATTAACAATGGTATGTGCTATTACCCAAACTCACTGTTACCCTGGCTCACAGTTCTTCATAAAGCTTTTTCTTGGGCGCCTGGATGGCTCAGTCAGTTAAGCGTCTGCCTTTGGCTCAGGTCATGATTCCAGGGTCCTGGGATCGAGCCCCACGTCTGGCTCCCTGCTCAGCAGGGAGTCTGCTTTTCCCTCTCCCTCTGCCCTTCCACCTCACTCGTGCTCTCTCTCTCTCAAGATAAATAAATAAAATCTTAAAAAAAAAAAAGAAAGCCGAGTATGGGGTAGGGTATTACACTCTCTCTCAACTTTTCCTTGTGTTTGAAATTGTCCATAATTAAAAACCTTTTTAAAAAATGTGCCCTTCCAGGTTAGACTTGTGCATCTGGGGGCAGGGAAGGTGGAGGGGGCGTGTGTGGAGGTTGACATGGTTGCTGATCAACGATGGGAACATCAGACGCCTCTGCATGCTTTCCTGTACCATCGTCACGTCAAGACAGTGCATCTCAGGGGCGACATAAACTGTCCTGAAGGAAACGGGGCGCCCTCTTTCAACACCCGCGAGTTCCAGACTTTTCCAAGGCAGCCTTGTCCTTTGTGGTGAGAATTGGTCACCTCTCGGAAGCAAGTCCTAGTGGATTATTTCACCAACAAGTTCTCCATAATTTATTTTAAAAAGAAACAGAATCAAACCTGAAATATGTCCTTAAAGGAATGGATGGAGAAGCATGGTGCCAGAGAAGGAGGCATTCGTTAATGGCTGGCCATCTGCCTAAACTCTCTGCGCGCCCTGGGGCAGCTGTGGGCGCAGGCGAGTGTTTCGGTGGGATCCGCTGGGCTCTCCGCTGCCGCAAAGACGGATGGATGCTAAGTGGAACCTTTTCTCCTCCCAGTGACCAGGCATGATACTGAGAAAAATAATGGTCAGAAAGAACATCACTAGGCCCCTAATGAGAAGCTGTTGACAGAAAAATCGCTCTCACATTCATCAAAAAAGCCAATAAATGTCAAGGAAGGGACTGGAAATGTAGCAGCTGGTACATTCTTTCTCAAGGGGCCTCTGGAGGGGACTTTTGGGACAAGACACCTGCTCTGCCTTTTTCCTGAACTTTGCTAAATAAACCTCCAGTTCTGCTTAGGACATTTTTTTTTTTTTGGTCAACCTTTTTTATTTTTTTAAACATTTTTAAAGATTCTTATTTATTTATTTGAGAGCGAGCAAGAGATAGAGCATAAGCAGTGGGGAGGGGCAGAGGGAGAGGGAGAAGCAGGCTTCCCGACAAGCAGGGAGCCTGATGCGGGGCTCGGTCCCAGGACCTGGGATCATGACCTGAGCCGAAGGCAGACGCTTAAATGACTGAGCCACCCAGGCGCCCAAGCTTAGGACATTTATGGGGGCTCCCCCTGATAGCTTTGAGGGCATGTCCGCAGGGTGGCCACTCTGGCGTTTGGCCAGAGCATCCTGTTTGGGGTACGACCACTGGCTAGGTCGGGATCTTTTCAGCCCTTGAAACCTCGTCTGTGTGATGTCACAGTTTGTAAGCTAACTGAGAGCTGAGATCTCTTCGGGCTTTAGGTAGATGATCCTATTTGCTCAGCAGGGAGTCAAAATGGATTTTTCCTCTTGAATCCTCTAATACTGTATTGCCTCTGGTGTTCATGTAGTAGACCCCATTGCTTCATTGTAACCTGTCTTCTGGTGCTAAATCTTGTTTTCACTTTTTTGTTAGGGGAGGGGGTGCTCACTAAGAGAGGCTAATGTGAATATGTCCCTGGACTTGAGTTTGGTGTTCCCCCAGAGGCAGACCCCGAATCAAGGACTTGTGTGAAGGTTGTTTATTTGGAAAGTGATCCCAAGTGAAGGTGTGGGGCGGGAAGGCAGGGAGGGAGAAAAACTGATAAAGTTTGCATCAGTGAACGGGTCGGTGCTGTGAGGGTTGGGGCTCAACCCTTCTGGGCCCTTCTGAGAAAAGATAGCACCCCATCTCAGCATTGTTCCGTCTGACGACCAGGGGCTGGGACGTTCTTCCATGGTCTCCCATCCTGCTGCTGTTTGAGGGGTGTCCCTGGAGGCCTTAACTCCCCCCACTTCCAGATTGGCCTGTTGAAGGCTGAACAAGCTCCTGGACGTGCCAAAAATCACTCCCAGAGAGGCAGAGAGATGGAAGTGCTTGAGGGGGTGTCTTAGCCAGCTCAAGCTGCTATAACAAAATACCCCAGACTGGGGGCGCCTAAAAAGAGAAATTGATTTTTGTACAGTTCTGGAGGCTGGAAGTCCGAAGTCAGGGTGTTGGCAGGGTTGGTCTCTCCTGAGGTCTCTCTCCGTGGCTTGCGGACGGCTGCCTTCCTGCTGTGTCCCCGCGTGGTACGTCCTCTGCGTGTGCACAGTGCTGATGTCTCCCTCTCCTCCCATAAGGACACTAGTCCTATTGGATTAGGGTCCCATCCTTAGGACCGCCTTTAACCTTACTATCTCTTCAGAGGCCCTTTCTCCAAATGCAGTCACGCTGGGGAATAGGGCTTTAGCATGTGGATTTTGTGGGAACAGAATTCAGTCCATAACAGGGGGAAGCTAATTCCTATGGAAACTGCCCACCACAGCTGCGGGTGAAATGGGAGATGGGTCATCAACAATATTGCCACACATATATTAATGTAATCCTCCTAACCACTTGGCAGGTATGTGTTGTTATCACCCCTCTTTTTTTTTTTTAATTTTTAATTTTTTTTTTATTAAGATTTTTTATTTATTTGCGAGAGAGAGAATGAGAGACAGATAGCCTGAGAGGGAGGAGGGTCAGAGGGAGAAGCAGACTCCCTGCTGAGCAGGGAGCCCGATGCGGGACTCGATCCCAGGACTCCAGGATCATGACCTGAGCTGAAGGCAGTTAAGCTGAAGCTTAACCAACTGAGCCACCCAGGCGCCCTATCACCCCTCTTATAACCACAAAGAAACTCAGACTCCAAGAAGTTAAACAACTAGCCCCACATCACACACCTAGTGATAAGGGTAAGCCCAGAGGTAACTCAGCTCTCTGACTCTTGGCCCATGGTAACTATTTTTGTATTTGAATTTTAATGCGTTCATGATTTATCTCAGTTCCTAGAGGGTCAGAATTGTCTTACACTTAAAACAAAAACAAAAACAAAACAAAACGAACCATCCCATAGTGCTTAGCGTAGGACTTTGTAATTAAGTAGACACTTCATAAATACAGGCATTGAGGTTTTAAAAATCACCTCTTGGCTGTTTCTTCTGGAGATAGATCCGGAGGGGTAAAATCTATGCAACTAAAAGGAAGTTAAACGTGTTTTCATGGGAACATAGTAACTTTCGAGGGACAGGTCATCCTGGGGTCCCAACAGGAGGAGGGGTATGATGGTCCTTGTAGGGTAGGGGCTGGGGGAGGGGCACAACTAACCAGCCTGGCAACTGTCCATCCCTCCTTAGGGATGGGGAGGGCTTGCTGATCTAGGAACTAAGGGACCTTGAGGAAACTTCATTGGTAAAAAACTGGACAGACTGACTGCTGTCCTAAAGGATAATTATCGAATGATCAGAGTAATAACTTTGATGACAGTAACAAATGAGACGATTTTGGCTTAAGGTTCAAATAAGCATATTAACCATTTTGGTAGATTCCATCAAGTGCAAATCTATTAGATATCTTCACCCCTTGCCAACCAACCCTGTATTTGATACGTCTCTCTGGGTGAAGAATGTTTTTCACCAGAAATGTTAGCATTTGGAGACCAAAACATGCTTCAGCCATGCCTTTAGAGAAAGAAAATGGGCTTTACAGAACCCCTGGGACTGATTTCATCTTAGTGGAGCAACGTGACTCCTGAGTATCGACCTACATTTACAAAGAGATGCTTACCAACTTCCCTGGATCTACAAAGAAAACAGTGAATTAATTCATGTTCTGCTCAGCGATTTCACTTTCCACAACAGAAAATGTGAACTGAGAATTTTAAAAAGCCCGTCCGTATCATATAGGTTGTACCCTGGCAATGTTTAACTGGACCTAGCCAACCTTACTGAAGGCCCACTCTGTGCTGAGCAGGGTCTAGTCTCCAAGGATTGAAAAGCTGAGGAAGGACTGACCGATCCTGCAGGAACGCACAACTTTGTTGGGGGCAGGGAGGGCAAGACACTAGACTATGCATGAAAAGGAAATAATTGAAGGTGCTCCCTGCACAATAGAAGTATATACAACGTGAGGCAACGTAGCAGTCACCTAATAGCGAGAAAGGGAAGAGGATCGCGGGGCGCAAGGATCACAAACCCATGCCCCCAGAACTAGAGCCGCTGGGTTCCCCTGGGGCACCTGGGTGGCTCAGTCAGTTAAGTGTCCGACTCTTGATTTTGGCTCAGGTCGTGTCTCAGGGACGTGAGACCGAGCCCTGAGACGGGCTTCGTGCTCAGCAGGGAGTCTGCTTGGGATTCTCTCTCTCCCTCTGCCCCTCGCCCAGCCCCGCTTGCATGCTTGCTCGCTCTCTCAAATAAATAAATAAATGTAAAAACAAAAAACAAAAAACCCCAAACCACTTCCCCTCCACAGGACACATGATACAGAGAGGTCTTTGAAATTCTCGACCACATTTCCTTTATCAGTTTTAGAAAGTGAAATCACTAACCAAAGCCTGCCCCTTCCTAGCTGTGTGATACTGAGCAAGTCACTTAATAACTCTGTATTTTGGTTTCTCGTCTGTATAATGGCATTGGCCTACTTCATAGAGATTTTGTGAGGATTAGTGTATTAATATCTACAAAACGCTTAAAACAGTGCCTGGTGCAGAGTGATCACTACATAAATGTGAGTGGGGTTGGGCTCTAAATCACATTCCCCTCTGACTGATGCATTCTTTTTTCTTTTCCTTAATTCCTAGAAATTTCTAAAACTGGTAATTATCACCTCTTTTGGTAAGGTAAATATTGAAAATATACGACATAAAAAAAAGAAAGATTTCTTAAATGTGTAAAAAAAGATATATATATGTGCAAGTTGGTTTTAGATAACGTCTGTGCTTAAACAGTCCTGGTCAGGACAGGAAGATCCAAGGGAAGTATTGTTCTGAAATCACTAAGGATGTCAGAAGACTGCCACACCGGGCGAATAAACCTCATAAGGCTGGATGTGCCAACTCACCCCTGCCCCTGCCCCTCCCCTCCCCCCCCACCCCCCTGCTCCCTGTGGAACCGGTTCCTCCCCTACACCCAGGAGCCTGAGGGGGCCAGGCCATCTCATCCAAGAGACCCTGCCTGCCAGCTTTCATGGGCCTCTCTCTGGGACCTGAAAAAATAAACTTTGGGCTCCACAATATAAAAGAAAAACCCTTGCAAGACTGAAATTTAGTATTTTATTAACTGTAACATGTCAAGTTCAAGGATGTTGAATTTAACTCCCGAATACCCGCTGATTGCCAAGAAATCGTAATCGTTAATCAAATGTTTAAAAATAATTCAGAAAGCAAATCATGGGGCTCCTTTCCCTAAATAGAAGAAAGACATTCAGTGTGGAATACAGGTGTATTCTGATGTTTAGTGTGATATGGGGTGGGGCTTGCAGAGACACGAGCACCTGGGGCCTTTAAAGCCCCTAAAATCTGCCCGAGTGGAGGTTTCCAGAGGCTCCTGGAAGAGCTCAAGCCTCTTCACGTTCCTCTCCGAGCCAGTGGTGACTGCCCACAACTTCATCGTAAAAGCCGCAGGGCTCAACTGTTAAAATACGGACGCAGCTGAAGAGAGATGGGTCGCTTCCAGCGGAATGCAGCAGTTCACACATTTTCGTGCTCAGCAGAATTACTGGGAGACCTTTTTTTTTTAATGCATATTTTTAGGCCTTGGAAGTCTGAATTTGTGATTCAGTAGGTCTGGTGAGGAGCCCAGGAATCTGCCTGTGAAGATCCAGGTCACCCAGGGGCCACACTTTGGAAACGCTACTCTTAGTGCAGTGGGTTTTCAGAGGGAGAGGAAAGGTGGTGGCGGGGGTGGGGAAGGGGGGTGGTTTGCTGGCTGAATAATGGACGTGGACAAAATGAAGGGTAACTGCCAGTTTGGAGAGAGATGTGCCCCAGTGGAGGACATCTTCAAAAGGTGCAGGTGTGGGCCCGAGGCTCTGAGCACCTGTGATGGATTTCTCGTTCTCGAATGCGCTCAGGTGTTGCCAATGTTTACTGCTTCTGGGGGTAAAGCGCCCTTCTCTGTTTGTAGAAGAGCATTTCCTTGAGCAAAAGCTACCTGTTTCAAGTTCCGTGGCAAGTTCCCAAATCCCAGTATTGTAGAGCCCAGAACGTCACAACGAGGAGGACGAGAGTCCAATGGCGTCACGCTTATGGACAGGACAACTGCACTCATGACCTGCTCGCGGCCATGCTGCAGACCTGGGACCGGAACGCCGCGTTCTCCATGCTCAAGTCCTG
Organism: Mirounga angustirostris; assembly: GCF_029215605.1. NCBI lineage: Eukaryota > Metazoa > Chordata > Mammalia > Carnivora > Phocidae > Mirounga > Mirounga angustirostris. Next base: position 128,684,920 of record NW_026991713.1, read on the forward strand.
CTTTTCCCGAATCTCCTTCGGTAAGCAAAACTGTGTGGCCTTGGCTGTGGCATTTCTGATTGGTTTCCTTTGAGCACATCCATAGTCTCTGTGGGGTTGGAACAGCGATCTTTTCAGCATGTTGGCGGGAACATGGCGCGGTGGTCAGGACCCTGCAGATCCGAACCCACATCCTGGCTTGACCGCGGCAAATGCCGTCACTTCTCTGAGTCTCCTACACACCAGGGGGGTAGTAAGAGCCACTTCAGGAACTCGGCTCCTTAAATCAGCCCTGGTTCCTGAATGGCAACTACCCCCAAATTCACTGGTGTGAAGTTAGTCGGGGAGCTGGTACCCCTCCATTTGCTGGTATTCTGCAGGGCTCAAGCCAGGCTTGGGGAACTCTCTCTCATAGGGCGTGGGGACCTGGTTCCCTGACTTCCTGGCGCCTGCCGGGCTGAGCTCAGCAGAGCTCCCTGAGAAGTAAATGGTACAGATGGAAAGACGAGAATATACCAGGCTTTCCAAAAGCAATCATCATGTGTGGTTATCAGAAAAATTTCATTCCATGTCCCAGCGGAGGGAAGCACAGATACAAATTAATCCCAAATTTATATTTGCCTGGGGATGAATCCTATGACATCAGAGGATGGGTAGCAGATTTTCCTTCTGGATTATTTGCTCCACAGGCGAGGATCAAGATTTACAGCTAGTCCCTGAGTGTGCATCCCCAGCTCACGGGCTGGAAAGCCAGCCCAGGGCCCCGAGGACTTCATGGTTTCAGGGGATAGTGCATGCTCATACAGAAACTGGAAAGTTGCCTTTTGATTTTCCTTTGCCAAATGTGTGTGTGAGAGGGCTTTGTCACTTTCTCCAAAACCCAAGGGCCTTTGTGACATCCTCTCCTCACTATCAAGGCCACCTGGGCAGGAAGGTACAGCAGGGGTCCCACGGTCAGCACTGTTTCTGAGCGGATGATGACAGCCCCCATTCCCATCTAGCCCCCTCGTCCTCCCCAATCTAGTCTAGGTCTGCAGCCAGCTCATTATTGGCTTTGTAGTAAAAACTCCGACCGTGCTCTGCCGGCAATCAAATCCGATGTCCCCTGTGCACTGGCAGAGTTCTGCAGCAAGGAGTATGGGGTCCGTTCCTTCATTCTGGAAAGCTGCATGGAGCAGGGGATTCATGTCTTCGGAGCTGGCCTCACGCCAGCCCTGGCTCTCGCCATGAGGCTGCGTGGCCAGGGGAAGGCGCACCCATGGCTTTTTCAGGCAGGGTTTGGAACTCTCACTCTACCCAGGGGCAGCTGTTGGACCTAGCACAGAGTGGGTCTCAACGACTCACCTGTAGGATGCAGATTACCCTAGCACCTGCTCCACGGGGTCTGCGGAGGATGAAACGAGAATATACAGAGGGTACCTGCCACGTCCCAGGTGTCCAGCAAACGGCAGCCCTGATGACCTCTGGGCACGAGGAGCATCTTAGTAACAAGTTCCTCCTTTCCAAGAAAACACTTTTTTTTTTTAACCTTTCTAAACTCAGGCAAAGCAAAAAATTGTCAATCTCAATAGAAACCTGTGGAAACACTGGGGACATCCATTGCAATGCGTGCGAGCCCCAGGGTAGAGCCCCATGCTTCTCCATCTCAGCCTTGGTACTGACCACATTTATGGCCACATTCTACTCCAAGGGAAGAAAAACTGACTTAAAAGAAAATAATAAGCCCTATGTGAAAGCTTGAGGACAAGAGATTTGGGACATGTCGGGCCAGGTTGGATCCGGAGCCAGAGAGGAACAGGTTCAGGTCCTGATGCATGTGCTCGCTCAGCTGGGGAGCTCAGATGCCTGGTGCTGGTTTGTACCGCCCCCCTGAGGCTGAGCAGAACAGGTGGTGTGTAGTGGGTAGAACATGTGTCCTGTGTCCCTCCCACCTCTCTCCCTGATGTTTTCATTCTCGGGTTTAGCCCAGGGTCCTGGTGTCGGGATCTTGGATGGCCAGGACATTCATTACAGAACCATCAGGCACCTGGTGTGCACCCCTGAGTACGGGCTTACAGAGAAAAGAGGTCATTGGTTTTCTTTTCTTTTCTTGGACAGCTTGCAGCCTGGCTGGGGAAAGATAAAATTACTAGTCCCTCTCAATATTTAATCTTTCTAAATCATAGAAGATTAGTCCAAAAGCCATTTCTGTTGAGAAGCAGAATCGAGGAGATTTTCAGTGTGGAGAAACACCTCGTGGAGATTCGAAATGTGTGGCCGCTCGTGGGCAGCCAGAACTACCTCCACCTCAGGGCACATTTCTGGAGGCAGAGCTTGGTTGGCATCCTCCTGTATCCTCACCTTCTCCCATGTCAGGCGGTCCCCCACTTATGGTCCTTGAAGGAGCATCTCAAGGACCAGGCTCCCCCCGCCCCCGCACTCCCCAGCCAGCGCCACAGGCTGGCTGGCCTTCCACTTGGACTCCCCACCTGCCTTCCCCAGGGGGTCATGGCCTTTCCTACAGACCACGCACACTGAAGCCATGGCTACTGCCACACGGAAGGCTGCCTTCGCAGAGTCATGAGGCAGCAGTGGTGTTGGGGCGTCAGAAGGGGGGTGGGGGCCCCCTCTTCCTGCACGCCTCTGGTGAGACCACTCACTGCGACCAGATGGGTTTTCGCTTCTGGATGAAGGCCTTGATTCCCTCCTGCCCGTCCTTCAGGGCCACGTTGTCCACCATGGTCTGGGAGGTGAGGTGGTAGGCCGTTCGAAGGTCCTGGGGCAGCTGCCTGTAGAAGGTGGCCTTGCCCAGAGCCACCACGGGACGGCTCAAGGAGGCAATCTTGCCTGCGATCCTCATGGTCTCCTCCTCCAGTCGCTCCGCTGGCACGACTTTGCTGAGCAGCCCGTGCCGCAAGGCCTCCTGGGCGGATATGGGCTCCCCGGTGAAAAGCATTTGTAAGGCAACCTGCGGGAGGAAACCTGGGTCACTAAGGCCCGCTCCCCATGACCCCCTGCTAGCCAAGCCCCACCCTCTCCCCTCCAGTCCGCTGACTTCCCGACAATCTCAGCCCAGTCACCTGCTTCCTCAAATAACCTGTCATCCGTCAGGCCCGACGTCTGCGACACCCAGACTCCTGCCAGGCACAGGGTTGGAGCTCTCCGAGAGCAAGGAGCATGCAAGTGCCCGGGGAAGGGTCCCTTGCTCCTTCCCCAGGGCTGATCTCCCGGCACCCCCCGCCCCCAAGGCCAGGAGCTCCCCTCTGCCTCTTACGAGGGCCGGGCACGGGGCGTGGCCACATCTGATGGGAGGGAACCGACGCCGAACCCCCCCCCCCCCCCCCCCCCCCGCAAACCCGAGGAGGAAGGATTGAAAGGAAATGCCCTCCAGGGACCAGTCGCAGCATCAGGGCACGATGTAACTTACACAAGGGGCCGCCTCCGTGCGTGGACCCCTCTCCCCCCACACTTCTCAGGCCTGCGGAAGAGGGGTACGGGCTCCCTGCTCTCCGCGGTTGGCTCCGTTCCATAGCCTGCCGCGTCCTGCGCCTCGCTTCCCTAATTCTACAAAGCCTGGCCTCTTGAGATTCAAAGCCACGATTTCAAAGAGGGCTTCCTGCTGCACACGGAGCACACAGGTGGGGAGGCGCCTTTCTGCCCCCCCACCCCACCCCTGCCCTGCCGCCCCGCTGTTCCTTGAGCTGAGCACACCGGGCATGCTGTCACCTTGGGGTGCTTGTACTTGGTGTTCCCTCGGCCTGCGATGCTCCATCCTCAGGCGTCCTCACGACTGGTGCCCTCGTCCCCATCAGGTCTCGGCTTCGGCGTCCTCCTGTCCACACGGTCCTCCCTGACCACGCTAGTCAATCTGCAGATCACACCCCGGCGCTCGGCCCCTTCCCGGCTGTATCTGCATCCTTTGCGCTTCTGCCATTTAACACACTCTATAATGACGTGCTGATTTTCTGTATTGTATTATCTCCTTTGCTAGCAGGTAAACACCACCAGGTCAGGGATTTTTTTTTTTTTTTTTCAAACTGTTCTGTTGATTTCTGGGCCGCCAGCAGCAGAAGGGCACCTTGCAGCTTACTAGTTATTTATCGATGAGCGATTTGTGGGATGGATGGATGAAAGCAGGTGGTACAGCAGAGGGGAGGCTTCCGTTCTTTGGGGGCTTGGTCAGAGTGGTGGCTCAGCTTCCACCTGGCTCGTTTGCTTGGGCCGCCTGGTTGTGGAACCTGGTGCCATGGTGTGTGGGGAAGCCAAGACACAGGAGAGGCCGTGTGAAGTGTTCCAGTGACCGGCGCAGGTGGGGTCCCTGCCGAGAGGCTGCCCAGCAGCCGGACACGGGGGTCAGCAAGCGCTCAGATGACGCTCACCCCCCCCCCATCTTCAGTTCCTCCCAGCTGAGGCCACACACTGCAGAGCAGAGAGGACCTTCCTCAGGGAGCCCCGTCCAGATTGCAGATTCATGAGCTCAACAAATTACTGTTGCTGCTTTCAGCCACTGAGTTATGGGTGGTTCACTCTGCAGTAATAGATAACGGGACTAGCTTGAGATACAAATTTGGGGGGCATTAGCATTTAGATCACGCTACTGACTAGGTTTCTCAACCTTGGTGCCGTTGTCTATTTTGGGCCAGGTGATATCTTGCTGTGTGGGACGGTCGTGTCTTTGCAGAGTCTTTATCAGCATCCCTGGTCTCTATCTGCCAGGTGCCAGGAGTTACATGTCCCAGCGCAATAGCTGTGACCATCACAGAGCTCTCCAGCCACTGTCAGACGTCCCCTGGAACCAGTATTGCTCCCAGTGTAGAACCACCGATTTAGATGGTTTTTAAAATCATGACACTAGATTGTCACAGCTAGGGAGGGAGCTTTGGTAAAGAAGGAGGGGTCAGAAGGCTGGGCTCAAGGACTCCTGCCCTGGTGGGGACAAGTGGAATACACACTGGACTGGCAGTTGGGGCAAGTGATGCTGGCCAGCTTCTCCTCTGCAAAGTTAGGGGATGGACGAAGTCCCAGCTTTGTCCAGTTCGGGGGAATGTAGTGACTGCATGTTGGAGGGAGCAGGTACGGGATGCCCGTGGGTCGCTCCAGAGGCCATGTGTTAGCTGACCAGGAAAGTATCATCACGCCAAAGCAGGTTGGAAGCCCCTGGTTGAACGTGGAGCTAAAAGCCAGGTCCTGCTGATTTAAGGGCTTATGCTAAGACCCCGCTGAAGACACCCCCAGTGAGTCACATGAAGGGGCCGGGACAATGTGTACTCTGTCACTGCCTGAGAAGCATGTGTCAGCGGGGACGTGGGTCAGAAGCCAGGGGAAAGCAGGGCCACTGCACCTTCCAGCCTTTCTTTTCCTCTGTTCATGCAGGCAGCTCTCAAGAAATTCATGGGGACCACAGAGCACACAGTGGCCAGCCCTGAAAATAACACTGAAAATCAAATCCAGCGAAGACAAGTCATCAATCCCTTTAAAACAATGGCCAAGACCTCAAATAGCCTTCCAAGAGTAGTTAGTTACAGGGGGCGCCGGGGTGGCTCAGTCAGTTGAGCATCCAGCTCCTGGTTTCGGCTCAGGTCATGATCTCAGGGTTGTGAGATCAAGCCCCACGTCGGGCTCCATGGTGGGCGTGGAGCCTGCTTGGGATTCTCTCCCTTACTTTCCCTCTCTCTCTGCTCCTCTCCTCACATGCTCTCTCTCAGATAAATAAAAATCTTTCTAAAAAGAGTAGCTATGAATGGTAGCAGAGTCGGAAGGAGGAAATCATTAAAATCAAAGTAGTATGTGCTCCTTTGGCTGGCTCAGCGGAGAAGTCCATACTTGCTGGCTGGGCTCATGATCTGTCCATGGGACAATCCCCTTGTCAACGCCTTCCTCCAATAGATGCTTTCTTCAGCGTCTCTGTTTTTCCTATGTCTCTCTTTCTCTTCCTGAGTCTCCTCGGTTCCGTTCTCCTTCCCCTGCTTCCATGACCCACCTACAGAGCACCTGTCTGGCTCAGAGACTGCAGCCACCCAGGGTCCAAGTGCTCCAAGTTTTCAGGGTGAGTCCTTTGGGGTCCAAGCTTCTGCAGGCCCAGGCACAGGCCAGAGTGCGGGCGGGGGCCTTGTCCCGCCTGCGGAGTGTGACTCCTCCAAAGGACCCCGGAGCACGTTGCTTCTCGTCTCCCCCTTCCCCAGCTGGAACGCATGCGTACAAATGAGTCTCTCAGAGATGCGGTAAAGAACAGCTAACGAAGGACCGCAGGCCTCCTGGTCACATCGAGTGCAACAGAAATGCTAGGGAAAACGGTCCATCTGAGCAAGACATGAACCGGGGGAAAGAACTGTGATGGTTCTGCTTGCTCACGTGGCCTGGCACGAGTCTGTGTTTGAGGCTGGGGGCCAGGTTCCGTGAGCAGGAACTCCAAGCAGAGCATAACTTTCTCTTGGACATTCATTCACCCAACAAAGATTGACATAGGAGAGCTACAAGTATGAAGAGCAGTGCTACACACTGAACTGTGTCTCCCCAAAATGCATGTGTGGAAGTCCTAAGGCCCAGTGCAACTGTTTTTGGAGATGAGGCCTTTAGGGTAGTAATTAAGGTTAACTGAGGTCATTGGGTAGAGCCCTGATTCAATAGGATTGGTGGCATTCTGAGCAGAGTTAGAGGTCTCTGTCTCCGTCTGTGTCTCTCTCTGGCCGCCATATGAGGACAGAGTAGGACATAGTAGGAAGGTGGCCAGCTCTAAGCTGGGAAGAGAGCTCTTACCAGGCCTCACATCTGCTGGCATGGTGAGCTGAGACTCGCAGCCTCTGGAACTACGAGGAAGTAAATTTCTGTTGTTTCTGCCACCCAGTCCCTGGTATGTATTATGGCAGCCCAAGGTGACTAATACACACACAGGAAGACTATGGGTTTTTGAATGTCTTAATTCCGAAGCAACTCCAAAAACTCATTTAAAAAAAAGAAAGAAAGAAAGAAAAGAAAGCATCCAAGTCCCTGAACTGAACCAGTCTGGGAGAATGTGGAGTCCTCACCCCTGGAGAGGTATGAATAGGGGCATCCCCTGTGTGTCAGGCCAGGGGGGCTCTGCCCACAGGAACATACATGACCTCTTAAACTCCCTTCCAGACAAACGGTCCCTAATGTTATTTCAGGATCTCTAATATCCACAAAAAGGAAGTGACCTTGAGGTATAGCATGAGGGATTGTCATTGGACAGAAGATATTTTCCCTTTCAGTCAGTGAGTCAGTCAGTCAAGCGGAGAAAGACAGAGACAGACAGATGGTCAGAACGCGGCAGACGGTCAGAAATCAGTCAGACAGCTATCTGAAGGGTCCCCACCAAGTTCTGGGCTCTGTGCTCAGCATGCACCATCCCGGCCTCTCCTACTACCTGCTATCTAGTGGGTATGAGAACTGCTAATTTCAGAAATCACCTCACAGGGAAATATTTTCAAAGACACAAGACACTCATCCTTCTGGAATACTCTAAATGCAGCCTTGCCTGCAGGTAGGTGAAGGGACCCTATCATCTGGACCAGTCCCTTCGACTCCTGGATCACTTCTTTCGGGCACAAACTTCCTTTATTCACAGATTCACTTACAGTAAAAAATCCGAATTGTTCAATGGTAGTAGGTTCACTTATGTCCCCATCCTCTTTCCCACTTCATGGAAAGTGACAGACACTCCTGTGGAGAGCGATCATGAGGAGGGCCCAGTGCACCAGGTCTCGTCGGGCTTTAGAACCAGATCTGGGTGGCCTCGGCTTGGTCATGGGGCTTCGAGTCAGGCACATGGGCTCCGCTTCTCAATTTCTGCTCAAATCCAGGCAGCACCACAAACATGTCACCTCCCAGGAGGCGTCCCAGGAAAGCCAGTTTTCAAAAGCAAAGAAAAGAACAGGTGAAGAACCAGGACGAGGGAGAGGTGGTTGGCTGACGAATGACGGATGTGTCTGACTCGATGGGAATGGGGAGAAAGGGGCCCCCGTGGCTCTTACTGATGGAGGTGCAGCCCGGAGACGGGCCAGGCGGGGCACGCTCTCCCGCGTGCTTCCACTGCTGGGCTTCTCTTTCATTCCAGAAGACCGGGAAGGTCTTTGGGGGATTCATGCCACGCCTGAAGGAAGTCTTGATGGGAGTAAGGTCAAGAGCCCCGCCTGGCTCAGCCCCTTCTTTGGGCCTCGGTTTCCTTACCTGCCTACTGGGGTCCTAGTGTTAGCACATAATGACTTTGGGGATTTTACCCAGGCGGGCTAGATAACAGCGTGGTATTCTCTAAGGAAAAGAAAGCCTGCTTATTTTCTAGCTAATCAGCACAATCTTTGCTTATGATTGAAGCTTCTATGTCAAGTGTCCCCCGGAACTTCAGATGAGAGAGAAGGCACCTTCTCTCATCCTTCTCCTTCATCACTTCAAGCTGCCTTTTATGACGGCACTTCTTGGGTCCCCCTACCAACCTGGGGTTTTAATGCTTCCTCTTTCTGGGGCACTTGAGGCCAAGGCAAACCCCGGAAGCAGCAGGATTTGGGTCTAGAGTTGGTCCCCCGAGTTCCAACCGCAGATGGGCCACTTACTAACCACAAGACCTTATGGATGCAACTTAAGCCCTCTGAGTCTGTTTCCTCATCTGAAAATGGGAATAAGCCTTCCATCCTCCTGCGGGATTGTGGAGATGAGAGACAGTAAGTGCAAAGCTGACGCTACCCTGCTGGGCACTCAGTCGGCATCTAATAAATGCCCTGATGATTATCAACATGCCTATTCCAACTGTACATTTGTATGAATCTCTGATTGGCTTTTAGGCACCGCAGCCCTGAAAGGCGGTGAGTCTTTAAAGCAGAGAGGTCTTTGGGGCCCCTCGAGTCACATCTATGGTAAGAACTGGCTGGCCATGCAGTTAGGGCTCAGGGAGGAAGGAAGCCGACGGGAGGGCCGCGGGGCCAGATTACTTGCTGGGAGACATTGGGTAAGGCCCTGAATCGCCCCCAGGCCCTCTTGTAAATTGGGGGGTTGAACTACATGTTCTCGACGGCGCCGTGGCCATTGCAAATCTCAAAGTGCAGATTCTGACGTGGCCGGTCTGGGGGGGCTGTGACCCTGCATTTCTCAGGCGCTCTGGCGGTCTCCATAGCAGGCCCAGGAGCAAGACTTTCTAACACTAACACTCTTTCCAGCTTGGAAGTTGTACTCTGTTCTAACTAGGCTCTGAGGAAATCGGAGTCCACAGATACACAGCGTTACCACGGCAGAGAGGAGGAAGCCAGCGTTCCCACCACAGAGAAATGAGGCGCCGGGGAGGCGGGGCTTTGGCTCTTTCACACGCTCTCCGCTCTCCCGCGATGCCAACTGCCTGCGGCACTGGCGCCACGTTGCTGGGCGAGGCCCGCCCCGGCTGGGGAGGACAGCACCGCACCAGGCAGGCTGTTTATAGGGCGCAGTGAAGATGCACTATTTAACTCACGCCAGAGGAGAGAAACGCTTTACAAATGTGGAAAATTATTCAGGCGCAGGCTCAGTCTGGCTTGAACGCAAGGGCTGCTCCCGGCGCACGGACGGCGGCCCTGCTGAGCCGGTTCCCATGGTGACCAGCAGAGGGCGCCGGTGGCCCACACCTGTGGCTCCAGCCGCGGCGGAAAGGGCGGAGCTCCCAGGCCAGGTGAGCCGCAAAAGCACCTGCTTGCTTCCCTGTGGCTATGCGCCGAGGGGACAGGGGCCCACCACCCACCGAAGCCCAAGGGCCTGTGCATGGATGTGCTCATAGGGGCGCAACCAAGCAATGACCGCAGGGAGGGGTGTTTCTGGTTAGGTTTAGATTTTTATGAATCCCTACTTGCCTCCTCCAGGGGGTTGCACAGGTGAGACCTGCAGATCCAGCAACCCGGCAAAGGCCCTACGTTCTGACAGACTTTCCTTCCCACTGAATTCCCTTTATTGGTATTGTGATTTCAGATCATGAGTGCTGACCCCAAACTGTGTATCCGCTTCACGCCTCTGGGTAGTCATGAACCCAGAGGGCAACTCTGAACCACTTTCAGACTGCTCGCTGGGAAGAAACCCAGGGGATCAGATCACAAAGAGTTCAGATCAGGGAGCTGAGTGGGACAATACCGGAAACTCTGCCCTCATCTTCTCGGCAGGCCTGGCCCTTGCCAAAACTGCCCGAGGGAGATAGAAGCCGCTTTGGGTCTTGCCACGTCCTGTCCCTTCATCCGTCATGCTGGGCAGTTATGCAAGGCGGTTCTGAGCGCTGGGCTTCCTGAAAACTTAAGGCCTGTATGTGTCACATTTGTTTTTTTCTCTTCTCAAAAACTAATTTAAAACTTGACAAAATGTGATAACAATGTTTACATTTCTAGGACTCCCTTATAAGCCTCGATTTGAAAAGTTTGTGTTAAGAAAGAAATGGATTCTTATCCTGACAGCAGGGCTGTTACAAAGGTTTAAATGCCCTACTGTGGACCCTTCCAGAACATCAGGTGTTCAAGATGAACAGCGACAGATGGGGTAACCAGTCCAACTGCCTTTGACTATGCAAGATTTGATTTGCAACTTGATTTGCACAATTGTAAGTTAGTTTGTTAACGAGCTCTGACAATATATTTGAGATGTACTTCAATTTAATATACTTGGCACAGAGTAGGGACTTAAGAAGTATTTACTGAATTACCATATATGCATTTAAGGTGAACGTGTCTCCTGACAGGATGAAACCCCCTTAGGTGTGCAAACCTTTTAGCAAGCTGTTGTGTTTGACAGCTCACACTTTGCCCACTTTCAGCCGGCGTTCCTGCGTGTGTGTGCTCGCAGGATCTGTCTTCTGACCTTTGTCACGAATACACGGTTCTGTGAAAACTAGTGAGGAGGCACCATACAAGAAAGGAATGCATCCCGAAACTTCTTGGTCCTACAGCCTGATTTCCCTTGGGTCTTATCTCTTTGGTGCCTCAGGCATATGGGCAACTGCTAGTTTTTGTAGTTGGTGGTAAAATGGATAATATATTCTAGAAAGCAGTTTAGGTTCCCCAACGTTACACGACTTTGCCAAACTTTCCCTTTTTGAAAACACATTTCCAGTTGAGAATGAGGATGTATTTTTTTCTGGAGCGAGGAAACCCCTGGTTTACATGTAAGAGATGATTAGTAAATATTATTTTATGATGTGATAAGAAGGAAGAGAGTTTTGTGAAGAAAATGGACTTCCCTTTGGTCAGCCAACGACAAAACACCTTTTGTAATGTGGCTCCTTCTGGGGCAGAGCCAATCTACCAAGCACGGACTGTTCTTGCTCCTGACACGTCACCACTGTGAACCTGACACACTCAGGGAATCAGCTCTTTTCAGTCCCTTCTGGAACAAGACAGGTTGTGGGCAAACAATAAGCCAGTGACTCTAGCGTCCTAGCTCCAGATACTGACCTACCTCCCCAGGTGGCCCAACAAAACTGGGCTTCAAAGGCGGGGCCAGTAAGATGACAAGAACGTGTGCCTTTATGCAAACCAACAAATGGAGTAAGGAACCTAAGGAGCTGCCCCGAGGGGCAGGCAGCTGGCTGTGCAGGAGAAGGGACGCCGCGGCACACGGCGCCAACCACACTCCGGGCGAGTGCTGGAACCGACCACCCCGTGCCCTGAAGGATCATGTCTGCAGGGCCCAGCGAGTTCAGTTACCTTTCTCGGCACCGCTCTCCCCAAGGCCACCCCGGGCGTGGAGCAGAAGAGCCCGAGGTTCACCCCCGGAGTGGCGAAAGAGGACGTGTCGCTGGCCACGGCGATGTCGCAGCTGGCGACCAGCTGGCAGCCGGCCGCGGTGGCCAAGCCGTTCACCATGGCGATGACGGGGACTGGGTGGTTCTGGATCAGCATCATGACCTGGAGGAGCAAACACACCACTTCGTTTCCACCCGGGAGCGAAATGCAATGTTCACATGTATCAGTGTATGTGACGTCACCCTTTGCAGAGCATTTTCCGTATGCATTAGCTCAGAGTCTCGGGGGGAAAGGGGGAAAGGAGGCATGAAGAGAACCAAGCGAGCACTAAATACCGACCGTGTGGTCTTCCTGAGACCCAGGGGAGGAGCGGACCCTCCATGACAACCGGGCCGTGAAGGCTCAGAGGGGAAGGCACTCGCCCAGGCGGCGGGATGCAGGGGCTGACGGCACAGCCCTGGTCTTCCCACGCCTGGCAGGACGTCGCTGTGAGGTCACGGTCCCCTCTGACTGGTCCCCAGCAGCCCCCCTGAAGCACAGAGCTGATTTTGATCTCTGGGGAACGCGGTGGCAAGTCCGAAACTGGTATTTGATACTTTCTTGAAAAATTAAGGCGGAAAAGGAACTGGAAGGCAATTTCCGTAGTAATTACTTCTCAAATTACCGCAGGGAACATTCTCTCAATTCTATTACAATGGTGCAGGGACGCCCTGCTGTCATCAAAATAAACAAAACTCCCCAAACAGGGCCCCTGCACAGAGGAGCCAGAAAACTTGCTCATGTGATGCTTCCCCTCTCCCCACCGCATAAATCACCAGAGCTTTTAACTTATTTTTGCAGCTTACCAAATAACTTGGTTTATTTCTCCATTTTTTTTCATGCCACTCTAAACAGATTGCGTTGCTATGGTAACTTGGATGTATAAATAGTTGCACCTTGAACCCTGGCAGGGAAGGAGGGCAGGTGGGAAGGAGCCACTACATCTGGGCTTGTTTCCCACAGTGGCAACTCCAAAAAAATGACCTTTCATTGATGGGAAGATTTTGCCCAAGGAACTCAGCCTTTTGCATTCACAAACGTGTTATATTTGTTCAGCTTTATTATAAAATAATCCTTATATATTTAGGGATATGATATCATATTCTATAGTAGTGGTTTGGACTTTTTTTAGGGGGTCACCTTTTGAGAATCTGACAAATGCTAATGACCCTCTCCTCGGAAGAAGGCACACATATATATCTGCACCCCAAACTGTTCATGGATTTAGGGGGCTTGAGAACTCTAGGTGAGGATGAGGATGGTCAGTGATAGAGCTCATTCTCAGTGAACTGCAATAGCAAGGAGAAGAACGCTTAAGAACTTCTAATGTCTTGCTGCAAAGAAAGATTTTTTTTTTTTGCTGAGTGTCGTCTGTCACCTAATGAACTGGTTACTTATGAAAAGTCACTTGGCCGTGATTAGCGTTGAAGGTCTGTGTCTCCTGTGTGCCCTCTAGGAAGCACTAGGATTCTATACAACCTGGTGGGAAAATACTTAGAGTAGATTCCAACAATATTAAAAATATTCCTACCTTTCATCTAGGGAACACTTCTAAGGAAAAATCCTAAAATAGGTAAAAAGCTGTTTGGCCAAAGATGTTCAAAAAATTATTTTGTATTAGTGAAAAATTAATAAGTAACATAAATATATAAAAATAGAAGGGGCACCTGGGTGGCTCAGTTGGTTAAGCATCTGCCTTTGGCTCAGGTCATGATTCCAGGGTCCTGGGATTGAGCCCCGAGTTGGGCTCCCTGCTCAGCAGGGAGTCTGCTTCTCCCTCTGCCTCCTGCTAGGGCTCTCTCTCTCTTTCAAATAAATAATTAAAAATAAATAAATAAATAAGAAAATGGCTATGTAAACTAATTGTCCCTTTAATGGAATGCTGTGTTCTCATTATGAGATTTTCCACCAGACACAGCAGCATGGTGGTGGTCTGGGTCTTGCATAGTAGGCTGGAGCCAGACTCCTGGGGTTTGATGCCCAGTCTGCCACTTACCCACTGGCTATCGCTTGGTCTTCACACCCGGGTATAATAATGGGCATAAGAATAGTACAAACCTTCTAGAACATGAGAATTATATATATATCTAAAGTATTCAAAACCTTATGTGGCACATGGTAAGCATTCAATGTTATAATCACATTTTACAATTATACAGTATAATTGCTCTTATGTATGATTATTCAGACAAATAGCTTCACATGAGAAAAGGTTTGAAAGAAATATATTAAATATTAGCATTCTATCTGGGTGGTATGATCGTGGTCCAGTATCAGCAGTTTATTTTCCTTCCTTCTATTTTTCTGGATTTTCAAAATTTTCCACGATGTTAATTATTTGTATAATTAAAACATATTTTAAGTAACTTTTTTTTTTAAGTAGGCTCCACGCCCAATATGGGGCTTGAACCCATGACCCTGAGATCAAGAGTCACATGCTCTACTGACTGAGCCAGCCAGGCACCCCCCAAAATATTTTATTTTAAAATTTTTTTTATTTTTTAAAGATTTATTTATTTGAGAGCGAGCGAGAGCACGCACGCATGTGCACACGCATGGGGGGGAGAGGGGCAGAAGAGAGAGAGAATCTCCAGCACTGAGTGAGGAGCCCTACTGGGATCACGACCCCAGCAGAAATCAAGAGTTAGACACCCAACCGACTGAGCCACCCAGGTGCCCCCCAGAGTGTATTTTAAATAAAGTTAGAGAGCAATTCAGGAAAGACAAAGACAAGCTAGATAATAAATCAGCTGGGGCAATCAATACCTTGGTAGTCACTAAATGATTATCCCTCCTAGTTTACCTTCCTGAACTAAATATTTTTCCTGGTCTCTGCCTGCTCCAAAATGTGACATAAACCTAAGTATAGCTTAGCCTCACTCAGTAGCGTTACTGAGGGCTCCGTCAGAGGCCTTGCGCTGTTGCCATTTCACTGGTGGGGGTGAGGGGAAAGAGAAGAATCTCTTCCTGGATGAGGGATTCCACCCTCGAACTTCAACAGGACAAAAGAAGACACACGAGGGGGGGCGCCGGGGTGGCTCAGTCGGTTGAGCGTCTGCCTTCGGCTCGGGTCATGATCCTGGGGTCCTGGGATCGAGCCCCGCATCAGGCTCCCTGCTCAGTGGGGAATCTGCTTCTCCTTCTGCCCCTCCTCCCTGCTCATGCTCGCTCTCTCTCTCTTTCAAATAAATAAATAAATAAAAATTAAAAAAAAAAAAAAAAGAGACACGAGGGGTAGGTCTCCAGGGAAATCTGTCACATCAGCTCCACAGAGGGTTACTTTTGCTCTCCCACGGCCACGTGTTTCTTCTCCTTCTCAATTTACCCTATTCGTGCTTTGTAAATAATTAATGATCAGGAGGCACTTGTGGTCTGCAAGGAATCTGCTACAGTTTAAATGCTGAGCCAAGCCAGGAAGCTCCGTCTTCCTCTCTAAATTCAACTTTTCTCATGCATGAACGGAACAGTGAAATATCTAGCTCGTTCTGTCCCAATCTGTCTGTTGATTACATTTTGAAATTGAAATCTTGCACAAGTTCATGATGCCCATATTTATCCAGGACAATGTGATTTTCTTAGAAAAAGTATTCAAGAAATCAATGCACTTTCACTCCTATTTCCCTGTGTTAGGACAAGGTCCTGTTCCTGCACTGTGTCTTTTTCAGTGAGCCTGAAAAAGGCTCACTGGGGGTTGCCAGCTTCCACGAAACCCGGCCTTTCTCCTCTGAAGCAGCTCCAGGCTCCCCTGTGGCCCTCTTGCTGACCCGTTTAGACCTCAGGTCCTGAAGACACAGCAGAGTGGTAAAAGCAGGCCCTTTAGGGAGGATGTGGTTCTCCCTTTAGGGCTCTAGTGGTTCTCTCTGATGCTTTTCTGTTTTAGCCAAATACACTGGATATTAGCAGAGAAATAACTTCTAGAGCGCTGTGCCTTGGCAAACCCAAGAGCAGAATGTTACATAAACACCATTAATGTGAAACAGAAGACCGAAGCCTTAGCTCCAGGTTGCTTCTGCCTTTCCCTGAAGCGTCAAGTCAGTTGGTTTTCTGGCTGGTCCTGCCATGAAATGAGAACACTCTAACTGGCTCTCCTTGCTGCATTCTGGAAGGGCGAGGAAAAGAAATGGTGGTCGAGACGGCATCTTAATCACCTTCCTGTCAGCCTCCCTGCTGCTCACCTCTGTCTCGTCTATCTAGAATTATCATGAAATATTTGTTGAGTCATTAACGACCAAATAAATGAGCAAGTCAATGAACGAAGGAAAAATTAGGTGAAGTAATCTTCGGATCAGGTTATGAAACTGTTTTAGGTCTTTTTTTTTTTTTAAGATTTATTAATTTGAGAGAGTTTTTAAATATTTATTTATAAAATAAATAGAGCACGAATGGGAGAGGGAGGGGGAGAGAAAATATCTCAAGCAGGCTCCATGCTCGGCGTGGAGCCCAACACGGGGCTTGATCTCATGACCCTGAGATCATGACCTGAGCCGAGACCAAGAGTCAGTTGCTAAATGGACTGCGCCACCCAGGCGCTCCTGAAACTGTTTTATGTCTTGCTTCTCACCTACATATCCAGTTTCAGTTTGGCAGGAACCTTGTTTTTTCCTTCTTTTTCCTTCAGAGCCTTGCAAGTATTGTGCATACAGTACTGCTCAATGAGTAGTTATGAAATGAGCAATGCATTACCTAAAGTTGTATTCTACATTCAGGTTTTTATTATCCAGGGGTTGACTTAATATATTTATAATCATCTCAAACCTTTGTTCCTCTTCCTCTCTGCGGGCAATTTCTCTCCTTCGTATGGTTAAAGAGATAGACAGGAGAAGTAAACGTGAAGAGGTTAATTTTCCCACTTGGAGGTGGTGATTACAAAGGTTGGTTGGAAGAAGGGTTTGAAAATAATCTTTAAGGGGCGCCTGGGTGGCTCAGTTGTTAAGCGTCTGCCTTCAGCTCAGGTCACAATACCAGGGTCCTGGGATAGAGCCCCGCATCGGGCTCCTTGCTTGGTGGGGAGCCTGCTTCTCCCTCTCCCACTCCCCCTGCTTGTGTTCCCTCTCACTGTCTCTCTCTCTCTCTGTCAAATAAATAAAATCTTAAAAAAAAAAAGGAAACAATCTTTAAAATCATTATTATTCCATTCACAAATATTCTCTCTCCCATTAACAGAGATGTTTTAGTTTAAAATTAAAAAAAAAATTATACTAATCTTAGGTTCTTCCCCTCTAAAGATGTACACCCCCTCCCTTCACCTCTTCCTTAAGACACATCTACCAAGACACACCCCCATGATCCTGGAGGCAGCAACTATCAGCACTAGCCTATAGTTTACTTTCTTTGGCTTGTAACAAGATCAATCACAAACCATGGTCACTTCTTAAAAATCGAAACCAAATAGTGGCCTGAAGGATGCACCAGTGACCAGTCTGCAGTGACTAGGTCTCATAGATAAAGCCTTATCTGTAAAGTGGAAGCCTAATTCAGTATTTCATGTAACTATCATTTTCGGGTGTTCGATGTCGACCCTCATCCTGGCTTACCTCAGAACAGGTCTGAAATACTTCGGCATGATAATCTGGGCTTCGCTCATCTGTCAGTTCCTTTAAATCATGCCCAGAAGAAAATACGGGCCCCTCAGCTGCAAATGTTTCCAGTGGAGAAAAGAAAAGAATAGAAAGAGATGTGAACAGCCAAGCTTAAATGTTCACTTACTTACCTACAGGATAACTAGCAATCGCGTTGAGGCCATGGACACTTAGAGAAAGTTAATGGCTCGATTTTGATAAGAATAATTCCATTTCGCTTGAAAAGTGACAGCCAGTATTTTGTGGTGACAACGTAAGGTGAGGCATCGGTTCTCAAAGGTCTGCGGTGGAACCAGCGAAAACATGTTATGCCAACAAGGAGAAAGCTCAGTAACCACGGCAAATGTATTCTCTCCAGAATTATCCCTCCAGTTTCACACTTTTGTTTCTGGACTTGGTCTGGCCCGAGTGTATTGACTCATTTGGGCCCATCAAGCCCACCCTGCCTCCCGCAGTGTCCCTGTCCTCTGGACCACAGATAACGGCCACCCACACAGGTTGGAATCAGGAAGGTCGGAGTGTGAAGAGAGCCCCTTTATTTTTACGAGGGATCTGAGGATGTGGTTTTACTGTTACTGTTGCCGTTAGCAACGATGACGCAATGTAATTCCATCAATCAACTGGTAACACTTTCTCCTATTTCCCTTTCCCTATGGCTGCTGGGACAGACAATACTGTTCCCTGCACACAGGTGAGAAAACTGTACCGTTCAGAGTTGGCTGCCTCACTGCATCTGGGTTACACCCCCACGGTGGCTGGACAGTTTTTGCTCTATCTCTTTTCCCTTCGCCATGTAAAAAGTTGAAAATTTGGGGGCGCCTGGGTGGCTCAGTTGGTTAAGCGTCTGACTCTTGATTTCAGCTCAGGTCATGATCTCAGGGTCACGAGATCAAGCCCTGTGTCAGGCTCCATGATGGGTGTGGAGTCTGCTTGAGATTCTGTCTGCCCCTCTCTCCCCAGCCCCCGCACTCGCGCATGCTCTCTCTCTCACACACACAAAAATAAATTTAAAATTTTTTTTTAAAAGTTGAAAATTCATATCCAACCACAGACAAAAAGGTAACATTCTGAGTACCTGCCTCCAGAAACACCAATTCTTAATTTTTAAAAAATAGTGCATTATAGGGCAGCATCTGTTTTATTTTTCTGCAGTTGCTTTAAAATGCTGGCACTGCTATTATTTATACCCCTGTCATCAGCACCAGATGATTTGGTAAAAAGTCTTACTGGAAAAAGAGCACGGGAAGAAATGAGCAAAATCTAGCATGCTTTCTGGCACCATTGAAGACCACAGATCTCGGTGGAAAGCTTAGTTAAGAGCAGAAAAGACAAACCAATCAATTGCCCAGCAGCCTGTCCTAGCCAACTAGGTAGTCTACCAAAAGCATTAGTGATTATAAACCCATCTTATCAGATCCACGAAGAAATCAGTTCTCTGATTTTGATGGGAAGACCAGCATGGCCAAGGGTGGCAATGTTTCGTATCTGACACATCTGACAAAAAGGAAAAGACATATTTTCACCACGCAGTAATCCTTCCTATCATTTCCCCAGTTAACTACACAGGAGTTTTTTCATAATGTTCTTGTAAAGGAGCTTCAAAAACAATTCTCCCGTAAGCGAAGGAATGCCCCAGTTGACCAAAGAATTTTGAGAAACCGCTTCCAGGTCCTGCAAGAACACGGAGGATGGGTATCAGATAAATACCTGAAATGATGATGACTTTCAGATCTTTGCTTTCCGCTTCGTGAAGAATGTCACTTTGCAGAGATTTCAGCATGGCTAATGACAGCGCATTCCTCTTCTTCGGATCACTCAGGACAATGTTCCTGGGAAGAACGTTTTATAATTACTGGGTCGTGCACGAAATCAAAACAAGTGAGGACCCCCGCAATTCCTTTCTCTCCCCGGGGGCTATTTTTTAAAACACCAGAAAAGAGAGCCATGGGTGCTTAGAGGCAACTGAGAGGGTCTGCCAACTATCTGGAATTATAGCTAAGGCAAAACGAGGAGACTACCTGAAAAGTGGGCTGGGTTTCCTCCCTCGTTCCCTGGGTTTGTTTCTCTTTGTCTCCATGATTGCTGTCAGAAACAGGACTGCCACCTCCACCCAAAGGGCAGGTTACAGCAGTTCCAAAAATCACCACTGCCCGTTCCGGGAGGCGCTGAGGCTTATAAGTCCACAGCGGGAGCTAGAGAAAGCTGTCACACCGTGGCTACCTTCAGCTCCGTTCTCTCTGCTGTTCAAGAGAGTAAGGTTAGGGAAGGAGCCGAGAATGAAAAGACGCCCCCCGAGTCTTCCCCATGCACCCCACCGAGGAGGCAGCGCAGTTGCAGTGGCCGATGTGCATGGATGACAGCATCTTTCTGGGTTTTTATAGCGGCATCCTGAAATTCTGCCAAATAACTCATGTTGAGGACGGCCAATGTGGGAAGAACAGAAGGACAGGGGCGAAGAGCAAGAGGGCTCTTCTGGACACGTCCTCCAACAAGGAGCTGGCATGCCAAGGTCTCGCTGTTTTAAGGTATCCCACGTGCTAATTAAAAGAACCGGTATTGTCATCTGTCTGCCTGTACACAGAAGGGTCTGATTTGTGCGGTGAAACGGAATGGGCAGGGAGCCAGACTCCAGGCTATTGTTCTATATGTTGCATCTGTTTCCCCTTGGCCCCCTGCTACATGTTTTCTGCCTTTCTCTTTCTTTGGCTCTGCTATTCCTCCTGCTATTCCTCCTCCTCCTGTGTCAGCCTGGCTCCTCCTTAAATAGCCCTCTGGGCCACTGGCTTCTGGAAAACCACTTCGGTGACTGACTTTATTTCAGTGCTCCACGAATACCCATTTTCTTTGGAACACCGTTCCGGCTTTGCTGTCATCTTCAGATGACTGTGACAGTCATCGTTTTGTTTCTCGTCAACACCTTTCCTCCTGAGTGCCAAGAATGACTTGCAGCTGATAGGCCGATAGGCGATGAAACCCGCATTTTGGGGTGTGGTAAGAGAAGTGCCGACGGAACCTTCCAGTAAGATAGAGTGTGCTTTTCTGTAGCAAACCTAGGAGCTGCCATCCCATCAGTGACATATGCTTAAATTAAATTCTAAGGCCTTGGGCAAAAGACGCCGGTGCCCGGATGGCCTTGCTGCACGTTGGCGTCTGTTTGTATGTGGCCCATTAACCCTTTGGCTGCTGCATTCCACACCCTGTCCAAGTGCTCTGAATTGCTGAGTTCACTTCTCAACCCATCACAGCCAGGCTTCTCTTCCTGCCACTCTACTCAGTCTGCCCTCGCCGAGAATCTCCTCATTGCCAGAACCAAATCCAATGGCCATTTGGATCATGCTCTCCTTCTGTCTCCTGTTTTTTGGTGCTTCTCTAGCTTGTCCTCCTCTACTTCTTCAAAGGGCTCCTTGCCTTCTGCTCGCCCCTAAATGATCCTGATTTCTTCCCTCTTCAACTGGCCATCAGAGCTGGCTGGTAATACCTCCTAAAAATCTTAGCAGTCTGAATTCTCCTGAATTTCTTCTGAAATCTTGGGTCAAAATGTGTGATGCCTTGCACCTATAGCTTCACCACCACCACCGCTGGAAAGAGGTTATCACCAAGAATGAGGTCACCGCCAGAGCATGTGATAAAAAGTGTAATATTTCTGTCTGCAGGGCAGGAGATGGGCCCTGGGGAGGCCCCGATGAGCTGTCCGGAGCCCATCACATCATTGTAAACCCCCAGAAGGTCCGTGAGATGAGGCACCTGTCATGTTCACACACAGGGGAGACACTCGGCAGACACCTGCTGACTGAATTAATGACCCCAAATAGCATTTTGATTTCTCACATCCAACTCCACTAATTCCTGCAAATTCTCATCTCACCTAGTGTTTTGCCACCTCTTTTAAACCTCAGTGGTGAGGACACTGAGCTATACAGCGGAGTGGAAACAGCTTTGGAGGCAGATGGACCTTTTCCTGCCTCCTGGCTCTCTTTCCTCCCAGCTGTGTGGCCTTGAGGAGGCTGCCACCTCTCTGAACTTGTTTACTCACTGTAGGATAGGGATGACATAACCTAGCTCGCAGACCGCCAGAAGGATTAGGGGTGGCGACTGTACGGTGCCTAGCACGGTACCCCAATTTCCGGCCGCCTTTCACTCCATGACAGTATCTATCACTGCTGAGAGGAACAGCTTTGAAAAGGGATGCTTGAAGTGTGACTGAGTTGTTCAAGCTCACCAACTTGGTGCCTAACATACTACTGCTTTAGTGATGGATTTGGAGGTTCCTGCTTACTGATTCTGAGCACTTACATTAGCTTGATGCTTCCCATCGCCTCTCTTTCTGACTCATGTTTAGCTCTGGAGAACTCAACCAGACCTTCTTTGGTCACCTGGCTGCCATGCCAGATGTCAGGGTTCTGACCAGGTGGAACCAGATTTGCAGAAGCAGAACCACTCTTGAAAATGAGCAAGGAGGACCCCTGCCTGGGTGCTGCACTTTCGAGTACCCCGCTCTGGGCACCCTGCTCCAGCTATGCCCTGTCAGGGGAGCCAGGGGTCCACCTGAAGAGTATGACGTGTCCACCTGGAAATCACCACCCTCTTCCAAACCCTGCCATGGTTACTGCGACTCTGACATTCTCTGGCTTTG
Organism: Mirounga angustirostris; assembly: GCF_029215605.1. Classification (NCBI taxonomy): domain Eukaryota; kingdom Metazoa; phylum Chordata; class Mammalia; order Carnivora; family Phocidae; genus Mirounga; species Mirounga angustirostris. The sequence goes on from NW_026991713.1 coordinate 128,706,828, forward strand.
CGGGGGGGCATCCTCAAGCCCATGGGGTGGCCAAGAGCAATTATTTCTAGGAGGGGAGGGGAGAGAGAGTATGGAGGCATGCTGGATGGGCTGTCTGCAGACCTGTGTGCCAAGCTCCTGGCAGAGCAGCAGGAAGGATGGGTGGAAAGGTGACAGGGGGTGAGCATAGGGTGGGAAGAAAAGAAAAAAGTTGCAGGCCAGCAGCAGGGCCTTCACTGCTTTTGGGGAACTCCTAGGAGCCTCAGGATTATAAATTCATACATGGTCTTCCAGGTCTTATGAAGATACACTTGTCAGGGTAGGCGAAGAAAACATATTCAGCTGTTAGTTTGATGTGTAACTTTCAAATACTTAGCACGCTGGGTAGGCCTCTCTTTGTACCCTTGCCCTGGCCAGGCAAACAACAGGGTGAGGCCTGCGTGGGGCTAGGAGTCCTTCAACCTTTACTACTCCAATTCCAGTTTGTGCACCGGTTTGTTTGTTTTGTTTTGTTTTGTTTTTTTAAGGGTTTTAGGCTTGTTGAGCCAAAGGGCAGAACTCAGTACAGTGTGCCCTTCGTCCTACATATTGACCTGCTCCCCCCCCCCCCCACCCGTACTTCTGGGGTAAGGCCAAGGAGCAGCTCGGCTAAGCCTAACCGGGCCTTGGAACCAGGTCAAGGTTGTGAGAAGCACAGAACCCTCTTTCTCAAAGGCCACATCAGCGGTGGGGCCACCTGCCGAGCTCTCCGCACCCGCCCGAGCCTAAAGTCCGATGAAGACTCGGCTCGGTTGCCCTGGGGGTTTAGGGGCAGTGCGGGGCCTTCTGAGGCTGTCCCATTTGAAATTCTCCTGTGTGTCCTGCAGGATCCGAAATGTTACAGTGCCCAGGCAAGGGACTTCAGGAAACACCGTGTCCGCGGGTTGCCTTCGCGGCCTCCGGCCGGATTCGCACAAATTGGGGTTCCCAGCGGATGGAGCTGACCCCTGGCCGAGTCCTCGTCGGCCTCCGCGTGGGGTGACTGTCCATCTCTCTGCCCGGGTCCCTGCCGCCCACCCCGACCTGGGAGCTGCCCCGCTAGGCCCGCGGGCCGCCGGTCCGGGAGGGCCAGGGCGCTCTCACGGCCCCGCCGCTGACCTGATGCCGTCCCGCTGCCGCGCGCTGGTGAGTCGCGGCCCGAGCTCCGGCCGCCCGGCCCCGGCCGCACCCCTGCTGCAGAAGCCGGCGGAGAGCGGAGCCCAGGGCCTTCGCTGGAGCCAGCCGGGCCCCTTTGTCCCGAAGGCCCGCAAGCCGGTGGCGGCCATGGCAGCCAGAAATTCACCCCACAGGGCCGGGCGCCCCGAGGGCCGCTGCTGCGAGCTGGGCCGCAGCGCCTCAACAGCTCCGGGTCGCGGGCAAAACTGGAGAAGCCGGGGCCAGAACTCCCACGCCACGGTCTAGGTCTGTCTCTTCTGGCAGGCCGGCCCCGCCCCTCCGCGCCATGGCCCCGCCCCTCCGCCCCGCCCCCTCCGGGCCCCGCCCCTCCGCGCCATGGCCCCGCCCCTCCGCCCCGCCCCTCCTCCGGGCCCCGCCCCTCCGCGCCGCGCCACCACCTGCGCCACGCCCACCCGCCCGGTCCCCGCCGCGCCCGCCCGGTCCCCGCCGCGCCCGCCCCGCCTCGCCCCCGCCCCCGCCTCGCCCCCGCCCCCTCCGCCCCGCCTCGCCCCCGTGAGGCTGAGGGGTGGAGTCTGGGGTGTGATGCGCAGACACTAAACCGGCCGGCGGGATTGTTTGCCTTAGTAAGGCCAGATAAAGAGTTCAGGGGAGGCGAGGGAAGGGTTGGCTTGTTCCCTTCTGCACCAACACCGAGAGTGTGGTGGTTTGCCTAGATTAGGAAAATGAGTGTCAACAGGTGGCGACTGGTATGAGCTATGGTCGCCACCCTGTTACTTCACCCCAGCCCTTGCAAACCCGCTCAGGCCTTGCAAGGTGATCACAGGTCACAACGTGAGGTGTATTCCACACAGGCGTTGCCTTTTGAAGGACTTTGTGTCCTCTCCTCGAAAACCCTACATTTATCTCTTGGGTTTTTCAAATGCACCCGGGAGGGAAAGGGAGATCCTTCTCAGGATCTAAATGGCTGGCACTGGAGGAGACAGAGAATTTCCTGTGGCTGAAATCTTAAGTATAATGAGAATATCCTCATTGTCCTGTGTTAGCTCAATTCTCAAAGTCTGCGGGTTTTAAAAAATTTCCTTAAATATTTTATTTTTATTGACTACATGCTCATTTTCAGTAGTAGATACCCTCTGCAGGAGTTGCTCTGGTCTCAGGACACAACTTTATATCTTCCACTGTTGTTCTGTTCCAAGTATTTTAGTCAACATCATCTTTTCAAAATATGTCTGATTGGGATGCCTGGGGGGCTCAGTTGGGGAAGCATCTGTCTTCAGCTTGGGTCCTAATCCCAGGGTCCTGGGATGGAGTCCCACATCCGACTCCCTGCTCCGTGGGGAGCCTGCTTCTCTCTCTCCCTCTGCCCCTGCTTGTGCTCTTTCTCTCTCTGACAATAAAATCTTTATAAAAACAAAACAAAAAACCCCCGGAATATGTCTGATCATGCCACTTCTCTGCATCCTGCTGCAACATCTGCCCCTGCTCCTTCAGCCTGTCTTATGCTATTGTCCATGCTCTAGGCGCACAACAGATCAAAGTCTGGAAATTTGCAGAACACATGGAAGGAATGGTCTCAGCCCTCAAGGATCTTACAGTCTCTAGGGGAGACACCATGCCAAGGACCCTCCACGCCCTTCACACTGAGAAGCTTTGCAAGGATCACAGTTACACAAAGGAACATTCAAATGGGGTCGTTGGGGTCGCACGATGGCTTCAAATAGTCACACACTTGGGTTTAATTCTCAGCCTCATCATTGGACAGAACACTTATGTACAGAACAGTATTCTGAAATACCAACTGAGACCTCCTCCACCACCACCACCACCACCACCACTCCATTTCCTTGGTCCTTGCTCCATGAAGGCAGCTGGGGTATTCCTCATTCATTGTCGCAAAGGAAGAGGGGGTCTGGCAGAACCTCTGGCAGAGACAAACACGGGGCAAGTTTTGGCTTGCGAATTGTGAGCACTTGGGGGTTGGAAAGAACACCACACAGGCAGGATAGATTTGGGAAGGTGGCACGGGTGAGTAAGAATGAAGCCTCCAGCCTGAGGCCAGATTTAAGGCCCCTGGGTTTAGGGGCAAGGATAAGGCAAGTGGGGCTTGTGGGAAAAGCCAGAAGAGGCAACTGTTACGGGATTTGGGGAAAGCGTTGCGCCAAAGCCTCCTGGAGAACAAGTGGGAACGGTGAGAAGCCCCAGCTAGGGCAGAGGCACGCTTGCTCTTTTTCCTTGGTAGAGCCCCACGGGAGTCATGAGACTCCAGGTGGCATGGAATGTCTGAGCACCTCACACAGAATTTCCCATGGCCCAGTGTGATGCCGTGACAACATGGGGGTTCCTGTTTCTGAGGGGCTCAGAAACAGCTGACAAAGGTCTGGATACCAGGAGACCCTGAGTGGGGAATGGAGGATGGTTCAGGAAGTGTGGATCGCCAAGTTGAAGACAAGGTGGGAATGAGGACATCTCAGATGGACGCCATCACCTGTACCCTTCAGGTAGGCTCAAATATGCCCAGGTTAACGAAAATAACAAAAACAAGTCTCAGTGGCTCAAACAACAAGACTCATTTCTCACTTACACTACAGGTTGATTGGAGATAGGGAAAGCTCTGTGCTGGGTCGGCACTGTCCTCGGCCCCAGGACCTGCTGGAGCAGCATTTATCTAGAAAGTTGCTAGTCTCTGTGGCAGAGGGGGAAAAAAGGATAGGGAAAGTGTGAACTGGTATTTAAAGCTTCCTTCTGGAAATGACACTTGCTCTTATGTTCCATTTGCCAAAGCACATCACACAGCCATGCTTAGCTTCTAGGGAAGTACAATCCTCCCATGAGTTTGGAAGCATGGAACCAGAAGCTTTTCCAGCAATGACTGCCTAATAAATACCATGATCTCCCAAGCACAGAGCCTTGGTTCAGTGTGATAAACTAACTTACGCTTGTTATTCAGGGATTGGTGATAGAATTCTAAACTGGAGCTTAGGCAGAATGGGGATTTGAAGTAGAAATTAAGCTGACATACAAAATGAAGTTAGAATTCTAGAACACTGAGTTTGTGCACTGGGATTTGTATCTATCCCCTTAGTCATGCTAAGTCCTGCAGAGCAGGCAGAACATGCTACCTGACGCGGCAGGTCATGCAGGATCAAAAAGCAAGATCAGAATGATCGCCACCATGAGCCAAAGCCCACCCCCGGAAGACCTCTCCCACCTTCTTACCAAGATTAGTTTTGCTGGCAGGATGGGAGGTTTGGTTGGGAGATGAGGAGACTGTTGTATCCCAACACAGGGGTTGGAGTAGAGGAGAAATCTGGAGTTTAAGGTTTTTGAGAAAAAGAAGGAACTAGGAGAGCCCTCAGAACCTGCAAGTCACAGATGAAGATGGAAGTTTCCAGAGACAGCATCCAGTCCTTCTGAATTTTGTTTAATAATAATAATAGTGGCTCTTCAAGAGGCCCCCCACTTGGAGCCAGTGCTTGCCCTTGTTGCCCACGTCTGCCATCTGAGGGTCACTGGGGAGGCAGCTCTCACGATCCGGGTTCAGAGAGGTCTAGCCAGTGACGCTTGCACTCAGCATAGTAGTTACAAAGTTGGGGCTGGACACTGGAGGTCACCTGAAGGACGGGGCTGCGGTGGAGGTTTCTGCGCTCATCTAAAATTCCTACGCCGGCTCTCCCCTCCCTTGCCTGCCTCCTTCCTCCCCTCATTTCTTTCAGAGCCTGTCGCTCTGGTTTGAGGGTAGCAAAGCAACCCGGGACAGTTGGAGATGCACGGCCATCGCCCTGTCCACCCTATACCATTGCTGAACCACACCCGTCCGGCCTTACGCCGTGCAGGAGTCTTTTCCTTCCGGCTGTTTCTCCAGGCCTCCTCTGCCTCTCATTAATTTCGGCAGGGGCTGCCTGTCTTTCTTCTCTCTTGTTCAGTGCCCTTCTAATCTATTTTCCACACGGGCCTTCTCCTTGACACAATTTGATTTCCAGGTTGCTAGCAGGCTTCTCCCCAGCTTTGATTAATGCGCGCCTTCTCGGCGCCCCATGCCCTTGCCGTACAGATGTGTCTTTGCTACCTTTGCACATTTCCTTTAAAGACCCACAGATGCTTGGCAGAAACTTTGCGGAAATAGTGCAGAATAAAAGACAGTCCTCGGGAGCCTGGTGTCTCAGGCTTGATGTGGGAAGGAAGGAGGATCTAGAACTCCTCCGGGTGCAGAGAAAGAAAAGTTAAGGGCAGATTTTCCACTGCTCATGGAGTGGTTTTTGAACTTCTTTTCATGGATTTCAGGCCCTTCTAAGGCAGGCAATGTAATGACACAGTTCAGAAGTACAATGAGAAAGTGGGGCTGAGTTTCAGTGGAGGTCCTTCGGGCACCGGGCTTATTCCCCAGGTCTATCTGCCTTCCCCAGCCCCCGATTCTCCCCATATCTGTCCCTCCCCCAAAAGCCATTAGGGGGGTCCGTCCCCCCAAGCCAGAAATATTTCAGACTTTCCTTGTTTCACAGCTTCAGATGCTTTTCAATGCCTCGATTTTATTACTTTATATTTTATTTAAAATCCACCGGTCATTATCCTAATGCCTTTTGCAAACCTGAAACTTCTTTGTGGAAAAAGCCATAACCTCCAGTTGGGTGATAATTAACTTAGAAACTAAATGCAGCAGGGAGGAGTGCATGGATGAAATTAAGTTCCTTTTATCCCCACTTGGCACAAATTCTTGAGTTTGCTCCCAGGCCTTAAACCAAAGGAGCTCGGTAACTCCCGATGAGGGATAGAGAAGGGAGGTGCAGACTGCTGGAGAGGCGTGTGTCTCACTGTGTCCATAGGGGCTGGAGGTAATGGTTTGAATGAGCTCGCTCAGTGAAAGGATCCTCATGGCACATTGATAGCCCCTTGCTGGAGGACGCGAGGGCATTTGGGAGAGGAGTGGTCAACATCGGATCCACTAAATGATGCTAGAGAAAGGTACCTATGTGGAGGCTGGAGGCTGCAGAGCGGGGGCAGCTCATCCCCATTCATGGCCCCCCTGCTGAGGAAGGGCCAAGAGGCCGCAGAGCAAAGCCAGCCTCCAGAGCGCAAGTCCCAGAGACACTGCAGGGCGGGGAGCCCAGGGATTCCTGTCTGTTGAGCCTCCTGCCTTTCACCACACCTCACAAAAATTCTAATCCTGCCACACGGAGAGAATATTATATTTCAGTATTTTGAGAGGAAAGGAAAAGTGGTGGACATCCTGGCATCGGACAGGTGAACCTCCAGCCAAAGGGCACATGGCACTGTGTGGAGTGATCTATTGCTTGAATATTCCAGATAGCCCCAGCAGGGAGTTAAGGTGGTGGTGGAGGGGAGTGGGGAGGAGGGGGCGTTTGCTTGTCTGGAAGAAGAGGAATGATTTCCCACCTGGTTGCTGGAACGGAGGGAGGGGGCAGGTTTCGTTTTTTGGTAGTTCCTCCATCACTAGTTCGATAGCTTTGAGCAATTCACCACGGAGCCTGCTTCCTCATCTGTAAAATGGGGAAACAATATTTTCATCCCTTCAAAAAATAGTTGTTGAGCATATTGTGTGCTAGGTATTGATCTAGGCACCAGGGAGACAGCAGCGAACACATCTAAGTCCTTACTCCCAGAGGGCTTGAATTCTAGTGCAGGGGACAGAACATAAACAGATTCGTGGGTAGCATGGTGAATGCCACGAGGAAGGATACAACAGGGCAAGGGCAGAGGGAGGGGGTGCTATTTTATTATAAGAGGGTTGGGGGGAGTCAGGCGACATTTGAGAAGATGATGCTGGGTGGAGACCAGAAGGGAGTGAGGGAGTGAGTCATGCAAGTGTCAGACCGGGGGACACGCATCGAGGTTGGGGGGCACAGGGCTTGTGGGGCAGTAGAGGCAGAAGCAGAGGGGGCAGGGCCGGGTCATACTGGCCTTCGATTTAGGTGGCAGTGAACCCTTGGCTTTTTCATGCTGAGCAAGGTGGGGAGGCACGGGCTCGAAGGAAATGGCACCAATCCGCACGAGAGGGGATGACCTTGCACAGGGTACCAGTGGTGGGGAAATGCCACGTCTTCCTTTTATTTCTGCACAGTCTCAAAGCTTTCATGTCTCCTTGAATGCCTTTTTTACCTTGTTTTCCCCCTAGGCTGGGGGGTTCCCCACCCTGGGAGTTTGGGCAAGGTTTTTCCAAACTACACGCTGAACCAGCCTCCCCTCACATGTTTCACTCCCATCCCCCATGAAGACAATTACAGTGGCCTCCCGGCCTCCCTGTCTGTAGCCTTTCCCCTCGAAATCCGTACTGGGTCAAGGTCAGCCTTCTGTGAGCCTTCTCTCTGCACTGGCTACTGCAGAAGTCTTACCACTGGCGTCCCAGAGCTGCCCATACCCCCTGCTGGTGCGTTCTTCACACTGCACCAGAGTGATGTTCATACCTGCACATGTGATCAAGTTCTCCTTGGCTTTCCAAGGCACCTAAAACCCAGGCTCGGAACACCTGGGTGGCTCAGTCGTTAAGCATCTGCCTTCAGTTCAGGTCGTGGTCCCAGGGTCCTGGGATCAAGCCCCACATCGGGCTCCCTGCTCTGCGGGAAGCCTGCTTCTCCTTCTCCCACTCCCCCTGCTTGTGTTCCCTCTCTCGCTGTGTCTCTCTCTGTCAAATAAATAAATAAAATCTTAAAAAACAAAACCAAACCCAGGGTCATTGCCATGACTAATAAGGTCAGCACAGGCTAATGCCCATTTCCCTCCACTACCTTCTGCCACCCTCCTCCTTTGCTGTGACCCTCCACTCACACCAGCCTTTTCCCAGTCTCCTGAGCTCAACAAACTCCTTACTTCTTCAGGGCCTTTACGCGAGTATGGAAGGTTCATTTCCTGAAGCCTCCCCTGGCTGAAACCCCATGTCCTTCAGATCTCAGTTCTAATGTCATCGTCCCAAAGAGAGCGCTTCTGACACCTGGTCTCAGTTAAGTCCCCAGCTCCTCATTATTCTCTCATGAGGTCCTGTTCTTCTTCTTTCTCTGCCTTATCATGATCTTGAATAAGGTATTTCTTGCATGAATACTTCTTTATCCCCTCTCTGCTATAAGGTCTGTGAGAGCAGAGCCCATGTGTGCTTTTATTACCTCTGTGTACCGGACGCCTTGTGCCTGGCACAGATAGGCACACTAATATTTGCTGAATGAGACCTTGGGCAAATCAAAGAATAGATAAGCATCTCTCCTCTGTTCAAAAACCTTCTCTGGCTCCCACTCCATCATCCAGAGAAGCCCAAGTTTGCTTGATCTTAATTCACGTCATTATCCTTTACAAATCCACACTCCAGTAGCTTAAAACTCCTGACTGTTCTTTCCACAGGTTTCTGCCTTGAGGGCTTTATTTTACCACTACCTACAATATTTCACAGGTGAATTAATGACTGTCCCTAAATCATACCCAGTCTTTAGCGGTATCAAATGTCATATCTGCCATGAAGCCTTTCAGACACCCCCAGCTGGAATGAATTTTTCCTTCTTCTGGGCTTCCATAGCACTTTCTCTGTGGCTGTTAAAGAAATTTGTCACGTTCTGCCTCTCCTTTCTCGAGTTTCTTTCTGCGTGTCTGATTTTCTACTACACCGTGAGTTTCTCAAGGGCAAGGTCCATGTTCTAATCACCTTTGTATCTGCCACCATGATGCTTCCGCTGGAGCAGGTGCTCATTTGTAAGCAAAGACCAAAAAATTGTCATGGAGTATCGATTCAAGGTGATGATGATTTTTCTAAGATAGTTTTTCTAAGGTAGATTTTTCTGTAGGTAGTTCCCTCTAGAAACACGTGGGGGTGCCCTAACCCAGCAAAACTATGTGGGCTGCTCTAGATGGATTCATTTCTAAATTATTTTAAAGATGATGGGGCTTCTTTTGAATTTTGTCTCACTGGTCGTATTGGTCAGCTGTAGATGACAGGAAGGAAAGGTAAAGGACAGTTTAGTGGGCAAAGTAAGAGTTAGTAAATCAAATCCAAAGATCACATGTGGTCAGAGAGACAAGGCAAGGTGCACCTGCTTTCTCTGAACGAAGGGTCCTATGATCACAGACTCTGGATATAACATTGGTGTCGTGGTCCTCCAAATGAAGGGTTTGGGGTTGTGCTATGGACTGAATTGTGTCCCCTCAAAATTGATATGTTGAAGCTGCAATCCCCCAGTGTGGTGTTATTTGGAGAGAGGACTTTGGGAGATACTAGGTTTAGATGAGGTCGTGGGGGTGGGCCCCAAGGTGGAATCAGTGTCCTGACAAGAAGAAGAGAGACCAGAACTTGGTCTGTGCTGAGTGCAGTGCAGTGGGAAGGTGGCTGTCAGCAAATCAGAGAGAGGGCCCTCCTCACCAAGAACCCAGTCCTGCTGCCTCCCTGATCTCCAGCTTCCAGCTTCCAGATCACATGAAATAAATCTCTGTGGTTGAAGCCAGCCAGACTGAGGTGTGTGGTTATGGCAATCCAAGCAGATTACCACAGGCCATGTGCAGAAAGGGGCCGCCTTCCATACTCTTTGCCTTTCTCCTGAGAGATTGACATTTAGATAAGAAAATGCTGAAACATTTGTCAGAAACAGACAAGGGGCTTTCAATCCCTTATGAGCCTCTGATTTTTTTTTTTTTTAATTTTGTTTTCTTATTGCATATGTGGTCCTTTGAAACTTCTCTTACATGTAATAAAAAGCTGTTCTCCTCTTTTATAACAGTATGTCAGTGGCAGATCTCTTTTGTTAGTTTGGACCAGAATTTTACTTCTATTTTTGAATGTAACCTTTTCCTTTTTTTTTTTTTAAAGTAGGCTCCGTACCCAGCATGGAGCCCAGTGCAAGGCTCAAACTCACGACCAAGATCAAGATGAGCTCAATAGTTGGACACCTAACCAACTGAGTCACCCAAGCACTCCTCTTTTCCATTCTTAATGTCAGGACATTATGTTGGAAATGGGTGGTGTGAACTTGTCACCTGGGCTGAACTGAATTTCCACCCCCACCCCACTGTTGGTCTAAATGCACAAAGCATTAGTTATGCAGTTGACCCTTGAACACTGTGAATTTGAATTGTGTGGGCCCACTTAAGTGTAGATTTTTTACAGCACAGTATTGTAATGTACATTCTCTTCCTTATGATTTTCTCACTATCATTTTCTTTTCTCTAGCTTGCTTTATTATGAGAATGCAGGATGTAATACACATAGCATACAAAATATGTTCATCAATCATTCATGCTATTGGTAGTGAAGTTTTTGGGGGAGTCAAAAGTTATATGTGGATTTTTGACTGCATGGTGGGTCAGTGCCCCCAACACTCATACTGTTGGAGGGTCGACTGTAATTAATCCAAGGATGGCAGTACAACCTGGGGCACTTTGTCACGCCTGGGTTTACAGGGGTCAAACCATTGTTTTCCTGATCTCTCATCACTATCCTCTACCGTAAGACCTTTACATTTTTGCCTTCACATGTTTATTTATTTGGATAAACTGAATTTGAATAAGCTGAATACATTGGCAGAATTCAGAGGTATGTAGTGAACAAAAGTATCAGGTGCGGTTTAAGTGGTTTATAAACTGAAACAGAAACCCCTCCTTTCCTGTCCTTCATCTCCCCCTCCCCCACCCAGGTGCTTGAAGCTATTGTGTGTGTTTTCATCATGTGTGGGGATGTATGTGTGGAATCGTATGTGTATATAAATTAAAGACAGGATTGAGTTTCACATCTGGGTCAACATGACGTAGCCATGAAAACATGTGTCTTCTCCCTCACCTCCTACTTGGATATGGCAGGAATCTCGGGGAAGGCTTTGAACTTTCACAATCCATGGAATTCACGAGGCAGAACCAAACCAATTATAACTACATATTGAGAAGTAGAGAAGTCCCAGTTTATGTCTAAGGTACACATATTTTCTAAATGTGTATATTCTATAACATAAAACATAAACTTGGAATAATACAGTGTGATGTTTCACCACTTACTTCTTTCTTTAATAATTTATATATACCTCCATGACACAGTATTCTCCTACAAATGGCTTAAATAACATCATGCTACTTTATCATACAGCTTTACCATAATTTATTTAACCAATCTATCTTGACCTACATTTAAATTGTTCCTAATTTTTTTAGAGATTTTATTTTTAAGTAATCTCTATACCCAACATGGGGCTCGAACTCATGACCCCAAGATCAAGAGTCACACAGTCTACCATCTGAGCCAGCCAGGGCTCCCTGTTCCTAATTTTTAATATTATTAGTAATACCACAGTGAACAACCTTTTGCATATTCTCTGTGCACATCTCTGCTATTTCTCTAGGTTGAATTCCTAGAAGCATATTTGTTGGATCAAAGGATATGAACTTATTTGAAGGCCTCTGGTATTTGTTGCCAAATTGTCCTTCAGAAACATTGTTCCTCTTCTCTCTGATTTTTTTTTTTTTTAAGATTTATTTATTGGGGCGCCTGGGTAGCTCAGTTGGTTAAGTGTCTGCCTTCTGCTCAGGTCATGATCTCAGGGTCCTGGGATCGACCTCCACATCAGTCTTCCTGCTTAGCGGGGAGCCTGCTTCTCCCTCTCCTCTGCCCCTCTTCCCCCACTCATACGCTCTCTCTCTCTCAAATAAATAAATAAATAGTAAATAAATAAATAAAATCAAAGCCAACTGTGCCACCCAGGCACGCCCTTCTCAGGTGTTTTTAAAGGAAAGAATGTGACCTTGTGTTAGGCTTAGAAATCACCTATTGATGTAGTTGAATTGGCTCCACAAAGATTAAAATACCCACTGGATGCCTTTACACTGACATGTACATACAGCTTTGTAGAATGAGTAGTTTTCCAGGTATTTCAAAGACTTCCTCTGCATCTGTAACAACTAAGAAAATTGTGGCTTCGTGGGCACACATGATGGGATGGGCAGAGGGTGAACAGGGAAGTCAAGAATCACTACAACTTTACTGCATTGTTTAACCATTCCAGAGAATTCACAGACTGATTAGCAAAAATTCCAGAGAGAGACCCAAATGTTGTAACTTTGAGGTTAGATTATCACTGATTTAAGAAAAAGTGTTTTGCGGGGTTGGTTGGTTGGTTAAGTGTCCAAGTCTCGATTTTGGCTGAGGTCATGATCGCAGGGTCATGGGACTGGGCGTGGAGCCCGCTTCAGATTCTTTCTCTCCTCCATCTGCCCCTCCCCCTGCTTGTGCTGTCTCTCTCACTCTCAAAAAAGAAAAAAGAGAAAAAAAGAAACAGAGTTTTGAAAAATGCCTATTTCAGTAACTGGCAGTCTCAGTAATCTGTGCCCCTATGGAAACACAAAAGATATGGTCTTCTTGCCCAAGGGACAGAAGTAGCACAGCGTCATCTCCCCTCTCCCCAACTCATCGGAAAAGGGTCTCTTCTTTTTTGCATTGTCTTTTATGTATGAAGAAACTGCCTCTGACCTCCTTCAGTCAGATATGCCCTCTTGATTTTTGTGGTTCGTGCAGAAATGTTGCTCATATCCATCTTTTGCATTCTGTCTCTCTTCCCCCTGCCTCTCTGCTATGACACCAGCCATCACCACTTCCCATTACACCATTTTCAGTGGTGTCCGCCATGCTCAGCGTCACATAAAGGAACATGAACTGGGCCTGGAATCAAGACATTCAGGTTCTAGGAATCTAACCTCTATTGACTTGTCTACTCATCTGTCAAATGGGCGAGGTAAGTTAATTGAGGTTGTTCGAGAAAAACCAGAACTGGCTAGTAGTTAAAGCAGTAAGAACACAGTTTATTTGGGACTATTGCGATAGGGGAAGAGAGACCTTACTATAGGGCCAGGCTCAATCTGAATACAGTGTGGGCAAGAAGGGGTTTATAGCCAAGGAGCAGGGGGCGGGTCAGTGGGTGAAGAATTACTAGGAAGAAACATCAGGTGTGGTGAACTGATCTAACAGGAATCTTGCTGAAGGCAGGCCTGGGGTGATCAAACATCACGTGGGGCATGCTGGAAGATGAAGGACCTGATCTGATACTGAGGGGAAAAAGGGATGAAGGATGGGGATTCTAGCTAAACCAAATTGGCAGCATTCTTGCAAAAACTGAACCATGCAGAGACAAACATGGGAGCCCGGAAGTTGAAGCCAGGTGGGAAAGTTAGGTTGCAGAGAGAATTGTTGTCAAGATGTTTCCACATTGTGTTATGAGAAGCCCTGGGGGTTCTGAGGAGGGACCTTAGGTATACGGATTGCCTGGGGGGCGGTGTTCAGAGGCCCCAATCTCACCTTCAGCCTAACAGTTCCACTCTTATTTGTCTGATATATTGGTTTCGACCCCAAATTTGTTGGTTTGTTTTAAAGCACCAGAACCCTGTCTTCAACCTTTGAAGACCATTTAAACCAGAAGATGTGTGAAGACACATCTAGACACACCATTTTAGGATTTTGAGTTAGCCTCCAGCAAGCTAAGGGCTTAATTTTCCTCCTGACAGATGTCCCAGGGAACTCTGCATGAGGGAGAGAGGCTTTTTATGAATTACAGAAACTTGCTAATGCTCAGTCTGCCTTTGGTGAGAAGCGTTCCTTTCAAGGACAGACCCTTCCTTTAGGTGTATTTCTGCAGCCAAGGCTGAAATTTGGAATTTGAGCGCGTCTCTCCCACTTGATAAGTATTCATCCCCACTCCTGACTTTGCATTTTAGGGCATTCATCCTCTGTGGGAGGCCCTGATTATTCATCCATTTCCACAACACATGCCGTAGTATGATTAGTGTCTTTCTGCAGAAGAGAAAACTGGGACACACAAAGGATAAGCAACTGACCTCAAATAGCTCGCACTGTGTATCCGAGGGAGTGAATAAGGACCAGAACTTCCTAAAAACAGTTCCCTTCTTGCTAAATGCTACCCTGCTGTGAGGAGACTCATTTCTCTTTTCTGATCTCTTGATGGCACCCAGAGCGCTTCTCTCTTGTTATCTTTTTCTGGGAAGCCAGCCAGCACAGATCCGCAGCAGTGCCCAACCAGGCAGCCTCTGGGCTTGGAAAGGTGGAGCCACGGTCAAAAAACACACCTTTTCGGGATGGGGGAGGGTGAGGACGCCTTCCCAGGGAGCCGGTCAGCGAGGGCCGCCCTTACTGACCCCCTCCCCCGAGCCTATAGTCTTTCATTCAAAAGGGACCTCACAGAATAACCCAGAGACAACCAAGCAGTCACCTGAGTCTCAGATAACATTTAAGATTTATTTGTTTATTTTAGGGAGAGAGAGAGCATAAGCGAGCAGGGGGAGGGTCAGATGAGGAGGGAGAGGGAGAGAATCTCAAGCAGACTGTGCACTAAGCGCAGAGCCTGATGTGGGGCTTGATCTCATAACCCTGAGATCATGACCTGAGCTGAAACCAAGAGTCGGAAGCTTAACCCACTGAGCCACCCAGGCGCCTCAGAGAACGCTTAAACTCACGGTCCTAGTTCATGACTTAAAGCCCAGGCTCACTTCATCTACAAGAACTGTGATTTTGGGGCGCCTGGGTGGCTCAGTCGGTTAAGCGACTGCTTTCGGCTCAGGTCATGATCCCAGGGTCCTGGGATCGAGCCCCACATCGGGCTCCCTGCTCCGCGGGAAGCCTGCTTCTGCCTCTCCCACTCCCCCTGCTTGTGTTCCCTCTCTCGCTGTGTCTCTCTGTCAAATAAATAATAAAAATAAAATTAAAAAAAAAAAAAAGAACTGATTTTTTTTTGAAAGGGGAAGGATTTTAGAGTTCCAAAAGTCTAACGCTGAGTGCTAGGAGGCAAAGCGCAAAGCACAACAAAGATTATACCACAAGGCAGAGCTCCCCAAGCCCCGCCATTTGGTGGCACTCAGAGAAAGTGGCAATACTGTGTTTGTGGTGTAAACCTGCAATACCACTGCCACCAACCCAGGGTGACTGTCCACCTCAGGCCCCCCCCGGCCACCTAAGGGGTGAAGAGATCGATGTCTTACCCCGCTCATTCTGGTTGCTGCCCAACACCAGGCAGCTCTGCCAAATGAACTAGCTTGGAGGGATCCCAGGGACGCCAGAGCGCCATTTCCCATAAAAAAGAGACAAAAATAATGTCTAGACTGCAGAGAATAGAGTGGGATGCTGGTGCACATACCCTGAACAGGGCTTTCCCTGGTGGAGTCTGGAGTGGATTGGAAGTGCTTATTTATTTATTTATTTATTTATTTATTTATTTATTTATTTATTTAATTTATTTTTTTAAAAGATTTTATTTATTTATTTGAGAGAGAGAGAATGAGAGACAGCACGAGAGGGAAGAGGGCAGAGGGGGAAGCAGACCCCCCCGCTGAGCGGGGAGCCCGATGCGGGACTCGATCCCGGGACTCCAGGACCATGACCTGAGCCGAAGGCAGTCGCTTAACCAACTGAGCCACCCAGGCGCCCGGAAGTGCTTTTTTAAAAAATTCAAAATAATACCATGATGAAACACCACGGCACACCCACTGGGATGGCTACTATCAAAAACCCAGAAAATAACAAGCGCTGGAGAGGACCGGATATATTGGAAACCCTGTGCCCTGTCCGTGGGACTGTAAACATAGGAGCGGCACATACAGAAAACAACATGGCAGCTCTTCGGCAGATCACACACAGAATTGAGCGGGTCATCCAGCAGGTGCTCTTCTGGGTGTGCATCCAAAAGAATCGCAAGCAGGGACCTGAAGAGGTATTTGTGCATCCCTGTCCACAGCAGCATGATGTACACCAGCCAAAAGGTGGTAATAAACCAAGTGTCCATTGACAAATGAATGGGTAAACGAAACACGGTCTATGCATACAGTGGAATATTGTTCAGCCTTAAAAAGGAAGCAAACTCTTGACACTTGTTACAACATGGGTGAATTTTGAGGACACTGTGTTCAGTGGAATAAGCCAGTCACAAGAAGACAAATACCACATGATTCCATTTATATGAGGTCATCAACAGTAGTTACATTTATAGATCCAGAAAGTAGAATGGCAGGTGCCTGGGGGTGGGGTGGTGGTGGTGGTGGGGAGAGAAGAACGGAGAATTATTGTTTCATGGCAAGAGAGTTTCATTTTTGCAAGATGAAAGGAGTTCTGCTGGTGGATGGTGGTGATGGTTTCACGACCCCGTGAATGTACTTCATGCCACCGAGCTGTACATTTAAAAAATGGTCAAGATGGTATTTTTTATGCTATGTGTATTTCATGACAATTAAAAAAACTCAGCACATAGGATAAAGCAAAATTTAGGGTAGGTTTGGAAGGTTCTCAGGCAGAAATGACTTCTGCCTTGGTTTTCTAGAAAAGCCCAAGGAGGCAGCAAGCCTTGGGGAGAAGTCACCTCGGCCGGAGAAGAGACATCATTGTAAGGCCTGCAGGAGAGAAGGAGGCCCCCTCTTTCCCCCTCCCATCGTTCTCGGCCAAAGGACCTCCCCTCTTGGAGAGACGCAGGGGAAGGAAAAGCCCATCCGACTGACTCAGAATGGGAAGTCAATGAATGGACATGGGTTGCCTGGAAGTGACTCAATTAATGTCTGCTACCGAGACAGAAATGATGTTACAGGAAAATAGAGCAAACACACGCCTGCACATTGAAGCTTGTGGCCTATGGCTCACACTGCAGAAGAAAACAGCAGAACACAGGCCAGAACAAAATAGGACGGCTGCCCGGTCGCCCCCGGGCGCTTGGCCATCCAGCCGGAGCTGCCATGGTGCTGTCACTTCCCCTTTCTCAGTGGTCCGTCCCAGACTCACTTCCTCAGCGGAGGGGACTGGTAGAAGGCAGCCCAATGCAAAGTAGGATCAGTGTCCCCCACGTGTAAAGAACCCTTTTCCATTTTATGGGGTTCAAGCGTTGCAGACATGTCTGCGATCGGTCCTGATAGGAGGTTTTAGATTTTGGGAACTAGACTGTGTGTGTGTGTGTGTGTGTGTGTTTGGACATACTGTTCTCTCTTTTTTTTTTTTTTTAAGATTTTATTTATTTATTTGAGACAGAATGAGAGAGACAGAGAGCACATGAGAGGGGGGAGGGGCAGAGGGAGAAGCAGGCTCCCCGCCGAGCAGGGAGCCCGATGCGGGACTCGATCCTGGGACTCCCGGATCATGACCTGAGCCGAAGGCAGTCGCTTAACCAACTGAGCCACCCAGGTGCCCCATACTGTTCTCTTTTTATATTCCTTCTGAGACACACTCTCCTTTTCCCTGTTGTAGCTGGTACGCCCCAAACATCACCAACTGGTAAGGTCTCCCACATATGTTCATACCTCCCCTGTGATATGGCTGCATTTTTGTCTTGCTTTCCTAGAACAGCTTCCTTTCTAGGGGCTCCTCCTGAGCTTTCCAAGGATCCCAGGGTGTTCCAGAAACACATGCTGGCTGTTGCTCACCCTGCCCCTGGGCCTTGGCCAGGACTCTGAGGTGAGTCCTGGCCACTGCCCCTCGCGTCTCCCTCCCCTTTCTGTGGGAGTACCTCCCGTCGTTTCTGGAACTTCTGCCCAAAGTGGGCACAGACCCTTCCCTTGCTCCCCTCCCCCAACGTGACAGCTCAGGTCAGGTTGTGAATTCAGCAAGACTTTCTTTTTAGGGGAGTATAACGCAGAGAGTAACACCAGAACAAGGAACAAGGCACAGAACGCGACAACAGCAACAGAAGCCCCCACGCTCGAATCAAAAGAATAAGCAAGAATTCCTGCAAAGTGTCCTCTAAACCCAGGCAGGGAAAAGGAGTATATCTCTCAAAAAAAAGTGCCACATCTTCAGGGTGTTGAAGGCATCCCCTGAAGTGTACACATATTTCTCAAAAAAAAAAATCACTTTCTTGAGGCATGATTGACATAGAAAAAGCTGTATTTGTACATACAGATGTAAGCCTTTTCGATGTTGAGACCTTGCTGAGCTTGGAGCTGAGTGTACACCCGTGACCGATCACCATAGTCAGTGCATGAACATGTCTCCAAAAGTTCTCTCTCTCTCTTTTTTTTTTTTGATGATAAAAACACTTAACATAAGATCTACCCTTGTAGCAAAATTTTAAGTATGCAATAGGTCTTGCCAGCTTCAGGGCTCTGCTGAAGAGCAGGTCTCCAGGACCCAGCCACCCCGCAAGTACTGAAGCTCCCGGCTGTTCTGGCCTCATCCCCCACCCCCTCCCCCCTCCACTTCTGCTTTGGAGCCCGACTATTTCAGATTCCTCCTGTAAGTGGCATCGTGCAGGATTTGTCCCTCCATGTCTGGCTGATTTCACTGAGCGTGTTATTCAGCCTTAGAAGAAGGAAATCCTGCCATGGGCCACGTCGAGACCGACCCCGTGTACACACTTTCTACCACCGAACTGAAAAGTCAGCTTCTCGGTGGACAACATCCCATTGAGGTGATTTCACTGCATGGCCGAGAACAAGGAGACACATATTAGCACTGCTCACTCTGGGGGGGGCTGGGGTGGCTTTCCCAAAACAGGAAAACCTGCCTGGTAGGTGAATTCCAGGGTCTGGTGCAGGCTGCTCAGTGGAAGCTGAGCTCCACCCCTCCGCGGCCCCCCCACCCCCCTCCGCTGGTTCCCCCCATCCCTCCCTCCCTGCCCAACCCCAGAGGCGCTTTCCTTGTTTTTGTGGGGTGGGCCACGGGCCACTTTTGAGAGAAGCCCAGCCCCATCCTGGATCCTGCTGTTTGTTCTTGGTCGGCGGCCTCCTCCCCCCAGTCCCCTGCTGGGCCCCCGGGTCAGGTCCTCTGGGCTGGCCACCCTGACGGGTCTGAACCTTGACCCCCCACCCCTCCACCTGGCTCCTCCTGGCCTGTTCGCCACTCCGATGGGACCTACAGACTGTGTCCCCTGCAGGGATACCCACCTTGGTCTCAGCGGGTGGGTCCTCTCGGGGCTTTTAGCTGGATGACATCCGTTAGTATTACCCCCCCCCCCCCCCAGTCATTGTTGGTGCCAAGCACGCCCTTTCTAAACCAGTTGGAGAAAAAAAGCTACTCTCAGTCTATTCTCCCTCCTCTGTCCCTGCGTTCCTGCCTCCTTTCTCCCTGAGATTGGACGCGCCGTGTCAGGCCGAGGACTCGATTCATCTTTGTGTCCAAACAGAGAGAGGGCACTTCTGTCATGAGGTTGGTTGGGTCGAGGTCCCGAAGGCTCTTTGCGCTTTGGCTCCTCGGGGGTCTGGCTCTCGGTCCGCCCCGCTCCGCCTGGGGCTTGGTGGGGGGGCCCCGTGGGCAGGCCGGACCCAAGGGCCGTCCCCCAGGCTCCTGGCGGGCGGTGCGTGGGGCACAGTCATTCCCTGCTTGCTCGCCAGTGCCAGCTGGGCGCTCGTGCTCTCGCTGCCCGCCACGCCAGCTCTGTTGGGAAAGTTCTCTCTGTGGGGCCAGTGCGGCTTCCCCTCCACCTGTCCTCAGAGGTGCTTCTTGGTCCCGGGCCTGTCTGGGCGCCAAGGAATCACCCCTGTGGTTTGGGATGAATTTTAAGGCAAATTTGCGCGGGAGGAGACGGAGGGATGGAGCCCGGGTCTCTACTTGGGTTGGCCTTTGGGCTAACATTCCTCCTGGGGGCCTGGAGCTCCCAGTGGAACAGGGCGGTGGTGTGGGCGGGGGGGGGGTTTGGGGGGGCGGCCAAGAGGGCTTCGCAGACTTCCCAGGCTGTCGGGTAATGTCAGAGGAAAATGGCGCTACATACCAGTCAGACGCTGGGACGCAGGCCACGCATTGTAGCTACACTTCTGTCTCTTCACTTCTCAAGCCCCTCCTCCCAAGCTGCCCCCCTTCAGCCCCCACGCGACTGTTTTGCAACCAAGATCTTAAAGTCTTTCAAAGATGGTCATAAATTGTTTCTCCATCACCTCCCATGGTAGATGTGCAGTGCATTCTGTGACTCTCAGAAAAGTTCCAGATGAGGGAGGAGCGCCTGGCTGGCTCCGTAGGGCATGCAACTTTTGGTCTCGGGGTTGTGAGTTCAAGCCCCACCATGGATGTAGAGGTTACTGGAAAAAAAAAAAAAAGAATTAAAAAAAAAGTTCCAGCTGAGGGTACAGAAGGTCTGGAAGGGTGAGGGGCAGGTGTGGGTGCCTGAACCTTAGTCCCACACAACCTTGGAGGGATGCCAAGTGTGCAAGAAAGCGAAGGGCTGCCAGCAGGGGTGGGGGGAGCAGAGGAGAGCCTAGTGAGCTGGTTATTCTGCTTGGGCTGTGCTGGTGTCCGGGTTCCCATTAGCTGCTGGCTATGAGAAGACAGTGCATTCTGGATTCTAGTTGTATGTGCAGAGATCTCCTGAAGATGCTCCTGAGGGTCTCTCCAGCCACGGTGCAAACAGGTGTGAGGTTACACGGGCAGCCCCTCCCACCCAGCACCTGCCTTTCTTTCTTGGGGTCTCAGAATCCCCCCAACTTACCACCCCTTGCCCCTGCAGAAAAGGAGGGGGGAGTTGATGGCAGAACTCCAAGAGTCTCCATTAGGAGTTGGCTATGCTTCCAAGATTGACTTCACAGTGAACATCTCTTCCATTTCTGAAAATCCTCTATTCGTTCACCAGAGTAAGGTGCTGCTTTTACTTTCCCCGTTGTGAATAATAAGCATGATTATAAAGATCATTCACTCAGTGAAGATTTATTGAGCACCTACTATATACTAGTCAGTGTTCTATGACTGGGAATATGCCTGTCATAAGACCTTGCATATATGTAGTGCTTTACTGTTTGTAAAGAGCTTTTTGGTTCAATCACCTGATCTTTCTGTTTTCTTTGTGCACTTTTTTTATTGTGCTAAAAGACACATAAAATGTACCATCTTAGCTATTCTTTTTTTTTTTTTTTTAAGATTTATTTATTTATTTTAGAGAGAGAGAACATGAGAAGGGAAAAGGGCTGAGGGAGAGGGAGAGACTCTCCAGCAGACTCCCTGGTGAGCACAGAGCCTGAAGCGTGGCTCAGTCTCCCGACCCTGAGATCAGGACCTGAGCCAAAACCAGGAGTCGGACGCTGAACCTACTGAGCCACCCAGGTGCCCCATCTTAGCTATTTGTAAGTGAACAGTTTGGAGGTGTTTGGTATCCTCACATTGTTGTGAAACCCACCCCCAGATCTTTTTCATCTTGCAAAACTGAAATTCATTCCCTGTAAACAGTGAGTCCCCTTTCCCCTTCCCCCAGCCCTTGGCAACCCCCGTTCCACTTCAGTCTCTATGAACCTAGTATCAGTGGAATCACGCAGTATTTGTCCTTTGGTGACTTGCCTTTTAGTTCACTTGGCATAATGTCCTCCGGTTCCGTCCACATTGTAGCATGTGACCCTATTCTTTTGTAAACTTCTACAACAACACTTTACGTTGGGGTTCTATGTGAGAAATTTGAGGCTCAGAAGGATTACGCAATTGCTTGGGGCCACACAGCTAGTGGGTTGAATTGTGACCCCAAAAAGATATATCCAAGTTCTAACTCCTGGTACCTGTAAATGTGACCTTATTTGGAAACAGGGTCCTTGCAGATGTGATCCAGCCATGGGTCTTGAGATGAGATCATTCTCTCTGTCTTTTGGGTAAGCCCTAAGTCTACCCACTGATGTCCCCGTAAGAGAAAGGACAGGGACTCTTGAGATACAGAGAAGCACGGGGAAGGAGGCCATGTGAACTGAGAGGCAAGGCGCCAAAGCCGCACGATGCCGTGAGCCACCTGACGCTAGAACAGGCAAGGAAGACTCCTCCCCGAGAGCCTTTGGAGGAACACGTGGGCAGCTTGATTTCAGGCTTCTGGCCTCCAGAACTGGGAGGAATACATTTCTTTTTTTTTTTTTTTTAGATTTTATTTATTTTTTAGAGAGTGAGCGAGAGAGAAACAGCATGAGAGGGGAGAGGGTCAGAGGGAGAAGCAGGCTCCCCGCTGAGCCGGGAGCCCGATGTGGGACTCGATCCCAGGACCCTGGGATCATGACCTGAGCCGAAGGCAGACGCTTAACCATCTGAGCCACCCAGGCGCCCAGGAATACATTTCTGTTGCTTTGAGCCACCCAGTGTGTGGGGATTTGCTGTGCCAGCCTTAGCAGAGGAATACGGCCAGGAAGCTGAAAGAGGCAAGATCCAGACACTGGGACATCTAGCCCTGTGTTCTTCCCATGAGAATGGGTCAGGAGAGAAGTCCTCAGTGAGGGTAGGTGGCTTTCTGTGTGATTGAGTTTGTCCAGGAGAGAAAAGGGCTATTTGGTGAGAATGCCCTGCTCAGCCCCTTCCCTACATAGTGAGCCTCCTCCCTTCCCCCCTGCTTCCTAAACTTGCAGAGGTCCCAGAATTTAAGCTGTACAGAAGATGCACTGAAATAACCCCGCACGGCCGGCCTTCTGTCTGCCCCAGCAGATCACTCCTTTGCCTTCTCCACCTGCTGTCTGCGCAGGTTGCTGACCGGTAGGAACGGTTGATGGGCTCTCTTGTCCTTGGCTTCCAGGTGAGCGAGGGCAAGGAGGGTGAGGTCAGGGGGCTGGTTCACTGCAGCGAGGCTGGCCCCTCAGCCAGAGGTCCCTGGCCCTCTGTCTCCTCCTGGAGTGGGGGCTGCAGCCCCTCCCGTCTCCCTTCTGGTCACCGCTGTGGCTCTTCTCCCGGGTCTTCACCCAAACCTTCACTCCTAGTCCTCTAGTGAACAAACCCACCTTGAAGCACCTTCTGGGCCACATGAGAGCTGTTTCCTCCTGGAGCCCTTTAGTAACACAAACCACTAGAACGTGAGCTTCATGGGGGCACCTATTTTTGTACTGTATCCCAGGTGCTTAGCCTAGTTCCTGGTAAATATTTGGACTGGAAGTGTTTGTTGCCTGAACGGAATATGGAGTACTCAGGGGGGCTGTAGGCTTATCTGCATTATCAATTCCTAGCGTTTATTTCCCCCTTTATAGAGAGAACACTGTCAGGCAACCTCAGATTTAAAATATTATGAAAAGAATATGATGTAAGTATTATGACTAATAAACCTTATGGTTACTTTTTAGGCTTCCCTCCCCATCCCATTTGGTTAGGGTAGCAGGACCCACAAGAAACCTGATAGGTCCACGGTCGTTTGGGTGGAGATTATTGAACTTGTCCCCCTATTACAACAATCTGACTCCGAACCTCTGCCTCTCTGGCTTCCACACTTCTTTTCTCTGGAAGCTTTTCCCGGTAGATGGAGTGGTTGACGTCAGCCATGTTTGTCTCCTCTCTGTCCTTCCCTTCTGCTGCCTCCCGTGTCCCTCCTGTCTCTGCTCGGCAGCAAGGCTTCTCTTTCCAAAGGTCACTGACAACATCTTTAAGGAGCCAAAGTCTTTCTCCATGTCCCTCCCCCTGAGCTTTGGGTCACCCTTGACCTACTGACCACTCCTGCTTGGATGGCTCTCCTTCGTGAGCTTCCTCCTGTATCTGTTGTGGTCCTTTGGTTTCCTTCATTGTCTGCTCCTTCTCCAGCAGCTGCTGCTGGACATGAAGTCATTGTCTCCTGGACCAAGATGCAGGCCACCGAGGGCCGAGAGCAGCTGGGGTTACCTTGCATGCCCATGGCCCTCTAGCCGGCTCTGACCTCAGAGGAGATGCCCAGGAGATGGCCGCTCGATCTGGCTCTGCTCCTTTCCCCTGATCTCTGCCCTTGTTCCTCCTGGTTTCATGTTGCTGTGGGCTGAACCCAACACTGATGCCTGCTCCCTCTGCTTTGTTCCAGATCCAGTTCCCTTGCAAGAGGGACTGGTAACCCTGATCTTTCCCTTAACAGGCACTTGGATTCCTCATGCAATAGCTATCACTTGGTATGTTAGGGTTCTCCAGAGAAACAGAACGAATAGGATCTATCTATCTATCTATCTATCTATCTATCTATCTATCTATCTATCTATTATCTATCTATCCATCCATCTATCCATTCATCCATATATCTATAAGAGACTTATTATGAAGAATTGGCTCATACAATTATGGAGGCTGAGAAAGTCCCATGATCTGCTCTCTGCCAGCAGGAGGCCTGGGAAAGCCAGTGGTGTAATTCCTGTCCAAGTGTGAAGACTCAGAGAACCGGGAGCACTGATGTCCAAGAGGAGAAGAAGACCCATACTCCAGCTCAGACCATCAGGCAGAGTGTGAATGTGCCTTTCTTCCGACTTTTTGTTCTATTCTGACTCTCAACGGACTAGATGAGGCCCATCCATGTTGGTGAAGACAACATCTTCTTTACGTAGTCTACAAATCCAAATGTTAACCTCTTCCAGAAACACCCTCACAGACACCTAGAGATACCTGAGCATCCCTTGGCCCCATCAAGCTAATATATAAACTTAATCATCACACTTGGAATATCAGCCTTTCTCCTCCATGGTGATTGGGGGTCAGGCCCTGCCCTGGCCTAGAACTCACAGTTGAGGCTAATTTCACTGGCTTCTGAAGAAAATTTCAACTTCTGTGGAAGAGCTCTAGCTGAAGAGGCACTTAAGATCTCTTTCTTCACTACTGTCAGAACCAAATGATGGCACTTCCAACTTTGAAGAGTCCTAGATTCTGAAGATCTATATGACCTGAGAATGAAATTTGGGCATGATGGCCATACATTTATTTTTCTCTGATGGTGGTGGGGACTGTGGTTCAAACTTGCTTCTATCTCTAATAAAGAAGCTGTGCTTGGTTCTCTCTGGGACAGGGGTGCAGGGAGCATCAGAACCTTTTTATTTGGTGGTGGTGGGGGGTGTCCATGTGTAGCACATATAGTATTTCCCCAAGTGTGACGTGATACGGGTAAGTTAGTTCCTCAGATTCCTGTTTCTCAAGAGAAGCATTCCATGGTCCAACAGGGCTGGGAAATGCTGAATGAAAGCAAGGTTATACAGGCTGCTTTCTTGCAGGACTTTTCAGAGTCCTTAACCTGCTAATTCGGCCATCTCATCAGCACCTATCTGTAGACTGCGCACTGTGTGCATTTATCCTGTGAGGTGCAGAGAAAGTAGGGATGAGGAAGACGTGTCCCTGTGAAGTTTACATGGCAGGAGCTGACAGGCACAAAATCACCAACTACCCACTAAGAATGCAATTATACTAATAATTACCAAAGAGGAAGAGCAGGGGATGAGGGTGCCTTTATCATTAGGACACGATTGAGTCTGGGGAATTGGGAATGGCTCGTCTGGGGAAATGCTGCTCAAGTTAAGATCTGAAGAAGAAAAAGAATGTGTCCTGAGTAGAAGGGGTTTGGCTGTGGAGCAGTTTATGCAGGAGGCCAGTTTATGGAAAGGTCCCAAGTGGGAAAGGGCTGGGCGTCTCTGCAGGGTTTTGAAAACAAATCTGATCAGGGAACTCCTCCTCCGCACTGCTTCCCACCCTCCATTGTGTTGTGGGACTAGAATTTGGCTTTGCTGGTGTAGAAAGACCCCTGGCCAGGATCTGGGAGACTCAGGCTGTGGTTGTCACACTGCCATTAATTGTCCGAGAGACACGCCCCTAACTTCTTTGACCTCGTATTTCTTACCAATAAAGTTAGGGGCAGACATCATGGTTCTTAAGATATCGATGTGCTCTCTTCTTTCTTTCTTTTTTTTGGGGGGGGAGGGGCAGAGGGAGACAGAGAAAACATATATTTTTAAAGATTGATTTATTTATTTTTAGAGAGAGAGCAGGGAGGAGGAGCAGAGGGAGAGAATCTCAAGCAGACTCCCCGCTAAGCTCAGAGCCTGAGGCGAGGCTCGAACTCACGACCCTGAGATCATGACCTGAGCGAAAAGCAGGAGTCAGCCGTTTAATGACTGAGCCACCCGGGCGCTCCTCTCTTCTTTCAAGGGCGAGATTTCCAGGGAGGCATGAAGCCTGAAGAACTCTGTTGGGGACCAGGGACTCTGATGGATACTGGGGAGGCCAGAGGGCCACTAGCCTGCCCCCCAGTGCGGAGACCCTGGAGCGGAACGGTGGCCAGGATCCTGGAGAACTCCGTGGGTGCTCCCTCCCACCCAGGAGACTTTCAGGGGAGTATTTATTTCATAGAGTAGCAAGCTTGCTCAGGAGGCCAACAGAGGCCTATTGTTGAAACTCCTGCAGGTCAAGGAAAGAAGGTCCCCTACAGCTTCAGCCTAGAAGGTAAGAATAAATAACAAGCAAAAACTATTCTTTCTCAGGATCCCTATTTCTCGCTTTTTCAACTCTTAATCTTACTCTCTCCTGTCCACTTTTTTTTGGCTCCGGATCCTTTGGTTCCATCTCTCCCTGCCTGCCCCAGAAAACGGACACTGGTTTTTCTGCTGCTCTCGGGTTACTTCACTCCAAGAACTTTGTGTGAGAAGCTCCTCTTTGCTTGGAGGAAATGCACTCCCTGTCTCCCCGCTGTGGCTCAGAACATTGTGCGCGCCCCGGCTCCCACCCCGCGGTGAACGTATGATGATGTGAAGATCCCTCTTTCGGGGGAGCAATTTTGTTCGTTTGCTGGGACTGCCGAACAAAGTACCACAAACCCAGCGGCTTAAACGGCAGACATTTATTGTCTCATGGTTCTGGAGGCGGCGAGTCCGAGGTCAAGGCGTGGGCACGGTCGGTTCCCTCTGAACCTGAACCTCTCGGATCTGTCTCCCTTTGGCTTGTAGATGGCTCTCTTCTCTCTGGGTCTTCGTGCGGTCTTCCCTCTGGGCACATCTTTGTGTCCAAATCTCCCCTTCTTAGAAGGACACAAGTCATATTGCATAAGAGCCCACCCTAATGACCTCATTTGAACTTGATTGTGTCTTTAAAGACCCTATCTCCGAAGAAGGAACCATTCTGAGGTCCTGGGAGTTAGGACCCCAACACAGGAATTTTGGAGAGATGCAGTTCAACCTATAACAGCCAGTAAGTATTAAGCTTCGGTGTACCTACAGCTTACCTGGGGGTTTGTTAAAAACGGAGGTACTGGGCGCCTGGGTGGCTCAGTTGGTTAAGCGACTGCCTTCGGCTCAGGTCGCGATCCTGGAGTTCCGGGATCGAGTCCCACATCGGGCTCCCTGCTCGGCAGGGAGTCTGCTTCTCCCTCTGACCCTCCTCCCTCTCATGCTCTCTGTCTCTCATTCTCTCTCTCTCAAATAAATAAATAAAATCTTAAAAAAAAAAAAAAGGAAAGAAAGAAACAGAGGTACCAGGGGCGCCTGGGTGGCGCAGTTGGTTGGGTGTCCAGCTCTTGGTTTTGGCTCGGGTCTGATTTCAGGGTCGTGGGATCGAGCCCTGTGTGGAGCCCTGTGTCAGGCTCCAGGCTCAGCGGGGAGTCTGCTTGAGTTTCTCTCTCCCTCTTCCTCTGCCCCTCCCCTCTGCGCTCTCTCTCTCTTCTCACTGAAATAAATAAATAAATCTTTTTAAAAAATGGAAGTACCAGTGACACTCCACAGATTCTAATTCGATAGATCTGGGGTGGAGCCCTGGACTCTGTGTTTTTTCAAGCACCCTGGCAGAAGTGTGGTGTGTCCCCCGGAAGCTCCTCCCCAGACTTCCTACCGTGGATTTAGCGCTTGGCTTACTGAAGCCCTGTGACAGTGTATTCTAGCACCAACCATCTTGCGCTTCAAAGAAAAGATGTTCATTTGTGTGTAGCTTTTCCTCGGTCCCCACTGCAGAGCCAGGCCCTGCTCAGAAGTTACCACATACCCTTTAATTTTCCGTCAGGACCCTGTTCCATCTGGAGGCCGCCAGGCCCACCTCGGATGAAGTGATGGGCTCAGGCTCTGGGGTTTGGGGCTCAGCTCACTGCCCACTGGCTGGTTGACCTTGGACAGGTGACCAGGACAGGAGGCTGAGGTTATGCAGCCCTGCCCGTAGAAGCTTCCCCATCCACCTCGGAAGCTACCATGTGAGGACTGGACGAGATGATGTAAGGCGCACGACCCAGCGCCTGGCGCGTGGAGAGCAGGGTAGGAATGAGTTATACTGTTCCCCTGCCCTGATGTCAGAGGGCAAAACCAGATTGCATTCCTTTCTGCAACTGAAACGTGCAGAAGGGCAACAAGGGGAAATGGTTGCAAAGGCCTCAGAGGCTGCTTTGAAAATGAGGAAAGAGACTCACCCCTGAAGGCAGCATCCTCTGTTGCTAAGTGAGGTCCACAGGCTCACTCTGCAAACCTGGGCTGCATGTCCTCTGCCCTGGTGACTTCTCCCCTCATGGGAGCCTGCCCACTCTACCTGCAAAGTTGAGAAATAAGTGTCCTGCTGAAGGCGTGTGTCTCCCTCCCTCGGGATTAGTGTAATGGTGACAGCACAGGGCCTGGAGCTGCGCAGCCACCTTCTGGCTGTGCCACCTTTTGCAAGTCACTTAACTTCTCTGTGCCTTGGTTTCTTCATTTGTAAAACAAGAAAGTAATAGTGCTGTGATGGTTAATTTTATGTGTCAACCTGACTGGGGCCGAGGGATGCCCAGATGGCTGATAAAACATTACTTCTGGGTGTGTCTGGGAGGGTGTTTCTAGAAGAGAGTAACAACTGAGTCAGTAGATTCAGTAAAGATGGCCCCCACCAATGTGGGTGGGCCTCATCCAGTCCGTGGAGGGTCTGAACACGACAAACAGGCACAGGAAGTGCAAATTTACTCTTTGTTGAGTTAACACATCCATCTTTTCCTGTCCTCAGATGTTGGTGCTCCTGGTCCTTGGGCCTTTGGACTCGGACCAGGACTTTCATCATCGGCCCCCTGGTGCTCAGGCCTTTAGGTATGACGCACCGGCCTTCCTGGACCCCCAGCCTGCAGACACTAGCCGGGGGACTTCTCAGCCTCCATAATCATGTGAGCTAATTCCTCATAATAAATCTCTTTCCATGTATCTATATACAGTTGACTCTTTTTTTTAAAAATTTTTATTGTTATGTTAATCACCATACGTTACATCTTTAGTTTTTGATGTAGTGTTCCATGATTCATTGTTTGTGCATAACACCCAGTGCTGCATGTGGAATGTGCCCTCTTTAATACCCATCACCAGGCTAACCCACCCTCCCACCCCCCTCCCCTCTAGAACCCTCAGTTTGTTTTTCAGAGTCCATCATCTCTCATGGTTCGTCTCTCCCTCCGATTTCTCCCCTTCATTCTTCCCCTCCTGCTATCTTCCTTTTTTTTTTTTCTTAACATATATTGCATTATTTGTTTCAGAGGTACAGATCTGTGATTCAACAGTCTCACACAATTCACAGCGCTCACCATAGCACATACCCTCCCCAGTGTCTATCACTCAGTCACCCCATCCCTCCCACCCACCCCCCACTCCAGCAACCCTCAGTTTGTTTCCTGAGATTAAGAATTGCTCATATCAGTGAGGTCATATGATACATGTCTTTCTCTGTTTGACTTATTTCGCTCAGCATAACACCCTCCAGTTCCATCCACATCATTGCAAATGGCAAGATCTCATTCCTTTTGATGGCTGCATAATATTCCGTTGTATATATATACCACATCTTCTTTATCCATTCATCTGTCGATGGACATCTTGGCTCTTTACACAGCTTGGCTATTGTGGACATTGCTGCTATAAACATCAGGGTGCATGTACCCCTTCGGATCCCTACATTTGTATCTTTGGGGTAAATACCCAGTAGTGCAATTGCTGGATCATATGGTAGCTCTATTTTCAACTTTTTGAGGAACCTCCACACTGTTTTGAGAGTTGCTGCACCAGCTTGCATTCCCACCAACAGTGTAGGAGGGTTCCCCTTTCTCCGCATCCCCGCCAACATCTGTCGTTTCCTGACTTGTTAATTTTAGCCATTCTGACTGGTGTGAGGTGGTATCTCATTGAGGTTTTTGGATTTGGATTTGGATTTCCCTGATGCCGAGCGATATTGAGCACTTTTTCATGTGTCTGTTGGCCATTTGGATGTCTTCTTTGGAAAAATGTCTGTTTATGTCTTCTGCCCATTTCTTGATTGGATTATTTGTTCTTTGGGTGTTGAGTTTGATCAGTTCTTTATAGATTTTGGATACTAGCCCTTTATCTGATATGTCATTTGCAAATATCTTCTCCCATTCTTATACAGTTGACTCTTGAACAACATGGGGGTTAGGGCCTCTGACCCTCCCACCCCCCCACCTGTGTAGTCAAAAATCCAAGTTTAACTGTTGACTTCCCAAAACTTTACTAATGGCCTACTGTTGACCAAAAGGCTTACAGAAAACATAATTTATCATTAATACATATTTTATGTTATCTATATTATGTACTGAATTCTTAGAATAACGTAAGCTAGAGAAAATAAAATGTTATTAAGAAAATCATAAGGAAGAGGGGGAAGAGGGCACCTGGGTGGCTTAGTCGGTTAAGCATCTGCCTTTGGCTCAGGTCATGATCTCAGGGTCCTAGGATTGAGCCCCACATTGGGCTCCCTGCTCAGTGGGGAGTCTGCTTCTCCCTCTGCCACTCTCCCTGCTGTGCTCGCTCTCTGTCAAATAAATAAATAAAATCTTAAAAAAAAATAAAAAGGAAATCCTAAGGAAGAAAAAATACATGTGCAGTACTGTGCTATAAAAAAATTCACATGTAAGTAGACTTGTACAGTTCAATCCCTTGTTGTTTAAAAGCCACTGTAAATCTCTTGGTTTTGTTTCTTTGGGGAACCTCAACTAGTACAATTACCTTCTTCATGGTATAATAACAAATACATTTTTGGTCCCCCTCATCATTTCTGACACAGAGCTTCTAAAACCCCTGCAATTTCCCAAGAGTTGAGAGCGACAAAGGTGTCTTTTGTTATGTTAATGGACTTTCTGGACCACACCTAAGATTGGGGGCAGTTGCCAGGAGAACCGACCATGTGACTAGACGGCAGGAATGTCTAATCCCTACCCGCTGTCCTCCAAGGAGAAGAGAAGGACTGGAGGTGAAATCAATCATCAATGGCCAATCATTTAATCAACTGTGCCTACGTTGTAAAGCCTCCATGAAAAACCCAAAAGATGGGGTTCAGAGAGCTTCCAGGTCGGTGAACATGCAGGGATTCGGGGAGAGATCATGACCTGAGCCAGAACCTAGAGTCAGATGCTCAACCAGCTGAACCACCCAGGCGCCCAGAGAAGGGAATAGTTTATACTGGAAACTGTAAGAGGGGAGAACCACTGCATGGACCAAGTAGGGCTTTATTCTTTCAGTGACCAAGAGGACGGAAAAGAAAAGGACTGTCTCACCTTGGGTGGTGCAAGCTCTTGGCACTGAGAAGAAGGGGCAGTTACCCCAGAAATGAAAGGGGAATAAACGTGGTGGTGGGGGGCCTGAAAGGGCTTGCTTCTGGGCTAGACATTGCATGAGTCACAGGGGCTGGATGGGAGCAGGGTGGTCCTTGGCCTTGTCTATGGCGTCCCCCTGCCTGCAGCCCCCTGAGACCCGGGCACCCCGTGCCTGCCGGACCCCATAGCTGGCCGAGGCTGGTGCCCCGGGGGGCACTTTGGAGCACTAGCCTGTGTCTGCAGTCAACAGGAAAGGAGGGGCCCCTGGGTGGCTCAGTTGTTAAGCAGCTGCCTTCGGCTCAGGTCATGATCCCAGGGTCCTGGGATCGAGCCCCGCACTGAGCCCCACATCAGGCTCCCTGCTCTGTGGGGGGCCTGCTTCTCCCTCTCCCACTCCCCCTACTTGTGTTCCCTCTCTCGCTGTCTCTCTCTGTCAAATAAATAAATAATATCTTTAAAAAAAAAAACAGGAAAGGAGACAGAGCCCCCGATGCAGGGCCTCAGTCCTGGCAAGAGGACATCTGCCTTTGTCTCCTGGTGGTCACGGCAGCAGAAAAAGCTGTTCTCAGGAAGCAGCACCTGATGTCTCCGTTCCCTCCTGACTAAGCCCCACAGCCTGGCCCCTCACAGCCGTGGGCCTGCCCACGCCTCACGCCGCCCTAGCTGAAGACGCGGGCTCAGGTGCTGCCCCTCGGCCTGTCCTTGTCAGCTCAGGCGGCCCTAACGTGCTGCCGGGCTGCAACAAGGAACATTGATTGCCCACAGTTCAGGGGGCTGGGCGTCTGAGATCAAGGTGTGGGCAGGTTCCATTTCTCCTGAGGCCGATCTCCTCGGCCTGCAGATGTCCGGTGTCCTCACATTCTTCTCTGTATGCATGCATCCTGTTGTTTGGGTGTTCAGATTTCCTCTTCTTATAAGCACACCCATCAGACTGCATTAGGGCTCACCCTAATGGCCTCAATTTTAACTTAGTCACCCTTTAAAGGCCCTGTCTACAAATATAGTCACATTCTGAGGCACTGGGGTGGGGGGAGGGATTCAGCACATGAGTCTGGGGGCACACCGTTCAGCCACAGCTGCCCCTCACCCTTTGATCCTGTCCCTCCCCTCCTGTGGCTTCTGGCCACTTTGGGTAATGGCTTCTTGCAGCTTAGATTTGCAGATGAAATGCTGCATGCCCCGCTTGGCTCTGTGTGCTCGCTGGGGCAGGGAGACCTGTCTGCAAGCACGGAGTTTTAGGATGTAAGCGATGGTACAAAACAGAAGTCAACCAAGTTAATTTGAGGATCTCACTGGCTTTATATAACAACTCGGGTATCTCCGAACACCGATCTCGCGGGCAGAGGGGAGCTCTAAAGAACTGTACAAAATGGAAGTTTTTTATAGGGAGGAAGGTGGGGCAAGGATATTATTAGCAAAAGAAAAGGATTGTTGGAGGCCAGGTTGCTTGCCCTTGGTGGGAGGAGCTGGGGTCTTATCAAGCAGATCATCTCATCTCATCTTCCTTTGCAGGAGGAGAAGGCCCACGTGGCAGATTACTTCACTGGTGCCGATCCGAAAATTCCTGGCTGACCGGTTAAGACTACATTTCTGGGGGAGGCTGGAAACTGCAACTAGATTAGGTATCACGCTGCGGTTTGGGGACTCAACCTAAGTGGTGCCATTTTGGGCCCGAGGTGCTTTTTTTTTAAAACAGGAATTAAACTGATTTAGCCGTATAGTTCATCCTGCTTCCGGCCACAGGGAACATTTACCGGCTCAGCCTTGGCTCCTGGGAACTCAGCCCCACGTCATCTGCTGTCGGATGTCCTGGGGGATATCCGAGCCTAGGGCGAGAGAGTGAGCAAATAGCAAGTTCTGGAACTCCCCAGGCTGAGTTAGCACCCCCCACTCCCAGCGCTGCCTAGTAGCCATATGCCCTGGCTCAATTTCCCTCTCCTAGCTTCTGCTCCCTTGGGCACACTGGGATGCTAGCACCTACCTTGCAGAGTTGTTGTAAGGGTTGAATTAAGTCATGGAAGAATGAAATTCCCTCCCTGCAAGTCCCCTTATAGACAGAGGCCTGGGTGGAAGAGGGTCATTGACTCACCGGTTCATCTGAACTTTACAAAGAAGTACTTTTAAGGCTTTAACAGAACATCCCAATCTTGCTGACAGTTAGCCCAGTAACCACGAGGCCTCTTCTTTATCTTTGGCAGGCTACTAGGAGCCTGACTGAATGGAGCTGGGGAGGAGGGGAATTTTTTGGCTCTGGAAGGTAATAGCCTGAAGTCTTACCACGTTGTGAAAGAGGCAGTATTGCCAATTGGGAGGACAATAGGAAAATGTCGCTCAGGTGGTGTCTTTCCAGTGGATGGGGGGGGCCCACTCAGGTGGGGGGACTGGTAGTGTGGGCAGCGAAAGGATTCACCTGAGGCTGAACAAAGGAGCTAGAACTTTATTGCATGCACCCCAAGGAAGCATCGGGCAGGACAGCAGTGGGTGGGGGCTATATTTAAAGGGGGAAGGTGAGGAGGTAGGGGGACATAGGGAATTCTCCCTTTTTTGGTCACTGGTTGTCAGTAGCCCATTGGTCAGTTGGGGCTGTGGATATTCTGAGGTGGGCCACCTGATGGGCCTGCCTGTATTCAGCCCGGGGGTCACTGTGGCCCTTGTGCCTTGGTCAAGTTTCCATTGCTCAAGCCTGTTGCCTGAAAGCGGCCTCACAACTTTTCCTCACTGTGTGTTTATGCTATACTCTTTCTGAGAATTACTGTTTGTCCTTGGGGGATGCATTTGTGTGAAACTCTGGTTTTCAACCTCGGCTGCTGTAAAATCACCTCAGAAGCTTAAAGGCAAAATCCTGCTGCCCGAGTCTCACCCCTGGATATTTGATTTGAGGTAGTTTTGGAATAGTGGTGAGGTTTGGTGGGGTGAGGTCTGGAGCCCATGGCCAAGGAAGAATTCTTGAGACGTCTTCGGTACAAAGTGGCGGTTGTTTTTTTTTTTTTTTTTTTAAAGATTTTATTTATTTATTTGAGAGAGAGAGAGTGAGAGACAGAGAGCATGAGAGGGAGGCGGGTCAGAGGGAGAAGCAGGCTCCCCGCCGAGCAGGGAGCCCGATGCGGGACTCGATCCCGGGACTCCAGGATCATGACCTGAGCCGGAGGCAGTCGCTTAACCAACTGAGCCACCCAGGCGCCCCAAAATGGCGGTTTTATTAATGCACAGGGACAGGACCCGAGGGCGGAAAGAGCTGTTGCCCCGGGGTTGTGAGGGGTGGCTGAGAGAGCCTTTAGACCTAGGGGTGCACCACCAGCTCCTTGCACGGACGCGCGGTGGGAACGAGAGCGTTGCACTCAATGCTTCGTCTCAGCGTCTTGGCCTGCAGAGCGAATGGATGTGAGACGCTCAGCCTGGCACATGACGAACTCGACATAAATGTTTGCTATTTTTATGTTAAGTAATACATATGCAATGTGTGCATGTGGATGTAATGTGAGCTCGGGAAGCTCAGGAAAGGGTTAGCTGCGGTTATTTTTATATACTACAATGTCATCCAATTTCAAAATAGGTGAGAGTTATTTTCGGTAACTTCCATGTGCGTTTCTGTGTTTCTTTCTCCGTCAGAGCTGCCTCTAAATTGTGTTTCTTTTCTCAAGCCCCTGACCTGCCCTGGTTTGGCTGGGGTGGCTATTCTGCCACCACCCTCCAGTTCCGGGAATGGGTCCTGGTTTTTCTAAACGGTTCAGGGCAGTCCCACCCGACCCCCCAGGCATGCCTTTTGGTTCAGAGATGGGCCCGTGACTAAAGATGGTGTATATCAGAGGGATGCTCAGGATTTCTTTCTTTTTTTTTTTTTTAATTCATGAGAGACAGAGAGAGAGAGAGAGAGAGAGAGAGGCAGAGGGAGAAGCAGGCTCCCAAGGAGCAGGAAGCCCGATGCGGGACTCGATCCCAGGACCCTGAGATCATGACCTGAGCCGAAGGCAGACGCTTAACCATCTGAGCCACCCAGGCGCCCCGATGCTCAGGATTTCTGATCCAGTTGGGGGAAGGATATTTTCTTCCTACTCTACGGGGCCGAGGCAGCTTATCCCAGGAGCTGCTAGTGGCCATCTTGTAACTAAAGAGGAGAGGGCCCTTGGATGAAGCCAATCCCAGGACAACAAACAGGGACAAGAGACGGAAAGCAAGATGGGTTTTTGGTGGCATTGAACTGCTGGATCAAGCCTTGCCTACAGCTTGATCCACCTTTGGGCTTTTCACTGATGTAAACCAAGAAGTTCCCCTTATTGTTGAAGCCATTTTGAGTTGGGTTCGCTCTTACTTGCCATTGAAAGCATCCCAGCAGACAGAGCTTGTTTGAGAATACGATGATTTTACAGCGTGGGGCAGTGGATGGGGCCACAAAGAGAGGTATGATACCACCCCCTCCGCAAAGGCTTCTAGGAAAGCAGCCATATTGCACCGAGGACTGCAGCCCACGGGGTCGTCCCAGCTGTGGTCAACAGTGGAGTGAGGAGTGGCCCCTGGCAGAGCAGGGGCGGCACCCTGCTGGAGAAGTAGCGGTCAGACAGGGGGCTCTGGGCCAGGTGGGGGACAGCCCTTCTCCTTCTGTCGTCACACCTTCCCAAATACCACAGACAGGTGACACTTGGAGGGAGGGAGAGTCTGAGCCTGAGTCACACGTGTGAGGCGGTGGGCCGTGCCTAGCGTGTTTGCCCTAGTGGAGAGCTGCGTGCTCTGCGTCCTCTGAGGTGGACTGGGCACTAGAGGTGGGGATAATTCACCAGAAGACAGATTTGTGTTTTCCCTTCTTCAGCAAAGTCTGTGCCTAAAAATTACCTCATTGTAAGGGCTGAATTGTGTCCCCTCAGAACTCATGTGTTGCAGTCCCTACTCCCAGGACCTCAGAAGGTGGTGCATTTAGACATAGCTTCTTTTCAGAGGTAATTAAGGTTAAATGAATTAAGGATACATGAAATAGGGTGGGTCTTAGTCCAATCTGTCTTGTGTCCTTGTTTTTTTTTTTTTTTTAAAGATTTTATTTATTTATTTATTTGAGAGAGAGAGAGAAACAGCATGAGAGGGGATAGGGTCAGAGGGAGAAGCAGGCTCCCTGCCGAGCCGGGAGCCCGACGTGGGACTCGATCCCAGGACTCCGGGATCATGACCTGAGCTGAAGGCAGTCGCTTAACCAACTGAGCCACCCAGGCGCCCATGTCTTGTGTCCTTGTAAGAAGGGGCCGTAGGACACAGACACACACAGGGCTGACAGAAGCTGTGAAGACTCAGGGAGGAGTCAGCATCTAAAGCCAAGAAACCAACCCTGCCGATGCCTTGGTCTTGGACCTTTAGCCTCCAGAATTGTGAGAAGATAAATTTCTGTTAAGCTCCTCGGTCTGTGGTATTCTTTTTTTTTTTTTTTAGCAGCCCTCCAAACTAATCCACTTATTTAAACATTCAGCAAATATTTACTGAGCACTTTCTACATATCAAGTACAAGTTCATGCTCTCATTTGGAAAAAGGGAGTTGATGAAGTGAATTTAGAACATGAATAAGAGAGAAGTCGGGGAGTGTGATGCCCTATGACGATAAGAGGATGATGTGATGGGAAATTAAGGGAGCTACTTTGGGCTGAGTGAGCTGCTCAGGCGCTCAGCACAGAGCTCAGTGGGAGCGACCCCCTTAGAAGCAAGGGCGGGCGTGTCGGCATCAGTGAAGGTGCCCTAAGAAGGGCAGATATGGGCACCTTTGAGTCCCTAAAGACGGCTCCCTCTGGAGGAGGCAAGGCAGCATTTCTCAGCTGAGTTTGTACAG
Organism: Mirounga angustirostris; assembly: GCF_029215605.1. Lineage (NCBI taxonomy): Eukaryota > Metazoa > Chordata > Mammalia > Carnivora > Phocidae > Mirounga > Mirounga angustirostris. The sequence goes on from NW_026991713.1 coordinate 128,743,887, forward strand.
GAAAAGGGGTATGATTAGACGCTTTGTTTCAGAGGATTTGAAAGGAAAAGCTGTCTCACTCCTGGGCTCCGTTCCAGGTTCCGGAGTGGATAGGAACCTGACCCAAGTGGCTCCGGCCTCCTGAGCTGGCTAAGCTCTGTGGCTGAGGGCTGAATGGGATCTGAAGGATGCTTCCCTGGTGTTAAGGCCTGATTTGCGTCCTTTCATTATTCATAGGTTGAAACTCTAACCCCTGGTACCTCAGAGTGGGAGTGAATTTGGAGATAGGGTCTCTAAAGGGGTGGTTAAATTAAAATGAGGCTATTAGAGTGGGACCTAATCTAACCTGACTGGTGTCCCCCCCCTTTTTAAAAGATTTTATTTATTTATTTATGAGAGAGAGAGAGAGAGAGAGTACACAAGCAGGGTGGGGTGGGGCAGAGGGAGAAGCAGACTCCCTGCCGAGCAGGGAGCCTGACTTGGGCCCAATCCCAAAGCCAAATGCAGATGCGTAACTGACTGAGCCACCCAGACACCCCTAAACTGGCTGGTGTTGTTTTAAGTAGAGGAAATTTGGACACACAGAGAGACACCAGGGATGCACAGACAGGGAAAGGCCATATGAGGACATATGGAGAAGGCTGCCATCTGCCTTGTCTCAGAAGAAACCAAACCTGCCAACACCTTGATCTTGGGCTTCCAGAACTGTGAGAAATAAATGTCTGTCTTTTCAGCCCCCAGTCTGTGGTACCTCCTTATGGCCTCCTGAGCATAGACACGTGGGTCCAATGCTAGTCCCCTAAAGATATGTCCACCAAACCTGAGAATATTACCTTCTTTGGGAAAAGTGTCTTTGCAGACATCATTAGGTTAAGGATCTCAAGATGAGAACATTCTGGAACAAGCAGGTGGGCCTGAAATCCAACGACACGTGTCCTTAGCAGACAGAGAAGAGAAGGAGAAACACAGAAGGCTGTGTGAAGAGGGAGGGAGAGATTGGAATGGTACAGCTACAAGCCCCGGGAACAGCAAGGATTCCTGGCAGCCAGCACCAGCTAAGGAGAGAGGCCTGGACCGATTTTCCCTCCGAGCGCCCACAAAGACCAGCTCTGCCCAACCCTGCTGGCACACTCCTGCCTTCGCAAACTGTGAGAGAATACATTTCTGCTGTTTTCAGGCACCAGTTTGTGGCCACTTATAATGACAGCCCTACGCCACAGTACCCCTTGAGAACACATGTTTGGGGCACTCTGGGCTAGACTGAGTCCCTGGGGAGTGGCTCACCCCACCTCTGGGAACCCAAGCGACTCGTGCACAGCTCTGGCTGGGTGGTGGGACTGAGTAGGATCCATCTCGAGCAGTGATGCTGGGTGGCAGTCAGAAGCAAAGACTTTTTTTTTTTTTAAGATTTTATTTATTTACTTGACAGAGAGAGCAGGAGAGAGAGCGAGCAGGGCGGAGGAACAGAGGGAGAGGGAGAAGCAGATTCCCCTCTGAGCAGGGAGCCCGACGCAGGACTCGATCTCAGGACCCCGGGATCATGACCTGAGCCCAAGGCAGACGCTTAACCATCTAAGCCACCCAGGTGCCCCCAGAAGCAAAGACTTTTTAGACCTCAGGGTTTTCTCTGCTCAGATGGTGTGGACTTCTTGGGGTGAGGAGGGAAAGGGAGAGCCCCATGAAGGAGGTAAGTGGAATTATCTGTGAATTAGACAGGGTCTGAGTCTTCACGGTCTAAAATAGGTTGGTGGTGGGGGATGGGACCATATGTACACACTGACTGGAGCACTTTCTACTGGTCATGCGGGGCTGGACCTGCTCTGGTAAGTCTGTTCTGGGAGCTGCTTTTGAAAGTGGAGACTGCGTGTCTCTAGGCCTGTGACCACTTCTTGAAACGAACATTCTTACAAAACAGGCATTCGGATGCTTACCATAAAACTTATTTAAGCCAGAGATGGGACAGTGGAGTACAATGGGGTGCCCTGCACCTCGCGCAAGCCGACACCCAGCCCCTGCTCCCTCTGTGCCAAAACTGGGGCCCGGCACACCACACGTGCAGAGCCACACGCCTCCTGGCCCTGCCAGGTGGAGGAAGTCCTGTCGTTACAGGAGCATCTGTGCCCAGGGATCAGGTGAGGAATTCCTAACATCCCTGGCAGACGTGGGCATGGGTCTGCCAAATATGGCTCTGATTCTTGCCGTATTCCTTCTCCTGCTCCAAGATTACAGCAGCACTTGGCTCTGGGTGCCCTGATTTCTTGCTCTGTTTGGCAGATTCTTCCTTGGGTTTCCCTGCGCCCATGGCCACACCATACACTGTGTGAGGGAGGGAATATTCGATCATGCCCCACGATGGGGAATCTGGTGTCAGGAGAGTCTGGAACGGACCCAAGGGCACACTGTCCATCAGGAGCCCTTCTTGGATGATGTGAAGCCCAGATCAGGACAGGGAGGTTGTGCTTTGCTACAGAAACCAAATTGTAGATGGTATGGTTGTTTGAAATAATGGGTTTTTGTTTTTGTTTAAGAGAGAGCATGCATGCATGTATGTTTAGGAGCAGGGGAGGTGGGGGAGAGGCAGAGGGAGAGGGAGAGAGAGAGTCCCAAGCAGACTCCATGCCCAGCGTGAAGCCTGTTGCAGGGCTGGATCTCATGACCCTGAGATCACAACCTGAGCCAAAATCAAGTCCAACGCTTAACCAACTGAGCCACCCAGGTGCCCCAAAATAATGGTTTTAGAAGACTGTAGAAAGTTATAAACTGATAATTCCTGAGGAAATGCTCAACCATGCTTCTCCCCTCTCCTATCCCCACCCCGAGGGCAGCTCTCTGGCTGGGTGCCAAGGTGACCCCAGGGTCTGTGTCAGCTACCGCGGACATCAGGGTGCACAGAGGGGGCTTTGCAAACTACATGGGGAGTACTCTCCCCTCACTTTTCACTTTCCTAGCCCCAAATGCCAAAATTGCTAGTTACTGCCTTGGGAAGATTCTTTTGTGAGGGAAGATAGAGTCCCGCATACCTGTTGAAGGAATAGCCAGAGGAATCAGAGAATGTGGGACCTTTACAAGGTCTTGCTGAGGTGACAGCCAGTGAAGTCATCTTTGTGGGTTGAGTGTGAGTAGACAGATGAGTTTTGAGGGTGGAGGCTTCTAATAGAAATGAAAGGATTTCTTTTTCTCGGATGTAAGTGGAATTGAAAGCAGGTCTCTGTTTCCTTGGCTGTGGTTGAGGCCAAGAGGAAGTTCATTTCCAAGACCAAAGCCTGACAGAGGTGTTGTCTGGATGACGCCGGGGCCACTGGTCAGAACCACAAGGTGACCCTGCAGCCTTGTATCCTAGTCTTGTCTTTGCTGCCCACGCCCTGCCTGGTGGAACTCTGGCTTCTAATTCCATGGACCTGCATTTTCCCAAGAATAAATAAAGTCAGACTACAACTCTCCTTCTCTCCCCAAAGCCTAATGAAATCAAGAGAACATGGTCATGCCAGCAAAAGCAAAACAAAACAAAGACAAAAACCCACTGTTGATGATCAAATACAGGAACGAATACAATCCCACGAGGTAAGCTTTGAAAAGTGGGCACCGAGGAAAGAAACACGATACCTGGAATGGCTCCTAACTCCACCTTCATCTCCCCGCTGCCCTGCCCCTCCCCCACAACCCTAAAATGAGATGTGAAAGGGAAGGTTAATCAATAAGATCCCAAGAATTCTCAGGAACACTCTCTAGTAAAGGAAGCAGCCTAAACAACGCTGATGGGGAAATCGCATGAGGGTAAAAGCTCTTACTCACCCCCAAGGCTCTCAGGAGGTTAGCCGTCTTCCAGAGCACCACAGAATTTGGAGGAATGACCAAAGGACCCAAGGGATCCATACAGTAGTTAGAAATACTCTTTTTTTTTTTTTTTTAAGATTTTATTTATTTGAGAGAGCGTGAGCGCACTAGCAGGGGGAGGGGCAGAGGGAGAGGGAGAAGCAGACTCCCCGCTGAGCAGGGAGCCCGATGCAGGGCTCGATCCCAGGACCCTGGGATCATGACCTGAGCCGAAGGTAGATGCTTAACCGACTAAGCCATGCAGGTGCCCCTAGAAATTTTCTTAATGAAGTAGAATGAAAACTGGAGCAGGATATTTCCCACAATCTCAAAAGAGGAGGCAGGATGCAGCTTTGCCAACAAAGTCTGTGCAGAACCCCACAGAAACTTTCTCCTGTGTTGTCCCTGCCAAGTTACCAGGCACTGAAAAGTGGCCGTGGCTGCAAACCATCCCCCCACCCCCCACCCCGGCCCCGCCATGCCAAACTGGCTCAGAAAGGGAGACATAAAAGCAATCAGATAAGGAGGGAAGTATGTCCTGGAGAATTCAACCACACTCTGAGACTCTAAGAGAGAGAAACAGAAGGTTGGAACAGCAAACAGGCAAAAATAAGGAAAGGAACAAAGGAACATGGAAACATCCATACCAATGATGGATGAAGAAACCTGTCTGGAAAAAAAAACAACAGAAACTGAATCAAAGGAACAGTCTGAAGATTACATTCAGATTCCCTAAATGTTTCATGCTGTGATAGGCACAGGTGGTTTCCCCAGCCCCCCTCTGACAGGCCGTGTTGGCTGCTGACAGTATCTGGCTGCCTCTTTGGCAGGACGGTACGCAGCCTCCCCCATGGACAGGGCAGCTGGAAGCCAACGACTGTCGGGCGACAAAGGACTGTCATAAGGTGGGACTGCCCTTGTGGTGTGGCTCAGGTTCCAGGGTGCTAACTTGTGGGGCACACAACTTTACCAACGACTTTGTTGGGCAATGCTAGAGGAACATATGAAAGAGACTGTTCATGCCAGCTGGGAGTCATGGGTCATCTATTTTTTGATGAACACAGAAAGCTTTATTCTTTCCCCATTATTTCTCCACCCAAGAGGAAATATTTCTAAGCCCTTGACGCAGCTGGGGAGGAAAGCATTTCTGCCCAGGCGTTGGGTCTTGTGGAGGCTTTTCCTGGGCCTGGCATCTGAGCCCAGCGTCAGCAGGCTGTGGGTGGTGAACAGGTGTAACTGGTTCTCTGGGCAACAACAGTAATGAGGTCACCAGCAAGCTGTCCTTCCTGTGTGTTTAAACGGCACAAGCCCAGAATACCTGCATGCATTTCTCCTGGGGAGATGAGTAGGGAACACACCTGGGGCCGGTCTGACTCTTGGCAATGCCATTTTCTGTTTCCAGATACTTCCCTCAACCCCGTGTGTGAAGCCCCTTTGTAGGGAAGGTCTTCTCTTCTGGGAGTCAGAGCCCCCATCCCCCATCATAGAGCACTACTGAGGCCATCCCAGACACAGCCAGAGGCAGCTGGGTTACCCTTGTTCCCTGGCTAAGGAGATAATCAAAGGTGGGTAAGGAGAAAGGTCTGCAACACTGTGTAGTGGTTTCTCCTGGACAACTGGTCTACCTCACGGTACCTGGCCTGCCCTCGTGTGTGGCTCACGTAGGTGACACCTCCTCAGTGAACGTTAGGGGTTTCTCTGCAGCGCTTCTCCCTATGCCTCATTTTGTACCTCCTCTTCCTCCTGACATCCGAAATTCCAGTTAGATCATATTCCTTTTTGTTTTGGACTTCTCCAGAGAAACAGAATCAATAGGAGATAGATAGGTAGGTAGACAGACAGACAGACAGACAGACACAAGGAGATTTGTTAGCAATTATGGAGGCTAAGAAGTCTTACAAGCTGCTGGCTTTGAGCTGGAGGCTCAAACCCAAAGGCCTGAGAACTAGGAGGGCCAATGGTGAAAGGCTCAGTCCAAGCCGAGAGGCCCAAGAACCAGAGCGTGCAGGATGTATGTCCAGTCCAAGGCTAAGGAACTGAGAATCAGGAGTGTCAGTGTCCAAGGGCAGAAGAAGATGAACATCCCAGCTCAAGCACTGAGCAAATCACCTTTCCTCTGCCTTTTTATTCTCCTTAAGTCCTCAGAGGAGGGCATGACACCCACCCGCACTGGGGAGGGCAGTCTTCTTTCCTCAGTCTACCGATTCAAATGCTAATCTCTTCTGGAAACACCCTCCCAGACGACCCAGAAATAATATTTTCCAGCTATCTGGGCATCCCTTGGCCCAGTTGATATACAAAGTTAGCCATCACATTTTTCCTGAGGGTTTTCTCAAGAATACAGATGCTGCTCAGAGAGTCACAGCTGCCAAAGATCAGCCACTTAATGTTTTGGTGAATGGCCATGGTATTTGGCTGAAGCTTTAGGAGAACATGGGCCCGGGCTGAGGATTGCCTGGAGAAGGAAAGAAATGAGAGACACTCAGGTGGTCAGGCTGAGGAAACTAAAGATTCATTTTACCTACTTTGCAGTTTGGCTCTGGGCAGGTCCAGCTTTGGGCTGGTTGGGGGAAAGAGGGCCAGCAGGAAGAGGAGCCCATGAGAAGCCTACCCATGAACCTCTTCCTGGGCCCACGCCATACCTAAGCATTTAGCTTTACAAATAGGATTGCTGCCGTGGGGAGCCCTGGTGAGTTCTGGGGGCTGTCAGGAAGCCAACCCCACCTCTCCAACCCATCCAGTTACAAAGGAGGAAGCTCCAGGAGCACGGCCACATGGCTCCCTGCCCCACGGACCCTGCCTCGCCTCTGAAGACCCATCCTATGAGTTGGGTTTGTTATCACATTTGGCTCCTGGATTGTATTTTTAAGACGCTTGAAGTCCTTTGATGAGCTGTTGTTTATATTTCATGTTCTTTCATGCCAAGTGAGTACTTATTATTATCTAGAATTACAAAAGCATTTGGTGTTTTCCAAGCGTAGGCAGCTAGCTTCAGAATCCAGGAATATCTTGCTTTACACCATAGAGGCATCCGAAAAAGTATGTATATGAATCGGATTTCTGACAGTTTAGTAATATTTGAAAGTCACTAGAGAAGCGACCAAAGGGAAACTTGGGTGCATTTTTTTGTTGTTGGTAAAATGAAATAATCACATTCTGTAATAGCATAATTGCTTCTATACTAGACAACCAAAGTGTCGTAAATTGAGATTTGGGTTGGCGTTTTTACAGTTGGGCCACTAACGTAAATGCTTCCTTGCCTTGTCCTCCCTATGTAGTTCTGGCTTTTCTCTCCATCCTTTTGTCTCAGCCACTTTTATTTTAATTGGACTGTGACTCATATAACAAGTCAAGTGCATTAGAAGCCAGAACAAGACATCCAGGGACAGTCCCGAGAACCCCGGCTGGCAGTCCCCACAGCCCTAGGGGAAGTCATCCATTTCCTGGACCGGTCCAACTGGCAAAAGGTAATTATAGTCTGAGGTGCTTGTTAAAGCCACTGGTGTGGTGAGAACAGGTCGGGTTGCCCCTTTGTTTCCAGTCCACGACAAATGAGACAACTCCTGTCCCCAGCGCCATCCCACAGTGCTGGTGCAAACTACATCCCAGCACATCTTTGCAACTTGGCCTTGAAAGGGAGGCCGTATGGGGCAGGGTCTTCCACTTGGCTCCGGGTTCTTCCCAAGACTGGGGTTTTCGGGATTCTAGATCCTATCAGGACCTGAGGGCCGCGGGAGCCAGGGTCCTGAATGACTTGACCAGGGAAGGAGCGGGTGACTCACAGGATTAGGGATGGTTTTAAGGTGTGGGGAAGCTGGCTCATTTAAATGAAATGTAGTCATCTTCTGTCCTCTCCAAGAGGGAGCAGTCAGAGCCCTGGTTTAACAGGGGCCCCAGGTGCCAGAAAGAACAAAGGACACTCGGCCTGCAGATCTGGTTTAGAGGCTGTTTGTGTAAGCTGCCATGGCAGGGCCGCCCCCGCGACTCGGCCCAGCCCTCCTGCAGCCCCGCAGTCCCCAGTGGCATGTGTTCTGTGTGAGGCCGGTGGCCGGCAAGGGGGTGCTTATCTCCATGATCTAGTAGGCCTGGAATCTAAAAGGTGGATTTTCCTCTTTGTTCCAACTGTGAGCGCACACGCACACGCACACGCACGCACGCACATGCACAGGAACAAGAAGGGTTGGGGTCTGCAGGGGAAAGAACGGGTCTCCCCCACGCCTTCTCCAGAATCTTCCTAAACTGAAACTCCGTTCCTGTTCCGCAATAATCCACCCTCCCTTGTCCCCCAGCCCCCTGTGTTTCACTCCAGTGCAAGAGGCTTAGGTCAATGGTACCCCACCAGCAAAGAAAGAAGCTTAGGTCAGACCCTGACGCAGACTCGTGTAGGCCTCTGTGACGGGAGGCAGAGATTCTGAAAGCAACGGCATATGAAAGTCACTCTGTTCTATTTGGCTTAGTGTTGCTGCACAGAGAGGAAGAGGAGATGCACACCGGGGAGCAGGCTCCAGAGAGCGGGATGGGCTGAGTTCATCTTGTAGCTTTGTGCCTTCTTAGGACGCAGAGGTATATTTGCTCAGTGCCCTCCCTGGGAAGCTGGCTGGGTGTAGCGTCTCAGTTGCCTGGATAGGGCATGGGATGGGAGAAGCTAACACAAAAGCCAAGGGATGGCCGAGTGCTGTCGCCATGTGTATCATTTGACCAATCACGGTCCCAGGATGCTGTGTCGAGAAGGCTTCTGAGTCTTTATCTTAACTATCAGGTTTCACCAAGGCTGTCAGGAGGCCCAGAAGGTCCTCAGACAGTGGGCTGCCCAGCTCATGAGGAGGCCGTGTTCATCTCTCCTCATCCCCGCCACGCAGGTGACCACGGTCACAAGAGCTCTGATTCCGGGGCCCTCAGGACCCCTTTCTCTAAGAGCACAGTGACATCTGGGTTGGGAGGCAGGGGAGGGCAGAGACTGGCTGGCTGAGCCGGCAGCCAGATGTGGAGCCTCCTCTCATGAAGTGCTGGCAGGTTGGGGCAGTGGATTTGATCCTTGCCTGGGGACAGGAGCTTAGATAATGCTGTGTTCGCTCTTCCCAGAGAGAGCCAGGCCTGAAGTCCAGCATTGCTGGGGGGGTGGGGGGGGTGTACTCTGGACATGTGACCAGGTGTGGTTGCCGGCCACCCTGCGTAGGATTTTGTTTGGGATGAAATAAACTGAAGTCTTTATAGCATTAGGGCAGTGCTGATATATATTAGGTGCTCAGTGAATGTTAAATCACTTTTGCTTTCTCTCTTTTTTATTATATATTTTTTATTTATCTTTTAGAGATTTTATTTATTTGAGAGAGAGAGTGAGCAAGAAAGAGCATGAGTGGGGGGAGGGAGAGGGAGAAGCTGACTCCCCGCCGAGCAGGGGGCCCGATGCGGGGCTCGATCCCAGGACCCTGGGATCATGACCTGAGCCGAAGGCAGATGCTTAACCGACTGAACCCAGGCGCCCCGCTTTCTCTCTTTTTCAAAAAAAAAAAAATGTGGCAAGATGTATATAACATGAAACTTACCATTTTCACCGTTTTTAAGAATATAGTTCACCAGCCTTAAGTACATTCACATTGATGTACAGTCATCACCACCATCCTTCCGCAGAATCTTCCTAAACTGAAACTCTGTACCCATTAAGCTGTAACTCCCCGTTTCCCATTCCCCAGCCCTGGCAGCCTTCACTCTACTTTCTGTCCCTATGCTTTTGGCTACTCTAGATTTCTCATGTAAGTGGAATCATACAGTAGCTGCCCTTTTGTGACTCGCTTATTTCACTTCCTACAATGTACTCAATGTACTCGAGGCTCATCCATGTTCTAGCATGTGTCAGAATTTCCTTCCCTCATAAGGCTGTAATATTCCATTTTAGGTATAGATCACATTGGGTTTAGTCATGCCTCCATCAATGGACAACTGAGTTGTTTCCACCTTTTGGCTGTTGTGGATACTGCTGCTATGAACCTGGGTGCACAAAGAGCTCTCTGTTCCAATCCCTGTTTTCAATGCTTTTGTGTACATACCCAGAAGGGGTCCTTTCTCTTTTGAAATTCACCTTCAGCACATTTGACTTTCAAGAACGTTAACGGACGCAATGGAAGTAGCTGTCTAGACGCCCAGTGGGCTCCCGTTCCTGAGTGGGTCCTCACTCACCCCCAAAGAGACTTTTCATCTCCCTAGGCCCCTGGGACATTTATGGATCAGCCTAAACCCCTCACTTGACAAGGCTTCCCTGGTGCATGGTCTGTAGTGACAGCCTTCCTTCCAACCTGCGTCCGGGCCACCTGTCCCGGTTTCTGCAAATCCATCTTTCTCATCGGCCCCAGACTCATCTGGCTGCGATGCAGGTGTGACCCTGTCACTTCCCACTCCCTGCGGGGTACAAGCTGAGCTCTGGAGCGGGGCCCCACCGGGCCTCCCCACGCCTTGCCATTTACACTATGGTTACTCACAGATTCACCCTATCCCCCTATGGCTTCTCTGCTGTCCCCTCTGAACGCCCTCCACCTGCCACCCCCAAAACCCATGCCTCTAATGTTCACCTGATCCGATCTCTCCTGTAAGACTCAGCTCGAGGATTTGCTCCTCCAGAAAGGGAGCACTCAGATGAATTAGCAAGAGAAAAGCACCGCCAGTGTTCTCTTTCCAGGCGAAATGAACACACCATTTGAATACTGTTTTACAGGCAGTCATGCCTGTGAAGGGCGTGGGCTCAGGTAAGTCCCGCTGGGCATCCATCCTTCCTCAGTGGGACAGTTCTGTATCCTTGGAAAAGGTTAACAGAAACACCAAGGCTTCTTCGGAAGGAAGAAACCACTAAAGGACGCTGCATGACTGGAAGTTGGGTGTGGAGTCTAGTGGGCTGGTGGTGGCCCTGTAAGGATTCATTCTACGAAACTACATGCATAGATCTGTGTGCATATCTCTGTGCGGAGACCTGGCTCCATAGGAGTCTTGGGGCTTTCTCGGGAGCAATGAACAGCACCGCCTCCCTGACGAGTCCCCTGGCCCCCAGGGTCGCCTTGAGTGGGAGCCGGAGCAGGGCTGTGCTTGGTTCTGTCCTGGGAACACCGCTCGCTCCATCTGGGTTGTGACTTACGTATTAATAACTCCATTTCTCGCTGTCCTCAATCTGGTAGGTTGGACCTCCCCTGTGGGCCGCTTGCCCTACATGCGAGCGCATTCTTCCTTGTTCTCTGCAATATTTCAGGCTTCAATACTACCCTTTGCAAGGAATGGAATCACTAGGGTGACAGAGTGCAGACTCAAACAGACTGTTGATTATCAGCGGTGACTTGGCCATCAGCCCCATGGATGTGTTGGACCCCGTATCTGGGGGCCGCTTTAATCTCCTCAGAGGAGAGATGCTTCGAGTGCAGCTGCATCGCTTTTAAACCAAGCTCAATTTAACGTCTGGGGGTCTGGTCTGTCGGCGGGGAAGCCAAAGCCATTGTGACATGGATTGAACCATTTAACCTCAGGATCATGGGCAGTCTGTGTCTGACGGATAATTTTTTTGTCTTCAGAATGTTAAATAAAAATAGTCTCACAAAGCCGTGTGAGGAGGACAGAATTTCCTTTCCTTTTTTACCTGCTAGCTGAGGCCGGGAGAGAGATGGACAGAGCTCTCTGGAAATGGGCCTCCCTGCACCGTCCAGCCTGCTGTGGTCCTCCGCGTGGGCTCTCGTTTCGTCCAAAGTCCCATCCTAACGGGGATTCCATCCCCAGCACGCGTCATCCCTTAACCTGTGGAATATGGCAGGGAAAACACCTCCCAGTCATACACAGCCCCATTTCTCCCCTCTGTTCTTTCTTCTGCCTGATCTCTAGGGAGAAGGTCACTAGGGAAGGTCACAGACGAATGGGCATGGTTGGCATGTAAATAGATTGTTACAGGGCGAAAGGGCAGGTGAATGCAGGGAAGATGAGGACACCAGGAGAGCCAGGGGAAGGCCCCTTGCCCAGCCCAAAGGAGGGGAGTTCGGGCATTTTAGAGGGGGAGGATTTAGGGGGTGGGGGGATGGGCATGGTGGGGGAACATTTCTTAACTCTTGGTGTTTCCTTCCACGTAGAGGGAGCTTCGCTAGCATAATACTTCAGGTCTCCTGCTGTATCTGTTCCTAGAGGAAGCGGGATTACTTATGTTTGGAAAGAGAAACTAGATTTGCAGAGTCCAGATGTCCTCTTCTCTTCTTGGAGAGCCAGCCTGCCTGCAGACGGTGCAGTCTGCCCCTCCTGTCCCCGCTGTGAGTGTTCCTGGCCCGGACCCCCACGGGGGAGGTCTGCCCTGACACAGCATGGCCTGTGACTGGGTGGGCAGTATACTTGAACCCAGGGTTGGTATGAGGAAGCCACTTGTTTGCAGATATTGTAAGCCATGTTCTCCAAGACCGATTTTGTCAGTAATACATGTGGTATTTTGCTCTCCATCTGCCTGGCTTCTTCATCTGATTTCTCAAGGGCTCAGAACTTGAGCAGAAAGGAAGGGTGCTATTTTGGGGCCATGTTGAACTCCAGTAGTGACAGTCAGCGCAGCCCCAAGCCCTGATAATTAAAAGGAAAAAGGAGATTGGGAGTAGGTTCTCTATCCAAAGTGATAGTCTCTGAGGTGTGTGGGGTGAAGTGCACAGGCAAGAGAAAACACAGAAGCTCAGAGTGGGAAGAAGCAAAAGTGTTCAAAGACTGAAAAACACAGAAATTGCTGGAACATTGTGACCGAGGAAGGAATGGTGGAGAAAAGGCTCGAGAAATTGCCAGATCAGATCACGCAGGCTTTGTAGGCTAAGGAACAGAGTTTGAATTTTATTCTAAGTACAATGGGAAGTCAGTGAAGGATCTAAGCAGGGCAATGATATGGTCTTCATTATGCCTCACGATGTCATCCTTTTGAATTCTTTCAAGAAGGGTCTGGGGGCCGGGCAATGAGAACAGAAGATGTGGGGACAAATCCTAAATTCTGGCTGGGTGAGTAATGGATGTGGGTGCCCTTCACAGAGTAGTGAAGGCTGACAGGAGAAGGGGAAGGTAATTACATTTCAGATGTTCCCAGACTTCTCAGGCAACATCAGGTAAGCAGTTGGATGTGGCCTCTGGTGCTCAGAGGGTCTTATGGAATCCCAACATTTAGAGATGCATGTGGGAGGACACCCATGTAAAGCGGACGAGTGAACGGACCTCCGGCTCATCCATATCATCCTACCTGGATAGTCATTGACTAGAGAACAAGAGCAAAGCACCTTATTATTATTATTATTTAGCAGGGTTTGGGGCTGAATGATACAGACAACCTCCTTTGGAAAATTCTATATTGAGAGCCTCACATTATAGAGAATTATTGCATGATTTTGTTTGGAGGAGATTTCCAGGATATTTTTTCTTCTTTATACAATAACCAGTTGTCAATCATTTTCCTGTGGAGGGCAAAGAATGCAGAAGACTTTTTATTCATTACAATTGATGTCTTTTGAAAAGGACCCCATAATTTATGTTTATACAGGGCACATGGCTTTTTCAAAGACACCCATCCCTTCCTGAGACATGCAGCTGTGTTTTACAGCCTGATTTTTCACCTAGCCAAAGGACCCCGCAGGGATCCACTATTCATCTCAGCCTCTGCCTCTCCACATTCTTCATAATGGAGCCACTTCCCTGCAACGCTCCTGCTGGCTGGATCCCATTCATCCCCCTGAAAGGGGCTGCTGATATTTAAAGTTCAGTGCAGGAAGGTTTCATAATAAGAACTGGGGAAAATAACATAATCTCCTTTTAAAACATTTCCTTCCTCTGTTCTGCTGATAGAATCAAACAATTCAGAGTTCCATCTGCCCTGTAACAGGTCCAGATTGCTTGATGTGGTTTTGAAGTTGTTTCCTTTGTTTCAGGGTACCTCTGGTAGGATTCCCTCCCCTCCTTGATGTGTTCAGACCGCGCCATTTGAGCCTGGCATTTGCCATTCCAGAAACAAAATAATGAGCCCGCATTGGAGGAAAATGTCACTCTGCCCCAGCAATCAGTACCTGGGCCTGGGGAGGGAAGTCAAGCTCTAAAAGCAGATGAGTCCATTTTCACTTAAAGGAACAATTTTCAATATTTTTTTTTTAAGATTTTATTTATTTATTTGAGAGAGAGAGAATGAGAGACAGAGAGCACGAGAGGGAAGAGGGCAGAGGGAGAAGCAGACCCCCTGCTGAGCAGGGAGCCCGATGTGGGACTCGATCCCGGGACTCCAGGATCATGACCTGAGCCGAAGGCAGTCGCTTAACCAACTGAGCCACCCAGGCGCCCAACAATTTTCAATATTAATATAAAAACACACAAGGTTAAAAGAGAACAACAAGAATCTAAATGCGGATCTGTTTGGAACGGGCTGACATGTGTCCCTTAGTCTTCGTCCTTCCGAGGGCCTCTGACTCCTACAGCTCTGCCCGCTTGTCCCTTTCCCAGGTTCCCACTTTGCCCATCCCATTCCCTCTAGCTTCCGGTTCAAGAGCTGGCAAATTCTTTTCTGTAAAGTGCTATGTCTTACCTGTTCAGGCTGTTATAACAAAATACCACAGACTGAGTGGCTTATAAACAACAGATCTATCTTTCTTTCTTTCTTTCATTTATTTATTTATTTTTAGGGAGAGAGAGAGAGAGAGTAAGCAGGGGGAGGGGCAGAGGGAGAGGAGAGAGTGAAAATCTCAAGCAGACTCTGCATTCAGCGCAGAGCCTGATATGGGGCTCAAGCCTACAACCCAGGAGATCACGACCTGAGCTGAAATCAAGAGTCGGACAATTAACTGACCGAGCCACCCAGGTGCCCCATGACATTTATTTCTTACAGGTGACTGGGAAGTCCAAGATCAAGGTATGGCAGATTTAGTGTTTGGTGGGGACCCAATTCCTAGACAGATGCTTCTAGATATAACCTCACATGGCAGAAGCGAGGAAGGGAGCTCTGTGGGGCCTCTTTTATAAGGACAGGAACCCCATTCATGAAGGCTCCACCCTCATGACCTCATCACCTCCCAAAGACCCTATTTCCTCATATCATCTCATTGGACATTAGGTTTCAAGATATGAATTTTGGAGGCACAGAAACATTCAGACCATTGCAGGCAGGATGGTGAATACGTTAGGCCCTGTGGAGTACACAATCTCTTTTGCAACTATTCAGCTCTGTCACATCACATGAAAGCTGTCACAGGCAACATGTAAAGGACTAAGGGTGACTGTAATCCAACAAAACTACTACTTATGGACATTGAAATGTGAATTTCAAGTAGTTTTCACATGTCATAAAATAGTAGACTTCTTTTTTTTAAACATTTAAAAATGTAAAAAACAAGAAAATGTAAGAGGCCTACGTTGGTGAGCAGGACAGATTTGGCCCATGGCCATAGTTTGCTGACCTGGCTCTGATTTGTGGCTTTCATGCTAATCTTCCTCCTTCCACACTGATAAAAATCCCTTCTCTATAAACGCAGGGATGAGAGTAAGAGTTGCTATCTGACCGCAGCGGAAAGGTGGAAGGATCATTCTTCTATTTTTTTTTTTTTTTAAGATTTGTTTATTTATTTTATTTTAGAGGGGAGGGGCAGAAGGAGAAGGGAGAGAGAGTCTCCATGCTGAGCAAGGAGGGCTGACGCAGGGCTCCATCCCACAACCCTGAGTTCATGACCTCAGCCACTTAATGGCCTGAGCCACCCAGGCACCCCTCCTCTGTTTTTTTATTCTCACTTTCTACTGTTTTTTTTTTCCTACTGCTCTGCCACTCTGCCCACCTCAACTAAGGTTTCATCCTCTCCCGTTTTACCTTCTCCGGTATGCGTTCCAAATCCTCTCCCAAGGCATTCTCATTACATTTCATGGTTTTGGCTTCCCTCATGTCTTAGGTTTGCCGCCAAACGGGAAAAAGAGGGTGCTTGGGGAAGGTTTTCATAAGCCTAAATCTATTCAACTTAAAGGAGCCTCCTTTATTCTGAGAGAATGGCTTTTATGTTTTGTGGAATTACAATGTCTGGCCTTTTGTGAAGTGCTGGTAACTGTAGACAGTTATGTTGTTGTTGTTGTTTAAAGATTTTATTTATTTATTTATTTATTTGACAGACAGAGACACAGCGAGAGAGGGAACACAAGCAGGGACAGAGGGAGAGGGAGAAGCAGGCTTCCCACGGAGCAGGGAGCCCAATGTGGGGCTCGATTCCAGGACCCTGGGATCATGATCCGAGCTGAAGGCAGGCGCTTAACGACTGAGCCACCCAGGCGCCCCTAAAGTTCATTTATTCTTTTTTTTTTTTTAAAGATTTTATTTATTTATTTGACAGAGAGAGACACAGCGAGAGAGGGAACACAAGCAGGGGGAGTGGGAGAGGGAGAAGCAGGCTTCCTGCGGAGCAGGGAGCCCGATGCGGGTCTCGATCCCATGACCTGAGCCGAAGGCTGACGCTTAACGACTGAGCCACCCAGGCGCCCCGACAGTTATGTTTAACAAAGATCAAACTCTTGGCATTGTTGACAAGGCTCCTGTACATCTGCTCTACATCTAACATTGCAACCTCGCTTCTCACCATCCCTGGGATGCTTAGTTTTATGTGTCAACTTGACTGGGCCACCGGGTGCCCAGATATTTGGTCAAACATTATTCTGGGTGTTTCTGTGAGGGTGTTTTTGGATGAGATTAACACTTGAATTTGTAGACTCAGTGAGGCAGAGCCCTCCTTAGTATGGTGGGCTTCGTCTAATCAGTTCACGGCTTGAATAGAACAAGAGGCTGACCTCCCCAGAGCAGGGAGACTTCCTCCTGCCTGATAGCCTTTAGGCTGGGACACTGGCTTTTCTCCTGCCTTTGGACTCAAACTACAACACTGATTCTTCCCGAGTCTCGAGTCTGCTAGAGGTGAGACTGGATACACCATCGGCTCCCCTGGGTCTCCAGCTTGCCAACTCACCCACAGATCCTGGGACTTGCCTGCCTTTTTAAACACATGAACCTATTTCTTATAAGAAATCTCTCTCTATAGGGGCACCTGGGTGGCTCAGTCGTTAAGCGTCTGCCTTCGGCTCAGGTCATGATCCCAGGGTCCTGGGATGAGCCCCGCATCAGGCTCCCTGCTCAGCAGGAAATCTGCTTCTCCCTTTCCCACTCCGCCTGTTTGTGTTCCCTCTCTCGCTGTGTCTCTCCCTGTCAAAAAATAAAAAATCTTAAAAAAAAAAAAAAAGAAATCTCTATATATACATCCTATTGGTTCTGTTTCTGGAGAACTGTGACTAAGGCAATCCCTTCACATTCTATTTTTTTTTTAAAGATTTTATTTATTTATTTAATTGACAGAGAGAGAGACACACACAGCGAGAGAGGGAACACAAACAGGGGGAGTGGGAGAGAGAGAAGCAGGCTTCCCGCTGAGCAAGGAGCCCAATGCGGGGCTCGATCCCAGGACCCCAGGATCATGACCCAAGCCGAAGGCAGTCGCTTAACCAACTGAGCCACCCAGGTGCCCCATCCCTTCACATTCTAAGTATCTGCAGCAATCCACACCTTTCAGTTCCTTGAAAGTACTAAGTCCTTTCCCCCTGTGGACCCTCTACCCCTCCTTCATGTCCTGGCTAAAGCCTGCTCCACCTCAAGTCTCAGCTCAAGCATCACTTCCTTAAGAAAGCCTGACCCCACTGTACCCCCCTACTTGTGCTATCTGGACTAAGTCCCTCTAAACTTCTTTCTGAATACTTACCGTAACTGTAATTTAAATGCTTATTGGTGAATTGCCTTATTTACTTATTTAATACTCGTGTCCCTCACTTCCTGAGGGCAAGGACCGCAGCTGTCCCTTCACCCCTGTAGTCCCAGCACGTGGCACAGAGCCACGCAGGGGTGGACGAATGATCATGTGGACCCCTGTGCCTCTGGCTGGTGTTATACCAGAAGTGATTATGTTCTGCAGAAGACAACAGAAATGTCAGGCCAAGGTGAAGAAATAAATAGCCTGTCTGCCTTAATCTGTGTCAGGAGGTGTCAATCCTGAAGAGAAAGGTGTTTCTTTTTTCTGCTAGTTAGGAAAAATCACGATTTCTCTGTCACAGTTAAGACAAAACTCGATCGAATTAAGGCAACAAAGTGTTTTCCAGTTGGGTAATTTTTCTTGTTGTAGTTTTTTTTTTAAGTGTGTGTCTAGCTGGGGGCGCCTGGGTGGCTCAGTCGGTTAAGTGTGTGTCTAGCTGATGATAATAAATGACTAGGAGTTGGGATGGATGAAATCCTAATTTTCATGTCTTCACTTTAATCCATATCCCACTTTCCATAATGACTTCCATGTGGGGATACACCTGGTTCATAACTTGTGCTTTTAAGTGCAAATGTGTAGGTTGTAGCTCCCTGGTATGCCTCAGTCCTTTCTCTTAGCAGAGACTTCTTGTTAAGCCAGGTTGTCCCTGAGTGCTGAGGCCTCCTGGACGCCGGGCAGAGTGAGGCCGAGCTCACTGGTGCTGGGTTCCCGGTTCCTACGGGCGGGCTGGCCACACCACTGCTCTGAAAGGTCCTGCATTTTCCCTCCTTCTTCCATCTCTTCTGCCTCCTGCCTCCCTCCTTCCTCTCACACACTGACCATTGCAGGTTTGGAGCGGGCTCTTTCTTTTATTCCTTTATCGTGTACTGCGTTCTAGTTACAGTTCTCCAAAGGAAACAACATGAAATCAACCGAAGACGAGGGTTTCGAAATAGTAGCGAAGACGTTGGTGATGGAGGAGGCCATCAACTCATGATCGGTTAACAGACGTGTTTTGAGAGTCTACTTTGAGATCTGTGCTGTCGTAACCGATTGAGATTTGGAGAGTTTAGGATGATCTATTTGTTCCCTACTTCATATGCACTGGAGATTTGTCACATGCTGTGCAGAAGGTAGTGTTGGAGCTGGGCAGCCAGCACTAAAGGGAAAAGAAAGGAGAGAAGGAAGTCGGTTAGGGAACTTGGTGTTGTCCGGTGTGGGGTGATGAGTGCTCACGCTGAGAGATGAAACTCACGAGACTCACTCCTGTGTGGGTTCCTTCTGCAACCTGCCTGGAATGCTGTTCGCCCAGATACCTCCAGGGCTAGCTGCCTCGCCTTCTTCAAGTCTTTCTGCAAATGTCATTTTGTCAACAAAGCCTCCTTGTCTGCGACATTCTGCATTTTGTGTCGCCTCTGTGGGGGTGGGGCCTCTGGGAGGTGATTAGGTCGGCTGCCAGTGACGTGATCCTGGACTTCCCAGCCTCCAGACCCGTGAGAAATAAATTTCTGTTATGCAGAAGCCACGTAGTCTGTGACATTCTGTTACAGCAGCTTGAACAGACTAAGACACTCTCCATGCTATTAATGCTATTTCAAATTGCAACACCTTGCCCCCTCTAGAACGTTCCCTGCCTCGCACTCTCAAATCCCCTTTAACCTTTCCAGTGTTTTCTTTTTATAGCATTTGTCATCTCCCAGTATACTATTTAACACACTTATTTATTTTGTACATTAGTTATGTTTGCTCCCTGAACATATGCTCTATGAGGGCTCATCTGTTTTATTCGTTGGCGTATTCTAAGTGCCCAGAATAGTTCCTGCATAGGGTAGATGCTCACCGAATCTGTGCTGAACACACACATGGTCACATAATTTTAGCGAATTTACTTTTGTTTACTTTTAAAAAAATATGTTTATTTTAAAGAAAGAGTGGGGGGAGGGGCAGACGGAGAGAGAGAATCTCAAGCAGGCTTTGCACTGAGCGTGGAGCCCTACTAGGGGCTCAATGTGGGGCTTGAGGTGGGACTCGATCTCACGACCCTGGGGTCATGAAGAGAGTCAGAGGCTTAACCGACTGAGCCTCCCAGGCACCCCTACTTTTGTTTACCTTTAGAAGCATCATTTCATTGAAATTGATAAATAATTTACCTACCAACATCTGTTAGTCGGTGCTTGTTCCTTTTGTCTCTTGGTTTTTAAGTGGCTGAGAGGCAGTCACTGAGGTGGTAATTTTATTGCTAATGGAAATGCTAAATGTGCCTCCAAGTGGCAGGTGTGTACTCTTTCTGGATGTTTACAGTTTCAGACCTCAAGTGCTAAAGACAGGAGAGGAGTGAGGGGGAGGACCGCGGATGGGACTTGTCTAGCTCAAGCTGAGCTGGAGGAGGGTCACGGGAGCGTGACCCCGGGTGGGCAGAGGTACAGAAGGGAAAACACAGAGCTGGCGAGAAGAGCAGCCCATCTGGGACGGGGCAGGGATGAGGTGGGTGGTGCTGAGAACCGGGAAAGCCGAGCAGAAGAGTTTGGCACTTTGTGGGGAGAGAAGAGACGGATGAAAGCTTGCTGGAGAAGAGTCGCGAGGCTGTTCTGCAGATGCTGGCCTGCAAAGTGGGGTCAGAGAAAGTCCGAGAAACTAGCTGTGCAGTCGTCACCCACAAGCAAGTGAAGGTCAGAGCAAGTTGCTAGTCAAGGGTAATCTGAAAGAGATTTTGTAAGAAACAACAGAAGTTTTTCTAGATTTTTATTATGAAAATTTCAAACATACAGAAATGTGTAAGATATAGTTTATCACTATACATATATATGTATATAGACACACAGTCTCGATTCAACCCCTGAAACAACAGAATTTTAATTGGATCTTATTTCATTTACCAAGAATGTACAAATGGTGGGTTACAGTAAATACATTATAGATACAGAAGAATATTTTTTCCAGTTGTTACAGTAGGACCTCAGATTCAACATGTGATTGTATTTTCTCATTAGAGTTTTAATAGTCAAGACTCTAATACCATTTTTAGTATATTTAGTCCTTGACTATGAACCTCTGTATGAAGTCACATTTTATGAAATTAGCGAGGAAGGCAATCTGATACTGTTTCGCTTAGTGCATCTGTGATTGTAATTTTTGCCAGCAAAATATTTTTTAAACGTTCACGTTAGCTGGGTCGAGATGAAAAATATTGTTTTGTTCCTCTCTAAAGAAAATAAAAACTTGTGTGGTTAAGATTTTATGCCAAACGTTCTCTGAGGATGAAGGGTTCATTCATGCTTTATCAATTTAAACTCTCATGTGAAAAAAGGAAAAGTAAAAGAGTGAAGTATGAAGGTGAAATTACTGAGGAAAATGGTACTTATTAGCCTGCCTTGTGCCGGTCTTCCTTGACTTATCATGGGGCTGTGTCCCAGTAAAGCCATCAGAAGTCAAAAACAGTGTCAGTGGAAAATGCATTTAATACATCTGACCTGGGCGCCTGGGTGGCTCAGTTGGT
The DNA here is from genome assembly GCF_029215605.1 of Mirounga angustirostris. Taxonomy (NCBI): domain Eukaryota; kingdom Metazoa; phylum Chordata; class Mammalia; order Carnivora; family Phocidae; genus Mirounga; species Mirounga angustirostris. The sequence continues at coordinate 128,764,944 of NW_026991713.1, forward strand.
TAAGCGACTGCCTTCGGCTCAGGTCATGATCCTGGAGTCCCGGGATCGAGTCCCACATCGGGCTCCCTGCTCAGCGGGGGGTCTGCTTCTCCCTCTGACCCTCTTCCCTCTCGTGCTCTCTGTCTCTCATTCTCTCTCTCAAATAAATAAATAAAATCTTAAAAAAAAAAAAAACATCTGACCTACCAAGCATCACAGCTTACTTAGCCTGACCTGCCTTAAACGTGCCCACAACCTCCCATCAGCCGGCAGGTGGGTAAGTCACCTCGCACGAAGCCTATTTGATCATCAGGGGTTGATTATCCCGTTTCATGTGTTGAGGATGGCCCTGAAAGTGAAGAACAGAATGGTGATGGGTGCAGAATGGTTGTCGGGATGGATTGTCCGCCCTCGTGATCGCTGGCTGCCTGGGATCTGCAGCTCACCGCTCAGCATCCGAGAGAGGACTGATTGCACATCGCTAGCCCGGGACAAGATCCAACTTCAAAATCCCAAGTACGGTTTCTACTGAAGGCCTTAAGTTTTGCACCAGCACAGAGTAGAAAAATCATAAGAGGGACCATCGTTGAGTCGGGGACTGTCTGTAGTATTTTTTAATTTCCAGGTTCTTTCCTTTCCTCAGCTCTCTGTTTTGGGTTGTTTTTATTGCTGCTTTTTTGTTTGTTTGTTTGTTTGTTTGTTTGTTTTCAGTCTGACCCAGCATTACTTTCTGTGTCTATCAGTTCTCAGGCCGGAGAGATGTGCACAACCTGTGAAAATGCCAATTCCGTAAACGCAAACTATTCCAGCGTCTCTGTTTTAAAACCACAGATGCCTTGGAGTCCCGAAGGCTGAGTAGTGCAATGATGAGGTCCTTTGAATTCCTTATGTGGTGAAACTCCCCTACAGGAGGGTCAAGAGAAATGATCTGATGTTCAGCTGGGAGCTATAGATTGTTGCATTACAGTGAGGCTCCTCCCAGTGAGGTTCCCACAACCACCGTCCTTAGGCCTGTGTGTGCCTCATTCTGAGGGGGTGGGAGAGCCATTTGGAGAATTACAGTGCTTCAGAATAAATTACTGGGGCTGCCCAGCTCATGGAGATAGGTGGGACCCGTGTGTCAGATATCCAGTCCGCTCTGGAGATAGAGGGCATGAGGGAGAAAATGGAGACACCCTTGGTTAGTTGCTTGGGAAGAAGCTCCATCCTTCTTAGCGGTCAACTCTATTTGTCTGCCTCATGAGGACAGACGCTCTTGTTTCTTTTCCCCATTCTTTTAAAATTCATTTTTACTTGCACAAGTAGGGACACCTGGGTGGCTCAGTCAGTTAAGCATCTGCTTTCAGCTCGGGTCATGATCCCAGAGTCCTGGGATCGAGTCCCGAGTCGGGCTCCTTGCTCGGCGGGGAGCCTGCTTCTCCGTCTCCCTCTGCCGCTCCCCCTGCTTGTGCTCTCTCTCTCTTGCTGACAAATGGATAAATAAAACCTTAAAAAAAATAAAAAATGAAATTCATTTTTACTTGCACAAGTAACACATGAATACATTCTCATTGTAAAGGAAACTTCTATACAGATAGACAAAAAAAACCCTCTTAATTCCCCAATCCCCAACCTATTCCTTCCTCAGAAGTAATCACTATTATCAATTTGGTATAATTCTGTCCAGATTTTCTTGTTTGCATTTGCATGACTGTATTTACATAAAGAAATGTATAGTCTTCTGTATGCATTTACATAGATAATGTCATGCTTTCCGTAGCATTCTGCAACTTGCAGATTTTGGGGAACAGTATGTCTCTGAGGTCTTTCCATGAGATCATTTATGTGGTCTTTTCTATGTAAATTCACTTCATTCTCTTTTTATTGCTACATTATATTCCATGGATGTGCCAAACTGTAACCAATTTTCCTAGTGATGGCTATTTAAGTTTGTTTCCTTTTTTAAAAAATGTTAAACACTGCTATAATAAATATTCTTTGCATTTTCATGCATACACTTGACTGATGCTCTAGAACAGATGGAAACTGGGAGACACCGGGAAATGAATTGTTGGATGAAAGGCATGGCCATTTCATAAAGATAGATGCCGCCAAATGGCCATCCCCAAAAAGTGTTATCAGTACACCACCAGCATATAAGACAGAATCTATTTCTCCACCGTGGCTATGGATAATCTTGAATGTTCACCACTCTGTTTTGCCAAAATGTGGTCTCTCACTGCCTATCATAATTTGTATTTCCATGAGAATCAGTGGGGGTTGAGCAAACTTATTACCCACATGCCCATCCATCTTTTATTTTTTTTCCTCGTTATGATGCCTTAGATATTTCTTTCCACAAATATGTGCGTGCATAATTACAGAAAGATGTGTGTGATTTGAGGGGGTTGAAATGGAGATTCTGTTATCTTGGACCTGGACACTCTCACCGGGTACAGTACTTGTGTTTGGGGTCCGGACTGCGGTGGGACCAGGGGTCCTGTTATTGACCTAAAATAGTTTTGAAGTCTTATAGTTACTAATTAGTAAACATGGTGGCTTTCATTATTTATTTTTTAAAGATTTTATTTATTTGACAGAGAGAGAGAGAGAGAGAGAGCAAGTGAGCACAAGCAGGGGGAGTGGCAGAAGGAGAGTGAGAAGCAGACTCCCCGCTGAGTAGGGAGCCTGAAGCAGGGCTGGATCCTAGGACCCTGACATCATGAACTGAGCTGAAGGCAGACACTTAGCCGACTGAGCCACAACATGATGGCTTTTAATGATAGAACTCTCTTGTACTTTTTTTTTTTTAAGATTTTATTTATTTATTTGACAGAGAGAGACACAACGAGAGAGGGAACACAAGCAGGGGGAGTGGGAGAGGGAGAAGCAGGCTTCCTGCCGAGCAGGGAGCCCGACGCGGGGCTCGATCCCAGGACCCTGAGATCATGACCTGAGCTGAAGGCAGACGCTTAACAACTGAGCCACCCAGGCGCCCCTGTCTTGTACTTTTGAGGCTGTTGATGCCGAGTCAGGTTTTGCTACTTCTCCATCTCCCTTTCACAGGGTCCGATTCTAACTCTGGTCAGCTGGTCAACTGAAACCTTATGGCTCCAATTCATCCCCCGCTGTGTGATCTTCATTCACCTGCAGAAATACCTGGGCCTTTGCTGGGGGCTTCTCGTTGTCAAGAGCAGATCTAAGGATGTTGTTCTCCGAGCTTCGGTTGATCCTGTCATTTATCAGCATTTCCTCTGAGCAGGACGTGTTTTCAACTCCTTGACTTCCAATACACACGTTTTAAGCCTGACCTAGATCCTAGACCCTCCTCTTCTCCATTTCCACCAACAAGCATTCTAGAATCCCCACCCTGCGTCTTGAGCACAGCAGAAGGCTGGAGAAATCCCTGGGCCTGGAGGCGCAGGTAGGGCTGCCACAACAGCTGCTTTGTGTTTTGTTTCCCTTGCCCCCCACTCCCATGGCCCTCTCTGCTTCTCGGGTCTCTGCTAGCCACACCCTTGCTGCGTGCCCTCAGCACCTCCTACTCCAGTCCAGCTGTGTACCCCAACTTCCTCCCGCCTGCCTGCAACCCAATCCTACAACCTTCCCTGCCCACAAGGAGACTGACCTGGTATCTTCTAAGAGGTGCGGGCAGTGTCTGCAATTGGATGTAGGCATCCCTAGAAACCCAACAGCTACTCACCCCTGGACGCTCTCTTTCCTGGCTCCCTGCCCCGAAAATGCACTGACACTGACCATGTGGACACGCTTCAGTGTCTGGTCCCTGGTATGCTTTCGGTTTCCCATCTGTTCTTGCTGTGTCCTGAACCTGTTGGTCCAGGTGAGTGCGAACTACCTTTCCATGATCAAGTCTTTGAAAGGAGACAGACAGACAGACAGACTGGTTCAATGCAGTTCTCTTTATATAGCGCTTAACCCCAAACTATAGGCAAGTAGGTACTTAGGAAATGTTTTCTGATGGTATAATACTATATGAAATTATTTCTTTAATTATGTAGTTCTTGGACTTTCTTGGACTTACCTCTTGACTGGATGGAAGGTGGGGGGAGGAGGGGTAGAATGCTGGTAATTACTTTTGAAAACTTTTTCCAGGGGTTGAATGTCTAATTTTCATATATTCCTTAGTGGGTCTGATTTCATGTAAATCGTATTTCCAAAGCCAGGTCACATTTAGTCCCTGAAGGAGCTGCTATGCACAGATCTGAACACACATGAATGAGGGCATCTCATTCTTGGCATCAAGTTACTGCAGTTCTGCTTTGGAGACCTGTCATCCCAAACCAAACCAAATCGGCAGGGGAAGGCATCTTTCCCCATCCCTGTGCCTCCCAGACTCTCTCAAGAAAGTTTTCTGTGGCCAGGGGACCTTGCTTTCTGTCACATTCTTCTTTTTAACAGTAAATGTCTACAACTTAAGGATTTATTTAAATTTGCACAATTTAAAGAATTTTTTGAAAACTATGACATTTTTTGGAGAGGGAATATATATTGTTTTATTTGAAGACTAAATGTTTTAGAGGAGGTATATAGTATTTGGCATCAGAAAAAGCTGGGGTTTTTGTTTTTGGTTGTTTGTTTTCATTTATGAAACTTAACCCTTCTTGGGGCGCGTGGGTGGCTCAGTGGGTGAAGCGTCTGCCTTCGGCTCAGGTCATGATCCCAGGGTCCTGGGATCAAGTCCCACCACCGGCTCCCTGCTCAGCGGGAGTCAGCTTCTGCCTCTGCCCCTCCCCCACTCATACTCTCTCCTGTGTGTGTGCTCTTTCTCTCAAGTAAATAAATCTATAAAATAAAATAAAATAAAAAGAAACTTAACCCTTCTAAGCTTCTCATGTGTTACAATAGAACACGTGTAATAACATTTTAAAAGGTGTGAGTAGACTAATATACGATCTCTTTTAGCTTTATGTTCTTCCCCAGGCCACGCCGAAAATGATACTGCCTATTTGTTAAGACTTGGGTCTGGCGACTGGGGTGTTCTCATCCTGACCTGACCCAGTGCCCCACTTTGTGACATGAGACTGTTGATTTCCCCGTGTAAGTTTGAGTTGTAAGATGGGAGTCGTAACACCAGCTAGGATGATGTCTGCCACCCTGGGCAACCCAGAATAGAAAGGGTTTGCCCCCAGACAGTGTGGCAGAGCTTTAAACAAACAAACAAACAAACAAAAAAGAGCCCACAACTCCCTGACTCATGGTCTAGTGCCCGGGGCCAGATGTTTGGTGGGACAGGAAGCAGAGGGAACCAACTCCAAGAAAGTGTGTGCGCTTGCAAGCTACCGACTGGCCTGGCACCAAGGGACTGTCCCTGGCCACTTTGTGAAGATGGTTCCTCCTGGCTCCATGAATAACCATGGGGTGAGGACTGGGGACACCGGCGCTCAGGAGCTGGGTGTTGGGGGAAGATGAAGGCCTTCACCACTGCTGACCCCGGGTGTGTTCCCGAGGCCTGTGCTTCTTGGGCTCGTCCATCAGTGTGAGGCAGGCTCCCTGGGAAGGACACCTCTGGGGGACAGGGAGGGTCAGGTGGTCAGATTCTGCGTGAGAGAGAGAGACAGGGACAGAGGGAGAGGTGTGTGCGTGTTGTGGGGGGGGAGAGTGAGAGGGTGGTGTAAAAAAAAAAAAAATAGAAGAGGCCAGGAGAAAGAAAGCAGGCTCTCATCTCATTTAACTTAATTTTTATTTCAAAATTCTTTCAAAATTCTTTTCCTGATGCTTTGTTCCCAGCGGTCCCTTTCACTGTGCTTCCTGATGTTCTGACTATTCGATTTGGTGCACTGATTCCGTTGCTAGCCTGGCCCTTTGTTTTCCACTTTTGCTGCATTGATCCAGGCTTTTTGTTGTTGTTGTTGTTCCCTCCTGCTGGTTCCTGTAGTTTCCAGAACATACTCTGTAGACAGCACTCTTCTGGGTGAAAATCTCTGTTTTTTATAAGAGCATATTTTTCCCTTTCTCTTAAAAAAAAAAAAAAACACAAAAAAACCCCTCTCTTTATCTCCCTCTGATTTCTAAAAATCTCATTGTTCATTTCCTCCTATGTCCACTTCCTCCTTTACGCCCTTACCCTCACTGTGAGTTGCTTCTTCGGTAATGGCTTTATTGAGATATAATTCACATACCGTACAATTCATCTATTTAAAGTGTACCATTGAGTGGTTTTTGGTATATTCACAGAGTTGTGTATCCATCACCACAAGCAATTTGAAATCATTTTCATGACCCCAAAAAGAAATCCTGCCCCCATTAGCAGTCACTCCCTGTTTACCGCCCCCCTCCCCTTCCCACCCTGGTCCCTGGCAACCACTGTTCTATTTTCTGTCTCTCTGGACTTGCCTCCTCTAGACATTTCACATATATGGAATCATTATGTAGCATTCATCTGTTGTGACTGGCTTCTTCCACTTAGCCTGTGCTTTCACGCTTCCTTGATGCTCTAGTACGCATCAGTGCCTTGTTTTTATTGCCAACGCTCAGAGACGTCCTGTGTCCACGTGGTGCAGATGAGGGTAGGGCCAAGAGTCACGTGGAAAAGAATGCAAAGTGATAGATTATTAAAATATGATGTGGAGCTTTTGCCAAAGCGCTGACAAACCTATTTTCCTGAAAGCATATTGAGGACCATTAAATATGCCCTGGCAGAAGATGGGACACCATCTCCAGAATTTTCAGTCCAGAAAATTCTTTCCATGCAAATCTCAATGCTCCCAACACCCTCCTCTCGTCCCTATCTCCCTTCTTCCCTCTAGTCTTTCTGTGGAAAAGAACGACAGTGGTTGGCTTGGGACGATGTGCCCGTGTCTAAGCGTTTCTGTTCTGGTCTTGGACGAGGAGCGGAACGATTTCTTTTTCTTTTTTTTTTTTAATTATTTTATTTTATTTATTTGAGAGAGAGAGAATGAGAGACAGAGAGCATGAGAGGGAGGAGGGTCAGAGGGAGAAGCAGGCTCCCCGCCGAGCAGGGAGCCCGATGCGGGACTCGATCCTGGGACTCCAGGATCATGACCTGAGCTGAAGGCAGTCGCTTAACCAACTGAGCCACCCAGGAGCCCCCGGAACGATTTCTTTATTGGAAGTTTGAAAGGGCCCAAATGAAGCATAGCTAGATTGAAAAATAAACATGTTATCAAGTCAAGAGGAGATGAGAAGAGGCCCAAGGCATTGAAAGGAGAGAGCCGGGAGACCAAATGGCTGGCAGGGCACCTGGGAGTGAACTTGGATAGGTCTGCGTGGAGAGGGAATCGAGGAAACGGTGTCTTGAATTTCCTTTGCTTTCCTGGCAGAGGTCAGAAACCTTCCCAGGGCCTTCAGTGTAGTGCTCCGAAACAAAAACGGCGGACCTGTTTCAAGTCAGGAATGATAAGCCGTTGGCGTGAATAGTCTCCATAGGCTAAGAAAGGGCTATATGAGCGGGATGGAGAAGTTCTCCTCTTGCAAAAGTATCTCAAAAATTATGTTAACATGGGGCGCCTGGGTGGCTCAGTTGGTTAAGCATCTGCCTTCGGCTCAGGTCATGATCCCAGGGTCCTGGGATCGAGCCCCACATCGGGCTCCTGGCTCGGCGGGAAGCCTGCTTCTCCCTCTCCCGCTCCCCCTGCTTGTGTTCCCTCTCTCGCTGTGTCTCTCTCTGTCAAATAAAAAAAAAAAAAAAAGTGTTATATTAAAAAAGCGGAACTCAAGGACACCTGGGTGGCTCAGTTAGTTAGGCGACTGCCTTCGGCTCAGGTCATGATCCCAGGGTCCTGGGATCGAGCCCCACATCGGGCTTCCGGCTCAGCGGGGAGTCTGCTTCTCCCTCTGACCCTCCCCCCTCTCATGTGCTCTCTGTCTCTCTCATTCTCTCTGTCTCAAATAAATCAATAAAATCTTTAAAAAAAAAAAAAAAAAGAAAATATATGTGTGCTGTTTAATAAAGCCACTGAATGTGTCGTAACTTGTTACAGCAGCAATAGGAGACTAATACATTTGGGTTTTATGAGTTTGGGGCGAAGTTAGCTAAATTTAGGGTAAAAATATGCAGCTGTTTGTAATTACCATAAGTACTGTATTTACAGTGAAACTTGTAAACTTGACTGATGAAGGCTTTGATTAACTACTAGACTCCTCGCTAGCTAATAAGCACCCCAGCTCAAGCAGGCCAGGCCCCCCGCCTTGCTCCCAGTGCTGCAGGAGATACGTTGTTCTTGGCACCTGGGTTCTCATGTAGCTGCTCTCATCCTGATTCCTTGATCAACGTGGTTTTCATTTTGTGTCTTCGTCAGTCTCCTTTGAGAGACCAGGGCTGTGGCCCACTTCTGAGCCCCATGCTCTGTTTTTAGAGCTCTCCCTGGGGGCAGCTTAATGCCCAATCCATCCTGCAAAGGTCTTACTGGTTTGGGGGAGCCTCTTTTTTGCCTGCATGAAGTCTCAATCTGTTGGACATACAAATATAGCAAACTCATGGTGGAAAGGATTAAGAGATTGGCGCTCTGGCAGTAGACAAGACCCACAGAGTAAACCCTCCAATTTCAGGTTCTCCACATCAGCATTTCCACAGCTGAAAGAGGCACTTGCAGGCACGGCTGGCAAGAGCATAGAGCAGTTAAACAACTAACGAGGAGAATTTAGCAATTTTTAATAAAACACAATCAAACGGGTCTTACTGGGCTGGAATCCACGTGTCGGAAGAGCTGCATTCCCTGGGGTCGAGCAATCCAGCTTAGATCATTTTATTCTGAAGAAACGCCCTGCAGAACGCAAAACAACATACAGAAGAAAGGGTATTGATTATGGAATTTCGTTATAATCACAAATACTGAAAACACAACCAACTGGGAAAAAGACTGGCAGACTCTGGGAGCTGATGGCCAAGGATTTCCAAGCTCTACTGTTAAAAGAAGAAAGTAAAGTGGAAAAGAATATGTGAAGCATGTTACCATTTGTGCACAAGAAGGTGGGGGTAAAAATTGTGTGTGTGTTTGCTGTTTTCACCAGAATCACAGGAAAAATAAACCAGAAACAAAGGAAAATGACTACGTGGAGGGCATAGGTGTGAACAGCATGGAAGGAAGAAGGATGAGGGGGACCGTGAACTTCTCTGAGGATTTTTTTGTGCAGTTCTGAATTTTGAACCACGTAAATATTTTATTTTACTTTTTTATTTTATTTTATTTTTAGGACACAAAGTCTGCTTTAAATATTTCTTTGGGAGGGAGGACACCACACTTCTACTCAATTAAGAGTAACATTTTTACAGTCTTGAGGTCTCTCTCTCTCTCTTTTTTTTTTTTTTTTTTTTTTTTATGTTTATCATGCCATACATTCACAGGGAATGGTTTCTGGAAGTTCAGGCTGCTCTTTCCATCGGCTCTCACAAAATGTGCATCTCTGGGTGGGGCCGGCTGGCGCTTCAGCTGAACCCAAGTACCTTTCTCTTTGGCTTCCATCTGATCATTTTCCTTCACCCACTTTAGGAAGCTGTCTCTGCTCTTTGAACACTTAATATGCTCAATACATACACCAACTCTCTTGGCAAGAATCTTGCCTTTAACTTGTTTGTTTATAACAACGCCAACAGCATGCCAGGTAACACTGTGGGGCATTCCTTTCTGAACAGTGCCATTCCCTCAATGTCCACAATATCACCTTTCTTGTAGATTCTCATGTTTATGGCCAAAGAAACAAAACCATGTTTTCTAAAAAGGCCTAGAGAAGGGGCGCCTGGGTGGCTCAGTCAGTCAAGCGTCTGCCTTTGGCTCAGGTCACTATCTTAGAGTCCTGGGATCCAGCCCCGCATCAAGCTCTCCATTCAGTGGGGAGTCTGCTTCTCCCTCTGCCTCTCCCTTTGTGCTCTCTCTCTCAAAAGATTTTATTTATTTATTTTGAGAGAGAGAGAGCGAGAGAGTGCGGGCAAGCCGGGGGATGGGCAGAGGGAGAGAGAATCTCCAGCAGACTCCGAGCTGAGTGCAGAGCCCGGTGTGGGGCTCGATCTCACGACTGTGAGCTCATGACCTGAGTGGAAATCAAGAGTTGGAGGATTAACCGACTGAGCCACCCAGGAGCCCAATAAAGAAAATCTTTTTTAAAAAAGGCTTTTGTTTTGTTTTGTTTTGTTTTGTTTTTAAAGGCCTAGAGAACATAGAGTAGGTATCTCTCCTCTTTCCTTTTCTGTTGGTCATTTTGGCGAATGATTGGAAGATGGTGGTTCAGGTGGTTGAAGCTGAACCATGTAACAGTTTTAAATATTTAAAAAATTAAAGATAAGAAAAAAAGTTGAACATACACAGAAACAAAGGAATCTAAGCGGTTAGCAAATTGATGGCATGACAACACAGAGATGAGGATTGTCAGTAACTCTTGAACCCTATGCTCTGACTAATGGGATATGGTCTAAGGGAAAACAGACTAGCAGGAGGCTTATGCACTCGGGTTGTACTTGATAGTAATATTGACGTCATCACACTGAAACTCTTCTCCGTATGTTGTAAGGCACGGCAAATGAGTAAATGCACCCACTGTGTGGGGTGACCTCAGGCTCATGAGGTCAGAGGAGGGGGGTTACATGGAACGGAGAAATGCTGTGCTCCTGGATTAGAATTGGAGGGCTCGGTATGAGCTCATGATTTCCCAGCTCTATCCGCTGTCAAAGATAAAGCGGGACATTAGTTAAAACTGTGAAAGTAGATTTTATGCCAGAACTACTGACAGTAGGGACAAGATCTGAGTCCCGTTCTGATTTGCACAGAGTAACTGGTATTTTAAAGTGAGAATGAGGCCGTGGGGAGGGGGACAGAGGGCTGCTCAAGTGAAAATTACAAAGGATCGGTCAGTGTCAGTGTGACTTAGGCCAGCTGTGCATACTGGCTGGCAGTGATCAGAATCAGGATTCTGCCTCCCACAGAGACGGGGAGATGGAGACCAGCCTGCCGACTGCCTTCCAAAGGCATGCCCTTCAGAGCCCCAAGAAAGGCATTCCTGAGTTGTAGGAGATGGGTATATATCTCAAAGGGTCAGGGGAAGGATTCACAATTCTAAGCCCTTTTTAGTGAATGCTCTCAAAGACAGGGTGGTCAGTAGCCTATCTTCGATGTTGGCTGGAATGAGCAGAATTCTCCTGGCAGTGTTGAACTTTCCAGGCAGGCTTATGAGGGAGGGGCCGGGGTCTTCCCAGGGACATAGTCTTAGCTACTTGAAGTCATGCTGGAGTTTGGTGTCTCTTAGCCTAGAGGTCTGGATGGGGTGGTTATGTTCAATTCTTACTACTGAAAGTGACTTGAAGCGGTGTCACTCCTGGACCAGGGGACACATTAGTCCTCAGATCTTGGTTTCTAAATACCATTCCCTTTAAAGCAAACAAGTATCCTTGGCTAAATTGGTTGATTCTAGATTAGGGACAGGGAAAGTACAACGTGTTTGGAACATCTTGTCCAGAAAAACAGGAAGTCTCAAGAACCAGTGGGCAGGACCAGCTACGTAATTTGCAGGGCCCAGTGCAATGAAAATGCAGACCCCTTGTTGAAAAATGATGAGGAATGTCAGAATAGCAATAGCAGAACAGTGAGGCATGCAGGTGGCTTTCCTAAGAGCAAGATCTGGTGCAACTACTCAGGTCACACACCCGCGATGCTGACCCTGATAATGCAAGATGGGTTAGAAGTTCAGAGAAGCCAGCTTGTAGGGGCTCCTGCTGGTTAATTTTGGGACAATTTGAGCACCAAAGAACAATAATAATGGCAATGGATTATAAAACATGAAATCAGAAGAGAAGGCATGAGTTTATAGTGATACCAAAAAGATGGGTATGCAAGGGAGGGAAAATTTTTATGAAGAATGTCTGCTCATAAATGTAGACAGAATGATAGAATTAGGGAAACTACCATTTTTTGCAGTCACCAATGTAACAACGATGCTAAAACCATTGGATTAAAGATTGTTGAGGAAAAGGATATGCACATAAGTGATGTCTGCCTTCATTACCCCAGAGGTTACTTATTAATTACAAATGGGGAAAGATGCTTTCACAATAGAGAGATCTGGCAGAATCCACCTTTACCAAGTGAACAATTCTGCATGGCTGACTATGAGACAATATGTTAATCATGTGCCTCCTGATATGAATACCATGTAGTATTTTGTCCAAGACATTGAATATGAATCTGATCATGAGAAAGCAATCAAACAAGGCAACTGGCCTGAACCCTTACAAAATGAAAGAAAAAAAAGAAAAAAAAAGCACCCCAGAGCTGTTCTGGATCAAAGGAGGATAAAGAAACATGAAAACCAAGTGAATCGCATGACTTTTAATGACCTAGATTGAAAAGGAGCTACGGAAGACTTTCAGGGGACAACTCAGGAAACTAGGATTTTGGACTGCAGATAATCCTATGCATCAATGTTAAATTTCTTGGGTGTAATGATCGTGTAGGAAAATGTCTTTGTTTTTTGAAGATACATGCCAACGGTTTTAAAATGAAATGCCCTGAAGTCTGCCACTTGGTTTCAGATGAAAGGGAGGGGGAGAAGGGAAAGAGAGAGAGAAGAGAGGGAGAGATTCAGAGGGGGAGAGAGAGAAGGAGGGAGGTGGGGATAGGGATAGAGAGGGCAAATGTAGCAAAATGCTAACAATTATTTGAATGTGGGTCAAGAGTATATAGCTATTATACTATTTTTTTTTCACTTTTCTATAGGACAGACATTCTAAAAAATAAGCTAAGGAGAAAAGTTTTCCTAGCTAAGGTCACATATCAAGGAGGAACACAGTTCCTACCCCATCAGGGGCAGAAAGTCTCTCTAGCTTGATTGGCAGGACCCTGAAGGGGCAGACACACCACCAGACACGTTAATATAATTCATGTGTGTCTCCAATCTGTGTGCCCAGCACCATCAGTCATGGTGAGCAGAGCAGAGCTGATAGCAGACAGCAGTGTTTGATGGGCACCCATCCCTAGTGTGGACTAACGAGAAGAGCCGAGACTGGTATTGGTAGACCAGCTGGCTGAGGTTCCTTCTGTGTTCAGGTGCCAGTGCAGGCTTGGACAACTTTTTTGGGTCTTATTTGAAAATTGGAGAAAATATGCCTGCTCTACTTATGCTACAGAGATTGAATAAGATAATGTATGAGACAAAACATTCTTATTTCATAGATTTGTAGATTATCTCATTGTATTTTATGGATTTAATTCTGGAAATAGAGGTTTTTAAAATATATATGAGCTCTTACAGATGTTTTTGCTATTTGTAGTCTTGTTATAATTTGTGTCCTATAAATACAGAATTCATGATCATTCTATTTCACACAATTACCATCAAAAAAAGAAAAAAAGAAGCAGTGCATCCAAAATGGTAAAATCATCTCAGCTGCATTATTGAGTACTCCTGACAGGAGAGGACTTCTATTCTGAGTGGGCTTCCAACTGCACATTTGAAACTTGTTTTTCCTCTTCACTACCTGTATTGTTTCAGGGCTGGGTATAGTAGGCCACGTTCATATCATGATATGCCTTCTGGGTGAATCAGCCTAATGGGAAGCAGGGATATCCCTGGAAGCCACCAGGATGGCTAGCAATAACCATACATCCAACTGATTGTGAATCATGTAGATCTACCCTGCCAAGCCCTGGCATCCCTGACTCAACTTCTCCTTTTTTTTTTTTTTAAGATTTTATTTATTTAGTAGAGAGAGAGAGCGCATGCACTAGCAGGGGGAGGGGTAGAGGGAGAGGGAGAAGCATACTCCCCACTGAGCAGGGAGCCCAATGCAGGGCTCGATCCCAGGACCCTGAGTCTGTGACCTGAGCCGAAGGCAGAGACTTAACTGACTGAGCCACCCAGGCACCCCTTGACTCTATTTCTCCTTAGCTGGAATCCAAAATGTCACAGCCATTCCAGTGGTATCTATGCAAGGGGAAGTATGAGGGAGAGAAAATCCAAGAGGACAAAGACAATGGTATTAACCAATTCTAGTTAAAATATCTTACTTAAAAAAAAAAAAAAAACTAAAACCGAAAAACAAGGGGAGTGAAAGACCAAGACAAGGGAGAGAGTTTATCAGCATTTGTGACATTAAAAAAGAGGTAGAGGTGTCTGTCGGGCAGTCAGAAACATGGGTTTGGAGAGATGATGGATGGCAACGTAGAGATGATGAAGTCATTTCACAGTCATTGTGGCTGCGTGAGTGGATGAGCTGCCACCAAAAGAAAAGGTGTGGAAGGAGAGGAGAAGTGAATGGAGGGCGGAATGGTGGGTGATGCCTGCATTCCATTGTGAGGTACATGTGACCACTGTAAAGTCTTGGGCCACCATGCTGATCACAGCCAAGGTAAGAGAGCTGTGAGGGATGAGCACAGCCAAGTTGATTTGGGTTTTTGTCACTTGGAGTGGAAAGGTTTTGATAATACATTTAAATATTGAAAACTGGATGTAAACCTACGCTTATAGCGCTTATACAATTATAAAATCAAAACATACTAGGCGCTAGCAAAACTACAAAACCCATAAAGTAGAAATTACCCTTTATTGCGACGGATGGAATTGTCTTGCTAAAATAAAATCACTGCTGGAGGGGAAGAATGAAGGGGGGGAAATCGGAGGGGGAGACGAACCATGAGAGACGATGGACTCTGAAAAACAAACTGAGGGTTCTAGAGGGGAGGGGGTGGGGGGATGGGTTAGCCTGGTGATGGGTATTAAAGAGGGCACATTCTGCATGGAGCACTGGGTGTTAGGCACAAACAATGAATCATGGAACACTACATCTAAAACTAATGATGTAATGTATGAGGATTAACATAAGAATAAAAAAAAAGAAAAAAGAAGAAAATCACTGCTATTGGTGTTAAAAGTAGAAAAATCTATCTATGTGGTCAAGATTTCACTTGTTGGTTTGGTTATTTTGATTTTGAGCATACTGCCCATTATTTGAGTAATTGTCACGATCTGTGTTGATATTTCTTCTCTTTTTAAAATTTACTTATTTATTTTCTCTTTAACCCAGTTTGTTTTACATCCCTTATCTGTTATTTAGAAGAGACAGTCTAATAGTGCATCTCACATGTGATGACAAAAGTATCATTTGGCAAAATTTATTCCTTGATTGTTCACTCTGCACATTAATGATGTGTGGTAAGTGGGTGTGTGTTTTCATCATGCAATCCTTATTCCGCATGGCTTACAGTGTGAATATGGAGCTGGATGCTGGGACACATATTTCTGAGTTCTATGTGCTCATACCATCATGTGGATTTCAGTGACTCAGTTCTCCCACCACTTTTCTCCCATCAAACTACTACAACACCTTCATCTTGATAGTCTGGCTTCAAATGGCCTGCAAATACTTAACGATACAAAGAAAAGAACTAAAGATGTAATTGTCAACTAAAATTGGGGGTGGAGGGAAGCACACAAGGGGGAAGAAAGGAGAGATCTACTGATTCATCATTGCTCAAAAAAGGTGTCCATACTGGCAAAAGGATGTATATGCCAACCTTTCCATGGCGAAGGCATTTTGGGAGACAGTGTAATGTGATACAAGGAGCATATGGTTTGGGAGTGAGACAACTCTGATTTTGACTGATGCTCTCACTAACTTTGACACTGGGAAGTTATGTAATTACTTGGTTTTCTCATCTGTAGAGTAGTGTTACAATGATTAAACGAAAGCCTTGTAGGGGCGCCTGGTGGCTCAGTTGGTCAAACAACCTTGTTTTAGCTCCGGTTGTGATCTCGTGGTCACAGGATTGAGCCCTGCGTCAGGCTCTGGGCTTAGTTCAGAGTCTGCTTGGGACTCTGTCTCCCTCTCCTTCTGCCCCTCCCCCTGCTTGCGCACACGTGCTCTCTCTCTCCATCTCCCTCTAAGATAAATAAATAAATCTTTAAAAATAAAAATAAAAAAAATGAGGTCTTGTAGCTGAAATGCCTGAAGCTGTGCCTGCTACACAGTTGGTGTTCACTAATAGTGGCTATTATCAGTTTTAGGCATTGAGCAGGACTAGAATAAATGTGGAACTCAAAATGGTGGCAGGTTAGGTAAGTAAGGCTCAGAGGTATGATGGGTTTGACCATAGAGAGGGCTGTGTCAATCAGACCAACTGAGCAAAGGGTGGGGGTTGGCACCTCGTGCTACACAGACTTTACGTATCCAGATTATTGCCCATTCTGAAGTTTGACCCACGTTGTAACATCCCACTGTGTTTATCAAGATAGTTGCACCTGTTTCAAATTGCCCAAAAACTTTGTATTAATCACAGCTTTTTTTGTAAATTTATTATCATTTTGGGAAAATCTTTGGTACACAGCCCATTCTTGGGGATTAAAATGATTATTTCATTTGTCTTTGAGGGTTGTAATGCTTTTGGTCTTCTTTGGAGCTTCTCTTTATAGTCCTTCTTAAAGAACTAATTTCTATTCTTTGTTGTTATCATTAGTCTAAAGAATTCAGTCCTAATCATTTAGTAGCAGAGGTTCAGTTCAAGCAGACCTGGCTTCCATCCTTACCGTCACTTAGTTATTATTTGATCTTTTTGAACACTGGTTTTCTAACCTGGCAGATTAGGAATAATAATGCCCACCTCCTCTGGACTGGTATGAAGGATTAAATGAGATAATGTCTTGACAGCTCTGGGCTGATCATCAGCAGTATCAGTAACCTTAGTACCATTATTCATATCCTTCCAACTCCTCCCATCCCCATTAAAGAGCTCTTTGCAAGATGAGCAGTTCTTTGGCATAAATATAGAATACTATATATGTAATATATATATATATATATATATGTATACACACATATTTATATTTTATTTTATTTTTGTAAGTAAGTAATCTCTACAGCCAATGTAGGGATTGAACTCACAATCCCAGGATCAAGAGTCACACGCTCTACTAACTGAGCCAGTGAGGCAGCCCCTCACCACCAAATATTTAATTCATGTTGGGAAAATATTAAAAACTATAGTACCAGGCTGTGTCTTACCACATTTGAGAAAATCAGAGAGGAATTTTTAATTATAAGCTTACTTCGTCCAAGGTGAAGAGGTACTAGAATTCCCAGGCAAGGGGGAAGAAATCTGCCATTGACCTAAATATGTGATAATCATCAGAATTTCCTTTTTCCTGAGGAGTAGAGCTAAAACCTAAATGATTCTCACAGATTATCCACAAACACATTTACTGAGAGGCAGTAGGGTGCAGGAGAGTCATTAATGAGTCATACAATTTAAGCAAGTCACTGCCTCTGCCTTTCTTCTGTTTCCTTGCCACCAAGTGAGGTATTTATCCTTACTTGGGGAGGGAAGGGTGGTTGGGAATATGTGTAGGACATTTCTGTTATTGGTAGCCATCGGACATATTCTGTATATGGTAGCCATTTTCCAAGATGGTCTCCAGTGATCCCTGCTTCTGGTGGTCACACCGCTTTGTGGTACCTCCCATGGTACAGCAAAGTTGGTCTATGTGACCAATAGGATGCCACAGAAGTGAAGGTCAGCCACTTCCAAAGGTGCTGCAGCTTCTCTCTTGGACTCTCTCTCACCATTTGCTCTATCAAAAGCCTCATTGTGAGCAGCTCTATGGAGATGCCTGTGTGGTCAGGGACTGAAGCCTGCTGCAAACCAGCCATGTAAGTGACCTTGGAAGCAGGCCCTCCATACCCAATCAAGTCTCAGATGACTGCAGCCCCAGCTGACACCTGGAGTGCAAGCTTGTGAAGACCTGGAGCCCGAACCACCCAGCTGAGCTGCTCCCAGATGCCCGACCTATAGAAATCAAGATAATAAAAGGTCATTGTTTTAAGATGCTAAGTTTAAAGTAATTTGTTGTACAGCAATAGGTAACTAATACAGGATGCTACTGGCTTTTTATAAGCAGAGCCAAGGAAGCTAGATGTCCTACAGTCTGTGGAACAGTCCTGCTCAGTGAAGACTTTTCCTACCTTCCCATAGACTGAATGTTTGTGTCCCCCGCAAAATTCATATGTTGAAACCTAACTCCCAAGGTGATGGTATTTGAAAATGAGGACTTTTTGAAGTGATTGGGTCAGGAGGCAGGGGAGCCCTCAGGAATGGGAGAGAGAGAGAGAGAAAGAGCACAAGCAGGGGGAGCGCAGGCAGAGGGAGAAGCAGGCTCCCTGCTGAGCGGGGAGCCCGATGTGGGACTCGATCCCAGGACCCTGGGATCATGACCTGAGCTGAAGGCAGTGCCCTTATAAAAGGACCCAAAGAGCTTGCTCGCCCCTTCTGCCATATGGAGGCATAGTGAGAAGACAATTGTCTGTGAACCAGGAAGTGGGCCTTCACTGGACCCTAAATCTGCCACTACCTTGATCTTGGACTTCCCAGCCTCCAGAACTGTGAGAAAGAGATGTTTACTGTTCAAGTCACACAATCCCTGGTATTTTCATTGAAGCCATCCAAATGGACCAAGACACACCCTCAATGTGGAACTCGGGTCTTTCCTCACACTGGCATGATCCTTCTGGGTTTGAAATGTGTAGGACTGTATCCATTCCTTTACTCAAAGCACAGCTCCCCTGGTACATTGGCCAGCTGCAGTTCTACCTTTGCAGGCTTTTGCCAGATAAAACATAGGGTAATTGAGTAGGTCTCATTCATTATCAACCAACAAAGCGCAGAGTTATGTCTCCAAAGTCCAAAAATGTACAAACAGTGAAGATGAAGATGAGAGTAATAAATGTGACTAAGGGAAACTGAAAGTTTTGATTTATGTGTGGAGATAAGACAGCACAGATAAACAGTACAAATGATAAATAAGACCTAAAGATGAGAGATAGGGAAACAAAGAGAAAAAAAAGAAGAAGGAAGAAGATTTTTATTTTTATTTTTTTTTAAAGATTTTATTTATTTATTTGAGAGAGAGAATGAGAGAGAGCACATGAGAAGGGGGAGGGTCAGAGGGAGAAGCAGGCTCCCCGCCGAGCAGGGAGCCCCATGCAGGACTCGATCCAGGGACTCCAGGATCATGACCTGAGCCGAAGGCAGTCACCTAACCAACTGAGCCACCCAGGCGCCCGAAGGAAGAAGATTTTTTTTTTTTTAAGATTTTATTTATTTATTTATTTGAGAGAGAGAGAATGAGAGACAGAGAGCATGAGAAGGAGGAAGGTCAGAGGGAGAAGCAGACACCCCGCCGACCAGGGAGCCCGAGGCGGGACTCGGTCTCGGGACTCCAGGATCATGACCTGAGCCGAAGGCAGTCACCTAACCAACTGAGCCACCCAGGCGCCCGAAGGAAGAAGATTTTTAAAGATTTGGTGGATCGCTTCTTGACCATCATCTCAAGAAAATATAAAATGTGTGTATTTTGGGTTGTTTGAGAACGTAGACTCCCAAGACGCCCTTTTTGCCTGGGGTTTGTTATAAATAACACTGTTCAAGAGAGGAAGACATTGTTTTTTTTCTCCCCACAATCCAAAAACACCTGACTAAGGACAGGAAATGTACATTCAGTGAAGGACTATGTCAAAAACACAATCCATAAGAGAATGGATAAACTACTTTTTTTCTTTTGTATGGAATTAAATTGTTGGAAGGAAGCCAAGGAAGTGACACATTTCACCTCCTGTTTCTGGCTAAAACAATCCTTAACCCAGAGTAGTTGTTCATCAAATCACTTTGGGTCTTAGGTACTGTGGGTTAATGAATTTATTTCCTGGTCAATAAATTTTAATTTTTTCATATTTCCATGAGGAAATGAGATACAGTGCCTTCACATAGATTGTAAATCTATTCTACTTTTTATTAAAACTAGGGGAAAAATATCCTTTGGGTCATCTACTTGAACAGTAGTTTGGCTCCTACTGTGCACAGGCTGGTGTTGATTTTTCATATCTTTATTTAAGTGACTTCTCTCCAACTTAGTTAAGGCAGAAAATATATTTCTTGCATGTTTTTCTGAATGTAATTGACTTTTCACTACCTGTCAGAGTCTTATAGGCTCCTCATCTGTAAAATATAAGCATTTACTATTTATGCTGTATACACACATATAGAGATGAAAGTACTTGTGAATAGTAAAGTGATAGAAAAATGCTAACTACTTTATTTCCAATTCAGTTTATGGGAGTTGAATATTTTTTTCCTAAATCTAGGACAGGGTAAGTTTGTACATATGAGAAAGCATGTCAAGCCTAAGTCAGGAGAGTGGAAAGTGAAAACAGCCAGTTGGATACGTGGTTCTTTTTTTTTTTTTTTTTTTTTAAAGATTTTATTTATTTATTTGTCAGAGAGAGAGAGAGAAAGAGCACAAGCAGGGGGAGCACAGGCAGAGGGAGAAGCAGGCTCCCTGCTGAGCAAGGAGCCCGATGTGGGACTCGATCCCAGGACCCTGGGATCATGACCTGAGCTGAAGGCAGATGCTTAACTGACTGAGCCACCCAGGCGTCCCTTTTTCTTTTTTTTTGAAGATTTTATTTATTTATTTATTTTTTTTAAAGATTTTTTAAATTTAACTGTTTGTTAGAGAGAGAGAGAGCGTGAGCAGGGGGAGACGCAGAGGGAGAGGGAGAAGCAAGGTCCCCGCTGAGCAGGGAGCCTGATGTGAGACTCAATCCCAGGATGCTGGGATCATGACCCAAGCCAAAGGCAGATACTTAACCGACTGAGCCACCCAGACGTTCCTGGATACATGGTTCTTAGAGTCAGGCCAGGGGTCGAAGCTGGGAGTGACCAGCCTCTCTGTGGCGGGGGAAGTCAGAGATGCAGATTAGGTCCCATAAGGAGGAGAGTGTATAGAACCAAAAGAGGTGAGGATGACCAGGGACTGAACCCAATCTAATACTAGCTGTATAAGGCAGAGGTCTTTAACTAGGATAAAGCACTCCTTGTGAAGACTTTCGAAGGGGTACGTGTACATAGGTGTTTTAAGGGAGTCCATTTCTAGATCCTCAGCTTCAATATCTAATCTTTCCTCACTTGCTCTGTTTCAGAGCTGACCTGTGATGGGATGGGGGATGGGGGACAGCGTCTCTTCTCTAATCCTTTCAGGCTGGCCTTTCTTCCCCCTTTCCCAAACAAAGGCACACCCTTCATAGCACCCTGTTGCATTATCCTGGATGGGAAAAAGCCTCTAGGGCAGCAAACAAAGGGACACCTGGAAATATTGGTGCTGGTTCTGAGAAAGCACATGACTCTGGTGGCCAAGTAGCCGACCCTCCCAGCTGGCGGTCTCCAGCTCTGCATAGCAACAGAATTGAAATCAGACCTCATGGACCTGTCTCCTGGTAAGCCATCCCAAGTCGTTTGTGATTAGATTGCTCTGACTTGGGGCATAACTCAAAAGGAGCTCAAAGATTTGAGAGTCATTGCTCTAAAAAAATGTCTTCCTTTCCCATCCATTTATTTGTGAGTAAGGTTTCTTAAAGCTTCCATCTATAAAAATGAAAAATAGGAATAGAATTGTTGGTGAAATCTGTCTTACTCTAGAGACAAGTAAAATTACTAACAGATGAGTAAACTGGGGGGAAAATATATATATCTCCAGTCCCAGAAATTAAGAGATGCATTTCTGTCTTAGTCAATTCAGGTTATATATATATAACATATAACAAAATACCACACTGGGTGCTTATAAACAACAGAAAATTTTTTCTTGCTGTTCTGGGCATTGGAAAGGCTGAGATCAAGATGCTGGCAGATTCTGGTATAGATGGCATCTTTTCCCTGGGTCTTCACCTGGTGGAAGGGGCAAGAGAGCTCTGTGGTGTCTCTTTATAAAGCTACTAATCCCCTCCTGATCTAATCACCCCAAAGGCCCCACCTCCTAATACCATCACATGGGGGATTAGAATTTTAACATGTAAATTTGGGGAAGACACAAACATTCAGACCACAGCAGTTTCCAATAAAAATTTACTTAGGGCAAAACGAGTGACAGAAGGCAGATCAGTGAGCGGTTGTCTAGAGTCAGGAATAAGAGTTGAGGATTATCTGCAGAGAGGCAAGAAGGAGATTTTGGAGTAAAGTTTTATATCTTGATTTTGATTGTGGTGTTGGTTATATAAGTGAACACAGTTGTCCAAATTTATCAGTATGTACACCTAAAGTGGATGAATTTTTTTGGATGTAAATTATATCTCATTAAAGCTGGGGAAAAGGGGCTCCTGGGTGGCTCAGTCGGTTAAGCGTCTGCCTTCGGCTCAGGTCATGATCCCAGGGTCCTGGGATCAAGCCCTGCATCGGGCTCCCTGCTCAGCTGGGGGCCTGCTTCTCCCTCTCCCCCTGCTTTGTGCTCTCTGTCTCTCAAATAAATAAATAAAATCTTTTAAAAAAATAAAAAAATAAAGCTGGGGAAAAGGTTTACTTTTCTGTTTAATTTTCATTTATCAAATTTATAGTATTTATGTTGTTTTGATCAATTATGTACCAGTAATCAATGTGATGGCAACTCAACACAGAAGAAATTTTTAATATTTAGAGGCTTGTGGCTATGGGAAACATAGCAAATTTTAATTTATACTTTTTCCATGAGAAGAGAGTGATCAATAAAAGGCTGTAAAATATAAAATATATTAAGATTAAATTCTGTGGGAAGGGAAATATGATATCAAAGGGTGAAAGAAACCATATAAAATGCCAAAGGTTAAAAAAGAGGTTGCTCAAATATTTTAAAATATGAATGAGAGTGGATTATAACCAAACACCATGTTTCATAGATTCCATTAGATTTATTGAAAAGAATGCTATAACAGTTTCATTTTCAAATAATGAGATTTACAATATACTGGAAAATTCATTTTTTGCAACTAGACTTAGAATAACATTTAAAAAAATTAACTTAAAAATGTACAAGAACAGTACATAATCTTTCAAGGTACTTTTATTTTTAAAAAAAGATTTATTATTTGAGGGAGAGAGAGAGAGAGAAAGCAGGACTTGGAGAAAACACATGTAGACTGGTGTTCTAAGAAAGTTGAATCTGAATAGAAGGTGAGGGAAGGGGTGAAAGCTTGAGGAGGATGCCGAGTAGAGGATTCAGCTGTGAGGCCGTGGCCGGCAGCCTTCTAACACGCTCTCTTGCCCACCGTTGCTCTCTTGTCCAGCTTCTCTGGGTAACTTTCTCTCATTTCACTGGGATTTATAAAAGTGACTGTAAGGGTAAGTGAGCTGCTAGAGAGGAACCCCCATGTCTCAGTTGCTTAACATAATAAAGTTTTATTTCCCATGAAGGTAAAGCCCAATTGGTTCTTCCTACTGGGTGGTCACGTTCTCCTGCAGAGATGCAGAGGCCCAAGCTCACTCCGTCCAGGTGATCTTGCACACTCAGCTTCCAGAGCTGTGCTGGAGAGGGAAAGTGGCATAAGGAATTGCCTGTGGGAGGCTTACATGGGCCAGGACTGGAAATGGTGGACATCATTTCTGCCCACTTTGAGTAGAACAGTTGCATGACCACATGTCACTGCAGGGGGGCTGGAAACTGCAATGTGGCTGTGTGCAACATTAGGAGATGGGTCTGATGAATGTGCACTGGTCTCTGCCACATTATTCTGCCCCTTCATTACTGTGACCTCCTAAGCCCACATCTTAGCCTCTTAGGACCATGGCCTCAGTTTGGACTGATATCTTGACTGGGGTACTGCTCAGACTTCTGTCCCAACCTATTTCCGGCCTGATACTGTCAAGTCTTAAGAGTTTCTTTACTTTTTTTTTTTTTTAAGATTTATTTGTTTATTTGAGAGAGAGAGAGAACAAGCTGGGGCAGGGGCAGAGAGAGAGGGGCAAGCAAACTCCCCGCTAAGCATGGACCCCGACTTGGGGTTCAATCCCAGAACCCTGAGATCATGACCTGAGCTGAAATCAAGAGTCAGATGTTTAACCAACTGAGACTCCTAGGCACCCCTCAGAGTTTCTTGTAGAGACTCTAAGGGGATCATCTCTGTTTTTTTTTTTTTAAAGATTTTATTTATTTATTTGACAGAGAGAGAGACAGTGAGAGAGGGAACACAAGCAGGGGGAGTGGGAGAGGGAGAAGCAGGCTTCCCGCGGAGCAGGGAGCCCAATGTGGGACTCGATCCCAGGACCCTGGGATCATGACCCGAGCCGAAGACAGACGCTCAATGACTGAGCCACTCAGGCGCCATCTCTGTTTGCAAATCAAGTCACAAAACCCCTAGGTTCTTGGCTTGGGAAGTATCAGAGGGAAAGGCTTATGGAGTTGGGGTGTGATAGGCAGCAGGAGCAAACAACCTCCCATGAAACATGGGCATTTCACTTTTTCCTTGGGGTTCTCTGCTGTGATGACCGTTGTTGGCACCATGGCCACAGGAACTTTCTCCATGAACATCCCACACCTGGCATAAATAAGACCCATCCTCACACAGCTGGGACAAGATGGCATTTTCAAAAAGACTTTGCCAAATTTGAAGGGAGAGCAAATGGAAATAAATAAAGGTATTGTGGGTAAACCAGAGGTCGCTGGTCACACACAGCTGTGGAATGACTGCCCACCCTCTAGTAAGTGCTGCCCCTCATAAGCAGCAGACTTCTCAGTGTGGACTATTGGGTTTGGCCTGACTCTAGACACTCTTCTCTTCTTTGACATTTGACTCTTGAACACTATTGTATCAGGCTGGCTTACTGAGGAATCATCTTGTTAGTTTTGGTGCCCAGGATTAATTTAAAATGAAAGTATAAAAATTTTTTTTAAAGATTTTATTTATTTATTTGAGAGAGAGAGACAAATATAGTGTCAGAGAGCATGATGGAGATGAGCGAGCATGAGCAGGGAAGAGAGGGAGAAGCAGGCTCCCCGCTGGGCAGGGAGCCCCATGCAGGGCTCGACCCCAGGACCCTGGGATTGTGACCTGAGCCGAAGGCAGACACTTAACCGACTGAGCCACCCAGGTGCCCCGAAAATATAAAATTTTTAATAGTTCAAATTCTTTTGTCTTTCATTCAATATGCTCTTTTTTTTTTTTTTTTTTTTTTTTGGTAAGAATTTACCTGAAAAGCCTAATAGCAATGAGAAAATTGTTTGGAGAACATAGAACCTGAGTTAAAGGGAGTTTAAGGGCTTTTAATGATGGTTCATCCAGGCTATGATAGGATTTGGAAAATCATCTCCATAAAACTATGTGGTATACCTTTTTCTTGCCGAAATATTCCCATAGTTGTAGCATTTCCCTTTGATGGGCAAGGTTGAATGACAAATTCTTGCCATTTGATTCCTTTTTTTTTCAAGAATTCATATATATATATTTTTTAAGTAGCCTCTACACCCAAGGTGGAACCCAATGCAGGGCTTGAACTCATGACCCTGAGATCAAGACCTGAGCTGAGATCAAGAGTCAAATGCTTAACGAACTGAGCCACCCAGGTGTCCCTAGACATCTACCATTATATTTTGAGGACTTGTTTTCTATTCTGTGTTAAGTTAGTTAACTTCAGATTCATTGTATTTAATCAAATTGAGGATTAGGACATAGTCTAAATTTTGTAGTAGTGCTTTGGGTAAGTGATTAATATCTCCAGATAGCTAATCTTATTTTGAATTTTTCTTTTTAATTTTCTTATTGAGCCATGACTGACAAAAAATAAAATCCCCCCTTTTAAAGTGAACAATTATAGGTTTTTTTAGTATATTCATAAGGCTGTGCAACCATTGCTACTGTCCAATTCCAGGACATTTTGATCACTTGAAAAAGAAACCACATTCAGTTAGTAGTCACTCTTCATGCCCCTGCCCCTGGCCCCTGGCAACTACTTACTTTCTGTCTTTATGGATTTGCCTATCCTATATATTTCATATAAATGGAATTATGTAATAGGTGGCCTTTTGCATTTCGCTTCTTTCAATTCTCATAATGTTTTAGGTTTATCTATGTTGCAGCATGTATCATGGATCATTACTTCATTCCTTTTTGTGGCTGGATAATATTCCATTATACGGATAGACCACATTTTGATTATTGATTCATCAGTTGATGGACATTTGGGTTGTTTTGACTTTTAGGCTATTATGAATTATGGCGCTATGAACATCCATGTACAAATTTTTACGTGAACATTTGTTCTCAACTCTCTTGGGTATATATCTAGGAGTAGAACCGCTGGGTCATATGATAAATCTGTGTTTAACTTTTTGAGGAACTTTCAGAATGTTTTCCAAAGTAGCTGCATCATTTCTCATTTCCACCAGCAATGCAGAGAGGTTCCAGTTTCTCCACAGTCTTGCCAACATTTGTTATTTTTGTTGTTTTGATTGTGGCTTTAATGTGTATTTCCCTAATGGCTTAGGATTTTGAGCATCTTTTCCTGTGCTTTTTGGCCATGTTGGCCACAGGATAAATGTCTATATGAGTATTCTGCCCCCTTTTTTTTTTTTTGTATTTTGCTCATTTTAAATTGTCTTTAAAGAAAAAAAAATTTTTTTTAATTGTGGTTGTAAGAGTTCTTTATATAGGGGCGCCTGGGTGGCTCAGTTGGTTAAGCATCTGCCTTCCTTTGGCTCAGGTCATGATCTTAGGGTACTGGGATCAAGCCCCGCATCAGGCTCAGTGGGAAGTCTTCTTCTCCCTCTGTCTCTCCCTCTGCCCCCCACTCATGCTCATTCTCTTTATCTCTCTCTCAAATAAATAAATAAAATCTTTAAAAAAGGAGTTCTTTATATATATTTTTTATAATATTAAGTTTTCTATTTCCTTGTTCATCTTCTGTCTAGTTGTCACTATTTTTTAAAGATTTTTTAAAAATTTATTCATTTGAGAGAGAGAGAGTGAGAGAGCACAAGTAGGTGGAGAGGCGGGGGGAGAGGGAGAAGCAGACTTCCCACTGAGCTGAGAGCCTGATGTGGGGCTCGATGCCAGGACCTAGAGATCATGACCTGAGCTGAAGGCAGAGGCTTAACCATCTGAGCCACCCAGGTGCCCCTAGTTGTCACTATTAAAAATGGAGTACTGAAGTCTCCAACTATCATTATTGAGTTGTCTGTTTCTCCTCTGATTTCTGATGGCTTTTGCATCATGTATTTTAGGGTTCCATTGTTTAGTGCATATATATTTATAATTATTTTATCCTCTTAATGGATTGACACTTTTGTCATTATAAAAGGTCCTTCTTTGCTGCAAGTAACAATTGATTTAAAATCTATTTTGTCAGATATTTGTATAGCCACTACAGCTTTCTTTGGGTTACTATTTGCATAGTATGTTTTTCCATTCTTTTACTTGAAACCTATTTGTATCTTTGTATCTAAAACATGTGTCTCAGGGCACCTGGGTGGCTCTGTCAGTTGAGCGTTTGCCTTCGGCTCAGGTCATGATCCCGGGGTCCTGGGATCGAGTCCCGCATTGGGCTCCCTGCTCGGGGGGAGGCCTATTTCTCCCTTTCCCACTGCCCCTGCTTGTGTTCCCTCTCTCACATTCTCTCTCTCTGTCAAATAAATAAAATATTTAAAAAATAAATAAATAAAAAGAATGTCTCTTGTGGACAGCACATAGTTGGATCATGTGTTTTTATCCATCCTCCCAGTCTTTGCCCCCTTTTAAATGGAATGTTTAATCCATTTACATTTAATGTAATTATTGGTAAGGTAAGATTTGCATCTGCCATTTTGCTATTTCTCTATGTCTTTTGCCTTTTGTGTTCCTCTATTCCTGTGACTGCCTTCTTTTTATTTATTTTATTTATTTATTTATTTATTTATTTATTTTTAAAGATTTTATTTATTTATCAGAGAGAGAGAGAGAATGAGAGACAGAGAGCACGAGAGGGAGGAGGGTCAGAGGGAGAAGCAGACTCCCCGCCGAGCAGGGAGCCCGATGCGGGACTCGATCCAGGGACTCCAGGATCATGACCTGAGCCGAAGGCAGTCACTTAACCGACTGAGCCACCCAGGCGCCCTGACTGCCTTCTTTTTAAAGATATTTTCTAGAGTAGAATTTAAATTCCCTTGTCATTTATTATATTTTTTAAGTTACTTTCTTAATGCTTGATCAGTGAATTTTAATTAAATTTTTAGTTTATAACAAACTATGTTCAAATTAATACCAAATTGATTTCAATAGTATATAAAACCTTTACTCTTATGTATCTCTATTCCTTCCCCCTCCTTTGTGTTATTATTTTCATACAAATTATATCTTAATATTTTACATTCCCACCCACACAAATTTAGAATTATTAGTTTATGTGGTTGCCTTTTAGATAAGGTGGGAGGAAAAAGTTACAAACAAAATATACATTTATGCTGTCTGTGTGTTCTGCGCATTTAGTGATTTTTATTGATGTTCTTTATTCATGTGGATATAAGTTACTGTCTTGTGTCCTTCCATTTCAGCCTTCCTTTAGATTTTCTTGTATTTCAGGTATGCTAGTAACAAATTCCCTCAATTTTTGTTTATCTAGTAATGTCTTTATTTCTCCTTCATTTTTGAAAAATAATTTTCTGGCTATAGAATTCTTGGTTGATAGTTTTCTCTTTCAACAACTTTGAGTACATCATCCCATTACCTTCTGGCTTCCTTGGTTCTAATGAAATTCAGCTGTTTATCTTATTGAGGATCACTTGTATATGATAAGTTACTTCTCTCTTGCTGCTTTCACAATTCGTTCTCTGTCTTTGTATTTTCAACAGTTTGATTATATTGTGTCTAGATGTGGATCTCTTTGAATTTACCCTACTTAGACTTCTTGGATAATAATTTCTTGGATGTGTAGATTAATGTTTTTCTTCACATTTGGGAAGTTTTGGGTCAGTAGTTCTTCAAATATTCTTTCTTCTCCTTGTTCTTTTTCTGTGACTGTCATTATAGTATATTGCTATGCTTGATGAGATCCCACAGGTCTCTGAAGTTGTAAATAGATTCAATTTTCTTTATTTTTTTTTCTTTTTCTCAGACTTGATACTCTCAATTGATCTACAAGTTTGTTGATTCTTTCTTCCATCTGATCAAAACTTCTATTGAGCCTCTTTATAGTGAATTGTTTTATTTCCATTATTGCACTTTCAATTCTAGAACTTCTATTTGGTTCTTCTTTGTAAGATAAGATAAGAATGTGAGAAGGTAAGGTAAGAATGTGAGAAGTTACAGCAACTGAATTTCTAATTTAGTAAGGTTAAAATATCAAATGGGTGGGAATAGATAAGATGCTTTGAAAACAACCACGTTTGATAATAATAATTTATTCATGTATTCTTTATCATCAGAAATCTAATGACAAAGCATCACAGAGATCTAAATTGAAGGATCTTTCTACAAAATAACAAGCCTATAGTCTTCACAAGTTTCACTGTTACAAAAGGCAAAAGAAGGCCAAGCAACTATTGCAAATTAAAAAGACTGAGGAGACATATCTACTAGGCACAGTGTGTGATGATGGACTGAATCTCATGTTAGGAAAAAATTTTACTATAAAAGACATTATTGGGATCATTGACAAGATTTGAATATGAAATATATATTCATCAGCATGTCAACTTTCTTGTTTTTGATCATTGTCCTGTGGTTATGTTATAGCATGTCCTTATTTTTGGAAAGTACATGTTTAAGTATCTGAAAGTAAAGGAGCATGATGTTTACATATTATTCTCAAATGGTTCAGAATGTGTGTGTGTGTGTGTGTGTGTGTGTATGTGAGAGAGAGAGAGCATGAGCACAAATGTAAAATGTTAATAATGGTAGATTTGACTAAAGCATATATGGAAGTTCTCTGTACTATTTTTTTTTTGCAAATTTTCTATACATTTGAGATTTTATCAAAACCAAAAGTCAAAAAAATAATTTTTATAGAGGACCTATGTTATGCCAGACATTGTTCTAATTATTGAGACACAGCAGTTTACAAAAGAGAACTTCTTGCCATCAGGTAGTTTACATCCTAATGGGGGAGACAGAATGAACTAAAGAAGTAAATGATACTGTATATTGGATGGTGATAAGTGAAATGAAGACAAATAAGCAGAGTAGAAGGATAAGAAATTCCAGAGTGAGGTATTTACAATTTTAAATAGATGGTGGGTTAGACACCTCTTCTGTCTTCAAATCTCTTGAATGCAGACTCTGATGCAGGTACAACCTGGTAGCACCACCTGCCTTTTGTTTCCCAGTCTAGCGCTGCTCTGTTGTTGACAAGGTGTGGGACACCCCTCTCAGTGCATGCATGACCCAAATTGCAGGTTACTTAATGCCCTTTGTTGGTTTGCAAACTCAGCCCCATATGTGCAGGGCAAGAAGAGACCAAATAAAGAGGCAGGCTATTCCAGATTGGTAGGTGGCAGGTTTAATAAGTAAGGGAACTTACATATGTGGCTGTCTTGGATGGAGGCAAGATGAGTAGACCTCCACACCTGCCTGACAAATTTTAAAAGCCTACAGAGGCCTTAACTGGGTTTAGTCACATATACCATCCAGATGGTCTCAACAACACCTTACTGTCTCAAGGCTGTGTCTTTGAAAGAGCTCCCACTATGGGAACTGTAGGCAGAGTGTGCTTTTTAACAGGGGTGGGGGTGAGGACCTCTGACTGCCCAGGTCCAGCTTGAGGTTCAACCAGTGGTCATGTCCTCTAGATTACTTTCTCCAACACCCCCTAGGGCTAAACTTTGACCAATGTGGAGCAGGAGCTGACAGATACATGCTTCCTCCTTTCTCTTCTACCTGCCCCCATAAATGAAGGCTCCCAAGGGACCGGTTGAAAGACTTCTCAGTTGGTCCAATAGGACTGAGTGACCAGTCACGAATTTTGTAATGCTACTTTGCATCCTTGTGTTGTTCATCTGCCCTACTTTGCCCCCTTCCCTGTCTTCTGATCCCTGAAATCACAATCCCCAATAAAGTACATGCAAGCATCTTTCTCAGATTCTGTTTTTTGGGGGGAATCTAAGCTAAGGTGGTAGCAGGAAAGGGTCCACTGAGAAGATACCTTCTTAAATGGGAATTCATCAAACATTTAAAACAATTCAGTGATACAGGTTTTATTACTATCACCTCTTATTTCATTTTTGAGGAAATGGGGTTTGGGGTGATGATGCAGCTAGCCCAAGATCACACAGTATAGAAGAGGGAGAACCCAGTTAGTCTGTCTCCTGGCTCACTCTCATTCTGCCACCTCTTTTCTCCCATCATATTTATTACTGCCATTTTGAAAGTTCCAGTTTTACCAATGAAGTCAACAGGAACCTAAGAAAGAGTTCTTTTGATGTCAGGATCTCAAGGTTAAGGGAAAATTTATAATGAGGATCAGGGTGTTAGTGATAGTAATACTCTTACTGTGTTAGTTAGGATAGGTTAGACTTAGCTGCACTAACAAACAACTCCAAAATTTCAGTGGCTGCCGGTAAGATCTCATTTTTGTTCATGTTATATTTTTATGGCAGAACAACTAGGGGTTTCCACTCTGCATTGTTTTGTAATCCAGGCTAATGTAGCAGTTACCATCTGGAGCATTGCTGGTTGCTGTAGCAAAGGAAAAGAGTGCTCTGGAGGGTCTTGCACCAGCAATGAAAGGTTCTGCATGGAAGTTACATTCTGTTCTCAATTTGTTAGCTGGCATGACTGTACCCAACCCAATGGGGCCAGGAAGCAGTCCTACTCTATGTTCAGAAATATTTGTTGAGCAGCATTAATGACTATCAGACCCACTGAGAAAACTCCAAAGGGAAATGAAACTCAGGTAACAGAGGCAAGTTCTCCACTGTTATCGTCTTGTCTGAGGACAAGACGATAGAGAGCATCTTCTCTCCGAGATGAGGGAGACAGCAATATATGTCCTGGGAGTGTGGGGCTGGCTCAGTTGGTAGAGCATGTGACTCTTGATCTCCAAGTGGTGAGTTCAAGCCCCACATTGGGTGTAGAGCTTACTTAAAAAAAAAAAAGTAGGGGTGCCTGGGTGGCAGAGTTGGTTAAGTGTCAGACTCTTGGTATTGGCTCAGGTTTGATCTTCGGGTAATGGGATTGAGCCCTGAGTCGGGCTGTGGGCTCAGCATGGAGTCAGCTTAGGACTCTCCCTCTTTCTGTCTCTGCCTCTTTCCACCCCCCCCACCCATGCTCATGTGTGCTGCTTCTAAAATAAATCAATAAATCTTAAAAAAAAAAGTATATCCTGCTTATTTAAAAAACTGTATTCTAAGTACTTAGCTTAAAATGCCTTTTCAGCTGATTTTTATTATTAATAGTTTGAGGAGGTATAGCAATTACTCCAAAGCTCCACAGGCATCAATACTGCTGGAATAAATGATAGTATAACCTCAACATAGTTATGTCTTATTTATAGTTTTATTTGTATGTGCCCTATTTACTCAATGACACTCACAGGTTATACATTGCCCAAGTAAGTACACGATGCAGAAGGGTTATCACTAGCAATTATCTATAGCATTAGCTGCCATTTTGAGCCTGTCTACTAAGTGCAGATTTTGTTATAGTTCATTCTCTTGATATAATGAAAATGAGAGAGGGTTCCTGTATCGATTTGCTTCTTTATTCTAGATTTTGCAACATTGGAAAAGGTGGATCTTAACATTTTCTTTGTCAAAAAGAGTATATTTGCTCTTCTTTGAGAAATGCCTTGATGTTGGCATCACATGTGAAATCTGCAATTAGCTATCTTCAACTGAACTGCATTGTCCCAGCTTCTTGGTGATAACATCACATCAGAATCTTTATTGCAGAGAGTAGATTATATAGATTATAGCTATTGCTTCCTCCTTATCAGCATAGCCTGCCACTTCATCCTGGATAGAAATGAAATTATTGTTACATGGCTTACACTTTTCCAAGCTCTGTTAGCTGCTCCTTAGTCCTTTAATTCCTCCTCCCTTTTATTTGGAAATGAATTATTTCATAGCTTATCTTAGTATCTTTCAGGTAGCAAGGCTAAATGCATGATATGTAATTACCAAAGTGATCTTTTATTTTTCCACTTTAAAAATGCCTTTTTCTAATTCTAGGCATGATGGGTCCTCCGTTATAGCCACAAAAAATTGTTGTGACCTTGTAATATATACCAGTGCTCCCCTTGAACTTCTTGTGGGATAGTGAAAATATGAACAAGTAACATATAATAAAACCTAGGAACAGCTGTTTTGAATCGTTGCCTGGAGATCAACTGGCATTAGATTTTTATAATAAAGGACTGGGAAGGGCTGGCAATCTTGTTCTGGGGTGAGTCCTCCCTTTCTTTGGTAAGTCAGTCATTTATTGAATATTTACCTGGCATTTCATTTTGAAGCTCAGAATGGGTGAGTGACTGCCATGGTCAGGTTCAAATTTTAGGAAAACAGTGTGAGGCATAGCTGTGTACAACAGAGTGAGGAATGGGTTGAAAATAAGAGTTGTCGTAACCCAAACACAAAGTGATGAGAGATTGAATTAAAACAGTGGTGGTGGGAATAACAAGGAGGGAATAGATTTAGGAGCTCTCCAAAGGGAGAATCTACACTTGTTGAACTTGTGACTATGGGAAGAGATGAGAAGGAACACTAAGGAGGATGCTCAGATAGTTAGCTTGGCAACTAGGTGCGTGGTGGTGCCATTCATTGACGTGAACACCGGAGGAAGAATGTGTGTGTGTGTGTGTGTGTGTGTGTGTGTGGTATTAAGTTAGTAGCAGAGGAGTTGTTAAGAGAGATATGGTGAGTTAATTATTTGGATCCAGAAGCCAGCAGAAAGTTTCATCTATTTAATACATTTTTCTTGTATGCCTGGGCTCTGGCTGTAAAGGTTGGCAATTCCATACAAGTGGTAGTTAAAACCATGGTGTGGATGAGATCAGATCAAGACTATGGGTCAAATGAGAAGAGCTCCCCCTCCTCTATCCCACTACTGGATGCTTCTCTCATATTTCCTGCCTTAGAAACCCTGTACCCCTCATCCCCTCCATTACCTTTCCCCCCAACCAACCCTCTCCCACCTGGCTTGGCTACTGCACCCAGCCTGCTCTGGCTAAGGCAGCAGGGTTTTTTTTCTATGCTGCTGCATCTGAGGAGCGTGCCAGCATTCTGGCTTTGAAGTGCCAGGATGGGGCAGCATTCCCATAGGCCCTCACTGCTGCTTCCTGCTGCTCTGAATTGAGAATAACTCTGTCCTACTCTGTGTCATCTGCCATACACCCTGCCTGAGCACTGTAGTGACACTGTTTATGCCTCTGTGTCTCACAGTGTCCCCTGGGAAAACATCTCGTGAGTCCTTGCTTGCAACTTATCTTGCCATTAGGTTCAGACCAAGGCTGGGGGCCTGGGCTGTAGGTTGGACCCTGATTATCCTCTTCCTCCTCCTTCCAGACCCCTCCATGACCTCATCTTCCCCACCCCCCCATAGAGTAGTATACAAACCGCCTTAGAGGCTAGTCCTTCAATGAAAATTCCCTTGCAAATATAAAGGGTTTTAGAGGGGAGGAGATTTTAAAAGTAATACATGCTTGCTGCAGAAATCATGCAGAAAATGTAACAATGTATAAATAAAAATTTCTAGTATAATTACCCAGAAATCATTCTTCACATTTTTAGTAATTTCCTTCCCATGATATAGCTCGCATTTTTTATTTAAAAATAAGATTATACTATACATGTAGGTTTTTTATATATGTAGTTTTTAAGAAGTCAGTTTAAAGGTGTATTTCTGTTATTAATAAATATAGATGATATGATTTTTAATGGAATTGCACCTTGTTGGTTGGGTTATTCTCTTTTAATCAATCCTTTACTGACAGGTAGGTGGCTTCCAGTTTTTTTTTTGTTTTTTTTTTAAAGATTTTGTTTATTTATTAGAGAGAGAGAGACAGCGAGAGAGGGAACACAAGCAGGGGGAGTGGGAGAGGGAGAAGCAGGCTTCCCCAATGAGCAGGGAGCCCGATGCGGGGCTCGATCCCAGGACCCTGGGATCATGAACTGAGCCAAAGGCAGACGCTTAACGACTGAGCCACCCAGGTGCCCCTAGTTTTTTATATCATAAACAAGGCTATGCTAAATGGCCCTATAAATAGATATCTGTGGGTTTTATTTGTGTATATGTTGTGAGTTACTTCCTTAGGAAATACTCCTAGAAAGTAAGTTACTATATCAAACTATTTATCCTATAAAATCTAAAATATATTGCCAAAATGCCCTTCACTTAAATTCTACCAATTTACACTCCTGCCAGCAATGTATGGGAGTGCCCAGATCATCATATTTTTGACCTATTCTGGGTGTTTTAAAATCTCCACCAAGGGGTGCCTGGGTGGTGCAGTTGGTAAAGTATTGGACTCTTGGTTTTGGCCCAGGTCGTGATCTCAGGGTCCTAAGGTCAAGCCCTGTGTTGGGCTCTGTGCTCAGCATGGGGCCTGCTTAAGACTCTCTCTCTCCCTCCCTCTGCCCCTACCCTGCTCATGCTCATGCTCTCTCTTGAATAAATAAATAAATCTAAAAAAAAAAGACTCAATATGTCAAAACAGGACAACAGTGATTACTGTTATTACTTAGAGTGAAATCAACTGCTGAATGACTAGTTATCAAATCTTCTATATCAGGTCCCCTTGGGGTGCTTGGCAGAGTGTGGCATCTGGGCAAACCCTTAATCCTACTGATTTGGAGTCTCTGGGGATGATACCTCAGAACTAGCATTTTTCAAAAGCTTCAGATGAGAATTACTGGATTTGGGGGTGTCTTCTCTCAGGGGCTGCAAGGCTTGGCCCTTAAGCCAGTTGGAATTACCCATTGGCAACCTGCTGGAGGAGGCCTGGGGCTCTCAGTTGGAACAGAGAATTATATTATACTATCTGGGAAGGGCAACTCAGTAAGCACAATGACTTTATCTTATTAAAACATCAGTGGAAGTTCTGTGAGGGCAGGATCCATACATGTCTTGTTCAGCCTTGATACTATAGTGTGTCCTATAGTGCTTGGCATACCCAGGGGCTTAGTAAGTATTGGTTGGATTGATAAATTCCCCTTTTTTCATTGCTTTTTTCTTTTTTTTTTTTTTTAAGATCTTATTTATTTGAGAGAGAGAGAGAGCAGGAGGAGGGAGAGGGAGAAGCAGACTCTCCGCCAAGCAGGGAGCCTGACTCCGGGCTGGATCCTGGGACTCTGGGACCATGATCTGAGCTAAAGGCAGATGCTTAACCAACTGAACCATCCAGGTGCCCCCATTGCTTTTTTTAAAACAGACTTTATATAGGGCAGGTTTAAGTCCACAGCAAATGTGAGTGGACAGTACAGAGATTTCCCATATACTCCTGTCCCCACAAACGCACAGCCTCCTTCATTATCAACATCCCCACCAGAACCTCACTGGGTTCACAACTGATGAACCTATGCTGGGACATCATCATCATCAACCAAGGTCTGTAGTTTACATTAGTGTTCACTTTTGGTGTTATACCTTCCATGGGTTTGAACAAATGTATAATGACACATATCCACACTATAGTACAAATCCTTAAAAACCCTAAAAATCCTGCATGCTCTACCTACTTATCCCTCCCACTCCCCAACCACTGGTAACTAGTGATCCTGTCCTGTCTCTATAGTTTTGCCTTTTCCAGAATGTCATAGAGCTGGAATCATACAGTATGTAGTTTTTCATTGTTTGTTTTTGAAGAAGTTTTCCTTTAAGTATAAACTTGCCTTCTTATTGTCAGCTTTAAGTTAGGCTCTTTTGCTTCTCAGACCAACGCAAAGCTACATTTTCTGGATTGGGAAAGAGAACTGTTTTCATCTCAAATGCATCCTATGTAACCCCAGGTAACATAGGGAAGAAAGGGGTGACTCGGAACAAAAGTTAGGGAGTTGGGCAGGTAAGGGGCTGTATAGCTGTTCTTCTCCAGTCCTGCCCCTTAAAGTACACAGTAGAGGTTTGCTAAAAGAAAGGGATTGGGGTGGGAAGGGGGCAGGGATAAGAAAGAAGGAACTTCCAAGTACATTATGGGTAATGTAACATAATTATCTAGTCTCTGCTTTGATTTTAACTTGACAATATTTAGGTCTACAGTTGAGGTAAAGCAAAAGTCATCCATTTTGAAGATGAGCATGTTGAGCTTGAGGTAAGTAAAATCTTTAGGCAAAGCTCATGTCCCTTCATCCAAGTAGGGCTAAAGAATGACCTCTCTGTAGTGAAAGTATCTACTGGACTTGGAGGACTTAGAAGAGGGATGGATTAGCTTGATAAGGCACATGGAGATTTCAGTCAGGATTGTTAACTATGGTTTGAATGCTTTTGTTTTCCATTGACTGTGAGTGAGCAGTTCTGACCCAGAATGTAATGCTTTCCAAAGGCAGATGAGACATTAGAATCTGATGCCATGATGATATAGATGATAGGTTCTCCATAGGCCTATAGCCTTCACAGGGGCAATGACATTACTATTTTTCACCATCGAACGGCCAGCTATTGCCAGAATAGTGCCGAACACACATTAGATCATCAATATTCAATTCGATATTTGCCAATTGAATGAATGAATTTCTACCAGTGAATATAGCTTATCAAATAGCAAGACCTAGCATTAAAATGAATTTTTCTAAAATTCTTTCATCTTCATACAGTTTTAATTAGAGAAATACTTTTTTTTTTCTTTCTGAGAATAAGGTCATTTTGTTTTCTTTTTGCTATTTGTTGAATTAAGTCTAAACTGCTTAGTCAGGTATTTGAAGTCCTCCATTATGATATGCTCTCAAGTTAGCCTACTAGGATTACTAACTTTCACTTGACGCCAGTGGTCGAGCTAAAATGGACGATTATTCCCTATTTTTAAAAATGAGCCTTCACACTGTTCTGCTATTTGATTTCCTCTGACCAGGTCAAATCCCTTCTCTTCTGTTAAGACTACTCTGAGATTACCTGTGGTGAACATTGTGATGCTCCCCCCATCCATTCCTGTTTTTTTTTTGTCACTTGCCCAATTTCCATTTGAGAACCATATCTTCCCCATATGGGAAGAAGTCCAACTCCATTACTGGTGCAAAACAGCAGTGAAAGCAATTAACATAATCATACACCCTGGCCATAAATCAACACTTACGGATACTCAGTGATGGGTATGGGATTCAGGTCATACCATAGCCAGAGGCAGAGATGAGTGTTAGTTGGGGGTTGCTCACTTTCTCTGATTGAGATGAGGATGCATATAGTTCTGGAAATTGTTGGCAGCCATCTTGGTTGGATGGAGCTGACTTGAGGGGAGGTAGAGAAAGAAGCTGATCCTTGACAATACCATCGAATCCCACCAAGCCCATCTTCTAGCTGGCTTTCAGTGAAATGAGCCAGTGACTCATCTGTGTTATTATATATATAAGTCAGTTTGAGGTTTTTTTTTTTTTAATTTGAACATACTGCTCCTCTTTTCATAAACTGGCAATCCAGTCTTTCTTCTTAGCACTTCTATAACCTTTCTGTTAATATATAAGAATAATATACTATACTAATAAATAGTATATGTACTAATATACATATGTATGTGTATTGTCTACAGATATACATACAATCTAGTATAGTGATTTCTTCATAGTCATGGCTAAACAAACCCATTTATCAAAGAAACATGAGTCTTTCAAGGGTGAGTAAATTTCAATGGTTATAGAGTTAATCTAGGTCAGTGGATTTACCTTATTTTTGTGAAAATTTTATAGTATGGTTTAAAAATCATACATAAATATAAAAGCTAAAACATAAAACTCTTAGGAGAAAACATAAGGGTAAATACCCATGACCTTGGATTTGGTAATTGATTCATAGATATGACAGTAAAAGCAAAACAAGAGAAAAATGGGTAAATTGGACTTCATCAAAATAGAAATCCTCTGCCCACCAGAGAACATTACCAATAAAGTAAAAAAGGAAACCTACAGAATGGGAGAAAGTATTTGCAAATCTCCTATCCGAGAAGGATCAAAATACACAAAGAACTTTTACAACTCCGCAATAAGAAGACAACCCAATTTTTAAAATGGGCATAGGATTGAAAAGACATTTCTCCAAAGAAGATACACAAATGGGCCAATAAACACGTTAAAAGATGCTCAGCATCATTAGTAATTAGTGGAATGTAAATCAAAACCACAAGACATCACTTCACACTCACAAGGATGGCTATAATCACAAAGGCAGAAAATAAATAGTGTTGGCAAGGATATTGAGATATTGCAACCTTGTCACTGCTGGTGGGAATGTAAAATGGGTCAGCCCGCTATGGAAACCAGTTTGGTAATTCCTCAGAAGGTTAAACATAGAATCACCGTAGGATCCCACATTTTCAGTCTTAAGTGTACATCCAAAGTAACTGTGTAATAGGTACTGAACCAGATACATGTACACACATGTTCATAGCAGCATTATTCACTATAGCCCAAAGTTGGAGACAACCCAAAGGTTCATCAGTGGATGAATCAGTGAGCAAATGTGGTATATCCATTCAATGCAATATTATTCAGCCATAATAAGGAATGAAGGACTGGTACATGCTACAATGTGTATATGTTATGCTAAGTGAAAGAAGATGGACACAAAGATCACATATTATATCATTCCATTTACATGTAACATCCAGGGTAAATCCATAGAGACAGAAAGCAGGTTAGTAGTTGCCAGAGCCTGGGGAGAGAGAAAAGGGAGAGTAACTGGTTACTAGGTGTATAGTTTCTTTTTGGGGTGATGGATATGTTTTGGAATAACATACAGGTGGTGGTTGTACAACATTGTAAATGTATTAAACACTACTGAATTGTTCACTTTGTTTTTTTAAAAATATTTTTTATTTATTAATTTGACAGAGAGAGAGAGCACAAGCAGGGGGAGCAGCAGAGGGAGAGGGAGAAGCAGGCCTCTCTCCGAGCAGGGAGCCCAATACAGGGCTCGATCCCAGAACTCTGGGATCATGACCCAAGCCGAAGGCAGATGCCCAACTGACTGAGCCACCCAGGGGCCCCTGAATTGTTCACTTTGAAATGGTTTATGTGATGGGAATTTTACCTCTACATTAATCTTCTATGAATGAGTTAGTAGGAGCAAAACATGCAGACATGTATTTAATACCTGTTACCAAGTACTTTTCAGAATTGAATTAATCAATACTCCAATTCTGAGCTCAACATTCAAAATTGATAGGGCAGAAATCAGTGTTACCTGAAGAGTGAGTGGGATGTATTGGAAGGTAAGATGGGCAAGCAAGGCTTTAAATAACTTTGCCTCATACAGTGAGAAACTTAATTTCTTTTCAAGGATTTTAGTTAGTGTTTAGTCCTGTGAATGTATCCCTGAGAGAGTCTCAGTTTGGTGTTAGGATGTTTGCTGTTCGTACATCTAACACTCCAACGCATGCTAATCCCCATTTTCGACAAAGAGAGACCAGGCTTCAGGCTCAGTTCCCTCTGTGAGCAATGCTATCTAAGTGGTCTTAATATCATTCTTGTTTTCTGTACGTTTATTTTTACTTTTATCTTCCATTTATGTTATGTGACACCTGTTTTCCACTTTAGTGATTTGCATTATACTTTAGATAGTGATGCAAAATTTCCTATTTAAATTAAGGAGGAATGTGAGTCAACTTAAAGAGAAACAATACATAAATAATAATATAAATGGTATGAGGACTTGGGGAAAAACGTAGGACTCAGATGAGCACTGGCATAAAGAAACACTTTAGATTTGGAATATGAGAACCTGAGTGTCTCACTATGCAGCCAACTCTGGACACATCCCTAAGCCCCTCTGAGCTCTCAGTTCCTGCCTACCTCACAGAACTGTTATGGCCGATACTTTACAACTTTACAAATGTTAATCATTATTATTAAATTATTTGTGTTGGGTAACATCTGTATTGCAAGGGCTGCATTTCCCAGAGTCCCTTGCCAGCATGGTTCTGGTAAGGTGTCCTGGGATTTGAAAGGAGTAAGGAGCGTCCCTTTCTTCCTCTGGCGGCAGGGGCTGACATAGGTCTTTGGCAGATGTACGTTTTTCGGTGAAGCAAGACACAAAGAGTGCCCCTGACAGGTACCAGCTTCTAAGCTGCAAGGGAACTGTGACATCGGCCGTGATTTCATGTCATTTCCTGTGATTTCTGATTGTGGGTGCAGCGGCTGCCTGACATTGATCGGGTCCACACCTGTGGTGGACTAACCTAGGACTCAGTGCTGGTCCCCTTCCCCCATTCGCTCCTTCCAAAGATTGTGTGCATCTGATTCCCTGTGTTAAATATCTTCCTGCTGGTGATACCTTGACTAGTTTCCTGAACCCTAATGGAGATATGATTAGTTTTATTGAATTTTTTAGAAAGCTTCTGTTTAATAATAATCCAATAAGAGTTAACATTTGTTGAGTGCTTACTAACTACTAGGCATTGGGGTAAGCCCTGTATGTGCATAATCTCATTTAGTTCTTTTAAGACCGCTATGAGGTAATTTCTATTACTATCTTCATTTTGCAGAGGGGGAAACAGGCAGAGGGTTACTCCCTGACCTAGGTCTCCGAGCTGACAAACAGTGGAGGAAGGATTTGAATCAAGTGTTCAAGGACTCCACACTATATTTTCTCACTCCTGCACAAAAAAATGTTACTTCAGGTCTCCAGTAAAGTCTACTTCATGTCTGAAACCAGAACTGTTTTGGAATTCAGAAGTTTTGATTTTCAGAAGGGTGACATAGCACATATACTTACTACATGTTACTTGCGGGCAGTGTAAGTGGGATCTTGGCCAGGACCTTGTAACCAAACACCCTGATAGTTCTGTAATGGGATGACGGTTCATATGAAATCAAATAAAGGCCATAAATAGCCGAAGGAAAGTCCGGTTGCTACCAAATGAGTTTAGGTGCCACACTTAGGGGGAAAAACACTTTTGGTTTTCAGAGCTTTTTAGATTTCAAAATTGCTGATTAGGAATTATGGACCTGCAATCTTCATGAAGTTAGCAAATAGAATAGAGAAGTTGAGTAGATAAAAAAAAATTTTTTTTCCATCTATTGTCTCATTTTAATTGAATCTTTAGTACTGGCTATTTGTGACCACTTCTTTCCTTTTTTAGCCAAAGCATGTGGGCAGGAACTTATTTCATGTCTGTCTAAGTCACATTTAATTGTAAGTACCTTTACTTTGCAGACACCAGAAGGTTAAGGTCGTTATGATGTTTCACATTGTCCAGAGTCAAAGGAAAGAGCCAGACAAAATCAGCAGAAACATGCTCTGGAGTACCTGAGGATCTCTTATATAGTTCACCTTGTTCTTCTATAACTTGACCTTCTTATTTATTGTTTTAGCTTCAATATAGCTAACTATAGCTTTAGCACTTTATTTTTAATCAACTTATTCCAGTTATCAATATGTGGGTAGCAAACCACCCTACACTCAATGGCTTAAAACAGCAATTACTTTTTTTTTTTTTTAGTATTCCAACTACATGGTTTTAGTTGAACAACTTGCTTTACAATCTTATAAAATGTTATCTGCTGATCATGTACATTAGCATCCCCAAGACTCCTCCTTAAAGCAGGTTCCCTGGCCCCATGGAGACCTGTGGACCCTGAACCGTGAATTTTAAAACTAAACATTTTTATTTTGCAGTAATTATATATTTATAGCAAGGTTGCAGAGATAGTACAGAGCATTCTCCTATACTTCTCAGCCAGTATCCACTAACATTAGCATCTTACAATGGAATGGTACATTTATTAGAAATAGTGAACCAGCTCTGTCAATTGCAAGCGAACAAGCAGAAGGCGGTTTGAAACAGCAATTACTTTTTGCTCCCATTGTTCATGGGTTGACTAGGCTCACCTGAGATGGCCTTATTTGGGGTTTCTCATGGGGTCACAGATACTCAAGGCATCTGAAGGCTCAACTGTGCTGGATGCCCAGGGTGGCTCACCCACATGCCTAGCAGTTGATGCTGGCATTGGATGGGGGCTCGACAAAGGTTGTCACCTATAAACATGAAAGCTGAGTTCAGGGAGGGAGGCCACTAAGGGTATTTCAGAGACTTGGGCAAAAGCTGTAGGACCTCTTACCATTCTGGTCTTAGAAAATGTATAGCATTTAAAAAAAAAAAAAGAAAAAATATAGCATTACTTCTGCCCTATTCTTCTTCTTTTTTTTTTTTAGATATTATTTATTTATTTGAGAGAGAGAGCACAAGTTGGGTGAAGGGCAGAGGGAGAAGCAGCCTCCCTGCTGAGCTGGGAGCCCGATGCAGGACTCGATCCCAGGACTCTGGGATCATGACCTGAGCTGAAGGTAGACACTTAACCGACTGAGCCACCCAGGCGTCCACATCTGCCCTATTCGTTTGGTCAAAAGTGAATCACAGAGCCAGCCGAGATTCAAGAGGAGGACGGTATGCAAA
The DNA here is from genome assembly GCF_029215605.1 of Mirounga angustirostris. Lineage (NCBI taxonomy): Eukaryota > Metazoa > Chordata > Mammalia > Carnivora > Phocidae > Mirounga > Mirounga angustirostris. The sequence goes on from NW_026991713.1 coordinate 128,808,152, forward strand.
GATGTGAACATTGGAGGCGTGGGTCACTGGGGACCATCTTTGAAAATTAGCTGCCATACACTTTATATAGATTTAGGTACACAAGGGTTTAAAAGTTAATTAAAAAATCATACACACAGAGGCAAAAGTTTTGTCACCCTAAAACAGGGACAAAAATGCCTTGAAGTTGTACTTCATGTTTATTTCAATATCATATAGTACTTTTTAATACAACTCTGTTTGAGGAGATTTAAAAAATAAAGGGCATGGCACCTAGGAGGTGGTCAAATGGAGACTTCAAGTATGGCAACTTTAAGTCGAGCGGGGAGAAGCAATTCTCTAAAGCTAGAAAAACATATAATGAGACACTTTCCAAATGATATAGCATCACTGTAGATTTCTGGCAAACCATGATAACCATTTTTTGGGAGCAGGGTGGCTGGTGAGCATAAGGGCAGAGGAGATAATGAGAGTCAGCCTTTGTAGTTGAAAAACAGTCATTCTTACTTATTTTTTGTTTTTTTTTTTTTTGAGTCATAGACCCTTTCGAGCTTATGATGGAAGTTAGGAAATTTTTGCCGAGAGAAAATGGATATTTTATACCTTTGTTCCTCCCTCCCTCCTCCTTCTCTTCCTTCATCCCTTCTACAATTATTTATAGAGAGTTGTTTCTGTACCAGACACTGATCTGGACCAAGGGATAAAATAGGGAAGAAGACAGATTAAGTTCCCCAATCTCATGTCATGCACATTCTTAAGCTAGAAAAAAAGCCCCGGGGGCATACTTGGGTGATGCAGATAGTTAAGCATCTGACTCTTACTTTTGGTTCAGGTCATGGGATCGAGCCCTGCATTGGGCTCTGTGCTCAGCATAGAGTCAGCTTGAGATTCTCTCCCACTCTGCCCCTCCTGCTCATGCTGCCTCCCTCTCTCACAAATAAATAAAATCTTAAAAAAAACCCCAACAAACCCAAGTACACCAATAAATAAACAAGACAACTCCAGATAGTTGTAAGTAATGAACTATGAACACAACATCTTGCATACAATTTTATGAGGCTCACATTTCTTCCACAAATTTTTTCCTCACTGCATCAGTAACTTCTCTTTTGAACCAAAAGATAACATTTTCATATGAGCAGTGTTGATGTGGCTGTTGGTTATCCATTGCTTTTTTACTTATACCGGGTGCACAGACATGGACTGGTCTTTTTCCCAATAGTGAAGAACAATTATATGCAGTGTCATTGGAGGTGACTTTCCTAACTAATGGGAAGAGCATCGGTTCCTTATGAAATTTCAGAAAGGACTGCTGCTAGTGAGGGTGAAAATGTGCAGAGCAGAATTTTCCACAGCTTTATTACCCCCTTCTTCACCCTCCTCTCCCCCAACCCAGGGAGCTATCTGCTTACCCCTATTAAAAAAAATTGGAATGGATCAGATAGCCATGGATTCACATTTCGAATTCTCAATTTACAGGAGACTCAAAGGACCTACACTTTCATCCACATTCTGATGATGACAGTGAAGGATGGATGATTTGGAGGATTTTCTTCTCTATGTTCTTATGTTCTCACCTCAAATTGTACTTCTGGCTTTAGTAATTATAGCATCCTATGGGGGGGGGGTTTAAACATGCACTCTTACCTTTGTCAACATTTTAAGTATTTCCATTATCATAACTCATAGTTTTTGCAAAAATGAAATGCAAATATCCCTCTATCTTATTCCATTATAGTACCTGAGATGTAGTTCTAAACCTTTGGTATTTGTGAAATATTTTAATTGGCAACACAAACTTACTCTGTAGGTCTTTTGACTTTTTGGTGCTTTATTGTTATCAAGCTTTTACCCTTTGTATTTTAATATCTGGCATTTCACATTGGAATGAATATAAAAATGGGATGAATCTAATATAAATATAATTACTTAGGGGTCAGCAAAATATGGCCTTGTGGGTCATACCCATTTATTTCCATAAGTAAGTTTTTAGTGGAATAAAGGCACACTCATCCTGTTATATATTGTCTACAGCTGTCTTCATGTTTACTCTATTTCCCCTTTAAGAGAAAGTTTGCCCATCCTTGATTTAGGGGAAAAATGATTCTATCTTTATATCCTTGATAATCACTGACATAAATTCTATGTTTATCGTATGCCACAGATAAGTGAATTTGCATGCCTACCCCAGTGTGAAGCCCTACACTGGGGATATAAAAACAAAAATCTGTGTTTGCCATTTAACAATACCTCCAAGATGCTTAAACATACAAAAATCATGGCAAGCCCCTGAAGTTATACCTACAAATACTGGTTTTATATTGAAGTGACAGAACTCACTGGTGACACTTTGATTTGGGGGAAAAGGTGGGGATTTCTGAACTTTAACTGTATTAGAGTCAGACTGCTATTATTGAAGCATAAAATTGAATCAGTGGTGCTCATAATTAGGTCCAAAATAAAGTTTTAAAAAATTACCCATATAAGTTATGGAAAAAACATATCTGAAATTTCCACTTTATTTTGCCAAATAAGCCTGTGGCCAGGGTTGTTCGTTCCAAAATCCCATTAACTCATTGAGTAGTGACTTGGGGTTCCTGTTTAATGATGTCTGCAGTGATGTCCCTTGAGTAACATTTTCTCGTGTGTCTCTGTGGTTCCCAAGGTCTCCTTAAATGATAAGCACTCAGCCAGACATGGCCATTTAATTCAATAAACATTAATTGAGGACCTACAATGTGCAAAGCAAACTGCTGGTCTAGGGGGACTACAAAGCTGGATGAGTGGGGGCTCCTGCCTTTCAGAAATTCAGGTATCTCAATCTGGGTAATCGCTAATCAGAGCACTCCAGAACTTTTGGAGAAGTGTTTGGGTATTGAAAAAGTTTCCCATGTCCTGCCAACTCTTGATCTGTTTTTACCCCAATTCATATATCCAGTTTTGGATCAGCCTTATTAAACGCTAGTCTTCACAAATCTGGTTTAAATGAATAGCCAAAGGGAAGTATTAATTTAAAGAGTATATGTGCGAGTAAGACCAACACTTGTGAGCTACAAGGAGCCTTGGCGACCATCGAAGACCCAGTCTTACGCAGTTGGTGAAGTTTGCATCCTTCAACAGAGGCTGTGATCCCACTTCCTCTGTCCATCCTCTGTTTCCATATTGCACCCAGCACCCAGTTTTTTGGTGTCCATTTTCACCAGCTGGAAAAAAGATAATGACAACAGTGCAGAGTTGCCAGCGTTAGTAACTCTAGTTCCTGGAATCAAGGACAGGAAGCCTTTGTTATTTGCACACCCTAACTTTTCTAGCTTCTATTGAATAAATCACTTAACTGTCAGCTAATTACAGTGTCGGAAAGTTTACATCATTCATCTTTTTATGGCACCTCTTAATGGGAGACTCTGGAGATTAAAACTCTTGACAATTTCCATGATATAAAAAAGGAAAGCTGACCTAGAGAAAGATGGGACAAAAGATGAACATTTGGGAAATTTTATGCAGCGATGGGATCTGAAACAGTAGCCTATTTAAAGTCGTGCTGATTTGAACACTTAAAGTTCCTGAAAAATGACAGAAATGTGATTTCTATAAGAAGCAATACCATTTTATTGAAGGAATGATCATTTTGCACCTACTAACTACCCGGTACTCGCTTGTTCCAGGTGATAACCTTATGAGGAAAGTACTATTATTATGTCACTTTACAGACGAAGAAACCAAGGCGCAGAGAAAATCAGAGTGTCCCAGTTCTGCCGGCTAGTAAGATGAGCCAGAAATGGAAAACGCGGCAATCTGGCTGCAGAGATCATGCTCTCTCGCCCACTACTCCATTGACCTCACCCCTGCTCGCACCCATCCCTTGACCTTTTCAACTGGACAGCTTAAGTGGGTCGTTTCCGCGCGCTGCCTCGAAGCCCCGCTTCAGGTTCAGGGTCTGCAGTGCGGAGCGGGTCCTTCTTCCCTCGGCCGCCGAGGGTCAGAGGCGCCGCTTCTCCCCGCAGGATCTCGGGGAGCTGCGCCCTCGTCCCGCAGCCCTGGAAGCGCGCCCCCGTGGACAGCGGGAACGCGGGAGCGGCGCGCACGTGCCGCCGGGAAGAGGCCGCCCGGCCGCGCCAAGATGGCGGCGGCCGCGGCCGCAGCGGCGACGGTTGGCGGCGGCCCGTGAGGCGGGCGGGGCCGGCGGCGCGGAGGCGGGGTCCCGGGCGAGCCGCCCTGGGAGGCGGGGGCCGTTTCCATAGCGGCGGCAGGAGGTGTCGCGCCGGGGAACTTCCTGGTTCCCGGGCTCGGCTTCGCCGGGATCCTCTTGGAAGGAAACAATGGGGCGGAGGGCACTGCGGTAGCCGCCGCCGCGCCGGGACCTGTTCGGCTGCCCCGACTCCCCGCTCTGCCCCCTCCCACAGCCTCCGCCGACGGGACCGGCCGGAGGTAACTTCATTTCCTCGTCTCCCACCGCAGGGGGCCGGCCGGCCGGCGGCGGCGGTCTCCGGGGTTTCCTCCGGGCAGGGGCTGGGGTTGGCCCCGGGGAGCCGGACGCCGCCATTCCCGGCCCCGGGGAGGTGGACGGAGCTGCGGCTCCCTGCCTCAGCCGTCGAGGGTCAGGCTCCGGAAACGTGTGCGGGGCCGCCCTGGTGCCGCCTGGAACCTCGATCGTGGGGCTCTGCGGGAGTGATTGGCAGGCTGGCGGGCGCCGTGTGGGGGGCGCTGGGGCGCAGGGGGCGTGCGGGCAGGGTCTGTGGCGGACGGTGCGCAGGGGGACCTGATGGCCGGTGAAGGGGGCCGGTGGAAAGGGCCAGGGTCTACCAGACCCGGGGAAGGGGGAGCCCCGCTGCCTCCCCCTCCCCCGCGGAGCCAGCTCGGGTCCCCGGGAGACGTGTCTCCTTTGCAAGTTTCAGTTGCGTCCTGCGGAGTCCAAGTGGGCAGGACTGAGGCAGACTTCGTTCTTTTAAATTATTGCCTTCGTGCCGCGGAACTTTGTTTCGACTAGGCTAGAGGAGGATGGGGTGAAAGAGGGATCTGGAGAGCCTGGAAATCTGTGCGCCTTTGCAAAGTTTGCAGAGTAGTTTAGAGCTAACAGCCGTGTGATGGTGCAGCATATCTAATGCGTGAGAATGGTTGCTCGCAGGTATTTTAATGCCAGGAAATGCGAGGAGTCTCTGAATCCACATTTCTATAAATTGAAAGACATTTCTGTAAATTGGGGATTAAGCTCTTTCCGCCTCCCCCCCCCCCGCCCCTTTCCCCGCATTTTAATCCACAGTTGATTTTTAGTCAGTAGACTAACAGCAGTGAAATGAGTCCCTTAGGGGACTGGGAAGGATGTTTGAATTGGGGCAATACCCAGTCATGGGAAATAATGTGACACAAATGGGGGGAAAAAGTGGGTACACGATCTAAAATATTTTGCTTGCTGGAAGAAAGCGATTTTAATCCTATATTAATCCATTTATAAATGGAATTAAGTCTGTAGCTCAGAAAAGTTGAACAGAACTTTAGAGATCATCGTGGCCAATCCCCTCATATGTTGAATCCCTGGGAAGTTCTATTAGAGGGAAGTCAGGGTACTTTTTTCTTTTGTGAAGTCACTTTAGTAAGAATTAAGCTAGCCAGCATCAAATGAACAGTGGTTTATTTGCTTTTCTCACTCTGTCAGACCCTAAAATTAAAAATATTTCTGAGTTTGCCATTTTTGATAATAAAGTTTGTAAACATAGTTATGTTTTTACTTAAAATGAATATTGACCCTATATTGTATTCTACATAGAAAATTGAAATACGTCAACATATAAAAGAAAAAAAATATGCTAATAAAATTATAAATTAACTTTTTAAAAGAAAACAGGTATCCCGAGTTAACAGAAATTCCTTTGCTGATTATATAAAGAATTAGTGAGTACTCACAAAGGCATTTGAAGAAGCATCTTTTGCCAAACGTTAAGAATTTGGGCCCTGAATCTTGGTGTTTGTGCCTACTTACTGTTTTGAGCTAGCCTGTCAGACTCCCTGGTGTACTTTTTTCTGAAAAGGATAGCCCATTACCAATTATAAGTGTTTTGACATGAAATACCTCCTAGTGAGGACAACTGCCACTGGTTAAACAATCCAGTGAGTAGAAGTGTCAGCTTTGCCGCCATCTGTTAATTGACTGGTCATCCTTAGCATTTTTGGGGAACCAAGACAACTTCCTGGCAGGGCGCATTCAATCTGGGCCTCCAGTGCCAAGCAGAGGGTTGTACTGGTTAGTCTTGGCCACTATGTGCACATCTGTCTAGAGTTCCTGTTATGTTTTGTAGCCTGTGAAGGTGGTTGAAAAAGAGACCAGTAAATTAAAGTTAGTGGCAAATTGAAAACAAAATTACTTTGGTTAAAATGTGCTAGGCATGTTAAGGCGGTCTGAAGCTGGCGGAACACTTTGCCACAACATTAAAAGTTTGGGAATTGCTACTTCACTTAGAGAGAAAGAGGCAGGTGATTACGTTTTCTGGTTTATGTTTGCAATTTCACTGTAACCATTCTTGTTTTGTTTTAGTGCAATGGTATTGTTATCAACACTATTCTGACCATTTATTACCGGAAAGTTATAGATTGTCCCTTCAGGGTGATTTTTGAAAGGCATATTGCATTTAGATGCAATTCACTTGTATTTAGAGTCTCTTTTTTTCTTCATTAAAAAGTATCTCACTTTTTACAGTGTAAGTCAATAAAAAAGTAATATTAACTAGAAAGAAAACTGTCTTCTGCCACATTTCATTATAGTACATGGGGGTCAGAGCATGGGAATGAGAGTTGCAAACACTTGGATTCTCAACTAGTCTGTGCCATTTCCATGTAAATAACTTGATTTTTCATGTAAGTAACTTACTTTTTAAAGGCTTGTTTCTTTTGGGGCAGAATCATAAATGCAGATTTGTTCATTCAGCAAGTATTTCTTGAGTGCCTTCTGTGTACCTCATGACCTCACATGAGGTACCTTGTTTTCCACCACAGGGGCATCAGTCCTTTGAAGTAAAGTACAGGGAGCTATAAAACCTCTGACTAGGGAACCTAACCTGACTCAGGGGTGCCGGGGCAAGCTTTCCTGAGGAAGTGACTTGTAAGAGCTGAAGGATGGAGGAGATAGTAGATGAAAAGGGGAGGGCAGTGGGTGAGACACTCTGAGGATAAGGGAAGAGCATGTACACGGTGCCTGAAGAGTCTGTCATGGAGGTTAGATAAGGATGCTTGTGCATGAGTTAGTTCCTCACACGGCTTGGCAGCAACCACGGTTCGTTGTGTAGAGAAGGCTCTTGGCACCATACTCCAGTCATCTGAATGAAGGGCTCAGTCTTGTTCCACAGCCATTATGGAAAGGGAGTCAGTCTAGTTGACTCTCGCCACAGTAGACTGGAAATGACTCTCTGTACAATTTGGTGTCTAGTTTTTTTTTTTTTTTTTTTTTTTTTTAACTCTGGCACCGTTCACTTGTGAGTTTCTGTATCTGAAAGACAGGAATTAAATGTTAAATAAGATTCTTTGATATCTTTACAGAGATACTATATGATATGAATATAGCATTTTGATTTAATTTTGCTAGCATTGTTTCTTTGGAAGCGCTTAGGCTACCTCACTTAAAATATCTACTTCTCACAAAATGGTAGTAGCAATCCACCCTAAAAAAAAAAAAAAATATATATATATATATATATTATATAAAAGTGGCAGGTAGTTTCATTTGCTTATAGGAAGATCAGGAGTGACTGGAGTTTCATATCTTGTTTGCTTATGTGGTTTTGGCACTAAATAGATACTTAGTTATTCTCTGAAAGAGGTACATGTTGCACCTGTGTCTTGCTGACATTTGTGTGTGTAGAAAAAGTTGTAATTGTATCCTGGAATTTTCCTTTCACTAAATTAACAAGTGAATTAAAAAATACTAGAGTAATGTTTTTCATGAAATAAGTGAAAGAATATTGTTTTTAAGTTTCTTAATATGTTAAATTCAATAATTTTATATAGATCAGTAGTGGCAAATTAATATTTTATTATGGAATTAATGCAGTATTTATAAGCTAGTTGGCTCTCTGGACTTTTGCTCCTGTTTCTTTTTATTTGGTTTGGACATTTTAATGCTTGTTAGCATATCTGTAGTAAGATAAGAAAAGAGAAGGTGAAATAAGATTTTGAGAAGTCAGTCACAATGGGAAAAAATTGAATAGATGTGGTTAAAATTTTATAAAAGTTAGGTATATGTGCATTGGTTAGATCTGTGTATTTTGCTTATGACTTATAAAAATGAATTGGCATACAATAACTATTGACATTAATGTTTAAAAATTAAAAAAAATCTATTTGTCTTACCTGTTTTTCATGTTTCTTTTTTCTCATTTTAGCTTTGTTTTGGATTGTCCTATTAGAGGTTGGTGGGCGGGTTGAGAGGAGAGTGCATGGGGCACAAGTGCGGGGGGGTGGGGGGGAGGGGCGGAGGGAGAGGGACAGAGAGAATCCCAAGCAGGCTCCACAGTCAGTGTGGAACCAGATGTGGGGTTTGATCTCACGACTCTGAAATCGTGACCAGAGCCGAAATCAAGAGTCAGATGCTTAACTGACTGAGCTACCCAGGTGCCCCTGGATTGTCTTTTTAAAAATGATTATTTCATTTACCTCTTTTTTATTAGCTTGGGATTATGTATTCCTTTGCTGTTCCTTAAGTGTTTGCCTAAGAAATTCTAATATGTTTTCTCAGCTTATCAGAGTGTAGTATTAATTGAGACTTCCACTCTTTTTTCCAGAGAGTGAAACATTTTAAAACATTTAAAAATATTTAAGTTAATTTTCTTTCTTCTTTTTTTAACCTATTTCGTTGTTACTATGTTTTAAAATGCATATATGTTTTAAACCCCAAAGATGTATTTCTGTTGTTTTACACTGTTATAATTCAGTTAGACTTCATTTTCTTTTCCTTCGTTCCTTCTTGTGTTACTGACCGTCCAACTGAAATAGTTTTCCTTCTGCCTGAAGAATACTCTTTAGTATTTTCTTTAAAATAGATATTGTATTGACAAATTTTCAAACTTTTTGTTTGAGAATGTTTTTATTCCACCTGCATTCTTGAAAGATGCATTTTGCTAGGTATAGAATTCTAGACTAGGGATACATACATACATATTAGTCCTTTGGAAAAGAGATTATTCTCTAATATTTGGCTTTGTTTCTATTGACAAGTCAATTATAGTTTATCACTTTTTTATTGGTAATTTGTTTCTCAGGCTATTTTTGAGATTTTCTTTTGTCTTTGGGTTTCAAATAATCCTCCCCTTTTTTGCTTGGGGTATATACCTTTTGATGCTGCGTCTGGATGTCTTTCATCAGTTTTGGATAGTTCTCAGCTATCATCTCTTCAAATATTGCTTTTTCCCCATTTTCTTGCTTGCTCTTTCTGAGACTTCAGTTCCATGGTGATCAGAGCTCACCAACTCCTGTATGTATTTCACTTGTCTTCTGTATTTTCCACTTTTTTGTTTTTTTTCTGTTCTGGATATTTTCTTGTGGTCTGTCTTCCAGTTTACTAAGTTAGGCTTTACCTCTGTCTAATCTGCTCTAAATGTTATTCTCCGGGTTCTTAATTTTGGTTAATTGTATTTTGCACTCTAGAATTTCAGTTTGGTTCCTTTGAAAATCTGCTGTGCCGCTTTCATAATTTCTAATTCCCTATCAAAATTTTCAAGCTTTGTGCATATCTCTTTGAACAGAGTAAGCTATCCCAAAGGTTTTTTTCTGTGATCTTTTATTTCTCGAGGGGTCTTATATCCCTGTGTGCCTGCTTATCTTTGATTGTGTACTGTTTATTCTATTTGAAAAAAATATTTCTAGAAGTAATTATAGATTAGGTAAAGGCTTTTCTAGTTGCTTTTGCCAGGCACTTGGGATTACCTTTATTCAAACTGAGGTTTTTTTGTTTGTTTGTTTGTTTTGAGTCTATGCAAGGACTGGTTTAGTGTACTTCTGTGTTATCTCTTCTGGGATTCAGCTTTTTGGGGTCTTATTCTAAAGCAGGGGATGGCTCCCTTGGTGGATCTTGTGCTTTGACATTTTGTCTTCCTTCCAGTTTTTTGATTAGGCAAGCATTTCCAGGAGGTAAGAAACCCCAGCATGCCCTGCTCCTCTCTGTTCTCTTGGACTCTGCCTGGTAATTCCTTATTACCTTGTCAGTTCTTTGATTACCATCCTACCCCACCTTTTTTTTTTTATTTTAAAGATTTTCTTTCTTCCTTTTTTTCTTTCTTTCTTTGACAGACAGAGAGCTTGCACAAGGAGGCAGAGCGGCAGGCAGAGGGAGAGGGAGAAGCAGGCTCCCTGCTGAGCAGAGAGTCCAACGTGGGGCTCCATCCCAGGGCCCTGGATCATGACCTGAGCTGAAGGCAGTCACTTAATTGACTGAGCCACCCAGGTGCCCCCCCCTTTTTGAGTTAAGGTATAATATACATATAATAATGTGTACTAATCTTAAATATATGCCATGAAGAATTTTTATAAATGTAATGAAGTGTATAATCATATCCAGTTGTTCAGTACATAGAACATTTTTGCCACCCCAGAAGGCCCTGTCGCACTCCTTCACCATCCATACCACCTTCCTTCCCTGCCTCAGGTAACAATTACTCAGTTTTCTATTACCATAGACTAGTTTTGCGTTTTTTGGTTTTCTTGTCAAAATAGTATCACACAGTATGTTCTGTCTTGTGTCTGATCTGGCTTTTTCATTCATCATTGTATAGTATCAATGAAATTCAGCTATGTTGTTGCACGTAGCAGTAGTGTTTCTCTTTTATTGCCCTGTAGTTGTTCTAGTTACTGTGGCACCTAAAAAATTGCCTCAAAACTCAGTGATGTAAACAGGGACAACATTTATTTTCTGCACAACACTGTAATTTGGGCAGTGCTTGTCTTAGCTTCATTTGGTTTCAAGTAGGGCTGCTTGAAGGCTGGGCCTAATAGTATTTGAAGGTTTGCTCACATGTCTGGTTGATGACAGAAAGTGTGCTCACAGCTCAGTGGCAGTGTTCCAAGGGCTAGAGTCCTGCACCCACGTGCAGTGGGGAGAGGGGTGGAGAGCCCTTGAGCCAGACAGATGCTAGATTGCCTCTGATGACTTGGCTTTGAAGCTTAATGCAGTTTTACTTCCACTGCAGTCTAGTCTTTGAAGCAGTTATGAGCCTGCCTAGGTTTTTTAAAAAAGATTTTATTTATTTGATGGGGGTGGGGGGGGGGAGAGAGAGTTAGCACATGGTGGGGGAGGGGCAGAGGGAGAAGCAGACTCCCTGCTGAGTGGGGATCCCGATGTGGGGCTCCATCCCTGGACTCCGGGATTATGACCTGAGCCAGAGGCAGATGCTTAAACTGATTGAGCCACCCAGGCGCCCCTAAATAAATAAAATCTTAAAAAATATCATTTCAACTTATTTTTTTAAAAAATAAGACCTGAAAAAAGCTGAATCAGTACTAGTATACGTAAGATACTTAGTTTACCAAAGCATTTTTTCGTGCATAATCCCTTGACCATCTTGAGTGGTGGGTGGGTTGGAAATTTTAGCTCTCATTTTACAGTTGAAGAAACTGAGTCTCAGAGCAATGAAGTGACTTGATCTGAAGTCCTGAGCTGGTTAATGGCAGAGCTGTACCTCTTGCATCTAGGACTTCTTACATGTTGAGTGATTTTCTTGCAAGGCTCACATTTACTGAATTCCAGATTTTATTGACTACATGAATTTTCCTCTCTTCAACTTTATGTATTTACATTTTATGGCTCATAAATTTGCTCATTTTCATTCAGCACAGGGTCTTTGCATGAGCTGAAGCTCTTCACACCCATTTCCCTTACAGTACTTTTGTCCTGGATGTGTTTGGTTAGCGGCAAGATGGCTGGGACCAGGTTTGTCTTGATTTTTTATCTTAAGCCCCTTGAGAAGTTTTTGCATATTGTCTACCTAAGTATTTATTGAATAGATGGATGGATTCTTGTGTTTAGAATCTAACTAGAGATAGTCTGGAATTTTTAGCTGACTTTTTAAATGATGCCAGGCCTCTGAAAATCAGATATATTGTATCCTTCATTTTAGCTTTTATCTGTAGAGCTCAGGCATTATGTGCAGTTCTGATAGTATGTATCAACTGCATTAGGCAACTACAACATGTGAACAAATTACAAGCAGCTTTTGAAAGGTTCTGCCTCTGTAACTGTAAGTAAGGAAGTTCCGGAAAGGACATTTGTTTTCTTTCTTTCTTTTTTTTTTTTTAAAGATTTTATTTATTTATTTGACAGAGAGATGCAGCAGGAGAGGGAACACAAGCAGGGGGAGGGGGTGAGGGAGAAGCAGGCTTCCCCTGAGCATGGAGCTCAATGGAGGGCTCCATCCCAGGACCCTGGGATCATGACCTGAGCTGAAGGCAGACGCTTAACGACTGAGCCACCCAGGCACTCCAGGACGTTTGTTTTTCTAAATACCTAGAAGTTGACCTGTTTACCAGTGTATAGCTACTAGAATTTGATAAGTCCTTGTGGAAACCTAACTCAAATTCTACCTGCAGAAGGGGAAATTAGACCTCATTCTTATCTGATGCTTCATTAACATACACGTGTAAACAAACCGAGGAAATCAAATGATTTCACATTTCGCCCATCTTATTCTCTGATCTTATTAGCAGGAAGTACGTTGTTGATTTAGTGAATAGGATAAACAAACCTCTTTTCTCTCTAGCAATGATGGAAGATTGCTTTACTTCTCTTGAGCTGGGAAAATATTTAAAGCTGTTCAAATTTAGCATTGTGTTTCAGGGAGTATAAATTGCAGAAAGAGCATTTTTTTATAGAATGACCAAGAATTGGGAAAGTACAGTGGGGACACTTTCTACATCAGTGAATGATGAGTTTAATATTAACTGAAGTTATTTCTTTATCCGAATGAGAAGGCATTACCTGGGAATGTGCCTTGACATATATATTTGAACTAATGAACTATGAATCTGAATTAAGAAAAAAGGTAGTAGAATTACAATGATGTAAGTTTCACAGGGATAGGACCTTTGTTTTGTTCTTGGCTGTGTCTCCAGAGCCTAGAACATTGCCTGGCTCATAATAGCTGCTCAGTAAATATTTATTGAATGAATAGTAAATTTCTATATTATTTATCTGTTTTAAATTTAAAAACCTAACATTAATCATTTAAGTGTTTGTTTATAACCCTTTGGGAAATAAATTTAAATTGGTTGAGGCATCATTTCTGATAATTCTTGCTGACTGTGAGAAAGTTGCATAAAGTACATTGCTGAGCACTCATTGACTCCGACATTAAATTTTCTTGAGACATTTAAAAATGGATACATGAGAGTCCATTACATGTAAATTGCCAACAGTTCATTTAGTCCATCCCTTACTATTGGACATTTAAGTTGTTCATAATTTTTTTTTCCTGTTACAAATAATGCTTCAATGAAGGAAATTTTCTTAAGCTCTTTCTTGGGATGGCAGTTCAACAACACATAGCAGTGTTGCAAAACAGGATCTAGGAATTTCTACTAGAAAATGAACTTGGGGGGGCGCCTGGGTGGCTCAGTTGGTTAAGCAACTGCCTTCGGCTCAGGTCATGATCCTGGAGTCCCTGGATCGAGTCCCACATCGGGCTCCCTGCTCGGCAGGGAGTCTGCTTCTCCCTCTGACCCTCCCCCCTCTCATGTGCTCTCTGTCTCTCTCATTCTCTCTCTCTCAAATAAATAAATAAAATCTTTAAAAAAAAAAAATGAACTTGGATTGTACAAGTCTGAGGATGAGATCAGAAGCTTTCGTGATCAGACAGCAGAGTTCAGCCAGCACAAATGATAACAATTCTTTGCTGCTTTTACGCGTGGATAATGTATAATCATCAGTCTTTGCACATGAAAGCTCTCTTGCAATTTGTAGTGGAGCTGCCTCTCACTTGGTATTGTCTTTTACTTTTAAAGAATGAATGAGTCACTACAACTCTTTCTGCCTCTTAATCATAGTTTAAAGATTACAAATGCATTTAACTCCTTTATATAGGTGAGAACACATGTTATGTTACGTTTCTTAAAAAATATTTATTTATTTATTTGAGAGAGAGAATGAGCAGGGCAGGGGCAGAGGGAGAAGCAGGCTCCCCACTGAGCAGGGAGCCCGACATCGGGGCTCAATCCCAGGACCCTGGGACACTTAACCGACTGAGCCACCCAGCAGCCCCATGTGGTGTTCCTTTTATTTATAATCATTTCACTTATGAATTTTATTGGGAGATTTTTTGCTTTTTCATATTAAAATATCAAAATATTATATTCATACAAAAAGCTATGTGTAATGTGTGTTACATAATGGTGTCCATACTATCCGCTCCTTCAACTTAAGTGATAGAACATTATCAATACCCTCTTGGATCACATTTTCCTGCTTCTCTTCCTCTATCCTACTACTTGTCCTGAGGAAACCAGCAGCCTCAACATTAGGGTCTAGCATTCTCTTGCTTTTCTGCATAGTTACAGTATATGTGTGTATGTCCCTAAACAACTTATTGTTAATTTTACGTATTTTGGAAATTTATGTAAATGGTATCAGTATGTGTGTGTGTGTATGTTCACAAATTTAGTGAGTAAAGTTTTCTAGTAAAACTAAAACTCACAAATTTAATTTGCATTTAAAGTTAATATCCTTATTCTCTGTATTAGTCATCGTTTGCAATAATAATGCTGTGTAACAAACCACTGCAACATTTCAATGGTGTAAAATGACACACATTTGTTTCTAGCTCATAGGTTTGGCAGTCTCTGCTGGGTTTGGCTGGGTTTGTTTATAGGCTGTGGGTTGGGTTCAGTTGTGTGCTAGGTTTCTACTCATTCTAGGACCAGTCGCTATCGGGGGTGCATTGTAGGAGAGCAAGAGAACTCAGACAAGCGCAATGCTCTTAGAACCTCCTCTTAGAACAGTGTCAGTCCAACATGTAATATGGCCAGGGCCCCAAATCCATGAGGTGGGGAGTATACGCCACCCCTAGGGAAGCCACAGCAAGAGCATGGGTGAAGGAAGACATATGAACAGAGGATAGTGTCTGCCATATCTTCCTCCTGAATAACAGCATAAAAACTTGGAATATTTCCATTCTTATTACCTCCTTTCTAGATTACATGCTGTTGTTCAGGACTTTAGGTCCCTTTTTTTTTTTTTTTCTTGGTAACTCCTAATGTAGAAATCATACCTCTAAGATTTGTTTGCATTTAGTCATGTTTACAGGTTTTTCTCTCCCATCTTTCTTATATTTCAGACCTTCTCTTTGGCATCATTTTCCTACTTTGTGACTGTAACTTTGGACGCATGCTTTTTTTTTTTTTTATTATCATGTAATGTTAATTACCATACATTACATCATTAGTTTTTGATGTAGTGTTCCATGATTCATTGTTTGTGTATAACACCCAGTGCTCCATGCAGAAGTGCCCTCTTTAATACCCATCACCAGACTAACCCATCCCCCCAGCCCCCTCCCCTCTAGAACCCTCAGTTTGTTTCTCAGAGTCCATTGGCTCTCATGGTTCGTCTCCCCCTCCGATTTCCCACCTTTCATTCTTCCCCTCCTGCTATCTTCTTCTTCTTCTTCTTCTTCTTCTTTTTTTTTTTAACATATAATGTATTATTTGTTTCAGGGGTACAGGTCTGTGATTCAGCAGTCTTACACAATTCACAGTGCTCACCATAGCACATACCCTCCCCAATGTCTATCACCTAGCCACCCCATCCCTCCTACCCCCCATCTGTTTACTATATCTTCCCTCAGTTTGGGTCTGAAATTTTCATTATTTTGTCATTTTTCTTGAAAAGATAGTTTAGCTGAGTTGAGGATATAATTATAGTTAAGAGTTTCTTCCTCTTAGAACTTTGAAGATATTCTAGTGTCTTCTGGCTCCTCTTGTTGCAGTTGATAAATCAGGTGTAAGTCTAATTGTTGCTTTGTAAGCAATCTGCCTTTTGTTTCTGGTTGCTTTTAAGAACTCTTTGTCATTGATGTTTCACAGTTTCACTATGGTATCTCTAGGTGTCAATTTCTCTTTCATTTATACTTTCTGGAATTTGCTGAACTTGAGTCTGTGCATTAGTATCTTTCATCAGTTCAGATAATCTTTTTGCAGATTCTCTCTCCCTCATTCTTAATGTTCTCTTTCTAAAACTCCAGTTAGATACACATACTAGATATTTTAATTGATTTTTCATGTCCCTTAATCTTGCTTTGTATTTTTTCTTTCTTTGTTGCATTCTGGATAATTTAAATCTGTCTTCTGGTTCATGGGCACCTGGCTGGCTAGTTGGGAGACCATGTGGCTCTTGATCTTCAGATTGTGAATTTAAGCCCCATGTTAGGTATAGAGATTTCCCCCCCCAAAATAAATATACTTAAAAAAAAAAAAGGTTATCAGATCTATCATGTGGTTCATTAATTCTCTCTTTAGCAGAACCTACTTTGCTGAACTTGTCTGTTGAGGTTTAATTTTAGTTATCCTGTTTTTCACCTGATTTTTTTCCAAATCTGTTGCCTTCTTTTTTGCTCATATTTTCCATTTCCTATTGTATTTTGAAACATTACTGTCCTTTCCTTTTTCAATGTATTTGTGATTACTTACTTCTGTTGAATCTTGCTTATGCCTATTTTTAAAAGTTTGAGCTAATTTTTACTGTAACTGTATCTGTGGAAATGCTTGTGAGACCTGGCTTAAGAGTGCTTTCTCCCAGAAAGAATTTGCAGTTGAGGACACTGTTAAACCAGAGTGGCTTGATTTCTAGGCTTGAGATTTTTATAACATACAAGTGTATGGATTTGAACTTGAAACCTGTGTGAAGATTGGTTTTGGTTACAGATTTCCAGTGAATTCTCCCTTCCCCTCCCCAGACACAAATAAACCTAGATTCAGGAGAGAATTCTTCTGCTTTTCTTTGGGGCAGACTTTTTTTTTTTTTTTTTCATAGTTTATTCTTTTTATTGAAGATGTAGTTCTGCAGGGGCCAGGCTTTATGTGCTTAACTGTAGTCTGACTTCCCATGTTGTACAGTGTGAAGCTTTGACTTTGTCCCATGCTTGACTGTCAACACTGAAAGCCCTTCAGCATTGTCCAATACAATTTTCTGTGATAATGGAAATGTTACACATCTCTGCTAATACATCAACCCAGTAGACATTAGAAATGTCTAGTATGACAAAGGAATGGAATTTTAAATTTTACATAGTCTTAATGAATTTAAACTTAAAAAGCCACATGTGGCTAGTGGCTACAGTATTGGATGGTGCAGCTTGGTTACGGGAGATTGTCAAATAAATGCCTCTAGGGCCATTGCTGGCAGCCTTGCCTACTGACCACTCTCTCTTTGTGCTCCTGTTCGTTTTTTTTGGTCTCTAAGGATTTTTCTTAGTTGCTTATGAGCTTTGCTATGCATTTAAAAGAATAATTCTTGTATTTTATCAAATATGTTTGATGTCATGTAGCAAGAGGGTTCCCAATCCATTTGGACACAGGAATCTCAGAAACAAATACCTGACAGCTGTATTTTTAGTTGGAGAAGTACTTATCTTGAATGATAAAAATTGGAAAGTTCACAGTAGAGTAGTGGAAGTTCTTCAAATGGAAACTGACCGTGAAGTTAAAAATTGTGAGGAAGAATTAATTAAATACTTCTTTGCCATCCTTCTTATTCTACCAAAAATTTAAGGATGTGAAAGATAAAAATGGAGCTGTGGCTAAAGTTCTTAAAGTCTTACACATCATCTTCACCTTCTTGGTGTGAGTAAGTTATTTTACTTATACAAGAGCACTTGAATGAAAAGGTGTATATATTTAATTTAGAATTATTTTGCATATGGATGGAAAAAAACAAATGAATTTGAGAGATTGTAGGGAATGGTGGTGGCTAAGGGATAAGAAAAGACTTTGACATTCATTCAATGCTGAAAGTATTTGTTTCACTTCTGGCTTTAACAGGGCCTGTATTAGTTATTTAATTGGGGGGATTTCAAAAAATCTAAATAATGAGTCCTAGCTATTTCTCAGGTAGACCCTTTGCTGAATACTTTAGAACTGTGTGGTTGGTTTTGATGTTTATTAATAAAAAATGCCTAGATTCTTTTTTTTTTTAATTTTTTTAAAAAAATTTGTCAGAGAGAGAGAGGGAAAGAGGGAGCATGCATGCACAAGCAGAGGGAGAAGCAGGCTCCCTGCTGAGCAAGGAGCCTGGTGTGGGGCTCCATCCTGGGAACCTAGGATCATGACCTGAGCTGAAGGCAGATGCTTAACCAACTGAGCCACCCAGCCATCTCTAAAAAACACCTAGATTCTTTGTAATAATTTTCGGTTATTTTAGGATTTGCTTGCTCTTTTTGGAGCCATAGGTACATTTGATTCTTTTTTTAATTTACATTTTTTATTGTGGTAAAATATACATAAGATTTAACATTTTAACCTTTTTTAAGTGTCCAGTTCAGTGGCATTAAGTACATTTACATTGATGTACAGCCATCACTATCCATTTCCAGAACTTCTCTCTTCCCAGACTGAAACTCTGTCCCCATTAAACACTAACTCCCCATTTTCCCCCACCCTCAGCTTCTGGCACCCACCATCCTACTTTCTGTCCCTGAATTTGACTTTTCTAGGTGCCTCATATAAGTGGAAAAATAGGTTGTTTGTTTTATATATGACTGGCTTATTTCATTTAGCATAATTGTTCTCAAGATTAAATTTGATTTTCTAAATTTATAATTTGTTATGAGAGTAAAAGAATGGAAATCCCATCAGCTTATAGTGGAGATTGGCATTCTTGTGTATTTCTTTCAGTAGGAGAAGTTAGTAAACAATAAAATAAGTTACTATCAATTTGGTCTCCTGAAAGAATATTATTAGAAATAATAGAATGTGATACCATATGTTGTGGTTTATAATTCTATTAAATTTAAGTTTTAAAATAATTAAAACTGGGACTGCTGAGCTAGTTCTAGAATAGATTATCTGGTGTTATAAAAACCAGAAGTCTTTTCAGATCCTTTGAGAGGTTTTAACTGTCTAAAAGTGTCAGAAATTATTTTAAGGTCGTGTAGTGCTTGCAATAAAGAAAAGGATTTGGTGGAGTTTGCTTTACTTTTAAATAGACCCTGAGTTCCCTGTCAGGATGGGTTGATTATCCTTAGGCTGGCTCACCATTCATGTATATCAAGTTTTTTTTTTTTTTTTAAAGATTTTATTTATTTATTTGAGAGAGAGAGAATGAGAGAGAGAGCACATGAGAGGGGGGAGGGTCAGAGGGAGGAGCAGACTCCCCGCCGAGCAGGGAGCCTGATGTGGGACTTGATCCAGGGACTCCAGAATCATGACCTGAGCCGAAGGCAGTCGCTTAACCACAGGCGCCCCATGTATAGCAAGTTTTGTTACAAAAGTTAGAGGAGTCACTTGAAAGAATCTGTATTAGTTTAGCATGAGTATAAATTCTCATGCTGAGAATAAACAGCATGGCTCAAGTTCCTAGAAAATGAGTTTAAAGGACAGATTTTATGGAAATACTCCAATATACCTTTTATGTGAAACTGTGGAATTAAGACAAATTACTTTTTTTCCTTCTTGGATGATGTGAAAAACAAAGTTAGATTTTTTTTTTCTTTTTTGTATGTCCAATGGGAGGGGATAGCATTTAGAGAAGGAGAAAGAGAATGTGCACACGTTATCTTATGTTCTTCTGAACTGCCTTGTTGCTTAAAGAGTTCCCAGACTACCTACTTTGAGAGTAGATAGGAAGATCTACATTTCAAAGCTGTGATTAGGGGTAAGGAATCTTGAACCAGTATATTCAGTTATAAGTAATTTCAAAGTATGTTTCTATATAAGAACTGCTCCATGACATTTCACAGTAATTCCAATACATGCATTGCTGCATATTTGTAAAGTATATTTATTGCTTTAGATAGTAAGGTTATAAATCCACTGTTTATACGTTTTATTATCCTGGCATATTTGAGGTTACTATTTTCAGTGCTAAGAAAATTCTTGATGTCTTAGGAACTTCAGTCCTTGAATACGTATTTGTTTTTTTTTTTTTTTAAGATTTTATTTATTTATTTGAGAGAGAGAATGAAATAGAGAGAGCATGAGAGGGGGGAAGGGTCAGAGGGAGAAAAGAAGCAGACTCTGCTGAGCAGGGAGCCTGATGCGGGACCCGATCCCGGGACTCCAGGATCATGACCTGAGCTGAAGGCAGTCGCTTAACCAACTGAGCCACCCAGGCGCCCTCTTGAATACGTATTTGTTCAGCATTTTACGATTATGGGTAGGAAGGGCACACTACTTAGTACAGAGCTCTTTGATGTTGCCCTTTAGGAATTTTAAATGTAAGATAAAAAACTTGATATAAACAGGAACAAAAAGTCGCTGGCCAAAGAGACTAGATTCTACAAGAGTAAGTAAAGTCCTGGATCATCTGTGAACGTTTAATCTCCTTTGTGTGTCTGTGACGTGGGATTGCTTTCCCATGTCATCATCATTCAGCATGTTCCAGGGGCATCATGTTTGACCTCATAGTTTCCTGGGAGGGAAGACCGGTCTGATAGACTCAGTGAAGCGCCATCAAGAGAGTGTATTTATAGTGAGAAACTTGCATCGTGTATTCTAAAACTAACATGTAGATTATATGTTGTTTTAGATTTTCCATACAACTTCTCATTTCCTTTGGGATAATTGGGTTATCTGGAAATGAAAATCATAGTATTTGCTGCATAGATAAAGAAGAAAGTGTGTGGGATGGGGGTCAGGTGACAACGTGGCAGCACTATGATTATATGCCATTGCTAATTACAGTATACGAATCATGCTGTGCATACAGATTTTCATTTTGTAAATTTGTATTTCTCACATATATTACATGACATGAGTAAAGAAGTATATAGATGGGACAAGCATTATTTCTTCAAAAAATGTTACCCTAACTTTAACCTATTTCAGAATCAGAGGTCCTTAGTATTATGCTATTTTCTTAATTGATTTAGAAGATCAAGTAATCATCACTTCTTGTAGTTGCAAAAAGTAGTTTATCAGTTCGTGAAGAAAGCTGTACATGAGGAAGCACAGTGCAAATTTTGTGTCGAATTTTAATTTATCTGTGGAATTTTATGTATTAGATTTGGGGAGGCACTTGTCATTCATGGATGTGTTGAAATATAACATTAGTATTTCAACACATCCATGAATGTGTTGAAATATGCCTTTATGCCTCTTTTTCTTTAATATATTAATGAAGTAAGGAACATATAGTTCATATTTATACTAATACAGGGTGATACTTTATCTTATACTGAAGTGAAAAGAACCAAATATGAAAATTTTCATGTAGTACTTATGAAGTGTATTTTAAGAATACTTACAGAAAATCCCTTGAAAGGAAACGTGCCCCACATAGTTGGGTAGATGTAATGGCGTTGTGTGGTGAGAGAATTTTTCTTTCTATTTTGCTGCTGTTGCCAATTTTTTAAAACTATGAAACCATATTTTATAATGAGGAAAAGGCCCATTATTAGAGAACGTTTATAGCAATAACTTTGGTCATCTTTATTTGATAGTGTATATGAATTATTTATGTGTAATAAAAAAAAAATTTAGCAGGCGTGATGTGCTATATCTAGCCTAGATAGAGTGCTTCCTTTCTAGGATTTATTTATTTGGGAAGGTGGGAGGGATTAAGATTTTAGTAAGTGAAGACCAAGGACACCTATTAATATGTTTCTGTGTGATAATTACTTTATACATACTATTTGCTTTTGAGATAACTTCTTAAAGACAAAGGAAAAGGGGCGCCTGGGTGGCTCAGTTGGTTAAGCGACTGCCTTCGGCTCAGGTCATGATCCTGGAGTCCCGGGATCGAGTCCCGCATCGGGCTCCCTGCTCGGCAGGGAGTCTGCTTCTCCCTCTCCCACTCCCCCTGCTTGTGTTCCCTCTCTCGCTGTGTCTTTCTCTGTCAAATAAATAAATAAAATCTTTAAAAAAAAAAAAAAAAGAATTTTTGTTAAAAAAAAAAAAAAGACAAAGGAAAAGATGAATGTTTTAAAGATTGGTAATTTTTTATATTTAGATGACCACCAGAGGGTTCTTTTGGGAATAGAAAATTGTTGAAACCAAATTATTTTCATTTCCTTTTAGAAAATTTTATTTTAAATGCTGATGTTTAGAAAAGATGATTTTTTTCTCTTTGTTTTCTCACCAGGACATGTATTCTTCTGAGAAGCCTTGGGCAGCAGATTTTGGTTTACTCTCCGATTGGGACAGCCTACAGAGACATTTCCAGTCATGAGTAAGTGTCCGTCTTTGTTTCATTTCAGGGGCCTCAGGAGCATTTGTGGAGTACTCAAAAAAAAAAAAAAATTTGTTATGGGACAAACTGGAATTATGTCACTTCGTCAGAGATTGGATAATCTGGTTCAGCCCGATTGTGCACCTGTCTCTATTGAAACAAGGAGATCCTTTCTGTGTTTCATTTATTCAGAGAAGTTAGATGTGCTGAGGAAATCTGTGTTGTTAGTTTCTTGGCTGATTTAGTTCTATTACCCAAAATATTCTGTTGACTTAGTCATTGGAAAGGGACTCGTTAGAAATGTGAAGAGGGAAACAGACTCATAAATATATACGACAAACTAGTGGTTGCCAGAGGAGAAGTGGGTGGGGGAAAAAGAAAGAAAAATGAAGAGGGAAAATTTAAATTGACCATAATTATCAGAGGTTTAATTGTGTGAAGCTTAATCATTGGATAACATGTGTTAGTATTATATTTAAGCAAAAAAATAATCTCTTTGTTAATGTCTTTGATGGAATGAGAACCAAGTCTGTCCTATAAGACTTAGCAAATTTGATACAGATTTTATCTTCTCAGTTGTAAAGGGGTTGTACTATACGTAATATTTTCTGCCATTCCAATCCACTTTTTCCTGTGAAGAGGAGAGCTGGATTTTACTATTTTGTATTAACTGTTTACTTTTAGAGAGTGAGGAAAGAGTTAAGATTTTTACTCTGATCACATGACAGTTTGATGTACTTTTAAAAAAAGTACAGAGTTTTTGATTATGGGAACTTTGGAATAGAGTGAGCATTTCCTTCTGGAATATAATGTTAGTTTAAAAATTTTCACATGTAATTCATAATGATTATATTTATCTTAATATGGATAGTTATTCTTATCGATTGAAATAATTAGGCAGTTGATAAATGAAAGTGAGGCTGTTATTGTGAAATCTTTGAGTGCTTTCTACTAATAATATTGCAAGATGTGTGCTTTGATTTTCGAGACTTTTCAGTGGGCTCCTTTTTCAGTGGTGTACTTTGAATAAACCAGGATAGTTGCTAGATGAGTTCAAATACAGATTGAAGAAGAAGCAGCTTTTGATATTTCAGCTCCATTCATACGAAATTTTGTGAGAACGTTTCTCTAACGTAAAGTGCCAACTCATAGTAAAGATGATAATGTGAGTTTATGAAAACTAAGAAATGTCAGACATTTTAACTTAAAAATGCTTACTACATTTTGGGAAATGTACATTTGACTTTGTAATTTTAGTTGTTCAGTTAGCATCACTGTTACAGAGTTCTTTGAGGACAGGTGCCCTGTGTCTTTCATTTTTGAATCTCAGCGTCTAACAGTGTCCTGTACACTGCTGTCCCTAAAAATTCAGAGCCCTGTGCTGACAAAGGCAGAGGTGAGGGATAGCTCGTTAGGTGACTCATAATAAACTATCTGAACCACATATAGGTTTTTACTTGTGAGTTACAATGCCTGTATTTCGTTTGTAAGATTTTTATTGGTTCTTTTTAAATATCCACTAGTTCTTTTTTTGTTTCTGCTTGTTTTTATTTAAAAAAATTTGGTTCTTTTATTATTCTTTTATCTCTTTGTCTATCTTTTATGTGCTTATTTTGAGTCTTTTTCAGATCACTTTATTATTATTATTTTTTTTTATTTTGTCTCCAGTGAATTTATATTGTGGTTGTTGATACTCTTGGTGTTTTCATCGTGTTCTGCAATCTTGCAGGCTCAGTCTGATGAAAATTCTTTCTCTTTCTCCTGTGTCTTTGTCTTTTTGTGATTTTCCCTGCTGGTCTGGCAGCTTTGCAGTTGTCTCTGCCTGCCTTTGGAGTTCCCAGATCAGAATCAGGTCTTGTGTTAGTGGATCAGAGCTCCAGCGCCGTGGTGATGCTGGTGATATCACAGATTCTCTCCCTGAGTCACCTGGCATTAGGTCAGCAGCTTCCTCTGCGGTAACTTCAGCACCGTTAGCAAAAGCCCTTTTCAGTCTAGTTTCGTAATCCAGGATGAGTGCCGCCCCTGCCCCTGGTTTTAAGCAAGGAGCCTGGCTACTGACCCTGCTTCACTCGGAACTCTTTTGCATACAGTTACCCCATGGGATTTACTTCCTGCTGCCTTTTCCTGCTTTGGGGCCTTGCACTGTGTTCTGTTAGATTTCTGATCTAGAGATGTTGAACATGTTTTGGGGCATAGGTAGGTCATTTTAGTGACTTGTTTTTATACTTTATCTGTTATTTCTCTGTGTTTGTTGTGAAGACAAGGGAGACACAAAGATTGAACATGCCATTGGAGGTTTATGACCATGAAGTCCAAACTTCTTATTTCACATTGAAGATTAAAAGGGCCCCAACAGTTTCTGCTTAGTTCTCTAGCTGCTAGTGTTCCTCTTCGTCATGCTTGCATCACTTTCCTTGCTAGCCGAGCCCCATCGTGCTTCCTCCCTGTAGCACCCTGCTTGCCTCACTCTAGTTCCTGTCCTACTGTTTTAAAATCACGTGGTTGTTCATTCTTATCTTCATGTAATGTGTAAGATCCTTGAGGGCAAAAATTGTGCTAAACACTTTTCCTGGTACTTAATAGGTGCTCAATAAATAATGCATGGATTTGGGTGTTCCTAAGTAACATCCTTTAGTATGGGGTAGCTATTCCATGTGTTACTATTTTTAGGTGAAATTTAAGCTGATCCCATGTAAAGGGAGATTGAGGGGCGGGGTGGGGGCAGGGAATGTGTGTGTTGTGCGTGTGTGTGTGTGTGTGTGTGTGTGTGTGTGGAGTGTGGCATAGGATAGAGTGTTCCGAGAAAGTGGAGCAGTGTGAGAAAGGCATGAAGGCGTGACTACATGTAGTTGAGCATTTGGGAGCATAGAGATGAGGAATGACAGAGAGACGGGGAGAGATAAAGCTGGAGGAGGTGCAGTCAGAGTTTGGGGCAGGGACGTTCCAGGAAGTTTGCATTTCACCATGTAGGGCTTAGGAGCTGTTAAAGGATTTCAGTTAGGGGAGCAACTGAAGATTTTGTTACAGAAAAATTACTCTGACAAATAGACATTTTGGTTAGATATAAGTTTAAAAAGATTGGTTACAGGCAGTTTGACTTCTTCTAGATTTTTTCTTAGTTTTCCGCCCATTTTAGGCTTTCTTTGAAATAGACTGTGAGTTGCGTTTCTTATTCTTGCCAATGTGATGGCTTTTTCTACTGACAGAAGTTATTCTTGAGTAGACCACCGTAACCATAGGTTAGGGAGTGTTACAGTGTCTATATTATGATGCAGTTTCTAGGGGGTTGTAAGTTTTCAAAAAGGTGGGAACTGAGTATATCAGAGTTTCAGTTTTTGAAAAAAAAATAGTGAAGAATCATGGTACAGCTTAAAAAATAGGAAGATACTATCATTAAAGTCTAGATAGAATTTCCAAACCTAGATTTGGGTGAGAATGATGGGTAACCAAAGTTTTTTTTTCAATATTTCTTTAGAGATGAAAAGAAAGGTTGATACTTATGTCTGGGTGGGTTTCTCTCAGAAGCATTTCCTAACCCTTCCCGTGTCATGAAGCACATAGGACGTGGTAGAAGTTGTACTGCATGTGGGGTAAACTGATGGAGTTGTTTGGGGCTTAGGCAACTGGCTCTGACACCTCAGACCAGGCTGCTACTTGTGCCCAACTGTCCTGAAAGCAGCGGGGATCCCCTTCTCTGCACACCCTGGCACCCCGGTTGGGATGCCCCAGCTAAAGCCTAGAGAATTGCTTAAATGTTTTAAGATGTTTTTCAGCTTTTAGTTTAGATTTTTAATATTCTGCCCAGTTCTGAGGCTAGATATTTATCTGGTGGAAAATGTATTATATGGTGCTGCTATGAGTTGTGCGTTTCGTTGTGGATTGTTGACTTTATTACAATCCACAAAAAGCCTTTTGATTTTCAGTGCTTAAATTGTGTTTTTTTTTTCTGTATTTGCATATGTTGCAATGTTAAACACTTGTCAAGATTTTTTTCAAAATTTTGTTTTTTAAATTTTTTATTGTTATGTTAATCACCATACATTACATCATTAGTTTTTGATGTAGTGTTCCATGATTCATTGTTTGTGCATAACACCCAGTGCTCCATGCAGAACGTGCCCTCTTTAATACCCATCACCAGGCTAACCCATCCTCCCACCCCCCTCCTCTCTAAACCCTCAGTTTGTTTTTCAGAGTCCATTGGCTCTCATGGTTCGTCTCCCCCTCCGATTTCCCCCCCTTCATTCTTCCCCTCCTGCTATCTTCTTCTTCTTCTTCTTTTTTTTTTTTTTTAAACATATATTTGCATTATTTGTTTCAGAGGTACAGATCGATGATTCAACAGTCTTGCACACTTCGCAGCGCTCACCATAGCATATATCCTCCCCAATGTCTATCACGCAGCCACCCCATCCTTCCCATCCCCCACCACTCCAGCAACCCTCAGTTTGTTTCCTGAGATTAAGAATTCCTCATATCAGTGAGGTCATATGATACATGTCTTTCTCTGATTGACTTATTTCGCTCAGCATAACACCCTCCAGTTCCATCCATGTCGTTGCAAATGGCAAGATCTCATTCCTTTTGATGGCTGCATAATATTCCATTATCTTCCATTCCACATCTTCTTTATCCATTCATCTGTCGAAGGACATCTTGGCTCTTTCCACAGTTTGGCTATTGTGGACATTGCTGCTATAAACATCGGGGTGCACATCAAAATTTTGTTTTATCAGATGGTGCCAAAGATGAAGTATTTGTATGAAAATTGTTATATTTAAACTGTGGCTATAATTTGAAATGGACCTCTTAGATCTTTTTTTTTTTTTAAGATTATTTATTTATTTATTTGTCAGAGAGAGCACAAGCAGAGAAAGCGGCAGGTGGAGGCAGAGGGAGAAGCAGGCTCCCCGCTGAGTGCGGAGTCCGATGTAGGACTCAATCCCAGGACCCTGAGATCACAATCTGAGCCAAAGACAGACACTCAACTGACTGAGCCACCCAGGCATCCTGGACCTCTTAGATCTTTAATGGAGATTGTAACAACAGGAGTAGTTCTTGTAAAGAGCATTGCTCAACAATTTCAAATGATTATTTTGGTGGAATGGGTTAAGCAAAAACAAGCCAAAAAGCACCAAAACCCAAAAATGATTATTTAGGGTACTATTTAGTTTTATTTTAATGTATTTTAACTTGAAAAAATAAAGCTTATCTGCTCTACTATTTTTAAATTTTATCTTATATATTTTACTTCACTTTCTTCAGGAAACTTTTGCTCTGTAACTAATAGTGACTTATTTTCTAAGGATTTCTGTGTCAATTTTCTTCTGACTTGGCAATCCAGGAGTGAATCTCTTGCATTGGAGTGTTTGATCCTGCCCTTTGGCCTAAATAAAGGAGTGAGTTTTTTGAGGTCACTTCTGAATATGAAACATTTCTCATTTAACTGAGGAAAAAGTAATGGCAGTGAATAATTTGGGATGCAGTATATTTATGGCTTTCTAATAGAGTAGGAATAAATATCTTCGTTCTGTGGAGCAGTGGACTAAAAGTTCATGCTGAAGTGAAAACAATTTAATATTTGTTAGAACAGGTAATGTTATAAATAAGTGAGTAGATTACTAAGTCCCTCAGTGGTGGCATAAGGATTCTTCTGAGTCTTATTAAAGCAATGAATAATACAAGGCTTTCCCTAAGTATTGGCTAAAATTTCTGTCTAGGATAATTATGTAGCTATATATCTTGTTTTATGGAATAGCTGTGTACCTTAGAAGTTGGGTAGAGGTTAAAGAAAAGAAAACTTAAGTTGAATTGTATTTTGAATACTGGGGTATTTGCATTTAACAGAATCTTGAAAGAAATCCCTTTGTAAAGTATATATATCTATTTGTCGTATTAAGACTCATTTATGTTTGATAAGTTTGGATTTTGGAAGATAACCATTCTTAAAGAAAATATATACTTGACCCTTGAACAACACGGGTTTGAACAGTGCCAGTCCACTTATAACATGGAATTTTTGGATAAATACAATATAGGACTGTATGGTGACAGATGGTAGGTACCCATGTGGTGAGCATAGCATAATGTAGAGTTAGAGTTGTCTGATCACTGTAATGTACACTTGAAACTAATGTAACATTATGTGTCAACTCTACTTAAAAAAAATACAGTGCAGTACTCTGAATGTATTTTCCTCATGATTTTCATAATAACAGTTTCGTCTCTAGCTTACTTTATAGTAGGAATATAGCATACAGTACATATGATGAGGTATATGTTAATCAACTCTTTATCTGTAAGGCTTCTACTCGAGTACACTATTAGTAGTTAAGTTTTTGGGGAGTCAGAAGTTATAGGAAGATTTTCAACTGTGTCAGGGTTCGATACCCTTAACTCCCGCCTTGTTCAAGGGTCAACTGTAAAATCAGAATTTTAATTGGGGGGGGGATTTGGACGTGGATAGAGACTTTCTGGTTGTCATAGTGACTGGGGAGACCTGCTGGCATATAGTGGGCAGGGCCAGGTACAGTGTATAATAGTTCCTGTTGAGAAACAGCATTTGTCTTTTTTTTTTTTTTTTTAAAAGATTTTATTTATTTATTTGACAGAGAGAGAGACAGTGAGAGAGGGAACACAAGCAGGGGGCGTGGGAGAGGGAGAAGCAGGCTCCCCATGGAGCAGAGAGCCTGATGCGGGGCTCGATCCCAGGACCCTGAGATTATGACCTGAGCCGAAGGCAGACGCTTAACGACTGAGCCACCCAGGCGCCCCCAGCATTTGTCTTAGTTATCAGAACCATGGCAGCAGTACATGGTAGGTAAGGTGATGAAGAATGCCAACAAAAATTGCTTCTCAGACAATTTATTAGATCAGTTTCTTAGTTTAAGATACTTCATTGTGTTAATACTGACCATTGAAAATGGAATATACTTTACTTTTAGCTAATTTATCATCTTTTTGACCACTTGCTGCAGAAAAGTGAGTAATTCTTACAGTTTGATACTCTGGGAAATTTAATATGAATTTAAAGTAATATTTCTTATAGAGTATAGTATTAAGTTTTTGTTAGGAGATGATTTGCATTATCTTGTATCTTTTTGTTTTGTTATGTTTTCAAACTTGTAACAAGAAAAGTTGTAAAAATAGAACCCAAATTCTTCACATACCTTTTATTCGATTTACCAATTGTTTACACTTTGTCCATTTGATTCTTTCTTGCTCTCCCCCTCTCTCTCTTCCTCTGTCACATACACTCACACATCTGTATATATATATATATATATAAAAAATTGATTTGTAGTTAAAACATTTTCTGTGAAAATCTAATTTCCTTTTATTAAAAGTCATACAGATTTGTAGCATAAATGTCACTTACTGTAATATTACAATATAATCTCAGTAAAGCTTGTAAATTACTTTTCCTAGTTAAATCTTAAAATTTCAAACCATTTACCTAGTGTTGTTATGCTATTGTTTAAAAATGACATTATTTACATAGGTTTTGTAAGCCTGTCATTAACATTTTTATTTTTGATCTACAATATATTACATAATATAGATAAACTTGGTATCTAAATCAGCTTTAATTAAAATTCTTCAGTATAACACAAACGAGGGTTCTCCAACCTCTATATAATAGTTTTAAGATACTTTGTTCTTAAGAGAAATTCTTTTAAAATCCCGTTTTGAAAGAGTTAAGTTTGCCAGTGGCAGTCTTCTTTTTTTTTTTTTTTAAAGATTTTATTTATTTATTTGAGAGAGAGAGAATGAGAGACAGCATGAGAGGGAGGAGGGTCAGAGGAAGAAGCAGACTCCCTGCCGAGCAGGGAGCCCGATGCGGGACTCGATCCCAGGACTCCAGGATCATGACCTGAGCCGAAGGCAGTCGCTTAACCAACTGAGCCACCCAGGCGCCCGCCAGTGGCAGTCTTCTTTAAGAGTCCCAGAAACCTGGGTTGGCTGTGCTATTAACTAACCATGTTATGTATGGTCATTAGCTTGACCTCTTTAATGTGCCACCACACCCTGTCCCCCCCCCCCCCCCGAAAACCTTCTACCGCACCCCTCCCCATGTCCTTGTCATAAATATGGGAACTGGACTACATTGTCTGGAAGCTTTCTAGCTCAAAAATTTATGATTAAATCCATGAGAAAATTTTCATTTCCAATTTTGCCTTACAGGAACACAGCTATTGAATGAAACAAGAAATGCCTCTATTAAGCTAAATTAAGAAAACTTAAACATGCAGTTTTCAGGGTTTTGAGGCCTGTGTGTGTTGCTCCTCATTGGAATCTGTGTCCTGGTTACTTTCAGAGGTACCTTTGTTCCAAATGTAGGCACATGTTCTCTGTTCATTCTGCTTATTCGCTAGGCAAGCAGAGATGGAGGGGAATGTATATTTAACATTAGTACTCTTGAATATTCATCTTGTTATCTCATTAATTTCAGAAAATAGTTTGATTTATACAGTTTATATTTGAATCCATGTTATTAGAAGTGATGTACTGGTTTAAAATATTCCATTTCTCTTTTACGTTAACTTCTCTAAAAATGAATTTCTGTATGAAAATATCATATATATGACTTTTGGTATTTTGTTTATTGAAAGACATAATGGAAAGCACAACTTAGTGATTTTTTTTTTTTTTTTTTTTGGTACTGTTGTTTATACAAGTTCAACAAAGGTAAAAACCGCATCAGGGAAGGTCTAGGGAAATGACACCTTACAACAATGGCACTGATGAAGGCATAACTTTACAACTAGGAAATAGCTGTGTTATAAACCTTAAATGAGAACTCAGATCACTTCAAAGGAGAGGAAAAAGGAAAAGAACAGTTGTGTTGGATCATTTATTCTACTTCTTGACTCACTGTATAAATTAGATCTGTGTAGAGTACAAGAGCTCATGCTGGTGCAGAACCCTCCTGAGTGCAAAGGCTGAAGTCTGAATTCTAAAATTTTGAGAAATAGATGAATTCTATGCAGAAGAAACTTGGCAAAATGTCTTACTTTGACTATAAATAACATAAGTGATATGTATTATATGGTCTGGCTAATAAATCTACATATATTAACATTGAGTGTTTTCTTTTTTTTTTAAAATAGAGTCTGGACAGCTATATATTACCCTTTTTGCCTTAAACACAAATAGACATTTTCTATTAAGGGAATCTGAGCCTGTCAATTTGTATGATGGATGTCATTATATAATTGTCTCCTCATTTCCCAGAAGTGTGAAAAATTTCTAAGCCTCTATCTTTCTCCCTCAAAATTTAACTAAAATAGTGTTTTGATACTCTTTTTTCTTTTTTGGAGATGGACAAGGTGACTATGGAAGTAATTCTTTCTAGTCTCTCTTTAAAGCTGTTGGTTAGGGGCGCCTGGGTGGCTCAGATGGTTAAGCATCTGCCTTCGGCTCAGGTCATGATGCCAGGGTCCTGGGATCAAGCCCCGCATCAGGCTCCCGGCTCAGCAGGGAGCCTGCTTCTCCTTCTCCCTCTGCCTCTCTCGCTGCTCATGCTCTCTCTCTGTATCTCTGTGTCTCAAATGAATAAATAAAATCTTTAAAAAAAAAAAAAAAGCTGTTGGTTAGAAAGGGTCAGGAATAGAGTAAAAACATCTTCTCAATTCTTCGCCTACCCCAGTCTCCCTCTCCTACTTCAGGCACTGAGTCATAGGTTAGTTATTAAATTCATGTTCAAAGATAGTGATCATGTGCAGACAGTTGATTGTAGAGTGCTATTTTTTGCCCTGAATTCAGAAGCTGACTTCTGCTGGCATTACCTAGGTATCCTGGAGTCAAACTAGTTTTCTTTCACACTCACACATTTGGAACAATCAGGTGTTAAATTTTAAGCAGTGGAACCTGGAAAGATTTCGGTAAGACACTAATGTACACTCATACACATTTGTATTAAATTGTGGAGCATTTGGAGTCACAGTGTCTTTTAAAAAATACAGTTGCCTGTTGGCAGATTCTAGCAGAATGGGATAGAAATGGAAGTTACAGGACGTGTTAGCAAGGGTTTTGACAATCAGTCTCCAATAAAATACCGTTTGATGTCTTCACTGGTTAACCTTGTTATGTTCTAATGCAAAGTGAGGTAGAATATGTTTGATTGATTCTAACCTAAAAGAAATTTGAGAATGCAGACATGTGCACATACTTGAATTTTTTAGGTAAATTCACAGTAGTTGGTCTTGTGTATTTTCTTTAGGTAATAACTTTTTGTCTTGGTCCAGGTTACCCCGTACAGAGTCAGTAGGGCCATTGTGATTTTCTTGTTTTTGCCCAAATCAGCCTGAGACCTTTTATGGGAGCTTTGTACTAATATGTACCTATAGGTGTATGTACTGATATATATGGGGAACTTTGCCCAGAACAGGAGAATCACCCCACTCCAACTTTTTAGGTACCCAAACTGACTTTGTTAAGAGGAACTTGGATCTCAAATGATTCCTTAGTAGAAGTAACTCTGTAGGTAAAAAAAAAAACAAAACTAATTTAAAATGTTTCATTTGTATTACAAAGGTGAAGTCATTATTGTCTTTTCCCCTAAAATGTGATGTAAAAATTGTTAGCCATCAGAGGTTTTGGTTTAACTGAAGAGATGTGCTTTTCTAACTCAGTGCTGAGCTGCATTCTGATGGAAAATGACAACGTTGAGATCTGCAAAGTGTTCGTCTTATTTCTTCCTTTGATTAGTGTGTTTCTCTTCTTAGGTGAAATTCTGCCTCTCCTTCCCAACCAGCGCAACCTAATTTTTTTTAATCGGATCAGTCCTTTATTTTTTTATTTCTGAAAATATATTAAAAAATACATATTACTTATTTTGGAATTATATGAGAGTAGGTTGCATATATCATACTACTCTGCCCATTTGTCCTTTAGTGTGTAATTCTGAAGAACAAGGACGTTCTCTTTCCGTAACCACAGTAAAATGACTAAATAGGTGAATTATGTTTATCTAGTCTACAATCCTGTTGTCCTTTGAGTTTCCCAACAATGTCCTGGAGAGCAGATTTGCCCCCAGTGCAGGGCCCAACTGGGTGTTACCCACCAGCTGCATTTCTTTGTCAGCTAGACTCTAGTCTCCTCGGACCTGGGATAGTCCCTCAGGAGTTCTTAATCCTTCGTGATACTGGTGTATTTGAGGACTGCAGCCCAGTTGTTTTGTAGAGTAGCACTCAGATGAGGGTTGTCTGTGGGTTCCTGTAATGAATGGGGTCCGTCCTAACGTGTGTGATGGTTTGGGGGTGTTCCTTCAGGAAGCTTGTCCGGAAGAGAAAGGAAGACTGCATGGTGATCTCTTCACTTTTTTCCATTTAGCTCTTCAACAGAAAAACTTGGCATTTCTTCCTTAATTAAAATAGGATTCATATCTCTTGCATAAGAATAGGATTTATTGCTCTACTTTACTAGTTTTTGTTTTTATTACGAAGGCTTGAGAAAAATGGCAGTGAGATATTTTCTAGAATATGAGATGAGCTGGAAAGGAGACAACATTGAGCTTTTATCAAGAGAAATTTCTTTCTGCACAATTCCTGTTTTGAATTATGACAAAATCTCACTGTTGAACAAATATTTTGAACGTAAAAGGTATAGCACTATTGAATTTGTTTTGTAGCAATAAACAGCTGAAGCTCTTTATGTATCACTTGAGATTGCTTCACTAAGGATTAGCTTTTCTTATAACCTGGTGCCTCTTTGTCTTTGTCTTAATAAATTTTCTTTAGCTAAAAATAGAATAAATGAACATATCAAGACTGATTCTCATTAGGTTCTAGAGATTTATGGATTATATTAGATTTTAATGTGAAATGTCAGGATACTTACCATCTATAGTTATGACTCTTAAAAGTTTAATACTTGCAAGGTGTAGTGAAAGCTAGAAAATTAATTTGGAATATTGCAAAGTATAAGATTTAAATCTTGCTTTTTTAACAACTTTGAGACACATGATGCTATAAATTGATTTCTTAAAATATTTTAAGAGACATGGTGTTTGAATCTGATTTTAAAACAAATTTTAAGGAAGGGAATATATGATTTTGAATAAGTAATAATTATGTCTTTTAGTATTAACAGATACTAATGAGCACCTCCAAGTATACTGCTGCTGGGTTGGTCTTTGGGGATAAAGACATGAACAAGACAAACATGGTGGGTGGCCTCTTAGAGCACAGAACTGGTGGGGAAGATGAGTACTGCACGAGTAGCATGGTATTATTAATATCAAAAGGGGAATGCAGGAGTCTGGGAGAGCAAGGGAACCTATCTGCACGGAGGGCAGGAAGACCATTGTTAGGAAATCATATTCCAGCTGAGGTCTGGCTAAGTGAAGAGGAGGAGGGAGAGGGTTTTTTAAAAAAAAAAAGATTATTTATTTGAGAGAGAGAAAGAGCATGTTTGTGCTTGTGATGGGGGAGGGGCAGAGGGAGAGAGTCTTTCAAGCAGACTCCCCCACTAAACATAGAGCCCCACGTGGGGCTTGATCTTGAGCTCAATCTCAGGACCCATGAGATCATGACCTGAGCCAAAACCAAGAGTTCCCACTTAACAGACTGAACCATCCAGGTGCCCTGGGAGAGGGTTCTTAATAGAGGGAACAACATCTGTGAAGACCTGGAGTTGAGAGGTTGAGATTAAGAAATGAAGGAAAATTTAGCATTGGTACAAGTAAGTAGTGGGAGGAGATTAAGTTTGTAATTTTAGTTTAGATAAACACCACAATGTTGCCTCCATCTTATATTTTATTTCCACTCCTGTCACCAAAACTAATCTGTTTCCTTCGTCTTTACAGTCCCCTTTCCCGTTGTACATTAAAGTAAATACATTTGGAGATGGGGAGAAAAAGTCATTGTAACCCCATTACGTTAAAGCAGCCGTTTGCTTTTTTGCATATGACCCTGTGGTCTTGTCCAGATTGTGTGCGTGTGTGTGTGTGTGTGTA
Organism: Mirounga angustirostris; assembly: GCF_029215605.1. Taxonomy (NCBI): domain Eukaryota; kingdom Metazoa; phylum Chordata; class Mammalia; order Carnivora; family Phocidae; genus Mirounga; species Mirounga angustirostris. The sequence goes on from NW_026991713.1 coordinate 128,843,437, forward strand.
TATTTTTAAAATTTATTCATTTATTTGAGAGTGGGTGGAGGGGCAGAAAGAATCATCAAGCAGACTTCCCGCTGAGCACGAAACCTGAAATGGGGCTGGATCTCATGACCTCAAGATCATGACCTGCCTGAGCCGAAACCAAGAGTCAGATGCTCAACTGACTGAGCCACCCAGGTGCCCCCAATACTATATATTTTTATATAATTGGATTCATAATGTATATGCAATTTTATATTTCAATTTCTAACATTGAGTTGTATTTAGACAGTTATCGTATTTCTATAATTGTTTTTCATAATGCAAAATCCTAATTATCATAGTCCTTAAAGATAATGATGCATGGTAACTTATTTAACTGTTTCCCTATTGTTTGGTTATTTAGGATGCTTCAATTTTTAAAAATGTTTGCAGAAGGAGTATCACTGGTGAATTTGCCCCTTTTCTTTAATAAAACAAATTAGAACGAATTCCTTAGGCTAGATTTATAGTATTGAAATGTTTTTGCCTATGTTTGCCTGTCTTTCTTAAAAGACTGTACTAATTTACAATTACTGTGGTCATTGGTATACAAGGATATATTTCACCATGACTAGTTTAGTGGGCTCAAAATGGTATTAAAAGTTGCTTTTAGTGGCATATGTTTGATTTTTAGACAGGATAACTTTTGTCTAAATTGTGGTAAAATATATATAACATAAAATTTACCATCTTAGCCATTTTTAAGTGTACAGTTCAGTAGTGTTAAGTATATTTACATTGTTGTGCAACCAGTCTCTAGAACTCTTTTTATCTTGAAAAACTGACACTTTGGGGGCGCCTGGGTGGCTCAGTCGTTAAGCATCTGCCTTCAGCTCAGGTCATGATCCCAGGGTCCTGGGATCGAGCCCCGCATCGGGCTCCCTGCTCAGAGGGAAGCCTGCTTCTCCCTCTCCCACTCCCCCTGCTTGTGTTCCCTCTCTCTCTGTTGCTCTCTGTCAAATAAATAGATAAAATCTTGAAAAAAAAAAAACCAAAAACAACTGACACTTTGTACTTACTAAACAACTTCCCTTTTCCCTTCCTCCATCCCTTGGCACCCACCATTCATCCTACTTTCTGTCTCCATGAGTTTGATTAGTCTAGATACCTCATGTATATGGGATCATAAAGTATTTGTCTTTTTGTGACTGGCTCATTTCATTCAGTGTAATACCCTCATAGTTCCATCCATGTTGTAGCAGGTGCCAGAATTTCCTTCCTTTTAAAGACTGAATAACTATTTCGTTGTTTGGATTACCACATTTTGGTAATGGACAAGTTGGTTTGCTTCCACCTTTTGGCTACTGTGAGCAATGCTCCTATGAACATAGGTGTACAAATACCTCTTTGAGACTCACCTTTCTTTTGAGTACATACCCAAGTTCTTTTGAGTATATACCCAGAAGTGGAATTGCTGGATCATATGGTAATTCTGTGTTCAATGTTTTGAGGAACTGCATACGGTTTTCCGTAGCGGCTGCACCATTTGACATTGCACAAGGGTTCCAGTTTCTCCACATCCTGGCCAACTCTTGTTATTTTTTGGTTTTTTTGATAGCAGCCATCCTAATGGGTGTAGAGATGCTATCTCATTCTTAGGATAACTTTTTTCATCTGTTCACTATTTACATTTTTTCTTGTATCATATCATTTTAAAATAGACCTTTCTCCCAAAATGCGTATTGAAAAATCACAGATTTTAACTCTGGATGATGCTTTTGCATCTCCAAAAATTTATTATGAAGCAATGTAGTTTTTTAATATATGTGTTGGAACTTTATATGTTTCTCTGGGGACACAGGTCATTTTGTGATGGTCAGCAGAGAGAGATAATGCATAGTGTAGTATATAGAAAAGTCAGAGAGAGAAAAAGGTTTCGTAAAGGGAGGAAGAGTGGAGAGTAACAGGTACCAAAGATCAGTTTTGCCTGATGTATTGTTCTGTCAGGGACTCTGTTGGTGGTCTTACTTCCTGTTAAAATTAATGTGTTATGGTGAATTATAGATTTTGTATAGTGGAAACTCCAGAAAGATCTTTGTGAATGTTAGAGGGACTTCTGTGTTTAAATACACAAGCACTTTTGTGAATTCTATGGAAATGCCTATGTCTTTATATTTTTCATACATATGTATTTGTGCATGTGGACATTTGATCTTAAAGGCGATGTTATATTGAATTATGATTCATCTAGATTGAATTATGATTTATTCCAAGATTTGACTGCTTTTTAATATGTGTTTTTTATGGTAATGAATTTTTAAAAACTAATAATGTTATTTGACAGCTTTTGTAGATTCTGGGGTAGGTCAGATTGCTTGGATGCTGTGTTTTCTTTGAGTTCTTGATTTTGAAATAAAGTCATATTTAAGTTTCCTCATTATGATTAGAAAGTCTCTTTACCTTCTATATTTGTGTGTCCATCTGCATGTGGCTTTGGGAAGTCAGAAGAGTCATTTCTACATAAAGGGAAGCTTTCTTTAAAAATTCAAAATGTGGTAATTCAGAAATTGGAATATGTTCAGTTATAATGTGCTATGTATATATCCTTTAATTCCTACTATTTTCCACTTAAAGACACTCCCCTGTCATCTTGTACTTACTTGCAGGAGTTATTTCAATTGTAATTCAATAATTAATTGTATAATTATGTGTTTAGTGTCATTTTCTCTTGGTAGAGTAGAAGGAGATTGATCACCCTTGTAATACCAGCAACTAGCATTGTACCTAGTCTCTGCTTAATAGTTTTTGTATGGATGAGCAAAATTTTATTGCCTTTAAAATGAACTTACGATATGTCAGTACATGAAGAATTTCTAGGTGTTGTGAGGATAAATTGGGATATATTTTCATTCCCCATGTTTGTGAATCGTACTTTGCACATATTTATGACAGTTTCCACTGAGCCACAGAAAAGTATAGAAGCTTCACCAAGCTATTGATGTTTCTTGGCTGCTTGTTATAAGCAAAATGAATTGCCCTTTTATAAAATACCTTTAGAAATAGGTTTTGAAAAAACTGCTAATTACATTAGTACAGTTATTTTTGTTCATAAACAATTACTACCATCTAATATGCCTTGATATTATGTGAAAGAAGGATAATGTCATCCATAACACGTATTTTGTGGCTCATTCCACATCCTGCAACTTCAGGACATTTTACCTTCCTATCTTTTTTATTTTGTCTTACTTTTTTTCTGTGAAAAAAATCTGCAAAGATAGTTCATTAGCTTTGACAGCGTTAATTTTTAAATACCCCATATGAATTATTAGGAATTACTGTAAGAGCACCTGAGCACTATTTGGACAGAAAATATTACAAACATTTGGTATAGAGAAAGGTAAGTGGACAAAAGTCAACAACTTTTATTTTTATAATCAACATACATTTTATTCCATATTGATGAGTTTATAGCAATTGATTCTCAAAATTGTAGAACAAAGTATTTATATACCACCTGTAAAATCTAAGTAGAATGACAAAGAAATAGAAGTCTATTAAGCTGATTTATTAACCCAAGAGGAGAGAAGTCAGAAATGGGTTTATAGTTTAATATTCAAAAGCCTATTCTATTTGCTGGCCAGTTGACATCTTGAATATTTACAGATTGTTTTTGTCACAACAAGTTTGGCCTCTCACATTTCTTTTTTCTCATTTATCTACATGTTCTGAAAAAACTGACAGTAGTTTAATTCTAAAATATATTTCCAGGAAAGCCAAAACAGTTTTCTGAAAAGTGCATAGAAAAAACCCTAAATCATTGCCAAGAATGAAAAGATGCTGGGTTGTTATTCATATGATCAGAAAAATTTTTGGACAAAGCACAGTGCAAATACCCTTGTCTGTGTTTATTTTAGAAAAAAGATGTTGATGAAATATTTTAAAGTGTGAAAACATATCAATTCCAAAACAGTATGTATAATGTTACCTAATTTTTGTAAAATCAACAAAAAAAGTACATGGATAAGTCTAAAAGGTTGTTAGCAGTGCTTATCTCTGTATGGCGGGCCTAAGAGAGATCTTATTTTCTTTGGACTTGTTTTCATATACTTTTTTCTACTGTGAACGTGCATTATTTTTGTAATAAGAACTACTAGAGATGTATATTTACAAAAAGAAGAAAGTAGAGCTCTTCTAAGTTAGTTTGTAATTCTTCAAGATTCTAGGGAGTTGGTCTGAATTATCCACAATGTTATTTGTGAGGACTAGTAGTATAATTTTGTTTTAAGATATACTGAGTCTTGGGCACCTGGGTGGCTCAGTTGGTTAAGCGACTGCCTTCGGCTCAGGTCATGATTCCGGAGTCCTGGGATCGAGTCCCACATCGGGCTCCTGGCTCAGCGGGGAGCCTGCTTCTCCCTCTGACCCTCTCCCCTCTCATGCTGTTTCTCTCTCTCAAATAAATAAATAAATAAAATCTTAAAAATATATATATATACTTCTTTTCATGTGGGGCCAAGAAAGATGGTCCAGTGAATTTGTTCATTGTTTTATTAAATGAATGAGAGAAAGAATACAAATGAGGTCAGAGTCAATCTTGTTTTTTCTCTCTTCCTGATGTTTTGGTTTTTTTGGTGAGTGAGGAATGGTGGGAGAAGATTTCTTTCCTCTGCGTAGCTGATTTTTCTTTATATCATTTGACATATAGTTCCTGTTATTGATCCCTTTTGAGCAGAAAGAAGTTGACTTTGGCCTTGTGTTTTCATTGGGAGAAAGGAAAATGGCATAACCTGGAGTGTCCCAATAGGTGTGTGGGGGAGTGCTCTTACTGTACTGCCTCTGGTTCTTCTCTCTGGGCTCTTGTCTCATTATGGGCTCTCCCCGGCCTCCTCTCTCATGCCCCACTCTGGGAATGCTGGATTGGGAAGTGATGGGGAGGAAAAATAAGATTGTGCTTTCGGCAAAAACTAATGATGTAATGTATGGTGATTAACATAACATAATAAAATAAAATAAAAGATCGTGCTTTCGGGGGTTAGCCAAGAGTTTGTGGTTTTGGGGGTGGCCATGCTAACAAAAGACAAACGTAGGAAACAAGATTGAAGTAAGAATTTTTTCTGTTGTAAAAAAGAACTAGCTCACAGCTGATTGCAGGCAGTCCATTGGGAGGGCCCCTATTCCATTTCTTGTCTCTGGAGCCACATTGGGGCTCTCATGTGTAGACAATGTTTTTGTTTTAAGCACTCCAGTTAAGGTCTGTACTTTTTTGGATTTATCTTTGTATTGTTTCAGGTATAGATTATTAAGTACATATTAAATATAGATTTTCTTTGTCATTTTCAGAGACTATATTTTAGAACACTTTTAGGTTTACAGAAAAATGGAGTGGAAACTACTGGGAGTTCTCTTATATCCCCTAAGAATACTCCCCGCCTTCCCGGTTTCCCCTCTTACTAACATCTTGCATTTGTATGATTCATTTACTGCAGTTAATTAGCCAGTATCAATGCATTATTGTTAACTAAAGTCCATAGTTTACATTAAGGGCCACTCTTTGTGTTGTACATTTTATGGGTTTTGACAAATGTATAATGACATGTATCTGCCATTAACAGTAGCATACAGAGTAGTTTCACTGCCATAAAAATTCCCTGCGCCTCCACCTATTCATCCTTCTCTTCCTCTTCTCACATCCCTGGCAATTACTAATCATTTTACTGTCTCCATAGGTTTGCCTTTTCCAGAATGTCATATAATTGGAATCATACACTATGTAGCCTTTTCAGATTGGCTTCCTTTACTTAACATTTAAAGTTCCTCCATGGTTTTTGTGTGTGTGTGTTTGTGTGTTGGTGTGTTTGTGTGTGTTTGTGTGTGTGTGTGTGTGAATAGCTCATTTACTTTTATTGCTGAACAATGTTCTGTAACCTGGATATAGCAGTTTGTCTATCCATTCACACACTGAAGAACAAGTGATTGCTTCCAAGTTCTGGCAATTACAAATAAAACTGCTATAAACATTCATGTACAGGTTTTTGTGTAGATATAAGTTCTTAACTCATTTGGGCAAATAACAAAGAATAACAATTGTTGCATAAAATGGTAAGAATTTGTTCAGTTTTGGAAGAAACCACCAAACTGTTTTCCAAAGCGGCTGTATCATTTTGTATTCCCGCCAGCAGTTAATGAGAATTCCTGTTCCTCCGCATCTTCGACAGCATTTGGTGTTGTCAGTGTTTTGCAGTATAGTCATTCTAATAGATGTGTAGGGGTATCTCGTTGTTGTCTTAATTTGGGAAATTTCCTAATGACATGTGAGGTTGAACCAACTCTTTTCATATGCTGAATTGCCATCTGTGTATCCTTTTTGGTGAGAGGATACGGAATTTTAAAAACCAAAATATAATTCATTTTTTTAAAATAGTAAAATGTGTTCTGTATAGAAAAGTATAACAAAATGAAGACAGTAAAAATTCATATGTAATGCCATTATTCAGGGGAAGAATTGTTGATAACATTTTGATATTTTTTCTTTGTGCATACATCTTTCTCTCTCTCTGTGTGTGCATGGGTGCGTGTGTGTGCGTGTGTGTGTGTGTAATTCCGTAATAGTGGAAGCATAATTTTTGTACCTTTCATGTTTACTTGTACACATTAACTTTCCCTATGTCATTCTTCTAGAACACAGTGGTCCTTGGCTGAATGTTAGGATCATTTGAGGGAACCTTTAAAATTTGTGATGCTTGGGCTGCATCTCGGACAGTGAAGTCCAAATCCCTGTAGATGGACCAAGGCATCATACTTTTTAAAACTTCCCAGGTATTGGGCGCCTGGGTGGCTCAGTCGGTTAAGCGACTGCCTTCAGCTCAGGTCATGATCCCAGGGTCCTGGGATTGAGTCCCGCATTGGGCTCCCTGCTCTGCGGGGAGCCTGCTTCTCCCTCTCCCTCTGCCTGCTTCTCTGCCTGCTTGTGTTCTCTCTCTATCTCTCTGTCAAATAAATAAATAAATAAAATCTTTAACAAAAAAAAAAAAACAAAAAACTTCCCAGGTATTTTCTATGTGTAGTGAAGATTGAGAACCATTGGTCTCAATATTTAAGAAAAAATGTAATTCCTCAAAGATAACATGAACTGTGATACCCTTTTTATAAAGTTTGGAACAACCACACTGCAACACAGGGGTGGGTGTCTGTGTGTGTGTGTGTGTGTGTGTGTGTGAAAGAGGGGGAGGAGATAATATTAGATAGATATAAGGGGAATCAAGAGAATCAAGGGAGTTTTATTAGGAACTCTTTTTTTCTGGATACAGGATGTTTGTTACTTTGGGTTGAAGCAGGGGGATGGGTTGGTGGTTGGGGGAGGGACTGTAGATTAAATGCAGATTATTGTTAATGTCATAGTTTTTGTTTTGGGTGGTTGCTTTGTGCTGTTTATTATTAAAAATAAATAATTGAGTATATAAATAAAACTGGGCCATGCACAGACCAGTGATAAGAACCAAGGACTTTGATTAAACCAACTCTTTGTGCCAGAGGCCCAGTAAGGAAAAATAGTAAATAAGCAAAACTGTTACATTCCTCTTATAAATGTACTTAGTAGGGTTTGATTATCACAGTGGTTTGATACCCAGTGCCATCCATTTGAAAAATGAACAAGGTAGGGGTGCCTGGGTGACTTAGTTGGTTAGGTGTCTGGTTCTTAATTTCAGCTCAGGTCATGATCCCAGGGTCTTAAGATTAAGCCCCATGTCAGGCTCTGTGCTGGGTGTGGAATGTGCTTAAGATTCCCCCCACTGTGCATGTTTTTTTTCCTCTTTCTCTCTTAAAAAAAAAAAAAAAAAAAAAAAAGGAAAATGAACAAGCTATTCCTCAGTAGCCAGAGATTTTATATGCTTTTTTTTCTGAAATTCTGTATCCATTCCACTTTCCTCACAGAGGTTTTTTTCCTAATGTACTTTGTCAAAACAACAAATATATGATGAATCTTGATGAATAATTATTCAGTTTAAATGAATTTTTTATTGGAAACTCGTCTTAATGAGTGGGGTGGGCTGATGTTACTTATTGTGCTTTGATTACAGGAATTGTTGGATTATTTTTGTTCTCGGTCTCCCATGTTTTCACCTCCTGGAGCACTGCGCAGCAGTGAGGTGTCTGAGGGTTGGCCTTTTTCTTGTGAAGTGGATCAAAGGTGGTTGCGTCAGGGGAGGTGGAAACAGAGGGCCCCTGCTGCCTGCATCTTCTCAAGCAGCTCAGCTGTAGTGATGAGTACATGTACAAGTTAAGGATCTGGAAATTAATTCTTAAAGAGTGCCCATGCCAGAGTAAGCCCAGAGGTGTGTGTGTTTTTAAAATTTGCATTCCAGGAGGATTCAGAATGATCTCTGGGGCAAAGAAAGCATATGAGAATGCATATAAATGTGTGTATACGTATATACACATATACAGACCTAACAGGAACACAGCATAGTACAAATGTGGAATTCTTTTTTACATTATTTGGGCCTTTAAAATCCTTTGCTTTGTATGATTTAAACATACATGAATATGAATACATATATATCCTTTACAAACAAATAAATATGCATATATAGGGCTAGGTAGTCAGAATTTAAGTTTAGTTTGAAATAATTTCAGACTTAGGAAAATGTTATAAGAGTAACACAGACAATTCTCCTATTCTTTTACCTGGATTTCCTAAATGTAAGTTTTTTTTTAAAAGATTATTTATTTATTTATTTATTTGACAGAGAGAGAGAGAGAGAGACAGCAAGAGAGGGAACACAAGCAGGGGGAGTGGGAGAGGGAGAAGCAGGCTCCTCACTGAGCAGGGAGCCTCATGTGGGGCTTGATCCCAGGACCCTGGGATCATGACCTGAGCCGAAGGCAGATGCTTAATGACTGAGCCACCCAGGCACCCCCCAAATGCTAAGATTTTACCACATTTATTTTCTCATTCTGTATTAATGTAATTTTTTTTCTGGACCCATAGGGGGTAAATTGAAGTATTTCCCCCTAAATACTTCAGGGTGTATTCCTAAAGTCCAGGCTGTTCTGTTATGTAACTGTAGTGTCATGGTCATAGTCAGGAAATTAACACTGATAACGTGTAGATGGTGTTCACACTTTCCCAGTTGTCCCCAGATATCATGTATTTCCCCTCATCCCTTTCTGGTCCAATATCTAACGTGGCATCATGTGTTACGTTCTAGTTAACCTGACTCTTGAGTCTCCTCTGATCTGTAATAGTTCCTCTGTCTTTTTTGCCTTTCATAATCTTGACATTTTTTTTTTAAAGATTTTATTTATTTGTCAGAGAGAGCGTGCACGCACAAGCAGGGGAAGCAGCAGGCAGAGGGAGAAGCAGGCTCCCCACTGAGTGGGGAGTCTGATGGGGTACTTGATCCCAGGACTCTGGGATCATGACCTGAGCCGAAGGAAGAAGGAAGACCCTTAACTGACTGAGCCACCTAGACGCCCCCGATCTTGACATTTTATTTTACTTTTTAAAGATTTATTTATTTATTTATTTATTTATTTATTTGAGAGAGAGAGAGGTGTGAGAGAGAGAAGAGATCACGAGTGGGGCGTGGGGGGTAGAGGGAAAAGCAGATTCCCCGCTAGTCAGGGAGCCTGATGGGGAACTCGATCCCAGGATCATGACCTGAGCCACCCAGGCACCCTGACCTTGACATTTTAGACTACAACTTGGTTATATATACTATATTAGAATATGTGGTCAGATGCATTTACTGTTGCAACATGTGATAAAAAAAGAACAGAATGAGAGAAACAAAAAGCTATTGGTTGCTTAGCAGAAGTTAAGGACTGACAGTAGTGAGTCAAACTAATTACTTGCGATTTTCATTTTCAAAACTAATACTGTTATCAGTGAGATGGGGAGTGATGATAATTGGAAATTTATGGAAATATGAATATAGATAGTCTTCTCTTCCACTGATCAGATATGGAGGAGAGAGCTGACTGAAAATAATGCCCTATAGAGCCCCTTCCCTGCATGGAAAGAGAAAAATACTGGGAGAGAGCAAAGCTAACAGAAAGTACTTTTCAAAAACATTATGTTTTTCTAGAAGAGTGAAAGTGATTTCTCTGGAGCTGGAAATGCAAAGAACTGAAAAGAAAGTCAGTGTATATACCTAACATGGGCAAGGGATAGAAAGAACTGGGAGAACTTGATTTAAGGAGTTTGATTTAGATGGTGATTTGTCTTTATCAGGTCTTCAGAGGGAATCATTAAAGAGCACAGTTTTGATTTCAGGTTTAAAACTTGGTCTTTGACTCATCTGAACTTTCTGATTTAGTTTGCAAATACAGATATTCTCTTTTAAAGAAAACAGGTAGTTAGGATAATTGCCCAGTTTTGTCCTCCATTTGCAAACAGTTTCTCACTGCCATCGATCTGTAGCACTGCCTTAAATTACCACCCATATGGAGAATACATTACGGGTGGATATATATGCACATGTTATATAGCACCTCTTTTTTGAAGAGCTCAAAACTTCACCCTGAATTTTAAAACTATACATTTTGACAAGAAAGGCGTGATATCAGAGAAAGCGGAAGCCTTTGAAAGGTTTTGGATTCTATGTTTTACTTCCAACCTTGGTTGATTGACTGTGTACCCCAGTTGTCCAATTGAAAAATGGGAAAATAACAAATAAGCCTTTAAGTGTGAAGGCAAACTGCCTTTGATTTGCTTTGGGATCCATTATGTAATGATACATTAAGGATATCAAAATGATAAATGGGAAAGAAGGAAAACAGGGGAGGACAGTTGACAGTATGGTAAGGGGAACAAATTGCTAGGGGAGATTCACTTTAATAAATAGAACTTGTAACCACGTTAACCCGAATGTCAGTTCTCTCTTTTAGTTAACCCTATAGGTTGACTTTGAAAAGGGTAGGTATGTGGTAAGTAGAAGATGTAACGAAGGTATTCAGTATTAACTGAGCATCGGTGCAACTTGGCTATTGAAAACCGTGTGCCCAAAATGGCAGTTATGCTCAATTTTTAAAAAAATCTCTGGCCCATGCCTCTTCTGGTGAGGCCAACGAATTTACGAACCCTTTAGGATTCCTAGTGTGAAGTGTGAATGTAGACTTCTCTTCAGGTACTAGGATGTCAGTCAGAGGTGTCTCTGTGAGGAGGAGGGCAAGGAATTTATAGGATAGTTTTCGAAGTTTCATATCTATTAGGCAGACCTGGGAGCGTGGAGTTATTAGCAAGATAGAATTTTATTTTTATCCACATTTTATTTTCTGTGTTTCAAGTATGAGATTTTTGAGAAATTGGAAAAAAGTATTAAGGCTTTGCAGTGCAGGGTATTTTGGTTGACTACTTCTGAGTGTTTTTAAAAACTTGCACATAGCATCTGTGATTGGCTATATGAGAATTTATAGCATAGCACTTTATTTCTCCTGTCATGACTTTTGTGAGAAAATGTTTTCATTCACTGTACTTAGTGATTTGCAGCAGATTACCCACATTTTGTTTTGTTTTGTTTATAACCCGTTAATGCTTTGCAATGTGATACATTTGGACTTTGAGGATGGTGGTTTTCACATGTGCTGAAATCACTTTGAATCCATTTCAAGAAGATACAGCCTATCCTTTTGTTGTTTCTTATTAACTGCTTCAGAGCCTTCATGGATAGCTAAGCAAAGCATGTAATGTATTTCTCTGAAGTTGAACTGTGCTCCTGCTTGAGCTTCTGAAAGCAGAAACAGCAGTGAGCTCTTGGTGATGAAACCTGTTGGATTTCTGGAGGAAGCAGCGGAGTCTTTGGCTTGTTAACTAGCAATGATTCAAGTCTTGCAGATTGTAAAGGAGCTGGTGACACCATCGAGGCAAAAAGCAGCCAAAGTGAAGGAAGGTAGGAACATCGTCAGAATGAACAGTCGGAGCACTCAGAGGTTTTTACAAATATCGACCTAACGAACAGCTATAAAAAAGGAGTTTTGAGTTATCACGTATGCTTTTGCTCTTCTTATATAATGGTAACTGAAAAGGATCAGGTAATGGCATAATTTTAAACATGCCTTATTATTCCTATTTTTAAATGACAAATTAGAAGCATATCTTCTTATTAAAAGGTATGAAGAATAAGGAGAGGTTATGACATATCTACTGCAATAGTATTTTTCACACTGGAAAAATCCTGTTGTATTATGTATTTTGGAGGTAGGAGAGTAATTTATATAATCCTCTCTTAATTTTAAAATACAAATGTTCCTGGCAGAAATCAGAAAGGAACAAGCTAGGATTCTGCCTGTAGCAGGGCAAAAGAACTAGATGGTTCTTATTTGTGTGGCCAGCTGATGAAATAATAGTTATAAATATTAATTCAGCCACTGAATGGTAGTTTTTTTTGCCTTTTTGAGTGAATAATTACTTTTTTCTGTTTATGATTATATGCTTAATCAATGCTGCTTATGTTTAAGATAGTTCTTTATAGCCTGTGTCAGTTTGGGATATGTTGAAATACATTTTCAAAATCTTTCTAAATTGCCATGTCTGACTTACAGATCTTAAAATGAACTAATGCAGATACACCTTTGAAGAAATACTTGTGTTTTTTACTTTTTTAAACATTTGAAATAGTAAATCTCCAAAATGACAATAAGGAATTGATTTTAAAAATGCAAGTTTATAAACTTAGTTTATAATGCTGTCAATTTCATGAATTTAATCTATGATTTAAAATCAGTCAGTTGATAAATTTGCCTATCAGCTTTTTCACATGTAAGATATAGCATTCTGTCTTTATATGATTCAAATAGCATAAATATACCTCAGATAATATAAAATACAGATTATTTTGGGTTTTTAAAAAAACTCGATATGATCTGTGTTTAAAGTAAAGCTTATGAGATTCCTTAAGTCTTGTGCAACATTATTTGGGATGATGGTATGAAATAATATTGTGACATATACTATAATCAGCCACATATATAGTATTACAGCTGAAAGAAACCTTAGCCCATCTTGTCTTTTCTCATTTTATGGAAGGACATGGTATTTAAATGGACAGAAATGCATGCCAAATGCAGAGAAACTATTGTCATTTACCTTGGAAAATATAATATTTAGGATACTTTACAATTACTTACTCCTGTTTGCTACTTTATTTCTCCTTCTTTTTCTTCTATAATAAAAAGGACTGCATTCCTATCTCTGAATAGCAGGATTCTAACAATTAGGCATTAAAAAAAAAGCTGACTGCTTTTACTAATTCAGGAGAATATAAATTAGTTAATTGCAGTCTGTTTGAAAATGTCAGATTCATACGGTTTAACCTTTACAGATGGAATTTTTTTTATTGGAATGTTTCTTCTAGTTTATATGTTTTCGGTCATAATCATAATTACTTGGAATACATCCAGGGAAAAAAGTAATAATATTCTTCTTGTTTTTCAAAGTGCATATACATATACAGCATGATCATATTTGATAGGAAATGCCATATGAATATAGGAAAAATAGTACTAAAAGATGCTATATACTAAAGTAGTAGAACAGCTTTTGTTCTTAGATTCTTTTATTTTTTTTCAGGCAGAATTTTCTATGACCAGGCAAAACAGAGGCATCTTATATATAGATTTTTTTTTCATTCTTTCTTCCAAACCTATTCTTACAGTGTTTTTAATCATTTAGCTAATATATTTACTGTTAGTTTTATCCTTTTTAAAAATATTGTTACATTTTGCCAATTTTTAATATTGATAAACGGAAAAACAAAGTTCTATAAACAAATATAAAACAGTGACCTATAAAAAGAGTTTTTAAACTAAAATCTTTAAAATACAACATGAATTTGGATGAATGTAGAGCAACATTTAAAGTATTTGTTCACATTCATATGAGTAAATAGTATGGAAAAATTGATGTGTGAAGGAAAGTATCAAAGTTGGGGATGAAATAATTATGATAAATGGCTTGAAAAATTTTCATAAATTAGTTTTCCTTGGTATGAGATAGTAAGCAAACTCAATATATTTTATTATAAGTAGGATTCAAGGGTATGGTGAAGGATTATCTTGAGAAAGGAGGGAGATTATACAATATTCATGAATATTTTCTTTAAAAATTTCAAAATATCTGCCAAATCACTGCTTTGTCATTTATTGAAGTATCAAGTATCCCAACCTACCCAGCACTTAGTGAAATACATTACTAAGAGTTCATGTTAATGCTCTTTAGGAAACTTAGAATTTTGCAGCAGTTAGCATTATAAGGAAGGGAGAGAACTAGTAATGTTATTTGAAGGATAATTTTGGTGGATCTATAATTCTTTCTTCCAGTAATACAGTGGGGAGCTGATGGAAATGATTGACAGTTGTAAGATGGTTGAAATACAACCTTGGGCAAAATAAAGGAACATTAGGCAAAGGATAAGTGCTCTTTGGAAAAGTATCCTTGTCTTATGGGAGAGAGGGTCACATATACATGTATGCGCTCACTGGTTTGTCCCTTCATCATGTATTTATTCGTAAAGCCCTTATCAGGTGTCCACTATTTGCAGGTCACTGTGTTAGTCACTGGAGACACAAAAAAAGATACGATCCCTGCCCATGCCTGGGGCATAGTACACACTCAGCTATTTGTTGAATGAATGAATCAGTCAATGAATGGAAGAATATAAATTTGTTAAGATAAACTAGTTTGAGAGTTAAAGCAGTGTGATCTTGTAGACCAAGGAAAGGGATGGGATAAGTGATTTATGCTAAGTGGAAACACAAACTGTCACAGTTTTCCTCTTGAATGTCCTGGTGAGGCTCCATCTTCAGGGCCACATTTGAGTAGATTTGGAAGGCTGAACCCCATTGAGCAAACTCAAGTAAAACTGGACAGTCTGTTCAAATGTACATAAGGCACACATGCAGTCATTGTGGCTGTGTATTAGTGAGGGGCCTGGTTTTCTCCTTTTTTAAAAGCTTCATGTCTATTTGGATAAAAATATTTAAAAAATAGTACATGTTTCCCTATCTTGTAAAACGGAAGTCTGCTAAATATAAGTATGATTCAGGTTCTTCATTAAAAAAATTTTTTTAGGTTGCAAAACCCGATGACAGTCTTCATTAAAATTATTCTTAAAGGAAGAGTAGATTTAGAGTGAGACCCTGAAGATCCCCCCTGTTAGTAAAACATAGAAGCTTTGGTATCTGTCCTAATCTTTTTATTCCTACTTTCATTCCTGAACACCTCTCCTCTACATTATTAAACTAGCCTCCTCACTCATTTTATTTGATAAACATTCACTGAACACTTATGACTTCTTAGATGCAAGGGTACAGTATCCTCAAGAAATGCATGTGCAGTGGCAAGAGACAAAAGTCAATAATTACAATAGTATGATAGGTATTATAGTAGACAGTGTCGTGGGAACCCCATGGGGAACTGGCCCTAGTTTGGTAATTAGAGCAAAGGAATTAAACTCTTTAGTGAAGTGACAGATGCTCTCATTTGAGCTAAGTATCAGAGGATGCATAAAAAGCTAGCGAGCTGGGGGCAGGGGATGGGGGAGAGTGTATACAAGCATCCTAAGCAAAATGAGTAGTAGAGGGTTGCTCAGGTACCCAAACATGAAGAGACTTACATACCATGTGAAGAAGTTTGGAAACTTTTAGATGATAATGGGAGAAGGTGAGAAGAAGACTGGGCATGTGGTATTCAGTCATTTAACTCTCTATTCCATCCTTCCATTGCTATCTGAGATAACTTTCTGAAAACAGTTTGTCATGGAACCTGGAATTTGGACTTACCCTGTATTTCTACTGTATTACTGGGTCTCTCCATGCACCGTCTGTGCCGGCTCAGCAGAATGCTTGCTGTTTCTCAGACATGCTGCTCCATTAGGATGGGGGGTTCTTTCCCTCCTCCAACAATTACATCCCTTACCAGGTCAGCCTACGAGGCTCAAATGCCACCCTTCTAGAAAGCATTCCCTAACTTTCTCCCCTCACCCTTTTAGGTCAGAATTAATCATTCCTGTGTGTTGTTTCAGCATTTTACTTTTGCCTATTATTATACCTTTAACATTCTGTACATTATGGTTATAGTTGTTAAGTTGGTCAGTGTTACTTGAAATAGTTGACCCTTGAACAGTATGGGGGTTAGGGGTGCCAACCCCAACACAGTTGAAAATCCACATACAACTTTAGACTCCCCAAAACTTGACTACTAACAGCCTACTGTTGACCGGAAGGAAGCCTTACTGATAACATAAACTGTCGATTAACACATATTTTGTGTGTTATATATATTATATACTGTATTCTTACAGTAAAGTAAGCTAGAGAAAAGAAAATGTTACTAAGAAAATCATAAGGAAAATACACTTACAGTACTGTTCTGTATTTATACTATAACTGTACATCATCTGTTTACAAGATGAATCATCTGTCAGTACCTACATCAGTATTGTCTTAATATGATACAAAACATTGTAGCTGTCATACGTCTTACTAACACTAGACATCAGAAATGGAAAGATAATGTGAAAAAGAAATGCATATCAGGTATAACGATTCGCGCATTGATAATAAGAAAGCAGCAGTAAGATTGCTTTATGGTAGCCTTGTGTAATCAATATGATTGCTTCATGGGAGCCTACCCTGTATGCTAATGAATAAATCATATAAAATTTTTATGGCACACAGTGTTACGGTCATATTCATAATATAAGAAACATTGTTAGGTTTTTGAAGAAAAAGCCCCTACCTGTGATGCTAGGCTGATATGCAATTCTTCCAAGTATACTGTATAGTAATGTAATTCTTTGAAAGCAAAGTTATAAACAGTAAGGAAACTAACACATTATTAATTTCATATTAAACATCACCCACCTTATGCTTATCTAAGGATAGGCTATCCACTTCCATATGAGTCTTGCAACGATGTTCTACATGATGAATACTTAAGTGATGATGGTGACACAAAGCATCTCATGCAGTTCTTGCCTATAGTTACTAGATGTTCACATGAACACACATACACAACAGATTAGTGTACTAACTGTATGGCATGATGATTATTTACTGTTTATGAAGTAGAAGTGGATCATCATAGAGGTCTTCATACCCGTTGTCTTCACATTGAGTAGGCTGAGGAGGAAGAGAAAGCAGGGGTTGGTCTTCCTGTGTCAGGTGTAGCAGTGGAGGGGGAGGGGGAGGCAAGGGAAGCAGGCACAATTGGTGAAACTGTTTGGAAATACATCATAATTTCTGCCTGGCTTTTTTTGGCTTTTTCGTTTTTCTAAAAATGTTTCTCTCCTGTATCAACCCTTCTTCCACCATTTACTTTAGTTTCAGTGCCTGTATCATAGAAGGGTCTATGTTGTAAAAGAAGTCAAAAGCAGTTTTGAATAATTGGACCCCTTCTGCCAAATTATCTGATTTCAGTTTGTTTTCTGGCTCTGCTGCTTCTATGTCTCCTTCCTCATTGTCCAGCACTGGTTCGGAAGCATTCATCTCCATCAGGTCATCTCTTAATTCCTCTGATGTGGTATCTGTTAGCTCTTGAATTCCTCTAAGTTCCATATCTTGAAACCCTTCACCCCCTGCCCCCATCTTTTTTTGCCATATGCACAATCTCTTTCGTGGTTTCCTTGATTGGCTCTGTTGTAAATCCTGTGAAGTTGTGCACGACATCTGGACTCACAATGGCATCTTGAATAGTGTAATTATTTCCAGACTTTCATAATGTTCTTCTCTCTGTCTCTCTCTTCCATGGCGATAACAATCCTTTCTTTAGAGTGCCATGTAATGAGCCTTCAAGGTCCTTATGACCTCCAGTCTAGAGGCTGAATTAGAGATGTTGTGTTTGGGGGCAAGTAGACCACTTTGACAACTTTGGTGTTGAACTCATGGGGTTCTGGGTGGCCAGGGATATTGTCCAAGATCAAAAGAACTTCAAAAGGCAGTCTTTTACTGGCAAGGTACTTCCTCACTTCAGAGACAAACCATTGGTGGAACCAATCCAGGAAAAGGGTTCTTGTTGTCCCATTGTACAACCCAAAGACTTGACAGCTGGTGTTTATCTTTTCCCTTCAAGGCTAGGCTTTATAGATAGGGACACTCTGATCATAAACCTGACTCCATTTGCACAAAACAGTAGAGTTAGCCTGGGGCGCCTGGGTGGCTCAGTCGGTTAAGCGTCTGCCTTCGGCTCAGGTCATGATCCTGGGGTCCTGGGATGGAGTCTCGCATCAGTCTCCTTGCTCTGCGGGGAGCCTGCTTCTCCCTCTCCTCCCCACTTGTGCTGTCTCTCACTATCTCTGTCTCTCTCAAGTAAATAAGACAAAACAAAACAAAACAAAAAAACAGTAGAGTTAGCCTGTCCCTTCCTGCCTTAAATCCTGATACTTTCTCTTCCTTACTAATAAATGTCCTTTGTGGCATTCTTTTTTTTTCTCTCCCCAGGAAAAAAAAAACCCTGCATTAGAAACGTGTTCAGGCAGATATCCTGTCCCCTCAGTGATTTTTCTTAAGGGTATCTGGAAACTTGTCTGCTGCCTCTTGGAGGGCAGAAGCTGCTTCTCCTGTTATCTTGACATTTATTAAGCCAAACCTTTTTCTAAAATTATCAAACCATCCTTTGCTGGCATTAAATCATCTGACTTTAGATCCTTTATCCTCTTTTTGCTTTAAGTTATCGCATAATGACTTTGCTTTTTCTCCAATCATATTAGGCTCTGTATAGGTGTGCCTTTCTTATAGCAATTCTGCACCCACATAACTGCTGCATTTTCAGTATGAGATAAAAGGTATTTCATGCAAGGTTTTCATGTCTGCTGGCATAGCTGAGACAGTAGCTTTACAGATTTCCTTTTCCCTCTTTTTCTTCCTTTTTCTTTCTTTCTTTCTTTCTTTCTCTCTCTCTCTTTCTCTCTCTCTCTCTCTCTCTCTCTCTCTCTTTTTCTTTCTTTCAAAATGATCCTTATGCTGGATTCATTTCTCTTGAAATGGTGGACAGCTGCAGTTGCAGACCTCAGTCTATGGTACATATCAAACAGTTTTCCTTGTGATGTCATGACTGTTCCCTGCTTGTTGGGAGCACTTCCAGCATCACTAGTGGCACCTGGTTTAGGTCCCATGGTGTTATTCAAAGTGTATGGTATAGTACTAAACTTGATGACAAATACGCGAGAACCACCAGAGATTACTTTTTACTGCCATACACAGTTTATAGGAGAGACAAACTCCTCATGTGGAAGTGATTAGCATCACATGGTTGGCGTTTTAAGTGGATACTTGCAACACTTGAACTCACCACAGTAGCAGCAGGGGGTGGCTATGAAATTATTACAGTGGTACAGTATATACTACAGTTAATTTTATGCAGATGATTTAATACTGCATCATTTTTTAAAAAGATTTTATTTATTTATTTGACAGAGAGAGACACAGCGAGAGAGGGAACACAAGCAGGGGGAGTGGGAGAGGGAGAAGCAGGCTTCCCGCGGAGCAGGGAGCCCGATGTGGGGCTCGATCCCAGGACCCTGAGATCATGACCTGAGCCGAAGGCAGACGCTTAATGACTGAGCCACCCAGGCACCCTTAATACTGCATCTTTACGTTTGTTTACATTTGATTATGAATGGTGCTGTGTATGGTTTGTAAGTGTGTGCATACGTTTTGATAAATTTTAACTTTTATAATAGATTCGTGTCTATTTTATGGTAGTAAATGATAAAATTGACTAGTATCTACATATATTTTATACACTCATGACACACCTTTTTCTTAGTTTTTTCAATACATTTCTAGGCTATGCTGTTTGCGAATTTTTTCAGATTGTCTCAAATCTCCAAAAAGTTTTCCAGTATGTTTATTGAAAAAAATCTGTGTAGGACTGTACAACTCAAACCCATATTGTCCAAGGGTCAACTGTAATGTTTTGGCTCTGAACGTTTTTGCTTCCATTCTGTGTTTTAGCTGTGTTTTAGAAAAGAGTTAAGATTGTCAGAAACTGATCTTTAGATATATGAAATACCATAGCTAATAACGTAACAGTGGTCAAAGAAAGGTGTGATTCCTTTTGAGATATTTTGTAATATCTGATAGATAATGGTTTTCAGCTGATAGATAATGGTTTTCCGCTTATATTTAAAATACACATATTTTGCTGCACATATTGACTAAGCTTGAGAAGCTGAAGTCACAGTATGTAGTATTCTTT
Organism: Mirounga angustirostris; assembly: GCF_029215605.1. Classification (NCBI taxonomy): domain Eukaryota; kingdom Metazoa; phylum Chordata; class Mammalia; order Carnivora; family Phocidae; genus Mirounga; species Mirounga angustirostris. The sequence goes on from NW_026991713.1 coordinate 128,863,595, forward strand.
TTTGTTTTAAAGATTTTATTTATTTATTTTAGAGAGAGAGAGAACATTCATGTACAAGTGTGGGGGGGAGGAGCAGATGGAGAGGGAGAGAATCTCAAGCATACTCCCTGCCGAGCCCGGAGCTGGGCCCGGGGCTCCATTCCAGGACCCTGAGATCAGGACCTGAGCCAAAATCCAGAGTTGGCCACTTAACCGACTGAGCCATGTAGGTGCCCCAGCATCTAGTATTCTTGATTTAGTTGTTTGTTTGAAGTTTTTTATGATTTACAAAGAATTTCAAGCTCTTGGCCAAAAAAGAATTACTTAATAAAAAGTTGAGAAATGACTACTTCTGGCAAAAGCTGTTCCTTGCCCACCCAATATCCACTCTCCCTCAAATCTTTACTAATGACAAAATTTTAATTTTGTTTGGAGTGATACTGTGATCAGTTAAAAAAAGCAAACCACTTAAACTATATTTTCTGAGGTGGAAGTGAAAGGTTGCTGGAGATTTCTGGGAATGTTTTGCTTTCTGAGATAGTTGTCACCTCTGCTTCCTTGTTACATCTTTTTTTTTCCTACCTGGAACATGAATGTAATTCCTGGAGTTGTAACAGCCATAATGTGACCATGAGGACAAGACCAACATGGTGGAAGAGAAAGGTAGAAGTCCGGTCTTCTGTGAAACCAGTGGGACCAGTGAGCCACCTGGTTTTGCACCATCCTGATTTACCTCTAGACCTCTTAGTTTATTACGTGCAGTCAAAGCAGTCCTCACTAGTATGTATCCAATCTGATAAAAAATAAGAGGCAAAAGCATATCTTTTAAATAGCAGAGTTTCTTAGCATGCAACTCAAGCCCTGTTAGAATCTATTTTGTTTTTTGTTGGGGTTGGGTAGTCTTAATGAGGAATATCATTTATCCTAAGTTAAAACACAGATGTGGCCATTATAATAGGATGGGAGGAAATCAGAAGACCTGTGATCTAGTTCTACCATCATGTGACTTTAGGCAAGTTAGTGAACGTCTCTGTGTCATGTGTCATGTATCTATCTTATTATGAAGTGTCCTCTAAGATCTCAGAGAGTACTGACATTCATATTCTGTTACTTTTCCTCTTTTTTTTTTTTTTTAGATTTTATTTATTTATTTGACAGAGAGAGACACAGCGAGAGAGGGAACACAAGCAGGGGGAGTGGGAGAGGGAGAAGCAGGCTCCCCACTAAGCAAAGAGCCCCATACGGGGCTGATCCCAGGACCCTGAGATCATGACCTGAGCCGAAGGCAGACGCTTAATGACTGAGCCACCCAGGCTTCTCTCTGTTACTTTTCTTTTCTTTTTTTTTTTTTTTTAAAGATTTTATTTATTTATTTGAGAGAGAGAGAGAATGAGAGACAGAGAGCACGAGAAGGAAGAGGGGAGAGGGAGAAGCAGACCCCCTGCTGAGCAGGGAGCCCGATGTGGGACTCGATCCCGGACTCCAGGATCATGACCTGAGCCGAAGGCAGTCGCTTAACCAACTGAGCCACCCAGGCGCCCTCTGTTACTTTTTTTAAGGCCATTTTTTCCCCTATTGTAACCTCTTAGGTTAAAATAGCAGATTCATAATGTCTACCTGGCTGTCTTCACTGTTTCCACACACACACATAGTAAATTGTGTTGCAGAAGTCTTAGAAAGTTGTGTAATTGGCTTAAGTATAAAAAGCCTTCAGAGATTTTTCACAATTTACTGCTATGTTGATACACAGTAATGTGAGTGATTTAATAAAGAGAAAGGCAGCGCAGAAGAGGCTAATTGAGATCATGGACTATATTCAGGTAGATTGGGGTCTCAACCCTGCAATTGCTTCGCACTTTTTAGCTGTGTGACCTTTGGCAAGTTACCTAACATCCCTGTGCATCAGATTCTTTATCTGAAGTAGGGATGATAATAGGATGTACTTCGTAAGAGTGTTGTGAGGATTGAAATGAGGATTGATACAAAGGACCTGCACAGTGGCTGGCATGTAGTGAGAGCTAAATGTAAGCTGCTGTTAATGTTTTTGTTGGTTCTCATTTTTTTTTTTAAGATTTTATTTATTTATTTATTGGAGAGCGAGTGAGAGAGAAACAGCATGAGAGAGGAGAGGGTCAGAGGGAGAGGCAGGCTCCCCGCTGAGCAGGGAGCCCGATGCGGGACTCGATCCCAGGACTCTGGGATCATGACCTGAGCCGAAGGCAGTCACTTAACCAACTGAGCCACCCAGGCGCCCGGTTCTCTTATTTTTATTGTCATTCTTATTGCCATTGATACTGCACTCCTGATATGTTATTTGGCTGCTAACTTGCTTATAGGTGTTTGTGTCCAGGACAGAACACAGGGTTCTTTGTGACAGTGGTCGGACTCAGTATAGTGATGTTTAATCTTTATAACAGTTTCATTTCATTTATACTTGGAAAACTTTAAGCAGTGCATTTATTCTTTAAATTTAGAAATGTAATATTTGAAGTCAAAATTGTGTGTGTGTGTGCTGTGGGCAAAGTTAATTGATAAAAATTTTATCAAAACTTTGTGTTAGGGAAGTATATTTCTATGTGCAGATCTTAATTAATAACCTGTTTTAAAAGGTACTGTTTTAAAGAAACATGGGTCCATTTTATTGTTCATTGGTCCAGTGTGTCATTGTCTTAACTGTGGTGAAGAATTTTGGAAATAATATAATGAATTTTACAATTACTCATTGCTTGAAACTCTAAATTATTTGAAAAGTTTTCTTTAGGTTGTTTAACTTAAAATTGAATGCAGTGGACATCTCGAGCAACATTCCTTTCTTCCTCGTCAGTAAGGCTGTACTCTGTAGTAATTAAGAGCGTCATCTGAACTCTATCCAACATGGTACACTAACCACTAATGCATGGTTATTTAAACTTCAACAACTCAGTAACTTAAATATAAAATTAAGGAAAATAAAAAATTCAGTTCCTCAGTCATGCTAGCCCCATCGTAAGCACCCAGTAGCCACGTTGCAGAAAGTCCTGTTGGACACCACTGGATAGATTGTATAGCCAGACCGCCTGGGCTCATGTCTTGAATCCACTACTTTCTAGTTATGTGACCTTGGGCAAGTTACTTAATTTCTCTGTGCCTCAGTCTCCTCATATGTGAACTTGGATTAATAACAGCAGACAAAAGTTCTTAGAAGGTTGTTAATGGGGATTAAATGAATCAACATTTGTAAAGTGCTTAGAACAGCCCCTGGCACATAGTAACTATGTGTTTGTTAAACAAATGTGCATGGTGTGTTCAGATTTATCACAATTTATCACACTTTATAGTTAGTAATGTGTAGTGATTATATTTTTGTCCCTGATGTATTTTTTCATTGACCGTTAGAGAAAAAAGTTTATATATACCAACCTGTTTGGGTGCATTTTTCATTTTTATATTGGACCACTGTTTCGAATAATGTTTCTCTCACACATTTTAGCTTAAAAATTCATCGTGAGTGTTCTTTGCTCTCAGGGTGAAGCATAGTCTGCTTTGTTAGGCATTTTGGGAGTTCCATCCTGCCTATCCCAACTCACTTTTCACTACCATCAATTCTAGCTCTTTGTTCCATTTTTTAAGTTAATCGCTACCTTACTTGTTAAAAATACTTAATGGTGATGGTTTCACTCTTGAAATGGTATATAAGCTGTGCCAGAATATGTAGTGCTAGGATCTGTGCATTCAGTAAATGCTCAGAGTATGCTTGTTGGATAAAAGAATCTTCAGATTTTTAAAATGCAGTCAGTATTCCTATTAATATCAAAACATACTTGTTCAGGTAATCTCTGAAGTAAAGGGAATTCAGAACCCATTCTACCATCTGTGATGTCAGTATCTGAAATGTGCTCCATTGCCCAAGACTCTACCACTTGTCTATATTTGTCTCAGTGGGGAGGGGTCTGGATAATAGTTCTTGTCACTGTAGGTCACTACCGTACAATATGGTGACATGTAAAGCACCCTCTGGTGACACATTTGGTGATTTTCTGGATGATACATTCTTAAAGGATGCTGATTTTATCTTGGTTTCCTCACTTCTTTAAATGATCTTCCAAACTCTTTGGTCTGCTGCTTGTTGCTTTTCTCTGTGTTTTTCCTGATTATACTCAAGTGCTTATCACAGGGATGTAACAAAAGGAGGGAAAAAAAGTTAAAAGGAAAAAAATACCATTTCATGTAACAAGTAAAACTTAGTTTTTATTTTTTTATAATAATGACATCTAGGTATAATTTAGGTTATTTTTCACTTTAAACAGGTTATTATCTCCATTAAGAGGAAAAAAGTGTAAAAACTTGGATGTAAACTTCTGCTGTAGAATGGTGTATGCCCGTGGTGTAAGATGGTGCGGAATCTCTGTGTGTTACTACAAGTTGCGTCATGTGAAAGAATAGCAGTGGCAAATCCATGGTTATCTATGGATTGGTGCATTTTGGATTGCGTGTACGATCACAAATACATGTTGTGCAAGTTACCATGTATTGCATGTTATATGATGGAGAAAAGAGTGATTATTATAAAACTAGTGATGTGAGTCAAATTTATATGTGGTCTTGCAGTGTAATTGGAGATTCTCAGACATCTTCTCTAAGACATTCGGTGTCCTCTGTTGCTTTCTTAGGTTTTTTAGAGATGGCATGGGGGAATAGTTGGGTACTGGTAGAAAAGAGGTACTAAGTTCTACCTGACAATGATTTAGATAACTCTTTGCATGTATCTTTGCTTATTCTCCTATAACATATGTTCTCATGCTTACTTTTTAAAGTGCTGTGCCTTTATTAAGCTTTGAGCTTCGTGAGGGTAAGGACCACAATCCATTCATTGTTTTGGAGAAAAGTTAATTCTGAGGAATGCAGTAGTTCATGAACTTGCCTGGTATTTGTTTCTCTATAGCTTATTAGCAAAGTGATGAATGCACATATGGATAATAGGTAATTGGGATATTTAATCAGTTACCTAATGACTGAGAGGATTTGATTCTTACTTTATATTATTTTATTACTGAAACAGACTGGCCAATAGATATTATAAACGTTCTCTAGAGAACAATTAGGTTTGCAATGAGTTGTTTTACTTAGAATGCTTCTTGGAATTAAATGTTTATTTGTACCACTATCTTGATATAATCTAAATGTAATTTAAAAGTACTGCAGTGTCTTCATTCAGATAACTTGTTACCCTTTAAAAATGGGCTGCTCGAGTATTGTTTCTCTTCCATTTGGCAGATACCAGATGCAGTAATTAATAAAGGTCATTATGCTACTTAGTCATGGCAAGCTTTTAATGACTATTACCTGAACATCTGTTAGTTTCATCACTGCATTTACCAAAAATATCCAACACAGTATAGATGCTGTACTTTGGAAATCTGACTCGGGCTAATCTAAAATACTATTTAAGAACATTTTAATATTTTTAAAATTTTAAATAATTATGAGAAAGCTCTTATCTTTCTGTAAAGTGAACAATCAAAAATGTCAATGAAACACTTTTGGAATGGTTATACTTGATAAGCCTGGCATCCTGTGGGCTGAATTCTCAGTGTCTAGGAATTGTTTGTCCAGAATTGGGTGGGGGGAGCTGTGACTTTCTCATGCATTCTGCTTATCCTCTGAAACCTTGACTGGAAATGTGGGGTTTGGAGTGGAGTTGAAAGGAAAGAAGAGTTCATCCAGACTCTGCTGGAAGAAAGTTGAAGAGTGAGAGAGGGTATATTGATTATGAGGTTTTCAAAAATAGGACCAAGTATTTTTTAAATTTTGAAACAATTACAGTGCTCGATTTTGACATATACTACAATTGAAATAATTACAGAGTCACAGCAGATAGCAAAACATCATACTGAGAGGTCCCATGTACCCTTCATCCAGTTTCCCCCCCACGGGAATATGTTACAGATCTGTAATTAAATATGAAAACCAGGATATTGATATTGTTGTGACTTAACAGATTTTATTCATATTTCACCAGTTCTGCATGCATTGTGCATGTATTATGCATGTATTATGTAGTTTATACAATTATCACATGTATGGATTCGTGTAACTACCAAGCTTAAAATCAGGCAGAATGGCTGAAAGTCCAGTGAGGGTGCACTCTGCAGGGTAGTTACAGTGGTAGAGTGATGCCTTGAGTAACTCAGCTCTTTTCATTTTTCTCCTCAGTCATACTCAGTCTTTGTCCTGATGTTTACAAGATAGCTGCTACATCTCCATCCTTAGGTCCCAAGAGCCAGACCAGAAGAAAAAGGAAAAGGGGAAATCCAGAACAGGTGTCACCTGTATGAAGAAGGCATAGCGTTTCCTTAAACCACCAGCCAGAACTGTATCACATGACTACAAGGTGGCCTAAGTAGCAGGTCTTTTTTAACTTGAAACATTCTTGCTGAAAAGATTTGGGGTTCTGTTGGAAAGGAAGATGTAGGAGTATTGGATAGGCAACTAGCACTGTTCGTTGGAGAATGCAGATTTAAACAGCAATGAAATATGTGTGCCTAAGACTGGCTAAAATTAAAAAATAAGAATAATGTTCAGTGTGATGAAAGAGGTACTAATATATTGTTTGGTATACTTTTTTGGTGGGCAATTGTGGTATTCTTTATCAAAATTAAAAGTTGTCTTTCTTCTGGCCCATTATTTCAAATCTGTGATTCTGTTTTGTAGAACACACTGTTCCTGCATATGTACATAGAGATCTTCACTGTGGCATTGTTTATATAATATGAAACCACCTGAAATTATCTGAATAACTATCAGGAGAAAGATTAGTATGTAAAGATATATCCATTCAGTGGAGTACAGTACAGCCAGCCATTAAAAATAATAAGCTTGAGGGGTGCCTGGGCGGTGCAGTTGGTTAAATGACCAACTCTTGGTTTCGGCTCAGGTCGTGATCTCAGGGTTGTGAGATCAAGCCCTGCATTGGGCTCCCTTCTCAGTGGGGAGTCTGCTTGGGATTCTCTCTCTCCCTCTGCCCTTCCCCTTGCTCATGCTTATGTGCACGGGCTCTCTAAAATAGATAAATCTTTAAAAAAGTAATAAGCTTGATTTGTATGAACAGACCTGGAAAATAGCCATGAGATATAGTGAGTAGAAAAAAATTACAGAACAGTGTGCATAGCTTGGTTCTATTGCCTGCCCTCTAGTATGTATGCATGTGTTTATGTATGTGCTCTTCTGCATGAGTGCGTGTGTGAATGTGTATGGTATGATTATACCTGTTTTGGAATATCTGGAAGAAAAAGGTTTTATAGAAACACACCAAAAACAGTTAACGTTGGGAAGTGGGTTCGGGAAGGCAGTATGTGGGAAAGAGATTTCATTTTCTTTATACCCATCTGTATTGTCTGAATATTTTATAAGTATGTAATAACTGTTCAGTTAGGAAATGAAGTGTTCTATAATGTAAATTTTATTTTTTTTTTGGATGCTTGAAGCACAAACTTTTGTATTTTAACTTTCTGGATGAAACTACTTAAATTTTTATTTTGCCATTTTATGCCATAGAGTATACTAAATATTTTTTTCTGAGTAACTCAGGGCCTAATGAGATATTTAGGGCTGCTGAATATACTCCAAATAGATTTAGATTAAATGCTTTTTAAATCTTCCTTATAAATTTTTTAACTTTCTGAACTCTTAGGCAGGCAGTTACTTGTCCATTATCAGTGTATCTGCCTCTAATAGCCCTTCCTATTTCTGATTTTCTGTTTTAATCTTCTTTGACTTGGGAATGAAGCAACCATCAACCTGGTTTTAACTGTGTCTAAAAATAGTTCTGAATAAGAACAGGATAAATTAGTTCTGAATGAAAGTTTTGGAGGGATGTTCTAAGAATGTACCTGAACTTTATTGTTTGAACACCTGTTTTTTAAAGGCCTTTTTTCTTCTTTGGTTAGCTGTGTTTTATTTGTGGGGGCTTGGTATGTGAAGACTGCTATATCTCTAGGGATCTTTTACAAACAGATAACCCAACAGTGTCCTCTCCCATTTGGAGAACTTTAGTAGTAAGGAAAGGGCATAGGAGGTTTTAGGCTGGGGTTGTATAAGAAAAAAAAAAACCAACAAACCCTGAACCTTCAAATATTTGCATTTTCTTTTTGTTCCTTAATGATAAGATGGTTCTTCCCTTCGTTGCCAAGTTCATAATTAACCATTGTAATGTGTTCAGAGCCTGTAGGTCACCTGGGGTTTGAATCTTGGCACTGTCAGGTACTAGCTGAGTGACCTTTCTGATCCTCAGTTTTCTTACATTGTAAAGCCTATTTTACTTACTGTCAATACATATTTTATAATTGCCTAGAGGACACACTCAGATTGCTGTGAACATTAAGGGGAGATGGTTTATGGGATGTATCTGGTACACAGTGAGAACTCAAATAGTGTAGTGTATCTTGATTATAGGGTCCATGGATGGGGAGTGTAGGGGATGTGTTGGGAATTTCACAACCATAAATTGGGACCAGACTTTCAAGGATTATTTTTGACACACTGAGATTTATCCTATAGATACCCAGAAAGCAGCAGGATATGAAGTTAGCATTCAGGTGGTGTAGGGTAGAGGGACATAGAAGTAGGATTCATCATTTTGGGAATATATATCATCACTCATGGGAGAGAAGATGAGGAGAGAGAGAGAACCTAAGGAAACCCTGTTAGTAGGGGAGACAGACCCTTGAGATGACAATATTCTCCTGTATGAGGACATTAGTGCATATACTTGTACAGGTGGAATTTAGTCGGGAGCAGGGGAAGAAGAGGGCAGGGCTTCAGAGTCTTTTTGGTTGCTTTCCAGTAGGGCTCTTGCCAGCCTTACATCCACTTTGTTAGTAGCTGTGCATCTGGATGTAGCTGGAGAATCCATCACAACATTCTGACTAGTTGTACTTTAAATTCATTATCATGAACTTTAGGGGGCTTTTCATGCTGCGTAGCAGTCATATTACCTTACTGCCTTCATATCAGTGACGATCTCTGTTTCCCTCCTTTCCTCAAACCTTCAACATCTCCTCCCCATACCGGGTTCTCAGCTGGTTGTCATCCTTCTTTACTAAGAAACTTGAAGGTAATTGCTTCAGTGGACTAACAGACTAACACTGTCATAGTTAGGTACATCACATCAGCTGAACCCATGTACCGTGCCGGTTCTTATTGTAGATGAACTGTCTCTGCTCCTGTGTAATGCAGCCCCTCTCCTTGTGCACTATTCTCTGTTCTCTCATCCATTCCAAAACGTAGCTCACTCAGCTCTCTGTTATTTCTGTTTGTCATTAGTGTCCCTCCTCTAATGGATCATTCCCATCATTACACTGTATGTTGTTATTTCTCTCATCAAATGAAAAATTTCTTCATTTGACTTTACCTCCCTTGCCAGCAGCTATTCCATTTCTTTGTTTCCCTTTGCAGTAAAGCTCCTCCAAGGAGTTGTCTGTACTCACTGTCTTCAATGTCTGCTCTTCCATTTTCTTTTAAATTCACGTTAGCCAGACTTTCGGCCCCATGACTCCAATTTAACATTGGTGATAATCCAATTTAAAATTTGCTTTTAACATCGTTAAGTCTTATTTGAATTAGAATATGTTATTCACACCACTTTAAATTCCTGTGTTAAGTATAATGTATTTAGGGAAATGTGTAGACTTTACCACTCATCTGTAGTTGCTATGGTTGTATCATAAAGAGGAACTTAAAATGGAAACAAATTTTAATTGCTGTTCTATCATATTGGGTACCACGCTTGTTGGCTTTGTAATATTGGGCCCCATATGTCTCTTTTTGTGACTGTTTCTTAATCCTTCCTACTACTAAGAAGTTGTCTAACTTTGACCAAAGCAGGTGGTTTCAGGTTTCCTCTAATATGTTAAATGAAGTTGTGAATGAATAACTGAGCTGAGTGAGCATGAAAATAATTAGTGTGCAGGAGGTGTAGTATAGAAAGAAAACAAAATATTCAGCAAAGTTAATCTGATGCATAATTAATTATATCCATAATTGATATGGAGTTGTATGGTTTAGCTTTTAGTAATCTGTTCAAAATTCTTTTGAGGATATGGAGTTATTTTAGAATTATTTTAAAATCCTCTGGTTATGACCCCTAAGGAAATAGTCAGTGAGCTTTTTTCTTTCACAAAAGGAATATAAAAAATCCAGTTCCTCAGTTGGTGGTACCCCTGAAGTTGAGAGTAAGATTAATTGGCTCAAAAGTGTTGAGTCTAATTAATTTGTTGTTAAAGAGAGATCTAGAGAGGTCTCACTCTTCCTGACCTTTCTGTATGCTAAAATCTCCCACTGTGTGGATTGGTCTATTTTTCCTTTTATCTCTCATTTTTGGCTTTATATATTTTGAATCTATGTTATTAGGTTCATATTTACATCTTCCTCCTGGCTTGATTCTTTTGTTGCTATGAAATGTTCCTTTTTATCTCTGGTGATGATTCTTGCCTCAGTCTGCTTTGTCTAACATGCATACAGTGATAACAACTTTAAATTCATGTTTGCATGGTATATCTTTCCCCATTCTTGTTACTTCCATCCTTATATTTAAGATGGGTTTTCTCCTCCTCCTCCTTTTTTAAAGATTTTATTTATTTGAGAGAGAGAGAAGAGAGCATGAGGAGGGGGCAGAGGTAGAAGCAGACTCCCTGCTGAGCAGGGAGCCCAATGCAGGGCTTGATTCCAGGACCCCAAGATCGTGACCTGAGCTGAAGGCAGCTGCTTAACCGACTGAGCCACCCAGGTGCCCCAAGATGGGTCTCTTCTAAGTAGTATATATCTGTATGGTTTTTAAAAAACTGATTATTTTAGGGACACCTGGGTGGCTCAGTCAGTTGGGTGTCTGCCTTCGGCTTGGGTCATGATCCTGGGGTCCCAGAATTGAGCCCCGAATTGAGCTCTCTGCTTGGTGGGGAGTCTACCTCTCCCTCTCCTTCTGCCCCTCACCCCACTTGTGCTCTCTCTCTCACTCTCAAATAAAGGAATAAAAACCTTTAAAAAAATAAAAACTGATTATTTTAATCTTTTAATTGGAATGGCTCAGTCTGTTTACATATTACTGTCATGTTTGGGTCTAAATCTGACTTTCTGTCTTCCCACCTATTTAAAATTTTTTTCCTGTCATTTCTTACCATCTTTTACATTATTCAAATAATTTTTATTATCCATTTTCATACCTATTAGTTTGTTAGTTATAAATTCTTTTTTTTTTTTTTTAAGATTTTATTTATTTATTTGAGAGAGAGAGAATGAGAGACAGAGAGCATGAGAGGGGAGGAGGGTCAGAGGGAGAAGCAGACTCCCTGCCAAGCAGGGAGCCCGATGCGGGACTCGATCCTGGGACTCCAGGATCATGACCTGAGCCGAAGGCAGTCGCTTAACCAACTGAGCCACCCAGGCGCCCTGTTAGTTATAAATTCTTTTGCTACTCTTTGGTGTTACCCTGGATTGTATTATTCATCCTTGACTTATTAGAATATATAATAAATTAGTGCTGTTCCCCACTTCCCAGAAAAATCTAAGAATCTTAAAATACTTTAACTCCACTTACGTCTCACCTGCCTTCAGGCATTATTCATGTATGCTTTAAATCTTTATATATTTTAAGCCCCATGTTCTTTATATCCATGCATTTACTTTTCTTTTGCTCTTTGTTTCTTCCTTCATGTCTGTTCTTCCACCAGGGCTTATACTCTTCCATCTGAAAGACTCCTTTTTATTATTTTATATATGGATGCTGACCATTAAGTATGTCAGTTGTTGTTTGTCTGAAAATATACCTTATTTTTGGATTCAGTTTTTCTTTTCAGAGTTTTGGTTTAGAAATTTGCTATAAGTCTTACTGCTGTGCCTTTGAAGGTTATCTGTTTGTTTTTTTTTTTCCTCTTAATGCTTTTAAGGTTTCTTCTTTGTCTTTAGATTTCACAGGTTTTACTATGATGTGTCCAGGTGTTTTTTTCCTTTGCATGCATTTTGCTTGAAGTTTGTGTTGCCTTTTGAATCTGTGGATGCCATTTTTTTTTTTTTTTTTAAGATATATTTATTTGACAGAGGAGAGAAAGAACAAGCAGGGGGAGCGGCAGGCAGAGGGAGAGGGAGAAGCAGGCTCCCCGCTAAACAGAGAGCCTGATGTGGGACTCTGTCCCAGGACACTGAGATCATGACCTGAGCTGAAGGCAGACACTTTACCGACTGAACCACCCAGGCGCCCCTGGATTGCCATTCTTGCATATTAGCTCTTTAAAGCTGTTTCTGCCCTATTATCTCTATCTTCCCTTTTGGGACTCTGATTACATGTATATTAGACCATTTCCTGGTGTGTATATGTGTCCTATGCTCTTTCATGTATTTTCCATCCTTTTTTCTCTTCTTGTTTCAGGGTATATATTTTTCTATTGATTTGTATTCTAGATTATTAATCCTCTCTTTAGCTGTGTCTAATCTACTGTTAAGCCTGTCTGTTGAATTTTTAATTCAGTGATTGTATTTTTCAGTCCTAGAATTTTCATATGATTCTTAAAAAAAAAAAAAAAGATTACACATCTTTGGTGAAAATCTCCATCGTGTTATCACTTTTCCTGAACATACTAATTACAGAATTAAAAAAAAAAATCTGTCTGAAATGGCAATATCTGTCTTACCTTGTAGTTCTCCCCCTCGCTGTTTTTGGGGTATTATTTCTTCATATGCCTGCTAAGTTTTTATTAAATGGTAGCTATTATATATGAAAAATTTGTAGAGATTTTGGATAAACTTGTAGCTCTTGGCAGGCAGTTAGAGAAGAGGCAGAGCAACTTAGTCCATCATACCTGAGCTGTCTGAATTTTAGGATTTATAAAAAAGGCCTTGTTTATTTCTAGCTCTCCATGAATCCTAGGGTATAGTCATTCAGGGACCTCAGCTGGAAGTCTGGGGTGCCTATCAGTTTCCTGCCGAATTGATGGGTCCCAAACTCCAATTTTTGTCTTCTTAGGACTTTGAGACTGACAACAACTCTGTTTAGCTTTTTAACTGCTGTTAGTACTGTCTGCTTGGCAGTCTGTGATACTTATGAAAGGGCAAATGTATTGAGGAGTTAAGGAGCTGAAATTTTAGGTTGACTTCTGTTTGTTTTCTTTCTCTGTGGGATTTTGGCCCTCAGGCCCTGGCTGTCCTAGCTACCCTGAGCTCTAGTGTGAGACGGAGAAATGCTGATTTTCTGTCCTTAGCAGTTTTATCTGGAGTGGGCAGTATTTTTACTCCTTTTCTCTAGTGCAAACTGCCCTCCCCCCCACCCTCCGAAGCAACCCATCTTCCTTCATTCTTACTGTCTGTAATACAAATATGATGGCTGGAGATCTGGCAACTATCTTTGCACCATGAGGTGACTTTGAGGATATAAGCCTTAAAGAGGATGTGAAGAAGAAAGAAGGATTGAAGAGCCTGAATTCCTGTTGACTCTGAGTCCTCATATCAGACCTAGATGATTTAGTTCTAGATTTCCTAGACATCAGGAAAGAAATCAGCATCTTCTCCTGTTTTAGCCTTGCGATTTTAAATTTTGTGATATTCCCAGATGAACTTAATACCAATTAATAAAGTGAGGGTTCCTGGAATCAGAATAAGTATATACTCACATAACATACTAAGAGTCACTACTTCTTAGCCTTTTATTTAGTTGTGACATACATAGGAAGTGACACGCACCCGAGTGAATAATCTTGTGGACAGGTCCTCTAATATATCTGGCGTACTTGCCCAAATGCTGTCACTTTAATTCCACAGAAGGAAACATGAAAATTCAAGTTAGTGAAAGGAACGTTCCGATAAGGAAAGACTTGACAAATCAAGTGTTGTTAGTTATTGTTATTGGCAAGTTACTTATGACATACCTGCCACACTAACCCAGTAGACCATACGGGGGGATTACAGTACACTGTCTTGAAACAGTGTTTTCCTTCCATTCAACAAATAGAATTCCATGGATAAAATATGGTTGTAGACTAATGTGGTGGTGGGGGAAATGAAAAAAGCAAGGGGTGATTGAAAAAAATATTCAGAAATTAGTGAGACATTACATGTAGAAGGATCAAAGAAAAAAAATGTTAGAGACGATGCTAAGCTTTTGAACTTAAAATCTGGCACAGTAACGATATTGGTACAGAAATAGGCAAATTAGGGAGGGGTTCCTTGCAAGGAAATAAATGTTTCATTACTTAAAATTAAGAATATGTTTAATTTAAGAAATAATTCTTCCTCTTGGTAGATATGAATTCTTTGCATAATGTGGATTGTATTACACCAACATAAAAGAATTTTATCTTATTCCCACCCTAAAGGCTGTTGCAGGACTTTACCTAACCTGAGGTTGCAGCTGTTCCCTTACATATTCCAAAGCTGTCTATCCATAGACCGTATTTTAGGAACTAGTTTTAAAACCATTTACATTCGAATGTATGTGGTAGAACTATGACTCCATTGAAAACAGGAATTCAGCATAAAGCAGCATTATTTCCTTATTTTGACAAAGATTATAATTAGCATCTTAGGACTTATGGTAGTATCTGTTCACATTTTTGAGGTATACACTTAAGAATGACTCACTATCTTGACTCACTTGTTCAAGTTCACTGTCACTCAAAAGCTCTTTCTTCCTGCTTTTCTTTTTCTGGCTTTTCTTTTTTTCCCCAATGAATAGAATTATTGTAATAAGTCTCACATTGCTGAATATAACCTTTGTTTTTTCTTAATTGCTGCGCATATGCCACGCCTCTAGGCATATTCAAAGCTTTTACTTTTGATGGCTGGCATTTCGCTGTTCAGTCTTGGCAGGAAGTATAGTATAGTGAGAGCTAGTAGTGTGTAAGAATAGTGAGACAACAAGTTCACTTGTTAATAGAATGAATGTATAAATAATACATAATTTATGTTAGTGAACATATGCATCTTTTGTTTAGGAATGTACTATAAATTTAGTTGTACCCAATTAAAGCCTATTCCAGGAACTACCATCAGGCTTCATAATTGAGCTGGCCTGATTGTTTGAAAGAATATTTGATCAAACAAGATTCCAGGCAAATAATCGGAATAGTCCTTAGAGTTTATGATAGGATCCAGCCAATAACTTGAGACTCGGTGAACAGACCTAAACAATCCATTGTAGAAATTCAGTGAGTTTTGCTACACTGCATATAGACATTAACACTTGATTACTTGCACAAGATTTGGAGACATAGAGGCCTATTTGTGGTACCACTGCTTTATGACTATATAATCATTGTCCAATATTAACCTCTCCAAGTCTCAGTTTTCTCATCTCTACAATGGTACCTGTGTCACTAGGGTTGTGATTGGGATTAAATTAGAAAATTCTTGTTCATTCATTTAGTCATTCAGGAAGTTTATTGAATCTCAGTGATGTGTCAAGTACTGTGCTAGGCACTGGTTTAGAGTGGTAAATAAAATGATATGGACTGATCTGTGGGTTCGGTGGAGAAGACTGAAAACAAACAAGGAAACAAAGAAAATAATTATAAATTGTGGTATTTTCTGTGAAGAAGATATCAAGGTGCCATGAAAGAGAACAACTGAAGGAAGAAGAGGTAGCTCTTAGGTTGAGATGGGAAGAGTGGTAGCTGTGAGCCATATAGAGAGCCAGAGAATTCCAGACAGACGGAATAGAAGAATCTGGGATGGCCCTGAGGCAAAATGAAAAAAGGGGGATGCTGTGCTATTAAGAACTAAAATAAGGCCTGTGTGGTGGGAGTATTGTTTGCAAACGGTGAAAAGTGGGATAAATAGCTGTTTGTGATCTGTGCGGTGCCTACCCATGGGCCCTGATTGATGTTAGTTGCTATCATTGTTACAATTATAATCATTTCTTACTTTATTTAGAGGTCACTTAAAAACTTGAAGGAAGCAAATAGCTTCCAAAGTAGATGCAACAAAGTCAGTGCATTGAAACCTGTGTTTGCTGTTTAGAGAGACCATTAGCCCCTCACTCAGAGCCTGTTGATTATTTTTCATATTGTGCACATAAATTTGGTTATTTGATTTTATAACAGCCTAGAAATGGCAAACTGGGTGTAAATTTAGAGATTCTCCAAAAACAGCAAGGCATTAATAAAAATAAAACTCAAAGTGATTAGTGATTGTTAAAAATGTGAGATGATGAAATCTTTTTTAAAAAGATTTATTGAGGTATAATTTGCAAACAATGAAATCCATCCATTTGAAGCATGGAGCTTGATGAATTTTGATAATTTTATAAAGTCATGTCATCACCACCACATCTTGAATATAGAAAAGTTCCATCAAGAATCCTAAAAATTCTTGTTTTCTTATGTCTCTTTGCCCTACCACCATCCTCACTCAGGCAGCCCCTAATCTGTTTTCTGTCACTAAAATTTAAAAAAAAAAATTTTTTTTTAAAGATTTTATTTATTTATTTGACAGAGAGAGAGAGAGAGACAGCGAGAGAGGGAACACAAGCAGGGGGAGTGGGAAAGGGAGAAGCAGGCTTCCTGCCGAGCCGGGAGCCCGATGCGGGGCTCGATGCGGGGCTCGATCCCAGGACCCTGGGATCATGACCTGAGCTGAAGGCAGTCGCTTAACCAACTGAGCCACCCAGGCGCCCCTAAAATTTTGCATTTGCTAGACTTGACTATAAATGGAATTATACATTATGAGGCTTTTGTATTTTATTTATGTTGCTGCATGTATTAGTAAATTTGTTCCTTTGCTTTGTTGAGGGGTATTCCAAGTAGAGATCAACCATAATTTATCTTTTTGCCAGTTTATGGACATTTGGGTTGGTTTCTTTTCTATTATGAATAATGCTTATATTAACCTTCACATAAAATTCTTTATGAACGTGTTTTCATTTTGGGCACCCAATCTAATAAAGATTTTCTCCTATATTTTCTTCTAGAAGTTCGATAGTTTTTGCTCACATATATAAATCTCTTGTTAGAGTAGGGCATTAATTTTCTACAGGATACCTGGAGGCCAGTGTAGAGGAAGTCTTGGCCAGCTGTAGGGAAAGTCAGAGGCCTGTCCTGGCAGCATTCCATAAGAAGCCAGATTGATCCAGATAGGCGCAAGATGGTGGATGCCACATGACAGGAAACCCCTGACCACATAAGGAAGAAAAGGCAGGAAACCCTGCTTCCAAGAAATCCCTGTCCCAAGTAATGAATATTCCACTCCCTAGTTCACAACTCTCAATAAAAGATAGAAACCCCCAGGGTGTGCAGCTCTCTCTCTTGAACTTGCCTTTTCTCACATTTCCAGAGTATACTTTTCACTTTAATAAACTTTCCCACTTGTGTCAGTGGTCCACTGTGTTGCGTATCTGTCCTTGAATTCTTTCTCGTGACAAGACCAGGAACCTTTGGTGACTCTTTTGGGATGGGCCAAGTCAAGGCCCCAGGGCCTGGGGTCTCCCCATTTCACCCAACAAACACTGACTTACTTTAATTTTTGTGTATTGTGTGAGATAAGAGCCAAAGTTCGTTTTTTTTCCTCTATAGATACCTAGTTATTCCAGCATCATTTATTGAAAAGATTTTTTCTCCATGAATTATTTTGAAATCTTGAAACTGTGAGATCATGTTATCATTTGTAACCATTTTCTTTCAACAAGAATTTAAGCCTGACAATAGAGCTTATTCAAATATAAATAAATCCATCTTGTAATCTTACTGATAAGTATATATTTTAGGAGGCTGTGGGAATAATGAAAGGAACTGCTTTTCAGGGCTAATTCAAGTTAATAAGAATGTGCTTGCTGGTAAGGTTCAAGTGCTGGTAAGTTCTGAGAATTTGTAAATTGCTAAGGAATGAAATTCTGTGCCAAGTTAGTGATATATGATTATCTTTAGGAAAGTCAATTAGAAAAATATTAGAGTAAAGGTGGTCTTCCTTACATTTGCAGACTTTAAAAGGAGACCTGGGCCAATTAAAAAAACAAAAAAGGAAAAAAATCTACAGTGGTCACTGATTCTAAGAAGAAAGTAATGACAAAGAAATTTACATTGAATAAATAAAAATATACATAGGAGCTGTTTAAGGTACCCTCTGAGTTTAAGGATTTGAATGAAAGATGGAAGAAAAGGCTTGTAACCTATAATGAATGAAAAAGAGTAGTAAGTACTTTAAAAATAGTGTCAGGAAGAATCAAATGCAAATGAGTTGACATCTGTGAACAGTGTGGAGTATGATAAAAAACACCTTAAAAAACATAGTTTGATTCCTGGAAATCTGTAATGACTACATAGGCCTGCTATTCAGAGCAGGTCATGTAATGTAAACATGAGAGAGAAGGAGTATGTTCCAGACTTTTTTTCTTCCGTCTGCTTGTTTTGGTTTTTGGTTTTTGGCTTTGTTTGTTTGTTAAAGCAGAATTATCTTCAAACAGAAGAGAGAATAGAAACGAGAGGTAATTGAAAGCCAGGGTAGGTTAGGGGATAATAGCACCTTTTAAGTTCAGGTCTTTAGGATTAAATGAGTTATTGACTCAGACTATTTTGGAATAATTGTAAATAGTCTTAAGAGTAATAAAATACAGAGAAGATACTGGGATCAAAACTCAAAAGAGGAGTAAGGGTAGATTCTGGTTACTAGAAACGATTGAATTTCATGATAATTGTAATCAGCATTGTAGCTTGGTTTTATTAATAATGGCTTGTGAATGGATTTAAAAGGAAATGATCATCTTTAGGAGCTTTTCTGGGCATAATAAAAACAAACTAATGCAAATTTCTTGTTTTGCTGTCACTGAATAGACATCTGAAGGAAATGTTGGAGATAGGTTTTGTTTTGTTTTTTTCACATTTCTTCTTTTAAAAAATTATTGTGGGGGGCGCCTGGGTGGCTCAGATGGTTAAGCGTCTGCCTTCGGCTCAGGTCATGATCCCAGAGTCCTGGGATCGAGTCCCGCATCGGGCTCCCTGCTCCTTGGGAGCCTGCTTCTCCCTCTGCCTCTCTCTCTGTCTCTCTCATGAATAAATAAATAAAATCTTTAAAAAAAAAAAATTATTGTGGGGGCAAAATTGGTACATAACATTATGTAAGTTTTTCTTTTAACGTTATGTAAGATTTAGGTGTACGACATTATAATCACCATTATGATCACCACTAAAAGTCTAGTTACCATCTCTCACCAAACAAGTGACCTCTTTCACTCATCTTACCTGACTGTCCACCCTCCTCCTCCAGTAGCTACCAGTCTGTTCACTCTATCTGTGAGTGTGTGTGTGTTTTGTTTGTTTGTTTTTAGATTCCACATATGAATGAAATTATGTGTATATATCTTTCTCTGACTTATTTCACTTAGCATAATACTGTGGGATTCATCCACGCTGTTGCCAGTGGCAGGATTTCATTCTTTCTAATGGCTGAGTAGTAGTCCATTTGCTTAATCTATTTATCCAGTGGTGGACACTTAACGTTGTTTTCATTTCTCAGCTATTGTAAATAATGCTGCACTGAAAACAGGGGTGCATATATCTTTTTGAATCAGCGTTTTTGTATCCTTCAGCTAAATACCCAGAAGTGGAATAACTGGATCATATAGTAGTTCTATTCTTAATTTTTTGAGGAGCCTCTCCACTGCTTTCCATAGTGGCTCTACCATTCACATTGCCATTAACAGTGCATGAGAGTTCCCTTTTCTTCACATCTTCTCCATCACTTGTTATTTCTTGTTTTTTTTTTTTGATACTAGCCATTTTGACCAGTGTGAGCTAATATCTCATTGAGGTTTTGAAGTACATTTCCTAATAATTAGTGATGTTGAACATCATTTCATGTGCCTATGGGCCATTTGTATGTCTTCTTTGGATAAATGTTTATTTATACCCTTTGTCCATTTTTAAATTGGATTATTTGTTTTTATGCTACTTATTTATATGAGTTCTTTATATATTTTGGATACTAATCCCTTATTGGAGATATGATTTGAAAAATTTTATCCCATTCAGTAGGTTGCTTTTTCATTTTGATGATGGTTTCTTTTATTCTGCAGAAGCTTTTTAGTTTGAGGTAATTCCATTTGTTTATTTTTGCTTCTATTTCCCTTGCCTTTGGAGTCACATCCACAAAAATATCACTAAGACCAACGTCAAGGAGCTTACTGTCTGTTTTCTTCTAGGAATTTTATGGTTTCAGGTCTTTCATTCAAGTCTTTAATCCATTTTGAGTGAATTTGTGTGGTGTAAGAGAGTGGTCTAGAGTCATTCTTTTGCATGTGGTTGTCCAATATTCCCAACACGATTTATTGATGAGGCTGTCCTTTACCAATATATGTTCTTGGGTCCTTTGTCATAAATTAATTGTCCATATATGTACGGGTTTAATTCTGGGCTCTGAATTATGTTCCATTGATCTGTGTGTCTGTGTTTATATTAATACCATACTATTTTGATTACTGTGATTTTGCAGTATAGTTTAAAATCAGGGAGCATACCTCCGGCTTTGTTTTTTCTATGTCCAAGATTGTTTGGCTTCAGGTGATTACATACAAATTTTAGAATTATTCATCCTCGTTCTATGAAAAATGCCATTGGCATTTTGAGAGGTATTGCATTGATTCTTCGGGCATTATGGACATTTTAACAATATTAATTCTCTAATCCATGAGCATGAATACCTTTCTGTTTATTTGTATCTTCTTCAGTTTCTTTCATCAGTGCTCATAGTTTTCAACGTACAGGCTAAATTTCACCTCCTTGATTAATTTTATTCATAGGTATTTTATTCTTTTTGCAATTATAAATGGGTTTGTTTTCTTAATACCACTTTTTGATAATTTATTATTAGTGTATAGAAATGCCACTGATTTCTGTATGTTTATTTTGTATGCTGCTACTTTACTGAATTTATTTACTAATTCCAAGAGGGTTTTTGTTTTTTTTTTAAGGTTTATTTATTTATTTTAGAGAGAGAGAGCATGTCTTAGCTGGGGGCAGGGCAGAGGGATAGAGAGAGAGAGAGAGTCTCAAGCAGACTCTCTGTTGAGTGTAGAGCACCACATGGGGCAGGATCTCACAACCCTGAGATCATGACCTGAGCTGAAATCAAGAGTCGGACACTTAACTGACTGAGCCATGCAGGCACCCCAATTCCAAGATTTTTTTTTTTTTTTAAGATTTTATTTATTTATTTGTCAGAGAGAGCAAAAGCAGGGAGAGCAGCAGACAGAGGGAGAAGCAGGCTCCCCGCTGAGGAAGGAACCTGATGCAGGACTTGATCAAGGACCCTGGGATCATGACCTGAGTCGAAGACAGATGCTTAATCAACTGAGCCACCCAGGCATCCCTCCAAGAGTTTTTTGATGACATCTTTAGGTGTTTTCTATAGAGTATCAGGTCATCTGCTAATAGTGACAGTTTTACTTCTTCCTTTCCTATTTGGATGCCTTTTGTTTATTTTATTTTTTTTCTTGCCTGATTGTTGTGGCTAGGACTTCTAATACTATTTTGAATAAAAGTGATGAGAGTGGGCCTCTTCGTCTTGTTTCTGATCTTAAAGGAAAGATCTTAGCTTCTCACCATTGAGTATGATGTTAGCTGTGGGTTTGCCATTTATGGCCTTTTTTGTGTTGAGTCCATTGCCTCTATATCCACTTGGCTGAGAGTTTTTAATTGTAAATGGATATTGAATTTTGTGAAATCATTTTCTGTATCTATTAGTGATCATAGGGTTGTTATCCTTCATTTTGTTAATGTTGTGTATCATGCTGATTGGTTTGTGGATGTTGAACCATCCTTGCACCCTTGGAATAAATTCCACTTGACCATGGTGTATGATCCTTTTAAGTATTGTTGAATTTGATTTGCTCATTTTATTGTGGATTTTTGCATCAGTTCTCATCAATGCTATTGGCCTGTAATTTTCTTTTGTTGTGTCCTTGTCTAGTTTTGGTATCTTGGTAATGGTTGTCTCATAAAATGAGTGTGGAAGGAAGTATTCCCTCCTATTCAGTTTTTTGGAAGAGTTTGAGAAGGATAAGTATTAAATCTTCTTTAAATGTTTGATAGAATTTACCAGTGAAGCCATCTGGTCATGGACTTCTGTTTGTTGGGAGATTTTTGATGACTGATTCAATCTCCTTACCAGTAATTAGTCTATTTAAGTTTTCTATTTCTTCAGTATTCAGTTTTGGGAGATTACATGTTTCTAGGAATTTATCCATTTCTTCTAGGTTGTCCAATTTGTTGATGTATAATTGTTCCAGTAGTGTCTTACGGATCCTTTGAGTTTTTGTGGTGTCAGTTGTAAGTTCCCCTTTTTGTTTTTTATTTTGTTTGTTAGAGCCCTCTCTTTTTTCTTGGTTAGTCTAGCTAAACATTTGTTAATTTTGTTTGTTTTTTCAAAGAACCAGCTTTTAGTTGCATTAATTTTTTTCTTTCTTTTTTTAATTTCAATTTTATTTATTTCTGCTCTAATTCTTATTTTATTCATTTAGTGACTTTGGGCTTTCCCCCCCCCCCCCAGCTCCTTTAGCTGCTCCTTTAGCTCCTTTAAGTTAGATTGGTTATATGAGATTTTTCTTGTTATTTGAGGTAGGCCTGACAGTTACAATATACTCTCTTAGAACCATTTTTGCTGCATTCCAAAGATTTTAATAGGTTGTATTTTTGTTTTTATTTCTTTGATGACTCATTTGTTGTTCACAGCATGTTTAATTTGCACATTTTTTTGTGTTTTTTTCCAGTTTTCTTTTTGTAGTTGATTTCTAGTTTTATACCCTTGTGGTTGGAGAAGATGCTTGATATGATTTCAGTCTTCTTGAATTTGCTGAAACTTGTTTTGTAGCCTAGCATGTGATCTGTTTTAGAGAATATTCCATGGGCACTTAAGAAGACTGTGTATTCTGTTGCTTTGGGATGCAATGTTCTGTATATGTCTATTAAGTCAATCTGGTCTAATGTGTCATTTAAGGCTGATGTTTCTTTTTTAATTTTTTGTTTGGATCTATCCATTAATGTAAACGAGGTGTTAAAGTATGCTACTTTGACAGATGTCAATTTCTCCTTTTAGGTCTGTTGATATTTGGTTTATATATCTTGGTTGTGTGCAGATATGTTGCATGCATATGTTCTTATAAATATTATGTCTTCTTGTTGAATTGATTACTTTATCATTATGTAATGGCCTTTTTATCTACTATTACAGTCTTTGTTTTAAAGTCTGTTTTGTCTGCTGTGAGTATAGCTACTCCAGCTTTCATTTCATTTCTATTTGCTTGGAATATCTTTCTCTATCCTTTTACTTTCAGTCTGTGTGTCCTTCTGATCAGAGTCTCTTGCAGGCAGCATATAGGTGGGTCTTGTTTTTTAATCCATTCAGCTGTTCCATGTCTTTTGCTTGAAGAGGTTAATCCATTTACATTTAAAATAATTATTGATAGAGATGTACTTACTGTAATTTTGTTCATTGTTTTCTGGCTGTTTTCATAGCTCCTCTTTGTTCCTTTCTTTTTCTCTTTCTCTCTTCCTCTGTGGTTTGATGGCTTTCTTTAGTTTTATGTTTAGATTTCTTTGTTATTTTCTTTTGTGTATTTGCTATAAGTTTTTGCGTTGTGGTTACTGTGAGGTTCACATATAACTTCTTATGTATATATAGACTGGTTTTAGTTGATAACAACTTAAATTTGAGTACATTCCAAAACTATACTTTTTTCTCCATGCCTCCCACATTTTATATTTTTGGTCTTATTTTAGATCTTTTTTGTGTATCTCTTAACTAATTACTGTAGTTTAAGTTATTTTTACTACTTTTGTCCTTTAACCTTCATACTTGCTTTATAAATGATTTATCCACTACCTTTACTTATATTTACCTATATTCTAGTAAGATGTTTACTTTTGGATATTTTCTTGTTATTAAATAGTGCCATTTCTTTTTGGTTTAGGGAACTCCCTTTAACATTTCTTATTAGGCCAGGTTAATGGTGATGAACTTCTTTAGCTTTTGTTTATCTGGAAAATTCTTAATCCTTCATTTCTGAGTGATAATCTTGCCAGGTAGAGAATTCTTAGTTGGAAGTTTTTCCATTTTAGTATTTTGAATATGTCATGCCACTCTCTTCTGGCCTCCAGAGTTTCTGCTGAAAAATCTGCTGTAGCCTTATGGGATTTCCCTGTGTGTAATTAAGATTTTCTCTTTATCTTTTAACTTTTACCATTTTAATTATAACCTGTCTTAATATGGATCACTTTGGGTTCATCTTTTTTGGAACTGTCTAGGCTTCCTGGACCTGTATGTCTGTTTCATTCTTCAGATTGGGAAAGTTTTCAGCTATTATTTCTTCAAATAAGTTTTCTGGCCCTTTCTCCTGCTCCTCTCCTTCTGGACTTCTTCTGTAATGTGATTGTTATTCTACTTGATGTTATCCCAAAGGTCCCTTAAGTTATCTTTGTTTTTTAAAAATTCTGTTTTCTTCTTGCTGCTCTGTCTGGGTGAGTCCTGTTGCTTTGTTTCCTAGTTCACTGACTCAGTCTGCTCTATCCAGTTTGCTGTTGAACTCCTCTAGTATTTTTCAGTTCAGTTGTTGTATTCTTCAGCTCTGTAGCTTTTGTTTCAAACTTACTTAAATTTTCGGTCTCTTTGTTGAGGATCTCACTGTCTTCATGCTTCTCCTGAGTACAGTAAGCATCTTTATGACCATTACTTTGAACTCTTTATTAGGGGGTTTGCTTATCTCCATTTCATTAATGTCTTTGCCTGATGGTTTTTTTTTTCCCATGTTCTTTCTTTGGAACACATTCCTTCGTCTCTTCATTTTTCTTCTTTGTGTTTGTTTTTATGTATTAGACAAATCAACTGCCTTTCCCAGTCTTGAAGGAGTGGCCTTGTATAGGAGATTTCATGTGGAGCCCAGAGCACAATCCCATCTCACCAGCAGATCTCGAAACTCAAGGGGTGTTCCCTGTGTGGGCTGCATGCACTCATCGCATGTGGCATGGGGGGTGGGGAGAAAACTGGCGCCTGGCCCAGATGTGACAGCACAGCTGGCTGTGCTGTGCAGATGAGTGGGTTTTCAGCTGGGTGCCCCACTGGCTCTAGCAGGTTAGAGAGATAGTTCCAAAATGGAGCCTGCTGGTGCTGACATTAGCAAGGTAGGATGAGGTTGTAAAAATGGCACCACCTACTAGTGTCTCCATCCCTGGAGAAAGTCTCAGTGGTTCCCTGCTTGTATGGCAGGTGTTTTAACATTAATAAGTGGGTCTCCACATATGATCTAGGTACTTTTCAGACTGGTGTTGTTTACACTGGGTCCTGGAGTGAGTGAGTCTGTATGACAGCTCCTTAAGAGTGGGTTCTCCATTCCCTACAGTTTAACAGCTTTCCTGGACGTAATCCCTATTGGTTTTCAAAGGCCAGTATTTAGGAGGCTCTTCTCTCATTGAGGGTGTACGTGCTGGGTGCCTGATGTAGAGCACAAACCCCTTACTTGTGAGGGAAAAGTTCTTTGTTCTTGAGATCCCTCCTGATTGTTCCTGGGGTATGTTTTTGCTTTGCTTTGCTTGCCTCTTTCTTTCTTCCTTCTCCCCTTCCTTCCTTCCCTAATTTCCGTTTCTTTCTTCCCTTCCTTCCTCCCTTCCCTCCTTTCCCTCCTTCCCTCCCTCCTCTCTCGTGCTGTCTTTGCCTTTATGTCCTTGATGCTGTCCTTTGTTGTGGAGGCTCTGTTCACCCATTTTTCTGGTCTTTCTCAGAGCAACTTCTTCCATATGTAGTTGTGTCTTTGTTGTACCCATAGGAGGGAGTTAGTTCAGGATCTTACTATGCTGCTGTATTGAGCCCAACCCACCAAGATACAGGATTTATTTGGGTGTTAGAAATGTATTTGATAAAGGCTTCTGGGATGCCACCACAGACTATAAGAAGTGATAGGTCTTGTAAGGATTTTATATTTGATTGATGAAATCATATTTAAATTAATTTATTCATGTCAGAGTCAAGGTTTTTGCTAATATGTCCTAGGATCTTAACTTATTCAGCAGTCTTTCAGTGGCCAGCATGAAAATTTTATTGTAATCACTGGGTTTGTGAAGGAAGAGAGAGAGTACAATGTTGATAGAGATAGCTAAAGTAAGGTTATAAAATTAAGATTTGCCAAGATCTTTTCAGGCTAGAATAATAGACCAAAGTAAAAACAAGATTAAAAGTGATAAAATGTCATGTTCTACACTGTGTTCTACACTGTGTTTGAGATAGCCCCTAAGAGGGGCCTGAGATACTTCAATTAAGTGTATGCCAAATACGAGCTCATTAAATTGACTACCAGCCAGGAAAGAAAAGTGAATTTAGATGCAGATCAAGAAAGGTAATAGAGCTGTTGTTTTCTTCACATCAGACATGCTCTGGGATTTTCTCTTGAATGTGGGTGTCACATTTCAAAGGGGACTTTAATAAAACATCATGTGTGGAACAGTGTGAATATCTTAGTGATTTGTATTTATAGGTTTATCATGTGGAAAAGCCTAATTTTGTTTAGAACTGAAAGGATGACATTTCTAATAATAATTAAAACATTTCAAGATGGAATAGACTGACTTGTGAGTTTGTGAAATTTTCAACTCTGGAGGCATTAAAGGAGAAATTCTGTGACATCTTATTAAGTATGTTATCGAGAGGATATTAACATTTGTGGGAAGTTGAACTAGATACACTTGAAGGTCCTTTACAATTCCTTTAACTTTTTTTTTTTAACTTAAATTTTTGTTTTGATACCTCTACAGTCAATTTTTATCAATCTTATCCTTAAAACTTTATTAATAACAAATACCCTACCTTATATGGCACTAAAAGTTATAAAATACTTTTATGAGCCTGATTAAATGTGTTCACAAGAATTCTACAAGTTGGGCGGTTTAATGGTTTTTAAGCAGCTGTATCTTAATGACTGAGAGTGTGGCTTCTGAATCCCAGACCATCTAGGCTCTGCCACCTGCCATGAGACCTTTGGAAACATGAGCCTCTCTTTCCTCATCTGGAGTTGGTGATAAATTATTCTCTCTATATGGTGTCTACACCATAGGGTTGTTTGAGTTTATGATCACATGCTTGAGAATATATGCTTAGAACATGATATGCTTAGGGGCACCTGGGTGGCTCAGTCGTTAAGCGTCTGCCTTCGGCTCAGGTCGTGATCCCAGGACGGTCCTGGGATCGAGCCCCGCATCGGGTTCCTTGCTCTGCGGGAAGCCTGCTTCTCCCTCTCCCACTCCCTTTGCTTGTGTTCCCTCTCTTGCTGTATCTGTCTCTGTCAAATGAATAAATAAAATCTTAAAAAAAAAAAAAAAGAACATGATATGCTTAAAATAGTATCTGACACGTAGCATTTAGTTAATGTAAACTGGTCCTCTTATTGTCATTATTTCTTTTTTACAGGTGAAGAGACTGATCTCATGCATTTGTAACTTGCCCAAGTTTACATCAATAATAAGTGGTAGAGCAGTTATTAAGAATTCTGTTGAATTGAACAAAAACAAAATAAGAAATGGAGTGAAATTACTGGTCTATGGACTCATTTTATATTAATGTGTGTAAGAGTATTAATTTCATTTTAATTTGTTAAATGAATCCGTCAGACTCTTGTGAAACTATTATTACAGATTTTGGGGAAAGCTTTGTTTTATGTATGTTTACATATATACACACATTCCAGGCAAAATTCAGTAGGAAAATACTTTCTAAAGCATGTTTTAAATAAAGATAACCATGAGAAGGGGGGGAAAGATGGCAGAGGAGTAGGGGACCCTATTTCAGCTGGTCCCTGGAATTGAGCTGGATATCTACCAGAGCACTCTGAGCACCCACGAAACCAGCCTGAGATGTAAGAAGATCTGGATCTCTACAAACAGAATATTGCAGGTGGTTGGTTTTGAGGTATGAAGCGGAGAGCCATGATTCTGTTGGCAGATATGGGAGGATAAACGGCAGCGGGAGGGTGCCTGGCCGTGGGGATCCTACACCGCCGGTGAGTGACAGCCTTGTGCGCTGTGGACGGGCACAGACTTGCAGACCCGTAGCGTTGGGAAAAGGACTTCAGGGCAGTCCCCGGGGTGGAAACCGAGAGCGGCGGGGTTGCGTGCACGCGAACCACAGCCCCCCGGACGGAAACCCGGAGTAGCGAAGTTGCTCACACTCGAACTGCAGCCCCCGGGACGGACACCCGGAGCGCTGGGGTCGCGCTGGTGAACTGCAGCCCCCAGGGTGGAAACTTGGAGCGGTGGAGTTGCGCGTGCGCGAACTGGGAGCAGCTGGTGGTTTTAGAAGCACAGAGGGCAGAGACGTGCCCCAACCTGGAGGCAGGACTGGGAGCACTGCAGAGGGGCGCACAACCAAGGATGCTGCAGTTTATAGCAGCACAGACAGAAATGGAGGTCGTGTGTCCTGGAGGGCTCACTGAAGAACAGACTGCGATCTCTCTGCTTTGAGGCAGAGGGTTGGAAACGGTCTCTTCTGCTCTGACTCGCAGAAGAGACGTGGAAGGCCGCCAGGGAAAGGCGCCAGAGAACAAAAGCCCCAAAGACTGATTCCTGCTGAGCCCATCCCCCACCACAGGGGGGCAGGGCAACTCCGCTGGAACAGGGTTGCCTGAGTAACAGCGAGGCAGGCCCCTCCCGCAGAAGACAGGCTGGGAAAACAAGAGGCCAGCAACCCTAAGGTCCCAAGAAAACAGCTGCATCTTGCTTGGGTTCTGGTCAATAATTTGGACTCTATACATTCCCTCAAGCACCCATCAACAGAATGACTAGGAGGAGGAGCCCCCAAAACAGAAAAGACTCAGAGATTATGACTTATGCTGCAGATTTACAAATGGATGCAGATATAACCAAGATGTCGGAGATGGAATTCAGTCTAGCATTTGTGAAGACAATGGCTAGAATGGAGAAATCAATTAATGGCAACATAGAGTCTCTAAGGCCAGAAATAAAAGGTGAGTTGGCAGAACTTAAAAATGCTATCAATGAGATCCAATCCAATCTAGATTATCTAACAGCTAGGGTAACTGAGACAGAAGAGAGAATAAGCGACCTGGAAGATAAAAAGGGAAAAGAGGAGGCCAGGGAAAAACAACTCAGAATCCATGAAAATAGAATCAGAGAAATAAGTGACACCATGAAGCGTTCCAATGTCAGAATAATTGGAATCCCAGAGGGAGTGGAGAGAGAGAGAGGACTAGAAGATGTATTTGAGCAAATCGTAGCTGAGAACTTCCCTAATCTGGGGAATGAAACAAACATTCGAGTCCTAGAGGCAGAGAGGACCCCTCCTAAGAACAAGGAAAACAGGCCAACACCCCAGCATGTAATAGTAAAACTTGCAAATCTTAGAACCAAGGAAACCATCTTAAGGGCAGTTAGGGGGAAGAGATTCCTTACGTACAGAGGGAGGAACATCAGAATAACGTCAGACCTATCCACAGAGACCTGGCAAGCCAGAAAGGCCTGGCAAGACATCTTCAGGGTACTAAATGAGAAGAACATGCAGCTAAGAATACTTTATCCGGCAAGGCTTTCATTTAGAATGGATGGAGAGATGCAGAGCTTCCACGACCGGCAGAAGCTGAAAGAATATGTGACCACTAAGCCGGCCCTGCAAGAAATATTAAGGGGGAGTTCTATAAAAGGAGAAAGACCCCAAGAGTGATCTACAACAGAAATTTACAGGGACAATCTATAAAAACAACGTCTTCACAGGCAACATGATGACAATTAATCCCTATCTTTCAATAATCATTCTCAACGTGAATGGCCTAAACGCTCCCATAAAACGGCACAGGGTTGCAGATTGGATAAAAAGACAGGACCCATCCATATGTTGTCTACAAGAGACTCATTTTGAACCTAAAGATACATCCAGACTGAAAGTGAAGGGATGGAGATCCATCTTCCATACCAGCGGACCTCAAAAGAAAGCTGGGGTAGCAATTCTTCTATCAGACAAATTAGATTTTAAACTAAAGTCTGTAATAAGAGACACAGAAGGACACTGTATCATTCTTAAAGGGTCTATCCAACAAGAAGATCTAACAATTGTAAATATCTATGCCCCCAACATGGGAGCAGCCATCTATATAAGCCAGCTGTTAATCAAATAAAGAGTCATATTGATAACAATACGTTAATTGTAGGAGACCTCAATACTCCACTCTCAGCAATGGACAGATCATCTAAGCAGAAAATCAACAAGGAAACAGGAGCTTTGAATGATACATTGGACCAGATGGACCTCATAGATATTTACAGAACATTCCACCCTAAAACAACAGAATACTCATTCTTCTCGAGCACACATGGAACTTTCTCCAGAATAGACCATATACTGGATCACAAATCAGGTCTCAGCCGATACCAAAAGATTGAGATTATTCCCTGCATATTCTCAGACCACAATGCTCTAAAACTGGAACTCCATCACAAGAAAAAATTTGGCAGAAATTCAAACACTTGGAAGCTAAAGACCACTCTGCTCAAGAATGTTTGGGTCAACCAGGAAATCAAAGAAGCACTTAAACAATTCATGGAAATCAATGAGAACGAAAACACATTGGTCCAAAACCTATGGGATACTGCAAAGGCGGTCCTAAGGGGGAAATACATAGCCATCCAAGCCTCACTCAAAAAAATAGAAAAATCCCGAATTCACCAACTAACTCTACACCTTAAAGAACTAGAGAAAAAGCAACAAACGACGCCTAAGCCACGCATTAGAAGAGAAATAATTAAAATTAGAGCAGAAATCAATGAATTAGAAACCAGAAACACAGTAGATCAGATCAATGAAACTAGAAGTTGGTTCTTTGAAAGAATTAATAAGATCGATAAACCACTGGCCAGACTTATCCAAAAGAAAAGAGAAAGGACCCAAATTAATAAAATTATGAATGAAAGGGGAGAGATCACGACTAACACCAAGGAAATAGAAACAATTATTAGAAATTATTATCAACAACTATATGCCAATAAACTGAGCAATCTGGATGAAATGGAGGCCTTCCTGGAAACCTATAAGCTGCCAAGACTGAAACAGGAAGAAACTGACAACCTGAATAGGCCAATAACCAGTAATGAGATTGAAGCAGTGATCAAAAACCTCCCAAAACACAAGAGTCCAGGGCCTGATGGATTCCCTGGGGAATTCTAGCAAACATTTAAAGAAGAAATAATACCTATTCTACTGAAGCTGTTTCAAAAAATAGAAACAGAAGGAAAACTTCCAAACTCATTCTGTGAGGCCAGCATTACCTTAGTCCACAAACCAGGCAAAGACCCTATCAAAAAGAATTTCAGACCGATATCCCTGATGAATATGGATTCCAAAATCCTCAACAAAATCCTAGCTAATAGGATCCAACAATAAATTAAAAGGATCATCTACCACGACCAAGTGGGATTTATCCCCGGGATGCAAGGGTGGTTCAACATTCGCAAATCAATCTATGTGATAGAACACATTAATAAGAGGAGGGAGAAGAACCATATGGTCCTCTCAATTGATGCAGAAAAAGCATTTGACAAAATACAACATCCTTTTCCTGATTAAAACTCTCCAGAGTATAGGGATAGAGGGAACATTCCTCAAGTTCATAAAATCCATCTATGAAAAACCCACAGCGAATATCATCCTCAATGGGGAAAAGCTGAGAGCCTTTCCCTTAAGATCAGGAACACGTCAAGGGTGCACACTCTCACCACTGTTGTTCAACATAGTACTAGAAGTCCTAGCAACAGCAGTCAGACAACAAAAAGAAATAAAAGTTATTCAAATTGGCAGAGAAGAAGTCAAACTCTCTCTTTTCGCAGACAACATGATACTTTATATGGAAAACCCAAAAGACTCCACCCCCAAATTGCTAGAACTCCTCCAGCAATTCAATAATGTGGCAGGATACAAAATCAATGCACAGAAATCAGTTGCTTTCTTATACACGAACAACGCAACTGTGGAAAGAGAAATTAGAGAAACGATTCCATTTACAATAGCACCAAAAACCATAAGATACCTCGGAATAAACCTAACCAAAGAGGTAAAGGATCTATATTCTAGGAACTACAAAACACTCCTGAAAGAAATTGAAGAAGACACAAAAAGGTGGAAAAAGATTCCATGCTCATGGATCAGAAGAATAAACATTGTTAAAATGTCTATGCTACCCAGAGCAATCTATACCTTCAATGCCATCCCGATCAAAATTCCAATGACATTTTTCAAAGTGCTGGAACAAACAATCCTAAAATTTGTATGGAATCAGAAAAGACCCCGAATCGCCAAGGAAATGTTGAAAAAGAAAAACAAAGCTGGCGGCATCACGTTGCCCAATTTCAAGCTATATTACAAAGCATTGATCACCAAGACAGCATGGTACTGGCACAAAAACAGACATACAGACCAATGGAACAGAATAGAGAACCCAGATATGGACCCTCAACTCTATGGTCAAATAATCTTTGACAAAGCAGGAAAAAACATGGAATGGAAAAAAGCCAGTCTCTTCAATCAGTGGTGCTGGGAAAATTGGACAGCCACATGCAGAAGAATGAAACTGGACCATTCTCTAACACCATTCACAAAGATAAACTCAAAGTGGATGAAAGACCTCAATGTGAGACAGGAATCCATCAAAATCCTAGAGGAGAACATAGGCAGTAACCTCTTTGACATTGGCCACAGCAACTTCTTTCAAGATACATCTCCAAAGGCTAGTGAAACAAAAGCAAAAATGAACTTTTGGGACTTCATCAAGATAAAAAGCTCTGCACAGCAAAGGAAACAGTCGACAAAACAAAGAGGCAACCCACAGAATGGGAGAAGATATTTGCAAATGACACTACAGATAAAGGGCTGGTATCCAAGATCTATAAAGAACTCCTCAAACTCAACACCCAAAAAACAATCAAGTCAAAAAGTGGGCAGAAGATATGAAAAGACACTTCTCTGAAGAAGACATACAAATGGCTAACAGACACATGAAAAAATGTTCATCATCATTAGCCATCAGGGAAATCCAAATCAAAACCTTACACCAGTTAGAATGGCAAAAATGGACAGGGAAAGAAACAACAAATGTTGGAGAGGTTGTGGAGAAAGGGGAACCCTCTTACACTGTTGGTGGGAATGCAAGTTGGTACAGCCACTTTGTAAAACAGTGTGGAGGTTCCTCAAAAATGTAAAAATAGAGCTACCCTATGACCCAGCAATTGCACTACTGGGTATTTACCCCAAAGACACAGATGTAGTGAAAAGAAGGGCCATATGCACCCCAGTGTTCATAGCAGCAATGTCCGCAATAGCCAAACTGTGGAAAGAGCCGAGATGCCCTTCAACAGATGAATGAATAAAGAAGATGTGGTCCATATATACAATGGAATATTACTCAGCCATCAGAAAAGATGAATACCCAACTTTTACATCAACATGGATGGGACTGGAGGAGATTATGCTAAGTGAAATAAGTGAAGCAGAGAAAGTCAATTATCATATGGTTTCACTTATTTGTGGAACATAAGGAATAACATGGAGGACATTAGGAGAAGGAAGGGAAAAATGGAGGGGGGGCGGAATTGGAGGGAGAGATGAACCATGAGAGACTATGGACCTGAGAAACAAACAGGGTTTTAGAGGGGCGGGGGGAGGGAGGATTGGTTAGCCTGGTGATGGGTATTAAGGAGGGCACATACTGCATGGAGCACTGGATGGATCGTGGATCACTACATCAAAAACTAATGATGTATTGTATGGTGACTAACATAATAAAATTAAAAAAAGATAACCATACTTTCCAAAAGATTTTTGGTGCTTGATAGCATTTAAAAGGAAGTAGGCAATTAACTTTGGCTTGTGTTGGCATTCCATTCTATTTGCCAAGCAATTTGAGCTTCTGATTTCTAGATCTGTCATTAGATTTCTAGAGGGATATAAGTCAAACTGAAGGCATCTCCTAGAAGAAAAGTCCAAATTGGCTCATTTATAGTGTTGAAATAAACAAAAATGATCTCACTAAAATTCTGTTCTATCTTTAGATAATCACCTCTAATAATTAATTCGTTAGATGCTCTGTGGTTTTCTAGTCGTGTTAGAAACAGTTTGCATGGTGCAGTAACATAGTTGTCCCCTGTAGATTGTGTGATGTGCTTTAAGAAAGATTGTTACTTTTGTCTTTCTCTCCTTTTTGGTAGGGTCCTGTGGGGAACACATCTCTTACGGTAATGATTCTTTTATTCATTTATAAGGTTGTAAACATCTTGAGGGCAGATAGGATGTCTTAATAATCTGTGTTCCTCAGTACTTGCAAAGAGCCTTTGTCCACGTTGAGTTTGTGAAATTAAGCCAAGGAACTCGTTAGATTGGCTGTATTAAAAATGGTCAGTTAAAGTAACTTACCATTCACAATTATAGTAATGTAATCCATTTGTCAGCAAGTTTATTAAAGTTATGTTCTTGAAAAGAACTGCTGTAGGCAAAATTGCATTTGACAAGATCAGTATTATATGAAAAAAAAGTTTAAGGGATAAAAAATACCCTCTAAAGGGCTTTAAAGGCATTTCAAGAACACTATAAATGAAAGTTCTAGGAGACATCCATTTCGAAAACAACCTACATTTGTCAGCAATAAAAATCCCATTGAGTAAGTAAGTGAATTGGTTAGGAAAGTTGTAGTGTGATTTGCTAAGGCAAATTTTCCTGTAAATTTTGTTATTTGGCTTGTCCTTTTTTTTTAAGTAAGCTCTATGCCTAACATGGGGCTCAAACTGACAACCCCGAGATCAAAAGTCGCATGCTGTACTTACTGAGGCAGCCAGAGGCCCCCAGGCTTGTATATTTATTTTTAAGATGTTTGAACTAGCCCATGATAGCCTAAAACTTAATGACTTTAGCATTTGTATTATCCTTTTTTTAATTTTTTGCCGTTCTCAGTAAAATATTGGCTGTTTCACAATCATTGTGTTGGATAAAAACATGTTTCCCTGGGCCTGGCTTTCTATTCATATATTGAGAAGGTGGGATATAGATTCTTACTTTTCCTCTTTCTGCACCATCAGAGCCCCTCTGCCTGGCTGGCCTGCTAGAGGAGAAAGTCCTAATTGGTTTTCTTGTCGTTAAGGGAAGGAAATGGTTACACACTTGACATAGTTTTTATCTCTTTGAATTTACATTCTTCCTTTCCTTCCTTTGGAACAGTAAGGAAAACTGTAAGATGAAGGCATTCTATTATAAAAGCTGAAGTGGCCCTGTACTTGACCCTCCTCTTGTTTCAGGTCCCTACAGGCTAGAAGAAGGTTGTGGTAGAGAAGGGAACATTCGCTAGTGCAGAGGGAGCTACGCTGGAGTAGCATGAAACCTTAACCTTCTCCCGAGGAGGGACTTTTCTCTTAACATTAATTATCTTTACAATTGTTAATATTTTTTTTTTATATTTTGATAAGGTGGTACATGTACCTGGTAAACAACTCAAGATGTACTAAAGGTTATCCATTGGAAAATAAATATTCATTCACTTACCTAGTGTTAATCTCCCCAAGACAAGCACTGTTAATTTTGTGTATTTATGTGCATCTCTAACCCCTAACAGGGTATTATATGCACTATTCTGAACCTTGCCCCCACTTTTTTCCCTATTTCCAGGTTATTTTGGAAATGAATCCAAATCATTATGTAATTTTGCATCATGATTTTTAATAGCTGAATTAATGGACATTTATGTTGTTTCCAGTCTTTTTTGATGGATTGTGAAGTTGGTCACGCTTATTTTCTTGTAAAAGAGGAATTGGGGTGGCTGTTATAAATGCATTCTGTAACTTCAGATGGTATACTCAATGAGTAGGAAGGAGACAGTGCTTTCTAAGAAGTGTTTTCCTTAATGAGAAGGATGGCAGGTCTTTTATGTAAAATGTGTTTTTATAATCAATCTCCTTGGAGTATGGTGGTATTTCCTGTGGAAATTGGTATAACTCATCAGGTACAGCATTCTCAAAGAGACTTTTTCCCCCTACTTAATCATGTCTTTGAGTTTTACTCTACCTGCTGTATATAAAAAGTTCATTTAGAGTCTGACCGAACCTGTATATAAGTTTTTGGCCAGGTAATTGAGAGTGAGACATTGGGATGGGGATGAGATATGTAGCTTAACAGTAAAGAAGCCTAAGTTGGAATTTTCAGGATATCCAGACAGGATGTCATCTGGAGCCCAGTGGCAGCCCTTTGCTCTTCTTTCATGGGTCAGTTGCATCTAAGATGATTGTCTTTAAAAAAATCCTGAGTATAATGGTGCTGTTTTCTTTGAAATCTACATTCTACTGCTGCTATTTTTCTCAATTATCTTTTATTCAATTCTGGGAAAATAATGTATGTGGTGGATTATATAGGCATAATATTGAAGGAATATGTATTTGGATGTGCTTAGATTTGTTTTTAAAATTGGCTTTTTGAGCAGAATTTGCATCATTAAAAAAGGTTTTCATTTGCCATTATCTTAGTCATTTAATTCTTTGATTCTGGTCGTAATGAATGAATACCCAAGTAATGATGATATGTTAGTTGTATCAGAACCAGAGTTATTAAATTTTTACTATGTTTATTTTGCTTTCTTTATGGCCTCAAACTAATTTTAACCCCTGAATTGTCTCCTTTTGTTCTTTTCCTGCATATACTTAACTTTTGCCCCAGGGGATTGCCTTCTGCTCCAGTTGTAGAGGGTGGGTATCATGAAAGGAGAAATGATAAAAGTTAGGAGACCTGCCTTTTTTTTTTTTTACCCCAGCGGTGGACATGACTGTTGAGATGCATGCTGTTAAAATAGATGAACCTGTGTATTTATGTGCATCCCTAACCCCTGACAGGGTGTTACATGTACTATTCTGAACCTTGCCCTTTTTCTTCTATGGATCCTACCTCTTTACTAACAATTCATGGCTTTCTGTCCTTGTCCACATGGTTAAGTTTCTACCATCTCCTAAGGCCTGGCTCAGATGTTGCCTTGTAGGGAAAGTCTTTTTTGGTCTTTGCTTTTTTCCTGTTAACTTCTCTGTAGCATTTTTAAAAAGACCTCTATGAGGGAGCATTTGTCACATTATTTACAGTGATTTTTTTTTTTAAAGATTTTATTTATTTATTAGAGAGAGAATGAGAGACAGAGAGCACGAGAGGGAAGAGGGTCAGAGGGAGAAGCAGACCCCCCCGCTGAGCAGGGAGCCCGATGCGGGACTCGATCCCGGGACTCCAGGATCATGACCTGAGCCGAAGGCAGTCGCTTAACCAACTGAGCCACCCAGGCGCCCTACAGTGATTCTTTATGTGTCTGATCCCCCCAAGAGATTGTGATCTTTATGAAGAACTACGTTTTATCCATATTTATTTTCACAGTAGCCAGGTGCAGTGGCAGGAATTTTCGATTTAGTGAATATCAGAAAACTTAATCCATCTCATTTTTCCAGGGGAAAGCTGATCTTTATATTCTTAATCTGATCTTCATTCACTTACATGACTTATTACTTGGTATTCCAAGTGGAATTTTAGGTGTCCATAGAGATAGGGGAGAATTATTTTGATGACTGTAGATAACTTTCTTCAAAAAATGTTTTATAGATTTCCATCTAAAACCTCCTAAGAGAACTGGGGAGCAGGTTTGTTTTTCAGGCAGCATACTATTTTATTTAAAGAGCTTAAAATGTGTTTGGGAAAGAATGTTTTTTAATTTGCTGACTTATGGTATTAATGTGATCTGTCTTTATATTAAAATATAATTTATAATAAAAGTAATATATGCTTATTAATGACCACGGAGGAAAAAATACATAAGTGTAAGAATAAAATAAAATCTGTAGTTCCTCCTCTCAGAGGTTAAAATGTTTGTTAGCATTATGGTGCATGTCATTCTTGTCTTTTTTTTTTTTTTTTAAGATTTTACTTTTAAGTAATCGCTACTCCCAACCTGAGGCTCAAACTTAACAACCCCAAGAGCAGGAGTCACATGCAACTGAGCATATTCTTGTATTTTTCTTTTTGTGGGTTTTTTTGTTTTCCATGGTAGTTGATAATTTATTGTTTTATTGTTTGGTATTGAAGTAACTTTAGTCTTCATATGGCATAGTTCTGGAGAAATGTATCATTTAAGGGCGCCTGGGTGGCTCAGATGGTTAAGCGTTTGCCTTCGGCTCAGGTCATGATCCCAGGGTCCTGGGATCGAGCCCCGCATCGGGCTCCCTGCTTGGCAGGGAGCCTGCTTCTCCCTCTCCCTCTGCTGTTCCTCCTGCTTGTGCTCTCTCGCTCTTTCAAATAAATAAATAAAATCCTAAAAAAAAAAAAAAAGAAATGTATCATTTAAGACCTCTGTAGATCACATCTAGAGGGTTTATGTTGTGTTACCATAGCAAATCAGAAGTACTTCCAAAATATTACCAGCTTTGTTTTTGAGGCCACTAAATTTTGCATGGGTTTTTTTTGTTTGTTTGTTTTTTGTTTTTTAAGATTTTATTTATTTGACAGAGAGACAGTGAGAGAGGGAAAACAAGCAGGGGGAGTGGGAGAGTTGGAGAAGCAGGCTTCCCACTGAGCAGGGAACCCGATGCCGGGCTTGATCCCAGGACCCTGGGATCATGACCTGAGCCAAAGGCAGACGTTTAACGACTGAGCCACCCAGGCGCCCCTAAATTTTGTGTTTTGCTTTGGTTTTATTTCACTCCCACCATGGGATTTGGTGTTTGTGAAATGAGTAGAGAGAAACAAAGCTACTTTGATAGGCACTAGCTAGGCATGTAGGCTCACTCGTCTGCCAGGTGACCTGCTTTTGTACACAGTCCATGATTCAGATTCATGCCTAAGGAATATTGCCAATTGTTACATGTGATTACCTTTAGGAGTGTTGAAACTGATGAAACATTAAAATTTTTCAAATGCCAATGAGGAGAGCTGGAATGGTTTGTACAATATTTATATACTCTGTAATTGCCAGTAGTAGGTGTGTTGGAAATGTTGTTTTTTAAAGTTTGATATAATTTAGAATTAATGAATCTTTATACTGAAGAACCTATGTGTTGTACTTAGGGGGAAAAAAGATGTAGTCAAAAGGGTTTAAAAAAAATAAATATAGTCCTGGGTTATATTGAATAGAGGGTATAAATCAAAGACAACTAAAAACCCATTGACAGGGAGCCCATGTTTCCCTGCTCCCTGCCTGGGGTCTGGTGATTGGCAGATGGTAAAGCATTAAAAAAAAAAAAAAAAAAAAAGGTTTAATTCTATCAATTTGAGCTGCTCCAGTTTAACATTTGGAAAATTTTGCTTACTTGTTTGTAATGACCACAGACTAGGAAAATGCATTTTATGTGCATAAAACTCCATGGCAGCTTTCTGGTATCAGTGGAAGGAAATTTTGAGACCTTGGGTATCTGAAAGTGCACAGGAATAAGTAATTTTGGGAAGTCATTTTCAGATCTAGGAAGATTTTTCTTTTTATTGGAGGAGGATATTCAGTTGTGGAAACACAACCAGCACACATGTAGGTTTGAGCACACTGACTCAGCTAACCCACTTCCTGGTTATGGTGCATTAGTTTCTTGGTAGCGTATACCTTTTTAATTTACAGATATGCAGACATATTCTCTTTCTGTCTTCACTTTTGTGGCATAATGGGCAAGAGGACAGGCTTTGTAGCCTTCCAGATAATGGGTTTGTATTGAGGCTTTGACCCTTAACATGGCTTGGACAAGTTGCTTGACCTCTTAAGTTTCATTTTCTCATCTGTAAAATATAAATGATAATAGGGCTGTTTGAACATTCAGTGAGCTATTGTATGTACCTAGCACAGTGCCTGCTGAGTAATAAAAGCTCAATAACATGAGCTTTTAATAAGCACATTCTTATTCCTTCCTGAGCAGCCTTCATTTTTGCTACATCTTCTGGCCAGTTTTCTCTTCAAAACCACCTCCTTGGCTTCTTATTGACTGGAGGGCATTTCCTTGGCCTCTTGCCCTGATTTAATGCTACTTTGAGGATCCCTTTTGACAGATTCTCTTGACAAACGTTTGTTCATTTGCTTGCCATTTCATTTATCCAAAGATTATGTGGAGTGATTAAGAGCACTCTGGGGCCTTATTGCCTTAGTCCCAATGCCACTTCTATAACTTCAAAGCTGTGAGATCTTGCTAGTTAATTAACCTAACAATTTTCTTGTCTGTGAAATGAACAATAATGATACCTACCTCATAGTTTGGATGTGAGGTCATTACACGAAATAACATACATAAGATGTTTAGATTGTGCAGAAGAAATGCTAGCTGTTATTATGAGCCAGACTGTTGCTTGATGTTTATTTTATCTAGTCTCCTCATCAGTGACTTTCATATGTGTATAGCACTTTTGATGTTTATTATATAAAATAAATCTCACTTATACAAGGCACCCCAACACAAAATTATTGGTATAATAACAGTAACAATGTAAAGAATGGGGCACCTGGGTGGCTAAGTCGGTTAAGCATCTGCCTTTGGCTCAGGTCATGATCCCAGGATCCTGGGATCGAGCCCTGTATCAGGCTCCTTGCTCAGTGGGGGGCCTGCTTCTCCCTCTCCCTCTGCCTGCTGCTCCCCCCGCTTGTGCTCTCTCTCTCTCTCTCTCTCTGTCAAATAAATAAATAAAATCTTAAA
The DNA here is from genome assembly GCF_029215605.1 of Mirounga angustirostris. Classification (NCBI taxonomy): domain Eukaryota; kingdom Metazoa; phylum Chordata; class Mammalia; order Carnivora; family Phocidae; genus Mirounga; species Mirounga angustirostris. Next base: position 128,904,229 of record NW_026991713.1, read on the forward strand.
AAAAAGTCATGTTAAGTGTTATATTAAATACACATACGTATGTGAGATATGCATATATGATGTTCATAGGTTTTGTTAGGGGAGGTGGTGAATGCAACTCTATGTTATGAGGATTATGTGGTGCTGTGCTTGGAGCTTAGGGCACTTTTTAAAAAAAATTATTTGAATGAATGACAGCTTCAGTGTGATATGAACACTTAATATTTATTATTTCCCAAGTTGCTGGCATTTGATGGCCATATTATTATTATTTTTTTAAGTAGTGTCCATGCCCAGCGTGGAGCCCAGTGCAAGGCTTGAACTCACAAACCTGAGATCAAGACCTGAGCTGAGATCAGGAGTTGGCTGCTTAACTAACTGAGCCACCCAGGCACTCCTCGATGGCCTTATATTCTGATTTGAATCTAAGGGCCATTCAGGGACTAAATAATACTTGCATTGTCATACTTTTTTTTTTAAAAAATGTATTAATGCAATTCTTTCTGTGTGCTACTCTGTTGTTCTAAGTGATACTGAGTTCTTGTTTTTGTATGCCATTTTAGGCACAGTTTGTTATTTGCATATCTTTTTTGATTTAAGGAGTGGAAAAGTTACCATCGGATTGAGAACAGGGTTTGCCAAATTATCTGTGGAATTAGTTATGTACTATTAAGGTGGGCATTCTATGAATTCTCTTCCATCCCCTTTGCCTTATATGTGGCCTATAAGAATCTGCTGTAATTGTGTCATTACTCGTTAGTACCCAATGGGCTGAATTCAACACGAACTTGTAGTGAATATAACTGTACATGCATAAAGTTCTGAATGAGCTGAAAGAGTTGTGAAAGTCAAGTAAATGAAGTAGATTCAACAGAATTCTTTCCATAATCATAGAAATTAATTATGAGGGCATTTGAGTTAGTATCTACTAAATGCATAAAGTATTTTAGCAGAGTTAACTTTAGTATCCATATGGTGATTAGTCGGTCATATATTTTTGCTGTTTTTTGTCTTTTTTTGTGTGTTTTTGGAATGGTTCATGAATTTGCGTGTCATCCTTGTGCAGGGGCCATGCTAGTCCTCTCTGTATTGTTCCAATTTTTCGGTATGTGTGCTGCTGAAGTGAGCACTGCGTGTTTCTTGAACATTTCCTATTATTATCCTAAAACAAACAACTTATAGGAGGTATGGTTGCTTAGGATCACAAAGAATATTTCATTTAAGTGGTTCTTGAACTCTCTGCATCATTGGAGTCTATTTTGCACAAATAGTAACAATTCAGTGTGGTAAGTTTAGAAGGCTACTGGAAAGTAGAAAGCAACTGTGAAGAATCCATAAGAATCATAGATATTTTGTTTCTAAGAAAAAAAATGTAAGGACTAGCAGAGGTGAGAAGAAATATAAAAAAGATCATCCATTTTTAATTCAGCAAAATAGCTTGGTGGTTAGAAATAGGGCTTTGAAGTCAGGTAGTCTTGACATTTAAGTCCTGTTCTGCCACTTACTTCCCCAGGACCAGAATGACTTAACCTCTCCACACCTCAAGCTCCCCATATGTAAACTGGGGATAGACATACAACTATCAGAGTATGTTGTGTGAGGATTATATGAGGTTATATGTAGTAAATGCTCAACACAGTGTCTGGCACGTAGTAAACTCTGACTAGACAGGTTGTAAAGTATCCACAAACGGAGTTGTTACCAATGAGTCTTGTGTCATCTTCTAAAACAATCATACTGCTGGAAAAGCAGCTAAGGTATAATCCTGAGTTTGCCAGCAACTGTAGGCGGATCTAAGTGAGTAAAATGACTCATAGCTTGTCTTGGTGCTAAGTATCTGTTGTTGGCAATTTTGTCATTCAACCCTGCCCCCAAATGTGGGAGTTGCACTCATATTCAACAGCTAGTAATTATGCTTCTCATCAGTAGTAATGGTATTTAAATATTGTTACATCACTCCGTATCCTTTTTCTCTGAATCACCTTATACATAAGCGTAGGAGTTTCTAGTCTGATTTGGGGAGTTCTGGGGAACCAACAGTGATACTATTTCTTCTCTTTGAGAAGTAAGACACAAGAGACTGACAGATGGAGAACAAAATGTCTCCTCTATTGGCTGATCTGAGGACATGACATTAGATCTGAAGTGAAAAGGGCTTATTAGCCCATCTTGACTTAGACCGACCCACTGGGTGACTAGCATAGCCGAGCAACTGCAGGCCTCCCCTCAGGACAGGTGCCTTCATGCATGGAGAGTAGACCAGAGGGCATGCACCCAGAGTGGTGAGAGAGAGAGCAAGGAGCTCAACCAAGCCACCCTCAAAAGTCCTGCCCCCATAAGAGGAATGAGGGAAGAGTGGGGGGAGAGTTCTGGAGTGTTCCTTTAGCTGAAGTGTCTCCACATGGACTTGAGGCATGATGGTAGCGCACTCAGCCAAGTGAACAGGACCTTCCTGTCAAGAAAGTGAGACTGTGATGTTCTGTGAGTAGATTGGGGAGCTAGATCAAGGAAGATGTGAGTAGAGGAGTAGACTGGAACACAAACACACGCAAGTCTCTGGTTTTCTTCACCTTTCAAGAGGCTCCTCCTTTATCTGTCTGTCTGTCTATCTGTTGATAGATCGATCTGTCCCCTTCCTTCCTTTCCTTCTTTCCTTCTTCCTTAATGGATATGAAGGACTTGTAAGTAAACAGAAGTGCGAATTAGAAATAAATTGTGACTTCTCATATCTGAATTTTACAGTCTTAATAAAATTTTTAATGCTACCTTGAAATAGAATAAAAAAACAAAGCTGGTAATCTTTAGTAAAGGTATATTTTTGCAGTGAAATTATATCTGTATAATAGTTTAAAATCTAATTGTTGGGGCACCTGGGTTAATCAGTTGAGCGTCCGACTCTTGGTTTTGGCTCAGGTCCTGATCAGGGTTATGGGATCGAGCTCTGCCGCTGTCAGGCTCTGCACTCAGCATGGAGCCTGCTTAAGAGATTCTCTCTCTCCCTCTCCCTCCCCTTCAGCTCCTCCCCTGGCCTGCTAACTGCCAACTAAATAAAGTAAAAATCTAATTGTTAAAAATGAATTGATATATTAAGTGTTTAGCTGGTTGAATAGTTCACAATAGTAATTAATTTTGAGGAGTTATTTTTATCTTTTTAAGAAATATTTGGTGAGTATCTGCCCTGTGTTAGGCACTGTGATAGATACTAGCAATACCAAGATGAATGAGATAACTGTCTTTTCATGGAGCTTACAGTTAAATAGACATGCCAATAAGTATATTCAATAAGGTATTATGGGTACCAGTTTGGAAGTACGCTAGAACAAAAGAAGCAGGCCAGTTCTCCCTTATGCCAATGGGCATTGGTAAGGTGGGTCCACTAGAAGCAGGCTGTAATTCATGATTGAATTTGAGAAAAAAATGATCTTCTCAATTATAACAAATCTTTGCCAGTAATTGTTTTTAGGACTTTAAAAGTTATTTTGTTTCTCATCTTTCTAGAAAGTAGGAAGCAAGTAATAGAAGCCTACCCAGGAATTATTAAGACTATAATTTTAAGTATCTTTTTAGTTATGGAAATATTAAATACCTCGCTAATACCGGGTGCTCTTTGTTTGAAATATTAGAGCTGTGTCCTGTTTTGAAGGGTCTTAAAGTGTATGCTTACAAACAAAGTAACAAACAGCCAACCTATCAGTTATAAAATGTTGATCTTTTTATTTGTATAAGGAAGACCCAGACTTTAAGAATTGTGGGGGAGACTGTGAAAGGGAGCTTGAGATGGCAGTTGGGAAACTGATTGGAAGAGAAGTCATTTGAGCATTAGCTTTACAAAGGTACTCACAAAAGAAGGCCAGTGGGTACCCCTTGCTTTGGCCTGTATAGCACTATAGGTCTGTACAGGTCCCCTTGGATCACTGTGGAGGAAAGAGGGAGATCAAGCCAGGAGAACTTTGCTCCCTCTCTCCTCAACCTCACCTACCTGCCTTGCTGGGCAGTTGGGCTTCTATATAAGAATTTGAAGAAATGTGTTCTGCAAATTTAATGAAAAATTTAAAAACTATTCATTTAAAGCATGATATAGTAGAAAATATTGATACCATGCTGGTAGTGCTATAATAGAAGTATTTTGAGTGGAAAGATAAAAATAATTTACACTGATAATTAAAGTAAAAGCTAAAGTTGAAGAGTATTTAAGCTTATTTATTTTGAATGTGTTTTATGGTATCAGACAATGCATATTAAACCAGAGAAATATGAAGCTATTGTATGGATACTTGTGTGGCTGTTTTGAGAGCAAATCTGGGCATTTCTGAAGACTTTGGGTTATGGCATTGATTCTTTCATGTATTTAGCTTCTAGCCTTTGGCTGTCCCTTCCTTGATCACGATTATTTATAGGAGTTTTATAATTGCAGCTATGACACAAATCTTTTGTTGTCTTATTCCCAGTGAACATGAGAAAGAGAGAAGGAAGCCAATGACTTTTCTAAGATTCTTAACTCTAGTGGAGGGAGGAAGAAGGAGAGAAGAAGGTTTTGGAGGTTGTACAGTTTTTGATAAGACATTGTTTAATATGGAATTGAGTAAGTTATGAGAGATGGAAGTGGGACCTGGCCGGAGTGCAAAGTAATGTTGCATTATAGATGACCTCCCAGTGGAGGGAGTAGAAGGGACATGAGGAGACACTGGGTTAGTTCTCACAGGACCGGCAGGTGGTCGGTATCCCACGGGATCCTGGCATGCTGTTTCAGAATAAGCTTTCTCTGTGGGGGGAGGGCGGGTATTTGGAACTTGTAGGTGCCCGCACTTAATGTCATCTTACACAGAATGACCAGTTATAATAAGTGGTATTTCAGATTCTCTTGTGACTAGTGCATCTTCCTTTATTTTGTTTTTAGTTATGTTTTAGTGTTAATGTGCTTAACTCTGCTTATTCCTCCTTCGAGTATTCCTTCCAGCCTTGGATCTAGAGCATGACAAAATTTAGCAATGGTGCCTATTACGATTTTACCATGAAAGATTTTACCATATATATATATATTTAAGATTTTATTTATTTATTTGAGAGAGAGAGAATGAGAGACAGAGAGCATGAGAGGGAGGAGGGTCAGAGGGAGAAGCAGACTCCCCGCCGAGCAGGGAGCCCGATGCGGGACTCGATCCCGGGACTCCAGGATCATGACCTGAGCCGAAGGCAGTTGCTTAACCAACTGAGCCACCCAGGTGCCCCGATTTTACCATATTTTTGATATGTCTTAGTTCACAGCATGCTAAGAAAGTGATCACAAATAACTGAAACCATTGCGTAGGCACCCTTGGTGCAGAGGGCCTCTTTTGGTTGAAAGATGTGGTGGAATGAAGGAACTCAGATCATGGACAAGAATAACTTATTCAAATTATTTCAAGAAAAAAGAGCATCCTTTGTATTGAGCAGGAAGTGAAAGCCACTGGGAACTGAAGCATGAAGCAGCTTCAGGGAGAGGTCCTTCTGTCTCTTTTTTTAGACTGAACTGTCTCTGCGATGGTGACTCGCTTTGCTCTGCACATCAGGTACTGTTTTCCTCTCTGCAACAGTTGCTTTTTCTCAGCTTCCTGGTAGTTTCTGCTTCCTCTGTTTTTCTGCTCGCCTTTGGTCACCACTGCCTCGGAAGCTCTTTACCTCATGATGTTTCATCTTTAACTCCCATTAAAAATGGCCTCTCATTTTATCCTAGTTCACATATCCTTAGAGAAGACTGGTCGAATAGATTACATTAACGCATTAGGAAGCTTTATAGCTGTGGAAAGGTTGAGGTAGATCTGTTGAAGTATTTGAGCCAGCTGAACTCTGTGTTCCGTGACAGTGTGCTGTACCTTGCCAATTAGCCACCACAGTGGGGGTAGTGGCATTCTGGAAGTTGGGAGATGCCACAAACCAGGTCACTGAGCCCTTACTTCTTCCCTCTAAGAATCGGTTGCTAAGCCCTTATTGGCACACCACTGGGTAGATCTATAGGTGTTGATATGCACAATCTCCAAGATGTACTATTAAATGAAAAAGAGTAAAGTGTAGAATTATTTATAGAACAATTCTAGTTTTTGACTAGCAAAGGGAAATTGACGTCTGTGTGCATGCACGTGGGTACATGCAGGTTCCTGTATAGTGCAGAGCATGTTTGTCACAGGTCACAGTAGCTGCTTTTAAGAAGGCGGCTTAGGTTTGGAGTGGGGTCTGTGTGTGCAGATCAGAGTTTGGTTTTGGACACTTTGTCTGCAGTTGCTTGTGAAGATTAAAAGTTCATAAAATTCTTGTGTAATCAGAATCATGTCAGTATCATATAATCATAATAATGTCAGTATCATTTACTCCAGTCTCAAATATTACGATGTACATAGGAAGGAAGTAAAATCCTACTGTTGAAAGTGTCGAGGTCACATGAATTCATTTCTCCTATTTGCCAGTCCAGTTCAAATGTACAAATGCCTTTTGTACATTTCTTTATATTTGACTGTGACTTTTAGCACTTTCTGCTTTGCTTGTTCTAAGATTTCTAACAGTCCTTTCACCCTCTTTTTGGAGTCTTTCATGTATAAGCTTTTACCGTATCGCTAATAATACCCACTTTCTTCCTGAAGACACCTTGTATTCCCTATTCTAATTTAGGCTGGCTGCTCTCTAGGCAGTTACACAGTGACATCTGGAAATGTCTAATTTTAGCCTCCTGAGATTTCATGGGTCCTGTGTCTGACCTTCTTTTTGGTTCTGTTAAAGAAAATATTATTCTGGCACTTGTTAAAACAACAAAGAAGACTTTGTTCAGGACGATTGCAGTTAGGGTCAAGACGGTCAGCAATAGTGGAGAGAGATCGGGCTCCCCTCCAAACGGTAAGGACAAGTAGGGGTAATACAGGCAGAGTAAAGGATTCAGCGGGTAGAGGTGACATCAAGGGTACCAGAGTCCTTGCTACAGTGACTGAACAGGATTCTGGGTAAAGGCATGCCAGGGTGACCAGCTATCAGGGTGTGGGGGGACTCCTGCTACAGCTGGGCTAGGCAGGCTGGAGACAGGATGAGGCCTCGTCAGGAAGAGGGTTTGGAGGGGCCTGACTAAAGTTTGAAAAAGGAGACAGTCTCTGTCCATTCTTTCTGTTGTTGTCTTGCTTTTCTGTAGTGTATTCTGAAATTCTTTTTAAAAGAAACATTGCATAGGCAGTGAACTTTGAATCATTGTATTGGTTTCCTATCACTGCTACAACAAATGACCACAAACTTGGTGTCTTAAAACAACATAGATTTATTCTGTTACAGTTCTGGAGGCTAGAGTCTGAAGTCAGTTTCACTGGGCCAAAGACAAGGTGTCAGCCTGGCTGGTTCCTTCTGGAGCCATCAGGGGAGAATCCGTTCCCTAGTCTGTTCTAACTTCTGGAGACCGCCTGCTTTCTCTGGCTAGTGACCCCTTCCTTTCTCACAACACTGCAACCTCTTGCTTCCATCGTCACACCTTCTTGTCTCCCTTTTATGTGGTGCCTTATGATTATGTTGGGCCTGTCTGCATGATCCAGAATAATCTCCCCATCTCAGGAGCCTTACTTAATTATGTCTGCAAATCCCTTTTGCCATATAAGGAACATTCACAGGTTCCAGAGATTAGGATGTGGACATCTTCTTGGGGGGGTGGTGGAGTTCATTCTTGAGCTCAGCACAACTCATAATATCTAGAAATGTTTTTATTTTTTCTTCATGCTTCATTGATAGTTGGGCTTGGTATAGAATTCTAAGTAAATGATAATTTTTTCCTCAGAACTTTGGAAACAGAGTTTCATATGTTTTAGCTGGTAAACAGTTTGGTATCAGTCTGATTCTCATTCCTTGGTGTATGACTTGAAATTTTTCCCTCTCCCTAAGCTTCTGCGATCTTTTGCTTATATTAAATATTACAGATGGCTTAAGCTGAGTGTAAACTTAATGCATTAGTGTCCAGTTAAGTGTAATTAATGTTCACAAGCATGCCTCTAACATGGCTATTACATGCAAAGTGGTTTCCAAATTGTAGGTCCTTGACCATTTGAAAGAAAGAAGGAAGCATTGAAGGGAAGTAAGAAAAAATAAATAGAATGGAATAGAAAATTTCATAGTGCCATCCTACAGTAGTTATACACATTGTTTCACAAAACATTTGTTTCAGTTGTATATGTGTGGTGTGTTAAAACTTTCCAAAACCTTCCAAAATTTAGCATGTATTCACTTAGTGTCTGAAACAGAGGCTGAGTTTTCACATTAAAAATTATGTTAAGACGTAAAATGTACTTGAGGAGAACATTCCTACTTAGCTTTAGTTTAATGTTTTTAATAAAAATTGTCTTTGTTGCTTCATGACAAATTTTATTAAAAGTAGTAGGCATGTGGCTAATTTTGCAGTACAAGATGAAGGCATGTTATAAAGCTGCTTGTTTCAAGCTCCTGTTTGTTGTCAGATGGAATGCTGGGTGTAGGCTGGTATGGTTCATACTTGGGATCTAGCCTGAAAGACATGTTTTTACTCTCAACAAACATCATCTTTGTTTGACTATCTGTAGTCCGTGTAACCACAGAAAGGTCTTTTCTTCTCCCCTAGAAACGTTTTCTTTCTTGTGCTTGTTTCACAAATAGTTTAAAGTAGAGCTGCCTTCCACTTTTCTGTTTCAGTTTGTTGCAAGAATGTGTGAGGCACCACCAAACACTCCTGGTGTGCTTGAGAACTGTAAAATAATAATGAAATCTTGGAGTAGATAAGTTTACTTTATGAGGACTGAAGCTACCGTTAATTCCCAAGGCCAGACCAGTTGTCTAACAAAGGGTAAAGTACTTCCTAAATTGGAAGAGTTGATTTTTTTTTTTTTTAAAGATTGTATTTATTTGACAGAGAGAGATACAGCGAGAGAGGGAACACAAGCAGGGGGAGTGGGAGAGGGAGAAGCAGGCTTCCCGCGGAGCAGGGAGCCCAATGCGGGGCTCGATCCCAGGACCCTGGGATCATGACCTGAGCCGGAGGCAGACGCTTAACGACTGAGCCACCCAGGCGCCCCTGGAAGAGTTGATTTATATATAGTAATTATCTGTCAGAATGTACAGTAGGAAAAGTGTTGTCAGTTTTGTTTTAGTGGATTTGAAATTTACTAACTTTGACTGACTTGTTCATTACAATTTGGGATTAATTGAATGATACTAAGCTACAATGCCTGCTTTTAAAAAATGTCATTCAGGAGGATGCTTGCTTCTTAAAAGTTCTTGTGTTTAAAGGGAATTAGAGGTCTTCTTAAAATGTTATAGTTGTCAGTTTTTTAAATGCTTCATAAGATGCGATAGCAGTCATTATCTTCCATAAATTTGTGCCCAGGTGTGTTTTCCTGTATACTTGAGTATTTAATGTCTTTTGATTTTTACTGCTTCAAATATGCCTTTTTTACTTTGGAACGTTGTTACGTTAGATGTGAAGTCAATAAAAATAATTTGATTTAATTTGGCTTGAGTAATGTAATAGAGATTTTTAAAATTTAATAATGACATGTGATGTAAGTACTGAGGAACACAACTGTCACTGTTTAATAGGTGCCTGGAACTTTGTGCACACTTGAGCACAGACACAAGACAGCTGTTGATATCCCTTTGTGGTCAGTGTTTTAGGGCAGACTCTTTGTTCTTGGAATGGAATTTCTAAATAAGCACTCACAATGAAACCAAAGGGAGGGTTCTAGTGTAATTCTTAATAAACTTCTCAACTCTAGATCAGACAGTGTGAAACAAAATATAACTACAGTGAATGCTGTATAGGGATATTACTTCTTACTCTAAAGATGATTGCCTCACAATGTAGATTACTAAATAATGTCTCTACTACTCCCTGTTGGAAAGAATTGGCATTTAGATTTAGTCTCTTCAGAGAAGCAGGTTTGGCTATATTTTATAAAATCAGTCTGACTTCAAATTCATGCTTTTTTTAGAACACATTTGTCAACATTACAGAATTTTCTCTCCACAGGGAAATGCAATGATAAGAAATTTCTAAGGGAACTTAAAGATTTAGAACTTACTTTATTTGATTTGGAGGACTACTCTAATCATACTAAAGTACATGATCTTTCATAAAATTAAGATAGAATTTCAATCAATTCCAGTATGGCCTCTATTAAATGCTTAGATTTTCCTTTCTGGAAATCTGTAGACTATAGAGATGAGCTGTGGAAAGCTTTCTATCTTATAGTTCACCACAATGATGCTTTCTTGGGATACTTTGCATCTTCTCAACTCCATACTGTTTCCAGTTCTTGCCTTTATATGTTTAAACTTGTCATTGTTAAGTAGGAAATAGGGTTGAAACTCCTAGGATGGGTAGCAGGAATGAAGGTCTGATACAGAATATATTCAAAGAACACACTCATCCATTGAATTTGATCACCATAGATACTCACGCTTAGTTGTTCTGATAATGGAAGTGGAATTTAATAAGTAGTCAGCTTTCTTAGTTCGAGTTTAATTTCTATTAATTTACTTTCCCCCTTTGTAGAAGTGGGAGTGTAATGTTGTGAAGCTGGGCAACAGAAGAGGGAAAAGGTATTGACAGAGTTCTGTAAGTCTAGAATAGTAGGGTAATGAATATATAATTGAGTTGATTATCCTAGACTTCTGATTACATTAGTTCATTGTGAAAATCTAAACAACTAATCTGCATTTTTGTTAATTTTATTGAACCATTCCATTATTTATTCACTTTTCCCCCAAAGGATAGCATATTGACACTTTGTAGTCTGAGAAAAGCAGTGACATAAATACACTTTTTCCTCAAATAAATGTTTAAAAATTTACAAATTCCCATTTTTACCAGTTTTTACTATTATATTGATGACTTCATTGGCCTAAATCCCTAGAGGTAGAATTGTTGGGGTATGCCCATTTTTAAGATTCTGCAGACATATTATTAAATTGCTTTCCCCAAAGATTTTTATACACTAATAAGTCACCCCTCAGAGTAAGCTACTGCAGATTTCCCCATGCTATTGTCAACATTGAGTAACATCAATCCATTTTGTGGTCAGTCTAAGATAAGTACAAAGATATTTTAAAACTTGTATTTCTAATACGTTTGTTTTTTTTTTATCCCCATGCCTTGGCTTTTAAATTTAGATTTTATTTTTATCAGAGCTATACTTGGTTTAAAGATTCAGCAGTCTGTACAGCTTATTTTGAAAAATAGCTGACTGCCATACTCCTCCCTCCTCACAGCCCACCCCACAGAAGTAACCACCTTCCACTCCCCGGGCTGCTTCGTTTCTGTTCTCTTCCGTAGTGCTAGATGGCATGCCTGGATTGCCCCTTCCGCTTCTGCAGTTTCAGGCCGTATCTGCTGGTCTCCTGCTGCGGAGAGGATATGGTTTTCTTCCCTGCACCCAACCCCTTCCACGCTCGTGCACATCCTTTCAATCTCAGGGAATTGACCCCTTTCGTCAGTACTCTGTGTTCAGCCCCACCCTTCCCGCTCCTCAGGAGCCACCATTTGCTGGGCCTTTGATGGAGGGGATTAGTGAGTTTCAAGAAGAATGGATATAAAATGTATGTTCCATCTGGCATCTTTCCCTGGAGGTCCTTTCTTGTGTCTTTAGTAATCATTTTTATAAAGTAATCCTTAAAATTATTGGCCATAGAGTCAAGACTATCTGGATTTGAATTCCAGTTTTGCTCTTTATTAGTTTTGTGACCTTAGACAAGTTCACTAAAATCGCTAGGCTTCATTTTTTGGTCCATGTGATAGAATTCATATGATACCTATCTTAGGGTGTCCTTGTGAGAAATAAACGTGATAAGGCATGTAAAGTGTTTTTCACAGTATCTGCTGCCTGCAGATATCTTACTATCTGCCAGAGACTTACTGAGAACACAGATATGCTTCTGGCTGCTATTGTTACTCTTGTGAATTTCTTGCTCATGGCCTTTGCCCAGATTTCCAGTGGAATGCTTGTCTTTTTCTTCCTGATAAGAGGTGCCTTTGATATAGCCTGTTACGGGTCTTTTGTTTTTCTTTACGGTACTTGTGATGTCTAATCATATGCATACTATTTCATGTTATGATCTCTACTGCTGTAGTCAGATTTGTGTTTTTCAAAGATACATGGTGGTAGTAAGAGAGAAGGGTATGTGTGTGCTGTAAGATGGAGATTATCATAGTAGTTGGGACAGTTGATGAGGGGGACCTCGGAGGCCAAATGAAGAAGTAATTCTTTTCATCATGTAGGAGAAATATATTTTTTTTTAACTCCTGAAGTATATCTTATACTGGTTTGTTTTGTGGACAAATTACCTCAGTTTGTAAAAGCCTTCTTGAATGTTCTTCTCATCGTACACCCAGGTGGATTTTATCTGAAAACTTAGAGCTTTCGGTTTGTTTCTACTTTAATACTTATTTCTCTGAAATTAGATCCAAAATTGCTTCTTGAGGGATAAGATTTATCGTCTCCCCTACGTTAATGCTATGTTAACAAATTTGCTTTCTTTTAAATATCATGTATATTATTGAAATGGTAGATGCATTGATATTTCAACGTTGGTAGTTACAGATACTTAACTCAGCCTTTTATTTGATTTTGCTGGTTTGTCCTTTTAGGCAATACCGATTTATTGTTTTATTTTTGTTTTGTCTTAGTTTTATAATTAATTAACTTTATGGTTCTTTAAAAAACGGTTCATCTAAATTTGATCTCTCCACAGATTCGGACCAGGATGTAGCACTCAAACTTGCCCAGGAGCGAGCTGAAATAGTTGCTAAGTATGACAGAGTAAGTATTCATATTTACCCTTTGAATAAGTTTTATTAGAAAAAAAACATATAAATAGAAATGGATTTGGTGTTTGGAGAGCTTAAATTAAATTACAGAAGCAGTTTGTTTACTTTATGTGACAATGGAAGTCGTCTTTTTTTCTCTGACTTCATCTCCAGATTCTCTCTCCGTCTTTCCCTCTGCTCCAGCCACTCTAATCTCACACCAGGCTTGCACCTACCTCTGGGCCTTTGCATTGCTGTTTCTTCTGCCTAGAACACTTTAATCCTGGATATTCTCCTGCCTCATTGCCTCACCTTTTTCAGATCTTCACCCAGATCCTGCCGTCTTAGTGAGGTCTTCTCTGACCACACTGTTTAATAACCCCCTTCCCCAGCTCTCTGGATCCCTGTTCTCTTCTTTATTTTTCATTATAGCCCTTATTATATCAGCATACTTCATATTATATTTACTTTGTTTGTTGTCTGCTCTCACTCCTAGAACGTAAACTCTGAGGGTAAGGATTTCTTTTGTTTGCTTTACTCTTGTATCCTAAATATCTGGAGTAGTTCCTAACTCATGCTAGGTATTCAGTAAATATTTGAATATGTCCGTATATAGAATTAAATACCCATTTTATTTATAATTTATATATGCTATTAAAGTTTTAACATGGATCTGAAAATTTGAACTTATACATTATGTATACTCTCCATTACCATTTTATCTCTGTTAGTTATGGAATCTGGTTTTTGATGCCCTAGAATATCACAGTTGTTGACAGTTTACGTATCTCCTTATTATTACTTTACCCCTTGAGGTCTGTAATAGGTTGTAGGCAGTGATTTATAAATGTCATGTTTTATATTTATCTCAGTTGCATGTAATTTCATATCTGTTATTTTTAATTATTTGTGAGAATAATAGGAGCATGAAATTATAGAAAGCCATCTGGACTGTGCCCTGCTCCCAGGGAGGCCATACAGGCAGGCAGTGCTCTACTTAATAGTTACGTTCCTAGAGTTTGTTTTTAAATTGGTTGTTTGGAGCATCAGACACAATTTCCCATTATTGTGAGTAGGTTTTAGTGGAGTCTGGAAAACCTAATTAATTTATTTAACTGCTTAGTTAATTTAAAACCAATAGAATTATCATTCATTCATGCTTGTATGCATTTTTTTTTTCCATGCAGTTAAGTCACACTTAGAAACTAGGCTAGCCATTGTGCAGTCATTGATAAAATATACGCACATGGAGGGGTCCACAAGACAGTTGGGTATTGAATCTGAAATTTGATGGATTGGTGTAGACATTTGAAGTTCCTACTCTAATCGGTGCTGGTTAACAGCTTCAAAAGTAGAGTGAGAAGAGCAATGGGCTGAGGGCAGTGCTGTGGGCACACTGACAGTTAAGAGGGACCCATGAAGACCCATCAAAACAAGAGTTGGATGGTATGAGGAGAACCAAGAGAGGCTGGTATGATGGAGTTTGAGGAATGGGGAGTGAGCAATACTGAGAAATGTACTGAACAGAATCCACTAGATAAGAACTGAACAGTGTCCACTGGATGATCTGTCCAAGGGCAGATCATTTTTGACCTTGGCAAGAATAATGTCAAGGCTGATGTAGCTGTGAAGTAAAGAAGTAGAGACACAAGATGGATAGCTTACTGTTCTGAGAAGTGTGGATGAAAGGCAAGAAAGAGTTTTTCCTATGACATGTTTAGTCAAAAACATTAAAGTTTGGCAGTTCCTTCTTGAGTGGCTTTCTTACCCTTCGTTGCTCTGTCTTTCCCAGTTGACTTCTGACACAAACCCAAGTCTGATCAGGGCTTAGCTGCGTGTCAGCTGTTGGTGGAATACGGGATCTTCTGAAGCTTGTAACTGGGAAGTAGTGATTATATTGCCAAAAGTAGTTTGTTTTTTTTTAAAGTTAATTTAGGTTGGTAGTGTCTCATTTTTAACTCTTATTATTAATTCTTAAAAAAATTAACTCTTGTTTTGTGGTCTTCTTGTTTTAAGTAATTATTCAGTTTTATAAATTCCCAATAATACCCTTCTTTGTCCCCTATTACAGGGACGAGAAGGTGCAGAGATTGAACCTTGGGAGGATGCTGATTACCTTGTTTACAAAGTCACGGATAGATTTGGCTTTTTACAGTAAGTTGCATTGTTTGAAAGCTAACTTTTTTATTATAGTGTTTCTATGGTGACCTATTATATTGATTTTCTTTATTTTTAATCGCACAGCTGTGAATAAGATTCCAGGAGTAGTCCTGCAATGTGCTTTTTGTTATTAAATTCCTGGCATTTTTCGGGGCGCCTGGGTGGCTCAGTCGTTAAGTGTCTGCCTTCGGCTCAGGTCATGATCCCAGGGTCCTGGGATCGAGCCCCATATCAGGCTCCCTGCTCAGCAGGAAGCCTGCTTCTCCCTCTCCCACTCCCCCTGCTTGTGTTCCCTCTCTCGCTGTGTCGCTCTCTGTCAAAAAATAAATAAAAATTTACTTTAAAAAAAAAAAAAAATTCCTGGCATTTTTAACCTCTATGATTAACATTGAACTATATAGTTAAGAATACAATCTTTAATATTTGTTGTATTTTAGTAAGAACATAAAGTGCAATAAATGAGTTATATTAATAATCTAGCAGAATTAAATGGAAATGAATAATAATTTGTATTTCAAAAATAATTACAAAACATTTCATTTTATGTAAATGCATTTTTTAAATAATTAGCAATTAGAACTTTAGTGTTATGCAGCCTAGAAATGAACAATGAGAGGAAATGCTGTTGATCTTTCCCATAGTTATAAATGTCTTTGTGTTATTGCTTCTCAGAATTAATTCCATTTATCCTGAGTATGTTATATAAAGAGTTGAGAGAGGTCTAGACTACTGTAAAGGGGCTAAAGTGATTTTGACTCTTGAAAACATCCTGCTAGTGATGCAAATTCTGCCTGTTCCAGTTCTGGCATTGTTTGGGCAGATCCCTACAGGCTAGAGACTTCTCTTCATCTCTATAGTTTGTTTGCTTCCATCCAATTTAGTGAGTAATTTCTCATTCAAATTTATTCTTTTCCAGTCTGATTTACTATAAATAGGAAAAAGCCAGAGTTTTTTTTCTTTTTAATTTTAGGATATATGATTACATTTTGAAGGAAAAAATATAATTTCTTGATAGTTCATAGCAGTAACTTGTAGTACTCAGACTTTGTTTTCTCCTTCTGTTGAGTTTTCTTGCATTTAGAAAGTATTTTTTGGTATCTTCTTTTTCTTTGGGTAGAACAAGCAAACAAAGTTAAGAGAAACAGCTCTGGGAGTTAGAGAATGTGTGCCCTTCTTGTGGCTTCACTTGTTGCAGTTAACCCTTTCATGCCTCATCTGTAAAATGGAATCATCACTGCTCTACATACTTTATAGTTGAAGCTTTGAAGAAATAAAATGGTAGAATGCCATATAAAGGTCTGGACAAATATAAGGTGGTGTTATTATACCCAATGACATTAGCATAACCAGAGTGTTCTCTTGAGTAGTTATAATTAGAAGACTTTGAACTTTAACAGACCAGCAGAGCAGTATTTAACTATGATGAAACGCTCTTCTTAAATTAAACCCCCACTTCCACTTTTTTTTTTTTTTTAAATAAATCAAACTTGGCCACAAATGTGGCAGGAAATGGTTACACATTTGTGTGGGTTAGTGTGCAGATCTGAGATATGGGATAAAGTTTTAAAGGACAGTTTGAGCTTTTAGCCCCATCAAGATCAGTGGATCCCAAACTTGTCTGCACACTAGAATCAGCTGAGAAATTTTTCTTAAAAATAAATTTCTGGGCTCTATCCCAGATTTTGATTCAGAAGGTGCAATATAACTTAGCTTATTTTGGCCTTCTCAAGTGACTGTATATTGGGAGTGAACCACCAAAGGAGATGTTTATATCATAAAATGGTCTAATATAGTATAAGCGACATGTGAAAAACCTGTGCATTCCAAAAGGTTCTAGTAGTTACCTAAAATCTCTTTTCTCATTGCTTGAAACATGTTTAGTCCATCCATTATTTATCTTACTAATATTAGCTAGTATTTATTGAGCACTTACTGTGTGTCAGGCACTGTTCTAAGCCCTTTACATGGATAACTCATTTATTCCTCTCCAAAACTCTTTGGGGTAGGTACTCTTTTTATCTTTTTTTTAGATGAACCTGAAGCAGAAAGCGGTCAACCACCTGGCCCAAGTTGTGTTGACTGTGTCAAATGTGGGCTGTAGACTTCGGCAGTCTTATTACAGCAGGGCCTGTGTTCTGAACTTCTGCAGTATACTGCCTGTTACTACTCTCCTGTATTTTAATTAATTAAATAAATAAATAATTAATTAATTAATTTTTAAGATTTTACTTATTTATTTGTCAGAGAGAGAGAGAGCACAAGCAGGGGGAGCGGCAGGCAGAGCAGGCAGAGGGAGAAGCAGACTCCCCCGCCAAGCAGGGAGCCCGATGCGGGACTCGATCCCAGGACCCTGAAATCATGACCTGAGCTGAAGGCAGCCGCTTACCGGACTGAGCCACTCAGGCATCCCTCTCCTGTATTTTAAATGAGAGAAACACAAAAGTGCTTTGACACGCCTAGAAAGAAATTTGAAGGCAGTCACTTGTATGAAGGTATATACATCAGATAGCTAAGCTCACCACTTCTTTGAAAATGAAGCCAATTGGTACCAGTTCTCATATGATCACACTAATTTTTTAATTTATACCATCGTGCAGTCCTGAAGCATCCAGCACAAATGAAAATAATGAAGCAGAGAAATGGATTTTAGTGTAATGTTAGGCTTTGTTAAATTTTACCAAACTTGATTTTTGTTACAATGCCTACTTTAAGTAAAACACATTCTCCAGAGGTTGCTGCTGGTGCCTTCCACTACTTGTCACTGTAGCCTGAAGTTTTTTTTTTTTTTTTGCACTATTGAATAAAGTCAGTTGGCCTAGGCATTTAGATATTGCCTTCTATCACACCTTGATCGAAGAGCCTTTCTTTCTGCTGTTTTAGTTCTCTGCAATTTTTGATTGGTTCTGCAGTGAAATTGGGTTTTAAGTGTCAATGTCAGTACAATACAGTGGACAAAAGTAACTTTGTGATCTTCTCTGAAGGCTGCTGACTTCATATCTAATTACAGTTTTAGTAACTTAAATTGCTTGTTATGATATGTGGCAGTATTAACAAAAGCAGTATAGGCCTAACTTGGCTTTATAACAGATTTCACAATAAATATAAAAATGGTTGCCAAACCAGCTTGGCTTGATGCTGCAACGGGAAGGTCTTTGTTTAGGATTCAGAAATGGGGAGTTATCCCTGGTCTGGATGCCTGTGACAGAGTTACATCTGGAGAATGGAGAAATCAAGTGTGTTTAAGAGTTAGAGAAATTTTGAAATTTGAACTTTCAACATTTTTATCAAAAATAGTCACTGCTGGTCTGTTCAGCTTGGAATGCTTGGAATTTGGATAGTGATAGAGCTTTTAGGTCAGAAGTTATTAATAGAATTAGAAGGAAATTGTATCAAAAATAAAGATAAAATTAATATCAAGCTTCAGATTTTCAACTAATCAAAAGGTGTATATTTGAAAAAATTAGCAAATTGTCTGTAGTTTACTATGACTATATAAATATTTGAAAGCCAAAATAAAGGTGTTTTTGTTTTTAAAGAACTTCTGTTTTGATGACAAGAGCTTGCGAACTCTTTCTACTTGTCTAATCCTTTTGATTAGAGTAAATCTAAACTTAGATAGACTTAACTGCAAAAAACAAAATTTAGTCAACATACTCAATTTACTGATTTTAGCAAGTTAAGTTTTAAGTTACCCGGTGAAATTTTGTCTCACAGAAATATGCCACCTGAGGTATTGAAAAATTACAGGCACATATACTCTAGTTAATAATTCTTTTAAGTTTAAAGCAGATGAAAACAGATTGAGTTAAGGCCCCTCTCTTTCCAGGGATGACTGTGTTGTTGTTTTTACTTACTGTGTTTCTATGAGGTATGGCTTCTTGTTGTCAGCGTGGCATTTTCTTTTAGCAACTTCTATGTACCTCTTTCCTTTAGAGGACAAACCTTTGTTTTTTAAAGTGGGGTCAGGCAAACATTTTCTGTGAAGAGCCGGATAGGAAATATTTTTGGCTTTGTGGACCTTGTGATCTTTGTCATAATGATTCAACTCTACTGTTGTAGCGTGAAAACAAGCACAGACAATACACGAATGAGCATGGTAGTGTTCCATTGAAACTTTATTTACAAAAGTGGGCAGTGGGCCGGATTTGACCCATGGGGCTGTAGTTTGCTGACCTAAAGGAATATTCTGTACACATCCAGACTTTGGTCTTTCTTTTCTTCTACTTGGAGAATATGTAAGTGGCAAGGGGAAGATGCATCTATGCATGCCGGCATGTGTTCACCCTTTTATTCCATACTTTCACTCAGCAACATTTAGTGCCCTCCTGCAGCCTGCCAGCCACTGTGCTTGAGGCCGGTGCTGTGCTTTACATGTGTATTTTAGACATTGTGTGTAGCTTTTGGAAAGGCAGCAATCCCCTGCTTTCTCCTTGGAAGGCTGTGAAGATTAATGCACGCCATCACAGAAATCTGAGGAGGAAAAGTTCTATGGCGATCAGTGTTGTGCACACAGCAGATTTTGTATAAAAGGTTTTAGGTATGGGGCAATAATGCAAGAAAATCCATACAGGAAAACTTGACCACATCTTTGCTCTTTCATCCATCTAAGCAGTCTCAAGACTGTTTTCACAATTCAGCATCCATCCATTATGGAGGGAATGGACCTCATCAGGAATGAGGCCACATAAGACAGACCCACAGCTAATATCATACCCAATGGTGAGAAGCTGAAGCTTTTCCTCCGAGACCAGGAACAGAACAAAGATGCCCACTCTTGCCACTTTTAATCACATAGTTAGGTAAGAAAAAGAAATAAAAGTCCAGACTGGAACAGAAGAAGTAAAACTGTCTCTATTTGCAAATGAAATGATTTTATATATAGAAAACCATTAAGACTCCACCAAAAAAATTGTTAGAACTGATAAATGAATTCAGTAAAGTTGCAGCATACAAAATCAATATACAATAATCATTTGCATTTTTATATATAGTAAAAGCTATCAAAAAGAAATTAAGAAAATAATTCTGTTTATAACTGCATCAAAGAGAATAAAATAGCTAGGAATCAGTTTAACCAAGGAGAAAAA
Organism: Mirounga angustirostris; assembly: GCF_029215605.1. Lineage (NCBI taxonomy): Eukaryota > Metazoa > Chordata > Mammalia > Carnivora > Phocidae > Mirounga > Mirounga angustirostris. The sequence goes on from NW_026991713.1 coordinate 128,924,227, forward strand.
GATATACTCTGAAAACTGTAAGACACTGATGAAAGAAATGTAAGATGATACAAATAAATGGAAAGAAGTTCCATACTCATGGATTGGAAGAATTGATTTTGTTAAAATGTCCATACTATCCAAAGCTATCTACAGATTCAGTGTAATACCTATCAAAATGCCAATGGCATGTTTCACAAAAATAGAATGTGTACGGTCTTAAAATTTGTATGGAACCACACAAGACCAAAATAGCTAAAGCAATCTTGAGAAATAAGAACAAAGCATCATACTTCATGATTTCAAACTCTATTACAGAGCTTGAGTAGTCAAAACATTATGGTATTGGTGTAAAAATAGAAACATAGATTGATGGAACAGAATTGAGAGTCCAGAAATAATCCTATGCAAATATGGTCAGTTAATTTACAACAAAGCAGCCAAGAATATACCTGGGGAAGGGACAGTCTTTTCAGTAAGTGGCGGTGGGAAAACTGGGCAGCCACAGGCAGAAGAATGAGTGTATTAAAGGCTTAAGTGTAAGACTGGAAACCATAAAACTCCTAGAAGAAAACATAGGCCCTAAGCTCCTTGACATCGGTCTTGATTTTGATTTTTTGGATCTGATACCAACAGCAGAGGCAACAAAAGCAAAAATAAACAGGTGGGACTACGTCAAACCAAAAAGCTTTTGTACAGCATATAAAAAGGGCAGCCTACCAAATGAGAGAAAGTATTTTCAAAATAGGTATCTGCTAAGGGGTTAATATCCAAAATATGTAAAGAACTCATACAACTAAGTAAAAAATAATCTGATTAAATAATGGGCAAAGAACCAGAATAGACATTTCCCCAAAGAAGACATACAAATGGCTACCAGACACATGAAAAGATGCTTAACGTCACCAATCATCAGGGAAATCCAAATCAAAGTCACAATGAGCTATCACCTCATATCTGTTAGAATAGCTGTTATTAAAAAGACAAGAAATAACAACTTTTGGCAAGGATGTGGAGAAAAGGGAACCCCCGTGCACTGCCTGTAGGAATGTAAAATGGTGCACCTACTATGGAAGACAGTATGGAGGTTCCTTAAAAAATTAAAAATAGAACTACTTAGGGACGACTGGGTGGCTCAGTTGGTTAAGCATCTGCCTTCACTTAGGTCATGATTCCAGGGTCCTGGGATCGAGCCCCACATTGGGCTCCTTGCTCAGCAGGGAGCCTGCTTCTGACCTCTGCCTGCCGCTTCCCTTGCTTGTTCTCTCTCTCTCTGTCAAATAAATAAATAAAATCTTTACCAAAAAAAATTAGAACTACTTATGATCCAGCAGTTCTACTTCTGGGTATTTATCCAAAGGGAAATCACTATCTCAAAAAGATTTTTATACACCCCCTGCCCCGTGTTCATTGCAACATTATTTACAATAGCCAAAACATGGAAATAACCTCTAAGTTGTCCATTGATGGATGAACAGATAAAGAAAATGTGTTCTCACACACACACATACACACACACACAGCCATAGAGGCATATTATTCAGCCACAAAACAGAATGAAATTTTACCATTTATGACAACATGGATGGACCTTGCGGACATTATCCTAGGTGAAATAAATCAGATAAAGACAAATACTGTATGTTATCAATTATATGTGGAATCTAAAACAACCAAACAAAAGGGGCACCTGGGTGGCTCAGTCGTTAAGCGTCTGCCTTTGGCTCAGGTCATGACACCAAGGTCCTGGATCAAGCCCCACATTGGGCTCCCTGCTCAGCGGGAAGGCTGCTTCTCCCTATCCCACTCCCCCTGCTTGTGTTCCCTCTCTCACTGTCTCTCTCTCTCTCTCTTTCTCTCTCTGTTAAATAAATAAATAAATAACTTAAAAAAAAAAATTAAACAACCACACACACAAAAATGAACTCATAGATACAGAGAACAGGTTGCTGGTTGCCAGAGATGGAATGGGGAGTGGTGGCGGTGCTGGGAGGTAGGCAAAATGGGTGAAAGTGGTCAAAAGGTACAAATTTCTAGTGATAAGGTAAATAAGTCCTGGGAATGGAGTGTACAGCATGGTGGCTATAGTTAATAATACTGTACTGTATATTTGACAGTTGCTAAGGGAGTAGATCTTAAAAGTTTTCCTCACAAGGGAAAAGCCAAAAAATGTGTAGCTGTGTGGGGTGATGGATGCTAACTAAACTTAAAATAGTAATCATTTTGTGATATATATATATTACATATATATATCTCTCAAATCATTATGTTGTACACCTAAAACTAATACAATGTTATATGTCAGTTATATCTCAAAAAATTTAAAAAATAAATTTAAAAAATGCATATGAAAAAACACTTGGTTAGTGGGAGTTCAGTAACTGTTTGGGGATATGATGGTGTTCCTGCACAGACAAGCACATCCTGGGGTGGGGGTTGTGACAGGGCAAAAGGAAATAATGTAAAATATTGAGGTGGAGGGAAATCCAACACCAAGTCTGTCTACTTCTGGATATCGCCTAAGGCCGACTTTGGTTGTATGTATGCTCCTGCATCTCGCTCTCCCAGGGTTTTCAGTAGTATGGTTCGGTGTCAGGGTGGGGCAGGATGCTGAGAGCAGTCCTGTCTCATCTTGAAGCTCACAAGTGCGTTCTGTAGGACTTGAGCACACAGGCCACACGGCCTGAGCAGATAGATGATCAGCATCATTCCACAGACAAGTGCAAAATTTGGTTCTGATTCAGTGTTGGGAATAGGCACAGTGAGGTTTGTTAGTCTTGTTTAGTAAATAGGAGGACACCAAAGAAATGTACCCAGTACCTTCAAAGAACTAATCCTTTGGTAAGCACCCAGAGTTGGCACTTCATTTGGAGTTGGAAAGTTCAAATAAACAGTTATCAGGGTCTGCTCAAATCAGCTGTACAAAAAGTACAAAAAGTTACTCTTGCCCAGGGCAGCCTACTCACCCCAGAAATACCGGTCTTAGTGTGCACAAAGGGTTCAGATGTTCCTAGTCTTTCAAGATGTCACTGCTGACCCTATTCATCTAAGAAATAAATTCCAGCGGTGCTGATAAGCCCTTTTTCTGCCAGTAAGTGAAGAATGGATAGATGTACTTTTAAATTAGAAGTTACATCCTGTGCCATTCATACATCATTGGCTTTAGTAATCAGGATTACAGATTAGCAGGGAAATGTAGACTCTGAGCATAATGAAAGATATAAAAAAACCAAGGTGTCACCTTCAGTAAAGGTGAGTGGACACTTTACATTAAAAAAAAAAAAGACTTTTATATTAAATCCTCAATTTTTTTTTTTTTCTTCTTGAGAATTGGTTTCTTAGGCCTTTCTTCATATACTGCTGCAGAATCTGAAGATCTTGTTCATCTTGGTTTGAACCCACAGGGCTAGAGAGATAGAATTGAGCGTCTCTGTGATAGGCTAAATGACTGTGACTAAGTGAAATGTTAGCTTTCTTATCTCTGAAGTGAAGGGTTTGGCCTATCTCTCTAAGATCTCTTTTGGCTGTTACACTTTCTGTCAGTTCCATTGCTATAGGTTGGTTTGTGGTTCACCTAAGGACTCTTCAGAGTAGCAAAAGAGTGCCTTTGAACATACTGGACTCTTGAATACTAATGTACTATACTCTTAAAAATGGTATTATGTTTAAAAGCGATTCATTGTATTCTAAAAAAAAATGGTATTATGTGGTTCAAGAGAAAGAAAGACAAGAATCTGTGTCATTGCGAAAACATCAGTATTACTGAGGTAGCAGTTCAAAGCACAGAACTTTGTTACAGATAGCTCATTGTTTTTATATTACTGGCAGTTAATACAAGAGTCTCAGCATGCTTTAGGTTAGAGCTGATATCACAGTATTACTGTATCAGAGAAATGAATTTGGTCTTTTGTTGTATATTTAAAAATCTCATCCCCGTTGAAGTTTTGACAAATGAAACTTTCCTAATTTATAGAATTAGATTTTCCTTTCCCTTTTTCTTTTCTTTCTTTCTTTCTTTTTTTTTTTTAAGATTTTATTTATTTGACAGAGAGACAGCGAGAGAGGGAACACAAGTAGGGGGAGTAGGAGAGGGAGAAGGTTTCCCGCTGAGCATGGAGCCCGATGCGGGGCTCGATCCCAGGATCCCGGGATCATGACCTGAGCCAAAGGCAGACACTTAACCGACGGAGCCACCCAGGCACCCCAGATTTTCCTTCCTCATTCATAAATCTTTTGGAGGCTATTTTATTTCCTTATAGCGTTTTAAAAATATATATATATATTTATGTAAGGTTTTACTTATTTATTTGAGAGACAGATAGCAAGAGAGAGCAGGAGTGGGGAGGAGAGAGAGCAGCAGGCTCCTCCCTGAGCAAGAGCCTGATGTGGGGCTTGATCCAAGGATCCGGGGATCATGACCCAGGCTGAAGGCAGACACTTAACCGACTGAGCCACCCAGGCACCCGGATCCATATACCATTTTTTTAAAAAGCAATCAGTTGTTATAGGCCATAGTTTGAGCCAGAGAGTGGAGGTGATGTTGTAGAGTAGAGGTTGGTGAACTATAGCCTGCAGGTCACATTCAGCTCACCACCTGTTTTTGCAAACATTTTGTGGGAATAAAACCACACTCAGTCTACTATTACCTGTGTCTACGTGTGCAATACAGCATTACAGTTGAATAGTTAATGACAAAGACTGTATGGTCTGCAAAGCCTTATGTATTCACTGTTTAAATATTTACCTTCACAGAAGAAGGTTGCTGACTCCTGGTCTACAGGAGTGTTGTCCAGTAGGACATTCCTGCAGTGGTGGGAATATTCTTTCTATATACACGCTGTTCAAAACGATAGCCTCTGTCTGTGTGACCACTGTCGTGCACTTGAACTATGGCTAGGGTGAGACTGAAAACCTGAATTGTTAATTTGAACTTAACATTTTAGATTAAATAGCCACATGTGGCTGGAGATGACTGTCTTAGACGGCATATGTCTAGAGATTTGAAGATGGGGACCTTGTGGGTTCAGAACCGCTAATTGTTTTATATTGAATTTGGCAGAATGGAAGCTTATGTAATATGATCCATTCTTGTGATGACGATACATGGTTATATATCATATGTACCCACAGGTATATGATTTTTTAAAAGTTCACTATGATTTCAGCTATTTCATATATACTATTTTTCATTTGCAGTGAGGAGGAGCTCCCGTATCATAATGCAGCTATGGAACGGGTGAGTCCAGCTCTGCATGTATTTATCATTATCAGTGAATTATGTTTATCAGAGGAATAAAATCTCCACCTTTGTGATTTTGAGTGCCATGTTCTATGTAAATGGTGCAGGCATTCAAATTTCACTCTAAGAAAGTAATTAACGGTGAAACAATTTTAGGAGATTTTTGGAACTTCTGATAGATACTTGAAAAGGAGAAAGGTAGCAGTTATCAGAGACTTGTATTCTAGACAGTTCTCAGTCTAGGAGTGCTTCACATGTACAGCCTTTGAAGAACACAAGCGCTTGGGACCCTCCTGAGTCTGTTAGGTCAGACTCTCTGGGCAGGAGCTCACGTAGGTCATTTGTGGAAAGCTTCACAAGTGATTCTCATGTACTCTGTAGCTCATAAAGCAGGATTCTAGACCAGGAACTTTTTGTAATAGAACTATTCCATGAGGTTGTAACCAAATTTCCTATGAACAGCAACAACAGAAGTTTGCTTTAATCAGATAAGTCTATTAGCTTTTAAGGACTTAAATCTTATGTAAGTAAACTTGTCACTTTTTTTTTAAAGTTAGTGTTTCCCCTTTTTTCATTATACTTGGCTAGGCAGCTGGTCCCATAGCTGTGTGTGCATGAGAACTAGGGATTGAATGTTTTAAGGTTGGTCAGAATCTCCCTCCCCTTCTCTGTTTTTTTCTGTACCAGGAAATGAATTGCAGAATGAAAAGCAGGCTACTGATTGGGATTATCTTCGGTTTATTTTTGATGGGGGAAGGAGGCTGAGTTTCAGATAATGGAGGTAAAGAATTGGAATGAGAATCTTGAGAAATACTTTAGAAAATCTTCCTAAAATAAACAATTTCTGAAAATAAGAAAATGAAGCATACCTTTAAGATGCAGACAGAATTGCCATTTGAAGATTCTTATAGGTACTTTCTACAGTTGAGTTCTCTTGTGACTGCCTCATTTTCTCCCAGTATCATAACCTTGATGTTTTGGCAAATGAATTTCTTTCTTACAGTAGATACATTATTGAGTAGCAACTGTGTATCAAGCACTGGACTAGGTACTGCCTAGAATACTAGGGTCAAATAAAGAGGTAGTTTCTGCCTTTGAGACACTCACTGTCCGTCCAGTGACTAGAGGAAGATCAAGTGAGACAAAAGGTGGGAGATTATTGGTGGCTTCTGTCAGTCCAGTTTGAAATGGGAATCTGAGAATCTGTTCCCACTCTCTGACCATTTTCCCTCTTGTCTAGTGTCCTGACTTCACTGATCCTTGGACCTCACTGATAAAACCACTGTTATATTATCCTTCACCAAACTCATGTCTTCATTCCCCTCTCTCTACAGCTGAAATTCTACTGTAGGTCAGTACAGTCACTCCCATACACCTTCACCTCCCTCGCCTCTCTTGCTGCCTCTGGACTAAAGTCCAAGCCAACTTTCAGGCAGGAAAGCATGCTGTTACTAGTCAATTTTTGCTCCATTTCAACTATTGGAACATTCTCTTTCCTCCTCAGACTTCCAGTACCTCCTCTGTCCTCTCAGCTCATGTTCTTTTTATTTCTTATAAGAAAATAGAAGCAGGCAGAGAACTTCCACAAACTTCCACAACCACAGCTACCCACCTGTCTTCATCTGTGCTTATAGGCCCTCATCACTGTGAGTGATTAGACTTGTTCAGGGACATCACTCGAGCTATCCTTCCCTCCCTCTCCCGAATTCTTTCTCTTTCTGCTTGATTGTTCCCATCAGAGTAAAATTTATTACTTCTCCTGTAAAGCAACAACAATAATACCAATCTTCTTTTGCCCCATTTCCTCTGTAGAACTACCCTGATTCTCTTTTGCTCTTACAGCAAAACTCCTCGAAAGAGGTGTCTATACTCTCTTTTCCATTTCTTTCCTGCATTTCCTTCTTGCGTGTCAGATTTTTAACTTCCCACCCTTATCCCCACCCCCTTCTGGCCTGTATTAGGGTCTCTAATTGCCTTTGTACTGTGTCATCCAGTAGGCAGTTTTCAGTTTTCCTCTTGACCTACCAGCAGTTTTTGATGTGGTTGGCTACGGTCTCATTCTTACACATTCTTTCTTCCCAGCCTTCAGACCCTCAGGTTCTCCGCATGTTCTTTCCTTACAGGTTGCTTGTTCTCAGTTTCCTCTGCTTGTTCCTTCTCATCTCCTGGATCTCTGTACTTTGAGGTACCCCAGGGCCCAAGCCTTTGGAACTTCGCTTTCCTGTCTGTATTTTTTCCTTGTTAATCTCATCTCGTCTTTTGGTTTTAAATGCCAACCGTATGTTGATGACTTGGCTCCCTGAATCCCATACTTGTATATCCTTGCATATACATTTAAATGTCTACACTTAGATGTCTGACTTAATCTGTGCACTTAGATGTCTAACAAATGCCCAAACAGGAGTTTCTGTTGTTTTCTCTCTTTTTTAAAAGATTTTATTTATTTATCTGACAGAGAGACACAGCGAGAGAGGGAACATAAGCAGCGGGAGTGGGAGAGGGAGAAGCAGGCTTCCCGCGGAGCAGGGAGCCCGATGCGGGGCTTGATCCTAGGGCCCTGGGATCATGACCTGAGCCAAAGGCAGGCGCTTAACGACTGAGCCACCCAGGTGCCCCTGTTATTCTCTTTAAATCCATTCTGTTAACAGACTTCCCTGTGTCAGTAAATGGGAGCTCTACTCTTCTGGTTGTTCAGTCTAAAACTTCTAAGTTATCTTTGACTTTCGTTCTTTCATAGTCTGCATTTCATTGGTCAGCAATCCTGTGAGCTCTGCCTTCAAAATGTATTCAGAATTTGATGACTTACCATCACCACTTCTGCCACCCTGTTCACTGTAACCTCTCTTCTGGAACTTTCTATCTTCCTGCTTCTGCTATTTTCCCCCTTTCTCCCCCATGATCTTCCTGTTCACCAAAAGAGATAGAATGAGCCTGTTAAAGTAAGTAAGATCATGACACTCTGATTAGAACATTGTGTTGCCTCTCAGTCATATCCACAATAAAACAGGAAGTCCTTAGAGTGACCTTCAAAGCCCTGTATGATGTGCTTTTTGTTAAGGCTTTCATTTCATCTTCATTGCCTTCTCTTCCTTACTCATTGGCCTCCGTAGTGGTTCCAGAACATGCCCGCCATATTCCTTCTTTGGCTGCCTCCTCTCTGGGGCACTTCCCGGCCTTGTCCCACAGTAGCTACGAGACACCTTCCATTTCCTTTGCTATTTACTCACGTATCACCTTCAGAATAAGACCCTCCTCCCTGACCATCATATCTAAAATTGGGAACTCCCTCCCTCCACACATGCTAATTATCTCTCACCTTCCTCTGTTTTTCTCTTTAGCACCTAACGCTATTTCACATTCTAAATATGTTACTCGCTTCTTTTTTTGTCTGTTTGCTCACTAGGTTGCCATCTCTATGGGTCGGTTATCTACTCTGTTCACAGCTGTACCCCCAGAACACAGAGCCTTGCATGTAGTATATGCTTAGTAAGTGGTGGCTTAATGCATAATCCAATGAATGTAACAGCTGCTTTATAACACTAAATATGGACTTAAATACTTTTGAATGTTACAGTGGCCTTTATTTGAGAAATTAGGGAGAGAAGAATCGGAAGGTATCTTTTAACAATAGATACCCATATTTGGCAAAATATAATCTGGCAACCCAGTATAGACTTCTGCCTTCATTGCCCCTGCTTGTTTTTCTTTTGTATAGTTTTCTGGTGCAGAAAGTTCAGAAGTCTGGGAACTGGTGATATAGATGATTCAAGAAGGGTGACAATGAGGGAAAGAAGAAGTAGAAGACAAAAACTAATGCAGGATGCATGCTTGAAGGAGGTTGTCTTTACATTTTTGTTTTTTAAGAAACTTGCCTGTAGAATAAAAGACCTACCCAGTTATGCTTATAATTAATTGGTTGTTTACTTTAAAGAGTTTAATAGGAAGTCACTAAAAAAATCTTTGCATACCTTAATAATTTAACATTAAGACATAATTTTATATTCATTTGCCAATCTTTTACTGGGAAAGAGACAGGATTCTGAGGCTGCTCATTGAGATTCCATTTATGCCTTTTGTATAAGTTTTGTCTAAAGCTGCTCTCCTATTACATGACCTGCCTTTTATACTCTTGGTCTCTTTAAAGTGGAATGAGAACTCTAGACACACACAAAGCAGTCTGAGACTGTAAACTTTTTAGTTTATCAGAATTTCCCCCAATTTTTCTGGTTTAAGTTTAGTTCATTATTCTTCAGTGACTTCCTAGTCCTAATGGCCAAGCCTGCAGTTTCCAGGAAGCTAATAAAAAATTCTGCATGTATTACTTCATTGAATAACATCAATGGAAATAGTACCTTGCTGAATCCTACACGTATTTATTAATCTTTACAAAGCATACACTTGAAGCATGTACTTACTGTCTTTTGGGAAGACTTGTACACTAATGCGTGGTCAAGTAATCGTGGTTTTAGTTCCAGCTTTGCCATTATTTTGCATAAGGCCATTCTCTGTTTAAAATAGGGGTAGTAGTCGGCAGTCCCCCCAAGAGGATCAGTGTTGATATTGCAGAGTGCTTTGGATTCCCCCAAACAGGCATTTAAACAAACAATCACATTCATTATATTTACCCAGCAGAGAACAATATTAATAATGGATTATATTGTTTCTTTGAGCTTAATTGATGTTTTTAATAAGGAGGAAAGGATATGTAAGGCTATGAATTTTCATGAATTCAGCTATTCCTTTATGTAATGCGGTATTTTGCATAGCTTATAGAATATTGGAGCCTATTCATATCTTTAAAAACTGTATCTTAATTTTATGTGGTGTGAAATCTTACTCAAAATACATGACCAATAGACTTTTTAGTGTCGTTATTCTGTCAAAACAGGACTCTCCTTCCTGTACTTCTTGTCCTCTCCTGACCTCTGCTGGTGAGGTCTAGGTGCGTGTGACTCTGGTCCACTGTCCTCAGTCACTTGTCCTAATACTCAAACAGGAGAGACAAAAAAAGCATCTGAGGACTTGAACTTTAGTAAAGTTCCAAAATTTCTTATTCTAGAAGAGAAGGCCATTTAACATCCACCCATGTGTTGTGTATATGTGTAGCCATTACTGTTGGGGTTATTAACATGTTAACAATAGGAAGAGCCTGGGACTTCACAGGAGATAAGTTAGTACCATGTGGATGATTCCACAGTTGCCAAGTACTTACTGTTCAGTTGGTCCTGCATAGGGTTAAAAATATAGTCTGAGATCACTGGAGATTGAGAAGCAGCAAAGAAGACATTGGTCCCAGCCAGTTTTAATCCTTATACCTTCCTTGCCTGGGTAGAAGGGGCCAGTCCGACTCAGAGGGGCATCAACTTAGGACAATCAGGTATCAGATTGCAAACTCAAATGGAAGTTTAGTCCTTTTCTGAAAATAGCTCCTGGGAAGAAAAGTGCACAACAGTGTACCATTTTCATAGTCAGTGGAGGTAACGGAGAGATAGCAAAGGGAATATAGGATAGACATAAAGACCTTGGCATTATTTTCCTTTTGATACATGTTGTTTTGACATTCTCAGGGGAATAGAATTTTCTTATACTATGGTCTCCTATCTGATTTTAACAATTGCAGTGATGAGCTCACCTAGTATCCAGATCTTAGTTTTTGAAAACCATTCCCCATTAAAAAGAACCACTGTTTTTTAAAGAAGTGGCTGCTCTAGGTTTAGGGTAGAAAAAGTATAAAGTAAAGTGACCATGATTATTTTGTGCCAGATAGGGGGGCATGTCTAAAAGATGCACTTGAAGGGGGAAATCTCCAACCAGATAAGAGGCAGTTCTGCCAAATTTGAGACAACTTGAGCTTCTAAAAGAATAATGATGATAGTGGATTATAACACATTGAATAAAATAGTTCTTTTATACCATAGTGCTATTTCAAAGGGAGGAGGGGCTAGAAGAGAAAAACTTTTAAATAGAAAAGTGTCAATTAATAATATAGAAGGAATCATAAAAAAAACCCACCACATCATTTTAGCACCATCAGAATCAGAATCTATTCAGGCAGGGATTATTAGTGGATGATAAGACCATTGAATAGAATTGTTAAGGAACAGGATGTTCACACTCCCTCAAAGTGTGCCACACAGATTACAGTTGACCATTGACCATACAGTGGAGGCAGGGGTGCTGACCCCTCATGAAGTTGAAAATCCACATACAACTTTTTTTTTTTTTTAAAGATTTTCTTTATTTATCTGAGAGAGAGAAAGATAGCGAGAGAGAGAGTACAAGCAGGGGGGAGGGACAGAGGGAGAAGAAGAAGCAGACTCCCTGCTGAGCAGGGAGCCTGACACAGGGCTCCATCCCAGGACCCTGAGATCATGACCTGAGCTGAAGGCAGACACTTAACCGACTGAGCCACCCAGGCGCCCCTACATACAACTTTTGACTCCCCCAAATCTTAACTGCTTAGCCTACTGTAGACTGGAAGCTAACATAGATGGATAACATGAATAGTCAATTAACTGTTAATAAATACATTTATTACATTTATTAATATGTATTAATCTACTTTATATGCTCTTATGTATTAGATACTGTATTCTTACAATAAAGTAAGCTACTGGTTTAAGTTTAGTTCAGTTTAGTTAAGTTTAGTTTCTTTTAGAGGAAAGAAAGTGTTATTAAGAAAATTGTAAGGAACAACAATGAATCATGGAACACTATGTCAAAAACTAATGATGTAAGGTGTGATTAACATAACAATAAAAAAGTAAAAGAAAATTGTAAGGAACAGAAAATACATTTACAGTCCTGTACTGTATCACATATAAGTGGACCCATGCAGTTCAAACCCATGTTGTTCAAGAGTGAACTGTAGAAGTATATGGTGCACTGTTCTAACCTTCTGTAGGTTTAAAGTATTTCAGAACAAAAGTTAGGAGAAATAAAGGTGTCTGTATTTGAAATCAACAGTTATCTAATTCCAATTTTGTATAGACTTCTAACATCAGTAGTTCTGTCTTTTGGCACTGCTTTGAAAAGTGTTGCCAACATGATGGACTGATACCATTTTTACCATTATGCTACATAAGAGATACTGTTATAATTCATTTCTGGTTATTTCTATGTTACAATGATTGAATTGCTGTCAAAAGTATTTATGATCTTGTTCCATCCATTCATCCTCTTTCTCCTTCCTACCCCTCTACCTCTGGGGTGACAGAATGCTATTATTTGTTTCACAGTGCTGTTTGCTTATCTTTTTTTATATAAATTATGTTTAATTTTAAAATATTTATTTGACTTTTTAAATATAACTGCCACTATTTTAGGTGATGAAATTAAATCAGGAATATATGATATGGTTCCTGTTCTCAAGGAGTTTATACTTGAATAATAACAATAATGATAAGATTTGGGCATTTAGGGCAACTAAAACACAGCTGTTAGGTGTTACAACAATAATCATAATAATTCTTATTTTGTAAACAAGACAACTAAGATACAGAGAGATTAAGCAGTTTGCCCCAAATGAAACTATGAGAAGGAGCAGAATTCACATTTGAATCCAGGCCAGCTGGGTCCTTGGTCCATGCCATAAAATGCTGAGTAAACAGTTAATTTTGCTTGGAGCATGGAGGCATTTGAGAAAGGTTCCAGACCTTTGACATTTGACTGGGTCTTGAGAGGATACGTTTTACCATATGATGGTGGGGAAGAGCATCACAGGCAGACAAATAGCAAACTTTGGTTAAAGAGGTATAAAAACACATCATGTGCTGGGAATGACAAATATTTCAGAGTGGCCAGATGATACAAGTAGCAAGAAGTAAAACTGGAAGGTGAATGGGACCATATTGTGAAGGGTCCATAAAGTTTGAACTTCATTTGTAGATAGTGAGTAGCCATTGAAGCGTTTTTAACTGTGACACATTTTAAAAAGTTGTAGTAGGTGGGATTGAAGACCATCAGGGCTACGAGTAAGGAATTAGTGCCTTCATCTAGGAATTAGGATTGCTGAACTATGTCAAGATTCTCACTTTCTCTTCTATTCTAGTTTGTCTTGGTGTTACTGAGTCCATGACAAGATGGTGTACCTTACCCTGTTTTTCTAGAGCATTCACGTTCACATTTGTCATTTGTGATTTCAGTTACTTCTTACTTCAGAATAAGTTCTGGAACAGTTAGTGGTAGCATGTTTGGTGATAAAGTATATTTTATCTACGAGTTAGAGATTCATGAGTGGAGGGGGGGCAGGCGGGACAGTCACTTGCACTCAAGTCAGGTGTGGCTGAATTGATGGCATTATGGAGTTAACATTTAAACTTGATGGAACTACTGACACTTAATTTTTAAATCCTGCAGCCCGGGGCTTTTCCCAACATGTATCTTTTTTTCCCCCCCTTCCCTTTGGGGAAAGAAAAGCATACTTATTAATGGTTTTTAAAATTGTGTGTGTGTGTGTATTTTGTTCTTGCATGTTATTGTGTAGCATTTAAAATTGTGTATATGATAAGAAATAGAATACAGAATATGCCTTTAAAAACAAAGAGTAACTAGTTCTTAAAATGATTCATTGATAATTCATAGTCATAAAGGTGAAGGATAGCAAGAGACCTGCTAGGTCTCAGCAGGGTTGTTCCTGGCAAAGTGTATGTTATTATACTCTTGGGTTGGCTTGAATTATTTGGTGTTTTCCTGTTGGTGGAGAAAGGGATTGTGCTTTGAAGAAGTCAGGGGAGGAAGTGCAGAAGAACAAAAAAAATACTAAACTTAAATCAATCTTGATTTTTCACAGCTTGGCCTTCTCTAAAGTCACATTTAACAGAAACATTAATTAGATTTCAGTGCCCCACTGAGCTTTAAAATTAAACATATTTCTGGAAACATCAGCAACATTTTATCACTAATAATATAATGAAGAATATGCTTAGTCTTTTGAAAAATGGGAATTATAACAATATGTTTATTGCTCATGAGTGATCTTTTATTATGAAAAACACATCACAATTTTTAGAAAGAGTTAAGAAGTAATTAAAGAGTTTTAAAAATATGCCTAAAAATAGGGGCACCTGGGTGGCTCAGTTGGTTAGGCGACTGCCTTCAGCTCAGGTCATGATCCCAGGGTCCTGGGATCGAGCCCCGCATCTGGCTCCCTGCTCCGCGGGAAGCCTGCTTCTCCTTCTCCCACTCCCCCTGCTTGTGTTATCTCTCTGGCTGTCTCTCTCTCTCTGTCTGTCAATTAAATAAATAAATAAAATCTTAAAAAAAATATGCCTAAAAATAAAATTCTCTAAAAATATTTTCATTTTTGGAAAATGAGGATCTTTTCCTAAAATCAGGATTTTCTTTGGGATTTTATGCTTTTAAATCTAAAAATATTGGTGGTGGGCATATGCCATCTGCCTGTGTGAGGCTGGGTGGAAGACCGTTGATAAGGAGCTTTCCTCGGAAACTGTGGTCGCGTGAGCTGCGAAGAGGACACGTGGGAAGCAGGAGACCTGCTGCGGTGGCTCAGAGGGCAGGTCCTGAAGCCTAGCTGCCCGGTTGTGAACCGCTCTTCACACTTGAATTTACTGCATAGGGAATCTGAAAGCCATTAGACTGCCTTGTGCCGCTGTTTCCTTATTTGTAAAATAGGGATGATTATACGTACCTCACAGGGTTGTAATGAGCACACTGTTTTGAGCACAGAGTAAATCTTCAGAACTGTTTTCTTTGCTGTCTAGTCTTTCATTTCCTGTGCTTTTGATTCATAAACCTATTACACTTACAGAGGCCTCCAGAAAAGAAAATGTGGGCTTTGGGAATTAACAAAATAGCGGAATCTCAGCTCACTCATAAGAAACGATCACATTGGGCTCTTTTCCTGAAAATGAAATAGGTGCCTGCTCTGTGCCGGGGACTGGGGAAACCGCACACGTCTCCGCCTTCATGAGGCGCAGAGGTGTTAAGGGAGAATGCAGGTTAGGCGTGCAGCAGCTGTGGGCTCCCTAACTCGGAAGCCAGGTAGGAGACAGTCCTACCACCTGGTCACAGACAGGCAGATCACTGCTGACTTCTTGGCTGAGAAGGGTGTTTCTCCCTGTCTGAAAGGATGGAGTACAAATGTGCCTTCTGAGGGTTTAGGCTTCCACAGAAAAGGGACAGAGGAGCTGTACATGCCCAGATCTTTTTCTAAACTTACTAATTAAGTCGCTTTACCACCTTATGAGTGAATAAGAGATTGGACAGCAGGCCCGAATAATTAGGAAAAAACATCCCTTCTCCTGGAAACCAAAGAAGGGAGGAAGAAGCATTATCTGTACCACCTTTCCCATTCCCCAGCTTTGCTCCAATTCCGATTTGGTGTGACATCCAAGACCCCTGCCTATATTTTCAGCCTCATCTCCTGATGCTTCCTTTTTTAGCCTTTTAGAACTACTGTCGGCCGCCCGCGGTGCTGCACCGTCTCAGAACGACATTTATCCGTGCTTCGTGGAATATTCAGTCCCACGTTGCACTTGATAAAAATCCTAATAATCTTTCAATTCTTCATTTAGGGCTTACCTTCTTTAACATTTCTAGGTGGATTTGACTGCTTCTTCCATTGTGACCTTGTGGTCACCTTTTCTGACCGTATGTTGTCATACCTGTCACAGTACCATCCATGTCCACGACAGTTGCCCTGACTTGCCCTGAACTTTCTTCAGGGCAGCAACTTTTACTTACTTTTGGATAAATTTTTCACTAACAAATTGCTAGTTAGATATTAATCTCTCCACAAATAAATACCCAGTTCTCCTTTATAAAGAATCATCTCCATCATTGAAAACATTAGGATGCTAGAATTCAGTAAAATATAAAAGAAGAGAATGGAATTTTGAAGTTTTTTTTTGTGGCTGCTTTAAAAATATTGCAAAATATTTTAGAACTGCCTTTTGGTTTAATTTTGTAGAATACATAGGGTTTTCAGTGATTAGTTTAAAAACATTGGAAAATTTAAACAATTCCTTTCTCTTTACCTGTCCCATTGGAGCATCTCCCATGTATCTTAACTTCGGCTATGGAATACTATTGCTACAACTATAATCACTTATCTAAGTTTTTAAAGTTAGATAGTGTATTTGCTTATCTAAGAGCTTAACTGTTTTAGTGTTTTTTTTTTTTTTTTTTTTTAGCAGCATTTTCTTTGACTTTTTTTTGTAATTTGTAAGTATGGAAGACTCAAACAGTAACAATGAATTTCAATTTTATTTTAGCAAAAGCAACTGGAAATTGAAAGAACTACTAAGTGGTTGAAAATGCTAAAAGGATGGGAAAAATACAAGAACACTGAAAAGGTAATTAAAATGTTACTTCTATCTGAAACTACACAAATTCAATGTGAATTTTCCCGATAAAAGTTTCTCTTAAGTTATGGAAGTATATTAATACTTTAATTTAGGGGCGCCTGAGTGGCTCAGACGTTAAGCGTCTGCCTGCAGTTCAGGTCATGATCCTGGGGTCCTGGGATCGAGCCCCGCATCGGGCTCCCTGCTCGGCGGGAAGCCTGCTTCTCCCTCTCCCGCTCCCCCACTTGTGTTCCTGCTCTCGCTAACTCTCTCTCTGTGTCAAATAAATAAATAAAATCTTAAAAAAAAAAAAAACTTTAATTTAGTTGGGATGCCTCAAATTAGGAGTCTTTGTGTCCTAACAGAATATCCAATACAGATAGGTTTCAGCAGTTTAGAGGCTGTTCCGGGTAGTCCCGAGGGAGGATGGTTTCAGGAGTGATTTGCTTCAGCTGCTCCATTGCGTTGCCTGTGCCTTAGTTTCGTTTCCTGTCTCTGCTCTGCCTTCTGCAGTGCCAGCTTTCCCTTGGGGTTGGTTTCCCTCTGGGGTCAGAACCCGTGCTGCAGCTCCGGGCTTCACACCCACACGTCACACTGCTCAGGAGGAGGGCTGGCCTTGGCAGCTTTCCCTGAAGCAGGAACAATCTTTCCAAAACCTTCTAGCAAACCTCCCCTTAAATGTTTTTGCCCTGCAGAGTTGGTGCTGAGTTTTAAACCAATTAAAACATAACATACACATCTATTACTGTCACCACCAGCCTCATCACAAAAATCTTTAAACATTGGGGAGCTGCGAAGTTCATGGTGGTGGAAGTTTTTTTTTTTTTTTTTTAAAGAGAAAGGGGCTTTCTTGAAATAAAGTTGGGAATATCAGAGCTAACCCAAGAGAAGCAAAGTTAAGTCCTTTACTACAGGACTCCTCAGAGACTTTACTATTATAACACGTGGTCGAGGGACCACACCTTCAAGACGGACCTTAAACTGACTGAAACTTACTCGACTGTGGAAATCTTTTTGTCATAGAGCATCTTGCAGGACTAATGCCCCTTTTCTTTTTGAGCATCCTAAGTACCCTTATTTAAAGTCTGTTAGACTCTTTTATTATTTTATTTTCATCAGGAGTTAGCTCATTTTGGGGTTGTTGATTTTATTGTGTGTTTTAGCATTAGGTTGGAACTCAAGATGTTCTTTTGAGAGGAATCAGTTCAAAGTAGAATGAGAGGAATCAGTTTTGAAAGGAATCAGTTCAAAGTAGAATGTTAGTTATGCAGAGTGGCCTAAAGTTGGCACCTACTTTACCTCATGTCTGTGGGAAGATTGCTCAAGTGGTAATTACAGGGTAAATGTTGATGCAGCGGCACTTACACTTTCATCTCAACATTTGGTCTAATAAGATATTTGTAGAATTATACGGCTTTGTGTTCTCCTTGAGTATACATAGATCTATGAAAGTATGTAAGCCAGTGTAAAAATGAGCAATTCTACCAGGCCATTATTCTGACAGCATGTCTGACTAATGTAGTTCCTAGCAAGAGAGATTTGAACAGAACTGTTTCTTTGATGTATAATTTTAAAGCACTTTCCCACAACTATAATGCTGGAATTATTTGATAATATATATGGTCCAATTTGGTGTGCAACAGAATGTACTTTCTAAAAGAATTGCTGCTTTCAGTTCATATCTCATTTTAAATTGCACTGAGGCAAAAAAAAAACGTAGCATGTGTTTTTCTTCTCTTTCAAGAGGAGGTGAAGTTTTCTCTCCACAGATTCCTTACTTACATAATGGTAACACAAAGAAATTTCTGCAAGTGTCTTGAAATTAAAATATAGCTGTGATAGAGAATATTTGGATCTTTAGAACCCAAGCTTTAATGAAAGGCAGTTTCCATTAAGGTTGTTTGTGTTGCCTGTGTGTCTCACAGTTCTCACGGTGCCTGGTTCAGTAGTACTGAGTTTAAAAAATATACTCTATTAAATGAAGTCATCTCTGTTAGCTGGAGACATTATGATTTAATTAGTCATGATGTAATTGTGCCTAAGCTATGTCACAGCAGAGTACCTACGACAGATACACTTTTTTCCTTTTTTTTTTTTTAGTCAAGTAACTGAATGGACCTTATATTAGTTAGCGTTTTATTTTACTGATGGGAGAATGGAGGCACCAAGTTTATAAATAAATTTCTCAAGGTCACACAGCTTGTTCGTTGCAGCAGGAGATCCCATGCCCACACTCAAGGGCTCGTTTACCGTACCATCTTTCATGTTTGCTTTCCCTTTTGGTGTTTGTCAATAAAAAGTCAGAAGGAAATAGAATGTAGTTATAAGAGCCAATAGGGCCTTGTGTATGGTTTAAAACTTTTTTAGATCTGGCCGTGGGGGACTCATGCCTATCGGAGGCAGAGATGAAGGAGTTATAATGGAGCAGGGATGCTTTAAGAAAACGGAGAGACAGTAAAGAGATAAGCAGCTCAGCATGAACTCTTGTTTCATGGTAATACACTTGGAGTGTTGCAAGTCCCCCAAATGGAGCCCTGCTGGGTGGGCTACAAAGTTGGCTACTGGCCAGTGTGTGATGTGGACTGGTGCATTCATCACTATTTTGAAATCACTAAGGTTAGAAAGAGGTATTGAAAATGTTAGGTCAGTCAGTGGAATTGTTTTTTAGTTGATGGATGTTTAAATATATCTTTGTGACTGAAATAGACTACTTGATTCTGTTGGCAAGGGAACAAAGATACTGAAAGCAAAAGGTGGATTTCAGGGAACCTTCATTTATTTTTCCTTAAAGATTTTATGTATCATATCCATAAAATAAATTTCTAACAGGATTTTTAAAGGTAGTACTTTTTAACTTGGAATATTATTAAATATTATATCTTAAATCCAACATACATTCTATATCATGATTGTTAAAACTCTGGTGTCTGGGGGCACCTGGGTAGTCAAGTCGGTAAAGAGTCCAGCTCTTGGTTTCAGGTCAGGTTGTGAGATCGAGTGCCATGTCAGCCTCCATGAGCAGCATGGGGGTCTCCTTGAGATTCTCTCTCTCTGTCTCCCACTCATGCTCTCTCTCTCTCTCAGATAAATAAATCTTAAAAACAAAACCAGAAACTGTGGTCTCTGAAGTCAGACTAACTGAATTTCAGTTCTTCTACAGTTTATTAGTTGTATGGTTTGGAGGTAGTTATTTTTCCACATCTTCATTTTCTCATCCGTAAAATGGGGATGATAATAATAGCATGTTCCTCTTTAGGAATGTGATAGTACAGCCTCCTTGCTCGGCTGGGAGCCTGTTTCTCCCTCTGCCACTCCCCCTGCTTGTGTACTCTCTCTCCCTGGCAAATAAATAAATAAAATATTAAAAAAAGAAAAGGGAATGCGATAGTATTACAAGGAATAAGTTGACATAGAAACACATATACTGGCTCCTAATAAATAATCAGAAAATGTTAGCATAACTATATTACTAAAGTCATTATTACTAGATTCATTTATTTTCCTCACCCTCATCTCCTCATTTCCCCTTCCTGGCAAATCCATGTGGATCCTTAGTATTGATCTTCCCTAACTCTGTAATGTAAAATTCATTCCTCCCTTCCTCTGATACAATATTTCTCATACAGTCTCAAGGTGAGAGTTTCTGTGTTGGACCAATAAGAAGTAGCCACCACATTCACTGCCCTCACCCCAGCATCTTTATTCCTCAACTTTTTCTGGTTTTCCCCTCCAATCTTTTGTGTCCTATGACATAAGGGCTAACAGCTCCTGCACATTTAGACAGTATAGTGCCTACTGTTCTCCTTTTCCCACTCTGGCCCCCTCTGGGGAGTCTGTCTCTGTCACGACTTCTCCTATCAGGGTGTGACGCTCAGCTCTGTAGCAAGGAGTATTTTATAATAAAGGGATATCAGTTTATGGTATCAGTGTATCTGCTTACACATAGATCTTCCCTGCTACTGTGAGCTCCACAGAACTTTTTCATGTTTATAGCCAGAGCACCTACCTAATAAGTGTTGGCCACAAAACCCGCAGTCATTACGTAGTTGCTTTTTAGAATGAGTGATGATGTTCATTTATGAGTTGGAATAAACAGCTATCACCTGCTGCTGCTGAAGTCTTTTTTAGCTGTAATCTCTTAAGAGGCAGTGGGATTTGGCAGAAGTGCCCTGAAATAGGACTAAGAAGGCAAAATTCTTTGACCTAGGCAAGCCACTTCTCTGTGCCCTGGTCTCCCAGCATTTAAGGTGGAGTAGCACTTGCTTTGCCTACATTACAGACTCTCATAGAAAATATGAGATATTACTTTGTCAGTTGAAGGATTCTCAACAAATGTAAACTGGACACTGTCTGGAGAATAAGCAAATTTTATTTGTATCTGTCATACTTGATATAATTCCTACTTTGTTTTACAAAATTTCTAAAATTTCTATGATAGGTAAAAATTTGTGAAAATTATGTTACCATAATGTCAATCTGTCATATAAGAGTTGTGAGTATTTGAAAAACAAATAGGCATAATTTATTTTTTTTCATAATTTAAAATTCTTATTTTAGGATCTCATAATTTAATCCTTTTTCTGGTATATGTGACTTTGTGTACCTCCTAAAGCTGAATTCCAGATACATCCCTTTTTATATTCCCTTTTTTTTAAATTGAAGTAGAGTTGACACATAGTGTTACATTAATTTTGGGTGTACAGCATAATGATTTGACAACTCTGTATGTTATGCTTACCTTTTAAATACAGTTTCATTATCATTTTAATGCTTTCTGCTCTTGGATTCCCTTAATATTTTCTGATCTGTGTATTTTAGTAAGTTCACTTGAGCAGAACAGTGGGTACTAGCTACATGCAAAATGATCTTGGAAAGATGGTCTTTGTTTTTTATAAAATGTAAAATAAATATCTTTTGCTGAAAGATGGTGACATCTTGTGTGTGCCTTGGGCACATTACTTAACTTTTTTGTGATTCACTTATACCATCTGTAAAATTGGGATAATAAAATCTCATGGAATTGTTGATGTGATTAAATGAGAGAAACATCTATTTTTAGTTTAAAATAGTTTCTTGCATATAGTAAATGCTCAGTAGAAGTTGTGCCTCATTTTTCATTTTAGCCCTGGACTAGCACTGGTCCATTAATTTTTGCTTTCTACCTGAATTTCTCTATTATTTTTTTTTAAGATTTTATTTATTTATTTGACAGAGAACACAAAAAGCAGGGGGAGTGGCAAGCAGAGGGACAGGCTTCCCGCTGAGCAGGGAGCCCAATGGGGGACTTGATCCCAGGACCCTAGCTAGGATCATGACCTGAACTGAAGGTAGACGCTTAACCGACTGAGCCACCCAAGTGCCCCTGTTATTTCTTCTTAATATAATCATGATAATTTGATTTTTTAAAAAATTTACTCACTTTAAGATGAAAAATAGACATTTATGTATAGTTGTTGAATACAGAATTGGATGAAAGCAATAAAATAATGTCTGAAGTCTTTTCAAGTAATAGAGTTTGAGAAATACATGTCAGGACTCTCGTTTTACTCATTGAAAACATCAGCCTAATGGAGATTCACATCCATCAAAGTTAATCTGCTTACCTGCCATCATATTCTACTTGGCTATTAAACTTTCACTTTTCACATTTGTGGTAGTTTCCACACCTTCCTATATTCATATTAGATGCTTATAGTACAGCATCTTTACTTTAAAAGTTTAGGAGATAATTTGAAAATACTTTTCGTGGGTGATACTCCTTTAAAAAGTATAATGGTAGGGCACCTTGGTGGCTCAGTCGTTAAGTGCCTGCCTTTGGCTCAGGTCATGATCCTGGGGTCCTGGGATCGAGCCCTACATCGGGCTCCCTGCTCGGCGGGAAGCCTGTTTCTCCCTCTCCCACTCCCCCTGCTTGTGTTCCCTCTCTCGCAGTCTCTCTCTCTGTCAAATAAATAAATAAAATCTTTAAAAAAAAAAAAAGCATAATGGTAAATATTACGACTTTGGAATGAATGTAGATGACAAACTTTCTTTAGGAAGATAAATCGTAAATTCATTTTTTTAAAAACCACACTCAGTTTGCAGTTAAAGGTGGTAAATGTTTAATATGTGGGAAATGTTGCAAGTAGCAGAGTCTGTTTTACACAGAACTTTCTGTATATATTCTTCCAGTTAGAGCTACTGCATGAGTTAAAAAACTTCCAGGATTCTAATCACTATCTACTAAGATTTCAAATTTGAGGCATAGTATGTTTATACCAAAAGAACAAAGCTGAAACTCCTTATGGAATTATCTAATTGAATCAACTTCACAATATCCACTATTTCACAGTAAAAGTTGTTCTACATTGTTACTCATTCTAAGCCACATCATCATTTTTATAAAGCTACATCATGACTTAGCTTTAGTTTAAAAAAGTGAAGTAGTATATAGCAGTAATTGAAACTCTGCTTCTTAACTCATAACTTGTCAGCATTTCAATTATTAGAACTTACATCCTATTTTCTTAGCCATACTATTAAAATATATTATTTTGATCATAAAGGTAATTGTGTACCTATTCTTACCTCACTCCCTAAGGTTTCTGCCATAATTTGTTTAGTCATTTCCTTGTTTGGGCATTTTCTTTTAAGTTTCAAAGTTTTATTATGCACAACTTTGTAATGACCATAATAGATTTGTATGTTACTTTGAATAATTAGCTTTGAAGAAAAAAGATACAATTATGGGAAGATGGAGAAGTAGATGAAGTCTTAGGATTCAGAGTGACAGCGTATAAGGACCTAAAGAGTTGACAAACTGATGATTTATTCCTTATCTCATTCAAAAGTGATGACAGGTTATTCCTGGAGAACTGCCAAAATCAAAAAGAGGAGAGGAAAGCGGGAGTGTGGGGTGGAGGCATGGAGGGGAGGGAGGGAGGCACAGGGTGGTTGGAGGTGGGAGGAAAACTGAAGATTGCGGGTGGCATTAGCTGAGTTATGAGCTAGACAGGATATGTTATGTTGATAGGTTCTGGAAAGCCCCAGAGAGAAGATGCTGCAGGAAAAGATATTAGGGCTTACAGTATTCTCTCCACTCCATGAAAACACTTTGGGCACAAGGCAATCTTTTTGCTATTTGGGGCCTTTTAGATGTATGGGGGGAAAAGGAAGAAAGTATGTAACTAGTTGATGATATCAACAGGGAATGTGTAAATTAGATGTTCACACCTTAAAAAAGAGCACTGATTATGCTTTCATGCTGCATGAGAAGCACCTTCGTAATGGTATGAAAATACCAATGTACTAGGCGTACTTAACATTTTCATCTTTGTGTATTCTGCCTTCCTGTGTATAGGCCTCCCTGCTAGGATTTGAAAAGTAGAGATGATGGGATCCAAGTGTGCCATGTCAAAATGTATCAGTTGTCATGGATACTTTGAAAATAAAGGACCAACAAATATTAATTAGTTTGATTTGAGGGGTCAGTCTTAGATTTTTGTCATTTATAACCTTCAATTTGTTTCTTTCAATAAGTTTCATAGGAGAATTTACAAAGGAATCCCACTCCAGCTCAGAGGTGAAGTCTGGGCTCTGCTTCTGGAGATCCCTAAAATGAAAGAAGAAACAAGAGACCTCTATACTGTGAGTATTTAAAGCTAACTTGTTATTTTGAAATTGAAAAGTAAAACCTATTTCTTTTCACTTTCAAGGTGATGTAAGATATTCGTATCATTTGAAGTTATATTAACATGATACTACATTGAGTTGTATAAGCCTATTTTCCTGATTGTTTGGTTTAGTGCAATCTACTTCCTAACTTGCGAACAAATACTTCAGGGAAAATGTTATTTTCTGTATCAGTCAGTAAGTATCCAGTGCTTTTCACATATTTGAAAAGAACAGTGTTGGGGCGTATTCATGAGGAAAATTGACTAACACCTGATTGTAACTGCTCATATGCAGTGTAGTGTTAATAAAGAGATCTACAGTGTCCTTTCTAGACTTTGTAGGAAAACAGCAGTGGGATTCAGTTTATCCAACAGCTGCCTGTGTGTGCTTGACTATTTTCTTCTGGGTGTGAGAAAAGAATTTTTCTCCAAGACTAGTAGGGATCTCTAGGTTTTGTTATTTGTTAATCAAAAGTCAAACTTTTGACTCCGTGATCCATAGTGCTTTCCTTAAATTAGTTAATACATTACATTTACCTCCTTGTCATCTCAGCTATACCCTTTCTAAATCTAAAGTTTATATTAACATTTGAAAGGAATGATTATCTAAAAATCTTTTTGAAATATGTTCCTCAGAAAATGTATATAAATAGAATAAAATGGATAAAAGAACAATTATTTATAATTTAAACCCAATACCAATTATAAAAGGAGCCTTGGAATACTCTTGATATTTTCTTTTCTTTTTCAAATAATGTGTTTGTGTGTGTATATAATGTTGTATCAAGATGAAAGATAATAAATACTGGTTAATTTAAAGAGTTACTTTTTGTGTGTCTAAAAGATTTTTTAAATTAGCTGTTTGGGCCCTACACAGACTATGAGTTTATGTCTTAGGGTTTTAGAGTTTCAAATTATTTTAGTCTGTTGATTAGATATTTGCTTTTAGTATCATGGTTTTAGAGCCAGTATTGAAAATGGTGTCTGAGAAAACATATAAAATCTAGCCCCAGCACCTAGTACAGCGTGCCGGTATATGGTAGGTGCCCATTAAATTCTTGTTTAATTAATGAGAGGAGACAGTTATTTTTCTTTAGCATGCTGTCTTTGTTTCCTCGGGCTGCCATGAAGTGCCACAAACGGAGTGGCTGCAGACAGCAGGGTGTCTTCTCTCACACCTCTGGAAGCTAGTGGCCTGATACCAGGGTGTCTGCAGGACCCTGGTTCGTCTCAAGGCTTGGGGGAGAGTCCTTCCTCGCCCCTTCCTGGCTTCGGGCATTGCCAACGCCATTCCAGGGCTTGCAGCTGCCTCAGTCAGCTCTCTGCCTCCCTCTTCACACGACCTTCTCCCTGTGTGTGTCTGTGTGTCTGTGTGTCTGACCTGATAAGGACGCAGGTTACTGGACTTGGGGTCCACCCTAATCCAGCATGATCTCGTCTTCAGTCAGTTACATCTGCAAAGACCCTATTTCCAAATCAGGTCCATTCACAGGTTCTGGGTAGATGTGAGCTTGGAGAAGGGGCACTATTCAATCCAGCACACATTCTAATAGCAGAACTGTGCTTTCAACGATCTTTTAGACCTTTTCTACATAGAATAAAATGATCCAGGCACTGATTAACATGAGAGATCTATTTAGTAAATGCCAGGCATACAAATAACAAAAACAAAAGAAATGACTTGCCTTCCAGTACTTTCAAGGTTATTTTTTCTAACACTATGATGGAAAAAAAATTTTTTTTAATTTTTTTATTCTTTGAGTTTTCCCGGCGCCATTATTTGATGGTCCTTCTTTCCCACTCTTTCTTACTCTCTCTCTCCAAAGATGGTATGAGTTGCTCTGTTCAGGTTGGAACTTCAGGAGGAATAGAACTATTAAGATTTTTCTCTGGTGGGTGAGACTTGCTGGTGCCTGAGCTGGCGCCCTCATCTACCTCTTCCTCCTGTTCTTTTAGGTGTACCTCAGTGTCATTTATCTCTCTTGTGTGTCGTGCTAGATCTCACACATGGCAGAAGTTCAGTCCATCATGGTTAACAGCCTCACCTACAGCCTTCCTGGGGCTTCATAATCTTGTTAGCCAAACACACTGCGATATTGTGGATCTTTCCAGCATTCCACAAATGCTTTCCACTGTACCTCCACTTCAGGTTTATAGGTTCATTAGATCCTGTTTCTTTTAAATAAAATATATATTCTTGTATTATTGTGACACTCATGGGTCTCAGCCCACCCAATCTCAGAGATAACTGTAGAAGCTGCTTTATTTACCTCCTTGCACTAAGATAAGAAATATGCTTGATTTCCTGTATTCTGTACATTTGTTTGTAAATATTCTAGGACCTAATCTTTCTGACCTACTATTTTTTACCTACTAACTGAAATTTGTTTCTGTCTTGAGGCCTTTTTGTGTTGGATTTTCTTTTCCTCTAGAGAAACTGATACTATAGATGTATTTGGGTGATTTTCTGCCTTTGAACTAAATTTTATTGTAAAGCACATTTTATCATGTCCTGTCAAAACATTTTCTTTCTGTGTTTTGACATCTCATTTTTTTACCAGGAGACTTGTAGAACAATCATTGAAACCTCTTTACTTGCCCATTACCTTTAAAAAAAAAGAAAGAACAAATATGAACAGATTACCATTTTTAAACTAAATTTTGGTAATATCTTCTGGATCAACTTTTATCAGGGATAGTGTACAGTAATATTTTAGTGGTCGTGTGATTTTAATACAATACTATAAATATCTCCCTGTGTATTTAGGACTCTGAAGTATACTCTTGTTACTCTTCATGATTTTAAAAGCTACAGAAGCTGCCCTTGTCTGAGCTCCTGCCTCAAAACATAGAGAGTACATGTAGTCACAAAACACTTGACACATACACACATATTCCAGATAGCCTACTTCTTTCTACTTTTAGCTGAAGTCAGGAATTAGCAGTTATATTTTCATATGTATTTATTGGAGTTGATTCAGGCAGAGATCTGTATCACCAGTACATGGTAAACGAGTCAGTATAATATATGTATATAAATGCATAATTATACATTAGTGTGGTTAAGTGTAGATTAATATAAATTTTAATCTCTTATCTAGTTCAACTTGGGAGATTAAATATCCTCACTCAGCTCCCTTACCCCGAAATGCCATGAAACTGACAGCAGGGAATTTTTGTAAAGGCAAAAGCCCACAAGGAGTAAGAAATAGGAGAGAGAGTGGCTGCCAGTGTCTGGAAACCAGACAGACATTTACTAAACTCAGCAAACCCGAGAAAATGGAAGCCCGGGCTGGCTGATTTCGATCTCAGAATCTCCAGAAGGCTTGCTAATTGTCAGCTGCAGGTGCCTCTGGGAGTGGCGGTGAAGCTCAGAACTGTGGAAGTTGTCCAGAGTCCGTCACAGAAGCAGTTAGATCCTCGACGTCCCCCTCCCACCCTGGCCACGGGTCCAAGGTTTACCATTTGGAGAGAATGAACCAGAGGGCCTCTGGACCGGAGAGGACCCATGGTCCTGAGGGGTGGGGCAGGGGGGGCGAAGAGATGGCACAGAGGAACTGCATGTCCTGAGCTGGGGGCATCCTGGCCTCCTTCCCATGCTGCTCCCAGCACATTGGCGGCCAGGTGCTTATCTTCCTGACCAGAGACCAGAAGAGACTTCTCTGAGGAATCTGCCCAGCCTAAGGACATAAACCCAGAGATACTGACTTCAGGGAAACTGCCCAGCCAGATCATTCTGCAGTGGAGAGACAGTCGTGAAGCCCCACCTCTGCACACAGAGCTTGCCGTCAGCTTTTTAGTGTTCTACTTTTAAATATAAGCAGACAACGAAATACCACTGTTTCCTTGAGGAAAGGAGCTAACATTAAAGATACACGAGAACAAATGGAAAAAAGAAACGTGTAAGAAACAGACTATAGAGCAGCAAGAAGAAAACTTAAAAAAACGATCACAAGTATCTTCAGAGGGATCAAAATAGATATTACATCCATAAAGCAAGTATAGAAGCCTATAAAAAAGAACCTTTGAGAACAACAAAGAGCTTATTAATCATAAAAAATTATAATAGAACTGAAAGATTTGAGAGAAGGTTTGAGAGTAACAATTGAAGGAATTTCCCAGAAAGTAGATGATAAATTCAAAGAAATGGGAAATAATACAGAAAATATAAGAAAGTTAAATGACAGCCGGAGATTCCACACTCTAATAGTAAGAGTTCCAGGAAGAGAAAATGGGAATGCAGGTGGGAGGGATGAGGAAATCGACAAAGGAATTACTGAAGAAATCACTCAGAACTGAGAGACGTGAGTCCGAGTTTATAAGATTGAAAAGACCCATCAAGTGCCCAACCCTGTGGATAAAAATAGATGCAAATCAAGCACAGAAATGTAAAGTTTCAGGACATGGAGAGAAAAATGCCTACGAGCTTCTAGAGAAAAAGCAGATTTCATACAAAGAAACCAGAATTAGAGCGGCAACACTGGAAACTAGAAGACAGTAAAGGCAATGCCTTGTGAGCAAAAATATTTTCCAATTTAGAATTCTAAAACAGCCCAACAGTTAAATAAGAAGGAGGTAATATCAGACTTCTGAAGTTTTCAAAACAATTTATCTTCCATACACCCTTCCACAGGAGCTACTGGAGGATGTGCTCCTCCAGAACAAGGGAATAAACCAAGAAAGAAGACATGAGACCCAGGGAACAGGAGACCCAAGCGAAGGAAGGCCTAGCCGCGGGTGAAGGGGGACCCCAAGACCCTAGCTGTGCAGCAGGCTAAGAGGTCCAGGAGCCCAAGGCTGGAGCAGGGTTGAAGGCTCTGGAGAGACATCTACACGAAGTTGAAATCGGAGATTACCTTTTCCATTGCGACAGCACCAGAGGAGATGGATGCAGTTTAAAGTGAGTTTGGGATTGGATTAGCAACAAGCATGTAGAAAATGAAGCAAATCAAGAAACAAGGCAATGATTAGCTCGAAGGAAAACAAAAATATTGTGTTGGAAAGAAAAAAGAAATCCTAGCGGACTGTGTGGCTCAACTGTGAAGAGCTTTTACGTAGTCTTATTAGCAAGGCAGACTCCGAAAAGTGCTTCATTCCAAATTAGAATCTAACTGTATTGTTAAGATGGGGGGGGGAAGGTGGCGGGAGGAAGGAAAGGATGGGTGTGGGAGAGTTGGGGCATTGGTGGGAGGGAAGCTCTTCATTGTGTGCCTTTTCACATTCGTTGGTGAACCACAGGTGTGCTTTTCCTAAACCAAAACAGTTTTTTAATGATAATTACTTTATGATTTATTATTTTAATGAGAATTGTCTTCAACAACTGATTTCCATAAAAATGTGCTTTCTTCCCCCCTTTTTTTCTCTTCAGAAATTAAAACACAGAGCACGGGGTTGTTCACCTGATATCAGACAAATAGACCTTGATGTCAACCGCACATTTAGGGACCATATTATGTTTAGAGACAGATACGGTGTTAAGTAAGTAAACATTAATGTTATGAAATGTAAATAGCATTTATAAAGAGTGTTTATTAAAGTCTTTGTTAACTTAAAACATGAGTGAGTAGAATGTCTTGTATGAACCATAATTTTGATGCAGGTCCTAAAGGTTTAAGCTTTTGCAGATCGTTTGGTCCGTGTTGTGTGAAACCTAGGATCTAGGCTCCCTTAAATTTTTTAACCTTTGACGTAGTAGATGCTATTCGGTTGGTAAAGAGTCATTTTATGATCTGGGAATTCTTAAAAATGTAGTAGCTACTTTTATTAAAATCTTAGTAAAGAAATGGGAGATTGTGTTACTTTTTGAAAACTATGTCAGCGACAAATAGATCCCTATAAACTTGACCCCAGTGCATAGCTGAAACTAAAACAAATGAGGAATGAATGACTGAAATGAGTATTACAGTTTACGAATGAGAGTTTTGCTGAACTCTGTATCGGCTGAGTTCAACAGGAGAAACGGAAACCAGTAAGAGACGTGTATTCAGAGATTTGTTGAGAGGAATTGGCTTGTAGTGGGGGCTGACTAGGCAGGTCCCGTATCTGGAGGGCAGGCCACCAGCAGAGACAGTCCAGAACTCCTGAGCACAAGCGGAGCTGCTGTCCACAGGAGGAGCTTCTTCAGGGAGGCCTCACATCTGCTCTTACAACCTTTCACTCGATTGAATCAGGCCCACCAAGATTATCTAGGATCATCTCCCCTACTTAAAGTCAACTGCTTATGGACTTTAATCACATCTAAAAAATGCCTTTTTTACAGCAACATGTAGATTAGCTTTTGAATAATTGGGGGTTGTAGCCTAGCCAAGGTGAGTGACATCAGTGGTGTACTGACCGTTAGAGTACATCCTTGTCAACTCAGTTTCCAAATACAGGTAATACAAGGTCATACTTCACCTAACATGATAGAACTCTTTTGCCTAGGACTGAAACTAGTCTAACCCTTTCCCCCCAAGAGGATGCGAAGTCCTTGGTAATGTTTACTCTTTTGCTTTGACATTCTATAACCTAAATACCACAATATAAAATAAACTGTTAATAATATATCTGTCTAGGGCGCCTGGGTGGCTCAGTTGGTTAAGCAACTGCCTTCGGCTCAGGTCATGATCCTGGAGTCCCGGGATCGAGTCCTGCATCGGGCTCCCTGCTCCGCAGGGAGTCTGCTTCTCCTTCTCCCACTCCCCGTTTGTGTTCCCTCTCTCACTGTGTCTTTCTCTGTCAAATAAATAAATAAAATCTTTAAAAATATATATATATATCTGTCTAATATAGCTAATATGTTAGATGAAAAGGGAAAAGGAAGGAGGAAAACAAAAATATTTTTAAATATATATAAACACATATACCAAAATAAGGAAAAAATGCTCAGAACAATTATAATCTATCTTTTTCTTTCTTTCTTTCTTTTTCTTTCTTTCTTTCTTTCTTTCTTTCTTTCTTTCTTTCTTCTTTCTTTCTTTCTTTCTTTCTTTCTTTCTTTCTTTCTTTCTTTCTTTCAAGATTTTATTTATTTATTTGAGAGAGGGCAGGAGAGAGAGCAAGTGGGGTGGGGGGGGGAGGAGTAAAGGGAGAAGGAGAAGCAGGCTCCATGCTGAGCAGCGAGCCCGATGTGGGGCTCGATTCCAAGACCCTGGGATCATGACCTGAGCTGAAGGCAGACGCTTAACCGACTGAGCTACCCAGGCACCCCTATAGTCATCATTTCTGTGGCTAGGCACATAGTTATGGCTGGTTTCCGCTACCTATTTCATATTCCCTTTGCTCTCCACAGGACCTCAGCTGGTCATGGTTCTCAACCTGGTGGGGTGACCTAAATTTTAATTCTGGACCTTGAGCAGTCCTGCTTGAATTAGATTGCTGTAGTTTTCCATTGACTTTAATCACAAGGCTTGGCTATACTAAGAGACACCCTAAGTATTCTCCTGTGTTCTAGTCCTACTCTTCCTTACATCTGTTGTGTAGTAGCAACTCAGTTGCTCCAACCAGTACAGTTACCTTCTTTGCTTGTTGATTCAGAGAGACGTGGAGCCCAAAGTGATTGGGTGGCAGTCTCAACTTCTAGTTCAGTGGAATCATCGTGTCTCCTGGTGGAAACATTTCTCCCTTTGGAACTAGGACTTCTAGACCAGCAGAGCTTAAGGCTGATGGGATGGGAAGCAAACCGTTTGCTAGTGGGCTACTAGGGATAATAGTGGGTAGAGTCATCCCCATTTCTGCCCCTTGAATCTTGGACCCCAGCATCGTGGCTGTGGGAGAGAGAGCGCTAGATATTGGTGGCTGATTGAGAACATATATGGCCTCCCAGAGGATGTGCCAGCCCTGCAAGGTATTGTACCTAGCCTGCACTGTAACTGAGGCTTCACCGGGCCTCCATAGTTCTATCAGGCTGGCTGCTCCTATGGGGATGATTTTATAGTGAGAATAGTTGCCCTCCTTTGTGAAGCCATTTTTGTTTTTTGGTATACATTCTATCAGAATGAATGTCAGGGGCACCTGTGTGGCTCTGTTGGTCAAACGTCCGACTCTTGATTTTGGCTCAGGGCATGATATCGGGGTCATGAGATCGAGCCTCTCATAGGGCTCTGTTGCTGGGTGTGGAGCCTGCTTGAGATTCTCTCTCTCCCTCTGCTGCTCCACCCCCTTTAAGAAAAAAAAAAGAACGAATGTCATCTAGTCTTAAATTTAGACTGTACAGAGTATTTGTTTACATTTGAGCTTGGGATCATTTATTACAGTAGTACTTTTGTCTAGATTATCTATTTTCAGGCAAACTTTCTTTTTTTGTTTATAATTTTAAAAATATGTGAAATAACCAAAATATATTCAATATAAACTTTCTTTTCTCTAGGCAACAGTCCCTATTCCATGTTCTTGCTGCATATTCTATTTATAACACGGTAAGTTGGAGCATACCCACTCAGGGCTCTTTGAGTTGTATTCTGAGGAACAGGAGGAACTCTTTGGGCACCCCCTGCCTTTGTGGATCTTTTCAAGGCTTCTCTGGTGACCTTGGGATCTTAGAACAGAGCTGATTCAGAAATGGGAAAAACCACTTTATGCCAGTGAATCTCTCATTTTACCCTCTTTCTCTGGGATTGTTCTGTTGTGGTGTTGTTTGTCTTATTTTTATTTTACACAGTCGTGCTGAGAATGAGCAGGGATAGAAGTTTAGGAATTTGGTGGGCAGATGAATTTTTGCTCAACCTTGCTCACCCTTCATCACTCCTGGGAGTTTGCGTTTCAAGGTCACATTTTGTTTACTCATTGAGGGCCAAACAGGAGACCATGTGTACCTACTTGCTAACCCTAGGAGTAGGCTACAAGTAAACTTTTTGGTAATAGAACATGTTGTTCTTAACATATCTATCACTCGGGGGAGATGATAATTTGGGGAAAGATAATTAGTGTTGAACCTAATGTGGATGTTAAATGCTTATTGATTAGGTTCTAGAGAGGACAACCTTGAACCTTGGGTGTGTAATTTCTCTTAAAACCTTTAAGTTACAAGAAATTTCAAACTAGGGCAAGTTAAAAAAAGAGTTTATTAAAGGCCTTTTTTGTAGAAAGGAAGTAAAAGTTGGGCCTCATGGAAATTGGAGCTGGAAAGTGAGAAGCCTTCACTGAGAAAGAGCTACTACACTTTCTGTCTCCTGCTCTGGGGCCACACAGTAACTGATTATCTCTGTAAACTGCTTGTTCTGCTGTTTCTCCAAATTGCTTTCTTTGCCTACTTTTCAGTTTTCCCATGGCTTAAATTGCACCCACAGACTCAACATGACCATTCTGTTTAAATGCATCTCACCATCTGATTACAGATATCCTGGAGAGAGTATGTGATTAGTCAGTGCAGCCAATTAACTCTTCCCCTGGGGTCAAGTGACCTCTTCTGCTCCATCAGCTTTGGTTCATATGGCACAAACATGAACCTCTAAGGCCATATTACTAGCAGGGAATACAGGGAGAGTAGGCAGTTCTCAGAGAAGGGACATAGACTGGCTGGGTATCCCAAAATGTGTCTCTGTAAGGGCCAGGAAATCTAGAGGAGACAAGACAGCAACTTGGGAACTATAGAAGGAGACAAGACAGCAACTTGGGAACTGTTACAAGGAGAGAAACTTGGCAGCATTTGAACAAAGAGGAGGAATATTGAACTGAGAATAATATATACAAAGGAAAAAGAAACTTTTAGTTTTCTTTACAGAAGGTATAATGGTATTGAATAGGGCACAATAAAAATACATGTAGCTTGACACTTTGCCCATGCTTCTACATTTATTTTTGAATACAGATTTATTCTTTTATAGTATATAGCTCAGTGTTGTAAAGCTGTAGTCTTTATCTGTAGAATTGTCCATTATTTCATGTGTCTAAGCATTTTCTGATTATTTTGTTGGGCAGGTTTTTATATGTGCGTATGCATGTAATTGGATCTTAAAATCCCCAGTTTCTTTGTTCTCATTTATCTTCAGGAAGTTGGATACTGTCAGGGGATGAGCCAGATCACAGCTTTGCTCCTTATGTATATGAATGAAGAAGATGCCTTCTGGGCCCTGGTCAAACTATTCTCAGGCCCCAAACATGCTATGCATGGTAAGAAAACCCATATAGTTCACCAAAAACAATAAACAAGGAAGGGAGAAAAAGGTAAATTAAATTCAAAGTTTGAAAGATGCTTGGTAGGGTTAAGTACAAAAACTTAATGTCTGGGGCTGTTCAGTCAATTAGTGTTTGTGAGTCATTTCTTATCTCCTCCTTTATTGAACTTTGCTAAACTTTTCTGTTCACATTTATATTCCTTTATGTTTACCTCAAGGTACACTGTTGGCATTTTGAGATTCCTTCCTTACTTGCCCCCAGTCAGAAGAAACTAATTTAGGTTTGGAGGAATTTAGGAAAGCTATATTAATGGTAGAAATAAAAGATGCCTTTGACTAAAACTTTTAGACTGTCATGCAGTTTTCATTTCAGTGAAATGTGTGTTTTGGTTCTTTTAGCCGTAAAATTGATTCCATTTTACAATAAAAGGCTGCTGATAACATGTTGTGGGTATTTCATTATTTAATATCTCAAAACTTGCATGAACGTTTGGTTTACAAGTTAGGAGATTGTTTTTAATAACCTTTCCCTTATATCTGCCAAGCATATACAAGAAACTTTAGAGTTTGGATTGCATCTTCTTTTGGAAATAAAAGTGGCATTTGCCCATTTAATGCAAAATGATTTTCCCAGTGCCATCCATGTGATAATACCAAATTAAAAACAAATTTTTAACATGAATCACTTGAAGAATAGATCATCTAAGTTCCTTTTGTGAGTAAGCTTTATGTGGTGAGGAACCTGTCACGTGTTTAAAGTGATATTTTAACATTTTCAAAATTATGACTATAGTTTATTAATTCTCACATTCTTACCATGTGGTTTTTGTGGTGGTATTTTGTGTGTGTGTGTGTGTGTGTGTGTGTGTGTGTCCCCGTGGTTGCACATTTGGTCATCTCCCTCACTTTTCCTTGTGAATATTTTTTAAATGAATACTACTACTAATGATAACTGTTTCTGGACACTTTGCATCCCATCAATAGACTCCAAAAGTAAGACGCAGTATATCGAACTGCCATCCAGCAGTATCTTTTGAAAAGGCATCTTGAAGAAAAATAACTCTCCCTCATCCACCTTTATTTTGATTTACCATGGAATAAATGGTGTTGCTGATCTGTGTTGAAGTACAAAGGGATGTTACAGTTTCAGTAGTACGTTAATTACTTGGAAAACTGCCCAAGTCTAGGAAAGTCATTTCTTTTGAACACACCTGATAAGCTTACATTCAGCAGTTGTCACCAGTCTAATCTATAAAGTAATATTAATTTTACTATCCTAATATTTGCATTTACTGTGCAGGTTAGGTCATTATTTTGGATAAGTTAGTATTTAGAGATACTTGTTTGTAAGTCTGCCTATGGAATTTTATCACTGAGGGTTGCCTCAGTTCTTTGCATCTTTTACATGATAGTGATGTCACTTATAAATGTCCAGAATAAAGTGAGGGCTGAAGAAAATGAGATTTTAAAATACCAAGTCTGGGATATCACTACAAGTGAAGTAATGTTAATTATCTTAGCATCCTTGAGCTAGTATTTATTACTGAGGGGCATTGCCTTTTTCAAAATGAGACTTTTTCTTGAAATTCTTCTAATTCCCATTCCTATCAAATTGACCATCAAAGTGGCACAGATAGACAATACATATTTTTTTATGACATCAGAAAATGTTACTATGGGAGGAATAGAATCTCTGTCTCTGGAAATTTTTACACATAAGTATGTTGCTTGAGTTCTTGGAGGAATGCAGTTTCACTTTTTGAAAGCAGGTGTTTTTGTGGGGAGAAAAAAATGGGACTCCAAGATCAAATAAGTCTGGCAGAGTGAGTTAATCAAGCACACAAAGTTTCTTTAGTTTATAAAGCATGTTAGAAAGATTGAGAAGCCCTTATGCATCCTGAATATGCCAGAAAGGTTTGTGGAGCACACAGTACTTCCCCTGGATTCTTTTTAAAAAACTTAGGACATCTATTAACATCTTTCAAAATTACATAAAACCCAGGTTGGAAATAACTAATGTGGAGAAATGATAAATCTGTTGAGTGTATAACCTTTTTAATGGATCGTGTAGAATATCTGAAAGGAAACTTGTAAATAAAAATAGATGTAAAGTTCTATGAGTTAGATACACAAAATCAGTACTAACTTACCATTTACAATTAGTTTCTTCCTAGAAATCTTAGAGATTCTGTTGTATAATGAGATGGGATAAACTCTAGTTTCTGATACAACATTGATCATTAGTGTCATTATGTCTTAGCTGATGTCAGATATCACAGAAGGGATTAAAAAGTGATAAAAACCTTGGAAGCATGATACTAATGAAGTTTTTAGAGTAAACCTGAAAAAAGGAATAAAATGTTTGTTATGTAGCATACTGACAATAAAACAAAATAATTCCTCAAGATTAGAATAACTTATAAGAAATTTGTGCATTTAAGATATGCTTTAAGATACTTGAAGAGAACAGACAATCCTGATAAATGGCTTCAGTTTTCATTTTTTTCTTGGTTTCTAAATTTCCCTTTTAATTCAGAAATATTCTGTCCTCTTTTATATTTTTACAAGGTTATAGGAGATCTTTACCAAACAGGTACTAGATTGCAAATTTCATTGCCCAGAGCTTACACACAATTATTTCCTTGGTGAGGAGGATAAGTATCTTAGTAACTACTGGATTTTTGTTGTTGCTGACAGTTAAAAATGAAAGAAATGTGTTGCATTTTGAAAGGGGTTTTTGTTGCTATTGTTTATGAAATACTGTTTTTATGTTTGTATTCTAGGCTTTTTTGTTCAAGGTTTTCCTAAACTCTTGAGGTTTCAAGAACATCATGAAAAAATACTGAATAAATTTCTATCCAAGCTTAAGCAACACTTGGTAGGTAGATGTGACATTGACTTAACACCCACTTACACCAAGGATAAACCTAGAAGAATTGAGTGCAGCCTTTGGTCCCAATTGCTTTATTGATTTGCGGTGTTGTCCATTTCATTTACTATGCATTTGTAATTCCCAGGTGTTTGAAGAGCATGAGATTTGTGGAATTTAGTATTGATGAATCATCACAGCCCTAACTCATAAAATCAAACCACTTCTTTGCAGATGAGATATACAAATGGTGCAGTTTTTAACGATATGTGATTTCTTGGTAATTTTGGAGGCCTTTTTATTGCACCAAAAATACTTTAAGGGTCATACAAACTCTGTCCTTAGTGAACCATAGACATGCTGTACTATGAAACATGATAATTTAGTGAAGCAGAGATACTTCACTGTAAAATGTATTATAGAGAATCAAGATGTTATATTACAATCCTATAGAAGAAGGATTTATTCTTAAGGTGATTTCCAAAAGTGAGATTGAGGGAGAAAGAAAGTAAGGAGAAAAAACTAGAAATACTCCAGCATGCAAAAGATTTGGAATGAAACGGTGTTATGTTTAGCTTTGACAGCTACCTCCAACAGCTTTCGTAACTTTTAGTATTAGGTTGTCATATTTTATTTGCTGCAATCCAGAAATTTGAAGTCTTTGTTTTTTTTCAGGATTCTCAAGAAATCTACACAAGTTTTTACACAATGAAATGGTTTTTTCAATGTTTCCTTGATCGTGTGAGTATTTCTTTACAAAACCCAATCATAAAATTATAAGTACCAGACAAGAGTGAGCTGTTAATCTTATCTTGTTTTGTTTTTAATTATAGACTCCTTTTACACTAAACCTCAGAATATGGGATATCTACATCTTTGAAGGAGAACGAGTTCTTACCGCTATGTCTTACACAATCTTAAAATTACACAAAAGTAAGAAAATGTTTAAGTATAAAGATTTCACAAAGATCAAGGCTTGATTTAACTCTGATTTCTCATTCCTCACCCAACTTCAGATTTATTTTCTTTTAGTGGTGGATTTAAAAAATTCTTGAAAGTCAGTGAAGAAATCATGTTCAGGTGGTAATCGGCTTCCATCAGTTCTTTCTCATGGCTAGAAGCTGATTACATTGCAGAGGTCTTTGATTTTTTTTTTTCTCTATTTCAGTTTAATTTTCCCATTTAAGCAGTAGAAAGCAATGTGTTGGTTTCACTAATAATATTATTCTTACTAAGTATTTGTTTCCTTATTCCTAATACTGCTTTTCATCAGTCTGAACTTCTGGTTTGTAATCAGAGAAGAGAGAGACCAAAGAAACCAGGCCCTTAGTTCAGAAGTCTGGTGAAGATATTTTCCATCACTGTTTCCTCCATCCAGGCAAAAGCACCCATATCCAAGCTGTAGACCAGAGATGGGGCACCTCCTCCTGCTCATCTCTCTGCTTGACTGCATTGTGGCCTCTGGGGCAAGTACAGTCACTTGTTGGGTTAATGCAATATTCGGCTGCAGTACTTCAAGGGCTCTATACATTTGGCACGTGGTGTCTTACTTTAAAAATCAAGAAATGAGAGTTTTCTTCTTGAATGTGAAGAACCTTATTATCTTAAAGTCTCAGTTCAGTCTTTAAAATTAAAACTCCTCCTAGTCCGTCGTCTTGTAACTCTGCAGAGAGGAGAATCATTGAAAGCTTTAGAACTTCATGGAGCACTTGGAGTCTAGCTCTTACAACGTAGTTCCACATTCACTGATCATTCTCCTCCCTTAGGTTATTCTTGAATGATCTTCTGTTCAGCTTCCCAACTAAATTATAAGCTAATTGAGTAGTTGGGGGTCACGTTTTGTGAGGTTTTTTTCCTGCTGTGCTTGACGTTGCTCTAAGTACATGTTAGGTATTTTAATATAAAATTGTTTGATTGCTTACTTGAAAGGCAGGCCTTTGGACTGTCCAAACTTTAGAGAGAAATGAAAACTCCCTGTAAAATCAAGTCTGTATTAAAGATAAGGATTCAGAAGTGCTGTGGTTCATTTCCCTTACACCCAGTCCTCACTCCTCCAGCATGCAAACCACAGCATCCAGAGAACTGTCTCCCAAGACTCACGATCTGTCTGAAAACTGCAGGAAATCTGTCTCTGTCTCTCCCCCACCTGACCCCCCCACCTCCTCCTCTTCTCTTTCCCTCCCCTGCCCCTCTTCTCCTCTTCCCGCCTTTCCTTTCTTTCTGGATTATGAACTGACCAAGATGTGGAACAAAAGTATACTTTCTATTAAAATATGTGCATATTGGTTTAATGTTCACTAAACAGCAAGAAAGTGGAAACATGATGTTGTATTTCTCCATAGCTCTGTTCTCCGTCTTAAATTATGTTTTATTTATATGAGCCTTGATTAATTTTGGCAAGTGAAAAGTTTCTTCACCCTTTGCAAATAAACTTTAAAGCACAATACCTACTTTATATCCTATCATATCATCACACTAAATAGCTGTTGGAAAAAATGTGTCTACTGCTATGTAGTTTTTTCTCAGGAAGACAAGAGCTCAAGGACTTATATGAAGTTTCTTCACCGCCATATGAAGCTTCGAAAACTCTGTCTGGGCACCTTAACCAAGAGTTTAGCTAAAGCTCCTAAGATTTTGTTCTTGTTTTTTTCCTGATTGTTTTAACAATATTTAGAGACATTGTTACGGGAAGTTTATCACACACTGGTTTTAAACAGTAAAAAAAAAAAAAAGTAATAACCTAAATGTCCAGTATTAGAAGACTGATAAGTGAGTTATAGTACATTATAGTATATCTGATGGACTCAAAGTATAATCAGTTTTTTAAATTGATAACGTGTGTACACACATCTACTTGTAGGGCAGTGGCTAGTGGGATCGTAGCTGATTTTTGCTTTCTACTTTGTATCTGTAATCTGAAGTTTTTTAATTTTCTTTTTTTATTTTTTAAGATTTAATTTATTTATTTGACAGCACAAGTAGGCAGAGTGGCGGGCAAAGGGAGAGGGAGAAGCAGGCTCTCGCCTGAGCAGGGAGCCTGATGTGGGGCTCGAATCTAGGACCCCGGGATCTTGACCTGAGCCGAAGGCAGATGCTTAACCGACTGAGCCACCCAGGTGCCCCTGTAATCTGAATTTTTTTAAATAAAACTAATTTCATAAGTAGAAATACAAATAAAGTTAGTAATCAGATTTTTTGGAAATTCTGAAACCGTAAATATAGAGACTTGAAATAGGTTTGCCTGTGGGAGGTGGAGTTCTGTAACAGTAAAACAGAAAGCCCTCATGTCATCTTGGGTGGCCTGTTTCTCTAAGAAGTGCTTGCTCTGGGTCAATATTAATGTCTAAGGTGTGATGTTCTTAAATAAACCCATGAAAAGGTATTTAGCAGTAATCACCTCTCCCTTTCTCCCCAAAGAGTAGATGTGACTGCTTGGGTATCAGAAAATACTTTTATTTTAATTGAGTATCAGTGATGTTTACAGTACAGTTTACATAAGTTGTATGCTGTGCCCTTTTTAAAAAATACTGCACCAGAATAGAATACGTTACCGTCTCAACCT
Source organism: Mirounga angustirostris (assembly GCF_029215605.1). Classification (NCBI taxonomy): domain Eukaryota; kingdom Metazoa; phylum Chordata; class Mammalia; order Carnivora; family Phocidae; genus Mirounga; species Mirounga angustirostris. The sequence continues at coordinate 128,964,928 of NW_026991713.1, forward strand.
GAGTAACTGTTGACTCAGCATTTGTATTTCTCTGATTTGTTCTTAGAACATCTAATGAAATTGTCTATGGAAGAACTTGTAGAATTTCTTCAGGAGACCCTGGCAAAGGATTTTTTCTTCGAAGATGACTTTGTAATAGAGCAACTTCAGATTTCTATGGTGGAACTAAAGCGTGCAAAATTAGACCTTCCAGAACCTGGTAAGAAATATTCAAACACTTTCTATATAAGTCATAATTAAAGTTGGGAAATGATGCAGTGAACACGGGCCATTTCTGTTTCAGAACATAAGCATTATGTGTACTTGTGATGGCAAGCTGTTTATGGCTTTGTGCTTATTTTAAGAAAAAGCAAATAAACGCATTAATGAAATCTGCCTCTCCTAATAGAATAACTGTACTATCCCTGTTTAAATTTAGAATGTTTGGATGGCAAATACTGATCAAGAGAAGTAATCATGGTGCTTTAAATGAGCTAAACAATAACCTTTACTTTCAGCATCTCATTTTGTAAAACCATAAGGAATAGCAGAGAAAATAGAAGATCTATTTTATAGAAGAGGACCCAGATACTGCAATGCTTCTGTCTGAAGCTACAGAACCAGCAGATGGCGTTATTGACACTGGAGTCTGAGCTTTCTGACTGCTGATCCAGGGCACTTGGCAGTATGTCGCAGTGTAGATAATAGATTTTATTCGCTTATTTCAAAAGCTCTTCCAGCACCTCCTAGTAGATTTTCTGTGAGGTGCTGGGCAAGAGATTCAGCAACTGAAGAGAAAGACATGCTTCTTGTCTCAGGGTGCACACAGGAGACACAGAATTTATATAACTGATAACAAATGAAGTGTAAGTAAATAGGATAAATGGGGGAAGGATCAAAGGAAGGGTCGGATGAAAGGGAAGAAAAAAGAAAATGTGGAAATATCTCAGCAGGAATAACTTTTTTAAAGTTTTGACCTGGTATTGCTTGACAAGAAATTGTTTCCTGAGAAAAAGTCATTTTTCGCCAATTTCCTTTCTTGTCTTTGTTCCAAGCCAATCCAGCTGTGATGCCCTCAGGTAGAGTAGGAGGTAGCATTTCCCGGTCAGTGTGGCACATATTTTGATGTCTTCTTGAAGATGTCTGTACAGAAAAACAAGCAGAGATGCGTTCATGGAAAGCACATCTTTTCCCCTTTGGTAAAAACCAAGATGCTCTGCTTTTAGTTACTTCATTTTGAGGGGTCTAATTGGTATTCCTCCGAGTTCGTTCTGGGTCATCAAGATTCACTAGAAAACAAACTTACACAGCAATGATTGATGGTAGTCAGAGGCCTTGTGCAGCATCACCCGTGCTAAGTGAGGACACCCCTCTCATGTTCAGTGTACTAATGTCCGTTCCCCACTGATTCTTTACCGTAGCAGGGAGCGCCCGTGGAACAACAGTGACTAAGTATTCTTGCCACTTTAACATTTATTTCAAAATATGATGCCTTTTTTTTCCCAAAAAAGTCAAGACATGTTTTAGTAAAAGACATACAGAGAGAAAATATTGCAGAATAGGATGATTTAGCATCTAACTAGGAGCTATTACTTTTTGAATGCTTAGGATGGGCCACAGGCTACATGCATTATCCCATTTAATCCCTAAAAATAGCTCAGAAAAAGTACTCACCTGCCTTTTACACGTGAATAAACTTAGTAGTATATAAGATCTTTTTACTAGGAGGTGGTAGAATGGGGATGGAGAGGGGAGTGCGGATAAAGGGAGAGGGAAAGATAAATAACACCAGGCACATTGGCTAAAGCTTGCCCTGATCGTACTGATAAGGTGCAAAGTGGTGAGGTAGCTCTGCACTTTAGGACAATAATCTGTCTCTCATCTGTATTTCTACTACTACTACATTTACTTTCTGGGCTTTGTGTTCTGTAGCCTGCCCAGTGTCATCCTCTTTAAATTACTGCAAGCTATATATGGAACATTAAGATAATTAAGTAGTCATTGTAGTAAGAAATTTTAACATCCTATCATCTTAAAAACACACATGAGCATGTTATTTCTTTGTAGCTCCTTATGAGCTGCCTCAGTTTGCAATTTGTTTTTCCAGACCCACAGAACACATGGTATTTTAAATTGTTATTTTTTTTTTCTGGTTGGATAGAGTTTTCCATTGTTTTGATGCACATTTCTTTAATTTTGATTGCCTTTTTATTGGGCATTTTAATTTCTTTTTCTATAAACTTCCCTGTTCATCTTCTGCCCATTTTTCTCTTGCTGTATTTATGCACGTTCTTCCTAAGTAAAGGAAATTGGCCAGTTTATTATATGTGTTATAGATACTTTTCATATAGAATTCTTAAAAATTTAATCCCTGTATGGCATCTCACTTCTGTGTCTTAGGTAAAGAATTTTCCACATGCTGAATGAAAAATATTTGGTTACCCACATTTTCTCCTGCAACTTTTTTTTTTTTTTTATGCTTAAATCTTTAGTCCATCTAGAATTACTTTTGGTTTAAGGGAAGAGTTTTAAGGGTGTGTCTTTAATTTCCACAAATTTGTGAATTTTCCAATTTTACTTCTGTTGATTGACTTCTAACTTCATCCTGTTGTGGTCAGAAGATACTTTGTAGAACATCTATCTTTCAAAACGTGTTGAGACTCAATTTGTGACTTAACATACGGTATGTCCTAAAATGGTTCATCTGCACTTGAGAAGAATGTGTATGCTGGGGGTGCCTGGGTGGCTCAGTCGGCTAAGCATCTGCCTTTGGCTCAGGTCATGTATCGCAGGGTCCTGGGATCGAGCCCCACATTGGGCTCCCTGCTCAGCGGGGAGCCTGCTTCTCTCTCTGCCTGCTCCTCCTGCATGTGCTCTCTCCTCTCTCTTTCTCTTTGGCAAATAAATAAAATCTTAAAAAAAAAAAAAAAGAATATGTATGCTGTAGTTGGTGGGTTAGGGAGTTCCGTAAATGTCTGTTAGATCTAGTTGGTTTATTGTGTTGTTTACGTCCTCTATGTCCTCATCTTCTGCCTGGTTATTCTGTTACTGTGGGCCAGGCATTGAAGTTTCCAGCTATTTTTGTTGAACTATTTCTCTCTTCAATTCTATCAGTTTGTCTGGCATATATTTTGATGGTCTATTATTAGGTGCACACATGTTTGCTGTTATTATATCTGCTTAAGATATAATGTTCTTTTTTGTCTCTTGTAACCTTTTTTAGATGTATAGTCTGTTTTGTCTGATTTAGTATAGCTACCCCTACTCCCCTTTGTTACTGTTTGCTTGGAATGTCTTTTTCCATCCTTTCACTGTCAATGTGTTGGTATCTTTTGATCTGAAGTGAGTCTCCTGAAGGTAACATATAGTTGGATCATGTGTCTTTATCCATTCTGCCAATCTCTGTCTTTTGATTTAAGAGTTTAAACTGTTTACTTTTAAAGTAATTACTGATAAGGAAGGACTTCTGTCATTTTGCTGTTTGTTTTCTATATACTTTGTCCTTTATTTCCTGGATTACTATCTTTCCATTTGGTTGATTTTTATTTATTTATTTATTTATTTATTTATTTATTTATTTTAAAAGATTTTATTTATTTATTTGAGAGAGAGAGAATGAGAGAGAGCAAGCACATGAGAGGGGGGAGGGTCAGAGGGAGAAGCAGACTCCCCGCCGAGCAGGGAGCCCGATGCGGGACTTGATCCAGGGACTCCAGGATCATGACCTGAGCCGAAGGCAGTCACTTAACCAACTGAGCCACCCAGGCGCCCTGATTTTTTTTTATTGTGAAATGTTGAAATTACTTATTTTCTTCTGTGTATATTCTATAGCTACTTGTGTGTGTTTGTGTGTGTGCGTGGTTAAAGGAGTTATATTTAACATCCTAAAGTTATAACTCTCTAATTCAGATTTGGATTAACTTCAATAACATACAAGAGCTCTGCTCCTTTACAGCTCCATCCCCAGCCCTTTCAGTTGTTGATGTCCCCATATGACATCTTTATACAGTCTGTGCCCAAAAACATAAAGTAATAATTCTTTTATGATTCTTTTATTTTTTTATTATTAACATATAATGTATTGTTTCAGGGGTACAGGTCTGTGATTCATCAGTCTTACACAATTCACAGCACTCCCCACAACACATACCCTCCCCAGTGTCCATCACCCAGCCAGCCCATCCCTCCCACCCCCCTCCACTCCAGCAATAATTCTTTTAAATGCATTAGTCTCTTAAATTATGGAGAAAACAAAATGTGGAGTACAAACTGAAGTTACAACAATACTAGCTTTTAGACAAATAATTGTTTTTTTTAAACCATTATTCTCTTAAATCATATAGAAAAACAGAAAGTGGAGTTACAAATCATTGTTATAGTAGTAATAGCTTTTATAATTCCCTGTGTTTTTACCTGTACTCTGATCTTTATTTCTTTTTTTGATTTAAATTCAATTAACCAACATATAATACATCATTAGTTTTTCAATGATTCATGAGTTGTATATGATAGCTAGTGCTCATCACATCTTTATTTCTTTTTATGCCTTTGAATTTCTGTGTAATGTCCTTTCATTTCACACTGCACCCTTGAACATTTCTTTCAAGGCAGGTCTAGTGGTAATAGACTCCCTCCACTTTTGTTTATTTGGGAATGTCTTAATTTTTCCCTCACTTTTGAAGGACAGTTTTAACAGATATAGGATTCTTGGTTGATAGTTTTTTTTTTTTTTTCTTTTTAATGCTTTGAATGTATTGGCTGACTTCTGGCCTCCAAAGTTTCTGATGAGAAATCTGCTTATAACCTTATGAGGATGAGGATACCTTTTTTTTTTTTTACTTTTTATTGTTATGTTAATCACCATACATTACATCTTTAGTTTTTGATGTAGTGTTCCATGATTCATTGTTTGTGCATAACACCCAGTGCTCCATGCAGAACATGCCCTCTTTAATAGCCATCACCAGGCTAACCCATCCTCCCACCCCCCTCCCCTCTAGGACCCTCAGTTTGTTTTTCAGAGTCCATTGGCTCTCATGGTTCATCTCCCCCTCCGATTTCCCCCCCTTCATTCTTCCCCTCCTACCATCTTCTTCTTTTTTTTTTTCTTAACATATATTGCATTATTTGTTTCAGAGGTACAGATCTGTGATTCAACAGTCTTGCACAATTCATAGCGCTCACCATAGCACATACCCTCCCCAGTGTCTATCACCCAGCCACCCCATCCCTCTCACCCCACCCTCCACTCCAGCAACCCTCAGTTTGTTTCCTGAGATTAAGAATTGCTCATATCAGTGAGGTCATATGATACATGTCTTTCTCTGATTGACTTATTTCGCTCAGCATAACACCCTCCAGTTCCATCCACATCGTTGCAAATGGCAAGATCTCGTTCCTTTTGATGGCTGCATAATATTCCATTGTATATATATACCACATCTTCTTTATCCATTCATCTGTCGATGGACATCTTGGCTCTTTCCACAGTTTGGCTATTGTGGACATTGCTGCTATAAACATCAGGGTGCACGTACCCCTTCGGATCCCTACATTTGTATCTTTGGGGTAAATACCCAGCAGTGCAATTGCTGGATCGTATGGTAGCTCTATTTTCAACTTTTTGAGGAACCTCCATACTGTTTTCCAGAGTGGTTGCACCAGCTTGCATTCCCATCAACAGTGTAGGAGGGTTCCCCTTCTCCGCATCCCCCCCAACATCTTTCGTTTCCTGACTTGTTAATTTTAGCCATTCTGACTGGTGTGAAGTGGTATCTCATTGAGGTTTTGATTTGGTTTCCCTGAAGCCGAGCGATGTTGAGCACTTTTTCATGTGTCTGTTGGCCATTTAGATGTCTTCTTTGGAAAAATGTCTGTTCATGTCTTTTGCCTATTTCTTGAATTGGATCATTTGTTCTTTGGGTGTTGAGTTTGATGAGTTCTTTATAGATTTTGGATACTAGCCCTTTATCTGATATATCATTTGCAAATATCTTCTCACATTCTGTCGGTTGTCTTTTGGTTTTGTTGACTGTTTCTTTTGCTGTGCAAAAGCTTTTTATCTTGATGAAGTCCCAATAGTTCATTTCTTGCCCTTGCTTTGCTTGCCTTTGGCGATGTTTCTAGGAAGAAGTTGCTTCGGCTGAGGTCAAAGAGGTTGCTGCCTGTGTTCTCCTTCAGGATTTTGATGGACTCCTGTCTCACATTGAGGTCTTTCAACCATTTGGGTCTATTTTTGTGTGTGGTGTAAGGAAATGGTCCAGTTTCATTCTTCTGCATGTGGCTGTCCAATTTTCCCAACACCATTTGTTGAAGAGACTGTCTTTTTTCCATTGGACATTCTTTCCTGCTTTGTCGAAGATTAGTTGACCATAGAGTTGAGGGTCCATTTTTGGGCTCTCTGTCCTGTTCCATTGATCTGTGGGTCTGTTTTTATGCCAGTACCATACTGTCTTGATGATGACAGCTTTGCAATAGAGCTGGAAGTCTGGAATTGTGATGCCGCCAGCTTTGCTTTTCTTTTTCAACATTCCTCTTGCTCTTAGGGGTCTTTTCTGGTTCCATACAAATTTTAGGATTATTTGTTCCATTTCTTTGAAAAAAGTGGATGGTATTTTGATGGGGATTGCATTGAATGTGTAGATTGCTGTAGGTAGCATTGACATCTTCACAATATTTGTTCTTCCGATCCATGAGCATGGAACGTTTTTCCATTTCTTTGTGTCTTCCTCAATTTCTTTCATGAGTATTTTCTAGTTTTCTGAGTATAGATCCTTTGCCTCTTTGGTTAGATTTATTCCTAGGTATCTTATGGTTTTGGGTGCAATTGTAAATGGGATCAACTCCTTAATTTCTCTTTCTTCTGTCTTGTTGGTGTATAGGAATGCCACTGATTTCTGTGCATTGATTTTATATCCTGCCACTTGACTGAATTCCTGTATGAGTTCTAGCAGTTTTGGGGTGGAGTCTTTTGGGTTTTCCACATAAAGTATCATATCATCTGCAAAGAGTGAGAATTTGACTTCTTTGCCGATTTGGATGCCTTTGATTTCTTTTTGTTGTCTGATTGCTGTGGCTAGGACTTCCAATACTATGTTGAATAGCAGTGGTGATAGTGGACATCCCTGCCGCGTTCCTGACCTTAGGGGGAAAGCTCTCAGTTTTTCCCCATTGAGAATGATATTTGCTGTAGGTTTTTCATAGATGGCTTTTATGATACTGAGGTATGTTCCCTCTATCCCTATACTCTGAAGAGTTTTGATCAAGAAAGGATGCTGTACTTGTCAAGTGCTTTTTCTGCATCTATTGAGAGGATCATATGATTCTTGTTCTTTCTTTTGTTAATGTATTGTATCACGTTGATTGATTTGCGGATGTTGAACCAACCTTGCAGCCCAGGGATAAATCCCACTTTGTCGTGCTGAATAATCCTTTTAATGTACTGTTGGATCCTATTGGCTAGTATTTTGGTGAGAATTTTTGCATCCATGTTCATCAGGGATATTGGTCTGTAATTCTCCTTTTTGAGGTGGTCTTTGTCTGGTTTTGGGATCAAGGTAATGGTGGCCTCATAAAATGAGTTTGGAAGTTTTCCTTCCATTTCTAATTTTTGGAACAGTTTCAGAAGAATAGGTATTAATTCTTCTTTAAATGTTTGGTAGAATTCCCCTGGGAAGCCATCTGGCCCTGTGCTCTTGTTTGTTGGGAGATTTTTGATGACTGCTTCAATTTCCTTAGTGATTATAGGTCTGTTCAGGTTTTCTATTTCTTCCTGGTTCAGTTTTGGTAGTTGATACATCTCTAGGAATGCATCCATTTCTTCCAGGTTATCTAATTTGCTGGCATGTAGTTGCTCATAATATGTTCTTATAATTGTTTGTATTTCTTTGGTGTTGGTTGTGATCTCTCCTCTTTCATTCATGATTTTGTTGATTTGGGTCATTTCTCTTTTCTTTTTGAGAAGTCCGGCCAGCGGTTTATCACTCTTGTTAATTTTCAAAGAACCAGCTCCTAGTTTCGTTGATCTGTTCTACTGTTCTTTTGGTTTCTATTTCATTGATTTCTGCTCTGATCTTTATTATTTCTCTTCTCCTGCTGTGTTTAGGCTTTATTTGCTGTTCTTTGTCCAGCTCCTTTAGGTGTAGGGTTAGGTTGTGTACTTGAGACCATTCTTGTTTCTTGAGAAAGGCTTGTATTGCTATATACTTTCCTCTTAGGACTGCCTTTGCTGCATCCCAAAGATTTTGAACAGTTGTGTTTTCATTTTCATTGGTTTCCATGAATTTTTTAAATTCTTCTTTAATTTCCTGGTTGACCCATTCATTCTTTAGTAGGATGCTCTTTAGCCTCCATGTATTTGAGTTCTTTCCGACTTTCCTCTTGTGAGTTCTAGTTTCAAAGCATTGTGGTCTGAAAATAGGCAAGGAATGATCCCAATCTTTTGGAACTGGCTGAGACCTGATTTGTGACCTAGGATGTGATCTATTCTGGAGAACGTTCCATGGGCACTAGAGAAAAATGTGTATTCTGTTGCTTTGGGATGGAATGTTCTGAATATGTCTGTGAAGTCCATTTGGTCCAGTGTGTCATTTAAAGTCTTTATTTCCTTGTTGATCTTTTGCTTAGATGATCTGTCCATTTCAGTGAGGGGGGTGTTAAAGTCCCCCACTATTATTGTATTGTTGTCGATGTGTTTCTTTGCTTTTGTTATTAATTGCCTTATATAATTGGCTGCTCCCATGTTAGGGGCATAGATATTTACAATTGTTAGATCTTCTTGTTGGATAGACCCTTTAAGTACGATATAGTGTCCTTCCTCATCTCTTATTACAGTCTTTGGTTTAAAATCTAATTTGTCTGATAGAAGGATTGCCACCCTAGCTTTCTTTTGGTGTCCATTAGCATGGTAAATGGTTTTCCACCCCCTCACTTTCAATCTGGGGGTGTCTTTGGGTGTAAAATGAGTCTCTTGCAGACAGCATATTGATGGGTCTTGTTTTTTAATCCAATCTGAAAGCCTGTGTCTTTTGATTGGGGCATTTAGCCCATTTACATTCAGGGTAACTATTGAAAGATAGGAATTTAGTGCCATTGTATTGCCTGTAAGGTGACTGTTACTGTATATTGTCTGTGTTCCTTTCTGTTCTATGTTGCTTTTAGGCTCTCTCTTTGCTTAGAGGACCCCTTTCAAGATTTCTTGTAGGGCTGGTTTTGTGTTTGCAAATTCCTTTAGTTTTTGTTTGTCCTGGAAGTTTTTTATCTCTCCTTCTATTTTCAATGATAGCCTAGCTGGATATAGTATTCTTGGCTGCATATTTTTCTCATTTAGTGCTCTGAATATATCCTGCCAGTCCTTTCTGGCCTGCCAGGTCTCTGTGGATAGGTCTGTTGCCAATCTAATGTTTCTACCCTTGTAGGTTACATATCTCTTCTCCCGAGCTGCTTTCAGATTTTCTCTATGTCTCTGAGACTCGTAAGTTTTACTATTAGATGTTGGGGTGTTGACCTATTTTTCCTGATTTTGAGAGGGGTTCTCTGTGCCTCCTGGATTTTGATGCCTGTTTCCTTCCCCAAATTAGGGAAGTTCTCTGCTATAATTTGCTCCATTATACCTTCTGCCCCCCTCTCTCTTTCTTCTTCTTCTGGGATCCCAATTATTCTAATGTTGTTTCGTCTTATGGTATCGCTTATCTCTCGAATCCTGCCCTCGTGATCCAGTAGTTGTTTATCTCTCTTTTTCTCAGCTTCTTTATTTTGCATCATTTGGTCTTCTGTATCACTGATTCTTTCTTCTGCTTCATTTATCCTAGAGGTTAGCACCCCCATTTTTGACTGCACCTCATGAATAGCCTTTTTGATTTCAACTTGGTTAGATTTTAGTTCTTTTATTTCTCCAGAAAGAATTTCTTTAATAACTTCCATGCTTTTTTCAAGCCCAGCTAGTATCTTTAAAGTCATGATTCTGAACTCTAGATCTGACATCATACTAATGTCCGCATTGAGTAGGTCCCTGGCAGTCGGTACTACCTCTTGTTCTTTTTGTTGAGGTGATTTTTTCCGTCTTGTCATTTTGTCCAGAGGAGAATAGATGAATGAGAGAACAAAATGCTAACAGGGTAACAATGTCCCCAGAAAATATACTCTAAACAAATCAGAAAAGACATGAGGTCAGGGGAAAAGAAAGGGAAAGAAAGAAAAAAGAAAAAAATAAAGGTAAAAACAAAAACAGAGCAAAGCAAAAAGAAAAACAGAGTATGATCAAATATGATCAGGCTGGTGCATAGATCAGTGCCACACACTAGATTTTGGTTGTCTTTTGGTCTGTTAGAAGAAAGTGCCTCCCAAATTTTAAAGAAAGAAAACTTATATATGTACAAAAATAAGGGTTGGTATGATGAAGGGATGGAATATGACTGTAAAGATGAAAAGTATAAAAAATTTCATAAAAGGAATTGATAAGAAGTTGTTTGAAAAAAGAAGAGGATTTAAAAAAAAAGAAAAAAAAGGGGAGAGAATGTGATCAGGCAGGAGAGTAGAACAAAGCCATACACTAGAGTTTTAGGGTATATTTTGATCTGTTAGAAGAAACCGTATCTCAAAATTTTAAAGAGAGAACAACTTATATATATATGCCAAAAATAAGGGTAACTACTATGAATGGATAGAATATGACTCTCAAAATGAAAAATAAAAATGTTTTTTAAAAAAGGGATTGATAAGATGTTGGTTGAAAAAGGGAAAAAGAAAAATTAAAAAAAAAAAAAAAGTTAAAAAAAATTAGCTTTGAAAGACTAAAGAATTATGGTAAAAAAGCCATGGATTCTATGTGAAGTATTCCCCTAGCGCTGGAGTTCTGCCCTTTTCATTGATAGGTAAACTTGGTCTTGGCTGGCTGTTCTTGCTGATCTTCTGGGGGAGGGGCCTGTTGCCATGGTTCCCAAATGTCTTTGCCGGAGGCGGAATTGCCCCGCCCTTGCCAGTCCAGGCTAAGTAATCTGCTTGGGTTTGCTCTCAGGAGCTTTTGTTCCCTGCAAGCTGTCCATTCGGCTTTGGAGGCCGAGAATGAAAATGGCGCCTCCCAGTCTCTGCCCTAGAGGAGCTGAGAACTCGGGGCCCAGCTCCTCACTGAGCCCCCAGAGAAAAGCAGTCAATCACTCCCATCTCCCCGGTCTCTGGCCGCACTCCGCGCTCACCCGGCCTGTGACTGAGCGTTTCTATCTCTGACACCTGGACTCGGTGTGGAGACTCCAAACCCAGCAGATCCCTGCAGTGCGCTCCTGTGCCGCTCCTCCCAGGGGAGGAAAGGGAGTCTCCCCGGATCTGCCGCTTGTTGGGTCCCTGCTGGAGGAGCAGTGGCCCAACTGTGCCGCGGATCACAGTTTTTGGCAATCCTGACCTGAGACCCCACGCCTCAGCTCTGTCTCTGCAGCCGGCTTCCCTGCTCCGATACCTGGGAGTTCTGCTGTACTCAGGCACCCCCAGTCTTTCTGTGACCCCAAGGGTCCTGAGACCACACTGTCCCACGAGGGTTCCACCCCCAGCTTACCCACTGGAGCGACGTCCCTCAGCGGAGCCGACTTCTAAAATTTCCGATTTTGTGCTCTGCGGCTCTATCACTTGCCAGAAGCGGCAGACGGAAGCCCCCTCCCCCGCCGTCTATCCTCCCGAATATTGCCTCGGATTCACTTCTCCGCATGTCCTACCTTCCAGAAAGTGGTCGGTTTTCTGTTCAGAGAGGTGTTGCTATTCTTTTCTTCGATCTTCTGTTGAGTTTGTAGGTGTTCAGAATGGTGTGATCCCTATCCAGCTGAATTCCTGAAACCAGATGAAATCCAGGTCTCCTACTCCTCCTCCACATTAGGTTTTAATCCGAGGATACCTTTTATATGACAAGTTGCTTCTCTCTTCCTGCTTTCAAGATTCTGTCTTTTGAAAGTTTGATTGTAATGTGTCTCAGTGTGGGTTTGAGTTCATTTTATTTGGAGTTCTTTAAACTTCTCAGATGTTTATATTCATGTCCTTAATCAAATTTGGGAAGTTTTCAGCCATTATTTTGTCAAGTATTTTTTCTGCCCTGTCCCCCTCTCCTTCTGGGACTCCCATAATGCATATGTTTGTCTGCATGATGGTTTCCACAGTCCCTTAGGCTCTGTTCACTTTTCTTCCATCTTTCTTCTTTCTGTTCTTCAGACTTGATAATTTCCATTGTCCTGTCTTAAAGTTGGCTGACTATTTCTTCTACTGCTTAAATCTGCCTTTGAATGCTCTAGTGATTATTTAATTTCATTTATTGTATTTTTCAGCTCCAAAATTTCTGATCTCTTTTTATGTGTTCTCTTTATTCATGTTATCATTTTGCTTATACATGATTTTCTTAACTTTATCCACATCTTCCTTTAGTTCTTTGAGCTTCTTTAAGACATTTATTTTAAAGTTTTTGTCTAGTTTATCTACCATTGGTCTTTTTCAGGGACAGTGTCTGTTGATTTATTTTTTTCCTTTGAATAAGCCATGCTTTCCTGTTTCTTTGTATCTCGTGATTTTTTTGTTGAAAACTGGGCACTTGTATACAATGATGTGGTAACTCTGGAGCTTTCTCCCTTTTCCCCAGGTTTGCTGTTTTTTTGTTGTTTTGTTTGTTTGTTTTATTATTGTAGGTTGTGTCTGTGCCAAGGATCAGCCTGAAGTGTAAACTTAAGTTCTTCTCAGAACCTTTTCTGAAACTTTCCCTGCACATGAATAGTCACTTTCTAATTTTACCCATATATGTAGTAGTTTTCGAATGTCCTAGTCTTTAATATCTGCTTCCCAGAAGGGGGAAAAAGTAAAGAGGAGAAAAAAGGGACTGGCCCTTTAAAGTCCCTGAAAGTCGCCTAGAGGGGCTTGCAACAGTGGGGGGAGGTGCAACAGAAGTGGCCTCCACCTCTTTGTCTACAAGTCTCTGATGGAAGCAGCTATCAGCAGCCAGAGCACAGCTCTCCAGTATGTGGAGGACGAGTTCTTTTTGCCCATCCTGGTTCTCCAAGCTGCATGCACACTGCTCCAGGAACAGTGTGAAGCTGGCCTGCCCTGTGGCCGGGGGTGGGTATGGGCAGTGTCTACAGTGCTGAGAGCTGAAGTTGACCAATATTAACTGCAGTTTACCATTCAAGCCTTTTCTTGGCAATTACAAGCTTTCAGTAGACACCAGAGTTCCAGAGTAGTTCTATAGACAGATCCTAGGTGGGGAGACAGATTCCTGGCGCTTTTTATTCTGCCATCTTCCTAGAATCCTCTTCTTTTCAATGTATTTCTTTCTTTTTTTTTTTTTTTTTTAAGATTTTATTTATTTATTTGAGAGAGAGAGAATGAGAGGGAAGAGGGTCAGAGGGAGAAGCAGACCCCCCGCTGAGCAGGGAGCCTGGTATGGGACTTGATCCCGGGACTCCAGGATCATGACCTGAGCCGAAGGCAGTCGCCTAACCAACTGAGCCACCCAGGTGCCCCTTTTCAATGTATCTCTAATGTTATGGAGCAAGTTTGATTCCCTCACATTTTCTAAGATTCTAGAGTATAGAGTTATCAACAAATAATAGTGTTTTTTCTTCCTTTTAAATATTTATGCTTCTTACTTATTTTTCATCTCAAGAAGGTACCAAACTTACTGTTTTTTCCAAATTAAAAAAAAAAGTGGATGTTGAGTTGTTTTTTTTTTTTAATGGTTTTTAGGTACAAATGAGTTAATCTTTTTATTTTTTTCTTTTTAAAACCTTTTAGTATGGTGAATTTTATTAATGTATTTTCTAATTGTGAACCATCATTACACTTCTTGGATAAATTTCACTTAGTTGTGATAAATTATTCTGGTAAAGTACTCATGATTTATACTTGCTAATATTTTACTTAACTTTTTTGTTCTTGTTATTCCTGTGTGGATTGCAATTGACTAAAACTTCTGTGTATTATCAGGTTATTCTAGCATCATACTTTGGAAAGTTTCTTCTTCCTTTGTGTTCTGGAAAATTTTATGTAGTATTAAAATTGTCCCTTAACTGTTCAAAATACACTTATGAAACTGTCCTAGTCTGATATGCTTGTTTTATGGGGAATCACTCTTTGATAACTTTATCCTTTCCTGGTTATTGGTTATTGTTTTGTTACTTGTTTTGTCTTCCGAGGTCAGGGTGCATCATCTATTTTTTCTTAGAAAGTTGTTCACTTCAGTTTCTAAATTTATTTGTATAAAGTTTTACAAAAAGCTTTTCAAACATACACAAAAGAGTGTTAAAGACCCCCCCCCCATGTATCCATCACACAGCTTACTGAATAATTTTTAAGTGAAAATAAAGACCTCATGATATTTCACCCTAAATACTTTAGTCTCTATGTCTAAGAAACAAGGACTTTCTCCTGGCTAAGCACAGTGCCATTATCAAACCTCATAAAAATAACAATATAATTCTCAAATATGATCTAATACCAATTCCATATTAAAAGTTTTCCAGTTATACCCAAAACTGTCTTAGCTGTTTTTCCTCCACCAGGTTTTAGCCAGGGACCCACTTTGTTTATATGCCTGTTAGGTCTCTTAATGTGCAACAGCATCTCCCTCTCCCTTGCTTCTCACCCCTGCCTTTTATTTTACTCCTTTGTCAGTGATGTTTCCCATTGCCTCAGAGAATGAATGTCACCTATTTTGGAGTAGTCTGAATTTTCTTTCCAGTAGTCATTTAACTGGTTCCTGTAGCCTCTATATTTCCTATCAGCTTAGAAGTTAGATGTAGAGGTTTAGTTAGATTCAGATGAAATAGGAGGCAAATAATGACTAGTTTTATTACTATCAGTGATACTTCTTGATCCCTGGCTAAAAGGTAGTGAAAACCAGATCTCTTTCTTTTAAAAATAAAAGATTTTTTTAATTGCAAGAACTTTTCAATTAGCAAGTGATCTGTGGCATAATGTTTTGACACTTTACAGGTATCCACTTTCCTTTTAATCTTTCCCCTGATGGTTTTAGCTTCCATTAATAATCCTTGCCGAAAACAAATTATTTCATTACAGATTGTAAAGTAGTTATTTTCAAATTCCATTATTTCTTTTACATTTATCAACAGATTGTCTTCTGTAACAGAGTTTTCTCTCCTTCATCAACAGGGGCTCTTTAGTTACCCTAAGATGTATTTCCTACTGAAAAGACAGAATAAATGCTTAATTTTTTCTTTTACCAATTTTCAGAGTTAGGAGTTGATGTTCTTGATTATCTCCAGTGGCAGAGAGTGAGCTTTTGTTTTGGCTTTCTCACTGTGAATCCATGGAATTTGATATATTCTTAATATTTCAATCAGATATAATTATTACTGTTTTAATGTTCACATTGTTCTCACGTGGGATCTCCCTTAAACTGATTTCTGTGTTCTTCTGACTCAACACTATTTGTCTTTAAATACTTCCTTTTATGTGCAACAAGGTATTTCTGGCTTACCCTAAAAATCCCCTATTGCTCAGATTTATTACACAAATAATTTATGAATATATCCTCATAAGAACTCTAAACAATCTTTGCAGTATGTTGAGTGAAGTATGAAGGCTTTCCATTACTTCAGGTTGGGGAATATTCTTTGAGTCCTTTTCCGTTGCTTTTACATATAAACTTGTGTTGAAAGCACTTATATTTACATAAATGTACACAGCTTTTTTGTAACTTTTATCAACAAATGTTTCCTTCTCTTCCTAATTTGCTGTTTATATTCTTGTTTGTGTTGTTAGTCTTCGTTTGTTAGGAGTATATCAAACCTTTCCTTTATGTCGCTTATCTGATTTCCAGCCATTTGTGCTCTGTCTTACGTTATTTCTGTTTTATTAATTCTATCATGCCTTTCTTTTTGACCGCTGCTGTAGTAAAAATGTACAAAGTAGTTAGAAAGTTTCAGCTCTCCATCTCTTAATGTAACTCAACTCTGAAGACCCCAGTTTAAATAAACTGTATGTCAAGTTGACAAAGCATTAAACTGACTCCCATTGTTTCCTGCATACCCCGTTGGCTCACGATCTTGAGGTGGAACTATCCCTTGGTTCTCCTCAGCTATCTATCTTCTATTCGCAGGAGGCCGTCTGGCAAAGATGTTATCAGTTAGGGAAGTCACTCTGGTTAGAAAGCCCATGTTGATCCACGGTGACTGCCCATTCAGCCCAGCTCTAGCTTATGACCATATGACCTTGAAGAATCAGGAGCATATTTTTCTTAGAATAATTGAGAGAGCCATTTTAATTTTTATCTTTTATTTTAGGTATCAGAAAACATGAAACTTAAGGAACCTTGTTAAGAAAGGAAAGCATTTTGTTGCTTTTAGCTGTGGTGCATGTCCTTTTTCATCCTAGGGAAATTGGGATTTTTTATTTTGTCTCTTTACAGCAAAACTTTGCTGGCTTGAGGATTGCCTTTTCTCTTTTGTATGGTTTTTTTGTAATGGTAACCAAAATTTTGACTGGAATGGGGGAAGAAAATGTTCATTTTCCCATTTTTCCTGCGTATTTCCTATCATGGTAAAATGTTCAACTTTACCCCATCTTCTTAGTCTCCAAAACCTCCCCGTTACCCCCTCCTACTAGCACTCCATCCAGTGACAGTCCGTTTAGATGTTCAGACACCAAGTTCTGTGTTTCTTTCGATTCCTCCTCTCCAGCCTCACTCCCGGGGCTGCGTCGTCTGCACTGGAAGCCCTGACTCCTGTGTTGCTCACCTCCTTGTCTTGCCAGAGTCATCTGGTGAAACGGCCAGCCCTTCAAGGGGCACTTCTGTGCTCAAGGGAAAAGATCCAGGCCCCTTAGTTTGACCTAAGATACTCTCCTGGTCTGCCGTCTGCTTGTTTTCCTATTTCCATCCTTCCTACCTCCCCAGACACTTTTAATATAATAACAATAACGGCAAACTTTTGAGTCTTATAAGATAGCCTTCTTGCAAAATGCTTTCTTTACATACACGTGTCACTTAATTTTTTTCAACAGCCCTTTGGAATAAGATTATTGACTCAGGTTTGTTAATATCCTTGAGGACAGTTTTTGGTGCACAGAATTATTGAGGTTTCTAAAATTAGTATTTGATTTCTTATAGTTACAAATCCCGAAACCTAGTTCTTCTTTAGTTTGTTATTTCAGCTTATAGAAGTCAGTGGGAAAATTTGCCATTCTCTTTTAAAGGGCACGTTAATGTTTGGTTAATGTTTGGTTCCATTTAAAAATGAACTCCTACAAACATTTTTTTTTTTTTAAGATTTTTATTTATTTATTGAGAGAGAGAGAATGATAGAGAGAGAGCATGAGAGGGTGGAGGGTCAGAGGGAGAAGCAGACTCCCTGCCGAGCAGGGAGCCCCATGCGGGACTCGATCCCGGGACTCCAAGATCATGACCTGAGCTGAAGGCAGTCGCTTAACCAACTAAGCCACCCAGGCGCCCCTCCTACAAACATTTTAAATTGCATTTATAAATTTAATATATGCAGTTCCTTAAACATCAACTTTTAGATTTAAAAACAAAACCTTGCCTAGTTCTTAAATAACTTCTAAATGTGATAAATTTAAGAATTTGCTGAACCTTGAGTCCCTTAAAAATTAGTTACACTACTATTTATAAATTTCAAATCATAAGTTCAAATCAGTGACTTAATTGGCATGAAAAAGCAACTTGGCCAAATTCTCTTAATGTAAATATATGAAATACTAAATATGGAGAGATTCCTTAATGCAAAAAATACAGAATTAATCCTGTGTTTAATTCTCTTCAGTTTTTCTATGCTTAATTCTAGATCTTTATGAATGAAAAAATGAATTTCAAATACATTTGAAAGGTACTTTGTTTGTCAGTTGAAATATAAGCCCGGACTCCAACTGAATTTTCTCGTCAGTGACTGAACTTCCACTTTTTATTGTCACTGGGTCCATGCCCCTCAGATGGCTTAGCCACATAGTCCAGACACTGCAGATCCCGCTTGCACATCACCTAATTCTTTGTTCTCCTTGAGGAAGTCCGCAGCTTTCCACCCAGGAGGTTTGGACTTTTGCATTTTTTTGCCTTTTACTTTCACCTTTTACCTTTAAAGATCTTTGAACATGATGGAGTCCTGTGTTCCTTTGTTTTTTATCTGGAAGGACCGTAAACCTTTTTTTTTTTTTTTAAGATTGTTTTTACACGCACGAGAGAGAGAGAGAGGGCGTGTGCACGGGGGCGGTGGGGGGCAAAGGGAGAAGCAGGCTCCCTACTGAGCAAGGAGCCCGATGCGGGACTCAATCCCAGAACCCTGGGATCATGACCTGAGCCGAAGGCAGACGGTTCACCGACTGAGCCACCCTGGCCCCATGGAAGGACCATAAATCTTATATTAAGAGACATTATTTTAATTTGGAATAGTTTTCATGCTCGTTCTGCCATCAGTAGTAGTAATAGTAGCTTATAGATGAGGAAACTCGGGCTTTGAGGTTAAGCACTGCCCAAGGTCCCTCCCCGGTGACCAGGCCTGATTGCCAGACCAGTACCATACCTTACGGCAGACTGGCTGCTGCCCCTCAGGGTCCGCTGCCATGTCGTGCACTCCCATTTTATTGCCTTGGGATATGCTTCTCCCCCAAGGACACCCTGAACAATTCTCCAGGTGCCTCTGTCCTCTTCCATTCTGTTTTAGTTTTCACAACTTGGCTTACGCATCATCTTCTCCTTCTGAAGCCTTGTCAGCTAGTCGCAGCCTCCCAAATCACGGAACTCAGACCCCTGGGGTTTTGTACATGATGTGTACCCAGTGCATGCTCACAGTGCTTTGCTGCTCATGTTCACTTGAAGTCTGTGTTGGACAGTGAGTTCTTGAGGACAGTGACATGTCTTCATGTGACCAGCACCTACTTCAGTGCCTGGCATATAACAAGCATTCAATCAGTATTTTTTCTTTTTGTTTTTTTTTTAAAGATTTTTTATTGATTTATTTGACAGAGAGAGAGACAGCGAGAGAGGGAACACAAGCAGGGGGAGTGGGAGAGGGAGAAGCAGACTCCCCACTGAGCAAGGAGCCCGATGCGGGGCTCGATCCCAGGACCCTGGGATCGTGACCCGAGCTGAAGGCAGCCACTTAACCGACTGAGCCACCCAGACACCCTCAATCAGTATTTTTTAATGAACTCATGAAGTTTTAATCTATTTTTTAGATAATAAAGACTACCATCTACAAAAGGTTAGCTAGTATGAGGCAGTTTTTGAGGTAATGGAACTATTTTGTATCCTGATTACATACACACACACAAAGGAGTCAACTGTATTGTCAGTTAAAAAAAATAAAAACTATCCCACTTTTTGAGGGTTTAGGTGGGTTTTCACTTTTATTTGTTTATTATAATAGAATTTGATATTATATGTGCTGAACAGTTTATATATATACACATATATGTGTGTGTGTGTGTATATATATATATGAATTGAAACACTAGGAAACACAAAGTGCAGATTTAAAAAATTAAGTTATTTCAGGGGTGCCTGGGTGGCACAGTCAGTTGAGTGTCTGACTCTTGGTTTCGGCTCAGGTTAGCTCTCTGCTATGGACTGAATGTCGGGGTCATGAGATCAAACCCTGCATGGGGCTCTGTGCTCAGCGGGGAGTCTGCTTGAGATTTTCTCTCCCTTTCCCTCTGCTCCCCCCACGCTCATGTGCTCTTGCTCTCTCTAAAATAAATACATAATCTTAAAATTATTTCACAAACATCTATTGAATTTATGTGGTATTATATAGATTTATAAATGTGTTTAAATAATTCTCTCTGCTTCCCCCGTCTTTCAAGTTTTGTCTGATGAGAAAAAAAGTCAAGCCTGTGAACTAACTATGATAATTAAAGAACACATTTTTTTTTTTTTACTATCATAGCTGTAAATACAGCAAACTATTTCACTATAGAAAGGAGGTTTGTTGAAGGTTATAATAATCCTTGAATTGTATATATTTATGGCTAATAGTACATTAAACAGAAATAAAGCCATTTGATTTTTCAGATATAAACTTGAAATCGCTGATTTTTGTGACCGTATTTTCAAACTCAGTTGGACTTAATATTTGGTCTGGAAAGGAGTAAGATGGCTCCCAGAATAATTTTCCTGACAACAGCCCCTGCCATTTCTTACTGAAAACTGTTTAGAACAGTCAGAGTACATATATTCTGTCGTTGAAATTTAAAAGTAGGATCTTCCTCACAAGAGAGAGCACTTAGAGCACTTTGCTGTAATTCTGTGTCTCTCTTGTTGGGTGCATAAAGCTGGTAATACCTTCTGAGACATTTGACCTATAAGGTTTGTAGTTTAGTGTAGTGTCCACGGGGTGGCAGCAGAGACCTGAGTAAGATCAAAGATGGACAAACCTGAGGGGATTTGAAGGATTCTCCAGTTTTGGGGTTTTTTTGGGTTTTTTTGGGTTTTTTTTTTAGGGATGGCTAGAGTAATCTTTTTATTGGCTTTCTTTTTTTTTTTTTTTTAAGAAAAAAATGTTTAAAAAAAACCCCACCTAATAAACTCTTTTGCCTTTATTAAAATATATCAAGTTGGCACTGGCATAAAAATACCACTTTTGATGGAACCCTAGTAAAAATATCATTAATGTGGTATTTTCACAAAGGTGTCCCTGTTATATATGATAGGAATTGTGGTGCTTTCCTACCCGTTAAGAGTAGGGCAGTAATTCTTTTAGACACCCCTGTTTTCAAGGGGAAGAAGAGAATTAAATAATAGGCATGGAGTTTATAGTGGGGTGAGCACAAACAGTATTGTGGCTACTGAAGAGTTCAGAATGAAGTATGGAAAATAAATATTAATATATATTGCCGGTGTATAGCCATTTGTTTTGACATCAGTTATGTTCCAATCTTACAGTCACCCTTGATTGCTTGGGCGAAAGGAGATAGGTAAACCAAGCAAAGCCAAGTTCAGCAGTGTTCGTGTGTATGTGTGTGGGGGGGTTCCAGTAGGGTAGGATGGGTCTAAGGATTGTACAAGAATGTTTAATGCTTCTTTAGATCACTTTTGTGGGAAAAGGGCAAAGAATATTATTAGCTTATGAAAGTATTATGGGTGATGGCATTTGTCCTTCCTGAGGGGTCTACACAGTCTGTCTTCAGCTCAGTGAGGTTGAATAATTCATCTTCAGGAAAGCATTGCCTTTATCACAAAGTCAAGTAGAGTTTTCTTCCAGATTTCATAATTACCAAGCTCGGATTGCCCTGGCATAGGGTCCTTGAGTTTGGGTACTACCTTTGGAGTGGAGTGGCCTCTGCCTTGCCCAGTTTTTGTGAAACTCCAGCAAGTCCCCGCTCAGACACGAGTGTCTCTAGGAAGGGAGATGCTGCTCCGCTCCTCCGTTCCCTGTGGCCACCTCCACTTTCTGCTCTTGTGCTCTCCTTCCTTCTCTTTCTCCTCCTCCTTGTCATTCACCTCCCCTCTCTCCCCCGCTTTCTCTCCTCACCTCTTCTTTGCCCCCTTTCTTCTCTGGTCACTTCTTTCTGCCCCTTCTCATACCCCCTGCCCTTGAGAGAGACAACCCTTTTCCGCAGCCGGCGTTGCTCCCAGGGCCAAGGACCTGCGCTGAGATGCGGGCCACATGTGTATGTTTGATCGCTGTTGGGTTACTGAGAATTCGACACCAGTTAGAGATGTTTGGTCAGTTATGGGGGTAACTCGAACATGGCCTACCGTGTCCTCAGTCAGCAGGTATTTATGGAAAGTAGATGCTGATGCCAGGATCCTGAGCCATGTCAGTTCCACCTGTTGATCTTTAGCACCTCCCAGGGCACAGATCACTATGGAAAGGAGGGATGACCAGACACTGTTGTAAATGAAGCAAATCCCAGTCTGCAGGCTGGCCCTGGCACCTGTGAATATCCTGGCCCTCCATAGTCTCACGTGTGTTATTATCTTTAAAATTGGGATGAATTGGGTTTTTGAAGTCCCTATATTTTAGAAGGCTCTTTCTTATATCTCTGTCTACTGCCTCTTTCAAATTGTTTTTACGTTCTTCTATGCTTATTGAAAATCTCTTTGGGGGCAGAGAGGCCGTATCCTTTAAATGTCTTTGTACATTTGAGGTATTCACCCTATACCTCCTACCCGGCCCTAGTACCTAATGAGAGATTGCCATTTAGAAATTAATTAAATGCAGTGTCACTTTGCACTGGATTTTTTTCCCCTCTAAACCCTGCTACATCTAGTTTCTTAGCTGGTAGATCTTAGGTATTTATAACCATTATGTTTCTGTGCTGTTTGTATGGACAGTGTGTCAGTACTCTACTCATATTAATTACATACGAATGAATAGACATTTTGTCACCACCTCACTTGTAATTCCATTACTATCTTAGATACTAGAGTTTGGGATCTGAAAGAAGTCACTTTAAGTAGGTTATTGTCTACTAGGGGAAAGGGACCTGTGTTTTGAGCTACCATGAAGGAGCTTGGAGATGCTACTTTCCTGGTATTTTAGAACAGTCACAGAATTTTTTCCCCAGTATGGATTTGAGCCTCTTGCCCATTCAGTAAATAACATGTTAAAGTTTTCTTTTAATTCTATGATGTGTAGATGCGCAGAACATTAATGTCCCTTCCTTAGAAAACTTGCTGTATTGACTTGAATATAAAGCGGTGTTAAATGTAAGGTGAAGGGGCGCCTGGGTGGCTCAGTCAGTTAAGCGTCTGCCTTCGGCTCAGGTCATGATCCCAGGGTTCTGGGATCGAGGCCCGCATCGGGCTCTCTGCTCAGCTCGAAGCCTGTTTCTCCCTCTCCTTCTGCCTGCTGCTCCCCCTGCTTGTGCTCTCTCTCTCTCTGCCAAATAAGTAAATAAAAATTTTTTTTAAAGATTTTATTTATTTATTTGACAGAGAGACACAGCAAGAGAGGGAACATAAGCAGGGGGAGTGGGAGAGGGAGAAGCAGGCTTCCTGCTGAGCAGGGAACCCGATGCGGGGCTTGAACCCAGGACCCTGGGATCATGACCTGAGCCAAAGGCAGACGCTTAACAACTGAGCCAGCCAGGCGCCCCTAAAGAAATAAAATCTTAAAAAAAAATAAATGAAGGTGAATACTTTTCTTACCCTTTATATTGAAAAATTAAATCTCCCATGAATGTATGTATGTCACATACCTTTCCATTTTGTTTCATGCATGAATTACCACCTTGGTCTCTCCATTACCTTTTTCTCAATCTTCTTATTCCTTCTCTTGAGAAATATATGCCTTATATCTGTAATCCCACATTTTTACTCTGTGTCCTCTTAGTCTTTACCAATATGTGCTTTTTATATAACTAAAGGATTTCAGGGTGGAAGTCTACAGATACTAGAATACAGCCTTATTTTCTCCAGAGATGTTCCATTTTCTCTCACGGTCCTTTTTCCTCTCCACTTTCTTCCTTCTACCTCCCCCAAGTTTTTTGTTTGTTTGTTTAGTCTTTCCCCTGGATTGGTCCCTTACTAACACTTTCTACTCTGGTTCAGTTAGTCCAAACCTGGAATCTTGCTTAAATTCTGGGTTACACACTTACAAAGATGCCCTCTCGTGTCCGTCATTGTCAATAAGTCAGTCTACCTGAATGTCTATGGAAAATGCTATGGAAGCCAACCCTAGATTGACTGTCCCTAGCAATACCGTGGCGACCACAACACAGAAAATGACATATGGGAATCTGCGAAGTAATGGAACTCTCATTACTGTGGATCTGTTACTGCCTGTGTCTACCTTCCACATTTGTTTTGTTCAGTTGTCTTTTTGATGTGGTTATGTAAAATAAATTTTAATTACTATAGTTGATTTCATTACATGTCAACATTGAAAATATGCTAGGAACATAAAAGCAGATGATTATAAATACTGAAATATGTGATTTTTAACTAGCAGAAAAAGGCAATCCATAAAATTAGTGTTTAGTACAGCAACTCAGTTTTGAGATTGAGGATGTAGACTCTAGGGTAATATCTTCATTCAGGCTGCTGTAATAGAAATACCACAGATTGGGGGCTTTAACAACAGAGGAATATTTTCTCATAATTCTGGAGGCTGGGAAGTCCAAGATCAAAGTGTTGGCAAGGTTGGTTTCTTCCCTCCTTGGCTTTAGCTGGGTGTCTTCCTATGTGGTCTTCCCTCTATACCTGTCTGTGATTGTACATCTCTTCTTAGAAGGACGTCAGCCATATTGGATAAGAGGCCCACTCCAGTGTCCTCGTTTAACCTTAATTACCTCTATAAAAGGCTTATCTCCAAATGCTGTCATATTCTGCGGGATTGGGGGTTAGGGCTTCAAAACATGAGTTCTGAGGGGACACAATTCAGCCCTTACAATGAGGTAATTTTTAGGCACAGACTTTGCTGAAGAAGGGAAAACACAAATCTGTCTTCTGGTGAATTATCCCCACCTCTAGTGCCCAGTCCACCTCAGAGGACGCAGAGCACGCAGCTCTCCACTAGGGCAAACACGCTAGGCACGGCCCGCCGCCTCACACATGTGACGCAGGCTCAGACTCTCCCTCCCTCCAAGTGTCACCTGTCTGCGATATTTGGGAAGGTGTGACGACAGAAGGAGAAGGGCTGTCCCCCACCTGGCCCAGAGCCCCCTGTCTGACCGCTACTTCTCCAGCAGGGTGCCGCCCCTGCTCTGCCAGGGGCCACTCCTCACTCCACTGTTGACCACAGCTGGGACGACCCCGTGGGCTGCAGTCCTCGGTGCAATATGGCTGCTTTCCTAGAAGCCTTTGCGGAGGGGGTGGTATCATACCTCTCTTTGTGGCCCCATCCACTGCCCCACTCTGAAGAGAGGTGAGGGCACTAATCCCATCATGAGATGTAGAGACCCTTATGACCTAATTACCTCCCAAGCCCCATCTCCAAATACCATATTACATTGGGGAATTCCAGTATATGAATTTTTTTTGTGGGGCGGGGCAGGGGAGACACAAACATTCAGTCCATAGCAGAGAGCTGACCTTGGAAAAACCTAATTACAAGTGAATCTGGCTTTCATGGGTTGTGAATCGATACAGATGGAAACACTGAAGATAGGATATGTGCATCCACAGTGCAGGCTGAGAAACATTTGCAGCTTTCATGCGTAGACTGATGTTCTGGGGAGGCCCCATGCATGCGCGTTGCAGCACCAGTTCTTTTTGAAGTCTGGTGTTGTTGTTGTTGTTGTTGTTGTTGTGTAATACTGCTCTGGAGAATGTGTGGAACATTTTCGGTTATTGCCCATGAACTGCAGTGCTGGTGGCTCTGGGTGCCTGCTGCCGAAAGCCACTGGAGTGGTGGAGGAGTGGAGCAGCTTAAAGGGCTCAGCGGGAGAGTCTCTACAACTAATCCAATTTTGTCCTGTAGCAGCACATCTCGCAGGCAGGAATTAACCACTCTCTGGGCACCACTGCTTTCCTTTTCTTCTTGATGGTTATGTTTTTCATCAGGCTCCCACTCACCCACCTGGAAAGGGCGTCGTGGTGATTGGCTGATATTTTTATCTGATGGAATATCAACCAGCCATTGAATTAGCCACTCAGGTTACTGCTTTGTGCCCTTAGAAAATTGTCCTAGTGGGGACCAAGAGGAAATTCGTAAGTTCAGTTTTTCTTTTATATAGGTCTTTATATCTTCTTGATAATTTGTTTGTTGGTATCATCTGCCTACAGGGAAGAAGGAATTCCTGTATTTATCTGGGACACAATGGATAACTACTTGTAGAGCTGGTGAAAGCTTTTTTGGGGCCACAGATTTTAATTTTATTTTTGTTGATAGTTTTTTAACCCGATAGGCTAAATAACTCCTTGTGAATATTCTCGACTCGTGCTGCATTTGAGTCCCCTTTTTACTTTGATTCTAGCTGTTTCCTATGAGGCTAGTCAGACACTGAACTGGAATTGCCTCAGACTATTTCACAGACAGCATTCATAAACACGGACAACTTTCAGAGGTTGGGTTATCACTTAAAATATTGTGTCCACATACTGTAAAATGCCTTTTTTATAAAAAGATATGAGAACAGGGACACCTGGGTGGCTCAGTTGGTTAAGCATCTGCCTTCGGCTCAGGTCACGATCCCAGGGTCCTGGGATTGAGCCCCGCGTCTGGCTCCTTGCTCAGCGGGGAGTCTGCTTCTCCCTCTCCCTCTGCTGCTCCCTCCGCTTTTGTGCTGTCTCTCTTTCAAATAAATAAAATCTTAAAAAAAAAAAAAAGATACGAAAGCAATATTGGTTGCACCCTCTGTCACTGAGCAGTATCGAGTGCCGTCTTTAATCCCGGAGGCCCTTTGCTCTGCTCATCCCTCACAGCCCACACCTAGCACATGAGCAAGTGTGTGGACCCGACCTTACAGTGTATGTGAGAAGCAGCCCCTTCTCATGAGTTCCATCCAGAGGGCTCTGGAATCAGCTCTGGGTTTGAACTGTGCATCTGCCACTTTCCAGCTGGAGCCCCTATGCAGGTTCACTGGTGCCTTGGTTTCCTCTGTAGAACGAGAGTCACAGTGGTGGCCTAAGTTATATGCCTGTTGCTAAATGCTGTGTGTACAGCTTTTTGAGCGGTGGCTGACACGTGGTAAGTGCGTAATGAATATTAGTTATTACTGTTACTGTTATCAACAGTAATTATTACGTAATCAAAGTCCAACCCACCAAGGTGAACTTGGTAAGATAGGTATCAGATGATGTTTCTGTCTTGCTGAAAAGCCCTCCGTGAGTTGCAGTTAACTCGGAAGGAAATTCAGAGTCCGTACTGTAGTCTTCAAAGCCCTGTGTGATGTGATTCTTGTGTTCCTCCAGGCTCATCCCCGGCTGTTCTCTTCCTGTCTCCCCCTCAAGGCACAGGATGCCTTTGTTCCTGCCAGAACTCTGCCGTGTTCGGTCCTGCCCCACCCCAGATCACTTTGTCTCCTCCTGATGCTAGCTGTCTTCCTAGCTCTGCACAGCCAGCCATATACGCTCCGTGGGGACAGGGGCTTCAGCCTTTGTGTCCTCTCTGGATGGCCAGCACCCTGAGCAGTGCCTGGTACATAGTGTTTGCTCGATACGTATGTATTAATGGTACATGAACAAAACAAACTAATTGCCAGTTCACTGTGTGTGCTTTCACATGTGCTTCAAAAATATCTCTGGAGTTTAATGAATGTGGCATAAAAGGCAGAACTGGAATGAAAACACGGGTCCTGGTTCCCATTCAGCATCTGCCACGACCGATCTCACGGCTCTCTGAGACTCTGCTTCCCACTCTAGAATACAGGCAGAACTAGGTCTTGAACCCTCGGACTCTGAGCAGTTGCCCAGCTGAGGGAAGAGGACACAGGGTGACTGTCCACTTTCATCAGAGCAGCTGTGTTTACATTTTCTTTATATATTGGGGCTTCATATGAAATTCGGTTTGAAAAAAAAAAAAGAGTCTGCTTTTAAAAAGTTTAAGAGCTACTGGATTAGAAGAGCACAAAGGTTGGGGCACCTGGGTGGCTCAGTCAGTTGAGCAACCAACTGTCGATCTCAGCTCAGGTCTTGATCTCAGGGTCGTGGGCTCAAACCCTGCATTGGGCTCCACGCCCAGCCTAGCGTGGAGCCTGCTTAAAAAAAGGAAAAGAAAAAAGATAGGAGCACAAAGGTCATTTTTAGCCTAATAATTCTGATTCCAGTAGCTTAACTCTTTAAAGGATATTGTTTCTTCATCATTTTCTGTTCTCTAACCCCCCCAAAAGAAAAATTCACTGAATATTTTTTTTAAATATCTTAGAAGTAGGATATGTGGGTAAATAACAAAATTATCATCCATCAAGACTGTGAGCTACATGAAAATAAAGACAATGTCTGTTTGCTCATGTCTCGTGGACGCATCACTTAGCACAGTGCCTAAAGCCGAGCTCAGTAAATATTGTAGATGGATGCGTGGGTAGATATATGAAGAGAGCAACAACATATTGTTAAGTGAGAATACATTATTTTGTAATATAAACCATGGAATGTTTACAAATGAAGTCTGTTGTTTTTTCAAGAGGATATTTATTGGATATCTACATTATAATCATTTTAATTTTTTAAAACTCTTTTAAAGTTTTGTTCTTTAATTCCAGTAGAGTTAGCATACAGTGCTATATTAGTTTCAGGTGTACAATATAGTGATTCAACAGTTATATATTACTCAGTGCTCATCATGATGAATGTGCTCTTAATCCCCTTCACACATCCTCCACCCACCTCCCCTCTGGTAACCATCGGTTTGTTCTCTGTAGTTAAGAGTCTGTTTTGGTTTGTCTGTCTGTCTCTCTCTCTTTTTTTTTTTCCTTTGCTGCTTTGTTTTCTTAAATTCCACATGTTAGTGAAATCACATGGTATTTGTCTTTCTCTGACTTACTTCATTTGGCATCATACTCTAGCTCCATCCATGTTGTTATATATGGCAAGATTTTATTTTTTATGATTAATATTCCATTATGTATGTATATTACCACATGTTCTTTATGCATCTATCAGTGGACATTTGGACTGCTTCCATATCTTGGCTATTGTAAGTAATGCTGCAGTAAACATATGGGTGCATGTATCCCTTTGAATTAGTGGTTTTATATTCTTTGGGTAAATACCCAGTAGTGCAATTACTGGATCTTAGGGTCGTTCTACTTTTAACTTTTTGAGGAACCTCCAATACTGTCTTCCACAGTGGCTGTACCAGTTTGTATTCCCACCAACAGTGCACGAGGGCTCCTTTTTTTCCCCCACATCCTTGCCAACACTTACTATTCATTGTGTTTCATTTTAGCTATTCTGACAGGTGTGAGGTGTTATGTCATTGTAGTTTTGATTTGCATTTCCTTGATGATGTGTGATGTTAAACATCTTTTCATGTGTCTTTTGGCCATCTGGATGTCTTCTTTGGAGAAATGTCTGTTCATGTCTTCTGCCTATTTTTAAATTGGATGATTTCTTTTTGGTGTTGAGTTGAATAAGTTCTTTATATATTTTGGATACTAGGTCTTTATCTGATATGTCATTTGCAAATATCTTCTCCCATTCCGTAGGTTACCCTTTAGTTTTGTTGATTGTTTCCTTTGCTGTGCAGAAGCTTTTTATTTTGAGGTAGTCCCAATAGTTTAGTTTTGCTTTTGTTTCCTGTATCTGAGCAGACATACCTAGAAAAATGTTACTACGGCTGATGTTAGAGACATTACTTCCTGTGCTCTCTTCTAGGATTTTTATGGTTTTAGGTCTCACATTTAGGTATTTAATCCATTTTGAGTTTATTTTTGTGGTGTAAGAAAATGGTCCAGTTTCATTCTTTTGTATATAGTTGTCCAGTTTTCCCAGCACCAGTTGTTGAAGAGACTGTCTTTTTCCCATTGCATATGCTTTTCTGCTTTGTTGAAGACTAATTGACCATCTAATTGTAGGTTTACTTCTCAGCTCTCTATTCTGTTCCATTGGTCTGTGTGTCTGTTTTTGTGCCACTACCATACTGTCTTGATCACTACAGCTTTGTAATAGGACTTGAAGTCTGGAATTGTGATACCTCGAGTTTTTTGGTTTTTGGTTTTTTTTTTTTTCAAGATTGCTTTGGCTCTTCAGGGTCTTTTGTGGTTCCATTTTAGAATTGTTTGTTCTAGTTCTGTGAAAAATGCTGTTAGTATTTTGATAGGAATTACACTAAATGTGTAGATTGCTTTGGGTAGTATAAACATTTTAACAATATTTGTTGTTCCAGTCCATGAACATGGAGTATCTTTCCATTTCTTTGTGTCATCTTCAATTTCTTTCATCAGTGTTTTATAGTTTTAAGAGTACAGGTCTTTCACCCCTTTGATTAAATTTATTCCTAAGTATTCTTTTCGGTGCAATTGTAAATGGGATTATTTTCTTAATTCTCTTTCTGCTGCTTCATTATTAGTGTATAGAAGTGCAACAGATTTCTGTACATTGATTTTTGTATCCTGTGACTTTACTGAATTCATTTTAGTAGCTTTTTGGTGGAGTGTTAAGGGTTTTCTATATATAGTACAAGTCATCTGCAAATAGTGACAGTTTTACTTCTTCCTTGCCAATTTGGATGCCTTTTATTCCTTTTTCTTGTCTGATTCCTGTGGCTAGGACTTCCAGTATTGTGTTGAATAAAAGTCGTGAGAGCGGACATCCTAAAACTGTTTACTGAATGGCCAATTTATTGTACCTTCCTTTA
Organism: Mirounga angustirostris; assembly: GCF_029215605.1. Classification (NCBI taxonomy): domain Eukaryota; kingdom Metazoa; phylum Chordata; class Mammalia; order Carnivora; family Phocidae; genus Mirounga; species Mirounga angustirostris. Next base: position 128,995,080 of record NW_026991713.1, read on the forward strand.
GTTCTTCATTAATTTTCTGATGTAAGTTATGTAAAATATAAAACTAAAAGTACCCAGTATGATTTTCTTTCTTTTTCTTTTTTAATTATTTTTTTTCCTTTTTTGCATTTGCAGTAGGATCATTTTAGAGTTATTAACTTTGAGATGGAGTACTCTTTCTTTTTATCATGATGTTATACTATGGCAGGTACTTGAGATAATAATACTAGTAATAATAACAATAATAAGCTGTTTTGGGACAACTTTGAGACTACAGTTGGTCATCACCTGCCTTTTCAATTTGGCAGACCTGCTTGAATTTGATAGGAGAGGTTTTACTGAGATTTCAAAACCGTTTTATTTGAGGTAGGTTAAAGCAAAAGTAATGTAATGGTAAGACATTGAACTACTGACCTGCACGATTGTTTTAGTAATAAAAATGAGAATATCAGCTTTGCATTTTTGAAAAAGCCTGTAACAATGTATCTTAAGAAAACATAAGAATTACATGTTGCATAATTGTATAAACCTTACTCATAAGTTCATAAATATTTCCACCTGCCTGCTGTCTAAAAAGATTTTGCATTTTGCTATGTTTTAGTATCAGTGTCTCTAAAAAATGCTTCTTCTAAACCCCTAAAATTCTGTGGCATATATATATATATATGTATGTATATGAGTGCACATGTGAAAAGCATGCAGTTGTTCATGGTGTGGTTCTTATATTTGATACTATTTACCCCTGTATGTATATTACTTATGAATCTATCTTTCCCTTTAGGTAAAGAGGATGAATATCCAAAGAAACCTTTGGGACAGCTTCCACCTGAATCTGCTTGCATTAGTCACCTGAGCAATGGACAAAGAAGTGTGGGCAGGTCAAGTCCCCATATGAGCAGCAGAAGAGAAAGTGGCTCATCGCCTCACAAAAAACATGAGCATTCCCCTCACCATCAGAGTAGAATTGGTACACCAGAACGAGTAAGGGCGCTAAGACGGAAATCAGATGATGAAGACAGTAAAAAGCTTAAAGATGAAGCAGATCTTCAAAGAAAACTTCCATCAGGTCCACAAGACAGTTCCAGGCAATATAATCATGCAGCTGCTAACCAAAATAGCAATGCCACTTCAAATACCAGGAAGGAATTTGTGCCCAAGTGGAATAAGCCATCAGATATTTCAGCTATTGAAAAAACTGCCAAATATGTTATCGAAGGCAAAAATAGGTCAGCACACCCCGCACTTACAGTCACCATCCCAAGTTCTGCTGATACTCGGGCATCAAATGTAAGGCAGAAGATGAAGGTCTTGGATGCTGATGAAGGGAAACGGGGCTCTACTGCGTCCCAGTATGATAACGTACCTGAAAATGACAACAGCGTTTCCATTGAAGAGGCACTAGAAAGAGCCTACTCCCAAAGTCCAAGGAACATGGTTTACTCTCACAGCCCGAGGAAGCACGTGGAGCCAAGTTCTAGTCCATCAAAAATATCAAACAAGTTTACTTTTAAAGTGCAGCCTGCAGGTTATGCAAAATACCCATCTCTGTTAGATGGGGAGGAGCACAGGACAGTGCACCCTCCATCCTACAGTAACCCCCCTGTTTACCATGGAAATTCTCCCAAACGCATCCCTACTGCTAACAGCAGCTTTGCATCTCCACAGTTTACCCATGGGACTCAAATGAATCCTTCCCGGAGACCTTATGGCTCTACCCTGTCAGTCGATATTTCTCCAGAGAAATCTTACAGCCGCCCGCTTCCTGTGGTGCTGCCCTCCAGCCGCATAGAAGTTCTTCCCGTTGACACTGGTGCCGGGGGATATGCAGGCAATTCAGAGTCACCAAAGAATGGACAATTCATCATTCCTCCCATGGATTATCTGCCAGATAACAGAAAATGGTCGGAAGTTAGTTACACGTACAGACCCGAGACTCATGGACAGTTGTGGACTCAGGATGCTAACCGTGGCCACTTGAGCAATTTACCAAAATATTCCGCCTTTCAGCATGTTCCCTTTCAGGACCATAGCCTCCCGGCAGTTTCAGTAGATAGTCCAGTGCGATATAGAACTTCCCCAGGTTTAGAAGATGCCAGTTCCTCTGGGTATCAATATTCAGGGCCCTCACCTCCAGTGTATCACTACAGAAATCGGGATGGACTTTCTATTCAAGAATCAGTATTGCTGTGAGAATTTATCTATACTTGGTAAAGACAAGAGAATAGAAACCATTTGAAACCTACATTGCTATGTTTATAATTGCCAAAGCAGTATTTTATACTATTGTAAACATAAACATCTTGCACAATTCCAGTGTATGCTAGTAATAAGAATATATAGGAGTGTTTCATCCCCATGTAGATGCTGCTTATGATGAGCATTTTTAAATTGCATCATCACTGAACCTGTTAAAAAGAATTTAACATGGAAACATAGCAATAGCATTTAGGGATGCACGCATAATGATAATTCATGACTTGGTTTCATTTATATCTTTCTCCAAAACCTGAGCATTTTTGCGCCATTAGCCCATCCTGTTTTGAGTAACATTAGAAAGCACTGAAAAACTGTGTAGAATAGATATTTTTAAGGCTTTAGTGTGTGTGTCTTTCAGTAGATACCAGAAGGCCTCCATGTACACACATTTGAACACAGAACTAAAGGAACATTAACAAAATTAATTTTGATCTACATCCATGAAATGATTTACTCTTCTTCCTTTCCTTAACTTGTCTTTCAGCCAAGTTCCCCCCCGCCCCCATATTTTTCCCCCAGGTCCTAGAGTGCCATCGGGTTTTGCCCTGACTTCATGCAGCTTCTCTGCAGTTGTGGCCCTCTTCTTTCCTTCTGAAAATTAAAGACACTGGAGAGAGAAAGGCTCACCACTGAATGGTGCTTAAACCCTGGGGCACTTGGAGTAAGTTCATGGCCAAAGGTGGGGCGCTGCTCGTACCCCACGATCAGTTTTAGAGCAGTTTTGGTGCATCTGTGCCCTTTGTTCTGGTCTGCCTCTTGTGAAGCTCAGAGCAGAATGCTCGTTGCCAGATGCAGGGAAAGTGCTGCAATCCTGCTCTCTGTCGGTGCTAGCAGGAGGGGTTGCAAGTTAGGCTCCTCAAGCACTCACATGGGGCAGCAGAACAGACTCCTTTGAAATCCATTTGAAAGCAGGATTAACAATATGGTTACTTCTTATTTCTGCCCTTTAAATTCCTGCAGGGCCTGGGCTGTTCATTTACATGAGCTTTTTCTGGCACTCTTTCTTTAAAGGTTGGTAATCAGTGGATATTGCTACATTTAGGCCATTAAATTATCATTGTGTAAACTTGTAAAAATGATCCTAATTATTAATAGGAGTCTAAGGTTTTAATCTTTTTTAAAAAATAGTATGACTTTCATACTTCCAAAAGTCTCCTTTTTTTCTTTTGCAGTGAAAACAAATTCAGGTTCATGGTTAAAAAATTAACAGTGTCTTTTAAAAATAGTCTATTACACTACAATTAGCAAAACATGGGGACAGTTTTGGGCACCCCCAGAAAGCCTGACTTTGTGTTTAATTGGAGAGCTGGTTTTCAGCATACTTCCCTCGGGTTTGAGCAAGGACGAGAGTAGAAAACCTAACATCGAGGGCTCTTCTTGTTGCAAGTTGGGGCTTTAAACTTTCAAGGTACCGAAGTATGTCTTTTCAAATGAGAGTAACATTTGTTTAGCTAGCGAATGTGACGATATTTTTTATGTATATAATGAGTCTAATGTAATTTTAATCAACTTGGTAATGATGTTATTAAACAGCAAAACAAATGGCAGTGTGTTAGCAGCTCCCTGCTCTATGCTAAAGTGCACACAAAATCCCGCTCTCCCTGGGCTCTTGATTCAGATCGTGTGGAGGCTTAGAAAGAAATGTAGATAAAACATGTAGCTGAGGATATTAATTCCAATTTTTAAACCATGATTCTGTGAACTTGTAATAAACCAAGCTGTATAATTTAGGTTATGATAGTAGCATCTGAGCTGCTCCAAAATATATGTGTCAACAGTGGTAAATACTGTAGATTTATATATATATATACATATATATATGCAAAATATATATATACACACACTATTTTCTTATGTCATCTATGACATTTTTATCTGTATACTTTTTTTGATGTGATTGTTTTTAACATGCTAAAAGTAATAAGTATATTTTGTGTCTTTCATGTGCTTTTTTTCATGTGGCAGAAGTGCTCTGTATCTCTGATGCTTCTAAAGCTAATTTTCTTCTAATTGAGGAGATACTGCTCAGTGTTTGCCTACACGACTTTATATATCTATCACAGTTGTATGTTAAATGCTTTATTAATTTTCGGGAGTACTGTACTTAGAACTCACCTTTCCTTTATTTTATCCGCCATTATTAATAGCAATAAGGTGTTTCCAGTCTTCCCCACTATAAAATGTAGTTCTCTATTAGCTTTTCAAGTAGGAAAATTTAATTTGAACTTATTTTGCTACCATACAATTTTAGTCTTTCAAATTTATCTTTTAGTAAGACATAAATAATGGAATGATGATAAAAGATGAAATAGTATTAGTAAAGTGGGTTAAATAGAATCATCAAACTGTATTTGGTGAGGATCCTCATGGAGCGGAGGCTGATCTTAATGCATCGCTGGACCTGCTGTAGATATTTTGCCGTTATTCACTCTCTTCTTTACAGCAGTCACACTATAAGCACTTCAGTATGGTTTTTGTTGTTTTAATATTTAGTTTGAAAAGTTAAAGCGACTACACCCAGAGTCTCCAAGGGTTTTAAAACTTTGACTCTTTCAGGTACTTTTTTTTTTTTTTACCAGATTTTAAAAAAATAGCTTTTTAAAGCTGAGAGAGATGTATATATGTAAATGTAAAAGTCAGATATCAAAGTATTGTAGGGGAAGAAAATAAATTATTTTTCCTTCTATCCTGCTGGGTTCTCCAGCCAGGCCCTATACATTGGTCTGACAAAAGCAGATCAACAAGAGAAAAACAGAAGCTTATTAACAGGTGCATCCTGCATTCACATGGTGCCCAGCCCTGAGCAACTCAAAGGAGGGTTGGACTTGGGGTCTGTGCACCTAACTTAACAGGGAGAGGGAGGAGGAGAAAGGCACTTATGGGAAAGCAAGGGACTATTTGGAAAGCTAAGTGGGCCCTTAGGAGAAGTGATGGGCGGTGTGATAGTGTGTGGCAGGGGCTGAGTGTGGTGCCTGGAGAGAGCAGAGTTGCCCGGGGAGGGGATTTATGACAGGGATTTTGAATTTTGGGGGAAGGCTCTGCTTTCAGGCAGATAAGCAATTTCAGAACTCAGATGCCTTCAGCTCAAAATCGTTCTTATGCCAAAGTGGTGTATTTTGGGGTGACGTGCCCTGATCCCCCTCAGTGGCAATGATAGAATGTTTCCTGAAAGAATTGAAAAAAGATTGAATAGGACATTTCAGGAGAAGAAAAATATATGTTTACAGGATGTGGTGTGATTGCTTTAACTTTTTTCGTTTTAAGGAGATTCTAATACTAAATTTTATGTCATACTGAGTGTAATTTTACAGTGAAGTTTCATATTTGTCATTTCAGATCTCTCCCTCAGGGCCCATTGAAATACAGGCACAGAAACAGTACCTCTTCAATACTTTGCTGAGATCTCCTTTCATTTCCATGAATAGAGAAAAACATGCCATGCCCACAAATAAGGATTTATACACAGAGGACCTACAGCTCAATCTTCTGGAAGTATTATTACTCTCAGTTATCTTTCTGACTCACACCTTTATTTTTAGTATGCATTTGATTGTGGGTTAATTAAGATTACAGTTTGGGGATTTTTTTTGTTTGGCTGTCCTATAATGGATTTTAAATATCCCTCTGTAATATGGATATTAATGCTTATCAATCAGGTGGTTTTAATAAGCCAGACTTTATTTTTTCAGTGACCCAAGATAGAATAAAAAGAAAGGACTCCACTTAACATTTAGTTATGAATATACTTTCAGAAGGATTTTCAGTTATCCATAAATCTAAGCATAATTGCTACCATTTTACACATAAGAACAATGAGGCATAAAGGAACAAATTTTAGATTTCATAGGAGTGCATCTCGACCCTCACTACTCTTTAGAATTATCTGGGGAACTTAACAAAAAAATGTTCTTCTTGGTTTCTACCTCAGGCACTTAAGTCAGAATCTCTGGGGTGGAACCCAGGCATCAGGTAATTGTATTTTTTTCCCCTTTCAGTCAGCAAAACTCTTTAAAAAAAAAAAACCTTCTAAATTTGATTTTGATTGTCTTATGGTCCCAGTATGAACTGTCTTTTTATTTTTATTTATTTATTTATTTTTGGATTTTATTTATTTATTTGAGAGAGAGAATGAGAGAGAGAGAGCATGAGATGGGGGAGGGTCAGAGGGAGAAGCAGACTCTCCGCTGAGCAGGGAGCCCGATGTGGGACTCGATCCCGGGACTCCAGGATCGTGACCTGAGCCGAAGGCAGTTGCTTAACCAACTGAGCCACCCAGGCACCCCCAGTATGAACTGTCTTAAAAATTCTTAACAGATCAAAGTTTAGAAACTGATTTCAGGTAAGTTAGGAAAAATTCCACTGGAAGGATTCATGTTACCAGCCATCTCTGTAAATTTTGATGAACTACTGACAGTTGTGCAAAGTATAAATGGCTTCAGATGAAAGGTTGCATGACCCTGTACCTTCTCTCATCACTGCTTACAATAGTGCCTCAAACTAGGTAGAGCTTTACTAAGGTTTCCATTTTCCTGGACAACCTCTGTCATTTTCCTTAAGCGACATGCTAAAAATAGGCCTAAGCTATTTGCAAACCTAACTGCATTTTCCCTATGTGAACAGCTGAGAAAATGTGCATAGTCTGGTTATTCACCCGGCCAGGCGGCATTTTATTGAGCACCTGCAGTATACTCGTTGTCTTAGGGCCTGTGCTAGGCTCACGCTTCCAGATGGGAGACGTGCTCTTTAAGTTGTGTGCCTCAATTCAGTATTGGAGACATACACAGGTGATTATTACAGGCGTAGAAAGGCCACGGCTCGGGAGGGTCAGTGGAGGTTGGTGGGGGAGTTGCCTCACTGCTAAGCCTGAGGATTAGTAGAACAGACGGACGAAGGGAAGGGAGAGCCAGGACATGGCTGCCGAGGGCATATGGCGTGAGCACCTGCATAGTATGTAGGGGGACGTTTGCCACTGTGATGTGTGTGTGTGCAGGGGGGGAGTGGAGTGTTCCACAGAGAGACCAGATGATGGGGCCCTTCCACACCATTGAACTCGATCCCGGAAGCCGGTTTTCTATGGTATGTTCACATTTCCTGTGTGGTCTCTAGAGGCTACACAAGAGGGAGCAAACCTGGAGGAAGTTAGGAAGAGTGCAGCAAGTGTTCTATCCAAAAGGTGGTACAGAGTGTAAAGGGAAGCAGTTTCAAAGAAAAGGTTGATTAATTTGAGAACTAATTACTAAGAAAAGTTGGCCCAACTTAATAATTGTTTGAATGTAATCATAATAAGAAAAATAGTGAATGTTACTGAGTGCTTGCTATGTGTCCGGCCCTGTGCTGAAGCATTTAACGTGCATTAACTCATTTAATTCTCACGATAACGCTGTGAGGGATGTGCTCTCTAAGTCCCTGTTCCCGTGGGACAACAGGTGGTTGAGGTAGCTCGCCCCACAGGACACAGCCAGCCCATCATGGAGACAGGACTTTAGTCCACGCCATCTGAATCTAGAGCCTCTGCTTCCTCCCCAGCCCAACAGCTTTAAGAAGCTATCATTTCCCTGCCATAAAACTCACCCACATTAGTGTACACGTCAAGGATTTTTTAATAAACTCACACAATTGTTGCAACCATTACAAATGCAAGCCAATTTCAGAACATTTCCATCACCTCCCAAAGCTCTCTTGTTCCCATTTGCAATCAATCTCCATTCCTGCCCCAGCCTCAGGGGCATATTAATGCTTATCAATCAGGTGGTTTTAATAAGCCAGACTTTATTTTTTCAGTTTTAATAAGCCAGACTTTATTTTTTCAAATCTACTTTCTCTCGCTCGCTCTGGTTTGCCTTTTCTGAACATTTCATGTACTTGGAATCAGACAGTCTGTGCTTTTTGTATCTGACATCCTTCACACTTAGCATAATGTTTCTGAGTTTCGTCCATGCTGCAGTGTGTATTAAGAATTCCTTTTTATTCCTGAATAGTGTTCCATTGCGTGACTATACCACATTTTGTTCATTCACTCTGCCAGTTGTAGACATGTGGATTGTTTTCACATGCTGCTGTGACCATTTGTGTACAAGTCTTTGTGTGGACATGTTTCCGTTTCCCTTGGGCTGTTGCTGGCGTTAAGGTAAGTTTATGTTTGACTTTTTAGGAAAGTGCCAGACTCTGTTCCAGAGTGTACCATTTTAGACCACCATCAGCATTGTATGAGGGTTCAGATTTCTCCACATCCTCACCAACACTTGTTACTTTCTATTTTTTTTATTATAGCCATTCTAGTGATATCTCCTTGTGGCTTTGATTTGCATTTCTCTAATCGCCAATGATGGTGAACCCCTTTTCATGTACTTAGGGGCCATTCGTGTATTTTCTTTGGCGAAATGTCTGTTCAGATCCTTTGCTCACGTTTAAATGGGGTTATTTTCTTATTATTGAATAGTAAGAGTTCTTAATATATTCTGGATACAAGTCCTTTTATAAGACATGATTTGCAAATATTTTCTCTCAGTCTTATGGTTTCTTTTGTGGTGCAAATGTTTTTAATTTTAATGAAGTCCAATTTTTTCAGTTTTTCTTTATGAATCATGCTTTTAGTATTGTATCTGTCTGCCTAACCCAAGGTCACAAAGGATTTTCTCCTATGTTTTATTCTTCTAAGAAGTTTTATAGTTTTAGCTCTTACATATGGGTTTATGAGCCATTTTGAATGAATTTTTATGTATGGTGTGAGGTAAGGACCTAAATTCAGGTGGATATCATTTGTTACAAAAAGACTATGCTTTCCTCATTTGAATTGGGGACCTTGGTACTTCTGTCAAAAGTCATTTGACCATATTTGTAAGTGTTTATTTTAAGGTTTGAAATCAGAAAGTGTACATCCTTCAACTTTATTCTTTTTCAAATGGTTTTGGCTATCTTGGGTCCTTTACATTTCTCTATATATTTTAAGATGAGCTTGTCATTGTCTGGGAAAAAAGAAAAAGGAAGAAGAAAAAAAAAACTGCTGGGATTTTTGCTCGGTGTTACTCTGAATTCATGGATCCATTTGGGAAGAAATGCCATCCTAACAGTGTTGAGTCTTCCAATCCATAAACAGAGATTGTCTCTACATTTATTTTAATCTTCTTTAATTGCTCTCAGCAGCATTCTGTAGTTTTAGTATGTCTTGCACTTCTTTTGTTAAAATTATTCCTAAGTATTTTGTTTTTCTTGCTCTTGTGAATGGATTGTTTTCTTCAGAGCCCACATGCTTCCCCATCATTCTGTACTGCCGAGGGGAGAGCGAGTGATGAGCTTGAGTTCGGCAGTGCCCAGGTTGGGTGGTAGGCTACATCATGGGGCCACCATCTGATAGACAGAACTCAGAAGATGAAACAGGCTTAGGTTTAGTGAGAAAATGACATGTTTTGACATGTAGAATTTGAGGAATAGGGAGTTGACAGATGGTGTTGTCTGACAGACAGCTGACCGTTCCAGAGAGATTTGGGACTTGCTTGCCAGCACGTAGGAGGTAAAGCTGTGAGAGAGTACTTGTCTAGGGAGAAGATGAGCAAGCTAAGGATGGGGAGATGGGGGGGGGGGAGTTGCTGACATTTAAGAGGTGCCAGAGAGAAAGGAGTGTGTGAAGGACTCAAGAGGGAGTGGTCACGGACTGGCTCTGCAAGAGCTCAGTGCCCAGTGACTGACCATTGAGCTTTGGAGCCAGACTGGCTCGAGTTTGCACTTTGCATCAGTGGTGAAATTGTGATGTAACAAAGCCACAAAATCCCCGTCCTCGTGGAGCTGATGCTCTGATCCACTTCCTCATCTGTAAATGAAGACTGGTGTTTATTTCATGGAACTGTGAGTTGGATGAGTTACTTTGTGTAAAGTGTTCAGCACAGCATCATCACAGTGATAATTTCAAATGTGATCTGTAATCACATGCCACCACCATGCAAGGTTTAGTGACAAGAGAGCATGGACTTTGACTCCCAGAGCTGAGTCTGGTGAGGAGCACAGAGGTGGACAGGCAGGAACATGACTCCTCCATGGCTGGAGGAACAAGAGTTCCCAGAAGGAAACGATCAGCAGCAGGATGGCCTGGTGACTGGGGCTGAAGAGGATTTGGATCTGACACCTGCTGTCATTCCTCAAGCCTCAGATTGAGGGGTTGGCAGGCACAAGTGGGAGGTGATGCGGCTCTCTCTGGAGGTTTCCTTGAGAAAGGAAGGGCAGGTGCTGAATAGGAGCTGTAGGGACTGATGGGTAAAGGTAGGGAGTGGGGGGAGGGATGTATTTACGCGGAAAAAATCATGCTAGTTGGAAATCAGTTTTGACCGTTCAAACACACTTCAGTACTTCTACAAAGCAGCCCCTGGTTTTATTCCAGTTTGCTACTTTATGTATTCATGAGTATTAAAACACCAATCATTAAACTTCCTGTAATTCAGAGTTTTCACTTTAATTTGGAGGAAAATCGGCATAATCAATATAAAGCAGGCTGTATCAAGAAAGCGCTTACGTACTGTCCATGAATATCCCTGACGTTGTAGAGCACTAACTTAGATCTTGCTGTTTCCTAATAAGAGAGGCATTGCAGAAGTAGTGTGTGTGCAGACGATGGAGAGGTCGGCTTCTCTGTAAGGTCAGTAGGAGTCTGCAATGAGCTGCTAAAGCTAAATCACTCTCGAATGAGTACCTAAGCTCTGCCACAAATCCATGGTGTGACCTGGGGCAGATCACGGGGCCCTCTGGAATTCCGTTTTCTGGTCTGTCATCTCTGGAGGTGGGGAAGGAGAGTTTGTCAAGGGTTCTGCCCCAAACACTTAAGAGGAGAGTGCCTGAGGCCTCTTTGTCTGCTTTGTGCCAGGTACCTGGTCAAGTGCTTGGAGAAGTGTGGTAAGCAAGGGCCAGAGGTCCCTGCTCTCATGGAGCAGATAGTCTTGTGGGGAAGGCCCACATGAATTACATGGTTACCAGCACAGTGGACCACCCGCATGGGTGGCAAGGACCCGGGAGGACGAGCCCCTGGCGCACGGAGGGCCTGTGATAATGGCAAGCAGGAAGATGATGCACAAGGGAAACAGTGTGGCCTGAGTTGGACACGTGGGGGAAGCAGCCACAGTGATGGGCAGAGGATGCTGGCACACTGCCGTGGAAGGTGCCCCAGTTCTCCCAGTGCAGCCCGGGAGTAAGGAGAGCAGAGTAACAAACACTGATACAAACAGCTCCTAACATGCAGACAGATTTAAGTTGTCACCCATGTCTGCACCTATGAGTCATGCCCTTCGTGGAGCCACCTTTGAGAAGGAAGGACAGCGGTGGCCCTGTGCATTTGCAGTTTGGTAGAGAGAACTGGCATTCATCACATCTGCGCTGTGGTCTGAGTTTGCCGCTTAGCAGCAGTGTGATCTTGGGCAAGTCCTATTCCCTTTCTGGGCCTCGCTTTCTTCCGCTATAAAATGTGGGCATTAGAGCTGGGACGGTTAGGAGGAGGTGGTCTAAGACGGTGGATCCCGGCCACGGCTGCATATAAGAATCACCTGGAAGCTGCCAAAAATATTCACGCCTGGGCCTGCCCACCCCAGACCAGTTAAGTCGAAATCCCCAGGGTGGGGCCCAGGAATTAGAGTTGCACACCTATAGCTCAACAACCATTGTGTAGCATACACTGCAACAAAACCCTATGTGTTTTTCTAGCTCCCACATCCTTGCTTCATATTAAGGCATTTTTATTTAGAAGTTTTGAGAGGTGTGATGAAAAAAAACTTGGGCTTGAAAACAAGCTTGGAGACATCTCAGCATTTCCACCAGCCTTGCTGGACCTGTCTCATGAACAAAATAGGAAAAATGAGGTGTTCCCTATAAGATTGTTCTGAAGATTAATTCAGATAATGCACATGTCACACAGTGCTTGGAACAGAGATGCTTTACAGATGTTCAGTGATGAATGTGTTTGTATGAGGAAAGGGCTGTTATTCATATTTTAAGAGGGTTTTTTTTTCCTTTTAGACTTGTAAAGTACCCCCAAATGGAATATGGGCAAAGAATATTAAAAGAACATGTACAGGGGCGCCTGGGTGGCTCAGTTGGTTAAGCGACTGCCTTCAGCTCAGGTCATGTTCCCAGGGTCCTGGGATCGAGTCCCGCATCGGGCTCTCTGCTCTGCGGGGAGCCTGCTTCTCCCTCTCCCACTCCCCCTGCTTGTGTTCCCTCTCTCGCTGTGTCTCTCTCTGTCAAATAAATAAAATCTTTAAAAAATAAAAATAAAAAAATAAAAGAACATATACAGATAAAGAAGCCCAAAGCTATTAAACATATTCTACATCCCCATTAATTAAGGAAATTGAAATTGAAACGGTGATTGGCAAAGACAGCAGAAAGGATGTCCATGCCCTGCTAGGGAGAGGAAAATTGCATCCCCAAAATGTACCGCTTTCCAGTGTCCACATTTATATGTTGTACTCTTTGGTCCAACAGTATTGCTTCTATGAACAAAAATACAAGTGGGGAAAATACATGTGAAAGAATATTTCTTGTACCGGTATTTGTAACTGAGAAAAATTGGAAATAACTTGAATGTCCATCAATAAAGGATAGGTTAAATTATGGTATAACTACATGAAAGAATACTGTTCACCCTTTAAAAATATGTGGGTAGCTTTACATGTATTGATACGGAGAGATGTCCATGATTTATTGCTCTGTGAAAACAGCTACAAACAGTATTCACATAGCCCTTGGTTGGCTTTCCAGCTTCTGGCTTCAGCTCAGATCAGCCTTGTGGTGTTGATGGTCATGGGTGCCTTGGCCATGGGGGCTGCTCACCGATGGTTTAGGAACTGTGGGCTCTCTAGGAGGGCCGTGGAAGTTCGGTTTGCATGAAGGCTTTGGAGCCTTTTAGGACAGACAGGAAAGAAGGGTTTAGAACGTGGGACGTAAGAATCTAGTTGAAGCAAGACAGGGAGGTGAGGAGGGGAAAACACCCCTAAGAGGGGGCGGGGCAAAGCAGAACATATACTCCCAAATGGGGTCACCATTTAGGCCTTTACCAAAAGTGAACATGATAGGGCTTCGGGGGAAATTCAGCAAATGCCAGCCCTCATCAGACAGCCTCTCAGACTGCTGCTCCTTCCCCTTCAACAGCGTCATTTGCTCCTGGTTTTTCGTGGGGGGAGGGGGAAGAAGGAGGGGCAAGAAAATCACAGAGGTTCCTGGCCCCAGCCCTGACAGGCAGCAGGGGTCACTGGCCAGGAACCACACCCCAACTTCCTGAGGCCGGTGTGGGGATGAAAGGGCACTCTTGTTCCTACCTTTGAAGCTGAAGGTCAATGATGCTCGGTCAGTGAAAGTTAGAAAAGCAATAATAATAATTTTTTTTTGAAAGGCAGAAATCTTAGAAATATGAACACCTGGAAACACGGGGGGAGTCAGATGCCTCATACTCTTTTCCTGCTGCATGAGTCAATATTGGATTTAAGGGCTTCTATTTAAAAGTCCATCTGGGAAGCCAATCTTTTCCTCCCTGGCTGGCCCTGATGGGAAACAATGGCAGGTGTTTGTTGGTACCAGAAAGGGGTAGAAGAGGTTTTAAGCCCGGACTTGTGCCATATTTTAAATATCACTGGATGCTCCATTAGTCCAGGGTAGGCTATTCCTTTGGATTTTATGGATCAGTAAAATAAATATTCCCCAAGATTTGAGGCACTGTCATAGGGCTGTCCATTTTTTATTTTTCAAACAGGTTTACTAAAAATAGGATAAAGACTTACACATGAAAAAAAAGAAAGCATAAACTCAAAAAATGTTCTTTACATTGAATATAGTTACCCTTTTAATATACTGATTTTTTTTAACACCTCATTGCAGGCAGGCAAAACGGTACGGCTCAGCTCTGATGCACACATCAGCATTTAAAGGCCACTGAATTAGTGTCTCAACCCCAGATGATATGATTAGATTGTTGTGGTTTGTAGAAAATTAAATTCTTTAGCCAAACCAGATGCTAAGCTTCTGCCCAGAATCAATATGCTATTAGAAGTCCCGGAAACTAATAAACATACCATAACTATTAATTTATGGATAGGTTGTTGGCAAATAACCTCAGAGAAGGAATCCAGGATTGAAACAGCTCTTGGAACACCAGATGGAGTGTGCAAGTTTAATCAGAGTCCTGGGAAGGGATCTGTGCCGTGTGTTTTAAAAATCCACTGTAATCTATGAGTTAAATCTGAGATGTGCTGAGAGAAGCATAGAGAAGTAGAACCTAATTGAAGCTGATACAGGAAATCATAACTCATGCAAAGAAACGCAGGTGTTAGGTTTACCGTGAAGTATGTTGATGAGAAGCAGGGACAATGGACCTCTCCAGAATCTTGTCACCGGGCAGCTTCACCAGAACACATGAGGCCAAAAGGAACCTGGCCTGAGCAAGCAGATGTCCCCCATTTCGAGTGGCAGAGCTGACACTCTGTGCCTGTTGGGGCACCTCGCAAGATGATGGGCCACAGCCAAGCCCAGGAGGCTTGTCTGTCTGTGGCAGGCTCAACCCCTAACACTCTTCCTGTTATGTGATGGGTAGTTTACAGATGAAGAAACAAGCCCAGATTTGTCCAGTGACTTGACCTCGAGCAAAGGACCAGAGCTCACCTTTCCCCACCGCAACTCCATCCCACAGCAGATGGAAGGTGGACTGTGGCCAGAGAGCCCTCTGCCCAACGGGGAAGAGGACAGAAACCCAGTCACATGTGGAACCAACCAGCCAGCAAGCCCTGGCACCAATAGTCAAGAAATGGCATTTTGGCCCAGTTAATATGGGTGAAAATAGCTTACCGACATTTAAGATTTAACTGCAGCTCCGTGTAGATTGGTCTGTGTAATGATGTCCCTAAGTAACTCTACATTCATTCATTCAACACAGTGTTATTGGACGCCTGCTGTGTGTCCCTCGGAATAAATGAGTGTCCATCAGAATAAAGTGACATTTTGGTTTACTACACTCCCAATTAAAAAAAAAAAAACCTATTTGAAGTCCAATACGCCTGACTGTATTATTGCAATAACTTGCTACTCAACGGCACGATCTCAAATTGTACCTTTAAAGCCCACTCGGATTATGTCTTTCTCCTGCTTTACACACCTTCAGAGGCTCCCCATGACCATCAAATTGAATGTCCTCACTCAGCCTGGCTTTCGAGGTGGCCCATGACCTGGCTCTGTTTGGAGCCCCAGCCTTCCTGGAAATGACTCCGTGGTGCGCTGGGGGGTAGCAAAGTTGGATGTTTGGGTGAGAAGTAACGGGCTTTGCTGGCATAAGAGATCAGCAAAGAGCTGGACTCTTAGCTTTGTGCTCCAAACTCCACAGCACTCTACAGTGGGAAG
The DNA here is from genome assembly GCF_029215605.1 of Mirounga angustirostris. NCBI lineage: Eukaryota > Metazoa > Chordata > Mammalia > Carnivora > Phocidae > Mirounga > Mirounga angustirostris. Next base: position 129,010,677 of record NW_026991713.1, read on the forward strand.
GCCACCTTCCACGGTGCCCAGGTCCATCACCCGCCAGGCCACTGGCAAAATTACAGAGCATGGTTTGCCTTTAGTGTTCTCCACACCCTTCCTGTCTAATCTGTAACGCTTCGTACCTCCTCCTGCATCTGAGACTCTCACCACTTCTGGAATCACTCTCTTGCAGACGTTAACATATTTATATTCAAATAAGGGTGTCAAATCTCAGTTATGGGTATCTATCTGGTGGCTTAGAGTTTTCATAGACCTTGCTCTTCTTACAGTTTCAAGGTAGAAACTTTTTAGGAAAGAGTCAGTTTTTAAGTTGGAAGCTAGACTGCACCATCTCTTGTCCAAGTCGCTGATTCTTTTTTTTTTTTTTTTTAAGATTTTATTTATTTGAGAGAGAGAGGGCAGGAGAGAGAGAGAGAGCAGAGGGGAGGGGCAGAGGCAGAGGGAGAAGCAGGCTCCCTGCTGGGCAGGGAGCCCGACACAGGGCTCGATCCCAGACCCTGGGATCATGACCTGAGCTGAATGAAGTCAGACACTCAACCAACTGAGCTACCCAGGCGCCCCCAAGTCACTGAATCTTGAATTTTTAATTTTAATGTGCATAGAAATCACCTGGGGGGGGGTGATTTTAAGATAAAATCTTAAAAAAACAGAAAGAAAAGAAATCACCTGGGGATCTTGCTGAAATGCAATTTGCTCCGAGGTTCTCTAGCCCTTCCGAGCTCCCAGGTGATGTTGATGCAGCTAGACAGGGGACCACGCTATGAATAACAGAAAGAAGTTCAAGTTCCTGAGCCCCATCCCACCCATGCCAGGGGGCCAAGCATTTTCCTGGGGCCTGAGGCAGCTGGCCAGTGTGGCTCATAAAGCACATAGTAGTTGGCCTCTGCAGAGCTCATGGCCATCAGTGAGATGGCTGTATGTCTTCTCCATCTGAGTCTCTGCAGACTTCATTCATTTCACAGCCCTGCGCCTTTGGAGGCTCTAGTCTGGCTGTTGGAGATGGTGCTTCTCCTCTGTAGAAGGCCACTCAGCAAGTTCTTGAGGAGAAAGAGTAAAGCATTGCCCTTTGGGGGTTCCTGAGGCAGCTTCCTGCAAGTGAAAGAAGTACCTGTTGCCATTTCCTCCCTAACACATAATTTTTCTTCCTTTTCTACCATCTGAGCAGCAGCTCCTGGGTGTATGACACTCAGCCCTCCTTTACTTCTATCTGTGTGTTTCTATGGAAAAGGAAGATGATAAAATTTAGCTAGAGCAGGCTGTAGTTGGGAAGTTATAACCTACCTAATTCCTTAATTAAGCTATCAATTAAAGCTATGTCTGTACCACCTGCTATGCCTGGGCCTCGTGCCATGTGGTGGATGCCAACTCTGACAAACCCATCCCTCCGAACCCAGAGCTCCTGACTCGTTTGTTTCCAGTAAATCTTTAGTCATCGCTCTCCTGGCCTTCCCCCATCACTTTTTCCTAAAGTACTTTTTGAAGTTCACATGCAGATAGGTTGCCCAACCCCATTCGTCATGCATATGGGGTTACAGAATGTCGGCCTCTGCCAGCAGATTTCAGCTGGGCCTTCTGAAGGTTATAACTTCTGCAACTTCTCTGTTGACCATCCGGCAAGGAGCCAACCGCCTTTCTTGCCGTAGAGGCCCTGAGCTTCACCCCAGAGAGAGGCATGGAGTAGACTGCTCCGAAAGAAAAAATGGAGTCAAGGACACAGAAAATGAGGCTCCTCTGAAGGTAAGCTCCATTACAAACCTCTCTTACCTAGGTGGATGTTAAATAGGCATTTGTTGAAAGAGTGAATGAGTGAAAATAAGCAAGAAGAAAAAAGCTGTTGTATATGAAGCACGGTTGTCATTGCCAAATGCCTTGGTTGTTTTCCTGTTTTCCCCCTCGTTGCCTGTATGGCTCTTGTCTGGAATAGCTGGGCTCTCTGAGACATCTGCGATGTCACCCTCCCGAGAAGGTGAGGAGTAGCTCAGTTCACGGGGTCGCGGCAAGTTCTTCAGCTGTAGAGTGGTCCCTGCAGGTCGTGGGGCTTGTGGACCTGGTCCATGTCAGAGTTTATGGGATTAAAACCCATAAACTGTGACCGCCCCCCCCCGCCCCAGCTCAGCATGCTTTGTGATTTATCAAGCTGTTGACTGACACATCTGGGAAATGTTTACTCCACTGTGAGTAACTCAGAGACCTGCCACTGACTGCGTCAGAGGGCCTCCCTAAGAACTAGCATCCCAGAGGTGAGACTTGACCTCTAACTCTGCTCTATTCTTCACCTTGGGCGAGCATCTTTATCAAAGAGATGAACTCTAACCCCCACATGCAAATGAGGATGATGCCTACCACCAGCAGGAGGCGGAGCCACATGCTAATGGTGATTCCACTGTACCTGCACCTAGTGAAAGATGAGGGGAAAGGTACCCATGGGGCCGCCATCTTTCCCTTCCCTACTGAAGAAGTACAAACGTTTTCTCCATTTTAGTTTCAAAACCAAGCAAGGATCCACACATGATCAGCTTGGGTATTTTCTAGATCATTTAAAGCAAAGAAATAGTATGCTGTATTCCCTTCCCCCACCTCCTCCAGTGAATGCTTATTGAGCATTTGGCATGTATTAGGCACTGTTTCTAGGTACTGGGAATACAGCAGTGTACAACAGACCCCACACCCTCCTGGGCTTACATTCCATTCCAGGAGGGGAAACAAGGCAAAGTCAATAATACACAGTGTGGTAGACAGTGAGAAGGGCTATGGCAAAAATGAAAGCATGGGGGAGGGAAAGAGAGAGTTGGGAGGGGTTGCAATTATAATTAAGATGATTGGCAAAGACCTCCTGGAGAAGTTGACTGGAAGAAGCTGAGGAAGCAAGCCATTCAGATATTTGTTAAGAAAAAAAAAAAAGAGTCTTTGGGACAGAAGGGATAGCCAGTGCAAATGTTCTGAAGCAGGAGCAGGCCTGGTGTGCTTGAGGAACCAAAGGAAGGCCAGAGAAGCCAAATCCAACAATGTGCCGGAGGCCGGGTGGGGAGGGGTGGTGTGGTGGTGGTGAGAGAGAGATGGGAGAGAGAAGTCCAGAACAGGGGCCAGATCATTAGATCCTGAGGTCATTAGGACTGGGCTTTCATCTGAGAATGATCAGAAACCACTGGTTATTGAGGAAACAGTTGATGTGACTTCTGTTTAACCACAGTTCTCCTGGCAGTGGGTCAAAAAGCTGGTCAGGGCAGTCTGCACATCTCGGCCGGGAACTAAGGGGGGGTGGTGATGAGAGCTTGGACAAGGTAAGAGAAGCCAGTGGTGAGAAGTGGTCAGTTCTGAATCTATTTTGAAGGTAGAATCAAAATGCACTGCCAGTCAGTTGCACGTGGAACGTGAGAGAAGGAAAGGAGACGGCATCCCCCCAGCAGTTTGGGGGTTTTTCGGCTAAGTGGAAGGATAATGTGCCATCAGCCAGGATGGGGACGATGTGGGAGGCATGGAGGGGATGCAAAGAGCTCAGTGCAGGGCATATTAAACTTGGGATAGGATGTCAGGAGAGTAAGAAAAGCGTACCTTCATTGAGCTCTTCTTGTATGTCAGGCACGGGGTGAAACATCTCGCATATATCGTCCAATGTACTCCTTACGACAGCGCTGTGACCATCTCTGTTTTAGAGATGACAAAACTCGCAGTTGTGCCCATTCGCAGCCATACAAGACCTCACGCCACTATAACAACAAAAAGTAGATCTTTCCCCTTTAAATTTTCTGTCCTGGCCGCACAACTTCCTGGTTGGCATTGGCTCATCAGCCTGTTAATGAAGATAAGAGTTTGCTTCTTGCTTCTTGCTCCTTGCTTCTACTGAACAGTGAGAGATTATCAGCTTTGTTCTGCTCCTGGAGCCTTGTCGATGCTCCATAAACAGTAGCATGAGGGAGGGAGGAAGCATGTGGAAGTTGTAGGCACCAGCCAGCCATGCCTGGACCTGACGGGGCTCCTTGTGAGTGGAGGAGCCCAGGGATGGGGTACATCAGCTCACCAGGCGCATGGTGGGTGCATGAGAGAGCTAAGCTTGGCAACTCAAGAGAACAGAGCATTCAAGTTAGCAACCAAGTGACCAGCTGGGCTTTGTAACTACAGGTGTCTCAAATAGAAAGTAAGAGTCAGCCCCAAGGAGGCGAGCAGCATGAAGCGAAGTGTGAGCAATGGGGGCGGAGAGGCTGTTCAAGGCTAAGTCTGTGAGACCAGGTGTGCTTAGGTGTTCCTTTGTAGGTGAGCTCCTCTAGCTGGGGGAGTTTTCAAGAGGCCAAGAGTGTGTGCTGAGAAAAAGAGAAGTAGAAAGGGCTCTGGTGGTGCCCCACTCAAGGATTGTATTAGTTAGCTATGGCCAAGTAACAAATCACCCCAAACCTCATGGCTTGAAACAACCATGAACATTTATTATGTCACCCAGTTCAGGAGCAGCTGAGAGCATCTCAGAGGCTTCTTTACTCCCATGCATGGCACCTGGGCGGGAAGAGCTGGAGCTCCTTGTCCTCAGGCGTCTCTCTATGTGGTCTCCACTCATGGTCTTTCCAGCATGGCGTCTTCCAGATGGTGACACTTCCTATATGGCAGCTCAGGGTTCCAAAGCTGTATGTCCCCAGAGAGAGAGAGAGAGACAACCAGGAGGAAGCCATACCCCTTTTCTGGCCTTGCCTTGGGAGACAGGCAGCCATGTCTCCTGCTGTGGTCTGTCAGGAGCAAGCCCCGCCACCCCCCCACCCCCAGCCTTTCTTCACAGGGAGGGGAATCAGACTCCACCTTTTGTCGAGAGGTGTATTTAAGAATTTTCTGGCATGTTTCATAACCGCACAGAAGCCTGTGACATAGTCTGGCGTCCTCCTAATTATGCTTGTGTCAGTAGGAAGTCTCTTGGTCCCTGCAGTGGCTGGGGATTCACATCGGATGTGTGGAGGGATGATGCAACACGCGGACAAGGAGCTCGATTTTCTGAGACGAGATACTGTGCCTACGTGGGTACCAGGAAGACTCCCAGGCCTAGAAACACTGTTTTCTGTGACTCGGGATGGCTTATATCGAGTAGATTGTGAGGTAGTGACCCCACAGGGGTACAAGGTGGTGTTAGGGAATGCAGGAAACAAGAAAGGGGCCTTGACTTTGGCGTGTGTTTGATTTGTGAAGGCCTGTCCTTGGAAGACAGTGGTGTTCTAAACCTGCTGTCGCCACCAGTTAGTTGTCTCCATGACTGTTAAAACCATTGGCAGTCGAGTGCCGGCACCACCAGACCCTCGTTCTACTGACCCCAGTGTGAATGGCACTTGGGGTTCCGCGTGTGGAAATTGGACTATGGATAATTGTTTTGTTAGAGGGGAATTGGGAGGTGTAACGCATTCAAATGTATTTCTGAGCAGTATTCGGAAGCCTCCTGTAAGGACACTGATTGCAGGCGATGTTTGCCTGATGCCAGCTAATTAGGAAAAGCCATTCTGAGCCTAGCTTGAGCGAGCCCAGGGAAAGATAAACAGAGTCGCTGTAGCTGGTGCATCGCCGCACCCCAGCGAAGCTCGCAGTCTCCTTACCCTTGATCGAGTTTATTCTATGCACAGACTTCTGCTAAAGGCCGCCGTGTCCCAGCGTGCCGGGCCATCGCCAAAGCGGAGTAGCACTAATAGCAGGAGTTCTATCTGCTGCTGCTGAATGAGCAAGAGGAACCTGACCGTCACCAGGAGTGAGTCCTTGGACTGTTTGGCATGGTCCACAAATGGGTCCAGACATCACCACTGCGGGATCGATGCGGGCTGGTGGGGCTTTTCCACTTTGGGGTCCAGCATTCCAGACCGACTTGTTCGAGGCCAGGCAGATGCCTGTGAGGTCAGACCCCAGGCAAGCATCTCTTAACGTGGGGTCGGTGGGATGTCATCAGGTGAATAGTGCAAGTGTTAGGCAAGAATAAGTTAATCAGTACGCAAATAAAAGAAGAGAGAAAGAGAAAGTGAGCAAATATATTTGGAGAACTGGGCTCAAGAAAGGGAGTTTTTTCACTTCTTTTGAAACAGGATCTCTCAGAGCCTTTAATCTGCCACTATGCACTGTGCCTGCCCGAAAGGAGATGAGGCGTTTTCCACGCCTCATTTGACCAGTGGAACCATCTGCCTGTGACCACTTTGGGTGACTAAGTATTCTAGCAACGACTTCGAGATGTGCTATCCTCCACCAGAGCTGCATGAAGGGTAGCCCCAGACCGGTGGTCTGCTGTGGGGGAAGTACAGAAATTGAGAGAAAGCTCTTAGCATCTTTTCTAGCAAATGCACAGAGTATTTTGTATTTGCCTGTTGAGCCTGAAAACAATGTCGTGGGGCTTATATTTTGTATGTCTTTTTTTATTATTATTAATTTTATGTTCCTAGTAGTTGACTTTTAGGACAATTTACAGAAAATATCCATCTGCAACACACTGAAAATGTACAAAAGCTGTCCTTGCCTTCATAATCTGAGAGCACGCCCACCAATATCTAGATCTTTCAGGCACCACATCAAGAGTGCAAAGGTTATCCCGGAGGGGCTCTGGCCTATCTCCTAGCATTCCCTATCCCTGCCTGTCGTGGTCCATCCACCCTGTGGCCCAGAACGAGGAGCCACGGCATGTGCCTCGTCTGAAGAGCAGTTCAGGAAGGGCCAGAAGGAGACAGCCTTGGCCCCATGCGACCTGCCACGTGTAGCCCCGCTCACGTGCCCGTCGCCCTCCCACCCTGGGAATATTGCTGACAGCTCTTTGAAAACTTAAGAAAGTATGACAGGCTTTCAGGAATGGTGACTTCCCACCGTGGCACGGAGGCACGGGAGGATTTAAGCAGCTTGCTTTAAACAAGGCTTGGCTTTTGTTCTCCCTAATCGTGCTGGTCATGTGGGGTTTTTTTTCCCCACAGCTTTCTGAAGTGTTCTCCAATAGAGGACTTCAAGCTTTTAAAAACAGTAATTTTGGTAACAATGGTAATTACTTTAATTGGAGTTCTTTAAAGGTGGATCCTTCTTTCCCACCTCCTCTTAAGACGTGAAGCATGCTGTCACCCATTGCGTCACTCCAAATCAGCGTGGTAGTTTTTCCTCTTTAGAGCTATTAATGGGCAAGGTAGGAGGGGAGTCAAGAAACTTCCAGAACTCACTATTTTTTAGTCTAAAATAATGACAAGTAATTTTTCCCTTGTTTCCCGGAAGTGGTAGATAATCAGCTTTATGTGTAGAAAAATATGCACGTTGCATATGACTGGGCTCCCCAGTTAGGCCTTTCACAGAGGATTAGGGCTCTTAACGCCCCACTGGGCTCCATTTCGTCACAAAGCCTTTGGCACAATCTGTTGGGCTGTCATGTTTCTGGGGGCCTTGTGTAGTTATTAAGTGACATTAGGTAGCCCTGCATAGGGTCTTTTATTCCCAAATAGCCACATTCTTTAGAGTAGTTGTTTGAGCTGCTTGACACACCCTAGGGAAGTAGGTCAAGTATCATAACCTTCCCTTTCTGTAGGAGACGGGTGAAGGGCAGCAGAACCTTCCTGAAGGAACCCTGTGGCTGTGGGGTCAGGGAGCTCACAGTGATACCTCCAAAGACCAGCCTTCCCTCGGGGCCCATCTGGACAACCTCCTCTGCTTACTTCCTTTCCTATGACCATGGGCCAATCCTTTGGCTCTCGGACTTCTGTTTCATGCTAAGTTGTGACGTCCTGATTGGTGTTGGGTGAAACTGCTGTGAAGTGTGTCCATCACACATACCTAGAGCAGAGGAAGCCTGGGGAGCTTTGAACTTGGCCTCTGCAGCTCCTTCTGGATTGTGACGAGCAAAAGCAAGTAATTTGCATTGTCTGGTTGTCATTCATTTATGTTTTCACGTCCTTTCTTTGCCCCTTGTCCACATTTTAGGAAGATAATAAATATAAATGTTTCCTCTATAATTTTCTTCCCTCCCTATACCTATATCAATTTCTATTTATCTATTGTAGGGGAGGAGAAATTCTCCCCTACCCTCTCTGGGTCTGCAGCTGGGTCTAAAAATTAAATTGACATAAGACAGATTGGCAGGAGAAAAGCATACAAGTTTAATTAAATATTTGTGTGTATGTGGGAGCCATCTTAAGATAATGAAGGCCTGAAGAAGTGACCAGAACAGGAAGTTTTCATACCTTTTAGATAAAGAGACAATAAATTTTTACTTATCAGAAAGACAGAGGGGTTTGGGCTAGGAGTAGTAAATTATGCAGAAGTATCTAGGAAGTTACGGGTCTGTTTAACATTTGCTTGTACAGATCTTTCGGCCTCCATTTCCTGGTCTCTGGTAACAAGAATGTTTCTTTCCTCCTGGGACAGGGCGGGCACTTTCATATGGGAGTTTTACCTTCTGCTTTCAGGAAGAAAAAGGAGGGTCCAAGTGTCTTACACCTGCTGTTTGTTTCTTTCCCTTCCTCCCTCCCTCCCTCCCTCCCTCCCTCCCTTCCTTCCTTCCTTCCTTCCTTCCTTCCTTCCTTCCTTCCTTCCTTCCTTCCCTTCTTTTTCTTATAGGCTCCACGCTCAACATGGAGCCCAATACAGGGCTTGAACTCATGACCCTGAGATCAAGACCTGAGCTGAGGTCAGGAGTCAAATGCTTAACTGACTCAGCCACCCAGATGCCCCACACCAGCTGTTTCTTAAGTCTTTTAACTCAAAATAATCAATATGCCAAAGTGGCCTCCTTTGAGGTGACATGCTCTGAACTCCTTCACCATCCGTCCTTTACCTATGTCTGTCTGCCTGCCTATCCACCCACCCATCCATCCATCCATCCATCCATCCATCCATCCTCCCACCTGTGTCTCTGCCTGCCTGTCTATCCATCATTCATCAAGAGCCTGCATGTCCAGGCCTAACCAGTTTGTGACCACACCTCAACCATACTTCATCTTTCCATGATTTCCCCAGCTGCTTGTTAGTCTTGGGAATTGTTAACCTTGGGTCCCCTCTGTGCTCAGGGTCTCAGTCCTCCTGAGATCTCTCAGAGGTCCAGTTTGGGGGTTGTAGTGTTGCATACATGCTCTATCTTTGGGCCAGGCCACCGTTCCTCTCCCTCAGGCTGTTGTCCTTAGCAGAATGCCAGCTTTGGCACTTGGCACTGTATTTTAGGTACAGAACAGGCTTTTCCCTTAAATTCCTACCCCACAACAGAAACCAGACTGGGTTGACGAGCTAGGGAGGAAGAGAGGGAAGGAAGTACAGCATAGGTAAGTGATAAGCCTACTGGACGTGGCAACCCTTAGAGTCTCTAGGTGGGTCTGTCCTGGGGTCCTTTCCTGGGCTCCCCCATCTGGCTTCCTTCCCTTGGAAGGCTTTGTGTATGTCCCTGATTCAGGGTCCAGCCCAGCTGCTGGGAGGCCCAGAAAGAATGTCCATCTCTCCTGTCAGAGGCTGGCCTCCCTGATCCTTGTTCCCCATCTCAAGACCAGCCTGTTCCCAGGATGATTGATAATAAAAACAACCCCTAGGTTTGAGGGATACCTGTTGGCCTCTGGAGTGCTCCCTTGCCTTTTGATCCCTGACAAAACTGGTCCATCCAAAGTGGCTGTCTAACACGAGTCCTCACTGGGCCTTAAAACTAAGCTTAGTGCCACAGCATCCCCAAAGGCTAAGTGACGACAAGCCCCACCCAGGTTCCCTGCCCTGGCCTTTCCTCCTTAACTGGTGGGGGAATTCTCCAACCCAGTCTGGCCTCCTGCAGACACATCGCCCCACCGGCTGCAGGTATAGTCACCGCAAACCGATTCCTCCACCTCTTGCCGACTAATTAATTTTCTTTTTCAGGTCCAGGTCTGATTCTGCCATTTACTCTGTGCAGAATGTGGAGCTTCTCAGCCTCAAGCATCCACATACAGGCCAACAGACTCAACAAGCATGGTGAGTATTTGCTTTATATTCAGTAATCGAAGTAATGGTTTTGTTGCGGATTGTCGAATGTGACAGCCAAGAAAGAATTCTTGCGATGTTCAATGGTGCAGCTTAGTAAGTTTATGGAAGTAGCACAGGGACAAGGCCTGTGGACAGAGAGGGCTGCACTTTTGCTGTGTGAGGCTGGTGGTTGTACGCTTGGTGCTCAACAGGAAGGGGATATGCAGGGAGTATTAGATCATAAACATCTTCGAATTTCTGCTCGTAAAACTACTTTTGCAAGATTTCTCTGCTGCTTATCATTCAGCTCGACATTAACTATGGGTGAGATTTACAGGCAGTCATGAGACCCTTTAAGAATGTAGCAACCAGCACGTATTTGATCCTTATCGAAACTAGGCAGGCTGTAGGTCAGCCTTCCGGGGTAAGGGTGAACATTTTTCTGCTTCTATCCCTCATCGGTTTAAAGGGGAATTCATGGGGCGCCTGGGTGGCTCAGTCATTAAGCGTCTGCCTTCGGCTCAGGTCATGATCCCAGGGTCCTGGGATCGAGCCCTGCATAGGGCTCCCTGCTCCGCAGGAAGCCTGCTTCTCCCTCTCCCTCTCCCACTCCCCCTGCTTGTGTTCCCTCTCTCACTGTGTCTCTCTCTGTCAAATAAATAAATAAAATCTTTAAAAAAAAAGGGGGGGGGGAATTCATTGAAGGAATTCATGTAATGGTTCCTTTCAAAAAAAGAAAAAATCAATCTGCCCCCAAAGGTGAATTCAAATTTCTTCTTTTCTTGCATGTTTAAAATGATTTTGAAAAGGTAGCAAGCAAAACCCAAAAAAGCCTTAGTTAGGGCCTGGGGTTCTCTTTGGGCATCCTGTTCCTCTCCTTAACTTTCTCTCAGGCTAACAACTGATCTTCCTGCCCGAGCTGCTTTGAGACAAGTCTCTATATGGTGCCGTGAGGCTTACCCCTGGAAGCTCTCTGACCCCATCCCCTATTCCGACTGTATTTGCCTTCTCTATCCATTCCTTCCTGTCCTCTTCTGGGCGGAGGTGAAGGAGACCATACTGTGTGTCCAGTTTTAGCTGGGGCACAGCAAGGGGCCAGAACCCCCTTTCCTTGGAAGCAGTCAAGTGGGAGGGAGCTTCCTTTCTCAGTTCCTGGCCTGCAGACGCTCATTATGAGAAAGTATTTAAAACTTGGAAATGAGGCCAAAAAGTGGACGGCATGTCATGTCAGTGTCGAAATGAGCATCATTTGATAGGTCTGCCCAAGGATTACTTAAGGATGTGCAGCAGTGGTTCTCAGTTTGTCATGACTGGTGGGGAGTGTGGGAGTGTGGGAGTGTTGCTGACAAGTAGCAGGACAAAGGCCACGATGCTGCTAAACATGCCACAAACCACAGAGCAGGCTCTCACTGCAAAGAATGACTCCATTCCCTGCCTTCTGTCGATTAAAGGTCTCAGAAATTCTGTGTGAACTTTAGATTTTTGACAGACAGAGATGGCACTGATTTCTGTTTGGTGGAAAAGATAACCCAAAGGTGGCAGTTCATTACTCCATAGGACAGGAACCGGTTTCGTATTATTTTGTATTAACCTAGCCCTCAGATTCTAACAGCCCTTCATTAAATTGCCCATAAATATCAAGTTCCTCAAATGCTCTGGGAGCTGTTATTTCTATTTTCATCATTAATTAACCAATTGAATGAAATCTTTGACGTGTTTATTTCCATCCTGTAATAGTTAGCTGTTGCTGGGTAACAAATTACCCCACACCGTCGCAGCTGAACCCGATACTAAGCGTATTATTTTTGCATAGTGTCTGTTGGGGCAGGAATTAAAGAACACCTTAGTAGGATTGTAGGGCTTGGGTTCTCTCACAAGGTTGCAGTAAAAGAGCCAGCCAGGGCTCTGCGGCCATCTGAAGGAGGCCGGCGGCCATCTGAAGGAGGCCATGGCATGGCTCCTGTGCACCGTTGGCAAGTCCACGCTCTTTGTCGGCAGAGGCCTGCTCAGGTGCCCTCATGACGTGGCCGCTGGCTTCTCCCAGAGCAAGGGCCCCGAGCGAGAATTAGAGGAAGCCACAGTGTTAGAGCTACCTCGGAAGTCGCACGCTTCAGTTCTCCAGTGTGCTGTTGGTTCTGTGGGTCAGTCCCATTCTGGAAGGGATGGACAACACAGGCCTGAGAACACCAGAGGGAGGGATCTGTAGGCGCCATCTTGGAGGCTGGCAGCTGCACTCGCCCTCTGTCCCGCAGCGGTTCATGGCCTTCCCATGTGCAAGGTGTGCTCAGCCTCTCCCAAGGCCCCCAAAGCCTCATCCTCATGGAGCATCAGCTTATCCATACTGACAAGGCTCCTTGAGCCCTCAAATCCACTTCTCTCTGATCCGAAGTTTGTGAACTAGAGACACAAGCCATCCACCCCGTCCCACACTCAATGACAGACAACAATGGGACAAGCAGGCGACGATGCTGTAGGCCATCCTGTTCGTCCAGGGGGGAAGGTGGGGATGCACCCAAGTCACGGGCTCAGAGCACTTGTGAAAGGCAGGCAGCACCAGCAGACAGCTCCCGGGGCAAATTCCGTGGCTCTTGCACCCACTCCACCTGCCTCTGTTTCTCCCTCTGGGTCATCCTTCCTTTTCCTGGGGCATCCTTTTCTCAGCCTGCTTCCCACCTGTATCAGGTCTGGGGTCCAGAGGCATCATTTCAATGTGTGCTCTCTGTGCCTTCCAGCCCATGCTGGCCATGTTTCTCCCACTATGATTCTCTGTAAGACTTTGGGGCTCATTCCACTGGAAGAAAAAAATAACCCTCAGCTGTCATAGACACCCGATGGAAGACAGGGTTTTTCCAGCCACCCTGTCTGTGGGACTTACTATTTGTTATAGCAGCCCAAGCAGACCAAGACCCAATCACACTTCTGGATTCATCTTTAGACCAGATTTTCCTGACAGCGCCCTGCACTTGTCTTTGGCCCGGGAGCCCTTTCTTAACTTTGACACCATTTGGCATCGGGAGAGGTCGAGAATTTCCCAGACCAGGACGTCGGGCTCCCTTTTGTCCAAGGGCCCTTCCTTTAGCTCCCTCTTCCTCTTGCCTTTTACCAGAAGCAGCAAGAAGGCAGATGGCACCTCCTGCGCTCGGTGTGGACCGTCTCCTTGGCCAGATGACCCCGTGTGTAAGGTACATTTTCTACTTTTCCTGTTCCTTTAGGTGGTGAGGCTGGGAGGCTTCCTGCCACGACTGCATAACTGTTTCTACGAGTTTTCTCTGTCCTTGAAGCCCTTACTGGAGGCCCTCCTCAAAGACAGTCATGCTTCTGTGGTCGGGTTTTCAAGGCCATTCAAGTTTTCACTGACACGTCCCTCAGAGTCCTACACGACCAGGTTCCAAACCACAAGGGAACTTTCCTCGAATGTCCCCCGACTTATCTGGAACTTGCATACCAAGAAATGAGGGGTCCTTCTTAGAAAACCAACTCCCACTTGCTCCCTGCAACCCCCTTCCCCTCCAACCCTCTTCTTTTTATTTTTTCTTCTCTCTCTCTCCTTCTCTCTCTCTCCCTCCTTCATGGAGTGGGATGTGATTTGTTGGTCAGATACACTTTATTCTTCTTGTCTTACCCAGAGGTCACAGCTCTGAAATTTTTGGCTAAGCACTGAAGCCACGGCAGGTCCTTATCTGATGTGGGAGAGGCGGGGGTCCCTGGCCAGGGGGAGAGCAGGAGCATTCTCGCCCATGAACACGTCACGATGTCGTTTAGAGCCCGATCATGCCGCCTACCATTCCAGGTACGATTCCATTTCATTGCTTTATGGCTCGTATGAAGCAGGTTTGCTGATGAGAATACAGAAAGGTCATGTAATTACCTCAAGGGCACATGGCTTGTGGCAGAGCCAAGATTTGAAAATAAGTCTTTGGCACAAGCCCATGACATTTCTATCACATCCAACAGCGTATTGTCTAAGGGTCCCCTCAGCGTTCAAAGAATGGGTTTCTCTAAGTCGGCTCCGCCACGTCCCTGGGTTCCGTGGTGGAAACACCAGGTGCTGGGGGGTGGGCTTCAGTTAGACAGGTGGAAAGGCACATGGCTGTCCTCTGCAGGTGCTTACAGGAGAAGGTCAGGTCAATGCCAATGACTTAGTAGGCCCACCAGGTTGACTAGGCGTACGCTCGGGGAGGTACATGGGGAACGTGTGACACCCAGAATACAGTGGTTGCTGCCCCACAGCCACCAACCCTCCACTCCATCACGTGGCTCCTTGGAGTTGCGCCTGAGCCACCTTTATGTGTGGCAGCCAGAGGGGGCTGGTGCTGCCCCTCATGGCCCTTGCTTGAAATAGCTTCCTGCCCCCACTGTTCGCAGGAGGGAGCAGCACCTGCTGTCTGGTCCCATAACCGAGATCAGCCTCGGCCAGAGAAGGGCCGGCAGAGTATGATTTGTTCATTCGCACTCTCTGCTCCTGCCACGTGGAAGGAGGCATGACAGCCCACTCGTGGGTGCAAATAAACCTGTGAGGGTGTTGCTAACATTGGAAGAGGCATACATGGGTTTTGGGGTCAACCAGATCACGGTTAGCATTGTGACTTTGGGCAGGTGACTTAACCTCTCTGAGCCTCTGCGTCCTCATCCACCAAGTGGGATGCCAACCTCTTAGATTGTTCTAAGGGTTAAATATCAAGCATTTGGTGCCATGTTGGACAAACTGGAGGCATTAAAAAATATGTTTCCTCATTTAGGAATAAGAAAAGAGGTTTTCATTTGGGAAAAAGGTCTTATGAGTGTGCAAAAAAAAATTAGCTCGTCTCAGCTTAATATAGAAAAAGATATTGCAGGAGCATGAACTTCTATGCCTCCCCCCTGAAGAGTAATGAGGGTCCCTCCTGTGTAGGGTCAGGCGGTCTGCAGGTCATGATGCTTGCTGGGTCCATATTATGGACCCAAAGCTTGTGTCCTCCCACCAAATTCATATGTCGACTTCATTATCCCAAGGTGATGGTATTAAGAGGCGGGGCCTTTGGGAGGTGATTGGGTCATAAGCAGGGAGCCCTCAGCTTTCATGGCCGCTGTGGGTGCAAGAGAAGTGCTGTTTGGGGAAATGATCGGTTTGCCTTCTGGCTGGTTGATGGATGCAAGATGAGCATTTCCTCTCTTATTTAGAGCTCTGATACAACCTGGACATCCGCATGCTTCCCAGTGCCGCCAGCCCTTTGGAATATTCATAGTCTGTGCCTTCACGTGTGCTTTCCACAGGACCTGCTCTGCGCCAAATTCATTGCGAGGTGTGTGCCACCTGCATGTGGTTTATCTTACTGACTCCAGTGGGTCGGAATCCCTCGGAGAGCTTCGGAAGGTCTGATGCAGTTTGGATGCCAGTATATACACTCTCCACAGAGGATGAGACACCCTGTAGCCTGGCCTCCTCTGTGGAGAGTTGGACTCAAGTTCGGGTCTGTGGATGTGTGCTTGAATAGCTGTGGGAAGGAAGCAGGGCGACTGTCCCAGGTGTGCTTAGCTGCAGGGAGCCCAGGAACCCCTTCCTGCCTGGCACATTCAAGGGAGCCTGAGTCAGAAGGAGCAGGACCGAATGGGGAAGCAGGTAGGACGTTAGCAGCAGCCAAGTGAACGTGGGTCTCACGGTGCAGGTCAGGGTCCCAAAGCTGGGGTGGATTCTGCAGGAACCCACAGCCACAATCTCGAAAAGTAGCCTTTTGTCACCTTCTGCCCTGGAGCCTTAGGCAGGAGACCAAAGCAAAGCACACCCCAGGACATCAACAAGGAGGAGGAAAGAGCACAGTGGCCGGGAAGGGCCATCAACCCTGTCCCAGCAGAAGCCCCTCCCATTTTTGTTTCGCCCCAGAAACTAAAGACCCATTGCTTCAGTCAGTCACTCATCATCTGTCAGCCCCGAGTCCATCCTTCTTTGCTCCTCCGGGAACACTGAAGCTGGACCCTGCGAGCGTTTCTCCTTTGCCTGCTAGAGGAATGCTGCCCTTCCAGCAAGTTCCTCTGCGTTTCCCTGCCAGCCTGGTGTCTCTGACGGGGTCAGGATCCCAGGCTCAGGATGGGGGTGGTCCCCGTCCTGCTCCGTGTTCCCTTGTGTCCATTCTCCCTCTGCCATGATGTCGCCCCGTTCCTGCTTCTGCCCCCTTCTGGGCCCCTTCGGGTTCCCTCCCAGCCTTTCCATAGTTTCAGGTCACGGTTCTTTATCTTAAATGTCCCCACTCAAATGACCAGGGCAGTCTGTTTCTTCGGCCTGGACCCCTTCCTTTACTGCAGGGAAATGAAAGGGGCCAAAATAAATCCTCCTTTGTTCCTAATCCTTTAAGGAAATGAAATCCTCAGAGGAACTGTAGCCCCCAAACTTCTCCTTTATTGCATACGGGGTGTGTTTGGAGACTCCGGTGGGGTGGGGTGGGACACAGAACGGACCTGGTATTTCTGCTGGGGTCCTGAGCTGGGAGCACTCGTGGCTGGGGGCGCGGGGGCAGCCACCCTGCCTGTCTCGTGGAGGCTGAGGTGGAGTGAGCCCTCACAGACGTGGTGGCACAAGGATGGAAAGCCCCTCTCGTTCTGTTTCTGTCCATCATTCAGCTGAGCCCCCTTCTCCAACTGCACAGTTAGTTCTGTGAGCCAGTAAATTCCTTCCTTCCTCTCTCCTTCTGTCCTTCCCTCTTTCCTCCCTGCCCCCCACCTCCCCTCCCCCTTCCCCTCCTCCCCTCCTTCCCTTCTTCCTTCCTCCTTCCCTCCCTCCCCCTTCCCTCCCCCTTCCCCTTCCCCTTCCTCCCTTCCTCCCTTCCTCCCTTCCTCCCTCCCTCCCTCCCTCCCTTCCTTCCTTCCTTCCTTCCTTCCTTCCTTCCTTCCTTCCTTCCTCTTCTTCCGGTTGTTTTTTAAGTGGGGGTGAAATTCACAGACCATAAAATTAACGATTTTAAAGTGAACAGCCCAGGGCATTTAGTACATTCACAATGTCGTACAACCGCCACCGTGTCTAGTTCCAGAACATTCTTGTCACATCAAAAGGAAACCTCACAGCCATGGAGCAGTCACACCTCATTCTCCCCTATCCCCCAGCCCCTCACAACCACTAGTCCACCTCTGTCTCTCTGGATTTGCCGATTCTGGATATCTCGTATGAACACAACCATACAACACGTGACCTTTCGTGTCTCTTAATACTTTTCACTTGAAAACTTGATGTTTTCAAGGCTTACCCACATTGTTATCAGTTTGACAGACAGTTGGGTTGTTTATCCCATTTGGCTATTGTGAATACGGCTGCCATGATCATCTGTACAGATGTATTTGTCTGAACATATGTTTTTAATTCTCTCGGGTATAAGCCTAGGAGCAGAATTCTTGGGTCATACGGAAACTCCATGTTTAACTTTTTGAGGAAATCACCAAACTGTTTTCCATGGTGAAATGGATTTTCATAACCTTAAATCAAGCTCTAACAAAACACCACAGGCTGGGTGACTTTCAAACGACAGACATGTATTTCTCCCGGTTGCAGAGACTGGGAGTCAAAGGTCAAGGTGCTGGCGTGGTTGGGGGAGGGTCCCCTTCCAGGTCATAGGCTTCTTGCTGCGTCCTCACTGACAGAAGGGACTGGGGGGCTGTCAGGTGTCTCTTTTACAAGGGCACGAACCCCCTCCCAGAGCTCCATCACACCAGGCGTCAGACTTCAGGTGTGCCTTTGGGGGGCACACATGCAGGCCACAGCCATCAGAACCACAGGGGTCACTGAGGGACTTTAAGCTGAGAAGTGACAAGGTCAGATCTGTGCTTTCAATCCTGGCTCTGACTACCCTGTGGTGGGCAGAGAAGCAGAGCTGCAGGGAGATGGGTAGAGAGGCAGCTGTTTAGGAGAGGGGTTCACACCCCACAGACTTGGGGAGAACTGGTGGGCAAGAGAGGAGCCCCGTTTCTGGGCCCGGGGTGGGGGTGGGGGCAGAGAATAGCCCTCAGCTGCCAAAACTCAAACTGGCCCACTGATGTGGGTGCCATAGGGTGGCGGGCAGAATGGGCAGGCCCTGTAGTCAGGCGGTGGGTGGGCGAACCACAGCTCCAGCGTTTACCAGCTCTGCAACATTGGGGCATTCCTAATGGCTGTATGTCTCAGTTTTTGCGGCTATGAATCGGGGACAATAGGATAACCTGCCCACGTTACAAATGAGATAATCAGTGTGAAGTCCTTGGTACAATGTGGGAGGCAGAAGGCCCTCCTCAACAAAGACGTCCACATCCTACAATCCCGGGAAGCTGTGTTATGTTACACAGCAAGAGAGACTTCGCAGATCTGATTAAGGTTATGGACCTTGAGTAGGGAGATTATCCTGGATTGGCTGGGTGGGGCCAGTGTAATCATGTGAGTCCTGTTTGGGCTATATTGTATCCTCCCCAAATTTATATGTTGAAGTCCTAACCCCCTTTACTGCAGAATGTGACTGTAGTTGGAAATAGGGACTTTACAGAGGTAATTAAGGTTAAATTTGGTTATTAGGGTGGGTCCTGATCCTATATGACTGGTGTCTTTCTCTGATACCCCCTGGGACCAGGTGCTACTGAGGATTTCATCAAAACAATCCACTTGAGGGGCACCTGGGTGGCTCAGCCGTTAAGCGTCTGCCTTCGGCTCAGGTCATGATCCCAGGATCCTGGGATCAAGCCCCGCATCGGGCTCCCTGCTCTGCGGGAAGCCTGCTTCTCCCTCTCCCACTCCCCCTGCTTGTGTTCCCTCTCTCGCTGTGTCTTTCTCTGTCAAATAAATAAATAAAATTAAAAAAAAAAAAAACAATCCACTTGGGCCCTATTCAAATGTATTCTACTTAACCAGAGCATCTTCTGACCCGTGGCACTGCCCAAGGGATGACCAGGGCCCTCCCACCCCATTTCTGGCTCCTGGGCAGGTGTCTCCCACCTAGGATGCAGAGGTATCAGCCTTGGAATGAGCCAATCCTTTAACATCTTCTTTGACATAAAGTCTAAAGACTTTCTTTGGATATTAGTTGTCACCCATTTAACCCATCAAGGACCCAAATCCCTGGATCAGATTGGAACATTTCACAATCTCATCTACCCAGCTTGAGTTTTCATGAATTTGGCTTACAAAGGGGAGGTGGTGGAGAGTGGAGGAGGGTGCAGATTTGGTTCCCTCTGCTCCAGATTCCTTCAGAGAGCAGAATTAATGGAAGTATGCCAAGCGTGCTGTGTCTCATTTAGAACATGTTAAGTTGCAAGCAACAGAAAGCCAGCCTAAATGGCTTGAACACATACAGGTTTATTGTTCTCACATAACCAGAGGCTCAGAGGTCATCATTGGCTGCCTCTGGTTCTGCTAATCTTCGATGTTTACCCAAGGTCTTTCTTTGCCTCATGGTTGCAAGATAGATGCTACAGCCCCAGACATCATGTCTGTGTTCAAGGCAGAAAGAAGAGGTGAAAAGTAGAACCTACCATGTCTGTCCCTTTAACAGGAAAAGTAGAAGTTTTTCCCAGAAATGTTCTCAACCTACTTTCATTCTCAACCTCCTTGGCTAGAAGTGGGTCATAGGGCCACCCCTAGTTGCAAGAGAAGCTGTCACATCGAGGAACAGGATTGTTGTGGTTTATGATCTGGTGCTGGGCGTGCGGCCACCGCGGATCCAGAGGAAGAAAGTTAGTGGAGGCAACTGACAGGTGGCTTTCTCTGGGCTTCTTTTTGAGAGTCGCCTCTCCATGCAGAATGTTTTAGGTTGAGGTTAGTTTACAATGCTTTCTTCACACCAGCTGTCTTATGTAGGCAAAGTTGTTTCTACAAGTGATACTATTCACATCCCGACTGAGCGGCCCGGTGGTTTGACCTTCGCTTGCCAGGTTAGAGGATGCCACTAAATCCTCTCTATTTACCAGCTATTCTGCTCAGAATGTGTGAGTATTTAGAGAGGAAATAAGGCAGATGGGTCTGAGGCTTCAGGAGGAAGTTGAAGGTGTGAAGGAAGGAAGTCCTTCATTAACAAAGGAATCTTTTCAATCCCAGCCAGGGGTTTGTTAGCAAGCCCAGGCACCAGTGGGGTTGCCCATGGGAACCAAGGTGGACTTTCTTCGCCACCGGGTGGTGGCAGGTGGCAGGTGGCAGGTCATGAAGAGGGTACGCAGCCCGGCTGCCATGCTTCTATGTAGATTTCTTCTTTAGTTACACATTTCGGGGGGAGGCGAGCAAACAAGGGATAGGGGATTAGAGCCTGATTATTACTCAGGGAGACTTCTTTCCCTGGAGGCCCCTGGAGAGAGATCTCGTACAGGCCACTGTTGCTGATATTTCTCATTCTAAAAAATAAAAAAGAAAGATTTTTCAACCCAAGACAAAATTAGGTGGTGGCTTATGAGAGGGAGAGTTTCTCATGAGTGGACACCACATTGTTCTTATAAATAAAACCTATGGTAAGTTTAAAATAGTATATGTGTTTGTTTGTTTAGCTGGGAAAATAAAAAACTTTCACTGGTTCTTAGGCCTTCCCATCTCTCAGCTTTTCTGGTCGGGGGGTGCTTTTCCTGGACCCACCAGGCCACGGAGCAGCCAGGAGGCTCACGGGAGGGTCCACGGCGAACCACTTTGGCCCCTAGGGGGTGGCCCTGCCAGATGCATCTCTTTTTCAGTGATGGAATCAACATGTAAGCTGACTTGCACCTAGGATTCTGATTTTTGTTTCCCTGATGTCATCCCCTTAACTTGACCAGATGCTGATTTTCGGCTTCGTTAATTATTCCGCAGGAAGGGTGCAAGCCTCGCTCCCGGGCAGATGCGGAAACAGTCCCTTCGGGAGAGGACTGGCAACTTGTAGCAGGGGGAGCCTGGCTCTGACCTCACGATGGAGCTGAGGAAGCCAGGGTCGGGTTTCCTCCAGTTGGGGCGGGGTGGGGGGCTTACTTCCTGCTCCCTGCCAGGGCCGGGGGCAAAAATCAACATTTAGGCATTTGTGAAGGAAAGGGAAGTGGTCCTGCCAGGAATTTAGCTCAAGGTGGTGGTGCTGTTATTTCAGGAACCTAATTGGATCTTTCCCCCTTATGTCCAATTTGCCTTAATTTGGGTCTCTCCAGAAGGCTCTGTTTTCCTACTTGTTCGTGTGAATTCAGTCCCATTCGCTTCTGCTGATGGACTCGCCGCAGAGTGCTCGGAAGCCGTGTCCCTGCGGTCCCTATCTGCCGGCTGGGCTCAGCGCACACCTCAGCTGCAGCAGGAGGCTGGTTGTGTAACAACGTGCTTTCCATTCCCCGCCTCCCGCCCTGACCACAGAGCAGAAGGTCTGCATGCGAACGTATGTGGGGAAATACACGCATGTGTACATATCTATGGATATATATAGAAGTATGTGCATGCATGGAATTTGCTTGTATTTATAAAAAGTAATGACAAAGCCAAAACTGCAGAGGTGCGGGGGACAGGGAGAAAAGCTGGGTTTCTCCGGTCAGGCTGCCCGTGGGTCTGGATGAGAGCATCCCTGCTTTGGCCTGCCCCCAGCAGCCTGCCCCCCTGAGCTGAGGAGTCTGCAGGGCCAGGCGCAGTGGAGCTGACACCCTCCCTTCTAGATCATGGGACTCGAATTTCCTACCTACATGGCTCCAAGCCCACTCTGAGGGCCCATCCCAGGACCCTCCTCCCATGGGCAAACAGCACCTCAGGGAGGCACACTGTGCCCCCAGAGGGCTGGCCAGGGCCTGACACACCCGCAGGTATGTGTGCAAGTCCTCTTGTGGGACGGGAGGGTGTGAGAGATGGGAAGAGTCGGGGAAAGATGGGGCAGGCTCTCCCCAGGCCGCCATGTTCCAGTTCAGAACTCTGGGGAGCCGAGAATTTTTTTTTTTTTTTTAAGATTTTATTCATTTATTTGAGAGAGAGAGAATGAGAGAGAGCATATGAGAGGGGTTAGGGTCAGAGGGAGAAGCAGACTCTCTGCCAAGCAGGGAGCCCGATGTGGAACTCGATCCCGGGACTCCAGGATCATGACCTGAGCCGAAGGCAGTCGCTCAACCAACTGAGCCACCCAGGCGCCCGGGAGCGAGAATTCTGAATGGGAGATTGGTCTCCATGTCCGTGGCAAGAAGCCCTCATCTAAGTAGGACGAGAGGACATAGTCTATTTAAGAATTTGGTGGCTTGATTTATAATTTGAAATACCTATGGGATATGGACCTCTGTCTGTGACCTTGTCCTGGGGCCCCCGAATATCAAGGGCAGTCTACTAAATTCACCTTGCTTTATTCATTTGACTTCGGAATCACATAGATATTTTACATAACTATGAAGTAAAATTTTATTTATGAAATTAATTTTATTAAGAAGAAGGCAAAACGAAACAGTGGAACTGCACTGAGTTTTGAACTGGTGACCTTACCTCCCAGAGAGGAACTATTTCAAGTGACTATAAAACACAAGAATTTAACTCTGTGTCCCAAGTTGGGCTATATTCTGAGAAAAAAACTGTGAACCATTTTTTAAAGTTATATTCCTGGATTCTGTTGTTCGTGGTAGTGTCGGGCATTTTTATTCTGAGACTTTTGTGGGTGCATCGTGGAGTAGAGCACCCGAGTTCTTTTGTGGGTGTAGTGAGGGAGGACAGGACTATTTGCCCCGGAAGGAAGGACACATATTACGCTTAGTGACGTAAATAAAAACCCCATAGGCCTGAATTTGAATTGGAAGTTTTTGCACGAACTCATGTATTTTATCTTTAAAAAGAGAAGTATTTCATGGTTTGGTCCAGTAAAGAGGCTTGGGGACAATGGAAACCACCAGAACCCAAACGGAGTGTCTAAATATCTAAGACTATTTCCTGCCAGGGGGAACCAGAGCTCTTCCAAGTTTGGGATGGGATGTGTTCGAGGTGAGCTCAGGTATCTCGACATCCCCAAGAGCTGGGATGTTCTCAAAGATGCTGACAGGGCCCAGCTGGTGTCATGAACCAGACTGAAGAGGCTCCCAACGCCACTGCAGCTGGAGGATCTCAGGGCTATTTTAGGGAACAAATGGTTATACAGTTGCCCCCAAAACTTACTGCCCTCCAGTGAGCTTTCAGACTATTTGCTTCTGGTTCATTCCATGGGCACACAGTCTACTCAAAAATCTCTCTTGGACACAGGTCCTCTTTTATTTAACGGCTTACACGGCCAACCGCATCCTGCTCCTTTCAACGTGACTTTCTTGAGGGCGTCTGAAATGATGAGTCTGCGTGGAAAGCAACAGCCTTCATCTGACTGGTGCTTCCAGACTAGATGCCGTGGTCTGGCTGAGAAGGCTCTGCAAGGGGCCGATGAAAAGAGCTCTGAGCTTGCCGCAGGGGGTACTACCATGGGGGAGGGATCATCATGGGGGAGGGATGTGGGGGAGGGAAGCAGCTGGATTTTCCAGTCAGTTTGGATTACAGGCCACAGACAGAGTGGCCTCGCTCAGCAGAGCTGTCCCCTTAGCCAAGCTGTCCCCGTCCATCTTTGCTGGCAAACGTACCCAACTTGATGTCTCTCTTACAGTGCCTTGCTAAATGCATCAAGGATCAGTCCCACCCATTTGAAAAATCACTTTTCCTAGAACTACAGGCTCCTTAGGTGCCTGGTCCATCTTCCGAGTTATCGAAGGCAACTGATCTGCCAAGTATTTCGCCACCTAGTAACACGGATCAGCAGCTCCCTGGCCTGCACTGTGCCTGCTGCCCAGGTGCGAACACTGTCTGCCCGCGGGGTTGAATTTGACCTATTCCATCACATCTGCATTCCCGCCCAGACCAAGGCAGAATAGGAGGAAGTGGAGTGCAAAGAATTTCTTTGTGAAAATAATCTGTAACTTGCACAAATCATTCTGCCCATAGTCCATTGGCCAAAATTTAGCCATAGAGTCACACCTACATGCACAAGAGCCCGGGAAATGTCACTTCTACCAGAGATGCCAAGTGCCCAGCCAAATTCAGAACAGGGGTTCTGTTATTAAAAGGACAAAGGGCAAAATAGATCCTGGGGTGCAATGAACGTTTCTGCCCTTGGGATTAGAGCTCGCCCCGGGGTATTTTTCCTTAAATCTGTGCTGTCCGGGACATAGACATTTTCTGTCGCTCAGAATCTCATCATGCAGCTCCTGGTTTAAGTCAGATAAGGGGGAGGGGCATCAGTTGGGGTGATGTCCTCTCTTCTAGATGGCCATTCTGATCTGGATTCCCAGCTGCCCTGAGGCTGGTATTGATAGCAATAGTAGTAGATGACCATTTATTGAACATCCATTGTGCAGTGGATTTTTTTTTTGTGATTCGCATGCATGTTCTCAATCTTCACAAACCCAACAAGGTGAGTCTTCAAATGGCCACATTCTACACTAGGAGACTGTGCCCAAGACTGTAATGGAGAGAGCTTTCTCACCAACATTCTCACTCCCCAGGGTTCCCATCATGGGGGGCCAGCACGGTCCCCTAAAAGGAAATGAGAAGCTGGCTGATCCTGAATGACACTTGCATTAACTTGTCTTTGCTGCGGGATCAGTATGTCTTGGAAACTAGTGATTTCCGAAGTGGGGGTCCATGAGTCTCGGAGTGGGGGTGGGGGTTGGGATGGCTCATCGGAATGCAGGAAGACAATGCCAGAATGTTCATTTGTATTTATTTTTACCTCATCCTTTAACCAGTTCTCTTGTGTGCATGCTTTCTAACGTGCACACCATAATCAGCACAGTAGTAAATGTATTTAATTTACAAGTAGATATACAATATGGAAGTGCTTACGAGGCATTTGCAAATGGTGGGGTGCTTGATTTAAAAAGCTTGGAGACCACTGATATCCATTGCTGCTCCCCCGGCAACCTGGTGCTCTCACGCCCAGGGTGGCGGGAGGGGGAGTGGAGGGAGGAGGGATGAGCATTCTGTGGCAACCATGCTTTGTTCCCCGGGCCAGAGTGCATGGCTCTGCCTGACAGCCTGAGGAGCTGGGAAGGTGCACAGTGTTGACCCATCCCAGGCAGCACTCACTTCCCACGGCCAATTACAAATCCATGCAGAGCCCCCAGAAGGTGCAAACCATTCCTCAAGGCTCCCCCGGGTTTGCTTTCTCTGTGAAACATGCACCTCCCTTGGGCTCCTTCTCACTCCTTCTGTGTGTCTCCTTGAAGTTTGCAGCCCCAACCTCACTCTATCCTGTGTAGGCAAGTGGGCAAGTCCCATTTATGGACCCAGAATTTTCCAATGAGAGTGCCAGCCAGGCCAGCACACCCCTTTCTTGCTACTACTGATCCCCTCATCGCAAAAGTCCCTGTGTTCTGTGTAACAGGGGTGATGGGTCCACTGTTCTCCCTGTTAGGGGCTGAATTGTGTTCCCCCCAAATTCATATGCTGAAGTGCTAACCCCCAGTACCTCAGAATGTGGCCCTCTTTGGAGATAAGGTCTTTACAGGGTCATCAAGTTTAAGTGAGATCATTCCAGTGGGTCCTAATCCTACATAACTGGTGTCCTTATAAGAAGGGCAACATTTGGAGACAGAAGGTCACGGGACCATGCAGGTGGGGACTGACAAGCCAAGAAGCACCAAGGATCACCAGCACACTCCCAGAGGCTGTTGGAGGGGAGAGGCCTGGGGCGGGATTCCCTCCTGCTCTCAGAAGGAGCCAGTCCTTGATCTTGGCCTTTGCCTTCCAGAACTGGGAGATAGTAGGTTCCATTGTGGAGCTGCTTCAGTTCACGGCAGTCTTAGCCAACTACTACACTCTGCTCTCTGTGGAGTCCCCGCCTTGTTGGGTTCAGTCCCATCTTGGTAAGGGAGTGAGGGCTTCTGTCTGCCCATCGGTGGAGGGCATCCAGGTCTCCATCTGCTGCTCAGGGAGGCTTGCGAGTGTCTAGGACATGGACATGGCCCCAGGACGGAGTCAGTGGAGACATGGGGGTTCCAGGCTCTGGTCTCGCCTTCATCCTTCTAGACCGTCCTGCACTTCATTCCTGCTTCATTGCCATGAGGGTATTCTGTCTCCTTCCTCTAGGCCCAGCCTTACTCCCTCCAAGTGGAAAAACTGCCCGTAGCAGGGCTTTGTCTCTTGTCTGCTAGTAATTTGCCTCGTCACAGAAAAACTGACTTGCCCCTGGGATACAGCAGACAGTTGCTCCCAGATCGAGAGTGAGGACTGCGTTGTGCCTGAATTGCAAAGGTTTTTAAATGAGGAGTCACACAAAAGTATAAATACTAAGTTCTATCAAGTCATTCACTGAAAAGGGTAGAAAAATATAAAATCAAGGCGACCTCAGTAATTGAGGATGCTGGATCCCTGTACTGCATGCTTGGGCTGCCCTCAGCCTCTCTTTCTGCATCTCTTCGGGGAAAGCTGCCTCTCCTTCTCTGGGTAGAATCCACAAACATGGCCACAGAACTTTCCAGACTCACAATCCTCTCATTTTTCCTCATGGGCTCTGTTTCTAAATTCTCTGAGACTTTCATCTTCTCTGCTCCGAATCCTCTCTTTTCTCCAATACTGGAGCTGGAGTTCCTCGGATGAAGGAAGTCTCCACCATCACATTTGTCCTGTCTTCGAGAGGCAGTGGGAGCAGTGGGTAGAGATGCCCAGCCACGTGTGAATTCCATGAGGCCCCGTCTCCCACCAACTGTGGGCCCTTGAGCAGCGACTTCAGCCACGTGTGCCAAGATGCTCGCCTGTCACCTGGGGAGGTACTGGTGCCTGCTCATGGGGCTGTTGTGACAATTAATGAGTTAGCTCTCGTAACAGGGGTTTAGTAAATATTACTGTGCTCTGACAGCCCATCTCTGGGGCCCAGTTGTCATAGTACACATTTGCTGTTTGAATAAATACGTCCTTCCTGCTATCCTTTCCTGGTGCCCACCTTCAAATTAAAACACTCCAGAGATAGTGCTTCAAGCATGGTCCTTGCCGGGTGTTTCAGTCTGGGTCCAATCAGGAGACAGACACCACACAATCACTGGAGCAAGGGAAGTTGAATATGAGGAATTATTAAGCCGTGATGGAAGAGTAGCTGTCCCTCTCCCATACTCTACTGGCCGCCCCTTAGCATCGCACTCGCAACAAAGGAGAAATGCCACAGTCCCGCCCGCTATCACTGCGCAGGTACTCAGGGGGAATCTGGACCCACTAGGCAATAAATCGACAACTGGTGCATGGGGTGAAGATTGTGGTATTTATCCACAAGTTAAAATTATATGAAGAAATTTAAAATCATGTTTTAGAAGACTATTTGATTCCTTGAAAGAATCTTTGTGAGACATTAAGTGAGAAAAGCGAATTACAAAAGCAAATAGTACAATGGAACCCTAGTTTTATAAAACAGAGAAAGAAAAAGAGCAAAGCTCTTCATTTCACAGAAAAAGATTCCTGGACTTCTTTTCCTTCCTCTCACTGCCTATCAGCCCCCCTTCTACCCTTTCCCGTTATCTGGTTAGAATGATAAAGTGAGAAACAGGTGGGCCAGGGCTGGCCACCTTACATAGTAGAGAACGGAGGGTTTTAATTCCTTTTCTGTCGACTGCCTCATCCCTCACCCAGGAGGAGTTGGGAAATTAATACTGAGCTGTATCGAATTGCAACCAACACATACTCGTGGGTACTTTCCCCATCCTTTCTGCTCTTAGAAGTCCCCCAGGGATCCTGGACTGGCCTCTCCTCAGACCCAAAAGGACCAGAAAGGCTTTGTACGCTGGCTTCAGGAAGGGCGTGAGGAGATACGATTCTCCTTATTATGTAGATCAGTGTGTGTCTGTGTTCTCGTGGGAAAAAAAAGCAGCCTGTGGTTGACGGTGCTGGTTAGACCATGTTTAAAGTGGTTCTTTGCTGCTCTGCTTCTCAGAATCTCTGTGAGCTCTGGGAATCTCTCTGTGGTGTGCAGCATGTCCCGGCTTTTATTTTAATTCATGTGTTTGCTTTGCAGGACACAGTTTGGAAAATGCTGCAGTAGAAAAATAGGAAAAACGTCTACACACATTTTTTTATGTGTGTTAAAATGCATTTGATCTCATAGCGTCTTTTCTTATACTAGTGATTGACTTCTGTTACAAAGTGTTTGCTCATAAAAATATCACTGCATATATGTACACATAGATACATATACACACGCATCCATGCACATGCGCACACACATTTGTATACATGCATGCACACATACATGCACACACAAACACACATACACATACACATACATACATATGCATACATGCATTTACACAGATGTAATACGTGCACACACATAAACGTGCATATATACATATATAAGCACTGACAAATATTGGAGGATTCTATGCTCTAGGGGCAGCAGCTTCCACCTTTTGGGGTGAAATTCTGGATGACTGAATCCATCTGTGTGGTTTTCTCCACCATTTCTATGGTTATTTATTCCTTTGGTATTAAGGCAAGAGTAACTGTGAAATGCCTTCTCTTGGGTTTCCACTGTGGCATTTAAAGCCTTCTGCTGGGTGCCACTCGGAAGGAGAGCCCCTGTGTGCTCCCCATCAAGGTGACCACACAGAGGCTGTCTCCCACGTCAAATTTCTTGATGAGGCAGCGTCAACGCGAATGTCAGCGGGGAAGGTCCCCTGACCCACTAATGGGCTGTGTCCTGATTCGGCAGGACCTGCTTTCCTTTCAAGGGCCACGCTGCTGTCTTCTGAGCCGGTGAAGCCTTGACCCTCTCTGACAATGATTACTTCATGTCAAAAGGGAGCCATGCTGAGCTGTCTAAATCTGACGGGAAAAGACAGAGCAGCTCCCATCCAACTCTGGGCCATGAGGCTCCAGTGGAGGGTTAAAGGTTCTGGAATGTTCTGTGGAAAGACTTAATAGCCTTTCCCGTGCTCCCTCCTGCTAGCCTCCTAAATAGGATCTCACCAGGCTGCAGCGTCCCTCTGTGGGAGCACAGGCCTTCAGACAGTGGCACCATCCTGGGGCCCAGGCCCGTGCTCTGAAAATAGGGCAAGAAAGATGGCCTGGGGCTGCTGGCTGACCATCTTCAGGGCAAATAACCTGCATCTCCTGGAATTTGTTCGAGGAGGAAGTGGGGAGGGCGCTCTCTAGTCTAAGGAGAAATGACCCATTTAAAACCCTAGGTGTGGATTTCGCACGGGGCTAACCAGCACCATCGCTTGCCTCCTCCCACCCTTTCCCAGGCTGTTGCTTACGAAGTGCGGACCGCGTGCTCTGGGCTGCCCTGGGCCTGCTTGGAAGGAGGGATTCGTCCCGGAGAGTGACAGAGGGCATCTCATAGCTGGGGCTCCCAGCGCGAACGGACCCCGGGGAAAGTCACCAAGAGCGGGAGGGCCTGGCTCCAGGTAGCGCCTCCTCAGGCAGAAGCTGGTGGAGCTTCAGGTTAGAACTTCCAAGCTCAAAAGCACCAGCGCCGTTCAACTCTGATTTCTCTTGCTTTGCTCTGCTTATGCGCACGGGGGTGGCAGCAAGGAGATCGCCTGCTTCCTGGTGGCACCAGACCCTCTCTCTTGTGCGCTTTATGTTTATACACACGAGTGTAGAATGAAGGTGGCTGGTCACAGCAATGGCTCGTGCTTTTAGAAGGCTTGCTATGTGCCCGAAAGAAATGCTTTCAATGGATAATTTTGTTTAAGCCGTTCTTCTTCTTCTTCTTTTTTTTTTTTTTTTTAAGATTTTTTATTTATTTGACAGAGAGACAGAGCACAAGCAGAGGGAGCGGCAGTGAGAGACAGAAGCAGGCTTTCCTCTGAGCAGGAGGACAGCTCCTGACAGCTTGAGCCCGGCCCGGGACTCAAGCCCAGGACCCTGAGATGAAGGCAGCCGCTTAATCCACTGAGCCACCCAGGCATCCCTAATTTTCATTTCTTTTAAAATCAGAAGAAACGCAATGTCAGTGGGGAAGGTCCTCTGACCCACTAATGGGCTGTGTCCTGATTCGGCAGGACCTGCTTTCCCTTTCAAGGGTCACTCTGCTCTTTTCTCAGCTGGTGAAGCCTTGGGTCCTGGGTCCTGGGATCGAGTTCCACGTGGGGCTCCCTGCTCAGCGGGGGTCCTGCTTTTCCCTCTGCCTGATGCTCCCCCTGCTCGTGTGCTCTCTCTCTGACAAATAAATAAAATCTTTAAAAAAAAATAAAATGAGAAGAAACAAACAAACTTTTAGGTTGAAAAAAAAAGTTGTCATATACGCTATTAATGTATTCATCTTTGTACCAACACAGTTGTAAAATATAATTTTTATCTGAATTTTTGGAGGATTTGCCTACGAAGGTCGTTCTGAGGTCCCGCTGTCTGCTTTGCTCAGTGCGGATCCCCAGGGCCCTGACCAGGGTTTGCACCCAGTGGGCACTGAGTGAAAAGGAAAGGGACAGCTGTAAGGAAAATAAAATGCATCGTGACAGTGATGCTCATGGGGAGTTTCGTGGAACTCATCCCTATAACAGAGCCTGAAAGATGCAGAGGAGATCAGGCTTAAAAAAAATAAGGAGCAGGAGTGAGGTGGAAGAGACTGCTGCCAAAGAACAGAAAGGGCGCCTGGCTCTTTCTGGGACTCTGTGAGCCTGCCCCGGGGGCGGGGGGAAGCAGGGAGCGGGCATCCTAACTGTGAGCTCCGTTCCCGGGGAAAAGCACAAAGCAAGCAGTGGAGGGTCCTGGCCTTTGGCTCATTTAAAGACAATTGAAATAAGAAGGCAAGATGACAATAAAGAGTTTCCTGGCACCCCAGCAGGAGAGCCTTACACTGCAGGATCTGAGCTTGCAGCGGGGAGGGGGGCTCCGAGTCCTGCCCGCAGGGGCACCCTGCCTCTTTTAAGTTGCCCCAGTTGAGCAGCCTATGTGGGGTGAGCAGAGGGAGGAGAGAGCCTGCACACATGACCTGCTCCAGAAAGATGCACAAAAGCACATTCTATTTATATGTTAGAAACGGAGAGTAGCCGCAGGATTTTTGAGAGGCGCGTGCCCTGGCCTCTGCCTCCCTCGGGCCATCCCCATCCCCAGGGGGGTGGATGCAGGCAAAGCCCCTGCTCCGAGTGGCACACAGGGGGGTCGGGGGGGACACTGGCAGCTGGGGCACGCCCCCAGATGCTGCTCCTGTGACAAGCCCGTGAAGGGAAGGGGGCTGCATTTGCAAGCCGACGTTTGATGTTCAAGTGCAACCTGGTGCTTTGTATGCTGCTATTCACTGTTATTATGTGATGGCACGTGATTAGCAGAGCTGCATCCCTCGCTGGGAACCTCCTCCTCCTGCTCACAACCCCCACAAAGCCCTGGAAGTGGGTTGGGATCATGGGGGGCGGGCACACGTGAGCCGGTTCCAAAGAGGCTTTACCCCTGTGCGGCTTCCTTTGATCAATGAACACCTGCAAGGCAAAGGTCTGCTGCTGCCGAGATGTGCTCACATACTCCGCCAGAGCTGGGCGTGGGGGTGGGGAGGGAGACACCATTCCTTTAACACCCCATAAAACAACCCGAGACCCCATTTACACCCCCATCCCCACTCATTCCAAAGGCCACTTTCTTCTAGAATAATTGGGGGTTGTCTCACTTCTGCTCCAGCAACGACCACGCTGCTGCCTGCTTTTCCGATGCCCCCGGGGAACAGAACTACCAGCCCGGGGATTCTGCCCACTTCCTTTGTCCCTTGGGGCGCATCAGCCCCGGGGCATCTTCCTGACAGCTTGGGACGGTAGAGGTGGATTCAGTGCAGAGCCGACAGGCGGCCAGTTAAAATGCGGCCGTTCCTGTGCTAAGGGGGCCCCCTGTCAGTCCTTCCAGAGGCTGTCTTTTTATTGGGGTTCTGCCCAAGCCCTCTTCATTCCAGAGCTCCCTGTCTGTCCAATCATCCAGGGAAATTCTACTTTTATTTCTTGCATAGCTCTTGCTTTTTTTATGCTGAGCTTTGGATCCTGCTTTGGCTAGATCCCTTTTATCTGGGTGAGGCCTTTTGAGGGAAGGAGCAGGAGTTTTAGACCCCAAAGACCCAAGAAAGCCTAGATGGGGTTTGTCCACCTCCCCTGCAGCTCTCTCCCCTCCCTGCACAGCAGTGATTAGGATCTGCCCGAGGGCGCCATCCTGAGACGGATGCTAGGGTCCTGGGAGGGCAGTGACATCACACGTCCTAGTAGCCTCCCTGATTTTGTGGCGCATTGGGGCGGTTTGCCAAGTCGCCGGGTGAGGTTATCATGTTTGGGGAGCGAGGCCATCTTGTGAAGTGTCCTTACTCCTCACTGCTCGGTAGGATGGTTCTTGCATGGAAAAGTTCTGCACTGAGATCATCTTTGGTCTTGGATCCAGCTGTTAGATCTGGACAGGGAAGCTTTGCCTAGTCATTTGTGGCTCTTCTCCATGTTCCAGATGGGGGTCACATCTGGTTTAGAAAACCGAGAACCCCAAGGAGATCATCATTGGATCTCTATAAAGATCAGGGTCCAGGTGTCCTCCCACGTCCTGGCTGAAGTCTGAGGGTGGGGCAGAGCCTCAGGGGTTCTGAGTGAGTCTGAGTCAGAGAGGACAGGCCAGGACATGGGCTTCCTGAGCGGGTTGGTCTCGTGTGCGCACATGCACAGGAGTGCACCTCCTCGCACAGACACATGCGCACATGCAGACAGACACACATATATGCATGTGTACACATGCATATACTCACACAAACACGTGCGTGCCCACGTATGCATCACAAGCACACCCTTACGGCTTTGCTGTGGTCACAGTCACACACATAGATCGTGTGCCTAGGGATTTGTGTGCAGACCAGGTTAGCTTTGGAAAGAAGAGTTCTTGAAAGGTATTCTGTCCAAGTGTGTAGGTGGTGGATGACAATGGCTACAGTAGAGGTAGTCCCCCAATCAGGCTTGTGAGAGCAGGCAGTCTTTCAGGGGATGGGAAGAAGATGAGGTTTGGAGGGGTCAGGGAAACAGAAGGATATGAGCTGGGTCTTCACAGATAGGTAGGAGTTGGAAATAAATGAAAGGACACGGGGCATTTAAGATGAAGGAGGCAGTGTAAATGAAGGTTGAGGACGTTAGTATGTCTGGTGAGAGTGGGCTGGTGGGACCAGAAGGGCAGGTGGATGGGGAGAACAGCCGTGGAAACAAGGTTGGGCAGATAGAGTAGGTCAGACAAGGGGGCTCGAAAGTCTGCACAGTGGGGTGAACATTTGAAGCCATTGATGTTTCTTGAAAAGAACAAGAAGAAAAGGAATAGATATTTACTTGCACTTCCCAGTCAGTGGATTCTATGCCAGGTGCTTTACATTGATTTAACCTTCACTGTAATCCTGTAAGGCAGGATATTATTATTCTTAGTTTTACAAATGAGGCAGCTGAGGCTCAGGGAGATGGTATCACCAGCTCGGGGTGGTGCAACGTGTAACTGATGTGGCCAGTTCCAAACTCACTTCTCCCGGTTCCAAAGCTCCTGTTTGTTCCCTGCATCATGCCGCCTCCCAAGAAGAGCAACGGAGCTAAAATTAATTTAAGGAAAGATTCATCTAGCTGCAGCAAAGACACAGACAGATTGGAGGCTGGGGTCAGGGGACTTTCTATTGAAATGAACGAGAGTGAGATGAATGTACAAGATGAGCCTGGAACAACTTTTCACACCAGAAAGTGAGGAAACTATCAAAGTGGACACAGTAGCCAAAATGGTTCCTACCGGCCAAAGATGAGGCCATTCGAACATCACTTAGGGTAATAACTACAAGGAATTGACTGCAACGGATTAAAATACATCAGAGATGTTTATCTCCAGGCCTCTATAACGATGCTAAAAGGAGAGAGCTCATTGGCCAACTCTTGACGTTAGGCAAGCGGTTCATTCTTTGGGAAACGTGTATAAGAAGGGGAAGTCTCAAGCATTCCTTCTGTTTTTTTCCCCTATGCAGTTTCTCCTCTTAGAAGCATATTAGCTAACACATGAAGAAGGAGCTAGAGAATTAGGGCAGAGCCATGTGTCTAACGAATGAGTGGATCTGGCACCAGCGTCTGCTCGAATCACAACAAGAGCTCACCAGGTGGATACCGTGCCTCCTCCTGGAAAGACCACCACTGCTTCGGATGTTTCTTGCCAAAACCAATCGTACCTGAATTGGTTTAAGTCTCTAGATCTAAATATGAACTCGTAGGAAATTCAAAGGACAAAGAAACATATTAAGTGACGTCTTGGGGATGCGACCGGCAAAACCCAGACCGTGGGATCGCTGACTGGGTATTTGATCATAATCAGAAATTGATTTCATTTCTAGAAGGAATGATAATGGTTTTGTGGACTTGTGCTGAAAAGCTCTGATCTTTTCAAGAAACCATCTGAAGTATTTACAGATGAGATGAGATGATGTCAGGGGTGGGAGTTAGGAAAGTGGAGGGGAAGTTAGGGATAAAACAAGGCTGGCTATGAGTTGGAAATTGTTGAATTTAGGTGGTAGGAAGGCATGGAATTACCTTCTCTACATTGGCATATATTTATTTATTTATTTATTTTTATTTTTATTTTTATTTTTTTTTAAAGATTTATTTATTTGAGAGAGAGAGAATGAGAGAGAGAGAGAGCATGAGAGGGGGGAGGGTCAGAGGGAGAAGCAGGCTCCCTGCCGAGCAGGGAGCCTGATGTGGGACTCGATCCAGGGACTCCAGGATCATGACCTGAGCCGAAAGCAGTCGCCTAACCAACTGAGCCACCCAGGCGCCCCATTGGCATATATTTAAAATGTGCTTCAGGTGGATGATGCTGTTGACGCAGTGCCGATGGGAGAGTGTGTATAGCGAGGTGGTTTCAGAAGGGATGGGAGAACGAACCAGAGCTGGGTCCCGGGCACCAGGGGGAGGGAGAGGCATGGTTGTGTCTAAGCCTGTAACTGCCCCCCCCAATCAGTGTGCCCCCAGCAGTACGGCCTGGCACGACCCAGGCTCCTGACTGCACACGAGCATAACTGCTTGGGGGGAGCTGAGAACTGCCGCTTGTTCATGATCTGTTGCTGTCCCAGCTCCGAGGTCACCTCCCCTGTGATGTCTCCTGCAGGCAATCATGCCCTTGTCCAGGCTCTCCAGCTCCCCATTCAGACTTGCCCGGGTGACAGTCTCCCTTGCATTTTAGTAGGTTGTGTTTGGTGCCTTGTCCCTGCCTGCCACGCATCCCCCTGGGGAAGGGCCTATGAGGGAGACCGGCACAACTCCCACATGGGGGGCATTCACAACCTGCCTGTTGGTCATGAACGGGACTGCCCCCTCGTTCCCCTGGCAGGCGAGGAGAAGCAGGCAGTGGCCATAAACGGAAAGCACAGGGTGCAGACTGGACTGCCCTTCATGGCGTCTGACCCTGGCCAGGAGGCGCTCAGAACCCAGACCCTCAGCTGTTTCCATGGCCCCATGAGCAGCTGCTTCTGAATTCCTTCCTCTGAGTCAAGGGCACTGAGGACCTGGGACCACAGTGATCCTGAAGGTGCTTCCCCTCGGGTCACGCTCGGGGTCCAGGTACCCCATGTGCCCCCCACTCTGCTCTGGGAGTTCAGAAGTTGCCAGTATAGGCAGCCTCGCCCTGGGAACGTGGGGAGAAGGTCCAGCGATGGGGAGAACTCAGGCCCACCCAGCGCACCCTGGAGGCATCCCAGTCTCTGCTCAGATTTTGGGGGGCTGGGCTGCCTGGGGCGCCACCTTCTGCCAGCGCTGCTGAGACCCCATGGGCTCCCGGGGGTCTTGGACCCGTTCCAGGCCGAGTAGTTACAGTCTGCCTGTTAAACTCCCTCTGCAGTCTCAATTGGGTAGTGTTGTCATTGAGTTTGCTTTTTCAAATCAGCTTTCAGAGTGACGTCAGCTGACTGTGCTGCTAGGAGCTGTCTCACAAGGTGGAGACACAGAGCAGAACCACGGGCCTTCATTCCCGAGCCCCGGTCCCTGTCCCCACTGCTGCGGGCTGAGACCCCTCGGGGACAGATGCTGGTGGCTGGGGTGAGGAGGTGCCGGGGGCCTTCCTGTCCACTTGTCATGTTCAGCTCACAAAGGCGCAGAGCAAGAGGGCTGTGGTTCTGAGTGGCAGACTCCTAGTGTGGGTCTGCCCGGTAGCAGCCCACCAGGGTCCAGCCTGGCTCTCCGAGGGGCGATGCCTAAGTGGGATATACCGCTGCCACATCTCCTGATTTTAACATGATGCACTTTGGAGTCTTGGAATTGTTTTAGTCTGTGAAGTCCGGTCGCCTACCTCCAGGCTGACCATGTGGCCCACCCAGGTTCCCTTGGCTCCATGGCAGCCAAGCAGCGTCAGCATGAGCAGAGCAGGGCCCTCCCCAAACCCTGGGTCAGAAGGACCTAGAGAGTATCCAGCCCAATCATGGTCAGACATCCTATAGCCACAGAACCCTTCTTGAAACTTGTGTGTAGCAGAGAGCAAAGTGGGGCTGCTTGATTCATTTCCCCTCCCCCATGCCCTCCTTCCCACCCTCCAGTGCTTGAATCTCACGCCTGGTGCAGATCATGGGGTCTTTTGGGCAGTGGTGCAATGAGGCAGAATCCTGGGGCCCCTCAGAGCACGGCCCGAACCCACTGTCCAAGTCCAACCTCTCATTGTGCATGTGGGAAACCGAGGCTTGAGGTCACATGCCTGTGATGGGCAGAAGCGGGACCAGAACTCCCTCAGCTCCTTATGACCTGTCCAAGGTTCTCCTGCAGCAAAGGCACACCCCTTTCTGTCTCCTCTAGCACCCCTGAATCTGAGAGCAGGCACATAGGGGTGCCTGGCACCCTCAGCAGTGCCCACTCTCTCAGGCTGGGCACCCCTTGTGTGTCTGTGGAGTCATGGGCATGAGGGCCTGGAGACCGAGAGCTTGATGCTCACATCTGGCTCTGTGGTGGTGCACCCATCAGGAGAAGGACAGCATCTGAAGGTAGGCACTTGTGTAAATAAGCAGGAGGAGCCTGGCTCGGCTGGAGCAAGGCTCCAGAATGGGGATCCCTGCCGTCAGTGGGGTCGGCATCTGGAAATAGGGACACTTGCTTCCTGCTGACCCAGTGAGGCATGGGGGCAGGAGGCCTGGCCATTCATTCTCCTGGAAGGCATCCTAACACTCCTCTCCCAAAATATCACCATCTAAAGGTCCCTTGGTTTCAAAGAAGACTGGAAAACCACCCACCAAAATGGTAATGATGGCAAATACTTCATAGCACGTGGGGCCCTGGGAGAGGAACACGTGGAAGTCACAAGAAAGAATGAAGTGGGAGATTAGGAGGAGTCCCCTTATACCCCCCCACACCCCCCAGTTAGCGACGGGGGCATCAGTGATTGCCTGGTAAGAAAGGAGGGTTTCAGTGGGTTCTCTTCCTATCTGGGAGCCCTGTGCAGAATCATGAGTAGTGGTTAAGGCTTCAGGCTAAGCGTTGCCTCCTCCCGCGTGTCTGACACGAGCTCTCAAGTGCTCCTGGGAGTTGAAATGAACCAGGTAGGAGTGAAAGCTTGGGAGCCAGGTGGTGGGGTTTAACACACTGGCCGTGAGCTTGGACCGCTTCACTTCTCTGAACCTCAGTCTCCTCGTCTGTAAGATGGGATGATAGCCGTGCCTACATCACTAGGCTTGCTGGGGCATAAAATGAAACCATCTGTGGAGGAAAACAAAGTGCCCGGCACAAAGATGGTGCCCAGCAAATGTTAGCTTTCTCCTACTGTCTTAGACATGACTTATCAATCAGTAGTTTCCTCTATGATGAGTGATGGGGCCCAGGAACTTAGGAGAAGGGGGTGGTAGGACACAGGGGACTCGGAGAGTGCGAGTCAGGGGCCTGAGTCTTTGCGGGGTTTCCTCTTGGTGGCCCTCCTTTCCCTGCCTGGTGAGCGGTAAGGAGATCTGCTGGGGTGCCTCAGTAGGAGAGCTCTCGGGGTCACAGGGCCCTCTTGAACCCTAGCTGTGGTCCCTCTACTTGCCACGGTGATGGCTCTCTCCTGGTCCCCCAA
The DNA here is from genome assembly GCF_029215605.1 of Mirounga angustirostris. Lineage (NCBI taxonomy): Eukaryota > Metazoa > Chordata > Mammalia > Carnivora > Phocidae > Mirounga > Mirounga angustirostris. The sequence goes on from NW_026991713.1 coordinate 129,048,442, forward strand.
TATGTGACATAACTGGGCCGGCCAAGGCCATAGACTGTGAAACTTTCATGTCCCACTTGCAACCCCGCACCCCATACATCCTCTTTTCTCAAATGGCAGGCTGTCAGGATTCCTCCCTCTGCAGGTTTTATGATGGATGGGAAGGTAGGAGGGACGAGACTTAGGTGGGTCAGACTATAGGGGAATTTGCTTGAGGGGTCCTGATTTGCCTGGGGACATCACTCCCCTGCAGAAGATATCCCAGCCTGGTGGGTCAGGAAGGCCCAAACCATGAGTCTCTGTTTCCATTTGTTTTAGTGTGAGTGATTTTAATGGGACCAGTTAGACAATCCACCTTATGTGTGTAAGGCCCTTGACAACACTTGTCATGTGTGGTAAGAACCATCTGCTGTTGTTCTGTAAGAAAATAAATGGCCGGCCGGCCTGCCATGAAAGACTGCTCCTAGCTTTCTTGTGCCTGGAACCCCTAGACCGTGTTGCTCTGCTTTATGCACTTTCTTAAAGTCGGCCAATTTCTAAGCAAGTAATCATGTTTGGGGGGGGGGGTTAGGGCTCAGGGTCAGACGGGTGGACAGTAAGGGGCACTCCATTTTCTTATGGCCCCTGGCAGAGGTCACAGTGGAGTCCTGGCCAGAAATTGTTTCAACCCCAGAATGTTCCCTGCTTTCTAGCAGCTGCAGACACGTAGGGGCCCGTTTGGCACACATGGCTGCTCAGAGCATCTTGGTAAACTTCCGTATCCCGATTATCCTGTCACTGTCAAATCCTTCCCTGTCCCTGGAGAAGGGGTCCTCACTCAGGCCCTGTGGTTCCAAATCAACACACACCAGCTGTGCTTAGCTGTGTCCCCTTTTCCTGGCAAACAGCCCCCACAGCTTCTAAAAGCCTCTTCTGGCTCCAGTGATCTCACACACCCCTGCCTACCAGGGAAATCAGCCATGGAACCTTCTGGAATGATAAATTCCAGAACTCTGGCTTAGTCACTAGGATGCACAAATGAATGTCTATTCTGTTTATAACCACTACATCCTGGTAAATCCATTCTTCATGCTCCAGATCTTGCATGGTCAGGAGAAAGTTCTTCCAAAACACTAAAAACTTTGGGGCTAGAGTCAGTGACCTTTTCCTCTCCATTTCCTCTTCAGTGACATGGTAGAAGGGTTGGTGTCTCTCCTTCACTTCTCTTAGGCCATTAGTGGGAGGAGATGTTCCATTATCTGAGCTCTAATGAGCCCAGTACCTGGAGAAGGGCCTGTGGGGGTGATTTAATTTGAAACTCAATGGTCCAGTTTTTCTAGCTGGCTTTATTTTGGATCCCAGAGCCCACAGAGTGGGGGTGTCCTGTCACAGTCAGATCAGCACCTGGAGTTTTGAGGGTGATCCAAGGCAGGGAGGGAAGAGGAAAGGATGAGGGAGGAGAGAAGAGGAGGAAGGAGGAGGGAGGGAGGGAGGGAAGGAGGGAGGGAGGGAGAGAGGAGAGAAGCCAAGTTCAAAGGAAGTATTGCCTGTTGTTTTTGTTAATAACTATGGCCCTTAAAATTGTCCAGGCCCAGGTAATGGTTCCTGCATGTTCTGTGGTTTGCAGCTTTGGGGGCCTAATCATATTCCTTCAGCTTTTATAGTTGATTCAAATGTTGTGGAGAAAAAATTTGGCTGGCCTGTGGGCAGCTTGGTGGCCTACTTCCATGTGGTAATGGGATGGTTCCTGTCTGCTAGTCTAGAGCCCAAATGGCCAGGGGGTACAGGTGGCAATCTGAGGACAAACCTTATGAAAAAAAAGAAGAGTGAGCCTGATTTTTATGTTTCTCACCAAACCTGTTGTGTATTCACCCATCAGCACATTCCTCATTAATTCATCCATTCAACTCACATTCGTGATCTACAGAGAATAGCCCTCTCCTGCAAGCGCTCCCCACACATACACCATGTCCCTGGGTTCCATCTTTGATTATCCTTTGTCCTTGCTCCTCTTTTCTTCCTTCATTTGCGTTAGAATGGGAGAGTTGGACCGTCTCTTTCCCAAGGCCGATGTTCCCTCTGGCTTCCTCAAGATCCAAAGTTCCTTTTCTCCTGGCTCTCTTCTGACATTATTTAAGTGTTTGGGTGATGGGCATTCAGGAGGGCGCTTGTCTTGATGAGCAGTGGGTGTTGTATGTAAGTGATGCATTCTACTCCAGAAACCAATCTTGTGCTGTATGTTAAGTACCTAAAATTTAAATGAAAAAAAAAAAAAAAATTCCACTGGGGTCCCTCACCTCTCAGGTGTGACTCCATCCCTCTCCTCCCATACGCAGCCCAAAATGGCCAGGAATGTCCCCTCACCTCCTCTTCCTATGGAAACTGGGCTTTCAGCCCTACACTCCCTGCAAGTGCTCTCACCCAGGGCACGATGGCCTCAAGATAGATGAACCTCACGGCCACCCTCTGTCCCTGCCGGTTTGGCCATACTACCCTGCTGAGCACTCCCTTGTGGGAACATTCTGGTCCCCTGGCTGTGGTTGCTCTCGCCTCCCTGGTTGGCCCTTACTGACTTCTCCTCCCGGTCCTTAAATATCGGTGCTTCCCAGGGCTCCGCTCTGCCTCTTTCTCCACCCGCATCATGCTATTTCAGTTTACGTGCACATCCCCACTGCTCCCCAGACCTCGAGCTGTCCTCTGCTCCGAGGCACCCTCATCTGCCGCCTGGACTGCCAACGCCACCCACCCTTGCTCCTCCAGCTCTTTTTCCGCCACGAAACCAGAATGATCTTTCTAACGTCACGCAGTTTGTCACGCCTCTCTTCTTCTTGAAACTCTTCTTTAATCTCAAGGTCACCTCAAAGCTAAGGTCTAAAATATTTCACCTGACCTACTGGTTCCTTCATGATCACACTTGCTCTTTGCAGGTGTTTTCTTTCTGGAACACTCTTTCCAGGATTGGGTACCTGGCTAGCAAGTAATAAGCTCTCAGGGGCTAAGTTGTGTGCCCTAACCTCCAGAATGTGACTATCTTTGGAGACAGGGTCTGGAAAGAGGTAATTAAGTTAAAATGAGGTCACTAGGTGGGCCCTAATCCAATGTGATTGGTGTTCTTATATGAAGAGGACATTAGGACATAGACATGCACAGAGGGAAGACCACGTGTAGACACAGGGAGAAGGTGGTTATCTACAAGCCCAAGAGAGAAGCCCCCAAAGAAAGCAACCCTGCCAACCTCTGGCCTCCAGAACTATAAGAAAATAAATGTTTAAGCCCCCCAGGCTGTGGCACTTTGTTATGGCAGCCCTAGCAGATTGAGACATGGGCTTTAAATGGGCTTAAATGTCACCTAGTCAGGGAGGGGCCTTCCTTGACTCACCCTCATAAATTCTTCCTCTATCCTCCATTTCCCTTTTGTAACGCTTCTTATGTGTGGAATTCCGTATTCGTCAGTGGCTGTGTTCCTGGCAAGTCCTTAAGGTTCTATGAGAGGTGGAACTTGTGTTTGTCCTGCTTATGGCTATATTCAGTGTCTAGAACATTATCCGGTGTCTAAAAGATGTGCCAGTAAGTATTGGTTGCATGACTGACTGAATAGACAAGCTGACATATTTTAAAGCATTGCTGGGAGGGTCCTCTGAGCTGGAACACCACCGGCTTCATGCACGCTGATTTGAGGGGGTGTGAGGAAGGCCACGCGGAACCCTGATTCCTTGGTCTCGTCTGTATCCTTTGCCCTCCTTGTGTAGGAGTGAGCTAAATGATAGCAAAATTTTAAGATATTATTAGAATAGTAGTGTGGATTTGATAGGCAGATCCTATTCACCTCTTTAGTGAAGAACCTACCTGGAAAACAACAGGTAAGAGGAAGGTGTTGACAGAGAGGAGGTGGAGTTGGGGAAAGCAGCCAGAGGGCGTCAGGGTGGGGTTGGGAGCATGGGGGGTGCATGGGGAGGAGGATGCCGGAAAGGTAGGTTTTTGCAAGGAAGACACTCTTCAACCATGACTCATTCTCGGGTAGGGTCTCCCTGGAATAAAGAGGGGTCCAACTCTTTACTGGCTGCTCCTGTTTGGTAGCTATTGAGTGAGACAGATGTGGAGGGAGGGATTCTAGAAGGCTCCCTGAGACATACCCCAGGATATGTCTGTTTAGACTAAATTTCTCCTTGTAGTACTTTGTCCTTTCAAAATGAGGATGGGAGAGGTACCAAGGTTCCTCAGAACAGGAAGGTAAAGAGGCATCTCTGGTCTCCTTTTCTCATTTTCCACATTTCCCCTTTCCAGAGCATCCCCTCACCTAAGCTTTAGGGTGACCCCTCTAGCCCAGGAGCCCACCCCTCCTTGAAATCTGTCCCCTCTGGGGCTGGGTTCTGGCCCACGTGTGCATCACATGACCCCTTTCTGCTGGCATTGGACTGAGATGGGCCCATGGGCCAGCCAGATTCTGACCCCAGGGGTTCAGAGGTGGCCAGCTGGCTTCCGCAAACAGCTGGGTGTGTGGGATATTCACCTACCGTGGGCCTTCACGGCCCCCTGTGTAGGCTGAGAGGTGGAGGACACCGGGCTGCAGAGAGAGGGGAACGAAGAAGAAGAAGAGGGTGCAGGCAGAGTGGATGGGAAGCAGGAAGACCCTGGGAGAGGCCTGGGTTTCTGGAGATTTTCTAGGTCCTTGTTTCAGAACTTCCCTTAGGCCTGCCTAAGTGTATTTCCATGACGGACCCCTCCGTCCTTGTAGTCTGCCACTCCTTTTCTCTTAGGCTGGTGTCAGCTCGTTTATTTCCTTGTGACCAAAGGTACCTGTGACCTTTTGATCTTCTCCCTCCTCCTTGCTTTTTTCTCTCTCCCCAGCTGGCCTCTCTCTTCCCTCCCCTGTCCATCTCTTTTCCCTTCCCTTCCCTTCCAGTCACTGAGCCCAAGGGAGGGGAAGTGTTGGGGACAGAACTAACATGATGGGGTTAGTTCCTGTCAGCCTCAGCCATTTGGAGGGGGCGCCTCCAGGCTCCGTTTGCTGGCCTCTCATCACTCACACCCCAAATCTCGATCTGCTTCTTGGAGCTAATAAGTATATCTCTCTTGTGCTCCCAAGTTCAAAGCCGCTACCCTAGCAATGGAAATAAGCACTTGTTTTTATATAGTTATATCTAGGGCCATTTTCATTTATATTTTTATATGTGTTGCTTTTCCCCAAGAGATCCTAAAGAAGATATGAGTTCCTGGGGAGGGTCCTATTGTCCTCATTGGGTAGAAGTACCACAGCATGTGTGTATATATCTGTGTTATATATAGAAGAGAATCACAACAGTGTGATTTTAATGAAAGAGGGAGGAAGTAAAAACCTTTAAAACACGTCGCTGATCAAAATTTCTCAGCCCTCTACTTCATATTTGTTCATCTTCCTGAAAGAAAAGTGCTACAGTAATGACTCAGACATGCTGGGCTCAATCTCTCTTTATTGAAAATGTGTGTTGTTTTTTTTTTTTTTTTAAAGGAGTTTAATTGAAGTAGCAACATCAGCCAGGCTCGCTTTAATCACAGCCTTCCATTTGTGTGGCGAGTGGCACCGAGCTCCGGAGAGCCACTGACTGGAGCAGGGGAAGCCTTCCTCCCGGGAGGGTTCCAATGGCTTTCATCACGTTTAGTTTTTCTTTTTCAGTGAACGTATACTAAAAATATAGGGTGAACAGGTGGATTTCCAGAGCGCCACTTGGTGTGAAAGCCTACTATTATTTATTCTGCCCCCCCTCAAAACGTCCTTTTGAGTCTTTGTCTCATTGGTTTCCTGCCCTCCCAGTGTCCGTGCCGGATTGTGGGACTCAATGGGGGATGCCCACAGTGCTGGTGTTGGCAGTGCCTGGGTCAGCATGCCTTTGGACTTGACCCGCTGTGCCCCAAGGACACCTGTGCCCACCGCTGTTTGGCATCCATCTCCCTGTCTCCTCCCGAGGAATGTCTTCGGGTTCCCGTAGGCTATGCCCAGTATGCTGACTCCATGGTCCATCTGCTGGTGCTGCATGTCAGCTGTCCCTGGTCCTCTGGCCCTAGCATTTGGGGGAACAGCCTCTATTTCCATCTTGCACCAACTTGGGAGCAGAACTCAAAACGTATTCATTCCTGCATGCTTTAGCAGGAGTGTCCCCGTAGGATTTACAGATGCTCTTGCCAGTAAGACAGATAGAGGGGCTGACATCACAGCAAACTACTTAAAGATCCATTTAGATGTTTTTTGCTCTCAATCTTTTCTCGCAGGGTTTTTATATCTCCCTGTTCTCTGGAAGTCCGTGACCTGGGTGGCTGCTCTCTCGTCGTTCATGCAGAGCACTGCAGCCTTGCCCCAGCTTCTACTCCAAAACCTGCCCCCAAACCCCGTTCCGGGGCTACACAGTTAACTAGACCCACTTTCCATAAAAGGCAGTTAGGCGATCGTCCGATAATTACGTCACTCTCCGTAAGTGACTTATCCAAATATTCATTTCAAGGTGATTTCTCTGCCTAAGAGAAATAATTGGAAAAAAATTTCTTTTTTCGTCATTGACTTTTTATTTGGTGGTTGTAAACGTTGTGTCATATCTAACACCCATTAGACGCCACCCCTTTGGATTCCCATAGATACCACGCCGTCCGTGAATGCTTTCAGGAAATTCTTTTGAATACCCTCTCTGTGCCAGACGCTGGTGTGGAAAGCTGACTGGGGAAAACTTGGGGCACAAAGGAAGAAAGGAAGCAAGGCCATCTGGAGGAGTAGAGGTGGCCATGAGCACACACTGGTGGTCTAACCAATCCACCAGCCTCCTGCCTGGTGTCAGCGTCTTCCCATTGCTGACGAGAGAAAGCTCGTCCCTCTCAACCCGGTGTGCGAGGCCCGCGGCAGTCGTCGGGTACCTCCCACTACTCCTCTGCACTTCCGCCAAACTGGCTAGTCCCATATAATGCCACTAACTGGGTGCTCTTAATGTGGCTCCTTATTTTCTGACCAGCTCACATCTTCCCCCCCACCAAGCATCCATCACAGGCTGTGTGCACCCTACACATACCACCTTAATCCCACCCTATCCATATTGTAGGAAGCCAGAATGAGAGGGCAGCACCCTGAGCTGGGCCTGGCTCCCTGTCCTAAGAGAGGGGGTTTGGCGCTTCCCTACCTCTGCACTATTTGGGGCGGCTGCTGCTGTCTCTCTCTGTGACATTTCTCTTTTAGTCTCTAAGACCTGAGCTTGTAGCATTTCTCTTTCTTTAAAATTCCTGTGGCCTCTACTCTCTCTCTTCCTCTGCCCAGATGGATTATGAAGACTCTGGAAGACCCTCAGGCAGCTCACCAAGCCCGAGGCTTTTTGTTAACATTGTGACTGTCTCCAGCGAAGTCTTGGCTGGGCTCTGCTAAGACTCTCTGCCTCCTCTTTACTGCCTTGTCTAGGAACCTTTCCAGTCTCGTCTGCAACTCCGGGCCTCCCACTCCCTTTCTGCTAGCAGGTAAGACATTTAGCTTGGGTTTTCCCAGAACTCTTTTCTCCAACAGACCTGCCTCCCCTTTCTAGAAGATATCTTTGCTTGAAAATTTTAGATCAGAAGAAGAGGCTCATACCCACCTCTCAAGTAGATTCTAGAACCAAGGTTCTAAGACCTTCTTACTCTGGGAGGCTATTCCAATCTCCATTCCCATACCCCTTGCCCCTGTAACAGCTCTGTAGCAGGGCAGGCCCCACCTCTGGCTCTGTGGGACCCTCAGTATGATTCTGACACAGTGGGACCTTGCACCAAAGTTTGGAGAGCCAAGATGGCGGCCTCTCCCACTTTTCTCATGTCACTCAAGCTCCTTATCTCTTTCCCAGAATATGAAGTAAAGAGTGAGTGAGAGACAACCGAAAGGACTCTCTTGTTATTTTTTCAACCATTAACAATGGCTTGTAGCCCACACTCAAGATGAGTCTCTTACTTGGGTTGACTGGAGCTGGGACTTACTCTATGCCCTTAGTTGTGACCAACTTGGCCACCATCCCACTAAAGCAAACAGACATGAGCACGGGAGATACCAAGGATGTTCAGATGGATCTTAAGGTCTTTGGTGAGAAATATAAACTTGAGAGGTGGGGATAGAAGAAAAATCAGATGTTAGATATCCACCTTCCCCCTCTCCTCCAAATCCGCCATCCTGGTCTAGAAATCTTGTGACTTGTACCATCAAAGAATGGAGCCATCTTGGCTCAGACCTTTGGGATGACCCCTCATAGATGTCCCCTAGGCCACCTTTCCTGCTGTATTGGCTACTTCTTTCCTCCCCATACAATTTTTCTGCTCTTTTAACTCCTTCCTCTTTCCTCCAGACCCCTGATTCTCCTTCTCCACTCCCCACCACCAGCCTCCACCAGAATTCAAGGAATTTCACATTCCTCCCACCGTCTTGTGATCGTTCACTGCCTCTGGATACAGCTGTGAGCCAGCGACGCCATCCATTTTGCTGCTTGGCAGAATAAAAGGGGGTGATGGTGGTGATCTGCTTTCAGTGACGGCTGTCTTTTCCTTTGATTTACTTTACATTCCTAAAGCCAATCACATACATCTCAGATTGCAAGGGGTGATTTCTGCAGCAAGTCCCATCACTTTCACATTTGAGACTCAAGAGATGCTCTGCTGGTGTCACTGACCCTATTACGCTGTAAAACGTCCTGCTGGACGCACCCCCCACTGTGCCTCCTGGCATTGTGAAGACCTCTTCTGTTATTTTGGCTCTGAAGGGCCCCATGCCCAGCCCCTTTCTGGCCATAGGACAGGGTGAGCTTTGGGGCGGGGTAGTGCAGCCACACTTAAGGTTGGAAATTACTCTGAGGTGGTCTTCTCTGGGACCTGCCATCTTGCAGACAAGAAGCCCGAGGCTCAAAGAAGTCAAGTGACCTGCCAAATCCCACTGTCAACAAAAGGGTGGCAGAACTGGGCATGGAAGTTGTCCCACCTGACTCTCCAGCTGGTGCTCTTTCCCTCCCATGGACCCAGGACCCAGGCACGCTTTCCTAGCTGGGCAGCCCCAGCGACTTCTAATAAGGTGGAGTCCAGCCTTCCAGTGCCCCCGGCAGTGGTACCCAGCTTCTTCTCCAATCCCTTCACGGGGGAGCGTGCCGTCTCCTGAGGCAGCCCACATACCTTCGATGAACACGTCTTTCCTTTACAGAATTGAAATTTGTCTTTTTGTTGCTTGCATTGGAGGCCCTGGTTCTACCTCTTGGGGTCAGTCCTGAGTTGCTCTGACCCCTCTTATGGTGATGACAGTTGTCGTGGGAAGCCTGCAGCCTCTCCCTTGGTTTTCTCTTCTCCAGGTGAAACAACTCTGTTTCCTGTCTACGATTCTGACACTAATGTCAAGGTGTGTGTGTGTTTTTCCTACACCATCAGACCGTTAGCTCAATTCTGACACTGTCTACTTGCACGTATCCTCAGATCCTACAGGTTGAGGGTTGGGTCCTACAAGTCTCCCCCCGCCCCATTTCAGATGCAATTCCAGGTCCAGGTCATCACCTGTGCTCCTGACTGGCTAGGGATCAGAGGTTCCAGCAACCCAGGCTTTGGGTTCAATTAACTTGCTAGGGTGGCTCACAGAACTCAGAGAAACATTTTACTTACCAGATTTCTGGTCTATGAGAAAGGATAGTAAAGGAACAGCCAGATGGGAGAGATGCGCAGGGCAAAGAATGGGGAAAAGTCACCGAGTTTCCATGCCTTGTCTAGGCGCCCCACCTCCCAGCACCTCCGCCCATTCACTGACCCCAGAGCTCTCTGGACCTGTCCTTTTAGTTTTTATGGAGGCTTCATTACATAGGCACGATTGATTACATCATTGGCTGTTGGTGATTAACTCAGTCTCCAGCCCCTCTCCCCAACTCAGAGGTCAGCGGAGGGACGGAAAGTTCCAACCATCCAATCACATGGCTGGCTCCCCTGGTGGCCAGCCCCGGTCGTTAGGTGAACTTGATGCTTTCCAAAAGTCACCTCATTAACACGACAGTGACACCTTTATTGCTCTCACCACCTAGGGATGTCCAAGGGTTTTAGGAGCTCTGTGCCAGGAACAGGGACAAAGACCAAATATATCTTTATTATAACTGGCTCTATCACAGTCCTCCATTGTGGAAAGCCTTCTTCCAGAGGTCTCCTTCCCTGTCCCCTGGGGCTGAGATCCAGATGTTCTGCGTGGTGGGCCCAGAGGACTGAAGATCACCTGCTTCCCTTGGTGGCCGCACTGTGCTGCCCTCTGCTTTCAGATCACCCCAGTGCGTGGAGCAGGAGAGGAGACCACCCTGTTTGGGGGTCCTGCTCCAGGAGCTTCTGCTGCTCACCACTGCCGCTTCCCAAGCTGTTCCTCTGCTCTGCATGGCCAGGAGCAGAGCCGGCGGAGGAGCAAGGCATCCAGATGCTTCTGCTAGTCGCAGAAGCTGAGCTAGAGCCAGGGCTGGGCATCAGGGAGGGCGGCTCAGCCAGCCTGGCTCCCGGGAGGAGCTCCAGGGAGGAGCCTGCTTCTGAAGCAGACAGATGAAGAGGTCAGCAAGGTGCTCTCTCCACACGGCAATTAACTGGCGAAGGTGGCCCCGCGTGGATATTTCAATCGCGTGGTTGGGGCCCTTTGCCATTCGGGCTTGGGCTCCAGAGGGGGGCCCGCAGCACGTTCCCACAAAATGTTGAACAGTTGGCATTTCTGGTGGAAAAGCCGATTTTTGGAAGGGTGATTTCTTAGCTCCTCTAATTAATGAGAAGCAGAGATTTCAGAATGGCAAATCGAACTCCCTCTGGCCGGATGCACATTTTTTTTTTTTTTTTTTTGCTCTTCTGCTTCTTTGCTTTTCATGCCTTTAAGTCTTTTTTAAGAGACTAGATAATTATAATAATAATAAACCCTTAGGTAGACTCCATTTTTCAAATGTAATGGGAATACACAGGGCTGAACAGAGGGGCTCCGAGAGGCTCCAGGCCCCAAGGCTTGCCTTGGAAAGCACGGGGCCCAGACCCTTCTCTCTCCTTTGGTCTCCTTGCTACAGTCATCCTTCAACACAGGCTGGATGGTTTCCGTGCTCTCAAAAATCCTAAAGAGTCCCCACTTCCCTGTAAAGTAGGATCCAAATGCTCCACACTGGCCTCCAAAGTCCTCTGTGGTTTCCCACTCTTCCAAGACAAAAGGAGCCCCGTTCTTCCTTCCTTCCTTCCTTCCTTCCTTCCTTCCTTCCTTCCTTCCTTCCTTCCTTCCTTCCTTCCTTCTTTTCTTTTCTTTTCTTAAAAAGATTTTATTTATTTATTTGAGAGAGGGAGCATGAGTGGGGCAGGGGGGGCACGAGGGGGAGCAGAAGGAGAGGGAGAAGCAGACTCCCCACTGAGCAGGGAGCCCAATGGAGGACTTGATCCCAGGACCCTGGGATCATGACCTGAGCCGAAGGCAGATGCTTAACCGATTGAGCCACCTAGGCACCCCACAAATATTGAGCTCCCGGGGGGATGTGATGTTCTCATCCTCAAACCCTTTGTGGGCTGGATGGGGGGCCCTGGGTGCCATGCCCTTTCTTGAAGGGCCCAGCCCCCGCAGCAGCCAGCCTCGCTGTCCTGCCAGGGGCCTCAGTGTCACAGAACATCAGAGCTTGGTTTAACCTGGTCACTTTATTAAAGGAGATAGGTCCAGGGAGGGCACAGGGCATCCATATCACCCAGCCAGTTACTGGCCGTGCCTCCCACTGCCATGCTGGGAGCATGGTGGTTACTCTCCTTGGTTGAATATTCTCCCCCTGGCTTCTTACCATGGTCTCTGGCATTTGCTTGTCAGGGAAAATGAATTCAGCGTGAACAAATCTTATTGGAAGAGAGACCCATGGGGAATGGGTCCCATTTCCCTGGTGGCCTTTGTCCCGTTCGTTCTCACTGACTCCAGAGGCAGTCCCATCATCACGGTTGTCCCAAGGCCCAGCTGGGGCTGGGTGGGCTGGCCTCCCGGGGTGGCCCAGACTGCTGCTCCTGGTGATCCGAGGTGATTATCCCCCCATAAAAGTGATGGATGGTCTCTTACCAGACTGTAAATCCAAAGCTAAGCAGTTTGCACTCATCTGCAAATCAGCTCTTTCTGTCCTGTCTCCCTGATCGTGGGATTGTGTGATGCAGCGACTGTTCCCAGGATTCATGACTTTAATTATGCTTCTTCCAGGGGCCTGAGTTTATTGCGGAGGCTGCTGGGCCAGTGGATTCCTTCTCGCCTTTCATGTGCTCACCCCACAGGAGTTCTGACAAAGTGCTGATTTTCCAGTCTCATTAAAAGTAGCCCATTAGGGTGAATGGGGCCTGGGGCGAGCATTTGCACACCTGAGTTCTTGGAGTGTTTGTGGGAAGCCCCGGGCCAAGTGGGAGTGTCTAGGATGGCGCTCTAGTCCCAGGCCCATCACCTGGCCTGCTGTGTGATCTTAGGCAAGTCCTTTGACTTCTGGTTTCAGCTTTCTCCTTTGTAAGTAGTCCACAACCCTCATTGGCTGTCTGGGAATTGACAAAGTAATAGGGAAGCACTTGGTCCTAACAGCGCACCTGCTTATTAAGCAAGTGCTCACATGGGCCAGGCTCCTTAATGCTCGCAGAACTCATTATTTCCCACTTGACACACAGCAGAGCCAAAGCTCAGAGGGATTCAGTGATTTCTCCAAGATCCCATGGCAAGAGAGGGCAGAACCACACAGAACCCAGGTCTGTCAGTGTCCACAAGCAGCGTGCTTTACCATCGGGCTTTGCTGCCTTGTATAACTTAAAATGTCAGCTCCTCAGTTTCCCAGATCAGTAAAATGGGGCAATAAGTCGGTCTCTACCCTCCCTCACACGGATAGTCTGAGGCCAAAGGGACTTTAAGGCTCTTTGGGGGAAAATTCCAAATATGCTCAATTTTACCAGCCCCTTGCAATGATTAGTTCTCCCCTAGTGGAATGCCTGGCCAGGACGGAGCATGGAACAGAGCAAAGGCCAGTGGCCTGGGAGGCCTGCCTGGGTCCCTGGGTCATCCCTGCACGCTCTGTGCTAATGGAGGAATAGCCCTTAAAAATCTCCAGCGTCGGACCCTCATGGATAAAATCAGAAGCTTTCAGAATGTCTATCTGCCCGGACCCTCCCCAGACCAATCCACTTGGCCTGTGAGTGAATCAGATGTGCACACAGCTGAGAACCACAGGCCCCATAGCCTCCAGGGGCCAGCCAGTCCCAGATTGCTGTGTTTTTTTTTTTTTTTTTTAATTTTTTTTTTTTTAATTTTTTTTTATTCTTATGTTAATCCCCTTACATTACAACATTAGTTTTAGATGAAGTGTTCCATGATTCATTGTTTGTGCACAACACCCAGTGCTCCATGCAGAATGTGCCCTCCTAAATACCCACCACCAGGCTAACCCATCCTCCCACCCCCCTCCCCTCTAGAACCCTGTTTGTTTTTCAGAGTCCATCGTCTCTCATGGTTCGTCTACCCCTCCGATTTCCCCCGCTTCATTCTTCCCCTCCCGCTACCTTCTTCTTCTTCTTCTTCTTTTTTTTTTTCTTAACATATATTGCATTATTTGTTTCAGAGGTACAGATCTGAGATTCAACAGTCTTGCACAATTCACAGCGCTTACCAGAGCACATACACTCCCCAGTGTCTATCACCCAGTCCCCCCATCCCTCCCACCCCACCCCCCACTCCAACAACACTCAGTTTGTTTCCTGCGATTAAGAATTCCTCATATCAGTGAGATCATATGATACATGTCTTTCTCTGTTTGACTTATTTCACTCAACATAATATCCTCCAGTTCCATCCACGTCGTTGCAAATGGCAAGATCTCATTCCTTTTGATGGCTGCATAATATTCCATTGTATATATATACCACATCTTCTTTATCCATTCATCTGTCGATGGACATCTTGGCTCTTTCCACAGTTTGGCTATTGTGGACATTAGATTGCTGTGTTTTTATAACGTATCGGGTGTCTGCTATCATTCTAGAGTCAAATCAACTAACATATGATCTACCCTTGCACCGCGAGTAGATTAACGGGGGTGGAGTAGCTCTACGATGAGGGCTGGGGCTTGGAATCAGGTGTCCCCAGTTTTATTTTTATTAATTATTTTAAAGTATTTATTTATTTGAGAGAGAGAGCAAGTGAGTGAGCAGGGGGGAGGGGCAGAGGGAGAGAGAGAGAATCTCAAGCAGGCTCCACGCCTAGTGTGGAGCCTGACATGGGGCTCGATCTCATGACCCCGAGATCATGACCTGAGCCGAAATCAAGACCCGGATGCCTAACGGACTGCACCCCCCAGGTGTCCCCCGGTGTCCCATCTTTGATCCTGGCCCTGGGCCAGTCCACTTTCTGTGAAAACAGAGACACCAGTTTCCCTTTCTCACTCCACTTCCTCTTCTGGCCAAAGAGGCTGTTGCCTCCTCGGCCAAATTGTCATGAATGGAAAACCCGGTGGAACGTCCAGCCGTGCAGCCGGGACTGATTTATGAAGCCAGCTGTCTCGGCACAGAGAAACCTCCTGCGCCCTCTGTTTTGTTAGCACCTCCTGGTACTATTATTTCAGGCTGCAATGAATTTCAATTCTGTGTCTGTTGTTTTTAAAAATAATTCATGCCACCCCATGAAGAGGTTGAAGTGCCCCTGAAATGTCATTGAGCTGGTCCCTTTATTTCCAGCCTGGAAGGCTGAGCCTTCATATGTTCCATGTGGCCCCCTGGAGGCACACATGTGGTGAGCTGGCAGAAGTGGGACAGACTGGGGCTTCGGGGTCTGACTCCCATCCCATTCTGTCACGTGAGCCATGTGAGTCTGAGGGTGTGGCTTATACTTCGGGAACCTCTGTTTACTCTCTGTCAAATGCGAATCAAACGACGGAACCTGCAAGGGTTCTGTGTGCAGAGAAAATGATCTAATTCCATAAAATGTGTCCAGCCTTGATGGGCTGTGAGAGGCAGTCCAGGCTCAGTGCCAGTCCCGGAGGGCAAGACGGGGGGGATGAGACAGCTCCACCGGTGACCTTCCTGCCCCGAGCTCAGAGACCGTCCCAGCTGTTCCTTCCTCACTCCCGGGGCTTCCTCAGGAGGAAGACACAGCAGGTGCACTGTCTCAGGCTCACCGTCCCGTCCCACGTGATGGGCAGCATCTTGTTCTTTAAGGAGAATGGGAGGACCACAGGATGAAGCAGGATCAGCGCGGAAGTCTCCACATTGATTTTTTGGATGTGATTTTCATTCACTCACGCGCTCAACCAATGTTTATTGAGAACCTACTTTGTACCAGGCGCGCTTCTAAGTCAGGGGATGGCCCGCTTTCTCCATGAGGGGCCATATGTATTGATGGTCTCTGTCACAACAGCATTTAGCCATGTAATTTGAAAGCAACCGTCGATAACACGAAATCAAATGAGCATGTGCAACAAAACTTTGTTCATAAAAACGGGCCACAGGCCAGGTTTGACTTGGGCCAGACTTTGCCCGGCTCCTGCTCTGGGGGCTTGGAGTAGCTCAGGGGAGAATAGAAGAGACCAAGGAAGAAACAGAAGCCCTGCCTCCCCGAAGTTTACATTCTAGGGGTAGGACAGACAAGACACAGTAATGAGTACATCTCCCCGGTATTCTAGGAGGGGAGACCGTGCTGTCAAGAGGCAGAGCAGGGTGGGGCCATGCGTGCAGAGCTGCTGTGTGCGTCTCGGCTCAACTCTGCATCCAGTGAGCTCTCGGGGGTGGCTGGGAACTGGCCATGAGGGGGTTATTTACACTGTGGAATTGAGCAGCGGCTGGGAAACCAGTTGTTATGCATTTGGCAGCGCATCGCAGGTATAAGGAATGGACGGTGCTGGGGTTCAGTGGCTGAAGGACTGGTCACGGTGGGCCCCAGTGAATAAGTGACATTTGAGCTGAGCCTGGAAGGCTATCTGGGGAGGGAGCTTTCCCACGCCGAGGAAGCAGCCATGGTGGGAACATGTGTGGCATGCCGGAGGCCCAGCCAGGAGGTCAAGGTGGCTGCAGAGGGTCAGCAAGAGGGAAGATGGCAGGAGAATGTGTCTGGGCGGTGGGGGCGGGGGGGGGTGGCGGTGGGGAGAGGAGGAGATGCAGACCGTGCAGCTCACAGTCAGGAGTGTGGAAGCTACCAAGGAACTCCAGGTGGAAAAACATGGCGGCCGCCTGAGAAGTAGTGCCCCACCATATGCTGACACATCAGATGTTGAATCCCAGGGAAAGAGAGGCGGGCACCAAGTGCTCAGGCTTTAGGGCTGACTCACTGGAAGGGTAGTGTTGTTATTAACTGAGGGAAGATCAGACAGACTTTGGACATAAGTCTGAAAGGTCTGTTTGAAGTCCTAGTGAAGATGTTGACGAGACAGTTGGGTGTTCAAGTCTGTCGTTCAGAGGAGAGATCCAGGCTACAGAAGCAAAGGGGACAGTTGTCCACATATGGGTAGTAGCTAACTCGAGGTCAGCAAAGGAACGAGTGTAGCTGAAATATGGGAGGGATTCAGTGACCACACCTTGGACGCTTTTGAGGAGATGTGAAGAAGACAGAAAAATGAGTGACCACCAAAGCAGAAAGAAATTTTTTTCTTTTCCAAACAAAAAGCGCTGGAAATCATAATTCAAAGTCAGCTCAAATTGTCCCTACTCTGGGCACCTTCTGGAACCACTCCAGCTCCGTGGACTCTCTTCTCCCACGAGCACCTCCAATAGCTCCTGTATAGGCCACTCATTTGGCACCTCTGACATGCTGCCTTGGGTCCAACCCCCTGTCCCAAGACAGGGTCTTGCCACCTCCCTGGGCTCTAAGCCCCTTGAGGGCAATGACTGTGCTCTGGATCTCTGTGTCCCCATACAGTCTGGCAGGCAGCTTTGCACACAGATAAATGCACACCAAGTGATTAGCAGATGGGCTGAAGTTGGAGACAGTGACAGGATTCATACGTTTACTGAGCACCTAACACGTGCAAAGCAAAGGGCTTGAGCTTTTTCTAGGAGAGCCAAATTGCTTTGAAAAATCTATCAGAATATCAGGTCAAAGAAGGATTCTAGGAGAAAAAAGTTTGAAAAAGAATGGGGCACCCGGGTGGCTCTGTCAGTCACGCATCCAGCTCTTGGTTTCGGTCATGATCTCAGGGCCGTGAGATCCGGCCTGTGGCCTCTCATCGCTCTCCCTCGAGATGAGCCATTCCCGGAAGCCTTCTCCAGGCTGCATCACCATGCGCCCCTCTTGATTCTTCCTTCCAGGAACATGAGACTCATTGTCGACGTGAACCCTAGAAATGCAGACGAGGGGCCTCAGTGCTTAATAGGTGGTCTGACACCTACTACTTGATTTTTTTTCTTAACCAGCGATGCCATTCCCTTTTGTCCTCGAGTGGTCATTCACATGGAAAGTTCTGGCCTCATTTTTCTTCTGCATGGTACCCACAGTCAAGAGGCTCCCCCGCAAATGGCCACTGTGTGGTGTTCTTGGTGCATTTTCTTGTCAGTGTCTCTGCCTCTCTCCCTCAAATCTCTGCGTCGGTTCTTGAGGGCAGGGCTGGTGTCTTCCATTTCTGTGTAAGTCTGTGCGCTCTGCGTGGCCACCAGGTGACTGACTGATCCCTCTTTAAAGCTCAGAGGACTGTATGCTTAAAACTTTTCCTAGAAACCAGGACTCAAAACACTGCCTGCATAGGGTGGAACACGATGGTTATTTGAATGAAGGGAACCTTTGAAAAATGCCCTTTCCTCACCGCGGGCCTTTACAGAGAAACAGACCTTGCTGACCGTGGCCTTTCCTGTGGATTTCATCCTCCGTAGCTAGCAGCGCGGGGGCTGCCTCTTGGAGTTGGCCTCTCTGTGGTTTCTGCCTCTCTGGTGTCCAGGTTTATGTACCACTCAGCAGTTTAGGCTGTTGGCTAGCCCCTCACGCCCTGCCGCCCCACTCAATCACAGACCCCAGAAAGGTCCAGAGCTGAGAGTGCTGGGCAGAGCCTGGCCGCTTCCCTGGCTGTGGACCCCATCCTGGGAGGGACCCCACCTTAGTCGCAGCACAGCCCAGCACAGCAAGGACGCTGGTGGCAGTCCCAGTGTGTGTGTGGCCCGGGGCAACCCATGTCTTCCAGCCTCAGTTTCTTACTGAATATGAGAATAAGAACCACAGCACATAGTAGCTGTGGTGGGTTGGAGAGCGGGACCCCCAAGTTCATGTCCACCTGGAACCTCAGCACATGACCTTATTTGGAAACTGGGTCTCTGCAGATGTAATGAAGGGAAGAATTGGGATGAGATCAGTTTGGGTTGGGGTGGGTCCTAAGTCCAGTGAGAATGTCCTTCTAAGAGGCAGGAAAGGACACACAGACACAGGAGAAGGCCGTGGGAAGACGAAGCCAAGACATGCCAGGAACCTCCAGATGCTGGAAGGGGCGAGAAAGGACGAGCTTTCAGAGGGAGTGTGGCCCTGCCGACCCCTTGAGTTGTGGCTTCTGGCCTCCAGCACTGGGAGAGAGAAACCTCTTTTGTTTTCGACCACTAAGTCTGTGGTTCTCGCTATGGCAGCCCCAGGAAACGAATCCGTGTGTTCTGCACAAGGTACAGTGAGTTATTCCCAACTTCCTTTTAAAGAGAAGGCTGGACTGTGTCCATAGGCTTCTTGGGGAGAGGAGCAGGGGTGTCCCTGGAGGGAGATCCCCAGAAAGTTGGCAGGTGATCAGTGGAGGCTCCTTTGGGGCAGAGCAAAGCCTGGTGGGGGCTGGGGTCGGGGTGAGGAGTCAGTGCTGCAGAAGGGTTAACGTGTCCCTTCCCATCTTTCCCATGCCTACCCACACTGACCGCACACAGCCAGCAGTCTCCCAGAAACCCCAGGCCCTCCTGAGCCAGGAGTGGAGGAGCTTCAGAGGTGGCTTCACTGAGCGTGGGCCCACGGTGTCCCCAGGAGCAGGAGAAGTGCCCGCAGACTAGGAGGGGTGGGGTGGCGAAGGTCAAAACACACCCCCAAGACTGGGGTCCTTGGCTCCTTGTAGCTAGGCCAAGTGCCCTGGGACCTCTGTCAACTTGTCCTCTGTCCTACCTGTGCCCCAGGTCAGCTGGGGGACCAGGGTCTGCCGGGGACCCCCTCCCGACCCGCCACCCACCCACCCCCACTGCTTGGCCCTCATCTGTCATAGGCCTTCCTTGGCCCTGCTCAGCCATGCTTCTGGGGTCCACAGCTTTGCTCGGGGAGCCCCAGCCCCTGCTTGCCTCTCTGACGGGACCCAGATGCTGCCTGGACCGATTAGCCCCTCTTCTTGCCCTGCTGTCCACCTACAGGCTGAGGGCCGAGACATCAGGCACACGGCCTCCTGTCTGTCCCTCCTTTGTGCCCCCTCTTCCCTCCTCATCGTCCTAAGAGCCCCTCTCCACAAAAGCACCCCTTGACCCAAGGATCCAAGGAAGAGAGGCAGTGAACGAGCCAGCCCCTGGGTCTTATAGCATTGCCCTGAGCCCCTCACTGAGAACCTGTGACAAGATGTCCCAGGAAGAAAGCACTGAAGAGTCCCCTGCTCCTGGAACTTTCATGCTGGTGCGAGGATGCTGAGAAAGGGTGTGCTTGGGGCGGGGGGGGGGGAGGGGGGGTGGAGCAGGGAAAGCAAGGGGCCCCTCCAGGTGAGGGGAGCTACAGAAGGCTCTGGGCGGAGGGGACTGCTCAAGGGGAGACCAGGGAGATGGGGGGCAGAGGTGAACTGCTGTGCAGGGGTGAGAGCTGCTCAGAAGCAGGTCCTCTCAGGGCAGTGCTAAGTTTCCTGGTGGATGGCCTACAGAGGGAGGGGAAGAGGGAGTGGCAGTGGATCTAGGGTCAGGGCTGTCGGCAGACGTGGGGTGATGTGGGTCACACGCTGTGGTGGGTGGGGAGTCACCCAGCATCTGGCCCTCTCCCGCCCATCCTCTCTGCAGCCTCTAGGACTGGCCCTGGGATGGGGGGAGGCTCATGAAATAGAGCCCGGTTATGGGCTCGGCCAAGCAGCTGACCTACGTGGATAGGTGGGCACATTGCTGCTCCTGTCAGGCAAGACAAGGCAGCCTCAGCCCGCCTAGTCTGGGCGCCGCGGGGGCAGCCAGACCACCGCGTGGGCCACACCAGGGCCCTGCGTTTTCTCCCGAAGCCAACGCTAAACCAGTGATTGACAGGCAGGAAGTAATTGCACCACATTTGCCTTTTTAGAAGATTGTCTGGAGGTCATGTGGAGGATGGATGGATGCGGCCCAGCCCAAGGAGGGCGGAGGTAGGAGTTTGCTGAGACTGAGTGGAACGTAGCCTCCATGGGGGTGCGGAGAGGTGGGGGGCAGGTGAGAGCTGGCCTCAGAGGTGAACTGGGACCGGAGCCTGTGGTCACTGAGGATGCTGCCAGGCGTGGGGGTCACACACAGGCCACGTGCGCTCCGGGTATCGGGGCTGGTGCCCCCACACTGTGGGCCCCCAGTAAATACTCGCTCCAGTCCCTCGTGGCTCCCCCTAGCCTCGCCTGCCCTCTTGCCCTGCATTTCCCACCCCCACCCGTCCCGCCTGGGTCTGGGGCCCTCTATGCACCAGGCTCCCTCTCAGACTTTTTCTCCGTTTGAAAACAGATGTCCCTGATGGGCTACACAAGCACTGTGACTCTCTAACTCTACCGAATGTGTAATTATAGCAACACAAGCATCAAATTACCAAGGACAAGTAGCTGCAAAGTAATTATATGATTCTTTGTTACTTGGAGGGTTGGGGTTCCCCCCGCTTTCAAAGCTGATTCCTTTAAAAGCTCCGGTTTGGTGGGGGGTGGGGGAGCAGGTGGCAGATGGGCAGGACCAGACTGCTGAGGGGGTTCAGCATCCTCTAGGAGTGGCCAGGGTTGAAGTGAGGGAGATCTGTGCCCCTCTTCCTCCTCCCAACCCCCTCGCAAGTGGTATCCCTCTTCCCTCCAGGAGAAGGAGGGGAGAGCTGGCCTGGGGTGGTGCCTGGGGTGCCGAAGTGTCAGGGACATAGGGGAGGAGTTGGGGAGGAGGTGGGCATGGGGGAGGTTATTCCTGGGGTCTCCAGAACCACCATGAAGGGGTGCAGTGCAATGACACTGTATCCTCAAGATGAACCCCAGCCCCTTGGTCTCACCCCATCACACGCTTCCCAGGGACACTTCAGCCTCTGCCAAGGCATGAGAGGCAGACGTGAGAAGGCAACCTCAGTCACCCAGCCTCAGCCACGGATGGAAGGATGCACAGTCCCGGCTCTGGCCACGTCCCCCAGTGGACGGAAGGCGGAGGGGCAGGATTCCACTGGGGCCTTCGCAGTGCCCTTCTGGTCCCAGCTCTCCCCATCCGCAGGCGTTCATTGCTGTTTGTGGTACTGTTGTCCCTCCCACGCGCCCTGACCAGCCGCTGACCGCCTCACTGGGACCCCTGCCCGGCTCAGAGCTGCCCCCGCTCACGCGTGTGCAGGCGTCAGGCTGCCCTCCGCATTGGCCCTGCTCAGGGTTGTGCGCACAGTAGGTGGGGAGCGGTTGGAGAGTCAGAAGGAAGTGTGACCTGGCCATAAGAGGCAGGAAATCCAGTGGGAGAGGACCGCAGGGACCACGACGAACAAGACCTGTGCCTCTCCCACAGGCTCTCATGCCATCCTTGATGTGAAATTGTCTGCCCCACACCTCTCATCCACTTGATCCGCTCTGTTAGAATTTACGCTCACTTGACATAATGCCCCTGAAGGATTTGGTCAGCTCCCTGCACCAGTGTGCCTGTGGATCCTTCCACCGGTACCGGACCCTGTGGTGCTCTCACCACCCTGGGTCCCCGTGTGCCCAGCCAGGGACCAGGTCCCAGGGAACTGAGCTTGTGGACGTCCTCAGGCATGCAGGGCGGCCACTGTTGAACACTCTCTCTCCATCACACCCATTATGGTTTAGATTACAGAGCAATTATCCTTCTGAGCAGCTGTGTAACTCACAGGTCACATCCATTCAGCTTGCTAATGGTGTTCAGCAGACCCACGCTTGGGAGAGCCCGGGAAGTCGGAAACAGGCCAATGCCCTAGCACCAGGACACTCCTTGGTGCTGTGGAGAAGTGATAGGACTCTCTCCATCCACACTCCTAGGTCCATGGATAGGAGTAGGGCTGGGGTCCAAAGGGGGTTTCCCTCCAACCTCATGGGTAGCACACGGCCTGGGCCAGAGGAGCTCAGGCCATAGAGCGTGCCCCCACCCAAAGTGGACAAGGCATTTTGGCTGGATTCGGGTGTCATAAAATCAGCTCTTTGACCCAAGTGCTTATTTGACTGGGGGGGTCAGAACTCCATTTCTAGGTCTCCAGAGGGCAGAAACCCAGAGGTCATGCCATCAAAACATGGTAGTCCCAGGGGGCTCCCTGTCCACACAGCCGTCTGTCTCTCTCTCTGGGGTGGGGTATTGATTGGGGTATTTGGAATTCTAGAGTCCTAGACCTCAAGAGGATGGCCTCCCAAAGCACTTAACTGTGTTTAGTTTAGTGAGACTTAGAACTTAATTACCCAGGGGCGCCTGGGTGGCTCAGTCGGTTAAGCATCTGCCTTTGGCTCAGGTCATGATCTCCAGGTCCTGGGGTTGAGCCCCACACCGGGCTCCCTGCTCAGCTAGGAGTCTGCTTCTCCCTCCCTCTCTGCCCCGCCCCCTCTGCTCAGGCTCTGTCTTTTGCTTTCATTCTCTTCCAAATAAATAAATAAAATCCTCAAAAAACAAACAAAAACTTAGGATCTAAGATCTGGAGCCTCGTCTCATGCTCTCCTCCGTGTCCCTCTGGCTCAGCATAACCAGTTTCACGTGCAACATCATGTACTGTATTGCACCCCTGCCTTGGAACCCGCTCTCCTGGAAGGTTCCATGCCACTTTTATCCAGACCGCGTCCTCCTCTGTGGCTCAGTTACGCTCACATCTTCCCAACGGGGCCCCTGGCCAACTCAGCGGGTGAGAATCTTCTTTTTCCCAAAAGGAGAGTCTATGTGTTTTTGCCCTCAAACTCCTCCCCTCCCCAGCTCTCCCAGGATTCTTCCCAGGGGTCTGTTAACCTGAGGAACTAAGGAGAAAAAAAATCAGCAGAAAGAGCCAGTCATGCCCCCAGGCTCGACACTGAGACAGGGCCTGCCATTTGGAGCCAGGTGGGATCTCTTTTCAAAGAAGGCCTTGTGGATTTGTGCCCAAATTCTGGAAAGGGAGGGCCGCAAGTGGAAAGCAGGGAAACAGTTTCACTGCATATCTGAGGGGCACCAGGAGCCAAGGTGGCCCCCCGGGGTGCTCAGTGACCTGTCCTGTGTGGATCGCTGCTGGAGGGCCTGCCTGGGAGCTGCAGTGGGGTGCAGACGAAAGAGAGAAGAGCACCTGCTCGGGCCCTGGGCCCTGTGGCTCCCACGTCTGCAGAATGACACGTGGGAGGTTGTGCGCAGCTGACCTGGTGGCCGCTGGAGGCGAGTGGGAGAGGTGGACCATGGCCAGCCCCTGGTGGCCGAGGATGGCGCTCATGAGCACGTGGGAGAGGTTCTCAGGCTGGGGTTGCCAAGGCCCAGGGACGGCAGGTGGGATGGAGCCAGAGAAATCCTGTTTTATCACTGGTATGTTGATTCCTATTTTTGAAAGGGAAGACTGGGATTACATACGCAGATGTTGTCTCTGGGTCTGGGTGGTGAGTCCCATGAGGTCAGGTGCTCGCGGTCCTACCAGCCTCCTCCTCATGGAGTGAGTGGCCTTCATCATTAATTCAGCTACATTTTGCAGCAAGGTAATTATGGAGAAGATGCCAGGAAGCAGCATTGCCCAAAGCTAGCCAGTCTATAGGTGCTGGGTTTTGATCCTCTGGAAGCATCTTTTGAAGAGACATGCCTCCAACTTTTTCCAGGCTAAAATGACTACACTCCTGCTCTCTGGAGTGGAATTTTGGAGAGTTTTTTTTGCATTATATCAGATTCCAAATTATTTTCTAGGGATAGTTGGCTTTTCTTTCCTTTTTTTTGTCTCTCTTCCTGTTAATTTTTCTTCCCTCCTGCCTTTGACCTCGCCATCGTCCTTCCTATGGGTATTTATTGAGCACATAGTCATTGAGAGGGAAGGTGTCAGACTGCAATCAAATCCTGGCTTCACTGCTTACTAGGTGGGAATGTTGCATGAATTAGTTGCCCTCTGTGTCCCTCAGTTGTCACAGCTATGAAATGAGGGATACAGTGGGCTGTTGGCAGGATTGAATGGCTTGCTATATAGAAAATGCTTGGCACAGAGCAAGTGGTAAATAACAACGATGTTAGCTATGATTATTTAGCACAGCAGGTGTGGTGGTCATGCCAGGTGGACATAATTGGTGTTATCCCTGCCTTCATGGAGCCTACAGTTAGTGCTACAAGATGTGCCCTCCATTCCCTAGCTCAGCAGATTGTGGTAACTCAACATCCCTAACTGCACTGGCTGAGTCAAATGGCTGAATCCTAGGCTGTGCAATTGTAAATTGACCATCACTTAATACCTTTCACATGTGGCTGAGAGACATGTTACATTTTTTAAATCAATTTTCATTTTATCTGAGTAAAGCATGCACATTATCAAACAAGTTAAATGATAACTAAAAATTTAAATCAGAAAAAAAAAAAAAGACTCTTCTGGCTCCTATTGCCATCCTATCTTCTTCCTTCTTCCTCGCCTGGGTGGCTCAGTCGGTTGAGCACCTGCCTTCGGCTCGGGTCATGGTCCTGGGGCCCTGGGATCCAGCCCCGTGTCAGTCCCCCTGCCTCTCCCCCTGGTTTGTGCTCTCTCTCTTTCAAATAAATAAATAAAATCTTTAAAAAAATACTTTTCATTGTCTTTATTATTTCTTGTAGTATTTAATGCCACATTCTTAAATAATATAAGTATTCTGTATTGCGATTTGTCAGTTTTGTGGAAGATGAGGAATTTTACTTCCTTACACCTGTCTCGTTTCCTATCCTCCCACTCTGGTTAAATCACATTTTTTATTAGCTCTTTCTTCCATATTTTCTGTGGTGACTCTGTGAATATTGTTCATTGCTGAGTCAAGTAATGTACCGTGACAATATTTTATTTCTTGGTCAACTTTTATTTTTCTTAGAGTTAATAACTGCATTATTCTGTCGTCTGTTTAGGTTTTTCCTATCCAGTTGCAGATTTTATTTATAGGCAGTCCCCCCCCCAAGTTCTATTTCAGTCCTTAAAATTTCTGTTTCCCCCAAGTTCGGTTTGTTTTGCTACTTCTCTTTCACGATGAAGACATTCCTCCAATGCCTTGGGACCCTTTGCAGTCCATTCATATTTAAGAGTGATTGATGTACAAGAAATTGATTGGAGCTTGTGGGCCCCTGTGGGGCTGCCTGCCTCGGGAGCTGTACTGGGTGTGGAGTGGGTGGCCAGTGGGCTTTCTCCTTGGAGCCCCCCATGTATCATTATCTGTTGGTCTTTCTTTTCTCCAGGGTGTATCAGTTTCTCTAGAGAAGGATCCTCTATTCCCTACCTAGGAATATCCGCCTGTTTCCTGGAGTTCTGGAGCCAGGACGGAGCAGAGTTTGGGTTGTTTCTCCTGTCAGTGTGCAAGCCTTCATTCAACCCTCTTACGTACGGTCCTGGGCCCTCCACCATCCCCTCCTCAACACCTGACAACCATGAATCCCCTCTCTGGTTCAAGGTCCTAGCGTTCCTGGGGGGTGGGGTGCTTTGGTTACCAGAATGGGTGGACTTAGGGCCTGGGAGTCTAAGTTCTCCTCCTACAGACTTCCAAACAAACTTCTTGCTTTCACTTGTTCACTTTTCCCTGCCTTTCACTGCACCTCTGCCTCTGGTCCTGGGGGCTTTCTGGGCTGCACGGCAGATCTTTCTTCTTAATCCAACTCTTTACTGTGGGCCCTTAGGTATGACCTTCCTGCTCCCAGCTTGGTCATGTCCATCTGTTTTTTTGCCTTCACTTTGGGTCATTCCGTTACAAAAATCCTTTCATTTCATTGAAGATGAAGTCTGTATTTCTGTTTTTTTTCTTTACTATTTGGGATGAATATAAAAAGAAAAGTTGTCAGAAATGCCTTTATGTGGTATCTTGAAGCTAGTTGGAAACAATATTCAGTAAAGATCCCTGAAAGATCCATAGTCCTTCCATACATCTAAATGATCTAAAATAGTTTTTGGAATTTAGCCAGAGCCACTAAAAACTGCACACCTGAAGCCTAGTGCATTGTGGTTCTTGAGTGGCCGAGTTTCATATTGGTGTGAAGCCACCATCCTATAATAAGTCCCAAGGAACTCATTACTGTGTGTCCTAGAAGGAAGCATTTGAGGACACTGATCAATACGTTAAACGTTCTTCTCTTGCAAGGATCCTCAGGAGAATTTCTTCGTCTCATCCTTGAATGGTGTCTAATTGTTTTTTTACTGAGTGGCTGGTTTGCTTTTATTTTTTGATCTGGGTAAGCGTCCCTTTTCCCTTGGCTTCTCCATAGCTCAGAGTATGTAGAATTGAATTTGGGGTTCTCGTCTCATTTCTGTTGATATTTTATCTCCACTCATTTGTCTTTGCCTTTGTTTCTTCTTTCTCATCCACTCCCGGTTCTTGTTCTCTTGTTCTATCATTTATGACGGTCCTCATAAACTAGGACGTTTTGAGGAACAGATCACCCAAGCTTCTGTGACCCACACCCAGAACCCTGATCTCTGATCTCCTAGTTTTGGGGTCAGCCCCTTTGAGACAGAGTCCAGGTGTTTCAAAGCTCTGTGATCTATGGATTTATCATATTCTAAGTATTGGTTTCCCACTTCTGTCCCCCTTCCCCGGACATCGACTGCCTCTAGGTCCAATCTGGGCATGAATAAGGGATATATACTATGGTGGATCCTGAAGAAATGTGGAGAGATGGGAAGTCAGGGTTCTCTCCTTATAAGACAAGCACACTAGGATCTATCCAACCAGTGGGGCTTCACTGGATGCTACCTGGGCATACAATGCTAAAATATATGGTGATACCAAATGCTATTTTTGTCATGAAAGACATAGCTTGGAATTCCATTTTCAGGGAATTCTTGGGATGGCCAGATCTCTTTTTCCCGAAGTGAGCCCATAAAGAGGAAGGGCCCCGGGCCTGTCTGTCTTGGGCCAGGGGTGGAGCAGTTCATTCTGTGAGGCCAAAGAAGACAGTAGTTTGCCTAACATTCTGGTGTCCAGTTGCTACTTTTCTTTCTAAGGGAGGTTTCTATTGCTTCCTGTTGTCTGATGTTGATAGTGCGGTGGGGATGGCCTTAGTCTCTGATTTGTTATTCAGTTACAATTTTGAGTTATCTTTAATTTCCTTCTTATCCATCTGGCCTCCCCTTCCTCACTGAGGGATTTGGGACTTGACAGGGACTTCGCCCAACTCCTTCCCAAACCAGTGGTCCAACTACCCATTAAAGATTCTATTAGCTTCCTATTGCTTCTATAATAAATTACACAAATTTAGTGGCTAAAACAACATGAATTTATTATCATTAAGTTTTGGGGTAAAAAGTCCAAATAGGGCTCACTGGGCTAAAATCAAAGTGTTGGCAGAGTTATATTCCTTTGTGAAGGCTCTAGGGGAGGATCTTTTTCTTGCCTTTCCTACTTTCTAGAAGGTGCACATTCCCTGGCTTATGGCCTCCTGCCATCCTCAGAACCAGCAATGGCAGTATTTCTCACATTGCACAGCTCTGACGCTGACATTTCTGCCTTCCTCTTCCACATTTAAGGACACTCGTAATTTCAGTGGGCCCGCCCAGATAATCCAAGGTCATCTCCTTATTTAAGATCAGTTGATAATCAACCTCAATTCCATCTGCAACCTTAATTCCCCTTTGCTATGTAATATAACATATTTGCAGGTTCCAGGAATTAGGACGTGGACATCTTTAGGGGGCCATCACCACAGGGATCAAGTATTTAGTGAACACTAAGTGCCAGGAGTTGAGCTGACAATGGACAACCTGGAAGGCAGCTTGATGTCCATGTGTCCCGATTGATCTAATCATCCCCACTCACCACTGTTCCCAAACTTATTCCTCTTCATGGATTATTGTTCTAAGTCGTACAAAATAATGGTACAAGGTCACTTCCAAAATACTGACACTGATGAAGCTGAGATGAGGAACAGTCCCAGCACCACAGCGATCCCTGCATTGTCCTTTTAATTCATTTACTTTAAGAAATTGTGGTAAGATACACACAGCATAACATCTATATACTCATAATCCATCTTTTCTCTTGTTGATGGAAAATTAGATGGCTTCTAATTTTTTTCTGCTGTAAACAATATGGGAATGAACAGTCCCAGACATATTTCCTTGGAGACATGAGCAGCAGTTCTGTACTCAAGAAGGGCATGCCTGGGTCACAGATCCTGAGAATGTTCAACTTTGCTAGATCTTGTCAAGTTTCTATCCAAGGAAGATGCCACCAGTTTATTCTCCCACCAGCAGTCTGAGAGTTCCTTTCTCTCCACACTGAAGAATCCGATTTTTGTTCTGAAAAGATCACTCTGGTCAGAAAGCACAAAGTGAGTTGGGTGGGGGTTTGGGGGGGGGGTGGTGGGTGGTGCAACAGAGGCCCAGGCATCTCGGGGCCAAGAGCCAGGTCAGCCAAGTTTAAGTTTCCTCAGCTAAAAAACTTGTCATGGACAACTTTCTGCAGAAGATGCTCCGCTGCCTGTTCTCATTGTCCCTTGCATCGTTGGGCTGGCAAGAATGGGATGATGCACTGCTCAAGTGTTATCAATCAAATGGCAAATTGTGTGGGCCACCAAACTTCTATTCTTTGTAGAAAATTATTATTTATTTTTTATTGAACAAAACTCAAGGCCGAGAGGGTGCTCCGTTGTGCCCTTCTGTGGTAGGCGTGTTTTCTCTGTTTTGGCTCGGCCCCGGGCTGTTTGTTATGCGTGCGTTGTATTGCAAATGTGGAGCAAATGAAGCCCAAATATGAAATTAATACTGTGATCTGTTTTTCTCTTTTGTTGTCATAACAATCGGTGGCTCTTGAAGCAAAGAGAAAGTTAGAATCGTATGAAAGGTGTTTACACCATGTATACTCCATCCTGCGTTATTATTTATTGCTATAGTAAGTGTATTTAACATTAGCTTAGGGAGGGTTAACTGCTACTGGTTTTTGCCTGATGGTTTTTCTGCTCACCCTTCCAACCTGGTTTTGCTTTTGACCTTGACTTTTCCTATAGTTCTGAGCAGGAAGAAAGAGGGAGTTTGGGTCAGATGCCTAATGACGTCATGACTCCTTATGTTTAAGCATATGACGCCATATGTCAAGCGTCCTTCGCTTTTCTCCCCAGTCCTGAGAGCAATGTTAAGTCAGGAGTCTTGGTTAGAAACAAAGCAGGACCTGGAGTGCATTTTCCTCCTTTCTTTGCCCCATTCCTATCCTCTACACCTGAATAGGAGGCCCATCTCTCCAGGAGCAGAGATGAAGAGAAACTGAGGAAAGGAGACCTGGAGGAATTTATGCCTTGCAGAAGTGTGGGAATCAATATGACAAATAGAGAATCGGGATGCTGGTCCCCTAAGGTCATTCTCTATTTTACTCTATTCCCAAGGTTAAATACTCAGCTGCTGAGAGCCTTCTCTGGCTGAGGTCCTTACCACTCCAACCGTCACAGGCTACAATCTGCTGGGTCACAGGGCGGCCGACATAGTGAAGCTGATATGGTGGGAAACCCCTCTCCCCCACAAACTAAATAAACTTACCCACTTGGAGGCCCACTTGGGGACTATCTGGTGTTGTAAGCTCTTTGAAGGCAGGTGCTGACCTCCTTTTATCAGCCTACAATTCCTAAAAAAACATAGGGCACACACGAGAAACTCTGGAACTTCATCTGTTGCTTGTTTGGGTCATCGTAACGTATCTTAAGAATATGCTAGTAGTGCGGGAAGATTGTTTAAAAATGTACAGCTCTTGGTGAGTGGTGCCCATTTTAGAGATGATAGAATGAAAGGGGATATTTCTTTCTTTTTTTTTTTTTTTAAGATTTTATTTATTTATTTGACAGAGAAAGACACAGCGAGAGAGGGAACACAAGCAGGGGGAGTGGGAGAGGGAGAAGCAGACTCCCTGCCGAGCGGGGAGCCCGATGAGGGACTCGATCCCGGGACTCCAGGATCATGACCTGAGCCGAAGGCAGTCGCTTAACCAACTGAGCCACCCAGGCGCCCGAAAGGGGATATTTCTCACCCTTCTTAGAAGAGTCAGTCCTTCAGAGGATCTTTGTCTGTTTTCTTCTTCGTTGGGGTAGAACATGGGCAGAGGGGGCCACATGGCAACCCCCCACCTAGGCACTGTGCAGGAAAATCAGCGCCATTGAGGCCCTAGCTGATGACAGATTTAAAAAAATGTCCTATTGTTGTCCTTTACTGCCCAGGGGACCTTGAATTAGGCCTAAAGCCCAGGGCAGAATGAAGGCCCTTTCTTGGGTGAATCTCTTTTTGAGCACAATAGACGCAAACTTAGAACGGGCCTTGGTTATGTCAGAGATACAGGCAAAAAAGAGCCCATTAGTTCTAAGAAAAATCAACCTTTCTCTGAAGGCTAAAGTTATTTTCCATCTCAGATTCTTGTATTCGGGTGTGAACACGCGCGCGCACACACACACACACTCTTAAAAAGAAAGGATAAAGAGAACGAAAATGGGTTTGGAGGTCCAGGTTAGCGCGTGAGTGGTCACAGTATTATTACGCAGGAGGCAGATGCTTGTGACTATGGCAACTTCACTCCAGAGGGAGAAGTGTGAAATGGAAGGAATATTAATCAGGTCGGGGGAGGGAAGATGCTTAGGGAAGGGATGGGAGTGGCAGGCGGGTCCAAGACGGTTGGGTAAGGCTGGGTCTGGTGCACCTTTGGGAAAAGCTGTCATGCACTTTAGATCTCCCTTGTTTGCTCTGGGCCCCACTTTTCTGCCTGGATGCCATCCCAAGTCTAGGGCAGAGACCCCTCTAGAACGTGGGCTAAAGACAAACATGAAGCAAGGTGCAGTCGTTCCCAAACATGGCCTTTTTGCTTTTATGACTAAGCTGATGGAAATATTCCATTGTAGTCATATTTTCCCTCACTCAGTCATCTGTCCCTCAGATCTAGTCCGTGTGTGGCCGAAGCCAGCACTGTCTCAGTGGACCTAAATTGCTTAGAAACTGTCACATCCACCACCTCAGTTCCGTCACCAATTCTGCCTAGAAGAGTTCCTATCACGGTGTGTTTATTTTCATGCCAGATCCTTCACTGAGGTGTAGAGATGTGAAGTAACTTGTCCAGGTTCACATAAAGAGTGAATACCTCCCTTCAGAGCCCTTTGCCATTCTGCTTGTTTAAACAAGTCCCAGTGTGTCTGTGTGTGACGAGGGACCACTGGAGCTTTGCTGAATTTTCTTTGGTTGAATTCCCTTGTGTCTACATGGTCTGAATGTCAGTGACTAAAACAGAGTTACAAGACAGCAGCTTGTGGTAACTGCTCTTACAGAAATGTGTACTTCCTACCTTACACAATATAGGACAGTTTCATGTGTTCCAAATCAATTCCTGACAGTACCCAGCTCTGTGGATCGTGCAGATAAAATGCCCCTGTTATGCTTCCTTTAAAAACACTTAGGAAATGTGTGCATTTTTATTTGTGTGGCAAGATGATATTGTGAAATATTAACATAATCTCCCATCTCGCAAGGACACACATATTTTGCCCTTGGCACTTATCCTGCTTGAGGGTATCGGAAAACAGGCCTCTGCTTTTCCAGAGTGGCGTTGGCCAGACTTAAAGAATAAATATGCAGGGTGCTCAGTTCAACCTGAATCAGATCAATGACATAGAATTTTTAGCATAATTATATCCTCTGCAGTTTTGGGGACGTATACTAAAAAATTGTCATTTACCTGAAATTCAAATGCAACTGGGTGACTCGGATTTTCTCTGGCAAGCCTACTCCAAAGGAAGGCGAAATCAAAGAACCAGAGTAACAAAGGCTTGGCTTTTAAGTTTAAAAACTGTGGGTTAGCGTAAAATAAAAATACTAGGAAGACTACTTGCTGAGTGGTTTTACTTTTCTGCATGAGAAGAAAAGAACTCGGGCGTGGGGAAGGGGCAGAGGCTGGGGCCAGAAAAGAAAGAGGCAGGGGTGAGCGTAGCTGTTCCCCAGGCTTCTCTTCACCCTGCACAGAGCAATACATTCCCCATCTACCCTGGGGGACCGTGGAGCAGCCCGGCCAGGGAACGGGGATGTAGGCGTGGCTTATGGCAGCCCCGCCCCTGTCCCAGAGTGCAGTGCGCAAGGAACTTCCCAGGGTTCCCTGCGGCTCCACAGGTCGGTCCGGCCTTTTCGGAGGCAGAAGTGGTGTCCCGGCATGGCGTTAGCAGGTACGTGGGGCCGTCCCTCCCCTGTGCCGCGTGGGAGCGTGTCCTTCTGCCCCCCAGTATATCAGCGCGCTGTTCGTTGCCTCTGACAGCTGGCTGCGCTCTGGTAGCCGCCCTAGCCGCCAGGGCACGTCCAGTGGGCGGTGGGAATGAACCACACTTGCCCTCCCGGGCCAGGCAGGTAGCACCTGTGTGCTGCGGTGGTTATCAGGGAAACCACGGAGCAAAACCTGTGCTGTTTTACGGGCTGCGTGGTCTTAGACAAACACCTGACACTCGGCTGGCTTACCTGCAATACGGCGGCAGTAATGCCCCTTCATGGGGGCATTGTGAGGATTAAATGAGATGATGTATATAGCGCCAGTATAGTGCAATGCCTGGCACGTAGCCGGGGTGCCGAAGGTCCCTTTCGTTGGGTAGAAGCAGTTTGTCTTTGGGCAACCCCCTGACCGCACCCTCTCTCCTCCTTTCAGGCTCTTGAAGCCGTGTATCCTGTCCTTTTAAAATCACCTCTCAGCGAAGGGCCGTTCAAGTTTCCAGGTGAGAAAACATTGTTGTTTAACGTCTTCAGGATAATTGACTTTTTGCCTTTTATCTAATTGTGGAATGCAAGGCTTCGGTTTCTGAGTGAAGCTTGTTAAGGGAGGGATTTTTGGAGCAGGGAGCCCTTCCTTGCTGTGGAAATCACAGTAAATGGCGGGAGCAGCCTGAGAGGAGCAGGGTGTCAAAATGCTAGGCCCCGGGGCTGGGCACTGGTCCTGGCAAACAGTGATGCTCTTGTGTGTCCAGCAGTTGGCCGGGAGATGCCTGGCGGCAAAACTGCAAACTGTTACCCTGTGACTTTCAGGGTCACACTGCAAGCAGATGTCTATTCTTGGTTGGGGCAATTAGCCTGAAAGTGGAAAGTCAGCAGGAAGAGAACAAGACCTTCACATAGGGAGGGACATGACTGATGGACATTTGGTTCAGTTTTCAGCTGCAAGGGAGGGAAGGCGGCTAATTAGAGGAGGTAATACTACCTGGGGATTTCAGCTGATCCAGGTGGAGTAGAAGGAGTCATTGCTCCTCGTAGGAAATTTTGTTGTGGTGGTTTTGAGGCAGTCACTTTGACATGGGCATGGCAAGAAGAAAAAAAAAAGTATTCTTTATTACCAGGTAGTGTGCATATTCAGACATTCTGACCCTTAACGCATCCTGAACTTCATTCTTACTCCTGAGGGAAGCTCAGGGGTGCACTTAAGCCACGAATGGGATAAGGATGTGAAGGGCATCAGGGATAGGGTGAGGGTTTTTGAGCAAAATAAAGATTGAAAATGAAAATGTATAATAGGCTTATAAATTTAGCTATGAAAGATGTTCCTGTGTCAAGTAGCCATTTCAGACATAGTTTCACGGATGAATGTGGAACTTGGCAGTCCTCTGGCCAGCGTGGGAGAGGGAGAAGCGACTAAAACCTTCCTACCTGATAGAAATCCCAGGCTTCTGTCATCAAGTGGGGAAAGGAGGAAGGCTGAGGGAACAAATGGGATTTTGAATGGAATGGAACCTCGTGGTGAAACAGCCTGGCTTTCCCAGAGTCCCCACACAGACCTCCTTTTGGGAAGGGGAGAGAGAAAACCCCATCCTGCATCTTAGTATAGGCCCTTTTCCCTCCTGTTGACACCTTCGAAGGGTGAGCCCAACCATTCCTGTAACTAACTCTACCCATTACTCAAGTCTCCCAGAGCTGTTTCTGTCCCCCACCTCCTGAGATCAAGTCCAGGAGAGATTTGAACCTGACATGAACGCATTTAATTACCCAAGTCCCCTCCCAGAATATGCTCCTACTCCTCTTGTATCTATCTCAAGGATATTTGCTACCATCTTTTCCCCCCCTTCTTGTCATGCTTAAACTTCCTGTAAATGTCACACTTGATATTTTGCTATGTTTGAAGTACCTTTAAACCTGTTTTCCTTTTCTCTCATGTTGACTGCTCCTTTCTTCTCTGTTTAGCTAAACTATTACAATATCCTTGAGCCTAGTTTTTTTTTTTAAAGATTTATTTATTTGTTTGTGAGAGCACATGCTCAAGTGGGGAGAGGGGCAGAGGGAGAGAGAACCCCAAGCAGAGTCTGCGCTGAGCATAGCACCCGATGTGGGGCTTGATCCCATGACCCTGAGATCACGACCTGAGCTGAAACCAAGAGTTGGTCACTGACGTACTGTGTCACCCAGGTGCCACTAATTGTGTCGTAATTACACATCTCTGTCCAACTAGTCTGTAATCTTCTCTTAGACAGGAGCCCCCAGAACACTTAACGGCTTAGTTTCTCTACCAGTGTTTCCCAAAGTGTGTCTTAGAACACTGGTTCTGCTGGATGTTAATCAACACTTATAAACCTGCTCATGGCATTATAAGTACTTTGCTTGTAGGTAGGTATTGTTATTACCAAATCCATTTTGTCGATGAAGAAAATACTAGCTACTAAATGGCAGAGCCATCCAGAGTTCAAACACAGGTAATACTATCTTCTCCATCAGGCTACAGGTATATTGCCTCTCAGGTTAATAGGAATTATGTGATACAGAGTTTCAAGAATGAATGCCCAATTTAATAAACACTGGATTAAACTAAGTTAAATAGGCGGATCTTTGCTGCAGGGTACGAGACTTCTCAGAGCTTTTTGTATGTTAATGCACACTGTGAATTTCCAAAGGAAGGATGGAATCAACAGCATTCCTTACACGTTCTTGGCTACCAAACCTTATTTTTTCCCCCATAGATTATCTTGGACGTCAATGTCTGTGGAATATAATTTGGAAAATATTACTTTAAATCAGTGTTTCCAAATTCATACCACATTATAATTAATAAATTATCCAAATTTTAAACTGGACAGTTGTATATGTGTATATTATATATTTATCACATTCTCCCCTACCCTGCCCTCAGTTTTATTGAGATATAATTGACATGTATCCTTTACAAGTGTGCAGCATCATGGTTTGACTTACATTTATTGTGAAATGACCACAATAGGTTTAGTTAGCATCCATCATCTCATTTAGATATAATAAAAAGAAAAAGCTAAAAAAAAAAAAGCTAAAAAAAGAAAAAAATCTTTTTCTTTGTGATGAGAACTCAGGATTTACTCTTTTAAAAACTTTCCTATGTATTATACAGCAGTGTTAGCTCTAGTCATCATGTTGTACATTACATCCCTAGTACTTATTTGTCTTATAACTGGAAGTTTGTATCTTTTGACCATCCTCCTCCAATTCCCCTAGTTCCTGTCCCCAACCCTCCCACCTTCTCTTTTTCTGTCCCTTTGGGGTTTTTCTTTTTTCTTTTTTTTGATTCTACGCATAAGTGAGATCATATAGTATTTGACTATCTGTCTGACTTATTTCACTTAGCATAATGTCCTCAAGGTCCATCCATGTTGTCACAAAAGACAGGATTTTCTAGTATTTTTTTATGGTGAATAATATTCCATTATATATATGTACACCACAACTTCCTTATCCATTCATCCATCTGTGGATGCTTAGGTTATTTCCATGTCTTGCCTCTTATTTATAAATAATGCTGCTGTGAACCTAAGTAAGGATGCAGCTGTCTTTTTGAGTGTTCCTTTTCTTTTTTCTTTCTTCTTCTTTTTTTTTAAAGATTTTATTTATTTGAGAGAGAGAACGAGAGAGAGAGAGCATGAGAGGGAGGAGGGTCAGAGGGAGAAGCAGACTCCCTGCTGAGCAGGGAGCCCGATGCGGGACTCGATCCCGGGACTCCAGGATCATGACCTGAGCTGAAGGCAGTCGCTTAACCAACTGAGCCACCCAGGCACCCTTGAGTGTTCCTTTTCTTTGTATATACAGTTGACCCTTGAACAATGCAGGGGTTGGGGGTGCCAGACCCTCCCCCCACAGTAAAAAGTCTGTGTATAAGTTTTGACTCCCCCAAAACTTAACTACTGATAGTCTCCTGCTGACTGGAAGCCTTACTGATAACATAAACAGTTGCTTAATATATATTTTGCATGTTATGTGTATTATCTACTGTATTTTTACAATAAAGTAAGCTAGAGAGAAGAAAATGTTAAAATCATAAGAGAAAATACATTTACAGTACTGTACATATATTTACTGAAACAAATCTACATATAAATGGACTCACATAGTTCACACCCATGTTGTTCAAGAGGCATCTGCATTCCCAGAGGTGGAATTGCTGGATCAAAGAGTAGTTCAGTTTTTAATTTTTTGAGGATTCTCCAAACTGTTTTGCATAGTGACTGTACTAGTTTTTAATCCCAGGTGCACTGCACAAGAGTTCCCTTTGCTCCACATCCCTAGTATCTGTTGACATTCAAACAGGTGTGAGGTGATATCATGGTTTTGATTTGCATTTCCCTGATGATAGTGATGTTGAGCATCTTTTCATGTACCTGTTGGCTGTTTGTATATTGCCTTTGGAAAAATGTCTATTCTGTTGCTCACTTTTTTTTAAATAATTGAAGTATAGTTGAAATATAATACTAGTTCCAGGTGTACAACATAATGATTCAACATTTACAAACATTATGAAATGCTTGCCACATTAAGTGTAGTTACTGTCTGTCACCAGAAGAAGTTATTACAATATTATTGAATATATATATATACACCTTATGCTGTACTTTTAAGCCCCATGACATACTTACTTTATAACTGGAAGTTTGTACCTGTTAATCCCCTTCCCCTGTTTTGCCTATCCTCCCACCCTCTCCCCTCTGGCAACCACCAATTTGTTCAATGTATTTATGACTCTGTTTTTATATTTTTGTGGTTGGTTCGTTGTTTTGTTCTTTAGATTCCACATAAAAAAGTGAAATCATTTGGTATTTGTCTGATTTATTTCACTTAGTCTAGTACCCTCTAATTCTATGTTGTCATAAATGGCAAGATTTCATTTTTTTTTTTATGGCTAGGTGATATTCCATTGTATATGTATATACCACATCTTCCTTATCCATTCATCCAGTCGTGGTCACTTGGGTTGTTTCCATATCTTGGCTATTGTAAAGAATGCTGTAGTAAACATAGGGGTGCATATATCTTTCGAATTAGTGTTTACGTTTTCTTTGGGTAAATACACAGAAGTGGAATTACTGGATCCTGTGGTATTTCTATTTTTAATTTTTTGAGGAACTTCTATACTGTTTTCTCACAGTGATTGCACCAGTATGAGTTCCCACCAATAGTGCACACGGGTTCTCTGCTTCACATCCTCACCAACACTTTCTTATCTTTTTGATACTACTCATTCTTACTGGTAGGAGATACCTCATTGTGGTTTTGATTTGTATTTCCATAATGATGAGTGATGTTGAGTATCTTTTCATGCGTCTGTTGGCCATCTGTATGTCTTCTTTGGAAGAATGTCTCTTCAGGTCTTTGGCCCATTTTGCAGATTTTTTTTTTTTTTTTGGTTTATTTTTTTGGCCTTGAGTTTTATAAGTTTTTGTATATTTTGAATATTAACCCCTTGTTGAATATATCATTTACAGATACCTTCTCCCATTCAGCAGGTTGCCTTTTCATTTTATTTATGGTTTCCTACACTGTGCAAAAGCTTTTTATTTTGTGATAGTCCCAGTAGTTTATTTTTGCTTTTGTTTACCTTTTCCTCAGGAGACATATCCATAAATATGTTGCTAAGGCTAATGTCCAAGAGATGACTGCCCCTGTCTTCTTTTAGAAGTTTTACCGTTTAAGATCTCACACTTATATCTTTCATACATTTTCAGTTTATTTTTGTATATGGTATAAGAAAGTGGTCCAGTGTCATTCTTTTACATGTAGCTGTCCCGTTTTCCCAACACCATTTATTGAAAAGACTGTCTTTTCCCCATTGTATGTTCTTGCCTTTGTTGTGGATTAATTGACCATGTAGGTGTGGGCTTATTTCTGGGCTCTGTGTCCTGTTCTGATCTGTGTGTCTGGTTTTTTTTGGCCAGTACTCTACTGTTTTGATTACTGCTGCTTTGTAATATAACTTGAAATGTGGGATTGTGCTGTCTCCAGCTTTTGTTTTTCTTTCTCAATATTGCTTTGGCCATTTGAGGTCTTTTGTGGTTCCAAATGAATTTTGGGATTATTTGTTCTGCTTCTGTGAAAAATGTTGTTATTTTGATAGGGATTGCACTGAATCTGTAGATTGCTTTGGGTTGTATGGCATTTTAATGATATTAATTACTCCAAGCCACGAACATTGCATGTCTTTCCATTTGCTTGTGTCATCTTCAGTTTCTTTCATCAGTGTCTTATAGTTTTCAGAGTACAGGTCTTTCACCTCCTTGGTTAAGTTTATTCCTAGGTATTTTATTTTTTTGGTGCAATTGTAGATGGGATTATTTTCTTAATTGCTCTTTCTACTATTTCATTAGTAGTGTATAGAAGTGCAACAATTTCTGTATATTGATTCTGTATCCTGCAAGTTTACTGAATTCATTTATTCTAATAGTTTTTTGGTGGGGTCTTTAAGGTTCTATCTAGTATGTCATCTGCAAGAAGTGACAGTTGTATTTTTTCCTTACCAATTTGGCTGCCTTTTATTTCTTGTCTGATTGCTGCAGCCAGGACTTCCAGCACTCTGTTGGATAAAAGTGGTGTGAGTGGGCATCCTGGTCTGGTTCCTGATCTTAGAGGAAGCACTTTTAGTTTTTCATCAGTGAGTATATGATTTTAGCTGTGGGCTTTCATATAGTGCTTGTATGATACTGAGGTATGTTTTCTATGAACCCACTGTTGAGAGAGTTTTTATCAAGAAAGGATGTTGTAGTTTTTCAAATGCTTTTTCTACATCTGTGGAGATGATCATATGATTTTTATCCTTTCTCTTGTTAATGTGACATATCACATTGATTTGCAAATATTGAACCACCCCTGTATCCTAGAATAAATCCCACTTGGTGGTGAATGATCCTTGTAATGCATGTTGTTGAATACCTCACTAATATTTTGGTGAGGATTTTTGCATCTATATTCATTAGGGATATTGGCTTGTGATTCTCTTTTTTTGTCATGTCTTTGTCTGGTTTTGGTATCCAGAGTTCAACTTTGTTAATTAGTAATTGATCTGTTGAGATTTTGTATTTCTTCTCGATTCAGTCTTGGAAGATTGTATGTTTCTAGGAATTTATCCATTTTTTGTAGGTTGTCCAATTTGTTGGCATATACTTTTTTTTTAATATTATAACTCTGTGTTTTTGTGGTATCAATTGTTATTTCTCCTCCTTCATTTCTGATTTTATATGTTTGAGTCCTGTCTCTTTTTATCTTGTTAAGTCTGGCTAAAGGTTTGTCAGTGTTTTTATTTTTTTTCAAAGAAGCAGCTCTTGGTTTCATTGATCTTTTCCATTTATTCTATTTCATTTATTCCTGCTCTGATCTTTATTATTTCCTTCCTTCTAACTTTGGGCCTTGTTTGTTCTTTTTTTAAGCTCCTTTATTTGTAAGGTATGATATTTTTCTTGTTTCCTGAGGTGGGCCTGTATCACTATAAACTTCCCTCTTAGAACTGCTTTCACTGTATCTCAAAGATTATGGATCATTGTGTTTTCATTTGTCTCCATGTATTTTTTTTATTTCCTCTTTGATTTTTTGGTTGACTCATTGGTTGTTTAGTAGCATGTTGTTTAGCCTTGATGTGTTTGTGTTTTTTTCCAGTTTTTTTTTCTTGTAATTTATTTCTAGTTTCATACCATTGTGGTCAGAAAGATGCTTGATCTGATTTCAGTCTTCTTTTTTCTTTTTAAAGATTTTATTAGAGAGAGAGAGTGCGCGTGCGTGTGTGCAAGAGCAGAGGGGAGGGGCAGAGAGAGAGGGAGAGAGAGAATCTTAAGCACACTCTGCGCCCAGCGTGGAGCCTAATGTGGGGCTCAATCCTATGATACTGAGATCATGACTGGAACCGAAACCAAGAGTTGGATGTTCAACCAACTGAGCCACGCAGGTGCCCCTGATTTCAGTCTTAAATGTATCAAGACTTGTTTTGTGGCCTAACATGTGACCTGTCATGGAGAATGTTCTATGTGCACTTGAATATGTATTCTGTTGTTTTTAGATGGAATGTTCTGTATGTATCTGTTAGTTCCACCTGGTCTAATGTATTGTTCAAAGACATTGTCTCCTTGTTGATTTTCTGTTTGGATGATTTATCCATTGATATAAAGTGGGGTATTAAATCCTCTACTATTACTGTATTATTGTCAGTTTCTCTTTTTATGTCTTTTAATATTTGCTTTATGTTTTTAGGTGCTCCTATGTTGGATGCATAGATATTTACAATTGTTATATCCTCTCCTTGGATTGATACTTTAACCATTATTTAATAACCCTTTTTGTCCTTGCTACAGTCTTTCATAAAAGTCTATTTTGTCTGATACAAGTATTGCTACCCTCGCTTTTTTCTGCTTCCATTTGCATGGAATATATATATTTTTTCCATTCCTTCACTTTCAGTCTGTATGTGTCTTTAGGTCTGAAGTGGGTCTCTTGTAGGCAGCATACAGATGCATCTTGTTTTTATCCATTCAGTCATCCTGTGTCTTTTGTTTGGAGCCCTTAGTCCATTTACATTTAAAGTAATTATTGATAGGGATACACTTATTTGCCATTTTTAAAATTGTTTTCTGATTCTTTTTGTGGTTTTTCTCTGTTCTTTGTTCTCTTGCACTCTTCCCTTGTGGTTTGATGGCTTGCTTTAGTATTATGCTTGGATTCCTTCTCTTTATTTTTTGTGTATCTACTGCAGGTTTTTGATTTTTGATTACCATTGAGTTCATATATAATATCCTATGAATATAGCAGTCTATATTAAGTTGATGGTCACTTAAGTTCCAACTCATTCTGAGAAAAGCACTAAATTTTACTCTCCCCTCCACGTTTTATGTATATGGTGTCATATTTTACATCTTTTTGTTTTGCGTATCCCTCCACTAATTTTTGCAGATAAAATTGAGTTTACTATTTTTGTGTTTTAATCTCCATACTGATTTTATAAGTAATTAATTTATGTTTACAGAATGTTTGCTTTTAGCTGTGAAATTTTTTCCTTTCTTAATTTTCTTCTAATTATGGCCTTTTCTTTCCACTTAAAGAATTCCCTTAATATGTCTTGTATGGCTGGTTTAGTGATGATGAACTCCTTTAACTTTTATTTATTTGGGAAACTCTTTGTCTTTCCATTTCTGAATGATAATCTTTCTGGGTAGATTTTTCTTGGTTGTAGTTTTGTTTTTTTTTCCCCTCAGCATTTTGAATGTATCATGTCACACTCCCTTTTGGCTTATAAAGTTTCTACTGAAAAAATGAGCTAATAGCCTTATGGGTTTTCCTCATATGTAATTGTTTTCTTTTTTTCTTGCTGCTTTTAAAATTTTCTCTTTTTCATTACCTTTTGCCGTTTTAATTATTATGTGTCTTGGTGTGGACCTCCTTGGGTTCTTCTTGTTAGGGGCTTTTTGTGCTTCCTGGACATGAATGTCTGTTTCCTACTCCGGGTTAGGGAAGTTTTCAGGTATTATTTCTTCAAATAAATTTTCTGCCCCCTTTTTTCTTCTTCTGGGACCCTTATAATGTGAATGTTATTATGCTTGATATCATCACAGAGGTCCCTTAACCTATCTTAATTTTTAAAGTTGTTTTTTCTTTTTGCTGCTCAGCTTGGGTGCTTTCCACCACCCTCTCTGTCAGATTGCTGATCTCTTCTTTTGTGTCCTCTAATCTGCTGTTAATTCTCTCTACTGTGTTTTTCATTTCAGTAATTGTATTCTTCAGCTCTGACTGGTTCTTTTTTATATTTTCTCTGTCTTTGTTGAAATTTTCACTGAATTTATCCACTCTTCTCTCAGGTGTGGTGAGTATCTTTATGACCATTACTTTCAGCTCTTTATCAGGTACTTTGTATATCTCCATTCCATTCAGCTTTTTTTTTTTTTTTTTTTTCCTGTGGTTTTGTCTTGTTCTTTTGTTTGGAACAAATTCTTCTGTCTCCTCATTTTGTCTGACTCTGCGTTTTTTCCTATGTATTAGGTAGGTCAGCTCCATTTTCTGGTCTTGAAATTAGTGGCCTTATGTGGAAGGTATCATAGTCTTCTGAGACCACTAGAACCAGATGCTCCCAGGGTGTCACTTGTGTGGGCTGTGTGTGCCCTCCTGTTGTGGTTGAGCTATGACTGCTGCAGGCCCACCGGTGGGCAGGGTTTTTCCCCTCTGTGGCTAACTGAGAAGCCCTGCTGCAG
Source organism: Mirounga angustirostris (assembly GCF_029215605.1). Classification (NCBI taxonomy): domain Eukaryota; kingdom Metazoa; phylum Chordata; class Mammalia; order Carnivora; family Phocidae; genus Mirounga; species Mirounga angustirostris. The sequence goes on from NW_026991713.1 coordinate 129,091,006, forward strand.
CTTCTATGGGTGTGCTGGTAGGCAACGCTGACCCTCAGCCTGGCTGTCTGCAGTGATCTGCCCCTATTGCTGTGGGTGCACTGATGGGAAGGTCCTGCCCCCACTGTAGCTGTTTGAGAGACCAGCTCTTGTTGTAGCTACTATGGGGGTGCTGCCGGGCAGGGTTTGCTTCTGGCACACCTGGCTGAGAGGCCTGGCTGCAGCTAATGCTGGCATGCTTGTGTGGGGGGTGAGCTCCCCCACTCCTTAAGGCAGAGTTGATTGGGAGGGCAACTTGTTTCGCTGGGTCTGCCCTCCCTGGGTGTTGTGGGGTGGCAGTTGCTTTGGAGGGGGGCATCAGTCCTGACCAAGGCTGTCCATTGGGTGTGGTGGTGTGGGAGTCACTTTGGAGGGACACCTGTCTGGGTGGGCTGATGGTGTGGGCAGTCCACAGGGGAATGCTGGGGCTGCAAGTGGTGTTAGCAAGGTAGATGGAGAGTGTGAGAACTGGTTCTTGCACATGTCCACCTATCTAGGATGAAGGAAGGTAAGGAAAATGGTGCCCGCCAATACTTTTCGAAGTTCCTACAGTTCTCTTCCCCTCTGGCACAATGTCCTAAAATTAGTCAGTAAATCTCCTTTATGTATAACCTATGCACTTTTCAAATTGCTACTTCTGTGCTGGGTCTCATGCTGAGTGAGACTATATGCTGGCTCTTTAAGAGCAGAGACTTGGTTTCCTATAGTCCTCCAGCTCTCCTGGAGTTAAGCCCTGTTGCTTTTTATTTATTTATTTATTTATTTTTATTTTTAAATTTTTTATTGTTATGTTAATCACCATACATTATACCATTAGTTTTTGATGTAGTGTTCCATGATTCATTGTTTGTGCATAACACCCAGTGCTCCATGCAGAACGTGCCCTCCTCTGTACGCATCACCAGGCTAACCCATCCTCCCATCCCCCTCCCCTCTAGAACCCTCAGTTTGTTTTTCAGAGTCCATCATCTCTCATGGTTCGTCTCCCCCTCCGATTTCCCCCCCTTCATTCTTCCCCTCCTGCTATCTTCTTTTTTTTTTTTTTTCTTAACATATATTGCATTATTTGTTTCAGAGGTACAGATCTGTGATTCAACAGTCTTGCACAATTCACAGCGCTCAAGCCCTGTTGCTTTTTAAAGCTCCAGCAGTTACTACGTACTGATTTTCAAAGCCAGATGTGATGGGGACTCATCTTTCAGTGTACCTCCCAGGGCTGGTGTGGGCCTTGATCCCAAGCCTTGCTCCTCCATGCTTGTGCTATCCCTTCCACTTGTGGGTAGCCAGGTTGGTGTTTTGGTTCCTGACCATGTTTCTACTTCTGTTCTATTCAATGTGGGTTTGTCTATGACTTTAGTTGTGGAAGATCTGTTCTGCCACCCTTGTTTTCAAAGTGAGTTGTAATACATGTAGTTGTTGCCTTGGTGTATCTTGGAGCTGGTGAGCTCAGGATCTTCATACTCTGCAATCTTCCCTCTCTTGTCTTTTGCCCTCTTTAATTGGATTATTATTTTGTTATTGGATTGTATGAGTTATTTACATATTTTGAATATTAGACCCTTATCAGATACATGCTTTGCAAATATTTTTTTCCCATTCTGTAGATTGTCTTTTTACTTTGTTGATTGTTTTTCTGTGCAGAAACTAAATTTAGAATTTGATGTAGTCCCATTTGTTATTTTTTTTTTTGTTTTTCTGTGCAGAAACTAAATTTAGAATTTGATGTAGTCCCATTTGTTATTTTTTTTTTTGTTTTTCTGTGCAGAAACTAAATTTAGAATTTGATGTAGTCCCATTTGTTATTTTTTTTTTTTATGGCTTGTGCTTTGGGTGTCCTATCCACAACATTGCCAAGATCTGTGTCAGGGAGCTTTCCCCCTATGTTTCCTTGAAGGAATTTTATGGTTTAGGGTCTTATATTTAAGTCTTTAATCCATTTTGAGTTAATTTTTGTGAGTGGTCTAGTTTCATTCTTTTAGATGTGAATATCCAGTTTTCCCAGCACCATTTATTATAGAGATCAGCTTTTTTCCATTGAGTATTTGTGGTTTCCTTGTCAAATATTAGTTGACCATATACACTTGAGTTTATTTCTGGGCTCTTGATTCAGTTCCGTTGATCTGTTGTCTGTTTTTATGCCAGTCCATAAAAACTGTTTTGATGCAGTGCTTGAAATCAGGAAGTGCGATGCTTTCCATTTTTGTTCTTCTTTCTTAGGATAGTTTTGGCTATTTGGGCTCTTTGGTAGTTCCATATAAATTTTAGGGTGTTTTTTATATTCTCTAAAAAATACCATTGTAATCTTGATAGAAATTGCATTGGATCTTTAGATAGCTTTGGTAGTATTGACAATTATAACAATATTCTTCCAACCCATGAACATGGATTACTTTTCTATTTATTTGTGTCTTCTATGATTTCTTTCATCAGTGTTTGGTAGTTTTTAAAGTAAAGATCTTTCACTTAGGTTAAGTTTATTCCTAGGGATTTTATTGCTTTTGATGGTATTGTAAATGGGATTATTTTATTTCCTTTTCAGATAATTTGTTGTAAATTTATAGAAATGCTGTTGATTTTTGCATTTTAATTTAACTTTGGTTAATCTTTTCTATTGTTTTCCTGTTCTCTATTTTATTAATTTCTTCTCTGATCTTTATTATTTTCTTCCTTTTGCTTACTTGGGGCTCAATTTGTTCTTCTCTACTTCCTTAAGGTGTAGAGTTAGGTTGTTTATTTGGGATCTTTCTTGCTTCTTAACGTAGGTGTTTACAGGCATACCTCGGAGAAATTACAGATTTGATTCTAGGCCACTACAATAAAGCGCTATCTCAATAAAGTTATTCAGATTCATTTTTTGCTTTCCCAAAGCATATCCAAATTATGTTTGCACTGCACTGTAGTAAGTGTGAACTAGCATTATGTTTAAAAATGTAATCAAAACTTTATCATTTTAATTAAAAAATACTTCATTGCTGACAATGCTAACCACTGTCTCAGCTTTCAGCAAGCAAGTCATAATCTTTTTGCTGGTGGAGAGTCTTGCCTAGACGTTGATGGTTGCTGACTGATCAGGGTGGTGGTTACTAAAGGTTGGGTTGTCTGTGTCTATTTCTTATTTAATTTTTTAATTTCATTAAAAATTTTTAATTCCAATGTAGTTAACATAGTGTTTTGTTAGTCTCAGGTGTACAATATAGTGATTCTACAATTCCTATATTACTCAGTGCTCATCAAGATAAGTGTACTCTTAATCCCCTTCACCTATTTCACCCATCCCTCCACCCATCCCCCTGCTAGTAACCATCTATTTGTTCTCTGTGGTTAGGCAGTTTCTTAAAATAAAACAGCAGTGAAGTTTGCTGCATTGATGGACTTTTCTTTTCATGAATGATTTCTCTGTAGCAGGGAATATTGTTTGATAACATTTTTCCCCAGTGGAATTTCTTTCAAAATTGGAGTCATTCCTTTCAAGCCTCCCACTGCTTTATCAACTAAATTCATGTTGTATTCTAAATCCTTTGTTGTCATTTCAACATTTTCGTAACATCTTCACCAGGAGTAGATTACATCTTGAGAAACTACTTTCTTTGTTCATTCATAAGAAGCCACTCCTCATCTGTTAAAATTTTTAGCATGAGATTGCAGCAGTTCAGTCATGCCCTCAGGCTCCCTTCTAATTCTAGTTCTTCTGCTCTTTCTACCAGTTACGTCTGCAGTTACTTGCTTCACTAAAGTCTTGATCCCCTCAAAGTCACCCATGTGGTTTGGAACCAGCTTCTTCTGTATTCCTGTGAGTGTTGATATTTTGACCTCTTCCCACGAATCATGAATGTTCTTAATGGCATCTAGAATGGTGAATCCTTTCTAGGAGGTTTTCAATTTACTTTGCCCAGATCCATCAGAGAAATCACTATCTGTGGTAGATATTGCCTTATGAAATGTATTTCTTAAATAGTAACACTTGAAAGTTGAAATGACTCCTTGATTCAGGACTGCAGAATGGCTGTTGTGTTAGCCAACATGAAAACAACACTAATGTCATTGCACATCTCCATCAGAGCTCTTGGGTGACCAGGTACATTGTCAACGAGCAGTCATATTTAGAAAAGAGTTTTTCTTTTTTTTTTACCCTGAGCAGTAGGTCTCAACATTGGGCTTAAAATATTCAGTAAACCATGTTGTAAACATATGTACTCTAATCCAGGCTTTCTTGTTCCATTTTTAGAACATAGAGTTAGCATAATCCTTTTTTTTTAAATTTTATTTTGTTAGTCACCATACATCATTAGTTTTTGATGTAGTGTTCCATGATTCATTGTTTGCGTTTAACACCCAGTGCTCCATGCAATACGTGCCCTCCTTAATACCCATCACTGGGCTAACCCATCCCCCCCCCCCAAACCCTCAGTTTGTTTCTCAGAGTCCATAGTCTCTCATGGTTCGTCCTCCCCTCCGATTCCCCCCCTTCATTTTTACCTTCCTACTATCGTCTTTTTTTTTTTTAACATATAATCTGTTACTTGTTTCAGAGGTACAGATCTGTGATTCAACAGTTTTACACAATTCACAGCGCTCACCATAGCACATACCCTCCCCAATGTCCATCACCCAGCCAATGCATCCCTCCCACCCCCCCACCACTCTAGCAATCCTCAGTTTGTTTCCTGAGATTAAGAGTGTCTTATGGTTTGTCTCCCTCTCTGGTTTCATCTTGTTTCATTTTTTCCTCTCTTCCCCTATGCTCCTCTGTATTGTTTCTCAAATTCCTCATATCAGTGAGATCATATGATACTTGTCTTTCTCTGATTGACTTATTTCACTTAGTATAATACTCTCTAGTTCCATCCACGTAGTTACAAATGGCAAGATTTCGGTGTTTTTGATGGCTGCATAATATTCCATTGTATGTATATACATCTTCTTTATCCATTCATCTGTTGATGGACATCTTGGCTCTTCCCATAGTTTGGCTATTGTGGACATTGTTGCTATAAACATTGGGGTGCACGTACCCCTTCGGATCACTACATTTATATCTTTGGGGTAAATACCCAGGAGGGGTTAGAATAATTATTAAGAGCTCTGTGGTTTTTGGAATGGTCAGTGACCATTGGCTTCAACTTAAGTCACCAGCTGCAATAGCCTTTAACCAGAGTCAGCCTGTCCTTTAAAGCTTTGAAGCCAGGCCTTGACTTCTTCTCTCTAGCTATGACAGTCCTTGATGGCATCTTCTTCCAATAGAAGGCTGTTTCATCTGCATTGAAAATCTGTTGTTTAGTGTAGTCACTTTGATTAATTATCTCAGGTAGATCTCCTGGAGAACTTGCTGCAGCTTCTTCATCTGCACTTGCTGCTTCACTTTGTACTTCGATGTTATGGAGACGGTGTCTTCCTTAAATATCATGAAACAACCTCTGCCAGCTTCACACTTTTCTTCTGCAGCTTCCTCACCTCTCTCAGACTTCATGGGGTTGAAGAGAATTCAGGCTTTGCTCTGGCTTAAGGGAATGTTGTGTCTGGTTTGATATTCTATCCAGACCACTAAAATTTTATATCAACCATAAAGGTGTTTTGCTTTCTTATTATTTGTATGTTCACTGGAGTAGCACTTTTAATTTTCTTCAAGAACTTTTACTTTGCATTTATAACTCAGTTAACTGTTTGGCACAGGAGACCCCGATTTCAGTCTGTTGCTGCTTTCGACATTCCTTCCTCACTAAGTTGAATCATTTCTACCTTTTGATTTAAAGTTAGAGAGTTCACTTGAACACTTAGAGGCTAGTGTGGGGGTTATCAATTGGCCTAATTTCAATATTGCTGTGTCTCAGAATAGGGAGGCCCAAGGAGAGGGAGAGGGATGGAGGAAAAGCTGGTTGGTGGAGCAGTCAGAACTCACATAACTTGTGTCAATTAAGTGTGCCATCTTGTATGGGTGTGGTGTGTGGTGCCCCAGAACAATTACAGTAGTAACATCAAAGCACTGATGAGCACAGCAAATATAGTAATAATGAAAGAGTTTGAGACTTTGTGAAAACTACCAAAATGTGACACAGAGACATGAAGTGAACAAATGGTGTTGGAAAAATGGCACCAACAGAATTGCTTGATGCAGGGTTGCCACAGACCTTCAATTTGTAGAACACCCAGTATTTGTGAGGCACAGTCAAATGAAATGCAGTAAGATAAGGTATGCCTGTTTTGTTATGAAGTTTCTTCTTAGAACTTTTTTTGGTCCATCCAACAAGTTCTGGTATGCTGTGTTTTCATTTTTGTTTCTTAAAATACTTTTTATTTCTCCTTAGTTTCTTTAATCCATTGTTTGTTCAGGAGAGTGTGGTTTAATTTTTATTATTTGTGAATTTTTCATTTTTACTCTATTGAATTCCAGTTTTATCTCATTGTGGTCAGAGAAGATGCATGGTATGATTTCAGTCTTCTTGAATTTGCTAACCCTTGTGTTGTGGCTAACATATGGTCTATCCTAGAAATTGTTCCAAGTGCAGTTGAGAAGAATGTTCTGCTGTTGTTGGATTGAATGTTCTGTTATGTCTGTAGGACCATTTAGGCTATATCATTGTTTGAATCCATGGTTTCTTTATTTATTCTCTACCTAGGTCATCACTCCATTGTTGAGAGTGGGGTATTAAAGTCCCCAACTCTTAATGAAGTGCTGTTTAGTTCTCCTTTAGCTCTGTTAGTTTTTGCTTTGTGTATATAGTCACTCCAATGTTGGGTGCATAAATATTTAAAATTGTTATGGTTTCTTGATGTATTGATCCCTTTATCATATATAATGACCTTCTTTTCTCTTTTTAAACCATTTTCGGTTTAAAGTCTATGTTGCCTGATAGAAGTATAGCTACCCCAGTTTTTGCTTTTGTTTTTGGTTACCATTTGCTTGAAGTATTTTTTTCCATCCCTTCACTCTCAGACTGTGTTTGTCTTTAAGGCTAAAGTGAGTCTCTTGTAGGCAGCATATTGTTGGATCTTGTCTTTTTATCCATTCAGCCATTCTCCATCTTTTGACTGGAGAATTTAACCCATTTACGTATAAGTAATTATTGATAAGTAAGGACTTACTATTGGCATTTTGCTCTTTGTAGTCTTGACTCAAGCTAGTTGTTTTTTTTGTTTGTTTGTTTATATATAGATCTGTTGTTCCTTATTTCTTACTGTGCTGCCTTTTATTTTGTTTTGTTTTGATGTCTTCTGTTGTCAGTATGCTTTGACTTCTCATGTTCTTTGGTGTAATTTCTACAGGTTTTTCCCTTGTTACCATGAGGCTTACATAAAATATCTTAAAACTCTGATGCTGTTTTAAACTACCAACAACTTAACCACATGTAATTCCTGTGCCTTACACTTTTGTTTCTTCTCCCTTTTACATTTTCGTGTTATACTTTTCATATTTTTTATATTGTGTAACTAATACTTTTTGTATTTATGGTGATTTTTACTACTTTTTTTAACTTTTAAACTAGAGTTGAAAGTGAATTACATACTACCATTACTGTATTACAGAATCTAACTTCGATTGTATACTTAAAATTACCAGTTTTACACTGCTTTGTTATGTTTTTATGATGTTGTCTAATATCCTTTTGTTTCTGCTCAAACAACTCCCTTGAGCATTTCTTGTAAGGCAAATCTAATGGTGATTAATTTCTTCAGTTTTTGTTTGTTTGGTAAAGGCTTTATCCCTCCTTAATTTCTGAAGGACAGTTTCACTGGGTTTGGCATGCTTAGTTGACAGTTTTTTTTCTTTTAATATTTTGAATATATATCATCCCATTTCTTTTGGCCTAAAAAGTTTCTATTGAGAAATCTGTGGATAGTCTTATTGGCATTCCCCTTTGTATGTAACTTCTCTCTTTTCTCTTGCTGTTTTAAAAATTCTTTCTTCCTCCTTTGACTTTTGACAATTTAATCATAATGTGTTTCTGTGTAGACCTGTTGTGGTCACTGTGTTGTGGTTCACCCTTTTTGGGGTCCTTTGGGCCCCTTGTATCCGGAGGTCTTTTTCTGCCAGGTTGGGGAAGTTTTCAGTCATTATTGCTTTAAATATACTTTCTATCCCTTTCTGTGTCTCTTCTTCTGGATTCCCATAATGTGAATATTCTTTCTTTTCATTGTGTCCCATGAATCTCACAGGCTTTTATCACTGTTTTTCATTCTTTTTAAATTTTTGTTCCTGAATAATTTCAAATGTCCTATTTTTCAGGTCACTGTTTCTTCTGCATGGTTGAATCTGCTTTTAAGGCTCTGTATTGAATTCTTCAGTTCAGTATTGTATGTTTTAGCTCTAGGATTTTTTTTTTATGGTTTCTGTTTCATTGTGGAGTCCTTATTTATTCATGCATTGCTTTCCTAATATTTAGTTTTCTGTGTGTTTTCACTAAACTTTTTTAAGGTGATTATTCTGAATTTTTGAAATTCATAGATGTCCATTTTTTTTTTAAGGGTCAGTTTATTAGAGCTTTACTAGTTTCTTTTGGTGGTATCAAATTTACGTAATTTTTTGTGATCCTTGATACCTTCCATTGGTATCTGCACATTTGAGTAAGTGGTCGCCTTTAAGTTTTTGCAAGTTTGCTTTTGTAGAGGTAGTTTTCATGTATTAGTTTGGTTTGGGTTTCTGGATGTGTCTGCTAGTAATGTCTTTGGGCTGGTGGGGCCTGCTTTTAGGGTCTGTTTTGGGGGGAAGGAACTGTTTGAGTTCTGAGGTCAGAGTGGAGGGTTGGGCCATTTGCTGAGAATAGCTGGATAGGACTGTTGGCTTGGTTTCCTGCCAAAGTGAGGATGTAGGATGGGTTCCTTAGTTGCCTAGATTCTTTGGTCAGGCTTACTAGATGGTCCGGACTGGGTACTATACTCATCAGCAGTAGGTGGGACTATGAATTAGCTTTCTGCTGTTTGGGGACCAAGAGTGTGCACTGAATATCTTGGTTAGGTGAGGCCACTGGTTTTGCTCTGCAGACGGGGAAAGCCACATGCTGTGCTCTCTGTTCCGGTGCCATGGTAAACAGGGCTTTTGAGTGGGCTTCACACTTCCTGGTAAGGTTCTTTTGTCAGGCCGACGGAAGGCTGTATTCAGCAATAAGTGGAGCTATAAATTAGTTTTCCTGCTCAAGCATAGCAGGAGAGGCAGCTCCAAGGCCACTGAGGCTCCTTGTAGTCTTGACTCAAGCTGACCTGTGCCCCAGGTTCCTTGGCCAAACAAGACGCCTGGCTTTGCTCTGGAGGTAATCAGCTCTGCCCACCTGCCCCCTGGCTTGAGCATCACTGAGTTATGCAGCAGCTTCAAGATGTTCTTGAGGGCTCTTCCTGTCAAATGGGGCTGGGAGCCATACTCTGCAGCAGATGGGGCTATGACTCAGCTCTCCTGCTTGGGTGGGACTCAGAGGGCAACTCCTAAATGTTCCATAACAGGCTTTCTGGTTGGGAGGGGCTGGGAGCCATCCTTGATAGTAGGTGAGGCTGACTCAGCTCTTCTGTCTGGACCTGGGTAGACCAGGCTCCAGGGCCAGCAGAACTCTTTATTAGAGGACCTGAGTCCAGCAGACCCACGCCCAGCTGAGTTTCCTAGTCAGACTGTGTCACTGATTTGGTTCTGCAGATGAGCAGATCCGCTGGTTGGCAGTACTACTTGGGCTCTACAGGTTGAACTTAGTCTCCCGATATCTGAGTGCTAGTTGTTGTACACCTGTCCCTGCTTCTCTGTCACAGTCAGATTCCCTGTGATCAAGCCCCACAGAATCTCCTGTATACCCTATGGGGCAAAACCAGAGTAGGGGCTCCCATGAAGCAACCCACAGTGTTCGGGATGGGGTTGGGAAAAGAGAACCCCTGGGCTCTGTTTTCCCACTGGAGGAACCATATGCTCAGAGTAGACTTCTTGGCATTGTGCTGTGCTGGCCTGGGGGAAGGGCAGTGTGGTCAGCGTGTAGTGTGCCTCTTACCCTTCCGGTGTGGTTTGTATTGGTCTCTGTGGTGTTGGGGGGTGCTTTATCCTCGCTCCTGTGTTCTAGGATTCTCTCAGTGGTGTCTTATCCGTGAATAGTTGTTAGTGGTTCTTCTTGTGAGGGGGGAGTGAAGTCTGGAACAACCTAAACAACCTATGGCCATCTTAGTGATACCAGTCCTGTCCCCTTCTTTAATGACAGAGTCCCCAGTATTTCCTTTTTGGTTGTTCTCGCCAACTTGAGGAGGCTGCCTTTCTCACCTTTCATCCCAGGAACAGGGAAATTGAATTGAATTGGAAATCCCTTTTTCTCTGGAGGCCGCTCTGCAGAGGGTGGGATTCCAGGGAAAGCCGGCAGAGGTCACCAGCATGTTCTGGCGTCGGGGCTGAAGTTGCTCCTAAGAATAGGGGTGGATCTAGCCCTGTTGGAGAGCTGAAGGAGGCTCCTGGATGGTGGGGCACACTCACAGTGGGATGGGAAGGTGGGCCGAGTAGCAGCTGGGTGGAGAGCAAGCTTGTGCACCCTGGAACTGCATACAGGTGGATGGTGACTGCACCTTCGGCTCTGCAGGACGTCTCGTGCCACAGCCTCCATCCCTTGTTCCCGCCAAGGCTCTGTCTCCCCTACTGGTCCCCTCCCAGGCTCATTGTACTCTTGAATGGGAAGGTTCTCATTTGTTTCAGGTCAGAGTTTTTGAAGAGGTGGAAGTAGGGGATGGAACACGTTCCGTGGACTGGTAGGGGTGTGCCGTAGTTGGCCCGTTTGGAGACATGACCTGAGCACGTAGGGCCACTTCGCTCAGCTCTGCCTTTTGTAGAGACTTTGGTTTATAGAGGACTTTAGGGCCAGCTGCTCTGCTGCCGTCATCCATTTTATTTCACTGTCTCTCAGGACATACCTTTAAGCTCTAGCCGGGGAGACATGGTGTCTGATAGCGCTGAGCTCTGCCAAGGACTAGAAAACCGGAAACAGCTGCCATCTCTTTGTGGGTCTTCAGTACCTAATTCCATGTGGGCACCATGGGATATGCTGTCTGTTGTGCAGAGACAGTGTTTTGTCTGGACTACTACTCTTTCTCATTTGAAGGGTTTCTCCTCACGGGACACAGATGCTAATTACGGCCGTTTCCTGGAGGCAGGATCATGCATTACTTCTCCTTGCAGTCCCTCCCCCTCCTAGAGGGCCTCATGTGTGGTAGCTGCTTACTACGGATCTTTTGAATAAATGAATGATTAACTGATGCTGCACTATTTCTATGGTAGCTATTGACCTGTTGGGACACATCACTGGATACATTCCTGGATGCCAGAGCTAAGTGGCATCCCAGTAGCAGCATCAACTTTTTGCCTTTTCAGGGCCGTTCTAGTGACTTAGTTGTACCATACTGCCTGTGGGCTGGTCCAGGCCCCATCCTGCTCACGGTACTCAGCTGGCAGATTGAACAGTAGCTGCAAATTGGAGTTGACCTGCTGCTCAGCAATGCCTTAGGATCATTTGCCTTTATTCGTAGTTGTTTTTTATTGATTTGTACTTCATTCTGTAGCTTTTCTGGTCTCTTTATATCTAGGAACAGTCCCTAGATACAAAATATTTTGGAGAAGGTGCAAAATTTAGCCTAAAAAACGATGACAGTACACTGAAGGTGTCCTGACCTAATGGTAGGAATGTCCTTCCATTCAGGACCCAGTGGCTGATTAGCCCTGTGGCAACAAGGAAGAACCTGCATATTTGGGACCCACAAGCAGATGAGTGTTCTTCTTTGTCCCTACCTGTGTCTCAGGCCTCCTATAGTGGTTCCTGACTTTTGCCAAGAGGCCTCCAGTTTCCACCATCCTCAGCCCATACCATAATCAGACCTCCCTCTCCATGGGTATTTCCTGAGTTGTCCATTTAATAAGGAATGCTGTTCTCCAGCCCCAGCAAGATCACCTGCTACATTGATATATCCATCTATCTATCCACTCACCTACTCTTTTACCCTTCTATCCAACCACCCTCCCTCCCGCCTTTCTGCCTTTCCATCCATCCATCCATCCATCCACCCACCCACCCACCCACCCATCTAGCCACTCATCTTCCTATTCGGCCTTCCATCCATCCAGCATTTTTGAACAGTGACTATATGGCAGGTACTGTGTGAGGCACTGGGGATACAGTGATGAATGAGAGACAGGCTTCTCCTTCAAAGAGCTCACGGTTTAGCTTCAGGAGACAGACATAAGCAACGTGTAAACAGCGCACAATAGTGAATGTTACGATGCATTGTGGACAAAGAACTATGAGAAAATAGAAGGGGTAGAGAGACGAGGAAAGAAGAAAGGAGAGAATGACTTCAAAGGCAGTGAATATTTGTCACAAGGCTTAAGTACTGATAAGCCTCTTTCAGAGTTACCTTCTTCTAAAGCAGTGTTTTAAAAATCTTTTGTGCTTTTAGTAGAAAAATGTCTTTTTCTTAAATAAAATTTACATGAAACAACCAATAAATAAACCAAGCAAAAGCAGAGTGCCTTTGGTTAAATTGGGGGTGGGGTGAAGATGGGGGTGGTGGTCTAGAAAGACCTCTGCCTGGCTGCATCCAGGCTTCTGAAAGCCCTGCCCTCTGCTCTTCTCAAGGTGGTCAAAGTTGTTTGATTCTGGTTGTTGCTGAGGACACAGCTTTGTCTTGGAAGGGCATAGAACCTATAGGTTGTTGCAGGCAAATCCCTAGATGATTTTGACACCCACTTAGGACCCAGACTGGATAGCTGGACTTTTCTTTTGGGGAAGAGAGACCTAATTATAATACTTAGAGGTAGGAAGGGGTGGATTAGAGTGAGGAATCAGTTGTCCCTTTTGAGAATGGAGTTAGTTCTTGGTCCTCACGGCTTAGAGCAGGACTGTGTGGGTGTGCTAGCCTATAAGGTAGGGTGGGCAAGCTTCTAGTGTATCGTTTCTCATGAGGAGAAAAGCCTCTTCCAGGGCCTATTAGTGTAGAGAGCTCTCTGCGAGGAGCTGTGGGATCTGGTTGCGCCTTGTCCGTGTTTGTCCCAAGAACCCAGGGAGAGCTGTGGGTCTCTCTGGGGTTGGCGGAGAGGACGCATGGTAGGAGAGAGTAATAGACCAGGCCAGCAGAGAGGAGCTGACTCAGTTGGTAGATACGACCACTGTTACTTCCTGAGTACTGGCAATGTGATAGATCCTGCTCTGAGTGTTTTCTGTGTATTGGCTTAATTAATCTTCATAATCACCCCATGTGGAAAGTATTTTTTTAACCCGTTTTGCTAATGACATTAAGGCACAGAGAGGTTACGTGGATAATTAGTGGTAGAGCTGGTATTCAAACTGAGGCAGAATGGCTCACTGGAGAATGCTCCTTTAACACCAGCTTCATGTTAGAAAGTTCATGCAGTCTCAGAATAGGGCATTTTTATTTGGGGCTTTAACTATAATTGACCAGTCTTTTAGATTTATAGATCTAATATCTATATATTTGTGTATTTTTTATTTTTAAAAACATCCTTAGGTATGAGTTGGTACCAGGCTACTTTGCTGCCCCACAGAAAAAGATGAAAAGAAATGTAGCCTTTCCCTAAAGTCCCACCTGCAGACCCTCAGGCCTCACTCTGAGCCAGGTCTCCCAGCGTACAGCCCCTGGGTGGCTAGTCCACAGCGGGGGGAACCACTGAATTGGGGCTAAGATGGAGAGGGCATCTGTTGGTGTCCCTTCTTCCCTGACCGAACCTCAGAGCTCTTCTCCCCATTATTACCTTGGATGTCTTCTCTTAAAAGAAGAAGATGCCTTCTAGCTATGTGACAGGTGCTTAAGGCAAGACTATGAAAAAAGTACTTCCTAGGGCACCTCCATGTGTAGCCAGCTTTTCAACACTTGAGCCCAGGTCATTTAGAGCAGTGGTTCTCAAAATGTTAATTTTTTCTTCTTCTTCTTCTTTTAAACAGAACCTCTTTCCTCTAACCCCAAACTACGTGGCTCCAGGAAGCATAGTCTGTCAAGACCTTTTGATATAACTACCCTTGACTATTTCTCTGATCCTTCACTTTCACTAGAAGTTGTTTTGTTTTTGTGCCAAATTGATGAGTAGGAGGTTTGGGGTGGGAGGAGGCAGAGACTGGAAGAAGAATTTCGGATTGTCTGTGGATTTTCATTAGCCATGCTCTCTCTGTCCCTCATTATCAGGGATTACTAAGATTTGTTTTATAAAGGATTAGGATGTCTGTGCCATTTTGCAAGTAGAAGTTGAGGAGTTTTTCTTAGAATCAAACATTAATCAAGAAAAACAAATCTAACATAAAACCCCAAAGCAAAAAAATCCAAGAGAAAGCTCCATTCTGTTCAGACTTATGGCCTGTAGGAAAATTTTCAAAAGTATTTCTTCAAGGGGCCAAGCAGCAGGACTCCCATTTAAGCTTTGCAGCTGTTGTAGGATGTCTCCCTCACATATGGCTTTGAAATTTTACCCTTCTTCTCCGGAATGATCAAACACCCTCTCTTGCTTTCTCTCCTTTTGCAGTCCTGAATAGAGGCGCCATGGCGCTCCAGCAGCGTAGAGAGAGTTTCCAGTGTCACATCACTTTGGAAAAGCACTGACGCAAACCAGCATTATTCCTGGAGCTGCCTTTCTTTGTCTCCTTTCTTCTGAGCCTGAAGAGATCACACTCAGAAAGGCAGTTGGGTTTTCTAGTTTAGGGCAGATTCTAGACGCTTTCCAAGGGCCTTGGGCCGTGAAGGGATTGCTCTCTCCTGCCACCCATCGTGCCCTGGGTAGAGGTTTGCCATGGTCACCAGGAAGGGGATGGTTTTCCAGATGTCTCTTGCTAAAATGTGCTCGGAAGAACTTCCCCCCACTCCATTTTGTTTCCAAAGAAAATTTATTGAATATTAAGTCATAAAGCCAGTGATATAATTTTAATGAAAAATATCCTGTATCACTCAAGACTTAAAAGAACAAAAAAACCCCTTAGAAACACTGCCTTGAAAAATAATCACATTAACTTTACACACAACAGAGTCCTTTCTTAAGCTTTATTTAAGAAATCGAGTACTATATAGTTCAATATATATAAGACACATCCAGTATTGTGTTCCTGATAGCAAGTGCATAGATTTTGTTAAGATATCATTTCACTCGATATAAACGTTTTATGGTCACATGAAGATAATATTCCCAGTGATTTTGCCCAAGCATGAGAGGAGAAAATAGAACACAGCAAAAGTAGTGAGCTACAACAGAGATGAGAAACAAAAACAGCGAATTAGCAGAACAGTCGATTCCTGATAAGTGAATAAGCTGATTGCTTGGTCACAATGTTTTATTCACTTATCAGGAATGTTGCACAGTACATCGATGTTCACTGTGTTTCCTAGCCTGCAGCTGAGAGGCCCAGCCCGTGGGTTGTTGGGAAGTGTCATGGGCTGCCGTCAGCACGGTAAATGGTGACAGTCCTGTAATCTCCCAAGGTGGTCCGTGGGTGGCAAACAGATACACCTTGCTAACTAACACTGCAGCGATGTTTTACAGAATCAAAATGATAAGAATGAATTTAAGCAGGGACCAACTTTACAGTCATGAGTGCTTAAGGAAACTAGCATTTTTGTCCCCTTCTTTGGAGAATTACGATTTTTGTTGTTTTTCTAAAAAACAGCAACAAAAAAACTGGCTTTGTCTTTCCCTTCTTTTACTTAGCATGAGTATTTTGCCTTATACCAAATGGTGGATGGATATATATATTCATTCTTGTATTATAGATTTTAAAAATAAACACTTGCATCTTGGAAAGAATTGATCACCCTCTTTACCCCCTTCTCCCTCCCTCACACCCTCCATCAAGAAAAAAAAAAAAAAAAGGAAATCACACCCTTCGCCCTCTCCCCACTAAGGTAAGCAGTGGTTTTCAGAGGCAATCTGATGAAGGCTATGAGATTTAAAGCAGAACTATTGGCAGGAAGTCAGCTCCCATCTGTGCAGGTTTGGAGCTGGTGGAAGTCACTTCACTGAGGTGTTCGGCCTATGGGGGAAAAGAGCCTCCTTTCCTCCACCTCACCAGGTCCCTCTGTTGTTGAGCCGACTAGAAAAGACCATTTGGGGCCAGAGGGGCCGCCGAAACCAGAGGGTGAAGGGCTTGAGCACCTGCGGGGAAAATCTCATTGGCAGCGGGAGGAAGGCTGCCCGGTGCAGGGTGGCCTGAGTCAGACAGAGTTTGTGCGTCTGAAAAGCTGGAAGGAGAGAGAAGACAGAGGGAGCAAACATCAATGGGATCTTTTAAGAGCACTTGGAGAGCAGTCCGATTCCTGAGCATAAGAGATGGGCAGAGATGGGAGGGTGGCTGGAAGCTTCGGTTTCAGAGGGCATACAAGGAATAGTTGTTCCTTTAGTTCTCTTTTGGTAACTGGGGTTGGGGTGATAATGGGGGACAAGGTGTTCATTCAGGAGGGAGTTGTGTGGATGCATATGGCATCCTTGGCTTTCGTTTGGAAATGGATGATGTATCATGAAGACGTGAGCATGAGAACCTTTACCTCCTTCCCCTCCCACCTCACCAAGTAAGAGCTTCCTTTTGAGCACTTGGAAGTAGTCCCTTTATTTTCTGTTATTTTCAATAATTAAAGCTGCTCCTGGATTCAATCAGCTCTTAAAAAGAAATAATTTAAATTACTTTTCTATACATAGGTGTGACTGATAGGAACGCGTAAACTTAAGTTTAACCCTTTCCCATCTCTATTCACCAGGTCAGTGTGTCGTTTCTTCCCTTAGAGCTCAGCTCTTTGAAAAACGCGGTTAGTCCCTAGGAAGAGTTGGTAATGATACGCCTTTAGACTTGTGGGGAGGTGGAAGGAACCCTAGCTCTGCTTCTGCTCCTCTTAATATTTCTTAAAGTGACGCAGCAGCGAGCCCTAGGAACTGCATCTGCGGGGGGGGGGGGGGGGGGCGGAGGCGGGGACAGGTACCAGTGGGGTCAGAAGACCGGAAGAGGTCTGGGCAAATCCAACTCTGCAGGCAGTTATTTAGGTGAACCACAGAAATAAGTATCAGTCTTGGAAGCGGTGGTTAGAATGGGCTGTTGTACAGAAATCAGAGGTGGCTGGTGTGCATTTTCCCCTTTTCCCCAAATCAGATATTCACTTAGGTGGAATCGACTGTATCTTTTTACACAACATATAGAAAAAAAACAGATACGTGAAACAGTGAGGTGTGTAGATGTATCACCAACATATAATGACTACCAACAATACAACACGCAGAGAGAGAAACAAGTATTAGGAAAATGGTTTAATATTGGAGACAGAAGCAAAAAACTGCATCACACAATAACGTACGTTACAAAAATAAGTTTGACTGTTTCAACTACACGGTTATGTTCACAATGAGGACAGAAGAATCAGAAAAAACTTTGATCTAAACAGCAAAAAAGCAAACCCCTAAAGTTGTAACTAATACATTTATCCACTTAAAGTGACTGAGTACTTCTAAATCTAATTACCTTATTGTGTAACTGCACAATACAGAATAAAAAGTGAAACTTACCGCTGTATTTTAAGACAAAATTCTAATGCTAGATATAAGCAAAGGGAAAAAAGAAATCAAGCCAAAGTTTTTAATTCTCAAAAGAAAAGCAACTTTCTTTCTATCAACCAGAAATCAGACCTGGAATCAGTCAGGGGCCACTAGAGTAAGCCACAAAAATTTCCATTTTTTTTTAATCTCCAGTATAAAAAGTTCCACTGGTACAAAATGCGTAAGTACAATCAGTTGTAGAAATAGGAAAGCCTGCGTATTTTTTTTTTTTGGCTCAAATTCCATCAAACAACAAAATCCAAATGCATCAATAAAACAAACAATACTCGTAAATGGTCTTACAGTTTCCACTAGGTTGCATTAACTTTGGCTTTTCTCAGACAATATTTAAAAACTATTTTGTAATTCTAAACAAAATGATATTATTAATCTACAAACAACAATTCTCACAGCACAAAAAAACACAAATACATTTTTTTGTATGACATTATTCAAAAAGGTAATGAAACTACAGGTTTTTTTAAAATTTTATTTCTTCTTGTTAATTAGCACTTAAGATAATAAAAACAAACAGTAAAATGAGTCCAGAGTAGCACAAGCCAAAGAACTATAACCCCTATGGTGAAAGAAAGATGAACTTGTTACACCTTTGAGGACTGCCATTTTATCACAATTCTCTAATTTAGTGTAAAAATGACTATTCTCTACACTTGATTTTAAAAAAAGCAGTTTCCCTGTGTGTTTTTCCTTCTGGCACAGGCCCTTTGCACCCTTGCAGCTTTTTTTTCCTTTGATAGTAAAAGATAAAGTGAGTAAAAGGACAATTTGTCTCTGAGGAGGGTCAGCTTTTAAACAATGCAAACATGCAGGAAAAAAAAGACTTTCCCCTGAAATGTACTGTTTTGGTCGCCTGCAAAATAAGAAACACCCAATGTGAAGTGCCCATCCTGAGCCTCTTGTCACCGGCATTCAAGCTCCTCTGGGGGAGATGCAGGTGGGTGAAAGGAGGACAGTCTGAAATTCAGATGGTGGTGTTCTCTTGTGTGCTGTGCGTCCACAAACCACCCTATGCTGTATGCGAGAGAGAGATGTGTGCGGACTCCTGGTATTAAGCTGATGGCTGCAGGAAGTACAAAATAGCCCTCAAAGGATGAAGGAAGGCCCCAGCAGTAGTAAACACGTGTGAGGATAATACAGATCATTTCATTGTAAGTGCATGTGCTATAAGAAGGAAACTTGTTTTATGTTTAGTTTTTGTGGTTTTTTTTTTTTTTTTTTGCATCGTTAGAGGCTAGTCCTTTCCATCCCAGGGCTATCACGTCCACATTAAACTGAACAGAGTGGTGAGTGGGAAAAGGAGGAAGGAAAGGGAGCCAGCAGTTTCTGAACTCCTTTAAAGACAAAGACGCTTCCAGGGCCTGCTTTCAAGAAGGCAAGAGTTTGTGTTGGGGCCTCAGGGATGACACTGGGATTTGTCAAGACAGTGAGAGTTCTGTTCAACGCGAAGTCGAAGTCAAAGTAAATGGCACTTTATAGAGTGGCAGCAGGATCTGGTGCTAGGTATTTGGTCAGTAACTGTGATAAAGAACAGAATTGGACTTAGATGGTCAGTCCCCTTTCAATGATTTCAATTAATAAAATCAACAAAAAGGCAGGGAAAGAAAGGACTATCAGCTTCTAACCCCAGGCACCTTGCTTAATCAGAGGTATCTCCTGGGATCAGAGAATGCCCAGCACAGTGGCTGATTAGAAACATCATTAATTGGGAGTATTTAAGAAACAAAATCCTTTAAAATACTACCCCATCACAAAGTCGTTTAACTGGAAGGCATATGAAAATATTCTGAACTAGAACATACCCCTACACCTGATCTCAAAAGCATATAGAATTTAAGGTTAATAATGTAGGTGCTGAATCTACCTACCATCTCCCTTAGAAGGTTTATCCAGTCAACTGTTTCTAATTAAAACCAGAGAAGGAATTTCAGCAGCACATTAGTTTTTTTAAAATGACCAGAAATAATCAAAACTAAAAAAAAAAAAAAAAAAAAAGGTGTAGGGAGGAAAAAAAAATGGAGAGGGTGAAAATATATTTTTTCCCTTCAGATTTGCCTTGTGTTTTTTTTTTTTTCTTTTGGATCTCAACCAGTGGGTAAAAAAAAGTAGGAAAGACAAAACTCAAAGATGTATGGGGGGGAGGGGAGGGGAATCCAAATTATAAACACCCTGGAACAAACAGAAATGACAAGGGTATAAAAAGTTACCAACGCTCCAGACAGCTCTGGGTAGAAAGGGTTAGAAGTTCAAAACTTTCTCACCTTAGAGGTTTCCATATATTATGAAGGAAATACATCGTGAGGTTGCCATCACAGCATTGATGTGCAGAGCGGTTAAAAAAGTGAGACATGGGCACTTATACAATGTCTTACAAAAAACATCATAGAGAAATAACAAACAATAACAATTTCAGGCAACAAGACCACAGGATAGCAAGTTAACAAACTTTTTAACCTCTTTTTTTTTTGTTTTTTGTTTTTTAAATATTAGGGATTTATACAAAACACATAATAAAATACCCATGTTATCAAATTACTTCTCACAAGAAACACACTGAAGCTCTAGGAAGGAAGTACCTTTGGAATTTGGCACTATATATTTTCACTTTTTTTCTTTAAAAGAAAAAAAAAATCACATTTTGCTGAACACAAACACATCTAAATAGTCCACAATAAAAAAAAATGACATCAATGCTTTACAAGCCAACACAAAACTTATTCTGGAATAGGTTTTTTTTTTTTTTTTCCCCTCACATGAAATTTTTTTTTAAGCAAACTTTTTTTTTTTGAAATTCTTTAAGTAAACCAATTCTAACCTTGTCTTATCAACAGAGAACATTAAGACCGTAAGACTCATGATTGAAACCACAACTTAATTCACAGAAGCACCAACATAACACAGTTTACAGTAACCTTTCTCCTGTACATTGAAACAGTATAAAATATAGGTAATTTCATGTGCATTAAACCATGGATTGTCTAACTGTGAGTCAGTTCAGCAAAAGGTGACACAAATAGGTAGCATTTGCCCCAAAACAGGGTAAATATTTTTCTTATACTAATCTACAAAAAGTGGTTCTATATATATATCTTAATGAGAAAGTGAGCCACCTAAAATGGCCTTATCAAAAAACTTTACACTGCCTGAAAAATGTAAAAACTATTACAGACCTCTAGAGACTTAAAATCAGACAGTTTTTTTTCTCAAACTGTTTTTGGAAGTAGTCTGTTAGAAACCAACATTCTGTGTCCCTGGACACATATTGCTATTGTTACCAGTGACCGGGAAGAATGCCAATCCCTGTATAATACTTTCAAGTCTGTTTTATGAAAAGAAAAAAAAAATAAGAAAGAAACGTTTTTGCCACAGGTTTTTTTCTATAATTTGTCTAATAATAAATTTCAGTCTTGCATGAATGCAGCAATGTTTTTCACATTGACTTCCCAGAATTCATAGCTAGATGAGGTCACATGCAAATTTCAAAGGTCAAACTAGATCAAAGGTCAGTAGGAGAACCAAATGTGATGTGAGGTCAGAAAGACATCAGAAACAATGACGGGACGATGAAACTTTTTTTTTTTGAGACGCCACAGGGACATGCTAGGCAAACGGTGAACTAACGGGCATGAAGATGTCTAGGGAGAAAACAAGGGAGAGTAAAAAGTTACACAGAATCTACGCAGCAGCAACAAAATCACTCTTAAGGGTGCAGGAGAAAAACTAATGCAAATCTTAGGTCATCCCGGGAGTCTACGAGCCATTCCCGTAATTTGCATTTCTTACAATCTTTATCCACAGCACAATGGAACCCCAAGAGAATCCATCCGGAGGAGGAGAGGGGATGGATTCCAGGAGTTTTGGGGTGGGGGCTGGCGAGGGACAGGAGGGGAGGATCCAGTTTCAACGGATGTAACATATGGGGGAGAGTCAGACGACCGAACTATAAACTAGATAGATCATGGAAGCTACAAACAAAATCGTCAGACAGATACGAACAACAAGAGGGAAAAGCATGAACTGTAGGCCTAGGGTTCAACGGTGAAAAAAAGCCCATTCCTAGAACGATTCCTCTAGAGACTACTTCAAAAGGATCTAGCTAGCACAGAGAACTGCTCTTTAGGTACCCAATAAGTTAACAATAGGCAATAAATAACTTCCATTATTTCTGAGGCAGTAAAAATTTTGTACAAAAATAGAAATGCTTTTTTTACAAATAAAATTTACAGGCCTGTGGCTTTCTTTTTTATTTATGTATTTATGTATTATTTATTTATTATTAAATTTATCTTTCAAGAAACATCAAGTATTTTCACTCATTTTTATTTTATTTTTAAACCCTGTAGCTTTAAGAAACAGATCTCTAAATCTTTTTTTACATTAATCCTTTCTAAAAACTAAAATAAAACAACAAAATAGACAACCAGTGTAATAATCTGACCAATAAATGTCATGTTTCTTTGAACCCTAAAATAAAATCCTACTTGTTAAAACAAACCAAATGTAGTGGAAAGACGTTTGTATTGTTTTAAGTGCTTCTCCTGGCTTCTCTCTCGAGCTAGGCCACCACCTTAACCTCTAAACGGTTGGCGCCCTCCTAGGGATGGGCGCGGACAGGAGGGGTGAATTCACCAGGCAGTGCTCTGGGGCACCAGGGGTCTCAGAGTTAGAATTGCACGTTAGCCTTTGTTTGCCTTTTAAATTCTCAAGATGTCATTTATTTATGTGTATTTTTCTTTAAAAAAAAAAAGCAAAAAACGAGAACAAAACGAAAAAGGTAAAAGGAGATTCAAATTGCAAAACAAAGGAGAATACAGTGGCACAACTGGAAGAGGAGTTTTACTTGATAGAAACAAGGTAGCCCAAGTTTTTAATTATGGCGAACTGGGTGGGGGGCGGGGGAGGGGACATGGAGGCCTTATTGTAAAAATAACCGTCTCTCTTGGTAAAAGTTGGCAATGTGGTCCTCCTCTGCCTTTCCTGTTGAGAACAGGCTGGCTTGTGGGACTTACCCTAAGAAAGCTAAAATAAGAGCAGGGAGCCTCTGGGGTTAGGCTCAGTAAGGTTTGCTGTCGTTTTTGGAGCGCTTCAGCTGGACCTTCAAGCGTTTCATGCCAATCTGAAAGCCATTCATAGCCTGGATAGCAGCTTGCGCGGACACAGGATTGTCGTAGCTAACAAAGCCTGGAAGACACAAGGGGAAGGACGGTGGCAATCAACACGGAGAGGCAGCGGAGTAGACAGCAGGGAGCAGGACGTCGTGGGGGCGGGGGCTGGAGAGTGTCACTGTACGTGGTGGGCAGCGTGGGCACATCCTGTGGGCTCGGCTGGGAGCAGCTCTGCTCAGTTCAGTGTGTGCCGGCTGTGGACGGACGGGGTGTGTTTTACGGCCACCCCTGGGAACATCCACTGAGAAACAGTGAAAAAAGCTGGTCGGACTGGGAATTGGGTATCATGACAACAACGCCCTCCTCTGTGAAAAGCGAAATCTCAGACTCTCAGACTCCTGGTCTGTTTACTGATTTCGGTCAAGTCTGTGTTTCAAGCCCCTTGAAATCCTTCGGACAGAACCCCTGGGGGTGCTCACAGAGGCAGAGGCATAGATACTCCGGGGCTCGCAGGGTCCCCAGAGGCTCACGTGTCCCAAGCAGGTGTGGTTTAAATGAAGGGCTGGTAACGGTACACTGCAAACACCCCGACTCTCATTCCAGTTCCCCGTCTGTGTCCACACAGCCCACACCTGTTCGACTGTCGGATGGGGTCAGTGAATTAACTCTAAGATAATTTGTACTTGATTTTTAACATTTTGGAGTTATTTCTGAGAGGGACCTATGGACCCAAGGGAAATGCCGGCCCTTTCTTATCATCTCAACTTCCATTTTCAAAGCTCCACTGCATTCAACAGACTGGAAATTGCTACCTTATACCCCCTAAGAATAAAGAGTCTGAACAGCTTAGGGCTTAAGAGCCATCCTCACAGACTTCCCAGTGTCTTTGTCTGTACAAAATGGCAGGGAGGGCGTGCTTTTGAGAAAGGGCCAGTGATGCTCTGCAAAGACCCAGAAACAGACTTCTGATCACATAGTTTGCTCTAACACTGGCGGTGGGGGTAGGAGGGTACATGCAAAACTTTCTTTAGGTAATGCTGATGTAAAGGTGTTGAGTTTGTACTGTGCCTACTTCTCGTGTTGAAAGGAAGCTATTATACTGGGTGAATTTCAGTTCTCAACATCAGCTGTTCAGAAGGTTCTATACTAAGCTTCAACTATCTGCTATTAAAGTCTAAAGCTAAAGAGAAAATTCCTTTACAAACTGGAGGAGGAAGAAAAGGACATAAATATACCTTCAGCAGAGTTCTCAGCCGATAAAAATGAGCATATGGTATAATGCAGAAAAGCTTTTCATTGGCAGGCTGTACTGCAAAATGGTGGTACAGATTTTTACTAAATCTAATTCCCAGTATAAGTGCTCTCGAATCCAAGAGTTTGGCTCTGATTTTCTCCTTTCCTTCTAGGTCGTTACCCAGAAGCAGCAAGATGATTAAAGAATGGAAATGGGTCAAGGGTGAAATGGATAATGAAACCCGGCCAAGAGGTTAGCATGAAAGAATGGGCTACCTAAGGCTAGCAAATCTGGGACCGCCCCCCCCCACCCCCCCCCCGCAAATTAGGCCGGCTAACTGAGAAATGTAGGTTTGGGATGCTGCAGCTTTTGATAAAAATTGAAAACAGTGCATAGTGCTAAATACACTTGTCTGCTGACATTCATCGGTATAGCCTGCATTATTACACCTTGGTTGATACAATCTCTTTTCAAGGCACTAACTGTTTTTCTCAAAATCAGACCCTGAAGCACAATCCCTTTCTGATCTGCAAATAAGCCCAGGACATTGCTTAGTGATGAGTATAAAAGTCTGTCTCATAACCTCGCGCAGGGAAGCTCCGAGTGGTAAGCTCCCACCGAAACACACACGCCCCCTATGTAACCACTCCCTTTCCATTTCACTTGTTGGTGCGCCATCACAAGGGGGTTTATGTACTTGTCATAGTAGCAGCGATAGTGGGGTGGGTTCAGGCTGACACCCTGGCCACTTGGGTAAAAACAGTGACTTTCAATGGTTGACATACTAATTCCCCTAACAACAGAGGCTTCAGACCTTCCTGGATGATGGCACAGAGATCAGAAAGACGTTACGATAATGGGGTTTTAGAAGCCAAAACATTCTCTCTACACCCGTTGCCCATTACCAGTTAGCCGGTACTAAGTCTGAATACCACTCCTACCACCTTTGATGCTTTTCTTCATACCATATAGTTCTCTTTGTATTTCCTCTGGTCTGGATCTACTCCACTTTGTTTTGTGCTGTTACTGCCTACTCCCTCCCTGAATTACTAGACTGGAGGAATGATGAGGGCAAATGTTCAATCTCAGACTGGGCCAGAACTTGCCAAGCAAGTAATCTATACTCTGAACATTCTAGACTCTCAGCCACTTTGGAGACCAAAGGGGTTCAAAAAGCAAAACAAGAAATAGATTTAATGAACGCTATGCTCCTGCTTCTAAAACATTAGGGCCAGTGGAGAGTGTGCCTCTCAGGGAGCACAGACTGCCCTAGGAGGCAGAGTCTGGGCTGCGTGAGGAAGGAGGGCACGACGGCCCAGGCCACTGAGGACCTGGGTTTTCCAGCGTTCTCTGAATGCTTGCATCTCCGGGCTCTGCATCCACTCGGGCAGGCCCTGCAGAGCCCATCATCCCAAATTCTGGCTCCCGAATCAGCATAATGCAGCACTTCCCGGGACCGGACAGGCATCAACTCCCCGTCCCAAGCTTGGGGGCCTGCAGGGTGGTGGGCAGCCTGGCCACACCCCTACTGTGAAGGTATGTGAGAATGTAGGAAGCCTTCCCATACCACATGCTACCCGGATCCACAAGTGCCAGAAGCCTCCCGCACCTAGAAGGCTACGGAATTCGTGGCAGAGTGTCTGCAATACTACTCTGTATCAGGATCGCCTAAACTACGCTATGGTCCATTAACTATCTCCCTCTGCTCAAGTTCGTGGTTCCATCGGTGGGGCTTGAGGAAACTAGTGAAAGATGACTAGCCGCGTGCAGTAAGACCCTGAGTAGCACAGTACACAACATCATCTAAGGCATGGGCATTTAGTTTCATTTCCCAGATCCTTCCTTTTTATGTAGCCCCTTCCTCTGCTTTTGACTAAATGACTTTGCCCGATCTGCTTACATGGATCCAGAACACCAGGAAACAGCACCACCCAGGGAAGGCCCTATCTGGACTTCTCAAATATTTGCCATTTACATTTTCCTTCCCATGACTCCTCACACTTGGGAATGTACTGTAATATTCTGGCTTGGTTTCTTTTGCATACCAAAGCACTTGCTCAGATTGGTCTGTTTGTCAATGAAGACTTTAGCAGAGATAACATTTCCAAAAGGCATGAACATCTGCAGAATGTCCTGGTCTCCAAACTCCTGTGGAAGGTGGTAAATAAAGAGGTTTGCACCCTCTGGACCTAAAGAGGAAAAAAAAATCAGAGTAAGGTATTCTTCGCTTCTTAGTTCCCAAGGCCTCTTCTTAGGACTGCTTTTTAACAACAGATAGCCTAAGCATTTGCCTTTCTCTCTCATACTAGAAGGGAATGAGATAGATGGATAAATGTCAAGTGCTGGTATGTCTTTCAGGACGGGAATCATCCTTCAGATGTTCCTGATTTCCAAAGACACTGGTCAGCAATAGCTGTCTTTTCACTGATCATCTTCTGTGGCTCGCATTTGCTTAGTGTACATATTTTCAGTCTCCTCTTCTTGGGGGGTGAGGGTGGTCCCCATGGGGTAGAGGTGGGGAGGAGAACGCAGGAGTGGGTTTTTCCTGGGTGGCTGTGTTCTGTTGTATGTATAGACGATCTCTTGGAGTTGAGAGTATCCTGTGTGTTCTAAGCAAATTGCAGCAATTTAGAATAATGGATATAGCAGTAGTGTTGCTTGGATTTCTCAATCATTTACCTAATTATCCATCCAGTTTTGATTTGCCAAATCTCTTAACACAGTCTAATAATCATTTTTATTAGAAATGACTGGCAGTGAGTCAAGGCAGGGAAAAATAGGTAGCTAGAGTTTCACAGCTGTGATAGGAATTATACCACTGGGGATTAGCCTTGGAAATGAACGCACAAGGTGCAGAAGCTAGGCAGTGACCAAGCTCAGAGATGTCACTTTCCAGAGAAACAGGAAGCAAGGGCAGAGTACGGAAGGTCCTCTCAGCTACACTGGTTAGAGAGGTAAGCTCTCCTCCTTGTCTTCCCCATCTCTCTAGCCACCTGCCCAAGAGCCATCCGAAGGTGAAAAGGAGGGAATCTGAATGACCTGATGGGAGGCAGTCATCTAACATAGAACAGGCAAGGAGGCTTTCCAGGTCCAAGGCCGCCTGGGGTAGTTACCAATCCCACCACCCCCCCCACTTGTCTGGAGAGGCCCCCCCCCCCCCGCCAAGGGCTGGATGTCTCTAAGATGTTCTAAGTTCGGGGCGTGGTGTCTGGGAGGGAAGGGTGCTCACAAAAACCGATGAAGTAACCTTGGCAGCTGACTCCTGGAACCTTCACTGGCATCCAGGGGAGGAACCAGAGCTGCCTGCCCCACTGGGATGCCGCAGGGGGTGTGGTGGTGGTTAGTATTTGGGTCTAAGAAAAGTAAAACTGGAGAAAGAATAACTTTGTAAAACTAAAAGAGAAGAAACATCTTTGTAAAGAAGAGTCAAACCAAGTTTCTCCCCACAGAAAAAGAGTGTTCTAACGTGTGGGACTTTTCCCAAGGATGTCTTCTGGAGGCAAGTTTCTAAAGCCACAGAGATGAAGCATTTCAGTTCAACATGACCACTTTAACTTTCTGTGTCGCTCACAATTCCCATGGACATATCCACATTCCAGTGCCAAGGAGGCAGTCTGTAATTCAAGGGACACAGTTGTAGGTCTTAGGTCCCCAAATGTTTCCTGGTTTACTTAGTATGACTAGGTGAAAAACCAAAACATGGGAAAGGGGTGTTTGGAGTGCCACCAGGCCGGGCACGGCTTCGGCAGTGTGTGCTGGGCAAATCTGGCACCACCCAGATTTCATGTGCCTTCTCAGTAAAAGGTCCACATGTACAAATGAGGATTTATGGGACCCACTGCAACTTAATGTACTCTGTCAGATTACTGGCTACGCCTGGACAGTCCTGGCATTCTAGAACACTGTACATTCCGACTGTATCTGTGCCACATGGGGGGACCAAGAAACTATGAAAAAGGTCAATCTAAGGAGGCTCTGTTCTTTATTCACCATTTTCTCAGGTAAAGTGCCACCAGCATCTCCTAGTGTAGACCCCACAGTTTTCATCACCCAGAAATAGTTTGATTTTGCAAACTGCCAAAATTGTGAACACTAAAATGAGAAAAAGGTGACTCGATGTGGAAAACCTCTCTTCCGTGCAACGAAGGCGGCTGTTGCCATAGATACCAAGGGCCGAAACACAAAAACACGTTTTTGAGGGTTCCACCTATGTATCCACCTCACTGTTGCTTTTAGTAAGAACCTGCTGACAAATCACGCATTCCTCGGATCTCTCCCAGTACATGTCATTTTAACTTACTGGAGTTCTCTGTTAGAGTGTTGGTCCCAGCTGGCTGGGTGCTCACATTTTGTATTTCTCAGCTAGGGCACTTGGTCTAGCACAGAGCATTGGGGTATCTGTGGCCAACGGCCAGCACCCACCAGCTGCTTCGTGGCCTTCCCGAGGCTCTACCTACTTGTGTGTGCGTGACCGCCTCCTGCAAATCAAGGAACACGGGAAGGTATTATTCAGGAGTGACAGGAAAGGTGGTCAACTTTCCTGGATTGAGGTCGATAGGGATGCCATAACCCTTCAGACGATTTAGCTGGGGAATATATCAGAGCCACTTTAAAACAACAACAGTAGCAAAGCCAGCCTGGCTCATTTTCCTATGGGAAAATATATACTAGGGTACATGACTAAATGCATCAACTTGACTTTCAACTCTCTGAACTAAAGGACAAAACCATAGAGCAGAAAATCTAAAAATCTGTTTAGTTGTGGAATTCATTTTTTTTTCCTTCCAAGTATAACCTGCTTTGAAAATTATGTTGTGGTTAAACTAATATTAGGATGGTTTACATTTCTTGAGAACACATCAACTGGGTGAAAAGAAGGTGATCAGAAGAGAGGTATGAGAAGGTGGGAGATGATTAAAAACGCTAAACAAACCAAAAAACACCACCACCACCACCAAAAAAATCAAAACTAAACCATGCAACTGGTACCCCAATACCTAAATGTCAATGACCCCAGGTTGGCAGCCATTATTCACATTAATCCCGGACGGTTAGCTACTGCACAGGCAATCGCAAAAAGGCAAGGCATGGAGATGTGGGGCAGTGAGCTGCGGTGAAGCAGCAGAGAACAGTTGTCTCAGGGCCCACACTCTATCCTTGCACCAGTACATGGCGAGTCCACTGGTGACGTGTTTCTCGGTGACATCCGTCATGTCGCTTGCTCTAAGGCTCTGCTGGGCAGTGGAGCAGTGGCCAGGATTCTTTAAGAATCCGGCCGGGAACTGGCTTTTATGTTTTCGCCTAAGAACATCATTATCTCACAGACCCCTCCTACCACAGTCATCATGGCAGTCCGACCCCAGACAAGGGACCTCAGTGCAGGCCCTTCTTTGGGAAGGCAGGGTATTTATGACGTAGGGTCTCCACATGCCTCAGGAAATACAGTTGCCTGAACGGTGGTGCAGGTTTTTAAAAATCTACACTAACAGTCACAGCTAAGAATAAAGAGAAAGTTGAAATAATGAAGAATTTAGATTTTCATATATCTCATTTTTAACGATCTCTTACTTATAAATGGAAACAAACCTTTGTTCTACAAGAGTATCTTTAAAGCTGTGTCCCTTTTAAAGTTCACAACTTTACAAAGTGAAAACATTCTATTCTTATAGAACACCATATTTAAAATACTCAGACAAGAACAGTTTGGAAATGTGGGGTGAGGATAAAGAAGGGAAAGAAATTTGTACAGACTTCCTCAGCAGTACTTCCCTATTCTAGCCTCTTATGCCATACTCCCAACAGGTGTGAAAGAGAATAAATATCATCATGGTGCAGAGTTTGCTTGAAAGCCATTTCTACTAAGGAGAAGAGACCAAAGGAAGAAAGGAAAAGACAAGCTCTCCCTCTTTGGACTGGTTCATTAACTGTTCTAGAATTAGCTTGAATTTATTCTTAGCATTCATTTCCTGAGACTCACTTTGCCTCATTGGCAGAGAAGCAAGACCATCAGTCACATACTTACTTCCTCAGAAGACCCCCGATTCAACACAGACCCAGCCGATCCTGATGGTGCGTTTCATCCTTACCCTGGAAACTTTCGCCTATGAAGAGTCCAGCTAACCAGCCACAGGGCGTGGGGACGCCCAGATACCTGGGACATGCCTGGGAAGACCATCGACTGACCCCTTCCGCTAGGGAGCAGTTAATGTGTAGGGGACGGCCCCTGCTGACTTGGGAGAGCGGGTTCCTGCCAGGTTTCTGAGGGCAGCAACTACTAGGTAACTGCGTAGAAGCACGCAGTGGGTGAGAAACAAGTCTGAGGAGGGAAATTAAAAGACTGATGAAAAATTACAGCATAAAAGAAGTACGAGCCTGAGGAGGACAGGAGAGAAGACTCAAACCAATGGCTTAGTCGTGTTAGGTTTTCTAAAGGAGAAAAACGAACCCCACCCCATGAAGGGCAGAAGTAAATAACGGCTTTCTCCTAGGACGCTGGCTCCGTCGAGTTTCTCGGAGGCCGGCCGTACGGGCGCCTCGGCCGTCCGGGCCCGGGCGAGCACCTACCTTCCTTCTGGCTGCCCGCGGCGCTCTGCTGTTGCAGCAAGCTCTGGCTGTACAGAGTGGGCAGTGCCGCGGCCGCGTACTGCTGAATCCCTGAGTAGGCCTGCGTGAGGGCGTCCATGGTGCCCGCCGTGCCATTCGTCAAGCCCGTGGCGCCAAGTCCTCCATTCAGAGCCGCCATACCTGAGAGCATTTGAGCAACTTTACAAAAAACCCAACAATAGAGAAGAGAAATAGCACTTTTCATTAGTGCTTTCCAAAGGAAGTTAGAGAATCATTTGACACAAGTAACAGCAAGTGCATGCAGCTAGCACAGCGATGAACCCAACATGGAAGTGAACACAGAACTATGAGGCAGCACGTTGTCACAACGGGGAACACACAACAGAACCCACGAAACCCGCTGAGCAATGATGCCGTCACTCCCTAAGGCCAGTGAGCAGACTTCACGGAGGCACGAAGTGAGACAGGACGTTGCAATTCCATGCACGGTGCTACTGGCAAGTACTGGTATCGTTTTGAAATGAGAGCCTTTTCCTCCGTAGAGCCCAGAAGCATGTAAGAAAACGTGAGTGACGGGCTTTAACAGCTGTGCACTTAAATCCATTTCCTGGGCGCTCTGAGGAGCATGGGATGGCTCAAGGGTTTGCGGAGAAAGGGATAAAACTTGTCTCCATCAGCGGGCTGATGAGATGGTCCCGGAGGCCAGCTCTGTCCCCAGGGAACCTGTGTGCAGCCCCCTGAAACAGCTCAGGGATGTCGTCAGGGACAGGCCCTTAGGAAGACTCGTCTAGCTGATTAAGAATGAAAGCCCAGCAAAAATGGGGACCCTTAATCTAACTGTAGAGAACTGAGGCTGCTTCCTCAGTGGGAAAGGCTCCAAACAGAATGGGGCCAACTTAAGCAGCAGACACACACGCAGATATGAATCCGGGTCACGGGAGCGTGCACCCCTGAAAGCGCTCCATGTCGTGTTTTCCCATTAACTGAAGTGATACCCGTGTCTGTAAGCTGGATCTTGGCTATTCACGGATGGGAACTGGATGCTGGCCAGCGCTTGAGTTTTTTTTTGTATCTTGGCTGCTCTTTTGCTCTGTTATGGTTGCTGACTGTGCCACATTTTCCCCGAGTACTGAGTCAAAACAAGCAACACTTTATAGAGTGCTAACTTTCGTATGAACTCAGGAAATGGAAGAGGTGACATCATAATAGCCTTTAGTTGCCTTTATGATTAAAACATTTAAAAAAGATTTGTTTTCTGGGAAGAACTTACTGAAAACATTAATGAAACTCTTGAATGGATTAGGACTATTGATTAGGGCTATTGAAATAGCAAAGATGACTAACTGAAAAACAAATTGGCAAGAAGTCTAATGAGGACAGAGGACCAGATAAAGATGCTTAAGAAATGATACAGAGGAATCCAATACCAGAATCACATCAACACCCACCAGTGTTCTTGCGTGCCATCCACAGAAGATGGAGCAGGTGGGGAGTGTTCTACGTACTCTCAGCATGCCTCGGTTACTCTGACAACTTCATCTCATCTCTTAGGTGAAAAGGACTACACACAAGATATGAATTAGACCATGGCTTAACAGCAGAGGAAATGCATAGTGCCTCAAGTCTGGTATTCTTCCAGGGGGGCTTGAGGGGACAGAAGTGGGCACAGGGTGAAGTCACCAAGTACAGTCTCCTCAGTACAGACACCGCACGGGGGGTGGGGGTGAGGAGCCTCTGAAAGACAGAAGAATGGAATAAGCCTCCTGAAAAAGGAAATCCTTGCGGGTGGATCTAGCAAATACAAACGAAGCTAAGAAGGTGCCGGCCAGCAGAGGTCCTGTGGACTCTGCTTTAAGTTTCTTACTGAGAAGCATTCTATGCTCTAATTTTTTTTGGTCAAATAAATGCTGTTAAAGAGCTTGGAACTAGTGTGTCCTCCGAATTAAACAGTCCCTCAGACAGCAGCTGATCCCATTTACCCGACTCAGGCCTCTCTCCTCCTCCGTCCCTGGTATTCGTAGGGCTGCTGAAGGCTGGGGAGTAACTTCACTTTTCTCCTTTCGGTCTTATTTTATCCTCACCTCCCAATATTTGTGTGAATGCAAAGAAACAGCAATGGTTCTTTTCTAGAAGGTGAGAGGAGGGTGTAAAATAACTCCGGAGGAGCTGGGCACAGTTCAGTGCTGTTTGTTTCATTTCCGTCAGGCTGCGACTAGGTGCTAGGGACACAGACGATCACGCCGTGGGGCTCAGCCCTCTAGAAAGCCGGATCCCTGGGTGGGAAGGAATTCTAGCAGGGGAGTGAGGGGTGACTTGCCACTCTACTTCTACCCCGAGGCAGGAGAGTCTAGGTGTGCATCGTGGCGAACGGGGCTGCTCGGAGCTCTGCTGCTGTCACCGGAACGGTAGAGCCCTGCATCTCTGGTGCCTTGTCAGCTAAGGGCCTGGCGGTTTGCAGCCAGTGGGCCTCCCTGTGCGTCGTAGCTTCCCCAGAGGCCGGACACACGGTGGGTGTTTCACTGCAGGGCTCACTGTGGCCCTGGACTCCCTTCCTCTCTGGTACATGTCTCCCTTTTTTTTTTAATCATCCAGGTCAGGTGAATTTTCTTCTCTTTCCACCTTTCTGCCATTTTTTTTTTTTCCTCTTGAAACACAGAAGCAGAATGAACTTCAGTGCTCCTGAAAGACGGGATGGGTTTTAGGACTAGAGTCATCGTGAGGCCTGCAGCCCTACCAAGTGACATTCCAGCACATCGTCACTCCGTTCCTGCCTACACTTCACGGTCCTTGGCCGTGTTTTTGGACTACATCTCAGGGCAAATCTGCTTTCTGAAGGGCTCTGCTTACTTCAAGTGATGCCACACGTGCGGGAGGTAGTTGTAGCTGGCTTGACCTGCCTGAAGCGAGGCTGGAAATGGTATTGGAGGCACCAATGGGTGCCGATGCGGAAGAGGGGACTGGTAAGGGCTCTCCAGCCCGGGCCTTTCCTCCTCCATGGTATAACCATCCTTTTGAGCAAAAAATAAGGGTACAAATTCTGGCAGGTGCATTGAGAATATTAAAAACCAAACTATCCTGGAGGTTCTGGGGGATGTGTTTGCCAAAGCCAAGGTAGAATAAGGTAATTGATTACCTGGCAGAATTTGAAAGACCATCAAAGGAAGATTTATATTAAATAATTATTATATCAAAGATAACACTTGTCAATTCAGCTGCTGGTATCTGATTACATGCACAAACTTTGGACAGTGTTTACAGAGGTTTGAAGAAAGTTAAGTTGAATAAATGTCTCACCTTAAAAGAATGGGAATTTTCTTTAAAAAAGCCAAATGGATCAATCATTTCATCCCATTAAATCTAAATTCCCATGCATGCTGTTTGGACAAGGAACAAAATGACAGATGTGCCAATCTCAACAAGGGAGGATCTTTGCACACGGTCTGTGGACAGTCAGTACATATCCTGACTACTGAATCATAAGGAAAATACATTTGTAGTACTCTACTGTATTAACTGAAAAAAAATATGCATATCAGTGAGCCCGCACAGTTCAAACCTATGTTGTTCAAGGGTCAACTGTATTTCCATAAACACTATTCACCAGGCACTTGTGCTTGGTTATATTCTGACAAATCCTAATTTTAAGCACTATATGGTAAGCCATTTGGAAGAATGGTGTGATCTGAACAAGGAAAAAAAAAGTATGTCACTTGACCTACGTTAAAACACCTACACAAAGTCAGATACGGACTCTTGGGTGGATATATCTGCAAAAATATTTTGTTTTAGTTCAGATGTACAAAACACATCTTATGTACAAAACATGTCTTGAGAACACTCAAATAATCCAAAACTGAAAGCTCTGTTAGTCAATCACCACCCACATTCCTTACCTCTGATCTTGGCAACTTTTGCTTTTAGCTTTAGGCTTCTACTCTACTTTTTTTAAGCCCCTCCATTCATGAATGTATAAGGGAAGAAAAGGGCTATCAAATTTGAGTTCAATTCAGCTACTTGTCTTCTAACCAAAACTTTATTTTGGGAGGAGAGGGGCCCTGTGGCAGTGAAGAGGGTAACATTTTTACAAAGATGAGTTAATTGGGAATTAAGGGGATTCCATCTACCTACATTCTTCCTGGCTCCTTTGTCCATGGGAAAGAGACGGCTCTCTTTGGACAACCGGAGAATTCTTTCAGTAGCAAGTCATTGTTCCTGGGATGGAGTAAGGTAGGAAACAGCAGTGATATGGAAGCTGTGGCCACCTTTTTTAAAAGCTGCCTCTATTCCAGTAACGTCTTTTGAGTACCTTCTTTGAGAGTTATTCAGTAGGATGGGCAGCACGATCACATTCAGGCAGGGTGGTCTGAAAGAGGACACTCTATGTATTTCCGTTTCCTCTTAGTATTTGAGAAAAGGAACAAATACCAGCTCCAAGCCAGTGTTGGGATTGTTAAATAGCTCTGTGCTAGTAACATTTACCAAATCAGAAGGAATGTAGTTTTGTTTGTGATTTTTGTAAATGAGCAATTAAACATTTTCCTGGTTCACACCGTCTGGTAGGGGCTGTTTGAAACGAGACACCTTCTCAATTCCCCGTCAACTATCCATATTTGTTGTGCCCCAATTGCAAAAAATTTAGAGAACAAAACATTTTAAGCCCGTTGTCCTTGCCAGAAGCAAAATTTGTGACACAGAGCCCACACAAGGACTAGTCCTAGTTTCTTGGCCTTTCAACAGAGCCCCTCTCTAGTCCCTCATGGCACTGATGGGAAAACACCAGCAAAGCACGAGAGACTGGGATGGAGAGAGACAGGACCACACAGACGGGAGGACAGCACACAAGCAGTCATGAGCACGTGCTGAGGAGGACAGCCATTCCCACTGGCCTGTTACTTTGCAGACCAAGGACAGGACAGGCAGGCGATCAAATCAAAGTCCTTGTTTTAGGGGAACTAGGTCCTGGGGCAAGAGAAGCAGCATGAAGGGATGTGTGCAAACACACTTGTCTGCAACCGAGGGGAAGGAAGTGGGTTGGAGCGTCTGCAGAACAAGGTCAGAAACAGGAGTCAAGGCAATGACGGCTCCTCCTGGGCCGTTGGGAAGTGGGGAGCTGGAGGCAGTTTTACTGGAATAAAACATTCCGTTGTCACATGGTTACCACTTCGTGTACTGTTTGCTAATCAAGTCTATCCTATCTGGAAGGAATAATCTTTTTCTTTTCTTTTTGGCCTACAGTAAAACTCAGTCCCAGTTTTCATTTTTCTCAGCCATTTTTCTCTAAATAAAAGTGTTTAATAAAACTTGAAAATTTGATAAGTTCTAGATTCCTTTTTATCAAACTACAAGGCATTCTTTTTGAGATTTTAAAGTACAGAACGATTGGGATTTTTTTGCTTTAAAAAAATTGTATCATCTGATCATCCCTTAAAGACTGTTCACTTCTTGGATCATGGCTGAAACCAACTTGCCAAGGACCCCTTTCTGAAAGCTGAAAGTGGGCAGGCGTTGGGTTGCCCAGGCTGCATGGTAGGTCACTGGGCCCCCAAATCAGAATCTCTTCGGGCTCTCCTGGGTTGGGCTACTCTCGACTCAGGACTGAATTGAGGGAAAAGCAAATGAGGTGTCCCCCTCTGTGGGCGGAGGATCACTTTCCCCCAGTGTAGAGGCCAATGCCAAGCACAAGGCTAAAATAGGACTTGTTCTCTGTCTGGGGACTATCTCCAACCCCCCCAACCCCCCCTCCAGCCAAAGATCCAAAATGGCAGAAATCGGCAAGCTGTGTAGGACAGAACCTGGAGTTCCTCAGTGAGTCCCTAGGTTTCAGGCTGAAAGGATTCTGTAAGCCGGCTGCCCGACTCTGCCTTAGCCTGCCAAGGTAACATGCGCCTCTTCAGAGATGAAGATGCTTGGGGGGGGCGGGGGAGTCCTGTCTGTGGGTGCTTACAGATCCCGTACCGCGGCCGGTGGGGCTCTGCACTCCGCTCTATTTCCTTTTTTCCAAGGCCTCGTTTTTCCTTCTCTATATATGTCATGACTCTTTAGAGCAAGAGGACACCCGGAAGATCATCTAATCCAGAACTTTCCATTTTCAAATGGGACTCTGAAGCCTGAGGTGGGCGGGCCAGCATTTGCTCAGGACTTTTGCAGGTTGGGAACTGGACCCATGCGTCCTGACTTCTAGTCCCATTTTTCTATTAAAACACACTGCCTCTCAGAAGAAGAGACCCCAGCCAAACCCAAACCACCCCCGTGTGAAACCTGTAGCTATCCGTGCGCCACAGGAACCTAGGGATGGATGCACATTCTGCATATTAGAAGAGACTGGGGGTGGTGGGGTTGGGTGGTCTTGGAGGCAGAGTGAGCGTAGACAGCATTTGCCTAGCACGGCATGTGCTCCTCCATCCCAAGCTGTAGTTCTCCCTGTTCCCTCTCCTTTGCAGGTCGTTACTGGGGGAGAATTTGGGGGGAGGCTGTCCACCAGAGCAGCAAATACTCACTGTTTAGGGTACCTGCTAGTGCGTTAATATTATTCAGCCCAACAGTGGCTCCCGCCAGTCCTTGCAGCGTCCCAAGGGAGGTCAGAGAATTCATGGCTGCACCAGCAGTGGAGTTGGGGGTTGAAGCAGCCACTGAAACACAAAACAGGACAGGAAGACGGGGAGAGAAAGCACCAGATGAGTGAAAGCCAACCGGCCCCGGAAAGTACTCGTCTTCCCACAACGGACGGAGTAGGGGCCGCTCAGGCACCAGGACCCCGGAGCCGCTTCCCTCCAGGCTGGGGCCTTATCCAGGTTCACCAGGGACCAGCACCCGGACCAGGGCGGGGGGGGGGGGGGGGGGGGGGCAGTTCTTGGCTTTCTCGGTTTCTGCTTCAGACTCTGCATTTTCTTTTCTCAACGAAATTTTGAAAAAAAGAAATCCTCCATCTTCCTGAATTTGACTAAAGACTTCAGGGCCCAGGTGGTGGTGATAACAGAGTGAGGAGGGGTACGAGATAAAACCATTCTGTTCCAAACTCTCTCTTAACTACCCCTCCCCCCACCCCGCCTTTTAGGTAACAGGTTTATTGGGATGTCATTCACATACCGTAAAATTTATCCCTTTAAAGTATACAATTCAGTGGGTTTTAGTCTATCTGCAGAGTTACACAGCTAGCACCACCATCTAACCGAATATTTTTCTTACCCCAAACAAACCCATCCCCATTAGCACGCATTCCCCGTTCTCCCCTCTCCACAACACCCGCCCCCCACTGGCACCCACCCCTCTACTTCTGGTCTCTATGGGTTTGCTTCGCCTGGGTATTTCATATAACTGGAATCATACGAATTGTGATCTTTTGTGATTGCTTTCCTTCACTTAGCAAAATGTTCTCAAGGTCCATCCACGTGGCACAAGTCAGTACTTCATCCCTCTCTAACTGCCGAGTAATAAATACTCCGCTGTACGGAAACACTATATTCTGTTTATCCATCCATCAGTTGGGGACATTTTGATCGTGTTGACTTTTGCGCTAGTATGAATAATGATGCTCTGAACATCTGTATACAGCTTTCCTGTAGCCAGATGTTTTCATTTCTCTTGAGTGTATATGTGTGTGTGTGTGTGTGTGTATATATATACACACACACACACACACACACCCAGGAGTGGGATTGCGGGGTCATATGATAAATTTATGCTTAACGTTTTGAGGAACTGCCAGACTGTTCTCCAGAGCAACTGCACTCCCTATCCCTTTTACACTTACAGTGGCTTCTGTAAATAATATTTCAAGTATCTTACATTTGTATACAGTTGTATAGCTTTACACTCCGCTGACTTTTTCCACGTACATCACTTCCCTTTATCCTGGTGACGGAGGGTAAAAGCTAAACTGAACTCCAACCAGTGCTAAAAGAAGCATCTGGTCCATTTCTAGCTGTGAAATCGAGGATGGCCAGGAACTTTATCCATCCTTCTGGAATGTTCCTGCTCAGCTGGAGCTCATCCTTGTTCTGCCTTCAGAAGCCACATACCGAGCATTGCTTGAAATGCACCTTGCTTGGGATCCCTTCTGGATGAGGTCAGATCAAATGCCCAAAAAATGAATTCCCCACCTTGTCACATTTCTGTCCACACATGGCATTAGCTTTCGACATCTCATAATGTGTATGTGCTTTCTTTCTCTTTTTAAAAGAAAATTATATATAATCCAGTGTTTTTCATCCTTTGTATTAGGAAACTTTTCAAATACACACACAAGAGACAATAACATGGCAAACTCCTGTAAACTCGGGTCCACATTCTAGAATATCTGAGAAGCAACTTACTCTATTTTAAGGCATAAATTCACACCTTATGTCACCTCACCTCTATATACTTCAGTATGCAACTCTAAAAATTGTGGATGTTGTCTTTAAAATCACAAAACCATTATTACACCTCACAAAAAGAACAATGGTTCCTTGGCTTCATTATGTGATAGTATCTTCAGGATTTTTTCACCTGTGTACATGGATAAGATGGGCATTTATTTTCTCTTCTTGTGCTGTCTTTAGTTTTGCTAATTAACTTCTGCTAACCTCATAAACTGACTCAGTGCCTTTATTTTTGCATTTTCTGGAAGAAATTATATAAATTTGAAATTACCCGTAACTTAAATGTTTGGGAGAATATGCCAGTAAAAATGATACGGACTTTGTATTTCTTCATGGGATGATTTTAAAATACAGATTATATTTCTTTAATAAACAGGATTGTTCAACTTTTTTCTTCTCTACCTAGTTTTATTAAGTCAGTGCTTTCTAGGAGCTTGTATATTTAAGTTATCAGATTTATATTGGCACAAAATTATTCATATTATGCTCTTAATAAAATTTTAACGTTTACATTTAAGTCCTATTTTTTTTTTTTTTGTCTGCCTGAGCTGTCCGTTACTGAGAGAAGCATGTGAAAATCTCCCACTATGTTAATACCAGTTTCTCCAGGTCAATATGGAAATTTTTTGGAATACACCTTGAAGCTTTCTTGCTACTTGCATAGATGTTTGTAAATTATTCTATCTTCTGGTACAATAAACTTTTCGTGGTGATCTTCTTATTTCTACTTTTACCTTGAAATCTGTTCTGTATGATGTTTAAAAAAAAATAAAGCACCAGATTTTTTGGTTATTTGAATGGTGTCTCTTTTGCTATTATTTTGCTTTTTTGTCTGTTTGTATTTCACCTCTATCTCTTAGAATCAATATATACACAGGTTTTAAAAACTATAGCCTAACAATTTAACAGTCTTTTACTAGAAATGTAAAATTTGTGCTATATGTCCTGCCTATAATTTTTCTTCTTCTTGCCTTCCTTTAGGACTATTACTACTCTTTTCACATTCCATTTTCCCCTCCACTACTCTGAAGGGAATGTATACTATTTCTATTCTTTTATGTACTACTATAACAATTTTAACAGTTAAACGTAACTTATGAAAATCAAAGGTAATCATTACCTTTATTCCTTTGCCAGAACATTTGCCAGAATGTCTTTCCATTTGTGTATGTTTTTAGGACAATGTCTAGAGATTTTAAGTGGTTGACTTTTATAATTTTCACCAGTTATGGTGGTTTCACCGGAGAAACGGTTCACAGATATGCTCATATTATTGTTCTAGAAGTACTTCCCTGGTGTCACCTAAAACTGTGTGAAAATTCTTCAGGCTTTTATTCCTGGTTTAGAATCAGAACGTGCATAGTTTTTACCCCTTACTCCCTGGCACAGCAGTCTGGTGAGGGCTGTCACATGTAGACTGAGGCAAGATTTAAATGTATTTGTCCATGGGAAACAGTCCAGCTAGGGGACTTCTGTTTCCGGTAATTAGGTGGTCTAGGTTACCAGGGAGACTCTTAGTAGAAAAAAAGAATTAAAAAAACTAAAATGCTTAAGAAGATATTTTTAAAAATACTGTTAATCGCATCAGTAACTGGAAACTTAGTAAGGAGCACTTAGAAATCAAGGACTCAAGTGAAAAGGGGGAACCCAGAGAAGTCATAGTGCATTGAAGGCAGCTTTCTCC
This sequence comes from Mirounga angustirostris, assembly GCF_029215605.1. Lineage (NCBI taxonomy): Eukaryota > Metazoa > Chordata > Mammalia > Carnivora > Phocidae > Mirounga > Mirounga angustirostris. The sequence goes on from NW_026991713.1 coordinate 129,131,501, forward strand.
TTAAGGGCATTTGGTGAACCATATAAATTTTGGCTTTAGCCAAAGCATCCCAGTGCCTAAGAAATACCAGAAAGTCTAGGGCTTATCTGAGGTATAGCATCTGACAGGACACCACCCCCACATAAGTCTGGAACCCCAAAAGGCTAAACAATCTAAGGATCAACAAAGAATACTCCCTCTTTGCCCACTATAGGGAAAACTGCTTGTTTCAAAACTTAGTCCTGAGGCTGAGGAGGATGAGGGCAATTTCTCTGATAATGTTTAACAATAATCAAGCCCTCATGTGAGTTTGCAGCCCAACTTTATTTAATCTGAGTGGTCAAAAACTCACATGTCTAGAACTTAGAGTGATCCCAGGCCTGTACTTCTAGCATCTTCAGAATCAAATATAAGTCATCCTTGAAAGGACCTATTTTCACCCCCAAAGAATTCCCAGAAATAAAGTCTGAGATAGTTAAGTTGACAGTAAAAAAAAAAAAAAACCCACAAAATATACAAGTAAACCAAGTACCAAGAATAAGCAGCAGCAGAAACAGAGTTAGACACCATATTTCGATCTACCAAGATTTCAGATATTGGACTTGTTAGCACACAACAGAAAGGAAGTGCGTTTAAGATGTTGGCAGAAATTTAAAAAACTTTGAGAAGTGAAAAAAGCATGTGATTATAAAAAATGACCAAGCACACTGACAACTAAATGAAAATCCTAGAGGGGCGCCTGGGTCGCTCAGTCGGTTAAGTGTCCGACTCTTGGTTTCAGCTCAGGTTATGATCTCAGGGTCATGACATCAAGCCCCAGGTCAGGCTTAGTGCAGAGTCTGCTTGAGATTCTCTCCCTCCTGCTCATGTTCTCTAAAATAAAATCTTAAAAAAAATCCTAGAAATGAAAAATATAATAATCAAAATACAAAATTCATTGGGTACATAGGTTTAACAGTATATTAGATACAGTAAAAGAGAGAATTTAGGGAGCTGGAAGACAGATTTGAGGAGTTATATATAACAGAAATTGAGGAAACATGAGATACTGAAATGCTGCAGAACAGATCTAACATGGCTAGATGAAGTTCAGGAGGAAAAGAGAGAATGGGGAGAAGGCAGTATGAGAAGAGTTAATGACTGAGAATTTTCCAAAACTGTAAGATGCCCTGCCCCCTCTCCAAAATCCATACATTCAGGAATTCCAATGAATTCCAATCAGGAAAAAGAAAAATACATAATTAGATGCACTACAGCAAAAAAAGCATAAAGCAAACAAACAAAAATGCAGAACACCAAAGACAAGGAGAAGATCTTAAAAACAACTAGAGAGAAAAAAAATGCCTTCAATAAGACATTGAAGTGACAATTAGATACCTCAGTACCTGGCATCTCAACACTAGTAATGGAAGACAGATTAGGAAAAGGTGCTGAGATAAACTGTCAACTTAGAATATCCAACAAAAATACACTTCACAAATTAGGACAAAATAAAGAAGTGATTGTCACATAAAAGCTCAGACTTTTTTTTTTTTTTTTTTACCAATAGATCCTCACTAAATGAAGTTCTGATGGATATGCTTCAAACTAAAGGAGAACATTCCTAGATGAACAAAAACTGAAAGAATTTGTTGCTAGCAGTCCCTGTGTTATAAGAAATACTAAAGCAAGTTCTTCAGGCTGAAAGCAATATCCCGGACAATAATATAAATACACACGTACACACAACAATACCACCACCACCAATAAAGGTAATTATGTAGGTACTTAAGTATAATTGCACTTCTCTTTTCTTCTCTTAATTGACTGAAAAATCAACTGCTTAAAGCAGTGTGTACTAATTGTACTGTTGGGCCTCTAACATCTTAGAAGTATACTCCACAATAAAAGCACAAAGGAAGTGGGTGGGGGAGACAAAGATGCATTGCAGCAAAGGAAACTATACCAGATAGTAACCACAAAAAGAGGTGCAGAGAACTAGAGATGGTAAATAAGGAGGTTACAAACTCCATAGATACATACCTGCTCTCCTTCTTTATTTAAAGTACAAAAAGTAATAATAGTAACTATATGTTATATAGTATAAGATATATAGTTACCTAATATATTGTAACTATATATTAGGTAACTCTATGTTATACTATATAACTGTAACTATATATATATATATATATATATATATATATATATATATATATTAGTAACATACATAGACACAATATGTATATAAATAGCACAAAAGGGGATGGAGTTACAGATAGGAGGAATGTTTCCGTATCTCACTGGCATTCAGTTGGTATATATCTGAAGTAGATTCTGGTAGGACAGGGCACATGTGGTAAATCATAGAGCAACCACTAGGAAAAGAAACTTTAAAAAATATGGAGGAAAATCACTGAAGAAATTCAAATGTTATAACTAGAAAATATTCACTTGGTGCTATAAGCCATAAAGGAGAAACCAAAACAAAACAACTTGAGACACATGGAAAACAGGAAAACATCACACACAAATGTAACCTGATAAGAACATTAAATGTGAATGAACTAAACAATCCAATCAAAAGGCAGGGATTGTTAAATTGGATTAAAAAAAAAACAAAAACAAAACACAAAACCTAGATCTGCCTATACTGTCTACGGCAGACACACTTTATTTTTTAAAAAATTTATTTATTTATTTATTTGACAGAGAGACATAGCGAGAGAGGGAGCACAAGCAGGGGGAGTGGGAGAGGGAGAAGCAGGCTTCCCGCTGAGCAGGGGGCCCGATGCGGGACTCGATCCCAGGACCCTGGGATCATGACCTGAGCCGAGGGCAGATGCTTAACGACTGAGCCACCCAGGTGCCCCGGTAGACACACTTTAGATTCAAAGGCACAAACAGGTTGAAAGGAAAAGGATGTGAAAATCTATCCCATTCACACAGTAGCCATGGGAGCTGGACTGGCGATAGTAACGTGAGACAGAAGAGTTCTGCAACAGTCTGAGAGAGAATGAAGACCTGGTCAATTGCCTGCATTGCAAAGGACTCTGATATACTTCCATGAAAATGTGCATCTCTGTCCTGATGAAATTTAGCTAATAAGAGCACTCCGGTGCCGGCATGTACGGACTGTCAGAAAACCCTTGTTCAGGACTCCGTTTTTCCCTACGCCCTCAGAGTCCTCATTCAGATCTAAGAGAAGGGAAAGGAATAGAAAGGAGCAGGATGAGGAGAGGAGATATTCCTCAAACAGCACAGGAAATGACTACGAAGCAGATGGGGATAAGGTTCGGAGGGGAGTAAATGGAGTAACCGGATCAGAATATCCTCGCACTCCTCTGAGCAACTCAAGCTTCTCTTGCCAGAAAGGCCCCCAGACTCAGTTGCTGTCCACACCAATGACGACGGATGGGTGCCAAAGCACTCAGGTCAGTAACCTGGAGAAAGCTGCCTGTCAGTAAGGGGCACCAGCACAGCCCTGGGAAGACTTAGGACACCCGTCAGCACGCTGCTGTGGGATATTCTCCGTAACGGGGGGAGACAAAACATAATACCTCAATCTCTGCAACTTAACATTTTTCAGACCTCTTTTATAACCCAGACCTCATTAGTCTCTAGTCCTTCCTGCCGCCCCTCTGGGCGGTCACCCTGCATCTCCTCTGTGGTGGCAGGACAGGGTCATGGGGGTTGGCTAGCATGGGCATCCCTGAGGAGGTCAGGAAGACGTTTCCGGCTGGGCCTCACAGATCCTGAAAAGCGAGGCTCTGGCTCTAAGTAACACATCATGACGATCTCCTTACCCCCTTTTACAGACAGAAAACCAGAGGCAAAATGGGGCTGTAGCTGAGACTGAGCGCTCGGGACCCAAATGGTTTCATCTCCACAAGCTTCTGTTTCATCATTTTTAAGGGGGGGTAAAACAAAACAAAACAAAACACCCAACTTAAAAGGTTGTGAAGACTCAGTAAGGTGATCTACGTAATGAACTGGGCACAGCGTCTGGTACCATCTGGGGATTTTTAGACTGCCGTCGATTACTGGGTACAGACCAGCTGAGGGGACGTGCCTATGTGGGATACGTCTCCTAAAATGAGGAGCAAGGAGGTAAGCTGTCTACAGAGCTTCAGTCACTGATGACCGGACAGGCACAGGGTGACCCCCTTCTTCCTCACAGCGAGTCACTGAGCAGAGTGTGTGCACAGGCCCCGAGCCCCTCTCCGTCCGGGCGGCCGCCCAGGGACCCCCCGCTTGCGCTCAGCTGCCAACACCCAGAGCGGCAGTGAGCACACGTGTCCGGCACCCACTTCTGGCTGGAGCTTCACATGGCGGCAGGGGGCAAGGAGCCGGCCACCCCTCAGGCCCTGTGGGCGACCTGTCACAGCCCTCCCCTCTCTAAGATGGGCTCAAGGAAGGGTGGCAGAAAGCCTGGCAGAAGCCTGTCTTGATGATTCTCAATTACGATGGCGAGCAGCGAGCTGGAGGGCTCTGTAGACATGCACGCGCGGAGTGTGGGCATGGGGGACACAAGCGAGGAGGGGGGCTGGGAAATCCAGCAGGCCCGCTTTCTCACAGACGCTACAAAGAGGGCTCGTTAGGTCTCGGTTTGCTCTTCATTTAGAATCCCAGGAAGGCTGGATACAGCGAAGTGGGCCTGCTATTCTGTGGTGTGGGGCTCATGCTGGTAGAAGGCTGGGAGCGGTGGGGGGCTGGGGATCAAGCAGAACGGTAACACAAGTGAACTAAGTAACTTGCCTTTGAATGAAAAGACTCCCTGTGCTCCTTAGCTTCGGGCAGGACTCTGAAGATTCACCCCGAGTCTCCGCTGGAAAAGACATCTCAGCTGCATCTCTAGCCACCTTTAAGAGTCCTTTGAACTCTAGCAAATTGTCCACTTAAAGCAAGAAACCTCAAACTTGTCACACAGCCCATCTCAATCATGTGCTGTAAAACCAGATATTCAGCAGACACACAACAGAAAAAGAGACCCCAGACACGGAAGACAGACACATGAAATGCCCTCCGACCCTCATATTTTCCTATTTCTGTGTCGGCCGGCTGGCAAGATGCTGCCCTGGCTAACTGCGTGCTGCCCACCTAAAATGCCCTTTGGTCTCCCCTGACAACGGTATCCTTCGCTTTCTCAGTTAAACTGTTCATGACGTGTGCCAAAGGGACACTGGGGGGGGGGGATAAATACACAGGGGTCTTTGTTGTCCACGGCGCCTCTTTCAGGAGAAGGCTGCTCGGTGCACGACCAAGCCAAGCACAGCCCTTGCTCGCACACTGCAGACGTCACTTGTCACATGTCACATCGTAAGCCTGTTTTACTCCTGCTTAGAAGCCACGGATGAACCCAAAGAAGTCATGACTGGCCGGCTAGCCAGGAAATACAATGGCCACGCAACCAACAAAAGTCCTGCATTTATTACCTCGCGCGACAGCACAATTCTGGGCCTTCTATGAAGAAATGTGGGAGGGTGAGAGGGTTAGTGGCTAGGGGAGGGGGACGAGGCGGGAAGGGTGAGCACGTGCCCGCTTCCACCTGGTCACGGGATTGCTCTGCTCTTCTGAACAGGTTAATTCATTGTTGGGAAGACGCCATGCTCAGTTAATTCCCAGACACCTGTCGCAATCTAAGTGATAAGATGGGTTCTTTCTCCTTGGAACGGTGCTAGATCTTGGATCAACAATATATTGAGGAGAGTGTCTCCACCCAGGTCAGAGCTTCAGGTCACAGAAGGAGTGCCTAGATTGTTAGGTCCCTCGCCAGGCCAGAGTGAAAGAAGGAAGGAGGGAAAGAGAGAAAACAGTCCTAGACGAGCCAGAGGAATAACCAGCTGGCTCACCCACCCAGCCCAGAGATTTCTCTCCCTCAATCTCCATCAACAGTAACGGATAGAGCTGACTTCCACACACATTCCTTCATTTCAGGTTGGATCCTCTGAGACAACCCACGAACTAGACTGGGAGTCTCTTCTCCACCTTGAAGATGGGAAGCAGAGGGTCGGGGGCTGAGTGGATTTGCCCGGCGCACACAGCAAGAGGCGGTTCGCGATGGGGCCAGCTCTGTAGCTGTGTGGGCAAGTCCCCGGTGAGGAGGCCCTCGGGGTACCTAACAGCTCTGGGAGAGGGGCTATTTGGGAAACTTTCTCAAAGCAACCCAAAATACAAGCGAGTTGAATCTTACCTAATTTACAAAAAAAAATGTTTCATTTGGTTTCTTTTTATGTTTATTCCGGAGATAAATGCTTATTCTTCTTTTTCTGAGCTTTCTAGAGAGAAAAGGCCTTTTGCTTCACTTTCCAGGAAGACATCCCCCTCTCTCTGCTGTGCGGATAAACCGGATGTTCCCCCTTCCAGCCCCCACCAGCCTCGATCTCCCCAATGGGAGTCAGGTTGCCTAATGTAGCTGGAGAGACTAGAAAGGACCTGACATCCACGGGGCCGCTGAATTAAAACACAAGACATCAGCAGGTGCTTGATGAAGGCCTTCCTGTTCTCTCTTCTCTTTCTGTTCTAATTTCTACATTACTGGGAGGCCATTTAAGTTTATTTGGGTCCCAGGGCTATGTCTGGAGAGAGACAAGATTTACTACTATATGCTCTATGGTTCCCCCCAAAGATGTCTGTGTCCTAATTCCTGGCACCGGTGACCATGTTAGGTGACATGACCAAGAGGGATCACAAGCTGCTATTCAGCAGGCTTTCAGATGGGGTGATCACCTGCCTGGGTTCCTGCCAGTGGAAAAGCGATTGGAAAGCACTGGAAAGAGGGCGGTGTGAGAAGGACTTGCTCTGGAGATGGAAGAAGGGGCTGTTTGTCCAGGAGAAGTCTGCAGCCTCCAGAAGCTGGAAAAGCAGGTAAACGGATTCTTCCCTAGAGCTTCCAGAAAGGACCGAGCCATGGTGATACCCTGGTCCCAGCCCAGTGAGCATGTTCAACTTCTGACCTACAGTCGTAAGATAAGACCTCTGCATTGTTTCAAGCCACTAAGTTTCAGGCGGTGTGTCAGAGTGGCAACAGAACTCGAATACATTCTCCACTTCAGTTCCAGCAGGCCTCAAGCGAATCACGGCGGCAGCTCGCACGGAGGGCTGAGCATGTGTGGCCTTTGTTCTAAGCATTTACATGCAGCAGCTCATGTAACTGTTTACAGTTCTCCTACGAGGCAAAATTACCGGTGGAAGCGCACACCCAGCTATAGGTTGGAGAGGCAGGATTTAACCCAGCTCTCTGGCTCCAGAAAGTTAACATTATGCTGAGAACAACTTAAATTCCTATTTTGCATCTTGCATCGCTCTGTAGCTGCTGTTGAGATGGCTTTACAGAAGCAACGAGCTCGCAGTCATTGAGACTGACCCTTGATTTTGGGGCTCTGGCCCTTCCCTAATCTGTAAGACCTTGGGCAATCCCTCCACTTAGCTGAGGTTCAGGATGATCCTCAACATGGGAATAATGCGACCCACCCTGAGAAGTGACACATGATACTCCAAAGGTCAAATGAGGTGGCACTGATGTCTGACGCACAGTACATGACCGATAAACACCGCAGAGGCTCTGTCTCCGAAGGATGCGAATCCGGTCATCCTGTCCTCGGATTCACGTAGAGCCGACATTTCCCTGTCGAGGGGCAGGTGAAGGCACGGATGCCCACCGGCCCTGCAGCCTGGGTCCGTTGGCCTTGTCGTCAGGCATCTCAGGCCGTGTGCCCCACTCCGAGAGCAAGGAAGGGGGTGAGCAGGCCTGCCAGTCAAGCTGGGGAGACACATGGTGATGCAAAGGCAGAACTGAGCCCAGAGAGGAGACGAGGCGAAGAGCCGGTTTGGGGTGTTGGCGTCAGAAAGGTATTCTCTGTAGCTCAGGAGACCAAAATGAGGCTCACGGGGTGAAAGCCTCAAGGAGGCGGGTAGAGCGCAAAGGAGGGCAGTCTGCAATGGCAAGTGGCCGCAGACGCATGGCCCCCCCCCACCCTGTTCGTGGAATTAGGAAAGCAAAGGTGGTCAGGTGGTCCCGTTTCCGGGGGTTTGTGCGGACCCTGGGCCTGCGCTTGATGGCTCTGGAGCTCTGATAATCCAAGTTTGGAAAAGTTCTTACTGTTTCTGCTAGTGCTAAGCACAGGCTGGCTGCATCCCTTGGAGGGGAAAAAACCAGGACTCCAAGCAGGCAGAACTCGCCGGGTATAAGGCGGCACTTTGGTGAAGGTTCCTGTCTTCACGGCCCACAGGGTAACTGAGGGATGTGAAAACCCATGGCCTGTGTAGGCCCGCAGACTGACGGGGTCCACACCGACATAAGCCCAGTCAAGCTTAAGATGCAACGTAGCTTCTACCTTCTCCTTTCCTAGGAGAAGCAGCCGCCCCACAGAGCACAGCCGATTCAAATCCTCAATGACTCCATCACAGAGAAAATGACGAGAGAAAGACCAGACTTTGGGGGCGGAAACTCTCTGACCTGGGGCCCAGGGCTGCTGAGATGCTCTGAGAATTGTCCTGTCCATGGGAGGCAGGGACCACACTGTCCTTTGAGGGCGTGGTAACCATGCACACATTTAGCGGAGAAAAGTCACTTTTTAAACATGACAGTCGAGGACCTCCTACACCACAATCACCTGGAGGTGACCTCAGACTCCTGGAACCAAAATCTCGGGGTGCAGGGTGCAGGACCTGATTTAACCTGCCCTCCTGGGGTGGCTCTTGCTCACTGAAGTGTGAGAGTCACTGGTCTCAGAGGCGTCCAGGCGCTTCCATCAGACTGGGTGTGGAAAAGTCTGGGGCCTGAGAAGGTGAGAAGTTTTGGGGAGGTAAGGTTTGGCTTGTGGTAAGAAGGGTACAAGAGTAATGGACAGATAATGGGCACCAGATATTTGACGAATGAATAAATGAAAATAATACTGAATGCTGAGGCAGGTACACTGAAGGCTGTGTCCAGTTTTTCTTAGGACAAAGCCAATTGAAGACCTTGATTAGCGCGGCCAAGGGGATGCCATTCGGCGTTACACTGTGCCTCACAGAGGGTCCCCAAGGCCACAGCTGGGCTGTCGGCTAAGTGAAAGACTCTCCTCTAACTGTTCTTGTTGCTCACAGGCCACAGAGAGTGTGGGCAAAGCCAGTTGTTACCCTGTCACCAAGACAGGCAGAGCTACCCTTCCATCCTCTGACATAAGTCTTTCGTAGAAGGAACCAGATGCTCGCTCTCCTTTTCCATGCTGGCACTCCTATGGGCCTCCTCGGTGGACGGGGGTGGGCACAGGGCCCAGGGCCAGGACCAGCCTGGAGAACCTGCCCCTCCCCTTAAACCGAGTCAGAGACACACAGGTAAATACCGGCTCCTTCTCCTTCTGTGCAGAAGGTGGGATGAAGGTCAAGAGTCCCAGTCTGGGGTGAGGTGGCTCCTAGCACCTTCCTTTTACAGGTTCCAGACCCAGAGAGAAACGTAGACAGATGGCCACGAGGGGCTTAGGAGTCTCTCCCACTTACCACTTCCCCATTTACCACGTACCTCCTACCCAAACGGGGCCCCGTCCTCCTTGTCTGCTATCCGTGTCTAGCTCCCATCGACCCCGAAAATGAGCGTGCTTCCCAGGAACCCAGTGCATCAGTTTCCCCACGTTTTCCCCTTGCCCTGGACAGCAAGAGATTCTGCTTTGAGCTACAACAAAACAACATGGACAGCAGCCGGCGAGAATCTGCCTTCAGCGCATTCATTAAACATTTCCACCCACGATCGGATGGCAAAAGCAAAGTGGCTTTGTGCTTTAGAGAATGAAATAACTGCAAACGGCAAACTGTCTACCTCGACCACACATACTGAGGACGCGGGAGCCCTCGGTCGCCCTTCTGCCCCAAACAAGCTTGGACGCCGTCTGTCGCCAGCTCAGGGGAGCCCGTGAGGAGGCAGGATAATTAGGCAATGACACGAGCACCGTCATTATTAGCTAATCACAACCCTGGGGCGTTAACAAAACACGGAGCCTCTCTTCTCCCAGGGGGCCAATTACACCACAGGAACCACGCCTCTTATTTTAATTTATTCCCTATGAGGTTTTTTGCGGGGTGGGGATAGAGGGAGGAGGGGAGGAGGCTGTTTGTGTCAGAAGGTGGGGTGCAAAGGTGTTCTGATGTCACTACTCGATGGTCTGTAACAGGCATGTCGTTGGTCCCACAAACATCTGTCCCCCATCGCTTCACCTCCCAAGGACAGTGGATGATGCGGCTTTGGGCGACACGGGGCCAGCCCGGTCCCCCCCAGGTCTCCGGGAGATGCGTGAGAGGAACTCTCATGTCTAGAGGACTGGCTGAAGCAAGCCCCTTGTCTGGACCCTGACGGCCTCCGAGGCCTTATTAGAAGGCAGCAGACACAGTGGAAGGTGACAAAGTGGTGCAGGCACGGAAGGAGCCCACGGTCTTCTTCCCTTTAATTTCTATTTCCACATGCTTGTTGGAGCTCTCACTAGCTGATACTCTGAGGAGAGACATTCGTCAGTTGTCAGCCAACCTGGAGACCTCCCCACCTTGCCTCGGTTCCAGTGTCCTCCCCAGTCCCATGAAGACAGACGCTTAAGAAGGAAGGCGTCAGGGGCACCTGGGTGGCCTGGTCGTTAAGTGTCTGCCTTCAGCTCAAGTCATGATCCCGGGGTCCTGGGATCGAGCCCCGCGTCGGGCTCCCTGCTTCTCCCTCTCCCACTCCCTGCTTGTGTTCCCTCTCTCGCTGTCTCTCTCTCCGTCAAATAAATAAAATCTTTAAAAAAAAAAAAAAAAGGAAGGCATCACTTGGGCCACAAGTGTGAAAAAGTCCCTTCATATAAACTCAGTGGACACGGATCTAACAAGACCAGAGCCAAGAGAAAACTGGACCTGTTTTCCCTTCTAGCGATATTCTGCTTGAGGATTTACCAAAATACAAGTATACACATGCCCTCAGATGGCCCCAGATGTTTGTTTTTCAGATGATGGTGAACACGAATTGAAAAAATTGTTGATTTCCTCACAAGGGCAAGAACATGTGAATGGAAAAATCCAGAACTGCAACTCCAGGTCCTCCGGAGTTCCTGCTTTTGCATGTTTTGAGGCATGGCAGGACGGACTGTCATCACATCTGCCACTCTCAGCCCGTGTTCCTTCAGCAAGTCATTTAACCCTGCAGCCTCCCGTGGGCTTCTCAGGATCACGAGCGAGGCACCCGGACAGATGATCCTCAGGACTCCTTGTAACCGCAGAACGTGCTGATCTGACCAGCTCTGTGCTCCTGCGAGAAGGTGTGGGAAACGAGCCTCTGTGGGAAGCAGGTGCATGTTGGCGGGTCACTGAAAACCTGTCCGAATCTGGGTTGGGGAGGCCCAGGTACGGGGGGCAGTTTGCACAGAGGGACAAGGCACTCATTTCTGGGAGGCAGATCTTCCTTTGGATGAGAGGCCAAGGTCGGCCAGGGCCATGAGCTCAGCCAGCAGGGTCCTCGAGCGGGGAGCCGTGGGCCGCAGGTGTGCGTGAGCGGGGCGGCTGCCCTTGTGAACGGCCGCCAGCTCGCCCAGGGCCTCAGTGCCCGACTACGTGGCGGCCGCTCCGAGGACGTCCTGCCCCGTCATGGTTCCCTCACGCTCTCGAATCCACGGTGTGTTGGTTCTATAACCTCAAGTCCAATTTGAGGTGCTGTGGGAAGTTCACCGCCCACTTGTTCAGCTGAGCCCCAGAGTAGAGAAAAGGAAGGAATGGGTCTCCTCCTTGCATGTACATTCTAATACTTTCAGAAGGGTGGGAAGACATTTTTTCGAGGGCAAAAGGTTCAGCGGAAAATATCCCTGGATCTTCTTCTAGTTTTAACCTAGTTTCCTGTTGTCAACAGAACTTTTTATCATCCCAAAATAATGAAATAATTTTTCCCATAAGATACTTAAATGTTGTCCTTTAAAAAAAGCGACAGTGTGCATTCTACATACGTATTAACCTCAATATTTCCGTAAAGGGGAACAATTCCACTTCACAACTGAGAAAGCTAAATAAAGATGAAATGACTTGCTCTAAATAAGTCTTTCAACTCTTGGTCAAGATGTCCACATACTCTAGAAAGAAAATGAAATTGTAACTCCTCTAGTACATTCTCCAGATTACCTATTTTTTTTTAAACCTCTGCCCTGGGTATGAACTTTTTTGTCTCTAGCACTACATATTTAAGTTCTTAACCTAGACGTGATGGAAGTACCTCTCTGTTCTAAATTCCTTGCATCCTCACCAATCCTGACCTCTGTGTGCTCATGTCTCCTTGGGGAAGGAGGTGTTCCCTCTCTCAAGGCTCCACTGTCCCTGTCCACAGCGCCGACTCGGGGTTCATGCCCCATCACGCACATTGTTATGCACACACAGTGTGGGGGGAGAGCAAGGCGGGGCAGGGTCCCCTCTCCCAGCTCGTAACAGACCCCCACGCAAGGCCCCGGCGCCGCGGGACACCCACTGAGGAGGGTTTGACTCCATCCTGCCGACCACCTTCCGACTCAGCCCATCCTTTCCCCCCTCATTGGCCTCTTCCTATTCTCTTTCATTCTGGCTCCTCTTTTAGCTTAGAAACAAGTTCCAGTTTTCTTCATCATCATCTCCGTCCTGATCCTGATGCTTTTATAGACTTTTTTTTTTTAATCACTGCGTTTCATAACACTATCACATATCAGTATGTCATTCTTGTCTCTGGTCCCACATTCCTCGTGTCTCACTGCCTGCAGAGCTGTGACATCTACTCCACGGCAGTGACCGGCCACGCCAAGGGGGGACCGAGGGCCTAACTGCTTCTGTGCGCTCACCTCTGTCACCTTCCTGCTTGAAGCTCCTCTGCCCGGTCCCGAGACCCCGCTCCCAGCAAGTGGTTCCTCCCGTCTGTCCCACAAATAGTCATCAGCCAGCACGGCGTACCCAGTCTCCTCCTCAGCTATGTTCGGTGATTCTAACTCAATGGTATCATCCACCCCCACGCTGAGATCAGTCCACCTCACCTCCGTAGCTGATTTTCAACCCACTCCTCTGACTCTGAGCTCCATGACAAACTCAAAGCCAGATACCCAACCGCTTGGTGGGTGCATTTGCACGAAAGGCCTTTTCACAGGTGCTTCAGCTCAATCGAATGCAAAATCGAATCACCATGGGCTCGAGCTTTCCCTCCTCCTGCCTTCCCTCTCTCTACTAACGAACACACCGTGACGCGGGTCCCCCACACCACACGCTTCTGTCCCCTTCAAGCCCTCCTCTCTGTCCTCACTCACATCCAGTCAGTGCTCAAGTCCCATGGCGCACTTCCTTGTGCTCAAAGTCCTTAGATGCTCTTCACCGTCCACCAGAGAAAGTTCTGGCTCCTTAGCCACAGAGTTCAGGGCCCTCCCTGGTCATCACTTCCCATACTTCTCACGCTTGTGAACAAGGAGAGGAGTTTCCATTTGCTGGCCAAGTCCTTCTTCTGTAGTTTCTCACGTTTGACACATTTGCTAGAACTTCTATTCCTTCTTGACATCTCAAAATCCTACCCAGTCTTAAAATTTGGGCTCAAATGTCAGCTGTTCTATTGAAAATGTCCCCACCTCCTCAAGACAGAATCTGTCCTGTCACTGATACCTCGTACCTTACCTGACTTCCTGCTTTTCAACTAGATTGATCCGGGTGGTGCATTTTGCTTATTTTTTTTTTTGCATGTGGCCACTGCATCTAGTTTATAGCAGTTCGTGGGATTAAACCATCTATGAACTAAAGGTTCCTACTTTGTTGCTTTCAAGTCTTAAAACATGGAACTTAGACCATAAACCTCTGGGAAGCTGTGACCGGCAACTTTTGTTGGCAAAAGTTGGTTGCATTTCCCACCTGATATAAAATATAATTAAGCGATTAATACATGCTTTTTACCAGTGCTACCTGGTATCAGACAGCAACATGGGTAGTTTAGTGGGGAAGAGAATCTCGCTCTGTTGTACAGAAAATAAACCTCTGAGCTTGTACACACGTCAGCAAGGGATCTGATGTGGGTCTGCCACACAACGTGGGAGACTGTGCAGAACGTTATTTACAATGAATCACTAATACTGGGCCAGCACAGAACCCCAGAGCCGCTCCAAGCAAACATACAAAGAACGAGAGCCAATATCTGAAAACATTAAAAGGTGTACCCCAAACAAGGCAGGAACAAAGCACTGAGTGGTAAGGGGGAAGATAGCCCTAGGCACGCACACAGGACCCGTCTGCCCCCAGGGCGACGGGACAAGCAGGGCTCGGGGCACAGGTAGAATCGGCTTGCATAAGTCCAAGCATGGGCTCTGCAGAGAAGTGGTGATCCATAAGTATCTCTACCCCCCTCAGCCGGGCAGCTGTAGGAAGCTTTAAATTAGTTCAGGACTGTCCGGAGATGGCAGTCTGCCCCACGTCAGGGGCACCTCACCAACCGCGACACCAGGATGACTTAGGGAATGAGCTGCCTTTCTGCAGATGTGGCCCAACGGACTTCTCATTTTCTTGAGGCTGAGTGAAAACATCAGGGAATTCCATATCTAAATGCCCAGCGCACCCAGAGCCGAGTGACACTCCCCTGGTTGGGAGGCATTTACATGTTGTTTTTTGTCTGTTTTTAAACCCTAGAGGTAGGATGATCAATGCCAAATAAAGAAGCACTACTAGACAGACAGACAGATCACTCCCAGTTACTTTTTACCCCCCAAATAAGTTTTGAATGCCTAAGAACTTTGGAAATCATTTGGTTTTTGTGAAATGCTTGGGTTGAGAAGCCACAGAGCAGAAGCCCATGTATACTTACTCTCTGGACTCCTACCACCTGCCACATCTACTCTAGGGGTGCACACCTTCTCAGGGCTCTTCGCTCTGTTAAAGGTGCAGAACAACGGGCAAAGCTTATGGAAGAGGGAGAAAGCTGAGGAAGAAAATTCCTCCCTTCCCCACTTGTCTAATTCACAAAATTTTAACAGAACGTAAACAAAGTGTTGGTTATGGTTTTTTAAAGGGTGTCAATGTTATATTTTATATTTCAAGGCTCACCAAATCATTTGACTATAGTGGACATTTGGCTTTTTGAGAAACTAATGCTAGAATATAAACTACGTAAGGGCGGGGGTTTTTGTCTGCACGGTCCACTGTGATGAGTTTCAAATGCCTAGAACAGTCGTGGGTGCGCAGGAGACATTCAGCAAATGTGTGTGGAACAGATGAAAAAGTATACCCGAAAATTATAGTTACTATGGTGGCATTTTATTTATGGAGCTTTTACATTATGTTCAACTCCATTAACGTCAATGAAAATAAAGTGAGCCCTGTAATGTCAGGAACAAGTTAACACATGGAAACCTTCTAGAAAAAAAAATGTTGAGAGTTGCACGAAGTGAGCCAAGAATGGGATTGTCCGTTCTCTTTCTGTAGCAATAGGGTGTAAAGCTGTTAGATTCAACCCCACAAATAAACAGCAAATTTTAACAACCCTCCTGACTAAAACACTTAAAAAGTGTAGCTAATGATGGGGAAAACTGACTGTTTCGAGACTTTTCTTTGGTAACAAGTAGTGAAAAAAGATGAGTGTCTGGAGGAAAATGGGAGGGTCAGGGACGCCGGTCAAGGCTGAGGACAGTGTAAGTAGGAACAGCCTGGGCAGCTGACTGGGCTCTTGCTTTCGCTGAGCGGTGCGGGCCGTGGAGGGCCACGTGGCCGAGCGAGGCACACGTGCTTCAGGTTGCTGCTGGAGGGTGATCTCTCGAAAGCCCGCACTCAAGTAGATGGTTCTTGACAAAATGAAATGCCTTTATTCGACTCTCATGCTTATATCGTGACATCAGGACGTTTTGAAAGCCAATCTTCGTATAGTGATGAGAATAAAAAAAAAGTTTATGTGATTTTGTACTAACGGAAAGTGGTATGGTTCGTCCTTCAGGAACCTGTCAGACCCGAGTATTCGTCTGGAAGGTGTGGCTCCTGTGGGATTCCGGACGCACCGGGTCACGGGTCAAAGGTGGGTGGGGGGACCCTGTCACTCGTCACCATGGCAGAGCCGGCTTCCCCCTTAGAGATGGGTGCCGAACAAATGCTTTAAAACACCTGCATTACAACATCGTCATTTGGCTACGCGACTGAATTAAAAACCACCTGACAGTCTGTGATGAGCTGTTCCCAAAGCAGGGCGGATTACAAGTAAATAAACCGTTCCTACTTTGAAAGAACTTACTATCTAGACGGTGAGAGACAGGGCATGTGCTCAAACCGTCCTGCAGAAAAAGTACGTGAAGTGTTCTAGTACGAGTGTGAAGAATGTACCTGGGTGGCCCAGGAGGGTAGATGGCATTTCTAGAAGCCTCTTCCCTGCTTGACACTGCAGGTTTCCCTTTCATCTCCACCCACGAGGAACATCTAAGGGAGCTCAGGGTTAGAACTAGCGAAGTATTTATGCTAGAAATGTAATGTGGAAACACTTAATTTTTCCTGGAAGGCTTCTGGTGGAGGGGGCATTGGCAATGATTCCTAAAAGTCTTCGAGTATTAAAAGCAATTTTTATCAATTCCTAGAAAACATTCTTTTCCTGCAGCTTAATTTACGTAGCATAAACTACACTTTTTATGATGTGCCTTAAGAACACCAAATTGACACCCATAGATTAATCTTCCCAAGCACTGACACTGCAGTAAATCAGCGATGTAGGAGATTTTCACAGGAGGAAACAGGAAAAGGCACATCCGGCCGAGAAGCCAGCAGGAATAAAGGCATAGAGGCCGACAGTGTGTTTGGGGAGGATGAAGAACGGCCTGGTTTGGCTGGAGAGGTGCTGGTGGGGGGCGGGTGCTGGCAGGACAGTGTGGAGGAAGACCAGGGAGCACCCTGAATGCCATGCCAAGCGGCCTGTTTGACTCCAGGGCGCGCCGAACCACACGGAAAGTGTCTGATGGAGCCGTCTTGTTTTGCCAACAGTGGGCACAACGGACGGAGGGCCAGGGCGGACGTGGGGGCCGCTCTGACAGCACAAAGGGAAGACTAGAGCTGCGTCCACCTGGAGGGGGGAATACAGGACGTTCCAGAGAAGGAACCAGAACTGCCTGGATGCGTGGAGGATGAGACGCACAACCAACCTGGAGGCTGGTCTGAAGTGGCCGAGGAAAGCGGAGATGAGCCATGTCGTGGCGGCGCTGCTCTGTGGACCGAGTGGCTCTCAGGCTCCTGGGGTTGGGGGATCCCTGGAGCGGCCTCGGGGGGACATGGCCTCTCCCAGGGCCCCCTGTGTGTCTGTCCCTCTCCCGGCTCTTCACACTCCACCCGGCGCTCCTGTCCCCCACGTGTGACAGCTGGGCGGCGGAGGTGCGGGGCCCAATCACACCCGTGACACGGGTTCCCGCAGGGTTTGCACGCAGATACACATGTGGGGGACAAACGCCTCTGGTCACGCCGAGAGCCTCTGGGGTGACCCTGAGGATAACTCCTCATGCAGCTGCCCTGGTGACAGGGGCATGTGACGCTGAAGGGAACCACTCACCGTTCCTTCTGACCTGAGGACCCCAGGAGGTGAGGATCACATGGAAACAACTCTAGGCTCCGTGAACCTTAAACAGCCCCCGAGGAGGGGCCACCATGTCCTCGGGACTGTGTCTGTCCCCGCCTTCAAGGAGGCAGGCCACCTCTTGAAGACGGAGAGGAAAAAATATTGCCTCGGATGTAAAGGGAGAACTATTTGAAAAGCCAACGGTGGGAATGGAAAAAAATATCCTCCCTAACATTTTAAAATGCCTTATATACTATCAAGGAAATTATCTATTATCCTGAAGTGTGCACTTGATTGAGTGTACTTGCGGAAGCATTTGGAGAATTTTAGAACATCTTAAAAAAAAAACAGAAGGCAGTCAGTGGAATAACGGGGTACATGAACGCAGTATTATGTTTGAGACAGAAAATGCCAAAGACACGTGCCTGGGTGCTGAGAGTAATGCTCCCTCTCTCAAGCTCTCAAAATCACCCGGCAAAAACAACAAATCCACGAGCGGGGGAGAAGACCAACATTACCATCTTTCTTTAAGACCTCACTGCACACCTTGTAGACAATTTCTTCTTTATACCAACACAGAGACACATTCCTCAAAAGCAGGTTCAAAATTTGGAGAAGAAATGACCCAAGAATTAATTAACTAAATAGGAGAATGAAGTAAACAAAGGAAAAATTATCATATCAAAATAAAAGACAAGAAACACGATTAAATTAGGCTTCAAAAGACCCGTGAGAAACCCATAAAAGGCGTAATATGCATTTACCTGGTTTTTATTCTTTCATGATTTAATTTCTAATTTTATTCACTACCATCTGATAATTGCATGAAACACTTATGCTAACCATGGGCAATTTAAACTATTTTAATTTTTATTTCAAGGCCACGAGACAAAGGAACCTATTTATTGCCTAAGGGGATTTTTTTTTTACCAAAAATTACAGCTTAATCTTTCATGTTTTAAAGCATAGATTGTTTAAAATCATTTATAATAATGCTGTAGGGAGACTGTGCCTGGGTATGCAAAACTGAAATGCTAAATTTACAATTATTAAAAAAAATAATAGTTTGGGGGATTGACTTGTCCCTTTCCTTTCAAGACGGATTGGTCTGAAGTGTAGGGGACAGCTTTAAAAACAGGGTAAAGCCAAGGCCTGTGCGGGACCCAAGCAATGGGGCATCAGTGCATTTCACAGATGGACTGAACATGATGGTAGGTCCTGTTTTTTATTATTTAAAAGCAAATAATGGCATTAGCCTTGGGAACTACTTCATACACCTTTTATTTCATAGAAAATTGCTCTGATGAAGTGGGGGGTCATGAATTCTACCAGCCGCATTTTCTGTGACTTGGAAAAAGTCCCTGGTGGAAATTAGAGAAATAATTTACTTTCACTTAAATGCCAGATTTTTTTGGTTATGCTTAAGAAAAATAATTGACATGGAGACTTAAAATCCTTGCTGCTGCTACAGGTCAGGATTCTAATGAAATACTTTCAGCTGTTATGCAAAGCATTGCTCAATAGAGAGGAGGAAAACCACTTTCAATGGTGCCCCAGCAGAACTTAGGGAAGGGCAGAACGCCTCTTTGAGAGCAAAGGTAAGGACACTTTGCTCTGGGGAGAAGGAAAACAGATCTCAAGACACATTTTCCCTTTCGTTAAGAGCTCAGGAAAAACCTGAAAATGGTCAAATGTGTTTAAAGTTCCTTAAACACACAGGCCATCTTCCTCCGCTGTCTGAGTACCCCCCACTGGAAAAAGGTTCCAGCGTCTTTGAGCTGCTGACCCTACTGGATGGAAAGCGTGTGGATCCAGGGACATGGCGGCCCCCTCCTCTCTGCTCCCGGCACCATGGCTTCCTTGCTGGTGAGTGATGGTGCCAGTGCCCTCCCACCTTCCCGCTTGCTTGCTCGCTCTGTCTTCACCTGAATGCTCCTTCCCTAGCCAACCAGGTGGCCTCCAGCTCCATTCACTCTCCACCACGGTCGGTCTGGTGTGTCCTCACAGCACCGCCTGGCCTGGCATATATGGGGGGCGCTGACCTGCTTATTTTCTGAGATCCCCGAACCAAGTGGAAGACGCCTGAGAACAGGGGGCACGTCTGCTCTGCTCCCCGCCCCCCCTGGCCCCCTGCACCCGGGCCAGGGCCTGACACCAGACAGCCCCTCGTATCTGTTATCTCTCAACTCCGCTGTCTACACTGACCAACTCATGTCCTGTGTGCACTTGACTTCTTAAACTGACAAGTCTTCTTTTAAAGAACGAAATATTCAAATATTAGTTCTGATTCCCCAGAGCCAAGGCACATTCCAGCCCAAATATCACAATGGGAGAACATATCTTAATAAAGTCAAATGAACTCTCACAAGCAAACAATAGGCCACATATCATTAGCCAAACTGTCCACTTATGATAATGGTCCGTCTCTGGAATGGCAGAATAATTTCTATGTCACTACAATACTCAAAATATCAAAGTTAA
This sequence comes from Mirounga angustirostris, assembly GCF_029215605.1. Taxonomy (NCBI): domain Eukaryota; kingdom Metazoa; phylum Chordata; class Mammalia; order Carnivora; family Phocidae; genus Mirounga; species Mirounga angustirostris. Next base: position 129,151,437 of record NW_026991713.1, read on the forward strand.
AGACTTTTAGGGCTGATGGTCCAAACTGTGGGCTAAATGGCTCCTTGCCATTTAAGGACAAATTTTTTTTCCCTACTTTATTACCAATAATTACCAATTATTTCCTACTTTATTCCCTTTATTACGATGTGGTCAGCTTCTGCTGGTTACTCTTGATAAAAGGAAGAGAAGATGAAGACCAAGGTTGGAAAAATTATAATTTACTTTTGCCAAATATAGCTAACATTGATTTGCCTTTTTTTAAAAAAGCTACTAATCCTCTTTATTTATTTATTTTTTCTAAAAGATTTTATTTATTTATTTGAGAGAGAGAATGAGAGACAGAGAGCATGAGAGGGAGGAAGGTCAGAGGGAGAAGCAGACTCCCTGCCGAGCAGGGAGCCCGATGCGGGACTCGATCCCAGGACTCCAGGATCATGACCTGAGCCGAAGGCAGTCACTTAACCAACTGAGCCACCCAGGCGCCCCCCTCTTTATTTTTATATAAGCAAATAAAAAGCAATCAGATTATAATGACTTTCAGTTTTTTTCTCTCCAAGTAAAACAGAGTTAAAAACATGAGCTTCTATGGTGAGCACTGTGAATTGTGCAAGACTGTTTAATCACAGATCTGTACCTCTGAAACAAATAATGCAATATATGTTAAGAAAAAAAAAAAAGAAGATAGCAGGAGGGGAAGAATGAAGGGGGGGAAATCGGAGGGGGAGATGAACCATGAGAGCCAATGGACTCTGAAAAACAAACTGAGGGTTTAGAGAGGAGGGGGGTGGGAGGATGGGTTAGCCTGGTGATGGCTATTAAAGAGGGCACGTTCTGCATGGAGCACTGGGTGTTATGCACAAACAATGAATCATGGAACACTACATCAAAAACTAATGATGTAATGTATGGTGATTAACATAACAATAAAAAACAAAAACAAAAAACCCACATCAGCTTCTGACTAAAGATACAATAAAATGTGTGTATGATACTTTGTGCTCTTTTAATGTAATCATCCCATAGTCCCCATAGGGGAGATAAACATCCTTATTTAAGAAAATGTTTTTCAATCTGATTTATAAAAAAGGTAAATCAGCGAGGTCAAATGGTTAACTTGCTTTTAAGAAAAGTCAGTACTATTTTTATAAAGGGGAATTTATGTCAAAGATGCCTATTTCTTTTTTTTTTTCTTTAAGATTTTATTTATTTACTTGACAGAGAGAGTGCGTGCGCACAAGCAGGGGAAGCAGCAGAGGGAGAGGGAGAAGCAGGCTCCCCGCTGAGCACAGAGCCCAACACCGGGCTCGATCCCAAGACCCCAAGATCATGACCTGAGCCGAAGGCAGACGCTTAACCGACTGAGACAACCAGGTGCCCTGAAAAAGGTCTATTTCTTAAACAGGGTCATCGGAGGATTTATTTAAGTAACAAGTTTATGTACTGCATTAGAGTTGTGACTTAATTTGCTGGAAAAAAACCCAAACAAACAGCTGAAAGTTGATTTTTTGGAAATACCATCTACTATGCCAAACGAGGCCCGCATATGGTAACGGTACATTTTGGAAGACATTTTAGAGAACCAAGTCAACACAGCTCTGTGCTACTGCTGGGGAGGACAGGGCACGCACGATGAGTTCCCCCGACCTCTCCTAAATGTCCCTGCGGCGCGTCTCTGCAGCCTGGACTTGGGGAAATGTGTGCCATACCCAGGGTTTCATCACCAAGCCACAAGCTTGGCTTCTGAGGGGGGCACAGGCTCCCTGGGCGGCCCCACTGCTTCCTGCGGTCAAAAGCCTTAAGAAAGCCGGCCTGCCGTGTTTTTTGGGTTCTCCTGAAAGCGAGCCCCGCACTGGCCCATGGGAGTTTCTTCAACACCCTGCTAGTGTGCTGGGCAGAGCCGGCAGAGGGCCGTGGGCTTTGCAGGGCTGGGAGGGAGCCCGGCCAGCGCCCGGCCGTCCTCCTCCATGCACCCGGGGCAGGGGGAGCCTCATCTATCAAGGCCTAGAAAATTCAGAGAGGAAGAAAAGCCAGCAAAACAGTTTTTAAGACACAAATCATGGTATCTAAGCAACCACATTATGTCTGGCTCGGATGAAAAGAAAAATGGCATCTGCTTTTGAATAAGGCGACAACATTTCCGAAGAGAAAGACTTTAAATTGCATCGCCCAGAAGGCGACTGGGAGCCAACAACAAGGATGTTCCTCTCTAGACCGTGGGTTTTGAAAGCAAACGGGCAGGGGCAGGATGGAGTGGCTGCGAAAACAGGACGCCGGAATGATTAGCGATGTTGAGATGCAGCAGAGAGTTCTTGAATGGCTAAGGACCACGACAAAGAGAGCCGAACACACAGGAGGGAGAGAGGGAGGCCCTTCCTGGAGGCGCCCGCTGGAGCGCTGACCGGAGTGGGCGGGGGCCGGCCACCAGCTCGGTGGTGGAGTCCCTCCCAGAACACTCTCTTCCTTGTCTGCCTGGGAAAATCAAATGCACAGGCCTTGGCGCTCGGGGTCTTTAAAAACTTCACACGGGTCCAGCCCCCCCACCCCCGACGCCCACAGCCTGCGCTGGGCGCCGCCCTCCCCGCGTCCCCAGAGGGAGGGCACCCCCTTACCGGGACTGGTGAGGGCTCCCAGGGCGCTGCTTGTGGTGGACAGAGGGTTTGCATTGGTGGTGGTGGCTGAGGTCTGGGCCGCGGCCGCGGCGGCCGCCAGCGTTGCCAGGTTCTGTAACTGCAGAGCATTCATGCCTGTGGAGGGAAGAGAAACGCCGCGTGAGCAAGAGGCCCGCTTGGCCGGGCTCCAAACACGAGGGCAGCCGGCGAGAGCAGGGGCCCCGGGCAGCAGGCCCTGCGAGGGCACGCTCTGCCCAGCTGCCTTGGTGACTCGGGCGCCCCCGCGTGTCCCAGCGGAGCCACCTACTGCTTGCCCGGCTGCCTGTCCGCACCCAGGCTGCGTCCCCGACCGCCCCCTCCCAGGGCCGCAGAGATCATCGGGAAAGACGAGGAAGATTCTGTGTGTGCGCTGGCCACGCAGCTGTCCGGAAACTGTGAGCCGAGGGCTGGGCGGCTGCAGGATGAGCCGCCGGGGAAGCCCACTGCTGGCACCAAGAAGGTTAAAAGCTGCTCTGAACTTGAACTGCTGTGGCTTCCTGGTGCTGCCACCTTACCAGCTGTGGGACTCGGGGCGAATGGCTTCCCCTGGTTTCCTGCTTAGTGAGCGGCACTCTTCCCTGCTGCTCACCTCCAAGGGCAGGTGCCGCTTAAATGAGATGAAGATCGCAAACTGCTTAGCACTGTGATGGGCACCGCATCAACACCCGTGTTAGCGACTCTTACGGATGTCCTCTCTCCACACTTACTGTAAACGTGAACCCTAAAATGTGACCACGGTAGGAACTCACCAAACATCTGAGGAATAAAAAAGCGAAGGAATAAAAACGGCAATGCTGTCCTATTTTTATCTGTAAAGTGCTTGTATTTGCATTTTCGTGTTTTAAAGAAGGAAAACGTCTTTAACCAGAATGGATCTCTGGCTAGTGAAAACGAAGAGAGCAGTGAAAACAGCAGAGAGAAGTGAAACTTTGCAAGAACACGAGGGTGGGATCAGCTGAGATCTGGAGGTGTCATCTGTCATGGGGAGGCTGCCTGGCCTGGGGGGGGGCTCGGGGGTGGTGCCCGCATCGCCTCCCCACCTCTGTTTTGCAACCCAAGGGTCTCTGAACATTCAGTCTTGTCCATGATTCACTTCACACTAAAGTACAAGCAGGCAACCATGGTTTTCTCCCTACACAGAGGAATTTTATACAGAAAGATACTAGTGTTAAGTAATCCGCTTAATTTTACTTTCTTCTCATGTCTCAAATCCAGGTACTTAATAAATGCCTACTGAGCAAATTTAATCTGCTTTAGAGAGACTGGCCAGATCACAGCTTCCTTCTGTGTTGGGGGTGGTGGTGGATGGAAGGATGAGAGAATGTTCTAGCAACATACCTGTGAAAGCCCCTAGCCACGGGCGTGGAGCCCTCCGCCTAAGCACGGCTGCGAGCACCACTGCTAGGCTCACTTATCCTGCTCCTCCAGCCTGGCTGCCTCAGTCACAAGCCACTTTTACTCAGAAGAGAGTTCCTGATGTTTTTGCTGCAAAATGGCTCCTCATTTTGCTCAAAATGACACTGTCTTCTTCCAGGAGACATCCAGCCTTCTTGGCTTAGGGGGGAAGCCAAACACCTGTTTCTCAAAATCCACTTAGGGCCTGGGGATGCTTCAAAGCAGGACACAAGTTTTTGTGGAATCCTGCTAACCTCTGCAAGGGAAGTGCAGACTTCCACCAACCCTGTTTTCTCCAGTTAATGCAACTGGAGTGAGGACCAGTTCCCAGCCCCGACCCCCCACATTTCTGCTTTTCTTGATGCAGAGGCGTCCCTTCCTTCACCCGGTCCTGTGTGGCCAGGGCCTGGGCTGCACAGCTTTCTCTGCTGGCGACAAAGAGCCACGATTTCCTAGAGGCCACGCCTCGGCAGGGGCACCCATGGTTCTGAGTAGAGCAGGTGCCAGGCAGGCTTCTCATGCTTCACACGCGCTCCCTTCCTTAGTGTTCGTAACAAACCTGTGGGACCAAGTCACTGGTGGCCCTCCCCACACCACAGGCTGAGAAAACAGAGCCCGGAGAGGTCCAGCCCTGGGGAAGCAGAGCCTCTCACAGCGAGCCTGGCCTCTCCCTGCCACCGCGGCCTCCCCCCGATAGCTCCTTCTGGCCTTCTGGTTCCATCTGCAGCTCTTCTTTCCTCCTCTTCCTCAGGGCGCTTGCTCTCCACTTACTTCACTCAACTCTGCACCCTGAAATTTAGGGGGGATGGAGCAGAGGAGAGAAGGGTGGTGAGCATAAGACTTCCGAAGGAAATGTGCCTGGGGCACTCGAAGTCCACGTTGACCAGCTCCTCACACTAGCCACCACGGCCCGGTGCATGTCCGACGGTGGGCACAGGGGGAAGCTGCAGGGGGATGGCAGAGCCTGGCACCACCAGGCCTCAGTCCCACTTGCTGGCCTCCCGGGATCTGATGGGCAGCCTTCTCAGCGCTCCCTGCTTGGTTCGGGGCTCGGGTCCCCGGGAGCGAGGCCTGGGGTGCGTGGTCTCCAGCGGGAGCTGAGAATGGAGTTAGCCAGGAACTGGACCACACCTGTGTCCTGCATCTGGTTCTCTAAATCACAGAATCGATCCTTTAATTTCTTAATGTGATTTCCTTTTCCATCCATTACCAGAATCCCCAACATCACAGATCACTGGTTCCAGATTCCTCGGGGAACAAATGGGCCGTGACCTCCTTCTCGTGAGGACCGAGCGTGTTGCAGGGCTCTGTCCCTTCGGTGTGGTCCTCAGCTTTAGTCAGGGTTCTTAACCGCCGTCTGCCAAGGGGAGGCCGGGGGGCTGAAATCATGTGAAGAAGCGTGTGTAGCATGGGCACCATGTTCCTGGGGACAGAGCCTCGAGGTGAAGCAGCTCCCACCTACCAAGGGGCATGAGTCCTGGCAGAAAATCATCAAGCTGGAGGCCTGGGCTCAGGCAGCGGCTGTGTCTGGGCTGGAGTGGGGGGTCTGAGGAAACCAGGACTCGGAACAGACTGTGCAGAGGAGGGGAACCGAGGACAGAAACAGCTCTAGCTCCCGTTCTGAAGACGGATGCACAAACAAGACCGTGCAGGGAAGCCAGACGAGCCAGGGACTCTCTCGGAACTTCCAGGCTGAGGCTGAACCCAAGGGGCACGCACACTGAGCCGGGACCCAGGAGCCTAAGGCAGCGGGTCAGCCCCCTCTGCAGGGCTCACTGTGGGCTGGCCACGGGGCAACAAGGCTCCCGCTCCCTGCGGCGTGGCCTTCTGTCCAGCCCGATGGAGGCCCAAGGCTGGTCCTCTAGTGTGTCCCTGTAGGAAAACAGCCTCCCATGGGTGGTGAGGGCCCTCTAAATGCTGCTGGCCCACCACCCTGGTTACAGGGCCAGTCCTGGGGTACGACAAGCGCCTGACAAGTTCCTCCAGGGCACAGGGATCTGGACCCTTCCCTGCCAACAGCACACAGCCCTGGTGGCAGATGCTCGGCTCTTCCTGCCCCCTCCTGTGCTCCCACAGCCAGTGTGGACATCACACATACTATCGGTTCTATTGAGGGAAGGGCCTTGGGGGCCCATGCTGTCTCCAGAAAAGCCACCTGCTCTGAGTAGGGAAAGCAGCCCTATAGCTATGCATGTGAGGCCCTCGATCCTCTCCCTCTTCAACCACACCAGACCGTCTGGGGCAACTCTGGTTCTCCGACGTCAAGCATCTGCACACTCAAGCACACTGGCCTCCTCTGGGCCCAGCCAACACTGGTGGGGCTCTCTGCATCCCCATTTTGGTTCTTTTCTGTCGTTTTCTTGTGTCTTTGGGGTGTGTGAGCCACCCTGTTCCTTCCTCGCTCAGCTCCCTTCATGGACCCTCCGGGCTGTCCGCCCACTGGTCACCCTCTCCGTCACCCCCGCACGGTGATCTGGAGGGGGCGCCAGACAGAGCGGCCTGGCCAGGGGGCTGGGCCCCAGCCTGGGGAAAGGCTGTCTCCCAAGAAAAGCAACCGCTTTTAACCTCACCAAGCACTCTGCTCCGAGGGGCGCCACACAAACCAGGGGCAACAATCTGGGTGACTAGAAATACAAAACATTTAAATACATTTTATGAAATCCCACAGCATGCCAAGACCAAGATGGTAAAAAAAAAAATTGGGAAATATAGGCATTCAACTTTTCATTCGTTACTTGGGAAAATAAAAATCCTTCTCCAGACGAAGAAATGATGTACAAAACAGATGTGCAATATGCCTACTTGAAATTTAAGATTTAAAAAAATTATTTATAAGGAGAAGGGCATGAAAATTTAATTTAATGTTCACCTTAGGTAATTTTGTGTCTTATTGTTCATAGCAATTACCATAAATCTGCATATCAATAAGCAAGAACAGATGTCAGTTGTTACAAGTGCTTGCCAATCAGGTCTGTTAAAAAGTGACAGATGGGTGGTTATGGAATGTTCTCATAAGGCCTATTAGCACATTCGCAGTGAGAGGGTGGGAGGCTCCGCTCCAGGAAGGCCTGGTGATCTTCTTCGCGAATCCAGAGCCCCCACCTCGCGACTCAGGTGCCTCCAGGCGCAGAGACCCTCAGGTCTCCCGCGCACCAGCTTCTGCAAAGGTCTCCCCCTCTTGTCCTCTTGTCCCAGACGTTCTGGGACGGCCTTCTGGAGAGACAGGATCCCGCGCCGAGGAAGGGAGAGCGGCTTTGCTGTTTTGAGCACTGTGCTGTATACTCTGTTACTTTTAAAACTTAGGCCAGATTTTCTGGAAGAGAATTACTACCAGCTTCACGGACTCGGTGGAGTGCAGCAGTTCTGTCTCGTCTATCAACACGTAAACTCCTTTTGGTCGTAGCTCCGCAAATGCACAGATAAACTCTTCTTCTTCTTTGTTGCTCTGTAAATGTTTAACTTCTTTAATGACGCCTCCGCGTGCTGGGGGTGGGGAGGGGGAGCCAAACCAAAACTGCCCTAACAAAACCCAGCCCACTCTTAACACATGTGCAAGGCCTTCCAGAATGAAGGGAGGCCGCTTTCCTGTGCTGCTTCTCTGTGCACTGTTTTGGAGCGTGCTCTGCATTCCTGACCTATGGCTCGGGTTTGTTATTTGGCCCGTGAAACCATGTGCAGAGGAAGGTCACTGCAGTCTGTGTTGCGGAGACACGGAGCACCGGTTTACAGCTTTGGCACAGTCCGGAGCTCGGGTTCGGATGCGCCTGAAAGTTGGACCTGCCCCTTTCTGGCGCAGTGACTTGGGGCAAGTTTGTTAATGACTTTCTAATCCTCGGTCGCCCCACCTGTGAAGCAGGATGCTCGTGCTCCCTGGGATCTCTGTATCTGGGTCCGTCCTGTGCCCTCGCCCGCGGCTGTGGTCTCACAGCCTTATTATTTGACACTTTTCTACTTCAGTTTTTTCAACGGCAGTGGGGTAACGAAGTGCAGGTTTTGTCCTTGGCACGCTGTGAGGATAAACTGCGTGATGATTTCAAGGAGCGCCGTTAAAAACAAAATTGTGAAATAGGACCCTTGCTTATCTATCTAGCACGGTGCTCTTTTGAGAGGAATGCGGTTAGAAGAGAAATTCATGACCGAAAAGTCACTTTTCCCTAATTCCTTCTTCTTCTGGGAAAAAAAAAAAAATCCAGACTCTTAGCCCAAAGTTTCTGAGATTTCAGAAATTCATGGGACAAATATCACAGCTGAGTGAGAAATGGACAAGTTTTTCTTAGAGGTTTTAAGAGGGAAAATAAAATCAATCAACTTTAAGGATGCATGGAAAGTACAGGTGAAAGCATTCAGCTTCTAAAGATTTGAGCCTAATCTAGTTTCTGCTCTTAAATTCTATATTCAGTAAAGGTTCCCTTCTATAAAATCACGAAGCACATGTGAAGTTATTTTTAGTTTGAAAGGGAAATGGTAAATTATTTTGGGGAAACAAGTATAGTTGATGCCTCATGCCATTTTATTGAGACAAATACTTCATGACTTGTCATCGATAATTTTTCTCTTTTTTTGGCTTTATTTTCTGCTCAAACAGAAAGTGTTTTACTCATTCGAATGAGACATTTTAGACTTCAGTGATAAACTTCAATCTCCTGAAGGATAGACTGTTATATCTTGAGAGTTGTTCACAAAAAATTATTGCTGGTTTCTGAAATGATGTTTCTCTCTCTTTGGTGACAGCGTTCCAAGCCAGACTGCTTGAACTTTACAAGTGGAATTTATTTTATGGCGCCGTAAGACGTAAAAACTGCTTTTGAATCATGCAGGTGCCCATCTGAACTGTGCCACAATCTCAGCCCCTCAACAAGCACTTTAACCTCAGGTGAGATTTGGGATAAGTGGCCTCTTAAGATTTCATCCTATCGTGTCTACCGGATGTTATGGACCATGCGCTAGGTCACGTTTGATAGTGTACCAACTATTGCCAAATCCTCGACAACTCAACCGTGAAGATACCATCATTAGTTTATATAATGTTTTCTTGGCTTAGAAGGTAAGGCTAAAGTCAAATTTCTCAATTGAAAGAACAGGGCGTTTAACTTAAGCTTCCCTGGGAATATATCCAAAATATCAATTTCCATTTGTCGATTTATAAATGTAGTCACCCATCCACTCCAAAATAGTCAGTAGCACCTCTCAGCAGGGCCAGGCTGAGTGCCTCTTGGCTTGGGAGTGTTTGAGGAAAGTAAGGAAGGAAGGGCTTTAGGGCACCCCTCCCATATTATGTGGGGTGTCAGGGAAGCCTCCTTTATTTTTTAAAGATTCATTTATTTTAAGAGAGGGGGGGGGAGAGATCGCGAGAGCGAGCGGGGGGTGGGGGGGTAGTGGGGGAGGGGCAGAGGGCTAGAAAGAATCCCAAGCAGATCCTGCACTGAGCACAGAGGCCAACGTGGGGCTCGATCTCATGACCCTGAGATCATGACCTGAGATGAAATCAAGAGTCAGATGCTCAACTGACTGAGACACCCGGATGCCCCAGGGAAGCCTCCTTCAGAGAGGTACTTCTATTACCAGTTCACTTTATAATACTGGTCTGGATGACTGGGAAAGACAAAAGTTAAGCCCAGCTTTGGGAGAGGATGAAAGAGCAGGAGGCCATATAACTTGATTTTACTGGCAAAAAAAAAAAAAAAAAAAAAAAAAAAAATATATATATATATATATATATATATATATATTCCAAACCAGTATTTCAAATAGGAAGATGAAACTTGATTTTCCCTATGAATGAAGAAACCACCTTTCTAGAAATCACCAAGCAGATGGAGCCCTGACATCAACATCCTTGATCTAAACGTTCAAGGTGATGGTAGACAATGGACGGCTCAGCATTTGATTTCACAGCCTGTGCAGACTTAGTGTGCTGAATTTTAGATGTTGAAGGTTCAAGAACGGGGTGTTTTGGATGGCCCAGAGCATTTACGGAATGCCTTTAAATTCGCCACCTGCTCGATGCACCTTCTAAAGTGACTCCCGGATAGCCTTAGTTTCTAAATGAGCGCGCAGAGCATGTAAATGCTAACATCCTGACCTGTGGCTGGCAACGCAGAGGAGACCACCGTCTAATGAAAAATGACAGGGCGCTCTGTCCACCCGGGAAGATGTGCTTGGCAGTTGCCTCAGGACCCAGTGACCTTCTCTGCATAATTCAACTGTTGGAGTGGGAGAGCCAGAGGCTTCCTCTAAGGAAAGACCCTAATTTTGGATCTGGGTGGGTCCATACCATTAGAAGGAAAAATAAATCTTGCATTGGCTGAAAATATGACAAATCTTCACATTTATTGTAGAGCTTGCAATCTGGAGGTTTTCTCTTTAAAACACAGAGAACTCCCTGGATATTTTACTGTTGTCTCTCCAATTCCCTTCGCAGAACTAAAAATTAACTATTTGGTGTGATCCTTAGCTCCAAGGCCAGTTTCCCAAACTGTATTCATAAAGATACTGCTGAAAGACTGAACTACTTACCATTTTAACATCTATTTTTTCCCTAGTAAACCAAAAGCAGTATTACAATACAACACACTGGCAGTGTCAGAAGATTTAAAGCCCAGCAAATAATTCTGCATTTTTTTTTTTTAAACTGTAGGCCAATATATTCTGTCAGACGACAGGTTCCCCTTAGCCTGTAGGGCTGCAGGGGAAGGCTGGGCTGAGGATCACAGAACACATGTGAGGACAAAGTCCTTCCAGATCCATTCAAAGTGAAACAAACAAACAAAACCAAGGATAGCTTTTTAGAAAAAAAAAAAAAATGAGAAAAAAGGAGTTCTCATAGTGACAGGAAAAAAAAATCTAGCTTCTATTCTGTACTGTCAGGTTTCATTTCATTGAGTCAGGGTGTCCTTCATTAAAAACAAATGGTGCTTGATTCTAATGTGCCAAAAATCTGTTCTTCTCCTTGTCCTCTCCCCCCCATCTTTCTGGAATCAAACGAGGGAAAAGTGTCCTTGCTGTTCCTCACGGCAGGTGAACAGCACCTGTGTTCTGATAGATTGTGCGCGCTGCCTTCCCTGGCCCCGTGGAAGTTAGGGTTGGAGCCTGGAAGGGGACGCCGTAGGAGTGACCTTTCACTAATCACTGCACCTCAGTGACTACTGACATAGCTCATTATACAAAGAAATCCTTTATGACCCAGCTTTCAAATCCAGCCCCACTTTGATTTTCTCGAGAACAAAGATTATACTTGCACATAAAAGCTTCTGATGTACACTTCTGTCAACTGGGGTACCAAAGTAAAAAAAAAAAAAGGCACCCTGTTAATTGTCTATGGTTATCAGGGGACTGCAAACTGTATCAAAGATAGGCCTGCAATCTTGGCTTTCATTATGGAGGTCAGAATATTTGTTGACTGCTTATTAAAATTTTAGAAGGACGTCAATCATTTTGGCTGCCCTGGATAGAAGGAATCTTATTGGAAATTCCCCAGCAATCGATCCCATTAAAAAACAAAACCAGCAGACAACTCTGGAGGATACGACGGAGGGCTTCGCAGCCCCTCCGGCTCCCACAGTTTGAGAAGCCCGACGTGGGAAAGCAGCCCCCCAGCAGCGGACTCTAACTGTAACACCCGAGTCCGAAGGCGAACACGGCTGCTCATTGCTCTCTGTTCTTCGTTTTTCCTGCTTGTTTTCTTGGCCCTCTGAAGCCAGCCAAATTCAGACAACAGCACGGTCCAAAGCAAAGGCATGTGTCATGACTTACCAGCCATCTGCTGAATGCCACTGAACGCACCCAGGTTGCTGGAGGAGGTGGCTTGCTGCAGAAGCTGCAAAGGGAGGGAAAAGCGGACCGTCAGACCAAAGCGGAGACAGGACCAGGCAGCTTCCGAACCAGGGGCGGGGGGCGGGGGGTGGGAGGGTGGGAGGGGCGTCCAGCTCCCTGTACATTTATACAGTCGCTTGCTGCTTCCTATTCATGGGATGAAGATTCCCACAGTTGGGGCTGTAAATCCATATTAATGTCTAATCTCTATTAAGAAAGAGAGACACCGGGGAAACTCAGTAACACTGCTACCTAAAAACAATCAATTTAGTCTTTTTAACAACCAGGTGTTACATCTATTGAAACCAACGTGGCGTGACTAACGCGGGCTCTCTGTAGCCTAGCGGTTACCACAGCTCAGCTCTGTCAATCAAGGCCCATCCCTCGGTCCAACAGCTCAGCGGCCTTCATCCTCCATGGGAAGCACCTGGATTCATCGACTCTTGGGCCAACAGAGACATCACCACGGTAACTACAGACACACACATACCTATGCACAGCCACACAGGTACGCCTGTGACCACAGACCAAGACAACGGTCACCCATCTGAAGCTGGTCTTCATTGGCAGAGGGGAACATACAACTTGTCAGGATTTAGAAGTATCTGGTGTGATGTACAATGACACTGTGCATTACAGGTATGTCGTTATCTTTTTAAAAAAAAGGTTAACATCCCTGTCTCTGCGTTTTTCCCTGGCGCTTTCAAAAACACATCTTACCCCCCGAATCAGTGGGTATCACAAGGTAAAGGCAAGTGGTTACTGTTGTAAAGTGCTGAATTCAGCTGAATGATAGGTTAATTTAGGTGCTATACTGCTAACGTAGGTTTACTGATATCCTCTTTTTGATAAGGTAGATCAATACAGGCTTCGTTTGGAGGTAGGAGCAAACATATAGTTATCTCCTATGCACAGATGTACACAGATACCAAAAAGGCAAAGATTCACCAAATTTATTATTGAGAAATGTTATGAGACTATGTGCTTAGGAGGAACAAGACCAATTTGTGATTTTTTAAAAACAGCTTTCAGAATTTAGTTGGAGCACTGGAGAACCACACAGAGAGTCATTCCTCTGGGCAAGGGTAGGTTTTTTCAGTTCAATACCAAGCAAAGTCTACAACTTGGACAGGACTCAGAAATGGGCATCTATCCACTGACTTAAAAGCACCAAGTGGAATGGAATCTCAGTGGCTGATTCAACCTGAGTCTCAGTTACAATGATATTATGGGGATTAACAGTGACTGGTACCAGAAGAATGTGATGTTTACTCATCCCTCCTGACTCGATGAAATGCACTGCCGAGGTATTACACACAGACTCAGACACGCACACGAGGAACAGTGAGGAAGAGGCAGCTAGGGATTAACCATTTTGATAGAGAGAAATCCCTTCCTTTGGTTTGATGTCGTGGGTTTCCCATTCTCTTGTGGTTACAAGCCCTTACTCCCTTTCCTACTAGGTATGTTTAAAAATTAAAGCGAAGTAAAATTAATAAGCTTTACAGCTCATTGAGGAATTAATACTACCTAATGAGGTATGTGGAAATACCTGCAGTGTCCTTAAACTATTACCCAGGACTCTATCCACTGATAACCATTCTCCGGTGGGCCAGAGTCAGAATCTACCCCTCAACCCACAAGTAGGGAATGTCTTAGAGGCTCTTCCAAAGAAATGGACTTCCAACTGAAAGGGGCAGAACAAATATGGCCGAGAAAGAATGGGAGCCCACAGTAGGAGCAAACATAATTAAGATCATAAAAAAAGTTTTTATAAATGAGGTTGAGATGAATTCTGAATTCTTTTCCAGGGCACAGAAACAATTTGCAGATGCGGTCAAAGAAACGTGTGCCAGAGATTTTCGTCCTCCGTGAGCCATGGGAGAGGTGCCAGAAAACTGGGGACAGGCGCAGGTGTCTGGGTTTTTAGAAACGATGGAGCAGGAGGCTGGATTCTTAGAAATTATGAGAAGGTGAGCCTGACATCAACCTCTGATCCCAATTCTGATATCCATAAACAGATGGCCTGTGAAAAACTGAAAAGCACAAGTTTGGGGAAAACAGCTGACTGTTAAGCTAGACTCATTTCTTGTTTCATAAACTCTTAGAATGAGAGACCAAGAAAACACTATGGCAAAGCAAATACAGATTTTTAGCTCTGATGAAATCGCTCATGATGTCTTTGTGGATATGACTGAGAAATGGCTATAAGGTGACGGTAAAGTCAGTCGATGTCTTTATTAAAGGCTCAGCTGAAGATGGGAGGAGCGGGTACCTCCTTCATGAAGCAAATGTGTACCGAGTAGGAAGTACAGCCAGACCCCACTGGGCACGGGCCCGGCTGCGTAAAGGGAGGAAAACGAGCCAGAGCAGAGGGCTGCGATCCCGCTCGACAGACCGGTCTAGGTGCAGTTGCATAACCTCTCGGAGCCTCTTTCCTCCCCTACACGGGAAGGCTCTTCTTACCTTTCACAGTCAGAGGGAGGACTGTCGTACAAACCGCGCAGGCTCTGCTACAGAGTAAGGCTAATGGATCCTGCAGTCCCGGGAGGGACAGTTAAAATGTCAGGTGACAGAATTAGGAGAGAATACACATACACGCATGCATGCACGCACGCACACACGGGCACACCCCAAGAGGCTAGGACACCGGGCCCAAACTTGCGATATGAAACTATAGTAATCAATGTGAAGTCCAGCCTGTAGGTGCCAAAGCAGAAAAACGGGGTAGACCACCACGATTTAGCAGTGGTTCATGTAAAAATAAATAAGAAGCTGGACCTTCTGCCTCACGTGTGACGTGGTTAGCACGAGGACCCCTCTCAGGCCACGCAAAAATATTTTAAAGTCCACACTAGGGGTCACTGCCCTGTGTGCTGTTTAGATCTTACCAGGGGAACCGACTTAAATTCTGGTCAATGGATTTTACTAAAGACATAGACGGAGATGGGGTAGCACAAGGAATAGCAGGAACGTGAAAGTTTAAAACAATGTCACGTAAAGGAATGGTTGAAAGAACTGGGTTTATTTGCCCTGCAATAGGATCTCATTTTTGGGTTCCGAACGGATGGGAGAAACGTTTGATTTTGTCAGCGCGGTTCCACAGGGAAGGGCCCGGACCACCGGATGGAAGGGCCCATGGGGCTTCGCGGGGAAACCTCGATGGGACGCGCTAACCTCTGGGGCCACACCTGCCTTGGGGTCGCTGAACTGCCGTCAAGCGTGCTGCGTCCCTTCTTATGCAAGATGTTATGAGGTCTCTGAAACACACCGGTTAGCAATTTAGCCTCGTGGGACTCGCCTCAGCCTCCATCAGGCCAGAATGACATGAGTCATGTCCTCACGCTACTCAGGTTACCTTGGAAAAATTTTCTGCATCAATGCTGATTTCAAATGATTTCCTGAGATTCAAAATGCCCCCACATGGAATTCTTTTGAGAACTTGGCGGGGGGGTGGGGGTGGAGGCGGTTTCGGGAGGCACAGCGGGGACGGCCCCCCTCCGCCCTTTCGGGGCCCAGGCGCCGGCGGTCCAGCACTTACGGCCAGGTACTGCGGGGTGAGTCCGCCCAGACCCGTCAGGTTCCCCCAGGTGGCAGTGTTGAGCTGCTGCATCTGCTGAGCTAGCTGCTGCTGGAGGCGCCGCTGCTCCTTGTCCTTCTGAGTATCGGCGAACTTGACTACGATGGGTGAGGAGCAGCCCTGTGGTCAGACACAGCGGAAAGTGAAGAGCGGGTTACCGCCTGGCTGAATCCTCTCGTGACACTCAGCCCTGGGTCTAGCTCTCTCATCTCAACTATCTCTGAGCACACGGAACCGTCTGGAACGGTTGTATTTTTTTTTTTTTAACAGTCTGATACTCCTTCTTCTTCTCTGACCAGTACCATCAAGAGAAACTTCCAGACACTGTCACTGGTTTCTCTGGGGATCTGGCGGGCGGTGAAGCCATTTGCTCTCTTGCTCTGGTTATTAAACTGCCTCTCCTCCTCTCTTCGTGTGTCTTCCTCCAACTTTTCCAGGACCTCCTCAGAGACAAGAGACCTTATCATCGTTCTTTAATTAGGCTTCCTGGTGTGCTTGTCTGCAAGATAGACTTGTCTGTGTGTCTGCCTGTTTCCGCACGTGAGCAGGGGACAAAGGAGAGACGCTTCCGTGGGAAGGAAAACGTCCCTCGTTCATGTATTTATTTTTTTCACTCTTCCCAATTCTCAGTGCTGCATTTTTGAACTTTGGAAAGCGGGTGTCCTCCCGACCCAGCACTACAGATAGGGAGAAGAGGGTTTTGTTTTAGGAACGCGGATGAGGGCAGGACAGGTTCCGAGAACACAGGCACTGCCCAAGGTAACTGTCCGTGTTTTCAGAGAGGTCTCTCTTCCTTCTCTGACGGACCTACTCTGTCCACCCTGCTCAAGGCCCCTGCAAGCCACAAGGCTCGGAAGTATATTCTAGTGAAAGGAGCTGGATCTGAAATGGCAGGAGGCGTCTACTTGGCTTCTATCATCAACGGATCTCACCATTCTAGGTGCTTCTTTTCAGTTTTCATTCCCTTTAAAAGGCAGTGAGTAAGGGCAATGAGTGAGCGCATGGCCAAAGATTATAAAATAGGACGAATTCATGTCCGAGATGGATAAAATCATTAGGGAAAATAAGGGCCTGAACTTCCAGCATGAAGACTTCCCTCCCTGGGCCCCTCTGGAACATTCTCCACTCAGTCAACACTCAGCAGAGACATGGGCTCCTCCCTCCCTACCCTTCTCTTTCTTACTACAGCTTGCCTACACATTTCATCACCATTAAAGCCGTTAAATTTTGCTGAGGTAAAAAGAAGTCATTCCACCTAGGTGTTTTAAAAAAAAAAACTTTCATTGAAACTCAGCATGATAATGGGCCTCTCTCTCTCTCCTCTCAGAAATTTTATATTCCTACTTAAATGAGCTCTCTCTCTCTCCCTCTTTCCCTTACCTTCGGGTCATTTTTCTTTCTCCTAGAAAACAAACCTGCGTGTGTTTTGTTTTATCACCTTGGGTAGTTACTGGGGATGGAGCTGTGAATATGTGAGGCTACTGTGTCTGTTATTACCCAAAATTAAAAAAAAATGTGAGAAAATCGAGGTGGCTGTTTCAGTTTGAACTTCCAGCGTACTGGTCTTCAGCTCATAGCCACAGCCACAGGACAGAATGTTAAATGTCAGTCAACCGCATGAAAATAATATTTCCACCACTTAAAAAATCTATACTTCATTTTTCTTCTCTTTGTTGCTTTAAAGAGAGCAAATACTCTGAAGATGGAAATTATACAGAGGGAGGGTTTGTATGGAAAGGGTTGTTACTGTTGTATCAAATTTGTTCCATAACAAATCATAGCATCTCCTCCTAAGAGTACATTTACTATTTTTTTTCTTCCTTAAATACCAAAAAAAAAAAGAAAAAGAAAAAAAAAGATAAAGAAGCAAAAAATTAGGCCCAAAATAACTTGTTTAAACCATAAAAAGGAAAAACGGGATGGGCGTAGATTGGAGGAAAGTGGAAAAATAGAAGGTACGATATAAAAATTATTTTAAAGAACATGTTCTTTTAAACATTCAAATCATTTTGAATTCAAATTTCTTAGATAATACATCTTGGTTAAAGATGTGAGCCAGAGTCCTGAAAATAACAAAATTAGTTAAAAAAAAAAATCCAACAAACTTCGGTTGTACAACTAGAATGTGACTGGCATACTACACAGTCTTCCATTTAAATGTCAGTATTTTTTAAATTCAACAAGAAATTTCAGTGTCTGAGGGCCCCTCTGTCTGAGCATGGGTGTCCAGATTTAAAAACAAGTGCACCAAATTTGATTTTTTAAATAATAGAGATGTTAATACCAAAGGATCAAGGATTTCTTAAGAATGAATATGCCCCAATCTCTATAGCAGATTCTTTTCATTCTAAGCCTATTCTTCTTTGGTTCTGGCTCATACCCAGGTCTGTACTAAGTTCCTGAGCTCTCTCCCTGTAGGAACACAGGAGAACACAGACCAGCATCCTCTGCAGCTTTACTCAGGGGGGCACTGATGGAGGAACTGGGGTTAGAGCTGAAAGAATTTAGGTTAAAAAATCATCTAAGGTACAAATCACTAAATTACAGGAAATAAAAATGATTAAGAATGAAGCACATGTATGGAAGATAATAAATACAGGTGAAAACTTTTTTTTTCTTCCCTAACCGTACTTTCATTTTTATCTCCAAACTGAAAGGTAGCTGGGATTCAGACTGATCCCCAATAGCGGAGCAGCCGGAGAGAAAGTGGGGGACAAACACAGCATTAAGATGTGACTGCGTGTCGTACAAGACTGCATCCCTAGGTATTTCAAATCCTGCTAATTATCTCCTATTGTGGCCGATTTTCACCTGAGCTTGCCTTCAGGTAGGGGGGTGTGAGTGTCTTAAAAATGCATTGCACTGAAAGGAAAACACAGTGATTATATAAGATATGTTAGGAATATCAAAGTCAAAATGAAGCTCGAAAAAGACAATAGGCTTTGCAATGCTGATATCAAAACTCAGAAAAATACAGTAAACACTTAATGACAAGGCCATGCACACTCCTTTCCCCCCTTGTCCACCCACCTTCCACCTCACTGTAAAAAAAGTTGCCCACAAAACATGACGCAGAATGATCACTTAGCTCCCAGCATGCTTTGGGAGATGCAGCATTGCAAAAAACAAACAAAACAAACAAATAAAAAAAATAATTAAACCCCCCAAAAAACGGAGGTAAAAAAAGCGCAAACGATCCATAAAGAAATTTTTGCACATTAAATAAAATTGAAAATATTTTGCTTTTCAGAAGATGAAAACGTAACTTCAGGTAACACCACAGGGCCACCTCCAGAAAAGATCACCCATACACAGATATACAGAGTACAGAACATGCACTCCCAAATGATTCTACCAGACAATACAGAATAAGTAACAGCATATCACTCTTGGAATGCTTTTGTGCAAAATTCTGAAAGGCCAGACCCAAATCACAGACTAGAAGTACAGAGCCATCTATCTACGTGTGTGGGTGAAACGCCCACATCAACGTATCGATCTTCCCCCAAAGCTAGTATCTCTCATTAGGAGACCAAATTTGAGCCTTTATGTTTCTTTTATCGTGCGTTTTTTTGGGTAAAAAGACAAATCTAATTTTTCAAGGGATTCTCATACATTAACATTTTCACTGGTTAAACAGTGTAGGAGAAGTATTAATTGTCTCCTAACATTCTTGATGCAAAAAACACAATTCTGTTTGACTAAAGAGAACTTGACCCCACATTTAAAAAAAAAAAAAAAAGAACAGAAAAAAAGAAAAAGGGGGAAAAAAAGAACCCTGTGATCGGCACAGGGCAGGCTGCAATTTGGAGGGAGGGCTGTCAAGGTTGACTCCATACCAACCCTGGACCAGGAATGGACTGGATCCTTTAGAGGTCGAGAAGGAGTCTTGGTTTAAATTGCATCATGATGCTACGTTGCAGGGCCTGAGGCCAATGCAATAAAAGGCTCAAAAAAATAATGTACAGCACGTGGAAGGTTTTACTAAATGCATTTCAAGTCATTAGGGGAAAAATTCAGAGAAAGAGAGCGAGAGAGAGAGCGAGAGAGAGGATGAATATGAATGAATGGAAGAGATGGTGAAAGTGTCCATCTGTGATTGTCATGTGAACAATCCGCACAGGAGAGAGCTGCTTTCCCATTCCCCATCATTTGCACAAAGAAAACAAAGAAAGGGCAGATGATACAGTACCTCCATGGTCTGAGACTGATGCATGGCTTTGATTGCATTCTGTGCCATTGCCCTTGTAGAAAATGTGACAAACGCACAGCCTGTGGGAAACAAGGGGACAGGGAGCAGGAAAGACAAAAAACAACAAGACAAAAGGGTTGGACGCTTGTTAAACCAACACAGTCTACGAGAACTGCCACAGGACGCCACTGTTCTCAGTAGTACATAAAAATCAACAACTTCTCTTGGTTTTATCGTAGTTTGCTTTTTACTCACAGTGCTGACTTGCTAATCTGACCAAAGCAGAAAGGTTTATTGACTAGTTTATTTTTTAAAATGGAGACGAGGGGAAAGTATTGGGCACTTTTTTTTTTTTTTTTAAAGCCACGGGGTGGGAGGTTTGAAATTAGCAAGATCTAGTTTGCATTTTCTAAAATAAAAAGTTGCTATTTTACATTTTTCTCCTTGGCTGATCATCTTTACTTAGGGCATCCACACATTCGGGCTTTTGGATTTCAAATTCTAGTGTTGATTTTTAAGCAGCAAATAATAAAATCCTCACACCAAGGGCCATTTAGCAAATAAATGCCAAAGGCTCAAAATGTCAGCAAATAAATACATCTCATCTCTTCTGGATAGTTAAAACATATATATGTATACGTATACATTGATGCGATTCCAATGCAGAGAAATATACCCCATCCTGCAGGAACTGTTTGGTAATTATTAATTACAAACAAAAACAAATGCTCTGTTACTCTGAGAATAGTCAATAGTGCACATAAGGCAAAACTTTAAAATCTGCGTTGGATTTCTTAGTTGTAGAAAATCTTTATGACTTTTCCACGTTGTGGTTTCGGGTATGCATCAGAGATCTGACCTAAAGTCTAACATCCACAAGACAATGTAGAGTTCTCTGCATGTTTCCTGTGAGACCCCTTGAACTTTCCATGGTTCTTTATTTCTCGTGCCATAAACTAACCAGAACCCACACTGCCTGCTCCCACTCCTGGTGGTAGGTGCTGGCCACCGTGCAGGTCACCGCTCCAACGACATGGCTCATTGCCCTTTTCGCTAATAAAAACACTGCCTTCTAAAATTTACATTTTATTCATCGTGCACCCTTGGGCTTCTTAGAGAAAAAGACTGTGAAATTAATGCAGATTCAGGCTGATTTTATAATAATACCACAGCACACTAAAAGCTTAGCTAAAGCAATGCAGACTTATTTCACTTATGATCTCTAATGACTTTAAAAGTGCATTGATTTTCAGCTTCTTTAGCTCTGCACAGTTTGAACTTAGGTATCAGAGAATAATTCAGTGTTCCACTCAATTTCTTCAAAACATTATTATTATTACTACTTAAAAGGTTTCCAAATGAAGCAGATCTAAACACTGAGAGGCAGAAGCCTGTTGTCATCTCCGCGTGAATGCGTGAAAGTGGGATTCTGGCATGATTATTGCCCCTGTGGCCAGTAAGCCAAAGAGAATGTCCTACATCCAAAAAAACCCCAAAAAACCAAAAACAAAAAACAAAAAAAAAAACCCACAACAAAACCAAAACCCAGCAGATTGTCTGGTTTATGTGAATCAATTTGTGAGCCATAAAATATATTTTCTTCTTTTGCTCTGCATATGTACCTGGTGAGATTATCAAGTCAATACCATATTAGCACCTTTTAATCAAACAGTAATAAGAGAAAGCAACACCTGCCCATTATTCCCAAAGCACAAAAACATCCAGTCATGAAAATAAGTCAATGCATTTTTTTTTTTTGCATCATGCTGTAATTTTTAATACAACAAAACTCTCAGTACACGGGAGAGTCATCTCTCATTGACCTCCCAGTTCAGCTGGCCTTACAAAGCCTGAGGTCTAGCTTGCTATGAATGTCGAGCTGTTTCATATACTTCTCTGACATTATAGCAGCTAGTGAAGCTTACTATTAAACACACTGCCTGCACCTCCACTGGCTGTAGCTTCTGTCATCAGTGAAAGCGATCTGGAGCCTTCTCTGAGGCATCTAGAAGATGTGTGTGACAGATGACAGTACGTCTATGGGCTTCCATATTGCGAACTCCGCTCTATAATTCAAGAGCCCCAAAGTTACCATCCGTCTTAAATACCCCTTCAAAAACATTGTGATTATCATCGACATTATTAACAGAGGAGATAATGCTAAGATGATTCTTCTTCCGTATCTTGAGACCACAGTGGAATTATTTGCTTTTGCAAATAATCTAATGGAGATATATTTGACATCATGTGAAACCTGGCCTAACTCTGCTTTTAATAGTCAAGAAGATTGTTTCATTCACTTTATTTGCTCTTATTATCCAGGAACATGTGCCAAACTGACAGTTTCCAAATGGAGGTTAAGAATGCATTAAAAAAACAAACAAACATGTAAAACGTCAACAGAAATCAATAAGGCACAGTTTATGCATTTACCACAATTTCAGAACAAGCAGAACTTTTTAAGTAACTTAGTGAGAAAGATACAGCAATTAGGAGGTCTCAGAAGTATTAGCAATAGAACAATAAAATTCCATCTCTATAAACTTGAACCATTGCTCTTTCCTCTCTGAAACCTGCAATTAAAAGCTCGACTGATGCTTCTAATTATATAACTCTTACTGCATCCAAAAAAATGATCTGACAAATCTGATGACTCCTTTAACCTTTTTACTCTATTGGCAGTGGTGCAATAAGAGAGAACCTGTCTCCTCAGGGGCTCTGTCAAGTTCGGGGCTGTGTGCTGTGTTCAATTACTTAAGAGGGAAAATTACTGTCGTTTGTAAAGTGAGAGCGTGTGTTGAAAATTTCCCTCTCTCTGCCATTTTGGATGAAGTTCTGCAACTTCAGAACCCAATGTTTCATGGCTTGGTAGCTTGTTAACCTTTGTAGTTTCTGCTCTAGTAGTCCTATGGCTAGATTTTAATTTTCTTTTCCATGGCACTGAAAACATGGTGGTGGCTTTAGGATTAGGCCTCAAAATCTGTGGCTTTTCACTAATATAGGGTCACATAAGCTTCTTCCATCAAGACTGGCTGTCAGCTGCTTCTGCAAGCCAAGGAACTGACTTCCCATTGGACAAAAATAATTTAGGTCAACTGGCCCCTTCTACTAAAAATGAGCTTCTGGGTGCAGTGGAGTCCTTTGAATCTTGAAAGGATAACTGCTCTGACCTTGTGGAGTCAGCCCTCTGCTGTTCTAGAATGTCTCAGGGTCAGCCCTCTTCTGTTCTACATTAGTGGGTGTACTGTCTAGGTAGTCAGTTCTCTGGCTACTGACTAAAATGCAGGAGAAACTAGAATGGGGAAAAAGATCACATATACCAAGATAATGAAGCTTTGTTGTTGTTGTTAGGTAAGATAGCCTGTATATTATTGTCTGAAAGCCTCTCCAAATACATAATAGCTGAAAAAAGTAAAGAAAAATTCCATCCTTAACTGCAGCCAACCTGTAATTTACCTTACAATTATTTATTGTCTCTACTTTCAGAATGTCAGAGATTGCTCACAGAAATGAAAGGAACCGAACTCCTCCCAGTTCGGTGAGGTTGCCTTCTTGCTGCTAAAACAGATAAATGATTGACTGGGGAAAGGTTTCTCCAAGTAATTTCCTCCTACAGACAGGATCTAAGGAAAGCACGTGGCCCTGTCACAGAGAAGATTCTGGAACACATCTATTACACTTGTCATCTCAACTGAAAAGCTCTGTTCACACAGGTGTTCTACCTTTTCTCTCAGCTGGAGAATTTTGAGAGAACTAGGTGAATTCTTGGTCTGCACCAGAAATAAAGGAAGAGAGAGTGAGAGAGAGAGAAGGAAGGAAGGAAGAAGGGAGGAAGCAGGCACTTTTAAAAGCACGTACGATGCCAGGGCCTCTTGCTTTTCTGCCTCTTCTTTGAAAGAGAAGCAGCAGTCTGCTCTATTTCAACTGAGGGAAGTGTAATTTAAAGTAACTTGTGCGGCATGAAGGAGCTTTCGGCCTATGGAAGACTTGTTTATAAATTCCTGTTTGGCCAAAGAAAGTTCTTAATGCAGCCAATTCTCCTCGCTGTATCTTTTTAGCAGTGGCAGAGTTTATTAAACATATGCTATCAGTATAACATGAGAGCATCCAAACTAATACTCAAACGCACCATCACCAGCGCTGGGTTAGTTTATTTAGAACTGGCGTGGAGACACAGCTCGTTTATCCACCTGAGGCTGAGTGTAGAGCAGAACTGACTAGTTTGCAAAAAATCTCACCCCCGGGAGGAGGTTCAGAGACTGCACTCAGAACGAGTTGACAAACTACAGGTAATAACCCAGGGGTATTTGATACGAGTTTCCACATATGTTTAGATACTAGGTGGGCACGCCTAAGATGTCTTGATCAAAACCGAGTCTGCTCTGTGTACGTGTTTTAAAAGTCAAAAGCCCTGTCCTAATATTCTGATCAGATATAATGGAAACAAATGAGGATTTAATGGCTAAATCCAAGCTGTGCTTGCCAACATCCCTGAAAATATTGCCAATTTCATTTGTCAAGGGTTTTGGCAGGAGAATGTTGGAACACCATAAACACAGCTGGAATATTCTTAAACAAGCAGAAAGTTACCTTACATGGCAGTGAAGATCTGACTACACTTTATGGGGAAAGAAAAATGAGATAAACTCTTTAATTGTCTCCAAGTTAGAGATAATCATTGCCACGGTGCAGACAACCCTGTAGACTGTACCCAAATTGTCCATTCTGACTGTGGGATTATGGGTAAGGGAGAACATGTGTATTTTAGGAAATCAACAGGCTGAGGAGACACTGACAGATAAATGCCTTGGCTGAGAAGGCTCCAGCTTTCATTTTGAGAGCAAACGTCCCATTTGACTTCCCATGCATGGACTCGTGGTATGCTGCTTGCGTTCTTGAAGAAGGTTCATTCAGCAGGCCTGGGGGGCTGACCTGCTATTGCAGAAGGATCTGAGTAATATGAAGGGGCTTGAAAGCATCTCAAACCAGGTTTTCCAAATTAGAAAAGATGGTAGAACGGGTTATTGCCCCCAGAGGGGAAAATGCATGTTTAGATGTGGGCATAGTGCGTAAAGAGAGTCAGGCGCCTGATATTTGCTGAGTGCTGGTTTCAACGTGCTTGGTAGATGCTAGGTGCTGTCCGTAGATAGCCATGACATTTCCTGGGGGGGCGGGGTGGGGTCTGATCTGGAGCATGGCGCAAATCTGATGGGACTTTACAAATGGTCTTTCTTGCCAATATGGAGATGATGATTTTTGTTTTAAAGACAGTGATTCTAAGCCAAAGTCCAGAGCTGTGGGTCCTGCAGCCCACTACTCCGCATCAGTGGGGGACCCTGATCCTACAAGCCTGGAGAAGCCTTGGCTTCGTACCCTGCAGGGAGGCAGAGAAGCTACAGGGGTGGCAGAGAAGGCATGACAGGAGATGCCTATGGGGGGAGCCAGCGCCCCTAACTGCCTCTTTTGTCTTCATTCTTGTAGCGGAACTGGGCAAAAGCGAAGCCAGAGATGTGAACCACTTTTCTGTACCTCAAAACTTTTTTTCTCACTAGTTTATACTCGGTTTAGTATTAGAAGGTGCTTTTCAGAGCAGCCAATCTTTCCTTTCACTTAATTTTTATTTATTTATTTGTGTCTTAAACAGCTGAGCCAGCAACAGGCATGGAGACCAGAAATGCTGAGCACCCTTTATCTGCAGAGCCGCTAATGGGAGACACTTATTAATATTTGATTGAAAACTGCAATTCTTTAATAAAAGCAAAATAGCACGAAAGACAATTATTGTTCTTTTAACAAATACACTGATTCAGGAGCCGTCCCCTGTACCCAGGAGTCCCTGGTTCTCACTAATTGAAAAACCTACCGCTGTCTGGCTTTATATTTCAGAACAAATGCTTATAAATGAGAATTTCCTTTTTTTGCCGTAGGGAATTCTCATCAGTTCACCAGAAATTACTTTTCTGTGAAGAAGAAGAAGAAGGAAAAAAAAAAAAGCGGGGAGGAGTATTCTACTCTTTACACTGAGCCAGCATCTGCATAAAATACGGATGAGAGTGGCTCGCGTAACTTGTCTCAAATCGGCTGCTCCTGGTGTCCAGTGCTGGCTCATCAACCACATGGCAGATCAAATTAGCCAAGCTCTCTCGCCAAGTACTGCGTCCTGCTCTTTCCTGCGAAAGCTGGGGCGGCTTGAAAATCTCATCTGCGGAAATAACTCATGGAGGCTCAAGGAGCTCTAGACACTGCAGGCACCAACGCTATTCATTACCGTCTCCGCCGGAGGGACGGAGAAAGTGCCGGGTGGACCCGGTCCCGCAGAGGGAGAGCAGAAGCCGAGGTCTCTCCTAAGCCGCGTGGATGGCCCGCTTTGGCAGGAAATCCGCCACATGCGCTGGGAGGTGAGTGGGGCAGCTGTGGTGACTGCTGCCCTTTACAAAGGGGGAAACTGAGGCACAGAGCTAAGGACAAGGAACTGACTATGGTTGCGGTTCACGTCAGAAGTCCTGGGACTGGATTTCGGGGTCACTGGCCTCTGGGCCACTATAAGTTTCACTACGATTAATTTAAGGGCCTTCCTTTCTGTTCTTTCTCCACGCTGTGTGTCCTGGCAAATGGGAAACCGCTAAGACAGAAGTGTGACTGAAAATAAGAAGAGCAGAGAAGGGTGGTTCGGATTGCTACACTGGCAGCAGGGCAGGGACTGCGGCAAGAGGATCACGTGTTTCTCCCTGTTTTCTTCTTCGTCTAGCCACACTGCCTTTCCCTGCAGGGTTCTCCCCCCCCCCGCCCCCCTCCCCCCGGGCTGGTTGGCCTGAGCGGGCGCGTACCTATCAGGACTGCCAGCACAGTCAGATGACCCCACGTGGCTGGAAGGCTCTCGGGGCTGGGTGTGCCGGGGGATGGCACGATGGTCCTGGCACCCTCCTCTCCTGTGCGCTGCCGGCCCCGGGGCTGCTGTGGGCGGCGCCGGTAGCAGCGTGGGCGGGCAGCTCCGGCTCCGCCCCAGGCACTGTGTCTGCGCATCGTCTGCGCATCGTCTGTGCATCGTCTGTGCATCGTCTGCGCCTGCGCATCAGGGTCCCGCTCGGCGCCCATCTCGTGCAGCTGCCAGAGCCGCCCGTGCTTGCAGCGAGGCCGACTGACAGCCTTTGCAACTATCGGGGAAGGCTCCAGCTGTCCCTCCCTTGCCTCCTTCCTTTTAAAACCACCTTCGGAAGAAGACCGAGGCACCGCAAGCTGGAAGCTGTTCACCTCCTCCTACTGTTCCCCTCGGCTCCCTCCCGTGCGGGGCTCTGCAGGTGGGTGTAGGCGGGAAACTTTTGTTCTCTGTGCCTTCCATTCTAGCAGCTGACATCGTGAAGTTTTGTGTGTCAAAGCCAAAAGAACAAGTGTTCTTTCTCACATGGTGCTGCATTCAGCTAAAATGAGGGAGATGGGGGAAAATCCGTGCTTGGGGACTTAAGGCCCAGGCTTTTCTTTCAGCATGTGGTCAGAGACTGGGAATGAAAAGAAGTTTCTAATTAGCCCCAAGGAAGCTGCGTCGGTAAGTACATTAA
This sequence comes from Mirounga angustirostris, assembly GCF_029215605.1. Classification (NCBI taxonomy): domain Eukaryota; kingdom Metazoa; phylum Chordata; class Mammalia; order Carnivora; family Phocidae; genus Mirounga; species Mirounga angustirostris. The sequence continues at coordinate 129,178,602 of NW_026991713.1, forward strand.
TAGAATGAGATCCTCTCTGTGTTGCAAACATATGGATTTCTTAGAAGAAGTGGAACGTACGTTTTATATATACACTCTGACTCCAGCCTCCTGGGCTGTCTCAGGAAACACAGTCTGATGGGGGTGAATGCTCAGTGACAGCACTTAGGAGTGGTTTAGGGAAGGATCTGTGTGACGCTGTCCAAGGAGAGGCAAACATGGAAAGCGAACACTTATTTCCCGCTGCCTTGGATAGCTGCTTGCAAAAATACTGGTTTTTGTCAGTGCTCGAAGCCACCATATCTGCTTCTGTCACGGTGACAAAGAGGAGCCTACAATCTTCTGGACCAAGTCATCTCTCTGCCACTTAATGGACTTTCTGCGCTCAGGCCTCCCGAAGTTTTGTTCTTTAAAATAAAACCCTCATAGCCCAGGATAGGCCCAGTGCTTCTGAGTGCCTACCTGCTCTGCGCTACATGGGAACACTGCCGATTTTCCTTGGTTTCTATCGCTGTCAAGAGGCCCATCCCCTTCATGTTTCTCTCGGGCAGAGGCAGGAAGCCAGAGACTAAGATGAAAACAACCCATATTCTTTCCTCCTCCACATCCCTCCCTCACCCCCAAAACATACTTCAATCTGAGATCGAAAGAGGTGTATAACGACAGGGCAGCCTGTCAGCTTCCCCGCTGGCTGGGAGAGCCTGAGCTAATATGCCTTCAAAACCTTCTTGACCTGAGAAATACAAGGCGATCCCTTCTGCTACGGTGAAAAGTTCACGGTGGATAACTTGATCACACGGGACACATTACAGGGTAACCTCTCGCTGCGTGCGGTGGCTATGTCTACCTTGATTGTGACACAGAGTTCCAATTAGCATTTAAGGGAAGAGACTTTATAGACGGCACACTCACCTCGACTCAGCCCGTCGGGTCCCCGGAGAATCCGGCATTCTTCTATCTGGCCAAATGGAGAAAACATCACCCTGATATCATTCTCATTACATTTCTTCGAAACCATTCCTATGAACAATTTTCGGTCTTCCACAGCTAGGAGATAAAAATAATGAATGAGCAAAGGCCATTTTTATCCCTTTTCATGTAATCAATGCTTCATTACCACATCAAGCTGGGGGCCCCCAGTCATGTGAGAGGAAGCAGCGCCCCAAGGCCAGCTCTTCTGACTTCCATGCCCCGCCCCCCAGCTCTGCTCTCCCACCCAGACCTTCCCAGACACTGCCTTCCTCTGTGAGCTCGTGCTTACCCCTACGACACCTTCAGAGGACAGGAAACCTACAAAAAGTCCTCCCCTTCCCGCCCTGTTTGGAGACTCACAGTGCTTACTAATATGTTAAAGCTCCATGCAGTTGCTAAATGCTACTGTGACAGAGAGATATTTTGGAATATGCCTTTGAATTTTTTTGTAGGTGTTCCTTAACTTGAATGACCGAGAAAGAAAAAGGGTCAGGGAAAGAAAAATGGGATGAACAGAGGAAGTGCGATAGGAAACAAAACTTTTAATAGGGCACTCGGAGAAAACCTTCTCCCCCAATTTCAAATAGCTTTGCCCCATGGATCCAGACAATAAGAAGAGATAAGGGAGATGCTCATCTCTCTGGAGAGCCAGTAAATAACCTGTCTGTCCATCTGTCTGTCACACTGGCTGTGCAGCTCTAACCTGGACAAGGCATGGTCTGCACCTGCAACTGAAGAGTAAGCCAACTGTAGGGAGAAAACAGGGCTGTGGCTACTTGAGAAGCCCATCGGGACGGCCAGATGCTCAGGGTGGAGCCCTTAACGGACAACGACACGCCCATTCTTAACCTTGGAAACTGCCAGGAGGGTAAGACTGGGGAAGGTTTACCTCTGATGACCTGGGAGATTTTCCTCAAAATCTACAAGCTTGCGCTCAGGATAAGTGGCCTACATTTAGCCTCAAAGGCTCAATTATCACTGATTTCAGGACAGTGTTCGCAGCCTTTTTTTAGGAAAGAGAAAAAAAAAAAAAAAAAACCCGTTCTAGACGTCCATGGGGAAGAGTCTTGCTTACTTCCTGTGTTGCATTTTAATCCATTTCTCGGGACCGGGAGCAAGGGCAGCTGGAGGTGGTAGCACCTGAGGCAGGCCGGCTTAGGGCCTTGCCGTCCACCGCTGTGTTCGTACCTCCGTGTTGTGTCTGTCTCATCATCTCTCCATTGCTCTTCAACTGGCTTTTATCTCTGTCTCCCTTATTCCTGCCTTGGACAGTGTCTCATTTTCATTTAAACAACAAGAATGTATTTTAGGCTTTCCAGGGCCAGGTGCTCTTGGTGCCTGGGTCGAACTGGCCTGGACACCCCCGACCCCGCGCTGGGGCCCGGGAGAGATCTGTGGGGGAAGCAGGGATGGGACACAGGGAGGTTTGCTCTGAAGCCACACCCGTCCACGAGGGGAACCCTTCTGCCTGTGGTGTCCACTGCAGTAGCTAAAGCCACGCGTGGCTCCTGAGCCTTGAACCGTGGCCAGTGTGACTGAGAAACTGAATTGTTATTGTGATTTAACTGTAACTAATTTAAATTTAAAAAGCCACAGGTGACATTCTAGTGGACAGCGCAGCTCTGAGAGGCCTGAGTGAGGCAGCTAAGTGCTCCTTCCTGTACAGCCCAGACTGGAAGGGAGAGACTTGAAAGATGTTTTGTCTCACTCTAAAAGACACCCACCCCACCCCGTGGGGCAGGGAGGGAACTTGCCTGGGGTCATTCAGCAAGGAGGGGGCCTAACCTGGACCACACCTGCTGCCCCGCTCCTGGCTCCAGTCCTGTCCCCGGTGGTGCTGTTTCCTACGAGAGCAGAGGAGTGAAAGGAGGCCTCCAGGGGTGGGCAGGGCCAGGTCAGGAGACTTGCCTGGTCCCAGCCCTGCCATTGAGTTGATGTGAGACCTTGGGGAGTGAGAAAACTTCTGTGGACCTTGGTCTTATCATCCATAAAATGGGTTTCAACTCTTCTCTATCCTTGCTGTCTTTCTTAAGGAACAGAGAGAAGTGGGGCGGGGTGGGGGGGTGGGCAGAAACGCTGAAGCCCAGAATCCCACCCACCAGCCGCGCTCTGCACTTGGGCAGCTCCTGAGATAGTGCAGAGAAACTCGGGCTCTGAGGACCATTGGAAGCCACGATGCCACAGCACCTTGAGCTGCCGATTGTGTGCCAAGAGCTTGAGAAAGGCATGTAAGCTGGCCTTTAAGGAGCACAGGGAGAGACTGGTAGAAGCATGGGGGCAGCACAAGGTATAAGGAAAGGAACACCCTGTCCTGGGTGTAACTGCTACCCAGCAATGGGTACGTCAAAGTGGACGTGGGCAATGGCATCACTGGCTCTGAGTCGTAGGGGGAAGCTGGTGAGGACCTGCCTTCCTCCCTGAGATAACAATCTTACATTTAAGAAGCGCTTTTCTTTCCCATCAAGCAGGTGAGCTACCAGTGGTCTATGGGTTAGTGGTGGGAGTAGCATCTGTGCTCACCAACAGCGGGGTCACCAGGATGACACGGTGGCCCAGAGGGAACACGGCATCCCCCCGATGGGAAGGAACGGACTGAAGCGCTGCAGAGCAGGGAGCGGCCAACTTCTAGTCGCAGTTGTAGCCTTCTCCCTGCCCCCCATCTCTAGGACCTCTACCTGAGGAAGCTGTGGCTAATATCTTCTTGAGACTAAAAAAAAAAAAAATCCTATTGAATTTCTTCTTATTTTGAAGGATCCCGTTTTAGTTCTTTCAAACAAAAGCAAATGATAAATTGCCAGTGAGTCCTTGGTTTCACTGGGAAACCTATCATGATGGCATGGAGCTAAAACACTGCAGGTTTGGAGCTCCAGGGTGATGCAGGCATAAGCTAAATGTGCAGCTCCCGAATAAGCTTAAAGGATGATTTTTCCTAAGAGGCATAGTAAGAACTGGAAACAACTGCTCAACAAACCCTGGCTTCCGAGGCATCCCGCCGGCTAAACCTGGGCAGGGAGATGGAAGAGAACGCTCTTTTCAATGCTAAGTAGCAGCCAAGGAAATAGAACGGAAACCTACACCTCCCAGATGCTTTCCGAAATGCCGATGTCCTCCCAGGCGTGCGCCCCATCCAGGAAGCTGGATGTTTGCAATCACTAGAGCCCTAGTACCTCTGTGGCTCTAACAGCTGGGGCCGTGCGTGCTTTAAGGGCAAACGGGGAGAACTACTCACTCCCCGCTTTCTTCCCCCTCGAGTTTTCCCAGTGAAAATTTATTTGTAAAACCTATTCCTGGGATTCCCAGTCTGAGGATCCTTAAACAGCTTTGTCAGCATTTTAAATAAACATAATTATCGTGCATTCACTGAACTGTCCATCAATTTTTGATGAGTTTCTTGGTGGGGTTTTTTCCACCAAGTGGAAGTGAGTGCGGCTCATTTAGGTTTTCAATCCACGCGAATGCGGATTGCTTCAACAAACCTGTGTTTACAGTATCCTGTTAAGTGCTTTACGGAAATTAAAAAAAAAAAAAAAGGAAGGCAAGAAAGAAAAGCCTACTTTCCTTCAGGATAACAGATGAATGAGCAAGGGGCGATACTTTTTACCCCGAGTGCTGTGCGGGTGGGGCGACCCCATCACTCATTACGACCGGACTGGAAGCTATTCCATAACCAGGGACCATTTCAAGCTCTCCTCCCGTGGCATGAGAATGGGTTAATATTTTAAGTTTTAAGTGGGGACTTTTTTAAGTTCGAGGAATAGAAACTTCGTTTTTGAAAAATCCCTAATTGTAAGTCTGTGCGAACACCCTGGTGTACAATCTGTCAAAGTCACACCTGGATTCAGGGCGGCCTGAATTAATTAACAACTTTTCAATGTGTTAGTGCTAACATATGGCATTTAATTACTGCCTCCAAATCCGTGAGTCTCTCCACTTTGAATTTCAAAATTATTTCTTCCTCCTCCAGTGCATTGGAAAGTGACCGGATGGGGATGCCCTGTGATTCCCATCTTTACTGGAGGCTTGCAAACCTGCAACCTCCCTGACCACGTTCCATCATTTTGACCCTGTGAGCTCTGAACTCAATGCATGGACACCAGGGGTTTCAGAGGCCTTGAGAAAAGAGAAAGGGCTTACTTGGCATTTCTGGATGTGAGGCTCTAAGGAGCCCCGACAAGTTGTGAGGTTGGAGGGTTCAAGCAGGATGCATTTATGTTCTGTCTACAGAGTAAAACAAAACAAAAACACCAACCCTTTCAACCAGAAGCACGACATAAGAGTGAACACTGGCTGGTCGCTGAGACCCCCAGCACAGAACCAAAGGCAACCTCTATGCTTTTCTTATCACTTACTGCTAGACAAACTTCAGATCCGGCAACTGCATGTACTTTTCAATCTTGCACAGGTGGTACCTTTTCCTGCATAGCAAACAAAGCTGGAAAAGAGGCCTTCCCATGGTATACAGAATGAAAGATAGTAACTATGTGCTAGGGTATGCTGCAATCCAGAATCCACACCTCCTCAATCAAGCCTCTTCCCCTGCCATTACTCAACTGTATGCAGTGGAAGAATGGTAAGAAAACTTGGAGTCTGTGAAATTTGGGTATTTATTCAGTGTGTTCTTCCTAAAGACCCCAGTATTTTATTGCTGATCCAGAATGGGATTTTTTTTTGAACACCTGGCACAGTTAGAAGTAAAATGCTATGAGTTTGCAGAAATATGCTAGAGGCTGCAGCTTAAATCAGAGCCAATTAAGAGGGCAGGCTCTAGGAGACCTGGAGATCTGGAAAGCCTGTGTAGGAAAATGCTGAAGGGCGGGGCAGATCCAAGAGCAACCGAGTGTGTTTGGGCTTACCACAGTGGTTCCCTTTGTCAGAATCTCTAGATGGATGAAGGCTTCAAAGAGCGATTGCTTTCTGGAATTCATTTGTCCATCACTAATTAATCAGTGATTAGCAGCCCTTTCTTGCTCAGCAAATACAAAGTTTCCGAAAGCCGAACATACTGATAATGAAGATGGTTACTGTCTAACTGTGATGAGTCCTTTGTGCTATCCATAAATGTCAGCAAACTCAATAAAGGTGCAATTAGAGCTCGTTATCTCTCTTTCACAACTCCAGGAGCTATTGAGAGCATCTGAGCCAAAGAAATCTTTGTGCTCTATGAGCTTTGGAAACCACGCTTACCTGTCAAAACTGCCATGTGAAATCAGAAAGGACTTGCACCTTTTATCACTTGCTTTCGAAAATGATACATCACTCCTGATTCCTCAGCCAGGTCCAAGGAGAACCCTGAGGCCTGTTCCGTCTCTCAAGGTGAGGCACAGACTTTGCACCTCCATAAGGAAAAATGCCTTAAAAGGAGCTTTCAGTCCACTTACACTTTTTGACTCCCCCCCCGCCCCCCCCGGAAACTCAGAAAGTGAAGGTCAATCTATAAAGCAAAGGAAGAACTGGCCCAACGAGAAGGTGTGTGGAGGTGGTTTTTCCTTCGTGTGTCCGGAGCCGTGCTTTGGTAGGAGCAGCAGCCTCGGCTGCCCACAAAGCATAACACCGCCGCTCACCTCCCACAAGCGCACCGATGACTTAGCAGAGCAAATATTCACTAAGTGCCAGGCATTAGGCCAAATTCTTTGTAGATGTTAACTTATGTACTCCTCGAAGCACCCCGTAAGGTGGGCGTCACAAGAAGGATTCAGACTGCGGACCACCGAGCGCCCCCCTCTTGCAGCCAGAGATATGGGGCCTGGGTGAGGTTACAGAACCTGCCCAAGGACCCAGTCAACACGTGCATGGTCAGGCAGGGGTCAAGTCTGAGCTCCTCGAGATAGCTTTTACCTGCTACCCTGAGTTGCTTCCTGAACAATGGCATTTTTAGGTATCTTTGCATCTTAGTAATAACAGTGTCTAATCCTGCTTGGCAAAATGGTTGGCTGAGGGCGGTTCTACTCTGTTGCTGCCATTCTAAACCCAGAGCAAACATCAGCTTCGGAGTCCAGAGCTGACACTAGAAGCAAGGGTGACCAACCAGTTGAGACCTCCAGGTCGCTAGCCTATAGAACGGGTTCTCTAAGTCAGGCGTTGTGTCCACACAGCGGCAAAGCTAAAGAAGAAACCCTTTCATGGCCCAGCTACTTGGGTATTCCAGGTCAAACATCTCCAGAGGAGTTATCTAATTCATCCTGTTTTTATAACAGTGACCCAAGGTTCAGAAATAAGACCACACCTCCTTCATGGCCCTTGTCCTGACCCAGGCTAGAGAATTAAGAGTCCAAAGACAGGGAGCATCTCTTAGGGGCCAGGAGCTCCCAGATGACTTCACAGACAGGGTTCATCCCCCGAATACACAACTCCTCTCTCCCATGAGGAACAGAACAGACTGTAAATGTGTACTTCTGGAGCAAAAAGGCTCAGGAGTCAGCATGGGCACCTGGCCTTCTGCCTGTAGATACTCTCAGTGCAGAGCCCTATGAGGCCAGAGAAAAATCCGGGAGGTAACAATAACCCACATTTTAGAGAAGTGGTGCTCTATTGTTTGCAAAACACTGTTGTATCTTATGTGAGTCAAACAAAAAACAAAAAACACCTATCTATGGAGGTAGTGACCATGACCCCATTTCATGAATGAGGAGATCCAAGTTTGGTTGTTAAGTGACCGTTAGATCAGTAGACTCAACGTCAGTAAGTTCCATGGGGTCAGGGCAGTGTCTTTCTTAGTCCTTCCCCTTATTCTGCTTCAGACTCAGGGCCAAAGCCCAGCCCCTAGCAACAGGCCCCACCCACAGTAAGTCATCACGGGGTAACTGCTGAATAAAGGGGTGAAGTCACCTGACCAGGGTCCTGCAGGAAAGCAGGGTGAGGTTTCGGACCCTCTGATGCTGGATGCTGCCTTTGCGGTATGTGGTACGGGAAGAAGGGAACAGACTCTCAGACAGGGGTGCAGTGGTGGAGGAGATGGGTGGGGAGAGGGGGTAAGCGCCCAAGTCTACTCCCTGACGGATCAATCAGGTGCTGGTGGTACCATGCTCTGACTTGGAATTTTCTTCAAAACTTCCTAGTCTGTGAAGAAGCCAGAAAATGGGATGCACTACAATTAGCAAAAAATGCCTTGTGGAGAGATTTAGACCCCAATCATAATTTACATTTGCAGATATGCAGATCTCTGAGTGCATGGCTTCTGCCCTGATTACTAATTAATGAGGTGCCAACCTGCCTGTGGAAGCAAACAGTGCTGATTATGTCAGTCTTGGGGGACGGAGACGCGTTGAGGTCTGAGAAGGTAGAAGATTCCTTTAACATACATTTCAGTGAATTCAAAGAACAAAATGGGGACAGAAGGCGGGTGTAAACGGAAGCAGAAAGTTAGGAGAGAGAAATGTGGCTATTGGCCCTTCCGCATCTTGGAGAGGTAAATCTCGATGATTTCACAGACATCATCCCATGCATATTTTAGTACTGAGCGTCCATTTATGTAATCAGCTGGCTGAATTCTGAATGAATTTGGATGCAGATGCATCGGTACAACTTAGAGAAGAGTGCCATAGAGGAACACACCAAAGGAGGAGAAAAGACAAGCAGCATTCTTGGAGGGTAGGCCCTTTCCCGCTCATCCACTTTACACACCCTGAGGTCCTTCCTCTCCATCAGGTGTCCTGGGATGCTTGCTCGGTGGGAGGGGATCAACAAGAGGCAAAGGCCACAGAGTTACCACACAGAGCAAGCCCCGAACAGAGGGACACGGAAAACCATTTCTTGCAATGTCTTCAACAGATCTTTACACCAGAGACGTATCCCCCACTTTTCCCAGAGCAGGAAGCACATGGGGCCGGCTCCTCCCTCCCCCGTCTGACTCCTTCATTGAAAGAAACAGACAGTATTACATGAGACAGTTGGTCACCACCTACCGTTTGACTTTTCACTATCTGCAGGTTTCATCTGAATGGGATGATGCATCTAAAAATACAAAAGTGAGAAAGTAAAGGCAGATTGAACAACTGTATGAACAGTCTCAGAAACCCCACACTATTAAACTTGAGTCCTCAAACTGTTACAAGGACACATCAGTAATAACAGGATCTCTCCCCGTCAAAAGTAAACGCATGAAAATGCAAGCCTGTGGTGACGTTCAGGAATAGAACCCTTTTGAGTCACTGGGCCCTGCGACACAGGATTGGGCTTTGTAGTCGGACCTGAGTTTGAAACCTGGTTCTGCCACTCAGTATAGTTTCTGCCCATATCTTATAGGCAGTTCTGGCTCTGCCGTTCATCATCATTGCCACATGATTTTGGGCAAGCGCGCTAACTTCTCTGAGCCTCAGTTTCCTTATCTGTGCAACAGAGGTAACACCTGCACGGCAGGAATGAAATGAGCAAAGGCATATAAAGGGGGCGCCGTGAACAGGGGCCAGGACATGCTGGGAAAAATGAACTACTGTTATTCTGTAGTATATTACACATTTAAATGCAGATTGTCTTTGTTTTTCTTCTGGCCATGCTCTCTGCTGCAGGGATTTTTCTTAGACCTCAAAATTATGAGTAATTTGAAGGTCTAGCAGTTGATTGATTTAGGCGCTATTACGTAATTTTTCTCAAATACAAAGTATGACAGAGGAATGCAGAGCTACTAAAGGGATGGAGGAGGGAGGGGAGGTGGGAGGGAGGGGCAGGAGGCATGGATCTGACGATCAGGTTCGCTTGGTAGGTGTGCAGGAGTGAGAGGAACCTGAGACAGAGTGGCGCCAAGGTCCTGAATCGTGGTGCCCCTGGGTGCTCTGTGGCTCTTTACACAATGCCCATCTCACCACCGTGCACGATCCACGGAGTTTACTCCAAGCGCAGAATGCTACCACCATTTCCAATTAAAATAAATTCATCCAACCACTTTCAAAGGTCCTCTCGCTTTATATTTCATCATACCCCAAGGAACCTCAGAGCCACAGTGTAGATGGAATCACTGGCCTTGCAAATGCTTTTATTATAATGGGTCCCGTTCTCTCTGAACCTTTAATTCCCCCAGTGGACTTCCATCACTTGCAAGCCCCAGCTCTGGGTTTTATCTAATTTAAAGGAAAGGGGAATGGTACTTGGCTCTGGCACTTAAATGATGGAAAATTATCATCAGGCAGTTAGGGCCATGTGTAGCTAATGCCTGGCAGGGTCTTCAAAACACAAGGGGAATGGGAAAGAGGGAGTACTATCAGGGGACGAGAGGCTAAATAATTCAGGGCTGCTTCATTTATCCTTTTTTTTTTTTTTTTAATGTTTTATATATTTATTCATGAGAGTCAGAGAGAGAGAGAGAGAGGCAGAGGGAGAAGCAGGCTCCCCGCCTAGCAGGGAGCCCGATGCGGGACTCGATCCCAGGACCCCGGGATCATGACCTGAGCCGAAGGCAGACGCTTAACCATCTGAGCCACCCAGGCACCCTGCTTCGTTTATTCTAAAAGGCAAGATGCTCTTATGCATAGAACATAGGCCTTTACATGTGGGGTCTACTCGGATTCCCACTCCATTAACATACTCAATTTGTGGAGGAGAGACTAGAATGAGAATGGAATGTTCAGGGGTCAGCAAGTAGAGCAATCTTTTCAGAAAAGACTGGAATTTATCCCTAAAAAGCAGACAGAAGTAAAATGTGGAAAAGTCCTGGTTTGGGCTGGGTAAGGTGGGCTCTATCCTACAGCTAATGCTTGGGGAAGATGGGCTGAGTCCATCTCAGGGTAGGGTAGCTTCTACCCAGGGTAGAAGGTGGCTACCCTTCTAGCATGGCTTTATCCATCTCTTCAGCAAAGATGGGTGAAGTACCCACTGTGTCTCAGGCTCTAGGCTAGGAACTGGGGAACAAGGCCCAATAAAGAATTTCAGGCCCTTCGGGTGCTCAGTGTGTATGGGGGAGGCTGATGTGTCAACAGCCCCAGGAGCAACATGGGAAGTGCTATGCTAGACAGAAGAGCAAGGGGGTGCAGGAGCTCAAGGGAGCAAGCACTTCATTCTGCCTGGGGAGGAAAGTGAAGGCTTCTTAGCAAAGGGGATATGTGATTCGAGTCCTAAAGGTCAAGTTGGACTTGCTCGCAGAAGAGGGGGAAATGGCATCTGAAACCAAGAGAATATCCTGTGCAAGGCACAATGGTGAGAAAAAGCATACTTCCTCCTAGCAAGGAGGCCAAAATGTGTGTGGGGAAGGGCGCAAGAAGGAGATGCGAAGGCAGTTGGCACCTGGGTCTCAAGAGGATCCTGTGTACTAAGGAACTGAAATTGTGTCTAAAAGTCAAGTCAGGCATAGAAGATTCAGGTAGCAAGGGCAACAAGATCAAATCTAAATTCCAGAAAAGTCCTTTCTGGCTACGATGTGGTGGATAAATTGGGACAGGGTCAGGGGGGGCCGCTAAGAGGCTACTGCGGACATGCGTGTGAAATCGATGGTCTAAACCTCAGAGGCAACTGGCTGGTTGTGGGGATGAGGGGGAATGAGAACCATCACGGGAGCATGGCTCAAAGAGGGGAAACATGAGAAAAGTAGTTTTGGGGGAGACTGATTAGTGCAGGTCTGGACATGCCACACTCGATGTGACTGGGGCTGGAGACAAGTTGGGTGCCACAGAGCACCCAGGCTGTAGTGACGGCTCTGGGGCCATGGGCATGGGTGAAACTGTCCATGAGGGAACGTACAGTGAAAAGAGCCAAGAGCCAAGGACTATCAAGAGAACCATAGAGAATATCAAGAAAAAGGAAGCGAAGAGGTTTTGAGCAGGAATAACTGGTTACGCAGGAGCCCCGCGGGAGAGCTGTCAGAACAAGGTGATGGTCAGAGCATGCTACGATGGAAATGCCCAAGTATCCTTTTGGATATGACAATACGATTTTCTTCTGGGAACTGATCAAAAGCAGTTTCTGTGGGGCGGTGGGGCCAGAATGCCACACTGCAGGAGCTGGGGAGTAATAGGGAGGAGAGCAGCAGGAGATACGAGAACTGCACACGACTATCTCAAGAAGATTCGCTCATTGGAGTCTGGGGCAGAGGATGAGGATGTGGCATCTTTCTTTTCCAGAGAGCAAAGACAACAGGCCAACGTGCTGAAAAGGGTCAGATGAGAGTCACAGGTTGAGGCAAGGAGACAGGAGGTGAGTGTACCTACACTATGTACAGGACACAAAAATGAATGAAGAGGACTCTTGCCCTCAGCGAGCTTCCTATCCATCATGGCAGCTGATGTGCACAAAGAGAAAGAAGAACAAATAGTGGCAAACATCAGAAAAGGGGCCTAGACAGAGTGCTATGGGCATTCAGCCGGACCTCTGATGTGCACGGAGGTCTGGGGCAGCAGCTCTGGGAGCTTCTGCAAGAACAGAAATCGTTCTGCTCTAAAGCTGTCAAGGGCCTGGGGAGCATTCAGCCCAATGCTCTTCATTTATACGTCTGAAGGGAACCGTGACTTCACGCACAGCTGACTGACGACAGAGTTGGGATCAAACATCTAAGCTCTCTCCATTTCATTCAGGGCCGATTACCCCCAGATCACACTGCTTCTCTACTAAATGTCCAACATGGGACTTGGACGCACGAGCCTACAATGAAGGACCGCAGGCCCCACCCACTGAAGGCGCTGCCGTACCCCACCAGGCGGAAGTCACCTTCCCTCCTTTGACCTCCCTGAACACTTCATCTACGCACTTTATGATGAGTATTACTCCAAGACTTGACTCTTGGTTTTCCTGCAGCTGCCGAGAGACTCAGCTCCGTTTCTGACCTGAGACTGCCCCGAAGGCTCTGGAATGTAAGATCAGTGGTAAGAACATGGCCATTGCCACTGCAGACTTGAACTTTGCTCTGGTCCTCCCCTGGCCCCGAGAGAGAGAAAGTCAACTTCACATAGTTGGATTGTCGGAGCATGGTGAATTCTGAATGGGCGGTCACCCTCCTTCAGAGGAAGGTGGTGAGGACTTTGGGAAGGAAGATGAAGACTGTGGGGATCATGTGTGTACAGCACTGTGACCTTCTTGGAGAGGGGTGTTCAATCAGTACTATATTAAGAATGGCTCATTATCATGGACAGTGCATTTGAGTTATACATTTATGGGATATAAACATCAAGGAAGACCAAAAAAAATGGTCTGGAGGAGTTGTTTTCGTAATGTTGTTGCACTTCCTCAAAATTTCATTATTCCAAAGAAGTCTGGGAGATTTGTTGAGTGGAGCGAGAAAGTGACGGAAAGGAGCCGGCATTTAGTGGAAAGTTTCAAGGTGTAATAAAGGGATTCCTTTCCTACGACAGGAAATGGTTCAAAGATTTGACACAGTCAGACTAGCACTACGCATTTGTTCACTTATTTCTTCGTTTACCAGATGCCATGTTAGTGAGATGCTGCGAACTCACGGATGGAAGAGTCTGGTCCCACTGGAGCTTATAATACAGTGGTGCTGACAGCCACATCAGTGGCACACCCACGCGGAGACACGCAGCGTGGGGACTCAGAGATGCTGGACGCAGACACAGGGAGGGCGAGCCAGAGAAGGTGTCTGAGCCAGAGCAGAGTTTGAGTTCAGTCCTGAAGGAATCCTAACGCTCACCAGGACCCGAAGGAAGGATGTTTCAGAGTAGAGAACACACTCTGAGGCACAGAATAAGAGAAAACCAGCCATGTTGCTACAAGAGAATGATGTGACGACCTTCTGACTAAGAGAGGAAGCAACAGAAGTCACTAAAGAAGGTCATTCACCGAATACGAAATACCTAAAGCAGCATAACCAGGCTAAGAGTGAGGGATATGCTCAGGGATTGGAGAATTTCAAGTAAGATGAAAACAATGCAAGTCTACTCAAGCTTGAATTAAAACTTGGAACCAGACTGGTGGCCAGCAACCCTACCCTCACCACGCCATCAAGAACGAAAGATGAAACCCAGGGTGTCCAAACCACTGCTTCTCTAGACTATGTCTGTTGCGAGGGGGGAAAATGGCTACCCCTGCACCCCCTCCCCCCCGCCTTTGGGGGATGGGCAGGGGGTGGGGCCCGGAGCCTGTGTTCTGCACCTGGAGGTCCCAGCTGACAATAGCAGACTGGACGAAGGACCAGGGAATTTGGCAGTCATGCTTCCAATCCCCTAATGCCTCACCAGTCCTAAGGCAATCTCAGAGTCAGGCTTGAGGGTGGTTCCCTAGGGGAGGACAATCTTCAAGAATTTTTGCAAGTCTCCTAAGAGACACACACTAATGAAGTTGAATCTGCATCTCCATAAGCATACAGGGTGGGCAGAGTCTGGAAAAAAATCTTCAGGGGTCTGTATTGTCATGATCTAACCAATGGCACCTCTGTTGGAGGAGTCTAGGAATCGTACACACACCAGCCTGTGACACCCACAGGGCGGTTTTCCCGAGGCACAATGAAACCAGAGTGCCCAGTCTATTACTAGTGTTCAAGTCAGCTTGTCCTTGGAGCAAAGCAAGACCATGGGATTCCCTGTTGGCAGAATACTTGTCCTGGGGACATGCCAAGATCAATCGTTTTGGAAACGGATCCTGTTCATGGCAGTAAATTTGACTTAACACATTTCATCAAGTTTGCATTTCTATGAAGAAAGCCTTCTAAATCTATTTCCTCGAAGATTTCTTTGCACATGAATTTGTCATTTTATTGTAGAACAACATTTTGCCTCCAGTTACGCATTAAGGTACTGGTTAACTTCTTGGTCTCTAGCCCTGTTTGTTTTTTAAAAACAGATGAAATCTAACAAAAAGGGGAAATTTTAAGAGCTCCTTCCCTCCTGGTGGGAGGAGGGTGTGGGGGGGATGACTGGAACCGAGCATGTTCCTTAGAAATCAGTTTAATTTCGGTGACATCTGTGTAGTAAGTGTTCCATCCCACGTACAGAAGGTGGAAACTCCCAGAGAAGAGGAGAGTTACTGCAGTTCACTGAGCTCCATTTCTTGGGGACCTGATGAGGCTTCCAGTGAGTTGGGGCTTCTTGAGGTTAAGGGCTGAATCTTGCACCAGATTGGAGTATGGCATCAACAACGACACCACGCAGGCTGCCGTCCCGACGTGGGCACTCTCGTGGGACGCTGTCGGTGGGCGTCGGGGCACGCCAGCCTTCCAGTATAGAGCCTCCCCCTCTCTCCCCCTTTCTCCCAGCGCCTCCTGAGTGAGCGGCCCTTGGCCTTCCCTCCCCTTGTCCCCCCCCCCCCCCAACCCCTGGTCTTCAGAATGGCAGGTCTCCTGATAGGACCCGACGCTCCTCACTCCTGAACGCATTGACCTTCGACGCATCACAGAAGCACCCGGCTGCAGCTCGTGAAAATGAACAGGAGGACGGAACGTTGGAGCAGAGCCGTCACGCCAAGTCCGTGGGGGTCACCGCACGTACAGGGAGCTGTGCAGAGCCCCGCCCGCATCACGGGTCCTGTCACATCACAGCGACAGGGATGGGCTGGCCCACAGAGCAGCGGCTTTCACGAGCTATGCTCTCGGGAGTCCCCATTATACCTGCAGTCTGGCGGGATTTCGCCAAACCTCTCCGCCCCGGTCCTGTGGTGAATGAGGGGGAACCTCTGAGTTTCGACAGCCAGTGTTAACCCCGGCCTCGTCTGGGAGCTGGAGGGCCTGGGGGAAGGAATCAGGCTGGTTTCTCACACCGAGGGGAACTCGTGTTGAAACTTGTTTAACCCCAGCCATCACCCATTGATGAGTTAACCACCTTTAACACGAGATTCAATAAAACATGCCATTTCTTAACCTAAAGTGGGTTTTACAGTCACTCTTCTGCATCTCATTATTAAACCTGTCTTGACCCCTGAGGGAACAGCCGTGATGGTACATATTATAAGCTCACTGCCCATAAAATATTTAAAGGGAGAGAAGGGGGGTGGAAAGACGTGACTTCACACGAGAGCCATGCACCAAGTGAGAAAATGACAGGACTCCAGCCCTTCAAGACCAACGGGAACTTTTCTCTCCCTCCGTGATGATGCACATACAGCTCGTGCAGACCACCTCCAGCCTCACTGTACAGGACACCGTGAAGTACCCAAAGCACCTGTACTTCCTGCATTTTTCTGAAAAAAGGTGGTAGAAGTGGCAAAAAGGAGTTTCAAAAGATTTGCCTTCCACTGGAACGTGCCATGCCCGCAGATCGAAGTCCGTATTGCCGGGGGGTCTGCCGTTACGGCGAGGCACCCGAAGCCACGTTGGCCGGCCCGGCTCTCCAGGTGGGTGACTGCGGCATTTTCGGTCATGGTTCTACTAGGCTCGGCGTCAGGGAGGGTGGAGAGAGACCAAGGTGGCTTCCGGAATGTTGACGCAGCCTTACTGAGGACTATAGTGTGGTCAACTTGCGAAGATACCTTTAACAGAATGGCACCTCTGCAAGGAGTCGGAAGACCCAAATCCGTGTGCTGCATCAGCTACAACCAGCCCATAGCTACACCTGGTAGGTGAAGTAGAGAATGCAGGCAATTTTTGTGAGATGTTTTTTAAAAGATTTTATTTATTTTCAGAGAGAGCGAGAGAGCACAAATGGGGGGGGGCGGGGAGAAGGCAGAGGGAGAGGGAGAAGCAGGCTCCCCACTGAGCAGGGAGCCCGATGTGGGGCTCGATCCCAGAACCCTGGGATCATGATCTGAGCTGAAGGCAGACACTTAACCGACTGAGCCACCCAGGTGCCCCCAATTTTTGTGAGTTTTTTTGTTTCTTTTTTTGTGTGTGAAAAACAGAGGAAATCCTTCCTTCTCGTTTTTCCTGTGCCAAACACTGTTGTAGGCTCTTTATGTGTCTAAACTGTTCCAACAACCCTGAGACAGGTATAAATGGGGAGCCAAGGAGGGTTGGGGAGCGAGAGAGCAAGGGATATGTAACCTGGCCAAGCCCGAGAGCAAGTCAGCGGTGGAACAGGGATTGAGACTCAGGCTTGTCCCAGGCTGGAGCTTCCGTCCCCAACACTCCTCCATGCTGCCCCTAGCATATATCCACACAGTTGTGCTGCAGGTGAATCTCGGGTTTCTAAGAAACAGCAAAATTACCCTAACTTCCCTCTTCTACACTAAACATAAAGATTGTCTAACTGTAAGTTTCTTTCCTCTTAGACTCATATATGAGCATGTGCAGTGTGCATGTGTATATGTATGGATATATACAAGCGTGTGTATTGCACATGCACGTAAGAAACATTGTAAGTTAGCCTCAGAACAGGAATTACTGTGTTGCCTCCATGGAAAAGGTAGGAAAGAAAACTCAAATGGCTGTAATGATGGAAAGAAAAAACCCACAGCCTTAGAGCCATGTATGGAAATTACTGCCCCAGCCAAGGAGCCATTTGACTGTGAAGGAGCTGTGTGTCCTAATGCAGAGGTTCAGTGCTGATTCTCCCACAGTCCCTTCATCAGGCCCTCCTAAACAAGACACACACGATGGAATCAGACCCTAAGATGTGTTTCATGGCCAAGCTATCTGAAATGTTCCCTACCTATATTGAGAAGTGGACTGATGAAGACCAGCCTTTACTATCACCTATTCTCAGAGAGGAAAATAATTTTGAATCCCTGACATTAACTGATCCTACATTTTGTGGTTTCCTCCCAAACTGGTAGTACAGTAAAGTACACTGGAATCTATAAATAATCAATCAGTGTGGACCACTTTTTGTTGGCTAAGCATCATTCACACCAGAAAGCCCTGGCAGTGGGTTTCCTGTTAAGCGACTGGATTGTATGATGCCCGTCTATTTGAATATGGCTTTGGAAAGTCTGCAGAAAATGGAGTGCGGAGCTGCCCTCTCAAGACGGGATTCCTTGGTGGAAGCACAGTGCATGGGATTCATCTACACTTTGAATCCCAGGGCTACTCCAAATTGCTTTTGTGTATGGCCACCAACGGAGTTAACACAAAAACTTGGCAACCAGTATTTGCTAACCTAAATTTTTATAGAAGTGATCTAAGCCAAGGAAAAAAGTGGCTTTGAACATGATGACAATAAAGAAATAAAAGTCACCTTTTCTCTTCCCAAAGCAAATCACAAGTCGGGGAGAAAACTCAGAGTGGAAAGAACTATTTCTTCCTGATAGCCACTGACCGATACACGTGAAGTGCAGAGCGCTGAATAAAGTCATTACTATCATTATTATTTTAGCTAGCATAAAGGTTTCCCTGAGGTGGGGAGAAAAGGTCCCTTCCAAAGCCAGGATAACATACTGGAAGGAATGGCTTTTCTTGCTCACCTGGGAGGGATGCAGCGAGTTTCATTCAACTCCCAAATCCAGGAGAAAAACCTACAGAACCCAAATTATATATCTGCTTTTGGCCCATCGGGCTGCAGGGTAATGACACTATCTGTTTACATTTCTAGTACAGTCATGGTGCGATACCAGAGGGGGAAAAACAAGCAGCATAACCATTCAGTCCTGGAAAATATATATTTTTTTAAATAAAATAAGTAAAATAAAATATGGCGGGAAAATTAGATTACTCTGGGTGGAATTCTAGGAGGGAATTTGGAATCTGTTATGGTGATTAAGTCATCATTTCTGACAGATTACTCTAATTGGCTGTCAAGTGACATTCCACAACCCCATCTGTAACTCGGCGTCCTAGTCACTCAGCCTATGTTACCTTCTGTACATACACCATATACACTCAAGAGAAGCCAGGGCCCGGCATTTATTATACTCATTAGCTGTGATTAGGTTCTGTGTTTTCATACTAAATAGTAACACAAGCTTCCATTTTGCTTTATGTGCTCTTAAAATTACAAGAAAAATGAATAGGCTCAAAGGAAGAGGCATGGGATGTGAATGAAACAGAATTGTTACAACAAAGTGGGAGTGTGTCACTTTCCGCTTTCTGGAGCCTGGCTATTCAAGAAGGATGTTGCTCTGTTCTTAGTTTGACTTTTCTTGGAACTATAGTATATTACTTAGAAAGGTTAATCTCTGTCTCTCTCTAACCCTCCAGTCAAAGTTGGTACCTCATTAGCTGTTATTTCTGTAGAAGGGCTCTGCTATTGTGTTTACCAACATTATTGTGAATAGAAAGCCCTTTCTTTGATGACAGCTCAGGCCTCCCCTCCTCAGTCACCGCATCTTTGGGATATAAGAAGCAATTTATCCAAGCATTTGAGCTCCCAAATAAATTTGGTGAAAAGCAAAGCATAACTAGTTAAAATTGTAAGACTGCACCTTGCTTTGTCTAGAATCTTGAGATCTATATATTTTAATGACAAAAAAACCGGAGGGCATAAAACAGTTCTAGAAATGAAGACAAACGGGCAGACTCACTGTAAGGAAAGGCTTGTAGGATTACAGTGCTGTGGGGACCGCCCCAAGTACCGCAGAAGACCACACGAGGCTTTCGTATGACAGCTGGAAGATCACAATCACTACTGATTAATGAGCCAAAATTAAGAGAAAGGTAATAATTTGCCCTTATTACTAAATGGGAAATATACAGATATCCTTTCTAATCATGATTTCTTTTTGATTGTGGAATTGTCTTCCAAAACCAATGGATGCTCCAAGAGTCATTCTTCCAGATGTTACCCAGATGCTAAATTAGACATGCTGCTTAATTGAGCCATGCAAAATACACACTGAAATAATAATGCCTGGCCTGGCCATTAAGGAGTGGTTTAATGACCTGGGTAGTTCATTTATATTTCCAATACTATGACTCCACATGCCACAAACTTAGCATAATCTCATACTTTAAGACAAATGAGTCTGGTTTAAAAATAAATTATCCTTCTGACATTAGCCTTTGCCGGTAATGGCCATCTTTGGGCTCAGCTCTCACACAGCCTTGGGATAAAGGAGAACCCAGCCTGCCAGGCTCACGGTGGCTCCTTTCTCCAACAGTCCTGTTTTCAGGTCGTTCACCACTACCTTGTTCTCCCCACCCTGTGAATGGGGATGAGCTGAGCCCTGTGTTTGTGCCTGGGTCACTGTGCCTCTCCAGCTGGCCTTCACTCTGCATGGGGATCCCTGCTTGTTGACCTGGCCCTTCTGTGACTGTTCACTCCCTGTGAACCCAGCCCGGAGTCCTGGCCAAGCGGGGGGCTCGCCTCCTTCCCAGGGCTCGACCCTGTTACTGGCAATCCCTGGTACTGCTTCCCAGAATCCTCTCACTCAGGTGCTTTTGGCCACACCCCTGCAGCGTCCCCGCAGGAAATACCCTTTGGATGGCGCAACCTGCTGGACTGCACTTGAGTTCCGGTCAGCCACTGGAAGCTTGCATGCTGGATGAGACAGCTGCTGGGTGTGTTTCCCCAGACCCTTACCTGACTGCCGCTCTGGCTTGGCCCTACATTTGCTGAGTTTTCTTCCCCTAGGAATTCTCCGTGTAGATCTCATTTCCCTGCGATTTGTTTTTCTTCTTTACTCCTCACTATTTCCCCTGCGGCCACCTTGTTAGCTCTTGGTTCCTGCTCCCTCAGACTCCTGAAATGACCCCCTCACCTCTTCTGGTCCTTGCCTTCCAAGTGTCCCATACACCACTGCCTTTTTAATTTGCCTAAAACTCTGGTCTAGTAATTTCTGTCTCTTGCCCAAAAACTTTCCATGATCTGCCAAATTAAATTCCAGCTCCATGGCCTTTCAAACAACTCCATGCTTTGACCCCAAATTACCTTTTCAGGCTTATTTCTCATGACTGCTCAACATTTCTCCTCAACTCTAGTCAAACTGGACAACTTCATCCACATGCTTATCCACAAAAAGGCACAGCGTCCCTCCTCAGGCATAAAGAGACAGTATTTCCTTTGCCAACATAACCGCTGTATATTCGTCACCTAGGAACACCTATATGTTATTAGGTTGAATGGTGTGCAATTGCCATTTTGTAGATCATAAATAATTGAATATTGACAACTTTATAGGCTGCAACCTTGTCTACTGCGTGGCAATGAAACTGCATTATGTCCTTTTCAATGGACTCATGAGAAGCTCCCAGTGTTCAATTGATGTAGGCTCTTCCCTTTGTGAGGTTTGGAGAGATTTCCAGTAATTCATGTGCAATATTTACAAGCTGTATGAGCTCAATTAAATGTGAACTTGATGACACAAAGCAAAACCCCTCCCCATACCAACCGTGGAGTTTATGGGTGTTCCACATGCAGCACGGGGCTCCCTGCGCCCACTCTCTGCAGCTTCAACGCTGTTAAGATTAGCGATGCCTTATCCCTTAATCTCAGGTTCCCTTTCAACTTCAAGGCAAACTAAAGCCACCACAAGAATACCCTTCTATCAAGCAAATCTTTAAAACCTCTGGTTCAAAACTAACTTGGAAAACTTAAGCCGCTGTATCTTCTCTTGAACCTTCTGACGGGGTACCGGTGTCTCATCAAATCCATGGAAAAGCCCCACTGAATTTTGTATTCTACTGATCCTTCCCTAGCTTAGCGTCAGAGTCCTGAATTGTTTGAGTGGCTCTGCCAGCCACGTTTATTAATTAGTGTCTAACATTTCCGTATCTGCAAGTTGCAACCTCTCATAAAAAATGCATGGTTTGATTGGCTTAGGAATGACAACTCCATTTACATCAGACAAATAAATACGATACCTCACTCAGGAGCCTTTCTCCATTTGTTTATTTAGCTACCTCCATGGCCTTTGGGATTTATACTAAGTGAATGGAAGCAGATAACTAGTGTAATTTCCTCTCTTAATCACGTTTAGGCAAGAAATGATTAAGTATCTTTTTTTTTTTTAAACAAATGAGGCTGGTTTTTAAAAAATTATTCCCTACTAAAAATAGATGGCAAGTTTGAAAAAAAAATGCCTTAAGGGCTATTTCATATTAGCCATGTTTAAAATGCAAATCCATTAAACATCTGATATTGTTTTTAGCAACTCTATTTATTCATCTCATCTTCTTATAGTAGTCCTAAACTTTGGTTGATATTTTGCCAAATGAAGATCTCTCCTCCAGTGCAGCTAATTCTTTATGAGTTCGAGTTTAATTTTACTGTCTCATTTTGCTTCCTACCTTCTATTCTCAGGTGTGAGATCGTTTACCAACTTTGGAAATTACTTGTTGGCAGTGCTCAGGGAAATTATGACAGTTCAATTGTTCTATAAATACCCTTACCCTGAAGCTCAGTCTCCTGAAGATCAGATTCTGGTTTAGGCCTTCCAATATACAGTACTGTAACCAAAATTCAAATGGCAGAGGAAAACTCAGAGAGGGGATACATTAAGAATATGGGAGACATTTTATATTAAGGAAGAAAGGCAAGAAGCCTTTCTTGACAGCACTTGATCTGCATTGGCTCATCTATTTTGATGCTTTCTTCTCTGAATGAGGTCTTGGGAAATTTGGGATGCTTTATTTTCTCTGTAGTGGAGAGTTACCAACACAAGGTCTGGGTTTGAGTCTTGGCTCAACTTGGCCAATTCCAAGTACCTATGGTCAAGCCACTTGACCTCCTTAACCCTTGGTAAACTATTTGAAGCAAGGATCATAATGGAAACCTCAATGCATGATTTTGAGGACTGAATCAGATTAAATAATAAGCTGCAGAGAAACCTAGGATTATAAACTCTTATTTTCTTAATTCATTTAGGTGTTACAACCAGAGTAAAAAATGCATTGTGACCACATGTGTTTGTGCCTCACCAAAAATGACTGTCTTCTGGATTAAAAATGTTTGAATAAAAAAAAAAGAGTAGAGTAGGGGTCTAACCTGACCAAAAGGATTGTAACAGAGAGCCCAAGTATCAAGACCGCTCTCCCACTCCCTCTTGTACTCCACCAGTTTGTAAAGAACTCTTGAGATTTTTTTTATATTGAGAGAGTGTCGATGAATAAAAGCTATTCCTGAGAGTTCATGTATTCAACACCTATTTGTTGAGCAGCATCTTTAGTATGAGGCTGGGCTCTGAGAGCTCTCTCTCCTTGAGGCATCTTGAGCTTACTACGGGAGAGACAGGTAGTTGAACATCTGGGGAGAGTAAGATTCAGCAGTGACAGGTTGAATCTCAGCATCTGCTACAGTGGATTACAGTGAAGGAATATTCGATTCCACCTTCACAGAAGTGAAACAACACTTGCGTGGGATCCAATGGCTGGAATGCAGTGTGTGAACAAGAGCGTCATAGAAGCTGGAGAAAAAGTAAGGGACACAGTGTGGAGGTCGGATCTCACCCTTAAGACCACCAGGTGTGTCCATTTTTTCTGCCGTAAGACACAACACAACCACGTTCACACACTCCTGCAGCGCACTGGGGGTAACATGCAACCGCAGTGTCCTAATTCTACTCCATCCCCTCCCACTCAAGGGAGTGCCTGGAAGATGAATGAGTGTAGTCATTATAGGGAGAACTTTGAGAATCTCTTAATCCCTTCTGTGCTTTTACTAGCTGTGGTGACAACTCGTCCCAACTGATAAAGAGGGCAGAATTCCAGAGATGCTGCTAAGGGAGAATACAGGATTTCCTTGCTGATCAGAAATGGGGTACTGAGATGGGGTGGTATGGGAAGAGGAGGGGTTGAGGATGACTTCTGGCTTTTTGTCTTGGGTGGTGTCCCCAACCACTCAGACAGGTAGTACGTGAAGGGGGCCTGGGTGCTTAGTTTTACTGCTGCCTGTGGACCAACTGCATGGAACTTTCCAGTAGCAGCTAGAATCAGAGAAGTTTGATATCAAGATCAAGATTTGGGAGGCAGCAGGGCACTGGAAGCAGAGGATGAATGACGGAAATCAGAACTCGTGCAGAGTGAGAACGAAGGGGTGAAAACAGAACCCTGGGGCAAGCCTAGTTCTTGGCTTGCTATCCTCATGAGAAACAGCACCGTCCTTTTTATTGGGAGAAAGTAGGTTTTCAGTGACTTCTCTTCGCTGTGTAATGAAAGCTCCTGGAAGGCTTATGGCTTAAGATGTCTTTATAGGTTCTCTTTTACACTCAGCTCTGCTCCACCCCGGCTTCTTCAGCGTTTCAAGCTTTAGGCTTATCCAACTTTCCCTTGGGTAAATTGATACCATGCCTAGCCAGCCAGTGTATTTATTCTTTCATTGTTTAGAATTTTGTTAAAGTCAGAGCTAAATTTTCATTTTCCCACTAAGGCCTTTTAAAATTACCATGGGAAATAATTAACATCGACATTACCAGAAGACTTGAAGGGCATATCATGTTCAGAGGAGAGTCAAGCTAAGATGCTTATGAATGCACCCAAAAAACTCCAACTACAACATCTGTCCAACCAAATGCTGTCAAAGATACTGAAGGTCATGGTCCATGGGATGCTATTTTGGGACCCAGGCACTGTGTACAGATGCCTTCGAGAGACCTGCTTCATAAGAGGTC
The DNA here is from genome assembly GCF_029215605.1 of Mirounga angustirostris. Classification (NCBI taxonomy): domain Eukaryota; kingdom Metazoa; phylum Chordata; class Mammalia; order Carnivora; family Phocidae; genus Mirounga; species Mirounga angustirostris. The sequence goes on from NW_026991713.1 coordinate 129,202,833, forward strand.
CATGACTTGTATGCAAAGTGTTTTTCCATTTTCCTTTTCCCATCCCTGAACATGAGTGGCTATCTCCTGTGAGGCGAATTACATAGAAATATAACATGAGCATGCCCTTACACACCGACACAACACACTTCTGCTTAGCCAACATCGTCAAAGTACCTTGAGGAGGCATCACCAAAGATTGCTACAAAGACCAAAATGTCTTCATCCTTGCTCGCTCACTCCCTCCCTTTCACGCAAAGGAGATTTCATGGTTAGTCAACTGGGTTGAGAGTCTAGAGCTCATCTTCGCTAATGAGCCAATGTGCTGACTGTGGCCGCCACATCCTGCTGCTATGAGGGGTATGGACTTGTGCTTCTTGCCAAGGCCAAGGGTGAGGGGCTCAGCCCCTGGGACTCAGGCATAGTGACTACCGATGGGAAAGCATGGTGTGTCAGTCTCCAAAAATGCCTGGTTAGGAAGGAGAAGCTCCGCTGCAGCCCCAATCTATTAATTCATCTCTAATCAGAGACTGAAACACAGAAGTGGGGAGAGCAATGCGAGGATGAAACCCAGCATCTGCTGTACACTCCTCCCTGGTCCTTCAGTATCTCCCTTCTCAAGAGGGGCGGTCTGCTCCCCTCGCGAGTCTGGCTGGTCTTGTGCTTGGACCATAAGCTGACAGCAGGCAGCACAAGGGTTGTGGCCTGACTTCTGAGGTGACGTCAGAAAAGAATGATGCTGATGATGTTTCTGTCCTTGGGGCTGCACAAACTCAGTGGAGGGCTTTTCCTCATGAGCCAGTCATTTGGTTGTGATCAACGAAATAAACACAAGGTGTTGGCTTGCCTAAGTTCCCAGGGAGGCCTGATATTTGACTCTCCCCTCCTATGTGCCTTTCCCGGGTCCCCTTTTCCTAGGGAGGCCTGATAATTTGACTCTCCCCTCCTATAGGCCTTTCCTGGGTCCCCTTTTCCGTGCCGGTCTAACACACCCTCAGCAGGTATGGCACCCCACATGCGTCCTCCCCTCGGGGTGCACTCATCTCTCGGTCTGGCCCGTCTTGACTTCCTTTCCCATCTGGTTCCTCTGGTCACTTTCTGCTTCTCATTCGGTCACATGTTGACGCCGGTCTGACAAGGCAACAGCGGGACTTAGGCACACGCTGGCTGTGTCGGTTTGAATTTCTCTGTGAAACAAATGACTCTGGGCTTAGAGACTGCTGCCCAGGATGTCTGTTGTATTTCCAGGGATTGTGAGCAACCCGACGTGGGAAACACGTCTCCAGATGCACAAGAAGCAGGGGTGGAACCCAAGAACCCGCTCCAGGGAAATCCCACAACCACTCTATAGGGCAGCTGACGTTCTTTGTAAGCCTCCCCAATTAACACACGTATACAGGTTTATAAAGTACCTCCTCCTAGGAGGCAGTATGTTCTACCCTAGCATCATGTGGTCGTTACATTTTCTTTGTCCGCGCGCGTCTCTCAGGCTGTGGCTGTGGAGAGAGACAGGGCAGTAAGGGCTTTGCTCCCCTGTAAGGACCTGCAGGTCCATGAATGGTCAAACAGCAAGGACTCTACACGCCTACGGTTTCTGCAAGGTGGGACCGCACTGCCGAGTATTAGGGATTAACTCTGTGTGGCAGCAAATTGTTCCTCTTGCTTTAGAATGAGCTTATTCTGGCCAGAAAACCTGCGCTTAAAATAGCACCAAGTCCATTCATCCTCTTAGAGGCTGGGGCATATTAATTCTACGTAAGCCTCACTCATGCGGGATTTTCCGGCAGGTCTTGGAGAGCCGATGGCATGGAAAAGACCCAGTTGCCCATATCCAAAGAGGCTGCCGGACAACAAAAGACCTCCTCATATGCCAGTGACCTCTTTACCTCCTTCCCGACCTGTCCCACATGGTCGGGTCACCCAGATCACTTTCGGAAGCCTGCAAGGAAATGAGGGAAGGTGGTTCTGCCTCCAGTCACAAAGCAGCTCCGCCCTCTTGAGCACTGAGATGCGGAAACATACCCACCCTCCTGCAAGAGGTACGCATGCATATGCAGTCAGAGCTGTCTAAAAGTGAACTGTGATAGAGTCCCAGGATAACAGTCCTGGTGAGCCCTGGTCCTACCGGTGCATACGCATCAAACTTTGCTATGCGTACACAGAACCTGGGATCTAGGGCAAATACAGGTCCAGGGCGAGGCCCCAGAGTCAGCGTATCTAACACATTCTTGATGATTCCAGTGCTGCTGGCCCATGGACCACACTCTGAGTAGCAAGGCTACCTGCACTTGTGGGAGGGTAACCAGCAGGTGGGAGTGCTCCCACGCATCCAAATGAGAAGAAGGAACAAGGTTAATCGAGTGCTCCCACGCATCCAAATGAGCAGAAGAAGGAAAAAGGTTAATCACCATCACCTTACCCTGGGGGTTGATGGTGATCATTCTCCAACAGTGGTTTCCAAAGTTGGCTGAACACTGGGATCACTTTAAAAATACCGATACAGGGCTCCCCGCCCCTGAGAGAGTCTTATTTAATTTGCCTGGGGCACAGCCCAGGCATATATAATTTCAAAAGCTCCCCAGGTGAGTCTATGGTGCAGCCCGAGTTACTAATCACTAGAGGCAAATGGACTTAACTTGGGATGACTTTCGCTTTTCTTCATCCCTTCTGTAAAAGTTCATCTAGTTCACCTGTCATTTTAGGTAAATGGCCAGGAAGAACATTATTCCTGAGTCTTTCTCAGAGGGTGGAAAGGAGAAAAGAATCACCACGTTCGGCTGCCTCATATCATACAGTGGTAATGCCACGGACAGGGGTCATTTGGGTCCTGAATTTCTGATTCTTTAAGTGACATGTTTGGTATAATCTCGTACAGGAATTGTGGGGGCGTGAGGTGTGGACAAGAGCAACAGTCTCGCACTGCTCCTCCCACTCCACCTCGCCACCTATTCTGGGATTCTGCTTCCTCATCTGTAACATGAGGGGTGGGCAGTACTGTCTCCAAAAACACTTTTAGCTTCCACAGTCCATGACCTCTGATGAGACGGGGTCTATTTTCCTCCACATGCCCCCTCTTCTTCTGCTGACCCAGAGAACCACATTCAAGTAAACAGAAATCTACTGAAAGCAGCCCCAGGATTTCCTAGGTTTGGGACTCTTCTTTTCCTTACTGGATGATATTTAGTTTTGGTTAATGACCTCCAGGTTTTCCATCTGGGCAATGCTGACTCAGGAATGATTTGGGTAACTCAGTGAATAGGGTTCTTTAATTGATGCCCCAGTGGCACCTGTGAGTTTTGGTAGGCTTTGTGATTATAGTTAATGCCTCCATGAGCTGTAGAAGAAATCTAAGATACGGCTCGTCCAAATCTAGGCTGAAGCGCCTCTCCCTATTTAAATGCTAGTTTGTAAATATTAGTGAATCATCAGATATGAAGAATGGTTAGGATTACAGGTGAAGTTAAACTGAATTAGAGGACAGTTGTCTTTCACATCATCCTTGTATCTAGGTGGAGGAGGTAAATTATTAGCCAGAAGAGACATTCCATGATTTGTTAGGGAACTTTTCTGTAATAGTCAAAACTACTTTAATGCTCTTAAATTTGGAATGATAGTCTTCTCGTTGAAAGCGCAACCAGAGGGGGAAAACAAATTATTACTCACTGTTTTATTATTTACCTATTATTTTACTATTTTCATGAGCTCAGGTGTATAATTAAAGCCCTGGGCACAGTGCCCAAGATATAGTAAGTGCTCAGTAAACGTTAACTATTACTATTGCTACTTGGTTAAAATTATCTAAATTCTGAAAGTCACTGAAAAATATCGGTCATTTAGACAAAACATTTACAAAACCAAAATTTGCCAGAAACAAACTTCTGGAGTTCTAGAACTACTGTTCTGCACTTACACCCAGCTTACAGTATATATGCAATGACAGTAATTAACTTTCTATTTCCTGATCCATGTGACTCGAGGGCACTGGGTCCACGGTGCACTGGACCTCATGCACCACTTAGTACAAAACATCTGGCATGGTTTCCTGGTACTGTATTTATATGTATGCTTTTCTGAAGAAACTAAATACAGTGTATGTATGGGTAAGCGCACAAAGGGCAGAATTTGACCCGCGGTCACCCAGTTTAACTTTCAGGGTGGAGGTGAGTTTCTAGGGAACCTAGTTCCTCACTTTAATTTGGTCCTTCCGGTCCCTGATAAAGGATGGGAGCATAGGACTCAGTGGCCCCGAGATCACAGAACTCCCGGTCTAACTCCATGAACCATAACACGGCGTCCTGGCTCCTGCTGTCACCACCAGGCCCGTGGCAGTGGTGGCGGGCACGTGACCAAGTCTCCATGACACACCCATGTATCTACATTCACGTCAACAAAGCAATCGTGGCATGATGCCCAGACGGAATTAACCAGGTAACTTGCCCTCCTGTCGCACTCAGCCTTTGGTCCTACCTTGCCTGCCGACAACGGGGGGGAACAGAGCAGGTGGCTGGATGGGGACAGAGAGAGGACACCCAAGCCTCCTGGACTTGAGGGAAAGCCCCTGACTATGTCGTGGCTGTGAGCGTGGCCGCAGAGGGGGCTGTGTGCGACCCCATCCGTGGCGCCTGCTGCTTCTTTCCTAGTGTGCTCTTCTGGGGTGCAGTGCCTGGCTCCCTGTTTTCAGAAGCAGAGGATTCAGATGCTTCGGGGGCCCTGCAGACTCAAGAGTAAAATACCGGGGCGGGGGGCGTGATGATTGAGGGTGGCTGGAACGTCCACCTCTTTGCCAGCCCTCCTGCACGGCCACGGCCTGCCTGCTGGCTTGCTGCTTCATGCTCGGATGGTGAGCCACGGGGTTTGTGCCTGATCTTCTGAGATGAGCCCAGCCCCCACTCTGCCCTTCCCCTACGGATGGACACAGAGCCAAGAGATGGAGGGGAGGCCAGATGGACGGAGCAGGGCATTAGAATGCAGATTGGGGACTGGGACCGAGAGCCTGTGGCTGCAGATAAAGAAAAGGACCCTAATAACATGAATGTTAATGAGATGGTGTTGGTAAAGCTACATTCCTCTGAAGAAAGGTGTTGCATTTATAATCACTTTTGCAAAGCAGTTCCTCTTACAGGAGTGACTGCCTTTGATGGGTAGCTCCCTCTTTGAGAGCCTGGTGTGAGGAACCTCAGATCCAAGTCACAGCAAATGGCTCTCGCCGCACCCACCCATGAGGCCGGTGGTGTCAGCCTGGCCAAGAGAGCTTGGCTTCGCATCTCTGGCAAAGCGGTGGCATCACGTGGCATCAGGACCGGCTCTTGGGGGAGGGCACCAGCTGCCTTCCGGGGAGGCCTGCTTATTAGCGAAGCACCAGGACCCAGATGCTCTGCCCCTCGGGTGAGCTCACCGTGTGACACGGCCAGCTCTAGCGGTCAAAGAGCTGAGGATACAGATCTAGTTCAGGACAGCTCCCAAGGGAGCAGACGCGGGCGTTCCGAGGGGATCGATGGAGCGATGGCAGTACTAGGGGGGAACACTAGCCGCTGGTCTCCTGAAACGGCGGGACCCAGCCGGGCCCAGGACCCGCAAGCCTCCGCGCCACCAACAGTGGCCTCCAGGGTCAGGGGCTCACGGTCACCAGCTGTCTAACCCTGGACAGTCACTCCTGAGTTTCCGTTCCTCACCAGCCAGCGGGGCCTTTGGCTACATGCCTTGTGGAGATGCTGTGACAATTCCAAGTGATAGAGTCACAGAGCCTCCCCATGGTGCCTGATTCCGTGGACAGCCAGCACACGGCGACTTCTGCAGTGGTTTTGTTGCTGTGCTGTGCCGGCCTCCCGAGTCACGCTCCCTACCCCTAGGATGTGGTGAACATCGTGCCGAACCCACTCTCAGGAGACCACGCTCCTGGGGAGTTTTAGCAACTGTGGCTCTAATTCTAGTGCTGTCACTGCTTGGCTAGGGGAGGTCAGAGAAGTTAATCTAATCTCCCAGTGCCTCAGTGTCCTCAGTATAACAAGGTGAACGCTATCAATACATCACCTGAAATATTTTTAGAAGGGATAGCCAACAACACTGTAAAGCCATCTACAAACACAGGTGACTCACTCACCCCTGTTAACTGGGGACAGGAATCAAACAGGTGACAGATATCCACCAATAATCCTGAAGCCTCATCAGGTTAAGTGCCCTTACTTGTCAAACCAAGGCTGTAAGCAAGGAATTAGACTGGCTCGTTAGCCCTCATCACCTCCCCCTCCTTCCCGATGGTGGGAAAGTTATGAGTGGTGGACTCTCTGTTGGTTCAAAACCAGAGGGGCATGAGAAGTAGATGTCCAGAGAATCTGAATGGTCCAGATTCTTCTGTACAAGGTACAGTTGGCCCTTGAACAATGGGAAGGCTAGGGGCACCATCCCCCGGTGTGGTCAAAAATATGTGTATAACTTTGGACTCTCCAAAAACTTAACTCCAAAAGCCTAACTACTACCAGTCACATAAACAGCCCATTAACATGTATTTTGAATGTTATATGTATTATATGTTGTACTCTTATAGTCAAGTAAGCTGGCAAGAAAAAAGTGCCATTGAGAAAATCCTAAGAGAAAATACATTTTACAGTACTGTATTTATATATAAAAATCCACCTGTAAGTGGACCCACGCAGTTCAAACCAGCGTGGTTCAAGGTTCAACTGTCTTCTGAAGTTACTGACGCACAGCTGAAGCAAGTCATGTCCATCTGCCTGCCTCCCTTAGATGAACAGGCAGGCAGACAGACAGATGTACACACAGATATTCTTCCTTAAGTAGGACATCACTGTAGAGAAAGCACAGGAGAACAGTCCTGCAAGACTAGAAAGGACTCTAAGAACCACTGAGTGCAACCACTTCGATTTGCAGAGGAAGAAAGGAAGCACTTTCCAGAGCGCCTCGGAGCTGGTGGGGAGGGGACGGCAGTACATGTGTGTGTTGAGTACTGGTGGGAAGTAATGACAGTCAGGGACGATACAGAGTGTCAAAGAGAACATTTGTCACCGTGTCCCTTCTCTGCAATCTCCTGCAGGCAACTGTTTATTGTTTATGCTTTCATCTTGGTGACTTGTGGGTAGGGAGAGCAGTAATGATGCGGTCCTGAGATACTGCTTTATTATCAAAACAACTTTAACAGCTTATGTCATAATACTAATGAGACCCCCTGAGCACCTGTGCACAGTGACAGTCTGCGGCTCAAATGAGCAAAGGGTACATGAAGCTTCTTTCCCTGCCCGCCTCCCAGGGGCTGGCCTGCTTGCCTTGCACTCACCGCACTGGATCTGGCCCGCTGGGGGTTCTAAGGCTCCCTTTGATCCTGGCCTCTCTTCCCCCAGCTCGGCCATTCTCCGTGTTGTGGTGGGTGGGGAAGAACCCTGGGGAGAACTCTCTCCACACCCACCCAGGTCACATACTTTTTCATGGCCTGGAGCTTGAGGCTGAGAACTGGCCAGCCCACTTGCACTGGACACAGTCTCCTGAGCTGTGCCCACCCCACCCCGTGACAGATGCCCATGGTCTGTCTGGCACGACAGGAATGTTTTCAGGGGACGAGTTCTCATGGGGACTACATAATACTCTGAAGGCATAATTTGAACTATTTTCCAACTTCATTATTTTTTTTTTTTAATTTCCCCTGGGGTTGTAAGTTCAAGCCCCACATTGGGTGTAGAGATAACTTAAAAATAAAATCTTTAAAAAAAATTAGAAAAAAACCTTTCCCCTTTCATTTGATTGTCATAACTCCTTCCTCTGCAATTCCATCCAGAACTTTAATCAAATTCATGGATTCTCCCCACAATCTTCTTCTGAAATCTTATCAACCTCTAATGGAACTGGGATCTAATGAGTGAATTTAATATTCTCGAGGTAGTCTCGGGATATCAAAGAGAAATAAGTACCTCTGAAATCTATTCTTTTTTTTTTTTTTTTTTGCCACTGTGCCACCCTATTGTGTCCTCACATGTCACCAATGGGATCGCAGTCCTGCTTCATGACACGGGGCAATTCTGCACCCTCGGCTGGGCCCCTGAGCTCAGGCATTTGCACAGATGCTCTCTGAAGCCCTCACAACAGTCTGGGTAACTAGGTATGTAGTTGAGACTATGCTGTTTGCAAAACCAGGGAAGCAAGACCTTCCACCCAAGTTCCATTTTACTTGAGCGAGAGAATGAGAGAGAGAGAGCATGAGAGGGGGGAGGGTCAGAGGGAGAAGCAGAGTCCCTGTTGAGCAGGGAGCCCGATGTGGGACTCGATCCCGGGACTCCAGAATCATGACCTGAGCCGAAGGCAGTTGCTTAACCAACTGAGCCATCCAGGCACCCCGCTGCTCCCCGTTTTAACCCTGGGCCGGCTGGGCTGCTTCGCTTGGTCATTTCCAACTTTTCACCACCAACGACCCCTCATTTTCTCCCACAGACTTCCTTGTATTGAGTGGGTCCTATTTTAAAAGTAACCAGGTTTTCATTTTAGTTAATCAAAGCCATACATCACTACGTGCCGATCAAAGCTACTAAACTGAATGCCTGCCAGCCTAAAGCAGAAGTACCCTCTGCTCAGTCAGGTGGCAGGTAAAAATTTTATGGTGCGTGAACTAGATGAGTTCCAAGGGCTTTTTGTGAAGTATTAAAAGGTGCTTTCCCAGACCTCTTGCGATTGGCTTGCAGACTGGGAACCAACTGGGCCCTGAGATTCTTTCAGCACCCCTGCCATGCCTGCCCGATCTCACTTGGGGCTGCTTCTTTCTGTAGCTTGAGCCCTTCTCCACGCTGGCCTGGCTCCAGGCGGGCAGGTGCACCCCCAAGGAGCTGCTCCCTACCCACACCTTGACACTCACTCTCCATCACAGTCACTCACAAGGTCATCTTAAAAAAAAAAAAAAAATGGTCCTTACTTTTCGTTTAGCTTTCATTTCTGCAGAACTTAGGGTTATACTAAAAACAATGCAGGCAGCAGGGGAATAGCTGCTTTGGGCAGGTCCTACGAGGCCAACAATTTCGGCCCAGGCCCCATCGAGCAAATGCAAATCTCAAGAACGTAAACCAAATCGATGTTCCCAGTTTACACACTACATGGCACATGCTTTTGGTATGTTGGGTTGCTACCCGAGAGGAGTTCACACCTATACAGCCTGTCAAGTAGAAACAATGTCTTCGAAACACATTTCTTCAGGGGCTCAGAAAGCATTACATACATTATCTCATTCAGCGCCTCCTCTTCTGTTAAGAAGGTGGAAGGCAGGGAGGGATTTACACCATTAAACGGCAGTTTTCAAGGGCCCTCGCACATGCACTGAGCACTCGCCATGATCCTGACTCGAAGCAGAGACCAGCCAACAGACGAACCAGCGTAAGAAGGATAGAGTTCACGAAGCCTAATGCAAGAAAGGGGACTACAAAGTAATGAAGGCTATGTTGGCCGGCCAGACAGAAAATGGGATTTTAAGCTCTATCTTCCTGGTTTTATTTATTTGGCTGAATTAATACCCGCATGTGGATGTGTGTGAATATATATCCATCTTAAGTATATAGAGACGTACACAGAGCTCTGGGTATAGGATATAAATTACCTCTCTCTCACACATGGAAGAGCAAATCTATATTCATCTTGGATTTTGGAGCACTTGGAACACTTGTGGGCAAAATCGCCATTTTTCGGGAACAAAACTTGACTCCTCTGGAAATATTTTGTGAAACTAACTCATTTGGGCACTAAATATCCAAGAGCTGTTTATTTTTTTTTTATTTTTATTTTTTAAAGATTTTATTTATTTATTTCAGAGAGAGAGAATGAGAGACAGAGAGCATGAGAGGGAGGAGGGTCAGAGGGAGAAGCAGACTCCCCGCCGAGCAGGGAGCCCGATGCGGGACTCGATCCCGGGACTCCAGGATCACGACCTGAGCCGAAGGCAGTCGCTTAACCGACTGAGCCACCCAGGCGCCCTGTGATTTTCCTTTCTTGATATTTGAAATGTTTTTTTTGTTTGTTTTTTAAGATTTTATTTATTTATTTGACAGAGAGAGAATGAGAGACATAGAGCACATGAGAGGGGGGAGGGTCAGAGGGAGAAGCAGACTCCCCGCCGAGCAGGGAGCCCGATGTGGGACTCGATCCAGGGACTCCAGGATCATGACCTGAGCCGAAGGCAGTTGCTTAACCGACTGAGCTACCCAGGCGCCCCCAAGAGCTGTTTATTAAGCATTAAGCATGTACAGGCATGGTGGGCTTGCTTTGTTTTGGGGTGATTCAGTTATAAATAGCGTGGCTCCTACTGTATTCTCTAGTTACCGGAGCAGTTCTGGGCAAACAATAAAAATTCGATGAAGACTTGTCGAATGAGTGCATGAATGTTCTGTGTGTTCTACATGATACACGATTTTGAGGACTGAATCCTGCTCGTGCAGATGTTTTGGTCGTTTCTTCCTGTTTTAAGTAAATGGCATCAGAGAAGAAACTTTATCTAGCCCGGCCTAGTTAGGCTTAGATTTAAGTGAGATGGTTTTGGGGCAGGGGGCGGGGAATATCCATGATATGATGAGATGGGGTTTGAGGGATTTTATGACAGAAATAATAATGATGAATGATAAAAATAATCATCAAGGCTCTGAGAACAAAGGCTTAAATACTTATTAATAATTAGAAGAGGTGGTTCAAAGAAAATGAGCACCTCAAAATGCATTCAATGGGCAAATTGAATTTGGTCCCAGTGAGAGCCTAGCTGTTCTGTTGAGAGAATATTAAACCCCCAGCATTCCACTCTTAAAGGACACAGGGGTACAATTCTATGGAGAGTTGCATGGAAAGCCACCTGGGAGGAAAGAGAGTGCCTACCCGCGTCGGTAAATGATCTCTTCAAGGGCAAGCCAAGAGGGGCTCATTCACTTCATGTGGGTGAACACACTTGTCCCAAGAGGCAGTTTTATTTACAGCTTCTTCCTACTGGATGAGGCTCATTTGTTTTTATATCTCCAATCTACGTGCAGTCCTTGCTCACATTGCATGTGTTATTATAAAACACCTTTCAGTAAGCCACCACTAAAATGGAGTGCTCTAAACAAATGTTCTCTCAGGGCAGTAACTCCTTAATATAAACTGCACTTAATAAAACTGGTCGTGATTCTAGAAAGAAAGGAAGGAGTAAGGCATAGGCCGAGAAAATGTCTGGAAGAAATTTGCAATTAATATTTTACAAGACATTTAGATTCTGATTCCTCCTTGCTGTTAAAATTTAAGAGCTTTTTCAAAACTGTATTCCTCTCTGTTATTACCTCCTTAATTAAATTAATTTATACAGTGAATGCTCTAATGATACTGCTGTAGATTTTCAATCAGAAAGCCTTATTGCTAGAGACAGTATGTGTGAAGACCTTGAAAGAAGAATGACCTAAGGCACAGTGCAGGCATGGGCACGGGGCTCTGGGGCCCTGGACGTCTGACTATTGAAAAGATCGTGGGGGCTTTCCTGCGCCTCAATTAAGGTCTTTATTTTATTTTTTAATTAAGCTAAATCAAGTCGGTGAGAACAAAATGAATCTCGCAGGTCGCCTTCACAAAGATTTCTCTCTGGGAGATACAACGGTGGACGATGACATTTTCTACTGACTTCTTCTACCAGGTAGGCTGTGCCTTCCTGAACAAAAGAAGCCACCTCTGAGCCCGACTTGCCATCCTGTCAACAGGCGGAGGCAACCAAAATCTGTCCAGGAACACGAGTGACTCGGCTTCGGCAAAGGTCAGGTTTGCAGCCAGCCCAAGGGCTCGTCACGTGGTCCTGCCTGACATACCAGAGGTCTTCTCTTCCGGGTGATGGGAGTCTCACTCACTATGCAGCTGAAGGGCAGGCATGCGCACGCACGAACTGCTCTAGCTTAGTGCCTGGCACACAGTAGGCACTCGAGACTCCTTAGTGTTTTGTTAACCTAACGGGATGTCAGGAGTAAATGAGGCATTGTGCCTGAGATGTGATCTGCTGCTCAAGCATCAGGCCTCTCTTTCCAGAGGACGGCGGGGTCAACCCAGGGAAAGGACCCCCAGATGCTCATTCTTTGCTCCTCCCTGTGCTGAGCTGTTGAATTGGCGCCCTTTGTTTCCAATAGTGTATTTCTAGGATTTCTGGTGAGCATTTCAGAGGATGAAAGACCCAGTGTCTTCCTCAGTCACATGGCGTGAAAAATGTGCACTTTCACTCTGCACTGATCTTTCGCCCTATCCCCCCGTCCACTATGGAAAGGGTCTCTACGACCCACACATGGCATGAAGGAAGGGTGCCTGAATAAGATATCCCATCAGCATTTTTTTCCTCTGCCATACTGAGTTCTTTGTTTCTCTCAAGACCAAAAGACGGGTCCCTAAACGTCAATCAAGTTTGGAAGCACGATAAAAGTTCTCTATGATACAAAACATCAGCTGCAAAAGAAAATTAAACGGGGGGGGGGGGGGGCGGGCAACCCAGCGCTATTTGATCTTGTTTTAAATGGAAAGTTTTGGACACTTTAGGAAAAATAAAAAAAGCAGCAAGTGCCTTTTTAATGGATTTTATCCGCAGGAAAAATGATAAACAGAAAAGCTTTAAAGTGTCAGCTGCTGATGTGTTTTTCTTTATCCCTTTTATTTTTATTCAGAAAGAAATTGAAGGCATATGGCAAAGTGCATCATTAATTTCTTATTAATTTCATAATCTGAAGGCAACCAGTTAAAATAGTAGTGCTACAACTTTAAATTACCGAACTCACTTGGTAGTTAATGAGAGATTTAGCACAGCAGGGGGTCTGTTAAATTAAGTTGTGCCTTCACATCACAGTGAGAAAACAGGTGTATATTGGTTTAGAATTATGGAAATGTTGACTAATTCCAAGGCTTGTAATCAAACAGCAAGGCACCCTGCAATATTTTTCCCCCCAAATATGCATTAATCTTTTATGTCTGGTTCCATTTCTTTCTGTCCACCGAAAGCTCACAGCTGAAAGGAAACCAACTTTCATGTTTTCCCGATAGCTGTTCAGGGTGATGTTTATCAGACAGAACTATCCGTAAATGCAATATATGGAACCCTGTTCCCACTTACCTAACTTGAAGTGGCAAATGTACCAGCACTGTGTGCACTGTGAAGGCTGGGAGCCTACAAATCAGACCTGGCTTCTCACGATTTCCCTTTAACCCGCCACAGGTAATGGGGCAGATGAAGTTGAACCGGAGAAAAAGAAAACCAAGAAACAATCCCCAAGCCATCTTTTTCAACTCCAGAATCCTTGCACTTAATGGGTCTCCAAAATCACCATTCCTGACTTCCACATGCAGAATTTTTAAGAAGAGAAAAAACAGAATATATGCAACATTTTTTTTTTTTTTTTTAATACTGAAGATGCTACTTGTTTGCTAGGAAAGGGTCAGAGTAAGATGTCCCAAACAGAAGCAGACTTGCCAGCCCCTTGTATGTTTTTCAACATGGCCCACTCATCATATTAACTCTGGGCTTCTTGAGAGTGTCTTCACCACTAAGGACGGCATACTGGGGAGTTGTGCAAATTTTAGTGGAGTGGATGAATTTAAATTACCCAAGCTTTGCATTAATTTAAAATAGAATGTGATTCGGCATTAATATACCCTAAATGCTAAATAAATTCGTCATCTCAGGAGTTTTTTAAAATATACCAGAAGGGATTTTGTGTGCTGATTATTATAAAGTATTTCTTTTTAAAAGAAGGACTACAAAGTGGTCTTTGGGTTTGATTAGGAGACTGAGAAATTTAAAAAAAAAATTTTTTTTTTCCTATTGTCGGCTGAGCCAGTAAATATTTGTCTTGGTTGCTTCATTTGATAATGTGATCTAACACTGCAGGCTTCTAGAATTTATATTGAAAAAAAAATCCATTTATAAGGAAAACAAAGCTGAAATAATATTAAAAAAAAAGTCACTGAGCAAAAGCACTTAGATATACTAAAACCTGCCTTACTAAAAAACCACCTTAAAAGTTTCAGGGAGAAGTAGCAAAATGGGGAGGGAGGATTCTGCTACCACATGCTTGCTTTTCTGAATCCTCTGCTCTTTGATTTGCTTTAAGGAAAAGGGAGGAGCCACAGAGGTGGGACTGAAGACCATGGTTCATAATTTATTACTTTTGGGTGGCTAAGAAGCTAATGGTTTGAAAACTTTTTCTTGAGTGTCTTGCCACTATAAAATACTATGAAATTTTCAATGGGCCTAAGGTGATTGAAACAAATGCTCTCCTTTCTGGGGGTGATGGGGTATAAAATGCCTATGTGTGCATATGTTAGCATGTGAATACACAGGTGTCCGCGTATGTCTACAGAGACAGCAAAATGGCAGCTGAAAACATTAGGGACACTGTATTATCTTTCTTATACTCTGATCAAACCAGGTTTCAGTGAAATTATTATTACACCACTTACCACAAGTTAGAACCAACGCACATCCGTAGGATATTAAATGAACTCATCACTGATATTTGGGTCAATGGGGAAAATACGCAAACAGCACAAGACACTTTACACCAGCATGCAATATATAAAATTGCCACAAAACCCCAGAAATAACGTGTTCTGATGCAGTAGCTACATACATCAGTTCACTTCTAGTGAATTGTACTAATCATCAAATATTACCAGGAATGAAATGGAAAAAAATTGTAAGCTTTGTATTTTCTGTTCACTATCAATAAGAAGCCACAAATTAGGCATTAAAACATTGACTTTGTTAACCATCGTTGACTGTTGAGAAACCATTAGGAGGTTTAATATTATGGCTGTACAGGGTACATTTTGTCCTTTCAAAAGAAAATCTAAGACTAAATTTCAAAAGGGGCTCCTGGTGAGTAAAAGCTTTTCCTTTTCCATCTGCTTTTCTCGTGTGTGTTGGATTTTTTTTCCCCCCTTTTAAAATCTTAGCCCACCCAATACTCTTTGGCAGCCGCTGCTACCCAGTGGGGTCACTCTGATTTTCTAACGAGGGGACATACTATTTGAGAGCTCTTTCCATCAGCATTAATGCCAGTCCTTCTTTATGGGCCGGCCAGCTGGTTTGGCTGCTGAGGGGAAGAGAGGGGTCAGCACACACTCCTCAAAAGACCAAAGTCATTTTTGCCACTAAGAGCCCATAACTAGAACCTTCAGTTGAAAGGACCATTTTCAAGCAATAAAGTGATTTTGGTACAAAAGTAAACCGACTCACCCCAGGTAAAGTTTTAATATTGTGCAGTGCATTCTGGGCCTCAAGTGCAGCTTTTCTTGTATAAAATGTTACGAAACAACAACCTACAGAGAGAAATGAAAAGGTTTTAGAAATTTCTGTGAATGCTTTGCTTAGATATAATGGAGACTATGGCGAACAAATAATCTACTTAAAAGGATGCACAATGTAAAAATAATAAAGTGCATGAGAACAGTAATAACATCTCAAGCTTTTACCAGTGCCTTTCACCCAAACCATATTTATTAGCTTTACCCACGTTGGAGATCGATTCATAACTCTGTGCACCAACTACCTGGAACACAGCTCTTCAGGAATGAGGGGGGAAGTGGTGGGTGACATGTTAACGGGGCTTGTGTAGCTACATACAGAGAAGTGTTTAATCACAGTGACAATGGCAGGAACTTACAGTAATTACAATTTCCTTAAAGAATATTCTAGAACGTCACATTTTTATTTTTATTTTTTTATTTTATTTTTTTTAAAGATTTTATTTATTTATTTGACAGAGAGTTAGACAGAAGAGCACAAGCAGAGGGAGTGGCAGAGGGAGAGGGAGAAGCAGGCTCTGCACTGAGCAGGGAACCCGATGCAGGACGCGATCCCAGGACCCTGAGATCATGACCTGAGCCGAAGGCAGACGCTTAACCATCTGAGCCACCCAGGCGCCCTAGAACGTCACATTTTTAAAACACTCTCTAGACTCAATGGTTTAGACCACTGGATTATAAGGTTCTGAAAATCTGGGATACTGCTTTCTTCTTTTTTATCTTCACCATTGTGTATATCACAAAGTTCCATATATGAGATACTCAGTATTTGTTGGCCAACACGCAGGGCTATTTTAACCAGTTTGGAAATTCAGTTACGGTATGGGTGGGCACACGCCCGTACCCATGTTTGCACACACTGTCCCACGTCTTATTAGATATGGCTACGGCACATCAACCAGCAACTTTTGGATTCCTTATTTCCAAGAGCAGATGGGAGTCTGGGAGTCCGGGCTGAATACCCCCCGGGAGAGGCCACCCAAGCCCCTCTTCCCAACCAACTTCCTCCACCAAAGAAAATGGTGCTGAAGCCTTGTACCATTACTTCTGCATTCTGAAGGATGGCTGACCCCTTCTTCAGTTTGTAGCCAAAGATACTCGTTAACGCAGCTGTTTAAATTAGATAGTGATACCAGTTAATGATCTGTTCATCAGCATATAGGTTCTTAGCACAGCCAGGCTTGGGAAAAGGGGGTGGAAAAAATGTTTAAAATTTTAAAGAAAGAAGATAATGCCTCTGAGCTGTCTTTGTAAGTTGTGCTGAGGCAGAAAAGGGGGGGATGCACTCATGAAGACTGTAAATATTTGACCCTGAGTGTACTAGAGGGTCCTAAAGCATGGAGCCAGAGAGTTGGGGAGGGCTTTGAGAGGTACTCACACCAAACAGAGTATATACACCAAGTACCATGACAGAAATGCACAGAACTCTGGCATCAACCTTAGTTCTATTTAGGGGAATAAAGTAAATAAGACCAAGGACAGTAAAAAAAAAAAAAAAATGGCAGAGTTGACAACAGGGAGTTGGCATTGCAAGCCATCAAAGGTTGGCTCAGGCATTCCGGTTTTTCAAAACAAAAACTCATTCAAAAGAGTACAGAGGGGCGCCTGGGTGGCTCAGTCAGTTGAACGTCTGACTCTTGATTTTGACTCAGGTCATGATCTCGGGGTCATGGTATTGAGCCCTGTGTCGGGCTCTGCACTCAGCTCGGAGTCTGCTGGAGATTCTCCCCCTCCCCCTTTGCCCCTCTCCCATTCATGCACGTGCACTCACTCATTCTCTTTCTAAACAAATAAATAAAATCTTTAAAGAGTGGGAGAAAATAAAGTTCAATTCCATTCATTCAGCATTTCTAAATACATCTACGGTGCTTCCTCCTCATTTAGATAAGAAATTTGGAAACTTGTCATATATTCGATTTTGTTTTAGTCTACCAAGATTAAATATACAAAATACACAAAACCTTCACCTTCTGGACAAAGCACAATACAATCTTTGCTTCTTGGCACTCAAACTACAGTCATCCAAGGATTAGAAACTTCTAAAATGTAGGAGTTCAATTACATGATGGAAGAAATTGAAAATCATTAAGTTTCTTGAAAGAATCATAGATAGTGGACTGACCATTTTTATTATTATTTATTTATTTTTGAGAGAGAGAGACTGAACTGGGGGGGCAGATGGAGAGGGAGAGAGAGAGAATCTTAGGCAGGGCCCAAGCTCAGTGTGGAGCCTGACATGGGGCTCAATCTCAGGACCCTGGGATCATGACCTGAGCCGATATCAGGAGTCGGACACTTAACCGACTGAGCCACCCAGGTGCCAGACTGACCATTTTTTTAGATGAGTTTTTCACTTTAGCTATTTTGACTCCTGTGACCAGAGTTCATTTGACCTGATTGTAGTTTTTTTTTTTTTTTTTTACTGAACTGTTCAATTTAATGAGTGACTCTGGCTTTAGTGGCATGATGTGAGCCCAAGACCAGCTATAGGAATTGCTTCGGATCTAGGAAGAAGTTTAAACAGGGAAGTCAAGTCCCTGCTTCCAGCAACCCACTGCAATCACTCTAAGAAGAAGAAGAGGAAGACAGAAATACCAACTATG
Organism: Mirounga angustirostris; assembly: GCF_029215605.1. Taxonomy (NCBI): domain Eukaryota; kingdom Metazoa; phylum Chordata; class Mammalia; order Carnivora; family Phocidae; genus Mirounga; species Mirounga angustirostris. The sequence continues at coordinate 129,220,688 of NW_026991713.1, forward strand.
CTTCACTGGGCTTGGCCTAGTAAGAAAAGCAGAGAGAGACATCGTAACCTCTGCCTTCTGAAAGCCCCTCACAGAAGCTCAGGAACTTCTTCTCTCCCTCTCCTGGGCTTATGGTGTTGGCTGCTGGAGAAGGGAGCAATGGGGAAGCTCGAAACTTCAACCACGATAACCAGAGCTTCTGGATAGGGGCAGAGTCTGATACCCTCATGCAGACAGATTTTGGGACGGGGTTATTTAGAAGAAAGAAGACTTAACAGTGGAGTGGAAGTCATAAGGCATGTGCTTGCCTGGAGAGAAAGCAATTCAGAAGATGAACAAGAAAGCCAGGGTGGCCAGGCTCAGAGCTGAGAAGGAAGTGCAGACCAGCATACAGGGATGGTGGAAGGGCGGGCAGGGGCACCGAAAATGGCGAACTAAAGACAATGGTAAGATAAAAGCGCAAGGAGCAAAGATGATGCTCCTGAGTAAACCCCGTGTGTGGGTCCAACCGGAAGAGCTCCGACCAAGCTGCAACGGTCTTGGGAATAAAAGAAGTGCTCCTGCCTTCAACGTCTGAACAAAATCCCTACTACTTCTCACTGCCTGAAATCCGCTAGGAAGGTACAGTTTGTTTCAATTTAAGTATTAAAATGCTCCCCATGGGGATGGAAACATCTAATTGTTCTTAGCTATTTACATCTTCGTGTCAATTTGGCTAAAGCACTTTCCTCTTGAACAAAGTCTGTAGTGAATAGAAGGTGGTGCGTGCGTGTGTGTATGTGTGTGTGTGTGTGTTTAGAGAAAGGACAAGTGAGCAGTGTGAGATAGGGAGGCAGAGAGGAAAGGAATGAGGAGATGAGTCTCATGTCCAAAAGGGCAGATGGGAAGATACCCCAAATCTCAAACTCTTCCCAGGTGCATCCAGTGTCCTCTTAGCTTGTGCAATCAGGGTTACCTCGACAGACCCTCTTCAAACTGCGTAGCTCTCGCCTCCTTTACCCATTGAAACAAAGGTTTTTTAGAGATTATGCCAAGCTAAGGTCTAGTTGTAGTTGTAATAATACACAGGAGAACATCCTGGTTGATACTGGTGATCTGCTTCCCGACCCCCAAACCAATAGCTCAGCCCCTCGGTGCTGTGCTTGGGAATCAGACTTAGCACCTTTGGAAAACGTGGGCACAGCTCCTCCCCATGACCCCAGGCGTGGCGAGCAGGGGCTGGGCTGAATTTCTGCCTCTGCTTGTAGCCTCAGCTGTTTACCCTCATGCACTGAACTACTTGCACAAACACGGGGGTTTTGGGGAAGACAACAGGATTGGGAATATCACCTCAAGACTCCACTTTCGGTTTCATATATTTGGTTCCTGAGTGACTTAGACAGAAATAGCTTACTTCCTCTATACCTTAGTTGCTTTAGTTTCATTACCTCTTAATCCGAGAATAAAAACCAGGGCTGCCTAAAATCCTTCTCAAAACAACATGGATATACGGCCAAAGTGTTTTGTTTAGAACAAGTTTTTAAAAAGTCAAAATTATTCTTTACTTTTCTTGAGCTAAAAATAACTTACACTTCATTTCAGCATGCATACTAATTCACCTAATAAAAACAGTGTTTGATTAAAGTTCTCTTAAAATTTGCAGGATAAATACAGAAGTACAAATTCAAGTAGCCACCTTAGATATGGTAATTTGTGGTTTTCCCCCCAAAGAGATATTAGTCTGTACACCACCAATATAAGACTCTTATTTCTGAGAGTACCCTCCCAGCTAATAACGAGTCTTTTTCATCCATCCATCACTTGATACACTCACTTAAAATCTTAGATTCATTGACCTGCAGGGATTATTTCAACAAAAGGAAGGGAGAAATACTATTTGCCTTGATGTAGTCATTATCATGGCAAAAGGTCAGGAAGCTACTACAGATCCCAGAAAACCCATGACGGTTCAGCGAAGTTGGGATTTTCTTTCTTGCCTCCCCTCTCTGGATGTACAGCTGTTAAGGGAACCACCTGTCTCTTAGATCTCCCTGCACCAGCTGTAACTCAGGTCTGAAATTTACTGGATTCATTTTCAGGTCAGCTGCAACACCAGATGGCTCCGCAGTCCGATTCAGACCTCCCTTCTTAACGGGTTCTTTTTCAAACATCCTTGTAAGGTGGGTGGTTAAACACCTACATTCGCAGGTGTTCTTCCACAGCCCGCGGCTGCAGCAAGCACCAAGGAGACAACCCCTCCGGCGTCAGCAGCGTTCTGGAATCCCCCTCTCCCAGTTGCCCGTGGAGTGCCGAAGAAGGTTCTGCTCCATGTCTGAGACCAGAAGTGACCTGGCAGGAGGCTCTGGGGGATTAGCGGGGGCTAATGCAGTCTGGCCAGTCAGGTGCTGCGACAGGCCCTCCAATTTCTGCTCAGTGCGGCTGAGTTACGCTGGCCCTGCATGTCTCTACCTTGTCACACAGCCTCACAAGCAGGTGTGCTGGACGAGTCCTGCCACCTTTATCCACCCGTTCAGGAGTCTCTGCCCGTTGCAGAAACTCTAAAGGATACACATGATGTCCCGCCCACACGTTCCTATATAGCATCTCACTTTTCAACAGTTTTGACAATTCATTGTATCATTAAGGGCTTTGCATTTCGGAGCCACCCTGCCCACCCCAAATCCATCTTTCACGGGTCTATTTATCAATACCTCCCTGTGACTCCTCACCAGGGCTTTTTCAATTCATGGGTGCCATAGGTTTGGGGGTAAAACTTGGGAGGTGATTCCAGAACCAAATACCAGTGTGTTAGGCCCACGTGGAGCCTAACAGGTGCCCCAGGAAGGACTCCTCTGCTGATCACCACGAGACGCTGGTGAGTCTGTACACACCTTGGGGAGGGGTAACCTCTGAAAGCTGGCCGACCACTCACATCTCCCTGGGAATTCAATTTGCTGCTTAGCTTGGAACATACCTAGCAGAGCTCCCAGGAAGGCGACATAAGATACATCAACTTTGATGGTAAAGAAGGCCTAGAAAGATCTTGGGGGAGCAGAGAGCCCTCTATGAAGGCCAGCCTCTGGTTGGTCAGCAAGCAGCAAGTAGAGGCTGGGCCCCGAAAGAGTGAGTCAGAGGGACTGGGAGACTTTGGTCACCCAGATTCCCACACTTTGACAAGTTTAGCAATGTGGTTGCATATGTTCTGCATATGAAGCAATGCGCAATCAGCATTATAATTAATTGTGTGATATGAGTAGACCATTTTGTCTCAGAAGTTGAGAGTGGCAGTTCCCACAGAGGCTAAGCGCTACCTTCTCCAAACAGGGTAGTTGGTGTCTGACTATATCTCTTCACAAAGAGTTTTCTGCTGTCATGAAGAGTTCCCTCTGGTATTTTGCCGGCTTAATTGCAGAATAATTTGAGGCACTGTTAGGTTTTTGCTGTTTCCAAAGATAAAGCCCCAAGCAAGACAGGCCAATGGTAACTACATACACACACACACACACACACACACACCACACACACATCAGTAGTGTATTTAAAATCATAAAGACACTCAACTTTACTGAAAGACTTTAATTTTAAATGATCAAGTAGATTTATCCTCCAAGAAACCATCTGGATTATCACAAATCTTTTCAAACCACAGCTGTTTCTCTTGAAAATCTTTACTTGGAAACTCTTGGTAATAATACTCACAAAGAAAAATAAATGCACTGCTTACGTAGAGATCACCAGTTTCTATCATGGCTTGCCCTGAGTCAAACAGCACTCTTGTTCATATTCTTCAGTTGGAGGGCAGTGTGGACACAGCCTTAGAGAATGATACCAAAAACCAGGTTTTAAAATTAGCTCTGGGGCGCCTGGGTGGCTCAGTCGGTTAAGCGACTGCCTTCGGCTCAGGTCACGATCCTGGAGTCCCGGGATCGAGTCCCGCATCAGGCTCCCTGCTCAGCAGGGAGCCTGCTTCTCCCTCTGACCCTCCCCCCTCTCATGTGCTCTCTCTCTCTCATTCTCTCTCTCTCAAATAAATAAATAAAATCTTAAAAAATAAAAAAATAAAACTAGCTCTGCCCTTAGGAAAACCGACACCATACTCATTAATGAAATTTCCTCTGAGGTTTCCAAACCTTGCCGCACTGGGGAGGGACGGAACGAAGGATTAATATGCCGTGGAGACGCCATTTTAAAGACAGCTTTAAGTCTTTTACTCTAAACTATGGATGACAAGGCAGTTTGTACTACAGAACCCAGGCTTAAAGACGGGAGGTCAGTGACTTCAACGGTTTTCAGTTATTGGAATAGTCACTGGTCAGCTACCGGATGGAAGGTTCGGATCCTGCGCCAACAACCTACACTCACAACGCGTTGCACAGGGAGCCAGCCCTCCACACAGCTACTCTACTGGAACTCCTCATGATTCTCCTGGAGCCACCAGCCTAGACTGAGGTAGTTGCTCCTTGAAAGGTACTCTCATAAATAGGAGAAAGGGGCTTTCTGGAATGTTCTAGTCGTAAATGTTGATTCTTCTTTTTTTTTTTTTTAATTTTTTGATGCTACTCTTTTGTAATATCTTAATGTGGAAGATGGTGGAACATCTTCTGAAATACGTAATTTTCCGTATTAAGTTATTATAACTGAAGAAGAACATCAGGATGGAGGAAAGGCGGCAAAAAAAAAAAAAAAGATTTCCCACAACTCTGGCTAAGCTGATAAAATAAAAGTATATCACGTTTGGAGCGTACAGGTGTTGTGCCCTGAACACCTGTCTCCCATGTGAACTCCATCCATGGGGCTGTTCACATCCTCAAGTCCATTCAACATACCAAACACGGGAAATTTACATGACTTTCTAAATCTCAGCCAATAAAACACTTGAAAACAGCCACAAAATGATCATCTGATGACTGAACGCTGTACTTAACTTATTTCCGTTAAAAACAAAGTAATAGTCCTGGCAGACATATTTAGCTCAAGATACATATGAATTCAGGACATCGGCAAAGCCATCATGTTGTGAATTGAGAATTCCTTTCAAGGCTGCCTTTGAATTCCGAGGGGCCGACAGATCAAGGGACGAAGGCTAAATTAGTGAACCCGCTATGTTTTTATTCTTTCTGTGAATGAAGCTCTCTTTTGTATGCACATTTGCAAGCAAAGCAGGTGCCTGCCTTACACAAGTTGAACTGCAATTGGGATCTTGGCTTCTTGTCAAGTCAGGAGCACACAAACCAGTTTAAGTCAAAAGAGGACATACTTCCCATACTTGATTCCCCTTGTAATCTCTTTTCTCCCCCAATCTTAGCCACTATATAGAGAATTTAATACTTTTTTTTCAGAGTCCAAAGGTTGCTGATCTAAGTGGTACATTTTGTGCTCAAGTGAATCTTCCACACACTAAAGTTTTCGACTATCAATCACTGGCCTCACCCTTGCCAAGACCCCCGACTTTCAGTTTCTACAAAGCAGTTAAAGGTTAAAAAAACCCCATCAAAAATCCCCTGAATTAAATTTTTAAAGAAAACTCAGCAATGACCTTAAAAACAAAACAAAAACAAAAACGGGAAGTAGTTTTCCAGTGGTCTAGAAGGTGACCCCTTAGCAACTTGAGGAAAAAGACAATGACGGGATGCCATTCTTAAACCGACAAAGACCCTTCGGAAGGCGAACTGGTCCACTGGAGAGGCATGGATGGATCCCCTTCCTCAGCCCAAAGCCTACCCTCCAAGAGCTGGCCCTGACAGGGAAGACCCCCCGCAAATGCAACGTTGTTAAGTCATGGCTGCCATGGTCCTAGGTGTTTATCCCTTCTACTCTGTCCTCACAACCTGGCTTGCTCTAGAGGAGCGCAAGATGGGCCGTCACCATTAATGCTCTGATTTCACAAGCCACATTTAACATCCAGGCCCCTTACTGGGCACGTTTCTGTGAACCTGTGTACCACACCTTCCTTAGCGTAGCTCCTCTGAACTTGGGACGCGGCACCAGGACGGCCACAGTGAAGGAAAGGAATAAAACAAAAGCAGCAATCAAAGCAGACATTAGTTAGCTATGGGAAGGGCCTGCAAGAAGATGAAGGGGTTTTGTTCTGCACCGCACCCCTTTTTTGCTTTAAATTCAAAACTGGGGGAAAAAAATTAGAGGAAGTTAACAGGTAATGGCTTTCTCTTGGCTTCTGTACCTCTTCCATGGATGGGATTTTCCAATTAGTTAATGCTAGTCACCTAACTCTCCTCCCACGATCACACAAGTAGCTAAGAGCAAAGGCATCACCATCCGGGTAATTACTGATTGACGGCACCTTTCAACGTCAATGCCGCCGATCAGAGGAGAAAATGCCATGAGCCACCAAGAGGTTCTGCCTTCCTCTGAAAGATCCCCAGAACGGCGGCCACCTCCTTTCATGGCACCAAAAATATCTTCTTATAACCTAGACACCCCTCGTTTTAAACTTCGGACAGTCTCCTGGGACAAGCTTTATTTCCCTCCCTCTAGTTGAGAGTGGGACTTCCCTGGCTAGAATGACAGCTGCCCAAAACAAATGCCACATCCTGTAGAAATCAACTTTTAATAAAACCGCATCCAATTAGCCGACCCGGACTGCCGTCCCCAGCAGGGTTACTGCTCTACAGCAAACCTCAGCCAATTTTCCAACCAAGGCGAGAAGAGGGATCTCACCCACTCCGAGCAGCCCCGACCGCTTTCCTCAGACTCCATACCTGACCCGCCGTGACCACATTCTGTTAACTGGCCACCAGATCTAGGCCACCACCAACCTCCTGCTGCCCTGGGGCCTTCTCCTGGAGGAACCATCTCCTGATACTCCCATGGCCCTGTGAACGAACTCAGGCACGCTTTCTAAATCTTCTGCCAAGAAAATTGAGTTTTTCTTTCTTTCTTTCTTTTTTTTTTTTGACCTAGATTAAATCTACTGCATTTTCAAGCCTTTTGGGAAAGCAACTGAGGACGAATGTGCAGAGCTTTGTGTGCCCTGCAACACTTCCTCACCATTATTATGTAAATCCCAACAAGAACGCAGCACAGATCGAAAAAGACATCAAGGGCAAAGATGCTGGAATCTGCTCTCTCCCAGTCCCTGGGCCTCTGAAAAAAACCCACTTATGTTGAACCACTTCAAATGTCTAATAGCTGTAAAAGTATCTGAAGAATTTTAATGTCACCTTTCCCCCAGATAGCACGAGCCCTGCATTTAGCTGTTTCTTGAATGCTCCAACTCCGCTCTAAGCATGGGAAGGCCAGAGGCTTGGTGCCTTTGCTTGTGAAGGAGCCATGGGGGACAGGATGAAGCAGGCGAGCAGCCTCCTTTATTGGGAACGTCATTAGATCTCTGGAATGCAAGGTAACAGGCGAACTGTGGATTTGGTTTTCATTTTTTAAAAGACTAATTCTAGAGTTGACAGGAGGACCTTATTTTTTCTCTGAAGGTAAGAAAAACAAAGTAACTTTAGGTCGAACCTGACAAGCCAACTGGAAGGATGGCCATAGCAAGTAGTCTCCCCAAAACCGGCGTGGCGGCCCGGGTCAGTCTCCTCAGAGTCTGGGTGATGAGGCGGTGATGGGTACCCATGGCGACGGCAGGAACTGCTCCTTCTCCAAGGGCCTGGCCACTTGAGTGGGGCGTCAGCGTCAGTTCACCAAGAGAATTTCACAGAGATGAAGGAAGGCATCCCAGGGTTAAATGTGGTAGAAGGTAGTTCTACCCTGAATCCAATTAAAAAGGATTTAGGTTCCAAAGTACTGAGGGACCTCATTAAAAGGAAGTTTCTAATATAAGTTTATTTCGTAGGATGAATTCTCTTGAGGACAGGATGGCATTATAATTAGGAGCCTAGCAGCAATGAGAGTAAGTTGAAATCATATCTGTTTTCCTAGGATTCTCAATTCAGCACACTGGGCTGTATGATGCTTTCTGGCCAGACCAGTCTCGTGAGTCTCAACTTCTTGATCCTGCTTCAATGGTGGGGTCACTTACATTCATGGACACCTCACATACGGGCCCTGTATCGTTAGCTTGGGTAAAATAAAGCTCAGCTCAGTTATTTCAGCACTCATCTGTGGTACCGCTGTATTCTATTTTACGGGCCTGTTCTAAGGCTGGGGCTGCACTGTCCTAAGAGGTATTTCAATCTGAGTTAGAACCAAGGTATTTTTTTTTTTTTTTCCTAGAATCAGAGTGTGGAAACTCCTATCTACTTCCTACCTCTGGTCTCTCTGGTCACCCTGAAATGGAGAGGCACAAAACTGCATCCTGGCTAAGGTAAAGATCTGTACTGATTCTGGTCTTTTTCCTGTGGTGGAGGATTCGGAAGAGCTGATATTTATGGCCTTGATAACTGTCTCACCCAGTCCCATGGTAACTGAGTCATCTTTCATGTGCATGGAGATCAGGGAGGGAGATATTTTTACAAATTGCCTGGAACAGCAGAACTCATATGAGAAATGCACTTTTGTAGCCGACTATAAATTGATGTTCCGGGGATAAAAGGCAAGTATCCTTGGGCCCGGAGTTCTCATGGCAGAGACTATGACAGTTTTCAAAGCGACGCCGAATATTTCTGTCCTGCTTCATTCATAAAGCTTGCCGGTGAGTGAAGGAGTCACCCCTTATCAGCATTTTAGACTGACTGGGCATTTGACAAATTTCTTAACCTCTTTCAACCTCTGTTTTTTTATTTGTAAAATGGGGTTAGTAACAGCAATTACACCACAGGGTTATTCTATTAAACAACATAATTGATGAAAATGGAGGACACAGCCCTTGACATAGACATCAGAGTGCTTAATAAATGTGCCAGATTATTGTCCACCTTGAATTGGTTACGTTCCTCCAAAGCCCCATGCCCAAAGAGACAGGTGAGGGACAAGGCAGCATCGCCCCAATGTCACAACACAGGAAACCGAGGCATAGAAAGGCCACATCAACATGCCTGCCACAATGTCGCATGGCTCCCCGCTGGTCTCTCGATGGAGGGAGACAAGGGAGCCTCTTTTGTAAGTGATGACCACTCACCCTTTAATAGGGTTTGGAATTGATTTTGTTGTCTTGCTTTCTGAAGTAATTACTTGGAACTAGCCAAGTTCACCCATTTGCATGGTCTTCGACTACTCCGAACATCCATTTACATGGCCTCTGAAGTGTCAATCAATTTTAATGGAATCATTTTGATGACTTCCCTATTCAGGGGCCAACAAAATTTTAGCCAACTGTACACTTGGTGGTACTCCCCCAAGGGGCAAAAATTCCCTAAAACAGTTTGTGATGTGAAATAAAGCCCGTCGCCATCTAATGGGCACACTCGGGTTTCATTATTATAAAAGGAGTTTAACCACAGGCTTGTCACTTCCCTTGATGTCAGCAACAACAGAGGAGGGAAAACAGGGACACGGGGCTGCACACAAGGAGAGGGCACTCTAAATGTCTCGGATCAGGGGACGCAGGGGAAGAAAATGTGAGGAAGAGAACTGGGGTACATGTGTCCAAAGTGTATTTAGGCACCCCCTGAATAGAGGGGTTTCCAGGGGCTGGATTTCATTTTGAGAGTTGCCATCACCGTGAAAAGACTCGAGAAGAAAATCACTGATCGTCTTATAAACTGCTGTCTTAATCACAGTGGAGGTGTGGCCTTAGTATCAGGCCTATCTAAGGACTGCTGAAGGTCTCTGAGTGCCGGGGGGCCACGTTGAAAGGCTCCTTGGTCCCCTGCACAAGGCGCAGCACGGTGCTGGGCATCTACTTCTTGATGGATTGTCCTGGGGCCATTTTCCCATCTGTCTGCCCCACAGCAACACGGCTTTCTTTCAGACTTCATGTTCCACGAGCCTTCCTGATTGGGGCGACCAGAGATAAAAACCGTCCATGCAACACACTGTTCACCTCCGGAGAAAGGGCTCTGGTTTAGCCGACCAATTTCTGAGCTAAGATAGGTGTGGTCTACTGGTTGAGTGAGACAGATTTTGTTCCATTGGTTTAGTAAGATCATGTATACAGAGCACCAAGCTCAGAATCTGGCACCTAGAACCCATGGAAGAAAGATTAGCTGCTTTTCTTCCTTCTACTGTAGGGTATCATTTTAGGGGCACCAGGAAGCCTTCTTCTACATCTAGGATGATTCAAGAATTCATGCCAGTGGGGACACTTGGGAAAGTGGAAGGGGGTAATGTCAGTGATTATCCCAGGACAACAGGTGGGAACCACAGGGCGACTGCAGACAAAGCTCCACACACCCTCTCCATCACTCTCCTGGTCCTCACTTTCCACCCTGGGGCCCAAATCCAACGACACAGACTGTGTGCCAAAGACCACCAGGCCTCGTTGTTCTAAATCTCACCCCTCACATCTACTGAGTGCAGCCTTCCATTTTTCAGGAAACTAAGTAAGTATAACAGATTATGGATACAAGAAAAATATAATACACGGTCCATGCACTTGATGTATTTAATATTTAGTTGTAGACTTAAGTGCTCATTCTTTAGCAGGTGGAGAGAAGATTCATCTTCTTTGCCTACAGAATCTCTCCCTAGAAAACCTCAGAGGGAAAAGTGAAATATCTCCTTGATTTCAAGATTACAGAAAATTCTACACGCCACACACTGATTAGCAGCCATTTGGTTTCACTCGAGAAGAACATGCCATCTATCAGCCAGCCTTCCCCACGCCGCGCACACACTCAGAAGCGGGATTTGATCTAAAAACTTTCATTTCTCTCAATCATTACCAATGACACTTATTCTTCTGTGAAACCTTTAGAGAAAAGAGAAAAGGAATCTCCTGCAGCCTCCCCCTTCCATCCTGAGATGACTGGTTGAAGATGGATTTCCAAGCTTGTAGCTCTTTTGGACTTAAGGGCTGCTGCTTGTGTGGATTTTGAGCACAAGATTATTAAGACCCGGATGGGAGGCAGGGCAGGCTGCAAAATCCTCCGCAGTGAGCTACAGGGCGCTGGGCACCACAGATCAGTTCCACTGCCAAGCCTCTGCCATACTCACTCGGCGGCCTAATTGTGCAGATAATAAATGATAATGACACTTCTTTGCAGTTGGAGGAGATCCTCCCCCATCATGAAGGGTCTCATGGTTAGTTCTAGATTTTATTCAATCTTAGGAAGATCAAGAGCTCAGGCAATCCCCAACAGTGGAGGTTAGGGGGATCTTTTATGGTTTGTCCTGGGGCACTTTTCATGTTAGCGGGAGGAAGGGTCACCTTCTCAACTGTAATTGTCTTGGGCTAATGTTAAAGTTGGTGTGAATTCGCTGAGCACGCTCTGATCCGTCAGGAGGGACGTGGTCCACATGACTGCTGGGTAGCCGAGAAAGTCGTCTGGGATTCCAGTGTGCCGTGAGGAGCAACAAACAGAATTCCTCACATCTCATGTCATTCTTCTGACATGTGCAGAAGGCTGGGTGGAGAGCTTTCCCTCCTTCATGTTTGGACTGAGGTCACTGATAAACAATTCAATCACTCTTCATCTAATTCTGTTGTGCTTTTTAATTCCTATGGTGGTAGGTTTCTAAAAGATTCAACGTTATGACGGGAGGCAAAGTAAACTCCTAAGATTTCATTCCCAGTCCATCTTACACACTATGTGTTAAGAGCTGTCATAGCTGCTATATTCCAAGTATCTGACATAAACCGTAAAGTAACTCTGGGTCTAAAATAAACCGTAGAATAACTGTATGGACAGATCTGTAATAGTGTTTACCCGGGGGAGTCAGAGCATAACCTTGTCTATACAACATGGCCGACAGCCAAATTCTAAGGCTAAAGATAGTCAAACAAGGGTGCCAGGAGTTAGATTCGGTTCATCTGGTCTGCCACCATGCCTTATAACATGATTCCCAGCCTTGGACTGCAAAAATGCACATAATACCTTTCTACAATCCAATTGCATCTTATAACAGTGTTTCTCAAACGTTCCTAAAGATCACCACCACCTGGAGTGTGTGCAATAAAACAGATTCCTGGAACCCACCCCGGGGTCCTACTGGGTGTGGACGTCCCGGGCAAAGGGCTGGAAATCTGTACAGATGTCCCCAGGGAGGCTTACTCTCTAAGAAGTGTGGGAAGCTCTTCAGGGAAAGACCCCCATGGCAGACGCCACCTGCTGTGGCCACACGCTCATCCTCTCCTTCCACCGGCCAGGACTGGCGTGGAAGTGCATTTGCTAGCCTCTTGCCGTGTAACTCACGGCAGTCTAAGGGAAGGTGAGTGCGGGGGATATTTGCTGCTTCAGGGACAGAGCTGTTATTATTTTTTTAAGATTTTATTTATTTGATAGAGAAAGAGTGAGAGTGCACGCACACAAGCAGGGGGAGCAGCAGGGAGAGGGAGAAGCAGGCTCTCCACAGAGCAGGGAGCCCGACGCAGGACTCGATCCCAGGACCCCAGGATCATGACCTGAGCTGAAGGCAGACGCTTCACCGACTGAGCCCCCCCAGGAGCCCCAGGCCAGTTAATAGATGGGACCTAACTTCTCCGTATCTTCCTTCCTTTTCTTCTGGATGGATCAGACAGGGAAAAAGTAAAGGCCCCCGGGCGAAGGCAGAGCCAGAAGATGCAGCTGGCTGGATCCCAGACCAGCAGGTGGGGGAAAGCTGCCCACCACCAAGAACACCCAGAAAGGCTTAGTAACATGAGCAAGAAAGAGACTTCTGCTGTGTCTGAGGCCCTGACACGGTTCTGGGTCTATCACAGGATGTGAGCCTACCCCGGTTACTGCAACACCTAGTGGTAAAAGATACAAAAACACAGTTGAAACAATAACAAACATGTCAGGCCACTCTGCCCACACCTTCAGCACACCTGCCTGACGTGGCTGATACAAACACGCGGGGAGGTCGGAGTTATGTTTCAGAAAGTCAGAAGGCGGTGGATGGCTCTAGAGAAATCAGGTAGATGAAGTGCATGATGCATTTAAGTTGGTTTCATGGTTAGAATACCTCCTCTTCCTCCTTCTGTTTCTTTTTTTTGAATGAACCACTTGGTAAAATTAGCTAGACTGAGAGGAAGAGGTAATACTTCTTGATAGGCAGGTCTACATTTCAGTCCTCAGCGATGAGCAATTCTTAATTCCACTGGCTTGTAGGATGAGATTTAGTCCACAAATAAGTTTTTTTTTGTCCTCTCTTTCAGTTTTTCCTCCCTTACTCTTTCCAGGAGCACTTTTTCAAAGTTGCATATCCAGTAATTCAGGCTTACTCCCAACTCCCTTCCTCTACTGCCCTAACCCATTAGCATTCTCAAATGACTGTGGGCACCAGGCATGGGGTACTGTGCAGGTGTGCACAGAAATCTGACCTGCAGAGGTTTTGGGGGGTCTGGACATGGCAAAGGGGAGGAGCATTATCCTGGACCATTTTCCTGGGGTGAGATATGAGCTAGCGAGAGGTGTCTTCTAGCCCTTCTGGTGCTTGCATAGCTCTGTAATTGTTTTAAATCCCTCTTAAGAATATTCAAAAATAAGCACATGCTCCACTGTAACAGTGTGTACCAGACACCAAGGTGTATGCAATGAGTATCTACGTAGCAGGTATTTGAAAAAATTTAATAAATTCACCTCTTTTTTTAATCCTCCTTGGTTGTGATTTCATGTGAATCTAAACAGGTGTACAGAAATATATCTTTGGGGGCGCCTGGGTGGCTCAGATGGTTGAGCGTCTGCCTTCGGCTCAGGTCGTGATCTCGGGGTCCTGGGATCGAGTCCCGCATCGGGCTTCCTGCTCCTTGGGAGCCTGCTTCTCCCTCTGCCTCTCTCTCTCTGTCTCTGTCTCTCATGAATAAATAAATGGAAATCTTTAAAAAAAAAAAAAAAAGAAATATATCTTTGGTCTAAGAAGAGGCTTTCAGTATTGTGATCTAAGAACAAAGGAAAATTAGTATTTTGAATGGAGTTAAGGGTGGGGTTGAACAGCAGAGAGACAGCTATGTATAAACGTGACCCTGAACAAGTTTGCAAGGCAGCTGGAAATCCTCCAGGCTCACCGGTTCTTGCAAACTATTTATAAAGCTTCTTTAGTGGCCCCGAAGAGTTAACGTCCTCCCCCACCAGCCCCTCACGGGAGCACTTCCTTAATGCTGGAAAGTTTAGGTGAAGGTGAACACCCATTCATTCTCTGCAACCACAATGAGAAATCTGGAAGGACTGTCAAAAATCTGTCCCTGGAAGACCTGCCCTCAGAGATCTTCTCTGGAATGCACCACACCTCCCATGACCCAGTTTTGTGGCATTGATGCTGGGGCATTTCTGGGTGCTGGCTTTTTCATTCTATTAAAAAAATTTAATAAATTCACCTCTTTTTTTAATCCTCCTTAGTTGCGATTAAAAAGCCGGAAAGCTCCCAGGTGAGAAATTCAGGCCATACAATCAGGACACATCTAGGTTATCTGACGCCTCAAGACTCTGGTTTTCTCTCATTAGTCTTCATCACGTCCCCTGTTCTATGCTAAGCCTTCCTCAGTACTGCTGTAGAGAAGCAATGAATAGATTTCATAGAGAGTTAAAAAAAAAAAAATTCTAAGTTTCCAGGCATCGGGGCTAACTTCTTGCCTGTCAGCAACTTTTAAAATATTGATGGCTTTTTCCTCATAACAGACAAGCTGAGAGGAGTCTGGAGGGCCTGCTCTAAACTGTGACTAGAAAGGGACTCCATGTAATTAAATGTATTTTTCAAGAGAAGGCATACTCAGAAAGGAGGGCAGGGGGCCACATCCATCAATCCCCCTTGCTAAGCCCGATGTGTCTAATCCAGACTGTAGGCAGAGCAGTAATCTATGGGCCTGCTCTGCTCCCAGGCCTGACAGCTTCTGGTACTTGTAGCTGGTAGCAAGAGGAAGCAGGACCCATGTTCAAGTAATGAGAGGGGCAGCCCTTGGCTGGAGGGATGGAAGTCTGTTCGGAGGGAGCGTGCTGCATATTCAAGAGGGAAAGAAGAGGCAAAGGGACAATTAGCAACTGAAACAAGGAGGGTAAAAACTCAGAGGAACAAACAGAAAGCATCTCACATGTCTCCTTAACCAAATGGCTTTTCGCGCCTCCAGTCAAAGATGCTGGCGCCAGAGAGAATACTCCTGGGTTCTAATAAAACTATCATCTTTGTCTTGTTAATCTCTCATCTGTAAAAAGTAATCACACAACTGTACATCAGACTCATCCCTGCTCTACAAACCCCTGTCCATAAGGTATCCTTGCTTACCCAACAGGTATGTGATGCTTGGTCCGCAAGATGAGAACTGCCCCAGAATGCCATTTGTTGTATTCTTTTTTCCTATACACAGAAAAACTTACATTCCACTTTTGCTTCAAAGACAGGTCATGTAAGTTCATCAACAGAACTTTATATAAAAGATTCTATTCCAAGTCTTGGGTCTTCCTCGAAACATCAGTAAGTTGTCTATGGATTACTGCTAACATCTTGGTAAACAGGAATAAATATCCCTTGAGACTTCAAGTTTATGGAAAAACAAAAAAAAAAACAAACCCAAAACCCTATGGTGTTTTTCCTTTAGATGAGCTTTGTAGAAGATGCTAGATCTGAAGCAGACCAAATGACCTCTCTTTCAGGTCTTCTTCAATAGCTGGCTATGAAAGTAAAACGTGAAAAAGTAGATACTGGTCTAGAATCTTTTTTTTTTTTTTTTTTCAGATTCACATAACTTCAGATATCTTTTGATTGCTTTCAGAACAAAAGAAAACTCTAAGCATCAGCATCCTTGTTTCCAAGGGGCCTACCTAGGTCTAGAGGAGGGAAGGAGAAGTCTCCTCTAGTCAAGTTTATCTAAAAACAAAAGATCAAACAAAGGTAGAAAAGACATTGGCTCCAGATTAAGTGATCCGTCCCCCAGGCCGCTGCCCTAAGCTTTTTCAGGCTCCTAGGAGGTCTGACCATCACAACCCGTGTGTTCCCTCTAGGAAGATAACAAAATACAACAGCCCAATTCAGAAAAGGACTTGCTGAATACTGTTGCTTTATCAGCTCCTGCCTTTGGCTCCCATGTTTCAACTGCAGCAGAATAATTATTTCTGAGATTGTATGCTGCCATACGGAATAAACTGTAACCTGGAGAGATACCTGACTGATTACACAGCCATCTTTTGCACATTTCATCAGTCTCAAACAGCAGATAAAACAACTATCTCATGTGCACCACCAGCAGGTTCCAGATGAACCCTGCCGAGTTCAAACCGGTGGAACCAACTATCAGCTGATTCCAATTTAAAGCAATAGATCACTGGCAACGTTGACAAAGTTAGATGGAGTCTGCTTACCAGGTGACCTTGCCTATACAGTGGAACTCAACTTTTCCATTAAAACAGGGTATCTTGCCACCGCCTCGAAGCTGCCACAACAACACATTTGTGAAATATCAAGAAATATCCTTAAGAAATCTGTCAATGGCATCAGAAGAGATATAGAAGATCCCTCAACAACACATGACTTAACATCAGCAGTAAATACACACCCATAAAGGAAGCATGCAGGAATTGGGAGATTTGGGTCTCCATGCACCTAAATATCCATTTGGGAATGGAGATTTTTTTAAAGATTTATTTGACAGAGAGAGAGAGCGAGCGAGAGCAGGAGCACAAGCAGGGGGAATGGGAGAGGGAGAAGCAGGCTTCCCGCTGAGCAGGGAGCCCGATGTGGGGCTCGATCCCAGGACCCCGGGATCATGACCCCAGCCGAAGGCAGATGCTTAAAGACTAAGCCACCCAGGCGCCCCGGGAATGGAGATTTAAGGGGTGCTTGCCCCTCCCCCTGCCTCTGACTGCAGGTTGAACAGGACTGAGATTCTCTGCAGGGGCGGCAGCCCCGCCCCTCCGGAGCCCGTCCGTCGGTGTCACTTCTACTGTGTATTGTTTAACAGAGGGTGGTTCACCGAGGGACAGGGACGGTCAATCAATGTTACTGCTGCTTCCCTTGGACAGACGTGGACAATGAACTGTACCCTGGAGAGCGCAGAAAATGATTCTGGTTTTCTCTTTCCCCGGTGACACTGGATAAGGAACCCTTTGCTCCCCTAGCATCTGCTGCTTTTATGGGAACTGAAACTCGAGATGCGAATGGTTGCTCCTGAAGCCACAAAGCCTTTTTCATGGAGAGAATGGGTGTAGTGCTCCACCCTGCAATGGAAGGACCCTGGAATTTGCAGTACCGCCTGGTGTCATGGCTCAGGCACTGGCCCGAGTCCCACAGGGTGGCTTGAGTTCCTGATGTCCGAACGCGGGCAAGTCACCGACCTCCCTCAACCACAGACCCCTGTGCTATACACCAACCCCACCCTGCCCAGTCTTGGGGCCACTGCGGGGAATAAAGGAGAGGACGAGGTGACATGCTCTACGGACAGGTGGAGTCCACGCGGACGGAAGTTCTGATCAAACAGGCGATCAGAACGCTCTAGTTTAGGGCGCCTGGGTAGCTCAGTTGGTTAAGCGACTGCCTTCGGCTCAGGTCATGATCCTGGAGTCCCGGGATCGAGTCCCGTATCGGGCTCCCTGCTCGGCGGGGAGTCTGCTTCTCCCTCTGACCCTCCCCCCTCTCATGTGCTCTCTCTCTCTCATTCTCTCTGTCTCAAGTAAATAAATAAAATCTTTAAAAAAAAAAAAAAAAGAACGCTCTAGTTTATATAAACCTGGATGGGCCGCAGCAGAGGCTGAGCAGCTTCGGGCAAAGTAGTCTCCGTGTCTTCTCTCCCTTTACAAAGACGCTAACAAGGCTCGTGTGCCGCTCAGGGTTGCCGTGGAACGACAGGTCTAAATGACTCTAAATTACATATTCATGGATTTATATGATAATACAGCCGCTAACCAATAAAAATAGCCCAATTATGAATTCAGGCTATACGAACATGCAAAGAAGAAAGTCATTTTCAAGGGGCTAATTTTTTCCCTTGAGGTGCTGGTGCCCCTCAGACCCGGACCAAAGAGGTTTAAATGAAGACTCTGTTCTGCCATGTTTAAGAAAGAGCATTAATATCTTGTGTGACTACATCTGTGAATGAAGACACCCAAAAAGCCATCATGTTTTCAACATAGGTTAATAATAAGTCTATTTTTCCACCCACTCTTTGGCCCAGCTGTAATGTTCTTGGCCTCAAGTGGGAGGCAACGTGGAACAAGGAATCAGAGGACAAATGATACACAGCATCGCAGTGCCAGTTCATATAAAATATTACCAGGTTGGAAATGGCTGTTTATTGTCTTAGTGACTGTGACTCCTTCCCCCTCCCTTGCGGTGGGCAGAGGGTTGTGGCAACAAGGCCCGCCAACAGAGCTTGGTTTACAGTGCCCAGGTAATGGCAAATTAATTTTTCCTAATTCCAATCAGATGCCAGCCAACCCTTGAAAGACAATTTATCTCTTGTCTTGTTTTCTTTGGCGACGCTGTTTGCTGTAAAAGCAGGTTTGTCGGTCTGGATGAATGTGGCCGGGGTACGACCAAACCTGACGATCAGGGAAGAGGAAGAGTTTATAAAAAGAAAGGATTCCAAGGCACGGCTCTCAGACCTGGTGACCCAGCACAGACAAACCGCAGAAACGGCGTCAGGGAATGGCAGATCTGCCTCACTGCTGGTCGGAACCACCTGCTTCGTGCACAATCTCCTCTGGGTGCTGGGTGGGCTTCTGTTTTCTCCACTGCAGAAAAATGAGCCAAACAGCAGTTAACACTCTCAGAAAGCACTGTGGGGGATATTCTAGGAAAAGGTCAGCACAAAGTGTCAAGGGTGACATTCCTCTGTTGTAAGAGAATGAGAAATATTATCACACCTTAGAGAAGTGATAGGAAGTGAGCTTAAGTTCAGAGTGGAACACGGATAGTAAGTATCAGATATTTCCATAGCCTCCCAAAGGGCACTCCCGAAGCTCCTTCTCAGCTATGGGAGGGAGAGACATTGTCGTCTCTCTACTACCCGGGGGTGGGACTAGTCACCACAATGCCTAAAAGGAGCTGTTGGAAATGATAATTCAGAGTAGAGGCCACTGAGATCAAAGCTCACCTCCGTTCCTTCCTGAGATTATGGCATGTCCAGCATAGAGCCACTGGTATTTTTATAACCCATATGGCGCTATAAAATATGACCGTGTATTGTTTTCTGTGAGATAGGCTCCAAATAGAAACGGAGTCGACTTCCTCCATGGCAAATAATACCTATGGGTATTCGCAACCATGTTACTTTCTTCCACATTCAGAAACTGCTACCTGACTCTGTATCTACTGAAATGTAACATTCTATTCCTAGTAAAAGAGCATCACATGTGAGCACATCACTCAGCTTTGCTAACAGCAACACAAGGAGCTAAGTCACATGTTCGGGAGAGTTTACTTTAGGGATCCAGACGGTTTCTCTTAACCCAGCCTCCTATACTTTTCCTCCTATGCTTCTGTGATCAGGATTGGGACCTGGAATGTTTCAGGGTACCCTCTGCAGAAAACGTCATGGTTCTAAAGGGGCTGGATGAATGTAAAGGTCGGCTTACTTGAGTCCCTAGGCAAAAATTTTCGACGTTTTCATTTCAAAATGAAAACAGAAAATTTTTTACTTTTTAAAGCTCGAGGTAAAAAAAAAAAAGTGAAAAGTTGTAAAACAGAAAAAGCACCAAAACGAGATCATGAGTCTGATCCCCAGGTGACCACATTCCTAGCCTTGTGACTATTTAAACTGTAAATCACCATCTGCTCCTCCATAAAATGAGGATGAGCACACTCTTCAGCCTCCTTCCCAGGATTCTACTGAGAATTAATGCTGTATAAATCTGTGAACGTGAAGCACCATATAAGCACATGTGCTCTAGCTTTTCTTGGAAAAGCTATTCCATTAACAAAGTAATACAAACATGCGTAAAACAGTGCCTTAGATCACTCTTTTGGTTAAATGGGCACTATTTATTTCTCACAGCAGAAACTGTATTGGACCCACAGAAGGTGTTCTCTCTCTTATGCTGAAATTCTACCATTAGGAAGGTCTGATTCATAGTTCGGGTCCTGGCGTTGCGCAAACAACAGCGGCGAAGGGGCATTGGCAGGAGCACAGATCTCAGCGTTAATTCAATTATACCCCGTGGTAGAAACCCGTCCTTAGTTACTGCAGTCTGTGCTGAAATGTTCTTCTCTACTCTTTTAAACATAATTGCTGCACTTATCTTGTCAAGGTGAGACTTCTGAGTTGTTCTCTTCATTCACATAAACCTGCGACTGCTTGCAGACCCTTAGTTGTAAGATCTGGAGACCGAAATTAAGTGCCTTATCCATCCAAAACACTTCCCTCCCCTTGTACCTGGTTCCCATCCACGCCGGAACCACATCCCCCACCCTGGGAAAGGCTAGTATGACATTCCACGGGACAGTCCCCACAAGCTCCATGAGGGGCTCACCAGTGGGGGCATTTGTGTTGAGGGCAGTGAACTACCACGCCTAAGTCTCAAAGAAATGGCCTGCAGAGGGTGTTGGAAGCAATGTTAAGAAAAACAAAACAGAACCAGGTCATGATTGCATTATCTTTACATTAGCCGGGCTGAAATCTCAGGGATCGCCAAAGTGAGTGGAAAATGTGATGACAGGAACACCCAACTGCATTTATTTAGCGCCTGACCCTTCCTCAAAGCATCTCTCCCTGTCCAAGTCCTTCTGACGTCTGGCTGCACATCTGATTCACCTGAAATTTTGTAGATGCTGCTGGGGCCCTTGTGCAGAGAAGTTAATTCAGAATTCCTGAGGGTGGGGTCCAGGCGCTGATACTTTCGCTGCTTCAATTCTCTAGGCGATTCTCATACAGACATTCTCGCAGGCCAGCGCCTCTCGTTGGAATCTCCTACCACCATCGTGAAAAGCGCCCTGAGAAGGTATACGACTTACTCCCGGTCACACAGGAGAACATTCTAGGTCTGAATCAAAGAAGTCTTGGCGTCCTTTCCCAATCAACACACTTACTTGTAACGTTATAACAGACCATCAGAGACGTGGCTGTGATGGGAGATGTCTACGGAGTAGCAGGAGCTCCCCCCAAATCTAGTCCATTGGTCGTAGCAACTGCCACAGCCTCCCTCCGCCGGTCAGAGGCACGGTGGCAGGGCCAGGCAGGATGGTGGTGGCACACTCTCCCTCCCGGCGACAAGCAGGTGAGAAATGGCGTGCTGGCGGAGATGGCAGGTGCCCTGTCATGCTGCTGGAATAAAGGGGGGCAGCCTGGTGGTGCTTCTAAGGAACTGCATCGTTTTCTCTCACTTTGAATGTCGCTGGGACAAAGTGGGGGGTCTTCCTCGGGCGGGGGGAGGTATGGGCACTGCGGGTGTGAGCCGGAGGAGCCCCATCTGAACCATGGCCGGGCTCCCACACCCCGCTTACTCCGAGCAGGTCTGACGAGACCACAGCCCAAAGGACCACACAGCTGTGCACGTGGGACAGCTGGCTCCTTAAAACTGATGGATGGGATTCCACGGGGGCACAGGGGGCTGGAGAGAGGAACAGATGACGATTCCTCACTGCCAACTGGCTCCTCTGGGCGAATGGCGGTAGCTCAAACAATGCTGCCTCCATACCTCCACAGGAAAATTCCCTGCGTTGTCAAGTTTCTAAGAGGTGAAAGCGACACGGGGACAGGGACTCTGCATGTGAGCGTGGGGGGAGGGGTGCAAGAGAAACCAGAGAAATAGCATCTGCGCCTACACGTATCCCTCCCTCCTTCTTACTTGAGATTTCTCTACATTCAGACTGCGGATAATCAGTTTGCTTGGAAATCTAAACACTAATGAAATAACCATTAGCTATTTCTTATTTACAAAAGCAGCCTGGTGATTTGGAAAAGACCTGAGCTTTGAGAATGAGGATGCCTGAGGGTATATATTCCGAGGAGTCCGCACTAAATGAAAAGCAAGGGCAGGCAGAGGGCTCGCTTAAGCTCTCATTTCCTTCTTGAGACTACTACGTATGGAGCTGGTCCCATGGCGAGTCCTGGTCCAAGGGTGTCTCCCCTATGATGACACGAGAAACTGGCAGATCTGTGACAGTCTTCCTTCCCGGGGACACCTCTTGAGACTGCGGTCCCAGGGTTCTTGTGATCCAGCCTCTTATCAACAGGAAGACAGGTTGAGCTTAACTGAAGCCAGCGCCTTCCCAAGCCACCCATCTTGCCTCATTTACTTTGTATGTTAGAAGTGCATGGGCAGGATTTTCAAAGTAAGACTAGTCACTATAAAGCTGAACAGGGAAGAAGAGAATGAATGTTTGTGAGTGCCCACTATGTCCCAGGCACTGGGCCAGGCACTTCGAGCTCAATGCATCGGGTCCCACGTGTAGATGAGAACACAGATTCAGAGTGCATAAGCAGCTTTCCCAACCCTCCCACAGCTAGCAGGTACTGGAACTGGACTCGAAACCCAGATTCACCTATCAATCATCTGTCCATAACATGGACTTTTTAAATGTACTGCTCAGTGGCATTGTGTATGTTCACAATGCTATGCAACCATCACCACCACCCATCTCCAGAACTTTTCCATCTTCCGAAACTGAAACTCTGTGCCCACTAAACAACCATCATTCCTCCCCTCTCCTGGTGCCTGGCACCCAGCACCCGGCACCCACCATTCTACTTTTTGTCTCTCAGAATCAGACTACTCTAGGTACCTCAAATAAGTGGAGTCCTTTCAATGAATTTTTTTGAAAAGAGATAGAAAACCCAAAAAGTCAGGAGTTTAGTCTTGTGCTTTCTCCTCTCTTGAATGCGTCCAGTATTTCAGACAGGTTTAGGAAGACAAAAAAGCTGTCCTTACCACATCCGTTGATCCAGTCTACTTTGTGGAATTTTTTTTATTTTAAAGAATAAGTCTATTGAGAGGACCTCCCATTGAGAGTCACCACTGTGATTAGAGGCCTATTTCTTGAACCAGGTACAGCAATGGGTTGTGGGAAGACAAAGATAGCAATATAAAAACCCCTGCCTTTAGAGTCATTCTTTAAAGGGACAATGTCGACTCTCATTTTCAAAATGAGACATAGAGAAGAAAGAAGGAGATACAGTAGCTCAGTTAGGAGTAGGACTAAAGCATCCTGCAGATGATCAAATCTCTCCACTTGCTTTTTAGCCTAGAATATTCTTCATTGATGGGCTAAAATTTCATCAATACCTTTTCAGGGTTGATTTCAATTAAGTGTGTGTTGAATAGACATATAAAGATTGCTTTACACTCTACACATCATATATTTTTCTAAGAGCCTCTGAATGAGATGTGAATAAATCCTCAGAATTTATAGATACTTAGAGGAGCTAAGATCTGTGCGTAAATAAGTTAATACACGGTGGAAGGTGATAGGGTGAATGCAAGAGGCACATATGAGTCTTTAAGAAGTTGGAGAAAGAAAAGATTATTTTCAACCTGGAGATTTACTAAAAATTTGTTGGAAAAGGCAGGTCCTGAAAAAAAAGGCAGGCTGTAGAGAGAAAGAGATGGAGTCCAGGAATTCCATTTTATAAAGAATCAATCTGTAGGAATGGAGATTATGAAGGCAGTTAGGAAAAATGGGGCATGGGGGATTATGGAAGATTCTGAAAAACATCGCTAAAGACTCTGAGCTTTACTGACTGGGCAATATGGTGCCACTAAATGCTCATGTACTCTTATCAGTATTGTGACTCCTCTGGATAAAAAGGCACCCTGAGAAACGAATCCGGAGTAAGAAAAAGAATCAGGAAGAAGAGACCTCTGCTTCTGGTCTAGATGGATAACCTTCCAGCCTGAAAACAGCTGACTGCTCTAAAGAGTTTCCAGGCCACAGAGCAGGGATCAGGAAGCCAGGTGGAACTTGGCAGATATCCTGAGCTGAGAATTTGGAGCTGAGAGTCTGGGGAGGAAAGACAGGTAGAACTCACAGAAAGAGTACTGAGAGGAGAGAGCGACAGAGACAGAACCTCGGGGATCTGAAGATGCTCCCCCGAAGGACTTAGTAGAGTACCTATCAGTGCACATGAGTAAAGAAACTATCAAAGATGGTGGGGTGGGGGGCACCCAAAAGGATTAAAAACTAAGAATAGTGCCATTCCCACCAGCCAGACTGGAGAAACGACTTCATGGCACATTGAATGGAGAACTCAGAAAGGCCTGATCTCAGAAGTAGGAAAGAAGTAGCCCTAGGCTGGGTATTGTTCCAGACCTGCCTAATACACCCCAAAAGCAAGATTCGAAAGACTGAATTGCTCTCAAGTATCTTAACTGCACTGCAGAACAGAGCTCAAAATTTTTTAGAGGCATACAAAAATTCCCAGAACCCAGTAAGATGAAATTCATCATGTCTGGTATCTTGGTAAAGATTTCTAGGCACACAAAGGAGGAGAAAAACATGGTCCATTGTGAGAAAAATCAACTAACTGAAACCACCCAGAACTGATACAGATGTTAGAATTAGCAGACAAGGTCATTAAAATGACTTTTATCCCTGTATTTGTATATTTCAAAAGATAAGTAGAAATTTGGAAAATATCAAAAGGGCCCAAAATGGACTTCTAGGGATTATTTTTTTTAAAAAAGATTCATTTATTTGAGAGAGAGCAAGACAGAGAGAGCACAAGCAGGGGGAGAGGCAGAGGGAGAGGAAGAAGCAGACTCCCTGCTGAGCAGGGAGCCCAACACGGGGCTCGATCCCAGGACCCTCGGATCAAGACCTGAGCTGAAGGCAGACGCTTAACCATCTGAGCCACCCAGGCACCCTGGACTTCTAGAGATTAAGAACTATAATGTCTGAGATAAATGAGACAGTGGATGGGATGAAAGGCCGATTAAAGATTAAAGAAAAAATTAGTGAACTGTGTTTCAAAATGCAATCTAGGGAGACGAATTAAGAAGAGGAAGAGGAGGAGGAGATTAGTGAGCCATAGGATGACTTCGAGTGGCCAAGTATGGGAGTAACTGGAACCCCTGAAGGAATGGAGAAAGGGGACAGAAAAAATATCTGAACAAAGTAAGGGCTGAAAAATTCCCAATTACTATGAAAACTATAAGCACACAGATTCGAGAAGCTCAATGAAGCCCAAGAAATAGGAAGAAAACTAAATGAAGACACTTTATAATGAAATTTCTTAAAACCAGTAATAAAGAAAAAAATCTTAAAAGAAGACTGAGGAACGAAGAATTATTAATGAAGAAACAAAGATAAGGATGACATCAAATTTCTTATCAGGAACAATACAACTGAGAAGACTGTGAATCACTCACAGATACAGAGAATAGACTGTGGTTGCCAGAGGCAGGGGATGAAGGGTGGGGGAAATGGGCAAAGGTGGTCAAAGATGCAAACATCCAATAGTAAGAGGAATAAGAGCTGGGGATCTAACGTACAGCATGGTGACTAAAGTTAAAAATATTGTACTGTATATTTGAAAGTTATTAAGAAAAATCTTAAAAGTTCTCTGCACAAGAAAAAAAATTTGTAACAATGTGAAGTGATGGGTGGTAACTAAAGCTATTGTGGTGATTATTTTGCAATATATACATAAATCAAATCATCACGTTTTATACCTAAAACTAATACAAAGCTGTATGTCAATTCTCAATAGAACTGGAAAAAACAAAAAATAAAGTACTGAAGGAAAAATATCTGTCAACCTAGAATTCTATACCCAGTGAAAATATATTACAAAACAATGGTGAAATAAATGTTTTTAGACATACAAAAGGTGAAAGAGTTTACCAACAGATGATCCACCCTATAAGAAATGTTAATTGAAGTCTTTCATTAAAGGAAAATGATACCAGAAGGAAACAGGGGTCCACACAAAGGAATGGAAAGCCCCAGAAATAATAACATGGGTAAATATGTAAAATATTTTCTTATTATTTAAATCTCTTTAAAAGAAATCTGACCACCTCAATAAAAATAACTATGTAGTGTGGGGTTTATGACATATGCCGAATTTGAATGTATGATAATAATAGTGTAAAGTCTGGGAGGGAAAAATGGAAGTATACCACTGTAAGATTTGCAAACTATATGTGATGTTGTATACTTTCATTTGAAGGTAAATTGCAATAAGGTAAAGATCTATACGATAAACCCTAAGGCAACTCCTAAAATAACAAAGCAAAGAGTTTTATAGTTAATAAAGAAGATAAAATGGAATAAAACAATCTTAAAAGGAGGCAGAAAAAGAGGAAAAGAGAATAAAGAACAGATAGGAGGAATAAAAAGCAAACCATGAAATGGTAGACCTATACTCAACTTTATCAACAATCACATTAAATATTCATGAAGTAAATACTTCGATTAAAAGGTAGAACTTGTTACAAAGATTGAAAAAGGAGTAAGACCCAAATGTTGGCTATCCACAAGAAATTCACTTTGAATATAAAGATACAAATAGGTTAAAAGTGAAAGAATGGAGAAAGACCACTGCAACCCTCGTTAAAAGAAAACTTGAGTTTTCTATATATTGGTACCTATCAAAGTAGATTTCAAATCAAAGGATAATACCAGAAATAAAGATTATTTCAAAATAAGAAAGGGGTCAATTCATCAAGAAGACATAAAAATTCTAAACATTTATGCACTGAATAAGAGAACTTCCAAATACATAAAGCAAAAAAAATGATAGAACTGAAAGGCTACACAGAAAAATCCACAATAATATTTAGAGATTGCGATAGTTTTTTTCAATAATTGATAAAATGAGGACATAGAAAATCAATAAGGATACAGAAGATTTGTACAACACTATCAACCAAGCCGACATTTGTAGAATATTCAGTCCAATAACAGCATGATATCAATTTTCAATCACACATGGAACATTTACCAAGACAGGCCATATTATGGGGCATGCAATAATTCTCAACAAATTTCAAAGTCTTCAAGCCATTCAAGGTGTGTTATGTTCCAATCACACATGGAACATTTACCAAGACAGGCCATATTATGGGGCATGCAATAATTCTCAACAAATTTCAAAGTCTTCAAGCCATTCAAGGTGTGTTATGTTCCCTGACCACAGTGAAATAGAATTAGAAATCCATAATAGGACAATCTCTGAAAAATCTTCAAATGTTTAGAAACTAAATGACATACTTTTAATAACCATAGGTCAAAGAAGAAATCAAAAAGGAAATTAGAAAGTAAATTTACAACTGGATGAAAATGACATCACAACACATCAAAATTTGTGGGATGTAGGTAAAGCAGTTCCTAGGAGAGAAGTATTAAAAGTGGTCATCAAGAAAGGAGAAAGATTTCAAATCAATGACCTCAGTGGAACTTAAACAACCAGAAAAATGAGAGCAAATTAAACCCAAAGAAACCTTAAACAACCAGAAAAATGAGAGCAAATTAAACCCAAAGAAAACAAAGAATAAAAATCCAAGTGGAAATCAGTAAAATTGAGTAAACAAAAAAACAAAAACAAAAAATCAAGAAAACCAAAGGCTAGTTCTTTGAGCAGACAAATAAAATTGAGGTATTTTTAGCCAGAGGAAGGAAAAAAAGAGATAGCATAATTTATCAATATCAGGAATGAAAGAGGTGACAGCACTATAGATTCTACAGATATTAAAGGGATAAAAGAACATTATATGCAGCTTTATGCCCGTAAA
This sequence comes from Mirounga angustirostris, assembly GCF_029215605.1. Lineage (NCBI taxonomy): Eukaryota > Metazoa > Chordata > Mammalia > Carnivora > Phocidae > Mirounga > Mirounga angustirostris. The sequence continues at coordinate 129,248,233 of NW_026991713.1, forward strand.
TTTGACAATTTAGATGAAACAGACATATTATCTGAAGGAGAGAAACTCAACAAGAAACATATAACCTGAACAGACTTATAGGTACATATATACATACATTCAGTACATTTATGTCTATATATACTAAAAAAAAATTGAATCTGTGCTTAAAAACTTTCTTCTCAAAAAACAAAACAAAACAAACTTGAACCCCAGATGACCTCTGCATGAATTCTACCAAACATTTAAGAAAACAGTAATACAACTCAACACAAACTTTTCCAGGAAATTGAAAAGGAAGGAATACTTCCCAAGTCACTCATGAGGCCAGGATTACACCAAACCAAAATCAGCTGAAGAAATTAGAAGAAAACCGTTTAACAATATTCTCTTGAACACAGATGCAAAAATTCTGAGTAAAATTTGAGCAAACAGAATCCCATAAGGGCTGCACATCATGATAAAGCGGGGTTTATGTCCCAGCAATGCAAGGCTACTTTATTTTAAAATTTTATATTTATTTATTTATTTATTTATTTATTTATTTATTTATTTATTTATTTATTTATTTATTTATGTAATTTATTAGAGAGAGAGAGAGCACATGTGCGCATGCACACACAAGCAGGGGGAGCAGCAGAGAGGGAGAAGCAGGCTCCCCACTGAGCAGGGAGCAGGACTTGGGGCTCCATCCTGACCTTGAGATCATGACCTGAGCCAAAGGCAGACGCTTAACCGACTGAGCCACCCAGGTGCCCCATTTTGTTTGCAAGGCTACTTCAACATCAAAAATCAAACTGTGTGATTCACCGAATTTCTGAACTAAGAAAGAAAGCCATAGGATCATCTCAGCAGATGCAGAAGGAGCAACTGACAAAACCCAACATGCATTCCTGATTATAATTCTCAGTGAAACAGGAAACAGAAGGAAATGTCCTGAACTTGATAAAGGGCATCTATGCAAAACCTATAGCTCATATCATACTTAATGGTAAAACAATGATTTTCTTCCAGGAATAAAAACATGATAATGATGTCCATTCCTACCATTCTATTCAACTCTGGAGTGTTTAGCGAGTGCAAGCAGCTGAGGGAAAAAAAAAAAAAAGACACCTATTTTGGAAAGGAAGTAAAACTGCCTTTTAATGTGTGCGTATGTGACTGTGTTAGGTTTTCTTTGATACAAAACCAAAAGCATCATAAGTAAAAGAACACATTAATAAGACTTCATCAAAACTAAAAACTTGTGCTTTTAAAAAGAAACTGTTAAGAGATTGCAAAGACAAGACAGACTGGCAGCAAGTGTTTGTAGAACATGGACCTGGTGAAGGCCTTGTATACAGAGGAGGTCAGAAATCTCAAAATTCAACAGTAAGGAAATCCAATTAAAAAACTGGCAAAATATCTGAACAGACACTTCACCAGGAAGAAATAGGAATGTCAAATAAGTGCACAAAGAGAATGATTAACGTCTTTAGTCATATGAGAATTAAAACCACAATGACATATACCAATAAATATCTATTAGAATGATTAAAATTATAAACACTGATTGTTCCAAGTGTTGGCGAGGACATGAAGGGACTGAGACTCCTGCACTGCTGGGGAGAATGTAAAATGTTACCATCATTTGAGAAAACAGTTTGGTAGTTTCTTACAAAGTTAAATCTACACCCACCATAGGATTCAGCCATTCCACCTCTAGATGTTTCCAAGAGAAACAGAAGCACACAAATATCTGTACGTGAATGTTCACAGCAGCCTTTTTTGTTAACAGTAAAAAACTGGAAACCACCCAAAGGCCTTGCACAGGAGAACTGAAAAACACTAGTATATCCATTCAACGAAATGTGACTCAGCCATTAAAACAAAGTACTGATAGGCATGAAGTACTGATACTGAGTCTTGAAAGACTTAACGCTGAGTGAAAGACATCAGGCCAGAAAAAGGCACATCCTTATGACTGTAGTTACATGAATTCCAGGAAATAGAAACTTAACAGCAACAGAAAGCATCACTGGCTGCCTGGGGGTGGGAATCAGGTAAGGAAGGGATTGCAACAGAAGAAGAGGAAGTTACTAGGGGTGATGAATAGGTTACTTTCCTTGTGGTGATAGCTTCAGAGGTGTACCCACGTCAAAATTTACCAAATTTTACACTTGTAGTAGTGTCCGTTGTGTTTTGTATTTGTTATGCCTCAAGAAGGCTGCTGGGCTACACACAATAAGAAGGTGGTATGAATGGCAGTGAGGAAAGGAATGGAAAAAATGGCTGGAAGAATACAACATGCTCAAGTTCCGAAGATCTGGAGCTTGGCTGGCAGGAAAGGAGGTGGCACCATCAAGAGCGACAGGGACAAGCAGCAGAAGACAGGCACGTTCAAGCTGTGGGCATGGGGTACATCTCGTTCCAAGGCGCAGTTTAAAACCTCGGCCTAGAAATCACAGGCCAGAGATACAGCCTTGGGACGCTCCATCCTTTCCTTCAACCCCCCCACCCCACCCCCCAATCCCTCTTGTGTGGATACATTTTCTTCTGTGTTACAGTCTGAGTCCTCCAGGGAAGAAAAACCCCACTTTGGAAAGTTCCACTCACCTACATGTGACCTTCAGGGAATTTCTAGGCTCACACCCAGAGGTAAAACCCACCAGGTCCTCATTTCACAGAGTTCTAAAAACGCACTCAGCAACGTGAAGCTTTCAGAGCCTTATAAAAAGCTGTATGCGTTGGCGCTAAGTGAATAAAGTGATGTATGAAAACTCGAAGGGAACAAGCCATGTGCGCCCCAGGATCTAAGAAACTAGAAATGGGTAAGACCTATGAAGTCATTTCTCTGTTTGCTGTCCCACTCCCTGTTACATCAGTCCCTGCCAGAATGGCACTGTTCCTGAGAACTGCAATGTGGCTCTCCACGCCGGAGCCAAAGGAAACATCTGTAAGTCTGGCGGGGTTTCAGGTGAGCGTGCTGCTCAGAGGGCACGGAGCCTGCCCCGGCAGGAGACTCGAGCTACAGAGTCAACTGCTTTCCTCCTTCCTTGTTTTATTTTAAATGTCAAAGCTTTTCACACTACGGTGACACTCTAAAATGATTCTCTTACTTCCGTTGCTTCAGTTGAAACAATATTTTTTCATGCTCCATAGAGTGCCCACCAGCTGATTCAAAACCAGGAATGCAACGGGGCACTCTATTTCAATGTGCCATGAAAAGGAAAAGGAGGAAAAAACAGGTGGACGAAGCTGGTGGGAAAAAGTATCCCTTTCTCTTGAATGTTCTTGCATCACTCATGCAACCGATGCCTAGGACAGTTCGAACGCCCCGTAGTAAACAAGTTCTATGAGGTTCTATATGGTGTACCAATGGACTAAAATAGCCCCTGATTGCCTGCCAGAAGCTTCCAGTTCAGTAAGAACAGTGCCCAGGCACCTGCAGCATGACAGAAAGCACTGTGCGTGGGGAGAGGGAGACAGGGTGCCACAGGGATTTCAGTGGAGATTCTAATGAGGTGTCCAGAAGGAGCTTTTATGGATGAAATGACATTTGTGCTAGGCTTTGAAAAGGCCAGCATATAAACAAGCGGAATTGGGAAGAAGAAGGAATAACACCTCTGGGAAGAGGAAACGGACGGGACACAAGGCATAGAAGCCAAAATCCAAGAAGTGCTCGGGGAAGAATTCAATATCCCTCAACAAACATTATTAAGCACCTGTTGGTTACCCGCTGCACCAAGTGGCAGGCATACAAAGATGCCAGGGGAGTGTGCCTTTTGAAGTGAAATGGATGATTTCAGTATAATAATAAACACCACGAATAGAGACACACCCAGCGTGCTCTAAGGAACCCCCAGGAGCATGGAGTCTCAGGACAAACTACTTAGGTCTCATTTCCTCACGTGCCTCTTCACTTAGATGTGTTTGTTTGCTCAGGCTCTATTTTTTCAGCTGCAACATGGGCTCAGTACATAGTATTCGCCTCCTAGGAGTGTTGTGAGCATCTGTGCAATCACAGGACCTTGTAAGACTGTAATCCTGTCACCGTCACCCTTTGTACAGGACCTGGCGCAGGGCAGATACTCCACATACATACCACTGGTTGTTGGGTTCAGACTCCCCAGAACTGATCCTGATTTTGCTGAGAGGCCAGTTTGTTCTGGCTGCAGGCTGTAGCAGCTCCCCTAAACTCTCTGAACTTCAGGGTTCTCTCCCAGAGCGGACGCGGAGTAGTAACGTGCCGCTGCGCTGGGGGTTCTACGTATGATCCCCGCGAACCCGCGCAACCATCGGGGCCATTTTGTAGATGAGGAAACCAAGGCATGGGGGCGTCCAGTAACATGCTCTTGGTCACAAGCCAAGCAGCCTGGGGAAGTGGGTCAGAAACTAGCACTTTACCTCCAGGGCCCCATTCATAATCCCTGGAGCCGCGTGGCCTTTCTGGTTCGACCACTGGCTGAGTCCAGCAGTGTTTTATTGGAAGCTGTCATTTTATTTGGTAGGAAAGGGTGAGTAAAAGCTAAACACGGCATGGAGATTAACCTGCACCAGGAAAAGCACACACCTAAACATCATACCTCACATCTGTACAGAGTTTTACAATTTAGAAAACACTTTCACTGGTGTGGTTTTTTGTTGTTATTGTTTGTTTTTGTTTTTCCTTCTGACACCACATTGCTGAGGGCCATACGTAGGCTAATGAATACAGCCTCATGTAATGGACACCTCAGCCCTGTATATTTGGGGGTGCTGACAGAGATGACCTAGGGGCAGTCATCCCCGGGGACAGAGTGAAAGGTTTGTTTCAGAACAGGGCACCCCTGGGCACCCCACCATTCTCCCACGAGACCCTGAGCTCCCTGTGGCCGTGGGCCACACCTTCCGTCTCTGCATCCCCAGGACACGCCACACTGCTTGGCACAGAAGGCTCTTCAAACACGTTCTAAGAACGGTTAAAAGCCTCTCTCGGCTTTTCAGCAGTAACTCTGTAAAAACAGGTAAGTTGGTGTTGGACCAGAGAGACGGAGTCTTCCCCTCATCCATTCAATCTGCAGCTAATTCCAAGGGCCCATTTCATGCCAGGCACTGAGCTTGGCACTGCTGTTTCAGGGATTAAAAAAGACACAGACTTCTAACAAGGAAATTTATGCTGGTTGCATGAAAGATACTTATGAAAATAAGTATTATAAATTCTCCAGGATTTTCAAAGTGTGCCTGGGGCTTTGATTTTTACGGTGCGGTATTATGTGCCTATTTTTATTTGAATGAATGCCAGGGAAGTAAATGGGAGGCTAAATTGTCTTTTGAACTCCACATACAATATTAAGGCTTAGATGTAAGGTCATCTGGAACCCACATGGTGTAGGTAAAAGAAGTAGGAGCATTATGAAAATTACTATGAAGGATGTGTTCGATTTTAAGACCAGATCAGCAATTTTCTCTGGCATTATCAGCCTTGCTCCAAATATCACTTAATCTTTGTCTCAGGTTCCTCTTTTATAAAGTGGGGGTGTGCTCTGCCTGGGGCAGTGGGGGAAGTGGCTGGTGGGGCAGGCAGGAGAGGATGTGATAGGGCTTAACGGTTTCCTCACTTTGAAGTGTTCTAAAAATAAAGCGTTTTCATGGCGAACACGGCACGGAATATTATGTCAACACAGCATTCCGTGTTGCTAGGGCAGTCCGACCGATGGTTTTTACAAATCCTCACGCGGCTCTTCAGCTAATGCAGGCAAAGGGCGAGCCACAGAGAGGCAGGCCTTTCTCTTTTCGTCCGAGCATTCTAGGCAGGGCACCCTGAAGGGAGGAGGCAGGCCTTCCAAACGACTCATCAGCCTAGGTTCAACAATCAGACTCTGCCATTGGACGCAGACTCTTCTGGTGGCCTCTTAAGCTGTCACAGTTTTATGTGCCTTGGAGTTTAATCTGTGGAGTAAAAGCCTGACATGTCCCACTTAAAAACTGTTCTCCTAAGTCCAGATTAGTGAACAATTAGGTAGCGAGGAAAACCCAAAAGACCTGATTTTTTTAAAAATGTGGCTTTAATTTATTCATTACTTTTTCTTAAGTCTTCCTCCCGAGAGATGAGAGCAAAGCCTGGACTCTCGGAGGCACTGCCTCCGCGGGGACGAGGGCGCGGTGGCCGGACCCCCTCAGCTTTCCGCCCCCCAGGGGGCGGCACACAACCCATATTGGACTTGCAAAACAGCTAAGCCCCGCCACCATCTGGCAGCTGTACGGGGCGCCGCGTAAAATGAACCGGTGGTCACAATCCAGTTCCCATTAGACAGATGTCCACTTCACAAAGAGAGCACCACACTCAGCATTGGGCTTGGCAAAGAGGAGAGAGGCCTGAGCCTGGAAATTGCGTTTCCTGGTTCCGCCCGAGCCAGGTTGCTTGCTCGGGGGTGCGGAAGTGGGCCAGAGGGAGGATGGCAGGTAGGATGGCAGCAGCTCTCAGAGGACTACTTTATGTTCATTGACCTGTCTCACTCCTTAGAAAACACCTTGAAACACTTCTCCGAGGTCTTCTCACTCAACCTGCTGAGAAGCAATGTTTTCATAAACTAGGTTTTGGTTTATTGAGCCACCGGGTGGCTGAACTCTAAGACCACCACCGGGACATTGGGACCTCACCCAGGGCCTGATGGAGACTGCCCGCAACCCTCTCTCCAGCTTCCATCTCAGTCTCAGGGAGAACACGCAGGGCAGGGCAGGCAAATTGCCCCAAATGAACAAGTTAGCATTCAATCCTAAAGAGAAAGGGCAAAAACAGTGGTCCTTTATCTCAAAACGTCCTATCTGCCTGGACAACTCATGAACATCTTGCAGAGGACTTAAGAAAAGAGAACCCCACTTGCTGTTCTGCCATTGACATTTTTGATTTAATCTAGAGAGTGAAGCGAAGTTGATCGGTTCCCCTGCCAGCCTAAAGGAAGTGGGAGGTGCAAAGGAGAGGTATGTTTCCTGCAATGGCAGGGGTGTATAAATTAGGCAATGCTTTCCATTGATTTTTTTTTTTTTAACACATCCAAACAGTTTGGTTCACATCCTCTTTTGAATAACCGAAAATTCTTTACAAAATACACACACACATACACACACACAAATACCAAATACCCAGCTATACAAACACCAACTAACCTGACTTGAAGGAGAATCTTTAAGCAGCAACCCAGAAGGTGAAAAACAGGCACTTTTACCGCTTTATTGGGTTGCATTAACTCTGCGCTATCCTGGTGTCAATTACTACGATGGTTCTCAATATTAAACACAATCCAATGTGCCGAGCAATATGACGTAAGGCCTACAGTTATTATCCAGAGTCCATGGAAATTTGGGCCAAAGCAAGATAATCAGACACAATTACTCTGAAAGAAGCTGTTGTCCTCAAGGCTAGGACAGGAGGATCAAGAATTTGGAATAATTGCTTGGGTTTGGAATCTATAGGAGGCCCTCTACAGAGTTTCAAATATTTGTTTGGCCAACATTTATACTCTGTCCCCAGAGATCACTGGTTTTTACTGATGACCCCTCCCCCTGCTCCCTCCCTACCACGTTCTTTTCGTTCCCTGTAAAATGTCTATTTAAATCACGTCTAATATTTTCTAGCAAACTAGTTGAGAAAGAAGCCTTAGGTTTCTGTGCAAAAAAAAATTTTGCAAACCCTTCCTAATACACACAGTCTACAAGTCTGGATGCTATGACTGCTTTTCCATCCCTGTCTTCTCATGCTCTACTTACTATATGCTACTTCCTGTCCTTTATCCACTTCCCACCATATGCCAGGCCCAGCACCAGGCACTTAACATTCAGTAGTCTATGGATAATTTATTCCTCTGTGGTCTACTGCAGAGGGAGTAACACATCCATCTGAAGAAATGGTGTTGGAAGAAACGAACTTTGTGTCGCTACAAAGTTTAAAACAAATGTATGTGTGTTGTATAAGTATACAAACACAAGTACACACATACCTCCTACAAAGGATTCGTCACTCTTTAGCATCAACTGGATGTAGATCCATCAGGCAGGGGCCAGACATCCTTCCACAGGACCCTGTACCAAAGACGTTACACGGGAAGAGGGTCCTGGGGGCCAGCGGACATATCCTCCATATCTGCACTATCCTACAGGAGGGCAGCAGACCACTCTGCATTTAATGGAGAACCCTCCAGAAGGTTCATTTAGTGAAAACATTAGCCTCTTCCTGTCCTCAACTCCCTACAGGGAGGAGAAAGAAGAAGGAAAATTAAAGATAAAGGGGAAAGAGGACATATGGGGCACGTTGCTGGAAAGATCAACATCGGACTCCTTCCCCTAACTCTCTTGCTTCACCTTTCTTATACAAACAGCCCAAGATTTTCTGCACATGGGGCCACTTGAGTTACTTTTCGAAAGAGACAATGTTCTCATGCACAAAATGGGACACTGTGTCACCCAAAGCTGACTCCATTTCCAAAGAACTTATGGCCATCCTGTCTTTAATACTGTTCCAATTCCTTCTCTCCTTCTGGGTCAAAGAATGTGGCCTCTTCATCTCTCTGTTCCCAGCCTGAAGTCCTACGCCTTGCACACAGTAGGCGCCGATAGATGTTTATTGCCCTGTGATGGTGCTTTGGTAAACACGGTGTTAGTTTTCTGGGCCACACCTTTCATCTTTTCTAGTCTACATGAAATGGGATCCATGGCTTTCAAGGTTCCAAATCCCTGCTACAAAAGCTGCAGGCATGAGGCCTCATGGGAGCGCTGGCCAGAGGTCCACTCCTGAGGGCTGTGAGTTAGCGAGCTCGCCATCTCTGTAACTTTCATCATGTTCTAAGCTCACCACCTCTTCTATGTCAAAGTTTGGCTCAAACTCTACACTTTGCTGCCGTGCCAACATTTTAAGTCTGAGCAGCAGAATCCAGGGGTTTAGCATTAATTGAAAGAGCTTATCTATATATAGCCTCACTCTGCACTTTAGCATCTTCAAAACTTCAATCATATTCTTTTTTTTTTTTTTTTTTTGAGAGCACAATCCCTCTCTTTTTATGTTTTGCTACAGCCTTCCTCCCTTTTCATTCTTGTGACTCAATGCTCTCAGGCCTTTTAAGTTAACCTCCTAGACCTTTCCATATGGGCTCACCTTCCTAGACCTCTGTGATTCATGCTGCTCTCCTCTGGAAGGCCTCCATCTCCTTGATGCATTTTCAATACCATTTCCTGATATCGGGCACGGTGGCCTATAGAGGAGCGAAAAAGCTCTTTGTGCAAGGTGGTGGATTACCTGTTCTTTATCACTTGGTGTCTGCTATTTTCATTTGTAACGTTTAGCATTTGGGGCCGTTTTGATCATGAACTTGTCGGAGGCATTGTTTCTCATGCCCCCCACCCTCCCTATGACTGTGTCCCTCTAGTGTCTCTGATGCAGCTCCCGTTAAACTATTGGACTTTAGGAAGCAATTTTTTTCACCCAAAACTAAAAAGAAAGCAGAAAAACAAAAAACAAAAACCCAGCAATTCATGGGCCTAGCCATGTATGTGTCTGGTTGCAGGACTCATCCTCCATAGACTTAAGGTCTACCACACCCCAAAATACTTTATAATGATCAGCTTCTGGGTCAATCAAGGAGTGTGATGAGTGGATACTCCCTTTCAATCCTTCATTTCATCTCTGACTCCAATTTATGATCCCCCTAATGGAAATAGAGAAATTACATTTCTTTATTCTTCAAATTGATCACTGTCCAAAGTATATTTCTCTGATCGGGTTTCTCCAATTTGAATTAATGCCAGAACGTGGAAACTGGATTAGGGGCATCTTTCTCAGGAATTTACATAGAGAGTGAAAAAATATTGATCCTAATACCTCTTCCTGTGGTGTCTCAATTGCCGTCCCCATTCTCCCAGACCCATTAGTTTTTACCATTATAATCTGGCCCTGTTCAGCTAACTAGCTCTCTTTTCCAGCTGTAGCAAAAGCTGCTTCTAGGCTGCTACCTATGTGTCTGTCTACGGGCCTTGAGAAATCCATGTACCCCATAATTCATCATGCCACGGGTACCTTTATTGTGTGTTTTCTTCCCCACCATGTGCTCACCAAAGTAGACTGGACAAACCCTCACGCCCTGGACGGCTCTAACTCTTTAACACATATAATTGGCCTAGTTCACTGCAAATTTCTCTAGTGTGATACCTCATGTATCACCGAGATACCTAATGTCTGATTTTCCACTGAATTTCACAGTGGGGGTCAGAACATTTCCAATTCTCTTGACCAAGTGTCCAGAAAGCCAGTGGACTACCAGCCGTCATTTCTGTTCCCAGAATATGAAAACCGCTATCAATCTGTTGCTAAATCCTATTATTTTAGCCTATCTTCTACTCTCTTCCCCCCCCCCCCCCCAATTTGGCCAATTCTCTTTTCATCCCTTTTTAGTCTCCAGTGGTCTTGAAGGTCATTTGATTGTTGTGCATTCATTCATAGTGGCCCATCCTGGCACACTTAAGTCTGGAGGGAGAGCGGGTCTCGTAAGAGGTTTGGGCTAGCCAATATGAGAAAAGAAAGCATATGAATGGATGATCTCAGCATCAGTGAAGTTTGGACAAGGAACAAAGAACCCGAGACCTCATGCCTAAATCTTGTTAGCATCTGGGGCCATATGTCCAAGAAGATTCAGTCTCTAAAGAATCTATGAACACAGGAAAAAGGGTTGTAGCTGTACAAACAGCATTGTGCATTTCACCGTGGTTGGGATGATTAAAGATAATACACTTTTTCACACAAGCTATGTAATGACTTTATTTATATTTTTAATGCCAGCATTCTAAACATCTCTAAAATCTAACTTAACTATGGTTTAACAATAAATTCTAATTAGAAGCAATGCTTGAAGGAGGAAGAAAGCAAATCTTTCAACCTGATTGCCTGATCATCTGGAGCATTTGGAGTGGAAGTGAGGAAGGGAGGGTAGGTCATGGTACGCCAACTCTCAAGCCACGCATATGTGTTTCAGAGAACTGATAGCACCACTCTAAGAAAGCACTCTCTTTCTGGCCAGGAACCCAGACTTCTCATTTCCAAAGATGGTTTCATAATGACCCACAGTATGGTAAGCCAGAGTGGTTCACTTGTGTAACTGATGGGAGAACATGTCTAATGTGGAGAAATCTCGTTGGGGGCAAATAAAAAGGCAAATAAGACCTCTAGGCAGGCAAACTACAAATGCACTCACTGGGAAATGCAAATTGTGAGATCATCTAGATTTAGCTCTTTTAGTCAACCTGTAACATGTGTTGGACGGATCCCAACAGACAGAAGCCATAGAGCCCTGGGCTTACTTTTCATGTAAATTTCTACCAAAAAAATCCATTTCCCTTTCATCCAGAGTCTCTTTTCTTTATTCTCTTGCTACACTGATTCCAGAAAGGCAAACCTACCAGGGACAAAATGGCTGGGGACCAGCTGATGTCCCAGACAGAGGAGAAGAAAATAAAATGGTTAGAAGCAGCCTTAAGTAGTTTCTTTTCTTTCTTGATATTGGCTCTCTCTGGCTCCCTCCTTCCTTTTCTTCCTCTTTTTCTCTCCAGAGATGTAAGGATCAAAATATGCCTAGGACAGATACTATCTGCCAGGGGAGAAGCTGCCCTTTGATAGAAGTGACAGAAATTCAGAGCTGGGCTAGACAGGCATGGTCCAGTGTCAGCACCAGAGTAGGGGGTATTTAAAAGGATTCCTTCTCACTATAAGCCAAAGGAGGCTAATTTAACATTTTTCTTAATTTATCTCCATCAGTGCTGTGGGTGCAGTCTGTATAAGTCAAAATAATTTAGAAGTCCATTTAAGAAAATGAATCGTTAAATCTTTCACACAGCCATATGATAAAACCCCTGAAGCCCCCACACCACCCTCACAGACATGTGATAAGGATCCCTGCCTGCATGAATATAAAAATTCTGACTGCATTTTACATTTATCCTGTAGGACCTCAGTCAGCCAACAATGAAGAGATGTCACAGGAAGTTACACAGTGATTTCTGCTAACGTAAAATTAATTCAGGATGAAAGACCCTTCCTGTGGGCCACTCAGGCAGCACTACCCAAACTGGGGCTGTCCCAGAAAATCTAGGGCAGCAACCCTAGCTTCCAAGAGATTTAGGGCAGAAATCCCATCCCTACTTGTGTGCTCTGAAATGTAAAATTGGTTCATCTTTTTGCATTTTGAATTCTTTCTCAATTACGGATTTCAAGACGACATCGCTTACATAAACTGGTTCCAAGTCCATTTCTGGTACTTAAGGGAAGTTTCTGACAAGAGTTCTTTGAGGAAGAAAGGAGAGGTATGAAACATGAAAATGTCCCCACCCCAGTCCTCCAATGGGATTCCTTCAATAAAAAGGTCAAAGGTGTTCTCTGCAAGCCTTTCACATTTTAAAGATTAAGGTTCAAGAAGACAGCTCCTCTCTTCAGACTATACCAGCAGCATGCACCACTGTCCTCTCCCTGAATATGCAAACTACAGGTAGCTTGTAACACTGTTACTGTAAGGATAAAGGAAACGGAGATGCATTCTCTGAACGAGCTTGAGATGATACATAGTTCTAAGTCTCTTACAGGTTCTGGAGCTTGCTCTCATTCTTCCCTAACACGGAAGAATGTTCTGGACTGGGGGGCAGGGAGGGTGAAGGGGCTGTCCTCTTGTCAAATTCTGAAATGAATAAGATTAGGTTTTGGTGCCTTTCATCCTTCTCCTGGAGAGGAGGCCAAACTCCGATGTTACTAATGAATTCCTGCAGCCTGAAGTAGAGGCATCTGGAAGGGAAGGGGCAACTCATGGTCTGTCCTAGTGGAGGAGCAGTGCGGGAGGGACAAGGGTCGAGTCAGGCGAGGCGAGCTGCTGTCCAGCGAGCCTAGCTGCAGCCTGACCATCAAGAAGATGAAATACCACCAAACGCCACAACCACTACGAAATTGCTCTCTGGAAACTTAATAACTCTTCCCAGAGGAGCCGTGAATTTAATTTTTGTTCCACCCAGAACACTCTGGGCTCTAGGTGCTAGAAGAGCTGCAGCTACATGGTCCTTCCGCCGCGACCTCTGAGCACATTTCGAGAAAAAAGGAAGTTTTGTTCTTCAGGCCTGTGGCACACAGTGATATAGTTGACAAAAGCCACTTCCTGTTTCTAGCTCTCTTTGGGGTAAGAAGTTGCAGGGGGAGGGAGGGAGGAAAGGAGGGAGGGAGGGAAGGAGGGAGTGAGGGGTGATCAATGAGGCATGAGGTCAGGAACGAGGGCCTGGTTCCATCCTCCAATTTCAAATGTTAAATGATTTCATTCTAGTTACTGAGCACAGACCCCTCAGCTTTCCTTCCTGCAAAATCAGAATAACAACATTTAACTTAACACTCAGTAATAATATTTAACACTTGAGCTTATTAGCACAATGTAACTAGCGTTCACGACGGAATATGCTTTTTCAGGGTGCTATGATCCCGGGGTACGACTTTGAGGAGAACAGAGCTATCAAGAGAGCAACGATCCGAGGAACATAGTTTACCAACACATGGAGGCTCTGAGCTTGGGCTCAATGGACACACCGCTGTACCTGCCACCTGGTGCATGGGGCCTCACTCGCGATTGATCGCCAAGCCCAGACCAGAGCTACCCCTCTGCCTTTATCAGCTTCCCTGCCTTAGGTCTCAGAGGACATTCTCTCACACCGAATACCCTTCCTGACCTTCTCCCGCACCTGTCTAGGTCCTCTCCAGCAACAGGTGATCCCGTGTCTGGGCTCACTCACAGAACCACAAGCCTCAGGGCCCTACTGCCCAATCCTCACCATCCTGGTGTCATGGGGCCTCCCTGCTCTTCAGCAATCCTGCTCTTCTTCTGCGTTGGATTTTCCAAAGCAGTCGTTTTAAATCTTTTCCCTTCTCCTTATGACTTCTGTTCCACTGGCCTCCTCAAGAATGAGCTGTCTACTGAGAAGACGAGGGCATCTGTATTGTCTACTTCCCCCCATGAGACTGAAATGTGCTTGTTGCTACTTCCTTCTAACTGCTCTGCTGTCTCAACTGAGGTCCCTTTCTACCCTTTTCCCTGTGCTCTTCAGCCACTCTTTCTATCTCCTCAAACACCCTGATTCCTGTCTTTCTTATGCTTTCAGTATGTCCTTTTGCTTCACCTTTTTATTATTTTCTTAAAAAAAAAAAAAAAAGGCCAGCCTACTAGAAAGGGCAGTCTCTACTCACAGCCCCACATGTAAACCTACACTATCCGTGGCCTCCACCTTCTGAAATGCTCTCACGCCCTCCCGACCACCAAAGCCACTGGCTTTGCTTGGCCCACATCCTTCTTGGCGTTACTGTGGCACCTCAGACTCAACGGGATCAAAACTGAACTTACTCTTCCTCTCTCTCCCGTTCCCTCCACTGCTGACTGCTCTCCCATGCCTCCCAGTGAAGGCCAAGTCCTCCTGCTCATCCCCACCTCAGCTGAGTTATCAAGCCTCCCTTCTTTCCACCACCATCATGTCTGTGTCACTCAGGAAGCGCCTTCTCTGCGGCCCCGGCCACCGGCATCTCTGTTCAGGCCCCGTGCGCGTCAGCCAACACACTGCCCCGGTCTCCTAGTCTCTGTTCCCCTGGCTGCCAGAGCCTTCACAGACCCTCCACTGTCTCTCCAATCAAATTCTAATACTCTGGCCTGAGAATGAAGGCCTTCTAAGAACTGGCTCCAGCCTCTATTTCCAGATGTCGTGACCTTCTCCTCTGCCATTTCATTTCATGGACTTCACATTTCCTTTGAACTCTGGCAGGACTCATAGCTCCCAGAACCTGCCCTGCACTTTTTCACCTCCCTGCCCGAAATCAGGCTGGTCCGTCCACTTGTAATGCTCAACACTGTCTTTACTTACTGAAATCCTATTTTTCTCTTTTGAGATTTGGAAAAGATGCCATGTCTTTCTGTCTCCACAGCTGCTAAGTATTCATTCCCTCCCCGAACTTCCAGAGTTCAAATAGGCTCCTCTCTTTCTTATCCTTATCCCATGGTCTTCAATATTATCGTGACCTGTGCACTGGCCTCATGGTCCCTGTTAGATTTCAAGTTCTTGGGGACAGCGATGATAACAGCAACTATAACAGTAACCATCGCCTTAGTAACACAAGCTCCTACCACCTTTCAGCTCTGTGCAAAGCATATAACTTCATCTTAGCAACCCTAGGAGGAGAGCCCCCATCCTCAGATGAGATCAGGTAACATGCCCAAGGCGGACACCCAAGGAGTGGTAGAGCCAGAAACAGAATTTAGGCTTGTCTGTCTTCAAAACCAATGCTCTTAACTACTAGGTGGTAATTTCTCACCACCCACAGACTCAACCAATAACTACTAAATAAAACATCATCTCCATGAGTCCTGGTAGATGGGATAGTTCACCAAGCTGGGTTCCTCAGAGTTGCAGACTCTGCCTAGCCAACACATACATTAACAGGGAGAAGGCACAGACAGTTTAGGGTCTCTTAGAGGACGCTTTAAAAATATAGAAGAAAGTTTTTATGCTTCAAGACTTAGGAACATCAGGTGCACAATGAAAGAAAAACCTAATTCACCTGGATTGGGTAATAACCTGATTTTGTCTGTTTCCTTGGAACCACTCATGTCATTGAGGCAATGAATCAAGACTACTCCAAGAGCCCTACTTAGATCATTTAGACCATGTTTAGTAGAAAATTCTGTTATCTGACGCTATGCCACCAGCCCTGGGAAAACATGACGACCATACTCTGCTGACAGAGGACCAATGCAAATGCGGGGTCCTACTGCACGTGTGCACATGAAAATACCGCATGGCACACACAGGTATGAGGTAAAGACAAGCTGTGGTTGCTGCTCTCTATATGCAAGTGGCTAAGGGCTGTAATCCTCGGAAGGGAATGTCATTATGCAGCTCAAATCCCATCACAACAAATACCGTTACAACAGAGATATCTGTATAACAAAAATCCTTTCAAGCTTTGGCTGAAAGCCCACGTACTTCAAGCAATATTTGATGTGAGATTTGGAGTCCACAGTAATGGGAATTGGCCTATATTTCCAAAGGTAAGATTTTAACGATTTCATCTGTAAATTCTCTCCCACGGTACCATGAGTTGGAGTGATGTATGATCTAAGCCCATGAGCATGAAAACCAAACACAAAGCCAAGGACCAAATCAACCTTGCTCGTGAAGGGCAGAAGTCCTTCCTTTCATCTGGGAGCACTGAGGTACAGGAGAAGGCCTCTGAGCCACACCCTGAAATGGAGCAGAACAAAGATGGTGTGTGGCCTCATTTCCCTGAGGTGAGCACATGGTGGTACAGTGTGTGAAGACAGAAGGACTGTGTTCAAATTCCGACTTACTAGCTGGGCCCCCCTGGACTGTTGCTTAACTTCTACAGAGCCTCCATTTCCTCATCTGTAAAATGTGACAAACAGCACCTAATTTCAAGATTTCGGCAAGAACTGAAAGAACTGACTCCTAAAACAGGGCCTGGTGCATAGCATACGTGCTCACAAAAGTTCGTTCCCTCCTCATGCCTCCTCTCCCCTCCAAGACTCTGGGCTTATGCAAACTATTTAAACGAGGTTAGTTGTAAGACCTAGTGAATGAGGTCAACAAAATGTATAGTTTCAAACACAGCCTGGTCAAGACAGTGCTCAGTGGAACGCTGGGGAAAAAAGAGAAAATGGTAGAAGAACTAGAGCATGCACACTTTCATGACTAAAAGGAGGGTCTTCTGGCTAATGTAAGCTCTGTGTAAAATCAAATGCAAGTAATCAGGCAACAAAAGAAATGAGCTTTGATCATATATATCAGAGGTCATCCTGAAAAATGCTGATAAAATGAAATTTGGAGGCATGTCTTCCTAGACTGGGATGTACTATGGCTAAAGCTCCAAAACACTCGCTTACTGCCCCTGGCCTAGTTCTCCGTGGGTGTCATTCTAGATGGCAGGATGGCCCTTATTTGCTGACCTTTTAGCTCTAGTCCAGTGCACTGTACTGTCTTTCCTCGATAGGATGCTACAAAAATTAAATATTAAAACAAATTCTAATCTTCTCCATTTGGGACACATGCAGGTAAGTAATTCAGGAATATTATCGATAGACTTCTCAACATTGCCCCAATTTGTGACATTTTAAATGCTACTGAATTTTAGATATGTGATTTTTTTTTCAAATTATGGGACAATCGAGTTTGTGGGGACAAAATTCCACGTAAGCTATTTGGAGAACACTCTTGGTGTTACACGTCTTGAGACAGAAAACGGGAGTCCTAGGGAACATAATCTGAAGGCATGTCTGTTCACCCTTATAAAATGAGTACTGGCTTTAAAATTCTTCAAAGGTTTCCCGAAGTGCTATCAGACCGCAGCAACTAGAGAGAACATGAGGTGGCCCACCATTTCTCAGAGCATCAGTCTCAACAATGATCTACTCCTCTCCCTTCACCTTGACAGTAAGAAAGAGGCTCCGAGAAAAGTGTGTGCTAACATTCATGTGTTCAACTCAAGGATATGTACGTTCAAAGCCAAACAATGAGTTTGCAGGACCTCTCCTGAGAGGCAACAGAAAAATAAAATAATAGGGCAGACCCAAATTCCAAGGCACAGAGAAAAAAGAAAGTGCAAGAGCCACTGAAAAGACAGGGGAGCCCTGGGTAGACAGCCCAAGACATCAAGAACAGAAAGAACAAAAATACGAAAGCAAGATTACAACAGCGACAAAGACCAAATGGTAGCAGCCGAGGAGATATTTTTAAATTTAGTTTGCACAGAGCTTGCAAAGGACGATTCCAACACACGGAAGCTTCCGCCCGGTAACGAGCTTTCTGGTCTCTATTTTAATAACTGAAACCCCCTCTCCCCATCACCCTCGTCTTAAAATGGAGGCAGTAAAAACCACCAGATTGTACACTTGAATCTTACCACTGGTAAGGGCGTAAACCGCAAGCATTTTTGAAGGTGTGCTAACTATTTCAGGCCACTAGGGCGCTTCTTCCCGCCCGAAAAGGCACATTTCACTTAATGACCCCCATCTAAACCCCAAGAATTGATGTCCCTCTTAAAAAGTGTACCCTTTCTTCCTTACACCAGTGGCACCACACTAACTGTTCGGGAGGCATTTCAGGGTCCCCACAGGCGACGGAAAAGTAAAATGCAATTGTAATTGCACGGGCAACAACGGGGAAGGCAGGGGGAGAAAGAGTTAGCTTCTGCAACGCAAGGCTGAGAAACACGGTTCCTTAGAGAGGCATCCACTCCACCCGAGAGGAGCCTGCGCTGCCGAGGAAGCCACCTCGGGAGAGCAATCACGCGCCTGGACAGAGGCGCGGCCGCGCGCTCCCGCCGCTCCTCCCTCCCGCGCGTCCCGGGCCGGCTCGGTCCACCTGTCCGGCAGGCGGGCGGGCGGGCTGACGGGCGGGGGCGCGGGTGCCGGCGCGGGGAGGAGCCGGGCTGGCCGGAGGACCGGGGCGGCGGTGGCGGCTCCCCTCTTGGTCCTCCCTCCCGCGGGCAGCCCCGCCGCCCCCCCCCCCCCGCGGCGTCCCCCGACTGCACGCCCTGCGCCCTCCCCTCCCCCCGCCAGCCGCACGCGTCCCCCCAGCGGTCTGTACCTTTGCTCTGGGGAGGGTTCTGACTCCGGTCCCGGAGGACGTTGATCTGGTAGACGGCTCCGTAAGGCTCAAAAAGTTCTTTCAGCTCCTTTTCCGACCAGGACCGGGGGATCTGTCCGACAAACATCTTAATGGCATCTGGGTCTGGTTGGTCTGAGTGATCCAAAGCGCCGTTCATCTTGTTGGTTGTGCCGTTACTGTCAAAAAGGGAACCGGGAGCCAGAGTTAGGGCTGCACGGTGAGGGACAGGAAGAAAAAGAATGGGGGTGGGGGTGGGGGCGGGGAGGCGGAAGGAGGAGGAAGAGGAGCACGGGGCAAAGTGCCTAATGAGTCGGAGAAATTTGATGAACTAAAACAAAGCACAGGCACCATTAGGTTGCTCCGCGGCGGCAGCGGCTGCGGGCTCTCACTGCAAGCTGCTATTCAGCATCGCCGCCCGAGCACAGGGCAGCGCCCCGCCGGCTGTCACCCGGGGCGTGGACATCTTGAAGCCCGGCTCGGGAGGCAGCTGCAAGTTAAGTGCAGGTCTCGCTCTGCAAGGCTGCCACCAACGCATCCGCAGCGCTATCAGCCCCACACTGGCTCTCGTGTGCAAAGAAGGGCAGGGCTGGATTTCTGCTGGATTCTCCCCCGCCGCCGCCGCCGCCGCCCCCGCCCCGCCTTTTGGAGGTTTTTTGGAAGAGAGGAGAGAGGTGGTAATAATAAAGTCACATGAAAAGAAAATGAAACACTTGGCAGCCCGTCAGATGACTAATGCAAGATGCTGGTGATGAATTTGCAGAGTGCGCGAGGCATCCATGTGTGCATCAAATTAGTACGTTGTTGCTGCTCAGAATGGAAAGTGCTCCAGCAGTGTATCTCGGAGCGGCGGATTGGCTGCCCACGCTGGAGAAAAGGACCGGGGCGGGGGCTCCCGTTTAAAAAGCACATTGTTTATGGGATCCAGGCACAAAGGGTTTAATTCAGAGAGGAAAAGGCGATCTCAGAAATGCCTGCTTTGTGCAGGGAAAAAAAAAGAAAAAAAAAATGCAGCCCCAGAAAGTTGAGTTCCCACTAAAGGACACTGAATATTTCAAATCTTTCACACTCCATAAATTGCTCTCTGTATATCTGACTTCCAGATGTTGTACTTGAGTTCTAAACAATCACACGTTTGGGAGAGAAAAGAGAAAAGTCTGCCTTTTCTTCTCTTAGCTTCAGTAAATATTTGGGGCTGATACAAAGGCGAGACCATAAGCTTTTACATACCAATCTTCTTTAATGCTGTTTTCCAAAACCCTCATTTGGAAGAGAGAACACTCTCATTTAGAATTCTGCCATTCTAGTCAACATCATGTAATATGATGATGAAGGCATTCATTTTTTTTTAAGATTTGGATCCCTCCTATTTGAGCTGCAATAAACAGTAAAGCAAAATCCCCTACTTTCTTCATTCCTCCCAACACTCCTTAATGCACCCTAAAGCCACCTACTCTGCCAAGTGACAAGGCTGAATGCCCTGAGCAGCATTCATTTGCAGTACTGTGTTCTTGATTTAACATCCCATCCTGTGAAAATAAAATGCACCTAAGCAAGTGCAAACCCTGCAGATATAGTACCGCCAAAGGCACTCCCATGACCATGGGCCAGCCCCCAGCTCAGGAGGCAGAAAGGTCAGAAAGGGGCCACCTGGACTTTACTTCACTGCAAATGGCAGGTGTTATTTCCCGGTAGCCTGGGGGTAATAATTAGAAGATAGTCAAGGATCTTAAGCAGGGTTCCTTATTAGGTTAAAGACCACAATCCAGGACCACCAGAGCACCTCTAGTCTGCTGTGGGCCTAGCTAGGGTTACCCTGAGCCCCAGATAAAAAAAAAGACCCTGGGTGATGGCTAAAAGACAAACAAAAAGCCTGCAGAAAGGAGAAATCCTGAATTCAATTTAATCCCGAGAGGAAAATGATGGCAAATACTCTTCACTAGGTCCTGGCTCCAATTTCCACTTCTTCTCATTCTCCCTAGTTTACCACTTAATTTTTTTTTTTTTTATTCTTGAGATAAACAATCAGACTAACTTGAAGCACTTTCAGAGCTTTCTCTAATCAACCTTATTGTTATAAAAAATGTTCTGCTGAATAAAATTTTGAGGGCAAAATCTTCTTTCAACAATTTAGGTGCAATGTGATGCTTGTTTATGGTAGAGGTTGATCGTTTATCTTGTTCTTAGGCACCTATATACTTCTTTATGAATCACCCTGTGCAAATTCAGTGAACGCTGTAACCCCACCGAGCTGATTCTGGCACACTGGAGGTGGCAAAGCCCCACGCAGAACAGAATGTCGTGCTCACAGCTCGCTGAGAGCAGAGAGTGTGGCAAGATGTATTTCTGGGACAGGAAGGGCTGTGGTTACTGCTGCTGACAACCAGCTAGGATGAAAAGAGGAAGGCACTGCCACAGGTCTCAGCTAACAGGGAACGGAAGTTCCAAAAATGGGGCTCTTGCATCTCGGCTCTACAGAGCACAGTTAATACAATGGAGGCATTAGGGGACGGTATCCCAGTCCTCATGCCTGAACTTAGAGCAAGCCTCCCATAATTGCCTTCCCCGTAAGGGGCTTTTTCGTTTCCTCAAAAAATACTCACCAAGGCGCCTAAAGGAAGGGAAGCGGACAAGAGGGCTTACGCCTCATGCCTTTGCTCTTTATGTTGGTAGGTGCATATTTATAACCCTTCCCCATCAGCCATCCTGCAGAGATGCCTGCAAGACCGCCAATCATCCTGAGGCAGTGGGCTGTCAGGGCTCGGGGCATGGGCTCTGAATTCCGGGGCCAGTCCTTCCGATCTGTGCCACTCTGGGCCTCAGAGTCGGGTGTCTGCTACAGAACATAGCCCAGAATAAGTGTCTAAGAAGTGTTGGCTTTTTCTACTGTTAAATCGCATCTTTGCAATTGTGATGCACTCGGAATGAGTGACAATTACAAATCTTCTTTTCAATCCCCAATTTTTCATAGTGGAGACTCAAACACAATTCATATCCTAAATAATAATGCCTATTCTTTAGTGAGGACATACATGCCAGATACTGTGTGAGGTGCTTTACACTCATTATTTCTAATCCTTGTAACAACCCTAGGAGAAAATTTTATTTTCTGGATGCAAACATCAAAGAATTAAGTTCCTTTCTTAAGGTTACTGGCTTATATACTGTAGAAGCAGAATTCAAACCTAGTCCCAATGGGCTCCAAAGCACGAAATATTTCTAATCCATCATGTGGCTGAACACTGTGCCAGGTCTCCCTTGGGCTGAGAGTGAATGGCTCAGGGTAAATCTAAGAGAAGACAAGGCCAAGAGCAAATCCTATTGGGTCCCTAGAATCACACTGTCAAATAAAAGGCAGCACTAAAGGAAACACACACACACACACACACACTATCTATGAAAAGGAGGGGGCCAAGGGCTGAACTTGTGGCTCCATTAAGACTATGTTAAAACACACATTTTTCTCAATCATCACATAACAACGTCTCCATCTCCACAGATCTCCTTCCTCTCTCCATCCCCACAGGGTGACATCAATGAGCACCTCTCATCCACATCTACACATTATTTCCCAACTACTTGCCATTTTGCAAACAACTGTTCCAAAGATTACCATCGAATGCTAAGCGCATGACAATCCGTTAAGTAAATTCAACAATGTCTATTTCTTACACAAACTACCACAACAGCACATCTTCTCAATCAAAAGCTTCTGTGCAGGACAGGTGGTCCTAACCTCGCCGACCCCACATTGCTGAATGCCTCACCGAGACCCTAATGGTACTACAAAGGACTGGTTAACTTTGCTCTAATGCAGGCAAGCTCCTCCTTCTTTGGACTCCCAGCTTTCTTCCTGGCTGATGCTTGTTTCTAGCAGAGACTTACTGACTTCTTTTGTCCTCAAGAGGCTGTAAGCGCTGACACTTCTAAGGAAGCCAGAAATTATGTGTCCAACAGTTAAACCTTTGGGGGTACTTGCCAGAGGCCACAGAGAGCCAATGTGCTCTTCACAGAGGGGTAATTATGGGAACAGATAACCCAAATCTCAGTAAGATCATCTATTTACTAGACTCTGACCTCAGGCTTAGAAAATTAGACTAGCTCACTTCTCTGTATTCCCTAGCCATCTTTAGCACCTATTACAAGGCAGGAATTAGATTCAAATTCAAATACTTATTGAGAGCCTCCTCTTTGCCAGAAAACTCTGCCAGGTACTTGACATACGATATCACAACAGCTCCACAAAGTTGGCATGAACAGGGAAAATATGCATTCCCTGTTCTGGAAATGATGCCCCTGAGAGTCATGGAGGTAAAGTGACTTTTCCAATGTCACACCCCTAAGAAGAGGCGTCTGCAGAATCTGGACACATTAAGATGTAAAGGCTAATTGTCATTGCTCAGTATTCCATAAACTGGGTTTCTCAAGGCTGAGGTTTCCTGAAGACTCAGTGGCCACGCGCAGGCACCGGACGAAAGCACATACTTCTCGGCTGGCATCTCACCTACAAACTGCAGGAGACTGAGCGCCAATTCTGCTCTTGCCGGCTGTAAGGCTCCTCCAGGACAGATGCCATATGGAATCGGACCATGAGTTAGAGAGCACCAAGCCAGCAAGCATTGGTGGTATCAGTCTCAGAGCCAAGACGAAAACATAATGATGTTTGGGGGGAAAAAAAATGAGTGCGCTTACTTTTTTGCTTTTAGCACAGGCACTGACCTACTTCCCTACTCTATTTTTGCGTAAAGAAAACTAGATCAAAGGAGGACATGCAAAATCTTCTGAGGTTCCTCTAAGCAGTCAAATGTTACTAAAATTATAATAATTTTTCAACATATCATTGTTATTAATTCCAGGACAATAAGCTTTTATAAGGCCCAGTGAAGTACAGGTTTCCTTTTGGAGAGTGGTAACAAAACACCGAAGGTTCCTTTCATCTTGTTGCCTAGAAAGCAACTTTCTGCGTTGTATCTCCTCTAATCTATAGGAAAACTAGAATAACAAACTTACAAAATGGGTATAAGAAATGATAAGTGGCTGTAAGTAATTGTACTAATGTTGGGGGAAAAAAAAAAAGACATAAAATGCCCCTTCAGAAGATATACCAAAAGGATGCCTTGTCTTGGAAAAATTTTGTATAAACACAGCTAATCTCCCTAATGGTTTATCAACAATCTTACTGTTCCTTATCCTCTTCATCTACCTGATTTTTGTTTTTTAGAGGATCTTGTATCCATGCTGCCCAACCCTGGGCAGTGATGGAAATGTTCTGTAATTGCACAATCCAACATGGAAGCCAATAGTTATAAGCGGCTACTAAACACCTGAGAAGGGTGTAGTGCAGCCGAGAAGCAATTTTTAATTTTAACCTTAATTAAATACCTCTAGATGCAAATATACTTAAAAAAAAAAAACTAATGAGAGTTGAAATTCACTAAAATATTATTTCATCAGGAGGTTTTGAGAAAACAAGAATAAGGGGCCAGGAAAATGACACCAAGGCAGGAGCGTTGTGTGTGGGGTAGTGGGCTGCATGGCCGGGGTTCTCAGCACAGCTCAGCATTACATTCACTGAGGGGTCCCAGGTAAACCACGCCACCACTCTGGACCTCGGTTTCCTTACTTGAAGAACAAAGAGAGAGAGAATCGTTCTCATCTGGCTCGTTTCTCTAAACCTGCGACTCTGCTTTGGGCCCAGATGATGATGTATAGAGAAGATAATTTAGGTAATATGACCAGCTGCCTACAGCCTGAGGGCAATTCCCCGTCTGTGTCTGAATGCAGTCCCCTGGGGCTCACAGGTGACGGAGGCACAGGCTGGAGAGCTGACGAGGTGCCACCTACTCCTTGCAGAGCAGCCCGCAGGCTCAGATGGAGCTGCTGAATGGGCTGATGACTCAGGGTGGTTACCAGAGCATCATCTCTTTCAATTTGTGCCAATTCGTCCCAATAGCCCAACTGCAGTCCCATCACTTCAGTCAGATGACAGGCCACTCTTTCAAAGGGCTCAGGAATCGTTTTTTTTTTTTTTTTTTTTATATCACTTGTACTTAAGTAATAGCACATGGAGAAACAGGCTTTGTTTGGTGATCACAGGAAATTGTCCAAGACTGAGCTGCATAAGGCAAAGGCAGAAGGAAGCTGGCGAGGAGCCTGGAGCCTTCTGGCGGGCATGGGCAACAACAGGATGGGCATGAAATTCAGTACTATGAACCATCTTCCACACTGTCCAGGTTGTTGTTGCTTATCATTTAAAAACACAATTCTCTCCTCCATCGACTGGCAAATGTGGCGCCCAGGGTCCAGCACCAGCCACTTCCCACACCGCACCACGAGCAACCCGGCAGAGACCTGGACATGGCCCCGCTCGGAAGGCACAACCCTCTAATTCTAAACCTTCCACGGCCTCTCACTTTGGAGAAAGGAATCACCTGTCATCAAACTTCAAGCTCTGGGAATTGTACGTCCTTTTGAAAATGTACTGTTTCGGGGTCACCATGATGGAGGAAAACGTCCATCTTCTGTGGCTACCTTTCAACACAGCACCTTCGCCACCGGACTGACACAGCTACGGTTTAATTACAGTGGGATTCTGAGTCGCTGAATGGTTTTGGTAAACATAACAAGACTCTCTGGATGTGTGCTCTCTCACCAAGAAGATGACAAAACCAAGGGCATTCCTGTGTTTACCTGGGAGGTACTGTCACCTCGGGTCACCAAAGTTTTGCGAGCCCAGGCCACGCCTGTTACAGGATGGGACCCCAAATCCCCGAGGAGCGACATCTGGAGGCCAGCTGCTGAACTCACAGAAGATTAACTGGAGCAAATCATACCCTAAGTCACTGAAGGAGGAGACAACGCCTTTCTCCGAAGGGTCAAATTGTAAATAAATACGTGTTCCTCTTAAGCAAAGTTCAAGTTTCCCATAAGAACACGTATGCAGAATACATTCATCCCTGTGCTCTGACAAAGTGGAAAAAATATCTAGCTTGTGAAGAATGTACAGGACATCGATTTCATTCACAGCTGACTAGGGAAGAGCACACCTGTGATAGGGCATCCTGCTGGATTGCTGGACTTAATGTTGGATTGTATTTGGAGGGAGGTCTAAAAGCTATACATTTGTTTACCAGGGTGAAATGTAACCTTGACTCGTAGGAAGTGACTCCCGCAGAAAAGACCACACAGCACAAGCGTCTGGACTCACCAAGTAAAAGGGAAACCTTATTACCTTATCTCAACTTGACGGCTAGTAAAAAGCAGATAGCTGGAAAACCCCCACAAAGAAGTAAATTTGGAGGCTTCCGGGGGGTACCTGGAGTCTGAACATACAACAGTCCTCTCTGGGAAGGCAGTGAGGTGTCAGCTCTGGATGGCCCCTGCCCAGGGAACTCATTTCACTCAGTGATTTATCAGAAAGGGTTCAGTGGACTTCAGAGCAGAGCACAAGGCATTTGTATAGGGAGAAGTTTTTTAGACGAACTTTTAGAAATGGCAACAGGGAAATAATAGTCACAAAGAAGATTTATATTGGGCTTCACATTTTCAAAGTCCTCGAGGAGCTCACATTAATTAATCCCCCCCTAAGGCTGAGGTCAGTATTACTGCCCCCACTTTGTAGATGGGAAGAGGGAGTGGGGGGCCCCCTGGCTCTGGACACATGCCCCTTTCTAGGTGCCCTCCCCGTCTGATTTACCTCCCCATGGCTCAGTGCTGTGGAATCCACCTGTCTGCCTGGGCAAGTCACTGTACCTGGTCCTTCTGGCTGATGGGGAAGATGCTGGTTTGGTCCCATCACGTGAGTGAAATGTGAATCATTATGAAATGAAGACAAATGTGGGGAAACTCCCCATACTGAACACGGATCTTCACCTAAGATGTCTCCTGTAGTCACCTGCTAGCAGCAAATGATGAAAATAAGGGACATACACGGAGAGGGCAAACAGCACGGACACCACGTCAGGTGCCCCATCCCTAGGTATGAGCCACCGTGTTTCTTGAGGCACGTAACTCCTGCTGCCGGCCCCGGCTAAACTATTTTGCCAGGAGTTACTGATGCAAGAGGAAGCCAGCAGGGAGGGCTGACAACACTCTCCACTCCCTGGTGGCAAACGTGGACGGTTCTCCTTTGCCCGTTTCTGTCAAACCCACTGGGAATTGATTCTCCCCCCAAATCTTGTTTTCTTTCCTTCAGATGACGCAGGTACGGAAGACCTGCTTTATGTCAGGCACGGTGCTAGATTTGAAGGAGAGTTGAAAAAGAGGTCACTGATGCCCCGAAGCCACTCGCAGCCAACGAAAAGAGAGTGCACAACGTGGAACCAAAATACGAAGCGATAGTGCCCAGAACAGAGGGACAGACGAGGGCCTGCAGTAAGCCGGCCACAAGTGGGGGACTGGGCCACGGGGACTGGCACGTGGCATTCCAAACATGCTTCTCAACACGCTTCACCCTGGTGGTCAAAGCTTTAAGTGGCATATGAACCAATCAGAGGCAAAGGAAGAGGAGCCAAACGGTTTCAAAGAAAAAAGGCTATGGTAGGGGGCTGAAACTTGACAGAGAGCAGCCCCAGCGCCCCCTCCCTCCCGTGGAGCTTGCACTTGACACGGGGGACCATGACACGCTGGGGAGACCCATGGCTGGGACGGCCATCATGGCACTGCCCCCCTCGAGCTGGGAGGCACAGCCCTGGCTGCCCACCTCCACTGACCATGCCAGAAAGTGGGGGCCCACCAGCATCCACAGAAGCCCTTGCACCTCTCCTGTGGCATGACGTCCCACGGAGGCCACCTACCCTGTCGCTCCTGTTGTTCACCACCCTGTGTGTGGCAGTCCCTTCCCTCCTGGTCCGCTCAACCCTCCAATCTGCTCTTCTAGAGTTGCAGCAAACAGAAGGCTCTGGACCACCACAAACAGCGTACCGAACAAGAATCCTTCCCTGTCTTCTTTTCCTCCAGTTTGGTTTCACGTGTGACTTCTGTTTTTCTGAGCGGCTCCGTAGGGCCTCCTAACCCTGCCCCAAATCTGAGACCAGGAACGACACCTTACACAGAACACACACATCATGCTCATCTCCTGCTGGCCCGGACCTCTCCCCATCTCAGACCGCCGAACCTACAGAAACAGTAACTCACTGAGCCCCCAGTCCGGTACACGGTGAGACTCTGAAATTCGCGATGTCAAGGATGTCTTCCTCAATCACTAATTCAATAGGTATTTATAAAGTGACCCCACGATCCAGGCATTCTTCAAGGTGCTGGAGAGACAGCAATGAATAAAATGAGGTAAAACTGCCTTTAAGGAGCTTATTTCGGGGGGGGGGGGCATAAAATGACAAAATAGGAGAATCTTCCAAGAGATTAGAAAGGGGTCATTCATTTCAATGGAGAAAAATGAAGCCCGGGATGGAAACGTGGAGTGTCGGTTGGAGGGGTGCAATTCTAAGTAAGATGTTTAGAGAAGACCTCATTTGGAAGGTGAGCATGGGGCCTGTCCAGACTCAGTGTGCCTAACATATATTTTCTGAATCAAGAGATTTAATATAGCAAGAAGGTTTTAGAGTTGTAAAATTTAAGTCACATGTTATGCAATATTATAAAGAACCATGATTATAAAGAACCATGTTATCCCACTTGGCACTGTTCTATTGAATCTGAGGATCGATACACCTATTACCAATGAGTTACTGAGTCACGCCTATTTTTCTCTAGATGCCCTCTGGGTCCACTTGCCCCGGCACTGCCACTGTCCTAATTCTGGCCATTCTGGTGATAAAACCATTGCAAAAACCATTCAGGGGGCTCTCCTACTTTGGTCGAAAGGACAAAGACTTCACTGACCTCTGTGCTTGCCCTGTATTCAGAACTCTATCTACCCTCCCGTTAAATATTGATTATCTGTCCATTCATTATTCATTTTATCATTTATCAATGGCAAAACTGAATCTCAGGCTGGTCCCTCCTCAACTTGCTTTTGGCCTACCTTCCTTGGTCAGAAATGATGTGTAATCAAGGAGTACAAGTTAAAATGAATGGTGGCCTAAGGGATGCAGCCAGCAGTATAAGGCTTGATATAAATGTGCTGGAGGTTAGTGATGCCACGGTTTCCTTCCACTGATCTGGAAAATCTAAAGTTGACAGTATATCTAGGAACTAATTACGTCATATTAATGACCGTTCAGATCACAGAACGGCATCCATTTGTGGGAGAAGATACGTATTTCTGTAGACTAACAATTTGTTAGGTTCAGATGTATTTCTTTTTTGGGGGTAGTGCCTTCAAACTCCCGCATTTGTGGAATGCCAGCAAGAGAATTCAGGAAAAAAAAGGACCTCCGAGCAGTCAAAACGTGTGTCACCAAGTTCCCGCCCTGATGTTTATGCCCTTTCAATTCTTTGGGGAGCTTCTTGATCCATTCCTCAAAGATTCTTATGCTTTATGTTGGTTTTTCGCAGCCTTGATCATCTGCCTTTCAGACCCACAGGAGACTGCAGGTAGCAAAGGAGAGGGTTTGCAATCGGTGGCCCAGAGAGTGATGTCGCTGGCTGATTTCGAGGGGGCGCAGCTGTGGAAAGCCCACTCCGAGCTGGGGCTGACCTCTGTTCTCCACGGGTTCCCAAGGACAGCTTCACAGCGGAATAATTAACTTGTATAATGGCAATTTTGTCTCACTGAAAGGGCCACATTATGCTCAATAACTCCGGGTAAGAAGGCAGGGAAATATATAATTCATCGTTAAGAAGGATTCCTTCAAAATGAGACAATAAGGAACTTGCGCCTTAAAGGATACACTTTCAACTCGAGTGCAAACTTAACTAACAAGGCTGACTCATCCTGCAGGGACCTCAGGAATCTGAGACTTTACTCTCTCATCCTAACACATGATGTGCCTCAAAATTCAAGATCTGGGTACTAATTTGCTGTCGTTAAATGCAGCGGCTGATTTTGCCAGGACACTTCAGCTTTTGGGGGGTTAATTTTCCCAAGTTGCCTGTTCTATTTTTACCAGCTTGTTTTACCAGCTCTTGTTGCATTTGGCTGGGACAAGTGAGGGAGTTGGGTGGGAATCTGGGGAGAGAGGAGTTGCTCCCTTTGGGGGATTTTGTTTTCCTAAAGTAAATTATGTTTGTTCACTGATCAAGAAGTAAACCTTAGTTCTTTCTCTTTAGGACATCACAAAAGATGATGTTCGGGGTTTGAAAACTGGAGATTAAAAAGCCCATAATGGATGCCTGTGATACCATTCAAAGAACTAGTCATGAATTTTCTAGAAGCTTTCTGTCCCAGCATAAGAAAAGGAAACAAGAAGCTCTATAGAGATTGCACTAAATTCCTAGATAGCAATCCAAAACGTTCGTCTCTCCCATAGTCTGCTTAAAGAAATTTGCAAAAGTAATGGAAAAACACTGCCAAGTCTGTAGCATTACTCAAGGAAGACTTCCAGAATTCCATGCACGTCAGCTCCTTGGGTATGTTTCCCTATGATACAAACACACCAGTTGGTCACGCTACAAAACTACATGTCAAAAGGCAAAGTCCAAATGACATTCTACTTTGCTAGTTTTCAAATTCCGACATCACGTCTTAAGATGAAATCAATACCAAATACCACGTTTTGATTCAGAAATCTATAAGCCCCCCTCCCCCAGCATCTCATAAATTCCATTTAGCATCTTAAACCACCAATTAAAATAGGCTTTGACATTTAATTTGCTTATTTCTTTAAAAAAACACCATCAGATCTAACCCCCTAAACAAATAAGAATAAAAATCGGATTATGTGCTAAATTATAATAGCTGTTATTCTAAGAGGCTGAATATCATTATATCAAAATTCCCCATAGTTGATTTTTTTAAAGCCATTTCTTCATTTTTCGACACTACATCTGGCACAATGAATACAGATGATCATTTGTTTATGTATCTGTCTAACTGCCTTTCCCAAACACAGCCAGATGGAGTCTTTCAGAATCAAATTAATTTCAGATTAATTCACTCTGGACCCACTCCAGTTTCATGACTCTTCGCTTTGAGGCATCAACCAAATTGATGTGAAGTCATGAACTTAAAAGAGCACAGGTTCCTTGATATCAAGGGGGAATAAATAGTACAAGTCAGTGGTCGCTCCCCGTTCCCAGAAAGAAACCCATCCTAAGGCCTGACCAACGTTTCACCGTGTCAGAGTCATCCGAGAAGAATTTCCTTGTGGATCCATATAGGAAAATGGTTAATTTCACATCCAGTATTCACAAGGCCTTGGGATGATTCCAGTAAAAATGAGCGACCTAATGACTAACGTCAGGACCCATTACGTCATGGTAAACTTGCCATATACGCAGAGCCAGGTACGGCCCCCCCGTGAAGCGACAGAGTTAATTCTAAACACCCAAAGTGCACATTCTCCCTCTCGAGCTGTGGGTACTGAACTAGACACAAATGTAACCAGGCTTTGCATGCTGTCAATCTCGGTGGATGCCTTTATTACCGTACTTGTTTCAGTTGCAATTTGGGTTTCCATGGAGACACAACAGTCAGCTCTAGAAAATTATAAGATAAATGTCAGGTGGTGATAACGGTGTTAATGAAGCTTCGGTGACAAGCAGCTCTGTGTTTCAAATAATAAGCTTATTTCTATTAGCATATGTATAACCTGTCGAAAAAACCTGGAAGAGAGTATTAAAAATGCAAGATCTATCTGTCTATATTTAAGAGGAGAGGGGATAGACCCCTCTGGAGTGACTTAAATTTGGTGGGTCAACCTGAACAAGAAAAAACAAAAGTAACGGCTGGTTTTGTGGGAAAATTAGGCACCAGTGATGGCTCCCAACGATGCTTTCACTGACATGAGGCAACACCTTACTTCACCCAGTACTGGATGTTTTTCTTTTTCTTTTTTTTTTTTTTTAAAGATTTTTTTTATTTTTATTTATTTGAGACAGAGAGAATGAGATAGAGAGAGCATGAGAGGGAGGAGGGTCAGAGGGAGAAGCAGACTCCCTGCCGAGCAGGGAGCCCGATGCGGGACTCGATCCCGGGACTCCAGGATCATGACCTGAGCTGAAGGCAGTCGCCCAACCAACTGAGCCACCCAGGCGCCCAAATAAATAAAATCTTATTTTTTTTAATTTTTTTTTTAAGATTTTATTTATTTGAGAGAGAGAGTGAGATAGAGAGAGAGAGCATGAGAGGGGGGAGGGTCGGAGGGAGAAGCAGGCTCCCTGCCGAGCAGGGAGCCCGATGCGGGACTCGATCCCGGGACTCCAGGATCATGACCTGAGCCGAAGGCAGTCGTTTAACCGACTGAGCCACCCAGGCGCCCTGGATGTTTTTCTTATAAGGTGGTTAATCTCTTTTGTTTCTGGAAGAGCTCAACTCACGAGGTCTGACCATGGCAGACCGCAAGCTTCTGAGAAATAAACGCCAAAACCAGCCTCGTGGTTGGCTAACTACCACTGGGTCGCTAGAATCCAGAATCTGAAACCACCTTTGAGTAGTCTACTGCTAAACGTGTGCCGCCGAAATTTTCCCCAGAAGGACCTGTCAGGTCCCTCAAAACTGCCAACTGTGGGTTTCCGTAAGCTTGATGCATTGGACACACACAGTTTCATGCTGTGGAAACGTGAAAACAGTGCAAGGCCAGATTTTAGGAAAAGTCCGTGCAGGAAAAAGAAGTTTCCTTTTGTTTGGAAAAGATGATTCAGACGTGGAACACATTTTTTACGTTCTCCTTGTGAATATCCTTAAAGATCCTCAGGTATGACAAGGGTGATAATTCTGCCAATCAAAGACAAAAGAAAGACCCGCCCACAAGAACTTCTTCACAATTCAATGCTCAGTGACCTGGCCATAGGGCCTGCTGTTCTTTCATTCCCCCATATTCTTCCTTCGTTTATTTAACAACTTTAGTGAGTGTCAGGCACTGTGTTTCAGAACTCACTGATGAGTTAAGACACAGTCACTGCCCTTACGTTTCTCATTGCTTAATGGCTTGTGCAACTGAACGTCCAAGTTTGAACCAAGTATCACAATATTTTTTTTTTTCCCCTCCCCTGTCCAATGTTTGGTCCCTTTTGAAGCGACTACATGACTATATTTTTTCTGGGGCAAAGCAACTCCTTTTGCTATAACTCTACATTGGGATGAGCTGACTGCTGCAACCCTCCCCTATCCACCCTATCTCTGTCTGGATTTCTATAACAAAAATACCATAAGCTGGGTGGCTTAGAGGCAACAAGCATCTACTTTTCCCAGTTCTGGAGGCTTTAAGTCCAGGGTCCAAGTACCAGCAGATTCAGTGTCTGATGAGAGCCCACTTCTTGGTTCATGGACGGCTATCTTCTTGCTGTGTCCTCACATGATGAAAGGGGTGAAGGAACTCTCTTTTCTAACAGCACTAACCTCATTAGGAGGGTTCCACCCTCCTGACCTAAGCACCTCCCAAAGGCCCCATATACCTTTTGATACCATCACCCTGGGCATTAGGTGCCCACATATGAATTTTGGGGAAACACACTCATTACTACTCTCGACTCCTTTCCTCCCACTCCACTTTCCAGGAAGAAGATGGATGGGGTCAAACCCAAGGTTCGGGATGTCACTGGGCTTTGGTGCTAGGGCAGAAACGTGTGGTGCAGCTTTTGAAGAAGTTACAAGTTACTGTTTCCCCATGAAGCATTTTTCTTTTTAGAATGTTCTCTTCTAACTCCATATGGCTGGTGTACCATGTACCAGGGCTGCCTCCCACTCCAAGGAGTGGGTGCCTCTCCCAGCTTTGCAAGATCTAGCATGACAGATGGAGATCCAGGGGGAAGTGGAAACAGAATGGTTCAATCCTAATGCTCCGGTTTTTAGGAGAAAGGTTATACGACTTTCCCTAACAGCCCGCCCCTACAGTCTTTCCTCCCTGACTGAAATCACCATGAGGCTTTGAAGACCCAGGGATCTCAAGCTAGGGTTTGGTCCACAAGAAACAGCCTCAGGCTTCCATTTAGGGTAAGGCTTAGCTCATAGAACACAAAGATCTCCTGGCTCTCTTGTGGCCAAGCTGCCTCTCCAGAGACAGGGGTCCCACCCACGCCACGGCTTGTCGCCACACAGTGTCCCCTGCGCATGCATTACGGTCCCGGTTCAGGTGTAATAAAGCTGACAGAAGACTCCAGAGTTCAAAATCTTCTCCACCTCACTCAAGAGTAAGGAATATATCCTTACCTCAAAGCAAAATAAAACAACACAAAACCAACCAAAAACCAGCAACAACAACAACAAAAGCCTATAATATCATCACACACTCCAATGCTCCTCGATTTCTCTTCCTGTTATCCCACCCAGGGAAAAAGGATGGGAGGAAAAATAACTCAAGAACACATATAAATTCCAAGACATTAGCAATGGGATTCTTTAATAGGGCCAAAGGGGTCATCCGAATCCGGGGAACACAAAGGGAAAGTCATGAGGTTTAAGTTTAATAAGTCAACTTCAACTATGGGGCTTATAGACTGAAAACTTTTCAGTTGTAAATCAAGTAATGTGATACTATGTTACTAAAAACTGGATGAAGCAGCATCTGTGGTCATGGAAACAAAAAGATTATACACAGCATGCCTCTGACCAACCAGTTAAATATCCTCAACCTTTTAGGGGCTTTCTTTTGACTAGTACTCCTCATTTTCTTTTGCTCCTGTTAGAACTTTTCACAAAATTTCACATCAATCTTGAAAGGCTTTGGAGAGTCAAATCTTGAGACTGAAAAGTCACCTACAATGATTATTGTTGATATTTTGAAATTATTGAAATAATTATAGTTATCTTTAATAACACCATCACAAAGCATATTACAATAGTTCTTCAATTTTAAAATGACAGCTCTAAACTGGGGCAACCAAAATTACGATCATAATTTTCCAGAACTGACAATATTTGCTAAATAGACTCCTTGAAGAGGAGGAGGTTATACGCGTGGGAAATAAATAGGAGATTACAATTTAAGTGTGGCGGAGTTTTAACAGTGAGTGCAAAAGTGAAAGCAGAAAACAAATCGCTGCCTAAGTTTTTGTTTCGTTTTCTTCTTGTTGTTGCTTAATGTTGAGAGGTTTGACTACATTTAGGTGGCTTAGCCTTAGGGGACAGCAAGTAGGGGACAGGTGCCCACTATGACCAGCATAGCCCCACCCTCTGCTTTGAAAGGTATCACAAACAGCTTTCCAATTTTGCGTGTTTGTTTTTATAGACAATGGTATAAGGACAATCAAATCACATACACTGAAGAGGTATTACCATAATCATTCAAGTCATTAAAAACTACTATGGAAGAAGCCCTTCCAAGATAACGTGGAATAGATTGTAAGTTCCTCTGGGACTTGGGGTGACAGGGTTCATGCTTCTCTGAAAATGGGACACACTACAGAAATAGCATTTCAGTCAGTAACTATGCCAAGAGCATGACGATTTTAAGCCACAGACAGTGGGATACCTATGATCTTGTCTTTAGCTGCAGGTTTACTTTGAAAATCATGATCCGTTTGTTTTTCTAGAAAACTGATGGAGGGAAAGCAAAACTACCTGGAAAGATTCATGTCTTATGTTACCAAAAACAACAATGAAACAAAAACACCACTGAGGCTGAAACCCGAAAACTCATCAAGGACAGGATGATGCAGAAATTTTAAAAACAACACCCAAATCACTATGAAAATGATTTTAATTCCCCTCCCAAGGTCATATGGCAACAATTTTGGAAACCACATTTCCCCTGGGAAATATAACTGTGTGAGGTTTTCTGTGTCCACAGTATCATGAATATATTTAACAGCACAAGGCGCTGGGATTTTGGAGATCAGCTGACTAGAGACAGTACCCCTGAAGGAAGGCATGAATCCCCGAGGACAGGATGCATTCCTATGGAGGGAGAATCCAAGATGATAATCATGTACCTGCTGTAACTATACACATGCTTTGAGATCAGTGTGTTTTTGAGGCCTGCACATAGAGGTTTCATTAGCGACCCAAAATATCACGATCTCTGTGGACATCTTGGCAACTTTCCACCTCAGCATACAGGGACCAGGAGTGCAAAGCACAGAAAGATCTAGAAATAACAGGAATGCCAGATGTGTCCTAAAGCTATGCTCAGAAAGAGCAAACCCTCATGTTTACTTCAGATACTGCTCCTGGAAATCCCACCCCCTTTGGTCGTGAGACTTACAGTCATGTGTATTGCATTTACAAAAGGGATTTGTTCTTTTGGGAATTTTCACCTAGAGGACATAAAACCTAAAGATCTGTGGCTTTGGCTGTGTGGGAAAGTCAAAATGCATCAGCTGATGAAGGCAGGGGATCTCCTTAATATGCACATTAATAATTTAGGTGTGGGAGGGAGGCATTGGGCGTAAATCAGTAGAAGGTTCCCCTGGTAAATGGGTTACTTGTGATAAATGGGTTCTAGCTAGGAGGCAGTTCACCTGTGAATCCGGGATGATGAGATTTACTGAGGCAATTTTTAATTCACAAACTGGACCTTATTGACAGGCTACCAGCATTGTTTTGGGTTTGTTTTTAAGACAACAATCGATAACAATGGCAACTTGCTTGGCTGACTGGAGGGAGATACTGCTTTTTTTTTTTCTTTCTCTCTTTAATTAACAATAACATTCAAGACCCTGACAGAGAATAATGGTAAAATAAATTATGGAACCACTTACGTATGAAACCATACATTATTAAAACTACTCTAAATGGGTCCTTAATCTAAATAAAGATGGTCATTTTAGGAAGCCAAGCATCTCAAGAATTAGAAAGGACACAGTGTTATTCTGACCCAAAATATAAAAGGTGTGTCACTTTGCCAGCCGACCAAAGTATCAACTGCCCTTGACTTTTATTATGATTCATGTATGTCTCTACCGCTGCCTGAGTCTCAGCTTCAATTAGTTACAGCCTTGTATTTCTGTTGGCTAAAGACAGGAGAAAGAAGCAATCGGGCAAAATTCACTTCCAATATTTACACTTTGCGTATCCCAAATGGTCAACAAAAGCAATTCTATCCATTCTATACAGTGTGAATGAGCGCAAGGACCACCTTGGGCAAAGCATGAATGATGATGCATGATGGGTCACGGTGCAGGATTCTCTTTGCTGCTAAAAATACCGACTCTAGGATGGCTAGCCTACCTTTCACTGTGTTAGTTTTAAGACTAGGCATCCTAATGAATGCAGTAGGAAAAGCACAGGAACCCCTTATTAAACCAGGTCCTTGCCATACAGGTTCCGTTTTTACTGCTGCTTAACTTAACGTCAATAAACAAGAACGCAGGGTTTTCTTGGGCAGCTCTGATGGTGCTAAGCTCTAGAACTCCTTTAAATTTTTTTTTTTATTTATTCATTTGAGACACAGAGATACAGAGAGAGAGAGAGAACATGAGCAGGGAGAGAGGCAGAGGGAGAGGGAGAAGCAGGCTCCCCGCCGAGCCAGGAGCCCGATGTGGGGCTCGATCCCAGGACCCTGGGATCATGACCTGAGCTGAAAGCAGACGCTTAACCATCTGAGCCACCCAGGCGCCCCTCTAGAACTCCTTTAATGTAAGTTTTATTTTAACCTATGTATAGAGCTCTGACACCATCAGGGCAGCTGTCATTCTGATGTGTGGCTCTCCACGGGGTAGAACCTTCTTTGCTGCCACCATGACCACTGCCCCTGCCGGGAGGAAGGAAATCTCACCACGTGGGGAGCCTGGGCATGGCTTTGCTTGGCCGTTTTACACACATAAAAATGAATTTTCAAGTGACACAGGAGCTTGCAATCTCCAGTCTACGCCATGGAGATAATTATGATCAGAGCAATTTCCTCTCTATAAAAGCAGCCAACAGTGATTGCATATACTCCTATAACTTACAGTCCACATCCAATGCAAGAGAAATCCACTTGCCTCACATCCATTGCCACGTGATTATGAAACACCGAGCTCAATCATTTTAACAGGCTTACCCTACTTAACAAAGACATCCTGGTTTGTATGCATGGGGGCCACGCTCAAAAAGGCTTATGGGGACAAGCTTTGCACAAGCATTTTATTTTTTAATGACTACAGAAGCTCTTGGGGCTCATCATATTAAAGGAAACAAAAAGGGAGGGAAGTAGCATTGGTTTTTAATTACTTCTACCTCTGAAGCTAACTGTGTTCAAGCAAGAATTCTTTGAACATCCAGAAACCAACCCAAGTGCAGACTTTCTGACTTGGCCAGTCGTCAAGTTCTGCCCATACCACTGCCCCAGGCATGGAGATTTCTCACTGACGGGACAAGGCAGACACTAATAAAAAGTTGAAGTTCCTCTCCCCAAGGCATCATCCTTTGCAAAAACAAAACCCTGAAAATCTCAGGTAGTAATTTCTCTTCAATCCATCACTTCTTATTCATTTCTGTGGTCATCACCCTAAAGTATCTGTGTGTCTAAGCAGAGAGCCTGATGCATACAAGGGATGGGTGGGTGGATGGATGGATAGATCAGATAAATAATCTGTCTCCTCAGGTCCTGATCTAAAATTCTAAGGACTCCTTGTAACTTTTATTAAGGCACCATTCAATCTGAGTCAAAGTTTGTAAAACCGTATTTACCATTTTGGCTCCAACCTTTTCTTTTAAATAACATCCATTCTGATCTAGTTCGGTTTTCACGTGCTATGGCCTTGGGCTGACTGCTGGCACTGCCTTATTTTTTCACCTAGGAGACATGAGGGAGATCAGGCAAAGATAAAACTGCACAGCTAAACACACTTAGGGACATGGCTGTGGGTTGTAAATGGAAGAAGAGCAATCTAATGACACGGAGAGCCAAGGTGCCTCTGGATTCAGAAACAAAGAATCCTGACCAGTGACCCAACGATATACTCCAATCCACTTTGCGTGTAATTTTCCTTAGCCA
Organism: Mirounga angustirostris; assembly: GCF_029215605.1. NCBI lineage: Eukaryota > Metazoa > Chordata > Mammalia > Carnivora > Phocidae > Mirounga > Mirounga angustirostris. The sequence continues at coordinate 129,286,761 of NW_026991713.1, forward strand.
GCTGAGGATGAATAGCAGACACACAGGCCACACAAGGGATAATAACAATAAAGTGAAAGGGGAAAACAGTTTCTGGTCTGCATTGTAACAAAAATGATTCCTCCCTTTATTAGGAAAGTTTGATTGCTTAAATCATCACCTTTTACACCTTAAACTTACACAATGTTATAAGCCAAGGATATGTCAGTAAAGCTAGAAAAAAAGAAAATTCAAATAAGTCTGATTATCAAGATCTGAAACACAGCAATGTTTATTCATTATTTTATCCCTTTTATTATTTTTTTTTACAATATATGTAGAGATATATTTGTTGTGTAGAGATATATTTGTTATGTTAGAAAAAAGATATCCTAGTGAAAAGCTTGGGGTCAATTACATGTTGAGCCCTTCTGGAAAAATTCATATGATTGCATGTAAAATACTAAAAAGATACCATTATTTGAATCACTCATTCATTCAGTATTTATTGAGTACTACAAACTGTTTCTAGAAGTGTGATGATTGGAAAATAGGGAGGGTGTTGATGTTAGCCAGACCCTAGTTGAAATCCCAGCTCTGTAGCATTCTTGCTCCCTAACCCTGGGCTAGTTACTCAGAGTCCCAAAATCTTCCACTAGACAATGAGTTTGCAAGGACCTCTCTCTCTGTGCTAACAGCACTTGGAAAGAGTATGGGTGCTCTTACAACATTCTTTGATTTTTTTTAGTCAAGTAATACATGAATATGGAAAAAATGCATACACGAGTAAGGAATAACTGTTTCTCATGCAGGGTAAACAGCAGTATACAAAAGCCACATTTTATTTTATTTTATTTTATTTTATTTATTTTTTTTTTTTTTAAGATTTTATTTATTTTTTAGAGAGCGAGCGAGAGAGAAACAGCATGAGAGGGGAGAGGGTCAGAGGGAGAAGCAGGCTCCCCGCTGAGCCGGGAGCCCGATGTGGGACTCGATCCCAGGACCCTGGGATCATGACCTGAGCCGAAGGCAGACGCTTAACCGACTGAGCCACCCAGGCGTCCCACAAAAGCCACATTTTAAATGAAAGCCACGTGGCCTAACACCATCCCAAGCATCCAAGATGCTAACATGAAGCTTAGCCAGTATTGAAAATGATGTTTAAGGAAGAAGAATGAAGGCCCTTCGTCTATACGAGAGGGGCCTGGCTGGATCCTCTGGATGCTGCTGGGTTTCCATGTGGCTGTGCCACCCTGGGGCTGAAGGGGGTTCACAGCCCCCTCTCTCTCCGCACCCCTGCTCTCTCCCCACAGTCACCATGCACCTACCCGGCAGCTCACTTCCTCTCCGTGCTTCGTCCCTCAACATCGTCACCCTTCCTGAGCGTCTGATTTGAGAATATAGATTTCCCAGAGCAATCCCGCCCTTGAAAATCTCCACCCCACCCAACGGTTCTGTGTGAACAATCTTACCTGATTCTCATATTAAGTGTAATCACTCACCAGGCAATCGTGTTTCCGAACGTGGGAGCCCCACATACAACCTGCTATTATTTGCTTGGTCAGGACAAAAATGCATCTCAGAGCCGCTTATGAATCCCGATGCCCCTGGAAGCCCATCTGAAGAGCAGCCAGCTTTTCCAGTGATACATAAAAGTATCTCTGCCACACAGATGCCTGAGACTCATTTGTAGACCAATTACAAGACTGGAGTGGCAGCAATGTTTTACATTTGTTCTGTTTTGTATTTTTAGCCCTGGCTTTTTCCTTTCGTGGATTATGGTAAATACAACATTTGCTTCCAGAATGTGGGACTTGCTAGGATCATAAAGGAAAGTGCCTAACAAGCAGATTACCTTTGGCTATTGCATTATAGGGATGCAGACAGTTACACTAAGTGGCTGGCTTTAGTCATATTCCAATTCTATTAAGCTGCCTTGCTTAGAAACACAGAAATAAACAAGGGAACCTCAGTGCACAGTGTTTTCAACTCCTGGCCCCCAATTAACACATCCCATGGGAGGCCTTCTCTGGGGAGGAGGGGGGAGAAGTCTCTTAAAAAAAAAAGTCTAGGTTTCTGTAAGTTTGTTCTTGAAGTTTCTTTTTTCCCTTACCATCGTGTCATCTGCTTTCTCAACATCAAGCTAACAAAGGAATCTGGAGAACAAAGTAAAATAAGCCCTATAATTCTACTGGAAACCACACACTATGCCCATTTTATGGAGCCAAATATGAACGATTTTGCATGGAGCACTGTGTTTGGTCCTGGGCGGATGACATTCCTCGTGACTTTACCTCCCACAGCTCAATCTGTTAATACAACATCAAATTACAATCTATGTATTTTGCCTACTCGCCCAACTACACAAATCATGGTGAAGATGAGTGGCATATTTTCTTCTCCTCTTCCCCACAAGCCTGTTGCTCTTCTGACCTTGCCATAAATTAGCAAGATACTGAGTTGTCAAGGTAGAATGTCTTCCAGAGGCAATTACAGTGAAACTTTGTTCCAACATTATGACATGTGACATTTTCACTAGATAATGTCCATATGAAACACACCAACGGAGGGCCCAGTGCATGTACCTGCAGATGAAAGGGAAATGTGCCATGTGGCCAAACATTAAGGAGCTCGCGGTCCGGGCCGTGATGCCAGGGATATCTGGTAGTGCTGTGAACAGGTTACTGAGAGAGAGAGAGGTCACCTGCAAGTCTGTGCATTTTATTTAACAGTTCCCTCTTTCTTTGAGGAATAAGGTAAAGATGTTTTTCACTGCTCTAAAAATAACATTAAAAAAAAAAAGTCAGGGGTAGCTTTTGAAGAGAAATGTATTTTAATAAAAGATGACAATACATGTGAAGAGATGCTCTGAAGAGCACTGGAAAGGTTGACACAGGGTCTGGGAAAGACGGATGCCTTGGTAAGGATTTCGACCCAGGGGATAAACTGCATGACCTATCACAGGGCACGCTAGGCTGTGTGTGGGGCGGAGGTCACCGACGTGAGGTACTCAAGAGATTAGAAAAGTGGGATGAGGAGGGGACAGAATGACATGCATGTTAGAAAACTTCCAACTAAACCACCTGGGGTGAAAACCGCTCCAAACACAGACATCCTAAATGCCGACAAGGGTAGGTAGAGAGTACAGCAAGAAATGTGGGGTGTGAGGGGAAGCAAGCCAGGCCAAAACATGGCGTCAAGGGAATGGGAAACCAAGCACTGAAATCTCAAGCTGTGCTGGTAGAGTCCCCAGGACCTGGTAAGAGGTGCACGTGGGTTTCTGAAAGTCTCTAGCATTTCAAGAGGGTGAAGATTTTCAAATATAGAGGAGTCATGATTATTCAACATGAGCAAAATACTTGATTGAGCTGCATGTCAGGATCAAAAGAAAGTAACAGAAAGAAGCCCCTCAGGAATTGGTGGGCCGAGGACCCCTTTGGCATCTCAAATATCTACGTGATGTGGAGTTCAAGAGTGACAGGTGGAGGCATTCCAAAGAGAACAGGAAGAGGTGAAGGAGGCAGCAGGGGAGGACGTTCTCCTTGGGAGGAGGGCATACCCTGGCTTCCCTGTAACCCATTTCTAACTGACCTGACCTTAAATCTCTCCCACCCGCTTATGCTACACATGATCACTGAGTTCTTTATTTCTGAGCCTGGACTTCTAAGCCCTTGTCATCACCGCTCTCTTCAGGATCGCCTATACATACTTTTAATCTTGACATTCAAATTATTCACCCTTGGATCCGAATGGCAATTCCAGTTCTTTCCCTATTTCCCCTACCAGAACCCTCGGCCACAAGCTTTTATATCCTGTTGTCTGCCTCTGCACATTTCTTCATTCCATTTCTGTACCCTAGAATTAGCTTCCTACTCCATCAAGAAGCAAATTACCATTCAAGATACAGAGAGTGATTAATTCTTCTCCAAACCAACCATACAGTTCTTGTCTATATAAGCGATCTGATGAGTAATCACATTTTATGTAATCTTGTATATTTCCACCTTATATGTTTACCTCATTATTATATTATTTAACACATGGGACTGTGTGGTATAGTGCAAGATCTCACACCTCGGAGTCCAAAGACCTTGGTTGGGGTTGCAACACCAGTGCTCACAAACAGGGCTGTGGAACATGAAAATACATCTGGGGTACAGTCTTTCATTAATAAAATGTTGCCTGTAATAATGTGAAACATCATAGTTGCTTTAAGGATCAAAAAAAGATGTTGCATGTGAAAGTACTCCACAGACTAAGACAATATTATACAGTTGACCCTTGAACAATATGGGTTTGAACTGTGCAGGTCCACTTATACACACATTTCCCCCCCAAATACAATACTGTCGATGTATTTCCTCTTCCTTGGGATTTTTCTTGGTAACATTTTCTTTTCTTTAGCTTACTTTATTGTAAGAATACAGAAAATAATAGAACATACAAAGTATGTGTTAATCAACTCTATGTTATTGGTGAGGTTTCCCGTCATCAGTAGAAGGCTATTTGTAGTTACATTCTGGGGGAAGTCAAAAGTTATATGCGGATTTCTGACTGCATGAGGGCTGGTGCCCCAAACCTGCATATTGTTTAAGGACAAACTGTCTACTACATCCTCTGTTTTGATCTTTCTTCCCACCTAGACTCTCAGTGTCTTGAGGGCAGGAACCAGGTCTAAACAGTCCTTGGGATTTTTTTTTTTTTTTAAAGATTTTATTTATTTATTTGACAGAGAGAGACACAGCGAGAGAGGGAACACAGGCAGGGGGAGTGGGAGAGGGAGAAGCAGGCTCCCCACTGAGCAGGGAGCCCGATGCGGGGCTTGATCCCAGGATCCTGGGATCATGACCTGAGCCGAAGGCAGACGCTTAATGACTGAGCCACCCAGGCGCCCCAGTCCTTGGGATTTTTAACTTCATCTATCAAGGCACCTCAGGATCTAAGTAAATGCATCAGGAATTAAATAAATATGCAATGATTCATTATTTTGCACTTCAAAGTCAGTGGCAAAGGGCCTGAGGAACCAAGGCCTGTTGCTTTTGTCTCACCAGTGCTCCAGGAATGCCTGGTCTACACCACACTAACTCATTTTCCACTTGGCTCCCAGAGGAGGCTTTTGACAATGCAAACCTGTCTCTGTTGCTCCAGCTCCCTTAGATAATCTTCAAACTCTTCAGAATGATCAAAATTTTTTAGGAGCTGGTCTGGGGCTGATTCCACAGCCTCTCTTTTACCCCTGTGCATGCCCCTCAAAGTCTGTTCCAGACCTGCTGGTTTCCAATGGAAGGAACTCCCTCTTCCCCCGTCCTACCATGTGGGGCTGCCTCAGCTCCATTCCATTGGCCGAATCTTATTTTGACCTTGAAACACTCTTTAAGGAAATCTTCTCTCTCACTCCAGTCCCTGACTCCAGAATACGTCAGAGTACCACAGTACCAGATACATGACTTAGGGGGCAGGCTTCCTGACAAAGGGGGCATACCTTCAAATATTCACTCCCAGAGCTCAGCACAGTGCCTGGCACAGGGTGAGTGGTTAAAATTTATACTGAATGAATGACTCTATGGATGAATTTAAAAAAAATTAAGTCAGCAACTCTACTTTTAATGCAACTGAGGGATGGGCATTATTTCAGAAAATTATAACAAATATGAAGACATTATATCTGAAAGAGCTAAATTTATGTGTTAAGCAGAATTCAGTATTTTGTACAACTCTTCAACATATCAAATTTTTTTTTCGTGATTAAAAATATGTTCTTATAAGATGTGGTACATATACACAATGGAATATTACTTAGCCATCAGAAAGAATGCAATCTTGCCATTCACCACGACATAGATGGAGCTAGAGTGTATTATGCGAAGCAAAATAAGTCAGAGAAAGACAAATACCGTATGATTTCACTCATATGTAGAATTTAAGAAAATACAGATGAACATATGGGAGAGGCGTAAAAAAAGAGAGAGAGGGAAACAAACTATAGAGACTCTTAGAGAACAAACTGAGGGTTGATGGAGGGAGGGGTGGGGGGTGGGTTAAGTGAGTGGGTGTTAAGGAGGGCACTTGTTTTGTTGAATCACTGAATTCTACTCCTGAAACCAATATTGCACTGTATGTTAACTAACTAGAGTTTAAATAAAGATTTGAAGGAAAAAAAAAAAACATGTTCTTATAAAATGAAATGAGTCTTGTCAAAGCAAACACAACCACTGAAGAAGAGAGTTGCCTGAGGCTAAAAGGTAGACCAAGGCAGAATGGAGATGATTCTACGTCCACAGTATTTTACAGAAAAGCATGCTAGATAGACAAAATGGGCCACTTATATATACATCAAGGGATGAAGTCTAAAATACAATTCCTGTTCTTTTGGGTACCCAGAAATGGGAAAGCATAAAAAACTACCAACCAGATTTCTTTTAAGGCAAGTTTAATTACTGTTCAGTATTTCTGATTAACTGATTAAGCAGGGAGACTTTTCTAAGACAGAATGCTGAGCTCACCCTCCCATAAAAACTGGAAGTGGGCATTTTTACTTTGACTTTAAGTGAAATCCCAAGAAACTGTTTCTGGCTTAAACTCCTAGAAAAGAATGCAGATGAGAAATTGAAGATGGCTTAGTCTAGAGGCGTAACAGCGGTGGTGAGGAAAAGGGGACTAAGAAGGAAAGGCAGCGTGGAGGGATTTATTGAGAGTCTGGTCTCTATGACTTGAGAGAGTGCTGAATAAAACATAATTGAATGAGGAGGCCTAATTTAGGGTGCTGGGAATGGAAAGAGGCGGGGGGAGGGGAAAGAATAGGAATTTGGAGAACTAGGATTTACAGGATAAGGCAAGTAACCAGATGTGGGGGCAGGGGGAAGAGAGAAGAGGAAAGCAGAGAAGATTTGATAGGTTTTATAACCTAGAAGACTCAAGAGGATTCCTCTTAGCTCCCTGACAGTCATGGCCCCTAAAGGAGGGACCAGAATAATAACGGAAAAACGTATACATTAATTGCCCTGAAATAACTCACAAAAATTGTTGATAGTAACTTTCCCCCTGTAGGTCTCGCTTTTACATAAAAATTACATAATCTCCATGAAAGTTTCATCCCAAAAAGTAACTGAAATATTTATAAGGAAACAGTAATATGGCCCCTTTTAGCACATAATGCCATTAATATTCATGTAAGGTTTTTTAGTTATTTAAAAATATTCCTCAAAAAGTAGATCAGTGGTTCAAAAATAATCCTGAATTTTAACAGGATTTCTTTTCTCATTCTTTTAGAACTATTTTTTAAACTGTGTTTTGTAAAGATAAGCTTTCCTGAAATGTAATTTTTATAATTCAAAAATTTACAGTTACAACTGAAGTACAAAAGACTCCTAAAATGTATAAAAGGATTTAAAGGTACTGGCAAGCTACAAAATCCTGGTAATTTTTTCCCATTGTTTGAAATCATACTGATTTCAATATAAACGGAGCATTTGCTCATCTCGGTTTCTTTACAAGTAATATTCTCAGAAGCATTATTGTTTCTGTAGATACTCTCTATATGGGGCGGTTGTGAAATTCTCAATGTGATGATGGTAATTCATTTTCATGACTTAAGTAATTGAGCCTATCTTTAGAGTTATTAATTATAATTACCTTATACTGTACTTCCAAAGGAAAATAGAATAAATAGGATGTAATCACTCCAACCATACTGTAAAAAACAGTAATTACATATTAACTTCCCATCAGTTCAGTCACATACGACTGCACGGAATTCCTTCAGTACGTTCGAGGCTCAATTTACACGATAAGCACGGACTTTCCCTTACGCTTGATAATTTACGGCCTTTTCCAACCACCAAGGTTCATCTGAAATCATTATACACTGCTTAGGAGGGAGAACGTGGCTCTTGAGTAAGAGATGGTTTCCTCCTGAACGCATGCCATGCACTTCACCATCCCCACTCCCTAAAAGAGAACAGGGTTTGACATCTGTTCAGCAAAAGCAGTTCGTGATACCTGCCCCAATCCTTTTACAAGAGAAATTTGGCAGCATATATTCAGGCTAATGTCTTCGGTTAGATTATAAAGTCTTGGAGGGCCGGCTTCATTTTGGTAACCGCCATGGCACGCGGCACCATCCTGCGTGTTCGATGCCCTTGGAATGTGTCTGCAGAAGGAATAAAATCAAGTCTCTAAAGGAAAAGACATGGGAGAAGCACGTAAGAGTTATGTTGCTTTGGACAGCGCTGGATGCTCACAAGTTTGCTGTGCTTCAGCTGGAAGCTGGGTCTGGGTGGTTGAGAGCTGCGGGTGGGGCACAGAGCAGGTGTTCTCCAGCATGGCCCGGCCCCCTCTGGGGACTTTGGCCTTAGCCTCAGGGCAAAGGTAATTCTATTTTGTATCTCTGTTCATTTTTTTTTTTTTTTTAAGAAACACTCTAGGGGCACCTAGGTGGCTCAGTCGGTTAAGCATCTGCCTTCGGCTCAGATCATGATCCTGCAGTCCTGGGATCAAGTCCTGCATTGGGCTCCCTGCTCCGTGGGGAGTGTGCTTCTCCCTCTCCTTCTGCCTCTCTTCTCAGTTTGTGCTCTCTCTCTCTCTCAAATAGATAAATAAAACCTTTAAAATAATTCTAATATTTAATAGGTACACAGCTCCAAGAAACAACAGCTGGTGGGAAGTAAAAATCCTATAATTATTACTGTCAATATTTAAATGCCTCTTTTATGGGGATTGCCATATTTTGCTACAGTATAGCTTCACAAAGTGCTAACTTTGTTCAGATCATTGTTACCATCCTAAATTGAGCGTTTACTGGTTGGTAGATCCACCAGTAAATAATGCATTTGTAAATTCCTATCATCCTTCAGGTATATATTATAAAGAAACACATTTGAAGCTTCCAAGATTATAGATCAATGAAAGAATATGGGTAATTCTATTAAGAAAAGTTTACCTGTCTGTTGAAGTGCGTGTAGAAATGGTTGTGGGAAAAGGTCGATAAGTTATTTTGTAGAACCTAATTTGCCTTACTTTTTTGGGAAGGGCATATAAAAAATATATATATACTGGCTTCTTCTAAGTAACAATAAATAATGATGATGATAATCAGAGCTACTACTGAGAGCTTATTTTATGCCAGGTCTTTGGGTAAGCATTTAACAGCTATTAAGTTATTTAATATATTCTCTATCCCTATTAGGTAAGTACTATTATTGAGGCCATTTTATACATGAGAAAAACGAGTCTAAGAATTAAGTCCCACAGCCACAGAGTCCAGTGAGGGAGTCATAACATGAACACAGAACTGTCTGACCCCAAAGACTAAGCCTAGCACTGTACTCATGCACAGCCCTGTATGGATATGGCCTCTAACCTCTGGGATTTACAAGCATCCAACTACTGAAGAATATACCTTCCATTCAGAGTCCTTAAATCCCCGAAGGGCAATCCCAGGAGATCTGAGGAATATCACACAGGACATTTCTTTTTTCTTTTTTTTTTTTTTATTCTTATGTTAATCCCCATACATTACATCATTAGTTTTAGATGAAGTGTTCCATGATTCGTTGTTTGTGCATAACACCCAGTGCTCCATGCAGAATGTGCCCTCCTCTATACCCACCACCAGGCTAACCCATCCTCCCACCCCCCTCCCCTCTAGAACCCTCAGTTTGTTTTTCAGAGTCCATCGTCTCTCATGGTTCGTCCACCCCTCCGATTTCCCCCTTCTTCTTCTTCTTTTTTTCTTAACATATATTGCATTATTTGTTTCAGAGGTACAGATCTGAGATTCAACAGTCTTGCACAATTCACAGCGCTTACCAGAGCACACACCCTCCCCAGTGTCTATCACCCAGTCACCCAATCCCTCCCACCCCACCCCCCACTCCAACAACACTCAGTTTGTTTCCTGCGATTAAGAATTCACATAGGACATTTCTAACTCACTCTAATCTATTGACTTCTTTAAAATTCCCCAGAGAGGATATCCCAGTGTCCTCAGCAATGTGAGCCCGTAGCAATCTCTAGTATCTCAAATGATCAAAAAAAAAGTTTCCTCTATCATAACTTTTATTTGAATTAATGTATTCTGGAATCATGCGCTTTCCAAGTGTGCCTTCCTTCTCCTTGGATTTTTCTTATGTATGTCTGTATAATATGTGTGTACATGTGCAACACACACACACATTCATTCAAACTAGGTAGCATTTTGAGAACAAAAATACTAATTTTATCTGAATATACCCCTACATAATTAGGTAATTAACCCTTACTTTATGACTGGCTAACAGCAAAGCAGCAGAATGATATGCGCCCTGAAGCAGAAGTGGCCTTTGTTTCAAAAATTCCAAATATTCTACAGTGTAATAGGGGATATTTTAAGTGCTATTTAATACTAAACATTATTTTTTTTAATTCATGAAGTAGGATGGACTCAGCATGGGGAAAAATCCAGATGGAAGGAGGAGTAAAGAGTAACACCCAGAATACTGCTAATTACCGTTAGCACCACTCCGCAATTAACCATGTACTAGACTGTGGTTTCTTTGTTACAGTCCTGAATTATTTGACTATTAACTTTCATACATGCCATTTTCGCAACCAGACTGCAAAATTCTTAGAGCCTAGGAACAATGTTATGCTATCAGCTCAAGTGTGTAGCACAGGGCCTTTCTCTTAGGGACAGAATGAACACTGGTGAACTGGCTGATTGGTTGAAAATGTCAGCTCCCGGTTTTCAGGCATCTGCCCGAGCCTTACCATCCAAAGCCGAGTCACATTTCTAAACACGTGTAGAACAGCACATTCAGGCTCCACATCTGCTTCTGTGCATTTCTCTCTTCCCAGCATCTAGTGAAGCACCTGGTACGTTAGAGACCATGATAAATATTTACTCAATGGATGCAACTACTCTCAAAGAGCTGAGAATCACCGAGAAGCTCAGAAGTCCAAGATCACAGGCTTCACCCCAGAGAGTCTGCTCCTGGGGGTCTGGGGAGAGATCCTAGACTCTGCACCAATGCCCCCAGGGACACTGGTATTTACAGACCTCACACAAGCACAAAGCTTATCCATCTGCTGCCAGGACTCCGCAAAAGGTCCTTCCTTGGTCAGGGCAGCCCATCTATTTGGCCACAATGCAGGGGAGCAGTTTTGGCCAATTTTATAAAGGCAAGACCGACGAGAAACATGACAAAGGCACAGCAGCTGACAGCACCGCTTGCCCTGGGACCTCAGTTTGTTATCTTTTGAGAAAGAAGAAAAAAAGGACTCTGGATATTTAGAATATTTCTTAGAAAGGCAAGAGACTTCCCAGTAGTGTATATCATGGCCATTGGTACAATTATTTTCATTCTCAGAAAATCTGCTTGCTAAGTCATGAACTAGAGTGGAGACAAGTTGGGAGAAATGCATTTTCCATCGACAAAGCTCATTTTTTTTGGACAGACCGAAAGAAACATAATGTACAAGCCATGTACTTGGTCCAGGCTCCTCACCACCCCTATGTCATGCACACATACACACAAAAAGACAAGTCAGGGAAGGGAGAAACTGCTAAAAAGAGGTGCGCAGGTTAATATAGAAACTGCATATGAATTATTTTAAAAGAAGCACCGAGATATTGATGGCACTGTGGGGGAAAAATTAGGCAGTATTTTAAGCTAAGATGGGGCATAAAATATCACAAGACACTGTACCCGAACGGGGTGGTGTAGGTCACGTGACTTCTTGGGAGGAACCGTGCTTGAGAGGCAGGACCAGGGACCCAGTCTTCCTCTCGGCGTCACTTATCCTCAAAGCATCAGTCAATATGAACACCTACTCTTTTAGAACTCTGGGGAGTTCTAAGAAATTGCATTGGAGGATCACATGAGAACCTCAGATCTCCAACAGTCCTGATGCTGGGCACTGTGATTTGGGTTTTATCCTCTCAAGCCAGTGGCCAGAGTGGTTTCAACTTTTTAAAAGGAAAGCGTTTCAATCCAAATTTACAGACACCTGTCCCTTCAGTTTTCCAGTTCTGCCTCATCTCTTCCAAACAGGAGCCATCCTCTGTGCACCGTGGAAGGTGCAGGCAATGGCAAGGTACCCACGTATTCCCGATTCTCTCCACTTGCCCTACTTGTCGGGTCCTGCTACCCACGGAAGCACTAAAGCTTACAAACAAGCTTTCATACCAAAGGTCTGTGGCGCAGCAGGCACTCTCCTCAAGGTGCAGGGACGGTGGTAAAGTGGAGCCACACAGTCCCTGCCTTCACGGAACGTGCCTAGCATGGAGGACCGGCTTCCCCCTAGCTAACCACAAGAAAAAGGAGTGCAGAAAGGAAAAGTCCATCATGCCTTGGGAGACCCCAACAGGGATGCCTGACCAAACCCAAGTCCCACGCCTCCGATGAGGTAAGAGTGAGTTCTATTTAAAGCCTTCCTTGTGGCTCTCTCAAATTTCCAAGGGGAAGCATCTTCTTGGGGAAAACTTTGCGACCGGCTCTTTCAGAGTCCCCAAGAGCAAATCCACCACACCTCTGTACGATGAATAAGCTGAACCATGGGATGTGAACACAGCTCTCTGAAGAGTAACTGTAGACTCACAGGGAAGTAGGACAGGCACAAGTTCTTGCAGGGGAACAAAGTTTCTTCAGGCTGGAATGTTTGGCTTTACTGCAACATGTCCTTCACTCTGGCAGGAGATGGGGAGGGGAGCAGTATTCGTCTCCTTAAGGGAGTGTGATGACATCCTTAGTAAAACAAATATCATTATGCCCATAACTCCAAGCTGGACAGAACATAGCCAATCACATAAAATTCTAACCAAAAAAACCCAAAACAAACAAACAACAAAAAGAAACCACGGGAACCTATGTGTGACAGAGGAAAGCCAACTGTGAAAGCATGACAAACTTTGCTACACGAGTATTACTTTTTTCACTCTCTGCTTAGTGCTTGCTAACTTGGGGCAGGGGCATCTTGAAAGCTTTCAAAGTTCTTTGTAGGTTTAGTCCTAAGGAATGACTCCTCCTCTGTGAGGCAGCTGTGTCTTTTCCAAGGAAGAGGCTGGGTAAGGGAAGTCAGGCAAAAAGTACCAATGCTCCGGGATGGGGGACAGGGTGCAGCACAGAACTTACTTGGACCTTTGGTGATTCCAATTTCCTCTACAAAGCAGAGACTGCTCTAATGAGTATCATATCCAATTTGGATACTTACTGGATTAAATAAGGTGATATAAATGTATCTTGGATTAGCCTATTGTATATTATTTCCCCTTTGTTTTTAAGAAATATGAGGTTTTTATTAAGAAATATTGGCTTTTTCCCCCCAAGAATGTATTTATTTATTTATTTGTCAGAGAGAGAGAGAGAGAGAGAGAGACAACAAGCAGGGTGAGCATCAGGTAGAGGGAAAGGCAGACTCCCTGTTGAGCAAGGAGCCCAATGTGGGACTCGATCCCAGGATCTGGGATCATGACCTGAGCTGAAGGCAGATGCTTAGCCGACTAAGCCACCCACACATCCCAAATATTGGCTCTTTTGTTCAGAGGTGAGCACATTCCATATCTTTACATGTATATACAAGACTTCCCTCTCACAAGGATCATTATTGTGATCACCATAAATTGCATGATCATTGCGCATGCCTCTAAATTGTGAAATGTGAAGAACCCTGTACTTTTACTGTTGTTCTTGGTACCAGAGCAGATACTACTGGATCAAAGAGCCAGTATTTCGATGGAAATAAAGGTCAACATTTGAAGAAAAGAACCAACATTTCATTGGGGGAGAATCAGTATTTGAATGAGGGGATCAAGATTTGAATGGGGTACCTCTAATAGCTCTTACTTTCTAGATTCTGTTTAAAGAATGATCTAAGGTAAGAAATCAAGGGTCTTGCCATCTGTCAATTCAGGGTTCCAAGACACCATTATTTTACTGGATGCTCCTTCCTTCATGGTTCCTTATGCATTCAAGGATCTCTTTAGGAGAAATAAGAGGTCTCTTCCTTCCTTCCTTCCCAGACTCTCCTACTTTCCTAATTAATGACAGAACACTCGCTGGATTCTAGGGTAGAGCACACATGTAACCTCTATGTTCTTCAAGCTCCTTACAGTTTTATAGCTTCGAACATAATGGCACTAATTAATGGCATTTCTATCACTCATATGTGGCCCAACATTTCCATCAGTCCTTTCGGTAATACCCTAGCTTACATAACCATCAGTACCAGAATCCTGAGGTTACTCAGAATCCTTACTTGTCCCGTTTTGAGGCTGAGAAACTTAGCTGGTGCTTGAAGAGGGCAAACGTCACTGCACAAATGACCAATCTTTTGGATGCATGCTTCACAGAGTCCCCTGGGTCCACTTGGTGGCCCTGTTCTTCCGTGTTCTAGGACACCCTTTGGACGTGGGATCAGTTAACACTGTGTCCATTTTCTCTCCTAGGCAGGCATTTAGCATGGCTTTTCATTTAATTCTTTTGCCGCTGGAGTGATTTTGCTGCCGTCAGACTGTATTATGGATATTAGGTCTTGAATGAGCTGTAACTTTCTGCAATTGAAAATTTATAACACAAAGACAATTTCACTGGGCTCTGTCGCTGTTTAACACACAGTCCCTTGAGTACTCAGGGATTTCTATGACATTACCTCTACTGCCCACATGTGCTGAATTACGAAGGTGGCTTATTTTCATTCCCTGGCTGTTCTCCTGAGCCAATTCAGCTTCGTTGGGATAAAAATATATGTCCATATTTCCTTCCCTTGATATTCTACCCTCATCTGTACCGGGCTTTTGCCCTTGGAAAACTATGACCTGCGTGTAAAAAACTGGTACAAATGGACAAATAAGATAATGATTAAAACTGGCCTAGAAGCTTGTTTTAGATATTGGATCTTTAGCAAAAAGCAAATCTTTTGGAAGGATATCGATGATTTTTCTCTTCCATGTAACTGACTACACCCTAGTGGACATGTGAATTGGCAGTGAAATTCCTAAAAACAAAGCAGGATGGAGTGAATCAGGATAAAGCAGGATGACCTGAGGATAACTCAACTGAACCACATATTTACAACAGATAATAAACTGTACTTTCTGTTAAAAAAAAAAAAAAGTTTGAATAATCACATTCTCCACTTTTTAAAAATGAGAGTTTTATCATTAACACAAGATTTAAAGGTCAATATCCATCCACATTATTATTCAAAATCTATTATGGATTTTTTTGTGAATTAGTGTTAGAAAACCAGTTCTTTCATTAAGAGCGATCATTCGGAAGTGCTGGCTTTTATGTCTCACCAGCTGCAAAGCTAGAGTCTCGGGCCAACCCTTTAAATGGTCGTTCTTTTTCACCATGCAATCTTCTCTTTCCCTGAAGAAATCACCAAGACCAACTTACTACCGAGCTGCAACTAGCTGCAAAGTGTATCCTGTGTATAACATTTTGTTCTTCCCCGTCATTCCAAGGAAGCAACCACAAGATAGCTGAGAACATCTCACAGTGGTTCATGGACCCATATTAACAGAGTATATAGACAAAGCTGGGAAGGTAGTGGGAGCCTGAAGAACAGAAGATTCTTTATCCACAAAATTCGTGGTGGTGATTTGTTATCTTTGGACTTTATGAACAGTTACAAAGACTGGTATCCAAGTCAGCTTTCAGAAGAAATCTATAAAGTCTAAGATAACCACCAGCGGCTAACTGGAACCTTTTCTCAGCTAGGAGGATGAATCTCAGGGTTTAAAGTTTAGCAACCTAATAAAAAAATAAAAAATAAACTAAATAAAATAAAAATAAAAATAAAACTTAGGAACCTAAGCCCTGCAAAGATGTCATGGCAGTTTTTGCTTAGTGACCAAGCATACAGTGTCCATCATCAACCCTGAGGCTCTCAGACCAAACATATGAGGGCTGGCTTCCTTTAGGACAAACTTACAGGCACTGAGATCTTTGAAACTGTCTTCTTGTCCTCAGGCTTCTAAGGCATCATGACCCCAACTCAATCCTCACTATCCTGCCAAGTTTTTGAAGAAGTCAAATACTCAAACTTTCAAGCTGTTTTGCTGTGAACTGTTTTCAGTGGAACTGCAATTTGATGCAACTTATTTTGCTTTACAGTACTTTTTCGTTAAAAGACCACATTTACCTGTAACAGTGGCTGAGCTTGTCTTGGACGTTCAGTGAGTATCTCTCTGTCTTATTAGTCAATGCACTAAACTGCCATCTTAGGGGTTTCTCATATTTCTAATGCATTTCAACATCCAGTTGTGCATAAACCAGAAGTGAAAAGGTGCAGCAGGAAAGAGAATGAAAGTGCCCTAATAACAGACTAGGCTTCATTAATACTCATTCTCCCAACAATGAGTTGTTTAGTGTTTACAAATATACAAGCACCTACACAAGTACACATACACAAATACACACAGATACAAGCACACAGACCTATACAAATATGCATATACTAATGCGTGCCCATATACAAATGTACACATACAATGCACATACACATACGAATGTTAAAGATTATGCTAGTGGCGTTACAGGGAATAAAAAAGAAATACACTGTACTCTCAAAAATATGTATTCTGGCTAGAAATAATGAAAAGCACTTACACTTCAGAACTCAGGGCCATTAATACAAATATATATTACATATACATATATATATGTATACACACACATACAGAACAATAGAGACATAGGTATATGCACTTCAGACCTCAGTACTTTTTTTTTTTTTTAAGATTTTATTTATTTATTTGAGAGAGAGAATGAGAGACAGAGAGCATGAGAGGGAGGAGGGTCAGAGGGAGAAGCAGACTCCCCGCCGAGCAGGGAGCCCGATGCGGGACTCAGTCCCGGGACTCCAGGATCACGACCTGAGCCGAAGGCAGTCGCTTAACCAACTGAGCCACCCAGGCGCCCCAGACCTCAGTACTTTTAATACAAAGTAGCCATAAATGCTTTAGAAGAAGAAAATGCTATGGGGCATCACAGAAAACAAAACTATAGCATGGCAAGTAAGGAGGGAAAAGCAGGCAGTCTGTGAGGATCCTCAGGGATCTCATGAGACAGCTTGTACCCCAAATGGTTTCGTATTAGGGAAATTACGACAATGCTGGCATAAAGTACGTGTCTGCTGAATGAATGGCTGAAAGTATGAATGAGCACAGATAACTGCAGAGCGGGAACACTCAGAGTATTACAAGGCTGCAGGTAATATAAAATGCCAACCACTAATAATGTGTCCATCCTAAAACTGGCCAAACCTCCCAGACTCACCTGGCGTCCACCGATACGACGGTTTCCTTCTCTTCTCTTACTAATACGCTGCATTTTGGGTCTCAGCGTTGATTTAGACACAGCTCTGTGGATCATATTAATGAGCTGCAACCAGAGTTAACCAAGGGAAAGGCAATTTTTTATACACATCATCAACGTTTCAAGATGTTTTCTTTTTTTCTGAAAACAGTTGAAAAGATGATTCCTGTCTTCTAACTACCAGTACACACATATCTACTTGTACATATAACGCTATCTTGGAAATTTCTGGAGATAGATCAGACTCCTCTCTTACTCCTCGTTTAATATTAGAATCTACTCTGCAAGGGCTGTATTGATCTTGTAAGTACACTGGCCCCTTGTTGGCCTCTTGAAACATAAGAGCAGTCACGTGTGAGCAAGTACTTCACAGATGCAGAGGTGACACAGGGTTCTGGAAGGATTCAAGATTCCTTGGTCATTAGACAAGAAGCTGTGAAAGGTGATGGAAATAAATACAGGACACAGAATTACAAACTCAGGTATAGGTTTAACTGTCTTCTAAGATACTGGTCATCATCAGTGAATCCTTGTTACCTGTGATGGTTTTCTAGACAGCATGTTTTAGTTACTCAAAGGAGGTGTAAAATGGCTCTAAGCTGCCAGAGTCATACAAAAAAATATTTATTTATTTTTTTGTCAAATGGAGAGAAAGATCCTATTCTGAGTGATGGCAAGAAGATTTGAGGAAATATACTGAGAATTATAAGCGGATGTTGACAGAACGAGAGGAACGGTTAGCAGAAGCCACACAAACCCAAAGGCTGCGATTTTAAAAACAGGAAATTCAAGTAAGCACAGAGCATTACTCTGTTTGAAAAATAGCAGATGTATAAATTAAGTTGCCAAGGAAGACATCAAAAACAAACAGTATAAATGAGTTTTAGGAGACAAGTAGACACTTTAATGGGGGCAGCAGGGATTTAAGGCTATAGTGACAAAGGAAGGAGGTGGGACAGAGACACTGAGAGGTGACAGGCAGTGTGACAAAACGCCATCACTATTTTAATAGCATCAACTCTGGACCACTGTGCCATTTTAGAGTAACTGAAAATGAAGAAGCCACGTTATTAGATAATAGATCATCGGTTTATTAAGAACAGGAATGAAAGGAGGAACTCCATCCCTCACAGGAGGAGTATTTTCAAAATTTAGTTGTGAAGGGTGAGTTATCCTTTCTGAGTGATTCGGTTGCTTGTGTGAAACTCATTTTTTACCGAAATTACCCATCGTACACCTGCCTCTCCGTATCAATGTATCATACCCAGAGGCTCTTTCCCTGTGGCCACGTCACAAATAATACAAGTCTCTGAATAATCCCAATTCCTGGTTCACAAAAGCTTAGATTTATGCCCAAGCAAGTTAATTTTATAGCCCACAAGAGAAATGACTCTTCTTCCGGAGCCAAGGGTATGACGCTCAGGAGCCCAGCGTGCACAGCACCTGCTGTTCAATGCTCTGTGCTCGCCTGGGCGCAGAGGTCCCCATGCTGCATTTGTGTAAGTTCCTGGCCATTTCCACCACTCATCAGGTCAGTTTCAAGAGAGAGCCTGTTGAGCCTGAAACCATCATCCTCAATGGTCCATCTAAGTGGGTCCCGTTAGAAAGGGAGTCATTTAGATCGAAGTAGCTTATAACAATGTCCTGTGGTCAGCAAGCAAATTCTGTTGTGCACCTGTTTGTGATCTACCTGTGGTTCCAAGAGAGAATTTCAGTCCACGGTTTCCTCCTCCATCCTGGTCTACAAGAACCCACCTCATGCTTTTCTTTAAAATGAGCACATGTGAATCAGAGGGAAGTATTATGTTGTCCACAGGCTACCGAAAGTAATTATTAGAGGAATTTATGAAAACATATTAAGGGGATTTTGAATCCGTTGAACATCTTTTGAAATTTTACATGTGATTACAGACTGTAAGCTCCATGACAGGAACCAAAAATGTTATATGAACCACTGTATTCCCAGATCTACTTGCAGTGCTGGGCACAGAGCAGGAGTGCATTACTAAATTTCCTCTTTGCCTGAAATAAATGGTCAATAAGTTTTGGAAATTTTCAAGAGTCACTCAATGTTACATTTTAAAATGCTGAATCAGTTTCTGTTTTAGATATGAAAACATCAAGTGAATTACAATACATATTTGTATTGCAATTTATTTTCAACCAAGCAACATTTACCCCAACCCATTTCTATCTTTAGTAGGTATAAAGAAGCTAAGTGATATTATCCTTTCCCAACCAGGCACGAAAACAGTTGGAGTCAATGTCATTTCACAGGGAAGTCATTAAGAATAACAAGCACGGCCATGTTAAGCGTGTGTAGGTATGTATATACATATAAATCTAATCTTTGAATTTGAGAGACAAGGTGGGGGAGGGAGGAGGGGGTGAGAAAGAGAAAGGGAGGGGGAGAGAGAGAGAGGAAGAGAGAAAAGGAGGGAAAGAGAGAGAAGAAGGGAAGGAGGGAGAGAGGGTGAGGGGGAAAGAGAAAGAGAGAATACATATCCTCATGTTCCTGCATATATTAACTTCATAATGATGCCATGTCTCGAATCTTTGTTAGACATCCTCCACCAGAGGTCAAGGTCTGGCAGAAGTACTTTCAGACTGTGACCTGTCAATGCCCTCATCCCTGAAGAAGGCTGGCCGCTGTCCTAAATGGTAAGAATGGCCAGTTCTTTTCCATGAAGAGCAAGTATTCCACAATACTAAGGAACTGCCACCATGAAGTTCTCAGCAGCAGAAGCCTTAACGATCATTACAGAGTATCATCACCAAACGTGCCTCCTTGGCCCCCCAATGCCTCAGACTCGGGCTCCCCCCACACATACTCCCACGTAGTTTCTAGAGTCATGACGGACTGTTCTGGGGCCTGTTATTTTCAAACTTCTTTTTCAGTTTTTTGTTTTTGTCTTCTTTAGTGGCTCAATGATGGGAATAGGAAGAGTGTCAGAAATGGTAACCATAAAGGACTCCTCAGAAAAGGACTGAAGATAGAAAGCATCGTTCACAAGCCTTGGCAATGTGTACCACGGTGTGTAGCTTGAGGAACTGCCCCGTCACGTCCCTGGTGCTGGCCTTTCAGAATGTCCACAGACACAAGAACACTTTAGAAGCCACGGATCTCCCTGCTTGTGGAAGAGGTCTCCTCCCTTCACATCTGTGGCTTTCACTCCACAAATCTGCAACTGGAGACTGAGGGACCGGGAAAATGGAGGCAACTCCGGAGGTCAAGTTTATCTGCCCTTATTTTTCTTCTTTCTCCTTGGCGACTTGAGAAAGACTGATACTCCAAGTTGTACATTTCAGCGCCAGATATTGCAACTATACTACAAGGTTTTTAAGGACAGAGAGATGCTTTCCCTTCTCCGGGGAGCTTCCCTCCCTCTCGCCTCCAGCCTATGCTGGATCAGGACCCCTGCTCCTGGCTCCCATGTGCAAATCATTTATTTCATGACAGCAAGTTCACACTTGATAACAGCTTTGTGGATGTGTGTCCAAGATTGTTATTTTCCTGAGGACCAAAGTCCTATTTTGTTAGGCAATGAGCTTGGCCATCATCAACACTTGATATGCGTAACTAAAGCTTGAATTGATCTGCATGAGACCATTTTTTTTCCCATGACTTCTTGGTTTGAAGAGGCCCATTCCTCCTGGTTTAAAATGAGCAAATGTAGGAGAAGGGAAAAAAGGAGGCTCTGCTCCCTCAATTATCAAGTTAGGAAGGTTTTGGAAAACTAACTATGGAGGGATTACTTTCTGAAGACATTTTTTTTAAAGATTTATTTATTTTAGAGAGAGCGAGCGAGTGCAAGTGGGGGGAGGGGCAGAGGAAGGGAGAGAGAATCCTCAAGCAGACTCCCCACTGAGCACCAAGCCTAACATGAGGCTCCATCCCAAGATGCCAAGATCATGACCTGAGCTGAAACCAAGAGCTCGATGCTCAACAGACTGAGCCACCCAGGCACCCTTGAAGACATTCTGAATGAGCACAAATCTGTGAGTTTCTGCAGTCACAGTTTGAAGGGCACAGGTGGTTGGAAACAGGCACAAAGAGTCAATTGATTTTAACATTAGGTTTTTTGACTTTGTCTAACAGGCGATTTCTGAACATCATAAAAGCGTTCTTAATTTGGCTCTGTATTGTGTAAAGCAGATGTCCTTGGTTACTAAACTGATTAGTAAGTGGTTTATATTATTCTAATGGTTACCATCATTATTGCAAAAGAAAAAAAATTCCAGTTGAGTAAGGCTGCAAAGCAAGAATGTTCTGCACAGTATTGGGGCTGAGAGGATGTCATATGCAGAAAGGATCCAGGTATGCAGACAAGGCCTTGCTGCAGAGATCCATTTGCTGTGCAACAGCGCTATGCATTTTAAAAAAATGAATGTTCCATTCGGTGGCTGCTTAAAAAATACGATGGAAGGCAGGACAGAAACCAAAGGTAGCTCCCAGAGATGCCTTTACCACCTGGAGCATGGATCTCACTTGGATCTGAAGCACTCCAGACCTTTTAAAATGGGCTCGCGTTCTGCCATGATTCTAGGCTATGTGGTTACCTGGTAAATACAGATAAAATAATAAAAAAGGATGACACCGCTGCTCCGTACCCCCGTCATCTGTATGAGACCTTCCTCAGTAAAAGGCATAATAATTTCCATGAAAGACATAAAAATCTCTATTCTCTCCTGTCTTCAGACCATTTCTCTCAGCACACTAGGCTCTATGTGCCCAGGACACGACCTCCCAAAAGACTTTCTCTGCAAAAAGCCCTATGCGGGGGCGCCCTGCATTCAGAAAGAGACAAACAGCAAAAACCATTCTTTTCTTCGAGTCAAAGACAGCAAGGAAATAATCTATCCTCTCAGCACTGGGCACTATTTCCTCATTCCACTGATCAGAGCTTGTAACTTATGCTTATTTTTGTGATTGTCTGGCTAACACCTGTCTCCTCTATTTGACCATGAGCTCCATGAGAGCATGAAGCAGCTTTGTTTTTGGTGATTCCTGTTTCCCCAGCAGAACATGGAGTCTGGTACTTAGTAGGACCTCAAATCTTTGTCAGGGAAGGGAGGAGGAGAGAGAGGGACAACAGTAGAGAGGAAGGAGAAAGGGGTAAACTCCAAAAGAGAAAATGCTGCTTAATGGTTGGGTGT
The DNA here is from genome assembly GCF_029215605.1 of Mirounga angustirostris. NCBI lineage: Eukaryota > Metazoa > Chordata > Mammalia > Carnivora > Phocidae > Mirounga > Mirounga angustirostris. The sequence goes on from NW_026991713.1 coordinate 129,309,173, forward strand.
TAGAAAAATCTGCCTGGGGCGCCTGGGTGGCTCAGATGGTTAAGCGTCTACCTTCGGCTCAGGTCATGGTCCCGGGGTCCTGGGATCGAGTCCCGCATCGGGCTCTCTGCTCCTTGGGAGCCTGCTTCTCCCTCTGCCTCTCTCTCTCTGTCTCTCATGAATAAATAAATAAAATCTTAAAAAAAAAAAAAAGAAAAATCTGCCTGCTTGATTTCATGCAAATAGTCCAGACCTACACATGGTCAGACATCTTACATGTGCTGGATATTCACAAGCCCAGAGAGAGTGGCCAGCCTCAGCAAACACTAGGATAGGTCTTAAAATTTTATACCAATCATGTAATTGGACCTATCAAGGGAGAAATTGGTTTGCTATGCCTGGGAATTGGTGGGAATTTCATTATTTCTGAATTTGCAAAATAGCGTTTGGTTGAAAGGTCTAATTGTGTAGACTTGTCAACTTCTAGGGCCAGATCTGGGTCCAAGTTGGTGGACCTGAGGGTCTTTGTCACAGAAACCGCAGACACTGAGCTCATTTACTGGCTGAACATCTACCTGCAAGCTCTTGGCGCCTCTGTAAATGGACAGCCTAAAAGCTGCCGATTCGAGAGGCACTGGTTGGCCAATCCATGCGCTGTCTGACCCACACCTGCAGTCATTCTGCACTTCAAGGACTGCAAGCTTCAGACAGGAGCACCGCTGAAGTATTTTTAAGAGCCCGAGTGTCGGCTCTAGTGCTCCTGCTGCAGGTCTCGATATGGCCCTTCTCCAGATCGTCATCTAGGAAATCAAGGGCCACACCACCAGAGCAGGTGGAGGGGCTGGAAGGATTGGAGGTTGGGATGGGGGGGTGGAGGATGAATCAAGAGGCCCCAGATGCAGGAAAGGTAGAAGCAGAGGCTCTTCTGGAGTCTCATGGCTGAATGGAGCATTCCCATTGTCCTTGGGTTTTTGAAGAGCAAGAGTGCCCTCCCAGGGCAAGCTGGTACTTGGAGGTGGGTCTTTGGAGATGCTTGAGATTTTCAGGAATTTCAGCTTCAGAGATGGTGGGGGTTAGTGTGTCTTCAAATGATATAAAGTAAGCCTGAAGTCTGATTTTTCTCTTGGTAAATTCCTCTTTTTTCCACAACAATGGAACTGAAATCCCATTAGAACATTAAGAACCTAAGAAGAAAACCCAGCAAAGTTTTACTTTCTGCTTCTCGAAGGCAGGAGCACAGGGATTGAGGACGGTCTTGCCGTTTGATAAGTCAACTACTCAGGAAATATCTACTCCCCAGCACTAGAATCAGGGAGTCCTGTTTTCCTTCAGTGTGTAAATCAACTGCTAAAGGCGCATACTTTGTCCGCAACTGCACTTCCTGGTACAGAAACTCACAGAAGTCAGTATTCCCTGCACCTGGGGAAGGTGCTGGACACACAACAGGTGCTCCAAGAATGTTCGCTGTCTTGGAGGAACCTCTCCCTTCCCCTGTGGAATTAGCACTGTACCTGCCTCCACTCAAATTCTGGGTATGTCCGGAAAATTAACTGTTGGGAAACTGAAGGATGAAGAAGAAACACAGTGGATCCTGGTAGTGTTACAGGATTGTATACAGTTACCAAAATGCATCACCTATACACTCAAAGAATGAATTCTACTGTACGTAACTAATACCTTAGTAAACAAAGGGGGGTGGGGATCCAACAACCAAGTTCATAGTGCACAGCCAGGATTTGGATGGAAATACAGCCATCCTCTTGACCAAGAAGTGTTCCAGCCCATGCGCCTGTTAGCAATTTGTATTTCTTCTGTGAAAAGCCTATTTGTATCCCTTACCCATTTCTTTATTGGGTTTTTGAATTCTAAATTATAATTTGTAAAAGATTTTTAAATATTAAAATATTAACTTTGTCAACAAAAAGAAACTAAAGATTTATAGTGCAAACATGACATTTCTGAGGATATTTCCTCCCAAAATTGATAGAATAATTAATAGACTGTTAGAGGGAACCATAAATTTGATTCATGCTACAACAGAAATTTTCTCTATTATTTTAAATGCTAGGGAAAGGTCCATGAGAGTGCTTTCACAAGAAGTTATGTTTGCTATCCTGAATCACTGAAAGCTATGGGAATGCAAGGTTTCTGAGCATGCCACTTAGGATGGAAACAAGAATTTATCTAGCTTTCTCTGAAGCAGCTGGTTGACACTATTCCTCAGGAAAGATGGATGACAGTAAAGTAAAATCTGAATTTTAGAAAGCACGTTGACTGAATTCCACCTACTCAATTTATTGCTCTCTTTTATCAAATCCTCTTCAATTGATCTGTTCCGGTTTACTCAAGAAATGTAAAGTTTCAGGGGAAAAAAAATCATGCCTCTGAACCATCACACCTTCGTTGTTAATACGGGGAGACAGAGGTGTCAAGGTTACAACTGCCTTTCTGGTGCATCTTCTTACAGAAAAATCATTAGTCCCCATTTAGCTTCAGCTTTGTTTCTGTATCTGGTCAACCGGAGGGTGGCCCGGGAAAGTGCCTTCAGCAGCCCACCCTGCCCAGTGACTCTGCTCACCTTTCTTTATGAAGTCACCCGCTGAGACAGGCAGGAGCCCAGAGCGCCTCCATCCTCACCACAGAGAGTGACAGAGGAGTTAAGTGACTTGAGAAAGGTCAAACCACCAGTCACTGGTCAGGACCAAAATAGAATCGGGGTTTGCTGACCTCCTTGTCTCCTGCTCAAATGCTTCAAGGACAAGAGAAGTGACTCCTGAGCTGTAAAATAAGACTACAGCTTTTGATTTTCTCATCCTTGAAGAAGATGAGCTGAGGCACTTCTTTAACTTTTTTTTGCGGATATCCAAATGAGAGCTTGTTGAATTGGTGGGGGAAACCAAAGGCCAAGAATCCAAAAATTGGTGACTTCAGCTTCTCCAGTGACTAGCTATAACCTTAAGCAAAAATGTGAGGCTGTCGTGCCATGATTTTTCTCTGTGAAATGGGGACGTTTTACCATGTAATGAATATACCAACCTTTTAACATAAGTAACGTATCTTTGAGTCCTGTTACTCAAAGCTGTGGGAATGCAAAGTTTCTGGGCATGCCATTTACGATGAAAACAAGAATCAAGAGGAGCAGACATCCCGAAAACACTACTCTGCGTGTTGGCTTAGGACTACTGAGAACAGGAAGGAATCAACACATTTAACCGGGGTTTACTTATTGTGCAATTGGGCGAGGAGCCCTGGGCTCTGACACTACTGAAATAGATCACCTTTGCTGTGCAAATCAAGCCTGACACAGGGCCTTATTTAATTCACAGACATGCTCATATTTCTGCAAAACTGAAAAAAAAATAGCTTTTAATTACTATTTGTAGAGCATCTAAGACAATTAAATGCTTCTGATTACCCTTTTGTTTTTTAAAAACATAGACTCAGAGAGTAAACATTTCTACACAGCCATTAGAGCAAAATGCCTTTTGAGGGAGAATGCTTTGAATACATTCTGCCTTATAAAAAAAAATGTATAAAAGGACAGCACAGAAAAAAGCTGTGAGGCATGACATGGCCCATCATGTTGTGCATGCATGAGTTAGCTCTTACACGATCAGAACCAGAAGCTCAGATGAATGCTTTTCAACCTAAGCCTGATGCTTCGGAAGTTCAATGTCACATCACCTGGGGTCAGTGACAGGGCCACTGAAAGGTGGATCTTCTCTGGGGAGTCAGGTATTTTAAAAATATCCAGGCAAATATGTTATCACCTAGAGTGGAGACTCTGTTCTAGGAATCATGTTCACATCCTGATCCTGTCGTAACTGTAGTCTTTGTTTCTATCCTAAATATTAAACAGTCAAACATAAACCCCCGATAGGTTGTCCAGCACGACCTCAAGTGAGACCCAGGTGAGGAGGGGAGTTTCAGAGCACCTGCAGGGAGTAACAGATAAGCGGGAGCCACAGGAAGAGAGCAGGATCCCTTTGTGCATTCTCAACAATGGAGAAACGCTGGTCTTTCTGAATGATGCCTAACCCATTCCTATAGTGCTTTACCCTTTATAGAATACTTTGACTTTGTGATAGCAATAGGATTTATATCATTCTACCCATTTGGCAATGAAAGTACTTGGAATGGTGATTCTTCCAAAGCCACACAGGTAGTAAATGTCCGAATTCAAACGCAGGTCTTCTAAACCAGCACACCCCATTCAACAATACCTCTTAATGGTCTTTATAAAAGATGCAAGTGAAGGGCGCTTGGGTGGCTCAGTCGTTGAGCGTCTGCCTTCGGCTCAGGTCATGATCCCAGGGTCCTGGGATCGAGCCCTACATCGGGCTCCCTGCTCCGCGGGAAGCCTGCTTCTCCCTCTCCCACTCCCCCTACTTGTGTTCCCTCTCTCGCTGTGTCTCTCTCTGTCAAATAAAAAAAAAAAAAAAAGATGCAAGTGAAGAGAAATGACATAAAGGAGTAAACTACATGATGTTAGAGAAAGAATCACTGGTTGTCAGTGTGATTTACAAATCATGTCTTGAATTGCTGGGAAGAAGCCTAACACAGTGCTTTGAGCATGGAGTCAGGAGCCAGACCACCCAGATTCAAATCCAGGTTCTGCCATTATCAGTTGTGTGATCCTGGACAAATTACTCAACTCTCTGTGGCTGAGCTGCCTTATTTTTTTTTTTTTTTGGTACAACATAGTGATTCAACAATTCTATACATTCCTCAATACTTACCACGATAAGTGTGGTTCCCATCGGTCACCATACCTTATTTCAATATTACTGACTATATTCTCCATGCTGTACTTTTCATCTCTATGTCTTATTCATTGTATAACTGGAGGTTTGTATCTCTCAATTCCCTTCCCTTATTTCACCCCTCTCTCTTCCCCCTCTGGCAACCATGAGTTTTTTTCTCTGTACTTATGAGTTTATTATTTCTTTTTGTTTTTTTCTTTTTTTTTGGATTCCACATATAAGTGAAATCATATGGTATTCATCTTTTTCTGACTTCTTTCACTTATCGTAACATCCTCTAGGCCCATCCACGTTGTAATAAATGGCAAAATATCTCATTCTTTTTTATGGCTGAGTAATGTTCCATTACATATGTGTGTGTCTGTATACACACATGCCACATCTTTATCTATTCACTTAGCGATGGACACTTAGGTCGTTTCCCGATCTTGGCCATTGTAAATAATGCTGCAATAAACAGAGGGGTGCGTGTATCTTTTTGAATTAGTGTTTTTATTTTCTTCTGATAAATATCCAGTAGTGGAATTAGAAGATCATATGGCATTTCTATTTTTAATTTTTTGAGGACCCTCCATACTGTTTTCCATAGTGGTTGCACCAATTTACATACTTAACAATAGTGCACGAGGGTTCCCTGTTCTCCACATCCTCATCAACCCCTATTTCTTGTCTTTTTGACACTATCCATTCTGACTGGTGGGGGACGGTATCTCATTGTGGTTTTGATTTGTATTTCCCTGATGATGAGTGATGCTGAGCATCCTTTCATGTGTCTGTTGGCCATCTGGATGTCTTCTTTGGAAAAATGTCTATTCAGGTCTTCTGTTTTTTAATTGGACTTTTAGTTTGGGGTTTCTTGGTGTTGAGTAGTATAAGGTCTATATATTTTGGATATTAATCCCCCTACCTGATCTATCATCTGCCAGTATCTTCTCCCACTTAGTAGGCTGCCTTGTCATTTTGTTGATCATTTCCTTCACTGTGGACAAGCTTTTTATTTTTCTGTAGTCCCAATAGTTTTTGTCTTGGTTTCCCTTGCCTGAGGAGACATATCTAAGGCTGATGTCCAAGAGATTACAACCTATGTTTTCTTTTAGGAGTTTTATGGTTTCAGGTCTCATATTTAGGTCTTTAATCCATTCTGAGTTTATTTTTCTATCTGGTGTAAGAAAGTGAGTCCAGTTTTCCCAGCACCATTTATTGAATAGATAAATTGGGTCCAGTTTTCCCAGCACCTTTGTCATAGATTGACCAGATAAGTGTGGGTTTATTTCTGGGCTCTCTAATCTGTTCCACTGATCTATGTGTCAATTTTTGTGCCAGTAACATACTATTTTGATTACTACAGCTTTATAGCATTTCTTGAAATCTTGGATTTGATACCTCCAGCTTTGTTCTTTCTCAAGATTGCTTTGGCTATTTGAGGTCTTTGTGGCTCCATACAAATTTTAAGATTTGCGGTTTTAGTTCTTTGAAAAAGGCCATTGGTATTTTGATGGCAGTTGCACTCAGTATGTAGATTGCTTTGGGTGGTATGGACATTTCAACAATGTTGATTCTTCCAATCCATGAGCATGGTATATCGTTCCATTTGTTTGTGTCACCTTCAATTTCTTTCATCACTGTCTTACAGTTTTCAGAGTATACGTCTTTCACTTCCTTGGTTAAATTTATTCCTAGGTGTTTATTCTTTTTGATATCAATAGGATTGTTTTCATAATTTCTCTTCTGGCTACTTCATTATTAGTGTACAGAAGCACAACAGATTTCTGTATATTAATTTTGTAACCTGCGATTTTACTGAATTCATTACTAGTTCTAATAGTTTTTGGTGGAGTCTTCAGGGTTTTCTATAGTATCATGTCATCCATAAATAGTGACAATTTTACTTCTTCCTTACCAATTTGGATGCCTTTTGTTTCTTTTCCTTGTCTGACTGCTGCAGCTACGACTTCCAATATTATGTTGAAGAAAAGTGGCAAGTGTGAATATCTTTGTCTTCTTCCTGATCTTACAGGAAAGCTTTCAGTTTTTCACCATTAAGTATGTAAATTTCCTTATTTTTACAGTGAATGTGATAGTAGAACCTACAGGTTCACTGACTTTATTTTTTAATAAAAAAATTTTTTTTATAGGTAGAACTTTAAGAGCAATGTTTTTTTTTTTTAACTTTTATTTAAATTCCAGTTAGTTAACATACAGTGTAATATTAGTTTCAGGTACAGAATATAGTGATTTGACAGTTCCATACATCCCACCAGGTGCTCATCATAACAAGTGCACCCCTTAATCCCCATCACCTACTTAACAGCCACCACCCCCCCACCTCCGCCGGCCGTGACCATCAGTTTGTTCTCACTACTTGAGATACAACCTATTCCCTAGGCTCACGGGGATCACTCTTCTCTCAACAGCTGAAAAAACTGTGGACTGATTTTACCAAATAATTACATGGGTTGATCCAAGGAAGAAACCTATTCAGCCAAAGTGGTGACCACTCCTCCTTGTAGCACTACCATCATGGCTTCCGACCTGCAGCCCCTCCCGTCAGTCTGGTTAAGCCCCTAAGTCTGAGGCCTCACATGTACAGCATATATATGAATAAACAGACTTCGCATGGAATAAGCCCATCAGACTCATCAGCGAAACCTCTGCATCTTAAAAATCATTCAGTCTCAAAAACGATGTCCAAGATAGAGTGCTGAAAATGATCTATTTGGATAAGACCCAGCCGTTTACTGCTAGTTAAAACTGCATATGGCTTGGTCTTTTGATCTTCTGAAGGATTATCTGTAACTTTCTGTGGTCTAGAGTTGTTGCAGGGAAGCAGTTCAAATGCATTAATTTATAATAGTGAAAGGATTTTATCTTAGAAATTACTAATCCCATCCCACCGGATTATGGCTATTTAAAAAAATCATTTGCTATTTTCCTGCATTTATCATGTGAAAACCAGGATATCCTCGCACCATGCTGGCTCCAATAGGGTGAATGGTCCTTCATGCTTTGCCTTCACGTAACAGTTGTCAAAGCAAAAATGTCAGATGGGCTTCAAAGGAGAGTGGTAGAAGATGTGAAAAATCAACCAATTTTTCACTCTATGATAGGGTGAAGAGACCTTCATAAAATCGATTCCTATGAAAATTATATCTTTCGTACCACTAACAACTAGCAGCTCCAAACTGGATTAACAATGGTGATAAGTAACTCGAATCTACGTATATTTTCATCACACATTTCAGTATTTTGTTTCTTAGGGCTATTGTTTTTCCTCTGCAGCTCAGTCAAGTGTCAGCTATGACTTTTTGAGTAGCTTTGAGTAATGGGATCAGCTAATGTTCTGTACATGAAGAAATTCCATATCATTTGCTTCTCTAAAAATACTGCTGCCTGCCACTGGGGCCAATCAACAGTGATGAATAGCTAAAGGGACAAGTAGGTCTCTAAATTTACTTCGTATCTGACAGCACTTCAGCAGATACGGATAATGGGTCCCTATGACTCACAAATGCAACTCCCTCCTACTACAAGCAAGCCCTTTCTTTTCCAGATGAGAAAGGGCAAGGATTCCTAATGACCCAATACGTTCTTCCCTTCTCCTTTTCAATAAGCCAACAAAAATTCGTTAAACGCCTGTAGTATCAGGCTCTATGCAGCTTCTGGGCTGGATATAAAAAGCTGAAAAAGACACACATCCTTTTAACCGTTGTAAGTCTGTTAGTATGTGGCTTATGACTCTATCTGAACTAATGTTACCAATCAAAATGAAGCTGAAAAAAATATAAATTTGTGTGCATGCACATCTCCCTGTTTCTAACTCACTGACCTTCAGATACTTGAGTTGGTTAATCTGCATATTGGACAATTTGCAATATGCGGATTGCCACACATTCATGTAGAGCCACTTTTATTCTCTAGGTGTCTAATTTGGATTCACCCATTCAAAAATGTTTATAAGGCTCCTAATATGTGCCAGACACTCTGCACTGCATGTTGGGAACTCACTGGTGATACAAAACAGACAGAAATACATGAAGTTATTTACCCATTGAACTGATGACCTTACAAAAACATGTAATTGTGAGGTGTTGGTTATATGTTTTGGCTGATCAGAGCTTATAATTACATGCTTCTTACTAAGATTATTGCATTTTCTGCTGTGGGTGTTTAGACAAGGTAACATCCTTTCCGGAGTATCAACATTTTTGTGAGGTCTAAGATGTTAGGATACATTTAAATTTCTACCAAAGAATTAAAGGGCCTTGGCCAGCCCATTACAACTAGACAATCACTTAGTAAGACCCTTTTCTCTTCAAAATCCACCACCATCACCACATAGAGAGCAGTGTTCGATTGCACTGAAATTCCACCCATGTGTTTTAATCTCAAGTTCTCCTTTGATTATGACTGTGAGAGTAGAGCTAAGTGACAGTGTTAGCTAGTTTTAAATAGCCACAAGTGATTTACAACAAATCCAAATTTGGTGTTATCCAAAGATTTGACATAACATGTAAAAATGGTCAAGTGTTCTTCAACATGCTATATATTTACGGATACTGTCAGTTTTTCTCATTAACACCCCTTCACATCTGTTTTATCCTGGTATTTTACATAAATACTATTGGCCTCTAATGCTGTGGATATTAAGAAATTATTATTTTTGTGTTCAAAACCTTTTTAGAGGTCTTTCTGATCATCATTCACTCTCCTTTAATTTATCGTTTTTATTCTCAGTATGTTCTGTGCACCAGGCCCTTTGCTAGGCACCAGGACTAGAAAGACAAATGAGACACAGATAATCCTTAATTGAGCTATTATATCACGTTAAAAAAAATTAAGCAGGAGAAACAGGGAGGAACATAATAATCAAAGCATAGAAGCATTTCCCAGAATTGGATTTGTTATGAGCTGTTTTTGCCCAATTACTACTTTAATTGAACCATCTATAATTCCTTCCACTTATATTTTTAGTGTAGAGGAAGCCAGACACAAGATGTTACCCATGAAGCCAGAAGCCAGCACATTTTTTGACAGCAGAAGCTCCCTCAAGTCTATTAAAATCACCAGAAGAAAGAAGAAATCAACAAGTGATGGTTCTGGAAAATGACATCTAACAAGTCCAGAACCGTGGTTTTGTTTCTTATGCTCCTGGCCTGGCAGCATGGGAGGGGGGGTGGGAGACCCAAGGCAGAACCCTAACTCCGGCAATTATGCACATGGGGACCTAGGTCAAGACAGACTGCCATGTTTCCTAAGGCGTCTCAAGAATCCAGCCCTTCCAGGACAGCAGAGGCCCTTCCCAACCCTGATTTAAGGAATACTTGCTTCTGATACAAGATGTTCAGGACAGTTCAACATCATCTCCCCACTTGAGTATGCAGTGTGTATGCACACATGCCCATATGGAAGACCACCTCTCCTGCCACTGCTATCCCCACCACTCTGTCTTTAGCATAATTTTAATTAATGAGAAAAGTCCATCGAATGTTATCATCCCCCTTCTTCCACCTTTGGATACACTGCTATATTCCCTTACCAGCCAATTAGTGATAGCATACGGGAGAATGAATCCTGTAATATTCAGTGCCCCCAATTCCCCAAGCACCATCTAGTGGTGATGATAATTATATTAATGGTAATGATGATGCTGATGATGGTATTCTCAATGAATTTAAAACACCTAAAAAGGCCATCTTAAGAGTGAGTGGAAAAGAATCTTGATTTTTCCTTTTGGAAACATTTCCTAAGAAACGAAGTGCTCGTATTACCTTGACAAGAATCACCAAGGTCTCGAGGTTAGAATGCAAGGTAAAGCCATCTCTATTTTAAAATAAGAAGATATTGATTCACTGAGCAATTGAAAATTGCATTTCCCTGTTCACTGGCTTTCCAAATACTGGTAGTAAGACAATAAGGTGTTTTTGAAGTCAGGGCCCAAGCTTCAGGTATGGGCTTCATGTGTGAAAATGCAATGCTTTTTCTTATTAAGTCTCAGTTTCAAAACTACCCTCCATCATTATTTCATTGCGCTTGCCATGTCTTTTGTCTGTAAGTAATTTTTTTAAAAAGATTTTTATTTATTTATTTGAGAGAGAGAATGAGACAGAGAGAGAGAGCATGAGAGGGGGAAGGATCAGAGGGAGAAGCAGACCCCCTGCCGAGCAGGGAGCCCGATGCGGGACTCGATCCCGGGACTCCAGGATCATGACCTGAGCCGAAGGCAGTCGCTTAACCAACTGAGCCACCCAGGCGCCCCTGTAAATCATTTTTGTTGACCCAACTTCTCTTGCCTCCCAAATGCCTATGTTAGAACTGATTATTACCAGTGCTTCCCCCTAAATAAGTCTTGTTGTCCAGTTTATTGCCATGTGAATTCCTTCTCCTTAAATAAACATAAAGGCGTGGTAGCTCAACCAACAGCTCTAGCCTTCCAGTTAAACGTGTGTGTTTGCGTGTGTGTGTATAAAGTCAGTTAGGAATACACATGTGTGCGTAATACACACACACTTCACTAGAAAGATCAGTCTGGCCTCATTTTTCTTCAACTTCTGTAGTTTCTGATTCTCTTTCTAAAATCGAATAACCCATAGCCTCAAGTTTGGTATGTGTCCGAGTTACGGATCTCTGGAGAATGCCCTCCACTTCCCATGTCAGAGCTTGAAGAAACTAAAAGGCTTACGACCCCCGTGGCTGAGATGAACAGCAACGTGGAGGAGCCTAGAAATCAAGATTTTCTTAAAGAGACATTAACATCCAATAAAAACGTGGTATGTAGAAGAGTGTCAGCTCAGAATCTGATGGACATCGCCAAAATTCTGTTGTATTGCATGTGTATTTGAAGGTGTCAATATGGAAAGTCCCCTTGAAAGCCTAAAATGCATGTAAGAAACAAGTAAATAGATCTAAAAAAAAAAAAAAAAGGCTACCCTGAGGTATCCCCAAAATATTTCATGTGTCTTCTTTACAAAAACCGGGTCTATCACACATGTTGTATGGACTCTCGTTGGAGAACTGGCCTCTTCTATCCCAAATATTTGACTATTGTAAGTCAACGAAATTCTTAAGATGCAACTTCTACTTTATAGGAGAAGTCTCTTTCTAAAATGTATTACTGTCTGATGTATTGATTTGTTCTCAAATTGCTTGTGGAAACACACTGAGTTTCAATGTATCCACTAGAAACTCAGGGCATTTTGCCTGTACTATGGACACAGTGGAGGAAGATTCATTCATATGATTTCAATCATTTTTCATCTATAACCTCTATGACATAAGGGCAAGTTGCTTAGTGAAAGAGAGAATGCTTTCACATCAGCCAGACAAGCATTTACAATCCTCTGCAATCCAGAAACCAAGAATAGTTTCCCATTTAAAGAAAAAGAAAAAGAAATCCTGTTTATAATTGAAAATAGCCTTCCTCTGCAACTCTGTTAGGCTTTGCTGGGAAGAGAAAAATTTCTTAGTTTATGAGGCAGATTGCACTGAATGTGGATCACAGAAAAACTCTGCTCATTCTTCTTATGAATCAATCTTAACTATGCTGACAAATATTCATCATTTACTTTTTTTTTTATTTATTTGACACAATCATTTACAAAAGCATCAAAACAGTGCCTCTAATCTCTGTGGCAACTTTCTTTCTAGATGTTGCTAGAGGACGTACCCGGCAGAGAGGCAACTCTGTGTGGTCGTTATGCCCATCTTCAACAGAGAAATTTAGGAAACAAATAAAACAACCAAGAGCAAGGGGAAGATTAACATTAGGAGCCCCAGAGTAAAAAAAAATACCATTCCACTAACACTACATCTTAGTATCTCATCAAAGGATTTCCAATCACTTCCAAATGTCAGCTCCCACTGCAGAGGCAGATGAGACAGTAGAAACTGAAGGGCACAGACTCAATGTTCAGTGTGGTTATCTTCCAGTCCTCGAGCCCCTCTCCCAACACGCTTGCTACACATCCGCGTAGTTGTGCCATTTTGAGCAGGAGGATATACAGTAAAACCTGTGTTCTACTGCTTTCCCCAAGGACCTTGTGCCTTGTTAGCCATGGCCACGGCGGCCACACTCTCAGACGCTACACTACGAGGGGCTTACGGTCAGGTCGGCACACTGGAGGATATTCTTCCTTTGGCACATTTACTCTGCTCTTCTAGAAGTGGCCCTTCGTTGTGCGCACCAAGAATGGCAGTCCCCTCAGAGAACACTACCCAGATCACGCTGGCTGCTCTCCTGCCTTCCTCCCTGGGCCGACAGCAGATGCAAGTGACCAAGCCTCCCTCCTTCCCTCTCGTCTCTGATGCTCCGCCTCAGGCTGCCACCTCCGATTCAAGTTCTTCCGCTTCTACTTCACAAATTAACATATTTACAGACCTAACAGTGTCTAGACCAAGCAAAGCCATGGTGTAGGAGCCTAGACAGGGTTTGGCCCACACTTAGGTGAAAGACTGGGCAGAGCGCAAGAGGGGAGAGTGGCTTAAAACATAATTCTGTTCCATGACATTTTTTTCTGTTCCACTCAGCGATAGAGAGAGCGAGCCTCTCACATGGAGAAACATATTTTTGTAATGCCTCGAAAGACAATGCATCAGGGAAGGAATCACATTAATTTTTCTGAGACATCTAGGAAAATACAAAGCATCAAGATGACAATCCAGGCAGTCCTGGATTGGCTGGATTCCCATGTGCTTCCTAGACTCCTACCAATAATTCACCTTTGCTAGGAAGGAAGGAAGGGAAGGAGGGAGGGAGGGAAAAAACAGAAAAATACAAAACATCTGTACCCAGTAGTTATGAAAAATAACAGGCATAAAGAGCAAAAAATCTGTTCACTGAATGAAATCACTAGAAACCTATAAAACGGACAAACCAAAGTAGAAAGTGAGGCCGAAAACCAACCTGCTTCGCCCGTTAAGAGGGAGGCAGCTGGGGGTAATTCAGAGAACACGGGCTGCTCTGGGGCACACCTGGGGTACAGTCCTGCGTCTGCCACGTGCCCACAGGGGACTTGGATGTCACTAAACTTCAGACTCTTCAGGTAAAAATGAGAGCACGAAGTAGGTTATATTTAAAGGCGCCTTCAGCTTTGAAGTTCTAGATAGAAACTCCTTGAGTCCATACACTAGGTGTGTGAGAGCCCAGGGATTCCTGGTACCTCAGATGCCCAGGTGCGTCTACTGTTTGAGAAACGGAATCAGGGTCCTGTCACAGATCCACGTGTATGTGGCAATTTGTCCTATGACTGAGCAACACCAATTAGTGGGAAATAGATGGGTTATTTAGGAGATGGTGTTGTAAAAACTAGCTTTCTGTAGAGAGAAAATGCTGGATCGATACCTCTCCACCATAAAAACAGAACAAATCTCCCAAAAGCTCCCCCCCGAATGTCATAAAGGTCTAGATGTGAAGTATAACCATGAACCCAACAGAAATAGCTATTGGAAAGTATTTTCGATAACTGGGGATGAAGAAGTATTTCTTACGCATGATGTTCTTCTAAATCACAAAGAAATACAATGATGGATCTGCCTACAACAAAAGACACCAGACAAAACTGACAGGAGATAACTGCCATCTCTAAAAACGGACAAAGGAGGAATATCTAGACTATAGAGGAGATCCGCAAGAAACAAACGAACAAAAAAACAACAGAAAAATTTGCATACAATATGAACAGACAATTCAGAGAAGGAAAAGCTCAAATGGTGAAGAAGTATATAAAGAGAAGTCCAAGCTCACTAGGACCCCGAGAAATGCCCATTTACATGACAAGGACGCAGCCAGCATCAGAGTTGAATGGGAAAGTCAAAGAGAGCCACGTGGCAGCTTGGGAGGTTGCCAGGCTCCACCTCCCACAGTGGTGGGAGGATGGGCTGCCCCCGCTGCTCTGCAGAGCAGTCCTCCATGCTTGGGGACACAAGCGTGCTCATGCCCCCAGGATCCTGACAGCGCAACCCACACAGGCTCTCCCACAAAGCCAGAGGATGACATGAAGGTGCACCCCAGCACTGTTCCGGAGGCAGCAAAGACGACATCACTACGGAAGCGAAGGGATAAAATGTGGCGGATTTCTGGGATGGCACATCACTCGGGAGCCACAAGGAAGGAATAAGATGCACACCCAGCAGCATAAGCAGCTCTAAACCCAGAGATGATTGGAAGAAAAAAAAAAAAAAGGAACCAGAATCTATAATATTGCCTATGTATAAGATTCATCTGTGCAAGTACGTATTTTCGAAGGTCACACATACATCTAAAGCAACATTAACTGCATGACAGCAGTGACCTCCGAAGGGCATGGGAATGGGGACAGGAGCTGCAGGGGGAGAGAGATGCATGAATGGAGGACAGTGATTCTGTCCACCAGCTCGGGACACCTGAATGGGCAGTGGGAGGACCTGGAGAAGGTGGTAGGGCAAGGAGGGGGGAAGCTGGCTGGAGGCTGACCTGTTTGCTTCTCTTGAAAACTGGAATGTGGACAGGTTGAAGGTGTGAGAAGCCAGAATGCTGGACTGAAAGCTTTTGAAAGAGGATTCATCAGAGGAGTTGAAATAGTTTCACTTCCAGAAATACACGTTGGTTAAAACACAGCATGGTGTTCAATCAGTAAGATCAGTTAAGTACGGCTCGAATACTGATACTTATTTACCAGGTACTTGAGACTGTAGCAGGCGTAGATTCAAACTAAAAGCAGCCCTGCTCCAGATGTGTTGAGATACCCACAGTCCTCTGACACCTCAGCTACCTAAGCCCCCAAATCCATAGGACTTATCGCATGAGCCGCATGAGGACTTGGGATACTTCCCATCAGTGTGAAACATGGATCAAGGGGAAAGTCTGTTTTCAAGAACAAAGGTCACAGGCTGGTGGACCACGGGTCAAATCCCGCTTAGACAAGGTTACTGAATTAGCTGCCAACATTTACATTTTGCATTAAGAACAGATCCCTCGGTCCATGCGGAGAACTGGAGAAATCCGGGACAACGGGCCCGCATGCCTGGACCTGCTAGAGCCACCTTCCTAGAGCAGGTGTGCAGCCCTTTGTGTGCAAGAGCCCCCTCTCCCCCCCCGGCGCAGTGCCCACCAGGCCCGCACGGGCATCTGGGGCTGGTGATGCCGCCACGGCCGGACACGACACGCAGCTGTGCAGCCCGGAGCCACAGAGGAAGCTGGTTGTTGGAGCGGAGCAGGTCACTGATGGAAACAATGTAAGTCTTAGCTTTATACAAGCATAAGCCCATTTCAAGTGGGACATCTGGAAGGGCTTTACTCCCTCCGGAATGCACCAGAATTAGCAGAGGAAATGGGGCAGGGAAAGGAAAGCAGTCCCGTTCTCCTGTGTTTGGAAGATATTCAAGCAGATGGGGTTCCAGAATGACCTTTCGGAAGGAGGTGAGAGCAAGCCTGGACAGAGAAGACGCCTGCACGCCAGCCCTCCCAATCCCCGAGGGCCAGTAACCCCCTTCACAGTCACTGTAACTACAAATCCTGGCTCCCTGCTCAGCGATTAGCACCGTCCATCAAGAGGACAAAAACACCAGCAATGACTGTTTTGTTCCACACAGCAGTCATTGTTTAATTTTTATATTAATTTTCTCACTCTTGCTTCACACATGTCCTTCAAATGTCCTGCGGATGCTGGATCCTTGTCCCCATTACAAAACTTGTATGGAAATGAAGGTTTTGCTTATGTTCTAGGATTAATATTACAAGTGTCAAGATGAATTTAAATGTCCTTTTTTTTTTTTTTTTTGCTTCAGTCTGTCTTTAAAGGGGCTAGCACCTTCTTCAAATGATCAGGGCATATATGATAAGGTGCACATATGGGATTGACAAGGACCTTGGGGCAATTCTTTGAAATGGAAAGCCCTGGTACAAGTAGCAATGTTCTATGAAAACAGTTGAGGCACTGCTTACATGCACTTTGTTCTGATTTGTGTTTCATCAGAGACCATCAGTAAGTGAATAACATACTATAGTCAGGTAACAGTAAGAGCTAAGAAGAAATCTTAAAGGTAGGAGCTTGCATGTAATTGGGGTGTAATACTGTCGTGCGTGGTCTACAGTTAAGTTGGGGGGGCTCCAGCCTGGGTGGATATCGGGGAAGAGTGGGCACGAGGTGCTTGGAGAAGCACAGGGAGGCCAGTGTGAGGAGCATTCTGAGTGGTGGAGGGATGTCCTGACATGGGGAGCAGGCAAGGCAGAGAAGGTTTAGTGTGAGCTGGGGCAAGGAGAGAACATCGGTGAGGTTATGGACTTAGAGAGGTATCCAGTGCCTTGAAAGGAAACCAAGAGTCGACCTGTAGTGGGATGGCTGAAAAACACAGCTGGATGCCAGAAAAGGCCAGGGGCTACAGAGGTATTCGGGGGTTGCCGGTGTTTTGGGAATAAATGAAGTCATGGCCGACTCATCCCAGTAGCAGCTCACACCTGTTCTCTGCGCCAGCAACTACTGCCGATTTACCCACACACCATCTCCATGACACCCCCTCGGAGAAGGGACTTCATTATTCCCTCCACTGAGGAGGGAACAGGACCTCAAGAAGCAAACCAGCTGATTCAAGGTCATGGCTAGAAACCTGCAGAGTCAGGTACCAACCCAGATAGTCTGGCTCCAGAACCTCTGCCCCTCATCACTCATGTAGAACAGAAAAAGGACGACTTTTAATTTTTCACCCAGTGAAAATGTGATGTCTTGGTCAATCTGGATTGCAGAAAGTCATTTCCCATCACACAAACCCAACTGGACTTGTGTCTGGATCACTGATTTAATTTTGCCAATCAGGAAATCAGAGGACTGGAAAGAAGATCCTGGGCTCCACTGCTTCTTAGGCAATCAGGTTTTCATTCTTTCACTGTGGATCTGCAGAGAAGGTGATCCCACAGCTGTAAGTGGCTGTCTACCCTGGGGTCCCACATCCCTCATTCCTCAGCAGGTCACCTGTGCCTGTCCCCATGCCCCGGGGCCAGGCTACACACCAACTGCATACATAGACGCGGAGGCTCTGAACGTCCTCCAGTTTCCCCTGATGACTCCCACACCTACCAACTCCACAGAGCATTATCAGAAAATGAACTATAACTTGTGTCTAATGATTTTTGTTCTTCTTAGTGCATTTAGTGGGCTTTTTTCTTAGTTCAAGGGTATTTTTTTTCCCAAGACTGTTTTTTATCTCTCTAAATACATTAGGTTCACAAAGTAAACCTCACCAGAACATTTTGTATGTATTTACTGAAAGTTGAAGCCCAGTTTTTTTTAATATGAATGTTACAGAATGTGATCATCTGAAAGAAAATTATAATAGTTTATAGCACATGACAAAATGCAAGCAAGTCACTTAGAAATACTAGAAGAATAAGACTCTAAAAATTCCTTTCGCGGCGCCTGGGTGGCTCAGTCATTAAGTGTCTGCCTTCAGCTCAGGTCATGATCCCAGAGTCCTGGGATCGAGCCCCGCATCAGGCTCCCTGCTCGGCAGGAAGCCTGCTTCTCCCTCTCCCACTCCTCCTGCTTGTGTTCCCTCTCTCGCTGTGTCTCTCTCTGTCAAATAAATAAATAAAATCTTAATAAATAAATAAAAATTCCTTTCCTCCAAATGCATGGAATTGTATATGATGACATAACCTATGGTGCATTAATCGTGGTATGATGTGAAAAGCAGTCAATACCAGTGACAATTGGATTAGTGCTGGAGATAAAAGGTTAAGAGCAAAATTCAGGTGTCAGTCCTTATTTCTTTGTCTAAGTATTTCTCATGCTTTGCTGAATGAAAACAGAATGACCCACCATAAACAGCATTACCTGACTTCTCACATTTCAGGAGAGGATAAACTTAGGAGTTACTCAATTTTGCTCATCTAATTTAAAATACCCAATAACTTATCCTTCTGATCTTAATAACAATATATCTTACAATAGTTTTTATTTGATAGAAATCAAAGTCTCTATCATTGGACTGCCAAATACATGCAAGTGTGAATTCACCCACTGGTTATCTATTTATTGGATATTTATTGGGCTTCTACTAAGGACCAGTTATTGGAACCTACAATCTTAAAGAGAACGACCATACAAATAAGTATGTACCAGGTACAGGGTTTAATTTAATGTGTCGAGTGCTTTACAAAGTTTATAGAGGTCATTATGAAGACCCTATGAGAAAGATACATGCTGTGATCCCCATTTTACAGATGAGAAAAATGAAGTTCAGGGAGGTCAAATAAATTGAGTGTCATTGTTCCTGGTGAAATCGGGTTTCAAGCTCCGGTTTACATAGTTTAAAATCCTGCACCTTTAAAAAAAAAAAGCACTAGACTGTACTGTCTCTTAAAAATTATTAAAATGTATAAAAAATGTATCCAACTATATACTTATCATGGAAGTAGATAAAAGGAAACAATGTAGCCCTGAATGTATAGGAAGCCATCACAGAAACACTACATCTGAGTTGAATCTTAAATGATGAATAACTCAAAGATGGAAGCACGCTGTGGGGTTGGCTGTGGGAAGGCAGACATTTTTTTCAAATACCAGTAAGAGGTCTTATGCAGTTGAGTGACAAGCGTATATAAGTTGCTAACTAAAAAGCTGGAAAAAAGCAAGCTGGAGCCACATGGTGAGGTGCCTCTGGAAATGCTAAGCAGTTGAAACTTCAGCCACTGGGCCAAGGGAAGCGCTAGAGGAATGCAAACAGGGAATGACATGGCTGGGTTCTAGAAAAATCCGTGACTTCAGCATGGAGGCAGGGAGGGTGGCTGAAGAGAGTAATTGTGCAAGGGGGTGAGAGTATGTTCTTGCATGATGAAGAGAAGGGGACTCAGTTTTAAAAATGCATTTAATAAGAAAACAGGATTGAGAGTTCTGTGAGCTGTGGTCGAGGGAGGGAGAAGGTGTTAAGCAGGATTCTGATGCGCTGTTTGGGTGACTTTTTTAAGGCTTCTGAGGACAAATTAGAGGGGGAGTTAGGAATTCCATTTTACATGGAATGTGGCTGCCTGTGGGACATATGGAGATGCCCAACAGAAAATTATTGGAATTCAAGAAAAGAAAGTAGGGCTTGAGATAAAGATTTAGAAGTCAATGTAGTATGTATGGGTGATGTTTAAAGCCACAAGCATGGCTGAACTTGGCACCTGGAGGATAGCTGGGCCCAGAGTTTCAGGGACAAACAGCACATCCCCACCATATAGGCCACCATCTGCTTCTGATGCTAGAACAGAAGCCCATGTATTTTAAAATCTGAAAACTCTTTAGTATACTGAAGCCTCAGTAAGACAGAGTTTAACTTCCAAAAGAATCGATAGCACATAGATTTGTTCCATATTCGGCTAGGGCAGAAACTGTTTACATAGGGAAAGTAAAGTTACTCTGTGAACTGAGAGTTGCTTAGATATCTTAATTTTTTTCTTAACTCATACCCCCCAAAATAACCAGTTAATACCTTTTTCTTTCAATCGATGATTTTAAAACTTGCATATTAGGGAAAGTATCTTGCAATCTATTGAAGATCTATTTTTATCATGGACTGAAAAGCTTAAGTAAACAACAATGGCTATTTCTGTGAATTTATTTCTGCTTATGCAATGGATGCACTGGATTATAGTCTGACTAAGGGCAAGCGTCAAACTTTGCAAACTCTGAAACCTCAGCATGGTGAAGGGAGAAGGGGACGTTCTCGCTCTACCCCAGGAGCTCAATCAAGAGCTCTGCCATTAGCATTAATTCAATAAAGGGCCCCACTGCTTCTGTGTGGAAGAAATTACACTTTTAAAGAATACATATATTAAATCTGGACTATAACTTTATTATGGGAGTTTGATGTGTTCTCCCAGGAAACAGCTTTAAACCAGGATACGTCAGCAATAATGATATTTTTCCCGTCATTATCCAAATTGTCAACAAAAGGAAAGATCATTATGATCCCATATAAGAGAGAAAGAATGGAGCAATAAACTAGATGCATTTCCCACAGGATGATATAAAGCAGAATTATTCTAGGCAAGGGAGAGACAATGCTGGGGAGGTAGAGGTTGGAAGTTTTTCTGTTGTGTCAGAGAGGTGAAAATATACCAGTCAGCCAGTCAGAAAGGGCAAATCCTTGCTGCTTAGAAAGCAACAGCTGATTTTTTACAAAGAAATTTAGACAATGCCCTAGTTAATAGAGAAAGCCACATGTTTTACTGTCCAGGTTGTCAATTTCTCTGACCTTGAAATGCCTCCCTGCCTTGGGTTCTAGGACATACAGCAACATGGGACTCTCCCTTGTTGGGCTGCTCCTCCTTGGTCTCCGGTGCTCTAGTAGGTGAGGGGTTATTAAGCACCTTCACTCACACTCATGACTGAAATCATTCCTGTCTATACACATGCACAACTTGTATCTCCATCCTGGCCTGTCCCACGTAGTCTAGACCTGTGCATTCAAATTACCTATTGGACATGTCCACTTGGGTGTCTCAAAGTATCGCAGCTCACTCCACATACCTAACACGCAGCACTCCTGATCATTTTCTTCCAACCTTGGCTCCCTCCCAGGGACTAGCTCTCCCCACTCCACCACCACCTTCACTCACTCAAGTACTCAAGAAACTCTGAGCCATCACTTAAGCCTCTCCCCCTCTCACCCTCCAAATATAATTCATCATAATGTCCCATTGATTTCCTCTCTCACTGTCTCCCAAGATTCAGAAACAAAGTATTTTAGAAATAATCATCAAGTCTCAAAATCTAGATGGCACCAAAGACACTTAGTGGAAAAAGTACTTCTTGGCCTGCTGTTTTGACATTTGGTCATCTGCATTTTCATATGGATTTTGTTTCATTGCTTTACACTTTTCATTTCACAGATGAGAAGAAAACCAGACACCTGGTATACGAGACCTCTCAGTACTACAAACACAGAAGGAGAGATAGATTTTCCTGCCTCTCCTGAGCTATCTGTTCATGGGTTTGAACATACGTGAATGCTAGCCACTTCTCTGCTTTGAAAATGTCTCATGCTACAAAAATGTTATGGGACCTCTTTCTGGACAGGAACATGTACATTATTACATTCACAGACTTAGGTTTAATGCTCAGCTGGTGGTTGGGGGGCAAAGAATAGAAGATGGGGTGTCATTTTTCCTTTTAGGTACATGAATGAATTTCATGGACTTCTAAAAGTTCCTTTTCTATTTCCTAAACAATATAATCCACCTATATTTATTAGGAATGCCTATCTGGCCCGGCATGAAGAAGGCCCCGTGTCACTTGTGAAGAATGTGCTCATTTCTAGGAATGGAAAAGGGGGAAAGAAGCATTTCCATAATTAGTATCACCCTCAGCCGATATCCCAGGGCACCACCTTGTTGGCCCTGGGTGATTATGCATGATAAATATAAATTGTGTTTCCGATAATCAGGATAATTATGTAATACATACTAAATTCAGAATCCTATCGCTAAAAATGGTAGCAACCTACCACTGTCAAATAAAGACTGTAATTTACACAGCAGTGAACAGAAATAAGATATTCCATGAAGAAAGGCCAAATCTATAGGGGTAATAACATAGGAATGTGCTGAACTGAGAAATAATTTTACGTGATCATGAGTCACAGTGACTATAAGATTTCAGTCAAATTTAACTGATTACATTGGTGTTAATGCCATCACTCCTAGCCAAAAGCAGAAATAGAAGGAAACCTGGAAGTCCATGTGCAGGCACTAGTCTTCTTTTTAATCCATCTCTGAAATGTGTTTGTCTTAGGCAGACACCAGGTAAAACGCCAATGAAGAGAAAAAAAAAAATCAACCCCGAGATAATTTTAAATGAGAAATAAAATCTGGAAGGAAGCCATGCCAGAATTTATTGAAAAACAGATTTTTCTCCTTCAAAAATGTTATTAAAAAATACGAATGTTTTTGTGACTTATTGCCAAGTTTATTTTGTAGGCTCTCTGCTACTCAGATGCACCATACTGTACAATGTGATGGATGGGGGCTATTAATAATTTTTACTGAAGAGCAGAACAGCCCATGCTACACACCGCTATTAAAAAGGTGAGGTATTCTGAGAGTACATTCATTTCCTCATAAAGTCACATGTCACATCTCCCCCTGGATTTTCAAATAGTTCCTTCCGACAGACTCGTGTACTCTGCGGGTCCTGAAGGATGGGCTGGCTGGTGGGAAAGGGCTGTCACTTTGCCCCAAGAGGACAGTCCTAGTTCTCTGGCCAAATTTCCATCTGAAGGCATGCCTGTGTTTTGGACAGTGTAACCCTGTTTGTATTTCTGTCTGTTATCTGCATTTTAAACCAAACCCCGTTTTATATATTCTGTTCCTACACTGCCCTCCAGCTGGGGGAGGCATGGCATAGGCGTGGGGAGCCTGTCCACTCTCAGTCCTGGCCAGCTCCCTGGGGGGGCATTATCACCACAGACAGAGTCCAGCCTTGGTCCCCCTGGCTTCCCATCAGCCCCATGACCAGCCACACTGAGGAAGGACTCGGAGGCTTATCAGCGGATAGAAAGATCAGAGAGACCACTAACTGGGGTCTTAATTATTGTTGCTGAGAAAATAATATACTCATTATACATATTTGTACATATCATGGATTCCTTGTCTTATATTTTTTTAAAGTTTTTTATTGTTGTTAATCCCCATACATCATTAGTTTTTTTTTTTTTTAAGATTTTATTTATTTTTGGCTTAAATAAATAAAATCTTTAATTATATCTCTTTGGGGTTTGGCTTAAAATGCAGATAACAGACAGAGAGAGAGAGAATGAGAGACAGAGAGCACGAGAGGGAAGAGGGCAGAGGGAGAAGCAGACCCCCCGCCAAGCAGGGAGCCCGATGCGGGACTCGATCCCGGGACTCCAGGATCATGACCCGAGCCGAAGGCAGTTGCCCAACCAACTGAGCCACCCAGGCGCCCACATCATTAGTTTTTGATGTAGTGTTCCATGATTCATTGTTTGTGCATAACACCCAGTGCTCCATGCAGAACGTGCCCTCTTTAATACCCATCACCAGGTTAACCCATCCTCCCACCCCCCTCCCCTCTAGAACCCTCAGTTTGTTTTTCAGAATCCATCGTCTCTCATGGTTCATCTCGCCCTCCGATTTCCCCCCTTCATTCTTCCCCTCCTGCTACTTCTTTTTTTTTTTCTTAACATACATTGCATTATTTGTTTCATAGGTACAGATCTGAGATTCAACAGTCTTATATTTTTAAAAAATGAGAGAGTGCCCACAGTAACTGACTCCTCTTTCCTGGGACGGACAAGATTTCAGGGGCTACCATCTCTTTTTCTTCATCTTGCTTTTTTTTTTTTTTTTTTTCCCTCTCTTCCCTTGCTAAGTCCTCCTTTTCTGAGGCTAGCATCTTCATCTCTCTCCAGCACACTGGGGTTTGAGCTGAAGTCCAGGTTCTGCTGCCCCAGGGGTGAATGGGGCAGAGCAGAAGTGAGAATCAGATGTATCCCTTCACCTGCTAAGGCTGGTATACCTGAGCCTTTACTTTGGGCTGAACCAGAGCCAAGGGCACACTGGATCTTGACCCTTCACAGAAAGAAAAGGCAATGGCTCCCGAGGGCCTGTCTCTGTCCATGGCAAAGAACATCCTATTCACCAGCTTCTTTATCCCAGTCCTGCTTGGTCCACTCAATACAACAGGTGGGTAACAAAAAACCAGCTCACAGTTCAAAAAGACAAAACTCTAAACCTTTACTCACTCTCTGGCTTTCTTTGAATAATAATCCTGAATTTGCTTTTCTGGTTAGTGTCTAGGGACAACCTGTCATTTACTCGCAAGGCCTCATCACCTGTGATGAGTGGTCACTGCCTGTCAGACTTTAACAACTGAAGCACGATCACAGGAGTGCAACACCCAGCTTTACGGGACTTGTGTTAGAATTTCATGTGGTTGGGGGCAAGATGGGTCATATTCCAGAAGGCGGAGCCTGGAGAAGATACCGACCTAGGGCCAATCTGGGAAAGCCCCAATTGTAGGTGATTGTAATGGCAGAGTTTATCAGTAGATGGGAGAGACCGGCCAGTTGCATTGTATTAGAAAACCCTGGAGAAACTCAGGTACCCACCAGGATCCTAAAAATCGGAATGGAAGAACAGGTCATGGTGCATGCAGGCACTGGTCACAAGGAACTGATGCAAAGATTCAGATTCTGGAACTAAGGCAGAAGGTCCCAGACAGATAGTTAAAGGTGGCTTGTGACTTAGCTACTGAACTAGCGTACTTCACTCCTTCAAATCTCCTGGTTCTGGAGTTTAGGGTCGAGTGGAAGCCTATTATAGTGGGAGGCAAGTATTTTTAGGTCAAGGAATAGAACCAAGCAGGTCATCTTATTGGGTATTTTAATTTTCCCAGGCCAGATTTCCATCTCCCATCCATTTCTCTTACCCTAAACTCCCCTCTTCATAAATTTACTTTAAAACCTTTCTGATCTTTCTTCACATGGATCAAGAGTAGGCAAAGGGCTTTGAAAAGCAAATGGAATGACTTTATGGATACATAGCCAAAGGGAAGAGATATAAGCATTTTTAAAGGTAAGTTTCTTATATTAACAGTTCAGTGAAATAATTCTATCTTTGCTCTCTTGATTTTTATTACAATACCCACAGACCACAGAAAAGAATGGGAAGGTCAGCCCAACTTTTGTTAGGATACTAATGGGAAAGGTTATAAATCACTACATTGCACGAAGATAGAAAAATATGGAAACTGTCAAGATAAAACATGGTCAGGAGAATTTTGTGAGGAACAATAGTATTCCTCAGACCACATTTTTTTGAACCAGTGATTAAAAACTTCATTTCCTTGTTGGCTTTAACATCTAGCAGATTGGCATGCGTTTGAAAGCATAAGGAACTAGTACTAAAGAAATGCAAGAAGGAGAAGGAGGATTTGGTTAGTAATAAGCTTATTCCAGACCTCTTCAGATTAAGGTCAAGTATAAAATTCTCATTAGTTTCCAGTTTATTTAAATCAGGGCAGCCATGATTTGAAAGTCACCTCCATCATCCTGAGCTAAGAAGTGTGTGAGTAGGTCCACAAAGCCCAACAGGAAAAGTTATCTGTGGTTTCCTCTTTTACAAAGATACTTAGAATTGCTAGGCTCTAAGATTTTTTTTTTTTAAAGATTTTATTTATTTTTTAGAGAGCGAGCGAGAGAGAAACAGCATGAGAGGGGAGAGGGTCAAACGGAGAAGCAGGCTCCCCGCTGAGCCGGGAGCCCGATGTGGGACTCCATCCCAGGACCCTGGGATCATGACCTGAGCCGAAGGCAGACGTCTAACCATCTGAGCCACCCAGGCGCCCCTAAGATTTTTTTTTTTAAGGTTGTATTTATTTTGAGAGAGAGAGAGAGAGAGCATAAGTGAGTGCCAGCAGGAGGAGAGGCAGAGGAAAAGAGAATCCCAAGCAGACTCGACACTGAGTGCTAAGCACAGAGCCCTGATCACAACCCTGAGATCATGACCTGAGCCAAAATCAAGAGTCGGACGCTGAACTGACTGAGCCACCCAGGTGCCCCGATTTTTTTTTTTTTTTTTGCTTTTAAATCATTTTGGTCAAATTCTCTGAAAAAGGGTTCCACGGAGAAAAGCTTTGCTAAAACCCCACTCTGCCAGCCCTCCAAGCCTAGGCTGCCGTCAATTAGCGCATGAAACAGACTGGAGAGATGGCAGCATTTTCCCTCTTTGATTGTTAACTGCTTTCATTTTCCATTTTATTTAAGATACTTAATTTGTTTTTAGTGATTTACTCTTCTTTGTAATTAGATGTAGCGATTAGCAAGCATCTTTTCCTTGGCAATGCAGTTTCCCTTCAACGGAAATGAGCTTAAGTTAACATCACAGTTACCACTACCAAGTGTAAGGATTTGTAAAGGGGAAAACAACCGACTAGACTCCCTCTCTTGTGATTAAGTAATGCAAAGGAGAGGTAAGACAAAGAAAGAGGTAATTAGTAGGAGGGAGGAACAAAATGGAGATTTTTAAATGCAGAATCCATTCATAACACAACACTTCTCAAGAGAGCTGTTCTAATAGATTACCTTGCCGAAATGCATTATTTAAGTCTTAGTTGTTTGGAGCGAGAGGTAAATGCATCTTCTCTGCACTGGGCGCATGATGCCTTTCGAGTAAATGCAGGTCAATGTGAGGCTACTTACTTGTCTTTGCAAAATCAGATATGATGTCAGCACAAAGGCAGAAGGAGATAAAAGGGGTTATTAATACCTAAGAATGTGACACAGATGCCCAAGCATACTGTGTGACAACACAGAATAAATATGGCAAAACATTAAATTGTGAAGACCAGGGACTTTTTGTCTGGATCCTCTTTCACAAAGGGTTTCATCCCTTTTGTCCTAAGTGTTCATCTCATATTTTGTAAGAATCTCATCTCAGTGTCTGCTGTCATCATGATGAATGCCGGAGCCTGGCTTCTCCTACTGGGGAGGATCGCGTGTCTGCCTCTGTCACTCTTTTTTTTCTGGTCTCCAAACAACCCACCTTTTTCCATTTGAAAGGCAATAAGGCCTTTTCCCAAGCTGAGAGGCTGTTTCCGAATGACAACTCCCTGTCACAGTTAAAATGTGAGCAAAAGACATGGAGGTTTACACGCCTCTGGTGAATCTCAGCTGCCCCGACCCTCTGCGGGTCACGGATTAAAACATCCCTCGGCTGCATCCTGGCTCCAGGTAAACCAGCGTGAGTGGATGGAGAAAATAAGCCAACCCGGAAGAGCTGAAACACGGGCCACACACAATCACAGAGGGCTGCTCTGACGGCACTCGGCATTTCCGTGCAAATGACACGTTCTGGAATTAGGCAGCAGACCACCAGTTTGCTGCTTCCAAAAAAAAAAAAAAAGCAAGGATTCTCCTTTTAATTAAGTCACAAACTCTGGCACCTAAGTTGGCGTGTGTGAGCATACCTGTGTGTGCGCACGCTTGCCTCTTTCACGGTGGAGGATCTCAAAGTATTTTGCTCACAACACAGGAAGGAACTCCGTAAATCCCCTGCACAGAGTATCACAGGGCGATGTATCAGGGCCAGTGCTGACGTCGGTGCATAATTAAAAATACCAACAAAAAATGAACGCAGATACAATTAAAAAGGATGAGTGACTGCTAGGAATAATAAATAACTTCCAAGATCAAAAGCAAACCGAATCCAGTTATTACTCTAACCAAAAATATCAAAATGTAATTATACTGTTTCCACACATCATTATTTGCCATTCCGGGAAATTAGGACGGACACATTAATTAATGGACAAAATGATATTCAATTAAAACAAGTGCAGTGCATCCTTCAAGGGTTTGCACGAGAATCCTTGCCAGCATCCCCGGCTCTAGGAGTTTTTACCAAGAAGTCTTGCGCATGTTTATCTGATGTTTAAGGTTTATCCGCCAGGGACATATTCTTCCTTGTGAAGATTCAGAAACCAAATGACAGATGTTCTTGGCAGGGGCACGCTGTAGGCAGGCCTTTCCCACAGTGCTTGAAACGCTCTCTCTCTCCCCCTTTTTTTTTTTTTACCTTTAAAAATAAATCAGCAAATGTATTTAACATAGAGACACGGCTCTTGTTTCCATTTGCTTTTTGTTTCCCTTCCAGAGAAAATGTTTTCAGGCAAAGGCTGGTTGCTATGGAAGCTTTATTGTCAACCACTTCAGTCTTAGAGGGTTGGAGAACATTCAACCATTTGAGTCACCTGATCTACTCAACATTCCCAAGTTCATTATAATAAGAATGAGGAAGAGGCAGGCAAGGTGATTTCAAAAAAAAAAAAACAATGCAGCGCTTTGCCCATAAATGGACAATGCATAGCTGAGTCATGGGGACCTCAATAATCAGGACTGCTTCTGACACACTTTTCTTTCCAAAGCGACTCTTCTAAATGATGGCATTTTAGAAAAATAACACAGATTCTGAGATTTCTAAAAGAGTGCGCAGTTCCTGTCATTGTTACGTGCTTAGTGTAAAGTTAATGCCCTGCTCTTCAATTCGGTCAGGCAGCTAGGTCTCCAGCAAGTTAATTTGCCATAGAGATGCGTTTTCATAAACATGAGTACAAATAAAGCATTGGAATCCACAAAAACTAGTTTTCCAAACTGGCGTGAAAAATGGAATGGCTTCCAACCTACCATTTGGACGTCCAGTCTCTGGGAACTCATGTGGGCTGTCATGTGGTCGATAGGATCTCATCCCAATACCATTAGCAGAAATGAACTGTAACCAATTGTAAGCAGCTACTAATTGCCCATGACAATGATGGAAAATACCAGCTCAACCTCAGAAGAGTTCATTTAGGCTGAGTGGTAGAGGTACAGTCTGAAGCTCTCATAATTATATCACAAGCTGACCTTATTAATTAGCCATTCTGGAGTTCCAGCTGTAAAACAGAGATCAAAAAAGGAGTGGTAGGCTGGGATCACATTGACAACTTGGGTCGAGTTAAAGGAACTGACTGGCTGATTGAGCTGGAAAAAAGGGCCTGGATAAATAGAAGTAAAGAATGAAGTTTTTCCCCGGTGAATTCAAAATTGCTCAATTGTTCTGTGCATGTGGATTATTATTAGCATCAAGTTTGTTCACAAGTTTGCTGGATGTATCAGAACCATTTCTGGGAAGCCCAGTTTGATGGCATCTCTCATCTCCATTCCTAGCTTATATATAGGCGCGTATTTACTTTAAATACCGAAATAAATTAAAACTGATACTAGCTTGAATTTCACAGTACCCTTTGTGAGGACAGAGATACCCCGGGGTGAAAACAATGTTGCCTGTCAGGACTTTTAAGGCTCAACTCCAATCCTGGGAATAGGCAGTTGGAATTTGCACATTAACTAATTCCCAGACACCAAACTGTTGCCATATGATAAACACCCTCTGAAAAGGAAATAGGCCAAGTGTCCCATAAGATGATTGACAGCAGCATTAACTCCTTCTTCTGTCAAGAAAATCAACAGACTACAGATGCAAAAAAAAAAAAAAAAAAAAAAAGGCTGGAGGAGACCATTATAAGTGACCACATCATTTTGCATCTATTGGCATGCTAATTCCCCAACAGAATAGGAAATTAAGACTGATGCCAATCATGATGCACAGCCTCCTGTCACACACTCTGGAAGTGGGGTACCGCAGTGGGCATCATCCAAAATGCCAGGAAGCGCATCTCCTCTTTAACTGAGAAGTGCAAAGGCAAGTGAAGTTGCAGATTCAAACATGGCGAAAAATAAGCTCTCTGGGTCCCGTGTGTGGATGGCTATTCACGCAGCTGTGAGGGTGGGTGTTCGTTTATCAGTCTGAGATGCCATGGCTTGAAATTAAGGCGCAAGAGGACCAAGTGGTGTCCGCAAGGTCCTCTTGCAAGAGCCTGGCTCTGTTTTGGTCACTTCCATTCTAATGAAGGGAGCTGAAAGTTGAATTAAAATCCTCCAGGCTCTTTGAAAAGTAGAGAGGGAAAAACCTTGGCCATTGTGTGGTGTTAAGAAAAATGACCTAAAACTTACAAGTAAGATGGGTCAGGGTAGTATACCAGGTTCTTCGTTGTCACAACGGGGCACTGTTAGACACTTCTGCCCCACGATTATTTTAAAACTCTCTAGAATGTACCTGTGTCTGATTTTGATATGTACTAATTCATTTGATAGTACAGATTAACTTCTAGATACATGTTTGGCTCAAAAGAGAACCCCAAAGGTGTCATTTATTACTTTCTAGGATATTAATCAGTTTTATATACAATCAAGAAAATTTATGCTAATATTCTTTTCTAAATGCCTATAAATACCCAGTTACTCAAATGCTTTGTAAATCTGTGTTACCATCTTACCGGTTTCCTCACTGATGAGTTAAATAAATCTTTGACACTTGTTCATTCTATACTTGACTGAGAGCTACATTTGACCATTTTGGAGACAATCCTGACAGCAAGGTCACTGTTAGTCATTGAGGAGGATTCTAATGCTTACCTTTCTCCACTTTTCTATGGGTTAAATTTTACAAAATGAGTTCAGAAACTACTGGACTGGTGTGTATATAGGCTTCCCCCCCCATCTTTGATTTGACTTTTCCTTGTATTGCTCTCCTATCAGCAGAGAACATGCTCATTTGACTGCAGAAACCTACATTTTAATATTTCCTCACAAGTATAGTTTAGCTACTTAAAAAAAGCCAAGAAAGGCATTAAAAGAAAAGTCAGAGCACATTAATTTTCTCTGAGGGGCTGTCTCACGTGGTCATGGCCTCCTTTCTTGTAGGTCCTGGGCATGTGGGTCACTCTTCTCTCAAGGCCGACAGAGGTTGATTAACTTCTATAAAAGAGGCCACGTTTCTCACAAAAGCCTTTGTTCCTGTGCCGCAGAGCCCCCAAGGGCAACTGCCTCACCCACATCTCCTGAGAGACCCGAAATTTCACTTTGTGCCCTCAAGTGCGGGGACACCATAGCAGCTTGTTCAAATGACGAGCCCTGCATTTGTTGGGGGAGGGGCGAGGCCCACTGTCCCCGATCATGAGCCCCCTCCTCCAGGAAGTTAGTGGGACAAAAGTCGAATCAAACGTTCATGCTGTGGGCATACTGCTTTGTACCTTTTTCTGGAAATCGTCCTTTGCGGTAGGAATTTCAGAAGGTAACTCAGCTAATTGATACTTAAAAGTCTACCCATGACAGTACATGAACTAAGGGTGATAAAGGAATGATGCCAAATGCAACAATTCTCTTTTTAAAAAATATGACCACGTTACAGAAAATTTAGGCAATAGAAGACGACATACAGCCTAAGACAACCACTATTAGTGTTTTGATGTATTTCCAGCCTGTATTTTTTAAGTTTATTGTACACACACACACACGATTTTTCACTTACACTATGTCAATTTCACCTATAAATTGGTGAGGGTAAAGCCTAGCCCTCACTGACCTGCTTATGAAATTCTACTAGATCACTTATGTCCTAGTCAAGTTCTGACAAACAGAAAATAGTAAATAAATATTAGCCATTTCTCCTGATTATTATTCTAATTATAAGTGGCCGAAAGATATTCCATTAAGCGGAAAGGGCATAATTTCTTTAGGTATTTCCTTATTGCTGGATATTTAGATTGTTCTCAATTTCTTATGATCATAAATAATGCTGTAACTTCATTACCTACATTTCTAAATTACAAATCTATCTTTTGGTGATCTCTCAGCTGTGTCTGTTAAAACATCTGAATATTGTAACCTATGTTTCTTTTTAAACTATTAAATAGAAGAAACATGGAAATTCCTTTAATTTTTAATTGGGAGGGGGAAGAGAAGTTTTTTAAAGAGGAGTATCCAGGATCAGACACGATTTACTCTGTATTCTCTAATTCAATATGGAAGGGAAATGCTATTTATATTCTTTTAAATATTTATGTATATAGAAATCTCTTCAACTTGCCAGGTCTCTGAAGTGCCTTTTGCCCTCGACACCGTCAGAGTTAAAATGCTCCACGGGCCACTCCTGATTGCTTCTCCTTTTCTGCTAACTACTTACTCCATAAAGCTTTTGCTGCCTGGCTTTTGCCTCTACCAGCCACTGAACGGACTCTTCTCAAGATCACATAGCACTACTCCTTTTTAAAGCTTGTCCTTCCTTCAGCTTCCATGACCGTGTCCTCCTGAGTCCACTGCCCCCTTCTTCGGGGGGCTCCTCAGCCTGCCCTTCTCAATGTAGGGCGAAGGAGCTGTGATGGTCCTTGACCTTCTTCTGGCACATACCCTCTCCCTGAAATGTTGTGCTATCTCTAGACTGGAGTCTAATTCCAGGATTTTCAGTTACTATACCCTTTTCCCCTCCCAAGTCCTATGGGCACCTCAAACTAAGCGAGTGCGAAACTGGTCATCTTTGCTGTGGTCAACTGGCAACCTCTGCCATGGCAGACTGTGTCTTCCAAAGGTGGCTGCCATGACCACCCCATCCCACGGGCTCTTCTGCAGCAGAAACTGCCACCCCCCCGACCCCCTCATGGAGAACGGGAGTCCAGCGGGAAGGGGCGCTGTTTGACTTTTGAGGCTAGGTCACAGAAGGCTGTGCAGCTCTTGTTGGTCCTACTGGCCCCCTCCCCCTACAGCAGTGTTCTCTCTGAAAACCCAGGAGCCGTGCTGCAGGAGGCCCAGCAAGCGTGGCCAGGCGTAGATGCGCTTCAGCCACCGGCTCCAGCTGAGCTCGGCTTTTCAGTGAACCAGTCCTATACATCATAGGGCAAAGATTCTCCTTCTCCCCCAGGCCTTACCATGGCCTATAAAGACTTACACAAACAGGAACATAGATTCTAACAGCTCCATCCCTGAGATGACCCTAGCCCTCCCTTAAAGTATCTGCCTGCGAAAACTCAAAGCTGCCAAAAACATTTAACATTTGTTCCAACACCTTTGCATGGACCTTTGTCTCCCAGCCTCTGTGGAGAGTAGGAGCCTAACTTCCATTAAGCACCAGTTAACAAACCCAGGTGGGTGTCACATGGACCAATCCCTCCTCCTTCCAGCTTTTTGTCATTTTTCATTTCCTGACTCTGAGCCCTACCCTCTCCCTGTTCTGAATCATTCTACCTTTAAAACTCCAGTCCCCTCTGTACAAATCAAAGTTGAGTTCAGTTCATGCTGGACTCTCTTTTCTGCTCTAATGGTATATACTAGTGATTAAAGTCTGTCCTGACCACTTTACCTGGTGTGGGGCCTTGTTGATCTTTGAACAGGCACATATAAGTGAAGAAGCTGCCGACGATTCCAGTCCTTAGCCCACTGAGACACTGGCAGTCGTCTGAACCTTGCCAGCTGAGGCCCCAGACACCATGGCTATTCCCTGTGCAGATTCCTGACCTGCGGATTCCAAACTGACAGGGTCATTGTTTAATGCCGCAAAGTTTGGGATGATTTGTTATGCAGCCGTAGGTACCTGCTACATCCAACAAACGCACCAATTCTTCCTGGCTCCCTCTGCTGCCTGAGGCATAGGTCTTGGCATATCCATTTACAGGCTGGGGCAGAGTCTAGATGAGCAGCAATACCCCACATCGGCTCTGCCACCGTGCTCTGCTGCCTCTAATCCATTCTGTCTATTACTGAATTAATCTTTTTAAACCACAGGCCTAACCATGTCATTCCCTTGTTACAAAGCCTTTAAAAGACATCCAATGTCTAGAGAGAAAAGTCCAAACTCTTCAGCGTGGCATGCTAAGTCCTCTAAAATGTGGCCTAAATTGATGCTCCCTGCCTTATCGCCCATTTTACACTGCCCATTTAAATCCAACTGGATTAGTCACTCTTCTCCAGAGATGTCCAAAATTCTTCCATGGCTTTGCCTCAAACGCCTCTTCTCATCACCAGGAGGATACCTTTATGCTTCCTTTCACGCATAGCTCTGCCTCACCAAATGTCCTCAGCACTTAACTGCCTTCGTCCTGGTCTGTCCACCTTTCATCTTGTATGGATATTTGGTTTTGCATCTTTTCTCCTCTACTCTCCTGCCGACTTCATTAACAGCGCATATCCTGTCTTGGATATTTCTCTATCCCCATTGCCTAATACACTGCCTTGCACAGAAAGGGCATTCAGTATTTCTATCATTGCTGAGAGTGTATCAGAAACGCAGACTTTATTGGAAGGGAAAAAAAGTGTAATCATCTGCCTGGAAATTTGTTCAATCTTAACATTTAATGAACACAAATAAAGTTCAAGGCCATCGGAATGTTCACCTCTGGTTTGTCCTTCGGAAGTTCTGGGAAGGCAGCACTCCCTAACTTTAGGTAAAAAAAAAAAAAAAGAAGCTTCGAGTGCAGTTTTAATTTCAGGTGCCTCAAGAAGAGGTCTGTAAAGGAACATACTTTTGCTAGTGCTGTGTGGTAATACAGTTGGTTTAAAATGCATGTATTATGAACCCATTTCTGTGGGAATGTATTGTTGTGATAGGCCAGTTATTCCCAGTGATTGAATAATAAAGAGTCAAATCCAGTCATAAATGGGATGCATCTCATTCCAGGCCCTGCTGGAATGCACTGGCATTTGATAACGAAATGATGGACAGGTGCGGCTTGTTGTATAATAATGAGGCGATTTCCATGTCAATCGCGATGCCTTCGAAAGGCATCATTTAGGAGGGGAAGCCAGTTGCTAATTTCTTTCATCTGTGCAACTCTGGCTAGCTCTTTCCAGCAGTCAACGACATATATGTTTATGCCTCTTGCAAAAAAGCTGGGAGTTTTCAGGTTTCAGATGAAAGTGTTTTCTCAATGGGTGATGCTAGATTAGCATCCAGACACCACCTAAATATGTAAGAAACACACCTCTCATCACCTAGGGACCCTTTCTTTGTTGTTCATTCTGTTTGGTAGCTGGTATCTGAGGTAACCCACATACTGCGTGAAGATAAATGATTTCACCAAACTTAGCAAAAATTCTGAAATCCAAATGCTAACTTTATAGATACAAGATAGCCCTGAATTCCTGTGCTATTTGTTCTTGAGTATTCTGGCTAAATTCCTTTCAGAGCCTGGAATTGTACAATTCTGTTGTCTCCTACAGCCCCAAGTCTCTCAAAACCACCTCACATCAACACAGTGACACACAGTCCAGCCAATGTTTCCAGAAAATCAAACCCTTGATTCTTTTAAAAAACCCAATTCTTGAGGATCAATTTCCCTTTCGCTGGTTGCTCCCCTCCCCCCCATGAGCGCCTGCCCCTTTAAGAAGGCTGAAAACACCTTTCCCTGGAATTTGCAGAAATATATTTTTAAATGAAATTTTATTTTGGTCTCACCATGCAGGAAGCTATTACCCGTCTGTTATCTTTATGTGCGTGATTAGGAATAATAGCTGATTTGTGAAGTTATCTATTACGGGAAATAATCAAGATTAATGAGCCCTGTGGCACTTGCTGAATGCCTCGAGAGATTTATTGCTCAGGCTGTGCATTTCTCTTGTTGTGCTGTTGGTGCTGTCAGGTTTTTTTTTTTTTTTTTTTTTTTACAAACGCAAATGGAGACATGGATTAATTGTGGAGAGGAAAAGAGCTCTTTCAATGTTATCAAAAATTGGGGACTGCTTGGTCCCATCTCTCTCAGTGACATGGTTTTATTTTATATAATGTGGTTGGAGTCCAGTCCCCATCTGGCTTTAGACCCAGGTAGGGAAAGTTTAGCTCACACCCTCCATGGCTCATGGGCTGTCCACATGGGAGTCCTGTCTCCAAGTGGAGACTGACCCTAGCTGGACAGAAAAATACGGCTGCCGCTGCTGACAGTGCCCAGTGTCAATCACTTGCTCGACCAGGGAGGGGTCATTCCCCGCCCCCCCTCCCCCCGGGGGGACTGCCCCCTAGCTCCGGGGCTGCCATAGACGGCAAAACGAATGCCACGGTGCCGATGTATCTTTGTTCTGAACGTCTGGATTCATTGAGGACAGTTCTGTGTCCTATGCATCTCTGGAAATGGAACGGTGATCCTGGATTCAAATGAAACGTCGGCAGGACTGCTGCTATATTGTACCAACTGGGTAGTTAACATACAGTTGCAAAGACTGTTTCGAACACAAAGCAGATAGGAGGTAGAAACAAAAAAGCTCCAGTGGCCAGCTCCCGTTCGGGAGAAGCAGAAGAAGGTGTCAAGTAAGGGCAAAGGTGTCTTTGCCTGCCCGCGTTCGAATCGCTCTCGGCAACATGCACCCCCACCGTATGTGAAGTCTTTGAGCCTCAATGGCCCATTTGTAAACTGTGGAAATAACAGTACTGGCAGCACAGGTTGCTGGGATGGCTCAAATGAATTAATACATGCACCAGTACTCAGGAGAACTTCATAAATGTCAGCTATGGTTATTGCTTTATGTAAGTTTGTCAAAATGTATTTGCAATCCCCTAGACCCTGCATCCATGGTGTTCTAAAATACTGGTTCAAATCTGCAAGTGCCCAGTCTCCTTTCGTTTTTTTTTCCCCCCCAATTGACAAAGTAAGGGTAATAAGGGATGAACCCCAAAGAGGAGTGAAAAGGTCTAGCTTCTAGACCCAGCTCGGTCACTAACAAGCAGTATGATGTTGGTAAAGGCACTTCCCTATCTTTGGGTCTAGTTTTCCAGTCTATCAAATACAGAATTGGGAAATGATCTCAAGTGTCTTCAGTGATGGTATCACATAAACCTATAGGTTGTACTCCCTTTGTGTTAGGGGGAGGAACAGCACCAGGAGTAAATGCAAAATCAATGTAACATACCTGAAATTTTATGTGAATGGAAGACAATCCTATCAAAGGTATATCTGAATATTTAGAAGATTGCTACCCTTACCCACTAATAAAGCCACAGGGTGTTTATCTGTAGACATTTTAGTAAGTCAGAGCCTCTAAAAACTTACTTTGCAAAATACAGGAATAGCAAAGCCTCCCAATAGGATACTTTTAATGTGCTCAAGCTTGCATTTCCATAATGATATTAAAAGGGCCATTGGGTTTATTTAAAAGCATATATACTGATGACCTTAGCAGTTAGACGATAATGGCCTTTTTGTTGAAGGGGTTTATAATCTAGACCATAATTCTCACATTCTCTTGGCCGAACTTAGAATACTGTTTCTTTTTTCTTTTATGTTTTTCCCAAAGACTTGTTAATTACCAGGTAGAGCCGGAGCTTTCAACACCAATAGGAAATTGGCTATTTTTTCCAGCAATATATTTGTTTTCAATTTAAAAGCTCAAATTGCTGCTTGTGGATTATACCACTTATAAATTCAAGAGTATGATTTCTTCATTTCTGTCTCCCAACCTTACCCTTGAGAATGCCTGCTAACGTACTATCTTCTTAAAGCCCTAATCAAATTCCAAGATGTCATCATCAACCTTTCCAAATGATACTCATTTCCCCCTTCACAGAGCCCCCCAGGCCTTCACACCTCGAGTGTAGAATTCTGCATGGCACACTTCATTGTGCGCTATGGCATTCTGTCATTCAGCCCAATGAGACTCTAAGCTTAGGGACCATTTCTAGCCCGCATTTACTCAAAAAATACAGTCAACCTTGTGTCTGTGTATTCCTCTATCTGTCCAACTAGATAAAAAAAAAATACAAGGACTAGGTCTTCATTACTGTTTGTTTCCATGGTTTCTGACACATACCATCCATAAAGCTGCTGCTCAATACAAGTTGTAGAACTAAATGATTTCACTTGTTGGGGTTATCCCCAGCTAGAGAAGAAGAAAGTGGATTCTTCTGGAGGGAAATGAATTATCCAAGTGGTAGTTTTTTTTTTTTCCCCCCTATGCCAAAAAGTTATTTGCTCAGACCACTGACAATCAGTATAGAATGGATCCATCAGTGGGCTGGTGACTGCTCTGAACCCCTGATTATGGGGTTCAGCCCCCTGGATTGAGAGAATGGTAAATGAAGCCTAAAACAGCCCATATTTGGTTGTTGTGATTGGTAGCAATTGGCAAAGGGAAGCATGAAGACATGGTTACCACTCGCCAGGCTCTGTTTCAAAGCCCTCTCCATCCCTTCTCTAATTTCCTCTTCCCTACCACCAAATGCAAAAGCATTATTCACCACCACCACCCCCTTTTAAAGACAAAGGAATCGAGGTATAGAGAAGCTACGTGGCTTGCCCACATAAGTGTTGGAACCAAGACTCCAATTCGAGCTGAGTGCAGAGTCCTTGCTCTGAACCACTCAACTTTGCTGGAAGGGTCAATGACAAATGCATTTCTCACCCACTGCAGGAAAAGAGGAATCAGAAACATGGAAAAGACAAAAAAAAAAAAAAAAAAAAAGCAGAGGGTTGAGCTGAGGTTTTAGAGGGAGGGGGCATGACATGCCACCTCGGTAAGAGCTCTCAGGGAGAGTGTTCCACCGTTCACAGGCTGGTTGTTGGGCACATCCCCATTGATGCCGATGACAGAATCAAATACATAGTAGAGTCCCCAAACTGCCCTGAGCACCAGTCCCCACTGGCTTCTCCACCTCTCTCTTAAATTCAATCACATTTAAGTTCAAGAGCTCCTATAAGCCACTTGCAGAGCGAGCCAAGAAACTGAAGTACACATTTGCTTCCTATTATTAGGAATCTGCCAGTTGGCATAGCCCCCAATAATGGGCATCTGTCAAAATGATAACAGTACTTTCACCAGCTCGTTTTTATTCTCCCAACAGAGGTGTCAGCTGTCAACAGATTCTGGGGTATGAACAGAAGGGTCATTATGACCTCTGACCTCACTGCCAATCAGGATAGGAAAAAAAAGAAAAAGCACAGCCAAAGGAAATGATACATATTGGGACAGGACCTGGGGTTAGAATCCTTCCTCACAGGTGACAGTTTCTGTGGAGGGAGAATAGAAACATTTTTTTTCTGGAATAAATGGAATTCTTGATCTGGCATCTGTTTGGAGACATTAATATAAAGTGAACCTCATCCCGTTCTAAGTATTAGGACACTAGTGATTTCATAAGGACTGGGTCTTACATGCCAAGGGGCTATCTGAAGGATGGCCAAGCTCTGGTGTGTTTGCTTGGAGGTCTGGCTTGCTTTGGCAGCTACAATAAACATCTTAGAGTCAGCAGGCTGCTTCTACCATGGGTAGAATGGATTTTATACCATAGGCAACCAAGTCACAAACCATGGGATTAGCTGTAGACTGCCATGTGCTTCACATCAAGAGTAGAACGAATTTAGGTTTCCGTTTATATTTGGAAATGTGACATACTGGCCGTGGAGATTTGTAGTCAGGAAATCACAGCATTTTAGATGTAGAAGGGACCTCAGAGCTCATTTAAGTAACCCCTTCGTTTTATAGATGGGAGCAGAGAAAGCCAGGTGGGAGAAGTGAATTCACACACAGTTCCTTGGCTGTTCACAACAAAGAGAAGTCTGGAACCCAAGTTCTAGGATTCTTAAGGCATCACGTTTTCCACCCTGCAGGGAAACATGGCACACGGCCTTGCACGAACCAGTACTTTGTTGCTCAGTAAATAGCTGGGTGATCTGGAAATCTAGAAAACCTGGAGGGAAGAGAGTTTGGAGAGAGGTATCACCACCTGGGCCAGGTCATGGGACTCATGTCCGCCATTATTTCAATGAGAGACATGAGCTTGCCCATTGGCTGCAACTGGACAGATTTTATTAAGGGTCCTCTGTTGGAAAGAGCTGCAGGCTGCATATCATTTTGGGGTGTGCTTTTTGGAGAGTAATTAATTAGAGTTCTGAAATCAAAGAGCACTTGTGGGTTAAGCGGGGGGGGGGGGCGGGGGCGGGCAGTGTGTAAGGGAGCAGGGAGGACTGGAGTCCAAAAATTATTTAACCTCCCTTATTCCTCTCTCCTCCATGGAACCCTGGCTCCAACCAGAAGAAGGAACCCTGAGCCCCATCCCCAGTCCACTGGAATACTGACCATTCTCTGATAAACTGGCCAAAGTTGCAGGAAAACTCAAAAGTTCCGGGGAAAGAAAAGCAGGCCTGGATAGTGTGATATTGACCTCGGTAAAAAAAAAAAAAAATGTGTGAGTTACAAGTTATGGAAGAAAACCCCAATATAATGGGGAAATCAGAGTCCAGGGACAATGCATCCATTAAATGACCAATATACCCTGAAAGTCTTTCTTTCCCAGGAAAGGATACCAAGAATTCCCAGCTCGTACACATGAGAAACCCTTCAGCAATACTTATTTACAAGAGTGGTCAAGAGACTGTGTCAAGTACTTTAGAGAAAAATAAACCTATCAAAATACCCTAGTCCAAACTGCCATCTACTTCTACGCGGATCCCTCATGAGAATCTTCACATGGAGGTAGGTCCCAACATGTCTGTTTAGTGGATTCTCTCTCTTTTTTCTATCTCTGCCCTTCCAGGTTCTGGCTGGAATGTGAATCTCCAATTTGCCACAGTGGCAAGACAGGGAAGCAGGCTTCTGATGTAGGGTCCTTCCTAGGAACACATTCTATCATGAATGCCATGCTCTCATCCTAGCATTCGTTAGCCAGCTTTTTAAAGTCAGATTATCCTAGGTATGACTTAGCTTAATGTCAGTACAGACAGTGAACTTGAATTTTCAAGAGACACTCTTTCAGTTATGATACTGAGATTGAGACATCCACCCTCCCCAAGATTTCTTCTCTCCTTCCAGGCTGGTCTAGTAAACAGGACATCACTTGGTAAAGCTAGCTTCTTCAAACCACCTTACTTTCTAACTGATGCTATTCAACATGCGACCAGACCCTGCTATATGAAAAATCTTATCTGTAACAAGGTAAGTTGGTAATCCTTCACTTTACTACAGACTTTATGACAAGGTTGAGGTGGCCCTCTCCTCCAAAATAAGCACCTTTTAAAGAACCATTTTTGCACATTTCTACGAAATAGATGCTCAAGCAACATTTCAGAAATTCAACCCCAATTTTTGCAAATACCGAACAAACTCCTCTAACAAAGCCAACTTAGAAACAGAACACAGAAACTCGTGTGCCTCTAGGAACCGACAGCTGGCTGTCATTCATTCGAATGACAACAAACATGGGTCAAGTGACAGTTCATAGGATTTCCTTTCCATTAAGTGACTATATAAAGACTTTGATTCAAATTAAATGCTGTCCCAGCAAAGGGACACCATTCTCCTCTACCCCCAGGACAGCACCTTCCTTTCCTTACCACGTAAGTTTTTTTTTAAAAAGATTTTATTTATTTATTTATTTATTTGACAGAGAGAGAGAGAAAGAGCACAAGCGGGGGGTGGAGGGGAGTGGAAGAGGGAGAAGCAGGCTTCCTGCTGAGCAGGGAGCCCGATGTTGGACTTGATCCCAGAACCCTGGGATCATGACCTGAGCCAAAGGCAGTCACCAACCAACTGAGCCACCCAGGCGCCCTTTTAAACGAAGCACATAGTGAGGTTCTCTCAACAGTATGCAGTGAAAAGGCCCTTCAGTATCTGACTCAGTATCATGCACACATTACATGCTCGCAAAATGAGTGTTTGAGAGGAAGGTAATGATCAACACATACAGAAACCTCCGGGACTAATACTGGTGCTGCCTGAAATTTATGAGGTCATACACTTCTCTAGATGCCCCCTGTAGGTCAGGAATCTACCTTCTGGGTGATCTTGGGTCAACTTCCAACTCTACATTCCTTATCTAGTAGAGGAAATAGAATAGTCATATATGTAATCATTATAATAGTAAATATATGTAATCATTCGCTCATTCATTCCATGAATATGTACTAAGCAATTGGAATGAGCTAGGAACTGGGCACTTACCCAGAAATAATTCATTAAAGATGGTAAAAGACTTATAAGCAGACAGATTTATTTAAACAAAGATAGAGGGGCGCCTGAGTGGCTCAGATGGTTAGGAATCTGCCTTCAGCTCAGGTCGTGATTCCAGGGTGCTGGGATGGAGCCCCGCATCGGGCTCCCTGCTCAGCGGGGAGCCTGCTTCTCCCTCTCCTTCTCCTGCTCCCCCTGCTTGTGCTCTCTTGCTCTCTGTCAAATAAATTTAAAAAATCTAAAAAATATAAAGAAAAAGCAAAAGGAAACTTTTAATGGGGTCTCTACTTGGAGCTTTAATACATGACCCAAGTCTCATAATGAGTCTGTATTACTTCCCTTTTTTAGGTGAAAAAATTAAAGTCTGTGAAAAGTGAAATGAACTGCTTAAGGCAACCGTGGCATTGCCAGCATTTGAACTACTGTCTGCCAGTGCAAAACTCTTCCCATTCTGTTACTAGCGCTCACCAACATGGAGAAAACGTTTACAAACCGGGGAGCAAATGACTTTTATAATCTTTGTTATTCAGCCAGATTCATTTTTTTTAGTGTTATGACTCATACAAATGGCTAGCAACTAACAGATCCCAAAGTAATATTTTTTATTACTAAATGGTATTGCTGTTTGCACTGTACTGTGGTAATTCTGATCACACACAATGATACAGCCGGGTGATAGCAAAAGCCAACCCAGGAGATGAGGCTGAGTGACAGCTTCTCTTTCTATTTTGAATAGCTAAATTCCACTGATCTGCATTTTCCCCATATCTTGTTGAGGTGATAGCTGTACATCAACCCAAAAGCTAGATATATGCTAAAACCAACGTCTACTGATAAAGTATGAAGAAATTATAGAACAAGAAATGCTTTAGGTCATAGGACTTTATTTCCAGTAGATTCTAAAAAAAAAAAAAAAACTTACGAAATTTACATGTTTTTCTAATGTGCTCCCCTCCCCCAAGTCCCTCTGAACAAATTTAAGAATGTTTTCGTTTTTACTTCAAGGCCAATAAATCAGAGAGGATTCTTAAAATCACAGAGAGGGCAGGGAGGTAAAAAAAAAAAAAAAAAAGGAAAAGAAAGGCAGGGTAGTTTTGTACATTCAGGGCATGAAGGACATACACTGCTATCACACCTCAACTGTGCTCAAGGAATACAAACAGCAGCTGAAAGGAGGAGGCAATCTGCTCAAGCGAATTTATCAATTGTAAAACAAATCTCTTTTGGTCCAAAAGTGTTTGCTTACTTAATTCTTTAATCATATTACATTTCTACCAAAGATGGGAGTAGTAGAATTCCCTGAATGAAAGAAATGGACATGCCCAAGAGCACCATCACTCCCAGATCATGCCTATTGAGCATCCACAGCTCTGGAATCTCTCCCCCACAGGTCAAGAGCACAGTCCGGGGAAAAGAATACAGACCTGCTGCCTTGGATTCTTCTCTATAATTTCTGCAGGCAGTGCATGAAGAGACAGAACCATTCACACTTTTGTGATCCGATACAATAACTCCTTCATCCAGCTTTTAATGGGTGTTAGATTTCTATCTAGC
This sequence comes from Mirounga angustirostris, assembly GCF_029215605.1. Lineage (NCBI taxonomy): Eukaryota > Metazoa > Chordata > Mammalia > Carnivora > Phocidae > Mirounga > Mirounga angustirostris. The sequence continues at coordinate 129,352,741 of NW_026991713.1, forward strand.
CTTTCTGAGTAGTAAGTTTGTAGGGGGTATAGACTGATTGCGAAAGATGGGAGGAATCTGAGAGAAAAAAAGGTCTGAGATAAATAAAACTGCCAACTCTAGAAATCAGTCCAGCACTAAAGTGAAGCCAGTGAAAAATACATTTAGGAAATCTCTCTCTTCCAGGACTTGGGACCAGGTATTCTCTATTCATCTGCACCTTTAACGTGGGCAGAACTTGTTCAACTCCGGAAAAGCAATGAATTCGTTCCCATTGCAATCATTTTCTCTGAGCAAAGCATACATTTATGAAAGGTGAAATCTGTAGCACCCATGAGAGAAATGTTGTTGAACTCTGCTTCCCATTGCATACATTCCCCACAAACTGCTTTTAGGATAATACAAGAAAGAGTAATTACGTAGCAACTGGAAGAGGAAATTAAAAGAAAATGTAGGCCGAATGTCTTCAAGAAACCCTCGATACCTCTATCAGACTGCGGATTGCCCTCCAGAGGAATGAACCCAAACCTTAAATGGAAGAAACATAAAGTCTTGTAAACAATGACCTTGAACTAGCAGAAAATGGTCTGCTGCAGTCTACCTATGCAGGTCACTTCCCAACCCTCATTTGAAACTTTCATTCCCTATGCTATGCTTTTCTCAAGGATTATTTTAGGCTTTAGTTGCAAAGCTCCTAACGTTTTTTTTTTTAAGCATTATTTATGTCTACATCCTGATGTAACAGTTTGAAAATCAGACTCCTACAGATTTTGCTTTGACTCACACAATTTCTAGGGGAACTGGAATCCATAAAAGTGAAATGAATTTTATGTTTATGTGTACTGTATAGTTAAGATTATGGGTCAGTCGTTCATAATTCATCTGTCAAGAGAATCACCCTGTACTTCAATAGATCTCAGAGGGCATCAGCATGTTTAACACACTCGGCAATACATAACTTTGGAAATAATGAATTTCCAGTTTCCACTTTACATTTTACTAATTGAACTAAAACACATATTTTTATAGGGCTCAGAAGACTTGCATCATTTTCGGGAGACAGAAGAATACATATACAAGACTGCTTATTTGGAAGATAGAAATTTCTAATGCCAACAAGGTGACCTAATTACTTTTGATATTTTGCTCACATTTATGGTGTCAAGTGTCTAGTTATAAACGCATTCCAGAACACCTTCAAAGCTGGACTAATCAGGACTAACCCACCAGGAATTATTCAGGAATTTTTCCAGTGTAAATATTCCCCACTTCACCTGAATTTGCCTTTAAGAAGAAAAAAAAGAAAATATGAGCAATTAAAATCATGGTAAAAACTTCCATCAGAATAAAAGCAGCCCATCACCCAGTTACCCCATGATGGGCATGAAGGAGGGCACGTGATGGAATGTGCACTGGGTGTTGTATGCGACTGATGAATCACTGAATTCTACCCCTGAAACTAATACACTATATGTTAATTACATTGAATCTAAATAAAATAAAAGAAGCAAATGAGAGGTCTCCTGTTCTGGCATGTTCTGGCGTTGGCACATATTCCTCCCATCTTACACAAACTGTTCCTACAACCATTCTGTACACGGAAAATCTGGTATTTAAAACGATAACCCTGGGCATCGTATGAACCACAATCACCACGGAGACATTAGCTTGTCCCAGAGTTAATGGTTTTTAAAACTGCAAAGAACTCAGGAAATTGCCACTTTATAGTGAGGAAATTGAGGCCCAGAAAAATAGTCATTTGCCTAAGGTCACTGAGCATTAAGTGACAGAGCAAGAATTCAAAGCCAGATCTTATCTACAAGCCCAACAGTGCTCTCACACCTTTCTCCTTTACTCTAACCTGGTTTTTTTTTTCACTTTTATTTTATTTTTTGTATTTTATTTTATTTTTTAAATACATAGATTTTTATTTTTATTTTTTATTCTTATGTTAATCCCCATACATTACATCATTAGTTTTAGATGTAGTGTTCCATGATTCATTGTTTTCTGCAAAGCTACATGCTCTCAATAACCAGTTAAATTTGCAAGGCAAGTTCTACCCCCCCATCCCCTTTAAGCCTGAAATTCTGCTATTGACTACCAATGCCTTGATTTGTGGATCTCAAACCAGGTGATTTAAATTTTCCTCAGGCTTAGGAAGCTGAAAACAGATAATGCCCACAATCCAAGCAATGCCTGTTGTCCATCGAGTTTCACTTGAATGAAGGCACATCATTTTAGAATACGCCACGAGAGGCTCAAAACACCCACGCAGCTAGAGCCAGGCTCTTCCAAGCGGATGCGGGGTGCCATGTGTTGCACTGTTAACTCAAACTTCCCTTGTTATCAGTCACTACTTAACTTAGTTCTGGATTGTAAAACATCCTTAGAAGGCTCACTTCAGAAACATCCGAGCAGGGAAAAGCAGCTGTGGATCTAGATCTGTCCGTGGATATTAAAACAAGCATGCACACTTAAAGCCCTCAGGCCAGGTCCATGCAACTCTTGCTGTATAATGTATCAAGCCCAGCCCCTTGCAATGCAGATGCACTGCCTTTTCCTTACACTGGCCAAAGGACAGATTCTGTCCCCTTGTGTTTGGTGCTAAATCTAGCCGCCCTGACCATCATTTAGGATTCTAAGATGAAAGCCCCATTGCTTCCAGCATCCTTCCTCCATCAGCAGTGAGGTGCCTTTTTTTTTTTTTTCCCCAAGATTTTATTTGAGAGAGAGAATGAGATAGAGAGCATGAGAGGGGGGAGGGTCAGAGAGAGAAGCAGACTCCCTGCTGAGCAGGGAGCCCGATGTGGGATTCGATCCCAGGACTCCAGGATCATGACCTGAGCCGAAGGCAGTCGCTCAACCAACTGAGCCACCCAGGCGCCCCCATCATTTAGGATTCTAAGATGAAAGCCCCGTTGCTTCCAGCATCCTTCCTCCATCAGCAGTCAGGTGCTAAGCTTTAGTTCAGTGAGGCATGTGTCCACCTGGAAATATTGTTAACAAGCTTCCTCCATCTATGGTGATAAGTATTGATAAGTATTCCATCTACTTTTTAAAAAAACCTAAAGAACTACTTTTTTATGTCTACCAGCAACCTAACTGGACTTTAAAATGAAAAACAAACAAACCCCAAAACCCAAGAAATCATGACTTTTATTTCTGAATAACTCAAGATTAAAAAACAAAACAAAAACTTAACTTTCTGAAATAATCAGTGTTTTTTCACACTAAAAAAACGATGCATCATTTTTAAGAAGCTTTTAGCAAAAACAGGAAGAAAAAGAAAAGTTTTCTTGATTTGCTCATTTGGAGACTGTGAATGTTAGCAGTAAATTAAAGATTGCAGTTAATTGAGATGTTGCTCTAATACTAGTCTTTTTTTCTTGCCTAAAAAGTTTCTAACCATTATTTCATAGTATCTGCTTGCCTGCCTCCTTGATGATTACCACTCTTGGCTCCTAAGAATTCTGAGAGCTTCTCACTCCCCATTTCATCCTTGCCGATGGATGAATGTCAAGGGCTCTGCTGCACGTATTTTATTCCCCCAAGACAGGTCTCTAGTAAATGCTAAACCAAATGGAAACAAAGAAGAGAGAACATACATTCGCTTTTTAGACCCTGGACACCTGAATTCATCTACTCTATTTACACAGCAACCTCCCTTTAAACGTATGGGTGGGTCTTTCTAGAGCAAAACCCCTCCCAGAGGCTGGTGTCGAGGGTCACATGACAGTCTCTCACAGACTTCCCTGATTACATCTGCCAGATGTCTATATGCTGGGGCTCCACACACTCGCTCATGGAATCTGTGATTCTTTATAAGGTGTTGTGCCACGGATCATCTTTTTATTGGGCAATTTTCACACTAACCTCCACTCTTTTCTGTTTAAAATTTGTACGTGCACATGATGAGCCAGGGGGATGCTGGAAGGTGGGCGCGGGGTGGGCACTATGCTTTCTCTATTTTATAAAATATAAACATGTCTTCAGATGACTTACAAATGCCCCTTATAAATGAAGAGCCACACAGTGGGGCTCATCCGTGTCTCTGCCACCCAGAAGTAGTCGCAAAGGAAGAAGAGGACAATCACATGGTCCTTGGCAAAGGGAAAGATCATTCACTCACAGGGCCCAAAGATGAGGACAGGGGAACGTCCTCCCATCCTAACAGCAGCATAGCCAAAGAATATCATCAAAAACATCCTTCAGGTGCACCTGGGTGGCTCAGTCGGTTAAGCTGATTTCAGCTCGGGTCATGATCTCAGGGTCCTGGGATCCAGCCCTGCCTGGGATCGGCGCTGGGGGGAGCCTGCTTGGGATTCTCTCTCTCTCTCTCCCTCTCTCCCTCCCTCTGCCCCTCCCTGGCCCTCTAGCTAAAAGCAAAACTAAACAAAACAAAAACAAAATAAAATCTTTGTTTCTTTCAGAGTCAAGGAGGTTTTTTGGGAACCTACACGTAAACCACTTTTATGAGAAAATAAATTCCAAATTCAAATATGTGACTTCAAATGAATGCTCTCAACTAATCTGCCACTTAGAGGCCATCCAGTTGTGCCGCTTTAGATAACCGAATGCAATAACCCACAGTTATTATGGGTATGCCTATGTCTGGGCAAAGCTATCCAGTGAGTATTCACTAAAGAAATGGTGGTTCTCCTAGGCAGAGGTTCAAACAGAAATTTGCCCATTTGATCATTCAGATTTGTAATGCATGATTTATACCTTTTGTGGTGTTCAGAACCGCCACTTCTCTCTCCACTGCATTTGACGTATTTCTGTACCACAAGCTTTATCTCTGCTTACACAAATGTTGCCAAATAACACCGGATCACAGAGTGACCGTAGGAAATGAAGGGCATCTTTTAGTACGTTTCAAAGAATAGCAGGTAATTTATTTCACACTGAATATTAATTAGGGAAACCGAGAACAGCAACCAGACACGGGCTAGAAATCTTTCCCTTTAATTCCAAGGGGTTCTAAGGCAGTGCTAGGTAGTTTGAAAACAAAGGTATTCAATGATGAAATTTTACTTTAGAATAAGCAGGCATACTTTCCAAGAATGGAGAACTAGGCTAAAAGCCAGAATCACTAAGTCATTTCCAATCTTTGGCTGTTTTTTAAAAACTCCCTTGAACAGTAATACCCACTCCCTTTGAGCCTATTTTGAAAAAGTTTTAGACCCCTCAGGCGTTAATAGTTGAACTTTTGGTATCTGATGACTGAGAGTATACAAGAGGATATAAGATGTTGAATTTAGTAAAGATAATTTTTTTTTAACCGATCAAAATAGCAACGAGATTGGACAAATGTTGTAACACAGACATACTCACATAGACTTCACATGTGAGTCTACAGCCAATGCTTGATGTGTTCAGAGATCTCAGAACTTTTGGTAATAACTGCAGTCCCCTCAGGGGCCTGGGGCACAGAAGTTGGAGGTAGTCTTTCAAATCCCAAGATTCCAAGTTCTAGGACTCTTACGAAAATATTCCCACTTTCTTTACATTTGGTTATATTGTGAAAATGTTTTTTGAATTATTTCAAAATTAATCGCCAAAATAAAGACTGTAAAGAAATTCTAAACAAAATTGTAACTTTGCTTCCCAGAACTATGTAAAACACAAAAGTACATCGGTGGGCTTCCATGTCTGTATGTAACCCCGTGACCCTCCTCTACTCTACTGTACCCAGGGGAGGTCCCCTCCTCTTCTGCAAGGTGGGTGTTAGGAAAATTAGCATGCTGCAGTGCTCAAGGCCATTTCCATACCATGCTAAGCCCTCACCAGTGAGCCACAGTGGACTCAAATATGAAAACCTCTCCAGCTGAAACCACACAGTCAGCATATCGAGTGTGTAGGCACAGCGCCTGCTATTCCGAAGGTATCAGTGAATTTGGCTGGTCCTCTAACTGTCCGAAGCTAGTAACTCATTAAACTTAGACATCTTTTAAAAACCAGATGACAGGGTGCCTGGGTGGCTCGGTTGGCTAAGCGACTGCCTTCGGCTCAGGTCACGATCCTGGAGTCCCTGGATCGAGTCCCGCATCGGGCTCCCTGCTCGGCGGGGAGTCTGCTTCTCCCTCTGACCCTCCCCCCTCTCATGCTCTCTGTCTCTCATTCTCTCTCTCAAATAAATAAATAAAATATTTAGGGGCGCCTGGGTGGCTCAGTTGGTTAGGTGACTGCCTTCGGCTCAGGTCATGATCCTGGAGTCCCGGGATCGAGTCCCACGTCGGGCTCCCTGCTCAGCAGGGAGTCTGCTTCTCCCTCTGACCCTCCCCCCTCTCATGTGCTCTCTCCCATTCTCTCTCTCAGATAAATAAATAAAAAATCTTTAAAAAATAAAAAAAATAAGATTTTATTTATTTGGGCGCCTCGGTGGCTCAGTTGGTTAAGTGACTGCCTTCGGCTCAGGTCATGATCCTGGAGTCCCAGGATCGAGTCCCGCATCGGGCTCTCTGCTCAGCAGGGAGTCTGCTTCTCCCTCTGACCCTCCCCCTCTCATGCTCTCTCTCTCTCTCATTCTCTCTCTCAAATAAATAAATAAAATATTTAGGGGCGCCTGGGTGGCTCAGTTGGTTAGGTGACTGCCTTCGGCTCAGGTCATGATCCTGGCGTCCCTGGATCGAGTCCCGCATCGGGCTCCCTGCTCAGCAGGGAGTCTGCTTCTCCCTCTGACCCTCCCCCCTCTCATGTGCTCTCTCTCTCTCATAAATAAATAAATAAATAAATAAATAAATAAATAAATAAATAAATAAAACAAACAAACAAACAAACAAAAAAACCAGATGACAAGTCCCAAATGGAGTTGCTTATGCTAAACCCCGTATCACCAAACTGAGACTTAACTGAGTTTTGGCTCTCCCAGAAATGGAATCTTAAACCAGCCCATCAGGAACTGCCTCATCAGCACAAGTTTGGTCATCTGCCCGATAGACCCCTGCCATCTCCTAAAGGAAACTGATCTTGCAATAGCCAACCTGCTTTTTTGCCTAGTGTAAATCCATGTTCCTTCTCCCTTCTGCCTAGAAAAGTCTTTCATTATGTATAGCTCTGTGGAGCTCCTTTCTCTCTGCTACATGAGATGCTGCCCAATTCATGAATATTTGAATAAAGCCAGGAAGATCTTAAAAATTTACTCAGTTGAATTGCGCTTTTATCAATATACACTAAATGCTAGGAAATGTCCCGTAACTGTTACATGTTGCAGAGATTCCTACAAGTTCACTGCACTATTTCAGTTCCTTGCCACTACTGTTATCCATCCATTTTAAACTAAATGGATCAATATTCCTAGCAAAAGTCATCCGGAAAGACAAAATCATGAGAATGGGGGGGAGGGAAAGATCCCCCCACCAAAAGCTTTCCTAGAGTTAAATGCTACAGTACTTTGAGACCAAACGGTCAAGGCTTCAGGGATAGGTCCATCCACAGGGAGAGCAATCTCCGAGGCAGACGGAGTCACACTGAGGGTAAGCATTACACTCCTAACTTTTGAGACATCCCAATGTTTTGTTTTGTTTTTTTTAAAGATTTTATTTATTTATTTGAGAGTGAGAATGAGAGAGAGAGAGAGAGAGCATGAGAGGGGGAGGGTCAGAGGGAGAAGCAGACTCCCCGCCGAGCAGGAGCCCGATGTGGGACTCGATCCAGGGACTCCAGGATCATGACCTGAGCCGAAGGCAGTCGCTTAACCAACTGAGCCACCCAGGCGCCCCCTGAGACATCCCAATGTTTTATGATTAAAGTATTATGGCTATGATTTGGTATATTTTAGTTTAAGCATGTTAATATTCATTTTATTATAAGAATCATATTTATATAATTTGCATAATATGTATTTTGTATAATATAGAATTTATATTTTGTATTACATATTTATATATATTCTTATAAAAGTATAATTTGTGAGATAGATAATGCAACATAATTCTATTAATATTAGTATAGCATTTTAATATAGTTATTCAAAATACGCTCTTTTCATTTTTCCTCCATTTTAAAATACACTTTATATTTCAGGGACATTTGCTTCCACCTCCAGTTAATGTACCTCTGATTTATAATGAGAAAACAGAACTCACCTAAAAGGACATCACCCAAATGGATATTTCAAAATGACAGTAATACTTGCTCAGCCTATGAGTATTTTTTTTTTTTTTTTTAAGTATAGTTGACACAGCACAATGTTACATTAGTCTCAGGGACACAACACAGTGATTCCATAGGTTTATACATTCTGCTGTGCTCACCACAAGTGTAGTTATCATTTGTCCTGATACACGGCTATTACAGTATCATTGATAACACCCCTTATGCTGTGTCTTTTATTCCTGTGAATTACTCATTCCATCACTGGAAGTCTGTATCTCCCAATCCCCTTCACACATTTTGCTCAAACCTCCACACCCCCTTCCCCGCTGGCAACCATCAGTTTGTTCTCTGCATTCATAGGTCTGATTGTGCCTTTTGTTTTTTCATTTGTTGTTTTTGTTTTAGATTTTACTTATGAGTGAAATCATATGGTATCTGTCTTTCTCAGTCTGACTTATATCACTTAGCATAATACTCTCTAGGTCCATCCATGTTGTCTTAAATTGCACAACCTCATCCCTTTTTATGGGTGTGTAATATTCCATTTCTCACATGCGTGTGCACGCGCACACACACACACATATCTTCCTTATCCATTCATCTACTGATGAACACTTAGGTTGTTTCCATATCTTGGCTACTGTAAATAATGCTGCAATAAACACAGGGGTCCATGTATCTTTTCAAATTAGTGTTTTTCTTTTTCTTTGGGTAAACTGGATCACACAGTATTTCTATTTTTAATTTTTTGAGGAACCTCCATACTGTTTTTCCACAATGGCCGCACCAGTTTGCATTCCCACCAACAGTGCACAAAGGTTCCTTTTTTTTACCACATCCTCACCAACACTTGTTATTTCCTATCTTTTCTATTTCAGCCATTCTAAGCCAAAATGTCTTTCAAACTTAATGATTATATTCTGCTAACTTCATTTGGGTAGAAAACTATTCTTGTGTGTCTATCTGTGGGGGGGCCGCCTTTATACAGATTCGTTTGTTTTAAAATCCAGAGGGACGGAAGATCAGGCTCGGGAAATGACAGCAACATCATTCTGCCCCCAGCCCCTAGTCTGAAGTGCCACCCAGAGTTGGAATAGTCAGTGCTCAGACCCATGTGCTCAGACGCGAGGCTGCCGGGCCTTTGCAGAGGCCAGTGGTCATGCCCCAGCCTCACAGACTCGGCACAGACCTGAGTTTACACACAGAAAACAAATGCCCAAGTCCTTAACACCATCAGCTGTGATTGTGGCACCCAAATCTTCTCCTCAAGGCAAAGAAACATCTTGTCCCATGCACTTAAGAGAGGTTCTCTAAATTTCTGTTAGATGCAGACAAGGAACAAAACTCTAGGAGAGCACAATGAGCATGTCTTTCAAATCAGCGCCTCCTGCAGGTCAAGTGTGTATCAAACAGGTACTTTGATCTGGAAGAAAAATTGCCAAAGAAGAAATGAACAGTATTGTTCCACTTTGCTCCCAGCAACTCTTTCTTCTCTTTTACTTGGAAACGTGCAATGCAGCTCTACGTGCTTGGACAGCCTGATCCTCTGTGGCATCAGAACAATACAACGTGCGGGCCATCGCTGAGCTGCGCCGGTCACCATAAACCCTTCTGTCTGCTTCAGTGCAGCACCGATCCAGCAGAACAACGCTGGTTAGGACTTCTGTTCACTCATGGTTTTCTCTGCACAGATCTCAAAACATTTTTCTGACATGACCCCACTTACGCAGGACTTAACAGGAGCAGGCTCTGCAGGGATTTCAGATCAGATTTTTCCCTGCCCTGGGCTCCTGGACAAAGTGCTGAGGTGACAATATCTAGGCTGTGAGGAAGTGGAAACCAATCCTACACCTTTCCATGTTCCTAGAGCCTCTGGGAAGCAAACCCGTGTTATTATTGTCATTCTGCAGAAGGACGAAGTCCAGCACGACAGCAGGTCAGAGAAATGTCCCACGAGGCAATGCCAGGAAGGAAGGAGAACTTCCTGGTCTTCAGTTGGTTCCATACTGACAGATTGTATGAATATATGACAAAGCACAACAATAAAGACAACCCCAAGGATCTGGGTTTCGATGTGAAAGATCTCTTGGGAGAAGCAGCCCGTTATTTCAACTGAGATGTTATCGTGGGTAAGAGACAAAGTAGGGATCGACTACAAAACTGGGCGTCCTTCACAGCCTGAGGACGAGAACCCATGCCTGCCCCCAAAACCCAGGTGGAATTCGAGAAAACTCTTGGTGGTTCAGATAAAGGGAAAACATTTTGATTTAAATTAAAGCAGAATGAGCCTTGACAAAAACGTAAATGAGATTAAAGTAAAATCTCTGTTGTATTTATGTGGCTTTGTGAAATGACCAGGTTTTCCCCTAACAGCCATATTTCTCAAATTATCTACACGCCTTTCCTCGCCTCCCATCCCACAGCTAACCCAAATCTGGTCTGTAACCTCATCATCACTCTACCGAGGAACTGCTCAGTGCTTTTTGGAAGGTGTCACTCTTATCTGACCCCTCACTTAGGTGACATCTGTCCCCTCCATCTTCCTTCACACAACACCCCCCATGTTCTCTTCGGTGCTACTGGCCCCCTTCCTCTGTCTCTTTTACAGGCTCCTCTTCCTCTTCTAGGCCAAAATTACTGGTCATCCCAGAGGCTGGGGCGTGGATCCTCTCTCACTTTATACTTCCCCTTAACTGATTTCGCACTTGTGCAAGATTTTAATAATTAAAGATCTTACACCCAACTAAATGTAAATGAATCACAATGTTAAAATTTCCAGCCCAGAAAGCTCTGTGGGGTCCAGTCCCACATACCCGACAGCCTACTTGATACCTCTTCTTGGATACTTCAAAAATCACTTCAAGTGGAGGAATCTTCCTTTGAAATGTAAGAGTGGTAAGGCTGGTCCTCTGCTTGAAACCCGTGTTGCCTTCCCCTGCTCTTAGGATCAAGACAAAAATCTTCAACAGGCCTACAGAGCATACATCAAGCATCCCTGCTCTTGTCTCCAGCTCCATTTCAGTCTGCTCCTCTTGCCCTCTGCACTGCAGCCCCACGAGCCTGCATTTAGTTCCTAAAATAAAACAACTCTTCCCCTGCCTCAGGGCTTTGGCACGTGCTGTTCCCTCTTAATTTTTCTTCCCTCACATTTTGCCTGCTGAACCCTCTGTATTCCAAGAAAGTGGACATCACCACTTATCATCTGTTACCAATAAGCCCTTTAATTTTTTTAATTAAAAAAATTTTTTTTAAAGATTTTAATTATTTATTTGAGAGAGTGGGCAAAAGAGAGAGGAGCATGACTGGGGGGAGGGGCAGAGGGACAGGTTGATGAGCAGGGAGCCTGATGCAGGATTCGATACCAGGACCCTGGGATCATGACCTGAGCCGAAGGGCAGACGCTTAACTGACTGAGCCACCCAGGCACTCCAGCCCTTGATTTTTTAAAAACTGTTTTGGAATGAATTTAATGAATAATTTACAAAAGAATGAAGGGAGAGTGGAAAGAACTTTATTAGAAATGTTAGGAAGAATTTAGGGGCACCTGGGTGGCTCAGTCGGTTAAGCATCCAACTCTTGATTTTGGCTCAGGCTGTGATCTCATTGGGTCATGAGATGGAGTCCTCAGTGGGGCTCTGTGCTGGGCATGGAGGCTGCTTGAGATTCTTTCTCCCTCAGCCTCTTTCCCCTCTCTACCACTCGCGTGCTCTCTCGCTCTCTCAAATAAATACATACACACACACTATTAAAAAAAAAGGAAATATTAGTAAGAATTTAAATGGCAAGCCCAAATTTGTATTCCCTATTTTCCTGACTGTGAAGGTCCAAACATCCTAATTGGGCTTCATCTTATGAATCCAACTGGCTGCCCATCAATAGACTTGACTGAGCCTAGAACATACACATCTTGCAAATGCTAATTCCAGTTTCCAATATGCATCTCTAATGAGTTCTACCTTGTTATTACTTCTGGTTCTTCTTACAGTTGCCTCATCAAAACAAAGTATCTTTGAACATTTTGATGGCTCGTAATTCTGCTGATAAGAGCACAGTCATTTTCTTGGCTTAATTGCACCATATTTTCCTTTTTAGATTTACTAATGCCACCACGAATGAGAATGACAATCTGATGATCTTATTTTCCATTTCTACACCATCTATTTCTTCTAACCACCTCTGTGTACGTACCACATTTGTCCACTCAAGAAGCATATGAAGAAAATTTTTGGTGCATAAACATCCTCAAAGATGAAAGAATACGGGCAAAATGCATGCTAAAGTACTGTTGGATGATTAACTGGATAAGAATAACGTATTTTCATTTTGTCCTTTGAAATGCATAGTTGGCTCACTGATTCCTGAGTTGGGGAAAATTCACATAGGATATCTCTGTCTGAAGAATCACTCTGAGATTTTACAATTTCACCACCATTAGAGTCTAGAGAGCTTCTATAGGTCTTTCTGCATTTACCTTCTAACCATGTAATAATCATGAGATGACTTCCTCCGTCAATTTTCTTCACCATCATTGGAGAAAACATAAAATTCGGAAAGTTCACTTATGTTCAATTAAAGATTTTTAAAAAATAGGTACAAAGATGGTGTCTCTAGACTTCTTTTATACCTTCTTGAAAGATGATACAAAACCATAGTAATGCAGTAAGAAAACTCAAGGACAATATAATGAATATTTATTTCACTATTTTATCATCTGTATAGATTATTCCATCATTCTTTGCATTTCTATTCCAATGTTTTCTAGTTGTTTTTTTGTTTGTTTGTTTTAGCATGGTCAGGAATAATTGATGAGTAAGGATGCACTCATTCTCAGATGATTAAATAGCAAATTATTTCAAGATAGGAAAGATCATTGTGATCCTACAATGTATCTTAGATTTGTAGGAGTCCAGTGGAACCACATGGTAATGGTAAGATAGAATCTATTGTTTCCTGCTTTAGAAGAAAAAGTAAATTTTCTCTTTGCTCCTTGGCAGACCTCTAAGAGAGCTAAAATTTATGAAACAGCAATATGTAAAAACAGGTAAAACTGCTCAAAAAAGAAATTCCAAAAATGAAAACGGGATCCAATGAACCCTGATGGTAAACTGAGGGTTAAAGACACCTACTCACATTTAAAATCAGCATTGTTGCTGTTATCTTCAGGGAAGGTTTTCTGGACCTCCCTAAGGATGTCCGACTTCCCTGTTACGTATTTCCCTATCATTTTTCTCTTTCAGAGCACTAAGCACAGCTCCGATTTGACATTTATTGGTCAGATTAGTGTGTATTTACTCAGTGTCTGCTCTTTCACAAAACCATCAAGATTAGGAGGGCAGAGACTATTGGGATCTTGATTTCCCGTCTAACTTCAGCACCTGGAGTCAAGCACGGCAGCGATCTTAGGGAAGTGAGTCCAAACTCAGTTCTGTTTTTATCTCTCCACTATGTGAAATAATTTTCATTGCCCATTGCCGTTTCATAGTTTCTCTCTTTAAGATTATATATTTTCTTTCTCCCCCCATCCCACCCCCGACTGCATGATCACGGACAACAGGAAAGGAAATACCCGCTGAGCCCCGACTGGGGTCAGGTGACTTACACTTACTGGTTTTTAAAGTCTCAAAATCTTACAAAGTGAGTATGATATATTCTCATTGTACAGATGGGAAACTGGTGTCCAAAAGGTTAAATCATTTGTCCAAGGTCACAGAACCAATGAACAGGAAAAGGGAGATTCAAATTCATGCCTGATCTGACTCCAATCTGTGTTCTCCCCATTCCAGCCACTGAAACATACACCAGGGAAGCGTGTTCTATTTCTTCTACAAGGATCCACAAACACGGAGGTTCTGGCTTGGGAGGCAACGGGTACTAGGTGGTATTGTCTAGAGAGCTAGGATTCCATTTAAATCAGTATTTAGATTTGGTTTATCTGTGTGGGTTGTTGTAAGATTTTCTGCAAGGTTTGTTCTCTCCTTGCCTTCCGTGTGCAATGTTATTTAAAAGTAGAATATACGCCACACAGGCATGGAGCATTTTCATCTTCCTTGGAAAACAGAAAGTCAGCTCCAATGGATTAGTAATGGCAATGTGCTATGTAGATGTTGCACATCTGTGGAAGTTTTCCTCAGCAAATTTAAGAAGTTCCCCAATGAGGGATTTGCCTCTTACTGGCACCTCCAAAATATATTTCCGCTGGCTATCATAATGCTTGTTGCCATAAAACATAATGACTTCAAGTACGCCCAGTGTTTTTAAATCTGTGAAATATGTGCACATTTATGCACTCACATAAGAGGTTATAATGGCTCCCTGCTTAGAGCTGACTTCACCTAAGACATTTCCATTAGATGCTTAGGTTCTTCCTTTCAAAATGAAAAGGCAAATTCATGAGACGATATCCTTACGAGCCATAAAAAGGTTAGAGTGACATTAAGTGACTAATAACTGGATGTAGGAGGGAATTGGGAGTGAAGGGAAGTCGCAAATTCCACTCCCTCATTATAATCTCTACCTGTAGGCAACTGCATCTATCCTGCCCTGTGATGGTGATTGCGTACCCCAGGGGAGCGTCACCCAGACTGTGCTATTTACTGCCCAGCAACACACACTCTAGAGGGTTTGATGGGGAGGGGCCTCAGCATTAGCTGGGGTTCTTTGCTCACAACACATACACAAGTCTCTTTGTCTCTCCCCACCCCCACTCTTGGGCACACAGGAAATTGGGGGATAATTTGCTATGACCCCACAGATGACTCTGACAACTGTGTCCCTCCTGACCCCTGGAAGACATGTGTAGATCCATAAGGTGTAACCCATGTACAGCCCCTCCCCAGGCTGACTTTAGATCTTCCTCTACTCTACCAGGTCTGGGAAGGGGAAGAGCTAGGTGAAAATGCAGGTTGCTCAACAGGAGGTCTGTGGATGACTTAGGGCAGGGAGGGCATGAGTGTTTTACCACTGAGGTCGAGAGCCAGGAATCTAGAGACACACTGCCTGGGCATGAATATGGACTCTGCCACTTGTGTGGCCCAAGATCCTTGGGTAAGTCCCTTGTACCCGCCAGGTCTCAGTTTCCTTACCTGTGATGTGGAAATGACAATATCGATTGCTTACACCTGTTGTAGGGGTTACAGGGCTTCATCTATATACATTGAACGGCAGCCTACCCAACACAGCAAATGTTAACTATTATTGTTATACTTGTCATAGACATAAAAATAAAGAGGGAGCCTGCATTTCTAGAAAATAAATGAAATTTAAGGGGGAAAAAAGTAGTTCCCAGACATCGGATGGGCACGGAGACACGGAGTAAAGCCAGACTGTCCTTCTCAAGGCTTTCTGCATCACTCGGAATAAAGCCAAAGTCCTTCCAAGGCCCTCCAGGCCCTACGTGGTCTCGACCCCCTTTACCTCTGTGACCTCATCTACTCCCACCCCCACCCCACCTTACTCCCTCTGGCTCACCCTCCACCCTGCCAGGCACACTCCTGGCATTTCCACTCCATTGCCTACCCCACGTGACCGCCTGGCTAATACCCCTCCATATCTTTCCTGTTTTTGTCCCCATACCTCCCCTTTGATGAAGCCCACCCTGACATCTGTTTAAGATTGCAACCCTTCCCCCAACAGATCTGCCACTCCCAATTTCCCTTACTCTGCTTTATTTTTTCCCCATGGCACTTATCACTTTCTCATGTAAATTACGGGTTATTTTTAGTGTCTATCTGCTCTTCCCCCCACTGGATTGTAAGCTCCCAAAGGGCCAGGGGATTTGTTGGTTTTGTTCACTGATGCTCCATAAATATTTGTGGAACTTAATATTCTAGACTGACTTTAAGTTTTCCCCTACTGGTTTGAAGAAGAAAACCTCATCCTCTTCCCATCTTGCCTTGGCTACATCAAAACCCCTTATTATTCAAATGATCCAGGAAATCCCTAACCATTCCAACAGACCCTTTGCTGGGTAGTAAAGGAACTAGTGTTGAATCTGTTTCTACCCATCTCTTTCCAAAAGAAATCTGAGGTAGTTTCAGGGGTAAGGAATCTCCCTTCAGCAATATGGGAATTTACCTTCAGACCTACTGGAAGACACCTGAAGGGAACAAAATGATACTCTTGCCTTTTTTTTTTTTGGCAAAAGCAATCACTGTGATTAAGAAATATACACTTTCATATACAGCACAGTCTCCATTTCCAAGACAGGTAGAGATGCTCTGGTAATAGAAATGGCTGTCTAATTCGTGGCTCCCCCCAGATCCCAGTACACGCTGGCTGTCTCCAAAGAGATAACGTTCTCGAACGGAAGGTGCGGTTCCCAAGGCAGGAAGAGAAAACCAACCTGAAACTATTATCAATTGTTAAATGGCCCCATTCCTTTACCACCAAGGTGCTTCATGCTAATAAAGATGAGCTTGAGAGGATTAGCAGGGATATTCCAGGTGACAAATTACACACACATCCTGAGAAAGAAATATTCCTGGAGTTGACACCAGGCCTGCAAAGCCTTTGCCGCATTTTTCTGCCTGGTCTAAGTTTAGACGATCCTCTGACCACAGGAGGGAAAGTCTGCACTGTGCCAGGCTTACCCCAGCTCACGCGACAGATTTTCATCTCTGTGACTTCAGGTCACATTATCACATGAATGAACTGCTATTTAGGTCAGATGAGACTCTCTGCCTAATTGAATGTGCATCTTATCCTTGGTGTTCATGCTCTATATATCAGGATTTTAGATAGTTATTGGGGGATGGGGAAGAGAGAAAATACTGGCTTCGAGACTCAAAAGGGACTGTGATAATCATCCTCAGTCTGACACAGAACAACTCAAAATGCCTGAATAATTTAAAGCCTCTCATTCTTGAATGTTGGGTTTACTTTTAAACTGAATCACTACTGTTTAAACTGATATTACTTATGTACTCCCTTCTTCCGCAGTGTTAAACGTATTTTTTAAACTAAGAAGTATTGCTTCATTTTAACTCTGAAGTTAAATTGGAAGTATTTTGTATGGCGGAGTTTCTTAATGTTATAACAGGCAAACAAAAATAACTTTGGCTAAATGACCACAGAGCTCCATGAGGGGTGTACAGTAGAGAGGGACCTGCTAAACTTAGCGAATTAATCCAAATCCTACATGTGGTTGAAGAGAAACGAAATCCCAGAGTCAGAAAAAAATGTCAAGTACTATGAAGTGATTCCGACCACCTAACCCAGACCCAAGATTACGTTAAATCTATCAGTGGAATGAGATGGTTCAGACATTGAAAAGGCGTGATAAAGAATCGTTTACCAAAACCAAGAAATATACACTCGGAGGAGGGAATCAGGTGCTGGAATAGGGCCTGGTACCCAGCAGACCCTTAAACTATTTGTGGAACAGACTCTCAAATGAAGTTTCCTATAGTTCAGTTGAGTGGATACAATTCCACTGGATGAACTCTGCTCTTTAGGAGCCATATTAGAATACTATATAGAAAGCAAAAAGCAGGGCGCCTGGGTGGCTCAGTCGTTAAGCGGCTGCCTTCGGCTCAGGTCATGATCCCAGGGTCTTGGGATCGAGCCCTGCATCAGGCTCCCTGCTCAGCGGGAAGCCTGCTTCTCCCTCTCCCCCTGCTTGTGTTCCTGCTCTCGCTGTCTCTGTCAAATAAATAAATAAAATCTTTAAAAAAAAAAAAAAAAAGAAAGCAAAAAGTATAAAATCCACCCCACTCCCCCAAAAAACAAAAAGATGTTCAGGCTCTATCTTTCAGTAAGACTGACTTAACTGGTTGGGGTGGGACCCAAGCATCTGTGTTTTTCAAGAATTACCCAGGTGATTCTAATGCACAGCCAAAAATAAAAACCACTGATCTATACAACACTGAATTCTTAAACCTAAACATTTTTATATAATAATGTTTTATCTACATTGACAAGCAAGAAGCATATTCCAAGGACATTTCACATCAAGTCAGGAAATAAACCTCATATCTAGGACGCTTTAACTTAAAATGCAATTCCCAAATTACTCTGAGATAGAAATGCTATGCCCAGTGCCTCATGCACAGTGGTGCTTTCAAATAAAAATTGGTAAATAAAATCCTACAGCTTTAACTACTGATGCAACTGTGTTTCCATGTCTACACTTTACAGATAAATCACAAGAGCTGTGGCAGTTGCTGACCCATCTCAAACCAGCATCTCTCATTTAATGATTTCAAATCACTTCACAGATCTCCAGTGGGGGAGCAGATGTCGAAGACACAGCACTTGCCCCCCTTACATATAACGTGTTCCTACACAGCCTGTCTCAAAACCCATCAAACAAGATGGTACTCGAACTCAGGTCACCTGAGGAGAAAGCTAAAGTGGGCAGATCTGGGGCTTTGAAATGCAGAGAACGTTTAACATTAAGAAACTCCGCCATACAAAATACTTCCAGTTGTACTTCTCCTGTAATTATTTGACTGGTAAGGACCAAATCTGGTATGGGGACATGTCACGCCTCGGGAGGTGTGAATCGTGGTGGGAAAGTGGTTCTAAGGCTGACCTATCTTGGAAGAGTTGTGCTTGAGGGTCAATCATGCAGAACCTAGAAGCTGAATCCAATTACGAGGTGTATCCATGTGATCTTAGGTATTTGAAGAAAGTAACACCCCCCTCGGGCACCTAGGAGACCCCAGGGCTGTTCAGTGACTTGATGAGACAAATGGCAATTTGACTCTTTGGATACCCTGCTCTCTGGGCACAGGCAGTCCATGGCCTCCTCTCCCCCCCTTGACTGGATGGCTCCTCTCTTCCTCTCCCATTTGGAGCATAAGCTTCTAATTAATTGCAAAGATGAGTGTTTCAGATAAGCTTTTAAAGGAAGAGAACCCAAGACAGAGAACTATGGCCAAGTCCGCTGTTTCTGAGTTTCTACTCTGTGCAGTGCACTTGAACCCTGAAGCTTGTGGTTCATCATATCAAGTCAAATCACTGAAAGGGAAGGGGTCTAGGTTCTTCCTGACACACCCTGGCAGGAGACAGAAACCCTGCACGTTGAAGGGATTTCAGACATTCAACAAAATGGGTTTGGGAGGCCTAAGCTGCCTTAGGTAAAAGTCCCTCTCTGGTTCCCTCCCAGCTTCCTTCTGGCTGAATTCATTCACCACATTTCCTTCCTCCCTCCTGACCCTTTACCTTAAAGCATGGGGTTATGTGCTTACTGCAACTGCGCACACCTTTCCTCCCTCCTTGCCTCTGTCCCAGGTTTCAAGGCCTTGGGGCAATGAAAGGAACGTGGTCACATAGATGAAACAGTGACAACACACCAGAGGTTGTCCTTCAACCTTGAGAAGCACAGCCTTGAGAAGCTCTCCCTCTGTAGGGGAACTTTGCTTCATTGCGGGGCAAGGATCCCCTTGTCCTGAGCACCTGCTTATCAAGGGCTCTTAATCTGCCTTCCACTTCATGCCGACATTGCCCTAAATCCCTCAAGGCAGGCCACATTTATTAAGCCCACTGCAAAGACAGACAAACTGAAGGACAGGGTCACCATCCCCATTTAGACATTAGATTCAAATCCAATTAAAAAGGGATTGAGGATCTGAACACAGATTATTGGCTGACTTACTGAAACCACATCATCACATGGTGAAGCCCTATGATCCAGCAGACAAGGTGGGGGGGGGGGGGGCGGTACAGAACACCTGTATTCCAGGGGCAGTTCTGCTCCCTGGTGTGGGACCCGGAAGGAGGTCCTTCACATGTTTGCAGCACCACCATCACACCCAAAATACGGTAAGCAGGGCTTTGCCCAACTGGCTCAAGGGGGTGGCTGAAAAATAACGCTTGACACTTTAATGCAACACATTATCACTGAGCTATTAAAGCCAGTAGAAGCGAAGTGGAAAGCAGATGTGCTGTAACTCACTGCAATGAGTCCTTTAAAAGTTTTTGTCATTAAAAAAAAAAAAAGTTTTTGTCAAGGAAACCTACAGGAGAACAGTTGCAGCTGAATGCATTCTACCGACGGACAATGTGCCTCAGCTCAGGCCAGCAGGGTCTGCTTTACTTCTTATCTACTGCACTGCATTGAAATACTAAAATCTAACTGGGGGGCATGCTGAATTCTCCCGTGGCTCCAGGGGAGGGCATTTCAACATTAGATCTAGGTGGGTTTTTTTTTTCCCCTTCAAATAATATATTTCCAGTTGGTTGGGAATAAAGTTTTTTTTTTTTTCATTTTGTGTAGACTCCTCTTTATTTCTAGGCAATCTAAGACCTAGACTTGAAGAAAGGCGGAGGAAGAGGAGAAGAAAATTCCATTTAATATATGTCCTGCTAACAGTAAGTAGAATTAGTCTTGCTGGGTTTTTTTTGTTTAGATTCAATTAGCCAACATATAGTATTAGTTTCAGATGTAGTGTCCACTGATTCATCAGTTGCATATAACACCCAGTGCTCTTCATATCACGTGCCCTCCGTCATGCCCATCACCCAGTTACCCCATCCCCCACCGACCTCCCCTCTAGCAACCCTCAGTTTGTTTCCTATGATTAAAAGTCTCTCATGGTTTGTCTCCCTCTCTGATTTCTTCCCAGTTTTCCCTCCCTTCCCTTATGATCCTCTGCACTATTTCTTATGTTCCACGTATGAGTGAAACCACATGACAGTTGTCTTTCTCTGACTGACTTATTTCACTTAGCATAATCTCCTCCAGTTCCAACCATGTCGATGTAAATGGTCTTGCTTCTTATAATTGTTCTTTGTGGTGCACTGCTAGCAAATGTCAGAATCTCACTGGATGCAGTATCTTAAAACGCATCACTCTGAGAAAAGGTCTGGGGAAACAGGCCAAGCAGAAACATTTTGTGGCTCTTGTATTCCCCAAGTCAGTACCCTGACAATCGTCATCCCTAGTTGGGTCCTCACCCTTAAAAAGCCAGCTTCAAGGGTTTCACTGGAGGGGGAAAAAAAAAAAAAGGAATATTTCAATGCCTTTGAGTGTATAATTAGTGTTTGTATCCAAAAAGGCCAGACATTCTTGGATTAACACTTATTCAAATGAAATCCTCCCCCACAAGACCCTGTCTTATAAGAGTTCCGTGGTGAGTAGCTGTTTATCATGCCATTAATTTGTTTTTCTTTTTCCTCTTGTTCTCTCTACAGATTAACATTTAGCAAAATGAAAATTTCCTCCAGGTAATTACCTGGCTGTATTTCAAGGCATTCATAAAAACGACTGTTCCCTCTGGTGAGGGATTCCGCTCATCAGGCACAACAATTAGGGCAGTGGGTTTGGGAGCTCGCTCTGCTCTGCCACCCTGGGCCAGCAGCCCCCTCCCAGACCCAGGCCTGAGATGCCCTCAAGGTCCCGGGCTCATTAGCTCCAGTGGCATCTCACTCAAAGTCAGGTCTGGGACCTCTTACTCTTTCAGGGGCTGTATCTGCTGCCTCTCGAGATGGATTTTTCATCAGGGCCGAGAGCTTCCCTATTACCCAGATGGTTCCAGAGTCTACTGGTGCAGCTGTCTGCTGATCCTCCTAGCATGGCCTCCCCTGGGCCCACTGTTCCATACTCAGTTGAGAGCAGGTGACTGGATACGCCCACTCAGCTGGTGCTGATGCTCTTCTCCTCCTGGAGGGGTGGAGGGTGGGAGAGGGAGGCCCCTTCCCCAGTGCGTGGTTAGGAGCCTGGCCTTGACTCTACATTTTCCTCCTAGGAGCCTCACCTTTCACTGTATATAAAAGTCCCCTAGTCCTAAGACCTCCAGGTTTCGGGGTTTTTGGGGGGCGGGTAGGGGAGGGGAAAACTAAGTTTCCAAAGTCAGTTCCAATGTCTATGCCCTTTCAAAATTTTATTCTTTCAGTGGAATGCCCTGATTGATTGCAAGGATTCCCGTCTAGCACTGGCTCTTATTTAGCATCTTCTTCACCTCTTCTGGGAGTCATGGTCCACTATTTTAATGAAAATAAATCCTCCAACTCTGATTCTTCTTACATGTACTCTAAGGCTTCTATCAGAAAATAAATCCACTTTTTGGTAAACATTTCATTCTTACTCGTAAAATTTATAACCGTTGACTCCCTTCCTTTCCAAGCCAGATAATTTCCCCTTCCTGTTAAGGGATCCTCAGAGATCCAACTACATCCCCTCCCTCCTTCTTTCTCTCCCTTCTCTCATTTTGCATCATGAGTGTGTTTTATGGGATTTATGCTCAAAATTGCATTTTACACTTTATCTTGTACAGATGGTCATGGTATTGAGATTCTTGTACAAGCTACCTGAGTACAAACTACAGAGCATGCTATTAGCCATGGGTTCCTAGCTATGTATTTTATTTTTATTTTTATTTTTTTAAAGATTTTATTTATTTGAGAGAGAGCGCGCGCACAAGCTGAGAGGCAGAGGGAGAGGGAGAAGCAGACTCTCTGCTAAGCAGGGAGCCTGACGAGGGGTTCCACCCCAGGACCCTGAGATCATGACCTGAGAAGGCAGACGCTTAACCAAATGAGCCACACAGGTGCCCCCACCCCCTTTTTTAAGATTTTATTTCTAGCTATGCATTTTAGAAAAGGCAGAAGATCTGACCATTCATTCTAGCCATTCCTATCCTATAGAAACAACAAGGCCTCATTTATGGAATAACCCTAAAAATACCATGGAGTGTAAAAGGGCATATATAAATGCAGAATGAATTACCTGTGTGACTATAAACTACATTTTAAATAGTTTTATAGGGTAATGGAATATAAAGTACCATGGTACACATATAAGTCTACCAAAAAAATCTCCAGTTTCCTTCAGAGATTTTTGATCTACATGGGAGCTCAGTATTCTCCATTTTCAATGGACAAACACACTGAAAGCAATTCTGCTGAAAACAAACAAAAACTCTTTCTAAATGCATTTCTTGGATTTAGGCCATTGTCACAAAATCACTACTCTTCTGTGTGGCTCCCCTGGCTGCTTTTAAAGCTTTGTTTTCAAATACAAAAGCAGATTTGAGCATTGCTTGTAGTGAGTGCTGTAGATGGGATTTAAATAATACAGCAGTTGCGACTGAACAGGAACCTTCAGAAATGGCTGGACAGGGGATAGACTAGATGGGGAGAGGGAAGACGGAAGAGATTCACTTGTAAGACTCTTCAAGATGGTGGCTAGCATTGGCACTGGGTGTATGGAATATGTGGTGCTTTCTCAATGCTCTCAAAGAGTTTGGGTGAGCAGCAGGGATTAAAATCAGGTGTTTTCCAAAAATAAAAAGTTTTGTTTTTCCTCTTCAGAACCTATTCTACAGAATATCAGGGTTAGAATAGGTCTTAAAAACCATCGAGGACCAGCACATCTATCCTGCTCACCTACTCAGGAGCTCCTAAGGCATGAGGGCACATGGATAAGAAGGAAATTATTGAAAGGAGGAAATGCATTTATGTGAACTTACGTTATCCATACCTATGTTAAAACTATTCCATATAAAATGATCACATTTTGTCAGGACAACAATTCACTTTATCATTCTTTCAGTTATTCCAATTCAGAATCTTGGTAGAAATGGGAATTTGCCCTATTTATAAAGTGCTCTGATTACGATGAACTTGTAGTACTAACTGCAGAGTAAGAATGAGTATCAATTGGACTTTTAAAGGCATTCTACAAATGAATAGCCTACCTACTTGTTTTGTGTGAATGTGTATGTATCTGTCACCCATACTTACCCTGTACTAGTAAAGGACACAGGGAGAAAAGACAGATGAAGCATGAGTTAACACCTTTCGATCAACATTTTTTTTTTTTTAAAGATTTTATTTATTTATTTGACAGAGAGAGAGACAGCTAGAGAGGGAACACAAGCAGGGGGAGTGGGAGAGGGAGAAGCAAGTTTCCCGCCGAGAAGAGAGCCTGATGCGGGGCTCGATCCCAGGACCCTGGGATCATGACCTGAGCTGAAGGCAGACGCTTAACGACTGAGCCACCCAGGCGCCCCTCGATCAACATTTTTTTTCCTGTTTTTTTCTGGGCAACTAGAAATCTGTATGAATGATACATATGACACATGGAGTAAAGATTATGACCGTTATGGTAATTTCTACATTTCAATCAATTTTCATCATCTACTATAGCTAGCTCATGGATTTATATCTCATAGAATATGCTGGAAAAGGGAGTTTATGGTCTTCCCTTAATAGTATCGTAAACTTGACTGTTCAGATCTTTATTTGACCTTCACGTTTCACCTAAGCGGTATCTGCGCACAGAATCTTCTCTGGTCAACTGTGAGATAAAATCAATAAGGATAATGTAGTAGATTTTTCATAAATTGAAATTACTGAAAAGATAGTCCTATTAATATTCACTGAGATTATCTACACAATTTTAAAAATTAGGATGAAAACTGAGGTTAGATTTTTTTTTAAATGTCTTTCCTTGTCAAAATAAAATCTTAGCACCTTAGGCACATCCCTCCTTGTGTAAGAGCCTCAGCCCTAAATATCAACTGCATCTTCCCAAAGACACTGAAGTAACTACGGGATGGTAAAATAACCCAAAGAAAGATGAAAGATGGAATCATTTGTGCAGGAGGGGCAAAATGGACTAAGAGGCATGGATGGATCCCATGACCACTGCTGTATAAATATGCACCGGCTTCGTAGGCGTCCTAAGGCACTGACTATGCACACCCTGTGTGCAGGCTCTTTAAGTACCTTATTACTCCTCACAACTCGAGCATCTGGGTTAAAGAATCTGTTGCTTTCTAAACACATCAGCTGTTATACATTGAAATTAACTGTGGCTATCTTTGGGCAGTACCAAAATGGGATATTTGTTTTTCTGTATTTTCCAAATGATCCAAGTGTAGTTCCATTATTTATAATGTATCATTAATAACTATAAACAAACTGCCAAAAGTACGTTCAAAATGAGCTAATTGAAGAATCAACATACATCTATGAATGCGCAAATAAATTGGTTCCGTCTCTTTTCAACATGTGTTTCTTGGGACAAGAAATAACAGAAATGTATTGATATAAAAGAAAAAAAATCTTTAGACTACAAACGGGAGAAAAGAAAAAGACAACAACATGAGATCTCCTCCTGATCCAGCCACAGCACACAGCTGAAATTGACTGTGAATGTGCTGGAATAGTTTTATTTTCTTGGAAATCTCTCAGGTGGAAGAACACACCAACAGCCATTTTCAGGGATGGATCCATGCACTAGGAAGCCCTGAAGGAGACCAGAGCATCCATCTACTTAACTGAAGAAAGACTGTTGAGGAAAAACTAATTAACAGTTGATCTAAGGAACAAAAGAATGCTCGTGTTACATTTTGTTGAGAAATTGGCTGTAATAATAATAATAAATGTCCAGAGAATGGGTCACATAATTATAGCATTTATGGTGGATAATTTAAAGGCATAGATGAATTGGATTCTTCTCAAGGACTCCTTCAACCTGTGAGAATACAGCTTCTTATCTTATGATCTTGGTTTTCCATAAAATAACAATCTTTGAAATAGCAGACCCTCTACTATAAAATTATATTGAAGAGGTGTTTTGTGTGTGTGTGTTTTTTGTTTGTTTGTTTTAATAACTCAGGCTTCAGGCAGGAGGAAAGTTAAGTAGGGTAACATGGGATTTCACGCTCAGGACAGCAACCAGCTCTGAGGCATTCATATGGAGCAGTCTGTTACCGAAACAAAAAAAACTAGATTTTGACATTGGAAGACCTCTACTACCTCACTTGCTGGCTGTGACACCTGAGTCCACCCACTTCATCTTCCTGGGCTCCAGTCTCCTTCTGTCTCCCGCTGCAGTAACAGGGCCATCTAATTCACGGACTCGTTGTTTGGATCAGACAAGATACAGGTTGTATAAAAACTTTGTAAAGGATCCTACCCTCTAAGTGTCAGAGAAATTTATAAGGACCCAGAGAAGTGCCAATGAACAAGACCATTACATGATAAAAAGCAAATTATATTTTATCTATCTGCAGTTAGCTTTTCCCTTTTAAATATGACGCTGCTTGGTTCCGAACAGGGCAAAAGTCCATTTGCTAAAGCCAAAGGACAGCATCCAAGGCCCCTGCAACAATGATCATCTCCTAAGGAAACATGTATCAGCACTTCCCAGTTTGGTGGTTTCTAAGGCCGAATAACACAGATAGGTATTTGTATAATTACTTCTAGGGGTGCCTAGGTGGCTCAGTCGGTTACACATCTGCCTTCGGCTCAGGTCATGATCTCAGGGTTCTGGGATTGAGTCCCACAATGGGCTCCCTGCTCAGTGGGGAATCGGCTTCTCCCTTTCCCTCTCCCCTTCCTCCACCCCCGCTTGTGCTTGCTCTCTCTAATAACTAAATAAAATCTTAAAAAAGAAATGTCTATCTTAGGTGTCTGCATCAACCAAGGTCAGATCACAGCAACTACAAACTAGAGTATCTGAGCTAAATTTTGTAATGTCTTTGAAAAAAAAGGTTATGGTCTCCATTGGTTAAAGTTTTCTCAGAGTTCTGCTGAACAGTCCACAGACCCGATTTAACAAAGCAGGAAGTATCAACAACAAATGCACATAACACACATAAGAAAAAAATCTTGGAAGTCTAGGAAGCAGTTTGGGTCATTAAATTATGTGGTAATCCTCTATAGTAGACAACAGGAAGACCTTTTATTATGAAGCTTAAGCATTTCATCCTCAGTGAAGCCTTGACCAGCTCCACCCCGAATTGAATCAAATCCCTTGCTTATATATCTTAAACTAGCTTGTAATTGTGTCTTTGTGTGATTACTGGAGGACTACCTCTCTTCCTCTCAAATAGAAGCTCCATGAAGGCGGTCATCACATCTGTTCTGCAACCCTACCTGGCCCACAGTACGGTGCCTGTCATTTAGCAGGTGTTCAACATGCACTGAACGAATAAATCAAACGCAGCATCTGATTAGGGGAGGCACTGGGTTGGGTTTCATAAATGCGCACTGCTTAGTTAGGTTATCGTGTGTATTCTAAGCCAGCTGAGCTGGAGAGGCCAGCCCAAAAGAAAACAACCTATAGGCGACTACCCCTGCTGGATTTAAATATTTTCCATAAATAATAAATGGATAATTGAAAGAGAACGGTCTATGTTTCCATTGCTTTCAATATCCAAAATGAAGTTAGCATCCCATATGAAATGTGGCAGAAAGTGTATTTTCAAGAGACCATCCTTGTAGGGCCCCCATTCCACCCAACACAAGTTCTCTTTCAAGAAGGATCTAAAAGGCTAATGTTTTCAGGCAGCATTGCCCCCCCCCCTTTTTTTTAAGAAAAACTGGAAACCGAGGACTATGGAGATTTAGCCTGGAGTCCTTACCTCTCCCAGGCCCTGCCATCTTCCACCTTTAAGAAAGTCCCCACGCTCAAAGATCACGCCGGATCACACAGTGTACCCACCCGAGCTTTCGCGCACTAAGTGCAGACCCAGGCCTGGGAAGCAGGTGGGTTGTGCCGGGTGTGGGTTTGTTGCCCTGCCCTCCCCTCACAAATGGGAGTTTTATGCAGAGGGAGTGAGGACACAAGGCAAGGAGGCAGGCAGGTGAGAGACATGTTCACCAGGCTAGTGGGTGAAGGTGAAGAGGGGTGGCAGGTAAGGGATGCCGGGCAGTCTGCAGAGCTCTGAGAGCCAGAGTGGGAAGGGTGAGTACAGGTGTTCTGGGAAGAGGCGTGGCCCCACAGGACGGCCGGAGCCCCACTGACCGGGCCACGCGGGGCGGAAGGGAGCGGAGAGGGGCACGACAGTCGGGGGACAGAGTGACCACGTGACGACTGACAAACATGGGCTCTACAGAACCAATACAAGAGAAAATGCGAACAGTGGAGGAGAGCACATATGGGGTCTGCACGGAGCTGTGGGTCAGGGAGAACGGCCTCGCAGAAGCAGACCCAGCCCAGCAGAACCAAGGGAAACCCACACCCTCGGCTCATGAAAGGCCACGTTCTGACAATACCAACGTGCCCTACTCTCCAGTTTCCACCCCTTTGTAGTGTCAAGCATCTCCTGCGTGTCCCAGAGGTATGTGAAACCCCAAACCATCCAGATGCCCCAACGACGCGCTGTCATGATTGTTAAACCTTGCATGTTCTTCTACCATTCAAAAGACATCAGCGCGAGCAGGATGTTTTCAAGCCTCTGGATTCAAGACACTGGATTTCTCTCTGGGAACTGCAGGGACAGAGGCTGGGACAAACACGCCATGGAGTTCCCCGCCCTTAGCAGGAGGCCAGTGGGTCAGGAAACCCGGAGGAAGCCTGCCTGGGCTGCAGACCCTGAGGAAACCACAGACGACTGCCTGTCCCTGGGGACCCCCAGCAACGGCCCGGCCCCACTGGTGGCATGGGGGACCAGCAGTGTTTATCACCCCTCTGAGGGAACACAGGGTGGTACAGCTCCAAGATGGCAGGACCGGTGCTCCATATTGTTCTCATTCCCCTGCGTCCCATTCATGAGTCTCTACTCTGCCCCCCAACTGTGGGAAGAGTCAGTGAAGGCTGTCACACCAAGCATTTTCCTCCCTGTGACACCTGGAGTGCAAACACAACCTGTTCCAAGAGAAAAACCCAACCACCTGCAGGACATGGGCAGGACATTCCAATCCACGGTGAAACCGTGGACCTTTCCATCCTCCCTTCTCTGAGTCCAAGTAGACTCTGGAAGCAGGGCATGGTGCTTGAAAGGAGAGGGGCACAAATGAAATGACAAGGTAAGTTTGACTGGGACAGGGAAAAAGAATGAAGAGATCCAAACTCAAGCAAAGGAGAGGACAGAACAACAACAACAAAAAGATCAAGTTGGAGGGGCGCCTGGGTGGCTCAGTCGTTAAGCGTCTGCCTCCGGCTTGGGTCATGATCCCAGGGTCCTGGGATCGAGCCCCACATCAGGCTCCCTGCTCAGCGGGAAGCCTGCTTCTCCCTCTCCCACTCCCCCTGCTTGTGTTCCCTCTCTCACTGTGTCTCTGTCTAAATAAATAAATAAATAATTTTAAAAAAAGTTGGAAGGAAAAAAGGAATGAAAAGCACCAAATGAAGGCAGTTTTTGAGTGGCTCAGGCTAAGGTAAAAATCAAAGGACCAGGCTTGCAGTGGTGTTATTGTTTTTCTGGAGACTGTGTCCTTAAACTCTCCCCACCTACTTCTGCCATAAAACGAGGAGATACAAGCAGGGCATCCACGCTCACATCATCCTGTTGACATGAGAACACAGCAACGGAGCCATGATGGGGTCCAGCCCACTTGAACACACTGTTACCTTCCAAATAATTAAAATATTGCTAAAAGTCAAGTTGCTGGGACTCTCAGTCCCGGCTCGCATCTGCCATCCAACACTTGGGAAGTCTGCAGAGGGCGTGTGGGGGGAAACATACGCAGAGATGTGATTTCAAAAAAATAAAAAAGGCACATAAATGAGTACAGCTATCAAAAACAAGGCTGAAGTTTGTTTTTTATTTTTTTTCTTCCCCAGCAAGGAAAAAGTAAAAGACAGAACAGTTTGTACAAGGTTACATAAGAACATGCAGAAAACAAGAAATGGTTTCTTTCTTGCCAATGTTTCAGGGTAATAGGTTACACCCCAGATCCCACTCAATTCTGTACACATTTTGCAGCTCCTCTAGCTTCTGATACAGGAAGGCAGCGTGCACGGACAAAGGGAGGACTGTAAAATACCTAATTTCTGTTTTCCCGACAACTTCTATGATGTTGTGCTCCCTGCCACTCATTTAAATGAGGTACTCTGAGCTCAGAACATGTACGTGCAACACACTGATGTGTGTGTGCAGTTTGGAGTTTTTCACCAACTAATTCACATACCTGCACTGGTAATTAGAGTCAGTGAATGAGAACCAGATTGGCGGAAACAGAAAATGACAATGCTCTGTAATGGACCACATTAAAAAAGTTTGGATTGCCCCTCAAGAAGACAGAAGATGACCGGGTTCTTAAATTCTACCTTCGATGTTTTATGGATGTGTTTTCACAGCTCAGTGGATCTTAATGAGCATAATATCACTGTCAAGTGGGGGTGATCTACCTCTTTCCAGATGCCAATATTCCTCACGTGGGGGTGGAGGGGGGGGGATGACACGGAAAACAAGGGTTGGTGGCACGGGGACGTTCACTCTCACAAACACACACCCTGCAATGAGGAGTGAGGTTGTGCATAGTGACTGAGATGCACTGCGTCCAGAAAGCTAACCATCTCTTTATAAAGGGCATGTCTGGTTTCATTGTTTGCCATATTTACATATGCCCTATGAAACAGCTAAAAATGCACATCCTGCTCATTGCCAATTTTGAAAAAGCAGCAATCACCCCAATGCAAAGGGGAAAAAAAAAGTCAACTTTTCTATTGTCAGTAGCGTGAATAACCTGCAGCTATAAAACTCTACTCTTTCCTCTGACAGAGCCTCGGAGATTAATAGCCTCCCCGGCTCAAACTACATCTCCTTGGCACTTTCTAGTGACTGAGAAAAGCAACATGACCCACAGAATATTGCTAACTGGAATACGGCCTCAGGGGGGCATTGGGGGAGGGGCAGAGGGCGAACAAGGAACGTGAAAGAGTACAAACTGGCAAGCAATAATTCTGACATTTGGAGATGTGGCTTCATGGGCTTGTTTAAATTATGAATGACTGACTTCAAATAAACATTAACTTGAATTTTCCATAAATTTGAAAGGTGACATCTCAGAGGGAAAAAACAAACAAAAAAACAAAAACCAACCCCAAACTTGTGACTTTTCTGTAATATTTCACCCTAGAAGTAATTTAGCCACAGAACGCTGGGTGAATGAGGCAGTGAAATTTTGTCTGAATATAATAAGTAATACAGAATGAAAATTTCTACATTCTAGAAAAATCTAACCAGAAATCAGCATTCAGTACAGGCAGGCACTGAGGCCTTAAGTAGTGACAAAATTACTGATGACTGGGGTTTCCTGCTTTGGAAAGGGAACCGATATTGTGTCTCTCGTATCTGCACAGGAAAGAACAGCTTTCTACATCCTTTATCTCTGAGGCTTCCTGAGGAATCCGAGATGATGATACCACCAAGGGTTTTCACGGAGCCTCGCAAGGTCTGCTCCTCAGTGATACCACAGGATGTTCCACCGGAAGTTTCCAGGGCCACTGAGAGTCTAGAAACGCCCCTCTCTTCTGGTGTCCACGATGCCTACCGGCCATATTAAATGTTCTGACAGTTCCTGAATTAAAGAAGTAGAGACTTTAAGCCTGCGTTTGTAAGCTTGCTGGATTTTTGCTGCAGAGTCCTTTTCATCCAGCAAACACCCTGCTAGTGTTCCACGGAACCCACTTTGGAAAAAACACTAATCTAAGAACAACTTAGGTGCTGGCTGAGGGCAGAGAGTGGAAATCAGACTGAGAAGACTTGGTAGAAAATATATCTAAAGGTCTTCAATATTTTCATATACAAGTCTCCCTTGCCAGTGGTCAAAGGTCAGTGGAAACTGAAACTCAGGATTTTTTTTTTCTATTTTAATGAAGGAAAATATCATTTTCCTCTATAATTTGTTGATGCTCAAATAGGAAGAGTTTAAAGGACGTGCAAAACAACCCATCTCTCTACCCTCCCCCCCCACCCCGCCCCAAATTCTTTTCTGGTGAAGATATATCCAAGTGCTAACAAGTTGGAAAAACAGGAGGGAAATAAACAATGCATTTGGCAATGGGATAATTCCAAACAATCCTTCCCCTGCAAGTCCAATTTGTTTTGTATCATTTCTCCATAAATCTTTTTCTTCTCCCCAGTGACTCAATCAAATGTGAGCTTGGTGGAGGCAATTTCGATCAAATTTAAAATTTTTAGAAAACGAAGCAACAAGCCGAAAGCTTCAGCTGTCTGTTAATGGGTGGAGACACGGAGTGAAATGAGATTAATGATAAGGGACTTCTAAAAACTCTTTGGGAGGTAGAAGGATCCTCATTCACATATTAGTCCTGAGGGTTCTGTTGGCTATTATTAGTGTTCTCTCTAAAATGAGCCAGGAAAAGAACGGGTAAGGGAGGGGAATCTTGGAGGTGAAAATGACAGCACATCAGGGACACAGGAACCATGAAAATTAGCACGGAGCCCACACGCCCAGGACATAAAAGAAATCAGGACAGTCTTAATGAGATTCAGGCAGTGCACTTAATGAGAAGCTTAATACACTTTATCTTCCCTTTATATTTCATTTCGGTGTCATTAGACGCAGCGAACCAACAAGTATTTATTGAGTGCATACTCGGTGCCTGACCCCAGGGCCCAGCGCTCTGGGGAGGTCTCAGATTGGTTCGGGACATCGGGTGTCCTGGCCGGCAGCAGCAGAACCACCTGGGAACTCGTTAGAAATGCCGATTCTCAGCCCCACCTCCCGGACCCACAGCATGAGAAAGTCTGGGCACAGCCTGCCCTGCATTCAAGGCTTTTCGCGTGCCCCACAGCAATTTGGTGCTAACGTGCACTGACATTTGGGAATCATTGGCCTACGGTCTGGTAGGGAGACATGAAAACCTTCAACAGTAGCAGGTAAGGAAATGGAGCCAAAACGTGCAGACAGCTCAGTCTCACTGATCACACAGACTTCTAAGGAGCAAGCCATTGCCATTTAGAACAAACTCAGGACATTTTTTTCTTTCTCTCCCCTCCAGCCCTAGAAGCTTATGCAAGACGAAGGAAGAGTGTGGGCTCTCATCACAACAACTCAATGAGCACACAAGCTAATGGGTGTTCTGAGTGTCTTGGCCAGATTCAGTGCTACAGAAAGATCAATTTTTATTCTTTAAGTAGGCTATAAACATATATCGTACCTTAAGGGGGTCTCTCTCTGTGTTATATTTGTTATTTTCAACGAGTTGAATGAGATACAGTTCTGTGTTCTGGGGGAATACATTTGCATTTTATTGCCCTATTTAAAGCCCTTTTACTACTCTCTACCTGACAGCCATCCTAGCATCGCTTTGCTAAAGAATATTTCTTCAGAGCGAGCAAATATTTTTTTAAATGATAATAGTAATAATTACAGTTAACATTTATTGAGCATTTTATTACGTGCCACGTACTTGATATAAACCATCTCCTAGAATTCTCAAACTCACGAGGTGGCTGTTATTCATCCCATTGTACAGGTGAGGAAATTGAAGATTGCAGAGATAAAGTCTCTCTGGTACACAGTGCGCTCAAGAGTGAAGGTAAAGTTCAAATTCAGGTGAACCTGACTGTAGGGAGCAAGTCTTTAACCACTGCATCATATTCTCTTGAATTATTTAGTGTACTGGAAGGCACTGGGACATTATCTTCACCAAAGTTAATATTAGCCTCACTTATTTTTGGCAATTGCATGAAATGGAATAAACAGACAAGAGGAGGGCTGGAAGGTACCTGAACAATCTGGAATCTTACGTCCTAATGTGCAACACCACAAGAAGAATAAAACTAATGTACAAAAACATATAGATATACTCTGTCAATATCCCTTTTGGTATTGTGGTATCTCATGTTTTAGATAAGATTCTCAATGGCAGATTCTTGTCCTTGGATATTTATTATTAAACTAATAGAGGGGCACCTGGGTGGCTCAGTTGGTTAAGCGACTGCCTTCGGCTCGGGTCGCGATCCTGGAGTCCCGGGATCGAGTCCCGGTATCGAGTCCCACATCGGGCTCCCTGCTCAGCGGAGAGTCTGCTTCTCCCTCTGACCCTCCTCCCTCTCATGCTCTCTGTCTCTCATTCTCTCTCTTGCAAATAAATAAAATCTTAAAAAAAAAAAATTAAACTATTAGAGCTCTATGTGTATAAAAGTGAGGTCCTTATTAGTAGAACCACAGAAATAAGATATCACTACAATATTATATCCTAGGGTATTATAATACAAGGCTATTATCACGTACTTGGCTAATAGGGTCCATACTGTCACAACGTATTAAAGCCAGACTGAGTAATAAAAATGACAATAATATAACCATCATCTTTGGTACTTTGGGGGGAAAACAGTCTTCAGATGAGGCCTCCAAAGCACCTGCCTATAGCATTACAGCAAATTTATATGTGAAGAAAGTGTGCTAGAGAAAGGCGTACACACATGTATGCATAAATGCCTGGAAATCTCTTGCAAAATGCAGGAAAGATTAAAAGCTGGCCCAATATAGGCTGACGGCAAAAAGATTCTGAGTGATGTCAAGAAGAATAAAATAACCTGCTCACTCAACAGTAATTTACTGAGCGCCCAGCACGTGGCTCAGTACTATTCCAGGCAAGAGGATAAGACAAGAAGTTCTCTGCTGTCTAGGGGCTTGCGTCCCAGAAGACGAGGTGGAAAATGTACAAATAAGTAAATCTATACTGTAAGGTTAGAGAGAAACACCATTCAGGGAGATGAAGTAGAGAAGAGCATAGAAAGGAACGGGGCTGCTAGTTGACCATGAGGGTCAGAGACAGGCTTCCGATGAGGCAACATGTCAAGCAGACACTTAAAGGAAGTGCAAGCCGTGCAAAACATCCGGGGGAAGAGGGGACAGCAAGTGCAGGGCACCTGAGGGGAAGGTGGAGAAGGCAGGGACTGAGAGCAGCGGGCACGCAGAGCCTTCAGGACAGTGTAAGGACACTGGATTTTGTGGAAGGTGTGACAGGAAGCCGCTGGGCGGGGGACTCGCATGATCCACCACCCAGGGCAGGACCATGTCCTGGGGAGGCAGCGACGGCGTAGCGATGGCGGCTCGGGGCAGTGGGAGCAGAGGGGCCTGAAGACGAGTGACTACGGGATGGGCATGGGGTGCAGGGGATTTGTGCGGGAGCTGCACGTGGAGAACGACAGAGAAACTGAAGAGCTGACGGCTTGGCCCCGTGTGGCTGGGTACTCGTTAGTGAGATGGGCATGGGAGACAGGAGAGCTGATCGAGAGTTCGGTTTGGGACGAGTCTGAGGTGCCGGAGACACATCCAAGCGGGCACGGACAAGGGGGCGGTTGGCTATTCAAGCTGCTGCTGGGAGAAGAGGCTGAGTGGAGACACAACGGATGCGATCATAGAGGAGATGACACAAACAATCCTTTCTGGTGAGGGGCAAATGAAGATAGATAATTCCAGAACAATTATTCTCTCATGTCTCTCTCACCCAGCTTTCCCTGAGGCAGTGTGGCCGAGAGAAAGGTGAGGATGACCAGAGACACGCATTCCATCCCTGGCCCTGCCTAGGACACTGGGGTTTGCTGTCCATATCCTTCCCTTCTTACCTACAAAATAAATAGGAGTAGGAATGACACCGCGACAGACATTGACAGGTCTTGGTGAGGATATGGAGAAGCCAGAAACTCCTACCACACTGCTGGTGGGAATGTAAAATGGTGCGTTCACTGTGGAGACAGCTCAGTAGTTCCCCCAAAAGATAAACACTGAATCACCCTATGACCCAGCGGCTGCATTCCTAAGCACAGACCCAACTAGAAATATATTCACACCAACACTTGTACATGAATGTTCACAGTGGCGTTATTCCTAACAGCCAAGACAACCTAAATGCCCTTCCGCTGATGAATCAGGTGGGGTCTACCCATGCAGTGGAGTAATCCTCATTCATAAAGAGGGATGGAGTACTGGTCTACCCTGCAACATGGGGCACCTTGAAAACATAGGCTACATGAAAGCAGCCAGACACAAAGGTCCACACAGTGCGTGACTGCATTTATGTGAAATGTCCAGAACAGGCCAACCCACAGACACAGAATAGACAGTGCTTGCCTACGGGAATGGGAGGCAGGTTGAGAGGGGACAACAAAGGGGATATGTAGGGCTTCCTTTTGGGGGTGATGAAAATATTCTGAAAATATGCTTTTGGGGTGATGATGGTCACACAGCTTTGGAATACACTCAGACCATTGCACACTTTAGAAGGCTGACTATTACGGTATGTGAATTATATCTCAAATAAAAACAAACTAGAATAACACTAGAGGGGGAAAAAAAGACTGCCAGTTTCTCAGAGCAAAAGAAAAGGAAAGCAGGCTGACCTCTGTTGTAAGAGAAACATCAAGGTGACCCTTTCAAGTTGAGAGGGAACAGTGAAGTCACTTGTGAGCTGGGATGGCCATGACGCCTGCCATTCCTGTGCTCACGTCCACCTCAACCACCACCCCAGTCTTCAAACAACTTGAACATTTAAGCGCCCCGTGTAAAGTTCATTTAACTTACAGCACTGTGTCAGGCTTTAAAAGGCTCTGAATTAAATAGAGTGTCTCCTATGGAATACTCACTGAAACACGAACAGAAGGGGGGTAAATATAAAATGTCCTTTCTCTCCCCCCCCCCCCCAGAAAACCAACTCCTTGGTAATTTCCTGATGTATCAACCTAGCGCTAAGCTCCCAACTTTCCTGTTCATCTTATTAATGAAATACTAATCACGCAAAAATACATCATCACAAACATTCCAGACTACCCTGATTCTAACCATTGCTAACTGTGGACCCACAACTGTGTCCCAATGATTAGATCATAACATAATTTTAGTAAAATCCAGATACAGGGTGATGAGACTAAGCTTAGGAAGCTAGAGCTAGGTATGCCCCAAAGACATGAAAATCAAAATAATCCTGGCAGAACTCTTTTTACATATACCAACTGGATTGTGACCATCCAACCAGATCAGCTTACACACTTTAAAATCTCCAGGATCCATTCAATTCCAAAGGGATTCCTGTTATGTTGGGATGGAAGGTTACAAAGATCCTACTGGGTAAACATTGTAGAAAAGGGCCCAGAGAGATCTTTTTACACAAAGTAACTTTCTCAAGAAAATGATCTGGAAAAACCAGATGTGAAAAGTTTGTGTAACACGATGGCGCAGAAGAAACTGGACATGTGTTGAACTAAGAAATAGTTCTATTTTTCACATGAAGTCTTACAATCTCAATCCCGCCTCTCTCTGCAATTTTAACGTTACTTTCAAAGCCTCATGAAAACGAGAGGGTTTGGGAACTTTCTCTGGTGTGGTTTTCCAAGTGCTCCTGCTCTAGGTTTTAAAGGGAAATCCCAAAGAATGTGTGTTTATAGTAAGCCACTATTCACAGTTCTTGGGTCTTGATGTCACCTGGTCACCTCCCCAGCTCTGTCCTCCTTAGGAGTGGAGACTGTGTCCTCCCTCCCTGTTGGGGTCTGCTTCTATGTCTTTGTGGTCTCACTACCTGTTATGGAGTATCTGTGTCTCCCTCTCTCCAAATCCCTATGTTGAAGCCCTAACCCCCCAAATGATGTTATCTGGAGGTAGGCTTTGGCGAGGTAATTAGGTTGAGATGAGGTCATGAGGGTGGGGCCCCCTCTGCGGGGATGAGTGCCCTCGTAAGAGGAGGAAGAGACCAGAGCCCTCACTCTGCCTTGCATGGAAAGACACAGCAAGACGCTGGTCTATGGCCATGGCCATAGGAAGAGGGGCTTTACCAGACACCGGGTCTGCCAGAACCTTGATGCTGGACCTCCCAGTCTTTCACAGTGTGAGAGGTAAGTGTTGCGTAAGCCGCCCAGTCTGTGAGAAATTGCTACAGCCTCCTGGACTAAGACACCGTGAGTGGCAGGAGGCCAGAAGAACAGCAACCACACAACCTGTCACGGAGATGAAGCTCAACAGCAGGCACCACGAAGCTGGAGGGTGGAAGAGAGGCTGAGAGGCAGAAGACGCAGCGGCTGGAAGAGAACTCGCAAAATAGGAAGCTAGGAAAAAAAACGATCTTTTCTGTGAATGGGGAGACAACTCTGAGTAACAGATAGTGACTGGCACAGAAGCCAAGCCTTTAATATTTGCTGCACCACAAAATAACAACGAAAATCATTAGACAAGGAAAAGGGAGAGACCAACCAGACCAGAGTGACAAATAACAGAAACAAAATAAATTACTACGTAGGAAATACAGCCTCAGACAGGGTTTTCCTGGTGGCTCAGAGTTCTACCGCTCCATAATTAAAATTCCATAGAAATTATACCTTTTAAAGTTTCCGTCAACTGTTGTTACTTTCATTCTGTGATGCAACTTATTAGATGTGAAGATGTTATTATGGCAGATTAAGATCTTACCAAGTACTAAACCTAAGTCAGTGTGTTGATGTAACAGAGAACCTCTTTTATAGCTTCTCCTAAAACAGTGTCTCGGTCTTGTGAATGCTTGCTCTGTATGGTCTCCATGTTGTCGGAGACGATTCAGAAAACACAGGGAAGGTGTGGCCAGGTCCACAGATACCGTGCTTCCCTTCCGCCTTGCCCTGCCTCGCCTGGCACTTCCTCCTTCCTACTTTCCCTTAGAATCACATGGTCCCATTGTCAATGACACGAAAATTATACAATTTTTCTAAATTTGCCCTTTTCCTGAGAGAAGATGAAGTCGCTGAAGATGGGAAATCGTCAATTAAAAATCTGCAATAGTCCAGATACATACTACCAGTACATTCTGCTCTTCTCAATCCCTGGAATGTTTTTGAAATCCTTTCGGCAAAAGGGATACAATAATATTAGCTTGATGGAAGCGTAACAGAGAAAATACTACCTCCGTCCTCCCTGCCCCAGCCGCTCAATGTAGACTACACATCCCAAAGTCACTAGGAATTAAAAAACGTATGTGCATATTTGAATTGCCTTGGGCCCATGGTCTCCTTCAGGATCACTGGCATAAAAGTGTAAAATGTAACAGATACGTAATTATTCCTCATTTAGTAAAGAAACTAACCTGAAAAACTGATAGAGAAGTTCTCACTTCAATGACGAAAGTTATGAAGCACATTTAACATTCATCTTCCATTGAGTGGCTTTAAATAAAGCTTCAGAAATAAACTTGTGACTCAAAATGTTTTCTTCAATAATGTGCATTGAGAAGCTTACGAAGCTTAGGCAAGGAATAAAACGTGCATGTGGGCAAATATGGAATAAGCAAAGTTGTGTCTCTTGGGGTAAGTAATTAAGCCCACAGCTTAGGCCCTCAAGTTGTGTTATGGGGGCATGGGCAGTGCTCCCCGTGACTACAGAGCTCCCTGCCCCCAGAGTCGGAATGCCAAGAGCTCAGGAAGGACTGGCATTAGCTCCGATGACAAGCTTTTCACGGCCCACATCCTGGCATATGGTAGGAGCTCCATGAGCATTTGCTCAGTTAAATTCAATCCTCAAAATAGGAGTTCTCAACTTTTCTTCCGTTTTCCTTTGATTCGATGTGCTCACGCCTACTCTGTGCCATATGGAGCGGGAGGTGGTAGGTGCTGTGGTCAGGAAGCTCACTTCATCTTGGTTTCTGCGCTGAGGGTCCTACCGTCTAATGGGAGACCCTGGCCAAGACTCAAGATGCTGTAAGACCACGGTAAATGCCACAGATGGGCACTGTGGCTTACGTGTCCCTGTACATGCATGTGCCCAGGACACAGTGGCCGGAGAGGGGCACTCAGCTTGGGATGGGGGGGGGCTGTGGAATGAGAAGGTATTGCAGTTGGCTTCCTACAGAAGGGCTTACCTTCCCCTCCTCCAGTTTAAAGATTTTGTAAAGCCTTCCATTTTTAATTCCAAAATCACATTTAATAGGTGGGTTTCATACTGCCAGAAATGTTTTAATAAAAATGAACCCAACCAGTACCATTTAAAATAATTATCGTGATTTCAAGCTCATGTATGAAGTTCCAAATATTAAAATGGTTTCATG
The DNA here is from genome assembly GCF_029215605.1 of Mirounga angustirostris. Classification (NCBI taxonomy): domain Eukaryota; kingdom Metazoa; phylum Chordata; class Mammalia; order Carnivora; family Phocidae; genus Mirounga; species Mirounga angustirostris. The sequence continues at coordinate 129,392,477 of NW_026991713.1, forward strand.
TGGGATAGTTATACAAAGGTTATAGCACATTTTAAGACCATAATCCTTAAGAAATAGTGTTTTACCCCCCTCTGTAATTTATGATACATAAATTTATAGGTGTAATATGTACAAAATCAGTGCTACAATGGGTATTCTAAGTTTCACTCCGGAATTCATTTTCAGAGCTGTGTAGTGCATAATATTTGATTGATCACAGAAATCCCATCAGAATTCCTACTGTCCCTGCACTGTAACTACTACCCCCTCAATGCATTTTGGTAGAAGAGTAATCATTTTCTAATAGGATTCTCTTCACACTTTGCCTAAGTCGACAACCATCCTGTATCAATAACTTAATAAGCACTACAATTGGAAAGACCATTCAATTTCACACACCACATATCTCCACCGGCACAACCTGGTGATGTAACACAGTGCAAACCACCTCTGATGCATTCTTTCTTTAAAATGTAGGTCTGAGGCTATGCAAGAGGACTCCTCAAACAGAAGCCCAGACATGGGTGGGGAAGAGAGAAGGGAGAAGGCATTTCTCAAATGAGGCTGATGCGTACCCCCAGGACCCCGACCTGTGCTCATCCTTGCTGGTATGGCTTGGTCCTCGCAGGGGAAGCCACTTCCAGGGACAGAGGGACACAGCATTGCCCACAGATGATGTGGACCCTCTGCCTACGATCAGAGGAGGCAGATTTATCATTTAATGTGGCTTACCTACCTGGAGGTGGAGAGCATTTTTATAACATCCAATAAAAACCACAAACTTAAATCACTTTGGTTTTGCCGTAAGCCTAATAAGGAGGAATCTAAAGCTTTTTACTTTGCCACGCCAATTAATTCAACCTTCATTCATTCTTTCTTGCTGTCTTTATGATTTTTTTTTTTAAACTAAAAAGTTCTAGGCTGTGGACCAGAGAACATCACGACGTGAAAGCCAAGTATTACAGCAAATCCATTTCAAAGAGAAAACTAAAATGTCAGTAAGAAAGGAAATAGCCCAAGCTGGGCTGGGAAGGAACTTCATCTTGTGAAACACCAAGTCTAATAAATAAAAGAAGAAACAACTATTACTGTTCTTTCAGTAAATTACAAAACCCTTTGTGGGATTCATAATGCTCTTAATAAATTGTTGAAATGGGACCGTGGCCAACTCAGGAACACTCAGGAAGCAGCCACAGTGGAGCAGACAGGCTCCATCCACCACCTCCCATGACTGACACCAAGCACAGGCTGAGGCAGAAACACAGCTCACCAAAAGACACCCACATAAAATTAAGAGATCAAATGGTGAGATCCAGCTTCCCCCCACCCCCATCAGTCTAGGCAGTGTGGTTGAGGATACAAGCTTTCTAAGAAAGAGAAGGTTGAGAATGACAGGCTGAGAGCCAAGGAGCAAGTGATGCAAGATGCCCAGTTAGGAGGCAAGAAGACCTGGGTGTGGGGAGTTGGGAGGTAAGAGACATGAAGAATCAGAAAAGTAAAAAGAACCACATGCCACAGAGATCAAGTGAGGAATTTTTAAGATGACAGTCATTTTGACAAATATCTAGAAGATATGCAATGAGTACTTGATGACATAAAAAACACCGAGCCATACTGATGCTCTCCCTCAGCCACTGGTGAGGAATAAAGTTCATTTTAAATCCCCAGAGAGGACGTGGGGTCAAACTAGCAAAGGAATAGACCCAAGGGAATGGGTTTTAGGGGGCTAAAAGAGATTCAAGACACCACCAGATGGCAGCACAGAGCCAAATACGATTCCCCATTTATTCCTCTAGGATATATAACAACACTGGATCACAGGAATGGCCAATATATCACTCGAATGTCTACTTTTATGCTTAATAAAAGATAAGATTAGAGAAATAAAAATCGGTCCCCACAGAAAGGTAAATATTGAGGCTGAAGCAGCCTCTTGTCATTGCACAGAACAGACCCTCAATTAGTAACTGTACCTTTGCTGTGTAAATGGCAGGGGAGAGTAATTAACAATTAATAGAAGCTGCCCTCAATTTAAAGCCTCGAAGGGAAGTAATTAAATTTAGTAGAAGCGGTAGCCTCTAAACAAAGATACATAACACAAATACAAAAGGAAACACAGATTTGAATAATAAATGCAAATTAGAAACAAGGTTTGACTACAGACTGAAAAGAAATGATCCTAAAATCCTAAGTCTCTCTGTTCAAGAGACCGGTTTATGAACCTGTTTTAATCTAGGCCAAGGTCTGATTTGAATCCTGGCTGATGTTTCTTAAGTACAACCATGCTTCCAGAGTATTTATGCATGCAGATCAGACAGCTCCCCGCAGTTTGAATTAGCCGTACAAGTACCTTTCATATCAATGCAGCTATACTTGATATATACAGTGTCAACATTACTACCAGGCATGGAAATCGCAAACACTGCTCTGCTTGTTGGTCATGAAACAAAATTGCCAAGCAGAATCTGTGTAGCTCCAGAGGGTAAATTAATGCAGGCAACACGGTTATCAGCAGTCTTTAGCTTGCCTCTGGAAGCTTCTAACAGAAACAGGGAGCAGAAACGTTACATCTGGCTACAGCTGCACATTACATGGTCCATTGAGACTCAGATGCTGATGGCTGAACTGAATAACAAACAGCTGGGTATAAATGTAAAAATCAGGAAATCGATTTTAAACACACATATTTCACAAATCCTCTGAAATCCCAGCACTGAATGAGAAAGAGCAATTAGCACTGAAGAGTGCCAAAGTATCCTGGGGATTAGAATTCAAAAATATACCTGGGCGCCCCAGTGTCATTATCCCTTGGCTGGGCTCTCCTGTTATTCTTTCACAAAGGGCAGCGTTGGATCATTTTCTCGTTTTGGTCATGCTCCAGCTGAAAGTCAGCAGAAGTAACTGAGCTTCTTTGAGCTTTCAGGATGAGGGACTGGCGTCTCATGAGTTTAACTGGATTGAAGGGAGAGGATGCTCTGAGAAGGCTGGTGTCGGGGTCCCCCAACGCCAAACCCGGGTATTCAGACAAGGCTGTAGCCAGGAATGTCTGGGACACCAGATTCAGGTCAGAAAGAAACCTAAGTTACTGAGACAGCACATCCCAAAGTGCCCAGCAGGGAGCAGACACATCAGGAACGCAGAATAACCTTTGGTTAAATTTGTTAAATTTTCTATTAATGTGAGGATCTGGGTATAGGAATGGGTCAGAGAAAGAGAGGCTAGAAATTGCTTTTTTTCTAAATGTTCAAAAACACGGAAAACCCTTCTCGTGGGAAGGTTTGGGTTGGTCCTATGTATAGACTTTTCAAAGCAGGCCAACACGTCTGTACTGTATTTAAGAAAGCTAGTGATATGGGATTGGATGCGAGAATTTATCATCCAAACTCGGGACACTTTTTAGGCTGACAGAGGTTCACTAATAAAGACGACGCCAGGACAACTGGTAGAAACTGGGAGTATCCCGCTAACCAGGACACCTACTCCCTGTATCTTGAGCACCAGGGGCAAGATAAGGAGCTCGAGGTCCTATCTAGAATGCCAGGTAAGTGGCTGTGATCCCATCGGCTCATTTTCACTCTCCGTGCCCACTTGTCCTCAAGATTCCAGATCTAGTGTAAACTAAAGAGTCTGTCTACAGGGAGTTCAGGGAGCAAAAGGGCAGACTAGAAAGAATCCAGATTTCTTTGCTTGCACAATTAATTCTGTGGACCACACCAGATCCAATCGGACCACACCAGATCCAATCGGACCACACCAGATCCAATCGGACCTGACGGGCTACTATATGTCGCAGCTGTTTTAGAAAAGAAAGAACCACAATAGTAGAGGTTTTAATCATTAATGCTGATTTCCACCTCCCCCCCCCCCCACCAATCTCTCAAACCACCTGGATTCTGCAATCCAAATGGCCAAGATCATCAAAGTGCCAATGTACATGACCATTTCCACCAAGACACTCTGTTTTCTCTACTGGGTTCTTAGTAATAAAGAACACATGAAATAGGATTTTTAAGAACTCTAGGAAGGATCCAGATAAAGGGAAAAAAAAAAAGTGATGAGGCAATATTATGTTATTTACCTAATGTGATCTACAAGATGAAGAACGAAGGTCTTCAGAAAGATAGAACAGTTACATTCTTATTTCCCAACAAGAAAATCCTTTATTAGCCCCAAACAACACAACAGTACAGATCCTTCTTCTTTTAAACCAGTGTTCCCCCAAAGAAGAAACAAAGTCAACAGTGATGACTAAAGCTCAGAGTAACCAAATGTTTCACTTAAAGTAGGAATTACTGTTAACATTTTATACAATTTTGTTACACCTAGAACAGGTAGGCAACCATCCAGTACATTACGAGATTTTAAATATTTTTGTTGAGAATGATGATAAAGATAAGTTACAACTCTTGCTCACTGGGAGGCAGTTTAGAGTTAAAAAAAAAATAGATTTCAGTACAGAAAATGTTTAGGTGGTTTCCACATGACAACAAACTGATCGATTCAGCCAATAGGTCAGCTGTGACTCATAAATCCTAAACTCCTCAGCTGTCCAACTTAATTTTAACTATTCAATCTGTGGTTTAAACTGAAAAACTGCCATGTACTTTCTGACTTGTGTTGAATTTACCACACCGCCGTGGAATCAATTTGCTATTGTAAGGGCCAACAAGAAACCTCGAGAATCAGGTAACTTTAAAAGCTAATTTACTTTGGTTCTGGGCTAATTACATTTCTTAAAGTAAGTTTCGCTGATTGGTTAAGAATCCAAGCTATCAAAAGCCCAGGCATTTAGAGACATAAACACATAACCTGTCAAAAAAGGGGCCCTGAACATAAGAGAAGGGTATTTGTGACTCACAGAGGGAATTTGTGAAATACACAAATTGAGTTGCCCTCCTTTATACCTTGCGACTGGGCAATTATATTAGGGAGACTGGCAATGTCTCAGTTTTCACGGCAAAGGCCTTGCCTCAAAGACTGTAGCCATCCATTTACATTAAAAAAAATACAATAAATAAAAACCCACAACACTTGTTGATATGTTGTATTACACAGAAGGCATTTTACCTGGACACCAGAGTTATTTCATTTTAATGCTATGACTGTTAAAAATACTGAATACAGTTAGTTGTTTTCATGTTATATGTAAAGTGGTCTGTCCAAACCCCAACACACCCTAGAGTTCCTAATTTAGGTTAGAAAGTGTAACCCAATATATATATCGGGAAACATCCAATTCACCAGGTATACACAGGCCTAAACTTCAACTATTCACAATTTAATTATCACCTAATAAACAGTCTGTGACATGTTTGTTTGGTTACATGTCTGTCCTACCTGTCAGGGCTTCACAGAATCAGGAACACTCTGTGGGTTCTCTGAACAACCTCAGTCAAGTGTTTCCTCTGCTCCTATTTTGGATTAAAGCATCACCATGATTTTTCTTCAGTTTCCTGAGAATTTGAACTCTACTAAGGTCTGGAGAGTGAGTTGTGACATTCTGAACCATCACATAATAACAAATACCTTAAAAACAGTAACAACAGAGTAACAATATTAATCATAACTTCTTCCTCCTGTTTGCTTTACCTCCAAAACCAAGGAACATTCTTCTATTTCATTGGTTCCCTGGGTGTTAAGATGGAAATAAACAATGAGTGAAATACTAAGGTATAACATGTCAGATTCTTTTTTTTTCTTAATTCCAAGTGGTGTAAGCTCTCACTAAAATTAGAAAGAGGATCTCATCTTGTGTCTAAAAAAGCTAAATTGGCCAGCATGTTTATCATGCCCCATGGCCAGGCTCTCAGACCAAAGAAGAGCCTACCATACAGTAGTGTCTACACTGGAGTCTGTTTGTTTTAATCATGCCCTAGGTGGGAGGGGAGGCAGTGTAAAAACACAGTGTCACAGAGATATAATAGTATCTGCCCCAGGAAGGCAACAGTGTCTGCATCTCAACCAACTCTCTCAACTTGGCCCATCATATTGGATCTAAATCAAACTGGTTTCTCATTTCACATCCTGGAAATAGAGGATTTGTGAGAGGAGGTGCCACTATGACTGAGGGGACAAAGGAGCAAACCAAGTACTAAAACAGTAATAGGATTTTCTTCCAATTATATGATCATCATTGGGAACCTAGCATTTTGACAGAGTGTTCAAACATCGGAGAATGGAGTCGGTATCATGTAGTTGAGAGCCATGGTATTGGGCCTTATAGTCTGATTTCTGAAAGCCTTATAATGAGGGTGGAGTGGGTATACATTCCATTCTTTGGCTGTATTTTTGTTCAACAAAGCCTGCAATTTTCAGTCACTTGAAAATGTAATTATAGATAATGTTTGCATCAGTAGCAAGAATACAATAAGCACACGGGGCATGAAAACTCCACTCAAATCACATTCCTCTTAGATTGCGACGCTTGTCTCCTGCCAAGAGTAAAGGCATTTCGACAAGCTAATACTCGATATGAAATGGTTTGAGGAGTGGACCAACCCATGCATGGATTCTACTCTAACTTGACCATTATCCCTTCCTTTACATCAGGTATCTAGCCATGAAGCGGAAATCAATGATGCTGAAAATCCAGAATCCCATCAGATGTTTATGCACTTGAGCATAAGCGGGGAGGTCCAAAGTTTATAGACACTTGAAATGGATGGGATACCATACCCAAGGTGACACAACTGTCAATCATCCTAAATCCTTTGGTCCAGAGACTCGCTTATGCTCTTGCCTCCTTATCTGGTCCACTTACGAAGGAGGTGGTGAGACCGCAGGGAAAAGGATACTGCATAGAGTCACCAACTGAGGGGGTACAGTGGAGACTGAATGTCACCTGAGAGCCTTTTTCTAATTTACAAGGTGGCCTGCTTTGGGCTCAAGGTGCCCCTGAGAAAGGCCACGTGTCCGTCAAACGTAAAAATTAAGAGTTTGGAAGTAAATGAGGGAGAAGGCCAGGTGCCTAATGAAGTCCTCACAAGAAACCTTTTCATGAAATATATGGTTATCTTGAATGAAGAATAAGGATCCACCTTAACATTCAATGTTAATGGCTTCTTTATCTCGGCAGTAAGTGAAATCTGAGGCATTAAGAGATCTCGACACTGCTACGGTCCCCCTTCCTACTGACGTTGCTCACAACACTCTTGCCTTCTAGACTCAGAAATTGGTCCGGCTATGCAATAAAATCAAGAACAAGCAATTTATGTGAAAGAGCATGTAAAAAGCAGATTATTAGGTCATAGCTAAGAAACTGTATTTCATACTCAGAATCCCCATTATCAGCTGCCAACTCGCCAACATATCCAGAAATTCAATCTGCTTATGGTCATGGAAGGGTCTAAGAATCCCTCAAAAGACAAAAGCAGCCTCCCAGACCAGAACGTAAGAGGGCACAAGAGAAAGACCTCAGGCTTTGGAAATGGGCACCTGGAAACAGATGCATGCTTCCATCATCTAGAGCCTTCTTCTCATTTGCAAAATAGGAACGATACAACTTACCCTGCAAAATTTTTCTGACGATTACTGATAATTTATATAAATTCCTATGCCTAATGCCTGGCCTCTATCCTCAGCTAGTATTATAAAATTTTTCAGAAGGTATACCCACAGGAAGGCGGCATCCTTTAAAGCATCAGTAATCAAGAGAAAAACATTTAACAAGGAGTATTTAGTTGTCAAAGAATTATAGCTTTGTTGACACGAGAAAACTTTTTTTGGTTTCTGGGTAGACATCATTATTTTATTGAACAGACAACTAGAAATCAATTTGGATCAAAAGTATCACGTTCTGAGTAGACCTGAAAAACAAGACACAGGGGCAAGATAAAGGCCACCATGTGGCTTCTGTGGCTGACAACAGTCCAATTTTGGTCACTTTTTATAACAACTAGACACAAAATCTTGGCCCGACCGAAAGGCTGCCTATAAAGTTAATTAGACTTCTTTGACACTGAGAAGATAGAATGTGCTGATTGCAAAGGATCAATCAATTAGCGCAAGAGCATTTGTCGTATCTGGGCGGTGGGCACCTTCTCCAAAGGTTTGGCCAGCTTTGGGCCACAGGCCTAGTTCTCCTTTCACAATAAGCTCAGGATCAGCTGTCATCTCTGAAGGCGACCACACTCCCACTGCCTGGTTCACCCTCATGTAGAGTGTCTGTTCCGGGAGGCAGGGCACGCTTAGCTTTGGGGATCACACTAGTGACCTGGAGATCCTCAGTCAACATCACTCTCTCAGCCAGAGCAGGTGCTGACTGTTACCCTGGCCCATCCTTGGAGAACATCCTTCAACCAATGGACTCAGGCTGTTGGCTTCTCAACTGAATTTGAACAGGTTGATCTCAATCAAGTGACATAACATTAGGAGCAAATCTTCACACTAGCTAAAGGCAGCTCTGGTCTCTTAGGACTTCAAGGACCCTATCACTAGGTTGTGAGAAGTGCCTGTCTATTAAAGCACAGACGAGAGTAACTATGATACACCTTACAGCTGGGCACCACCTGGATACACACTCTAGACCCACTGTGCCACCTCATAAAAATCACTGATTCCTTCTCCAAGTCATTTCCCCCTTCAGAGACTCTCCTCTCATCTCTAGGCATTCTGTGGCCTGAGCACCTAATGAGATGCTTAGGTGCCAGGGCCTACAACAGTCCCTCTCCATATTCACATCACTGAAATTGTTTTCCCAATGGCTGGGTTTCTGCTAGGGTTAGGAGTCCCATTATTGGGACCCAGCCTGGGTATTGTGCGGCCGATTCTCTTCCCCATAAGAAAATCAAAATCTATTTCAGCTGGTGTAGAGATGGGCTTTTTCAGAACACGCATATGGGGATATTGGATGAAGATATTGCTTTTTGCTTCAGCCCTATCTCAGAATGGAAGGTCTGACCACAAGTTCACAGTTGGAAGATGAACTGCATTTTATTTCTCAATCATCATGCAGAGAAGGGAGAGGAAAAAAAAAAAAAAAAAGTCTTTACAATGTTTTCCTGGGGACTGAGCATTTTCTGGAAGTTTATATGGGAGCAATACTGCTTTATGGGTGTTTGGCTGAGACTTTAAAGCACAAATGTTCTGAGGGAGAACACATTAACTGGTCAGCTGTAATGAGGTTTCACTGTACCTGACTCTCCCAGGAAATGCAGGTAAACTTGTGGTCAGTTTCAAGTACCAGGAAGCTATAAAATATTTGGGTTATTCTCTTCCCAACATTAACCTCAAAATAATTCTGTGGGACAGGTAAGGAGTGTATCTTAATATGCTTATTTTCTATATGAGGAATCTTGACAAGTCACCTGAGGCCAGAAATGGGCATGGAACAAACCAGAAGACAAGCCCGCGGAATAGCGGAGACTGTTGTTGAGTGAAGGGTGTTTAGTCTTGAAGAACGACCTCCAACCCGCTGCTGGAGACACCCTACGGCAACATCCCTAGTGATTTCAGCCGACTCCACCCAAGCAGACCCCAGTGCAGAGCAAGTGCCCCCAACGAGCAGAAACAATCCAAGAGGAAGTTATTTCTAACTAAAAATTTAAACCCACACACAGCCAGTGGAATTAAAATGTTTCCTAGGTTCTTCCTTGGAGAAAAGTGAATTCTGGGGCCAGTGTTCACTTAAGAAAGAGAGAAGTGCTTTGCCTCAGTCTCCACTCCAACACAGCGTTTGGTAAGGGACCTCTCAGGACCAGGAGGAAAGAAACTCCTGCTCAGGAGTAATCTAGTTAATGCAGGAAAGGAAGATTTAAAGTTGGTATTGGAAACGACCCTTTGACATCTAAGAATAAAAAGGAAGAAAAAAAAAAAGAAGGGGGGGAAAGTCAGGAAAATACAGCTTTTTTTGTGAAAAGAAATAAGAATCCTGACAGGTAGCATCATCATGCAAGATAAACATGACTTAATATTGAGAAATTGCTTTGGCACCCAGGCACCAGTGGTGTTCACCAGCATTCAGGCTTTTCAAGGACTTGTGGGTTGCCTTTCAATCCTGACACCAAGGAGAGATGGCTGGGTGGACAACGGGCGTCACGAGGAAAGATGTCACCAGCAGGGACTGAAGAGAGTAATTGCAGTTGGAGGCCTCCTGGTGACAATTTTGAGAAAGCAAACACAGCTGCAGCAGAGCCAAATATAGCTGCCCAAGACAATGGCATCCATAAAGTTAATCATTCCGAAATATGCTCCCCTTCTGCTCAAGCAGAAAACTCAACACCCCTTCTATAATGTAGGAAGGCAAAATACAGTTTTATGCACAGAAACATGCAGCTGCTCCAGCGGAATTTCCTACCAGTGATGGCCCAGGGGTTTCCACGCTGGTCTCCTCTGCTCCCGATTCTGAGAGCTTGTGTCGTGGACGGAGGTGGCCCCTTCTCTTCTTCGAATGGAGGAAAGCTCTTCGGGAAGGGCTTAATAAAAAGGGCTTAGGGGGAAGCCTGGGTCGCTCAGTCGTTAAGCGTCTGCCTTCAGCTCAGGTCATGATCCCGGGGCCCTGGGATCGAGTCCCTGCATTGGGCTCCCTGCTCGGCGGGAAGCCTGCTTCTCCCTCTGCCACTCCCCCTGCTTTGTGCTCTTTCTCGCTCTCTCACTGACAAATAAATAAAAATAAAATCTTAAAAAAAAAAAAGGGCTTAGGGAAGATTAAAATAAGAGAACGAAAAAGCTATCAATCAGGAAAACCTGAGAAAGGCAGAAAGCAAACTTCAGAAGCAACTGTACTGTTTGGGGCCTAAAGGAAATCTGGGTGGGTGCAAAGAATCGGGAATGAAGAATTAAACAAAGCAGCCCGACACAATAAATATACATTAGTCCTCTCCCAGAGCCTGCCTTCCTCATGCTTTTCCACAGCATCTTTGTCTTTATTATTCCCCTAAGGTTTTTCAAGGAACAAATGAAATGTCAGGTTTCAACCTTTATTTGCTTCACCTGTGCGACACCCAACGTCTTATCCTGGAGATGCAGGGAGAAAACAACTGGGAGGGGAACGAATTGAGCACGTTTAGGATGGTTTCCACCAATCTGCTCTACCCCCTCACAGGTCCCTACATCTCCTGTAACGTTAGCCTTTTTAAGATGCTCCATACATGTGCTGAACTCTCATTAGGCACAATGAAAATTTCAAGGACTCTCTGCAACAGGGACAGCAAGCTATGGGATAATGATCCACGTATCACTGAAGAGGGTGGTTGGCAGTGGCCAAGGGGCACAAGGTGAGGAGTCTGATCTGGCCAGCACCAGCTGTGTCAACCCAAGAAAATGGCCACTTAGGGTCAACTGTCTAGGGTGCTCTGTGAAGAGTCTTTCTTCCTACTCCAAACCTAAGAGATCCTGATGGGAGCAACATCTCAATTTCAACTGAGGAAAGAGAAGGGGACCCCAGGTCCTGGGACTTTGCAGCAAGTATAGAAAGGGTCACCCAAATCTCAGCTGTTCACCCAGGAAGGTGGGACAGCACTATCAGGGGGGACTTCTTTTCTCACCTTTAATAGAGGCTACTCGGAGGTTCTGGCCCAAAGAGTCAGAACATCATCCTGAGACGTATTTCTAGCAGGATCACCAATTTGAATACACCTTTGGTCAAGATGCTGAACTTTCTAAATCTTAAAATTTTCAGTTGTGAAGATAATAATGTGTAAACACAGGCACGTTTACATATGTTACAACATGTTACATATGTTACAATGTATCTAACAACTTGATAATTTTTATAGCCAAAGATCACTAAGGGGGAGATATTTTATGAAAGTAAAGAATTATGCCCCATAAGATTACTTCTAATGTATATATATTTTCACACATATATACATGCATGTATACGTATGTGTACAGACACACACACACACATTTTATGCCTACTGACTACAGCCAAGTGAAGAACACTATTTTGCTCTTTTAACTTATGAAAGGACAGGCTGATTTTATTTTTGGCAGATAAATGTAGTACAACTCTCCTGCTATACGGGGAGACCAGGAGAAACAAAGACATAATTTATGGGAAAGGATATAAAATACCACCTTAAAATTTAGTGAGCCCAAGTCAAACCATGAACTTTCTTTACAAAAAAGCATGAAAGCTAGGATTTCAGCATAAAATCACAGAACTTTAGATCCTAGGAGGAAAGCTGAAGAAC